>NC_132988.1:56520000-66520000 GCF_048564905.1 Vicugna pacos
TTTCCTCTCCTCTGTCCTCTTTCCATAAACTGACTCTAATTGCAAAGTGTCCATGGATTGATTCTGAACCTCTGTCTTTATATAAACTCTCCCTTGGTGATCTTGCTTATGCCTATGTCTAGCAATTTCATCAAATTTATAACTTGTGCCAAGATTTCCCTCTCTCTGATCTTCCTGATAACTAATTGAAACTTCCTCTTGACTGTGTATCTGGCATCTCAAACTTCACATACAGTGAAAGAAATTTTTATTAATTACTATTCCTACTACTATTTCTTTCCTAGTTTTTTTCTATCCCAGTAAATAGCACCAGTCTGTACAATTGCTCAGACTTCAAATATGGGAGTCATCCTTGATGTCTGCCTTTTTTCTTCCTGTCTATACCAAACCCTATCAGCAAATTCTATTGATCTTAAATCCACACATATTTTTGAATGTGTCCACTTCTCTCCAACTAAACTGCAAACACTTAAGTCCAAATCATAGTTTAGCACCTAAACTATAGCAATGGTTTTCATTCCTGCTTCCCTACAGCTGATTCTTTACAATGCAGTCAGAATGTTCTCTGTGGAAGTCAAATCAGCTAATGTACGCTTAAGGCTCTTTAGAGGATTCCCATTTCACTTAGAATGAAATACAAAGCTTTTACTAAAGCATAAAGAGCTGTAAACATCTGGCCCTGCCTACCTTTTCATTTCATCTCCTACTATGCCCCCATCACAATATACCTGTTAATTTCTTTTCTGTTTCTGGAAATCACAAAGTTCTTTCTTAACCTTGAGTCCTTGCATTTCCCGTTTCTTTTCTGTAGAATGTTCCTCTCCAAGTTCTTTTCATGGCTGACTTCTTTTTGTCATTCAGCTTTCACATCAAATGTCATCTCTTTAGAGAAAACTCCTGTCATTCTATTTACATCAGCATTACCACTAACTCTCCTGTCAATTACATTTCACAGATAACTTTATTTCATAGTACTTATTTCGGTATGTAATTATCATCTTTATTTATTTGCTTACTTTTTAATTTTCTGATTCTCATAATAGTAAATAAGTTTCCCAGAGTCTGGCACATATTAGACTTGCTATAGATACTGGCTGATTGTTGAATGAATTGCATGAGTGTGGGAAGAACTGAGTCTACTATTAAATCTATTAAGTTACTTACACACTGAACTTTAGTCAGTCATGCATGCTAGTCTGTGAGTTTCAGTTTCTTCATGAGGTGAATATGCATCCTATCATGGGTTCCCACTTTCATATATGATTTTATGATTTTATCAGGTAAGAGAATGGATAATGAAAAAAGTAATTAATAGTGGCACTATTTATTTACTATAAAACATTCATGCCAACAGGCAAATATATCCATGAAATCCCTCAGTCATGCTGAAACCACAATTCTGAAGAGTCAGCAATAGGTATCAGTTCAGTTTTGTCTGCTAATGTAGGAAGAAGTAGAGATAATATCAAATGGCAGAGTTTGCACTTCTGTAATCGTGTTTTGCTTTGTGGTAAGATTAAATTGCCTTGTAGTCTCTGAGCCTAGGCAAGTCAGGAAATGGGGTAAGGATGCCAGATACGTATTCCATGTTTCCAGCAAAATATCCGAGGACTAAACTTAAAATTGATCATGAAAAAGGATATGTACATAATCAAGAGTTGACTATATTCAATAATACAATATTCTTATGGACAAGACAACAAGGATCAGTTATAGTGAAGTTTAGGTGTAATTCTACTGTAACTCACCATCCATGAAATGACAGGTAAAGGCAGAAATGTCTTACATATGTACCTTATGTTACTATAAAAGAGCATTTAAATTTGTAGTATGTATTTATTTACTTTAAAATGCCATCCTTTGTTTTTGCTCATGCTTTGCAAATCTGTGTATTAATTCATGTCTATTCTTTATGTTTATAGACAGATTAGCTATCAATTTTTTTTCACTTTATCAGATCACTACTTATTATGACCAGATTGAAACAGTCTTAGTGTCTTCTAGATATTCACCACTCTATGACTGTATGGAAGAATTAAAACATAGTCACTGAAAGAATTACCCTTTATGTATATATGTGTAAAGTTTAATAATTTAATCAGGCAGTACATTAGTTGACTAAAGCTTGGCTTAGGAAAGACAAGTTGTATGTGGTTCATGAGTGAAGGCGTAAATATCTTATATTACCATGGAAATTCACCTCCCCTGAGCTTGTAACTAGGCCATCTACACCTCTGGGGGCAAAAGAGGAAGTTAGAGTCCCAGCTATGAGAACATCTCATAATGCATTATTAAATATTAACTTTGTGTAATCTAGACATTGCCCAATTTTGTCAACAATAACTTGTAACCTAAATGCATACATCAGAATAGCAGTGTTCAGCTCTCTTGATATGCTGCTGTTTTGTCATCACTTGTTAAACTGATTTTAAGCAAAGTGTTACTAATAATAGTGATTGTGAAAAGTACCTATTTTGTAAAATAAGTTCATAGAAGTTTCCTGACACAACAGAATGAAAAGTAAGATGAGAGAAAGAATTGATCACTACTCATTTGCAACCTACAAGTAATGATACATTATTGGACTGTGTTGTAACTCCCTCTTCAAGCCAATTTTTACCCAAGATTATGATCTATCTATTCTAGTATGTTTAAAAATTGAATGCTGCCTGCCAGAAGCTTCTGCAATGATTAAGTTCTCAAAACCAGTTTGAAAGGAAAAACTGTATTGGAGTATAATGTTTCATATTACATAGACATTTTATTCCATTCATTCAATACTTTAGAGTGTGTACATATTGTGAAACAATTATTAATCAACATCCATTAAAGCAAAATGTCTACAGTATAGCTTATAGTTTCCAGAGATTTTAAAATAAGAATCAATATTTTAAACACTCACTGGTAAGCATTGTTTAATATTCACTAAATGTAAAGAGTTTACTAAAATTATGATATTTTACTTCTAATTTATTTACTTTCACATCTCACATTGGTATAGTTACCTTCATTTTGGCTTTTAGGTTCTCATACTTAATCTTCTTATACTTGCCCAGGCAAAACTTAGTTCACTGGCATATAAACTAATTCCTTACTCTTTATGAATTAATAAATAATGGAGCTAGAATAGCATTAACCATCTACTATGAAATTGGATTATTTTCAGTGAGGTTGACTTTTGACTTAATGTAATTAAGGCTATGAGCATAATGCTTTGTACATAGTTGTCATTCCAAAAATGTCAATCATAATGTTATTTCTTCTGCCTTATAACAGCATGAAATCTAAATCCAATTATTTCCTGATACATTCATTGTTCCTCTTCTATCCAAACATCATGGCATATAGAGAAACCTAGGGAAGTGTGTCTCTCTCTTTTCAGGGGAGAGAATAACTTTTTTTTTCTCAGAGAACTAGAAAATTGAGATCAATGATATCCTAAATATATTCCTAGATAATAATTCTAAATACTAGTGTAATAGGCATATTCATGCTTAGGTTACTCTTGGATACAGACATTTTTCATTGATAAGAGACCAATTTGTGTTATAATAATGTATTATATCCATGTTATTTATAAACCATTTTTATATACTTTATTTGTATTTCCAAAATTAATAAATTATTTTGCCCCTTCTTCTTATATTTCTCTAAATGTTATTAAAAGTATGTCTTTCCTTATCAATTTAAAAACTAGTAATTTCAAGTTACTTAATTATATTCTTATTATTTCCATGCTATTATTTAGGATTTGATTGCAAAGCAACTGTACTAATATGTCACTATTTTTGCATAAAGTGCCTACTTCTAGGCATTTCTAGCCTTAAACAGTCACTTAAAAATTCTTCAATGATTAATGAAGAGAGAACACATTATGAAAAGGATGCCTACAAAGGTTTATTCCTAAAACTCATCATTTCTCTGCTACTTATTTCAAGGCTTTAACAAGATACAAAGATCACACACACATACATATATATGAATTGCTAATTAATATTTGTATTAGTTATATGTCATAATAAATACGTAAGTGTAGAAAGGGGTACTGTAGCAATATCACACCCACTGTAATATTATAAAATGTGATTCATTAGTAAATATTTTCTCATTACCAGGAATTCCTTTTTCATTACTGAATCGTACCTCAGATTCTGATTAAACAGAAATATTTGGAAATAATTCTTTCAGTTAGCTTTACACCATTGCACCAACAGAATTTTTAAATAATCTAAACTGTTATCTCACTAGTTGCTATTTTAGAGACTAATATCAAAGTAATTTTCAAAATTTAGGTCTTTATGATATTATATTCTAAAGATATGATTTCAACAGGGAATCATACTCAGTATCTTGTAATAACCTTCAAAGAGAAAGAATATGAAAAGGAATATGTGTGTGTGTGTGTGTGTGTGTGTGTGTGTGTGTATACACATACGACAGGGACATTATGTTGTACACCAGAAATTGACACATTGTAACTGACTATATTTCAAGAAGGAAAAAAAGATATGACTTCAATATTTACATGTTGAACAAAAAGACATAGGCTCGACTTGGCTACATAGGCTAATTAGCTTCAATTTAGTTTTAGGTATTCTATTTTCATAGATATCATAAAACACATGAATTAATATTAAACTATGTACTACATTATATCTAAATTAATATACACACAATAAATCAGGTATTTATTAAAAGATACATATGTTCTTCTGTTTTGTTTTGGTGATACGAGAGATTGAATAAGGATAGACTGAATGGGAACATTTACTCATATTAAGTGTGAAAATCTTCCTCTGAAAGAAGTACAATTTGTGTTCGGTGACCCACATCTTTGTGGGTTAGTGGAATCTCAGCTGCCACCACACTGCTGCACTCCACGGCATTCTAACTCAAGGTTAACTATATTTCTTAGTCACACATTTTCTATTTGATTGAGCAATACTGAACCATTAAAAGAAAAGATTTCAAATCAACCTCACTCTGCTAAAAATGAAAGCATTTGAGTAGAATTTTAAGAAACGTTTTTTTTGCTAGCTCTGAAATTCTAGGCTTAATTGAAATCAGGATTACAAGTATCTGACTGAGATTACATTTTCTGCAATAAAAGGTTTTTTAAAGTATTTTATGTTTCAATAAGTATCTTTATTGGAATAGAACTGTCCACTCTTCTGATATTTTCCTCATGAAACCCATGTTTCTTTCAAAAGGGAATAGAGTTCTACTGATGATAGGAAAAGTAGCACTTTTCACTGGTGAAAATAATTGTTAATAATTCAATTTTTCTATGTCAAAAATATATTGAAAGCCAAAGTACAGAATTAAAATAAGAAAAGTGGTACATCTACCAATACCTGCGGGGGGTCCATAGGCAATATACTTTCTCCTCTGTGAGCCTCACAGTATGGTGGTAAGGACTAAATTAATGAATGTAGTAAACCCTTTAGAGCAGTACCCGGGACGTGTAAGTACTCAGTAAATGTTAGCTGTACCATCATCACCATCATCATCATCATCATCACCATTATTATTAATTCCATCTAGAAGAATTAATTTTATGATAGTTCCACAAAGACCTCATTATATAACATGGATCCCAAGAAGAATATTCTTAATTACAAAATTACCGTAAAATCATTAATTATCACTAATTCAAGATTAAAATTTCCAGCCAAGTTGGTGCTACTGTCTGTGTTTTTCTGTTTAATAAAGCATTTATACAACATGCAGTCAAAATTATTAATCTATAGTTGGATTGTTCACATTTTGGATTATAATGAGGCTTTAATCTCAGGCTGACTTCTGCTTGACATGACACTTCTAATCCATCTCTATCTGCTTCTAGTTGGCATATGCTAGGGGAATTCAGGGCAATTTTGATACTACTTCATTGTTATTCAAGCAAACACACTGTCAAAACCACACACATTATATCCCAAAGGCAAACGTACAAGACTTGAGCATTAGCTATGAAACCATTGCCCTCTACTAGATTGAATAATCAAGTGTTCAGTGTGATAAAAAACTGTCATTATATCCAATATGGCTTTATACTCTCAACACACGGAAGATGATCAAAATGTGATATGGCCAAACAATGAAAAACAAGTGTTTTCTTTGCATAATGGCATTTGATATATTTTTTTAAGAACATGTTTTTCCTTCATAAGAACAAACATTTTTTTTAATCTCGGAAGTTTTTTATCATGCTAAGTGAAAAAAAGCAGTCCAAAAATCATATACTGTATGGTTTCATTTATATGAAAAATGCAGAACAGGAAAATCTATATAGACAGAAAGCAGCTAAGATGCTGCCCAGGGCTGGGGAACTTGGGTTGAGGGAGATAAAGCATGACTGTTAGCGATCACAGAGTTTCTTTCTGGGGTGATGAGAGTAGTTTAAAATTCGAATGTAGCAATGGTGGCACACTTGTGCGAATCAATTAAAACCATTAAATTATGTACTTCAAAGAAGTGAATTCTGTATTACACAAGTTTTATACCAATAAAGAGGTTAAAGAAATAAGTTTCTTAAGAGAAATTTAATTTCAATGTTTCAGAAAATAAATTACTATTCTGAAGAATAGTAATTTTCTTCTAAATAATTTTTTTTAAAAAATGTTTCATTAGTCAAGCACTGTGACAAAATAAAATCCATTACCATCACCAATATGTTTGTCTACATGATACTGTAATGACTATGTACAATTTCACTGGTTTAAAAAATTGGAATTGTGATGCCATCAACAAAATTTATTATGAAACAAATATTCAGCAATATTTTCTGCTTCATGAATGGTATGTTTCAACTAAAAAATTCTAGCCACAGTTCTAATCTTTCTGGTGAATGTAGAAAAGCACAAATATGTGTCATCTATATGTCTAAAGGGAGTAGGAACAGCTATTAATCATAACATTTTGTGACTTTCAGCTTTTCTTTTTGAAATTGCCTTTGCTAGATCCAGGATGAGGTAGGTGGCATGAAATAGAAGAGTTGAGAGGTGCAGAAAGTGAGAAACCAAACGCACATAGAGGAGAATACAGGTCTCATTCCATTTCACTCCAGAGAGAACAGAGACTATGTATATTTTTAAAACCCATATACACACAAGCCATGACCAGGATATGCTAACCTCTTTTCTAAACCCTCCTAATCCTTTTAGTGTTGTGCTATTAGCAAGTGCTATGCCCTGCTAATGACATAATTTTCAAAGGAAGCTAAAGAACCATGGGCCCAGACCCTAGTGTTCAATTCTGTCCCCACACATAGAATGATTATGACAAGCATGGACATAGTGCTTACCACATGCCAGGCACTGTTCTCTAAGTTTTATATAGAATAAATTATTCATATTACTTTGTGAAGTAGATTCAATTGCTATGTACATTTTACATATAAAAAAACTGAGGCTGTAAGAAACTGAAATAACTTGCCAAATTGGCAAGTAGTAGAGCCAGGATTTAAACCTTGGTGTCTTCGTGGTACACTCTCTGTTCCCAAGCACTGCACTGCTCTTCCGGTGGGGCTCCAGGGCCTCTCCCAAAACAATATATTATAGATCAAAAAAGACTTTTAAAGAACAAGACATCCTTGTTTTTCACACAGCTTGGAAACACCTATAGGGACCAACAATTTCTTTTTAATTGAAGTAATCATTAAGATGGTGGGTGTTAAAGTCCAACTAATATCAGAAAATTGTAGGTCCTAAATGATTACTAGTGTACTGCAAGTAACATTTCATTGCCACATTAAATTATGAAAATAGAATAAACAAAAACATTTGGCTTTAGTTTATTTAATCCTTCACATGACTCTCTACAGATCTCAGTGAAAATGGTTTAACTTCTTAGTATATTATCCTGAGACAACTGGAGGACCAAGGTAAATTGTTTCCAGGAACATTCCAACTCTAAATTTCTAAGATTTATTTCATTTTTTAAGTACTGAAACTACTTGGATATCTCAATGTAATATTTCAAAATAACTTTATAAAATTTACTTTTAATGGTCTTTTGAAATGAGAGCTTTCTCAATAATTAAAAAATACTCAAATAAAATTATTTTTAAACTTTTTAGTCCAAGAAGTAATCTGAAATTTAAAGTTATATTTTTTTTATTGAAACATAGGCAGTTTACAATGTTGTATCAATTTCTGATGTGCAGCACAATGTTTTAGTCATACATGAACATACATATATTCACCTTCATATTCCTTTTCACCATAAGTTAATAAAAAGTTTTTAAAACAATATAATCTGACATGGTCAGCACAATGAGAAGTAACCATGTCTCTTTAGGGAAGCCTTTGTACTGTTCCTGTATCTCCAAGATAAAGGATATATGCTAAATGGAAAGATTAGAAGTTATGAAATCAGGTAGATTATGTTTTGAATACAATCACTATCACAGCATATAAATAAGTCTCTTACCATTTCATTTTCTGTATGCTAGAAGTGCCTAGAATAAATTTATTTTATATACAAATGAAAATAATTTGTAAGTTTATATTAAAAACAACTCCTTGTAATGTAATATTCTAAAGGGTTGTTATCCTTTCTGTGTATGCACCCTAGTATTTGTACACATCCATACTTTTTTGTTTTCATTGTTGAAATCATGGAGCAATAGTTCAGTTTTATCTTTTCAACTTTTTTTTTTTTGGCTAATGTAAAATAAAAGCCATTCTGAAATAAGAAACAGGTACATTCAATGTAGAGAGAAGCAGATGAAGTATATTTGATACTCTGTAAGACATTAGGAAAAATACAGAGGAGAAAATGTAAAGTGATAGAAGTAGAGTTTATTTATGGCTCATGTACAATGTCACAGCCATCTAATAAATTGTTTAATATTCTAAGGAATTATAAAATAAAATTTCTGTAAAAGTTCAGAGTGTTACTATGCAAGTAAGTTTTGTATATGTGATATTCTTCAATTCGGTCTAGTCAGTATTGATCTGATAATAAAGAAAAAATAGTGTGTAGATTTTTATCTCACAAAATATTATTGTCCAGTAATTTCATTTAAAGAAATACAGAAAAAAACCTGTAATAAAACATACAAGAAAAATAATGAGAATTAATAAAAATTAAAAATGATACAGTTAAGTGATAGAATTTGTAACGTCTTCACTACTTTACAGGCTTTGATATTTTCTTTGAAAAGAGAAAGGGATAATTTTCTGACAGTATGAGTTACATGTATGAAATTGACTTTCTTTAAAATTGTGACAGTAGTGGATTAAAGTATTTCTCATACAACATCCACTGCTGTACAATACTGACTATGATACAACAGTTCCTAATGATTTTTGCAGAATATCATTAAAGTAGTTCCCTAGGTAAAAAGAATGTAAAACTTCTATCCCCACTTATCTCAAGGATAAGAAAATATATGGAAGCAATAAGACTTGTGGGGTATCTATTATAAATTCTCATTAAATATTCCTCTAAAATGTATTCTTTATAAGTAATAAAATATTTTATTGAGCAGTAAATAGTCTCAAGAGGTTGAATGACTGAAGCAAGTCTACACAGTTAGTAGTAAAAGAATACTATCAAAGATGTATTTAACACTAAATTTTAGATTTTGTAAATCCTATCGCTTTTCTCCTGATGCTCTATTCACCCCTTCTGCTCTCTGACTCACTTGACTAATTATAGCCGTGTTGTAAGATCTCTGTGTCTCAAGGGTACTATTCTCATTATGTGTAGAAAAATGGCAGAGGAAGAGGAAGAAGTTGTATTTTGAGGATCAGGTAGTGAAAAGACATTTATTAATTGGGCATGGACAGTATACTTGGAGGTTCTCAGCTCACTTCTTCAGTTCTTGCGGTCCTTACTCCTTCTGGGAAGTAAAGAAATTTCCAAGGCTGTGCAATTGCTTACATGCAGAAGTGTATCAATTCAACTGTCAAAAAATACTATGAAAAACATAACTTGTATTATGTAAATATAATGTATTATATCAAGGAAATCTATGGCATATCAGAAGTATTTGGGGCCACTGTCATTGTCTTTTTAAGAGGGGATATTAACAAATTGGAAGGAATACAGATAAGGCAAATAGTATGCTAATGGCCTAGAAAGTAAGTTAGAATTGCATAACTGGAGATGATTTAGTCTAACTATGAGAAAATTCCCCAGTGGAGATGGAAGGAAAAACCATATTGTATTGTATTACATATATTAAGAGACTGTATGTATTGGCTGTTGGTGTGATTCTGGGTACAGCATTAGACAAATAGATAGGAAGGGCACAGAACAGTAGACACTGAAACAAAAAGAAGAATATCTTAAAATCATAGCTCTTGAAAAATGGAACAGGACCTGTATGTTTGTGTTGGCCATTTCATCCTCGTACGCTGAAGAACCATTACATAGGCTTCTAGAGAAAATATTAATTCAATGGCAGTTGAACTCAACAATACAGAGAGCTTTCAGATAGTGATCATCAAGAAATGTGTTTCTGTACATGAAAGATACAATGAGAAGACAACTTGTTTATAAATACCAGATGACTTGTTTTCAGAAGCTACTGATCCATCGAGAGATTCACAGAAAAAATACTCTCTTATATGTAATATCACAAAAAATATTTTCTAGAGCTTCACAGATCACTCATAGTTATCCACCTGAATCATATGCATTTAACAATGTTCATAAGGGAAATAATGTTGACACCAATGTTTAGTTAGGTGGATCAGAGAAAAAAACATAATCATAAAGTAGCTGTCATTTTTTTCACTTACTGATACTACTATGGTTAATATCAATATCAAATACATTTTTAGTTGCCAGCAAATTTCCAAATATATTGAAAACAGCTTTATCTATAACTCTCATTTCCCTTTTTAAGCTCATGAGAACTGTTTGCAGATGTTTGTCATTAACAACATTCCCAATCAAGATTATTACATTTAAATATACACTATCAGAAAAGATATATTACTTAAATATATATGTATTTGCTTAAAATATACATTCATATACAAATAACTTCTTAATTCTAGATCACATACTTAGATTTAATGTTATTTTGTGAGAGTAAGAGCAGTTCTAGTATTTTTACCTTGAAAACTACCTTACTACACAAAAGAAAGCAAGGTCAGTTTTTTTTCGTTCATCTCCATTTATTCTTGAATTTAGTAAATTGTTCTTAAAATAGGTATGTGGAGAAAATTCAATAGGAACAGTGAGTACTTAACTATAAACTGAAAAATAAAGTACCAAAGGATTAACTAAATGATATATGTGCTTAGATGTGTGACTTGAAAGCAATTCATTCAAGTATAATTTTATATTCAATGAATAATACATATAAAACAGGTAACTATGATTTTTATTTATTGAAAAATCTACACAGGAATTTTGTGGTTTCTGGTTCCCCATGTAAAAAAGCTTGGAATTGGCTGTGCTATAGTAACAAAAAAGTAAAAAGCTAAAAAGAAAGAAAAATCAACTCTTTTTGGATCTATAGGAAAGGGGATGTAACAGGACAAACAGCTGCCCCCAGTATTGGAAAGGCAGGTGACTATAGGGAGTCATGGTCTATCGGAGGAGAGACTCACAAGTGGAAACAAACAGGAATCACAGGAAGACTTGAATTGTAATTGCTCATTATGGACAATTCTACGAGTTTAAAATCTTCACGGCAACCCAGTTATGAGGGGTGCACCTACAATATTGTGAGATTTACCTCCAGGAGGTCAATCAGATTTCCACAGTAAATTTCACAGAAAATTCCTTTTGGCTTCCAACAGGAAGAGGTAAAAGAACCATTTTAAAATATGCCAAAGCACTGTTTTCTTAACAAGGCCTGTCCTCAGGGGAAACTAATTAATCAGAGCCTAATTTCCTGGGGTATTACCAGGGCTTAACTGAACTGGTAGAAGGAAAATACCCAATTTCAGCCCATTGTCCCACCTAAGGAGGTAGTAAAAAACCCAAGTCTTCTGAGGTTCACAGTCCAGAAGCATAGGTTCAAGAAAACACTGAGACCTAATAGCAAAAAACACAAACAACCCAATCCAAAAATGGGCAGAAGGCCTAAACAAGTCATTCTCCAATGAAGACATACAAATGGCCAATAGGCACATGAAAAAAAAATGCTCAATATCACTAATTATCAGAGAAATGCAAATCAAAACTACAATGAGGTATATCACCTCACACCAGTCAGAATGGCCATCATTCAAAAGTCTATAAACGATAAATGCTGGAGAGGGTGTGGAGAAAGGGAACCCAACTACACCACCAGTAGGAATGTAGTTTGGTGCAGCCATTATGGAAAACATGGAGATTCCTCAAAAAACTAAAAACAGATTTACCATAGCAATCCCACTCCTGGACATATATCTGGAGGGAACTCTAATTTGAAAAGATACATGCACCCTAATGTTCATAGCAACACTATATACAATAGCCAAGACATGGAAGTAACCTAAATGTCCATCAACATATGACTAGACAAAGAGGTTGTGGTATATTTATATAATAGAATACTACTCATCCATAAAAAAGAATAAAATAACACCATTTGCAGCAACATGCATGGACCTAAGGATCATCATTCTAAGTGACATAAGCCAGAAAGAGCAGGAAAAATAACATATGATATTACTCATATGTGGAATCTAAAAAAAAAAAAAAAAAGGAAAAAGAGGACACTAATGAACTCATCTACAAAACAGAAACAGACTCACAGACATACTAACAATTTTATGGTTACTAGAGGAAAGGAGGTGGGAAGAAATAAGTTTGGAAGTTTGAGATTTGCAAAAGGTAACCACTATATAAAAAAATTAAAAAAAATTTCTTCTGTATAGCACATGGAACTATATTCAACATCTTGTAAAAAACTTTAGTAAAAAAGAATATGAAAATGAATATATGTATGTATATGCATGACTGGAACAGTATGCTATACACCAGAAATTGACACAATGACTATACTTCAATAGAACAAAAATAACATAAAAACAAACAAACAAAATCCAAACAAACAAAAAAACCATTTAGTTGCATACTACAAAAAAATAAACAAATAAAAGGATAAGCAATTTATTGGGGAAAAAAAAGAACTATAGAACAATTCTCCTTCCCCCTACACCTCACCACTACCTAAGTAAAAGTCTATTTACAGCAGTTCTTTTTACCCAGTACATCATGTCTAACTATCAAGAAAAAAATGACAAGGTATTAAAAAAGGCATAAAACACAATTCAAAGCAGGATAACTGGCATCAGATGCAGACATGGCAGGGATACTGAAATTGTTCTACTGAGTTTTAAAACAACTATGACTAATAAGTTAAGGGGTTTAATGGATAATGTAGATAATATGCAAGAATAGACAGGCAATGTAAGCAAAGAAATGGAAATCCTAAGATTCTAATCCAAAATGAAATGCTAGAGAAAAAAAAAATACTGTAACAGAAATGAAGAATGCCTTTGGTGGGCTTATTAATAGATTTGATAAGGCTGGGAAAAAAACTGCCTGAGCTACAGGGTATATTAATAGAATCCTCAAAAACTGTAAGTAGAAGAACAAAAACTGGAAAAAAAAAACAGATTATCACAGGACTATAGGACAAATACAAAGGGTGCAACACACATGTAATGGGAATACTACGAAAAGAAAGAGAGACAGGAACAGAATAAGTATTTGAAAAAATAATAACTGAGAATTTCCCCCAAATTAATGTCAGACACCAAACCACAGATCCGTGACAACAGAAAGGATAAATCAAATACACTACATCCAGGCATATCATTTTTGAGTTGTAGAAAATCAAAGATAAAGAAAAAATTCTGAAAGAGGCCAGAGGAAAAAACACCCAACTACAGAGGGAAAAATATGAGAATTACGTCCAACTTTTCTTCAGAAATGATACAAATGAGAATAGCAGAGGGTAGTAACATTTAAGGTGTTGAGAGAAAAAACCATCAACAGAATATACAAATCCAGCAGACAGAAAACCAGTAAGGACAAAGTTGAACTCAACAACACCATGAATTAACTGGATATAATTCACCTATATGGACTTCTTCATTCAACCATAGAAAAATACATCTTTCTCAAGCTCACAGGGAAATAGTCCAAGATATATCACATTCTCTCTTTAGGAGTCATAAAGCATACTTCAGTAAACTTAAAAGAACAGAAATCATACAATGTCTTCTCTCAGAACACAATGGAATTAAACTAGAAACCAATAACAGGGAGAAAACTGGAAAATCTCAAAATATGTGGAGATTAAATGACACATCTTTAAATGCCACATGGATCAAAAAAGAAATTTTAAGAGAAAATTTAAATAGTTTGAAATAAACAAAATAAAAACACAACTTTCCAAAATTTACATGAACAGCAAAAGCATTACTTAGAGGAAAATTTATAACATTTACTATATGTTATTATAAAAAAAGATCTAAAATCAGTAACCTAAGTTTCTACCTTAGGCAAGTAGAAACAGAGAGCAAATTAAGTCCAAAGTAAGCAGAAGAAAAGAAATAATAAGAATTGGAGGAGAACTCAACAAAATTTAATCAACAAACCAAAAATTGGTTCTTTGAAGAAATTATAAAATTGATACCTCTAAGTATGAAAAGTAATAAAAAGTGAAAGAAGACACAAATTACTAATATCAAAAATGAAAGCAGAGAAGGACATTTCTATAGATTCCATAGATGTTAAAAAAAAAAAGGAATACTATGTCAAGCTATATTAACTCTATGCCCATAAACTGGATAACCAGATGATGGTTCAATTCCTTAAAAGACAAAATTTTGCTGAAATTTACACAAGAATAAAGAGACAATATGAATAGGCCTATAGCTATGAAAGAAATTGAATTAGTAATTAATAACCTCCAAACAGAAAGCACCAGGCCCAGATGGGTTCACTGATGAATTCCATCAAGCAGTTAAAAAAGAATTTATATCAAATTTCTACAATCTCTTTCAGAAGATCAGGAGAAGAAACGCTTCCAAACTCATTCTTTGAGGCCAGATTTATCCTAATACTAAAACTAGACAAAGTTATTATAAGAAAACTTCAGACCAGTATCTCTCATGAACATAGATTCAGAAATTCCCAACAAGATATTAGAAAATTAAATCCAATAATGTACAAAAGAATTATACACTAAGATCAAGTAGCATTTATGCCAATTATGCAAAGCAGAGTCACCATTCAATCAATTAATGTAATCCAGGACATCAACAGACTAAAAAAGAAAAAATGGCACCATCATATCACTAGATACAGAAAAAAAGCATTTGACAAAGTCTAACATTCATTCATGGTAAAAACTCTCAGTAAACAAGGAATACAAGAGAACATCCTCAACTTGATAAATATCTACCAAAAAAACCCCACAGTTAGCATCATATTTAATGGTGAGAAACTTGACGCCTTCCCACTAAGATCAGGTACAAGGCAAGGATGTCCTGTCTCACCAGTCATGTTCAACACTGTATTATTGGAAGTTATAGCTAGCACAATAAGATAGGAAAGAGAATGAAACATACAGACTGGGAAGAAAGACATAAAGCTCTTTGCTGGCAGATAATATAATCATCTATATAGAAAAATCACAAAGAATCAACCCAAAAAGTCTGACGTTGTAAGTGATTACAGCAATATTGCAGGGTAAAAGATTGCTATGTGGAAATCAATTATGTTCTCATATACCTGCAATGAACAACTGAAATTTGAAATTAATAATACAGTACCATTAAAATCAGCACCTTCCAAAATGAAATACTTAGGTATAAATCTAACAAAATATGTACCTCTAAGTGAGGAAAATCTGATGAAAGAAGTCAAAGAAGAACTAAATAATATCCATGTTGGTGGATATAAAGATTCTATTGTCAAGATGTCAGTTCCTCCCACTTTGATCTAAAGATTCGATGCAATCCCAATCAAAATCCCAGTAAGTTATATTCTGATTATCAAAAACCTGATTCTAAAGTGTATATAGAGAGGCAAAAGACCATGAATAGTCAACAAAATATTGAAAGAGAAGAACAAAGTTTGAGGACTGATGTTACCTACTTTCAGATGTATTATAAACCTTCAGAAATAAAGACTGTGTGGTATTGGTGAAAAAATGGAAAATTGATCAATGTAACAGAATAGAGAGCTAAGAAATAGACTCACATAAATACAGTGAACTGATCCTTGACAAAGGAACAAAGGCAATACAATGGAGCAATGCACTATCTTTTCAACAAACAGTGCTGAAACTACTGGACATAAACATGCCAAAAAATAATAAACCTACACAAAGACCTAACATCTTTCACAAAAATTAACTCAAATCAGTCACAGACCTAAATATAAAATGCAAAGCTATGAAACTCCTAGAAGATGACACAGGAAAAAGAATCTATATGATCTTGGCTATGGAGAAAAGTCACAGTCTTGGAGAAAATATTTGCAAAGACATATCTGATAAAGGACTTTTATCCAAGATACACAACAAACTATTAAAACTCAACAATTTAAGAAAACAAACAATCTGACCAAAAAATGTCCAAAGACAACAGACACCTCACCAAAGAAGATATACAAATAGTAAATAAACATATGACCTTTCACCATCAGAGAAATGCAAATTAAAATAATGAGATGTCACTGCACACCTATTAGAATGGCCAAAACTCAGAACACTGACAACACCAAATGCTGGTGAGGATGTAGAGCAAGAGGAACTCTCATTCATTGCTGGTGGGAATTTAAAATAGTACAGCCACCTCTAAAGACACTTCGGTAGTTTCTTACAAAACAAAACCTACTCTTACCATATGATTCTTTTAAGGGTAATAATGTATTCTGCACTATTTAAACTGAGATAAGATGTAGTTTCTATCTCTTTATTTAGGTGGCCTGAGAGCCTGGCTTTGAGGCTCAAAACTGATTATTACTGAAGTAACTCCAAAACAAGACACAAAATCTAGAAGAGTAAAGATGAAGACTTGAAAACCAGATCTCTGTCATCTAACAGCGATTTTCCTTTTACAACAGAGCCAGGATTTTTATGAACTGATTTAACTTTTACAATCTTATGTTTGTTAATCTGTTAAATGGAGACTGGATCTACCTTAGAGGTTGTTGCAAAAGTTAGAGAGATTATGAATAGCACCAGAGCATCACACAAGGAGTGTAATGAGCATCTGCTATGGTTTATCACTCAGTTCTGCTCATCTGTGTTTATACATCAAATCTTTTCTCTGCAAAGTGAAAATTATTCATTGTACTTTTTTCAGCCTGATGTTATGCTAGGTGCTACAGATAACACACACAGGGTCCCTGCTCTCAAGACAACAACATTCATTACAAATAGGAGGTAAGTAAATATCCCGAAGTATTATAGAGTGTTGACAGAGATACATGCTATAACTCTTCTTACAGTTCCAAAAAATGAGAAATTACTTCTAAATCGAATGGTCAGAGAAGACTTCAAGGAGAATTTTTGCTGCCCACTGACAGACGTTTTTTTTGGAGACATCTAAATGGTTCTCCCTTGCTAGTGCACATTCTTGCTCTTGCACATTTTCCCGGATAGTTACATAATCCTGAATGTAACAGAGATAATTAATTCCAGAATTTGAAAAATATCCAATTTCATTGTGTAATTAAAATGCATCTCAACTGAATCTGAATTACATTAAAATTCAAAAAATACTTCTGAAGCCGTAATATCAAGTAATATGTAACAAAGAGCCTCCTTTCTTCAAATTTCCAAATATGAACTAAACTTCTCTTCCTAGTAAGTAAATAATATTTACAAACAATAACAAAAATAAGCAAACAAGTAAATAAATAAAATAACCAGTATTAAGAAATAGTAAATAATTTATACTAAATATAAAAATAATTTCCTTAATTTATCTGAATTTTTAAATGTAAAAATAATTAAATTTTACCATTAAGCATTTAAAATTTTATTCAAATAAAAATCAGCTGATTTAGCTTTTAATTATTTTTATATTTCCTAATTATTTGATGAGTTGACTTCTGTGACAGAAAATCAATCCAAGCAAATGGTGAACCAAGTTTAATTAGTTTTCTTAATTAATCCACTACCATTCTTACTGCTCCCAGATATAATACAATTTATTTGGACATTTATTCAAGGATGTTGCTAATTTAAAACATAAACTTGAACATACTGACCCGTTCTATCAGGTAGTTAGCTTAAGTAGGGAGAGAATATGAAGTGTGGGTAAGCTTTGTCAAAATACTGCCTGGGTTCGACTACACTTACTACTTCTGAGCTACGTGAGCCAAGGACAGTTATATAATCTCTCCCATGCCTCAATTTCTCATCCTAAAATGGTCATGTTAATAGTGTCTATATCAGAGCATCCTCATAATCATTAAAGTACTTAGCACAATACATAAACTATTGTCACATAAACTATTGACTAAGTTAGCTTTAATTACTACCTACGCTTTCAAAAGAGAAAGACAGAATCCACTAAATCTGAATGGGAGATTGTATAATATGAATAATAAGATTAAAATATTATCCAAATCCTATTTCATCCAACGTATAAGTCAAAGGCTTTGTCCTCTGTGTGGTCCACCCTATACCCCTTCTGCCAAAGTGACTACCCCTCACCTGAATTCACACAAAGGGCTATCATGACACCTATATGGCATACAAGGAAATAAATCCTTAATACCACACATTTTTCTTGTAACTTTAACTTGATATCCACTTCAGGCCTTCTCTCCCCAATTAAATGGTGAACTCTTGAGGGCAGAGACCTTGCTCACTACTTCCTGTTATCTTCAATAGCACCTGGGAGAGTTCCTTGCATAGGGTAAGAGTTCATGACTTGTTGTTCAGCTATAGATTTCTATAAGCTGTACTTAGAGTTTCCTACTGAACTCTTCACATAGTATATTAACTTTGTTATACTTGAGTCATCAGGGTCTATACTCTTCTTTATTTCTAAAATTCAGCTTAGTTTCTGGTATAGGGTAGGTACTTTATAAAATTAAATCAATAAACAACAATTTGGTCAGGAGGACAAATTCTCCTGCCTACACTTGGAGGATGACTTGAATATCTGTATAGATGTTATAAAATAATAAATCAAGGAATCATAATAAGATAAAAATATACCAAAGAACATATTTGAGAATATATCTGAGAAGTTAGATATTTATGTTCTAGGTGAATACTGTCCATTCTTCTGGAGAAAATATGTTCTACCACCACCAGAAAATGGTTTATTCCCCATCCCAACATCCCACTCTTGATCTACTTCATTTCTAAGAATGTAATAGTAAAGAAGAGCAGATATTCATGAGTCATGATAGTATAATTGGGAGATTTGGAATTAGATTAGCTGTCATATAAACATTTATTTGAATTCTCTTTCAGCCTGCTTTAGAATTTATGATCTGCATGTATGTTTGTGTGTGTGTGTGTGTGCGTGAGAGAGTATATGGACCCTGTGTATGTGCATGTGTGTGGGTGTGCAGTGCACTTGATTTCATGAAGAAATTGCTAAAAATAACTCCATAATTGAACATAACAGTCAAGTGAGAGGACTGGACATTAAATATAGTAAATATTTTTTAGGGATAGACTTTATAAAAATCATAAGCATCAATCAGATGTGATCTTCAAGAAATTTAAAAATATGCATTTTAAAACAAATGATAAGAACAACAAAAAGGACATAAATTAGTTTCAGTATTTTAAAAGCAGAAAAGCCCTAAAATAAAAATAGAGTACATTCCTGGTGTCAGTTTTAAGAACCTAATTTTATTATTGCTATCTGCTTCACATAAAACAATATGGTGTGACATCTTCAGCTAGTTAGGGCTCTTGGTGAGAGCTCATTGCTAATGAGTCATCACATTGACTCCTGTTGGATTCGTTTGCTGTGATTTGTTATCTGATGACAAACTTGAACAATAATTCTGGTTATTGATCCCTATTAAATGCAGTAAAATGAGCACATCAACTAATTACTGCTTGACTAGGCCCATTACGAAAAAAGAGAAAACAAAACATACTTATTTTCCAATTTGATGTGACAGACAGAAACTGTGAGATTACAGAAAAGTTCAGCACAATTTGAATACGAAACTTTAAATTTTTCCTTACTGAATTTTCCTAATGCTAAAAGCACCAGTATTTATAGTAGACTACAATCTAAAGATATATTCATATACTACATGGAGTTCTAGGTGAATGATATAATATACACAATTAAACTCTAGAATACAGAGCTTACTTTGGGACATCAGTTTTACAAGATTACTGAAGCACTGGGGTTACCTTCTATTATTCAACGTTATGGTTTAAATTATGCCCCCTCTCTAAAAATGTTGAAATTGTAACTCCCAGAACCTGTGAATGTGAACTTATATGTAAATAAGAACTTGGCAGATACGATCAAATTAAAATGAGATAATTATTCTGGGCCCTGATCTAATACTGGTGTCCATTATGACAAAAGAGGCAGGAATTGGAGTGACAGAGCTGAAAGCCAGGGAAGGCCAGGGCTTGACAGCCACCACCGGAAACTAGGAAGAAGCAAAACATTCTCTTGGACAGGTTCAGAAGGAACATAGCCCTGCTGACATCTTGATTTTTTTCCTTTTAGTCTCCAGAACTATAGGACAATTATTTTTTGTTGTTTTTAGCTATCTAGTTTGTGGTACTCTGTAACAGCAGTCTTAGAAAATGAATACACTCATGTATACGGTTTACTGAATTAGAAAATAAGCCTGAAAAGGAGCCTGAAACATGAGGAGTCCAAAATGGGCAGTGCAGAGAGAAAATCCAGCTTGGCTTGTTCCAAGATTGTATTATACACTGGATTATAACATCGATTTATGCTTATCTGGTCCTTGACATCACTGAAGTCATAATTACCCACAACTTTCTTTAAAAAAGCTACCAGATAAATCTTCAAAAAATACGTACATAACATTTCATTGAATCATTGTTTTCAACAGAAAAAGACTGGGTAAACCTTATTTTGTCTATCAATAGAGCAAAGTTTAAATAAATTACTCACACACAGAACAGTATGCAGCCATAAAAAGAATACTAAGAACACTAAACCTGAAGCAAGGTGTAGAACAACATGTGCAGTATAAAGCAATTTAAATAAAAAGGGATAGGAAATAAGGATTTGATTGTATATCTACAACATAGTTCTAAAAAAGAAATGGATAGTGGGGGCACAGTGGTGGGTAGAAAACTAATCACTGGACTTTAATGCTTTTTAAAATTTGTACATGTGCATATGTTATTTATTTAAAAGATAAAATAAAATTTTCTGTTGCTACTTTTGGAGAATTTTTTATATGGCACACCGTAAAACCTATAGTTGTAAATTTTCTTTCACTCAATAGGCTTAGACTTAATCTAAAAATTAAAAAGCTTAATCATAATTCTGTTCCAGTAATGAAAAACATTGGAATAATCAAAAGAGTACTGAAAATATGAGAAAACATGTTAACCTATCTCCATATAGGTAAAATCCATAGAATATATATACCTATGATAGTGTAGTTCTAGTTTTTATCTTCAAAAAGATACCTGAAAACTAGGGAGCATCCAGAGAAAACTGATTAAAGAGTTCATTTTAGAAGAATAGAGAAAAATATTTAGTTTTTTATACTAGTGAATCAAAATACTGAAAGAGAATAGGAACAAAATCTACAAAAATATGATCAGTGTAAATTACTTGAATATGGATTTGCCAAGTAATTCCCAAAACAGCTGAATAATACCACATCCCTTAACCGAAATACAATTAAATACCAGAGTTTAAAAAAAGAAAGAAACTAAATTACCTAGAAGGTGATGTTTTTTCTAGTATATATTACTTCAAATGATGTCAAAATTATAAAACTTAAGTACATTTTCAAATATTTATATAAATAATGGAAAGTAGAACAAAACTTCTGAAGCCAGTGATTAGGAGAACAAACATATCCTATTGCCATGCTTGCTTTCTGTCACTATCAGAAGCAGCATGCTACTACAAAATTATATGGGACTAACCCTGCTTCTTGTAGGACTGACACAGAAAACTGTCCATGCCTTAGTTGTGCAACAAATGAAGCATCAGGAGAGTGAAGTAACATTAACTAATAATTGAAACTGTATTAAAAAATCATATATCTGTCTAAGTCAACATGCCTTGATATTTTGATATTTCTATTCAAACAAAAGCACTCATAGGATTCTAATACATCACCTTAGTACATAAATCCTCCATAATTTACACTGACCTTGCTAGTGGAAACATATTCTCGGTTGTTTTTGTCCAAGATTTACTTTGCTCTGTCAGTTGGAGAATCGATTCAGGTCAGGGAGAAAACCTCCAAATACCTATTGTGAGCCAACAGGCAAAAATTAGACCACCTGGTGTGTGAATGCCAGAGGACAAAATACTTTTTGCTTTTTCAGAAAACTCAGTAGAAGGTGTAACGCAGAATAAGTCTGTCAAAGTAAAGGATTAGTTTCCCAAACATGTGTGGCTGGTCAGAGGAGCAAAACAGAACAAATCCTAAAGCCAAACTTTGCTATATCTTTATTGACTTGTCTTATTTCCTTTCTCAAATAGTCACATAAAAATAGGCATTTCTTCTGCCCTTAACATACACTGCCATTCCTCGTAAGAACAGCTAAAGAAAAATGGGTCAGTACACGGAGATGCCCAATAGTGAGTTCAGCATCAGGATATTTATCTGAAGTTGACTGATCTCATTAGATCCTGAAGAGTATTAGATAGAAAAATCTTTAAGAGATAGTTCCTTTTCACCTCATGCTCACATACACAAAGAACAACAAGCCTTAGTGCACAACTATACTAACATTATTTCAGTTGCAGTATTTTGGATGGTAGCAGGTTTCTAAACAGTTTCCACCTCCCTAGACAGAGACATCTGACCTCACAGAGTGCTCAAAGAGTGGGCAAGGGATGGAAAGGTTATTGAATTCTACCTGAAAGAATCCATCATTTCTAAACTAGATGACTGCTAAAGCAATTATTTTCTCTATTTTTTTCCCATTTCTTATCACAGCAGAGTCGCATTTAGCTCCCTATCTGAAGTCTGCCAGTTCTACTGCTGGAAAAGAGCCAATCACAGACTAACATTCAGTCACCTATGAAGTTGTAAAGCCTATTTTGGCTTGTCATTCAGTAATCATTTTTTTTTAAATGTTATGCCATATTTTCATTTTAAAACTTGTCCTTAATATTTAGATATTCAATAATTACAAATTCAACAAATAGTTGATCTATTTAATCTATTCTATTCAAAATATTTAAAAGTTACTGCACAAATCTCCTCTCTCTTTCAAAACTCCCAAATGTGCATGCACACGCGTGCGTGCACGTGCACACACACACAGCACTATTTTTTTAAATCTGTATAACAACAGTGTCTCCAGATTGCTTTCCAGTTGTGCTCTCACACTGTCACAGACTCATAAGACTGATATGTTATCAGAGAAAAAGTACATCAAATTCAAACACACACACTACAAACACAAACACACACACACACAACGTTGAGTAATTGAGTTGTTTGAAATGAATGTGTCTCTTCCTGGAAAAATATTTATATTTATATATAAAATCTCTTATCACTCCCAGATTAGAAAAGAAAGTCATTCACTTTATCTTTATAGTTGATTCATATATGCCTAGAATAAGTGACAGAATAAAAAAGTAAATGTTGCACATTTCATTCACATATGATATCTCCTTTTGTGTTCTTCAGAGGTTTGATTAATTCATCATATTTCAATTTGCAAATGAAATGATTTTGATTTGGGTAACTGTCAAGGAAAGAAACATGATCATACAATCTATAATGTGTTCTATTACCTAAAAAACTAACTGTGTGAATTCTAGGCAATATATCATTCATATATCTCCTTTTAGGCCACATATGAGCTGCAATTTTTCTTAACCATAAAGCTATGCACTAATCCTGAATTTGATAAAGAAGTTTAAATAAAACTTTCTTATGGACACAAAATGTAAAGGGAAAAAAGGAAAAAAAGAAAAAGAAATATCTGTTAATTTTCATGTGTTAAAATTAGTTATAGCAATCACACATATATTTATGTTAGACTTCCAGGTTTTAAACAGGAAAATAGTATAGATGTAGTCTTTCCAAAATCTTAGTTATCCTTTTCCTGCTTTTACATAACATATTATACTCACTAACATATAGCTATATTTTAAACAGAAAAAAAGTGATCAACTTAAAAGCATATTAAAAACCATCTATTACAAATTTACAAAAATGCAAATTAAAACCATACTGGCATGATTGTAGCTATCAAATTGGCAAAAATACAAATAAAATGATAGGCAGTATTTATCTAAAAGGGTATTGTAAAATATACATTATCACTGAAAGTAGATGCATTAGTCACTACATTTTTTTTGCAAAAAATGTTATTGAGTCATGCATATATATTTATACATTAACTCAGCAATTTCACTCTTAGGAAACAATTTGAAGGAAATTCCCCTAAACAGAGAGACATGCTTAATTTATGACACATTTATATGGTGTAATGCTGTTGGGACATTTAAAAACACGTTTTAGAAGCATGTTTGATGGCATGGTAAAATAGCGATAATATAATGTTAAATGATTTTTTTACAACAGGTAATTAAACTGAACAAAGAGCATGAACTTCATTGTATTATCACACTAGAGGTAATCAACCAAAAACATAGCTCATCAGAGAAAACTGTAAAAGCTTGCTGATAAATATGATGTGGAAGACAACCTTTCTAATTCATCCTTTTTAATGCTAGTAAGATTTTGGAAATTTTGCTTATTGACTACATTACAGACACACACACACACACCCTATAAGATACCAGGCTATATATATGTTCATTAAGCAGTTTTTCATTACTTCAAATCTCTTCTCAGAAAGTAGACATTTGTCCATGCTAAGTTATCTTAAAGTTAAATCATGAGGTACATTCAGTAGTTGAAAAAACTGTAAATCTGAGACTTTGTAAGTTCACTTTTTGATAATAAAAATCCTTTCATAATGTAACTTTACTATTCCGTAGGCAATACTCATGTTACTTCTCTACAAAATGAGAAACTAGCAATTCTGATTTTGTATCAGCCATTGTTATACACTGTATGATTTCTAGGGAAGGAAAAGCAATTCCTACTCTGTTAAAAATTACATCTTTAATAAACCTTTACTATCTTTAAAAAATATTTATTTCATATTAGTACATAGAAACTTATAAATATTGGGCTTACATGTAGAAACCACAAATGCCGACAAGAGGATGAGACTCATTTCAATTTTTGTGTTTTGTTTGTAGAGTTCCCACAGTATTTGCAACAACTAGCTGAAGTTTAATGCCTATGTGCACTTTGACTCATGTTACTAGAGTGTGAAACTATTAATCACAGAAAACACCTAATTTTCTGCTACATCATTCTCAAACATCTTTCTCTGCAATTGAATACCTATCGAAAAAATTAAAATATCACAATTATATGATGTAATATTTTCAGAAACTATTGACATATTTAGATGTCTCTAAATCTATCTCTCAAGTTCAAGGCATTTGAGCTATTCTATTTTTCAGTGAAACAGTGATTCACTAGGCAATGGTTTTCACCTTATAGTTCCCAGACCAGCAGTACTGGAAGCTTTACAGAAATGCAAATTACTGGGCTCCATACAGACCTGTTGTATCAAAAGTTATGGGACATGATCCAGAAACCTGTCCTTTAGGTGATTCTGTGGGTCTTTTATGTGACTCTGATGAAAGCTAACTTTTGAGAACCTTAGGTCTTAAGGTATAGAAAGTTGTAGGATTTCCTATGTCCAACTTATGTGTGGTCTTTCCTTCGCAGATAGTAGTTTATGTTTTAGAGATGAGAGGGTATTCAGTGTTGGATACAACTAGCTAAAATCAATATCATTGAGTCCTATTTAGTAGAATTGGCATAATAGTATACACAAAGCACTTTATAATCAAATTGGGTTAAAAAAATCAAATCAAAGCAATTTATAATCAAATAGGGTTAAAAAAACAGCTTAAATAATACAGCTGTCTCTAGATTTCCTCTTTGGAAAGAAAGTATTTAGGAAAAACACTTATTTAAACTACTTAAAACGAAGGCGAAATCCTGACATTCAGGATTTATTCAGAAAGAGACAAGGAAAAAAGATAGATAAAATAATCCATATAAAAATATAAAGAAAACTTAGGCTATGGGATAGAGGAAAGAGGAATGGATAATAAGAATGTAGACTGAGTAACAGAAAAAATAGATGATCACATAATAGAAAAAATACTCAAATAACTTTTGGGAAAAATATATGTCGAGATAACAATAAATTGCTAGAATGACCTTCCATCTTCCAAAGCTTCAGTAAAATCTATTCATATACTCAAAAGCCATGTGTCAGTGAATTGTATTAAGAAAACTTTTGATTGAAGAAGATATAATTATTTGTCTCCCCTCTGAGAGACCTAAACTACGATAGCAAAGGTATTTTCAAAAGCTATAAGCCATGAAAAATGAAGAGAACAAGTGGTAGGTCATCAGCAAACTAGACATTTCAACAAATTTCTAGAAGGCAGGTGGAAGGGTTGACTCATAAAGCACAGGGCAAGTAGTTGCAGCCAAAAATATTTATGGAGAGGACTGAAGTTAAGGAGGCACAAATCTTCCCTAAAATACTCTTCAGAGGGTTGGGAGGCTGAGTTGAATCAAAGATGGAAGGCAGTAAAAAGGCTGAAAACAAGATGATCAACTGAAAATATTCCCATCAACTGCACTTCTCCACCATCCTAAATAGAATTAATGGCAGTCAGTTCAGATCCTCTCTTTCAAAACAAAATCTACAACAAAGGATCCTTTCTTTAAAAATAGTCTGGGATAATTTTCATATATTGTTTATATATGCGAGGACTCAAACTGTATCTCTCATGCATAATTATATAGGAAATTACTGGAGAATGGATATCAACAATTGAGTAATATTTGAAAAGATGTTGAATGAATGAATGACATAACAGGAAAAGTTAAACTCTAATTTCAAGTTTAGATATCAGAAAAATTTTCAACTATTCCCCACTGACAGTGAAATTGAAGAATCAATCTAAACAAAAGCAATTATTCACAGGTTTAATATAGTCTATGAATAGAGAAGCAAATATGATGTCTTTTAAAGAGAAATTGTTTAGGCACTTGAATCCCATGTGTAAGTGTTTTATAATCAATGCATTAGTAGCTTCAAATTGACAGTAACCTCCAAGGATTAGACTTTGTATGTTTTAAATTCTGATTAATTCATTGACTCCTAGAAAAAGCATATTGATTTACAATTAAAACAACTGTCAAGCTCATGCACTGATACAGATTAAAAAATCCAATGGATTATAATATATCAGAAAGATTGACAATATTCCTCCCACTACTCTTGCAACCAAATAGCTAGAGTGAGTATTATACTGCGTTTTAGCCTTCTCAATTTAAAAGACATGGGGAAATAGAACTAGTAGGGGATACTGGAAAAGTATTTATTTCCCTTATGAAAAATAATCCAAAGGTATTTAAAATGGATTTAACGGAAAAGAAAGATTACTTATAACAATTCTTTGGAAATTCCTGGGAAACAAAAACCAGAAAAATTGAAAACAAAGAAGATTTAGGTTATCAGTAAAACAACAACAAAACTCCCAATAAAAAAGAACTTATGCATCCTCCCAAAATACTAGTAAGGCAAATCCAGCAGCACATTAAAAGGGTTATTTACCATGACCATTACCCCAGCAATGCAAGGCTTGTTCAATATATAAAAATCAATGTAATTAATATACTACATTAATTAAATGAAGAAAAATAGAATTTCTTTTAAGCTGTTGCTAAAAAAGCATTTAACAAAAATATAACATTTCAACATAAAAACACATAAAATCCAAGACTGGAAGGGAAGTTCCACAGCATGATAAAGCACAGTTATGAAAAAATCACTTAATGGTGAAAACTGAACGCTTTTTCTTTAGAAGAGGAATAAGACAAAGTTGTCCAGTTTTGATACTGTAATTAACAATGTACTAGAAGTACTAGGTAGAGTAATTGGGCTAGAAGGAGAAATAAAGGGCATCAAATTGGAAAGGAAAAATTAAAACTACCTGTATTCAGAAATGACATGACACTCTACAAAGAAAATTATAAAAAATCCCCCCAAAATTATTAGAGCTGATAAACAGAGTCAGGAAGCTTCAGGGTGCAAGATCTAAACAAAAATCAGTTTTCATTCTACACACCTATAATGAACAATCCAAAAAGTAAATTAAGAAAAAAACTGCATTCATAAGAGCATGGGAAAACAAGCCACTAAGGAATAAATTTCACCAAAGTGGTACAAAACTTACACAGTGAAAATTATAAAATATTGCAGAAGGAAATTAAATAGGATCTAATAAACGGAAATACATCCCACATTCATGGATTGAAAGAATTAATATAGTTAATGTGCCAATACTACCAAAGGCAATCTAGAGACACAATACAATCCCTATCAAAACCCCAACTGCTCTTTTGCAAAAATGTAAAAGCTGACCATAAAATTTATATGGAACGCAAGAGATCCCAAAGCAAAAGAATCTTTTTTGTCCGTTTGTTTGCTTATTTATTTTAATGGAGGTACTGCGGATTGAACCCAGGACTCTGTGCATGCTAAACATGTGCTCTATCACTGAGCTATGCACTCCCCCACAAAAGAATCTTGAGAAAAAGAATAGGAAGACCCACAATTCCAGATTTCAAAACTTATTACAAACTACCAGCATTTGAGACAATGTGATACTGGCATAAGGATAAGCACAGGGATCAACAGAATACAATTGAGAGTTCAAAAATAAACCCAAGAGTCTATGGTCAAGTGATTTCAACAAGGTGCCAAGACCATTCGATAAGGGCAAGACTTTAACAAATGGTGCTAGTACAACTGGATATCCACAATGAAAAGAATGAAGTTGGACACCTACTTCACACCATTTAAAAATTAACTTATAACCAAAAGAAGATCTATATATAAGCATTAAGACCATAAAATGTTTAGAAGAAAACACAGGGGAAATCTTCATGACCTTGGATTTGGTAATAGTTTCTCAGATATGATACCAAAAGCATAAGGAACAAAAGGAAAATAGGTTAAGTTGGATTATATCAAAATTAAAATATTTTGTGTATCAAAAGACACTATCAAGAAAGTAAAAGACAACTCACAGAATGAAAGAAAAATATTTCTAAATCATGTATCTGATAAGGGTCTTCTATGCAGAATATATAAAGAACCCTTGCAACTCAACAACAAAGAGACAAATAATTTAAAAATGGGCAAAGGACTTCAGTAGGCATTTCTCCAAATGAGATGTACAAGTGATAAACAAACACATGAAAAGATTCTCAACATCACTAGTCATTAAGGAAATGTAAATTAAAACAACATGAAATACCACTTCACATCCTCGATGATGGCTATAATAAAAAACAAAACACACATATGTTTGGCTAAGTTTCAATGAAGAACAAGGATGAAACAATGCATCTTCAGAGGTTTATATATAATCATGACCAGAGGTAGAAAAATGGTTAAGGTAGTATCCTTAAAAACCTGATTAATTTTCCAAACCTATAGGATGGAACCCTAATGTAAACTGTAGACTTTGGGTGATTATGTGTCATTGTAAGTTCACCAATTTTAACAAATGTATCAACAAATGTTGATAACGTGGGAGGCTATCCATATGTGGGAACAGGTCTGTTCCTTAGAAATCTCTGTCCCTTCTGCTTAATTTTCCTGTGAACCTAAAACTGCTCTAAAAAATAAAGTATATATACACTTAAAATTTCATAATTAAAACTCTTATAATACTATGAAATTAAGATAGAATTAAATTTTTGAATGAACTAAACTTTCAAATAGCAAACAAAAACCCTACAAAGTCAGCTTTGAAGTTTGCTAGTAAAAGAGTAACCTCAGAAAGGTTAGAAATCATTGTCAAATACTAAACGGTAGTTTCATGTAAACTTTTCCACAGTGAGAAAATTTGTTGCTGATCTTTTTTGGGGGATCTTTTTTTCATGTTACAAATATCTGAAAATAAAAGAAACAAAAAAAAAGACCCTTAATTCTCATATCATGAAACAAGCAACATAATTAATGGCATGACTCATAAATAAATCTCAGATAATGCTGTAGTGTAAAATATTTCTGTTTTTAAGCTATTCAACCATTTAATCAATCTGTAAGTCAATGAGGCCTCACTTAGTTATTAATTACTTGAACTACTATGAAAACAGAACATAATGGTGTCAAAATGTTTCATGATGATTTATTTGTAAAGATTATAAAATAAAAGCCACAATCAGAAAAAAGTAGGAAATTCATTTTATAACTTAAAAAGTGTATTTCCTTTGTATAACATATTTCAATACAAATATTTTCTTCCAGTAGATCTCATTTAAGTTTCTAAAATAGAAAAAAGCATTTCAAGCTTCAAGACGGTTTTTCAAAAAATAAAATTTCTATCTACTCAGTATTTACAAATATTAAAAGAAAAATTTAAACTTGCTGTATAAACATACAGTCATCATTTTTAAAAAGTGTGTCTAACTGCATTAGGTTCTGTATGTACCAGACAGTGCTTCTTTAACATTATTAATCATTGTCCTCCTAATTTGAGAGCTATCTCCCTTTCACATACAAAGTCAATCTAAAATGATATACAGTCTATTTCTAAGGGAATATTGGCCTTTTAAAGCATAACCAAAAATAAAAATACTTAGGAAATGTCAAGACAGAGGAAGGAAGAAGTTTTCAATTCGTATTTGCTTGTGTTGGTACCCAATAGACCAAAGCATTCTAAATTTTAGCCAGAAGTTTGATAGTTTAAAAGAGACCAGGTGGAGGAAAATGTTATGACGCTACTATGAAGAAAGAGGGTTGGAAAATTGCAGTTATGCAGCCTCAACTCTATGATCCAGTCTCATGGCACACTTAATCATTCTTTAAGCATTCAAAGCATTATTTTTATCCACAAAGCTGAATTTTTTAAGTCTTTATAGAGAACCTGTCAAATTCTTGAAAATAGTTTCAGTGTAGAACCCAATATTCAAATATATTTCTCTGGTCTTTGTATAGTTTTAAAAGCACAGAATTCTAAATAATTTTCTCAGTAGAACTGACTTAACCAATAAGAAATACTGATTACATCATTTTTTACAATATTAAATAAATCAGTGGTCAATGTACATTCTACATCAAGCTTCTCATAATATGTTATGCAAATATTATGTCAGATTTCAACTGAAACACTTTTTTGGAAAAAATTTGCCCGCTTTATTGATGTATAATTGGCAAATAAAAATGATGTATATTTAACGTGTACAATGATATTTTGATATATGTATACACTGTGAAATGACTACCACTATGAAGCTAGGTAACAAATTCATTACCTCACAGTTACAAGTTTTGTGTGTGTGTGTTGAAAACACTCACCCTTTGACCAACATCTCCCAATTTCTCCTACTCTCCATTCCCTGGCAATCACCATTCTATTCTCTGCTTATGAGTTTAACTATTTTAGACTGCATAAATATAAGTAAAATCATGCAGTATATGTCTTTCTACGTCTGGCTTATTTCACTCAGCATAATGTTCTCCAGGCTAATCCACAGTATTACAAATGATAAGATTTCCCTCTTTTTTAAGGCTGAATTATATATACATACATATACATACATATATATATACACACACACACACACAATCTCACATTATCTTTATCCATTCATCTGTTGATGGACACAGGTTTTTTCCTTATCTTGACTACTGTGAATAATGCTATAATAAACAAGGGAGTACAGGTATTTCTTTGAGATCCTAATATCATTTCCTTTGGGTATATACCTAGAAGTGAAATTGATGGATCATAGGGTAGTTTCACTTTTAATTTTTTTTAAAGAACCTCTTTCCATAATGGCCACCAAATTATATCCCCAACAATAGGGCACAAGCATTCCATTTTTTTCAACATCCTTGCCAACATTTGATATCTCTGGACTTTTTATAATACCCATCTCAACAGGTGTGAGGTGATATCTCATTGTGGTTTTGATCTGCATTTCTCTGATGATTAGTTATGTTGTAACACCTTTTCATATGCCTACTGGCCATCTGTATGTCTTCTTTGGAAATTTCTTTCAGGTCCTTTGCCCAACTTTAAATCAAGTTATTTGTTTTCTTGCTATTGAGTTGTACAAAATACTTTTAAGAATATATGTTCACAGTAATCTGATTATGAGATAAAATGTGAAGGAAGATACACACACACACACATACAATCACAGTTGAAGGGATGACTCATAAAAGTTTTTTGTGTATTAGGTGTTGCAGAAGTGAAAAACAAAAAATGCTGAAAGGGTAATGAAATAAGGAATTTTACTAATTGTCTAAATAGTAAGTCATGACTTTATAGTCTGGTTTGATTTCTTTTAATTTGACACATAACAATAAAAAAGAAGTACAAAAGCAAACTAAATCTAAGTCTCCTCTAATCCTTTATTTATAACAAGGCAAACATATAAATTAAATAAAATCAAGCAATCAAATGTTTATGTTTTACAAAATACTTTACATTTAATAGTAAATTATGATTGAAGATGGAAATGTTGGAGTAGGAAGCAGATGTGTAAGCCCACAGGTGCTGCAAAGTGCTGTACCATGCTGGGAAAAATCTTTAAACTTTGAGAAATAAAATAAAGTGGTGAAAAGTAACAGAGCTTTGGGTGCAGATAGGCTGGGGTATGAATCTTTGTCCTTTCTGGCTATGTGATTTTTAGTCAGTCATTTACTTTTTGTGACTTCCAGCTTTCTCATTTATGTGAAAGTCATGAAAATTAAATACTACAATTCATTTGAAAATATCTGATGACAGACCTTTAATAGGTGTTTTCTTCTTTCTTTGGTGGGGTGGCTGGGGCAGGGATGGAAGGACGAGGAATTCTCCAGATTCTCAACAAAATTATTCAGTTAAACAAGAAAAAAAGTTTATTTCAAATTTAAGATACTATGATTCTGTAAAACCCAGACTTAAGTAAAAAGCAACTTATATTTAACAGATATTTGTTAAGCAACTTGTATGTACCAAATACTTCATATGTATCAAATACTTCATCAAATATGAAGAAAGGAAGTAAGAAAATAAGTATCCAAAGAATGTTTATCAATCTTCATTCAAGTCAAAAACTTTTTAGACCAAGAGTATGAAGTGACAGTTAATATTCATTCTACAGTAATGTTAATAATATTACTTTAATAAAAGAAAAGTGTTGTTTAAAGCTGATATTCCTATAGATTCTTTAAAGATTAAAGCTTCATACAGAGTAAGCTTTTTCTCTGTTTCTAATGAGTAAAGAAATAGATACATTGATCACATTGATTTGATAATCAAAATTAAACTTAAGCAAAACAGGTAGGTTTCAGTGCAATGCCTAATGCAGGAGGAACAATTTAACTTGGACTTTTTGTAGAGGGGGTGGTGAATTTCACTGGTTTATTGCAATTTCTAGATGGTAAAAATTGAAGTGTTACCATTACTATGTATTGTCAACGATGATTCTCAAGAATTAACTGCCTCAACTACTTTGCATTTTGAATGTCCACAAAAACCTTGAGAGAATTTTGTAAATCACAAAATTATTAAAAACTTTACTTGCTTGAAATGGAAGTAATTTCTTCCTTTTACTTGTTTTGTTTAGTGTTTTCATTTTAGTGTGAAACTGGAAGAATGATCAGACCTTTAGTTCAGTGGCTAATTAACTACTAAAGCTAAATATCGCTTTCCAATTCTCTGCCACAAATACCATTCCTTTAATTAAATCACAAGGATCTATCTCAAGTAAATGTTAGGCAGGAGAATTTACATAAATTCAATAAAGGCAAGAAAATTTAGAAATATATGAAACTGCAGAACATAGGCCCAGCATACTTTCTCCAAACTCTGCACTCACTTTTATTTCTTTATATTTAATTCTTCATGTATGAGAGCCTAAAATATGCATGAGAAACATACTTACCGGATCTCTCAGATTATTTCTGAGTTGACCACATTCTCTTAAAAATTCACCTATAAACATCAAAAACTGACTTAAAATTTTCTAAATCAAAGATTATATAATTGTACTGATTCATGCATATATTTCAATCCTTTTTTTTTTAATAATTCTTGGGTAAATTGCCATTTTTAGTTCCATTTTGCTTAAGTGATTGGCCTAAGTAGCTCTAAGCTGGTTTGAATTGATGGGGCTAGTAGAATAGGTGATCTTCAAGCTGCACTTGCGTGGGTTCTGCTAAGAAACAATGCTCTGTGGGTCTCACGTTTCTGCCTGGCTTTTTCTCTTTTTTAATGGAGGTTCTGGGGATTGAACACTGGACCTCACGCATGCTAAGCTCTGAATTAATGTTTGTTCTTTTTTTTTTTTACCTTTTCTTAAAATGAAGGATATGCCCTTTTGTGGGTGGGGGGATTAGGTTTATTTATTTATCTTCAATGGAGGTCAAGCCCAGGACCTCATGCATACTAAACATGCACTCTGCTACTGAGCTATACCATTGCCCCTTCCGCTTGTCTTATAAGCAAAGCAACCATTGCCCTTTTCTTTCTGAAATTACTTTTCAAATGTATAACAAACAACATTAGAAGGTAGAAACACTTTCTCCCTCTGGAGCAAAGGGCAGGCATGCTTATTATTCGGAGATAATGTCTCTCTTCAGGCTTAAGGGCAGGCATGTCTCTTGACTACTGTAAGAAATTTATTGTCTTTATGGTCAAGGTTCCTGCCCTGAAATGCAACCCAGTTGTGTACAGGTATCACCTGACTCTGTGTGTGCCACCCTGTGGGAATCAGAGCTTGGGAAGTAACACAAGAAAATGCTTATACTCTGGCTATGATTCCTTGAATGATAGCATGCTTTGTCTCTCTCCCAGGAGTCTCATGTCTTCTACCAGCATCCATGAAACTGGCAGAAGCTGTAAGTTAGCAAGTAGGATAAAACCTCAGACTCTTCACAATTCTTGACAGGCTCCCCATACAACAAGGATAGAGGTAGTACTCTTTGAATTTCTCTTTTGATATGAAGCTTCTCTTGAACTATAGAAAACGCTTGCCTTAATGTAAGGCATAGATAGGGTGGTTCCTGAACATGACTCTAATCGACTTGAATTGTGCTGATTTATTTCCAAGTGAAATGAGTAAGATGCCTTTACATGCATTATCTTATTTTATTATTTCAAATATCCTATTATGTAGGTATTTGATTTTTTTAGGGGGGTGGGATACAATTACAATACCAAAGCATTAAAATTCATCATGTAAACAACTGTATTGTAGAAAAAGCCTTGCAATTTGGTAAGTATCCATTTACTACTTTATTTAGCAGAATATTTTCAGCACTTACATTGGATATTCTTGGAAATGTGATTTGTTACATTACAAATCTATAGGCCCTGTTTAGAAACCATTAGAAATCAAGGAATATGTGAAACCTCTTACAGCAACAAGTAACTGCCATGATGAACTACTACTAATCATTCTCTCTTGTCAGTAGAGTCATCCTTTATTCTAGGTCCCGATTCACATATGACACGCAGATCAGCACTAAGAAACAGTAGCTTTCGTAGGTATAAAACATGTTACTTAACATCTAGGTAGTTGTGGAATATCTGTATTTCTAGCAAGAAATTAACCTTCTTCAAAATATTCACTAACAAGAGAAAAAAAATCAGTGCATTTTCTTTATACTTACTTTGTTTAGTGGGAACATCAATCACTTCTAATTTATTTGCACCAAAATACCCGAGGGGCACAGTTAATCTACATCATTGAAAATTGTTTTAGAAATGTCACTCAATAAAATAAAGTCTTTTAATATCACCATAACAATCTGAAATATTAAATCTTGTTTTGTTATCTTCCTTGTTCATAATTAAACACACTCTCAGACAACAGTTACTGTTGCAGCTCTAATTTTGTAGCAAGAAAAATGTCTAGACTATTTACAGTGATGTTATAAAGACACACAAATGATGGGGGGTTTTGATAGCTTGTATTATACATATAACTGACTTTTGACGCTTTGAACCTGTGTTAGTGAAATTAATGAAATAAAAACAATGTCATAATTCAAATGAAGAAAATTTGAAGGTGTCCTTGGAGTGATGTGAAAAGAAATCAGTCAAAACAGAAAGCAGAACTTTCCAAACTGAAGTAAAAAAACAAAACAAAACAACAAAAAAACTCATTTCTAATATGTTACTAGCAAATATAAGTTTGAGTGTATTTCAAGTGGATGCATAGATAGGAATTTCAAGTTAGTTTACAGTGGTTTCTTAATCTGTACCGACTTGCCAACCACAAAACAAAACAAACAAAAACAAAGCTATATATTATTTGCAAAGAATTTATGCAAATAAATGTTACTTTTTAAAGTCATTTGATCTAGTTTGGATTGCACATTTTATGTGGCGATATCATAAAGAAAGTAATATATTGTTACACACCTAGTTTTTACCTTCTATTTGTTTGTGGATAAAGGAAATTCTGTTCTTTTAAAGATGGAAGTTGCTTTGAAGATATAGTGAGGCCTCATTACTTCAGGGCTTTTCTTTTTCAATTTATTTTTCCATGTACTAAGCTAATACATTGGTGCATGCCTCCAGAGATCTCTTATAAAGTTTTTCAACATGAATGACACCTCTAATTTCTTAAGTGAGTCTCTTTAACCTTGACACAGAAATCTCGGCATTTATTTTTTTTAAGTTCCCTGGTCAGAGTGTGACAATACAGAGAAACAGAGAAATGAAGGTAGAAACAGTAATAGAGACAGAGACGGAGAGATAAGTGAGAGAGAGAGAGAGAGAGAGAGAGAGGAGGAGAGCAACAGGCAAAGGAGATGCAGAGAAAGAGGGACAGGGAATATGAATCCTGTGCCTAGATTAAACAATGAATCAAATTTTATTCAAAGTAACTTTTAAATTTTGAGGGCATTTCTTTATGTGGGGATGAATTCTACTGACAACACTTCAGCAATGGGTAGCAAACTTTAAACTAATTTGAATAGAGACAATTGTGTTTATCGTTTACTCTGCACCCTTGGTAATTAATTCTACATCCTTGGTAAACTAAAGTCATATGCTGAAAGTGTGGAAACACTCCTGCCTAAAAGAAAGAGCTCTTTAAATTTGGGGGAAGGCTGTTCTACACGATCTATCTACGGTACAGGAAAAAGGGAACCAATAAAGCAGCTCAGGAACAACACAGAACGTGCAATGCCAGCTTCAGTAAGAAGCCTTCACATTAATATGATGAAGCCACAACAGAAGATCTTATTTCAGAGCTGTAATAATACAGGCAAAAATGTGTTGTAATAAGCCATGCAAAGTATTTTAATCAGTGTTAAAAGAAAGACTAGGAAGGAGGGTAGATGAAGAATGTCTTAAATTCTTCAGAATCTCGGAGATGCATGTTTTAGAGAGATGGCACACTTTGTCATGCTGGATTTTTTTCCCCCTCAGGGCTACAAAGCAATGAGTGTAGCTAGGAAAGTGTAACTTCATGCAATAGCATGGCGTGGACATATGCATCTTCAAAATCTACTGCTCTAAGGCTTGTCCACGTGGCAGTGTTTTGGAAGATGAATTTTTTAAATATCTGAAAAAGTGAGGTACTTTCCCTTCAACATACACATCTTAGATTTTAGAAATTGTCACAATTTCTCCTACATCCACAGTAAAATCAGCATGTTGTCAATCTAGTGGATTTGATAAGTTCATTTTAGTGTAATAGTCTCCTTAATGCTACAGCAGAAGGGCTCATTAACTGCTTAACTGGTAAATATCCAAGTGGCTACCCATAATTACAGATCATCCACTATTTTTCTATTGCCAAAGTAGTAGGTATAATGTATTTAACTCTCCAACTATGTCTTGGGGTATTTTTCCTAATATATTTTACCACTTTTATTGGCATTTATAACAGAAAAAAATTACAGAAGAGAAATCAGTATTCTAAATTATTTATAAGGAAAAAAGCAGTGATCTTTTTCCTGAGTTCTTAACAAAATGTGGTAGTAGCAGAAATTATTTGAATTTTCATCTTTAAAAAAATCTGATTCTGACTTGTTTTGCAACTTCAAAAAATAGCAACAAGAAAAGCTGTATTTAAAAAATTCTGGATGGGACATCCATTTAAAGGATTTCCTGAAAATAGATTTGTTATTGAAAACATATATTCAACTATCAGAATACGCCTATTGGTTCTTCAGTAACAAAAAGAGACCAAAATTTATAAACATCATTGATAAGCTATCCTATAATTTCATGATATATTAAATATATCTAATTCTCAATTTTTTCATTCTTTAAAAGGGGCAAGGACAATCATTATACATTGAGAGTGTTCCATTGGAGAATATAAAAGTAGATAAAAATATATAAATTTAACTTAACATACATAAAGGTTAATACATAGTAATTATATGATACTATCACATGTATATTAGGCTTAAATGATACACAGTGCAAAAATGGTGATATATTCATTTTTTAAGAAAACTTTTAAAGAAAGTATTATATACATACCAAAAAGGACAAAATTCATATTGTAAACTTAAATATTTACAAAAAATAATTACCTACATAAGCAAAACCTAGATCAAAAAAACATTACTATTCCAGAAAATCCTTTGTATCCCCTTCCACTCATTATATTCTTCCCAGAGTAACCACTATTCTGATGTCTAATACCACAGATTAATTTGCCACTTAAGTTTTTTCTCAAATGGAATCATAAACTACGCGTCGTTTGGCATCAGACTTCGTTCGCTTATCATATGTTTGTGAGATTCATCCATATTTCTGTAGTCATGATTCATTTTCATTGATTTGTGGTATTCTACTCTGCTAATATGATACAAGTAATATATTTATTCTCCTGTTGATGCACTCTTGTGTTATCAGATTTTGGCTCTTGCATAGCAGGTTTCTGAGAATACCCTTGTAATGTTTCTATGAAAAGTATATTTGATTTTTAAATAGCCAGCCAGGGTACAGCAGTCAATTTTGCATTAAAGGAGCCTAAAACTTGTCATATTCTCTAGAAACGCAGAGACAAAGATAATTTTTAAGCTTCAAAATCATCAATTGAGAATAAAATGATAAATCATATTTCCAAAGAATAGAGAAGTGCTATTTGAAGAATACAGAAATATGTTTACTTCCCAAGTGTTAAGATAAAGACATGGTATAAGTCATTATTAAGATAAAGACAATACACTTTTACAAATTCTGCACACAGCAAGGGAAGTCATTACCATGTTTGTGCCCAATAAACTATTTAGTAAAAATTTCCACATATAATCTATTCTAACTCACGGCTCTTTAATATAGGGGAAAAATAGTGTTGACATTTTTAACTTTGTAAGGACATATTAAATATTATCAAATATCCAGAATTACATTATTTAATGCACAGTGGAAAGAATATCCAACACATATTCTGATTCTAACAGAATCCAGAGATATATTTGTGAATATTTACTCATTGTATTTGAAAAATTAACTTAATCTATATGTATAAAATTAACTATAATATATTTTGGATCAAACCTTTTCTACTTCTAAAATACTGTTCAAGTTTAGTATGATATGGATGATGAGTGGACCTGCTAGTGATAATTTTTAAAAAATAATTCTTTATTCATAAGCAGAAAACACCATCAATTTCTAATGAAAGTGTGGCTAAATGGTGGTGTTTATTTTTCTGAAGGGGGAGAAATTTCCTTTTACAGAATTTGAGTTAATTCATTTTATTCTCTAGTCTTTGGGATATGGAGTAACATTTTAATGACACGATTATTCATTGTTTTTGCCTTTTTTTTTTAATTCAGAGAATTAGCTCACTCAATCAGATTATTCATCACTGTCTAAATATATACTATGAATCCAAAACTTTGTCAAAAGCCACAATGAAACACAATTCTTGTATCCAAGTGTTGCATTTTTCTAAGGAAGCACATGAAATAGCAGCAAGCTACGTAACTTAAGCCCAGAGAAAAAGAACATTGATGAGGATGGGTGGATTCCAGTATGAGTTCATGAAGTCCCTTGAAAGATGAAAGTGAAATAAAAGAGAAGGGAGTTTACATAAAAATCGCATTTACTATTGTCTTCTAGATGTGTGCACCATTTGGGTGAATATACTGAGTTGGAAAATGTGAGCTGTTACAAGGCCAAAAAAGGTGGTAATAATAATGATGATGATAATAATAATAATAAAAGAGGAGCCCAGGGTAGCACTAAAACACAAGCCTCCTAATTGCTGTATTCTATTATTTCCCGCTTTTTACCAGGCAGGTCTAATTTCCAAGTTATTTTCCGTATGATTCTTTTCATAGAACCAAAGTGATAGGACAAGCAGTCTATGATTTGCTTCAAACTCGATTTTAATAAAATGTAACAAAATATTTTCATATATATTCAAGTGAAATATGATTTTTTCCTGTGTCACAACTGAAGAAATAGAAATTTTAACATTAGGGTGCAATTTTCATATACTTTATTAGTATTGATAATTATCACTCTCAGTATATAGTCTTAAGCCACAAAGTCATCCTCTTCAATGAATCAAAGTTAGAATCAACATTTTATTCATAGATGAATAAATAAAACAAATCTCCTAAACTTCCACAGCAGTTTCTATTCTAGGTTTCAAAAATAGCTACAGGTATTGTGGGTAGGTAAAACTAGTTTAAGATTCTCACTAAACTGCTAATTTTTCTGCGAAATGTGAGTATGTACAGTTTTTTGGAGGAAGGATTCATTGCTTTTCAAAGTTTAAGAAACTGTATTTTTATATTTGTAATTCTAAAGGAGTTTGCACTCCCTGCCCCTATGATACAATGTTTTTATAATTAAAGAAATAATATTGTCAAATTTAAACACCACTCAATGAAAGTATCAATTTTTAAAAATCAGAAATTATATTAAAACATTTCATGTTCAAGGATTATTTGGTTTTCTCTACTGTCATAAATGTTTTTTGTTTCTTTATAACTGCTAACAACTATAATAATATTTCATTTTTATTTTTCTAGAATAAGGTCCATTTAAAATGATACACATTCTTTCTGTACTTATCAATCCACTACCTATGTAACTAAAATGCATAAAAATTGCCAATATACTATATGGGAAATGCATTTTACAAATGTCGTTTTGCAGCTGAGGTTCTGAAGTGCTACCTGTTTCAAATTTAATATCTTAGTGTCTCTCTTGCTTACAAGGTCTATTTTTCACTTGTAGACTTGAGGGCATATTCATTTAGCTTCTTGACCTTTTTGCTGCTGAACAGATGAACACCATGTGTACTACACCCTTCTCTTTTATGAACTTAAAGCTATGTATCCTTTTAGAAATATAAAATGATTTCGGATTTCACTGTGCAAAAAGTTAAGGAGCCTAAAATAGAATATCCTCAATACACTAAATGAAACTTCTTCAGAAAACTGTTTTACTTTTAGCAGTGATATGGTAAAGTGCATAAAAACATGAAAAAAATACTGTCCCCCAAGATTTATGATACAAGTTTATTATAACCATTTTACTAACATAAAACATGGACAAGTAACATGTTGATAAAACTAGGTATCTTTATATTTTAATTAGTATGCATTCATAAATAGGAATAATAGGAAGCCCGTGTAAACCTAACGGTTATTTTTAATATGTTATAATCCCTAAGAAGTAATGCCACAGGTGGTTTATTGTTGCTGTGAATTTTTATACTAAATGCACATAAACTAGAAAGAACAGTTTTTGTAAAAAAGACATTTATTTGCCAATACTTATAAAATCAGGCCTCTATTTATTGACTAAGGTTATCTGATTTAGAGGTAACAGTTTCATATTAAGGTAGTCAGTTTGAAAAAGGAAGCTTAGATGGAACATATTATTTGCACAATATATTTTCCCATGACATATCAGCAGTTATTTTGCAATCCAAGAATACATGTATAAATTTGTTGTACTGGAAAAGAGATATACATTTAATGTTGCAACAGCATTTGCTTTATAGTGGTTATCTAAGAATACAAAATACACAAGGTAAGAATACTACTCTAGCATCCACAGCAATACTACCTAACTACTTGCAGAAATAAATAACCATATGTGTTAAAATGTTAAATATTTTTGATACCTACAGCTAAGCTGTCCTCCAGAAATGTGGTACCAGTTTACAAATGTCTTTTTAATTTCTTAATAATGAGGAAAAGGAGGACAATTTAATGAACATACCTTTAAAAAATATACCATTTTTATTACAAGTGGATACTGCATCTAGTTAGCACTATTTAGCATATTGTATGTGTTCAAAAATTATTTGTTAAGTGAATGATTAAGTACAATAATGAAATAAAAATAAACTTACATTTAAAGGAAAATACAAGAGAAAGAACTGCCTGTCATCATTTGGCCTATTATAGATTAATTTTCCAGAGGCAGTGTTTATACTCTGTTGGTACTGTGTTGACTATATTAGAAACTGGTATAAAATGAACAGGTATTCACAAAACACACATTCTAAGCATCTGACAGAGCAGACTGTCCCTCATTTTTGAAATTTCTCCTATAATATCACCCCTTTGTACCCTGACTAAACCTTAGCACAGTCCGTTACCTCTCACTCATATCCTTCAAAGAAATCTTGGTTGCCTATTGATTCTACACAAAACTTTCAGAATTATTTTTAAGGATTTAAATAAAATCATGTAATTCAACTTGATTTTCACTGATGGCTCTTTTTGGGCAAATCTGATAGTTCTCGATCTCTACTGGAATCATAATCATGTGAAGAAAATTACAAATATATGATTACAAATTATTGGCCCCTCTCACTTGCTTAGCAGATTATGGGGGAATGGAGCTGAAGGTGGTGCAGGCTTCCATAATTTAAAAATCTTCCCAGGTGATTCTGATGAATTCCTGAGCATACATTCTTCCCAAATCAGTGGACACAGAATAAATCCTATCTGCTGAAATTTAGCCATCAATGCCCTGTCTAATAAAACCAAAATGATTATTTCTGATTTATCCATCCCATGTTATAATGGCCCTAAATTTCTCACTGCACCCTGAGCATGGCCCATTCTTTCACATCTTTAAGCCTAGAAATCCCTTCTTCCTTTCCTCTTCCTTGTAAACTCCTATTCCTTCTAATTAACACATATTTTCTGAGTAGTTCTTTAATTCTTCTCAGGCAGAATGAGTGTGTAAGTCTTTTATATGTTCAAAGCCTTTGCTCTTTTATTTTAACAATTATCAGTTTGTATAATTATTATCTCACATACTTGGCTCTTTGATGAGGCTATGCATGAGTTCCTTACAAATAGAGAGCATGATCTATTGATCTTTTAAATGTAGGAAATAATGCTTTAAAATATAGGTGCTTGAATAATGGATGTTAAAAGATGAAGGTATTTGTGATTAGTATTAAAGCTGTCACTATATAAGTTTCAGTGTGTTCTGGATTCCTGTATAGGACATATTTTTACTTTTAAAATATTAAAATATTAAGGTAATAAAAACAATAGAAATGTTACATTACCATGACCAAACATCCTGGTTTCCCCGGGACTGGAAGAGTTTCCCAGGGTGCAAGAATTTCAATCCTAAAACTGACAGTGTTGGGCAAACTGGGACAATTGGTTACATTTCTTAAAATTAAAGTTTTAATATTTTAAATTAAAATTTAAAAAGTAGATTTAAAATTAAAGCCATAATCATCTGGGGCTCTAGTACCTGTAAGAAATATTTTAGAAGATATACATTAGAGTTGCCTTTTCTCCAATTATTTAAAAAAGTGATTTCACATTTGATAGGTGTTTATAATGGAACAGTTATAACTTATATATATGTGAAAACATGGTCTATACATATTATATTGGGGTAAGCTCCTTCTATACTAAACACTGATATAAAATTGGGTTTGTTATTTTTCTAAAGAAAACCAAAAGTAACTATTTATTCATTATACGATTATTCTTTGGTTTTATGATAATTTAGATTTAATTTACCTAGTAAAGTTTTCCCTAAAGCCTTATATAAATTACTAGATTATGATAATACCTATTTAAATAAAAAAAATAAACAACTATTTTAAGGATAATTTAGGCCAGATCAATCTTATCAAGCTCTATTTTGAAAAATAACATGTAATTAAGTCTCCCAAATATACTTAAACGAGAATAATCATCAATTTTCAAGAAAAGTAAATAATCAATTCTTATAAATTTATATTTTAATTACCTAAAATACATGTTTATTACACATATCAATTTAATGATAGTTTCTATTCATGGTGTCACTAATTATATTGAAAAACCTCCAGGAAGACACAAGGATGGCTTCAAAGCTGCATGACAAATTAAAAATGAATTGCAGGTAGCCACCGCAGGATTAAGACAATCCCAGAACTCTGTCAACACACTAAAAGAAATGTGTCTCTATTTACAAACTTGAAAGTTTTTGGCTGAGATTTGTTGATCTTTAAATTGCTAACAGAAAGCAGAAATTGTATACATTGCATTTCATTATTCTCTTGAAGAATTAATCTATATCAAACTACTTTGAAAAAGATATTACACAATTTATTTTAATGCTAGCAAAATGTGCTACTAATTATGTTACTTCTCTTATTACTGTTTTTGTTTGCAATAGTCACATTTTAATGCTAATATTTTCTAATAAAACTCTATCTTGCCCTTGAATGTCTTTTGCATTACTAAAAGATGTATTTAGCTATTGACCATTGCTTGCATTTGATTGCTTTAGTGTAGTTCATGCAATAACATGAGCTTTAATTTTTTTTACTTTAATTTGAACTTCTATTTTAATTTTTCCTTTAAGTTTTACCTCTGCATTTTAGCAATTAGCACAATGTTTCTCATAGCTTGTACTCAGTGGATATTTGCAATATGAATACATCAATTGTTATTAAAACACTCGCTAATATAATTCACTCAATGTAATTAAACTGAGTAATTTTATATGCAAAAAGCCACTAGTACTTATCTGTAATGAATAAATGATAATAAAAGAAACCTATTAACAAAATTTTAAATTGGGACTATATCTAAGAAACTTTAGCTCCTGCATCATCCTCAACCTGTGTAATGGCCCATGAATCCCATGATACTTCCTGCTGTTACATATGAGTGACCCTATCTGGTGATCACCTATTGGATGCAGGACTCAGAACCAATTCCACAAAATCAGATGGAATGGGCTAAGAAACACCTTCTCTGAGGACATGCATTAACTCAATATGATCAATGCAAAGTTACCTTCATATACCCAGTGTTACGTATACTATTTCTCAAAATTAAATTCATTATGTGATACTTTGTTTTCTGAGTCCATCATGTAGGACAAAAGTCTTGCTTCAGGAGTTTAACTAAAGCATATTGAGTTATATTAAATTGACTAACCAATGGTCAATTGCTAAATATATTTAGTTTATTAGAATATAATGCATTTAAGCTTACTAGAAGCTAACTTATAAATAAAATTAAACAATGCTTAGAATATTTCTTTGATGATTATCACAATAACAAAGAAAAATATAATAGTAGCTTTGTCCCTCTACTCTTTGCTTTGCTTTCTCATTTCCCTTACTCTTAACTGGCTTTTAACATAAAATTCTAGATCAAATAATAAAAATTTTCTCAATCTGAGACTCAAAGTCTATTCAGCAAGCCATTTTTAACAAAACTAAACCAAAACACTAAATCAAAAACAACAAATAAAATCATCATCATTATTAACAGATTTAAATATAATGTGTATCTTGCTACATGCTGCATTTTGAGAGATTTATTTCAGACATTTGGGAGGCTTTTGAAAATACAAAAAAAGATCAACAACTAATGCAAAAAGCAATTACAAATCAAGGCAAAAATATTATGGAGGCATAGGACACTAATCTAAGTGGAAAAATAGATGTATATTTTATTATTTATTTACTGTTTTATTCATTAATTCTTAAAATTTATTGTTAAATAAAACAATTGCTAAACTATGATAGCAACTGTCTTTTAAGTAGATAAGTCAAAATGAGAAATACTGGGCAAAAGGCTTTTCTTTTCTTTAAGCCAGATTTTGACTAAAAGGTTTTTGTTGTTCAACTATTCCCATTGGTCCACTAAAGGTAGCGTTAGACAAAAAAGGCTTAAGCAGTAACATGAGGTATTTAGGTTGCATTATAAAAGATTTGTATCGATGAAGATGGCTAAAAAAACCAGAATAGAATAGTGATCTAATAGAATATAAATGCCTTCTTTGTATGTCTTTTTAATTGAACTATTTTACTTGATTTAACAAATGTAAGAGGGTTAGGATTCCAACAAAATATAATCCACCCTTTCTCCTATGCTTCTTGCTTGAATTAAGGTAAATATAGAGAATATATATGGAAAAATGAGGCAGTTGAGAATAATGAAGTTTGACTCAATGAAGGAAGTGGTATAAAGGTAAGTTAAATTAATAAAACATCTCTATGTTCTTTCAAAGCAAACAAACGTACGCTATGAAAGAATACTTCAACTTTTTGTACCTATGGGAGAAATACCTAGGAATCGTAACATATAGATTGTGATTGAGTAGATCTGCTGTGTGGGGCTGGACAATGTGCACTTCTATCAAGCTCCAAGGGGAAGGTATGCTGCTAGTTCAAGACCAACACTTTTTAGCTAGTAAAGCTATAAAATTAAGGTTAATCTAAGTCATAAAGAAGACAAATGAAAATGCCAGAGAATTCTGTCTGGGGAGGGGGGAGATTTAAAGTCCCAGAAATTTCTTTTTTGAGGTTGAAAGCAGCAAGTTTCTAGGTAGTTTAGAAACAAAAAAACACACAGACCAAGAGAGCTTTATTAAGCCACCCAGAGTTAAGGAAGATTTAAGTGTGATTCTGAGAGGCATAAAAGGCTGTTTCAAGGAAGGTGGCTAAAACTCAGCTTTTCCCCTGGCCCTGAGCTCAACTCAGAAATGGCAGAATTCTTGGGAAGGCTTAAAAATCAGTTTAAGGATGAATCAAATAGTAAAAGGTCTGCCAATAGCACAAACATCAAAGCATAGCAAGAACACTAGGAATGGATTTGTTCTTAATTAATCCTGGTTCAAGGGAAGCTCCACCTCTATGTATTGCCGAACCCTAAGTATAATCAAATTGCCATTAATACATTTTTCTTTGTTCAGAATAGGGCTTATGTTTAGTTTTCTGTAATATTTGCTTTGATTAAAAGTAGCTAACACATATTGAACACATACTATTCACCAGTCATTTTAAGACTAGTAGATGAATTACCTTTTTAAAATTGTTATCCACCTTTCCTAACCATTAAAATTGAGAAAACTAAGAATTAGTATTTATGATTTTGCTAAAGTAACACAAATACTAAAATTTAGTTATAGAGCTAGGTAGATGGTCAAAGTAATATGTTCATTAATAATTTATCATTTGAAAAGACTGGCTCACAGTTTATCAGAAATCTCTATTGCAAACACTGGGGAAAAATTCTGATTGCCTAAGCTGTGAAACCATGCAGCAGCTACATAAATTACAAACTTGAGGTATTAAACGATCAAATCAAATTTAAAAGAATAGTTCTACATCTGTATTGTGCAACAGTGTAGCCACTAACTTAATCTGTCTATATAAACTTACACTAATACATTAAGTTAAAAATAAATACAAGGAAAATTCATTTCTTGAATCATAGGAGCCACATTTCAAGTGTTCAGTAACTATATATGGCTTGTGACTACCATGTTGGACAGCACACTATTCTATTTGAACATTTCCAACATCACAGAAATTCTGCTGAAAAATTCAATCCTATTCTAATGTTGACAGATCTCCTAGCATTCTAATTTTTAAATCATTTAACATATTACCAAATTTTATTTTCACAACCATCACATGGAAAATACATAAGTTAATATTACTATATTTTATAAAGAAGGGCCATGCTGGGTTTTTTAAAGCTGAGCTGAGATTAAAGATCTTGGCAGTTAAAATGTGCACAACTTGTGGAATCAGTTTATTCAGTGGGATCTGAAATTCAGTGCCTATCTTTGTCTTGGGTAGGGATGGATTATGTTTTGAATCTGAGTGACATTAGCTTTCAGTAATCTACTTCATCATCTAATATAAGATATACTGAATCATAGAAAATTTGTGTCTTTAGATAAAATAAATATACTTCCTTAGGTAAGTTAAAAAACTAGAAAAAGTTCTAATCTACATCACAATATTTTCAAATAAGTATCACCAGCACTTAACTCATTATTCAAAAATGATCACAACAGAGGGCCCACATTTGCTGAAGCAAAGTACCACCTTGAATTGTTCAGTCAACAGTTTAAAAGCCATTTTCTTTTCACACAGTAAAATTAAATTAACATGATCTACAATAGTATTTCTTTTCACCTGGATTCATGCTAAAGTCATAAAGCTCTATTGTACCACTCCTCTCAGTGGATATGTTTACAAGTTGAAGCTTCTCTACCTTCATTAATCAAAAATGCCTTTTCTGTAATTAATATCCTCCCTCTTTCACTCTGTCCATTGTCACTGCTCCTCTGAGCCGATTCTATTTTATAGCTATAATTTTCATTTCCTAATTTGTTTGCCTCTTGAAATTTTATTACCTGTTACTTTGTCACGACTAATTTATACTCATCATTATTTTTGAGAGTCACCTAATTATAATTTTCCCTGTATTGCTTTCTCTCTTTCCTGTGTAGTTCCATATCTATTTTATATTAGAAGATAGACTCTTATAATCACCCGGTGTGCTGTATGCTCTGGTGGGTAATGTTTGCATACTGTTTTGTTGCAAAAGCACTAATATCCAACCTCACAGTATACTACTGAAAACAAGACTGTGCTACATTGTTATTAAATCAATAATAACTGTAAGTACAAAATAAATGCCAAGGCAATATTTACATTTAGTTTAAAAAGTTATTAGAATTATTTCCATCTTTGGGTATACACCTGTACAAAATTACAAAGTAATGCACTGAAACAACATGAATATAAATAAGTAATCAGAATACTATGCAAAAAAGTTTTGAAAAAAAAGATAAGGTGGTACATTATGTTCATATTGAATATAACAAATACAGTATAATTGAATATATATATTTATTCAAATTCAAGGGGTAAGTCTAAAAACAAAAAAATGATGAAGCCACAGTTGTTATCATCATGGAGTTAATGAGACAAAGATATGTATTTGAAGAAAGATTTTATGAGGAAGATGATTTTGAAGGATGGTAGGGCTTTTTTATATATGAAGGGGAAAACTTCATTTCAGCAGAGAAAGCGTATAAGAAAACATAAAAGATTGCAAAATGCAGAGCAATTGTAGGGAATAGCCAACAGGCCAATGCAGACAGCTCACAGGGTATGTGAGAAAATAAATGATGCAGTGTAAAGGAGTAGGTTAGTGTCAGTCACAGAAAATCATGAATGCCAAACAAAGCAGTTTGTATCAAATGATACCTTAAACAGAAAGTTTCTATTATTATTATTATTATTATTAATTATTAGCTTGACATGTGGTTGGTAAGATCACAGATATGCTGTAACTTTATTTGAACACAATGGAATAGGCAGAGACTGAAGAGGTGGAGTCAAATCAATAGTAAATTCAAGATTCTGCAAGGAGGGGCCATCAGGGATGCAAAGGGGTGCATGGAAATTTGAAAGGATATTAGACACATTGAGGACCCACATCTGTAGGATACAGGTCCTACATGAAAGAATATTAAAGGTGAATAAAAGGAAAAAGTAAGTGACGACTTCGAGTTAAACGATCTATGTGACTGAGAAAATATGATGCTGTTCATGAAGATAAGAGAAGAAACTGGACTGAGGTGAGTGGTGGTGAGGACAGAACAGGAGCAGCAGAGGAGAATGCTTTTTGGACAGGCTATCGGAGACAAAGCACCTCCCTCTGCAACAGCTCTTTCACCACCTGCAACTGTCTACACTTCCAGTGTCCTTGCTCCATACTCTGAGCACTCTGAGGGGAGGCAGGTGCAGTGTCTCACTGGTGTTTGATTTTCGCCTGGCACTTATTTTTTTCCCATCACAGTTCAATGAACATTTCCAGAGAAGTTAGCATAGACTCAGCAATCTACCTCAAATAAAAAATGGGCCATTGTTTTCAACTTTTACATTTAGTTTTCTGGTGAAGAAGAAAAACTTTTATAGTAAATCAAGAGCCAGAATCGACTGATGTTGGCCAGAGGTCTACATTTCCTCCCCAACCAAAATTATCTCTTCCTGCGTTTTAAAGGCTTGAAATTTAACCATTTGGAATTTGTTCCTGGAGGTTACTCCTGATTAAAAATCTAAGTAATTCACTGAAAGGGAAAACAGAAATCCTTATGTCAATGTATGGTTATGGAATCCTTTGCTGAGATCAAGTTTGACAAGTGGAAAAGTATAGAGGAGAAGTAACAAAAAGGTGATAAAAAGAAAATCTAGAATTATCACAGATTAACTTACCTACTTCACAATTTTATATAAAGCTAAGAACCCAAAGCATCTCCCTGAGCGCATGCTCTTACTTCAATCTTCCCTTTTTTTTTTTAACAAAATGTTAAATAATTGCACCTGCACTTGGTTCCTAATCTCTACAGAGCAACCAGAGTGATCCTGTTAAAATAAGTCGTTCTGTGTCACTCTTCTGCTCAAAACCCATTAGATCTTTCCATCCAAAGCTAAATTAAAGTTGCCAATGACCTATAATCCCATTTCCACCCTTCTCTTTATGACTTCACTTTGTTCTATATTCTTCCCAGTTTACTCCTCCCCAACCACATGAGCTTTAGCTGGTCCTGAAAGTCATCAGGTATAGCCCCAAATGTAGGTCCCTTGAACCTAATATTGAAAACACACTTCTCCCAGATAGCTTTTTGAATAATTTCCCCACTTCCTTCAAATTTTCCTTTAAATAAAGCTACTTAACTAGGAATAGCTGCAATCCCCTTCCCCACATGTTCCTGACCTGTCTGACCCTGTTCTTCTTTCTCTGTGGTGTTTACCATCTTCCAACAGGCTATAAAGTTTACCTATCCATTATATTTCATGATTACCACTCTCTCTACCTAAAAGGCAGGGGTCATTCTTGGTTTTGTCTTCTTGTTATTGTTGTTTTTCACTTTTATACTCCCAGCCCCTAGCACCATCTCAGACACAATAGTATGAGTTCAATAAATATTTTGCTGAGTAGAAGAATGAGTGAAATCCCCTTTCCAAATACTCTACTGATGGCTTAAATTTCGCACAATAGCATCCAACTCTATTTTCCCCTTTGTTGTTTGTTTTTTTATTTAAAGATCACAGTATCTGCCCTTTATAAAATGAATAAAGCAAAATACCAAACATGTAGTGAACTCTTAACTATTAAATCAGTAAATGCATCCTTATAGAGGCCTAGGAAACCTGGAGTCCTACTTAGTAGCTAGAAAGCATGAGTGTTAACCTAGCTTGCATGGTAGAAAAAGCTCAAGACTGTTAGTTCTCAGGAATTCAAGCACCCATGACAATGACTCAGGATACTGCCTCAGAATATCCCTTGTTGGAAGCTTGTATCCTGTTGAATACTTTCCAAGATAATAAACCAGGAAATGAAAACAAAACTAAACTGAACTAATTAAATCTAAAAAGGAAAGCTACAAATAAGCAAAAAAATGGGTTTATAAATGTGAAAAAATGTAAATTAAAAAGTAATTTACAATTATGACAGTGTCTATAGATTTTATAGAGAATTACTCCTGTTATTATTAGCATGTTAGACATTTAACATAATTGAATTTACAACTTGAGTTTTCTAACATGCTGCTGTGTTACACATAAATCTAAGCAATCATTTTTATCTGAAACTCTGATATTAAATTTTGATTTTGAAGACACTTTTTATATGTATAATTGAATGTATCTCATACAGACATAATGAAATGATATGTGGTGTAAGTCTTTGTAATTGGCAAAGTGCTACACAAATTAAATAGATTATTACTATTAAATTTTTCACACGTATTTCTTCCCATTGCCTTCACTGTATCAGATTTAGGTTAGAAATATAATGGGAAAGCAGCTTTCAAGTAACCATGTGCATCTCCCATTGAAACCTGTTAAGGGTTACACGTGAGTATAAAAGGATAGTATTTGGCCCATAATGTGTTCAAGATCTAATTTGCCATACACTGAAAGCATTACATTAGTAATAACAGTCAAAGCTGAATCTCAGAGGGTTGGCAATTTTGCTGAAGCATCTAGAATTTTTCTTATCTGAACTACCCAAACTTTTCAAAGCTCTCTCCTTTTTCTCTCCCTCTACAATCACTCAATTAAAACAATTTTTCCCCCTGCTACAGAGCAGTGGAATTTCACAAATTTATGCTACATTTAACAGCTCAAGGTTTTACACTAACAAAAAATAGACTTTGAAGGCACAAGCATATACAGTGTATGTTTGTTGGTAACATGTAATATCTTCTACTGTCATTAGAGCAAAATGAAATCGTATTTCATGGTTTCCTGCTTTTAGAGAACATTGAAAAAACAGTGTTTTCTGTTTCAAGTCTGTAACATACCTAGATCCCACACCTGGTTAAAAAAATAAAATATGTGTAACTTTATTCCTTTTTTACTTATAATTTAATATTTTTAGGAATTAAACATCTATGTTCTCATTTTGTTGGGTATGAGGAAGGGAGGATGGATATGCATCTTTTTATTTATTGCTGATTTGATTTTTTTTTATGTCACCAGGGCACTGATTCATCCCATGTGTACTCAACATATATAATCAATGGGTAATAAGGAAAACATGAAAAACAAATATGTGGACTTGAATTATTTTTTTGCTTTGATATATATGACCTATAGATTTTATTCTCCTAACCTGCAAAAATTTTAGATGCAGTAGATACCAAAATTAAGAGAAAATGTATCTCTGTACTTGTAAAACTCTTGCTAAACTGAGAAAGTACTTATGCTTTCTTAGCCAAAACTTTGGCATTCTAAATCTTCCCAGGTCCTGTCATGATTGTTTCACTTTATGTCTATGTGATCTTAGGAGAATATTCATTTAATTTCTTTGTGGCCTTTTCCTCAGTTTCCCATTTCAAGGAAGCTGCTATCTGTTTACAAAACATTTGAGGCCTGAGCTAATGAGATTTGATTTAATTTCCTTTTCCCTTTGTATTCCAGCAACAGTTCCAAGGCTCCCTATGCCTAGGAAATAATATGTTTCCTGTGTAGTTATGCACTTGAGTGACTTCTCCAAACTAGGGAAGACCGAATGCTTCCAGTTCAAATGTAGCAGTGGAAGACTGTGCATAAAATAACTATTCTGCAATTCAACTAAGAAAAGCTATGGCACCCAGGTAATATGATTCCTCTGGAAAGAGCACAAAAAGATTCTGAAAGGGGGATGATAAAAATAAGAACTAGAGTTTAATTTAAAAATGGACTTTCATTCATTCTAAATTTCTTCACTAAGTAACCTCTGCCCTGTTCCCAGAAATATACCATCCCTATGATTGAGAATAAGTGATACACCAAAACACAGGCCTAAAGTCTGACTTGTATTAAGGAGATAGCTGTTTTCTCAAAGTAATTTTGAGATTACTGAAGGGAAGTTAGGGAAGCAAGGGGCAGGTCTGGAGGGAAAAAACAGGGAAGATCAGTATTGCCCATCCAACACCTTTCTAGGCAGGCAGAGCAGTTTAAGATTATATTATTTAATTCCAGTAATAATCTCTGAAATAGGTAAACATTAGCACCCTCATTATCAGATGAGAAAAGAGAGAACTTGCAAAGGTTAAGAAATTCACCCAGCAGACAGCAGGGACATATTTAAAAGGTGGGTCTGTCTGACCACAACATTGGATCAAGTAAACCACATAATGAATCTGCTTTTAAACTTCTGCTTTTAAACAACTAGGGCATTATTATAATGATAATGAATTCAACTTAGCAGTTATATCAGGCAAAGTGCTTTCTTGACTATATCAGGCCTATAATGTGTAGTGTGTATAAAATGAAGTGGCTTCAAACAATAGAGGTCTTATAATGATGTTTATATAATCATGCTATCAGATGACCTGCACTAGTAAAACATCAGATTACCTGCACTAGTAAAACATTTTGAGTGACCCTGCAATGATATTTTATTTAATTTCAGAGATATGGTGAGAGGCAATAAATTAGCAATGTAATTATCACCTAAAATTCCTTTGTACACTTTCCGTCAGGACCTTATGTATTTACACCAGTAAGTTTTTTTTTCTAAGTATCCTCAATTTCTTAATTCTTAAAAAAATTAGTGTTGAATACAACTCTTGGTAGAGTGGCTATTCAGCCCTTGAATACATATTTCCTGGGAGCTCTGTTAGGCTTTCTCAGAAATTATAACATATTTGCTTTTACAGTTTTATAAGTAAATGTGTTTTGATTTTTTTCTTCAGTGTTTATGGAGTTATATAAGCATAACGGTTCAATTACATTAACATAGGTATGGCACCTTTTAGTCATCATGGAATTTACATACTAAAGTGCTTTTAGTGTATTTTTAGAGTTTCTATAAAACCTTATTGTCCATAAATCATTTAAAAACTACATTAGTACATTTTTCTTTTTATGTAAGCCATTGCTAAAGTATTTGCAAAATACACGATTTTATAATTGCTTTGAATCCATAAAAATCCAGGTACTGTTAGAATGTTAGGTGGAGAGAGAGCAAAGTTTTAGTCAGTCAGATACATTGGGTTTCTTCCCATCACTGCTACTTCCTAGCTTTCCTTCCTTGTGCAAGTTATTCAACCTCATTGCTCTCTGGTTTCTTCACTTAGTTACAGTACTGACTTTCCAGGCAATATATATAATGTGCCTAATACATATGTCCAGCATGGTAATTATTCAATAAATGTTAAGGATTTTAGTAACAGTTGGTGGATCCTTTAGCACAATATAATATTCTTTATAATCCAGACTCTATTTTAGTACTTATTACCACAGACAACAGCTTATTTCACTACTGGATAACTCAAGTTGTAAAGATATATCTTCCTTTCATTGATGACAGATCTGTCTACCTGGAACTTCTATATATGTGTACACTTTGATACTCCCCAAATAATGAACAGACATATGACAAGAGAACAATTATATATGAATAACTTTTTCACTTTCTCTCTAAATAAGGTAAACATCTTCAGGTTTCATTTTGTGTGTTTGTTTCCTACATGATAAATCAGTTAGGACTCTTTTCATTCTGGCTTACACAAAACTTGACTAGTTTTTTGACCCAGGTACCAAAGTAGATCTAGTTCAGGTTTCATATGATCCAAGGGCTCAAATTATGTCATCAGAATTTTGTGTTGCCATCTTCAAAACTTTTCTCACCCACCCCATATTGGCTTCACAGATTTTCCCATTTTAATGTTAAGACAGTTCCACACTCAGGTTTTTACAACTCTGAGTCGAGTGGAAAAGAGAAAATAACCTCAGCCTAAATCTCATTAATCATTAAGTTAATCACCATGGGCAGGGTGAGCAGATTAACTTAAGTGTGGGATATACATGTAGAAACTAATCAGAATGAACATTACCACCCATCAATCAGAACAGACACTGGCCATAAACAACAATTACAGCTGCAGAATGCATCTGTGCTGACCTTAATTTTATTTCAAATATTATCCCTGACCTTTCCCCAGAGCAGATTATAGAGTTAAAGTCACCCTAATAGTAAGGACCGAGAGTGGAGGGAGTCTTGATTCCCAGGAGAAAAACAGAATTATGGTAAACAAAAGAAAGTTGACTAATTTTGGATACTAAAAACAACCATGGTCCACTCCTCATGGTTTTGAGAACTTCCAACAATCTAATTACTTTACCAGATTAATTTCAGTTAAACAACTGCTCTACTGAACATGTTCTCTATAATTAATGCTTAGCACGAAGTCTGAGCAACATAGTTTAGGACAAGAATTTTACTTGTTTTGGTCTAAAATCTACACCTCTATTAATGAAGCCCAAGATATTCTAACCAATTTGATATTCTTCACTTGAAATATTATCAAGCCAGGTTCCTCGGCATCCTGTTCTTACATAGTTTATTTCCTAAAGTTAAAAGCCAAATGTAAAACTCTCGGCCTTATAAAATTTAATCGTACTTAGTTTAGTGTGTCCTTCTGGTCTGTCAACATAATACTAAACATTTTACATAAATTCAAGTAGTAAGTCATCATCTAGAAACTTGAAAATATTATATCCAGCCAGAAATTAATAAATAAATAGAAATTCAATCATTTAAAAACTATTTTTTAAAAACTATCACACATAGTAAAGGAGACCCTCCTTCTAGATTTGTATCAATGTATTAACTGGCACTGTTCGGGTAGGTCTGATCAATGACCTATGAATGTACTTTAGTCAGTATTTCTCTACCAGGTGGAAAAGAAAATGTGCCTTTGTTAAATACCTTTTATGAATTAAAATCCATTATTTTTATGCAGCCCCTTGAACTGGTATTAGTTCTTTTAAAAGCTCATGTTAGCTCTAGTTATTTATTTTCTCAAGTGTACACATTTTAGGTAATTAATCATCTTATTTTGAATTTTAATAGGATCAACATCAAACTCATTGGCCTAGAGACTGGAGGATCCATTTTCCCTTTTAGATTTATGATACTACCCTTTTTCACTTATGCAGAACTTAAAAACTTAAGATTCCAAAATAACACATAATCAACCCTACATTATCCTGAAACATATTATCTGCATTTCAACTTATCTTCATAAATCTCATTTTCAAGTTCTGACTTCTATAATTAAGCAGAGTAGGTGATGAAGCCTTATAGTGCTACTGCTCTCTGACTTAATTTCTTTCACCTGTGCCAGATGTGGCACAGTAGAAAATCTTTTAAACAGTAATAATGAATTATCTCTCTATACCCAAGAGAAGCATAAAGCTGGAATTTGTTTAACTCTAAAGATTAAGAAAAGGTATAGTATATACTCTTACAACAGTCAGAGAATATACTCAGTAATACACTCTTACAACATCAAAGCAGCATAATTTGAGGGTCCTTCTATTCAAACTCCTTCATTTTCCAAGTAAAGAAATAGGCTGAGGGAAGTTCAGTGATTTGTCGAATGGATTAATAGCTACAAACACTCAGAGCTAACACATACGCTCTGTACTTCTGTCAATTCGGATCGCCTTCAAACTTGCCACAGTGCTCCTTGATTGAAAGGTTAAATTCCAACACATATAGAAAAAAAGAGTACTGAGGAAGTGAACAAGAAGGAGATGGTCAACTTTATTTATGCATCCAACAATGTATTTATTTCCAATCACCGAGTCTTCACTTCTGCTAGTCACTGCTTTAAACTCTATGGAGTATAGAAATGAATAATATTTGGACCAAACTCAAAAAGGGGTCTACATTCAGAATTTACTGTGACATAGGATTCACACTGTAACTTTATTTTTAATAAAAGTAGTTGAAACTGCAAGATGGAAAACACATCCATGTTTAATTATGTGGTGTCCTTCATTATTTTCAAACTATATTGACACTTTTAATTAATATGTCTTTATCAGACAATAGTAGAAATATGTTTCTGTCATATTTTCTTCCTTCAGAATTCATATTTCTTGTCTGCTCTAAATGAAATGCTGTAGATACTATTTTACCTCATGCTAAATAGTTTATATCAGCTAGTAAATTGTTGTTCTCTTTAACAAACTGAATTACTTTAATCTGTCAATTCAACAATTTAACAAATCTGTAATAATCTGTTGTTTTTATAGTAAAAGAACAGGTCATTTCTCAAGTCCTTATGTTCAAATTTCTTGATTAAGGGATGTTAGAACTTAAAACATGGTAGCTGCTCAAAAATGGCTTTCTTATTAATCATTTTAAAAAACATTTTTGTGTCTTTCTTATTCATTTCCCTAGTTTCAGGGGCATGAGTTGGCAATCTGACTGTAGGAATGAATGTGATATGTAATATTTGTGACCTAGCATTTCTAACCAGCACTGTGAATGGAGAATGAGCTGCCACATTTTTAGAGAAAATACATTTCTCATTACAACATAGTCAGATAGCTTGCATAATGAGTTTCTAATGTAATAAGTAAAACATACCTTAAAGAACAATTTTTAAAGAGAAGAATCTATCTTAAAACAATGTGATTTACTTTTTTAAACAAACTCACTAAGTCTTTCAACCAACATGAAACAGATATGATTATGTTATTTTAATCAAATATAAACAAAATGTGTGTGTATGTGCATGTTGCTACTTTGGCATGCAAAACATAATGTGAGGGTTATAGTTTGAAAGGCAAAATAAGGAGAATCCTCAGATATTTTAATATAATATTCAAAAGGCAGGACAGAACTGCCCTGAAAATCACTCTGTCTGCCAGCATGACTTAAGAAGTGGGCTCTGTACTCTGCACCCTTGATAATTATGACTCTTATGTAGCAATCTCTTTTCAGATACACATGTCTGTCCCAGATTTGGGCTGTAAAAATTGCAGCTTACACTGAATCTACTTTAGGAAAATTTTACATCCTTCCTTTCTATGTACCAGCTTATTGAAATAGAGAATAGGCTGTTTTCATCTAGCACATTTACTAACGTAAACATTTTTTTTGCTGTTCAGCCCGGATGACAGCCAGACACCAGTGAAAAAGATGGCACTTCTCCCTTTCTTTTCCAAAACACTTCACATATCTCTTGCAGATAACAGATTAAACAGTCCTGTGGTTCACTCAGGACTTTTCTCTGTGCTTTGCTTAGTCTGCTATTTGAGTCTGGAGATCATGTCTAATTTCTTACTCATTCTGTATCATTAATGTCTAATACAGTTCCTGGAACGTAATAGGTGCTCACACATTTTTTAGAATTGAAAAGGAATGTTCAATACTATTAATTATTTCTGCTTCTGTATGATGGGGAACAAATTTGCTGAGGTTTGCATACACAGAAGTGGTAAGTTTACCACTTAAATGGTCAAAATGACTTTCTCTAGAAACCTTTTCTACATCTAAAAGTTTATTTCAGTGAGATCAGCAATATAGTTTCCCCAAGGGAGTGATGAAGAATCTGTTCAGGCCATCTACAAACGTGTTGGCTTGCCTGCACTGCATTAATATGCTAAAAAGTGGTAACAAACAAAAGGCTAAGGTAGAGAAAGAAGAAAAAAAATCAGCATTTTCAAAATACAATAAAATACAATAAAATTGATCCTTAAAATATATGTCTCAGCATATATACAGATAATATATATCACAGAACGTGAATTTTCATTGTTTTTCCTCCAAGTAACCTGGTAAGTAAGAAATGTTTATTTCTTTGCATTAAAAATAACTGACATATGCACTACTGTATGGCTGGCAGAAGCTAGATAAAAGGTACAAAATGATTGTTATAAAAATGTTTGAAGCTTAAAATTCAAATGAAAGTAGTTCATCAAACCATCATCAAATAAAAATACTGTATTTTAAAGTTAGTTCTATTATACTAACTATATGCATTCTATTTTTTTACATTATTTCCATGTATTTGGAATAATACAAATGATTGAACGGTGTCTAAAATTAAACATTTATCTACTGAAAGAGAGGTTTAGTGATTTAGCTGTTCCCCCCTCCAGGAATATCACCATGTATCACTGGCAGTATCATATACTCATCCTTAATTATACTTCTAAGCAAATTAATGTTAGCATACATGATTGTCAGCAAAAATGTCTATTTGAGCATCAGCCTTATTTGGATAGCCAAACCCAAAAGATCATAAACTTCAAGAAGAGCCAAATAATTCAATGAAAATCTATTTTCTTACTAGATCCTCAATTCAGTAAGTCTACACCTCCTGCCCCGATCTCAATTCCTCTTTCTACCGTAGGATGTTGCATCTCTAATAATACAATCAATATGTGTTCTTGAGTCAATAATTTGAAAAAATGGCAGTTTTAAACTACAGGTATTACATAGATTGTTTGAGTATCATAAAGTTTAGTTATATATAGCAGTAAAACACCTTTCCTATATTTTTCTAGGACTGTAATTTTTATAAAAAAATTTACTTCAAACTAAACCTCAATTAGGGTATAAATAAGACAATATATTCTGTATATTTAAAACTACTTATTTACACTTTGCTATTTCCTATTTTTAACATATATAACAGTGACTAAAATCAACATAAGAACCTTAGATAAGAATAAATGTTAAGAAATGTAAATCTTTTTTATGACTAGTAAAAAGTAGAGATGTACTTAAGATCCTAAAAATGCCATAAATCCACAGATGCAAACACATACAAACTGTCTTTTAAAATGACAGAATTTCTTTGAAGGGAATGTTCTTATACCCAACTCACCTCCATAGCATTGGAGCCATACATAAGAGCAGGGTGAACAAGTTATTTCTCAGAGCTCTTATATTCATTTTTTCTCTCTGCTGTCATGTAAGAGGATTTTTAAAAGCAGAGACAGTGGAGATGCTAATGTTAGAGCAGGCAGATAGCTAGATATGAGCAGAGAAAGGGGGGCGCAACCAAATGGCAGGAATTGGGCAGAAAGGAGGGACACAGGCCAAATGCAGGAAACCACACATCATGTAAGCAGCAGGGATCCTTGGGCAGAGAAAGAAAAGCAGGAACCTTGGGGCTGATAAGGGATCATGCCTTTAGGGATGACAAGTGGCCTGGAGAAGAACAAAGAAAGGTGAGAAAAGGCAGGAATTCCTAGTGTGCGAATGTAACCTTTTGCTCATTATGCCCTCATTTCAATAAAATTAGCCTTGCAGATCAGAAGTACCCATCATGCACTGACGTCATGACACTTCCGATCCAGACTAAATAAGGACAAAAATCCCTTCCTCTCTTTGGGAAGGTGGAGTTGGGATGATAATCAGGGAATACGACCCCAAACCCTTCCCTCCCCAATGACTATTTCGCCCATCCATTTTTACACCCTATGTAGCTAACTTGCCAAAGAAACTCAGGGCAGCCGCTCACCTGAGCCTGCCCGCTCTCCCCTGAGAGTGTACTATCCATCCTTTAATAAATGCTCACTCTACCTTTTTAACCTCAAAGTCTTGTCTCTGAATTCTCTCTGGGACGGGACAAGAACCTGGAACACCGGTTGCACCTATCAGCAACACTACAACCTAGACAGAGCATATAATGGAGACTTGAAATGCAAAGGCTGAAATGCACAGAACATCTCTTACAGAATCTTACAACATATACACCCCTCTCTGTCCTTTAGATAAAAGTGAAATAAAACAAAAGTAAAATTTGGAAGACTCTTCTATTTAACATTTATGAACATACATAACTTTGTAGTAACATAAAAAATGAGAGCTAGGCATTATTTTTTTCCACAAAGCTAATAGTTTAAAAAAATTCAGTATGCCTTTTATTTTGTTTCATTTTTCAAATTACATTTCAGCTCTTTAAAACTTGAGCATCAGAAATTGGGGTTTGCAAAGACTATAAGCTCATCCTAAGATGGATTAGGTTACTATGCTTGAAACATATCAGTCAATACTTACACTACACTCATTCAGTCACATTCTGTACAGCGGGTTAGGACTGACTTGTAAAAAAAGTTTTATCAACCAACATGTATAAACCAACATTATACCAACATGTATTAAAGGGTCTACTATGTACTATTCTTCATGTTAAGCACTGGGAAATAGATGGATAGATATACTATGTGTATCATATGGGAAGTACTGATCAATAGGAAAACAAGGTCTATAGGAGGACAGAATGGAATAAAGACGGTAAGTTAGAAAATTTGAAAATGACTAGGTCACCCAGCTCTTAAGGACAAAGTCAGATTTTAGGGGAAAAAAAAAAGAGAAAATAAAGCAAGGAACACTTCAGAAAGGCGTATTCAACATTTTCTTTACTTCAAAATTAAGAGTAGCCAAAAAACACAGGAGAAATCCAAAGCAGAGTTACAGATCTTTACCCAAAACTCACTGCCTGTACCTCACTCACAGTGGCCTTAGCCTCAGAACCCCTGCCTCACGATGACACTGTAATAAGAAAACCATCATGCAATTTGAGGTGGACTCCATCAGAATCTAGTAGATTCAAACTACGGAGATGTTTTGAAGAGAGGAGAGGGGATTGCTCCACTGAAAATGAATGACGTAATGAAGAAGAAGAGCATGACTTCCGTGCACATGTGTTAGAAACTGAACTCTCAAGAGAACTCTGATCTGCTGCTTCCTCTGCCATCTTTCATCAATCCAGAATAAGCAAAAAGTAAACAAACAGACATGCAAATCTCTATTGTCTTGCTTGTGCTATGCATCAGACACATAGGTCTGTAGAAACTCCAGAAATCAGATACCCTAATGTGGGGAAAGGAGGAAACTTGCTCTTAGGGTCCAGACCCTGTGTGGCTGGACATTTTCCTTCACCACCACTCAGGAGAGTTTAGACCTCCAGGATGGGAAACAGCACAAGGAACCAGCAACAGTGATAATGAAAAGAGTTAAAAAAAAAAAAGAAAAAAGAAAAAAACCCAAAAAACAAAACACAGCCATCATAACAATACCAAAGATTTATACTGCTCGTTACAGTGATCATATACACACTTACTCACTTAAAATATAGCACAGGAGTGAAGACATGAGACAACTGTAAAATGGAAGTAGTAATCCATGGAGTAGTGACTCCTAGGTATTCTGTCCAAATAATAGTAGGTCAGATATTTCAAATTTAAATGTTCTCTGGTCGAATGATTTCTTTCTTGGTAATCCCTACACAGGTTTATCAGCACGGTGAAGGCTCGCAAAAGCCTCACCTCAATGAAATAACTTATTTTCATTTAACAAAGCTTTTTTTCTTAACTTAAGTCTCCTAGTAAAGCTCTGGGCTTTTGAAATAAGAAAACAGGAGGGCCACTGACTATACAGTATTGCCTGAAGGGAATTATTGCTAATGTCTCTTTAATTAAAAACACATTTTTTTACTAAAATCATTTATAATTACATATTTTTAACTTTTTTTTCTGTCTAAGACCCATATACTTGCTTTCTGTGAAAAACAAAATCTCTTAAATTCTGAATAAAATATTTTTTATTCACAGTATGCATAAACGACACCTGGCTAAATGGTATTCTTGTCTGTGTTGCTTGGTATTTAGCACTATAATCAAACCATATTGCAGTGTTCACGGTTTCTGATGAGCCCTAAATGAGGTTCCATCAATCTGGCAGACTATTTCAAGAGTAGAACTAAAGATGAAAAATCTCACCTTGCTTCTAATATAAAACTCTATCGTACCCAATATGTCCAAACTAAATCATTTAAGTAAGAATAACTGAATCTGGGCACTTCTTAAGGATTATTCCTGAGCCATCACCTGCCCCTGTTGGCACTAATCCTTACTAAATAATGTGTCTTAAGAATATTACTAGCACATCATGAAAACTGAAAATATAATAGACACATGGACTTTCTAAGAGACGAATATATAAATAATACTAACATCTATTTTCAAGAAATGTTTATGAAACTAATTCCTTGCACACTATCTAGTCACATTATTTAAATCACCTCGCCAATTTTATCTCAAAAACATTTTGAAAATACTTTTAAAAGGTAATTACTTATTATCTTACACATGTTAGCACATCACATCAAAACTCTTATTTCACAAAACACTTCAACACGTGAATTCTGTCGCTCCGTCTCATTATTTGAGTGGCAGAGTTGTTCCAAGCACTCTTTTCCTATTAAGAAAACAACACTCAGAAAATACTGTTATTTGCATAATAACTATAAGAAGAGTTTTAATAGGCATTTCAGACTAATTAAGCCCTGCAACATTTTATTTCTATAATCAGCATCCTGTCTATTATCTATTTACAAGCATAGAATCGGAAATATAAAAAGGGCTCGGTTCAAGAGGACAACATAGGAGGCTCCTAAACTTACCTACTTTCACAGACACACTACGTCTACAGCTATGTATGGAACAATTCTCTCTGAAAGAAATTCAGAAACTAAGTGATTGATAACCTGCACATCAGGCTAAGGGGGAAAAAAAAAAACATCAAAAGGGGCAGGAGAGGCTGAGACAGCATCTCACCATTAACCCCACTCAGGACACAACATACAATCAAGAGGGAACTCAAAACCACCAGCTTCTCCCCAAGGAGAGGAAGGTTTGGACCCAACATCTAACACTTCAACTTTTAAATCTTCCTCCTGAGATTGTCCCTCAGCCCCCAAACACTTACTCAAGCCAGCAAGGTTTGCATCCATAAGACTTACAACAGTATAGTAAATTTAAAAAACAGCTTGTAACAATTTACAGAGATTTACTGTGGTTATCACTCCAGGGATCAGCTGCTGAGGCAGCAGATCCAAAACACTAAGTGTTTCCCAGAAAGAGGTCTATTTGCATCTCTGAAAAGCTGCAGCCTGAGGGTCTGGCTTCTAATTTAACATACTACTAGAGGTCTACTGCAGTCCTCTCCAGAGACCAAGGAGGTTGGCAAATGCCATTTCATGCTCTCCTCTTGCCCCACTCCAGGTCATTGGTGTCTCCCTGGAAAGAGCTTGTGCACACACCTGGTGCTCTGGCTTTTATGGCTATCATGCAGGGGACATACCCATAGATCACCTGGCTCTGGTGGCCAGTGAGACTTGTGTTCATGTGTCTCACTGGACAGTAGCAAGCACAGAAACAGCTCTTAACAAGCTACCACTCAGGGCTCGGAGTAGAGGCAGCAGACTGAACCTCCTAGTGGTTCCCTGAAAGAAGCCTATTTGCATCTTAAAAGCTGGGGCCTGAGGGTCAGGTTTCTAATTTAACACACATCTAATGGCTGAATTACAATCCTCTCCAAAGACCAGAGAGGCCGGCAGGTATCATCTTCTTGCTCTTCCTCTGTGATCTGATGGAAACAAAATCACTACCTCGAAAAAATACCTACACTCCTATGTTTATTGCAGCACTATTTACAATAGCCAAGACATGGAAACAATCTAAGTGTCCATTATGGATAAATGAATAGTGAAAATGTGGAATATTGTTCAGCCATTTAAAGAACAAGGAAATCTTGCCATTTGAAACAATGTGGACTGTGAGGGCATTTTGCTAAGTGAAGTAAAAGAAGGACACTGCATTATCTCACTTATATGTGGAATTCAAAGAAATTAAACTCACAGAAAGAACAACTGGTGGCTGCCAGAGGTAGAGGGTGGGTGAAATGAGTGAAGGTAGCCAAGAGGTACATACTTCCATTTATAAGATAAATAAGTTCTGGGGATGTAATGTACAACATGGTGACTATAGTTAACAATATCAAAGTCTTCATCAGAAAAAAAAATATATCACTATATATGGAGATAAATGTTAACTAGACCTATTATGGTGATTATTTTGCAGTATATACAAATATCGAGTCATTATGTTGTATACCTTAAACTAATAAAATATTGTATGTCAATTATACTTTAATAGAAACTATTAAGATAATTTAAAAAATATATTGTATATTTGAAAGTTGCTAAGAGAGCAGATCTTAAAAAATCTAATCACAAGAGAAAATTTGTAACTATTTGAGGTGATAAAAGTTGACTAAACTCATCATGGCAAGCAATTTGCAATATATCTATCAAGGTATATTGTTGTACACTTAGAACCAATATAATATATCAAGTACATCTCAAGGAAACAAGAGGGAAAAGGAATCAGAAACACAGAACTTCTACTTTGACCTAAGTTGTAAAGCAAATCAATTATGGGATCAGAAAATAAAAAAGAAGCAGACTAAATTTTTGTTCAGTTTTATATACTGCACTAATCTTCCCTATTACGTAGGTACTTTTAGAGCCCTCTAGTAGCTCAGTGTATGATTTGATTGACCAAATACACAGCTTCTAAATTTGAAAGTGAAAACTAAAAGGAATATGGGCATTATCAAGAGGAGACAATGACATCATAAAAGAAAAAGAGTCAGGAAAATAATCAGTTGATTATGGTTTAATGGACACAGGTTGAGAACACTGAGGATTACTGTTTCATTATGATGGTGAATGAGTATGAGTGAGTGAGTGAATGAATGAGTGAGATTTTATTGTTAAAAAAAAAAGGAAGGAAGGAAGGGAATAAAGAGGGAAGCAGAGAAAACTCTCCATGGCTAGGGAGGTCTAAACAGACATATTAATATTCTGGAATATATTTGTAGTAACTATTATCCTTTTAAATGAATTTTAAATATATTGAAATGGAAAAAGCACTTGCCATGAAAGAGTTAAATAACAAAATTTAAAAATTCAGATGCCTTAAGCTGCAGCAATAGATAAAATCAGATAATTATAATCACTCATTATTCATCCTTTGTGATAACAATAGTGGAAATTAAGCTTTAGTATTTGAAATCTCAACTAGTCAGGAGGTTAGAGGAAGTTACTCCTCGAGAAAAATATTACAATCTGGAATGTTTATGGTTTAAATTGTCTCTTGAAGATACTTAAAATGAAACAGATTAAACATTTGCATCAACTGTATAGGAAAGCAAACTTGAGCCCAAAAAGTACAGTTAATAAGGTAACTAAGTGCATGAGGTTCTTAACTATTGCAAATGCAGTATTACTGGAAACATTTTGTTTTCATCCCTGTCTATCCACTTAATCTTGAGCTGCTTTGGGACGGTAGCAGTATCAAAGAATGGGATACTCGCAGCTTGGGGATTTGACCTGACTTGAGATCTCAATTCCCTGATTATAGCCTAAAACTATGAGTTTTCTAAGCAATTTCTGGACTAGTAAACTGAACATAAAAATTTTAAAAAAATCAGCCTTTGGATTTTCTCACATGCAAAACTGTTACAAGGTTTTTTTTTGTATTAAAAATAAAGAATATACATATTTTATTTTATTATTATAATTAAGCTAAGTTACCTATAGGATTTCTGTTGGATTCCTTAGGTCAGTGTATTGGAGATTCAGAAGCTACAACTGAAGGCCACTTGCCTACTTGACTCTGTAAGAAGGAGTTTCAGCACTGACCCAGGTAGAACAGACTGACACTGAGAAACACTGCACAATGTTCACTTAATTCTTCTTTCATATGGAATTCATATTTCAAATATAACTAAAGCTTTTTTCCTTTTATGATCAAAGTTTTAAAACTAATAACTGTTGATTTGACAATTATTGAAGTTCTCTTTGTGCCTAATACTGAGCTAGACTCAGGAAATACCATTAGAAATAAGACTGGCATTGTTCCTTACCCTTAATAGCTAGCATATGATAGACTTGTGGCAGGAGAGAACACTTCTAGCACAAAAGGAGCTTTGAAAGGCTCTGACTTCAACTGTATGGGTGTACACCACTACTAGTCTACTGGTTTGTACACTGAAAGGATTGCTTAGTACCTCGAAGACCAAGTGAGTATTAAGCTGTCAGCATGTGGAGAGAGAAATCTCATCAAGTTATAAGGAAGGTATAAGGACACAGTTAGTTTTAAGAAAATGATCCAGCTTAGTTTTCAATGGTTATAATCAGGGGAAATATTTGAGGGTCTCAAGAGAGAGTGTGTTGTAGTATGTGCTAATGAATTCTGTGTTTATCTACTGTATGCACTGAAAAGAACATGGAGAAAGGGCAGGGCTTTCCTTTGCTTTCAAGACTCAGAGGATTTCTATTCAGTGTAGTTGTATTTCCCCTCCTTACAATGATGTAGTTGATTTTAATATACAAACCTAACTGTTATATTTGCAATTTGTCCCATTGGAACCGAACAGGACCCTGAGAACTTCCCCCACCCTCCCCAGCCCGTCTCTAGTTTATTGAAAAGCTGAAGTCTCCCAGGCCTCCCTGAGTCACAAAAGAGCAGGCTCAAGCAGTTGATGACTAGGGCAACAGTCACAGACTGTCTGATGCTCTTTCCTGAGTTGTTTTACAGACACTATAACTGCCACCAGCGGGAAAAAAGTTAACTGCATAAAGACTAGACTGTAGCCATGACATAAACTGTTCCATCTTGAGCAGTACTGAATTTATAGCTAGCATAATTTCAAGAACTGGCCTTAAGAGAAAAAGACTAACACTATTGCTCATAATAATCTGTGTCTTCGTGAGAATTAAAGTAATTGTAACTTGTTCTGTCCAGATATGTAAATGGGCAACTACAACTGTCGGCAAAGAGATGCTACAGCTCTATGTTGACATCTTCCACTCTAAGAATATGGGGCCCTATTTCAGCATGAAGAAGTTACAGAGGATGGGCCTTTGCCCATGATCCCACAGAAATGAAATGATTTTCTGACAAGTGGGGATTTGTAAGCAGCTTTTGGGAGGAAAGAGCTCTCTGCAGGAGGCTTCTTTTGTCTTGTAACTAACCTTAAACCAGACACCCCCATGCTCTACTCACCTCCGACCTTAGCACACCTTTCAGATCTTTTAATAACATAATACCTTGCTTACACTGATGGTTCTTTCCTACATCAAAGAAGTAGGAAATGAAGAATAAGTAATTAACAGATGACCAGGTCTGTCCCCTAGCTTCCCTTTCAGTAATCTCATTAACAAATTGTGTGAACAAGATAACATCTAAAGAAAAACAATCAAAGAAGTCAACATACCTTCACAACAAGCCTATATGCAGTAGGGAATGGCGATGACTCTGACCCCCTATCTCAATGATTAACTGAGATTACTTCCCCTTTTCCCTTTAAACTTGCATGGCTGAGCAGAAACCTCACAGTTAGTTATTTTGTGGACACTGAGTTCACCATCTCTGCAGATTGTCGGTGTGTGAGTAAAAGCAACTTTCCTTTCTAACAACATTTACCTCTCTCGATTTTGATTTTTTTTCTAATTGAAGTGCAGTCAGATACCATGTGTCAATTTCTGGTATACAGCATAATGTCCCAGTCATACACATACACACATATATTCATTTTCATACTCTTTTTCATTAAAGGTTATTACAAGATACTGAATATAGTTCCCTGTGCTATACAGAAGAAATCTGTTTTTTAATCTATTTTTATATATAGTAGTTAATATATGCAAATCTCGAACTCCTGAATTTATCCCTTCCTCCACCTTTCCCCCCCGGTAATAACCATAAGATTGTTTACTATGTCTGTGAGTCTGTTTCTGTTTGTAGATGAGTTCATTAGTGTCTTTTTTCTTCTTCTTCTTCTTCTTCTTCTTCTTCTTTTTTTGGTTCCACATATGAATGATATTATATGCTATTTTTCTTTCTCTTTCTGGCTTACTACACTTAGAATGAGGATCTCCAGATCCATCCTGCAACTAGCATTATTTTATTCTTTTTTTATTCCATTGTATAAATATACCACATCTTCTTTATCCAGTCATCTGTCAATGGACATTTAGGTTGTTTTCATGTCTTGGCTATTGTATATAGTGCTGCTATGAATAGGCACAAGAAAAAAATGCTCAGTATTGCTAATTATCAGAAAAATGCAAATCAAAACTACAATGAGGTATCACCTCACACCAGTCAGAACGGCCATCATTCAAAAGTCTGCAAACAATAAACGCTGGAGAGGCTGTGGAGAAAAGGGAACCCTCCTACACTGTTGGTAGGAATGCAGTTTGGTGCAGCTGTTACGGAAAATGGTATGGAGAGTCATCAAGTGTTGATTTTTGAGTGCCAAGCAGGGGTACTCATGTTCAGTAAAACCACTGTTTTTTATGGCAGAAAACAAAAGGGAGAACAAGCTGAACTTTGCCCTTGCACTTTGTATGATGTTAATGTTCAAATAAAATCAGTAATAATTATTAAGGCTAAGATTTATTGTGGGCTTATACTGTGCCAGGTGTGGTGCTAGTTACTTTACTGCATTTCTTTCCTTTAATTCTCAGTACTATGAAAAACACTGTTATGAATGTCATTTTATTTGGGTCAACTAACAACAAAAATGTGTCATGTCAGTAATTTCTGTCTCCCCAATTGAGAGTGTCAAGATATCAAAACCTTACATTTTCTACTTAAAAAAAAAGTATATATATAATAAGAATATCATTGATGATTTTGAAAATAAAATCACCATATTTTACATCCCTCCTTCCAGTCTTTGTTCGTATATATTTACATTAAACAAAATCACTATTGGAATGTATATATAGACAATTCTATAACTTTTTAATAATTTGATGTCAAAATAAGATAGAGAACTAGAAAGCCAGAGGATCATTATACTAATTAAGGGTAATTAATTTAATATAATGTCATTTCCCCCAGAGCCTGGTGAACAGCAAAGCACCAAATAACATTAGGTACACCGACAGAATTTGGATAGCCCTACAGGCTTATAATAATAGGATTTTGCCTGAAGTGAGCTCATCCTCATTTGAACTCTTACTAAAACTTTTTCCTATTTCTCTATGACATTTAATACATGTTATCTTCATCTGCTTTATTTGTATGCATGTCATCTCTTTAACTAGATTGTAAAGTTTGAGCTTAGGGAGTGTTTCCTATATCACTATATCTTATACAAATTAAGAATTCAATGAATACTTGCTAAAAAGTGAATCCATGAATATTAAAAGTAGAAAGACAAATGCAATTCAGTATAAGAGATTTATTAAAGTGCAGACAAAATAAATGTGTCTGCTTTGCTTTAAAAAAATAACTGAGAAATATTAATCAAAAGACACATCCTACAGAAGTAAAAACATCCTAGAACTCATCTTAATGATAATAGAGATAGTTTAAGTTCAAACCCAGTGTCCAGGTATTTTCTCTTTTCCCTTATCCCCTAGCCAGAGGGTCAACAAATGATGGACATCAATAATAGTCTAAATAAACAAGAAACTAAACTTATTGAAATTAATTAAATGTACTGCAGGGCTGTATTTAAATTACTTCAAAGTATTAGCTTTTCTGGATTGTTCTAACCTACCATCACCATCCTTTGATGGGGATGTGTGATGCAGATATTTGAAAGATGACTGAGTAAAACAGCCTCTTAATATTATATTAATAAATATTTTTAATGGAAACTTAATTTTCATTGCAGAAAAAGTAGGAAGGAATTTTGTTGTTGTTGTTAGAATGACAGCCTTGTTAAAATCAACTTGTGCAAGTATGTATCTAACTGCTTCCTGAAAAACTCTTCCCTGTGGAAGCAACTAACCCAGTTACGTCAATCAAGACTGCCATGTTGTCTGTGTCTTTCTCCTCCAATTTCTAAATTTTAAGTCTTTATTTTGAATAACACAAATAAAGTATTTGTACCCAAACTACTGAACTGTTCAGAGATATCTGGGGAGCAGAAAGTACCAGATAGTTTTGTTTTCTGTTCTCCAAGTCTATGAAATCCATCTGAAAAAAAGTTAATATATTGAGGATTAAAAGCTTAAGGAGAGCAAAATATACAAAGCCTTTCCAATCTTCAAATCTTAAGTTGTCCTCCAAATTATGAAGTAGCTAAGGATATATGATCTTTGTCACTGAAGGTGTGGTATAAATCTATCAACATGAACCTAAAGCCACTCCGCAGGTCTGAATGGTTTTCATAGTGACAGGGCACACTAATGGACTTCTTGGGAAAATTCTGATAAGGAAGGGAGGTAGTTGACAATAAAAGAATAAAGTGTACTTCCGGGCTAATGCAGAAGTGGATAACTTAACCCTTGTTCTGCATAAGAATGTGTGTGAACTAAGACAACATTTTGAAGATTTTGTTTTTGATAAATGAAGCTTTGTTTGTCCTCATTATTCAACTGGTACACATCTTGCATCAACTCAGAACAGTTGCAGAGTTATTTCAGTGCCACGTATTGTTTCCCAGAACCAATAAAAAAGATAGAAAATACTGAGATTTTCTGTTTTTAGAGAAAACAAAATGGTGACTATTTTTGCTCTTTACTAAACGTATTCCTTTCAAATACAGAAGTATCACCTGGGAGCAAAATGGACCTTTGAAAATTGCACATGCAACTCCCTATCTTAGACAGAGTATTCTAACCTTGGACTGCAAAATTCCATTCAACAAGGAATAATAAGACAAAATTCTTTCTCATTTCCTTGTCATTTAAGCTTCCTGTTAAGAGTCTATACTTAGATTGAGTTGCTGGAATTTAGCATGTAAATCTTTTAATGAATTTCTTAAAATTAAATGTGCTCTGTTTCTTATAAATGTGCACACCTAAGATATTTCAAATACAAAAAATAATTAATTCATGATGGATGTTGAAATAAGATGTTCTCTTCTACTTGGAAAAATGCAATAAAAATAGCACTGAATAAAAGTTCACAAACCTGTTTTCAAAGGATTAATTCAATTCAACAATGTCTATTATGACTCTATATTTAATAATTTATGATCAATATTTCTGAAAGCAGTCTACCCACATTGGAATTAGCTTGCTGCTTATTAAAATTATAGATTCCCCATTTCCACTTGAAAAAGTAAAACCTAATAAATTAGAATCTCTGGTGGTAAAGACACTGGAACATGAATTTTACCAGATTTTTCTAGTAGATAAAATGTGTATTGATATGGTTGATCTGTAAAGAAAAACCATGAAAAAAATGGTTTTGATAATTTTCAAAGTGTCCAAAACAGAGAACCCATATCTTGCCAAAATGAGTAATTTTAACATGAGGTATGAAGCACTACACATTCCAAAGGGATCCATTTGCAAGTTAACAGGATTAAATGACTTGAAAGCAACAAGCCAAATATTTTATAATTTCACATTTATAGTATTAGGTACATAGGAGGATGAGTGAAATATGAAGTACTGTAGGCATATTGGTAAGAGAACATTGTACACTTTTGGATGAAATTTCAGAGTACCAAACGGTCCCTTACCCTAGTAAAGGTACTCTCTGCTATTTCAAATGACTTGAAAGCAAGAACTTTCCCTAACAAGACTAGGAAAGTAAGATGGTGATTTTTTAAAAAAAAGGTATATCCATCACAACACCCTACAATACATGTAAGTTCTCAGTAAGTGCTTCATGATTACTCTTAGAAAATGTCATTTCTGTTTATTCTAAATAGCTATGATCTTTGTTTTTAACATTATTTGAATCTCTGTCCTCAAACTAATTTGGAGTAATTCATTTAACTTCTCTGAATCTCAGTTTCCTCATCTATAAGGTAAATATACTGTTCTAAATCAATGTCTGTCAAAATTAAGCCCACCTACATATATTGTGACATATCTGTATGCTATTACTAACATTTTTCAAAATAATATTTCAAAGTTATAGCTACAGATTTCTAAAATGCAGTAAAATTAACATACATCTATTAAACTTTTTTCAAATGCTCATTCTTGTATTACTATAAAATATCATGTTGTATTCCACCTTCATTTTACCACCTTGCTTGTGAATGTTTATTTTTATGAAATATCCTTTTCTTGGGACATTTAGTTTCCTAGTACATATAAAATTTTACCATAATTTTGAACAACGTTCTGATAAATTCTGATTATTTTCCAGTTAAAAATGTTATCAATTTTATGATTACATATTAGAATTCTGCCTAAAGTGTTTTAAAAATCATTTCAATGTTTATAAACATCAATTTTTAAAAAGTCTCAACTCTACATCAGAAAGCTTTTGAGAAAAGAAAGTAAAACAGTTTGAAATATATAAATCAGCATTTAGAAGAAAAATCTTGGAAGAGTTACAGAATCCTCTGAGTAACACTGTAACTCAATTCACAGCAACTGTAGTTAAATTATTCTATGTCTACAAGTCAGCTTCTCAAGCAGAGTTCCCCAAATCCTCATGATGTGCTGCCTTTTCATATGGGACAAAAGAGACATTTTTTATAGCTTCCATATTTAAATTCTAGTCTTTATTCATACATACAAATGTTGCAATTACTTTTTAAAGTTTTCTGGATATTACTAATTTGTTTTCAAAAATAATGGAAAGCATGACAGGAACTGAATAAATTTTGGATGTTTAAAATTGTGTCATAAAAGTTATACTGAACTTGATTTTAACTGTATTTTTTTTTTACTATTTTTACTACCATTGAAATATACATGATACTCACTTAAAACAATAGAAGATATTATATTTTATTTCAATTAACTAAAGACTAATGACTAGGATGCTATCTTAATCATTTCATTTTAGCTAGTAAATATAATCTACACGTTTCTTTTGAGCACATAGCTTCTGCTTAATACTAAGCAGAAGCAGGCTCGTGAAAAGGTTACAGTCTAACTGGGAGACACTGCACTATCTGAAGCCACAATAAATAAGACAACCTAGGCTAAATCAGCGACAGACTGCTACAAAAGTGTCACATTTTGTGACAGTATCGATGATAAATGCAGCAAGATATCTGGACTATCAGAGATTGAGAATTCACAGTTGAGAATGGTTCCTTCCATTCTATCAGTACATCTAGTAATAGATGTAAGAGGAATAGGGAGTAGGAGTTTTAGGACAGGGCTGGTTAATAAAAAGAATTCGAGGAAATTAACTTAGCATCAAATTCAGCAATAATTCTTTCCACACTCTTTTTTTATCTCTGCATAGTAAGAAGTTAATTCAGCTCCAAGTAAGTAAGACATTTGACAATGGAAACACGTTTAAATTTTTGTCTTTTACAAATCTAATATTAACCTAGAGGTAAAAATTAAGAATTGAGTGTCAAGCATAAGCTAGAATAAGATCAGAATTTCAAATCCAAACTTAATAATTAATATAACATTAAAACTATTTTTTGAAAATCGTGGTTCAGTAAAAAAAAAATTGGACTTAGGAAAAACAACAGCTGGGCTGACTCCTAGAATTTCAACTAACTAGATTTTTTAAGCTATTTAATTTCTCTAAGTTGCAATTACTTCATTCTTAACATAAAGTTTAGTACAATCTGTTCTGTTTTCCTCACTGGATATGAAAACTGCACAATATAATAGAACTAAAGAACTTAATAAGATAAAATTGTAAATGATTTTGTATTATAATTATTATTACAAAGAAACAAAATAAAAATAATCCAGGACTAGGGAGAGGGGATAGCTTAATTGGTAGAGCGCATGTTTAGCATACCCAAGGTTTTGGGTTTAATCCCCAGTACCTCCTCTAAAAATAAATAAATCTAATTACCTCCCCAGACCTCCACCTAAATAAAAATAATTAAATAATACAATAACAAAAATAATCCAGGACTTATGACCCTAATAAGCAAAATAAAATCAAACCAAACAAAATTTTATTTCATGAAATTTCAGCTCTTTCATATCCCAATTTATTTTCTTTAATTTTTGTATATCTGTTGTTATTCATACTACAGTCACTTTTTTGATGCTGCATTTATTAATATGATTTCAAGTCCAAGATAAATATGCTTCTTTTTGAACTTTCAACTAGTTAATTCCAATTTCTAGCATGCAATTCCACAATTCTGAATATTTTTAGATAGAATTTTGAACAAGATTTCTCCTTACCACAGATAAGTAAACCACGAAATTATGCATATTTTTCCTCCTTTGTGGAGACTCAAATAAATAAATCCACTTTTTGTTTCTTTCATTTTGCTAATTTTTTTTTTAAAGATGAGATCTTAAATTTTCATTGATTTACTAAATTGCCTTTTATCTGCCTCCTTGGGCATTACAGCCTTCCATACATTCTTCTTTCTCTTAAGATATATTCTTCCTTAAACATGTTAAAAATAAATACTAATAATAAGAAAGTAATACTGGAGTTTCACATACATTTTCATTTCATCTTAATAAATTATTCAAGATAATTATTGCAAGGAATCATGTAATTTCTTATTGAAAAATAAGTCAATATAAGTAAAAATTCCTTTGAGAACCATTTTCAGAATCTTGCTTCCTTGTGAAACAAAATGCAAAATTTAACATACAGACACACACACACACACAGTGTAACCCCCTCGACCATGGATTTCTTGGATAGTTTCTTGCTTTTTATACACAAATCCCACTATAAATTTATTAGTATGTGTCTTCTCTCCCCAAAACAACAAAGAAAATCAAGAGAAAGAACTCCTCACAGTAGTCAAATGCATTTTGCATATCAACTGCACAATCATTTTTGTCCCTAGAAAACATTAGACAATATTATTCTCCCTGCATCTTGTACAGTATGAAACCAAGACCAACTTCTGTACATTTTGTTGCAGTGTTTATCTAAATCGCTGGAGTTCTGGAACCTTAGTTATTTCCTTAGAAAGTTAAATGTGAAAAAAAAAAAAAAACTTTCATATTTGTCACTACCCAAAGAGAGTATAAAACATCAAGGTCTAAATTGTTGGCTCTTATATCAGCTTCCCCAGACTATATACAGCTCGCTCCTTTGATTCACTGGGGTCAGTATTTCACACTCACACAACAGCCAACAAGAAGCCCAAGGGTACAGTTGGCAAAAATTAAATACTAGACCATGGTTTTGAAACTTCTGAAAACTAACTTAAAATAAATTTAACCAATGATCCCAACTATATTTAGTAGAATCATACAATACTATCATATTAGAGGTCATCGAGGTCAAGCTTCTTATTTTACATGTAAAAATACCCTGAGGTCTGAAGGTTAAGCAGTAAGTTAATGTTTAAGGCAGGATGAGAAGCCACACACATCAACACTCCAGGGCAAAATGCTTTTATTTCTATTTCTTTCTATCTAAATATTGTCAGTTCACCTAATACTGCAAGAGGGGGAAAAGTTTGAAAGGGTTTTTTATTTAATATTTCTAAATTGTTTAAAAGACACTAGGGATTATTTGGGGCTGATTTATCGTAAGTTTGTTCTATTATGTTGTTTTCTGTCACAATTTAAACAGATAAACAGAGCACAGTTACACACATACAACTTCTGTCACACATGTTTAGGCACCCTATAGTAAGTTGCAAAATCTACTGCATATTACCTTCCCCTCTCCTTGGTGGTGGTATTTTTTTTCCTTTTATCACATTTAATATATGTAACAATTTCCAAGCATTAAAAGACTTCATTTATTCCCCTACTATTCAAGATAAAATATTATTTAAAAAGGGAATGCCCTCTGTTAATTCTTTTTAAAATCATTCCTGTTAACTATATTTATTCCTTATTAAAAATAACGAACTAAACTAAATATATATCTAACTCACAATGTTCAATTCTTCTCTGTAAGAGTAAGCTATCAGGAGCACTCAAGAATTTATGAAACACTTTCACAGCATTCATTTATTCACTGCATTCTTATAAAGCACATACATACATAAGCCAAGCCCTGTTTTACATACAGAGTGAGTATGATACAAAGTTCCTGTATCATTTATACACACACACACACACACACACACACATACATATATAATAGTAAATATATAATCTCTAACCTATATATATATATACTATATATATAATAGTAGATATACAACATGTAATCTATATAATGCACATACATTTCAGATGATAGTTGAAGTTAGCATGTCTTTGTAAATAGGGGAGATTAAATGATGAGAAACAACTATGTTTTGAGTATCTCAGGAGAGAAAACTGAACACATAAAAGATGGGAAGGAGCTTGGCATATCCAAGGAAAAGAAAGCTGACCAGTATGGCTGCAGTGTGGTTGAGATGAGTATGACACAAGAGAAAGCCACAGATTGTCAGGGTGAGATAATACTGAGCCTTGTAAGTCAGGGTAGCTCACATTGTTTATTCATTCCTCCATGTATACATTTAGAAATAAATATTTTAGGCCTCTTTGGTTTGAACACTAAGGACACAAAGATGGGCTAGATCTCTGCCCTTTTCAGACTTAAGGCATACATGAGCATTCAAACTATTACAAGTTTCTTTGGTCATTTCTAACAGCAATCTTTAATCAGTTTACTTAGCATCTGCTTGACCACAATTTGCTGTTTTGTTTTGTTTTGTTTTTTAAATCAGAACACTTAAATATTTTTTTAGGTACAGCCTCATGTTTAACGGCAGCCAAAAGGTTCTATTTCATCATGATTACACTCAATGATCATATTAACATATACACACTACTACATATAAAATAGATAGCCAACAAGGACCTACTGTATAGCACATAGAATTATACTCAGTATCTTGTAATGGAATGGAATATGAAATGGAAAATGGAATATGAAAAAGATATATAAGTGTGTGTGTATGTGTATAACTGAATCACTTTGCTGTACACCTGAAGCTCACACAACACTGTAAATCAACTATACTTTAATAAATAAATAAATAGATTTTCAAAAAAACATCTTGAATTAATCATTTATCACATTGCTATAAATTAGACATTAGGATTGCTCTGCTAATGACAATGTCACCAGTAAGCTGTAATTACCATAACCAGGATGTAATCTAATGTTTTTAATCTGTCAGATGAAAAATCTTCCCCTACAGAGAGAGGAAGAAACAGAGTGGAAAACCTACACATATTGCTCTCATAGTTATATTAAATTTTAAATTATTTACTTTTCTTCAGAGGCCTCAGAAAACTTCATTCCTATCATACAGGGACATAGAAAAGAGTAAAATTATTTGGAATTTGTGGCTTACATTTCCCCATTTGAAAAACAGATTTTTGACACAACTTTTAAGCAATATAGGAAGAAAAATTCCAGCAACTATTCTTGATAAATGTTAAGATGTACCTGACAATCTATTTTTTGACATATTATTTAGAAGTTAGCTCATAAAATTAGCATAATGTTTCACCAGAGTACATCGTAAAATGTAGTCTCTATTCCAAGATACACCACACACACACACTCATACACACACACAATGTAAAATGTAGCTTTCCTCTGCTCTTACATCTACATGTCAAACATAATTTATCCAAAAAAAAATGCAAACTACTGTAAGGATGACACGTTTTAGAAATTAATCACAAATTACATCAACAAACTGATTGCCTTTGATGTTTTAAAAGAGAAAGAATAGCCTAGTTGTTTCTATTTCAATCTTCCACTCATCTATGTTACTTGAATTTTAAATTGGCAGAGGAAGGAAATCTTTAGAGACTAAGTATTTAAGTAAATAAATTTATAGTTGCAGAAGCAAGATAACCAAATTCTCTAAAAGCTGCAGTTGGCAGGGAGTCAACTGCTTTGTAACTTAATATGCTCTAGGTTTGTTGTGGCATTGTTGTGTAAGGGTATTTTTTTTCCAAATAACTTTGCTCTATGAAAGTTCTGCATACTTAAGCCTCATGGTTCAAAAGTAACACTGTTTTATAATAGCTCTATTGAAAGAAGTATTGGAGCTAACAGGTTGTAAATGTCATATTCAAAATTTATGGAGCAAGAGAAATACATTAAACTAGGAAGTAGCTGACTTGCATACTGTGCGTTAAAAATATACCTCTCAGTATTATCTACCTACCACCTACATCAAATTCTTCTGGTCCAAACTTCAGCCTTCTCAACCAGTTGTGAGAAGGGGCCCAGGAATCTGATAAACACTAAATTTTTAGAACCACTACCCTTTGAGTTGTAATTTCCTTATCTGTTAAATCATTCTATGATTAACATTTTATGGTTTGTCTATTGTATATGATACTCTATTCTAAACATTTTTGAGTACCTCCTGCAGATATCTAGCAAGACATCTAGGTAGTTCTGTACAGATGGAGCTTCCAATAATTCAGATAATAACAAATCCAGTAGAATAGAAACCCCAGATTCTAGACCATGGGGTTTTTGAAAGTTCTATTGAATCATAAAGCATTAAGAACCCATTTTATTGATAGCCTGTTACCAACATATTAATTACTATCTTCTCTAAAGTTTTGGAATTCAAAAAATAATTCAGTTAAACTCCTTTCCACTTCAGGAGTTCCAGAATCACTTGCTCAAATATATGTTCATGATTCCCATCTTTCATTGATAGGAGTACTAGTGCTAAATTAGCATCAGCACTCTTAGTTTTAATGTATGGGGCTATGCTGTCTTCTTTGCTTATCTTATAATATTGTCTTTGAACGTAGCAGCTGAGCTGACTCCTCTTGTTGACTTTTGACGTATTTCACTCCAGCTTTCTTCACTGACTCTAGTGAACAAAGCATTTCATTAATTGCAAATAAGGAGAATCAATAGCATTTTTCATCAATGACTTTGCACTGATAAATTGTTCTATTATCACTCTGTACAGTTATTTCTCTGAAATTATAAGACACAATGGGCTAAACCATGAGTCCAAAATTCAATCACTTATTAATAAAAAATTTAACTATCCATGATGCTTTTGCTATTTAAGTAGAGTAATATAATATTTTTTAATTTTTTAAAATGTAATCTTAAAAGAAGCCATGTGTATTACCTCTCAAAGACATCAATAAATATCTCCAGGAACACTTAGGGAACACACAATAACATGGTGTATATGGTTAATTGATTGAGCCATTATTTGCAGTTTTTTTAAAAACAGAATCTCTACATGTTGACATAGTATGGAGACATGCAAAACAGTACGTAAATCTGGTGTCAAAGAAAGGAAAACAAAAGATTCCTAACACCATTTGGTTCTTAAAATTGTTTTTATAAAAAACTAAGTACCTAGTTTACTGACACCCACTCGGAACTTATTTCCTAGGCATGGAACAAGGCAATAAAAACATAAAAATAAGTTCTTACCTTTAAATAGATCTTAATAGAGAAGGAGAGGCAGATACACTAAATTAGTGGGTGGGGGAATGTAAACCGATACACTAAATGCAACATTTAAATAGCTAAAAGTTGTAGGAAGCGATGTGGGGATGATAAAGTAGAAGCAACAGCCTGGTGGGTAAGAGTATGTCAGACAGGCAACAGGTAAGGTCATCCAGGTCTGTATCAGCAATGTAAGTGATGATGGACTATAAAACCCCACTAAAGCTCTGACAACACTTCCTCACGAAATATCACTACCCCATCCCAACCTCCCCCAACACAAGTGCAATATTCCTCAAAGTTTCCTAGACCAAGAGGGTCCTTCAAGCATTATCTTGTCTTTGATTCTGTGGATGAATAACAACTTAATTTACCATCAAGGTTTCTTAATTTACTATTAGTGCTGTTTGAAACTTATAATATTTATTTTTTTCTTTTTTAAATTGTAAGTAATAAATTAACAGTAGTGTATGATAATGATGTTTCTTTTCTTTTATTTTGCAGATCATACTGTTAGTCTCACAGAGTATTTCTGGCCTGTCATTTTTGATAATCACACTTTAAAAGGCATATGGTTTATGGCTCAAACATGTGCTTATTCATTAAGCTACTCACTTCATTTATTCAAAAGAAATATATTGAATATCTTCTCATTACCAAATACTATTCTTGGCAGAAGAATAAGTAGAGTATTAAATAAAACAGATAAGGTCCTTGCCTTTGTGCAAATTACATGCTGGTGGGAGGGAGAAAGACAATGAACAAGAAGATATATTAATAGCTAATAATTTCAAAAATAATAAAAAACATTAAGAGTGGGATACAAAGGAATTCTGGGAGACATTATTGGATTTTCAGTGAAGACTGAACGGCAAAGGTGAAATTTAATTTGAGACCTACTATATGGAGATCTGGAGTGGAAGGTTTTTATCTAAGCGGAAGGAAAAAGCAAGCTGTTATCATGTGTTCCGTAAATGTTCCTGGAGACATTTCTTGTCCGAGAAATGTAAAGATAGCCATGATGGCTAAAGCCTGAAAAATAAATGAGAAAATGATAGGGTGAAATCAGTCTGGGAAGAAGCCAGATCACACAGGACTTATGGTAATGAGTTTGTATTTTACACTAAATTCAATAAATGAAATGCTAATTCTCAAGTATATTAAAGCAGACATATACATAACTCCCTTAGAATTTGTTCAATACAGTGACAGTTTGTTATGTGCTTTCTATCAATATGTAGTAATTCAAAACTTGGCAGCGAAAGTATTAAACACATATTTGTTGCATATTATCAAAGCAAATATAATAAATTACTATTACTTCATAAAACTATTTATAACATATAATCATATATATAAGTTCATATTGTATAAAGTAACCAGTTATTGAAATAATGATCAGCTAGTATACTGTAAATTGTTAATAAGTAAAAAATTTCTTATTCCTTTCATATTTATATAATTTTTATGCTAATATGTTTTCTATGTAAGTGGAATGCTGTTTAGAACTTTTCATAATTTTGTTTAGATCTAATTCCTCATTATCAGTGTTATCTGTGCCACTGGGAAAGGGAATAGTAGGCTGATTATGCACCATAATGAGTGAACTACATAAATGTTCTCAAGGTTAAGTTTCCAACATCCAGAAAAACAGAGTATCCTATTTTTGGTGAAACTGTACTAACAGAGTCACAACATATTTTATCTAGACACAGTATCACAGACCATTCTATAAAAGGGACTATGATAGTAAGGATCAGACATGTATGTCTAAAGGCAAGATTTCACACATATATTTATGGATTGAGCAAGTTACAGCCAAAGATAATTGGTGACAACCTGAAGAATATTAAGTTTCACAGTTTTCCTTCATGTAGCCTTCTGTACGTTTTCTTTCATCCAATTTTTGTTTCATTTTAGTTGATTATAAATAGGAAACAAACTTTGTGTTGTTCAATAGCTTATTTCAAACAACCCTATGTTAGACACTGTCTCTGAACGTCATCTGAGGAATTAAATTTTATGGCAGGGTTTCTTTCACAGTAGAGAAAGAAATGACTTAATAAATATCATCACAGCAAAGGCAGAAGTCAGAAGTTCTTGAAAATGGCTAGCTGGAGCATTAAGGGTGCTGTGGAAATAATTTCAGGAATGATAAGAAACAATCCAACCTGTCAGAGAACCATGAATCTCACCCCTGATTTAATCAATCAGATGTATATATTTGGATCCTTTAGCTTCTATATTAATTGAACATACAGAAAGTTGCTCAATTTAGCAAAATGCTTGAAAATCACCAAATAATGAATTCATTAATAAAGAGAGCATGAAAGAAAAATCAATAGGGGAATATAAAATAAACTTGAGGGTTCCAGGAAGAGAGGTAAACTAGTTACAAGAGACAATAAAATAATGCTATTGAAAGTACAATTAAATTAGGATTTGTGATGAACTGCTGCATTAATGTTTGGTTATACAGTGAGATAAGATCTCTTAGTGGTTGTTGCTCCAGGTTATTACCATTGTCTCCTCTGTAGTCTGTGATGTCCCAGTCACCAGCGAACTTCCTCTTTTTCCATGCCAAAAGATAATGTGACCTTTTCATATTTGATGAAAAAACTGAATACCTCTTTCTAAAAACCAGTGGATGCTGTACCCTTCCTAATAATGTATAAATACAAACAGGCAATAGGGTGTGGTTTATCTAGTTCTTATCTGTAATATTCTGTTGCAGTAAATGTGCTTCTGCTTGTAACTGCAAAGTCCAGTGGGGAAATGTCTGAAGAAATGAAGCCCTTGACACATGATCTGCATGAGTTATCTGTCCATAAAGGATGTCTGTTTTGAGGAAATTTTGTTATTATTCCAGATGGCAGTACTGTCATCTTGGCCACACCACATGTAGCACATTCAGGAATTATTCACTGTGTCTGGTGGCCTGGAAATGATTCTGCTATTGAAAAGACTGTAACAAAGTGTCAGCATATGCCAAGCTTTTCAAACTGTCCTCCAAAAGCACTTCTTTTCCCATGGGAAGTTACCAAGAAGTTTTGGTCAACAACCCAAATATCTTTCACCAGACTTTTTTTAAAAAAAGCTTCAATACATTGATCTTTTGCTGGGTTCAGAGTCAACCAAGATTTATGTTGAATGGCAGCTATGCTTGCTATTATAAAACACTAGTGATCAGATACCTTAGCTTAGAATTTAGATAATTCGTGGATAGAAATATTAGGTAACTGGTCAACATTATTTGTCTCATTAGAAACATCTTGAGGCTCACCTCAACAGTTTCCATTTAGAAACAAGTATTTACTAGCCTCAGTGCTAACCATATTATGTATGTTCTTTGATCATTTGAACTGAAAGACTAAGATTTTGCTAAGGTTATGACATTAATAGAAGATGAATCATTTTTACTATAACTGAGGTCACAAATCTTTGTTATATAACATCCACAGTGCAGTGATCTCAGGATACCAAAGATACATTGTTGACTTCAAAAGTCTTCCGTCCCTGGGGACCAAAAACAGCAAACATCCACTCTAAAGTCCATCAATATTGGATTTCCACCTGTACTTCCCAACATATGTCAGAGTCATAAAATGAAGACATCTTTTTCCTAGCACAGTTACAATGATGAAAGTGCAGACATCTATTACATATTCTCATAAAGAGAGCCTCTCAAAAAAGTACTTATTCTATTGGTTAAAAGCTAATATGGAATTCAGAATAAGGGCTAAAAATTATCTGCCTAATAAGAGAGATGACTGTTATGATTTAATCTTGGTTGGCCAATTTTCCTTTATTACTTATTGAGGGCTACTGTCTTCATTCTAAGTGCCGGAATTTATAAACCAGAGGAAAGGGAGAGAATGAATTAGACAGGCATGTGAGGAAGTGATTATTCCAAAACTTCACAGGGACTATAATAGAAGGAAATAGAGTGTAGAGAGGAGGTACAAAGAGGACAGTACAAGATATCCTTGAAAGAGGAGAGTTTAAAAGAAAATTATCTCACCATGAGCAAATTATGAGGGTGGAGGAAAGATGCAGAAGTGTATGCGTTGGCAGAAAACAAAGGCCTAAATCAAAAGATAAATGGAAATACAGCCATTTTTCTTAAGATAGGAAAATTCCAAGATTTTGCATAACATATATTTCCATGACAGTATCTAAAATTTACTTTTAAGCAAAAGCCTTATAATGGTATTTGGCATTAATCAGTTAATTTGATAAACTAATGGGTAAGTGTTGACAGAAGAGCCAGTAGAAGATAATTACTAGTAAATAATGAATGGAGATTTTTTAAAGTTGTTCTGCATTTATCAATCTGTCTCAAGTGGCGGTAGTCTGCAGCTGTCAATGATTTTTCTACCAAAGCAGTATTTAGGGCACTGAGCTTTCAGGATTTAAAAGAAAATGAATCAAGGATTTATTTCCTTGCAGTTCCTATCTAAATAATTACATTTTAGGATACCTAAAATTACATCAGGACATTTATCTTATAAAAAATGAACCCAGAGCAACCTAAATTTATGCTGATTAAGATATTTTCTAGTAGACAGTTTATCAAGCTGCAAAGTACCAGAAACTGACACTTTCCATTTCACAATGGGAACAGGAGAACATGCTTGGAGTTATAATTGGTGATGGCACAGGAAGCTCTGAGAAGCTCAAAACGCTTTACAAATAGTGATACGGGTCATACTGTTTTTACTCTGGATTTCCAGCACAACATAAAGAGAAACATAGAAAGATGCTGACTAATCTAAATTTAAAATTCAAAATACAAACAACTATCAAAGACCAAACTAAAGGACCAATGTACTTTGTGAAAAATGATTATGTCTAAATGAATGCAATCTACATTGAAGTATGTCCAGATGAAGTAAATTTACATTAAACATTAGCATTTTCATTATATGAAATTCTTGGTGTAACTATTACCTCCCCCCTCTTTTTGAACATTGGAACAATTTTTTTAAATTTCTAATTAATTTCACCTATAGTCGTCTTGAATTTGTAAGTTAATTTGCATAAAACATTCTTGATCTGAGGGGTAGCAAAAGATAATGTACTGTGTAATTAAAGACTACAGACTGTAGTGGCTAACATTGAAATAATAGTCAAAAAATGTTGGAAAACTTCTGTAATGCATTTTGAGAGCTTTAAATGTTCAGGTTATTTGTGCCACAAAAAATAACATCCAAACTCTGTGGGACTGTTCTGCCAGGCCATAATCCATTCACTCTCAGTATTTGCTGAGCACCCATTATGAACCAGGTATTAGTTTAGACTCTGGACACATAATGATGAATGAAGCATGAAGTATTCATCTTATGAAGTCTTGTTCTAGTAGGAATCAGACAGTAAACAGGTAAACAGATAAGTAAAGAAAAACATTACAGAAATGATGAGATAGGAAGTAAATAAAGAGATTAATGACAGTGGAAGTAACTGGGGAGCCCATCTGCAATGCTACAATGAACTTTAAAAGTAACATCTGACCTGACACTTGTAGTATGAGAAGAAGGATTAGAGTAGGCTTATTGGAAGACATTCATATAACAGCATTTCTCTCGTGTTGCTTTCATTTCCTCCTTCAACTCATATTTATTGAGCATCTATTTTGTGTAGTCAGGAAAGGATTAGGTACCAAGAATATTGTTAACATGCAGTTATGATGAAGCCAGATCAGGCCTTTGCATTATCATGCTTAACAATTTAAAACGGAAGACAGAAAATTTAAATAAAGCAATGACAATAAAGGTAGTGATTATTAAGATCAAGGCTATATTTGGTACTATGGCAATTATGACTAACCTAGTCTAGTGGCCAATGAGCACCATATGAGAAATAAATGTAAAAAAAAAGAAGGTTGTTCGGGTAGACAGAATCCTAAAATGGCCCCTCAAATTTCCCTCCCCTATCTACTTGCCCTCCATAATCTCCAGGACTGTGTACTTAATAGATTTTACTCCTGTGCTTAGGCTAAGCAAATGGGAGAGCTGGCTTTAAAATAGGGAGGTTACCTGTGTAGGCCTGATGTCATGATGTGACCCTTTAAAAAGCAGAAAGTTTTTTTCCTGCTGGTTGCAAAAGAAGTCTGAGATTGGATGAATGAGAGAAATTGATACCCTATTGCTTGCCTAAAAGTGAAAGGGGCCACAAATCAAAGATGGTGAATGGCCTCTAGATGAGTGGCTTCCAAGAGACAGCTAGTCAGCAAGCAGAGTCCTCAGTTCTATAATCACAAGGAACTGAACTCTGACAACAAGAAAAATGAGCCTGGAAGTGAATATCTCCCCCAGAGCCTACAGATAAGAACTTTGCCTGATTGGCATTTTGATTTTGGCCTTGTAATATGCTGAGCCGAGAGCCCAGTTACTCTCTAAGATCCGACCTACAGAACATCAAGCTAATATATGGGTGTTGTTTTAAGCTGCTGAATGTGTGATAATTTGTTAACAGCAATGGAAAACCAATGCAGTTGTGGGTAGCAATGACAAACCCTGCTCAATTAAAATTGGGTAGGGTCATATTTTAATACTCTAGGATTTTTTTCTTGAAATAGATAGAAGTCAACAGTAAGAAAAATGTATTTATTAGACTTAAAATGTTTGGTATGCTCGTAAATTCATAAGTCCACAGTAAAAATACATATTGTTTGTAATATATATATATATATACACACACACACATACACATTCATTCATCTAGTCCTTACTTAGTTCTAAGCCTAGAACTCTGTGAGGTTCTAACGCCATAAAAAAAAAATCTGCAACACAGAAATAGAGATACAGATTACCACCTAAAGATCAATGAAGTAAAATGTAGTTTGGGGAGAGACTCCTCTAAGTTTTTAGAGTAATAGTTTTAAAGTATCATTTTTACTTGAGGCTTTCCCTAGTAATCTAAATATATTTAGAATGGAATAAGTTTGAAACATCATGAGACAATATATGATCTTAAAAATGTAAAGTATCAATTTATGATGAGTAAAAATAATAATTTTACATTTCTATACTCAAATTTTTAAAAATTGTTAATTTTATGTACCTTCTTTCACTCCATTCAGCTCTATGATGATAAATATGTCCAACCAAGAAATTCTGTCCAGAATAAAAATCATATATGCTTGTGAAGATATCAATCAGTTATTAAGAAAAAGAAGTGTGTGTTAATAACCTTTATAATAAGAATCCTAAAGCAATATGAACAATTATTTTTCAATTTCCACTAACTGACCACCCTTCTTTGATCTATATTCCCAAGATCATTACACTTCCTTGAAGTCTGGATATTTGTAACATTAATTTTTCTTCATTTGTGGAATATTAATGATGGATTCTGAATGACTGGAGTTAAGTAAAACATGTCACATGGTGTTTCATAAAGTAACAAAAGGAACACAGGAAACCATGATCAAGGGAAGTGACTGAACACACTAGTACATGATACGCACTCATCTGACTTACACTCATGTAAGTAATTTTAGTAATAAAATAGTAATTTTGAACAATCAGTGCTTTTAGAATCTGATGTGCAGGGCTATTCTCCTTGAGGGCAGAGAGAGGGATCATATATTTCTTTCTCTTCCCTACAACTGCAGTTTCAAGGAATTGCTTTATCTGTAAAGAGACATACAGAAGAAGAAACTTAATTGACAAGTAAGACACGGCTCATTAAGTCAGTCATCTTTCACTACAATGAAGAGGACATTCATTTGTCATTGTCACTAAGCAGCTATAAGAAGTAGTTTCACAATGCCTGATTTGGGACATACAAAAAGCTTAGAGTTAATTCTGTATGGTTATAGTTTGAAAATGGCTTTTTATAAAGAATAGCCTAAAACTGGAAATAAAAGACATGCCAAAATTGTTATTGAATGAAACTAGTTTGATGAGTGTAATTTATATTTGAATTTTTATCTTTTAAGCCAGATGTAGCATACACCCTTTTCCAAAATGGATACTACAAGCAAGTGCTAAGCCAAAAACTCAGTTTCTTTATGGCACAGAAAACAGTAAAACTTAGATACTCCAAGCAGTACAAACTTCAATCTTTGGTTTTAGTTATTTTTCCATTTATTTTACTATTGATGTTAATTTTGAAAACTCATGTGCTTTATTTAGGAAATACTCTAGAAGCATATTTTCACCTTTTTTATAATATTTGCTATGTGATATTAGTTTTTTAAAAACCTATTTAAAATTTTTATATTTCTGAATTCTATATCATTTTGTTTACTTAGATTCTAATGTGAGAGAAAGTATTTATCTTAACACATACACACACACAAAACTCTCTGGAAACTGAAATGCTCTAAATTTCATCATTAAATTAGCTGTATTCATTGGGGTATAAGAATATTCATACTTTTGTAGCATAGAATTCAGAGGAGGGAAAAAAGAGCCAATTATACAGTTTGTCCTAAATATAAAGAAGTAGTAATAAGTCTTCCATTGGGCCAAATGTCTTTCTGGGTACCTGAGAAGTGCAGCAGAATAATATAATCTTTCTGTTGTTATTTAAATGGTAGCAACTACTACTAGTTTTCTACTCTGCTTCTCTGTAATGTTTTAGTGTATAACTATTCAATATAAAGTCTACATCCTCAGCCTTTGCTTGTAGTTAGGTATGACCATAATAGTAATTTTCTCCCATGGAGCCATAAGACATAAGCATACTTATGTGCAACTCCCAGGTAAGTGTTGTGTGCAGCTTTAAAGGGTGAGCTGACCCTCCTTCCGCCTCCATCCTTTTCACTAGCTGGAATGAAGATGTGATGCCTAGAGCTCCAGCAGATCTTAAACCATGAGGTGAAGCCACGAGATGAGATAAGAAAAGAAAAAAGAGCCTTGACCCCTGACACCACTGAACCATCACACCACTTCAGATCAGCCCACTTATAGTCTCATATGTTATTTAAGCCCTTGTTAGTACTTTGTATGTGTGGGAGGGATGGCAGTTATATGCATTCAAATCTAGTTTTAACTGATTCAATGACATGCTACAACTGAAATACATAAATTTTTTTTTATGTTGCTACTATGTGTCAGGGTAGTCTCTCCTTAAAAAGAAAAGGAAGTCATGTTATGTCATTTATTTCATAGAGTTAAAAAATTGGTGATAGCAATGATGCCAAATACGCATGATAGAAAGTAATAACATGAATGAATAAATTATAAGTAAACATTATGTTAACAGAGTGAAAGGAGGGATTTGAATTTCCTATTATTGGAGAAAGTAAATATAGAAGATGGAGGTAAATAATTTTCAAACAAAGGAAATAGCTCTTATCTATCTATTCAACAGAAATTTATCAAGGGTTTATTGTGGATCCACAGCTATGTTAATCAGAGTTTCATTCCCTTAATGATTCATTTATTTGAAATTCCTTTGAAACTTCACTTTTCACTTCCTGAATATTAAAATCATTTAATTCTTAACAATACTTTGTGAGAGTGATTTTACAGGTTAGGAGTCTAAAGTTAGTGAGATTAAAGAATTTGTCCAAGATTACTCAGCTAAAAATGAACAAAGTTTTAACCATGGTCTGTGTGATTCTAAAGTCTCTGCTATAAGTTAAGGATTTGTCCCTCCCCCTAAGGAGTTAACATTCTGGTAGAGGAGACCAAGCAAATACATTTTAATAAAATGTAAACAGTGACATAATAAAGTGCAAAGTATTTACAGCAGAACAGAATGATTGATTCTTCTTGATGGGTTCATGACGGGAAGGCAAAAGGGAGGTTCAGAAAAGAACCAACAATGAAGCTAAAACTTTAATGGGGTAAGAATTCACCAGGCATAAAATGAGAGAATGAAAGTTATAAGCAGAAGGAAGAGTATGCGCAGAGGTAAAGAGGTGTGAAAAAACATGACTCTTCAAACTATTACAGTGTGTTTGCTGCAGAGTTTGCTGTGAGGAGCAAGGGGAGTAGTGTGACAGAAATGTAGGGAAGAGGGAACCTTCAAGGAGGGAGCAGATGACATCTGCGATTAGTCAGGATAGGGGTTGAAGAAAGGTCATTACATTTGATGATAAAGAAATCTTATCAAAGATCTTCAGAAGTAAGAGACGAAGCAGAAATGGGTAAAAGTGGAGACACTGATATTTTAAGACAACTGAAATGAATGGATTCAGACGTGTAATTTTGATTTGAAGGAAAAGTCTTCCCACCACATTCCCCTAAAACACACACCAGAATTTAGTTGTTGTATTTCAAGGGTGAAAGACAGTTCAGCACATCTAGGGAAAGGAGCTAGTGTGGAGGGAGATACAGAAAGATTATTAATGATTCAGACTTCTGGAGGAGGCTGGAAGGGAATAGAGGCACAGATGGAGTGGAAAGACTTGAACTGACTAGAGCATGTATTTACTAGCTGAGGGGAAAAAAATTAAAGATAAAGAATCTCTTGTAAAATAGAAAATTTCGGAGATAGTAAGAGTCTGCTGAGATTAGCATAAATTAAGGTAAGACTTGAGAAAAATGACAGAAGTTTTGCTGCAACTACTCAAGAACTTAGAGATTTTTAAGAAATTAGTAAAAAAGACTCTCAAGTAGTGTTGAGGGTCCAACTAAGGTTGTAAATACAAATATATACTATACAAAAATTCTACTGACCAAACATTACTAACATAGGATATTAATTAACTGAAATAAAAATGTGGACTTCATGTTCACTACTGGGATAATGAGTAAAAGGATTTTTTCTCACTTGAGTTCAAACCAACAAAGTCTTGTATTCTGAGTGTATTCTGAGTCAAGACTTTATCATTCACAGCTCCTGTGTTGCTATTCCAAAGATAGCCAATAGAATCTAGAAGAAAGCAGGATGCTGAGTGTGTGCTTAGAATAGTATGTAGGAGTACAAAGATGTGGACCCTCTCAGCTTTAGGGTGGGCAGGAAGAGTGGAAAATAGCCCCCAATGTATGGCAAAGACAGTCATATTCTATATGATCCACAGTATGGTAAACTACTACTAAAGTATTACTGTGCAGGTTTCTGTGGATAGATAGGGTGATTATGGAAGGTTGCTGTAAGTGGACTAGGTAGAACTAGAGCCACCCAAGGACAGATAAACATGCTAATTCAATACTGAGTAAGAATGCATGGAGATGAACAGTAGTGGACATTTCAACAGGGGACTGGAAACTACACCAGTGAAAGCAGAACTAGTCAAGAGATAGGGCCTCTTGGTTTATGGATGATTAGAGTGTGTGTGTGTGTGTGTGTGTGAAAAAGGAATAGGAGGACACTAATGGTGTGACTTCAGGAAAGTTCCTAAGGCCATATTCAGCACTGAATGAAAGGAGTTTACCACCCTCAAAAGACCAACGGAGGTTAGACAAGGCACATCTCATCAATGATCACGACAGACTAAAAATTCCCCTCCAGTAACCATATAAACCCCTTCCCAGAATCTTGTGTATCCTGGGGAGAGGGAAAGAACTCATATGTGCCCATAAGATGGAGTTTCTAACAACTTGTGGCAAGTAGAATTACAGCTAGATTTATCTGTTTATGAAAACAAAACAGGATATTTCTTATGTCCAATTGTCATGGACCAAATTCATATTCTTGATACAGACGAGTAACTCATTCAATGTGATTTTTTATAGGTAAATCTCTTTCTTACATATCTCCATCCTGCCTTAATGGCAGACACATACACAGATATACACACCACAACTCTTCGTCTCTTACTCAACATTTAGTCTGTAATTTGTTTATCATAGTGTTTCCACTGAATATTTTAGTAATATTTTTCATGCAACTTAAGGATGTGACTGAAAGCCTGGATCTTCCCCATCCACACAGATCTGCCTTAAATAATCACCACCTTTTATAAATTCTTACACAAAAGGACTCCATATCTTTAGGAATTGATTATTTTCAAAAATTTGTAGGTGACCTCAGAAAACCTTCTGAATTCTTTTGCAAAGAAAATATTCATTTTGTAGTCTATTCCTTAAAATTGACCATTAGAAAGTCTATGCATTTTTCCACACACTATTCTCTGTAGATGGGAACTTCAGACTTCACAGTGGCCTCACCTTAACAGTTACTCATCAGGCAATTTTATGTGCTCCCATGACCTTAGATGGAAAGCATGCAATTATGAACTTGGCCCTAGTTCTACTTATTCTACTGATTCACTAGAGAGTTTGGACAAATATTTTAAGTGCTATGGAACACAAATTTTCTTTCATCGACTAAAATGTAGATTTATTAATGTTTGAGGTACACTTACTGCATATTAAACATTACCTGAATAATTATGACAATCACATTTTTAGATTCTTAAATAATATATGATTATATAGAAGGAAAAGCTATTTAAAATTGTGGCATATGTTATTAAACTTCAGACCAGACATACTATTCTAAATAATTCTGAAACACTAAATAAGAATTGAATAACTGATAAAATATACTGAGCCCTCTCACTGGTCTACTATGAATTTTGGATGAGTCACCTTTATCTTTACCTCATTCCTTCAAATTGTTTATTAGAAATTTTTTCCTGGTGAAATAGTAATGGATAAATTACTAGATTATATTTATTTATTCACCAACAATTTTGAGAAAAACATCATACATTCTCAAAAGCAAGTGTTTTGAACTGTTGAATTTATATGTAGACTATTTTGGCTGGTTTGCTAATATTTTAGTCTTCTAGTAATTTATTGGTATACATATCAGTTACTATCTCATCACACTAAAAGATCATGAAACCTGATATGATGCCATTAAGGATATTTGTTATTGCAGCAACAGTTGAATTTTCTGCAAATTTAAAATATGTCAATGACATTTATTAAAAGTCAAACTATTATTAAAGTATCATGCAATCTGCCTCTCCTCTCCCATCTTTTGACTTTCATGTGTATATATAGGCACATACCTGTAGCAAATAAATAGTCATAGATGAAATATCTGTAATGTTTTCCTACTGGTGCCTAAAACAAAACCAGTGCAAGAAGAATTTTCAAAAGACAATTCAGTCTTTCAAGTCTCTGAAACTTCAGAAACCAATAGCTCCAATGGTATTTCGAACACATCTCAGTTATCTGGGATAGGAAGGAAGTAATTTGCTCTTGGGTTAGTATGGGTCTTAACTCAACAACTCCACATTTCAGTCTTTTCAACTGGTCACTGACATCTGCAACACTTTGCTATACTGTAATAAAATAACTAACCTGTTAGTATCATTTGAGAATTTAGATTCACTTTTCTTAACACTTTCCACAAGCGGCTAGCTCACTCAGTGCAAAAATACTGAAATACATAGGCAGGGGATGAACAAGATACTATAGGTACAATCTGGGTTTATTAAACACTGACAATTAACGTCTGGAACCTTGCAAGTTTATGTATAAACATTACAAATAAAGCCATAAAGATATCAATGAATAATGTGTTTGCTAACAAACCAAAATTAGTTACTATAATTTGTGAAAAATACCCAACTATCACCAAGAAGTAAGTATGTTACAAATAAAAAGTTTTACAAATAATAACATTTCTGAAATAAAGCATATTTATTTCTTTAATAATATCTTTATTGCTTTATGTATTTATTACTGTAATAATATTTGTTCAGGTGAATAACCATTTCAGAGTACTTAATAAGTTATTAAAAGTTTTTCTTTTGATATATATATAAATAGCACCAATGTGTATTATATGGATTTATTCAAATAATTACATATTGTTAACTATCTAAAAAACGCATCAAGTAAATATAGATTACTAGAAAAATGATCTCTTATTGCTCATAAACTTTACAGATCTTTCAATAGTTTCACTGTCTATAGTGACCTTGCAGTTTGAATATTAGAAGCTTAAACAACGTATTTCTGAAAAGCACAAAATGTTCTAAGAAACATAAATATAACTGTTTCTATAAGATTTAAGACTTGGCATATAATATGATTAATTTCCTTTTTTCAAGTAGAAATATATAAAAATTACTACAATCCTTGTTTAATTTGCTTTGTTTTATTTTACTTTTTGCAGTTAAATTTACATGTGACAAATAGATTTCTGGAAATTTCTATCATTAAAACAACATAACCACGAATCCAGAAAAAAAATATAAATTATTGTGAAGGATGACTATTAAGTAAATAGCTATTTCAAAGTCTTTGTTCTCTACTATATTGAAAAGATCATCTGATCTCATGTTAGAAGCCAATTATATACAGTGAAATAGAGAAAAAGGTAGGGTAGAGACTATAATGGCTTGGTGATATCATAGAAAATAGGAGTCAATTTTAGACTGAAATGGAGATTGCTTATTAAACTATAGGAAACTGTAGATGTTATAAGGTAGAGAATGGTGAAGCTGAAGGGGTAAGCAAATGAGAGAGGTAGAAATGACTAGAAGCTGAAAATGTGAAAAGTAAACAGAATACTATCAGACACATGAAAAGCCATAATTATTTATTGCAATTAATTATTTTGTTCCAGGACCTGTATTTTCCACATTTTAGCCAAGGCACACCCTCTATCACCTGTTGACATTTGCCCCTTCTCCCTCAAAGCCCCACTCCCTCACCACATGGTCTCAAACTTTCTTCTTTGGAAACAGAGTACACCACAGGCAGAATGCTGCTCCAACTGCTACGCAAGCCCTCTCAGAGAGTGGACTCCACATCTACCAGTTTAGGAAGAAACGGTCCATGCGAAGAAGGCAGGTACTAAGGAAACAGGTATCTGCTGATGTCTGCCATTTTACAAGCAAATTGCAGTACTCAAATTTTTTCAAGCTTGGTATCACATCCTAGTACAAAATTAGAAACACCTCCTGTCCCTCTTCATATGGTTTTATCACTCAGTTTCAATCAAGTACCCGCGGTACATAGATTCTTGTAATTCTCCACCCTGGAAAGCTAAAGCCAGTGTATTAGCTTTAGCTACGGCTGCTGTAACAGAGTACCATACTGGGCGACTTAAACAACAGAAATTAATTTCTCACAATTCTAGGGGCTGGGCATGGTATCAGCATGTTGGGTGTCTTCTAAGGCCACTCTCCTTGGCTCGCAGGTGGCCACTTTCCTGATGAGTCCTCAAATAATCTTTCTTCAGCTTACACACACTTCTGATATCTGTGTGTCCAAATTTCCTCAGTTTATAAGGATGATAGGTCAAACTGGATTAGGGCCCACTATAATGGCTTCATTTAAGCATAATTGCCTCTTTAAAGGCCCTATTTCCAAACAAACCATGCTCTGAAGTACTGAGTATTAGGGATTTCAAGATACAAAATCTGGGGGGAGAGAGCTAGATAATTTGATATTTGATGGCATTTAAACTGATTTTTTTTTCTCATTTTCCTTGTGCTTTTGATTCTGTTTTGGGGAGAACTAACTTTTTACTCATATATCCCTATATAAAGCACCATCAGACTTGTGTTTACATTTTCTTTTAGTCTTCTTACCTGCTCTGTGTATGCCCACTTCTTAAAGTGCATTCTAACAGTAACTGTTTTAAACACATGCCCTGCTCTGAAAATATGCATCTCAACAAGCCAATCCATCAGATGATCAAAGTCATAGATAGCAGAGTTAAATGGTTAAAGCCATTTTAACTGAGCTCTAATTCATATTCCATTACCACCATAAAAGACTAAATCCATTTCAAAGTGAAGCTATGAGAGAAGACTATTTAAACAGTCAAATCTCAATGAAGAGATTATGTAGCCTCAGGGAACAACAGAGAAAATACCTGCCTACTAGTTCTTCAGCTCCCAGTGGTCTGGTCATGCCAGCACATTGTTCCCATGACTCTACCCCTCTACTAAACTGAAGCACTGAGGATTCTTTTGGAAACAATAATCAATTTTCCAACAAGACCAATATGGGGTATTTTTATAAGGAGTTGTGATGATACAACAAAACAAATTCAGGTTTAAAGTTTGGCAAACATTTGAAAGAAATTGTTTAGCTTTCAATACTATTTAAACTAGAAAAGTATAACTGTGTCTGTGTCTATGATTAATATTTTTATGGTACAACTAATACTTTACATATTTTAACTATAGTAAAATAGAGATACTTCAAAACAGATTACTTAAGCATATGAAATAATTTCTTTTCCAAAAAGTAGGTATGTGTATTTCTACACCAAAAGAAACCAAACTCATTATAATGTTCAAAAAGGGTGAAACACAAAAAGTAAAGGTTTACCAAAATCAATAATTCCTACACATAACCTTAAAGCCATCCAGATTTCTTCATTTGAGATAAAATCATATGCATCCACAAACATATAACTCCATATTTATATATGCATATGTGTATATATACATAAATAGGTATATGTATGCATTTAACAAAATATGAATATAGCCTCCATGTATCCCATTCTTTCAAATGAATAAACAGTACTGATGATAACAACTGCAATGGCCGACATTTATTGACAACTATTACTAGGCACTGAACTAAATACTTTATATGCATCGATCTTTTAAGGTTTAAAACACTATTATAAATTAAATCCCATTTCTCCTCATATTCCTGTTGGGTTAAGCATGGATAAAACAACTGGATGACAATGTCTGCTGGGGAGCTAATTTTATTTATCTATCTATATCTATTTATTATTTTAATGAGGAAGTATAGCAAATAAAAAGAAACAGAATGAGAACCCCCAATTAAGGATTCATAATTATGAAAGTCAAGCAGTATGTACCCTATTTCTAACATAATGGGACTATCTATCTATCTATCTATCTATCTATCTATCTATCTATCTGCCTACCTACCTACCTACCTACCTAATACTCTAATACTTCTTTTGTGGACCTATCCTATATCTCCAAATTGAAGGATTCCATTGTGAGTCCAAATCCCAGTAGCCCTCTTCTTCATTAAATTAAACTCTAAGGTGATAATGATGCAAATAAATCACCATAGTTACTCCTTAACTTTGCTAAAGGAATTTTCCAGGTGTGGATATATGGTTTATAACAGTCTACTCCAAATATTCTGATATGTATTTTGCAAAAAGGAGTTGGAGAAGGAGCTTTACTTTTGGGATAATGGAACTCTAAGGATGATCGTTCATTGTTTCCATTTCTCTTGCCACATGAAGAAAGCCTGTCTTTAGTAGGAGGAAATAAATTCCACACATACATCGGGAATAGACGCAATAAACGGAGTGAGATAAGAAAGGATGGAAAGAGAGAGAGAGGTGTGTAGAGGAAGCAAGTCAAGAAGGGGTAGCAGGAGAAAGGAATAGGAAGGGAGAGAAGAGAGAACTGACAGCCTAATTTATGTCTGTAGATTAAGTCAGGCCTAAAACCAGTTATGTGCTGGCAAATATTTAACACTCACTCTCCTTGATGGGAAAAAAAAACAATCCTGATTTGAAGTTGTCTGTTCATTTCTGTGGTGTAAATACTTCCACCGAGGCTGATCTCAAGCTATTTATGTTATTAATGAAAACATGCAGAAATGGGAAGAGATGAGCAGTAGCACATCATAATGTCCACCATTCAGAAACAACACAGATATGAATTACTTCAAGAAGACAAGCAACAGCAAAATGTAGTAAGTTAAATAAGAAGTGATGAGCTTTGTTTTATTTACCTTATTCTTTGACCACTGATACAAAGGAAAAAAGATCTTCCCTAAAGACATATAGTTGTCAAACATACACTGAATGCACTAATGCATATGAAGCAAATAGTATCCAAAAGGTAGAAATCACTAATTAATTTTTATAAATGAATTCGTGTATTTTAATTTCAAAAGATCAACTAATTGAAACACTGTTCTTTCATTTACCATTTAACGGCCCTATGTCATAAAACAGAGTATTTTATTTTATTCCATTCCATAAAACAGCCATTTCTGGACAATGACTCTATTTCTGACAATGGGCTAAATAGGAGATGGGATATATTTTATAAAGTTCATATGAAAAAACTCCTCACTACAGCTATGTTTAGAAGAACACAGTTACACTTAAAATCACAGAGATCTGAAGTAGAAGGCATCACTTTATGTTACTGAAAACAGGGAATTAAATATTTTTAAGTAATGCAGTTTGATTTTACAAATGTACAAATTCAGCCTAGGAGGATTAGAAAGGAAAGGAGAAAGAATGGATGGACAATGATAAACAGGAAGATGTTCCCTAAATCATGTAGCAGCTCTGGGATTGTGCATGGAGAACTGACCCAGGAGAAAACTGCAGCAGAGACCTGCCATTTTACGAGTACGTGTGAATGACTGAGCCATGGGGAAATGCCGGAAGCAGAAGTGCTGGAGGTTGAGATTTTGCAGCGTTTGACCTGGTTGTGTCTACACAAAAATTTAAGCAAGGCTCCAAGGGAAGCAGCATAATAAGCATCAGTAGAAAAGGAAGAGTCTGTCTATTTGAGATCCTTATAATGGCTAAAGTCTCAGCTCTGAAACAAGTAGTAAGAGTTTACATATATTTAGCAAAACATTTTATTCCCTAAAATGGCCATGGATTGGCAGATGACAAAAAGGCAGGATAATAATGCAAGAAAATGAAAAGGTGGTATCTAGATATTTTAAATGTTGTACAATGTTGTAACTATGCAGCAAATTAATAAAGTAAAAATTCATTCCTTAAATTCCTACACACTAGAGTGAAGCCTATATATGTTATCCAAATATAGCATGAAAACTGAAGGATAAAGCAAGTTTGTTTGGAAAATGTAAAGAGAGCCAGGATAACAGTCAAAGGATTAACTTTAAAGAAAAACAGACACCTACAACAACAAAGTTCTCGTTCATTTAGGTGACTACTGCCAGTGTGAACTTGATATTCATTGAACTGACAGGGGTTATAAAAAGGAGGTGGGAAGACAAGACAGGGAGGAGAAGCAGTGGGTGGAGAGCCAGGCAATATATTTACCAAGTTTTGTCTACATCTCCAAAAGTGGTGGAAAGAAGAAAAAAAATTTCTACCTTCATGTCACGTTTACAAAGAGGGATTGTCTAATGAGCAAGAAAAGCACGGCTCCCCCCACCACATAAACAAAAAATTCAGAGAATAAGAAGGTATTCAAGACATGGCATTTTTAAAAACAATCAGACTGCCTCTAAACCAGTGGTTTTCAAAGTTTGGTATGAGGTCCCTGGAAGTCCCCACGACCTTTTTACAGAGTTCCCTGAAATCAAAACTATTTTCATAATATTATCAGAGACATTATTTTCCTTTTTTCATTGTAATGACATTTGCAGTGATGCCGTTAAAGCAATGATGGGTAAAACTGTTGGTATCTCAGACTTAATTAGTAAGTCAGTGACACTGGACTGCACTAGTTAGTGGCAATCTATCTATCTACTTACTAGCAGTGAATATCCAAAAATTCACTGTTAATAACTAGATAGGTAGATTATAGATAGACAGACAGACAGATATAGGGTAAATGTGAATGAGCAAACAAATGTGCAATCCAGTCTCACTTAAGAATGTCCTTGATAAGGCAGTTAAAAAAATACAAATGTTATTGAATCTTAATTCTTGAGGACCTTTTTAATGTCTTATATGACAAAATGAGAAGTTTGCATAAAGCCTCTGTACAACTGTTTGAGATACAAGCCGAACTAGTCAGGTCCTTTCATCAAGCATCATCTTTATTTGGAAAAATGACTGACAGAAAAATACTGGTAACTCACATTTCGGTATCTGACAAACAGTTTCTCAAAAATGAATGACATGAGCTTGTCATTTCAAGGAAAATAAACCTTATTACTTGTTAACTTAAATAAAATTAAGAATTTCAAAGCAAAATTAAAACTTTGAAAAATTTGTTCCTGCCACGCTAAACTTGATAGGGTCTTAATACTTATATAGTTTTTTGATGAAAAGCAGTGGTAATATTAATGAATGTGATGTTTTGATATTATATAATGAAATATATCAACATTTGGGAAATCCGTATAATTCAGTGTATTTTCCAAATAATGAATTCATTCGTGGATAAATAGCACAATATGGATTATAATTTAGCAGAGAAAAAAGTCCATTGATACAATTTCAAGATTTCATATTGCAACAAGTATTTGAGAAATTCCCATTTGTTAAGCATGGTGTAGTATCAAAGAAATATATCCACAATTATCTGGAAAGGCTACTGAAATACTACTCCCTTTTCCAGTTACACCTCTGTGTGGGGCTAGATTTTCCTCATACTTCAACAGAAAAAAAAAATTGAAATGGATTGAATGTAGAATCTTCAAACGGACATAAAATAGACTTGTACAAATGTAAAGCAGTATCATCTCATGAAATTGTTTTTGTTTTGAAAACTAATTGTTTTCACTACAAATGTTATTTATGTTAAGATGCAACATATTTGTTTTTTAATAATATGATTTTAAATGAATAACTATTTTAGTATTTTGTAAGTTTAATTTTCTGATACAGCAGACATGAATAGATATAACCCATTCACACAAAAGCTTTGTGGGGCCCTCTACTAATTATATTAATGCAAAGCGTTCCTGATTCCAAAAAGTTTGAAAAAGGCTTCTCTAATCTATGTAACTGCTAACCAAGGTGGATAGATGCGTGAAGCTGATGGCTGGCTTTATGAATCTTTGCTTTATCTGATGTCATACTCAGCTTCCTGACTTGTTTTTAATCCCTACAAGTTCTGCTTTCTTATCTATAGCTTCACTTTTCCTAACATATATGCCCTAAATGTCTCCCTCTACCAGATCGCTCACTGCCCCGAGACCTGATGTTGCTGTCAAATGTAGTTTTTTGACTCCAGGCCTTGGCTTCAGTTTGCCCTTTGTCTGCAGATCACACTTGCTTCTAGTTGGCTCCTCTGGCACAACACAGAAGATACTACTTCTCAGCACCTGTCCACATGGTTTTTTTTTCTATAAGATGATTGATCTAGATTACTGAGTGGTAGTCACAACCTAATGAGTTTTATTATATTGTCTTTCCAAATTTTAGTAACATTTCTAAATTATGACTCAATGTAAGTAAATAAACTCTCTCATTTAAGCATGAGAAATTTCATTATAAAGAACTAAACTATTTGAGATTAGCATCCAGCAAATATCATTTATTACTATGAATGATGTAAGTAACCACTGTATTATGTAAAAAGCTACTTCCTGGATTTTGGACCCTTGTATTCGACCAGGAGTGTTTCAGGTGTGCCACTTCTTCTCTGTTGTTACTATATACCTCAGATCTTTTATGGTCTCAAGTACCTCAAGTGCTTTTAGGTAAAACAAATAATCTGCGGGCAAGCAAAGTTAGAACTTTTGTCCAGTAGGGCCAAGCCTATAAAGCACATTATTAATGATCCCTAGAGAAAGTCTGGACTACATTACTATAATGAGTTCACAAGCATAACATGATACAGCCTTCTTAAAAACCCAACGATGGTATTTAGTGAGATTACCCCTAGGTTTTTCCTAAGAGTTTTTGTAAAGTTGCAAACATTGCAATTTGGCAACTTCTCCAGAAGAATCTCATCATTGTCAGCTAAAGACCTTTATTCAATTTACTGCAGCCCTGCTTATTTGCACTTTGGCTTTTTCTTTACTGTCCTTAGCTTGTATAACAGAAAGAAGATAAAGGAAAATAAAATTAAAGATGATATTGTTATGTATTTCCTTAAAATGTATTGAGACATAATTTAGAAATGTTACTAAAATTTGGGAAGACAATATAATAAAATAATTGTGACTACCACAACCTAATACTCACAGTTGTCAAAATTGCTGAAGGAAAAAAATTTAAGCACTATATATATCTATATATTCGTTTGTTTGTTTAAGTACCATATTATGTAAGTGATAAGATATGAAAATGAAGTGAGAACTACAAGTGTTTCCCTTTGGGCAATAACCTTTCGATTTCACTTGACCTACACTGCCATAGAGAATATCTCTGGGAAATCAGGCATCCAAATGCAACTTACTTATAATGCTGCATCTGTTTACATAGAAAAAGAATGCATCTGGAATGTTATACTTTTTGTAAACTAATGTTATTTAACACTTAAGTGCCTATAAAGAAATCTTCATTCTAAATATAGGGTATGAATCCTATGATCTGGAAATAAAACAACCTAATAATATCAGATGCTAATTGAATGACATACATAACTCACCACATGAGCTCCTAACTTCTACTTCTGCATATGTGAGACTATAGCTGTGGAAAAATAACACAGGTCATCAGCTATATCATTATTTCTGAAAAAAACATAGTGCCTGTTGAAATAGTTATATGTTTGGCAGTATTTTAAAATGTGCAGGTTTATTTATTTTGAGAAACAGGTGAGTACATTCCTGATAGGAAAATTTCAGTTGGCTTTAATTCAGCAAAGTTTACCTGACAGTTCTAGCAGAATCAGAATTTTGCAATTAATTTGTTGCATTATGTGGGAAAAGCAATTATTAAGTATAGCCTAGATTAATGAGGAAAGGAGTTGGTAGGAAGATTACAAGCTGACCATGTGTCAACCCATATAAACCGTCCATATCCTAATTCTACTTGATAAGAGCAGACCTTGGAATCAGGATTAGTTGAGAAACCAGTTGTTTGGGGGCTTCAGTGTTCATGTCCGATTTGGACTAGTTATGAAGAACAGAATCTCAGGACTTATACCAAATAAAAGTAATCTATTTAGAGATTACTCATTTAGAGAAACAGCGTGCCAAGAAAAGCAAAAATATTACTTTTATTGTTTTTCAAATATAAAAATGTTACAGTAGGAGCAACAGATTTTCAAACTTTTCTTTGAACTATTTCCTTGAATTTCACACGAAGAGATACTACTTGTTAGGTTGCATGGCTTTAGTATCAATTATTTTGCTTTGTAGCATAAAATAAGAGAGGACATGCATATTCAATGAAGGTGTTTGTCACTGAAGGCTTTTAGCACAACTCAACCCCCTAAGGAAAGATTTATGTTTATCTAAAAAGTATCTCTTTAAGTATTATTTTTCTTCTGTTATTAGGAGAATTAATTTAATCTTTGGCTTCATAAAGACTGTTCCAACTGGAATCTAGGAATAAGGGAGGACTTAGCCAGACCCCTAAGGTAGCACAAAAATGTGGTCCACCCACATGTGGTACACATGTGATATGTGGTCCACCTGCCATGGAGTACAAACGAGAAGGGCAAATTCCTGGAATCTACCCAAGACTTACTGAGTTAAGATCTCTGGTATGGCAGCTGGGCATCTAAATTTTTCACAAGCACATAGATTATTATTTGTATAGTAAAATTTGAAAATAATACATTTTCAGGAAATAATTTGTATCAATATAGAAGATCAGAAATTAATTATTTTCACAGACAGGAACAGACTGATACCACTAAGTCAATGATTTGTAAAAGATCATTGAGTTTGCTAGGATTAAAGTGAAATGAAAAAACTAGGTGTCCTGATTTTAAATCATTCTTCACTAACTATACCTGACTGACCCTATGCAGCATTCCTCTAAATAGAGCTCCTTAAGATCTAATGCCAAGAATAACAGAATCTAATATTAACTTAATATTCATAATTGATTCCGCCAATTCTTCTGTTTTAGGCAAACAGCCACCTAGAAAAGAGAGAAGCTATTAATTGCAAACACTTTAAGCTCTCACTATTGCACCCTTGCAAAGATGCTGAGCTACCTGATTATGTCATTGCTCTATTCCTGTTTATAACATTTTCATTAGTGTATTTCTGTTTATAACATTTTCATGTTAGGCACTCACAAAGTAGCATTAACAAATTTCAGTGCACTAGGAGAAATATTAAACTGTAGCAACTAACAGAAAAATGTAAATCACAGTTACTTAAGAATTTTTATAGACTACAAATCTAATTCCCATTTATAAAGTGGATGCCAGCAATTTATGTATGAAATAGCATATCCTTTAAATTTTGTGTCTTTCATTTAGCTTCTCTTGCAACTGTTCATAGCACTTTAATTCCATCACATTGCGCAAAGATATGTGTTTTCCTGGGACATTTTAAAACTGTAAACTCTCATGTAGGGCTTCAAATGGATTCAAATACTAGGAGAATACTTCCTTGAGTCTCAGATTTAACCATAATCCTGTTAACAATTAGTAAAAGAAAATGTAATTTTGTTTCAGAGTTGTGTGTTTGCGGGGTGTGTGTGTGTGTGTGTGTGTGTGTGTGTGTGTGTGCATCCACCTTACTATGATCAATACTAGAGACTTGAAACCTTTTAATCTTGTTTGATACCTGAAAAGTCATTTCTAATTCTGCTTTATCTCCTTTCCTATTTTGTTTGCAGATTCAGTATCAGGAGAAAGATGAAGTGTCTTTATTCTTTTACAGCATCAAGAACTCTCAAAACATACATTATAAAATAAGAAACAAAGTCTAAACATAACAACATCAAGTTGTCTTTAGCAAATTTGTAAATTAAACTAAGATATCTCATTAAAATGACTGAAAGCACCGACAAGCAGCTCTTCAAGCATGCATCAGGAAATGCTAAATTACACATGCTTTTCTGAAAGGTTCACAATTTGTCTGCCATAGCTTTCCTAGACATACCAATTGATGTGCAGGGTACCAGGCAACATAACCTATTGAGTCAATCAGTAGAAAAGGCAAGCGGAACAATATAATGCTTTATTTCTATTGCTGGTACTGGTAACCAAAGAACTCATACCAAGCCTAGTTTACACTGATTTTTAAAAAAATCCATAGTACCTTAAAAGAGTGATACAGGTGACAGAAGTCTGGGAATAAAGGAGAGGAGCCCATAAAGAGAAAGAAAAGGGGGAGGAAAGCTTCTTGCACAGAAACTGAAATTTCTAGAAAATATGTCTTCTGGATCACAAAATACAGATAAAGGAGAATTATATTAACTTACCACCTAAAAATAGGCAATAACATTCCAATGTTTGGGGATAAACTTTCATGTTTAATAGAATATAGGCTTTAATGTCACTTCCTCCATGTTGAAAGATCACCTCTAGAGTTATTTTTCCAAGATTACATGTGATGAGCAAAAATGCACATGGGAATTTTGTTCAGCTCTTTTATTTCAAATACTGCACATGCTGAGAGAAAACATTTCCCTTTAATATTCATTAGTCAAATTAATTCTTAACATTCATCTTGATGTGTATTCATACTTAGGATTGTTTGATTTGCCAAAAGCTTAGAATACTACTTACAGTGCAGAGAACTTGAATCCACATTGCAAAGACAAAATAAATTACCTCAAATACAAATTATCATAAAAAGATGTTTCAGACTTGCAAAAACACACATTACTTCCATCTGGCAAATGGTAACTACTAAAATATTTACAAATATCACATTATAATTCACATGTCACACATGGTAGTGATATTCAATTTTCATGTGTCCCAATTAAAAGCTATTATGTATGGTAAAATACACAGTCACACATTTGTGTATCTAACAGAAAAATAAATGATTTCCTTAATATCTCCACAGGGATTACTTTCTCGTCCTGCTGTGCAGATAATGTAAATATAATCCTGAAGGAGGTAAAACAGCATGGCTCACTGAAGTTCGTTTGTGTTTGTTTTCAAGAGCATACCAGAACAAGTTGTTTCTAGATAGGCTTAGGCTCATAATTGCTGATCTCTATTTTTCTTTTAAACATTCTTTGAATCAAATAGTTGAATACTGTGCAGCATTTAGATATCTCCCCCAGGAATAAAATGTATAGTTAAGCAATACACATAAAAGAAGCCATTTTCCATAAATACCCTGAATAAAATTCATTCATGTGACTCAAACATTTATCACATACTGTTTAACCACAACAACTGGATTGTACTTAACTAATAGTGGAGAATGCATTTGATTGCAGTTACATGGGTGATGAGAATAACTAGATGCCAGTCCAAATTCCCCTACTTTCACAGAATAGAGCAAGGAAGGGCAAAGTATCTTGGTGAACAAGAAACCAGAAGCAATTCTTAAATTACCTTCAGATTACAAAAGAAGTGCTGAAATATTCTTTGGCCATTTCTAATTCCCCCTCAAATAAATTTAAACTTCTTCTTGAAATTTTATATTTTTAGTTTTTCTTATACATAAGGTCAGATAGTAAATTTAAACTGTTTTAAAAATTTTACCTGAAGGGTACAGATACAGAGTAAGTCAATAAAGACTCTAAAACTGAGAACAGTCTTCCCTAACTTTTTTGAAGGCAGTCTGTCTTCCATTGTAAAACTTCCCCTAGCAACCCTCCTTTGAAGATTTTCTTTTGAAAATGATTTGTGTTTCACTATTCCTAAGATTTCTCTTCTAGTCCCCCACATATTACAATATTACATCATATTTTTAACTGTGGGACTTTATTATACCACTTTCTACACTATCAAAAATTCAGCTAAGTCATTTAAGATGCTTTTATATGGGCCATTTTATATCAATTCTTTCTGTTACATACATCCTTAATCATGTTCACTGGGCCATAGGTTCAACTTTCCCCTCAACCTAAAACATGCTCTAACATCTCCTATACTAAAACCATTTTCTTTGATATTTCTGCCTCCTTAAACTTTCCTCAAATAGAAATGGACATAAAAAGTTCTTTGTAAATTGTAAGGCACTATTAGAAATATTTGCTCTCTTTTGTTGCTGTTGCTCATTCATCCAAGTATTTACTGAATAGCTACTACTTGCCATATACTATTCCAGCTGCTCTCAAATATGGTCTGAGATGCCCCAGCATACTTGTACACATTCAGAGTCTCAAAGGAGATTAAAACTATTTCATAGGAATACTGAGACATTATTTGCTTTTTTCATTCTTATTTTCTCATGAATGTACAGTGGTTTCCCAAAAGCTGCATGATCATTAGTTCTGATGGTCAGTGGAAAGTGTCCTTGTGTATTTGTCAGTTTTAAGATTTTCAGTCAAGCTGTAGTAATTCTACCTAATAAAACCAAAAAAGAAAAAAAATAAAATTTTCTAAGCCTTAATTTTTTATATGGAAAAATCAGCAGCTATAATCCACACAAACCAGAGGCTAGTAGACAATTTCTGTAAGGACAAGATAGTAAAGAGTTTAGTCTTGGCAGGCCATATGGCACCTGTCACACTACTCAACTCTGCCATTACAGAGAAAACAGCCATAGATAATACAAAAATAAAGGGAAGTAGCTCTGTTTAAATGATACCTATACACAAAAACAGGAGAGAGGCTGTATCTGACTTGCAGGCCATATATAGCTTGCCAACTTCTGTGATCTTTGAGTTCTCACTATTTTTTAAAAGTGTAAAGGGGTACAGAGACTAAGAATTTGAAAACCACTGTGTAAGGCTCCTGAAGTCAAATTCAGCCTTGTGATACTATTCTCAAAGAATTGTCTAAAGGGATAGCTGGATACAATATACTGAGATTGCTGTTATGTTGGCAACAAGTGAAAGATGATGACATGAAGTAGGAAGGGGAACTGTATCCAGGAGTAGGGTTTGGGTATTATAAGCCCATATATACACATTATAAAGAAATAATATCTATATTTTCCAGTAAACAGTCAAGATGAGGAAAGCCACTTTGGGCTACAGCGTTCTCTCTTTTTTTTACTACACATAAATCATAAGGCAGTGTTTAGAACATCTTTTGTGTATTTGTGCTTTAAAGTAAAATAAAGTGACTCATTTGTCAAATCTGATCTGCTTTAGCTGAATTGTTTATTATTTTAATTGTGAAATTTTTAAAAATTTTGAGTAAAGTGCCTTTTTTTATTTACTTGTCATTTTTAAAGGAAGTAAATTGCTAGTCTAATGTAAATTGTTTTATGTTCTCTCAATTTATTACCTATCTCACAGAAATTCTAAAGGTGGGCTATATTTGACTTAAATTTTAAACTACTTGGATTTATTAATTTAGCCTGAGCAACCTCTAGACAGCAAAAGCTAGGATCCCTGATGTTAAATTCTAAATCCTAACTTCTATAAAAGGGTTACAGACTCCAAGCAGATTGAATCAGAACCATTTTTTTAAATCTGTATAGAATCTTGTCCTCACATAGGAACAGACATTTTTTTGTGGGTACAAATCCCAGTTGAAAAGGAAAGATATTACATAGTTCCATAGTTTTATTAACTCTTCCTAGATTTTGATGGTAACACTATCCTTCAGAATGCTAAGCTCTGGAATACATAGTTACTGTTATGCTCTTTATTTATACTCTTTATGCATCTGTCTGAATTTGGAATCATCATCAACACGTATCAATGGCTATCATTTACCTTGTTATTTTAATGTTAGTTTTCAGTTTATTCCCTGATACTCAAGACTCAAACATAAGGTTTTATTTCTAATTTTCTATTTTGAAAAACATTTTTAGCAAACACTGTTTGTATTTTGAAACTGGGTTATGTAGCCTTAGTAGCAATATGGTTATAAAGAGTCAGTTATAAAATAATGACCATTTTGGTAATATAATGAAATATAACTACCACAATTTAATAATCCTTCAACTGATCAAAAAACTTCAACCTCTACAGAAACACATGCACCTATTCCAAAGAATTGTGCTTAAGAATATCCACTGCAACACTGTTTGCAATAACACAAATTAGCCAAAGAAATGTCAATGCTTATGAATGGAGGAGTGATTAAATTATTAATGGAATAGCTCTTTTATAGAAAACAATGTAGTCATTTCAAAAAATGAGGTTGAGCAACAAGTTATATGGAAACTCTCTTCAAGTTGTACAAGAATATGTACACTCAATATCATTTCTTTGTTTCTTAAGATGTATAACTGATTTATGCAAATTATAGTAAATGTACTGAAAGGAAATTGCCATAGCCTTTCATCTAATTATTCTCGAAATTTAGTAAGCTTCAGAATTATTTGGAGGTTGAGGGTGGAGAAATGGTCTCACTTTAGAAATTTTTCTATGTCTGAAGGTATAGCCCTTGAAATCTGCCTTGTCAATAGGATCTCATACAATTCTGATGCAGGAGGCACTGGGTAAAACTAATTAATGTACAGTCACGTTTGAGAAACAGCATTCTAAGCATTGCCTGCAGAATTTCCTGAACAAGCAATTTCCTCTGTACTAAACGCATATGTAGTTCAAGCCTATTTCTCTAGGCATCTTCAGCTATCCCTGTTTATAATGCTTCCCACAGGTCCATTTATCTTTCGCTATGTATTTTTTGTTCATCCTACTTTATTTTCCCAATCCATTGAATCTCTCATGTAGCCTGCAAACATTATTACTCTATCCTTAGAAAGTTTAGATTTTGTCTCATCTTCCTATGTTTGTTTTTATACTTTGAGATACTCTCTTTACCCTTAATTCCATCTTCACTTGTTAAATTTTATCCTTTTGAGCCACCTCTTTTATACATATTTTCTTTATTATTTTCAACCACTGTTCTTTCTCTTGACAGACAATTATAGTTGTCATTGTCACCACTCCATTTTCATATTAATATATTATAATTATGTGATTCCTTGACTCATCTCTCTATTAAAGCAAGTTCTAAGAAAGGTAGAGTCTTTAAGTCTTTGCTGTATTACAGAGTTTACGGTACTCTGTAGATTATTAAGCCTTGCTAAGTAAATTGAGAGAAGTGGTTTCACTATATATTTTTAACGCAAAGTGACAGGGCATATGGGAATATATTTATCTAATATATGTCTAAGTGCTATGTTTTACCATATCGCATTCCCAGAACATTCTACGCATGTCCTTCCATGCCCTCTTACCCTATTTTCTCCATCCCATCACTAAAGCCACACAGACCTCAGCAGGAACTGTATGCCTAATTAAGATAAAATGTAGTGCCAGAAAGCACACAGAGACATAACTGTACTCTCTAACCTGTCTTTAACCAAGTAGCTCTCTAAAGTCCCTTGTATATCTGAAATATTTAGTTATTTAAATATATTTAGTTAATGGAAATCATTTGCTTAATGTCTTTCTTCTCTGATGCAACCTTCTTGTTCAGGGTATGAACAGAGTCTGTTTTATTATTTACCATATCCCCAGTAATATAGTGTTTGGCTCTTAAAAGACGTTTATATATTTCCTGATTAAATGATTAAAACTACTCATTCCCTCAATCTTCCATCTCATAGAACTGACATCTTTATGCCAGAATGCAGAGATAACCTACAGACAACACTCTATTTTTCTAAAGCCAAATGTTGACAATATTTAAGATCTAAATAAATACAAAACCAAATGAAAATAGAAGCATCTAAAATGCTTTTGGTGCAAAAAAATTGGCTTTACTCTGTCTTTGCCAGAGACATTAAATTAAATTCCTCTCACAAAGCAAAACAAAACAAAACCATACAAACAAAAACAAAACACAAAAACCTTACACAACCTCATATATTTCTGAAGGAAATATTGATAATATTCACTGGAATGGCAATAGCTTTGTGCCAGGTACTAATATTTGTTTTTAAAATAGCGATATAAAGTTATGAGGGAAACCCTTTAAAAAGGAAAAATGTTTTCTTAACCAATTTTAACAAGATATTACGCTACCATAACTGATACTTTCAAATTAGTGCTACAAAAATATATTTTTGGCCCTGAATACTTTGACACAATCTATCTGAATTCAACAGATATCTATAAAACACTCTTTTAAAATCACTGCTTTTCCTTGGGTAGTACAGTCATTTTAACAATATTGATTCTTCCAATCCAAGATCATGGTATATATTTCCATCTGTTTGTGTAGTCTTCAATTGATTTCATCAGTGTTTTCTAGTGTCCCAAGTACAGGTCTTTTACCTTCTTAGGTAAGTTTATTTTTAGGAATTCTATTCTTTTTGATGTAATGGTAAATGGGATGTTTACCTTAATTTCTTTTTCCAATACTTTGTTGTTAGTGTATAGAAGTGCAACACATTTCTATATATTAATTTTGTATCCTGCAGCTTTACTGAATTCACTGATGAGCTCCAGTAGTTTTCTGGTGGTGTGTTTAGGATTTTCTATGTATAGTATCATTTCATCTGTAAAGAGTGACAATTTTATTTCTTCTTTTCCAATTAGAATTCTTTTAAATTTCTTTTTCTTTTCTGATTGCTGTGGCTATGACTTCCAAAACTATGTTAAATGAAAGTGGTGACAGTGGGCATCCTTGTCTTGCTCCTGATCTTAGAGGAAATGCTTTCAGCTTTTCACTGTTGAGTATGATGTTAGCTGTGTGTTTGTCATACATGTCCTTTATTATGTTGAGGTATGTTCCCACTATGCCCACTTTCTGGAGTTCTTAATCATAAATGACCATACGACCCAAGGCAATCTACAGATTCAATACACTCCCTATCAAAATGCCAATGGCATTTTCCACACCTAGAACAAATAATTTTAAAATTTCTATGAAAACACAAGAGATCCCAAATAGCCAAAACAATCTTGAGAAAGAAGAACAGAGGTGGAAACATCACATTCCCTGACTTTAGGCCATACTAAAAAGCTACTACATTCATCAAAACACTATGGTACTAGCATCAAAAAAAAAGACACATGGATCAATGGAACAGACTAGAGAGCCCAGAAGTAAGCTCACACCCTTAAGGTCAATTAATCAATGACAAAGGAGGTGAGAATATACAATGGAGACAAGATAGTCTCTTCAACAAGTAGTGCTGGGAAAACTGGACAGCTACATGTAAAAGAATGAAATTACATCATTCTCTAATACTATATAAATAATAACTCAAAATGGATTAAAGACCAAAATGTAAGACCAGATACTCTAATACTCCTGGAGAAAAAACATAGGCAGAACACTCTTTGACATAAATCACAGCAAGATTTTCTTGAATCCCTTTCCTAAAACAAAGGAAATAAAAGCAAAAATAAACAAATGGGACCTAACTCAACTTAAAAGCTTTGCACAGCAAAGGAAATCACTGACAAAATGAAAAAAACAACCTACTGAATGGAAGAAAACATTTGCAAATGATATGACTAATAAGAGGTTAATATCCAAAATACATAAACAGCTCATAAAACTCAATGTCAAAAAAATAACCTGATTAAAAAATGGGCAAAAGAACCAAATACACATTTTATCAAAGAGGAAATGCAGATGGACAACAGGCACATGAAAAGATATTCAACATTGCTAATCATCACAGAAATGTAAATCAAAACTACAATAAGATATCACCTCACATCTGTCAGAATGGGTATCATCAAAAGAACACAAAAAACAAAAGTAAGGATGTGGAGAAAAGGGAATCCTAGTACACTGTTGGTGGGAATGTAAATCAGTACAGCCATGGTGGAAAACAGTATGGATGTTTCCAAAAGAACTAAAATTAGAAGTACCAAATGACCTAGAAATTCCACTCCTGGGAATAATCCCTAAAAATAAAAAACACTAGTTCAAAAAGATACATGCATGCACCCCACTGTTCATAGCAGCACAATTTACAATTGCCAACATATGGAAGCAACCAAAGTGTCCATACAGATGTAATGGACAAAGAATATGTGGTATATACACATAATGGAATACTACTCAGACAAAAAAGAATGAAATTTTACCATTTGCAGAAACTCAGATGGACTTGGAGGGCATTATACTAAGTCAAATAAGTCAGACCAAGAAAGAAAAATACTTTATGGTATCACTTATACGTGAAATCTAAAAAAATACAACAAACTAGTGAATATAACAAAAAAAGAAGCAGACTTAGAGATATAGAGAACAAACAAGTGGTTACCAGTTGGGGGAGGGAAGCAGGGAGAGGTTTTTATAAAGGCGTTGGGGAGTAAGAGGTACAGACTAATAGCTATAAAATACAAAGATATATTGTACAAAACAAGAAATATAGTCAATATTTTATAAGAACTACAACTGGAGTATAACCTTTAAAATTGTGAATCACTCTGTCATACACCTGCAACTTACAAAATTATACAGCAACTATACTCTACTTTTAAAAATGTGAAAAAAATAAATAAAAGCACAGGTTTTCCATTTTGTGATGGCTGCTCCTTCAGAAGTTAACATGTGCTGTGTTTTGCTCAGCGGCAATTATCAATCACCTGGAAGTAATTGGAGTAAGTGTCTAAGAGATAAAGTGCCCTGTAGTAGCATGTCACCAGAGTACCAACAGACTAAGCAACAAGCTGGTACCTAAAACTATTCCTTTCTGACACTTCATATTATGCCCTTCCCATTTTTTAAAAATAAGCATTAATATGCTTACAGATCTGAGAAATAGAATTGTAGACAGAAAGTCAATTTAAACATAAAGGAGAATGATGGTTGCCAGGGGCAGAAGGGAAGAGGAGGGAGATCGGGAGAGGTTGGGAAAAGGGCACAGACATTCAGTTATAAAATGAATAAATTCTGAGGATCTAAAGTATAGCATGGTGACTATGGTTGATGATACTGTATTGTGTAATTGAAATTTGCTAAGAAAGTAGATCTTAATTGTTCTCAGGAAAAATTAAAAAAAAAACATACTATGTGAGGTTATGGATGTGTTAATTAATTTGACTGTGGGAATTCCTTCACTATGTATGTGTTTATCAAATCATTACATTGTGTGCTTTAAATATATTATAATTTAATTTGTAAATTATACTTCAGTAAAACTGGAAAGAAAAAAAGAACTATGAATAGTTAGACTGTATTGCTGTGGCCCTTCTTAGAATTGTTCTTGCTGTACTTAATTATCTTTATGCTTCTAGCTTGCATCGAAGTATGCTTTAAGAAACAACTGTTGAACATCCTTATTAAATTTATTCTAGAGATTTTGCTAACATCCACTGCATATTTCAATATCCCTTTTAAAATCAGTTGAAATCTCTCTATTTTCTAACTAATTTGGCTTGTTTTCTTCTAATGGACACTGTGAAAACTATAACTGACAAAGTTACTTCATTGTTCTGTCCACTTGAATTCAAGAAGAAAAAAGTAGCCAACTTCCAGGACTAAGTCCTTTTTTAATACTCATAGTTCCCTTGTTGTTGTTTTTTCTTGAGCCTGTATTTTTATTTATTTTATTAAAAATATTGAATCACTTTATTAAGGTATGATTGACATGAAAAAGCTCTACATTTTAATATATATCTTGATGAGTCTGGAGATAAGTAAACACTGGTGAAATCATCACCACAATATATGCCATAAACAACTTAAGCTTATATTTTTATTCTTTAAATACTTAACTATTTTTAATCCTTTTAAATACATACAACATATAGAATTAATAGCCATAATGAATGTTTATTGCATCCTTATTATACACCAATCATGTCCAATGTTATTTTTATGCACCATATCATTAATTGTGACATCAGTGTTAACATGTAGGTGACAGTTGTTATGTTCATTTTACAGATAAGGAAAATAAGTCTTGTGCAAGTTAACTTGCCCAAGGTCATGAAGCTAGTAAACAGTGAAGCTAGCATTTGAATACAGGCTTTCCTGACTTATAAAAAAAAAAAAGTGCTTAACTTTGTACTGGAACTGGGTCTCCTAGCACTTAGATCCGCATTTTTCTTGAGTCGTACATTATCTTTTCAATCTCACTGTCATTTTGTATCTCTCAGACCAGCCATTAGTAATTAGGAGTACATCCCTTTGGTTTTCCATGAAGCATACACTCATTTTCTGAAAAGTCATTCAGAAAACTTGGGTTCTTTGAGTAAAATTCCACTGCTTTCTTTTTACAGTGATGTAAAGTAGCAGACATAAAATGATGATCTTCATTTTATGTGCTCTATTGTTTTTTTTTCCCCTATTACATAAAATGCAAGTTAAACTTAAGTATGGGCAAAAGTCCTAAAACTCTCCTATACAGTAAAAGAATTTTGAAGCTGGCTACCTCCCCTATCCCTCCTCTTTCTCAGTATCTAAAGATATAAGTTTAAATGTCAGACAATATAGCACTGGAACTCATGTCCCTTCCGTGGCACTAGGAGATGACGACAGTTTAATCATCTCCTCCAGAGAAAGAGTCTCAAATGATTCTCCAAAAGAAGAGTCAGATGACTGCTTCATGATATGTTCCGTAACTACACAGTGGACTGTTGCAATCCATACTACTTTAAATTGAGTAACTGTTTCCTTTTTAAAGTGAAGGAGATTGTATATCTGGGAAGAAGAAAGATGTTTGTTCTACTTTAAATGAGTGTAAACCCATAAAATTATAAAGAATACAACTCAAAAGAAAATCTATGAAGGATCTCTTAGAAAATTCAGCAGAAGATATCTCCCAGGGTCTGCCCATAACAAGTCTATGCTGCAAATATGTTCTTAACTTACGGTTGATACAAACTTTTTTTTAAATAAGAAAGAAAAATGTGTGTTGATAAATAAAGTTTGGTTATTACTAAAGTTTTAAACTTTATTTACCTTCTTTATTTGCCTCATTTATTAATACGTAAGTTTTATATTTATCTGTTTTGTTTTGGGGGGGAGTAGTTAGGCTTGTTTGTTTATTTTAAATGAAGGTACTGTGGATTGAACCCAGGACCTTGGGCATGCTAAGCGGCCACTCCACCACTGAGCTATGCCCTCCCCTCTATATATATTTGTTTATTTTATTTATTTACTAATACTTAAGTTATCCAAAGAGTATTTAAAATAAGAGGAATTATTAATAATAATGTATAAAATGTCTAGAAGACATTTAGTACCTTGGAATATAAAGTAAAATGGTATCATGCTGACTGATAAAAATCATAATTATGTCTTGCAGATTACACATTGAAAATGTGGGCTTAGCTCTGTTCAGTTTATTGAGAATACAGAAATATTTTAAAATAGGATTAAGAAAAGGGATTTTTAGAACTAGACAAACAATGTAAATCCCAGCTGTCCAACTCCTACATGGTCTTGGAAAAAGAGCTTATCTTTCTTAGCCTCAGTTTGCTATTCTTAGAAGGAACTAGATGGTCTTATGAGCATTACATTAGAACATATGAAGTGTTTATCAGAATCTCTGGCTTGCTGTAGGTGCTCATTCAGGCTTGGTTTTGCTTCTTCCTTTAATATTTTTCCTTATTTTAACATGTACTGAAGTAGAGCCCAGCAATAGGCTAGCATATCTTGGAAAACAATGTTTGTTCATGTTGTTTACCTATTACCAAAAACAAACAAGAAAGGAAAAAAGAACAAATAATGTAAGACTTTATTAATTAGGAGTTAGTTGGGGTGAGAAGGTAATCATCCTTAATTAGTTAAAAGCCTGAAATGTACAGTATTCATAAGCAAATGTGAATTTATTTCCTTCAGAGCCAAACTAAAACAAATGATTAAACAAATATTAAATCATTAGTTCTGACAAACCTACTTTAATGAACAGATAAGACACTTATAATTAGCATATTCTGTGCAAATGTCCTGGTAGAATACTTAAATCAAGTGTTTTTTTTAAATAACTTAAACATTTTCTTTATATGTTCTCACCCAATCCAACCAAAGCTATTAATTTAGTTGGCTAAATCTGTTAAGGATAATTGTTTCTATGTATCTGTCTATCTACAAATCTAGTCCACAAAATTATATATTAACATCATTATAAGTTCTGAATAAATTTAATTCAAAATTAGTAAAATCTGACTATCAGTGACTTTGATAGCAGAATAAAAAAGGATGTGGAAACAAGAATCAGATAGTCTTATTTTGATTTTAGCAGTTCAAATATAATAAATGTGAGCTTCATTTAAGATATAGTTTTTGACCAAAATTACCAGTTATGTGAGGGGGGATGCAGTTTCCTAGGTCACTTAGTTGGAGATTCAGGTTAAGTAAGCTGTCATGAAGTTCAGGAATCTGAATATTTAAGAACTCCTAGATATTTGTTAATCTGATAACTTGGGGAAGTATTTCTAGACATTGTCACCAAAGTTTACTGTCAAATTTGGCAACTTAGATATAGATCCAGACCGAATAAATGAATTGATGGCACACTTTCAAGTTTTACAGGGAAGAAAAATGGTCAGAAATATATGAAACCTAATGTTAAGTGTTTTGAAATATGAAACAAATAAAATTTACTTTTATGAAAACTGTTTACATCCATCCATTCATATATAAATTCCTTCATTCTTTTTTTCAATCATTGAGCACCTAAATTGTTTTGCATCCTCTTAAAGGGCATCAGCTACAAAGATTAAGTGAAGGTCACTGAATAAATAAATGAAAGGTTCCTCTTCAGAAATGTATGTTAATAACGAGCTTATTCTTTCCAGAATATAAAAGTTTTGCTATGAGGCTGAGCACACAAAATGGAAGACTTTTAGTAGAAAAGAGAGTCTCAGGTACTAGAGAATGCTTGGCAAAAGAACTACAAGAAACAAATAAACATACAAACGCCAGAAAAGAAAATCATAGCTACTTCATAACAGAGGCTTAAACATTTTTGTATAATAGAGATCAAATATTCTACACAAAAGAATATGTTTTAATAACTTTCACCAAATTTGAGAACTTAATAGTAGCTTATGCATTCTATTTTTTAAAAAAGGAAGATTACTTGATGTCTAAGAAGACAAAACTGTCTCCATTCTATGTCTTTCTTAGTCTTCCTATCACACTCCTAAAATTCCTGTTCCCACAGCCTACCCTTGATTTTCTAGCTTTGACCTCTCAGAGATGTTTCTCTTTATCTTATTTTCCATGAATTATCAACAAAAGCAACAAGTCCTTATTATTAGTATTATCCATAGCATCAGTTATTAGCCGCTATCATAGACAGAGTTCCTGTTTTTACTACCACTAGTGTATCCTCTCACTTTTATTTGTCAATGTTAGAGGGAGTCACTGATGTGTTCCTGAAGTCATCGTAGAAAAGCTGGCCTTTGAAGTACTGGAGTGGACAATGCCTGATCCTAGGAACACAGACACATACTTTTTATATAAGATTTTTGTGGGCCAAGGATTTGTTGTAGATGTGTTCATGGGAAGGTGTCGACTGAAATAAAATCACACAACGTTAGAGTTGTGGGTTAAGTTTTATTGGGGGGCAAAATGAGGACTATAGCCCAGGAGACAGCATCTCAGACAGCTCTGAGGAACTGCTGCTCCAAAGAGGCAGGGGGGAACTCAGTACATACATGATTTTAGTGAAACGGGGTACGTGCAGTCAGGCACACATATAGGCAGAGGCTTGCTGCTACTCACAAGGAGAAGATGTCACTGTTAATGATTTTACAGCTTTTCTAGACATGAGGAGATGCAAGAATTTGGCTCATAAAATCTTCTCAAAGGTAAATAAATAAAATGTTTAGAGGGACTATCAGGCTCATACCCTTCACCAAACAATAAATTTATCATGTTCAGACGATGTCCGCACTAAAATTAATTATAATTCATGCAGATGTAAGATGTTTATTGTACTATTATGTCAGTACATTCTACCAAACTTTTAGATGATTAATTCTAATAAATACAAAGCATGCATTTGGTGAAAAAAAAAAGAATATGTATTTTCTAGTCAAACAGAACTATCTTCCTATCTGTGTTCCAATTTTTCTGTGTGTGACTACAGATGGCCAAATTTGCCTCTCAGAGCCATAAGTCAAGCAGTACTATGATCTAGTCACTGTGGTGGGAGCTATGGATTGACAGTAAAAGAGAAAACATTTGTGCTCTCAAAGTTTATATTCTTTAGCAATATGAAAGGCCACACTGCTGTTGTTTTTTCATATATTATTAAAAACTCTTTAATGAAATACTCATAGTTCCTAATTTTAATCATTGTGTCAATTAGCAAAAGATGATTTCTTTTGTTTTCTCATTTTTTTCTCTGTTAACAGACATTCTCTTAAGAATTCAAACTTACATGATTCATAGAGGGTAAAGGGAAATTGATTTAACCTGCTCCAAGTTATTTTTCCACCTAATCGTTACCTTCCTCAGTATTCCCTTCACATAGACTCTGCATTAGGGAAACCACTCCATTCCATGCCTACCTTGTTTTACTTTTTATGGGCTAAAAATCTTCCTACTTTACCATTATTAATGTCCTTCTATTGATGTTCAACCTACCCTGTGAGAATATATTTCAGATTCTACAAATTACCTATTATTAATGATTCACTAACTTCAGAATTTTTATAGCAATCAAGGACTCTACACCTTTCTTAGCTTAGATTACATTTAGTGAAATTACTTTTAATTCTTTATGTTTTATCTTTCTCAAATAATGTTTTCAGAATCTAAGGCTGTGTTTTTATGCTGTATTTTCTTACATTCTTTACTGTCACTGAATTGTATTTTATACAGCTCCAATGTCTTAACCATCTCTGTAAATACTTTAGGTACACAGAAAAAGTATGATAGGAAAAATCCATGTTTCCTACCCATAGAGTCATAGATTAGAGTCATAGCTTTGCCACTTACTATCTGTAAGGCCTTTATGTAGTCGCTTAAATATTTTAATCTCCACTTTCATCATCTGTAAAATGGCAAAATTATTGCCTTGTTGACAGATTCAGAGAAAATAAACATGAAATTTATAACTCCTAATACACTGTGGTTTATAATTGCAAGGCTTACATTGATAAAAGGACAAACTACTTTCTCTTCTTTCTTTAAAGTAACCCTCTTGATTGCACACTGGCCTTGAGTCTACTTAGGGATATCTGGCCTCTTAAAACACTCTTAAACAGTCAGAAGCTAATTCCTGACTGGCTGTATTTCTTTGGAATCATTTCTGTTATCCTTTAGTAAGTTCAATGCTTCTCAAAGTATTTTCTAAGGAATGCTCCTTTTGAGAAGTAATATGGAAAACAGGAGAATTCAGAGAAATACAACTCTGTAAACTGTTGCTTATGGCTTGCACTCTTAAAGATTAACATTTCACATCAAGTTATTAAAGTCTGTGAGACATCCAGCAACACAGAACCAATTTGATTTTTTTAATCTCATACCTTTTTAAAATGTGAAATTGGTCATGTAAATTTTACTTGGAACAACACATGATAATTACCCATGGAAACAGTCTTACTTAGAACTTAAAATGTTTAAAAATTCAGCCTTAGTTCAAATAACTGCCTAATATTGCCTTGGATGAGAGATGTGTGGAATCAAGTTGTTATTAACTAAGAATTATCTGATAACCACATCATGTACAAAAGTTGTTTATTGAAGAATAAATAAGTAAACAGGAGCAACCAGGAGAGACCAAGCAAGTTTAATATTATCTACCCTTCTCCCTTTGACTTTCTAAGGATTTTTACTTCTAAACCATGTGGCCCTTGAAAATTACCTCCTTTCTGTTAGCCAAGATTATGCTTTCTACTAGAATAAATCAAGAATATTAATTTTCATTTATCTAGTCAATTTAAGATAATTTCCATAAGACGTATCCAAATCTATTCATTTGTAATGATTATTTTGACCTGAATTTGCAGTGGGCTGGTTATACTGGTGTCATGAAATTTTCTAGTTACTAGATTTTACTTTTTGCCATTACACTCACTGTGCCTATTAGACTATATGGGCTATACAGAAAATCAATTCATGCATTTTATTAACTTTCACGAGATTAAATAGGAAAAAATTTCTCTTATAGCAATTACAATTGCTTATGATTATATAAAGACACATAAATAACCTTATAACATTATTTTTGATTATTTATTGAAGCAAATATATCCTCCATTAAACTTTACACTCACTTTGGTCTTGATATTGCTTCTGCTTATAAATTACAAAAAAGAATATTTCATTTTTGATTTCCTTCAAAGTTGCCTATATAAAATTCTTAAAAGGCTATTAATTTTTCTTAATTTTATAAGCTTTTCTACTGGCATTGCTACATTTTTGAGGTTTCCACTTAATTTTATACTTGGTTGGTATACTATTTTAATGATATTTTTAAAATTTATGCATGGCTTATGTCATATCTAAATGACAAGAAATCATTCATAATAAGGTTCTTAGTTTGGCTTTTCATCTGTTTCTAATTCAAATCACCCTTAACTTCCCTAGCAACAAAACATAAGGGAGGGGGAAAATATTTAAGTGTTCATGTTATGAACCACTACATGGGTTCAGTTGTAGAACTGCTTCAACTTGAGGACCCGGACACTCCCTTTTTGTTTCGTTATGTTTGGGGAAGTATTACCCAAAATAACCTTTATGATGTCTTAGGGTTTTATGCGTAGGGAAGAAATTCAACCTATTTTGGAAGGTGATCACAGTAGAATGATTTGGGGTTTTTTTGGTATCAAATTAATGAATGCAGAAATGAATGCTTCTAGAATTAATAAGCTATTTTAAAGTTCAGTTCAGATACCTCTAGGATATTAAAGAAATTAAATCCAGTTCAATTACCTAGTGATAAAATCTAATTTAAGTCTCAAGATTTCGGGGATATTAAAACATGCTATAACTAACTCTTCTGTATATAGCATCTGTAATTGTCAATGAAAACATTTTGTCATTTTAACTTTCCTTTTTTTTTTTTTTAAAGAAATTAAGCATTACAAGTAAGGTTGCTGACCCTGTATTCCTTCTAAACCTGTTCTGTCATTGCCAGAGGTACTAACAATCTAAATTTAATGTAACTCTTTCTGTCACATTTTGTTCCATGTATTTCTGTACTGGAATTATTTACAAGAATTTAAAACATTTTAGAAATTTAAAAAATTTTTTTAAATTTTGGTTTAAATTTTGTTGGACTAAGGCAGGTATTTTTAACAATTTTAAAATACCTATTTTTAAATCATATATAATTTTCAAATTGGCCGTACATATATGTGTATTTAAACTTATCTATCAATTTCCCTATCATTGTGTTAAGTCAAACTTACAATGCTTTATGCATACTTCCACGTATAATAGCTACCTGTACTTAGCTGGTTTACCTTTAAAAAGATATATATTATACATTAGAGAATTAAATTTAGTATTGCATCTAGGTAATCTCGTTAAGTTGAAATTGTAGACACCTAAACTGATACAAAATTAACGTAAGAGAGTAAAAATTTGGACAATTTACAGTAAAATAAATAATTCAATGCAGTATCACTTTTAGTAAATTTTGAATCTGAATTGAATGGAGTATTAAAACATTTGACTATGTATCACTGTTTTCTAAAATATCAACTATGTCGAAGATGCATTCTATACAGAACTGAAGAAGTTTACCTACTGAAAGGAAACTGAAGATGACATCACACCACTATTTCTGGGATATTTACAAGGATTCTGACACTTCCTTAAGCCAAAGGGAGTTTTTAGTAAGGATTACTTACGTTTTACATAAGGTTGCACAGTGGTGTTTTCTTACTCTTTCTGTTTGCTGAATTAATGTCTTGAATTATATAGACTTTGGTTGAGCAAGTGTTGCCTCTGATCTTTTAAGAATTTTAAAATTTCTATCTTGATTGATTCTCTTTCAGCTTAGACCTATGAAGAAGTAGAGTGACTCCCCAAATTCCTATCATCTAGTCATGCCAAGTTCATGGGGCTGCCCTCATATCTGGCCCAAAACATTAATTCTTAGTTTCCAGACTTTCAACATATTCCAAATAAGTGTGTATGTCATTTATTAAAAAAAATATTAGATTAAGAGTTAGAACGGAAGGGTTCTTTTTGTAGCCCTGTCCCTATAAGCCATCTAACCACCTACAAGTTCTTCATTTCCCCTGTCTAGAGGCTTGTGAGAACCAAATGAGAAGTGAATGTGAAAGTGTCTCAATATATAAAATAGCTAAACTTCTTTGTTGTTTGTTGCTTCTAAATTATTTAAGATCACTAATGTCTAAAAAGAGAGAATGTGAATGGTATTACACAGCTGCTAGTTAATACACCTAAAATTCTATTCATCTGAAAAATATCTGATTCTTAGTAAAACAAAGTACACCGTAATTTTCATCATTCATACATTATCAAAACCAGACACTCTTTTATCCTTTCTCATCATTATGAGATAACTGAGAATTTATAACCTTATACCAATTAAAAACTGTATGTAATTAAAACCAAGGATTATATACTGCAAAGAATGTATAAATAGGACATTTTTAAAAATCATAGGCATCTTAGTAAAAAAAAATCTGTAATCTGCTTTTGTCATCTACACTCATGATAATCCTCTCCTGTACTTAGTCAGATATTTCCCAACATGGGCTTAGTATCATTTTTCAAAATTATCTTGTTTCTTTTTAAATAGTAAGAATTGCTATTAATTAAACCTCCACCATATACTAAATATTTATATATTTTACTGTATTCCTATCTTCTAGGAAAATACTGGTGATTTAATAATTAGCCTAGGGTCATAGAGTCACTAAGTAAGGCAGCTGGGGTTCTATTTTGCAGCCCTGATTCTAACAATCATGTTTTTTGAAAAACACTGTGCCCCTGTACATATGCAGTGGCTCTCAGTATTGGCTACATATGAGGCTGATCCAGGAATTTAAAAAAAACTTCTGATGCAGGACCTTTCTCTCAGAGATTGTGATTTGATTTGTCTGCGATGGAGGACTGCGGTTAAACCTGAAAATAAATTTTAGAACCTCCCCAGAGGATTCTAATGTACAACACTGAAAATCTCAGATTTGGTTAAAACTGTCTACTTTCTGGATCATTCTCAGAATACGTAACATGCACTCCTATCATCAGAACCTTTGTTCATGCTGAGAGACAGAGTTGTCTGGCTGAAAAAGCAAAGGTTTTGGTGTAGGACAGAAAAAAATGGTTTTGAATCACCAACCTATCACAGTGATTAGCTATATATGGTAAGAAAGAGACTCTTGCAACGTAAACTTCCTCATTAAAAACAAAAAAAAAGGAAATGTGCTTTGTAGAATTATTATGATGGACATAATGCATATAAAATCATAGATATGATATATAGTTGTGGCTTCAAAGATGTTTATGTAAAGAACATTTTTCAATTATGTATTGCAAAATGGTAGCTGTCCATAGGCAGAAACAAATTCAGTGTGGTCAGATGTGTCTTACATAAGCTTCATGTGAGCCTCACATGACAGAAGGGACACAAAGAGTGAAGGAGTACCGCCAGGGAGGCTCTGTGGCTCTAAGTGGGGAGAAGGATTCCAGTGGGATAGTATATCATCAGGTTAATGCAAGAAAGTTTCCTCTGATTTTTGCATGTATTTACTACTTGCCCATATCCTTAAAACTAAATAAATAGCTAGTAAGCCTGAAGGAAAGATCATTTGCAAGTAATACATTGAATCAGAAGATTAACTGTTTGTTAGCATAGATGAAAAGGTTTTTATTTAGTTGAGCTTTCTGTTTGGAATGCCATCTCTCATTCTGTGTCTACCTGTTAACATCGCATCATCCTTTAACACGTATCTCAGATGCCATTTTCCTTCTGAAATGTTTTCTGAATGCAGAGGTAAAAGATAGAACTAATAGAATGTCCAGTCTCTCTTGCATCAGCTAACTAGTATAAAAAATAGAAAGTAGGATCCGTACCATTAATTCACTTAAGAATTCAAATATAATTTACTGAGCATAACTACACATTGGGCAATAGGTTAAGGCAACAAAATCCTCGCCCCATATCAGTCTCATGGGAATGGCAGGCATGAAAACCACAATTGAATTTTGTGGCTTCACTGTATCTGTTTTCTCATCAAATTGCGATAGCTTTCCGATAATACATGTAAAGAATTCAGTAGATTAGCAAATATATGGTAAGCCATCAAAAAAAATCACAAGTGATACAGATCAAACAGTATTATGATAGAATGAAACAGGATTTTCAAAAATATGGAAGCATGAAAAATCATGGCAATTTCAAGCAACTTACAAGAAATTGAACATTAGATATTTATGAGTAGTAAAGGGAGATATGGTTGGGCTGAGGCTAGAACTCAAGGGCTTTGGATATGATTTTAAAGAATATGGACTTTATGATTGGGGGAATGGCATTAAAAGTTTAAAAAAGAGGAGTAACATGATCGGATCATCATTTTTAAAAATCACAACTGTGTAGATGATGGGAAAAGGGATAAAGGATAGTGATAAACTAGACAATTAAGTTAAGTTAAGAAATAGCCAAGAAGATGTTATTGTTGTTGTTTAGAAATAAATACAGTTTGAAGAGTGAAAAGAAAGAAATAAATATATAAAATTGCGTTTGAGATAGATTCAATATGATTTAGTGACCAATTAGATGTTGAATGTGGGTAGATGTAGGTCTACTATGACTCCCAAGTCCCTGAATGGTGTAATAAGGTGAAAATTAGAAAATTACCAAAGATGGTTAAGAAGTGGGAGGAGATTTTAGGGGAAAGATAAATGCACATCACAATGGACAGTAAGGTTGTACACAAATGTATGAACCTCAAAAGAGAGAGATGAATTGAAAATATAGGTACACGATATCCTTACCTATCTTTATTTTTTACCATGAAAACAGATGACTTATTACACAAGGTAGAATTTATAATGTGATAATATATCCAATGTGTCACTGTGTACAATAAATTTTTCTTATATGAATCGGCAAAACACATAATACTTTTAGAGATTTTTAAACTTAAGAACATGACTGTGTTTTTCCAGATATATCCATTTTATTCTAAAAGACACATATATAAGAACTATTTGTTTACCCTCCCCCAAAATTATCTTCAAAAATTACTATCCAAGGAATCCCACCTACCTGTCTTTAAAATTAATAGTATTTATCCATTGTAAAGTTATCTGTCCTCACTTTTAAACACATATAAGCAGTGCACTGCAAGCTGTTACTGAATTACAAGTTTTATAAAATATTTCACTAAATTCAAAGAAATTCCATATCAGATACTATTATTAGAATCTCTGCTCTTCTAAAGAAATATCTAGGCTTTTAAATTGTTTTTCCAGACAGCAAGTAAATAAATGTAGGATTTAATCTATACACCTGAGTCAAGTGCCTAAGCCCTTTTGTATCAAATATTTATCCATCTTCCCTAAGAAGATACTTAAATAAATATTTGTAATTCTAGCATATTTTACCTTCATACACAAACACTCTTTCTTTCACCCTATAGATGCTTTCTACTAAATTCTGGTATTTATTTTGCCTGGTTATATTTCAGAAATCACTATATAAACCTATAAACGGACAAGGCAACAAGATTTAATGTATTAGGAGCAGTAGATTTTAATGCAACTAAATCAGAAACAATCAAATATTCAGTAACACAGACTTTAAAAATTACTATTTAGGTATAGTAAGATTGAAGCATTTCAGGCATCAATACATTGATACAATATTAGTAAAATATTTTCTAGTGCTCAAGTATAAACACTTAAAACAATTTCCTATACTTTCTTTTTATCTAAATTAATAGAAAAATCAATGTGTAGCATTTTTTGTTGAAGGGTGGAAATTTGTATTTTTAACTAGCTGATACCAAGATTTCATTTATCTTTCTGAGGTTTAAAATAGCTTGCCTCTAACTTTCAGCTAGCTCATTTGATTAATTTGGAGATTGGTCAGACCTATAAATTAGATATTAACTTATTGTATATCCATACATGTATATACATGCTTCCATTATACTAAACAAAATGAAGGCACATTTATGTAAATGTAGTTGTCTTTGATGGTGATGATATATATTCTTGCATGTATAATGTCAGAGATAGAACTTACATCATATTTATAAGAATGTTGTAGTTAAAAGTGTTAACACTTAGTTGAGATGTTTTTGATTGCCATTTGTATGGAAAACACTATTCCAGGCCATAAAAAGAAGGATAACAATTTCTGTCTTCTCAGGCATATGTAGAATAGATAAACAAGATTATACTGTACAGCACAGGGAAATATATACAAGATCTTGTGGTAGCTCACAGTGAAAAAAAATGTGACAATGAATATATGCATGTTCATGTATAACTGAAAAATTGTGCTCTACACTGGAATTCTACACAACATTGTAAAATGACTATAACTCAGTAAAAAATGTTTTTTTTAAAAAAGAATTTCTGTCTTCTAAGAAATTCTCATTTGTTCAAAGGTTGTTCAAATGTAACTAAATAAGTATATTGTGCCGATTTCAATTACACCAATTGATAGCTCTGAATCCACCCTCCATTACCTGCTCTGCAATAATGAAGATGGGGTTTAACAATATTTCTCCTTTGCCAACTTGCAGGTTTTCAAGTTTTGTCAATAAACAGTACTAGAGGGACATTGGAGGAAGAAAGGTTTCTCGTTTTTCATCCCAATGTGCTCCTCTCATCAAGCTTCTGCAGTAGTTTCTACAGTGTATGGCTCCTATAGCACATGGTGGCTTGTAGCACCCAGCAACCATTAGCTACCTCTGGTAGGCTTTCTTGTAGCTTAAAAATGAATTTCAAGGCCTGGCACCTCCCTGTAGACAACTTCCTCCAAAACCCACTAGGGTGACTTTGTAATCTAGCGGTAAACACTAGTGACTTATTTCCTTGGGAACAGCGGACTCCAGCATCCCCTTGGGTTATTTTGCCATGAATATGCAACATCTCCTTATGGATAACTTTTTCCACTACTCCCCAGATGACACAGCACTGAAGAAGTGGCGCCTCCTTAGTTTTGCAGAGAAGTGGTGCTAGTTAAGAAACTTCCTGTAAGTGGCTTCTTTAGTATCTGAAAAGGAAGATTTCCAGCAAATTCTTCAATCACAGCACCTCAGTGACATGGCCACTCTCCAGTGAGCCATGGCTGTGTCCTCTCAAAGGCTGGATGTTAGCCCTGCATGGGGTATGGGAGATTTTTCCTTGGGTGCAACATCTCAGCCCTAGAGGCAGTGGCTGCTCTTTATACCGATTATTACTATATTCTATGCAGTCCTCTTTAATTATTACTAGTCAATCCTTTCTTATTTCAATATTCCATCTATTTATTCTGTACATTAAACTTTCCTGTTTAAATCACTGTGTGGTTTCTGCCTCCCAGTGGGCCTTTGACTATTACATACATCAAAAGTAACATAAGAGTTAATCTAAAAGTAAAGCAGCAATAATACAAGATAATAATACAAAATGTGCTCCAAAGCATAGGAGGAATAACAAGCAATGCAACAAAGGGTGAAAGTATCAATAAAATATTTCATAGACTTTGGGTTAGATCTCTAAGATTAGAAAGAATGTTTTTCAGATAGAGAAGATGGGGATGAATTTCTGGGAATGGCTTTAGCAAAGGCACTCGCATATGGCTAGAGAACCAAAGAGTCGGAACAGAGAAATGGCAGGGTAATTTAGGAAATTAATTAGGTTAGGAATATATGGTGGATCAGTTACAAAGAGTCTATCAATGTGATGCCAAGGATTTTGTACATATCACACAGATATTGGTGAGCTAAACAGATTTTCACGGAAGAATGTCTGTTTCCTTTGGAAATCCCATTTGATATCAGATACTTTATCTTAGGAGCCCTGACATATAATACACTTTTGCCAGTTCCTTAAACAAAATCATATGCTCCCATCTTTGAAAGTGTGTATATATCTATCCATCATCATGAATAACTATGAGGAGAAATCTGAGAAGCCTGCATGGATATAAATATGTATTCAAACCAAGAACAACATCTGAAAACATTTGTCAAAGATGCCAGACACTAAAAGCACTATTTGTATCACGAATAGTAAAAATTTTGCATCTTGCTAAGATATATAAATGGTGGAGAGCCAGTAGATGTATTTTTATTCAATTTATTTCACATGTATATATTTTAATCATCAGTTATAGCTTGAGAAATGTAGGGCAAAGCATTTACCACCTCAAGAAAGAGTCCTGTTGAAAACTGAAGGTATATACACATATCTAAAAGATTGAAAAAAAAAAGTGCACCCGAGTCAATATCTAAAGGAACTGAGTTTCGTGTAGTCTTAACATTATCAGAGTCATAAAATGACATAAAATGGATATTCCAAAGGGGTTTAGATAATGCATTATTTTCCCATTTTGTCAGGCCCTGAGTGAGGCTGAACTGTCAGGCACCTGTCAAGTAGAAGGGAACTTCAAGCAACACCTTCAAGAAGAAGCAAATTAAGTATATGTCAACAAGTTGTTGGACTGAATGGAAATGTCAAAATGCCAGAATTATAGACACTTTCTGTATCAGGTTGCAAGATTATTTACAAAGAGTTGTGTACCTATACAGCATAAATCAAGTTTTCATTCATCTGCTGCTAGTGATCTTATCATCACTATATATAATTCTTTGCTAAGAAAACAAAATCACGGCATGAAGTTCTCTCATTAAAATAGAGGTGTTATACTAAATTGCTGATTGCCATTTGAAATATTACATATAAAATCACGGTAGCAATGCTATAATTAAAATGGACTTGACTTTGCATTTCTATATTTATGTTTACATCCTTTTGTTTACTCTAATTTTTGAATCCAAATGCTTTTCCATTTTCTCAGGGAATAGAGTTTCTACCACCAAAACCACAGTCCTCGCATGGAAATATGTTTTCTTATTAAATCCCCTACACTGTTTTTGATTTATCTGTGTTGGCAGATCATTTTCACTGTGTAAGGATGTTTTTGTAATCTATAATACAATGGTAAATCAAACTGACATTTTAAAATGTCTAAGCTACATGTTTTTTACTCATTGATAATAACTATTTTTCCTTCTTAAAAATGCTGATCGTCATATGATAAAGGTATGTTCATTTGAAAAAGGCCTACATAATGAACTATTATTCAAAATAATTTTATTACAGTTCACATGGAGATTATACAGATGTTCAAAGGTGAAGATTTATTGACATGAAGAGCTGTTGACATATTTTTAATATACAAAATTTTCTAGGCAACAAATAAATGGAATTTACTTATACTTTCTATTTAAATTGTGATTGTTATTTACTGTCAATATTTTGTCTTATTCAAAATACAATGACATTCTAAAATTTAATTACTTTAATTGGTATAGGGTCATGGAAAAAAATCATACAGGTCAAATTTCTTGAAACATTCTTTAGCAATGTCAATATAATCCTGGACCTCTAGAGAAAAATAGGAAACTGAGTCAATTTGCTTTTTTAACAAATATCTGTATATTTGGCATCATACAGGCAAATTTGGGGGTTAGTAAAGAATTTTCTGCAGAACAGCCATCAGTTTTGTTTCAACACATTAGTAGAAAAACAAACAGACTTGCTTTTTTTAGTTAATTGTCTTCCTGAGGAAAACCAAAAACTGATGCATGCTTAATGTGGGCAGTCTGAAAAAAACAGTAAATGGGAATATGAAAATAAAAAACTACCCACAATTCTACCATCAAAATAAGCACTTCTATTTCTGTTGTCATTAGTTTAATTTCCTTCATGATGTTTTCATTATATCTACAACTGTGTCAAAGAGTCTCCTTGCATTTGTGTACAAACAAGGATATATGCCATTTTGACTATATATTATTTTTTAATGTTATCACCATGAAGCATTAATAGTTTTTTTAACATTTTGAATCTGTTTTTTCCTAAACTTGCTCCTGTTTTATTACATATTCTCTGAAAAATTAATTATATATACATAGCATTCCCAGGTATAAATAAGCCCTAGTTTATTTATCCACTATTTTTGAATATTTATGTTTTCAAATTATTAATTATAAAAAGGTCTATGATGAGCATCTCTATATATTAATATCTGTGAACATCTCTAATTATTTCATTAATGATATACATTCCTAGGACTTGAGTACAATTAATATATTATAGAATACAAATGTTATAGAGATTAACTAAATTAAAAAGATTTCCTGTTACCTGTACTTGTTCCCATTGGCCAAAGTGCACTTCTTGCCTTTGACCTCTCTTTTGAAATAAAAGTAAGTTCAAACTAATATTTTGTTTTATCTTATTTCTGACCAGTTGGCCAATGTGAGGTAAAAGAAAGATTATTCATAAAGTAACTCAAACTAGAGTTGGATGGACATTTATGAGGAATAAAGCCAAAGAAAATGCTGCTGTTTAGACTATAAAACATTTGGGAGTCTCATTCAAATCTAAGAATCTGAGATTCCTTGAAATATTTAAGAAGGCTAACCGATTTTTTTGAAAAGTAGCGTTCAAAAGTTAAATACACGTAATACTACATCTCACAAATTACTGTATGCATCATAAGACTATGTACTAAACTGGTATTTGGATTAGAGAGGATTTTGTCAAATTTTATCCCATACTCCTTTATAGTAAATTGGCAGTATTGTTAGTTGAGACTAGATTACCTTAGAATTATTTATGAAGCTCTAATTTATTGCTGATTATTTTTACACCTCTAAGGTGCAATTATTTTATTTTATTTTATTTTATTTTATTTTATTTTACTTTATTATTTTATTTTATTATTATCTCATTTATATTTAATTTGCATATTGGCTCAAAGTTTTAGCCATAGAAAACAAGACTTCTTAACTCTAAGTACTATCAAATACTATCTCTCAAAATACATTTATCTTAAAGTGTATGAATGAGAAAATATTAAAACAATGTCATGTTTTTGAGGAGATAATTTAATAATATCCTATATTAATATTTTGGCAAAGTGTTTTCCTGCTGAAATGATGGAGTCATTTATGCAATTGTACTACATGACATACATTTCCAACATATTGCTGAAATTAAGGAAAATTCACTTTGGCATTCTACTAGATTTATAAATGTATTTGATGAAAATGCTCTTAACCAGAATATCCTTTGAGTCACTAACATTTTTCATCATCTATTCCAGGATAAATTTTTATCTCAATATATTTTATTCTATCAAATGAGAATATTAGTTTCTAGGTGTTCACCAATGAGGAAGTGAAACAGTTAAAAGAATTTCACAATCATTTGCAAAATTTTATCTCTATAAACATGTGTGTATATTTCATGTTGTGACGTCAAAAGTATAATGTGTGTAAAGCAGACTTGAGATTGAAGACAACATTTCAATTATTTTTCATGCATTTATCCTTTGTCACATCTACAGGCCTCAGTCCCTGTTTATAAACTTAAGTTTTACAAAAATAAAGCAATAAGGAAATGATAAGAGTTTTACCTTTCCTTGACTTAAAGGTTTCTTCCAGAATGGAAGCTGCCTTTCACAATTAAATCACTTCTCTTCGTAAGTTTGCCATCCTTAGAGATGTTTATTTACACTCTAAAATTACTCTAGTAAAACGTTTGCAGGTGGTATAACTGTATCTGCTGACCTTACGGTGAAAGAAGAAATTCGGTTACACTTTATATCTCATTGGTAAAAATAAAATATTTGCTATTTGTATTAGTTTTCTATTGATGTTGCAAAAAATTACTGCAAAATTAGTGGCTTAAAACAACATAAACATATTATTTTACAGTTCTAGAGGCTCGAAATAAAAAATTGGTCTCAATGGGGCTAAAACCAATGTTTCAGCAGAGCAGTATTCCTTCTGGAAGTTCTAGAGGAGAATCTGCATCCTTGCTTTTTCCAGTATCTAGATTCAGTATCTAACTGAATTCCTTGGCTCATGACCTTTCCCTCCATCCTCAAAGTCAGCACTGCAGCATCTTCCAAATTTTCTCCTGCTCTGACACTTTCATCTCTCTCTCTCCCTTATGATTGCATTATGCCCTCCCAGATAATCTGGACAAGATCCTTAATTTAATTATATCTGCAGAGTTCCTTTGCATGTAGACAATATGTTTACAGGTTTCAGAGATTAAGATACCAATGTGCTGCCTATTATATAAACATACATGGCCACTATTCCTCCTGCACAATATTTAAGATAGTTCATTTTAAGCTTTTGTCCCCACAATAAGACAAACACACACACAGAACACACAATATATAAATATTCAGATAAAAGTACAAAGCAAGAAACTGTCTTTAAAAGAGAACTTGATGTTGTAATGATATAATCCCTATGTATGCAGATTATTTTTTCTGTCTTATTACTTCTGTTTGTACATTCATTTACAGTATATCTTATCAATGTCTCCTTTCATTTATACTTCTAGGTTTTTTTAATAATATGTGTGTGTGTGTGTGTGTGTGTGTGTATATAGAAAGAGAGAAACTGTCATGTCTCATGACCTATTTTGCTAGTATGTTCTTTTTGTTTTATAATGTCATAGTTGTTATTTGTATAAAATTTTAATCTGAGGAATACTCCAGATACAACTATTTGTCTCCTCTGCATATTTAATTTTTCTCTTTTACTTGTGTTGATACTGATACTTACTTGATACTCTGGAATTTTGCATATCACATTTAAGATACTCATCACTGAAAGAAAGTATACTAAAAGTATAAATGGGTAGCAACTTGTATCAACATTATGCTGCCCAAATAGTTCTTTCCCTTTGGAGTCCTCTGAAAATGAGCAAATGAAACACTTCATCTGTATGCACAGTATACAGATAATGCAGAAGGAATTAGATAAGAAAATCCCATTGTAGACCAAACTTATAATAATCAGTTTGGCTTCCTCCAGATCAAATGAAATGAAAGTACATCTGATCTTAAATGTTCAAGGAAATTACAGATATTGGGAGGTGATCATGTAACCTGAAAATAAGAAAAATGAATTCTTATAGCTACAAAAGATGATTCTACAGATAATACATAATTGACACTTTGCTTTGAAATTCCATATTCTATTCAACTGCATTCCTTTATGTCTCACAACATATGTCATACTTATGTTCATCTCTGGACCTTTACCCATGTTTATTGTCTTTCCTGAAATAATTCTGCCTTCACTCTCTGCCTATCTAAGTATTAAATATTTTTCAACTTCAGTTACAATAATGACTTCCTTCATTTGAGTTAGTCATTTAATGTTCCATAAATATTTGTTTTCTTTTTTGCAAAATATAGAACTTTTCTTCTGTTGAAAAATTTTTCCTCTAGTTTTATTGTGGTATAATTGACAGACAGCACTCTGAAATTTAAGGTGTACAGTATAATGATTTGACATACATACATCATGAAATAATTACCACAACAAATTTAGTGAACAGCCATCATCTCACACAGACACAAAATAAAAGAAAAAATGTTTTCTTCATGATGAGAACTCTTAGGATTTACTGTAAACAATTTTCATATATAACATACAGCAGTGTCAATTATATTAATCATATTGTACATTATATCCCTAGTATTTATTCTGCAAAATATAGAATTTTGGAAGATAAGCAAAACATTCTAAGTAAAATTATTTTGTGAATTATAAAATGCTGTCCAAATAATAATCATTATATTACTTGGTATAAAGGAAAATATACAGCCTAATGATGGAGACAGACAAATAAATGGCAATTATAAAACAAGATACATACTAGAAAAAACCTCAGCATAAGTACTATGGATCTTGAAGGAAGAGCACCTAAGTCACGTTGGGAGCAATAGATGAAAATAATTTTATTATTGCTTCACTTAATATAATCCTTTAATACAGATAAGAACAACATAACCAGCAAGTCTTCAATGTTTGCATATTTTTTAAAAAATTCCTTATGTAGAAAGAAGGTTCCTAGTTCTTTTAAGATAGATTTTATAAAAAGCTGAACTTAAATCATCCTTTAGTTTCACAGAGAATGAACAGGACTCTCTTAAGATGATGGCAATATCCTTTGTTTTGACTTCTGTAAATGTGTGTGTAAGAAGGAGAGAAAGAAAGAGAATCCCAAATACAGTTTTCAGAATTGAAAAGAAAAAAAGAATCTGAAAAGTTGGGAAAAGAGCTAAAAATAAATTTACATAAGGATAAACTCTACAGGCTGTCCATAAGAGGACGTTACCTTCCTTAAAATACTAGATAACTGGATTTTTACAGGCTAATAGAACTTTAGAGGATCTAAATTCAGAATTTCCCAAACTGTGTCTTCAAAATACAGTTTATCAGTAGGTATTTCTCCCAACTACCTATCCTCACTCCTACCATAGGAATATATAATTTTGTTTAAATAGACCTTACTTTTAGAGCAGTTTTAGGTTCACAACAAAATTGAGCAGATGATACAAAAACTTCCCATATATCCCCTGACTGCACACGTGCATGGCCTCCCCCATTATCAGTATCCCCCACGAGAGTAGAACATTTGTTACAATTGATGAATCTACAGGGATACATCATAATCTCCCAAAGTCCACAGTTTACATTAGGGTTCACTCTTGGTGTAGTACATTAAATGAGTTCGAGCAAATGTGTAATAACACTTATCTACCATTATAGTATCATACAGACTATTTTCACTGCCCTAAAAATCCTCTGTGCTCTGCCTATTCATCCATCTTCCCTTACAACCCATGGTAACCAATGATGTTTTCACTCTCTCTCTAGTTTCCCCTTTTCCAGAATGTCATATAGTTGCAATCATGTAGTATGTGACATTTTCAGATTGGCTTCTTTCACTTCGTAATATGCATTTAAGGTACCTCCATGTCTTTTCATGACTTGAAAACTCTTTTCCTTTTAGTGCTAAAATATATTCCATTTTATGGGTATGCCACAGTTTATTTACTCACTCACCTATGAAAGATATGTTGGTTGCTTCCAAGTGTTAGCAATTATGAATAAAGATGCTACAGACATCCAACTGTAGGTATTGTGTGGACATAATTTTCAACTTCTTTGGGTAAACACCAAAGAGCTAGATTACTGAACTGTATGGTAAGGTATGTTTAATTTTGTAAGAAACTGCCAACCTGTCTTTCAAAGTGATTGTACTATTTTGCATACCTATAATTAATGAATGAGAATTCTTATTGCTCTACATTCTCACCAGCATTTGGTGCTGTCAGAATGCTGGATTTTGGCCAGTCTAAAAGGTGTATTGTACTATGGCATTCCTTGAAAAAAGATGTGGTCAAATTCACCTGTGAAAGCTACTTGAAATGCAATAAATATTTTTGCTGCAGAAATTCTAAGATCCAATGTTAATGTACACTGAGAATCTCTAAGAGAAGGATGTCTGTATTTCCCAAATGTATTTGATCAGAGTTCATTTTTTTTAAGAATTTCTATTAACATCTAAAGGAGAACCTTTGGTCTCAGAAAAAAATAAGAAATATCAATTTATTCCACTCCTTGTTTATTCATTATTCTGTTTTATTTTATTTTTGTATAAACAAATAAGATAAGGTCAAGAGAAATTAAAAAAAAAAAACTTCCCAAAGTCACATAGTAATCTGGTAAAAGAGGTATAGCATAGTTTTAAAAGAGTGTACTCCAGTACTAATATGTTGTATAAACATAAATTTATTAGCATCTCTGTTTCTCAGTTTTATCATATGTACAATAAAGATAATAATAGTACATATCTCATAGACTTATTTGGAGAGTAAATGAGTTAATATATGTAAAGCTCAGAATAGCTTTGGCACACAATAAAATCAGAAGAAACATTAGCTAATATTAGCGTTAGTAATAGAGTTGAGGCAAGAACAAATGACCAAATAAAGCTGAGTAATGTAAATTATTATTCCAATCATTTTTTCATTTTAAATGTTAACTACTAACCTAGCAACAATAGTGTCAAAAGTGTTATTAAATTAAGTTATTAAATTTAGGTTCTAGACTATTTATAAAATAGACTTCAACTAGGACACTTATGAATAAACTGTAAGTACTTGACTTTCCCAATTGCTGTTGCATTTGCCAACTAACAAAGGAATTCTGATGTATTAATTAAGTTACATGATACTTGGAATTTTTGAGCTCTCAGTTTTCCAATTCTCATTTTAGTCATGACTAGAGAATACAAATTTAAGAAGTCTTACATGAGAATACTAATTAAGGAAATAATTTCCTACACAAAAGAAAATATATATTAACATTTATATCCTAAACTTCCTTATTATTGCAGACTGAGTATGCAGAATCATCTAATAACTTAAATTTTTATTTTTTATTTTATAACCAAATTAGACCACAACAGCCTCTGCAGCTTTTTTCTTTTAAACATTATAGAAACAATTTGGCATTCAGCTCATAAATCGCTGGTATTAGTGTCTGTTATAATTTTAAGTCTTAAAACTAGAACTGTTTGTGCATATGCAAAAATTGTTTATCTCTAAACCAAAGCCATTCTGAAAAAATGTTATATAAAAATAGAACAGACTATTTTGCTATATGATTTACTTACTTGCATAGCATAATAAAATTATCTGTCAACAAACAAACTAGATAAGCTAAGTATTATGAGTTGAATTGTGTCCGCCAAAAAGGTATGTTGTCCTTGTGTCTATGTTAGGGCTAGGGTTAGGACTGTAGCCTTTTTGGAAACAAGATCTTTGCTGATGTTATCAAGTTAAGATGAAGTCATTAGGGAGGGTCCTAATCAAATTTGATTGGTGTCCTTATAAGAAGAGGTAAATTTAAATGCGAACACACACAAGGAGGAGTACACTATGTGAAGACATGGACACCAGGAACTCAGTCCTGTGCAGACAAAGGCAGAGACAGGAGTGATGCTGCCACATCCCAAGCAATGCCTGGGGCTACCAGAAGCTGGAAAAGGAAAAGGAGAATCCATCCCAAGAGGCTTAAAAGGAGTAGACATGTTATTTCACACTTCCTGCCTAGGAATTGACAGAGAATAATTTCTGTTGTTTAATCCACCTTGCTTATGTTATTCTGTTAAAACAGCCCTAAGAAATGAAGACACTAAGATAGTATTGCTATATATCTTTTCACATAAGATAGAATAAAAACATTTTCATATATGCCGACTTAACAAGTCTAACACATGTGACTGTGTTCCAAATGGAAGTAAAAAACAAAATGCTCTGGATGTCTTTTCACTGAATTTAACAAGACACAGACATAGAGGAAAGGTCATTATGGAAGGAAGGACAGGGGTAGGCAGAAAAGATATCTGAAGTACTGGAGATACAAATTTTTCTTATACTATATGAGTTATTTACTATTAGGAAGAGTATCAACTGTTAGGAAAAGATAAAATAAAAATGGCATCAAAATAATACATTTCCTTCCCTATCTTTTCTATGTTTACCATTATATCTATATTTATTATTAGGCCTTTATTTATGCATGCATTGAAGCTCTGTGATATCATAACAAATATGCATAATATCTAGCAGGCACTCCAGGAAAATTCTTGAATTTCATCATATTATTTTGGTTACAAAGTGATACTGAGTTCCCCCAAATTGGAATTCTCACTACAAAAACAGAGATAGAATGCCAGCTTTAGTTAACCACCATCAATTTGTTGCTTTGTTTTTACCTCCCTTAATTTCTGTAGGGGAAAATGCCATTATATTAAGAGGAATCAACACCAACAATTCAGAGGCTCTTTCAAGCCAGAAGAATACAAAGTCTCTACAAAAGATCCTTGTATTACTCTGTTAACAAATATTACCTTCAAAACAGGTAGCCAACAGTACCTTATTCTATCTGATCTCTTTGATCTGTGGAAGAAGTCTTAGTTTCCTTACTTGAACTATATTCTCTGTAAGATCTCTTTTAGATTCAGTAAGTGTTTGCATATTAATGCAATACAAACGTGCAGCAACAGCACCACTCCTACTGAGTCAGAACTGTTCTGAGGCCCTATTTCTAATCTGCTCCCACCAGACTAAAGGAGACCAGTGACGACAGAGTTAGCACCAGGGCAATGTCCCTACAAACAGATAATGAGATGAAGAAGACACCTAGCCTCTTTATTTGTCCATACATCACATCTTGTGATATCAGCTTGCCCTGCTGTTAGAAAGCACTAGTTTTTTCTCTGTCATCAAATATGTATATGGGAACTAATTACTGTGGGGTTACAGGGTCATATTCTGACTGTTTGTCTCTGCTAACCATGGACTACTCTTGAAACCTAGAGAAGATTTCGGATACAATGGAGACTTACAAGCTTCAGGAAGAGAGAACAGAAACAGGCACTATGGGAAACACTACAAGGACGGTTGACATTCCAGCAGAGTACAAGGTGAAGAAGACCTTCAATCTCCTGGTGACCAAAAGGAGGGGCCAACAACTAGGTATACAACACAGATGAACACCTTCAGCATATTATAATTGCTCCCCTACTTTGCTTTTGTAACACTAGGGAGGAATTATGATGCCCAGGCTAAAGCTGCGCCTCCACATCTCGACCTAGAAAAACCAGAACATGACCTGTTTTCCTCTCCCCTATGCTTCAACACAGAGGCAGATTTTGAGACAAGATAAAATAAAGTTGGATTGAGCACAATGAGTAGACTTCAGAGCTGTCAGGAATCTCTGTGGAAAGTGTTGAAAATGTTAGTTATCTTGATTGTGGTAGTGGTTTCATTGGTATATATATAAATCTATCAAAATTCATCAAATTGTACATCTGAAACATGTACAGTTTACTGTTCAGGAACCATACCACAATAAAGGTGTTAAAAAATAGCTCTTATTAAACTGGTAAAAAAAAAAAAATGGGTGGGCAGATGTAAGAAAAACCACAAAACATAGTTCAGTACCCCAGGAAATGGTTACCTCTTAGGTCTGAAGGACTGATGGGAGAGAGTAGTTCCTAGAATCTAGAAGAAACAACTGTGTACAGAGGGCCTCACGATGAATGTTATAATTTCCAGCCAGAAAACAGCCAAGTGACAGTGATCCACAGAGAAAAAGCTAAAAGAAAAAATTCCCGATTTCATGTTCTTCCCTTGGCAAAATATTCAGGATGCCAAAGAGCAAAATCCTATTGTTGTAGTCCATATAGTACACCTTTCCAGGGCACAGCGCAAAGAAGAAAGAGGTGTAGGAGTATTCATAAAGTAAAATGAAAGTTATTCAGCACACTAGCCAAAATATCACTTTCATGAAAGGGAAAAAGACTTGTTTTCACATGCAATGAATACATAAAATATACCATCCCTACCTATATTTAAGATAAATAACGCAGTATTATTTTCCACACACAAAAATTAGGTTAAGATAATGAAAGATGATGAATATCATAACAGCAGTAAGTGATACATTTTATATAATTCCTAGTTAAATATAAATTGATGAGAATGTCACTGAGATCTGTAATATACATACTAAGTAAGGAATTTATAAAATATAGTAAATATATCTTACTATTATTCTAGGAAGACTTAATAATAGTTTGAAGCTGTACTTTAAAACTATTTAACAGAATTCAGAAGTAGGAGAAGAAAGAGAGTTAGGATTGAAGCATCTAAACTTTCTATCTTGATGAGGGAAATGAGCATTTCAAATACCTTGGCAGGCACAGTGAATTTTTTCACTTTTATATTTCAGTACAGAAATCTAGATTTAAACATAACTGTTAGAATGAAAGTCATCAAAATGAAGGTGATGAAACAACAAAATTAAGTAAAAGAAAATGGCAATTTTTTTCTCTATCAAGAAAACATAATGAAAGGAATAACAGCAAAATATTATTTTTCAATAAATATAAATGCTGTAAGTAACCCCATTAAAAATAAAGATGCAAAGTCAAAATCTAGCCAGTGGCTATTTATAAAATCATACCCAAAACACAAATCATAGAATGAAAATAAAAGGATGATGATGATATAAGACCAATTTAAGATAAAGAAGTATGAAAGAGAGCAGAAAGAGAGGTAAAAGTGTTAGGTAACTTAGTATATAAGCCCAGAGTCAAAAACAAACAAACAAACAAATAAATAAATAGTTTGCAATAATAAAATATATAATTCTGAAAGAATATAAAAATCATTATTGTTGTATATCAAACATAATGATGAAAAACTTGAGATGAAAATACCCCGATATGAGATTGTGACAGAGCCAAAATAATTGCCTGAATACATCATTTCAGTTTTTTAAATAAAAAGTAAAATTATATAATTTTAATAATAAACAACATCTTTTAATTGCTATATTTGGAATCTTATGGCTTTCATGACCACTACATATTTAGAAAAACAACTGCATATTTGACCACAAACACTTTAAATAATTCCAAAATTTATTTATTTTCAGTTTAATTCTTTGATCATGTAACAAAATAAAAATATTTAAAAGCCTCTTGGAATTTAATAATTATGCCTCTAAATAACCAGCAGATCAAAGGAGTAAAACAAAATGGAAGTTATAAACTATGGAAAAGTGAACAACAAGGAAAAAAAATCTATCAATAGCATAGAGCCAAAATTACTCTGTGGTTTCATAGCAGAGTCCTAACCAATGTTTAAGGAAGAGGTGAGCCTCATGATAGTCAAACTTACTCAAAATATTTTTAAAGAGATGAAAAGATTCCTAAATTATTTTAAAGCCCTAATAACATCAAATAAAATAGGAAAAAAGCATTTACAGGCTGTGGTCATATATTAATGTAGATGAAAAAATTCTGAATAAAATACTACAAGTCCATCCCAGAAGTGCATTAGAATAATGCAACACAGCCAAACAGATTTAAGCCCCAACGCAAGCTTTGTTCAGTATTAAGAATTTCCTGAATATATTTTCATGCAGCAATAATTTTAAGGATGAACATCTGTACTTGTAAAATATGTTTTATATTAGATAAAATTCAACAGCTAGTCATAATTTTAATAAGTTCTAAGTAAAACAGATTTTAAAAATTAACAAAAATTGTTATATATGATTTTTTAAACTTTGTTTTACATAAACTCATGGTAAATTCCAAAATGTTAAAAGCATTGCGAAAAACAAAAAAATCATGACAAAAACAGGAATGCTAGGACTTGATGATTGTTTAAAACTCTGGGAAATTCTATCAAATCCAACAACTCAAGAAAACAAGCAGTATAAATATTGAAAAGAAGAAAAATTACCTTTAATTTTCTGATGACATGATATACACCACTAACATTCAAATCCCTCATCCAAAACAAAGATACTTACATAGAAAAACAGGAATATAGCATTTGTATGAATATAGTATATGTGTGTGTAAACCTATGCATACAGTATATATGTATTTTATTATATATGCATTAAAAATGAAAATCAGAATTAAATCTCATTCATGTTTGTGGCAATACCCAAAATATCAGAGCAAAAAATCTAAATGTCAATGCTCCAAAAGTGATGTTTAATTTTACACCAATTCCAAACAAAATATCAATGAGTTTGTACGTGAATTTACATGTGTGATGAGATTAGAATAGTATTTCAAAGTTAATTTTATTAATAGAAATGGGAAAGAATTTTGAAGTTGTTTTCTCAAAGGGAGAATACTATAGAGCCATTTTCTCTACTTTATTTGAAAACTTACTATAAAGCTACTACAACCAAAACAGTATTGCATTCTCAGGAGAATTAAAAACAAAATAGAGACAGGAAAGAGAATAAATAGGCGCTCACAAGTAGATTCAGTATACGTCAGGATTAATTATGTAATAAATGATACTGTTGCAATGGACTGTTCATCTAATGGTATATCACTGGATTTTCTGGCAACAACAGTGACTATGATACCATCCCATGTAAGAGTAAAGATATTATAACATAAAACATAGCTAGGAAAGTGTTAGAGGAGAAAGAGGGATAAATGGACAGAGCACAGATTTTTTAGGACAGTGACAAACAATTCTGCATGATACACTATGTGATAAATACATGTGATTACACCTTTCTCAAAACTGCTAAAATGTACAAAACCAAAATTGAACCCTATTGTAAAATATGGGTTTGGTGTGATGTGTCAAGGTAGGTTCATTAACTGTCACAATGTACCACTCTGGCAGGGACTGTTGATAGTGGGGGAGGCTGTAGCTGAATGAGGGAAGGGTGTCTATGGGAACTCTCTGTACTTTCTTTTCAATTTTGCTGTGAACCTAAAACTAGTCTGACAAATGAAGTCTATCTTTTTTAAAAAGCACAATCATAAAATGATTAAAAGAAAAACAGGAGAATTGTAACCTTGGGACAAGACAAGTAAAACAGAAACTACAATGAAAACACTAGCATATTTGACAGCATAAAATTAGTAAAATTTTATATATATACATATATATGTGTATGTGCGTATATGTGTGTGTGTGTGTACGTGTGTGTGTGTGTGTGTGTATGTATATATATATAATTAAGGGACTAAAAGGAACAAGATGATATCCATTGCATAACTTTTTGGACATGGACAATGGAGAAAGATTACCCAGGTTTAAAACTTGGCTATGTTCCATACTACCTTTGTTACCTAGAGATTGTTGTTTAATTTTCTTCAGTCTCAGCTTCCTGATCTATAAAGTGATGATAATAAAAAAATCTGCCTTTTTTTGGTTGTTTTGAAGGTTACATGAGTTAATACATGTAAGGTGACAGAAAAGTGTTTGACACTTATTTAAGCTCTGTAAGTTAGCCTATAATATTTATGCACTAAATTTACCATATGCTTATACTTTTTTCAATTAAATTATTTTATAAATGAATATTCATGTGTAAATATGGTCAAGGTATGCAGTTTAAGTGAAGAAATTGATTTGAAAACAGAACAATATGTTTTAAAAGAAAACAAAAATTTACATGCCAAAATAGAGGTTTTAATTATTCATATGCAATTTTTAAACCAAATTTGGATTTCAAGAATCGAAGACAGAAGCAGAAATGTTTTGCTCAGATTACTGTACAAATCAATTACTTGCATAAAGAAATAAAAAAATGTATCCATATGGTTAATATGCAATAAACTTAGCATAACATTATGAACATATGTTAAACTTTTAAAACAAGATGCATTACAAGTCTAGAAGTGATTCACCGGATAAATAACTGACAAGGAGATGATGCATTGGGAAATACTTCTAGCACTTGAATGCGACAGTATGTGTTGGATGTATTTCTCAGGAGCTCACTCATGTGCCTCACTTGGTTCAGTATTTCTTAGAGACGACATGTTGCATGAAGTACAACATTGTAATGCATCTTTGGATAATATGCATTAGTGAAAAAAGCTTGTATTTTCCCTTTTGTAATAATAATAATAAATCAGGAGATAGCTAGGAATTTTATGTGCATACAATTTTATATGTATTCTAACCAATGCAACAACCATTCAAGGTAGGCACTTGGTTATCACTGTTACCAGATGAGAAAACTGAATCTAAGAGAGGTTAAGTAATCAAGCAAAGTTACAGTTAATAAAAAGTGGGGCCATTATTCAGATCTAAATCATTTTTTCTGTGTTTTAAGACTTCAATTTAGGACTTTGACCATCATGCTATTATGTGGGAAACATTTGGGAAACAATTTGTGTCTACATCTGGCCAAGAGTGACCTAAACATCACCTCTGAATCCTGACAGTCCAGTGTACCAGAACTTGCTGTCTGGCTTCATGCCTTTCTAGACTTTTACCTCCCCTGTTACATATTGAGGGTAATAGTCTTCCCATTACACTTAATACTTTATTTATGAATGCTTACAAGTATCAAGTTATTATGATACTAATTCTAACAGTCTGTAAAGGGCAGCAATATAAAAATACTTTGTTGTTGTTCTAAACCATATCTATGCAAAGTAAACTTCTCCCTCAATTGATATGCCCTATTCATTGACATATGAGTTTCACTGATATATGAGCTACTCGCTTACACTGTTATTTTAGCATCTTGGATAAATTCACAACATTGATTCATTTATAACTTTACTTCCTTGCTCCAACATTATTATTTCTCATCCTGCAGGCACCTTCTCAGGTTGCTTTCACTAGGTATGTTACCTGTATTTCTTTCTTCCTTTTAAAAAATTTTGTGTTAATTTGTTTTATGTTATTTTAAATATTATTTATGTTATTTTCTTTGTTGCTGACATTTACTTTGCTATGTCAGCTCCCTGTTTAGTACAACTGTAGAACTTTTAAATTCTATTTTAGAAAAATGGTATTAGGAATCAGAAACTCAGGTTCAAATATCTAATCCACAGGTATCCTTAACTGACTTACTCAAGTTAAATTACAGAACATTAGTTTTCTTTCTTGATATATAAAATAGGGTGTTGGTATTACCTAATTAGAATCATATCTGAAGATCATATAATATGGTATATGAGAAGGAATTGTTAAAGATAGAATGAAAATAAAATTATATTAATTATAGCAAATTGTTCATTCAAATATATTATTCACTAAAGTCTTACTATGTGCAAAGATTATGCAAGGTGTTAAGGATACAGTGAAAGAAAATATGTTTATTTAAGCATAATAGGTATTAAAAAGCTGAGTGGATAATTGTTTAAATACAATTGTGCTAAATGATACAGAGAATTAGAGGTTACTTAAGCGCATATAACAGAAGAATGTGACCTAGTCTGTTGGGAAACGTCTTCCTCATTGTTATAGACTGAATTGTGTTCACTTAAGATTCATACATTGAAGCCCTAACTTCCAATACTTCAGAATGTGACTGTATCTGGCAATAGGGCCGTCAAAGAGGCTTGTTAGGGTGGATCCTGATTCAGTTTGACTGGTGTCCTAAGAAGGAATTTGGACACAAAGAGACATCAGGGATACATATTTACAGAGAAAAAGACATTTGAGGCCACAGCAAGAAGGTGGCCATCTGCAAGCCAAGGGTGAGAGGCCATGAAAGTCAGAAGACAACAAGACTGATGACATTGATCTTGGTCTCAAAACATTCAAAATGGTGAAAAAATAAGTATCTGTTACTTAAGCCTTCCAGTGTGTATATTTTGCTTTGATAGCCCTAGAAAACACTCATAAGTTATTTTTTAAATGTACATTTTAATTTCTATCTCAGTTAATTCATGGTCATGTAAGTTGCATACAAAATGCATATTCCTTGCTGACTTTGTAACCCTATGCCCTAGTCGTAGACCAAGTACAAAAAAGGAAAACGGTTAGTTTGCAGTCCTGTATCTAATGGGTGGGAACAGCAATCCTATATACTTAATTAACAGTTCAACAGTGAGTACTACAATATTGTATAAAGTAGTTGATGAATCTGGGTTCCTCAGGGAAGAAGGATTTAGAGTTCTTTCAGATGAATGCAAATTTTAAGAGGGAAGGATCTCTGAAAACAAACTCATCTTTCAAAGGAAGCCTGTCATTCTAAGAAATTATCTCCAAAGGTCTCTTATGGAACATATATATGCAAATTAATCCCAAGTTCCTGGTACTGGTGTCTTTAATTCCTGCACATTCATGATAATACTGGGAAGACATCACAAGGGGAAATCCTGACTGACTTTAATACCAACAGCATTCAATCCTAGAGCCATATTTATAGCAGTGTTGACATGTTTGTCTTGTCATTTTTTTCAGTACTTCTTGATATAAGCCTATTTGATTTACACATTTTTAATAGCTCATCAGGCACAACTGTCACTAAATGCTGCATAAAATTAAAACACAGTAATTAAGTATTAGACAAGATGTTAAAATTATGATTTATTTTCACATATATGTGATAATACGTCTGAAACCAAAATATCTAGGTTGAAATATCAAAATATCTAGGTTGAAATGTCAAAATATCTAGGTTGAAATTCTTAAAGTATAGGAAGTGGTGTGTCAAATAAGTGGTTCTGAAGCAAAATAATAATAATAAGGACTTTAAGAAAAGAAACATTTTTAAAATTTCCTAATTGTAGTATTTCTTCTTTGAACAAGTACTTTTAAAAACTAAATTCAAGGATATAGGCTATTACTTTCTCCATCAAAATAACTATTTAAAAAAGAAGGCAGGAGGAAATCCATTAAGTGTTGCACTCTTGACCTAAATTATTCTATTAGATTTAATCATTTCACCTTAAGTGCTTTGAAACTTAAATGTAAGTGATAATGTTTCGATATATCAGAATATCAGAACAGAGAATACTCAGTTCCTTCCTTTTTCTATTTTTTTTTCTTTTCCTTTCCCTTTTTCCCCCTCTGCTTACCCAGTTACTTCTGGGACAGTATTTATTTCACCTTAAGGCTAACTTTTTTTCCCCTTTTGGTAATCTTTGGCAGTTTAGGGAGTCATCTAGGCAAACTATTTGTCAATGAGGATAAATAATTCAATTTACATGTTTTATTTATTAAATTTATTAAATGATTGTAAGTGAGAAACCACTCCACCTATCTAAATCTGCAGGCTATTCACAAAGAGAGTCTTCTTTGGTGTTTTGCTATCCAAACCCAGTATTTCTTTTCATGGACTTAAAACTGGAGGGTGGCAGTCTGTAAATCTGCAGGAGGAAGAGAGAAGTTGGTTTCTATAGTTCCAAAATAGGTCAAATATGTTTCATATCTGAAGAAATATTTCCCACTGAGTCAGGCAAGAACTCAGTCCACTATTGTTTCTCCTTACCCCTCTTACTAAACCCCAATTTTCCAAACCAAGTCCTCTAAATGACTATTCCAGTCTAGCAGCCCTACATCCTGATCTGTGATGGAAAAACAACAACAACAAAAAACCTCCCTCCATCTTCTGAGAATTTGAACAGTAATCAACCAAACTTCAATTTACCTGTTCCATTTTCTCTTATAAAATCTTTAAATTCTCTGCTCTCTGTGAAACACTCATCTTAAAGGTGTACTCACTTTGCAGTATCTTAATCTAATGGCTTTGTTTGCTTTTTGACCATCCATGGTTAAGACTTTCACCATAGAAAAGGAGCTAAGAGTAAAGGAAGTAGGAGAGTGATGTTCATATAATAGGGATCAAGATATAATAGAAAGCAAACTTTCAGCTCAATATATAACCATTATAGAGATGGTTTATCCATTACTATATTTTTATTAATGATTCTATTTTCATTAATGATTTTATTTTCATTATGTATTTTCATTAATGATTCTAAGTATTTTCATTAATGATGAATTTTCATTAATGATTCTAAAAACAATTTAACAGTATCGCAAATTCACGATAAGTGGCCTTCAGTGGCCAAAAGCATTCACACCTCAACTATAAATTATTTTAATCAGTGAAGGAGATCCATAGGAATACTTAAGGAAGAGAGGCTTCATTTGAAATTATAAATTAGGCACAATAATAAACATTTCAGGTAAAATACCAAACAGGATATAACTGTAGAATGTGACAATCACAGACAGACTAGAAAAGACTAGAAAGCATGCTTGATTCAAAATCAAGAAAACTGCCTCTTGATCATTTCTGTCACTGACCAGGGGTAGGAAACTGTTGCATGAATTAATACAGAAATAATCTTCTCTTCTGTAAAATAAGAAAGCTTGGTTATTCTAACCTCCCAAAATTTTATGATACTGAAATCTCTAAGAAGGAGACAGGAAAATAAGGGAGAGGGAAAAGTTAAAAAAAATCAGCAATAGGTTATTTATTTGCAGAAGAATTAAGCAAGTGCAAGTAAAATGACAATAAAAACAAATGTTACGAAATTCTGATGGCTTGAATTAAAAGTTTCAGTACATTTTTTGGCTTTATAGGCCATAGATTAGTACTGCCTATACCCTCTTAGCTTGGTATTCCCACTCAAAACAAATTCAAATGTTAGGTTATTTTCTACTCATATTTTCCTCAATCACTCACTGTTATGCAGAGGAAGAAGAAACAGTAAATATTTGAACAGGTTACACTTCTTTATGCTCTATAATTCTACAGTATCATAAACATGCACTCATGTTCGATAGTATCTTTAAATTTTTAACTCCAAGAATTATATGGCTCTACAATTCAGTGAAAAGGATTTCTCTTATTCCCCCAAAATATATGTTATTCAATTTGGGGGGTTGGGGGAGAAATAAGTACTTTTTCTTTCTCTTTCTTGATAATGAAATTCTTTCTTAGTTCCCAGAGACCAAGAAGTGAAGCAGCACTCTAAACTGTACAAGGATAATGGCACCTCACACAAGATGTCAAAGTGATAGTGACAGGAAAAAGTTAAGAGCCAACTAAAGCACTCTTTCTTAACAACTGTGAACTCCACATAACCTTAGAGATGATTTTAATATCATGCTTGAGATCCCCTGGAGTTCTTATATAACTGGTATGATATGATACTGTACAGTAAGTAATTAAATAATAACGTGTTCAGGGAAGAGCTTAATGTTACACAGCAAATGCATGATTCTGAGGAAACATAGGAACCTATTTTCAGCTCAGACTCCAAGTAGAAAGAGGCTCTTGGTTGCCAAGTGTCTTGGACAGCCTCCATGCCATGGCCCCACAGCTCATAGAATGCAGAACTGCTGGCAGAAAAATTCTGATGTTATGGAAAGAAGGCAGTCTGGAGTTTATTTAACCATATCCATATAGATGCATGTTTCTCATTACAGTGCTAATTTCAACAAATGCTGCACAAAGTTCCTTACTAAAGAACCCTGTAAGTTACAATTAAATGTAGACAAATGGCGCATGGGAATTCTATCTGCTTGAGTCAGCATTGTGATGCCTAGTATGGGTAAAACCATGGAGCTAACACTGCCTACAGAATTCTGCCTTATCAAAGAGTTTTTTCTGTATCAGCATACCACATATTACATCCAGAAACTCCTTAAGCAATTTTATCACTTCAGTGATGGTCTAGCACTTTCATTATGATCATGATAAAACAGATAATTTACCACTAGTTTAATATTACTTTTTCCCCTTGTATTTTGTGCATATTACTGTCATGCCTTTTTGGAATGGATTATTCAACTTCCTAACAGGTTAAAAAAGCACACCTGGAAGTTAGTATCATATAGTTCTTTATTTAAAACATAAAATTTAATAGTATGTGAAATTTAGCTGAAAGTTTTAAGTGAAATTAATTACTAAAATTTTACCTGGCATTTAATTTTATGTGCAGATTGTATACTCAGATTTTACATTAATTATTTTTTAAATGATCATGCCAGCCCTATTACAAAGTTTTTTCTATTTTCCGTTTTCTGTAGCTAAGAAACTGAAGAGTTGATACATTAAGCAATTTGTTAAGGTAACTGGTGGGAAGTGTTAGGACTGAATTTGAATCTCTTGAGACAGACTCCATAACCCACTCATTTACAAGGAAAAGTACACTGCCTTTCTAATTTAGGGCATTTCATTAGTAGCCTGTAATTATTATCAGCAATTTAAGATGCCATTTTTTTCTTTCTTATGATAATCATAACCAACATTTACTAAGTACCAGCATTACCCTAAGCAATTTCATGTAAGATAATCAGATCTCACAAGAAGCATGTAAGACAAATACTATTATTTTCCCTATTATACAAATGAGTAAACTTGAGAATAGAGAATGAAAGAAACTTTCTCAAGTATTATAAATCTGAAGTAAAGGAAGTAAGACTCAAATCCAGGCAGTCTGTCTCCCATGTCCCTGTGATTACTTTTCCACCAGAAAGCCTCTAAATGAAAATAACATAGAACAAGAAAATACAGAGTTCTTTTAAAAACATTTTATTTTCTAATGTTGAAAAGATTAAACTATATTGACCATATTACCTGTAATTAACTGAGAAGTTAGTTTTGAGGTAAAAATTACATCACAATTACTTTTTGTCTAAAGCTTAGGTCTCCTATATTAACCAGTATATCCTATTAACACAAATTTTGAGAATATATAATAAATGCATTTATTGTTGAATCAATATATCTCTGAAGACAAAGCCATTTTACCTCCCAATGATAGCAAAGAGAAGAAAATCTGAAGAGCCACGTCACTTAAAAAAGCAATCAGTTCCTAGGTAAATTGCTATATAGTTTATGGAAGGATGTTCAATTTGCCTTGTAATCAGAAAAATGAAAATTAAGGTCATAATGGTATATAATGTTTCACACATAAAATTAGTAAAAATTTGGAAGACAAATGATGCTCAGTGTTGATACCACGCATCAATCTGTCAGAAAATCCTGATAACTCTCTTTAAAAGATACTCAGAATCCAATCACCATTCACCACATCTTCTTTGTATCACCAGGGGAGTGCCACCATCTCTAACCATGCTGATGGTAATACCTCCACATCATTCCCCCTACTTGCAGTTTTGCCCCCTTCTTCTGTTCTATTCTCTGAAGTAGCTGAAGGACTCTGCTAAAATGTAAGGATTATATACTTATCAGATCAATACCCTGAAACGTCTCCCTGTTTCACTCAGTGTAAAATCTAAAGCTTTTACAATTAACTCTAAAAGTTTAAATGATCCATTTATTGTTACCTCCACTTCATCTCCATCTGGCTCACTGTGCTCTGATCTCTTTGCTGTTTTCCCCACAGGAGGCATGCCCTTTTCTTTAAGCTTTTCACCAGAAAATCCATCCTCCTGAAATTCTCTTCCTTCAGGTATTTACACTGATAACTCCCTACCTCCACCAAGTTTTTGCTAATATGCAATCTGCATGAGATCTGTGCTGTTCACCCTATTTAAAATTCCTCACCCCTCTTTTACTCCCAGCACCACTTATGCTTTTCTATTCTTTGCATTCTACTTTTCACTTTCATATCATCTTCTAACATATAATTTACACATTTTATGTTTGTTTTAGATAGTAATGACTTCATTAGCTAGAATACACGCAGCATAATGTCTGAGATCTTCGTCTTTTTTAATAGACAAATTTTTAGAGCAGTTTTAGGTTCAAAGTAAAACTGACTGAGCAGAAGGTAGAGATTTTCCTTTATACTCACATGCAGTCTCCCCCATTATCAATATCCTCTACCAGAGTGATGCATTTGTTACAACTGATGAAACTATACTGACATTTTCACCCAAAGACCACAGTTAACATCCACTCATGGTGTTGTACATTTTATGGGTTTGGACAAATGTATAGTGACATGTATCCACCATCACAGTTTCATGCAGAGTATTTTCACTGCCCTAAAAATCCTCTGTGCTATACCTATTCATCCCTCTCACCTCACTAGTCTTTGTCTTTTTGTGTTCATCCAAATAGCTTAGAATAGGATCTGAGACAACAGGAGCTGAAAAAATACTTTTTGAATAAATAAATGGATTACACTATTTGGTACATTCCCTAGAGAAATCCTTGTTCTGATGTACCACTAAAGCAAGTTTGCTTGTGAGAGCAAAACACTGGAAATCACCCAGATATTTATACTTTGAAGGAAAGGTGCTTCCCAGAGGCCTCAGTTATTTTGTAGATACCTCATGTTCTATCTTTTATTCATTTCAAGGGCACTTCCAATCTTAATTTTAAAGATCAGAACTTAATAATCCTTAGATTTGCTGCCTGATTAGAATCTATTTAATTAAGCTTTTGGCTAAATCCAGCAGGAATGACAAGGGGTCTCCCCTCCCCTCACAGGATTTCAACTATCGTCCATTTTAAGTCCAAAAATACTTCAGAGTTTCCAGTCTCCTAAAGTATATAATACTGATTGCTACCATCAGTGACAGCTTTTCTTTTTCGTTTTCAATTCAAACCCTTAAATAATGTCTTCTAACAGTGTCATCAGCCTAAAATCTACCTTTTCTAAATTTTCTAAATTTTCACATTTATGTACCAACACCCTATCTTCATTATATCTTGCCCTTTTTGCATGGGTCAGGGTTCTTAGTGTTTGAATTTAATCTTATTTATAACATGCCTCTCTTTCCATTTATTTAAGTATCCTTAACTGCTTGCCATTGCATCACAAGTTGGTTACATCACAAGTCTAGGGACTAAAATGAACATAAAATTAATACCATATAGTTTATAAAAACCTTGAATGATAGTTAAATATGTAAAATTAACATATAAAACCATTAGAATGAAATATTATTCAAACCCTCTCATTTTCAAAGCATGTATCATAAATGTATTGGTCTCTAAATTCCTTTTACCTAAAACAGTCCAACCTAAAAATAAAAGAACCTGTAATACTATTTACTATCTACATTAAAACTGGGATCCAGGTCAAGCAAGTCCCCAGTAACTGGCTTAAGTAAGGAAGGCATATGTAAGAGACTAAGCAGCCCACAAATATTTAGATAAAAGACAAGAAGTTTAAGCAGGGAGAACACCATGAATTTAAGGAAAAGAAACAAGCTTCAGGACAGTGAATACATTTATCTGGCTTGTATAATGTTGTTTTCTTTTTAGCTTCTTAGATTTCACAATCACCCACCCTGTTTCATTAAACACTTGTATTTGTTAAACATCTTAGAATTTTTAGCAAGGCATTGCCATTTCTGATACCCTTAATGTTATACTTAAATCATATGTTTCAAACCTGTCATTTTCAAAACAGGAAATGCTTCTATGATCAAGTATTGAAATGTCAATTTACAATTTAGAGTTTTTAAGAACAGGTTTAAAAAAAAATAAAGTACACAACAGGTATTCAAAATTCTATGTTAACTACTGTTTCTTGTCTCTTACTTTGTGCTTTTGACAGTGTTTTTCAAAAAAAAAAAAAAGCAACTGAAGGATGATATCAATATGAAAAAAGAACTGGAAAAACTCAGACACACACACACACTGAAAGTGACAAAATGCCAGAAATATACCTTTTGTGACATGGTTTGTTTAACTGATCAAAGCAATATAGGAAGAATCAACGCTCTACCAGGTTGTCTTTAAATATACTCTATTTTTGAAAGTAGTACTTAAAGTTGGAATACTGACTGACTTAAAGTGAAAAATAAACTATTCTATTTTTTTCTCATCCTCAATTCATCCAAAAATTATCTTGGCAAGCAAGGAAACAAACAAAATTATAATTTCTATAAGAGAATACAAAATTCAAGATTATTTTTATTTCTAAAATTACATGTTAAGAGAGATTAACTATTTTGAACAAGCAACTACACTATATATTTCTACTAGTTACAAATCCAAGGAATTTCAGGAAATTTTAATACTATGGCTATATCTTACCTACTACTTGATGGTGACTAATATTATTATTCAAATTTGGAGACAGCTTCATCTGTTTGTTTACATTTTAAATATAATTTCTGTCTATATTTTAACAATAACATCCATAATGTTTGGATTTGGGCTGAATATGCATGGTAGTAATGGGAGGCTTTCATTTTTTGGTGAATTAAATCAGTTGTAGGAAAAAAGGAACATAATGAAAACTACCTTCAGCTTAGCGTTAAAATGGGAATTTAAAAAATGGCCTTTTGGACACTGACCTTTCCACACCTTAAAAAGATTGATGACATAATGTTTAATGGTACTACTGCAGTACTTAATACCACATAATTCACTTTGATAGCAAAGCAAATGACTTTTAAACTATCTTAAAAAAAGATGACACAGCTCAGATCACCAGGTCAGGATCTTTACTGCTACCCTTGAAGAGAGAAAAATAATTCTCCAGGGAAAAATGCTTTCACATGGATTATATCTGGCACCTGGTTTGCTATTTTATACTGCATTTGGACCAATACTATCTTGAAAGGAAGTCTAGACATAACTTCTAGCTACTCAAATATATCACAAGTCTTATTTTTTAAGTAATGTAAGACTACAAACATTAAGGTGATGACTTTCCTAAGATATTTCAAATATTTCACATTATATATTATATTATATTATGTTATATTATATTAACTAATGATAAATATAATACATATAGTAATTCAAAAATATGTGTTAATTTCAGAATTTTATGCATATATAGTTTTGCTGAAATAATTAAGAATAAAACGATATATTTATGAATGTTACTTGTCTGATAGATTATATGCCATTCATATTAAAATAAATTAATTTTAAAATTAGCAAAGATAGTCACCTACATATTTGTTAAAATAATCATACATGGACATATATTTTAAAAATGTTCAAACAAGTTGAGATTTCATATCAGTTTAGTAATATGTTTTTAAAAACATTTGAGAGTATGCATTACAGTGATAGAGCTGAAGGCAATTAAATGAATATTTTAGAAACATACTGTTATCCAAACCAACAGAGCTAAGCTCAGTCTGTTTAAATGAGACACTAATGTACAAACTGATATCATCAAAAAGATTCACACCCATGGGTGAAGTCCCGATAGTTATTTGTTAATATCCAGAAACATATGAGGGAAAACGTTAACTCATTGGCAAAATAAAAATGAATTTTTTCCCATTACTAATACTACTACAAATAGGAAGAAGGAAAGTTGAAGTTACAGATTTTTTTTTTTTAATTTGACAATGTGGAGTTAATAAATATTTTGAACAAGGTCAAAACTTCAAAATGGAAACAATGTATTTGCTATTCTTTGAAATTATTCACTTCAATATTCAGAGACTGTTACTAGCTGGCTTTTAAGTCTATAGGTCACTTTGTTCAAACTTTTAAATGACAACACCTAAGTAAGGAAATAATATAAAATTCTCTTTCTTACTTGTTTGTTAGCATTTTGAGACAGTCTGACAAACCTATGTTTACAAAACTGCTAAGAGTGATCTGTAAGAATAAAATCATGTAAATTTGCCATTTTTTGAAGGTTAAAATAATACTTCTATGTCAATCCCAATTCTATAAAAAAAAAGCATTTAAAACCCCACTATACTGTTATCATGAATTGCATTTTCATAGCATTTTCTTTGGAACTATACAAAAGTTCAGTTAAACAAACAAAATTCATAATGAATATATTAAAAATTTACAATCACAACATATCTCAAGCTACTTTTACATAAAAGCAAGATATTATATTTATTCAATTCAAAATTTCACCAATAAAGTGAAAACAGAAGTAGAAGAAGAAGATGATGCAGGAGGAGGAGGATGAACATTTATATAACTTTCAGTTTTCAAAACACTTTGGAAAAATTATCTCATTTTATCCTTACAACAATCTTGGAAAACAGATATCATTTTCTATTCTGCTGAAAATTTCCTCTATAAAGTTAAGTTGCCTCACCCTCTATCACTCTTTTTAGCACTAATCCACATTCTGTCTGAACATGAAGACCTGAACCTTTTCACAAAACCGCTTCCTCATCCTTTAGTAATCCTACTTTCAACACTCCAGATCACCACCTTTCTTTCTCATTTTCCCCTTTCCTTCTTCATCATGTATGATGCATACTGCTTTCTCCAGTTTGTAACTGTCTTTTTCTGTACATTTCCAGGTCCACCTCAAGATACTATCTAATCACATAAGTTTAAAAACCAAGTAATTAAAGTTCCTCAAATTATTATTGAAAAGTAAATTAGTTCTGAGTAAACTGTTAGGTGTTCTACTAACAGTAACATGTATAGACAATAATAAGGGAATTTGTGAAACTTATTTTGAAATCTCAGTTGGTAATTTTATAGATAAGCTCAGTGAAAACAGATGAGTATTTACTAAAATAAATATATGAAATAAAAATACTAGAGAAAATAACACATAAATAGGTGATTTTCAGTCTTTATTTCATACAATTATCATTCAAAGCAAAGCCTTTTCAGATTTAAAATTATGATAATAAGATAATAAAGACTCTAAGAGAATAAGTATCAGCAAAAATAGTATTTCAAAACTAAAATTCTAACAAAAATTAGGAGTGTTCTCAAAGTATCAATAAACCTGCCATTTGAGGACAACAACCTAGTCTGAGTATGATTCAATATCATATATATACACCTGCAAAATGATGATAATGAAATGTACAACTTTTCTGTTTCAATGAATTTTTCATTCATTCAATCAGTAAACATTTATAAACTTCCATTATATTCGAGACACTGTACTAGGCATTAAGGGTACTAAAATTAAATATAGAAAAGTCGTTATCCTTAAAATTAAAAATTAGCAATTATAATACATTTAGTTTACAATAGAGAAAATCAAAATATACAAAAAATAACTTCTAATATAGATATTAAAATTTTACTGAGATATACAACTATAAAATGTACATATCTTAATTAAATAGCTCCTTTAATTTTACATATGCCCTTGTAGCATATATGAAACTGTAATGTGAAAAATATGTAAAAAGCACTCAGATCAACATATAGAACATATCCTATACCTCAAAGGCTCCTTCCTAATATTCTTTTGTAAAATGTAGAAGTTATGTTTGAAGAACAAGAGCCAAATAGTAAACAGTGAAATATACATGAAAACTTGGCTTACAATATTCTAAAAACTAAGAATGCAGATAGTTGGGCATTTAGAAAATCATGAAACAGTAAAAATTTACAACTATCTAATTTGTTTTATAATGTACTGAAAATTTTAATGTGAATTTCAATCACTCTGAAGATTTTAATCTTTGAAATTTAAAATAATTAAATTTAAATAGCATGAGAAATAACTGTATAAAGTTATATCAATATTGATTTCAAATAGGTAATATTTGGAAACTTCAGTTAATTGTCTCTACCTATTTATTTGAGAATGTATAAATTACTAGATTAGTATAATAGTCATGGTAAAAGATTTTTGTTTCTGTTGTTTAGGCATAAAAAAAGTCCTTACAAATAAGTATACTAGTCATTTGCCAATGCCCTCAGAAAAGAATAATGTTTAATGAAATATCTGGATGAGTAGACACACAATAATACATGATCAGAAGGCATAAAAAGAAGTCTTAATCCTTTTAGCTTTCCATTATCATGCAAGAACAGCCCAACTGTGAGATGAGAAACATACACAGAATATTCACTACCTTGAACAGAAGGTTTAACAGGCCCTGTATGGGAATAAGCTTTGCCAGTGTTACTTATCTAAAATAAGTCCATATTCATTCTTTATTTTCCCAGAATACTTTTTTTTTAAACTGATGTATACTCAGTTTACAATGTTGTGTCAATTTCTGATGTATAGCGTAATGTTTCACTCATACATATACATACATATATTCGTTTTCATATTTTTTCATTATAGGTTACTACAAGATATTCAATATAGTTCCCTGTGCTATACAGAAGAAACTTGTATATCTATGTTTTACATAGTAGTTGGTATCTGCAAATCTTGAATTGGGAGAGGGTATAACTCAGTTGTAGAGTGAATGCTTAGCATGCACAAGTTCCTAGGTTCAATCCCCAATACCTCTATTAAAAAAATAAAATAAAACAGCAAAAAAAAAATTATGACTGTCAAATTTGTCAGATGCTGCATTTACTTACATAAGTAATCTAATAGATATCTCAGGCACACAAGGCATTTAGTATGTTAGCACTGAAAAAAAAACTCCTTTTTTTTCAATCTTGACAGTTGTTGCAATCTTCTAAAATCTTCGTTAAAAATACACAGTCCTATGCCCCTTGCATTTACTCAATTAGAAGTTTAATGATATAGACTAGGTATCTCAGTTTTTAACAATGGGGTAAAATAATAATTAGGCTCAGGAGAGTTAGTAAAATACTAGGTTAAATCACACATATTCCTTTGGGAGACATAAGGAATACAAGGTTCAAAAATTCATGGAAACATACTACTAAAAAATACTCATCCCTGGTTTCTCTTCCTCTTCTAATAAAGACACCAGTCCTACTGGATAAGAATCCCACCCATATGACCTCATTTAACCTTAATTACCCCTTTTAAAAGGCCTTATCTCCAAATATGGTCACAGTAGGGCTTGGAGCTTCAACATACGAATTTTGGAGGTCATACATCAGTTCCTAAAACCTCCTTTACAGAGCAATGCAGTTAATGATGTAGTATTTCCCTCTTCAAATATGGGGAGACACTGACAAATTTTAAACAGATTTGGACTTGAATGAAAAAAAATCTGGAGACAGCATGACTGATTAAGGCTCTCACACTAGTAAAAAAGAAAATATATTGAGTATCTAAACTTAGGCAACAGAGATAGAAAAGAAGGAAAAAATAGGTATTTAGAGTTTTTTTTTAAATATGTAGGTCAAACAAGTAACTAAAGAAAATGAAGTCAACACACTACTGGGAAACCTGATAAATTCTTAGAATCACAGAACCTCAGAATTGAAAAAAATTTCAACACAATTTACAAGAATCTACCATGCAATGCAGGAATCTTTTCCAGTATCTCTGGTAGGAATTTATCTAGTCTTTATGTAAACACTTCGGTGGCTGGAGAACTCACTTGCACACTGAACACTCTATTCAATTATCTAGGTTATTGGATAAAGTCAAACTTTCACATGTTACAAACATTTTAATTAGTTGATGAAATTGTTTCACATATAATTTTCCACTCAGAATTTGAGATTACCTCACATTTTTTTTCTTGATGTCTTTCATAATTAAATTCTACAGGCCCTAAAAAATATTGTTTCAGTTCTTTTCAGGAAAATACTGGTATTCTACCATCATTTACACACTCCTAGGGTGCAACTCATTATTCATTTTAATATCTTGAAGTTTGGTTTTTTTCCCACATGAAGGTAACAGAGCCTCTTCTTATTTATTATCTTTCTATAAAAGTACAAAGAACAATTCTCATGGAAGGATGAGGCAATATTTCAACATGATGGGTTAACATTTCCTGTTGGCACATTTTCTCTCTAGGTAGTTTTTAGCAGATCTTATAAAAATTAAGTATAACAATGAAAAAAATTTTAGTTGACACACAATTTTAATATGCAACTGAATAACTCAATATTCTTCTAGGACACACAGGTATAGAGACATTCACACTTACCCACTACCTATGTGGGTGTGATGGGAAGGTGATGTACATGGGGGAGGCGCATTCCACACTAATTCTTTAACTCACGTATTTAAAGAAAATAACTACTAGAGATTCTTTGACTAATAGTGAGCAAAATCACTATATATAGCACCATAACTCTAGAGCTCATGTTTTTATGTAAAACAGATAGTGATAATCTTACTGTATCAGTATACCAATATCTTCTAAGAATAAGAGAATTCAGTATTTCAAAGAAGTTATATACTTTATAAAGAAGTCTACTTACATCACACATAGTACTTTAAAAACACATTTTGAAAGCTAATCTTTAATATTAAACACACATACACACATACACAAGTTTTTTTCCCTCAGTCAGTCTAAAAGGAATAATAACTTTAATCTGAGGTTAAAAAAACATATCTCTTAATTTTGCACGATTATATGACATTCCTACAACACGTCAGAGATTAATTTTCTAAACTATCGTCAGTGTGACAATTTACCTGCAGTTACTCATTTATTTAACATAGTGCATACATTAACAAACATCCTTTATGCGTAATGACAGTAGTAGCTTTAAAATAGAAATTTTGTTTTTGTAGTGAACATCAATCATCTTCTGGATCTGTACAGAGAAATGAACAGTGTGGAGGCTGACAGTTCTGACAGAGGACACCATGTGTTGAGGCCAGTGATTAATCTCACAATTAAACTAAATCCCTTTGCTGGTGCAAGATTTTAATGTGGAAAAAAAGTGCAAGTTACAGAAAAGAATGAAAGTTACCAGAACACTGCCAGGTAGTCTAAGTATTTTGCTGCTAGCTGTATGCCAGCCAACTTTGGGTTGTAGAAACAAGAGTCACGTGGCAGTACCCTGGAATCACATATACTTACAAAGGCTCAAGTATTTCTGAAGGACAAAAAGAGGGGTGGGATAAGTTTTTAGTTACAACTAGGATGAACTGTGGGAACTTGCATTTTTAGTTTGCGACATCAAGATGTCTGCTTTTAGGCACAGACCTCCTCTGGAAAAGTAGACACACAGATTTAGAAATGATTAATCTGAGGGTCAACTTATTTGCACAAACTTGGGAGTTTTTCTGAATTCTGAGGATTTTTTTTTTTTGACCAAACCTTCTGCTTCTAAGGAAATGATCAGAGTGCAAAATCTATGAATCGCTTGCAAAACAATCACCTGAAGGTATTCCTAAAAACACAGATTCCTGAGCTTTACCCTAGATATGCATCAGCATTCATACTGTAATTTGAGAACCACTGCAGTGGGAATTTCTAAATATTCTCAGTAATTTGAAGAAAAGAGTACAATAATTTTGACTCTAATGATAACTCAGAGTTTACCAAAAAGTGATGTAGAGTGGGATAATACTGATCTTGGAGGGATTTAGAAAGAAAATTCTCTGTAGCCTTCCAGGCAAGATTGATTTTCCCAAACTCAATCTTCACACAAACTAGAATGAACATGCAATAACCATTGCTTACCTCTAAGTAACAGGCAGATTAGGAACTCACTTACTGATATTTTCAAAGAAGAATTTCGGACAAGACCAAACATGACTAGAGTATAGTGAAAAATTTTGGAGGGAATGTGCATACCTTGAGAAATAATGTATTCTTTTCATTCCTATTTTGTATATGGAATAATTTCATTGTCAGTGAATGTTACAAATAAGGGGTACCACAGCAGCATCCTCTATCAATGATACCACCACTCTCTATAAATAAAGCACGCCCAATAAAGGACTATGGAATGGTGCACTGATAAGTTTCTTCAAAATCCTCAATATATTGTGCAAGTTTCTATATGATCTAGATCCTGCCAGTCTCCTCTCCCAGGGCTTTGGGTGTCTGATATTTTGTGGAGCCTCAGCCATTCTGCTTCCCTGTTGAATGTTCTTTCACATCCTACTCCATTTCTACCTCTTTCCTGCCCCCACCCACAGTTATCTTGGATAACTCCTGCTTATTATATTGTCAGAGCTTAAACAGAGACTTTATGTGACTACTTCTACCTCTGCCTTGGGTGAGCTAGGTTACATGTTCTTATAGCCTTTATATTGCCTCTTCATAGCACTTAGCACAATTAAAATTAATAGTTATATCAATTATTTTTAGTATAGCTCTCCACTGCTTGCTTATAAATTCAAACAGATCAGGGATCATGACTTTCTTGTTCAATGTAGCAGGGCACATACAATTTTTAAAAACTAAATGCCTGTGCAACCACATATGTAACTAAGACAAGATGATTTGCTTATTAGCAGCATTTGAATGGCACATATGTAGTAAAATTATGACAAAGCTCTAAATTATACCTTAAATTTTACCCTCCAAAATTGGATTTATTTTCTTATTTCTCAGTGATTGTTAAATGGAAAATGATACTGTGACCTCTTTTAAATAGACAGATTACATAAAAAATAAAATAATGAGGATCTTGTAACTTTTTCATTTGAATTTATGGGAAATGTTGAAAAATCATGACGTTAACTAATCTTAATTTACATAGTATCACTTGAAAGCACATTACTTATGTTTTATTATTAGTGATTTATTCAGTTGTAGGTATAAATATGAGCTTTAAAAGAGAATAGAAAGATTTTTATACTATATTTTACATTTAATTAGCAAAGATAAGTATCTTAAAATGCTTAAATCTCACCAAAGTTCATGCTGGTTTCAAGAGATGCTTATTTTTGTTACATTTCTGTGATAATATTTATGATAAAGTTACTACATTATGAGTACAGGGTCCATAACTAAAACACAATAAAGTGAAAACATAAATGTGTTTGTTAGATGATTTCCAAATCTTAGAAACCTAGGGAACTATAATATAATTGGTGAAAATGGATTTGATGTTTCAAAAGATACTTCTGCTATGTTTTTCCTTCAGCTGACCCCAGAATGGCATTTCAAACAGAATTACAAAGCTATTAAATATCCACAGTTCAATCCCCATACTTATTGGTGTCAGAAACATATGGAAATGGATTAATAATATTACAGATTGTACTGGCAGTCATTTCATTTGATTAGATTTTTATTGCATAGAATGGATATTTAAGAAGTTAAGGTGTTACAAATGAATAAAAGTAAAGGAATACTCTGCTTGCAGATCATGTAAAAACTCTCTTTGTGCTCTTAATGAGCAGGCGATTTTTCTGGTATGACTTGTCAGAGAATGTAAATTAACCAACAATATGAAGCCTCGGAGACTAAAGCAACATCTGCAGTGGATGCTGAGGTTCAGGGAACGCAGCATCACCTTTTAATAAGGTAGGAATTGATGTGTCTGTGTCAGTGAGACAACGCTGCTCACCAAAAACAGGTCCCATGACAGAAACAGTAATATGGGCTTTTGCACACTGTGCTATAATTTAAACTCTTTACTTTTATTCTCTAGATGAAATGTGGGAAAGTGGAGTTCAGTTTGCTTCAAACTGCAGGCAATCTTTGACTACATAGTATTATGAAGAGACCATGGGTCCCAAACTTACAAGATGCATAATCTTTGATAAATAATTTTTCAAAGTGCCTCAGTTTTTTTTACTCTTAGTAAAATGAGAGTAATATCTATGACATAGAGTTTTGGAAAGAATATTGTTTATGAAAAAATCCAATATTGTGGCTAAGATAAAGCATGTTATACTTTCATGTAACACTCTTAGTTCACCTACCATGTACCAGTTAGATAAAGCATTTCACTGCTTCTCCCTCTTTGAAGTATAAACTCCCTTTATATAGGTGGAGATATAATTCTTCCTGATGACTCAAGTTGCACTGACTGCAGGAAGAAAAAGAGGAGGGAGGGGGGAGAAGCAAAATGGCAGAGTAGAAGGATGCCTGTAGCTCACCCTCTCCCACAAATACACCAAAACTCACATATACAGACCCACTCAGCCAACCAGAGGACCTGCCGAACTCCAACAGAACATCTCCCTCTTCGAAAGACAATGATTCCAAAAATCTGGTAGGAAAAAAGAAAAAAGAAAAGGCAAAACAGTGTGGGACCGATCCCACGGGGAGGCAGTGGCAAAGGAGGAATGGAGCTCATTCACTGGGTCTCCCCTCTCCAACGGAGAGGCCAGTGGGACATAAGGAGAACCTCCGAGGCTCAGATCTGCCCCGAGCACCCCTTGACCGACAGAACTGAGTTAAATGGGCACAAAGGGTCCCCATGATACCCAGCCAGGGATGCAAGCTGACAGCTGGGGCTGGGGCAGGTGGCCTGAGCTGGGCGGAGGACTGGGGCGGCTGCACTGAGGCAGCCCCAGGGAACTACAATATGCTGCACACCATGGATGGGAGGGGATACAGAGTAGAACAACCTCGGTCCCCCATAAATTGCGGAACAAAAAGCAAGCAACATGACTGGTGTGCCCTGGGGGGAGGGGCACCATAGCCTTTGTCTCCTCAGACCTGCGCTGCCATTACTGGCACTTCTCATGAGAAGACAGGCAGGGCTCAGCCACAGACACCATATTCTCCTGTGCACAGCATGCAAACAGCAGTGGGGCCGAGACCTGAATCCACACCCAGAGGCTCTGCAACCGCCTACGTAGGACTCAGACTTGTTTACACCTGGAGGCAGATAAGATCTTTCTTTCCTGGCACCTCAGAGAACTTGCGCTGCCATGACAAACAAGGAGCTGAGATTTGGCACAGAGCAGAGGTGGGGCCATTCTGCAGTCTTCCCCGAGCTCACCTTCAGAGCACTGACCCGAGGCGGAGCGGGCAGCTGTATAGAGTAGTGGAGCAACTGGCACCAGGAAAGGGCAGGTGGCAACCCGCTTTCCTGGCAGGAACGCAGCACCTGACCATGGTGCTGGAAGGGGGCGTGATCTGCCCACCTGCCTCCCCTGAGCACAGCATCTGACTGAGGCATCGGGAGGGGGAGTGATCCGCCTGCCCACCGGATAAGAGCTCAGTACCTGACCCAGTGTTGGGAGGGGGTGCGATCTGCTAGCTGACAGCCACTGGGAGCAGCACAGAAGAGGGCACCAACAGAGGGCCACTGGAAACAGCAAGCTGAGTTCACAAAACAGGCTGAAGACACAAAGACCTCTCAATAAAATCATTAAGAGCACACCGTCTCCAGGAGAACTAGATAACTGATACTCCTTAAGCCACAGTGCCAGAGAGATATGAGCAATATGAAGAAGCAGAGGAACCACTCCCAATTAAAAGATCAAGAAAAATCCCCTGAAAGCACAATCAAGGAAATAGACATTGATGGCCTACTAAATCATGATTTCAAAAAAGGAGTGATCAAAGTACTGAAGGAACTAAAAGAAACAGTGCTTAGAGATATAAAATATATCAAAAATGAAATAGAAGCTATAAAGAAGAACCAAGTAGAATTAGTAAACTCATTTGCTGAGATGAGAGCTGACCTAAAGGCTGTACAAAGCAGGCTAGATAATGCAGAGGAACGAATAAGTGACCTAGAAGACAGGACAACAGAAAGCACCCAATCAGAACAGCTGAGAAAAAAACAAATAAAAAACAATGAAAACAATATAAGGGACCTATGGGATAATATAAAGCGCGCCAATCTACGCATAATAGGGGTTCCAGAAGGGGAAGACAGAACAAAGGGAATTGAAAAGGTATTTGAAGAAATCATGACTGAAAACTTCCCAAACCTAAAGGAATCAGATATCCAAGTACAGGAGGCTCAGAGGGTCCCAAATAGGAAGAACCCAAACAGACCCACACCAAGATACATTATAATCTGGATATATTATCCAGAGTCAAGGATAAAGAAATGATACTAAAGGCAGCAAGAGAAAAACAAAGAGTGAGTTCCAAGGGAACCCCCATAAGGCTCTCTGCTGATTTCTCTACACAAACACTACTGGCCAGAAGTGAGTGGCAAGATATATTCAAAGTCCTGAGTGAAAAAAAGATGCAGCCTAGGATACTCTATCCAGCAAGGCTATCCTTTAGAATAGAAGGAGAGGGAAAGAACTTCACAGACAAGCAAACACTAAAAGAGTTTCACAACACTAAACCCATGCTAAAAGAAATACTGACAGGTCTACTCTAAATAGAAAAGAAGCAGGATGCTACAAAAATGAATGAGAAACCCATAACTGGAAAGGAGATAACGGCCATGAATTACAAAAAGAATAAACACAAAATTGTAAAAGAAGACATCTAAATCATTAAGAGTGAGAGAGGGAAGCAAGGAAAGCCATTGTGGAAAACAGTATGGATATTCCTCAAAAGACTAGAAATAGACTTACCATGTAACCCAGGAATCCTGCTCCTGGGCATAAATCCAGAAGGAACCCTACTTCAAAATGACACCTGCACCACAATGTTCATAGCAGCACTATTTACAATAGCCAAGACATGGAAACAGCTTAAATGTCCATCAACAGATGACTGTGTAAAGAACATGTGGTATATTTATACGATGGAATACTATTCAGCCATAAAAACCGACAACATAATGCCATTTGCAGGAATATGGATGTTCCTGGAGAATGTAATTCTAGGTGAAGTAAGCCAGAAAGAGAAAGAAAAATACCATATGAGATCACTCATATGAGGAATCTAAAATCAAAAAAAAAAAACCATTAATAAAAAACAGAAACAGACTCATAGACATAGAATACAAACTTGTGGTTGCCAAGGGGGTGTGGGGTGGGAAGGGGCAGACTGGGATTTTAAAATACAGAATAGATAAACAAGATTATACTGTATAGCACAGGGAAATATATACAAGATCTTGTGGTAGCTTATAGTGAAAAAAAAAGTGACAATGAATATATATATATTCATGTATAACTGAAAAATTGTGCTCTACACTAGAATTTGACAACATTGTAAAATGACTATTACTTAATAAAAAAAAATGTTAAAAAAAAAAAGAAAAGAAAAGAAAAAGAGGAGGGAACAGGAAACCAAGAACAGAGGGGTAGACAGAAAGGTGAGAAAGTAGAGTAAGAAAGAGTGCTACATATGAATGACAATGAGACTTACAGTTAGTGTTGGTCGACACTGACTGAATCCAACATTCATTTCTCCTTCTTTCTGCATGTCTTTCTATATAGTACAGACTGAGAAAGGAAAGCATTCATTTGCTAAACTCCCTTGTTGCTAGGGTTTTAGATGTCAGTTATATTCTCCTAATCAGACAGAATTTAAGAAGCTTTGGAATGAAAAAGTGAGGCAGAAGCTGTTTTTTATTTTATTGGCAAACATGGTCATGAAGGTCATCTATCTATTTTTTTCTTCAACATTAACTGAGTTTCCAGTGTCCCATCATCATTTGTGTAGGTAAGGAGGGGCTAGACATGGCAGACTGAAGTCTGGTAACTTACGAATTTTCTCATACAGTTCTGAATCTAGCAACAGTAAATTTAGTGGTTTTTTGACTATAGTAGCTCCCTGACAGTGGATGTATGAGGATCATGGTCCTGTGGAGTCATTCTCAAGCCAGTGGCTTCTCATCAAAGAGTCATTAGCTACCTTGGGTAGCTCAGTTCAGTGGGGGTGGCTTTGTTATTCATTTTTGACAGTTCAATCTAGAATATGTTTCTTCAGCCCTACCAAGGCATTTAATAACCTGTCCAAAATCCCTTTTTTATTTAAACTAGTTAAATGGAGTCCATTATCTGAAACTGAACCACGCAGATAGAGATTCTAATAAAGTTTCATAAAAGCTATAACCAATGGAGGAATTATGCGCACAATCAACAACTTAGACCATTTGAAAGTTAACATTTATTGGTTAAGTCTTAATATATAATTTTTTCTTAAAACTGTATGTTTTCCACTCAAATAAAAAGAATGAAACACAGAAAAAATTACTAACCAACCACCAGTTACGCTGTATCAAGCAAAGCACAATGATAGAAGGAAGGAAAAAAAATAGTACTACTTTAAATGAGCTCACAATCTATATAGAGGATGACAAATCCAGAAGAATTTTAAATATAAGACAAAGTGTGGAAAGCAGAGCAAAGTAAGAGTGCTCTAGCAGCACAGAGGAAAGGGAATGATTATGGCTGTGGTAATGAGGGAGGGATAATAGTACTTCTTGTGATTCTAGTGATTACAATCTCTTGGGAAAATTTTTTCTCAAAATGGAATCCACAAAACCAGTTCTCAGAGGTTAATAAGTTCTTTATAAAGCAATGTATCTCAATAATATGTTTGGGGAAACTGGGTTAAACCAAAATATGTTTTGTCTTTTAGAACTATGCACAGACTTTAATACCTAATGTATGTTGAGTATCTCTTTTAAAAAGGAACACAATCACAATATTTCAAACTTTACCTTGACAAGAGAATAACAGAATGCAGTCTTCATGGACTATCTCTCAGGGTTACAGTTGTAAAGAACACACTTTGAAAATAAAATGTGACATAAAGTAAATAATAGATTTATTAATCCAGAAAAATGGTCATTGTGTATAATGATCACTTTTACAACTAGTAGCTAAGCTGAAAAGTATAATGCCATGGTAAAGGAATTCAGACATTCAAGAGAAAAAGACAGAATTTTTTTCTTTTTGTTTTGCAAAACACAGTGATGTGTAAAAGGGAACCACAGTTTGGAATAATCACATGACGTCAAAGTAACAGATACAACTACTAGTCCTGATTAACTGGCAGTTATGGAAACTGAAAGATTTTTTTTTCAAAGGATTGTGGCTTGATGTGCTAGAGGAAAATTTTCAATGCAAAACACACCTATGCACACATGGACACACATACAATACCAGCAAAGCAGAAGTCTGTGTAATAACTTCTCAAAAAAGCCAAAAACTTATCACAGGAAATTTCTTGAAAATGTTTTGTGGTTAAAAATAAAAACTATTTGATTTCATGGCATTGAAATTAAAGGTGTTTTTTCAACCATTAACTTCTTTTTGGTATTGCTCCTTATGCTTTACTAAGATAAAAATATTTCACTTAATAGGTTTTAAAGTACACAAAAAAACAGTTAAGTTAATAATTCACAGAATTAAAAAAAGCTAACATTTAATGAATACTAATTATGTGCCAGCTGCTATTTTAAATGGTTTGTATACAGTAACTATTTTGTCTTCAAAATAATTCTTTGAATAGGTACTATTACTATCTCAATTTTATGGATTATGAAACTAAAACTTGGGGAAATCTAGTCCCCTCTTCAAGGTCACTACTATCTGGCTACAGGTCAAGCTACTGTAACAAAGGGACACAAAACTCCAATAGCTTGAATAGATAGAAGTTTCTCATCCCAGAGCTACAGTCAGGTAAGGAGTGCAACTTTGTTTCACAAGATCATCAGGGACCCAGATTCTTTCCATTCAGTGGTTCTGTCATCTTCAGGGTATTGCCTTTATTGGTATGGCTGAAGTGAGGTCTTGACCACAATGTCCACATTCCAGCCCACTGGAAGCTTATAAGAGCAGTGGAGGGCAAGGAGTTACTTTAAAAGAGTGAGATCTAGAATGTGCCTACATCACTTCCTCTCACACCCCACTGGCCATAACTTAGTCTTATTACTTTTTCTGGGTCCAAGGGAAGCTGAATGATTATCAAAGAAGAATAAGAGAATGAATACTGCGGACAATTAGCAATGACACATAAAGATTCTTAATAAATCATCTGGGGTCTCATCTACTAATTAATAGCACTGAGATATAAACCTAGTTCAGTCTTACTTAATGCTCAGCTGATATTTGACACCTTTAACCAACCTGTAAAATAGATGTTTTTTAACCAGATTAATAGATGTCACTTATGATGAGAGAGATTAAATTACCTCTTTAGGGTCAGCAACTATTCAGATGCTTTGCAAGACAGGAAGCCATGTCTTTGGTACACAATGATTATTTTTAATCACATGGAATACATTTTTCTATGACTGGCAATGCATTGCTCTTTAAACCATATCTATATCTATATGACATATATACATACATGACTTCTAGAAAAATCTTGTGCTGTACAGATATATCACTCTATTCAATTCACTTAATGATAAAGTCCCAACCCTCATGAAAGTCTTTGTTTAGAGAAGGTTGACTATCAGGTCTTCAAAAATACTTTGTGATATTTTTCTAGGAGAAAATTTAATTTGACTAATGTTATTTGAACTTACAATAGCTTTTTCAGGGAAATGTAGATCTATAAATCAGAGGTTTACCTGCACTGACAGTAGGCAATGAAACCTATCTGCTGGAGCTCACCAGTCAAATGTTGCTCAAGCTGGTAGTGAGAGAGAATCAGTATGCAAATCAGATGACTAAGGCATATAATGCCAGTCTCTTTCTAGGTCAGTATCTACAGAAGTGCATATGAAAATAAAACTTCTCTCTTGAACTCCACTAAATTTAAATCACAGCAGAGAGGCAAGGATCAAACAGAGATGGCCAAGATCAAATTGAGAATAAAGTAATCTTGTACATCCCTTGAGCTTCCACTGCAAGTGATGATAGCAATCAAGAGGATGCCTCTCTGTGCTGAGAGCTGAGGTGGATAAAGTGCGGGCACCAGTCTTTCTATTCGGATCCTTTCACAACTACTAAAATGCACTTTTAAACTTTCAGGTGCATTAGTAGTGCCATAAAGAATTGAAATCTCTTTTCATATCATTTTAGCAGTCATTTGGCTGTATCACAGGTCACTGTTTCTTGTATGCTACAGTAAACCTCTACCTAAAAGTGTCAGGCTGACTGTGAGGAGCTATCAACTATCTGCACGCCTGACAGGACTTCAAAAAAAAAAAAAAAAAAAAAAAAAAAAAAAACCTCTGCCTCACACATCAGACAAGCTCCCTGCTTTATTAAATAGTAGCAATGATCCTTTTCTTAAAGATCAATGAAAACTTCCAAATGCATTTTGTTAATCCTTATTCATAACATATATTTACAAGAATGCATGTAATAATGACCTTGGATATTGACTCTTAGTGAAAAATAATGCTTAAACTTGTCCAAGTAATTTATTTTATGTCATGATCTTCCTCTGAAATTAGCCGCTAGTATTCTACAACTTCTTAAATCTCTAACAAAGAAAGGCATATATACTGATGACTGATACTTTTTGTTTTTATCTAAGTTCTTTATATAAACTTAATACCAAAAGAAAAGTAGTAAAGATTGTAAGTATGGGAAGGTACTTTTTTCAGATTACTTCATATATTTCCAAATACTATAAGAAGTATTATTTAGATCTGTAAAATATGATCAAGTTTTGCTGCTTAGTATGTAGCTTTCCAAGCTCACAAATTCATAAAGAGTATTACACAGAGATAATGAGATATGATGATGGTTACACATACAGAAGCAATGTGTATTCTGCACAAATTCTTCTAATAGATTTGATATATTAATTAAAATGATTCCAGGGAATTTCCAGTCTCCTGGGCTTTGGATATCAAGACCTTTAAATCTAATCCCGTTGGCTTGATTTACATTATACTTACTACTACAATTTAGACCTTTAAATCCAATCTCTTTGATTTGATTTCTACTACAATTACTACTACAATTTCTAGTATGAAAATTATGAATTCATTTATGCAGGTGTTAATTTACTCAACAAATGTCTAATAAACAACTACACATCAGGCACTGATCTAGCAACAATCAAGAATACACTGATGGACTAAAAAGACATGGATCCCACTCATGTCTTTTAGAGCCTAGTAACAGGGACAGATATTAACAAAATACTTCTACATATTAAAAAATACAAATTGTGCTATGTTCTACAAAGGAAAAATACAGATATTAGGGAGTAATACAAGGTGTAATGATTCAATCTGTGGCTAGAGAAAGCTCCTTTAAAGAGGTATATGAGGCCCCAAAGTTCACAAGAATGATTTGCATGACACTGTAGAGCTAGCAAGAAAATGTGAGCTGATAGTGAAGAGTGAGAGAAGATTCGCATTCTGAATTAGGGAGCACTAAACTATACATAGGCTTAAATTCCAAAGACCAAATTCTAAGATACTGAGCTTGAACTTCAGTTATTTAAATAGAAAGAGTCTCAATTTTTGGTTATCCTTCTTTGTCCTGTTTGGGATGGTTCCCTCATCATTCAGTAAGAGAACAATTTAAATGAAGGAACATCTTGTTCACTCATATATTTTTTAAAAAACTTTGACTAGGCAAATAAAGAGCCAGGTTAAAGAACGTATATTGTAGCCTCCCTCAATTAGGCAAGACCATGGGACTCAATTTTGGCTAATGGTGTGATGCTGAACTGTCAGGTGTAAATTCTAGGAAAAGTCTTTAAAGGAAAAGCTAGAACATAGACGTGAGGGCTGGAACACTCGCACCCATCTTGAACAATGAGGTGATGCCACATGCAGAGGATATTAGAGGAGAAAGATCTAAGAAGCCTAGTTCCCTGAGGTGTCCACCCTATCATGCTAGAATTCCTGCCTCTAATCTTTTTTTAAATAAGAACAATACAAATTTTATGCTATCTCTTATTTTCCATTCTCCACTCAACAACCAGAGTAATTCTTTTAAAATTTAAATGAGATTTTATCTCTTTCCTCTTTAGAACCCAAAATGTTTTCTAATCTTACTCAGAGTGAAATACAAAGTCTTCAAGCCCTTCATGGTGCCTTGTAATTTGGTCCCATCTACCAACTCTCTCCCTCTTTCACTGTGTTGTGACCCTCATAGGCCCCCTTTCTACCCCTAAACATGAGTAAGCATGTTCCTGCTTCAGGGTCTTTGCATTTGCTATTACCTTTCTTGAAAAACTATCAATAACACAGTGCCTGACTCCCTCACATAATTCACATCTCTACTCATTAAAAAAAGTGTCTTTTGTAACCATTCTAAACAAAATTACAGTACACATATCACCCTGCCTTATTACATTTCTTCTTCGGTCTTATATTTCATAGCACCTAACACTCACTGACTTCCTTCCCTTCTTCCTTCCTTCCGCCATTTGTTTCCTTTATACCATTAATTATAAACTTAGAACAATGACTACAATTTAGAATAATATATAAAACATTTGTTGAATACATAAATAAAATATCTTTAAGTTTATTCTAGTTCAGTAAAAGTTATAGATTGTTACAACAGCAAAAACAAAAGCTGATGTTCTCCTGTAACCTACCTAGATTTAAGGGGGGAAAAAGCCTTAGTAGTTTTATATCCACTCAAAGTCTTCTCATAGTATTTTTCAGCAACCAGTAACCACCAGCCCATACTTGTATAACACAACACCTCAATAACACTGTAGGGAACTTAGTAACACTTGTTAGAAGAGAAAAATGGTATATGAGAAAAAGACATGGAGACAGAGTAAGATATTGGTCAGAGTTGGGAAGAAATAATGAGCAGCAAGGTCTTGGTGACTAGACAGAATCCCCTATTGTTAGTCTTACTTAAAGACTCTAAGGTTTCAGGATATAGTAATCATATCTAGCTGCATTATAATTTACGTATCTTCTGTCCTGTCTATTTTTTAAAAAAGTCTTCATGCATTCAACAAATATGAATGGATCTCAAGGCAGTGTGGGTAGAATTGTATGCAAAAATAGACACAGAACTTGCATGATTCTTTGAGGGAATCCTATGATTTATGATTTCATTATATTTTGTTTTTTTAAATTAATTAATTCATTTATTATTCTTTTTGATTTCATTATATTTCATCTTCTGAATTTGAGTTATGGAATCTGTAGACAGATGACTAAAGAAGTTTATGTAAACATACTAATAAGGTCAATTTTAATAAAGTAAATTTCTAAAATAAAAATATGTAATAATTTTTATTTTAATAAGGAAAAACAGAATTAGGATTAAGTGAAAGATTAAAGATTCTACTGAATTTAAAGGAGTATTATATGAATCTACATTAAAGCTCACTCTATTCAGAAGTCAAGTAAGATACTCATATATATGCACTATAACATGGATTTAATATATTTAATGACAGTAAGAGATCAGTCTTAATATTAACCTGGACAGGACCATAAAAGCACCATTAAAACTTACCATTTGTCATATAGAAAGCTTAAATTTTATTTTATTTCTTCAAGTAAAAGTCAGGAATTTGGCATTTTCTTTATTTCAATGACAGGATACTTAGAATCCCTGGCTGAGGAAATGGCAGATTTCAGTTCCTAGTTGTATTTTATCTCTCCTCACCAGCTGTGCATTTTTGATAGAAGAGAAGGAAGGGAAGGTACCGGGAGTGGAGGGGTTAGTCTATTCATATTTCATAAGGCCTTCTCTGTGAGCCCTGCAGTTGCCATCAAAGCACATACACACACAGTGTCCCTCACACCCCAAAGACCACTGACACAGAATAAGGGTCAAGATATGCAGCAAGACAGATTCTTTGAAGTCTGCATTTTAGTGGCACTTAGACACAAAATATTTGGTCACTTCTGACCCCCATAACCCTCGAGGCTATGGGCTCAAACACATGTGAACTGTCTACCATCATCACAAACACTTTCTCTTTATAAAGGCCTCAAATACTATGTCTTATATCTGAGTAAACAGAGCTATGAAGAAACCAGAGCAAAGAATCAAAATCTGAAAATACAGTGAAACAGCATAAATGGGTGGTTGTTACTTTCCTACTCTAATTTAATCAGTAGTTGTCTATTATAAAAGTCCACACAAGAATAGTTAATCACAATTTAGAGAAAATAATGTGATCTTTCTTTAGCATGAATACATTCTAGCATAAGGCAAGCAAAAACCCAACTCTAGAAAATCTTTTTTTCTCACTAAGGTTTGCAGTGATCAAAGTTTGGATAGAAGTATTGGATCCAGTATAAAATAAAGTTAAAATGGGCACTAATTCAATACATAGTAGAGGTTCATGTAGAGTTGCCATATAGTGGTCTTAATTAATAAGGACAATTTAGCCACTTCTCCATATAACCAATTGTCTAGCATCATGAATATTTAAAGACTACTGCATCCTATTATTGTAATAACCTGTTTTTTTAATGAATGTTAGTCACAACAAAACTTGATCACCTAGAACTTCATGATCAAGTGTACTCATAGCTATCTGTATATTTTTTTAAGAACAAACTAAGATCAAAGTGTCGTTACCTAATAGCAGATGCGATTCAAAAAGCTTGGAAAATAGCGTAACATAAAAATCTGCTTTTTAGTTTGTAACAGTTCTTTCTGGCTGCCATGGATAGGCTGAGGTCTCCCTGGAAATAGACTATGAAATGAAGATGTGAAAGTGAGAGATTTATTAGGGTACCCAACTTGGGGTGCATGAGAAGGAACAGGAATGGACAGAGCTGTGAAGCCATGGTGCAGTCACAGGCCTTGGCCAACTCTCAGGGAGATCTGGGGCTAGGATGGCATAGGAGAGTTGTCTGGGTCGGGTAAAGGGGTTGTGCCTCTCTCCTCCCAGGGTGACCAGTCATTGGATGTGGAAATAACCTAACTGAGCGCCACTCAGCCAAAGCATTTCCCAAAAAGAGCTGAGAGCTTTTGGCTAGACAATCTCCTACCAGCTAGGGAAAGAAATCTTTTAGCTCTGAACAGAGGTCTATGTTGGTACAGCATAGTATCCATAACACATGTTTCTTCAAATATTATTTAGACACATTCTATGTATAAATTACCGTTGGTAGATGAACTCAAGCCTCTTAATACAAATTTCTCTCTCCAGAAACTTGCCAGCATAGATACTATATATGTACACATATAAAATATACTTAATATTACTCTTAACATTAAGTATATTGCTATCAATTAACATACTTAATTACCTCATAAGACTAACTATTTAGAGACATACCTAATATAAAAATCAGAAGCAATAAATACATAGAAAAGAGTAGGCTATTAGCATATGCGAAGGATTGGGGAAATTACCTTTGCATTGATTTAGGGCTATAAAAATAAATAGGATTTTAGTATGAGGAGAGGAGGGGAAAATATTAAGGTATAAAGAATACTGTTATACATAAAAAAGAAAAGTTATGCAAGCAAATGTGAAATGGGACCAGTCAGAGAACAAGCAACAAGCCAATCTGACAGGAATATAGGTTAAATAAAAATAAAATTTGGGGAGATAGTGTCATAAAGGGAAGGTGGTGCAGATTTGAAAGTCCAGATTTTATTGGAGGTCTTACTGATCTCCGATGAAAAGATCACTACTTGTTTGTTTATGAAGAGACGGAAGGAATGACATTTTAAGATATGGCTTCTTTCTAACTAGTACAGGCAACTGAGCTTTCCCAATAATTCTATGTGTTTCCTTGAATACTGTCCCTAGAGTACACAATCAGAATGTTTTCTTTTGCTGGTAGACCTCTTGACAGGTTGTTATTCAAAGGAACTAAAATTTTTAAATTAAATCAAAACCATTTTTTTGATGCTACTTGAAAGACTAATTTATCTTAAATGTTCCATATCTGTTTTCAGAATGGAGTTTTTGTACCAAATTCCCCCATTCTTTTGCTTTTATCTAACATACAGTTTAAAAATAAACTGCTAAATTTCACATGTGATCAAAGTATAGGACCACTTTTCAATATATATAGGTTAAATGTATCCCTTAGGGATTCAAATAATATTGGAATAAGACAAAATACTTTGACTAAAATGCAGTAAGTAAACATAAACCTCCATGGCCATGAATATACTACTATCAAGTACTGGATTCTGAGTAGTACAAATACTGCTACCACTGTTATTGACAGATAATTTTCATGGAGCATTGTCCAATTAAGAGAGTGGACGTGTGTAAAGGGTTTACCTTTTTTAATCTTCACAATGGTATTATTATTTGAACCTATTTTTATTTTAATTTTTCAGATAGTTTTTCAGATAAGTGAATAGCCAGAGGCCCAGGGGCCTCTGTTAGTCAGCAGTGAAGTCAAGATTTAAACTCAAGCTCTTTACCCATAAGATATCATCCCTACTGAGTACATAAAGTTGACACTTATAGGCTTAAGGAATTTAATCTGTTGAAGTCAGGCTTATTAGTCACAAAAGATCTCATTTATTAACTATGCTATCTGGTTTCACATCAAAATTTATTTAACAAAATTTAAAATATAGATGCTATTGTCAGTTTCCAAATAACAACAGGACACCATCCCATCTGAAAGCAAAAAAGCGAAAAAAAAAAAAAAAAAAGGCACCGATGCATTCTGCATCTCACCAGTTCATTCTTCTTCATTTCCATTCCCTGAGATAATTTTATCAAATCTTGGTCTTCAAAAATCTAACACTTGTCCCCCTGTTCTCAGCTGATGATTATGCCTTACACTTTGGAAAAAAGAAGCAATCAAAAGAGAACAGATCTCTTTCCCAACACCAGATCTGCCAGTCTACCTACATTTAAGTTTGAATCTGACCTCCTTATTGAACTTATCTAAGAGTATTGGATGCATATGTACTCTGGATCCCATCACCTCTCATCCGCTCAAGGCCTTAGGTCGTGCAGTTATCTGTTCTCTGTCTTATATTCATCAGTGATCACCTTTGCATTTTTTTTTCTTTTTAAGTCTTCTCTTGATACTATGTTCCTCTTTTGCTTCTCTGCTTCCATTCACAGAAAAACATCTCAAAAAGGATTGTCAGTATTTGCCAATTCTTTTTGACCTCCACCCACCTGACCCGTGCCACATACACACTCTTTTTCTTTTCAAGCTACTTCCTGTTGGGAATTTGCCCCACTAATCCCACTAAAATTTTGTTGCAAAGGTCTTCAGAGATTTCTGTCTTGCTTAAATCCAGTTGTTGATCCTTTTTATCACTTATTCAACTTTTTAGCAGCACATGACACAGTTGACCACTGTCTCATAAAAATACAGTTTCTTGGCTTCCAGGAAACAATAGTTTTCTGCTTTTCATTCCGCCTCAATGGTCACTTCTTGTAAGTGACATTTCCTGGCTCTTCTTCCTCCAATCAGTCAACTCTAAGTGTTAGGGGTCCTTAAGCTGAATCTATGACTATCTACTCTTCTATATTATAATCCTTTCACTGATGATGTCATCTATTCTCATGACTCTGAACATGATTTTTATGTTGATGACTTCCAATTTTACATATTCTGAACTGACTTCCACCCCTGGATTCAAATAATATGCACAGCTGATTTCTTCTCAGCTCTCATTTGATAAGATAAAGGAGAAAACAAAAGCAGTCCCTAGCATCTGGGACGCTTCCATTTTTCTCAACATTCACAGTCTATCAAGATGTCTATCCCCAAAGGAAATTTTGACTACTCTTCCACATCTTCACAGTATCCTTTTCACTCCACCAACATCTTTGGAATAGATAAACCAATATCCTCCTTACTGAATTTTGTAAAACTTATGTATTCTACAGTTCATACTCCATGCAAAACCTGAATAATTTTAAAAATATGTAAACACGATGATGCCATTTCACTACTTAAAATTAATTCTTGCAATGACTTACGCTTAGAATGAAATTAAATGCAAGATTCCTACATGAATGGCTCCTGAGTACTTCCATGATAATATATTTTTAAATTGAAGTACAATTGACTTACAACATTGTGTTAGTTTCCAGTATACAGCAAAGCTGTATATATATACACACACACACATAAATATTCTTTTTAAGATTCCTTTCCATTGTAGGTGTTTGCAAGATATTGAGTATAGTTCCCTGTGCTATGAAGTAAATCCTTCTTGTTTATCTATTTTATATATGGTAGTGTGTGTCTGTTAATCCTATACTCCTAATTCCCCCCACCCATAAGTTTGTTTTCTAAGTCTGTAAGTCTGTTTCCGTTTTGTAAGTTCATTTGTATTATTTTTTAGTTTCCACATACACATAATATCACATAGTATCTCCCTTTCTCTGTCTGACTGACTTCACTCAGTACAATAATATCGAAGTCCATCCATGTTATTGCAAATGACAATATTTCATTCTTTTTATGGCTAATATTCCATTATATATATATGTATACCACACCTTCTCTATCCATTTATCTGTTGATGGACCCTTAAGTTGCTTCCATATCTTGTCTATTGTAAATAATGCTGCTATGAACGTTGGAGCACGTGTATCTTATCAAAATAGAATTTTCGTCTTTTCTGGATACATGCCCAGGAGTGGGGATGCTGCATCATACAGTAACTCTATAATATGGCTTCTACCTTCAATGCCCTTGTTTCATCCATACAGCTTTCCTTTTGTTCCTTGAACACATCTAGCTCTTTTCTGACACAAGCACTTTGCAAATTTTCGTTAACTCTGCCTAGAACATTCATCACTCATCACCCAGATCTTCACATGGTGAATTCCCTCAATTCAGGCTTAAATGTTTCTTCAAAGAGAGGTTTCCTTACAATTTTATCTGAAATAGCACACTCCACCCCAGTTACTCTGTATTGCTTTATCTATTTTATTTTTGTAATAGTACCTAAAAAACATGAAATCATCATCACTAGTTACTTACTTGTCTATTCAATGGTAGCTTCATACAAGCAAGAGAACTCTGCCTATTTTTTCACTATATCCCCAGTGCTTAGAGAAGTGCCTGTCACAAAAATCAAAGATTTTTTATTTTTAGGAGAGAGTGACAATAGGTATAGATTGCACATCCCAAAAATGACAGAAACAAAGTTGAAGATTCATTTGCATATATTATGTCTACTGGAGCTCAGCCAATAAGAAGGCCAGTCTGATGCTCATATTTGAGGCCTAGGCCAGCACTAAAGGCTGCTGACCATCATCTGCTCTGCCTGCAATTCATGGCCTGCCGTTAGACACAGCCTCTGGCTGCATAACATTTGTTATGCATCCCATAGGGGATGTATCCATTAGTTACAATATGAAGAACAGACCAGGCCAAGCAGAGAGTATCACACACACAGGAGGTAATAACAGAAACGATGCTAACAGGAAAATGAAACCCTTTTTTTGGTTCACAATAGATAGAAAATATGACGTAAAATTTACATAGGAGTAAAAATAGCTTCTGTTGAAAAGTAATCACTTCTAGAAAAAGGAATACTTTCAGAGAAATCTTTTATTTTTTTTGAATCTTCAACTAACAAAGTTTAGGTCATCTAAGTAAGTCCAGAAAGTTGCTACCTTCTAAGTCTGGATATTAAAATGCTACTTCTAAATTCACTGGTTCAAGACGAGTATTCAAATATACCAGACTCACATACCTAATTTTAGCGATAATCACGAACTCTCATAGTTTTTATATACTGTGCCAGCCACTATTTTAAGTATTTAGCAGCAATAATTCACTTAATCCCCGTAAGAACACAATGTGATCTATATCATCATTACTGCCAGTTTAGAGATGAAGGCATAGAGCATCTAATTTATGGACAGATTTGGGTAGGAACCCAGGTAATTTGATCCTACATTAATTTTTCCTCACAAATATTTTATATTTCCTCTCATAGGTAGCTCCTATTCTTTAGGGTTGTCTATCTCCTTCAGTCATCTTCCAGTTCCTTGGTATCTTGCTTCTCACAAGGCAGACTCCATGAGTTCTTTCAGTGCTATGAAAAGTGCTGAGTTTTCTTCCAACACATAACGAAACTGACTTGTGAACTTCTCTTTCAAAGATGGTAAGAGCCACCAAAGCCCTCGGAACTCTCAAGACTCTGATGTGTCCACATGATGCAAAACATACACTACATTCCCTTACTAGGTCAAATAACTGAGGGGTCTTTGCAGCAAAATAAGAACACTAAGTATTTCATGTGTTAAGAGGTATGTATGTTAACCTCTATAGAATTATCAGAGAAGACTATGCACTATAAGGCACACAAACATGTTTGTCTGCTTTTGATAAATCGTGAAGAATGAGCACTGAAGGGGTTTCTTCATATTGCCATTAATTTAGACATTACTGGTATCAATACAGATGAAGGACTTCCTATTTCTATGGTTAAACAATAGAAGTTACACCCTTTAAAAAAAACCATCATTATAACATTCTTATATTGAGTCTAAATTTTCTTTTTTTTACTTAGTCCTATATCTTTTTATTTTCACACATTTCTTCATTTTGGGAATTTTTTTTTTTAACCATAGTCTTTTATATACAAGAGTTGCCTTCTTTTCTCAAATTAAATGACAGTAACTCCTTGAATCCTTCTTCAGAGGTCCTGGTTTCCAGGCCATTAATCATTTTAGATGGCATTTCTGAGTCTTACACATGTCCATCTCATCGGTTTTGAAAAGTGGAAATTAAACTGCACACTCATTCTTAATCAAACTGAGATTTGTTTTCCAATACACACTTGCAGTCATTCTACTGGGAGAATATTCAAATGTTTTGTTTTTGTTGTTTGTTTGTTTTAAACTGAAAAAAATACCACTGTGTGGACAAAAAAAAAGAGAATGCATAAGATTTGGAGCTTTCTGTAATAAGCTTTCACACTGCTTATTCAGGTTAACTCGTTTCAGAGCAACATGATTTATGCCTAGCCATCTATTTTCTGTTACACTTATCTCTTATGAATGCAGTATCATTGATTATGTAACATCCCTCCAATATTTTAAAGTCACAAGAAATCCAAGCTCTCTCTATCTAGATTTTAGTGATCCTATCCAAAGTGGTATCATTCTACATCTTACTGAAAATATTTTGGTAACATACTTGAATAAATTCAGGCTGACATATATCTAAAGGGAAATATCTGACATGTCCACAGATCATGATATTCATTGGGTTTAATTCTTTAATTCTATAAGCGGTTACTTAACTAATCATTGTTTTAAAGTGGGTTTATTAGTTATATTTGCAATAAAACTGTTTTGTATAGCAATCAGTAACAGTAAAAACTATAGGAGTCAGAGTAAGTGCTATGAATTTTCATTTATTCATATTCCTTTACTTATTTAATCAATTAGTGTGTACCTTCTTTTATGATCATTACCAGATGGATTATTAAAATACAATTTTAAAATGCACTGGTTCAAAAGAGAATTGAAATAAGTGAAATTCGTACTGTTACCATTGAAAGTTATAAATTTGCTATCTCTTTCCTAAGAATATCTCTTCCAATTTCTGCAACAACATATGTGCACATACAAAATTACACAGACACAGACATATACACACTGTAACTTTATTAATGATATCCTTTACATAATTATCTGCCATAATCTGTATTTCTGGTACATGTTTTAGTATAACCTTATCAAAGAAAAAGCATCCCATTAGACCCCAGTGGTCTAAAAAGTTTAGTCTGAATTGTGCTGTGGTCTAGCATGTTTGTCAGAGTATCAAAAAGAACCAAATTAAAAAAAATCACTTGAATAAATACATTGTATTTTTTTCCCTCTCCTCAGATATCCTAAAATGGCCACCCACAATATCCCTCATTCCCATGAGCATTTTAAACCGTATATCCATGACTGCACAGCTGTCAGATAATTTGACTTTGTCCACTTAAACTTTTCTTTTGCTAAGAAACACTCCTACATTTATTTGGTATTCTAGTCAAGAAATGTTATGCTTGTCACAGACCTCAGAAATCTAGGGGAAATGGGAACTCTTCTTAGACAAATACATTAATAAATACATTAACTTTCTTACTGTGTCCATCTCTTGATTTTTTCCCCCCTATATGGTTAAGAGAGAATGTTACTCAAAGGAAGAAACACTAGAGAAAAGTGAAAGAATTACATCTTGCTTCAAGGGAATAGAAAGCTAGAAGTTTTGATTTTTTTTCACTATTTAATCCAAGTTGCATAAATCCACTCCAGTTATTTGAGTACTTCCTACATATGAGGTACAGACTATTTTACTATAAATCTGGCTCCATATTCATCATTCCACTCAAAGTCCTTTAGAGAAAGGATATTGTTTACAGCCAACATGTGTTTAACAAGCTCTACAGCTTTGTGGGTGTGCTTACTTACTTAATCACAGAGCAGCCTGTCTGACACAGAGAAATTTGCTCCTTTGCAAAATTCACTCCAAGGTCACTGACAGCCCTTAGAACATTGGCTCATCTGGCTGTCATCCAGCTGTCTAGTGGCTATTGAAGTTCCCCTTGTCTATGTAGGTTATGATGAAAGATACTGCAGATTAGACACTTCAAGGTTCAAAACATCAAGACATAGCTAATCAAAGTATTGTTCATGCTTTTTGACCACTACCTTTAAACTATTTAATTATTAGAATGTAGAAATGGTTATGAATGTCAAAAGTCATATAGTATAGTATAAAAGTTTGTATTTCAAAGTGTAAAAGCTGTTCATGTCTATGTCTCATGACAGACACTGAAGGCAAAGAAAGGTCAAAACAAGTGTCAGAAAAGGAGCTACAAAATTGAGCCATAGCATATATATTTTATTTAACACTGAATAGAAAGCTAGATGGAAAAGGGAACACTGATTCCAGTGTGTCTATTTCTAAACACTACCTCTTTGTAGTTACTCAAAATATCTGTATTTGGAAGTTTTACATTTTATGAATTAAGGATCCCATTTTGAGGGGACTAATTCCCTTGATTATTTAAAAGTCAAGGAACTCACTTGGTGTATATTTAGAATAGATACATTCATATGTTTGTTTCAAATTTTTATTTTGATTATTGCCCTTTAATTCACATTGCTTGAAGAATGATTATTTGTAATTAATTTCTTTACTAGTTCTCTTTTACTGCTTTGACATAACTTAAAATTTTAAAAAATTATGTTATTTTAAACCTATATATCTCTTTTTGTTTTTGCTATTAGAAACAATTCAGTAATTATTATTATCCAAACTATTTTAAAGTCTGGTCAGGATACTACCCATATTTTATACTCTCAATATATTTTCTATTACATTTGAATATTTCTGCTTTCTTCTTAATCAAATGTATGTACAAATTGAATGTACATATGCTCCATATGTTTGCTTTGTCCATTCCTTATGCAAAGGTGTGTTTGCCAAGAATAAACAAATGCTTTTCCATTTCTCTGGTGAAACAAATGAGAAAAATAATTTTCTTATAATTAATATTCTTTGAACATAAAACAAATATTAGCCACTAACTGAATAATTTATATTTAATTAGATACAATATGAAGTTCAGTTTTACAAATAAAAAATCACTTATCTCTAAGAATATTTTATCAACAAATATTAATATTTTCAAACATATATTTAAATATCTGTATAAATGACTGCTGTTATTGGAAAACAAAGCATGTTCTTCTGCAACTTCCTCTTAATAAGAACTGAGACTTCAAAATCAACAAATATTTGGAATGAGAAGTAAGGTAGGAGTTTTCTCAAACATTTCTTGAGATGCAAAAAAAGATGAAGGTTACAAAATAAGCACTGAACTTTTCAAAACATATCATTAAGTCCAGAGCAGTTTCCATAAGAAATATTCAGTTTCTACTTCCCATAGGACCACTTCAACAGCAAGGGTCTAGGATACCTGTTGAGGGCAAGTATCATTCCTAGCACTACATTTCTTGAATTCCTTCTTGGTACATGTGAGTGTCTAAAGATGTTCTTTCACTAGTTCTTTCACTAGTAGTTCTTGGAACTACTGTCCTCATTCATGACTGCTGAATTTTCATATCCATCACTGATTCTAATGCCTTAACTAAAGCAACTGAGGCAGGTGGCTAAAGAGCATTAGAAGATAATAATGACTTCCCTTCTATATCACAACCTATTTCGGGGGGTGAATTCCCAGCTGGATGAGATAACAATACACATTGAATTCAGTGGGCAAGCCAAAGTGCCTAAAAAAAGGCATGGCAATTTATCATATTCTACAAATAGTTAGTGCTCAGTGTTAGGATACGAGGGTCCTGGGAATGTCTGTAAGGGACACTGGCTGACTACTTCTACAGCATCCACCTGTCTCTCTTCTCTGGTATTCCTTAAAAGAAAATCTTACAAAGTCTACGGAATGGATCCCACCCTAGCTCCAACTCCAATTCTGAATGGCTTAAAATTTCAGTGTATCTACTGCTTTAAAACCAATAATTGGTTTAAAGATGGACACAAGTCTAACAGAGAGATGGGGGTAAACGCCAGGATTTTGCAGAGGCTACAGAAAGGTCTCTCTCTACTCTTGGACATGATGTGAGGTTATAAAAGATAGGCTGTTCCTTGACTGCTGAAATTTTGCTATCACATAGCACAGTATGGAGTTCCTGGTGGGACTAGGATAACATGTAGATTCTCGGGCTGATGGCAACACCCTGGAAGTCAGAGGAGAGCTAGAGAAGCCAGGAAGGATGGTGTTGCTGAATCTCTACATCAGACTTGAATCTAGATTTAGCTTTGGATTTTTTTTAAGCCAACACATTTCTTTGTTTATTTGTTTAAGTCAGTTTGAGGGGTTTTTATTTGTTTGTTTTGGCATTGCCTAAACAAATTATCTTATCTGATACAGTTTTCCAATATTCCAGTATGCTTTAAATATCAAGATGGTAAACCCAGAATAAAGATATTCAGAAATCTAAGCAAGCTAGTTAACTGTCATAAAGATATGATTATAGGTATTAGAGTCTCAGTCACTAGAGGCTGGCCAGGACAACAGAAAAGAAAGATGAAGCCAGGCAAAAGCACACCACTGTCCCAGACCTAGGAAGAGACTGAGGAAAGGACAACCCATTACTAAAAGTAGAAATTGTACTGTCCTGTGAATTTTTGGGTCAGAAACTCAAATGGAGGAACTTCATTAAGGAGAAATTGCATCATTAACATTTTGGAGTAGGGCTAGGTCTCAGGAATCCATGTATGAACAATGGAGAGTGGGGATTATTTTATAGGAGAGAAGGGTTGAAGCAACTGCATCTTGACAGACCTAATATGGAAGTCCACAACACTACCTGGGAGAATAGTTCAGTAATAAATCTACTGGATGTTTAATAATAAACGCTTTTTTCTTCTTACCAAGATTTTTGTGAGACTATGTTGGTACTTAGTAAGCAAAGAGAGAACAATCAGGGAGCTTATAATGGTCTCTTTTCCTGTACGTTGTGGAAGAGGTGTGATAGGAAAAGTAAAGAGAGCTTGATGAGAAACAAGACATGTTAAACAAAACTATGAATAAGAGTTGTAGAATCCTATCTTTTTTTGTTCTGACAATGTACTTGATTATATATTCCTTAAGAATAGAACCTTTGCTTATTACTCTGCCTTGAGCATAGGAGTGTCCCAAGATACGTTTGTTGAATAACTCACTGTTTCTACTTTTTCTTCTAAAACTTTAGGTCAAATGTCATGTAATTTCTAGGGGAATTTTTTTTTTCTTGTATATACATCAAAATAAATAAATACAATTCCTAAAGAAATCACTTGTTATTCTGATAAAAGTACTAAAGATCATATAAGATTAGAGATGAGAAAAGAATTTTTTCAACATCAGAAGTGAACCAAATCTACACATTTTTCTTATACTTAATTAAAAGTAACCTATTTTATTGTTTTACCATTATAAAAAGTCATTCTGTATCATTTTAGATTAGATTATCTCTAATTTTATGTTTCAATTTCTCAGTAGTTAAATTATAAGCTTCTCTTCAACTGAATTCATATTTATCCAGCTACCACTATTATAAATTCTCAAGGATTTGAGGAATTATATTCGACAGATTCTCTATGTATTTCATTAAATACCTAATAGGAAGGCAGTACTGTTTCTAACATTGATGTTCTGAAGATAATATATCTTTTCTACACATAATTTGCCTAATTGATAAAGACTTCTGGAAAGAAATTTGTGCTTAAGAAAGACAGTGGTATGTGATCTCAGTGGTATCCAAGAAAATTATATCTCCAGGGAATATAACGATGATGTTAGGGCCCAGAAAAAAAAGAACTTGCTCAATGTGACACAAGAACTAAGTGACAGACCAGAAGAAAAATAATGGTTCTTCAGACACAGGGTTCATGCATACCAGTGAAACAAGTTGTAAATATTTAAAAGGACCACAAGAAGCAAGATTTATGAGTTCTTCTGACTGATAAATGGGCAAAAATTCTATCATAATTTATTCCATAAATTTAGCATTCCAAGAGCAAAACTAAGTGGTTAAGTTGCTTTCAGGTAAAAGTATCAAATAACTAGCAAATTAACAACTTAATGAGTACCCACTGTAAAGCGTACAAAGTAACTATTAAATACCACTGTGGAGGAACCTCCAGGTGTAGTCTCTCATATTGTTCTCAGCACTAATCATAGGATAAAACTAGATGACATTTTCTCCCAAAGCTTTGCATTTTTATAATAAAAACTGCCACAGTAAATGTATTTTAAAAGCTGTATGCCATGTCTAGTATAACATAAATTCTCCAGATTTTAATTCAGATACTTGAAGTTACTCATGAGTTTATTCAACCATGGGTTTATTCAGTGCATACCACAGACTACTTTATAAGGCAATGTACAGTGAAATATGTCAAAGTTGATGACAATTTTAGGAAGATGTATAGGGACAGCACAAATATTTTGGAGTAAAGCAAAATTATTGCAAGTTATTACCTAATCCCTAGATCTACAATAGTTAAAAAGTAGCTGGATGCAGATTTACTGCATTCCATTCTCCATACTTATGTAATGAAAAGACTGCTGAGAAAATTTAGTGCTTTTGGGCACTTGTTCATGAGTCAAATCATGAAAGCAAGGGAGAAAAGTCCAACTGATTTTCAGCCAAATTCTATTACATCATAAATTTACATGCTGACCATGTTTCTTTTTTTTTTTTTGTCACTTCTTTTCACTTTCCTTTTTACTTTGTAGCATTATAAGTTGTTTCAAGGTCTTTAAATATTTAAACGCTTTAAGAACTTCCAAGCCTAATATGTTTACCCTGAAACCAAAGAACAGGAAGGAGACCAAAACTGTAACTGCAAACTATTGCTCTCTTTCAAATCAGTATATGCTCAAATATATTGGGGAAACCATGGTAGGTAAACGTATTTAGAAAATTAAGTAGAAAAGTAAATATATAGTTATTTCATATCAAAGATATGATGACCCAAAATTCAAAAGTAATCATCCTCCAGTATTAAAACAACCCTGTTAAAATATTTAGGCTGTACCAAAACGGTGAGAAGTAGATCAAGTGATCTATTCCTTAAGACAACAGTAAGCAGTATTAATGTGAATACATAGTCTAAACATAGACTTGTGTATGTGTGTGTGTATGTGTGTGTATGTGTAATAAGAAAGAAAAAGATCTGACTCCATTTTAGATCTGTTCCTTTGGCTTTACCCCGTGCTCTGTTTTCTGGACTGGTTCTGCTCCTTTTGTAAAACAACGTTGCCTATAGCCTGAAATATACAAGATAGCCTATTCTCTAGGCTCTGCCCTTTTAGGGTATTAACACTTTTGCACTCATATATAAAGACAAAAAATTGCAGAATAGAAAGCAATATTGGTTTTGTTGGAGGTTTACAGGGACACCATGACCTCACGCACGTGGACAGCTGCAAGAACAATGGATTCCAACACCAGGAAGTTTGGAACAAGCACACTCCTTCCCTTTTTAGTATAAAAGGAGCCTGAATTCTGACTTGGGGAAGATGGTTCTCCAGGACATTAGTCTGCCATCTTCTCAGTTTGCCGATTTTCTTTATAAAACCATTATCCCTTGCCCCAATACCTCATCTCCCGATTTACTGGCCTATTATGTGGCGAGCAGAAGTTTGGACTCAGTAACATATGTGTGTGTGTGTGTGTGTGTGTGTGTGTGTGTGTGTCTGTGTCTGTGTGTGTGTGCATGTAATGAGCTGAGGCAAGGAAGAGGGAATAAAAAATAGCATATTAGGCACTGAATAGCATTTACAAGTTACGATCAATTCAATAAAAACTACTCTAAAATCAAATTATTTTTAGATATTTTCAATGCAAGTAATTTTTAAGACATGTGCTTGAAATCAGAAATAAGTATCACCTAACTTTGTCTTTCCTAATCTACAACTTTTATCAAGGACAGTGATCATAATTTAATACATCACTACTGTCAGTGTGGGGCACTAGATGCTACTAGTTTCCTCTCATTCTGTGTTTCTATCTCATTCTTCTGTGTTGAATCTATGTTGATCCCTCACTGTTGCATTTCAGAGGAAGCCACAAATGGATTAAGCATTCGAATTTGCCAATTCATTGTATAAATTTCCATTGATTCTGCAAACCTCAAACAATGACTTTGAAATAAACGTCTCCCAAAATGGTGAATTACTCAACATGATAATTGGCAGTCCCTTTTGGTACAAAGCTCTGTACGCAGCCAGAATGCCAGACATCTTAGAGAGCTCATTAATGAGTAGGGAAGTAAGGCATCATTACAGAGAGATAAATAACAATTTAAGAATTATTATAAAACAAAGTATGATGACTTAGCAAACATTTGCATTGCATTCAGAGAAGACTTTGTGGAATGGCAATATCTGCCTTGGGCATCAGGTGATACAGGTTTTTAACATCGGAAAAAGAACTAAAAGATGAAACAGTGGAAAAGTGCAAAGTACTTGCTAGAATACTGAACAGGCCACATTATTTGGAACAGAGACAATGTGGGTAAGAAGTGGGGGAAATGTTTAAAATGTTGGGACCAAGTTTATCATGGAATTCTATGATTTTTCATGTATTAGATCTCTGAAGAATTTAAAAACATTTATCTCCTTTTCAACTTCTTTCCTACTCCTGTTTTCTCATGTAGATGCTAAATACACAGAATAAACATGCATTTGAAAATATCAGTAGTAATCACATTTCAATCTTTTATACCAGGACAAATTCTCCATTAGGTTGGGCTGGGGAAAACCAAGAGTGAGGTAACAGAAAAGAGAAGAAAATAAATGAGTGACACTCTGAGTGTAGAAGAACTAGGCACATAGTATCAAGTGGTCAAGTGAAAATCCGCAATTCGAATGCCTATGTTTTAATTGGATACAAACATCTATGACAAATGTCAAAATAGAAGTTCTATTTACAGACACTCTGTCCATACCCAATTTTGCTAAGATTTTCCTTTAAAGAGTTTTCATTCCCAATAACAAAATGAACTAGCAAAAAAAAAATAGCAGATGGGATAAAAGTAGCCCTTGAATCACACAGGTTTCATTATCAAATGGGACTACAGGAAAAAAGAAAAATAATGTATAGCCCACTTTTGCACAACTTGGACAATGATTTGTTGTGTTCTACTTCAGTTTGTGAGCTGGAATATACAGTAAAGTGATAAGATGTTTCTATGTTTATAAAGAAACATATATAATATATTATATAACGTTATATTACTTGTCCCAATTATTTTATATAAAGTTCAAAACAATAAAAATAAACATAAATAAAACTACACATCAAAAAAGAAAGACTTCTTCCTCTCATACTTTTACATGGCACTAGTGCCACCTCTCTCTAAATTTAATAGAATCTATTACGTAGCTATCACTGTCTGAAATGAAGAGTTTCTATGAATCAGAATTCTACATGACTGCTCATATATATGAAAATTAAGGAAAAACAGATACGCAAAAAATTATATATGATATACTATAACAATAACAGAGAAATGATTGTACTTTCTTTTTTATAGAGTATTAAATACATACCGGACTAGTCTATGGTAAAATGATCATGACAGATAAGAGCCAATAGAATAAAAGATACAATAGGGTCACACTGCACAGGGTCCCTTGCTTTGTGGCACACCTTAGTTCTTAACTCTCCTTTTTCTTGTTTTCTTATAAATTCCTGGTGCTCACCTTACTATTGCATAGAACATTTTTTTTTGAAAAAGGCTTTGGTGAGGATGAGAGTTCATCAGATGGTTGGGTATTTAAAGTTGCATTCAGAAACAAAGATGAGCCCTCTTTCTGTCTGTGGTGTTGGTATACTACAAAATGAGTCAGATTACTCATAGTTCAGACAACTCTAAAAACGAAATATAACAAATTTTCTACTCTACAGAGATTTGTCCAGAACTAAAATGCTGACTCCTGAACTGAAGGAATAGCACTGCTGTCCTTTCCAGAAACTTGTGCAAATTTTTTTAAAATATATAATGATCAAGAGAATAGGATCAGAAAAAATGAAATTCCTGAAAAATATAGAACAGAAGTATAGAAGAAAAAGACAGTAGGATACAGACTGGGGAAAGGGAGAAGGATAGAGAGGAGAGGTAGGGCATGATGGGGTTCAGGACACAATACTGCAAAATATGACACCTTTACATATTAAATATTTCAAACTGAAGGAATTTGAGAAACAGCTTGTTCAGGAAAGAATTTCTGACCTCCTGAAGCAGGTCATAAAATCTCATATGAAAGGTTCTCTCCTCATACTTGAGGGAAAGGAGCACTGTTATCTCCTAAGGGCAATCTGAACAAACAGGCCTTGCTAGGATACTACTTTGTCTTATCATATCTTTCCATGACTTTCCACTCTTCATCAAGTCTAGCAAAAAAGCCACTCAGGTTCAACAATTTCTTTCTGTTCTTTGTGTGGCTCCAATGTTGCATAAATTTTATACTAACTAAATTTATATGTTTCTCTCATGTTAATCTGTCTTTTGTTACAGAGGTCCCAGGCGACAAGTTAGAAGAGTAGAGAAAAAAGACATTCTCCACCTGTAGAAGAAAGAGGAAGGGTTGAAAAAAAAAAAAGAAATTCAAAGTTGAAAATAAGTAGAAAGAAATGGGAAATATGTAGAACGCAAAGTTTTAGTGGGTTTCAACAAATGGAGTGATAATAATAAAAAATTATGAAAGTTTTAATTTAAGAGGAGAAAAAGGTTTCAAAAAACTTTAAAATTCTCTCTAAAGAAACTGTACTAACTTTCTGCTAGCATTAAGGAAAAAGTCCCTATAAGTAATGACCAGCTTTTAAAAGTTTTGGAGAGTTATGTTTTAAACAAAATTTATTTTGGACAATTCTCTATATCAGAAATAAATTCATTATTTAAGAAAAATGACATTTAAAATGATTTTATAATTATTTTTAATTTATTAGCACCTTGTAGTAGCACCAATGAAATATTATCTGTACACACAAAACAGCGATACTGTTTTCAAGCCAGAGTTGATACTGACTTATTTGTATAGCATTTTACTCATTTAATAAGATCAGACTATTAATAAAAAAATTTAAGGGCTTGTTAGTGGCAGCTAAAATGGCAGAAAAATTACTGCCACTAATGAAGTTACTGAAGATATCAATTCTGAGATAAATGTCCTTAGCCTGCACTTACAAGGATGCTAAAATAAAATTCAGCAAAGTAACTCAAAACACAAGCTCTGCTCTCAAACTTGTATCATAATTCTTTCATATACTAATAAACATTATAAATGAGTATTTACTATTCATATACCTCTGTACAAGCATTATAGGTATATAAAAATGTCAATGTTCTTGACTTTCAGTGGGGGATGGTAACATATAAACAGGAATTACTAACAGGATTTCAGCACTGTAGCTCAGAAAATTAGAAAATTCTGTGGGAAAGCAAAGGAAATTATCATTTTATTCTAAGGGGGCAAAAGATTTCAAAATTTTTTGTTTGTAAGTTATTGAATGGACAGACAAGAGTTGAACTGCATCTAAGGCTGGAACTGAGGGAGGTGGACAGTGTAAGCAAAGGCTTGCATGGATGTACATATGTTGAAACTCATGTGACTAAAGCAAAGTGATTATGAAAGGATATAATAAAAATATGAATCAGGGAAACTAAATTAGGATAGACTGAGGAGGGCTTTGAATGATGTGCTAAATGTGGGCTTTGACTAGGAAGGTGTGGAAGAGATACAGACATATCTTAGTATGGAAATTATGACTCAACCCATGATTTAGAAAGATAGTTCTTAACAGGGACTACAGTTGTCGAGGAGGACTAAGTTCACAGCAATTGTAGATAGAATGATAATTACTACTACAACAATGTAAATCTCATATAGTACTTAAAATGTGACTGACTGACATAAAACGTGTCATTACAAATGTTAGCTCATCTAATCTCACAACAACCTGTAAGTATAATCGTTTGCACTATTTCATAGTGAAAGGAACTGAGACACAGAGAAGTTATGGAATTTGTCCCATACTCAATATAACAGAGACTTTGAATTTGAACTCAGACATCCTGGCTCATTTTCACATCATATACAAGACTACAAATATGTAGATCATGTAAGAGGAGAGTTATAAATGCAGAATCAAAATTATTTGGTAAATTAGGAGTAGAGAAGGTCACAGTAAAGATGTATCTGATATTAATTATGGGATCATCAATCTGAGACTGGGAACACAAGAGAAAGAGCTAGTTTACAGTGGAGGGAAGAAAATAAATTTGATTCCGTAGATGCGGAGTTGTTAAATATATGAGAGGCCTAATTTCTTTTTGTTCTAAAATTTTGACTTAAAGTTTTAGAGATTTCAGTCAGTGATAAGAGCCCTGGAATTAAGACGTTAATTAGTGCCACTATAAAGAAATGCCAAAACTGTGAAAATTCAAAATCATTAGAAGGTGATGACAAGGGGATGTGCTTAAAGAGAAAAAGGCCACACTGATTTGCCCAAAGAAGCAGAGATTAGCATCCATGTTGATCCACAGGAAAAAGAAAAATGCATCATGGCTCATCTCCAGTCCTTGTGGTGTACAGTTATGTTTTCTTTTCTTGAGTTACAACTGAACTGTATCCTCTTTTTACTGGTGCTGGTCTTACTGTGTATCTGTACTTTGCCTTCAAATGGGCACTGGCTAAAACATGACCCAAAACAGAAAAAAATCCCCCCAGAAGGGAACAATCTCTTATGCAAATGCCATGGAAACTGAGTTGGAAGAGGGTCTATCTGATATTTTATTCTAAAGTCTTTTCAACTTTTAAAAGACTATTAGTGTAGTAATATACTACTTCCAAGAGGTTATGGATTGCTTTTCAAAATCAGATTAAAAATATTCCAGAAGGTAGTTTTTAGGCTTAATGGAATCAAACATTCATATTGAAAGCATCACTTTCAACATACTTAATAACTCTGCAATACTGGTGAATGTAATAGCAAGAAGATGACTAAGTGATACTACAGTGTTATATGGGAGGAATTAGTCAGAAAACAATTTTTCCTTCTTTGTTCTTCTACAACTCCTATCTCAACAGTTTATCTTTTTCCATTTTTAAATGTTATTACATCTATCATTAAATTCTTCATTCATTTCCTTACCCTAGTGTGGGGTAAAAAGCAAATATTGTAAACTGAAATTCATGTATTTTTCTAAGAATCATATAATTGCTCTTCCACCAAAACCCTTTACTGAAGTCACAAGAAGGGCCTAGTTTGAGAGCTCAACATCAATTTATTTATTGTGCTTCTTCCCAAATATAGATATCAAGAAATAATAAAAGTCCACAAAGATGATCAAGTAAAAAAGAAAAAAGATTAAAAGCAAGAGATACATACAGTTCTCAAACTTGATTCTAGACTACATGACAGCACTGATTAAAAAAACAGAAAACCCCTCACATTTATGTTTAAATGTGTTAAAAGACATTATTAACAGCAGGTATCTCCTCCAAATCAATTGTGCAGAATTTTAGTTGTCCAAAGGCTAAACATGGAAATTTTTAAAACTCCAACATAATTTGAGGAATTCTTAGAACAATTTAAATTAAATAATTAAGAAAAATAATATGGACTATACAGAAGAAAAGGTCATGTTCTAGGGTATCTCAAGAAGGCCAGTGGGGATAGAAAACTACTTGGAAAGGCACAATAAGAGAGATATTAAACAACACAACATAAGTAGCCAGAAGGAAGATAACTAGATAGGCATATCTAGAGGGCATTTGCCACTTTCCCCCCTTCTGATCCCTATGCTCTGTTTCTTCTTTCAAACGTCATTTGTTGTTTGGCAATAAGTGCTCTTAAATTATAAAATAAAATCAGAGAGCTGGTATTAGTAAGATCTGATATTCATAGACAAAATAATCCTATCAACTAACCAACTGAAACTAAAATTTTAAAATATTAACAGCTTTTCTAGCTTTTTTCCAAAATTAAACATTAAAACTAAATATACTTTCTCATGTGCCTGTTAGCCATCTCTATGTCTTCTTTGGAAAAATGTCTATTCAAGTCTTCTGCCCATTTTGATTAGGTTACTTTTATATTGAGTTGTATGAGCTGCTTATATATTTTGGATATTAACCCCTTGTCAGTCGTATCATGTGCAAATATTTTCTCCCAACTCATACGTTGTTTTTGTTCTGTTGATGGTTTCCTTTGCTGTGCAAAGGTTTTTAAGCTTAACTAGGTCCCGTTTCTTTATTTTTGCTTATACTTCTATTGCCTTAGGAGACAGATCCAAAAAAATATTGCTATGATTTATGTCACGAAGTGTTCTGCCTATGTTCTCTTCTAGGAGTTTTTATGATTTGAGATCTTACATTTAGGTCTTTAATCCATTCAGTTTATTTTTGTATATGATGTGAGGAAATGTTCTCATCTCATTCTTTTACAAGTAGCTGTCCACTTTAACCAGCACCACTTCATGAAGAGACCCTTTTTTCCATTGTATATTTTGGCCTCCTTTGTCATAGAGGAGTGGGGTCACTCCTAGGCTTTCTATTTTGTATCACTGATCTACGCATCTGTTTTTGTGACAGAACCAGAACCATGCTGTTTTGACTACTGTAGCTTTGCACTATAATCTGAAGTCTGAGAAGGTGATACCTCCACCTTTGTTCTCAAGATCGCTTTGGCAATTCAGAGTATTTTGTGGTTCCATATGAATTTTAGAATTATATGTTTTAGTTCAAATCTGTAGATAGATTTGGCTTAGGCATGGCCATTTTAACAATATTAATTCTTCCAACCCAAAAGCGCAGGATATATTACCATTTCTCTTTATCATTTTCAATTTCCCTCCCTTTCAGAGTATAAGTCTTTTATCTCCTTAGTTATTTCTAGGTATTTTATTCTTTTTGATGCACCTTTAAACAGTTTTTTAAGTTTCTCTTTCTAATAATTCATTATCACTGTATAGAAAATCAACATGTTTCTGTATATTAATCTTATATCCTACAAGGATGCTGAATTCATTTATTAGTTCTAATAGTTTCTGGGTGGAGACTTCAGGGTTTTCTATATAAAGCATGTCACCTGCAAATAGTGACAGCGTTACTTCTTCCCTTCAAATACAGATACTTATTATTACTTCATCTTGTCTGATTGCTGTGGATAGGACTTCCAAGACTATGTTAAATCAAAGTGACGAGAGTAGGCATCTTTGTCATGTTCCTTAGTTTAGAGGAAAGGCTTCAGCTTTTCACTTTTAAATAAGATATTGACTGTGCTTGTCATAAATGGACTTTATTCTGTGGAGATGTGCTCCCTCCATACAAACTTTAATGTGAGTTTTCACCATAAACAGATGTTGAATTTTCCCCATGATTTTCTGTGTCTATTGAGACGATCATGTGATTTTTATCCTTCCTTTTGTTAATATGGTGTATCACATTGATTAATCTGCAAATATTGAACCAGCTTTGCGTCCCTGGGATAAATCCAATGTGTCCTTGGTGTACGATCCTTTTTATATATTGTTACATTTGGTTGACTAACATTTTGTTGAGGATTTTTGCATCTATATTCATCAAAGATATTGGCCTGTAATTTTCTTGCTTTGCAGGGTTTTTGTCTCGTTTTGGTATCAGGGTAGTGGTGGCCTTGTAGGATGAATCTGGGAGTGATCTGGCCTCTTCAGTATTCTGGAATAGTTGAGAAGGATAGGTTTTAGCTCTTCTTTACAGGTATGGCAGAATTCCTTTTGAAGCCATCAGTCCTGGACATAAGGTCACTGCAAGTTTTTTGTTTGTTTGTTTTGTTTTTAATTACAATTTCACTACTGTGATCAGTCTGTTCAAACTGTCTCTTCCTGACTCAGTCTTGGTAGGTTACATGTTTCTAGAAATTTATCCAATTCTTCTAGGTTGTCAAATTTGTTGGCATATAACTGTTCCTAGTAGTCTCATGATCTTTCATGTCTCTGTGTTTTTCCTCCTCTTTTATTTGTTTTATTTGGGTCCTCTCTCTTTTTTTCTTGGTAAGCCTGGGTAAAGGTTTATCAATTTTATCTTTAAAAAACCAGTTCTTGGTTTCACTGATCTTTTCTATTCTTAATCTCTATTGTATTTATTTCTACTCTGATCTTTCTTATTTCCTTCCTTCTGCTGATTTTGGGCCTTCTGGTTCTTTCTCTAATTTCTTTAGATAGTATATTAGGTTGTTTAACATTTTTTTTGTTTCTTGAGGAAGCTTATATCATATAAACTTCCCTCACAGAACTGCTTTCTTGACTCTGATGTAGTTTTTTCTTTCTTTTTTTTTTTTTTTAGTGTTGTGTTTCCATTTTCATTTGTCTCAGGGTATTTTGATTTCCTCTTTGATTTCTTCATGTAATCATTGGTTTTTCAGTAGCTCATGCTTGTTTTTTTCACATTTTTTTCTTGTGTAACTGATTTCTAGTTTCATACCATTATGATCAGAAAAAAAGCTATTGATACAATTTCTATCCTCTTAAGTTTGTTAAGACTTTTTCTTTGGCCGAGCATGAGACCTATCCTGAGGAATGTTCCATGTGCACTTGAAAAGAATGTGTATTCTGCTGTTTGGGGATGTAATCTCCTGTAGATATCCATTAAGTCCAACTGGTCTATTGTGATATTTAAAACCACTATTGCCTTACTGAATTTTTTGTCTGGATGATCTGTCCATTGATGTAAATGGGGTGTTAAAGTCCCCTACTATCATTATATTATTGTCAATTTCTCCTATTACGTCCATTAGTACTTGCTTTATATATTCAGATGCTCCAGTATTAGATACATATATGTTAACAAGTGTAGTATCTTTTTCTTGTATTGATCTCGTTATCATTACCTTTCTTTGACTTTTAAAATAGTCTTTGTTTTAAAGTCTATTTTGTCTGATAGGAATATTGCTATGTCTGCTTTCTTGTTGTTTGTTTGCATGAAATATATTTTCCATCTAATGTTTTGTTTGTGTCTTTAGCTTTGTAGAAAGTTTCCTGCAGGCAGCAAATGGAAGGGCCTTTTTTTTCTTTTTAATCCAATCAGTCACTTCATGTCTTTTGATTGGAGCATTCAGTCCAATGGCATTAAAGTCATTATTATAGGTATGTCATTATTGCCACTTTATTAATTGTTTTGTCATTTTAGTAATTCTTCTCTATTCATTTCTTCTTCATTTTGTTTCTTCCCTTGTGGTTTGATGATTTTCTATAGTAGCATGATTCTGTTGCTATCTTTCTAGGTTTTGTGTGTCTATGACCAAGTTTTTGATTTGTGGCTACCATGGGGTTCATGTATACTGACCTATAATTATTTAAACTGGCAGTCATTTAACTTCACACATATTCTAAAAGATCTACTTTTTTTAAACCCCTCCAATCCACATTTTTTGTATCTGATGTCATATTTATATCTTCATACTTATCCCTTAATTGCTTACTGTAGTTTTAGATACTTTTACAAAATTTTTTGTCTTTTAATGCCCCGTGCCTCCACTATTCCTGCCCTGTTGTGGAATCACTACACAGGGCAGGTGGGGCACACACAGCCTCTCACCCTCACTATATATTAAGGGTGAGCTGTGGTACAGCAGTCACCTTCAGAGACCTGAGCTGCTCCTGAGGCACTGCTTGAGTAAGCACCAACAATGAAGCTGCTGCCACCTCACCCAGGCTCCAGTGCAGGACCAGGTCACCAGGGTCCTCTGGTGTCCCAGGGATACCTCTGTGTCCCATTTATTTACCCTGGTCATGGCCACCCTAGGTTCAGTGCCGACCCGTGACGTACAGGGCAGGAACATTTGCTCGGCTTGGGCTGGGGCTTGGTGAAGCAGTTGCAGGACATGCAGCAGCCACTAGAGCAGACCTCTGTCCCCTGCCTCACAAGCAGCTTTCCACAACCTTTCTGTAAGCAGTCCCCCAATCAGACAAAGGGGCTTGTCTCCCGAATGCAGGACCCCAAGATTGGCATGCCCAATCTGTGGCTGGAACCACTCACTCCACAGGAGGATCTCCATGTGTAATCTCCTTTTTCCTCTAAGTCCAGACCTGATCACTCTTCTTCCTTTCTTACCCAAATCTGTGTGTATCTTTCTCATAGCCTTGGTTGTTCAGGAGTTCTCCTGCTAGTTTCCAGTTAGTTTTCAGTGAGAATTGGTCCACATGTAAGTGTATTCTGATGTGTTTATGGGGGGAGTGGTGAGATGCACATCCTCTTACTTTGCCATCTTGTTCTGAACCCCCACTCCCACCACTATGAAAATATTCTATATACAAGCTGTGAGTTTCTCAACCAGAAATAGGTTTTGTCTGCCTGAAATGTTCTTTTCCCCTCCCCTCCCCATAACTCTGTTTACATGTATCTTGTTTTGCTAAGGCCAATGTTCTCTAGAAATTCTTCCTGACCATTCCAGTCCATAAATCTCTCCTTTTTATAAAATTTGTCATATATAATTCAATATTTGTCATTATATTATTTTTTCAAAAAGTGGTCTATTTGGCTTGTTATGAAAAAGTGCTGAAAATTTTAGGATCTATAAGCTAGATCAAAGTTCAGGATAATAATAAATTAAACATAATTACACTCCCCTGGAATTGCTGTCCAGCGTAGAGAGAAAAGTAAATAATTTGGAGCAGTACTCCTAAATGGGTAAAGCCTAAGTACATGTCTGATGCTAGTGAGAGACATATTATTATATTTGGTAATGATATTCAAAAGATTAAGAAAAGAAATGGATGAGAATTCATGACTGTATCTTTTTGGCAATTGCTGAGACATAAGTGCTCAACAACTCCTACCCCTCCCCCCTTTTATTTTAAAGAAATGCATTAGTTTCCTACTGCTGCTGTGCTGAAACAAACTTCAAAAATCGACTGTCTTAAAATAACATAAATTTATTCGTTATACTTCTACTGGTCAGAAATCCAGAATGGTCTTATGCCACTGAAGTCAAGGTGTCCAGAGGGCTACATTTCTTTTGCAGGCTTTTTAGGACAGAATTTGTTCCCTTTCTGTCTTTTTAGGACACAATTTGTTCCTTAACTTTTACAACTTCGAAAGGCACCTTACATTCCTTGGTTCATAGACTTTTCCGCCTTCAAAACAAGTATTCCAACCTCTGCTTCCATTATCCCATCTCTTTTTCTGCCTCTGTTGCCTCCCTCCCACTTTCACTTATAAGGACCCTGTGATTACACCGGGCACACCCAGATAAACTGGGATAATTTCCCCATTTTAATATCCTCACATTCCATGTCTAAAATCATTCTTGCCATCTCAGGTAATATACTTGTAGGTTCTAGAGATTAGGAAGTGGATATATTTGGGAGTCATTATTTTGTCTAACACATGAATCTTCCTTCATTTGAAATTAGTCCAATGCTAGCACTTTTCTTTACAAACTATTTCTTTTTTATTCTAAGATTTATAAATACTGTTCTCTTTTCAAGTGATTTCAAGTTTCAAATGTATATAATTTCATTGCTTTTTGGTTGAGAAAAAAGTCTCCTCAAGTGAGCTAATCAACAGACATTGGAATCAATCTGGAAGGTGATTCATGATATCAAATAAGAAAAGGAATTTTTTCCCAATACACTTTTTCAGGAAATGTTCACACAATTGAAAATGAGGATCAAGAGAGTCTGAGTAGCATTTATATCAGTTGGAAGTACTATAAATTCTAAGTTCAAAGAGTGTAGTTAAGTCAATTACATAAAGTTCCTAACTAAATTATAAATCTGTGGATGGAAGAGGTTATAATTTTTAAAATTTCCTATTATTATACAATATACACTACTTTAAGAAACATGAATATGAGATTAGTATTAAATAGAATAACTGTTAAATTGGATTAATTCTATGTTAAAATGTTCAACATTATCATTCTAAATGTGTAAATGAAATAGAACCATTAATGTGCAATAATTCATGGCTAAAATAAATGTATTAAGAAACATGAAAGGGAAAAACCTAGGATAGTCTAAATAAAATGTCCCATTTTTACTCATATTCTTGATTCTAACATTCATGAATATCAAATTTTTTAAAAAATTTCATCAGGTAGAGAAAATAAAATGATATACTTTTAACTTTTCAAACATTATCTGAATTAAGAAAGTCAAGTACTTTAAAGTTCATTTAATTTATTTTTAAGGGTAAAGTTAACATAATTTATCATTTCTAATATGTTTCATTTCTATGGGTTGCTAGGGATATTTAAGGGTGAATTTCAAAGGAACAGTCAGTTTTTTCATATTTGTTTGAAAAGACAAAACAAAAACAATACTGCACCAAGGCTGGCTCAGAAACAGAAGTTTTGAGGCCAGGACGGAGCTTCTCTTTGGGATACATAAGCTTATAATTGGTCTTTATTTCCTAGCCTAACTGAAGGTAAGAAAGTCCTGGAGAACCTTTTCTTCTGCTCCAAGATCTCTGTTCCTCTGAAGAACTTGTAAGGGAGTAGAACATTCTGTTTGCAGGAGGATCATTGTTCTTATTCCACCAGCTTTAAGACTTTGGCATTCTTAATTCTAGTAGAGGCTACACCAAAACTCACATCATTTTTAAAGGGAAAAACCAAGGACCAAAGTCTGCAGGATCTTACTCAGTTTAATTTAGTGATAGCTAAAGTCATTTGCAACACCTTGACTAGATGGGTACTTTTGAATTGTGCTTGGTCTCTTAGAAAGTGTTTAGGAAGCAAGGAGATTGTATGATAAACCGATTCTACAAGTCCTTGCAGCCTTGCTAGTAGGCTACCTAGTTTACACCAATTTTCATGAGTCCTCACCTTCAGAAACCAAGTGCTTCCTAAACTGGGTATTTGCCTTTTCAATTCTACATGTCTCCTTGTCTCCTTTTAGTCTTGTCCCCTGACTATCTCCCCCACCTGTGTCCCACACATCAACTAGCTCTGAATTCTTGGGCATGGGTTATTGAATCAAGATTCCCTCCTGTGTTAGCTTGTGCAGTGATTGTTCCATATCAGATTGTTTTAGACCAAGGACAGAAAGAACATTTAAGCTCCAGTCAATCATTTACACCATACAGTCAGAAAGTCAATATGGCCTAAAGAGTAGAAGGTAAGGGATGATTTGCAGGATTTCCCATTTGAATGTAAATTAGAAACTGTAATTGACCTAAAATGAATAGGCTGTGAGGTAGTACCAGTGTTTTCTCTGCCTTATCTGCTTCATAAGTATCAGATACTTCACCTATCTAACAGAAATACACACACACATGAGAGAGACAAAGGGAAAGTAAAATAAGAGAGTGGACATCCTGACTTTCTTTGTAAAACTGTTTGTTTTAAAACCAATCTCATAGGTACAACTGATCACTAATTTTCTCAGCATATGTTACAAATCAGTCCTTGATGTACATGAATGCCAGGCACTGTACTGGGCCTTGAAGCTACAAAATTGGGGCACATGCACAACAACAAACACATAATCACACAAAACAATATCAACAACAAAATAAAAAAGGCTTATAGTTTTGTGGGGAGACAAGCATGCAAACATGTAAAAGTCATATGATTCTTCTCTTTTTTTATATAAAAGGAGTACCACTATGGTCATATTAGTTCTTAGCAGGAAGAATACCTTAACAACAAAATCTCAGTTAAAAGGCTGAAAACTGAGTAGTCATATCTAAGTCTGTAATAATGGCTAGAATAAACACAAAGGGAACTACATTCACTTAATACTAACAATAAAATGCAGCCTAAGCACCTCTAGGCTAAAACAATAGTAGTCCCTGCCTCTATTGTCACATATATAATCCTGCTATAAAACTACATGTTTCCATGACAATTGCTTATATACTCAGCATTTCTTTGAAGGCAGGATTTGTCATATATGTAAATATAACTCAAGCATGTATTATGTCCATACATAATACGTATTCAATAATAGACTGATGGAGAAGTTAATGAAAAATATATTCTATATTATATTGAATCAGTAGCCCTACAATTTAAAGTTGTTTGTTATCATCCTTTGTCACGAAAGGAAGATGTAGAGCCAGATACTCGGTCGTGCACCTCCACGAGGTTATAGAAGCTGAGCCATCACCTACCGGCATCTCAGAACAACTGGCTGAAATAAGTGCCCTTAACACAAGCCTTGGAACTTGCCTAAAGAAAGAGCCCATACCAATAGATCTTTTATGAACCAGGGTAGCCCCAAAGGCAACTCTGGGCTTTAGTCCTAATGAAGCGCTTCATGGAAGGCCATTCATTCGGGCAAAAACACTAACAGATAATAAAGTCACCTCTTTAGGGGCATATGTCCAAGCTCTTCCAAAACACACTGAGGCAATTTGGGCTAAAACACAAGACCTCAGGTGACAACACAATCGCCTTTGTATCTCCCTGGCACTCAGATGTTGGTCAAAGTCTGGAAAGATGGCTCCCCATCCTCCAAGCTTCAACTTCTTTGAAAAGGGCCTTACCCTTTTAATACATCCTCCCTCACTACAGTAAAGTTTCCTGGGACTGCCAGCTGGATACACCATACCCAAGTAAAGCCCTGGAAGTTCAATCTATTAAAAACCTGGACCCTGGTACCCAAGACATCTTGGATCCCACATACTTTTGTAAACCTATTATTGATCTTTGATTGCTTTTCAAGCAGCACTCCGAGGTGATCAAACTTCAGATGGTTATGCAACAAGGCAACTGACCAGTCAAGACGGCCTCTATACGAGTCCCCTCGACACACACCAACCTTTCATTCACCAACTGCCTGATGATAGTCAGCTAGTATAGGAATCCCAACAAGCCCCCCCTTAGCCCCAGTCCAGCAGGAAGTAGCTAGAGCAGTCATCACCCTCTCTGTCCCAAAGATTTGGGGTCCTATGACTAAAGAGAGGAAATGTTAGGTAGTTAGGTAAGTGGGGGCAGCAGGCAGATAGATGGAGGAGAGGGAGGATGGTCAGAAAGATAGGGTTGTACCCACCTCCAGCATAAAGGGATTTTATTTCTTCTAAATTAGTGCCAGCAAGAAACCGGTTAAACCCAACAGCCAAGACTGCGGAAAGGACTTAACTAGACACAAAGCAATGTTCATTGTATTATAATTAACATTTCAGTTTAGCCTCCATCTCCCCACTCATGGGTTTTTATTCATACACCATGGGTAAGGACATGCACAAAAGGGGCCAAACATGACTAAGCATTCCAGGAACAAAAGCCATCAATCAATCAAAAGACCACCTCTAAGCAAGGGTATAAGAGAAAGGGGAGACAAAAAATACGACTTTTCCTCCCTCAGATTAGCCTGCCTCCAATTCTTGGAGGTGTACTTTATCTTCTCTACATAAATCTTTTAAAATCTTAAACTACATACACAGAAAACAAAAATAAAAAATTATCATTTAAAATTAAATATATATGTAAATATACACAAAATGACAGAACGCTAAAAATTATATTCAAATTATCTATCTCCATTTTCAATATTTACTCCTGTTTCTGAAATTATTTACAAATTTAGAGTGAACAGTATGGGATGCAGACTACACTACACTAAACGTTCCTGATTCCATGTATTTCAGTGTAAACTGGACTCCATTGGATCCTTTCAAAGAAATATTCTCAACTTCTCTCACTTTAGCTATTTTTACTAATTTTTCTCTCTCCCACTTAAGGGACAAAACAATATAAGAATTTCTAGAACACTGCTATTTTTAAAAATGTATAAATAAAATGCATTTCTACTTCTACTCTTTTCTGTTTCCAAACATTCCTTTTAATTCATGAAATTGGGATGACCAAATAATCAATCTGAAATATGACTATTAATTTCCCTATAAAACTTGCTCTGAAAAGAACTGCCATTGGGAACAAAAGCGTTTGCCTACAGTGTCCTATTTATTCATGTTTTTTCAAGAGAACAAATGTGTGTAAGAAAAATCAGTTTTCAAAAGTCACCCCTTTAATTATTCAATAATAAATCAGTTTTCCTAAAGTTACCCTCTTTAATTACTCATGATTAGTAGAAAATTAAATATAGTCCTACTTAGGTTAATGCCGAAAACACAACAAATTGCAAATGCAATTTGAAGATGAGCTCATGTATAGATCATGTAGAAAATACACATTAAAATAAATGTATTGCTCATATTTTTCATTGGACACTTTGCTTCATTTGAATATAATGTATTAAGGATTTTTCCTAGGTTGCAAATGTACAGAGAAGTCAGAAAGCTCCTGCTAATTATGAACATGAATAATTGTTTACAATGAAGCCAGAGATCAGGTCTTCCCAAAGTTGCTAATCTTTTTTTTTAAACCTATGAAAGTATTTCTTCTCTAAAATAAGCTATGTGTATTGTTTTAGTGTCCAACTCAAGAGCTTCTATTCACTGCAAGTTGTAGTAAATGTAAACAAAACAACGATAGATGCTTCTCTTTTATTGGGATTCTTTCCTCAGAGCAAGGCTAGGATATCCAATTGCACATCATCTAAAAGCTTAATCTCTGTACTCTTCCGATCATATAAATCTTTTGCCTATTTTTAAAAACTTAAGCTAGTACATAGTTATCATCCTTAAAGTTGGAATTAGTATTTTATTTACTTGCATGCCACATCTCCTACAATTTTCACTATTTAATGATTTAAATGGCATAATTCTTTCTATTTTTGTATAATATATTGGTATTCAAACCCACCTTTTTACTCGGTAAAATTTTTGATAGCTAGATGAACTAGGTTCTGAATAATTTACTATCTGCTGCAAAAATGCAAAATAACATCTTTGTGCTTTGATTTAACTGATTGTTTATTCACTTGCACCAGCCAAATCCAAATCTCATCTCTATTGGCAACTCAAGATTATAGAAACAACAATAATGAACTGAGGAACATTTTCTTCTGTTCTCTTAAAAGACCCTATGTTATTAATTTAGACTAGTTTTACACCAATCACTAAAATTGCCTGGTGCCTCTTCTAGAGAAACACCTTAACTCACTCAGCATGGACTAAGTAAAATTGGCTTTAAATCTGTTTAAAAGCAAATGATTTATAAAAGAAACGTATAAAAACATATTATACATACATAAAGAAAATGGCAAAAAAAATGAAGGTGGATTTAGCTCCATTAAATTCTATTAATTTTTGTGTGCTTAATCTAAGTCATCTAAAGATGAATCCAATAAAATGACATTCCTCGTGGTGAAAAAATCAATGCAATTTTATATTACTGTTCAGGAGGTGTGTGTCAATATAACTTTTCCTGTGGGGAGAAAAAATTAAGCTTCCTTTAAAAATACCTGAGACCATAACTGCTGTGACAATTTTGCTTCCTACCTTTTCTACATAGTAGTTTATGCTTATAATCAATAGACAAAATGGAGTATTACAAGATGCAAACATTGTTGCTGAGTATATTATCCCAGGTGAAATTGAAAGGCAGAAAAAAAAAGGAAAACCTTCAATAGGAAATAAAAATTGAAGTTTTATTATAATATCATCCTTTTTTTCCCCCCAAAGATGATCTTTCAAAAGCCTTTTCTTCTCATTCTTTTTTTTTTAACCTTTGCTAAACTTAAGGATAGTTTAGCAACTATTAGTAGATCTTAAAAATATCCTTTTAAGCGCATCTTAATTTGGCATAAATTATTCATGATTAGTAGAAAATTAAATATATTCCTATGTAAGTTAATGCCAAAAACACTGCAACATACTATCACTTCTTAACTATATTTTCAGGCTTCAATATTACAATAAGCTGTATAGAGTAACAGTTTTGTTTAATTATTGTTGTTTTAAGGTTTTAGTACATTGAACCTGAAAATAACAGAGGAATCGAATGGTACTGAACCTCTTTATATAAAAGATCTTATTCATTTCTGGTTTTAACATTATATTTAACAATACTCAACAGAGTCTAGCAAATGCAAAATTCTGATCATATTTGAAAATGAATGAATGCTGAGTCATCATTTTGGTCTTATACTGATTAGCAAGTAAAGCAGCTTATGTTTTTTACTGCAGTATGGAAACATCTATTAGCATTTTCCAAAAAGGATCTTGTGATCAAATTAGTTTGAAAAATGTTAATATAATAGAATTCCTGAAAATTCTGAACTTCTGAAATCCTATATATGTTACCACATTAAGCGGTCTAGGAAACACTGAAGTAAATGACAAAACAACACCCCCGCCCCCAAAAATGAAATGATATGTATCTCTTATCCTGTATTACTGACTCTGAGAATTACTATTTAAGCCACCTAATCAGTACTCAAACATCAAGCAAAATCAAGGTTTCAAAAGTAAAAGTAAGGGTGAACTTTAAAAGGTAATATACTCTAAGAAGAAATGCCTTTAAGAGAAATCCTCTCGTCAATATAATTATATTGGGCATATATTATACTCATTGTTAGGTGTTCTAAGGATACAGGTATAGTATGTGGCATAGATCTTACCAAAGAAGCAAAAGCTTAAAAAACAAATAAAAATAAAAATAAAAAGAGAGAGAAGCAAAAGCTATGTATTCAACTGCATGGTGAAAGCAATATTTTTCTAATTTCTGGAAGTCTAGAAAAGCACATTTCACTATGACAGAGGACAGATCATAGAAAAAGGTAGTCCTTGAAATATTTTTACTCAACTTGAATCGTCTAGAAGATAATAGTCTAGATAAAATTAATATTCTGGAAAGTGAAGAATATAAACAAGATAATATGATAAGGAGCCTCCAAGAAGGCTCTCATAGATCCCCATCTGCTGATATTCACATCTCTGAGTAGTTCCTTCTACTTGAGTGTGGGCTGGACTTACTGAGTCACTTCTAATAAATGGTATATAGCATAAACACTGGAATGACACCTCAAAAATTAGGTTACAAAAAAACAGTAACTTTTCTCCTGCCATGCCCTCTTACTTGGTCTCAATCTCTCTTGTATTCCTCACTCAGGGGAAGTCAAATGCATAGGTCTGATGTAGTAACATGAAAAGGTTCACATCGTGAGGGACGGAGACTTGTCAAACTCACATAAGTCAGCCTTGAAATGGATCGACAGTCCCCGATATCTTGTCAAGCCTTCTCATGAGACCACTTGACTGCAACTTTATGAGAGACTCCGAGCCAGAGACACTCAGCTAAGTTGCTTCTCAGTTCCTGACTCAAACAAGTGGTAATATAACAAATACTTGGGGTATAGGGTGGTTTTTTTTGTTCTTTGGGGGTTTTCAGGGGTTTTGTTTTTGTTCTTCTTTTAGCTAATTTGTCACCCATCAATAGAAGAGTGATAAAGGTGGAAATGTGTTAGGTAGTTAAGTGGACAGTTAAAAGAGGCTCAATTACATCACTCTCCATTAAATACATTCAATGCCTCTCACTACAAGCAAAATTGATTTCTTGCTCAATTTAAACATCTAAAGACTTGTGGGTGGTCTGTCCAAAGTTGTCTTTCTAGTCCCTTGTCACTCGATCCTCTCCAAGTCTCTTAATCACCAGCCAAACCAGAGCAACTTGAATTCCTTGAATATGATCAATGCTTCATGCTTCCGCATTTTTGCTCATCTGTTGTTCTTTCCCTCTTGTCAAATCAAACTTAACCTCTAAACCCAGAATTTACAAATGTCATTTTGAAAAGGGGGTTGGAGTCACGAAGAGCTGCTTCTACAGATATCAATGACTCAAGATATCTTCATCTATAAAATGAGGATACTGACACATAATCATAAAGTGCCTTATAAAGTAAGTATTGGAATGAATGCAAAAATCCAAGAATTGTGTCTGTCACAAACTAGTTCCTTTTATAAAAAATACTAGTTTCTTTTCTCTTCTCCATCAATCACTTACCCCAAATCAGGCAGGAATCCATTTTGGTTTTCGATTTATGTTCACACAGCAGTGTGTACAAATTGGTACAAATATCACTAGTCTATCACTAATGAGACATGTACAACATATATACATACATAAATACCTTTAAAATATAGTTGTGTTGGGGTGCATGTGTGTGTGTGTGTATGTATCCTTACAAGGTCTGAGTTTGTTGAGGACATAATATCTTGTGGAGTATTTTATATCCATTTTGTCCAGTCGCATACACTACATGTAGTAGTAATAAAGTGTTATGATTCTGTGTTGAGTCAAATGAAATCACAAGAGATATTGGTCAGATTAACAATACAAGAGTAAATGCTGGAGGATCCTGAATAGCAAGATAAATGATTTGGATCTGAGGTCATAGATTATAGGGACTCCTTTTAGGTTATTTTGAAGAGTAGCTTGGAGAAATGACATTTTATACAAGTAACCTGGCCAAGAGCACAGAAATACTAAAAAGGAAAGTTCCAAAGGATAGCTAAACTAAAGGATATAAATCATAGAATGGAGAATTTCCAGGCAGGTGCTTGACCAAGAGCATAATATACATACTTATGTAGAGAGAAGCAAGATGGTGGAGTAGAAGGACGCTTGTAGCTCACCCTCATCCACAAATACACCAAAACTAACATCTACAGACCCTCTCAGCCAACCAGAGCACCTGCCGAACTCCAACAGAACATCTCCCTCTTCGAAAAACAAAGACACCAAACATCTGGTAGGAAAAAAGGAAAAAAGAAAGAAAAAAAGCAAAACACTGCAGGATCGATCCCGCAGGGAGGGAGCAGCAAAGGAGGACTGGCGCTCACTCGCTGGGTCTTCTCTCTCCGATGGAGAGGCCAGCAGGACAGAGAGGGAGCCTCTGAGGCTCAGATCTGCCCCGAGCACCCCTTGACCGACAGAACTGACTTAAATGGGCACAAAGGGTCCCCGTGACACCCAGCCCGAGACGCAAGCTGACAGCTGGGGCTGGGGCAAGTGGCCCGAACCGGGAGGACGGGCGCTGCTGCATTGCAGCGGGCCTGGGGGACTGCAGGCGGCTGCGCACCATGGCTGGGAGGGGATACAGAGCAGACCCACCTCAGTCTCCCATAAATTGTGAAAAATAGTGAAGCAACACAGCTGGTGTGCCCTGGGGGGAGGGACGCCATAGCCTTTGTCTCCTCAGACCTGTGCTGCCAATACTGGCACTTCTCATGACAAGAGAGGCGGGACTCAGCTACAGACACCATATTCTCCTGTGCACAGCGCGCAGACAGCGGTGGGGCCGAGACCTGAATCTGCACCCAGGGGTTCCACAACAACTTACGCAGGACTCAGACTTGTTTACACCTGGAGGCAGATAAGATCTTTCTTTCCTGGCACCTCAGAGAACTTGCGCTGCCATGACAAACAAGGAGCTGAGATTTGGCACAGAGCAGAGGTGGGGCCATTCTGCAGTCATCCCCGAGCTCACCTTTGGAGCACTGACCCGAGGCGGAGCGGGCAGCTGCATAGAGCAGTGGAGCAACCGGCACCAGGAAAGGGCAGGTGGCAACCCGCTTTCCTGGCAGGAACGCAGCACCTGACCATGGTGCTGGAAGGGGGCGTGATCTGCCCACCTGCCTCCCCTGAGAACAGCATCTGACTGAGGCATCGGGAGGGGGAGTGATCCGCCTGCCCACCGGATAAGAGCTCAGTACCTGACCCAGTGTTGGGAGGGGGTGCGATCTGCTAGCTGACAGCCACTGGGAGCAGCACAGAAGAGGGCACCAACAGAGGGCCACTGGAAACAGCAAGCTGAGTTCACAAAACAGGCTGAAGACACAAAGACCTCTCAATAAAATCATTAAGAGCACACCGTCTCCAGGAGAACTAGATAACTGATACTCCTTAAGCCACAGTGCCAGAGAGATATGAGCAATATGAAGAAGCAGAGGAACCACTCCCAATTAAAAGATCAAGAAAAATCCCCTGAAAGCACAATCAAGGAAATAGACATTGATGGCCTACTAAATCATGATTTCAAAAAAGGAGTGATCAAAGTACTGAAGGAACTAAAAGAAACAGTGCTTAGAGATATAAAATATATCAAAAATGAAATAGAAGCTATAAAGAAGAACCAAGTAGAATTAGTAAACTCATTTGCTGAGATGAGAGCTGACCTAAAGGCTGTACAAAGCAGGCTAGATAATGCAGAGGAACGAATAAGTGACCTAGAAGACAGGACAACAGAAAGCACCCAATCAGAACAGCTGAGAAAAAAACAAATAAAAAACAATGAAAACAATATAAGGGACCTATGGGATAATATAAAGCGCGCCAATCTACGCATAATAGGGGTTCCAGAAGGGGAAGACAGAACAAAGGGAATTGAAAAGGTATTTGAAGAAATCATGACTGAAAACTTCCCAAACCTAAAGGAATCAGATATCCAAGTACAGGAGGCTCAGAGGGTCCCAAATAGGAAGAACCCAAACAGACCCACACCAAGATACATTATAATCTGGATATATTATCCAGAGTCAAGGATAAAGAAATGATACTAAAGGCAGCAAGAGAAAAACAAAGAGTGAGTTCCAAGGGAACCCCCATAAGGCTCTCTGCTGATTTCTCTACACAAACACTACTGGCCAGAAGTGAGTGGCAAGATATATTCAAAGTCCTGAGTGAAAAAAAGATGCAGCCTAGGATACTCTATCCAGCAAGGCTATCCTTTAGAATAGAAGGAGAGGGAAAGAACTTCACAGACAAGCAAACACTAAAAGAGTTTCACAACACTAAACCCATGCTAAAAGAAATACTGACAGGTCTACTCTAAATAGAAAAGAAGCAGGATGCTACAAAAATGAATGAGAAACCCATAACTGGAAAGGAGATAACGGCCATGAATTACAAAAAGAATAAACACAAAATTGTAAAAGAAAACATCTAAATCATTAAGAGTGGGAGAGGGAAGCAAGGAAAGCCATTGTGGAAAACAGTATGGAGATTGCTCAAAAGACTAGGAATAGACTTACCATATAACCCAGGAATCCCGCTCCTGGGCATATATCCAGAAGGAACCCTACTGCAGGATGACACCTTCACCCCGATGTTCATAGCAGCACTACTTACAACAGCCAAGACATGGAAACAGCTTAAATGTCCATCAACAGATGACTGGATAAAGAAGATGTGGTATATTTATACAATGGAATACTACCCAGTCATAAAAACCGACAACAAAATGCCATTTGAAGCAACATGGATGCTCCTGGAGAATGTAATTCTAGGTGAAGTAAGCCAGAAAGAGATAGAAAAATACCATATGAGATCGCTCATATGTGGAATCTAAAAAACGAACAAACAAACAAAGTGTAAATACAAAACAGAAACAGACTCATAGACATAGAATACAAACTTGTGGTTGCCAAGCCAAGGTGGCAGAGGGTGGGAAGGGATAGATGGGATTTCAAAGTTGTAGAACAGATAAACAAGATTATACTGTATAGCACAAGGAAATATACACAAGATCTTATGGTAGCTCACAGAGAAAAAAATGTGACAATGAATATATATGTATGTTTATGTATAACTGAAAAATTGTGCTTTACACTGGAATTTGACACAACATTGTAAAAAGATTATAAATAATAAAAAAGTTTAAAACAAAGAAATTTTTCATTTCTTTTGTGCCAATAAAGAAAGCAGCTATTTTCATGTATAAAGAAAAGAAAAAAAATCACTGAATTGAAAATTTTACTTTATAATTCTATAAAATCATACTGCTTCCCTGAACAGATACAGTAGGAAAAGCAGCTTTCATTCCATCTTACTAAAATACTCCCAGACAATTAAATAGTTACCAAAAAATACTATGGAACACCCTTAAACATGAAACTAATTTACTATTTCTGGTAATGTTAAATTGAAGACAGATCATACCTCAAACAAGAGGACAAAAGGACAGAGTATCTAATTTGCCTAGGATATTGGGAAAAAAATATGTGAGTTGATTATACAGATGGGCCACTGATATTGCTAATATCTGACCCTTTTTTAATTGAGTTTTAAATATGTTTTTCATCATTGAATGAGATCCTTTATTCACCAGCTTCTTTCCCAATTTCCTACCTATTCTGTAATCACCATAGCAGCCCAGAATCTAAACAAAGAAGAGTTATTGGTCCAATTTCCTTCATTTTAAGTGATTCAATGAGCTAAGATTTTTTTCCAGGATAATTTCCATTCTCCCTACAATCTTTATTTGTTATTTCATTCAATAAATATTTTGTCAAGTAGTTACTATGTCCCAGGCATTGTTAGGTGTTTTGTATATAATTAAAAATAAAAACAGACAGGATTCCTTCTTGTATGGATTATATGCTTTATTGGGATAAATGTATCCCATGTTCCAATTAAACTATATTTAACAAATTCCTAAAGAGACACTGTCTTTTCCCACTTATACATCTTTAAACCGTTTTCTGTACCTGCAAAAACAGTCTCACCCTTGTCTCCTCCTATTCTAATACTATCTATATCTAAAGGACAAATTAAGCACTTTGTTTACTATGAAACATTCTTTGATTCTTTAGCCAGAAATTATCTTAACTTTTCTGGGGAAGAGAGAAAAAAAGGGGAGAAGCAGCATATTTATTGAATGCAACTGTGTGCCAGAAATTGTATCACATGAACTATATGATATAATTCTATTCAATCTTCATCACATCATTATTCTCATTTTCTGAACAAAAGGAACCTGTCTAGGAGTATATAACTGGAATCAAAGTTAGCATTCAGACTCCAATCTGTTCAAAATCAAGTTCATCTTTTATCCACCAAAGCCATGTATCTGAAATACTACAGCACTCAGGTTTGCACCTTTTTTATGTCAGGTACCACATGTACATTATATTACAGAAAATTTAATTCTAACTTTTCTTATAGTAGGTGCTAACAAATACATATTAAAGGACCAAATAGGTTACTGTGCTTGAAACTCAGTTATAAATGGTGCTGAATTCTTAATAAGAAGTTTAAGAAAATTAATTCATTCCTTCTTTTACTTATTGTAAGGGTAATATTTCTAAAATGGAATTTTGGTCAACTGCCTGCTCTGGCTTGATGACTAATATGATTTAGGGGATACACAGAGAGTCAAAGATGAGTCACAGGATTCTGGCTAGCATACGTAGGTATATGATGCTTAGATTTCTCAGCATGGAACTCCAGGAGGAGTAGGAGAATAAGAAGTACGCTAATGAACTCAGTTCTGGTCTGGCGAGTTTGCTATGAGTGTGAGAATGAAATGGGCATGTCCAACAGAGGTGGGTTTCTGGGCATGAAGCTCAGTAAGGAGCACTGAGCTGGAGAAACAAATTTTAAGACTTATAAATTAACAGTATTTACTATTTTCTTTTGCACATTAGTAATTAAATATTTTAATTCATATATGAATTAATTTTGGTGTGTGTGAGGTTAAAATATAATTTAAATTATACCAAAAAACTAACTAGTTATTCTCAGCATTTTTGAATAATCCATTTTTTCTCCATTTATTTACAAGAAAGCATTGCATTCAATAAATGTTAATACATACTAATGTCTGTTTTAGAATGAATATGTTTTTTATAGCTACTTGAAAAGATGTAGTGCAGTAAATAATAAGCAGTAACCCTAGCCATGTCATTAAATTAAGTGTCATACATGTATGGATGCCAGGTGACATCGATACATTAAAAGACCATCTTTGGTGGTTTCTCAACTAGCTCAATTTCATGAACTCTACCATCATTAAACACACATCCCCTATATGTTGTCCACAAGCTATAATGACAGACATTTATCTAATTCAGTTAAATCAAGGCTTATTGGGGCTACAGAATTTTTCATGATCTACTCATATTCAGACACACTGTAAAATTACAGACTGACATTAGAAATTATTTTCTCCTTGTGGCTTGCCTCTTTTTGCTCTTATAATTCACAACTTGTTTACTAATCCATTTGATTTCTTTCTTTTTCCCAAAGATTAATATCAAGATCTAGGATTTAATAACCTAATCATATCACCTTTTAAGTTATCAATACATCTGTTCGTTTGTGTAAGTTTGTTAGAAGAAGAAGGCAGAACATTGAAGCATTAGATGTCAAATCAACTTCTATGGTTCCTTCAAATCCTGAAATCCTATAGTGCTGTAAAGTGGAACATTATAAAGTATTGCTTGAGTTTTCATGTCTGCACATAGGTTTTATAACCCATGGAGAAGAATACCCTTGGGAGAGAGAAGTACTGTGTTTAATTTATGCTACATTTATTTTCCCCTCTCCTAACTTAGATTTCAGTATCAACTCTTTCCATATTTACTCCACTTATCAGTTTTTTGTAAACAGGTAATATGGAAGTAAAACACAAGTTGAGTAGATCTGTTTTCTCTCTCATCAGTGACCTAAATAATAAACCTAACATTGTCTGTTTTTTCTAGAAGATGAGTAATATAAACACAATATATGTTGTAGTCTGTACTTTTCCCTACTTCTCTTTACATGTTTTAGGGTTTTGCCTCACCTTTTTTTTTTTTTTAACAATTTATTCATTTTGTTCTTTATCCTACTTTTTATACGTACTGCCAAAAAAGCTAATCCCAAAAGAAAGCTCCTTCTCTATACAGGTGCATTAGTTTATTAGATATTTGTTCGCTTTCTTTCTCATTAGAAAATCTGTGAGGCTATAGATTTCATTTTTCAGAGCTTTTAGCATTTGAGCACACCTATCTTTGTCATGAACTTGTTTTGTTCAGGAGATTTTCTTAAAATTTGGGGAAGATATGAGAGTCTACAAAGCATTCATTTCCTTAGCTTTATGGCACCTAAGATGGTATCATCTTCTCCCAAGATTCCTGTCACTTCCACTTTGCTAACTGATGCTTCCTTAATAGAGTAAGATTCAAAATAGCAGGCCTTATTCAACTCTGAAAAGTAAAGAATTCAGTGAGGCAAAAGTTATCAGGTGATCTGCTTTTAAGCAAATAAGCCTTCAAATAGATACTTAGATAATTTATACTTAGAGTTTAATCTAACTTGCTTCTTTGCCAATTTAGAATTACATGCTACTATTCTCCTGGGTCCCATTAGTATAACCGAAATAAGTAATAAGGAACTTAGACTCTTTTCTTCTATCTAATTTATCCAGCCTATTTAGACTTCTAAATTTTTCTTATTCTTAATAAGCATTGGTTATACTTGCAGTCCAACCCCTGCCTGTTGTCAAGAATACCTATCTAAGATACATAGACTCATGTGAATTCTTAGCAAAACAAACTGGAATTTAAAATCCTTGTTCTTCACGTTCTATCGCTTACTTAAAACTTCCATTTTAGAATCATGAATTTATTAGAAATGAGAGTTGACATTTATATGGCACTTGCTGTTTTAAATACTCAAAGCACTTTATGTTTATTATTTTATGTAATCTTCACAACACTCCTTGATGTCAATATCACTATTAACCCCACCTTACAGATGAGGAAATTAAGGTGCAACAGATTAAGCAACTTATCCAAGGTCATCCAGTAAATAACGGTAGAGGTAGCCCCCACATTTGCCCTTAAATATTATGATACATTGCTATAACCAAGGCAATACTGACACAGAAAAAGAATAGTAGCCATACAATTTTATATTTGGTAAGTCTATGGAATGGAAGCTAGAAATCCTGTCCCTTAAGAGGCCCCCCTGCATTTAAGGAGCATAGATTCTAACTATGGAGTCCAATTGTTGTTTTTTAAAATGGGGTGTTAAAATGTCATTCAGTCCAAGAACAGGAGTGAAGTGAACAAAATAGGGTAGCCAAATGCCAGCACAGGAGCATTTAGGATCTCGAGAATTGTAAAAGGAGGGCATGTAACTACATTGGAGAGTGGGAAGTGGAGGATGAGGGATGGGATGAGAGTGGCAAAAGAGGAGATCTGTAGCATGGAAATGTTTTTTTCTTAGACCAGGCTCTGCTTAACACATATATACTGTATGCCACTTACCTTGTCAACAGACTGCACTGCCTTTTAAAATACTCCTGAATAATATTTTACAGTGTTTTACAATGTTTTGTAATCTTACTTCAAGTAAGAATGTCTTACAATGTTGTGCCCCATTTGAGTATCAAATTAATTTTAACTGAGGAACCCTCTCATACACATTTAAAGACATTTGCTGTATCACTGAAGTGGAGTGAGCCTGGTTTGGAATGAAGAATACATACATTTCACAACAGGTAAAAAGAAAAAGAGAGAGACCCCATGGATATTTAATACATAAAATAATTTATCTTAAATATCCATAATAGCAATTTTAATAGCTATTTTGAATCTGCTTATTTAACTGGGATCACAAACATGATTTTAAAGTCTGGGACAAAGGTCAGAGTGATTTTTAAGGTAGTAGTACTACATCAAATAAGCAGTTTGTAGAGGACTTTGGACCATCTCCTTTATTTCTTACATTAGCAGCACCATGGAAAAGTGGCCACAACCTGACCACTCTTCATTATATGAACAATTTTATCATAATAAACTGTAATTCTACAAGCAACAGCAATTCTGAGAGGCTAATGTTTCTTTTTAAAATATAGAAGTAGCTACTGAATGCCTCAAAGTACACGTTGAATGGATTTTAAAGACAGGAATGGCTATTTTAAGTTTTATAAAAAGAGACATATTTCTGTCAAGTTTCTGAGATGTAGGCACAAGACAGATGATTAAGTGAATGGTTCAAAAAATCCTACTTTTTATAAGGACTTTTTATTCTTCATTATTCTTGTTCAAATGCTGATACATCGTGCACCTCTCATACGACAACATATGCAATTACCAAACACAAATTTGACACATGCACAAATTTTAGCTGTTCATCACCAACATTTCAAACTGTGGCTAATACAAGCTACCTGAAATGTTTTACTGAAAATTTTCTTAAAGTAAAAGCACTTTAACTCAGCATATTTCAACACAATATTTTAAATTCCAATTTAATCAATACCAGTGAATTAAACAAACTAAATAAAAGTCATGTTCCTAAAATAATTACAACAATATGGGTATCTCCTAAACTTTATTTTCGTTCAAATTTTAAAAACTGAAAGGGATGCTGGGGTCAGTCATTAGTGTCTTCTCCATTATCTATAGTTGTGGCATTGATTGTATATATATTACAGAACCAAACTTAAAAGAGTACATTTGCAGAGGAAAGAGTCACATGAGTTACTTTAAAAATAAAGTGGTAAAATATTATTATAGCTAATTGTTAATTTAATTTTCACTTTAATAATTCACATAATCTTTACATTTTGAAATTTCACCATAAACGTTTACATTCTTTTATTCTTGTATTTTCAGTACTGTGAATGTTCAACTAAGAACTAATAATAACATTAATAATAATAATAGTTATAATTTGAAAAGAGTATTGTATTTATATTTTTTAATCTAGTGGTGTTAAAATATGATCATTAATTACAATCCATGTTTTATAAATTGTTTATGTTATTTGTCACATAAATAATTTGGGATGTCCTTATTTCCTTGAAAGCCATTGTAATATCTGGAGCATAGTGGCAGTATGTGGAAATACGTGAATAAATGAACTGTGAGATCTTATAGGTTAACTTGTTTTAATTAGCTCTTATTCAATAAAACATTTTCTCATAGTTCAACTGATCAAGCTAATACAGTTTGCCTTATGACAAGCATATATTAATTTTAATACAGTTGTATCCAAGACTTACAATGAACACATTTGATCTAAAATGTATTTGTCACATTAACCAAAAATGTATGCTTCATTTATTTTACATATAGACACACTATGTTTACTTTAAAATTCATTAACTGAATAAATTCTAACAAATCATTAAGGTCCATATGATGCTTTCAGTTAAATGGACTAGTGGATTAAATATGCTTTGTATGTTATCACAAACCACTTTTCTCACTTTGCCAGGCAGCTACCAGTCTGCTCTGCTCTATCTACCTACCTATAGTCTGTCATTATTGTTTCAATTTTTTTTTTGCTCTGTTGTCAAGAATTTCTGGGTCATAAAGTCTTCATCTTGCTTTGAAATACAAGTGGCCTTAGGGTGCAGGAAGCAGCTGACTGTTTTCTACCCTGTTTTGCATCTATGCCGTTTTGAGACAGCTTCAGCACAGAAAGCACGTGAGGATTTCTCAGGGCATGTTCAAATCCCCTGAAAGAAGGGAGACAGCTTTCCACCTTGTCTTCCCTTTATTCTCTCCACATTCATATTGTCATGAATTCAACCACTGCTTTCTAAGCGTCCACTGTGCTCCAGACATTGAGTTTGGGTGCCCAAGGCATAATAAATAGAAGAGCATCCTGTGAAAAGTTTAAGAGCTACATCATGGTGCTAATTACAACAAAAGTAATAAAAGTTTATGATCTGCTCCATCTCTTCATGTTCACTTTTGCTCTGGATGTACTGACTGCTATGCTGATATTACTATCAAGTCAGAATAGAAAACAACATGACACAATGAGATATAGAACTGTGACCTTCCTGTATGAAAAATATCCAAGACTCCCAGACCATTTTAAACTTTTAGGTCAGTAAATATGAACAACACAAATCATTTTCTCTGAGGCAAAAAAAGATGAACTGACCCAATGTGTTATAGGGGGATTTATTCATGAGACCAAACCACTGAAGCAGCTTCCTATGTAATCCTGTAATGTGAGATTAACATAGGATGATGCTAGTGCTGTTTGAAACACCAAACAAAGCACAAAGATAGCTGAACAAGCTTTCATTTATAACTAAATGACCATGAAAATGATCATTCAGTGAACAAAAATTGAAAGAGGGGAAGAGTGGGTCTTATTTCATCAAAGCATTCAATTTTCCTCTGTAATACGCAATTCAAATCTACTATTCAATGCCTTATTTCATAATTACAACATCTCAAAGCCTTTGAAGGCAGGGCACATGGCCACTATAGGGCCAGTCAACTTTGCATTAATGCACAGTATTCCTGCTAATAATATCATGGGCATGTCAAAATGCAAAACTTCCCCTGTCTCATCCTTTTCAGTGAGTAAATTGGCTAAAAGAATAAAAGTCTTTGTATAAGGTCAAAGGGTAAGGTAAAAGAAAGTAATTGAGGGATCTAATTTATATGGAACGATCTTAAAAACCATTATTGAATTTCTGACTAGAGAAAGAAAATGTGTTGCATTCATTTAGTGAATTCAAATGTGACTCAATCCACTAATGTGAAAATGCAGAGTTATGACCTACTCACCCATGGTAATGACTATGTCATTTACATGTGTTTGCCAATTTAATAGGGAATAAATGGTTGAAGATTTTATAAAGGATTCATTTGATTCTGCTAAGATGTCTAATGACAGAAAATATCTCAAGTAGAAAGCCATTAAAGGATTTCACTTTATACCAGTTTCCATAAAAATGCATTTCTTTCTTAATATCTACTATTTAGCTTAACATAAACTAAGAAAAGTTTAACTGTTTTATTATAACCACAAATTTAATTTATTGGTGTTTTAGTAGGCTAGCCAAGAACCAATTTCTAGAACTCCCCAAAATATTTTCCATGTATCTAAATGTATCTACATTTTCGGTTACAGCCAACCCAGAGACAGAAATCTTAATAACCAGTGAAATATTTGCCATTCCTTTGCAAGTTAGGATATTTGACTTTTAATACACTATTGTACATAATAAAAAGAAAAAATATGTAAAAAAAAACTATCCAAAATTTTTCAGAAAAAGGGCAAATCAAACTGTACTCAGTAACAACTGTAGGTATGATTTTTACATTTTTTAATGTTATACTCATCTTACAATGTTGTGTCAAATTCCAGTGTAGAGCACAATTTTTCAGTTATACATGAACATAGATATATTCATTGTCACATTTTTTTCACTGTGAGCTACCACAAAATCTTGTATATATTTCCTTGTGCTATACAGTATAATCTTGTTTATCTATTTTGCATATGGCTGTCAGTATCTACAAATTTTGAAATCCCAGTCTGTTCCTTCCCACCCTCCACCCCCTTGGCAACCACAAGTTTGTATTCTATGTCTATAAGTCTGTTTCTGTTTTGTATTTATTTTCTTTCTCTTTTTTCTTTTTTTTTTAGATTCCACATATGAGCGATCTCATATGGTATTTTTCTTTCTCTTTCTGGCTTTCTTCACTTAGAATGACATTCTCCAGGAGCATCCATCTTGCTTCAAATGGCTTTCTGTTGTCGGTTTTTATGGCTGAGTTGTATTCCATTGTATAAATATACCACCTCTTCTTTATCCAGTCATCTGTTGATGGATATTTAGGCTGTCTCCATGTCTTGGCTGTTGTAATAGTGCTGCTATGAACATCGGGGTGCAGGTGTCATCCTGCAGTAGGGTTCCTTCTGGATATATGCCCAGGAGCGGGATTCCTGGGTTATATGGTAAGTCTATTCCTAGTCTTTTGAGGAATCTCCATACTGTTTTCCACAGTGGTTGCACCAAACTGCATTCCCACCAGCAGTGAAGGAGGGTTCCCTTTTCTCCACAGCCTCTCCAGCATTTGCTATTAGTGGACTTTTGAATGATGGCCATTCTGACTGGTGTTAGGTGATATCTCATTGTAGTTTTGATTTGCATTTCTCTGATAATTAGTGATATTGAGCATTTTTTTCATGTGCCTATTGATCATTTATGTGTCTTCCTTGGAGAATTGCTTGTTTAGGTCTTTTGCACATTTTTTGATTGGGTTGTTTGTTTCTTATTAAGTCGTATGAGCTGCTTATACATTCTGCAGATCAAGCTTTTGTCGGTTTCATTGTTAGCAAAAATTTTCTCCCATTCCATAGGTTGTCTTTTTGTTTTACTTATGGTTTCCTTTGCTGTGCAGAAGTGTGTACGTTTCATTAGGTCCCATTTGTTTATTCTTGCTTTTCTTTCTATTGCTTGGGTAGACTGTCCTAGAACATTTTTGAGATGTATGTCAGATAATGTTTTGCCTATATTTTCTTCAAGGAGGTTTATTATATCTTGTCTTATGTTTAAGTCCTTAGTCCATTTTGACTTTATTTTTTGTGTATGGTGTAAGGGAGTGTTGTAGCTTCATTGCTTTGCATGCTGCTGTCCAGTTTTCCCAACACCATTTGCTGAAGAGATTGTCTTTGTTCCATTGTATATTCTTGCCTCCTTTGTTGAAGATTAGTTGACCAAAAGTTTGTGGGTTCATTTCTGGGCTCTCTATTCTATTTCATTGGTCTATATGTCTGTTTTGGTACCAATACCATGCTGTCTTGATGACTGTAGCTCTATAGTATTGTCCGAAGTTTGGGAGAGTTATTCCTCCAGCCTCTTTCTTCCTCTTCAGTAATGCTTTGGCCATTCTAGGTCTTTTGTGGTTCCATATAACTTTTATTATAATTTGTTCTAGTTCTGTGAAATATGTCATGGTTGTAATTTGATAGGGACTGCATTAAATCTGTAGATTCCCTTGGGCAGAGTGACCATTTTAACAATATCAATTCTTCCAATCCAAGAGCATGGAATATCCTTCCATTTTTTAAAGTCTTCTTTAATTTCCTTCATCAATGGTTTATAGTTTTCCATGTATAAGTCTTTCACCTCCTTGGTTAGATTTATTCCTAGGTATTTTATTACTTTGGTACTATTTTAAAGGGGATTGTTTCTTTACTTTCTTTTTCTGTTGATTCATCGTTAGTGTAAAGAAATGCAACTGATTTTTGAACGTTAATCTTGTAATCTGCTACCTTGCTGAATTCTTCGATTAGCTCTGGTAGTTTTTGTGTGGACCTTTTAGGGTTTTCTATATATAGTATCATGTCATCGGCATATAGTGATACTTTTACCTCTTCTTTTCCAATTTGGATCCCTTTTATTTCTCTCTCTTGCCTGATTGCTGTGGCTAGGACTTCCAAGATGATGTTGAATAGGAGTGGTGATAGTAGGCATCCTTGTCTTGTCCCAGATTTTAGTGGGAAGCTTTTGAGTTTTTCACCATCGAGTACTATGCTGGCTGTCGGTTTGTCATATATAGCTTTTATTATGTTGAGATATGTTCCCTCTATACCCACTTTGGTGAGAGTTTTTATCATAAATGGGGTGTTGAATTTTATCAAATGCTTTTTTCTGCATCTATTGAGATGATCATGTGGTTTTTGTCCTTTCTCTTGTTGATGTTAAAGCATGGAGATTAAACAGCATGCTATTAAAAAACCAATGGGTCTATGAAGAAATCAAAGTTGAAATTAAAAAATTTCTTGAGACTAATGAAAATGAAAAGAGAACCACACAAAATTTATGGGACTCAGCAAAGGGAGTGCTAAGAGGGAAGTTTATAGCAATACAGGTCTTCCTCAAAAAAGAAGAACAATCTCAAATAAACAATCTAACCCACCAGCTAAAAGAATTAGAAAAAGAAGAGCAAAAAAACTCAAAAGTCAGCAGAAGGAAGGAAATAATAAAGATCAGGGAGGAAATAAATAAAATAGAGATTGAAAAAAATCAATCGAACCAAAAGCTGGTTTTTTGAAAGAGTAAATAAAATCAACAAACCTCTGGCCAAGTTCACAAAGAAGAAAAAAGAAAGAACATAAATAAGTAAAATAAGAAAAGAAAATGGAGAAATAACAACAAATAACATAGAAATACAGAATATTATATGAGAATATTATGAAAAACTATATGGATCCAAAATGGATAACGTAGAGGAGATGTAAAAGTTTCTGGAAACATACAGCCAACCAAGAGTGAATCAAGAAGAAACTGACCACTTGGAACAAACTGATCACTAGAAATGAAATTGAATTAGCAATAAAAAAAACCTTCCTATGTGAAAAATTATGCTCTACACTGGAATTTGGCACAACTTGGTAAAATGACTATAACTCAATTAAAAAAAAAGTTAAAAAATAAAAAAACTCCCTACAAATAAGAGTCCAGGACTAGATGGCATCACCAGGGGATTTTACCAAACATACAAAGAACTCATACCAGTCCTTCTCAAACTCTTCCAGAAGATTGAAATGGAGGGAAAACTCCCAGACTTATTCTATGAAACCACCATCACTCTGATACCAAGACCAGGCAAAGACACTACCAAAAAAGAGAATTACAGACCAATATCACTGATGAACATAGATGCAAAAACCCTTACCAAATTATTAGCAAATAGAATCCAACAGCACATAAAAGATTATGCATAATGATCAAGTGGAGTTCACCCCAGAGACACAAGGGTGGTTCAACATACGCAAATCAATCAGTGTAATACATCACATCTAGGTATGATTTTTTAGCATTCTTCTGTCTCTGAGTGATCCTACACAAAAGCTGGATTTCAAATATTTAACATTTACTTTTAATATTCAAGTAGAACACATATGGTTACTTCATGTGAATCTAAATAATATTCATGCACATTACCTGAAAAAACTTATAACAAACACAAATGTAGTAATAATTATACAACGCAATCACATTGTTATATTCACACATTTTATTTAGCATATCAACATATTAAATAAGATAACAGGAGAAAAATGTAAATTATGGCACTATCAGTCAATAAAGTGAATTATTATTTTAAAATGTGTTTGTAAATAAATGATACCTAAACATTCTCCCTAAGATAGAGTCTCAAGTATATTTCAAGTTGTAATGTTCCATAAACCATATACAGATATGGTGAGTGCTTATGTACTGGATTTGGCTTTAAAACTATAATTGTTAATATAAAGGATAGTAAGTGTCAAGTTGGAATGCTACTATGGCATCAACTAGTAAAATTGCTAATGTGATATAAATGCATATTCTTATAAATAATGTCAACACAGCATGCCACTTTAATAATTTGTTGGAAAAATTAAACTAAGCTTTCTAATTGTTCATTAAATGATAAATAACTTCAATAATATTTAAAGGAAATGATAGCATAAAAACAGAACTAAATGAAAGAAAATACCTTCAAAGATGACCTTAAAAAACAACCATCCATAATATAAAATACACAAACCCATTAAAATAAAAATAGCCAGTATGATTTTGACCATAGTACCACATTCAAAGAAGAGCTTTTTAAAATATAAAAAATTCACTCAGAAGCCTTCGTACTTCTGATAATTTATGAATTGATTTTCACTTTGATAAGTTTAATTTGTAGGCTGAATTCAAACAGGGGACCCATAACCAACGCAATCCTCTATTGTTACTTCTATGACTATGTTACCTCATATAGAAAAAGAGATACTGCAGATGTCGTTAAGATCACTAATTAGCTGAATTTAAGTCAAGAAGATTATCTAGGCTGACATAACCTAATCATATGACTTCTTCAAAAGCAGTTTTCTCTGGCTGGTAGTAGAAGGATTCAGACATTTGAAGACATGCAGAAATTTGGTAAGGGAGAGTTTCTCCATCACTGAAATGTAGAGGGCTTCAGAGTAAAGCCCTGAAAGTGGCCTACAGCTTCTGAGAGCAGCTTTTGGTTGACAGCTAGCAAGAAAATGAGGAGCTCAGTCCTTCCACTGCAAGAAAACAAATTCCGCCAGTATCCTGAAGGAGCATGGCAGTACATCTTTATTTAGTGAAGTCTGCGGATCAGGACATGGCCAGACAACACCTTGATCTCAGCCTTATGGGACACTGATCAGATAACATATTAGGCTAATTACATATGTCCACCTAGCAGCTGAATTAATAAATAAAGAATGGATTTCTGCTAATATTTCTCTAAAGGACCTGAATACATTCTTCATTTAAAGTTTTTAACTACGGAATGCCTTTACCTATGCAATTCTCCCAAATAACTTTGTATTTAGAAATGGTACGAAGTATAAATGGTAAGTATGACACAAAATATAAATAGACATAAACTTTGATAATGGAATTACCTTGGAAAATTTGATTTTTTGAATCTCTAGGGAAAATGCAAATTACAGAAAACATATTAGAGATCACAAATAATAACTAGTCCTAGAGGACTGATTCTTTATCATTACTATTTTTGTAAAACCTCACAATGGCGACTTCTATTAAGAAACTATTTGCCAGACATTTAAACCTACCTGATTTTCCTATTAATTAGGTAATGCTAATGTGGTATGTCTACTCTACACTTTAAAAAAACACTTGAAAAATACTGTTAATGATTTACTATACATTGCAACTTTAAGACAATAACTTCTGATGTGAAGATAATTTAACTTAATCATCTTTGTGTCACCATTACAAAACAGAATGGCACGCAGAAGACTGTTATTAAATATTTACTGAATAAATGAATTTCACTATACTTATTTAATAATTAATATTAATGTTTACTGAGTGTCTTCTATATATCAAACACTGCTTTACAAGTCTTTTCTCATTTATTCATTGATCAGCTGGAGTTTGGTTATTTTGTATGTGACAGAAAATCTAAAATAGCTTAAAAAAGACAGAATTTTACTTCTCTCTATCTTAGAAGTATCCAGAAGGTAGACACTCCAGGGCTGGTATAATGGTCCACAGTATAAAGGATTCCCTTCCTTTCTATTTTGGTGACCTACCAACTTTAGTATGTAAGTTCTACCTCAGGCCCCAAAAGCACCAAATACCAGATCTTCATTCCATCTGGACAGAAGTAACACTGGAAGATACAATCTAGATGTTGCACAGGATATTTCCTCTTAAAAGACACTGTCCAGAACCAAGTTACATATGGCAACGATTAGCTAAAATGTCTGAGAAAAGTAAACTTTCTTCCAGGTATCCAACCAAAAATCAGCATTTTGATTTTAAAGAAGAAATGGAGAACCAATATTGTGATAGTTTCACATTTCTTACCCAAAAAATGAGGCAGATACCATTTTTACTGCAGATTAGAAAATGAAGTGACAGAGAAACTTTTTCACAAGTTCATAATATTATGTGAGAGCTAAGATGCAGTCCCATGCTGCCCAATTCCAGAGCACTGCTATTCAAAGTATAGCCTCTGAACCAGCAGTGGTCTACAAATAGGACACCACCATCTCTCTAGGAGGTAAGTACAGAAATAGAAATACTTGCATTCCTGTGACATCGAGGCACAACATTTTCTATTTTAAAAAAGAATTAGTCCATGATTGTTTGAAGAGGGGATAACTGGGCTTTTCAGATATGTAAAAAAGGACTCATAGCCTGCAACCTAATCATTATATTGATTTTGCTGAATATTGCTGAAATCTTCATATTGGCAATTATTCTTTTCTTCACAATTTAAATAAAATTGCTTCCATTCCCTTTTCAAAAACTGTGGAAAGTCCAGTGTTTTCCTGGAGTTCTGTAGACTCCCACAGAATTATATATTCATGGATACCTTTCTCTCCAATTCCATGACCTCTTAAATTTCCTGTTTGCTTCCTGTGGTCTCCTCTCTCCCACACTGCCAAAACCAATATCATATCTACCTACCTTCCCCCATTTGTTCTTATCTCCCTGTTTTTTTCTCTCTAGTGGTCTCCTTGGAATTTCACATTTGTTTAATTATGCAGAGGCATTCTGATTTTTCTTTTTCTCACTGAGTCCAACATCTAAATCCTCCGAGAAACCCATCAGAGAGCAGCAAGTGTGTTCTTCTACAACAGAGTCAGATTCCTTCAAAGACAGAAACAGCTGACTTAAGTTTTCTTGCTGTTATTTGCATTTTTTAAATAGCATTTTATTTTTATCTCTCTGTTCTTATGACATTATTTTTGTACAGTATTTAAGGCTTTCCACAACATAAGCCTCTACATAGCTTTCAAAGTATGTCTTGTACCAGGTCCCTCTTTCAATCTATTATAGAACTGTAAAAATAACTCTATTAGATATACATTGCATTAACATTCCTTAGGTATTTGTCTGTACCTCCCTCTAGAATATACACTCCCTGGAAGAGTGAATTATTTCATATTTGTCTTTGTCTCCCCAGCATTTTGCAAGGTGTCTTGCATAATGAGGCATTTAATACATATGCATTTGAATTACTTAAAGAAAATTTATTATGCTGACCTCAGGATTTATTTTCATGCCTTCATCTCAAAATTTTGCTGCCCATTAATAGGTCTGAATTTGCCGGGAACTTGCTTTAAAATACACATATTTACACCAAAGAAATTTTCCAACAATTTGGAAACATTCGGTATTTGTATTTGGCTGTATGGTCAAACAGCCAGATATTCCATATACATAAATCAATGATTCTCAATTCTACAGGACTCAGAGCCCTTTTACAGCATACTTTTCATCACTTTTACTATCTGAAATCCAATTTATAGACGGTGTAATGTAGCTGAATGAAATTTTTCAATATAACATTTTTTTCCTTTTTTTTCCCAATATAACTTCTTATCTAATATATATATACAGGAGAATTCAGAAAAATTAAATTAAAAATAAGTATTTAAATTTTCAATTTTGTGTATTCTATAAATGAAGAAACCCTATGTTTATAAATTTACATACAATCTCTGTGAATGTAATGGCTACAAAGAAAGAAAGATACAGTATGTTGAATTGGTGACTAAAAACCATGACTGGCATTGCCATTAGCAATGTGATTTTACAAAATGGAAAACAGCTATTGTAAACTTTAAAACAAAACGTAGTACCATTTTCTCTAACTTTAGAAACTAGTTGTAATTATGGAAAGTCAGACTGTATTTAAACCATACAGAATACTCTTTGGAGTTACATGTAAAATACAATTAGAGTCTAGGCTCAGATAATCAAACAAGTTTTCCTGACGCATAAGTGATCATTAAAACATGGGAATATGGTCTGTAGGCAGAAGAACTTTTTTATTTTGCAGATTATCAAGTATCTCTGCCCACTATATGATCACAGTACCCTCCACATCCTGATAAGCAAATAGTAACCCACAGACTACCAATATGCCCCTTAGGGGGCAGTTTCATTCCTATGGAGAACCAGTAGTGTAAATATATGAACACACATACTTTGGCACAAACTTTCCTCGATAATGTACATACAAATATATGAAATTTATTAAAATAACAAGTATTAGTATTTATTAACCACTGCTTTACACAGAAAATTTTAACATAATACATTTAGATAAGCTTTCTACTATCATTATACCTAAGCTGTTGTCAATAATTTCTGAAAATATTCTTTGTATTTACAACCATAGCTAATAAGAAAACTCATCTTAAACCTTAATGTGTCACACTTAGCTTTGATTCTGACTGTGGAATTTCAGAGAACTACGAAAGTTTATTACTGTTCCCAAATATACGATGTTCCCCATTTTTTATGGGCTTTGGTTTTGAGTCACATGTTTAGAACCCCATCAAAACTTTGCCCTTTACAGAACGTCCCTTTTACTTCAGGCCATAATCTAGCAGGCTGATGAGGTGTCCAGACAATCATACCTCATTTGTCACTAACATTTCACTCTAATAATGAAACTGCCAGAGTTCAGGGACCAGGAGTCACATTTTTGATAGACTTCCTGAACAACTAATTGAACTATCCAAATCCAAGGTCCTGGTCACAGAGATTTTTATTTCCTGTACCTCTGCCGGGAAAGTGATACAGCAGGACAAAGACCATCCAATAAGATCCTGTAATAAGTTACTGACAACAATCTAATACAGACAGTAGAGAATCCAACATTGAGTCAAGCTCTTCCAAGACTGCTTTTGCTGCGTTGAAATAAGCGGATTGAAAAGTTAACAGCTGAAGGCCACTGCTGGAATGTACATTCATGAAATAGGCAAATCGAATTCCCCTGCACAACCAGAGGCTAGGATAGAATAATAAAAGTGGCATTCACCTTTACTAGTCCATTCTGCTTTTGTTTTTATTTTTAATGTTGAATTAAGTAAACTTGACACATACTGGGTTGTGGGGGCTGGGATGGGAAACTAATCAAATTCTAAAGTAAAAATGATTAACGGTTCATGTCATCACCAGTGAAGCAGAGTGACAAATCCTTACGCTTCAGAGCTAATAAAGGTCCCCAATCTCTATGCTCTTGAAGGAGAAAAATTCTCCCTTCTATGTACACAAAATCATCTCAGGAAGTAAAAATAAAAGGATCTTAATTAATAGAAAATGTTAAGACATGTTATATGTCTACATATTATCAAGTTAGGTGAGTAAACACTTTCATAGCTTTACAGAGCAAAATTCTGATACTCCACACCTCCAAGGTGAAGCCAACAAACACCAGTCTGGAATTAATATGCTCCCAGGGATTAAAATAAACTATGACTCTCCTGAATGTAACTTTCCTCAGTGCAGGTCTATTTTGTTCACTCATATCTCCCAAGCATGTTAACAATGCCTAGCATATGGTGGCTCTCAATAAACACTTGTTGGCAGAATAAACACATGAATGAATTGCCTCACTATCATAAGTCTGGTAATATACAAGTATTGATTAACTTGAGAAGGATGATAACTGTTGAAAATACATTATACTAGTTATTCTGCTTCTTTTCAAGATTCCTTGATTCATTCTTTCTTTCTCTCTTTCCCTCTCTCTCTCTTTCTTTCTTTTGGTTTAGAATAATTTGTCCAAAATAATATTAAGGACAAAAAGTTAATTTTATTAGAAAATTCGCTTGGTATACAGTATATTCTCTTACCTTTCACATAATTATAGAGGCCTTGGTGTTTGCCTGAGTAGCCAAAAATGTTACTACTATCAGGGAAACACTTACTTACATGAAACAATATTTAATGATCATCTACTATATCCAAGGTACTTTGCACATATTATTTTAAAATGCTCACAACTGGGTGGGCATTTTTGGCATTTTAAAGAGGAAATAATTAAAATACAGCAATAGGTGACAGAGAATTTATACTCAGGTACGTCTGAAAACCGTTTGTCACTTCTCTTATCACATGACAAATGCAGTGCGGGAGACAGAGAGAGAGACAGAGTGTGAGAGTGAGTGAGAGAGACAGAATTAGAGTAAGACACATTTCAATGTAGAGAGTGCTGGGCCCAAGCAATTCTATATATATAAGGAAAAGTCTCTGTCTTTCTATACAAACACTGTTATCCATGCTCTTACTACATTTTCCAAAAACAACGTCTGGGAAACCTTTCCTCTCTCTTAGTCAATTGATTATATAAAATAAAGGTGTGAGTTATACACTCAGAATATACCAGATAGAGATATATGGTCCCCTTGCCACTCTTACATGCAACACATAAAGAAAATTATTTTTAAACTAAAAAAATCGCAAATGATTAACTTGGTGGAATAACTCAAAAGAACCCTTAAAATCTAGAGAATAAATCAACATTCTCAATACCAATCATTTCCCTAAACTAATCTAGTCTTAGATTATTAAATATCATTCTTTTTTTCCCTTAGTCCACAAATATTTATGAAGTCTCTGGTCAGAATCAGGCACTCAGATTCCAGACACAGAACAATAAGTCAGTGTCACTGTCTGTTATTTTTGTTCTCATTTCTCCACTAACAGAGAAATAGATGAAAAAAAAAGTAAGAGTGTTATAGGCTTAATATGAGTAAATTTTTGTTTGAAGCTATTTAGAATGTAGCTGATTAACATATTCTGTAGGAGTAGTTTTTAATTAGTTATTACTAGTTGTTACCATTAACATTATTACCAGTGTAACAATTAAATACTGGGCACTGTACAAAGTTCTTGTCATATATTAGTTCATTTAATCTTTATAATAACCTCGTGATATATATATAATCTCTGTGTGTGTGTGTGTGTGTGTATATATATATATATATATATATTAAGTATATAATGGTTTTCTCATTTTATAAGTGAAAAGACTGAGAGATTTAGAAATGTATATAAGATCAACAGTACACAGCTATTAAGTGCACAGCTGGAATTTCAAGCCAGGCTCACCTTCTCCAAAGCCCTTTCTCCTCCACTAGGCTACAAGGACAGTAAAAGAGTTCTTTAAAGGCAGTTCCTTCATCACAGACTAAAGCTTCTCTAAAACCTTAATTGTTCACATTCCTCTAGGTTCCTTTAATGCTAGTATTTTCTAATCACAAATATTTTATGCTCCTTCCTTTTCAACACTTTTTAATTTCTAAATATCTTGTTCTTAAGTGGTCTTAAAATCTGGGTTTTGATTTGCAGGGGTAAGCTTTATCTCTACATGCCATTTTCATAGGCACTGTTAGACACAACAGAAATGTGTGTCTCCCTCAAATTTAGATTGTATTTAATTATGACCCTGTTATTTCTTCCAGGTGTCATTTGTTATTGAACCACCATATATACAATAGCTATTTTCACCTAGATTGCACTTCAAGGCAGTCATCCCTGCTAAACTTCACTTTATTCACTTAGGGTAAGCACAGCAATAGCAATTAAAATGGGGACAAAATACTTGGGGACTACTTAAGCAAGCTTAACAGTTGTAGGTCAGTTGAAAAACCATCCACCTGAGAGTGCTAAAGAACTGGAAAGAGGAACTCTCCCAGCAATTGGTATTTTATAGATAAGTACTTGTGGGTGAGTAGTTGAATTTAGATGACTAGAAAAGGCTTTCTCCCAATCTTTAAAAGGCACACAAAAGACCATTTGGGAATTACAATCTAGTGACCTACCTACAATACCAAAAAAAGTTCTATGATGATTCATTCACAAAAATAATTTACAGTATACTCTATGTAGAATGGCAAGAACGAAGGAAGAGGAAGAAATAAATAGGAGGAAATACATAACTGTCAAAAATGATATACAAGTCAATGTTTTATTTGATTGTGCTATGTAATTGAGGCAAGAAAATAGTACCTAGCTTTACTAAGAAGTTATTTTGTTTGGTTCTTAATATGGTATTTCCTAAAATATCTACTGACAAACTTGTTTCAGTTTGTCAATGGAAATATTAACATCTCATATTATAAATAAAATATTTTTAATACAGAGTCAACCTTACCATTATGGCTAAGTATCTGCAGTATTCAACTTTGTTGACTCTCATCTATAATGTACAATTCACTTCTAATTATTGACCAGTAACAACACAGTTATTGGATAGCTTGAGTACTTACATGTACTTTGTCTTAATAGTTGAAAATTCACATTAATGTTAGCATCCACTTTGCTTAAATATACCACTGCTGAACAAAATACCAATTAACATCTAGCGGTTAAGCTTGAAGTCTACAGAGTGAAACTTATACAAAGCACTTACAGTTGTAGGCACAAAGGGTTCAAAAAATGTTAGGTCTTTATTATGCATTAGACACTAACCCAAATCATTTAAACAATTTACCTCATTTAATCCTCACAACAACTTTATGAGATTACCTTTATTTAACAGATGAGAAAATTTAAATCAACAAAGATTAATTAGCTTCTGCAGAGTTAAATCTGGTAAACGCTAGAGGCATTTATACATGGTGAGATTTCTCAGTGCTATAGTTTTGTTCAAATTCTTCCTTCCATCTAGAATGCACTTTCCTCTTGTTAACTAGCTAGGTCCTATGAATTTCAAATCAGGCCTCCCCGATTACCAGAAATATTCCTTATACCCCTGAATTCCCTCTAGGCTTGGTGAGTAGTCCCTGGTGGAGAATTCCACAGTATATGTCTTTTTAGTATTATTTTTGCCATGCTGTGTAACAAACATATGTTCCTATAGCACTGTCTCTATAACCTATGGCTTCCTTACCAAAATAACTGCTCTTTTCAAAATTTGTGTCTAGTAGGTACTTAATTTTTAATAAATTAGCGAATAAGTGAAAATGAAGAGAACTGAAAAACTGATCAACAGGAGAAAGGAGAGTTAGGTTTCAAAAGGCACTCAAGATACATTTTCCCTAAGATTGAGACAATGTTCAAAATACAAATTCCCTGTGTCCACTGCACCTCTAGGACAGCCTTAATATATATGAAATATTATAGGTTTCTGGTACTAAAATGCTCAACATGGTTAAAGATGAGAATCTTGAGCAACAGGCAATATCAATAATTCTCAACCTATGGCATATACAAATGACATGAAGAGACACGAATGCACACATTTGGCTATTGCAATACATTGTTATCAATAGAGAGGGTATAAATTAGTGGGAACATGACAGACACGAGCTATTTCCTGAGACAGAGACTCTTCCTGAGTTTGTGAGGCTAACTTCTAACTCAAGTAGTTCAGGTGGAATTTGTGAGTGGTTCAAAATTTTCCACATATCTTCTTTCACACCAAAAGACAAAATAACCACCAGTAACCACAGGCCCTGGCTTATAACCAACAGAGACCCTATTGAAAAGTTAATTTTTTTCTTTGATTATCATAATGCACGTACTAAGGAAATCAGTATTGTCATAAATATCTGTACCGTGTGTTTTGCATTTAATTATCCTTACTTAAATAGACTTGTAAAATTCTATATTTATTGATAAAACACAGGTGTTTGTAAATCAGATCTAAAAGGCTTTTATTAAGATAAAAACAATAAAATGTCACAAATCTAAAATGGTAAAGCAGTAATATAATTGTGAGAATTTTCCAGGGCTTATGAAAGAAACAGACAACTGAAGTGAGAACTTACTGTTTTAAACAAATGGATAAACATGAGGCTTCTTAACTAATTGTGTCTTCAAAACTAACACAGATGATAATAGTCAGGACTGATTTTGTGCTTGTGTTATCTATTTGTGAAACAGCAACAAAAAGTTATTCTCAAAAACAAAAGAAGTTAACCAATGAAAGCATGTCTGCATAATAAAGTAGTGGCCACTGATAAAGCTTCTCTTTAAGGAATATCTGCTTTTTAATGATCATTTACTCTGCCCCAACTATTATTCAAATTTTTCTCATTTAATCACATATTAACAGTTGAGACTTGGGTTAGAAGAAGCAAGTCAAATAGGTGATCCCCGCTATTTAAGCGGCAGATACAAGACTGACAGGTCTGTCTATTCCCAAAACTGAACTTTTAAACTCCCCAGCTATGCTCACTAGGAGCACATAATGAGATATTTAAAATTAATATCATTAGAGGGGTAACAGTTTATTTCACATGCCAATAAGGAATAAATCCAAGTGGCCAGTCACATTCAGCCACTAACCAAGCCTCCAATAAGCTAAATACCTTAGAGCAAAGAATACACAGAAACTGGTTTCAATAGCTTGGCAAGATTAATGTAGCTGAATACTTCATTTTTCAGATAGAACATTTTGGAATGTTTAATAACCATGAAATTACTGAAAGCGTTTTTGCTTTTTTTTATTTATAAAGTGTTCTGGGTATATAATAGTAAGATAGTCATAGAAAAAATGTAGTCAATTTTACTAAGACAAAATAGCTAAACAGCTGGTTGAGAAGAGAAAAATACCAGGGTCCCAATGAACCAAAAAAAAGGTATTTGTAGCACTGAATGAGCAATTTTATAATAATAAGTTTTTCCACACTTTCTGTACAACTTTCATTCATGCAATTTTGTGTTGAGTCCATATTCACTTTAAATCTTTTAATAGCTACACATGGAGCATAATAAATATAAGGAACACTTCTTTTATCATAATACTTTATTAACTTCTAGATTATCACATACTACTTCTTCAGAGACATTTTATTAATGTATTCATGTTCTTATTTTAAACATAATATGTTTATGAAATCTTTCAAAATATCTTTGGATTTCTGCTTTTTCCATTGTCCTTATTTATTTAAGGAAAAGGTTAGTTTCTAGTTAAGCAATACTAAAATATGATGACTATTTTTATCAACTACGAAATATGGGTTAGATTAGAAGCACACAGAGAAAGACCACATAAATAGAATGAAGTTAGTGTCATTTAAATCTTGAAAAATGAACTCCAATCATATTATGATCTAGTGGGTTATTTATAGTGACAACTCAGTGACTATAGCAGGTAACATAATTATCCCCATTTTAGGGAGGACAAACTGAGGCAAAGAAAGTTAAAACAGATTTTACAATAAATTCCTTTTCTATTCAAATCAAAATAAGTGCTTCAGTGGGCTTACCTTCTTTGCCAATTCTATAAAAATGTAAATAATACGTGCTTATGAACAGAAATGAAACCATTGCTAAAATCAGACCACAAACTTCATTTATTTTGGCCCCATCACCCTGCCTGTCATATGTGCCAAGTCAAGCACAGCAGGCGGCATCGGGACGGATAGATACAAAAAGAAGCAGTCATTCAGCTGTATCATTGTTCTGCACATTAGCTCTGACTTCAGTCAACTAGTGTTTTACTGTCCCTTTCTTTACACAGTAGCTCTTTTCAGAAAGGGTTGATTTATTTAACTGGTGCTGAACAACTCATTAACACAAATTAAAACGGTAGGAAAAGAACATCAGTTACCTTAATGTTCACTTTTCCAAATTTTATTTTCACTTTATACTTCTCTCATGCTTTCTCAGTCCACATGTTTAACTCATTGCTGATACACCTCATTGAATGTCTTGTTTCAAAGAGTGAAACCTGATCTCATCATTCTCCAATCTAACCTGTTTCTGACTTCTCTATTTCAGTTAAAAGTGTACTGTTTTCCCCAGACATTTAGACTCAAAACTTTCATCAAGTCATGTTTGGTCTTTTGCCTTGCCTTACCAGATCCTAAGGATAGCCCTACTGATTTTCCTATCAAAATATTCTCACATATGCCCTTCTATCTCACTGCAACCACTGTAACTTAGGCTGTTATTACTATTAAAAAGAAAAAAAAAACTCCCATCTAATATTTGGGTCTTGATGTTTTTGGTCATGCAGGTTACCTAATTTTCTTTGGTACTGAACATTTAAAATTTAAACTCCATAGTTTGTTGTCCAGTGCCTTCTATAGTTAAAACCAAGAGTATATTCCTGACGTAACCCCATCCAATTGCCTATACACACCCTCAGCTTGTATCAGTGGTGTTAGTTCTTCAAGGTGAATCCCTTGTATTTTCACATCAGAGTTTTGCTTAGATGAAGGTACCACAAGGAATGTATTTTTGTTCATCTCATTTGTTCTGTAAGGAGTTTTGCTAACCCTACCTTTCCCCAAAAGCATTCCCTGACCACTAAGACATGAAACATTGCATTAAATATAATTGAACTTTGCTAAAAGAGTAGAACTTAAATGTTCTGACACAAAAACACACACACAAAATATATATATGTTAAATGATGGACTAACTAGATGGGGGAATAATTTCACAATGTATATGTATATTGAATCAACATAATGTACAATTTATATATCTAACAATTTTGTCAATTATACCTCAGTAAAGTTGAACTTAAAAAAAAAAAAGGTCAGTATGGAATTCTCTGTCGCCATTAAAATTTTTTATGTGCGGTACCATCCGTCCCTCATCTTCTCCACTTTATCTGTAGTTGCAGATACAATCTCTTTCACCCTTCCTCCTCCGCCCATACGACTGGCTGCTTTCTTCTAGTTATCCGGGTTTCTGTTAGAAAGCATCAGTGAGGTGTGGACCAACCACCATATCTACAGAAGTCAGTCACATCACATCACCTGTTTCATTTTCTACCACTTAAGAATGGTGATGTTCAGCAGATGGGGAAACTGAGACTAGACAATGCAAGGGATTTGTCCCTACTTGTTCAGTTTCTGGGCAGCAGAGAGAAGGCCTGAGAGGCAGACAGTGGGGCTTAAAGGGGTCTGGAGGTAAACTTAGCATATACTGAACTATGTCTTACAGCAGTCCCAGCCCCTCCCTTTGAAAAGCCAAGAGAGCAGTCATTTTGGCTTTTACCATTTTAAAGACTTCAAAGTTGCCCTTCTTTTCTCTGTCCTTCACTCCTCAACAAAACCTGTCTGGCAGAGTGATGGGACAAGTATGGGAAGGGCTAGGGAGCATCTGGCCACATGTAGGATTGCCGGATTTAGCAAATAAAAATGCAGAGGCACAGCCAGCTTTGAATTTCAGATAAACAATAAATACTTTTTTAAGAATAACTATCTCCCATACAATACTGGGGACACATTTATGCTTAAATACTCTTTGTGTTTCACCTGAAATTCAACTTTAGCTGGACATATTGCATTTTATCTGGCACCCAGAGCCAGATTGCTGCTCTATAGTTACATGTGTCCTATGAATAATGGCTGAAGCCTCTTATGATTATGCACGAAAAAGAAAACAGTAACATCACTTTCCTTCTGCTGTTTTATTTACTTCAGTGAGTTTCTGTTATTATTTGACAATAAAAACAACATAAATATTCCAAAATGAACATGTATTTTACGTTGGAAAGTGACATATTTATCAGCTCAGTTCCTGTAATCTTCTGTGAATTAACAATACTTACTATCTAGCACCAAAGGAACTGGATTATAGGGTGCCCACATATCTGGTTAGTCATTATTTCTGGATGTGTCTGCAAGTGTGTTTCTAGAAAAAATTAGCATTTGCATCTATAGACTGAGCAAAGCAGTTTGCTCTCCCCAGGGCGAGTGGGCATCACCCAATTTGATGTGAGCCTAAATAGAACAAAAAGGTGGAGAAAGGGAGAACTCTAACTGGCTGGCTGGTTGAGATGGGACCTTTTCCTGCCCTCTGTGCTCCTGGTTCTCAGGATTTCAGACTCAGACTGGAATCTACACCACCAGCTCTCTGGCTCCCCAAACTCTGAACTACACCACTGACTTTCTTGGTTCTTCGGCTTAACATAAGGCAGATTGTGGAACTCCTCAGCTTTCATAATTGCGTGAGAAAATACCTTATAATAAATTTATACACAGAACAGTGTGCGTGTGTGTGTGTGTATTTGTATTATTGGTTCTGTTTGTCTGGAGAACTCTAATACAGTTAACTAATAAGTCTTAGAATTAATATCAGCAATTGTATTAATAAGTGAAACAGAATTATCTGAATTAGGCTAGGAAGCTAGCCCACCATATCTGAATCTGCATCTATGAAAGATACACATTTCAAATTTAGAACAATCAAACTACAATTAAACTATAACATACACTAAACCATTTGAAAAGCAAGGTCCATCAGACTTACAATGCCATAATTTCATATATTTTATTTGATTAGTATTCATTTTTAATCAATGTATTAACTTTTTAAAAATAAAATAATTGAACAACAGATTTTGCTCAGTTTATCCAAAGGGAAATGTCCTCACTTTTATATATAATGTCAACATATCAAAAAGTTTGAGGAAAATGGATGACTATTTCATTATTTCATATTATCATAGAGTCAACACATAACACAAAACCATCTTTGAAGACTATCAATAAATACAAACAAAGGATTTTGAAAATGTAGTAAAACAGCAATGACTAAGACATCTGTTCTTCTGTGTAAGAAATAGGATATTAATACTACACCAATTCCTCTAATGTAATATTTTATATAAAAGAAAAATAACCTACTGCCATTGGTTGTTTTCAAAGAATATAAAAAAAAGATTATGTACCAAAAGTCATAAATACAGTATGTAAAACAACAACAACAACAAAAAACACAGCAACTGAATTTTACCCAAATCTAAGAGATTTTCATTCATTCTTCAGACATCACTTTATCTCTTACTTTTTTCCTCATTGTGACCCACTAAATTTCCCATAATTAGCACAATTAAGTCTAATTTTAGAACTCTTCAAAATTGTTTTTGGAAATTTGTAAGCACTGTATAAATTAATCAGATAAGCTATTAATTTCATTTTTATTCTAGTGAGGAAGTTGTGTATTTTTACAGAGTGGTTACTTTTCTTATGTTTTATCGTAACTTTCTATTGTTTTTGTTTTACTTTTATTGCAGGAAAAAAGAATAACAAGCAAAATAATAATGAAAAAACTAAGAATAATTATATTCCCTGGGTTTTATTTGTTAAAAATATCTGAAGTATGAGACTGAGATGCAAAGTATCAACGCATTTATTCAGCTAAATTAAGCATTAGATCTGGTTATCTGATAAAGTGTAGATTAAACATTAGGTGATTAACTGAATTTCTGACACTTGAGAGAATCTGCTGAATTTCTGGTATCATAGAAATAAAACTGAAGAATCTCACTTCTAAATTAAGAAAACAGTCAAAATAAGATATGCACAATTTTCACATATTTTCGTAACCATTTGAATTTAGGAACAGAATTGTACCAGTTCAAAGCAAGATGCCAGCTTGTACTTATGTCTTCATTTTTGAGGAAAAAACATAAATAATATACAAAAATGCAAAAAAATAGAATATAATGAAAATAATTCTCAAACCACCCTTTAAGATTTTTAAAAACAAGTACTGCACTTATAAAACAAATACTGGTGATCTACACTACGGCAAAAATTACAGTATTAAGAGCAGAGACTCTAGAGCCAGGCTGCTGGTCCAGTTCTGCAATGTTCAGTTGTGTGACACTGAGCAAAGGAGGTGAGACAAGCCTCTGTCTCCCTGCTGGCTCTGGTGGTTGTGGCCATGACAACTTTCTCCCTTCTTCCTTTGGAGGCTTGGTAGAGAGTAGGCTCAGGAGAACTGCTAGCTCACTGAAAGAACTCTAAGCTCCTGGCTAATGCTGGTAGCACTGGTTTGCCTTCTTCCCCAGCTTAGCTTCCTGTCACCTTTTTTCTAAAAACTCCATTTCCATAAGCACAAAGATTCCAACCAGGTGTTTCCAGCTTCTTTCCCACCTCATGAAAAAAACATAAAGTGGCCATTCTTGAGACTAGCTTGTCCAGTTTGGTATTTCATGCTTACCCTTTGCATATATATGTACCACTGTTCATAGGTTGCCACTTACTGTTTGAAAGTATGGAAAGACTGTATTGACTCACTCCATCAAAAATTCTTATTAATACTTTACAGCAATTTTTAAATTCACATTTTAAGAACTTTATCATATTCTTTGTCAATCCCTTTTCCATAACTCAAAAATACCAAATTATGGAAAAAAGGAAAGTTCTGTCACTTGCTCAGAAATGAGTATCTTACAAAATGAAGACCCTAAACTTTTATTCTTAAGGAAAAACTGTTTTGCTTCTTTCGTATTTCCTTTACTTAAGTATTTTTCCAGGCTAAACAATGTACTTGTTTTATTGGGTTCTCAACTCTGTTAATTCTCAATCACTTTTGCTTGTTTTTCTTACATGTTTTTTTCAGCAAAAGTGTTCAATTCACCCCGCATTTGTATGTTGTCCTTCTGTTGTGCATGTGTTCTTAGTCACTGCATCATCTTTACCCAACCCAAATCTTCAATCTCTCCAGAGGACAGTCCTCACCAGATACTTCAATACCCTTACCTACTACCCCTTATTCCTTGATTCCTGAATTCTGGTTTCCATCACTAGTTCCTATTAAAAATGTTTTCTTATGGGTTAGTAATGTTGTCACAACTTGTAACATCATGTATTTCCTATATTTTATTTTAACCTATATTATACAACTGTTTTACTCTTCACAGTACTTTAACCTAGTAAGCATTTAATAGCTATTATTTAAGTTGAATTAATCGAAAGAAAAAAAATACGTCAAGTATCATACTCTGTTTCATTGAGCATAAGCCTGTTAGAATCCAACTAGACCTAGCTACCAGTCCTCAGTTTTAAATGAAATTTAACTTAGCTTTTAACTTTATGTCCCTAATGACTGTGAGACCCAGTTTTCTAAAACATAAAATGGGGATATAACCATTTCCTCTTCATCTCACAGGACTGTGATAAAGATTAGATGAAAGAGTGAATGGTATCATATGTGGCAATGTGCAATGCAATTAATTACAAGTTACTACCCAGGAAAACATTTTTATTAAAATTTATTTTCAACACATAAAATTAAAATAAACTTGTTTTCCAAAAAATGGAAAATTAAAAAAACAGAAATAAAGTGAGCAAATCAACGGCATATGTATATGAAAGCCTATATCTACAGAGATTTTTAAATCAGAAGTCATTACACTTAGATTTGGGGGAAGATGGTTAAGCTCAAATATTCTTTAAAGCGTAATTATGGAATATCATACCACAGAATTTATATAAATTTTACTTTAAGTTGATTTATAAAATCAAGAAACATAGAACTGTGAATCAGGAAAGGTCACTGAAAGCAATTGTTTGAAATTCTCTACATTTACCAGCTGTGATCACTGTTTCCTGAAAGTTGTTTCTATTTTCAAGCCAAATGAAAAACAATATGAGAGAGAAGGAGCAAAGATTTAGATTTAGAAACAGAAGAGATTACCCTTCTATAAACTTAACATGTAATACATCCTATATATTTCTATACTTTCTACATTTCTATATGTTACACAATCTAGTCCTAAAATGTCAAAATTTTCATCTTTCCAACTGTTCCTCTAGACACTTTCTCTCCCAATGCTATTGTGATTATATTATCAGTGCACACCCAATACTGGTTTAAAACTGTAATAACATTTTGAAAATATAAATTAACATGTGTTGAAAAAGAAGGCCAAAGAAGCATTAAGAAAGTTATATTCTTTTGAATTATTAAGTAGGAGATTTTACTTAAGAGAATGTTATTCTGGAAAAATTATGCTGATGGATTGATAAATGATACAGAGACTAGAAAAACTTATTTTAAAAGTAAGAACATTTACTTTCCCATAATCTTCACTTGGAAGAACATTATGGTTATTTTATGAAATAGACTATATGAAAGATATATTAAAAGATATTTTATGATGTTTAATAGTTTAATGACAGAGCAAGTATACATTTAAATGACAAGTTGCTAAGCTGTATTATTAGTAATAGAAATTTTTTTAAAAATCTAAAATGGAACTCACATGGAATTCTTCCCTTACACGCAAATAACTTGACATTTATTTCTCTAATTTTTTTCTTACATGAAGTTTTTTTTAAAAAATTTCATTATTTTGAAAGAAAAAAGTGAAATCCTTAATTTCTGTAACTTAATTCTGTTTCAAAAATATTAGGCAACTCATGGAAGAATTGGAATAGTGACTAACATTCAAAAGTTAAAAGCCACTTTACAATAATACCATGAGTCAGATAATTTTGGGTGAATTTTTTTTCTAGTTTATTTCTTTATAAAAATTAAAACAACAGTTCTCTCCTACCTCACAAAAGATTTTATTTTCAATTATTAAAACAGAATATCAGCATTTCTACAAAATTCTAGACAGTAAGTATATTTTCTTAAGATACACTTAATCTTTGCCAAACTATGAAATATATGTATATAAAGACTTTGTGTATAAGTAGGTAGTATAGTTGAGAACCTTGGAAAGTGATACTTTTGCAGCAATAATGACTTTCTAGCACTGGTGTGTGTGATGATGGGAACCAAAAATATCTTAGAATGAAAAGTTTCCCTTGACAACTGCAGTCACTCCACATATGATTTTCTTATGTCAAATGTAATCTTAGCTATTATTCAAATAAGGATTTGGGGCCTCAGTCCAGAGTTAACTTTGAAACATTACATTAACATTAAAGTTAACTTTGAAAATTCACTGTATTCTCTTCGGAATACAGTATCATCAGTCAAACAGAATATAGGTGATTACTAAATACAGCACAATGAGTATGGCAGTTTAGCTCTGGCCTTGTACTTCTTTTATATATATATATTTATTTATATACTTATATATATTTATTTAATTATATATATATAATTTTTTTCCTGAAGTATAGTCACAAGTATAGTTAGAATGCCATCTCAATTTCTGGTATATAGCATAATGCTTCAGTCACATATAAACACACATATATTGATTTTCATATTCTTTTTCACAAGTGACTACAAAATATTGAATATATTTCCCTGTGCTATATAGTATGAATTTGTTTATCTTGGCCTCGTACCTCTTTTTCTTTTTTGTAACTGAAGTATTGTCAGTTACAATGTGTCAGTTTCTGGTATACAGCACAATGTCCCAGTCATGCATATACATACATATATTTGTTTTCATAATAGGTTATTACAAGATATTGAATATAGTTTCCTGTGCCGTACAGAAGAAATTTATTTTTTATCTGATTTTATATATATAGTGGCTGGCTAAGATTTGCAAATCTCAACACTCCTAAATTTAACCCCTCCCACTCCCTATTCCCCATGAGATTGTTTACTATGTCTGCAAGTCTGTTTCTGTTTTGTAGATGAGTTCATTAGTGTCCGCTTTTTTTCTTTTTTAGATTTCACATATGAGTGATATTATATGGTATTTTTCTTTCTCTTTCAAGCTTACTTCACTTAGAATGATGATCTCCAGGACCATCCATGTTGCTGCAAACGGCATGATTTTATCCTTTTTTATGGTTGAGTAGTATTCCATTGTATAAATATACCATGACTTCTTTATCCAGACATCTGTTGATGGACATTAAGGTTGCTTTCACGTCTTGGCTATTGTATATAGTGCTGCCATTGGGGTGCATGTATCTTTTTTAATTAGAGTTCCCTCTGGGCATATGCCCAGGAGTGGGATTGCTGGATCATATGGTAAGTCTATTTTTACTTTTTTGAGGAATCTCTGTACTATTTTCCATAATATCTGCACCATATTACATTCTCACCAGCAGTGTAGGAGGGCTCCCTTTCCTCCAAATCTTCTCCAGCATTTATCGTTCATGGACATTTTAATGATGGCTATTCTGACTGGTGTGAGGTGATACCTCATTATAGCTTTGATCTGCATGACATACTGATCAATGAAACAGAATAGAGAGCCCAGAAATAAACTCACAGATCTACAGTCAATTAATCTTAACAAAGGGAGCAAGAATATACAATGGAGAAAAAACAGTCTCTTCAGCAAGTGATGTTGGGAAAACTGGGCAGATGCATGTAAATCAATGAAGTTAGAACACTCTCTCACACCATACACAAAAATAAACTCAAACTACCGTAAAGACTTTGTATAAGACAAGACATGATAAATCTTCCAGAAGAAAACAGAGGCAAAACATTGACATAAATCTCTGACATAAATCTAAGCAATGATCTCCTAAGGCAGTCTACCCAGGCAACAGAAATAAAAGTAAAAATTAACAAATGGGACCTAACTAAACTTACAAGCTTTTGCACAGCAAAGGAAACCATAAGCAAAACAAAATGATAAACTATGGAATGGGAGAGAATATTTGCCAATGATGTGACTGACAAAAATTTAATTTCCAGAATATATAAACAGCTCATACAACTTAACAACAACAACAACAACAAAACCCAATCCAAAAACGGGCAGAAGACATACTAAGCAATTCTCCAAGGAAGACATACAAATAGCCAACAAGCACATGAAAATATGCTCAGTATGGTCTTGTACTTCTGACCAAGGCTGTGGTTCATTCCAGATTTCAGCACCCACTACCTCTCCTTGCTTCTGCACCTCAGGCCTATGGACAGTGGCAGTGCCCTATTGTTGCTTGCCCTGAGGTTCCCCTTCCCACATTTCTGTAAATAGTCCTTTCATTCTAAAGTCTTTGGTTACCTGTTTGTGTGTGTTATTTGTTTCTCCTTGTGTAATAAAGTAGCAAAACTCTGTAAAGTTACATATAAACAAATGTATTTATAGATTTTTAAAAATAATATAATTATTGGCTAATATGAGATTTAAAATACAAGGTGAAAAAAATCCTGTAAGGATGTTTTCAGTAAAAAATTATTTCTATTTAATACTAACTAATCAGATCTCAGAAGATGAGGATGGAACGTGGTGCATATTCCACTTTACTGACTCACTAATTATCTCCACCCTGACTGAAGGAAACACAAGAGGATAGCCTTTGCAGGTAGCAAACAATGAAGTTCAGGTAATTTTTTATAAGCCAATGATTTGGATATTTTTTAAAACTATTTTGGCCCCTACTTCTCTATATTGTCATTATAAAGTAGATTTCACTCCAATTATTATTAGTTTTCCAGACAAGGTCAAAACCCAAGAAACTCTAAGTAAGTCATATATTAGTGCTATGGTTTGGAAGAATCTGATTAAATCAGGAAAATAAGGTTTTTTAAATTGGAAACATCAAGTTAACAAAACTTCAAATGAGGGTACTAAGAAATGGAATGATCCATTTTTTAGTGACTTTGTTACTGATTTATAATTTACATAAAATAAAGTCCATTAATTTTAAGGATATGGATCAATAAATTTGTACATATATGTATGTATATATTATAATAAGACTAGTAGTCAAGGCTGGACCCAGTGAGTTGATGTCCTTCAAAAAGCAAATGATTTCAACCATAACTGACTAAGAAAGAGAAGAGACATTAGCAGTCCCTTAGTCCCTGCCCTGCAAGGAATTTCTACAGTTTGTGGAAACATGCAATGAATGGCTGAGTCCATTCTGTTTAAATCTCAAAGGACATGATACAAGTCCAGGGAGGTGGAAGATTTTGGACAGCCATGTAGTTAATATCTAACTTACTCAAAGTTTATCAAATTATGGCCTTATGTGAAAAAAAAAAGTTAAAGTGACCTAACTTATAATAATGACAAGGGAGAAATGAAATCCCAAAAAAGTTTAAAATAATTCAAAACCTAGGCTAAATGACCCAAACTTTTTGAAAATGCTAGAGCATGACTCCTTAATGTAAAGAAGCAAGATATTAAACTTCTGACACATTTTTCAATTTAAACAGGCTTCTCAATTACTTAAATATAAAATCTTTTGAAAGACATGAAAAATACAGCATTCATATCACAAATCAGTATACCTTGGAAATAATACATCAAGAATATTTTTGTAAAAATAATTTCAAGTATTAGAAAAGCATCATATGAAATGATTGTTATTTGTATCCAAATTGGGTACAATCACAAATATCAAGAGGTGTATTTCTCTTAAAGTACAGCTTGATGAATGCTTTAGTGAATGATCAGTTGTTTTACAGCTATAGGAAATGTGGCTGATTTGAATCTAGGAAGAATTTTACTAAATTTTCAGAAGCCAGAAATTCAACTCGACAAGGACTACCAAGAGCAAGACTGGTTGCCAAAGCAACAAAACCTAAGAATCTGCCTTCTACGCCCAATGTACCTGACATCTGATAATATTAGAAGTACATAATAAAGTCTGCTGTTGTAAAGATCTTTAGGCTTAATAGTCAAGCAAATAACAAAATAATTTCCACTTGGAAACACCAGAATACCATTTTAAACAAAGCTGTTACTAGGAGTAGTAGGAATATTTTACTTTTATATTTTGCCATTGTCAATTAGGATGTATTTCTGGATGTTGATCCAGGAATGTGTTAAAATAATATTTTGCAGTCATGTGTTTTCTTTAAGCCTCAGAGTTAATTGTAGGTAGCCTGTGGGTTATAAATGCTTGAATTTAAGCAGGAATGAAGCTCCCTCCAGCTAACTAAATGGGTTAATCTCAATGATCAAACTTAATCTTTAAGCAACGAGAAAAGAAACTTCATCAAGATGAAAGGGAAACTTGACAGGGGCATTCAGCTTATCATTTTTCTACAAAAGGTAAATGCATTTTTGTATCTACTTATCACTAACTATTATAAGATACTATTGTACCATCATTAAGAGGAGAAGGTAGCATTGAACAACTTCTATGCCATATATGGTGCAAATTAGGCCTCAGTTCTTTGAAGGGGTTGAACTAACTGTTTTACTTTAATGTACTGGGCAGAGCTTAACAGTATCAAGAACTGTCTAAGTGAAGATGGTGGGAATAGGTGGAAGAATAAGGAAAGTGGGATTCTAAGACGGATGAATTACAGTTCCCTGTTCCCATCTCATAGTGAATTTGGAACCTGGAAAATTAAAATTATATGCTCATAAACTTGCAAATACCCATATCATATAAGTCTACAGGCATTTAAAAAAACTGTAAACTCTAAGAAAATTCCAGCATGTAACTCAAACCAAATTAATCCATTACAATAATAAACATTGTATGTTTAAAATCTTGAGGTATTTTAGCAGCACACATGAGACTGAATAGTATATATTTTTGTCTGTATTGTTTCATATATTATATATATATATATGATATGTGTCATATATTATATATTATATATTATATATATATATATATATATATATATATATCTTCACCCTTCCCTGATTCTTCCAGGAAGTTAACCCAGTTTTCTACCATATTTTTCGCTTTAGTACCTTTCACTTATCTATCTCCTTCACCAAGTCACAGTAAACTCCTTAAGAATATCAACCCTATCTTATTTATCTTTGCAACCAGTAATTAACCCCTCTCCTCTCCAACCACTACCCAATTCAGCACAATGTTTATACAGAATAGACACTTGGCAAATGTAAGTAGAATCTTTGTATACTAGTAAAACATTTAGATTTGGAAAATTAAATTTTGATAATCATTTATTCACTTAAGTAAGCTTCAGTAAAATAAATTCATCATTTTATAAATGAAATAAATAAGATTTATGTGGGTTAATTATATTACTGATATTCCAGCAATTAGATACATCACTGTGTTTAATTATATTAACTTTGATAATATTAGTAGTGATTATAAAGCTTGGGACACTGGTTTCAGAAAACTGTCACTGTAAATAAAATATGTCAGGAATCAAAATAAATGACATGTATCTTGATTATAAAATACATTTCATTTAGGATATATCTTCATTATAAAATATGTTTCATTTAGGATATTCCATATATCTAAAAATTTTATGACAACCATAAACATTTCTCTGGCTTTGTAATATGTCACCTACTTTAGAGTAGATAAAACTGCTTTAGAAATACCTTCAGGGACATGTTGCAGTATAACAAGCCACTTTCACAGACATTTGTAGTTAGATCCTTGTTCACAATTTTAACTAACTTCTGTTCATGAAAAACACATATAATTGGGACTGCCATCTGTCCGTTGTAATATCATTTGATCACTGTAATGGAACAAATACAGTTCCATTAAATTCAAGAGAATGCTAACACAACGTCCTTGCTATGTAAGACAGAGCAAAAAAGAAAGACTGGAATGGGGCTGGGGAAAAATTTCACATTCTCATTTAAACGAATTTATACTTACTATTATTAAAATTGTGTTATGCAGCTTGATTTCCATTATATTGAGATTATCCTTAAATAATAATAAAAACATTTCTAGCATCCAAATATGACTTCACTTTTATTATTTCCATCCTCCCCTAGTAACCAAAGATAACCTCTCTAGACCCCAAATGTAACCCATCTCTGAAATCAGACGTGAGACTTTATACTTTTATGTAAGTAAGCTTAAAATATATAGAAATATTTTTCATGTTTTTAAAGTTTACATAAACAATATGCTACACTTTTCTTTTTCTTTTTTTGTTACTGAAGTATAGTTGACATACAGTATCATATTAGTTTAAAGTGTAAAACATAGTGATTCAACATTTATACATATTATAAATTGATCACCACAAGTCTAGTAACCATCCGACACCATACAAAGTTATTACATTATTATTGACTATATTACTTATCCTTTATACTACATCCCACTGATTTATTTTATAGCTAGAATTGTGTACTTCTTAATCCCATTTGCCTATTTCATTCAACCCTCTCCCCTGTGGTGACCACCCGTTTGTTGTCTGTATCTATTGGTCAGTTCCTGTTTTGCTTTGTTTCTTTGCTTTGTTTTGTTAGATTCCACAGATAAGTAAAGTCATAAAGTACTTGTCTTTCTCTGTCTGACTTATTTCACTTAGCATAATATCTTCCAGGCTTATCCATGTTATCACAAATGGTAAAGTTTCATTTTTTATGATTAATATTACATTATATATATACAACACATCCTTATCCATCTATGTATTGATGAACACTTCAGTTACTTCTGTATCTCAGTTATTACAAATAGTAATGTAATGAATAATGAACATAGTGGGGCATATATATTCTCAAATTAGTGTTTTTGTTTTCTTTGGATAAATACTGAGAAGTGGAATTGCTATGGTAGTTCTATTCTTATTTCTTGAGGAACTTCCATACTGTTTTCCATAGTGGCCACACCAATTTACATTCTTACCAACAGTGCACACCCCTTTTCTCTACATCCTCACCAACATTTGTTTTCTGTTGTTTTTTTCATAACAGCTATTCTGACAGTGATATTCTGAAGTGATAACTCATTGTGGCTTTGACTTGCATTTCCCTGATGATTAATGATGTTGAGTAGATTGTCATGTATCTGTTGGCCATCTGCAGGTCTTCCTTGGGAAAATGTCTATTCCATTTTTTAAATTGGATTGTTACTGTGTTTTTAATTTGAGTTGTTTGAGTTCCTTTATATTTTGAATATTAACCCTTATCAGATATATCATTTACAAATATCTTCTCTCATTCACTAGGTTGTCTTTTCGTTTTGTTGATGGTTTCCTTCACTGAGCAAAAGCTTTTTTGTTTGATGTAGACCTTCTTGTTTTATTTTTGTTTTTGATTCCCTTGCCTGAGGAGAGATTCAAAAAATATTGCTAAGACTGATGTCAAAATATGTACTGCCTATGCTTTCTTCTAGAAGTTTTATGGTTTCAGGTCTTACAATCTTATTAAAGACTTAAAAGTCTTTAAACCATTTTCAGTTAATTTTTGTATATGGTGTAAGAAAGCAATTCAGTTTCACTCTTTTGCATGTAGCTTTGTTTTCCCAGTATCATTTATTGAAGAGACTGTCTTTTCCCCACTCTATATCCTTGGCTCCTCTGGCATAAACTAATTGACCATATAAGTACGGTTCTATTTCTGAGCTCTATATTCTGTTCCATGATCTGTATGTCTGCTTTTGTGTCAGTAACATATAGTTTTGATTACTACTAGCTCTACATTAAAATTTGAAATTGGGGAGCATAATACCTTCAGCTTTGTTCTTCTTTTTTAAGATTGCTTTGGCTACCTGGGCTCTTTTTGTGGTTCCACGTGCATTTTAGGATAATTTGTTTCAGTTCTGTGAAAAATGCCACTGGTACTTTGATAGGGATTGCACTGAATATGTAAGTTGCTTTGGGTAAAATGGATATTTTAACAATATTAATTCTTCTAATCCATGAACACTGTATATTTTTTCATTTATTTCTGTGGTATTCAATTTCTTCAAGCAATGTTTTATAGTTTTCAGAGTACATGCCTTTTATTTCTTTGGTTAAATTTGTTCCTTGCTGTTTTATTCTTTTTGATCCAATTGTAAATGGAATTGTTTCCTTAATTTTTCTTTCTGAAAGTTCATTACTAGTGTATACAAATGCAAAATATTTCTGTATAATGATCAATATACAGAAATTATATTGATCAATATACAGAAATCAATATGGTATGCTACTTTATTAACGTAAGAGGATATCAAAATTTTCCATATTTACTTAAAAATAACCTATTATATTCACTGACTGAATTATACTCAACAAATCTTTTTAATGATGCTGGTTAATGGTGGCTGCATTATCAACATCCTAACTAATTTTTGTTGGTTTAATCATTTTTAAAAAGAGATGTGTTGAAATTTTTCCAATGATTTGTTTCTTGATTTCTTCTTGTAATCATATCAGCACTTGCTTTATATATTTAACAATGGTTTTTGCATGCATACACATTTATAATTATTTTATCTGTATCATTTCTTTTATTACTGAAATTTTTTCTGCTTATCAATATTTTATGCTTTAATGACATTTTGCCTTATAACAAAATAGCTTACTCTGTTTTTTGTTGTTGTTGGTATTTCTTTGATACATTTTCCATCCATTGGTTTTGTTTTGTGGTACATTTATAAATTTTAATATAGAATACTTAAAGTAAAGCAATTGTATAATGAAATCTACATTTTCATCAAAGATTATAAAAGTTAAATACATTTACTTCACCATTTCCTTTTACTTTCTATTTTATTGCCTTAGTATTTTAAGGCAATTCCAGTCCTTACAGTATTGCATCTTGTGGTATCAGGCTGCTCATGTTCCCAAAAGCAACACATCTTAATAATAATGCCTCTGATAAGTATATTGATACCGGTTTCAGATTGTGTGCTAATGCCTATGCAGAGATGCTACTGATACTCTCAACAGAAGTCTGTCATAGAAATACGTACATATCAAAAATAGTGACCCTTCCTTCTTCAGAGCAACAAATATCTGCTTTAAAATGTTTTTTTTTTAGGTCAACAAAGAGCCAATTAATTCTTTTGCAAGTCAATTTAACATCTAGAAAGTTTTTAATACTTGTAATTAAAGATCAGAAGAAAGAAATCAGTTCTGTTCCTAACCTTTGCCATTCCATTTTACTTATCTTCTATTAGTGGCACTAATCGCTGATATTGCTGTAAGTAACTTCATTATAAGGTTATTTTTTCCTAAGCTAAATAATGACAGTTTTCACACCCTATTTGGAGGTAATTAAAACATCAAAATAAACTGAGTATAGTATAAAATAAAAACCAAGTGCCAGTTTATAAAAAAAATAAACCATTCAGTAGTCAAAGATTTATACTTATGAAGATACCCATCTTCCTTCATGACATACTTTTTTTCCCCAGAAAATCAGATAATATACATTGAGGTATTAAAAATGTGAATTACTAGTTATAATATGGTTGAGGATCAGGGAGAGGTAAGGTCAGAAAAGATTCAATTAAGCAAGATGGAAAATATCAGGGTGATACAAGAGGACAGGGGTGAAAGGTTCTGCATACTAAAGAAACTAGTGCTAAGGGGAAAATGCTGTTCTTCTACTTAACAACAAAAAGAATAAACCTCTAGGAAACAAAAGGACCTGCTTCAAATTTTGTTACAAGCTAGAGAGGAGCTCCCTGTGGAATTAAAGATTAGAACTAAATAAAGAGTAAAGTGTAAAAGGAAAGAGCTGGTTGAATCAGTACACTGGTTTTTAATTTCAAGGCTAGAAAAAAGACGTACGAAAGTATGTCCTTCCTAGTTGAAGAAAGGAACTAGATCTCTCAATAGTTCATAGTGAAGAGCTATAAAAGTAGATATCCAGGAATTGGGGGTACTGGTAAAATTGACCCCATTTATTTTTGCTAATGTTCACTCAATTTCCAGGGGATGCATACTCTCTACTAGAAGGCATTAGGGAAGATCAAAAGCAAGCCTGAGTATAAAGTCACAGCGACCAGTACAGGTATGCCTACTCTACCAGTTACTGAATTTATGTCCTTAACAAGTGATTTTTGTTCTATGATCCTTTATTTTCACATTTGAAAATACACCAGCAGAAATAACTACTTTGTGGTTTTGTTTTTAGAACTCAGCAAAATTAATACGTGGAAAATAAAATGCATAAAGGACCTAGGATAGTACCTGATACATAGCAAATGTTCAACAAATGTTTGCTTTGTCTGAGGATTCATTCATTTTTAATACTACTATCAAAAATTACACTATGTATATTGGTACTGGAATCTAAGTTCTATTCAAAAGAGACTCAACAGTTTATTTAAAAAAATTAACACCAACTACATGGTTACATTCATAGAACTAATACCAAATGAAAAGACTGAGATATACCACCTCTATTAATCATTTTTTAAAACCCAAGTAGCAGACTTTGGTGACTGAGATTTACTGAATCACTTCATATTTTGTCTTAAATTGCTACTTACGTTAGGTAGTTAGGTAAGTGGGGGCACCGGGCAGGTAGGTGGAGGAGAGGGAGGGTAGTCGGGAAGATGGCAGTGTGCCCGCCTCCAGCACAAAGGGACTTTACTTCTAAATGAGTGCCAGCAAAAAGCTAGTTAAAACCTGATAGCCATGACTGCGTGGTAGCAGAAAGGACTTAACAACCCAATGCTCATTGTATTATAATTCACATTGCGGTTTAGCCCACCCAACCCCAAGGGTTTTTCTGTGTACATCATAGGTAAGGACATGTGCAAGGGGACCAAACATGACTAAGCATTCCAGGGACAAGAGCCATCAATCAATTAAGAGACCACCTCTAAGCGAGGGTAAAAGGGAAAGGGGAGACAAAAACTGCTTTTTCCTCCCTCGTATCAGACCACCTCCCGTTCTTGGGGTGTACTTTTCTTTTCTTTAAAATTAAATCTTTTAAAATGTTTCGCTATACAACACACCATCTCTCAAATGCAAACCTGTCTTTCAGGTATGACAAGAACCGGGGTCTTTACCTTTTGGGGGTAACACTTAGAACTAGATTAAATATTCTAAAATAGCACAACCAGCACTATGAAATAGGTGAGATTTTTATTGTGAATTATCATAATGTTTTCATATTATTTCTATCATCAAAAGTTGAATTTAACTTTGTTCTTTTATTTTGACTGATTTTGTGTTTAGCTTATCAGGGGAAATTTCAAACATACAAAAATGAGGGAGAATAGTACATGGAATCTTCATGTGTTCATCATAAACATGGGTTATTAAAAGCAAAGGGGATAGGAAAATATTACCTCTCTATTCCCACACTTCCCTCTTTGCTTCATTATTCAGGCCATGGTACCTTCTCCCTTCATTTTCCTCACTCCAATCCCTAGTCTACCTCGACATAACACTTCCATCACCTAACTCCTCTGAGGGTATTTCTGACAAATACCTTGTTTATCATCTACCCTTTCTTGCTGAAGACTTTATCAAAGGCCATAGGAGAAAAATACCTAGAAAGCAGGTATTTGGATATGGTCATTATTTCAACTGCCAGATCAACAACGTGATAAAAAATGGAAATCTGCATTTATTTTCTTACATAATATGATATGATACTTGACACATTATGAGTCTAAAAAACTTGATTGGTTGCTGGCTAATATATATTTCTACCTGATACAGACATATTCAGAGTTATAAACACTAACATTTAAGATTTGAGATTGTTGACAGAGGTAGTAAAGTACACTGATTAACAGTACAGACTTTGGTGTTGAAATTCCTTGGGTCCAAACACAAGCTGACCTTGAGCTAACTGGTTAACCTCTCCGTGTCCTAGTTTCCTTATTTGTTAAACAGAAATAACAGTACTCTACCTCAAAGGATGACTACAAAAGTCAATGAATTAAGACATGCAAAACATTTAGAACAGTGCCCATAACTTCATAATTACTACCTAAGTGTTACCTATTAAATTAGTATTTTGAACATTAAAACACTCACTAAAACTTTACCCTACATTTATTTATTATTAGCAATAAAAAATGGCTAAGATTAATTGAACTCTTACTCTGCACTTAATCCTTACAAACAAAACTTACGATGTAGGTAGTATCATGCAAGCAGTGTTTAGATATTGTTCATAAGCATACAATTGAGCTCTAAATAGTTAATCTCTTGCCAACTATTCATCAACAAGGAGGCAAAATGAGAAAAAAAAGTAAAGAAAAGACAAAAATGATTAGAATATAAAAAATGATAGAATCTTGGCATTAAATCTCAACAAATGTTATAAAAGCAATGCAAGCTCCTAAAAATGATAAATCTGTGATCCTCATTTGTTGCTTTAATAATCAGTTGGCTAAACGCTACCTAATGACAACATAACAGTACGTAGAACATTTAATAAACGTAAAATGAATTGTGTTTCAAATAACAATCTAATTGAAAATTCCATTAACAAAGAATATTGCAATAGTGGTAGATTATAGATTAATCAAAGGCTATTAAAACTCTCTCCTGTGGTGCTAATGATTTATTGTTCTTTCAGTATACAGCCTTGTGAAGCCTCTTATGCCATTCACATTGTTTACAGTAGCCAGAATGAAGGGAACGCTTTCACAAGTTTTGTACAACTGGCCTCCTCATCATCTGTGAAGATGCTTCCTTACCTTTGCCAATCAAGACAGGCAGTAATGAGGAATAGCTCACTTACTCAAAGTACAGAAAATATCTGGCAGTTCTCTGTAGTTGGTTTCAGCACAAGAAATCATGACACTAAATTGAAGCTCAGTTATTTAGCAACAGATATTGGAAGGTAGCTCAGGATAAAATTTTGGCTACAAAATTGAAATGAACAATGGATAATGTCAAAAGTTCCCCAGATGATGTATAACTTCTCTTTCAGAAATAAAATGAAATTTCCTATTGTCTGGTCACCAATTGATGGCTGCTTTCATTCATGAACATCTAAAGGAAAGGGTACTATTAGTTTCAACAGTCAGCTCCACATGGAATAGGTAGACAATGGCTTTGATTTGCAACCCTGGCGGCTGTTCACAAGCCTCGTTTGGTTTACGGTCCTATATCCTCACCCCTGAATCCAACTGTTACATGTTGGTTTGCTCTGTCAGCTGCTGTTTCCCAGCATGTCAGAGATATGTCATGCTGTTGAAGCTTTTTATCAGCGAGTTCGTTTAAAAAGGTATCTTCTACCTGTAGTTACCTTGCTTCAGCTCTCCATATGATTCCTGCTCAGGTACCCTGCCATACTGATAGTGTCTAGGTTGATAGAGTTTTATAATATACAAAGCTTTCTAGGAGATACACTGGTTATATTCTAGGGTCTTTGGTAATCGGATCACAACTCTATTTAGCAGTGATTAATATAATGTATAGAGTAGTAACAGAGAAACTGTATTCAATATATTTAAGTTTCCTGATCAGCTAAACCCACCATTCTTCCAGGGTTATAATATAAAAATGAACAGAACTTTAAAGGGCATAACATAAACAAAAAGAGTTAATTTCATTCTTGTATATATAAGAAAATTTTTTCCATAGCACTTTTTAAAGATAGCAAAGGTTTAAGAGGTATATATTTTAATCTCTATAAGGACTAACTCCATATATGCAATAAATGATATCAGAGGAGTGAAGAGGTATGTATATGAAAGGAATTTTTAAATCTTTTTTTGGCTATGCCCAATAAACTATCATGCTATACTATCACACTACATATGGCCCTTGTAGTAGTAAGCCCCAATATCTTCCTATTTGGTCACCACCATGTTCTACCTCTTTATGTTCAATGTTGTCAAACCTAGTGAATATTTAAATCACAAATACTACCTACCTGGCAGGAGGACCATAATATTTATGCATAAGCAAGTACAATGAAGAAAGCCAAAATGGAAGCTATTTTACTTACTGGAATAGTAAAGCTGATTTTATAAGGGGAACAATATTTTCAAATGACAGAGTTCTCAGTCATGCTAAAGGTATACCACGTCTGTATGCACCCCCACTTAACCAGATAGATGCTAATCATTTTGACTTGTATAATCTGTAATATGAGCATGAATCTAATCTTCTGAACTAAAATCCACCAAACTTGCCTCACACAAGCTTATCATAGGGATTATACTATGTTCTTAAGGTAAGTATGTATGACTTAAACAAAGCACTCATAGAGGCTTCAATATATGATTACTTTTCAGCTTATTTAGAATCTTTTTTTTTTGTAAAACTGGTATACTTTCTATTTTTATTTGTTTTTTTAAAAAAATTTATTAAAGTACAGTCAGTTACAATGTGTCAATTTCTGGCATACAGCACAGTGCCCCAATCACACATATACATACATATATTTGTTTCCATATTCTTTTTCATTAAAGGTTATTACAAGATATTGAACATAATAGTTCCTGGTGCTGTACAGATGAAATTTATCTTTTAATCTAATTTTTTTATATAGTGGTTAACATTTGCAAATCTCAAACTCCCAAATTTATCCCTTCCCGCACACTCTCTCTGGTAAGCATAAGATTGTTTACTATGTCTGAGAGTGTTTCTGTTTTTCAGATGAGTTCATAGTGTCCTTTTTTTTTTTTAAGGTTCCACATATGAGTGATATCATATGGTATTTTTCTTTCTCTTTCTGGCTTAATTAAAGAACTACATGCAGGAGGGATATGAGAGACCAAAAAGGAACAAAAGAATAATCCTATCTCAACATGTGGTACAGTAAATGACCTCAAAGGTCTTCTACTTGGTAAGTTCTATGAACCATCACTATCTATCAAAACTACCCATTCTAAAAGAATACTGAGGAAGAGTATGGAAATGAAGTTTCACCTTAAGCAAAGAAAATGTTGAAAATAACCCTACATCAATCTCAGTTAAGAGACAGAATCATACTCAATTAATTTTAATTAAATTGCTTCATTAGTTTGATCTTCCTTGACACTGTAGAATCTGACCTCATGAATTCTATAGAGCAGTACCAGGAGCTTCCACGGTAACAAACTGTTTCACTTAAGCTTTATTACTGATCACATTTACTGACCTGGAAAGGATAAGGAGAGCATTTCTGCTTTTTTTAGTTTGATGGCACCTATAGTACAAAATGCAGAAAGTTCCCAATTTCTAGTGGCATGGGGAGTACATGAAGGAAAGGCCATAATCACTAAGAAAAAGTTCATTCATTCTTAAAGTTTAGGAAGTAGAACTAAATATATTTTAGCTATCTCACTGTATGTTTTTAGAAGGTAATTATTTAAGTTAAACATCAATTGGTCAAATGTAGTTTTCAACAAGAGAATGGGATTCATTTTAATAAGGAATTATAAAAATTCATTCCAAAACTTCTCTGTATTTTTTTATCTCAGCAGCTTGTGTTTTCTACATTTTTCTTCAAAGAGTTTTCAGACACTGAGGGCTCTGCCAAGTTAATAAAATTTTATAAGTACATACATTGTACACAAAAAGAGGTACGCACTGAAATAGCATTCATGGAGCACCTCCTTAGAGTGTAAGATGGTTATCGCCATTTATTTACTCTTGAGCTGTATGTGAACAGAAAATAGTAAATGTAGTCACTAGCTTCAATTTTAACAATGTGTATCTTCTAAGCGTAAGTGAAATAAAGATTTCAGAGTAAGGATGAATCAAGCTGAATTCATACTTTTATAATGGACTACAAAACACAGTATAGATTTTTTAAAAAACAGATCTGCAATCTATAAATAAGAAATTTTAATTTTTATATTATAACAATCTTAAATTTTTATATAATGGGATTCATGGATTTACAATTACAATGCAAGTAATTCATGTTGGTCTATCTCTAGTCTTACCCAATGTTGCATTATTCTTAAAATGATTATGGAGAGTTTTTTTTTTTTTAAATCCAATAATGTTAAAAACCCAAGACAGGAGAGAATTATGGGAAGATGGTGGAGTAGGAAGCACTAGGATTCCATCTTTCACCCAATTATACTGGCAGAATCTGTCTCAGGTATCTGTGTTGGAACACAGGGACATATTGAAGTTCTGCAACTTCCAGAGAAAGGCTTGAATGGTAAGTAAAATTCAGCTCTCAACTAAGCAGTGGCTACCCAGTCCCCAGTCCGAAGGCAGGTTGCAGTCTATGTGTTCCTATAATGATTTGCATGCAGTTTGAGGGAACCAGGGTGGGCAATAAGGACCAATCCTCCCAATATTGGGAATCTATGTTCTGATCACTGATCACTACTTCTATAACAGAGATGCTGAGACAGAGGCAGAGAGCTAATGTTTTTGTATGTCCTCTCACTGTTGCAAAGTCATCTTCCTAGGGATGAAGTGAATCCCAAGGTATTTAAAGAGCCAGTACTGTTTTGTACCCTTCATTCTCCTACCCCTCCCTTTTCCCCTTTTAGAAGCTAGATATTAAAGACCAGAAAATTAAGTCTCAATAGATTTTGAAAGACAGATACCATACAAAGTATCTTCCCCAACCACAACAGCATGAAGTTGGAAAATGGGAAAATTTACAGAAGTGTGGGTATTAAACAACACACTCTTAAAACAACCATGGATCAAAGAAGAAATTACAAGAGAAATGAGAAAATACTCAGACAAATGAAGATGAAAGCAAAATATACCAATTTATAGCACAAAGTGAAAGCAGTGCTAATGGGGAAATTGATAAAATCTCATGTTAAAATCTCATATTAAAAAAAAGAAAGATCTAAATCTACAACTCATTTTTACAACTTAAGAACTAGAAAAAGAAGAAAAAACTAAACTCAAAGCTTTGCATAGGATACAAATAATAAACATTAGAGCAGAGAGAAAACAAATAGAAAATATAAAAACAATATGAAAAAAATCAATGAAACCGAAAGTTGGTTGTGGAAAAAGATAAACAAAATTGAGAAATCTTTGGCTAGACCGACTAAGAAACAGAGAGAGAGGATTCAAGTTACTTAAATAAAAAATTCAAGTGAGGACATTACTGTTGACTCAACAAAAATAAAAAGGATCATAAGAGAGCAGTATAAATAATTTTATATCAACAAACTGGATATATGGATGAAATGAATAAAGTTTTAGAAACATAAAACATACAAAGACCAATTCACAAAGAAATAGAAAATTGGAATAAACCTGTAACTAGTAAGGAGATTTAATCAGTAATCAAAAATATTTTGAAAAATAAAAGTCCTGGGCCTGATATCTTCACTGGTGAGTCCTAACAGACATTTAAAGAACAAACACAAACCCTTGTCAAAATTTTCTAAAACACTGAAGAGGAGGCAACACCTCCTAATCCTCAAGGCCACTGTTACCCTGACACCAGCGCCAGACAAAAACACTACAAGAAAATAAAACCATAACTTCTTTGAATGTTGATGTAAAAACTCTCAAGAAAACACCAGCATACCAAATTCAGTAGCATATTGAAAGGATCATACACTTATTAAGTGGGATATGTTCCTGGGATGCAACCATGTTTCAAAATCAATCAGTGTACCATTAAATAGATGAAGAGGAAAAAACACAGGATCATCTCAACTGATGCATCTGACAAAAGCATTTGACAAAATTCAACACCTTTTCATGATAAGAACACTCAACAAATTAGGACTAGAAGGAAACTATCTCAACATAATAAAAGTCATATATGGAAAAATCCACATTAAGCATCACACTCAATGGAAAGATTAAAAAATTTCTTCTAAGATGAGGGACATGGCAAGGATGCCCACTTCCACCACTTTTTATTTAATACAATGCTCAAAGTTTTAGCCAGTGCAATTGGGCAATACAAATAAAAGGCATTCAAACTGGAAAGAAAGAAATAAAATTATTTCTGTTCACAGATGATATGATTTTATATATAGAAAATTCCAAGGATTCGACAAAAATTATTAGTACACATAAACAGATTAAGTCAATTTAGGAAATATGCAGAGTAAACAAACACAAAAATAAGTTGCATTTCTATACATTAACAATGAACAGTCTGAAAAGGAAATAAAGAAAACAATTCCATTTACAATAGCATCGAAAAGAATAAAACTCTTAAGAATGAATTTAATCAAGGAGGTGATGGACTTGTATAATGACAACTACAAAACATTCCTGAAAGAATTAAAGACATAAATAAAATGAAATACATCACATGTTTATGGACTGGAAGTCTTAATGTTTTAAAGATGTCAGTACTACCCAAAGCAACCTACAGATTCAATGCAGCCCCTATCAAAATTCCAAAAACTATTTGCAGAAATAGGAAAATCTATCCTAAAATTTATATGGAATCTCCAGGAATCACAAACGATGAAAACAATCTTGAAAAAGAACAAACTAGGTGACTCACACTTTCTGATTTCAAAACTTACTATAAAGCTACAGTAATCAAAATAGTGCAGTACTGACTTTAAAACAGACATATAGACTAAAGGAACAGAATACACAAGCCAGAAGTAAACATTTGATTACACAGTCAAACGATTTTAGACAAGGAGGCCAAGACCATTCAATGTGGAAATAACAGAGCTTTCAACAAATGGTGCTGGGGAAATTAGATATCTACATGCAGTAAAAATGAAGTTGGACCTTTACCTTACGCCATACACAAACATTAACTCAAAATATCCCCAAAACAAATCTAAGACCTAAAACTATAAAACTTTTAGGAGAAAACGTAGGACAAAAGTTTCAGGACATTGGATTTGGCAACAATTTCTTGGCTATGTCATCAAAGGGTCAGGCAACAAAAGAAAAAATAGACAAAATGAACTTCATGAAAATTTTAAAATTTTGTGCAAAAAATACAGAATACAAAAAGGAAACAGAGTAAGAAGAAAACCCAAAGAATGGGAGAAAATATCTGCAAAGCATGTATCTAATAAGAGATTAATATCCAGAATATATAAAAAGAACACGTAAAACTCAACAACACAATAGCAATTCACCTAATTCAAAGCAAGAAAAGGACTCAAACTTATTTCTCCAAAGATAATATAGATATGGCCAAGAACCCATGAAAAAATTTTTTAGCATCACTAACTGTTAGGGAAATGCAAATCTAAACTACAATGAAATACCACTTCACACCATCAGGATGACTACCATAAAAAAAAAAAAATAACAAGTGTTGCAGAGCATGTGGAGAAACTGGACACTTGTTCACTCTTGGTGGGAATATAAAACAGTACAGCTTCTGCAGAAAACAGTATGGGATTCCTCAAAAATTAAAAATTAAAAAAGTATTAATATGTGATCCTGCAGTTTTACCTCTGGGTATGTATACTAAAACAATGAAAGCAGGGTCTCAAAGAGATGTATGTACACATATATACAAATATTTAAATATGTACACTTCAATATTGTTAAGAGGGTAAATTTTATTTTACGTGTATTTTCTAAAAATAAAAAAAAAAATTTACGGCAAAAACAAAAAACCTGGAAACAAACACAAACAAAATAGGATATCCTTGTAAAGTCGTTATTTCCAACAAAGATGGTAAAATATGAGGCAGTAACTGCCTACACACTAGATTTTAGTAAGTATACTGATAATCAACTTAAGGCACATGCATATTTCCACTGCATGGGATAATCTTCAGAGCCAAGAGAAGATACTTTTGAATTTCTCAGTTACTTACCAACCAGTATATTTAAGCCTCTAAAATAATGTTATCTCTAACCTTTCATAATTTGATATGATGACCTTCATCCATTTGCATAGTTTATCTGACCTCTGAAGTCCATTTTGTTTGCCCAGTATTTATTAATACGATGCTCCTTATTAACAAAGATGATGCTATTAATAAATATTATGCTTAACTTGCTAGGATCTATTTGAAATTATTCCTGTCATTTCCTATTTTTGTCAGTCAAGAGACTGGCATTTATTAATATCTCAAGTCGCTTCACTTACATTAAGCTGAAGAGCTGGGCTTTGTATGTGAGTAGTGCCTGAAGAGTTAGGCTTCAGCCCCCAACATGTGAACTACATGAAGTTAATCAATGTTTGACCACTTTGCGTCCATTGTATTCAATCACCTCAATGGCACAGTATCTTGTGAACTTAAAATAACAAGTGAAGTTTTGTTACTCAGAAGGTAAATTTTAACTTCATAATAGAGATCTATTTAAATTTTTCAATATTATATTTTAATACATTAGCAAACAATAGACTTTTTATTAAACAAAAGAATGTATACTTTTCTACAGCAATATATCTGATACAATAAGCACTCCAGGAAATTCCAAATATTCTTTCATAAGTTTTTAAAAGCCAATTTAAAACTTAGCAAACCACTGATTTATAATATATTTTCCAGATATTCCTTAAGTTCATCTCACCCTATTTTTCCTTATGCACGCCTGTGCTTTATGCCATGCTTATTGGAAGCAAAAATGCCTTGCAATCATGTTCCACTGACAAAATTCTAAGTCTAACAGATACATTTTAACACTTGCCACTGGCTTTTCTTGTTCGTTTTCCCTGGCTTTCCAAAGTAGTATCTAGAGAGACTAGGAATGTCACAGTGGTAACAGTAGCTTAAAACTGTGTGTGTGTGTGTGTGTCTGTGTGTGTGTGTGTGTGTCTGTGTGTGTGTGTGTGTGTGTCTGTGTGTGTGTTTTGCTTGAATGTGATTAGTATTATAAATTATATTTCACCTGCATATATATTAAAATGCATTTCTTGGTTTTTTCTCATTGTATTCAACCTCAAGTTATAACATAACATAGCTAAGTATTTAACAGATACAGAGATTGCTTTACTAACAATCCTTTTAGCCATTTTGGAAAATCAACATAATAAAATTATTCTCTATTTAAAGGAGTAAATACATCCTTACATTTACCTAGAGACCAGTAACTTCAATGCATAGGATTCAATATTCACCACTTGTACAAGTTTCCTTTGAAAATATTTACTAAGAAAATTGGATGCAACAGCTTATTTTGATCTGGCTATCTCTTACATTACTTAATCATTATTCACTTTCTTTTCAGAGAAGGGAAATATATATGAGGATGAGATGGGTTTAGAACCTCACTGGGATTTTTACAGGAGAATAAAATACAAAAAAAAAAATACTCATTTTCAACTAAGAAAAGACCCACTTTGGGCTTCCCCAACTTAAAGGATTTGATAAACTTCAAACACTTTTCCTTTCCTTTGAAAGAAATTGGGTAATAAATGAAGAATGAAATGTGATTCTACAGTATATAGTGGTTTTTAGTTATCCAAAACTATGCTTAAGTGACCAAAATTATGCAGAAAGACAAACACACATTTAGCCTTGCTCATGAGCTAAAGAAAACCCCATTTTAAATGCTTACACTAATATTTTCTCTAATTTTTTATAATAATTTACTTGTGTACTTACCTCATTACTTCAGCTGAGGAATTAAAACTACATCAATATTAAGACAATAGAATTATTATCCAGTTAATGATAAAATGTTAAGTTGTGTCTGGCATTAAATTTAAAAATATTCCATGGGGGTTTGGTATAACTCAGTGGTAGAGTGCCTGCTTAGCATGTGCAAGGTCCTAAGTTCAATCCTCAGTACCTCCACTAAAAATTAAATAAATAAATATAATTACCTCCCCCCCAAAAAACAAACACAATTCCAAATCTGGTTAATTAAGAAAGCTTGATTTGGAAGTTGAAGGGACAATATACATGAGTGTTAAACTTGAAAAAAAATTTCTCCTCCCATTTCAGGATATTTATGTAGTTTATGTCACCACCAATAATTAATTGTTCATGAAGAAATCAGACACTTACTCATTGTCATCATAAACTCCACATCGAGAATTACGTTAACAGGAATCACTCTGAACTGAAACTTAAGGTAAATTAGTTGCATTTAAAGAAAATACTTTCATGTATAAAAGTAGATAACTTATTGGCACTAAGGTGGAATTAGAAAATGTAGGGAATTTATTAGCTATAAGTTTTTCTGCATGTCCACTGAAATGTTTAAGCAGAGCGATTTTAAGACAGTTATAATTTGTTATAACTTCAATCACATTTCAAACATCATCATCAAAGAAACAGAAACAATGGTTAAACAAAACACTGCTCCATTCTCCTTTTCTGCTTGTGTTGTTAGTAACGTGAGTAACGCCTCCATACCGTCATGTTGGCTGATAATGATATACAGTCTGCCCACAGCTATTTCAAAGATTCATTCATTTGACAATCTCATACAATAGTTAAAATAGAAATATTATTATCTCAAAAGTTACAAATTAAAATACTTAGTAACCTCTGAAAAGATTAGCCAAAATGGCCTCAATAATAGCTATAATTTCTAATAGTAAAATGACTACTTTTAAAGCATAGGTTTGTCCTAGTGAAGAGAGTATTTCACAACAGTGGAATCATCCTTTGTTTTATGTAGCATATATTCCCCCTTAAATCTAATTAAATAGAAGAAAGTCACACTTTTCTTAAAGAGACAAAGAGGCTTATTAGGTACATGCAAGGAAAATACATTTATTTTTACACACACACACACACACACACACACACACACACACATATAAAGATGGTTTATAGATAATGTTGATGGGAGAAACAGAATAAATCAGCTGGTGTCTATGGCAAAGAAACCAACTTATAAACTAACGGGTGGTTAAGCGAGGATATGGATCCTTCTCTGTTCTAATAGTATCAAACTTGGGAGGCTTATCTAATAGCTGCACTGAAAACCAAATTTAGGCTCACTCTCTGTGAGGAACCAAAGAGGTATGGAAAAGCTGTGTTCACTTATTCATATATTATTTATCTTTGTACTCCTTCTTGTTTGTTTACATAAACCAAAGTAAAAATAAACATTCTGAGTCTCCATTCTGGCTAATTTTTCAACTGGAACAGCCCTTCTATTTTCTTAACATGTCAGGTAAAGCAATTTGAAGAATCTGTTTCTGTTCTTTAGATCCTCCTATAATAGGTAATTACTGTTTGATAGCATTTCTTCCTTAATAAAATTGATTTTTTCTTAAGTTTGTTTTACACCCAACTTTGGTCTTTTCTTTCACATATACTATTATGATTAGCATAAGAAACTTTTATGTACGACATACTGCAGAACATAAGTACTGCATACATCGTTTTCACACTAAGAAACTTTTAGAATTTTCAGCATGAAAGTAGGAAGGCTAATCTCTTCATGGCTATTCTCCATCATCTAGAAGAATAACCCACAAGTTTTCATGCAAATATGCTGTTACAAAATTTGAGAACACAGAAGAGGTTCAACCAAGGTAACAGTCTAATGCCAGTGTCAGTGTTAAGAATCTGTTTACAAGCAAGAAAGTGAACTTAATAAATTTTGTTGCACCTTCTACGAAGAAAGAATGTGCTAACTGAAGAAAAATGGTCTACCTATATGCTGATTACAGAAACAGATATAAAGGATGAGAATTTGACAAGTACTAGCAAGTATTTTCCAGGAGCGTTAATGGCTCTGTACACTAAGTACTTTGTGTACTGGAGAGCATGGCTGTAGGACAGAAATGGATTTATTCTTTCAAACCTCAACCTCAAGGTATTATCCTTTCAGATAATCTTTTTTCCCCATTGTCCCTAAATGCTTTGTCATTGGTTATTTAGTTTTCTTAAGTACTAATCAGGAAAGAAACATTCAGGTGATGGAATAACTACATGGGAATAATGGATTAGAATTTTTATTTATAAAGTAATCTCTTCCAAGATTATTAATGTGAGTTAGTCCACTTAAATGAAAATATTTTTGAGTATTCATTATTCTTTTTGAAGTATTCTAAATTCCGTAACTGTAAAGCTGAAAACCAGTTTGCTTTGATTCCCCACCAAAGTAATGCAATTGCTAATACATGAAGCTCTATTTAAGCAACCAATGAGTTTCTTATATAACATCCTTCCCCAATATTCCCTTCCCTCATTTCTCTCTCCTTTAAAAAGGGGATATCAATGTTACTATCAATTGTTGCTTTTAAAAAGCATGCAAATGGCAATAACTAAATCAAAACTACTTCCAAGGTAGTGACTTCAATGGCAATGATATTTATTTTTGATATGAAAGCTTTGAAATGCCATATTATTTTACTTTCATAGCATATAATTTTATTTCTTACATAACTTTAGCATTAAATTCATACCCCATGTGCTTTAAAAGCAAATCCACTTTTATTTTTTCATCCACATGAGATTGTAATTTGTTAGAACAGAGCTGCATGGTACCAAAAAAATCAAGGAGAAACTAGAGTGTTTTTAATGTCACTACCAGATAGTGTTTCAAATTGTTGAGAAGCTGCTATTCATTGTTCTCCATATACTTCTTCCAAGTGTAAATAAGTTATAACTAACTCACAAAATTACTAACAATACCTGAAAACAGTACATGCTAACAACTTCATTCCCCCTACCATGACAATAAAATCCTTCCTAATCATTCCAACCCAGTAACAGGAAAAGAAAACTTAGTGAAATTGGTTTGTGTAACAGCATATGAGAATTCTCTTTATGACATACCTAATCTAAAGAAGAGCTATTAACCATCCTAGTACCCAATAAATGAATAGGAATATTATCACATAGATATCACAAATATATCACAAAGTGAATCTATATTTTTGGACATAAACCCATAGAGACCTGTCCAAAAAAGTGACAATGTCACTCCTACTGAATCTACTGGCTCAATGTTGTTTTAGAGTTATTGGGTATCCAGAAATTACAGCATATATAATAGATTCTCATTAAAATAAATGGAAGTTTAAATTCAAATTTCAGATTAACCTAATACATTTGATAAAAAAGTAGAATATACTTTAATATAACAATAAAATATACTATTTTTCATGGGACTTAAAGTGAATATGCCCAAGTATACGGGGTACAACCAGCCAAAGAATACAAGTGGAAACCAGTGATTGAGAAGTCTAGCATAATTTGTGATATATTCATTTGTAGTAATTCAGGATAAAAATATGTGACTTTATGTGTATGTGCATCTAAAACTTTTTCAGTTCAAGAAAAAAGTGCTTAAGTAAATGATTATATTTACTTAATCATTGAGCATTGAGAGCTTGTAGTTAGGTAGTTATTGTGTTTACATTTTGACAGCATATATAATTGTCTTAAAAGGGAGGTTTGTATTTCTGGATCATTTACCTTATAGTCTTAAGTGCAGAAGTAGCTGGGCAATTCATACATTGGGGTCACATCTCCAGGTCTCTGCTTCTTGCCACAAATGTCCACCTCCTTATGTTGAGTCCACACTCACCTCCATAATATGTCCTTTCCTAGACTCCCACATCAGCACTTCATTCTCTCAGCAATTCTACTGTCACTGATACTTTTCCTGCTACCTCTTTCTCTGGGACCCTTGGAACTTCTGTTCCATTAAAACCAGCAGTTACACCAACAATCTTATCTCCTTCATAACTGAAATAATTTCTAATTTTAACCTTAACTGAAACTGGAATTAATTATGAGGAAGCAAGGATACTAGATAATATCAAATTATCATCCCCTTATTGACTCTCTCTTTAAAGTGGAAGCTGCCAAAATTTCCCCAAGGCCCTAAAGGAAATCAGCATTTTATCTTCCACACACAGATATCTTATATCACATTGCTCTTTTGAAATCAACACTGACCCCATTAAAACTATCAAAATAGTTTTAATGCACCCACAATTTCATTTATGTGTATTTGTTATTACTGCCTAATGTAATTTGCAGCCACTGAGGACTCTGTCACATAGAGCAACTTCCATGTAGAAGATAATAGTGGGAACTCGTAGAAGAAAATATTCAATATTTTATGTACCACTTATTTAAAAAACTAAAATAAACAAAAAATACACTACCTTACAGATCCATGGAATCATCACAGATAATTGCAGTATCATTCCTATCTCATGACTAAAACTTGATTCTTGCCAGGACTCAGAACTCTATTATCTGAAGTCACTTAGCAATTATTATATAACTATAATTAAAGTACAGGATAGGTCTACCATACCAAACAGCCAAGTTCAAACTACAGACATGAAACGTCATAAAGAGACCTCTCTTTCTGCTCCTTCAATCCATATCCAGTAAGTGTAATGTTAAATCATGGCATGAAATCTAAAAACTTTTCTAACTTCTGCCATTCCCTTGATCTCTTCGAATTCATTATTCATTATTCTCCATGGGTCTTCCTGCTCCAGCCAAACTAATCTGCCTGGACTTCAATTTCCCATAACCTTTCTTAATATACCTATCATTGAACTATTTATTTAGCCATCTGTTTTCTTGATAGTGCACTCTCTAAGACATTTTTGGATCTACAGCACTTAGCAAAGTCTCAGACCAATACACAGTACTCAATGTTTGCTGAATAAAATATTTAATAAATCATAAATGCTGAGGGGTGCTTATAAAATAGAAAGCTTTCAACAGCACATTCGACATTGGGTTCATCAGTTTTATTTGTATTAATTAAGCACAGGTAACGAACTAATACTTATTCATTCATATTGAGGCAATTTTCTTTGCCAAATCAGCAAACAGTTTGTAAAGGCAAAACAAAAACAAAACAAAACAAACAAACAAAAAAACACCAGACTGTACCATGGACTCTGAGGGGAACAGAAATAATACTTTTGTAAATAGATTCTTCACATATACCAAATAACAATTCTTTTTCTTTGATAAAGTACTGGAGACTTACTGGGTAATAGAACAACTACTGCTGGTCGTTAAATAAGTTCTTTCCATTCCCGCTGGGCTTTGTTTATCTAGCTAGGTATTTGGTTAATGAAACCAATAGACAGCTTTGCAAAATCACAGACATGAAAATGAGGCAGATAATAAAAACTGGGGCTGCAAAAAAATATCAGAGCAAAAAATTTCAAAATAAACTGTTCTTTGTCATGCATCTCTCCAAGGTAAAGCATTAAGACTATTTCACTCAGATTCTCCTGTTAAACATTATTTCTATGTATTTCTGTGAAGGAATTTCTGGGTGAGATAGAATTTGAATTGGTAAACTAAGTACAGCAGACTGCCTTCCCCAAAATGGGCAGGCATCATTGATCCCTTGAAGGCCTAATTGAACGAAAAGGTAGAGGAATGGAGAATTTACATTCTCTGAATGTTTAAACTGGAATATCTTTCTTTTGCCCTCAGATAGAGACTTCTTCACCACAGATTCTCCAGTCATAAGGTCTAATGACTTGGCATGAACTTACACAATCAGTTCTCCTGATTCTCATGCCTTCAAACTTGGACAGGAACTACAATACCAGTTGTCCTAGGTCTCCAACAGATCCTGGAACTTCTCTGTCTCCATAATCATGTGAGCCAATTCCTTACAATAAATCATAAATCTTTTCACATATAGATACATAAAAGAGAGAGATACATATATCTATGATATACATCTATAATATACCACAGATACATATCAATTTATGTATCATGCTATAGACATGATATATAGGATTTATATATATCCTATTCATAGATATATATGATTCACATATATCTTACTGATACATATCAATATATATCTATACCTATGACTACCTATATACATACATATTTCTGCTTCTGTTTCTTGGGAGAACACAATGACTAATAAAATGGGTTATATATGTAAATCTAAAAGCTAAGGTTATAAAAACTAAAATTATTATATTTCCAGAAGAAAACATAAATATATTCATGATGTCAGAAGAGGCAAATATTTATTAGACAGGACACAAATGGTAATAATTTTAGAAGAAAAAAGATTAACTTCAAATTATCAGAATTTAAAACTACTTCCCACTAAAGACTTATTAAAAATGTGAAATATTCAACAATACAACAACAGAAAAAGGAAACACTTCCAGAATATATTTTTGAAAACACCTATAAATCAATAAAGAAAAAGAAAATAATCTAATTTTTAAAATATTTTTGGCTAAAGATTTGTAAAGGCACTTTATAACAGCAAATATCTGATTGTCAGGTATCATATTTAAAAGGTCCAGTATTATTTAGCTATGGGTGAATTGCAGATTAAAACTTCAATGAGATACCACACTCATTGAAATGCTACTGTTAAAAAGACTGACAGTAACAAGTTATGTTAGGGATGTGGTACACCTTAACCTCTCATACAAAGCTGGTGGGAGTTAAGAGCACAGCCACTACAGAAAACTCTTTTGCAGTTTCTACCCTCTGATCCAGCAATTCTACTCCTAGGGTACTCAACTTCAAGAGAAATGAATGCACTTTTTCCACGAGGACTTTTCCAAAGATGTTCATGGAGCTTTATTCATAATAGCCTCAAACTAGAAATAACATAAATGTCCATCAACAGAGGATAGGAAAAACATCCTGTGATCTATTCCTATAATGAAATACCACTCAGCCATAAAAAGAAACATGCTACTGATATACTTAAAAACATGGACACATCTCAAAAACATGATGAATGAAAGAAACCAGATGCAAAATAACACATGCTAAGTACAAGAACATACCAAAATAATCTGTGATGATAAAAAAATAAGATTAGTATTTGCCTGTGTGTGAGAGAATGAGGGAGTGAGAAGATTTAGTGGAAAGGGGCACAAGGAGACTTTCTGGAGTACTACACATGTATATTCTGTTCTTCATATTACTTGGGTATATAGATTTATCATAATTCATCAAGCTATAAACAATATTTGTATAAAATCTGTTGAGTATACATCAATAAACTACTATAAAGAAAAATCAAAAGACACAAGGGAACCAATTATTTTTATGAAATAATCTTTTCAAATAACAAGGAAACAACCTAAATCTGACCACCTTTCATTTGATGGACCTAACCACCAATATACAGGTAATACAGAAAACAGGGGAACAAGATAAACATCACCACAGTTATATAATCAGAATGATACTGTATGAAACTCTGCAGGAAAAACAATTCAGTTCCACCAGTAAATACATCCAACAGAAAAAGGAGAGATTTTAATTTAAAAATTAAAACAGGTATATGATATGTCCCATCTGATTACTTTATGGAGATACTATGTGAATTTTATTCAAACAAATGCTTAAAATTTACATTTAAGTTACTTATAAAAACAATATAGCACTTATGGCAAAATTAGAAGTTTAAATACTGACTAAATGTTTAATTACATTAGGAAAATATTCTTTATTGTGATGCTATTATAATTATTGTAATTACATTTTTAACAGAAAATTCAATCTTTCAGAGATATATACTCAAATGTTTACATAAACATATAATTTTAAATTTCCTTAATAAAAAGTAAAGAAACTCACTGAAACATCTGGATGAAAGTTATTCTATAATGAGGAAAGCAAAAGAGATAAAAATAATCATGCAAAATATCTATTGCACATGAATCATAAACATCCTATTGTGTTTGATTTATATGGACACAGAACTAATCATTTCTGTTCTGATAAATTTGAATGGGGTTTTCTGAAGTAGAGAAATGGTATTATATTACCTTATGGATAACCTTGCAAAAAATGTGAACATGTTATTTTTTTCTAGCAGAAATAAGCATCTGAAGTCTTTTTGATCTCCAAAAAATCAATCATAAATTGTTAAACAGGAAAAAATTCCTTTAAAGATACTGAAGACATGTGGTAATTTGGTCATGCATTTGTTCAAGAAACAGGAGTCTAGTTCCTCACCAAACAGAAAGCTGAATGATTACCATAAAAATATATGACATCTATAAAAGTTAATATCTATAACACCAAAAGCTGGCAAATATAAGAGCAGAATAAAAATGAAAGCTTCTGCTTCACAACTTCTATTTGCTTCATAATCCAGAAGCAATGTCTTGCAGAGCTTTAAGGTTTTGTTCCAAATATTTCATATTGATTATTTTTGTGAGATTCAATTTATTTATTACTTTGGAGAAGGAAATTCATATCAATTAGGAAAATTAATGTAAATGGTATGTGTGTGTGTGTGTGTGTATATATATATAAATATAGATATAATTAATAAACACATGTTTATGTATATTCTTTATTTCCATTAGAACCATACTTTGGTAAACTACACTATTTATTTGTTTACATGTGTATACACGTATACATTTAAATCATGGTTATAGAACTTAAAAAGTTAAATCTCTTTCCAGTGAAGTTAACACTGTTTAATATCAAACATCTCTGCAATTTACTCTAAATGCCAATACTACCTTCATACAGAAGCAACATACTATATTCTATTATTATTTTATAGTGGAAAAATATCAACCAAGATCTAGGTCTAGATTTCTGGCTCTCACAATAACTGCTTGCAATGTAAAGTATATTTCTTAATATATTTGTAAGCTAGTGAGTTAAATAAATTTATGTGGATGGGTAGGTGTGTGGGCACATCACAGGTATCAAATTATGCCCAACACTGTAACTACTATAAACACCACAGTACCTGATTTTTCTTAAGCAAGTATATACAGGAATTCATTAATAATCATATTATATGAATTTTGAGAAAAATACACTGTTTCTCATTAGATCAAATATTTCATCAAATGAAGACCTTAATTTTGTTCAATTATCATACAATTTGAAATATCTTGAAATCAAGCCATATATTAGTTACACAAAGATGTTTTTCAATTTGATGATAAAATAATTTCATATTCCTTTTATTATAAGAAAAATTTCATCTTACATGGTCTATATATATGTTATACATATGACACTTATAAAGAAAAAAGGAAATATTGAAATTAAGAGTGTTAGTTTGTTCCTCTCCAATATACCAGGCACATCCTCAAGTCTCTGATTCACCAAAGAAACTGATGGGAATAAATGTAGAATAGAAGAAGGCACATAAAATTAGTACTCGGGAAAATTTTCTAGTTACAAAATTTTGGATGAGTTTTTTTGTTCCTTCCTTCCTTCCTTCCTTCCTTCTTTTCCTCCTTTTCTTCCCTCCTCCCTTCCTTCCATTTCTCCTTCTTTCCTTCCTTTCTTCCTTCCTTCCTCTCTATGTACATACACTCTATTTTAAAAATGGATATAATTTAATAGCATTTATTACAGTCAAATTTAATAGCATTTATTACAGTCAAATTTAATAGCATTTATTACAGTGACTTAAAAATAGAAGAAGTACCATGTAATATGTAAATACTGGGGGGGGGATACCTTTCATTCTCATCTCTTATATCAGAATTGTTAAGTGTAAGTACTTGAAAGAATCTGATAGAGGCCGCATTGTCTAGTTCCCTCCTTTAGATAAAAGGAGATTAGTAAGAGATTTATCAGTTAAATCCTAACTTTTTTATTCTCCATATGATTCTTGTTGTGCTTCACTCTTTGACTTCCCATGTTTTATTTTTAGCTGTCATTATGAGATCCTTCCCTGAAAATTTTAATTACCTAAATATCAGACAATATTTTATTACATTCTATAATCCAAGCAGAGATCTCTTCACTTTAGGCATATTTGGGGCTTTGGCCTCTACATCATTTTTTCCAAAATGGATCTCTAGTGTCACTTATCAGTTTGATCTATGGGTTAACATTACTTTTTCATGCAACTGAACAGCACCATATCACACAATTCATTCAGTAGACCATTCCTTCAGCAGAATGTTAAATACATCTGAAAAAATGGCTCAATTTGAAAAATCTTGCTAGTCTTGTGTTTGAAGAAAACATTAAAAGGTTTTTTAAACTGGAACTTTTAGGGTATTTTACAAGAAACTTTGACTCTTATATGGTTTCATACTATATGCAACACTTCTTTTTTTGGTGAGGTACCTCCTTTATTCTCTATACAGAGTATGAGACCTAGTGTTCTGATAGCACACTTAGAGTAAAACCTGATTAAAAGGAAAATATTCTATAAAAAGCTAGTATTACTTAAGGTTTAGATACAATTAATGCAGTTAAATACATGTATATTCTGTATTTCATATACCACTGGCAGATATTAGAACAAATGTGTCTAAATGTGTTTTGTATGCTGTGTCAGCAGAAGTGTTTGTGTTAGGAGCCATAAAATTTAAAAAGGTCTGATTTTTCATATACACACACATGCATGTATTTTAATGACTATGAACTGCCAAATTGAAGCACATGTAATTATTATTATAAAAACTATTACTTATCAGACACTCTTCTGGGTATTTTAACATATAATTTCATTTTATAACATCTTTGTGTGATAGTTGTTATCAGAACTCTATGTGATTATCTTCATGCTGTGTAGGCGAAAACAGAGATTCACAGATACCAAATTGCTCACTCAAAATCTCTATAAATCTCTGGTTACGGTGGCAGAACACAACCAGAATCTATATCTCTATGAGTTTCAGGTTTATCGCATTTCTGTTGCACTATTTCAATATCCTATGGAAAAGCAATGGAAGTACCCTAAGCAAGAAAACAGAGATAATAAGTCAACTCCATTAATCTTTATTTGTTTTTATACAAACTAGAAAAAAATCTTAAATATATTATCTGAAAAGTAGTAATAGCCTAATTCATATTCTAGAAATGCTTATTTTGGTTAGGCAGTGGAAGTAAAAATAAGTTCCACTGTTAAAGCACATAAAATCTCTCTAGAGAGCACTAGTTATTGACACATTCTAAAATTAAGTGATGCCTAGAAAATTAAGAGGGAAGAGTTTCATTACTGTCTGGTTTACAAATTGAAAATATAATCATAAAATACTATTACTGGAGCCATAAAAAGTTAGCTGGCCTGGGAAATTGGAATAAATTATGCATAGTTATCAAATATGACTGCAAAATTTGCTTATGATGATCTTAAATCTAATGATAAAGAAATATTCGGAAATCAGAAAAGTATTTTGTAATAAATATTTTATTTATAAGAAAACTAAACAAATAAAACTAAAATTGTAATATAAAATGTTAAAGATTTGCTATTTGTTAAGGATGTTTCAAATGCAGATATTAAACTTCTCTGAGACCAAAAAGATAGTTTAAGAGTAACGAATCTCCCTTTCAGACAGATTCTTAATTTCATTGGATATTATATATTTTATTTGTTTTATGAGTCCTATCTGTTTATCATTGCATTGCAAATTTCAAGCAATTTTTATTCTCCTTTAATCTTATTTCCCTATTTATGAGCACTATGTAATTGTTTTCCTTAATGCTCTTGAATTTGTTTATCATCTATAAGACCCTTGCTATTCACAGAGAACTCAGTTAATTAAAATATCAACGGTGTTGGAAGAACAGCTAACTACTGTTAACTGCTTTACATAACTCATTATTTTATTCCTTATTACTAGTATTAGTACCACTTTACAAATAATGGAAATGAAGTGCAAATGGTACAGTAAATTCCCAGTTACAAGACAAGTATGCAGTGAAACAGTAATCAAATCCAGGTTTCCTGTTTCAGCTGTTCTCTGACTCAAGCTTCCACACTGAGTTGGCCTGGTAAATGCTAAAATGTGAGCAACAGCATGTGTCCCAGGTTACATTTTAAAGATTTACTTTAAACAAACCAACTATCTATTTTATAAAGTTTCACCAAATGGAAAATAAATTTGTAAACAGTCAAGCTGCAACGAATCTAAAAATGATGTGACACTAAGCATTACAACAAAATATTATGTTAGCTGTACATGTCAAGAGATCATAATAAAAAACAAAACTTTTGAGAATTTTGACCTAAAAGCTCTGAAACTCATCTCAGATGAAAAGCATTAATGCCTATTGTGAGCTTTCTAAATTTCCAATTTGCACTTACGTGTTTCTAACAACCCCTATTCCCCACATTACCTTAGCTGGAATTTAGTATCATGATATTCCCAGATACTGGTCTCTTTTAAAAACATAGATTCTTGGTAAACTTGGAAACAACTGTAACATATGCTAGGAAAGAAAATAATCTGAACTAGCATCATTAAACAAGTCCTCTACTAATATTAGAATAAAAGCCTGTGTTTCAGCTAGAAGCCAGATGCCAAGGCTGATTTCCCTCCAAAGCAACAGCAAATATGCTAAGTGATCAGGGTTTTAAAGGTCTATGGAAGTTCAATGTCCTCGATTCTTCTATCTCATGTTTCCTCAGTCACTAAACAATCCACTTAAATTTTCATTTATTGCAACAGGGCAGATTAGATGTCCAGATAGAATGTCCTGCTTAAAATATATACTAAATATTGGATAAAATACATATTTCTTAAATCTCGATTATATACATGAATAGGCAAGAAAGTAAGCAACACCAAGGCTAGGGACTGAAAGAAAGGATCACAGACGTACATGGAAATATGAAGGTGGCTTTTGCCTTAGAGACATCTGCTAAGCCAGTAAACTTGAGTGTCGGTTCTTATGGACCCTTAATCCTGGGACACCAAAAATTTGCATCTTCAGTATACAGGTGAACTAGAAATATATTTATCATCCTTCTTTCTGTAACACTGGCTCAAAGCAGAGGAAAAGAAAAATTTTCCTGAGAATTCAAAATCATTAGCCAGAACTCACAAAGAAGAATCTAGGTTCCCTACTCTCTGGGTTCCAGAAAAAAATGTCATGTTAAGAATTTAATTTTAAAAGGTCAGTTTTCATCAGAGCTTCCATATAGCTGACAAAAAGCAAAGCAAATTTTTTCTTAATTTATACTTCAGGTATAAAGGAATTTTCATAGGAAAAAAAATAAGCAGCTAAGGTTTTGTTTTTTTTTTTAAGTCATAAAAAACATGAAAATAAGGCACCATGAGTGAAAGCTAGCGGAAACAAAGACAGGAGTAATGATATGAAAAATTCAGAAATTAAAATTATGAGAAACAAAATAGAAAACATATATTTATATTTTAAGAAATAAAAGAAAGGTTTGATAATATAATTAAACACACTCAGATATAAAAAAAGAATCAAACAAAACTGTTACAAATGAAAAATACAGTATTTGAAATTAATAATTCGATGGATGGGTTGAAGAGCAGAGTACTATACATAAATAACTAATCTGTTTGTGAGAGTATACTATAAGACAAAGAGATGAAAAATATAAAAGAGAGGTTAAGGGATATGTATGATCAAGTGAGTATGTCAAAATCACATATCTAATCCAAGTTCTAGAAGTTGGAAAGAGCAAGAATGAGGCACAGATGAAAATGTGAATTCTCAGACACAGCAAAAAGACACCAATCCATAGATTCAAGAAATCAAACTGAACTCATCCCCTTCATAAAAGAAATTCACATTCTCTTAAGCCCGTATCTCCACAAAAAATCTCAACTGTAAATTATGTGGTCACTTGTAATCATATGAACATATTCACAGCAATATAATGGAACAATTTAATGCAAAACACTGTTGAGTGAGTGAAAGATCAAGTATCATGTTTTATTAAAATGAAAATTAAGCTTCATTCTGTTTTGAACTAACAAACCATGCCTTTACTTAACATATTCTGTATACTGCTTATAACTTCTTGCCATCATGCCTTTTAATAATCTGATCTAACCTGTTAATACAGTCCCAGCAGGATTCTTAGATGAAAATGCAATTTAAAAAAAAAACAGCAGATATAAAATAAAAACTAATTCTCCACAGAGGTTTTATTTTAGATGTCTGTCTATTCTCTGTTTTGAAATTTTGAAAGCCAGTTATTTGAAAATACTATTTGAGAAAAAAGACTAGAGGTAATAGCTTTATATTTATGTAATATTAAAAATATAAATTTGAAAATAAATATTTATTTTTAATGTAAATATATCTGAAATTCAAATAAATATAATTAATTTTCATGAGAACTGAAAATAATAGGTTGGTTACTATGATAATGATATTTTTCAGAACATATGTTTGAAGAGAAATTATGAAAAGTTTTGAAACTTAAGTTTATAAACTTTTCCAAATTTCCTTTACTCTGAAAACAAAACAAAACAAAACAAATCCCAAGAAGTGATAAGAATGCAGAGAGCAAAAGAAGTGAAAACTTAAGCACAGTCAGGTAATATTTAGGCTCGGCATGTTCAATTGTGATGTGTGAAGTCAAATTTGCACCTGTCGTGGGATCTGTCAGTGTTGGCAGGGGACACTGGAAGCTGAGCTTCCACACTTTACAGAGCAGCATTATCATCAAAAATGCAACCTCTGACATGTCACCATTCAGTGTGCTGAAGTCTGACTACATGAAAACCACTAGAATGTACAAATGAATACTTTACAGGATTCAAAGGCCAAAGTCTTTCTCTTCTTATACTATCCCCTACCACCATGTGACCCTGTGAAATATGTCACCAGGAATGGATAAGTAGAGGGTGAGGAAAGGAGTCTGAAGTGCAAAGAACCCAGAACTTATTTTTTCCTGTGAATTCATGTGATTCTTAACAAACAGTATCACTGGGTATCAACTTGATTGTTCTGGATGAAATACCTGAGGATTTTTTTTCCCTGAATATCTCTGAGTTTAAACTTGGTGATAATACACACATTTTAGAGGCAATTACATTCTTTTGCAAAGAAGCCAAAAAGGCTTCTACACTATGTCACCCTGGGACAGAGGGATGAACAGAGGAGTCCTCAGAGTGCTGTCTTGGAAACCTGCCACTGCATGATGGCAGCTGGTGATTGATAATCTTCAACAAAATAGTAATTCAAGCAGGATTAAGACAGCTCAAACTCTATGGTACTAATAGTCAAAACTGGTATGATCTAATTTTAAATAGTCCCTAAAATATAATATGATCCTACAACCCATTACTTATATAGTATATGATAAAAGAGCTACACAGGATATTCAACGTGTCCAATTCATGATTAATCAGATGCTATTTTTCAACATTATTCTCCAATCATGAATTCATTCTTACCAACCCATTTTCTTCAGAAACAGAAGGTGCTCATCAACTTCTCTGATACGATGTATTTATAAAGTTCTTGTGCAAATGTAATATTGATAAATAGATGTTTAAATAACAAAACCAGATGAAATATATTAAAACTGCTATTTATTAAAGAAAATTATTTTTATAATAATCTATGGATTAATTGGTAGCAACATAATAGCCTTGGAATTAGAGATACTGAAGACCATTTTCAATGATTGAAAATGTACTTCAAAAATATCAGTTGTGTCGAAGGTTTTGTAATGTTCTGTAGTAAAAATCAGCTAAAACAGTGTATATTTTTGCATGATTTTTACAAGTGAGAATATTTTAAACTGTTTCAAGGTATTTTCTTTCCTAAAGGTATACAGTAAACATGTAGAAGAATTAAAAAAAAATTCTACAGTGTCTCCTAACTCAATTAAAATCCATACAAAACAAAATAAACTCACAAACTCCAAATTCTTATGAAGAAAAGCAAAAAGCCTTTCTAAAGGACACCTAAAATCCTATCTAAGAAGCTCATGGGAAATAACAAGCAAGATGTTTTTATACTTAAGTCTGATGGAGAAATAATAAAGAAATAAAACCTCAGTGGTGAAGAGTACATCCAAATAACAAACACCCAGTGTCTGAGGGCAGCTGAAAACATCTCTTTAGTCTCAAAGGTTCACAAAAATAAATGTTGTTATCTTCCTTTAGCCATCATAATTAGAAAACAAAGGCCTGAAGTCAATTCAAAGTGCTGCTGACTCAGATGTCCCGCTTACAATCCACGCGATAAATGCAACGTATGTTTGTGCCTGGGGATTTTCACCACTATTTCTTTTTATGTCTGGAGACTTTGGCTCAGACTCCAACCAAACATAGTAGTTCAAAACAAGTAAGTATTCTCACCCAAATCCCTACTTCTCTACATCACAAAATCAGCACACACTTGGCATTTCTGGCAGCTCTTGGCACTGTGACTGTGGGTCAGAACTGAGAAGCTCTGGCAATGCAGTGAAGGGAGCGCTTTATTGCAGCTGCCAACATTTCTGTTCGACCGAGTGAATTAACTTAAATCTCTCAACCCACCGCTCTGCCCCAGTCTCTTGCTTTCATTCAGCACAGAATGCACATGAATTAAAATTCAGTTTTAGATATTGTTGCTTCTGATGAAATAAGAGATCAATGATGATTCAGTATGTTCTGGAAAGTCTGGGAAAAAAACAAGGAATGTTTTGGATAGTGTATATATGTATTTTTTAACTTTTCTCTGATAGATATTTCCCTGCCCTTAGATCCTTAGATTCTTCTGTTTTATTCAAATACACACACACATACTCGCATATATGCCCCAAACACTACTTTGTCTACTTTGATCTTCTGTGTCCACATCTCCAAAAATTGATGTTTTCAAAGTAAAGATTTAGAATATTAATCAGTGTTAGTAATCTGCTTTGTGTATTTCTTCCTTAAAAGTGTGTTTCTACACCTTCCCCCTTACCTTTGTAGCATCAAAAAGAGACATCTTAGTTGCACCTTAATAAAACATGGAATTTTCAAGTGCAAAAGGCCATATGTGCTAGTAACCTGAGTGTTAAGCAAATTCAGTACTTGGTGGCAGATATGTCTTTGGGAGTTTTAAGAGTGCCCTAGGAACAATAAAGTCACAATGTTCAGCTCTGCCACAATCCTGTTATCCTTCACCTTGGAAAACTTTAAAAATGCAAATTTAAAAATTTGTAGTTAATGAATAAAACATGACTCCTTTGTCCTTTTATAGGTAGACAGCGGTAAAAGAAGAGAGATAAGTAAACTTCTGCTTTATGTGCTTCAGTTCACCAAGTTTACATCTTTCACGAGAGTGATCATCTTCACAGTTAATTTGTGACAATGGCAATATTCCCCAGCACAAGAAATCAGAAGAATTTCCGTTGACTTTGCAAAATACTTGGATAATCTTTATATTACTCAGAGTATCTTTAGCTAGGTTTAGGACAATTCATAGTGGTTTTGTTACCCTTTTAATAAATATGGTTAATATGCCCTAAACTTTCATCTATGGACACCCTGATATATTGAATGTGAAAATACATCAGAAATATGCTACACCAAAAATCATTATTTGTTCCTCTTAAAATATAATAAAGCTTGCAGATAGTACAGGCTTTATCACTGGTAACTGAATGATTTTCTGGGTCATAAAGCTTAATCTCTCTTATTTTCTCTCTAACATATAAACAATGACTAGTTCAAAAATAGTGGAAAGGAGAAGAGAGACAGAAGGTACAAATAAATAAATCAGAATTTAGAAATTTGTTTTATGTAGTTTAACATATAATTTGCTGATAACTAATATAAAATGAAAAATTGTCTCCCACCTCTTCCTCACAATTTTTTGTTCTTTTCGTTGTTTTCCCCAGGAGTTTTAACATGTACCACTGTCATTTTAAAGGCTGTCCAAGATTACCAATTTCCACAGGTGTGTTTTTTATAAAGCTACTAAAAGGCAGGGTTTGTAGTGGTTGAGCTTATGGCAGGGACTTTTTCATCTCTCATAAGTTATGGTGTCCTCAGCTACTGTTTATCCTTCCTAGTACACCTTTACAGTATATGATTTTCTTTTGCTAGGGGATGAATTACACTGAATTCTGAAATCATTTTGCCATTCAGGAACACTGTAAAAACTGTTTAATTAACCAAATCTACTTAGGTGTCTCAATTATCTTCAATGTACAAGTTGCAGTCACAGTCTGTGAATTCCTAAGGGAAGAAAAGGTTAAGTAAGGAACCAAAATTCAGAACTAGAAACTGTTTCAATGGAAAAATAAATAAGCAAACTAGTTTTCTTTAAGAATTAGAGAAGACAGTACTCTTTAGTTGTATGTGATAATAGTGTAGTTCCAATAACAACTAATTATACAAGCAAGTATATCAAAAGGTGGAAATTTTAAGGCCATGTTTAGATTTTAAATTAGAAAATTTTCAACCCTGAATGACCTTTCCAACAGTGAAAGTATCTGAAATTCTAAACATCAAGAAAGTAAATCTTAGATAGAACAAAGCATTCATTATTTCTAATGATATTAAAATCTGGTTACTCTTCAGTCTTTTAAATGTCAAGACATATTATTTATGGGTGATCAGAGCAACATAAAGTGTTTTCCTGGGCAGAAAATAATTAAACACAAAATCAAGGATATCTAATATCCTTCAAAAGTTACCAAAACATTCATTAGGAAAGTGTTTTGTTTTTTTTTAACATTCTCTCTTGCAATTAAATCAAATCCACATAATCCAATTTAGGCAACCAATTTTTGGATCTGAAATCATATCTGACAATACACTCAAAATCTATTCATTATTTATCTCATCATGCAAAAGTGAATAAAGGTACACAGACATCAAAGTAAAGTTGCTCAATGTTGAAAAAATATTTTCAGCCACAACTCAAATGAAATCAAAACTCTATTTAGAACAAAAATTTAAAACACTTAAGTACAAATGCTATTTCTGTCTCACAATCACAGAATTCTGATCTGAAAAATAATTCAAAATAATTAAAGCTCAATATCCTATTTATAGATTAAATAATTCAATTGTAATAAAGTGCTTCATCTTTCCCTGGCAGAATAAATACAAAGCTCAGTAAATAAACACTAAGCCTTGAGCCTTTGCATTTTACACTTTCTAAATTAAATCATCCCAGCTTTGAGATACTTCTACTCTTCCCTCTGGCAGTACATTGACCCTATCCTGAGTTCCATATTCTTTTGAAATACTGCTTTATTATATAAAACATGATCTGGTTACATTGACTTCTAGAGCATTTATCCAGATACTTCAAATCTTGGGGACTTTAGAGAACATTACAGAACTCATTACTTAAGAGAGACAGAACAAAGAGATAGGAAAAAGAGTAAAAGAGAGAGAGAAAAAGATTCCTTCTTGCTTTATCCTATTATTATTCACTACATAAATCCAAGAAGTATCTCCTTCCTGTAATATGATATCCCCTTCAGACATGAGCTTTGCTAAATTATTTCAGTTTATAATTACAATGCACTAAGTACCTTAATTTCCCACATAGATGTAACCTCTAACTGGATTATATTTAAAACAATCTAAGTTAGTAAACTTGTATAGTATAACTTACTAATTTTTCCAGCCCCTGTAATGTATTTTCTTCCCACTTCACTCTTTCATCAATGCCTAATTCCATCAGAATAAAATATCTCATAAGAGAAAATTGCTTAACTGTTAATGATACATATTACTCACTTTTTGTTAAGAATATAAATATGACACAATCCATACTCAAAAGAAGTTTAAGTTCAGTAGGTTAGAACCAAGAAAAGAACTGATTACAATACAGGGTAATAGTTCCAGCATTAAGCACAGGATGCTATGGAAGAATCAAAAGAAGGAATCCACAAGAAAACGTACCAGGTTAAGGAATGCTTTGGTATGCAGAAAATGTTTCCTCAAGCGCTAATTATTAGAGAAATGCAAATGAAAACTACAATGAGGTACCACCTCACACCAGTCAGAATGGCCATCCTATACTGTTGGTAGAAGTGTAAATTGGTGCAGCCACTATGGAGAACAGTATGGGGGTTCCTTAAAAAACTAAAAGTAGACTTGCCCTATGATCCAGCAAGCCTACTCCTGGGCATAAATCTAAAGAATATTTCAATTCAAAAAGACATGCACCCCAATGTTCACAGCAGCACTATGACCAACACATGGAAACAACCTAAATGCCCATCAGTAGATGAATGGATTAAACAAGTTATGGCAGATGTATACAATGGAATATACTCAGCCATAAAAAAGAATTAGAGAATGCCATTGGCAGTAACATGGACAGACCTACTGCTTATCATACTAAGTAAAGTCAAGTCAGCCAGAGAAAGATAAATATCATATGATGTCATTTATATGTGGTATCTAAAAAATTTTATCTATAAACCAGAAAGAGACTCACAGACAAAGAAAAAAATTATGATTACCAAAGAGAAAAGGTTGGGAAAGGGATAAATTAGGAGTCTTGGATTAACAGATACACATTACTATATATAAAGCAGATAAACAAGGAACTACTGTATAGCACAGGGAACTATATTCAGTTTCTTGTAATAACATATAATGGAAAATAATCTGAAAAATATGCTTGTGTGTATGTATGTGTGTGTGTGTATGTATAAAATAATTAAATCTCTTTGCTGTACACCTGAAACTAACATTGTAAATAAACTACACTTCAATAAAAAACGAAATTAAAAAAAAAAAGAAAATGGCACTTGAGCCATTAAAAAGTGAGAAAGTTTTGGTGGGGCAGAAAAGAGTGAAAATTGTTCTCACAGAGAGAAGAAGTCTATTTGCAAGAGAAAAAAAATATTGAGTTATAAAACGACGATTCTAGGAATTCTAAAGTAATTAATGGTAACTGTGACACTGAATGCATACAGAGATGGGATGAAGCATGAGGATGGAAAGATATGCTATGCAAACATCAGCATAGCCATTTTTAAAGATTTCTGCTAACTGTAAACACATGAACAGAGCAGTAGAAAAATGGCTAAATACTATTTAACTGATTCCTTATAGCCTAGTCTATAAAATGACAGATCTCTAGACTCAAGATATCATGATATGAACTTGGACAATACTACAAGTTTGGAAATGTTTTACAACACCAAGGAAACACCCTTTTATCACAATGTTGTAATCAGCTGGGCTCAGGAATAATTCTAACACCACCTTCCAAATGGATTCCTATAAGCATTACATTCAAATTTAGGAAATGTTGAAGTGAAGAACGGTATAGTTATTTTCATTGTGCTATTGTGAATAAACACCTACAGTCTTATTTATCCGAAAATGTTCTTCCAACTAAAGAAGAAAAAATAGAAAATGCATTTTAAAATATGTCCTTCAGTATTTTAGTGATCTAATACTCAGTTATTAAAATTCAAAAAAATCTAATTTTTATACATCTTGAACACTTACACACTACTAGGCTTATGTCCTTTCCTATTCATCATCCTGTCTATATATCGTTATAAACCTGTAACAGGCTTTCTGGCTATTTGAGGAGAAGAAATTGTCCCTGACAGCAAGAGGCATGTTATATCCAATTCCATTTTCCACCTCTTTTCTCTTTTCACTTTTGACACCTTTCTGCAAATCCCAGTGCTTAACTGAATACTTAGGGGTGTTTCATGTGAAGCACTCTGAGGTAGTTCAATGGGGATGATTTAAAGCAATATACAAGATGACAGATGTACTGAGAAGGTCTGAAATGATCCTATGTGGTATATATACTAAGATGGAGTGCCTGACACAACAGTAATATTTATTAACATCCCAGGGGATTAGACCTTATCAAGATCTTCAGACTCTGACACCTATAAATTTTGCATATCTAAGGATGTAAGGACTGATCTTTTTCTCAGCATACTTAAGAGAAAAAACAAATTCAATGGGTTAATAAAGTGCATATTAAGAAGAGTAATTTTTCTAGTTTCATTTCATACATTTCAAAAGTACTGTTGAATTTGTGCTATTCCAAATTTTGTATAACGTCCTCAGTACTAATTACATTTGGTAAGTCGTAAGATTATGATATACATTTAAGAAATACCAACTGAATATCTGACTAAATATGAAAGGACTGACACTAGGAGTTTATTGCATTTACCTCATCAATAGCCATCTCCTACCCACAATTAATGGCATAAGAATAAGACAAATTGTAACAAAGAAAAAGTGGAAAAAAAGTGATTTAAAAGAAAAAAACAAGAAGTGATTCGGGAAGACAAGAGTAGAAGCAACTGACTTAGTAAAGGAGAAGCAGTCTACTTAAATGTCTGTAAAGGGAGGAACAATGAGAGATCGTAATTTGTCCTCAGAAAACTCCTGAGAATTCTTGCTCGGAAGTATGAGTCCCATAGGAGCTATGGATCAAGGGGAAAATATCTGCTGAAAGTTAGCGAACAGAGGGTTGGGGAATTTCCAGTCTCCTTAATCCTGCACAACCAGCATCCTCCAAATCATTTCATTCTTCATAGGAGAATTCTACCTGGAAAAATAAGTGGGAGCTATCCAGCAATCATGAATACCAACAGGAGCCTGGCACCCTGCTTCCACTGTTTTTTGAGAGCCTATTGCTGTAACTTCAGGAATGTGGTAAGAGGTGGTTAAACACAGCAATTATTAAAACACAAATTATATAAACTTTCAATTAAATTATATCAAAGACAACAATAATAAATTCAAAACTCTCATGTTCTCAATTGTTTTACTTTTAGCTATGCTCTAAATTTTATCTGTATTTATATGGTAGAAATACTATTCATTTTATATAAATATTATATAATAGTGTGATATTGCACACCTTTTCCTAACTCAGTGTTCAGTGACATCATATGATAACTTGAAATTGGCCTTGGTGAGAATATTTACACATTGGTGGAAATCAACAAACACTGTAAGTCAGAGCTTGATTTACTGTTGTGTTGTTTGTCTAGGTTTAAGAAAGTAATGGAGGAAATACAAATAATACTGATTAAACCTACAAGTGTGTTGTATCTACTGATAAAGCTGAAACGATCTTTCAGTTAAATGAATATAATTTTTACAAGTGTGAAAAATACTTTAACAATAAATCACATATCAGATCAAATTATAATAATTTCATGTATAAAGTGCTGGTGGATCAGGATGCAATGCTATTTGCCAAAGTAAGGTTGAATTTTAACCACAGGTTGATTATGGATACAAGGACTTTGTAAAAATCAGTGAAAACATTCTGTGAGAATCAATTGGCTATATGGAATGTATACTAAAGTAAGAAATAGTATTTTATTATTATTTGTAAACTGTATGCTACATATCGTTTATTTTTTGTAAAATTCATAATAAATATATATATTATGCATATATGCATGCACATTTTCATTTTTTATTTTGTTTGAAGCAGTTTTTAATAATTTATCAGCACATCCTGGACACCATGAACAAGTCAATGAAAACAGAGGGATTTAGGTTAAAAACAGAAGAATGTAATGTAAGTTAAAGTCTACTACAAAACTGCACACTCAACTTCCTTCATTTACGCTGTTACCAGATGCCAACATCCAGAAACTGCTTCTCTTCCAATCTATGTGTATGTCTTTTTAGATCCTTCATCTCTCATGTCTCTTAAACTATCTCATTTTTAAAGTTTCTTTGCCTCTCTATGACTGATTCTGCAAAATTTCTTCTGATCTGTAGTCCAGTTAGTAAGTTTCTCTTCAGCTGTACTTACTCTTCTAACTTTCCAATGAGATTTAATCTCAATCGCTATGTTACATTTCCAGAAGTTCTCTTTTTTTGTTTTCTGTTTGTTTTTCATTTTTCTGAATTCTGCCTAGTCATCTTTGAGGGTCTTGTGCTTTCACTAATTATTTTGATTCTGTCTTATTGAAACATATTAATTATATTTATTTTATATTCTGTTTTGTAATTTTTTGCATCTGATTTTTTGCCATAAGCATCTTTGCTGTCAACATCATTGCCTCAAACATTTTCTCTGCAAACATTTTTGTTACATAAGTAACTGCCCATAAGGCAATTTTGCTGTAAAAGATAAAATGACAAACAATAAAAGAGGAACATATAAACGACATAATAAAGCATGAGAAATGAGTATCAAAATTAAAACAACTTTGTTCATAGCAGCACTATTTACAATAGCCAAGATATGCAAACAGCCTAAATGTCCATCAACAGGTGACTGGATAAAGAAGATGTGGTATATTTATACAATGGAATACTACTCAGCCATAAAAACCGACAACATAATGCCATTTGCAGCAACATGGATGCTCCTAGAGAATGTCATTCTAAGTGAAGTAAGCCAGAAAGAGAAAGAAAAACACCATCTGAGATCGCTCATATGTGGAATCTAAAAAACAAAAACAAACAAACAAACAAAACAAAGCATAAATACAGGACAGAAACAGACTCATGGACAGAGAATACAGACTTGTGGTTACCGGTGGGGGGGGGGGGTAGAGGTTGGGAAGGGATAGACTGGGATTTCAAAATTGTAGAATAGATAAACAAGATTACACTGTATAGCACAGGGAAATATACACAAAATGTTATGATAACTCACAGAGAAAAAAATGTGACAATGAGTGTGTATATGTCCATGAATGACTGAAAAATTGTGCTGAACACTGGAATTTGACACAACAATGTAAAATGATTATAAATCAATAAAAAATGTTAAAAAAATTAAAACAATTTTACTGAGAAAATGCAAAATATCTGAATGTGTTTAAAATGTATGTAGATTCAAGGCAATACTGGGCAAATTACTGACTTAACTTTATGGGGTGTTATCTAAGCACTAGGTCTCCCAAGTCTTTAGTTCATGGTATTTCATACACTTTTTTTTTTCTTGTTGATTCATCTCTTTGTTCAGCAATGCACATTTGTTTTTTCACTAAAATTTCTTCCTTCATTAAGACAGGTATCAATTCCCAAATACTAGAATGCATATTTGTAACTGAGCTTTATATTCGGTTGTTTGTTCTTGGCATATTGTCACATGCCCATTGAGAGACATTACAAAGTTCCATGGGAAATGCAAGTTCAACTCTGAGCCTTCGAGACCCTCAGCCTTTTTCTCCTCCAGTGTAGGGTGTTTCAAAAATAAAAAAACAGCTCTTGGGGCAAATCACCATCATCTGCTATGATTTTTGTATTATATATGTTAAACCAAACTGTCAACAAATTATGTTATCTTTTGGAAAACTTGCCTTACGGCCACTTCACTATATGGCAAAAATGTGTGCAGCAAAAATTCTTGTGGCAAAAGTATCTATGGCAAAGATGATTATAGCAAAATATCCAGAATCATAATTTTTACCTATTGTCTCTTGCCCATCGTCTCTTGCTCCCTTATGTATTTTCTAACTGTGTTATGTGTTGTGCTTATATCGTTCGGTCTCTTCTCTGTGGGAATCATTAAAAGCCTGGTTTGAAAATGTAATATTCCAGAAAAATTTTGCATTTGTTTTTGCAAAATACTTGAAAACTGTTAAGCCCATTTTAAGTTTAACCTGTGCCTGTTTTCCTCCGTTCCATGCAAATAGCATAAAGTGAGGCTTCACTTTAACATTGAGAGTCTTTTCATGACCATAAATTCTCAAAAGAGACTTTTGCACCCTCTACGAAGTCAAGGCTGAGACAGATTTCCTCTCTTATTCCTCTTTAGTTTTCGATTTTTGATTTTGTTTTTTAATTCACTCTTGATAACAAACTTCTGTGCATTCAAGAGTGTGCAACCTGAGAACAGACTCCTAAGCCTGCATGGGGCCATATCTTTTAATACATGTGTCAAAACTATCACAAGCAAATTTCCAGGCCAGTCAGGATCTGATTCTAGATGTTCCCAGGCCAAGTCACATCTTGGAACCTAAAGAACTGTCCTCATCTGTCAAGTGATTTAATCTCTTGACTCAACTGAATGTCTCATTTTTTTAAAAACTCATCTGTGCATTAAAGTGTTAGGTTTCTTTGTTGGTTTGGGGGGATTTTAAGTATTTTATGCAGTATTTTTAGTTTTTTTGTTGTTTTTTAGCAAATTAAATACAGTTATCTAGACTTAAACATTGTCAAAATCAGATTTCTGAGCATAATTTTACAAAATAGATTCTTTAAAACAAACATAAAATAAAAAGTAAATAGAATGAAAGATAAAATGAAAAAAATATTCAAGTATATAACTAATACTTTGGGGTATTATCAATGATTTATTTTATTCCTGATTATTTTGTATTTTACAAAAGTTTCTCTAATATATAACTGATATTAGAAAAGAAACCCACTTTTTGTTAGGCATTGTTATCAATGCCTTATATTTACTACCCAGCTTAATCACCACAACAGAACTCCGAGTTAGGTAATATTTCCATTTCACAGATGAGAAAATCAGGGACAAAAAAAATTGTCAAGGTCATTAAGTTAGTAAGTGATGAGCTGGATTTTTTACACAGGCTTTCTTCTCATTAAAGCCTGTGTCTTAACAACTGTGTGTTATTATCTTTCAGTATGAACCGAAACATTGTTTTCTTCATTCCAATTTAAACACCTTCTCATTTAGGGGCAATGATAGTTTGAAGATTCCCATTCTAGTCCCTGGTTACACCTCTAATTACCTGCACAATCTTTGGTACACTTATTCTTCTAGACTTAATTTTCTTCAAGTGTGAAATTAATGATTTAAACTAGATAATTCTAAGGACCCTCCAGCTGAAGATTCTGTGATAGCCCTATCCTATTAGGCAATCCTATTTATAAGGCATTATGAAATTTAAAATTAACCATTTAATTGAAAGAGTAGTAGAAAAAAAATGGTTTCAACTCCTTCAGGTAAATAACAAGCAGAAAGAATACTGGATTTTATGATAAAGGTATGTTTATAAAAAGCTGCCTAACTTTTTTCCCACAACCAGCAACGAATCAGAGCTCTTGCGGCTCCACATCCTTGCCAGCACGTGGTGGCACCAATGTTTCAGACTTTGGCATTCTAATAGGCATGGAATGGTATCCCATTGTGGATTAAATTTGCACATCCCCAATGGCACATGATGTGGAGCATCTTTTCATATGTTTATTTTGCAGTCATATATCTTTGGAGAGATGTCAGTTCCATTTTTCAGGGGGATTGTTTTCTTACTGTCAAGTTTGTTAATTTTGGACAACAGACCTTTAAAAGAGGTATCTTTTGCAAATAATTCCTCCCAGCTTGTCTTGCGTATTGAGATATTTTAATCTTTTTTGTCTCCTGATGTTGAAAATACAGAAAGGAGTCATAATGGCCTTGTTGCAAAACACATTTATTAAAAGAAACTGAAAAGAAAGTTTAAATATGTTATTATCTCATATGACTTTCTGATAGCTAACCTAGACCTCAAAATACATTTTTAAAAATATTTTGAGTAGAAATTCAGTATAAGCTTTCCATCAAGAAATGTTTGGCTGTCATAAGTTTTTCAATCCAAAGAAACAATATGCTAATAACCCCAATCACTCTCTGCCAGTGATCGTAACAGAATCTTACACTACTCTTTTATTTGACCATAACAAGGTGGATTAATAGTTGTTAATATTATGAGTTTGAAAACAGGCAATAAGCTATGGAAGGTCATTTATTGCATGCTGTTATAACTAGGGTTCTGTGGTCAGATTGCCTGAGTTCAAATCCCATCTTATACCTAATAATGTATACACAGATTTTGCTACTTTATTCTACCTCTGCATGAATTAAGTTTCCTGTGCTAAATCTGGATAATTATACTACTACTTCATAGAACTGTCAAGATTAAATGAGTTAAAATGCATGAAGAATGCCAAATAGGACCTTGTACACAATAAGGCTTTATTTACTTAATGTTAGTTTATGTGGTGATTCTGCTGATTTGCTGATGTTGCTGCTACCATATAGAACTTTACAGAGAAAATACAATTTGTCTAAAATATATTCTGAAGTTCAGAATATCACAGTCAATGCTGCTCCACAGAAAAATCTATGAAGTAGCTTTACTAGACATGTGTTCTATGTGTGTACATGTGGGTGCTGAGAGAAGAGGTTGTAGACTGACAATCTCTGGGCATTAAAGTCAATTTAAAAGCAATCTAGGTGTCAGTATACCTTGAAAAATCTCATACAGCCAGGTGAATTAATTTGCTTCTCTATAGATAGTAATCCTTTCTTTAGAAGAAACTCTAAAGCTCTGAAACATTGCTCTGTTAACTACAAGAGAAAAAAACCTGGCAATTTATTATTACTTTATGGTCATCTGTGCAGGGGTTCATTTATTTTAGTTCAAGTCAGAAATATGATTATGAATATGAATTTGTTTCTCTCTACAGAATAAGCTTCCCTTTAGGAGAAATGTTAAAGCTCTGAAACAATGCCTTATTAACTACAATATAAAAAACTTACTATTATTACTTTATGGTCATTTGTGCATAGGCTCATTTATTTTCAGTACCTGAAGTCATAATTATGATGATAAATGATGGATAAATGATGATCTTTCATAGCTACTGGTTACTAAGTGTCTATTATACGCCATTTGCTTTTATGAATTTTTTCTAATTTTTATGAAAACTTTCTCTTAAATACTATATTTTAAATAGCTATGCCTATTATTACTTTATTAATTTTACAGATGGGGAGATTGAGGTTTATACAGAGAGTTAACGTCTATAGTTTCAGAGCTAGTAAAGAATGTGACATAAGTAGGATCTGATCTCACTGTTCATGACCAGTCTTAAGAACTGGAGCTGAGCCTGTGTCTTTGTAGAATCTAATAATTATTAATGTATGAGCCACAATATTTATTTTAATAAAATGTGTTAAATCTGAGACTTTGTCACAGATGGAGATGGCTCAAAAATAACTTGTTTTCCAAATGCTAACCACAAATATATGCCATATCACATGGCTCTCTTTTTTAATATGATGGTGAAGCTCCATATTTAGTGTAATTTTGTGGGGACACAGGTCTAAACAAATAAAAGATAATCAAAATATATGCAAACATTAGGTTATATAATTCTGATCAAAACTTTCTTAAACATTTATTCTCCCTTAATTATCCTCCCTAATCCTTTTAGCCAATTTGTTTTGAAACAACTGGCAAAAACTATAATCTTCAAATTTGTTATAAAATTTCAGTTATGTTCACAGATAAATTATTTTTAATAATACATTCATGGAAAAAACTGAGTTCCAACTCAATGGTGCCACCTTTCACATAAACAGAAGGAATCTGACAGTGGGTGTTAGTGGTGCCACAGCATTTACTATGGTAATTGCTCCAGGATAATCATAGCAGAATGAAAAAAAATCTTGCTTGCAAGAACAGAATCAAGTTCTTCTTCAAACTAATTTTATATAAACACATGCCACTACCATCACTGACTACTAAAATGTGCACATTTTATTCCCCTGGAATAAAATCTCAGGGCAAGGATGATCATAGATGGAGATCTTTACATTTCCAGGATTTAGCTGCATGTTTACAGACAGTGTTCTTAATTTAATAACTAAGTAAATAATATAGCTATGTTTATGTAAGTTGTAGGAGTCTCTTTTATTATCCAGGTCAGAGAAAATGAAAATCTATTTTTTTCTGGAGTGCCTATTTATTCTTGTGTTGCACAGTTTAGATTGAGGATAAACAGGTCATATATATATTTAGAGTTTATTTATTATTCAGGTGTTATTATAGCATATTCTAGTTATATAAAGAAAATAAGATATTTAATATAATAATTAAACATATTGCTTCAATGCGTATCAATTAACGCACGTTCAATAAATTGAAGTTCTACAAAATAACTTTCTTCTGAAAAAAATCAGCCTAATATCTTCAGAATCGTATTAGCTTCTCACAGATCACTTTATAGCTTATTTAAATATTAACTTAGAAAACAAATTTTTCATCTTCTAAAGCTTCTCAATGGTGCTGAACTTTGAACAGAAATTCAGTTCCTGGCTAGCATAGGCCTGCATGCTGATGACTGTACGATTTAATAATGAATGCCATGACTTAACAGATGATATAGACTTTCTAACCCATCACCTATTGGAATCTCACAATAAACTGTGAAATCATTTAGGTACTTTTTTATCCTCACTTTACAATTCAAGAATCTTTACTCAGGGAAACTGCTTAAGAGCCAAACAGGAATAAGATTAGTGCTTTTGACTCACTTTCTGCTATACCACTTTAGGTGATGAGGATGACTGTCCAGAACCAAGAGCTAAATAATATACTCTACAAATTACCATGGGATAATTGAAGCCTCTTAAACATTCTTAGGAAATCTTCTCTTTTGAAAGAGATTGGTGGTCACTGTGAACAAATAAACTCTGTAAAAATATCAAAGGAAAAATAGAATTGCAGCAAAATTTTTAAACTTACTTTGTTTCCCATTCTTACCACTCTCTTTTACAGGAACGTTATCTTCTCAGATATTCACACATAGACTTAACAGAAACAAGGAGAATGTGGAAATAGCAGAAATTCCAAGAGAAATTATTTTCCCTTTCTAATGGCCATTCACTTACGAGACTTCTTATGATTATAAGACATTTTTGAAAATATTACCTAATCATGAATATAGATAAAACCATATTTATACCAAAAATTGTGACCTTAGTTATGTTGACAGTTTCTGAATATTGCTGGAGAATATTATGAAAGTGTCTTATATAACCTCTTATAGATTCTTGCTATGAAATCTCAGATTGATTCCTACTGTGACTCAGAAATATTTTCAATCACCCCTAAATGTCTTTCCCCAGCAGCATTTCCAAACCTCTTCCACTCTCCACTGCAACTCCTCAGTGTTCCACTGCCTTAAGTATTATTGAGATGATTATAACCACTTCCCATGAATTCCCTCAACTTTCCTTCTCTGAATCAACAAAATGATTTTTTTAGTTCAACAGTCCAGTATTTACCAAATCTTTCTTTTTAACATCTTTCTAAACCAAACTGCTATTAAAATTTTCTTTTTCCTCCCCTCAAGATTTTTTCTACTCAATTCAAAAATACCCCTACATGTTTAATGTTTCACTAAACTCTAGCTATTCTCATATATATAATTTCCCCTTCAAACACTGAAGAAAGACTACTGGTGTTACTCAGCCCTTCCCATCCACTCACTCCTTACTGTTTGTACTGGTCTTCCATTAACACCAGTAACAGTATAAAGAAAATTTCTCTCTGCAATTTAATCAGTGGGTCCTTCATGTCTAGAACCCATGAACTTGGTACAGCTAATATCCAAAGAATATTCAATGACAGTTATCATAACCACCCCCAAAAGAAGGATCTTCTCCTCAGGTATAATGATCTCCACTGCTTCCTCTTTTAATTTCAAATGTGCTCTTTCTTTATTTCCTTTTTTCACAAAATATAAGTATTTGCCATCATATATCAATAGGGTTCTCTCTTCTACTATATCCATTGTTGGCAATCTCATACAACATCAGCTTCAACTTTTGCCTCAAGACAATTTGAATCTCTGCTCTATCCTTTCTCTATAGAACCCCAGTTTCACTGTTTCAGTTATATCCTAATACCTATATTCAGACAGGGGTTAAAATTCCAACCCTGACATATATTAGCTATTTAATTTTGGTTAAGTTGACTAACCTCACATCCTTAGTTTCCTAATATATATAAACACCTCTGTGAGGACTGAGTAAATAATTTATGCAAAACCCATATAACTATGCCTTTCACAGTAAGAATTCAGTAAGTGTTCACTACTATTTACACTTACTCTACATATGCCTTTCATTTTATGCTTCTTATATGTCTTAACTTTATATCTGTCTAGTTCTAAAGGTAAAAAGCTAGGACAGCTATCCTAGTCTGAGAACTTACTACCCCCCATTTGGAACAATTTCAACAGATTCCCAACCAGTTTCCCTAATTTTAGTTTCTTGACCTCTAATCTAATCTATAACTTATATTGTAGGATGCTGTTTTCTGTTTTCTAAAGTGTGTGTATATATAAATTTTGGCTAAACTATGAATGGTAGGTAGGTAGTATATGACATTTATTTGGGTAGTTCAGAAGGAGAGAAGAGTATCAGTAAAGTGGACTCTGGATAAGAAACAAATCCTCTCTTTCTTTGCTATTTCCTAAGATATTAAATTCAGAAACCTTAGTTTGATATTCAAAACCTATTATTTGCTTATTTCAATCTACCATGCCAATTTTATCTGGTCCCTAAAATAGACAAGGTTCAAGGGAAACTAACTGTTGGTTGTTCTACACTATAAAAAAGTGGGGGAGGATGTGAAACTTCATAAATGACAAAGTGTTGAACTCAACAAATCTCCGAAAAAAAGTAATAATAAAACTGGATGAAATTGACCAAAAAAATTTTCACTTATAAACCTGACAAAAGGTATACAACGAATTAAAAATCACTTATTCAAGAAAGAAAGAAAGAGAGAGAGAGAGAGAAAGAAAGAAAGAAAGAAAGAAGAAAGAAAGAAAGAAAGAAAGAGCAATCAAGCCAGCCCGCACGACTGAACATTACATAGAAGAGTGAGGCTGTGGCATTTTAGCCTCATCCCCAACCTCACTCCTCAGTTCTATTAGAAGTTAGTTCTAGTAGGTGAGGAAGGATATGAAAACCAACAGCTTCCATTCCAGGGAGTGAGAATTTGATTCAAAATGGTATGCGGGGAAAAAAATCATACTCAGAGGCATTACAGAAAATGTTAACAATCTTGGTATCAAACAATCAAGAAAGGTCAACATCTTAGCAAGCTTGAAGTTACAATACAAGTTTGATCAAGCAACACACCAGAAGACTAGCTAGAAATGTAACAAGATCATCTAGGGTATAAGAGAGTCATAATAGACCTTGATAAACTCCCATTAATCCCATAGATTTCCTCAACATGATAAAGCGCTTGCATGGAAGATATACTGCTAACTCACACTCAAATTTCAATGACTAAATGTTTTCCATCTAAGATTGGAAACAGAGAAGTTTCCCTTGCTGAAAGTTATATTAAGCATTGTACTAGAGGTTTTAAACAGTACAATTAGGAGAATAAATAAATAAGTAAGTAAGTAAGTAAGTAAGTAAATAAATAAATAAATACAATACAATACAATACACCCAGATTAGAAAGGAAGGAATAAAATTCTTTGGATAATCTGATCCTGTTTGTAGAAAATCCTAAGAGATACACAAAATATTCTAGAACAAACTACTGATTTCATCAAGGTCACAAGTGATGACATCTATATATATATATACATATATATACATACAAATTATTTTTATATATTAGCAAGAACAATCTGAAAATAAAATTCATGAAATGATTCATTCACAGTAACACCAAACTGAATAAAATCCTAAGGATCAAATTAAAAGTGTAAGTCTTGTACAGTAAAAACCAAAAAAAAATCATTAAAATAATAATGCCTATTGATTATTATAAATTTTATAATTTATCTACTATATAATACACGATACATTATTATGTTAAAATAATACTGTTCTAAATAAATTGAGATATATTCTATGTTTATGAAACACAATACTCGTTAGGACAACAGTTATTTTTCAAATTGACCTATAAATTCAACATAATCCTTGTCAATTTCCCAGAAAACTGTTCTGAAGAAATTAAAAGCAGATTCTAACAGTTATATAAAAATGGGAAAGACAGAGCAGTCAAATATAAGTTTGAAAAAAGAGGATAAGAGAATCTACTGGATTTCAAAACTTACTGTAAATCTACAACTTATTACTGGCATAAAGATAAGCATATAGATAATTAGGACTGAACAGGATTGAAGGTTCAGAAAAAGCCCAATATTGATGGTCAACTGATTTGCAACAAAGGTGCTAAGGCTATTCAATGAGGGATAGGATAATCTTTTTAAGAAAGAGTAGTAGGCAAATTGTATTTTCACATGCCAAAATACTGCCTCATACCACATTCAAATACAAACAGCTTCTAAATATAAATATGTAAAATTTTAAGAAGACAACAGGAAAAATCATAATGATCTTGAATTACTCAGAGAATTCTTAGATACATGGCCAAAAGCAAGATACTTTAAAAAATTTATAAACTGAACTTGAATAAATTATAATCTGCACTTCAAAAAGCACCATTAAGAAAACTAGGGAAAAAAGACTGAAAGAAATACTTGCAAAATACATATCTGATAAAAATAATTTTATGAAGTATATATAAAGATAAAAATAATTTTATGAAGTATATATAAAGAATATTTAAAATTAAATAATAAGTTGAAGAATCTAATTAAAATACATATAAGATTTGGACAAACATTTTATCAAAGAAAATATACAGATGACCAATAAGCACAGGAAAAGATACTCAGTATCATTAATCATTAGGGAAACATAAATTAAAACCTTAATTAAGTATCACTTCGTATGTTTCACAAAATTGACAAGAATGTGAAGAACCAGGACTCCTCATATTTTGCTAGTGGGAATGTAAAACTGCACTCAATCTGGGAAACAGTTGTGCAGTAACTTAAGAAATTAAACATTAGTTTATCAAATGACCAAGCAAATCCCTTCTAAGATACCTAGCTACTCAAGAAAAATGTTATGAACTGAATGTATATATCCCTCCAAAATCTGGGTGTTGAAGCCTTCAACCCTCAGTGCGGCTGCATTTTGAGAGAGGGTCCCTAAGTATGTAATTAAAGTTAAAAGAGGCCATAAGGGTAGGGCCTGATCTGAAAGGATTAGTGTCCTTATAAGAAGAGGAAACAAAGATCTTGCTCTTTTTCTCTGTCCATGAACATACAAAGAAAAGGTCTTGTGAGCACACAGCAAGAAAGCAGCAACCCAAGAGAACTTTCACCAGACACCAAACCTACTGGAACCTTTATCCTGGTGCCCAGAACTGTGAAAAAACAACTTTCTGTTGTTCAGGGTACCTAGTCCATGGTATTTTGTTACAGCAGCCTAAGCAGATTAGGATACAAAATGAAATATGTATGTCTACACAATGACTTTTACATAAATATCTGCAGCAGCATTTTTCATAATAATCAAAAAACAGAAACAAAGTCTCAAGTTTTGAATGGAAAAACCAAATGTGACCTACTACTACAATGGAATACTATTCATCATTAGAAGAAACATATTCTTGATATACACTACAACATGGATGAACATCAAATGTTCATTCTAAGTGAAAGATGCCAGATGCAAAAGACTACATATTGTGTAATTCCACGTGTATGAAATGCCCAGAAGTGGTAAATCTGTAGACAGAAATCTGTAACTGGCTAAAGGTGATGCGGGAATGGGGACTGACTGATTGTAAATGGGCATGAGGGATTTTACTGGTGATGAAAATGTTCTAAATTCTGGATTCTGGTGATGGTTGCACAACTTTGTAAATTTACTACTAATAATTGAACTGTCTTTTAAAGTAGATGGATTTTATGGTTTGTAAACTATTCCTCAATGCATCTGTTGGAAGAGGAAGAGGATGAGGAGAAGCAGTAGTAGATGTAGCAGCAGCAAAAAGGGAAGATAAGCACAACTGTGATGGGAAAAAACAGAAGTGGATTATCTGGGTTGTCAAAATTGGATATCCTCACTAGCTAGCAGGAGTGGAGGGATACCTATTTCTTACAGTAAAATGTTTGAGAGGTAAATACAATTGTTAAGCTAAGGTTTAATCTACTAGAACAGTGACGACCCAAAAAGGGTGGGTTTTAAATAAGATTTAGGATTTCTCTCATATATAGCAGTCCACCCAGGGCAGTTCTGCCTCTCAGGAGAGCCATGTTCCTTCTATGTCATTGCTCTGAAACCCTCTAGTTGTTGTCCTTGCATGCATAGTCAAAGCTAGGTCACAGCCACAGCAGTATTCCAGCTCACTGAAAGGGGAGAAGTGTTAGTCTAGAGCAAGTAGCTTGCCTTTAAGTTGGAAATGACTTGTAACTTGCCCATACTTCTACTCACATTCTATTGGCCTTCAATATCACTGTAAAGGAAACATGGAAATGTGCTAATTGAGGGGTGTGGGGGGAGCATGGATCCTGCTAAAACTGCTACTGTGGAAGAGGAGAAAAATCTATTTTGAACAGTTTAATACAGTAGATGAGAAGAATTTACTCAAATTATGGCAACAGGTAATATAAATAATACACTGAAACTGTTCATAGTAAAGAGATTTATCTTAAGTAACTAGCAAGTACCCTGACTCCAATGACAGGGTTTCTACACACAGTGAGAAAGTCAGACAGGCTGCATCTGTGGCGTGTGGAAATGAGTGGCTGGACATTTATCCTAGGGCTGAAGTTCAAATAAATGACTTAAATTTACAAAATAAATCTATAAAAGAAAGGTAGGGTCTGAAGATATAAGTGACTACAGGTACTGACCAGATAATTACAGGTCATGAAAATAAAATAGATCCACAATTAATGGAAACCTGGTATTAATGTGGTCCTGAGAAGACAGGAGAATTCAAGTTGCTAACACACTTAACCAAAATTTTTGCACACCCTGCCGTCCCCAGATGTTCACATCATCTGCTCCCTTTCATCTTTCTGGTCTCTTCTCAAAAGCCATTGTCTCAGAAAGTTCTTTTCCTGACTATTCTATTTAAAATGACACCCCCAGTGTCATCATCTCCATCCCTCTGATGCTGCTGCATTTTTTATTTTTCATACCAACTCTTCAACTTGAAATTTTATATATTATTTGTAGCATCCTCAACAAGAATATACATCCCAAGAGAGCAGGAAATTTGTTTTCACTGCTATACCACAAGTTCCTAGATTAATTCCTAGCTCAGAGCAGACACTCAACAAATATTTAATTAACTGAGTGAATGAACATAGATTAGCAGCATAGCAAGGCTGGTAACAAAGCTGAGATGATGCCAAAATACTTCAAATATACTGTTTATTTAGTACTAAATACTGGGTTTACACTGAATATGCAGGTAACAAATAAGTATTTCCAGCTGTGTGTGAGGAAGGAGGTAGAAGTACAGAATTAAGGTCAGTACTCCTAGAAATCCCAAAACAACTCATTTTACTGCTACTGAGAACTTTATAATTTATTGTTCATTGTATCATGCTAAACATAAAATACTTGAAGCTAGAAACCACAGTGATGCATCTTCTTATCTCTTTCACTAATTATTACAGTATTTTGCAAATTATAAGCTGTTAATAATATCTATTTGGATGGAATAAGAAGTGAATCAGTAACTAGCAAACAATGGATAATAATTTTCAGATTACAGAGCATTGTTTATTCAAATAAACAAGCTTTATTCGCTACTTTGATAATCTGACCAATTAAAAATCCTTTTAATTTAAAAACATTAACTATCTCACTTTAAGTAAAAGAAAAGATAGTAATCACAGACTATGCATATAAAAGAATTCCAAGACAGGATCTCATTACTCTTTACCTACTTCTGTCCAACTCAGTTAGGAAACAATCCATGTTTTCATGTAACAGCACACTGCCATGACACTGAGTTATATAGCAGACAATGCCAAATACGCAGTAAAAATCCTTTGAGAGCATTAATTAATGCATATGCATAACACTTTTATATTATAAAACTTGGGGGCTTATCTCTTTCTTTAATGTGAAAAGCAATTACTGTGCTGTAAATATGGAATAATTATTTTTAAAATATCACTTGTTCTTAAAATATAGTGGAGGCACTGTACCTTTGAAGCAGCATCTTTGAGCTCAAACCATTTTCAGTACTTCTGCTGCATTAAAAAAAAAACTAAAACTTTGCTATATGAAGGCTGATGCCATTATTAATGTCTTTAATCATGCTTAATTTTCCTTGCTGAATCATGATTTTCTCCATGCTGAGTTCACTGCCCTACCACTGGTTTCGGAAAGATGTGATCTTGAAGCTGGGAACAGGATAAAGACCTTGACAGAAAAATCACCTTCCTGTCCTTGTGGCCTGATACTTCTGTTCTCAGTCCAGCTCCACCCCCAGATCACATTTTTCACAGTCATAAAGATGTATTTTTGAATATGGCTGCTTCTTTGATTAGATCTTTTCTACTTTCAGGGCAGAAAGCATGGCTACTATTTTTCCCCTTTATTTCTTCTTTATCTTTTTCTTTAACTCACCATCCCTAGGTTGTAAATCATTTCATTTTCTACTGAACTCTGTATTTTGTTTCCCACGAAACTACTGCCTAGTAATTACATTATCTATGCATATATATTTATTCTTCCATAGTGGTTTAAAGCTCCCTCAATATGCAGAGTGCTCCTAAGGTACCTCTATATTCTTCACTAATTCTACCCTACTTTCTTATAATGGAGATGCTGAATAATATTGAATGAAGGAAGGAATAAAGGATCTTGTAATGTTGGTCACGCTTTTGTGGGCCTTTCCTATGTTTCCTCTTGCTCTGCAGCCTGCTGTTTGGCCATTTGCTGTTCATTAGGATCTATTAAACTATGGGTCTTGGAAATAAAAAGAGATAAATGCAAAACAGTTCTTTTGTAACTTGTTAGTTTCTACTTATTACTCTTTATAAGTTACTATGTAACAAAAAAATGTTGGCTGTGCAATTTATTCAATGATAGAATGTTTTTTTCCTTCCCTGTAGCAACTTAATAAGGAATCTAGTTTGTATAATAAAGCACTCCTAACAAAGAATAGAATAAAAGAGAGATATGAGAAAACTTTTGCCATACAAAATGGAGCAAAATATTCAAGAATTCTTGAACAAGTGATTCATCAACTTCCTTAAAGTAGAGGATTTTCAGAAGGAGGTATTTAAAATACGTAACTAGAACATAAGTTTTCAACAAGTTCATTTCATCTGTCACATTATTTTAAGTAAAAAGAATCATGTTTTCTTCAATAGCAGCCACTCAACTATGCTGTGGTGTGGCCACTTGGAGATGACTCCTGTTTCTGGTCAGACCTTGTACCTTCCTGGACAGATGCTGCCTCTCAGCATCTCTAACATCAAGGCAGCTTTTGCTGCACTGTTAAAATACCAACAGATAAGAAGATTTCATCTTGTAGAAGATAGAAGTTAAAGGTCTGTGTGAAGCATTTGTTCTAAGTTTTGTAATATAAAATGCATGCGTTAGTCTGAAGAATACATCCCAAAAGACAGCAGCACTTCCTGATTAGATTGGACAGGTCATCAACTCACCAAGATTCAGCTAAGATAAGCTTTTCCACATAGGCAGTTAAGTGTAGTAGTTAATAATGACACCACCTAAAAATCCCAACAGGAAATAATGGCAAAGTCAAAATAGGATAATTTGAGGATTTTTCAAATGCATGAATTACACAGGTATGGGCAGGATGTAGCTGAAAAATGAGGGACAGTACAAGAATTCAGAGGTAGTAGCAGTGAGAAAGTGACCAGTCTTGGGCCCAATGGATAGAGAGGAGAGGAATTTGTGGAACTCTGAAGACAACTGATAAACAGTAGGCTGTCTCCAGAAAAGTGTGACACTTATTTGAGGTAAATATCCAGCCGAAGGTGACCTCACAGAAAGACAGAAAATAAAGATCGTTGAACTCAAACAGAAAACAGAGTGTTCCAGGAATGATTTTGAAGTATTCAGATGTGACAAGTTAACTAACCTAGCTGTACCTCTGTCTCCTCAACTATATAAAGCTAGTAAAATAGTAAATACCTCATAGCTGATAAAGTAGTATACAGATTAGGTTAAAAAAAAAATGAAGCACTTTTAACAGCTCATGGAATATAGTAAGATATGAATAAATAAATGCTACTTCTCATTCTTGGGCTTTCCAAATAAGGTTCTTTCGTCAAGAATGTACAACAAATATAAAGACCATAAAAAATGATGTTTCGTTCCTAGTTTTAAATATTAATATATTTCTGTGCATTACTGTGCATTGTGACCAAGAAAACTGAGTAAAATTTTTGTGTATGTTTCATTTCATTTCTTTTTCCTGGGAAGAAGAACACTTACATGAAAAGCCCAATATTCAATATCAAGAGTTACAGAGAGATGAATTTCAAATCCAAAACTTGGGGGAGGACATAGCTCAGTGGTAGAGCACACACTTAGTATGCATGAGGTCCTGGGTTCAATCCCCAGTACTTTCATTAAATAAATAAAAAATAAACCTAATTACCTCCCTCAAAACAAACAAACAAATCCAAAAGGGGTTCAAGAATGACATTCTCACACCCCAGATTCAGTGAGACCTGCAAGACCATCAGAATTTCCTTCAGAACACATTCTATTTCCAAAGGGAAAAACTGAAGAAGATTTGGGTAACAAGCCCAAGAATAGCATTGCTACCCAGCAAATATTGACTTTAATTATGGAATAACATTTGCACAGCAACTGAATAAAAACCTAAGTATTCAAAGATAATCTAATCCCTCAAACACACAGATCAACAAGCAGTGCCTCCAAATGGTCTTCTCACATGCAGTAGCCTGGAAGGCTATTTCCACCGTCTTTGCATGGCTGGCTATTTTCGCAACTTCAAATCTTGACTTAAATGCTCCTTCTTTTGTATTTTCCATAATCATTCGATCAAAAATAAATTTCTGGTTTTAAATTGCACACACACACACACACATACACATACACATACACATATTCCACGAGTTAATTTTTATCATAGTATCATTCACCTTCCTTTATGTCATTTTTCCCTTTAAAAAATATTATTTGATTCTTTAGCTCTTTTTGTATATTTCTCCTACTACATTATAAATTCCCTGAGTGCGGGAATTAAATTTATCTCATTCATCTGTATAAAATTATAATAAGTGTATAGTCAGTGAATTTAAAGTATCTTACAAATAAGCGAACAATTTTAATTTTGATTTTTGAAAGAATAATGAATTGTTCTTGGTGATTCAGTTTTCTTCCAGTTGGTCTATCCCTCCCATATTTAAGCTTTAAGCAATTTCCAAGGAAAGGAAGTGTAAACTGTTGATTCATTCTGTGTGCTCGTGAAGCCCTGCATAAATTTTGGATAATGAACAATGTGGTCTGACAACAAACCTGCCTTGTTCCACTGTAACAGACATAGTAAATAGAGGTTTAAAACTACCGTTGAAAACCATGCATTAATATTGGAAGAATGACCAAAAGAAAGAAGTGCTTGCTGAACTTATCATGAGACATAGATAGAAACATATATAGATACGTCATATTTGGTATATATATCATATACACATGGCATATGCACATATACATATACACACACACAGATATGATGAGTAAAATGCCCTTAAACTGAGCAAAAATACTCAGAAATTCAAAACAATAAAGAAAGAACTCAATAATTTCAAACAATAAAGATTATAGACAAATAAACAGAATAAGAATAGGATTTGGGAGCAGGCAGAATGAGGCTGATGTATCAGTTTCTTTCTCTTTGACCAATGAGAATGTGCCATCTTTTTTTAAACCCCTAATAACTTTCTATCATCAGAGTTATCTACAGCTTTCTCAGTTTTAATAATATGAGTAAGCACACAGGACAACTGCAACATATTCTGTTTGATTTTATATAAATGTAAATTCAAAAGTAAAGTACAAAAATTATTACTGATTATTCAAAGTCATTTTATTCTAAAGCATTCTATACAAGGATTATACCTGACTTCGATTTGTAGAACAGTTTCCTCCCAAAAAAATTCTGAGAAAACATTTTTTTTTTACCTTGGAATATATTTCTCATATTTAATAGGTATTTTATGTCTTTTCTATATTTTTAAGTCTTTTTGTTTGAAAACATAGCTTAAGAAGTGAGCTTAGCTATTCTTACTATCATATTTTATTAATCTGTCAAGGACCAAAAAGCAAATATGAGGTATGAATTCCTGAGAAAATAACATCGTATTATATGTCACCGAAGAAAATACTAGAAATTCAAAGAAACCAGCGATAAAGTTTTTAGAGTTAATATTTGCCCATGTATAGTCATAATAAAAAAGTGCAGAGCACAGAAAGACAACCTTTTAAAAAATCATGTCAGAAATAAACTCAAAATACCAGAGATGATGCATCTCTCAAAGTATAAAGCTTTCCTTGAATTCCTTTCTGTATTCGACCCTCACATATATTGCTCTTCTACATTGTGTCTCTCTACAACTGAATTCTATTTAGTTATGACTCAGTGCCTTATTTACTCCACTGATTGTATTAAGCCTACATAAATCATCAGAAAGCTCTAATTTGGTCCCCAAAGGCATTCTCTACTTCCCAGAAATGGTAACAAGGTATTTTAAATCCTCCCAACCCTAAGTACACATGTTGCAACATCACTACTATCTGCCAAATAAATTACACTACAAATATAATTCTCATCTTCCTGTGCTGACTAGCAGAACTAGGCCAAAAGACAGAAAAAAAAAGCAGAAGCATTTAATTTATATAACATTTTACAACCCTAGCATTCAGGATCTTGATAAGGAACTACTGACTTGAGGAGAAAATGACACCTATTAGGCAGTTATTAAGCTTAGATTATCAATGGTATCCATGGGAATTACCAATAAATGTGGTAAAGGACGTCTGGGAAGGTAAGGTCAGAGAGGGACAGAAATTTACTGATGGACACATGCAATGGTGCTAAGTCATCATGTCCTTCACTGTTACTAAAATGCATTTAGATTAGCACAGGAATCCACAAACCATAACTGTTACCCTATATAATTATCATACAATAATCAAATAATCATAGTAGTCCTATGGAATATGCTTTTATCCCCATTTTATATATGAATAATCTGAGGCTCAGAGACAACAGGTGTATTCAATGACCCATAGAAAATAAGCAATGAAGCAGCATTCATATAAAGGCAGATTTATCTAATTCCATGGCCCATACATCTAATTGCCTTTTTTTTTCCAAGCAGTATAAATGACATCAAATTTAAAACACATACTGAACCAAATGTAGATATCATGCATGAATACAGTACAGTATGAAGAGTCAAGGATTAAAATGGGGATGAATGAGGAGTTTTTAAAAAAGCACTTTAAAGGGAGGGCAAAAGGAAGAAGCGGGCCTATAGGTCAGGATCTAACACATGGTAATAAAGGTCAAGTTAACCACATTAGGGTTACAGAGCAGTCAATGGAGAGCACAGCACTGTGCAGAGTAAGTGACTTAAGGCTGAACACTTAGAGCCAACCCAAAAGTACTTGCTGATTCATTTTTTCCTCAGAATATGCAATTTCCTATTGCAGACTGGATTTGCGTGTCTTCCTTTTAAAAGCAAGTGTTTCAATGATAATTCTTTTTTTTTCAAATTACAAAATAAGACAACAAAATGTTGTATAAGTACTAAATAACTATGCATAATGGGATTCCCATAAACATAACACTAGCCAAGGACATGCAAAAATAAGTTGCTAAATGTTAAAATTAAAAGTCGGGTTATTTTTTTGTTGTCGAATTAGCAAGAAGACTGCATCATGTGAAAGCTGGATATTAATGATATTGATAATAAATTTTAAAGTCTAAATATAGTTAAGTCATCTTCGGTTTGTCAACATGAAATTAAACTATTTTTATAACTGTACAATGGACTCTCATTACAACTGCAGAATGTAGGTAAGTGTGGTTTTTAATCTAATAAACCATATATTCAGAGTCACTTTACGACATATAGGTGACTCTTTTACCAAGTCAGTATCATAAAAGGTCGATTAAAAATTGAATTATGCTGCCATAATCATGCAGTCTATCCACAGAGGTATAAAGAGAACAGAAGAAAGTGGTGTGCTATTCTTATGAGGAAAATATTCAGTAGAAAGAAAGAACGCTTAAGCAGTAACAAAAGAATACATCTTTACTTCCATTAAAACACAGCTTTCATAGAAAGCTGCTAAAGATTCTTCTAAATAAAACAAGATTCAGAGCAGCACATATTGTTAAAATATGTATTTTAGGAGGTAACTTACATAATAGTACACACTTGTAGATAAGTGAGGTAAAAGGCCCCAAAGCAGAAAGGCTATAAAATTACGATAAAGAGGTCTAAAAACACCTGAATTTCAATCAATCTATTCATAGTAATAGAGACCTGTTACTTTAAAAGCATGGTATTAAATGAGATAATGGAAAGACTTGCCAATACAAGAGTAGAACAATGAATCACAGAAAATAAATATTAAGCTGTGCAATTTACATCTTCATTAATATTATGTTAAAAATAGTCTATTTCTTTAAAAAATAATTTCCCTCTCTTTTCTGAAAAGTGTTAAAAATCTAGAATATAGTGTATCTTTTACTATTAACACAATTAAAAACCCAAATTAAAGACAGAAAGCAATGGCATAATGTCTTTTCATGCTCTAAAAATCTACATCTCACGTTAGGTATATTTTTAAGCTTCCTGCAATCAGACATTCTGTCCTGTCTTTTGTTATCTCCTATGGTAGCTGATCCAATCTTGGAACAGTAATAGGCTTTTAATCAGCATTTGGACAGACTGATTTGACTGAGTACTCTCAAAATTTGATTCTAAATATATACTATTCTAATTCTTCTTGAGGGGCAATTCTCTAATGGAAAGGGGGTAGTCTGAGATATTTCAGAGCTTGTGTTGTCCCTTACAGATATAAAATTCTTTATATTTTAATACTACATTGATGATAAGTACTTAAGATCACACAATAGGCAGATTCAGATTCCAGACCTTAAGGCCAGGCCTTAGAAAGTGGTAGTAAGAAAGAAAAGTGATCCAGAACTTGGTATGGGATTGCCAGGGAACTGACTAACCTAAACATTCCAGACTTGTGGAGGGAAGCAGGCAGTTTAGACAGCCCCTAAATGGACATCCAGTTTCCCTCCTGCTGTGAGAGTGTCTGGAGATGGCCAGGAGCTGCCATCACTATCCTTCCACCCCTTCACACATATAGTTAGGCATGTGTTACACACAGAACATTGGGCCTAGAGACAAAGTCCAACACTGGCCTTGATGTGGAAAGAGAAGAAGGAATGAAAAAAATGGGGGGAAAAATGAACAAATGAAAGAATGAGCAGAATTATAACTACATGATGTTCATGTTTTGTTTCTTGTCTCTCAGAATCACTAATTCTTAAGTTTGGTTGTCAGGCACTTCAGAAAATAACCTCTGAAACTGGAGTTACCAAAATTGGTCCCAGAAACATAGACTGATGAGGTATACACATTGCAGTCCTAGGCTAGGAAAGTTGCAGAATCCAATCTAAGCATTTTGATATTAGCAAATTTTTTATCACAGTAAAAATGTCCTATGAAAGCAAAGAGGAATATAAATTATGAGACTAAGTCCTGGTATAGAGCATCAAATACTGCAGCCATATAAATCATTCTTTTACATTTACATCCTCTTTGAACCAGACTTCTCAGATTTAGCCTATGGCACTAGAAATATTCACAATGAATGGTGATGTGTTTTGGAGAAGTGCTTTTTCCTAGCTAGATTTCCTGACACTGATTTGGCTCTGTCACGCTCCTGTTATCCCTTTTACACACATGATATGGATATGTGTATATTTATATATAACTATAAAGAAATGAGACTGATTTCATAAACTATAATGTTTCACTATAATTTTATTTTGGAAGCTATAGCAGCAAAACCAACTGAAATCATCACGGTATTAAAGTGAGATGTCTATTTTCACAAGACTCTTTGGGAGCCATCAATAGTGATATCATGGTCTGCAAAGGAGTAAGCTGAAGGTGGACCAGGCTGCAACTTGGAAGATGAGCAGTCTTAACCATGACTGCTTTTTGTATTTAAAACAGCTTTTATAACTATATTATTTATAATGGTTTGTAATACAGTAGAAAAGATAATAATTATGATAATTACTCCTTTTTCTTTCAAGTATAATCACCTGAAACTCCATAGTATAATTCTACCCTTACACTCTTTTCACTATGTATTTCATTGTTAGGTGTAAAAGCACTTAACTTCAAAACGTTTTAACTGAATCTTGCCTTTCAATATCAAATGCATGGTGCTTTACATCCTTCCTGATATACCTGACATATACAAGAATAATACATGCATTCATATATTGGCAATCATCTTCCAAAGTGAACATTTTTATAAATGCACTTTCCTTACATTCCTTGACCTTGTTTTCTTAAAAATCCCCACCTTTCATGGCCCACAGTGGTGTCGGTCTCAGCCAACAGCTAACAATATAAACAACTGTTATTATTTTCAGTAGAGACAGAAGTGTCTTTCACACCAGCCATTTGTGTATCTATATAATATCCAGTACATAGATCCCACAGAGGAAACAATCTATAAAAGAGAAGCAAAGACCGAAATCTAGCAAGAGCTGCTTTGGTCCAGATCAGTCAAACCTGCAAAAAGCCCTTTCTGGATTCTGGTGATAGTAATGAGTTCTTTGGGTTGCAGTGAACAGTTGGATGAAGTAGCAGAACAAAGGATAGCTACCATATATCTTTTTAATCAATTGGAAGTCAGTCACAGGAAAAACTCGGAGGCAATTTCAGCAATGTAAAGACTTCTCTAAAGAGAAGCTGAATAATTAAAATTTCTACAATCCTTTAAGATTCTAAATTTGGAAATTTGTTCTAAAGACTTGTGGAACATCTCATCTATAGAGATGAAACTGACTCAAAAATACATTGTTTATGTTCTGATTTCTTCATTATTTATAGATGAGGAAATCAAGGATGAATGAACAGAGTGGTTATACAATGCAACTGGTGTTGATCAGCTAGATAGGTATTTTCTACAATTCCATGCCATCTAAAACCCACTGACATAAATAGCACATATCAAAACATATAAATCTGTTACAATTTTTCATTCCCCAAAGTATTTGTTAGTCCTAGAACGCATTATGTATTTTCTCTCATATTTATCTTTATATACGGTTAACAGATATAGCAAGGACATTTGAATTTTTTATCTTGAACCAGTGGTCTGGAGCCCTTGGTTTAGTTATTTCTCTGCTGTACACTTGCATCGTGGAGGAGAATTGCTTAACGACTGTTGTCTCAGTAACTTTATCTGCATAGTAAAAATATACAGCTAGGTTTAAATAATTTTGTACCCCTATAAATTCTATAGGTTTTCAATGTTTTTTTCTTACGTATATCTTCTTAAGGAAAAAGGTGACCAAAATAAAACCAAAAAGCTAGGAAAAAAACCCTGAGTTAAGGTATGAGAAATTGTTTTACCCTTAGTTAATATCCCACAACTCAACAGGCAAAGAAGTACACAATGGCTTATCAAAAATATATTCAAAAGAAAGAGAAAATTATCTGAAAATAAGAGGTTTACTTTTGTGAAAACAGGAATGATTTTCTTCTACTGTTCATTTATCTGAAATTAATGTTACAGGATAATGATAGTGATGTTCAAATGGTCATTCATCTTCACCGAATAGAATATTAATTCTGTGTTACAACCAAGCTATCTTCTTCTAGAAACTCACAAATAATTATTAATTACTACGCAAAAACTTACTGCAACCAAAGCTACAAAGGATTTTCATACTACCAATACTCTTTATTACCGTTTATGGATAAATAGGCTGTTTATATTTAAATCGCTCTCTCTTATTAAGTGTTGATAGTAGAAAGATAAGGTAAACAAAAATTCAAATTTCAAAAAAATCATCTTTTAAATGTGGCAGGTTGGAGGAAGTTGTAACAATAAAATAAATTTGAGGATTTCAGATTATTAAATTCCATTTATTCATTGAAAGAGCTCTATCATAATTTGTTTGTATTACCAAATCAACGATATGCTTTGATAATGCTATTCGTTCAAGGATCAGAATTTGAAAATCAAATAAACAAACAAACAAAAAAAAAAAGAGAGAGAGGGAGAGAGAACCCAAAACCTTGAATTTTTAGTTCATCAGGAGTGCTAATGTATAAACAATCAGTAATATCACTAAATCTTGTGTTCTTCATTAGAACATAAAAAACAAATAAGCTGATTTAAGACTCTTTGTATTATAGATTTTAATGGTACTGCAACAAAGATGTGATGATAGAAAAATTAGCTATCTTTGATAGTACAATTGAGGTTTTTCTCCTAAATTACTTCCTTACAACATTTAAGAGGATACTCCTGAATACTTTCTTGCTCTCTTTCAGTTGAATATTTCCCCTTATTTTTTCAAACCAATCAATTATACTAAGAGCTCTAAAGAGAATAATTTTTAATTCTAAAAGTAACAAAGATCTTTCTTAATATTGAATGGGGAAACAAATTAGCTCCAGAGCTTCCTAAAACTTATTTCAGGTTCAGGTTCATTACCCAGAGCAGACCAGTAAGTAGTCCAGAACATCCTGTTAGTATCAAAACCCATCAGGTAAACTGTCAAGCTTTTTATTCTTTCTTGACAAATATCTAGTGGTCTCTACCCTGGAAACTTAAAACTTATTTCCTTTCTCAATTTGCTTTCATGTCACAAATTCTTTCAAGTCACAATAGTTCTTCTGAGAGATATTTGTGTTTCCAGAATTTAGCTGGCAGCAGAATGGTTACACAAAGCAATATGTAAACAGATTAACTATGTTATTTTAAAATTTGTCTTTATTTTTCAAACTGTAGTCTCTAAAAAAAGGTATGGGGGACATATTTATTCAGTATTTGATATTCCCTTCTGTAACTCCCTTCCTACAGTTACCCATGGTAACTTCTTCATTTCTTTATTTCTACACTTTTCAAAGAGAATTTTTTAAAAAGGCATGGATTTTTTAGAATGTCTTCCAAGTTATTTTACAATTATTAAAATGTAGTTAATCAGAAGACAGTCACAAAAATAAATCAATCCTAATTTTCTTTCCCCTGTTCTTATTCCATTCACTAAGAACTACGAAAGAAATATCTATGATATTTAAAATAATAACATATTCTCATAATTTTACATTGTTGGGTATTTTCCTCAATTTCCACTTTTTATTTTGCAGACTGCTTTATAAATTCTAATAAAATATAAATAGCCTTTAAATGTTTCTATAAAAAAATTTATCAACATAGCCATGATTTAACATCACAAATTCCCAGATAATTCTGATTTAAATAACTGGATGTTTATATTAATCTGATTTTTCAATTGATGTTAAAATTAAAATTCCATCATATGATTATAAACTACCTATTTTACTGCCAAAACAGCTTTTACTTAAGACGCTTCTGGTCATTTCATTAAAATAATATTTTTCATTTCATCAAATTAAGAAGAAGGAAAATCCACTATACCACTAATCATTTTATCCATTCTCTTACTAACAGAGTTAAGCATAAATAAGCTTCAACAATAACCAATGCTACTGATCAAAAACATATTCAAATAAAGGTTATCTGTATATCATGCAGATACATTAGACTAAAGCATTTATTTTCCTTACCCCTTTAATACTTATCTTTATAAAGGTTTCCTGTCAAACTTTACTACATTTAACATCTTGCCCATCTTTTCTTCTGTCAAATCCTCTTTTTATTAATAAACGATTTTGACTAAATTAATTTTGTATTAGTATCTTTAGTCTAAATACATTACCACAATAAAATATAAAACAGATTAACAACTAATACTTCCATGAACAATGGTTGCTTTGCCAATCAAAAGGCTAAATATTTCATTACACTAATAGCATCAAAAATAGTATTTTACTAGTGTAAGATCTTTCACTCAAAACTTTCACTCATACAAATGATAATTCCAGTATAATAAAAATAATTTGTATTTGTATGACTTAGTACCAATGAAAATTTTTAATTCACTCAAATATATGGAGAATGAAAAAAAAAAGTGGTTTAATATTTGGCACATTGTAGCACATAAAAAATTTATAGCCTAGATCAGTCTGCTAGGATCCCAGAACAAAATCTTTGATTTGTAGTTAGTGTCTAAAAGTTTCCTTCTAGCAGTACATTTGTCATGAATACACCTGAAATATCATCTCCAGTTGTAACAACACTCAAGGTGGCAGTTATCTCAAAGAAGACAAAAGTAAAAATTCCGATGGAAACTCTTATTTTTAAGGTAGGCTTCATTTACAATTGAAGTCATAAAATGCTGGAAAGATTTATTGTATTTAGGACCATTTCCATATTATATTTCAATTAAAACAATAACTTTCTGCATGCTGTCCTTTCAGAAGTAGAATACAGGATTAGTATCTACCAAACAACACTGCGAGAAAAGCAATGCAGCAAAGACACAAACATGACGTCCACATTTCAGGGCTCTTTAAAAATCTAATTCCATTGGCATTTGAATTGAACCAAAAAAATAAACAAAATAAAAAGTGAAGTGCTGATTGACCTTACCTTCTTGAACTGCTTGAAAAGGATTGTTGCCATCAACAAATGTCACCGAAAATGTGATCTTCTCAGTCTGTAAGATCTCCTCATTCTGGTTGAGGTCACCAACTGCTGTGCGAAACACCTCATCATCCTTTTTGGCAGATTCATCAAAAATTGCTCCTAGAAAGAAGTGAGTGTCGCCATTAAACAGTAACATAAATATTGTGTCATGCCCTCTGGAAATATGCCAATGAGACTTACATATTGAAAACATATACTTTCACTTAAAGCACGCACTTTATTTATTACTGAAACACACTGTACTGGAAGCAATGTGACAGCTAAGCAGGAATGTAGTTATTACTTCTTCCAAATGGAAATGATGAATAGTACATCAAAGTGTTATTGCTGAGGGGGAACTGGAAGACATTATAATAAAGTACAAAACGGCTTTGAAGGACAAAGTGGCTAATACATGTTAAGAGATCTTTAGGAATTTATAGCTTGAAGAATTGTTTTTTTCTGAATAATGGGAGAAAAATCAGGAAACTTTCCGAGAGTCCATTCATACAGTAAGTAGGAACCAAATTTCTATTATAATCTTTATTTTTTCTCTTTTAGTTTCCATCCTTCTTTCCTTTCTTTTTTTGAACAAGTTTCAGTATCTTTCACAATAGTAAGATGAGTAATATTCATAAAAAATTGAGACATACAAATCTCTAAGCAGAATTAATGAAGAAGTATTTCCTGAAGAACCAAAATAAGTTCTAGTGAATAATTAGGCATTTTTCTCATTCATATGTAATAATGATGATGATGATCAGAACCGTGGCTTCTTATTGAGGGTGTGTTTTTCAGTAGTGTACTGAATAAATATCCCAGTTCTAAGAGTAAACTGTTTTCAAATTCTGACTCTGACATTTCTTAAGTATATGAGTTTGAGCAAGGGATCAAATTCTAAATTCTAAACCCCACATTCATCATCTGTAATATTTAATAATAAAATATTATCTATCTGTAAGGATTATTAATTGTATTAAATATTATACAAAATGCAAGTAAATTGTGGTAGTTAAATATGTCTCAGTTAAAGCTAGTGTATTTTTTAATACTGTAATGTAATCCAAACAAAGCTTAACATTTTCCATTAATTTTTTCACATTACAATATCTAATTTAACCCTTAAAACAATTATGTGATACATATACTACTTCACACACATACAGATTTAAAAATTAGGATTGCATGCAAGACATATGCCTAATGTCCCACATCAAGGGCCAGAGCTCTTGCCTCCTTGACTCCAACATCCTTGCTCTACATCACTATGAAATGCTGCCTTCCAGGATTATACCCATAAGAAACAAAAGTATTTTAATGGGGATCTTGATTTTATCACATAGCTGGGGATTCTTTCTGGCCGTGCATACTTATTTGTGTTTATTCTCATTCCTCCAGTTGTAAACAGGCATACATTTTTTAATTCTTTACTTTTTAATCATAAATAATTGGGCCAATCTACTTTTTGTATTTTTAAGTAAACCTAATGAATTTCCTATTGACACAAAAAAAACATACACCTAAGGGTTAATAACACGATAAAGGAATAACTGCATATAAACATATCCACATACATATACATGTAATATATATTTCTTGACTATAATACTCATTCAAGTGTGTGAATGTAAAAATAAAATTGTATGTATATAAAATGACTTTTTCTATTTTTAAATATAATACAGGTGTTATATACACATATATGAAGAGATAAACACATTAAATATGCATATACAAATGTGTATATATGTTTACACATACACATATACTTATAACTAGAAGCAGACACACTTTACATCTATCAATTTAGCTGATTTAATGTTTCTGTGGCAGACACCCCTAGTCCTCTAGTGAAATACAGACAATTCATGACATTAAACATGCATTATTAGAGTCAATACATGATAATACAAGGATGAAACTATGTCCATTTCTGACAAGTGTGGCATATTGCTTTTGACCTCTCCACCCTAACTGGCTTCACCATGGGAAGGCAATGATTAATTTTTGCTAGAGAAGGCAGAGTGTCTAATAGGACTACTGTGTCAACTTGGTTTTCTCTTACAACTGCCCTTCTATACTTGCATGGATTACAGACTACTTTCACCAGTCTCTTTGAACCCTTCCTTTCCATTTCCTGACTATGAATACCCGACATAGTTAAGAATATGAGAAAAGGGTGAAGATTTTTTTAAAACTGAGATATAAATTTAGCACTTATATTAGTATGTAGCTGTTAGCCAGAATAGATATTTTATTGATGTAACGAGATATCTACAATATATATTAATTTTGACCTGTCACTTTTGAATCAGACAGAAATCTACTTTATAAGCTAAGATTTTATCAAAATATTTACGCCATACATTTTAGATTTATTTTGCTAATTTGAATCCACATTCGTAAAGACTCGTTTTAATTTGTGATAATATTTATGAGAATTTATAGGTTAATCACTACACTGAAACTTAATATTATCAGACTTGGAAACACACATTTATTTCTTTAGCAGTTTGTTATGAAGTGTAATATAAACGTGCTATAATTGGAGCTGAAATAACCTATTCTTTTTAAGCCAGATAATCTAAATGTCTATTCACAAAGAAGTGATGTATGTTTATATAGAGATGCTTCAGCTTGTCATGGATTCTAAATGAGTGTGTTAAAAGAAGCATTTCTAATCAAACTTGTTTAATAGTGGGTGATGCTATTGACTTCTGCTTAGTATTGGTAATACATTTTTAATGGAAGCGTTTTACTATTACCTGACAGAACACTTAAAATTGCCTTAAAAATTAAACCTGGCTTAATAAATGGCAGAAACCTGCCAAAGTGATGGCAAATTAGTCAATTCTGTGCTGAATTAAGAAGTAATGAAAAAAAAAAGAAGTAAAGAAAGGAAATGCACAAAAGAAGTAGTTCATCTTCTGCAAATAACAAAGAAGTACACAAAAGTAACAATTCGTCTTACTGCATATGGCATAACCAAAGAACAGGAAATCCTAGCAAATATTTCAAATCCAGTTATTTATTTACTTTTTATTTTCAGCTGTAAAATCTCATCTTAAACTTGGCTTTTTACCCACATCAACAAGAGAAAGGATCAAAACCACATGATCATCTCAATCGATGCAGAAAAAGCATTTGATAAAATTCAACATCCATTTATGATAAAAACTCTCGCCAAAGTGGGTATAGAGGGAACATATCTCAACATAATAAAAGCTATATATGACAAACCTACAGCCAGCATAGTACTCAACGGTGAAAAACTCAAAAGCTTCCCACTAAAATCTGGGACAAGACAAGGATGCCCACTATCACCACTCCTATTCAACATAGTCCTGGAAGTCCTAGCCACAGCAGTCAGGCAAGAGAAAGAAATAAAAGGGATCCAAATTGGAAAAGAAGAGGTGTCATTATATGCTGATGACATGTTACTATATTTAGAAAACCCTAAAAGGTCCACACAAAAGCTACTAGAGCTGATTGAAGAATTCAGCAAAGTTGCAGGTTACAAAATCAACGTTCAAAAATCAGTTGCATTTCTTTACACTAACGATAAATCAACAGAAAAAGAAAGTAAAGAAAGAATTCCCTTTAAAATAGCACCCAAAGTAATAAAATATCTGGGAATAAATCTAACCAAGGAGGTGAAAGAATTATACACAGAAAACTATAAACCATTGATGAAGGAAATTAAAGAAGACTTTAAAAAATGGAAAGATATTCCATGCTCTTGGATTGGAAGAATCAATATTGCTAAAATGATCACACTGCCCAAGGCAATCTACAGATTTAATGCAATCCCTATCAAATTACCCAGGACATATTTCACAGAACTAGAACAAATCATAATAAAATTTATATGGAACTATCAAAGACCTAGAATTGCCAAAGCATTACAGAAGAGAAAGAAAGAGGCTGGAGGAATAACTCTCCCAGACTTCAGACAATTCTATAGAGCTACAGTCATCAAGACAGCATGGTATTGGTACCAAAACAGACATATAGACCAATGGAACAGAACAGAGAGCCCAGAAATGAACCCACAAACTTTTGGTCAACTCATCTTCGACAAAGGAGGCAATGGAATAAAGACAGTCTCTTCAGCAAATGGTGTTGGGAAAACTGGACAGCAGCATGTAAAACAATGAAGCTAGAACACACCCTTACACCATATACAAAAATCAACTCAAAATGGATTAAAGACTTAAACCTAAGACAAGATACAATAAACCTCCTAGAGGAAAACATAGGCAAAACATTATCTGACATACATTTCAAAAATTTTCTCCTAGAAGAAATAAAAACAAGAATAAACAAATGGGACCTAATGAAACTTACAAGCTTCTGCAGAGCAAAGGAAACAAGAAGTAAAACAAGAAGAAAACCTACGGAATGGGAGAAAATTTTTGCTAAAGATGAAACCAACAAAGGCTTGATCTCCAGAATATATAAGCAGCTCATACGACTTAATAAGAAAAAAAATAAACAACCCAATCCAAAAATGGGCAGAAGACCTAAACAAGCAATTCTCCAAGGAAGACATACAAATGATCAAAAAGCACATGAAAAAATGCTCAATATCACTAATTATCAGAGAAATGCAAATCAAAACTACAATGAGGTATCACCTCACACCAGTCAGAATGGCCGTCATTCAAAAATCCACAAATGACAAATGCTGCAGAGGCTGTGGGGAAAGGGGAGCCCTCCTACACGGCTGGTGGGAATGCAGTTTGGTGCAGCCACTATGGAAAACAGTATGGAGATTCCTCAAAAGACTAGGAATAGACTTACCATATGACCCAGGAATCCCACTCCTGGGCTTGTATCCAGAAGGAAATCTACTTCAGGATGACACCTGCACCCCAATGTTCATAGCAGCACTATTTACAATAGCCAAAACATGGAAGCAGCCTAAATGTCCATCAACAGGTGACTGGATAAAGAAGAGGTGGTATATTTATACAATGGAATACTACTCAGCCATAAAAACTGACAACATAATGCCATTTGCAGCAACATGGATGCTCCTGGAGAATGTCATTCTAAGTGAAGTAAGCCAGAAAGAGAAAGAAAAATACCATATGAGATCGCTCATATGTGGAATCTAAAAAACAAAAACAAAAACAAACAAACAAACAAAAACAAAGCATAAATAAAGGACAGAAATAGACTCACAGACAGAGAATACAGACTTGTGGTTACCAGGGGGGTGGAGGGTGGGAAGGGATAGACTGGGATTTTAAAATTGTAGAATAGATAAACGAGATTACACTGTATAGCACAGGGAAATATACACAAAATGTTATGATAACTCACAGAGAAAAAAATGTGACAATGAGTATGTATATGTCCATGAATGACTGAAAAATTGTGCTGAACACTGGAATTTGACACAACATTGTAAAATGATTATAAATCAATAAAAAATGTTAAAAAAATAAAAAATAAAAAAAATTACTCTCAAAAAAACAAAACAAAAACAAAAAAAATTTGGCTTTTTACCAAAAAAAGCACATACAGCATTTTGTATCAAACACAAGTATTTTGCAAACAATTGGTAATTTCCACTTGAAGAATCTTAGGAAAGATAGTCCTTTCTTATGTCATGTATTTTCAATAGTATAGCAATGATACCTCTTTATCCTTTGTACTAATACACACAAATTACGAGTCTAATCTAACATCACATCCTAGATTTACTTTTTTAAACCATGTACAGTTAATCAAATGCAGCATTCAAAACTACATAGCTAACATGATGACACATCTATTTCTTTCCCAGCTATTTTCATTAGCGTTGTCAGTTTTATTTTAAAACCTGAAGTTGAAAGTAGTTGCAACTCATTGTCAAAATGGAATAATTATTTCATCACTTACACATGTATACACACACACACACACACACACACACACGGTGTTTGATTAACAGATTACTCTTTATTTACACTTCACATTGGCCAAACCAGAGGGAAGAATAACCCAAGAAACAAGCAGAAAAGAATACCTTCTAAATATCTCTGTTACACCAATTTGTAATTGGTCATTTCCAATATTACAGATCGATGGTCTCCTCCTTCCATAGGAGGGGAAAAGTGGCTTTGTTTATCCTTACACAGAGAGTGACATATACAAGTGTGTCTACATACAAGTTTTTAAATAAAAAATACATCATGCTTACTTTCCTTCTTACATCTTAAGAGACAGAATTATAGTTTATAGTAATATTGAATATATGTTGAGGTCTTAATTTTTTAATTGTTGTAAAGGGTCACATATACAAGTTAACATTTTAGATCATAAAATCGTTTTGTACAAATTCATATTTGCAAATATGCCTCATAAATAAAACATGTCTGATAAATATGCCTGATAAATAAAACCGACCATCTCCATAACTCTCAAAAACATTTTAAGATTTTCTACCTTCACGTTTTTTATTCATGATGATGTACACCTTGTCTCCTTAGCAAAATATAATTTCCTGGGCCATAGAAATTATTCTTATTGTTAGAATGTTTATAATGGAGGATGAATATATTAAATACTCAAGAAACAGTAATAAACTTCCCTTATATTAGTTAGGCATAACCTTATAAAACAGGATTCCTAAATTCAATTTCAAATATAGAAGTAAAACTATGTTACATCTAATCCTAAATTAGAACAAAAGAAGAATTATAAATGTACCCACATATGAATATATTATCACAGGCATTTTTCAGGACTCCAGAAGACCCAAATTTTTCAGCAAGGTATTAATCATATACCTGTATTTTTAATTTGAATGTTTGAATTCTTTTTCTCTTATATATAAGAAACAAGTAGAGGAAAGAAACACTGGCTGGGAAGGTAGGAGAGGAAAGAAAATATATTCACCTAGCTCAGAATTTCCTCTAAAAATATTGAGAAAGGTTTTGATATGTCTTAAAACGTCACCAGAAGAGGCCGAAAATTGCACAGAGGCTAACCTACTTTCTTTTTTCCCACACCACGTCTGCTCGTCGACGCCCGCAGTTGCGCCTGCCTCACAGAAACTAAGGCAGACGCCGCACCTGCAAAACCGCAGAACTGTTCGGAGCAGAAAGGTCCAAGATGGCGACGGTCAAGTGCCCTGAACTGGTTCCAGCCGGACCATGGCAGCAGCGCCTGCGCAGATAAGACCCAAAGTGTCTGAAGGTTGCCTTTGCTTCATTACCACGGTAGGTTCTCCTCCCTAACGGATGACTTACACTTTGCTGGGCAGAATTAGTGTCCTGCGCAAAGGAGCCCAAAGGCCTGCGCAAGCCCGGCTGGTTATGCCGCTTTCCCTGAATTCTGACAGGCATACCCACTTCTCACCCCTTAAAGTTCTCCACTCCCCTTCCCGCGCGGAGAAGGAGTCCTAATGCTCTCCCTTCTCCGTTCCTTGATCCAGGAATAAAGTTTGCTCTGCTCTACAGAACCTGGCCTCCTTCCATTGCTGTGAGCCGTACCTGGTAAGGAAAGGACCTAGCTGGGATTCACCCGATCAAAGGGATTGATAACAGAAGAAACTTTTCCACATACAGAGTGGATAAAATTATTGAACGATTTGCATATCTCAGTTTATGTAACATACCAAGTAGCTTCTAAAATAAGTAATTCTAAAAATTGAAAACAAGTGTCGACACATCTAAATTATCCTTACACAATCATTGTATGCTTAAAATCTTATCTAAAAAGACATATATGAAATAGCCCATAAACATATGGTGAGATTTCAGAGTTCCAAAGAAAATCAAAGTAACCAATTTTTTTAGCCACAAAGTTCAAATTCTTTACTCATTTAATTTTGCCTAATAGAAATTCTTTACAACACATATTCTTAAAAAGATAAACTTTTCAAAGTTGCTATATGCAGTGAATATTTTTCTTTTAAGCAACAGTTAACTCTCTTATCCTCTCTGTGCATTTTTCCTCTCTTTTTTCCCTTTCCTTCCACGTCTTCATGCATCCACCCTTTCATCCATCCATCTATCCAGCTAACCTTCCATCAACACAGAGACAATCATCAAAGCCAAGCCGTTTTGTTTCTTCACAGATGAGTTGCTGACAGGACAGTTAAAATTCATTACATATTTAATCAATCTCTAGCAGAATTCATAAGACTATAACAGAAATAGCAATTATGGATTTCATAATCTCATAGCTAAAAGAAACGTTAAGGATGGTATAAAAAAATTCTCATTTTTCAGAAATTGTAGTGAAAAGATTTTAAGTAATTTAACCAAAATCACACAGCCAAAAGTTAGAATGGGTGGAGTAGGAATTTAAGTTTTCTGGTTTCAAGTTTGTAACTATTTCTTCCATATTATAATTTTTTTTCATTTCAAGCATTTACTCCAAGTATGTGTGCATATATATTACATACATAAATACATTATGTCATTCATATATACATATGTGTGACAAAAACTAGTACTACTACATGTATATTTGATATATATTAAATAACTGGTAATAGTGTTAGGCAGTTAGATAGAAATGAGCAGCAGGCAAGGGGAGACAAAGACGGAAGGAGCAACCCAGAAAATAACAGTACACCTGCGCTCAGGATAAGAGACTCCAAAAATTTTTACTTTCTCTAAATGAAGGCCAGCAAAGAAGCTGGCTAGAATTGAACACTGCGGCTGCACAATAGAGAGAAAGACCCAGCTTAACTTGACCCAATGCTCATTATAATGTAATTAGCATTGCAGTTTGAGCCCCTTCCTCTAGGTTTCTCTGTGTGTATCATGGGTAAGAACATGCACAAAAGGAATGGGTATGCCTGAGCACAAAGAACTTGAGCAGTAAATCAATCAATCACAAAAATGCCCCCTAAGCCAGGATATAAAAATAGGAGAAAAAAAGAGCAGTGCCATTTTTCCTCTCTTGGATTGGCCCGCCCCCAATTCTGAGGGGTGTACTATATTTTACTACCTTTTTACTTCACTAATAAAATCTTCTGTTTATATCACGCTTTCTGTCTCTCGTTAAAAATTCATTTTTTGGGGTGACTAAGAACCAAAGTAACTTTTATTCCCCTGTTCCTGGTAACAATAGTAGAGGATATATATACACACACGCACATACATGTGTATTTGATAATGAGTACTACTCTGGTGATTAGCATATCAAATTCATTTACTATAAGCCATGAAATATTTAAAATTGAAGAATTATAGTAAAAACCTGAACATAAGACTTCCACATACAATTTATTCCCCTTTGCCTTAGAAGCATCTGCAATTTCACTTTGCAGGTTAAAAATTTTTTAATGGCACAACTCTGTGCTTTGAGACAATTTATTGGTCACATATGGATTTGCAGTTCTGAAGAGCTATTCAGAATTGTTAAATCATCACATATTTTCACTGTTTTAGATGCTACTATTCATTAGTAGGTTTTTAAATTTAATTCTAACAGCGCAATATGCACATATTTTAATTGCACTGTGCACAGATACCCAAATCAAGAAAGCTATAACCTTTTTATGTCTACTCATGGTATTCCCACCAATGTCAGTGGAAATTGTGCAAATATGTGAAAAGGAGGGTAAGTAATACAGACAATACTGTAAAAATCAGATTTCTCCTTTATTTCATTTTTCAAAAGAAGAAAAATGTGAACATGTTCAAAACTACTAGACAGCAGAAAAATTAAGCAGAATTGTGAACAAACGAACTTAGCATTTCCTATACTGTTTGCATCTTCACCTGAGCATACAGACTAGCTAATATTTAAGGGGAAATTATCAAAATAAAGGCATCATGTCTGTATGTGTGTGTTTACACATGTGTGAGTGTGTGTGTATACATATATAATCTGCCTAGATAATATTAAGATATCCTCCATGAATTATGTATAACAGATATATTCATCAGTCTCTTCTCATTCAACAGAAATTCTCCGATTATATCCTTCATTAATTTTTTCGCAGGCAAGAAGTAGGGTTTTTAGAACTCTTTTTCCTTTCAACCAGAGGTATATTTTCCTGGGTTCACCTTATCTTACCTTTCACAACCACTCTAAGGATGTAAATAAAAACAATAACTCTAATTGTAAAGGATATGCTAGCTATACAACAAGACGTGACAATTAGTCAATAATATGAATTATAGACAATCTTTTGTGTTAACTCTCAAGTTTTTAATAACTGAAATAATAGTAATGAAAGTAATTAACATTTGTTAGTAATAAGCATTGTAGTAAGTCGTTCACTGGCATTTTATCATTTAGTTTTACCCTTTGATGGAAATGAGGCTCAGGGCAAGTAACTTCCCTGAGACTTGAAGCTAATAATGACTGTGGCAAAATTCACAACTCTCACTTTCAAGGCAAACTCCCCAAAGCCCTTGCACTTAATATATGACAATACATTCATTATAATGAATTTCCATATTACCAAGTGAAATGGATGTTTTATTTTCATAATTATCAAAATGCAATTTTATTTGTATGTTAAAATTCTCAAATAGGTTTTAATTTTTTGTTTGAGAAATTTTTATCAACTGGGTCTAATTTACAAAAGTTTTTAAATAATTTTTTATTTTTGTAAATACACTATTATCCCAATGACTCAAACTATATACACTATACAGTAGTTTTGTCCAAGAATTTATAAATTTTTTTCTTAAACTTTAAGTATGCTTTTGGAATAATTATCTAATATATACAAAGAATTAAGCTGAGGTAAATTTTTGAAACATGTTAAATCACAATTTTTGCAGTTAATTTAGAAAAATATTAAGTGAGTTCCAATAACGTATGCATTTTGATATATTTTCTCTTTTTTGCAACTCCACAATGCTTCATTTTTTATTTTTATGAAATTTTTAAAGGTTACTTTCCATTTACAGTTATTAGAAAATACTGGTTATATTCCTGTGTTGTACAATACAGTCTTGAGCCTATCTAACACCTAAGTTTGTGCCTCCCACTCCCTCACCCTTTTATTTTACCCCTCCTCCCCAATGGCAAACATTAGTTTGTTCTCTATATCTGTGACTCTGCTTCTTTTTTGTTATACTCACAAGTTTGTTGTACTTTTCAGATTCCCATGTAAGTGATATCATACAGTATGTGTCTTTTTCTGAATTATTTCACTTAGCATAATGTATTCCAAGTCCATCCATGCATGTTGCTGCAAATAGCAGTATTTCATTCTTTCAGTGGCTAAGTGGTATTCCATTATGTATATATACACTATACCTCTTTATCCATTCATCTGTTGATAGAAATTTTGGTTGCTTCCATACCTTAGCAATTGTGAATAATGTGGCTATGAACATTGGAGTAAATGCATCTTTGTGAATTAATGTTTTTGGGTTTTTTTGGATATACACCCAGGAATGGAATTGCTGGGTCATATGGTAGTTCTATTTTTAGTTTTTTTGAGAAACCTCCATACTGCTTTCCACAGTGACTGCACCAATTTACATTCCCACCAACAGTGTATGAGAGCTCCCTTTTCTCCACAACCTCACCAACATTTATTATTTGTGTTCTTTTGGATGATAGTCATTTTGGCAGATGTGAGGTGATATCTCATTGTGGTTTTGATTTGTATTTCCCTAATGATTAGAGATGCTGAGCATCATTTAATGTGCCTGTTGGCCATATGAATGTCTTCTTTGGAAAAATGTCAATTCAGGTCTTCTGTTCATTTTTCAATAGACTTGTTTGTTTGTTTGTTTGTTTTTGATGTTGAGTTGTATGAGCTGTTTATACAGGTCGAATATTAACTGCTCATCAGTCATATCATTTGCAAATATTTTTCTCCCATTCATTAGGTTAGCTTTTTTTTTTTTTTAATGGAGTTACTGGGGTTTGAACTTAGGATCTCATGTATGCTAAGCATGTGATCTACCACTGAGCTATATCCACCCAACCCCCTCCTCCCAAGTAGGTTGTCTTTCCATTTTGTTGATGGTTTCCTTTGCTGTGAAAAAGCTTTTAAGTTTAATTAGGTCTCATTTGTTTATTTTTGCTTTTATTTCCTTTACTTTAGGAGACAGAAAGTTCCAATAATGTATACACTTTGATATATTCTTAAATTCAGGGTTCAGAATAAATCTCTAGCCTTTCATTTTTTTAAGAAGTTAGAATTTTTTTCTACTTTAGTGATTAATGGTCCTAATAGAACAACAATGACAAAGTCATTGACTTTATATATTAAAGACTTTTACTAATTTACCTAGGTCTGTAATATTCAAATTGTGACCAGGTATAGAAACTAACTGGTTCATTATCTTTCAACATCTAATACTTACTTAGCATTTTGTTCTCAGAGTTCAAAGTACATTATACTATTAACTCCCAATTCATTTACCATAATTACTTAGTTTACAGGCAAGCATCATTCTTGTTTTAAAGACAGATAATCAAGTTCAAAGACAATACTGCCAAGATCACAGACAGAATTAGTTATGATACAGTATAGCAAGATATAATTGGAAAGAGATAAAACTCCTCACAGATAATTAAAATGATAAATACTTAAAGGTATATTGTAATTTAGATATAATTTTATATTGCAGATACCTCAAATTATCAGCTTTACTCAACATATTATGATAGAATGACTTAAAATAAGAAGGGCAAATCATAGACCAAGCAGACAAATTTTCAATGACTGTCTCCAGAAATTTCAGGGGAGGGCATTTATGTTGGAATGTGACACTCCATCACAGTGTGAGCTAAGCCAAATTCATGAAGGGAATCTTCATTCTAACACAGGTCCTTTTTCTCAGCCCTACTCTCCAATAACATTTGAATTCACATTTCATTTGGAATTATTCTAAAATCATCCAGAAACTCAAAGCACATTTAAATTGATAATACTGTCACCTAGGCATTTAACTTTACTGTAGGTTTTACAAAAGTCTGTGTGATAAAAGAAAATGCATGTTGCTTACAGAGCAGAAAATCTGACTTTTCCATGTGGAGGATAATAGGAGGTTAATCTTTAAAATAATCATTTTATGTTGGAACATATCCTCTTTTAATTACTTATGCATTTTATATAAATTTGGTATTTGGGGAGTAAACATTCCAAATCAGTTGTTCTAATAAGAATTATTTTCAATTTTTTAAGGGTACTAGATATTGAAAGATCAATAATCTGGATTTTTCTTATTAAAAATGGCACTATTTACAGTAATTCTGTGCAGATGATGAAGCAGGATGCATGTGAAATCTGTTTCCCCACCTAGACAACAATTAGAAGATTAGATTCTACCTAACAAAACAATTTTGGAATGCCGGAGTATATTGAAGGATTGTAACTCCCAGGAAAAGGCTTAATTTCAGTCAATTTCATCCCATAGCACAGTTATCAGCCACCCATTCTCCACCCCTCAGCTATGTAGCAGGAAGCTGTAAGTCTTCCCAGGGGCACCTTGCACACAGCTTGTGGGAGCCAGGGTGGGCCAATAGGATCCTGTCCTCCAAATGTCTGAGTTCTGTGCCCTGATGTCTGATTGCCACTTCTGATCTAAGAGGTAGCCACTGTTGTTGCACCTCAGTCCACTGTTGCAAGCCCCTCCCTGTCTGGCTGAAGTGTCTGCCAGAGGGTTTAAATAGGGTCACAATCTTCTACCTACCCCATTTTTCTGTTTTTGGAAGCCAGACATTACCATCAGGGCATTCAAATGCAACTATGTACACAGGGAAATGAAATGTCACTGTACATGCCTAAAGAAAGGTGCAGGCTCAGGAAAGACCTGAAAAGGCCTTAGCTTTACACTGCAGGCTGAGACAGCCTACAAGAATAAGTAGTAGTAGTAGCAGTAGTAGTAGTAGTAGTAGTAGTAATAATGATAATAATAATAATAATAATAAATAGATAAATAAACCCAGCAAATCTGAGAGAAGGGGAAGAATCTGAATCTGACTTTCAGAAATCTTGTATTTTTTAGATTCAAATGTCCAGTCTTCAACAAAAAAAAATCACAAGACATACTAAGAAACTGGAAAGTATGGCACATCTAAAGGGGAAAAAATTAGGGGAAAAAAAATAACAGAAACTGCCCCTTAAAAGAGCAAGTAGAATGTGTATTAGACAAAGATTTTAAAAACAACTGCATTGAAGACAACCAAAGAACTGAAGAAAGGTGTGGAGAAAATCAAGAAAAAAATGGATGAACAAAATGGAAATAACAATGAAAGTATAAAAAACCCTAAAAAGAAACCACAAAGGAATTCTGGAACTGAAAAGTACAATAACAGAAATGCAAAATTTACTAGAAGGATTCAAAGAGGAGGCAGAAGAAACAATCAGTAAACTTGAAGAGGGAACAATGGAAATTATTGAGTTGGAAGAAGAGAAAGAAAAAAGATTGAAGAAAAGTGAATCGAGTTTAAAGGCCTGTATCTCAGGAGAAGAGAGAAAGAAAGGATCAGAAAGAATATCTGAAGACATAATGGCAAAAAAACTCCAAACTTAGTGAAAGACATGGATATAAATAGCTGGTATATGAACATTCAAATAGGAAGAACTCAAAGAAACCCACGCTGAGACACAGCATAAGCAAGCTGTCTAAAGACAAAGAGAAAGAGAGAATCTTGAAGGCTGCAAGAGAAAAGGCACTTATCATATACAAGGGATCCCCAATAAGATTATCAGCAAATTTCTCATTAGATATTTTGGAGGCCAGAGGCAGTGAGTGAAACTAAGGGAGAAATTAAGATATAGTCAGATAAATAAAAGTTGAGAGCATTCATTTTATTGGGCCTGTCCTGCAAGAATTGCTAGAGAGAGTCCTGTAGGTTGAAACAAAAGGACATTAACTCAAAGGACAGTAACTCAAAGCCACACAAAGAAATAAAGATCTCGTAAAGGTAAGTACGTAAGCAATTGTAAAAGTCAGTATTATTGTAATGACACTTTGTAATTCCATTTTCTATATAAGACTCTAATACTTCATTTAAAATACAGTCATTAGTCTAAAAATGAGTATTATTGATTGTAACAATGGTTTGTAATTGCACATTTTATTTTCCTCATAATTTAAGAGACTAATACATTTAAATTTATATTTTGGGGCACACAATGTATATAGATGTAATTTTGATACATCAACAACTGAAAGGGCTGAGGATGAAGGTGTAAAGGAACTGAGTTTTTGTATGTTATTGAAGTTAAGTTGGCATAAGTTTAAACTAGAGTGTTATAACTTTAGGATATCAAATTCAATCCCCATGATTACTACAAAGAAAATAGCTATAGATATACACAAAAGGGAATGATAAATGAATTTAAATGTTTCACTGCAAAAAACCAATTAAGTAAAAGAGAAAACAGTAATCCAGGAAATGAGAGACAGTGAAGCTAGAAGACATATGGAAAACAAACAGCAAAATGACAAAAGTCCCTCTTTATCAGTAACTACTTTAAATCTAAAAGGAATAAGCTCTCCAATTGAAAGACAGAGGTTGACAGAATGGCTGAAAAAACATGATCCAAATATATAATGTCTACAATAGATTCACTTCAGGAGAAAATATCTGTAAATAAATCATATATCTGATGAGAGTTTAATACCCAAATATATGGAGAACTTCTAAAGCTAAAACAAAACAAAACAAAACAAAACAAAAAAACGGATTCAAAAACTGGCAGAGAACTGAAAGAGACATTTCTCTAAAGAAGATATATAAGTAGCCAATAGATAAATGAAAACACCCTCAAGATTACTAACCATCAGGAAAATGCAAATCAAACAACAATGAGGTAACACCTTGCACTCATTAAGATGGCCACTATTAAAAAAAAATTAAATAAATGTTAGCAAGGATGTAGAAAAATTGGAACCCTTGAGGACACATTGGTGGAAATGAAAACTGGTACATCTGCTTTGAAAAACAACATGGCAGTCTTCAAAAAATTAAACATAGACTTACCATGTGTTCCAGAAATTCCACTTTTTAGTATATACCCCCTAAAACTGAAAAAAATTGGTCTTGAACAGACATTTGTTACACCCATGGTCATAGCTGTATTATTCTCATAGCTGAAGTATGCAAGAAACCCAAATGTTCATTGATGGATGAAAGGATAAGCAAAATGGAGTAAATACATACAATGGAATATTATTCATTCTTAAGAAGAAAGGAAATGCCGACATATACTGTGACATGAATGAACCTTGAAGACATTATGCTAAATGAAAACAAGCCAATCACAATAAGACAAATACTAAATGAATCCACTTACACGAAGTACTTAAAGCAGTCAAAATCATAGACAGAAAGTAACATGGTGATGGCCTGAGGCTGCAAAGAGAGGGGAGTAAGGAGTTTTGTTTAATGGGTGTAGGATCTCAGTTTTACAAGATGAAAAGAGTTTTGGAAATGGGTGGTGGTGATGGTAGTACAATATTATGAATATATTTAATACTGTCAAACTACATACTAAATAATGGGTAAGATGGTAAATTTCTCATGAGTATGCTATCATTGTTTTAAAAAATTAGAAAAAAAATGACACTGGTTAATTCTTTAATTTTTTTTTCATATTTTCATATTGACTCTATGAAGTTATCCAGAGCTTTACATCCTGTGTTTCAGGCCCTTTCTACACATCACGCATTTAATTGAAGCTATGTCCTATTATTACAAACTTAAATACTATGAAAAAAATAGAAATAACTGGTTTATGAAAAGAGACTTTTTTTATACACTTCACAGCAATTCAAACACTTTCCAAACTGAAATGATGCACATTCAAAAAAAAAAAAAAAAAGATAAGAAAGTAAAAGAAGATAGCTTCTTGAAAAATACATTCACTAGAAAGACTTACAGATATTTTTAGAAACAGAACAGATTCAGCTTTTTTCTCTCCTATAACAAATCACTATCTTTTAATACCACCTTCAGTTACCAATTTAAAAAGTGTGAGAACTGGTATATAGTACAATAAGTAAAATTATAGGTCAAAGAAATATCTGTATGAAAAAAAGTAGTGTGAACACTATGCATGCTCTTCAAAGATTAAAACACATTTTGGAGACAAATAATTTAGTTTAGCCTGTCTTCCACATAGTAAAAATTTTAATTTTATACATAAGATAAAAATTCACTCTGCTTCTAGATTTAAAAACATCATTTACCAATCTGAGTCAACTTAACTAGGTAAGTCATTTGAAATTAAGCACTTTAGACCTATAAGATGAGGTCTTCATTTCTAAAGAAAAAAATGCATCATGTGAATTATTTCAGGTAGCAAAAGGGTACTCTACTAATATAAATATCACACCTCCTGGTTTGATAAACTTTGAACCCATCTGTAATTTTATCTTCTTTTTTACATAAGCACATGTAACAAACGCAATGAAAGATTTTATAGAAATCTACTGAAAAATTTTCCCAACATGGCCTGTTTTGTGCTGTTTCTTATACTGAGTAAGTAACTATATTAGGGAGCTGCATTACAGGTGTTGTTAGGGAGGATGCCTTACAAAATATTTTACAAACAGTGAGAAAACAATGATTCTATTAAAACTGTAGACTACACAGCAGTGAATAAGATGTGAGTTTCCTTAGAAGTATGGCAATATTTTTAGGTATTTAATAGATATAAGTGGTTGCAAAATGTACCCAATTGCTTTCTTCTATCAAGATCTGCATCATAATCAGTCAAGGACTATCTGTAAGTCAAATACTTACAAAAATTCAACTTTCAAGTACTATTTTTAGTGATAACATGTCAGGTAATCTTAAATCTTACAAAAATAGCCAAAGTTGTATATGCTTGCCATTGTTAGTTTCATTCTTAAGAAAACAGCAGTAATACTTTTAAATGTTGAAATTCCTCTTAGTTAGCTCTCTTCATTCCCATTTATAGATGAGAAGACTGAGAATCAGAAAAATTCAGTGGATTAACCAATCACATAGATAGAAATAAATGAGCTAGAACTTGAATCTTCAACTTTTCGGTTCAGAAATCTATATGGTTCTTATTCTAATAAACTGCATCTATATTAAAATTTTAGTCCATTCCTGAGACAAACATTCTGCTTTTAGAATAACATGTGCAGAGAAGAGACAATAATGAATGCCTTCAAACTAAATCCTTAATTCATCTCTTTGAACAACTTGACTCAATCACATGGTATGCAGTATTCCTCTTTCAAAGAAAAAAAATAGCTGGGCGGAGTTGGTAACTTATATAGTTGTGGCCATATTAAAGGAGATGACAGAGAATACACTATGGCTTTTTATTAACCTCTTCAGATGTGATGTAGAAAGTCAAAATATATCCAGTTAGAATGCTTATTTTTGACACTTGATATAAAGCAATTAACCTCAGAGACCAAGTTAAAAAAAAAAGTCAAGTTTGGAAAGAATTCTACTGCACTGCTGATGTATGAAGACCCTTAGGTAAAGTGCACAAAGAAAACATAAGTAGATCCCCAGAGATTATCTACTGTTATTTCATATCTTAAGTCTTGACATTAAACTTTAAACAAATATAGTTTTCCAATAAAAAAGTAAACAAATTTTCCTTCATTTAACATAAATTCTAAAACAAATTTACAAAATATATCTGTGAATTCTGGTTTCTGAGTATGCAGATGGATGTTTGTTATGTTGAACAAATATAACAGTGTTTTAAAATCTTCTTTTATAATTTAATGTGTTTTTAAAAATTGTTCATATGTTTTCACATTTTCAGTGTTTTAAAAAATTGTTCATGATTTAATGAAGAAGTAGTTTGAAACCATTTCCTTGATCCAGAATTTAAACAAAATGTATTCAGTGTATATCAATATCAGGATTACAAGAATTCACGTATGCATACCTATCTGAAGATGGTACCTCATATTTAAAAGTACTGTTTTCCTTATAGCGTCTGTTTTATTAAGGAGTCAATTTGCCAAGTTTCAGGCAATCAGATGTGAGAAACTATAAGACATCTTTTTATGAGGCCATTTTAAACAAAAATTAAGTCACAAAATGGTTCAGTCACAAAATGATTTAGAAATTCATCCCAGGATTCTACTTGGAGCTTGGAAGGAGCTTGGAAAGCCAGTGAAATTCTTGATGAGACTTTAAGGCCAGCTAATTTAATCATGATTCTAACTTCTGGTATATTTGGTTACTGTCCAAAATGTATGCCTATTTAAACAATTATCATCTTCTCATTTTCTTCCTGTTTTTTCCTTTGACTAATGCCTTCCATACCTACACATGATTATTGTTCTCCATTATCATTCCATGGTAATTGCATTCCATTAATATTTTCAACTCCTTTATGGAAGATTGCTGCCTTTGAATAAACCCTAGATTTCTCTACAGGACACTGCTCAACTAGAGATTTATTTTTTTACAAACCAGGATCTACTGCAACCAGAAATGGGGAGTTAACATTGTTTACTTCTTAAAACAATTTCAAACTATTACTTGTACACCACAGAGTAAAGTAATCTCTTCTGAAACCCATCCATCTGGCTATACTACCCTATTATCCTCCTCACCATTGTCATTGATCACCTCCTCACTAGTCAATCAATTCATTCAATAAAGTTCAGAATCTTACTCTCTATCCCAAATCCACCATTCTGAGTGATACCGTTGATAGGTACATGTTGATGACTTATTATGACACATACGTGTTGATTACTTACGAATCATACTAACAACACAGTTTTTATCTTTCTTAATCCCAATGTCCTTTACTTCCACTACACCTATGACCAATAACTAGTCCCTGACATCACCTGTACATACTCTACATGAGATATCTTAAAATCTAATAGCTCACTCTCTACACGGTCTTTCTAGAACCCTAAAGACTCATTCCATTACGTCTGTTCTTCAGCCACAGAGACTTCCAATCCCCTGACCGCTGAGTCAATGGAGGTTCCATTTTGCAGAAGCAGTGATAACTGGCAGAGTAATAGGATATAAATCACAAGTTCCTTTTTGTATATGTTCTGTTTTAGATGTCTATTAAAATGCAAGTAGAGATATTAGGTTGGCAATTGAATGTGTGGAAATGAAGCTTAAGAAAAAGAGGTCTGAGTAGGAGACATACATTTGAAAGTCATCAACATACTTTTGGGAATTAAAGACCTGAGACTGGACATGATCACATAAGGAAGTACTGCAAATGGAGATAAGAGAAACCAGAACAAATCCAAGAAGCAATCTAGTCTTAATTAGAAGAAGAAACACAATTCAGGGTGGATTAGAAGGTACCATTATTGATCTAGAGGGAATATCAAATAAAAGCATTAAAAGAAGCAAAAAAAGGAAAAGTTTTTCAAATAATTAGGAACAGTCAACTACATGAAATGTTACTCAAAAAATTAGTCATATGAGGAAAAATGAGTATCCTTATTCTGTGTTTGGTAACATAGACATTATTAATTATTTTAATAAAATCAATTTCAATGAAACTGGTGAGAGTGGAAGCCAAATTGAAATGGGTTAAAGAGTGAATGGGAGGTGAGGAAGTAGAGACAGAGTTTCAAAGCAATTCCAAAGAATTAACCCAGCACAAAGGCCTGTGTTTATCTTTTTCTCATTAGGCTTGAAGCTGCCCCCATCCCCAAACCCTGGACGGAAATATAGGGGTAATGTTTAACTTTTCATCAAAGTAAATAGTCCCTAGTGTCTGGCATAGTGTCTTTCTTGTAATAGAAACTCAATATTTCGTATTGAACTATAGTGGTAGAACCAGAATTCTGAAACTTAATGAACAACTCAATTACTGACAGAGCATTTAAAAATCAAACATGCCTCCTCAGATATACTGAATCAGAATCCCTGGTGTTAGGATGTGGAATTCCATTGATATTTTCTAGCTTCTTTTATAGTTAGGTTTGGTCAAAAGAGTGACTAGAAGTAGGATATATGCCATTTCGAGTTCAAGGGGTTAAGAACCAAGTGAGCTTTTGTATCATCTTAAGCTCCTGGTACCTGTATGCAGTCGAGACCCTATAAGACAAAGAATCCAAAACTTGCAAGAATCCTAGATCCCTATTTGAAGACATTTTTCTAACTACCTAAAATATACTATCCTAAGAGTAATTACCTAGGTAATATATTACCCTAAGAATAATTGCCTTTGAGAATCCTGGTTCTCACAGAATGGCTCCTAGAAAAGCAACATCACTGCCACCTATGATCTGGAGTGGGGACTAGCAATAGATTATCGACTATTCATGGACTTAGCATTCCTTAAAATCTGCTCTGCAATTGTTTTCTTTAAGGTGTCTACTTATAGCTAAAAAACCTTGAACTTTTATTATTTCCCCTTACTTTAACTTCGCCTTATATAATTTCAGCCATATCTTCCTTGGTGCTGCTTAACATTCTGAAGAAATTTCTCTAGCTAAAGTTCTCTTAGAATTTGAGGGGAATACCTGATTTTTTGTCAGTCTGAGATGACACTTAACCTCTTGAACAAGTCATAGTTATATGATCAGTAAGTTATCTATCAAAAGTTGAAAACCTGAAGAATTAGCAGTGGTAATGTTTCATGTTCCTTCTTGGTCATAATTATATAAACTATGTATTTAATCTATGTGAGTCTATAGATGTATTGAGTATATTTATTTTAAAAGGTATAACTTAATCTAAGGAAATTTTTTTCTTCTAATTAAATTGTCCAAAAATGTAATGTGCTTCCTCTTGTAGTTAGATATTATTTACAGAGGATGGAAAACCTCAGAACTTACATATTATATGAAGGTATGGAAAATAACTTCAATAGCCTCTCAAAGTCTGAAATACTTACTTCTCAAATTGTATTTCAAAACAATTTTATACTTCAAGGTTCCGACAAGATGACAAACTAGTAAAGGTTCCTCATGCCCACCACCAAAATCAAATATACAGAAACTTCAGGAGAGTAACGAGAGCACGTACCTGAGAAACCAACGTAAATATTCTGGGAACAATTGGGCAAGACAAAAAGTAGCTGTGAAAAGTAGCTGGAATGTCAGAGGCAGCCAGGAATTGCAGGCATATAAACAGATTTGTAGAAATAGTCAAAATCCTTCCAGGGGCTTAAAGAGCCTTCTGTAATTGGATCCTTTGTTAAAATTTCAGATCTCAGATTATACTATTTGGTGTCTTCCTCATTAACATCCAGTTACCCACAACCTCTTTATTGTTCCTAGAACACAAAACACATGTTCCCTCTTCAAGGATCTTATCTTGTTCTCCCTTCTGCTCGGGATGCTCTCCCCCTTAGACAAACACATGGCTGGTTTTCTTAACTGCTTTAAGTCTTTGCTCAAATGATAACTTCCCTAGTGAGACCTTTCTTTATCACCCTATTTAAAACTGCAGCCTCTTTCTCCACACCACTTCTTCCTTCCCTGGCTTGTTTTTTAGCATAGTAAATATTACCGTCTGATAGAGTACATATCTATTTATTGTTTGTTTTCTTCTCCTCCCTAGAATACAGATTCCATGATGTAAGAGATTCTGTTGGTTATATTCATAAAAAAAAATCAATGCAAAGGAAAGTGCTTGTCACACATTAGGCAATAAATAACAATCTGTTCAATAAATAAAGTGTGATTATATGATTGAATATTTTAACAATATCATCAATCATAATAATACTTGTGCAAAACATTTCAACATATATTAAGGCCTTAAGTCAAAATTGCTGTTCAGAGATCCGCACTTCAGCTTTATTGGCCTTTGACTTCACCTTGTAGATAGCTTTTATAAAGCAGTGAAAATCTGAAAAGAATATTCTAAGAAGTTTCATGCTCTAGAGTCCCATTTCCCAATAAAACTTTGTATTATTTTCTAAATACAATTAGAGATTTATTTGTGTCAATACTTAAGAAATTCCAAAGGTCCTTTTTGAATTAAGATAAAATAAATGAAGCTAGAGAAATAATCACAGTTCACTGATGATAAACAAATTTTCAAATATGCAATGAATCTAAGTAAGCAGGTTTTTCTGTAGAAGTTGCAAATACAAGTTTACACTAGTTAAGCTTGGAAGTCCATCAGACTATATTATAATCTGATAGAAAACAACTCCTGAACATTACATAATTTGGAAAGAAGGAAAGCAACTTCGCAGAGGTAAACCATTTACATGTATAAAGAAAAAGAACAGGAAATTCTATAATTTGAGAAAATATACAAATATAATTTTTGGAGTTAAATGTATCAGACAGAATTATGAAGGAATGAAAAAAAAAAAGGAACATCATTATACAGTTTATTAATGCCAATTGGAGGCTACTTGCTCCAACAGCTTTCTGGTGATATTTGAGGCATTTTGTAAACAAATTAATGTCCACATACTATGTTTGTGTTGCATACATGAATTAGTGAACGAATACATATGTGATCATTTTTAACTTTTAAAGGGGTAACTACTTACAAGAAAGAACATTTGCTAAATAAGAGACTGATAGGTAACTAAAGGGAGGTGCAATGTTAATCACAGTGAAATAAATCTCTAGACTGGGCAGCACTTCAGAGACAAGAATATGAAACTGAACAGCTTTTAATAGCAAATTTCCACAACCAACCACTGTAGTGATAGCACCAACATTACACAAGACTGCTCAAACTTTAGGTGAAACTGTATAATATGTATCAGAAAAAAATGTGTTATCTTTGGCACATTTTAGCATCATGGATCACCATGTTCTTCTAGTTAAGGTAGAATTTCTTCCAGTTATTAGTCATTAGCATGAACAAAAACAGTATCTTCACTGTTCTGGTATATAAACTAAAGTAGTTATCACTCTTTAATAATAGTGTAATTTTTTCATCTATTCTGCAGAAAGATATCTCAAATAAACGTCACAGAGTGGCAGGGAAGTTGCTCTACATGCTGTTTGCAAAGGAGAGAAACTTTGTATAGCTTTTCTGCCATTGTGAAGGAGGCATGCCAACTGTTGACAGGAGAATGAATAGATCTAGTCAGGCCTAACATCCATTCTATTGTCCAAATCTGTGTTCATTGGATATGTCATCAACAAATTTTCTGGTCCCCCTTTTTCATTGTTGGCAAACTTTATTTTATTCCTCTAAATACGATTAGAGAGTTATGTGCTATGAAGAATAATGACTCTGGATTCATTTTGCAATGTAAAAAATAGAAATATTTTTATACTGAATTGAATGATAGTATGAACTTTCTGGAGTTTTTTCTATATATAGAAATCATGACATTTTAAGATGCTGCCCCTTGAATAATTTTTACTTTCATTTTAACATGCATCACACATACCTCCCTAAAGTAGTAAATAGTTCACCACAAAAATTGCACCAGACGCTAGGTATATCCACAAAGCTTACCGAAACCTATTAAGCCTTTGGATCCATGAATAGTCAGTGAAGAACACATAAACCTATACCATTTCTGAAGATGCCTAAATCATATACATGGAATGTATATATAGAATATTTAGATCAGATGACAGGTACTAAGTCGATGCAAGTTCCCAAGTTTTTCCTCCCTTCCCAAAACCACAACAGAACTAATTTATTTTAAATAAATGAAAAAGTCCACAAACAATAAATGCTGGAGAGGGTGTGGAGAAAAGGGAACTCTCCCACATTGCTGGTGGGAATACAGTTTGGTGCAACCATTATGGAAAATAGTATAGAGATTCCTCAAAAAGCTAAAAATAGACTTACCATATGATCCATCAATCCTACTCCTGAGCATATATTGAGAGGGAACTTTAATTTGAAAAGATACGTGTACCCCATTGTTCATAGCAGCACTATGTACAATAGCCAAGACATGGAAACAACCTAAATGTCCATCGACAGAAGATTGGGTAAAGAAGCTGTGGTATATTTATACAATGGAATACTACTTAGCCATAAAAATAATAAAATAATGCTCTTTTCAGCAACATGGATGGACCTGGAGATTGTCATTCTAAGTGAAGATAGCCAGAAAGAGAAATAAAAATGCTAATATGATATCACTTATATGTGGAATCTAAAAAAAAAGAGACATAAATGAACTCATTTACAAAACAGAAACAGACTCACAGACACAGAAAACAAACTTACAGTTACCAGAGGTGGGAAGGGATAAATTGGGAGTTCAAGATTTGCGGATACTAACTACCAAAAATAAAATATATAAACAGCAAGTTTCTTCTGTATAGCACAGGGAACTATGTTCAATATCTTATAGTAATCTATAATGAAAAAGAATGTGAAAACAAATATATGTATATATATGTATGACTGAACTTATTATTCTGTACACCAGAAATTGACCAATGTTATAAACTGACTATATTTCAACAATAAAAAAATCTCAAACAATGGTCAAGTTAGAAGAGTCTGTATTAACTGGCAACATGCAGCAGAAACATGCAATATTGTGCTTAGCTTGGTTATTAGTGTAAACTTTATAAAAGGTGACACATACCAAAATATTACAAAGTACTGTACTTAGATTTCAAATCCTTGTTCTACATTGGACAAATTGCTTTTCCATTTGTTTTGATCCTCAGTATAGTGGGAAGAATTCTTAGATGCCCCATCCCCCCTCAGGATTTTCTGACCCTAAGCACACATACAACTTCTCCCAGTTGTTCAAATACTAACCTAGGATTGCTGTGAAGGGATTTTTCAGGTGTAATTAAGGTCCCAAATCAGTTTATCCTAAATTAAGCACATTATCTGAATGGGCCTGACATAATCATATAGACCTTTAGTAGCAGAGAACTTACTCTGCTGGTAGCAGAAGAAGAAATTCAGGGATTCTAACACGGGTAGAATCTGAGATGCTGTAGCTAGCTCTAATTTGGGTGGTGCTATAAGACAAGGAACACAGGAAGCTTCCAGTAGGTGAGAGAGGCTTCTGGCTATCCCTAGCAAGAAAAGGAGAGCTTCCGACATTCAGCCACAAGAAATTGACCTCTGTCAAACATAAGAATGAGTGTCGAAGCAGATTCCTTTTCCTTCTAGCTACCAGACAAGAACTCAGCACAGCTGATACCTTGATTTCAGTTTGTGACATCCTAGAACCCAGCCATACCATGCCAGACTTCTGACATACAGAACTGTGAACTAATAAATGTGTGTGTTTTAAAATGTCAAGTTTGTGGTAAATGGATACACTGAAAAGCAAACTAATACAATAAATTACCTTGACTCTTTAAAATATGAAAAATAATATCCAATTCACTAGCATCTGAGAACAACTAGAACTGAGCCTACACAACATGAGAGAATAATACAGGATTTTTTTTTCTTTCTTTAACATACACCATATGAGTATGTTCATATGCCAGGCATGTACCACTGTATGAAATACTAGTAGCAGAAACTGTTCCAACACCCCTGTCTTGCAGAGATTACAATGTAGTTACAGAAATGATTAAATAGATAAATACATAGATACATGGATAGACAGACAGATAGATATATAAACAGTAATACAATGGCATAAGTACTGTGACTAAGAAATGAAGTGTGTTAAGGGCAAAACCTATAATTTTTTAATGTTTTAAAAATTTGTTCTATGAGATAAATAGTTTGGTTTTCTTAAAATGTAATCATGAAGCAGGCAAATATTTAAAGCTTCTAGCTCCTAGCAAACAGGAATTCAGTAAACAGAAAAACTACTGAAAATTTGTTTAGATGAAAAATACTACGTATTGACAGCCCTGATTCACATATTTTATAATATTGTCTATGTTTTCCAGCCTAGAAGATCTTTCTTATAAATAAGCTAAATTTTCAGAGAATCCCCTCACCAATTTATCATTGTAAAATTAATAATTTTCTAACATAGTATATTATCAAAATACTCATATGAAAGTAATAAGTAACATAACTATACATCTAGAGATGAAAATTAGGACCTAAAAGAGTTAGATAACTGGTCAAAACCACATTCCTTATCAAAACCATTTTACATTTGTAGTTCAAAATTAGAGTCCAATCCAGGTTTAGAAACTAATCATTTCAAAGTTAAAATTATTAATGGTCGTCACTTGCTGTTAGGACAGCAAATGGGATGCCTTTCCTGCTTTTGATGAACAGACTCATCAACTACATTGACAAATAGGGTGTATTTTAGAACCGAGAAAAATAAATTTTTGGCCTTGTATTAGCAAAATATATACTTCATAAACAGGTATGAAATTTCAAATGGTTTGACTTCATTATTTTAACTATAACATACTTCACAACTAAAGGGATTGTATCTGCATTTCAAATGTGTTGGTTTATTCCCTTTTCATGAAGCTTCTATTGCCTTGTGAATGACAGAGACTCCTTTGGATCTAAAATTTGTATTATTCTTTGCTATTGATCAGGGATAGAATTCTTCCCATTCTCTAATTCTTCACTGAGAAAGGAATGTTTTATCCTACCTTGGATTTTTAAGAATACCTCACTGTAAGTGAACTGTGAAATATAGGACTCAGAACTCTTAGAGCTGGACCACATTCTGATACTGAACCCAATCCACAGGTCCAAATGAAATTCCCAACAAAAGTGTTACAACCTTGGATTACCTCACATTCCTCCAACCAAAATTGAATTCTCTCACCCCTCATCAAGTGCTCACTGTACTTATTAAAGCGTCTATCAACCTACTATGATTACATCTTGCCATGTACTAATGCAGTGGTTGTGTATCTCTTTTCCATTAAAAAGCACGCTCTTAAGGGCAAGGATATTTTCTTAATCAGCTTTTGTACCTGACATTTATATGTGCATAACAGTAAATACATAATCTATTACATTAAATTCATATTCATATACCTGTGTAAAAGTTAGCCTTACGTGAAATTAATTTAGTTTTGTCTAACTCCTACAGAGTTTTATTTTGCCACATGTAGAAGAAAGCCTAAATATTAGATGATACAGACATAGTTTCTGGCTTCACTGAATTCATAATCTAGTACTGAATATAAGACAGACACAAATTCTCAAATTCTCAAATACATAATAAAATGTAATATATCCAATATGTAATATTTGACGTAAACAGTGTAGAGATTCAAAGGGGTTCAGAGTTCATGGGTATATCAGAGAATATTACCTGAGAGAAGGATATTCTCAAGGAATATGTAGAATTAAGACATTTAAAGAGCAGAAGAAGGATAAGTTGAGAAAAGAAGAAAACAAGAGAGTTAGGGAGGTATATTACCTAGCTAAAGGCTACAGTTGACAAGAAAATACAAAGAGAAGTAAGAGTAATTGAGTAAGTTGGAGCCAGAAGGAAGGTACCAAAAATACATGATTAATTTGACACAATTATACTTAGGATATAATTAATTTTACTTAAATCGCTGAAACAAAAAATAATGAGTTGACTGTCTTTACTCATTAGTTATACACTGAAAAATTTTAAAGGAAATTTATAATTGCGGAACAATATCCTAGGCAGTCACTAAAGAATAAAAATTAAGAACATTCAAGTGCATGTGTCTCTATATGTGACTATTCAGAAGTTTGAGTGTCAGTGTTCCTAGTAGAATCATATTCCAGAGGTAGTGGAAAGATTAGAATTATACGTAATTCTCCCCTGCTATCTTTTGCAAAGGAAAAATTATCCCTATTATTAAGCTTTTACTCACTATAAGCATAGAATCAATTTTCCAGCCCAAGGATTATTTAGTTTATACATTACTCACACCTTACTGAGGCAGAATAGTTGATACACCTACCAGCTCTTGAAGGACACCACAAGCAAGTCATGGTGGGAAAAGTGCTTCCAGTATCAGCAAAGAAAACTCATTCCATTTCTTTACAGCTTCTAATTTTCATAACTTTCCAAACACTTAACTGAGGCACATAATCCTAAAAAATTTACTCTTTTTAATCATTAAATTAGAAAGTTGGGGTGGGGGAGAGTTATGGTGGTGAGATTACAATATAATCCATTACAAAAATCACTCTGATAGCTCTAATTCTACAGGCACTGGCATTCGTGGGACAGTCTCAAAGTCATGGGAAAATGATTCCATTAACTTCACAATTCTCAGTGAAGAAAAAAAGAGTTGGCCTGGCTAATTTAGAACTATAAATATTATCCCCACATCATGTATAATTGACGATTATAAGTCTGTAAACTGCTTCTATAGCATAATTTAATAGAAAAGAACTAAATGTATTTGAGTACCTATTATGATTATGGCACTCTGTAAGGTATTTTACATATATATCCTATTTTGATCTTTACTTAACTTTCGTGAGGTAGATTTTACTGATAAGAAAATTAATGGGTTGGAGAGCCAAAATCTGCAATCTTGATTGGACTCCAAAGCCTAGGTTCATCTCATAATGGCTACTGCCTGTTTGTGTCCCTACATATCTCCAGGCTGGCACAATTAGGCATGAGAACTTGGCAGAGGGTGGGCTGAATATAAAGCAGCCCATGCTAAATAATGAGAATTGACCATAAACACTGGAAAATAACTTGTAAAAATATTTATATTAAAATTCTATGCTTACCTACCTTTAATGAAATATCTATCATTAGGTTGTTTGCAAAGTTATGGTACGTAGGTTCAAATAGAGAAAAAGTTTTTAATTATGTTCACTGCTGGTCTGATATTGTACTAATTAGCGCTAGAAATTATTAGAATATTGCAGTATCATTTAAATGTTACTCAGTGCCCATTAACCTGGTGGAAATCTGAGTAATTTCATCAATAGCCTACAGAGTAAAACACAAAACTGAATTTTCCCTGTTCATAATTGCAATGGCCTCAGTCTGAGTAAACCCAACTTTTCTTTCCTAGGAGATTTCCAGTTGTTACCAAGGAGAAAACCCACAAATGAGGCCCTCCAGGCAAGAATGGATCATTAAACTAATTGTGAGAAATGGATTCAAAAGCAAAACGAATCTTCTTTGAAAACTACAATCTAAACTTTGTCAGAAAAACAAACATATATCTAGACAGAATAAAGGTACTCATTGGTATATCTGAATGTGCCTATTTAAAGTGAGTTTACTATTTGTGTTAAAGTGTACCCCAGGCCTGGCCACTTAGCCTTTCAGAGAACACAGAACCTCTCCAAATAATAATTTCATAAATATTTTGAATTATCCAACTACCAAAGTCCACTGTGATCTTCCACGTATGCATTAGCAGTAGTGAGAATATCTACAGTCTCTATATTCAAAATACTGGAGCCCGAACATATTTGTGAGATTATATAAATTAGCCCCAAATCCACCAACTCCAAACTGTATGGTTAGTGTAAAAAATCGTGACATGAGGTATTCAAAATTGGAACTAGTACAAAAAACATTATTTTCATTGAATCTAACATACATACATCTTTTGTATCATGAATACTGAATGTAAACAAAATAATATAGCCACACTATGAAGCTTTTCTCAGGCTGAACTAAACCTAGAAGGATTATATTAATATTTAAAAGGTGCACACACAACGTATTTTCTGCCTCCATGAAGAGAATATGCTAAGCTCCATGAAACAGTTGAATTTCAGAGCCTCCAAGGAAACAAACTGTGGAAGAAGAAATATGAACCTACTTGTGTTTCTTACTTTGTATGAAATATTTCTCATTTTGCAAAAAACAGAAGCTTAGAGGGATTAGGTAATTAACACAAGATTGGTTAGTGAGCCACAGAAATAAGGTTTGAACACAAGTTGGCCCCCAAACCTGTGTATACTTCTATTACTCCAGCATATTCTGTAGGAAGGTAATAGTTATTACATGAAATAAGGATACAATGTTGTAAAAGTTTAAAAATGCTGAGTTAAAGAAAGTGAACAGCTTATTTAAAACAGGACTTTCCAAACCCTTTGATATGCTAGTGTGCTTTTTAAGTATCCAACAGTGAGACGGAACATGTGACAGTCCCCCAAATTAGTTAACTTCTAAAATCCCATTTCAAATTGGAATATTCAAAAGACATTTTGGGCAATACTGTGCTACACTATGCTAGAAGAGCCAGGCAATATTCCTAAAAGATTTCAAAGGAGGATATAATTCACTGAAAGTAGAGTGAAAAAATTAGAAAACTTTATGGAGAAGGTGAACTTGAACAAGGTCTGGAAAAATAAATAGGATATAAAGGAGTAAAGAGAGGATATTCTAGGCAGATAAATGGATTTAAAGAACAGTATATAGTGACACTACACCTTTGTGAGACAATAAAGGATCTTTTAAAAATCACAAAGGGCTTTTTAGCTTTATGCAGTTCACTCCCAAACCAACACCCAATCCCCTTTTTAACTGAACTTCAGAGTGTGGGTTTGGGAAAAAGAATAAAATATGATTGCCTTGAAAGAATGTGCCCAGATTATAAAAGGCTTCAAAAGACAAAGGAGCAGAATTAATGCTCATTAACCTCATTATAAAATCCACCTGGCTCCTGCTTTCCCTTGGCCATGCTGAGGTTGTATGATGTGTACGGAGAAAGGAACCCAAAGTGAGGTTATTTCTAAAGCATGTGAGTAAGGATTAGCTTTGGGACCTGGCACAGTATGAGTCCATCTGCATTTCATCCAGCAGCTTCCCCTCACCTCCCTTCTCCACATTTGTCCTTCATCAGGGCTGCACCATTTCAAGATTATGCAATATAGAGGAGATCCATTCCTCCCTTAGGGCTCCTAAAATGTCATTTCCCTTCAATATTGCATTTGCTTAACAATGATATTAAAGCCAAAGATATTCTACTAATACAGACATTAGAAAAATGCTAAAAATTTTCCTCCTTTTTAGAGTAAATTAAGAGTAATTATTTGAATCTCTTTTTGACTTTTAAAATAAATTTTAAAAATCTTAATTTTGGTAAAACTTAAAATTGATTGTTAGGTGATGATGATGTTTCTCCATATACTTGAACACTCTGAAATTTCTATGCAATCGCTATGACTGAGTTATTATTAGACCTCAAGGGTTTAGTAACTGATAATGGCTTCTCCTATTTGTATGGAAACCTCTCACTTAAGTAGGAATATTGCAGCCAAGTTAGAAATGGGAACTAGGTCTCTGTTTTCACATACAAATTTAAAGTACTTATGTAAAGACATTTGATCTTTCCTCTGGGTTATGCATAGCCAGCAGACTTAATAGGATTAACTTCCAAGAATGATATTTTTGACTCATACGTCTCTGATTATGGAAGATAACAAAGTATTTGGTAAAATTAACAATAATAAGAAAAAAAACAAGAATGACTTTCTCAGCGTTAGATACTGAATTTGGTGTCAATAACCAGCCTACCAATACTTGACAGTATGATGTCTGAAAAGCAGCTCTACACATATATACGCTTTAAAAGCATATATTAGTAAATGCTACATATAATGTAAGCATATGAAGGTATACTTGTATAACATCTACCAAACTGTTTTGACATACAGTAAGATTAAATTATGCAAGATAGAAATAATTTACTCACAGATTATGGAAACTGGCATAACTAATAAAACAGTCAAACTGTTTCTAGGTGATTTTAAAAAGGAAGGCGTACATAAATTATGTTGAAAACTAGAAAACAGCTAATGTTGAAATGAATATGGGCTAGGTTTCCTGCCACAATAAAGTTATTAAAAGTTTTACTCAGCTCTTAAGAGATGTAATACTAGTCATTGTCTCAACTACTGTTGACCTGTGCAACAAATATATTTGAGATCAGTTGCTCCAGGGGCACTAATCAGCTCTAGCAATGAATTCATTATCTCCATTTATCTTATGACAAATATTTATTAAATGTGCCTTATGTGTAAAGCTCAGTGCTGGACATTGAGAATATAAATGCCTAGAGAACTATATGATCTGGTGGTACAGAGCTAGATAACCCAACTGTCATAAAAAGCAGTATTTAATGGTGCCTTTGATGAAAACACCAAGAAACAAACAAATAGGAAAAAAAAATTAAGACATGGAGAGATCAGAAATGGGAGGATTATAACCAGCTGGGCTCAGGAAAATTTTACTGGAGAAGGCAGCGTTTGGGCAATGACTTGAAGAATAAATTTGATTTTTAAAGAATAAAAGGTAGGGAGAGTGAATTCAGGTGGAATAAATGCTTCTTGCATTAACTATAAGAAAAATAGTGTCTCTTACATTTATTTTTAGAAAAACAGTACAAAATCTGACCATTAGTTTCACGAAAGTTCAACTTAGGAGTTCGGCCTTTCTAAAAATAAGGAATGAGATAGTGAAGTTTTTTGAATAGGAGAATGACATTTTAAAAATATAGCCTGTTCTCCCCATGGCTATAACCCAGATGCCACCATTTACATGGACACATGCATAGCTCTCTAACTGATCTGTTTTTCATCTACTCTTTCAAATTTCCCACCCAGATGTTTATATATGGCATTATACATGGCATTATACAAAATGATGGAGTTGTTTTTTTTTAAGATGATATCTATGATGTTCCTCATCTCACAGGAACAATGCTATGCAAGGTCAAGCTTTTGGGAGAGGGCTGGCCAAATACAGGAAACACTGTTGGTTTCAGAAATAGAATGAAGGAAACTTTCAGGTGGAAATTATTTGTTTGATTCTCAGATTTCTGTTGATAAGACATAGACTGACTATAGGAATGCAATTAAATACAATTAGAAATAATTCTGGCCTTGTGAGTCTATGCAAACTAATGCAGCATATTTTCAATGAATAAGACATCAAGGTTTCTAGTGTACAGCAAATATGCATGCACTTATCATAAATATTGACAATTTGGTTTTATTTCAGCATTTGCCAACAAACAGTGAAGGAAGCCTGCTGCCAGGTTGCAAACCCCTGATGAAGAGGTCCACGAGGCAAGGCAGTGATGATCTCTAGCCAGCAGACAGTGAGAACTTGAAGCCTGCCAACAGCCTACTGAGTGAGCTTGGAATTCTATCTTCCTTAAATTCAGCCCTGAAATGACTGCATCCTTGACTGAAAACTTGACTGCAACCTTGAAAGGCACTCTGAGCTAGAGTCACCCAGCTTAGTAGCACCCAGACTCCTGACCCACAGAAACTATTAGATCATAAATGTTTGTGGTTGTAAGCCATTGAGGTTTTGGGTAATTTGTTAGATGATAGTAGACCACTAATACATTGTGACAATTAAAGGAAAAACAAATAATCCAATAAAGATTAGCTTCAATTTCCTTTTATTTCAAATAAATCGTAATTAATTTTAATTAAGTGCAATGATTGTTAAAATACTGAAGGACAAATGTATTTGCATGTATTTCATATTATCTAAAATATGCTTTTCATTTTTAAGTTAAGTCTTTCTTATATCTGAGAAAGAAAAAGGAATCAGTCTTTATAGAAATTACATTAAAATGGGCATTAGACTTTGGAAAATCTTTTTTTAACATTTTTTTACTGAGTTATAGTGGAAAATGTTTAGCATGTACAGTGACCTTTTACTTTTGTCTCTTGTTATCAGAATTTTATAACTTGTAAGGGAATCCTTCTCAAGATACTTCTATGCTATTGGCCCTTTTTTTCAGCCTAGAACATATAAACTGTCCATAACAGAGCCTTTTTCACTGCTTCAGTCTTCCCTGTAGATCACATCTCAGCCCAGATTTGGGTGCCCTTCAGGTTCTGTCATGGGTCAGAGAGGCCAAAGAATTTAAACTGTTGAAGTGAAGCAGAGAAGAGAAATAGATTCTTGTAACCTAGGGGCTCTACAGCAGCCACCCCTGAGGACCACCTGCCAGAAAATTTAGAGCTCAGGCAGCAGCCTCTCACAACTGAGGGAAAGTGAGAAGGGTGAAATACAAACTTTTACTAGAAAAAGGAAATCAAAAAAAAAAAAAAAAGGTTTAGAGATGTGAGGAGCATCTGTGGCCCACTATGCAATATCACACCCCTGAAATTTTGAAGACAACTCCATCTTCAACATGACTTGGAAACCAAATCTGAGAAGATAGAATGTGAAAATGTGAAAACCCATCTTTACTTCTAACAAACCACAGATGAGAAGATAAAAAGCCTCTAGATCTTGCCAGTATGCAATTAAGAAAATTTCATTCCAATATTTTAGGAAGTTTTTCTCTATTTTTCTTCATTGCCAAACTCCTAGAAGATATCATGTATGCCAAATGCCTTCATTTTTCACACCCTCTTTTCCCTCCATTTCTTTTGCAATCTGGTAATATCCTCAACACTACTGAAATGGGTTCTCACTATCCTCAATGAAATTAAAACTAAGCTTCTTTCTATCCCGAATATTACTTGAATCTCTATAGCTTTCACTCTGAAATGATCTCTTCCACCTTAGAATGCTCTTCTTCCTTAACTTTATAGTTTTGTCCATCTAAATTTACTCCTATTACATAATATCTTAGTGCTACTTTACTTCAACACGAACTCTACTGCAGATGTTTTTCATAGCTTAATCTGACATTTTATTTTCCATTCTCTCTATATATTCACTCTCTCAGACAAATTAAGCCTTCCATATCAGAAAGATATCAAAGATACTGTGATTTCTCAATTTAGCTTTCAAGACTCTCCTTTATTTAGTACTTTAAGGAAATCATGCTTCCAAATTTCTCCTCATACAACTCTCAACCCCAGATCCCAATCTCAAAATTATCATGCTTTTGAAAAACACCCCTTGCTTTTTTATCACATACGTTCATGAAACAATTACAATCTAATCTTTGCTGTCTTTTTCTTTCTTAAATATCTTTAATGACTCTGATCAAAACAATAAAATCAATCTACCATAATTTGGTTGATCGAAAACAAAGGATAGGAGTTGAGAAAATGAAGACCAGGCATATGAAAATAGTGTCCAACATGACACAAGTATGTAATAGAAGAACTAGAAGTGTATTGGATCATCAGGCTCTTGATGGCGATTCTATTTAGAGATTGAGAGAAAATTTATACTGATCATCTAACCGAGTAACTAATGACAGTTCTCTACATTTATTATAACTTCTTTTTGTATATTAGTCCACTATAACAAAGAAAACATTTTGCATATGGGGAAGTGAAAAATGTCCCATGCATAGTTTTTATTCCATCAAAAACTATATTAGCTATAAATGGCTTAACAATATTCAAGGATCATGATGACAAGCAAATTGCTTGATTAAATTATCTCAGCATTTCTTGATGTGCTATGTCTCTGACATAAACTTCCCTAAATGATAATTTCCCAAATTGTTTTTTTCTCACTCTGCCTATAAATTTGGAATAATTTTCTTTAGTAAGACTTTATACTTGTACAGAACTTTATACATTTCAAAGGATTTGAGAAGACCTGGAAGTCAGATTCATGTGATATTTATTATTTTAGGATGGATTCTTTATTTTCTAAATTATTTCACTCCTTCCATTTTTCTGCCTCATAAAGCATGTCAGAACAGGTTTCCCCCTCACATTAATGAATATGTTATCTTTACTAAAATTATTACTAGCAACATGGTACTTACCTAAGTAAACCTTTTCTATTTCATCAACAGCTTTTCTGCCATGGACAACCACTCTACTCAGTAGCAATCCTCACTTTTCTGTTTTTAATTGCTTGTCAATATATACTTAACCCTGTAACTTTCACATGTTTTTTCTTGTTTAGAATAATGCTGTCGAATACGCTGTTGTTGAAATAGATACAGCCAACTCATTCAGTTCAAGATATCCTGACACCGTGATTCCAAGATGGATAAAGAAGTTAATGATAAAGATTTTGGAAATTGCATCAGTAATAATAGATGTAAGGGGTTAATATGACTTATTCAATTAATAAATAAGTGAAGCAAATCAAAGCATTTTATACAAATACCTATAGGTCACATTTGTATGTGGCTGAGGATTATAAAAGTATACAAATGCTAGAGGGTTTACATTTGAAGTTCTCTCCAAAAAAATGATAGAATCTTAGCCTAATCAAAAACTTTTGTTCATGATGTGTATAGCTCAAGGCTCTAGACCAACACTCCTCAGCTTTTAACTAGAAACTGTCCTTCCCTATGCTATCAAAGACAGTTAATACAGTCAGAAAAATTAACTTAAATCACATTATAAAATTCTTCATGTGGAAGAATTCTATGATGTTTTTTTTTTTACACAGATTGCCAGATGCAGATGTGTTCTGGGAATAAACATGGAACCTTCTTAGAGATTAAGCTACAAGTGGTAATCCTTATTCTTAGTTCCAAAAAGGGTGGGAATGTTTAAGAAAGAAGTTTGACCTCTTAGCTTTGCTCTATCCTTCCCCACCAAAGGAGAAGCGACTTATTTTTGATTTCAAAGTAGAGAGTAGATCTGGTACTGCCTGTCCCTCCCTCCCTCCCTCTTTCCCTCTCTCTTCCCTCCCCCAATTCTTTAAATTTTTTGAGCAAGTTTGCCACAAGTATACCTTGCCACAAGTAAACTCACTGGAGAAAACCTAATTGGGTGTAGAAGGGGAAAGATTGGAGTTGTTCAGCTGCACTTGAGACATGCAGAGAAGTCTATATAATTTCAAGGTGAAAAATTAAGAAGCCTAGCATGCTCATTCTAAGCAATGTCCCATGTTTTCCAATGCAACTTTGATCAGTAATAAAGCAGACACTGCCCTCCATTAGTCTGGGACATTACTTGTTGCTCCCTCAATCCTTCAAACTCCCCCTGTGTTATTGTAGTACCACTCGTTATTTCCTTCAGACTCTTGAGCAGTCATCATTGTAGCTGAGCATTAGAATCTGATTCATTCCATTTTAAGAGAACTTCCTCTCATAGCAACCCCTACATTCGCCCATGGATTCAGGCTCTTCCTTCTTTTTGTCTATCATTTATCCCACTGATTTCTCATCTGAATCTCTCTTACCTAGAGTTACACTATTGCCTTTTCAACTTCCTTTATTCATCATACTTTCTCTAATCACCATCATTTTACTATAACCACCATATCACATGTCACAAATCATTATTAAATTAATCCCTTTTTTTCTTCAGTCCCCACTTTTCTTGACTTTTCTTCTAATTTTAGTGTTGACACATATTCTTTTCTTTCTTCATAGGTTTCTGAGATACTAACACTATTTTCTTCTCTTTCTCCTTTGCCCATTCTGCGTCCTAGTATAGAACTATATTCTCTCAAGCAGTCTCTGATCTTTTCAATATTTCATCAGATATCTAACCTTCCTCATACCAAAGGGCTGCTAACTCCAAGTATAAGGCACTATCCTTTCTTCTAAACTCCAGTTTTGAATCTTCTTTCATCTCATATGCACTTATCACCTCAAAATCAACTCAACCAAAACTGAAAACCTCAAAACTGCCTACCTTTTAATTTTAATGTTCCTACTACCATTTGGTCTTTCTCTCAAAAGTGAAATCACAATAAGCTTTTCTCAACTCTTTTCTTCTATTACTTTCTATTTGAGAGAGATCTAAACTTTATCTTTCTTAAAATGTGTTGCTCATAATTATGAAACCTTCTCCAACCCAATCAGCATCCTCCCAGTCCAAGTCTTCTCATTTCATGCCTGGACTACTGCAACAGTTTTCAACTTACACACCCACCAATGTGACATGTTTAAAACTGACTGATGTTATAAATGATGATGTTGTTTATATTTGTACTACTGTGTACAATTTATAAACTTGTTTCTTGTACAGTACCAGTCCATTAATTTATCATGATCATCTATACTTATGCCTGTACATTTATGTATTCAATAAATGTTGCATGAATGAATGAATGAATGAATAAAAATGAATTTAATCCTCCCAAGTACTGACTTATACAATTTATCTGTCAAGGAAAGTACTGTTAGTTGCATTTTATAGATGATAAGTTAGATTTAGAGAAGTTCAATGGCAATGCTACAGGATATTAAGATACAGAATCAATCATAGATTCTATAATGTATGACAATGTTTTATATCTCTTTACACACATAATACTTCCCATACTACATTTCAATTTTTAAATAAAGTTTATAGTATTAGTGCTGTGATACAGGTAATGGGATGGTGATATATATATATATATATATATATATGCACATACATGTATATGTACACATAGACATAGACATAGACAGACACAGACATAGATAGAGATATATAGATATAGATATAGATAAAGATATAGATGATATAGCTATAGATATAATTGCCCTGCCCCTTGGGAATACTAAATTTTATTTCAAGACTCCCTGTTATATGTTGGATTACAAATAACACAGCTAATCACATAACCTCTCTTGATGTTATCATTCATAAAGACAATACCATCTTCTTCCCAGTTCAAAGAGGAAGGAAAATCTGGTTTATCAAAGCTTCATTTTCAGTGATCACTGTTTAACCGATTTGATGAGAAAGAAACAATCAGCCAGGATCATAAAATTATTTTTTTTATTCCCTTAGTAAAGGTGACTGATTTTTGAATGAAGTTTTTATATCTTAAGACAAGTCTTTGGAAACTAACTGCCTAATATTAAATTGCAAGCATTCTTATACTTCGTTCCATCAATCAGATTCTTTCCTTTCTATATGAATACTGCTTATGTTAAAATAAATTTAGTTCACATATTAAGAGCTTTTAATGTGAATGAAATGGAAAGATCTAAAGTGAGAACATTCAAGAGCACTGGGCTGTTTGAGTCTACGTGCTTCTAATCTGTCTTGATTTTGGCACCCTGCAGTATAGCTGATTCTTCTTTTATTTCATCATAGTTACAAAAGATGAGAACTCTTTTTACTAGGTTCTTCTCAGTACTGTAAAATGCCCTGAAAGTAAGAAGGTGCCCTCAATTAGGGAAGCTGAGAAAACAAGAATCCCAGAGCAAGCTCTTCACAGCCTCAGACAGAAAGTCCTGCTAAATTGGTCTGAATATTTTTAGAATAAACAATCATAAATAATTATGAGTTACATTTATACTCATAGGAAAGTCAGATTACACTCAAGCTTTTTTTTTTTTTAAAGTGTTGCCTCTAAATCTATTCAACTCTCTAGTGAAGAGACTTTGTTAACATTTAATGGTAGGTGTCTAATGAACATCTGTGGAATGTGGACTTCAAAGAATGAGCTGACAGTTCTTAACGTAAGATCATAAACTAAATATATGGTACAAAGTTCTTCCTTTTGTAAATGAGAATAATTCTACTCTTCACAGATGTTCATTACATATTTCATAAATACTGTAGAGACACAAAATGTAATTTATGTGTTCATATTTAGAGTTTCCTGAACTTTGTCAAAAATTTAAAAATAGATTCCGAAGGTTTAAGTCTTGATTATAATCATGAAGAACAGAAAAGAAGCATTTTTGTATGCCATCCACCTTTTTGCACAGTAAAATCACAGTTTTATTTGGATACTGAATGTATGTCTATCGATGTCTTATTCTGGCAGTTCAAATAAAATATAAATTATAAGCTTTTTCACAGTAATTCATGGTGGTTCCATTAGGAAATTATCATTCACAAAGTGTTTTACTTTAAGAGTTCTTTTCTTATATAGGTTATCTTTTAGTTTTTCCCTACAAAGAAACTAAAGAACAATGAAATAGCATATCTTATTAAGAGAATATTGTTTGATTCCATTAGTATGTCTTCTGGAGTTTCTACAGTTCATATAGGTTACATGCAATGATATCAAACCATCTGTTAGGTATGAACATGACCATTGGATTTTAAAGAAGAATCTTTCTATAGCTACAAAAGTATGCATGTATGTATTTTAGAAACAATTTATCTGTAACCTAAACTGTGAATCATCATCCTTCTGAAATTCAAGTCACATAAAGAATACTTTTAAAATGCTTAAATTCTAGTTTGTTCTTTTTATTTTTTCTCTCCGAGGTCTCAGGATAAAATGTATCTTCAAGATGTTAAATTTGAACAGTCTTCAATCCCTTTCTCATTAAATGATATTAATTTCATCCAACTTTGGAAATCACAGCTTTCACAGAAGATCTAAGACAAGAAAGTTCCAGATTTTTGGAAGTGTGTGTGATGTGTGTGAATGTACACTCATCTAATGGGCAAAGAAAGACAAAAACGGAATTAGTCCAACTGGAGAGGAGAAGGTTCGGTATGAATACAATGTGGTAATACAGTGTAGAAAATCCCGAGTTTTGACCATAGCCCAGGCTACATTAATGGTATGAATGATACTTGGCATTGCTGAGCCTGACTTTCTCATTTTTGAAAGGCAAGAATGTCTTTTAAAATTAAATGTGTAACATAGAAGTCTCATTTAATAAAATTTTAAGTGCCTACAATGAGCCAGATTATGTCTTAGATGCAAAAGCTATCTTAGTGACACAAATAAGCAGTCTCTCATTTTCCACACACAAAATTCTAATGGTACATGGTAAAGTACAAATGTCATTATAATGCAGAATGCAATTACTACAGTGAATGAAGTAGAGTGTACTATAAGCACATGAAGTGTGGACACTTGTTTCAACCGAGGAGAAAGGAGATCTTTCTGTAAGAAGTGCTCACAAAGCAGAGGACTGAAGGATAGCACTAGGCAAGATCAATGGTACTGAGAGAAGTAAATTGACATAAGAGGCAGATTCAACATAACTTGACTGATGTTTAGTCAAGTGGGGTGGTCAGAGGCAGGAAGAGCTGATAAGCATGTCTAGTCTCCAAGCATGATCTCTCTCCATGGGGAGTAGGAAAGATAATGAATTGCAGGTTTGTTAGGAGAAGTCTCCTATGGAATTGGATACATTTATCTCAGCTAAAGGTGTCATTTTAGGAGCCTTCAGCAAATATGGGGTCATAAAATCCATGGGAGTGTAGAAGATCACCCTGGAAATGCCTGATAAAATGAGAAGGAATGAGAACCTATGAACCTCTGTCAGAACCCAAAGAACACTAGCATTAGAAGGATGGGAAAAGGAGGAGGAGTATAAAAGAAGGCAGAAAGAGCAGCCAGGAAGGAAGGAGGAAATCAGAAGAGCATAGTGTTATGGGAACTAAGGGAAGAATTTCCAGGTAACAGAAAGTAGAAAACATACCTTCTTCTTACAAACAATATTTTATATAACATATCAAGTATGGGAAGGACTGAAAAGCACTCATCTGATGTGGGAACCAGGAGTCTTCTGATAAGACTGATAAAAAGTAAGAGAAGAGCCGCATGACAAAGACAGGTTAATAAAGATACAGTAGTGAATGGACAGGACAGGAACACAGTGTACATGGACAGTTCTTTCCTGACATTTGGTTGTGAAAGGGAGAAAAAAAGGGTTAAACCCTGTGTAATATGAAGAAGGCTTAAGCTTTACACAGTATAAAGGCACCTGATAAGAGTTAGCTCCCTTTTCTATCCGCATATAGAAGTAAGCTTATATTTTAGTAAGGTTTTCTCATTCCTCTACTGAGTGTGAAAAAAAATCTTTAAAAAAATACCAGAATTGTATCAAGAGAAAGAATATACTGACAGTGAGAGTCATTATGTGACACAATAAGTCACCACAGGAATTCATAATACACTAGAGCTGGAAGAGGCTTCAGAGTTTAATTCTCTTCCCCAAGATTCAATACACAGCATGCAATACCAATAATTATCGGGGGGGGGGGTGTTGAATCTTTATCACTCCTCTATCCTCTTGTTTAATTATTAACTAAAAATTATAAGTATCAGTCCTCTCTGATCAAAACAAAAACTAAACTTAAAAGTAACTTAATAACTAGTTAAGACACATTTGCAGATAAAAAGAGAACAGCTTCACTTAAATGTAGATATATTTATTTATATATTCCTGACCTCTTAAAATATTTGACCTGAATAAAATCAAATAATTATAATGAAATATGAAAATTAAGTAATTATAATAAGATATAAGAAATAGGATGCTTACAAAACAAGTAATGATTACTAAAGCTAATTTCCTCCAATTACCAATTCGATTTCAAAAACCAATTTTACTGAATTGGATTTAATGTTTTAAATTTGTTTCCTGTATTTTTAAATTCTCAGATTCTAAAAACTACCCCATGTTCATTGAGTTCTTAAAAGTAACAATGGCAGTGAAATCACACCTGTCAGTGTATTATTCCATGTGACTGAAAAAGACACTTTGAACACAATGTATGCAAAATAATTTTTAGATATTTTTCTAAAGTTTAAAATTGATGTGACATTTTCTCATTAAAGCTAATCTATTCTGGGTTACTTGATAAAGCTGCCTTTTTTGGAAGACCCAAAAATCTTTAGCCTCTTATCATCACCTATCATGATCTCCTTCCTACCTTCTCAAAATATGAGCTTCCTGGATTACCAAATACAATTACATTCAGGGAGACTGCCTGCTACAAGAGGACCACACTGCTAAGCCTGAGAGGACTACAGACGTAAATATAAGGAGGACAAGGACCACATCCTTCATGAGGAGTATGTCCAACACAACATAAGAAATTTTTATTTTACCTGAAAAGTACTGATTTTGTCCCTTCCAATATTTTTTTCCCTGCTTCTAAAAACTTATAGTGAACAGGTTAAAGTTCAGAGTGTTATATTATAACAAATTGTCCTTCTGTTCCCCTGTCCCATTCTGCATTTATCCATTTTTATTTTATTTTATTTTAGCCTACATTGCTCTCTAAAATTCAGGAGAATTCAGGTCTTGTAGGTTCTTTTTCTATCTAATTTTTTTTTCTTCTTGTTTTCTTTATTCCATTTCACGATAGTAGACTAAGCCTTTTGTAATCCACTTCCCTAAAATTCATTTTTAACCATATCATGCTAATTTTCTCCTTTCCTTTTTTAGAATTCTGAGTATGTCATTATGCAATTATTTCCACTGAAGTTTTCATTCATTATTACATCCTCAATTAATTCCTTCCTACCTGTGGGATCAAATTACGTGTGAGAAAAAAAAGATGTTACAAACTGTGAATGCATCAGGTATATTGGCATATAATGAAAGCACTGAACTAGGCCAGAAAAGGAAATAAGTTCCCCTTCAGAGGCTTTAATTATTACACCAAATAACAATAAAATTAAGTGCTTTATCTTCTAGTTTTGATTTTTAAAAAAACTTAACTACTTCTCAGGGCTCTTTTTTTTTTTTTGCTTCATTACTTTTTTAGTATAAAAACTGAAAATTTCACAAAGTCATCTAGTTTCCGAGCAAACTTCTCTTCATTACTTTGCTAAACTATCAGAATTCTAAAACATTTTCAAATGTCACTGAACTAAATTTTTTTTCAACTGTTCAAAATGTTTTTAACAACTAACAGTCAAATGAAAACAAAACATATTATAAAATAGGTTTAGTGTATATTTTCAGTACAATATCTGAGCTGTACATACAAATATTCAATTCTAAAACTATTATAATTCTATGTCTGAAGGTATTATGTTCAGTAAGGTAGATCACTTTATTATTGCTAAATAATATAAACAATAAGTATCATTGATTAAAAGCTTATTATGTGCCAGACTTCACTGAGTGACACCTATCTATATGTATCTCTATACATATTTTATATATACAGTGAATATATATGTGTATATTTAAATAATAATAATCTGCATATAGTATTGTTTTCATTTTACACCATGAAATTGAAGCTCACACAGCTATTGTAACAATTACCTAAAATGAGACAGACTATGAAAAAGTCCAAATGTTTAGATACCAAAGAAGTTGGTTCAAACTTATACTCTTTGATTTCTGAGGCAGTAACTCTCAAAGAACAGTAGATTAAGGCTTAGAAGACTTCGGTTCTAGGTCTGTCTTGGGTACTTAGCTCCCAGCTAAATCTCATACCTAAGAGACCCAGAGACAATCCTGAACTTAGTGCAGGAGGAATCTAAGAGGTTTTAGACAAACCTTTCGAGATTTAGCTCTAAGAATACTGGTTGAAGGCTTTCACATTGTACTGCAGTTCTGAAAACTGGTTATATAAAATGTTCTCCAAGTTAAGTCTTTCTTGAACACATTGGTATTCACTACTCATTATTTTCCTTTTCAGGCAAGACATTCAATAATGATAAAGCCTAGGCATCAAAAGCCAATCTTTTCAAACTCAAGTTTGTATCTACTGATAGTTTAAACTCTATTTCAGTTTAGGAAATGAACAAGGGGTTACCTCAGTTCTTCACTATTTTTTTCAATCCGGTATTATGTTTGATGATGAAGAATACACATGAACACACACATACACACATTCTTTAACATGATTCTAAACATAAGAAAGCCTTCCTTTTTAAGTACCTACACATGGTTAAATAATTTTTTTACGGAAATCATGATAATGTCATAATACCAGACTGCACAACTATTTTTATGGGTAGTTGCTTCTGTCTCAATGACACAAAGGTTTATCTGTGCACACATAATAATGAGGGAAAAATCTCAAAATGAAAGGTCACTTAAAAGGTCAAATTCATGAAGCAGACAATATCCATCTTTTCATTTGAATGTCACTTTTTCTTGACTGTTTTTTAAAAGTGTCACTGATAATAAGTTATCATTTACATAAGTGTATGAGTCAAGCGAGAAGTCATCTTCTTACTTAGTGTGTATAGACTCAAACCAACTAGGTTAAACAGCTTTAATAAATGTGACAGACATAAAAGAAGGATATGGTCCTTCCCTGAAAAAGTAGGTTATGATGGGAAAGCTAGTCCTTTGCATATGTGAAGCTTTAAAAAAAAAGAAATCGTGTAAAACAGCAACATTTTAAAAGTTTGGTCAGTGGAAGAGCATCTTTAGAAACGGTCCTAGAATAAAACGGTATTGAGGAAAAATAAATTTGTAAACAGAGTTAGTAACATTTCCCATTCAGAGAGTTATGTTTTATGTTAGCATATAGTAAATACTCTTGAGAGTTTCTGGAGAACCGTAAGACTTTGGAACAGGAAGATTCTGATCAAGTTTATTATACATATATTATAGTACAGAACCAAGTGAATCAGAAGTTCACTTTACCCATGGCACAAAAAGAAAAAAATAGCATTATATTCCAAATAATACACTGACAATATTCTAAAGATTCTCAAAGTTCCACAGAAAAGAAAATATCAGAAAATTAAAAGAAGGCAAAGAATAGAACAGTTTACTACATTAACATGTCAGGTAATAGGAAATGATAGTATGATTTACACTTACATAAATGTTACGTTTGCATTTAACATAAAGAATAAAATATATACATTTGAATCATATATGAATTTCATAATTGAATCTGTTAATAAATGGAGATATGAGGAATAATCCAAGAGATTCCATTTCAACCATCAAAAATATTTTGATAAGCATTCTTCACATTTGTGATTATAATGTTAGACCTTTTAAGTTCTGCAACTTGAACTCATCTGCTTCACATCAGCTCCTTTAAAGTATGCCAATTCAAGTATGGGTAAATACACAGATAACTTTTTGTATTGTACATGCCAAAATCTAAAAGCAAGCTCTAAAGAAAAATCAACCTGAAGTTTTAAATTTAACCTGAATTCACAGGACCTGTATTCTAAAGCAGTATGCTAATTTCATTCTACTCTTAGATGTGACCTTGGGCAAGAGAAAACTAGAATAAGAAGAATTATCTTGCTTAGGATAGCTTTGCTACGATATTGATAGGCAGTTATCCGTGGGGACCTGGAGTAGAAAGCCACTTTTTTCTTTACTGTGCTGTGTTAGAGTTCCAGAGACAGTCCTCATTTCCTCTGCTGTATGAGCTACCACACACTGTTTTCACTTGCTTTAGCTGACACAGCAGCTTGTAAAAAAGAAGGTTTTCATTTCATTCTTTTTTTCAGTTTGACTACACGGGTATAAGTTGAAGCTAAAAGTCAGTTTAACATGCAGCAGTCACATCCGCTCAAGTACTCAGATAAGTGACTTGTGTGTAGGTGGCTGCACGAGCCAGCCATTTCAAATCAAAGCAACTGGCTTCCCAAATGCATTAAGCTGAAAGCTAATTTGAAGTATGACATTCAGGATGTATTTCTCGGGTACCACAAAAATGTAACAGAAGTCCAAATGTAGCAGCAACATGACTGGGCTTTGCACCTGATAAATGGACTCTATGTCCTAGAAAAAGAGAATGTGACATGATTTAAATGAAATTATATTGCTCAAATCCAGTAGAATTTTACCAAGTCTCTATTACATATAAGTTAGGAGAACTATATATGTATTTTCGCAAATAGTACGCAACAAATTGGGCTAACAAGTCAAAGGTTTGATGACTGAAAGTGAATGGAAGATAGATGACTTAATATAGTTTGTCATGCCACTGATTTCTTCGACCTTTGTCAGGTCATTTTACCTCTTCAGGTCCTACTTTCTCCTCTGTAAAATGAAGAGATTGAACTGTATCAGTGTTTCCTCAATAGGTTAAAACGGAGTTCACAAATAACGTAACCACCTATACGCTTGACTTCAACAAAATCAATATAATGTATTGACTACACTATAAAGGAAACACAAAGTTTTTCATGATAAAATGATTTATATTTGAATATAAATGTTCTGGCTCAATTGTACAGAAGACAGAGCTGAAGTTCTCAGATGTACACCCCTATAGAGGATCAAGCTGAATGACAGAGCAGTAAATGAAACTGATTTGAGGTGTCGTACAACTCAAATACCACAAACACCAATTCCCTCAATAAATAGATGTTCTAAACTGGTTATTTAGCAAAATTCAGTCTTTTATCAGTTTACATTGTAGTGGTATTCTTGAAAAACCATTATGTTTTAAAACCATGTAAAAATTAAATTTCCTTTTATGGAAAATGGACATAGGTCTAAGTTCAGATAACTACATATAAATAGGGCAATACTTTCCTGTGAGAAACTTTCCTGAGAATGACACATATATAGCTTCCTGCTAAATAAATAGATTCTGCCTGCTAAGCATGAGTAGAAGCCACTATTGCGCAATCTCCTTCAAAAAAAAAAAGTCCAGATTTTGTAGTGACTGTTAATTTCCTCTGTGTAAATACTCCCACCATGGCCTATTTCAAGCTACCAGCATGTTAATGCATAGGGAGTAGGAATCAGCACTTGAGATAGATGATTCTCACACCACTGGTAAAACCCTTTAGTCACTGTGTTAGCCAACAATACTACAAATATCCAAAATGATAAAGTGATTTGTTGAGTGTTACTGCCATTTCTATGATAAAACCAGAAAGCAAAGAATTTTATTATTGCCTTTAATTTTGACCCTATGTATCATTTTTCCTATTATATCTCTATTATGTAAGTATATGAAATGTTCTCCTACACTAAGAATATTAGAGAAAGAGCTACTTTTGAATATAATCTATTTAACAAGAATATCCCAATCCCAAGGTAATCCATTCATTAATTCATTTAGCATTTATTGAGCATACCAGGTTTTGAACTTGGTTTTGGAATAAGCAACCTACTTGCTCTCATGAGTTGTATAAGTCATTACAAATATAAAAATACTAAAAAAACAAAAGTATTTGATGGAGTGAATAAAACAGGTAAGTGATTAGAAAGTTAAGTTTTATTCAGGCTAATATAACTGGACTATTTCAAAAACAAATAAAATATTTAAAAGTTAATTTTTACCGTCTGTGCATCTGGGGGCTATCTGTCATGGAACTTAGTGCTCCCTGTATGAAGCTGGCTTATATTAAGGAATACCATGTGCATTAGAAAGAAAACAATGGACCTTCTTATTCACTAAACTGTTTACTCAGCTCTGCTACCTTACCAGCAGTATATCCTTGGGCAATTTCTTCACCGGAAAAATGGAAGATTATGATCCTCTTTGTGCTAGGTTTTGGAAGATTAGAAGTAACATAGCATTGTGTTTGGCATGCAGGAGCATTATTAGCAATATTATATTATAGGTCATATTTCTACCTCCGGGAGTCAAAATCTTCAAGGAAGATTCATTCTCCTCCTTTTATAATGTCTAACACAATACCTTGCACGTTACTATTTTCAGTAAATACCTGTGGAATTAATGAGTTCCCAAAACAATGAGCCTATTTATTTATTCTAAATTGGCAAAACACAAATCATTACGATCACAATACTGATAACATAATTTTAGAATAATGTAAAAAGAGTAAAAGTTCCATAGATATACAAAAATGATTATTAAAAGAACCAAGTCTACTGGAATCTATACATACTATAATTAATTATTGCCTTCTGATTGTTGATTTCTTAATAATTTAGTATTTATATCATGTTGGCATTTTTACTATTTCCTAATCTTTAATTACCTTCACAACAACGCTATGTAGAAGACAGACCATGGGTCCTTTTTGAGCACATTTAAGAAAAGCTCAGGCACCAGGAACAGTGGCTTCATACTCCCTAAGGCTACATATCAAGACAGTGAAAGAATAAAGAATACACCCTGCCATACTTTCAGGCCCTCCATAATTTTAAACCATGCCAGTTTTTGTAGTAAGGTAATGAGGATATGCAAAGCAATTTGAGAAATACACTTTGGACTATTCTTGACTTTAGACTAGCAGTCATTACAGTGCTATTTCCCTTCTTGACCTTATTCCAAAAACATGCATTCTAATGTTAAGATGAAAATACACTTTTCACATAGAAAATCCATATTCTAAGAATCTTTAAATTGAAGAAAAATGTATTAAAACAAAAAAACTCTCTCCTTTATTTAGAGAAAAGAAATAATACTATTTATGGAAAGCAAACACTATTATTTATAGTATTACATTGTGATATTTTTTCCAGAAATATGTTTAGAGCATTGCCCAATGCCACCCTGTACAGTGATACAAATACAGTTTTCTCTTTTAATTATTGTGTTAATTGCCCTTTCCTTTTCGTTAAAAAAAGACGTTTTATTCCCTACCATTCATATTAATGAGAGGTCTTTTAAATAAAATGGCTTAACATTTAAAAGTATGTAACCCCATGTATTCTTTCTCAAATTTTTAATCATCTTACTGTCTTCAATAAAAATATGGGTTGTCGTGAATCTGCATATTGGAAAAATTGGATAGATTGAATATCGTGATTTACCTCAAAGCAAAACCTAGATAAAGGGAGTATGCTTCCTCACATACCGTGAAGCTTTCAAATATAATTTATAGATTTTATTAATCATCACATTATAACTCAGATCTATTTTTTTATTTCTTTGACCACAGAATTGTTTCTTGAAATAAAGATTTTGATTTCTCTAGAATATCCCAGCACATATCACACAGATCATGTTATAATATTTTCTTCTTTCATTCCTTCGCTTTTCACATAGAGAAATCTGTCTGAAATGTGAGGTCCAGTTCATGGACAACTATAACTTTAAATATCAAACTCATTTCAGACTTTTTGTTTTAAATATCAGTTTGTGGCTAATGGCATGTAAAAATTACAATTAGATAAAACTGTAATTTTTATGGAATTGTATCTTTTTCTCTATTTGAACAAGAATAAGTAGGAATTCTGACAAGATCAAAAAAATTAAGTAGAATTATAAAAATCTTCTCTTAGAAAGGGATAAATATCTCTGCAATAAACTGTTAAGTTTATGAAAAGCACTGTATTCCTATTTACAATTTTGTTAGAGAATCAGAGATTTCTCTACACTCCCAAATAAAAGAAAAAGATTCAGCGTAATTGAACATTAGAAAACTTCATTGAACAAAAATTTGGCTAGCCATTTAAAAAAAACAGTGGGAATCCCAATGAAATTGATTTTTCTCTTCATGTTCTTCCATATAGCAACACTTTGATCTACCAAACATATCTTTTAAAATATGACAGCTAATTTTAAGAACTCACTGGCATGATAAAAATTGCTTTCCTAATGTATCCATCAAAATTTCAAACTGTTAGCTAAAAAGAGTACAGTCAATAGAATAGAGACCAAGAGATAACCTTTATCTCCTATCTCCAGGCAACTTGGACAGGCAAGATAAATGGAACAAAAGATACACTGAACAGTTTTTGTTTTGTTTCTTTCTAGGAAGCTATTTCCAACATATTACTTTGTATTTTTTACCTCTTTTTCTATAGTCAAAATTTGTCTCAAGTCAAAGTTTTCATGAAACCCTATATAGAAGGAAGGGAAAAGAATACAAACAGAAAGTAAATAATTGGAAACAATTATGAGGGGTTGACATATATAAGAAACTGTTTGGGACTGGAGAGATATTATCTTAGTGAATTCTTACAACTACCCTATTAAGTAAGAATTGTGACTCTTACTACACATATGAGAAAAACTGAGGCTTAGAGAGACTACCTTGAGCAAAATCACACTGTTAGGGAATGAATTTGGACATGGGCTTGTCTGACTTGAGAGTTTATTCCTATCATCTCATTCCTCAAAATTTCAGACTTTTTGAAAAATATGGTATAAAACCTTTACAATAAGGTGGTTTCAGGAATGAAAAATGGGTCCATATTAGATGAGTTAAATTTGTTACTTTATTCAAAATAGTGAGAAATCTTCACTGCTTTTATTTTTAATACCAGTGACAAAGTCATTATATTCAGAAAAAAAATCATTTTATAACAAGACAAAATTTTCTTGGTATTTTCAGTACTACAAATGCTTTAATACATAAATCACTAGTATTTTAACTCACATATTTAAACATATAATGCGTATCAATATTTCTTTCATCTTCTATGATCTCACAATAATTCAGTGATTTGTTAGACATGAACATTATAAAAGTATACAATTAAAATATCCAATTTTTGAGCCTCTTCAATGATGTCCCTGAGAATGGTTCATCTAGTTAATGTTTGAACACATTCTCTGATGCAGAATTTACTATTTCCCAAAGAAGTCCATCTCTAGGCATTAATAATTATTCCCATAGTAGCATAGTTGATGCAATTATTGTTTTCACTATTTCTATGCATGCTACAATTAATATTTTGACCTAGAGGTATTTCTTATAAATGTGCCATTATTGTTTATGAAGTGTCTAGTTCTCTGAATTTTACACTGAAATAAAAAGTTATTTGGTATGATTCTGATAAAAATAACTCCAATCTAAACATTCCTCAAATAGTATTCTCCTATCTTGACAGAAGCAGTGCCTTTTGGTTAAGAAAGTCTTCATCAAGGTCAAAGGTGTTGTTTTGGGGTTTTTTTTTATTTGAAATATAGTCAGTTTACAATGTTGTGTTAATTTCTGGTGTACAGCATAATGTTTCAGTCATATATATACATATATATTCATTTTCATATGCTTTTTCATTATAAGTTACTATAAAATATTGAATATAGTTGCCTGTGCTATACAGAAGAAATTTTTGTATATCTATTTTATGTATAGTAGCAAGTATCTGCAAATCTCAAACAAAAAAAAGGCACAAATGAACTTCACAAAACAGAAACAGACTCACAGACATAGAAAATAAACTTATGGTTACTGGGGGGAAAAGGAGGTGGGAAGGGATAAATTGGGAGTTCAAAATGTGTGTTTTTAAAAAAATAGGAAGGTATCTAAACTGTGATGTAAAAGATAAGTCACAGAAATGTAATCTTAAAGCTAGGATAAGAAACAAACCTGAATCTTATCAGATGTGATGTTTCTAAATTATAGTTAAATAGTGAGATATAGAAAGATGTAATTGGCATCTAAAACACTTAATATTAAAGTAACCAGAAAAACTGGTCCATTGTGACTCTTAATAAACTTCTATTCTATTATATGCAACTCATTCATACTTTTGTGTTCTGAGTCTATTATACTAATCTACAATGTAGAGTAGATCTTTTTTAAGGAATAAATAATTTTCTATTCTTAAGTCTTTAAGTTTTGGGGCAGGTTCTGATTGCAATCACTATAATTTATTTATATTTTTTCTTATTTATCCTCATTGAAATTTGAAAAAGAACATCAGATAGGCTAATAATTAAGATTCTTTAAACATAATATTTACGAATTAGTTAATTTTTCTATCTACAGTGTAAATAACCAAATATGGGAACAAAAATCATGACCTGTCTATGAGTGTAATTATGAAATACCATCCTGGAAGTAATTCAAGTTTAAATAAATGCATGAAATGAATTACCTAAGGAACATTAGATCAATATCGTCAGAAAAAAATTATACCTATCTTGAAAATGTGTATTTTTATGATGAATAAACTTTATGTTTTACTCCTTTGTTAATTTGCAGTCATCATAAGTACATACAACAAAAAGCACATTTTATACCAGTGAGCACACAAATAAAAAGTTACTATATAAAAATTTAAGAAGGTAAGTAACTCAGTAGCTTCATGTCACCAGAAAAATGAGTAAGCAATTCATCATACTCAAAATGGCATAAAGTGTTGCTCTATCACCTATCTCAGGCAATAAAGCCCATCCTCATCTTGGATATAGATAAATGGTGGTCTCTTGATGTGCATTGCTCAGTTCATGTCACTCATATTCCTTAAAGTTTCACTCAAAACTCATCTTCTAATGGACAGTTTTAATGATAATACTCACCATCCTCTCACTTTCCTTTATTCAATAACTATCATTTGTTAACATCTTCATTTACAAATAATTTTGTGAACATTTCATGTTCTGGAACTCAAGCTTAAGGCTAACGATGCAGCAATAGACCAGTGTGCTATCTGTAACCTCACAGAACAGGTAGAGTAACAGCTATTTATGGAGCATTTACTGTGCCAAGCACTTAGCCTACATTACTTAATCTTCAAAAGAACTTTGTTAAACAAGTTTGCTGGATACAACTTTTACCTCTGCATTTTCTTTGTGTTAACCATAAAAGTTATGCTTTATTATGAGAAGAGATACTTAAATGAATTTTCTGTAATTTTCTCTTGGAAGCAACTAATAGGACCAGTGAGCACATTATTCATTCACGAACACTGTTGAATTACAGTATCATCTGTGAGATAAAAATAGAACCATCCAAAACACCAATTTAGAATCCACATTTATCAAACAATGATGAAAAGTGGGACACCTAAAATTGTTAACTATCTGAATCTTAGAAAGAGTTTAGAAGCCTAAAAATAATTGTTAGGATTATTGCATGTAAAGTCTCACAGGCTTGGTTTCAAATTATAGTCTGCATCTCAAAAGCTATTTTTTTCAGAGGGGGTTTGTAATTAGGTTTCTTATTTATTTATTTATTTGTTTGTTTGTTTTAATGGGGTTAGTAGGGATTGTACCAGAACCTCACGCATACTAGGCATGCTCTCTACCACTGAGCTATACCCACCCCGCTGTAAGAGCTATTTTTAAGAAAAATGAGAAAAGGCTCACAGGTGCTGAGTATACATTTATCACTTAATAAATATTTACAGGTAGTTATTTATTATTAAAATGTTAGAGGTAAGATCAAAATTAAGTAATAAATTTATCAATCAATAGAAGACAGAACAGTAAGCGATTTAATTATAATTATATTCAGGAATCATGGTGACTAACTCTGGGGAAAGAACTAGAGAAAATAGACAAACTATAAATTTAAAGACAAGTTAGACAGAAAGTAGAATTTTCTGAAAGTGATAGACTGAAGGGTGCTAATTATATTAACAAATTGTCAAGATAGGATATAAAACCTTACTTTATATTTATTTATTAGTGCTGGATTCCCTGGATCATCTTGCTCAAGTTTAAAATACATACATAAACACACACATCCTCCAAGTTCTCTGGAAAGCAGGTTGTTTGCCAAGATGTTTGTATCCCAAGAAAGTCTTTGAAAAGGCTAATAGACTGTTTGCAAATACAGACCATGATCGCTGCTCACAACACAAGTGCCATTTAGAGTTGCATCCTGAACAAGCCATTTAAAGTGTAATTACTCATATATTAGAGCATGTTTGTTCCGGGCAGACTGCAGCAAGAAGACATATGAGGAAATCTATTTGCATAAAAACCCAGAAATCTAAATAATTCATCCTTTCACTCATAACAAAAAAAGATGTCATTTTTTAAAAAAAGCCGTGTTGTAAATACATGCATGATCAAGGATTGGTGATTATAAATCCATTTTACCACTATAATTAAAGGGAAACATTCAATGCAGCTCACTTGCAACATAATAGTGTGTCTATCAAAATGCTTCACTATTCCTAAGGTAGACCTTTGTTAAATAAAAACTTGTTCATTTAGGTGGGAAATGAGCATATCTAATAGATACCAGTGTGGATATAAATTACTTAAACTCTCTACAATAACTTGGGATAAAATTTCATGTTCATTACTGAAATAATAAAAATATCTCAATCAAATAATCAAAGTATATAATAATCAAAATACAATGAATGAACAATAGCAAATTTAATTGTCAAGAAAAATTATAAGATATTTTAAATAGAACAGTATAATTATTTCATAAAATTATGTACTATACAGTATAAAGAGGAGAAATAAAAATTCATGCTGGATTGAATTTACTGGATGTGAAGCTAACGTAAGCCTGCTTATAGAAAGAATACTGTGTATGCCTCTTTCACTGAGTATTCACAAACATTTATTGTTCTTTTGGTAACTGTACCTTGAATGTGCTATGTTATACACAGCACTGGCTGATAAAGATATAGTAACTACTCATCTAGAATATTCATACAGAAATAAACAGAAAATAAATACTTTTTTCAAGACTAATTTTGAAAATGTCATGCTAACTGCTGTTTATTATACTTAGCCATTTTTAGGGCATTTACTTGCCATCCATTTCTCTATAAAATCGCACTTGATTTTGGAAAAGAAAGGCTGGGGAACAAAAGGCATATATTAGAGGGAAAAAAACTGGATAGAAAATTATTTTTTAAAGAAAATAATTAAAATATCAAAGATTTTAATAATATTCCTATACTTAGGTTACGTACTCATACATATATACAGAGTGGAAAATATAAGACAGAAAAGTAAATGAAAAATTGAAGTTGCACAACTCTTATAGGGAGATTTATGTAAATCAACTTTTCAATTTCATCTGAATTCCCTAGAGGTTTTTCTTTAAGTTGCAGTTTAAAAAAAAGGAGAGCTATTATCAGTCTTTATAGGATACTAATTTTAATTCTACTGTATAGTTCTAATACTATGGAACATATACTTAGATTTCTAGGGCAGTCTCACTTACTTGCCACTTGCTCTAGTAATAATGGAGTTTAATTGATATACTTGCAGCCTAATGCTCTTTTTCAGTTTGCCTCTTGGTCATTTTTATATGACTGTAACTGCTATACTTCTGGCCTTTAACAACTCTTTGTTCCATCTATACCAATCAGCTATTTTGAGCGCTACTTTAGCACATTAATTCATAACTACAGTCACCGGGAGTTTATGATATACATATGGTTCCACAACAGAAGATAGAGAATTTATTCCTTAGAGTCTCCATGATTTATGAAATAAGTAATGAAGATTGTTGTTTCTACTGGTTTAAACATTTTTCTTAATCACAACAATTGGGGGAAGAGAGCATGGTAGTATGAGAAATGGTTATCAAAAAGTTGAAATATTTTGGAATGATTACTTTATATTCTTACATCACTTGAAAAATTATATTTCTATTTAATTTCTTTAATATAAAATCCATCTATTTTAATAAATTCCCAATATATGTTTCAGTAAGATAAGCATCTGAGTGTATCAGGATAACTACAGATATATTTCAGAGAACAAGACTGATGAAATTTTAGTCTAAAACGGTTTCTAATTATTCACTGCACTAGCCATGTAAGGCAGAAAATTCACTGCAATTTCCAGACCTAAATGAAAATATGTTAAAAGAATATCTTTTAAAAAAAGAGAAAATATTCTTTCTCTATTTTAGGTTCCCAAAAATAAACCTTAATCTATATTATATTTTACTAAAAATTTTCATCATAACAGGATTAAGATATGACATGGATCTACTATTATGTTGCTTTATTCTCAATTAGTTCACCTTTCAAAAGTTCAAGTAAGCTGCTTTCATTGAAATCTGCTCACTCATAATGTCAGTGATTCTTTTAATAGCAAAAGTGTGAAGTATTAAAATAACACTGAAGAATGAAAGTTAATGATAAATATTTTGTTTTAAAACTCAATAATAATGAAAGGTCTGCCTCCACAGCATTCCTAATCACAGATGCAATAAAAAATTTTGTATCATGGAAAATTTGTTTACACCATTATTCTGATTATGATGGGGAAAAAGCTAGTTCATATTAAATATTAGAGAACATGAAAGCATTTAAATAGCTCCCATACTCTTAAGATTGAATAATTTCCCCGCTGGTCATAAGAGAAGCAGGTGACTGATTAAGAAATCAAACTCAGGACTACCATAAATCTTCTGTGGTTTTCCTCAACTCTACCTATGACTTACCCTAATTTCATCATCAAAAAGGATAAAAAGGACTCAATTAGATTTTCATAGAAAGATTGTGGGTCAAATTAGAGCTGTCTACATAGATAAATGAAATGGAAAATTCTCAAATCTGATATGTACTACAAAAAAAAAGAGTAGCCTATCATTTTGCAACTATGCCTACAGTGCTGTTAAACATGTAAATGAAAATGTAAAAGGACAAGCCTGTGAAACATAAGCTTTTTACTTCTAGCTCAAAAGATGAATTTAGATCAAATTTTGGATTGTAGATTGAACACTAATATATAAGCTTGCTATTGAAAAATAACAATCAAGTTATAAAATTTGTCTAGAGTTACTTCAAAAAGATTAAAATAAACTATTATTGTTTGAAGGACACATGCAAAAACACTAATAATTATATTTGCATATGAATAATTAAGCATATTTATATTCTTCTAAATAAAAAATAACTTAATCAATTTTGAATAAAACACACTTGAAAAAGTTAAATTGCATCTCTTATAAAATTATTAATCCTTTTAAATCTACATTGACCTAAATGTTTTATGAAACTGATATATTACTACTTGACCTAAATCTTCTGATTGTGGTCTTAATTATCTTTGATTTGCTGTTAAGTATATTTATGAATACAGAATATTTGCTTCTCCGGGTCAGATGGGAGCAAAAACTTTAGAGTCCTACTATAGTTTATCAAGGACAAAGTATTTCAGTTAAATATTTGACTTTACAGATTTACTAACAAGAAATATATCTTTTATTCAAATCCTCCAAAGAGGCAACACTCCCATTCTGCTTACATTTTACTCTCTTTGCTATAAAGATTTCATTTTCACATGTGGCATTCTCTCTCCTCCCCAGACTTGACACCAAAAAATCAAGTGAAGAAGAGAGGATGGGCAGCTTTTCTCTTTTTATCGCTGGAGCAGGAGTGTGTGACAGAGTTGAGGAGGAAAGGAATGATCACATCTGAACTAAACATATTTTATTTGTGAAGTAAAAGCTACTTTGTATGTGTGTACATGTGTGAGTATCCTAGGACTTTGAGCCTTATGATTTTTCAAAATACCTTTTTAAGGAGAAAATACTTTCTGTGTTGTTAATAGTCAATTGCTTCTGTACTTTGGGCAAAAGCTAAGAGAGACAAAAACTTTTATAGTTTTTATTTTTTATAAATGCCAACTACACTTCCTTGCATAGGCCATCTTCTTCTTTGGCTCTCATACAGATTTAGACCCAGATTTTGTTAAAATTTCTGAAATTAAACTTTTGAAAAAATTGTAAAATTATGGAGGCAGTATTAGGTATGACAATAAATATTTCCTCAGAATGAATAAGAAGGAATCACAAACACCTACAAATTGAAAAATCAGCAACATCACAAACATCACAAAATGTATACAAGTAACATATTTTTATCAATTAACTGCCTGACATAGCTCTATAAAGATCTTTCCCTATCCTTTATGGCTTCATTCCCTTAAACGATAACATTATTACATAAAGGGAATGTATTGTCCAATTTTAGAAAACATTTGTTAAATTTCTTTTATACTTCAGCAAATATAAACATTATTGCTGTTTGTAATACTAAAGGTCTCCAGCTGTATAAACACAAGGAATATGATCAATTATATTTTCACATGATTATCATCAAAAAATGAAAAATTATATGGTACACTTATGATTGTATATCTTACATATTCTAGTATATTTAGTATATCCCTGACAGGTAAAGCTTCCATTTTGACTGCATATTGGTAAGAACCAAATCCTTCCCTTTTAATTTTACCTTTCTCACTCTTTAAATGTATTTGAAATTTTACTTTTCCTCTACTTTACACATACTTCTGGGGCCAGGCACCGGAGAACAAGTTACAAAACAAATGATTTAGCGATACTGGCCTTCTTCAAAAAAATGATAACAATCTCAAATAAACAGTAATCAAAACGGCATAGTATTGGCACAAAAACAGACATATGGATCAATTGAGCAGAACAGGAAGCACAGGAATAAACCCACACACCTACAGTTAACTAATCTCTGACAAAAGAGGCAAGAATATACAATAGAGAAAAGACAGTCTCTTCAGGAAGTGATGTTGGGAAAGCTGGACAGCTGAGAACACTCTCTCATATTATGCACAAAAAGAAAATTCAAAATGGCTTAAAGATTTAAACATAAGACAAGATACTGAAAAATTCCTTGAAGAAAATATAGGCTAAACATTCTTTGATATAAAGCACAGCAATGTTCTCCTAGGTTAGTCTTCTGAGGCAACAGAAATAAAAGCAAAAGTAAGCAAATGGGCCATAATTAAACTTACAAGCTTTGCACAGCAAAGGAAACCATAAATAGAATGAAAAGACAACCTATGAAATGGGAGAATACACTGCAAATGATGCAACGCACAAGGGCTTTATCTCCAGAATATAAAAACAGCTCATAGAGTTCAGTAACAAAAAACAAAGAATCCAAAAACAGGCAGAAGACCTAAACAAACAATTTTCCAAAGAAGACATACAAATGGCCAATAGGCATGTGAAAAAAAATGCTCAATATTGCTAATTATCAGAGAAATGTAAATAAAAACTACAATGTGGTATCACCTTCACACCAGTCAGAATGTCCATCGTTTAAAAGTCCACAAATGATAAATGCTGAAGAGGGTGTAGAAAAAGGTAACCCTCCTATACTATTGGTGGGAATGAATTTTGGTGTGACCATTATCGAAAACAGTATTGAGTCTCCTTAAAAAACTAAAGTAGACTTACCATATGATCCAGCAAGCCCACTTAAAAAAAAAATATATATATATACACACATACACACATGTTTATGTATATTTTACATATATATTCATATAATTATATATGAATCACTATCCTATACATCAGAAATTAACACAACATTGTAAATTGACTATACTTCTAGTGCAGACATCACTGGAAAGTCCAGATTATGTGTTTACATGAGGTTCTACTGAAAATCTACACCTGCACATCAACCTGATTAAAATTAATCTGTTTTCATCTTTTCATTTTGGAAGTTTTTAAACATAAAAAGAGAGAAGACTACTGTAATGAACACTTCACTACCCAATGCCCAACACTAAGCTTCAGAGATTAAGAAACGTTCCCAAACAAATTTTATCCATCCCACAAAGCTTTTTATATTATTTTATTTTATTTTGTTTTATTTGATGTTAAATAAAACTCATGGTTCTTTGCCTTTCCATTTGTGAATACATCAGTATGCATCTCTAATTAATAAAAGCTTATTAGATAATATAGCCAATAAAATTAACAATAAATTCTAAATAACATTTACACCAATTATTACACCAACATTGAGTTTATATTTAAATGTTATGATTGTTTCAAAGAGCTCTTTATAAAGTTGGTTGTTCAAATCAGGGCCCAAAATTCCACAAAGAATATTTGATTATTGGATCTCTAAAGTCTCTTCTTAATTCTATACTATCACCTGCACTAAATTTCGCTTTTCTTGACATAGCTTTGATTGCTTCTTTGTGGTTTTGGTTGATTTTTTTTCCCACCAGTTTTGGTATTTTCCATAAACTGGTAATTAGAGCTAATGTCTTGATAAGTTACAGGGCCTTTTTTTAATAAAAGGATGCTCCACATATGATCCTGTATATTTTCAGCTGCATTACATTCTGACAAATACAATATAAAATCATCCCACTTTAGTAATACTGGCACTTACTTTCAGGTTCAGATTATGTCAGCCAGAGACCTATCTTATCAAATTCCCTACCAGTATCCATCTGATTAGTGTATCCATTCATTATCATCACCTGGATGTATCATTTTAGTATAAGTTACAAAGTGGTGGTTTTTCTAATTTTGTTATCCCTCCTGCATTTGTTAAAAATCATCTCTAAAAATTAGGAACTTTTTCTATGAGAAATTGTTCATATAATAAAGACAGGACAAATACCTGACCCTTTCTCTTTAATTATCTATTAAAATTAGCATCATATACTTCTTCTCCTTACTTACCCTTCCACCCACATTTAGTTATATAGCACCTGAGTCAATGCTTAGACTGTATTTTGCAATTCCTCCTCTCCTGCATTCACTTGTAATTGTAGCCAGGTTTTATTTATCTCTAAAGCTTTTCACTGCTCTCTGCTTCTCCACTACCAATTATTTAAGTAGATTCTACTCATCATTGCTTATCAGTGGCCACCAAATCAGAACTCTGGGCCTGACTTGAACGCACCCTCTACACAACAGCTGAAGTGATGGTTCAAAGTGTAGAATATAATAGCATCAAATGCTTAAATCCTAACAGTTTCTCAACATCTCAAGGTAAACTCCAAGCAAACGCTTTAATGATCCATCCCTGCTTTGTGTCCACCTCACTTCCTATGATTCCCCACTAGGTTTCCTGGGCTGCAGTTCTATTTAGCTATATGTGGTCATTTGAACTTACATTCTGTTTTCACATATCTTTGTACCTGCTAATTCATAAACCTAGAATCTTAGTCCACTTTATTTCTGGTTTTCAAATTAATATTCATTCTTTTAGACTGAATGCAGAAGTCAACTATTCAATGTGCTCTTTTCTCATCTTCCCAGACAGAAAGAGGCATTTGGATTTGTGTGTTTGTTCCCTTACTGCCTTTAGGCAGACTATGTTCCTGTACCTACTATGTGGCTGAAGGATTTGTGTACATGTCTAGTTTTCCCACCAGGCAGAAGGCTGGTCAAAAGCAAGGGTGTGCTCACCACTGCAGAATCTTCAGTGCCCAGGGCAGTCCTTTTGGTATATAGTATATACACAGTACTGATGAATTATGATTGGTCCTATGAAGCATATTGTGCCCGTGTTCTTTTCCTGCCCACTAAATAGGTCTTCCCTAGGCTCAGTTCTGGCTTCTGGTTTTCATTCTCTTTACTTACACCCAGTGAGGGCTCATCTACTCTTCACTTCTCATTTTTTATCCAGTTTCCTGTCTTCCGTTATCTACACTGTAGCTTTACGCAGATAGTCTTCTAAATAAGGTGGTTTCTCGGCCATATAGGAAAAGACTCCTTACCAAACACAGATACATTTTGCTTATTCCTACTTTTTTGCTCACATGAAGTAATGATACTGCTATGAAGTATCCTTCCTACTTTCTGCAAGTTTTTTAAACAATATTTTCTTTGGGTGATGACCAAGAAGTAACTATAGTAGAGCACAATGTTCAGAGATTACCCTAGGATGCTTGATCCCTTCCATCATTTTTACTTTGTAAAAGCCGAGTTTACAAGATTTTACCACACACTTCTTTGGCTTAATGTTCCCCTCCCCCTTTTATGTATGTATGCATGCTTTGCCTTTTTGAAGAGACTATAAACTTATCAAGACCTCAATCAAACAGTTCTTCCTTAATACATACTGAGAATGCTGCTAAACATAGTATATGCTTTAAATGCCTTTATGAATGAAAAAATACTATCTAAATGAATAGATAATACTTTTATAATTCTAATCATCGTGAAAGTCATTTTCAATGTCACATTCCATTTTTAACATTATCATCCTTATTTTTAAAATGAAAAAATTAAATACTGGAACAAAGAATACAATGATCAATCTTCAAATAATAATTCTTAAAATGACACAATTAAAATTCATAATTTATATACATGTACCCATAACCCAAGTAACAAAGTTTAATTAGTTAAGTTTGCATGTGAACTCATTTATTTTATTATCTTTTCCAGTTTATTGAACAGTTTCTTAATTGTGTAAAAGAGATCATGAATCACACATCACCTCAAGCTATGTTTTAGGATTAGTAATTTTGATGATGCTGTTTCATTCTTTCCTTCCTTTGTCTTTCATGCCAACTAAACAGAGAAGATTAATTTGACCAATCTCTCCATATACTTCGCAAGCAATGAAACTCAATGATTCAAAGTATGGGGAAAGTATCCTTTTATTTTATCTTTAACATTATAAATGTCACTATTTATAATAAGGTTCAGACAAGGGAAAAAGAATAGACCACTGTAACTAGGCCCCAGTACTGAAAAATCAGATCAATAACTATGATTTAAGAATTAATAATGACTTTTCACATAAAATGGAAAAAAATGTTTTTGAATAACCTGCTTATTTAGTGAAGGCTGAGGTTGTAGGTTGACTATTAACTGTTACACACTTATTTTCAATTCTCATGAAACTCTGAAAGAAATGCACTTAAACCTAATAAAAATTTTTGTAGCTTTGTTCTATGCTACTAACACACCAAATTGGAAAATATAGACACTTGACTTTTTTTAGTCATACTTATTACCTTTACCAAAGTGATCCTGATATAGAATAGGTGGTCATAAATGTTCTACTTTGTAAATGTATTTGGAAATATTCATTTAATGCTTCAGCTATTTTAGTATCTTTGATGACTACATCTCCCATTATAATTTGTAATACTATATCTCACTCCTCCTGCAACCTCTTCCTAGATATAGCTAAAAAGTAATTCTGAATATGTATAAACCCTGAGTGACACATATACATATATATGCCATATATTAAATAGTATATAATTATCACTTTATTATAGTAATTTTAAAATACTCACTGTGTGCAGAAATTTATTAAGCAGCCCTGATAAATTCAAATTTACTTTCCAAATCTGATGAAAATCATTTTTTAAATTCTTTCCTTGTTCATTTCACTCTCCCTGGTGCATTAATGTGATCAGAAGCATTTATAGTTCATTATTCACATTGTAAGGGGTTGTGAAAGCTTACTTTCATCTCTCATTGTATTAAATGCATAGAGATCCCATTAGGAGTGATAGATTGTAACTACAAAGAGAGACGCACACCCCACTACTTCACGCCATTCTTCAAAGCAGATCTTTACTGATATTTTGAGTCCTTCTTTTTTTTTTCATTCAATCACATCCTTATCCCTTCGCTTGAACAAATACTCACCTAGAAAAATGAGAAAGAATGCCAATTTTAAAAGGGAGATCTCGAAGGATGAAAGTATTATGTGTTATATATGCCCAACTGATGTGCCCAGTTGGGTAAGTGCTTAATTTAGTTTAATACTCGACTGACCAAACTTAAGACTTGCATTTTAGTATTTAAAAATACAACCATTAATTTCTTTTTTTTTGCTTTTTAATCTCCCCTGCAAAAATAAAAAATAACATCAGAAGCTATGTTGAAAGCACTCTATGATGAATTCACTCTCACTATAAACATTGGGAAATAACCTAATGAATTTTTTTTTTTACTATTTCTCTCTTTTGAATCCCTTCCACCCTTCCTTCCTTTCTTCCTAATTTCTTTCCTTTTTTCTTTTTTTCCTTCCTTTATTCCTTTCTTTCAAGAATATAAAGTAATTATAGAAAACACCCTATAGATGAAAACATCTATTTGAGACTTTCTCCTGGGCTTTCTGAAGCATGTACAAAGGATACAATCAACTCTTAATTTGATCACCTCCCTACTATCCATAGGACCTCTGCTGTAATTCATGCTATTGTAAACTTACTATAGTGTTATTCTGAAAACATTATTTCTATCCTTTGTCAACACTTAGAAAGTAAAATATCTTAGAGCCCTTTAACTTCTCATCTGTTGTCATGAGCATGGAATACTGCCCTATAATTCTCTCTGGCCCCTGATAAAACCACTAATGCAGCCCTTCCTTGCAGAGCTTTCCATTGTGCCTTTTCAAACGTAGTTCTATTGTAAATAAATGTCTCTGCATCTTCATTTTTGTGCCTTAAATGAAACCTAACTCAATCCTAAGTGCTCAACTTCCTCCCCAGCTTTCTTCAGAAGATTCTCTTTATTCTTACTCCTCTTGCATATTTCAGGTTCAGAAGGTGAAGGACATTTTCCCTAAAGCTGCTTCCAGATTATTTATTGTCTATGCAAGTATAAATCCCTACTTCCCTATTCTTCATGCTGTGTATCTGTACCTCTACTGTAAGTACCTCCACATTTAACTACTTTCCTGACAGTTCTCCCTCAGTGACTGAGGAATTATTACCAGCGTCATTATCTTTCCATAAGGTCAGCCTTCATTGTAAGTGACTTCAGGATACATATGAATGGTCCACCCAACCCCATAACTTTACTAATATTTAGATTTATCCACTTGAACAACCACTATATCCACTGTTCTTTAACCACCTGTCCCCATGATTATGCCCTGGAAGTTGTCACCACCCTGAACTAGTCTAATTCTGAAATCTTAAACTCAAATATCCTACTCTTTGAATAATATTTTGAGTATTATCTTTCTCGTTCTTCCTCTTCCTTAAATACATCATAGCTACTTTTTATCACACAGATTTCTCCAGTTCCTATTTTCTTCCATTTCCCACTCTACTCTCACCCCCTGAAATCTGTCACCCTTTTGCTTGTCTAATGTCTTTTGCTAACAGTCCTGGACATCATGGGTCATTATGCAACATACTGTCTCATTACCACCTCGGTTTCTGTAGTCCTATTCTTTCACTAAAACCCCAAGTCTGAACCCTGAATTCATGCCAAACCAAATTTATCTGTATTTTTATCACAATGTATAAAGTATCCATTTCCAAGACTGGCATCATTTCAATTGATAGTCTCTAAATTTAGCTTGACCCTCAGCATCAGTCATTGTGATGGGCAGAATAATGGTCTCAAAGATGGTCCACCTTCTAATCCCTGGAACCTCTAAATGAGTTAGGTTAGATGGCAAAGAGGAATTCATGCAGCAGATGGAATTAAATTTATTAACCAGTTGACTTAAAAACAGTGAGATTATCTTGGTTTATTTGGGAGTGTCTGATTTAATCACCAGCATCACTAGGATCCTTTCAACATGGAAGATGGAAACAGAAGAATCATTGTCAAGCACTGAGATATGAGAAAGTATTGGATAGTCATTGCTGGCTTTGGAGATAGAAGGGGGTCTAAGCCAGAGAATTCAGTCAGCATTTTGACTCTGGAAAAAGCAAGGCAGTGGATTTACCCTAGAGCTTGGAGCAGAGAAGAATGCAGCCTTGCTGCCATCTCAATTTTAGGTACTGAAACATATGTCAGACTTCTGACCTAAAGAATTTTAAAGTAATAAAACGGTATTTTTTAAGTTCTGAATTTATGGTAATTCGTTACAGCAACAAAGGGAAACTAATACACCCATTAACTTTTTACTTTCCCATGTCTAGGATTTACTTCCATTTTCTTCTGCAGGTACTTCAAGTTTGTACTCAACCCTCAATTGACAAAAGAGATAACTTTAAGTGCTTCATTGAGAAGTTTGTAGTCACAAGGCATTGTTTTCCTTAACTTTCCTCTTTTAATCTAAAAATTCATGTGAAGGTTTATTCATCCTCATCAACTTTTCTGCCTTTTACAGTGAAGTCCCACTTACAGCACATCTTACCCACCTTCTATATGGCCTTGCTCAAATTACTCTATTTTCTACATTGTCTCCTCCTGGAATGAAAGAAACTAGATCCTATTAGAATGTGATATACTTCTCCCTTTTCCCCATAACCTAAAGCTACAGTTCCATCTCTTCCTTCCAATTCTTATTCAAACTTCATGAAAGTGTAGTCTCCTTTTCGTATTCCCACTCTCTAAGCCTTTGTTGTCATTCTGATTCCTCCTTGCACCTACTACCTGTTGAATTTTTTAAACCTCTATTTTTACAGCAATTTTAGGTTAGCAACAAAGTTGAGAGAAAGATATAGATGTATTCTGTATACCCTCTGCTCCCACCCATGCTCCCACCCATCCTATTATCAACATCACTCACCAGAATGTACATTTGTTATCAAAAATGAAGCTACTAAAAAAAAAAAAATGAAGCTACTTTGATAGATCATAGTCACCCAAAGTCCAGTTACCTTATGTTGTACACTCTTGATGTTGTACATTCTATGGATTTGGACAAAAGTATGATAACATACATCAGTCATTATAATATCACTCACAGTATTTTCAGTGCTCAAAAAATCATTTCTCTTTCACCTACATATCTCTCCACCATACACACACGTACATACCACTGCAAGCCACAGGTGTATTGCCTCAATAGCTTTGCTATTTATATAATCTCATATAGCTGGAATCATATAGTATATATCCTTTTCACTTAGTGGCTTATAAGTGGATTCTTTCATCTAGTGATGTGCATTTTAGGTTCTTCTATGTATTTTCATAACTTAATAGTCCATTTCTTTTTACTATTGAATAATACCCCAATGTCACAATGAAGCAGTTTATTTATCCATTTACCTGCTACAAGATATTCTAGTTGCTTCCAAGTTTTAGCAATTACAAATAAAGCTGCTATAAATATCCATGCGGAGGCTTTTGTGTGAATGTAAGTTTCAACTACTTTGGGTAAATACCAAAAAGTGTGATGGTTAGACAGTATGGTAAGAGTATGTTTAGCTTTGTAAGAAACTGTCAAACTCTCTTCTAAAGTAGCTGCACTATTTTGCTTTCACATCAAAAATGAACGAGAGTTCCTATTGCTTTACATCCTCACTAGCATTTGATGCTGTCAGTGTTCTGGATTTTGGCCATTCTAATAAGTGTATAGTGGTATTTCATTGTTGTTTTAATTGCCTTTCCATGATTACATATAGTGTGTAGAATATTTTCATATTCTTATTAGCAATCTGTATATCTTCTTTGCTGAGGTGTCTGTTAAAAGTCTTTGACACATTTTTAAGTTGAGATGTGTGTTTTCTTGGTGAGTTTTAAGAGATCTTTGTGTAATTTCGGTGACATTCCTGATCAGATGTGTCTTTTGCAAATATTTTCTCCCAGCTTGTTGCTTGTTTTCTAATTTTCTTGACATTGTTTTTTGCAAAGCAGAAGTTCTTAATTTTAATGAAACTAGCTCATTAATAATTTCTTTAATGGATCATGCCTTTGATATTATATATAAAAAGCATCATCAAAACCAAGGTTTTTTGCTATGTTATTTTTTAGGACTTCTATAGTTTGCATTTTACATTTAGGTCTATGATCCATTTTGAGTTAATTTTTGGAAAGGGTGTAACATTTGTGCCAATTTGCATATGGATGTCCACTTGTTCTAGCACCATTTGTTGAAGAAACTACCTTTAATCCATTGAATTGCTTGTTCGTTTGTCAAATATCAGTTGACATTATTTAGAGAAGTCTATTTCTAGGGTTTCTATTCTGTTTGTCTATGATCTTAATCTTAATCTGTCTATTCTCTCACCAAAACCATGCCACCTGATTACCATATCGTTATACTAAGTCTTGAAGTCAGGTAGTGTCAGTCCTCCAACTTTGTTCTTCTTCTTCAAGATTGCAACTGTCTAGATATTTTGCCTTTATTTATATCAAGTTGGGAAGAACTGACATATTAACAAATGGAATTTTACTGTCCATGAACATGGAGCCTGTCTTCACCATTTGTTTACTTGTTTGACTTCTTTTATCTGACTTGTATTATTCTTCCAAAAAAAGACCATGGATATATTTTGTTAGATTTATAGTTTAGTTATTATTTGAGATGCTAATGTACTAATGTATTATAATATCAAATTCTACTTATTAATTGCTAGTATATAAGAAAACAATTGGGTTTTGTATACCAACTGTATATTCTGCAACTTTGCTATAATCATGTATTATTAGTTCCAGGATTTTTTTTTCATATTTTTCTACATAGACAATCATGTCATCTGTAAACAAAGACAGTTTTTGTCTTCCTTTTCACCTGTATACTTTTAATTTTTTTCTTCCCTTATTACATTAATAACAATTTCCAGTAAATCCTGAAAAGGATTGGCAGGAGGAGACGTCATTGCCTTGTACCTGACAGGAAAGTTATGAATTTCTCGCCAATAACTGTAAGTTTTTTTGTAGATGTTCTTTGTTAAGTTGAGAAAGCTCCCCTCTATTCCTAGTTTACCAAATTTTTTTTTTATCATGAATGGATGTTGGATTTTGTCAAATGCTTTCTCCACCCCTTCATATAATAATGTGATTTTTTCTTCTTCTATCTGTTAATGTGATGGATTACAATAACTGATTTTTAAATATTGAATCAGCCTTGCATACCTGGGATAAATCCTACTTGGTGATAGTGCATAATTTTTTAATACATTGTTAGATTTGATTTGCTAATATTTGTTGAGGGTTTCTGCATCTATGTTCATAAGGAATTTTGGTCTGCAGTTTTATTTTCTTATAATATCTTTGTTGGTTTTGCTATTATGCTGATGTTGTTAAAAACAAGTTAAGAAGTATTCTCTTTGTTTATATTTTTTAAAAGAGATTGTAGAGAATTGGTGTAATTTCTTTATTAAATGCAAACCGGTAAAATTCACTAGCAAGCCCATCTTGACCTGGTTCTGTTTTGGAATGTTATTAATTATTGGGTCAATTTCTTTAATAGATATAGCCCTACTCAGATCATCTATTTCTTTTTGTGTAAGTTTTGAAAGATTATATCTTTCAAGGAATTGGTCCGTTTTTTCTATGTTATCAAACTAATGAATATAAAATTATTTATAGTATTCTTTTTATCATCCTTATAATATCCATGGCATCTGTAGTGATATCCCCTCTCTCATTTCTGATATAATAATTTCATTATCTTCTTCTCTTAGTTAGCATGGCTGAAAACATCAATTTTATTGATCTATTCAAAGAACTAGATTTTGGCTTTGTTGACTTTATTGATTTTATCCTGTTTCAATTTCATTAATTCCTCCTCTAATTCTTATTATTTCCTTCTTCTACTTACTTCAGATTTAATTTGCTCTTCTTTTCCTGGATTCCACAGATCAAAACTAAGATTACTGACTTTACATCTTTCTTCTTTTCTAATATATGTATTCAATGCTATAAATGACTTTCTAGCCCTACTTTTGTTGTATCCTACAAATTTTGATAAGTTGTGTTTTCATTTTCAATTAGTTCAAAATATTTTAAATTTCTTGAGATTTTTTTCTTTGGTCCTTGTTATTTAGCAGTTTGTCATTTAATGTGCACATATTTTGGGATTTTTCAGTTATCTTTCTGTTACTGGTTTCTAGTTAAATTCCACAATGATCTAAGAGCAGACATTGTATGTTTTCTATTGTTTCAAATTTGTTAAGTTATGTTTCATGACCCAGAATGTGTTCTACAAGAATGTTCAAAGTGAGCTTGAGAAAGATGTGTATTCTTCTGCTGTTGGATGAAGTACTCTATAGAATTGAATTATATCCAGTTGACTGATGGTATTGTTGAGTTCAACTATGCCCTTACTGATTTTCTGCCTGCTGAATCTGTTCATTTCTGAGAAAAGGCTGTTAAAGTCTCCAACTCTGGTAGTTGATTCATCTATTTCTCCTTGCAATTCAATAATGTTCTGCCTCACATAGTTTGACACTCTGTTGTTAGGCACATACATGTTAAAAATTTTTATGTCTTTATAGAGAACTGAACTTTATCCTTATGTAATGCTATTTTTTATCCCTCATAATTTTCCTTGCTTTGAAGCCTGCTCTCTTTGAAATTAATATAGCTACTTTTGCTTTCTTTTTATTAGTGTTAGCATGATTTATTTTACTCCATCCATTTACTTTCATTCTGTATGCGTCTTCATTTTCAAAGTGGGTTTTTTAGACCATTTAGAGTTGGGTCCTGTCTTTTGATTCACTCTGATGGTCTATGTCTTTGAATTAGTGCATTTCAGTCTCACTCTTTTTACCCAGTCCATCCCCTACATTCCTCTGCTTTCATCTGCATCCATGTACTTTTGCCTACCATAAAAACGGTCATCGATGTTCTTCTCACTTCTACTGCACAATAACAGTATTTATTTTACAGTGTGACTATGTATAAATGACGCTATTTTAAAACTTCAAAATTCCCTTATTACTGACTCATAACTCCCCTTGCTATAACCAGTTTATAATCTCTTTAATGTGTTCCCCTTCCTCCACATAAATCTCAAGTATTTTTATTCAACTTTTTAAATATTTTGAGAATATACCATTTCTTACTCTCCATTATATCCTCATCCATTCACATGGTATCACTTTTAACATTAATGCTGTTTTCTCCCTAAATTTTAAGCTCTGCTTAAAGCTTTCTTAGGAATTTTATTCTCAGGTTTCAAATGCCTGCTGGTTATCTACACCAGAATATACCATATAAACTGAAATTGTAAACAGTCAAAAGTAAATTTGAATTGTCTTCCCCCTAAACATGCTTCTCCTCTTTACTCTTGATTTCAGATCTCGGCACTTACGTTTAACAAGCCAATCAACTGAGAAATCACATTATGTATCAACAGCCTTATTAGGAGTTTTTCTATTTCCACCCTTGCTCTTTACATTCATTCACATCTCAGCTGCTGGAATGGCAGTTTTAAAACCTAAGTCAGATCTCAGATCTTGTCTCCTTTGTTTAAAACCCTTCAATGCTTTCCTATTTCACACAGAGCAAAAGTCCTTACAATTGCCTATAAAACCATACATGATCTTACCGTTAACTGTCTGTATTCCTCTCCTATTACTTTCTTCTTTATTCACTTCAATAGTATCACCTCCTACCCCCCTGCTGTTCCTTAAACCTGCCATGCACAATTTAGCCTTAGAATATATGCTCTACCTCTTTCCTTTGCCTGAAATACTTTCTTCCCAAATATCCCAAGTATTCAGGATTTTGCTCATAAATCACCTCCTCAATGAAGCCAACTCATGCCCCTATATAAAACTGCCAGCAGTTCATCTCTATCTGCCAAATAACTGATCACCTTACCTTATTCTCTTTTTTCCCCATGAACTACTGGTCACCTTCTAACCTTATAAATTATAAGCTCCATTAGTAAAGGGATCTTGATTTGTTTTGCTTACTACTATTTTCCAAACACCTAATATAGTGCTTACCAAATACTAGGTACTCAAAAAATGGATGAATTTATTAAATAAATTAATTAATAAACATATCTTACAGAGTACTTCACTATCTATTACCTGCCTCTCCAGTCTCTATTCTCATCACTCGGGGAACACGAAACTGCCTGTGTTGCCTGTCATATATACCCATATGCATACTTCATGCTAATTACCACATCCATGTGGAATAGTACCCCTTCTACAAGGAATTTCATCAATCAACACGATTCTTCACCTATTGTATGGCTGTTGGCATAACTGTTGCCATCTTGGGCTCTTATAGTTTCTCCTGTCTTTCCGTTGACTCTACCCAGGACTGTACTGTGCAGTAAATCCCTTCTGTGTCATCAAGGGCTTTGCAGTTAATAGATTTTGTTTAATTATCATTAGGACCAGATGGCCTATTATGTTCTGTTGATCCTCAAACAATGATGAGAACCTTCACCAACATATTCTTGGCACCCAGGAGACTAAGTTATCCATTCATGAATCTCGACTTAGGAACACATGTTCTATTTCCAAGCATCTACCCTCATACCTTAGGTTAAGTATAAAATTGTCCCAATGGCCCCGTATGGTGCAAAGTGCATCTGCTATTGCTTCCAGATTATCATCCACACAATCCCACCCTGTGAGAAAGTTACTCTGTAATAAACTAATCCATTGATCATAGGGAACTGCCTGCCTCAGTTGTCAGTCTCAAGATGCCTTCCTATTTCAGTTGGTACTTTTCATTCCCTCTGTCCTTCAACACCTACATAATGCTGATCAATTTTCTAAGATCAGCTCAGGTATCCAGGAAGTTTTGTCTGCATTTGGATCTCTGGCCAATTAATAAATTATCTGTCAAATAAATGTACGCAATACATGATTCTGTGTGAATAAATGCATCATATGGCACAGAGGTGAGCACGGTAATAGCAGTGAACCCTGAGCATTTTATAACTCATTGATTTTTGCAAATTTTTGAACCAATCAACACCTAGCAAATCTGAAATATATATTAGCCCTTTAATATTTTTTAAGTTTTTGAATTTTTATACTTGCTTATGTTATACAATACAACTTGCATAACATAGATAAATCATACACCAAAAATTCACTTCTTTCTAAAGTGACTACGGCATTTCAATAGTGAATTTGGCATTTTTCCATAGAAAAATAGTTTTAGAGATTTTTCTTTCACATTTGCACCTGAATCACTTACAAATGATATACAAATAATCTACTTTTAAATGGAGAATTCATTTTTGAGATAATAGAAATTTATCAATTTAAATATTAAACTCAATAGACTTACTCTTTTAGATAGTTTTTGTTCTAAAAATATTAAACACTGTTCTGGAAAGAGCAGAATAATTTGGCATTACTGTGAACAGAAATCATTATATTGGCCCATGGCTCAGGAATTGTTCCTAGACTGCTCTCTTTATTTTTTTCTCAACTTTAGATATTTGATATATTTCTTCTTTGACTATCAGTGAGACTTACATTAGCCTACTTCAAATTTAATTTCTAATATGCTATGAAATGGATCTGCAAATTTCTAAACTTGATAGCTTGAAAAAAACAAGAAAAAAGAATAATGAGCTCTCCTTTGCCAAGGTACATGTACAACAAATACATGTGTCAATTTGACTGGACCATGAGGTGCCCAGAAATCTGGTTAAACTTTATTGTGGATATACCAGTGAGAGTGTTTCTGGATAAGATTTAAGGTTTGAGTCAGCAGAATGAATAAAGCAGATTGCTCTCCCCAGTGTGAGTGGGCCTCATCAAATGAATTCCTGAATAGAACCAAAGGCTGAGTAAGGGCAAATTCCCTCTGCCCTACTGTCTTAGAGCTGAGACACTGGTGTTCTCCTGTCATCAGACTCAAAGTAGGACTAAAACTTATACAACTGGCTCTCCTGGGTCTCCAGCTTGCCAACTGCAGATACTGGTTCTATAGTACATACATAGGCATAAAGTACATGAGCACTAGTTCATGGGACTGGTAGTAAGGACTTTCTTTGTGTATGTATGCGTGTGTGATCTCTACATCTGTTTATTTATTTATTGGTTCATTTCTGTGTTGCATATACATTTGAGTGTTTCAGATACATTATTTTGGTACTTACGATCAGAGAACATTGAACTACAGAATACTTCAAAGTACTTCTAGATAGAATAATTGTTAGATAACACAGGTGATAAATACCTGAAGATATAATGATATATATTATTCTGATTTGTTTCTTGAAATAACCCTTGGGGAAAATTGCTTCCTTAGCAAGGTTACAAATTAGATGACTTTTTCCTTTGGTGCCTATTAGACAAATGCTTCCCAAGTTTTCATTTGATAATTTTTGTTTTAATTAATGCCATTCCATGTTACCATTGATATTTTTAGTGTAAAAATTAATTATAATAACTAAATCAAACTAAAGCAAATTAAATTTAACACATTTACTTTAATATGTGTATTTTTCTTCCCCTATTCCAGACTTTTCTCTTTCCTTATTCTGTGTTATTATGTAATCATGGTTTGCCTTCAATTTTGGGTTCTGGGCTTCTTTTTCCATTAGATCAGTCAAAAACCTGGGTCAGAAAACTTTATATGGATTTAAGTAAATGCCATACCTTTCACCAAAGGGCTTTTATTTCAAACTTGATTTTTAATTGTAAGATAAAGTTTTATAATGCCTTGCTTTATGAAGTGATAAAGCACAGCTGAGTTGTATAAAAGTGAGGATGATTGAAAAGACTTCTTGTCACATTCTGAAAAATGATTACACTCAGAGGAAAGTAATTATTTCTTATAGGTCAATTCTTGCTTGCTTATTTATTTACTTGTAATTGTGGTACAAAACACACTAAAAAACATTTCTTCCTCCTCCATTCCTCTGGCAATTAGCATTCTATGTTCTGTATCTATAAATTTGACTATTTGAGATAATTCATAAAGTGAAATTAATGTATTTGTCCTTTTGCCTTTCTTGTTTTTAAATTTCCTTAAAGTTTCACCAATATCCAGTTTCATTGTTCAACCAGCTTCACTATTTTGAGACTTTTTCTTTTAAAGTTTAAATCTGTACATAGCAAATTGAGTCTTGGTGCAGAGATAATCTGAACTTTTTTGTATCTTGGCAGGGCCAGATTTGAATATACAGTTTTCTAATACTATTAAGTTAATTAACTTTTATTCTAACTTCTAACTGGAAGAATTATCAGGCAACAAATCCACTGAAAAACCCAAATTTGTTCTGGAAAAAGGAAAGGAGAAAGAAAAAGAAAGGAGGAGGGAGAACAGGAGGGAGAAGAGACACAAATACACAAACACACATACACACACACACAGACAGGAGGAGGAGATGGACACGTTAATTATCAAATTGTAGAATTAAAAGCATGAATATGGAGAAAATATTTATTAGTTGGCTACGTGATACAAGTATTAACATTATTTCTCAGTTTGACTAGAAAATACAATAGTTCTCTAGGAATCATTTTTAAAATCTCAATACTGCATCATAGGAGATTTTTTTGCCTATGTGAAAATTTTGTTGCTTTCTGACATAACTCAAAAGTAGATAGTCACTTATAGACAGGGATACAATATTTGGATTTGCATATAGTGTCACCAAATGATGCAAAATCCAGAAAGATTTTATTTGTATTATTTCCTTGAAATCATTTTCATATATTCCAAGAAATTTTAAAAAATCAAATATTCTAACTCTGGAAAACTTAAGTTTAAAACCATTACCTCTTGCAGCTGACTGATTGCAGAGTTCTTTGAATAAAACCCAAGTACTATGCATTTGTATTTCAAGTGTTTATGGTGGGTTTATCTTTTGTTGCACAGAAACAAAATATTTGAAGACAATATAATTAAAAGATATTTAATATTCTTTGGTAATACAGACACAAAAGTGAACAAAAGGGTATCTAAAGTATAAAAGCTTACCAAGGGTTTGTATTTATGTACAAGGTGTTATGAGATCCTCAAAAGTATGGAGAGTATCTTTTTTGTGTACCAGCTCTCCATAAATAGGATGAAAGAAAATATAAATAAATATCCTGAGTCATAAACAAGTGATTGAATAAATAAGCAAACAAGCAAAAAATTCAAGCAAAATGGGATATGCTAATTATTTTCCTATTGTTTCACTTTAAATTTATTTCCAGGACTATTTGCTGTAAGGGGAGCCATTTTGCTGAGAGATTCCTTTGCAGACTGGGGTTTGAAAATGGACCTCACTACACAATGAATTTGTATTTTGAAAGGTCAAACAGTGAATGGGTAAGCCTAAGAGGTATCCAGTAGGTAGTAAGTGAGACTACAAACCAAAGAAGGTGAAAAATATCTTGAATATATATATATAACTATCCCAACATGTTTATAATCTAAGTTCTTCTTTTATCCCCCTGTACAATTTCTTATTCCTCTGTTACAATGCTTACTAGACAAATGAAAAGAAAGCTATAATTCCATTTTTACGAGCATTAAGACCCAAAGAAAGAAAGTGCTTAGTGGCAACTCTATAAATGAACAAGAACGGACAATATTCCTAGGAAGGGCAGAAAGGAAGAAAAGGGAAAGCAGGTAGCCAACGGGAGCTGAGAAGGGAGTTTAAACTACTGGAAGCCTGTGTAGTAACAGACACATGGCAACGCTCATCTCTTTGCCTGCTTCCATAGCATCTCCTCTTAAGGAGGAATATGGCTTTCTGCCACCATGATTGATGCACAGAATCACAGACGTGTCATAGCATTAAAGAGCTCCATGACTACAAAGACATGCTGCTTTAAAGTGAACTTTAACTGAGCTTAAATATAGAGCACAGCTGTCAAACTGCACAGGGCTCTCTTCCAATCTATTATCATGAAAATGATGTTTTGAACTGATTGTAATTTGAAACGATAGGGATGCTGTAACTAGAGGAGATGGGTCAACTCTGTGTCAAAGCTGAAAATCATTAGTTGCCTACTACTAAAAACGTTGATTTAATGACCCTATAGAAACAAAGGTGTTGGTTATTTTGAGCATTTAATAAAATAATTACTAAATTTTCGCAGAATCCTTACAATATTATACAATAAAAATATCTAATACAACATGATGAGAGAATAAATCTAAAGGAAAAAGAATAGAGAAAACTGCATCTTATAATCAAATGAAAGTTATCAAAATAAAGGTACTAACTAGTCTTTCTCTTTAGGACCAGGTAAGCTGATTCTCTGTAGCAAACTTTAAGCATTTCATCCAATTCATTTTCAAATAAAAATTTGAGTCACAAAGGACAGAAAGATGAGAAGTATAGGCCTTCTGTGAGTTTTCTATGTTCATCTGAGAGAACCATAATATAGCAAAAATATAATGTGTCATGATTTAAGGCAAAATTTAGTGGTTCTGAGTCTACAGTAGTCTCTTATATAAGTCTGACTGAAAATCAATTTACCAAAATCTTTTCTTATGTGAAAATTTTAATCATCCTGATCCAACAAAGTGAAAAACTTGATAACTAATATCAGAATAATCTGCCTTCATTGGAAGTCACAAAATGTAGATACATCAACAAAGGAGCACTTTTTTTCTGTCTGTTAATAACAGAATGTACCCAAGCATTCAGAACACTGCTGTGTACACAGTAGGTACTAAATAAATACGTGATGCATAAATAATAGATTGTAATACCTGTACCATTTGTGTAAATTATATTTCTACAAATACTCAAGGTAGATTTTAAGCAGAATGAATATGATATACTCTCCACAATTAGCTGAAGGACTACAAACTAATCATATAGAGTTAACTCATTATTAGTTATGTCATTGTATTTCTTGATTTTTTTATAATCTACTTTTATTGCAAATGCCAGGATCAAAAATTGTTCTCAGCTGAAATCCAACCTCTCTGCAATAAATTAATAAGTTAAAATGTGAATCCTAAAGGGTAAATACAACATAACCTCTTTAATCCCTCTAATACAAAATAACACATTGTCTTTTATATTATCTATTTTACTTGATACTTTCATTGGAAATTGGTTTTATTTCAAGAAAAAAGGAAGCTGGCACTACAGTAATCAAAATTTATTCAAGACTGATGCTAACTGATTAGATATGAGTGTGAATTCCATGTGGAAACAGGAAAAAACGGTGAACACCACAAGCTCACCATAGCTCAGTAAACCTTTCCCATTCCCAAAGTGGAATCAGTAGTGAAATTATAAATCGTAAGTAAATTAAAAATTATAATATATGATTATACAAATATATGCAAAATATAATAATATTGTATGTGTTGACTGTGACAAAAAAAAATACCTGTATTGATCTCAGCTTGATATTTCTGCATATTACAGGGTATTTGTAAAGAATCAGTACTCCAAGCCACTGCTGGACGGAGACCTGAGATAGGGTAGTTCTAAAGAGAGTAGGCAGAAGAAATACTTTATATACATGCTGAACCACAACCTCTAGTTGTGGTTAGAAAGAAGAGAAGCAGATAGACCAACTTGGAGCATGACTGTAAGCATGGTGTGACTCTGTGATCAAAGGAGTCTGGCAGGCTTTGTGACTAAAAAGCAAAGATTCAAGCAGAGCTGGGTTTTACAAATAGCAGCAGCAGCCATAGAGCAAAGTATAGTTTTAACATGAGTATAATGCAGAAATGACCACTGGCCACTCTGTCCCTTTTGTCAGTTAGTCTATGTGGATAGTGATTGCTATAGAAGTGGCATTTTTCATGGAAAGACCAAAGATTTTAATACGACCATCCTTCACTGGGAGAACATGTGAGGTCAGCTAGGACATATCATCTAGCTGTGGTTGTAATAATAAATCTACTTAAACTTGACTGAATATAACAGAGTCAGATTTCCACAGTATATGAAAGTAGCATATTTTATTTTTGCTTAGTTCAAATAAAATATAAATATCTTAAAATTAAATAATATATATAAATTACCTAGATCAGTACCTGGTGCATGCAAGCACCAAATAATTGCTTTTTCCAACTGCTAATAATAAATTAATAAACTTTCCTTGATCCCAAATAATCATGAAGTAAATTATTCTGTCAATTACAGTTACACATAAAGATTAAACATGAGGGAATTAGAGTACAATAAAATGTGTGGAACACTAAAATAATCCTGGCTATGTGAGATTTAAGCTGTCATGGGTAAGGCAGTACTTATCAGTTGGCCCATATAAGCAGCTTAGTAAAAAATAGCAATTCTATTTATGGAATTTTGATTTCTATTATTCTCTTGAGAAATGCCTGCCCATCAGTGGTCTTTCTCTGTTGCACAGTTCCTAAGTTTCAACTCAAAGTGATGAAACAGAAAGAGAGTTTGATTCCTTGTTATCAGCCCTGAAGTTGTTATAGTTCAATTCTCAAAATTCTGGAATAAATTAATAACCACTTACTTAATCTACAGTATACTTTCTATTAGAAGTCCATGTCATATATTAAACTCACAAAAAACATGTTTTGTAAAAGCTTCTATGTATGTCTTTATTACTTATTCATTCATTCATTCATTTATTCACCCATTGGTTCATTAAATAAATATTTTTGAGTGTCTACTACAGTGCCAGACACTGCAATAAAGCAGGGACACAGCAGTGAGTGAAAACAGGCAGGAATCCTACCCTCAGGGAGCTGACAGTTTCAAAAGTAAGATTTTATTCAAATAATCATAAAAAATATAAATGACAACAATAGTAAGTGCTAGGAAAGAGTGCTACATTGTGCTACAACATTATCTGATAAAAAGGAGCTCACCTAGGATACAGTGGGGGAAAAAAAGCTTTTTTGTGAAGTTAATGATTGCCTATAGGCAAAGAGGAAGAGTTCTTTTTAAGCAGAGATGACTTGTTTGCAGACTTTGGAACAAGAGCACACAATGCTCCAGGAGCTTCAGCTTTCTCCCATTAAGGTAGATTGAGTCCCTAAATTAAGCAGAACATGATGCAGATCAGGGGCAGGAGCTTGGCCAAAATTTTCCCTCTCCCAGTCAATCTCCTTGTCCTGAACAACTGCAAGACCTCAGAATTCTGTGATGACTGAATAATTCCTGCATATTGAATTGCAATGTTGCAGAATCTAGCTGATGACATTGATAATAAAGGGGCAACAGGCTAATCAGGAAAGAGTCAGCTTTTAGTGACAGGCAAATATCATAGCAATTAGCATTAGGACAGATTTATATATACATATATCCATCAATTTAAGAGTTTCTCAATTCTGTAAAAATCCTGCAAATGTTCTGTTTACAAAGTATACTGAAGTTTGCTCTGGGAATCATTCTATTTGTTAGTCTACTCACACTTTCCAATATATTCAGGGATTTGTGTCCAGTCAATGTTGTGGTTCAACCCAGAGTAGGTTAAAATTCTGAGACTAGAATTACACATATCATTAAACTGGAGATCATAATTTTTTAGTATCAAAACCAGGTAAAACAAAAAAGAGGCAGAACAAGAACAATAATAAAATAGTCACATGTTATTATTGCCCAGGGCAGTCTTTATTGGTTTATACAATTCGAACTATTCTCATTCTTATTTCTAACAGGATATGATTTGTTAACTGGGTTGTAAATTAAAAGTTATTAGACATGTTCTAAAAAGATAGCAGAGTAATGTCTAGGCACCTAACTGATCAGAAAACATTTGAAAGGACAGTCAGGATGCTTTATTATCACATGTAGAATAAACCTCGGACCCCAAAGTGCTTTGTTGACATAAAGTACATATTACGGTTGATTGCTGTTTAAATTTATATGTTTTCTCCCTTAATGGTATTTGTTGGACATAAAAGAAAAATCATTCACCTCTCTTTCAAGTTCTATACTGGCTAGTGCAAATATAGAAAGCCTACAAACACGTTAGATTTCTTCTACCTTAAATAAATCATATATACCAAAAGAACTGAAAGCAAAGACTCAAACAGATATTTTTATAACCATGTTCACAGAAGCATATATCACTATAACCAAACGGTGGAAATAATACAAGCTTCCATTGACAGATGAATGATAAATAAAATGTGGTATGTACATAGAATGAAATACTAGTCAGCCTTAAAAATTCTGATGCATGCTACAGCATGGACAAATCTTGAAGACATGTGCTAAGTAAATAACCCAGTCACAAAGAAGCAAAAACAGTATGATTCCACCTACATGAGGTATTTAGCATGGCCAAATTCATAGAAACGGAAAGTAGAATGGTGGTTGGCAGGGGCTGGGAGAGGAAGAAGGTAGGGAGTTATTGTTTAATAATTATAGAGGTATAGTTTCTTAAGATGAAAAAATTCTGGAAATTGATAATGGTGATGGTTGCACAAAAATGTGAATGTGTTTACTGCCACTCAACTGTCCACTTAAAAATGTTCAAAATGGTAACTTTTATGATTTTATATATATATATATTTTTTTCTATCACAATTAAGGAAATAACTTCTCCTGGCTCTATAATCACTTCCAGCTCCACCCCATTTTTTCTATATAACACATCTTTCCAATAATTTAATTGTCCTTACTATTTCCAATTTCCTTACTGTCATTGTCTCTTAAACCTACTCAATCAGACTTATAATCACCACACTTTACCAAAACTTTTATTCTCAAGGTCATCAGGACTTCCATATTGCTAGAAGTAATGATCCCTTTATCAGTTTTCATCATACTTTACCTTTAACTTGACTACATAGTCCAGATTGCCTGGAACAGGAGTGGTTTGTCTATTGTTCACATGTAATTAAGGGTGTTCCCTTTCACTTTCAGAAGTGTATCAGACAGGATGACAAAACTTTTTGTGAGCCAAACTATCAGTATAGTATATAGTTGCTCACTTCTTCCTCATGTAAACACTTTATTTACTTGGCTTCTAATCATGGCACTCTCCTGGTTTTTGTTAAATTAACAGTATACTCTTTTGCTGGTTCCTCCTTATCCTGATGATTTCTTAATTTGAACCATCCCAGAGGTTGTTTCAACCAATCCTTTGACAGTCTCACCTAGTCTGACTAGAAAAACAGCTGAACTTTGATGACTCCCAAATTCATGACTTCAGGGTGGACAGCTCTCCCTATCACAAATTCATAAAGATAACTCCTCCTTCTTATCTAAATTTGGATGTCCAATGGGTATCTCAAACTCAGTTGGTCTAAATATGAGCTCTTCATGCTGCCCACTGTCTTCTTCATCTCCATTCTTCTAGTTGCTCAGGCCCAAAACTGTGATTGTTTTTCTTCGAAATCCTGTTATCAGCACATTCTATAGATTCTACCTTCAAAATATACCCACAGTCTAACCATGATTTCCAACACCAACTGCCACCACCCTGATTTGGGCCATTACCCTCTCCTCTGACATTATTGAAGTCAGATGACAGATCATTCCTGTCCATCATTCCTCCTTTAGGCGGTCCAGTGCAGTCTTTTCTTAACACAGAAGCCAGAGGGATCTGATTAAAGTATTTATTATAATAAGCCAGGTCTCTACTGACAAGTTCTCATTTCCTTCCCACTTTTCTTAGCATAAGAGTCAAAATTCTTACAATAGCCAATATGGCTATATGTAATCTGACCTCTCCTTACCTCTTGGAATTCACATCTTACTACTTCACCTCTTCCTCTCTAATCCAGTCCACATTCGCCTTTTACTGTTCCCAGAACATGCCAAGTATGCTGCTACCCTGGGGTTTCTGTGCATTCTGTGGTTTTTGCAATACGCCCCTTATCTTAAGCCTTTTTCTACTTGATTTTTCTGCAGCACTTATAACAATCTAATGTATATTTTATTTATTTTTATTGCATCAATCATCCCATTGTAATATAAGCTCATTGTTTCCATGTGATCAAGCATTTGTCTGTTTTATTCATATCCTCATTGCCTCAGTGCATTTAACATTCGATTATATCTGTTGAATGAACATAGACTGAAGAGTTATACGAATAAGAAGAGTAGCAATAGCTGCTTGTTGATTAAGATCCAGGGATGATTACTTTTTATTAAAAGTCTACTTTTGCTAAGCACTCTACAGGAAATATAAAGAAGAACAAGCCAAGGACCTTCAGTGAATTCATACTCTACTGGAGATGCAAACAAATTAACTGTTATACTTTCACCCAGGTTTTCTCCATTATTAAATAGCATCATCATTTACATAGTTGTTCATGTCAAAAGTTTAGTAATTATTCTTAATTTCTCTTATATGTTGGACTCCACATACAATCCATTAATTATTTCTATTCAATACACCTTCAAAGTACATCCTGAATTTAATCACTCCTCATCACCTCCCAGCTATTATCATGGTACAAATTGCAATTATTTCAACTGGGGTTTTTAGTAGCCTCTTAACTGTTCTCTCAGCTTAGCCTCCTTCCAATTTCAAGCAGCCAGAGCAGTCCTTAAACTGACAATCTGCCACTTCCTACAGAACACCTTCCAAAGTTCTCCCACCTAACTTGGAATGAAATCCAGTCTCCTTTCCCATGCCTATCATACCCAACTCTCTCAATAATCATCTTTTACAAATTTTTCTCTCCTTTTCTCTTTACAGGCACCCTGGTCTTCTTGCAGTTCCTACAACATGGACTCATTCCTCCCCTAGGACCTTTATGCTTGCTCTTTGTCAGCCTCCTTCTTCTGATCTTTGCTCCCTCACGTTATGCAGGTCTCAACTGAATGCTGCTTCTTCAGTGAGTGCCCACATGACCTCTTTTCCTAAAATCATCCTTTGCTCTACATCTTCTAACTGACCCATTCCTTGATTATTTCATAGAAATTACCATTATGTGAAATTAGATTATCAGTTCCTTTATTGTCTTCTAGAATGTAAACTTCATACCAAGGAATTCATGTACTTACTGCTATAGCCTGAGAATTAGAATAGTGAGTGTTGCATTGAAGGTACTCAATAAATATTTGTTGACTAAATAAAGAAGTACAATGCAGTAAATGCTTTAACAGAAGAACTTATTTAATAGTTGCTATTGAATACCTACTATGTACCAGAGACTTTTTTCAGAGACTGTGTTTACAAAAGGAATAAAACATAACTGTCCTTAGGAAAAGCACAGTCTATTTCGGTTGTCAGACGCATAAGGAACTGCTGGTAAAATATGCCATAATAAAAAAGTTTAAAATGCTGTTAAAATGAATAAAAGGAAATGTTTCTGCTGAGACAGTCAGGAATGATTTACAAGAGAAGTGGACTTTTGTATTGTTCACTGAAGGAATTTACAATACAGGGAAGAGTATTCTATGTTATGGAAGGCAGGCAGCAAAGTACAAAGAAAACAAATATATTATTACAAACAGGTAAGTGGTGTAGTGATTTCTCTTAATCTAATCAGATAATACTTTTCTTTTCTTTTTTTTTTGTGAGCAGAAAAGGATTTAGTGAAAGGATATGGAGACAATCATAGGATTTCTGGGAACATTGACAGAGTAGCCTCTGAAAATGGGTTGGAACAGGAAGGCTCTGTGGCTAGAGCCCAAATCATGCTGCAGAAACTGTGACCACCACCAAGGACTCTGGAGACACAGACAATACATTTTTCAAGCTATCAGGTCCTCAAATGGTCAATACGAATTAGTACTCTCCATAATCATGATAATTTTCCCAATATAATTGAAGTTTCTTCTGATTATTTTGCACATACAAATGACATATATACATATATGTACTTTTTAAAAAAGCTTCTTTATCTTTTCATATTTCTTTAATGAAAAATTTACTTAACACAATCGGTTTTTATCATCTATGACACTTTTTGAATAGCCACAGAGGTATTGTGCCACACGGTCACTTGTAGTCCTTCCAGAGACTTAATGTTGTAATCTTCAATTTCCTAGAAAAGAGTTTAATTCCTTTTTTACAGAATCCTTTAGAATTCCACCACCACTTTCAGGCATCAAGCTGAAAGAAGAATTATCATTCTATACCATACCTGTTTGCATTTAATGTTGACTGAAGTATCTTTACTGCTATAAGTGTCTTTACTTTCTATAATTCTTTACCTCCACATTTTAAAAAGACATTTCAGGAAAAACTTGTAACATTCTTAATTTACTGACATGACATTGTTCCTTTGTGACCAATACTCATTTAAAAATATGTATCAATATGGAACTCTGCTGAGAATTAAAGATAGACATTACACTAGAATATATTTAATGAGTGACTACCAGGTACTCCTCACCTTTTATTATTATTATTATTATTATTATTATTATTATTATTATTATTATTACTACTACTACTACTACTACTACTACTACTACTACTATTACTATTATTATTACCACCACCATCATCATCATGTTTTTCTGGTGTAATCAGTATTTTGGTATAACATAAATATACTTTTATTCCCCCTTTCTCTAATATAAATATCCATATTGGGGAAAAGCCTTAATATAACTGGCTCTACTATATGCATCTATATTTTTGCCATGCTCAAATGAAATTTTTAGTTTTTTCTACTTTAATGACAAAATAATTTCCAGGCAAAAAATAAAGAAAGAAATATAGGGCATAACTTTAATGAACCTCGTATGCTAGCTAGCATGATTATTTCAAGAACCTATCTGTTTACTCTTAAAATTTTTCTCAAACCACTTGCCAAATTTTCATGTTCTACCATTAACCACATCAGAAAGAGTTGTGCTTTTCAGGTTAGCTGATGCTGAAGCTTACTAGAGACAATAATTATCCCAATTGCTACAAAAACATAATAAAGAAAAATACTCCTTACTAACTTCCTTTGAAATGGGACAACAGTATTATTTAATGGGTTTAGGAAAGCCAAATACAGTGGACTAGTCTCTTCCTGGGCAATCTCAACACATTTCTGCAAAGAGTCCACCATTTTCTTCTCATTCTACATGCTGCCTGCTTACCAACACTACCCTGAATCCTAAACTTACTTACATAGCACACAGTCCTGACCTGTAACCCTCTCTGTTCTTTCATCACACAGAGGCCCCTATGAATTTAGTTTTTTCTTCAGTTCTGCTATTTTTTCCTCTTAGACTCTCATCTCACAGAATGAAACTTTCACAGTCACTCTAATGCATATCTCTATGATTTTGCTACATTTTTTCAAATACAAAAAATATCCTTTTCTCCTCTACTCCAACTATTCAAATTTTACCATTCATCACAATTATTATTCCAATTTTTATAAAAATCTTTATTAACATTGAATTCTGACATGATTTTTCCATCCTATAAAATCATATTTTAATTATGGTCCACTTAATAGGGTTCACTGTTATCATGTACTATACATTTCAGGTCCTGAGCTGATATTTAAACCTTTTATTGATATTTTCATATTTTTATTTCTTGTATCTTCGACTAGACTACTATTGTCTTGAGATCAGGGAAAATGGCTCACACTCCTTGAACTTCTACAGTTCACAGCACAATACCTTCTACCTTATTGAGTTCAAGAAATACTCATGCTTATTATGGAGTATCCCTGGTAGAGCTTCTTCATCATTTTATGAAGTACTTAAAACCTCCTTACAGCTTTATCCTATCTTTATAATGTAAGAAAAATAATTCCTAGCATTAACTCATATCTACAAGTGTCATAAGAAAAGTAAAAACATACAGTACTAAGAAAGTTCAAAGGAACAGAAGTTGTGCTGCTCTGGGATTGGGCATCATCCCAGAGGGGCTTCTTGAAAGTGTATTGAATTGAGAAATACAGAGATAATGATCTGGGAAATAAATTTGTGATATGCTATCAGATTCTTCAAAGAACACCAAGAATTCTTTTAAATAAGTCTCATAAAAATTGATAATGAGATCAAGGAATTTGAAGGGGGCCATAAATCCTAATCTAACATGAGAATTGTTGGTTCTCTCTTTGAGATGAAGTAGACTAATCTGATGTACAATTAAGTTTCCAATACCAAGATGTTACAATCTTAATTGCTTAATTATGTCAAAATGACCTTAGTAAACTTATTTTGCTGAGATTCAGAAAGCAGAAACTCCACCTTATTTAAAATTATGATCTCTGAAATTCAAGCGAATTTTTGATTAAGAAAATAGTACGTGCTTACTATAAAGAGTATATGAAGTATTACCACTTTATTGTCACTTTCTCAGCTGCTAGATAGCATGTACATAATGAATGCAAGGACTTCTGGGTTTCTAGAGGAGAAAGTGTTCAAATAAATTTATGGTCAAGGTATCCACATTTCAAGGGACTCGTTTTAAAACCACCGGTAATAAGGAGATTCACTTCATTATGTTTACTTTTGAAAATCACCTGGCATTAGATCACTGCTATTATCTGCAAAATAATAGTCATACAATATCTGCAAAATATTTGCCATATCTTCAAAACAATGCTGCTTAATAGATTTCCAAGAAGTTGGGGGTGAGGGGAATAACACGTATCTTTGAATCAAAAAGTAATTCACTCTTAAAAAGTACTTATATGATAACTATACCATTGATGTTCCAGATCAGCCTTCTTACTTAAAACACTCCTTCTAATGCATGAAGTAGATGCATGTGTGTATGTTATATTCAGTAAGACTATCCAGAAAAATCAAATAAACTTTTGTTAACTTTTTTTTTATTTAACCATCTGATTTTAGTGTGGCAACAGCTTTACCTAGGGTAGAAAACATCTGCAGAAAATCTTCCAGAAAATTTGTTTTAACCTCTAATAATTGTGGAATGTTTGATATTAGTTTTAATTAATGATAATTTTTAATAAAGCTTTTAGCTTACACATAATTTCTAAACTAATGTAAGCAGACGAGGTTATTCTTTCTAACATTAATTGAATTTATAAAGTAGAAATGGAAATTTTCTTAACTGTAATAGAAATACATTTTTAGAATATTTTAAATGCTTGCTCACTCTGTAGTAAAAGTATGATCATTTGGTTCTTAACTAAATTAGTTTTCAAAAAAGAAACACTGACTATTTAATTCATAATTTGTTCAGAAAACAATTTCCAAAGGAATTAATAAGAAAAGGTACATATATATTAATAAGCTATTCTGCTTAGAAGTCACATAAAAGAGAAAAAACTGTACTATGATGTAAGAATGAAGTAAATTCAAAATTTAATCTAAAGAAAGAGTCTATGCCTACATCTAGAAACAAAACTATCAGGCTGCTGCATATGGCTTCTGTTTTATTTGTCTTTATTGTCATATTAAACACAATCTCAAATATATGTAAGCAAACATTTAGTTCTTAGGATAAAACTTTAAAAGTGTAGCAGGAAGAAATTTTAAATACTGATGACAGTATGGACTCACAGTATTTCCACTGTGACTAGTTATTGGACCCCAATCTACTACACTAGTTTGCAGAACTGGGCAACGAGACAGTGTAGGCTGCTGGCATGTATTGTTCACTGAAGCTTGAAATGACATATACCTCAGAGAGGGTACTAAGGAGCTTGCAAAATTTTGGTACTAGAGGGAGAAGGCATGATATGGTGCCAGTGTGACTCTGTCTTTGTACTTTGTAATCATTTTTCTTGTAGAACACTATGAAGCTAGAACTTCCCGTAAGCTGACATTCTCACTATTGCCCTCATGTTTCCTTGCAAACCCGTTTTGTGAGCACATCAAAATCAAGATCCTTGTCTTATTCCTAGTTCTTCTCACACACCAGCTAGACACAGAGCTCGGAGCATACTTTAAGTATTTAACAAATGTTGAATTGCACTGCTGGGAGAATGAGCCCATTGGTACCACATACCACTTACCAGATAATTTAGCCAATATTCACTTCATTTCCTGTCACACAATAGTTGGCCACCCCTGAACTGTATTACCTGTTTCTATTATAGAAAAATTCAATTGCTGCCAAATTATTGTCAATTAAAGTATACTTCTGAAATTACATCACTAGACATTCCTGAATGCATTCCTACTGTCTTTCCTTCCCCAGTGTAATTCAATTAACCATCACTCCTCTAGAGAGAAGGCTCTTCTGGGACTGGTGGACAGGGCTGAAGCATCAGAGATACACCTACATTTCTATTGTCATTCAGAAGAATAGTATACAAGTCTTTTACATAATGAAATAATGGAGACCAGAGCTGGAAACTCAGTATATGGAACAGAGTACGAATGAATTGTTGGGAAAAAAGGGAGTTCTGAGGGGTTTGAGTAATACTATGAGGTCCTCATGAAATAAGAAGAATATTAATTTAAGAAACACTCACTCAAATAGCCAAAACAATCTTGAGAAAAAACAGAGCTTGAGGAATCATGCTCCCTAACTTCATACTATACTACAAAACTATAGCAATCAAAATAGTACAGTACTGGCACAAAAACATACAAACATATCAATGGAATAGTACAGAAAGCCCAGAAATAAACCCATGTACTTATGGTCAATTAATCTATGACAAAAGAGGTAAGAATATACAATGGAAAAAAGTCTCTTCAGTAAGCGATGTTGGGAAAACCAGACAGCTGCTTGTAAAAGAATGAAATTAGAACATTGTCTAACACCATATACAAAAATAAACTAAAAATGAATTAAAGACCTAAATGTAAACTGAATACTCTAAAACTCCTGGAGGAAAACATAGGCAGAATGTTGCAATAACATTTAACATAAACTGCAGCAATATTTTTTTCAGCCAATCTATTAGAGTAATGGAAATAAAAGCAAAAATAAGCAAATGGGACCTAATTAAACTTTTAAGCTTCGGCACACCACAGGAAACCATAAGCAAAATGAAAAGACAACCTGCAGAATGGAAGAAAATATTTGCAAATGAGACCAACAAGGGATTAATTTCCAACATATATGAGCAGCTCATACAGCTTAATATCAAAAAAAAAGCAGCCCAATCAAAAAACGTGCAGTAGATCTAAACAGACATTTATCCAAAGAAGACATATATATGGCCAACAGGCACAAGAAAAGATGCTTAATATCGTTAATTTATTAGAGAAATGCAAATCAAAACTACAATGAGGTATCATCTCACACCAGTCAGAATGGCCATCATTAAATAGTCTACAAATAATAAATGCTGGAGAGGGTGTGGAGAAGAGGAACCCTCTTACACTGCTGGTGGGAATATAAATTGGTGCAGCCACTATGGAGGACAGTATGGAGGTTGCTTTAAAAACTAAAAATAGACTTACATTATATCTCAGCAATCCCATTCCCAGGAATATATCCAGAGGAAACTCTAACAGAAAAAGATACATGCACTCCAATGTTCACAGCAGCACTGTTTACAACAGCCAAGACATGGAAGCAATCTAAATGTTCATCAACAGATAAATGGATAAAGATAGAGAGATAGAGAGATAGATAGGTATGTATCTTCAATGGATACAATGAGATATTACTTAGCCATAAAAAGAATGAAATAATGCCGTTTGAAGCAACATGGATGGATTCAGAGATCATCATATTAAATGAAGTAAGACAGATAGAGAAGGACAAATACCATATGATATCATTTATATCTGGAGTATTAAAAAAAAAAGAAACAAACGAACTTATTTACAAACCAGATATAGATTTACAGACAGAAAACAAAATATGGTTACCAAAGGGGAAGCAGGTAGGGGGAGGGATAAATTAGAAGTTTGGGATTAACATATACACCCTACTATATGTAAAATAGTTAAACAACAAGGACCTATTTATTGCACAGGGAACTGTATTCAATGTATTGTAATAACCTATAACAGAAAAGAATTTGAAAAAGACTCTTTATGTATGTAAAATTGAATAGCTCTATTGTACACCTGAAACTAATACAACATTGTACATCAACTATACTTCAATAAAAATAAATTAATTTAAAAAAAATCCATCAAAAAGATCTGGTGGTTTCGGTGGCCCCAGAGGAGCTGTCAAATCAGGTGTTGGCCACTGTTTTCCAGAGACCTGAGGAAGGCAGAGCCTACATTTGAGGTTGAGAAAATCGGGGAGCAGAAAAGATTCCTCCAGGAGAAGAGAAAGATTTTGTGACAACCGCTACCCCTTCAAAGGGGTACTCCTGTACAAAGACACCTGCATACCAATTTATAGATTTAGCTATTTAAATCATCCCAACAACCAGAGTGCGGACGGCATATTAATGGCTATCAAAGAAAAGAAGAATACATAAAACACAAAGAGAAGATTAGCTCGAAATAAAAGAGTTGCCAGAGAAGTCAGATGACAGTCTGATTGAAAAATAAGAGAAATAAAAGAGATTTATGTCCTTTTAAAGAGAAGAATTTTTAATTTAATCTCCAAAGGAATGTATAAAAAATTGTTTTTTTAAAAAAATTCAATTTAGTAGCTAAAGTAGGAAAATGAATTACTGAGGATCAACAAAACACAAAACCAGAAATTATGAAGGAAAAATAAGATAATTGGAAAACAATTTTGATTTTGAAAACCTTGATGTAGAAAAGAATCACTAAATTCCTGGATAAAGATTGTTAATAAAAGAAACACATGTACACAAATTCTAGTAAAATGCTTGAAACTCAGAGAATATCTGAAGGAATATGCATCTGTACATTTACAGAAGTGACATAGCCTCTATCAGGTGCATGTCAACATAATTATGCTTCCCTATTAATTTGCACAATACTGTCAGAGATGTTTAAAAAACTTTGTGCCTGATAAATTTATAATTTAAATCACTTTTAATTTTGTCATGTTTTATATATTCCTGACCAATCTATTAAGTAGTTAATAATTTTAAAATCAATTAAATCCACTTGAGCATCTTTCTTAAGAAAGAAAATTCAGGGAATGATTTTGAAAAGAAAATAATTTTCTAATATTAATCATCTTATTCTTTTCATCTATTTAGCAAATTTCTCTTTTGCATAAGTTTTGCTATCTTTGTTATTTAAGCATAATTGGTACATACAAATGCCCTTAATGCCCAAAGTTCATTATTTCTTTTTTTTTTAACATTTTTTATTGATTTATAATCATTTTACAATGTTGTGTCAAATTCCAGTGTAGAGCACAATTTTTCAGTTATACATGAACATGTATATATTCATTGTTACATTTTTTTCTCTGTGAGCTACCATAAGATCTTGTATATATTTCCCTGTGCTATACAGTATAGTCTTGTTTATCTAGTCTACAATTTTGAAATCCCAGTCTATCTCTTCCCACTCCCCGCCCCCTTGGCAACCACAAGTTTATATTCTATGTCTATGAGTCTATTTCTGTTTTGTATTTATGCTTTGTTTGGTTTTTTTTTAGATTCCACATATGACCAATCTCATATGGTATTCTTCTTTCTCTTCCTGGCTTACTTTGCTTAGAATGACATTCTCCAGGAGAATCCATGTTGCTGCAGATGGTGTTATGTTGTCACTTTTTATGGCTGAGTAGTATTCCATTGTATAAATAAAACACATCTTCTTTATCCAGTCACCTGTTGATGGACATTTAGGCTGTTTCCATGTCTTGGCTGTTGTAAATAATGCTGCTATGAACATTGGGGTACAGGTGTCTTTTTGAAGTAGGATTCCTTCTGGATACAAGCCCAGGAGTGGGATTCCTGGGTCATATGGTAAGTCTATTCCTAGTCTTTTGAGGAATCTCCATACTGTTTTCCACAGTGGCTGCACCAAACTGCATTCCCACCAGCAGTGAAGGAGGGTTCCCTTTTCTCCACAGCCTCTCCAGATAATGCTGGTTTTTTACCTTCAAATAATATTATACTCCTTATACAACTCTAGAGGACTACTTAGAGCAAAAATGACTAAAGCACTCATGCAAGTGTGGATTCTTTGCTCACCTCTTTATTCTTACACTGTAATCAGTCATTACATCTCTCTCCCCCCACACACTCCTCCTTAATGCCTCCCTTCATTTTCTGTATCTCACTTTATTTTCAGCCATAGATATATATTTTCTTTTAGTCCATTTTTTTACTTTCAGTGAGCTCATGAAATCCTGAATACTTTCTTAATTAAAGTATGTACTAAATGTTCAGTTTTACAGTTGTATTTATTACTTATATAGCGTAAGATTTAAGAAGTGACTTTTAAAAGCATCAAGAATTTTTGATTTCCTGAAATAAAAAAAACAAGCATATGCCATAATCCTTTTTCATAAAAAAAATTTAAATGTCTGAAAATTTAGATGCCACCATAAAGGTGACAGGTACTTAATTTTTGCTAGCAGTAAAACAGGAGCAAATAGGGAGGTTTAAATGTGCATCAGAACAGAAGTTGAAAACAAGGATTGTGCCAGGAAGTAATCTGTGATGATTTGTAACATAAGGAAAGATTAAGAATATTTATAACTGTCTGATTCTTGAAACACACTTTTAGCATTTCTATTCTGAGAAAATTCTCAGGCAGATTTTAAGATATCTTTTATTAAAGATCTTAATTCAGAAAATTTCCTTCAGTAATGCTTTAAAATATCATCAGATCCAAACTGTGAAGGTATAAATTTTTTAAAAATGAGAGGCTATTACATTAACCTTTATAATCTCCTTATATACATTTCATATTTAAAATAGTAGTGCTTATCTATTTTATATAAGCAACAAGTATGCATTGTACAGCACAGGGAAATATAGCCATAATTTTGCAATAGCTTTAAATGGAATATAATCTATAAAAATATTGAATCACTATGTTGTACACCCGAAACTAATATTGTAAATCAACTATATTTCAATTAAATAAACAAATAAATAGACACACAAACAAATAACTGAATAAATAAAATAGTAATGCTTTCAGGTAGTTAAGGCTGGTGTTGAACAACATAGAGCTTTTTGTTTCATGGGTCTTCTTTTAGATTTCTCCAACCTGGTTAAACTAAATAGGATACACACAGATGGTAAAACCTTATGTTATTCTACTCGGAAAAGATTAGCTTCATTAAAATTAAAATTAGCTACCACCTGCTAAATATGTTTTGGCACCTACTAAGTAGGATTTCCAAGGAAAAATCACAAAGAAGAAATAAAAAAAATTTAAGCCTTCAAAGAAAACTTGGAATTATCTAGAAGCATTAAGGTGGACAAAAATCTCAAAGAAATTACTTTTTTCCCTAGAAAAAACATTATTTATTCAGTTTTCCCCCCTAAACTATTTATTTAATGTATAAAAGAAGACTAAAATTAAGCTGTGAACTAAGGTCTGAACAAGGATCTGTGACTTCCTTGTATGACTATAATGCAGAAGACCAAAAGGAAAAACGTAGTATTAACTATGTGCTTTCTTTCGCTCCAGTTTTAGGGAACTAGAGATAAATGTGTTGGATCCTGAAAATAAAACAACATTTCTGAAAGTGGTTGAACTAAATAAAAATGTTTTTAATTCACTGAAAAAATTATAGCTGATGGATTTTTTGGCAAACAGGACACTTTCAGGTTGGGATGACCATATGTCCATCTTGGCTAGCCAGGGAAAATCTCAGTTCATATTTACTCTCCTAACAAAATTATTAATAGCACTCCTTTTCATTCTCAAAATATCCCAATTTAAAAAACAAATCATACTATCATATTAAGATGTCTCTTATTAAAGATCTTAATTCAGAAAATTTCCTTAAGTAATGCTTTAAAATATCATCAGATCCTTCATTTTAGTCTCACACTCTATAAGAACTCTAAAAACTAACTGCAATTATTTTAATTAACATAAATGAACATGGTTGGAAATATGAAAGACCAAAAAAAGGGCTCTCTGGAAAGAGTACCTGAAATGACCTAAATTCTAACTTCTCCTCTTTCAATCTAGTGTTCAAATTTCCTTCACAGTTTTAGTGATGATTGCCTGACTTTTACTTGAAATCTGATGTATGAAGTCCATTCAACTTAAGACAAAGGCTGCTAAATCTTCACTCAGACTTTTATTACTCTTCATTTATACAAGATCTAAGAAGTTGGACTGTCTGTTTTTTCAGATCCCAGGAGGCTGAAAATCTTCAAAGGAAAGATATAACTAGAAGGAGGGTCACAATACACCAGAAGCAGTGACTGCAGACGTCCAGAAAGAAGGAATACAAGGTAAAGGAACATGAGCATAGATTCAACAAGTGGGAGTCCTTTTGAATTATTATGAATATCAGTTGTTGAAGGAGAATAAAAAAATGTGCAATGCCCTCTGTAAAGAGTTATTTTCAAAATATTTAATATGAATTTAAAGAATGTGGTGCTTATGTGATAGCCTGTTATCTCTAAAAAATTTATATATTCAGTGCATACTAATGTCTGTTGAAGATGTATAGTTCTTTCTCAGTCTTGAGGAAATAAAATTTCATTTCATACACATTTCTTTTAAATCTCTCTTCAGTTAATTTAGCCATGATGATTACTCACAGTTGTATCAAAAATTCAGTATAAATGTGTCATGGAGCTTAGTACTACCCAAAATTCTTTCAGACCTTACCAGAAGAGCATAAGAATGTATTCTGATGTTCCTTCCACCCCACAACTTACCCACAAATCAGGAAGTGCTCAAGTCAAATAATAACCATTCCATGTAATGAGTTTGCATTTTAACTTAGAATTAATTCTACATGAGTTAGTATATTTTAAATGTCTTATTTTATATTATGTTGTATTTTATGAATATTAAGCAATCAATAACCACTTTCTTGATAAGTGAAACTGGTGGTCTCCCTCATTCAGATCCCATGGTGTCTATGTACCCTGATCTCATTCATTCTTGCCTACATTATAGTCAGGTCAGTAGGTCAGTTAATTTTTATATAATTAGCCAACATTCTATTCTTATGCCTTAAGGGGACAATCATATCAATCCTTCTTATTGTCTTAATAGCTATGTAAAATTATTACCCTCTATGCTTGCAATCCCCTCAGCCACCTAAAATTCTTTCACCATCTATTTATACAGCAGAGGTCCCCTACCTTGTTTCTTGCATGGATAATTGGGAAAATATGTTGCTACTATGCATGTTAAATATTCTCCCATAGCAACTAACTGCATATCTTGAGAAAGATTTTCTTCCCAATGACCAATAATCAGATATTCAGAGTTAGAATAAATCCAGTGGACACAGGGAGCTTGAAATGTGTTCCAAATATTTTTGTGATTTAAGAATCTGAAGTAAGAAGAAGTTTCTTTGATCTAGATACTCTTCCATGGGGAGAATTCTGGTTTTCCTTGACTAGAAATATATTCTAAAATGAAATAGGTTCCACATGAATGCTCTCATTGCTCTACTACCACAAAAGTGATTTTTAAATACTCTGCACACTTTCTGTCATTGTGAAAGTAGTTTGATATTTGTTACTTATTTCTTCTACTCTGGCATTTTGTTTGTGTTCATCCCAAGTCAAGTATATAAAATTTATCACAAAATTACTGTTGTATTTTATCTACTCAAGCACTATCACTGCAGAAAATGTAATGCTGTATTATTATTTTAAACGGTAACTTTCATTATGTTTTAAATATGTATTAAATGCCTATTATGTGCATAGTCTTTTTCTAGCAAAATTAGAAATATTGATATGACCTACAAATATAAAACACATAAAAATCAAACATTAGTGTTGAGCCACATTTTGTAATTCATATGTAGCAAAGTCATTTCAGTCCAGTGTTTACAAGTGCGGCAATTATACCAGCAGATTCAGACTTTACTCTGGCACTTGTTATCTCTGTATCTTGCTAACCTTGGGAAAACCTTCTTTCAGAGCTTTGTGAAGACTAAATGGGATAACACAGTGACTAACTCATAGGACCTGCTCAAGTTTTTTGTTAGTAACATCACCAAAATACAACATCATTTTTGTCATGTAAAATGTAAAATATGTAATACATGTAAATTATTCTAGGTATACATCCTTTGAGTTTATTCTAACAGTCTGGTTATCTGATTATCTTATGAGTAAAATTCCCTCTGATATACATATAACAAGTGCATAACAACTAAAGTTTTTTCCTAGGAAGAATCTGTCAAACAATCCAGCGTTAAAGAAAGAAAAAAGATGTTTAAAATAAAATTTCAAAAACTCTTTCCCCAAATCAAGCAACAAAACAGAAGTTCCACAGACATAAATAAATGTTCACATGAACAAAATAAAGTTTGATATTGAAGGAAAGTTTGGACCCACTTGCTAATTATACACCACTGAGGAGGGTTAAATCCTTGAGACTGCTTTATAACCAAGGAACCCTCTAACTTCAGTGATTGCAAACAATTTAATAGTCAAGGAAGAGAACTGCTCCTGACAGTTCATAACAGTCTTTCCAGAATACACTTAGTGGAAACCAACAAGTTTAATAAAGTCCCCTTTATACCCAAAGCCTTTGTAAGATTTGACTTAGGAAAGGGTCTTCTTCATAAAATCCACCTGGTCCTAATGAATATACACCAGCCTTTTAAGATAGGAAGAACTAAAAATACATTTATTTTAAAGAAGAAAGTTTATGCATAACTGGAGGTTCAGATCCTTGGAATAGACTGACCTCAAGGAAAGTCTATCCATATAGAAAATCTCATTATTAGCCTTGATATTCTTTTCAAAATTAGGGAAAATATCCAAAGCCTAATTTGAAAAAAAGTATTACTGAATTAACCTAAAATTATGTTGATCCAGTTATCAATGCACATCACCAAACAGTGCTCTATAAAATGACACCAAAAAGGGTTAGAAATGGTTTTGTCTTTAACATCTTCTGATGAAATCATAGAATAATTAATAGTCATCTAATCTTATACAAAAGATTACAGAATGTTGGAAATGAATTGCTTTATTGTCTTGACATCATGTGCACATATATGTATATACACATACACAGACTCAAGAAAAGAGACCAGATTCCTGATTTCTAATCAAAGATTTAAAGGATTAAAATAATTATGTGGGTAAATACTAAACAGGGAAACATTGCTAAGACTGTATTCTCTAAAAATATCTAAATATTAGAGAAAATACAAAGGGGAAGGAAATGGGATTAAAGATGGGAATTAAATAAGGTAATCAAAATTTATTTAACAGATTCCACCTTTCTATATAAGACATTCTTTTGATCAAGAAAAATGTGTAAAACATGACAATGAAAAAAATGATAATTCAATATAATAAGAAATGTCATCAGTCATTGTACCATTGTCAAATGGCAAGAAAAGAGAATTAAGTAAAACACTTTCTGCTTTTGACAAAGACATCAGTTTTTAGTTTGTTGCTGTAAGCCAATTTTTCTGTGATAAAGAACCGAGCTAAGCTGATAGCAATGAGAAAAAGGATACAAGAAAGCTCTTGTTAGACTTGGGGAGCGTGTAGTTATAGCAGAACATAAAAGCAGCAATATACAGCAGAAAAAGCAGCACCAGTGCTCTTAGAACCTATGGATATGGAGTATAATTTAACTGAGATGTTACTAATGCAAGATGAATATATACGCCTGTAGTTGATCTTTCATTCACAAAAGTCTCCTTCAAGAACTTTACAAATAAATGTTTCAGTCAGCCATTGATTATTTTCAGAAATAGTGATTAAGCAAATATTTATTGAGCTATTATGTCAGAGGAAACAAGCCAGGTACCTGAAATGCAATCATATACAAGACCTAGAATCTGCCTTATTATAAGTTGTTTACTGTTCAGTAGAGAAGAAAGATAAGTAAACAGGAAGATAAAATAAACAAGGACAAAACTAGCTGATTAGTTCCTATTCCAGATATTATTCTTATTCCGTTTTATTTTTGTTCTTACTTTTAGATAGGATGTTAGATTTTGTGTTTCAATTGCATAGATTTATTAGTCATCATGCACACTTACAATTAATGATGCAAACCAGAAATCATTTACCAGTATTTTGAATATGTACTCTCTAGAATTTATAAGATTAATATTAATAATTTGAGGATAATCAAAATGGCACAAGGTCCTAAAATACTTCTTTTAGGGCCTCTTGAGTGACTACATACTATGAGAATTCCGAAATCTCTGGCCAAGATGAAACTGTTTCAACAGAGGATTTCACACTGAGAATTGAGAACCAACATTTGTTTTTTCCTGTGTTATTGTCATTATTCCACACTACTTTTTCAGTATGATGTAACTGTATTTAATAGAGGTGAGCGCAATAAACCAGTGAAACTATCTAGGGTCTAAATCATCTTGGGAAACTACTGACTTCAGTATGCTGTCCACCTCAATAAAACATGTGTCCATTTGTTACGCAGGTTAATAAAGCCTTAAGATAAATACTAGTATAACTGATTGGAGCAGAATGCTACGTAATAGCTTATAAAATAAACAGAACTTACAAACACATAAGAAAGTTGGCATTCCATTCTCACAAACCACCAATGAAGATACTATAATTTGTACTTCTAACTATTCCTGTGTGTGCATTCCTAATTAGTTCTGATTACCTGCCATTCTCTCCAACCCATACCATACAAATGTATCTAACTTTGAATATGATGAAGACTACAAATAGGTAGAATAAATTTCCATACATTTGCTATCTCATCAATTTAAACTGGAAAGAGAACAGAGTCAAAGAACTTTAATGACGCAATGACATGATCTGTTATTATAAAACATGAGCATGAGAATTCTTCCCTCAAAGATGAAACTCTTCCTCAGCAATATCACAAATAAAGTATTTTTAAAAATAGTAACCCTGGTGACTACTTTTAAGGCAATATTCTTTCAGCTGTATTTTTTCGAACACTTCCTCAGACAAACTAGCTTCTAAAAACACTAAGAAATCTTCAATTCTGAAATTTTAATATATTTAATAGGACATTCATCTTTTACCTCAAGAGAAATAATTTACTTTCAATGATGTACAAATTATATGCATTATTTCATCAGCATTTAATTTTTAAAAGTCCCATTTTTCCCTTACGATGGTTTTGTTTGTTGTTGTTACTGTTATACATGGATACATTCAACTATGCCAATGAAAATAAACCAACAATGTTGACAAAGACTTTTACAAAACGAAAACTCTGACCACCTAGTGAGTTTCTGAATATGCTTTTGATGGACCTAATAACATGCTTTTAATATATTTTTAAGTGTTGACTAATATACAGAGCAAAAATATTTTTAAAAATAACTGATGTTAGCTAAACTGTGTCGTAATCATTTTGTAATATATACTCAATATATCAAATTTTTATGTTATATAACTTAAACTAATACAATGTTGCATGTCAACTATATCTCAATAAAACTCGATTAAAAACTAGAATGAAAAATTTAAAAAGAAGCTGTTCACCACTCCAAACTCAGACTCTGAAGAAAGTCATGGTACAGGGTGATCCAACACTGACGTTTTTGTTTCTGATGAGTTAAGAAAATAAATAAGAAAGGTCAGGCAGCCAGCTCTTCTGGTTTGCAAATTTCAGTTCCTTTGTGGTGTGTATGCTGAGCTGAGGACTGGCAGACCTGACTGAGGTACTGTGGCTGAGGAGAGACCAATCTAGACCAAGAGCCAAAGTGAGGCTCTGGCATAGATGCACAGTGGTCTTCAGCACCAAAGAGGCAACAGGAAACTGAACCATCTGACATCAATCTCTCTGTTCAGACTGAGCTGAGAAAGAGGAGGCAGCAAGTTCGCCAACCAGGGATATTTGCTATGTTTGCCAGCAAAGTTCCATTTGGTAGTGACAATGTTGAATTTTACCTTAGTGCTGTGCTCCCAAAACACAGCAAGTCAAGAATTCCCCAACCTTTTTCGTGTTCCCAGAAATGGCTGACTACCAACAACCACTCTTCCCTATGTGACCTAGATACTAAGACTTATGGTTAACCCCTATTTACCCATGACAAGGACAGACAAAGACTCTCCAAATTTTCATTCTTTGAATCCTAAATGATTAGTTGCACTGTTCATCCCCACCAAGCAATCTGGACAGAATACCCACTAATTTTACCAAACTTTAGTCAGGTTTCTTTCTTTCCCCAGGCCCCTGAATGCTCACCCACTTTTGAACATTGCAATGCTGAAGAAAAACTTCTTCACAGCCTCTCCTGAGAACTAGCTGACCTCAGGGGGAAATATTTGCTAATTAACTGTCCTATCACACCACCACTCATCCCACTTTCCCACACCCAGTTAGTTCTAGCCTGTGTGTGCCTCCCTGCAAAAGAAAAGCCCATTCTGCCAACTGATGCACCTGCAGATCCACAAGTAGATTTTCCACACTGCAACAGTCACCCTACCCCTACTGCAAGAGTGATCTTGCTCCAACAAACAGTCTCCTCCCCTGGTACAAAAATCATTTTGATTAAGTTTCTCCTTACCGAAGTCCAGATTTGTTTATATTTGTAAACACCCAAGGACTAGCCTGAGAAATAAGGTGAGAGTTCTTCCCTTCTCCTATTACCTCAATATCATATAAGCCTTTTCCTCATATCCTAATGCCAACTGTAAGAGGAAAAAGGGGAAAATGGGGAAAACTTAATATTGAATTATCATCTCAAAACACTGACTTCAACCTCAAGATCCTTTTAAAATTACTGGATCAGACTAAGTTTTAAACTGATTTTTGCTAAAATTATTTATTTCCATTATTCCTTCTATATCCAGATTTGTTATAAGGAAACAAATAAATTTTAGATAATTAAATAAAGTATATATTTTCTGCACCGAGAAGCTAAATAAAAATAATGATTCTGTTGAGTTTCAAGTTAAAATAAAGTAACTTTATTTTTTAAAATTATATAGTTATTGACTCTAGAAGGCAATTGAAACCTCCTAAACTCCATTTTTATTATTACTGCTTATAGTTATAAGAGTAACAATACTAACCATATTTACTACATATTTAATTTTCCCATTTGTAATATTTTTATTGGTATTAATATTTCTGAGGCCTTACTAACCCAAGGCACTGTGCTCTATAAACAGTGGCTATTATGATCATCACAACAGTGCTCTGAGAAAGGTACTATCGGTGGGCTTATGATATAAATCAGATGGGTTCTCTGTTGTCCTGATTTAGTATCAGTCTTAAGACAATCTCTGTGTTCCCGAGTCTTCTTGGTTGAAGTTTTCCTAGCATTTCTATCCCTGCTCCCCTTAGAAGATAAAAACTTTTTCTTCTATCAATGATTAGTCTTAAATGGAAGAGAATTTGAGGTCCTTTCCCCAAGATTATCAGTCCTGTTTGCTCACAGCACAGACTCCTGAGCCAAGCATAGTTTCTCAGTACTGACTCAGGGGCAGAGGGAATTTTCTTCTACCTTTCCACAGCATTAATGAGTCTTTGACAAGATGGTTCTCTATTCCTTCCCCAGAGGTAGAAAGGTTTTCCATGTATTTTGACCATGATCTTAGCTTTATATATACCATTTACAAAGCAACAGAGGTTTAAAAACAAACAAAAAAACAAAACAACAACAACAAAACAGTAAAGGAAAAAGAAAATGTCTGAAGGGTATTCCTCACAAAAGCAACACATTTTATTAGCCGTACCATCTTTTTTCAAAATCTGGTTCTGCTTTTAGTGTGAACTTAGAACAAAATAATGAATTTACCTGTGCCTCAGTTTTCCTAAATGTAAAATGAGGAATATCATATCTATCTTACAACATTTATGTGTTCATTAAATAGCACAATACCTGGGGTATTATAAATGCTAAGTACATATTTTTGACTGATTAATACAGTTAAAACGTTAAATAAAAAATTTTTTTAAATTTTCTTCAGATAAATCAGATATTTCTCTGTCCATATAACCACAATTGGTAACAGAGGGTCAAATTTAACTACGAATTACACTTGGATCATATCAAATCCATTTTAGTTCAGAATAGATTAGCAGGGCCTACAGAACTTCCCAACTTCTTAATAACCATAAAATTCTTTTCCTAGCTTGCAAAGATCAAACTTAAATAAGTCCATTAATGTGGCACTATACACACAAGGTGTAATGTTTTCCTCCACTGCTTTTGCTTTGAAATCACCACACTGTTAAATAAACGTTGATCAATGACCACAGATATCCATATTGTGTTGTCTTTTCAACTGGTTCACAGAAGATATTTATCTTCTTTAATGCATTTTGACAATGTGATGATTTTCAGAAAAGCGGCTGCATTCTGAAGCAAGCCAGCTTACCAAAGGAAATTGGTAAATTTTGAATAGCCTTTGGAGATGTCCCTTTTGGACCCTGAAGATAAGAAATTTGTCCCTCCAAAGCCCTCTGTGAGTGCTCCCATCCAGAATTATCATTATTAGCAAACACTTCAGTTAGGAAAAAGTGGACCAAAAAATTGAGTCCACATTTGGAATCCTGAATTAATGAAGAACAAAAAGAAGGCAAAGTCTGCAGGGACAGAATGAAAAACTATGAGGGGAAAAGAAAAGGTAAGACAGACATAATAAAAATGTGTCAAAGGCAAGCTATCTACTTAAGAATACTGTAGAAGTGTGATCATAGCATGGTCATCAAATCTATTTCATAATTTCTCTTTGGTAGTTCATGTCCTAAAGAACTTGTTTCCAATGGCCATCAAGGAAACACACAAAATCTGATATCTGAAGGAATTTGAATGCAAATATGAACAAAACATCTCCAACGGGTCAGAGAAAACACTAAGGGTAATACACAATCAACTTTTTAATAATGCTTTAAAGGCAGGTTAAGCTATCTCCTGTCACTAAAATTCATAACTAATTTATTAGCTTTATGTCATGGTTTTAAAATATAATTTTATAAGAATGAAGCAAACAATGCCTCTTCAGGAATAAGTTAAAAACATGAAAATTCACTTTGTGGAGGTGTCAAGCCACTAACCACTTCAAAACGGACTAAAAAGCTTTCTCTTTTTCAAAAAACATACAATATACATTAAGAACAAAATATAGCCCAAGATATTTATAACACTTAAAGAGCCAAAATACATTTGTGTGTTTATGTTTATCTGCCCTAGAAGGCTAGAATGATAAATGGTGAGTAGGATGCATGGATTCACATATTAAAGGTATTCAAGTATAAACTGACAAAATCAAGCATGCTGTCTCTGGCTCAGTAAGCACAGAAACAGTATTTGGAAAACCTAGAGTGAACCATGACAGTAATATGCCAAAAACTGGGTCACTAGAAACTGAGTCTTTAAACTGCAAAAATATGTCTGTCCATTTATTCTAAGCTAAATAACTTGATTCTAGATTCAGACTGCTACAGTCTCTGCAGTGATACTGAGACAGAAAGGGGGCAGGGCACAGCCATCCAAGGAATGCTACAGCAATTAACATCAAAATGGTGAAAGATTCAACCCCCATTAAGCCTTGAGGCTCAAGATTATGGGAGATTTAACTCCTAGCAGACCTTGAGCTTCATTATATGCTCATTGTAATATATTAGCATGGTGAATAACATGCCCACAGGCACCATGGCAGTCCCAAGGCTAGCCACAAAAGGTCAAAGAGTGGGAAATGGGCAACTCCCTGGGAATCCCATCTCTTTCCCCAGACTAGTTAGACTGGTCCTTCCACTGTATTAGAATATGAGGCCACTGAGCCCATAAAAACTGACAACATGTGCCTCACGGCCACCGCCTTTCTCTCTCTCCTTTCAGAGACAGCCCACACTCTGTCTAAGGAGTGTGTACCTACTTTTAATCTGAGCACCCAACCCCCACACCTCGTAGCCTTTCTCTTGCCTTTCAATGTATCTCTCTGAATAAATCTACCTTTACTCAACTGTGGCTTGCTCTTGTATTCTTTCCTGTGTGAAGCTGTGAAGGAAAAGCCAGACTGGGCTAACAACATAACTCACAAGTCTAGGAATGTGAAGGAAAAGCTGGGCTGGGCTGGCAGGATAACTCACAAATCAAAGTATCGGAATACTGATCTGAGTTCTGCTGGACTAACTCGTAAATCTAAGTTAATTAGTGTTGGTTTGCTGTTCATGCTTTTTTGCTAGCCAGCTGGATTTTCAAAGAGATATATCTGGCTTTGGAATGTTGGTTTGCTGCCTCCCTGCCTCCACTTTTGTGATAATGATGCTGCTAAAGCTGTTCCATGCCTATTGGCCGAATACCCCAAGCTTGTACTTTACCCTATAAAAACCTCATGTGCACGTCTTGGAGGTGCTCAGAGCTTCGGAGCAGAAGCCCCTCTGAGCCCACCGGCATAACACATCTGAGTACTCCAACCCTCCGAGTGGTGCTTGTTTCTTGGCTGGCCTGTCATTTCCGTAACAAAGCCAAGGACCCATACTTGGCAGGGCACATCTCAGGAATATGGCCCTCCTCACTCTCCACATCCGTTTTTCCTGCATCAATACTAAGATAAGGTTAACCACTAAGACCCTAAGTATCTTTGTACCTGGGAAAATAAGTGCTATATTAGCAAAGCAAAACAGTTACAGCTTTAAAAAATTGTTGTTAAATTTTTTTCCACTGCCAGAGCCGCTGCATTATGGCAAAAATATTCTTCCATGCCTAAAAGATTTAAGTACATCTTTATACATCTAACAATACTAAATACACACAAACACACACACACTTTTATACATCTAGCAATACTAAACACACTCACACTGAATCCCTCTCTCCTTCCCTCCCTCTCCTCCTCTTTTCTCCTCTTCCCCTTCCTTCTTGTCTCTCTCTCTCGGTTTCTCTGCATCTCTCTCTCTCTCTACCTCTCTGTCTTTCTCTGGCAAAGATAAATCAAATAATTCAGCCATCTCTGTATTTGCAGGTTTCCACCCCTAACATTTGAGAGAGTTTTAAATGATTACATTTCATTTAGTGTGCTTTGGACTACTTCACTCTTCAAAAAAAGTGTATATCAGCTTTATTAGCCTTATAAATTGGAGACTGAAAACAGTATTTCATTCCTAAATGAACTCCATTAATGTATTTTTAAAATTTATAATTATACAATAGCACATGTTAAGCATCCATATTTGGCTATATGTTGGGAAAGTAATTAGCTAAAATCATAATACAATATATATAACCTTTTTAACAATACAGCTTTAAATACTATAATACTTAGAAAAAATTTATCAGATATCTTTCCTTTCCTTAATAGTTATAATGTAAATATGATGAAAAATACATGTAAATTTTTATTTGCCATTGATTAAATGTTTTATTATTTTAACCATTTTAAACCAGTGAACAGGATTAGATAAATATAGCAATGCAGTGTTAAGGATGTATAACCACATAATTTTATTTCAATATGTCATAAAATTATACTACCTGTATGGTCTTGGACTAGTTCTTTAACTCCTTTATGCCACAGTTTCATACTCAGGATAACATAAGAATTTACTACATTGAGTTATGATGATTAAATGAGAATGTTATTTGTAAAACTTTTAGAATAATATCTTATGTTTAATGTAAAGAAACACTAAATTTCTTAAAGGAACTTAAGAAAGAATTTAAATTGAAAAGAAAATTTGTCAGCACATAAAATTCCTGTGAAAAGATGAAATGCCCCAGCTAAGTTCTCACTAATAAGGTACAACTGCTCTGTTCTTTAAGCTTCATCTTAATCTCATATCTCCATCATCATTATAAGATTTTCTGAAACAAATGTTCTATTTTTATGTCTTTTATATGTCCTACACTGGGCAATAGATCACTGGTAAATCAAGTGTTTAATAAATTCTTGTTGAAACAGTGCATTTTTACATATTTGAAAATTAACTAGGGGTCTTATTTTACTATTATTTTTCCAAAAATGAAATAATTGTAAGTGAATGTATTACTAAATGATATATTTTAGTATACCTTTCAGAAAAATAAACATTTCAATAAAAGTATTTAATACCATAAATAAAATATAAAGCATATATTTGAGAGAAAATTCAAAGATTAAATTGTTAGATTAAATTATCACTGAGTTTCCAGGAAATAATGAAATATATTTGGCCTTTTTCTTTTCCAGGTTTACTGAGGTACAGTTAATATAAAATTTTCTCACATATGTACACACACTTTGATGTGTCTGGACATGTGCATACACACATCACCATAGCATCAAGTTGATGAATACCATCACCACAATCAAGGTAATAAATATATCCATCCCCACGAAAAGACTTGTTATGTCCACCTTGTGTGTGTGTGTGTGTGTGTATGTGTTAAGAACACTTAACGTGACTATTTTACAAAAAATCTTTGAAAAGTACGGTAAGATTTTCCAAATAATAAAAAATTGTCATTAAAAACACACATGTATGAGGCACTTTCACTACCAGTGAAAGATGGAGTCACAGGGGCCAGATTTATGAATACCCATCAAAACAACTGAAAACTGAGCAAGACATAAAACAACAGTTCTTAAATTACTAGACATCAGGTTATAATGGATAGTGATACCGAAGGAGAGGAAACAAACAAGGTGAGCCCAAGAACTGCCTGAGCTTAGAGCCTGAAGAAAATTTCTAGACCACAACAAAAGAAGGGAGACAGGAGAGTCCCACATATTCCCTTAGTAATCCCCCTTAAGGAGTCCTTGATCAGTGCATGTGTGTGACTAAACTATTAAAAGCAAGAGAAAGACATGAATGGTGTACACACCACTCATCAAAGTTTACTTAAGCCTGAGGCTACTGACTAAAATTAACACCAAAATGGAAAACTTTTTAAGAAGGCATTAAGTAGAGTACTCAGAACAGTTTGCAGGAGAAAAGATGAATAAAGAAATAACACCAGAACTGTCAAAATTTAACACACAGAGAAAAAACTAAAAATAAAAGAAAATAGAACATTAGTAGCCTATGGGAAAACTTCAAGAAGCCTAGTACTTGTGTAGTTGGAGTCCACAAAGAAAGGAGGGCCAGAAAAATATAACAGTTCAATTTTTTTTGAATTCAAGGAAAACTATAAATCTGTGGATGCAAAAAACTTAACAAACCCTAAGCACAAGAGATATGAACAGATACACAGTAAGTAAATCACTTGAAACCAAGGAAAGGAGAACATGTTGAAAACAGCTAGAGGGGAAAAAAGACATTACATACAAAGGAATGAAGCTAAAGAAACAAGTTGATTAATCATCAAAAACAATGCAAGCCAGAAGACAAGGGATCAACATTTTTTAACTACTGAAAGAAAAACTGTCAACTAAAGATTTCTTACCTAGTGAAATAACAGTAAAGAACAAAGGCAAAATAAAGATTTTTCAGGCATACAAAAGATTAAAAAATTTATCACCAGCTGAACCGCATTACAAGTACTGCTAAAGGTAGATCTTCAGGTATTAAGGAAATGATTCAGGACAGAAATATGGATCAATACAAATGAATGAAGAGGCCTAGGAATGATAACTATATGGATAAATGTAACATATTTTTTTCATATTATGTATAAATCTTTAAAACACAATTAATGAAGGGAGGGTATAGCTCAGTGGTAGAGCACATGATATGCATGTACGAGGTACTGGGTTCAATTCCCAGGACCTTCACTAAATAAATAAATAAGTACATAAATATTAAAAAAAAACACAATTGACTATTTAAAGATAAAATAATGATATAGTGTAGTGTTATAACATATTCAGAAGCAAAATGTATGGCAACAGTAACATACAGACCAGGAGAAGACAAACTGGAATACAATAATTTAACATTCTTATACTATTTTGAAGTGTTATAAATATAAAGGCAGACTATGATAAATTAAATATGAATACTATAAACCCTACAGCAATCTCTAAAATACAACAGTCAATAAATAAGTCAACCAAAAGTCCAAAGAGAATCGTAAAACAAATGCTCAGTTAATCGAAAAAAGCAGAACAAGAGAATAAAGCTTAGACAGACAAACAGAAAAGAAATAGCAAGATGGTAGATTAAAATTCAAACATACCAAAACTCACTAAATACAAATAATCTTAACCAAATTAAAAGGCAGAAACATTTAAGACTGGATGAAGATTTATGTTTTAAGTAGAATGAAAAATAAGATACCAAGCTCATACTAATAATTTAAAAAAAGGCTAGATTGGCTATAGTAATATTAGGCAAAGTACATTTCTGAACAAAAAGTACTATACTATTACCAGATGCAAAAGGTTTTTATGTATCCAGTAACAGATCTGTGAGATACACAAAGCAGAAAACAGGATTTCAAGGTGACAAAGACAAATCTACAATTCTGGAATGAAATTTCAATACCTCTCAATAGTTGATAAAACAGGTATACATAAATTCAGTAAGGATGTAAGAGACTTGATGAACACTATCATCCAACTTGACACTACTGATAACTATAGAGCACATCAACTAAAAAGAGCAGAACATACATTCCTTTAAGAATATTTACCAAGACAGACAATATTCTAGGTTAAAACTCTGATGAATCTAGAAATAGAAGGAAAGTAACAACCTGAAAAGAGCATCTATGAAAAATGTACAGCTGACATACATAATAGTGATGACTGAATACTTTTCTGTTAAGATCAGGAACAAGATGAGAATGTTCCCTAGCACCTCTTCTATTCAACACTGACCTGGCTGATGCAATAAGCCAAAAAGAAACAAAAGTCGTCCAAAATTGAAGAAAAAGAAATGTTCTTTATTGGTAGGTGATATGATCATCTATGAAGAAAATGCAATAGGATCTACAATAAAGTGACTAGAACTAACATCTGCTTTATGAGCTTTAAGAATACAATATCAAACAGGCAAATAGACAAACTGATCAACATCATTATTCATTGCAGAAATGCAAATTAAAATCATAATGAGACACCTCTATGCACCTATTACAATGTCTAAAATTAAAAAGAATGACCACACCAAGTGTTGGTGAGGATATGGAACAACTGGAACTCTCATATACTACCAGCCGGTAAATAAAATGTGTAACTATTTTTGAAAACAAGTTGTCAACTTCTTTAAAAATTAAATATAAATCTCCTATATGAACCAGCCACTCTACTCCCAAGTATTTACCCAAAATTTACCAAAGCATATATCTATACAAAGACTTAAAACACCAATGTTCCTAACAACTTTATCTATAGTAGTGTAAAACAGGAAACAACCTAAATGTCTAATAATATGTGAACATATTGGTATATGAAATAATGGTGTATCCATACACTAGAATACTGCTCAGCAATAAAAAGCAATGAACTATTGATAAACACAAAATCATGGATAGCTCCCATAATACTATGCTGAGTTAAAGAAGCAAGACCAAAATTGGATAAAATATTATATGATTCTATATATATATATATGTAAGTCTCTAGAAAATGCAAACTATTATAGTGCCAGGATAACCAATGTTTGCCAGGGAATAAAGTTGTAAACAGGAAAAATGAGATGGAGGAATTACAAAGAGGCAAAAGAGAATTTTGAAGGTAAGATTATCATCTTGATTATGGTTATGGTTTACATATTATGTCAAAATATAACAAGTTATTCAACTTAAGTTTGTGTAGTTTACTGTATGTCATTTATACCACGATGAATCTGTTAAAAATGCATGTGTAAATTATTTTCCTTCATTCCTTTGGTCATTTACTACAATCATAAAAATCTTACTGGTTAAAGAGTTTTAAAAAACACAAATTTTACAACTATCTTCAGATTATGCAGCATGGTATGGGAGAAAGCAGAATGGAAAAAAGAATTAGGAAATCTGTATTCTAGTTCTGGCTTTGCCATGACAGGCTCACTGAATATGGTTAAATCACTGAACCACTCAGGCCTTCAGTTTACTCACCTATGAAGTAAAAGGATTGCATGAGATCATTGGTCCTCAACTTTTTTGGATTCATGGAACATTTTGGAGTATTAGTTTTTGGTCTGAGCAATCAAAGGGACTGAAGAATCATCAAAAGAATGCTTTGTAGATCAACAGTAATTAAAACACAATCTTTACCTTATACCAAAAGCACACAGTAATTGTTTAAAAAAAAAAACCCACACTTAATATGCCATTTCATTGCCTTTTCTAGTGTGTCCTTTTGCCCCTACATTATTCTCTTTCATACACAAGAGGTAAAGTTCTCTCATGTTCTGGGAAATACGACATCTTTCTTTGGAACTGGCTTCCATTAGATTTACCATTTACTGTCAGGATTTGTACCCAACACTGAAACATACTACACAATCCCCTTTCAAATGTTCTAAAATACTATAGATAGAATTAGCAAAATTAAAGGACATGACTCTCAAAGTTGGACAGCATTCCTGTGAAGCAGTTAACACTGCTGTATTATATAATTTCTAAGGCCTGTTTCAGACCACTATTTTCAAATGTGAAAAATCATATCTATCATTTTGGTTTGTTGTGTTAAAGAGATAATGCCTATACACTATGAGTCATAGCTGACACACAAGAAATGTAAAATCTGCTCACCTCTGAGACACTAGTAGTTCAGTGTCCTTGGACGTTACTCAGATTATAGATGTAATTCTGAACTATTTCGGCCAGTTCTTGGTTAAAGTCCCTTTTACTGTTTCTACCTAATACATTTCAGCTTTAGGACAGACTTTATTTCCTGGTTAGGCTGTGACAAACCTTTCTAAGAATTCCAGGCAATTCTTTCTATTTAGAAAGATTTCACAAAGCATAGTCTCTATTAAAGGGTGTGAGGACTTCCTTTGACATTACTGAAATGTGTGTCTTTCTCAGAAATGAATAAAAGTTTGCATTACCTTAATGCTTAGTGATTGGATTATTATTTTTTATTCTTTTTATTAGGAATAACTGGCATATTAGTTGAAGGTGTACAATATAATGAGTTGATATTTGTATACATTGCAAAATGATCACAATAGTCCAATTAACTGCCACCACAACACATAACTCAAAAATGTTTTCCTTTCCATAAGTCTTCAAGATCCACTCTCCTAGCTACTTTGAAATGTAAGACACAATATTATTAACTATAGTCACCATGCTGCATATCACCTCTCCATGACTTACGCATTTTATAACTGGAAATTTGTACCTTTTGACCCCCTTCACTCATCTTGTCTAGCCCACAACCCCTGCCTCTGGTAACCACCAATCTATTCTCTATATCCATGAGTTAAAGTTTTGTTTTTTGGTTTTCTGATTTTTTATTCCTCATATAAGTGAGACCATACCATTTTTATCTTTCTGTCTGACTTATTTCACTTAGCATAATGCCCTCAAAGTTCATCCATGCTGTCACAAATGAAAAAAATCTTACTTTTTTATGGTTAAATGATATTCCACTGACTCACATTTTCTTAATCCATTCATCCATAGATAGACATCTAGATTGTTTCTGTATCTTGGCTATTGTTAACAACAAAAAAATAATGCAAGGAATACAAGAATGCAGATATCTCTTCTCTTAATGTTTCAAATTTCTTCAGATAAATACTCAGAAGTAGAATTGCTGGATCATGAGGTAATTCAACTTTTAACTTTTTGAGAAACCTGCATACTGTTTTTCACAGTGGATGCACCAATTTACACTCCCACCAACAGTGCACAATGTTCCCTTTTCTCCTCATCCTCGCCATTATTTCTTGTCTTTTTGATAACTGCCATCTAACAGGTGCTACCTCATGTGGCCTCCATTTTCATTTCCCTGACAGTAATGTTGAGCATCTTTTCATGTACCTGTTGGCCATCTGTATGTCTTCTTTGGAAAAATATCTACTCAGATCCTATGCCTATTTTATTTTTAATCAGATTGTTTGCTCTTTTCCTATTGAGTTGTATGAGTTCTTTACACATTTTAACTGTTAACCTCTAACCAGATATAATATGATTTGAAAAAATTTCCTCCCATTCAGCAGGCTGCCTTTCCATTTTGTTAATGATTTCTTTGCTGTGCAGAAGCTTTTTAGCTCAATGTAGTCCCACTTGTTTATTTTTGCCTTCGTTGCCTTCACTTCTGGTGTCAGATCCCCAAAATCAATGACAAGACAAATATCAAGGTGCTTACCATTTATATTTTCTTCTAGACATTTTAAGGTTTCAGGTCAGAAATTTAAGTCTGTAATCCATTTTCATTTAAATTTTGTGTATGGTGGAAGATAATGGTCCAGTTTCATTCTTTTGCATGTGGCCATCCAGTTTTCTTAACACCATTTATTGAAGAGACTGTCCTTTCTCCATTTTATATTCCTGGCTCCTTTGTTGTTAATTGACTATATATGCTTAGGTATATTTCTAGGCTCTCTCTTTTGTTTTATTGGCCTATGTGTCTGTTTATTGACATAGTGATTGAATATTATCTTTAAAATTTTAAATTTTAATTACTTTTGGACCAGATTTGAAGAGTTCTTTTTCCATTCAGTGTTAAAATTAAAGAGAAAAATGTTTGCTTCTCTCTAATTATTTTTAGTCATTTTGGAAGTTTTGTTTGGGATTTTTTTCATTTTTTAGCTAATAAAGAGAGAAACTTAGTGTTCTGAGAAAATTCTTCCCCAAACTCAAGGTCCACAACCAATTATAGCTCAGAAAATCTAGTTGGAGCTTTAGAAATACTAATGGGAATGTATCTTTTTCTAGCATCTTATTTGGTTTAAAATTTTGACATCTGTTTTTATAAATTTATAAATTTTAAGCAAAATTTTAATATATCTATGACATCTGTCAGTGCTTTCAGTAAGGTCTGAAATGTACTACAACCTATAGATTTTGTGTATGTACAATGATATCTCCTAGACTATAAGGAAATCAGTGTCTCCTTTATTTATATAATTGCATTTACAAAATTGTATCTTAAAAAATAATTGAGCTTTCACTATTATGAAAATAATTCTAAAAGCACTTAAGTTTTCCCTGTGACTAAGCCTTCTCGGGTTCACTTTATTACCTTCAAACATCCCTCACTCTTAATTGCCTTCAAAAAAAAGAAAAATTATAGGGACCTTAAACCTAGATTTAGTGTTATTCTCAAAAATATTGTATTTTTCTCCTGGTATTTTATTTTTATTTGTTTCATTTTGTTGATTTTATCGTTTGTTTAATGTGCCTTTTTCCTATAATTCTTCTCCTGATCAAATATCAACTAGATTAACCCCCCTTCTCACTGGATTGCTCCAATACAGGAAGTGGATGTTCTAACCAAAAACAAAAAAAACTTTTGATTTCTGCATCTCTTGTTTCTGAAAATAGAAAACAAACCAACTTGAAAAGAAAGTATTTTCAAAGGGATATGTCTCTTTGATGAGGAATTTTATTAATGACTGAAGATTTTTAGTAAGTGCAGTTTCCAAAACACATTACGTAGTGGGCATGGGCTTTGATCTAGGATCCAGTACCAGTTCTGCCACTTTCTACAAGCTGAGTGACTTTGGAAAAGTTACTTAATTCTCTAAGCTTTAATTTTCTTATCTAAAAATCCAACTAAAAACAGCACCTATTCAGGGTGATTAATGACCAATTATATTAATTAGCCAATGATGAAAGCCTTAACATGGTAAGTAGTATATAATAAGCACTCCGTAAATGTTAAATAACAACATTATTTGCATCTCCAGAACCTGACACAATGCCTATATATAATTGTATTTCAATTTGTGTTGGGCAGATGAATTAACTTACCCTCTTAGTTTGGATAATAGCTGATGTAACATTCTTATGACACTCTCTTATGTATATATATTGTTGATAATCTAGCTTTTCTTTGGCTCAAGTTTTCATACACTCATAAGTAAGTTTGCATTTCACATCATTAATGCAATTTTAATATGATCATTCTAAATCACTCATTTCCAATGCATATTATGCTTAAAGGGCTTCTAAAATATTACTTACTCAAGGTAAAAATTATTCAATAATTATTCAATTATTCAAGGTAAAAATTTAGCCTAGTATTATAGATGCTAACAATTTAGAGAATGGAGAATAAATTTTAAAAGTTAAACACTGGTTTAACAGAAAAAAGGGACTTGAAGTTGGGAGTGAAATATAGAAAAAAAATATAGAAGCAAAAATCTGAAAAATTCTTAAACAAAAAAAAAAGGAGAAATTATTTTTTAGAAAAGGATTGATTCCTTATCTTGGTTATTGTAAATAATCCTGCTATGAACACTGGGGTACATGAATATTTTTGAATTACAGTTTTCACCAGATTCATGCCCAGGAGTGGAATTGCTGGATCATCTGGTAACTCTATTTCTAGTTTTTTGAGAATCTTCCATACTGTTCTCCATAGTGGCTGTTCCAACAGTCTAAAGGGGTTCTTTTTTCTCCACCCACTCTCCAGCAATTTTTATTTGTAGACTTAAATGATGGCCATTCTGACCAGTGTGAGATGATAGTTCATTGTAGTTTTGATTTGCTTTTCTATTTTTTCATGTGCCTATTGGCCATCTGTATGTATTCTTTGGAGAAATGCCTATTTAGGTCTTCTGCCCATTTTTTTATTGGGTTGTTTGCTTTTTGTTGTTGTTGAGTTGTATGAGCTGTTTTTGTATTTTGGAAATAAGGTCCTACTGTTATAGCACAGGGAACTATATCAAATATTCTGTAATAAACTTTAAAGGAAAATATGAAAAAGAATATATAACTATAACTAAATGACTTTGCTGTACACTAGAAACTAACACATTATAAGTCAACTGTACTTCAATTGAAAAAATTATTAAAAAGCAAAAGAAAGGAAAATAAATTTTAGTTCATTCAAAAATCCTTAAAGTCAATGAAAATCTAAATGATAAAGAGAATACAAAGTGTTTTATGAGGATGTCAACATTTGCTATACAGGATCTTTCTTTTGTCTATATTGTCTATTGACGGATAGATGTAAATTAATTAAATTTGCAATTCTGTGTGTTTATTATCACATTTATAATTCAAGAATTATGCAAATGTGTTAGACGCTTTTCACATTAGTTGAAATCAGTAGAAAATTGAACTGATCTCTGTATTAACATCTCACAATCTCATTATTTATTCTATTGGCACCTAATTTAATACTAAGACCAAACAAAAGGACATGTCAAACAGGATTTTCAACAAATAAGATTATGCTGTCTTATAAACTGCAAATGAACATTTAATTGGATATTTCTAAAAGAGAAGATCCAATTAGAGGAATATAAGCTCCTCTTCAATGAAGACTTGGATGAAATTACAAGGAAAGTACAACATTATTCACAGCCCTAGTAGTGTTTTTCCTGCTGCTGGTGAATTTTAACACCCATGTAAATAATTTTTCTAATAGGCTTGATAATACCAATGAGCAAACAAATTAAGCAATCTGGTGAAATGACACTTTATACCAGGATTGTGGTATGTTCCTATTTTGGCATATATGTAATACAATTTATTTCAAAATGCTGTTTAAAGAAAAGTGATTGACATTAGTTGAGTTAAGTCTTGAGTTTGCATGTTTTCTCTCTGCCTGATATTTCCCTTACCTTCCTCTCTACTCGTTTTCTGACAAATATTCCTACTTACCTTTCAAAACTGCACAGGAGAATTTATTTCTTTGAAGCACTTCCCTTAACTTCCTATGAGAATTTGACACTTCTCTCTGATTTTAAACAAACCAATCATTTTCTATTTGTGTGCTTACATTTTTGTCTCCTATGAGACTGTAAGCTCCTTGAGATCAATGATCTCACCTCTTTCATTTTGGATTCCTTGGAGCCTAACACACACTATCAAATATTGGCTGTACTGAATATGATATACTGAATTTACACATTACCTTTTTTTGAGGATTTCTGACAGTTTTTAAACTTATAAATGGTGTTAGTGGGCATCATATTGTTTTGTTATCAAAAGAAAATAGTTAAATATATTATCCTAATTCACCTATACTAGAAAGTGGGCAGAACAACAAGTTAATATACCCACTAAAACTCTTCTGGCATGGAAGGCTGTAGCTTTATCTATTAACATTAAAGAGAACAGTCTTTCTCTCAACCAAACTGAGATGCTCTGGAACTTTTGTTTGAATTGGGGTTAGGACAAAAGACAATATGGTAAAAAAAAAAAAAAAAGGCTTGTTGTTGATATGATCTTAATGTTGCCTGTATCTGATCTCAACATTTTATCTCCAACCCTAGGTTTCCACCAGTCGTCTACAGACTCCACATGTGTTCTCTTCCTAAACTGTTATTTTTTACCAGTCAGCAATCTTTCAGATGTTGTTAGCGCGGTATAGCATAGATTTTTGCACTGAAAACTCCAGGCTCCTGTTCCCAATCTGCTTGTTTTTATGCCTGTGTTAGATTTTGTGTATCCTAATGCATGTATTGGTCCTGTTAAACTGGTTTCATTGCTATTAGAACGATTAACCTGTGGCCTAAATTCCTAATACCTAGATGCCACATCATATGTTCTCTTAATGAACATATTACTAGTAAAGTTCAAAGTAGAGTAAATAATTTTTTGGATGGGCCACCATAGTTTGGTTGATGATTATGTTGTTTGGCACCTCATTACGTGGAGATTCAGTGTAATTTAATATATTGTAATGTATTGATGGCACTATTGGATTGATGTGTGTTTTGTTATAGTATCAAAATAATTGTATCCCTTTAATACAGTTATGAATGGTCCTATATTGTTGGACCCAGAGGAAACATTAAGTACAGATTCTATCTACATTGAAGATGGGCATATAGCTACTTGTTATATTTTACTTGCCCATGCCTCATTCCTCATTATTGCACCATTATTTTGTTCCAAAACCATTAGTCTTCTCTCCAGTGACAAAACCTTACTATTTGAGTAGCCTGTGATACTTACGTGTATGAGAAAAGTCACGTTTATATGTTTCATAAGTTAGATTCCTTGGTACCAATGGAAGAATTCCATGGTGCCAGGGAATTCAGAATATGATAGAGAATCAATGTAGGGTTTGAAATAGCTAGGTTATAGAATTCTCTGCAGGATGTGGCAATGGTTGTCTCGTGATAAATTACCATAATAGACCAGGTTAGGCCATTCTGTGACATGAAGTTTAACCTCTTTGGTATTATATTCCCATGGGAACCCCTAAATAGAGATTCTCTTTGTATTAGAGTGGAGCTAGTTGTAGTTTCTTTCAGGTACTTTTCTGGTGGACTCAGTAGGGTCCATTAAATATGTCAACTGGCATGGTGGACATCTGTGTGGTCTGTCCGGTGGTTCTATTTTCTCTGTAGTGTACTTTGTTTCCTCTTTCTTATAATCATAAGAGGCTTCTTTACAGTCTCCTACTTGTCCTGTACCCATATCCATTGCCACATGGCCAGATGATATAGTCCTTTAGATGAGGCCTCCAAGTACTAAATACATGACCTATGTGTTTCACGTTGTGGCTCTATATGTGTCAATAGAATTGTCAACTATTGTCCTACCAGTTGGTAAAATCAACAAGCATCCTTCAAGGGTGAAGCATTGCTGCATTTCTATAAGTGCACCTTTTGGGTCTGTGTGTAGAGAGAACATATAATCTCTCATTTTTTGATATTTAGAGTATCTGAATTAGCCCCACCAGTATAGTATTTGGGAGGGAAGTGGATGATGTCACAAGTGTTGGAGTCATATCCTGACCAGAGAATGGTATTCCAGTTTGGAGAGACTGCACAACTGCAGTTGTTGGTGCTATCTGTGGAGAATCCATAGCTGCAATGAGTCTGGTATCCAGTAGTATATAACAGGCAAAATAGTGTGGCTGGTAGGCAGCATGCTGCACCACCCATTCAGCAATATTTATAGGGTTCAAAATGCATTGTGGGTCTATTCCTGCAAAATAGTGTCCTATACATTTCTAATTCTTTCTAGTTGTTCTTGCTCCTGAAGGAAATCCATTACAGCCATTACTGTCAATGGTGCCCCAAGCCTAATTTCCCTGCACCACGCTAGGCTAAATATTAGGCATCTAGTAATGATGCCATATGAAAATGTGTCCGGCCGTCATATATAGAGTAAACATCCATATTTTTAGCACCTACATCCAATGTTGATACGATAGAAGATGGTGTTTTTTATACTTAAAAATTTTATAGAGACGTCAGATTATTTTCTTTAATTTGATGTATTAAGCTTTTTCCTTTAGTCACTAGTAGGTTTTATTATATATAAATATATGTTTATATCATTATGTTTTTTGATTAATACCTTTCCTTTTAATTTAGATTCTGGGGTTTTCTTAGTGCTAATTCTTATTCCTGTGGGTGCTTATGATATTAATTGATTCAGTAGGAAATATTTCATCCCTTCTGTACCTGCTGTTTACAGACTTTGCTGCCTCCCAGATTGCTTTCATATCTAGACTGTTAGTAAGCAACCTAATGTTTTGCTTTAGTAAGTCATTATACCTTTTAGTTGATTCAGAGGCAGTTGAGTTGTAGGTTAAATAGAAGTTCCAAATTATGCTGGGTCTTCTATTTTAATCTTGCATTATTTTTCCTGTGAAGTGGCTTCCCTGGTCTGATTCTATGATGACTGGGATATTGTAGCAAGCCATACAGATTTCCAGTACTCTAATTGGTAATTTTTTGATCACTTTCCTGTCATGATATAATAATCCTATTTGTGACCAATGGCAACTTACAAGATTTATCTTAAGAAACACAATAACTTACAAGCAACATTAAGATCACATCAACAAGAATTTACAATTTGGACTTCTAGGTATCTTACTGCAGCCAAGGGCAATGATGATGGTTTAGGGATAGAAATAGTCACTATACATCCTCACGATGATTCATGGACTACTATATCATTGAACATTCATAGACCCACATTAGATTACCTACAATACCCACAGCTTACACTATATAACCCATATTCACCCATTAAAAAGTTAACTGTATATCCATGGACACTATATCCTGACTTCAAGAAACAGAAAAACATGTAAAGTAGATAGAGAACACATTGGAAACCTAAAATATAATACTTATTATTAACCATGGTGCTATACCATGGGCTTCTATCTCATCCCTACTTTTCTGACTCCCCAAATATGGGAACCTATTGTTCATTAAACCTCTTACTGTTAGAGCCCAGTACGGTAGCATATACTCTTAAAATTCAACACACAGGATTTAGAAGCCAAATATAGATCTTCTAATTGTGCTCAATTTTATCTATCCAATTTTATGCCTAACTTATAAAATATGCCAAAAACTGATTCATTAAAAGTAAAAAATCCCTACAGTTTCTTGCTGAACTTATGGGGCGAATACTTAGAGGCACAATGGCAGCAGCCTTTTCACAAATTCAAATTGACCAAATCACTTTGGACTTAAAAAAAAATAATAAACAATCGCAATTTAATATGCATGCGATGGCAGCTTTATTATGATTGGGCACACAGATGAGTATGATTAGCAGTGCCCTGCAAAACATAAATGATTTTCAAACAGAAACAGGGCACTGGATGTTCTGAAGAAAGCAGTTGAGATTAATTCCAAAAACAATGAAATTCTAAGAAACAATATAAAAGATGCTTGAAGATTGACTGTCAAATATTACAATTGAGGTTGGAAGGTATGTAGAATATATTGAAGCAACAATAATCTCTAGACAAAATTGGACACCTGAAGTTGCAGATAATCCAACTAGGACTAGAGTAGATAGCACACAACCTAAAGGCTGAGATTCCTCGGGCAACAGTGAAATTAGAATTATTAGCACGTAAAGGAGGAAACACGACACTGAGTTACCACACTTCTGTGGTTCCCCAATATCAGATGAGAGAGTGAAAACTCCAGGCCATAAAAAGCCTCCTTACAATACAAGGAAAATGTGTTTCTAAGGATATGTTTGTGAAATAAAACCAAAATACCTTTATCACTACTAGTCATTTGGATATGCTTATGATACAAGTACCCGTGACTACTTTATATATACAGTATAGAAAACTGGAACATGATAGAATCCTCTAAGCCAAAACTAACCCTAACCTATTGGAGTCAAGGATGAAATAAGGAACACAACATAATGGGATTTGTAAAAATAGAAGAGGTAATGAATGTGATAATAGAAGGAAAAAGATATTATCTGAGGTTAATAGAAGATAGAGCAACCATTAAAATAACCAGAGAAATATTTCACTTTGAGGCTCCTAAAATTAATAAATGTAAACTATTAGAAAAATTAAGACAAGTAAAAGAACATCTGGAAGATGAGAATAATCAAGTAAAAAACAACTTTGAAAGAACTGGAAAGAGAACAAAAACATGCATTCCCTAAAATAATGATGTCATGGCACCTGAACATGTTTGTGCTTGATAGTGCTTAAGCCTGAACTCCCTGAAGCTTCATGAAAATGACTTTTCCATGGAAACGCAATTGTCAAGTAAGCTTACAAGGTTTAAGAAACTTAATTTTTGTTTTTTTGGTGATTGGATCTGATACCATATTAAGGAAATCTCTGTTATGCTTTTGCCAATAATATAATGAATTTATTTAACAAAGTCTGCAGTAACAAAAATAAGGGAATTAAATTAAGGAAAATTAGATTGTAAATAATGTAGAATCATGGTGAATTGATACTTTGTGAACTTAAATGTGTACAGGGCATTAGGCTCTTCAGATTAATAAGTGTATAAATTATCTGAAATCACAGGGTAGATTGTTATGTATTTGTTTGTTACCATTTCAAATCCACCTGCTTATGGCTTAAGTGAGGTTGTTTTGATCTAAGGGTGAATTTTGTCTGCCTTGGAGAGGCCCTGTCAGGATGACATTAGCAAAACTGTTGTGCTGCTGAATGCTTCTCAATAGGAACACATGGAGGAGCAACTATGATTTAATGGACATCATAATTTTAAGTCCTAAAAACTAAGAATTTCTGAGGATTTACTGAGAGTGTTCAGTCTGGGCATGGCTACTCTTTGCTGATCTAAACGGTTCTCCAAAAACATCAGAACAATAGCTCCTGCCCTGGCAAGGCTACTCTTTGCTGGCAGTGGTGAACGCTGTGCCGTGGCCCCTGAAGGAGATCATCTAGCCCACCAACACTGGCACCTTCTTTGTACTAGCATCGTGCTCTAGCAACATGGGACTTTCTGTTTACACTGGCAGCTGGAAATCAGCTCTTGTTGGCTCAGCCAACTCTCCTGAGAACAAACTCATAGAAAGGTACACCTCAACTAAATTTGGACTTTGTATCTTTCAATCTCTCCTTTTCCTGGAACAATAGTGTGATTAATCTATCATTGGGTTGGGGTATGTTATTTCTTTATTGACTTATTAAGAGTCATTATCCTGTATGCTATTAGCTTGTGAAATACTGTTATAAACAATAATTCCCACTGTGAACCTGTGTTAAATAAACTACTGGCAATGACAGCCTCAGTCTCTGAGCATAATTTGCCAAACAAAACAAAGAGTAAATCCTAAGAGTCCTCTTTACAAGTGAAATACGGGTGTTAGCTGTGGTAATCATTTTACAATATATGTACATAAAGCCATCATGCTATGCACCTTAAACTTATACAGTGATGTATGTTAATTATTTCTCAGTAAAAACCAAAAAAAATTAAAGAACCATATACTAATGACCTTTAACAATTCATAGAGATCTTATAAAACATCAAGCTATTGTTATTAAACATAAATTACATGGTTTATTTTACAATGTTATAAAACTTACTTCTATCTCTTATATACACACGGGTTCCCATGGAAATCAAAGTGAAAATCAGTCCAAATTTGAACCAGAGAAAACTATGTCCCTCATAATAAAGATGCATCTGTTTTTTCTGGTCTTTATGGTCCTCAATAGGAAGGAGAATTTTCTCAGACATCACAATATACTTGAGTAGCTGTACGTACCTGCACAACAGGTCACACTGGTTTTGTTTACTTGTAAGACTTCAGTGGTACATTGAGATTGACCTAGGAGTGTCCTGTGGCGAGGCATTCACATTATTTTACTTTTTTCAAGCAAGATAATTTAATGGTTTAACTCAAATTACAAGAAAATAATTTAGGAATATATTTTTGTCAGGGAAGCCCTTAAATTACAAAGGAAATCATGTCCACAAGTAACAAGCTATTTTCCTTATCCTTAGTCAATTTCATTTACTGAGTTTTCAGAAAATAAGAACAAATATATTTTGGTGTTAAATGGTGACCTTCAGCACGAATTGAAAACCTTAACTTTATTACTGATGCAAATTATATTTCTGCTTCCAGCCAAGGGTTGTTTGCAAAGAAATCAATAGCCACACCCTTTCTAATTTATCATGTTTTTCAACAATGACATGGTTGAAATGAAGTTGACTCTCTCCCACTATCTATGCCCAATAGCAGACTCTGTGCTAAGAGTGGTCAAGAATACTGCTTGACTACGGTACAATCAAAGGGTAACATTTTCTCCTTGCCAAACTGTAATAGGTAGGCAATTGCAGTCTTTGACATCAGCCATAAATATGATGTGGGAATTTTGAGTTGTAATTTACAGAGTAAAAACAAAAATCTGTTTGCTTTGTGTTTTAAAATCTTTGGCCAAGAGCCCTAAAGGAAGTTATCTGTTCATAAATTAAAGTGCTATACATTGGAGCAATGCTTATTACTACTTGGATATACAAAAATGTTTAATATTTTGTAATGTCAAATAGAGAGCATTCTATTTATACAGCGATTGCCACAATACACAAAAATTCAGTTCTAGAAGATGTCACATAATCTCAGTGATACAGTTGAATAAAACTTAGAGAGTTGCATTAAACACTTCTAAGCTGATGATCATCTTCCTTGGGAATAATACCTACACATTCTATACTAATTTAGCATGAGAAGGTACTCCCCTTGGAAAATAATCACTGGGTCAAATCTGCTATAATATATTGGAAAAGATGAAATGACTATTAACTTTCAGTTTACACTGTGACCATATCCCAAATGTAAACAACAGTCAGAAACAAACCATGACAAAGAACCATTCCATAGCTTCCTTGGAATTAAAAAGTGTATATACAACTAGAAATCCTATGTAAAGCACTTAAAGAAGAGACTAGCCCTTAATTTGAGTTTAATATAATTGGATTTAAAATTTTAATATATCAACATGAAAAACAAAAACAACTTCAAAAATATCCTGTAAGAAGTGTGTGTCACAGATAAGGAAGGAAATAAAAGTTTAGGTTTTATGTGTTTCTTGGAGGAAAAAAAAGTATGTTATCACTAATATTCATATTTAATCTATATATATAGTTTTATAAGAAGTAGCTGTATGATCATCTGAATGAGTATCTGACCTCGTAGTGAAAATATATCTGACAGTATATGAAATCATTCCTTATTTCAAATTTCTTGCACTTTTTTGGTTTAAAAAGATGACAGTTATACATGATTAAATGTTTTAGTTTAAAAACATTTTTTCACTACCCTGTTAATAATATTAAGTGATTTGGCTTGACAGATACTTAACATACTACTCTCCTTGAGTGAGTTCAGTAGGAAATTCCACAAGATCAACTCTACCCTACTTCCATAACTAGAAAGTAGAGATGAATATAAGAAGTATGCTTGTATGCATAAATACTTGTTCGTAATTATCTGGGTAAACTGGCATAGGCCTTAAGACTTACCTCATGTAATTTTAACTAAAATATTTAGGAAATATTATTTTAACACAAACTTGAAAACTGGTGAAAATTTTTTGAAAGTCTCAGTATAGAATGAGATATGTAGAGAACATTCACTAAAATATTACTTTTACAAAGCTATGCATACAGAAACCGGTAAAGCTGTGAAAACTATTTATATTAGAATAAATTAGAAATGACCAAATGTACATTCAGAAGACAATGAGTTAATTGTTCATGATTTATTTGTAAAAAAATATATATACTCCACTGCAATGAAAGTACATAAACCAGACTTATGTATATAACAATTGCAAACATCAAAAAAATGTTAAATGACAAAAGAAAGTTATATAAATTCATATGTACCCTATATAATTTATATAAAAATTTTAAATGCAAAACAATAGGTAGATATTTATGATAAACACATATGCAGCAAGATAGCCAGATATTATGAGTAAGGAAGGAAAATAGATAAGGGTGGTATGTATAATGAGCTTCAAAAGTTTCTTTCATACAACATTCTTTTCTAAAAAGATGCAATTATTAAAGTGCTAATAACTGAAAAAAAGGCTGACTGATATGCACTATTTTTCCTAGATTATCTTCTATTCTTATATCAAATGTTTAAAAAAAATTAAATTTACTAAATTCAGAAAAAAATTTCAGAAACATTATTTTAAATTTAAAGTTCAGAATTTTAAATGAGCCCTGCTTATTCTAGGAGTTTGAAAACTTGATATAACTCTATTTGCACTAAATATCTGAATAAGACAAGAGAATGTAAATACAGCATCAATAAATGTAAAAATTATTTTGGAATTAAACTTAATAACTTGTGAATGATCATAAATTACAATCATAGAGTTATCTAACCTGGAAGTCAATTCTTCTTTATTACAGATGAATTATGTCACTAATTCTCAAATTTTACCACTTATATCTTACGGAACTTTTAAACCAATATCTGGGCCTGTCTACATGGTGTTCAGGAAAGGGAAAGTAAGGAGAGGCTGCATAGTCTTTTCTGAGAACTGTAACACAGTTCAGGGAATCATCTGTAAATAAGACTACTGAGTACTTAACTGGCCTACATATTCACACCACTGTATTTTGCTTCTGGAAAAATATCTACTCACTCTATAATTCTGATCATACTGTATTTGCCTTTTTAGTATCTACATCATTATATCATATCACATATTAAACTGAATGATTTTCTGGCTTGGGGCAAATTTTTTAGTTCAAATATTATAACATGGTCAGTATCCTACAGACTTTAAAGCAGTCAGATCAGTCAGATTTCTCCAGAGAAACAGAACCAAGAGGATGCATACACACACACACACACACACACACACACACACACAGGATACAGAGAGAGATTTATTTAAGAAACTGGCTCACTCATTTGTGGAAGCTTAACAAGTCCAAAATCTGCAGGGTATGCTAGCAGGCTGGAAACAAAAGTAAAACTTGCAATTTGAGTCCAAAGGTATCTGCTAGCAGAATTTCCTCTTCTTCTTTGTAAGTCAATCTTTTCCAATGAAGCCCTTCAACTGACTGAATGAGGCCCACCCACATTTATTGAGGCTAATTTGATTTACCCCCAAATTTACTGATTTAAATGTTAATCTCACCCAAAGATGCATTCCCGGAAATATTTATAATGTTTGATCAAATACCTGAGTCTTATAACCTCATTACATTGACACATAAAATTAACCATCACAGGCAAATATACATTTCAATTACCACAGAATAAAATCTGTGGTAGGCAAAGTGTGTGAAGTCACATATTTGGTAGAATAAAGCTCAAAGCTTATAGAAAAAAAGAACAGAATGGCAAAAAGACCAATTGGGTGACCAACAGAAACTTAAGATTCTGGAAAGCAGAAAAATGGCCGTTTATATTTCTTTTTTCATACAAGAGTACTTTTTCACCTTGAGGTTGTTCAAGTAAAGGCAGATTGTGAGCAGTGTTTAGGGTGTTTAAACATTACCGTTTGACATTATTAAGTTATTCTAATCTACAATACATTCAAGAGCATTCATGTGTTCATGGATATGGCACTTGGACACTGACATACACATTTATGTACTGAATTAGTTACAGCAATTATATCCATTTCCATTTTTATGCTTCCATCATCACAATCTCTGTGCTTCTTACAACCTATGGGCTTTAAGTTATGTGGTTTAACTCTCTTTTTGTAAAGGCTTTTTGTATTACAATCAGTAATATATAAATAAGTGAGGATGTTGTTTAAATAAAGTGTTTTCAAACATAACATTTCTTCAGGCATTTGCTTTAAAATCAATAGTCTTGAAATTAAAAGTGCTTCAGTTCCAAAACAGAACGTGCTATCACTGGAATTACAACAAACTTGCATCAGTCTGCTATTACGGCCTCCTCACGTGCCAGGTGCATGAAGCACGTGAAGCATGCTGTTCCAGCATATGAGTCACTTTATTCACGCTTCTGGCACAACACTTACCACATGGATTTTCTTCTCCCTTAGGTATTTGCGTATTTGTCTTCCCCACCAGGTTTTGAATTCTGTGGCCCCTGAATTTCCATAATAGACACAGACAGTGACATGTTGTGAACTTCTCATACAAATAAATTTTTGATGAGTGAATAAAATGAACAAACTGATAATTATATTTACCTGCCACTATCCATGCTACCTAGAGAGGTAAAAATTAAGATTATTGATGTATGAAATCCAGGAATGATTCAATCCAGAGAACTATTTTTATGTTGTTTTGGTTTCTACAACAAAACATATTATAAAGGGCATTATAATATATAATGAAAATAGAAGACAAAAACAAATACTAAAACTGCTGGTGCCTGGCACACTAGGCCTCTCCTTCTTGGCAAGCAGTTCCTAAAGGGACTCTGTGAGCCACAGAGACTCCTCAGAGCAGGTCAAAAAATTATGATTAAAGACTAACCCTCAAATTTTGCAAATAAGATTTGGAGGTAGAAAGCATTTAGTCGGATTGATCAAGATCACAGATTTAATTCAGTGGCTGACCCAAGACTAGAACTTGAGTCATTCAATTCAGCTTTATCTTACTGTCACTATTCTATAATAGAGACTATCAGTTTTACAAAACTTTGCTTCCCTAAGTGTTTATTCTGGAAATAAAATGAAAAAAATTAAAGGCACAGCATTTCATTTCCATGCTAAAAAGAAAAGACATGACCATTTTTTAGCCAAAACTTTTTGGCATACATAACTCAAATACACAAATTATGCTGAAAGAAAAGTCATTCAGACTTTTCTACTGCACAGTTTATGACTTATTTCATCACTTCCTTTTCTGTTTTCACTTCATACTGAAAACTAGCTTAATTTATTCTAGGTGCTGAAATTATTTGCAAAAAAACAGTATTACAAGGCAGAAATTATTATTTCTCATTTCATAGCAATGGAAATTTGCGGTAGAGATATTTCTTTAAGAGGAAGGGGCAAGAGTTTAACATAAACTCCTTTATACAGACTGATAAAGGCTCATCACAAATAAGTTTTGAAGTTAATTTCCTTTATGTTTTCTGCTTATGCTCTTATGTCTTCTCTCTTGAAAGCAAATGCCACAGTTCTCAAAAAACTCAGCTAAAGTTTCATATCAGTCTTGAATTCACAAACTACACACATACTGTTCCTAACAAAGCCGATCCTTAACAAAAGACTGTGGAAAAAAATTTAATGAATGAATAAGCAAATTAATACTAATGAAACACTCCTTCTTCATATCAACTAAATACTCAACCTGATTTGTGTATATAGATGAAGTCTGCATTATCTTGATGCATATGGAAGTAATAGATTTTTACACTTTGTATATTTATTCATTAATTCTATGCATATTTACTATACAAGGCTTTGAGCTAAATGCCTCAGACATAATCTTCTCCTTCAAGTTCCTTATAATCTAGCAGACAGACAGAAATAATGCAATAGAAAATGTGATAGGTGCTATAAGAGAAGTATAACTAATGTATCATAAAAAATTCTCTGATGAGAAAAAGACAATTACTTCCCTTGAGGATAAGCAAAAGAACTCATGGAGTTCAAGTCACTTGAACTTGGCTTTAAAGAATAGTCTGAAATGGGGGTGGTAAAGGAAAGTAAACAGAGGGAAAATAAAACAACAGAGCAGGAAAAACAATGTGATCAAAAGCCTGAAGGTAAGAAAACATGGAATATATACAGACAGTAGTAGGAGGTTCACGTCAGTTAAGAGAGTGTGGAAAATAAGCCTAGAAAAATAGGTTGAAGACAGGAAGATGTATTAATACCTAACATATAAGATAGAAGAGAATTATTAAAGGATTTTAGGTACAAATCTTGCTTAACATAACTGTGATTTAAAAAGAATAACTAATGAGTGTCTAATTTAGGTAACAGTGAGATAAAAGAAACTGAATGACTAGTTAAGGGTTAGCATAACAAGCCAGGGTAGAGGTAGTGAGGAAAGGAAGGAAACTGAATCTGTATTAAATGTATGTTATTTTACATATTGCTACAATTTACAAATTGGTTGTTATTCCGCATGTAAGTTATAAATGTTAGAACATGACAGAGATCCCAAAAGTGACACACAAACTAGATACTTTTCTTTAGAGCCACACTTCACACATACCTTTCCTTTTTCATTAATGTAAGGTGATTTTTGGAGATTTCTGTCTGACTTTTTCCTCTCAGTTGCATTCTCCTGTGGAGAATTCTCCTAGTGTATTCAGTGGGCACCAATATTGTCAGTTTTGAATTTAGTGGAAAGAAAAGATTTCATAATCAAACCCTACCATTTTCCCACCTATTAGGTCTCATATTTAAAGTAGATTTCAAGCTGATATATACAATTTTTCAAGTTTTTGCAGTGTAGAATTGGATGTTAATGCCAAACTTGTTATGGTAGCACCTTTTCCCATTCTTAAAGAGCCACAAAATCCTAAAGGTATTATGGAAAAAAACGTGCTTCTCAATACACACCATATAACATTTCATATAAGCCTCTAAGGTGAGTTTATTTCAGATTATTTATAATTTTTCCCTGTTCATTTCCAAAAATGCTAGAGGGATAATTTTTTTTTCTGGGAGAGCTGCCAAAAAAGTTCATTTTATTGCTTCCGTTGAGAAACACCTTTAGCACTTTAGAAAGAAAACTTTTCATTGCAATATAATCTAGGAACTTGGAAAGATGGGAAAAAGTTCTAAATTTCTGATGTATCATCCACGAACTGATGTAACTCATTTCCAAGTCAATAAGATAAGTGAACTATGCAAAGGATACAATTTTTATAAAATTGCTCACTAAGAATTTTTTAATGTATGAGGTGGCAGCAATTTGTCTGTTGTTATAAAAGGAAAAAATATATATCTTATGTATCATATATAAGAGCATATAATTTACTATTACATTCTGGTATCAGAAAGTGACCTAAAAGTTATTAAGGCCCCCAAGTATAACAAAATTCACGTGAAGTTTACTCTTAATTAGTTACACACATTCAGAGACGTCCTACCCCTTTCTCCAGCCTCATTTCTCGTTGTTAGTGCTAGCTATGGAAGCCCCAGTCACAATGGTCTTCCTCTTTTCCTCAAGGATGTTCTTACATTTTTCTATTCCCTTTCACTGAAACACTCTTCCTGCACTGCTTCTCCTGCTGTTGACTTCTCATTCTCCAGATTTCTGCTTCAACACCACGCCCCCAAGAACACCTCCTCTGGCCCAAGAGTAGGTCTAGTTTCTGAATTATAAGCTTTCCTGACATCCTGTATTTTTCCTTCTTACATACTTCCCAGCTGCAATTAAATTCAATTCTGTGTGTAGACTGCTTGCAGAATATGAGTACTAGAAAATAAATTTTTTTGGTTAATACAATACTGGAATACAAGTTTCACAAAGGCAGGAAAATGTTTCTATTGTTTACCTAGAACTAGTAGATAAGAAGTATTTTGCCTGTAAAACTCATGAATCCTTGTTGAATAAATGAATTAAAATATTACTCCAAATTTTTAAAATGAGGTATGATTTTTTTTCCTTCACAAAAATTCCAGTGCCCTTCAAAGAAATGAGCTCTTTCAGGCTTTTTCTAGTTGTTTCACTGACTATAACAAAGAAATAATTTCCTTCAAAATTGTTTCAATTAATAGATATTTAAAGTAGTACCATAAAAAGCAGCACTAATTTTCATTCCTTAATCATGAAGTTGTAAAATATTGATGGCTAGAAGCATAGTGGAATCTAAACCATTTAGGAAAAAATATATTAAATGCCATTTAAAAGTCAACATTTTAGAAAGGATTTACTTTGTAACACCATCATGCTGTGTTTTGTGGGGTTTTATGTAACACACAAAAAATGTGAATAATTGAAAAGTGATCCAGAGACACTGTAGAAGTGCAGATTTGATGTGAACGCTCCCCATGCTATATGAAACTACGGCATCTGTGTATATAAAAGACTCACATAACTTTTTCTTAGGGATAAACATAATAGACTTTTAGCTATGCTTATGCTTCTCTTTACTAATAAAACTGTATTTCCATGGAGAATCACTAGTTAGGTTCTCAAAGTTTGAAAAAATTCATATCAAGAAACATATAAGGTACTGACCAAATTTATTGCTGTGCCTAACGCCTACTTCCACCTGCTCCTCTCTATATCAAGTAATAAGTAACAATTAGGAAGTCAGGTGACCAGTTAGTGGAAAAAAGACACAAATTATTTTTGTTGTTGTTTTAATGCACCAAAGAATATTTTTATGACTTGTCTAAGTCACTCTAATTTTACTACTACTACTAAAGAATACATAATTTGCCATCCACTATATTCCTCAAAGTCACACCATTTATATACTTGTGTGCCATTGTGATATTAGTACTGTTTTTCTTAAACACTTGGATTTATTTCTGAGAAATCTAATTATGTTTTGGTTGTGGCCAAAGTGTGCATCCTGTGGCTTAATGCATACATATTGGCAATTATATTCAGTTCTGTAATATTGTCTTTGGCTCATAATCATTATTTTGATTTCATTAAGCAAGAAACAGTCAGTGATCTTAATTTTTGCAAGGGCAGTATAATTTAGCTTTGCAAAGTTTATGGAGTATTAAAAAGGCTCCTATACATAGCTTAAATATTTTCTTCTTATAAAAGATGAATTAAAATTTGAGAAGAACATTAAACTATAAGCTGTAACATTTCATTTCTGGGTGCACAAAGACTAGGTAATTGTCTCCAACAATGAACTCAGCTGGCAGTTACTGTGTCTTTATATCCTTTGATATAGGAGATAATGCTGTACGAAAATTTTAACACATTAGTAAAAAAAAATGTGCTAATAAAATGTATTCATTAAATATTCATTAATACTCAAAGTATTCATTAATAATTCATTTTGAGGAAATACATGTACATTTTAAAAATATTTGTAGACACACACATATATATACATATATGTATGGTTATATGTATGTATTTTGTGGTATCCATGAAAATGCACCTCCAAAATTTCCTGCCATTGGGACCATGTGACCAACAGCCCCACTGCAGGGTTCTAGAACCCACCGCTGTATTTTTGCTGAGGCCATGATACCCATGGACTAGTCTCACCTAATGACTGAAAAGGGCAGGATTACTAAGGCAGGCCCATTCCTGAAAAATGCAAAACCCCTTGTGACAGGCAACTTTGGTACAAGGACTCCCCAGTGATCTGGCTAAAATTTTCTATGAACTCTACTGCATCCAAAATTTTGCCAGTCGAACCCTTCTCCCCTTCTCTTTCCTTCCCTTCTTCCTTCCCAGGGATCATACCTGCATCACGGTCTGATAGTTCTCCCCACCTCCTCTGGATTATTTCCCTTCTTCCTTTACAGGCATTTCCCCAATAAATCTCTTCATAACTAGTTTGAACATGAAATTTGCTTTTCAGAGGATAATATCTAACACATATATACATACAAATACATATACCACATATTCACAAGTAGACAGACAAATATATAGATAAAGAGATGAACAGATATATATATCTGTTCACACAGCTCTGAAAACTGCTCATAAATGGGTAGGTAGTAACTTGCAAAACATGACATGATTAAGTACTTCCTCTATATGTGTTTTTCACACATTCTTGTTAATGTGTATTATACTTAATTTTATATTTTAAGATCACACAGAATGCTTCATTAAAACTTGCAATAACAACCTGCAGAAACAAAGGTTAATTTACTCTTATTAAATTTGCTAACCAAAGCACGTTCATAAGGCAATGTTGATACTGTTAACAAAGAACATTTCCAGATGTGCTATAAAGGACAGTTATGTGACATAATCATTATTATTTCTATTAAAACTTTCACTTTCAGGGTATCTACATTTGGTAGCCAAGGATATAAAAGCAGCTTTCTACTATTATAAGTTCCATGAGAGAAGACTGTAGCTGTCTTTTGTACTACCAAGTCCTTATGGCAGATAACAGTTATGAATGGATAATGAAGTGAATGAATGAATACAAAGAAACTCAATCATGACTAGTAGAAGTCTCACATTCACAGAACAACATGGCTACAAAAGTGAGAAAGCAGAATACAAGATAACTTAATCCTGGCTTTGCCTTAGTACTTCATCTGTGGTTATACTAAAATCCAAACACCTCTATCTCATCTTTCTAGGCCCTTCCAAGGCCTAATTTTTCAATACTTAAAAATAAATACTTCAGCTATTTTTAAATTTGAGACAAATGGAATTATTCTGAAAATATATTCTTCCATATCCTAGTTTCCATGAATTAACTGTCTTTTTTCAACCTGGAATGCTCCAGATTGCCAATCAAGTCATAATTTAAGCCTGAGATCAAAGTTGAGCTCCTGTATAAAACGGTCATTCATGCATTTGCTGAAATGGATTTCCTCTTCTCATAACATGGGCAAGATTTGCCTCCACTTTTAGTATACATTTATCAAATTTTATATTTTAACATAATTTATTATTTCTACCCTGAGTATATATCCATAAAAACTCAGGAATTGACTGCACCTTATTGTAACTCTACTACATGCATATGTCTATATGTTGTAAATGATTTATATACTCTACAAAACTGCAAATGCCTACTGGTCAAATAATTTATTTCATTCAATTTTATCTTTCAAAATATTGGCTCCTACTTTTTCTGCCTTCAAACCTCTAGATGAATCCCTCCTAAATCCAGAGTGAACATAGACAAGTTTTGATAACATAATGAATATCATTAATACTCAGAAGAATCTACTTTCATGACCCACCCAGAATTCATCAGTCTGACTCAAATACTTATTCTCCAATTACCTGGAGGTGCTGTGATCTGGGCCACTATCCATTCTTTCTTTGTCAGCTCCAAAGTCATGTCAGTCTCTCCAGTTCAAGTCTCTCTAATTCCCAGAAACCAGAAATTATAACTTCAGACTTCTTTGAGCTGAACCTATATGAATTATGATACCTGGCTACCACAAAAGTGCACTGTATACATGGTGATGAACATATGCTTGAAAAAATGTTTTTTTATGTGTGGACTGAACAGAAAGGAATTCTTCATTTGAATTACACTACAAATCTGGTTACACTAACAAATTTAAATAATTTTACTTTTCACTTTCAATTTTATAGAATCTTTTTCACCCATAAAAACCTGATTAACAGATCAAAATAAAGAAAATAAATATTTATAGGAAATTCTTCCGAAAAATACCATTAACAAAACATTAAAAAGTAATGAAACTACCTAGAGAAAAATCAAGAAAGCAAAAATGGTCTCACTGAGCTAAAACTCTGCCATCAAAGCCTATCTCAGGACAATCACAGTTTAAAATAAAACACAAAAGTAAAACTGAAAAAACAGAGAATAGAGCACAACCAAAGAACAGAACACAACTCAATGAGCACTGAAAATCAATGAAGTAAAACTGGCCTGTCCCTGAAAATGAACAAGGTGAAAAGGGACCATTTTTTTGCCTTTATTGATTTTCACTGCTCATTGAGTTGTGTTTGTCTGTTCTTTCCAGGGCATATCATTTTCTTTCTATTTCTTTTTCAACTCCTAAGCAAGCCTTTTTCCAGTCCTAAAGGTATTGTGAGGAAATGCTTAATGACTTCTCACATTTTATTGTAGGAAGTCTAACCATTCATTCTACAATTATAGACTCTGCACATGTCACGCACCAACATAGGCGAAGTAGAAAGTCAAAGTATAAGACATCATTAGAATATAACTTTATCATTGATGAAGTTGTGTGTGTGTTTGTGTGTGTATAATAACTCTAAAATTACTTCCTCTTTCAATATGAGAACTTAACTTTTGCTTCTAAGAAATAGTGACCAAACTTAGCAAAGCTGAAAACAAAGCTGAAATTATTTTTCTTATATGACATATTTGATACCCAATGATGGAAGATTAAAAACTCTGAATCAAGATGAATTATGTTTTACATGCTCATACTGTGAGCCAAGATCCTAATTTTCCTTTAATCTAATTGCTTTCTTGAGACTCAAAGCCAGCTTTGATCCAAATGCTTTGATAAAGGTGCTTTCCCACAAGGAAACAGCTTTTCTCACTGACTAAATTACATCCACTAACCTTTGGTGCTCTGAAGCTGTGACTCATAAAATTAAATGTAATGGTAGAAAAGAGTTAATGAAAAATTTATAGATTTCTGACTTCTCTGATATAGCAATGAATTTATCTTAAGTTATATATTCCAGCAAAAAAATACAGAAAGATGAGATCATACTATAAGTAAAATCTTAAGTACAATAGATCAGTGAAAACAATAATAAATAGGAACAATATTTTTGCAGTTATGACAGATAAAAGGTTGTTATTTTATAAAGAGTCTATATATGATCAGAAAAATACTAAAATTCCAATTGTAAAAAGCAGAAGAGCATATGCAAAGAAATTTTGTACAAGACAAATACAAATGGATTTTCCACATATGAAAAAAATTTTCAACACTAATCTCCTCTAGTCCAATAATTTATATTTTACAAAAATCTGAAAAACAATGAAGTATCATATTCCACATCATTAAACAATGAGCATCAAATACTAGTAAGTTTGGGAACTAGGTGTTTGTCTCTTTCTAGCAGTACTATACATTAAATAAAGCAATTTTGCATTATAAAACAAGAAACTTAAAATTGTCTAGCCTCTTCAACCTAATAGTCCAACTTCTGGTTATCTTTCCTAAGGAAATATTCTAACATATGGCATAATACCCTAGGGATATAGATCTCTAAAACAGTCCTATACATAATAGCAAAATCTGAGAGGAAGCTATATATAATAGAGAATTGCGAGAAGAATAACTAACTAAATCATGTGAACTATTAAAATGTTGCACAATAACTTACAATTATGTTTTTAAGTAATAATGTGGAAAATGTTTATGATAAAATCTCAACTGATAGAAAGGGACTATTACATGAGCATTATGACTGCAATAATCTTTGCAAATAAACATTATAGAAGAAATGGAAGCCCAGAATTTTGGCAATAGTTGAGCTTAAATGAGATTGAAAATTATTTTTATTTACTATTTTGATATAAAAATGTTCCATGATGTTAATTTAAATGTTTAATAAAATATGTAAATATGTTTATGTTAGTTTTTCACTCAACTAAACCTTATGTAATTTTTACTACAACTTTTATTTGATTTCAATAATTCTGTTTATTTTAGGAATTTCTCATGTTTAAATTTCTCTCCCATTCACGTAAATTTTTTTTAAGATGTTGGTCTTCATATTGGATTAATTACTAATGTACCATTTTTCTAACTAGTCAGTGTATAATCTGGTAGGGGTGTAGTAAAGTAAATCTTCAAAATTATTTTACTAAAAATTAAAATCAATATTGCTGTTTCTCTGAGAAGCATTATCCAAACCCAACTGTGGACTAGTCATTCCATACAAGTTTACTTGGCCACGAGGTCCCAAATTTAAGAAATGTGTTATTATTTGATTATCTTTCAACAAGAAGTTAAGTGCTGTAAGAAACAGCTATTTATAAAGCAAGATGGGAAAATAATAGGACTATGTGGGCTAATGGAAACGGCAACTACTACTTGGTTTGGAAAATAAATATAAAAGGACTCTAGTGTGACTCACTTGAGAACTTTTGACACAAGAACATTTGACAACCTTCAGCTGACTTTCACTCACATAGATACACACAATCTGCCATTAGCTGGTCTACCAACAGTTTGCCTTGGGAAGTATTATCATAGAGATTTCTAAAGATAATTCCACTATCTTTTTTTCTCCCCTAAGGGGTCATAGCCCTTGACTTAATTTACTTCACTAGCAGAAAGAAACCATATCTACAAAACAAATCTATCTTTGAGGTCTTGAGGCAACATATTATTACATAAATACAAACTGCAATATATTTTATGCAAAGTTATTTTTGCAAACTCAATGTATTAATATTTGAACTTATTACAGTTACTTTTAAATATTAAATATAATATCACAATCATAAAAGTATTTCATTTAAGGAAAATAAATAATATATGAAATCTTAGGATTTTAAGTACTATACAGTAATCCAATTTAGTGTTTCTAAGTCCTACTGACCAGCTGAGGTGTTGTAAAAAAAAAAAAAATTACAAAACATTCTCAGGATTTACAGGTCTGCTGAATAGAAACCAAAAAAGGGTGCTACAGGAGAAATCTAGGACTCTCCATTAATTTAAAAGTTACCAGGCAAAATTTAAGAACCTCTGCTTTATGTAGAGATTTCTATTCTCTGCATCTCACCCAAGTGGTCCCTCAGTCTTTGCAAGGTATTACTGTGGAGCAGCCTAAATACCTACAGTTGTCATAGGTTAAGTTTCCAAGAGTCAAGTGAACACAAAATGTAGCTGGGCTAAGGTCACTAAATGGTACATGAGATGATACCCAAATCAAGGAGGTCTTGAGGGTACAGCTATGAGTTTCCTCTAATGAAGGCTAGCCTGGATTCAGAATGGGCCTCCCATATCAGAGAACTTTATAGTGGGGTACATCTAAAGAATTCACATTGAGGCTCAGGAGAGAACCACACACAAGTTTTCAAAGCAAAGAAAGAACAATAGTAGCAACTGTTGAATAAAGATACACTTAGCACTTTCTGCTCTCTCCTCTCTGAGTTTACACATTGGAGTAGTTATACCTTAAAAATAAAGAGAGAGACATGCATCTCAGCCCATGATCTACCTCCTTTCCACTCTAAGCTATCACTGTCTCACTTTAAGGCCACACAGGGGAGAGGGAAGAACATACAATTCAAATCAAATTTGAGAATAGAGTTTTAACTGAATTTTAATAACAAAATGGATTAGAAAAAAATGTAAAATTTATACAAATGGCATTAAAGCATGGGAAATGATTATTAGGGTTAAAAATATTAATTGGGGAAAAATTCAGAACTATGCCCCAACGAGGTAAAACTACTCAATAAATCAAGTAAGACATTAATGCAGCCTATCTAACATTAAGTTGACCTTTTTGGGAACTAAACCACAGTAGGGCTAGTCTCTATTCAAATCCCTAAAATGCATGACTTGTTCCTAAATCAGCTCTTCCTTATGTTCTCCTTGTTTCTTGGTTGACTGGATTCAATCATAGTACATTATATTTATACCTGCTACGATTATTCTAGGATTTATCTCATTTCTCCTTTTGTATCCCACATCTGTCACTTAGCATATCAACTTTTTCTCTCTCTCAGCTTTACCCTGCAAGTATGATATAAGTTCCTTCAATCTCTTCATGATTGATAAAGATTTCAAACAAATAAGATAATATTCTGGCAAGAGTTCTAAAGCTCCTAAAAGAAGTCTTCCTCCAGTTTTATATGCTGATATGGCACTTGAAGGGTAAAGGCAAAGATTTCATGGCATCTAATCACTGTCAATTGATTGGGATATAACATTGTGGTTACAATCCTGAATTTGAGGGCCAGATAATCTGGGATTCAAATGAACTACCTGCTATTTTTGGCCTGAATTTACTCCATACAATGAAGAAAATAATATCACCTACTTCATAGAACAGTTGACAAGATCAAATAAGTTAAGAAATATGAAATAATTAGAAATGTCAACTACATAATAAGCCTTATATAAATATTAGATATTTTCTATAGATGATGAGCAATCACATCTTGCTAAAGTCTAGATATGTGATGTTGACTACATTTGCTTAAAAACCACAATCCTATCACTAAAAAAAAAAAAAAAAAACAAAGAAATAAATGAGGTGTAACAGATATAACTTACCTTTGGTTAAGCCAACTCAGATTCTGGCTATTACTGTTTCTAACAATTCCTTATAGACTTGTCTGAAAAAGTTAGCCATCTTCACGTTTTTGAAAGAATATCTACTTATTTGTTTAAATAGCAGAAGTGATACCAAAAATGCATCAATCAGGTAAATAAACTCTCCAACTGTGCTGAATTTTTTAAAATATATTCTGGCATTCAGCATTAATTATGTTGACATAGAGACTTTTGTAAAGGTGTTTAAAAAGAAAACCAAAGGCTCCTTTTTTCATTAATCTTCATAGTATAAGTGGCACCTACACTTGAGAGGAAGCAGAATATGCTATGAAGCTCTCTTAAACTACTGGCAGTAAGACGAAAACCCATTTTACTACATTTGGGTGTAATTTCATAAGCTGCTACTACATGAATAACTGCACTGCACTGGAAATGCTGTTAAAAGAGCAAGGTTTTACGTATTTAAAGATCTTATTGAGGGTAACATCAGAGCAAATAAAATAATTCAGAAATATTTAAATATTAAAAAGCACCGCTGGGGTTTTTCAGTGAAAATAAGACATTGGTTAATTAGGTAGCATAATAGCCAATGAAGAGCTGGGACAATCAGCATGAACACGTGCCTGGAGCTAAAATAACAGATACTAAAAAAAAGAAGAAAAAAAAACAAAAAAGTAATCTGCCATACAAATGTTAGACTGTTTCATTTATGAAAATTACGTAACACTAGAATCCTACCAGTACAAGGCTAAAATTGATTTTGATAGCTTATCAAATACATATTTTGAAATAAAAACAAAGAAAATTCCAACAAAATGAATGTCAGATATTAAGATAAAAGGTCAAGGTGTATGGGCACACAGAAATACGTGCAATAAGGTGATAATCAATCACTGCATTTAGATTTCGGCTCCAACTTCCTGGCAGCCTGATGTTTTATGACAAATACATCATACCACTCCCTCGGCCCCATGCTTTTTTTCCCCCCCTAAGCTTAAGTCACAAGTGTGTGAAATAGTTGGTCTAGACTGTAGACTGTAGAAACACATAAACTGACCAGCTGATTTGATTTTGGTAATGTCTATAATCGTACCCTAAATTTAAAAAAAAAAAAACTCAAAACACTGCTGACATCAGCATGAATTTTTGTGTTATTTCTGACATATGTACACATAAAATGATTACACTACCAAATATGAAACTTGTGAATGGCCTGAAAATAACTCAGGCAATCATTATATGCTGTTGTACATTTCCAGGAAGAAAAATAAATTTCAAAAAAAAAAGCATATTAACATGGTTCAAGAGAAACCAATACTAGTAAGGAGAGTTCAAAGAAAAACTCCAAGGCATTGAAATTCATATTGAGGTATAAGACATTTTAATAAGCAATAAAACATCTAAGTAATTTTGCTTTCTTTATGTATTATTCTAAAGGTGGTAGTTTGCCTTGAGCCCAAGCAATTCAATTTAATGGAGCCTCAATTTCCACAAGTTGACATGTATATGCAATATGCAGAAAGAAGGAAGAACAAGTTATTAAGTTTGCTTTGATGTCTGACTAGGATAATCTACATGTTGATTTTGTTAGTAAAATGTTTGGGCTAAGCAGAAAAGGAAATATGAATAATCAAGTATCAGAAATATAAAGACATTTCCATTCCAGACCATTCAAACATTTATTAACAATATATTAAGCATTCCTCGAGAGACATTACTGCATTGTTTTTTTCAAATCATTCGGCAATGAAGGGTTAGTAACTGTTCAATACTGTAAAACATCAGTGCACCAATATTTTTACACATCTGAATTTTAAGCCTCTTATTTCTTAATGTAAAATTTATTTTTAAAAAGTATAAGGTCCACATGATTTTAATACAAACATCTTTGTCAATTATAGATAGGTACTTATAAAACAAACTAGAATATTTCCTTCAATATTTAATCACTTTCCAAGCATTCATAATTTAGTCATGCACTGATTAAAAACTGCTACAGCCAATGCTATAGCTAAACCAAGTTGTTTTATTTTATAGTACTATATTTAGTCCATAAAGGTTGCAACACCTATTATTTCATATGATAAACACTGAATGAAAAATGCATGACTTTAAATAAATGTTCTATATTGGGGACAAGAATCTATTATTTATCTCAAATCAGTAAATTGTTCCTTAAGAAAGTATCAAACACATGAAGTATTTATGAGATTGTTTTCCTTTTGTCTTGAGTAAGAAATATATGTGGGTATATTTGTGTATATATTTCATATATGTACATGTACTTGTATATATATGTGTACTTACACACAACCTATAGAGGAATTCTATAATCAGTTATTATACAGTACTATCTTTGTTAATCTTCCATTGGATTGTAATTGTTCAAGATTATTTGTACACTTCACATTTAGAAATAGCAAAGGTATATGTCAATTAAACAAATAAATAAATGAAAACAAACACAAAAACCCAAGAAAGGCAGAATATTAGTGGTGTTTCATAAATAAAGTAAAATTAGATGTCCAGAAAATATGCATTGAATTTTGCAGCCATGCAAAATATCCATTTCTCAGACTGTCATCTTGAAAGGGGATGTTACAAGATTTTTTTTATTGCCACATTTTCAGGGTGCCGAGAAAATTTTAATTCATTATATATACATCCCTGAATTTTGGTCAGCTTAACACTTAGCATGTTCATATTTATTTATTTAAAAGTTTGTTGTCCATCCACCAAAGAAAAGCACTTTTATATATTAATGGTTACTTAAAGATATTGTCATCATTTGTCCTCCAAGAATCATTCATTTAAAGGCAACTATGAATTTAATGCGATGCCTGCAAGTTCTGAATATGCTTTCATAGAGAGCAGGATCTATTATATGTTAATTTTTTCAGTATGAAGACATAGAAGATAGACCAAATTCTCATTATTAAGAAAAATCTCTCTGTGAAATTCCATATGAATCTTAGTATCTTCTCACAAGGCACAGTGATCCCTATAATCCCCAAAACTATACCAAACAGCGTCAGGTGCAACACAAATTCTTTCACAAAGTCTAAAGGAAACCCAAGGATAAAAAGAACCCAGTTTATCAGGCTACTCTGATATAACCTCCCTATGAAAATACATCCACTCACTACTTCTTAAGGGAGCCCACCCTAGAACCAATCCTAGAGAGTTATTCCTCACAGTAAGTTGAGGGCTCCCTTGTTACAACTTCATCCATCAATCCTAGGTCTCCTCTGCAGAGGCATGGAAAAGTTAAACCATCTTCTATATGAGCGCTCTGCCAGTACTGGGAGAAAATAGTCAAAATCCTTTCTTCTCCAGGACAAACAACCTAACACCTTCAGCAAGTTTTCATACTTTGTGATACACATAGATTTACTCTCTGCTTTATTTTGCTCCATGCAGGATTCAGTTTATCAAGTATTTCTCTGGAAGTATTACCTGACATAAAAGAAGCAGAAGGGAAATAATACCTGCTCTGATTTAGATACACAAGCTCTCATGACAGGTATAGCATATTTCTGTTATTCACGTCATAAAATATCTCTATCTTCTTTGCATATTCGACACTGTCTTTATGAACACTGCTTTGAGCTAGGTTTGATCCTTGTTTACTTTTTGATAGTTATGGCTTATTATTCTTTTCTGTCAAGAATTTTCTTGGGAAGAGGCAAGATGGCGGAATAGAAGGACGCTTGTTAAGTCACCCTCTCCCACAAATACACAAAGACCCACATCTACAGACCCACTCAGCCAACCAGAGCACCTGCGGAACTCCAACAGATCATCGCCCTCTTCAAAAGATAAAGACGCCAAAAATCTGGTAGGAGAAAAGGAAAAAAGAAAGTACAAAAGGCAAAGCAGCGCAGGACTGGTCCCGCGGGGAGGGAGCGGCAAAGGAGGACAGGCGCCAGCTCGCTGGGTCTCCCCTCTCCAAATGAGAGGCCAGCGGGACGGAGGGGGAGCCTCCGAGGCTCGGATCTGTACAGAGCAGCCCTTGACTGACAGAACTAAGTTAAACGGGCACAGAGCGTCCCCCCGACACCCAGCCTGAGACGCGGGCCGGCAGCGGCGGGCAGGGCCAGGCTGCACAAGCCGGGCGGAGGACGGGGGCGGCTGCACGGAGGCAGCTCCGGGGGACTGCAAGGGGCTGGGCGCCATGGCTGTGGGTGTACGGGCCAGAACAACCTGGGCCCTCCATAAAACAGCAAGATTGATGTGCTCTCGGGGGAAGGGTGCATACCCCCATCTCTGAAAACCCGCAGAAACTTTTCAGGGGAAGAGAGGCGGGGCCCAGGCAGAGCCGCCATATTCTCCAGCGCTTAGCACCCAGGCGGGGGCAGAGGCGAAACCTGCGTCCACACCGAAGGGCTTAGCAGCCTCAAGGGCCAGACTGAGACGGCCCTACAGCCCGGGGCAGATAGGATCCTTCCATTCTGGTCCCCCAGAGAACTTGCTCCACAAAAACAAACAAGCAGCTGGGTCTTGGCTCGGAGCAGGGACGAGGCTGCCCCTCGGTCTTCCCCAAGCCCACCCGCGGAGCGCGACCAGGGCGGAGCGCGGGCCCCCGCCTGTCGGGCAGGAACACAACCCCTGACCGAGGTGCTGGGAGGGGGTACGACCCGCCCTCCTGCCTGGCCAGTCTGCAACATCTGACTGCGGCATCCGGAGGGGTAGTGACCTGTCCGCCCGCAGCAGAGGAGAGCTGCATCTGACCCCGTGTTAGGAGGAGGCGCGATCGGCTTGCAGACAGGTGCTGGGAGCAGCATAGAAGAGGGCGCCAACGGAGAGCCTCTGAAAACAAGCTGAGCTTCCAAAACAGGACGAAGACAGAAGGACTTCACATTAAAAGCACACAGACTCCAGGAGAACACCGACAACCCCCTTTTTTTTTGTTTTTGTTTTTTGTTTTTTGTTTTTATGTTTTGTTTTTTTTTAAATCTGTTTTTACCTGTTCTATTTTCAATTACTCTCTTAATTTTTACTTCTTAATTCATTTCTATTTCTCTTGGGTTTTGATGTCCTGTTATTGATTAGACACAGGCTTCAAACACATATGTTCATCTCCCCACCCGTTTTTTTTTTAAAGGTTTTAAAAGGACGTCTCCACCCGATTAATACTCTGCTTCAACCCGCTCTTCTATTATTCATTATACACTGTTTTCAAACCCTCTTTCTCCCTTCTTTTAAAAATCTTTCTCTCTCTCTCTTATTTTTTTCTCTTTTTTTTTCTAAGTTCTATTCCTAAATAGGCATTAGATAGATAAAATCCTTAAGATCCAAAATAGACAACTGATACTCCATAAACCACAGTGCCAGAGAGGTATGAGCAAGATGAAGAAGCAGAGAAACCTTTCCCAATTAAAAGAACAAGAGGAATCCCCTGAAAGAAAGCTCAATGAAATAGACATCGATAGCCTGCTAGATCAAGATTTCAAAAAAGGAGTGATCAAACTGCTGAAGGAATTAAAAGAGATAGTGCTTAGAGAAATAAAATATGTCAAAAATGAAATTGAACCTATAAAGAAGAGCCAAGCAAAATGGGAAAACTCATTGACAGAGATGAGGAATGATCTAACAGCTGTGCAAAGCCGACTAGTTAATGCAGAGGAACGAATTAATGATCTAGAAGACAGGGCAACAGAAAGCACCCATTCAGAAGAACTACAAGATAAGCAAATAAAAAATAATGATAATAGCATAAGGGACCTATGGGATAATATAAAGCGTCCCAATCTTCGCATAATAGGGGTCCCAGAAGGGGAAGAAGGATCAAAGGGGATTGAGAAGGTTTTTGAAGAAATCATGACTGAAAACTTCCCAAACTTAAAGAAGGAATCAGATGTACAAGTACAGGAAGCTCAGAGGGTCCCAAACAGGAAGAACCCAAATAGACCCACACCAAGACATATCATAATCAAGATGGCCAGAGTCAAGGATAAAGAAATGATTCTAAAGGCAGCAAGAGAAAAGCAAAGAGTGAATTACAAGGGAACCCCCATAAGGCTCTCAGCGGACTTCTCTACACAAACACTACAGGCCATAAGGGAGTGGCAAGATATATTCAAAGCCCTGAATAAAAAAAAAGATGCAGCCTAGGCTACTTTATCCAGCAAGGCTATCCTTTAGGATAGAAGGAGAAATAAAGAGTTTCACAGACAAAAAAAAAAAGCTGCAGGAGTTTAGCAACACTAAACCCATGCTAAAAGAAATATTGAAAGGGCTATTCTAAATAGAAAAGCAGCAGGATGCTACAGAAACGAGAAATGTACAACTGGAAAGGTGATAACTCATGAATTACAAATAAAGAAAACACGAAATTATAAAAGAAGACATACAAATCACTGAGAGTGGGAGAGGGAGGCAGAGAAATATAGAATTTTTTTTCTTTCTTTATTAAATTTTTTTAACAGTAGGATGGGTTTGAGATCATGTTATTATCAGTTTAATAAAAACGGGTATAGGTTAATAGATTTACAAAAAAGGGTAACCACAAGTCAAAAATTTACAAGGGAGTCACAAAAATTAAATAAAATCCATGATAATACAAAGGAAAATTACCAACCCACAAAAGGAAGAAGAAAGGAACAAAGAGGATATACCAATTCAACTACAAAGATAAGTTCAAAATGGCAATAAACACACATCTATCATTAATTACTGTAAATGTTAATGGACTAAATGCTCCAGTCAAAAGACATACAGTGGCAGACTGGATAATAAAGCAACAACCTTCAATATGCTGCATACAAGAGACCCACTTTAGGGATAAGGACACATATAGATTGAGAGTGAAAGGATGGAAAAGGATATTCCATGCAAATGGAAAAGCCAAAAAAGCAGGTGTTGCACTACTGATTTCAGACAAAATAGACTTTGAAACAAAGGCCATAAAGAAAGATAAAGAAGGACATTTTATAATGATTAAAGGAGTGATAAAAGATGAAGATATTACACTCGTTAATATATATGCACCCAATATAGGAGCACCTAAGTACATACAAGAATTACTAACAGAGATAAAGGGGGATATTGATGGGAATACAATCATAGTTGGAGATGTTAACACTGCATTAACATCACTAGACAGATCTTCCAGACAGAAAATAAACAAGGCAACAGAGAAATTAAATACTACAATAGAAAAACTAGATTTGGTGGATATTTTCAGAGCTTTACACCCCCCAAAAATAGGATATACATTCTTTTCAAGTGCACATGGAACATTTTCCAGGATCGATCATGTACTTGGACACAAAAGAAACCTCAACAAATTTAAGAAGATAGAAATTATCTCAAGCATCTTTACTGACCACAATGCCATGAAACTGGAAATCAACAACAGAGAAACAAAGGAGAAAAAAAGAAAAGCATGGAGATTAAACAATATGTTATTGAAAAAACAATGGATCAATGAGGAAATCAAAGCTGATATTAAAAAATACCTTGAGACAAATGATAATGAAAGCACAACCACTCAAAACCTATGGGACACAGCAAAGGCAGTGCTAAGAGGGAAGTTTATAGCGATACAGGCCTTCTTCAAAAAAGAAGAACAATCTCAAATAAACAAGTTAACCCACCACCTGAATCAATTAGAAAAAGAAGAACAAAAAGCCCCAAAAAGCAGCAGAGGGAAGGAAATAATAAAGATCAGAGAGGAATTAAATACAATAGAGATTAACAAGACCATAGAAAAAAATCAACCAAACCAAAAGCTGGTTTTTTGAAAAAGTAAATAAAATCAACAAACCTCTGGCCAAACTCACAAAGAAGAAAAAAGAGAGAGCACAAATTAGCAAAATAAGAAAGGAACATGGAGAAATTACAACAAACAAAATAGAAATACAGAATATCATACGAGAATATTATGAAAAACTATATGGAACCAAACTGGATAACCTAGAGGAGATGGACAAGTTTCTGGAAACATACTGTCCACCAGAACTGAATCAAGAAGAAACTGAACACTTGAACAATCCGATCACTAGAAAGGAAATAGAAATAGCAGTTAAAAACCTCCCTACAAATAAAAGTCCAGGACCGGATGGCTTCACCGGGGAATTCTACCAAACATACAAAGAAGAACTCATACCAGTCCTTCTCAAACTCTTCCAGACGATTGAAAAGGAGGGAATACTCCCAAACTCATTCTATGAAGCCACCATCACCCTGATACCAAAACCAGGCAAAGACACTACAAAAAAAGAGAATTATAGGCCAATATCACTGATGAACATAGACGCCAAAATCCTCACCAAAATTTTAGCAAATAGAATCCAACAACACATAAAAAAGATTATACATCATGACCAAGTGGGGTTCATCCCAGGGACACAAGGCTGGTTCAACATACGCAAATCAATCAATGTAATACATCACATCAACAAGAGAAAGGACAAAAACCACATGATCATCTCAATCGATGCAGAAAAAGCACTTGATAAAATTCAACACCCCATTTATGATAAAAACTCTCGCCAAAGTGGGTATAGAGGGAACCTATCTCAACATAATAAAAGCTATATACGACAAACCTACAGCCAGCATAGTTCTCAACGGTGAAAAACTCAAAAGCTTCCCACTAAAATCTGGGACAAGACAAGGATGCCCACTATCACCACTCCTATTCAATATAGTCCTGGAAGTCCTAGCCACAGCAATCAGGCAAGAGAAAGAAATAAAAGGGATCCAAATTGGAAAAGAAGAGGTAAAAGTGTCATTATATGCTGACGACATGTTACTATATATAGAAAACCCTAAAAGGTCCACACAAAAGCTACTAGAGCTGATTGAAGAATTCACCAAGGTAGCAGGTTACAAAATTAACGTTCAAAAATCAGTTGCCTTTCTTTACACTAACGATAAATCAACAGAAAAAGAAAGTAAAGAAACAATCCCCTTTAAAATAGCACCCAAAGTAATAAAATATCTGGGAATAAATCTAACCAAGGAGGTGAAAGACTTATACATGGAAAACTATAAACCATTGATGAAGGAAATTAAAGAAGACTTTAAAAAATGGAAGGATATTCCATGCTCTTGGATTGGAAGAATCAATATTGTTAAAATGGTCACACTGCCCAAGGCAATCTACAGATTTAATGCAATCCCTATCCAATTACCCAGGACATATTTCACAGAACTAGAACAAATCATAATAAAATTTATATGGAACCATCAAAGACCTAGAATTGCCAAAGCAGTACTGAAGAGAAAGAAAGAGGCTGGAGGAATAACTCTCCCAGACTTCAGACAATACTATAGAGCTACAGTCATCAAGACAGCATGGTATTGGTACCAAAACAGACATATAGACCAATGGAACAGAATAGAGAGCCCAGAAATGAACCCACAAACTTTTGGTCAACTCATCTTCGACAAAGGAGGCAAGAATATACAATGGAATAAAGACAGTCTCTTCAGCAAATGGTGTTGGGAAAACTGGACAGCAGCATGTAAAACAATGAAGCTAGAACACACCCTTACATCATATACAAAAATCAACTCAAAATGGATTAAAGACTTAAACATAAGACAAGATACAATAAACCTCCTAGAGGAAAACATAGGCAAAACATTAGCTGACATACATTTCAAAATTTTCTCCTAGAAGAAATAAAAGCAAGAATAAACAAATGGAACCTAATGAAACTTACAAGCTTCTGCAGAGCAAAGGAAACCAGAAGTAAAACAAGAAGACAACCTACGGAATGGGAGAAAATTTTTGCAAGTGAAACCGACAAAGGCTTGATCTCCAAAATATATAAGCAGCTCATACGACTCAATAAGAAAAAAATAAACAACCCAATCCAAAAATGGGCAGAAGACCTAAACAAGCAATTCTCCAAGGAAGACATACAAACGATCAAAAAGCACATGAAAAAATGCTCAATATCACTAATTATCAGAGAAATGCAAATCAAAACTACAATGAGGTATCACCTCACACCAGTCAGAATGGCCGTCATTCAAAAACCCACAAATGACAAATGCTGGAGAGGCTGTGGAGAAAGGGGAACCCTCCTACACTGCTGGTGGGAATGCAGTTTGGTGCAGCCACTATGGAAAACAGTATGGAGATTCCTCAAAAGACTAGGAATAGACTTACCATATGACCCAGGAATCCCACTCCTGGGCTTGTACCCAGAAGGAAATCTACTTCAGGATGACACCTGCACCCCAATGTTCATAGCAGCACTATTTACAATAGCCAAAACATGGAAACAGCCTAAATGTCCATCAACAGGTGACTGGATAAAGAAGAGGTGGTATATTTATACAATGCAATACTACTCAGCCATAAAAACCGACAACATAATGCCATTTGCAGCAACATGGATGCTCCTAGAGAATGTCATTCTAAGTGAAGTAAGCCAGAAAGAGAAAGAAAAATACCATATGAGATCGCTCATATGTGGAATCTAAAAAACAAAAACAAACAAACAAACAAAAACAAAGCATAAATACAGGACAGAAATAGACTCATGGACAGAGAATACAGACTTGTGGTTACCGGGGCGGGGGGGGGGGGGGTAGAGGGTGGGAAGGGATAGACTGGGATTTCAAAATTGTAGAATAGATAAACAAGATTACACTGTATAGCACAGGGAAATATACACAAAATGTTATGATAAATCACAGAGAAAAAAAAAAGAATTTTCTTGATCACAAAGCTACACTCAGGCTGAAACAATTTACATACTTTATAAGGAAATTTGTAAAATCTTCCAATGATCTCTGCAGCCCTGTCAAAGATGAAAATATAAAGATAACTTGATAGTCTAAGAATGAAACAATTCTGTAGGAAAAGTGCAGGTGGGGTATCAACTTGCAAACGACTCAATAAATATAAAAATGGAGAAGTATATCATCCTTTGATACAACATACAGAAAATAAACCTATATTATAAATATATAATATTCTTGGATATCAATAAGTCCTTTCAGACTCTAGTTAGTTGCCACAGAATTAAAGTAAGAATTTGAACTGGTGAAATTCCATCCCCATATTATCAACAACAGCAACTGATTTTCTACTTCTACACATTTGATCTTTCTACAGTACTAAATGGATTTAAGGGGGCTAAACTTTGATACTAGTATTTTCTATGATATTCAATAGAAAATGCAGGTGATTTTCAGAGAAACCTATTTAACTCTATCTACATACCTATTATATTAATTTCCTTGTTAGACAAAATTTTACCATTAGAAGATATTTTATTTCATTTGAAATCTTTTTCTAAAAGATAATAAATTTATGTAAACCAAAACAATGACATATGTGAAAACTAAATAATACCAAATTACTCCATCTGAATTTTATTTACTTGGTTTGCATCCAAGTAGAGTTAGGATGCCTTCACATTAAGCCTTTGTCCTTTCTAATCTCTCCAACTTTCACTTAAATGTATCACACCTATCTTGTCTCATTCTGATGACTTTTTAAGTCCAGTGAATTTGATTTTAACAGACTTTAAGTTCATTATAGACACAAGGTAGATAGTATAATCTTGAATGCATTGTAAGCTTATATTTACTGATAATTTAGCAGTGAGGGAAGATTGCTTGATGAATAAGAAGGCTACTCAAAGTCCTAAATATACATATACTCTTTGTTCTAACCAGGCAATCCCTCTATTTCACTTCACAAGCTTCTCCATAAACTGCTTTTACTGAACTATATTTTGCTATAATGCCATCCTAGGTTAGACAAGAATGAATCCATGAAATTCACTGCAGAATCTCCTGAAGAATGATATTAAGAATAATTTTATTATATTACAGTGTCTGGGAGAGCCACTCCACTTGGAAAATTTCTAGTCTGATATTACTATTGAGTACAGTTTTTCATTTCAAAGAATAATTGGTTGGTTTTATCTTGTGGGCACCATGAGCTGATTAGATTTCCCTTTTAAATCTGGCTGCCAAAAAACTGATAGCTAAAAAACCCACCTTTGGTAAGCATATGATACAAATTTTTGGTCTCATTTTAGGTTCCATTTGGGAATTCGCTGTTATTTTTTGCTTGCTTGCTCTCTTAATCTTCATTTAATATTTGTAAGTCAGTTTATATGGAAAGGGATAAATTAATTACTAAGATGATAAATTAAAATATTATTTTAACCATCACAGAAGTAGCATAGTAAAAGAAACAAATAGTCAGGAGATGTAGCTCTTAGCTTCATATAATATCTGTGATATTCATGCTTTTCATCTCTAAAGTATGGTAAATAACTAACCTAGTGTACTTAGTTGTTCTTATTAGAAAATAAGATAACATGTAATATAGTACGCAAAGTAAAAGTATTCAGTGAAAGAGAAAATTATTGTAAATATTATATTTCATTAATATAATGGGAAGAGTTTGTATGTATGTACCATCTGTCCAAAAGAAGAAATAAATTGATTATACTTATGTTCTCCTCCTTTGTTTCTCTTGTTAAAAATTTAGAAACTGTAATAAACAAAATCATCAAGGGAAATGTCAGAAGTTAAAGGAAAGAAGAGAAGACAAGACAGTAAGAACAAAGATGAATTTATTGCACTGCTTCCAGTAAACTGTTTAGAAACTTGGAAAATAAATGTCAATCAAAATGCTATTCAAAAATATTCTGTTTTACCGGCAGTAATCAAATATTTAAAATAAAATAATAATCCTAATCTCCAAGGAAACACAAAGCACACCATTTCCTTCACAATAGCTTGATTTTTGATAAGCCTTTAAATATTTTCTGTTTATCAGTTAAAGCAGAAAACACACACAAGAAATTTACCTTCATTAAGATAAGAAAATATACAAAACTAAATTATCTACTATAAAACTTTGCACTTTTAAAATTCATTTTAGCATTTAATTCAGTTAAATAAACTTGACAATCAAATGGAACCAAGATAACTGAGGAAAAAAATACTAATGCACTATTTATTACTTTTTAAAAAATTAACCTTCCTGTGATGATCTCTTTAGTTACATTTGCTTAAAAATTTAGTTTTCCATCATGCAGTTATATAAAGAATAGTAGGATAGAGAATTTAGAGATCATTCATTGTGCCAGCTTTTCTTAGTTAATCTTTCTTATGTTTTATTTATTTAAGATGGACTGTGAAAACAAAGCAATTAACAACAAAATATTTTCTACCAATAAAATGGGTTTTGATTTAGTCTGAAGTCGCACAAAACTATGTATGTTGTCTTTTGCAATGTTATGGTGCCATTTCTCCCATTCCACTAATTTCTTCTTTCATCTGTTAAAATATGTTTGGGATACACTGTAGGGAACATAATAGATCAATATAATACAGTGTAAATACTAGCCCACAAATTGGGGGACACTAAAGAAGCCAGAATTGATATTAGAGAAAATAAGATTAACATAAGAATGAAAATTAAGTGTTATTTGGAGCATCCTTCTGATACTCTGTCAGAACACAGTTCAAGAAGTTATCAAGCCAATGAGAGTTCAAAGAAATGAAAGACTGAATTCAGAATTAAATCCATTGATTAGCAATTCAATATGAACTGAGACCCTACTAAGTGAGATTAAAAGGAAATTATATAAACCCAGTGAGTTTAGATACCACTGGTCAAAAACCTGTGTCCAGACAGTAACATAGGCAGTTGTACCCACCTTCCTCCATTCTAAAACCCATGAGCCACTGATTAGTTTACTGGCTTAATATTAATTCCATGTCAGTTGATCTCAGAAGATTTGTTAGGAGGTGACTTTATGCTCTGTGAGCATATTATATAGGGAGAGAAGACAGGCAACAAAAGGCCCCTTCAGGTCCATAAAACAGGGCCTAGATTACTGGAAGGACAAGGTGAAAAAACAAGGTGGATTATACATAATGTATAATCAAAAGTCTTTTAATCCTGAATATGGGAATATTGCTGTATGTATGTTCATGTGTGACTGAAGCATTATGCTGTATACCAGAAAATGACACAACATTGTAAAATGACTACACTTCAATAAAAAATATATATACAAAAAAAAAAGAATCAAAGAAAATAAATTTGTTCTTGTTCTTTGCTGTTGTATTTCCTTTTCAGAAAGTACTGAAATATTCCAATGTTATTGCACTTCACAAACCTGAGTGTCTTAACAAACACTATCTTCTGCATTCAACCTTGTCACACTGTTTTAACTGCTTTAACCCAGCATTTACTTTGTCCAACCGGATTTCCATTTTCCTGGTTCAGTCATCACTCTAAAGCTCGCTCTTTGTGTATCATGCTATCACACACACTCTGCACATTTAAGTCCTAGGTATTCGTGTTATTCTCAAGTATTTCAATGCTGATTGGTAGTAACTACACCAGGGTCTCATTATTAGTTATAGTTTCACAAAATCCAACATGAATTTTGGACATATGAAACTGATAAATACATATGGAAACATGCAAAATATGTATCAAATATAAGTTCCACAGAAAAGCTGAACTGTATGTTTAAAACATAAAGCATTTATTGCATTTGTACTATGCATACACCAGTTGCTCAGCTGCTCAGTAACTGCTGAAGTGAGATGCTAAAGGGAAAGAAAATGAGTGGGATTAGGACACATTTCAGAGGTTAAAGAGACTAGGACTAAGGAAAGCTAGTGAAGGTAAGAGTACATCATTTCTGATCATAATAACACAAATTAAAATAGTAGCTAATATCTATTCTGTAGTTAGATACTGCTCAATACTTTAAATACATTAATTTAATTCTCATACCCACCCTGTAAGTAAAGTAGTATTATGAGCCCCTTTTAGTAAATTATGAAACAGGTGGCATACAAAGAGGTTGATTAACTTTGCTGTAAGACACACAGCTGGGAAATGATGGAGCCAAAATTTAAACTAGGTAATCTAACTCCAGCCTTGGAACGCCAGTTAAGTTTCTCAATCCATGTAGGGAAACAAGCAGCTGTCTATACAGAATAAACTACAAACATACTAGTGGAGGGTTGGTCTAAATTGAAACATCATACAATACAGATTACCTGATGCATCAAACTGTACTCTCCAACCCTGGGAAGAAAGCATTAATTCAGAAGCTAACCAATGAAAGCATAAAAGCTTAAGCAGGTGAATGATTTCGATGCAATTTAAATTTTTCCATTTTGTGATTATTAGTTCTTAGCTAATATGTGTATACATATTTACTCAATTGTGTTTTCGTGCTCGCCTTTGAAATTTTTGGCAGTCTTCTTAATTAAGCAAAAGTTATCCCTGATTAATGTACTGTGAGCTGTTCCTAAAGTACTATAAATAATACAGTGATTAATTGCCATATCTAAACCAGCCACCATTTAGCACACTTCAAAGACAGAATTTCCTTGGGTAAATTTGCATTGTCGACTTACTAATCATACTCCTGTGGAAAAAAATCATCTTCCTTACTTATTTTCTACAGAAACTTATATTTAAACTATTTGATATAAGATGCTTGTTTTGCTTGGTAGCCAAAACATTCTTGTCATTATTAAAATAACCTCAAAGATTCTGCTAAAATCTGCACAATTGAAAATTTAACTGCCTTACTAAAATGTTTAATAACAACTTAAAACTTAATTTTACCATTTGAAATACAGTTTAGATAGTATGGGAATTGTGTTTTGTTTTCATTCATTAAGTTGTTTTATTTCTAGTAAATACTTGGTTATTAGCTTCTCTCTTTACAAGCAATTTTTGAGTCTTTGCTTACTTGTAGGAATATAAAAAATAGTCCATTTTGTTGTTAAAACTATTGGTGTAGGTGGACAATTTTTTGTTGAAATAGTAGAAGAGCTAGAAATGCATCCTTGTGTTTTCACTTAGTTCAAAAAATATTATTACCATGTAGAAATGGTGAGGAAATAAGATTAAATTAACTCGTACATTGATCTTTAGACTTTCTTCCTATATATTAAGTGGTGGGGGGTTTTGTTGCTATTTTAGTTAATCTTTTTAAAGCTATATAATAGGTATTCCCAACTACTACATTTTTTTTTTTGCTTTGTGTGTTACTGGTCATAGGTAATTACTTCCAGTTTATCACTCTACTCATTATCATAAGCAGTTCTTAACCACCAAAAAGTTTATCACTCCCAAGTTTGCAGCTTTAATTAAAAAGCCAAGTTACTTCATCAAAAGGAGTGGGTCTCCTTGCCATATCACACTGATCACAGAGTATTTTGAGTACTGTCCAATACTACATACAATACCCTAGTGATTATAGAAAAAATAGAATACATAGTGTCATATATAAATCACAGATGGCTAGGAATAAAAAGAGGTGCAGGTCTTTTGCAGAGAGGATAACCTTGAACTCTTCTCTCCAATCATCAAATCCTGGTTGAGAGAATTTTATGGAAGATTGCCTGAAATAAATTAATTTTATCATGGATCAAGACAGACTACTAAAGAACTATGAACTTGTATCAGACTGCTTGGTTCCCTGTAGAACTATATTTATTATTTATTGAATTTCATTTCAATAATGGGATGTTGTAAGAAACCCAAATTCTACCTGCCACAGTGGGTACTATTATCTTGGACAATTTAAATGAAATGGTTTTAACACAACATGAAATGCAGTGAAAGCTACAGAGCCTCCCCAGTTATTTCCAGAGCAAATTATCCTTTTCAGCCTCTCTTCTTCTATTTTTAAATTTGTGAATATTATAAAACTCCTAATGTAATTATTTTAGTTTACTGTCTTTCTCCTTTTGTTTTGGTTATTGAGAACAATTCCCAGCTCATCCCCATCCACATCTCTGTTCAAAAAGAAAGTAAGCTAACTTACTTTTGGCTTTATAATTCAATGACCCTGGATCTCACCTGCACTCAACTTCAGCATGTTTAAGTTTTTTTCTAAAGTGTTGAGCTTACTATTAAAAATTAGCTCTAATATTTGTATTGTAAAGGAAAAGGGGATGTTATAAGATTATGCATAAGAAGTACTACCCTTCTGTTTAAACATATGCACCAGAATATAACAGCTCTACCCTTTTTAAACTCTACATCATCTTTCCGACTGATCTCTTCCAGTATTTCCATCTTTAAATATATTATGGACTCACATAACTCCAAAATGTGTATCTCAAGTTCCACCTCTCCCCTGATCTCAACCCTCTTTTCTGTCATCGCCTAATCAACCTAAAGTCTCTACTTTGACATTCAGTAGATCATTTCTCCCCCAAACTCCCTCATGTCCCATCCTTCCTCACCTGTGCAAATACCACTAAAATTCCACTTATTTGCTCAAAAACATCAGCATCATCCTTAATTCTATTTTCTTCTTTGAGAAGAAATAGTCAGTCCATCAGCAAATCTTGTTACCTAGATCTACCTATAAAAGAGATTTACGATATGAGCATTACTCACCACTAGGATGGCTAAGCTATCCTCCCAATTTGAGCTATCATCATTGTTCACTTAGACTATCACAATAGCCTCTTCTTCCATGTTTCTACCATTGGTTCACCACAATCTACTCTCTACACAGCTTAATTATTCTTGCTGCACTTTCCACTGCTTGCAATTAAATATCTCAATTATTTTCTGGCTCTACCACTAGGATGTAGTCTATAAGAAGTCAGGAACTTTTTCTGTATTGTTCACTCACTACTGAATCCCTAGTATTTAGAACAATACCTTGAAGGTTTGCGATGCAGAGGTTCCCAGCAGATTCCAGCTTATCTTTCTCCTCTTCTTTTCTGTCAAATTCTTCTTTCCAACTAGTAACACTACTTGAACAACAGGAGCCTTGGGTCCACTTGACAGCGGGTGAAAGGAGATAGAGCTCACAGAAGCAAAAGCTTCTAACTGACCCCTCCATAAGTTCTCATTTGCAGGCCCACTTCAGCAACTGAGTATGGCTTGGTTCTTAGCACTCTCCTGTGAGCCCTATGTCACCAAGCAGTGAGTGCTGTAGGAAGGCTGACTGGTGAATTCTCCTCAGATCTTCTAACTCCCCTCTCTATACCTTCATTTCCCAATCTACTCCCACAACTGTATGAGTTCTAATTCCTACAATGTACTCCCACTATATTGTATTCAAACACAATACATGCAGAGGCACTCAGGTTACTTAATTAATCAATATAAAACAGTTTGCACAGATCCTAGCACATAAATAGCATTCAATAAATATCACTTGTCATGTTTTGCATAATTATGATTAATAAGTACAAATAAAATAAATAAAAGATAATAATGCTCTCAGAGTTGGTCATGTGCCTTACTGAGGCATTTAGAAACAGCCATATGAAAGAATAAGTGATAGAACTGAAGAAAATCAAGCGCTGTTCTCATTCACCTTTTTTAGAGCCAATGCAGTAACTGGTAGAGAATACATATATAAAAAAAATTGCTGTGTGAATGAGTGCCATGTCAGTGTCATCTATTTGAAAAGCTATCATTTGCAAGTGGTAACCGATTAATGTATTCATGTACTGTGTGAAGGATAAAACTAGGGATTAAAATTAGGAGGCAAAATAAATATGAAAAAACAACACCTTGCATTCAACAAAAAGTATGGTATGTCCCATAAGCATGTGACCTCCCTTTGTCAGCATTGTTTTAAAAATGTCAACAGCTAGTAGTCAGGGATAAATAGATTCCTGTATTGGGTTGGAGCTTAGATGGAATAATCACAAAATTGTCATCAAATTCTTTGATTCTATGCATTGTTTAATAGTTACCATGTGCATAATGACACACACTAGTTTGTATGTTTAAGGTGATACTATCCAGACAGATACAACATACACATAATGAATTGATCCAGCAAAGTTTACATTATAGTTTAATACTGTATATGCTACCTAGCAGAGCTATGGGCCCTGTCGAGGATGGGCTTATAGTCACTGCAGAATTCTCTAAGGCAAAGTGATTTTTCCAGTTGGATGCCTTTCGTGAAACTGATTTTATAAAGGAAGAGCTAAAGCCTCCTCAATGCAGACATTACTCTAAACCCCAAGAACTAGTTATATGCTAAAGCTATGTTTAAACAAATTCACATTTAAAAGTCCATGATACTTCATAGTAAAGGCTAAGAAACCAGTGAAATACCTTTTAAATTAAAAAAAAAAAGAACAACAGCCTATTTTGAATTAGTAACATAATTAAAATAGGAATATTTTTAGATTGTCAGTATTTCTTCACAGGTGACCTTTGATTGTATAATCAACCTTCATAATGATAGTTCTAGAATGATTCTGGTAAAGCTCTTCTTCCTCAACTTAAAACTGCTCTAAATAAGTACTTCTTCCTGGAGATGATCTTAAAAGAAAAAAGCAAGGAGGAGGGTGTTTTGAAATTGTATGCTATCTTATTCCTCCCAAAGTTTGTTCATCCTCTTCCCTTTTCTAAATTCTGCTCAACTTTAAGAAGCAGCACAAGAGATATCACCTCCAAAGGGTTATTTTCTACTTGAACCTGCTACCATCACCAAACAGCATCAGATACTATTTCAATCTGACCTTCAGCTCCTACAGTGTCTGCTGAATTCACAAATATAATATCCATTTTGTTTAAATTTATTTGATATATTTTAGCCTTCAGATTAATTTACCAGGGCTGATACTAAGTTGACATTAGATGCTCAGATTTTTTTATTATTCATCTACTTCTCCATTCTCTCCCAAGGCAGTCACATCCATATCCACAGTTTCAATTATTCCTAGAGGCAGATTATCATTTCTTGAGCTGCAAGTAAAAGTGTTAGGGGGTCTAAACCACATTCCTTTCCCCACATAGTTAAAAGCCATTTGAAAGACAATCATCTGAAAAAGACAAATGGAGGATTAAAATGTTAACTTTACTACAAGTAGCATGCTTAGAGTACAGGTTGTGTCTGTGATCAAACAGGCTTATAATATACCACACATGAAAAGGACAGAGTGGTCTTTGTTGTCACAAGCAGGAAGGACAACTTCAAGCCTATCTCAAGCAGCAAAGACTCACCAAGTAAGCTCTTAGATTCTCTGGAGATAAGGATAAATACATTTACCCTACAAAAGAAAGAAAGAGAAAGACAGAAAGTGGGCGAGAGGAAGAAGGAGAGACAGAATGACACAGAAAGAGTATGCTTTGAGCAGTCTCTTCCCCCCAGATTATTAACCAGATAATCTTTCCACCTACACCACAGAGGCACGAGTGAAAATGTTAAGTCGAAAGGTTCAGCATGTTATTCGTTTAGGAAGTTTTTCCTCATAGAAATATGAGACCAGGGAAATGGAAGTTTACCACTGAAACTACTTATTTAACATGCCATTTATGGGGTCTCAATAAACATTAAACTAATGTCCTTTTGAGCTCAGGGGGAGTAGATCCAAGCTCAGTGAATGGTACCACCATCATCTAACTCAGTCAGTCAGAAATCTAGATGTTATCCTTGACATAGTTTCTTCCTTGCTCTCTTTACAAAATCATTAGCAATTAATTTCTATCTTTTCCAATAATTAAACCAAAATCCACCTCCACTTCTCTCTGTTCATCATCGTTGTTCTTGACCACTCATCTACTTACATTACTATTAGCCCTCTCCAGTTTTTCCCCTATATTATAGCCAAAGTGACTTTTAAAATGCAAATACAATCAGCTCACAGTCTGATACTTCCACCCCATCCCTGTCCTGTGCCACAGCATTCAGTACCCTTTAGCAAACTAATGTGTTTAATAGTTTGTTCTTTACCTGTCATTCAGCCTCCTCACATACCTTCTCCTTTTCATTCAGCCCACAGCCATTCTGGCCTGCCTTAACTTACCACATTCGCCAAACCCAGTCCTGCCATGGAGCCAATGAACATGCTCATTGCTATCAATCACATTTATTTTTCAGATTTCAACTCAGTCATTGCTTCTTCAGAGAAGCATCTCTGACCACTAAGACTACCTTAGAATCCTCCATTATACAATACAGTAGCTCCATGTATTACTCCTTATCATATATAATGCAATTTTGTACTTTGTTAATTATTTGATTCACACCCACCACCACATATTAGACTATAGGCTCTACAATAGTGTTTAACATGACAACAGTAGAATGCTATTGTATCTAGAGCTTAGTACATACCTGCCACTGGAAAAAACATTCGTTGAATTAGTAACTGAGTAATAATCACTGTACCTTTACTTTTCTACTATAATTATATACTCTACTAGAATGCGAGTTCCTTGAGTAGGTATTTTATTTTCCCTACTTGAATTCTTATTATTTCTCTATTAGAATTATTTATTACTTATCAGTCTTAATTCTGTCAGTAGTTGTTAATATGAAATACAATAAATAAAAACCAAAAAATGATAATAAAGCCATTTGTTCAAGACAATCTAGTGAATTGTCTTCATTGTAATGTTTCAGAAAATGTTATTCTCAAATCATTTTCGTAAGATTTATATATTCTCTATTATATATAGAATTTTCAAATGTATAATACATTTCAAATCCAATTTATATTATTTATAGAAGCATATCATTGTGTATCCTTTTACTTTTATCAAAGAAACAATTTATTTCATTATCACATTGGCATTAATAAATCAGTTAACAATTATTTTTGTTGACTCTTTCAGCAATAAAATGATGTATCTTTGCTATAGAGTTAAGGCCAATTTACTATACATGAGATAATGTACATTAAAGTAATTTATTAACAATAAAATGATGGAGGAAAGTGAGTTATTGCTAATAGCAACTATTTCTGGTAGGATATATCAGCAATGATACGTAAATAAATACATGAAAATGTTTATAAGTCAGAACTTGCTTTTTATTTGAAAAAAGTTATGAAAGACAATGTTATGGGTTAAGGATGACTCACTTAATTTATCTTGTTCTTTCCCATTAAAAAATAAGGCAGGGTTAAAAGCATTCTCTGGCTATCCTAACAAACCTCTTGTCTATGATATCCTGATACAAACATGAATGAAAAAGGTTTTTATTTTATGAAATAATGAATCCTGAGACACAACATCATGACACTACAATCAAACATTGAGATTATAAATTTATGTTTTAATTGTAATTGGAAAATATAGCATTTAGTGAGTTTTTTCCTATATAAATATGAGTCTTGGACTTAACCCTATACATAGTTAATAATGAAAATAAATGCTAAAATAATATTCTACTAATAGAAATTAAATCTGAAAAGAAATCTCCATGCAGAACGTACATGCTTTAATATAGAATTTATAACCCAGATGAACCCTGAGGACATCAAGGTATTTCTAAGGAGAAGTTACTTTCTAGATAAACTGTCCACAATTAAAAGTTTGTCTTTGTTCCAGCTTCCAGGAAAGCTCATAACTGTCACTGATACCATCAGCCACAGGATGAATTCAGCATTGACCCACCCTCTTGCTTGTTTCCAGCTCAGATTCCATGTAGTGTTTATCCCTTCATTTATCTCAGATGATATCCAAACAACATGTTAACTCAACTGCTTCTTCATTTATTTTTTATTTTTTGCTTTTCTTTAGGTAATATTTACTCTGAAAAACTCCAAATATGCATTGATATAATCATCTATCTCCCTACCCAACTACTGAAGGCCCCTGAAGAAAAATCACAAAAGTTCTGCAGATTTGCATCCCACAGTTTCAATGTGTCCAGCCTCATTTTTTGAATCTTCAGGACTGCCTGACAATCCTAGTATATATTCTAGTCAGGTTCTTCTTTTGTCCCAAAAGCAGCTGTTCTTAACTTTTATCATTCTAATAAAATCTTACCTTCACACTAGCTATTGTCTTGGATTGAGGCATTATTTTACACTTCAGTGAGAAAAGAGAGAGCATGATACAGCAACTTTCTCAACTTATGTTCTAGAGTCTACAAATTTACTTTTTTATGATGTCAAGCTTCTGTTACATATCACCAGTCTAGGGGTAAAGCTATTCTACTTATCAAATGATCTGATTCCTATTTTGTTATATATTTTCAATCTTCCTCTATAGTTTTTTTTTTAAATTGTGATCTTATTATAACCAGTTTTTCATCTAACCTTAACAAGCCTTTTGGAATCCTACACAATCACTTTCCATATATAAATGCCTTAAATAGCGGCATCCTTCAAGATGTAATTTTTGTTTCTGTAAATTTTTTGTTGTTTTATCACTTTGGGTACTGTTTCTTCCTTTCTGATTTATGTTTCATGTCTTATCTTTCTCCTGTGGCCCACATGTAAAATCCTACTACAGACTTGGATAATGCATTGGCACCATAAACTCAAGGTCTTCATTTAAACTTCTTGAATTCTTCTTTTATCTCCTCCATCATTAGGGTCATCAAGGCTCAGCCTAACCGTTCAGTCTTCCCGTGAACTAGATCATTCTTTGCCTCACACATATAGTTTAATTTCAATCCAATTTATTTTAAACCTATTCACAAACAACAAAAATACAGGGAATACTTTGTTAGGAATACAGAGATGAATGAGCCACATGTCTCTTCTCAAGAGACTAATAAAAATTTAGTAAAATGTAATGTAATAAACGTAAAAATACATATGTGCACAAGATAAAGAGAAAATACAGAAGAACATCAGAAGTAAAACAAAGAAATGTTCCCTAGGATTGTCAAGAAAATAATGTCTGAAAGTAATGACCTTCAGTTTGGGTTGTGAAGGCCACATAGGATTTGCTCCAGTGAACAAAGGAGAGGAGGACATTTATTACAGACAAAGGGAACACAAGTGTAAAGAAATAAACGTCTGAAATGCCAGGGTGTGTTTGTTGACCTATAAGCAATGCAGTGCTTCTGCCTTGTAAAGTGCAACAAGGTGTGTAGATGGGCTAATAATGATGCTAAATAGGATGGCAGAAATGAGTAGTTATTGTTATACAAATTTTCAGTTAATAAGGTTTAAGTATAATAAATTAAGCTGAAAGTAGAGAAGAATAAGATGTAATTAACTCATAAAATAATTTAGAAACAAAAATAAAATTGGTGTGGATGATAAATGAAAATCTTTTGAGGTTAAATAAGAGATATATAAAAATGGTAGAGCAACATTATAGAAAGCATTATCTAGGGCAGAAAAATGATGTAGTTCTTTTCTTTTTTTCTTTTCCTTTGCTTCTATATTTTCAGGATTAGGAGATTAAGAAAAATGTATTAAAATTTCTATAATTTATATGGTAAAGAAATAATTTGATTTTATGATGAAACACAAATACTCTTCTTAAATACATAATAAATTAGTACATAGTTTAGTTTCCAGTTAGAAGTGGCTCTTATTTCAATACTGAACTGTAAGTAAAAATTCTAACATACTTCCTGAAAGAATCAAAGTCTAATGATGGTTACTTTTCTAGGCTACCTCACAAGAGCCAATTTAAAACACACACACAAATAGGGCATTTTATATTTGCAATAAAAATAGAAAATTGAGATTTTTAGTGGGTATATGATGGATACTGAATTTGCCCTAGATCTGAAAATTTGGAGGAAGCAAAGAGAATAAATATACCATACTATACAATGTACAAATTTATTACATATAAAATGCCTCATTACATTTTGAAACAATAAACGAAAATCCTCACAACATAGCATGTGAAAAGTTTTCTTTAAGTAAACGTATTAAAAATCAAGAAAAGAAGGAAATTATGGTAAGATGAAAGACGACAGAAGAACAAGTTAAAAGCACTGCAAGTTTCACAAGCCTCTATCTTCATAATGTTTCGACAGAAAAACCCTCAAGGTCTATTTTGTAAAAAAATTTGAAGTGAGGTTTGGTGTCAAATGAAAGAAGTTCAGGTATACGATTTTCTGCTGAAATGGATGAATCAATAATTTTTTTTACTTGCTAGAGAAATAGCCAAACTAATGCTGATATTAATAATAGATACGCACTCACCACATACTAAAACCTATGCTAAGAAGACATGAATTGCACTTCTTCAGTTTTTATAACAATCCTGGGAAGTAGGTAACATACAGCTATAAATGCTGAGCTACAATTTTGAAATCCAAAAACAGAGTAAAGACCAAAAGTTGTTTCTGTTGTTTGTTGTTTTTTTCATACATCTGACACATAAGCTCTTTTGGTGGCAAATATTGACCTGAACTGAGGTAAGGCTATCTATAATTTCCATTTATTACACTGAGAGTGACTATCAGTATGTTTCTTTGCAAAAAGTACAAGGTCCTGCTGCAGGCCTGCTAATGTTATTATATTCTGAATAGATATTTATAATATTACCTTTCTAAAAATCCAATACTTCTGAATTCTGAAACATATCTGCCCCCAAGAGCTTCAGATAAAGGACTGTTAACCTGTATTGCTATATGCATCTCATAAATGAAATGAGAGGCCCAAGATCACAAACCTGAAATGTGCTAAAGGTAGAATTTGAATCCAGGTATAACTTCAGGGTTCAAGCTCTTAACCATTATGTATATTGCCTCTGTACAAAAATTGTGTCTCTAGGATTTCAGCTCTGTAAAACCAGAGATTTTGACTAATTCGTTCAAATTGGGTTTTCCAATGCCCAGAACATACTTGGTGATTCACTGCACATAAAATTGTTAAGCAGTAAATGTTCATGGATGCAAGAATTATATCTCTTAATGGTGCTTTTTGTAGATATTGATGTATAATAACTTCAAAATATAATCCCTAACAAGGATAACCAACCTGTGTTACAGGTACATGCATTGCCCTGTTTTAACAGTCAATAAAGGTGATATAATACTAAATCTCAATGTGAAGCAAAGAGCCTAATGAGAATTTATGCCCAAATAGAAGCCCACCTCCTATACAAACAGATGGAGCTGAAACGCTTTCAAGGATAGATCAAAGATGGTTCTCAGAAAGTCATGTGGGGTCACTGTAACACCTTAAGTTATCAGCATGGCAAAAGATATGTCACAATTAGCAAAGCCTGGAAATAGGCTAAAGGGCTATACAGGTTTGGATGTAACACTTGTATTTTCTTATAAAATGAATTTGAGGATCTAATAAATTAGAGTGGTCGTACATAGAACATGTTCTTATTATAGCCAAATCCTACTTCTCTCTTTATAAGGGGTGTTGATGGGAGAGAAAAACCAGTGTAATACCCAAGGGCAAAGTGACACAGCAAAGGTTCCACCAAGTGAACAAAGAAAAAGACCAGCACTGCTTGTGATCAGGACACATCCCCTTGAACAAATCCTAAGTATGCCACTGTAATTCTTTTCTTTTTCTCAGAATCTCTGCTAAACCTGAATATATAAGGAGTTTTATATTCACCTAAATAAATTATTGGATCAGTTTCATTTATTTTATAACACAGACAGATATACAATATGTTCATTATGTGCATTTTTATCTTATGTTGAACATTAGGTCCCATTTTTACATATTATTGATATTTTGCTATACTAGGAGTTCATATCTATTAAAAATTCAAGTTCCTGAATGTTCTATAGTCCCAATTTTGAGAAACTGTCTGAAATGGTGACTTGTAAATTCACCGACAAAATTAACACTTTCTTGTCATGTCTCCACCATGAATTTTAAGTTGAGTGACATAATGTTTCAGAATGCACTAAATATCCATACAGATATATCTCATTTCATTATGCTTTGCTTTACTGTGCTTTGCTGATATTGCATTTTTTCACAAATTGAAGGTTTGGGGCAACCTTGCATAAAGCAAGCCTATTAGCGCCATTTTCCAATATCATTTGCTCACGTTGTGTCTCTGTGTCATATTTTGGTAATCTTTGCAACATTTCAAGCTGTTTCATCATTTTTATATTTGTTAACAGTGATCTTTGATGTTACTATGTAATTATTTGGGGGCACCACAAAGCATGCCAGCATAAGATGATGAAATTAATCAATAAATGTGTGTGTTCAGACTGCTCCAATGACCAGTCATTTCCCTGTCTCGCTCTCTCTCCTTAGGTCTCCTTATTCCTTCAGACACAATGACACTGAACTTAGGACAACCAAGAAGCCTACAATGACACCTAAGCATTCAAGTGAAAGGAAGCATTTCAAGTCTCTCAATTCAAATCAAAAACTAGTAGTGATTAAGTGTATTTTTGTACTGTACTGGTCAGAAGCCGAGATAAGCCAAAAGCGAGGCCTCTTGCACTGGTTAGACAAGTTGTGAATGCAAAGGAAAAGTTCTTGACTGGAATTAGGAGTGTTACTCATGCAAACACACAAGTGATAAGAAAGCAAAACAGTCTTACTGTTGATATGGAGAAAGTTTTAGTCATCTGAATACATGATCAAACCAGCCACAACATTCCCTCAAACCAAAGCCTAACCCGGAACAAGGCTCTATCTCTTCAATTCCATGAAGGCTAAGAGAAGTGAGAAAGCTGCAGAAGAAAAGCTGGAGATTAGCTGAGATTGATTAATGAGGTTTAAGGAAAGACCACCTCCATAACATAGAAGGGCAAGGTGACGCAGCAATGCTGATGTAGAAGCCACAACAAGTTACGCAGAAGATCTAGCTAAGATCATTTATGAAGATGGCTACACTAAACAACAGACATTCAGTGTAGACAAAACAGCCATCTGTTGGAAGGAGGTGCCATCTAGGATCTCATAGCTAGAAAGGAGAAGTCAATGCCTGACTTCAAAGCTTCAAAGGACAGGCTGACTTGACTTGCTAGGGACTAATGCAAATGGTGACTTTAAGCTGAAGCCAATGCTCATTTTCTGTTCTGAAAATCCTAGGGCCTCTAATTATGCTAAATCTACTCAACTTGTGCTCCATAAATGAAAGAACAAAGCCTGGATGACAACACATTTGTTACAACATGATTTCCTGAATATTTTGAGCCCATGTTAAGACCTACTGCTCAGAAAAAAATACCTCTTACAAAGGGTATTTGGAATGCATCTGTCAACAAAGAGCTCTGATGTAGATGTGCAACAATATTCATGCTGATTTCAGGCCTGCTAACACAACATCCATTCTTCAGCCCATGGATCAAGAAGTCATTTCAAATTTCAAGTCTTGTTATTTAAGAAATACATTTCATAACAGTAAAGCAGCCATAGAAAGTGGTTCCTCTGATGGATCTAGGCAAAGTCAATTGAAAACTTTCTGGAAAGTATTCACCATTCTAAGTGCCATTAAGAACATTCATGATTCAAGGTCAAAATGTCAATATTTTTGGAGTTTGAAAGAAGCTGATCCCAATCTTCATGGATGACTTTAAGGGGTTCAAGACTTCAGTGGAGGAAGGAACTGCAGATGCAGTGGAAATAGCAAGAGAACTAGAATTTGGAGCCTGAAGATGAGACTGAATTGCTGCAATCTTATGATAAACCTTTAACGGATGAGGAGTTTCTTCTTATAGAGGAGGAAAGAAAGTGGTTTCTTAAGATGGAATCTATTTCTGATAAAGATACTGTGAAGACTGTTGAAACAACAACAAAGGACTTAGAATATTACATAAACTTAGTTGATAAAGCAGTGACAATGTTTAAGACGATTAACTCCAATTTCCAAATAAGTTCTACTGTGGGTAAAATGTTATCAAACAGCGCATGCTACAGGGTGATGGCTCCTGTAAGGAAAAGTCAATCAATGAGGCAAACCTCATTGTTGCCATGTTTTAAAAACTTGTCACAGCCACCCTAACCTTTAGCAACCTCCACCCTGATCAGTCAGCAGCGATCAACATCTAGGTAAGAGCCTCTACCAGCAAAAAATTGTAACTCACTGAAGGCTCAGATGATGCTTAGTATTTTTTAGCAATTAAGTATTTTTCAATTAAGGTGTGAACATTGCTTTCTTAGACATAATGCTATTTCACACTTAACAGACTACAGTATAGTGTAGACATAACTTTCATATGTATTGACAAGCCAGAAAATTTGTGACTCGCTTTATTGCAACATTCACTTTACTATGGTGGTCTGGAACCAAACCAGCAATATCTCAAAGTATGCCTATAAATCAAATATGCTACCGACATAAAATATACTATAGCATTCTTGAAAGTTAATCTGCAGGTCTCTAGTATTGTTGGAGAGTGTGTGTAGCTTCCTTAGAGGGCCCTCCTTAAAAGAATGAGAAATATATTAAGTGAAACTGGAAAGGCAATTCTATGACAACTAGAGGAAAGAAGGCTCCCTTGCTCTCTCCATGGCACTGCTCCTATTGCATACTTCCTTTATGGCATAGTAACCACAACCATATAATAAAGAAAAATACAAGAAGAATTGAAGAGGGAAAAAAAATCAAATAAGGAAATACAGTGTGAAGGAATGGCATAAAGACGACAAAATAAAGGTTAAAAAGAAATAATTAGATAGGAATAAGGGACATAAAACCCTAAAAGATACAGACACTGACAGAAAAACTAGAGGAGAATGGGACAAAAGACATCCTCTAAAAGGAATTATGATATACTAAAATCCCAAAAGTTGTCAAGACTAAGATAAAAAACTAAAATGCAGAAGATTTAAACTTGGAAAATTTTCACATTTAAGAGACAGAGAATTAAGAATAATAGAACTACCATATGATCCTGCAATTCCATTCTTGGGTATGGCTATCTGAAAAAAACTAAAACACTAATTCAAAAAGATAAATGCACCCCCATATGCATAGCACCATTATTCCCAACTGCCAAGATATGGAAGACCTCAGTGTCCATCAAAGGATGAATGGATAAAGAAGCTGTGGTATATTTATACAATGGAATACTACTTAGTCATTAAAAGGAATGAAATTTTGCCATTTACAGCAACATAGATGGACTTGGAGGTTATTATGCTAAGTGAAACAATTCAGACAGAAAGACAAATAGTATATGATATAACTTATATATGGAATCTAAAAAAACAAAAGAAACTAGAAATTATATCAAAAAAAGAAGCAGATTCACAGATACAGAGAACAAACTAGTGGTTACCAGTGGGGAGGTGGAAGGAGGGGAGAGGCAATATAGGAGTAAGGAATTAAGAGGTACAAGCTATTATGTATAAGATAAGATACAAGGATACATTGTACAACATGGGTAATACAGCCTATATTTTATAATAACTATACATGGAGTATCACCTTTAAAAATTGTGAATCACTCTATCGTATACCTGTAACATATAATATTGTACATCAGCTATACTTCAATAAAAAATAAAAATCTAAAGCAAGAATAAGAAATAAAGCACCAAAAAGGTGAAAACATAACATATTTGAATGTAAAATATATAAACAGGATAGAATATTATAGAGAAGTTTAAAATAATGCCAAAAAGGGTTATTAACAGAATAGAATACATGAATGTATTCTGCATCAGTTTTGCCACAAAGCCAATGTAGCAAGTTTAAAGATAAAGAAAATTGAACATTTCCTTACTGAAAACAAATGTTCACAGTGGTGAAAAAAGAAAAACAGATAGTCATAAACGAGGAACACAATCCCCAACCCACACCTGAAAGGCTGTATCCCAAGGGTGTGGCGTTTTTCTGTTTTAGCAGTATAAACTCCCTAACTTGAAAATCCTAGTGGGTAGGGAGGATTCAGATGCCATTAGATTTCCCCCTCTTCCAAGCAGCTCCCCAAGTTTAGAGAATGTGCAGTTCTAGTTATAACTACCCAGAATTAACCCCCTTCATAGAAAAAGCCTCTGTTTCCCCCAGCAGAAGCAATGGCTTGCCCAGTCCTGCAGGCTTCCCAGGAGAACTTTAATTTAGAAATTGAACTGATGAATGATTTGTCCCTATCCCTATCCCGCCAAATTTTTCTGATCTTTCATTTGTATTGTTTCCAACATCTCCTAGTTCCTCAAGGTTAAGTTAATAAGGCATAACAGAAAGTACATTAGAGTGAGGGGCCGAGTGATGGACCCATAAAGAGATCCAACTTTCCCACCTCATTAGAATACTGGATCAGAGAACATAAAGGGGGTCACGTCTGAAGGTAAACCTTAGAGTTTGATAAGTAAATTTCTGTGTTTCTCTGCCTTAAGCCCCGGCTGTTAATCTCAAAGTCCTTTTTTTCCTAGCCAAATCTTGGCCAGTATACTGCCCACATCTGACAGTGATACTGTTCTTCACCCAAGTGCTGTGTGTAGTGGTGGAAGGATTTGGGAGGGGGCAGGGAAAGAGAAGAATGCCTGCTAAATGATACAAAAAGAAGAAAAATTCAAAATTTATTTGGAGAAATATCCAACCCTCATTGCAGGAAATTCTTAATATTATCCATCTATTTATATGTTGGGTGATTGTTCAACTCTTATATGTAGGGTGGTACTGAGTAACTGCCCAACTGGCCTGCAACTTATTCAGGCTTTATGTATATATAAGCAAATACAATCCACGTAAGGAGTCATTAGTCATGTTCACTGAATATTCTCTTTCTACACACACACACACACACACACACGTTTCCCATGCCCTTCTTTTGTTAACTTCTAGGTATGTTTCTGGAGGTAAAGAAATCTTGCTCAGGTGAATTATGAAGAATTCCATGGCTTTGCCAAGCTCTCGGTCTTGTTAATTTATGTTTCTTTTCAAATTACCAGCACTTTTTCTAACCAGCAAACTTCTAATGCCAGGATTAACAACAGGTCAGTGTGTGCTTGGCTGTGAAAAGGGAGAAAATTGTTCTGCTATCTTTTTAAAAAATTAAAGAAAATACAGATTTAATAACAATACATTATATATGATATGGAAACTTTGTGGATGCTAATCTATACTACTTTATTTACATGAAAAGCTACTTAATTATGAAAGATTAGTATTGACTTCATTTGTTTCCTGAACAGAAAGCTTAGATGTAAGACTATTTGGTTGGAAAAAGGAGACCAGACAACCCTCTTACTTTTGAGGAAAGAAAGTTCTTCCCAAGGCAAAATATTCCCATCATTTGTATATAATGTTCTCCTTTCTTCTGTCTCAAGGCCAGGATTCTTGTGCACATTTTTAAAAATCTAATTATTATGCTTACATCACTGGGTGTTAGTAACACAACAATGATGGTGACTTGTTTAACTTTGACTTTTGAGCACTTCTAAGACAAAAGACCTGAAATTTACAGGAAAAAATGAGTCTTTATTATTTTGAAATTATTTAACTTATTATTTTTATACAATGTATAATTTATATCTCCTTCCATTTCTAAAAAGGACTGAAAGTGCTCTACCAAATTTAGTGGAAATATAACCTCATGAAACATTTTCATATGCTGAAATACTTTCTGTATATCTGAATATAAGCTATGACTTACTTTTTAGTTGAGAGTCAGGGACATTTTTATCCTAATCAAAATGCTTCTCCTTATATATTGCTATGCTGAAATTCTACACATACTAGAATATGAACTATTGTACAGACATCTGAGACACCAAGTTAAAAAGACCTTGTCCTCAATAGCACGGAGTAGAGAAAGAACTACTTGAGTATACTGAATTACTTAATACCTTTTATAAGTTTTTTTAAAATTTTACTGTTTTCCTTTTCTACATATAACACTTACCAAAATTTATAATTATGTAATTATATATATGGTTATTAGTTCAATGCCTGTCTTCTCTAATGGAAACATCAGTTCCATGAGAACAGTGATCATTTATAATTAATTGTATAAATAAACAGAACTGACATTTTGTAGTCATTAAAAATGTACCAGACACAGTTTTAAGTACTTAAACACATTAACTCATTTAATTCTCATAACAGCCCTATTATCATTATTTGTACTTTGCAAAGGAAGAATAGAATGAACTTAATTAACTAACCCAAAGTCCAATTGCTGGGAAGTTTGGGGGCCACTCTTTAAACCTAGGCAATTCCCTAGCACTGTCATTTGTGTTTTTTTTTTTTTTAATTGGAATATAGTCAGTTACAATATGTCAGTTTCTGGTGTACAGTATAATGTCCTGGTCATGTATTTACATATGTATATTCATTTTAATACTCTTCTTCATTAAAGGTTATTACAAGATACTGAATATAGATCCCTGTGCTATACAGAAGAAATTTGTTTTTATCAATTTTTATACATAGTGGTTAACATTTGCAAATCTCAAACACCCAAATTTATCCCTTCCCACCCCCTTTCCCTCAGACACAGTAAACAATCATTTGTGTTCTTAACCACTATGTTACCTGGCTTGTTTACAAGTGGGCTCTAGAATCAGACTGCCTTTTTGAACTCTAGACCTACTCCTTATCAACACAGTGACTTAGGGAAAGTTATTTAACCCTATGTTTCCTTTTGGGAAAAAATTATATAAAATATCTACCACAAATAATTGGTTGTAAAATTAAATGTCATTATTTAGAAATGCCCAGCTCCTAATACCATACTGGTTTCATTGCATGTATCCAAAAAATATTTGTTGCATGAATGAAGGCAAAATTACTATATTAACTACAAGTAATATATCCTTACTAGTATATTTCTTTGTTTGCTTGCTCATTTACTTATTTTTTAACCTATTATTAAATTGCAATAATCAACTCCTTTGGGGAAAGAATTGTTAAAAACATAAATGAACTCCTAGAATAAAACACAAGAGTCAGTCTTTGTGACCTTAGATTAGACATCTGGTTTCTTAGATATGACAACAGAAACACAGCAACAAAAGTAAAAAGAATTAAATTGTACTTCATACAACTTTTAAACTTCTTTGTATCTAAGGACACTAGCAAGAAAGTGAAAGACAACCTACAAAATGTGAGATTATTTTTGCAAATCATATATGTGATTAGGGACTCGTACTGAGAATATATAAAGAACTCTTAAAACTTAACAATAAAAAGTCAAATAATCCAATTAAAATGGGCAAAAAGTTTCAATATATATTTCTCCAAGGAAGATACACAAGTGGCCAATGAGTACATGAAAAGATTCTCAACACCATGAGTCTTTAGGGAAAGGCAAATCAAAACATCAACGAGATGTCAGTTACCACACACACAAAGATGGATAATACTGGAAAAAAAAAAAAAGCAAGCAGGCAACGACAAGTGTTGGTGAGGATTTGAAGAAGCTGGAACTTCTACACATTGCTGGTGGGAATATAAAAATGGTCCATCCATTTTGGAAAACAGTTTGGCACTTCCTCAAAATGTTAAGCATAGTGTTTTCACAATACAGAATGATACAGCTCTTATGTATAATTCAAGAAAACTGAAAACATAAATTTACACAAAAAATTGCACACAAATGTTTACAGCAGCATTATTCATAATTTCCCAAAGGGGAGAAAACAACCTAAATGCCTATCGGTTGATGAATGGATCCATACAATTGCTATGTCCTTATGATGGAATATTATTTGGCAATGAAAAAGTAACACAACAATGTGGATAAATCTTGAAAACATTTTACTAAATGAAAGAAACCAGTCACAAAAGGCCATATATTTCATGATTATATTCATGTGAAATGTCTAGAAAAAGCAAATCTATGTAGACAAAAAGTAAATTCGTCATTACTAGAGACTGGAGGGAGGGGTGAATGGGAAGTAACTGCTAATGGGTATGGATTTTTTTTTTGGAGTTGTAAAAATGTTCTAAAATTAGATAGCAGTGATGATTGCACAATCTTGTGAATATAAGAAATTTATCCTATGTTGGAGAGCACTTTCTTTCATATCTAGTTTAGCCCATACAGATGATATAAATAACTTATTGTTCCATATTCTTGATTTTCAGTTTTTATATAGTAAATATAAAAAACTAGAGATTCCTTCTAACTATAACATTCAATGATTTCTGACTGAAGTCAATGCTAGGCTTGCTAACAGCCTAAGCTCATCCATTATTTCTCCAGTATGGAGAATCTGAAGATGGATAAATGCACACACACACATACACACACAAATTTTAATTGTCCTTTTAGTTATCTCTTTTGTCCTTCCTTTCAGTATAGCTGATAAGAGAGCTGTTACTAAGAACTTATCACTTTGATGAGACATAAAAATTTTTAACAATATTTTACCTTATAAGAGCCAACAGTAATTTACAGAAAGTATTTATAAAATAAATGATCCTTCTCAAGTTATCTATGATAATTATTACATTTTTCTGAATTTTATGTTTTACATAGTTATTTCAATGGGATTATATTTTTCATAATTATACCTCATGTTGGTTTTAAACTACTTGCATTCTAAGAAATAAGAAGTGATTTACTTTTCAACCTTTATTTTACCATATGATTCATTCTAATAGATTAATGCTTGATTTTATCATATTTCAAATAACTATAAAAATAAGCAATAGTTTACTGTTAGTGAATGGTTTGCCCATGCTTTAGGGAAACAAATTAAAGAATAAAATCATTTATTTACATTGTTAATAGGTCAACACTAGTGCATCTGAGTTCATTATTTAGAATTCATCCACAAGTAGGATGTGATGTGCTGGACATTTTCTTACTTTTTCTGCTCAGCAGAACTATCTTTTAGATTTTGGCTTCTGCCAGATGATAATTTACAATAATGGGTCACAATCATTTCATGACAGCTAATTTCTTAATATACATATCCATAATAGTGACAGTTCATACTCTTATTTTGGCATTTCATGCTATCTCTATTGTTTTATGTATAGATCTTATCTCCATAATTAAGTTATAACCCCTGAGGTTAAGCCACTGTATATGGTACATGAAGTTGTCTTTGCAACAGTAGAACCTTCAGAATTACTGGCTGCAAATGATAATGCAAGGCACATTATTAATTAAATAAAATCATTAAGACATGTATATAAAAGCAGTTGGCACAGATATTGACACACATACAAATCAATAAATATTTATCAAATATCTTTATCAAATATCTTTGGCAAATATGACATGCAAGACACTCTGGGCCTCATTTTTCTTAAAAACATAATATAGTACAAGCTCTTTATTATTCCTTTAGCACTTTACTTCTATTTCTCCATTACCAAAAAAAAATAATACCTTACTATGGAAGTAAATGTCTTTGTCCTCTTGGATAAAATAATGCCAAATTAAAATGTAAATGTTCCTGGAATACTTCACCAATAGTTAGCCTAAACATTTCAGACAATATGTCAAGCCACTTAAGAAATTGTTTTTAAAATTAGTTTGGCTTTAATAAGTGAAACCAAAATGTTGATACTATCTAATTCTTTTATCTCATAAACTGCATATGTTTAAGAAACCTAACAGTTTATTACATATTTCAAAAAGTATGGTTTCTGTGATACCAAGTATATGTAAATTTTGTAAAATACAGTTTTTCATAAGTACAAATATTTAAAAAAAAGCAGAAAGAGTCTGACTTTCAGATCCAGACTTCAACTTAAAAATAATAACTAATGTTTATTGGTTACAAAACTTCAGTGTTCTTACCTGTAAAATGGGAATAATTCTACCAAAGTTCAAGTGTTCAGAGCGTTGCATAGAATGGAAATAATATATTTAAAACATGGCACATAATATATACTCAGTAAGTGTAACTAGCTTAACACAACTATATCCCATATCTTGTAGATACTATGCTGTTCTATCTGTAACATATACTTCTAGTCTCATGAAAACTACACTGAATAAATATCAGGAGCAAGACAGACTGTTATTGGCAAGAATGAAATTTTTGAGTTTGAAATCCTGGTCTGAGCATTGGTTCTGCCTAGTTAACATCATTTCCTGCACAAATCATTTCAGCTAATTTTTTCTTTCCAGATTAGTGAAAAGATTAAAATAACAGCTATTAAGCAATGTAGGCTTTTGCCAAGTCAACAGTCAATGTATTTGAAGACCTTTTGAAGAGCTGTAAACTATTATGTTATTATATACCAGCATTTCTTCCCAATGTATCTCTCAAGCTAATTTTTGAATAATTATAATAAACACTATATTTTAAATACAATATTACCATTGGCCATGTTCATTTGATTTAAAATTTGAAATCACTTTGTAATATAAATATATGTTAGTGACTTTGTTAATTCTGTCCAAATATATCACTGATAGAATGAAGTATAGATTTCTTTCCATTATCACTTAACACTAAGAATAAACAACTGAAAAGTAAACTATTGGAAATCTAAAAGTAATATCAGAGAAATGCAAAACAGCAAAATCATTCTTTAAGAGGAAACTAAATTTTATAAAATAATATAGCTAGCAAAAGGAAATTATGTGGAAAAATGTACACTGATTTCCATAAACAAATGTATTTCAGTTAAGGATTGCAAATGGTAATTATATCAAGTCAAAATAAATGTTTATTGAGAGTACATATAATTACAGAAAACAGTAATAATTCTTCCAAGTTGGACTTAGAGAAACTGAGTAAATTTTAAGAATAAAAAACCTATTATTCAGTGCAGAGACTCAGAAGTTTATGTTTAATCAGGCTTTATCTATAACTATTTTCATTCTTATGAGAGGTTGTTTATCAGCCTTGGGTCAAAGAACTTATATTCCTCTAAGTTAAAATATCAGTAGGGAGCTTCATGCACATTGTAACCAGTGAACTACAGAACCTAAACTAGCCACACCACAGTATCTAAGACAAGATTAGAAGTTTGGCCTCTGGGAAAAAAGTTTTCCAGAATTTATATATAACGTATAATACTAATTCTTGGAATTAAGCAACAACCCTATACTGATCAGTAGATTATTTGGTAAAAGTATGGTGCCTTAATAACCATCAGAGCAACTCTCAAATAATATCAGTGAAAATAACCACTTCTTCACTTTTTGGCTAAGGTCAAGTATAGATAACACTGAATGAAAATAATTGAGAAATCATAACATGTTATGAAAAAATGTGAAACTGTAGGTGGTTATCTATATTACTACAAATACAAATAATGTTCTGGTGTTCTTCATCGAAACAAAAATTAAAGTTGAATAATTAGGCACTGAGGTGCTAAATAAAAGATAGCAGATACTATAAAATAAATCAGCGGTACTTCGAATGGCTCACTGAGTTACTGTGGACAAACCAAATCACCTTTTGTAACTTAGCTTCCTAAGTTTTGAAAACATGGTGACTCAAGCAGATAAACTAAAATTGATCTTATTCAGAATGACCATCACTAACTGTAGAAATATATCTAATCAGGAAGGTATTCCATCAAATCACCAGATTGTAACATAAAAATTCCATTAGGACGAATATACAAGTATTTTTATTCTGATACATGCTTATACTCAGTTGGCCAATAGTTTTTTTTTCCCCGAATGGACCATTATATATGAAAGACAATATTTTTCAGATAATTTTGTCTAGTTTTGGGTTTAGGTATATCTCTAATTATGAATTCAGGTATTATGAATTCAATTGTTCTGTCTCAACAAATAGCATAAGAACTTGGTTAGTATACATTAATTATTAAGTGGTAGATGTCTTCTATAAAACTAAACACTTAAATACTACTGAATTTCTGGCTTCAGATTATATAACACTGTTCCAAAATGTGGCTAATCCATGGCACCTAGCCTGCCACTATTACTATTAAATGATATATGTAGAAGGAAATAGGAGATCTATGTCTAAATTTCCAAAGAATCTCCATGGGGAAAATTAATAAAAACTTTCCTCCTTTTGACACAAAATAATATTATGAAACAGGAGCAGTATCATGTTTGTTTTATTAAATTCTTTAAATTTAAACAGTGTGTTATTTGTAGGAACTAATCACAAATTTCATAAAAAGGGAGAATTTCACCCAGCCAGTCTGCTTCCAGGGATTATGTGAATAAAACTATAATAACTGTTCAATTAAAGAAAGTTTTAAAACATAGAGCTGAAATGAAACCAAAACTTATACAGGACAAATATTTCCCTATATAATTAACTCTCGATCACAAATAAATATGTTTAATGTTCTAGATTACTAAATTCAGAAATACTCAGATTTATGCTGATTATAATGTAGGCTGAGTAAAATGAGGTTTAGGAAATAAAAATTCAGAAAAAGTAATTACCATTAGTGTGATGATGGCAGTTTCAAGACCAGTCACTCTACCTTTTCAAAGTATTTTTTAATTCACTATGTATTTTTGTGCTTGTATTTTTGGGTTTTGTTTCATTTTTTGCAAGAGTGTTCTCTCTCCTCTTTTTTGTTTTCAGTTACTGTATTTTTGCTTCTTCCTTATTCTCACTAATATCGAATCATTATCTAAGCCTTCATTTGCATATTCCCATTCTTTATTCTCTATTTTATTCTTATATTTTATGTTGATAACTTGGGCTTTCCCTCCACTGTTTATCTTGATCCTCCTTCATATCCTCTTTTCAGATAAGTTCTCTGTCCCACTACCATTCTGTTTCTCCATCATGTCTTCCTCTTCCTATTCTATTGATTCATATTATGCTGCACAACCTCATACCTGCAAAGATACACACGCAAACACACATGTATGTATGTACAGAATGGTAGACACATTGTAACTGACTTCAATAAAAAAATATAATGTATACAACAAAACAGAAACAGATTCACAAATATGGAGAACAAACTAGTGGTTACCAGCAGAGAGAAGGAAATGGGAAGGGACAAGATAGGGGTATGGAACTGAGATACAAACTACTATGTATGAAATAAATAAGCAACAAGGATATACTGTGTAGCACAGGGAAATATATCAATTATTTTATAATATCTTGCAGTGGAGTATAATCTATAAAAATACTGAATCACCTTGTTATACATCTGAAATTAATATAATATTGTAAATCAACAATACTTCAGTTAAAAAATAATAAGTAAAAACAAAGAAAGCATTGTTTTGAAAACTGACTTTATTGGTGCTTTCTTTAGCATCAGTTATATTAAGTTACTGTCAGTCTTTCAAGATCTGAGACTTAAATGCAGAAAATATTTTTATATATAATCACGTGTTACACTTAATGCACTTTACCTGCTCATTTGTCCTATTCATAGTATACAGTATTTTTTGAATCAAAAAATAGAGTAGGTCATTTAAGTAAATTTATAAGTAACTTTCAAAAGAAGAAAGCTGTTTGCAACTTCTTGTTCCTGGAATTATAGCCTCTACTATGGTTTACAACGCTAATGGAAAATAATAACTGTGTTCATACTTCTGTCTTATCCTTCAACTGAGCTTTATCTGAAGAATTTAGATGTAATCACAAACTACATTTCAAGTCAAAGGGGCCTGAAAGGAGATATGTGCACTCTGGCACTAAAAGGATTAAGAACTATGGCATTACTGGTTTGACACAACATTATTTAAATAAAGCCATCAATCAAAAGGACTAGAAGTACACAGATGCATGATGACAACACTTTCAATGTTTTGTTGGTGCTTATCAAATGAAAGGTAGCAGTATATAAGGATGCATGCAATGAAACATTTTTGTCAGTGTTAAAAAAGCAATAAACCAGACATTTTTAAAACATGATTTGGAAAACCATCAAGAGTATCAGTAAATTCCTTGAAAATATGTCTCTAAGATGCAGTTATTGAAAATAAGCTTTTATATTTTAAGATTTTTACTAGATATTTTCAATGTAATTACAGGATCTTATCTGACTATGTCCTCTTTTTTCAAATAAATATACAGATGTGTTCAAATGAAAGATTTTCATGGTATATTACTAAATATATTCTTTAATTATATAACTAAAGATACTAATTAATTAATGCTAAATTAAATTCACATTTAGAAAAGGAAGCAACATCTAAGATTACAAGATTTACATGCTCATATTACACTAAATTTTAACTCCACATTATAGTTATGAACAATTTGTTTAATTTGGGGTTACTGTACCTGCCTCTCTAATTTTTATACAAGAAGTATAAATTTACATGAAATTTAATTTGTTCTATATCTAAGAAAAAAAGTTAGAAATATAAGAGAGAAGTCTCTTAAGATTAACAGGCATAATTCTACAGATTGCCTATACAAATGAGGGGGAAAAGATAATGATAAACATGACTATAATTGGCACTATCTTCAAAGTAAGTTATTACCAAAAGCACAGTTTTCAGTAATAGAGCCTAGGAGTGGCAATAATGGAATATCCTGGCAAAATGATAATATTTCCAAAAATTAAAGTTTTTTTTCTATACCTATAAAAGACATTACTGGGGAAAAACAACAATATTTGAATAATGACTATAGTTTAGATAATTAGTCAGGTATCAGCATTAATGTTCTAATTTGGTAACTACTGCAGTTATGTAAAAGCATAAGAGATTATCTTTATTTTTTCTGTAAATGCATACTGAAGTATCCACAATTAAAGAGTTATTATGCATGAAATTTACTTTTCAATGGTTCACAGTAATACACATAATTTTTTAAAAAGAAAAACTTTTTTTAAGATGATAAATGCTCAGGCTAGATAAATGAAGTGTGTTTTTAAGTCAACCAATGGAAATCCACAATGACTAAAGTCATACTGAATCTTACTGGTAGTTATCAGTGGTATGTTTTCATAAAACAGAATAAAGTTTCCCACAAAAAACTGTAGATTTTTCAAAAACAGAGTGAAGACAAAGACACCATGACAGACGTGCCATAGCCTGAGGGAGGGTCGTTTTTTTAAATGGTTATTTCAGCATGGCTCTCAGCAGCAGATACCAGGGTGGGAGTCTTTTCACAAAAGGGAAGAAAACGCTGTAATGGGAGAGACTGCCAGTCTTTTATAGCAAAGCTGCCTGTGGCAACTCAACGGGCTATTATGTTCAATCCTTCCAGAGCAACAAGGGAAGCAGAGAAAGGGAGTTGTACCTAAAAAGACTAAAGTAGTGAGTGAGAAGGAAAAAATGGATACAGAGACAATACACATTCCTCGAGAACAAATTTTTTTAACTTTATCTGTAATTCACTCAGTCTTCTCTTTATCCCAAATTCTAACACTTTGCTTCTTTATCTGAAGGTCAAAAGAACTATGGATTTTTTGGTCAAAACCCCAGTAAGCAGTTCTAAATGTTAGATGGTTGTTATAAACCTTGATATTTATTATTTTCAAGTAAACAGTTTGAGTAGTGAGTAGTCCTAATAAGAGTAACTACTATTTACTACTAATATTGATAATATTATTTAATATTTATACTCACTTTAAAACATACATTATAGCTTTTAATACTTTAAAATAATTTTCATGAGGTACTGATAATTTCAGATGAAGAAACACGAATCATAAAGTTGTGTAAATCGTTCAAGATGATACAGCTAGCAAGCAAACTGCTTAGCATTTAACTTCACTGCTCTCACACTTCTCTGAAACAGCTTGATGACAATATGTGACATCCCAATATATAAAATATTGCAAATTACATTCCATATAGACACTGATAGATTAATAATCATTATTGGTCACTATTTCTAATGTGACTTTTAGAGAATCCAATGGTTCTTGACATTAAATTACATGAATTTTTGTAAATTTGTAAATTCACAAATTATTTGAATATTTATTTGATTAACAGTAAGGAAAGCACAATTTGCTAGTAAGGAGAATGTTATTTGCTAGGATCAAAACTGAATCCAAAAATTTCTGGTTTGACTTTTTTCATTCAACAAATTTTATTATGATGTCTATTTTATCCCAGGTACTGTTCTCGGCACCAGGAAAGGTGTGGTTAAACAGACACAAATTCCTAACGTCATGGAACTTTTATATTAGTGAGAAAAAGAGAAAACATACAAGATAAAAATATAGACAGTATATCATAAGATAATAAGAAGGATAAAAAATAAAGCAGCAATACATAAAAATTCTCTCATGTTGAATAAAATCTACAACTCTCCAGATTCCGTTAATTAATCCTAGTTTTTCCCCGTAGAGGCCAACAGAAGAAAAAAAATCTAATTTTTCTGTAACATAATAGCTTTTGAATTTTGTTAACTCACCTACCACAGCCTACCAGAAATTTTTCTTATTTAAAATAAAATACAGAGTCAAACTGCATTAAATGCACATGATATGAAGTTATTTTGTCTATTCTCCTCTGGACTTGATCCATTCTATTACTATCCCTCTGCAACTATGGCCACACCTAAAAACAGCCACCAGATGTGGCCAGATCAAGCCAGAGTCATCTTTTTCACTGTTTCGAACAGAATCCTGTACTTTTACAAGTATTCTAATAGATTTGGGACTAAAGATCTGTTCTGACACTTATTTGCTTAATGTTATGGGACAGGTTATTTTCATTTATTTAATTTTCTTTATTGGTATACTATGTATAGTACTTATGATCTCATTATTTTGTTGTTGAAGATAAATTACAAGAGTATATAAAAGTCCAAGGTACACATGTATTACACACTCAACTAACGTTAGTTTATCTCTCCCTCCCACATTGAGTTCAGAGTCAAGTTAAACATGCATGCTGTAGTCAAATAAAATGTGTCCTTTTCTGTAATTGTGCACTTGTTTTTACTGATGTTAATTTTTTAAGGTTTTAGAGTTAACTCTGTTAAACATCTGACAATCTCCGTCTAATATTTCAGTTTTTCCCAGTTTCTTGGAAATTCTATTTTGTAATTCAACATATTAAACACATTTAATATTCCTTCCAGCTTCATAGCACCTGCAAGTCTGAGAAATACTGTTTCCAAAATTCTTATCTAACTTAATGAAATTTTAGACTATGACAGAGTCAAGGATGGAGTCCTAAGACAAACCTTCCAATTACTACTAATCCATAACTCAGGGTTATCTGAATATGATCTTTCAACCAATTATAATCCTGCCTGGCTCTATCATCAGTCAATATTTTTCCATCTTGCCAACAGGGACATTAAAAGACACCTTTGAAACATCTTATTGAAATCTAGACATGTTAACTCTACATCTTTTCCCTTACAGTATATCTTAAGGACATTCTAATCATAAAGACTGTAGTACCTACTTGAGATAATCATGACATTCATAGCAATCCACTAAAATGGAAGTAGGTTCTATTAGGTATTAAAACAAGTTCTTATAAACAGTGAAGCTGAACATGACCCCATTTTAACGGTTAGTTCTCAAGGTTATTTCCCTCCAGAGAAGACAGCCACATGAACTTTCCATGAAGGGAATCATATTCATGTCATATCAGAATCACTAAGTTTCTTTTAGATAAAGGAAAATAATTTAAAAAACATTTTATAAAGTTTTTAAATTTGCAAACTTCATGCTATTCCTTTCCCATCCCTCTGCTATGTATGAGAAGTACAGTAAAACCAAGTAAGTGATCACTTTTAATAAACCATAATTTCTATGTAATGCTGTCAAACAGTGGTGGCCATAACACGGTATTGTGGAAGTTATTTTTACAGATAAGCATTTCACTAATTGCCTAGTTCAGAACTTCTTTCTAAAACAGCAAGCTTTCTACATATCAACATTATACTATTAAATAGTCCGCTACAAAAATTGTTATATATGCATATCTATTTGAAAACTATTGGGTTAAACAGAATTAAGGGTCAGTTTCCATTATCTTGATGCTACTGAGGATATATGCTAACATACACTGTGATCCCATAAAGAGAGATGTAGTATGTTAATATTCCACATGCCACTGACCAGAAAACCTATTTATCTTATAGTACTTACTAACTTTCCTAATTTTATCTCTATAATAGTTATTGAGATTAGATAATAGTATTTTAACAACAATAATGTATAATAGGAAGTCAGCTCTGATATCGGGGTTCAAGAGACAGGCCTGTCCCATACACACATACACACACACAAACACACACACACACACACACACAATCATAGAAGACAATAAACCAAGAATTGAATTAAATATCTGTGTGTGAAAGGAGCTTCATGGGGATAGAGAATGCTCGATGTTTAATGGTCTACTAGGATTGCTCAACAGGAACAAGACTTGGAGAGCAACGCAGGATCCCAGTGATGATGAAATTAGAGTCTTAGAGCTAGGGTGGTTACTGCTCAATCCACCCAATATGTGGCATGTTGATTTAGATTGTACTTTCCCCCTTCCTCAGGATGAGGAATGATATTGATCTTCAGAAGATAGTCACTTGGAAGTATGAAAGTCAGAGAAAATATAAAAGAGATGGTTGCTGACTAGAGAAAAACCCAAGGATATTACTGTAACTATAGTATTGGGAATATTATTGAGACATCAGGAAAATGCTAAAACTGCATGCAGGATACTGAGAAAATATGAAATCAAAGAATTCAAAGGTTTCTTATGATTTTCAATACAGCCAATGACCTAAATAGCCAGAACTCTTCCATCTACATAAAACTGTCCTCTTTTTTTCTGACAGCAATATCAACAATTGCCCTCAGCAAAATGATCTGGGGGAAAATTGATCTCTTTTAGGATTTTCTGGCAGAAGATGAGCAAACAATCTTTTTAAGCAGCAGGCAGTGCTGGTAGGAACCTCATAATACCTCTTCCAAAAACAATAAAGCTTTTTAAATCAAATAAAATATTGGAAGATGTATTGTCTTTTGTTCATTGTATGTTTTAACTTCAGCAAATTTGTTTCATAAAGGAAGGAAAATGTTGAGATTTTGAATTAGTGGAGAGAAATTTTATTTACACCACAGACTTTAGAACATCTTAGAGAAAATGTAAAAATAGGTCCCTTCTAACCTGAGAAAGTTCTTAAAATGGGTAGCCTATTACTTCCATGTTTTGGTCATTTCTCCTTCATTTTTACTAAAATAATATCCACGAGAGGTAGCTTTCCAGGGCCACTTATATTTCCAGCCTTCTTTCTCCCCACTAAGTACACCCTTATTAATGTTTCTGCATCTGGGGCACAGCTACCACAACATGGCTCACTCTCCTACTTACCTTGGTCTAATTGTCTGGTCAGCCAGGAAATGTCAAGGGAGATAATCTTCAACAAACATTCCTCTCTTCTGTTCACTGAGGGACACACTGGGAGGCACCATCAGGGCTATAAAAATATACTTCACAGCGTATCTCATTCTCCACATACCTTGCCTACTTTTCTGTCATGCATACTTGTTTACTGTCTTGTCTTTTAATAGTATCTCCTACACAGAATAAAGAAGTACAAAAAATAATTTGGGTACATAAGAAGGAAGAAGAAAAAGACCAGAATTTACCACTTCTGGATATTTCTAGATATCATCCCTCAATCGCTATTATACTTCTTTATTCCTAGAGTTTAGTTATAACTAGAACAGTGAGAAACATCCTTATTTTCCTATCTAAAGTTACACATGGTTTGTATTAATATAACTGACATCAGAAGTATACATAGATAAATTACTATTAACTATTCAGTTAAACTAACAGCCTTCAGGTCAGTAATACCGTACACTGAAATTATTATATTCCATCAAGAATGTCTGCTCAGTTAGGTTTTGTTAAGCATATTACATATACAATTGAGAAATAAGCACAGATAGGTATCTTCCAATTTACATTATCAGCAGTATCAAATTAATGATTGACACATATAGTGTGAATCATTTTATACATCACATTGCTAAACATGAAACCAAATATCTGGAGTTAATTAAATCTTCTAGTCCGCCACAGCTTTGGCTGATTTTTCTTCCCTGGTTCCTAGAAATCAGTCATAATATTTTTGTATAAATTCAAAATTATTCAATAAATAATGTATTTATTTAAGTAGCAGTTATATATAAGCAATTGGCATATGTTTTAACATATGCAACGGCTTTATTCAATAATAAATATCTTTTGCTTTTAATATTTTGTTTATACTACTACCTGATTTGTCCTCAGACTTTTTATCTTTTTCCTGCCAGCAATGCTAAAGTACATAGCATGAAATTAATTCCCATTTATTTCAATAATATATCTTTGTCTTTACTTTGCCACTACTGCAATGGAGAGTGTTGATAGACTAATTTTTACTTTCCATACATTAGGACTTTAAAATTAATATTACAATTCTTGTTTTCCCTTAAGGAATACAGTGTAGAATACATGGTACTTATCACTTTAATGATCACATTAGCAATGTCCTCAGTAACAGTATACTGAGTGTGAATATAGAATATGCATCCCTGATAAAATCTGGTTTATAGATCAAAAGGAAATCATGATAAAGTAGCAAAATGATAGATGTGCTTCCTAGTCAGGTTGAAATACTTTATAAGTAACAACAACAAAAAGATGTAGACGTTATAAGTAACAACAACAAAAAGATGTAGACGTTACCATTTTGAAAACAACTCAGTATCATTATAGAATTTTACCTTGAGGGTGTCATTGAACAGAATGTCATACAAAAAACTACCACATAAAAATGAATTTTAATTGTCAGATCACAAAGCAAACCCTTCATCATCTGTGGTGAGGGGGACAACATCTCATAAAGGGCATATTTTATCTATTTAAGTATTAAAGGATTTATTTCAAGGGAAAATTAGCTATACATTTCAAAAATGTAAATATATATATTCTTTCACAAACGCAAATTATTTTATTTTTATATTTAACTCCAGAGAACTTAAAGTCTTTCAAATTGAAAACAAAAGACATACAAAAAGTAGGACTATATTTACACAAATATTTGTGTATTCTAATTTATTTACTCTTAAACCAATTTACATGTAGAAATCTATGCAGGGGCTCTACATACTGCCAAATGCCAAACTTTTGAAATTCAAAACGAGTAATATCAATTTTGTTTTTAAAATGCAGCTGCAAAACCTTGCAGGAAAGAGCTATGTATTTTATGAATATTCCTGTTTTAAGGACTGCACATTTTACCTTCAGAGTTTCTATAACATCAATATGCCTGCAACACTACAGGTAATGGGAGGGGGAAAGTGGTTTTATTTCCTTATCTTAGACTATGTAAGAATGTCTCCATTCTTTGTAATTCCAAGTGATACTCTATGTTGCCACAAATAAAATATCTAATGTAAAAATTAAATAAATCATTACATATTTTTCAAATTAAAGAAATACCAAACAAATACTGACAATTCATAGAAACTACTTAAATATATATTTAGTCACACAGTCATTTCAAAATTGGGCAAAATCTTGAATTATAATAAAAGAGATATGCGATATCAAAGGGCAGCCCAAATGTTTGTCCTGAATGTTTATGAAAACAAATCAAATCATAAGTGTCAACATTTACGGTGGGAAGGCCAACATGACTATTTTACAACACTAGATATTCTAAAATATGACTTTTGAGCTGGTCTATTTTTCAGCAGATATATTTCCATATTTTATAAGACAAATTATATATGAATCACCTAACATTTCCCAAGATATAAGGAAACATCATTACAGTAAGAAGCCTATGGTACATGATGGTAACCCAGGCTTCTCTCACAGCTCCAGGTCCAAAAGCATTACCATTTTGGACAGCTTCCAAGGCCATTCTTAGAATGCCTTGAATGTATCACGAATCTCTGCAGATATCATGAAAACTCAAAGAGTTTTTTTTTTTTTTACTGCTTTACAGAATGAAACAACCTCTAGCTTGAAGGATCTTCTTATTTTTCTATCAGAAGTTTCACTAATACCAGACCAAATATTTGTACGTACACACATAGGCAGGTACACTCCTCCCACTGTTAATGTGTATGACATAAGCTGTATGAGTAGGATAGAAATCCAGGATCACTGACTGGCTAACAGGATGGAGAACCATATTTTCACTATACTCCACATAAATCCCTCAAGGGCTGAGGGGATAATGAGCCTGCTTTGTCTGAGGTACTTCTCTGTGCACTAACGGTACAGCAGTAAACAAAAGTGACAAAAATCCACAAAAGTTCTGAAAAAGTTGCATTCAAGTTGAGAATGTTTATAACCACTTTACAAAAACACCTTCTTTCCAACCAGAATATCTTTCTTTATCCTTCTTTATGCTTAGGATAATACTCTGATTTAAAGAAAGAGTTCAGCAACTAAATAAATAACTTTGAGACCATTGTACTAAGATATCATTAAGATATAAAGATGTATTACATTTTTGAGGAAAGAATGGATATAAATTTTGTTAACTTTAACAGCTACAAGGGATAATTTGTAGGTTTAAAGTGTAACTAAATATCATGGAAATATTCCTGATGTTAAGCAGATACATTATCTGGAAGCAAACTAATAGATAACAGTTAAATTTTATATATCCATTTTATAGTGAGGCTTCAAATAACTGAGGTATTAAGTCAAGCATCATTAAAAGGAGGTAGGGGAAGAGGGGAGGAAGGGGAGGAAGAGGAGAAAAAAAAGAAGAAAAGGGAAAAAAAAGGAAATACACAAAATAAAGACCAAGTCTTGGATCAGTACAACTAAAAGGGTTAGAAAAACAGCCTATTTTTTGAATAGCGGGAGAATTAATCACTTCATATTTTAATCATTTTAAGGGGCTTTCTTTGCATTTTCTCTTGGGATAAATTTCAAACCCCTTTAGGAATAAGTGAAAAACAAAAGGCTGGATTAGGATGTTTCTTACAGTACAGGTAAGGTAGATTTGGGCTCAGAGGAAAATTTTAACATCTCCTACCTTTTGCCTTTTGAGCTTCGATACTAAGCTTATTGATTAGTTTTGATTTGTAAAGAAACAATAATATGTAAAAACTCAGAATTTCAATATACCATTTTCAAAATCTGCCATTTGATTTATTAGAAAGAATTTGTTCTAGGACTACCTAACAATGTTCATTTCTATCTCCCACAATGGCCAAAACACATGTCTAACTAAATGAAATGACCTTCTAGAAGAATTCAACAGTGCTTTTACACATGCACATTAAAAAAAATATATATATATATATATATATATACACACACACATAGATTATATATGCACATTTGCACACTTTACTGGGAAAATAAAAACAAAAAATAAAGTTCAATCTTTTTTAAATTTGATAGTTAACTTATTTTAGACATACGTATTTCAATTCTTCACAAATATATACAATCAATGAATTGCAAAGAACTTTGTTCTTAATAATATGCTTTTAATTTCCAATAGCATATACTCATACTGATGCATATTTTAAGTGCACATTTACTGATTTTACACCACACATCTAAATCTTTTTAACTGTTCTTTTTAATTAAAATCACAAATATGAAGAAGGTAAAAAAAAATCAATTGGATTTATTAATGGCTAAACCCGAAACATTCAAAAAGCCTACTATAGTATTGGTTTAAAACTTTCCTTCCTCCTCTCCTACTAGCCTGCTGTTGCCATGCAGCTATCTAACCAACACACTCTCGCTCCCTTTTGTATGGGTGTTATGCTGTTGCCATGGATATAGCTATCACTATTTTTTTTTCAGCTCTTCTTTCAAAATATGGTATTTTCTCCGACCTCAGGAGAACATGTAATGTCATGGACTCAATATAGTCACTTAACAGAATACAAAATTTACATTAAATTCTAGATCTCTAACATTGTTTCAATCTTAGCATAGCCAAAAATATATTCAAAATCTAATATGTGGAAACACCTAGTACATTTTTAGTACTAGTGGAAAGCCCACTGACAAAAATTACCTACACCCAAAAATCCATTTTAAAAATTATATTTCAACTATGTACAAAAAGACTCATAAAATATCTGACAAAATATTAATAAACAAATTTCCAGCCTGTAGGCACCTGATCTTCATTATCTTTATTATTTCTTATGGTTGTCTAAGGATGAAAATTAAGTATGATGCTGAATGGTCACTGGCAAAATTAAAACCACAGAGTATATTAAGACCACACGCATAAGAGAAAACGAATCTTTACACTAACTGACAAATGCTCCAGAGTTCAATTCAAATTTCAGAATCATTTCACTGATATTCCATGGTCAAATTTTTCACACATTGTAATTAAGTCTACAGCACTTCCTTATGATTGTGATTCTTTATGAATTCCCTTTAGAGAATGCATTAGAATAAAGAAACTTGAACATTGTGGTGATAATGTGTCTTGCCCAAATGAATTAACTGATATGGCTACAGAATTGAACAAGCAACATTAGCATGATGAAGTCCCAGCACCTTCCAGATTACTGGCATTGCAGGGGCAAACAAAACAATACAAACAAACAAACAAACAAAAAAATCTCTTCTATATGACCATATACTTGACACAATAGTATTACTCAGTTGCCAATCTACCTTCCAGGTATCAAGAAAAATCTGTTATCATTCAGTGACAATACATCACCACTACAAGGAAAAACATCCAAATCGCTGGGTAGCCTATTTGTCCTCCCATACAAAGTGCATACTAGAAGTATGACATAGAGCTGATATAGAATAGAGATGGCGTAGAATATTGGTTGGAAGTATAGATTCTGGAGCCAGACTACTGGGCTCACATCGTGGCTCAGCTACTCGGTCACTGGGTAACCTTAGGTGAATTCATTAAATATTCATGCCTCAGCTTTCTCATCTGTATGTGGAGAAATAATAGTTGCCAATCTCATTAGGTCATTTTTGAGGATTAAATTACACTGTACATATAAAGCCTTTAGAATAGTGCCTAGAACCTAGTAAATCAAGTCATACTGTACAATGCACTAGGTTAATATTGGAGGGAAAAAGGGGGCTTTCTGATTATAAATTAATGATGATCAAAAATTTCCTATTTTTGATGTTGCAAAACAACATTTATTGATTATTGCGAGTTTACAGATGAGGTATAATGCAACATCTACCATTTTATAGTCATATAATTAAATTCTTTGAAATGCTTGCTGAAAGAGCTGATTTTTAGGTAAACCAACTGTACCCTGAAGAATGAACTCTGCTATAAGCCAGAATAACTATATCATGATTCCACATTTTGATTCAGTTTGTAAATTTTACATCCTGAAACACAAAATAAAAATAAAAGATTTTGCACCAAAAACTAGATTTTATTAAAGTATATTCCAAAATACTCAAGGCTACTAAAAATATACAGAAGCCAACAAAATACTCTTAAAATAGATGAGAAAATTGGACAAAGATGGAGCCAAATCAAATATTCAGAGGTGAGGCTGGAAGAGGAAAGAAACTTTTTGTATTACGAATACCTGATATAATTTAATCTTCACAAAAGCTCTGTGATACAAAATCCACACATTAGAAGCTGAAGCTCACAAAGGCTAAAGATTTGTCCTTTTGTAAGCTAGTAAATAATTTCTTCAAATAATAAATATGCTGAGATTAAATAATTTTTTCATTTAGAATTAAAATGCTATGTTTGAGTACATGTTATCTTTCTCCTAATCAGTATATTTTGCAATAATATCATTACATAGAAAACAATCAACATTTACCCATAAGAATCTACTATGTGTAAGATAAAGGGCTGAGCAAGATACTAAAAAAAAAAAGGAAAAAACACATTCCAAATGTCAGTGTTAGCTCTGCTTTGCTGATACTAACAAAGGGAGGGCAGATTACACCACATTTAAGATCAACACTTTTGAATCTATACTGTAGATGATAGTTTTTCACATAATTAGAACATTTTTAATCTATTTGACAAGTGTGCTTACTACAAACAATATTTTCTTCTTCAAAGCAATAAGTACAGAATTACTATTTGTGCAGTTTGGGACGGCTTAAAAGATAATTTAAGACCTGTATATAATTAAAGACACTAAATAAATTAAATGTAATTAGATGCCTGTAAGGCTATTAAAATAAGCTCTAGAGATCTTTTCAACCTTTTCCCGACAGGATGATCAGTTTTCAACACTGAAAGGACAGAAAGTAGTATTACAGAAGGCCTCATGCACTGACCATACCGGGGAAATTCCAGTATCTCTCCTGGGAACTTCCTTGTTTAGCCTTTTATCATTCTCAGAGCCAATAACAACCATATTATAAGTGATCGTAGTTTTTCTTCTTGTAAAACAATACGTTATACAATGTACTGCCCAACTCCACTATATCCCCCTGTTATTATAAGATTTAATAACTAAAATTTAACTAGTAAACAGAGGTATAATTTTTAACGACTTTTTTAAAAAATTGAAATATGTGACATCTACGGACAAAACTTCAAAATATATAAACATTTTTGCCTTTTATTCTATTATTATTAGAATCTAACAGGAAGTTAGACTCTCTCCTTGTCTTCATATATTTTGCAGAGAATTTTAACAAAGTCCAACTCGTGAAACAAAGCATCCAGACAGCTATTGGCATCATCTTGGACTCCACATACTTTTTTGACTGAGACCCAAGAGAGATGGAGAGAATAGTGAACTTAAGGGAAATTATCAAATTAATGATCATTTTTAGCACATGATAAGCATATCAATACTAATATTAATAACCATATTAATACTACTGTCAATATATGTTTAACTATTTTATTTGAAAATTAAATTTAGTTGAGATTTTACATCTTTGTTATTATGGTGGCAAATATTTTCTTTAAAAATCAATACAGAATATAATTTTAGGCTGAATAGTTAATATAAATAGGTCTCAGATTAATTTCCAATAGAAAAAATTAGAAATAATCATATTTCTTAAACTATAGGTAAATGAAGACAAAAAAGACATACTTTTTCAATTTTTTTTTAATTTTAGTCAAATGAAGACAAAATAGATAAAAGCACAAGTGGTTTGTTAACATAAAAATATATTTTATAACTAAGATTAGGAGAAAAAAGGTAAATAGTAGCATTATCATATAGCAAGTAAAATGATGTTTTGTTTCATGTATATGATACCAATTAGGCATAAGGTACTCTATTTCCCAGCATCTTTAAAATAAATTTAAATGATTTAATAATTGCCTAACTTGATATGAAGCATTTTATAAATTTTGAAAAATTAAATTTTTTCAAACCTGTAAAGAGTGAAAAACTCTAAGATTACTTATATACACTGAATTATATTGGTAAATTATAAATGTGTGTGTGTGTTTGTCCATATTTAAGATAAGAATAGTTAGCTTTATTCTAAAGACAGATTCCAAGTATATTTTTGACTTAATGGATACAGTAAATATAAACAGTTGGAAATTTGGCAATAATCTGAACATTCAACATAATGTAAAAAAGAAAAGCTAAATGATGATTTGATTTTATTATGTCAAGGAAATACAAAATGATACACTATCATGAAGAAAATAATTCCTCAAATGGTAGTATCAGCACTAAACCAACAGATTTTTCATACATACAAATATAGTAAGCCAGTCTTTTAAAATATACTCACATATATAGTCTACAAATATTATAACAAATCTCTAAGATGAGTTTGAATCAATGTTTAATAGTTCAATATGTCTGATCTTTTGACAAAATTTAATCCACAAGGCTAGGGTGATTGCTTAAAATCTCCTTAAATTTTCATTTTCCTGATTAAATACATTACTTTGGGCAAGTCATTCAACTTCTGTAGGCCTACTTTTTGTAGTACCTAGGGAAATGGGTTTTTAATGATCTCTAAAATCTCTTTCAATTCTAAAATTATATGATCTAAGACATTTAATGACAGAAATTACTAGATGTAGTTTAGATATCTAAATAAAAGGACCATTGATCTCAAAAGACTACTACAAAATTCTACTAACCACATTATGTTGAAAGGTTGAACAGAACTTAGATTATTCATAATCCAAAATAATTCTTACCCTTAGAAAATTATTTTAATATGCCTTCTTAAAAAGATGTCTGCTTTAATGCATTTAAAATGTGATTATGATGTACACCAGAGGTTGACACATTGTAACTGACAACACTTAAATTAAATATATATACATATATGATTGAAATTATAGCAGTTTAATATGCATATAGCTTTTTAGGATCATAAATCAAACCACTTTATTTCAAACTTGAGGGAAATACAGACCTAAGAAGGTTAAAAATGTGGCCTAAGGCCACAAAATAACAGCAGACCTAGGAGAAATTTCTAGATTCTTTCCATTTCAGGCCCACCTGAAATTTACACTTCAAGTAAAATAGTTTTGTAAACAGTGATTACAGGCTAGTCCTCTTTTGTTGTGACTGTTAAAAATATGTGAGTTTTACTAAGTGAGAAAGTGTATCCTAGAGACTGTGTTAAGTACAAATTAGCTTACTTAAATAAGAAATTTCGAGTAAGTCTACTGTTTTTCTTTCTTTTAGTTTTTTGCCACTACAAAAATGTTTCACTATTAGCAATTCGAGTAAAAGAATAGAGAAGTTAATGTTTTCTCTCAATAATTCTCATTTATGAAAATACAACACAGTTAAAATTACAGAAAAGCATAGCATTCAAGTAATTTCAAAAACATTTTAAAGCAAACATTTTTATAAGAGAGGGTAAAAGTTAAACCTGAGAATATATTTCAAAAAGTTACCTATCTTCAATTGTCAAAATATACAGAGAAAATAAAAATATACAACTTGAAAGAAATTCAATTGCATCAAAATATTCTTTTAAAAATGTATATTCCTCTTGAATTGTATTTGTGTGAAGTATGACAGAGTTGAGGAGACGTCAAACGATCTCATGAAGACATACAAATGATCAAAAGGCACATGAAAAAATGCTCAATATCACTAATTATCAGAGAAATGCAAATCAAAACTACAATGAGGTATCACCTCACACCAGTCAGAATGGCCGTCATTCAAAAATCCACAAATGACAAATGCTGGAGAGGCTGTGGAGAAAGGGGAACCCTCCTACACTGCTGGTGGGAATGCAGTTTGGTGCAGCCACTATGGAAAACAGTATGGAGATTCCTCAAAAGACTAGGAATAGACTTACCATATGACCCAGGAATCCCACTCCTGGGCTTGTACCCAGAAGGAAATCTACTTCAGGATGACACCTGCACCCCAATGTTCATAGCAGCACTATTTACAATAGCCAAAACATGGAAACAGCCTAAATGTCCATCAACAGGTGACTGGATAAAGAAGAGGTGGTATATTTATACAATGCAATACTACTCAGCCATAAAAACCGACAACATAATGCCATTTGCAGCAACATGGATGCTCCTAGAGAATGTCATTCTAAGTGAAGTAAGCCAGAAAGAGAAAGAAAAATACCATATGAGATCGCTCATATGTGGAATCTAAAAAACAAAAACAAACAAACAAAAACAAAGCGTAAATACAGGACAGAAATAGACTCATAGACAGAATACAGACCTGTAGTTACCGGGGGTGGGGGGTAGAGGGTGGGAAGGGATAGACTGGGATTTCAAAATTGTAGAATAGATAAACAAGATTATGCTGTATAGCACAGGGAAATATACACAAAATGTTATGGTAGCTCACAGAGAAAAAAATGTGACAATGAGTGTGTATATGTCCATGTATGACTGAAAAATTGTGCTGAACACTGGAATTTGACACAACATTGTAAAATGATTATAAATCAATAAAAAATGTTAAAAAAAAAAAAAAGAAGTGTCATATGAGTGCAAAGAACCCAACTTTGTTTAAGCAGAGTCCAAGCAGGAAGTAACTCTCCCAAGGAAGTGAAAATCCTTTTGTCATACAGCAGTAGGCAAGAGACAACTGACTGTGCCAAGGAGAACTTGGACTCCAAGGAAAACACTGACTGACAGTGACTGCATCTGCAGATGCACAAAAGAGAGCTGCCACCTCATGCAGTTTTGTTATTGGTATTTTCGCAAGTGAAGCAGGCTGACAACTATTAGAATCATTTACTAATGAGGATCAGAGCCACCTGTAGAAATCAACTGATGAGAGACTTCTACCAAAAGGCTCTGCTTTGAGCAAATGCACAATTTGGCTTTTACTAATAACAGGTAGCAGTAAGTTGCCTTATTAAGGGACAAAAAAACAGGACAAGTTCAGCATGTAACTCAGAGAGGTGAATGTAGATAAATGAAAACTATCCCCTTAGTCATGATTTAAGGTTATTAAGTTCCTTAGAATAAAGAAAATCTTAAAAGGATGCAAGGAATCTCTTTTAGCTTCTTATAATACATTGTCTTGCCACAGGGATAAAGGTTCAATGGATTTTTCAGTTAACCTTTAATCTTCATAAAATTCAGAACTAACAGCCCAGTAGGTAATATTATACATTGCTACAAGACTATATGGTTTCTACATGTATATTACTGGTAAGTTTCTGAATATTAGTACACTAAGGGTAAGTGTCTGAATTCTGTACCATACTAGTTATAACCACTAGTGATGGAATACAGAATTCAGACACTAGTGTTATTCATCTGATTTTACTCATTATATATCTTTTATATATATATATATATGACAGATGAATCCAATAATACTTTTTAAAGTTGAAATATAATTGACACATAATATTGTATTATTTGAGGTATACAACAAAATGATTTGATATATATAGTTAAATAATTATCATAATAAATTTAATTAACTTTCATCACCAACCATATTTAATTTGTTTTTTCTTGTGATGAGAACTTTTTTGGGGAGGGGAGATTAAATGTATTTTAGACATATTTCATATAAGGTCATGTTGGCACATTTATTTATGTTATCTTTTATTGAAGTACAGTCAGTTACAATGTGTCAATTTCTGGTGTACAGCTTAATGTCCCAGGCATGCATATATATACATATATTTGTTTTCATATTCTTTTTCATTAAAGGTTATTACAAGGTATTGAATATAGTTCCCTGTGCTATACAGAAGAAATTTGTTTTTCATTCATTTTTATATATAGTGGTTAACATCTGCAAATCTCAAACACTCAAATGTATCCTTTCCTGACCCCCTTTACCATTATAACCATAAGATTGTTTACTATGTCTGCAGGTCTATTTCTATTTGTAGATGAGTCCATTAGTGTTCTCTTTTTCCTTTTTTTTTTTTTTTGGATTCCACATATGAATGATATCATATGGTATTTTTCTTTTTCTTTCTGGCTTTCTTCACTTAGCCTGACAATCTCTAGGTCCTTTCATGTTGCTGCAACTGGCATTATTTTATCCTTTTTATGGCTGAGTAGTATTCCACTGTATAAATATACCACCGCTTCTTTATCCAGGCATTTGTTGATGGATATTTAGGTTGCTTCAATGTCTTAGCTATTGTAAATAGTGCTGCTATGAACATTGGGACGCATGTATCTTTTTGAATTAAGGTTCCCTCTGGATATATGTCCAGGAGTTGGCTTGCTGGATCATAAGTTTATTTTCAGTCTTTAGAGGAATCTCCATGCTGTTTTCATAATGGCTGCACCAAACTACATTCCCACCAACAGTGAGGGTTCCCTTTTCTCCACACCATCTCCAGCATTTATTGTTTGTGGACTTTTTTATGATGGCCATTCTTTTTTTTAATGATAGCCATTCTTTTAAGATCTACTCACTTAGCAAACAAATGAATGATATTTTATTAAATAGAATAAAAATCACTGTTCCTTTTTGTGTGTTTTTGGAGAAACATGCTTTGTGCTCCCTGAATCTCTTCTTCAGAATTACTCAACTTATATTACATATTCTTGTTTCTAACACATGACAATCAACAATTTAATAAACTACATCCTTGTAACCATAATGTATCTATATTCATTTTGTATTGTTTGCATAAGAAAATCAATTGTACATTCATCAGACATTTTTCTAAGGTCAATGTGCAATGTCCTGATACTTTGGATTGCGAAAAAAAAAAACAACAGCCCATTTCACAATGGACACTATATTGGAAAGATAAGAGGACAGCAAAGAAAACATTTATGAATTTTTTATATCCCTAACCTCTCCAAAGTAATTGATTAAGTGATACAACATGATTCTTCTTCACTGTGTCTTGTGGCAAACAGTTAATGCAAAAATAAATGGAGACATTTCAGGCGTGGCGTGGTATTAATCAGTTCTTTTGTTTTTCTCTTTATACAATGAAGATTTATAGTAGTTGAACCTTACTTTTGTAGAAGACATCACAATTTTCAAAACTTTACACACTAATACAAGTTCATGAATAGATGCCTACTATTACAAGTTGGTTAGTTTCATGAAATTCTGTGATTTCATGAACATGAGTCTTTGTCCCTCTTGTAAATTTTAAACATCAAAACTCAGACATAAAACCAAATGTTATCAAACTTAAGCTCCAGGAAAAGAGAAATAATTCTTTTCTGAATTTGTTTTATAAATACTATAGTAGTACAGATTATGGAAAAATGCAAATTTCAAACTATGTAAGAAAAATAAATAAGAAAAGCTGCCATTTTCAAGGAAACGGCTGACATGGAACATAGATACAAATGACTTTGCCTGGAAAACTTTAACAAATCACAGATATTAAGGACAGACAAAAAGTAGTCCAGCCTTTTAATAAAATATCAGCATTGATTCAGCAATGTCTTTTCCCTTGCAATAACTCTCTGGTGCAGACTCTACAATCTTCATCCACTTCTATGTCATTCTATTCATTAAAAAACAGGCATTGTTGATCACTGTCTTTCTGGAGAATATATTTGCCAGTTGCAACTTCTGACCCAAAGTCTTGTGAGTGAATTAATAATTTTCTCATTTTAATCACTTCTTAGAATTTAGGTCCTTCCAGTAATTTTAAACAGATTCAGGATTGTTTGAATGGTATGAATGTTTAGAAAAAAGTATCATTCATGAAATTCCATCTCTTTTTCACTCTTGGACTTTCAGCATTTAACAAAATACCTGATACACATTAAGAATTCAAAATATACTTGAATAATTCCCTTTCTGGTACACAGTACCACAGATTCAGTTACAACGTTAAAGGGAAAAACATGTCCTCGGGTACATTCTCCTGATACGCAATTTGAAGCTCTAAGGATGCACTCTACGTTGTTCTGGCTTCCCTATTCTTTGGATCAGAAATTGCTTTCCTCCTGTACAACCTTCTTGCTCAGCCATTCATTCTCTTCTAAGGTGTCTACTTATTTTATGTAAACCTTCCTCAGATGTGGGATAGTTTCCGTTGTATCTATCTCTTCCTATCTGAAATCATATTTCTGAACTCACTGCATGATTCATGCTTAGACTTTTTATTTATTGCGATTCAGAATTTGGCCTATTTCATCCTCTTGACTCTACTCCCTTCAAGTGTACCTAGTAAATTGCTGAACAACTTGTTCAACAACTCCAAGGTAAGATTTGCTCTGTTCTCAACCCATGGTCTCTGTCTTTATGGAGTTTACAATCCAGTGATGAGGACAGACATTAACAAAATGTTGAAGTGAGAGATACATAGTTGGAAAATAATCATATTACACATGAAGTCATTTTGCCATGAAATATACAGTTAACAGTATATGCTACTATACATAAGAAAGAGAAACAGCCCCTGACGGCAGGCCGTTGACCTTGCACCATCAGGTAAGCCCTGATGTTGCTAGAAGTTGGTCTGACACTCTCAGCTGGCCCATAGCAACTGCTTATTGAATATAAACAACTTCACAGAACATCAACATCAGACAAGAATACCCTTTGTCTGTGATGGATCAAAACAAAGTAAGACCACTTTGTAAAAATGTCTGAGCAGAGACAAAAACAAAAACATTGTCTAAACTACAAAAATCACCATTCGTCTCCTATCTCAGCTATTAGGAGTGGTGATTCTTTAATATGAATTACTAAACTCTGTTTTGGCTCTTGTAAATAGTGCTGCTATGAACACTGGGACGCATGTATCTTTTTGAATTAAGGTTCCCTCTGGATATATGCCCAAGAGTGGGATTGCTGAATCATATGGTAAGTCTATTTTTAGTCTTTTGAGGAATCTCTATACTGTTTTCCATAACAGTTGCACCAAACTACATTCCCACAAACAGTATAGGAGGGCTCCCTTTTCTTCGCACCTTCTCCAGCATTTGTCATTTGTGGACTTTTGAATGATGGCCATTCTGACTGGTGTGAGGTGATACCTCATCATAGTTTTGATTTGCATTTCTCTGGTAATTAGCAATATGGAGCATTTTTTCATGTGCCTATTGGCCATTTGTATGTCTTCACTGGAGAACTGGCTTCTTTAGGTCTTCTGCCCATTTTGGGATTCAGTTGTTTGTCTTTTCCTTATTGAATTCTATGAGCTGTTTATATATTCTGGAAATTAAACCTTTCTCAGTCATGTCATTTGCGAATATTTTCTCCCATTCCGTAGGTTGTCGTTTTGTTTTGCTTATGGTTTCCTTTGCTGTGCAAAAGCTTATAAGCTTTATTAAGTCCCATTTGTTTATTTTTGCTTTTATTTCTATTGCATGGTAGACTGCCCTAGGAGAACATTGCTAAGATTTATGTCAGACAATGTTTTGCCTATGTTTTCTTCTAAGAAGTTTATAGTGTCTTGTCTCATGTTCAAGTCTTTAAGCCATTTTGAGTTTATTTTTGTGTATGGTGTGAGGGAGAGTTCTAATTTCCTTATGCTGCACACCAGAAATTGACACAACATTGTAAACTGACTATACTTCTATAAATACATATATATACAAAAAAAAAAGAATTACTAAATCCAACTGCAGAACTACCTGACAGCACCTAATACAAGACCTGCTGTTTGAACCTGCTCCCAAATTACCTCACACACATCCATATCACATAATATATCCTTTCCAACACCCCTTCATGAAGATGCCTTGTGAGTCCTCATTTTGTGTAGTCTCCCTTATTGCAATGTGCCAATAAATCCAACTTGTTTGAATAAAGGGATGTTTCCAATAGTCTTTAGCAGGAGGACACTGATACATTTTAATAATTTTCACTGAGAAGAGTAATTATTTGAATAAAATATTCTTGTTTATGAACTGAAGTTTTCTACAGTAACAATTATATATTATATATCAGAGTCTACTAATTAATCTCTCTATCCATAAATTTTTCTGCTTTCCTTGTATACACAACTAACATGACTATTATATAAAAATAGAAATGTTACTTTTATGTACATTTGTTGAGTATCTCAATATAATAAACATAATGCTTATTTTCAAAGGCTGGTCATTGCTCCATAAATATATTTTCATATTCAATATTTAAAGAGTACCCAGGAACAAATGTTTGACACTATTATTTTTTATCAAGACTTTTTAATTAGTAAATATTTTATATGAGAAATTATTTTCTTTAAATTATTTAGAAGGAGGAAACAAAATGTATTCCCTGCCTCTTATTGTCAAAATATTTCCCTCTCTTGTGAAAAAAAAAATGACTGAACTACATTCTCCAAGGTCCTTCAACCCTACATGGTTCTGTGTAAGAATACACAAGCTTCCAGGATCCTAAACATACCCCAACATTTGAAAATGTATTCAACATCTGTCAGACCATAATAAATTTTTGCAACATATTAACTAAATAGATACAGACCTTTATCAGTAGTGAAATGCAAAGATACTTCCAAATATGACTCCACAGCTGAGGCATGTTACAGATACATGGCTCAGTCTGCATTGTTAAAAGCAATTAAGTCAGTCTTATAAACAAGCAGCTGTCTTTTTTCCCTGAGTATCTGATGAAAAATATTTGAAAAAATTGTAAAACTTTAAAGAGTAGGTGACATGTACTAGTTTTATTATAATATTTAACAACTGGGTTGATTTTGATCTGAGATAAGTCACCTTTCTATGTCTTTTCCACAGCTAAAGACTAACTCCTTGAAATGAGGCCATTACTCAACCATTAGGGGAATCTCTGTGAAGAGAATTCATTCTCTGCAATAATGGAAAATCTATTTTTAGTTCTTTGAATCAAGAGAGGTAAATTATCAACAAGAGGACATACTTTTATTACCATTTACTATATTTTTACATAGTATAATGCTAGTTCATTATTTCAGTTAGTAAAAGTTGGTAAAAATGCTAGTAATTTGGTCAAAAATTCAGGACAATTATATAAGGCATGTATAATCAGTAGAAGTAAACAAAGGGATTGACCAGGTCCTTAAACAGTCTTTTGAAACTCTGTTACCTAATCATCTTTTTTATTTTTACTTATTTATTTTTTTACAGCTTACCCATTCAATTGACACAGGCTTTTAAAGCTACCATACGTTTATAAGTGCTTGTTCTACTGAATAAGCGAAAGTTTAGGAATTGTTCACACTCTACATATCTTTCGAAAGTTTAGGAATTGTTCACACTCTACATATCTTTATTAGAGTTCTTGATTTTTTTCCTTCAGGTCACATTTAACACCCTTTACTTTTCTAGCTCATTCTGTATTTTAAAAAAATGACACTAGAATCATTAAATTGTGGATTTTAAGTAGGATGAGACCTCAGAAGTCATCTAATACAACCTTCAACCAAATATAATAATATCTTATATAATGCCTTTTCACATATTTATAAACAGATTATAAACTCTTCATATGAGTTTAGGTTTCCCACAAACCAAAGAACTTAAAATAATTAATCCACGGTGAACAGAAAAACCAAGCTTCAGACAAGTAACACAACTCACTCACGTAGCAGTACTGATGGGATTAGAAAATCACCATTTGCCAACCATCTTAACATTAACCCATTCAGGCAAAAATCATCAGTGGAAGCTAAACCTAATGGATGGAAGCCTGACTAGCAATAGGATAAAGCCAAGAATGAATAACCTAATCTAATCATAAGTAAATATCAGATAAACTCAAACTGAGGGATATTCTACAAAGTTACTGGCAAAATGCTGCAATGTGATGAGATACAAGAAAAGATTCAAGAATGGCTCCAGCTTAAAGGAGTAAAGAGATATGAAAAGTGAATGTAACACAAGATTTTGGATTTCATTTGGCTGTAAAAGACACTGGTACAACTGACAAAAATCTAAATGAAGTGTGTAAACTGAAGAATGCTATTTCTTCAATGTTAACTTCATGATTTTGCTAATTACATGGTGATTATTAACATAACAGAACTATACACTTAAGTATTCAGCAGGAAAAGTGACATGTCTACAACCCACCTTTAACCAGTTCTAAAAACTATCTATCTAAATACACATAACATATAAATACACACACACATACATAAGCAGAGATAGAGAGAAATATAAAGTAAATGCAGTAAATGCTAACATTTGGGAAATATACGTGAAGAGTGGTTTCCAGGATTTTTTGGTCTACTCTTGCAACTTTTTTCTAAGACTCAAATTATGCCAAAAAAAAAAAATCAGTGAACTAACAAATCTTCAAGTAATATACTTTATTTTTAGTAAATATCTTGAAAAGTTGTTTTTTTCTCAAATCTGTCACCTTGGGAAGTATATAAATTCCTCACACTTTTATTAATTACAAAATGAGCTTTCCCTCCTCCCTTGAAACTCTTTTCAGATGCTGCAGAACATTATGAATATGTCCTCAGTGGTGAAATGTGTTCATCATTCAAAAATGTATTTTATTTTTAGAAACAAGCAGAAGTCATCCAACCATTGAATTAGTAATCTGGGGAATATCATTTTTGGAACATGAAACAAATATAATTATAGTAATCAAGCCGGATGTCTAGATTTCTTATGCAGATTATAAACTAAGTTTTAATGTAATTCCAAATAATAAAGTTAAAACATTTTGGAACAATAGTAACATTTTCAGGTGATTTCAGGTGATTCCCAAGGTGACAGATAAAAATAATAGTTAACATTTTTTTGAGTACCTAATATACCTCAGGTACTGTACTAAACCCTTTAGAGGAATTATCTCATCTATTTTTAACACCTTTATTGTGATATGGTTCCTGTACAGTAAACTACACATATTTCAGATGCACAATTTGATGAATTTTGATAGATGTATACACCCATGAAACCACCACCACAATCAAGACAGTGAACATTTCAATCACTCCCCAAGAGGTGCAATTTTCAAATTCCCAAATTATCCCTTCCCACCTCCTTTAACCCCTAGTAAGCATAAGTTTGTTCTCTATGTCTGTAAGTCTGTTTCTGTTTTGTAGTAAGCTCATTTGTGTCCCTTATTTTTAGATTCCACATATAAGTGGAATATGCCATATGCCATTTTTCTTTCTCTTTCTGGTTTACTTCACTTAGAATGACAATCTCCAGGTTCATCCATGTTGCTGCAAATGGCATTATTCTATTCTTTTTTATGGCTGAGTTTTCTCATGGTAACTCTTTTAGATGTCAACTATTATTATATCTATTTTACAGAGTAGAAATCTGAGGCTTACATGAAGTTTTAGTTTGCCAAATAGTTTCCATCCAGTAGCGAAACTTGTAAAATATAATGCCAAATTAGAGATTTTTACCCACTCTACCATTCTATCTGCTTCTGAGGTGGAAGATAAGGCAGGTTACATAAAACAGTAGAAAGTACAGAGGACTTAAATGTGGAAGATTGGGGTTTTGCTGGCTATTTGACTATTGGGACATAAATTTAAGGTTTCAGGGCCTGTTTTTCTTGTAATCTCAGCTAAAAATAATTCCTACCCTTTCCTGACTTGCCGTAACCTTCATTTTTCATTTAATTTTACTACTTGTAGAAGTCTAAATAGTCCACATAAATAAATGGGGGGGGGGGATAATCTATATTACATCAAAAAAAAAACCCACTTGCTACATTTGTGCTTAATAAGGCAACTACCTTTTTGTTTTTAAGTTTTCAGTAGTTCAATCAACATGATTTTTTCTCCTTCCCTGGATGAGAAGCATAATACGTCACTCATGTCTAAGTAAAGTGGTGATAGTATTGGTGGAAGGACTAGCAAAATCCTATCTGCAAGGTAATGTTGCCAATCTCTTTATAGAACAGCCCCATATTTCCTACTAATCCACTATCTAACTCTGGCCAACTTGGCCCATTTTAGGGATGACTATATTTGGCTTTATTGCAGCTATACTTTTTAATCATAAGCTAGGCAGATCTTCAAATCTTCTTTTAGAGTTATACTGGATATAAATAATATCAAGTATAAACACTATTTGAATTTAAATAATTATTCCTACTGAAATCATTTGTAGTGAAACACAAGTGATGTATAGTGGGAAACAGTATCTTGATTAGAAAGTAAAAATTAGTTACATATAATTCTAGATAGAAATTAATAAAAATTAAAATGTGTGAATTAAGGAGTTCAAAAAAAATTTTTTTAAATAGCATGATGCTGCTGGTCCGCTGGCCACACCTTAAGTAGTAAGATTTTAGAAATAATTCCCTCTCAGGTACATTCAATTAACAAGGTAAAAACATGAAAACTAAGAATAATCATGGTTCTACATTTTCTCTTCTTTCTTCTCTCTTTTAATGAAGGGAATGTAAGAGGTACTGTGTTAGAATTGAGCAAAAGCTCTGGAATCAGACAGACTGATTTGAATACTGTTGAAACTTTCATCTACTAAAACTTAAAATATTTACTACACAAAGCTGTGATGAGAATTAAATAAAAATAATTAATACAATGCCATAATAGCATTCACAAAATACTAATGTGATGAGTCTGACTCTCTTCTTGGTAATTAACTCACATTGTTTTCCTAGATAAGTGCTAAATGGTTTTTTTTTCAGTCTTTTTTGATTTGCATGTAAATTTCTTAGGTCTCAATACATTTATCCTCTTTACTTCTCAAAACTCTAGATGAAAAGTTTTAAAGTATGTACAATATCACTGAACAACAAAAGTTTAAAATATTAGTTTTGAATATAAATTTAAATAGAAAATTGTTGTTTATGTACATATACCAGAATCCATACATTCAACTAACAATTGGAAAATACATACTACAGGGATGCCATAGTGTCTCAAAATACATTTAGAAGTGTGGAATAAACAAGCCTATTTTTGGAATAAACCAAGCCTATTTACAAGGCACAATTATTTTTTGGTTCCATTATTTTGTAATCTTGCTTTGTTTCTGTCCAGAAATCATATTTTCTACTTTGATCACCCACTTTATTCACTGAAATTGGCACACTGTAAATTCTTCTAAAGGCAAAAGCAGAACTGATTCTTTAAATTTGAAGATTTGCCACTATTGAGAATTATTCAATGTACATCACACAGAATGCAAAGATGTCGCCTACGAAGGAGCCCCAAACAGTGTAAGCAATGGCGGTATTACTGTATTTTTTGGCTACTATGATAACTACTGCCAAGGGGACATCACTCATGCCAATAAACCAGTTTGAGTACATTGTTCAATCATTCCTGTTTTCTAAGTGTCACACCTCATATGTTTTCATGTGGATTTTAATGAGAAACGAGAAGACTTGGATTTTTTTTCTACCCATCCTATTTCCAGCACACTCTGCACCAATAACATAATTCTACAGCATGTGCTAGCATTTTAACCCCTGCCACACCTCTAATTAACTGCACTGATGTTCCTAAAATGGAAAGAGAAAGCTGAATTAAAAGGCAGATGCTCACCATACCACATCATTGTTGCAAATTCACTGGAACATATGGGAGCCAGAAACCCAGATCACAAGGATCATGAATTCTGGATCTCTTTCCACTAAAACCAGGACACTGGCAACAAAAAAGTTTGGAGACCTGAAAAAATTTACAAGTGATTGGCAAACTTCTTTATATTCTCTTGCTCTTCCAAATGCTTTTCCAACCTTCCCCGATCACACCTGCTTCCTCTGGGACTGACCAGGGAGAGTTAGCTACAGCAACTGTTTTCTAGAAAATGACCATGCCAGATGGCACCTTCAGAGTATGAACACCTGAATCCTAAAAACATGTAATACAAGGTGGTAAAATCATCTCTGAAAATATTTTACTGCTCCATTTATTTTCAGGTTGTTCAGAATTTTTCTCTGCATTTACAATGTACATTATCATACATTGATATTTCCTTCATAGAGTTATTCAATTGCATTATTTTGATTTTTTAAGAATTGTTTTCTTCATTTAGAGTTTAGCAAATATATGTAAAATGACTTCTTCGTGAAGGTAGGATAACATATTTATTTAGAGTTATAGCTCTATAGTCAGGCTTTTTGAGATAAATTCATCCTTAGGAAAGTCATTTGATCCCACTAAGCATTGCTTTATTTAACTACGAGTGGAAGTAATGATAGTATCTAACCTCAAAGAGTAATAGTCAGAGTTAAGGACATAAAAATGTCTATCTGTACCTTAGCATAATTCTTAGTACATAGCAAATAATAAATAAATACATATGTAAACAAACAAATCAATAAATATTACAAGACTCAGTTATGGGTATTTTAAAGAGTAATAAAAAGTAGAGAAGACTCAGTCTTTAGTCTCAAGAAATTTACTACTCACCAGAACAGTTAAAAATGGAACATAAATATCTAATCTAGATAAATATTTTTTATCTATGAAAAAGAAAGGCTTATGGGTTAAAAAAGAGGGGAAAACCCATAAAAATTTCCAGAGGTGTTTACTTTGAGTCAGGATTGTTAAGGTGGTTTTTTTTTGGAGACCTATGGTCTTCCATGACTCTACCTCCCCAGACCCAGAATCCTTTCCATTCTCTACCTAATAAATTATTTATCTTTTAAGAACTCATTCAACTATACTTATGTTACTTATGGAGCTTCCAGAACCTAGTCGAACACTGCTGGATAGTTTCTGAATATGCCTCTATTCTCACATTTCTCCCATTACATTAACTTTTTTGTATGTATGCAGTTGTGACCTTTTTCAGAAAAAGAGCCACATTTCATTTATTAGTCTATAACCCAGCAACTGGCATATAATACTCTATAATAGCTTTTTTTTGTTTATCTGTCTGTGTTTATTTGAACTTACGAATATATAAGTGAGTAAAGGTGACATACTGCCTGAAAGTGGAATGAAAATAATTTTATAGTGAGAACTTGGCAGAATAGGGGTGTATCCCAGGTGAAGGATAAAAGCCCAGAAAACGGAGAGGTAAGGTGTGTTTACCTAAATCAAGTTCTTGGAACAGTATGAGATTAAAAAGGGAGGCTGTGTTAGAGCAGGCAGAAAGCTAGATATGAGCAGAGAAAGGGAGGCACAGGCCAAATGGCAGGAAACCATACATCTTATAAACAACATGCGTCCTTAGGCAAACCAAGAAAAGCAGGAACCTCCAGACTGAGAGCAAACCACACATTTTGAGGTGAAAAGGATCCTAGAGGAAGACAAAGAAAGGTGGGAAAAGGCAGGAAACTCTCTGTGTCCAAATGTAAACTTTCGCTCATTATGCTCTCATTACAATAAAATTAACCTTGCAGATAAGAATTACCCATCATGCACCAATGCTATGACTTCTTATCAAGACTAAATAAGGGCAAAAATCCCTCCTCCCTTTGGGAAGGTAGAGCTGGGGTGAAAATCAGGAAATACGGCCCAAATCCCCTGCCTCCCCAATGACTATTTCACCCACTCATTTTTACACCCCATGTGACCCGCCTGACAAAGAAACTCAGAGCACCTACTCACCTCAGTCTGCCCACCCTCCCCTTGAGATCATCCTATCACTTAATAAATGCTCACTTTACTTTCTTAATCCCCCATGTCTTGACTCCGAAATCTTTCTGCGATGAGACAAGAACCTACTCTCTGGTTACCACTGGACCCAGTATAAAAAATGTGGAACAGTATAGGTATAAATTCAGAGGCAATTTGTTGCTTATAAACAACATTAGGAAAAGCTAGGTAAAAGCTGTAAGCTTAATTAAATCTTTCTTCTTTTACCCCCTTTCTGTCTTAAAATATTTGCTGTGTTTATAGAATTTCTTTCTTATGTCCAGAGAGAAATTAGGCTGCCCAGACCACACCATTAACGGTAGTTTAAAAGAAATACAATTCAAATAGATGAGAATTATCTGCTTAGCAAGAGATTTAGAATCACAGGGTTGCTTGCTGCTTGTGGTACCCTTCTATAAAGAATTTTTTCAAAAATAGTCAATATCAAAGGTCACACATTTAAAAAGTCACTTGGCATTAGAAGCCTAAGGGAAAATGCCTAGGAGAAAACGTTTTGGCAAGCTTTTAAAGCCTTTCATTGAGTTGGCAACAAGACAGACCATGTTGGCCTCCCAAGAAAACAGAGCAGATGTGTCATTTCAGAGGTGGTAGAAAGGTTTCCCATCCCTAAACATCACTCTCACCTGCAAAAGCAGAGATTCATTCCTTAGTGTTGAAGGGCCAAGTTCTATTGAAATGCACAAACTTCTGAAAGGAAGGAGGGGGAGTTAAATTAACACATGATTATTGACTACAAACTGCCAGGCATTCTGCTGGGCTTTTCATACACATTTTGTAACTAAGTTTAATTACTTGATTTACAGAGGAAAAAATTCTAGCCCAGAAAAGTTAAATTATTGCCAAAAGTCAAATAGCCAAGTAAGTGTAAAGTCAGAATTTAACCTTAGGTTTGTGTGACTCAAAACTTCTCTTATGTTATTACTTTACATAGTTATATCTCATTATTTTAGGTCTAAGTATACCTGTCCTAAACTTTCTGATCACTAGATGGAAGCATGATTTGGTAAGATTTGGCAAGGGAAAGAACAGAAAGCATTTGAGAACACTGCAAGCTGGTGAGGACTCAAGGAAGAGGGACTATTGAATGCTAAAAGGACAAAGAAAGCAAAAAATAAAAATCTCAAAATTCAAAATTTTGATAGTTAATTAAGACTAGTCCCTTAGGAAATCAGCATGCCTCTATTACAAAAGATTTTAACTAGAATTTAACTACAATGTTTTGCATTTATGACTTGTTGGGGAGGAAAAATAATTTTCCTTCTGCCCTTCTAGGTTCTTGCTGAGATATCCCCTGAAATAAAAGACAAGTGAACAGGAGAAAAACAAACAGAAGTTTAATAACAGCTATACCTCCTATATACATGGGAGATATCCAAGAAAACTGCTTAGACTGTCTCAGGCTATCACTTTAAATATCATTTTCAGCGAAATACAAAAGAAAAATGTTGTGGGTTAGGGGGCCACTTATGGGAGAATCCCAGGAAAGCAGAGTGAAAAAGGGTAAGGTTGTCATGCAGATGTAAGACTTGCCTTTTCCTTTGATAAGCATTTCCAGAAATTCAGATTTGGTCATCCTCCTCTTCCTGATACAGTAAGGGAGAAATGCTCACAAGCGGAGATTGTCATTATACATGTAAATGCCCTACAAAAGGGTAACTTATACTCAGTTTTCAGAGCTATGTCTGCTGTTTCTTAAAAATAACCAGTTTAAAATGATCCTTATGCCAAAGAGGCATATTTTGAAGTGATAAATTCTGCCTCCCCTTCAACTTTAATAAGTTTACTCACTTTTCAACAAAGGAAAACATCACCTATGCAAAGCTTTCTGTGTATATAGATGTATGCTACAATTATAACTCAAAATATGAAATTACAATTACTTGAGATATACAAGTATATAAAGGAAGAAATATACAGGAAAGGCATTATATATTTATTCTAAAAGGTGTAACTTTTCATATTATCAAATGAAATTGACAAGGCTCTGTCCATCATTATATAAACCACCTTTGTGATTGATGGAACAGAAATAAATTGATTGGTAATAAATGACGAGTAACAAACTGCATAAAAATCTAGTAAGTAACATAAAGTTATCACTTTTGGTTTAATTCATACATAACCATAGTCAAAAATCTATTGAGTTTATTAAATACCAATTAAGTACTGTTAATGTACACTCTCAGTTTCCAGTCCAGTATGCTCAAATTTTCTTTCCATTTCTCCTTCCCTGTTCCTCTTCTTTAGGCAACTTCCCAAATATTGATGTTCTCCAGGAGTTTCTGTGTCTTTCCAATTCTCTGCCCAAGTGAGCTCATCCACTTCCAGGTGTGTGACACTTACATATCTGAGTTTTTCTTAACTCATCTCAAGCTCTCTTTCTATTTCTTAATTCTCCATAATTGGTTCAGTACAATGCATCCAGTACAAATATGTGAGGTACAATATGTACGATATAAATGTAACTGCTTACTCCTCTCCAAGAAACATAGCACAAAAGCTCATTATTGCTCTAAGAGTCATCTACATATTTACCTTTACTGATACGCTTCCTATGCGCTAACCACCCTAAACTGCTTATCATTCATTCCTTGAACCTGTCATGCCTGTTTTAATTTGTGCTGGTCCCTCTGCTTTTCTTTTGTATACTTTAAGAACTCCCTTTTGAGCCACTTACACCATGAAGTAAGCAAAAGTTTTTTCTGATCTTACCAGATTGTTCCCTTATCTAATACCTTATCTACAACTATATAATGGAATTATCAAGGATGTCTTAAAATTATTTATGATCATGTTATCTCCAGGCCTATCTTAACAAATCTTCATACTGTAAAAAAAAAAAATTAATAAACAGAGACCTCAATTAGGTAGAGCTGGTAGACCAGAAGGAGGAACTCTCATGCCCTGTAGCAGTAGTAGAGCCCAACAAGAAGAAATACTCTGTGTCTTTCCTGTCTATGACTCAGTCAATGAAAAGTCATGGACTCTAGTGTACTGTAGTCTTCCCAACGTCCTTTTTCTCTGTATAAAAGAGTTAATCTTTCTTTGTCATGAAGGGACTTGCATGTGACTTGCCATGGTTGCAGACCCTAAAATACAAGTCTCTGCTGATTCTGAGAAAAACCTTTCTTTGCTGGAGAAATATCTGGCAGTCTATTTGTTTCAGATCAACAGGATCTCCATAGGTCCAGAAAGATCTATATTCTTAAGAGTTTTTAAATACAGAATTATCAAATAAATATATATCTTTAGAATATATTTAAAATGTCATACTTGAAAATATTGTATCCCAGAAATTTAACAGTAAAAGTTAACTACCTATTTAATATTGTATTGTAAATATGTCTTTAATGAATGTTGTTTTCATTTTAGGAAATGATCCTAACCTTCACCTTATCATCATACAAAAAATCGTGTATTATGGATTTACTTTGCTAAGAATGGGAAAAATATATAACAGATAAATTCAACTTACTTAATGATCATTAAATGATCATTGTAAACAAATGGTTTGTACGAATGGGAGTTAAAAAGCAAGTGTATATCATTTTATTTGTCAAAAAAGAGTGAGAGTACCTTGAAATACAGGTAACCTTACTAGGAAAGGTAAGAAGAGCAAACTTCAAATTAGTTTCAAATTTTCAAATTTATTTTGTGTTCTTGTTTAAAAGAGCTCTAATCTGTTGCCTAAATATTCTGATTGTTGGTAAACTTCATCACTAACTTAAATACGGTTTTAACAAAATATGACAAGTTTAAAAGACTAATAATGTTATAAATTTCTCTAAATGATTTAAATTTTCAGAATTAAAATCATAACAATATAAATTCAAATTGACCTTGTCCCCAGGCACTTGACATTTCTTGTTAGGCATAATTCATTTTAAAGTTCTACAGAAATGCTTTTTTTCTCAAATATAAATATTCTTACATAGATACTAGATCCAAAGTTTGGTAATACTAGCTCAGCCTGACAGCATAGTCATAATCCTCTTTTACACTTTATCTAACATAGAAAGACTCAGTGCTGTACAGAGAGAGAGTACAAGGTTTTGTGTATGTATATGTATGTTCCAGAAAATTATAATGATTTGGCCATTTTTAAGTTAAAAATAGCATACAGTCTTACAACCTTGGCTAGATTGTATTTGGCTACAGAGCAATGATTTCATTGTTTTAGCCACTTCCAAATTGTTTGATCCCAGACAAAAAACATCCACTTGTTCATCATTTATTAAGCATGTGATTTGGCTGGCTCTTTCCAAAGCTCACTGCTTTGATTTTTCCAGTGCATTAGTTACTGAAATATGAAAAGTATAGTGACATACCAAATCACAGTAGACCATATATAGAGAGAGAAAGAGATGTACGTGTGTTTGTGCACACTTGTATAAACATATATACACATCTATGCATGTATATATGCTGGCAGTATATGTATACTTGTATACAACATACATATACTGGTTTATAGTACAGATCTACATATAATTTGTTAATACATACATATATAATATATATGCAATACACATACACATATTAGGTTGAGAATCTCATCAATCAGAAGGATGTAAGGTTTCAACATAAGGTGTGGCTAAGTTAGTAAAACCAGATAATTTTAAAATAGAATTTTTTTCTAATACTTAAATTTTCAAATATGTAAGTACATAGAAAAAGGCAGAGAACAGTTTGTTGTGTATTTAAAATTCTTAACTCTAATGTAAGGAATCCACAAAATATACATATAAGGCAGAATTCAAAAATGTGTCAAATATTTAAAACTATAATCTCAGAAGAAAAAACAAAAATGACAAATTTGAGAAAAAACTCTTTCCTCAGCTATCTTCATATGAAATTTAACCATTTAAAATGTGTATTTGAGGGGAGGGTATAGCTCAGTGGTAGAGTGCTTGGCTAGCATGCACAAGGTCGTGGGTTCAATCCCCAGTACCTCCATTAAAAAATAAACAAATAAATAAATAATCTAATTACCTTCCCCCATGAAAATAAGTAACTAAATAAAATTTTTTAAATAATAAAATGCATATGTTCCTAAATATGAACATTAATAAATGAATTAACTTAAAACAAAGGAGGATCCTTAGTAGAAGAAATGTAATATTGTGAACAAGTATAACCATAAGATCAATATTTCAATATATCAAAAGGAAAGTAATTTTACTTGACATTTTAACTTTTGAAAAATTATAACCAAAGGGTTTTTTATCCTCCATAATCTGTGGCTACAAATTAACATTTTTGCACAACTGACACAAATTTTACTGTCTATCATGGCTATTAGACAAAAATGGGTGGCTTGTGGAAAAAGTTAAAACATACAAAACAGAATTTTATCTCTCATATATGTGATGTCCAGTAAGCACAAGATTGATCTCAAAAGAGAAAGTACATAACCTTACTCACAGTTTTCAGTAATATTTTAGGTATTAGAAAGATTCTCTATGCTTTAGAAATATTTTTAAATATTGAAAAATGAGTATTATCTAGTTCCCAGTGAGTATTTTGTTGTTGTTTTTATGAGAAACCACACTTCGTTACGAAAACAACCAGATAAAAGGTACTGTTTGGATTTATTTATCACAACATAAAGTTAGATATTATATTAGAATAAGCCACCTTGTTATCATATGTTGCCCTCATTCCCTTCCCTTTTCTTTATAATATGAAAGTCTTCCTAAAAGAAAGATAAAATTCAATTGCTATCTAATGCTACTCACAGTTACATTTCTAATATTTACTTCATGAAAACCTGTATTCAAAACTTTAAAAACTGCTCAGGCATGAAGCCTGGTTTACTGCTTAAGTAGTACGGTTTTTGCGTGCCTATTTAAATAACTTCAAGAAACTAAAACATCAATTGGTCCAAAGAAATATTAGTGGCAAAACATATTATATTTTAGAGAAATGAAACACTACAAATATTTTCAGGTATATGTATTTTCAAAAACTGGGTACACACTGGTAGTCATGACTGAAAGATTCTCTAACATAAAGGATCCTACATTATACAGAGAAAAGACAAATCATAAACATGTCAACAAATACATTCAAAATAGAAATAATCTAAGTTTAATAAGAGATAATAATAAAATAAATATTGTGTTCTTGGATAATTAGGAGAAGAGTTCGACTAGGATGAACAGAGAAATCTGTCATGAATAGGTCAACTTTGAGGTGACTCTTGAATAATAAGAATGAGGCAACATGTAAAGATCTTTTAAAAAAAGATTCTAAGCAGAAGATAGGACAAAATCTTGAGAAATAAACTTTACACAGAGAAACTTATAAGTCATTTTTTAAAATCACAGCAATGATAAAGGGGATGGTGTGATAAGTACAGGAGAAAAGTCTCACTGACCTATCATTTCCCATATGATTTCTCACCTCCATTTCATCTGTATTGTATTAGGCAATTATCATAGCAGTTTCTGCTAATTCTTATTAGTCCAGTCAAGTCCAGGACAACATTAATTACAAATACCTGAACCAGGTTTGCCATACTCCAACCTATATAGTGGCATATAGTGGACATGTAATAAAGTCTGATTGATTTGCTGACACAATTTGTATAGTGTATTACATCTATTTAATCAAATAAAACTAACTCATATTTGTTAGTTTAAAAATAATTATACTCTTGAGAAGATGGTAGCAGTGGCAGCAACACTGGCATTTCAATTTTTTTAATTCTTTAACTCTTTAAATTCCCATAAGGAAAAAACAAGACAGAACAGTAAGATAACAAACAAAATCACACAAGTAACCCAAAATTAAGTGACAGAGTATACTCACAAATCTGAAAACACAAACCATAATAATCTCAGATCTGCAGGTCTGGGGCTTATAAACAGACGAAAGCAAAGGAAACCATTTTCACTAGCCCTTGACCCATTCCTTCTTTTAGCAACAGTCTTGAAGACAGTAGCCCATGTTTCCTATGTGGGACCTGGCCCTTCATTCCAGAGGAAGAAGAGTAGACCTTGTTTACAAATTATTGTATGCATCTGTTCTAACCTGTCTCGGAGAGACATTAAGGACTGACACAGCCTGCTTATCTCTATTTTGCCTAAGTCAGAACTCACCCAAGCCAGAAAAGTGGTGAGCATGGCTTGACAACATTGTAAGGCGTAGAAAAATTTGCAAGTGCCTGAGGCAGTAGTTCACAGTTGAGACATAAAACAGACTATTTAAGACCTGAGAGAAATAGCTGGGAAAGATTTTTCTTGGAAAAATCTGGGCAATCAATATGGGGTGGGTAAAGGGAAATTAGAAAGCCACGTGCATGCCGATAGTAAGATGCATGCTCAGACAGGATGAGGGAAGACCTTAAGCTTTCAATTTGGGCTCTTATCTAGGCTCAGCTCAAGTCTGGCTAAGTGGTGAAGGAGGGCTCCAGCACAAGGCCAATCTGCAAAGACTGAAAGGGAAGGTAATTTGCTTGCTTGCTTGCTTGTTTTTATTTTTTAGCTCCTGGCATTCAAGGAAACCTCTGTCAAAGCACTAGCCAAACACAAGCTAAGGAACAGAGACTTCAGGGACTGTAAACAATAAGGAATACCATCTGTGCAAAAATAGTAAGGAAAAATCGCTGGAAAAATGGACTACTATTATAGCCCATGATCAATCAAATAAACACATAAATAAAATCAAACTCTGAAGGAGAGGGAGAGAATCTGATTTCCAAAAATAAAAGTACAGCTCATTCAAAAAATCAAAATAAACTAACAGAAACCAACCCTAAAGAAGTCCAGATACCGGACTTACTAGACAAAGACTTTAAAACAACTGTTGTAAGTATGCTTAAAGTGCTAAAGAAAAATATGGATGAACTATACACCAAAGGAAAAAAAATGGAAATCAGGAAAATTATGTACAATAGTCCTTTCTTATTCCCAGGGGATACATTCAAAGACCCCTAGTAGATGCCAAAAACTACAGATAGTGTCAAACACTGCATATATTATACATTTTCCTATAGATACATATCTATGATGAAGTTTAATTTATAAATTAGGCACAGTAAGAGATTAACAATAATAACTAATAATAAAATAGAACAATTACAACATACTGTAATAGAAGTTATGTGAATGCAGTCTCTTTTTCACTTTCCCCCTCTCAAAATATCTTATTGCAATTCATTTATACTCCTTCTTGTGATGATGTGAGATGATAAATGCCTACATGATGAGATGAAGTGAGGTGAATGATGTACAGACTGTGATGTGATGTTAGCATAATATTGACCCTATGACAATAAATAAGAAGGCAGAGGATCTGCTTCTGGTGATCCTGGATCACTGAGCCATGAAATGTCAATGGCTAGATCTCAGGAGCAGATGATGTTGATGGTAGGGGATCCCAGGCAGGACACAGCAGGACCGCACAATATTTCATCACGCTACTCATAACAGCACAAATTTAAGACTATGAATTATTTATTCCTGGAATCTTCGATTTAATATTTTTAGACCTCAGTTAACTGTATGTAACTGAAACTGCAGAAAATGAAACCAGGATTAGGGGTAACTACTGTATGAACAAAATGAAATTATCATTAAAGAGAGAGAAATTATAAAAATGAAACAAACCAAAATTCTGGAGTTGAAGGAATTCAAAAGCAGATTTTTGCAGGCAGAATAAAGAATCAGTGAACTTGAAGACAAGACAATGTAAATTATCGAGTCTGAGTTGAAGAAAGAAAACTCAGATAAAGAAAAGTTAACTAACGGCCTAATGGAACTGTGAAAAAACCATCAAGCAGACCAACATATGCATTCTGAGGAGTCCAGAAGGAGATGAGACAGAGGAAAAGGGCAAAAAATAGTATTTGAGAAAATGATAGCCAAAAACGTCTCAAAGTTGATGAAAGATACAAAATTATATATCCAAAAACCTTAAAAATTCCTAGTAAGACAAACATAAAGAGAGATCAATACCAAGACACATTATAACCGGACTGTTAAAAGCAAAGAATTCAATATCCAGAATATATAAAAAACTCCTACAACTCAACAGAGACAACCCATTTTAAAATGGGCAAAGCGCTTGAATAGACATTTCACCAAGGAACATAAAGATGGCCAATAAGCAAATGACAGATGTTCAATGTCATCAGTTATTAGAGAAATGAAAATTAAAACCAAAATAAGATACCACTTCACATCTATCTGAATGTTTATAAAGAAAAAAAAAAGGAATATAAAAGGTGTTGGTGAGGGTGTGGAAAAACTGGACCCTTCATATTAGCTGATGGGAATGTAAAGAGGGTCAGCCACTGTGAAAAACAGTTTAACAACTCCTTAAAATGCTAAACCTGTAATTAACCATCTGATCCAGCAATTCCACTCACAGGTATATACTCTAAATGAATGAAAAAAGGGACTCAGACGAACACTTGCACACCAATATTCACTGCAACATTGTTCGCAACAGCCAAAAAGCAAAAACAGCTCTAGGGCCCATCAACAGATGAACTAATAAACAAAATGTGATATACACCTACAGTGAGGATATCATTCAGCCATAAAAAAGAACAGAGTTCTAAAGGAAATTCTGACACATCCTACAACATAGTTGTACCTAGAAAACACAATGCTAAGTGAAATAAGTCAGGCACAAAAGGTCAAATATTGTATAATTCCACTTATATGAAATACCTAGAATAGGCAAATATCTAGATACACAAAGTAGATTAGAAGTTATCAGGAGCTGGGGGGAGGGGGATTGGGGAGTTATTGCTTAATGAGTAAAAAGTTTCTGTTTAGAGTGATGGAAAAGGTTTGGAAAGTAGTAGTGGTGATGTTTGCACAACATTGTGAGTGTACTTAATGCCACTAACCTGTACATTTATTAAAAATGGACAAAATGACATATTTTATGTGAAGTATATTTTGTCATAATAGAATAAAAATAAAAATAATTTTAAAACAAAGACTCAGAAAGAAGATGAGACACAATAGAATATGCCTTAAGAAAAATAGAAGAGGGAAAAGGAAGGCAACTTTAAAAACTAAAAAAGATATAAAACTTAAAAAGGACTGAAGACAAACTGATATATATGGAAGGCAGGCAAAAAGATTTCGTGCACCTACATGAGGAGACCCCAAAGACTAAAACGAAAGCAAAGGACCAGAAAATAATTTTTAAATTCTAATTTAAGGAAATTTTCCTGAAATTAAAAAAAATGTAAAACTAAAAATTGAAGAGCACACCATGTTCCTGAAAGATCACAGAAAGTTAGAATCCTTTTTTAAAAAGTGAGAGATTACTCTATTAGAGAATAACAAAATATCCTTTGGGTATTCGGGGGATTAAAGAGCAAGATTTAAGGGGAAAAACAGCAAGGGAAAGTAAATTAGAGTATGAGTAGACTTTCAGCACTAAAGCTGTATACTAAGCAAAAATGAGGTAGCAAATGTATGATACTCAAAAAATGAATTTTACATTCAACAAAACTGGCATTCAGTCAACCAAAATGACTAGCAAGACTCACAGAAAAGGACAGGTAGTGAGCACTGACCAACGAAATAAGGCAAAATGGAAATTATAATGGACTGTGGTAATGTAATGACTATTTGCCTCCATAAATTGAGTATAACAGACATAAAGAAATAGAGGGAGAATGTTACTTTTGAGGACAGGAAACAATTTGTGATTAGGATGGAAGTAGATGGAGGGCCTTCTAGGATGACCAGTAAAGTTCTATTTCTTGATCTTGCTATGGTTACAAAAATGTTTACCTTACAGTAAGTTCTTAAACTGTACATTTTTGCATGTTTGGTTTCATCATCTATGCTTTATTTTACATTAAAAGATTTTAAAATGTTTTCCTCTTAGATTACCCTCAATATCCCTAATTATATACTTAACAGCAAAGTGATTAGATATTAAAATACTATTTCTTTTTTAAAAAGGTATATCCCTAATTAAAATCTTTAATATACATTATAAATTTCCCAAAATAAGGTCCTGAAATTTATTCTTTCTCTATTTATATTTTACTTTCATTTCTTACAAAAATATTTTAATCTCACTTTAAAATATAATTTAAACAAAAATTTGAAATATGTAAAAATATCAATCTTCTTTTTATTGACATTTATATCATATTATATTTTAGGTCAATTTCCCTGTGTATATGTGTATATATATATCTACATACATGTCACAGGTTAATAATGGATTGATATCTATGAAAGGATTGGTATTATTACCTTGGCAACTGGTCGTGTACGTACTCTTTCACCTGGCCAGTTTACTTTTTGTGCTATCATGAAATTAGACTCCCTCTTTTTTAGTGCCTTCTGCTTGGAAAATTTAACAACTACCTTATCCCTTATAAATGAATAATTGTATTATTTTCCATGGTCTAGATTATCAAATAACTGTTTTACATGATTTTTTTTCCTGAAATCTACTTTAGATTAAAGCCTGACTTGTACTCTGAAAAGCCAAGGGTAATCACATGCCTGTCTCAGGAACCTTACTATATAATACAGTTAGCTATTTGTGGTTATTAATAAAACCTATTCATTTTTTCATTACAATTAATTTTGAACCTTAAAAAAAAGCACTTTGTATTGGTAGTTTCCCAAATGTTCAATCAACACAAAGAATATTTTCTGAGCATTCTCCTAGATCTACCAATTTAAGGCCAACAAAGACTCCAATTAACATTGTAATTAGTATCTTTGATCTCTTTCTTTATAACCTATGTTACTGAATTTCTTTCTACTCTAATTACAGTTTGTTTACTTAATTTCTATTGGGTAACATTTAGCTGTGAACTCTGCCTTACTTAGTGCCTTGGAACATTATGTGTTTGGATAAAATGTCTCATAAACCATGTCTTAATCTCTGAAATTTTATTAAAATATGCTTCTCTAATTAGTATAGATCCTCTACAATGTATATGAATGAACTGCCATAATCATTCTTTGTATTCCTACAAGCTTCTCCCTTTTATTTATACCTAGTTCAGTAAGTGTAAACACTAATTTGGTTATGAGAAAGTGGGAACTAAGTATTGATACTTTCTGAAAGATAATTTGAGTAAGTTCAAAATTATGCCTCAGGTACCCTGAGTTCTAATCTGTTCCTTAATACTGAATGCTTCTGTTATTATATAATTTCCTTCCTTTGAAATGAAAACTAATTTGCAACTCTGGTAAGGAAATAATTTGAAAATTATTAGACCCTAAAAATGATTTATATAAAAAACAAAATTCTATAACTTTGAGATTTCAATAACTAGAAGCACTTGCATAAAAGAACTGGTCTGTTGCTTTCACTTTTATTAAAGAGCTGTTACTATTTTCTGATGATTAATTTATCCTATAAATGGCAATTAATTTTTTTTATTTGGACTAACATATGAAATGAGTTTCTCATAAATCATTGCAAATGACAGGAAAACATTATAAGCTTCAACCTCTTATTTATAACCACTGTCTCTCAATTTTGCTATTCTATAGGTTATTACCCTAAAGTTTCATCTAATGTGATTTCTAAGCATCTCGTATAATATAAATGTTTCCAAATCTCAATAGTATTATAAATCACAATATTTTGAATTGCTGGCAAATACAGAATATAATCCTCTATCTAAAATAGAGGTTTGTATTAATTTGAAATTAATGGCTCTGTCAGCGTACTCTTAAGTATAGACGGCTTTTTAAATCAAATTTAACCAATACATTTCTGCACTTTATTAAACTACCAAAGAAGAAAAAGGGCTCATCTTAAACACATAGACTAGTCATAGGCTAACTTTATGAAGTGGATGCTTATTGTTTATTTTATTTAATGCACACAAAACCACCAATGTCATACCACAACATGGAAGCACACTTGCACACACACACACAACACACTGATTCATACCCTCACACACACAGTCTATTATCAGGGAATAAACATCTTTAGATACTGACCCATCTGATGCTTGAATATTATGTCTGGTCACATACAGTAATCCCTCTCTTATTCATGGGGCATATGTTCCAAGACCATCAGTGGGTACCTGAAACCAAGGATAGTGCCAAACCCTATACAGACTTTTTTTTTCCTACAAATATATATCTATGATAAAATTTAATTTATAAATTAGGCACAGTAAGAAAATATCCAAAATGCGAGCATCACTACTCTTATTCTTTGGGACCATTATTAGGTAAAATAAGGGTTACCTGAACACAAGCACTGTGGTACTTCAATCTGATAAACAAGATAGCTACTAAGTGATTAATGGCAGGATATGCTGCCATGATTCATGTTCCAGGAGGGATGGAGCAGGAGTATGTGAGATTTCATCAGTCAGACAGGTATTTAATATAAAACTTAATAATTGTTTATTTCTGGAATTTTCCATTTAATATTTTTGGACCATGGTTGACAGCAGGTAACTTAAACCACAAAAAGCAAAACTGCAGATAAGGGAGGATTCCTGTACTTATTTAAAATGAACTCATTCCTTGGCCACAATTCTTTGGTTCAGGGCTGAAAAAACAGATACAGATTGGCAAATCAGTCCTTCCTCAGAAACCTAAAATTGGATATGAGAGATTCTAATCTCAACTTCCCAGCTCTCTGGAATGGAGTAGATGGAAGTAAAGTTAAAGCTGTTAGCAGTGGCCATCTCTGCCGCTTTATAAGCTGGAAAGCAGAAAAGTTTGTCAGGAATAAGAGAAAAGAGTGAAGGAGCCAGCCACGGGGAAGTAAAGGAAGGGATCTAGCAAGCAGATTTCCTGGGTTCTGCCTGGGGCTGCTCAGGTTTTTCCAGGGTTCAGCAGTGCTTTGATCCTTTGGTTCTAGAAAGTGTACTGTATCATTATAATCATATATTTATGGTTACACTTCTATAGATAGATAGATATAGAGACACACACACATCACTTGCAACTAAAATATTTTGAAATAAAACGCATTAAATCATTGTAAGAAAAGAAAACATTTACACAAAAGAAGATAATTCTTTTAACTTGGCAAGAATTTTTTTTTAACAGTATAGGAAATTTCTTAAATTCTCTATGTGATTATTATTCCCATGGAATGAGAAGAGTACAAATGATTAGCTGAAAATCAATCAAAATACTATTGATTTTCTCCCTGATATTTTATTTAAAATTCAGAAAATAAATATGAGTTCAAATTGTGCCAAGAGCCATATATAACTTCATAAGGTTTGTTAGTCATAAGAGAAGATAATTTTGTTTTCTCAGACTTGTCTCTCTACACAAGATAAAGGGGATAAACCAATGGAAATTAGACTTCTATGTCTTTGACTTAATCTTAGAAGGATTAAAATTAATAAGGTAAAGACTCCTAATAATGATATTACAACTTAAGGAGGAAAAACCAGTGAGGAGCCCTGTTGGCTCTCATAGGTAAGAGATGATAAATTAGCACTAAAAATGAAGTAGTTCCCCATTCAGTAGTGGCTACTGAAATGAAGATGTTGTTTCTTCACGTGACACTTTTACCCAAATTCTGACTTCTCTAGTAAGAGTAGCCAACTATGTGGTAAATTACTAATGTTATATTTTATAATTTGGTCCCATTTTCATTTGTATATTAAAAGATTGGTGATTAAATATGCTTAAAACATGTCGCTATTTTTAATGGATAAAAATAGCAGTATGAATATACTTCATTCTTAGAACTTCTTCCTTCAACTTACAAAAAAAAAAAGACATCAATATAATATTACTTAAGACAAAAAATATTTGTAAAAAGATAAGTATTGGGAACTTCTTTCCTTTTTTATTGTTGGGAGTGTAAAATAGTGTAGCCACTACAAAAGAAAGTATAGAGGATCCTCAAAAATTTTTTAAGAGACTTACCATATGATCCAGCAATCCCACTTTGGGTCATATATCAAAAAGAAATGAAACAGTATCTTAAAGAGGTATCAACAATCCCATGTTAATTGTAGCATTATTCACAATAGCCAAGAATGTGGTAACAATCTAAGTGTCCACTGACAGATGAATGGATAAAGAATTATGCAACTGATACACCACACTCACACATGCAGTGGAATATTATTCAGCCTTTGAAAAGAAAAAACCTGCCATTTGTAATTTTCATGGACAGGACTTTATGCTGAGTAAAATATGCCAGACACAAAAAGACAAGTACTGCCTGACACATTTGTATGCAGAAATTGAAAGTCAAACTCATAGAAGCAGAGAATTGAATGGTGGTTGCCAGGGATTAAAGGATTGGGGGAAGTGGGGAGATGTTGGTCAAATGGTACGAAGTTTCACTTATGCAAGATAAGTTCTGAAGATTTAATGTTCAGCAGTGTGACTATAGTTAACAACACTGCATTGTATACTTGAAATCTACTTAGAGTTCTCACCATATAACACAAAAACTGTTAACTATGTGAGATGATAGATATGTAATTACTTTGATTGTGGTGATTCAGTGTATATACATACTGAAATATCAGATTGTACTCAAACATAACAATTTTTACCTGTCTATATATTAATAAAACTGGAAAGGAAGAAAATGCCATTATTACACACATTAGGGCAAGATATTTCCCCAATTTAAACTAAAAAATTTTAAGTGAAAAGAGAAAAATACATTGAAATATTTATTTAAATATCATGTGACTTCAGTCATGTTAATAGGGCAGACACTCACATTCCTTCTCATCAGCCATTCTCTCTTATTCCTTGCTAAGAGTCCATATTTGTTGAAGAATTCAAAGCTATTTTTCTCAGGGAAGTTGAGTTCCTCCCTAAGCTGAAGAAAAGAATAAAAATGGGTCCAAAACATCAATGAAATTTTCATTCATTTTTTAAAGAGATTTTTTAGAGATTAAGGTTTATAACAAAACTACAAGGAAGGTACAGAGATTCCCCCTATTCTTCTGCCCCTAAACATGCAAAGCCTCCCCCATTACCACATCACACACTAAAATGTCACATGTTTTACTAAGGATGAGCCTACACTGATACAACATATTACCCAAAGTTCAGAGGGTTCACTCTTGGTGTTTTACTTTCTGTGGGTTTGGGGGAAAAAAATTCCATCATTATAATATTACATATTTCATAATATTTCTTGTTCCTGTCTTTCACAAAGCAGATTTTAATTATAATGAATCCTAGCTTAACAACTATTTCTTTCATGGACTGTGTCTTTGGTGTTGCATCCAAAAAATTATCACCATACCCAAAATCGTCTAGCTTTTTTTCTGTATGTATAAAACTCTACTGAGAATTTTATAGTTCTGCATTTTACACTTTGATCTATAACCCACTGTGAATTAAGTTTTTTGAAGAATATAAGGTCTGTGTCTAGATTCTTTTTTTTTTTTTTTTGGCACATGAAAATCTAGTTGTTCCAGCACCATTTGCTGAAATGAGTACCATTGCTTCATTATGTTTCCTTTGCTCCTCTGTCAAAGATTAGTAGACTATATTTGTGGGGGTCTATTTCTGGGCTCTCTATTCTGTTCTACTGATCTATGTGTCTATTACTTTGCCAATACCACTCTGTCTTGATCACAGTAGCTTTATAGAAAGACTTAAAGTCAAGTAGTGTCAGTCCTCCAATTTTGGTCTTCTCCCTGTGTTGGCTATTCTAAGCCTTAGGTCTCTCCATATAAATTTTAGAACCAGTTTATCAGTATCATAAAATAACCTGCTGAGATTCTGATTGGAATTGCATTGAATCTATATATCAAGTTGGAAAGAAATGACATCTTGACAATATTGATTCTTCATATCCATCAGCATGGAATAGCTCTCTCCATTCACTTAGTTATTTTTTATTTCTTTCGAGAGTTTTATAGTTTTCTTGTAGAACACAGATGGTCTGCATATTTTGCTAGACTTATATGTAAGTATTTCATTTTAGGGGGTGCTAATGTTAAAATGTTAATAATATTGTGCTATTAATTTCAGATTCTCCTTGTTCACTGCTGGTATATAGGAAAGTGATTGACTTTTATAAGTTAACCTTGTACCTGCAACCTTGCTATAATCAGTTTTTTAGTTTCAGGATTTTTTGTCAATTATTTTGGATTTTCTACATGGATCTAGATGACCATGTCTTCTGTAAACAAAAATAATTTTATTTCTTCCTCCACAAACTATGACTTTTATTTTCTTTTCTTGTCTTACTGCATTAGCTAGAGCTTCATGTAGGATGTTTGAAAAGTAGTTATGGGAGATCTCCTTACCTTCTACCTAATCTTAAAGTGGGAAAGCTTTAAGTTTCTCATCATTGCATATGAAATTAGCTATAGGTTTTTTGTAGATAATCTTTGAGACTGAGGACATTCCCTTATGTTCCTAGTTTATTGAGATTTTTCATCATGCATGTGTTGAACACTGCCAAATATGTCTTCTGAGTCTATTAATATGTTCTTAAATTTTTTTTACCTATTATTTTGATGGATTACATTAATTGATTTTTGAATGTTGACTCAGACTTGGAAAACTTGGATAAAGCCCACTCAGTTGTGGTATATAATTCTTTTTATACATTGTAGGATTCAATTTGCTCAATTTTATTGAGGATTTTTGCATTCATTTTCACAAGAAATACTGGTCTGTAGTTTTCTCGTAACATCTGCCTGGTTTTAGTATTAGAGTGATGCTGGCATCATAGAATGAGTAAATATTCCCTCTGCTCCTATACTCTGAAAGGGATTGTACAGAATTGGTCTAATTCCTTCCTTAAATGTTTGGTAAAACTTGCCAATGAACCCACCTGGTCCCGGTGCTGTTTTGGAAGGTTATTTATTATTGATTCAATGTCTTTAATAGATATAGCCTTATTCAGATCACCTATTACTAGTGTGAGTTGTGGAAAATTGTGTCCTTCAAGGAATTGGTTCATTTCATTTTGGTTATCAAATTGTGAACATAGAGTTATACATAGTATTCCTTTTTCATTCTTTCAATGTCCATGGGATCCATAATGATGTCTCTTCTTTTATATGTGATATTAATAATTTATAGCTTCTCTTCTTTTTTCTTAGCCTGTCAAGAAACATATCAATTTTACTGATCTTTTCAAAAGCTTACTTTTGTTATCATTGATTTTTCTCTATTAATTTCCTATTTTCTATTTCATTGATTTCTGCTCTAATTCTTGTGATTTATTTTCTATGCTTACTTTGGATTTAATTTGCTCTTCTTTTTCTAAATTTCCTGAGGCAGAAACGTAGATGATTGATTTTAAATCTTTTTTCTTTCCTAATATATGCATTTAATGCTATGGATTTCCCTCTTGTATTGCTTTAGCTATATCACACAAATTTTGATAAGCTATGTTTTCATTTTCATTTAGTTTAAAATATTTTTAAATTTCTTGAGATTTCTTCTTTGACTTACATGTTATTTAGAAGTGTGCTGCTGAGTCTCCATGTATTTGGAGGTTTTCCAGTTTTGATTGTGTCACTGGTTTCTAATTTAATTCCACTGTGGTCTGAGAGCAGACATTATATAGTTTTTACTCTTGTAAATGTGTTAAGGGGTGTTTTGTGGCCCAGAATGCTGTCTATCTTGGTAAATATTCCATGTTAACCTGAGAAAAGATGTTTGTTTGGCTGTTTTTGGGTGAAGCAATCTATAGATGTGAATTATATCCAGTTGATTTACCATGTTGATGAGTTCAACTATTTTCCTCACTGATTTTCCACATGCTGGAGTTCTCCATTTCTGAGAATTCTCCAACTATAATAGTGGATTTATCTATTTCTCAATGCAATTCTATTAGGATTTGCCTCACACAGTTTGATACTCTGTTGTGAGATTTATACACATTGAGGATTGTTACATCTTCTTTGACATTTGACCCATCTATGATTATATTCTCTTTTTATCCCCGGTAATTCTCCTTGCACTGAAGTCAGTTCTATCTGAAATTAATATATCTACCCCTGCTTTCATTTGATTAGCCATAGCATGGTACATTTTTCTCCATTCATATACTCTTCCTCTATCTATGCACCTTTATATTTAAACTAGGTTGCTTTAGACAACATATATGGTTCTTGTTTTTTCATCCAATCTGACAATGTCTTTTAATTGGCTTATTTAGATAATTGATGTTCAAAATATTATTGATATAGTTAGATTAATATCTACCATATCCATTACATTTTTCTATTTGTTGCTCTTGTTATTTATTCCTATTTTTGTCTTTCACTCTTTTCCTGTCATGGTTTTGAATATTTTACACGATTCTTTTTTCTCTCCTTTCTTAGGATAGCATTCATTTTTTTTTCACTTTTTTAGTGGCTGTCCTTAAGTGTGCAATACACATTTACATTTAATCCAAGTCCACTTTCAAATAACACTATACTACCTCACAGGTAGGGTGAATACCTTATAACAACAAAATAAGCTAGACAGAGAAAGACAAATACTGCATGATCTTCCTTATATGTAAATCTTAAAGAAAAAAACAGAGTCAAACCCACAAAAACAGAGAGTAGAATGGCAGTTACAAGGGGTTGGAGAATGGAGAAAACAGGGAGATGCTGGTCAATGGATAGAAGCCTTAAGTTAAAAAGATGAAAAAGCTCTGGGTATCTAATTTACAGCAAGATGACTATAATTAATACCACACTGTATGCTTATAATAGTAGAAGAGTAGAACTTGAGTATTCTCACCATGAAAAAGAAAAGTTAACAATGTGAGGTGATGTAGGTGTTAATTAATCTGATTGTGATCATTATTTCACAATGCATATATATATCAAATCATCATATAGTACACTTTAAATACATGCCATTTTATATGTCAATTAGTAACTAATAAGGTAGGGGAAATGAAGATTCTAGACTCCAGTCTTTGAGCTGTCCTAGGTGACACTGAGTCGAACAGAGACAAACTGTCCCTGACAACCCATGCCCAAATCACAGATTCATAAGCAAAATAAGTGTTGTTTTTGTTTTGAGTCACTAAGTTCGTAGAAGAAGTTTTACAGCAAGAGATAACTTGAACAGAAGCCAATAATCTTAAAAATGTTAAGTAATCAAGGGAAAATAATCATTAAAGATAGGTTAAAGCAACAGGGAATAAAAGCAGTTGAGAATATGTAATTTCTTTCACAGTGGTCCACAATTAATTTCACACTCCAAATATTTTTCTTTAAATATGCTGGGCACAAAACACTTTATTTTCTCATACTGAGGCAGGGGTGTCAGTGTGCATAAAGAAATTCAGATGGCATTCCTATAAAAAATTTAGTGTCTCAAATAAATTAGCTAGCTGGCCTGGCTTCATTTGGAAGTTTTTCAAAAAATACCTTAGATTATCATATGATTATATGATAGGTGTTGTATAATACAGTTGATAGATAATATTTACAATGTGTGTTGTGTGTATATACAGTATTTATACACATGCATACAATAACAATGATAATATTAAACTAGTCTACAAATGCAAACATGCTGAGGTAGATTAGTCTGAGCCTTTCTTTTCCAGTTGGCAAAATCACTCCCTGTACAGAAAACTTACAGAAAACCACAATCAAAGTTTTATAAAAAATATTTTAAATAAAAAGCACAGTAAATAAGCAGAGGAAAGATAAATTTGAGAATGCAATAAATAAAAATAAACAATTATAATAAATTAAATTTATTCTTGAAATACTAGAAGGAAATATATAAAATAGGCTTTCTTTAGTTTATATTACACCTTCTACTCATTTAACAAATATATTTACTGAATGACTATAATGTCATGCCATGTTTGTCCATTACTTCAACCATGGGATACATAGTGAACACAAGGGACAAAGATCCTTGCCTTTCTATACACAGTCAACTCATTTCCAGAACATAGCTTAGGAACAAGAGAATATAGCATTAGGATACTGAGAAGCAGTTGCCAATTTTCAAGTATTTTAAAACATCTTTCAATGAACAGATTGCCTGAAAATTTGTACGCTTTTCTTTTACAGTAACAATCAATATACGTCATCATGTTACTGAAAACTCCTTCCACCAAAATTGTTTGCAAAAGAAATCTATGAATGAACACTCACACTTGAATCTTAATTGATTTATCAGATTTTGTTCAATGAATTCCCTTTCAAGAAGACCCTTCTATAGATGTTTATTGATTATGAGTAAATTCATCAGAAAATTCTAGTGTGCTAATATAAGACTGTTGCTTCTAAACATTTTAACTCAAATGAGCCGTTGATGAGATAACTGACATCACTAAATATATGGCTTTTTCAACCTTATGTCCCACTTCCTTCAATAAACCATTAAGCTAAAGTGATCACACCCTCTCAATTCATAGCTTCATTTTTTAAACTTATATAACATTTAAATCTATGTTCTCTGGGGAGTTTTATTTAATTTTTACATGTCCATATATTATTTAACTCTTGCATTTTATTTAACATTTTAAGTTCTTTTTATCCTAACTTTAAGTCTCTTGATGATAATTACTTTAACTCATTTTTTAAAAATATTTTTATTCTGTTGTTTTTCTCCCCAAAACTAGAATGTAGGCCCCTGAGGGACGTGACTTGGTCTAATTTGTTTGTTTTTTAATTCTAAGTGTCCGCACAGTGCTATAGACACACAATAATATCAGTTAAATAAATGAAGTAGTCAATAAGTGTTTGTTATTACTCAATAAAAATAAAAATACTACCTGACAAGGTACAACCAATGATTTTGATATCCTTCAAACTGTCACATAAATTTTAAAAGAAATATCAAAATATTCCTTTATCCATAGGAGTCTAACAATGAACCTTGATTCTAAGTGTTTATCTGTTTGTAGCAGATGTGAGGATAATTTTGTATGGTTCCCACATTAGACTCTTATCTAGCACTCAGCATTAGCCAAATTACTTCTTAGAAATAGCTCCTTAAGGTTCACATTTCTCCACATGCAATCTCAGACAGCATTTGCTAATATTGTGAAATAAAGAAATACTTTGAAATATTGTCAATTATGATTTTGCAGTGAAATTTTTTCCTTTGTTCTAAAAGCAATTTTTTTTACCCATGTGATGTATAAAAGTATTTTACCAAGAGAAGCTGTCAACAGTGTGTGTCTAGGTAAACTTGGAAAGTCACCATGAAGTAGCACTTGCCCTGTCACTTGTGCAAATACAGCTGGGTAGGCACCCACTGTGTAACTTGACCTCTGGTGGCCTGAAAAGACTGTCCATTTCATAAATCCTTGGTATATAAAGGTGATCCCAGGCAAAAGGTAGGTAGATTTTTACAAGGCCAAGAATTCTCTTCAGAGGAAAGGATGGAGAACCTACATCCTTCCCAAAGACCTTTAAAGTTAAGCATTTTTGTAATCTATGCAGTTGAGGTCCTAAGATATCCCTAAATAATGTGGTTCAGTTTAACAGCTGACAAGAGATCAAAGGTCCCTGAAAGAAAGATCAGTCAGAATGAGGTGATGGAGGGCCTTGGGAAAGCTGGGTTGCAGCACATGTTGTGCATGGTTGTAGAAGCACTTCTAGACTTATTAGTAGCATTTTTCAGAGAAATAGCTGAGCATATGAATATAAAAATAAAATTGAAGCTTTAGAAAATAACTGTGAATTGTCATCTCTTCCTGGACAGGAATCTAAACTAGCAAGGGAGACAGTAGACAGAACACACTGGACCATATGGGACTCATTTCCAACACTGACATAATGTGGCAGTGACAGAAGCAATGAAAGCTAGAAACTGAAGTGTACTGGAGGACTGATGAGCCTTTCCAATCTGATTTGAAAAAGTAATTCCAAAAAATACAGAAGCCACATATATTAAGTAAAGAAAAGAAAAAGGATACAAGCTTACACCGAAGCAATAGTCTATCAGAACTTTCACGGTACTCATTTACTTATTCATTTAATATTTATCACAAATATGTGCAGAGACTGGTTTTAAAAACTTCTGCTGCAAGCCCACACAGACAGTCTAAAATACTTGACATATATTATTCTCTGCCTTGTGGCCTCAGCAAGAACTCTGAAATAGATGAATCCTGTTTTAACTTTCTGTACATTAGTCAGCACTGTGATAGTCATGGTGAACCAGACAAATAAGCCACAGGCACAAGCTTTGAGCAGTTGACAATATAATGGAAAAGAAAATGGTAAATAAGTAAATGCAAAGCAGTATCCTGTATAAAAATCACAATGCAATGTAGTAAACAGAGGATGCCATGTGAGCATCTAGGAACAGATAACTATCTTTCTCTGCTGGAGGAGGACAGGGACACTTTACAGAGGAATTATTTCTTTGAGTTGAATCTTGAGATATTAAGCAGGTGTTCATCATGTAAAACTCCAGCTAAAGAAAACAACATGGTCAAAGGCACCCAGACAGGAACCAGTAGGTAACACTTCTCGAGGGAGAGTCAAAGATCAGGGGGAACATCTGAGAATGCAGGAGATAAATGTGGGAATTAAGCAGGTACCAAATTAAGATGGACTTTTTGCACAGAATTTCAAAGAATATGGACACCATTGCTAAGCCTCTGAGCTATTCTAAATAAAGAGTAACATTATTCATACTGCTTCAGGACGTTCATGTTGGAAAATGTAGTGAACAGATACAGGGGGAAATTAAAAATAAGATGACTTCATTTTATTGTTTCAAACATTTGATTTATATGAATGGTGACTGTGTGTATGTACGAGAAAGCCTGGGAGAGGGGGGCGGAGTGTGGGAGAGAGAGAAAAGAGAAACAAGATGCAATTTCTAAACTAGATATATGATTTGTCTGAATTTTCACAATAGCCTTATTTTATAATTTTCCTAAATTATGCTTTTTAAATTGTTCATTTAAAAAGTCCCTTCCAAGAGAATTTTTAGTCTACTTTGTGGGAATTCATAGAAAGAATTTTGGTTCCCAGATTCAAGAAAATGCCAGAGACTACCATTCATAAACTCAGTTTACTTGTGCTGAGTCCTTAGCTATGTGTTTTCAATATGAGTCTAACAAAAATGAGCTTTGTGTCTTGAATTCTTCTCTGCACAATTTCAGTGTTTATACTTACTAGTTTGGCAAGAAACCAGATCAGCAGTTCATGTAGAAAAACTTGGCAAACGAGACCTCTGCTTCTACTGAGAACTCCTTCAAGTTTCATTTTGTTATTAAAATTATCTTGATGTATATTATACATTCAGTAGATTCCATAAGAGTGAAATAGGCAGAACATTGGAAAGGTAGCATTATCGAGATTTAGTATTGTACAGGGGCTAAAGAAGCAACTCAAGAGTCACATTGCTTGAATTTAAATCCTGGCTCCATCTCCAAGTAGTTCTGTGACCTTCTGCTGGCTAATCACCTGCTTTTTGCCACATTCTCCTCATGTTTAAATTCCAGATTTTCACCTCCATTTCATAGAGCTATTGTGAGGATCACAATAATGTAGGAAATATGATCGGCGCCCATGCATGGCAAATATATAAATATATATATGTCAATAAATGGTACCACTAATATTGTATAAATATAAAAATACCACTGCAATGAGTATTTTCTTCCTTTATTGTTATAAGATTGTTAACGAATATCTAACTGTTCTAGTTTTAAAGCCAATATATTGGACATCATATTTGATCTTCTTTCAAACTCTTTTAAAATCTTCCCATTTTCTCCTTATACCTTAACATCACAAAAAAATTCTGGCAGCAACATAGATAGTACAGCATAATGGATCTGCATTTTAAATCATCTTAATGTTTGTTATATCAATAAATGAATAATGGAAAATATTCAGATACTGAATATGCAAATATAACACATATACTTAAACTATTCTCTTTGATACATGGTAATGACCACAGAATTATAATGGTTCACCAAAAATTATGCTGCCTCATGTAACAATTGTGCCAGGTATTTCAGAGGAAGGTATAAATCTCCAATAACGTCCCTGTGGCAATGGGAAGTAATTAGAGTATTTCACACTTAAAGATTAATATTTTGGGTTTATATTGTACCTTTCATCTAAAGGCCTCAAAAACCCTCCATAAACATTAACTCATTAGCTTTCCAATTGCCATCCCCCCATAAGGCAGGGAGGTATCCAACAACATTTTATAAACAAAGAAAATAAATTGAGAAGAACTAAATATTACACTTATGATTTAGTAATCATGGTACACTGCAAGATTTTTTTTATTTTAAATAGTGTTAGTGAACTCAAATATTTTCTACACATACACAAAATCCTTGTATGGTTTCCACTATGCTATTTTTCATGGCATTCCCTTTAAAAAACACTTTTCAATGCCATATTTTTATGGTATCTAAAGGCATAAAAGTAAGATGTTTTAGAACAAACTTTCTTCATACAATGCATTTAATAAATATAAAGCTGAGAGAAATAGAGAACTTGTGTGCATATCTTTCTATGTGTTTTCACATACTGCAAATTTCTCAACACCAGGCAAGATACCTTCCAATTTTTTCACAAAAACTAATTTAACACTCCATTGAAAGTGTAGAGAAAAGATATTGTGCCTCAGGGGTAAAGACTTTTCTACTTAAAGACGTACAGACCTTTAAAATTAAACCAAAATTATATAAACACAATATATCTGTTGAATAAACCCAAAATTATACAAATACACAATTATGTCTTCACTGATCAATGTATACTTTATACCAACATGGATTTAAGATCTTTTGTGATACAGGTCCAAAAAATTTTTCTAATTTTGTCTCCAAATATTTACTCCTCACTCAGCCTTTATTTTATTTATAACACATAACCCTTTTTCCTCAAAAACATGTTCAGCCTTTTCCTTATTGTGTTTTGTTCCTTCTCTCCAGAATGTGCTTTCTCTATAGGTTATGTATCAAAATCTATTTAGTACCTCTTCTGTGCAACTTCTAAGATATTCTCTGAATCAGATGCTGTTGGTGCCTCACCTAGAATCCCATTACAGTCCAGACACTTTAGGTTCACACATGTGCACTTACACACACACACAGTTCATGGATAAAGACTAATGGGTATAATAGTTCAGGTCTCTGGTTTCCAACCACTATAATGCAATTTTCATTCCAGAGACCCCTTTGAGATCAGGCAGAGGACAAAGTTCTGGAACCATTTATTTGCTTTGCTCCTATATATACCCTATATTGCTCTGCACACTCCTTTCAGTTTTCTTCTGGGAACAATCCTCAATAAACTATTTGCACAAGAATCCCCATCTCAGGCTCTGCTCCTAGGGAGCTCAACCCACAGTACCCACAATTTAATGGATTCCTGAATTCACTGTAACTTTATTTATAACAGTAGACCATAAAATAATTTAAAAGTCTAATAATGGGGGTCTGGCTAAACAGATTGTTTTCTATCTTCACAAATGACACACAGATATTAAAACATTATTTTATAAAATACTGAACAGAGTTTGTGATATAATTATGGTACTAAATATTGTGTATAGGCTTATGCACAAAATCCATCCTGAACACTGGAGCTATGTCTGTGACACTATAACATAAAATTCCTGACCTTGTTAAGTGTACACTAGCATAAGACACATATCATACAAAGCATTACACAATCACCATCTTTTTGCTTCTACTGAGATCAATGATGTGAAGGACAAGCACAGCTATGAAAGGTGAGAGATCTGACTTGGTCTGTAAAGTCAAGACGACTTCAGCAAGGAAAAAGCATTTAATTAGAAAGATAAGGCGTGATGGGGTATGAAGTTGGGAAAGCCCTCAACAAAGAGGAAGCAGTAAACCCAGTGGTCCCAAGGAAGAAGGATAATGACACATTTGAGTAAAAAACTGAAAGAGTAATGTGGTTTGGGGAGCAAAGATTGATGAGGAGGTAGTGGTCTGAAAACCCAGAGCCTTATAAGTTGTGGTAAAGGTCTTAGTTTTTGTCTTACGACTCATAGATGTCATACAAGAACATAAGAGATTTTAAGCATAGTAAGGACATGATACAGTTTTTGTTTTAAATATTACTCAAATTACTCTAAAGAGTAACACTACAACAGGAGTAAGGCAGAAGACACAGGTGTGCAAGTTATGAGGTTACTGCAATAGACCAACTAAGAGATGCTGAGCACCTGAGCTAGGGAGTAGTACAGAGATGAATAGAAACAGGTCAATTGGAGATATTAGGAAGCAGAAACAGCTGGATTTGTGTTTGAATGGTTATGGGGCTGGAGATTAAAGGAGACATCAAGCATTACTCCAGGGGTTCTGGCTTTCCCAACTGCCAAAAGGTAGTACCACCCACTGAAACAGACATCATATGATGAAGCAGTGGGTAGACAGCAGGTTAGGAAAGATTCTTCACTTCTGAACATATTGAGGGTAGGGTGCCTTTGTGACATTTAATAAGAATGATTAAATATACATGGATCCACTCTCTTTGCCGCAACTACTGCAAGAATGAAGACCATTCTCAGTAATCAGTCGACATTCCAGAAATGTTGACATCAATTTGAAGGGATGCACAGTTATTGTGACGGGCCCCAGAGGCACCCTGTGGAGGGACTTCAATCACATCAATGTATAACTTAGTCTCCTTGGAAAGAAAAAGAAGAGGCTCCAGGTTGACAAGTGGTGGGGAAATAGAAAAGAACTGGCTACTGTTCACACTATCTGTAGTCACGTACAGAACAGGATCAAGGGTGTTACACTGGGCTTCCGTTACAAGATGAGGTCTGTGTATGCTCACTTCCCCATCAACATCGTTATTCAGGAGAATGGTTCGCTTGTTGAAATCCAAAATTTCTTCGGTGAAAAATACAGACACAGGTTTCGGATGAGGCCAGGTGTTGCTTGTTCAGTATCTCAAGCTCAGAAAGATGATTTAGTTCTTGAGGGAAATGACAATGAACTGGTATCAAATTCAGCTGCTTTGACTCAGCAAGCTATGACAGTTAAAAACAAGGATATCAGAAAATTTTTGGATGGTATCTATATTTCTGAAAAAGGAACAGTTTAGCAGGCTGATGAATAATATCTAAGTTGTCCAGGTACAGAGAAAGCAAGATGCCAGATGACTCTTCAGATTCATTTGTGGTATCTTAAGGATACAATAAAGTTGTGTTGATTAGGGGGGAAAATATATATACTTGGATCCAGAACTTCAAATTACTCAAAAACAAATGTGTCTGTGTGCATGTGGGTATATGTACAATACAGACATTAACAAAAATACAATGTATGTGTAATGAAAATGAAGGCCATACATTATAGTATTAACAATGTTTGTCCCTAAATAATTATTAGATAACTTGACTTTGTTCTTATGCTTTTTTCACTTGTCTTTTCCCTGTACACATACAAATTTTGTCCTGACAAAACAAGTTAATAAAGTCTAATCTCTTCTCCATGGACTACCACAGCTCTTGAAGATTACTTAATGACAGTTTTTTACAAGCATAGGAACTATTCAATCATCCCTCTGTGCAGCTCATCTTTCCTATTTTGTAGGAAATATTCCTCAATAATTGTATAACTTCTAAAATTTAAAAAATCCTTTTATTGCACCCTTCAATCTTCTTTTAATTGCATAAGAAAAAGTGATTCAAATGGACTCAGAAATGCATTGACTTACTCATAACATGTATGATTCCTTTGTTTTAATCCTAAAGTCATAATTGATACTAAAAAGATCCCTAATATCACTACCTCCAAAGTCAGAAAAAAAGCAGAATAATAATGATTACTGATTACTGGGTGCTTGTTATGTAACAAGCAAAGACTGGATGCTTTGTAGGGATTATCTTCTTTAAAAATAAATTTATAGGACTGTAAATTTATTCTTTTTTTTTTTTTTTTGTAATGAAAGAACAGGTTCAGATACACTAAGTAAATTTCTGTTGGTCCCATACCTAGAATCCTAGTAGCTAGGATTCTAATTCAGTCATGCTGACTGTGGCTTCATGCCAAAATTTGTAATATACTACTCTCATTCTGCAAAAGGTGTGGTTTAGTATTAACTTTGGAACTAAGATTTGAAACATAATTTTTGCCAGAACACAGTTCTTTCAAACAAGAAGATAAAAAGCCACAAGGAATATGACCCTTTACAGTGTAGTAATCAACTGCTCAAGAAGTTCATGAAGCTAAGATTTATTGACTACCTACCGTTATCAGTTAGGATGCTTAACAAGGAATAAATAAGAAAACTTAAATCAATTTTAAACAAGCAGTTGTTGGCTCACATAATGAAAAGTCTAAAGGGGGGCAGGCTCCAGGCACAAGTTGATCCAGAGGTTCACAATACCTTCAAGGCTTGGCTCTATTTTTCTGCCATTCTCTTGGCTCTGCTCTGCTCTGCTTGCTGGCTCTGTTTCCAGGCTGAAAGCCAACATAGCTACAGCAAATCTAGGTTCCTCATCCTCACACAGTACTGTTACCAAAAAATGGTAAAGCTTTAGTTCAAATTTCTAAATTCCAATCATGAGTACTGAGACTTCTTATAAGGCCAGTATAGGTCTACCTAAAACACCAATTACCATGGGCAAAAGGACTGATATGCTGGTAGGCTCAGCCAGAGTGACATGCTTTACTCTAGTAGTACAATATCCACAGATATACATAGATAGCCACAATGAAATCAGAAGTTATTGAGAAGAGATAGGGGTGACAGATGGTTGGAAATCAAGCAATGACTGTTCTTGCCTCATACGTGTTAGATTTTATATGTGTATCATATTATTTAAATTAAGCTGAAAATATCAATGAAACAGGAATTATTAACTCCATTATATAAATTAAAATAGAGATTACATTATTATGTAAACCAGAATTTTTTTCTTTAAACTCAGCCTAGTTTAATAGCTTCTGCTTTTCTCACACTAGCAATTTGACTACTCTATATAGAAATCCTGTGAGCTATTGAGCCACTCTGTGGTAGTCCTTACAGGAACAAGATATGTAAAGTACATTCTCAATACTCTGGGGTTACTCAAATAGTCACCCCTCGGTATCTGGAAGGGATGGACCTCCACGTATATCAAAATCCGCAGATGCTCAAATCCCTTACATAAAATGGCACATTATTTGCATACAATCTAAGCCCATCCTCCCATATACTTTAAATCATCTCTACATTACTTATAATATCTAATACATTGTAAATGTTACAGAAAAAGCTGCAAATACAATGTAAATGCTATGTAAAGAGCTGCCCTGGCAGCAAATTCAAGTTTTGCTTTTTAGAACTTTTTGAAAATTTTTTGGAATATTTTTTATTCTCAGTTGGTTGAACCCGAGGATGCAGAAAACACAGATGTAAAGGGCCAACTGTACCAGAGGAGAGAAAAGATGCTCAGCTAACTACAAAGCAGTACAAGTTGGACTAAGTGCTCTAACTTGAATTTACTTCTAATACCTAAATTTCAGACTCCTTATTTCAAGTGGCTCTTAGTTTGGCTGGCACATGTCTTAGAAATGGTTTGTCTTAGAAATTAAATATATTTTAATCATTTATAAAAAGATTACTTCGTACAAGTAACAAGAAGTCAGTCTGACACATCATTTGGGAGTAACAGTTGGCACTACATGAACTGTGTATTGCAATAATTCCTTATACATGTCTCAAACTCCCATGAGCTATAAGTTGTGGAGAAACTCTACAGGTTAGTTTTGTGAAGAACCTCTACAATGAGTGATACAAGGCCTTGAGTAGTACTAATTGCTCAATAAAGGTTTGTAAAATGAATCTCGATGAATGAAAAAAGTTACCATGCATACTGTTAAAGTACATTTCATTTTCCTGGAAATGTAAATATCCTGATTGGAATAATTTTATATATATATTTGAGAAGACAAAGTTGAAAAAAAAATTCAGAATTTCTCTACACTGCCATTTCTCTTTAGTTAGTAGCTAGAAGTTCTGCAAGACTTATGATTTCAACTTTAATTTACAGGCTAAGTGTGACATTTCTAATAGCTTCAAAGCAGTTTGTCAGCAGCCTACACTTCTCGGCTCTAACAACAAACAGCCCTAGTGAAATGTATGCATCTCTGTAGATTTCTGCTCCACTTTTTACTTACACTCATTTCAATCCAGTACTCAACAGCACTGGAGATAATCTGTTGTTGCATTCCAAACTGCAAAGCCTAGTATTAGCAAATCTCCCTTCTGAACTCCTAGTTTTCAATTTAAATATGATTTCTCATGTGAAAAATCATTAAATGTATAGTATGTGGAAGGTTACTTTGTTTATAGACACTACAAGAAGAATCCTTAGGGTTTCAGTCAGAAAAAATAAATAAGACATTTGCAAATACTGTCTCTGTAAGTTGAAATTTGTCGAAGAGTTCTTTCCAAAAAAGATGAGAGTGGAGGAAGAATTCTTGAAATCTTATCAATCTATTTATGAATATTGTCATAACTGGTATAGTATATCCAGCTAACAAATAAAGGTCATCTATAATTGGTGCCTTGTGAATGCCCCATATAAGGTGATACACACTTGTACAGAAGTTACTATTACTGAGACTAGCCATCCAAACCAGAGTAGTTTCACTGATTACTGCTGCCAAGAAAGCTCTCCAAATGGGAAAACCACCTGTAAAGGGGGACTTGTGCCCTCAGTCTTTGGCTCCATGGTGCCTAATCAATTCCCACACACTCCAGTCTTTGTTCTGGATCACAGAGGAAAATTCTTCCCTGTGAGATAAAGTCCTTCTTGACCCAAACAATCCTAAAATTACAAGAACACTCATGCAAACTGGTGTAAGGTGGACAGTAGGGAAGATCTAACAGCAGCAAGTACTGCCCTTAGATAAGAGGGTCCCTAGTCATGTTGCCAGGGTAGTCACAGAGATTTTCGACAACAAAATGGAGCTTGGGCATATCTTCCCATTTAAAAAAATTAAACATTTAAAATAATAGTGAGGTTCTAGGATACCATTATCCTAGTGCAATATGTCATTCCCTAAGGATTAAAAATAATCTTTTGTCTTCCTCCTTGAATTATTCTTCTACCATACCCCTGCTTGCTACTCTACAGCTACACGACAACCTCACCAGTCTCTGCAGATGCCAAGCATGCTTCTCTCTCTGCTCCTCTCCTCTCCCCTCCTCTTTCTTCCTCTCTCCTCTGTAGCATATTCTATCCACAATCCCTTCACTTTAGCCTTTGCACTACATCATCTCCTCAGAGATGATGTCTGAACTGCCATTCTAAATTCATACCCCTCCATCACTCTATATCCCCTAACTCTGCTGTGTTTTTCTTCATACCCCTCTGTACTTTCATTTTTTTATTTACTGTTTATCTCCCACTTTAGAAGTAAGCTTCAGGAAGAATAGGCCTTTGATTGTTTTCCCTGTTTTATTTATCACTGTATATGCAGGGCATAAAAGAGCACACGAAACATTTTGATATTCCACAAAAATGTAATGAATATTGAAAGAATTACTATACATTACTGTTCTTTGCAATTTTTTATTTAAGTCTCCTAACAACCCTATCTAGGTTATCATGGGATTTTATTTTAATGAGAAAAAAGCACATAAAATAATGAATTTGCTCACTAGTTTTATCTTTCAGATAACCAAGAGTTTCACATAACTAAGTCAAGGAGAATATCATGCAGAGTAAGCAAGCTGAGAGAAATATGAATATGACTAAGTTGTGTTGATGCAACTGAACATGATTGTGAGAAATCCACAATGAAATAAGTGCATAGATGTCATCTTTTTCTTCTTCTTCTTTCTAATAAATGCCAAAGATTTTTTTTGGAGAAGGCTTAAAAAGAAGCCAGAAGGCACAACTCTGTACTATCAACTTCCAGAGACCACAGAAAAAGCATTTGAGACTTTAGGTTCTGATCCACTTGTGATACTTAAGAACTTAGGACTCTTATTCTTGGAATATTAATTATTTAGAGTTAACAATCTTGGATGGTAAAATACAGACATGGGAAAGATGAGTATTACCCAGTACACATATATAAATCAAACTTTTCCCCAGGATTAGAAGCATCTTCAAACAGAAATGATTAAAGAATAGTTAGCTAAATTATCAGAGAAATGCAAATCAAAACTGCAATGAGGTATTCCCCTCACACTGGTCACAATGGCCATCATTAAAAAGTCCACAAACAAAAAATGATGGAAAGGGCATGGAGAAAAGGGAACCCTCCTACACGGTTGATGGGAATATAGTTTGGTGTATCCACTATGGAAAACAGTATGGAGATTCCTTAGAAAACTAAAAATAGACTTACCATATGATCCAACAAGCCCGCTCTGGAGCATATACCTGGAGAAAACTCTAATTCAAAAATGCACCCAATATTCACAGCAGCACTATACACAATAGTCAAGACATGGAAGCAACCTAAACGTCCATCATCAGATGACTGAATAAAGAAGATGTATATACGGGGGGTGGGAAGGGACAGACAGGGTTTCAAAATTTGTAGATACTGACAGGCATATGCAGAATAGACAAGATTATACTGTATAGCACAGGAAAATATATACAAGATCTTATGTGACAATGAATATATGTATGTTCATGTATAACTGAAAAATTGTGTTCTACACTGGAATTTGACACAACATTGTAAAATGACTATAACTCAAAAAATAAAAAAGATGTATATATACAATGGAATACTACTCAGCCATAAAAAAACAATGAAATAATGCCATTTGCCACAACATGGATGGACATAGAGATTATCAAACTAAGTGAAGTAAGTCAAGACAGAGAAAGACAAATATCATATTATACCACTTATATGTGAAATCTAAAAAAATAATATAAATAAGACAGAAAGAGACTCACAGACACAGAAAACAAACTTATGGTTATCAAAAGGGAAAGGGGGAGGGATAAATTAGGAGTTTAGGGTTAACAGATATAAACTAGTATATATAAAATAGATAAACAACAAGATTCTAATGTATAGCACAGGGAGCTACATTCAGTATCTTGTAATAATCTGTAATGGAAAAGAATATACACATATACAACTGAATAATTATGCTGTACACCAGAAACTAACACAACACTGTAAATCAATTAAACAAAACAAGAATAGTTAACAAGAACATGAAGATGAAGCAAGCAAACCACAAATTAATACTGAGAGAAGAACACTTTCTAGTAGGGAAGGACTTAGAAAAAAGCACATTGTTAAAAGAATCATTTTATATATACTCTGTTTCTTAATTTTTATTCTGAATATCCAGGGGAAAAAATGTAGATTTTATTTCCCTATGATAACAAAGAGGTTATATTTTATTATGTTCTTTGTAATCGTTAGCATAAAACTACCTTTCAAAATAAGAAAATTCAAGATCAAACAAAGGAAAAGTACAAGTTTAACACTATGATAAATTTAGTATTCAATTTACCCTTTCTAGAGAAAGAGAAACCAGTGTCTTTGGCATGATTACTTGAGCAGCTAACAGAGTTACCACAAATGTAGTAGGAATATAATTGCATATAACAGAAAAGAATGATCATTTTTCCAATGAATACCAGTGGATTATGCTGTTATTTCTTTTAAATGTTTCATTTCACTCATCCTGGCTGAACTTCAAAAAGTTCCATTCAGCAAATCTCTGGTCTACTGAGTCACATATCTGGCTGACATTAGCTGAACTGACCTATCACTCACTCTCATGCACCCTCTCCCTGCATCAGTGTTCCTGTAGAGAAGAACATTTAACGTGGCACAGTATGCAGTCCTTGTCCTGTTCCAGCAGAGACCTGGACCACATGCAGCTGTCAGGCATTCTATAAAGGTCACTCTCCCTCTTGAATTTGTGTATTATTTGTTTTTGTTCTTATTTGACATTTGACATTTCTCCGTCTCTATCTTTGTACAGCTCCTTTTCAAATACATGAGTGTTTATCACTTTATATATTAACATATACAAGAAGCATATTTAAAATATGCTAGTAAAAGCAAGCTTTTCTTTTCCCTTTTTTTCTTTTCTGATGGCCCTTATCTCAACAAAGTGCATCATCCTACCAAACATAAAAATGACTTGTAAATAATGCACTATGTCCTTCTTTTCCCACTTTGCATACTACTTTAATCACAATTACAGTTTTCTTTCAGTTCCTTACTATTCCACACATGAGAGGGAAAGCAAAAGAACACACATTCAGAAAGAATATCTGAAGTATCTACTGGGTTAGAAGAAAACAAAATTTCAAGGAAAAACACATTAAAACATATGATCTAAAACTTTCATTTTTTAAAAAGTGAAACTGAAACAGGTATAATATCACTTTTGTGAAATAACTAAATTAAATCCATTTGTTTTTGGTAAGCACAGAATGTTAGCCAAAAGTTTTATGTAGTACCTATCTAAATTAACCTAAAGGTTTGGCCAAGGAATCACGGCTAACTAACCACTCCTATATCTTAGTGGGAAAAGAAAGTAAAACAGGATATATGTGAAGCATAGCTGGTTACTCTCTGGCATATGATCTATGCTAAAATGAGGGTCTGAGTGAGTTTTTACCAGTGGGGACCAGAGATTGAGAGGGCATACAACCTCTACATAGAATTACAGGCAGGAATGTTGCTAAGCATGGACATTTTCTAGAAATAAAGTGAACTGAAAACTTAGGTCAGCTTCAAGTACTTGTATAACACACTGATAACCAACTGAAGACAAGTGAACAAATACTTAAAGATGTAAACATTGAGCCTATTAGTGACTTTTTATTAATCAATGATACAATGTGTTGCAAAAACAACAACAAAATAATAGCCATTGGTAAAGCACCAACAAAACTAGTGTTAACTTCTTTTTTAATGACAACTCAGTAGAAGAGATCATTTCACTCTTTTTTTCACTCAAGTTGACAAAAAGCAAATACAAGGCTACAACAGTATTACAGAATGTAGTAAGGAAATGCATGGGGTACCTTGCATCACACTGATTAGAACATCAGAGAGGGCTCTTATGAGAGTATCTGGCTTCTTGTTGGTAAAGGAAGTATCAGAGGGAAAAAAGAGTATGGGATGCTTGGAATAGATACACGTTCAGTGAAAACTATTCCCTAGACACAGTAACAGAAGAAATGAGAACAGGTGTCAGACCCTATTATTATTTATATTCTGTGGCTTAGTGAAGTTGGACAAATTACATAGTACCCCAAACTTCCTTTAATCTCATCAGCAAAACAGGAATGATGATAGTACCAGCATTATTAGTGTTATTGTAACAATTAAATGAGATAATATTTATAAAGAGTTTGCAACAATGATTGGTATATTGTGAGTGCTTAATAATGCCACTCTAATTACTGGTTCTTATATATAATTATGAATTACAAGTTATATATTATTCTCATTATAGAGAATGGGATTTAGTCATTTTCACTACATCTTTCTGTTATCTTCCACAGTATTGCTGAAGTAGGTAATTAAGAAGACATGATGGTCAGGTGACCTGGGAGCTGGATCTGGGCAATTGGAGGCTCCCCATCCAATCTTCCTATCCTTGGAATCTCTGTGCCACTTGTCTCCACAACCCAGAGGCTTCTCCAACTTTGCACAATAATGTGCTATTGAGGTTATCTGGACTGGGTATGTGATAAACTCAGTTAAGGCCCCCGTATACAAAACTGAACCCAGTTAGGGCATACAGACGTACTTCATTTTATTGCACTTCACTCTACTGCACTTTGTAGCTATTGTGTGTTTTTAACAAATTGAAAGTCTGTGGCAACCCTGAGTTGAACAAGTCTACAGTGCCATTTTTTCAACAGCATCTGTTCACATCATTGTCTCTGTGTCACATTTTCATAATTCTCATAATATTTCAAATTTTCACTATTATTCCATTTATTATGGTGGTCTGTGTTCAGTGATCTTTGATGTTACTATTGCAAAAAGATTATGACTCATTGAAGACTCAGCAGATGGTGTCTTTTAGCAAGAATGTACTTTTTTGATTAATGTATATACGTTTTTAAACATAATACTATTGAACACTTAATAGACTAAGTATAGTGTAAACATAACTTTTATATGAATCAGAAAATAAAAAAAAAAATTGATGTGACTCACTTTGTTGCCTCCCAAGATGTCTGAGAAGCAACAAGTGTTCTCTGGGTATTTTCACAGAGAAAAGGCAGGACTAAGGGAACTCGATCTATTCATTACGTTTATGATAGTGGTGCCGAAGGTGGTCAAACTAGTCCAATGATCCCTGTATACGCAATAGAAGCATTTCAACTATATTTATTATGAATAATGGTAACTCTACATGTACAAGTCCTTTTTCATTAAAGTACTTAGTAAAATTAAATTGTGGGCTTTACATTCAGGGTTCTATACAAATTGTGCTGATTTGGCCTCAAATGTCCATATACTTTACTGACCTTTAATCAGTTATAAACCTGTGGAGCTAGGTCTATTGATTAAAATCACATTAATAGGTCAATTCTGGAAGGCAAGTCTACTTTAACTGAAGAAAAGAACAATTAGTAAATCAGTACCACTATGTAAAACTGCCAAGAGAATTAAATGCTTACCAAATCACTGTGACTTCTCTTTCCCTTCATTTTCTCATCAAAATATAATTTTTCTCCACAGAAGTTTTTACATAAGCATGGGAAATACAAAATAAACATTTTAGTACATTAAATATTAGGAGATTTAGGAAATGAGTGGATGATAATTTTAAAATAAAATTAGAAAGTCATTAAGTAATTGATTATTATAGGGTAGACATTAAAAATCAAAAAATAATATGAGTTGAAAAGATTATGACTTTAAAGATATTAAACACATAAAGTTAGATGGATCTGAAAGAAGAGTTAAAGAAGGTTATATCTCAGAATGGATCCAGACAGCAGACAGATTATTAGCTTATAAACAAGAAAACTACTTTATAAAAGTTCTGAAGCAAAGAAGAAAAAGGATTTTAAAAAATCCATAAAATTGTTTAAAGTGTTTTATCATATTAAACAAATAGCAAATCTCTTTGTTTGAGTTTGAAAATGAGAATATAAATAACTCATATTTTCATAGACCATTTTCCTCTTTACTTGACATAATTACAAAAATCAATTAACTCTAGCCTCAAAATATTTGGCAAATGTGCACAAAACAGACAAATAAAATGTACAATTAGTCAAAACTATTATATTTATGAAGTTTTGAGAGAAGGCAGAAAACAACAGGGTAAGAAAACTAATATTTCTGGAAAACTCATTCTATGCCAGTCTTGGTTTTTTTTTCCAACTTGTCTTATTTACTTAATTTACTTTTCATTTGTCCCTTCAAGATAGGTGGTAATATCTACATTTTATATATGAAAACACTAAGGTTGAGAACATTGAAATAAACTGTCCAAGAGTGATGAAAAACCAAGTGAATTAAATCTATGCAGTGACATGTTTTAATAGAGACAGAACTAACATTTGTAAATCTTAGAAGAAACAAGTTCCAACCTCCTGAGTTTGGGGAGAGAAAGAGGGAAATGGAAAGAGAGAAAGTGAGGAAGAGTGGAGTCAGTAATCAGAGGAACAGGGTTTGGATCTGGGCTAGACTCTGCTGGGCTCTAAACTCTGGGAGAATTCTTAGAAGATAATACACACACACACACACATACACACACACACACACTTCCTGCCCCTTGTGGGAACAGTTCTCCAACTGGGTTAGCTACCTCTCACGTTATATTAGCAGGCTTCAAAGGAATTAATTACAGTACTCTACAACAATATAGTAGAACATAGGTAAAATGTACCCTAAGATAATGAAAACAATTATCCAGTTCTACATAATTGGGCTATTTGTATCTCCTGGCCAATAGCCTACATTAATATTTCTTTGATGATGTGAATATAATTACCTTTTTTAGTAAAAATTATGCTTAATAGACTACTCAGAAATGTGTATCTATGCAGCATTCAACTCACTTAACCTCTCAATTTGCTCATCAGCAAAAGGAGGACTCTGGACTATAGACAATTTCTAATATTCCTCCCAACTGTGAAAGTCTATGATTACATAATTTCTACAGTGAAGATGACCTAAGGGACAGGGTCAGCGGAAGCCTAAAAACTGCCACGGAAAAGAAAGGAGGAAGGTCGACTTTCTTCGGAGTACTTAGGAGGATGCACTCAAATCCAGTTGCACATTTGGAAAACATACAAAGTAATAACCAGGGTGCGAAAGTTAAGAAAAGGAGATAAGGCTTTTAATATGAACTAGGCTACCAAGAGCAAGAGTGTGAAGGTAAGAGGCCAATGCAGGGCATCACATGAGCATCTCTTGAGGTAAAACCAGACTTTGGAACAGAGAGAAAGGAAAGGAAGGTTAAGAGACTCTAATGACATTTATACCAAATTGAAAGGCATACTTCTAAGACACAAGTTTATAGAGGTTAAAGCAATTAGATAACACAGTAGTTATAGTATATTTAATTTAAATCACAGGCCAATATTTCATGCTTATCCCCTATAAGAAAAAAGTTTTTTAATATCCACCTTTGAAACTTTAACTGTTAAGGCTACCCTCCTCTTATCTGGAACATTTCCTCTATTATATATCTCTGTAAAAAAAAAAATTGTCTAGAACTTGCTTAGTTGATTATTTCTCCTTTTAGGATGCAAAAATGAAGCAAATTTTAATGTTTGTAATCTTTATAATCTGCTGTAAATTGTCTTTATATTTCTTAGAACAATCCTCTCCACATGAAAATACATGTCCTTTATTTAGTTCCAGAGATACAGTATCTGAGGTTAGGTACAAATTGATGTAATTACCAATATGCAGTGAGTTCTGCTAGGAGCAGCAGTCAAACAGTAGATAGGGAGAATGGATGTGAAAGAATAAAGGGAGTGATTACAAATACTAACATCTGATTATTTTAAAAATCAGTTAAATATGTTTGTCCGAACAAAGACAACCTATAGTTAGCCATTTTTCCTCTTTACTGCTGCCTGTGAAGAAAAGTGCTCTAAGTAATTAAAAATAAAACAAGAACAAAACTCAGTCTGTTTGTTCAATCAGCATAAAAGACCTAGATAAATGGAACAATGTGTTGCTAAGACAGAATCACTGCCTACTTAAAGGTGATACACCTAGGGGAGTCTGAGGCTGGGCCAAACTACAAGCTAATCACATGCCTGCAGTTTAGGCTTTGAAATGAGTGCTTCCTTGTCCCTGTTTGGCTCCATTCAGCCTTTTCATTTTCAAAAGAGTTCTGGTTTGGACAGTAAATTGTAAGATTACCTTATTCCAAATCCAAGAGTGTGACCACACAGAGCAAAGCTAAATACCAGTACCAACAATAACAAATAGCATTTTAGCCAACTATTTCACATAATGTGAGAGTGAAGTATCATCCTCGAAGGGCTTCTTAACCTTAAACTTACTTATTGTAATAAAGACTTTCAACTTTCCTTTGTATGTTGTAAAAAAGCATAGTTGTAAATCTGAATTAATGTTTCAGCAACAGAGGACAAAGAGAGAACCCTATCTAATGATAGGCATGGCATCTGCTTTCTAAAGCACAACCCACACCCAGGATCTTAACTGGCAGTGTATTTAAATTGCAAGTTCAATCTCCTGCAGTATGAATACTATTTGCAGAGTCCAAAGGCCGTATTTTGAATGTTATAACTGCTTATCCTTATAACAGATGAAGTGGAGAGGAAGCAGGAGTAAATTTAAGACTTTCAAAGTCTCCTTACTTATCCAAAGACTTCACAGCCATGAAGTGGCAAGCTGACCAAGGCAAGATTTGAATATATAACTGTGACATCGAATTGGGTGCTTCTATTTTGAGTACTACATGCATTCTGACTGTCTAAGAAACAAAATTTACCAATCATCACGAATTTTTACTAACTCAACCCATGCAGGTTATCCTCGAAAAATTCTAAATTTCTTATCCCTTAATGTACTCTAAAATTAACTAGAGAGACTTAGAGCAAGACTGAGAAATATCAGAAGACTTCCTCACCACTGGAGCACTCAATTTTCCATCCTTGGCTCTCACACAATGGATCAACTTAATTAAGAATAAAAAAGAGCAAGATGGCAAAATTAAGTTCTAATAATATCACACTCAAGCTGTTTCTACTGGAGTAAGCATTGGCAGTATATATTATAAAAACAGGCTGAAAAACGAGATTCTAAACAAAGACACACAGAGGCAGAAAAAAGACACTGATCTGGATCTACTCCATTTCACTCAGTTCAAAAAGTGTTTTTACACACATGCAGACACATTGCCTCTGCTTTCACATTCTTCTGACTGCAGACCCATGTTTTCAAACATTTCTTATTTGATAGCACAGATCCTAAACTATGAAGCACAGTCTTCTGAGACACTTAAAAAATGAGGCTTAAAGTCCCCAAAAGATCCCTTTAGTCCCATTTCAGTCCCATTTATTTCTGCCATTCTAAGAAAACAATTTTCCTTGCTGTCAGCTAATTATGTTGCAGAAAACATGTAACTAAAAATACACAATTCTATGAAAATATTTTACCTTTCCATGTAATTCTATTAATTTACATTAGGGGATTCTACTTGCAATATGAAACTAGAAAAGCAATCATGCACAAGAAATTTAAAATATCATATTTTTATTTCACACTTGATAACCTAACATTTTGTCAAAGATTATTCCACTTAAAAACTGTTCTGACTGGAAATGGATATCAAATCAACTAACACCATTAATACTGATCTCAGACTGTGATTAAAAATCTGTTTGCTCGTATTAAAAAACGAGAAGTAGCTTTAAAAAGTCAGTAATATTATTTAGAATTCGTAATTCTGCACTGATAAATTGGTAGACACAGAAACTAAAAAGAAGGCTCTTGTAGAACTAATATTTTCTGAATATAAGTAGCTAAAAAATACTATAAACAATTCACATTTTAAATAGGAAATGACACTATTAGCATTAGATCTAAGGGAAAAGTTTAAAAAGAATGACCAGAAAAAGTTACATTTTTAAAATCAAAGCACGAATGACCCATTTTTCCTCCATTTGAGGCAGGAAGGAGGTATGTATTAGGAAGCTGCTGACTGGGTTATAGAACACTTCACAATCATGCCAAAATAATTGTGAGCTCAATCCAAACTCAGTTCCTCTCCTCCTTCTCAGTTTCCTATGGTGGTGAAGAGCAGGTGCCTCCTCCACTGAGTCACTCAAGAATGATGTTAGACTTTTCTTCTTTTATTCACACTCCTAAAGAATGACTGAGTTGATAGATTCAAGCTCCTCAGTCTGCCCCGTAAGGAGATTCTCCTCTCCAGTCACTTCTGCAGTTACTCAGCACAGTCCTTCACCAGAACACAGCTGGAATACTGCCAGGGTCTTCTAACTGGTCTCCATCTATCGCAATGTCACTCTCAAAATCTTCTAACACAAAGCTGGCATCTCTTAGCCTACACTATTTACAGAATTCCCTTTGGACCTCACAGGGATCAGATCTTCTTAACTTCTAGCCTCCTCTCTTGCCATATTCCTCATTGTACCTTAATGTTTTTTCCAAACAGAATTACTTGCCATTTCCCTCTTTTGCCAGGCCATAACTCATGGCTTTGGCCATAGCATATCCCTGCTGCTTTCTCATGACAGTAGTAAACAAACTTTGTTCTTCCATGAGGGCCAGTTTATAAAACAGGATAACTTATAGAGGTCATCTTTTTTCATTCACACTGAAAATATTTATCTCGTTTGTATATATATTTATATATATTAATGAGCACTATATATATGTGTGTGAAATATATATATACATATTGCCATGTGCTTCACAGTTTCTTTTTAAAAATGCTAATATTCAAATTCTTCCTTATGGTCTGTAATACAGCATCAGCTAGAAACCAACTGGGAATATACAATGTAGATGCTCAGTACTCAATGTATATTGATAGGAATGTCAATCCAGCGCATTTTTTACACAGTTTACGAAGTATAGCCGAAATCCATATATTTTCTTTTAAAGAATCACCATAGACTTGACACATGGAACTGAGCTGATCACGGGGGTCCTGACTGTCAGCAGCATTGCCCCTAAAGGGCACTGTTTTCCCAATAATAATGTTCTTCATTTTGCTCCCAGACTGTCACTCAGAGTATTTCTCTTTGGTGGCCTGGAAGCATCACTCCTCTTACAACCTCAGCAGCCCAGAGCAAGTTCTATCTTCAGAATCTGGGCAATATTTTGAGAAAATAAAACTATTTCTTCTTGCCAAGTCTGTGCATATGAGTATTCAGGGGCTGATTTTCCAGTTTATGGATTATCTAAAATCCTTTGCTCCTTCTTCCTTGCTTTTGGCCATTTCACTGCTCATTAGCATTGCCACTGAAGGGTAGACAGGAAAAATAAAAAGAAAGAATCAAGAGCAACCAGTTTTGTTATTTATTAACTGCTTATCAACCACAATAAGAATTCTTGAGGAGAAAAATAGAAGTTTTGGCCAGTTAGTTTTTGAACTGTTATTTTCAATTTTCAATGTTTGTCCTATTCTTAATTACACCTACATAATTAAAAGTTGGCATAAATATGTTTTCCCAACACTACTTATTCCATTTGTAAAGTTTACTAATTTTACTTTTTCTGTGAGGCTATTTTCTTCTTTTGTTTGCTACAGTGTAAAACTGTCATTTTCACTGATTTTTTTTGTTCACATCTAGAACAAGGAACAGATTAGTATTATGAAACAGTAGTATACTAATAACTTCAAAACTAAGAGGAAAAAAAGTAAATGTAAGTTAATTTCCCCCTTTCCAAGAAACCACACTTAGTGGAATGATCTGATATGTGGCATTAAATTTAGAAAGGATCTCATTAGTTTTATTAATAACAGGATAACTGGATCATAAAGCCCACCTCTCCTCCTTTACTTGACCTAATAGCAAAACTAGTGACATCCAGAGGAAACAAAAAAAGAGGAAAGAGGCAAACGGTAGAGACTATTCTTTACCTCTGACTACTGCATGAATGTATTGTCTTTGTAGCCTATAAGAAAACAAGCTTAATGTTTAGCAACCACCACTGAAGCTGAGTAAAGAGATTTCCATTATACATGAAGACCTCACTGCACGTAGTAATCTCCTTACCCCTTTTATAATATTCTTCTGAAATATATGTTTGCTTTATGGCACCTTAAGGGCACCATAAAGGTTGTATTTATTGTAGTATCACATTCTCTAGTATGATAATAGACCACAGTCACCCTACTGTGAGTCCTGAATTGCTCTACCTTCAGCTTTCTAATATACAATACTATCTCAGAAGGCAGATACACCTTAACATTCTTAAAGGATGGGAAAAATGTCTTATAAGAATACTTCAGTATTCAAATGAGTACATAATAGGTGTTCAATAAGCACTGAATCAAAAACAAAATCACATGTTATGGCTTTCACATAACCTTTTAAAAGTATGTTTTCTGAAATTGGAATATGAGGATGTAGCTCATGATTTCTCAGCTTGAAAATAATGAATTATAAAAAATGTCCAAAACCCACCATGACTACACCACCAGGAATCAGAAGAATAATCCCTTTCAAATCTGTGCATGAGCCACCACCCACACTAATGAAGTGTTCAATTTTTTTAAATAATCTTGTTAAGAAGAAATTTATAATGGTTTTCACAAAGGCCATGCCTCCTTTGAGAGTTGCTGGTATTTCTAAAAATAAAATTCACTAGTTTTGTGTTATCACCATTCAAAGAAGCAGCAAGAAGAAATCCAGATACTGAAGAGCAAGATAGTAATTGCCACTACACCACTAACACAATTTTATCTGTTGTCAGATTGTGGAAATTATCAGAAGGCTCAGTCTTCCAGATTTTAATTAACCATGAACTACATGCAACAGAACAACAGGACTGACTCTCTTGTCCCACATTAGCTCCAAAGGTACTACCTGGTCTTCGGTTTTTAAGATAACAAGCCTATCTAAAATGTGCTGCTGGTGGGGCTTGTCATTTTAATGATGTCGCGATTAAGTATACTAAGCATCTCACCAATTTTAGGTGCCTATTCCAACTTAAACTTAGATTTAAATCTGCTAAGCATTTCCTTCATAAGATTACATTTCACCCTCCCAGGAAGTTATGAACTAGCAAGTTTTAAATATTTTTTGATGCCATATACTTCATTAATTATGTTCCTCAGCTCCATTCATAACACAGCTTGCTTTCTTTATCAGTCATCAATGCACCCAAACCACAGGATTCCTATCGCCTCACTGTTCATGTATTCTTCATTTTCAGAAGGCTGAATTCTTGGGGTTAGAAAATTTGGGACACTTTCTTTTTTCATTTTCACCTATGACTAAAGATCTGTCAGCTATGGTATAGCACAAATAGAAGTAAAAGTTCCATAAAAGGAAATATTTAAATGGGATACTGAAAATTAATATCATATGAATTTATTTTATCTATTTAAGTTCTATGTGGCAGTATGTACTGCCTTGTGAAACAACTATATTCTTTTTTAATTGTTCCAAAATGAATTTTTAAGTAAATTAGATGCATAATAGAATTTACTTAGAGGACACCTATATTCAATTCAAATGTGTCTATTGTAAAAAGGATTTTATGCTATTTTAATGCCACTTATATATGAATACAATGTATTCCTAAAATTAGCATATTGAAAGACTAAATGTTGATTCTATTTGTAATGCTATATCAATATCCATAAGGTATAATCTACTCATAATTTCAGGTAAGAAAGTTTTATCTAAATCTAAGTGCTAATCTGGGAAACTAAATGAAGCAAAATTGCAGAACAACTAATAGAGTCTGTTTCAGAGAGAACATATAAGTTTCTCTGGCTAATTCCACTGTCATTGGCCCAGTATCACTTGATCTGAGATAATAAAACAAAAAAAACAACCAACACATAGAAACAAAAACAGTGTTATCTGAACATTTGCTATCCAAATGAATAAAAAGGTTTGAATAAAAAGGGATATTTTAAATCCTCTTATTGAAAATGGTCTTATGATTGTGCCTTTAAAAAATTACCAAATTTTATCTCAAATACTAAATATATTTAAATTACCAAATATATATCCCAACTCCCACCTTTAAAAACAAACCCCTCACTTTACTTCTTATTCCCAACCCCATCACACCCTTGTTCTCCCTTAAAGCCAAACTCATAGAGTTTCTTAAGTCCCATGAATGTTTTGAATCCTTACCAATCAGTACTTTGTCACTTCAGTACCCTGAAAGCAATTTTGTCAGTCATTTTGGTCCTCAACATTTCCAAACCCAATAGTCAAGTCTCAATTGTCACCCATAAAATTTGACGGGGTTTCCTCCTTGAAATACTTGGCTTCCAGAACAACACACACGCACACACACAAACACACACACACACACACACACACACACACACACTCCTGGACTTCTTTCTAATTCACAGGCCACACACATCTTTCTCTTTTCCTGGATCCTCTCCTCTCTCCTCCACCTCTACCTTTTGGAATGTCCCGTGGTATAGACTTCGACCTCTTCTCTTTGTACAGTTATTCCTTAAATGTGCTATCCCCTCCCATTGTTTTAAAAATCATATCTATATTGATGAATTCCAAACATACATACAGCTCAAATTCCTAACTTCCACTGAATTTGATTCATATAATCAACCAACAACCTAAATCCCCAAATGATGTCTTACAGGAATATCAAATTTAATAAATGCAAATTTTTATTTTTACCTAAAACTTGCTCATTGCCCCATGTTCCCAATTTTAATCACCCACTTGCTCAGATAGAAAACCTTGGAAGCCTCCTTACTTCCTCTGGATTTCTCCCAGAAAAACAATCCATTAGAAATTCTGTTTCTTTTATCTTCAAAAGATATTCTCAATCTTACAACTACTCATCTTGCTCAGCTACCAATTACTGGAATAGTTCAATTCACTACTGTCAAACTAATCTTTATATTTCTAATCCAACCAGTCTATTCAAGCAGAGACGATTATCTTTCTAAAATACAAAGTATTACATAGCACGTGTTTGATCTCAACCCTCCAGTGGGCATCCGATATACCTACAAGGTCTAAATACCGTCCTATGACCTGTAAGTCTCCATAGCATCTTCCCTAGTTGCCTCTCAGACCTTATTTCTTTCTACTTCCTGCTTTGCTCACTGAACTTCACATTTGCTCCACACTGACTTTTAAGATGTTCCTTAAATTAACTAAGCAGATTCCTTGGTATCTTATTTCATGGCCATTGCCTTTGCTATGCCCTCTGGCTGTAATCTTTTGTTTTCAGATATCCACATGGCTAATTTCCTCTCCTTGAATCAGGTCTTTGCTCCACTGATCATCTCCTCAGGGAAGTGTTACCAGATCATCCTATTCAAAATAGGGTACCTTTCCTTCATTTTTCTTCAAAGCAGTTATCACTACTTGACATCATAATATGTATTATCTCAATTACCTGGTTGTCTCCTCGACAAGAATGTAAATACTTAAATACAAGAACATAGCTTACTTTTTCGACATTTTAATTCCAGGAAAGAAAAGTTCATAAGAGTATGTTCAGAATAAATGTCTATTGAATGATAGAACATTCTCCCAGTGAGCACACATACTGTATAGTTGCAGTAATGCCTATATTACTCTGTAGTTTCAGGAATATAACTTCTAGAATTGTAATGATTTTAACAATGAAGCAAACACCTTTTTAAGATTACTTGGGAAAAATCAGGTACTCAGAGCAATGATATAAGATTATTCATTTTAAATACATTACTTTGAATTATTTGGGGATGAAAAAAAAGTTTAAGAATTGTGGTTTTAATATAATTAATAACTTGATCTTTTCCATGAGTAAAAATATCTGTTAATAAGGAACTTGACTACAGAGCAATTTGTAAATTTCTAACGCACACAGGGATGACTCTTTGTACTTAGTTTCTTGCGTTAACCTCTGGGCTCCCCTCTATTCATTCAAGGAAACGTTCAATGGTTCAACCCAGTCTCAGATTCACTTTGATAACCATTTGGTGAACAACAGTAGTATTAAAAGCTGAAATACCTGGAGCAGGAATCCAAAACTATAAAGAACACTGAAGAAACCCTGGCTATTTCTTCTACACACTATATTTTGAGTGATGCCAAACGTATGCTAAAATTCCTGGCGTGTTTCAAATTGGTAAATTCTAACAGCTCTTCTAGTTCCTGCTGGTTAGAACATAAGACCACTCATTCCTCCAGTCAGCCTTAAATGTACACCATCATTGTGGTATACAGTAGTGCTGTATATAACGTCTTAGTATTAAAGCTAGACAAAACAAAAACAAAATCTAAAACAAAAAACAAATCCAGTTCTATCAATCTGATACTGAAATTATCTAGGATACCTGATGAACAAATATATTATGCATAATTCTTGTTCATACCAAAAATATCTCCATTTTAAGGGATCCTTCATATGTGTAATTAAGGTTTAATGCTTCATTTATTTCCCTTTGTATTTTGTTTTTTTTAAATTCACTCTAAACCTAAGTATTAAAAATAGCTATACAAAACATACTGAATCTCTTCTCCAAATCCCTCAAATATAAAAATTTGTCTTCTTTTTAGTTCATATAAGGGTAGAGCTTAAATGAGCATTAGTCTAAATCTTGTTTTAGGGTTGATAAAAATGAGGACTAAAGAAAATAAATAACTTTCCAATATTTCCAATACAGTTATTGATCAAATGCGTACTTAGCCCCAAACCCTCTAAATTCTAATCGAGAACATTTTTTACTATGTCTTAACATCCCCTGTATGTTTTTCACATTCATCTGAAATCTGTATCTGCACCCAAATGTTAAAATTCACCAATTTAAATGAGCTAAATCCACAGATGTCCTCTTAATAACCAATTCCAGAATGACTTTAGTTATTTTTCCCATTATCCTTTAGACATCCATCTGATCACTTACTTTTACTCTGAATTTTCAATAGTACATTATTCCAACTAGTTTATTAATGAATATTGGCACAGGACAAGTCCTAACATAATATGATAAACTGTTCATTCATTTAACCTAGTATTCCATTCTTTAATTATGTTATTTTGCCAATATTAAAACCAATTTATCAGGTTAAAGTTGACCTAAGTTTCCTCCTCCGTTAGTCTTATAATAGGATATGCTAAAAGGAAGATTTTGCCTTTTAAACAAATTAAATAAAAATGAAAATTACTATATGATAATAGACACTGGTTTTATATTACTACACAAACTGGATGGTGCTGCTGCTGCTGATGGTAGTGGTGGTGGTAGTAATATGTGTGTAGAGAAGATTGCTATAATACATAACACTTAATTATCTTCCAGGCCAAAATTATCTGAAAACATATATTATTATTCACAAAACTCAGTGGTGACATTTTTTAAAATATACCTGTATTTGTGCCCTAGTATGGTTTTTTCATAGGTCTCTGTATGTGTGTTTCATGTTAGAAAAATCAATTAGTTCAGGACTCCAAATGTGCAGTCACTAATGCCTATTTACAACAGCACTATTAAGCATACTTACATTCTATCTGGTGTCTCAGATTTTTCCACAGATAGTATTAGTTTAAGAGTATATTTCTACTGTATTTTAAATTTGTGAAAAATTTACCTCACTAGAGCTAGCAATGTAATCTATCTAGAGAATAGAGAGTGATGATATGTTCTAAAATTAAATTCTTACAAGAAATAAGAGTGAGAGATAATACTTCCTCTTCTGGTTTGAAAATGAAAACCACCTGTATCTTACAGAATCACAGACCTCACTAAATGGCATTTTTTTCTGGGAATTTAAAAAAAAATATTTCATGTGATTTTCAAGTTGGACTACAAAGAAACAGCTCAGAATGCAGTGACACCTAATGGCAAAGCTATCTTTATAGACTACAAATGTATTTTCTAATAAACATTATATTTGTAGTCAAATTAAATACTTTACTTGCCAATATGCTATTCTCTGAAATATCATGAAGATCTAATGGCACTGCCAAATACTTTACTTTTTAATACTAAAGTAATATATGCAAGTGAAGGAAAAAAACAACTTTCTGGATTAAAAGTTCAGTTTTAAAATTACAATATCCCTTTGAGATAAGATTACAGTATAAGTTTAGCCTTAGAGATTAGAATTAAATATAATACATCTTCCATTACTCCTAAAAACCTCAACTGGTTTCTACTGTTGGATAAGTTGAAAGTTAATTACTTTGATCTTTATTCATATTTGAACTAAAATTTATAGGAGATATTTATGGGATGTACAATTCACTTGGAATAGAAAGCAAAGGTCCTTAGTGTAATGGCTTATTAGTCATGTCATAGTTGATACTGTTGATTAATAACATTGTCTAATTTAATGTACATCTGAATTACACTTCAAATAACTGCATTATTATTACAGAAAAATGCAATAGTAAACTATATCCTTATTTTAAATTCAGAAACTACTTCTAAATAATTTCTAGAAATTTACACTGAATATTATCCATAAGTTAGGGAACAAACAATTACTATAAATAATGAAAGGATAACTTAAATCATTGAGATATCTTTAACAGCACAGGGTCCCTGATGACTCCTGAAGGCTATCATTAACCAATGTAAATCATGTAAAAAGTTAAAAAAGAAACAATTTCATAGAAGATACAGCACATCTTCTGGAAATGCTTTTACATTCTGTATTTGATAAAACAGTCCTCAGTTCATCAGTAATGAAAAGGAATGCTTTAAATATACCGTCTATTATTGTTTATAATGTGATGACACATTGTATTCACCTACCAATTTTGTACTTTAATTTGAACCTTCTCATGATGAAAATATTCTGTGAATTGTCTTAGGCTTTTCAAACATGTCATAGTTGATGACTGTGATCTCAGAGGACAAAGTATCATTTGCTTATGAAAAAACATGAGTAAGTGCTTCATTTCTATTCCCTGTTGGTATAAGATATTTTACTGTGACTGATAACAACAAAAACATGCTAGTGATTTCTGCAATATATGGATAAGTACACTGTTTGAGTGCTCCCTTGTAGAGATAAATAACTGACGATAGCTCTTTTCAATCAGCTCTGTGGGCAAAGGAACCAGATAAAGGAATGAGCATACATTAAACTGTTAAAACATGAGATCCTCCATATTAGATATGAAGCAAAACACAAACTGTGCAGTTGACTGGAAATGCCACCTAATCCCTGCTTAATTAAAGCAGTGCTCTAAAGTCCTGTTGTGTTTAGGGAGTAAAAAGTGTGGGACGACTGATGTATGAAGAAAATAGCAGTCAGCGTGGCTAATCTCAAAGACTTTGGAGCTTTCTAGCTACATAAATCAGAGCGACTTCTGAATAGCCTCATAAAACACAGTATCATTGCCATTCCATTCACGACTTTTTGGTTCTTCCTACAGCATGCAGATCATTAGGAAACTTCTAAGCAATCAAGTAATGTGGGTCTGATGAAATTACTCAATCAATGCACAGGCTCAGAGTAGAAGCATACTTCAAAACGGCATAGTTTCTATACGTCAAAGACCTTTCTTTGAAGGGGGAGCAAAGGAGATCACAACTGAGGTGATTCATTTCTAAATACGGTGTGTGTATTGTGTGTGCATGTGTATTAAACAAGAATATATAACTATTAAATATCTTTAAAATATGATTTATCAGAATTTCAAAGTGATTACAGTATTAGTGCATTTTTGACTGAAATACATTTCCATTTCAATCATTAGTTTAACCACTGTATCTCATCACTGCAGTGAACTAACGCGTTCAAAAAACATATTAGTTTAAAATATGTAATTGACTTTACTAAACTACCTGCATGAAATAAAAACAAAGACAAAGAAAAGGATGGAGAGAGTTTTCAAACATATAATTTGGTTCAATACCAAAAAGATTCACTATTTAAAGGACCTAATAGTGTCTTTTTATCTCTCCAACTCACCTGAACTACATATTACAGCTACTTTCTACTTGAACACATCACATGAGGCTGTGAAAACCTTTCATTTCTGTATATCTCCTTATATTTATAGAGCTGAAATACTCACTTTCCCTCCAGTTTCACCACTTTCATCCCTTTAGTCCTGAAATAATACATTTGCCTTAAGAATATTTCTCACATTAAATACTTGAATGAAGGTAATCACCTCCTAAAGATAATTAATTCTCTTTACCTATTCAACCAAGTAAGTAAACTGATCTAATGAATGTTAACTGGTACTTTAAAATTTTAACATGGCCATTCAGCTTTTAAGTTATTATATTTTGGTTGGGATGGGGGTGGAAGCTAAAGGGGCTTTTAACCTCTGAAGTGCACTCAAATTAGACTTGGCCATTTTTTTTTTTTAATCTAGGATGTAACATTTTTTAGTGTATTATAAAAGATATGAAGCTTTTAAAACAACCTTCAATTTGCTAGCTTCATGGCAATATTAGTCTATAAAAGAAGCCAGTGCTCTTGTGTAATGTGCTAATTGCTTCGAAGTAACTATTTCTGTTAGTAGTATATACAGTTAAGGCATACAGCCAGCTTTCTAAAGAAATCTGTAATTTGTATACAGTAACTTTATTTTTGTTCTGATTATAAATAAGTAAGCCATGTCACACTGACAGACAACAGAATGCAAAGGAAAAAATATAACAGTTGTGTTCTATTTTGAAACAAATGCCCAGACAGCATTGCAAAATAGTACTCATCTGGTAGGGGACAGCAAGAGCTGTAGGTGTTTGCAAATAATGTATTTATCGTGCAGACCACAGAATAAGCAATAAAAGAAGCATTTATTCGCAAGCCTCCCTCCTGAGCGACGAGGAGGATAAGTTAAAAACCCCTAATCATAACGTAAATGTATGAATGTAAAAGGACGATAACATATTCGCATTTCTATTCCAGTCATTTACAACTGGAGATGAATGTACATCATTTCTTTAAGAGGACACTTTCTTTCTGAACTCTACCAGAACATGACTGAACCCCTCAATGAGACCATAATTTCTCCCTTAAAAGTTCTGAACCCACAGGCACTGTTAGCCCCCAGGCAAAACGTGATCTAGCAGTCGAGTTACCTAGTGCGTAATTTACTTAATGCATAAATGTAAGGTTTTCTGAATCCTGACCGCATTACCACTTACACACAAATATATCTGGTTCTATTGATACAAATGATAGAGAATGGCAGACATGTTTACAAAGACAGCCTCTGAGACCAAAGAGGGAGCCCCCTGGAGCTAAGGGGCCGGCTGCTGTGGGCAAGTACACCAGACAGAAGCCCCTCGCTTGGGTAGGCACAACCTCCACCTGAAGCAGGTTCCCAAGGAAGAGAGTGTGAGAGTATGTGAGTGTGTGTGTGTGTGTGTGTGTGTGTGTGTGTGTGTGTGTGTGTGTCTTGCGCGGGGGAGGAGCACGGGGATAGAAAGGGGAGATGCTGCGACCCATCTGTCGCCTCAATTTGCAGAACATCAAGCCGTGTCGACAGATAAAATTCCCTAAGAGGGGCCTCTCTTCAGCCCAGTAAATGAACCTCGCTGGCCCGCGGACGCCAATTTCCGAAAAGGAAATCGTCGCATTAACGCAGAAAAGGCTGCAAGAGCCGGTCTCCCTTCAGCTCTCACGGATTAGCAAGTGAGAAGAGTTGGAGCCTAAAGCCGCGAGCGCTGTGCATGATAATGACGCGCAGGCCCCCGCCCCCGCCCCCGCCGCCCCCGCCGCGGCCAGTCCCGGCCCGTCTGGTTGCCAATAGGTGGGGCCAAGAGCATCTCCAAGCCGCTCGGCGTCCTTCCCGGAGTCAGGCCGCTCAAAGCCCGAGCCCCTTTGCTCTCGGCCCTGCGCTGCAACTCAGAGCTGTCGGCGAGGAGAGGCGAGGCAGGCGTCTGCGAGGCAGCCCGCGAGGACGGCTCGCGCGCATTTGCGCCCGCGTTTCCCAAGCGCCCAGGGGCGAGTCTCGCCGCGGCGCCAGGCCCGGGGAGCGCCTGCGAGGCCGCGAGGTGCGCGGCTCCCAGTCCTCGGCTACACCGCCGCCAGCCCCTTCCGCCACCGTCGCGGCGACTCTGCGCGAGTACTGCAAAGCCGAGAGGACAGGAAGAGAAGGAGGCTGGGGGCGCATCCAGCTCCCCGTCACCATCGCACGGCGCTGCGGCGAACGCAGCCCGCTCACGTTGCAAAACCACCTGTTCGATCCGAAGGGCGCTCTCCCCCACCCCCCGCCACCCCAGTTCTTTTAGCTTCACAGGTGACACCTCTTCAGTTCCCCCAAAGATACATGTATTTTTTCAAATGGATCCAGTGTACATCCGGGAAAGAATATGGAAGGTAGAGTGGATTAAACTTCCTTTCCTCATGCACTTAGAATCCCCCCACACTCCCCGACACACACGCACGCTGAGGTAAATTCCGCTGAGGTAGATTCGAGACCCCCACGCATCCAGCCCACACTCCACGATTCACCGCGAAACAACAGCACAAGTCAAGGTTCGAGCTTCCACATCCTTCCAGAAAACTGCACAAGTGTGAGGGAAGGGTAGTGGGAAGGGGCAATGAACCGAAGCCACCGCGAACAAGCCACACGGAGGGCGGAGAGGGGGAAGCAAAGGGAAAACATTTGCAAACCGAAACGGTAAAAGTACCCTCGGGCAGTAGTAGCCCCTTCTTACCGATGTGAATGATCGAATCCGCATTCGCCGAGTCCCAGGTTCGAGACCACCAGACGGACAAAACCAAGAGCAAGGGGAAAACTTCCATCTCCTCCTACGCTGATTCTGTTGTAGGATGAATTTTCTTTCAATATTAAAAAAAAAAAGTCCAAAGAGTTTGAGGTCACGGTAGTTTAGCACAGCTTTCTCTTTTCTTTTTTTCCCCCAATTCCTATTACCAGAGCAAAGCTTTTAATCGTCTCTGAGGAAGGGAGAGCGAATAAGAGAAAGAGCCTAGCCTGAGGAAACCTCCTTCGCAAAGCCGTGTCACTTGGAGGGGAAATTTGGCATCGCCAGAGTTGTTTGCAGTTTGGCTTTTTAAAAATGTATCCAGCCTCGCTGCTCTCGGGCAGGGGGAGAGGCTGGAGCTCAGACCATCCCCATCGTTGCGCCGGGGCCGCGGGTCTCCGGTCCCAGCTCCGCCGCAACTTCCAACAGACCACCCCCCCCCCTCACGCCGGATGTTCCCCTCCCCCTCCCCCAACCGAAAAAGCCCCCCTCCCCCCCGCCCTAACGGCCCGCAGAGAATCACTTGTCTTCGCTGCCAAAATAAAATCTAAGTAGAAAGGAAAGATTAGGAGATTCCAAGCAGAGCAGCCAGATTCCAGCAGGGAGAGATAAAAAGCCGTCTCCAAGAGGGGTAGTAAAAGTGAACTTCAAGGTAATGCAGATAGTAATGCAGAGAAAATTCCCTTTCTGCGCGAGGCGGGAGCGGAGTTCGGCCAGGCGGGCCCGGGGAGCTGGTTCGCTCGGGCGCGGTGGCGGGGGAGTTGCGCCGGGCGCGAGCAGCGGGGCCGGGTGGCGAAGGGAAGCAGCCGCGGGCTGCAGGATGCTTTTGGAGCGGTTCGCCTGGCGGGATGCAGGAAGCGAGCAAGGAGCGAGCCTGGCAGCTTCAGCACTAGACCCACGTTGCCTAGAAATGGATCACCTAGGAGAATGAGCGAGCCCGCGAGAGAGCGGTGCTGTCAGGCGGAGAGAGGGGGAAACCAAGAGAGGAAGAGCTTCTCTCTAATAACCACCTCCTCCCCCTATCTGCAATACAAGGGAGAAACAAAATAGTGTTCTCATTTCCCTTGGAATCTTCAACCGGGACTGAGAAAAAGGCAGGACTCTAAGAGAAAAGACGTTGAAGCCTTTTTTTTTTTTAACGAGATTAAGGCAACCTAAAAAAGCCACCCCACTTATTTAACCTTGCTATTGCTATCCTCCAACAGGTATTAGACTTTTTCTAGTCTTTGCCTGGAATTAGTCACATTGGTTAAAAACAAATTAGGGACACCTGGTCACCAAGGGAAACGAGACCTAGAAAGCTTTTAATGAGATTTCAATTATAAAGTTATAAAAAGGAGAGGGCGTTCTAATTACCTTTTATGCAGTGATATTTTTTTTCTGTCTCCAGTGTATTTTTTAGGCAATCAGGGTAAAGAAGATCTTGAAATAAAAAATATAATAAGTAAAACAGAAATGCATGCTTCAGTGAAATATTTGATCAAAATATTACACTGAGTAGCTTGACTACAGACCTGTGTATATAAGGCAGAATGAGGAAGTTGGTTGCTCCCCCATGGAAAGAGCTGATTAAGTGCTGAATGACAGCCTCCCAGTAACAGAATGAAAGGATTTTCTGCAAGTATGCTCCTTAAAATAAAATCCTGATGATTGTGACTTCCTTTCTTCTAATGGCTAACTTACACCTAATGTGGTCTCATTTCAGACTGGACATTTGTTAACACAACCAAATGACTAGTGGAGGCCAGGTATGAATGGTCCTAATATTATTTCAATTATAATTGGAATCCTTTGGGAATGTTAATACTTGGCATGTATGGATGTCAAGCTCCTCAACCTTTCAGAGCCCTCTGTTACCTCCAAATTTGGCAAATATCTTTTCTTCTTACACTCTCACTTGAGCCCTTCTCTCTAGTTGGGTGAATTAGGCTGTTATTTTTCCAAATGTAATTGCATATCACTTCTGTGAAATGGCTTCTTTCATTCATCCTGATCATTCTAGATAAGGTTGTGCTGCCATATTTTACTTAGGTTAATTTTTTGGAAGGCATCTATTCATCCTCCCCACTCTCCTCTGCTACTTCAAGGCTTAATTCAAATCTTGTCTGTGAAATTTCATTCAGTACTTTCATATGGAATCATATGGAATAAATCCATCCTTCTTCTGTCTTCAAATAGCACATTCTGCCTTTATATTAGAGTTATATAGGACTACTTCTAAATTAGATCATCGATGGATGCCTTGAGAGTGAAGACCATAACTTATTCACATTTTATTCACTGCATCATTTTACATAGAGCCCCTTGGTTGCCTTGAATTTCATCACTTCCTTCTGAATCTGGCATAAATCAGTGCTTTCAAGAAGCCGTCACTGATTAATTCCTCTCAATTTTCATCATTCCTTTATTTTTTTCCCTTAGTACGTGTTGACTTAACATTGGTTGTATTGATGCTGTTGTGGATATCATTTTACTTTTTAAAAGGTTCTGTTTCGATTTCATCGATCATATTTGGTTGTTACAGACGATGAAGTCTTTGAAAAAATGGATATATCTCCCCATAGCTTGTTTCTATTATTCACAAGGGCATTTTAAAAACTGATGAGTCACTATATGCTCAATCAAGAAAAAAACTGTGAAATAACCATTAACATGGAAAGAACACTCTAATATCTCCAAATCAGAGAACTAGGAAGAAAACATTAGCTGTCCAGTCCTGGCTTAATAAATATCATTGCTGGAGAGAGCTAAATATAGACAATGCATACTATCTTTCCTCTTGGAAATTTGTTCTAGTATATTATGAACAAAACATTTTCATTATTTTAAAATCCTCCATTCAAATAATTTCTATACCCAATGTGTTCTAATTAATGGTTTTTGTATGGAATATGAATTTAAGCACATTTTTATTTTTTGTGTTAACTATATTTTCTATTTCAGAAAATTGCATTTTATGATATAATATTTAATTCACTTTTTAATGTGTAGGTTAGATGTTAAGTTCCAGAGGGAAAAATAGCAAGTTCACTGGCTATACTTTATATAGGCTTTTAATGAAGGCTATCTGTTAATCTAATTAAGGCTACTTAGAGTTAATTCATACATTATCCTATAGAAATGGCTTGCTATACTAAAATTAAAAACTTTGTGACATTATAGCGTATTTGGGGGGAAAAACAGCTTTCATTCACTAAAATTTTATAACCAGTGATTAATTTTTTTGAATAAGTGAACTATGATTTATTATTTTATTTTTTCTAAGTGAAGCCTATCAATTCAGCCATTAGTTGTGATGTGAATATCAATAATTTGAAGAAATGGTAGATAATCCTAATAGCTGTAAGATGCAAAGTAGAATTTTTTTAATGGAAAGATTTTGGGAATAATATTCAATGACTGGAGATTTACTTTGTTTTAGTATAATTATCTGTAAATTTATGAGACAGCATATTTAAAAATTAGGAGAAAAGTTAGCTTAGAAAGAATATCAGAGGAAAATGGAATATACTGCATTTTGATCATTTTTTCTGATTTGCTATAATTGTGTCATCAGTATTATAAATACAGTTAGGTACACAAATGATTCTAAATATATGACAACTTTAACATGAATATGGAAGGAAAACTGTAAGAGGGTGATAACTGACTACCTATATGCAGGCAATAACAAATAATAACTGTAAAATCATAATTGAGAAGTGTAAAAGGAATTTTTGTTTTGTTTCAGAAGCTGAAAATATATCTTGTATACTCAGTAGATCAGAGAAGTTCAGAACTCAATGTGAATTTAGGGCCTCTTTTATTTAATGCCAGGTTTTCTAGAAAAGAATGGGAAATTAGGTCTCAGAAGTTGTACTGGTAATTGATGAAATATTTGAACTTAGAAAACTCATTTTTTGACTTCTAAATATGCTTCAAGAAAGTCATTATATCACGTATTCCTATACAATTTACTCACATTGGGTATACTATGTCTTTTTTTTTTTTTTTCAGGTTAACCTTGCACTGACTCACCACTTTCTATTTTGCCAAACTGTTTTACCTGCGATGGCCCTAGTACAAATCTTATCTTTGAGAATACGTAATATCCCTTTCCTTCCTTCTTATCTTCCTTCCTTCCTTCCCTTCACTTTAAGCTCTAAATCCCTTCTTTCCTCCCTTTGGAAGTTTTCCATAAATCTGTAAGGCTGCCCTGTCAGGACAATGTCATGTCTTCTCCTAACTCAATGAGATATAAATTCCAAACAAATTCTGCAAATAGATTGATTGATAATTTTTTAATGTGAACATTCACCAAACTCATCTACTACTAAAGTTAATTCAAGTCAAAACTTTGAATTTCAAAGTTTTTCCATTGTTCTTATATTATTGAACTTTTAATAGCAAGAATTCAATTATATGTATCAGTGGACCTCTTTTAGTTTAGACCTCTTATCTCCTCTGCCTGGATATTGATGTGGAATTTTAATTGGGATAGCAATATTAAACATCAAACAATTGGTGGATGGAAGTCAAATGATGACTTGCAATGCAACAGGGGCACTTTGTTGAGGTTGGCCCCCTCACTACATTATATCTTGTCCCCACAAGATGGCAGCCATGCTTGATGTAGATTTAGTCGGCTTACTTTTTGAAATGTCTCAATTCATTACTTACTATATTTAGTACTATTAATTACTGTATTTAAGTAAATTTTATATTTTAAGTGATTTTTTTTAGGTAACTCAATTTTCTAAAGTGTTGTTTCTTCTAAAGCTTTCACATAGGAATAATAAGTATTATCATGCTCTTATAATATCTGCTTTATTCACATCTTTGAGTTTATTAGTTACTGAGGAGTTAATTACCAATAGAACAATCTTTAATAATATGTCACTTAATCCTATGTTAAATGATAATTAGAACATTGTGATGTATTATTATGTCATTCAAATTTTTGGTGTAAATATTAAAGTTTCAAAAATGAGGCTAATCCAGCAATTTCCTTTTACTAAAGAGAAATATTTTATATATCTTGAGTTAAGGAATTTCACTTGGCCATGGGATGTAGAAATTGTCTATCAATTATATGATTGATCTTTCTGGTGTGGCATATCATTTGAAGCAAAAATCTAACAAATGAATCAAAAACAAAAAGAAATGCATGATGTCAACTCTAATAAATATCAATTATTATTTGACCCTTAAAAATCAGATTTTATTATCTTCCCGTGATTAACCATTTTAATTCTGAAAATAACTGTTTCTGTTGAAACATATTTCTCCAGGCACAGAAGTAGCTCGGGCACAATTTGTGCTTGTTCAATGTGCTGCAGTTTAAAATATATTGTATTTTACAGCACTTACCAGGGTCAAAAATTTAAATAAAGAAACAAAAGCTTGGTCAATATTCAGTCATTTATACATGCACATATTGGCTTTAGAGGAGTTTTCAAAGTAGTGATAAAAATCTGTAAACATTTAATTTTGCTTTTTGGTGCGTGGAGTACATGATCAGTATAGATTCACAATAAAATCCTTATTCCTTGTTGGTCCTGCAAATTGGTGGTGAATCTAAATATTTAATTCTGAATGAATGAATCTACTAATAAGTGAATGAAAGGATTAAGTGAATATTTGAAAATATTGTGGAATTTAACTCATGCACCATAAAGCAAGAACATCTTGACTCCTTACAAAGTAAACAGATTACAGAGGTATCAAAGTGGTCTGTTCACAAGAGTATTTCACCTATTTATCAGTCCTTTGTTTACAGTATGGAAAGAGGTTATCTGTGTGGAAAAGAGGGAAGGTGTTTTGAAAGGGTTGTTTGGAAGATGATGATAAAAAATTATCTCAGCAACAGAAGCCTAAATATTAATCTCTGCTCAAATTTAACTTGACTTATTTGCAGTATATTTTATATGACTAAAGAAAATTCATATAATATAATATAAATTTTATATTAGATATGATAGAATTTATCTAAAGTTTGCTAATATAAAACTAGTCATGTTGTCAACACTTGGTTTCATACCTTTTTTACACTCTGCTGCTTTATCACATTTTAAAATTTCTTGTAAAGATAGAGTTAAACCATAAAGAATTAAACACAACAGCAAAATTGTGAAAATGAAACAATATTAACATTTTTAATGCATATGCAGTTAAAAATATCTGATCCAGTATTTCCTACATTGTGCTGTATGGAATACTTTGTTCTTGGAAAAAAAAAAGGGGGAGATTTAGTGGCCACTTAAGATTGCAAAAAGATAAATAGATTTTTCTTCATAGAGATCTATAGTGCACGTTATATTAAAAACATGGAGAGGTTTCTGGGTAACAGATTATTAACCTGTATTTAACCCAGACTATTTCAGACTTATATAACTGTCAATTCTTCTTTTTATGCACAGAATGAACATTCTTTGCTATACTGCTGCAATCCATTTCCTATTTTCCAAATATAAATATTTTTGTTTTCTTTTTTCCCCCTGTATATGTGGATGGTTATATTAGCCAGATTGCAGATTGGTAGGCTGGTATATCATATCTGAGGAGAGATTCTGTTTTGTGCTATACCAGGAATTTCGTCTGTCTATTTTGAACTTCTATGATGAAGGAAAATATATCACTCAACAATAAACATGCTTTCTTTTAACAACGTTTTATAGATTTCCATTTCTGCTTAGAATATACAAAGCCAAAGGAGAGCACTGCTCTGATCCTAACGATAAGAAAGTAGTGAATGATCTATGAAAATATAATTTTCCTTGAACTCATCAGACAGCAGTGGTGAGACAACAAAGTATACTAAGTTCCAAAGAGTGGAAAGCACCTCTAACGTGAGACGGGGCACAAAACTGCTTCGCTTTGGCAGAGCACAGAGGGAAAATCTGAGCAGCAGTTAGGAAGAAATCAGCAAATTTTAAAATAAATTCCTAAAGGGTGAATTTGTGGTAGCATAAAAATTTAGAATGAATAAGAGCATCAGACACGAGGGAGGTTGGCACTCATTCATTAGCTCTTTTCTATGGATACACGGAGAGGCTCATGGGAAAGAATGAGAGCAGGACAGGACACCAGAAATACCCCATAACTGCTACACATGTATTTTGAGGAACAACTTCAAAATATGGCCCTCTTCCCTGGGGTCTTCTCACTAGGAAGAAAAATGCTTTCAGCTGCTGAGGGACAGCAAACTGTCTTGCAACCAGGGACCAGGCAAAGATCCAATGTTTGTGTATAAGCAAAACTCATCAGCTTCTGTGGAAGGGTTAGTAAGCTCTGCTTTCTGACATTCGAAACCAAGAAAAGATCACTGGTTCTGGGAGAGTGATAGAATCAAAACTTTCTGCCACTGGGGGATAGACAACAAAACCTTTTTGAGTCATAATCTTGTGTCTTTATAAGGCAGAGATGTGTTATTGCTAGGAGCAAAGAGGAGCAAAATCTCTCATGTTTAAGAACCTCGACGGATGCAAGTCTGAATACTTCAGTCATTGAGATTAGCAAAACAAGAATACCAAGGCCCCCTTCCTGACCCTCAAGGACACAGCTGTTGTCTACAACTGAGCTTTCACCAGAAGAACGAAAAACCCACTCCCTGCCCCCACCACGAGCCTAGCACTGAGGAACAAGCAACAGAAGACCATTACTGGTAGAGAAAAAAAATGTGAAGAAAGAACCACTATTTGGCACAGTCATACAACAGATTCTGAAAGCTGAAGATGAAGCAGAAAAACTGAAAAAACCCTATAGCATCAAGAGACTCACCCTAAGTACATGGTTCAGGCACCCCACCACTGAAGGAACTTGAAGGAACTTCTTAACACTATCAACAATAAAACCCAAACTCAATTGAATCATTTACCACCTTTGTAACAGAAGAAGAATAGTATTCATTTCCAGCTATAAATACTCTTAATCTCAGGCTCTGGTGTTCTTCAATTGACAATGTTCAATATTCATTCTAAAATTGTATGACAAATAAAATAGTAAGAAAAAAGGCTATTTTTTTAGAGATAAAGCAATCAACAGAAGTAGATTGAGATATTACCAAGATGTTGGAACTATCAGTCAGAGCCTTTATAATAGCTACCCTTTAATGTATTAAAGGATATAGTGGTAAAAGCAAAGGTAAAGAACATACATGAAACATGAGAAATTTCAAAAGAAAGATGGAAACTATTAAAAAAATGTCAAATAATATCCACTTACCCTTCCAAAACATGTTATCAAAGATAAAAAATTACTACAATGCTTTTGACACATCTGAGGAAGAAATTTGTAAACTTAAAAGTAAGTAAATATAAATTATCCAAAATAATATATAAAAAGAAAAATGAATTAAAAAAGCAGAGCAGACCATGTTGGAGCTTCAGGACACTATCAAATGGTCTAATGTGTGTGCTTTGATCTATAGAGGAAAATAAAAAGAAAGGGGAAGAAGAAATACTAGAAAAGATTATGACAGATTTCCAAATATAATGAAATACAATAAACCAAAGATCGAAGAATCTCAAGAGAATTCCAAGCAAGATATTAAAGAAGTACAAAACACAAACACATCAAAGTTAAACTGCAAAAACAGAAAAGTAAAGAGTCAATCTTGAAAGCAACCAGGAAAAAAAAAAAAAAAAAGGAAAACATTGCCTACTGAGGGACAGAGATAAGAATTACAGCATACTTCCCATCAAAACTATGCAAGCCAGAAGGCAATGGAGTGACATCTGTAAAGTACTGAAAGAAAATGAATTCATGAGTTAGAACACTAAACCCAGCAAAAATATCTTTCCGAAATGAAGATAAAATAAAGACTTTTCAGACAAGCAAAGCTAATAATTTCAAGACCTCCATTACAATAAATTTTAGAAATCATAAGAACAAAGATGATACAGATAGAAATTGGGATTTATAGAAAGAAAAAGAACCAGAGTAGTAAAATAGAGATGAAATGTAAAAGATACATTCTTTTCCCTCCTGTAATTCCTTATAAGACAATTTACTTTTTAAAGTAAAAATAATTGCAAGGTGTTATGAGATTTATAACCAATGTGGATGCAAATTGTATAAAATAGCACAAAAGGTAGGGAGAAGAAAATTAAATTATAGTGTGCAATATTTTTTCAAGATATGTTGTGATAAGTTAAATCTCATATTGTAAAATAAAAAGCAATCAATAAAGCAATTTTAAAATAGCCACAGCTACTAAGCCAGAAATGGAGATAATGAATAACTTACAGGTAAATGATTAAATAGAGCAGTTGAAATTGTCAAAATGGATTAAAAAATCAAAACTTAACTCTATGCTTTTTATAAGAAACCCACTTTCAATATATCACTACAGATAAAAGGATTAAAATAAAAGGATTTAAAAGGCTATGTCCTGAAAACATTAATAAAAAGAAATCTGAAGTGATTATATTAATAGCAGAAAATGTAGACTTCAGAATAAGAAGTATAAATCAGTCATAAATAACATTACATAATAATAAGTATTGAGTCTTTGAGAAGACACAGCAAACTCAAATGTGTATGAATCTGACACAACAGTACTTCAAAATACTTTAAGTATTAATAAAACAAAAGCACAGAAATCCACAATTTTAGTTGTAGAAATCAGCACAGCCCATCCATAATCAATAGAAGCAGTGGACAGAAATCAGTGATACAGAACATCACTATCAACCAAATTAACTTAACTGGCATTTATATAATATTCCATTCAATAACTGCAAAATATACATTCTTTTCAGGTGCCCAGGGAAGATATACTAATATAGAACATTTTTCTGGGCCATAAAGGAAACTTCAAAGTATTTAAAAGTATTAAAATCATGCAAATTATGTTATAAATCAATGAAGAATGACATTTGGAAAATGAAATATATTTGGAAATTAAACAAAATATTTCCCAACAATCCACAAATCAAAAAGGAATACACAGATAATTTTAAAAATATTTGAATTGAATAAAGTGAAGACACAAAATATCAAAATTTGTGGGAAGAAGAAGTAAGGGAATAATAAATACCATGAAAAAAAAATCAATAAAAAACAGGAAAAAATAAAAGAGAAAACCAATGAAACTAAAAGCTGATTATTTGAAGAAGATTAAAAAAAAATGATAGTCATCTAGCCATGCTGATAAAGAAGAAAATATAAATGTTTCATTACAAATGTTAAAAATCTAAGAGGGGAACTATTAAAATCCAATAAGCATTTAAAAGAAAACAGGGAATATTATCTTTTAAACCTTGTATCAATAAATTTTATTTGAAAATACAAGCAATGAACAAATTTCTTAAGAGAAACAAACTCCCAAAGCTCATTCAAGAATTAGGTAAAGTGCATAGCTCATATCTGTTACAGAAGTTAAACTCATAATCCAACTTTCTCACAAAGAAAATTCCCAGGAGCAGATGATGAATTGTACCAAAGATTTAGGAAATAAGATGAACTCTTCACAAGGACATGGAAGAGTAAAGAACATTTACCCATTCATTTTATGAGGTCAGCATTACCCCAATATCCAAACAAGCAAAAACAATACAAGGAAGAAAAGAACTACAGATCAATATCCCCTATGAAAGTACGCACAAAAATATTTACCAAAATAGTAGCAAAGCATACCCAGGAATATACACAAAAAGATTATACATCATAACCAAGTAGAGTTTATTCAAAGAATGTGAAGTGGTTCATCAGTCAATATCAACCAATGAAATGCATCATATCAGTAGACAAAAAAAAGATATTACATGATAATAGCATTATATATTATAATTTGAAATAAATCAACATCCACTTTTTAAGAAAAACTTTAATCAAGCATGAATAGAATAGACCTTCTTCACCTTTATCAGAGTCACCTGCGAAAATCCTACATCTAACATCACACTTAGTGGTTAAAGCCTTAATGCTTTCCCTCAAACATTGCAAAGGCACAAGCATATCTACTCTTCTCATTTATACTCAACAGTGTTTTAGAGGACTTAAATTGTGCGATAAGGCAAGAAAAAATACATATTGGTTGCAAAGGAAGATATAAAACTTATTTATTCATGGAAAACATGATTATCCCTGTACAAAACCACCAAACATCTACAAAATGGCTATTAAAGCTATCAGTAAGGATGTAGGATATAAAGTCAACATACAAAAATTGATTGTAATTTTATAAAACAGCAATTGCAGAATCAAATATATAATTTACAACAACATTAAAAACATGAATTGTGTATAAATCTAACAAAATACGTGCAAGACTTTTACTATGAAAACTACAAAACTTTGATAACAGAAATTAAAGATGATGCAAATATATAACAATATATATTGTGTTTATGGATCAAAGAATTCAGTATTCTTAAGATCTCAGTTCATTCCAAGTTGATTTATAAAATACTGTTATTCCAAACAATAGTAAAGCTGATACTAAAGTTTATGCAAGAAACAAAACAACAACAGAAAACTTTGGAAAATAAGAATAAGTTTGAAAATGCTCACTTGGCAAAATTACAAGACTTTCTGTGAAGCTGCAGTCACAAGGATGATGTGTTACTGAAATAAGGATAGACACAGAAGTCAGTGAAACATATTAGAATCTAGGATTGAACCTATGCATAAATTTTCAATTGATTTGAAAAGGTACTAAGGTAACTCATTGGAGAAAATATAATTTTTCAATAAATAATGCTGGAAAATTTGGATATCCATATTCAAAAAAATGAACTCAACTTTTATCTTGCATCATGTAAAAATATTTTTTGCAAAAGAGTTTATGCAACTAAATATAAATCTAAATATACAAAACTTCTAGAAGAAATCTTTGGGGAAAATATTTGTGAGCTTGGGTTAAGCAAAGATTTCTTTGGACACAAAGTGCACAAACTTTGAAACAAACAAACAAAAATACTACATTAAAATTAAAATCTGTGCTCCTTTAAAGATGCTGTTAATATTAAAAGAAAAATTGAAAGACAAATCACATCTGGGAGAAAGTATTTACCAAAACAATGTGATTAAAACAAAAAACACTTGTGTCCTGAATATACAAATATCTCTTCTAATTAAAGACTAATAATTCAATTTTTAAATGTACAAAATATGATGAAATCTAATCCTATTAATGATAAGAACTCTTAGCAAATTAGGTATAATGGGGAACTTCCTCAACTTTATACAGAATATCTATAAAAACCCTAGAGTTGACATCCTGCTTAATGGTCAGACACTAAAAGCTGCTAAGATAAGGAACAAAACAAGGATATCCCCTCTTACCACTCCTTTTCGAAATCATACTGGAAGTTCTAGCTAATTCAATAATACAAGAAAAGAAAATAAAAATATAGATTGGGAAGAAATAAATAAAACTTTGTTTTCAGGTAACATGATTGTCTATGTAGGAAACCCAAAGGAATCATGAGAAAACAACCTGGAATTAATAAGCAATTTTACAGCAAGTTTGCAAGTTAAAGGTTAATATACAAAAGTCAATCACTTTCTTATACTAGCAATAAACAAGTAGAATTTGAAAATCAAACACAATAACATTTATATCAGAACTTCAAAAACTGATGCATTAGCTATAAATTTTTAAAAATGTACAAGATCTTTATGAAGACAACTACAAAACTCGGAAGAGATCAAAGAGAACTAATATGGAGAGATATCCACATTCATGGATAGGAAGACTCAATACCATCAACATGTCAGTTCTTCTCAACTTGATCTACAGATTGAATGCAATCCCAATCAAAACCCCTGTAAGTTATTTTGAAAATATTGACAAAGTAATTCTAAATTTTATATGGAAACTAAATAAACCAGAATGGCTAAAATAACATTGAAAGAGAAGAACAAATGTGGAGTACTGAAATTACTCAACTGTAATATCTAAGTTTACAATAAATCAAAACCATGTGGTATTGGTGAAAGAACAGACAAATCTAATGATGTAATGGAATAAAGAGCCCAGAAATAGACCTCCATAAGTATAGCCAATTAGTTTTTGACAAAGGAGCAAAGGCAATAAAATGGAGCAAAGACAGTCTCTTCAATAAACATTTCTGAAACAACTGGATGTCTGCATGCAAAAAAAATTAAATCAACTTGGGTCATAGACCTAAATATAAAATGTGAAACTATAAAACTCTTTGAAGATAACATTGGAGAAAAGTCTAGATGACCTTGTTTATGGTGATGCCTTTTTAGATGCAGGACATAAGGCATAGTCCATAGAATAAATCACAGATGAGTTAGACTTTATTAAAATTAAAGGCTTATGCTCTATGAAACAAAACTTCAAGATATTATAAGATAAGCCACAGAGTAGGAGAAACTATTCGCAAAAGATACATTTTATAATGGATTTTTATCTAAAAACAATATACACTTACAACCCAATAATAAAAAACAAACCACACAATTTAAAGAATGGACCAAAGACCTTAACAGACACCTCAACAAAGACAACACACAGTTGGCAAATAAGTATATGAAAAGATGTCCCTCATTGAATGTCATCAGGGAAATGAAATTAAAACAATAAGACACCACAACACACCTATTAGAATGGTAAAAATCTGAGACATTGACAATGCCAAATGCTGGTGATTATGTGGAGCAAGAAGAAGACTCATTCATTGTTGGCGGGAATGCAAAATAGCACAGCCACTTTGGAAGACAGTTTGGTGGTTTCTTAAAAAAAAAAAACTAAACACATTGTTACCAAAGGCTCCAGCAATCTCACTCCTTGCATGAGTTGTAATTTTTTCTACATAGAAACCTGCACATAGACGTTTAAAGAAGATTTACTCATAAGTGTCAAAACTTAGAAGCAACCAAGGTGTCCTTCAATAGGTGACAAATAAATAAACTGTGGTGCATACAGACATTGGAATGTTATTCAGTGCTAAAAATAAATGAAATATCAAGCCATGAAAAGACATAAAGGAAACTTAAATGAATATTACTAACTGAAACAAGTCAATCTGAAAAGACTACATACTGTATGATCCCAACTATATGACATTCTGAAAGGGGGAAAATTATGGAGGCAGTAAAAATAATAGTGATTGCCAGTGGGTAGGTGGGATGGAGGGATGAATAGGAGCACCCAGATGATTTCTAAGGCGGTGAATCTACTCTGTAGGATACTACAGTGGATGACACAGGTCATTATATATTGTAAATCCCATAACATGTACAACACTAAGAGTGAACCCTCATGTAAGCTATGTACTTTGGATGATAATGATATGCAGTTTCATGTATTGTAACAAATACATCATTGTGGTATCAATGTTGATAGTAGGGGAGGCTGTGCATGTGTTGGTTAGGGAGTATACAGGAATTGCTATGATCCTAAAAGTGCTCTAAAAATAAAGTCTATTAAAAAATTGACAAAATATTTAGAGAATCTTTATAAGAAAGATGAATGGCAAATAATTGTGGAAATATGTTCAATGTTATTATTCATTAGGGCAATGCAAGTTAAAACAACAATTAACTATTTCTACAAACCTGTCAGAAAGGCTCAAATTTTAAAAACAGGGGCTGTAGAAAATGCTAGTGAGGATGTGGTGGAGATAGAAATTCCATATATTGGTGGTAGAAAGGCAGAGTGATGCAGCTAATTTGCAAGCAGTTTAGCAGTTTCTTATAAAGTTAAACATACAATTTCCATTAGACATAGCAATCTCATTATGTAAGTTACCTAAGAAAAATAAAAGCACACGTCCAAGATTAGACTTGGATATGAATATTTAAAGCTAATTTATATGTAACTGATCAAAACTGGAAACAAGCCAAATATCAGAAAAATAGTGGATAGCTAAACAAACTGTTGTACATTCATACAATATAATGCTATTCATCAATAAAAAGAAACAAACTCCTAAAACATGCAACAGTATAAAAAAAATCTCAAAAGCATATGCAAAGGGAAAGAAGCTAGAGACAGAAGGCTATATATTGTGTGATCTATTGACATTTGGGAAAAGATAAAACTATAAAAACAAATCATATCAATGGTTTCCCCAAATTAGAAATGATAGAGAAAACTATCTACAAAGGAATATACAGGATCTTTTGAGGATGCTAGAAATATTCTTTCTCAATGAGGTATAAGTATTCTGGCACCAATTCCCCTTGTGGGAGAGGGGTTCACCAGACCAAATAGCAAGTCTCAGGACTCCAGCTGTGTGTCCTGCAATTCAACTCAATTCTGACACTATCTATCTGGAGAAAACATCAGATTCCACAGGTTAAGGGTTCAGTCCTCAAGACTGCCTCCCCAACATACACACACACTCTTTAGATACCAGTTGCAAGCCCAGGTTGTTACCTGTACTTCTGATCAACTGTTAATAAAACAGAGGTTCCCAAGATGCCCTTCTTGGGTTTGAATAATTTGCTAGAGCAGCTCACAGAACTCAGAGGAACCGTTTACTTTTTAGCTCACCAGTATATTGTAAAAAGATGTAACTCAGGAAAAGCCAGATGGAAAAGATGCACAGGGCAAGATACAGGGAAAGAATGTGGAGCTTTCATGCCCTCTCCCCAAATCTCCATGAGTTCATCAACCTGGATGCTCTTCGCTGTGTCCTTTGGATTTTTATGGAGGCTTCTGAACTGAGTCATAATAGATTAAATAATTGACCTTAAGCCACTCATTCAACCCTCTCCCCTCCCTGGAGGCTGATGGGATGATTGCTGAAAGTTCCAACTCTCTAATCACCTGGTTGGTTCCCCTGGCAACCAGCCCTCTTAAGTAACTGAAGGGCTTTCCAAAAGTCAACCATTAACATAATAAAAGACAACTTTATTGCTCTTAATTCAGGAAATTCCAGAGATTTTAGGAGCTCTGTGCCAGAATGGCTCAATAACACAAAAGACCAAATATATGTTTTTTATTATAAATCACAATATCACAGGGGGTGATCATAGGGTATTTGTAAAAACTCATCAAAAAGGACAGCTAGAAAAGTTGGCTTACTTACATATAAATTATGCCTTAAGAAACCTGACTTTAAAAATAATATTTAGTGCATGAAAACCGATACCTTATTCATCACTGTAATATTTCAAAAGCTTGAGGATGAATACAATGCCAAGGTCATTCAACAACCAATGAGACATTCCAATAAGATCAACAAACACTGCTTCTAATGAAGTTTGAATGATTGATTTTTCTTTCGTTAATCTTGATTGATATATCTTCCTTATTAACTTAATGTGATCAAAATTTTAACTGACTAGGAAGGGCAATTCAACAGAGGCTATTGAGTTTTCTGGAAAACATTTGAATTTTCTAGAAAAAATTACTACCCTCCCTACTCTCCCCAACATAAAACCACAGCAAAAGAAATGAAACATTTAATCAAACAACTTAAGAAATATTTTCATTAATTAAAGAAGTTTAAAAATTGTTACAACTTTACTGAATATGTTAATGTGCTCTCAATGAATGAATCATTTACATTTCTTTTTCTACTTTAATTGAGCATCAATCCCAAGAATCATCAGGAAAAAAAAAGTTAATATTAGCCATCTTCCAGTTTTATTACAATCCGAGTCATCAACTCTCCACACACCTTTTGAAATAATGAACTTTTTGCCAATGATTTCTGGCCTGTGGAAGTAAGTATTGAGTTAAAGAAGCACATTCTGCCCTACTCACAATTACCACATAGAGAATTTACTGGATTTCTGAAAAGGCAAGTTGGCAATGTCTTATTACATGTTTATCACCACCAAATGAACATATATTTTCAATTATGACCATGAATTCATTTCTTCATAGTTGTGCAAGCTTAAGTTCTTTTCATGCTTCAAATGAAAAACCCCTTACCATTAAAACATCTAATGAATAAAAATGTTATAACCTGCATGAAGGATCATGCTTTGATGCATTAAACATAATTTCTTCTTCAAATTTGGATCCATATTTTTACCATGACAAACAGCATCATTATAGTTGACATTTTCCTTTTTGCACAGTATTTCTATCATAAATTAAGAAAAAATCATTAGTTCTGATTATATGAGAAGGAAATAACTAACATGATTAATTATTTGTAATGATTTAAAAAATAAATTTAATAAGGAAGATATTGTTTCTTTAGTAACTATGGTAAAGGAGCAATTTTTTCCCTAATATAATGGTTAAATTTCCAAATGAACATCCTCAAATCCCAGAGGGGAATGTCCCTATAGTTTTATAAAATAGGATATTCTAACAACTTGTACTGATTTATGTGGAATAAACTAATGTACTTTTAGATATAGGTTAAAACATATCATTCAGGTTGAAAAATGATCTCTTAAATGATATTCCAATTTTGGACTTTTTGTCTGCCTTGCTCATAAAATTTTTCTTTAATAAAATTTGAATCTTTTTCATTTTGACTTAGATGGCTTAGAATTGAGGTATTTACCTAACAAGGAAGGAATATTTCTTAAATGTTTAGAGATATGACTATTTATGTTACAACACTAACTTTCTTCTGGTCTTTCAGGCCAGTGAATGAATAATAGCTACCAAAACCTACAGGAAGAATTCCAGGCAGTTCTTACCAAGTTTTTTACCAGTTGCTATAGATCAAAGAAGTGGAGTCCACAACTGAGATGGATAATCAAGGTAAATTCTGGCATTCAATGAACAGACTCCCTATTATAGGACGTAACATTTTTCTTTTATCTCCTCCAATTGAATCAAGACTGCTGTCTAGGTGTTTTTCAGAATATAAGGGTAAAATCATCAATACTATTTAATAAACTTAATAAATAAATATGTACAGAATGGCAATTGATTAATAAAATCATTTTCAAAAGTAAAAAGGTAAAAAGTTATTAAGATGATGAATAATTGAGTTGTTGGCTATATAGTGTGATTATCAGAAATCAAAAAGCAGAATAATAAACATCTAAAGACATAAAAATGCTATTATCTACCTGGACAAACAAAATGTCTTTAAAATCTAGGTATAGAAGTATGCTACAAATCTTTTCAAAAAACCTGTTTCAGGGAGACAAATTCATCTAAATTTTAGAAAAATTTTCTCTTAAGAAATGATTAATAAAGATGATATTTAATTATTTCTCTTTTTTTGTCAATCTCAAGACTTAAATCTTTGTTGTAAAATAGAGACTAAGATTTCAACTTTATAATAAAAATAAATTGAAGCCTCTGCTTTTCCAAGAAGGGAGAGAGGTTTCCCACCAATTGTATTTGTAGAATTATTACCATGAGGAGGGGAAAAGACCCTAGTTCTTGTCTTACCCAAGGCAACTGAAAGCATTATGTAAACACGGGGTTTTATTAGTAGAGCAAAAGTTAGTAAAGTACACCTTTGAGAATTGACCGCAGCCCAACCCAAGAGAGGAAAATGGCACTGCTGCATTGTTTCTCCTGTCTTATATCCTGGCTTAGGAGCATTCTTGTGATTGATTGACAGCTTCTGTCCCTTAAGTGCTTAGGTATGTCTGTTTCCTTTGCACATGCTCTTACCCATAATGCACACAGAAAAGCCCATGGAAGGGGGCCCAAACCTCAATTCTAATTATATTATACTGAGCATTGGGTTATGTTGAGTCCTTCTCTCTACTGTGCAGTCCCAACGTCCAATTCTAACCACCTTCTTTGTTGGCACTCATTTAGAGAAAGTAAAACTCTTTGAAGCTCCTTATCCTGAGTGCAGGCATACTGTTATCATCTGGATTACTCCCTCTTCTTTCCTCTCCCTGTGGCCAGTGCTCATTTCTATCTAATTGTCTAACAGAACCATCAGTCACTGAAAGTCTGAGATTTCTATTTCATACCTGTAATCTGTAGGGTAAAGAAAGTCTTTGGAAAAGAGGACATTATACCTTTGTGAAGAAATTTCAGATACAATCTGGACAGTTTCCATTTGTCTTTATCTTCTTTTCCATATAAAGAGGTCATTGGGATTCCACATAGTATCTAGGATAGCATTATTAATTATATTTTTTAACATTTTTTATTGATTTATAATCATTTTACAATGTTGTGTCAAATTCCAGTGTTCAGCACAATTTTTCAGTCATTCATGGACATATACACACTCATTGTCATATTTTTTTCTCTGTGAGTTATCATAACATTTTGTGTATATTTCCCTGTGCTATACAGTGTAATCTTGTTTATCTATTCTACAATTTTGAAATCCCAGTCTATCCCTTCCCACCCTCCACCCTATTAATTATTTTTGTAATCTGTGATATTCAGTGCCTAACTTTCTTACTTGGAATATTTGGGAATAAAATATTGTTATGTCAGAAGTAGTAAGTTCTGTTATGCCTCTTCTATGCTGCTTCAAGGAAAGGAAGGGATAAAATAATCCCTAATGTGTGATGCTCAAAAAGTCTCTGTCTTTTTCTACCTATCTCTCTCTCTTTCTCTCTCTCACACACACACACAATTGCTGTAAAATCCTGTTTTTCCTTATACCCTTTTCTCTTTTACCTAAGAGCCTTCTTTGTTCCTAGCTCAGTTTTAATTAGGCTTTAGAATTTTTACTTTTCTCTTTTTAAAAAAGAAAGTAATGATGCTATTTAAATATTTTGGAGCTATTTTAAAACTAATAAAACCTTGCAATTTGAAATAAAATTTGAAGTTGAATTTTCATGACAACATAGCAATACTCTTGTGATCTTCAGATAGCAGGATCACAGCAATTATTTTCTCATAGCATAGAACTACTTTATCTTGTACTAAAGTTATTCAAGGGAAGGCTTAGAGTTACTTTATTCAAATAGGTAAAGTTCTATATTAATTAAGAATGAGTGTATACAGAAAAAGAAAAATACTAATCAAGTTCTTCTTTCAGGTAAAGAAAGAAATACTAAAATGTTAACTTTTAAAATTCTCTTTTTACTTGCAGTTTTAGGTATTAAAAATATCAGTTGAATCTATTCATTATTCCCAAGTATCAGCTTCTACCTATTATTGGACACTAATACCCTGAACTTTAAGAGTTAAAACAATACAGATTATTTATGACTGAGAATGTTATCAGCACAATAGTAATACCATAAAATACAAAAGTAAATTTCTAATCTTTATTAATGCACTAATGGTGAGATAGCATAGATTTCATTTGTACATACCCCAGTAAGTTGAATCCTGATGCAATTCACAAAAGTGGAGATTATTAGTTTACATATCCAATATTTCTCCTGTCAGAGATACTTACTTAATGATCAAACATTGAACTTCATTTTTTAAGTCACTTATTGTTAAAGAAGTATAGCTGAAGAATCGTATGTGTCTTTGAAATTATTTACAGATAAATGAAAGCAAGAGTTTATTTGTTCCATTCTTTCGGTAAGAAAAATGCCTTTTCATGTATTTGGGTTTTATTCTTTTTCAATAGACAGAGTTAACCCTAAAGAGAACCAAAGTTGGCAGACATTTGACTTTTCAAGGCCACACACTGAAGCTCCTTACCAGCTTGTTGCTACAGATAATATTCACTAATCTCAGGATCATTTTTTTGAATGAAGTAATTACCTTCTACTAAAATGGAATCCAGTCCCCCAGACAAGTAATATAAACTTGAATTAGGTTTTTAATTCTGTGAGGACCAGCAATAAACAACTCTTTTCAGAATTAGGAACCATAGATTTGTTAAGAAAATAATCGAAAAAAAAAAATCTAGACTCAAGAAGGCAGAGACACAAAAGGACCAGAGAGAAATTAATTGTCAACAGATTAATTGTCAACAGGCATAATATGGGCATTCTAAAAGGCATGGGAAAGTATTAATTATAAAATTCCCTTCTTTCTCAATTTTTCTTTTTTTTAACATTTTTTATTGATTCATAATTTTCTCAATTTTTCTTAGGCTAAAACTGCTGGAAAGTTAGGGTGAAGGGCTTACAAATCAAATCAGTATAAAAATCCCTATTTAATGCAGTTAGTTTACTTAGTGTGCTACATTTAGAAATGCAAATTCAGACTTAGATATATATCAATAATCACACTTTGGGGAGAGAAGCCTCATGGGTACTGCTACCTGGAACAGCCTGAAAGATTTGGAGTTCTGACCTCTGAAGGGGCTGAAATTTTCAAGGCTGGATACCAGAGAAGAGGAACAAGTCAGTGTGGAGATTCAGCACAGGACCTTGTCAGAAGGCTGAATCTTTGCACAGTATTGCAGACATCATTTATTATGGGGTTATGTACTGCAGGAAAATGTTGGGATTTTAAAACAGCTGGAGTGTGGAGACCACACAGAGGAAACCAAGTTCATTTGAAGCCCACAAAAGATCATGCTGGTGGGAATGCAGTTTGGTGCAGCCACTATGGAAAACAGTGTGGAGATTTCTCAAAAGACTAGGAATAGACTTACCATATAACCCAGGAATCCCACTCCTGGGCTTGTACCCAGAAGGAAATCTACTTCAGGATGACACCTGCACCCCAATGTTCATAGCAGCACTATTTACAATAGCCAAAACATGGAAACAGCCTAAATGTCCATCAACAGGTGACTGGATAAAGAAGAGGTGGTATATTTATACAATGGAATACTACTCAGCCATAAAAACTGACAACATAATGCCATTTGCAGCAACATGGATGCTCCTAGAGAATGTCATTCTAAGTGAAGTAAGCCAGAAAGAGAAAGAAAAATACCATATGAGATTGCTCATATGTGGAATCTAAAAAAACAAAAACAAAAACAAACAAACAAACAAAAACAAAGCGTAAATACAGGACAGAAATAGACTCATGGACAGAGAATACAGACTTGTGGTTACCAGGGGGGTAGAGGGTGGGAAGGGATAGACAGGGATTTCAAAATTGTAGAATAGATAAACAAGATTACACTGTATAGAACAGGGAAATATACACAAAATATTATGATAAATCACAGAGAAAAAAATGTGACAATGAGTGTGTATATGTCCATGAATGACTGAAAAATTGTGCTGAACACTGGAATTTGACACAACATTGTAAAATGATTATAAATGAATAAAAAATGTTAAAAAAAAAAGATCATGCTTTCAGGATAACTATCATCTATAAATAAAAGTAAGTCCTACAACTAATTTTAAAACTCAGAACCATTTTCAACATAGCATGAAATAAGTCTAATAAAACCCATAATGATCTGTCAGTAATTTAATTGCATTCCAAAATAAAATTCAACATGTTTTAAGGGATGTGTCTTAATTTCAAAATCTTGAAATTTGTCATCCACAATATCTAGCATACAAACAGAAGTTTCTAGACACATGAAGATATAGGAAAATATGAGCCACAATTAAGACAAAAAAAGCAGAAATACACAAGTGTGCACATACAGACACACATAGAGGCACAGATTCATCATCCAGATATTGGAATTAGCAAAACCATTCCTACAGACGTTAAAAAGACAACAATGAAATATTATGAATCCTTTGTATCAAAATATTTAACAATTTCTATGAAATAGACAATTTTCTTGAAAAACCAATTTACCAAACTTACTAATGAGGAAATAGAAAATCTGAAAAGTCTAATATCAATGAAATTAAAATTTATTATCAAAAACCTTCCCAGAAGAGCACCTATAGATCCAGATGATTTTACTGGTAAGCTCTATCAACTATGTATTTTAGAAATAATATCAGTCTTTAACAAAATATATGAAGAGGATATGTCCCAATTCATTTTACATGACCCACATAAGCTGATGCTGAAATCTGACAAAATCATTATAAAATAAGATATTTAACATATCTGTTATGAATGTAGACATAAACCTTTTAAAAATTTTAGCAATTGTAAGCCAGAAATAGATTAAAACATTCCTATTTATGTCTAAGTGGAGTTTATCCAGGAATGCAAGATTGTTTTATAATTTTAAAATCAATAAATATAATTCACCATATTAAGAAAATAATATAAATGATAACTATAGGAAGAAAACTTCCAGTTGAACTAATATGAAATCCACTTGCTAACTGTGGGGGAAATAAAGCTTTTAAATTATATAAACAGAAGAAAATACTGGAGAAAAATCATAAGATTGTATCAAAAATAGCCAAAAAAGCATTTGGCAAAAATTCATCATGTTATTTTTTTTTAATTGAAGTATAGTTGACTTACAATACTATATAAGCTTCATGGGTACAATAGAGTGACTTTTATTTTTGATATACATATAAAGTTATAAAATATTGGTTGTATTCCCTGTGCTATATATTACACTCTTGTATCTTATTTATTTTATACCTAATGATTTGTACCTCTTAGTCCTCTTCCCATAACTTGCCTCTTCCCATTGGGAACCCCTGGTTTGTATCTGTCGTTATTCTTTTTTAAAATTTTTAAAATCTATTTTTTATTGACGTATAATCAGTTTACAATGTGTCAGTTTCTGGTGTACAGCATAAAGTCCTACATATACATACACATATTCCTTTTCATAATCTTTTTCATCATAGGTACCTACAAAATATTGAATATAGTTCCCTGTGCTATACACTGTGTTGTTATTTTTGGTTTAAAAAAAAACTCAGCAGACTAGAATAAAAGGGATTTCTTCAATCTGTTAGGGTGTACAACAGTTCCCCCATTATCTGCAGTTCTGCTTTGCAGTTTCAGTTACCCTTGGTCCACAATGGTCCAAAAATATTAAATGGAAATTTCCAGAAATAATTCATAGATTTCAAATTGTGTGCCATTCTGAGTAGCATAATCTTGCACCTTTGTGCTCCATCTGGCCTAGGATGTGAATCATCCCTTTGGCCAGCATCCACACTGTATACTCTTTCTGACCACTAGTATAGGAAAAGACATATATATGTATGTTATATAAGGTTTGATACTATATACGGTTTCAGGCAACCACTGGGGGTCTTGGAATGTATCCCCCAAAGATAAGGGGGAGGCTGTTGTGTTAGTCTCCTCAGGCTGCCGTAAGAAAGTACCACGAGCTTGATGCCTTAAAACAACAGGAATTTATTGCCTTACAGCTCTGGAGGCTAGAAGTCTGAAACCAGTGTGTTGCCAGGGCCATGTTCCCTCTGAAACCTACAAAGACAATCTTTCTTGCCTTTTGCAACTTTCTGGTGGTTTGCCAACAATCTTTGACATTCCTTGGCTTGCAATTGCTTAACTCTAACCTCTGCCTTCATCTGCACAAAGCATTCCTCCTGTGTGTGTTATATGGCTATCTTCTAATAAGGACATCAGTCATATTGGATTAGGAGCGTACCCTATTACTCTCTGACCTCATCTTAATTAATTGCACCTTCAATGACACTATTTCCAAGTACAGTCACATTCTGAGATTTTGGGGGTTAGGATTTCAATGTGTCTTTTCTGTTTCCCAGTATTTAAAAGGCCTATAGCTATTATCACAATTAACAGTGAAATATTGGACAATTTCTCTAAATCCAGGACAAACTAAGGGTATATAACCTTTCTGTAAGACTCAACAGTCTAGTGGAAATCCTAAACCAGTGTTATTTTTAAGAAAAAGAAACCATTAAATCCAGAAAATAGGGGAAATGTTCCTCTTCACAGATGTCATGACATTTATGTACAAGAGCCTAAGGAAACAACAATAATGACAAACTACTAGAACTATTAAAAAACTTTAGTGAAGTCTCAGGATTCATGGACAATTTAAAAAATCAATTGTATTCCTACATAATAGAAAAAAATGAAAAACAAATTTAAAACAATTTCACTACAATAGTATAAAATATAAAATATTAAAGAATAAACTTAATATCTATACAACAAAACTGTAAAATATGGCTAAGAAACATTAGATATCTAAATGAAAGAGATATACTATATTCATATTTTGGAAGGTTAGATATTAAATTCCTCACAAATTGATATGGAATTTAAAACAATTACAGCCATAAATACAGAAGTTTTTTTTTAATAGATACTGATAACTTTCTTCTAAAATTTGTAATGAAATATTAAAAGCATAGAATAGCCAAGACAGTCTAGAAAAAAGAGAAAACACAAACTCCCAAACTCAACTGTCTATCAAAAAAAGAATGGATTAACAAGTCATGGTAAATACATACAATGAGATAATACTTGGTTATAAAGAGGCAATGAAGACTAATATATGAAATATGGATGAAATTCACAATCATTATTAGCAAACGAAGCCTAACACAAATTAATATTCATTTGTCTCCTCAAGTGGTGGAATCTTTATGTCTTTACCTTGAACTTGGACAGAACTTTGTGTTTGCCTCAATAAACAGATTATGGTGAAAGTGATACAATGTGATTTCTGAAGCTAGATTATGAAAGCTCTATGCACTTCTACTGCACTCTACTGGTGTAGAGTAGATGCTTTCTCTTGGAAACTACATGCTGAGGAAATCCAAGCAGTCTTTGGAGAGAAACTGAATTCTCAGCCCACATTGCCAGATGAGCTAGTAGGTGATAGCACCAACTTAGGCAGATGAATACTTGTTCTGAAAGTACATCCCATACCTCAGTCAAGCTGCCCTAACTGATGTTGCTCAGAGCAAGTTAGCCTATTTTCACGAATTATTTCCAAACTGCTGATTTGCAAAAAAAATCAATGGTTGTGGTTGTTTTAAGCTGCTAAATTTTGGAGTGATCTGATATGCATCAGTAATGCTTGTAATACTTTCTGGTACAGGAATTAGGGTACAGTGTAGCCAAAACATAAAACATGCAGCTTTGGCTTTGGGACTGTGAGGTGAGTTGAAGCTAAAAGGAATTTAAAAAGAGTATTTGGAAAGGGTAACGGAACTGGAGAAACCTACTGATGAGGGGAAAAAAGGCATATATTGTTGGAAACTATAGAAAAGTTTCCCTTACTATTCAACGGTGGAAAGTTTGGCAACAGTGTTTCCTTTGATAGTGTTAGTAATAAGGATGATGTATGCTAAGGATGTTTCTAAGAATAGTATTTAGAGTGCCACCTGGCTTCTTCTAATTTCCTATGATAAAATGTGAGAGGAGAAAGATGTGCTAAGAATAAACTGCTAAACATATAGGAATCAGAACTTTCTGGGTACAAAAATAAAGCTGTTTTTTATTTCTAGCCTCCCCAGATGGCAGACAATTCTCAAATTAAATAAGAGTATATTTTTAAGGCTAAAGATCAAAGCCAGAGGGGGTCCTCAAGGATCTTAAGGGTGTGATCCCACAGCTGTCTAAAAGGGAACCTAAGGTATACAGTGGAGCTTACCTCTGATTGTTGGTGTTGCTCTTGTCTAATTGAGTGTACTTATACATTGATACATAAGAAATCCACAAGATTTTTAAAAGAATTATAGCAACTGGTACTGAAAGGAAGAGAGGCTGTACAAAATAAAAGAAGCCCTTAGACCTCCAAACTTCTTTGAGCAGGAAGCAAGCTGAGATGCCTGCTCAGCTGCAGACATCATCTACTCATTATGGAGAAGTATGGATGGCTCAGAAAGCAGAACCAACAGCCTGAAGAATGGCAGGAGCCACAGAGAACAAATTCTAGGGATATGATTGAGCCTTAATCAAGGAAATGGCAAAATGTGCCTGATTGGATTGAAAAAATTGCTGTAGACAAGTGACTCCTGAGAGTCTTCTGTTTCCTCTTTTTGAATGGGTGGCATTATAGCAGTTATCCTATGCTGTTCCACTGTTGTATTTTGGTATATGGGCATCAGATATCATGTCCTTGGTCACAGTTATTCAAATGGAATAGAATAGATCTCAAGGAGCTGTAATGAAGTGGGAAGGAGAGAAAGACAGAGAGAGAGAGGCAAAATATAAATAAATAGGGAGGTACAGGTATAAGAGAGTGCCTTAGGCTATTCTTGCAACTTTCTTTTTTTCTTAATTTGAAATAATATTTAAATATACACACAAAAATAATAAAATAAGCAGAAAAGAATTATGGAGTCACGCCCACTTTCATTCTCTCCAAAATTTCTGATCTTTAATTCCACACGACCTCGTCTCAGCTGCTCCAGCTCTTACTTTTCTCTCTTCTCTGAGCAAGAAGTAATAAATTTATATGATTCAGCATTAGGGGATAAGTTGCCTCTCCACATTTTAATAATACGTATCCTTTCATTTGTGCTGGTCTTTGCTGTCTACACAGGAAAAATGGAAAAACTCAATAGTTAAATGCAGGACTCAGACATAACTCCCATTTCTTCCTCTAACTGGCTCTATGACCCTAGTAAGTTATTTAATCTCTGTATCTTTTAGGTCCCTCATCTTAATTTAGAGATAATGCTGGTAAATTTACCTTCCTCTTTGGATAGCTGGAAAGATTAAGTGAGATAAAGAATGTTAAAATGGTTTTGATGACTGCTCAATAAGTGTTAGCTATTATCATTATTTTCATTACATAGGCTTTAAACTCTTTGAGAATAAAGCTCCCTTCTTAGATGTTTGATTCTGCAGAGAACATATTAAATCTCTGACTATATAATTGTATTCCGTAAATGCCTGATTGATCAATTAAATATTTTTTATTATCCAAATCTATAGCAAATGCAAAGAGTAATACATCAGGCATGTGATTTAGTGAAATGATTTTTGTATGATAAAGATTCATATAAAGCAATTTTTATAATAGAGATATAATTGAAAACAATTCAGGAAACCATGATTCCACCTGGTCTCCTACAAAGACATATTGTTGTGTGTTATATAGAGTACATATGATCAGATTTTACCTGTCTTTAGGAAGAAAATGATTCACATAAGTAAATACATTTTAACATAAGCTGAAAAACTTTAGTTACAAAATTGACCTTAAGTTAAAAAAAATTGCTATAGCTAATACATTCAAACTGTGTGTCTACTAACTTGTCCTTTGCCACTTTCACATTATCTGATTTTGAAAAAAGAAAAAAAGCCCTTTATTACCCCTGTTGAAACCTGTAGATGCAAGAATATATTTTCCCTTTTCACGGCTGAGAATCCATGTATATGACATCTATTGTTTCACTATTCACTCTCTACTTAATCTTCTTTAGTCTGATTTTTATCTCCCAGAAACTACCAAAAATGCATTTGCATTATCTAGGATTTTTCTTTGTCACTTTTATCTTAAGCCAATCTTTTTATGCCTCAGTTTCCCTATCCATAAAATCAATATCTTTCTCATGGTCATTGTGAGGAATAAATGACAGTGTCTGTTTCATAGTAATTACTTTATGCATGGAAGCAATTTTCATTATTGATTCCTGAAATGCCCTCCTCTTCTTTCCTTCTTAGAATCTGCTTTAAAAAGTAATTCCATTTGAGGTTTGTTTTTTAAAAATCTTTCCTAATTCATTCACTATGGCTTCTAGCCTGACCTTAGAGTAATTGCTTAAATATGACAATTATTCATTATGAATCCTTAATAAATATATATGAGATTATCTTTTTAAATCTTATAATTTTTAATATATTCTTTTCAAATATGTAGTAAACTCAAGACCCAGTTCATGATTATAATTTTTTCTCTATTTCATTCAGCATCCTTTTTTTCACATTTCAGTTTAGTAGAGTTAACTGATTTATGCTGCTTCTAATGTATCTATTTTTATATATTTTAAAAATCAGCAAGATAGTCATATATAATTTCAATAACCTAGATTTATTTTAAGTAATCCACTAATATATTTGATTAATTCTGTCTTCATCTATGCCTCTTATATCTTCTTCCCTTGAATTAGAAAGAATTACTGAGGTTTAACATTTTCTAAAAATCTTTATGACTAGATTTGAGAAAACGAAGTAAACATGGATCACAGAATAGAGAAGGAGGAGAAAACAGAGGTAGAAGCTCAGGTTCTAATTAAGAAAAAGTGAAAATGAAGGAATGTTGTAGAGAAACAAGAAAGGAAAAATATAGAGAGAGACAATGAACAATTAAGAAGACCAGAGAACAAGAAACTAGGTGAGATATAATTAAATATCTGAAAAGAGTTAGGCAGCATGAGGAAAATTAAAACATAGAAAATTAGATCACAGATACTCATCTGGTCACATACCAAAACAACTTCCATGTGTAACTGAGCTAAGATGTAAACATTAAAGCTTAGATAATATAGGAGAATATTTATCAGATTTCTGGATTAAGGAGAATGCCTCAAACTTATAAGTGTTATAAGAAGCAATAGAAAAAGCATACAGATTTAATTTGAGAAACACAGGCCTCAAATAATGAACATAAAGGGAAAATTCAATTAGTATATAAACTTTTCCCCACGTATTTAGTTTTTCTTATGATCAAATACAATAAAAACAAAAACTCCAGTTTTCACTTAGCAAATCCTCAAAGGTATAACATGTACTACATTTAAAAGGTGTTAAGAAATTATAAAGCAATAATAACAACTAAAAAAGTAACTTTTAATGGGAGGTACTACACACCAGGTACTATTTAAGTTCAAGCTTATTTATTTTGCTAATAAGGTATAAAATAGTATTTGGTGCTGCTATTTTAGAACATATTTTAACATTAGTGTTAAGTGATAATCAATGTTTAATGAATTTTTTTCTTTTGTTCTACCAAAATTAAATGCCATTTCAATAAACAGTTTAAAACAAATGTATATTCAGTAGAGTCAAACTAAAAATCTATTTGAAAGGTTTAGGAGAGCCAATGAATAACAATTTTTTTAAACGAAAAAGATTTTTTTAGGGGTGGAGTTATTTACCTTTCAAAGATGCACAGTGTCTCATAGACACACCTAAATTTTAAGATGCGAATAATCGTTAATGGAAATAAACTTAGGGAAAAAAAGGAAAATCCATTCAATTGAATTAGCATAGTATGAATCTGTTCCTTATTTACATGTGTGATACTTGAGAGCAGAAACTGTTGCACAAGGACTAATTGAATGCTCTATATTACAAAGGTGGGTACCAAAATAATTGTGGGAACACAAATAATTATGGTGTTAATATTCTGCCTAGCCTGAAAAATGCATATCTGCTCTGTCTACATTTACTAATCCTTCTCCTTCTCTTCTGTTCTTTTTCACTTCATGGCCTCCATATTAACTGGAGAGGCAAAATACATTTGAATCAAGTAACATATTTAAATTCTGTCTTATCAAAAAAAACCAAGTCAAAGTGAATAGAAAAAGCAATTAGGTTATAGTATGTTTCATATCTCACAGTGGCAGAATTGAACTGGAGGATCTCTGAATTTATTATTCCAGATATTTTCATAATACATTTGTCCTGCTTCATTACTTCCATGGGAGTAGGGAGGGTGGATAGGTAGCAGAGGCATGTAGGGCAAAACAACTATGCCTGTACAATTTAGCAACACTCTTTATAGGTGATTTCTCTTTAAGAGATGGATAGTTGAATGGTTATTTTACCACAGCACTGTTGTTGGAGACACTAAGGAAAAGTTGCCAGAACAGTTTGAGAAGGAGGAAAAAAAAAGTCACTGCACATATAGAAGAACTCAGTAGTGGCCATGAGCAGGGATCTTTCTCTTTTATGCCAAAATAGCAACTCTGACTGTACCATACAACAGTAAAGGTACTTCTTAAATGTGTTCTTGATGCTGATGGATAGTCATATATTGTCTTTGTTCCTTATTTATACAGCTAGTTTTGTATCAGACTCTGCTATGAACTAGCTGTGTGACCTTGGACAAGGCACTTATCTGCGCTTGTTTTCTTGGTACCTTTTTATATGCAAATTAAAGAGACTAATAAGATTAAATACTTTTTAAAAATAAACATGTAAACATTTAAGGAACTTACAATAGTGGATACATCAAGCATGATATATGTGTTAGCTATACCAATATTTTCTCTGTATTATTATATAATTCATTATATATTACTATATAATATGTGTAATTGTATTATAGAATTTGCTCAGTTTAAGGTTCACAGCAAGATTGAAGGGAAGGTATAGAGATTTCCCATATGCCCCCAACAGATGCATAGCCTCTCCCATTATCAACATCCCACACCAGAGTGGTACCTTTGTTAATAATTGATAAACCTACATTCATAGTCATAATCACTGAAAGCCCTAAGTTTATGTTATGGTTCACTCTTGGTAGTGTACATTCTGTAGGTTTGGAAATGTGTAATGACGTGTCTCCACCATTATAGTAGCATATAGAGTATTTTCACACCCCTAAATAGCCTGTGAACTGGCTATTCATTCCTCCTCCCCCAGCAACCCCCTGGTACTGATCTTTTTATTGTTTCTATAGTTTTGCGCTTTCCAGAATGTTATATAGGTGGAATCATGCATTATTAAGCTGTTTCCAATAGGTTTCCTTCATTTAGTAATATACATTTAAGGTTTCTTCTTAAATACCTCAGATAAATTCCACCAAGTCATGGTTTATAAATCTTTGTACACGTTATTGGATTCTGTATTATTGGAATCTAATATTTTATTGAGGATTTTGGCTTTTAGGTTCATGAGAGATACTGGTCTGCAGTTTTGTTTTCCTGTAATCTCTTTGCCTAGTGTTGATATTAGGGAAATTCTGGCCTCATACAGTACGTTAAAAATTATGTCCTCTGCCTCTATTCTCTGAAAAAGATTGTAGAGAATTGGTATAATGTTTTGCTTAAATATTTGATAGAATTTACCACTGAACCCATCTGGGCCTGGTGCTTTCTGTTTGGGAAAGTTATTAATGATTTATTCTGTGTCTTTAATAGATACAGGCCTATTCAGGTGGTCTCTTTCTTGTGTAAATTTTGGCAGGTTGTGCCTGCAAGGAATTGGTCCATTTCATCTAGGTTATCACGTTTGTGGTCATAGGATTGTTCAAAGTATCTGTAATATATTTCCTCTTTCATTTCTGATATTAGTAGTTTGTGTCCTCTCTTTTTCCTTAGTTAGCCTGGCTGAAGGTTTATTGAGTTTATTAATCTTTTCAAAGAACTTTGAAAGAATTTTGTTTTCATTGATTTTCTCTATGGATTTCCTGTTTTCAGTTTCATTGATTTCTGCTCTAATTCTTCTTATTTTTCTGATGCAGTCTTTTGATTTAATTTGCTCTTATTTTTCTAGTTTCTTAAGGTGGAAACTTAGATTATTGATTTTAGATCATTATTCTTTTCTAATATATGCCCTCAATGCTATATATACATCTCCCTCTAAGTATTGATTTTGTTGCATCCCACAAATTTTGATAAGTTGCATTTTCCTTTAGTTCAAAATATTTTAAAATTTCTTGAGAATTTTTTTTTTCTGAGATCCACTTTTTAAAGATGTGTTGTTTAATCTTCTCATATTATGGGATTTTCCAGTTTTTGTCCTGTTACTGGTTTCTAGTTTAATTACATCGTAGTCTAAGAGCAGACATCATTTGATTTCTGTTCTCTGAAATTTGTTAAGGTTGTTTTATGACTCAACATGTGGTTCATTTTGGTGAATATTCCTTGTTTATTGGAGAAGAGTGTTTATACTCCTATTGTTGGGTGAAGTTGTGTATAAAGTGAATTATATCCAGTTGATTTATGATAAGGTTGAGTTCAACTATTTTTAATAATTTCTACCTGATTGATCTGTTTAATTCTGAGAGATGGGTGTTCAAGTCTTTGAGTAAGACAAAAGATTCATCTTTTCTCTTGGCAGTTCTATCAGTTTTTGTTTCACATAGATTGATGCTCATTTGTTAGATGTATACACATTAAGGATTGCTATGTCTTTTTGGATGGTTTGGACAATTGATCCCTTTATCATTATGTAACATTCTTCTTTATCCTTGTTAACTTTCCAATACATTGTTGGCATTATTTTGAACAATCTGTTATCTGTTAAGTCAACTGAGAATAAGAAAAACGTAAGTTTCAATTTTACCTCCATTTAATCCTTTTTTTTATGCTATTCTTGTCTTTATTCAGATCTGAGTTTTTGACATATTATTTTTGTTATCTCTAAAAAAAATTTTGACCATTATTGCAAGGTAGGTCTACTGGCAACAAAGTCCTTCAATTTTTGTTTGAGAAAGTCTTTATTGCTCCTTTACTTTTGAAGGATAATTTCACAGGATATAGAATTCTAGGTTGTTGGTTACTTCCCTCTCAACTTTTAAAATATTTCAACCCACTCTCATTTGCATGGTTTCTGAGAAGTTGCATGTGATACTTATCTTTGTTCCTTTATGGATAAGGTGTTTCTTTTCTCTGGATTATTTCAGAATTTGTCTTCATCTTTGATATTCTCTCGTTTGACAATGATACAATTACCTGTACCTTTGTTTTGTTTTCTCTTGTTTTGCATTTGTCCTGCTTGGTGTCCTCTGTGCTTCCTGGATCTGTGGTTTGGTCTCTGAGGCTGAGTTAGGGAAATTCCTAGTCCTTATTGTTTTGAATATTTCTTCTGTTTCTTTTTCACTTTCTTCCTCTTCTGGTATTCCCATTACATGTATGTTATACTTTTTGCAATTGTCCCACAGTCCTTGATATTTTGCCCTTTTTAAAAAAAAAATCCTTATTCTCTTCGCATTTTGGTTTGTGAAGATTCTATTGGTATACCCTTTAGCTCTGAGATTTTTAACTCAGCTGTATTCTGTCTACTAATAAGCTCATCAAAAGTATTCTTCACTTCTGTTACAATATTTTTATCTCAAATTTCTTTTTGGTTTGTTCTTAAGATTTCTGTTCTATTGCCCATCTGTTCTTGCATGCTATCTACCTTATCCATTAGAGCCCTTAGGAAATTAATAATAGGTGATAATTCAAACATCCCTTCTATATCTGGTTCTGATGTTTGCTGTCTCTTTAAATTGTGTGGGTTTTTGTTTTGGTTTGTTCTGGTTTGGTTTGGTTTTTTTTTTTTTGTCTTTTGGAACACCTATAATTTTTTCTTGATAGCTGATCATGTTGTATTGGGCAAGAAGAACTGATATAAATAGTCCTTAGTTTGTGGTGGTAAGGTGTGAAAGGAAGGTAAGCATTTATAGCCCTTTAATTAGGTCTCAGGCTTTTAGTCAACCTATGCTCTTGGAATGTGAACTTCATAAGAGTTTCTCAGTGTTTTTTTCCTCTTTAGGTGGGACAAAATGGCTTAAGAGGGCTGGACTGGGTGTTTTCTTCCTCCCACATCAGTCTCTAATACTGCCCCAGCAGCTTAGGGTTTAGATAAATAGTTTTCCCCAAGGGTAGGCCTACTTAAGAAGAACAGAATGCTGTGGCATATTTCAAAATTATTCCCCCATCCCTCCCCGCTTCTTGCCAGATATTTACCTAGGAAACCTAATCAAGCTCCTAGAGGTAAGTTTCAAAATATTGTGGGGGTCAACCGAAAATAGACCCTGGGATTTTTAATTCTGAGTTTTCTGCCCTAAGCCTGCAGTAATTCATCAACTACAGTTCAGGTTTTCCCACCTGGCACCATTTTCTGTGGTGGTTTCTGCTTTAAGTCTCTTCTGATAGGCCATGCCTTCAGGTATTACCTGTCTGTCCAGTCTTGGGGCAGTAGCTTGCCATGTGTCCTCCCCTTTCTTATGGATGCAAGAGTTTTTTCTTTTTTCAGTGTGTTTAGCATTTTACTCGTTTTTAGGATGAAGTGACAACTTCCAAACTTCATACATGTGAGATTGGAAGCCAGAAGTCCAGGATTTTCTTTTAGGATTTAATATGTTAATATATACAGTACTAGAATTGTGCATGCATTAAACATGATACGTATTAGCTATAATTATTATAGTTAAATGAATTTTCATATAATTTACCACATTACTATATAGCATTACTGTATTATATAATGAACTTTTGGAAATGTTATTATGTATTGATATATAAAGTGTTAATACATCATAAAATATTCTATGTATTATATAGTATTACTATTTTACTAAACAGAATTACTTTTTACATAGTAGCAAATAGAAGATTCCTTTTAAAAATACATTTATTGAAATATACATACAAAACAGTGTACAAGTGATAACTAAATAAATAGAACAGATAAGCTTTAATGAAGTGTGTAAACAGCACCCAGATAAAGAAAGAGAATATTATCAGAGCTCCAGAAACTCCTTTATGCCCTTTGTAAGGACCAGTGTTCCTCCAATGGTACCATTTCTTTGACTCCTAATAGCCTATACTAGTTTTAATCTGTTTTGAACCTTTTATAATGGAAACAAATGAATTTCTTTTGTGACTGGCTTCAATTTCTTTACATTTTGTGTGTAAGATTTGTTTATGTTTTTGTATGTAGCAGTACCTCTTCATTGCTGTGTAAATAAACTACAGTTAATTAATTCAATTTTATTATTCTTGTTACATTGGAAAAGACTGCTAAGATAATGTTCATTAGACATTCTGAGAGTGGGCATGCTTGTATCATGTCTAATCTTTATATGATTCACAATTCACCAGAAAGATGATTGTTTTGGGATCTTATAGATATTCTTTATCAGATTGACATTACCACTATTCTTACTTAAAAAAAACTTTTTTTAATGAATGGTGACTATCATCCAATGCTTTACTGCATCTATGGATCGTTTTAATTATCGACGATTTTCCTTTGTTTATCTGTGATACACAGAAATGTGATAAGTTTGATGACTATATAATTAAAGAATTCAGGAGAATAATAAAAAAATCATTTTCCTCTGTGAAATAATTTATATGCAGGTTATGCTATAGTAAAATTTAAACTCTGATATGACTTAAGAGAATTGTTTAGATGGATTTTCCAAAGAAGATCCATTGGAAAATTAATATACTGATTAATAATCTTTATATACAGATGAAAGAATGGTTTCCAATAAGCTGTAGATGGCTTTATCAAATTCAGTATTTGTGACTTTGAGAAAAATGTATAAAATCATGGCATCCATCCATAAACAAAAAGAACTGGTCTGTAAGGTACATAAAATGTTAATTTTTTTGATCTGGGACTACATACACCGCAAAAGAAAAGTATATGCTATCTATAAAATATCTAGTTCTAAGTCATAATTTAAAGACAGTTATACAACTCTCACCTAAATTCAGAATTCAATATGACATTACTTTCTGCTCTGGGATTTTAAAAGCTGGAAGGAATCCCTGATTAGAGAAAGATGTGAGCAAACTAGATTGTAGAGATTTCTCTGCAGGATATGAAGGATACATTTGACAAGCACATAAAATTTAAATTTTCTCTTTTTGTTAAAACATTTTCTTCTTGGAAATATCACTGTAGTATCTCAATAAGCTTACCTCCATCTTCAACATCATAGTTTCTCAAAGAACTAAATATTTTTTTTCCTATACATTGTTACTTATTATGTACCAAGCAACATAATGGGCATTATAGATTTTAATGAGAAAATCCCTGCCCTTGTCGAGTTTGCATTCTAGTGTATATGTCTTCTCATACTCTGAATTAGGGTTTCACTGCAGCAAGTGATTCTTAAGAGATTGTAATATTTTAAAACGCAGAGTGAAACAAAAAATTTAGTGTGAACCTTTAACAATTTTTTAAAATTAACAATTAATGTTTATATACTTTTCTTTTAAAAATAAGAAGGATTGAAATCTGATGAAGTGGCTAAGGGTTGAATTGGAACTCCTATAATATTTGGTAGAAATACATCTGGTGCCAGCTCACTGGGAGTGAAGGCATAGGCCCTCCAAAAGTAATAATCTAATGCTTTCTGGCTTATAAAGTAAAATCTAAGCAGATGGTGGTGCAAGTCCTAAAATCCCTATAACAATATATGTAAGCCTGGCAACTATAAAAGAAGATTCTCCCAAACTGATTCTTCTGGCTTTCTATGCTATCCACTGATCAGGAAATAAAACCCTATTATGCAATTACATATTATGCAATAGAAGTATATTATTACTTTATGACATATATTGTCACTTTCTTTGGCAGGCTAGATATATGGCCATGGGTATATTTGGTTTAATATTTTAATAAAACATTTTAGAAAAACAAATCTACCACTTAATTCCCATGTTATATATTTTCCTGACAATCTCCCATCATAATAATAGTAGATATCCTACCTCTCAAAATGAAAAACAAACAAACAAACAATTCCTTTAAATAAAGAAATAGTTTTGGTAAACTCAAGATAAATATGGCAGTTTATTTTACAGAAGTGAAGACCCATCTATGAAAATATATTATAAAATACTTTTGTTTATTTCAATATATTATGTGAGTTCCTTTTTTAGTTGCTTTCATATTTCTAATAGGGAATTTTATGAATTCCCTAAGCTTTTCCTTATTTTTAAAAAGGGTTGGCAAAGAAAAGTATTGTTGCTTTGTGACTTGAAGTGCTATTTTAATACAGAGTGCTCAAATTTCTGATTTATGAGATCTATGAGATTCAGACTAGTCTTTCATTTTATTTATCTAGTATTTTTCTTTATAACATACAGTATGGAATCAAAAATATCTTCCTGAGCCTCAGTAGAATATTGTCTTAAGCTATGATTTTGTCTAATTCAAAATGTCTAGAATATTTCAGTTTAGAAGAAACACTCAGCCATGAGAGAGATACTATTGAAATGTAACTATTTTAATGTTTTATTGCCTTGAATCTTATTTTGTCTAGATTTCCCCCAAGAGAGTGGGCTTCATCTGTGTAAGATTTCTTAGATGGCTTGAATTTATGCTTTAGCATTGGGAACTCTGCCTACTTTAAGACAGCAGTCGACTAGTCTTGCAGAAGTAGTGTACAGAGATTTGTAACTTCTTTGAATATTCATTTCACATAGTTGCTGATTCTTAACAATGTGGCAAGAATAGAATTTCTTGAAAACTGTGTCTTCAAAAGAATCTACTTTATGGCTATATCATTACCATAGGAATGTAACGGCACTGTTGTGTTTAGGAAGGAAAAAATAAATCATGTAAATTAACATTTTTCTTAGTCTGACCATAAAGATGTAAATTAAATTAAATAAATAAAACAGTATTTTCTTATTGTATGTTTATTTAAAATTATATGGTATAATTTCTGATCTTTTTACATGAAAAAGTCAGTAGAATACTTAAACTTCGAAACTTTGTACTGTGAAATGTTGATATTTGCTTTCTCTGAAATGAAATTGGAATTTTAAGGCATGCCTCTAGTCTAGTTAAATTTCTCTTAGGGGTTTACCTATAGTTTGTCTTTCAGTAATTATGTCCTACTGGGTAAAACAAATTGTAAGTAAGTTTTTCCTTCATGTCTGGCCAGTTGGATCTCACGGCATGCACTTCCACACTATTTTACAGTAAAAATTAATTTATTATTAAAATGATATTTTTAATCAAAGATATGTTTAAGTGATTATGAAAAACATAAGCATAATATGGGGAAAAAGTTATCAAAGTTAAATGAGTCTCCAAATTTTAACTGTTTTGATTTTATTTAATGAAATGTATAGTTTTAAACTTACAATGTAGATGTTAGTTGGGTCTGAAAGTTTAGAACTTATTCAAACTTCAATTCTCCTTTCCCTTCAAAACCAAACCAAACCAAACCAAACCAAACCAAATCCAAACAAAACTAGCTGCTTTAACAGAGATAAGAAGCAATATAAACATCATTATGGCTTTATGAAGAGGCTTTAGAGGAAAGGTCTTTTCTTTATTAGTTGTACCACTTCTTGTTAAAGTTTTCTGTGTAATGACCCATATTCCAATTTCCTATTTCTGAATCTTTATATTTTGCATCACAACTGAAAAAAGGAAGAGTTATATTGCTCTTTTCTTCTTCATTTAAGACTTTGAGGCATCTACCTTCTAGCTAGCGTACAGAAAATCAAATAACTAACTGAAAATTTATTTTACTAAATTATGCCTTTATAATCTCTATCTAGTTTCACAAATGCATTCAACATACTTATTAATGTTTTTAAATTAAAGAATCAAGTCTACATGTTCTTTTGAATATATTTAACTTGTTTTGATCAGAAGAGAATAGATTCAAATAATTTGGGTTTTTTTTTTTTCTCTTTTGTGCCAAGTCTCTTCACAACTACCAAAATAACTATTACATTAAGAATGAAAAATACCATACTTTATAAATTTCCAGCTATAATAAAATCATGAGGTTAAATTTTTTCTCCCCTATAGGAGATGATTTTCTTATTAGTATTCTGGGATCACTGGAGTACTGAACAATTGCAGTTTTCCAGATATATTTCTAAAAAGTTATAAACAATTTCTAGAACTAGGACCTATGTAGCAAATCCTACTTTAAAGATTCCTGACATTTAGGAACAAATGCCTAGTTTCCTTATGGTCTTAGTTTGGGTTCCCCCAAAAGCAGATGAGATTAAAAACTTGAATGCAGGTACTGCATTTAAGAGGCGATTCAAAGAAATAAAAATGAAGGAGTAGGGGAAATTACACTAAAAAAAAGGAGAAAAAAAGAAAAAGCCAATATAAGGTGTGTTACTAAGTGGGTGATTGGGGCTTAATTCTGATAGGCACCTTCTGAGAAACCATGTTGGTTGTGCCTCAGAATTGTCTCCTGAGGAACAGGGAAGCACAGTATTTGTTCTCCACAGATTCAGATGAATGCAGAGATGAGCCAAGGGAATATGGAAAGCTTTATCAAATGGAATCCAGTAATATCCACCCCTTGCATTGCTCAGATATGCTTGTGTCCTATATTGATTTCACTTGGTGACTGGCATTTCAAAATGGTGGCTGTTATCAATGTTTAAGATAAAAGCATGAAATAAGAGGGTTAGTAAAATCTATCTGCTACTGAAAATAGAAGCCATAATTGATATTCAACACCTTTCTCTACTTCCCGTTTTAATTACTCATCATCCTAGTGAGCATTTCTACTGTTTTAGTCTCATTGTCTTAAAGTGACACATATCTCACTGCTGAAGTCTCTAACCCTCAGTTACATTGTCATTATCAGTCCATGGTTTTTATAAAAGCTTATTTACTCTCATTAAAAGTATAGAAGCACTAAAGTATCCCAGTAAATCACCCACTCTCCAGTCCCTCATTTTGTAGGAGCAGTGCTAGTACTTCATTATACCAGTTATGGGAATATGTCTCTCAATTTTCCTGACTCTTGGGAAAATTAATCATCTGAGCTATAAAATTAAGTCCATGCTTCCCTTGGACTATACTCAGCCAGTAAGGATACTAATGCAGAACCATTCCTGAAAAGTGAGGGACTCCACTGATAAGCAACTTTGATATTAGGACTCCGTGACAACCTTGCCAAATTCTATTAGAATTGCACTGTGCCTGAGACCCTTCCATCCAATCTTCCTTCTTCCTCTCTCTCCTTTATCAGGGATTAAATCTTCATCATAATCTGATCGCTCTCCCTGCTTCCTCTACACTTATTTCTCATTTTCTCTCACAGACATTGCCATATTAAATCTCTTGCAGTACTATTCTATCTTGGTGTCTATCTTAGAGAACCTCAAACCACATGTGATACAAAGACAATAAATGTTACAGAAGATTCCCTAGTAGGGATAGAAAAGGATGACTGTTTAAGGGAGGAATATGGATGTCTGGCTTCAGTCATGGACATCTCTAAAAGGCCATTTCAGTTTCAGAACTCCCTTTCCACCTGTTGCTTGAGGTCTTTTTTTGCAACCTAATCATTACAATTCAGCTTATTCCTCTTTCCAATCCTGCTTTGTCACTGCTGTTCTGGAGTGGTTCCAGATAGCACTTCCCAATAAACAACTTGCATGAAAATCTCCACTTTGAGGAGCCCAACCTATGATTGTGTAATTTAAACATCCTCCTCCATCTCTATTATGGAGTCTTCTATCAAGTTTACATTATTCACTAATGCTGTTACCTAAGAAAGCTTCGTGTGTGTGTGTGTGTGTGTGTGTGTGTGTAAAACTTAAAAAGGAGTTGTGTTCCAGATTTGGATTTACACAATATAGAAATACTTAAAGTTAAAAACATCTTTGGGGAATAAGTCTTTGTTAATTTGCAAAAAACTTCATGAAAGGTTTCCCCAGGCATGGATTTGGGGAGAGTTTTAGGGAAGAATATCAAACTCAAGGGAGCCTTCAATTGACATCAGATTAGTAATTTGATAATAATAAATCTATGGTATTGAATAGTTAGAGAATCTCTACGGAGACTGTAATGTATTTGGAACCAGAACACCAGTGAATAATTAAGGCTGAAGATTAGACTTGAGTCAAGGCTATAAAAAAGAAATATGCTTTCAAAGAAAATATTTAGTTCAAAATTGCCGACAACCTTCTCTAAATTTGCAACCCTAACCTCAGTTTGACAAACCTCACTTTTACTTACTGCTTTGCTTTTCTTCTTAGCTCTTTTTTACTTTTAACCTACTGTCTATTTTAATTATTAATCTTGTATGTTATTTGCCTACCTCATCTATAATATAATCTCTATGAGGGCAAGTTTTTCTCTTATTATTGCTATGGAATCCCCAGAACCAAGAATAATGCTGGATCCAATACAAAAGTAATGTCATTTTTTTCTTTATACATTTTCATTCTTTAGTATAATTGAACCAATAAACAAATATATGGATCAATGAAAAGAAAAAAATCTTTTTCTCTTTATAATCTTCTCTACTTAAATATTGCCTAGCTCATAGTACAGTCTCAATAATTATTTGAGAAGAAATGAATATGAATGAATAAATTTCAAAAGAGCTTGGATAAAGGAGTTACATGACAGAAGTCAATTTTTTTCACTGAAGTGTAAAGCAGTTTATTTTCAATCCCCCAAGAAAAGAACAGGGTACTACATCTGGAATTTAAGTAAGGAAGATAAAGTTCACTCTAGCTTATAAGTAAAATGTTTTGATAGTGCTTTTCAAACTTTACTACACTTACAAGTCACTTGTGATCTTGTTAAAATATGACTTCTATTTCAGCTGTTCTAAGGAGTGAAGTGAGATTAGGCGTTTTTTTAAAAACATCCTGATTATGAGAATGCTGCTTGTCCAAGATCACAGTTTGAGTCATAGGTTGCTAAGAAAATCAGTACGTGGTGCATAAGGTATATAGTGTGACATATTAGGAATGACTTTGGGTTTGAATCAGAAGATTAGGTTTATGATCTAATAATGACACTAACTAGCTTAATATTTTGTGGATTATTGTGAGTAAAATTGTACTTATTTAGTTATCACTTTCAGTTTAAATGACAGATTTCAATACTGCCAGGCAAATATAACTGGCAATATATTCAAATACTATGCCAGAGCCTAAGACACAAATGAAAGCAATATTCTGATTCTAGACTGACAGGCCAAGTTAAAAAAGAAGTCAAAAGATTATAGTGTCTGTTAAAAGTTTTGTATAGCTAGACACTAATATTGAGGTTACTTTTGGATTGAACAACAAATTAAAAATTTTAATAGGATTGGGGCCAAATCAAGTGAGACATAGTGAAGGAATTAGAAGGAGATAGTCATGGAAATCAAGATAGAATAGAAGGGCAGTAGGCAGAGAGTAATTAGAAGGAGGTCACGCTAAATTTTAATTCACTGCTGCAAAGTTCAAAGTCAAGAATTTATTGCTGATATAAGGAGATAGGCAAATATACTGTGAAAAAAGAAAGCATAGCAAACAAAAATTCTTGACACTGTTGAGATTAATAACTTTGGGATTGGAGTTTTCAATGGAACCAGTAAAATAGGAGAAAAATTAGGTAAGATGTGAATAAACTAAATGTAAAACATAAACTTAGAGCAATCTCGTTCTTTCTCTCTGAGTATAAAATTATTCCAACTTCAAGCAAATTATATTGCCATAATTGATTTAATACCAGAGGCATGACTTTTCTCTTGTGAATTCCATTAAAAGTCTATTCTGGCATTCCCTCTGGTATATCCAAAGATTAAGGTAAAAGTTTACTCCAGAAACTGGGTGAAAAATAAACAGAATAAATTTGGATTACTCTTATTTTACTGCAAATCCAAATTAACTATTTTCGAGATATTCTTTATGATTCCTTGTTAGTATTTATCAAGAAATGTGTCCGGTTTTATTTTTTTCTAAGTTGTTAGAATTTTGACTTGTTTGAATGATTTTATACACATGATTTAGGATGAAATAATTATTTTAATAAATTTATTAATGGCTATGATTTTTCATTTACAAATTATTTCTTACTACCCTTCCTTAACTTTTTAGTTGTATGATACAAATTGATGAAGGATCAAGGTGGATATACTTTCAGCATATCTATATAGTGCTTTACTGCTTTTGCTCTATGGCTATGAGTTTTGAGACCTCATCAAAATATGAACTTATTATTCTGATTTCATAATCCAGAATAGAACAAAGAATAAGTATTCCAAGATGATTTTGTGTTATTTTCCTTTCCTATTTGAACCAATTTCTTTTAGGAGGATGATGTCAAATATGAATTGAATCTTGAAAGTCCTAGGGCAAATGCATATGAATAATATGATTATGAGATTTTTCTTTTTAGGTCAAGTTTCAGATTGTTTACTCTCTCTCTTTTAACATCATAGAATAATTTTCTTTTAAACACTGTGAGATGTTAAGTATAAAAATTTGATTTTTTTAAAATCATATAGCTCTTCATAGCCTGTTTTGACACTTCAGAAAAAAAAGAATTGTTTCAAAGCTTCCTTGTCTATAATAGGAGGTAGAAAATTGAGCACCAGATGAAACAATTGAAACATTTTTATCTGTTTCCAATTCTTTTTCTCACAAATAATGCTTGAAATTAGAGGCATAGAAAAGTAAAGTAAGACCAATTTGTTTTTGTACTATTAAAGGCTTAGAAATTAAGAGGTAAATTATTTCTTTAGTGCCTGAACTGTATCAGGAGAAAAACTTCATGTGAGAAATTTAACAGAAATATACAATGAAATAATCATATCTTATTTTGAAAATATCTTTACAATATTTTACTCAGCAAAACCCATAACAATGAAGAAATGACAAGTATTTTAGTTTTTTCCTTTAGCAAATTATTATTTTTTCTACCTTTAATTTCTATCTCAGTGAAGCAAGCTAATATCTTAGAAACTAATTTATAGTTAAAATATGGTTATTCATATTCTTTCTCAGTTTTCTGATTTAAAAAAATTTTTTGAGTTATTATTAGAAAGCTTGACATCAACTAGAATCAAAATAAGATTCAATTCCTTTCATGTAAGCATTATAAATATTATTTTTAAACCTAGGCACAGTAACAACTTCTTGACTGAATTAAGTAGCTTCTTAGATCATAACTCATTTACTGTATACCTCAATACATCACAAAGTTAATGATTCTGAAAGATTTAAGGCATGTGGCAAGGATGAAAGTCATTATCAGTGATTTTCTTTATTTTGCTCTCAAATGTCAAAGCATAATTGTCAAAAATTTAAAACATGATTTATATAAATAAAGAATAATCACTATTCAAAGATTTTATTCAACACACAAATAAGAAAACCAGAAATATGAAAAAGCTGTCCAAATTAGAAATAGAAGAACAAAGATATTATATAGTACAAAGTTGAAATAAGTTTAATGAGATAGTTAACATCCTATAAGGCAATAAAATTGTACCCTTTTGGGGGATACTTACTAGAAAAAAGAAATGTCATCCAGACAGTTTCAAAAAGTTAGGGGGGAGGGTATAGCTCAAGTGATAGTGTGCATGCTTAGCATGCATGAGATCCTGGGTTCAATCCCCAATACCTCCATCAAAAACTAAATAAAGAAATAAACCTAATTACCCACCCCCTTGCAAAAAAAAAAAAAAGTAGCATATAACTACAAAGAGCCTGAGGGCTTAAATTCATAATAATTAGCTAAGTCAAACGAAAATACATTCCTCTGGATATTAATTATTCTTTGGGTGATTTTATTAAACAATGTACCATATTGAAATCATATGATGAAACATGATTATGCCAGTTTCCAAGTTTTAGATAATTTTTCTTAATGCTAACTCCTAAACCATGGCTTAAAATGTGATTAAACATGAATTCTGACTATATGTGTATATATGTAGATTTAAGTTTAAAAAAAAAAGGAGAAAACACTTAATTCCCAATATTTTAATTTGAGGGGAACAGTGGTTGCAGGTAAATTCATTCATAGAAAATTAAAGACTTGCTTAAAAAATGACATAACACTTTTAATGTGCTGTTCAACTTCTAGTATTTTATTCAGAATTTTTGCATTTCTGCTCATCAAGGATTTTGGCCTGTAGTTTTCTTTTCTTGTGATATCCTTTTCTGGTTTTGATATCTAGGTGATGCTGGCTTCATAAAGTGAGTTTGGAATTGTTCTATGTTTTGGAAGACTTTAAAGATTGATATTAATTTTTCTTTGAATGTTTGGCAGAATTCACTGGTGAAGCCATCTGGTATTGGGTTTTTCCTTGTTAAAAGGCTTTTCATTACTCATTCAGTCTCCTTATTTGATAGTTGTCTGTTCAGGCTTTCTATTTCTTCTTTACTCAGTTTTGATGTGTTGTGTTTTGGGAAATTGATCTATTTCTGCTAGATTTAACAGTTTGTTGGTGTATCATTGCTTATAATACTTTTTTTTTTTAATTTCTGAGGCATTCCTTAGAATGTAATGTCTGGTACAAGGAAAGGATAGGCAGTTTCATCATTTCTATTCAACATATTCTTGGAAGTCCTAGCCAGAACAATTAGAAAAGGAAAAAGAAACAAAAGTCATTCAAATGGCAAAAGAAGTAAAGTGATCTCTGTTTGCAGATTATGTGATCATATACATAGAAAACCTCAGACTCAGCAAAAGTCTGTTAGAATTAATAAAGAGAATTTAATAAAGTTGAAGGGTACAAAAATCAACATACAATGATCAGTGGCATTTCTGTAAACAGGCAATGAACTATCTGAAAAGGAAAAATTAAGAAAATAATCCCATGTACAACAGCAACAATGTGAACAAAATACTTAGGAATAAACTTAGGCAAAGTGGTGAAATGTTGTCCATTAAAAATTATAGAATATTAATGAAGGAAATTTAGATGCAGAAAAATAGAAAGACATCTTGTGTCTATGGATTAGAAGAATTAATATTGTTAAAATGTCCATATGACCCAAAATGATCTACAGATTCAAAGCAATCCTTATGAAATTTCAATGACATTCTTCACAGAAATAGAAAAAAAATCTTAAAATGTATATGGATTAACAAAAATGTTGTATCTTTTCAAATTAGAGTTTTCTCTGGAAATATGCCCAGGAATGGGATTGCTGGGTCATATAGTAACTCTATTTTTAGTTTTTTTTTAATTGAAGTATAGTCAGTTTACAATGTTGTGCAATTTCTTGTGTATAGCATAATAGTTAAGTCATACATATACATACATATGTTTGTTTTCATATTTATCATTATAGGTTACTACAAGATATTAAATATAGTTCCCCATGCTATATAGTGTAAACTTGTTGTTTATCTATTTTATATAGAGTAGTTAGTATGTACAAATTTCAAACTCTCAGTTTATCCCTTCCCACCCCCTGACTCCCCAGCCCTGGTAACCGTAAGTTTGTTTTCTATATTTGTGAGTCTGTTATTGTTTTGTAAATAAGTTCACTTGTCTTTTTTTAATATTCCACATATAAGTGATAGCATATGACATTTTTCTTTATCTTTCTGACTTACTTCACTTTGAATGACAATCTCCAGGTCTATCCATGTTGCTGCAAAAGGCTTTATTTTATTCTTTTTTATGGCTGAGTAGTATTCCATTGTATAAATATATCACAAATTCTTTATCCAGTCATTTGTCCATGGATATTTAGGTTGTTTCCATGTCTTGGCTACTGTAAATAGTGCTTCTATGAACATTGGGGTGTATGTATCTTTTCAAATTAAAGTTCCCCCTGGATATATGCCCAAGAGTGGGATTGCTGGATCATATAGTAAGTCTATTTTTAGTTTTTTTAAGGAATCTCTATATTGTTTCCCATAATGGCTGCACCAAACTACATTCCCACCAGCAGTGTAGGAGGGTTTTCTTTTCTCCACACTCTCTCCAGCATTTATTGTTTGTGGACTTTTTAATAATGGCCATTCTGACTGGTATGAGGTAGTGACTCATTGTAGCATTTCTATGATAACTAATCGATAGTGAGCATTTTTTTCATGTACCTATTGGCCATCTGTATGTCTTCTTTGGAGAAATGTCTGTTTAGGTCTTCTGCCCATAAAAAAATTTTTGTTTTTAATTTTTATTGAGTTGTAGGTGCTGTTTGTATACTCTGGAAATTAAGCCCTTTTCAGTCACATTGTATGCAAATACATTCTTCCATTCAGTAAGTTGTCTCTTTGTTTTGTTTATGATTCCCTTTGTTGTGCAAAAGCTTCTAAGTTTGATTAGGTCCCTTTTGTTTCTTTTTGCTTTATTGCCTTGTCAGATTGACCTAGGATAACTTTGCTACAATTTATGTCAAAGAACGTTTTGCCTCTGCTCTTTTCTGGGAGATTTATTGTGTCCTGTCTTATATTTAAGTCTTTAAGCCATTTCGAGTTTAGGATGTTTCAACATATGCAAATCAATCAATGTGATAAACCACATCAACAAAAGAAAAGACAAAAGATACAAGATCATCTCAATAGATGCAGAAAACACATTTGATAAAATTCAACATCTGCTCATTATAAAAGCTCTTACCAAAGTGGATATAGAGAGAACATATCTCAATACAATAAAAGCTATTTATGACAAACCCACAGCCAACATAATACTCAATTATGAAAAGTTGAAAGCTTTCCTTCTTAACTCTGGAGCAAGACAAGGATGCCCACCCTCACCACTTCTATTCAACATAGTGTTGGAAGTCCTAGCCACAGCAATAAGACAAGAAAAATAAATAAAAGGGATCCAAACTGGAAGAGAAGAGGTAAAGTTGTTGCTATATGCAGATGACATGCTATTATATAAAGAAAACTCTTAAGACTCCACACAAAAATTACTAGAACTGATAAACAAATTCAGTAAGGTAGCAAGATACAAGATTAACATACAGAAATCTGTTGCATTTATTTACAGTAACAATGAAATATCAGAAAAGAAAAGTAAAAAAAAAAAAGAATCCCTTCTAAAATCACATCAAAAAATACTTAGGAATATACCTGACCAAGGAGGTGAAAGACTTACACTATGATAACTATAAAACACTGATAAAGGAAGTTAAAGGTGATTTAAAGAAATGGAAAGCTATCCCATGATCTTGGATTAGAAGAATGAATATTGTTAAAAAGGCCACACTATCCAAAGCAATCTACAGATTTGATGCAATTCCTATCAAATTATCTGGGACATTTTTCACAGAACTAGAACAAATAATCCTAAAACTTATATAGAATCATGAAAGACCCAGAATTGCCAAAGCAATACTGAGGAAAAAGAACTAAAGTGTAGACATAACACTCAAAGTTTTCAGACATTACTACAGTGCTACAGTAATCAAGACAGCATGGCATTGTTACAAAAATAGACATATAGATCTATGGAACAGAATAGAGAGCTCAGAAATAAACCACCCACTTATGGTCAATTAATCTTCAACAAAGGAGGTAAGAATATACGGTGGAGTAAAGGCAGTCTTTTGATAAGTGTTGTTTGGAAAGCTGGAAAGCCACATGTAAATCAATGAAAGTAGAACCCTCCCTCACACCATATATAAAAATAAACTCAAATAACCTGAATAAAAATAAAAAGACTTCCTGAGTAAACATTTGTCAAAAGAAGACATACAAATGCCCAACAGGTATATGAAAAGGTGTTCTACATCACTAATCAGAGAAATGCAAATCAAAGCCACAATGAGATATCATCTCATACCTGCTAGAACGGCTATTATCGAAAAGATAAAAGATAAGAAGTATTTGCAAGGATTTGGAAAAAAAGTACTTTGGGAACTTAAAATGGTGCAGCCATTATGGAAGACAGTATGAAACTCACTCAAAAATTAAGAATAGAACTAGCACATAATTCAGCCATCCCACTTCTGGGTACATATCCAAGGGAAATGAAATCTGCGTGTTTCACTCCCATGTTGATTGCAGCAGTATTCATAATAGTCAAGAAGTGGAAACAACGTAAGTGTTCATTGATGGATGAATGGATAAAGAAAATGCAGTATAAAGGGATAAAATGGAACATTATTCAGCCTCTAAAAAGACAGAAATCCTGTCGTGTGCAGCAACTTGTATTAACCTGAAGGGCATTATGCCATGTGAATTGAGTCAGGCAGAAAAACAAATGGTGCATGATTAATTTATTGCCCATCTGTCCTTGAATACTGTCTACATTATCCATTAGGGCCCTTAGTATATCGATCATAGCTGTTTGAAGTTCCTGGTCTGATAATTCCAATATCCTGGATATGTCTGGTACTGATACTTGCTCTGTCTCTTCAAACTGTGTTTTTTGCCTTTTGATGTACCTTGTAATTCTTTTTGATAGTTGGGCATGTTGTACTGGGTAAAAAGAACTGTTGCAAATAGGCCTCAATAATGTGGTGGTGAGGTGTGTGTTGAGGGGAAGTTAAGCATTCGTAGTCTCATGATTAGGTTTCAATCTTTTAGTGAATCTATGCCCCTGGACTGTGAATTTCATAACATTTCTAGGGTTTTTTTCCTTCTTAGGTGGGACAAGATGGCCGGAGTAGACTGAATTTGGGTACTTCCTGTCCCCAGTATCAGTTAGGTTCTGATAATACACTAGTCAGTTAGGCCTTGGATAACTAGTTTCTTTGAGGCCAGGCCATGGTAAGAACTGACTGCACTGGTGTATTTCAAAATTTTATCTTTTCTTCTCCCCACTGTTCTAGAAGCCAGAGATTTTCCTCTGGCATTTTCTGTAGGAACATAGTTAAGTTCTTGGAGATAAACCCACAATTTCGTGGGGGCTCCTAATGACTGGGTTCCCTTTGCATTTTTAACTCTCAGAGTTATCCACATGAGCCTCCAGCAATTCCTGAATTACACCTCAGGTTTTCCTATCCACGCACTGCTTCCTTGAGTCAGTTTCTACTCCTCGGTCTCTGCTCCAATAAGCTGAGTCTCCCTCTTTTTGCCTATCGCTCCAATGTTGGGGGCAGTGGTTTATCCTGTGTCTTCTCATCTCTTATAGATCCAAGAAGAGTTTTTAATTTTTCAATCTGTTCAGGTTTTACTTGCTTAGGGTGTAGTGGTGACCTCCAAGCTTCTTACATGAGGATCTGGAAACTGAAGTCCTTCCCATTCTTTTTTGTTAATCATTGCTTTGTGGATAGTTAGTGATATTTGGTATGGGAGCTATTTGAAAAGTTCTTTCCCGGTCAAAAGAAATTTTAGAGGATAATGCTGTTTTTGTCCTTGACATGACTTTGTACACCCTCAACCCTGAACAGCAGTCCTTTGGTTATGGGCAGAAAAGCATCAGGATAAAAGCCCGGTTGCTCAGGATGGCACATTAGAAAGATGTACGTAAGGATCTGAGGATCAGAGTTCTTGATGAATTTCTTGAATTTTTCTTATGAAATGATATCTCTTGTTTATGTCAAGTTAGTGTCTGTTACTTGTAAGTACAAATATTCCAATTGATGCCATGAATTAAAAAATAAAATAGAAAATCTGCTTATAGATAAAATATGATAAATTATTATTTAATAAATAATAAGCATAATAAAAGTGAATGTATCATAAAAAATTTTTCACTTGATTTTTCTTTCCCAAAAGAAAGGCAGTTATTTGGCTAGGTGTACTGAGCAAAAAAAAAAAAAAAAAATGCAGATGGAAGAGCCATTCTTTGGAGTTATCATCAATTAATCCGGATAAATCATGTCAACAAGTCTCATTCATTATTTAATTAAATGTTGGCAGATTATTCTTCTTGCCTAAACCAGATAACTGCCTGCTGTTTTACTTTCTTTTGTTGCATTTTCCCCACTAAGCAGTTGGGAAACTTCAGGCCTTGGCCTGTGTTTCAGTTCTTTATTTCTCTTTGTAAAAGTGGAGACTTGACCTTCACCTCTGTTTCTAAATGAAGCATTGTTTCTTTCTTTCCATGGCTATTGACCGTGATTTTACTTGCTGGCAGGAAATGCAGCCCAATGAGGAGAGGGCTGGACGAAAGTGAGACTGAGCAGACTCCGGAGCAATGAATCTATGTGCCAGGGAAAGCTCGTACTAAGTATGGTTGCTGTGGTTTCTGGATACTTATTCAGTGTTGTCTTATCAAAATAAGAACTCACTAATGCTTGGTTTATAAAATGTGATAAGTTCACAGCATTTTGTTCTAGAACAAGAAAACTTTCTTCTCTCTGTACGGAATAGGTTGTCATTGTCATCCTCAGATAAATGTTTAAAATATCTCCAACTCCAGTGAAATTTATACCAAGTGATTAATCTACAATCTTAAGTATCCATCATATTATTTTGATTGCTAAAGCAATTTCTTTCTTTTAGTTACATTTTGCTTTTTAAAGAAGCTAAGGTTAGGTTTTTTCCATTATATAAAGTATATTGTAATTTATATTTAGTAAAAGGTAACTGGAGGAACATTATTTTGACTGTTGTATTTACTAAGTAATATTACATTAATGTAGACTTACCGTTTAAATTCCATTGGGGAAAGATTGAGTGGTTTGTGATTTAGAGATGTTTAATTTCTAATAATGGAAAGACTTGAAGAGAGGTGAGGTTTTAACACATTTATCTGCATGTATCCTCTTGTTAGCTGTGGTGAAATATTAGAACAGGACCCATGTAATTATTTAAGTGTATGATCATAAATCATCCAGAACAGAGCAGCATCTGGCAGGCTAAGCATCAAGTAAGGAATTATTTTTATTTGGGAGTGATTCGTTTTAACAAGAAGGTAAATGGAAGCTACTCTGGAGAACAGTAGGATCACCTATTCATCTACGGAAGGATACAATATTCTCTCTGGAGGAGGCTTGCAGAGACACAGTTCTGAGAATTTCACGAGACCAATATAAATATATTTTAGGGTTCTAAATTTCTTTTGCTAATCTGACATTTAATAATTAAATCATTTTATACCCTTTTATATTTCTTTCAAAAAAACTCTCATACAGTGATTTTTTAATTAACAATGATAATGGTGTCAATAAGACATAAATTTTGCATGAATATCTAACTTCAAGAAAAATCACATTTTAATAAATAAAATGCAACACTTATCCAATAAATCTCTAAGCAGAAATGCTTGTGGATGCAAAAATTGTGGTATTGAGCTATATTTATTTTAATATTGTGATAAAATTAATAAAAATGTTCAAAAGGAAGACAGAAAATTCAATGAACGTATAGAGGCAAAGTTTCTAAATAGATATAGGCATGAATATTCAAACCCATGAAGTACAGTTATTTTTCATGTAAAGGTCTGAAGCATGGAATAATAATCTGTCCTGGGTCACAGTGGGGTTGAACCATCAACCCTGAATCTCTCTGTTCTACCAGATGATTTACAACTGAGTTCTACAAGAAGTGTCAGGTCATAGAAAGAAGACTTCTTCCTTAAACATCAATGAATTTTCCATTGCTCTTGTACTACTACTGTTTTATATACTGTTGTTGAAATGCTAGTCCAAACAAAAATATGTATTATTTTTCCATGTGAAATTCCTATTTTATTTCTTTCTCCAAAGTGGGATTTATTGCATCTGCTCTGGCCAAAGTCCAGAAGAACAGCCACAGAACAATTCAGGAGAATCCACTCAGTGTAACAGAGATACACTTGGAGAGGAATGGTAAAATGGAGAAAGATGCCCAGTCACTGATTGGAAGTTAAGAAACAGTGCTCTGTTATTTTGTCTGCAGGCTTCTCATAATGTGTGTGCATATGCATGCACGTGTGCAAGTGTATATGGTTCTTTAAGACAATAGTGGAATTAGAAGAATCATACTTTAGGACTGGACGCAGGTGACAGTAGGCACAGAGAGAGGTGATGTAAGTGAACTATAGCAATATCTAACTGTAGTTTAAATTACTTCAGTGATGATATTGGGACAGCAAGAACAAATTTAATTAATTTTGAACTTTTTTTTACTTACTAGCTTTTTGGACAGCTGACTTAACTGCTTTATAATTCATTTATAATTAATTAATTAACATGGGCAAAAAACTACCTTTCACATAATGCCTTTGATAGTTTTTGTAGGTAAATAATTCCTTGTAGTGTTGGGACTTGTTCTGCAATTGGATTGATATGTAGTGTTTGATAAATAGAGGAGGATATTTGAGGTGGAGAAATGATTAATACAAAGGCACAGAGAAAGAAAATACGATTTTGATTGAAGCATAGAGCTTATAAAGGGAACATAAGTTTAAAATGAGCTTTGGGGCAGATAGTGGGATGCTTTTTAGCGATTAGGCTCTCTGCAGGTATCTAACTGGTTACTAGACTTGTTGAGACATGGAATGACTGATTTAACTGGAAGCAATATGCCTGGTAGAAAAGAGGAAAAAATTCTAAAGGAGAGTGGAGTCCAAATACTAGGCTGTTGCAGAGGTACATACAGTACTGGACTGCAAGTTTTGACTCAGTGTCTTTTGGACAGAATTTAGTCCCTCAAGACCTCAGCTTCTTCCTCTACAAAGCAAGGCTATTTAGAGCAGATGAATCATAATTCTTTATGATTTCTAAAATACTAAGACTATGACTTCTGCAAAATACAGACTTGAATTTGAGTAGTGGCCATCCAAAGAGAGTAGAAGATAAGAATACAAAACAAACAAACAAATTAAAAAAAAAAAGGAAGTCAACAAACAGAACACCAAAAAAAAAAAAAAACCCAAAATACAAACCAACATTGCAACAAAAGATGAACTTGGTTACTTACTTAGTACATGTTTTTATCATTTTACAAGATAATTCACAAAAAAGAATTAGCTATTAAGTTATTGTAATTACCAAATATACTTACTTCCAATATATTCACTTTTTCTTTTTTTCTGTATTTTCTTCTTCTTTTTCAATATCACATTCCTTCTATAACATTTGTTCTAAACTAAAAACCAATTTTGGAAAAATCTAAAAGTTTGCCTTTGGGCTGTGACTAGTAATACAGGAGAATTTTTTCAGAAGTTTATGAGAGAGTAAAAGAGGGCAAAAAGAGAAAAAACAACTTACATCCTTACCTAGTACCTTTGGGGATTTCAAACAATATAAAATAATGCTATAAAGAAAAGCACAAGAAGTATTTATAAAAGTTATAGAATATCATCTTTGAGGAAGGATGATTCATAATCTTATCACACTTTCTATTTTCAAACAAATTATTTCTTATTCCAAATTTGCATAACCTAAAGATGATTGTATGCTTCTGTATAATAGCTTTAAACCTAAACTCAGCCAAGGAAAACATATATCCCCTTTACTAAGTGTAGCATTTCTTATAGTTAGAATATTTTCTGTGAAGGAATATCAGATAGTAAGTATACAGGATTTTCTTTTCTTCAATAAAAAATATAGAGACTGAATGAAGTAAGTATGAAATGCATAAGTTAGTGAAGGATGAAGTCCAATTAAAAAAACATAGAAGAGTCATATCTTCTATCTATGCTCAGAGAGGAAAATATAAAGGAAGATGTCTGAGTGGAAGAACGGTAGCTTCTGCTGCCATCATCAGCCCTGTGAGGACAAGCCCGTGGTACACAGAACTGCTCTTTCAAGACTCTGTCCTTAGAAACAAGTAGGTTCTTTAACATGTAGTGTTTCATCATGTCTCCATTTCTAACTTAAAATGGGCTGGAACTTAAGATAGCTGTGGCTGATTGAAGCTCTACTCTAGTGCACTGCTCTATACCTCTGACTTTTTGTCTAATTTTAAGAAAGTATTGTTTGTCTTTCTTATTTTTCCTCCTTCACGCTCTCCCTCCTTTACTGGTTCACTCTGGTCATATTAACCTTAGATATGACTTGCAATTGGGGTGTTTTCTAAAATCGTGAAATTCAGTGTTATCATTTTTTTGCATTAATAGATATTTACTGAGTTCCTGCCATGTACCAACCACTGTCTAGATGTTAAAGATACAGAGAGAAAAGAAAGAAGGGGGCTCTGCTCTCAGCAAGTCTAACATTCATTGTAAAGGATGACACTGATTCCAAGGAGGATTTTTTTTGATAAAAGTACAAAATCATGTATTAAATGGAATCAAAATTAGCTGGTAAGGTGTTATTATTTTAAAAATAAGTTAAAGCAAAAAAGAAAAATACTTTACACCAAAATGTGTCTGGTTAATGACAGAAATAAGGTGTTTAACTGCTACATATCTGCCCAAAGAAATGTGTATATATGTATAAAATGAAAACAGGAAAAACAATAAAATAATGTAATTTAGAAAAGTGTCAACAGAAAACAGTGCACACATAAAAACTCCTTCCTCTCTTTCCTTGCCCTTTGTTCCAAATATCCTTCCTTCCTCTTCAGTGTTACTACCCTGCCCTTCTTTCATTTCTCCTTTGTTTCCACTTCATTTCAAAAAGTGCTTGAGAAGAGTCCACAAACATAGGTTTCTACAGAGTTAAACTGGATAAATGAAGATATTTAATTCTTATTATATTCTAATCATTAATATATTGGATGGTCATTCATAAATTCAACAGTGCAGCCTTGCACAATCCCATCTTCTAGTGAGAAGCAAATACTTGTTATTAGTTAATTTGTCTTTTATCCTTACAGGATCCCTATTACAAATACAGTGTCATGTTTCATACGACTAAATCTTGTATCATTCCTCAATTTAGACCAATGGCAGTTTGCCAAAACATCTTCCTCTTAGTCCCCACCTACCTTTAAATTTGGAATTATGAATGGATGGAACTATGAATTTGGAATAAATGAATGAAATTATGGACCCTCTGCTAAGAATGAAGATAAATGAGAGGTGTAAAATATTTTTTTAAAGTTTGAAGACCTTGAAAAGTTGAAGTGATTTTTTTTTCATTTTACACTGCTTTTCTTCCAAGGATAATTTTTTTCTTTATTCCCCCCAATTTTACTGAGGATTAGTTAACACATTTAGTTCTGTATATTTAAAGTGCACAAAGTAATGGTTTGGTGTATATACGTTGTAGAATGATTACCAAGATCAAGGTAATTAACAGACCCATCACCTCATATAGTTAACTGTTTTTTTGCATGTGTAATAAGAATGCTTAAGATCTATGCTTAGATCTATATAAATACTATATTATTAGCTATAGTCACTGTGCTGTACTTTAGAGCTTCAGAACTTATTCTTATAATTAAAAGTTTGTAGTCTTGCAACTACATCTGCCCATTTCTCCCCTTCCATAGACCCTGCCAACCACCATTTTATTCTTTTTCTATGTAATCAACTTTTCTTTTTAGATTTCACATATAAGTCTTACCATACTGTATCTTTCTCTTTCCGGCTTATTTCATTAGCATAATGCCTTGCGGTTTCATCCATATCGTTGCAAATGGCAGACTGTCCTTTTTTGTGACTGAATAATATTCCATTGTATGCATGTCTGTATAGCACATTTTATTTGTCAGTTCATCCATCAAAGAACTTTTAGACTGTTTCCATATCTTGGCTAATGTGAATAATGGTGCAATGAAAATGGGTGTGAAGAAGGGGTGAGGGTATAGCTCAAGTGGTAGAGCACATGCTTAGCATTCATGAGGTCCTGGGTTCAGTCACCAGCACCTCCTTTAAAAAAATAAATGAACCTAATTACCTCCCCCAAAAAATAAAAAAAAAAATTAAACAATATAGTAATAAGTAAAAAAAAAAAGAAAAGAAAAGAAAAGACAATGGGTAGGAAGACATCTCTTTTCAGATATTGATTTCACTTCTTTGGATATATACCCAGGTTTAGGACTGCTAGATCATATGGCAGTTCTATTTCTAATTTTTTGAGGAACTACCATACTATTTTCCATAATGGTTGTACCAATTTACATTCCCATCAACAGTGTATAAAAGTTTCCTTTTTTCCATATCCTTGTCAATGTTTATTTTTTCTTGTCTTTTTGATAATGGCCATCCTAACGTTGTGAAATTATGTCTTATTTTGGTTATGATTTGTATTTCTCTGGTGATTAGTGATATTGAGGACCTTTTCATATATCTATTGGCCATTTGAATGTCTTCTTTGAAAAATATCTATTCTGGTACTATTCACTTTTAAATTGGATGATTTGCTTTTTTGCTATTGAGTTGTATAAGTTTTTATATATTTTGATTTTAAGCAATATAGCAAAGCTATAGTAATCAAATAGTATTGCACTGACATAAAAACAGGCATAAAGACTGGTGAATAAGAAAAGAGAGTCCAGACATAAATGCATGCATGTGCAGTCAATTAAATTTTTTAATTGAGTTATGATCAATTAGTTTTTGACAAGTGTGCCAAAGCACACCATGGGGAAAGGATGGTTTCTTCAGTAAGTGGTGTTGGGAAAACTGGATATCCACAAGAAAAAGAATGAAACTGGATCTTACACTATCTTGTTCATCTCACAAAGGATTAACTTGGAATGGATCAAAATCTTAAATGTAAAAACTGAAACAGCAAAACTCTTAGGAGAAAACATGGAGAAAAAGATCCTTGACATTGGTCATGGCAAAGATTTCTTGGATAAGATACCAAAAAACACAGGCAACAAAAGCTAAAATAAACAGGTGGGGCTGTATCAACCTGGAGAGCTTTGCATAGCAAAGTAAACATTCAATAAATTGAAAAGGCAACTCACAGAATGAGAAACTATTTGCAAAACATGTATCTGACAAGGGGTTAATATTCAAGGGCAAATTTCAATTCATAAGTGACATGTGTAGAGAGGAAAGAAGCCAAGCAAAGAGTAGATACTAAGAAACAGAGAAGCTAAAGATCTTTTTGTAGTCTCACTGGACTGAAAAGATAAAAATTGGAAAATTCAGTTAGGACTAATATCCCGAAGAGTAGCACACAGTAAGCCCAACATAGAGAATATATATATATATATATACATAAAAATATTTCTTTTTTCCCCCCTTTAAGTGTTTTGCCCTGCTGGGTGGAACTGGCTGGGAGGTAGGAAAGGCAAACAGAAAGCTGTTGATAAAATTCTGAATAGCTAAGTAGAGTTGTTGGGGTCTCATGGTACTGTGAAGAGAAAAATGGGTGTTTGAAACCTGACTATAAATGGTCTAACTAAACAGCCCATGAATTTATTCAGGAAACTGAAGTTCAAATGTTAAAAGTAGGGGATAATTGGGGATTTGGAGGCCCCCATAGAGACTCAAAATCACCTGTGAATCAGTTCAGTTCCTGATTGGATTAAGGTTCTAAGTTCTTCCTCCAACTATCTACCAGAACCAACCAAACAAACCAACAAAAATGTTCTGGGGAATATCACATCAAAGAACTTCACATCTTTTCATGCACAGTTGCTGTGATTCAATTAAAAGCAACCAGACAAGATTTCTGTTTTATACCATGGGGCTATCACTAGGACCAATTTTACCTTCCCATTGTTAAACAACTAGAAAACAGGATTAAGGATGTGGAGGAGTTGCTTTAAATATTGGGCAAAGGCAGCACAGAATGTTTCCCTAAGAGAAGGGAAACAAATTTAGGTGTACAGAGAAAAGAACAATAAGAAATATCACAGGCTTCTTACCAGAAAAACTGAAGAAAGGTACAGTGGAAAGACATTTGAAGTGGGTTGAAGGCAAAAAACAAAACAAAAGTAACCTTTACAATTCTATATCCATATTTTTTTCAGACAAACAAAATTTGATAGAATTTGTTGCAAGCAGACCTTTACTACAGGAAATATTAAAAGAAGTTCCTTAGGATGAAGGAAAATGAGACCAGAAGGAAAATTGAATTTACACAAGGAATGAAATGGTAAGTGTGTGTATAAATATGAAATATATTTAAATCTTAGTTGTTAATATCCTTAAAATATAGATGCTTGAGTAAAAGTAATATTGATGTAAGTGAAATGTATAACAACAAAGCATAAAGATCAGGAGAGAGAAATCAAATTAAATGTTATAAGGTCTGTACATTATACATGAAGCAGAATAATATTATTTGAAGGCAAATGGAAAAACAGATGTCTAGCCACTAGCAATGGAAAACATTTAGTCTTCACCAGAGAATTTAAATCTATTAAAATAAGCAACTATTTATAGCTGAAAAATAATGTGATAAATGATTTTCAGTGCAGATTAAACAGAGGTGTAGAAAGGATATGTGATCTGGATTATAAATCAGTAGAAAATATATAGACATATTTCTGCAGAGCAGAAGGAAAAAATATATAAAGTCCAGGTATGTATGCATGTATGTACGTAAATTATTTTATGTTTGAAAAGGAGAAAGGCTAAAAATCAATGATCAACTAAAATCAGAACAGTAATGTAAACCTAAAGAAAGTAGAAGGAAGGAAATAATAAAGATAAGATCAGAAATCAACACAAAACAAACTTACAATTGAGAAATTGAATAATGCCATAAACTGATTTTTTTAAGGAGATGCATTAAATTTACAGACCACCCTTCACAAGACTGGGGTGTGTGTTGGTGGGGAGAAAAACATTTTACCAATATCAAGAACGAAAAGAAAAAAATCCCACTGATTGTAATATAATAAAAGGATAATTATAAGATACCATAAAGAACTTGATGAAATTAAACTTGAAATTGAGGTAAAATGAACAAATTCCCAGGAAAACACAAGATACCAAAAACGTGATAAGGAAAAGTAGAAATTTTTTGTAATTCCTTATCTATTAATGAAATCAAACCTTGAATTAAAATCTTCACACAACAAAAACTCTGGGTCAAATTTCTTCAGCAAAGAATTGTTATATATCTCTAAAGAAGAAATAATCCTAATCCTAACTAAACTTCCAGAGAATTAAAAAAAAACCCCAAGGTCCAAATTGTTAAATGAGGCTGGTATAACTTTGCTAACAAAACCTAATGAGGATTTTGAAGGAAGAGAAAATACAAGCCAATTATCTTCCTCATAAATATTAGATATCAGAATACCTTTAAAAAGTAACAAATTTTTAACTAGAGACATATCATCACTGATTAGATTTTATACAAGGAACCCAAAGATATATAAACATTTAAAAATCAATTTATTTTATCATATTAACAGAATTGCTATTCACTTCAACAGATACAGATAGAGCTTTTGATCAAATTCAGCTCCCTTGTTGATAAAAATTCTTAGCAAACTATGAATAGTAGGAAACTTCTTTAATTTGATAAAAGTTATCTAACACACAATGAAACACAGAAACACAGAAACAATGTCAACAACATCATAGGAACTTATGAAAACAGTGAAAGGCCATACACTGAGGTGAAAATGAGGCAAAGATAACTGCTTCCACTCCTCTTCAAAATTATACTGATTTTCCCACTGTGAGCAATACGTCAAGAAGATATTGCTCTAAAGAAGATAGACAAAAGGCCAACAGGTGCATGAAAAAGTGCTCAACATCACTAGTCATTAGGGAATTGCAAGTTAGACCGCTACGAGATATCCCTTTACAGATGTTAGAATGACCATAATCAAAAAGACAAGAGATAACAAATGCTGGCCAGGATGTGGAGAAAAGGGAACTTTTATGCACTGCTGGTGGGATGTAAATTGGCACAGTCACTATGGAAAACAGTATGGAGGAAACTCAAAAAATTAAAAACAGAGCTACAATATGATACAGCAATTTTACTTCTGGGAGTAAATCCAAAGGAAACGAAAATACTAACTTGAGAAGATATCTGTACTCTCATGCTCATAGCAGCATTATTTATAATAGTCAAGACATGGAAACAACTTAAGTGTCCATTGATGGATTATTGGGTAAAGATTTTGTGATATATATATGTAATGGAATATTACTCAGCCATAAATTGAGGAAATCCTACCATTCAGGACAACATGGGTGGAACTTGAATTAAGTCAGACAGAGAAATACTGTATGATCTCACTTATTTGTGTACTTTAAAAAAACCCAAACCCACAATCTCATAGAAAAAGAGATCAAACTTATGGTTACCAGAGACAGAGGGTGGTGGGAAGAGGACTTGGAGGAAGATGGACAACAGTTACAGGATCAACAAGTAATGTACTATGTATGTAATGTACAACATGATGAGTATCACTGCTGTATGATGCATAAAAAAGTCATTAAGAGAGTTAATCCTAGAGTTCTCATCAGAAGAAGAAAATTTTTTTCTTTTTTACTTTCTTTTTTATTGTGTGTGTGTGTGTGTGTGTGTATATATATATATATATATATATATATATATATGAAGATGGATGTTAGCTGAACCTATTGGGGTAATCATTTCATAATATATGTAAATCAAACCATCATACTGTATGCCTTAAACTTAAACAGTAATGTATGTCAATTATTTCTCAATAAAACTGGAAAAAGAAGAAACTGTAATAAGAGATACATGTTTAGAAAACAAAAAAATATTTGCCATTATTTGCAGAAAATATGTTTATGCATTTAGAAAATCCCAAAGAATAAATCTACAGACGAAAACTTCTGGAGTTAATAACTTAATTTATCAAGGTCATCCAATAAAAGGTCAATATACAATGATTAATAGTGTATCAGTAACAATTAGAAAATTAATTTAAAAATTTTATTAGTATCATAAATCATCAATATCCTAGGACTAAGTTTAAGAATAGATTTACAAGCCCTTTACACAGAACACATTGATGAGAGAAATTAATGAACCAAATAAATTGAGAGAGGGGTATGCCTACGTTTCTTGTAGAAGATTTAGTGTGGTTAATATGTTGATTCTTTGCATATAATTTATAGGTTAAACTTATTCTCAGTGAGAACCTTAGCATACATTTTTTTTTGAAATTTGAAAAGTTGATTTTAAAATTTACATGGAAATTCAACCCATCCAGAATAGAGTTGAGGGAATTTTACCATCACATATCAATGGAAAGTAATCAAGACAGTGTGCTCTTGGTAAGTGAATAACAAATATGTTATCAGAACAAAATAAAGAGCTCAATAATGACCATGGAGGCAGGGATGTGCTGTAAGGAAAGGATGTTCCTTTTAATACATGGTGCTGGGTCATTTGGATGATGTAAAATGTATTTTGACTTCTGCTTCATACAATTTAAAAAATTAGTTGTGAGTAGATTGTTTATGAAAATGTGAAATGTGAAACAATATACCTTCTAGAAAGCACTATTTAATAGAAGTATAATGTAAGCCATTTATGTAATTGATTGTATCATATATTTTTAATGCCATCTATCCACAATATTATCATTTCAATGTATAGTCAATGTAAAAAGCATAAAGAGATTATTACAGTCTTGTTTTCAAACAAATTCTTCAAAATCTGGTGTATATTTACATTTATAGCATATTTAATTTTGACTAAGCATATTTCAATTTCTCCACACCCACATATGGCTAGTTGTTACTGTACTGGACAAAGCAGCTCTAGAAGATATCAAAGAACAATATCTTCATGATCTTTGAGTAGGCAAAGATCTTTTCAATAGTTACAAACAATATTAACTGTAAATAAAAATAAAACCTTTAATTTAAGAACTTCTATTCATCACATACTATTAAAAGTAAAAAGTAAGGTCTAAAGAGGAAGATAGTATTTATTTAAAAAATGTAATATAGTATATATTATATTTTAATTTTACACATATATATTTCAGGGTTCCTGGGTGCTATTGACATTTTGGACCAGATATTCTTTGTAGTGGTAGGCTATCCTGTTTGTTATAGGATGTTTAGCAGCATCCTTGGCCTCTGCCCTTTGGATGATCCCAGCATCCCAAGTAGTGACAAAGGAAAATCTCTCTAGACATTGCTGAATGTCTCTGGGGGGATACAGTCACCACTGATACATCAAGCTCATACAAAGAAATAAAAAACGAAAGATACAAATCAATGGAAAACATAGGGAAATATTTGAATAAGCAATCCTCAAAAGATTTTTAAATCCAAGAAGACATAAAAATATTTTTACCCTCATTATTCATTCAGTAAATGCAAATTAAACCACAGGTGATATAACTATACTGACACTAGAATGGCTTATTTATACACAGTAGCAAATGGAGCAAGTGGAGGTCTCTGGAACAGCTGGAAGTCCTATAGACTGCTAGTGGGAGATTTTGTAATCACTTTGCAAAATTGTCAGTATCTCCTAAAGCTGAACATATGAACATATGAGCTAACAATTCTACACTTAAGTACATTACCCTACAGGTGTAAGTACATATGTGCACTAAAACGTGACTACAAAGATGTTTATAGCAGCATTGTTTATCATAGCCAACATCTGAAAACAAATCAAATGGATGAAAATAATTGTTGAATTGATGTTATACAGAGCAGAGGAAATGAATGAACCACTACTACTTTCAGTAATATGGATCAGTGAGAGGATATAGCTCAAGTGGTAGAGCACATGCTTAGCATGCGCAAGGTCCTGGGTTCAATCCCCAAGACCATGTCTAAAACGTAATTAATTAATTATTTAAAAAAATAATATGGGTCAATTCCACAATCATAATGTTGAGCAAATAAATAAGACATAATAAAATATGTACTGTATGATTCCATTGGTAAAGGATCAGATCCAGATAAATCCAATCTATGGTGATAGATATTACCATAACTTTCCTGTGTTCACTTTGTAAAAGTTTATAAAGCTGTACACTTAAGACTTACTATTTTGGTTAAAAAATTAAATAGAACCTTTTGAAAATCATCATGTAAGAAGGAATCCTTTGTAATAAGTTATGAACTGTTATACTTGATCACTCTAAATATTTATAAAAACAGCTTTTAAAAAGATACAGAGTCAGATAAGCACCTAGAAAATGAACAAATATCTTCTTTCTTGAATGATTAGACAGACAGAAGCCTATAAAAATATTGCAGAGATAATATTTCAGAAATGATAACTGGCATATGCCTGGCATTTTTGTACATACAATCTTTGGAGCCACTGGGTTTGCCCACAGCAACATATGGCTTAGTAAGTGGGAGTGACATGAAGCCTGGGCCACCTACTAACTTGCTTCTATATTGGGCTGAAAGGACCCTTTTCCCCAGAGCATGTTTTAAATCCCTCTGTGCCTACCGGGCATCTGCAAGAGAAATGTATCCTTAATCATGAGCGTGCAAATCTGTAACATCTTTTTTTAAAAGAAATTTGAGAAAAGAGTGAATGATCTCAGTATCTTTAAAAAGTTCATTTGAACTATTTGAATAAAGTAGTTATTCCCATGAAGCAAACATAGTTTTATTAATCAATGACAAATGTAAGAAATTTTTATGAAAATCTTTAAATCTTTTAAGGTTACATTTATCTTCAGTAACCCAGAGTTTATGGGAAAAGAGCTTAATGCAGGCTCACCTGGAAAATTAAACACACTACTGATTTTGTGAAATGTAAAAAATATTGATAATAAATTCTTTTAATACTGGACATGAAGGACTAGTAGTATACAGTACTTAGTATATTCACAATAAATATACGTGAATTAGTGAATGAATGAATGAATGAACAATGCATGACTGCTAAAATCTAACTCTGGCCTTGGGAAGGCTCCAAGGTAATAGTTCACCATTCTCGCAGGAAGCAGCCCAGTTTTCTAAAAAGCAGCTTCTCCTGGTTATAGATGCTGAGATGATATCAATCACTTCTCTTCATTTTTGGCTTATTAGATAATCGACCAAAAATAAAAACAAAGCATAATGAAGCTCTTTGTTATGGTTGGATGGGAAAAGAAAGCTAGAGCAAGTATTTGAATACAACTGGATTCTGTTTTAAACTTTGTAATCACTAAAATACCCCTACAAAGGAAAGCCAGTTACTTTGAAATGAAAATGATCACTGAAATGCACTTCTAAAACCAAAGTTGAAAGAAAATCTTTCTTTAGCTTAACTAATTAGCCACTCCTCCCTTGAGTAATGTATTTGGTGGTTTCTTTAAACTTTAACGTCACCATTTTAAGGTGACATAACTGATAATACACAGTTTATCACATATCAGCCCTTGTTTCAGCAATCAGCACCCAAAGAAACAAATCATAAACATTGACATAAGTGTAAGAGGTTATGTTTTTTTGAAAGACATACTTTTAATGAAAATACCTCATGCTAGTGTAGCTATTTGCATTTTAAGCACACTCGTGTTTATTCTCTTAACCGCTGTGTTAAGTGACCAGAATTATTATTTCTAATTTTTAGGTAAGAACATAAGTGTCAGATAAACTTGGTGACCTTCTCAAGATGTCTCTCACAAATAGTTTCTGAGAAAATCAGCACTAGGCATTGGTCTTTGGATTTCTAGTCCAAGACTTATTTCTCCCCAATGTATCATCAGTTCTGTTTGTTTTAATTACATGGTAGCAAGCTAAAGTTTTTTATATTTCATTTAAAAAGAGCTTCAATTTATATAAACACACTGGACTTCAAATAAATGATCACATACACATGATCCAAATAATTTGAGTAGCGGGGATATTGTCTAGCAGATCTAGGTAGAAAATATTGATAAATACATTTGAAAATCTATAGAGCTTTAAATTATTTAGAGTTATTAAATTGATAAAGCTTAATACTTATCCATTAAATTATCAACCTAACTGAGATCCAGAGTGAAACTTTATCACTAGACTAGGAGCAAACAGGGAATTCTGAACTTTTTGTAGTGCTCAGAGGCAAACAGGTAGGAATGGAAAAGGGACAGATTGTGATAGGATCACAAACACTTTAAAAACATTTTAGTAGCTACAGTTATGGTGACCATTTCTGCTTAGTCTGTGATGATTATCATAAGTTGCTGGGGACTTTATTTATTGACTCAATTTTTCTGAGTAACGGCTAGGAGCTAGGCTCACAACCCAGTGCTGAGGACCTGCAGAGTTAGGTACATGAGGGTCTTTATTTAGCTCATAATCTCCAGGTGGAAACAAACATGCAAAGTCCAATATTTACAGTTCAATATAACAAATGCTCCAACAAAGATTTATAAAAATACCATGGGAACCCAGGGGGTTAAATTTGCAGCTAAGCAGTAAAGAAGTGCAAATCTTAACAAGCAGGCAGCATTAGGGTAAAACCTGTAGGATGAATATATCTCCAGGCACAATGACAAAAGAGGCTGTTCTAAACAGGAGAATTACTTAAATATTGGTATAGCTTGGGGTATTATTGGAAAAAGTGGGGAGTCGTGTGTGGCTGGTGCTTAACTTACGCTCCAGAGACATGAGCAGTACACTATGAATCTGGAAGTATAGGTTATTGTAAAGATCCATATATATAATAGTAAAGAATGAAGACTTTGTAGGTGAAAGAACTAGGAGATTTTGAGAGAGTTGCTAGATAAGAATTATATTTTAGGCAAACAACTAGAGGCAAAATTCAGGATGCACTGCAAAGTAAGATAGGACCTTACTGTTTAGGCATATCAAATTCTATGGCATGCAGATACAATATCTTAAATGCTTTTTTAAATTTTAAATCAGAATTAGAGTAGTGACCCTTCATCTCAAGATCACCAAGGGCCTTAGGGCTTAATGAGAATGGTGAGTGCTGATATGACATTACGGAGCTAAGGCGGGTAGAGTGCAGCAAATCAGATAATTTACTCTAGATCAGCTATATTCCTCCATCAGCTTATTTTTATTCATGTGGCTTGTGCAAGTGAGGTGAACTCCCTATGCATGGATTCTTATCTGTAAAATGTAGAAAGTAGTAATATCTTTTTCATATAGTTGTTTTGAAAACGAAATGCTTATTACATGTGAAGTGCTTTAGCTGTAATTATTCCACAGCAGTTTTCAGCTGGGGTGATGTGATTTTGCCTCCCAAAGGACACTTGCAAATGTCTGGAGATATTTCATTTTGGGTTGCTGCAACTGGGAGGAGATGCAACTGTTATCTAGTGGGCAGAGGCTAAGGATGCTTCTAAACAACCCCCAATATACAGGATAGTTAGCCATAACAAAGAGTTATTTGTCTTAAAATATCATTATGACATTAGTGCCAAGACTGAGAAACACTGAACTAGAAAATAATAATTTTCTAACTTTTCTGCCTGCATTATTCACGGGACATTTTGGTCAGTCAGCTAGGAAGTAAAGGCCTGGTTTACTGAATTGTTATACCCAGATACTATGCTGAATAAAAAGAAGGAAAAGTTACTAATACATTCTATCAATCACAGTAATTTGCTAGAAGTAACAGAATTTTTAAAAATCAGAATATAGAAAGTTCACAAAATCTCTAGGAGAACCAGAGACCTGTGTTGATTGCCTCAGAGCCAAGAACAAAGCAGCAAGTCATAATACATCCAGAAAAACAAAAGCAAAACCAAAAACACCCACAATACATGGAACTGCTCCTTCTAACTGCTGTTTAGCACGTCTGACACTAGGTACTTCCTTGCAGACATTGCCAAAGAACCCTGTAGTTGGCAGAAGGTCTGACTTCTCCTAGATGACCACCACTTACAGAGGCTTACTTCCTTCTCCAGGCCTCAGCAGATGCATTTGAATCAAGAGAACAAAGGTAACATGGGAATTCTAGCTGCAAGGGAATCTTGGAAATTAGATTTTAAGCTGATCAGATCAACTTCTACTCTAATCCATTTACCCTCTACTGTAAAGGAAAGAAATTTCCTGTTATTTTAGTGCTCATTTAGCATCCTAAATGAAGGATGTTCTTTAACTTCTATTGTAACCCCAAATTTCAATCCTTAGACACATGAGCCCCTACTGGTCCTGCCTGTTCTCTTCCATTAACTTTTATTAATAGACCGGCAGTTTTAAGACATACCTAAGACAAGATACCCCTTTGCCTTAATAACCAATATTAAGCATGTCAGTCATCAGACCAAACATCTGAAAAATCCTGTTCATCTGGAGGCAACAGGGTCTCATTTCTGTCTAAAGCATCTGATACTGGTTGAATTGTAACCCCAAAATAGATACGTTAGAGTACCAAACTCCAGTAGCTCAGAATGTGACCTTATTTGAAAATAGGGTCTTTATACAGGTAATCAAGTTAAAATGAAGTTATTGGGGTGGACAGTAGTCCAGTACAAATTGGTGCCCTAACTGACTGTACTTCAATAAAAACAAACAAACAAAAAACCAAATTGGTGTCCTTATAAAAAGGGGAAACTTGGGCACAGAAACAGACATGCATAGATGGAAAATTGTATGAAATCCCAAAGGGAGAACATGGCAGGAGATTATAGGGGTGCATCTACAAGCAGAAGTTCAGAGATTCTTAAGAAATACCAGAAGCCAGATAAGGCAAGGAAGGATTGTCTCCCAAACTGTTCAAGAGAACATAGCCCTGCTGACATCTTGATTTCAGATTTCTGTCCTCCAGAACTATAAGGCAATAAATTTCTGTTGTTGTAAGTCACCCATTTTTTTCCTAGGACTAAGGCAGTCCTAGGAAACTAACACAGCATCCTTCCTTCAGGTTCCAAGGCAACTGAAGCATAAGAACTTATAATCAGGAAAACGCAAAGCTTTTGTCTCAGACCCACCAATAAAAGCAATGTCCTCCCATAGAATGCTAGGGTAGGTCACCAAGTACAGTGTTTAGGATATAAAATGGAAGTATATAGAGACTCCTCTTGAAGAATCTATAAACTACATGAGGGCTGGAACCTGGTCTTATTTACCAGTAAATCTTCAGAGGCTATAACAGTACCTACATATGTGAGATGCTCAGTACTTTTACTGAATTAAAAATTGGAAAGGAAAAGATGGTAAGTTGCAGGTTTTATTTAGTTTTAAGAATAGTTGAAAGTTGGACATATTTATTCATGAAAGAAAGGAGTTAGCTTAGAGGGAGGAATTATAGACGCAAACAATAAAAAATAATTAACAAGCCAAAGTACAGTTATAGACAAAAGCAGCTAGAAACAAAGGCCAGGTAGAAGAGTTAGCTTTACAAATGTGTCAGGATACTTCTTTCTTTGACACACAGGGGAAAGAAGCAGGAGCAGGTGAGATACAGATAAATTCTAGAGGTGAAAATGTGGAAGATGAGAGAGTTCATACAGGTTGGCTTCTAATTTCCTAGTAAAGTAGGGAGCTGGCAGCCTGCCGGGAATAAGCGGGCAAGGTGGGGGCATAGGGCCTTAGAAATATGGGCAAGATTTGGAATAGTCACTAAGGGAAATGAGAAAAGTTGTTGATTAGTGTTAGTAAAAGGATTGCTGAGCAGATTTAAGGGGCCAGCTGAGGTTGAAAATTAAATTTGTAATGGAGACAATCAGCTCAGTTATGTGATTTTCCCTAACAGCATTTGGCAATCTGGGAGCAAAAGCAAAGAAAATGGATGTTAGGGTTGGAGACTGGTGAGACAGGTGAGGCAGATGGTCAAGGGAGTGATGGATGAGAAGGTGCTACCAAGAGTGTATTTGGAATGATGGATCATGGGGTCCAGTGTGAGTTAGGATGGGAGTGCTGCCAGGAGGGGCTAGTGGAGTTAGAGAACAAAGGAGTGACCAAGCATGGGTTTCAATGACGTGAAACAGTAGGCTCACTGGGAGTAGGAGTCTGACAGAGGGGAAAGAGTCATGGGTTGTGGTCAGATGGAGAATTTTGGTGTTCCAATTTCTTGGGTGTAGCATTCATCATTATCAACAAACCTTTACTAAATGGGAAATGAGCACACAGTCCCATGTTTCTAGGTCAGAGATTCTATTCATATTGTTCATCTTCTTGAAGGAAAACAGAATTAGTGACAATGATTTGGGTTAGGAAGCAGAATAGTAAAAAAAGGAAAAAAGTATAAAATTAGTGGAAAAATAAAGGGGAAGCAGTGTCAAACTCCTTTCTGCACGTGATTAGAAACTGAGAACTTTTACATCTGCTGGCCAAAGTTCCCTCTCTCGCTCTAATTTCACCCTTCTAAAATACCAGGTTTTTTTTTTTTTTGGACCTCCTATTTCATAACGTATTTGATTTCTACAGAATGTCCATGTATTGTCAGAAATAGGGTGTCTTTCTTCCCCCGAAAACAACACAAAAACCTATTTCCTGCCCTTAAATCTTTCTAAACTACACACAAATAGGTTTTCCAGACTGATTTCATGATTTCAGTTCCTAATGTGTACTCCTCTGTCCCTATAGTCTGGAATATGTTGTATTTTATGCAATGTTGTATATTATGCAATGTTCTCAAGTAAATTTTATCTTTCTGTAAAAGAGCATATTTCTAAAATCTAAAAGCAACTGGTATAGTGGAACAAGATAAGAACTCAGTTTGTTAGGAAATTGTACTAAATAAAAATTAACCCAAAACTGCAGTTACTTATCCTAATAAGTAGCACTGTGCCTGGAAACTAATCGAGTAATCAAAAATATTAATTGTATTTCTAACCAAACTTAAAGCTTTAGAACTTACTGCTACAGATTAAAAGACTTAAATCAGATTCTAGTTGAATTTACATATCAAAGCATTGAAATGGTCCTATAGTGACCAACTACATTTGCAGAATAAATTCGTTTACATAGTAGTGGTTAATGCCAGAGACTTAAATTCAATCTACATAGCTCAGCCAAAGATGTAACACTGGAATAAGAAAGGTAATTGTCTACCCAGTTGAATCAGTCTGAAACCACTTTTTAAATTTTCTGTATATTTCTTCCTCACAAAGTTTAGGAAGTATTTAGGATAATCTGAGAAAGCCCAAAAGAGAATAGAAGGGATAAAAAAAAAAAAAAAAAAGAGAGAGAGAGAGAAAGATATAAGAAACAAATGAAAAAACTTAATTTGTGTGTCTCAAAAAGAGAAAACTGAAGTAAGCCATGTTCACAATCTATAAATAATACCCCCTGGGTACCAATATAATGAATGAAGGGAATTATTCATAGTCTCAGAAGACATAAGGACAAAGAGCAATGACTGGAAGCTAAAGAAAGCAAAATATAGGTTAGATATTAGGAGCACGATCTGAAAGGTGGCCTATTCCTGTTAAGCCAATGTAAATACAACCCTTTTTGTCCTACAACATAATGATTACCTGAGAGATTAAACAGTTTCCCAGAAAATTTACTTTCTTTTTTAATTGATAAATTTCTTTATATCAATATTAAAACTTTCCAAACCACTTTATCCTGAAAATTAACCAGTAGAACAATTCCTACTTGCAAATGGAAAAAAAAATCACCTAAATAAATGAAAAATACAAAAGTAATTTTGAGAGATATAAGCAAATTTTTAACTCATGTCAAAACTATGTCACTAGTGTCACAGATTCACTACCATGTGAAAGCGTACCATTTGGGAAATGCTCAAAGAAAATCATTGAACTCTTCCATATGCCATAAGAGCTAGTTAAGGTATAAAAAAATTAGCTTCTTGAATAGGGGATAATTTTTGGAAAAAAGTCTGAGGAAGTTCTAGCAAGTGGAGATGACAGTACTGAAGCTAAGGGAGTAGATTTGGAATCAGCGAAATCTGGGCTTGAATCCCTACTCCAGCACTTACTGTTGGCCTTGGACTTAAGCTCCCTTATCTCAATACCTCAATTGTAAAATGGGGACATGTGAACCAGAGGGTTGTTGAGACTATTAAATTCCATAAGATAATGTGTGTGAAGTGCTCCACCTTGTAGCTGATATTTTCCAATGAATTGTCATCATTGAGATGAGTATTCTGGGAGATGGTTAGAGGGATGAGCAGTGGATAGTCATAAGCAGTGAGCACACATAGTAGTATGATCAGCTACCAGAAAAACACTCCTTTTTCTCCCTCAACTCTTTCCATTTCCTCATCTCTTAGCCATTCATTTGTATTCTGTAGGCAAATCTGATTGTTAAGTGGGAACCATCTGTTTGGCAGAAAATCTCTATCAATGGCAAAATCCCTCAGAATCCCTATGAAATTTTTTTCTACTAAGTGAAGCAGAAAAAAAAAAAGGTAAGATTTCACATAGGAGAATAAATTTTTGTTAATAACATTTAATTTTGATAATATATGGCTTGATATTCTCTATTAAGATCAATTTTAAAATTATTAATCAGTGAATTATCTACAGCTGGGAAGTAAATAAAGCATTGCAATAAGTAGGGAAATATTTACATATTTTATGCCGATAAAGTAGAGATAGTTATTTTATTCAGATAAAGTAGAGATAACTACAGACTTGTTTCATAAAAATAGGAAGACATTATAGCAAGCACCACGTACAGGAACTATTGGTTGAAATGGGTTCTTTAGACCAGGATTAAGCATTCTCTTAATCTGTAATGGTCCCTTAATTTTGCCTTTGCTTAAATTGCCTTTAGTAGTCATTATATCATCCTTCTTACTTACCAAAAGTAGCCTTATCATAGCCAGGTATACAATTAGCAAATTCCTTCAAAACTTCCTTAAAATTCATTACTCCTACCAAGAAAAGTAGAATTTTAGGTCTAAAAAATTTGTTCAGTAGACCCACTTCAAAGAACATTTGTTTAAATTTATTCTTTTATTACATATTCATTTAAAGTTTTGGCCTTGCTTTGGGTTTAATCCTAAAATGTATATATATCAGAAAGAAGAAAATAGTCAAGAGTTAAATAAGGAAAGTAATTGAAAATTTTTAATTGTATTTCTATGATTATGTTATTGGAAAAACCTGCTTTAACAAGATGCAAGAAGCACAAATCACAAGAAGAGAAATAAGTAGATTTGATTACAATAAGATTAGTAATTTCTATGTAACAAAAGAGGCAATAGATACATTTACCAGATACAAGAATCTCCTGCAAATCAATAAATAAGACAAGAAACTCTCCTTAAAAATGAGTTTATTATATGACAGATAATTCATAGACTGGAAAACCAAATAGCTAAGAAGTACTTAGGGATACTCTAAATTAAAGCACCAAGGAAATACCACTTATTGGCTAATAATTGAGTAATGAATAAAAGCAAGTATTATCAGAGATGTGGAAACTCTAGTGGATGAGACTCTAAAGTAGGCATTAGAGAACTATCTGGCAGCTCTCTTGTTACACTAAGTGCATGAAGTCCACATTAAGTGTATGAAATCCTTATGTCTACAAAAATTTCACTTCTTGGAAAGTATCCCAGAGATTTCCTCAATAATATCACGAAAAGGACACACGAGGACTTCACAAGCTCTGCTTGTGGTAGCGGGCAATTGTACACAATCTAATTGCCCATTTCAGGAGGAATACTAAGTAAGGAAGAGAAGTAAATGACTGGTTAGACAGCCAGCAAAATGACTAAATCATAAAAACATAGCAATGAGCAGGAAAAAGAGAGAAAGAAATAGACAAACTCTATAGCACAACAAAATTCATTTAAATTGAAATACATGTATATAAAACAATTCTATATGCTTTACATCTGTAATCTGTGCAAGAATTTATGATTAATACATTAGAGTTACCTTTGTGGGGAATGAGAGAAGGATGGGAATGAGGAGAGGAGAAAGGGACAAATAAATACGAGAAAATTTTGTGTGACCAAATGATAGCTGTATTTTAGGAAATGAAGGAAATTATTAACTCAACTTTCAGCACCTTAGGCTCAAAGAAAGAAAGAAAGAAAACAAGAAAACTGAGGTAAATCACTAGCATGAATACAATATTCATTAAAATGTATATTTCTACCTGGTAAAATTATTCTATATAGAGTTTTGTTACAATAGTCTTTAGATGTTGCACAGTATGCCAAAACTGACAATAAAACAAAACAACAGAAATTTTAGAAAATGAAAAATGTTGAAGCTAGTTTGAGACTTTAAAAAGTATACTGGACACTTTTTGGATATCTGCCCAACTTTCAATGACACTGTTTCTCCGTCATCTGCCACTTCCCTCTACCCCTCCCCTCCACCCCATTTGTCTCATTAACTGGAGTGAGATTCTGGCAGCCAAACCATACCCCGGTGGGTCAATAGGAATCTATCTCCCATGAATCAGGAATTGGGATCCAGAGACAAGGACAACTTCTATTTATTCGAGAACTTAGGAGATTTGACCTGAGGAACTTTTCAAGGGTTATATTCTGACTGACCGCTTGTGCATAGAGAGGCAGTCTCTGCCCAGCAAGAGAAGATGTACAGAGGAGCAGAGAGAGAAAGTAGGAAAAAAGAGGACTGTTTGATTGCTTGCCCCAGGTGGTGCTGTGACTAATATCTCCCAAATCGTCCAGCCTTCTTCTAATAAGTTTCCCATTAAAAATATTTCTTAAGCTAGCTTGAGTTGATTTCTATAATTCTCAACCTAATAAGATTTGAGCAAGTATAGCATAGACTTCCAGTACTCACTCACATCCTACCTTATTTTCTATCTTGAACTTTTTCATCTCTAACTCTCAAGACTAAAATGTATAGCTCCGGAATCTTGCTTGGGTTCTGGGTCTTATATTTTCATATGTTTCTGTGGCAGTTTTTTTGGAGCACATGACCATTTATTTAACAGAAGACAAGTCAAAGTTCTTCTTTCAGAGGGAGAAAGTAAAAAGTGACAGGACTTCTGAAAGTCCAAGTGTAAATTTGGGTTTAAAAAGAGCTAAATCCAAGTGCTGAAATGCTCCCATCAACAAGGTGACATTCTTTTCTGTGGGATCTACTTTCTTGTGTTTTAGTTTCTCTCTTTGCAGACTGTAATGGCAAAGACAATTAGAATAACTGCATTATGATATTGTGACACTGAGAAAACATCAGTGAAAAGTGACTGCCCCTTTCATAATAATTCCAGTGATTCCCAGCAGCCTAGATTGTGTCAAGTGGCTGTTCTTAAACCAGTTGTAGTGACTCAGATTGACTTGTCTCAACACCAAAGCCTCTTCTGAATTCAAGGAGTAGTTGAGGAAAGCTCCATGCAAAACAGATAGACTCCAAAGAGTGGAGAATTAGTTTAAGGAAAATCCAAATGTAATACCAAAAAAAAAAAAAAGGGAGGGGAAAATAGATACCAGACAGACAGAACTATGCTAACTAAATTTATCATTTCAATCTCTCACCTAATACAGTTTTTTAATTTCACGTTGAGGAAAACCTCTTCTCAGCAGAGGAAGAAAACTCAGTTCAAATCTTAAATTTGTAATGAACTGTATAAATATACCTCATAAACTGTTCAAAGACTTATCAAATTAGTAGCTTATCAAGGGAAGGAAAATAAAAGAATCATGAGGCATAATACTGGCAGTTCTTACTATTTCCAAGAATTATGGGAAAAATCATAAAGCCTTGAAAACATTCTATTTTGAACTCTTCAACAGCTACTGTTTTTAATATTGAACGTTTAAATACTCCTGTAGGGAAAAAAAAGGACTTTTTTGTTCCACTGAATAAGGCATGTCAGCTCTAATGTGATTCATAATTTTAAGTTATGTATCAGAATCTCCTGATCAGTTTTTAACAAAACACACATTTTTGGAGTCCATCTTCACCAGTCTTCAAAGAGTTTTCCATTACATTTATACTTCATACTGTCAAAAATTTACCCAAAACTTGAAAGCAAGATAACAAGATTATTGGATTTTTTAAAATTCAGTGCTGACTGAGTTTAATTTCCTATTGTCTGGTCTTTTTTTAGAATTGTGCAGGGATAGAAGTTAACTTGTAGACTTAAAAAAAACATAAAAATGGAAATAATTTTTATTTAATAGAAAAGATAACTCCAAAGATTGAAAAGATTTATGTCACTGTTGAACTTGAGTCATGTGTATTCTTCTATCATTGCCCCAAAATATCTAGCCTTTTCAAATGCTCTTTGGTTTTTACAACTTACTGGGTCTCTCTACTAAATTACATAAGCTTTTGACATATGCCCATTTTATATCTGCATGAGAGTCATGATGATTTTACGTTTCTGAAAATCATGGTTAAAAATAGTTTACTTTGACATTTACCTATCACTATTTTACAGATGTTCACTGACACCTTTACAATTTTATCAGTACTGTTTTTGTTTAATTTATTTTTAATCAATTGATAAATTATATTCTTTATAATTTTAAGAACAAAAGGAAAATAATATTTCAACAAGGTTTTCTTTGTTCCTCTTTAATATAACAGAGTTTTGGGTTCAACTTGGGACAGTTAGGCCAGGCACTTTAAAAGGCTGTGTGATTTCCTCACACTAGTGAAAACATAAAAATCAAATACTTTGTTGTCTTCAAGTTGTTGCAGTAACAAAGCAGTTAAAGCATTCATTCAAAATTTCTTCTGAAACACTTGAAGAAGGAGATATAGAAGGCTGTGTTAACACATTTGTATACTGGTTGTCTATATGTTTACTTCCATGTGTGTGAAAAAGCTGAATAGAAGAGCAAATACACCACCCGCACCTCCAGATAAGAGAAATTTTCATTTCCAAAAGAAAAACACTTACATTTGAGTGTGTATAAACAAAAGTTATCTTTAATTTTTAAATCCATATTATATAGTTGGTTTACTATATTCTATATTATTAACCTACTTGCCCTACCTGAGGAACTCTGTCCTTCCTACAGATAGCTCCCTTATCATAATGTTATTGTCCATTCATAAATAATGTGGTTATACAAAAATCCCTGTTGGAATTTTTGAGTGTTTTTAAAATTTTCTCTCTGTACTTAACCACTTATATTTTATCCTATTTCCTCTACAACTTTATTTCATATTAGACTGTCTTTATAAGATTTTTTTATATTTTGTTTGCATTATGTAGTATATTTGGGGAGAATTATATAATTTAATATATATTATATACAAACATATGTACCACAGATCATGTGGTAGTGACTCTTACAATCAAAATTATAAGGTTGAACCACATCATATATAAATGTAGAAAAATTTCAGATAAAAGTTTTTAGGAAATTGGTCAACCTGTCTGTTGAGTATCTTGATTATTAAGTTTAGTGCAATTTTTTTTTTATCTGCAGGATGCTTAAAACATCTTTGTTGAACTGAACCAAATGGAAACACAATATGGTATGAAGAAAAAATATTTTTCAAGTTCTTGTCCATAACATTAGCATATAGAGAGTATACTACTTGACTTGCTTTTATTTGTAACTATTATGTGATAAGGATAACTCAGATTTAAAAACATTTTTTGACTCTTTAAATAGCCTTATAAGTGTACAAAGAGGGACTAAATGTGTTACCTTTCAGGCTAGTACTCTGGAAGTTTTAAAGGTTTGCATTATTTTAATTACCTTCTAATAAATTTAAAGATAAGTTTATTCAATTGCTATTAGATGCTACTCCTTCCCAAATGAATCGTGGAACCAAAATTCATAGGTGAATTTTATAATTGAATTCAGCCTTTATTTCTTTTTACATTTTTTGAAAACATTTTCATCTTCTCTTCACTATTCTTTGTTCTCTCTCTCTCTCTCTCTTTTTTCTTTTTTGATTGCTGCTTGGAGTTTGTTTTCTATTTGGTACATGGCACAGGGTTATGAGGTGTCAGGAAGGCTCTTGTGTGGCTTGGATAGTAAAGAATGGGGTTCTCTCAACTTCCTTTTTGGTGTTTTGCTGTTTTAATATTAAAGATCCCAACTTTCTGTTGGCTGTAGCCTGCTTAGTCTTGGGTGGGGGGTGGGTAGGGAACAGGAGGGGGGCGGCTCTCAGGAGCCTAGTGCCTTGGAAGGAAGCCTGGCAGCTAGTGGCAGCCACTCAGGACGGGGGCCCGGAGCTGGTTTTGCCAGGCTGGCCGCCAGGCTGCTACTTCCCTGAGCCAGGTCACAGGTGATCCTGCTGGTGGAGGTCTGGGGCAATTCCGAGTGCTCTGGGGACTCCAACACTGTGGCCATGACTGGGAGAGTGGACTACCCGAAAAAGAAGCTAGCCCACCAGTGTCCCTGGTAGACGTTTGGAAGACCGGGAGGTGGCGGAGGATGGCTTCCCCAGGGTACTCCGCACTTCTGCAGCAGCGGTTACTGGTAGTTGAGCCCGGGCGGCGCCGGCAGCAGTGGTGGGTGGCCGTCAGTGAGCCACTGGAGGGCAAGGCTGCCATGATCTTAATGTTTAGGATAAAACTTAATGTTTAGCATATAGGAAATGGCTACTATATATTTTCAAGTACCTCTGAAATTAAAAAAAGCTAACTCACTTGAGATTATGCATAAACAGGGCATTAGGGCTCTATCTTGCCTTTCTCTTTTTTTATCAGGCTTGATTTGAAACAGTTCAACCTGGTAAGATGTGAATGGGTTAACTGAATGTGACCTGCATTGACCACCCCTAGAATTGAGATTTGAAGCATACTCTTTTATTATTGCTGGCTTACAGGCATGGATACAACTGTTAATTTATTAGCGCTTTGGTATGTCATAACTCAAAACAACTGTAGTCTAGGGAATCTCCTTAAACAAATACTCAAGAAAGGACTTTTCTATTTAGCAGAATTTGTATAACCGATATTAATGTGTAGACTAGGCAGTCAAACCGCAAACTTTGAATTTTTGCTTGTAATAACAATTTCATCTCTCATCCCGGGTTTCACTTTACTTTCTCGATTTGAGAAGTCATTTACTATCTTCAAAAGTTCCCTGTATGAGATTTATAGTAGAATGTAAGCTTCCCAAGAGACCACATTTGTACATGTGCTGCTCTAAAATTACCAGCACCTAGCACACCATCACATAAAGGCACTTGACATTTGAATGAGTATTTTCTTTTTAAGTAATTTAATAAATGAATGATAAATAAAGAAATAAGCATATGTTAGTCCAATTATTACAACTATGCTCTGGGCTTTGTAGCAGCAGCATTTCTTTTTTTTTTTTTAACATTTTTTATTGATTTATAATCATTTTACAGTAGCATTTCTAAAAGGATAAAAGATACCCTAAACATGCTTGTTCTATTTCACTAATTTGCCAAAAGTAAGTTCTGAATATATGTATAAAGAAAATGTTGATACAAGAGAAACAAGCAAGAGCTACGTAGAGTGCCAACATATTTTCCTATTTATCCCACAGATTTATCAAATAAGTCCAAGATGAATTATGCTTTTATTAAAAATTCATAGTATTAGCATATGTTTTTAAAACCTTAAAACCGTGGTGTCAGGTTTGCCTACTCACGTGGTCCCTGCTGGAAGAAATACCAGGTAGTTGCAAAATAGCTGGCTAAGGTAACCATTTTGGTTTTGACTGTAACTGATTCATTGAATACAAGAATAATGTTATAGATTCAGAGAGAAATGGGGTCTTCTAGAGGTTTTTCTTTTTTTTTTTAATGCATTTTCTGAAGTTTTGGATATTTGTTTTTAGAAGGTACTATTGATTAAATAAAATGTCCTTTATAAAATGAGAAAGTCTTGTTTCTATAATTTATATTTTGTTGTACTTCTGAGAATAATTTGGTATCAGATTTCTGTTATAAATCACCAATACTTTTTAAAATTGCAAGGCTAGTCTTTGTATTTATTATTCCAAATTCCCATTGTGATATACCCTCAGGCAGGCACATCATTTATTTGTGCATCGTCTGCATGACAAACAAAGAATGCTGGCTGTATAATATTTAGCCCTTACCAGTTTTTAAAATATAAAAATATTATAGTAATGATTTCATATACATGTATCTATATATAATTATATATGTTAAATATATTTCTATATTATTTATATAATGTATAATGACATATGTACTGGAATGTATTATGTTGCAAATCAAAGTACCTTTCTTATCATACATTATTTATGCAAAAAAAAGACTCCATATGAACAAAAAGAAATGTTACATGTTTAGTTGAATTCTAAAGCTTATTTTTTACTTTACAACATGTATTTTGCTTAATTAGGTTAAATGACCACATTTATTGTAGGTAGATTTAATGTAAAATAATATGACATTGAACATTAGATTTATGGGGCATTTTACACATTAACTTTAAGAGATCAAATAAGCCATAAAATAAAATACTACGTACTTTATTACTTAAGAAATTGACCAAGAAGAATGCAAATTGCTTATTGGTGTCAACTGCTGAACTGACAAAAAATTAAACAATATGAGTTAAAGAATGATTTCAGGCTATCTAAATATAAAAATTTAAGCTGGAAATAGAATGTAGGTTTTAAATATGTGATGTTGTGTCTACACAACACATTTTGGCAACTAATGTGTTGATACATAAGGCCACAGGCAGCAGTTATCTGACAGCTGGCTTTCCACATTTATCACATAGAAAATCTGCTGATCGTATTTCAGTTTTTCACCTGCACACGCAAACACAGGTATTGATTGTCATCCAAAGCAGCATCTTGGAAAAGATAGGTCACTGATTTCCCTCAAGGAAGGATTTCATTAAAATATTTCTTTTAAACTCCTACTTTTGGACTCTATTTTGACATAACTGTCCTATACAGTTTGAATCAAAAGTTCTGTTTTGATATTGTTAGAGTGCCAGCCTTAGTCGGACATACTAATGTAGTTCATACCTTTCTATGATTGAATAGGAGGGAAAAACATTCTGGAATGCAACAGAATTAGTAAAAGTAATATAGACGTGTAACTGGTGTACATACAATGTACTACTCATGAAATTATTAGTCTTTCAACAAATATCAGTAACAATATACATGTAAATTCAAGACAAACACAAAAAGTACTAAATAGCAATATAATTGCTACATAAAAATTGAATATGAAGAAATGTGAAATATAATGTGGATGTATATGGTTAATCAGCAAAAGAAAGGGTCATGTTTTTAGATTTAAGAGTTCAAGTTGGTCTAGGAGATGTGGCTTGAAGGTTTGTAATAGTGGAGAAATTGAGTTGAATCTGGAGGAAATGGTGGTTTGGTTGGTTAGAGAATAGAAGGATGCTATCTCAGAAGACTAGAAAAATATTGCAACAATCGATGAGCTCTTGGGCACGTGTGCTTGTGCACATACTTAGGGAAGCATGATGATCTATAGGAATGAGGCAAGACCTCCTTTTTCCTGGCTGCAAATAATGGACAAAACTCAGGTGTCAGTAAGAACTTCGCTGCATCTAAGTCTAAGTAAATAGAACATGTTTTATATTTTAATTCAAGGTTGTGAAGAAGACAGATGTTCCAAATGTTTTGAGTATCTGGAGGATAGATTCAGTCCTCTAGGCAATTTTTAGTACAGTTTGTGTGATTCTTAAACATATATTCAGTAATAAGAAATGGGAAAAAGAAAGATGTGATAGCAAGATGTTACCCAGAGTACAAGACTACCCTGGTGTTCTTTTTTCCTCCTTTCCTTCCTGGTCAATAGCTGAGGATATGCAGTGAAAAGGGTAACTGCTTTTATAATCTGACCAGAGATATAGTTAAGTCTGATTGTTCAGACACTTTCTCCATTTTGTAAAAATGACACATTCGTTCTATTGACCAAAGACTAGGATTTTATTATCTGAATTACATTTATAAATATTTAAAAATACGTACATAAAAATTTCTGCTGTAAATTCAACTTTCATCTCAGTAATCTAGGATTTCACCTGAGAGAAATACTTGGTGTATCAACGTGGCTGTTTGTATATGGGATTTTCTTGGATGTTTTGGGCCTGAAGTTCATTAGATGGGAAACGTTACTCTACTAGCCAAAACAGACTGACCCACAAGGCACGAACATCTGGGTTCAGAGCCAAAGGGTATGAAGTTGCTCAGAGAGGAATGGAAGAAGTAAAAAAGCAAAAGGGGTAATAGTGGGAAGCCTATTAGAACCTGGACAAGACAACTGCTCTTAGGTAAATGATTTTATTTGTCATTCAGAGAAGCCTCCTTAAATCCTTGTATGACTAGGGTGGGATTGAACATTGAATGCAAAAGGAAATCTACAGTCAAAACATATGGAAATTCATCCTTAACAAAATGAATACCAGTCAGATAAATGAGCAACTGGAACAGGTAAAACTGTTTTTTCTACAAATTGAGCATTTTGACAATTTGGATCAAAATAGTCAGTTTGATATGACAAGAAATAAATACAGAGTTATATAAAATGGTAGTGAATCCTTGTTAGAACTGATCAAAGTTCAGAGCAGAATAATTATTCTTATCTGGCCAGTAAGTGAAAAGAAAAACTGATGATGATCTAAAATTATCTTATTTAAAAAAATGTTTAAAGTCACGTAATTACTCAAATTTGAATTTATTTAGATTCAGAGCGAAAACTACTGCATAGTTTTATTTTATTAAAATAGATTTTAAAAGACATGAAAAGTAATTTGTTAGAAATTTAAAATCCTCACTGAAAAGATAATTTTAAAAAAATCTATGATACTATGGTATGGTAAGACTATTAAATGTATTTTTTTATCATGGCCTCACCTTAATTATGGTAAAGCTTTTTCATTTTTGGAATGATTAAATCATAATTTTAAAGATGGCTTATTATAATTTACAAGGGGGGCAGAGTGTGAAACAAATGAGACAAAACTAGAAAGGAAAATGAGATCTGTGAAGATGATTATGAAGGGAGATACAGCTTAACACTGGAAATATGATACATTGCCAGATAAAGAATAAGTCCTCTGAAAAATAGGAAAAATAAAAATATAGTTCAGATTTATATATATCAAATATGTATACATATTATATATGATTAAGAAAAAGAAGTGTATGTAAGAAATTGTCCTATAAAAAACAGATTCAAAATCAGAGTCATCATTTTGATACTTTCTCCCTTTTTTACGTTACTCACGTTATAAATTTTGTAACTTGAGAATTAGATTATATAAGAATGGTTAGTTTAAATTGATTGGATGTTTGAGGTTCATTATTGTGTCTGGGAAGTCATCTGATTAGAAAAATATATAAAGCTACCCCACATAATCTACAGGGCTCTCATGTTTTTGTTTTTTCTGTCTTTTCATGCAGAATAATTTCTGAACACTGCAGCACGAGCTGTGTCTTTCCTAGTTACCAAAGTAAATAAAGCACATTGGATTCCTAGGACTGTGATGGAGAATGAGGTGGAATGAGGATTGGAATTCAACTGAGGATTTTTAAAACCCAAAGAATAGATAATGTTCCCATTTAAACAAGCTTTGGATTTTAATTGATTTGGGGATAAGGACACAGACTCTTCTGTTTGCTGTTCCATGTCTTTAAATAGTCTCGTGGGAGGAAACCATCAAAGTGTATTCTGTAAATGAGGAATTAACAAGGCAAAACTAAAGACACTTAGGTTTGCATCATAAATTGTGGCTATTGACTAAATTGTCTAGAGAAAGCCTTCTGATTATGTAAAAATTTAACCTTTTCCATTTCCCAATTGGAACTGTTGGCTCAGCTTTGTCAACAAATCTAATGCCAATCAAATGAAGTGCAACTTCAGTTAAAAAATGAATATTATGACAGAAACTTCTCATGTATATAAAAATTTAGAATCCCATATGAATGAGAATTCAAGCTAAAATAAATCTGAGTATTTATGTCAACTTTGTCCACACAGAAGTATACTTATTCTATGTAGAAATAAAGTGATTATGGAAAATTATACCACTTTGGAGACCTAAGAGTTTGAATTTTGGAAAAAAAATACTTGTGAAGCTGAATTGCTTCATGGGATGTCACTTTTTAAAAAGCATCAAGGCCTTAATCTTTCCTTATTTTTATTGAAATAAGAGTGGTTAATAGCACTTCACTGAGATTTGTACAATTTCTACATTTATGTAATTTGACTAGTTTTTCTTACATGCAATTAACTTTTATGTTCCAGAGTGGTTTAATTATAATGGCTGTAAATATCAAAAATTAACTGTCAATTGGTACTTAGAACCATATTCTAATTGATACTTCAGTGAGGTGCCTAGTATTTGACAAAAAAGGAAGCTTTTTACATTTTGCATTTGAATTAGCATGTGATAAACAGCCATAAGCATTCACATCCTTACCTGACTGTGAGTCTAATAGGGAAACCTAATTAGTTAATATATATGTAACATACACATATGTACTAACTCCTATAACCTGAATAGAATAGTTGCATAATATTATAGGATTAAACATCATAAATTTAATCAAACGAATGATTGAAAATAATTTAGTATGTTTATTCTCTTACATCTATTTTAAGACTAAGGGCAAAAGGCCCTTGACTCGTTCTGTAAGTGGGGTAACATGATTTATGATATGAAGTAATAAGGCAATCTTTTCTGCAAAATCTGGTAAAAACACTTTTGAAATAGAACACACTTGAGTGTAAGATGTTTCCCTTAGATCTCCTGAGGGGACTGTGCCTGGAGGATTGATTCTGATTGTAGGTTTTGTATATTTGGAAATTTTATTTTATCAGTTTGCTCAGGGATTATTAGAGTGAACAAATGAGGCTAACCAGATTCCTAAGGACAATTTACTAATCTTAATTCAGGAAAACATTTTCTTATTATACACAGTACCTTTTGGTTTTTTAATTTTCTTGAAAAGGGAATCAAATTGCTTGGAATCACAGCAAAAAAAAAAAAAAATACCTTGACTATTTTTATTCATCCTTAAATAGGATATGGGGAATCATTTGTGCTGCACCATATGTCCATGGTGTCAGGTAAGACATAACTGGCTCTGATGAGAACAATGCTGGACAAACATATTTGTTCTTGTTCTATAGCTTTTCTAACCACAACCTATGTAGCTCAGCACCCGTCTATTTGTATAACCAGCTTCATGAAGTTTAAATGTATAATGTTGTATCATTTTAAATGGAATACAATTTAGGATGGCCACTTTCTACTAAATCGAGTGAGGCATTTAACTAAGCTATGTCCAAGTATTATGTAAGACCAGTTGCTAGAGAACTTTTATTCCATATCTCTTTTGTGTTGGTATTTTGTTATTTCTATCTATGTACAGTAGTAGTTTCTAACCTCACCCATGAATTTTGTCGTGCATCTCAGTTTGAACTTGTGGCTGTCTTTTCTCTCATTAAATCCATAAAAGAAACTGGTGTTTTCTAAACTCTATTCCAAGAAAACTGGTTTAGAACAAAGATTTCAATAATTTTTAGCAAAATGAGAAAAAGAAATTTGTTTCCTAAAGCTAAATATATTTAACCTATTTTTGGCATTATTTCTTCTCTACTTTATTAAATATAAATTGTAGTAAATATCATTATTTCTGTTAGTGATCTCGGAAAAATAAAATGCTGGCCATTCTATAAAAGGAGCACTACTCCCTTTTTTTCCTCTTCTCCCTCTTTCTCCAGGAAGCACTACTGGGCTGATGAAAGTTTTCTGGTTTTTTTTTTTTTTTTAAAGACTATTAATTGAAAATAGGGCTGCCCTAAGGTTTTTGGGAAATGGATCACAGGACAGACACATAGAATCATTCCCTGGAAGCAGGTCTAAGAAATTTACCAGAGTGCCCTGAAAGCTTAGCCTTAGCCAGCTCTCTGTTTTCTCTCAAGGGAATTGTGGGACTGAGAAGAGAACTTGGCTGGAAGTTTTCAAAATTTGGGAGGAAGAAAACATAACAAGGGACTCAGCTTGGGTCTACTAAGAGAGATCTATACAGAAGTGAATTTGCCTAGTGGCCTGGTGCTCCAGGGTCTCCGAAAGCATGTTTGGTTGGGGGCTGAGAAGCCTCTTGAGAAAAGAATTTATACCTATCTGCTGCTCATGATAAGATGGGTTGGAACATTTGATACAAAATTTAAGTAAATTTTTAAACATTTAAAATTTTAAATGTTTGGTTATTTCCTGTAAGGTTTTATTACTACATTTTTCAACTGTGTCTTTAGCATTGTGGAAATAAAACCAAATTTGCCAAATAGTCTGCTTTTTTAATTTAATGAACTTGCTGCTGTGGCTTAATATAGATTTCAACTTTCTTCAGTGTTATACTGGAAAGTGTGTGTTCTTTCCAGCATGCAAGGCTTAGTGTATATTTGGTTAATTCATCTTTTAATTAATATATAATTGTATGTTTTATATTAATGTATAATTAAATTAATTAATCTATAAAAATTAATAAATGTTAATATATTATATAATTGTATAATTTTCCAGTATAACACTGAAGAAAATTGAAATCTATATTAAGTCATAGAAACAATTTCATTAAATTAAAAAATCAGAATATCTGGCAATTTTGGTTTTATTTTCATATATATACATAGAGAAAGTCCTCACTCAGTAATTGACTCTGATCTGGGCTTCACTCCTAGCAGTGCTGTGTACACACTCTGGGATCCAGGGCAAGTCATGGAGCCTCCTGAGCCTTTATTTCCTTTCTCCTGTGTGAAATCTGGTTTTAATAGTAAATACCACTTAGAATTCTTTTTTTTTTTAAATTCAAGTATAGTCACTTCACAATGTGTCAATCTCTAGTGTATAGTATAATGCTTCAGTCACACATATACATACATGTGTTTGTTTCCACATTCTTTTCCACTATAGGCGACCACAGTTCTCCATGCTGCACAGAAGAAACTGGCTATCCATCTATCCCATACACAGTTGTTGATATCTGCATACGTCTAATTCCCAATCCATCCCTTCCCGCTGGCTTTACCCCCTGTAATCTCAAGTTTGTTTACTATGTCTGTGAGTCTGTTTCTGTTTTGTAGATAAGTTCATTGATGTCTTCTTCTTCTTCTTCTTCTTCTTTTTTAAATTCCACATATGAGTGATATCTTATGGTATTTTTCTTTCTCTTTCTGGCTTACTTCACTTAGTATGACGATCTTCAGGTCCATCCATGTTGCTGCAAATGACGTTATTTTATTCTTTTTATGACTGAGTAGTATTCCATTGTCTAAATGTACCACAACTTCTTTATCTAGACATCTGTCGATGGGCATTTAGGTTGTTTCCATGTCTTGGCTATTGTAAATAGTGCTATTATGAACATTGGGGTGCATGTATTTTTTGAGTTATAGTTCCCTCAGGATATATGCTCAGGACTGGTATATGCCATTGCTTCTTTAGAGTACTGAAGTTGTTTCCTTTCCCTTCTACTGAAATAAACAATGCCCACTTCTCAATGAATGTTTTTGAATAAATATTCGAGGGACTACACAAGGTCTGTTTATTGTTTTTCAAGTCTAGCTATTGCTAAAAATATGAGTCAGAGGAAAAGATTGAACAAGAAGTGTGGCAACAAGTCACAGAGGCATAAGAAGTAGTTCTGTTTGGGCTATCACCCTAAATCCCATCAAATAGGCAATGGGAAGCCAGCAGAGACACTAGTGACATAGCCAAGTGGTTGACTGACAGCCCCTGCCAGGCAAGCTGGACTGATAGACAAGGTGATGTCTTCATGAAACAAACCCTACTGGCCGGTGTCAGTAGTTCTGTTGGTTCTTCTCAGGGTAAAGAGGTGGTGGGAGTAAAACCAATACCCGAGCCTTTTTAGCTACACATATCATTACCAGCACTAAGATGAGACATTGCTTCTAATTTTAGAAGTGGGAGAGCAGAGATAACCTGAGAGATCATCTGGTCTTAGCACAGGGTTAAGAGTCTAAGAAGAATGATGAATCTATCTACAGAAGGAATTTAGTTGATGCTGACCGTAAGGAAAATCTTAGTTGTCCATGCTAGCTAGAAATAAGGAAAAAATAAGGCTGGCACACTGAGGGAGGGGGCTGGTAGATATAAACAACTGGTTTTTCATTTTAATATGAAACGGTTTAATGGAACTAGGAGAGATTACTACTACCTATAACTCCTTATAAGTATAAAACTATGAGTATGCATATAAAATTTTGGTCAATTGAACGAAATAACATTGGTTAACTTACAAAAGCTGGAGTTAAGTAAATTTAATTACAGTGCTTCCTCCCAGTTATTTAAGTAAAACAAATTTCACTTTAACTAGGTGGTTATAGTCACCAAATTCAGAACTTTAAACTTTCCTTTAAAAAAAAAAACATGCAATTACTGGCAGCAAAAGAAAGACAACTGGATAATTTATAGATTTACTAGTATCATTTCTTAACCTGCCCACATATTCACCATTACAGCATGCTACCACAATCATGTGAGGATAACAGCTCTCACTCAGTTCACAAATCATGAAACCCATCTTAGTATTATCATTTTTCCCCAGTTACATGAAAAGAGTCTTTTTAAAAACACTATCTTAAATTGCATTCTACCTTTATTTTCCTAAAAATTATAGGACTTTTGAGTAGTGGTAGAAGACTCTTCAGATAATTTGAGATATAGGTAAGAATTTTTTGTGATTTAAAAATTAATTTTTATTTTAAAAATTTGAAGATCCTCTAAACATGTTGTGTTTAAAAGAAACAAAAAGCCTTACTCCTTCAGGGGTTCCTGTGAGACTGGTTGCAATTTTCACTTTAATTTTGACTGGAAATATTACAATAATGTGATTTTTTTTTTTGCAAGATGACCTTTAGTTTCAACTAGAAAGTAGGGCAGAGGGTAGGCTTATCCAAAGAAATAAGTTAACCTCAAACTGTCACTTTTAAAAATACTTAGCTTCAGATCAAGTTTGGGTGAGGATTTTTTTGAAACCAGATTGTTCACTTTTTTTCCAAAGTGTACAGTCATTTAGCCACAGCAGGGAGACATCAAGGAGCTATCTATCTTCCCTTCTCTCTCCCTTGCTCTCATTTCTGGAAGCACAGCAGTTAATACTGCAATTACAGAATGAAGGAAAGTGAGTCCTCTGACTCCAGTATCCTCCCCACTGCTTTGCCATGTATCAGTGCAGCCATTTCCAAGGCAGGGCAGGCTCTCTTAAAAAAGATTAAATGCCAGAGACTAGAGCAACTTTCACCTTCTATGTAATCAGTTGCAGTAAATCACACACAAAACAGCTCTCTTACTTTTTTTCCTTTTTCCATTCTTACCAAAATCTTTCTATTTTTTTCTGTCTCATCTTACCACTGAACATAGTTTTTTTAGTCATTCTTTCATCTGCACCATCATCAAAATCAGTAATGATTGAAGTTCAGTATATAGCTGACACTGTACCGAGTGATAGATTATACAGTGAAGGGGGCAAGAGAGATTCACCTGATTCAAATACTGCACATTTTTAAGCTTAAAGTTTAAAGCCAAGGACAAATACTTGCAAAATAATTTGTTTTCATTACATCTACCATATTTTTTTCCAAAATAATGATGAGATTTATTCTACTATGCTACATAAAAAGTCACTAATAGCTATCTATCACTTTTAAAAATAATTAGAATTCAAACTTTTATCAGTAAAATCTATTAGCATGTATTCTTTCTTTCCTTTAGACTGTTCTGTTCATGTATTTTATAATAAATACCAATACAAAAATGATTAATTGCATGACATCTCCATTTATTTATGTATATAATTATATGTTATTTACATGCTCTCTATATTCAATGCTCTAATAGCCCTTTAAGATTGGTGGAGTTTTATCTCCACTTTAGAGATGGATAAAATTGAAGTTCAGAAAGTTTAAGGTAACCATCCCAAGAGCTCAAAGCGTGTAAGTGCTAGAACCAGAATTCCAACCACAGTAACCAAAATCCACAGATCCCAGTGTGTTAACAGTGACAATATAGACTTGACTAAGTAAATTGCACTTTTCCTTGATCAAAGCAAAACTTTTTTTTCCTCCAAGAGATTGTGAGTAAATGTTTCTTTAAAAATCTGCATATACGGCAAAAATTTGTGACTCTTATTTTTTAAATGTTAATTCTTAAATATACATTTAATAAATATTTAATATATAAGAAATATACATATTATATTTTATATATAAGAAATAAAATATGTATTTATATAACGATATAGAAGTATAAGTATTAATATATAAATATTATATGAGTTTATAAATATATGCCTTATATATTGAAAATTAGACATATTAAGTGATTTTCTCAAGATTGGAATATTTACTACTATCTGAAATAAGACTGGGACAGAGGTTTTAGACCTCTTCTAGTACATTCCTATTGCCCTGGACCACACAGTAAGTAGTTTCTATTAAGAAGACTAAGAAAGCTTAACTAATGAAGTGCTATGATTATCAGAGTTCATGTTAATCTCTTCTCTTCTCTTTCCCTATCCTTTACCCTTCTCTTTACCTTTCTCCTTCTTTCTCCTTTTCCTCCTCTTCCTCCAGCTCTCTTTCCTTCTCTTTTTCATCTTAACCTTTTATCTTCTTCCTACTAATTTATATGTAGTTGTGGAATAGAGAAATATTTATGAAAAGAGAAACTCACAGCTGCCAAATAAACTGGCCAAATGCTACCATCACAATAGTATGCAATATATTATAACATCCAAATGCTACAAAGTTTTTTTTTACAAACTGAAATAATATATATTAAATAAATTACAAGAAGATTAAATGGATAATTTGTACATCATATGCTGAAACTCTTTGGTGAAAAAATATTCTAAAAACTGTTGTTAGAGCATTTGGAGTTATTAAATAAAGCATTAAGAAAAGTCTTTTGGCTTTGGAGTCACATATAACTTTAAAGAAGAAAGCTTCTTCTGAGAAATGTCTCTCAACTCTAACCATATTTAAAGTGGATTCATCCTAAAGAAATGTCAACAAGGCGTTATTTAATCTCAGTATACTACACTATGGCTGTGTCTTTATAGTCTCTCTTATTGATCGAAGGACTAGTACTAATTGGTATTAATGTCATTTGAAACTTCTCTTTTTCTGTGCTGAGTGAGTCCCTTTTCATACATGAGCCCTGTTTGCCTGCATATGTGTAAGGGAAATATATGCTCATCACATTACAACTGCACCACAGTTGCAGATACAATATAAGGCAAACACGTTGCATGTTTGCTATTAAAGTTGCATTTCAAATTTGTTGTTTTATGGTAAAAGCTTCCATATCTGGATTAACATATGTTCATGCTTTTTCATTTATTAAGGAAAAATAGCTTTTTTTTTTTAAACTTAGTCCTTTGAAATTACCATTTTTCTTGGATTAATTCAGTTAAAAATTTGATTAATCCTTCTTGGAGAGTGAGTTTCCTAATTCCATCGATCTTGATTGGAATAGAGTGTATGTCTCAAACACAAACGCATATATAATTTCTATCAATTTTTCACTTGCAACATGATAGCTTCCAGTTACCAAAGTAATTGCTGTGTAGCTACTGGGTAGTAGGAAAAGATTAAGTACTCTCAATCCTACAGAAAGTGCACAAGTAGCTATAACTCTAGTTGAGTTGAGTTACCAATGAACCTTTTCAAGGAACTATCCCTTTTATCCCTGCATAGAAAAGTAGACTTAAATTATGTGATTGCTTTGGTCATCTTATCTTGGATCTGTATTTTATGGAAAGGACACTTGAGATTCAAAATTTTATGTAGATTTTTTTTAAGCACAAAATATTCTCCTCCAATACTGTAAATTTTTCAATATACTTTCAACAAGGAGTCTGTCATAATTTAGATGAGTCTCTGAGGTATGGAATTCATGAATATCAAGCTTGACTTAAAAAGGGCTTTAATTTCTTTCAGTTACAGTAATATGGATCACCTTATCACTGTGAACCTTTTTCTGTGTTTCTATACAAACATATGAGCTTAGTAATTTATTAAACTAATCACTTCATTTATCTAAAGCAAAATCCTGCTAAAGCAATAAAAAAAAGGATAAAATCTCAATTAGATTTGAAAAGCACAGCCTATTATTTAATTAATTGCATTTTAAAGTATTTAATACAATATAGTTTTTAAATTCTCACCAATATATGAATATACTTTCAGTGATTTAATTATACAATTAAAACTTTTTAAACGTTTTTATTTAACTTGGCTCAAGTTAAGATAAACTTGAAATCAGTGTAATTCTTATAAATACTTTCAAAGCAGGATGTCATGGATGTGTTCAAACTTATTTTTATATCTGTAATACTTTTAGGCCCGTTAACTTAAGTAAAATAATGGGTGCTAATGGTCTGAATGTGGAGATCATGGGGAGGTGGCTTGTGCGGAATGGGCAATGTAGAAATATATACATCATAATATGAACGCCTCTCTATCTCCCACTACTCATTCTCCCTAAGTAGGCATTGTTAGCAGTTTGCTTATGTATCTTTTTAGACATATGTTCTAGACTTATGTGTCTTTTTAGACATGTGAATGTCAATTGTCAATTAAACATTCACATGTACGTTTAACCAATGATGATATGCTATGAGTTTTGTTCTGAAGTGATCATATTTTCTTCACTTGTTATAATGGTAGTCTCCTTCTTCCTACGTTCTGAGTTTGAATACCAACTCATATGCTTAATAAATGTGTGATTTAGGTAAGTTCTGTTGTCCCTCTGAACTTTGATTTCCTCATTTGTAGATCGGGTAATAATTGAAGAGAAAGAAGAAATCATTCTGGGGTGTGTTAGTCAGGAAAACTTTCTCTCTATAGGCGGGGTGACTATTCAACCTTGTTGTTGCCTACTGCCCCGAAGTGATTACTAATAGTGCCCGTTTCACTCAGAAGTATTCTGGCTTAAATATTAAGTTATATGGCCTTGCTTATAGGGTTGTTGACACGAGTAAATGAAATAGTGTCTGGTGTGCTATAGGCATTCTCTATATTTAACCTATGAGTAAATTATATATATATAGTGTAAAGTTAACATATGCATAAATTGCTTTAGTGTTTTCACCTTCATTTACATTTTTAACAATTAAACAATATAAGTTAGATGTATGTAGACATACACAAAGCCAGGATTATTACAGATCCGCTTAGATTTTAAATTTGGATTACATATTTCAGGATCAAAACCAACTCTCTGGTATAATTCAAATACACATTATAACGTTGATTGTACAAGTTTTGTGATCGATTTAAAATATGGCAAAATTTGAACGGAAGCCACTGTTGAAGCTGACATGAAATGATTGCACTTTTCATATTGTGTATATATCTAGTTTTAAAAAAGGGGAGATTTTCATGGTTATATCTCTTCATAAAAAGAAATTTGGTCTTCCAGAAACTTAACATTTCCTTATTTAAATGAATACACATGGACACATAATGCCAGTATTCAGAGATTAAAGTACCCATTTCTGCAAGAGAAAAAGGCATTAAACAAGCCAAAATGAAAGTCACAAAGAAGGGAAATCATAATACGAAGGATATCACAGTCTTAATATTTATTAACAATTCTCAGAGGAAATACTTGTGTTATGGACTGAAAGTTTGTGTCCCCTGAAAGTTCACATGTTGAAACCCTACCCTTCAATGTGATGGTATTAGGAGATAGGGCCTCTGGGAGGTGATTAGGATTAGAAGAGGCCATGAACAGAATTAGTCATAAAAGTGTTAGTAGTCGTGAGAATGCTTGCTTCCCTTCTCTCTGCCCATTGCCTGTGAGGATATGATGAGAATTTGGTAGTCTACAACTTGGAAGAGGGCACTGACCAGAACTCAACCATTCTGATATCCTGATCTGGGACTCCGAGCCGCCAGAACGGTGAGAAGTAAATTTCTCTTGCTTGTAAGTTATCCTGCTATGATTCTTTATATAGTAGCCCTGACTAATTAAGACAACTAGAATTAATTAAATTACATGTTTTCTCTATCAAACATGAAAAAACTATTTCAGATTCTTTAATACATCTGTTTATCCTGTTTCTATGTGTGTTTGTTTAAATTGTTTAACAGTATTTTGAAATATAGATACGTATATATGTAGTAGGTTTTCATGATATTTTGATAACAATTTATTATGCTATAAGTAATAATTGTAAAAGCATTTGTTGGAACTTTTTGTAACATTAGACGTTTTGATCATGTAAAACCAGATATACTCAAAGATAGACCTTCCAATTAGTAGATTAATAAACTACATAAACGACTAACTAAGGAAATTGTCAGAGCAAGTATCTGACATCTGCTTGCAGTTTGTCTAATAAAAATAAACAATCAAGAAATAATGAATAGTATCACCTCTTAAGTATCAGATAGGAATATGGTCAAAGAATGTTATGCACTGTAACTTTCAGAGAATGGGGCGATTATTCTGAGCTTTTTCACTGATAACTTTCTACTAAAGTGGAAAAAGATTGTAGCAAGGAGAAATATAAAGTCAAAATAATAAAAGACAATAAGTGATTCAGTTTAGATTGGTAGATTGGACTCATAAAAATGAGAAAAACAAGAGTAATAATTTTTCTCATTAGGCATAGTAGAAGTAAGCAATATTTTATGGTAATTAACCAATAATCTAACCAAAAGTTTTGATCCCTATTGGGTGAGGTGAGGATTAGGCGAAGGCTAAGGTAGAGATGTAAGAGAGTTAAATCTTCAACTGTTAAAACATAAAGTCAGTGGATACTATTTAAGATCAAGAAATCAAAACACAGCTGCGTAATAATATATTTGTTAAACATCAGAAGAAAGTATTTCAAATACTGAAAGTTGTAGTCTATTTATTTATAAGGTAGGAAAATAGGGCAGGAACTAATGTATTTTATTTTAATCGTATTACTGCCCTTGGGCTTCTAATTTGTTCATATATTATTTTATAAAAGCAAAATGTAATATAAAAAGGAAAGCCAAGTAAAATTATGAGGAATAACTAGTACTCAGGGTTTTTTCTGCTGTAGATTTTTGTTGAAGGAAGTGAGGTGAAATTGAACCTGGGAAAAGCATTGAACCCAGATTCTTCAAACATCTTGAATATCAGGATTGAAAATTTACTTACTGCTAAAAAGTAGTGATAAAAAAATTTCTTATTTCAAATATATCTTTATTAAAAATAAATTATTCAAAGTCACAACATGATTTTAGGTCATTGGTCTCAATTCATAATATAGTCCATTACTTTAATTGTGAGAACAAATTAGTTTTCATGTTCCTATACAATAACTCTACATAGTAAATCTATAGGTACAGGTTTGAGTATCTAGAGCTTTGGAATTTATTCAATGTAATAATCCCTTGTTTCATATAAATTCTAATCTTCAAAGTTAAAGTTTTTGAAAATCAAAGTATTTTTAAGTCACAGCAGTAAGCAGAATGAAATCTGGTACAGGACAGTTTTTCTCCAAATAACAGGTCAGAGTCAGGCAAGCTGCAACCCTACCTGCCCAAAGAGATTTATCCACTAAGACAGAAGAGCTGATGGGGTGACCTGCATCAAATCAATCTTTATGTCAGATCCTTTATCACAGTAATGAAACATTAAAATAATATACTGCAAGTTACTGTATATGACTTCTAACCTTTGCATTATTATCCAGGATTAAATTGTAATTATTATTATCCTCCTGCTCATCCTTAAGTTTCTCTTCTAATGAGTCCTTAAGCCCTCTTATCCTTTGCTGCCAAACAATTTTCAAATTTGTTGTTTAGTCAGCTTCTTTGTAACTTTGATGATCCCATTTCATCTTAAATGTCATTAGCATTTGATTTTTACCCTGCTAGGGATGAGGTCTGTCAAATAAATATGCAAAGTGTTAAAGGAAAGGAAATTCTAGTGGTTTACCACTGATATTCCACAGAGAATTTGAGGGCATAGGTAATCTCTCAAGCATTTTTATTAGTTAATTTTGTTTATAATTTACATTCCATATTCATGACCCCTCCCCCCATAATATTTAAATCATTATCCTATTCAAAACTAAATTGACTTTGAGGGTCAAAAATAATTTTATTTTTAAAAAGTACAGTGATTTAACATTCTAAACAGTGTTATTTAATGTAGGTTTTTGGATAGACTCTGCTCTTTGTCCTCAATTTTGTTGTTCTAGTTTAGATAGTCATGGCATCCATTATACTAGATAGAACTGCCATGACAATTCAGTTAATAATAGGAAAGAAAGGCAATTATTTTTATACAAACTGTTTTATTATCTTTTGAAGATATCAAAATATTTTTGGTTCTTAAGTCCTCACCATATTGCTGGAGCTAGATGGAAAATTTCTTACTATTACTTTGCAAATCCAGTCACAGCGTCACAGAAAAACTGATCGAATTGTTCAAGGCTGTGATGCTCCAAGTAGTCATTAGGCCTCATGCCTTTATGTGTTTGAGTGACTCAACAGAGCCCTGGCTAACTTTTAATTATTAAGGAAAATTATTATAATTTACAATTTAAATTATTCGTGGGAGTCTCTCAAAGTAAAAAGGGTTACAGATTTCTAGTCAGTTGCTTTTTGAAACCAAATTAAAAAAAATTAAATTGACTCAGTTTCTGCCTAGATGTAGAGAACTGGAAAGACTCTTTCCAGAAAAACTGCAAAGGTCTTTTCTCAACCTTTGCAACAGCAACAAAAATAACAGGAAATTCACAACTCTTTGAATGCATCAGAGTACGGAGGCTGCAGGGCTTAAAATCAGAGAAGGTCATTTGAACATGTGAGAAAAAACCAAAACATTTGATTATCTGGGCAAGCTGCTTTGGAACCTATTTTAAAAAGATAGGGTGATTGGCAAATGGCTGGAGGCCAGGTGTATACAAACTGTAACTAATACTCAACAAAAAGGTTGGGAGAAACCAAAGAAATTCTTCAGTATGGAAAGCAGAAGGAGGAGAGAACAGAGAAGATAAAAAGGAAAACAAAGTAGGAGCAGTAAGAAACTCTGAGACCCTTCCTGCTAATTTCCTCTAAGAAAATGAAGCTTTGATCTGTGGTATAAGGGCAATAATCTCTCACCTTGAGGCAACAGTAAAAAGTCATTGCAGCTAGGGAGGGAAAGGAGCCCTCGCACCTGGGAAATAAATGCTGGGCTTAAAACTGCACTGGGAGAGGGAAGGACATTAAGTAGCTCCCAACCTGGAGAACCAGGGCTACTTTGCCTACTTAGTAATTAAACTTAACCAGGACAACATATATTGTTCCCACCCCCACCACTAGGTTAACGAGTGTCATTTGAATAAAGAGTTACTTGCAGGAAACGGACCATTTCTGTGGTGCAGCACAAAAGGATGGCCAAAAGCTCAGAGTGGAGCAGATATGGGGGGAAAAACTCAGGCAAATCAATTCGTATAATAAACAAAGTTATCCTTCAAGGAGTTGAAAGGCTATGGTGTACTGAAACTGTTACCAGTGTGAATGAAAAATACTGCAAACCAAATCAGTAAACAAAGAATGTTGAAACCATCAAGTCATCAGCGGCTGCCGCCACCCCCCAGTGAAGACAAGCCTGCAGTCCAGCCTCTGTAGCCACTCACAATGGTGCACTCTGAGGGGACTCAGAATAATAAAGGACAAGATACTGGCCCTAGATAGCTAGGTGCTTGTCAAAGGAGTGAATTCAGTGAGCCCAAATGTTTGCTTCCTCCCATACATAGAAAGCCACTAAATTCTTTAACTTGAGATGCCTGGTTTTCTTTAGAGAACAAGCAATCTTTTATTGTCCCAACTACCTGGTCTTTGTTGTAAAGCTCCTATACATCCTAGCTCCTCCCTTACCTCTTCGGAGCAGTCCTTCAGAGCGATCTGAGAGGCTGTCATCCCGGCTTGAGTCCTCCCGCCAAATAAAACATAACTCTTAACTGTTAGGCTGCGCATTTATTTCAGTTGACAATGGGAAAAGGGAAATAAGAATTCCCTCGGTTCTGTCACCCGAAGAAAAAAAAGAATTTTTAACAAGTGATAGAAAGTGTGATATAAGCAAGATTTTTATTAGTAAAGTAAAAAGGTAGTAAAAGATAGTACACTCCCAAGAATTGGGAACGGGCCGATCCAAGAGAGGAAAAATGGTGCTGCTTCTTTGTTTTCCCCATTTTATATCCTGGCTTTTTTGTGATTGATTGATTGATTAACATTCTTTGAGTGATCAGGGTGATTGACAGCTCAGGTTTCTTGTGCTCAAGTTGACTGACAGCTGTGCTCTGGCACGCCCATCCCCTTTTGGGCAGGTTCTTACCCTTGAAGCACACAGAGAAACCTATGGGAATGGCTCAAACTGTAATGTTAATTACATTATTATAAGCATTGGGTCAAGTTACGCCAGGTCCTTCTCTCATGCGCAGCTGCAGCGTTTTGATTTTAGCTGGTTTCTTTTACTGGCCCTCATTTAGAGAAAGTAAAAGTTTCTGGAGTCCCTTATCCTGAGTGCAGAGGTACTGTTATTTTCTGGGTTATTCTTTTCCTCGTCCTCGTCCCTGCCCAGGGCTCATTTCTATCTAACTGCCTAACAAATCCATAGCAACAACAAACTTGAAACCCAGTTCAAGTCCTAATTAGATTACTCAATCTTGTGTACTGAAGGTCTAGTAGAAGGAGAGGCATGCCCACTTCGAGCATAAAAACTCTGTGGTCAAAAAACCATGAAGGGTTTGGTATTTTACCCTACTTGTAGGCTAATAAATTAGCCTGTCAAGGTTCATAAATGCTGGCAGAAGATATAAGATTTCTGAGTCAGAGACAGGGATTCTCTTTTCAACAAATGGTGATAATAGAGTTGGCATCCATATGCAAAACAAAAACAAAATCCTTTAAATATGCATTTAAATTGAAAAATAACTTCAAATGAATATCTCTGTGATCTTGTGTTTGGTAAATAATTTCTTGATAAGATAAAAGAAAAATCTGTCACTAAAAACATAAATTAGAATATACAAATTGAAAACATTTACTCTAAAAAAGATACCTTTATGAGAATGAAGACACTTCAGTGAAGATGACATTTGGGTATTTGAAAAGATATACAATATTATTAGTCATCAGAAAAACAGTAAAACCACAATGAGTTATTACTACAATGCTATTAGAATGACAACAACATCAAAAATAAAAACAAAAACACCCCTCCAAATCTTAAAATTCCAGGAGCTGATGAATATCCAGAGCCACTAGAATGTTCATACATTGATGGTAGGAATGTACAGCCACTGGGAGAAAATAGTTTGGCTGGTTCTTACAAAGTTAAACACATACCGATGACTAAGCAATCCACTTATTTTTTGCCCATGTGAATTCAGAACTTATTATCTCCAGACAAAAGCCTTGTAGTAAGTAGCTTTATGGATAATTGCTAAAATCTGGAAGGAACCCTGATGTGTTTGAGCAGGTTAATTGGTAAATGTTGGTACAGTCGAACTCTACTTAGCCACACAAAGCAATGAGCAAAGGAGCTGGCCTAAGTAACTTTAGAAAACATTGTTTTCACTGGATATTATGAGCCCAGAAACAAAAAAATAACTGTATACAAACACTACACTCTAATTGAAAAAGCTACTTTTCACAGGGTATGTGGTTAGAAATTATGAAACTATTTTATATTTCTACTTCAATTGAATAAATGAGCAAATTTATTATGGATTAGGAAAATTGTTAAAGATATGCTATAAATAAGCAAAGAGGAAATAGAAAGAAACCTGTGGTCCTGAAGGGGAGTCAGAGATACCAGCATGAAAAAAAAATGTATACACACACGCACACACAGAATAGACATGTAAATACGTGGGCTATTATACATATTTAAATAAATTTTCTAGCTCTGTCACTACACAGAGTGACACCCCAGGAGCAATGAAAAAACTTAGCGCCCAGATCTTGCTTTCTAAATAATATTCTTAAAAAAACCCCAAAAAACAACAAAAAAAAACCCCCCAAAACAAACAAACCTGAGGGCTTCTTAGAGAACTGTTAATTCTAGGGATTATACAAGAAAAATGTAAGTTATCTGGAGCTTTAATTTCAAAAAGTAAGCAATGAAAAAAAGAATGGAGTTTATTGAAAAGACCAAAGAGCCGACCTGAAATAGCCCCAGTGTCCAAATCTGAAACAATTTGATCAGCAAAAATATAATGATAATGTTGAATTAAAACACAAAGAATAAGTTAAATATTGGTATGTCCAAACTAATATAAGCAAATGATCAAATGATAGAGATGGGGTAACTCTTCCTTATGTAAGATTCCCAACTGATGAATTTAGAGGAAACAAGGGAAATAGAAAAACATTAAAACACCACAGTGCTAATTACTGTAGATGTGAAATGCAGACCATTGTGAAAATTAAGGAGAAATAATACGTTTGAGAAAGAGGATATATTCATAGTCTCAAGATTTATCTCCCCCAATAAATATTATTTACAAAGAATTAAACCGTAACTTTACTATGAAGACATCTGACAGATGCCATCTCAACCAAGTAATTTAGGTTAACATCACCAGTAATAAAGCGTATTATGGTCATGCCATATTAACTTCAGTGCACTGAGTGTACCTCACAGCTGTGGTGTTTTTTTCCCAAATCCATAACCTCAATTTAATCTCGAGAAAACATCAGAAAATTGTCACGTATTGGAGGAGAGCACGAAGACACCACAAGGAAATGTAATGTAGGATACTCAGTTGATTCCTTGAATAGAAAAAAGATATTAATGAAAAACTAGTGAAATCAGAATAAAATCTGTGTTTACAGTATTCTTCACTTATTCTCGGTTTCACTTTCTGTGGTTTCAGTTCGCCGCTGACAACAGTGGTTTGAAAATATTAAATGGTAACATTCCAGAAATAAACAATTCGTAAGTTCTAAATTGCCTGCCATGCTGCATGGCACGATGAAATCTCGCGCCATCCCACCCGGGGCGAGAATCATCCCTCTGTCCGCGCAACCGCCCTCGGGCACTTAGCAGCCATCTTGGCTGCCAGAGTTACGGTTTCTGTAATGCAGTGGTCGTGTTCAGGTTATTTTACTTAATAATGGTCCCAAAGTGCAAAAGTAGTGATACTGGTAACTTGGAGAAGCCATTTAGTGCTTCCTTTATATGTAAAGGTGAAAATTTACAACTTAATGAGAAAAGAAAAAATACCGTATGCCGGGGTTGCTAAAATCTAAGGTAAGAACGAATCTTCTATCGGTGAAATTGTGGAGAGAGAAATTCATGGTAGTTTTACTATTGCATCTCAAATTGCAAAAGTTATGGCCACAATGCGTAAGTGCTTAGTTAACATGGAAATGGCATTAAATTTGTATAATAAAATATTTTGAGAGAGAAAGAGAATACATTCACATAACCTTTATTATAGTATACTGTTATAATTCTATTATATTGTTAGTTGTTGTTGCTAATCTTTTACTGTGCCTGATTTATAAATTAAACTTTATCATAGGTATGTATGCCGAGAAAAAACATGTATATGTTACGGAAGGCAAGTTCATATGCCTACCGCACCATGAGGCCAAACAAATCGAAATATCAAAGTTTGGAGTAGAGACAGGTTTATTGCAGGGCCAGGCAAGGCGGGTGGAGTGGCTTATGCCCAAGAAAACCCCCAAACTCTCCAAAGGGTTTCAGCAAAACATATTTAAAGGCCAGGTGAGGGAGGGGGCCACGGAATACGTGATCAGCTCATGCACAATTCTCTGATTGGTTGATGTGGAGGTAGCAAGGTTGTTAACACTATCAACCCCTAGGCTGGGGGTTGCATGCTCTAGATCATCAAATAGTTAATTTCTTCCTTTGGTGGTGGTTTTAAGCATCTGAAAAACTCAGGAAATACATATGAGATACTATCATCTGAGTACTTCAGGGAGGACCTGCAGCAGAGGACATGGGGGAGGGGTCTGACCCTGGAAGGCCCCACAGGATCCTGACGGGCTTCAGTATATGGAGGGTTCAGCACTACCTGTGGTTCCAGGCATCCACTGAGGGTCTAGGAATTTATCAGCTGTAGATAAAGAGGGACGATTGCAGTTTAGTTAATAGTACTGTGTCAATGTTAATTTCTTGGTTTTAATAATTTTACTATCATTATGTAACCCATGAACATGGGGGAGCTGGGAGAAAGGACTATAGGAAATTTCTCTACAACCCTTGTGACTCTGAAGATAGAATTATTTCAAAATAAAAAGTTAAAATGTCAGACTTCTCAGTTATAGAATTTACTTTAAAATGAGAATCTTTCAGAACCTGCTGTATGCTGTTCCAATGCACAAGGTACTCCAGATTAAACATAAGACAATAATATTCTGCTGGAAAAGGGCCATATATTTAATAGATATCTTTAAATCTGTGTAGTATCTTTGTTAACTTTTAGATCTTAATAGCAATATTTTATACAACTCAGGCTATATCTATGCTGACTATAAAATCCCGAGTTTATATGCATATATAACTTCTTAAGGATAGATCATGTTTATTGTATATATTGAAGATTAAGTCATGCTAAAGTCAATGAATATTGGATTTGAAGCCAATGCTTCAAATTAGGCTTAGTTTAATTCCTGTTGGCTGCAGATATTAGTTATGTGAACTGGGACATGATTTTGCTTTAATTAATTTCAAATTCATACTCAGTTTTAAATTCTTTCTTTAAAAATTGGAGGTAATTACATATAATAAAAAAGAATATGAAAAGGAATATATGTATGTACATGTATGACTGAAACATTATGCTGTACACCAGAAGTTGACACAACATTGAAAACTGACCATACTTCTTTTTTAAAAAAAGATATTTATTGAAGTATAGTTGATTTACAATATTAGTTTCAGGTGTACAGCAAAGTGATTCAGTTGTGCGTGCATATACATATATATTTTTCTTTTTAGATTCTTTTCCATTATATGTTATAAGAAGTTGAATATAATTCTCTGTGCTATACAGTAGGTTCTTGTTGTTTATCTGTTTTATATATAGTAATGAGTATCTGTTAATCCCCAACCTTTAATTTATCCCTCCCCACCCTGTCCCCTTTGGTAACCATAGTTTGTTTTCTATGTCTGTGAGTCTGTTTTTGGTGTATAAATGGAATTTCTATCTTTTTTTTTTTAGATTCCACATATAAGTGATATCTTATGATATTTGTCTTTGTCTGACTTACTTCACTCAATATGATAATCTCTAGCTCCATCCATGTTGCTGCAAATGGCATTATTTCATTCTTTTTTATGATGACTGAGTAGCATTCCATTGCATATATATACCACACAACATTGTAAACTGACCATACTTCAATAAAAAGGAAACAAACAAAAAAGAAAAATTGGAACTAATTACAATTATATTTCTTAGTCAATGTTTGAAAATTTATAAAAAATAAAAAGTATTTTCCCAATTATTATATGAAATTTCTGAAAATATGGAGAATTAAAAAATACAGAAACAGTAAAATTAACATATATTTATTACCTTTATTCCCATGCATTTGTTTGCATAATAGAAATCACACTACATAAATGATTTTATTACTTATTTTTTCCAAATAACATTGTGAGAGAAAAGTTTCCTATGGTCACAAACTACTTGCAGGTAAACTTTAAATGTTATGTAATAGATATGATATATACTGTTACAATGATATATGCATACATATGTATATACATATAAAACATATAGCCTCTTAGAATATTTAGATGTTTTCAAACTTTTTGTTATTGTAAGCAATCCCTCAAGAAACCCACGTCTTGTTTTGTTTTTCCTTGTAGCTGGTTTGTTTATTTTCTACTTAGAATGAATGAATCAAAGGGTGTTGCTGATCAGTTTTCCCAGAAAGTTTACTTTGAGACAGATTGCTGTCTGGGAAATTTCCCTGTGAGGGTAGGAAAGGGAGCTGAATGAATTAGGTAAAGGGAAAAATTGGGTTGTGATCCCTTCTCAGAATGGTTCAGGCAACTTGTCAATGGTGAATGTCATATTGCCCTCCAGATTGTTCTGAGTAGGAGTGAGTTGCCAGGCCTCTATATCAAAGCATTAACTAAGTTATTGGATGCAGGGTGCCCAAGAGGAGGGTGAGACTTTAGGCAAGTAGGTTTATTCAATAGTTTATCCCAAAGAGGGCTGTCTGCTGGCAGCACTCCAGGAGGAGCAGGAGTGCAAGTTCTTTCCTAAGGGGGTGGTGCCACAGCATTCAGTATAAAGGCTGGCAGAAGTTCAAAGTTCTTCATACATTCTAGCAAGTACCTCTCCAAAACTATTGCACAATTGCAGTTAGTACTACTGTACTAGGTAACAGATCCAAGTTACTTTAAAATGATTCACATAAGTTCTTAGTCTATTTAGTTTTTTTACAGTCTTACACAATAGGAACAGTTTTAAAAATGTTACTTAGTCCTATTTATGTATTTACTTTTCCTTGGGCTTTGTGAAGTATTTAAATATGCTCCTTATCTTAAAATTAGAAAAATATTCTACTAGATCTTTAAAACTTCATAGTTTATTCCTATATATAATCTCACTGAAATTTATTTTTGTGTGTATTATAATATAGAAATCATACTTTTTTCTTTGTTCTCAAGCAGGTAGCCATTTCGTGAATAATCAAAGCTTTCCTCAATGATTTGAAATGCCACCTTTATTACGCAGCAAATTCTTTTTTTAAATTGAAGTACAGTCAGTTATAATGTATCAATTTCTGGTGTACAGCACAATGTCCTAGTCATGCATATACATACATATATTTGTTTCCTATTATTTTTCATTAAAAATTATTACAATATTGAACATAGTTCCCATTTTCCCTCTCTTGGGTTGGGCCACTCCCAATTCTCAGGAGTGTACTATCTTTTACTACTTTTTTTACTTTATTAATAAAAATCTTGCTTATATCATGCTTTCTGTCTCTTGTTAAAAATTCTTTTTTTTTCAGGTGACTAAGAACCAAGGTAATTCTTATTTCCCTTTTCCCAGTAACATTACTTTCCTGTGCTATATAGAAGAAAATTTTAAAATCTATTTTTACATATAGTGGCTGACATTTGTAAATCTCAAACTCTCAAATTTGTCCCTTCCCACCCCCTTCCCCAGTAACCATAAGATTGTTTACTATGTCTGCAAATCTGTTTCTTTTTTGTAGACGAGTTCATAGTATCCTTTTTTCTTTTCTTTTTTTTTTTAGATTCCACATATGAGTGATATCATATGGTGTTTTTCTTCTCTTTCTGGCATACTTCACTTAGCATGACGATCTCTAGGTCCATCCATGTTGCTGCAAATGACATTTTATTCTTTTTTATGGCTGAGTAGTATTCCGTTATATAAATATACACAACTTCTTTATCCAGTCATCTGTTGATGGACATTTAGGTTGTTTCCATGTCTTGGCTATTGTATATAGTGCACAGCAAATTCTTATATACACATATTATTTTCATTGATAAAGAAATATAGTACAAGGCTCTCTCCATTCTTTTTTTCTCATTATTTTCTTGACTCTTTCACACATGTTATCTCTCAGATGAGATCTAGAATCAGTATGTCAAATTATAAAACAACCACAACCACAAAAAAGCAAACAAATCAAAAAGATTCTGGGTGGATTTTCAGTGAATTTATATATTAATTTGGAAAGAATTGGAATCTTTACAGTATTGAGTCTTTTCCTCCAAAGGCATGACATCCATTTCATTTAGTCGGGTCTTCTACGTCATCATGGAATTTTTCCATGATTTGGTATTCATCTCACGCAAAATGAGAAATGGAATGGAATATCTGTATAAACTGATTCTAGGAAGAGTTTGTGTCAGGATGACCTAGAATGTTGGCAGTCTGTTTCTAACTGTCCAAACTGTAACATCTGTACCTTTTAATGTTTGTATATACTTTTGTCACCTCCAAAGTATAATCCTTCTTTAGTGGCTTTTTTGTTTTTGTTCATATTTTGTATAATAGTTTTTGTATGCAGCAATATTTTGGAAACTTTTCTCAAATAGAGAGCATTCATTAACTGTTTTAAATAAACTCAGAACATGATAATTGTTTATCTGAGTCCAAGGTTTGTTTTCTATGACATTGTTCTTAGATTTTTCTTATTTATAAAAGTAATTTTTAAAAAAATTTACCCCCAAAACCTCTTGCTTTCTAAGTTTACTGTAGATATCTTTTCCAATGTAAAGTTTAATGATCATTTCCATTTCCTTCTAATGTTTTATATTTTGATTCTTATATCAGATTACTTAATATGTTTTATGATTATGCAGTCAACATGTTTTTGTAAAAATTTTGGAAAATATAAAAAGCCCTTGCTCCAAAATAATTTTTGCTAAAATTTATTTAGCAAACCTGAGAAACTACTCTTTACAGATTTGAGAATTTCTCTGTCACTTACATGCATATTAAGGAGTAGGCATTTTATGCTTTTAATAATTTTTTTTTACCTAAAAGTATATCTCAAACATTTTTTTATGACATTATTCTTCAGCATGATCTTCTTAATTTATGTATAATGTTTTACAATATATTGTCATAATTTATTGAACTAGTCCCCTAGTTGTGGCTATGAGGTTATTTTCAATCTCTGTTCTTATAAAAAATGCTGAATATAAGCAGATGCTTCTTTCCTTAGTATCAATTCCCAACCCTGAAATTACCAAAAAGAGAATATTTTGTGCTTTGGATGTATGTTTCTAAACTATCCTCTGGGAATTTGATATCAGTTTACATTTACATGTATGTTTGAACTCTCATTAAGTTTCACACTTAATGGGAATTTTTTTACCAATGGGAAAACAATGAATGAAACACACAAATATCTAGGACATCATGGAGCTTACATTCTAGGAAGGAGAAGACAAAATAATCAAGATAAATAAGATTTATTTACACATACATTATATAATCGCTATAGATTGAGTTGTGTCCACCACTAAATTCTAGGCTCTAACCACCAATGTGACTGTATTTTAAGAAAGGGCTTTTTTTAGGGGGTAATTAAGATTAAGTGAAATTATAAGGATAAGAACATAATCTGATAGGATCGGTGGCCTCTCTTTCTCTTCATCTGCACACACTAAGCAAAGTTCATGGACTGCACAGTGAGAAGCAGGCAGCTGTCTGCAGGCCAAGTATATTAGATGACTTGCATAAAAAAGTGGAAGAATGAGGCAAATTCACAGAAAGTGCAAAAAATATTCAAAAAGTAGACCATTTAACCTCAGAAAAAGTTGACTTTGATAGGATATTCTCAGCTTTACATTGCACATTTAGCAATTAGGTTCCGTAAGAGTCCCAAGTATCCATTTAAACTTGAGCTGATTTGCCTAGAAGTCTATTCCTGATAACATATGGTTATGCAGAGAGAGTGTGTTGTGTATGTGCATGCACACTTAAGTGTTGGTTTGCCTTTATATGCCATGATGCGAACTTTTGCTTCTGATTATGACAAAATAAGAGTCTATCAGAATCACTGTCCTAAGGACAGCAACTGTAAAAACTAGATTAAAATAATGTTTAAAATTTTTGCTTACAGAAATCAGAGTGCAATCAAGGCAGCTGGATCCTAATGGGCACAATTTCTGCAGAGAAGAAAACATATTGAGGTGAGATCGACCTTTCCTTTTGAAGCATTTTGCTTATTCTCTACAGCAAACATAAATGCCAAACAGAAAACAGCATCCTAGAACCTGCAGCAGTCTCTGAGGGCTTTGTAGGGAAAAATGAGAGTTCAAGGCTGCCCAAACAACCATAACTTGAAGAGTCAAAATCTTGGGTAAAAGAAAACTATAGAAAAGTCAACATGCTATTTTTCCTGCAATTTTCCTTTAAGGCATTTGCTGATTCTTAACTGAATATTCCCAGGACAAGTTATTGAGAATCCAAGCAGAATATAGTTAATTAAAGGACAAAAAGTTAAGCAAAGATTACAAGAGATTAATTTAACTGAAGAGACAAAAAAATTGGATCTCAGGACTCACCAAGTAGTAGGAGTCCTGGTAAACAACTCAGACTTTCAGTTGAGATTCTTTCTTTTGTTATTTCCCTAAAATAAGAGAAATCTAGAAATATGCCTGTACCTACAGAACAAGAGATCTAGCTACATGTAAGTCATAGTGATCTGTCCATATTCTATGCATTATCCAGAAGTAAACTGATCAAAAACCAAAGCAAAAGCACAAATTATAAAATAAATCATAGATAAAAAACACATTACATTCAAGGAGCAAATAATAAAATAATGGCCAAATTTTCATCAAAACCCATGGAAGCGAGACAGCACAATGTCATCTAAGGTATGAAAAGAACTGGCAAATTGGAATTCTACACTCACTGAAAATTAACTTCATAGATGAAGTGAAATAAAGATATTTTCAGAAAAACAAAAAAAGAGGGAACTTATGGTAATAGTCTCTTGCTAAAAGAAATACTGAACATTTTTTTTTTTCAGGAAAAAGAAAATAAGATGATTTTGGATTGTAGTAGATTGTAAACGGGGCCAAATGTGTACCCCTTCCTGTATCCATCTCCTTGTAATTTGTCATTGCAGATCCTCCCATCTAAATTTGAATCAATTGTACCATCAATTGAATCTGTTTGCCAGGTTGTTATGGATTGAATTAAGTAACCCTGCTAAATTCATATATTGAAGTCTCTACTATCTCAGAATGTGACCTTATAATGAGACAGAGATTTTATATAGGTAGTAAAGTTAAAGTGAGGTCATTAGGTTGGGCCCCAATTCAATATAACTGGTTTCCTTAAAAAAAGGGGAAATTTGGACACAGAGACATATATAGAGGGAAGACAATGTAAGAGACAGAGGGAGAAGATAGCGGTTTATAAGCTAAAGAGATAGGCCTAAAACAGATTCTTCACTCAATCCCAGAGAGAGAGCAAACCCTGTCAACATCTTGATTTTGGACTTCTAGCCTCTAGAACTGTGAGGAAATAAATTTCTGTTGTTTAAGCCAGTCAGTCTGTGGTTCTTTGCTATAGCAACCCTAGCAAACTAAAACACAGATATACTGCTTTGGCCAATAGAAATTGGCAAATATGACACAGAGGCTTGAAAAAGGCTATAAATTGCTCTCTTGCCATTCTTTGGAACTCTGAAACCATCATGTGAAAAATGACGGGCCAACCTAGTGGAGAATGAAATACCACATGGAGTAAGGTCCCAACAGAGATAAATCCTAGCTCAGTGAGCCCACCAGCTATCTGACCTATGAGGCAGGCCATTCGAGATCATCCTGCAGGCAGTTGACCTACAATTGACCACAGAAGCATGAGAGAACCTCGCTGTCAGTAGAACCAGGCCACAATCAGGGTGATACACAGAAACTTGAGCCCAATAAAACAATTCTTTTAAGCCAACCACTAAAACTTGAGGTTGTCTGTTTTACACCAAAATCTAAGAGGCACATAGAATTAAGATGATCCAGGGAAGGAAAAAGAGCCTTGGAAAACCTAAATACATGAGTAAATACAACTTACTTTTGACTCTCTGAAACAAAACTAATAATTTTTTTGTGTGATTTAAAGTATATGTTGAATAGAGTAAAATGCAAACTTATCCCAAAGTGACATGATGATAAATAAAGGTTAAGTGTTATAATGTGCTTGCCTTGTGAAGTCTGCATATTTGTGTTTTTAGGAAGATTTTTCCCCATAATAACGTAAATGTTTGTTTTCTTACTTTGCTATTTTTATGTAATTGCAGAGAAAAAAATACTGTTTTTTTAATACATCTATTTTATGTATTTGTTTTTTCATTTAAAAATTCAACATTTTTCAGTCACATACAACTTATTTCAGGAAACAATATAAAGTAAAAATCTATGTTTTTTTCCAAAGAACTAACTAATTGCCTTAATATCTTTTAAAATATCCTTTTTAAATGCACCTATTTTTCATATATTAAATTTTACATGTAGGAATAATGTCATTTAAAAGTATTCCTTTTCTTTCATTTCCTACAACAAGTCATTGTGTCCTATTAGTAATACTGCACAATTTCTATTGACTTCTCCAATGAAGTTTAATTCTCACTTACGTCATTTAGGTGTAGCCCCTCAACATTTCATATTTTATATTTTCTAACTGATTTTCCTACTAACATAATACTAAAATGAAGTATTTTCCCCCTTTTATACTGACTCTTGGCTTGAAAACTTCATCCTAGATCATTAATTAGGCCTACCCTTCAAAAACTCTTGAAGTGCTTGCTTAAATTTTTTTTCATAGCTTATCTGTTGGAGACAATTCTTCATGGGTCTCTCACATTTCTGTATGTCTCCTGAACAGAGGTATTGACAAGTTTTTTTCCAAACTATCTTTTCAAGAATATTTATATAGAAAGCAACCTTGAAGGATGAGATTATATCTCCTTCTAGGGCAGAGGTAGATTTGTTTGTTTTCCAGGGTAATAAAGATAATGTCTCTCTCTGAGGCAAAGTTTGGGCAGGTTGTCTAGCAGCCCTCATTAAAAGATTAGGGTTTCCTAGATTCATGGTTCCTCAGCTGTGACATAAACTACCTGTATCCACCTAGGCAGTTCCACATCATACTATTGGGACCTGGGGACAAGCAGAGCCAAAGCAAAGATGTAATTTAAAATGGCTGCTATGTCATGAGTGAAAATGTCCTTTGTCTCTGACTCGGCAGCCATAAAACTGTAGCAGGCTAACTTGTTCGCTTGGAAGTAGAGTGTAATTCCAGGCTATATTAATTCTTACTGTGGTGCTGTAGCTAGGCTGGTTTCCTTAGGTGATTCCACCCGAGTAAGGCTCCTCTTATCTGTGGAATTTGTTTCATAGTTCTCTATAGGCCTTCTACAGTACATTACAAGTCATACATTTTCATGGCTACGTGACACTGCAACCATTTTTAAAGTCATTTTTTAAAATTGAGATATAATTGACATAACATTGTATAAATTTAAGATGTACAACATGTTGATTTGATATATTGCAATAGGTTTACCACTGAACTTTCGTTAACACCTCTATCATGTACCTAATCATTATTTCTTTTGTGTGTGTGTGGTGAGAACATTTAAGATCTAGTCTCTTAGAAACCTTAAAGTGTATAAAGAGTGATGAATAGACTCATACTACCTTCTCGAAGTGCCAACACCCACTCTGATATTTTAATCTAGGGTAACCCAAGGTGGTCTATTAAAAAGACCGATTTTAAAGATAATTGTCATGGGTCTATCTGGCCTGAGATACATTCGTTGCTTATTTCAGCATTATCAACCTTCTGATCCTTTTGCTTTTTATTTTTCTGCTCTGTTATTCTTTACCCGGATGTTACTTTATATATTCCTTAATATTCCCAAAGATAGCTTGTGTTTATCCTCAAGTGCTTTAAAATCATGGTTTTAGAGGATATACCTCAGTATCATCTTGCTCATATCCTGAGACTACATTTTGGCATTGACCACATAGGTGTGTCCTATGCTCTTAGGCACTGCCATCTGTGAAAATAGTTTATACATATAGTTATATATATATTTATATAAAATCCTTAATATAATATTGAGAGAAGACTTTTCACATATATTTTACCATTTAATTAAGACACCACCAGTACAAGTTTTTATACTCCCTTTTATAATAATGAGGGCAATAAAGGCATAGAATTCCTATGTAATTTGCCAAAGGTATACAGTTATTAAGTGATAACAGCCTTGAACTCAGGACCCCAGACTCTAAATCTCAGAGTTAAATGTAGTCATGACTTTAACTACTTTGTACTAGGCATTATCCTAATGTCTGAGGATACAAAAATGAGTAAAATTAACCCCTTTGTCTTAAGGAGATATTGCTGAGAGAGTGTGTCCCTAGTCTACATATATCCATTTGTGTCAGTGACAGACTTTCCTTCATAAATCCCTAGTAGGCAGCCTTTTTATTAGAAAGAACCATCTCTGTTGCCTTCTCTGAATTGTGCAGCTTTTAGGGATGATTCTGGGTGAGTGGTATGTATTTCGTGAGCTGTGAGTGAGCAGTCACCAATCTTTGCTCTGGCTCTACACATCTCATCCACAGAGTATTGTGGCCTTGAGCAAGCTCGTAAAATTTCTATGAGTCTCACTTTTATTCTTGGTGAAGAACTATGAATAACTACTAGCATAGTAGATGATCCCTGAATAGGCAGAGATGTTTCTGCCTCAGGGCCTTGCCTTTAACCTTTCTTATTAGTTGTCATTCTTTACTTTCATATCCTCACAAGACCCACTCCTTCACTTCTTTCACATCTTACCTCAACATGTCCTTTTTGATTCAGTATTCCTTGACCATGCCATTAAAAATAGCTTCTCCTGATACACCTTATCATTCTAAATCCCTTTACTCTGTTTATTACTAGAAACTGCATTGTATATACTTTACAGGTCAATTTTCTTTTTATGTTTCCTGGAATAAGCAGCATAGGGTCTAGAACTTTGCCTAACTTGACTGTTTTGTTTCTCATACCAATGTTTGGCATGTGGTAAGCACTCAGCATAAATTTGTTGAATGAAGGAGTGAATGAGTAAGAAAATCTTTGCGAAAGCTAAATGAAGTAATATATAGGAGATTATATTATGTTATATATATTATATTGTTATAATCCTTTTATTACAAGTGAAGAATAACACAGATGAAAGGATTATAAGAATATGATGAAAGTGTTTCTTGTTTAGTCTCTTATATATTATTTCACTTAGTTTTCACAAATATTCATTCACTCAATACGTTTGTATTAAGTGCTCACTAATTCTTTCCCAGTGATCGACCTCTCATTGCTAGGATTTCAGTATGCCTATGTGGTCTTTAATTAATGGAATTGTGAAATTATACCAGTCAATGATGCCAAATAGAACCAGTGAAAAATACCAAATATCGTGCCGAATTTCTCCAGGAAAAGGATGTCAGTACATCTTTCAGTAGCAGTAGTAATGGAGGTACAAGAAAGAGAGGTTACCCACTGGGAGTAAAGGAGTTGGAACAGAAGTAGCAAGTATTTTGTTTTCTGTAAAAGATGTGTTAAGAGATGATGGATTAAATGGTGAAGACCCGGGAACGAAAACTAAAACCGTTTCTCCATTCTCCTTTTGAGATAAAGGCTATGCTATTGGCAAGCTGTAGAAATTACAATAAAAGGCCTCAGGATGGTCTGAGAACGAAGCACAAGACTGAGGACCTGGCAAAGGGAGGAGTCTATACTGGCTCCATGTAAATGCACGTGACTGAGACTTTGGCATTTTGACAGAGAAAGGTATCTACACCCTCAGCCTCACGAGTAGCACAAATTATGTAACATTTTTAAAAAATAAAAATTTTCACTTTCTAGGTGCAATATTTTAAATTATTGCTGTTAAAATATTTCTATAAATTTTTGTTTTGTTTTGAATTCTTGCTGTAGACTATCTCAGTAATAACTCAGTAAACAGCAATAGGTACAAAGGCTAGTCCATTCTTTCTCTGGAACTAGGCAAATGTCAGCTACTCAAGTCACTAGCAGCTCTCCCTTCATTAGCAATTTGAGTTTAGAACTAGGTTTTGATTTAATGATTTTTAAACTTGTTGATGAACATAGACCCTTTTAAGAATTTGACTTTGGCCCAGGAAAATGAACACACATATGTGATTTTTTGGCATATCATTTCACAAGGACTGGAGACCTCCAACACTTACCCATGAACCTAGGGAAGACGCCACAGTTTTGGCTTCTTCTGTATGAAAGGTGAAGTCCATGCTGCTTAGTTGTTCTTGGGCAGTGAACCACCTACATGTCCTTATCAAGAGGTGATTTACCCCATTTGGTATCATTCTGTAGATCTCTTGAGTTTCTTCAAAACAGTGACACTTGTACACCCATGAATTGACTGGATTGCTTCTCTTTCTTCAGCTGTCAGCCCCAAGTTCCAAACAGCTCTGACTCAAACAGATTTCCTATTGCAAACATCTCTGGTCTATGGCACCCCCTCCCCCCCCCCACCCTATGTCTTTTGATGTGACCATGCCTGGAACAGAGAAATCCTTGTTACATCACTTTTTGATTTGAGGGTCAGTTGTTTGCTCTATTGCTGGGTTTAATTTCTGTTCCTCTGGCAAAATGGTCTAGACTGCTTTCAAGAGATGATGCTAGTAAGCAGAGTGAGTATTTTTTCTTGAAAGTTGGGTGAAACCTCATACCAGGGGAAGCATGACACCAAAAAATATTTTAAGCTGCTGAATTAGTAGATTATTGTGCAGTCTAGCACTTGTATATGCATATGTTACCAAGCTGTCTATACGGTTGTGCAGGATGTCTAATGAATAAGGTGAATCCACATGCATGACCATGTATTACAGATTACCCTGAAGTGTTATCTGTTAAATCATGCAAATTCATTTTGTATGTTCAGCCAGATTTACACTTACTAAGGCCTTATATATAACAATTAGAATGAGTGTTATATTTAATAAGTGTTTTCTCATTGATTGAAATGCAGTACAATTCAATTAACATAATATTTAGTCTCATTAACCTTTACTTAGTAATAACTGCAATAAAACAAGGAGACTTCATTTAATTCCAAAAGATTATTTCAGGTAGTTAAAAAAAACAATTAGCAAAAACAAAACAAAACAAAAAACCCCCCAAAAACCCCAGTTAGCAAAATTTTGATTATTATATTTGTTTTTCATTTTTCCCTTAGAAACTAAGGTTAATCTTTAGCATATCATATATTTCATATTATCTTGGATCTACTCATATTATTAATTCAATCATTTTTAATTTTATGTCCTTTTAAGTGGCATGAAACGTGAATTGTGATTTATATTTACTGTGAAAAGTCTCCTGAACTTCGTGTATAATATTTACTGAATGAAAACATTTTGACATTATTACTGGAAATGTTTACCTGCTTTTAATTCAATTTACAATAATTAAATTTATTTAGTCTGCATGAAAGCTACTTATCATGCACAATTGTAGCAAGTATACAGGGAGACAGTACAAAAAATTGTGTTTGAATTCTAACTTGGTCTCTCAACTAATGAGAACTTTTTTGGTTGTCATTTATAGAAAATCCACCCCAAACAGACTCAAGTAAAAATACCAAAAAAAAAAAAAAAAAAAAAAAGGAGGGGATATTTATTAGTGGTCAGACTACCTACTGCTCAATCTAAGAGTTCAAATGCTATAATTAAATATTGGTTCTCTTCCTATAATAACTTAATTTTCATCCCTTGGGCTCAGTTCTCTCTATTTTTGTTAGACAATAACTAACAGCTTTTGGTTTATTTTTGAGTTCATCAGGATTAGAAAGGACATAATTTTTAGTAGCTCAGATAAAAGTTAGACTAATTTTTTGGGCTTAGGTCATGAGCTCATGTCTAAACTAAAAGCTTTGGTCTGAAGATTGAAACGTTATGTTTGGCCAAGCGTATTTCAAATATCCACTCTCAAAACTGACAATGGTGGGAGTCAATGCTGTCTAAAATCCACAGATCCAATGAATTGAACCTGGGTAGTCAGTCTCCAGAAGAAAATTGGTTTAAAGTTATCCAAAGAAAATTGGAAAATTCAGGACTGGCAAAAACAACATATACACATTACAGCCCAATTATTGTCTGTGTGACCTTGGGCAAGTTACTTAATTCTTTGGATTTCAGTTTTTCTAACTATCATATAATGTCTGCCTTTCAGAATTTTTATGATCTTTGAGATAAGTTATATATATACATATATGTACACACACACACACACACACACACACATATAAATTTGGTGTAATGATTAACACACAACGAATTCTTAACAAATATTAGGTGTCTCTTTTCATTCATACCTCCCTACACTGCCTGCTCTCCTACCCAAAGTCAAATGTACAGTGTAGTTACATTCTATCCAAAACATAAATATCTCTTAAATCTGGATAAGCTTGCTAGCATATCTCTTTCTCTCTCTTTTTCCTTCCTTCTTTCTTTCTTTTCTTCATACTTTCTATAATATCTCAGTCTTTACATTAATTGATAAGAGCAAGCAGGATGAATTCCAAGTTTTAACCTAAAAGACTGCATACTTAAAGCAGTCTGAATATAAAGTTTAGTGGTAGTAATTGTGCACTAGCACATTTATCATCATCACTATCATTTAAACAACTATAGTATTACTGTTTTCCAAATGAATGATTTTTTATTTTAATATAATATCATTTATACTTATCCTAGGTCAGTTCATGGTAGTTTACGTTATACTTAGCTTAAAACGTTCACTGAAAAATGACCTAAATTAAATCAGTAATTCTTTCTGTGCCACTGCCGTTAGGTCCAATTACTTGAGGACAGAATTAATATTAGGGCTAACAATAGTTACTTATATAACATTGTATCTTAATGAGGTTGAAGTGTTAGCACTGGCTAGAGTTATGTCAAGAAACTAGTACACATTAATTGAAAAACTATATTATAATCACTCCCTGAATCAAATAGTCCAGACTCCTTGACAAGGACATAATTCAAAAATGAAGCCTCATGGCATCAACTGAGAGCACCTAAATGAATCTTGAACATTTTCACAGATTCATTAATTCTTTAACACAACTATGTGGAAATTAGTTTGAACTTTCAAACAGATTTTAACAAAGGATTGTCCATGCCATATGAGGTTAACTATAAAGGGAAAGATAGAAATATACGAAACATAAAAAATTAAGATTGTAAGAAAATAATTTTTGTTTGCTATAGTTAAGCTGATTTAGTTTTAATTGCATAAAATAATGTGATTTGAGTTTCAGCATAGTGTTTACCTATCGAGTTTATTCTTTTTCTGGACATTTTGAATATATATTTTAGCAACTTGTTTCTTTATATTATCTATGTATTTTAGAAGAACAATTTGTTTTTCAATAAAATGAAATCTCATTTGTTAAAATATTGTAAAACTGGAAAACCCTGACTTTTTAAAGTCCTGAAATGCTTATCTTTAAGTAAAAATATATCTCAATTTCAAATCAAATACCATGTTGTTATATCTCCTGCCTTAATTCACTGGAGAATAACCTACGAGTTTATTTTTAAAGATGTTTGCAATCTCAGGTATTTAGAAAAGCAATTCTGAGAGATGATTGTGCTGGCATTTATTGATAGTGCTAAAAGAGGAAGTGGGGTATGAAGTGGAAATGTGACTCCTTAGGACTTCCATTAAAAATGCCATTAATTATTCTAAAAAAATTTGTCTGATTGCCAGCTTCATCTTTCTTTCTTCCTCTCTCTCTCTCAATCTGTTTTTTTCAAGGAACTTCTATTTTGGGAATTTGTACCACCTTATTTAATATCCTATATCTCTTATTTTTCTTATTTCTCTTTATTTTAAAATCCTACATTCTACCGCATTTCCTTGCTTTTGTCTTCCTAGACTTCTACTAATTAAAAAAAAAAAGCTATTTTGGAAATTTTGCTTTAAAATTGCAAAATCGTAATAGCCAAGTCAATCTTGAAGAACAAATCTGATGTAAAGTAATAGTATCAGATATTAATCCCTATTATAAAGCTACAGTAATGAATATTGTGTGATAACAGCACAAGAGTAGACCAATAAATCAGAAATGAGGGATTGAAAAGAAACCCACAAATATATGATCATTTGATTTATGACAATATTAGCACTGGAATGTGAAATGTGATTAAAAAAATTTTCAAAATGTGATTAAAAAAACTGTTGCTGAAAATATTGAATATTCATGTGAAAAAATATCTTGACTGATATTTTGTTGCAGATCAAAATGTGATAAAATTGTTATGTGTTTACTAGAAAACAGAGAAAAATATCTCAATGATACTAGGATATGTAAAGATTTTTTAAGAGCACACAAAAAGTACAAATAGGAGAAAATTGGTAAATTGATCAACATTAAAGAAGAGATTTTGTTCCTCCAAAGACATCACTGAAACAGTAAAAATTCAAGCCACACACTGGGACAAGATATTTGCAATACTCATATCTGACAAAGAACTCATACCGTGTATATTTATAGATAAAACACCCACAAATCACTAAGAAAAAGAGAGAGCTCAAAAGGAAAATGGCTAATATCTTGACTAGATACTTTACAAAAGAGGCCACTGAAATGACCAATAAACAGATTGACTAATGCTAAATTCATTAGCCATTAAGGTGATACAAATTAAAATCCCAGTTTAATACTACTTACACACCCATTAAGACTGCAAAAATGAGAAGACTGACACCAAGTGTTGACAAGGATGTGAAGCAACTGCTGGTGAAAATGTAAATTATTAGAATTGTTTTGGAAAGCAAGTTGGCAGTATCTACTAAAGTTGAACATTTGCACATACTTCGAAGTAGCAAATGTTCTCCCAGGTATAAATGGAACAGAAATGTGTACATGTATAAACTGAAAGACATGTTCAGTGATGTCCATAGCAGCAGTATTCATAATAGTCCCAAACTGAAAACAAGTTGAACATGACTAGAATTAATAAATTGTGGTATATTCATACACTGGATTACTCTTCAGCAATGAAAGTGAACGAAACAATTACTGAGCAACAAAACATGAAATAATCACACAAAGTGTTGAGCGAAAGAATCCAATCATGAGTTTTCACTGTATAAATACATGTAAAAAAAACATTCGGTAGAAGTAATCAGCACAGTAATTTTGTTTTTTGAGAAAAGAGAGCTAGACTGTAAGTAAGGATGGTAGGAGCATCTGTGCTACTAATAATACTATATCTCTTGATATTTATTTTATCACAAGGATGCATTCACTTTGTTAAAATCACTGAGCTGTACAACTTTTGATTTGAACACTATTTTGCATGTATATTTCATTTAAAATCGTGTATGAATTCCTAAGATCCTTAAAGTCTTTTTTATTTTTCATATGAGCTTGTTCTTATTTTATAGATATACTCTCTTCTTGATGCTCTGTCCAGAGTGAAATTTTAAGATATTTAAACTCCCTTATGTTCCTAGAATTTTGTTTTCTCTAGATTTTTTTTCTATTTGTTTACTTTTACCATTTTTCTCCTGTAGACCATATCAGAATATCTGCTGATGAATAGTTTCTATTCATATTCAAAATGAATCAGTGGGAAGAATTACAATGCACTTGCGCATATGAAAGGCTTCTTGACCTGCAAAGATTGGTTCACAGGGCAAGTGAACAATCAACAAACCACTATGTTGGCATTTCCCAAAAGAACACAATTAGGAAGGCTTTTCTTTGAAACACATTCACATGAAATGCTCTGTTTCTCCTTAGGTAATCCATAGAATTTATTTTGAAAGCAACTATGTTTTTGAGTTTATTTGTCCAAGATTAATGCTTAGATACTGGACGTTTCCCTCTGCAGTTCATAGTGATCATTGGTTGCATGTCTAGGTATGTAGCATGTATATAAGAGATTCTTGAATACTGTTGCAATTAATTCCCCAATTTCAGTCCTGTGTCTTATGCTTGCATCCTATCCTGTCCTGGAATCTTTCCAGAGTTCTTATTAAGAGAGAGGTTCTCTATTGAATTATAAACTCCCTATACTCATTCCAGTTTGCAAAACCTTCCTTTTGCTTCTTTAGTCACTGCACTTCCATCTGTACTTACTTTCCAGAAAATACTTGAAATCTTTCATTCTTTGATCTTTCATTGTTGTGTTTTATACCTTTAATATTCTTTCACTATTATCTTTATAATGTCTTTAGAAGGAGGGTATAAATGTATAGATTTAATTTATAAGCTTGAACCATAGGCATATAAGTATGTTTAAACACATGCATGTGTATATGCATGTATGTGTGTGTTATAGTTAAAGGGCATTGTAATTAGAGTCAAAAGATAGACCTGAATTTCAGTTTCACTACAGCCATGTATCAGGTAGTTGACCTCGGCCAAGTACCTAATAGCCCAGCTTAATTTGTTAATTTAAAACTTGGGGAGCTAAAGCACGTTAATCTAAAACGTGAAGTACATCACATAAAATTTTGAAATATTTTATAGTTGTGAACAATTCATTAGTTTGTCTTTATTGAAAACAATGAGTATCATTACCTTATTAAGCAAAAATATAGAAAGCAGTATATTGTCCAATTTAAAAAAATCTTGGTTCATATTCAAGGCCGTACTTATTGATGAGTCATGTAGATTTTATTCTTGGCAATAATAGTCATTATAATAATGAAGTTATTCTATTTGTACTATAGTATTTTCTCAAATCTATTAAGAAAATATAATAAATTGTAGTTTCCCTATTTCTGTTCAGCCTATTCAGTTATCTACACATATTGCATAACTCTTAAGGTTAAAATGAATGCATTTTTTAACTTAGAAAATGGTTAGTATGAGAATCAAAAATATGCACACCTTTAATAGTTGAATAATGTGATGATTTTGTACTATATTAATTTAGCAAAAATGGAACTAATGCTTCCAAGAATTCTGTTCCCTGTGTGTTTCTGGATTAGGATTGTCCACAAGAGATACCTGTAATGTCTGGAAGGCAGAAAAGAAGCAGCAGCCATGTGTAGGCTTAGCAGGTGAGTGTTGGATTAGGTGCTGCCAATCTGGGTTGTCACTCCTTTGCTTAAAGTATTTCGGTGACTTCCCAGGCTTTTTAGATATCATACAACATCTTTTGTAAAGATTACAATGCTGGATAAATGGACTCTATTACCTACATCTAAACTTTTATTTTGAATTTCTCTTTCAATCAATTGTTATACTCCGGACAATCTGTATTTAATTTAGCTCTTTGTGCAAACCAAGCGTCTTGTCACCTTAAGTTCTCCATACACACACCTGCTGATCTTGCTGCCTGGAAAACTCTTATCCTCAGTTTTTGTCGTCTCACTCCTGTAAATTATTCAGGACTGACTCAGGGGAGACCTTCTGGCTCCCCACCCCCTAAATCAGGTTCTATTCCCTTATTACACAATATATAGTTTTCCTTTATAGTACTTAACATAATTGCAATGAAAAAAAATTGGTATGAAATTTGTTTTAAATCTCTTTCCTTCTCAGAAGCCCAAATTGAACAGGAACTGTGTTCCATAGCAACATTTCCTTAATATTTGTTAAATAAACAAATGACGAATTTCAAGTCTACTTTGGATACTCATAACTGGTGAAAGTAGAAAGATACATAGTATTTCCAATACTGTTACATTGTGTGGAAACACTGGAAAATGCCTTAAAAAGGAAACAAAAAATTAACTGCTAAAAATATGTATGTCTGCTGTCTGTCTCTCTGTACACACACACACACACACACACACACACACACACACACACACACACATATTCTAAAGCTCTGGCACAATTAAAATACAAGAAATAGTCTATATTTTTGTTTCAATATATAAAATGAACAAGTCATAATGAGAAAAAAATTTTGAAACAAATATGCCCATATTTCCAAAGGAAAATGAACAAAACAACAGGAAAATTGTTGCCATATTGAATTTTCTAGGTCACATTTTCTACTATTTTTGTAGTACTGTACCTTGCATGAACTTCACAGCATTGGTGTATTAACTTCAGAAATATCCATCAAATTATGATTTAGGTAGATATAGCTCATTAAAACTAAATGTAGACTTACTGTGAAGTATCAATTATGAAAAATTTTATGAAAAATACCTATTGAGCACACAAACTTTGTTTTTAAGTACTGTCTATTTTGGAATATTTATTTCTATTTTTAAATTCAGTAATCCAGTGGTCTTCAGTAATCTGTGTTGTGAACCTCACATCAATTTCTTATAAAAAAACACGTTGTAAGCGTTTCCATTATAATAAATTTCTACTTCATGACTCAGATTTCATCAAAGATATGAATATAAGGAAGACTGGTAATATATTTTCTGACTTCCAAGACTTCGTATCAGAATTAAGAATACTATGACATCCATGTTGGAGAAACTAATAAATTGTCACTAGCAGTGGAACAATTTATAATTTCCAATTGAGAGGCTAGCAGTTCATGAACTAAGAAAAATAAAACTATTTTCAAAATACTGCTTTATAATAGGTAGTAATAAAGTTGACTTTCTCAATGAAAATGTACCCAAAAAAACCCCCCTCACAATCAAATGAGATAAATTCTTATGAATAAATACTATCTTTGTATTGCTTACATAAAAATTTTAGAGTCTATGAAAGACGCCTTTAGTACAATCCACTGGATTATCCTTTCTATGATACCTCTCCTTTATTAACTTGAATCTTTGTTAAGGCACTGATCCAGCATGATGAATTTCAATAACTGAACAACAGAGTTGGTAACTGTTAATTATGACCCACATAATGGGAAATATTGCAGGAAGGTCCTTATTTGTCTGACAGAGAAGAGAGTTTGAGGCAATATAATTGATGGGAATGTGTATGTGGTGGATGAATTTGATAAGTATTTTTATTGATCAAGAATGTTGTAATTTAGTAATTGTCTTAACAACAGTAATTCTACTATAATTTACTAATAACTGTTGTTATTCTAGAAGTGTCCTTGGTAAGTTGTGGGACCATACATAAACCTGCAATTAGTCATTCACTCAATGAATAAATTTGAGTACCCTAACATTTACATTTGTTAGATACTGTTCTAAGCCCTAGAAAAATAATATTGAGCAAGACTAAAAATTACCTTTCACAAAATGCTTCCAGTATAATAACATACAGACAGAAAGGTTAAAGAATATTAGAAGAACAGTGAAGAACTAAATACAGATGAAAGGAAATATAATCTTCTTTGAGGATGGTTCTAAAGTTTGCCTACATAATAAATTATATATAGCCATGTATATTAAGATACTATCTTGGATGGACCATATCGTATACATTGTCTATCCTTGATACTCCCTTAAATGTAGAAATATAGAAAGTACTTAATACAGTTTGTTAACTTTAATTTAAGTGCTTATAGTTCTTGGGTAAATGTTAAAAATCCGTTAAGTGCTTACAGAATTACTTGTGTAGCTATGTATTGCATCAGTACATTAGCTATATGGACCTAGAGCCATAGATAAATAATGTAATATCAGTATCATCTTTCTCTTCTAAAAGAGGGTAAAGAGTGGCCAAAAGACTAAATATGGCTGGAGTTAGGTTGTGGAGAATTTCAGTATGAAAGACTCACCCAAGGCAAGGGAGATACTGAGCTGAGAGAATAGGGCTGATCCAGAAATGATAATGAGAAGATCAGATAGAAAACAGTGCAATATCTAGCAGGCGCCTGAGGAATACTGGAGCAAGACTTAAAAACTAGGAGGAACGGATCTACTGAAAAATATATCAGGATCAATATTAGAAGTCCAGTGGTTCTAAATTTTGGGTATTAGCTAGCTTTGCGGTGTACTTTTATGAGTCCGTAAAGAAGTTAAAGGGCCCATTAGAGGGAAGGCAACAGATAGGCATACTAAAATTGACCCGTATGTGATATTCATGGTTTTATAATATTAATAGTGATTTCTGAAATATTAGGAAAGGAGTTATTTTGGATGTTGCTTTCTCTAGATATTTAGGGCTTGACTTCTGTGTGATGGAGTTCTAAATATATTTCTTTAAATACCTTGTATATTGAAGTGTGAAATAGTGGATAGTTCATAGTCTTTAGTGTCTACAGACTTGGGTTTTGAGTCCTTGGTTAGCTCTAGGATCTTTGGCAACTCTAACTTCAGTTTTCATACTCATTTAAAGTACTATGCCTAAAATTATTATTGTTTTTGTAATGTTACTGGATTTAAGTAGTCCCACAGTACCTTATGTAAAGCTACTGGATATGGTGTTATGTTTAAATCAGTTGAAGAAACATTTATGGAGAACTTACTATATTGTAGGACATATTTTAGGCACCAGAAGAGCTCAATAAATACACAGTGAGCTACTCATTTTTTTATATTAATTTTACAGTCCATCCTCCTGGATAATATTCATTATGAGTTTACCATACGTTTTGAACCTTGAAGAATTCACATACATCCAGTTTACCATCCATATTCCTCGTCCTCTTAGGACACAGAAAATTATCAAAGAATTATAAATATTCACAGGGTGTATTTCAAAAAGATATATAGGATTTTAGGAATTATATTCCTTTAAACATTTGTACATCTAGATAAAACACAGGAAAGTACATGAACAAATGATGTGAAACAGAATAGTTTAATATAGTAAGAACATTACCTGATCAGAGCAGAAATATTATTTTAATTATTTGTTAAATAAATTTTCAATTAAGAAAACATGTGCTACATTAATTATTAAAACATGCATTTCAGTTTTTTATAATTTTTTGTGTACAATTCCAAAGATTACTTTGTAGTCTTGGAGTTTTGATTAATTTAGTTATTAATGACAGAGTTTTCAGCATCTTTTTGCAGTCTTTATCTCTCAAACATTTGATTTTTGCTCTTTTAAGGTGCCATCTGGTATTTAACTAGACTGCCTTTGACCATTATTCCATATTTTTGAAAAAAATTATTAAATTGATGTTAATTATAGAAAATAAGTCAATTTCAAAATGTAACTCCCATTTGGTGTCTTGTTTGCTAGAAATATTTTTTCTTCTAGAAGATTTTCTGCTTGATGTTTTTTCACCAGTTTTATCCCAATGACTCTGAAATATTTCATTAGGAAATGTTGATATCTTAGATGCAGTACAATATAAATAATTCAATTAAATACTTCATTTTGCCCTAGACATAAACTGTAAAGAGGAAAGTTAGTAAAATCGCAGTTTGAAATTAGATATTTTAAAGTATTTCATCAAGTTAAATTGCAGAGAAATCTTAGAAGTGCTAGATTTGGGTAGTTCAGATATCCTTGGAATCCAATTCTGTCACATTATAGAATTATGTTAAATCCAAGAAAGTGAAAAAGGTTCAGTCAACATATTTAGATTCAGAAATATTTTGATCTATGTACACTATGCCATGCCTTTGTGTTGATAAACACAGCAAAATTGACAAGTTAAAAATTTTTTTACCATAACATATGGATACTTTATTTGAAATGGAAGAAGAGTGAAAGGATAAAACACAGTACCAGAATTTAAGAAACATAAATTGTGGTCCTACCTTTGCTGCAAAAATGTTTTATATGATTCTAATTTGTCACGTGTGAAGCCCAGGAATCTTCATTTTTAACAAACACCTAGGTGATACTGAAGTAGATGTTCTATGAACCACATTTTGAATGATATTGAATTAGATGGGAGGCTATTTCCAAGTTCCAAGTTCAGTGAATTAACACTTTTCTGTGACTAGTATGTGGAATTGTATGTATAACACAACATGGAGATGAAAATCACGGAAATGATTTTATCACTTCCAGGAGGAAAATTCTGCTAGCTGTTTCCCTGGTTAATTCTACCTAAAATAGGAAAAGGAGAATTGAATCATATGCATAATTCAATAAAAATCAAGCCCTGAAATACAATCCTCAAAGAACAGAGCTTAATCTTTTATATTTCAGTAATCCTAACTTCCAGCAGCCTTTCAGAAGGATCATACTTAGTGAATGAAAGATGAGTGAGTAAAATATTAAAAAATTATCAAGCTACATGAGGTAAAATTATAATTCATACACTTTGAAAACTTCTCCCCTTTACTTTTGGTGAATGTATAAAAATAAAACAATTAAATTAAAATATGTTAAATATTTGCACTCATTATTATAAATAGATAGGAATACGTCTGGTTAAATTTTTCTGTGTGACAAAATTTCAGAGTTAGAGAGGGACTTAGAAATCACTTTTTCAAAACACATTTAGAAAGAACCTTCAATTCACTTGCATGATGATAAGTTAAGATATAAAACCCAAGAAAACATAAGCTTTTCCTTTAAGAAGTTTACAATCTAGAATTAACGCCATAGGCTATAATAAATCGCCCAAGGCAGGTGGTGAGAAAATAATCTGAAATTTAAGAAATTCCACCAAATTTTCTATGTGTCCTCTCTGTATTTATAGCACATGTAAAGGATAGATTACCATAACTCTTAACTGTTTGTGTATCTATAACAAAAATCTCGATAACTGTTAGATTTAGTTCAGAAGTAAGAGTCCCAGAGTATACAATCAAATTATTGTCTGTTAAACATAGATGCTGAGGGAGTGTTGGTATGTCAGAGATACACTCTGGCATATTCATTTGGCTTTTATGGTTACCTAAACCTTACGGTCCATGAAAGCTTGTATGTATGGTTCCTAGCCTTTCCCACAGCTGTTAAACACACAGTTGATGAGTAGATGATTTAACAACTGTGTACTCTTCATACACAAACACACACACATCATCAGTTTATCAGTATAGTGTCTGAGTCAAAGTTACCTATAATAATATTTATTCATTATTATTTGCTTAGTTACTATAAAAAGTCATGTTACTCCAGGGAACACCTGAATTAATAGTAAATGAGATTATAGGGAAGTTTTTTGTTTAGTTACCTAGCTGCTATAGTTAAATACATATTTTCTATAGTTGTTTACTAATGAAAATTGAGGGTATAAAACTCTATGAAACTCAAGAAATAAAAATGATAGTGCTGTTTCTATTGCATTAACATAATCTTTGAGATTAAAAGTTATTTTTAGGTAGAGACACAGTCTAAAATTCTTCCTAAATAATCAAAAGGAAGGAACAAAATATTTTGTCTTTGAAGGATTATTGTTTGGATTATTTTAGGCTACTCATTTTAAGGTATAGACTGCAAAATTATATACCTGTCTGTTCTGCTTTATTTTCTTGTGAGTCTTACTTTTTTCTCCTCCATATATGTAAATAAGCAGGTTTTGAGCAGCATGAATGATCTTTTCTCAGTGAACTAATAAGAAAAGATCATTAGTGAACTTGCTAACACTACCAAGTAATTTGATAGTTAGTATGTTGTGGCATCTTATAGACACCTCATGAAGCTGTGGGGAACCAAGTTGAGACTCTCGAAAATGAAGTTGACATGCAGTTTACATAAGAATAAATTTTAAATAAATTTTAAACTTAGATAAATTTTAAGAATAAAAGAAAGGTAGGAAATTTATAACATTTTAAATTGTCCAACTCCATCACACAAAGACTTTTTGTTTAGTCTTTACTGAAATCTATTAAATAAAAACAGAATTATATTTGACCTCTTGTCATTTTATTTTCTTGCACTTAAATAATTAAATCACCATATATTTACTGCTGTGTATATATGGGGTAAAAGGCCAAAAAATACTGGATTTCTTTTTTCTTGCTACTTTTCATTTTACAGATTTGTTCTCACTGGCAGAAAGGTGCTTGTGTATAATTAATAGTGATATGCTGTAAACAAGTATGTCCAGAAACATAGATGATTATTTCACATGAAAAAGTGTTCAATTTGTTAGTCATCAAGGAAACCCATAACGTTTTCACCATTCACTCGTCAGAATGGCTAAAATTCTAAAAACTGACAACACCAAATGTTGGCAAGAATGTAGAATAACTGGAATTTGCATACATTTTTGCTAGAAAGCTAAATGGTATAATACTTGCTATTGAATTTTATTTTACAGTACCTATTCTGGTGATTTTGTGATCATATTGAAGTTTTAATTTACATTTATCTGATGCCTCAGATTTGAAGCATTTTTTTTTTATTTTTTAAAGGCTTAACTTTTTGATTTCCTCTTTTATGCTTGTTCTGTTTACTGTGTTTTTTTTTCCCTGTTAGATTCTCTCTCTCATCTCTCTCCGTCAGAGTTTATTTATTTTGAACAAAATTCTTTATCAGATATATGTACTGTAAATATCTTCTTCTAGTTTGTGGCTTGTAATTTTATTCTATACATTAAATACATTGTTTTTAAATACATTGCAGTTCAATGTATCAATATTTTTTCTTTACAGTTTGTATCTTTGTGTCCTATGTAAGAAATATTGGCTTACGTTGTTAAGGAAAAGAAGGTATTTTCTATGCTATCAGCTAAAAACTTCTGATTTTATTTTTCAGTTTTAGATCTCTAATCCAGTATATCCAGTTGGCATTGGCATTTGTATGATATATAAGGGGCCAAGACATTACGTTTCATGTATGCTATCCCATTTATCCAGTACCATTCTTTGTAATGACCATCCTTTACCCACTGTTCTGTCATGAATCATTTATCATAAATCAAGCTCACGTATATGTTCGGGACACTTCATTCTGATCCAACGATCCATTTGATTTTCTTGATGCCAAGACCCACAATATTTTACATATTATTGTAGTAAAGCATAGTACAAGGTCTCATAATAGTAAAAGTTCTTCCACTTTGTTTTCTTCAAGACTGTCTTGGTGATTCTTGGCCTTTTGTAATTTAATATAAATTTTAGAATAGTAATATCAATGTCAAAAACTTTTTTGAGTTTTTATTGTGGTTGCATTGAATATGCAGATAATTTGAGGGAAACAACTTGTTCCCAATATTTAGTTTTACCTCTCCACAAATATATTTAGTCTCAGTATTTAAAAATCTTATTTATCTTTTGTTAAATTTATTTCTAGGTATTTAAAGTTTTTTGTTCTTCTTTTAGCCAGTATCTTTTGAGAATTTTATGTTAAAGTTTATTCTGCTTTCACAGAAAGAGTTGGAAAGTGTTAACTTTTTTCTAGAAACAATTGGTGTATGTGTGATTGGTGTATCACTTTCTTAACTGTTTGCAAAGATTCCTCAATGAAGCCATTCAGACTTGTAATTCTATTTCTGGGAAGACTTTTTTTTCTCTTTTATGAAAAATAAGGGTTTAGTTTCCTTAATAAATGTTATGGTATTCAGAATTAGTGCTGCTTTCCATTTTTTTTCTATTTTAATTCTAATTAAATTTTTGATACAATGAAAAATATATTGAAGTATTTTTGATATCAATGGGACTTATAGAGCCAACCCCTTCTCATTATTGTTACTGGTAATTTTTAGTTTTTTTCCCTCTCTCTGTCTCTTTCTACCTCCTTCCTGCCAATCTCCCTCTGTCTCTTCTCCTTCACTACCTTCTTCTACTTTGCTTCTTCCTCCTCCTCTCCTCCCTTCACCACCTCCTCCTTTTTCTCTTCTTAGCTATAAGACCTTTTAGAGACTTGTTGATTTTTCAAAGAACCGATTTTTCTATTGTAGATTTTTCCACATTGTAAATTTCTTTTCTGTTTCAGTGATTCTTGTTCCTAACTTTGTTTAATCTTTTCATTTACTTTCTTTCAATTTTTGTTGATTTTAATACATTTTGATTGATGCATGTTAAAAAAAATTCTTGAAATAATTTGAGGCTCTGAATGATGTTACCTTTCTAATGAGAATTTACTTTAGGCTAGGGAAAGATAATTTCAGTACAAGCTAAGATTGAATTGATAGGATAGAGGTGTCCAGGTTATTTTGCCAATTTCTATCTTCCCTTAATATTTATATCATTAGTCAGCAATCCCAACTGAAAATCTACCATGGGGCCATGATGGGATTTGATCTCCAGTTTTTATGCCCTTAGCTCTGTGAGACTGCTGGAAGTTTGCTAGGCTTCTCAACTTGCAGGCTGCTGCTTGCAAACTGGCAAATGCCTTACATATAGAGGAAGACAAGAATTACATCTGATTTATCCTCAGAAACCATGAAAACAAGAAAAATAGAGTGAAATATTAGTGTTGAGAAAAAAAATCCTCCAACCTAGAATTCTGTGCCCTGTGAAATTAACCTTCAAAGGTGAAAAAAAAAACCCCAAAACTTTCAGACAAGCAAAAATTGAGAGAATTTGTTGCCAATAGTTCTGCCTGGCAAGAAATTTCAAAGCTTTTTGGAGAGAAGGAAATAAAATAGGCCAGAAACTTCAATCTACATAAAGAAAGGAAGTACATCAATGAAGGAATAAATGCAGGTAAAATGAAAATATTTTATTTATAGTTTTAAAATTTCATTTTTAATTGGGCTAACAGAGAATATCTAACCATACTGAGGGAGAAGAAGAAAGCTGGAGGATTAACATTACCTGACATCAAGAATTACTACAAAGCTGTAGTAAACAGGACTGTGTGGTACTAGTGAAAAAATGGACAAGTCAGTCCCTGGAATAGAACACAGTGCCCAGAAACAGAAGCCCATAAATATAGTCAATTGATCTTTGACGAAGAAGGAAAGGCAATGCATGGAGAAAAGATAGTCTTTTTAATAAATAGTACTGGAACAACTGGACATCCACATGCAAAAAATGAATGTAGGCACAGACTTTACACTCTTCACAAAAATTAACCCAAAAAAACTACTCGTAAAATGCAAAACTACAATACTCCTGGAAGTTAAAATATTAGAAACCTAGGTGACCTGTGGTTTGGTGATGAGTTTTTAGATACGAAAACAAAGGCACAATGGAAGTATTTGATAAGTCGGACTACATTAAAATGAAAACTTTTGCTCTGTGAAAGACAGTGTCAAGAGAATTAGAAGACAAGCCACAGACTGAAATAAAATATTTGCAAAAGATATATCTGATAAAGAACTATTATCCAATGTGTGTGAAGAACTCCTAGAAGAGCTCAGCAATAAGAACACAAATAACTTGATTAAAAAGTGGGCCAAAAACCTTAACAGACATCTCATCAAAAAGATACTAGATGGCAAATACATATGAAAAGATGTTCCACATTGTATGCCATCAGGGAAATGTGTATTAAAATATGAGTGAGATACTATTACATACACATTTGAATGGCCAAATTCCAGAAAACTGACATCAAATGCTGGTAAAGATGTAGACAGTAGGAACCCTCATTCATTGCTGATGTGAAAGCAAAATTGTCCAGCCACTTTGGAAGACAGTTTGGTGGCTTCTTAAAAAGACTAACATACTTTTATCATATTATGTTCGGTATTTACTTAAAAGAATTGAAAACTTATGTCTACACAAAAATCTGCATATGAATGTTTGTAGCAGCTTTGTTCATAATCGCCAAAATTGGAAATAATTAAGATGTCTTTTAATAGCTTTAATGGATAAATAAACTTTGGCATGGCTAGACAGTGAAATGTTACTCAGGGCTAAAAAGAAATGAGCTATCAAGCCATGAAAATACATGAAGGAAACTTAAATGCATATTAGAAAGTAAAAGAAGTCAATCTGAAAATGCTGAATACTTTACAATCCCAACTTTATGACATTCTGGAAAAGGCAAAACTATGGAGACAGTAAAAAGATCAGCGGGTGCTAGGGATTAGGGGTAAAAGAGGTATGAATAGACAGAACACAGAGATTTTTAAGTCAGTGAATATACTCGGAATGATAGTATAATGGTGAATATATGCCATACTATAGTTGTCCAAGTCCATAGAATGTACAACACCAAGAGTGACCCTAATGTCAACTATGGATCTTGGGTGACTGCGATGTGTCAGTGAGCGTTCATCCATGGTGAAAAATGCACCAGTCTGGTGGGAGATGTTGATAATGGGGAGACTATATATATGTGCAGGCAGGGGTACATAGGAAATCTCTTACCTTCCTCTCAATTTTGCTGTCAATAAAACTGCTCTAAAAAAAATCTTTAAAAAGTATGCACTAGTGTAATAGCTTGCAACATTGCAACTTTAGAAGCTGAAATTTTCAAAGGCAATATATATTTTTAACAATTCTAATAAATGCAGTTCATTTTAAGATGCTTTAATTTACCCATTTTACAATGTAGCAACTCTAGGAGTTTGGAATATGAGAATAGTTTGGATAAACCATTAATATGTTCATCTATTTCTTATAAATAGTCTTGTGCACACTCACTAGTTAAGAAAACTGGATTTACATCTTGTTATGATATTTATTTCTTTTAAAAAGTGTAGGTGTTCAGAAAGTTGACATACTACTTTTTTTCCCTTCTCTCTCCTTAACTTACATTCACAAATTTTCTTAGAAAAAAAATCCATTAAAAGATGATCAATTGAACATAGAGTTAAACACTACTCCTACAGTCTTCTGCTTTATTCATCAAATTCTAAGCTGAAAGGGGAAAAAATACCACATCTGAAGTTCTTAACCACTTTTAGCTAGAATAGGAATTCTGAGAAGTAATCTTTCCCTTTTCAGTCTGAGGCAGGAGAACTGAAGGAGGACTGCAGAGAGTGAAACTGTATGGTTTTATATGGAGTTATTGATAAAAGATAAGTTGACGATCTCAATTGATACAGCTATTGAAATATTAAGAAATATTTGCCGTTTTCTCAGTAGTTTAAATTTCTAAGAGATTTGAATCTATAATTTAGTTCACTAAAATGGGGACCTATAATTTATTGTCATTTTAATGATGAAGAATCTATTTGTTGTTTTGTCCAATATACGTAAAGATTAGAACTAAATATTACTGACATGATCTGATCCTATCCTAAAATAATCATACACTGTGTATGGTGTGCGCGCGCACACACACACACACACAAACTTTTAACAATACGTAGACTATTTCACAGAGATCCCCTAAGAGCTTTAAACTGACAGAAAGCAGTTCTTCATCTTATTTTCTGTACTCAAACTGCAGTTTTTGTTTACCAAGGGAAATCCAATCAGTTCTTTTGGAGTTTATGTGAGTTTGAATTCTTTCATCCTATAAGGTGTTTCAAGTGGTTTTATTGCAGCCTTATCATTTCAAGTTTACCGTACAATTCAAACAGCTCAGATCTTAGATAGAAACAAAGGAGCAAACATGATTGCCCACACCGCAGTTTAAACAGAAACTAGGGTTTGCACTGCTCTTTGCCACAATACTTCTCAACTGTCTCAAACACCACTAGCCGAGTCTAACTCTGAACAGGAAATTATCTAAAGCTTGAGTTAAAATTCTTTGTTTTAATGAAAATCAATGAATCCATATTTTGCAAATATAAGTAAATTGTAAGAATTACTGAATTAGAAAATTTTCGTTTTAAAAGTTATTAATAAGAAAGGAAATAGTAAAAGTCATAGCAGTCCTGTAAATTAGAGGTTGGTGCTCTGTAAGGGGGTTTATCAGGTTTCTTTCTACAGGGCCATGGGCTATAACAGCAAAGATGATGTTCTAAGTGAGCATAGTAAGCAGTGGTGATTTTGTCATTGGGCAATCACCGCCAGCATTTGAAGCTGTTTGGGAGGTGGTAATGCAGGCCTTTAGAGATGTGTATCCAAGCGTGCTGCTGTTATTTTACACACTCTATTGATTGCCCGCATGGCCTGAATTGAAATGCAGTGGGAGAACAAACACAGGCATATTTGCCTGGCTGCCTGAATGATTCAGATTAGGTTCCTCAGCAGGAATGCTGTGGCAGTTGGGAGCCCTAGGTCAACAGCCTTAAATTCAAGTACAAGGACTTCTTCCAAGTGGAAGGGGCCTCAAGGGAAAAGGAAAGGGATAACATTTTTAGAGAAACCTCCAATGCATTAGTTTTTGTATAGGGATTGAGGGCCTGAAAATGAGAAGGAGCTTAAAACACGATCCATAACAAAAGCTATTCCCTTAACAACTTTTTAGACATTTGCTTCTCTTTCCCCATCTCTCTCTCTTTTTCTCTCTCTCTCCCTCTCCCTCTCTTTCTCCCTCTCTCCCTCTCTGTCCCTCCCTCTCTTTTCTGTCTCTCAGTGCTCTTTTTCTTATATTTTTTCAGGTCCAGCCTTCATCCTCAAAGACCTCAGCCCGTTTCCTTTCAGGCCCTGGTACATTCACATCACAGACTCATTGCATCTCACTGCTAGAACTGGGCCTACCCAAGAGTGTACATTGCATTTTGATTGTCAGTGTAACTCCAGTGACTGTATCAGTTAATGAAGTCAGACCCTCTCTGGCTGGAAGTGCAGAAATCCCTTCAGATACAGTATTCCTTGCAGTGTATTTCTGTGGCAGTCTACTTTTCCTGAAGAACAACTCAATGTCTGCCTCCTTACCGACTGGCCTCACCCCCACTCCCATAACCTGGTATTGCTCTAGAACAATGGTTGGTTTAAGAGCTATTACAAAGACCTCCAGGGTACTTATTTCAGAAAAAAAAGACTTCAATGACATATTCATGAATCTGTTGTTTCACTGCACAGAATTCTGTGAACAGAGTGGAGGGAAGACATCCTGAGGACTGACAGGCAAACTTTAATATACTCGTGGGAGGAGTGATGTTTGGGAATAAGCTGGCACCTACTTTGCGTTCACACTTCGGTGAAGCTAATCCAAGGCTATGTGTCTGTATGCGTGATGGACTCTAAGATTCAGGGTGTCTGGTCCGTTTCATTCTCGGGGTTCCACATGATGGTGCTAGTATTTACGGGTCGCTGCTCCTTGCATGGCTGTGACCTCTGTGGCAAATTTTCAGTCAAATTCAATCCTCCTGTACTCATACCAGCCTGGCTTCAAATACAAATTAATGAACATGAGGCTGGTTTTGATTTTTTGTTGTTGTTACTGCTGCTATTGTTGATTTTAGATATACAGAAATTTCCGTGGTTATAATGGAATAAGAATGCATTAGTATGTATTAATTGTGTGCTAATTCAAGCAATGTTTCAAGCATTTCATGTTATTTGTCTTGTTCAACCTTCAAAACAAAACTATGAGGCAGGTATTATTACCTGTATACATTAGGTATACGGAAAATAAAGTCTGGAGGTTAAGAAAAGACGCCAATTTGCAGGAGTAGGGCTGGGACTTTGGTCGATCTGCTTCCATAGCTCAGTTTAGCTACAGTTCCTGCCACTGTAGCAAATTATCACATCTTATGAATAAATACACAAGCATGCCCCTGTCTGCTAGAAAATTGAAATGCATCAGGTAAGTTAGGACTTTTGTTTAGAAGTGGTAGCCAACTTGAGATCTCAACTTCTGCTTAAGGTGCAAGATGGAGCTTAAGTGGATTATAAGCAGTTGTGTGCTGGTAAATGTATTAGCTCTCTGGGAGTAGGAAAAAAAATCAATGTATCAAGCCCTTGTTTGTAGTGTTTGCTGATTTCTGTGGTATAAATACCCTTGCTGTGGCTGATTTCAAACTACCAATCATACATGACTGATTAAAAGTTGGAAAGGGATTTGTGTAGCACACTACGTTATGTAGTATTTATACTATACAGGTAGATTGATATTATTAAGTAACCTCAAAATAATAGTAAAATAGATAACAGTAAATAGTGAATAATAGGTACCATAAAATATAGTAAAATAAATAGGAAATGATGAGTCTTGAGTATTTAGCTTTATGATTTTAACAGTTTATTTCACTGTAAGTTTATATAATTTAACTTTTAATAGTGACTGTATTTAAACATTAGCTCAAAAATTTTTTGAAAATTTAACACTTGAGTCCCAGATGGATATAGGCCAGCTCAAGCACTTCACTGAATAAAGGAAGGTTTCATATTAATGCACAGAAGGTAATATAGGCATACCTTCCACAAGATATAATCACATTATGATGAGGCAATTAATTGAACAACATTGAAAATGTCCCTTGAGAAAATGGAACTAACTTATAGCCTCCTCTGACAGTTTCTTAGTCTCTTGTATATAAATATTTAGGCAGACTTACCATGGGTAGAGCACCAAGTAAAAATTAATCTTTCATTAAAACATCACAGGTCACCAGCATCCTTAAAGCAGCATTTCTCCTTTTTCCTCCAGTGCTCCATCCCTTCCGCAGAGCCCACCCCCCACCCTCATATTCTCTAACCCTTGGTCTCAAAAATTGCTAACTGAAAAGACAGTGGTTTGGAGGCAGGGAATATGAAGTTTCAGCTTGGCTTTTTCAATAACTCAAAGTGAAATGCTAAATAAAATGCATTCCCTGTAAGACTGGGTTTACTAAATTATTAAGTGATACTATATACCAGGTGATCCCTAAGGTCCTTTCCAGACCTAACACGGTGTGATTAATATCTCTCAGGATATTATTTGGCTGATCACTTTGACTTTTGCTATCATAGAAGTTGAACACAGGCCATCAATCAGATGGACACTTACAGTTTGCTTTTTTCTCCCGTTGTTGCCTTCACAAGTAGATCAGATCAAACATTGAGGAATCCAATTTGATTTGTACTGCCCTAGGTATAGTCAGGCAAACTGAACATCATGATGCTACCTCCATCAGTTCCTATACACTGTTTGTATTAATTCCTTTCCCGATTAGCGGTAAACACATCCCTGATGGCCTGTGGAGGACTGGATTGAAATAAAGGTTTGAAAAATTCATCTGAATGACATTCAAGTAAAAAAGCATTTTCTTAAGCACAGGTGGTCACTAACATTAATGAAATATAACATGCCACACCTGCTCATCTAATCTTAGCAAATATTATAGTAAATCCTTAGTAAATTCCACCAGCATTTAAGCAAACAAGAAGGAAATCTGTTCCTTAAATCATATGACTGGATTTTGCCTTGAAATATCTCACTAGTTTTGAAAATATTCTTTCAAAAATATAATTTCTTAGTTTATGTAATTCAAATAAGTCAATTTAAATAAAATTATTTTTTCAACAATGCATTGAAACTAGTCCCAATAAGTACATTTAAAAATAGTCAAACAACACATGTAAAGGCAAACAAAAAATTTTCTTTTACAAGAATGTACTACACTTTTGTTGTGGTTTATTTAAAGTGCTTGGAATGGAAATGAACTGGCTTATCTATTGCAACTCACTATGGAGAACTGCTCATTTGTAAAGCAGGATAATCTCAAAGCCTTTGAATATAGTTGTTTTAACATAGTCACAAAAGGCCAACCTAAGAAGAAAAACAGTTCCAATATCTCTCTCTAAGCCTTCAACCATATCATATTTACAAAGTAAAGACTGAAGTTACCTAATTTTTCATTTTCTTCAACATTTCATTTAATTCAGTTAACCTATTTTCTTACCTATTTTATCCATGACACTGGGCTAGGTGTTTTCAAGAGATATGAAACAAACAAACATCTCTCCCCCAGAGAAATGATGACTAGACAAATACAGAGTTACTGGAAAAGTAGCTACTTGTTAGCTACATGACCTCAGAAAAATTAATTAAACATTCTAAACTTTGATTTATCATCCATAAATGAGGATAACATTAATACTTAAATCATATTTTGATTGAGAATTATATGATAAATATATAAGAAGGATTGCTTGGAACATAGTGTTATGTTATGATACACATGTTGTAAGAAGTTGTTGGTTTATGTTTGGGAATGATAATGAGCATAAATTTATATAAACCTAATGTCCTAGCAATATACAGAATTTCCTTTCTACCATGCTGCTTTCTCATTGAGTTTGCTGTTTTTAGCTCCTAAAATTTCAGGTGAGAAAACAGCAACTTCTTAAGTCCTCCTTTTTGGCCACAGTTGAGGTGGATACCTGGTCCACACTTCATTAACTCAATTCCTTCTCCCAGAAATTTGAAATTATAATAAAGAATTTCCAGTGACTTTGGCAGTGGAGCTAGACTGCATGGAGAACTGGAACTAGAGTCAGAGAGAAGCAGTCTGCAGGCAGAGAGATAGGAAACCACAGAGCATTACAAAACCAGGAGAGTAACCACGGTTTCTGAACTCACAGTTATTAATCCCAGACCTTAGTGAGACCCTGTTTTTATTCCTACCCTCTGTGTTCTTCCATATTTTAGGCTTGTGAAAATAATTTTGCCTATTTATACCTAAACAATTTCCTATAATCTACAGTAAACAATTGTACCATGGTTTGGAGTTTAAAGGATGTAAAATTGTGGAACAGTAATTTCAGAGTGGCCATTTTGGTTAGACAGATGGCAGCGTACACTTCCAGGGGATGATTTTCCCAAGATCAAGTGTGAAGAGCAGCCTCTGGAGAGGTGTACTGAAACAGCCAACATAAATGGCCTTGCTCCCTACAACTGAAAATCTTTGTCCACTGGAACTTATAACATTTTCTTTTGTTTCTTGGAGTAGGGGATTTGGAACACAGAAAGGATCAGATCATTATCAACAAGTATTTATTAATACCTTAATATTTGTAGGACATGGTGTTTGGCCCTGAGTGAAAAGTGGTGATAAGTATAGATACTAATAAAAGTATCTCGCCTCAAAATTACTTTGTGCACATTTTTAAAAAAGCAATGATCCTGGAAAAATTGGGAATGAATGGGAAGAGTGACATGAAAATGACTTTTAATGTTTATAATGAAATTAAAGAAATATAAGATCTGATGAGTCATTACAGTGAAGAGCTCAAAGCATCTTGGGGATATTCCGATGCTATGAACTTGAGAGGAAGTGCCCAGTGACACTGGGAGAACAGACAGAGGGGCAGCACGTTTAGAATTCACTTATTTATAATTGTGCCTACAGCTTGTCCTTATTAGCAATATCTTCCTTCCTGAATCCTGCAGGAATGCTCATTTCAAAACATTCTATGCCAAAACATTTGACTTAATCTTTGCTTTTTAGCCCAATCTTCAGGACAGATTGTGAATTATCAAAAGCCTAAAAAGGTAACAAGAATACACAAGTACTCGTATTCCACAGAGAAATGTAGCTAGGGAAATAGGAAGACTTGTGTACAAGTCTAATCTCTTTTTATTGAATTCTGTGAGCAACTCAAATTCTTAGTGTTTTTAATCCATCAAAATAAAACCTACTGCTAATAACGTAAGTAAGACTTTTATTTAAAAAAAAACTTTTAAAGAAGGTAAACTATCTGCAAACAATAATTTGAAGAAGGGATAGAAAACTGAAGAACAGAATGCAAGATATGGGAAATGAATAATAGAATAACATTCAATACTCATAATTGTGCTTTCATTTGAGTAGCTGCAGCCATAGGGGGAAAGGTCAAATTCTATGGGAAACAGGAGCTCTGTGGTGCCCTTTTTGATTTTACGCGACTCCAGATCCTGACGTGCCTTTATAGGATTGCAAAGAGGGATCTGTGCAGAGATGTAGAGAACATGATCAGGAGAGATCAGAATTTATTTTTGTTGGAAGGGAATATAAAAAATGGTAATAAAAAAAAAAAGGAAAATGGTAAAAGAGATTGCCAGTTTATATTCCTTATAAAGTCTATTTCCGTTTACAGCCATTCTTACTCTGCCCCAATGTCCACTTTAAGAGTACTGAGTAGATGAGCGTGACATACTTGCTCTTTGGATCAGTCTCCTACTGCAGCAGGTGAATGGTGGGCAAGGCAGGGAGCAGTGGAAGGAGGGTTAAGTACACCTTTAAGTCACAGGGATACTGTTTTCAGTCATTACACTTTAAGATCACTCATAATCATTCCTAAACATTATCTTTCCATAGTATTTGTAAAGAGGAATATTTTAAAGATATTTAAAGTATTGGTGTGTATGTACTAATAATAGTATAATTAATTTGGGGGACGAATTGCTGTTTTTAGAGAAGAAAAATGAAACGTGGTTTGCTTTGTAGTTTTTAAAAACTTGCAGTTGGGAGATTCTGGTCCCTGAGAACTGATGCAAGGCTGAAATGATTAATTAAAACTTGACTCTCACCTCCCACCCCACCCCCTTTATCCTGAATCTCTGAGCAGCTTGAAGGAAGGTGTGTTTATTTTTATACCCTCTTACTTAGCACAATGCCTGGCACAGAGGTCATACACTTTATTTTATTTTTCTTGGATTGCAATTGAAATGAATTAAATTTCTTGGCAGTTTTTCTTGTTATTGATGTAATAACTACCTCAGGATTTAGGCATCTAAGCAATTTCTTTTCACAGTATACTTCACTTTTATGTCAGATACTTGCTACTCACTCATTTCTCTCCTTTGGTCCAGTATTAGTCAACTTTTGCTGTGTAACAAACCATCACAAAACTTAGTTATTTAAAATAGCAAGTATTATATTCACATAGTTCTGTGCATTGGTTGTGTGGTTCTTCTTGGCTAAGATGGTTCGAGTGGAACCTGCATTGGACAGGCAGCTTGATCTGGGGGTCTCAGCCGGTCTCCTTGCTCTAAGTCATCCCTTATCTTATAGTAGCCTAGCTGGACTTCTCCACATTGTGATCTCTGGTTTCCAAAAAGCAGGAAGAGAAAATAAGCTCTGATGCACAAGAACTTATAAAGGCTTTGCTTGCATCACATTTTCTTGGCTAAAGCAAACTGTATGGCCAAGCTCAGATTTCATTGTCAGAGGAAAATACTCAAAGAAGAGTGTGGATACAAGAGGCTATAAACTAAGTGATTGCAAATCCTTGATCTCATACTTAAACATAGTCATACTTCAAAAGGTTCTCACTTGACACTTTGAAAACCAGGCATCTGAACCACACACAGATTTTAGGCATATTTTCTATTGTAATTAATGACCTCTCACTGAGAAATTAGTTTGCCTTCAAATTTCCATGGTGTTTTATATTCTAATCATAATTCTTTTGCTTTCTTCTGTTGATAGCTCTCTTCTTCTGTTCCAAGCTCTCTTTCCCATTTCTTTCACTCTAATATCTTTAATATGTAATATTTTCATAGTAATTGCTAAATGGTTAGGAATATGTGAATACATGTGCTGAAATGCTGATTTTAAGTCACATGGTGTACTTGCTGGCCTCATCCGCTAGAATATTCTTCCCAGCACTTTTCTAGTACTTTTTCCTTCTCATTATTCGGATGTCAATTCCAATGTCACCAATGCAGAGAGCCTCAAACCTAAAGCAGTTCTTGATCATGCCATTTCTATATTTTATCTTTGTTAAAGTGGTGTGTTACCTTAATTATTTATTAGGTATTTTTTATTTTTTATTTTATTTATATATTTTATTATTATTTATTATTATTGCTTCAAATGGTACACAATGGTAGCATCAAACCAGTTGATAAAATATGCAAATAATTCCATATAGTTTGGTAAGTAGCCATTTCTCTGAAATCCCCAGCACCCCCAAGTCACCCAACCAGTCTTCTCTGGCAGCCAATGGACATCCTGTCATCCAGAAACAAAAGGGTTAATTCTGACTTAGTGAGGGACTGTAAGACTGCTCCTGAACCATGGCTAATGTCTCCTCTGAATGACCTCAGTCTCTGCTGTAACAGCTGTTAGATATTTGTAATGATCACTTCTTATATACTTCCATACCTGCCTCTGCCATTGAGCAGTTTGTTTCCTTGATTTATTATTAGAAACAAATGAATTACTTTTCTAAAACTCTGTGAACCAAGTCCTCTAGGCTTGGACCTTAGCAAGCTGAAAGAATAGATAGAGAGTAGTTAGGCATTTCTTTCTCAAGATAATATTCTATTTTTTACCTCAAGGTCCTGTTTTCCTATGCCAGATATTACCTCTCCTATTTCTCTGTGTTAGTTCTGTAACAACTTCTAATCTCCCCACCCCTGACAGATAAATATGTCAGAGTACTTATAATAAAAAGGTCAAATGCTTAGTTAAAAAAAAAATTGGAATAAGGGAGGGAAAAAGCGAAAGAGACAGAGAGAGAGAGAGAGAAAATCACAGATTTTCCCCCCAAATATTGCTGCTCTAAAAATGTGACTGAATTGGGAACTGAACATTAATATGGCACCAGAAGGCACACTTTTAGTTGCAGAATTACAACCAAATTGAGAATAAGACACTTAAATTATCACCATAAAAACCCTTGATGGGCACAAGATAGATATGTATGCTACTATTGTATTAAGGCTAATTAAAATTTATAATGCATTTTCATCAATAAAATAGATTTATGTAATTTGATGTCAGACTAAATGGAAATGGTATCCACATCAGTGGATACCTATAAGCATCAAATGAGATACCACACTTAAAAATGATTTGCAAGTATCTGTGCAGACTACAAAAATAGTACTTATTACATCAAGGAGAGGAAGTGCCTCATCCATTCTGGTATCCCTCATGCATTCTAGGTACATAGTAAATTACTGGGGTTTTTAGCTGAAGAGATGAAGACTGAAACTACTTTAATTCTCCCACAGACTTCGTCCCCTTTCTTCACTCTAGACAATTTATACATCCCATATACTGCATCCACTTAATTTTTCACTTTTTCAGGAGTAATTGCCTTTTACAATAGCCAAAAGACCAAGTATCTATCTGGATATTTTTTTGTGACTTGAAAAATTATTGGATCTAATGTAGCATACATTACATATGTTTTTATTAAAAATAAATACTGACCTTAAATATTACCTCAAATAAACACACACACACACACACCCCATAAAGGAAAGAGTCACTTTCAAGGCATTGTGGGAAGGTTTCTGATTATGGTAATTGTGAATGGCTCATGTGGGCAGTTCTTGATCAGAATAGACACGGCTGCCTGCCTTTGGACTTCATCCTCCTGGTGTTAGCTCAGATTTCCCTGAACTCCTTAGTTAAGTAGTTACCTAAACCGTACTTTATGAGAAAAATCCAAAGTGCTGAAGTCTCCAAGATACTCAGATTATTATCAGACTACATGGAATCTAATGAAGGGAAGTCTGGCAGTGAGGATCTGATACGAGCTGCTATATATTTTAAGCTCTCACACATTATTAACGGTTTTCAAAAGGAACCTGATACTGATCTCCATTGTCTTGAACATTAGAGAGGTGGCAATTTTGCTTTTAATAATTCCATATTTATTGTATTTACCTCCAAAAATCAAGGGTATTTCCAAACTTGGAAATAGTATATGCCTTTGTTAATATAAGCCCTTTAACAATAATGTTATTATGCTTTACTTTTGTAATAATTCTAGAAGAGAAAATAGGTGTGTGAGAATGAGGTTTATAAAAAACAGTTTTGAGAGCAGCGATGACACAAGAGAAAAGGTTTATCTTTGAGGGCTTAATAAAGGAGGAAGAGTACAAGTGGAGTACTTGATCCCTAAATTGTTACGGGATGGCATTAAATCAGCTGGTGGCTTTGTAATAAAGGAGGAATAGCAATAGGGTCCTCAAACTACTTTTGCCTGCTACGGAATTTTGCATTTGCCAGAACATTAAGGGTGATATTTTCAAAGAGTATTGCAGAATTCACTTCAGTTCAATGCAGTGGCTTATCCTTTTCCTATGGTACATCATACAGCAACTCAGTAAAACCACCACCTCCACCCAGAAGTAGTTGCATATTGTGACAGCAAGAAAACAACTCACTTTGCATTTAGAAGATCAGTATGACATTGCTGTGTTCTTGACCACTTTTCCCTTTCACCCTTGTGTACTTTAGCTTCTCCCTCTGAACTAACAGCTGTGGCCACATACTTGGCAGCTGGCAACCTCACCCTCCAGAAGCCAAGCTCTGAACCGATTTTTCTAGGAGCAGACTTGGGCTCTGTAATGGCTGCCTGCACACTCCCTCCTCACTAGCTGGTTCCTTGGCAAGTTCTTTGACTCATTTGATTTTTGGCAGAGCAACTCTCCTGCTGACTATGAAGTCTCTGATTCTGTCAAATGCTTTAGCCAGGCTCAGTGTTTATTTGACTGCCCCTTCCTATCATACCTAAAGATTTATGTTTTCCAAGATCTATGTTTAATGTCATACAGAGCTAAATAAAGATGGGTTCTGCACAGTTGAGTCGTGTTGATATGAAGGGTAAGAGCAATCCTTAGCCCTAGGGCTAAACCCTCATTGATTCTAGCCTCTTTCCACTGAAAGGTTTGTAACATAACGCTGTGACCATTTCTTGGCAGAGATTACTTTTCCCACCTTATGGAGTGGCAAGTTAGTAACAGTCTGAAAGCAAATGCTTGGCCCGGATACAAGGCTCTCTCTCTCTCTCTCTCATTGGTGAAAATATGGTCCATTATTTCCCTTTAATTTCTCTCCTTTATGGATAAGGTTGCTGAAAGGATTCTGGAAAAGTTTGCTTTAGGTGCTAATTGGAATTGGCCTTCTATCACTCATAGACCTGAGTTGTGATACAGTTAAAAGATGCAGCAGCATCTCATCTGATTCATTCCCCGTGATTCTACATGCATTTGAAAAATAACGTAAGTGGATATCTGGATGTAACAGAAATTTTGCAGGTGGAATTGGGAAGATTTTCATTACCTTGAGAAAGCCTCTTCTTTAAAATAAATTAATCAATGCTTAGCATCGTGCTACACAATAATTCACTATGACCAAAAGAAGGAGAGGATATATATTTGAGATAACAGCTAGTAAATAATAGATCTGGCTTTACAGGCCAAGTGGATATGGACTTATTTCCTGCTTTGAGAAAATTAATTAGAGCAGAGAGCAGCAGACCCCTTTCCAGTTTGAAACATGTGTACCAATGCTATTCAAAATTTCTTCTTCAAATATGGTTTGTTTTAACAGCATATTCAGCTAATTGTTTTAGCCTTCCCATTTAGTTTTACTATGAAATGGTCTGTTATGAAGGAAAAACCACATAATTTTGTCACAAATCAGTCTGTTCCTGAAATATTTATTAAGTGCTTATTATGTGTGATGCATATCAATAATAAATATTTTAGGAACAGAAGACCACAAAAATATTAAAGGCATCTTCATCGCCATTCAAGTCTACATTTTATTTTTTTTAATTAAGAAAGAGACAATTAGAGAATTTGCCCTTTTCCCACCTTTTGTTCTACTTGGAAAACTAGTGGATATTTTTTTGCCAGGTGACGTTTCATTTATTTATTTTTTGACCCCCTTCACTCACTTCTCCCATCTCCTCATCCCCCTGTCTCTGGCAACCACCAATCCATTCTCTGTATCCATGAGCTTGTTTCCTTTTTTTTAATTTTAATTAAAAAAAATTAGATTTCACATATGAGAAAGATCACATGGTGTTTGTCTTTGTCTGACTTATTTCACTTAGCATACTTGGCTTAAGCCCTGGAGATCCATATATGGCAAGATTGCATTCTGTTTTATGGCTGAATAATATTCCATTGTGTGTGTGTGTGTGTGTGTGTATACACACATTGCACACACACACATAATTTCTTTATTCATTATGATTGATGGACACTTGGGTTTTTTCCATATGATGGCTATTGGAAATAATGCTTCAATGAACATGGAGGGTGCATAAATCTTTTGGGGCTAGTATTTTTGTTTTCTTTGGTTAAATACCTAGAAGTGGAATTGCTGGACCATATGGTATTTCCATTTTTAATTTTTTGAGGAGACTCCTTACTATTTTCCACTGTGGCTGCACTAATTAACATGCTTGCCAGCAGTACACAAAGGTTCCCTTATCTCTACTTCCTCACCAACACTTGTTATTTCTTGTCTTTTGGTAACAGCAATTCTAACATATATCAGATGATATCTCATTGTGGTTTTGATTTGCATGAACCTGTTAGCCATCAGTGTGTCTTCTCTGGAAAATGTCTGTTCAGATCTTCTGCTCATTTTTAATTGGATTATTATATATTTTTTACAATTGAGCTTTATGAGTTCTTTATTTTACATATTAACCCCTGATCAGATATATAATTTGCAAATATTTTCTTCCATTCAGTAGGTTGCTTTAAAAGTTTTTATTTTTATTTTTTACATTTTAGTTGAAGTATGGTCAGTTTACATAGGCTGCCTTTTTATTTTGTTGATGGTTTCCTTTATTGTGCAGAAGATTTTCAGTTTGATGTAGCCTCATTTGTTTATTTTTGCTTTTGTTACCTTTGTTTTTGGTGTCAGATTAAAAAAATTATCACCAAGACCTATGTCATGGAGCTTACTGCATATGTTTTCTTCTAGAAGTTTTATGGTCTCAGGTCTTATGTTCAAGTCTTTAATCCATTTTGATTTGATTTTTGTGTATAGTGTAGGATAGTTTTCCTGTGTTACTCTTTTGCATGTAGCTTTTCAATTTTCCCAACTCCATTTATTAAAGAAACTGTCCTTTTCCCATGGTATATTCTTGGTTCCTTTTTCATAAATCAATTGACCATATATGCATGGGTTTATTTCTGGGCTCTCTAATCTGTTCCATTAATCTCTGCATCTGTTTTTATGCCAATAGCATATTCTTTTAATTACTATAGCTTTGTAATTAATTTAAAATCAGGGGGCATGATGCCTCCAGCTTTGTTTTTCTTTCTCAAAATCGTTTTGGCTATTTAGAGTCTTTTGCGTTTCCACACAAATATTTCTGTAAAAAATGCCATTGGAATTTTAATAGAGATTGCATCAATTTACCTTAATATAAATTGAAATCTCCACTCTGCATATAATCTAACTGTTAATATAGACTATAATGGTTCATGCAATGGATTACAATTTTCCCATTTGAAGTTCTACAGGATTATTTTGATCTGTAATAGTAAAAAAAAATGTCTATTTGTATTCTGAAAAGAGGTTTTAGATTTAACAATAAAATATCCAGATGCAACTGGTTAATTTTTCAGTGCCATAAAGACACACACACACACACACACACACACGCACATGCACACACACATATACATCACCCTAAAGTAAACGACATTAGTTTTCTTATACCAAACATATTTTTTCTTAAAATTTATAGATATTCAGAAGAGCTTAGATCAAGCTTTTCACAAAGTACATTTTAAAAGAAGAGATTAGGTCTTTTGCTCTCTTTATAGGATATTATTTTATTAAATACTCTTATTTAATAAAATATAACATATAGTACTATCCTCTCTTGTTGAAACATATAGGCAAGGTATTACTGACTTCCACTACTCAAATGATTTAACTGTAAATAAAGTTTAACGGTCAGTGTGTTTCCTACTTTCTATATGAGAGTATAGAGAGAGTTGTTACATGTCAGATCTAGCTAACTAAAATTTTACTTGTATATTACCAGTATACATGTGCATACTTTCAATAATAGGATATCCAGGGACCATGATTCAACATATGGTATTTTTGAAGTGTCCACAAATTGCTTCAGGGTTAATATTAAGCAATGATTCATTTTTAGGAGGTGGTGGTAAAGATGGATTGTAGACAAAAGGAAGTCTATGTAATAGGGATAGAATTTTAAGACTTTTTTTGGGGAAAATTAATATATCTAAAATAGTAAATTTATCAATTATTTTATACATTTAATAAAGTCTTGAAAAACTTTTCATCCCAAGAGATCTAAAACGGCTAAATCAAAAGTTGGCTGGAATTAGGGGAGATGAGACAGTTTATTTTTCTAATGTTTCCAATTTAAAAGAGACAGATGGAATGATGGTCTGATAACTCTGTACTTGCAGTGTAAAGCACACGTTGCCACAGTTCCTGAGTAACTAGGAACTGATGGAGCAGATCTATATTATCATCAGTTCATTTGATTCCAAAATGGAGTCTATATATTCCAGGCAAACACACCTGAGCCAAGTGAAACCACTTCTATGCCTAGTACATTAAAGTGCCCTCATGAAGAACATTGATTAAGGTCAGTAACTCAGAATCATCATAGATTTGTGCCAGAATGTTCATTAAAAAATGACTTGAAAGCGTTCAGCATGAAGCCAAACTAAATAGAAGGATGTCAAACTATCATTATATATGGAGATATTTATTATTAGACATTTAATAGAAAACTTTGCAATTCTGAGGTGACTAACTTTATGCCATAGTGCCATTATAGAAATGTAAATTTGTTTTTTTTTCTGAGTGCAGTGAGTTCTCTTCTGGTCAAAAGAACAAAAGCAGAGAGTGTGTGGCGTCTCTGAATCTTCTGTCCAACATTAGCAGTTATTGCTTCCAATTCAGTAGCCAAGTCTCTTAAAGCCAAAGTGATTCCTCCATTCACACTCCATAGCCATAAGAGGCAGCAACCTTTGGGGAAATTTTCCATACACTGCTTGTTTTTCTATGCCCATCCATCAAGCAAATGAGCAATTTATTTTTGCCACGGTACACTGCCACCTCGGTGAATCCCTGAAAGACATCCACGGCTGTCGATTTGAATATCAGCAAACAAAACCACAAATAGGTCCAATTTGTTCAATTGTATAAGGGATTTTCAAGTAGTGTCCAGTATACCTGTTCAGTTGGTTGTGGGAAATGGACTTTGTTCTGAAAGAGCTTTAGAATAGTAATTGAGTGTTTAGAATACCTACAAAGGGTTTATGAAATATTCTAGGACAACTCAACTGGGTATACATAACCATACATTCTGGTTTGCTGTAATTCAGTTAGAAGAAAATCACAAAATTACAAGTAGTGAGCAAGGAATTGTATTTAACCTGAAATTCACCTTTTTTGTGTAGTAGCCCATCGAAATGTCTCACAAATAAAAATGTGTATCATAGAAGGAAAAACGAGATCGTCAGTTTTACGTTATATATTTCTGTATTGTACTCTATGGAATAATTTGCCATATTAGCCAATACAAACAATTCAATTGGATAAAAATAGAAATAAGGTATTAAGTTAAAAAAATCGCCGTATATATCTTGACTTTAGAATTTTGGTGATACAGCTAATAAAGTTATTCAATTAATTTTAAAACTTAAATAGCATTTATCCAGATTTCAGCCAATATGCCTAGATTGAGCTTTGGTTGTGAGTATAAAATCATTTTTAAAAGGCAGGATTTCTTGGTGCTGAAGTAGCTTAACAATAAAGGCATACTTTGAAAAATATATAAAAAAAGGTTTTTAAAGTTCTGTAATTTTCATATTTTGCTATGATTCCTTAAAGACCAACATAGTTACAAAATGCAATAAAATAGAATCATTATATATATATATACAATATTTTAAATTTAGAATCTCTAAAGTATTATTTAATAGAGAAATACTAACTTGGCTGAATTTAGGCAAAAGCTATCTTTAGATGTAAAAGATTTTTATTTTCATTCTGTCAACTGCATCAAAGAAACTGCTCTATCATGATGTGATATAAAGGAAATTTGTAGTGCATTTTGGGGAAAAAAGATGGGGCAGAGTAGAAAGGAATAATTTTCATATAGCAATGGAAGCTTAGCCTGTACTTTGTTACATGTGTAACAATGTCCACAGACAATACATTTAGTATTAAAAATTATGAGAGTACCCCCTGAGGCTAACTGTAAACATTTTTTACAAGTAGAGATACTTTTCAATGTCATAGAAGAAGGGGAGGAATATACCTGCAATCATAAAGGTCTTGAAACAAGGAAGCAATCATACCACCAATTCAAGCCCAATATAAAGCAATTTTGTGTGCTCTGCTTCTTTATAGCAGTTACCTATGTCAAGCTGGAAAGTATCTATGTACATAAAGGTAAAGAATTTGATGAATACAATGTTAAAAAATATGATTCTAATCTGTAGAGCACATGAGAAACAGTTGGAAGAATTCCTAAGAGCCAAGAAATACTGTGCTAAAATTTGGTTGAATTTGAATGAATTTGCATCAAATGAACTTAAAATACAAAAAAGGGAAGTATACGAAAGTAAATATTAGTGATCTATTTCTTGATAGAGATGAGTGCTAAACTTAGTGTTACAGAGAACCAATGTTTGGCAGAAAATGCTACCTATTGATACTTCGTTTTTTACTCCATTTATAAAGAGAAATATCAACTTCCATTTACCTATTAAAAAAAATAAATGGTGGAAGACATTCTACTCTGTAAGGACATCCAGCTGTAACTACATACCTCGCTTCCATAGGATTCCAGTTAAGGAAAAATAGAAGGAAAAGAAGAGATGAAAGAAAAAGAAGAATGAGAGTGAGGGAGAGAAAGTAGAGACATAAAAAATGTAGAAGTATACACAGAGTTAGACAAGTATTACAGAAGAGTCAGCTTTACAATGTAAATATATCTTTAAAGCAATATGACAGTTTGTTAGTTGATTACTATGTATAATTTTCCAACTACTCAAAATATTAAATCACAAAATCATGAAAATGTTACGTCATGTAATATTAAATAATTAATAGTGTTTTCTCAAAAATGACCAACAGGAAAATTTCTATTTAAGGAAACAGAAGTATTTTTGAGGAACAGTTAAAATCAAGCAGAAGGCTATAGTCTTCGTTCCAGGGTTTATAATTTTAGACTTATATGTATTTATAGTAATGAAAAAAGTAAGTGAAAAATAAATACTAAAATTGGTCAGTCCAGAATATCAACGCCATTTTTTCTGGGTAAGTTAAAGTTTTCTAGTTCCATTTTTGAAAAAGGTAAAATGTAGAATTAATTAGCAGATACTATGTATTTTTCCTTTGTTTCTGAGCCACAACTTATATTGTTGGACTGGGGATGCTGATAAACATCCTCCTTAAAATCATCGAACTACTATACAGTATTACTCATGATACTTAGTTTTATTCCATTGTTTTACCTGTTGATATTAAATTATATTTGTATTATGGATAGGATTATAGAATTTATTGTCAGACAGACCTAGATTCCAATAAAATATCTTTCACTTATTAGTTACTTCATTTCTGTAAGCTGTGGTTACTCCACTTGTGAAATAGTGTCTGTAGAATAAGGATTTCTGGGTGTTGTTAGGAGAAACACACATAGTGATTAACAAAGTGACAAGATTTTAAGGAACAGAACCTACAGCTATTAATTATTCTTATCTTTTTATCTTTTACACAAGTGTGAAGAGCTTATAGATTTAGTTGTCATGAGGTGGAGGTAATACAGTTTGTAATGGCCATTTTCTGTGTAGGTTTGTGAAAGGCCATTTAAAGCAAGTAAGATCAGATTTAAAAAGGTGAAACTTTCTTCAAAGGAAGAAGATACAAAGGTAAGGAAGTTCACCAGAATTGTCCTATTGTCCAAGGCTCAAATTCAAAGGATTCTCAGAAAGATGACAGAAGAATTCGAATTCAGAACAAAATTTTAAACTTAAATTAAAAAAAATGCACATTAAAACATTTAAAATATGTTTGTAGATGGAACATTGGAAAAAATTGACATGCTACAGTACCTCAATATATTTCCAAAGCAATGACGCTACAAACAAAATCTGACAGGAATCCAATACTATTTGAAATAACAAGTGATTATTTTTTAAATGATAAAAATTAAAAAGAGTTATGCTCCTATCTTTTCCTTCAAAAAGAAAATTAAAACTGAAATTTCAATTCATGTGATAATGGTATTGAGAACTCTTCATATTTAAAATATGAGTTGCCAAAATAACTGTGTTCAGAAAAGTAAGAATTGTAGCTTTAAATGCTTTTAATATAAAAATAACTGAAATAGATTAACTAAGTATTCAACTCAATAAACTAGAAAAAAAGGCATATTGTAAACTCAGAGAAAATAAGTAAAAAGGTGTAAAAAGTCTGAAAATAATGAGTATATTATTCATGTATTATAAATATAAATTTATTTGTATATACAATTATATATATACATACATAATTTTTAAAGTTCTAATAGAATATGGTTATGATAACAGCTACGAAGTTGATTTGTGATCTTTCTCATCTGGACATAATTGATGAGCATCTTATCACAGCTGTCACTGAACATGTTCCCCAGGACTTTAGGAGTGGAGATCACGAGAGTCGAGTTTCTACCTTTTGAAATAAAAAGTTTTAATTAATTTAAATGGACAATTCAATAGGTGATGTAAATGACCTATGGCTTTCCTAAAAGCACTGATGAAACTATCTTATGACAAAATTAACAATAATTATTGACATGCCAGTGTATGTCCTTTGTTTGATGATCCTTTTAGTTTTCACAACAGAAAACTAAGAGGCACTTTTTAAAAATCTTCTTCTCTAGATGAAGAGTCTAAGGCATAGAAAAGGCAATAACTGGCTCAAATTCATCCAGCTAGAAATATGTTTGTTTTTATTTTAATTTTTGTGTTTTTAAGTTGAAGCTGTGGTGAAATTTAGACCTTGTTCCTGGTTAAGTTATCCTTGTTTAGAGAAATCTGGTCTACAGTGCTATAGTGCTATAAGGGTGAAGAAAGTCATAGTTGTTTGTCATAGTTGTTAAGAGTTTGACTAGATTCGGAGTCCTGATACCTGTGAAACACTTCTATATGATCACAAGTCCATGGTTAGCGTTCAATAATAACTAGACAGTTAGAAAATAGAGTTTTAAAATACATCATAAAAAAATTAACTTACAGAATCACTATATGAAGAAAAAATTTAAATCTGAGAATTTGAAGACGTTGAAAGGTGTAATATAATCCTATATTGTAAAAATTATAATTTTCTCAAATTTAGTAGCTAAATGAAAACTTTTTCAATTTTTTTCATTTAAACATTCATCTCAAAGATTAAACACAAGAAAATGGTGAAAACAAATTTGAAGATTAATACTAATGAGGTGAAGTGTGTTCATTTATATGTACATGCACACAATTATTATGAAGCTATAATAATTAAATGTTATAAAATTGACACAAGAAGAAATGCATAAACAGAACAGAAATTCCAAAAGCATGTGTATTTATATGAACACACATGTTTGTGCACGCACACACACACACTCACTTCTTAAAATCTGAATTTGAAATCAGTGTGAAAACTACTGCTACATAGATACCTAAGATTCCACGTGATGCTATATACACTAAAATAAAAGCGGGTAGATCAAGCATTTAAAACAATTTTAAAAGATGGAATTATGATATTACTTGAAGAATTATATATATTTTGAAAATTTACATGATCATAGGTGAGGAAAACATTTCTAATATTCTAAGGTTAAAAATAACAGAAAATATTGATAGACTTGAATAAAAACATTTTCAACTTCAGTATACCAATTAAAACAAAATATAAAACAACAAAAGCAAAATAAATCAAGGAGAAATAGGACAAACTGGAAAAAAATATATTTGGAAAATATATTAAATGAAGTGACATCCTGAATAAAAGAGAACTTTCTCAGTTAACAAGCAACATTCCTAAATATATACAAATATTTAGTTTCAGAGTTGTTTACTTAAACTTATGTGACAATATGGGCTTAATAATATATGACACATCTTACATATGTAACCATTAAGAACATTAGAGAAGAATATTTTACAACCCTTATAAATGTTTAATAGATTGTTCCATGAATAAAACTGTTTTAAAAAATAACTACCACTTGAATCCCATAGAATGGGCTACGAGAAAGTCATAACATGTTCCCTGTGTGGTCAGGGAAATCAGTAGAACATGAACAATTACATAAGAGATAGACCAGGAAGCCATTGGCTTCAGATGACCCAAATAAAACATACGAGTAAGTAGAGGATGAGCACAAAAAATGTCATATTCGGAGTGAACAGACGAATAGCGAATATGAGCAAAATTCATACTACAAAGCAGCAAATGGAATGTGGGAAGTGGAAACATTTAAAAAGAGAGAGGAAAAAAAGGAAATACATTGAATGTAGACCACAGAAGCACAGTAGCAGCAATTCAGGAGAAAATGTAGAAACGTCTTTGATAGTAAGGTCCTTGAAACAGAATGAACATCCTCTGGCTCTTCTTTAGTGTTTACAAAAATATAATGAATAGGCAGAAAATCCATAAACCTCTGCAAGGTAATCATGAAAAGAAAATAAGTGAATAAAATAGACAGAAGCAGAATGTGGGAATGGACTGACACTAATATTTGAATGTTTACTCTCTGCCCAGCAGTTTAAACACAACATTTCATTTATTCCTCAGACATTCGAATATATATGGAATTTTAACTATGTTAGAGATGAGGACACTGAGATTTAGAGAAAATAATCTCAGAAAAACTCAGTGACCTACTCGAGCACACAACCAGTAAATGAAGGAGCTGAATTTGGAATCCAACTCTATCTGACTAAAAATCCCAGGATCTTTCATCTACACACCTACACACCCAGCACAGTGCCTGGACCACAGCGGTGCTTAGTAAAGATTAGCTGTATTGCGGCATCATAACATCAATAAACAGCTTCCTAATCAGGGGAGAGAACACAATTTCAGTGCTAACTAAGGCTGAGTTTAAAATGGATGCCATTATTTGGCATCTATATTTATTTATTTTTAAGGTAGAATATGTTCATGGAAATGGTGGACTTAGGCAGGAATAGCTGGAGTGGAGTTTGAAAATATTTTGTATATGAGAAAGAAAGGCAATAAAAATAAAATTAAATTTATAACCAGTTTTGCTCATGAGATCTTAGTGTCCAGAATTCAATAATGATTAATACACAGAAAATCCAAAAATAAGGTTTTGAAGGTGATACGCTTTCCTTTTTAGAGGCTTGTAAACAGCTTTTTTACTCTTCACTTAATAATGTGTTTTCTTTCAAAATATGTCATCTGAAATCCATTTGTAAGACATCTGTCAAACAAATGTCCAGCATTGCTTTATTTTCATGCGTCACTAGAACTCAAATCATACACATTACTCATTTGCAAATCTTAACTGATTCTGTTTACACCCTTTAAAAAATTGCACCTCAATGAGAGTTACTTAGGCTACTAAAAATGAGAAATTTATTTTCTAAAGTACTTTTCCAAAGTATGTGCTCAGAAAATCTGGATGCTTGTGCAGAATGAAGTCATTATTAAATAAGTGTTGTAATTATTAGTACCTCGATTACAAATACCTCTTAATATTAAGTGCTAATTATTTATCTCAGTGACTCAAAATCTCTTGAAAATTATATCACTGGAAGAAATGTTAATTGCTGTTACAGTAGTTATGAAGAACATAACAACCAAACTGTTGATATAAATTTACTTTTTTTCCAGTGGAATAATTATCTTTTTTTAATAGTGCTAAGAGCAAAAGTATGAAAGCTCATGTTACCATCAATTAATCATGTTTTCTCTCTCTTTTTCCTTTTTTTCTTCCTATCTTCTCTGCTTCCTTCCCTTTTTTGTAATCAGGAATTTGTCTAAATGCACTCTAAAGGAAGTATTTTGGCACCTTTATTAAGCATAATTTTATGGTCCAAATTTATAGAATATTAAAATGGTTAATATGTCTGTGATTGTAATTGGAGAGCTGTTTTTGAGTGTGTCATATTTGAAGTCACTGGTAGTAGTATTACTTTGCAGAATACTGTCTCTATTTTCTTAACTGGCTATCAAGGATAGTGAAACTATTTTGGATTTTCAAGCAACAGTAAAAGAATTGGAGTAAGATTTTTTTTCCAGCATAATACCGGAGACTTGTATAAGACTCACAAGGACATTCAGAAAATTTCTGTTGTGGTCAGTCAATAGCCCAAAGCCTTTTCAGTGGTGTTTCATTGTGAGTTTACAGATATCAGCAAGAATGTGTGATGACTATAGACATTCATATATAACCCTTCAGAAAGAAAATCATGATAAAGAAAATGCAATGACCTCAGTAAAATGTTTAATAAGAAACATATTCTCAGTCATGCCTTTCACACAAATGCTTGAATTCTCATGTGAATTACTTATGAGGCATGTGTGCATATGTAGATTTGAATCCTTTAACAAATTCTTCTATAAAGTTATGTTAATTCTTCTTACCCATTATAAGGATTTTAGCAGGCCTCCCTGAATTATCTACAGGAGAATTAAAGGCCAAATTTCAGAGTTCGTGTGTTCTTTTATACCAAGGGATTGGCAACAGCGCTGTGGAAGCACTCCATAGAGGCATAGCAAAAGATAAATGAGTTCTTTTGAGTTCCAGTTCTCTTTATATTTTGACTAATTTAAAAAATGAGAGGGTACTTTGTTTCTTAAGTCTAGTATATACAGTGAATAGAACAGTTCCTTATGATGAGGAATTCCAAGAAGAGTGAAGAAATCTCAAGGACAATCTTAAGAATATTTCAACATGTGCTTTTACAAGCAAAATAAAGCCACATTCAACTCAGTTAAGCAGAATCACTATAACCTGGGACCCTAGTATCAGTTCTCCATTAGGCAATCTTTTTCTTAATTAATATTCATTATAGTTATCACCCATCAAAAATTTTCATTTAGAAAGTACCCAAGATATATTTTTGGGTGAAGGTAAGACTATTTTATAGGTGCCACAAAATCTATTTTTCTCAGATCAGTTAGAAATTACATTTTTAAAGAACACATTTTTTAGACAGGTATGCAATTATACTTTATTAAAATATCTTAAACATCTTTTCAATCATTCTGGTTTAGAGAATGCTAAAGACATATGATCCATAATCTTGCCAAAATCATTCTTGTAGGATTGAAAACATATTAAAAGAAGTATTTTTCCTCTAGGAGCAAGCTGAAATCTTGTTTTCAGTTGACACATTCAAAATATTCTTTTACAAGAAGGAGTAGGTGTGTGGGGGGTGGGGGAGACTATCTCTTTTACCTTCTTATCTTTGGAATTTTATCCTCATGGAAAGAATGACCATATAAGTTATTGTCCAAATCAGATCACATTTTAGACACAGAGAAAATGCTATTAATAATTTTTCTGAGACAATAAGCAAAAATCGATGCAGTCCTAGAGAAACCAGAAAGGTGTACTTACCCCAATCACATAGGATAACATCCATAGTCTCTCATTAAATGCCCTATAGTGCCATTGTACGGAGGAATAGCAGGGATTCCTTTTAGTTCAGAAAAATCCATATTCTTCTTTTCTTCTTGGACACACAGCTAAACCACATTAACTATGCTTCTTTATCAGTCTAGCCAGTGGCCTATGAGCTGGAGCTAACGGTGCTGTTTCCAATCTAGCCTAACAAAAATTCCACTCTTGTTCCTCTCTGTCCTTTATCCCTTCTGGATGTCTGACATAACTCCCAATAGCTCAGAATGTGACCAATTTAGAAGTAGAATTGTTACAGATGTTATTTTAAGATAAGGTGTACTGGAGTATAGTGGACCATAATCCAATGTGACTGGCGTCCTTATAAGAAGTGGGGAATTTGTGCATAGGCACAGACACTCCGAGAGGACCTCATGTGTAGGCAGACAGACAAACACAGAGGGAAGATGGCCATGTGAACATGGAAGCAGGGACTGAAGTTAAGCTGCCACAAGCTAGGGAATGCCTAGAGCTACCAGAAGCTGGAAGAGTCAAGGAAGGATCCTCCCCTAGATGCTTTGGAGGAAGCACAGTTCTACCAACATCTTGATTTTGAAATTTTAGCCTCCAGAACTGTGATAGGATAAATTTTGTTTTAAACCATTCAGTTTGTAGTCCTTTACTACAGCAGCCATAGGAAACTGATAAAATATTTAAGTCATTGTGGACTTTTGTGGGTCTGTTCAGTGTAGTGGTTAGCATCACCTAATACAGATAAAATGACCATGGTTCTGATACAGTAGGATTTAAAAAAATGTTCATATAACAGGATGGCTGAACCTTGGAACAGGGATCACAGTAGGACTAGATCAATTCTGCAGTTTCATGGTTCAAACAGTTCTACTTCCCTGTAGTTGTAGTTTTAGGTATTTCCAAGGAATGGATAGTTGGTGGTGGTTTTATTTCTGAACCAAATAGCTTTGCCAAAAAAGGGAGTTATTTGTTAAACAGTCCACATGAATGGATAGCAAATCTCCATCTATGTATGCAAAAGGTCTTGTTTAGTAACTATCTATGCTTAAATACAAAAATTAAATCTAATTACCTTGAAATATCTTTGCTTTCCCTAACATAAGAAACATAAGAATTAAGCAAACACCAAAGCTGGTCAACTTTTTCCTGTGCAAACTTTTATTGCATGCATAAGCTGATTTCCCCTCCTGCTACTTAGCCCGCACCTTAACCAAATACATTCAGAAAGCAAGACCCATGTCTTAAGAAGTATTAAAAAAGCACTAATTATAAAATAGAGCAAACAGTCTAGTCATTTAGAAACATATTTGAGTACCAATCTATGCATGACAAACATGTTTTTTAAGCAATAGCCTATGAACTGTCTATGAAAAAGCTTTTGGCTCAAATGGGTTTGCATTGTTATGTGAGAAAGATGTTCACAAAATTTTAGAAAAGACAGAGAACTAAGTATTGCTGATCACATTTAGCATTTGAACTGGGCAAAGCATCAACTGTAACTAAGTTCTGACATAGATGACCAGCATCAGTTAGACTTGTATTTCTTTGCCATCAAGAAATATAACAAAAGCATCTTTGATATACTAAGTAAGTCAACAACAGCAACAACAAATCCCTAAGATGAACAAACAGAGTCTAAGCTGATCACCACATAGGAAATGTATAAAAAGCAGTAATATCTGATGCAGAAGGTAGAGCACCCCTGAACTGCATTCAGGAACTGCTAACACATGGCAGCCAACAGCAAATGCTCAGCCAGCTCTCAGTCAGAGAAACATGCCTCATCCACAGGTTATAGAATAAACACAGATGCAGCAAAATGAGTCACCAGAGGAAAACAAAAATCTAAATTGAAGGTAAATGATGCTTTGTGCACATGCATGACAAGAAATCCATTGAGCAAAACTAATTTTATATCTGTGCCAGAATGGCTGTCTTATATGTTGGAAATAGAGAAAAAGCGGGAAAGGAAATTGTCACATAATAGCAGACCTTGAAGTGCACTAAAATAGAGGAGGCCTTCTGCATTGGCAAAAAAAGAAAAAATATATTCTAAGAGATAAAATGCATTCAAAGTGCTATCAAAATGGAGCGAAGAAACATTGATACATAAAAGAGAGGGAAAAGGTATACAACAGAAGAAAACATTGGAAATAAAAAATGTTCAACCAAAGATACAACAAAAATAGGTAAGATTCTAGAAAAATGCCTTCCTTTGTAATGCACATATAATGATGACATAAAAATCAATCATTTCCAGAATATATTTTTATAAAGTTATTATATAACTCTCTATTTTTTCAGAAGTTACCATAAATCTGTCTTATTTTATTTGAATCAATTATTAGTACAAGGAGAATGTTAATTTCTGAATTGTATACTACCACAGGTTTTTCTATTCATTCAAAACAAAAATTCCATGAAACTTCCCTTCTAACTTCCCTTCTAACCTGATTCAGCCTCTGCAGTATGTCTGTGCATTTGTGGGTATCTAGGATAACACTGGCGGGAATTTCTTGAGGCAAAGTTTATAGGTTAGCCCCTTGGGAAAGTTTTCTAGGATCTGTAATATTTTTCACTTAATATTAATTGCAGAATTCTTTTGTCTCAAATTGCTTATTAGAAAAAGGAAGTAGGATTTTCATGTCTTACTATAAGTTAAGTTTAGTTAGTAACCTTGATGTGAATTCACCTTTGCTACCTGCCTTGTCTTTTTAATGAGAGTAGACTGAACAAATTGAAGTGTTCCAAATCTCTTTTCCAAGTGTGTCAACAGCATGACGTGACCTTGGAAAGGATCTCAGCGCAGTTATAACAGTGTCTTGGTAGAAAGCCATTTGAGCCTAATGGGAGTGGTGGGTCAGCTCATCCTGCCCAGTTGGCTCGGACCTGCTGTCTTGGGCACATGCTGCTCAGCAAAACTATCCACATTAATAGCCCCAAATGTTGGCTGCTACCAGGAGAGAAGGAAAGAAGAGATCACTCGCTCTCCCTATGCTGATTCTCGCTGAGCAAATCGGTCTTTGTTTCACTTGTTTAGAAGTCTATACAGTTCAATCAGTGAAGCAATCTAATCTGGAGTTTTGTTAAAACAGCAGACCTGCAGTGAAGACCTTACTGGAAATTAGGAAGGGATGAGAATGCATTTGCTGAAAGATGTTGGTCTCCTTCAGAATGGAGATAAATTTGGCTCCTTATGAGAGAAAAGTATGATATAGTTAGGCCAGATTAGTAGACTGTGTTGTAGAAAGATTCTCTAGTTTTTGTCTTTTTGTTTTCTTTGTGGTAGGGAATAAAAACTAGGCACCATTAGGAAAAAAAAAAAGAAAAAAGCTAGTGGTCCTTGGTTAATATCCAAAAGAAAGGAAAGGAAAGAGGTTAAAGGTAATATATTTGTAATATAATAAATGGGCTTCTATGCTTTTTAATTTTTTCTCATAAAACACCAGCAAACCCATTCATTTGAATCTTGATTCACCAAGAAAAAAAGACAGAAAGTGAGTTTTTTTTTTTCAGCAAAGACTATAGTTAATAAGTAAGGAAATATTGAACCTTCCCACTTGGTGATTTTTGAACCCCCCAAGGGCCAATAAAAACCTTTGAATTAAATTATAATATAAGGTACTCATGATCCAAAGGGCTATTTGAACCCAGAACTGTGATCTGAACCTCATAATAGGTTCCAAGTCTCTAAGATAAGAAAGGAATCAGGCAGGATAGGGCATGAGGACTTTTAAGGTGAAAGTTCATTTAGAGAATTGCAGCTCTTGTTGAGATTTCTATTTTGTGGTGTCTTCTAATGTGTCATTTTGGCTAAGCTGAACTGTTTCCCAGAACTCTCCTCCTAGAATGTTTCTGGCTAAGATCGATCACAAGTCAAATATGTGAGAGATTTGAAGCAGTGGCCATGCTTATATTTGGAGGGTTGAAGTAAATCATACATGTCTTACTGGATCTGCTAGCTCAGCTTGTTGATTTGGGCAACAACTGAGTTCCTCATTGCCAACTCCCAGATTTCTTCCTTGAACTTCCCCAAATCCTGGTGCGAGTGGGGTGAGAGCACCACTAGAGAACATCGTGGATTCCAAAGAGAGGCGGATACAAGTCCTAGTTTGTTCCTTGAGGTCTTCATATGTCACTACTTCCCCCCTACATTCCCTTCTGATTGTCTGTCCAGAGACTTCACCCTCAATACCAGCTCCTACAATCATGTAAGGTAGCATCACTTTACACATCTTTTATTCTACATCAATTATAGTGGCTCTGAATGAGTGTTGACTGATGTGGTCTGTTTTCCCTAAATGCTTTGATATATCGTAAGTCTGATATATACCTAAGTCTGGTATGCATTAAGATCCATTCTCTTAAACTATCATGCTGTATTTTACAATTATACTGCTAAAGTTTTCTTATTAAGATGAAATTTATGTAAGATTTTTAGAGTCCATCAAAAAGTGATAAAAATGGTTTACACAGATAATAATTCAGTAGTGCCTTCAAATCTTATAAGTCTGTATTTTTTTTTCAGATTAAACTCAGGTGTACTTTGTCCCATCCTTTCCAAGATTAAATGAGACAGTGGAATTATCTTATATCCATTATTTTGTATTCTTAAGGTCCACCCAGAGAAGTAGGCAGTTGTTGCTGCTGGTTCAATTGTTTCTTTTTCTTTTTTAATTAGGGTGATAAATCTTATCACTACACAAAATATAACAGATTTCTGCCACTTAAGAAATTTATAGGCTTATAACTTATAACATCTTTGAGTTAGTCTAAGGTGAGTATTTATTCCCTTCCCCCTCAAAGTCAGTTCTTGTTTTAAACTGTTGTCTCAAATTAATTAACAATAGCACTCTCTATTTATTTATCTAAATTATAGAAAATGCACTAGAACTCTGATAATTAACTTTAAAAAATGCCTCCCTGTTTCTGTCTCAAAATTTCCTGGTATAGATTTGACCAGAATGAAGTAAGATGGTATGTTTGAAGAGCTGTAGATCCTTTCCTATCCTAATGTCCCAATTCTAGTTTTGCCTAGTTGCTTATAGAGACACCAAAGGGTGTTTGTACAAACCAACTAGTTTCTCAAGGTAACAACTAATGCTGTTTCACAAGAAATTAGACAGTTTGTCATATTTGAAATAAATTTCAAGTGGGAAAAAAATCCAAACAAATACTCAACCATAACCAGTGTGTAATTTATGGGCAACAGTCATAAATATAAAACCACTAGCATTAAATTCTTATCCTCATTTTGCAGTAAGAGGATGTTAACAGCTGGCAGTCTGTATTTGTTGGAAATCAAATATTACTGAATAAGGTTAAAGGAAAAAAACCTGTCTCTGCATGATTAGATTCTTTTTTTAGTACACACTGTTTAATTCGGAAGGTTCTGGACCTATAATAAGCCCAGCTGGTTTCTTATGTGTTAGCTATGTTTAAAAATACATTAGAGGTTAAAATCTAATTTTCTAATTTCAATAGTACATGCATATGGCTTTTTTGGTTGGCAGAATGATGCTAGGTATTCAGTTGCATATGTATATATATATTTCTACATTGAAATGCTTGTAGAAATATAGATGCCATATCTGAGAATGGTGATGTGCCTTTTTTTTGGTGAATGTACATTCAGATTATATGATTAGAATAACAAAAAATATTTTATAATATATTACATTGCATTTACGTAATCTTTAATTCTCAATATGAGCCTTAGTTAAATTACTAGAATCACTTACTCTTAGAAAAATATCTCTCATGATGGAATTCAACAATGCTAGCCATGATTATTGCTTTTCAAAGATAAAGCTGAATAAAGCCTCTCCTCTCTACTATATGCCGTTATAGATTTTGTGGAATATCTATTAGAAAGGTTAAAGGTGGACTCTTTCATAACTACAAATTTGACAGTGCAGGTTTGTGGCCTTCAAAACAGTAATTTTAATGACCTTGAAATCACTCTTAGGTAAATTGAAATTTATCCACATCATGAGAAGCAAGGCTGAAATGAAGAGTCTAACAAGTTGAATAAAATAGAGAGGAAAACAGGTAGTTTTAACAGAAGAGCCACTTTAGTCTTTTTTTTTTTTTTTTTAGTCTTGTTGTCTCTGGGAGGCAGATTGATGCCAGCTAGCCACACGGGCACAACAGAAGGCACTGGGGGCAGGAATATCAACGGCTTGATTTTCCTCACCTTAGGGAAGTAGAGCAAGCTGCTATACACCAAAAGGAAGAGCCTTCTTGGGAAGGAAGTGGCCCACCTTTGCCCCCTTTCTCCCACCCAGAGCACCAGATAAGCAAGAGTTGACTCGCTCTGCCTCTGCAGATCCATGGCTTCACAGTTGGAAATTCCACCACCAATGGAGCCAACTGCTGCCACATTCCCTGGGAAAATTTTTCGATGAAGCAGAACAAATCCCTCCTTGATCACCAGACCCAACAAGCATGCATGATGTTGTCAGTGCTGCTGTAGCTCTGTTGAGATCTGTTTAAACCTGGCAGGCAGACCAGAGTGATTCTTGACCTCAATATAAATGCTACTATTTCTCCATTTTTCCCTTTGCTCCTTCAACAGTAGAACTATGCCTGTCTTAGCAATATGGTCAGGGAAATGTTCCGTCAAACACAAGAATTTTGCAATTTAACTCCTGCACACCAACAGCAGCAGCACACTCTAAAACAGGAGTCCCAGAAATGGTAAAGAGAACCAGATAGAGGGTACCATAGTATTTCCCAACCCTTTTGTGCTCCAGGAACATTTTCCAATGCATAATTAAAGGAAGAATCTTCAGGACAATGTTAAAGGGGATGGAATATGATGCCCTTCACAATGAGCATGCTGGGGGTTAGTAAATGAAAGAACTTTAAAGGGAAGGAAAACCCCAGACACTTATGTTTGCTCTTTCTCTGCAGTATTCTCTTCTCTATTTCATTATTCATTGCAGGTCCCTACAAAAAATATGATGGGCTCTGTGTTTCTATAAATGTGGTGGGGATAGGACAGGAAGAAGAAGAGGGTGGAGTGTTTATATAATCTGCAAAAGATAAATAATTTACCTGTAATACTAAAGCTAAGATTGATATTTGGGGGGATAAGATCACTGATTTAAGTCATCCTCATATTTCCTTGCATATGGCATTCAATTCAGTAAAACAAAATAAAAGGAATCAAAACAAATATATCTTCTTATGAATTAATATGGCTCATAGCTTTGAAGTAGGGACTAATCTTTCCACAGAATACTGTATCTACTCATTTAATAAATATTTATTGAGGCCTTACACGGTGCCAGGTACTAATCTAGAATATTATTGTGTCATGAACAAATCAAAGTCCCTGCCCTCAATGGAGCATCCATTCCAATGTGGACAGTAGAAGGAGGAAACAGAAAATAAACAGATTTAAAAATGATTTGTCAAATGGTGATACAAGCTATGCCAGAGCTCAAATTGTCCTTTAGGCAGTTTAAAATGTCTGGGAGCAGTACAGACAGGTTTTCCTGGGTTGTACTTTGGGCAAGTGTGACAAGGCTGCACTTTTTGCAGCCTTGTAAATGTTTGTCCACCAACACTGATTCATGAAAGCTGTCATTTTGTCGGTAGACCAAAGGTTTAATGCATGATGAGGAGTGGGAATTTTAGAGTCTCAGTAGGACTGAGTTGTTAGTTGATCTAAATCAGAGCTTTCTCTTTTTATAAAACCAACAGTTGTTGAATTTCCAATATTTATTTTTTTTCCTTTTCTGAGGCCAATTATTGGGCTTCTCTAGCCAGTTTTTCTAAATTATCTTTTGGGGAAATATCCCTTTGGACCATGACAAAGGCTTGGGCTGCTATTGGTCCCTTTAGGGGAACATTCCTTATGGAAATATCAGCAAAGTGATTTCCCTTAGCTTCCAGAGAATCAAGTTTAGAATGCGTCAGATTCTTAATAATAGCTAAAGCAGCAGGGAAAAGTATTGCATTCAGTAATTCCTGAACATAGGGGCCATTTTAAATTGTTTTTCCACTGGAAGTAAGGAAGCCACATTCCTTCTACAACATTTCAAAATCATGACTACTTTGAAAGCACATGTACTTTCAGTATGAATATTGACAGGTTTGTCTTTAAAGTACAGGACTCTGTAAGAGAGTATAACTTAGCCTGTTGGGCTGAAATGGCCATAGAACGTTGCTGCCTCAACAACATCACAAGGAGTTGTAACAGCATCCCTAGCACAGTATATGCCGTCGTCACCTTTTAAATAAGAACCATCAGTGAACCGTGAGAAGTCAATGTTACCCAATGGAATTTTCCATTGATCATCACAAGGAGTCAGGAGTGGTCTGTCAGCATTAAGCCGTCGTGAGGGACTACATTAGTGAGGAAAAGGAGAAGGGCAGCCAGGCTAAGGTTATTACAATGTGAAAGAGCTATGTGAGGATCAGTTAACTACAGGACCTCTTAGGAGGTGAGACTGCTGCCTGAAAAGTGCAGAGTGTGATGAGAATTCAGGAAAGCCTTTACTGCATGAAGTTTAAAAGTGGCCAAAGGGGATCCCATAATGATTTTTTTTGGTGGCTTTAACCAAAAGGGCAGTGGCCATAATGGCTCCAAGGGGAGTATCCCCATGCCACAGGGTCCAGACGCTGGCTATAATACCCTGTGGGTCAATGGTGGTCCCCATGTTTTGGGGTGAGAACTCCAACAGCATTTCTTTTCTTTTCATATACAAAAAGGAAAAAAGTAAATCTGATAATTGGGATGCCCAAGAGCAGATGGGTTCCTTAAACTCTCCTTTACAGCCTTGAAGGCTATGTTGTTCCTTCCATGAATTTGGGTCAGGGTTGTTATTGTTGAGTAAAACATATACAGGTTTGGCCTTAGAAATTTGGAATTTAATTTCAGCAATAAACAACTAGCCTGACAAACCTCACAACTGGCACTTAGCTGTGGGTCTGGGGAAACTTAGGACTCGTGAAGTCTGTCTGGATCCAGGTGTATCCCTTGTTCTGCTATCAGATGCCCTAAATATTGAACCTAAATACTGGGCAAACTGCATTTTTTCTCTGACAGTTTTATGTCCCTTTAAGGTTAAAAGCTTTAGCAGGTGGATGCTGTCTTCATGTGAGGGAGTTTGAAAAGGGGAGCAAAGAAGCAAGCCATCCACATGTTGCAACAAGGTAGAAACTCTAGGGAAGTTTATAACATCTAGATTAGCCGTCAGGATTTGCATGAAGTAAGGAATCTCAGTATAACCCTGCGGTGTTACTGTCCAGGTAAATTGTTTTTCTTTCCAAGTGAAGGTAAAATGGTAGTGAATAGCTTCATCAACTGGAATGCACTGTATAAATCAACTACAGTGAAGAATTTACTTCTGGTGAAATGGGTGCTAGTAACGTATGAGGGTTAGGAACAGCAGGGTGTCTGGTTGTAACAATGTTGTTTATTGTTTGTAGATCCTGGACAAATCTCTACTCTCAGCCCTTAGGTTTTTCTCATCCATAAAATGGGAGTGTTATAGGAGCTAATACAATGGATAATAAGGCCTTGAGTCTTTTAATCATCTATTATGGTCTTTATGCCTTGAAGGGCTTCTTTACTTTTAGAGTATTGATTGATTCTGGGAAGAGGTTTTGAGGGGTCTATTTGAATTTAGATGGGAGATGCACTGTGAATTTTGCCATCAGTTGGTGATTTTGCCCATAAGGAAAGTTGCAGCTGATTCAATAGGGACAAATGATCAGGGTTATTTAATTCACTTAGTGGGTGTTGTGGGGTCTGGTGGGCTGATATGCAGGTGGTGAAAGAATTTACCAGAGATAAAAGGGTGAAAATATAAAAGGCATTTATGAGGTATGCTACTACAGACAAGAGCAGGCCACAGACGAGAGGTGTCTGGTGCCCTGCGAGTCAGTTGCTGTGGTCTTTTATAAGGGAGGATCACCTCTTACTGCTTGTTCTGACATGACATCAGGCACAAAGTGGGCCACAGGCTGTGTGATTGGCTCATGCACAATTCTCTGATTGCTTGATGTTGAGGTAACAGGGAAGGGAAGGGGTCATGAAGGGTAGGGCTTCATGACTCCGGTAGGGGGTTGTGGCCAGCCCTGGTGGCCAGGATTCCGGGCATTGTAAGGTTGATCGTTGTCTAGAGTAGTTGGTTCATCTAAGGCAGGTGTGTATTAAGAAATGAATATTCTTTGTTATCTTTAAAGGGCAGTAACTGGATGCTTGAGGGGCCCTCAAAGCAGGAATCTGCCAGATGTGTTTAGACCCAACAAATTACTAGTGTTTCCAGAATGAGCTCGAGTACAAATAAAAAATAAAAGATGTCAAAGGGTCATTTAATTCACTTAACAGGTTACTTTGATGACTACGGTCAATTTTAAGAAATATTTTCCTCTTTCTGGAGAAAGAAATTTTGGCATGATACTTCTCAAAGAGATCTCAGTCTAATAAATGGATAAAGGTGGAGGAACTAAGGGAAAAGGGGTGTATACCTCCCAAAGGCCCTAAACAAGAGGGAGCAGATTCAGAGACAGGACCCTCTTGAGGTTCATTAGGGATCCTCACTATGTGAACTGTTTCAGGACTCCAATCAGGGCTGCTTTATAGTAGTGGGATTGAGCACCAAGAATATGGGTCCTATTCAAGTTTGGAAGAGATTCATCCCCAATCTGGAGAAATGTTTCTCCAAACCAATTAAAAGGGAGGATTGGGAAAGACCCTGCAGTTCTTTGGAGCCCCATCCCTGAGAATTGGGAGGGCCTTGGAAAGGCTGGTAAGAGGACTGAGTCTAAAGTGCTTAAACTTGTAACAATCTCTTTTCCAGTGTCCAGATTTTTTGCAATAATAGAAGAAACTAGGAGGGTTTTAGTTTTATTTAGGAGCCTTTACTTGCTGGAGTTAAAGATTAAGGATTTTTGCAGCTTCCTTTAAGGTGACTCATCTAGATTGTGAGAGAGCTGGTTTGCCAGATTAGCTAAATCTGGAATGGACATATTCCTTTTAGTCCTTTTAAGTAGAAAGAAAAAAAATCCCAGTTCAGCCCATGAATAAACATAGTTAAAAGCTACTTGGGAGACATCAATATCTGAAAGAAGACCAGAATTTTTTAAAAAATAATTAGAAGTTGATTGTAATGTTCATGAACAGGGACCTTGAACACCTTGGGCCTTGCTGGCATAATGGGAAAGATTTGCCTCCTGGACTAGACAGAACCAGGTGAAAATCGCTCTAGAACTCAGTGGTGAACGTGATGCTCTTATCATACCATGTTACTAGACGCTTCCAATGTTTTAATTATTTTGCACTTAATATAAGTGTGATATGTTTAATATTAATAAACAGACTAGCCCTAAGTACAAAAGAGAACAAACATAATCAGTGCAATTAACGAGTATGGGTAAATTGTTCTGATAGGACTTCTGCCTCCTATTGGCAAAGCGACAAAGGGCTTTGCTCTGGAGCACTGTTTATATTGATGAAAGTTGTTAACTTTTAAGTTTGTGAGTTAACAAGTTTATGTGCTATATTTTTGACACTATACTTGAAGGGATGAAAAATTCAAAACAAAACCCTAAATCAGCCTCAAATCACAAATTAATCACTACCATATTCTATAGCGATATCTATTAACAGTTATTAATGATTTAGTCGATCATTCTAAGCACTGTTGCCTTGACCATGTACTTTTATATACTCTGAGCAATGATGTCAACACGCGAGGAGTTTCTTTGGCACTGGCTTGATGTTATCCCAGGACTTGCTGAAGTAGATGTACTCTATTCAGTGTAATATAATCTGCTCATGCTTAATGACAGGGAAGTAGCAGGAGTGCCTCCTCAGGCACTGACTTAAAAGTTCATGAACAATTTACTATTTTCTGCTGCCTCACATGGCCCAAACTATAGATAGGTGCTTACTATCTGAATTTAGTTACAACTAGAGAATATGGCAAACCTCTGGAAAATTAATAACATCAGCATGTAAAACTGTAAATCAGTATATCCCCCAAATATCACCAGTCAGAATCTTGGTTATGTCCTTAGTAGATAAAATTTGCTCAAAATGTCTGCTACACAATTGCTGTCATTGAAAATATTTTTACATGCTAATATCAAGTTGTAATGAAATGCATCCAGGATAATGTTGAAGAAAAGTGATAGGAATCGAACTGTATATCTATTTATTTAGTCTAAAAGCCTCTTCTCAAAATATCTAGCACTTTCCAATCTTTTCCTTAACTTCAGAAGTTATTTTTTCAGTTATCATCTCCTGTATGGGTGGATTAAATCAGTATACATAAGTTCTGAAGGTAAAATATAAAGAAGGAGAACAGCAAATGAAGAGAAGGAAAGAAAATAACAGAATTGCAAGGCAAAGTCATTATGTGCTGTTTAACTCCTGTGATAAAAATGAACCATTTCAAATATTGACAGACAAAGATGGCTTATGAGGAAAATCACCTTTTATCTATTATTGCAAATCATCTCTAATCATAGTTTTAAACAATGAAATGGGGGTTAATTTAAACAAAAACTGCTCAGAGAATGGTTTAAGTAGCTTGAAAGCCTGGCTGAGATAAATGTTATTAGGAAGACAAAAGGTATGCCAGAAGGGGCTTCATGAAGCCAAGGCCAGAGTACCGTTCCAGATCAGGCAGAGATGAAACTGTTTCTGAGCCTGTGCCAAAATTAATGCCACTCCGAGAACATACTATGCTGTACAATTTTAATGATGTCATCTGAAAATGAAAACTTGGAGATATGTTGGTGTGAAGCAAATTACCATGAGTTTTTAAATGCTTGAAGTTCTAAAATAGACGCAAATCTTCATTGGTAACTGAAAATGAATCAAATAATGGAATGCTAGTTGGAGATGAAAAACATGCACAGAAGCAGAAGCATAGCAGACAATTAAGTGTAGAAACACCTCATTTATCTGGTGTTGTCAGTGGAAGAGTTCTTCCACCTAAAGGAAATGTTCAGATGATTGACATTTACCCTGGTAAGTGCTGCAAATTATTTTCTGTTTTAACTATTTTGATGAATATCATTCTTAGTGAATTACATACTTCTATTACTTATTAAACAAGAGGCATTGAGTATAATCAAACTGTTCTTTGATGACCTGGATTAATAATGGCAGATAAATGCAATGGGAAATGTACAGGGCTGATATTTAGATAGATTTAACAGGCTCCTCCAATTACTGACTGTGACCTTGGGTAAGTTGTTCTCTGATCTCTCACTTATTTTATAATTGGAGAAAAATTATATACTTTGTAAGATTATTGTGAGGATTAATATTAAGATATTTGTCGATTATACAGTAGGCATTCAGAATGTTGGTAATCATTTTACCATGACATGATACACTGTCAATGCCCTTATAAGTTATTGCAGTTATTGCAGAGAAAATCAAAGAGGGTGAGCAGAAAAAGATCTAAAAGAAATGGCTCATATTTGAAGGAACACATTATTTGCAAATTGGTAGGCTAATCTTGAGCAAACAATAATGCTAGACTTATTTAAGGAAGCAATGAAATTAGGGGAAAGCAGAGAGGGAGCATGAAGCTATAAAGGTAAGTAAAGGAAGTTCCACCCAGGAATATATAAAAAATCATAAAGATGTTTGTAATTTGGAAAGTAAATCTTCTCTATGTTTCCATACCTTTGTAAATTTTGCCATAAACATAAATACTGTGCATAAATGTTGTAGGGTATGTTATGTTTGTGTGGTATGTGTGTGTAAGCACCTAGTACTTTCCCAGATGTTAATCTTGTGTCAATCTAGGCTTTTAAAAAACTACAGCCATTTGCTACAATTGCATAAGATTTTGCCTTTTCTCAGTAGATTACCTTGCTTTTGACCACTCTTAAATTATTTGGCAGGTAATATCACAGATTCTTGTTTGTTATGATCACTTACCTGTTTCAACAAAGATAGTTTTTTTTTTATCCTTCTCATTTTCATTTTTTGGCTAGTTTTGGTAATTTTTGGAGAACAGAATCAATGTAAAATGCTTTTAATATCCATCATTACATTGAAGTCTGACACTATTAATTTCCACAAACTAAAGCAGTAGTAAAAGAAAAAACAGTCTTTTTTTTTTCCTTAAAATTTGCATAGCTGATTTCATTCAGGATTCTTTCCTTTCTATAGATGATAAACAAGTTAAAATTAAAATTTAGAGGAAAAAGCAAGAGAGCCCAAAACTTGAAATCAGATCAAATAGTATTATCTATGAGGGATAAGCATATTTTGCAACTTTTAATGTCAGTGATTGAATTTTTCTGTCAGTTGTCACGAACATATTTCCTTTAGTACAGTAATTCCATGGCAAATTATAGGACTATAGTGACAAATACTTATACATAGCAAACTTATATAAATGTAAAGAAAAAATTCAGGTCAGATGTCTAATGGAATCCTAATAAATTTTAAAAGTACACAAATAAGATACTTTTGGGGAAATAATTTTAAGAAAAGTATAAATGCCCCTGATGGCATGTACAAGTTTTATTTTCTTTTACATGTTGGCTGATTTTAACAGGAAGTTCCAAAATTTAGATGAGTATTATTAGGCTGCTAAATCCATAGAGGATGAAATTAATGACATTTTGCATTTTCATAATTACTTTATAATTATGTTTTTCAATAAGGCACAAATTATTCAAGATGTATGCTAATTGGATGGAAAAGAAGGGCTGAAACCACTTCTAAATGATCAACATAATAATCTAGCTATGTTTAAAATCTGTTATTGTATGATGCACCCTTTTATAATTTTATTTAATATAAAATACAGTACTTTTTAATATAAATAAAACATACTCTATTCATTTGATTAAAAGAGATGGCAAACAGCTCTTTTTAGACATTATTTAGAAATTCAAGGAGTTTCTTCTTTAGAAACCTTTTAATTGTGGCATGTCAAAGAATGTTCACTGTATCCAAATGTGAATGTATTGTTTCAGGAGAATAACACTTGTAAAACCACACTGTGAAAGATCTAATTAGAGTGAGAGAACATGTTATGGGAAGGCCTAACAGGATAAACCTTTCAGAATCAATCCAAGGCAAATTATAAATTTATGTTAACTAACCAAGTCAAGGAAATGTGTCCTCCTTGCTGGTGTTGTAGGGATATCATTGGTAGTCACAGCAATAGAGTTTAGGTCACAGTTAAACACTTTCTATTAATGATGTTTTTATGTGTGTTGTAAAAAGACAATATATGGTACTGTTACTGTTTTAGTCAGCTAACTTTTAGAGCAATTACAATAAGTGAAAAAACTTATGTTTACATTCATTCAGTTTTTGATGGTTTTTATTTTGGGGTATAATGTAAATTCTCACCTTTTCTTTCTGATATTCCAATTACATATATGCTATACCATTTGGTCATGTGTGCTCTGCTCTTCTTTTAACTCCTTTTTTCTCTTTGCATCTCAATTTGTGTAATTTCTGTTGCTGTATTTCAAGGTCACTTACACTTTCCTCGGCTATTTGAGTTTACTGATGAGCTCATCAAAGCCATTTTTCATTCTGTTACTGTGTTTTTAATTTCTAGTATTTGTAGTTGAGTATTTCTGATAGTTTCATCTTTGTGTTGAATTACCTACCTGATCTGGCATGTTTGACTATCTTTTCCATTAACGCTATCAACATATTAGTTATAGTTATTTTAAAATCTATCTGACAATATCAATAGCTGTATCATGTCTGAGTCTGGTTCTGATAATTGTGTTGTATTTTCAGGTTTTTTTTCCCCTTGCCTTTTGTCATCCCTTGAATGTTGAGCATGTTATACAGGACAATGGATACCTAGGTAACAGAACTATGAAGTGAGGATTTATGTTAATATAGTACATTGTGTTTGAAGCACTTTGTTGATGTGGGCACTCCAAGGTTCAGATGCCTCTAGTGAGCTTGTCTTATTCTCCACTCTTGGCTTCTGTTCTCCCCTTTCTAAGATGCTCAAGAGAGACTCTGTCTCTTGCAGATCTACCAGCCTTAATCCACTGGTATTATCAGTAGAGGCTTAGAGTGTGGTGGTACAGTGTGGGGCTGGGAAGCACGTGCTAATGTACTGAGTAAGTCTTAGTCTGGCGTGCACAGGGAGCCTGTCTTAGAAGTACAGCCTTCACGGTGTGCTATCCTTCCTCCATAGGTGTAGTTGTTCTCCCCATTTCTTTCCTCACTGCTGTGGGTGTCCTCCAGTGTTCTCAGTCTATGTCCTGTGGTCTTCTTTTCTGCAGACTGAAACTTTTATTCGTTTTCCCTTGGATGAGATCGTGCTTTCGGCTAAATTGTCCCCTCCCCACCCCCGCCCAATTGGTATGTTGAATCCTTAAACTCTAGCACCTCAGAATGTGACTGTATGAGGAGATAGAACCCTTAAAAATGATTAAGTTAAAAATGAGGCTGTTAGGGTGGTCCTTAACCCAATCTGATGGGTGTCTTTGTATGAAAAGGGAATTAGGACATACCAAGAGCGCCCAGGATACCTATGTGTGGAGAAGACCATATGAGGTTAGGAACAAGGCACTCAAGGAGAGAGGCTTCAGAAGAAACTTTTTTTCTGACACCTTGATTTTGGACTTCTAACCTCCAGAAGTGTGAGCAAATAAGCATGTTGCTTAAGCTGCCCAGTCTTCTGTATTTAGTTATAGCAGCCCTAGCAAGCCAAGACACACAGGAAACTCGGGCCGGGTGGAGTTCCTGTCTTCTAACCGAGATGAATTTTGCATGTGTCCTCAGGCTCTACCCTTCCCTCTGCAGACTGAGCCTTTGCTCGGTCAGAGAGAAAGATCCCCATCCTCATTAGATGAGCTGTCTCAAGGTTCTTCCTGGTGGTCCCTGTGAGAGCCAGGTAGAATTCCTGGAGGAAAAGCAAGTCTGTGGATGAGAATTTCCCTAATAGGATTTTCACTCTCTTACCAGCTCACATTCTATCTTTAAGTATGTGTCAAAATCTCTAGTTTAATGTTCCTATCAGATTGTATGTTGTCTAGTGGTTTCTTCTCAGGTAAACAAATGCTTGGCTTCTGTCTCTCCCTGCAGGTATCTGTCTTTCTTTGGGGTGGCCATTCATTTTGCGACATCTATTATTTGATGGTTTCACAGAAAGTTATTCATTTTTTTGCATGTTCAGATTTTTTCTTCTTTTAAGGAGTGGAGCTTTTCTCTTTTAGTTCACTGTATCTCTAAGCTTAAACTAAAAGTCATGTTAGGATATTTTAAAACTTTATAAATATTACATAAGTAATTAGACATCACTTATTGTCACAGACAGATAAAATCTTTCCTTGTGTGGAGTATAGTACTGAAAATAGAAATACACATTGTCCGTGGTGAATATTTAATATTTTTCAATGTCTAGAATCCACTTCTTACTTACCACCTCCAATTTTATTTAGAGAAATCCCCACCCCACCAACCACGTCCACTAACTGACATATTTCCTAGTCTGGACTAATGTATACTTCCTAAAAATTTGATCAGAAGCAGAAGGATAATGGAACTGAAAATGGTTAGATTTCCAGCCATCCTAAGGATAGAATTCTGACCATAATCATTCTAACCATTCTGCTATTGGAATGTTATTTTATTTCTGTTTTCTGAACTACATAGATATTTTAGTTTCTATAATTTTAAACCTGATTTTGTAGCCTCCCTTGGTTTCTGTGGATTTAAATATCTTTCCATTCAATTTCATTTTGCTTGGTTTGGTTAGGATGAGTTTCTGCTGCTTGAAATCAAACAATCCCAAATGATAATCATAATAGAAGAAGCTGCTTTCTGGCTTACTCGTTTATAAATGAAAGTTTAGTTTTTCAGTATATTTGTTTATATATTTTTCACATACCATTAGAATATACATAAGTTTGCATTATTCTCAAAGCTTGTTTTTGAATATTAATATTAAGAAATTGCAGTAATTAATCTACGAAGTGATTCAAGCATGGGCACACTCAGCAGGGGCAACTGAAACTGGGATGAATGTTGAACAGTTGAAGCAAATGTATAGTTGTTTGGAACATAACCATCATCTGAATTGATTGTGAAAGTTAGGTACATGTAAGTTGTTAACTTTCCCTGTAGGAGTTCTCTTACTTTCTTAATATGTCTTAGATATTTGACTGTGTGAGCCACTTTTACCTCAAGGGTAGCACTGATGACACACAGTAGAAGTAGGTTGCAATAACTCATGCAGCTAGTGAATATTTAAACAGGAGGCAGAGGTAAGTTTTATGCTAGGGTAAGTAGTTTCCTACTATTTATACATGCTGTTTTCATATAAAGGAGATAAATCTTCTAAAGGAAATAGTTAAACAAATGTTAGTATAAAAAGAAAAGAAAACATATAGCTTACTAAAAACAGACTCAGAATGAAAAGAAAGAGACCAAAGCATGACTAATAGGCTAACAATTGACTTTGTTCATAGTTACAGTATTTATTACACTGCAGCATAATTTTGGTCTATAGAACTACATTTTTTGATCATGTGCATCTTTAAAGTAATATATCATTTACATTTACCTTCTCAGGTAAGCACTGAGTTTTACGTACAATAATTTCATGGTATAGTTTTAAGGAATAGATAATTGAATAATTATTATCAAAGAAACTTTAGTAATGACAAAGTAACACTTTTACCTTCATTTCAAGTTGCTTTCTAAAATAAGTAAATTTCAACCTCAATGAGTTAATGAAAATAAAATTTATCCTATGACAATTTTTCTGGCAGAATGTTAAATTTTTAAAAATATGTAAATTAAAAATCACATGAGAGGTTTCTGGTACAAATTATGATATTTAGATCTCCTTAACCAATACTTGGAAACTCAATGTCATATTTTGTAAACTGGTCATATAAAATGATTCTAAAAGTATAAATGAGTTTTACATCAACCAATTGACTCTGACAAACTAAAGAAAAAGTATAACCAACCCAATTACTGCCTTAGTACTTAAAAAAAAGAAAAAGAGTTAAGATTGTCAGTACAAAGTGCTAAGAATGAGAAGCAGTAAAAATTGGATCATTGGACCTTCTCTTCATATCTAGTCTAGGTCTCTGGGTGTTAGCCTGTAAGAATTATAGAGATAGAAAGGTAAAAGAGCATCTGGATAATTTATCTTAAGTAAAATTTTGCCAAAATTAGCTGATTTAAATGTAGTTAGCAAAAGAAATTGTGATAAGTTGAATAATGCCTACCTCCCAAGATGTCCCATCCTATTTCCAACTTCTAAATATGCTGCCTTACATGACAGAAGGGACTTTGCAGGTATGGTTAAATTAAAGGTCTTTAGGTGAGAGTATTATCCTGGATTTTCCAGATGGGCCCAATTGAATCACAATGGTCCCTTTAAAAGGGAAGAAGGAAGGTTGGAGAAGGCAGGAAAAAAAGGAGTGATGAAGGAAGCAGAGTTTGGAATGATGTACTTTGCAGATGGAGGAACGGGCTCTGAGCTAAAGAATTCTCTAATCCAGAAAAGGCAAGGAAATGGATTTTCCCATGGTGCTTCCAGGAGGAATGTAGCTTTACTGACACTTTGATTTTAGCTCCATAAGGTTAGTTTGGGACATCTGAGCTCTAGAACTGTAAGAAAATAAATATGAATTATTTTAAGCCACTAAGTCTGTGGTAATTTGTTACAGCAGCAATAAAGAACTGATACATATATAATCAGTATCAATACTAAGTGTTTCTTATAGTTCTTAGTTAATATCTGGAACTATGCAAAATAGAACTATCATTTACTTTAGGATATTAAAATAATATCAATATTTAATTGTAATTTTATGATTATTGTTTTTTCTTAATAGTAAACTTGCCTGTTTTTAAGGCAAAATGATGCTAAGTAACAATTTTGATCACTGGATTAAGGAAAGAGTAGAAATTTCTTATGGAAATATTGCTTATGCTATTCAAATAAGTTACATATTAAACATCTATGGAAAATTAGATTGTTTGCATTTTTATCTTTTATTTAATTCACTATTACATGAGACAACTCAAATACATATATTTCAGAAACTCACACAAAAGCACCAGAAACAACTACAGAAAAAAGTTCTATCTTCATGAGAAATTCCAAATTTAATCATGTGTAAGCAAGTAACTACATTATATGATATCTCTACTGATAGATGTATAAATAAGTTAACTTATTATTTATTAACTCCAGGTGAAAGTAATGAAGCATATTAATAACACTCTGTGGCAGAGCTGTAAACAATATTTGTGTACCATTGATAATAAAATGCCAAATATTGATTTAATGAAAAATCACAAAGATTCATTGTGAGAAGGGAATGTGTGCCTCTGTTAAGAGTTGGGGCGAGTTCAGGGAGAGAACTAAACACTCTTCCACAGTAGATAGTGACTCAAAATTGAGAAGTAGCAGTAAAAACATGATCTTTAGAAGTAAGGAAGTAAAAAGGGCTAATAAGTTTAAAAGCAGCTACAAGACTTGGAGTTAAGTAAGGATGATTGACAAGACCTATTTTTCATTGCATATCTTATATTCTAAGCTAGGTAAGTGAATTGCTTAGTTTGGAAAGAATATAATTCCAGTTTTGAAAAATCTCTGGGGTATTAGATATTAGTGAAGATATCCACATGCAGATCTGTTCCATACTCCCTTTATCCTCATCTCCATCATTAGATATCATTTAAATATTAATAATATATTAAATTTTATGTATAATATTTAACAAAGTATCCTCATATGAATTATCAAATTTCATTTTGCTAATAATCCTATGAAGTCCAGAGAGCAGAGATCACTATGCCCGGACTAAGATTACATGTACTTATTAAATTATTATATTTCATTTGTATATTTTATGTGTATACTTATATATATATATAAACCATAAACTATATCTTCATACTATATTTTCCTCTATCTACTCACTTATCTATCTAGAATCTAGAAAGAGCTGTGCACATTGAAATCAAGTTTTTAGGAAAAACTGGTGTCTTTCGAGTAATTAAATGAGTAACAAACAGCAGGATGTTACACAAGGTTATGTGAATATACTGAACAATGGTAGAAACAATATAATGCTTAAGTAGAAATTATAAAGAAATTGTCTCTGCTGTGACTCAAATGGGCCTAAATTATTTTGATTTTTATACAACATATTGAGCATATAGTAAGTTCAAGTTGGTATCTTAAAAATGGGATATAAAGAGGAATATAAACTTTTAACTAACCTCAAAGGATTTACAGTGAAATGTAGAGTTTAAAAAAGTAATGACAGTGATAAAGGGCTTTTTATGTTCCAGGCACTGTACTGTTTTACATACATTGCCTCTCCCGATATAGCATCTACCTTAGGGATTGGGTCCTGCTATCATTCCCAATTTACAGAGAATGGCTCTGAGCCTGAGTGTGATTAAGTAATATGCCCAATGTGGCACAGAGCTGGTAAGTGTTGGAGTAGGCATTCAAACTAAGGTAGCCAGGCTCTAGAGACAAAGTTCATAGTAATTATACTTATTAAAAAATTTACTAGCAATAAAAGTACATCGTGAAGGTAAAAGTTAAGAAAGATAGAAAATACCATGAAGTACTTGGGAGGCTAAAATACTTATCATTTGTGCCCTTATGAACAACAATAATAAGCAGAATACTCGGCGCAGTTGTATAGCACCATCTTAGGAAAAGGACAGGCAATCACAGCAGGGATTCAAAGAAGCAGAACCATATGGGAGGAGTCTTCCAGATGAAGAAAAGTTATCTTTAGAACCTTAACAGTAAGATGGTTGACATAAGTGTTAAGAGCACAGACTTTGGAAACAGATAGCCTGTGTTTGAAACCTGGCTCTACAGTTTACTAGCTCTATGACTTAGGGCTAGTTAACATCTTTGTTTTTGAGTTTTCTCCTTCATTAAATAGGGGTACTAATAGTATCTACTTCATGAACTAGTAATTAAGATCAAATCTTTGCTATATATAGCATGCAGAGAATAGTGTCTGGGAAATGAATAAGCATAATTACAGGTGCTAGATATTGTCATCATCATCTCATTATCATTTTCATCATTGTCAATATCACATTTATATTATTACATAATAATTCACTGATGAAAAAGTATACTTTAAAGAATTGAGATTATGAAAGACAAAGTGCAGCAGACAGTTAAAAAGATGATTTTATTCAAGCTATATGTATATAGTATTAGGGAAATGTTCATTAATGAGACGTGTCTCAAATGAAAGGAGGAGGATCTGGGGTTTTTGTAGAAGCTAATAAGCAAGTGAGTTTTGAGGATCATGATAGAGTTCAACATGTCAATCGTCTCTTGTATAAGACTAGTGTTGCTCATTGATGGACAACTCTGAGTTGATTATAAGCTTCCTGGGTGAGGTGAAGCAGCTTGTAAGAAATAGGATTCTTGTTGGTGTCTTTTTCTGTAAAACTAGTTCAACCATCTGTTGCATCACTCAAAGTTGGAATCTTTATGGTAATAAAGGTTTGTAGTCCTGGATATAAGGCATCTTACAAGAGGGATGCATGAAATGAAAAAGAGAAATACTAATATAAGATTATATTAAAGAGTCCAGTGTTGAATCCTGAGACCAACAGTCTAGTTGGTGTCAAGAAGTTGTCAAAAGTTAAGCAGCATTGCTTCTTGAGTTTTTGAAGCTCTTGAGCTAGAAAATTGATGTTCTCAGTGTTGCTGACCATAGTCTCGGCTACTTCTTGAATGCATTACCCAAGTATTCTGCCAGACTTCTTTATGGTCCAGACAGCAGCTTGACAAGGAAAGATTCTGGCCCATACATGGTCTGTTACATTGGTGAGTCCCTCAAGATTTATATCAAGTGGCTTGGCTTCAGCTTGCAGAGCATTTTCAAACCCTGAGAAGAAGGGCAAGCTTCAAGTCAGTCCAGAGTCATGATAGTGATCTGGACAATTGTGTTTTACTTCTCTGTGATACTGAGTCAGACAGGAGAAAGATTGGAAAAGTACGTTTGAATGATTGTAGACAGATGTTAGAGGAACTTGGTAAAATTAAAAATTTGTTAGGAATCAACATCTTGGACATGGAATTGGATCCAGTCCAATTTACCAGTAGGTATCAGAATTGATTTGTCAGTTGAACCTCCACAAAGCAAGACAATTTGCAAACCCCTTAGTAACCTGTAATTTAGATGGAAGTACAAAATAGTTCAAAGGACAATGAACAGGGCAAGAATCTGATAACCCTGAAGCGTATATTAAGATCATTCATAGTTTACCATTGAAACACAAAAGTTTTCCCTAAAGTAACCTCTCTTATGATCAAAAGTAATCTCAAAGAAAGATCACAAAATAAGACTGGCCTCATTAGAGCTGGCTTGATTATTTACATAAAGAAAGCAGGAATAGTAGTTTACTATATCGGCCTTCTTAAATTTGCTTTACTGGATGTTTTCATGAAAAAATTTCAGATTGGACTTTTAAAAGCCTCATAAGCCTACAAGTCAAGCCAAGAACTGGTATGGTAGGCATAATAATGCCCCTCTTCCAAAAAAAGAGATCTACATCCTAACCCCTGGAATCAGTGAATCTGACCCCTATATGAGAAGGGGGAATTAAATTACAATTTCATATGATTACTAATTAACAAACCATAAAATAGTGAGGTTATCCTAGGTTATCCACTTGGCTCCAGTTCCTGCTGTTGGCCCCAGTCCTCACCACTGAGGCTGACCACTGCAACCAGGCAGGCCCTTGCAATCAGGCTCCTGCAGTCAACTGTGTGTGTGTGTGTGTGTGTGTGTGTGTGTGTGTGTTTGTGTGTGTGTATTACAAGGGCATTATACTAAATGAAATAAGGCAGACAGAAAAAGACAAATAGGTATGATCTCATTTATATTTTGAGTCAAGAAAAAGTCAGATTCATAGAAACATAGAGTAGAATAGTAGTTGCCAGGGCCTGGGTTTTGGGGGAAACAAGGAAATGTTGGTCAAAGGGTACAAACTTCCAGTTATGTGTTCCAGGGATCATGGTGTCTATAGTTAACACTTAGGTATTATATACTTGAAATTTGCTGTGAGAGTAGAGCTTTAATATTGTACCATAACACCAGTAACAGCAAAATGGTAATTATGTGAGGTGATGGACTGTGTTAAGTAACCTTATTATGATAAGCACTTTACAATACAACTTCCAGTTATAAGAAGAATAAGTTCTGAGGACCTAATATACAGGATGGTGACCATAGATAGTACTGTATAGTATACTTTAAATTTGCTTAGAGTAGATCTTAAGCATTATTCCTATACACATATGCAAAAGGTAATTATGTGAAGTGGTAGATGTGCTAATGAAATTGTGATAATCATTTCACAGAGTATATGCATATCACATCACCCCATGTATACTTTAAATATATCTAATTTTTCAGTTATATCTCAATAAACCTGAAAAAATGAAAACAAAACCAAAAACAAAAACTCCCACAAGCCAAGACTTAGAAAAAACTTGTTAAAACAAAGGAAAAAACTTAGAATTCTAAAATATTGTTAAAATTCTAGGGTAAAATCACACTTAAAATAGTTTTTAATACCCCTTTGGCTTTAACGCCATGTATTGTTCTGGAGAATGGTTGCACATCAATGTGAATATACTTAGCACTACTGAATTATACACTAAAATGGTAATTTGGTAGATTTTATGGTATGCATGTTTTACTACAATTAATTTTCTTAAATTTAATAAAGAAAGAAAAAAATGGACCTGCGCTTGCTGATTTCATGGATGAGGAAGGTGGTCTGCAGCCAAGGAATGGAGGAATGTGTGCAGCTTCCAGAAGCTCAAAAGGGTAAGTAAATGGATTTTCCCCTGGAGCCTTTATAGAGGAAGGTAGCCCTGCTGATACCTTGATTTTAGCTCAGAAAACCCATTTTAGACTTCTGAATTACAGAACTGTAAAATACTAAATCTACAATGTTTTAAACTCCCAAATTCATAGTAATTTGTTACAGCAGCAATAAAAACTCACACAAACTGACCATTACCTGAAATACCTATAAATCTGGGTGAATGCTTCTCTTTTTTTATAGTCCCCCAAATATATCAGGTTTCCTGGCCTTGACAGGAAGTGACCTTCGTTACTCAGTTTTATGGCTGGTAATCCTTTAAGCCAGGTACCGGGGCAGTTTTCACAAGAGGGCTTTGGGATCATTGGCTCCATAGAGTAAACCTTAGTTCCTTAACATTGTTTGGTTACATCTGATTAACTGAGCATATCAAATACAATACCCTAGGCAAGGCCTTGATCACATGTGTTTCCAATTGTGTTCTACTAACAAGAAAGAAAGATTCTTATTGAACCTATTCAAATCGTCATATTTCCACAAAAATAAGAATATTTAATAAGAGTTTCTGAATTCTGGAAGGTAAGACAGGGAGAAAAGGATATCATTTATAAATGTTTTATTTCAGTTTACAGAAGCATAATTTACTAAACTATTATGAATTATAGATAGTTTAAGGGAAAAGTAAAGAGATTATATATAAGTGTGTGTGTCTGTGTGCATGGGATGGAGGTGGAGGTTGGGGGGAGTGTACTGAAGAGGTTCCCTGGGTTAGACATTAGGATAAGGAAGGAAGAAAAGTAGTAAATAGAACAGTGGTAATGTGGTTTGGAGTTATTCCAGGGTCTCTAGATTCTATACACAGACTCTTCATTTATGAAATAACTGATGAACATATGCCTAAGTGATAAATTGCTCCTTTCAGTAAAATTAACTCTTCTATTTGATGTTTAAAAATTTATTCATGAAGAAAATCAATGTTTTTTCTTATTTATGTGAGAAATATACATGATCAAATATTAGATATGGGTATATTTTATAGTAAGTCTACATAAAAAATTACCTAGACTCTAGTTAAATTGATAAACTTTAAGAAAAATCATGAACTCATATATACTTTACAGTCAACAAAACCTAAATACCAAAGTATTATATAAATAAAACATTTTCTTAAAATTCTAATATATGAAAATAAGTTGAAATTTTCAGAAGGATCACAGGAAATAGTTTGAGAAATATCTCAAAAATACAACAAAAGAGAAAAAGTTACAAAATCAGAGGGTCTGTCTGGGAAATCCTATTAAAGTAGTTGTACAAAGAAAAAACGTTTAAAAAGAGGTTAAAGCTTATCAAATAAATAGTATAAGAAAATAAGCTTCCAGAATTGACTTTATCATGAAGTGATCAGTACTGTTAATGAAAAAAAATATCCTTATAGAGTTATATTCACTATTAAATTAAGAGGAGATACAGAGATTCTTAAAATCACTGAGGAGTAAAAACACGTCACAAAGATGATTGGAATTACTTCCCTACAGTTACTAGACACTGGTATTTAGTCTTCAACTTTTCTGGTCCCAAATTTCTAATCTAGAATTCTGTGCTCAGTAAAAATGAGTATGAGGGAGAGAATAGTGATGTTTTCAGACATGAACCATCTTTAAAATTCACTCAGTATGCCATTTCTCCAGGAGGTACTGGAAGATAAGCTCCACAAAATGATGACTAAACCAAGGAATAGAATAGTATTGAATTCAGGAAAGGGAAGATTAAAAAACACCTCATGGGTAAAGATGATGCTCTGGATAAACACCAAAGAAATACCAGGATAAGAGCTAAGTAGCACACCTAGGGAGCAACCAGCCAGATTGAAACATTGAAACAAGAGAAAAATGATACTTCTTTTGGCAATGATTGGGAAAGTAGAAAATCAAGCAAACCAAAAAAATTTTAAAAATTGCTCCAATAAAGTTAAAATTTGTACAGCCATTGATAGTTATTAATTGAACATTTACTCCTCAGTTGTGACAAGTTACAATAATATGTGCCCCAAATGATTAATCCTTGAAATTTGGATGCTTATATATTAGAAGGGAATGAAGAAGGGAGGTGTAAGTGAGAGTAGAGAGTACTACGAATTAGAGACCTAAATCTTCATCCTCCAATTGTGGAAATGCTATATTCAAAACCTAAACATCAGAAAATGGCAGCGAATGTATGTTAGCCTCAAATGCAGAGGCAAAACAGGAAGAAACAGCTCAAAGAATCGCAAATGATTGTTTCCTGAAATTGATAACTTAGGAAAGTGAAGGGGGAGTGGGACATATAACTGCTGTGTGTTTTTTCTTTTAAGATTATAAAACTACTTGAATTTTGAGACTGATGTGTATTTTTTAATTTAAAATAGAATAAATTAAAAAATAACTATAGCAAAATATATAGTTCATTTACTTCTATTACCTAAAAGAAAGCGTTGAAGGGAGCAGAGAAGGGAGGAACGGCAAGTACTTCTCCCATCAGTTCTCTGTACTGCTCCATGAGGAATCCTAGAGGAGGCACAAGACCAAAATTCAGGGCAGTTTGGTTATGGGATTCTCACTGTAGCAATTCCTCAAAAGTGTTCTTTCATTTTGTTTTTCATAATCAAGTGATCATGCATTATATATCAAATGAATGACTGAAGAGTCAACAAGGATGCCTTTCCTAACTGTCCACATTATGTTTCCACTGCAGCCAGCATCCTGTAATATAACCCTATCTGCTTCATATAAGTAGTTTTTATTAATATGTTTCTATTTGTACTTTGCACAAATTAACGTCCATATGGATAATAGAGGTACACATAGGTGTGGGCTCAGCATGGATGTAGCTATTTCTATCCTCCTTATACCTCTGGCCATTGTCTGCTTGCAGCAAAAGGAACTACATTTTGCAGCATCTTTACTCCACAAATTTAAATGTTTTAGGTGATTTTTTTCCCGCAGAGACAATTTTAGGATGAAGAGAGGCACAAATTACCAGAGTGTCAATTATAGTAATGCTTTTACGTAATAGGTATGAATGGTGGGTCATAAGAACCACTAGTCTCTTTCTTGTCACTAATAACATAGTGCCAATCAGATTCTACATATGCGGATAGTGGCTTGTGAGGGAGGTAATAAAAATGAACAAACAAATTATTCCTATTAAAAGCATACCTTGAGCACACAAAACAATGTATATTAGGCCAAACAAACTTTCAAACAAAGTGGTAACCGGAATCCGACAGTGACAAGTCTGTCTTCTCTGACTCTTTCAAAGATACCATAAAAAGGGCGTGAACACACTAATGTTTAAAAACAACAGGTAGCCTGTGGGAGCATTTGGATATTAATTTGCAGAGTAATATCTTATAATGCTCAAATCACTGTGAGCACTCCCAGAAAAGAGCACACGAAGGAGCTCTTTAATGGGACAGTTTATGCTTCTAAGAGAGGGATTCTTAACCTGAGGGCCGTGGGCTCCCTTTGTGGATAGGATTCAGGGATCCAACACAAAGATCCTTGCGTTATGAGAGGGAAAAACTTATGCCTATCACTGTAGTATCAGCAGTCCATGTAACCTTGTCACTAATGGGAATCAGAGACTTTATACATCACGAGCTCTTAATTGCAGATATTTTGAAATACAGCTCATGCTCATTAACACTTCGAAATTATTGTAGTTATTGGACATACTAATGGAATTTATTATTTTAGGCATTAATAAAGAATGTTTGTTTTTAATATTTTTAAAACTATATTTTGATGTAATTGGTTCATATTTAATTTTATGCACTCTAGTTTATTCATTGAAAAACACTATTCTGAAAAGTAGTCCAGGCTTTACAAGACTACCAAAGTGATTCATGGATCAGAAGTGGTTACAAATCTCTGATTAAATTTAGGGGTAAAAAACATTCTGCTTTTGACTTTGAGAATCTTTGAGGATTGAGTACTCAGGTAAATGCCAGGAAGTCAGGTATTATTTCGGAATAGCTTTAAGAATTTTTTTTTCCTTTTTGAGAGAAGGGCAGAGAGTTAGACATCTTAGAAGTCTTCCAGAGCATGTACATGTCTAATGTAGGAATATGTACCGTAAAACTTTAGACGTTTTAAAATACTGTGTTGTAGCACAAAGTTGATGGGGACGAAGAGAGAGATTCCCTGGACACATGGAGATAATGGATAGGGATTCCAAGTGTTGATGGAGACATTCTGAAATGGTCAGAGTGTGATGTAGCAGTCCATTTTCACTACATTGATTTTTCACTGTGATTGAATTGAACTTGTTTGTTCATCAGAAGTTGCCTCTGGCACCCGATTTTTGCTCCATTTTCTTTTGGTTTCTCTTTTTTCATCTAACTCATGTCATATTAATCCTCATTGTTATCTAGCAACAGAATATGACATTCCTGAGAGAGGAAAGGACTTGGGTACTCAAGGTCTTCGTCAGCCATAGCTGCTCACACTACTGACAGTTAATAAGAAATCAGTGCTTTCTATTTTTGTTTTAATTTGTTTTTTTGAATTACAAATTTTATTCTCAACAATGCAAGAGTTGAAAGTTAGAAATATCTGATAGAGGTTGTGAAGTATTGTTTTTTCCCATTCTTAACTTGGTTCCTAGTCAAACACACTCAAAGATGCTTGCTGAATTCTCAAACCATGCATTTTTGCTGGGAAAGAGCAATCTAGAAGGTATCTCCAAAACTATCAATTGCAACCACTCTTCAGAAATCCTTTATGAGTACATTTCAGTGATGCTCTGACACCCTTGAAACCTTTGCAACATTTGTAAGTTTGAGCTTTCTTCATACTGTATATTGTAAACTAATACAAATAGGGAACAGATATCATGTACTGTATGTAAAACCTTGCATAGAACATGTTTAGCCAAATGCAGTGTCACTGGTCCACAGATTTTAATTAAATAATACTGGGGAACTTTTCATGAAAAAAGAGATGGTAGCATATTATAGAGATTTGGTTTTTTCCGAGTATTTATATTTGTACTACTTACGAGGATCCTGTGGCATCTCATTTTGTATCATGTTTAGGGCCATCATGCATATAGCTACTATATTTGAAAAAGATAGCAAGTGATGATTTTATAATAATGTGCCTTTAAAGATATTCACTTTAAGAATCATTCTCTGGATAAAATTCTCTGGCTGGATATAGTTTCTTTGAGTGTAAACCTTTTTGTTTGTTTGTTTTGTTACTCCTCCTATTTACCGTACTTTCACTGAAAAAGAAAACAAGACAAAATAAAAGACAAAACTTCGCTTTATTTTTCCACAGTTATTACATTATCTTCCCCCTGTTCTCCTTTACTTCAGGTCTCATATATTAAATTTTTCCTAGTGGTTTCTCAGTACTACTTTCCAATCCACTTCAAGCCATTTGGCTATCTTCTTTTTTATAAATTTGATTATCAGTGTTGGACCCATTTGTACCATCATACTTATAGAGAATAATAGCACACCAATGATAAAAACCTTTGAAAACCTCATCCTCACCTGATGGTGGTAATATTTTAACAACTTTAAATTAGACTTGAAAAATGGCACATAGTTTTTCCTTCACTGAATTGATATTTTCTTACTGGAAATTTTTATAATCTAGTTCAGATGCTTTTATATGATGATTCATTACATTAACGTCAATGTAATATACTTATTTAGAGCATGAATTTTGGACCTAAACTGCCAGGGATTAAATGCTGCCTCTGCTACTTCCTGTCTGTGTAACCTTGGGCAAGTCACTGAACTTCCGTGGCTTCCTCATCTCCAAAATAGGTACATTCCATTATTGGTCAGGTCAAGTGAGGAAGGCAGCCAACACTGAGAATGTTGGAGGAAGAGACTCCATGTTTTGATGGGAAGAATAGTGACATCACAGTGCAAAGGAATCTTGATATATGGATTATAATTTATTGGAGGACATTAGCATCTTAATATACTACTTCCTGAGTAATTAAACACAAAAGTTTTCTTCTTATAGTGTAACTGATCCAGGTTAAAGGTTGGAATATCCTTAGTCAACAATATTGCATCTTTCTGCTCACCAGGTTAAATTTGGATTCTGGACAAAGTGAATGTTTTCCTACTCACGTGATCTACCCAAAGCTCTTTATTTGATCTGAGAAAATCTTAGGCTTTATAAAAATAGTTTTGTTCTTCCATCAATGATTTAAGACAATTTAAAATAGTGTCTTTGTTGAAATACAGTTGGCCCTTGAATTATACAGGTTTGAACTGAGTGGGTCCACTTAATATGTGGATTTTTTCCAATAAATAAATACTATAGTACTGCTGCACATTCTGAGGATGGTTGAATCCATGATGCAGGATTGTAGATACAAAAAGGACAAATTTAAACTTAAACATGAAATTTTGACTGGGGGTCAGTGCCCCTATCCTACCTTTTGAAAAGTAAACTATATATTCACTAGAATTACCTACAAATTAAAAAAAAAAACCTATCTACCTCTGAACCCAACCTGACAATCTTTGACAAGTGAGAACAAAGGATCTTTCCTTCTCTTTTTTTCCCTTAGCTCTGTTGAAATACAGTTGACAGATAAAATTGTATAAATTTAAGGGTACAATGATGACTTGATACACATACATTTTGCAAAATAATTACCACAGTAAAGTTTGTTACACTTTCACCTTAGATGATTACCTTTTGGTTTTGTTGTGGTGAGGACATTTAAGATTTACTCTCCTAGCAACTTTTAAGTATACAATACAGTGTTTTTCACTATAGTCACTATGTACCTTAGATGCCCAGAACTCATAACTGGAAGTTTGTACCCTTTGACAACATCTTCCCACCTCTCCCACCCACCCCAGGCCCTGGAAACTACCAGTCTACACTGTGATTCTGAGTTCACCTTTCTTAGATTTCACATTTAAGTGAGATCATTCAGTATTTGTCTTTCTCTCTCTGACTTATTTCACCTAGCACAATGCCCTTAATGTCTATCAATGTTGTAACAAATGGCAGAATTCCTTCTTTTTTATGGATGAGTAATATATGTACAATATTTTCCTTGTCCATTCATTCATGAGTGGACACTTAGGTTATTTCCTTATCTTGGCTATTGTGGATACTGCTGCAGTGAAATTGGGGGTGCAGACATCTCGTCAAGATTTCATTTCCTTGCATTAGTATCTGTGCGTATAAGGAAGCAGTCTTCTTTTTCTGCCCTTCCCAGCAGTTAGGAGGAACTGCTGACTTGCTTCTCTGTCCTGGCAGACTGGAGGATGTGCTCCAATGCTGCTTAGCATCTCTGGCCAGGCTTCCTGGTTGGGTGGGCTGGTGACTTGCTCCCCTGCTCAGGCAGGGCCCCAGAATGGGCTCCGAGATTGGAATGGCCTTCTGCCTGGTGGGTAAAACTGAGAAGAACTGCTGCCCGAGTTTACTGGCAGATGGAGCTACCAGCTTGGCTCTGCAGATAAGGAGAGCCACTGGTTCTCTGTTTGGGCACTACTGCCAGCAGAAAAGCTGTCTGCCAAGATCTGCATGCTTGTTGCTATGAGCCCTGGCCCTCTTCTCTGTCTCTATCTGTTTCCCTCAATGATTCTGAGGAGGCAATATGTAAGTAGGCCTGCTGGAGGCATGCTGTAATGCTGGGAAAGCTGGAAGTCCACCAGGGGCTTTCCTCTGACCATTGGAGAAACTGTAGGTCCTTGGACAGTGCTGCACCTGTCTGGGGGTAGGGGTGATGCAGTCAAAGTGAAATTGCTCCCTTCACCCTTCTAACATGGTTTTTCCCAACGTTTGTGGTCCAAGAAATTGTTTTAACCTCACTCCTGAGTTCTGGGATCTTCACAAAAGAGTCTTCTCTATGGAGAGTTGCCAGTTGTTCTTTCTGTGAGGGGAATTGAAGTTGGGAACCATCTATTTCTCTGTCTTGCTGTATCATTCTAACTACTTCTAATACAAATTTTGGATGATTCTTATGCCTAGTAATAATATTAGGAACCATTGGTTTATTAGACATTGAACTCCCACATCAACTGTATGAAAAAAATGTATGTGTTCTCCTATAACACACAGAAGCCTCTGTCTTTTTCTCTAGTATGACAGAAGATGTAATAGTCCTCGTTAAATTTGATTTCACCATCATTTATAGCATTGTGACCAAGATAATAAGTCTTCCGTATTCTAGCTCAAGGCCAGGTGTAAAGACTCTCCCATCTGGGTTTAGAGAGAATTCTCTGATACAGTGACGTGAATACCTCTGTGCCTGAGAATAGTTTCTAATCATCAGGGGTTGGGGAGGTATGCTTGGAATATGGTGTATTAAGTTCCAGAGGAATGCCTATAAGGAAAGGCAGGAGGTGAAGTCTTGCATACATACAGGTATAGGTTAAAAGTCACCAGGATTTAGGCACGTCATTAACTTTCATCTTATTCACAGGCCTTACTCACATGTATCGAAGTCTTGTCAGGAAAATACTCCAGTCAAGGGGTTTAATTGGGCGCTTTCAATACCCTTGGAAAGGTAGGGGAAACAAATGTCAGAGAAAGCTCATGGTGATCTCAGGAAATTTTAAGTTGAAGAAATTATACGAAACCAGCACTAATTTCAGCTACCTGCAGGACTTAATCAATTCATGGGCGAGTATCTGGAAGAGATCGCATAACTTTGCTTTCAGCCAAAGTCAGTGTGCTTGCTTCCTTTTGTTAGCGGGACTAAGATGAATTCTAATTCTTATCTAACTTTAAAATCTAGTGAAAGCAATTTTCTTTAGCAGAATCTAAGTTGGAACTCAGCTAGGAGTTTAGTCTGCAAAATGTAGTTTTCTGTGCTTCTTTCCTCAGAAGTACTGGAGACAAGGTGGAGAGTTGGGTAAACTGCTGAATACAAGTAGACATTATCTACGTTGCCTGAACCATAATTGTATGTGATATTCTTCTTCCTTTTTCCCAGATTAAGAGACACTGGGCAGCTTGTTAGAATGCAGATTCCTGGTATATCCTTAATAAAACCAAGCATCCATAGTGTTACGAAGCAAACAAAATTATACTTATTCATACTAGATTTTAAGAATCACTGCCCTAGGAGAATCAAGTTATTACGTATTTCATAAAATACATGTCTCAAGTTCCAAATGAAAAACTGAATGTGGTTTGAAGTTCAGAAGCAAAAGTGTGGTCATGTGTATACCAACATGTACACATCAATATATGCTAGAATATTTAATGTTATTTATCAAACTTAAAAAAATTAATACAACTGCTTTAGACAGTATTATAGAACTTAAAAACACATTTCAAAAATGTGAAAGACAGAGATTTTAGCATAAAGTGCAAAATGATAGTTTTATAATAGTTTTTTTTAATTATTCCTAGGAAGTTGTGATTCTCTTGTGTTTCTATAATAAAGGAGCAAGTAAGTATCTCCCCACACTAATTTTAATGTTTTAAAATGTAAATGGCTATGACATTTTAAAGAAATTTACATTTTATTTCTAAGGTAGGTTAAATTATATCTTAACTATTTATCTTACAATGTAAATTATATTCATTGTATAATTATTTTTATAAAATATGTATTTCAGTGGAAATAATGTCTAAAATGTGGAGGCAGGGCTCCTAATTCTCAAAAGTCCTTTCTCATCTAAAATTTGTGAATCTCTAATATTTTTGGTTGATTTAGGAAAAAGAAACAGACAACATTCAGTTAAATTTTCATAATATTGAAGTTCCTCCAGACCAAGTTAGATCTGGCTTGAAAGAACGATGTCTCCAAGGAAACTTAACCTTATTCTCTTTCTAAATCTATAAATACTTACTGGGGGTCACCTCCTTTACTCTCAGAGGCTCCTTATAACTTTATAGCAACTGGTGGAAAATTTAACAAAAACATCTTAAGTTCGTTTTTTTTTTTCAGTCCCAAACTCTCAGTATAGGATAACTTTTTATGAAGTTACTTTTTGACATTTAATCTCTTTCCCCACCTCATCAATACCATTTACCTGATTATTTCTCATTCTGCCCTCACTAGCCTATAATCAAATTCTTCCTTGACATGTGTTCAGTGTTACAGCTTCCCTTGGGTCAGCACCACCTTAGCTGATATACACTTGGCCTTTCACAGTTCCCCACACCTGCAAGCATCAGGACAAACTTTCTCTCTTTAGGGTAGAGCATAAGATTGATAACCTGACAAAGCAATTACAGTAAAACTCTATTACAGAGCATTTCACTGTTTCACAGATTCAGTTATACCTTGGGTCAAACTATGACCACTGTGTACATTGTGTATTTCTCTTAATATAACATGGACGGAGCCTACCCAGCAGGTGTTATCTTATCCTCTGACATCAGCATTATTACAGCGCTGTCTCTTTTATTGAATTGATTCATTTTGCTAGATAGAAAAAACATTACTTTCTATGTAATTTTCAAGGACTAGCAGATAAACAATGTCAGAAAATAATATCAGGCATCATTTTATCTTGTAATATAACCATATCCCATTACATATTGTCCAAGTTATAAAATATAGTTAGTGATTTATGTTTGTAGGCCAAATATTTTTAAATTATTTTTCTGTGAAAGATGTTCTAAGAAGATATAATATTTGACTGAAGTAAAAATATTTGTTCATTTGACTGATGATAGCAGATGCCTCTGATGCCTGCATGTTACCTCCTTTCATCCCAAGTTCTGTGCACTGAGACTCACCTGGTACCAAGACTCCCATTCCATGTACTGATCTCCTGTCTTCAGGACTGACTTATCCGTTAGGCACAGTGCCTAGGCCCATGCTACTATTAGGAGCCCACAAAAATGTTTTAATTTCTTTTAAATAAGAAGAAGCAAACTTGTAGGTCTATGAAAATGTTTTAATATATATTAGTAATATATTTGGCTGTATAAAAATGCAGTCATAAAATGAAAATTTAAATACTTTTTTGTGGTGGAAGGGGCCAACCACAGTCATAATGTGGCCTTTCATGTCTTTCCACTTTCTCCATTGTTGTCTGGTTGGTCATATATAAGTGTAGCTAGGACGTTCTGAGGAGCTCACATCACCAGGGGCAACAGGAGGGGGAAGGAGCCAGAAAAACAAATTTGGGAGACATTTCTATCATTTTCCTGGAAGAACTGAGTACCTGTTATCATCACTTCACATACCTTATAAAGCACATTTATATACATTTTTCTGCATCTCTGTGTAAAGACAGTTTCTTACTTTATCGAGGACACAAACTAAGACTCTTGACTCTACTTCACCACCAATTTCAACCTTTTAAAATAGAAAACTCTTCTTTCTTGTTCCCAATTATATTTTCTTTTATACCAACAATTTTATTAAGATTTAATTCACATACCATAAAATTCACCTTGTAATAGTGTATCATTCAGTGGTCTTCAATGTATTCACAGACTTGTGCAATCATCCTCATTCCCTAATTTTTGAACATTTTCATAACTCCAAAGGGAACCTCATACTCCTTCATAGTCATGTCCTCTCTGTTCTTTCCCCCAGATCCTGGAAACCACTTATCTACTTTCTGTCTACATAGATTTGTCTCTAGACACTTCATATAAATGGCATTATATAATGTGCAACCTTTTATGATTGGTTTCTTTCATTTAGTGTAATGTTTTTACAGTTCATTCGTGTTGTAGCGTGGATCAGTACTTTGTTCTATACATAAGACCATGTCATCTACAAAGAGATGTAGTTTTACTTCTGCTTTTCCAATCTTGGTGTTTTGTTTTCTTTTTCTTACCTAAACACCCAGGTTAGAACCCTTATTCCAAAGTTGAAATGAAGTGGAGTGCATGTTAGCCTTGTCTTATTCCTTGTCTTAGGTAAACCTTTCACTATTAAGTATAATATTAACTGGAGATTTTCTATAGATATGCTTTATTGTTTGAGGAAGTTCCCTTTTGCTACTACTTTGTTAGGTGTTTTTATAATGAAAGGGTATTGATTTTTTTCAAATGCTTTAATCTATGTCTATTAAAGTGACCATGTGTTTTTGATCTTCTAAGTAATGTGGTGTAAATATGGATTTTTTTTGTATTTTGAAGCAACTTTGACTTAGATAAATCCAACGTTGACATGATGTAATTTTTTTTAAAATTTGTTACTGGACTCAGTTTTTAGTGTTTGAGTAATTCTGCATCTATATTCATAACGGGTGTTAGTCTGATTTTTTTTTATTGTAATGTTTTTGCCTGGTTTTGGTCATAGGGTGCTGGCTTTATTAAATGATTTGGGAAATATTCACTCTTTTATATTTTAGAAGGATTTCTGAAGATTTGGTGTTATGTCTCCTTTAAACACATTTATTAGAATAAACCAGCAAGTGATTTGGGCATGGGGGTTATTTTCTTTCTTTCTTCCTTCCTTCCTTCCTTCCTTCCTTTCCTTTTTCTTCCTTCCTTCCTTTCCTTTTTCTTCCTTCCTTTCTTTCTTTCTTTCTTTCTTTCTTTCTTTCTTTCTTTCTTTCCTTCCTTCCTTCCTTCCTTCCTTTCTTCCTTTCTTTCGTTTTCTTTTCTTTTCTTTTCTTTTCTTTCTGATTGCTAATTGAATCTCTTTACTTTCATAAATCTATTCAGATTTTTAATTTATTTTTGAGTTAATTTCAGTAGTTTATTTCTTCCTGATAATTTGTCCATTTCATCCAAGTGATTGCATTTTTTTGCATACAAATGTGGTACCTTATATTACCTACTGGTATTATTTTATAATCCTTTTTTTTATCTTTTAAAGAAAATAGTGAAGTCCCTCTTTCCTTTCTGAATTTAGTAATTTGAATCTTGTTTCTTCTTTCAGGTTACTCATCTGTTCTGTTATTTATTATTTATTTCCTTCTCTTGCTTTGGACTTCAATTGTTCTTCTTTTTGGTTTCTTCAGGTGAAAATTTGGGGTGTTCATCTGAGATCTTTCTTTTTTAATACAAGTGACTATAGCTATAAATTCCTCTCCATGTACTGCTTTAACTGAATCTCACAAATTTCAGTATGTTGTGCTTTTTATTCATCACAAAGCATTTTCAAATTTCTCTTGCAATCTATCTTTTGAGCCATTGTTTATTTAAGAGCACATTGTTTATTTTCCACATATTTGTGTAATCCCCAAAGTGATCTCCTTTACTGATATCATTTAATTTCACTGTGGTTGGAGATTATGCTTTGTATAATTTAAATCATTTAAAATTTATTGAAGCTAATTTTAAAGCCTAACAAATGGTCTATCCATGTGAACATTCCATATACACTTAAGAATAATACTCTGAAGTATGCACTTTATTATTGGATAGATTATTCAAAAGATGTCTAAGTCTACTTGATTTTTTTACTGTTATTTAATTCTATTTCTATTTCTGTGTTAATCTGCCTGTTTTTTCTATCCATTATCTAAAGTGGAATATTGAAGTCTCTGCTGATTATTGTTGAATTGTTTCTCCCCTTCAATTATGTCAGTTTTTGCTTTATATATTTTAGGGCATTATTTTAAGTACATGTATGGTAATTATTATATCATACTGGTAGATTGACCCTTTTATATTATAAAATGTCCTACTTTATCTCTAGTTATCATTTTTGTCTTTAAGTCTATTTTGCCTGATACTTACATAGCAGCTGCAGTTCTTTGTATGGTGCATCTTTTCCCTTCCTTTCACTTTCAGCCTGTTTATGTCTTTGAATCTTAAGTACATAACTTGGAGACAGCAGTTAGTTCATGTTTTTTAACACTTTTGTGGAGTCAGCTTTTTTTTTTTTTGAGTGTTAAATCCACTTAGATTTAATGTAATTACTGATAAGATGAAACTTAAGTCTGACATTTTTGCTATTTGTTTTCTGCATATTTTTAGTATTTTTGTACAGTTATACCTTTATTTTACTACTTCATTTTGCTAAATAGATATTTTCTAGGGTATTTAATTCTCTTTTGTATCCTTATCATATTTTAAAGTTATTTTCTTGGTAGATCTCCTTGAGAATATAATTAACATCTTAACTAAAGCAACGTGGTTTATATTAAGAGAAACTGAATTTATATAATGTGCAAAAACTTTGCCCCAGTATAGCTGAATTCCCCATTTCTTTGTCCTACTTTCATATAAATAAGTACTTTTATGTAGGTTCATCTACATAGTTTTATAATTATTTCTTTGTATTGAAGTGAAGCATTACAAAGAAAAATAAATTTATAATATCTTTTATATTTACCTATGCAATCACTTTTACCAGTGCTCTTTATTTCTTCCCATGATTTCAAGTTATTGTATATTGTCTTTTCCTAAAGGACTTATTTTAATATTTCTTATGGGGAAAGTCTTCTAGTGATGAAATCTCTCAGTTTTTGTTTATTAGGGTGTGTGTTAATGTCTCTTTCAATTTTGAAAGATAGTTTTGCTGAATACAGAATTCTCAGTTGATACTCGTTTCTTTCAGCAGTTTGAATATGTCATCCCACTGCCATCTGGCATCCATTATCCTATGAAGAGTCAGCTGTTAATTTTATTGAGAATTCCTCTGATGTAATGAGTTGCTTTTCTCTTCCCACTTTTAGCATCCTTTTTGTCTTTGGCTTTTATCAGTTGCACTATGATATGTCTAGATGTGGATCTCTCTCATTCACCCTTCTTGGAGTTACTTGAACTTTTGGATAGGAAGATAAATGTTTTTCATCAAATCTGGAGAACTTTATTTATTTATTCAAATATTTATTCAAATATTCTTTCTTCTCCGTTCTTTTCTCTTGAGACTATAATTATGCAGGCTCTATTCATTTTTCTTTATTCTTTTTTTCTTTCTATTCTTCAGATTGGATAACCTTAATTAACCTCTCTTCAGGTTTACTGTCTGTTTCTTTTCCTATCCATTCCAGTCTGCTGTTTATTGCCTCTAGTGAATATTTCATTTTAGTTATTAGACTTGTCAACTACAGACTTATTTCTGGGTTTTTTTTTTGATAGTTTCTATATTGATTAATATCTGTTTGGTGAGACATTGTTCCTGTGGTCTCCTTATTTCATCAAACATGATTCCCTTTAGCAATTTGAACATATTTATATAAACTTTGAATATTAAGCCCAATGTCTGAACTTTCTCAGGGGTAATTTCTATTGACTGTCCTTTCTCCCCCTGTACACGGGTCATGATTTTTTTGTTTTTTTTTTATACCTCATAAAGTTTTATGGAAACTTACACTTTTTAAATAGCATAATGTGGAATCTGGTTACTCAGATCCTCCTCTCCCCTAAAGTTTGCTGTTATTCTGATTGTAGAGTTGTTTTTATTGTTATTATTGCTATTTGTTTGTTGTGTGCCTTTCCTGGACTAATTCTATAAGGTCTGTATTCTTTGTCATGTGTGGACACTGAAGGTTCTGCTTGGTTAGCTTCATTTTCATTTTTAGCTAATGATTTGAAAGGGATTTCCTTAAATGCTTTGAGCTGGTAAGTCTCCCAGTCTTAGAAAAGAGCCCTGTGTTTGTATTGTTGTTTGCTTTCAGTGTAGGAAGGCAGTTTACAGCTCTACCTTAGCTTTCATTTATTTCCTCCTTGTCAGAACTTCAAGATCAGACAGAGCTGAGAGATGAACTCTTTTGTTTTTCTTTTGTGAACACACAAGCCTCTTAACCCTTCACATGGACATTGTCTTCTTGATTTCCAGGAATAAGTTAGAGGTTTAAAAGACCCCTATTGATCTCATTCTCCATTTTTTACTTGTAAGTTTCTGGTCACCCTCTTCTTAGTACCAATTATTGTCACATCAAGCAGGTGAGATTTTAAACAGTTTCCACTAATTGTTTCAAATAAAGACCCATGGTATAGACTGTTTGCCGTGAACAAGCTCTGAGTCAAGTGAAATAAAGACATATCCTGAGATTTAAGCTTTTGGGGAACTGTACAGACAGGTAAGTAGTGACAGTGATCTGGGAGGGAACTTTAAAGGGATTTCTTAATCCATTCTGCCCCCTCCAATGGCTGCTAGGCTCCTGGTTTTCACGGTACCACTAGCCAGGCTATTGCTTTCCAGGACTGCTGTGCAGTGGGGATTAAAGGGTGGGCGTTGGGCTTGTAACTCCTCATACCTCACTCATCTTATTGAGATTTAATCTTTGTATTGAAAATGTCTTCTCAGGTTGTTTTAAGCATTTGGTTAATTTCTAGTGTTCTGAATTAGTTAATTTTGTCAGTTTTAACCAGAACTATCATTGTTTTTATGGAGAAACAGCTTTTCAAATGTCTTGCTCTGCCATTCCTGAAGCGCTTCTTCTCCAAATATATTTTCAGTTTACATGTCTAATATTCACCCAAATATTCCTAATACTCAGGTTCTGAAGTAAATAAAAATGTCTAAAGTGGGAGAAATCCAAATCAAATATATCACACTATCCTGGCTTATTAGATACAAGGGTGAATTTACTGTGGCTATGAATCTAACAGGAACCCTTGGTTTTTCTCTCATTCTGGAAAAAAAATGTCACATAGTGTGAAAACAAAATGAACAGCATGTTCTTTAGTTTGAAATTTTTGTAAGTTGCTTTCTAGATCTGGAACTTGTTCAGACCACTGTTAACAGATTAAATTCCACCTTCTTTAATAAAAGAATAACATGCTGTCTATGGTGAACAAGTGTCGTAGCTCAATTCTGTATTCAGACTGATGCTCCTCATGGTGGAGTATATATTTTCTTTATATAACTACCAAATTGCAGGACTACCAGATGCTCCTGCTTATAAACAAGTCTGCATCTAAACGTTATCTGCTTAACTTACATCCAGAAAAAAGAGCCTATATGTCCCCCATAAAGAAAACTGTTACAGTGCCTCGTAACCAAGATGTATGGCTCTGTATCTCTTTGCCACCTTAAAAAAATATTTTCCCTGTACAAAATTAAGAGAAAAACCCCTATATGGTTCATCATGGAAGACACAAAAAATCTACTCTGAAATTATGTGATCCTAATTATAAGGTGGGGAAAATATACTTAAGGTATTATTATCTCTCTATTTTTACTTGCAAATCATTAACTTCATAATTTACAGGTAAGAAATAATTGTTTTACCCACTTCTTATGATTTCCTTTTCATTTTTAGTGTTTTATTTACTCCTCCACCTGCCCATTATCAGCCAGTTGCTTTCTGTATATATTCACTGATTCATAACGTCATTTATTTATATCATTACTATTAGATATCAGCTGTAAGCTCTTTAAAGGAAGAAACTAGATCTTATTTTTGTATGCGTAATTTCTACCACATTGGCTGTAGGTGAAAACAGATATAAAAACATAAAAATATAAAACCATGCATTATTTTAGTATTACACACTTAACTTTGAGATTAAAAATTTGTTTTTCCATATGAAACTGCTAATGTATAATAACCATTTTTGATTTTCTAAAATGGAACATCATGTGATCCACCTTAATATAATTATTGTGGGATGGGTAAAAGATCAGACACCAATTCATAGAACAGGTGAAATTTGACCTCACTTCAGGATTTATTTTGGAAGCAGGGAATTTGATGATTATCACCTTAATGTATCTGCACCCGCATGTTCATTGCAACATTATTCACAATAGTTAAGACATGGAAAAAGCCTTTATGTCCAATAATGGATGAAAGGATAAAGAAAATGTGACACAGACAGACATACAGCACACACACCGGAATAAACATGATTTAGAAATAATAAAGAAGAAAGTTGGCCTTTTGTGACACATGGATAGAGCGTCAAGGCACTATATATAGTGAAATGAGTCAGACAGACAAGAACAAATACTGTATGGTCTCACCTATATGTGGAATCTGAAAATGGTGAACTCATAAAAATAGAGAGTAGAATGGTGGTTGCCAGGAGGCTGGGGTGAGGGAAATAAGGAGATATTGATCAAAGCATATAAACTGCTAGTTATAAATTGAATAAGTTCTGGGGATCTAGTTTAAACATGGTAAATATAGTTAATGATACTGTATTTTTACTAAAAACTTGCTAAGAGAGTAAATCTTAAATGTCTCCACAAAAAGGAAATTGTGAGGTGAGGGAGGTGTTAACTAACCCTATTGTGGCAATCATTTCACAATATATTTGTGTATCAAATCATCATGTTGTATGTTACACAGTGTATCAATTATTTCTCAAGCTGAAAAATATGTAAAATAATAATTAATGTTTAATAAAATGCAGTTTCCTTTTTCCCCCTTGAATTTACTTATAGTTAAGTATTATAGTTTATAATAGATAAAAGTTGTTCATTTCTACACAGTTAAAATTCATACCACATACATCAGTTAAGATGATTTCCACTGGAAGAAACTGAAAACCTGACTTAAACTGGCCCAATGAGTGAGGACATTTTAAGCCTGCAACTAGGAATCTAGAGGCATGTGTGTCTCAGGATCAGCCTAGTTAGATGCTTCCATTTTATTATGATTCCCTCATGTATATTTTTTTAATTTTCTGGCTTCATGTCTTATCCCATGATACACAAAAAACAATGGAGGCCCTCTTTTATATTTGCTTTCTCTTGAATGTGATTCCTTCCCAGAAATCCTTCCCAGACTATTTATATATCTAGTCCCATGGTTAGGATATCTGCTAGTTAATTAGCTTAGACCTCATTTCTGAACCAGTCTGTGCTAAGAGTTAAGCATATGCTTAGACTCTTCGGACTACTCCAGGAAACACCGGTTTATGCCTTCGCATGAGACATATAATGCCATTGGCTATTAAAATCAATGTGCATTTTCTATTCACTGCAATGAAAGAAGAAAATGACAGGCACATTTCAGCTAACTGCTAACTCATGATATGCAGTGAAATGTAGAAAGACTCTATGGGAGAATTAAAGAGACTCTTTGGCTGTGAGGAAAAATTTGCTAAAAATCATTCCGAAAACCTGAATGGGAAAGTATTTTAATGACTAGGTAAATGCTCATCTAATGTGCAAAACTGGGTATGACATCTAAAGTTGGGCTACTATATTTTAAGATAAAATATATAATTTGAAGCAAAGCCCAATTTGTGCTCTGTGTCTCTGACAGGATAGAATGCAGTGCTTTGAGAACCATTATTGCAGGGAAATAAGATTACTCTTCTTGTTATAACTTCCTGTGACTCATTCGGAAATTTGTGTTTGTACGTGCACAACTGTAGTCACCACCGGAATGAAGAAACTAATTCCTAAAGTGTGGGGAGTGGTGGCTTCGGGGGGAAAGCGGGGAGGGGAAGCATGCTTCCATCAGGGAGCCCAAGTAAGGGTCCATTAATCCTGACCCTTAATCAGGATCATGGCTACTGCTTTGTCATTTTGGACTCCTCTTGACAGTAGACAAACAGGCAGGAAAAAGGAGTTTTATGAAGTCTTTTAATGTCTACATTCATTAATATTATCTTGAATGCCAACATGAAGATTCTGGAACAGGGGCAATTATAATTACACATATACAGTATTAACTGCTTATGACTCCCTTCACCCTTATTCTTATCCCTGGGGTGAAGTGAGAAGAACCAGCTATCCTCTTACGTGTAACAGGAACTACTGTAGGTGAGGATCACAAAAACATAAAACTGGCATTTATAGAGGATAAGAAGCAGCTGTTCCTTCTCTCCTTCTAAGAGTCTCTTTGGAAATATAAGGGGTCCTGGGTCCTCACACATTGGAATCTAAATAAATTTTCCTCGGGGAAGACAAGACTTGTGTAAACAGCTTTACAACTCCGGGGTTATCTCCATACCTCTAAGAGTAAGTGGATCTGAATATTTGAGAGGTGAAATGTAGCAAACACTGTATCACATCTAGGTCCTATCAGTGAGCTCCAGACCATTTCTAGCCAACAGCACTTGCATTTCTTTGCCTAAAAGTTTGTTTTTACTGAAGACTTGGAAGTTACTTTGCACAGGTAACAGATTTGAATATCAGGATAATTAATACTCCTTGAGAGCATATCTATGTCATGATTTAAGGAATCTGAATTAAAAAACCCAGTTCTTTAGCTCTTGTTGAGAGAAGCCTGTTTTCATGTCATTTCTCAAAGTTTTTCTGTGGAATTACATTTTCTGTGGTGTAATTATCCTTACTGATAGCATTACTAGAGCAACTTCTAGGTACCTTATCCCACAGAGATCTGTGGTGATGGTTAATAGATCTTGTTCTTTTTTTGATACTATGGCTGCTGAATAGGATGTGGACATATGTAACTTAAAAGTATAGCTGACAAACAGAGGGCTGATCTTGGATCCCCAGATGAAAAACTGTTATAACTCACCCGATTTTCAGACCTGAGCTCAAACCCTGAGCATTTGGATTGAAGTGGAACCTAGATCTCTTCAGCAAAGGACATGTGACACCACTTATTGTAAACCCTCCCTCCATAGACGTCTGCTGCCATTTAGTAGAGTAACTGTACACTTAGAAAATAATACACAAAATTCTTTCACATGGTAGTGGGTGCTAGCTATTAACTGTTTCTGATATCAGAAGAACAGAAATATCACCATTTCTTGGTTTCCAAGAATGCATATTTAGGAATGATATACTAAACAAATGGCAGATTGTCTACTGTGGAGTCTACCATAAGTACTAAGAGTCTATGTCAAAAAGGGCAAAACAAAAGCCTCAGAAACTTCCCCTGTTTCAGGCTAAAATGATAAAGAAAAAATCAGAAGTAGTACTGGATCCTAGAAAAATTTACAGTGAGTAATACCATCCTCAAGAAAATGAAGATCTTCATCCTCAAAGAATTAAATGCAGTGATTCCCAGCAGATCCCAGTTTAATTCACATGTACATTCCTCTGGGGAAAAGAAAATGAATTGTGGCAAATGATGAAATATTAAGTGGTAGCCCCAAATCTTAGCTGCAGTGCTGGGTATGGTGCCTTTACTGGAACTGAACAAGACAGCCTCTGCTTCATGGATTGTGGCTGTTGATCTGGGAAATAATTTATTTTAGTCAACTTCAGGAATAGGGATTAAAAGTATTCACATTCACCTGGGAGTGAAAGCAGTACACGTTAACTTCCTGTCCTAAGTTGATGTTAATTCTTCTTCTTAGTCCCATGATACTTCACAGGAACCCGGCTTTTCTTGCCTTACATTGGCTTACCATTTTGATGAGTCATTCTAACATGACCTTGTTAAGAAGCAGCAAGTACTTTGGATTTTGTAGCATAAAACATATGTGCAAAGAATGAGAGATAGGTACTGTAAAGATTTAGGTCCTGCTACAAATATGGTTTAATAGTCTGGGGCATTTGGGGACAGCTCTCCAAAGTATAAGAAAACTTATTGCACTTTTTATTCTCACTGCTTATAAAGATAAACCGAGTTCTGGGGTCTTCTCTCAATTTCCGAGGCAGCCTATAAATGTACTTGAAAATGCAGCTGAGTGACTCAGAATACTGTTAGTTTTGTGTTGGGCCCAGGGCAAGCAAATACCTTGCAGTGAGTTGCAGGCCATGCTATCCTGCTCCTTTGGCCCATGTGCTGCTACTCTCTCATCTCGAGCACACACTGTGCATCTTACTACATTCTGCCCCAGAGCCTAAACTAATGCTTTAATTCCACCTCCACTTAAGCACAATCCAAAGGTAGAAGGTGGTTAAGGTACCAGGAACATTCCTCACCAAATGAGTGTTAAGTGCTGGTTTAGAAATGCCCTGGACTTCCATCTTTAAGATACAAAATCTTAACGTGTATTTTGTAAAATAAAGGTGTTACAAGAGTTTGGAGCAAAACAGAGCCTCTGTTGTTACAAAACAACCTCAACCGCAGTTATGCATCCTTATCTTTGGCTTTCCTCTTTCCTATCTCACTCTCTCAACTCCTTCACTTTTGTATGTCTTGGGATAACGAACCAAATAAATCACAAGAGAACCATGAAGAATTGTCTCCAAACATGGAGTTACTGATTTTTAAAAATTATTTATTTGTTTCCTATTTTATTAATTTATAATATTATAATTTTTATCTTTCTATTTTCTTTTGGTTCATCTGCTTTTATTTTTCTAACTTATAAGATGGTTAGTGAGCCCATTGAATTCTAGACTTTCTTCTTCCTAACTTACACAGTAGAGGCTATTGATTTCCCTCCAATCACAACTGTACAACATTTGGATGTGTTGAATTTCCATTGTTACACAGTTAAACTATTTCCTAATTTCCATTATGATTTATAAATAGAAAACTTAATTAGCAAACATTTGGAAATTTCCTCTTTAATGTTTTTTATTGTTACTGATTTCAAGCTTAATTTCGTCATGCTCATATTATACATTTCATTTAATTTCACCCTATGGCAGTTTTTTGAGACGTCTTAGAGGCTAATTTGAGGTCTGTTTGGGTAAGTGGTCCATGGGCATGTGAAAATAATGTTTACCTGTTATTAATTAATTCTATATGTGTCAATTAGATCAGGATTTTTCATCTTGAGAATACTTCTATGTTATCCTTTTTGTTTTCTTGGTCTGCTTATGCTTATTCTGTTGATTACTTGAAAAGTTTTCTAAATCTCCCATTCTGATTATTAACCTGTTAATTTCTCCTTTTAGTTCTGTCCTTTTGCTCTATATAGTTTGAAGGCATATAATTTGGGTACAAATGCATTTTAAATTGTTATAATTTTCTGGTGGATTAACTTTCTTATTATCTTGGAAATATGATTAACAATATTACTTATTCCAATCCATGAGCACAGTTTATCTTTCCATTTGCCTGTGTTTAATTTCTTTCATCACTGTCTTACAGTTTTCAGAATACAAATATTTTATCTCTGGCTAGATTTATTCATAGGTATTTTATACTACTTGATACAATGATAAATGGTATGGTTTTCTTAATTTCCCTTTCTGATAGTTTGTAGTTAGTGCACAGAAATGCAGCAGATTTCTATATTTGATTTTGTATCCTGTAACTTTACTGACTGAATTTTTAAATTTTGACAGTTTTGGGGTGGTGTCCTTAGGGCTTTCTGTATATACTATGATGTCATTTGCAAATAGTGAGAGTTTAGTTCTTGCCTTTTGATTTGGATGCCTTTTTTTCTTCTTGCATAATTACTGTGGATAGAACTTCCAATACTAGATTGAATAAAAGTGGTTAGAATGGACATCCTTGTCTCCTTCACGATCTTAGAAGAAAAGTTTTCAAATTCTTGCTATTATGTATGAAGTTAGGTTTGGATTTGTCATATATGGCCTTTAAGATACTGAGGTTCATTTCCTTTATACCAACTTTGTTGAGAATTTTTAATCATAAATTGTTGTTGAATTTTGTCAAATATTTCTCTGCATCCATTGAGATAACTACATAATTTCTATCCTTCATTTTGGTAATACAGTATATCATGTTTATTGATTTATGGATATTGAACCATCCTTGTATCCCTGGGATAAATCCCTCTTGATCATGGTGTGTGATCCTTTTAATGCATTGTTGAATTTGGTTTGCTGATATTTTGTTGAGAATTTTTGCATCAGTGATACTGGCTTGTAATTTCCTTTGTGTGTGTGTGTGTTCTTGTCTGGTTTTGGTATCAGAGTGATGCTGGCCTTAGAGAATGAGTTTGGAAGTGTTCCTTCCTCTAATTTTTTTGACTAGTTTGCAAAGAATAGGTGTTAACTGTTCTTTATGTGTTTTGCAGAATTCATCTGTGAAGCCATCTGGTCTTGGACTTTTGTTTATTGGGAACTTTTTGATTACTGATTTAATTTTACTACTGGTAATTGGTCTGTTCATATAATGAATTTCCTCCTGATTCAGTCTTGGGAAATATACATATCTAGGAACATATCCATTTATTCTAGGTTGTTCAATTTATTGGAGTATAATTGTACTTAGTAATCTCTTACAATCCTTTCTGTTCCTGCAGTGTCACTTGTAACTTACCTTTCTTTTTGGGCTTTATTTATTTGGGTCCTCTCTCTTTTTCCTTGATAAGTCTGGAAAAAGTTTTATCAATCTTGTTTATCTTTGCAAGGAACCAGGTCTTAGTTTCATTGATCTATTATATTGTTTTTTTAGTCTCTATTTCATTTATTTCTGCTCTGATTTTTCTTCTTTCCTTCTACTAGCTTTGGGTTTTGTTTGTTTTTCCTTTTTCTAGTTCCTTTAGGTGAAAGGCTAGACTGTTTATGTGAGATTTTTCTTGTCTCCTGAGGTGGCTTGGATTGCTCTATTTCCCTCTTAGAATTGTGTTTGCATAGATTTGGATCATATTTTTTCATTTTCATTGTCTCAAGGCATTGTAAAATTTCCTCTTTGATTTCTCCAGTGATACATTTGTTGGTTAGTAGCATGTTGTTTAGAATTCAATTGTTTGTGGTTTTTGCAGTTTTTTTCCCCTATCCTTTAATTCTAGTTTTATACAACTGTGATTAGATAAGATGCTTGTTATGATTAGAATCTTCTTATATTTATTGAGATTTGTTTTGTGTCCTCGCATGTGACTAAGATACCCTAGAGGATGTTCCATGTGCCCTTCAAAACAGTGGGTATTTGTCTTCTTTTGGATGAAATGTTCTGTATATATCTATTAAATAAATCTCACTTAACATGCTGTTTAAGGCCATGCTTGTTGATTTTCTATTTGGATGATCTGTCCATTGATGTAAGTGGGGTATTAAAGTCCCCTACTATTATTGTACTTATGTCAATTTCTCCCTTTATGTTCATTAATATTTGCTTTATGTACCTAGGTACTCCCATGTCAGTTTTTATATATTTACAATAGTTATATCTTCTTGGATTGATTTCCTAACCATTATGTAATGTCCTTCTTTGTCTCTTGTTACAGTCTTTGTTTTAAATATGATTTTGTCTGATCTATCTGAATGGCTGTCTGTGCAGCCTAGGGCAGCTAGGAGTGGTACCAGCCTGCCAGTGGGTTGAGCTCAGTTTTGGTACTAATAGGCTAGAGGGAAGATTTCAAAATGGTGCTTGCCACTGCCTATGTTACCATGGTAGAATAAGCTCCCCAAAATTGCTGGCTCCAGTGTTTCCTCCCCCAGAAGGAGTTTCAGTTGTCTTCTGCCTCTCTATACCCTCTCCAAGATCAGTAAGTGGGTCAGACCCAGGCTCCTTTCAAACTACTGTCTCTGTGCTAGAACTTGGAACTTGTGAGATTTTTGCATGCACCCTTTCAAAGCAGAGCCTCTGTTTCCTGTAGTCCTCCTGGTCTCCCAAACATAAGTCCTGCTGACTTTTAAAACTAACATTCCAGGGGCTCATTTTCCTGGTGCAGGACCCGAGGGCTGAATAGCTGATGTGGGGCTTGGACCCGTTGCTCCTTGGGAAAGACCTCTACATTTGTGATATTTCTCCCATATATGGGTCTCCAACCCAAGGATGTAGGTTCTAACAATACTGTAACTCAGTTCCTCATCATGGTTCCTTCTCTATGTCTTTAATTGTGGAAAACCTTTTCTGCTAGTCGTCAGGTTGTTTTCATAGATAGTTGTTCTGTAAGTAGTTATAATTTTGGTGTGGGAAGAGGTGAGTTCAGGGTCTTCCTACTACACCATCTTGGCTAAGAATTCTCTAGAAAAATCCATATTCTTAAGCACTGTCTGCCTTGTATATATTTTTGTCACTCTTTAAAGCATCTGTGCCTTTAAACTGAAATGGTGTCTCTATAAGCAGCATATGATTGGATATTTCTTTGTTTTGTTTTCATTTTTTGAAGGATTCAGGTTGACAAGTCTTATTATTTAATTATTTATACTCAAAATAATTATTATTAGTTTAGGCCTTATCTATCATAATACTGCTTGATTTCTATACTGAACTTATGATAATTTTCTCATTTTTCCTGTATTTTGGATAAATAAAGTAATTTAAAAGTTCATTTCTTTTCTCTCTCCATTAGCTTGTTTTATAAATCATTTTAATTTGATGTTTTTAATCATTTTGTTTGATGCTTTAAATATTACTACACTTATTCTTGATTTATTAGTACTTCCAAATACACTTACAATTTAGATTTTTCAAGACTCTCTGTACAATTACAGGACTAGGAAACACTCACTCCATTTAAACCCCTTGTGTCTGTTGTATTACTACCGTGCATTTAAATTTTTCATATGATCCCTATACTTTAATAATTGTTTTACATGATTGTTTTATTCTTATGTATTCACATTGGATTCTTTCCATTGTTCTTCAATCCTTCCCACACTTCTGTGTTTTCTATCTGTGGTAATTTTCTTTCTATCTGAAGAATGCACTTTAGTATTATTTTTAGTGTGGTTCTACTGGCGTCATATTCTGTCACCTTTTTTTTTTTAATCTAGTAATGTCTTTATTTCACATTACCTCTGTAGTTAACTAGTATGTATTTCTAGGTTGTATTGGACTAATCCTCCCAGAGATGTTAATTATAAATTATGAAGAGAAAATTTTTACAAAAGTATTTGAAAGTACTGAGGAGTTGCCAGAGTTCTTGAAAAACACTGATAAGCCAATCATTAAAAGGCAAAAGCTGAATAGATTTGTGTTTATATGCCAATTTTATATTTATATTTCATTCATATAGCTTGAGACAAATCCTGTTTCTTGGGGAGCAAAGCAGCTGAATCTGATGCATAAAATTTTAGTCTTTCTGGCCTGAGAAATCAGAGGGTAGAATTCGGGCCACCCAGAGCAGCAACAATTTGAAGGGACATATCCTTTAAATAGAGACTCATGTTTAGGGAAGCCTCCCAAAATGTGTGTGAATTACAGAATGGTTTTGGATGACCCCAGAATTCCAAGATTCTAAGAATCTCAAAGTGAGGGACAGACAGAAGGTTAAGGGAACCAAGCAGAGATGTCAGTCTGCCCATGTGAGGGAGGCAAGGTTTGGATATTGTTTCAGCTAATTGTTGCTCCTAAAAAGAAGATAAATGAACAACAGTCCCTACAACATATCATCTGTAATGTCCATTACAATTAAAATTAAATTACTTGAGATGAGTAGAAACAGGAAAATATCCAGAGCCAAAAGAAAAAGTAACTAATAGAAATGAACCCTTATATAACCTAGATGTTAGACTCAGCAGGCAAGGATTTTAAAGCAGCTATTATAAATATGTTCCTGGACTTAACATAAAATATTGTCATAATTATTATAAATAGATGCAATTGAAGCAGAGATATGAAAACTAAGAAAAAAGCAAAATATAGAATTCAAAAGTTCAAAAAATTCAATAGGTGGAATTAAAATCATTTTGTACACTGTATGTAGTAAATAGTGTAGTTGAAAATGTATCAATAGAAATTGTTCAATCTGAATATCAAGGAGAAAGAAGAATTTAAAAAAAGAGTGAAAACATCAGTGACCAGTGGGACAATATCAAGGGATAATTGAAATTCAGAAGTTGAAAAAAAGAATAATTAAAAAAAATAGAGTAAATCATTACAAGGTTTCCCCAAATATGGTAATAAACATGAACTCACAGATTTAAGAAGCTCAAAAATCCTGAAATAGGGTAAATTCAAAGAAAATGATACCTAGGCATATTATAGTTGAACTATTGAAAACCAAAGACAAGAAGAAAATCTTGAAAGCAGCACAGAAAAGTGATAGATTATACACATAGTGAAAATTAAAGCTGACTTCCCATCATAAACAATGGAGTCTAGGTGACAGTGGTAAAGCATTGTTAGAGAATAGGAAGAAGAAACTGCCAGTGCAGAAATCAATATATAGTAAACACATCATTCAAAAATTAAGGTAAAATAAAAGCATCAAATCAAAAGCTAAGAAAAAAGTTTGAGAAGAACTATGTTGCCAAAAAAAGCTAAAGGAAAAATGATCAGACTGGAATGAATAGTGATATAGTGGGGTCAGTAAATAAAGTTATAATGTTGCAAATTTCTATATTTTATTTGATACAGTACAATGCTAATCTTAAATCAACTGTGGTATATTAAAATATAAACAGTAATCACCAGAGCAAACATTTAAAATAATTCAAAGAAGTATAACTAAAAAGACAGTATAGAAAATAAAATATATTACCAAACCAATTTTATTAACACAAAAATAGGTAGGAAAGAAGTACTAGAGAAAATAATAGATGGGATTTCTAGGGGGGAAAAAGCAAAATGGTAGAGTTGAATATAATCATTAAAAATTATATTGAAAATAAATGAACTGATACTCCAATCGAATGCACATTTGTCAGACTGGTCGAAGTGCAAGATCAGAATATATTCTGTTTATAACTGATGAGCTTTAAATATAAAGGTATAAATAGATTTAAAATAATTGAATGGAGATAAAAATTTTAGGTAAATACTAATAATAAAACAGTTAGAATGTCTGGAAAGAAGAGGAGTGGAGAATGATCATAGTTCTAGGTCATGATGGTAAATGTATAGTCTTGTGCATTCTTTGTGAATGTAACCTGCTTCTATTCCTCCTTTCTTAAGTCAATTGGGGTAGGGGTGGAGCATTTGCCAAATCAACTGCTGCCTGTGCTCTGAGATCAAGGGGTTGCCACTGGCTGGCTTCCATGTTTGTGTGGACCTCCTGGCTGGGCTCTCCGTGGGGGGTGGTTATTGGGTGGTCTCCTTGATCAGGATGGACCACTGACTGTACTGCTCGGTCAACTGGGGCCAGCAGGTGGGCTCTGCAGTCACCTCTGATCAGGCAGGGTCACAGGCTGTAACCCCTTGCAGGGTGGTGACACTTGCTGGACTGCACGGTTGGACAGGGCTATGAGCTGGCCTCTGCAGTTGTTCCTGGTCAGGTGGGGTCTCAGGCTGTGCTGCCAGCAAGATGGTGTTATTGGCTGGACTCTGTTCAGGCAGGGCCACATGCTTTGTGGTTAAACAAGTCCTTGGATCATGCTCTGTGATCAGACAGGGATCCAGACTGTGCCCCAGATTTAAGTGGGGCTGTAGGGTGGGCTTCATGACCACGTAGGCCTCTGGCTGTGCTCCGCTGTTGGGCAAGGTCGCTGGCTTGGCTCTTTGGTTGAGGGGTACCTCCAGATGCATCCTGCATTTGGGTGTGCTAGGGACTGTGCTCTGAGGTCAGGAGGGGTCGTTGTCCAGGCTTCTTTTTCAGGTGAGGCTGCAGGCTGTGCTCCACGACTTGGGGTATCACTGATTAGTCTCCCTTCCTGGGCGAGGCCACAAGCTATATTCAGACGTCTAGCAAAGCTAGACTCTGTTGTAAGCTGGTCTTTGTGGCTGGGCAGTGCCATAGTCTGCATTATAAGGCTGTGCATGGTCACTGCTCAGACAACCTGGTTATGTGGGGCCAGAGGCTACCCATCACAGTGGGGCAGTGTTGCCGGCCTGGCTCCTTGCCAAGGGTGGCTGTAGAATGGGCTCTGTGGTGCCTGGATTCTCCGGTCAGGTATCGTGGTTAGGTGGGACTGGAGGCTACACTCTGCAGTTGGGCGGTGCTTCACATTTGCTCTCTGCCTGGATGGGAAGTAGAATGGGCCTCAGATGCAGTTGTGCTGTGGATCCGACTCAGGCAGAACTGCCAGTGAGCCCCCTGGCCAGGATGGGACACAGGCTCTGCTCTGCAGATGTGCAGAGCTACTTGCTGGGATCTCTGCTAAAGCACCACTGCAAGGAGGGATGCAGTCCGAGATCTGAACACTGACGGCAGTCAGTCCCATTCCCTTCTCCATCTCTCTCTGATCTTTGGAATTCAAGCCCTGCAAAGTTCCCTAGTGGTCATGTGGGATGAGATCTAAGTGGGCCTCCAGGGAAGCATCCTGCAGTGCTGGGGGAGCTGGAACTCAACCTTGGGCTTTCTTTTTCCCACTGGAGAAACTGTAGGCCCAGAGAAACAAACCCTCTTGGTGTGGTGCTGTGCCAGCGTGGGGGAGGGCAATGCAGTCAGTGTAGCCACTTCTCTTACTCTCTAATGTGGTCCTTTTCCATCACTGTGGTCCAGGAGAGTGCTTCAGTCTCATTCCTGAGTTCTGGTATCTTCTCAATGTGAGGGTATCTTGTCTATGAGTAGTTGCTAACTGGTCTTCTTATGAGGCAGATTGAAGTCAGGAATGATCTGTGTTGTTATTCTGATAACTTTACCCAGAAACATATTATATTCATGGAAGTAAACTATACTTCCATGAAATACACCGAATTGCCATTTCACATAGAAATGAAAATTGTACTCACTATCCATTGGAGGTTTAGAGCTTAACTTGTTAAAGCATCTTGATCAGCAAGTTTATATTTTTACTCTATAGTAAATATTAGATGACTGTGTGCCAAGTAATGTGTTGGCTATTTAGAATATTCATTCTGGCCACCTACCACTTCTGCTCAGAGAGAGATTTTCATTTTTAAATTTAATCTATAAAGCTGTACAAAATATAAGTGAAATTTTGGAATTTACTAAAGTGACCCCATTCAGTCTGTCATATAAGGACACCGAAGTAACCATGCCAAATTAAGTTAGAATATGTGTCTTTGAAACTTGTTTCTATTTATTCTTTATGTAGTTTAAGTTGGTCATGAGATTAGCTACCTCTCTGAATTGGCTTTCTTTTTAAGATGCAAGCCACACATACATGCTAATATGTCTAAATGATCCCTTTTTCTACTTTTCCTGATTTTTGATTCATGTGCAAAATTGTGAATCAGATCGAATCGCCTAAATGAATTCTCACACTCCCCCAAACTTCCTGTGTGTTTGCACCCTGTCTGTTTGAACGTTTATATTTAGAATTCTCAAACACGCTCAGGGAGTAAGAAATATACAACAGAAACATCTGTTCCTCTTGGCAAAACTATTTCATGCTTTTTCACTTTTGCAGGGTCAAGAAAAATACCTGGGGATTGTCTTCATATTCGAGGGACTTTACATTTCTTCTTTGTAATCAGCCTCCCCGCAGTGATTAAACACACACACACACACACACACACAGATGAGATGGCAAAATGTACACAGTGGTGAGTTTGATAGAAACAACTGTTCTCCTTTCTTCAATATATGATTTTTCCTTAGCAGTTTTTTACCAGCTTATTAAAAGAAAAGAAACCACCCTTTACCTACTCAGTCCATGTTTCTGCTGTCTCATCTCCACTCTCAGTCAGCCTATCTTTAGATTTTACAAGCACGAAATAGATGTTTTAAAAATAAAAGCAAATATTCCTTGACATCAGCTTATCTAGTTGCTCCCCAGTTATCTAAGGTCAAAACTGTAAAGCTTATTTATACCTTTTGGTCAGGCTGGAGGCTGAATTCACTTTTTAGAAATACAGTAAAGGTTACAGCTGAATGTGGTGTGGTTCCTATTGGTTCTTGCTGGGCAAGGCCTCAAACAGACATTTCCCATTCTGAGTGGCCTTTGAGGGAGCTGCCTTAGGGAAAAGAGAAATGATAATTTTAACATCCCTCCTTCCTGTCTAATTCCCTCATCAAAATTTAAAACCTATCTAAGCCTATGGGGCCAATTAATTTTTTTGAAGGCGAAGGATAGCCCCAAGACAAGATAAAGACTTTAATATTATTATTTATTTTATAGTGACTATCTCTAACATGGTATTGTCTTTTGCTTGATAGAAATAAAATTGTTGCCAACCATGCTGGGAAATCATTAAAGTCTTGCTAATGGGAAGTGACTTTAAAAGACAAGGGAGATGAATATTAAGTTAATTATGGTTTGAACAGGAACCTCAAATCACTAGATCTAAAACTGCCGGGTATAAGAACTATTAATCCAATATTTTTCTAAGATGTATGGTGTTAAACAACTATAAGAGGGTGTACTAGAACCAACTTTGACTATCAGAGTGGAATGAGTCTGTCATGAAAAACTTTTGCGCAAGGGGGAACATTTTTAGAATGTGCCTTACTATTAATGAAATTGAGATACTTATGTAAAGTAGCTAATTTAAAATTTGCCACCTTGTAAGCATGCAGTAAATGGTCGGGATTTTTATTGGTTTAAAGGCTACAATTCTCAGGTCATAAAGATAGTGATTTTTTTACAGTTAAATTTAATTTTAATTTTGAGCCTCCATTCTACCAGGTACCAAATAATAAATTCAGCAAGTTACTCTTTACATTAGTTCATGGGGTTGTTTCCTTTTGGGGCTCTATAAAGGCCAAGACCTATGTTTGGGAGGCAAGACATGTCTAACAAAGGTCATGGTCGTTGTTTATGATGATTTCTACCACGATGTCCTCGTTCACTTCTGCTCGTTGATGGTGGGTCCACAGAGATCACTGCTTCATCTTGCCACGGACGCTTTCCAAATCTACCAGATTGAGATGCCATATTTGTCTGTTCCTGGCTGTAGAGGCAAACATTTTGTGGCTGCCTGGTCTACAATGGGTACAAACAGGGATTATATCAAGTTGTCTCAGAACTGACTGCCTAGAGAGCCCCTGAAGATATTTCTGATGCTCTCACACAGGCTGGGATCAGGATAACTGATTCTGGATTTTTCCTAGTCCTAAACTGAAAAAGGTTTAGTGAGTTCCCCAAACTAAAATCTGTCAGTAGGTCCCAGGATGTGTCCAGGGGAGACTGGCTTCCTTCTCGGGAAGCACCAGCATTTAAACTCATTTCATTTCTTTGTCTTTAACTTTTTTGGACCAACTTTATCTAGTCTCAGGGTGATGGTGGAAGTGAGGTAGTAGAAGGTACCAAAAAACTAGTTCTAGATGTTTGTTCAGTTTTCCAAATCACTATGGCATAATTCTTATTTTCTAATCTTTTAGGATTTAGGATTTTGAAACTAGAAAGGTTTGGCTTTTGAAGTGGAAGGTATTTTCTTGCCATTTTGCTGCGACTAAATTCATAAATAAAGACTCAGGATGAATGCAAAAAGGTAAAAGCCAAATCAACACCTCAAAATATTACCCTGCTGCATTTGTATCATACTTAATAATGTCTACCAGTTTTTGGTTGCCAATCACCTGATAGTCAATGAATGAATACTTTAAAAAACAATATTCTCATGTTTAAACAAAATTAAAAGTAGACTTTTTATCTTTAATTTTGCTCACAAAGTTTTGTCAAAGATGTTATAGAACAAGTGAAAATCAACTTGATATTCTTCCAAATTCCATTGTTGCCTTCTGACTTTATGTTTTAGATGTTCAAACGAATTGAGAAAACTACATGAGGTTTTAAGTTGGTCAGATGTCTTCTTGTGAACTAGGAAGATACCTACCATGGAAATTTGTGGGAATTTAAACAAGTAGAGATGTAAAAATGTAATATGTTCTCATTTTAATGCATCATGACCAAAGTCAGTTACAGACAGTAAAATACGTAAATTTTCTTATAAAGAGTTTTCTTCCTTGAGGGCTATATTTAAATTTTATTTTAAAACTAGCCAATTTGTGATCAGGTATATTTGATACATTCAACTCCTCATAGGGTTTTTAATACTATCTCAGTAAGTCTAAGGAAAATACCAAATATCTTAATCTGGTTTACAAGGCTCTGCATGATTTTCTCCAGCCTCACTCGTTACTCCTCTTACTTCCACCCACCAACCTTGACAAACACTCTAGATGTGGAGCTTCTTTGATTTCCCAAACTTGTTATCACTCCTGAGTCCTAGAACCTGCTGTTCTCTCTACCTGGAATATTTTTTTCTGTTTTATTTTGCCTTCCTTACAAAAATCTACCCATGACCTCCTCACCTAATTATTTCAACTAATATTCATGTTACCACTTGGATGTCCTTTCCCCCTAGGAAGCCTTCTAATTAGTAGTAGAATAATGACACTACCTCACTGGTTTTTAGTATATCCACAGAGTCATGCAACCATCACCACAATACGTTTTAAAACATTTTCATCACCATAAAAGAAACCCCATACCCTGTAGTTATTAACCCCTAATCATCATCACTGACTCTAGGCAATCCCAGTTTACTTTTTGTTCCACAGATTTACCTATTCAGGAAATTTCATATAAATTAAATTACATAAAAAGTAATCTTTTGTGACTGACTTTTTAGAGTAAAATTTTCAAGGTTTAGTTACATTATATAGCATGCTTCAATATTCAATTTTTTATGGCTGAATAATATTCCATAGCATGGATATACTGCATTTTGTTGATCCTTACATCCCACTGATGAACATTTAGGTTGTTTCCTATTTTTGGCTATTATGAATAATGTTGCTATGAAAATTAATATACAAGGTTTTAAAAATGTATGTTTTTATTTCTCTCTCTAACTATATACCTGGGAGCGGAATTGTTAGATCATGTGGTAACCTGATAGTTAACATTTTGAGGACCTACCAAACTGCTTTCCAAATTGATTGCATCATTTTATAATACCACCAGCTGTGTGAGTTCTTATTTTTCCATATTCTCATCAACACTTGTTATTGTCTGTCCTTTTTGTTTAGCCATCCTAGTGGGTGTGAAGAGGTATCTCTTTGTGGTTTTGACTTGCATTCCCTTGGTAGGTAATGATATTGAGCATCTTTTCATGTCTTATTGGCTAGTGGCACATCTTCTTTGGAGATGTGTCTATTCAAATCCCTTGCCCATATTTTAATTGGATTATCTGTCTTTTCATTTTTGGGTTGTAAGTGTGTTTTATATATTCTGGATATATGACCCTTATCAGATGTGTAATTTATTTGGACATAACTATATTTCTTTTATCCATTCATCAGATGATAGACATTAGGGTTATTTATATATTTTGGCCATTATGAATAATGCTGCTATAAACATTTATATACAAATTTTTGAGAGAAATACATTTTAATTTCTCTTGGGTATGTATATACCTCGGTGTGGACTTGCTGGGTCAAATGGTAACACTATGTTTAACATTTTGTGGAACTACCAAGATATTTTCCAAGTGGCTATGGCATTTTATATTCTTACTAGCAGTGAGTGAGGATTCTTATTTTCCCATATTCTTATCAACACTTGTTACTGGCTTTTTGACTATAGCTATCCTTATGAGTGTGAATTAATATGTCATTGTGGTTTTGATTAGAACTTCTCTTATGGCAAATGATGCTGAACATCTTGTCATGTGTTTATTGGCTGTTAGTATATCTTTTGGACAAATAGCTATTTATATAGCATTCACTTTTTAAATAGTCTGCCTTTCAAAAATGAGTGAAACCTCTTTTTTTATTTTAGATTTAGTACCTCAGACCACAAATGGGCAGTCAAGAGTTGTTCGTAACTTTAACAAAATCATAATCAAAATCCATTTAGGCCTTTTTTCATAGAACTTGACAAGCTAATTCTAAAATTCATGTGGAAATGCAAAAGAATCCAAAATAGCAAAAGCAGTTTTGAAAGAGAAGAACAAATTTGTTGGACTAAAATTACCTGATTTCAACATTTATTACATTGATGCAGTTACTGAGAAACTTGTATTGACTAAAATATACACAAATATATCAATGGAAAATGATGGGGTGTCTAGAAATAGACCTACACATATATGGACTACTAATTTTTGACAAAAGTACAGAGACAATTTAGTGAGGAAAAGATAGACTTTTCAACAAATAGTGCTGGGGCAATTGGGTATCCACCCCTTTTCCAGACTTTATACTTTGCAATAAATACAAAAATTAACTTGAAATGTAACATTGATCCGAATGTAAAACCTAAAACTGTAAGGCATCATGAAGAAAACATAGGTCAAAATATTTGTGGTCTTGCTTTAGGTAAAAATTTCTTAGAAATGATGCTAAAAGCATGATGTAAAGAGAAAAATCATTAAATTTGACTTCACCAAAATTTAAAAAAAACCTCTGCTCTTTGAAAGACCTATTAAAGGAAATGAAAATGTTAAGCCATAGATGGAGACAAAATGTTTAAAAGTCATATAATACCTGACGGGCTTCTGTCATACAGTAATATTTAAGGAACTCTCCAAATGTAATAAGAAGACACAACCTAAAATTTTTAAATGGTGCTAATTTGAATGGACAGTTTACTTAAGGAGTCCTTGAAATGTTACCCTGCATCATCATTTAGGTAAATGAAAATTCGAATCACACTGACATACAACTAAAAACCTAACAGAATGGATAAATTTAAGAAGAGTGGATATGTCAAGTGTTGATAAAACCATGGAACATCCAGAAATTTCATACACTGCTTATGGAAATGTAACATGGTACAACCACTTTGGAAAACAGATGGCAGTTAAATTTTAAAAAGTTAAAAAGCAGTTAACTTTTACTAAAGTTAAACATACTGCTACCATAATCATCAGCTATTCCACTCCTAAGTATTTACTTGAGAGGCAGGAAAGCATATGTCCAAAGACATGTATATGAACATTCACAGCAGCTTTATTTGTAATGGTTCAAAACTGGGAAAAGCCCAAATGTTCATAAACAGGTGAATAGATAAACAAATTGTGATATACTCATGCATTTGGTTTCCAATCAGCAAAAAGACAAACTATTGATAGATACCCAAACAAAATAGATACATAATCTCAAAGTACTTACACTAAGTGACAGCACCCAGGCCAAAAAATACATCTGTATGATTCCATTTATGTAAATTATCTTAAATGCAAACTGAGTTTTTAGAGAGAGAGAAAGGATGGCATATAATATTTGCTCAAATGTTGGTAGCTATTTAGTACTTCTTCCCGCCAAAGTCTTAACTATATAACCACATGCATCTGAATAACTAAAGATACAATTAAGAGTTAAGAATTTATATAGCCAATATCATCAAAGTCTTCAAAGTCTAGTCATTGGGCAATTTTTTTTCAAAAATTGTTTTTTAACTCAATAGTTTTTGGATGGTGTCACCCCAGAGCATTTCCCAAGTTTTTACAGCTCTATGACATGTCTCCTAAAGTTTCTGGCAAATTCTCCTGAGCAGTAGATAAATGGAAAGGACAATAAGGAAGACCATATTGAAGCATTAAAATTATGGAGCAGGAGTCTGAACTCTTTGAAGGTTTAAAACAGGTGGGGAAAAGAATGAAAATACACTCATAAATATATTCTCCTGTCAAAAGCAGTCAGTCAGTCAAAAAGTATGCATGAAAGCCTGTGTGATTTCTAGTACTCTTAGCATCTGCTGATGCTACTGGTTGAAACAGGCAGGCATTGTTATTTCCATAATAATGATTATTGAACGTGGGCATGACCATAAGGTAAGGTATTGGATCAATGAACAGGTACACACAGGAGATGTATTTTAAAGATCATTTCTCTGTAACATACAACCAATTTATAGGCATTAAATTGCAAAGAACTTGTCTGCGTCCAGTAATACTCAGCATGTAAAACATCAGGAACAACATATGGTTGTCAAGAGCAGCCATTTAAAGTAGCAGGAAGTGAATGAATGAGAGATCTATTTGCTTTCTATGCGTATAGTAATGGTTACATATTTGTCATACTTTTCGCCAAATTTAATGGTGCCCTACTTAGACCTTAGTCTTTTTATATTTTGTGCCATGAGTGTTAGAAGCACATTCTTAATATTGACTCTTAGAGAAATAGCAAAATAGAAAGTACAAAAATTGAGCAACTAACAAAGAGAACATGAACATTGAAAGGTTCCTACAATAGGGAAAAAACACATACAAAGGTACAAACATTCCCATAATTAAGTAATAAACAATAAATAATAAAGAATTCTTAAGAGTTTATTTGTCTCAGTAACAGTGATTTTTCCATCTGGGAATTTCATACAAAGGAGACAAGGAAAAATACCTTTAGTGCATTAAAAGTGATATTATGTAAGCATTTTTTAAGACCAGAAGAGCTATTTACATCTGGCCACTTAAGCATTATCTCTTATTGCCACAGATTCACACTGTGCTTTTTATGAGGCTGATTGTGTACTGGAGACTCTATAATGTGCCTGTTTCTTCCTCCGTCCCTCTAATCCTTTTTCCATGGTTTAACAATATGGCCTTTCTTTCATAATCAGACTGTGTGCCTTCCTCTCTATCTTCTTTCTAAAGCCTCTGACTTTTCCCTCTCTGCTCTGAATTCCTATTTCTTTTACTTGTATAAGACATTTTAATACACACTTCATCATTTTGACCCCCCTCCCCCAATTTTATATACTAGTCTTGTTTTCCCTAAATTTATAAACATTATGAGGACACAGGCTTTGGATATATTCATTCTTGTTTTTCCCAGTAGTAGCTTGTTTAACAGCTGAAGGAGCCATTAGGTGCAGATAAGAGAATATATAGGAAAAAGATCTGTGTTCTTCTACAATAATGTCGATGGGATGAGTAGAACTTTCAAATTTCATCTTTTTAAAAATTCCTATTCTGGACCTTATCCTTGAGAATATTATCCTCATAGAGGACTAAAACAGGTATCTCAAGTTTGAGATATAACAAAAAATATCCCTAAGGCTTAGACAAGCTTATGGAAATCATGAAGATACAAAATACTGCAATTTCAAACTATAAGCAGGTTTTCTGTGCAATAATGTGCAATTTAGGATATGCATTTGAAAGTACATGGTTCCTTTGTTCTAGTTCTATCAAAAATCTAAATACTGGGTATTGTAAACATAAAGTTGAACCATAACCCATAACAAGCAATAGGGTTCTACAGAAACTTTCAGTCTTTGGGAGCTAGTTTTTTGTAAAATAATGTGAATATTGCTTGTATTATAAGTGGAATTTTACTCCTTCATAATCCTTCTTTAGAATTCCAGCTTTTAATATTTTTTATTAATAAACATATATATATTTATTATGGAGAACTATAATTAGATACATAGTACATCATGACACAGGACACTAATTAATGCATATCTTCATGAGGACATATCTTTATATACATTTTTTAGAGATTTTGTAAAACAAAGTTTTCTCACAAATTGAATACTGATATATTCTTTCCTTTCTTGATCTATACTGCTTATAATGTGACAAAATAAATCCATTTAGATGACATGGAGAGGGATAGAAATTAAGTATAATGGAAAACATATCTCTTATCTTGAAATATATCACAAGTCAAAACACACATTTAGTCTCTAGTGCTTAAAACAACATATTCTTTACAAATAATAGGGAAAAGAGAATAGTTTGAGGAAATAACTTCTCTCCAAAGAGAAATTATGTGTTAGAAACCTAGAGATTGTATCAATCTAAGAGTGGAAAACTGTGTTTTTATTATGAAATCTTCACAGAATAAATTTCTTATCACCATACTAATACATGCATATTTAGGATGGTAATATGAAATATTGTAAAACAGCTTTTGTGAAAGAAATGTGTGATGAGGTCTCTATATTTTATGCTTATCTACTTTAAATGTAATTTGCTCCAAATAATTAAAAGGTTTTTCAAATTTCCTTCATTGCTTATTTTCATACAACAACTGTAAACAAAAGACTGGTATAACTGTGTTGATTGACCACAAATTGTATTGCCATTGATGATGCAATTTTCTGAAATAATGAAAAAAACAACAAATTCCAAGAAAAATTAAATCTTATATTGATTTATATTATATTTACATTCCTGAAAATTACAGCTCATAAATCCATCAAAAATGTGTGAAACACAGTATTAAGGTCAGGGAATTATTTTCTAGGATGGTAGATTGTTATACAGGCCAGGAAACAATTCTTTGTAGTTGGGTAGTGTCCCACACATTGCTTAACTTCTAGCATCTTAGGCCCCCAGTAATTAAATGACATTGGTCCCCCTCATTGTTATGAAATTATTTTAAAAAGCTGGAAATTTCTCAGAATGTCTCTGTCTCTTGTGAAATAGTAATGAGCAAAGAGAACCACGATTCTTGGACTACCACCACCCTACTATGGCTCCTCCCATGGCTATAAGACAAAATTTGTAAGAGAAGAACATCAACAAGAAGTTTTGTAGATTAGAAAAATCTTCATGAAATTGTTAAGACTCGTTACTTGGATTTGGAGAATATATAGGGACTGGACAGTTGAAGAAAATAAATGCAGACATAGCAAAAAAGTGAGAAAAGTCACAAAAGTAAATATGAATATGATGTGATCAAAAGGGGCAAAGCAAAATTCTTTAAAATATAAAGTAAAAATAAATGTTAAGATTGGTTAACGCCTGATTATCTGTGGCTTTAAATTGATTTTGGGCAAAGGATTTCTGGTACAAACGGAAGATTAGTTAAATGTAGTCATTTACTCTTACTGCTAACCCTACATTAAAATGGGAATAATTAATTTTTATATGTGTGTGTGTGTGTACATGCACACACATGCATACATATGCCAGGACAAGAGAGAACAACTGGTGAGAAATTTCAACACAGTTTAAAAGAATATCAAGTTATTGGAGGTGCGATTATTGATATAACATAGTCAAGGGAGCTGCAGTGTGGGTATGTGTACCATATGACACCAAAATAAGAATTAAAGTTATAAATATTAAGTTCCCATCCCTGACAGTGAAATGAACTATGAGAATAATAAGAAAAAATCTAGAAATCCCTATGTAAAACTATAGTCATAAAATTATTTAAATAAACACTTAAAATATAACTCATGGGTTAAAATCAAAAGGGAAATTAGAGAGTGTTTTGAATCAAATGAAAATAAAAACACCATATATAAAAATTTGCTGGATCCTGCTAAAGCAGTGATCAGAGGGAAATTTTAACACTAGAAAAGTTTATATATATGAAAAAAGATTTGTCTCAGATCAATAAGCTCAATTTATACCTTAGAAACTAAATCTAGTCCTGATAAAATCTCCCAGAAACTGAGGAATAAGAAGCAATTTCCTCAATCCCATTAAGGGCACCAGTGAAAAACCTGCAAATAATTCAGTAGAGAAAGACCTTTTCCTCTAAGATGAAGAATACAGAAAAATTATGCCTTCTCTCATGACTTTTATTTAACATTATATTTGGGTTTCTACCTAGTGCAATATGGTACAAGTCCTACAATTTGGAAAAGAAAAAGTTACAAGTCCTCCAATTTGGAGAAGAAAAAGTAAATCTATATTTGTGAATGAGACAAATGTCTATATCACATAGCCAATGGAAAATACCAAATACACCCCCTCAACACTACCAGAACAGTAAAGTGATCTTAGCAAGTTTGCAGAACGTAAGATCAATATATAATAATTGATTATAGTGCTACATATAGCAAAAATATTAGAAATTAGAATTTAAAAATATATAAAAGCTTGAAAAATTTAGAGATAAACATTACAAAATATGTACTAGATCTGTACACTGAAAACAATATGACACTGCTGAAAAAAAACCAAAACCTGAATACACAGAGTGGTCTACTATATTCAAGTGTGAGAAAGCTCAGTATTATTAAGATGTCAAGTCTCCCCAGATTGGTTTATAGATTTAATGCAAATGTAGTCAAATCCTAGCAGGATTTCTTTTTGTAGAAATTGACAAGCTGAATTTAAAATTCATATAAATATGTAAAATACCTAAGAAAGTGAAAACAACTTTAAAGAGAACACATTTGGAGGATTACTATTCCATTATTTCAAGTCTTATTCTGAAACTACCACAATCATAAAAGGGTGGGATTGGTATGAAAGATAGACAAATAGACCAATGGAATAGAATGGGGTTCAAAAGTAGATTTATTGAAATAGAGTTGATTTTTAACAAAATTTAAAGTTTATTCATGGGAGAAATGTTAGTTTTTTCAACAGATTATGCTGAAATAACTGTATGTGTATATGTAAAACAAAACAAACAAAAAAAGAGGGAACTGTAATCCACACTTAGTAAAGTATAAGTAAAAAGTAACTTAAAAATGATCATAGACCTAAATATAAAATCTGAAATTATACAACTTCTATTAGAACACATAGGAGAATATCTTTGTGACATTGGGTTAGTCAAAGATTTCTTCATACGATACCAAAAGCACAATCCATAAAGGGAAAAAAAGATACATTGAATTTCACAAAAAAAGAACTTCCACTCTTGAAAAACACTCCAGAGAATTAAAAGCCAAGTCACATAGTTGCAGAATATATTTGCAAACTGTGTACCTGATTAAAAAACTTTTATCTAGAGTATGAAAAGAGCTCTGAAGACTCAAGAGTAAGAAAAGAAACAACTTTATTCTGGAAATATATTTGAACAGAAAGTTCACAAAAGTAGACATGTGAATGACAAATATACATATGAAAAGATGTTAAACATCATTAGTAATTAGGAAAATACAAATTAAAATCACAATTTGATACAACTATAAACATACAAGGTAGATATAGTCAAAAGACTGATGAGAATATGAACTGGGATTCTCATGTACTGCTGATGAGAATTTTAAGGCACAACCACTTTGCAAAACTGGCAATTACTTAAAAAGTTTAATAAGTACCTACTATGGATGCATCTATTATACTCTAAGATACTCAAGAAAAAATTTTAAAGTCCATATAAAACTTATACACACTTATTCCTAGAAGCAGGGTGTTCTTTTTGCAATAGCTAAATCTGAAATCAACCCAAATGACTATTAATAGGTGAGTAGATAAACAAATTGTGATATATACATACACGAACACTTTCTAGCAATAAATAGGAAAAGCAATTAATACACATGAAAACATTGATAAATCTCAAAATAATTATGCTGTGGAGAAAAATCCAGATAAAAAAAAATGAATTCATATCTATGATTTCATTAAATGCAGACTAACATATAGTAACAAAAGAGATAAGTGGTTTCCTAGAAGTGGGTGAGGAAGAAGGATGTGAGGGAGAAATTACAAATAGGCATGAAGAAATTTAAGGGAGTGAAGGATATAATTCTTATCTTGATTATGGTGATCATTTTCTAGGTATGTAGGTGTGTGTATGTGTACAAATATTTTTTAAATTGTACATTTTAAATATATGCAGCTTAATGAATATTAAAATACATCAATAAGAATATTTACAGACATAATTATGAAGACATAATTGCCAATAATTTTCTGAAATTGATGAATACTGTACTATTGTGCCACAAATTTAATCAACATCATGAACCCAACCAGGTAAAACTCGCAAAAAACCTGGTTCATTCTGGTAAAATTGCTTAAGTGAAAGAAAAAGAGAAAATCATAGCAGCAGTTAAAGAAAAACAGACACTGTTTTTAGAGGTGCAATAATAAGATGGCAGATTGCCAGACAAAAATAATCAAGCCATGATCAGCGGAATGTTACATTTATAATGCTGAAAGAAAAAAAATTAGAAAACTGCCATCCTAGATTTCTATACCCAGCAAATTGTTTTTAAAAATTTCCAAACACATTGAATATAAAAATAGAAAGGATTCATCAGTACACCCTCAATACATTTCCTCATGTCCATTTATAATCTCTCCTTCCCACCCTTCTCACGAACCCATACTCGGGAAACCACTGATCTGATTTTTGTTACTAGAGAATAGTTTGCATTTTATGAAACTTTGTAAAGTGAAATCAGAATGTATTTTTAAGGTCCATTTTGAAATATAGGCAGAAAAAAAATCCCATCCTTAACTAAATAATGACAAAATGTTTTTGTAAACTTTTCTAAAGAAAAAATTAATAATGAGAAACCACCCACCAACATAGCTAAAAGTAAACTACTGACAGCACTAAGTTAGAACAAAAATGTAGGGAAGTTGGAACTCTTTACATACTCATAGTGGAAGTAAAAATTATAATAATCACTTTGGAAGACTATTTGACAGAATTTATTGTGGTTTATTTTACAACTGAGTGATTTCATTCTTGGACACATATCTAAAATAAATGCATACATATATCTGAGAAAGGGCATATACAAGATTGTTCATTGTAGTATTATTTAAAATAGCTAAAATTTGCAAAGAAACCAAATGTCCATTCATATTAAGATGGATCAGTAAATTCTGGTAATAACAAGTGATAAATAAGAGTAACAATAATAAATTAACTATAGCTACAGAGTTTTTATTATAAATGGATGTTGATTTTAATCAAAAGCTTTTACTGCATCTATTGAGATGATCATATGATTTTTACTCTTCAATTTGTTAATGTGGTGTATTACACTGATTGATTTGTGGATATTGAAAAATCCTTGTATCCCTGAGATAAATCCCACCTGATCATGTTGTATGATACTTCTAATGTATTGTTGGCTTCTGTTTCGTAGGATTTTGTTGAGGATTTTTGCACTTATTTTCATCAGTGATAGTGCCCTGTGAGTTTATTTTTAATGGTATCTGACTGTTTTTGGTATCAAGGTGATGGCAGTCTCATACAGTGAGTTCAGAAGTATTCATTCCTCTTCAAATTTTTGGAATAGTTTCAGAAGGCTAGGTGTTAATTCTTCTCTAAATATTTGGTAGAATTCCCTTGTGAAGCCATCTGGTCCTGGACTTCTGTTTGTTGGGAGTTTTTAAATTACGGATTCAGCTTCAGTCCTGGTTATTAGTCTGTTTATATTTTCTGTTTCCTCCTGGTTCTTGGGAGATTGTTTCTTTCTAAGAATTTTTCCATTTCTTCTAGCTTGTCCATTGTATTGGTGTATAGTTGCTCCTGATAGTTGCTCATGGTCCTTTGTACTTCTACGGTGTCATTTATAACTTCTCCTTTTTCATTTCTGACTTGATTGATTTGGGCCCACTCCCTTTTTTTCTTGATAAGTCTGGCTGAAATTCAATATCCATTTATGATAGAAACTCTCTAGAAAATAAGCATAGAGGAAACATACCTCAACATAATAAAGGCCATTATGACAAACCCACAACTAACATCATACTCAGTGGTGAAAAGCAAAAAGCATTCCTTTTAGGACCAGGAACAACACAAGGATGCCCACTCTCACCACTTTTATTCAACATAATTTTGGAAGTTCTAGCCACAGCAATCAGGCAAGAAAAAGAAGTAAAAGAAATTAAAATTGGAAAAGAAGAAGTAAAGCTGTTATCATTTGCTGATGACATGATTCTATACATAGAAAATCCTAAAGATGCTACCAGAAAAGTACTAGAGCTCATCAGTAAATTCCAGAAAGTTGTAGGATACAAAATTAATACACAAAAATCTATTGCATGTCTATATAATAACAACAAAATATGAAAAAGAGAAATTAAGGAAACAATCCCATTTACCATTACATCAAAAAGAATAAAATACCTAGGAATAAATCTACCTAAGGAGGCAAAAGACCTGTATCTGAAAAGTATAAGATGCTGATGAAGGAAATTGAAGACAACACAAAGAGATGGAAAGATATACCATGTTCTTGGATTGGAAGAGTCAATATTGTTAAAATGACAATACTATCCAAGGCAATCTACAGATTCAGTGCAATCCCTATCAAATTACCAATGGCATTTTTCACAGAATGAGAGCAAAATTTTTAAAAAAATTGTATGGAAATATAAAAGTTCCTTAATAGCCAAAGCTATCCTAAGAAAGAAGAATAGAGCTGGAGGAATCAGACTCCCCGACTTCAGACTATACCACAAAGCTACAGTAATCAAAACAATATGGTATTGGTACAAAAACAGACATATAGATCAATGGAACAGGATGCAAACCCCAGAAATAAACCCACACACTTATGGCCAATTAAACTCTGATAAAGGAGGCAAGAATATACAATGAAGAAAAGGCAGTCTCTTCAATAAGTGGTTTTGGGAAAATTGGAGAGCTACATGTAAATGAATGAAATTAGAACATTTTCTAACTCTATATACAAAAGTAAACTCAAAATGGATTAAAGATCTAAATTTAAGATGGAATACTGTAAAACTCCTAGAGGAAAACATAGGCAGAACAATCTGACATAAATCACAGCATTATTTTTATGGGTCTGTCTCTTAGAGTAATGGAAATAAAAATAAAAATAAACAAATGGGATCTAATTAAACTGAAAAGCTTTTACACATTAAAGGAAACCATAAACAAAACAAAAAGACAACCTATCAAATGTGAGAAAATATTTGAAAATATTGTGACTGACAAGGGATTAATTTCCAAAATACATAAACAGCTCATACAGCTTGATATCAAAACAGCAAATTACTCAGTGAAAAATTGACAGAAGCCCTGAATATACATTTCTCCAAAGAAGAATACAGATGACTAACAGGCACATGAAAAGATGCTCAATACCGCTAATTATTAGAGAAATGAAAATCAAAACTACAGTGAGGTATCACCTCACACTGGTCAGAATGGCCATCATTAAAATATCTACAAATAATAAATGCTGGGGAGGATGTGGAGAAAAGGGGACCCTCCTGCACTACTGGTGGGAATGTAAATTGGTGCAACAACTATGGAGAACAGTGTGGAGGTTTCTAATAAAAACTAAAAATAGAATTACCATGTGATCTAACAATCCCGCTCCTGGGCATGTATCTGGAGAATCTATAATTCAAAAAGATTCATGCACCGCAGTGTTCATAGCAGCACTATTTATGACAGCTAAGACATGGAAGCAACCTAAATACCCATCAACAGATGAATGGATAAATATGTGTGTGTGTGTGTGTGTGTATTATGTGTATATATATATGTGTGTGTATGTGTGTGTCTGTATATATATATACACACACATATATATAAATAAATATATAATTGAATATTGTTCAGTTATGAAAAGGAATGAAATAATGCCATTTGCAGCAACATGTATGGACCTAGAGATTATCATATTAAGTGAAGTCAGTCAGACATAGAAAGACAAATATATGTTGCTTATTTGTGGAATCTAAAAAAATGATACAAATGAACTTGTTTACAAAACAGAAAAATACTCACAGGCACAGAAAGCGAACATGGTTACCAAAGGGGAAAGGTGGGGGAGGGATAGATTAGGAGTATGGAATTAACATATACACACTACTATATATAAAATAGATAACCAAAAGGGACCTGCATAGCACAGAGAACTGTAGTCAATATCTTGTAATAACATATAATGAAAAAGAATCTGAAAAGAATATATACACATATGTGTGTGTGTGTGTGTGTGTGTGTGTGTGTGTGTATATATTATAGTTGAATCACTTTGCTGTACACCTGAAACTAACACATTGTAAACAAATATACTTGAATTAAAAAAAATATAACTACACGCAACAACATAAATTTCATAAATACTAAAGTAAAATAAGGCAAACACAAAAGTACATACATATGATTCTACTTATGTAAACTTTAAAAGGAGCTAAAGGTACTATTGTTGCTTAGAAGTCAGGGTGGTTGTTTGCACTGATGCGGGAGTACGGGGACGTCTGTGTGTGTTTGCCTTGTTTGTGGGAGGACTTCTGCAGTGCTGGTGATCCTCTATTTTGGTATGTGTGGTGGTTACACATGTGTTCAAATTGTAAATATTTATTGAACTGTGTACCATTTTTGTATTTTCTTTATATATGCTATAATTTAATGATTAAAGTTTTTAAAATGACATTTTAGTATAAAATAAAATCAATCAAATAATAAGAAAAAGTTCTTGGGAAATGAACATATAACAGCAAAGAAAATCAATAGAATATTTTAATGATAAAATTCAGAAAATCTCACTAAAATAAAACAAAGTTAAATGTTATGGAAAATAGAAAATAAATGTTAAGAAAAATCAGAGCATTAATACAGACATCAATATCTAATTCTAGGAAAGGAGAAAAAAACTGAGGAAAATATTAAATAAATAACGTTAGAAAAAAATTAGAATTTAGGAGCATGTATAGCCAGATTAAAAAATCTCTAAGTCTTTATCTGAGTCTTTAGTACTGTTAATAAAAAAGGACCAGCAAGTCACAATACTATAAAATTTCAGAATATCAAAATATAGAAGCAAAATTCCAAAATTTTCCAAAAAGAATAAAAATCATATACAATATATATGATTTAAAATGGAATTGTTAACCACATAGTAATGTATAAAATTGTATCACAAAGCTTTTAAAATCCTATATTAAAACATTTAAAAATGTATATACATCCTATACTAAAACAAACTACCAATCAGTTTGAGGGTAAAACAGTTATTTTTAGACATTAAATTTCTCAAAATATTTAGTCCTCATGCATACTTTTTCAGGTGATAACGGCAAAAAGAGAGAGTAAACCAAGGAACGAGAGAATGTATGAAATTTTAGAAACAGGATCCATCACAGGAAAGAAATGAAGAAAAGTATCAGAATGATAGCTGGGCAGTGGATATAGACAGTAATTCTAGTGGAAAATGGAGGGCTTCTGAAGTGGAGTTTCTGGGAAAGAGAATAAATGGAACAGATGTGATCAAGCATAGTGACTTACAACATTAAGTAGAAGACAGAGGTACTAGAACACGTGAAACAGGATAAGCAATACACTGAAAAGTAGATTATTTTAAGTGTTCTTTTCAGATTTTTTTCTTATATCCAAAAGTTAAAATACCCACAACCCAGTACTTTAACCTTTTCTTTAATTAAGGATTATAGCTGAAATACTACTAGGAAAATTTAAATATCACTTAACATTCTAGACCGCTCTCATTAACTCCAGATTCAAACGTCTAATTGCCCACTGTACATTTCTACTTGAATGACTAATAGACATTCAAAACCTAACATTTCAGAAACTGAAGTCCAGATCTTCACCCCCAAATCTGCTTTATCTGTCACCTTCTATAACTCAGTTGATGGCAATTTTATCCTTACAATTGTTTGAGTCAAAAAAACCCAAAGTAATATTTAGTTTGTCCTTTTATCTTATATCCTAAATCCCACCCATCAGCATGTGTACCTCTCAGAGCTATCTTTTAAGTTTAATCCTAAATCTGACCACCTCTTATGGAGCATCTCCCTTACTACTGCTGGACTCCATATGCCACTGAAATTGTTTCCTAATTGATGTTCTTGCTTTACCCCTTGACTTCCCTTCATTCTATACATGGAAGGCAACTTTCTAAATGCAGATATGTGCATAATGTTTGTCTGCTCAAAATTATATAAAATATAAGTAAATTAGAAAACACCATGGCCAACTAAAGAAATACAAATGAGCAGGTCTCTGGCTCTAATCCATGCTTCATTTCTTACTGCCTTGCTCCCTCCCATTTATTCACTGAACTTCAACTCCACTGGTTATGCTGTTTCTAGAACATATGAAACATTCCTTAAAGTCTATGCCAGTTATTCCCTTACTGTCCTATCTAAATACCACTTCCCTCCAGCATCCTCTTAATATTTATCACCTTCTCATATTAAGTTGCATATTGGGGTTGGTATTTTCTTTATCACTGTTCCTTTCTTCTCAGTTCACAATGTAAGATTTTTAAAGGCAGAGATTTTATCTTTTAACTGTTGTGTCCCTAGTGTTTAGAACATACAGTAGACATTTAGTAAATATTTGTTGAATAAATTATCTTTTTTTCTCTCATGGTGATGTAACATGTAAATATGACTTACTCTTTTGTTATCTGTGATGAAGAGCTAGTTAGAAGCAAAGAAATTGAAAGAGAATAACTAAAATTGTTTCAGAGTCTCCATGCTATCTATTCTGTTTGGCAAGATTCTTCCAAGGTTCCATATAAGAAGAGGAAGGAGATAGTTCTGTCAGTCATTTAGAGAGGGAGATTATGCAGGATGTTACACAGGCAAACCGATATTCATCCAACCTAATGCACTCAACTAAGTAGGTTTTGTTACGGTTTTGAGGGATTGGCCTTAGGGGTTTTCTCCTTATATTCCATACGCTCAATCTTGAGTGTAAAAAGGACTAAGTGTGAGAATCAATGAGAGCAAGTAAGGAAAAAGAACAGAGCCTTTCTAATAAAGAATTTGATTTCTAAATTATTCAGATATCTATACACCACTCAAACATTTAGATAAATATTCAGGATACAAAGAGCAACCAACAGCTTGTTTCTATTCAGTGATACAAATCCACAGTCCTGTTTCAAATAGATCTCATTTATTCTTAATGTTTTATTTAATGTATAAAGAATCATTTGGAAATATTGCAAGACTAAAACAACTTAAAAATACTTTAAACCCAGTATCCAAAAAGTGAAATTTTCTTTGTTCACATAATTATACAAAAATATTATTAATGTTTTTCTCTGTGGTAAATTGAAACAGGAGGTGAGGAGAAATAGATATACCTCATTAATATTTAGAAGCAGTAAGAATAAAGTCAGTTATACAATTGGACAAGTATTTATCTTATTTGATTTTCCTTTCCTTCTGATGCATCTGTACTGTATCAGTTATAGTATGAAAAGGAAATTGTACCTATGTTTTATTTTCCCCTGGTGATTAAACTGGTTCCTGATCTAACATTCTTGTCACCTTACTTACCAATGCATAGTAAGGTCCTTACAATGTTTTTAAGCTGTTAACATGCAAATAGTTTTCTCCTAAAGAAAAAAATTGATGTGTCTTTTCTTAGTGAAATGCTTATACTTTTGCAAATGTCAAAATCTAGAAGAAACTCATAAACCATTACAGTGATGTATAAACAAAGATAAATATTTTCCCTCATTTTGGCCATTACAGCAGCAGTCTTTGTTTTTGTTTTTGTTTTTGTTTTTGTTTTACATTTTTTAATTTAAAATGATCACTTCAAATTTATTATAAAAATTTGCTTCATTGTTTTATAAAATTATCTAAGTGAACATTTAGTGTAGCTTATGCTGTATTATGTAGAAATATCTTGCCATTATTAGACATTCTCTTTGTATCCTAAGTAAAATGTTGATAGGAAACAATCTGAAAAATTTGAAGAAACCAGATTGATTGATTTGTCACATAATGTTGAAATGTATCTGAGTGACAGTTATAGAGAATGAGATATTTAAATTTTTATTTTCCTTTTCCTTTTGAGTCAGGAAAAGCATGGTCATAATGTGTCTGTATGTTCTTTGGTCTACTCTGGGGTTCAATTCGAAGAGGAAATATTTACCAAGGACATTTAAATGGATACACTCTCCACCTATCTCTATGTTTGTTTTAAATTGTTTTTAAAAGTAGGTCCTCAATTATGGATGCTGGTGCATAAATATCTCAATATAGTCATTTATACTTCCTCAGGCCTTCCCACTAGTGACCAATGTAAGTTAGGAAAAGGGACATAATTTTAAGGATTGATTTTTAGAAAGAGGGGACAGAAACCCCACAGACGTATGTGGTATCTCAGAAGATCAAGTTAAAATGGAATGAAAATAGCACACACTTTTCTTTCTGGGACAGTCCAGCAAATTGGGAAGTCAGATTCAATTATGTGGTGTGACTTGCTTCTTGGAACAATGTCGCCTGCTTCTTTTGTGTTATAGTAATTTCTGATAATTGGAGGTATAGAACAACATACTAATATCATATCTGACACATAATTTGTGCCCCCAAATAACTTGTTAAATCTATTGCTGAATCTGGGTCTTTATTTGTCATATGTTGAGAAAAAACAAGCTTACTTCATCTTCTATTTGTAGAGGATTCAATTTCTTTCAACAGCTGTGAAATGCAAAATTTCTACAATTGCTGTCTGGGGAATTTTGATCAATTTCATATAGGAATGTCTCTGTATAGCAGAATACTCAAAGAAAAATTCAGATTCTAAATTCTGAATAGTTATATCAATAAAAATTACATAATTATATTGTATATTCATTTGAACAATATAGAACAAGTTTCTAAGATTGGACCTATAATGAAGGTTACATGTTCCATACACTTGAAAAATTGTAAAAAATAAAAATTTGGGAACAATATCTCCTGAAGTGTATTCCACAGAATTAATAACTGAGACCCACCACAAAAAACCTCTTTGGTTGAGTAAATTTCAACAGTCCTGGGTTAAATAAAGTTAAGTAGTTGGCTTTACTATATGACCTTTCCAAGTTGTAAGTATGTTAATATATATATTTGAGTATACAACAGGGTGTTGTAAGCAATAAGCAGAATGTTTAGGATATATCTCTTCAAAAATTAATTTTTAGATGCAAATCTATAATTCTGGTGTTTTAAATTAAAAAAGGCCTTTCATCTCCCTATTCTGAAACTGCTTTCAATCACTAGTCAGGCGAAGTGTTCCCTATAGCATGATGCTTGCTATCTGGTTGATGTGTAGGGTATGGCTATGTATATATATATCAGAGATTTTGAATGACATTTATAGTCAGTTCCGAGATTTTGGACTAGGCTTTCTTGACACTGAACACTATCTTTAAGATTGTCAATATACAACTCTGTCCATTTACTCATAAGTGAGTCACTGTACAAGTGACATTTTGACATTTAATAGGTTAGGCTCTGCTTATTCTTATTATGTGAAAAATATCTTTTTATTTTTAATCCATACCTGTAAGCTGTAGAAAACTTTCTGCTCATCTTGATTATTTTTGAAAAAGTTGAGTGTTCTCTATTCAATGTATTACTCCATTTACTAAAAATCTTACATAGAAACAAAGTCAGAAATTGTCTCTAAAGAATTTTATCCTATGTTATCTACCAGACTTGGAATAAATAAGTTATTTTTGGCACATGTTCAGGTACTTCCTCTTAGATGGCTATCTATCAGAAGATAAACACAGGCTGTTTTTCCCAATTATGTTATGAGTTTGCACATATATGCAAGAGGAGTTTGAAATCTTATTAAAGGCAAGTACATGTGTCTATGAATCTCAACAGTTATCTTTGTACCATAAAGAAAAGAGTTTTGTTCTGACAGAACACATTTTTCACAAAACCGTGTTAACTTAAAGTTTCCTCAGTGTTAGATTTCTTGGTCGGAAAATGAGGCTAATAGGAATTGAACATGCTTTTCCACTTTATAAAACATACTGCGGGATGCTTCCAGTTTCTGATTTAACATGTAAGGAACTTGGAAGTCATCTCTCTTAGCCTTACAACAAGAAACAAAATATAAGGAAACTGAAAATCAGCAACTCTTTTAAGATCCACCAGAAAATTGAAGACACAGGGCAGGCCACACCCCCAACCCCCAAATTAGAGAGATAGGAAAACACAGAGACTCACAGCTTACAGGGAGTAGACGTCAAACCAAAGATTCAGGAACCTCAAAGAAGAAGCAGGATAAATACTGCCCCGACTCACACCAAAAAAAAAAAAAGGAAAGAAAAGAAATGGAAACCTAGGCATATCATATTCAAATTGCAAAAAAAAACCAAAGACTAAGAAAAGATCTTAAAAGACACTAGATTATGGTGAAACCTGATGAAAAATGATAAGAATTATGTAAGACTTCTTTTCGGAACCCATGCAAGCAAGAAGAGAGTAAATATTTAGTTTTGAAAGAAAAGACCTGAAACCAAGAATTCTGTATGTAGTGAAATTATCATTCAAAAAATAAAGAAGAAATAATGACTTTAAGAAAACAAAAATTGAGGGATTTTATGGACAATAAACATGGCTTGCAAGAAGTGTTAAAAAGAAGTTCTTCAGAAAGAAGATGACATAGGTGAGAACTTGGATTGATATAAAGAAAAGAAGAATATCAGAGAAGGAATAAGTGAAATAAAACTAAGTTGCTACAAGGTATTTCAAGTCCACCATGATAGAATTATTATATATAGTTATATCTTCAAATTCCAAGTCCTCATTACAAAAGTATTAAAAGAAATAGAAAAGGACGCAAAACAATAGAACAAAGGGAAACAGGGGCACCGCTAGCAAGAAAGAAATTTTAACAGATTTTCAGAAAACAGACAACAGATGAAGGGTTCTCTGTTCTTGCTGAGGTTCTCAGTTAAATGAGCAATTTCTTTGACTGCAGCAAGCTAGAGGAGACTGGAACCTAGGCTGTGCATAGAAGAAGCTATAGCTAAGAAGTTGCAGTTTTCCCTGCAATCCTTCAGAGAGTAGCTGTTGGAAGCCCTAAGGCTGATGGAAGGCAGGAATGATCCAATGGGTTTGTTCAGACTTATGAGGTAAATTGATTCTTTCAAATCTCTGTGAACAGTATGCCTGGGAGCTAGCATCTAAATTTAGCAGGCTAAAAAACCCTCTAAAGAAACTGCATAAAGAACCCTAGAGGTAGAGGCTAGTTTGTGAATTCTAAACCCCTCAGGACAAATACCTCCACATTTTCAGTCTCCCAGCACAATGGTTGCCAGCTGATCATCACCCACCGCAGCTGTGAGGACCACTTGTTGACACATCTCTTCTCCTACATAGTCATAGACCCCTATAAGAATTCTCTTAATATAATTTAAATATAACTGAAAAGTTAAGGATGGTCTTAATAACCTTAGAATTTAGATGTAACTATCTATCAAAAATAAAGACACACTTTCCAGACACATCTGATTGCCTTGAGCAGCCATGTGATTAAGTTCAGGACAATGGAACATGAGGTGTAATGCAGCTTTCATATTATGCTCAAAAAGATCATGCATGTGGCCTTTACTTTTGTTTTCTCAATTCCCGGCTGATTAAAATATTTTGCTAAGGAATCTCCTTGGATATGTAAACAAAAACAACATCTTAAGGATAATGGGACAAGATAGAAGAGTAGGTCTCTGTAGTGCCTTCATTTGTGCTGTTGTGCTAGAAATAGATAAACACATAACTTAAAAAGCCACTTTCAGTTTTTTATTGTTATATGACTTGTAATTATGCACAAACATATGCAGAATTTGGTTCTAGAAGTAGGGTTGCTGTTACAAGTCTCAAATACCAATCATCAGCTTAGTGTTTGTGTGGCAGGTCTCAAGCATACAGCTACGGCAGGTCAGAATTCAGTTACTTTTGTTGTACAAAATAAAACATTTGTTACCAGCCTTGTCCAATAGAACTTTCTGTGATACTGGAGATTTCAGAAGTCAGAACACAAAAGAAGAAGAGTCTGTGGTTTGAGGGGATACAATAGGAAAAAAAATCAGAATACTGAAAAGTGTTTTCTTAGTAACATTTGTTTCAAGGTTCTGTTACAGAGGTAACATCATAGAGAACTTATAAGGAGTTTCAAAGAAGAGATATTAGAGAACAGAATTTCCATAAGGAAGATTGTTTTGGTCCTGGCCTATGATCTTTTTTTAATCAAAATTCTGATAATTTCAACCCTGGCAAGCTTGAAAAACCCAACTGCTTTTGTATACCAAACTGAAGTAGTGATAAGAGGTGACCCTGAAAAAGCAACCTTGGAAGCAGGGAAGTCTGTGGTCTCACATGCTTAAATAGCTATCCTTGAGTTATTTCGTAGGCAGTGGGCAGCAACTCAACAGCAGAATTCAGATGGAGGTTATTTCTGTTTCTCCTAAGCCTTTGTTTCAGATAGCCTCAAGGTAGACTCCATGAAGGAATGTGGAGTAGGAAATACACAGAACACAGAGTAGGATAACTTTTCAGGATTAGAAATATGTCTAGAATCTAACCTTGCCTATCTCCTCATTCACGGTACTGTATGGAAGTAAATAGACACAAAGCCTACTGTGTTTTAAGGGATTGTATTACCAACCAAATCTATATGCCTAGCCTGCAAAAGTCTCTACTTGTTTGACACTCAAGATCACTCCCAGGTCCCAGAAACTGTACCAAAGTGAAATAGGTTGTGAAATAATTTAAACCCTCAAGGAGGGCATACCTTCTGTTGGTCAATTCAGTTGTGGAGATAGAGAATAATAAATGAGGAAGAAACTCCCAGTAGGCAGAGTCAGGGACAATGAGGCTGATAGACAGAGGAGTCCTTTAGAGAGAATGGAACCAAAGGCTGTGATACGGACCAACCCAGGAATGCTCTCTACTGTAGTGCGGGGCAGCAGGGGGTTTTGCTGCTCATCCAGCCCTAAGTGATAGGTGCTTTGGATAACTAGCAGCTATGTGTTCTCCATTGTTCTCTATTCCATATGGGAGTTTTTCTTATAGCTATCCTATCTCAATTTTAATATTGTATGTTGGATAAAGGGTAGGGAGAGAGAAAAAAAGCTTTAAAATTTTTAGGTTGCCAGAACGCAGGCAAATGTGTTTATGCTTCCAATTGCTCAGATCAAAATCCTTAGAGATACCCATGACATCCCACTGCCTCTACCTTCAAAATACACAAAGTCCTCGCTTGTGCTCACATATACTGATCCAACACTGACCTGGGCCAAGTTTATCTCTTGACTGGATCACTGCACTAACCTTATAAGGAATCTCTTCTATGTGCTCTCTGTAGCCTGTTCTTAGTGAACCAGCCAAAGAGATCATTTTAACTATAAGAAAGCTAAGATAACGTCACTCTCTGCTCAGATCTCCTCAGTGGGTGCCTACCCACTTAGATCGCATTAAAAGTCAAAGCTCTTTTTTTTTTGTATTATATATATTTATTGAAGTATAGTCAGTTTATAATGTTGTGTCAATTTCTAGTATACAGTATGCTTCAGTCATACATTAACATATGTATATTCATTTTCATATTCTTTTTCACCATTGAAATATATTTCATTATTGAATATAGTTTCACCATTTTCACTATTATGTATAGTTCACTGTGCTATACAGTGTGAACTTGTTGCTTATCTTTTTTATATATATTTTTTAGTATCTGCAAATCTTGAACTCCCGGTTTATCCTTTCCCAGCCACTTACCCCCAGTACCATAAGTTTGATTTCTATGTCTATGAGTCTTGTTTCTGTTTTGTAAATAAGTTTGTTTGTTTTAGATTCCATATATAAGTGATATCATATGGTATTTTTCTTTCTCTTTCTGGCTTACTTCACTTAGAATGACAATCTTGAGGTCCAGCCAGTTGCTGCAAATGGCATTATTTTATTCTTTTTTCTGGCTGAGTAGTATTCCATTTTATAAATATACCACAGCTTCTTTATCCAGTCATCTGTTGATGGACATTTAGGTTGTTTCCATGTCTTGGCTATTGGGTGCATGTATCTTTTTACATTAAGGTTCCCTCTTGATATATGCCTAGGAGTGGGGTTGCTGGATCATATGGTAAGTCTATTTTCAGTCTTTTGAGGAATCTCCATACTGTTTTCCATAAGGGCTGCACCAAACTACATTCCCAGCAGCAGTGTAGGAGGGTTTCCTTTTCTCCACACCCTCTCCAGCATTTATTGTTTGTAGACTTTTGAATGATGGCCATTCTGACTGGTGTGAGGTGATACCTCATTGTAGTTTTGATTTGCATTTCTCTGATAATTCACGATCCTGAGCATTTTGTCATGTGCCTTTTAGCCATTTATATGTTTTCATTGGAGAATTACTTGTTTAGGTCTTCTGCCCATTTTTGGATTGGGTTGTTTGTTTTTATCGTATTAATTTGTATGAGCTATTTATATATTCTTGAAATTAAACCCTTGCCAGTCTCATCTTTTGCAAATATTTTCTCCCATTCCATAGGTTGTGTTTTTGTTTTGCTTATGGTTTATCCCATGCTGTTTTGATTACTGTAGCTCTGTAGTATTGTCTGGAAGGATTATTCCTCTAGCTTCATTCTTTTTCTTCAGTATTGCTTTGGCAATTCTGGGTCTTTTGTGGTTCCATATAAATTTTAGGATTATTTGTTCTAATTTTGTGAAAAATGTCCTGGATAGTTTAATAGGGATCACATTAAATCTGTAGATTGCCTTGGGTAGTATGGCCATTTTAACAATATTAATTCTTCCAATCCAAGAACATGGGATATCTTTCCATTTCTTTAAGTTATCTTTAATTTCTTTAGTCTATGTTTTGTAGTTCTTCGCATATAAGTCTTTCACTTCCTTGGTCAGATTTATCTTGAAGTATTTTATTTTTTCGGATGCAATTTTAAAAGGGATTGCTTCTTTACTTTCCTTTTCTGATATTTCATTGTTAGTGTTAAGAAATGCAACTGATTTCTGTATGCAAAGCCCTTTCAAACATTGAGAAGGCCCTACATGATTTGATCTCTGTTTTCTCTTTGACTTCATCTCCTATACCACTCTCTTTTATTTACTTGGCATCAGCCATGCTGGTCTGTTTACTATTCCTAAAAAATACTCGATCCTTAATTTTTAGCAAAGACTCTTTCCTTTCCTGGGGCTCTCATCTCCCATACATCCAGATAGTGCAGATGTCATTGTGTTATCTGTCTTTTCCTAACCATCATATTAAAATCCCAAATCATACCTTTCTTGAATTCTACCAATATGCTGGAATCAACTTGCACTGGCTCATGATAGTTGATTGTTAATATTTTAGAAATTTTGGAAAATGGTTGACATAACATTCGTAGCTAAAAACTGCTTGTGATGGGAGTATTTACTCCATGGAGAATGGAAAACACTACAAATGAGGACCTTTTTTCAGAGCATTTACCTGCACACTACTACCAGTCCAACTTACTTCCTCTATTTTTTATAGTACTTATAATTTTCTAAGGTACAACTTAATAAACATAATTTTGTGTTTATTTGTTTCTCTCCCCATTAGAATATAAAAAGAATAGTAACTTTAATTTTGTTCATTGATACATCTGTAATGTATCTCTACTTTGAAAAGTGCTGATACCTAAAAGCCACTCAATAATGCTTGTGGAATAATGAGCCACTAACAATGTAAACTCTTTGGTTGCAGTCAGGAACGAGTACACCTGAAAGAAAGACTTTATTTCCCAGATTCCTGTGAAGCAAATCATGGTCAGTAACTGTCTTCTGGCTAATAGAATGTAGCCTGAAGTGAGGTGTTCAACTCATGTAATCAACTTTTAAAGGGTAGGAATGAGCCTTCAAACAATTTAAAGTACAGATATAGTCATGTACCCTCTGGACCATTTGTAAGAAGCAGTGCTCTATGGAAGTATTTGAGAACATAAAGTGGTCCTAGATCCCTGATGCAGAGGTGATGCAATAATAGCCCTGGACTGATCGTGCTTAAATTGTTATTTAAGAGGTAAATAAAACTGTCTTGTTTGAGTCAGTGCTTGACATTATTTTTTAACCTTATTGCAGTTAGAAAGTGCTATTTGTATAGGACACTGAACAAACAGATGAGGTAGCAAGCTCATTGGTTCCTATTACCAGTGATATATGTGTCCCTGACACAACTATTACGACACTCTGTTTTCTACCAATGTTATTTGGTTTTCATTACAGTATTGCTAAGCCTGTATCTTTATTGATAGAGACAGTCATCTATATTGCTGAATAATTTATTTACTTAAAATAAATGAATTGCTACTACTCCCTTTGTTTTTGCATAGCAACATTGGATTATAAGTTAGAAGATTTAGATACCAGCTCTCTTCCATGTTAGGCTGTTTATACTTGCTGATTCCTCATTCTGTAAAGCAGAATTATTTCATTCTCTCTTTCCCAGTTAATTTCTACCCATTCCTCAGGATAAAGTTCAAATATCACTTCCTTAAGAAAGGCTTCCCTGAACGCTCAGGCAAGATCAGTTTCCCCCAACTATATATACTTTAGAGCTTTTTTGGTCATATTGTTTAAAACAGCTTTGTTTATTTGTGTCATTGGTGAGTGTGTTTATACTATAGGGGGGTGAAAGGGAATATGTATGCTTTGCTCACTCTCTGGCACCTGGAAAACATTCAATTAACATTTGTCAAGAAGGAATAAGCAAAATGACCTAATATTCTTAAAACTGATGTTCTTCATTACAAAACGGCACAATAAAGTAGCAACATGCTATACTAAGCTTAAAGTATTCAGTGAACATTAACTGAGTCAACAGTTGTTATGGCATTTTAATAATGATACAATACTATATAAATGTAAATATATGTGTATATATATATAATTAAGTAACATAACTGCAAATTTTGTTGCACATTATACGTTAGTAAGGAATATAAGCCTTGCATGTTTTTATTTCATTAGATGATTTAATTTTGCTCATTCATATGCTGATTAGAAATGTTTAACCATTAAAACTAGATGGATTTTTAAAATTTCATTCCTAGTTTTTAAAAAAAAGTGGCTGTATTTTCCTTAAATCATAATTTTGTTATTTACAGTTAAAGCAGGATTTGGGGGCTGATAAAATCTTGAATTAATATAAGATGGAGTTATTGACCTTTTAAAAGTCTCCAATGAAAACATTTAATTTTTGGTAAACAAGATAAACAATTTTAAGAACTAGTGAAAAGCTTTGGAATATAATAATTTCCCCAAACCAGTGTTTTGGAACTAAATATGTGTGGATCTCATTCCAGATGGTGACCTTTAATTTAAAACTTTCTGGGTTTATGCAATTTGAGCTCCTGAGAATTGCTGTCTACCAGCTGGTAGCAAGGCACCATTACAGAGTTAAAGACAACCTAACTTCATTTATCACAGTTCCTAGGACTCATTTATACATATTTTTATCCATTCTGTCAGTCACCAATTATTTCATTAATACTTACTTTGTTCCAAGCACTGTACACAACAGTGAATTATACATGTCCTTGTGCTGTCACGTTGCATAGAATCTATTGTGGAGAACATGCAATGAATCAATAAAATGAAACAAATACATAACAGAAATATGATAACTCCAGAAAGAAGTTCGTTCTGTGAACAAAATTAAATGGCACAGAGAGTGATATTGGAGGATATTTCTGCAAAGATAATGCAAAGGAGGCAGCTGAGTGAAGTTCTGTGTAACGTGCATTTTAGCATTTATTGAACAGTTGTTAATTAGTAAGTGTGTAAAGGAATATATGTATATAAATTGCACAAGGCAATAATTGTGCAAAGATATAGATAGGCAGAAAAGAGCAAGTTACGTTCATTAAGATATTGCAATTTTTGAAGTCAGAAAGATTCAAATAACATTGGAATCTCAGCTTCTTCAGTCAAATAGGAATAACAGCTAAATTCAGTCTTGTGAGCCTTGAAAAGTCTGATGTATATAAAGCAGCTAACAGAATAACTTGGATGTCCTAGGACTTGCTTTTGAATATACTTTAAAATCTCTTTCCTTTTTTTCGGGTTTACTGTAGTGGAATATCTCGCATGGTACAAATATTGAGTATTTTCCCAAAGAAAACTGTAAAGAACATAAATTGAATTTGTGATTCCTTGTTTTTTTAATACCTTAAACATTATAAATAAATTAGATGTAAGAAACTGTTTCTAAAACTTTGTAAAAATAGTATTGGTTGGGGAGGTGGTTGTTTTTTGTTTACTCAGTCTCCCTGTGTTTTCCTCTGGGTTCCAAATTTTTCAGTAGCACATTTAAACAATGATACATTGCTTTATTCAATCCATGAGGACAGGGCTGTATAGTTTTAAATTGGTCCCAGTGGAACTAATAATAGAGTCACTGGGGACCATGTTACCAAAAAACAGAAAAGTAATTCTTTGGCCATTGATATGATTCTAAGCAACTTGCTCATGTCTAGCATACTCAGTAAGAATACTAAAGAATATATATATATATATATATATATATGCATATATATTATAATCTAATACATTTTCATATATATTTAATTTAGTTGTTAAATAATTATTAGTAATAGCATCTAGAGATAGTTTTACAGTATAATTGAATGTCTTATATTAATATTATGAATATTAGTTATTTCATTATATACACAGAAAGGAATACTGGAAGTGTGTGTGTGTATGTGTCTATATATGAAATATAGATAATATAGATAAATAATATAAATAAATAATAGATACATGAAAAGAAAGGATAAAGATAAATATATATTAGACCATATATTTGCACACAGATGTAATACAAACACACCAAACACTACTAATTTAGATGTATAAATATGCATTTGTTGTTTTAGAAAAAATTATTCAATATTGTATTAGTTTTCAATGTGGGTAAAATATGGCCAAATGAGAATTTCAGCCTTTGAGAAAGGATGTCTGGTTGTGTAACCTAAAATTAAATTGGTGAGTGTAAAGATATTTTAGCAAAAGCTGGAAAAGCAAAACCTAATATAACTATTCCAGTAGTGTGGGCATCTACATTCATGTTGAGTCTTGTGGTCAATACTTTAAAAAGTCACAATGTGTAATCATGCTTTACTAATGGTAATAGCTTTTCTGTTACTTTCCAGAGAAAGTAATGATTTTTCAAAATCAGAATGGAAAGAAACTTAAAAAACAAAAACTTTCAAATTTAGTACTGCAACAGTGGCTTACTTTGCCAGATGTTTTCTGGTTAAGGGCTAAAGCAATCAAATAAGCATTTCAGAAGACTGATGCCTCCCTGTGGAAATGCCATTGTATTCCACATAGAAAAATGTCTATTTCTGTGATCAGAGCTAGTGCTCATGATTGATATCTGATTAAAGACAGAAATATATGTCACACAAACCATAATAATATTAAGTATTGTAAATAAATTGATACATTATTTACAAAGGAAAGTAATACCCAATGAATGTGAAATAGGTAGCTTTTCCAACTGTAATATTACATACATTTATCACAGCTCAGGGGAAAAGGCAGGCATAAAACTGACAGGCATAAAAATAGGTACTATTAGTAACTTGCAAACTTGATTAGCTTATTATGCAGAAATTGTGTCCATCAGACATTTGATATATCTAATATCTACAGTGAATTAAGAATAAATTTAATTTTTCAAAAATAGTGCTACCTGAGATTTCAAATGAAAAATTTACAAATTGACAGAATTGTTTTAGGCCTAATTTTTCCATGTGTGAATTCATGAGAAGATACCAGTTTCAGTGCTCAAAAAACAAAAGTATAGAAACATAGTCTCCCTCTTTTTAAAGATAATAAAAATCAAATTCTCACTAGAAATGAAAAAATGTTTTTATAAAATTCAAGATAGACATTGTACCTACTTTAACATTGTATACTTCTGTTGAATATAATTCAGCTGTTCAAATACAAATGGAAAAAATTAATAGAAATCATTAAGAATACAAACTAAAAATAGATTATTAAATAAAAGAAGGAAATTATATGTTAATGACAAAATTTATATATTCATATTATGGTATTAATGTCAGTAGTGATTGCCTTCATTATCCTTTTTATATTCACTCTTTACTATTTTTCTTCTCTCAATGACTCATAATTTTTGACCAAAGTAACTAGTTTTTTCCCCTCCAAAATCTATAAGCTATTTATTTGGGAATTTTGTATTTTAGCAGTATGGCAAAGTTCATGAGTCCACACGATAAAACCCTCTACAGCCATACACTTCCTGTCATGATTTCTGAAACAAGCAAAATGTATAATTTCAGTATTATTATTTTAATGTAATTCAACTATATAATTATAATATTAAATAGAAGAATATATATATAAGGTTATCTTGATGACTATGTCTTACTATGCTAAAGATCTGTAAACTACCAAAAAACACATTACTGACCATTCCTCTCATCTCCCATACACATACCATGCTTAAATAATAGTAAGACAAACAACTTGCGGGTGTTCCTATGACTGCTCTTGTGTTTCATTCCATGACCTAAATGCCACATCTGTAATCCTTCTTGAGCAGACTTCTTTCTCCCTTGGGTCTGTGGCCAGGTTTCACTGAACAATCCCATTACAATTCACAGAAGTCTATGTGTCCAGCTGAATGTCTAGGTTGAGATTATCTTAGATTTTTCAGATGTCGTAATAAAGGTTAAGTGTATAAATTCTTTCTTACTTATCTGTTTCTGTATTACAGACCACACAGAACTTAATGCCTTAACATAACAACGATTTAGCGTTGCTCACATTCTGTGGTTTGATTGGGCTTAGTGGGCTTGCCCTTCTCCACTGGGGTTGTCTGGACTCACTCATTGGGGTACATTTAGCGGGAAACTTGGCTGTGGCTTGAGTATACACTCCCATGTCTGGTGTCTAAGCTGGGATGGCTAGAACAAATGTGGCTTGGTATCCTCTCTCTAGCAGGATTATTGACTTCCTAAATGTTCACCTACAGCATTAAGACAGCAAAAATGGAAAGTGTCAAACATCATAGGGGCCTGGCCTGGAATTGGTGCATTACCCCTCTTCTAATCTCTAATCCTGACTAGCTCAGTAGTACTATTAATCTTTCTTGTATATCATGTTTTATTAACATATCTTATATTTTCACTAGACTTTCTGGAAAATATAATTTTTCTTTGCATTAATACTTTGAACAGCTAAAAGCATTAGATTTTGTTGCACATAGGCTATTATATTAAAACTATGTGAAATTTTTGTTTATAGTAGAAAAGTATATATATCAGTATTTTTATTATGTTTAAAGCACATGTGTATCAGTCAGATTTCTTGATTGTAAACAAAAAGTGACTGACTCTGGCTAATTCAAGGAGAAAAGAGATTTATTGAAGGAGTATCTGATAGTTCAAAGAATCCATGGGGGGCTGAAAGAGGAGTAGCAGCAGTAACCAAGATCAGACCACAGGAATACCCTGGACAGAAAGATAATTTGCTGTTGCTGCCACCAGTGAATATTCTGGTGCTGTATACTGCTACCGGGGAATGTATTACAATTTAAAATGAATATCCATTTGTTCTTAGATGATTGGATAACTTTTTCAAGATTCACAAAACGTAGGTGGAGCAACCATTACCAGCCAAGCTAGATCAGGTGCTGTTCCATAGAGGCCAAGAAATATACAATCCATTTCAACTTTCATATTGGGAGGCAGAAGTCTCAACAGATTTTTACCCCCTCTGTACAAAGTGAGAATGAATGCCTTTTAGATAAACAATAAATGTTTGTTTTTAAAAAAACAATATCACCTTTCTGGAGTGGTAACATTTATTCATATGTATTTTCTTTCACCATTACATCTTCAAATAACAGAAACAACAAGAATAAAAATAAGGCTCCCACAAAACATAATGGAAACATCCTTTCCAAAGAAAACTAAAGAAATTCATTTTTTTAGTTTCATTCATTCATTTTTTAGGATTCATTCACATCAAGTCCAGGATGTCAGCATCTCCTCTAGTTGTGTCAACATTTCTTCTGTTATATAATTTATGGACTAATTCATGAAAAAGATCCACCATTAAACATTTTCTTTATACAATGTTGACAGAAAAAAGAAATTAGTTAAAGCATATATATATGTTTATGACAGAGCAAGATGGAAGACTGATGAAGGATAGAGTTCTTATTCCTACAGCTGGTCACAAGGCAGTGGCTCTGGTTTTTAGTTCCCTTCTTTACTACCCATTGCAGGTATGCTTTACCAGTTAGTGGTGTGTTGTTAGTCTGGGTTCTGTTTTTGGTAATCTAAGCCAAACCTTAATCTGAGGAATGAGAGCCATTATTTAGGCTATTGTTGCCTGTATAAGTTAACAGCACACTTCCAGTAAAGCCTGCTTTATATGGTAGTATAAAATATTACTTCCTAGGTGCATCAAAAATGGGTTTACTAAATAGAGTATCACATAATATGCCATCCAAAGGACATTTTTATGAGTGAGAGGACACTATTGAAAATTATTGAAAAAGCAACAGTTTATAGATACTATCCTGAGCAATCTAGAATGTATTTTTATCCAATAAATATTCCCTACTATTCTATATTAGCAAACTGTATAATACACAGTATATTAGAAGACCCCAAACTGCTAAGGCATCAGGCCACTGATCTGCTTCCTTTCTAGAAAATGAGAAATGTTTTGTGGAGAATATGTGGCATTAGGCATTTAATGTGCTCAAGGATAGAGGTACTATCATAAATACGAAAACCAGAGGCAAGACTCATTCAGAAAATACAGGTCATGCTTCATTCTCAAACCTCCTTGTCATCCAATGTCCAGTTTTTTTCTTTTCAAGTCCCTATTTGAATCATCTTGTCAAAACTTTAGACACCAACCATAATAAATCCAATGATGAGCCATCCATCCTTCTAGGATAAGTTGACAGGACTGCTATGTGGAAGACTGACCCTCTCCACTGTCTTCAAGAGACATTCTTGGATGGGAAAGGCATACTGTAGCAGCCCAGTTATAGCTCATGGCAGACATCAGGCAGAATCATTGCTAAGCCAGGATTCAACTATTTCCTCCTCTTTGAGCTGGTTATAGGAATCTCTTCGTGAAGTCATATTTACGGCCTGAAGTGGGAGCTGCAATGTGGCAAGATATAAATGTATATGGAGTATGAGAGAAGATGGATTTTATTTTATTTTTGCCTTTAGTATATGCTTGGACCTGTTCCTGTCCCTGCATAATGGCAGAGGCCTGATGGGCAAGCCTAACCTTAGGTGAGGTTTACTAGGTATATCTCATTCAAGTGAGACTGCTTAGGTCACATGTTATGTGGTATCCTGTGGCCCTGTAGCAAGCCAAAAGTTATTTCTCAGACAGCAAACACCTAGAAATATTCTTTTAATTTATTTCATTGAACTTCAAATCCACTATTCCACTTCAGGGTCTCCCTGATAGAGTTGGAAAGTACATTCATTGTCAATCAATAAATTCTGCATAAAAAGGATTTTAGATCTTTATATAACTATAGCACAATTACTGAATCACCTCAAATGCAAAGCACCACAGAGTTCAGCACTTGTGCTTTCTGCTCAACACCATAGGAGGATTAATGACATAAAAATTAAAATGAAGTAGAAATATTCAAAGGATACACAGCTCAATATTGCCTGTTTTAAAGCACAGTTACTTTATGCAACAGGGAAAGCAGTTTTGCTGTTTCATAAAATGATAAACAAAATCTGTTTACAATTTGTTTATCTTCGTCGATGCTGTATAGTGTAACAAAGTATACATTATTGAAAGGAGAAATTTGGAGATTTGGTAAGGTTTGTAGCATCTGTTCTGCTAAAGAGAGCCTTCCCATTGATGTTCAGTGTGGTGAAATATTTTGAATCCCTTGGAGACTCATTGATGTTCCTGGAGTCTGAGGCATCAGCAGTAACCACGAATGTCTCCATTCATTTGTAAAGTGCTCCAGCCAGAAAATTAAGCTGCTAGATGAAGATCTTGCTTCAGTGATCCATACTCTTGACATATTCAGCCTTTCAACCTGGTATATTTCAAATCTCTTTATTTGAATCTCTCCAGGGAAACTAGTCAAAGAATAAAAATGGCCCATAAAATAGCAAGCTGCTTTTTGAATTGAACAAACAGCATTCTGCAGTGATTTTCTTTACCCTTTTCTCACTGCCAGGGCACTTCCAAATATAGGAAAGCCCTTTCTTCTCAATTTCAAAGCATCACACAAGATGAACCCTAGTTCCTTCAAACAGCATCAAACTTCACACCGTTATATCTGAATCCAGAATAGCATTGAACCAAAATGACACAAAATTCCTAGAATCCCAGGTATTGGAACTTTCTATTAAAAGGGTATGGGAAAAAGTTAGCGTAAAAAAATCCCTTGCATACTAAAGTAAGTCCCACAAAGTAATATTCTAGACTAATAGTGTGCTAAATATAAATTACTTACTTTTGAAATTATTTAAAGATTAGAAATTTTATATGTATAAAATTTTATCCACAGTAAATATTTTGGTGTAATATATCATATATCACAGTATAAAACATCACTCTGTGTAAAGAAATTGTTGGAGATTACATGAAAAATATTATAAAATGTTTACATTATATTATATATTTTATGTTACAGGCTAACTTGTGTCACATCTGCACGTATATGGATGTCTAGTATCTATGTAACACTGACCAAAAAGGTGGATGCTCTTGTTTTATTTCAGGTTATAAACAATCAATATCAAAACATTTCACAATATCTTCTATACATTAAAACTATAGTAGGCAAGGTGAACTCATGTTAATACAAAGCACTGAATTGTCTAGTCGATATATGCAAGTTATACATCTTTCCCAATATCAAACTTTACTAATGATTTCAAAGATACAAGATAGAACAAAATACAGTTATAGCAGTTTTCTGGAGAAGCCCCAATTCATTAAACACAGCTTCCAAAAAATGTCCTATTCTCCTATATTACAAGTAGTTTTTGGATTCAGATAAATGGACAAATTGTAGACATTGCATACAGGAACATTGTTTACAAAAGAAGCCATTTTTTATTGGGGAGTCCTATCTCTAATTCATTAGTTACATGTATAGAACAATATATTTTATTTCCCATTTCCCAGCTATCCATGCAAAATCCATAAATATAGGCTGGTTTGTAATAAGTTATCTAGACACACCAGATATGTCCTGCTAAAAAGCATTTTTAGACAGGGGTATCCCTGCCCTTCTTACAAATAATATTAGCATGTATATAAGGAGGTCTGGTCAAGATCATCAGGTGTCTCCCATGTATAAAAGGAGTGGGTAGTAGGTTGCAAGATAACGTTAACCCTTTTCTTTCCAGAAGTAAAAAGCATGAATGAGGTAATGTAAATAAGAGTCCTGAAAGTTAATTACCAATCTGTCATTGTTTGTCTTTCAAAGAATCTGTCCTTTTCATACAAATTATCAAATTTACTGAACTAAAATTGTTCATATTTCCTTATTATCCTTTTAATAGCAATAGAATCAGCAGTCATGTCACGTCTCTTATTCCTGATATTATTAAGCATTATTCTCTCTTTTATTTTGTTTTATTTTTCCCTTATTAGTCTGGCTCAGAAGTCATCAATTTTATTAATCTTCTGAAGAATTATGGTTTTACTTATTTTCTCTATTCTTATTTTTTCTACTATATTATATTTGTTCTGACCTTTATTACTTTCTCTCTTCTGATTACTTTTGTTTTAATTTGTTCGTCTTTACCTAGTTTCCAGTTAAATAATTGAATTGAGACTTCTTTTTTTTAAATAAAATAATCAGTTAGTGGTATGTGGGGAGAATAGATCAAGATGGCAGGGTAAGAGGACATGGAGTTCACCTCCTCCCATGAATGTATCAAAAAACATCCACGTGTGGAACAATTCTTACTAAAAACTAACTGGAAAATCGCAGAAGGACTCTTGTATAACTAAGTCTATAAGAAAGATATACATGTAATAGAGTAGGAAGAAAAGAAAAGCAATAGTGTTGGGACCTTTGCTCATGGGAGGGGACTTGGAAGAAAAGGGAAAATACAAAAGCAGACTGCAACCTTGGAGATTGAGTGATGAGAGTCATAGACTGGGTGCTCCAGCCCTGGGGTCATATGCAGGGGAGAGGTTGCAGAACTGCTGGGTTTGACAGGATGGCTGTGGGAAGCCTGGACTCCACTCCTGAGGACCACACATGTTCTGGCTTGCCCTTGAAGCAGCAACTTCTTCTCTAGCAACTACTGTGCTTCCCATGACCACCTCAGTGTATGTCCCAGCCCCAGTGGTCTTAAATGACACAATAGATTAATAGTTGGTATTACTATATATCTACAAGACATTGCATCCCCAAAAAGCAGAATACACAATCTTTATGAGTGCACATGAAACATTCTTTAGGATAGATTGCATGCTAGGCTGTAAAACAAGTCTCAACAAATGTAAGAGGATATAAATTATATCCAGGTTTTTTTCCAGCCACAATGGTATGAAACTAAAAATCAGTTACAGAAAGAAAATAGGAAAAGAATAAACACAAGGAGAACTAAACAACATGCTACCACTAAAACAATGACAACACAACAACAACAAAATGGATCAATGAAGAAATCAAAGAGGAAATTAGAAAACATCTTCAAACAAATGAAGATGGAAACACAACACTCCAAAATCTATGGGATGCAGCAAAACCAGTTCTAACAAGGAAATTTATAGTGATACAGGCCTTCCTCAGGAATCAAGAAAAATCTCAAAAAAACCAGTATAACCTAACACTGAAAGGAATTAGAAAAAGAAGAAGAAGAAACAACAACAACAAAACCAAAGCTCAAAGTCAGTGGAGGGAAGGAAATAATAAAGATAAGACAGAAAATAAGTAAAATAGAGCTCAAGAAAACAATTGGAAAGACCAATGAAATCAAGAGTTGGTTTTTGAAAAGATAAACAAAACTGATAAAACTTCAGCCAGGCTTACCAAGAAGAAAAGAGAGGGGACCCAAATAAACAAAATAAGAAACGAAAGAGGAGACATAACAACTGATACCACAGAGATACAAAAAATCATAAGAGAATACTACAAACAGTTATATGCCAACAAATTGGACAGAAGAAATGGACAAATTTCTAGAGACATAAAACCTAACAAAACTGAATCAAGGAGAAATAATTTGAACAAATTAATAACTAGTAGTGAAATTCAACTTGTAATTTAAAAACTCCCAGCGCACAAAAGTCTAGAACCCAGACATCATCACAGGGAATTCTGCCAAACATAGAAAGAAGAGCTAATACCTATCCTTTTCAAACTTTTTCAAAAAATTGAAGAGGAGGGAATACTTCCAAATTCATTCTATGAGGCATCATTGCCCTGATACTAAAACCAGACAAATGCAGTACAAAAACAGCAAATCACAGGCCAATATCTATGATGAATATAGATGCAAAAATTCTCAACAAAATATTACCAGACTAATCCAACAATATATAAAAAGGATTATACACCATGATTAAGTTGGATTTATTCTAGGGATCCATAGATGGCTCAGTATTGGAAATCAGTCAATGTGAAACACCACACAAACAAAAGGAAGGATAAAAATCACATGAGCATCTCCATAGATGCAGATAAAATATTTGACAAAAGGCAAAATCTGTTATTAATAAAAACTCTCAACAAAGTATATAGAGCGGGAACATATCTCAGCATAATAAAGTCCATTTATGACAAACCCACAGCTAATATCATAATTGATGGTGAAATGCCGAAAGCCTTACCTCTAAGATTTAGGAACATTACAAGGATGTCCCTACTCACCATTTCTATTCAGCATAATATTGGAAGTCCCAGGCACATCAATCAGACAAGAAAAAAAAAAAGGCATTGAAATTGGAAAGGAAGAAGTAAAACTGTCACTATTTGCAGATGACATGATCTTTTGTATAGAAGACTCCTCCCCAAAACTATTACACTTAATAAATGCATTCAGCATATTTGCAGATACAAGATTAATATACAGAAATATGTTGCTTTTCTATACACTAATAACTCAATAAGAGAAACAGAAAGGAAGAATTAATATTGTTAAAATAGCCATACTAGACAAAGAAATCTACAGATTTAATGTAATCCGTATCAAAATGCCCATGATATTTTTTGACAGAACTAGAGCAAATAACCTTAAAATTTATATGGAGCCACAAATTGCCAAAGCAGTCTTGAGAAAAGAAAGCAAAGCTGGAGCTACCACCTTCCCAAGAGTTCAGACTATACCACAAAACTACAGTAATTAAAACACTTTGGTACTGGCACTAAAACAGCCATGTAGATCAATGGAACAGAATAAAGAGCCCAAAAATCAACCCATGCACCTGTGATCAATTAATCTATGACAAAGGAGGCAAGAATATACAATGGAGAAAAGACAGTCTCTTAAATGAGGCAGGGAAAACTGGACAGCTACATGTAAAGCAATGAAATTAGAACATTTCCTCAAACTATTTATAAAAATAAACTCAAAAGGGATTAAAGACCTGAATATAAGACCTAAAACCATAAAACTCCTGAAAGAAAGCATAGGCAGAACACTCTTTGACATAAACTGTAGCAGTATTTTTCGATGTAGCTCTTAAGGCAAAGGAAACAAAGCAAAAATGAACACACAGGATCTAATTTAACAGTAAAGGAAATCATCAACAAAGCAAAAAGAGAACCTATGGAATGGGAGGAAATATTTGCAAATGATTCAACCAACAAGGGCTTAATATCCAGAATATGCAAACAGTTCATACAACTCAATATTTTAAAAAATTAACTGAATAAAAATGAGCAGAAGACCTGAATATACATTTTCCCAAAGAATGGGCTAATAGGCACATAAAAAGATGCTTAACATTGCTAATCATTAGAAAAATGCAAGTCAAAACCACAAGGTATCATCTCACACCTGTCAGAATGTCTATCATTAAAAAGTCTACAAATAACTAATGTTGGAGAAGACATGGAGAAATAGGAACCCTTGAACACTGTTGGTGGCAATGTATATTGGTGCAAGCACTATGGAAAACTCTATGCAGGGTCCTCAAAAAACTGAAAATAGAACAACTGTATGATTCAGCAATCCCACTATTTGGTATATATCTGGGAAAAATAAGAACACTAATTCAAAAAGATTCATGCACCCCAATGTTGAAAGCAGCAGTATTTACAATAGCCAAGATATGGAAGCCACCTAAATGTCCATTGACAGATAATTGGATAAAAAAAAGTTGTGGTATATGTACACAATGGACTATTGCTCAGCCATAAAAAAGAATAAAATTCTGCCATTTACAACAATGTGGATGGACCTAGAGAATATTGTTTTGTGAAATAAGTGAGACAGAGAAAGATATATACTGTATAGTATCACTCACATGTGGAATCTAAAAAATAAAACATACAAATGTGTATTATAGCAAAGCAGGAACAGATTCACAGATACAGAAGGCAAACGAGCATTATTTGTGGGGAGAGAGAAGGGGGAGAAGAATATAGGGGTATGGGACTAAGAGATACAAACTACTGTGTATAAAATAGATAAGCAATAAGGATATATTGTATAGCACAATGCATTATAACTATTATCTTATAATTACTTATTTATTGAAGACTATTTGATTTACAATATTGTGTTAGTTTCATATGTATAGCAAAGTGATTCAGTTTATATATATATATATTTTTCGGATTCTTTTCCATTATAGATTATTACAAGATACTGAATATAACTTCCTGTATTATACAGTGAATCCTTGTTGCTTATCTACTTTATGGACAGTAGTTTGTATCTGTTAGTCCTGTACTCCTAATTTATCCCTCCCTGCCTCCCTTTCCCTTTTGGTAACCCTAAGTTTGTTTTCTATGTTTGTGAGTCTATTTCTGTTTTGTGTATATATTCATTTGTATTATTTTTTAGATTCTGCATATAGGTGATATCATGCAATATTTGTCTTTCTTATTCTGATTACTTAGTATGTAATTCTCTAGGTCCATCCGTGTTGCTGCATATAGCAATATTCTTTTTTTGGCCAAGTAATATTCTATTGTATATGTATATATACCATATCTTCTTAAACCAATCAGATGTTGATAATGGAGTATACTCTGTAAAAATACTGAATGACTATACTGTGCATCTGAAACTAATATAGTATTGTAAATCAACTACACATCAATTTTAAAAAAGAAAAAGAAAGAGATAAGACAAAAATAAATAGAATAGTCCATTAGTACTATGTATTTCTCCTAAGCACTCTTTAAGTAGTAATTAACAAATTCTGATAGGTTATTATTTTATTTCATTTTCTACCGAATGTACTCTCTTTTTCCTTTTGAGTTCTTCTGTGACTTGGAGTATATTATTAAGTTTTCAAACATTTACAGATTTTCAGGATTTTTTTTCCTGCTAATTGATTTCCAGTTTATTCCACCAGTGATCAGAAATCATAGTTTGTATGACTCAAATCCTTTTAAATTGATGGAGACGTTTTAGGACTCAAAATATAGAAGCTCTTGGTAAATGTTCAGTGAGTGCTTGTAAAAAAAAGTGTATTCCACTGTTGTTGGGTGGTTTGGTCTATAAATGTCAATTACATCAGGTTCATTGAGAGTATTTTTTTCAATTCTTCCATATACTTACTGATTTTCTGTCTACTTGTTCTATAAAATACTGATAAAGGGTTCTAGATATCTCTTATTAAGGCCATAGACTTGTAGACTTGCAGTTCTAATAGGTTTTGCTTAATTTATTCTGAGGATATGTTATTAGTTCTATAAACATTTATGATCATTACATACTTTTGGTGAATTTACTACTTTGTCATTAAGAAATGACTCATCCATAATGATATTTGCTTTGAAATTTTTATTTTGTATAATATTTGTATAAACATTGCGGCAATCTTTTGATTTGTATTAATATGTTGTATCTTTTTCAATCAATTTACTTTTAACCTGTTTGTTTCTTTATATTTGAAGTGCATTTCTTATAAGCAGCATAGATAGGTTTTTGCTTTTATGTCTATCTATTGGCTGATATATCTATATACCTTTAAATTGAGGATACTTAGAGCATTTATGCTTACTGTGATTATTGATATGATTTGGTTTAAGTTCATCATAGAGCTACTGATGTATTTTTGAGGCATCTGATCTTTTGGCATGTTCTATTTTTCTGCCTTCCTTTGGATTAATTGTTAATTTTTATTTCCTTTGTTGATGTTTTGGCTATAGCACAAGCTTTCATTATTTGAGTGGTTTTTTTATGGTTTGTACTATATATCTTTAACGTCCAATGATTATCTACTAGAGAACATACACTACTTTGCCTAAATTTTGTAAGAACCATAAAACTGTATTTTCAGTTTTCTCCTTTTTGCTATTTTTTTTTGCCATTTTATTCTCATATGTTTTATTTTTACTTAAGCTATAAATCTCAGACTTTATTACTTTATTTTTACTTAAACAGGTACTAATCTTTTACGAAGATTAAATAAGAAGAAAAAATTGTTGTATATTTACTCATTAAGTTACCATTTCTGGTGCTCAATTTTTTTTTCTTGTAGACAAGGGCAATTTTAATTTCTAATGATTAAAATTTTAATCTGGATCATTTTTCTTTTGCCCAAGGAATTCTTATACTGGGGATCTACTAGTGGTAATTTTTTCAGCTTTTGTATGTCTTAAAAAAACTTCTTTTTAACTTTATTTTGAAGTATTGCTGGGTATATAATTCTGGGTTTATAGTTTCTAATGATACATTAAAGATGTTGCAGTACTTACTTCTCACTTGTATCATTTCCAGTGATAAATCTGCAGCCATCCTTCTGTTCAAAATTTATTTTTGTTTTTCATTCTTCTTATACAATTTTTTCTTTAGTTTTGGTTTTGAGGAATTTGATGACAGTGCACTTTATTATAGTTTCTCTGTTTTTTTGTACTTGAAGTACATTGAGATTCTTGCATTGTGGGTTTATAGTTTCTTCACATTTATAAAATATTTTGTCTGTTTTTTTCCAAACATTTTTTGCTGACCATTTTGTCTTTCCTCTCCTTTGGAAACTCTGAATTCAAATATATTACAATGCTTGAAATTTTCCCACAAATAAGCACATGAAAAATTCTCAACATCATCAGTAATTAGAAAAATACAAGTTAAAACCATGATGACATACCACTACCTACCTATAAAAACATTTAAAATTAAAAGTCTAAACATATCAAGTGTTGGCAAGAACATGAAGGAAAACAGAATTCTTATACATTGTTGGTGGGAACATAAAATTATATGATCAGTTTGGAAAAGAGTTTGACAATTTCTTAAAAGTTAGACATATGCCTACATATGACTCAGCTAAGGTATTTACCCAAGAGAAAACAAAGAGTGTGTCCATACCAACACAGGTACATGAATGTTCACAGCACCTTTATTTATAATAACCAAAAACTGAAAGTAGCCCATATCGTTAATGAAAGACTAGATAAACAATTATGGTAAATTCACAAATAGAATACTATTCAACAATAAAAGAATAATTATGCTGATGGTCATAAAGCAGAGACATAAAAGAGTCCATTTTATATGATCACATTTACTAAAATTTTAGAAAATGTAATTACATTGACAGAACACAGATTTGTGGTTGTGGGAAATTGACAGGGTCTGGTTCCGGGGGGAAGAATAGACTACAAAATGACATAAGAAAACTTTTTGAGTGATAAATATGTTCTTTATCTTGATTGCAATGATGATTTCATGGTGCATACGTATATCAAAACTTACCAAATTGTATATTTTAAATATACACAGTTTATTTTGTGCTGAGTGTGTCTCAATATAGCTGCTTTAAATATTTTTTAAAAAACTGAAGCTTTCTCTGGACTGGGCATTATGTGGATGATAGGTTTACAAGGGTAAGCAAAGGAGGTATGCTTTCTGTGAATATTAATGTGCAGTCTGTTGGAGGTAAAAGATATATAATTACAAATTTTGATTAGTGCTATGGAGGGGGTATAAAATTTCTGTATTAAATTCCATATTGTAGTGTTTTAAGTCCTTGAAAACAGGAACCATATCTCACCTTTCACTTTTTCACAGCTGGTACATTGCATATTATATAGTAGCCACTCAACAAACTCCTTTTGAATTAACTTATTAGCGTTGCATAGAAGAGAAAAAGATACCATTCTTATTCCCAAAAATGTCACTCAATGATATTGAAGACTTAAACAAATAAAAATTACATGAAAATATCATAAATTATATGACTAATACATTCCTAGGATGCAGTGGAAAACAGAATGCCTAATTCATATTTGTAGATTAAGAAATAATTCTTGGAGGAGCATGTGGTTGAATCTTAAAAGATAAATTACATTAGAGAAAAAAGATGGAGGAAAAGAGATTTTATTAAGAGTGATTAATATGTTCAGAGCCATAGAGGTGAAAAATATAGACAATATTATTAAATCTGATATGGCAGAATTTTGAATTGCATTTGGTAAAACAGCAAGATATGAAGTCCTAGATGTAGCAATAACCAGATAAAGGACAGTGTGCTAAGTTATTGGTCTGTATTTCATGTTAAAAGCTAGAAGGAGCCAGTAATAACTTTAAGTAGGGGAAAATACAATGAAATTTGCATTTCATAAAATCTTTCTGGCATTAAAGAGAATTAAGATCCTCGTACGGGGACTGAGTAGGACATTTTTGTAATAATGTAGTGATGAGGTTCAGACCTATAGCTGAGGCACTGAAAATAGAAAGAAGAGAATGGATATGAGATGTATTAAGAATTGAAATAGAACTTGATAACCAGTTGAATTTGGGTAGTAGAGTAAAGGAGGGGATGACTTAGGAGACCGAATAGAGGGGGAAATAGACACTAACGGAAGGAGCAGGTGCGGTACAGAAGGAAGGGAATTAATTCTGACCTGGCTGGTGGATTTGGAGATACCTGGATAGACCTCCTAAGCCCTTCTCACTCGCTGGGAAATTCTTTCTTTATCACAGAAGTTTAGTAGTAGCTTTCCAAGTGCTTCTCTCAGAATACCCTGATACTTCACTCAATTCTAACAAGTGGGAGCTGCTGGGTTTCAGAGAAAAACTTTCCTCCTCCAAATAAAGAATCATGTGGGGAGTAGCTGCCCACTTGTAGCTGTCTTTGCAACAAGTTCTATGTCAGCATGCATCTTGGAGCTTCAGGTTATGAGAGGCAAGCCTCAGAGTCAGACTCAACTCTTTGAGATGATGGACCATGAGGAAGGGAGAGGTGAGCTTTTTATAAAAATTTTGAACTACTTCACTAACATTGAAACTGTTCTGACTCTGAGCTGCATTTTCTGTGAGGTAACAATCCACCTAGATTATTTACGTCAACTTTGACATGGGATTTTATTTCATGGCAGCTGGAAACACCCTAAATGGTACAGAAACAAAGGCAGGGAGATTGGAAAAATAAAAATAGATGAGAAATACAGAAAGATATTAATGCCTAAATGATTAAGTTATTATTATACATAATCCATTTTTTATGATGGGGAAGTATGTCCCATGTCATCCATTCAACATCCATTCCGCCTTGCTCTAGTTTGTTTTCCTCTAATACAGAGGCTGGCAAGATAAAAACTGCATTTGGATTCAGGTATTTAGATGTGGTTTAGATGTGACAGACCATGTGCACACACAAGACATCAGCAGACAGAAGTGAGATGGAAGCCAGATGGCTGCTGCTTTTGCTGCTTCACCTGGCAAATATGGGTATTGAGGCATTTGCTGCTTTACATACAACAACAGTTGTGCCGTAGCTCAGTAACTGGCTCCATGAAAGCAGGCAGACATGGCACAAACACCAGTTTGGCTGATGCAGGTTGTAGTAGGTACAATGTGCTTCTAGAGACAAGCACAAAAAGAAATTTTTTCAATAGTGGTGTCCTGAATGGTCTGTAAGCATTCACATGTCTATGTGAATATGTGAATTCCTAAATATGGTGGATTTTGATTTTGGTAGTTCCTGGTGCCAATGTAAATATGGCTCTAGGCTTTACAAATTTATAATCTTAAAAGAAACTTCCTTGGCATACTGGTTCCCTTGAGTGATTTGGGGAGTTGTTCCTGAAACTCAACCTAGCACCTCCTTCTTCAGCCCTCTCTCTGATTTCTTAAGCCTTTTAATAGCCTACATGTCCATTTCATATATTTTAATATCCTGAAACAAGTTCTCTCCTTCTTAAACTACCTACAGTGGAATTATTTCCACTTAACTGTGACAATTATCAAAAATATAATTCATCATTATTTCACACATTCATTATTGCATGTTTTCTGTGACTTTGTCATTTTTCTAGTATCTAACAAAGTTCCAGGCAATTCATAATTTTATATAGAGATACAAAAAATACATTTACATATAATCTAATATCATATTCATGTAACAGTTTTTGTTGCAAACTCTTACCTTCAGCTAGATTATAAAAATAGCAACCAAAAAGTACGTTAAAAATTCACTGTGAAAGTTTTGAGAAAATATGAAAGGTGAACTCTTGACATTTAAAGTATAAAATGTATACAGACCTTCATTTGCAAAAGGCAAACATTACAGAGTATATGCATTGTTTAATGCTAGGTTTACATGATGTCAAAATAATCTTGACAGTGAATAAATTGGTAAATACGGGTACAAGTGCCTGCCTCATTTCACTCTATGTTTATCTACTGTTTCTAAATAAATTTTCTTGTTAACTTGCATAGAGTTTTTAGCCCCAAGCTTTCCTATTGACTATTTCTGGTGTAGTTCAAAATACCATCTTCAATTTAGTGTGGACAATTATTGGAAAGAAAGGAAGAACCCATAAAGGCAAAATTTGTAATGTTATTCATAGGTAGTCATAGCGTGACCATTATTAAATTTCTGTTTAACATCTATCAGTCTATTAGCCATTAGGAAGCAAGGCTGTCTCTATACTTAGAGTAAGTAGTTCTCAACCTAGTTTTACTTGAGGAATTTTGTATAGTTATTTAAATTATGATTATCTTTGTGCTTTGACTACATTGGTTCAAGTCTCAAAATGTGTCACTAACCACAAGACCCTAAGTAACTTAATTAATTTCTCTGAGGCTGAATTTCTGTATGTATTAATTATCTATTGATTTTTTATTCTTGATATATTCATATTTATTAATAGTTATAGTAGCATAAACCCCATAGGAGTCACATAAAGACTAAATATATATTTTTTCTCCTAAAGTACTTGGCCTAGTACTTGTCACAAAGGGACAGATTCAATAGAGACTAGTTTTTCTTCATTATTGAGGACCACTTGGGGACTCTTATTTGAAACATCTCTTTCACAGGCCTAACAACAGTTCCATTAAACAATTTTAGCATTAATCTATAAAGACTATCTACTGAAGATATGTATTTAAATTTTATATAGGTATGAAATTATAACAAATGCATTAACTAAACTGCTTTAAGTGTTTATGTCAAAGGACGTAGTATCTAACCTGCAGAAAACCATGACAATATGGTGCAGGCATGTATATTCTGAATAGAGCAAAGGAGGATGAGAACATACTATGATAACTATGGAGGTATAAAAGAGAAAGGATTTCAGGAAAGGGAGAAATGATAGGTCACTGTAAAAGTTAGTTCCATCATCCAATTCAAACTTCTTAACAATGATAAAGATGTCAGTAGAATTTTTGAATTTGTAAACAAAGTTAACTGAAAAATATATCAAGAACATATGATTTCAAGTACTCAGAAAACTCGATTTAAGGTGTAATGACTAACAGTCATGTCTTGATATTCAAATATAAATGTTAAGGATCATTGGTCTGATAATCAAGTTTATGAGATGTTCTCCTTTATCCAACCCTATGTATTTTTACACAAAAAGTTTATAATTTCAATTAGTCTTCCAGTTGACTTTTTTGCAATCCTTTGGCAAGACTTCATTAATTTTCCATAACTTGCTATGGAGCATGTCTTAGGTAGGGTATAGTAGATTTTACAGAGGCACCGAATATATTAATTTTGTATGACTTGAGCTATTAATATACTGTTCCAGTAAGGTTTTTAGACAGTTAATTAAAAATGTTTAACAAGGCAGCACATTGCAAAGTACTTAAAATAATCACCAAAGTAAGACACATTAACAAAAAACACACAAAAAATATACCTTAATCATGACAACAAAACAAATATCTTTGTTGCAACAAATAAATGTGCATTAAAAAAATCATTCCAGTTTCTAGTAGTGTTGGACACTATCAGTCACAGTGTGGATTTCATCATAAACGGTGCAGATATTACTGTAAATGTGTTGTGTTCTGATAATACAGTCAGTAACTAATTGTTGCCACATGAACAGAATGTGTTAGAGATATGACTTAATTACTCTTCACCTCCATTTACACTTCCTCAATATGTTCAGTCACAATTTTCAAATACCAGTCTCAATATCACCTTAATTTCTTTCCTGGAACAAAATATTTGTAACCTATCTGTCTTCTCAGGGCCCATGTCATTAGTATATTTGAAAGCTGGTTATGTGTTCTAGAGAGAGAAATCACTATAAATAAATGTTCACAGAAATTTATATTGTTTAGGTTGATTTGAACATATTTATTATGGCTAATATCAAAGAGTGCAATTTAGCTCTTCATAAAACGTTAGAAAACATCTTGAAAATTTGTGTATATAAATATTTATTCAGTGAACAAAAAGACCTTGATTTTACAAAGGGGATGTGCAGGGATTTTTGTTTTGTTTTTGTATGTCAATTATACCTCAATAAAGCTGTTTACAAAAAAGAAAAGGACAAGTCCAGGGGAAACAAAATTGTCTATAGGTACAGCTAGCACTAAAGCAGTTTTCTTGTTCATTCCACTTAATTTTTCAATTCAATTTATAGTTTTAAATTATAGTCCACATGATTAGTAACAGAAGATAATAAAGCTTACGTATGTTCAAAGTGCAATCTAAGAATCACTTCATAGAAACATTAAGGCAAGAGAATTTAAATCTCTTCATTAAAAATAATTTGAAAATCTTATAGATTTATGCTTCTGTTAGTTAAAGCTGGTAGATTATATTAAAAATTTAAAATTTTCTTCTTGTAATTTCTTTCAACTAATCAAATGAAATTAAAGATGCACTTTAAGTTTACTCTTTAAAAAATCATAAGGGTCTTCATAAACTTATTTATAAGGGATTGTTAATCATATCATAGAAAATTTTTATTTTTCTGTTATGTTCTTACCACTAGAAATATCTCTGAAGTTATTATTTTTAATAACATACAGAAACATATGCATACATTCACATTACTTTTACAGAAAATATCTAAAAGTCATAAACTGAGTATGTCTACATATGGTGTAAAAGGTATAGTTCCAGAACATAGCTACACATTGCAAAACTTTTATTTTACCATTTTTTGAGAAACATAATAAAATTATTTTTCAATATAGGATTAAGGTTATAAAATTTTGACTTTATTTGATCATTGTACAAAGATAGTGCCCCTTGCCTAATGTTCATTAGCTCTACTTGCTGTTAAAATAGGCCAAAAAGAAAATATAGTTGACATGTTCCATTTTGAAGATAGCCAATATATGTGGATATCATAAAGAGTAACTCCAAAACATTGTGATACTATGACAGAGATTGAAAATAAGATTTCTTCCCTTTAAAACTACAAAATTATTTTCTTCATGGCTAATGATTCCAGCAATACAGAGGAAGACTGAAGAATTACTTAAGACCCACAGCATTAATTTAATTAAGACATTCATCAGTCATAGAGGTAGTTACTGATGATAAAAGGATAAAAAACATTAGTTCTTTTCCTGAAGTGTGGGAGAGGGATAAGTAAATGAGGAATTTGAAGGTATGATATGCTCCCAGAACTGAGACCCCCAAAGGCGTGTCACCAAACGACACACTGCTAAATATCATTTGAAATCCTCACAGTAGTATTTCAAGGAAGTTAACTCCCACTTTATAGAGGTAACTCCTCAGACAGTCTAGGTGTCCTGATTTATCTGAAATTGCAAGTGGTAAAGCTTGACTTCAGTCCCACCATTCACAACAAACTCTTTAAACTTTGGTATGGTATGGTGTAGGCATTTGTACCCCATATTCATCTTATCTTATGTATTTGGTTTTACTCTATTTCCTCTTTTGGAATTATCAGGTCAGGAAGTCAGATTAGGAATGTTTTTATTTATAATTTAAAAAATCTTTGAAGACTATGTCCTAATTAAGAATATTTTAAATCTTTTCCTGTCTTATACCATGGTCATCATTTAATATAGTATATAAGAAATAAGAGGTAACACTATAAGTGACATTAAGGTAGAATTCTATAAACACTTGTTAAAGCTACCAAAATATTAAACACAACTGAAGACTATTTCATGAAGCCTTTTCTTAAGTATTGTCCCCATTATCTTACATGTCCAGAAAAAAAGAGAAGGCTCCCAGTCATCCAGTAGACCTTTTAAAATGCTTAATTGTGAAGTACTACATTGAGTAGCTAATGTGGACTACTTTTGACTTATCCTAGAGTATATTACAATGTACCTGTTCAATAGAAATTATAGAATTTCATATTATTATTCTCAAAACAGGCAAGGAAAAGGGACAAGAGGTTGAGAGCTAATAAAAGAAATGAAGACTTCTGCTTCTGAGAATATGAGGTAGACCTCTCCTTCCCTCTTCATTCCATTAAGTACAACTAGAAATCATTGTATATAAAAGTAACATGAAACTCTTAAAGGTGTAGGGAGGAGGCAGACTGTTAGAGATTTTAGGACACAAAGAATGACACAGTAATAAATTCCTGGATTTTCTTTTTGCCTCCTATATCTGAGATTGGTGATGGAAAAGCTAGCAACCTAGAATTGCCAACAGACAACAACAAAAAAAATAAGCCCCAACAAAGGCCTGCAGTCTGCTCAAAGGATCAATAAAAGTGAAGCCTAGGAAGACCGAAAACTTGTAGAAAATATTCACTGTACTGCAACCAAATGTCACAGCAAAAACTGTGGTCCCCACTTGCATCCATGGCAGCAAAAGCTGACTAGGGAGTAAAGAATTCCAAACTTGCCATTCAAGGTGCCTCAGACTCTCTGCTGCAGTGGTGTTAGAGGAGGACAAGCAGGGAGCCAGAACTTTTATCCCACCATGTAGGGCCTTCAATGAAACCCCCATTCTGGAGACAGTGGAGACCATATGGGAAGCTGGAATTCACCCCCATCCAGCATTAATGAGGTACCCTTTTACCTTTCCCCCCTTGTGGGGTGGTTTCAGAAGAGACCTTGTGGGTGTTAGAACTTTCACTATCAGTCAGGAGAAAAGAGACCATCATCTCTTTCTTCTTGTGGTGTCGGTGGAGGCCACTTGGCCTGTAGTAATGAGGCTTTCTTATCCCTCTCAACCAAGGAAGGATCAGTGGAGGCATGGTGGGAAGCTGGGGCTCTCACCCCTACCTAGGAGAGCCTTCCCTCTCAGGTGTCATTGGAGGCCAAATGGAGAATTTGAGCTTCCATCCATTACTAGCCACGACCAGTAAATGCCTCCTACCCAAGCCAGAACAATGTCTGAGGAAGTCAGATAAAACAGAAGGTTTAAAATTAGATCCAGATTATCATAACATAATGCCACAGATTTTCAAGTTTCAATCAAAAGAAAATCATCATACCAAGAATGAGGAAGATTTCCAATTCAATGAAAAAAGATAGTCAATAACTTGCCAACACTGAGATTACAGAGATGTTAAAACTATCTAACAAAGATTTTAAAGTAGCTATCATAAAAATGATTCAAGGAACAATTACAAACATATTTGTTGAAGCAAATTTGATTCTATAAAAATTCCACTAATAATCATAATATTCCCTGTACAAAAAGGTATGTAGAATAATGTATGTGCAAAAATAATTATTTGATCAATTTGTAATAAAGAAAAATGTTGCAAAAAACTGAAGTCCATTAAAAAAATCTTTGGGTAAAGAGATTTAAGTGGATTATAGAACTCTGATACTTAAAACTGTAACCCTCAAAAAAAGAATGAGGCAGTTTTATTTGAATTAATAGGGGCTACTTTACCAGATGAGTAATACATATAATGCAGAAAACTGTATAGATTACAAAGTGGATAAATTTCTCTAAAATATGATCATTTAAATATAATTTAAAAATATATAATTACTTTAAAAATAGCTATACACACAAAACCTACTCAAACTTATAATATTTCTAAAAGAATGTATAAGAAACTGGTACTAAGTGGCTGTAGTAAGGCAGGGAGTAGACATGTGGGCTGGGCACATAAAATATTTATAGATCTATGGCCAGTCTTCAAGTTCCCACAACTCTTTGTTAGGGTGTGACTGGTATGGGCCATTGACCTGATCATTTTGTTTTAATGTCTCTGATCTATGTTCTTTTAGGAGAATAGTTGTACTTGTTACTGATGCTCATGAGCTTTGCTTAGCCTCCAGCATCTTTAGTCTCCCTTTTAATTTCCCCAGACTTCCTCCAGACCTATTCTTCTACGGGGCAAGTACCTCCATTTCCCCTCCAGACATTGCTAATACACTTCCCAGCAGTATGTTGAAAGGGCAATGTACATACACAATTTCTTCTATGCCCTGGAAAGCAGAATTTCCCAAATACAACGAGACAACTCTACAACTTCTATTTCCCTCAGTTTGACCTCAACTGTGGCGAAATCCAGGCTAAATTTCATCTCTTATCTTCTTTTCTTTCTCTTCCTGAGATATCTCCCTGGTAGCAACTACATATGTCTTAGAAAGATTTCTCTCTTGAAGGCTGAGAATATCCCCTACTCATTGTATTAGGCAGGGTTCTCCAGAGAAGAACTAATAGGATGTGTGTATACATATATAGAGAGAGATTTATTTTAATGAATTGGCTCACAATTGTAGAGGTATAATTCTAAATTGTACAGGGTAGATCAGTGGGCTTGAGACCCATGAAAGAGTTGCAGTTCAAGTCTAAAAGCAGTCTTCTGGCAATTCATTTTTGCTCTGGGGGATTTCAGTCTTTTTTTTTTTTTTAAATGAAGGCCTTCAACTGATTGGATGAGACTCACCCACATTTGCTTACTCATAATCTACTGATTTAAACCTTAATATCATCCAAAAAAGCACATCTTCACAGAAACATCCAGAATAATGTTGGGCCAAATATCTGGGCACCTTTGCCCAGCTAAGTTAACATATAAAATTAACTATCATACTCATATCTTTAATTCTTCCCTAGGTGATGTGATTCTATGGGAAACCTTCTAAATTTCATCATAGATATACATTCAGCAAGTGATTGAATTCATAAAACTTATTTATTTCTTAAAAAAGATAGGTTTTTGGTAATCTCAGTGTGGAATTAGCAAATCAGTGGGAAACCACAGAGAAATATTATTTAGAGAGAATGAAAAATAAATCAGCTTAATATTTTCAAAATATTATTCCTTTTAGAAGCATGCAGATATGTAAAAATGAATAATAACCAAAATATGTCAAGATTTCTTTCTGTCTTCTCTCTTAATGTTATGGTTTTCCTATTTTTAAAACTTTTTGGTGGGAACATATGGTTGATTTTGTAAAGAAAAATTAATGTGGAATGAAGATATTCATTTCTGATGCAAGGAGAATGAGAAGCATTTGAAAATATAATTGAATTTTTAGTTGAAAATTTTTAACAAAAGAATTCTATAAAATGTTCTCTTTGGAGTTCCATAAACTTACATACACATGGGTTCTAAACTAGGTTATGTGGTTGATGAATTAATTCCTAATTATACCTTCTTTGAGCAGAAGAAAAAAAATACATCCCTGTCATGCAAACTCCTCAGTGCTCTTTGTCTCTTTTCCATACTCCCACTTGTCCCTTTTAATGAAATATGAATTTTCTATGTGGGGTTTTGTTTGGTTTTGTTCCCCAGTAGAAACTGAGAAACAGGTGATGTATATTAGACATTGGAGCTTGGATATGACAGAGCATTTGTTTTGTGATCCTTATAGCAGAACTGGCTAGGAACTGATAGCCCAAGGTCAAGCTTCAGTCTTCTGTGAAAAGTAAACAATGAATCTTTTTGAAGCATTTTGACAGGGAAACAATTGTTTCCAGCTGAAAGGACGTTAAGTGTAGGATGTGAACAGTATAGTGCACATGTCAGAATTCAGAAATGATAGTGGCTTTTGCCTCTAACCTAAGTAGCCCTGCACTGATGGCTCAGAGCATTTTAACTGAAGTCAGCATCAGAGTACACAGTTCCTCTCCTTTATTCTTGTGGGAAGACTTGTGGCAGTAAGAATTCTTTTTGCTCAATCTATTCTGAAGAAAGCAGCACTCTCTAAAGATTTATTGAGACACCAGTCAACATGTAAAATTGAAGTTTTCAATTTTATATTTCCCACTAAATGCAAACTATGTTTCCTGCTAAACAATCTAGTTTCAAAAACATCAGAGAGCTTTTGTATACTCAGAATTTCATACAGTGCTTGACCCAGGGTAGGTCCTCCATAAATATTCATTCAGTTGAGCTAAATTTATTTGTCTATTTTATTGAACAATATTAGATTATCCTGCTTATAAATTTCAAGAAGGACATTAAATATATGTGATTAAATATAAACTAGGAACAATGATAAAAGATTTGATATCTTGTGTGGTGTTTATTCATTCTAATATGTGAAACTGGAGGAAGAAATGTAGAAAGGTTGTAAGTGCTTTTCTTTGTGCAGGGGAAGAAAGCACAAAGAGAAGGGGAGAAATAATGCATAGAACTAGGGAAATAATTAGCAATGAAGAGCCATCATTAGATACACAAATAAAAACAAAAATTAAACAACAACAACAAAAAAAACCCTAGGATACAAATTTTTTCTTGGCCCCAATACTTCTCACTTCTTTCTTATTTTTCACTATAACAGATGTCCCTTTCATCAAAACCTCCTTAAATAAATTGGCTTAGTGCATGTGAACTGAGGATTTCTACAAAATGCAAATGACCTAAATGTCATTTTATTTCATTAAGTTACATATTATTTGGCACAAATAAATGCCATCCGAATTATTCTCAAAGATTCAGGAACATAACATAGTAAGAATGTATTTATTTTAGATGGCTAAGGCAGTAAAATTCATAAAAACTCACTTTTGAAAAAGGGCACATGAACCCACATGTACTTAAAATGTGGCCTTTTATGTTCTTGGATTTAATAGATTGTCCATAAGCACACTATTTTGTGAATTTTAATGAATGCTTATGAACTTAGATCAATAAATATTTCATGAATATTCACTAATGATTTATGAGAATTTCACATGGCTGCTATCAACTTCTTGAGAGTTTTCTATTGGAATTATTTTAGAATAGATACAGTAATACTACAGTTATTTAGATGAAGTCTGCATCCTAATTGCATTATGTTTGTTTTTCTACAATGTTAATTTCTTTCATCAAATATCTTTTAATTTTAGTTAGCAGAGTCAGAGAGAAAACACTCCGAATGAAAGTCTACTTATTTTGCTGTATATACCATACAACCAACAAGCCCATAGAAATCCAAAAGTTTTTAGATTTTCTCCCCATACATACTTAAATGACAACATCCGGTGGTATTTAATTTTATGTTTGGACTGCCTTTCTATTTCTTTTGTTTCTATCTACCTCCTTATTTTTTAATCCCTATCTAGTCCCTCTGACTAGCTCCCCACCTCCTGCCTGACACAGAGCAATGTAGACTAGCTGGAGGCTCTCAGATAGGGATGGAAGCCTCCAGGAAACGTGTTATGGTGTTAATATGACTTACAGCAGAATTTCTTTTAATGTATGAGAAAACTGGCAGGGGAACATTAATTCACTGAGCTATCATTTTTTTAGTCGTCGACTGATTATGAGCACCTGTGCCAGACACTAGCGCTAGAAAGGTAAACAAGAAATAGGTCTGATCCTCAAGGAGGTCGCAGTTAGAAGACAAACATTAACAAAATAATTGCTCTAGAACCACAAAATAAATGTAGCTACAAGATACGTGAGAGACTGAAAGGGGAATGAGCCACGTGAAATTTTAAGACTAGTATTAAAGTATTTGACTACTTGGATTAGTAAAATAATTGTAGTAAAATATTTGATGACTTGGATTAAAGCAATTTCTAATTATTTTTCCATGTACATTATATATTTGCTCAGGTATATTTGTTACTGTACCATCGGTGACAAATTTAAATGCCAGCTTTGTTTCATTTTATATCCCAGTTTGTTTATAAGTGATATATATATATTTCTGGCTTTAAATGAGGTATCCTAAGAATTTATAACTAATCTTAATTATATTATAAATCATTGAAGAAATTATTATTGGATGACTCTGTTGAAAAATAAAGTATTTGCCATCCAAAAGCAAACATAATTGTTTTGGAATCATGCATGATTTTAAAGGCTTTTGGTTTCTAATTTCATTAGTAATTTTTCCCCTGTAGCCATTTTGCTGACCATAGAGGGTAATTATGTTTTAAGAATAGCATATCGATGATATATGAAAGAAAAATTTGGAAAATGTACAATTTTATTTATAGAGATTTTTCTTTTTTAAAAGTAACTTTACTGGGGTATATTTGATATAAAAACCTGTACATTTTTCATCTATACAATTTGATGAGTTTGTACGTATGCATATACCTGTGAAACCATCACCACAATCAAAAGTTTCCAATCCAACACCTCCAAATTTTCCTTGTGTCTTTTTTTTTGTGTGTGTGGTAAGTGTACTTAACATGAGATCTCTTAACAAATTTTGAAGTGCACAATTCAATATTATTAACTATCATCTTGTATAACTAAAACTTCATAGCAATTAACTTCCCATTTCTCCCTCTCTCTAGCCTCTGATAACCACCATTCTATTCTATACTCTTTATTTTATGAGTTTGACTATTTTCAGTACCTCATCTAAGCAGAATCATGGACTCTTAAGTAGAATCATTTAGACTGCCAAGGCAGTCAAAGAAAGACAAACACTGCATGGTTCAACTCAGCATGGTGTTCTCAGGGTTCATCCAGGTTGTCACAGATGGCAGCATCTTCTTTTTTTTTAAAATCTGAATAATATTCCATTGTACACATATACTACCTTTTCTTTACCCATTTATCTTTTGATGGATATTTTGATTGTTTCCATAACCTGGCTATCGTGAATAGTGCTGCAATGAACATAACAGAGCAGATACCACTTCAAGATCCCAATTTCAGTTCTTTTGGGTATAAACCCAGAAGTGAAATTGTTGGATCACATGATAGTTCTAACTTAATTTCTTGGTGAAACTCCATACTGTTTCCACAGTCGCTGCACCATTTTACATTCCCTCTAACAGTTTGGAAGGGTTCCAATTTCTCAATTTCTCTTTTGCCAACACTTACTCTTTAAAAAATTTTGTTTTGTTTTGTTTTTAATAATAGCTATCCTAACTGCTGTGAAGTGAGTTTATCACTTTTTTGTTGTTGTTATTCTTCTGCCATGTGTTTCTAAAGTTATTGTCTACTTGGCTACGAAGTAAAAGACAAAATTTGCAATGAAAACACTACAGTAATTATATAAAAACTTTACCCTTTTGAACTCTTAGGAATACGACTTGATAATACTATGCTTATGTTTGATACATATTCTCAGGATGTATATACTTGGCCCAGAAACCTTTTTACACTACAGTTTTCATCCCCTCCTTCACCATATTTGACTTCTTAAATCTACCAGTAGTCTTTTAATTTTTTTAATTAGTAAAATTGAGCTATTAATAAATAATGAAATGATTTCTGTTTATCAGTAAATGGTTATAATCATAAACTGTTTTGTTTTATTTTCATCTATTTTTTATTGAAATATAGTCAGTTTACAATGTTAGTTTCTGATGTACAGCATAGTGATTCAGTTATACATTTTATATATATATATATATATATATATATATTCCTTTTCATATTATTTTTCATTATAGGCTATTACAAAGTACTGAATATAGTTCCTTGTGCTATACAGTAGGACCTTGTTGTTTATCTATTTTATATATAGTAGTTAGTATCTGCAAATCCTGAACTCCCAATTTATCCTTCCACCCCTACTGCCCTTTCCCATCTGGTAACCTTAAGTTTGTTTTTTATGTCTGTGAGTCTGTTTCTGTTTTGTAGATTAGTTCATTTGTGCCATTTTTTTAAGATTCCACAAATAAGTGATACCGTATGATATTTTTCTTTCTCTTTCTGGCTTACTTCACTTAGTATTATGATCTCCAGTTCCATCCATGTTGCTGCAAATGGCATTATATTTTTTATGGCTGAGTAACATTCCCTTGTATGCATAGGCTATTTTATATCTTGACATAACAACTATATTTTCCATAAAATATAATTGAAACCTATAAATGTTCAATAAAATCTTCAAATGTAATTGTGTGTTAATCACTAAGTATGGCTTTGTTTCTTTCCTTGCTATTAGAAAATAAACTGATAAATTGATCACATAAGGTAAATAAAAAAGAGGAGCAAATTCGTGCCAATAAATCATTAAATTTTTCCAGTGAATAGCTTCAGCTATCCCCTCAGATCCAGGAAAAGTGAAAGAAAACTTTAATGGTTGGATACTGAGCTAATAGTTACTTATTATCTACCTAATAAAAGGAAAGTCTGCTGTTTCTCTTTTTAGCTAATTTTATTTTATGTTGCTGTTGAATATGAAATGCAATGATCAGATCAGAAGTTGCAGAAAGATTTTAAATTACTTAAAAATTTCAGCAAAACTAAAATTCACTTAATGCCTAAAAGAATACAAAATTACATGTAAATAAACACATTTGATTTTAATATTAAAATAATTAGTGTATTGCATATATTTTATTATATTAACCACTGATTCCATTGAAAGCAAGATAATAAAATTTCCTTTTGGCTTCCATAATTCTGAGAAAAAGACTCTATATGGAGTTCCAGTGCATTTCCTTATACCTACCCCCTCTCAGAAACAAACAAGCAAAACTTAGATGCTGCTATTTAAAACATTTATCAGCAAACTTTTCCTTTGGGAATTTGAAAGCAAGCCCAATGAGTGAGTGTTTTTTATAACTCACCATACAGACTATGTTGTATTAGTTAGCTTTAGCTGCATAAAAGTATCACTCCAAAAACTAGTTTCTTAAATAACCATTTATTATTTCCCCAAATTTCTGTGTTGACGAGACAGTTCAGATGATGTAGGCTAGTCTCTGTTGACGTCAGCTGGTCTTGTCTAGACACCTGTGGTTACTCGGCAGGTCATCGAGGACTTGTTGATCTAGGTGGCCTGATACGTATGCCTGGCAATTGGAGCTATATATTAGTTGGGGTTACAGGAGTGATATGATTATTGTTTTTCATCAAGCAACACGCTACCCTGGTAATTTTTACAAATGAGATGGCATCTTTCAGTAGCACCAAGAAGGGGAAATCCCCATGCAGAAGCAATTTTCAACTTTCTGCTTGTGCCACATTTACCACTTTTCTGTTAGCCAAAGAAATTTGCATGGCTGTGTTCAGAGTCAGTGTCAGAGACAATAATCTGAGGGCATAGATACAGGGGGGAACTGAGTAAAACTGTGAGAAATTTTATGTCTTTGAATATTTGATTTCTTCTGCAAAGATACATGATATCAAAGATTTTATTTTGTAAAGACTAGACTGGTATAGAAAGGAAGGCTGCATGAGGAATTGGCTTCAACTACAGAGACAGTGAAACTAATAATAAAAAATGAAGCCAACATTACTGGGTATTGTCCAGGGCTGCTATACAAACTGATGTTTTCTTTCAAAAATTGTTTTCTTTTCCATTTTGGTCCCAGTGTAAACATTTATAAGCTATTAAGTGCCTGAGTGATTTGAAATACAAACTGATCCAAATTATCAGTGCCAACAGCCTAGGAAGTAATCGCCAACTGACCAAATATGGTATGAAGATGGAAGTAAATTATGATTTCTGAAACTTCTGCATATTTTTTGAAAATTAATTTCCGAATGAAATGGCACATCTGTCCAGATGGCTTTTGGACAGTTAATAATATCATAAATCATTACTTTTTTATGTGAGGAAAATGTTTACTACAGTCCAACATCATTAGTCAGTAAACAGTGAAACTTTAGAATGGTAGACCACAGACTAAACGCTGCTGTCATTCATTTTTGTTCAATTATTCAAACTTTTTGATTTATTTACATTATTTAATTTTTTCATGCATCATTTGCATGGTGGAAATATTAATGCTGACTTAATAGGATAATTGCAAGAAATACTTAATGAATGTTTTAGACAATCTAAAATGGAAAAACGCTGTATACCTTCTGTTCCACTGCAATTAGATAGGGGCATTCTTAAAGAAGCATACATTGTCAAAGCAATATGCATTACAATACGAATTGTTTGAGTAGAAAAAAGACATTTATGCATTATAGAATTTTTTTACCCATTGCTTTAGTAGAGAATATGTAAAGCCACACCAATGTAATATGCCTCTTAGGTAAGAGACAGTATTTTTTTCCAAATAAGAGTAGGATTTCCAGAAGATCCTAATTCCAAACTGAAACAATAATAGTGTTTGGAATAATGAAGTCATATTCCATAAGATTCCATCACATTATAGGTAAATTTGCATTACAAAAACTGTATAGTCAAACATACAGAGTAATAAGCAACCACTTGAAATATTTGTTTTTATGGCATACCACTAATTAAAATTTTTGATGCACTCCCTCAGAGACTATATTTAGTCATCACTTTTGAAAAAAAAATTGTTTCTAAATATATATGAGAATGTCTACATTTTGCACTTTCTACCCAAGAGTAAATATTGAAAAAGTTTTGTGAATGAATCTCAAAAGTAATTTGAGAGAAGAATTTTTGGTGAAAATAATGACAACTTTAAATAAAATAGTGTCTTCTAGGGAATGTGTGTGTATATATATATGTGTGTGTGTGTGTGTGTGTGTGTCTGTGTGAATTTCACTTCTGATTTTAGACCTTTAACAAAATATTAGTGCTTAATAGATATTGGACTGTATTCTTAGAGAATTAGAAATGTCTCAAAAATTATGATACACTTATGAGTATATTAGTATTTTACTAATTTCACAGTAAGAAAATTGAGGTTGAGTAGCTTGCCCAAATTCACATAACTATTACATGTTGAAATACAAAAGCTGATCTTTGGGTTTTTTAAATATACAAGATTTAGCTTGAAACTATATAGTTTATTTGTGTGATTATATCCCAGCCTTTGGTCCTTTGTTCCTTCCTGAAAATCTTCTACTGTAAAAATACTCAGAATGCGGTGCGTATCTCACTGCTCTTTTATCTCTAGATCTGGTCTTGAAAATTCTCAATATTTTAATTGTTTAATGATTCTTCTGATTTTTTCCTTCAGATTTTGTCAAATTTTTCTAATTGTCCCTGTAATTAGGTTAGTCTGCAATATGCTTCTTCACCATTCCTGGAATCAGAACTCTTCATACTCTATTCATGTATCTCAGATGCTCCATTAGCACGTACCAGGACAGGACTGGGCTTACAGAAGATTTGTTTTGCAAAATTCCTGTGTAAGATAGAGGAGCAGAGCAGGCATAGGTAGAGAGCCTGCAAACTGCAATGTTGGCCCGACATTTGTTCAAGAAGGGAAGGCGGGCATAGAAAGAGCCTGAGACTTCAGTGCAGCTCTGAGAAAGTCTCAGCCAGGCCAATAGGGAAGCCCAGGACAAAGATCACCTACTAGAATTGTCCCGTATTAGGCAGGAATGGCTCCACCAAGCTCCAACACTGGCTGGGAACACCCAGGGAGCATGGCCTTGGTAGTGCAAATCAGAAGGTGGAGCAGGTGAAGGCTGGGCGCTACGTTTCCTGCAAGTCTTTTCTGAAAGAAGACTTGAGCAGTGTACTACTGTGGCTCTCGCAACTGCAATCTTATCACTCTTCTGTTTTACTTTGTTCTTTCATTATTTGTTTTCTCCTCTAAGTATGAGATAAAGTTCAGTTCTGATTTTTAAGGTTAATAAAAATATTAAATGAGAAAACAGAAATGTATGGTGGAACACCTAGAAGTGCTATTCAAATCCTAATTATCATGTTATTCCTTAGATATAGTTCTAGACAACAAATACTCAAAGTAGATAATAAATTTGAGTTTTGGCAAACTACTATCCATCTTGATACACTAATGTCATATGTGTTAAGACATTTCTAATAGAAGTAACAGTACTTCAGGCATACTCTGTCTAAGTCCATGATTAGAATTTGGTATTGTTTTTTGTAAGCTTAGTTCAAAATAGCATGTGATTTTCCATGGCCAGAACTTAATTGAGAAACTTTAAATAATTCCAAAATAGTAATCAGCTTTGAATTTCCGAGAGGAAATGTGTATATCAGAAGGTGCTAATATTAATTGTAATTCCTGGCTATAAACATCTTAATCAACAGAATTTATAGACTACCAAATTTCATATGGGTATGTACTAAATTATTTACAATAAGAAAATACATAGACAAAGTATGTAGACAAAGGTTCTTCCTTTCAAACCATATGTAATTCTCCTGGCTAGATGAAACTTTAATTTCAAAGTCATTTACATTTTAAGAAGATTAAGAAATGAACTATAATGTTAACAAATGGTAGAAAGTGACCTGCAGTTTTTACTGTTATTATAAGTTTATATTTCAGTAAAAATTTCATAATCAATTTTTCCATGTCCCATCAGTTTGTGACACTATATTTTTATTAATACATGTGTGTAAATATCTGAAATGTCAAGAAAGACAGACATATTCAGTTGGATAATAATTATTTCTCTATTAAAATCAATTGGATTGTACATGCTATGGGTGAATTTGGGGGATAGGGTAGAAGAGTGAAAATTATAAAATTATGACTAATATGTAATATCATATATAGTTAAAATACATTGCTTCAAAATATTGATTGTTATTAAAAATTCAAACAACAAAAAACAACTTGGTACATGTATTTAAAGGGTTTTTTTTTTGTCTTTTTCACAGCATAGGAATAAACAAGTAAAACTAAATAACCCCAAACCATTTTACTGTGTTCCTATAAATTACCACTCCTTTGGAACCTCCAAATTACACTAAGAAATGCACATTTATTATTATTCCAAAGGTTTCAGAGAAATCAATAAACACACATGAAAAATTCTTCTCACTTGTACCTTTAGGATAATGGCTTTCAACCTTTTGTGTGCTTCTGTTATACTTCTGATTAGCAAATTTTTTATAACACACATGACAATATTATTTTACCATAACACAATTAAAGAGGAATAATGAAAATCTATCATTAGCACAATAATTTAATGTTGTGCATTACTTATAAAAGCATCTGTATTAATTGTCTTCTTCCAACATAATATTCATATTCACTGTGGCAAAATTTTTAAAAAATGACTTGATGACACACTGATTGAGAACTTATGCCTTGGTTATGGATACTCAGCTATGCCTCACTCACTCTGAATATTACATCATGGCATCATGAAATCTTCATAGAAACATCTTTAAAGTAACATGCCCAAAATTACAGAATAAAATGTCTCTACCTATTCCTTTTCTTCTTTTAAGACGTGGTCCTGTGGGCTCATTTCCAAATAGATTAAAGATCTCAAACAGTGAATAATAAATTTAATTTTTTGTCCTACTATACTCTTGATAGATGACAGTGTTTTCAGAAAACTGGCTAATCACCAAAACTGCAGTTAGCCATGTAACAAATTGATTAGCAAGAAAAATGCACTTCCCTTTGAAAGTTTTCTACAGGATGAAATATTTTGGAAGTAGGCTAGAATACAGATATCTACTGGATATGTTGTTTCCACCAGTTTAGAAAAATGTGAGGATGCTGTAAAATTTATGTTAAATGAAAAAATTTAACCCATTAGTAATTTAAGACTTAAAATACAATCAACATTAATGAAATAAATGTGGTAATTATATATATATATATATAAACACACATATATACATATCTGTAAGTTATGTATATATTATATATTTGATAAGCTTTTTCCTCCTTCCCATTTGCAAGAGCTGTTACTAATATTGATGAACAAAGGAAAAACACTGAGAATCATGAAGATATGCTAAGAAATGGGCATGGCGAGTGTTAAGAAACAGAGGCTTTTGAGTAACACCGTATGGGAGCAAGAATAAATTACAAGTACCAAGAGAAAGAAATTGAATTTTCCATATGTTATCTGGTAACTGTCTTTACAACCTGGCTTTCATTTGTAACAGAAAATCTATTTAAGATTCTCAAATACTTATATATAATCAGCTCCCAACCTTTAAAAAGAAGGTTTTTCTCCTAGTGGTGAAATAACTAGGCTTCTATTCTCTGGAATGAGTTAAACAGGAGGGGAGAAGTCTTCAAAGTTGTCAGTGCTTTCAACATCAGATGCTGTCTGTACAGTCAGATGATCCCAGACCATGTAGAAATCTGTATTACAACTGGGAATGCAGAGGATTCCGGTTCGAGAGGGTGACATAGAAAGATTCTGAGCACACTTTCTCCCACAAATATGCTGAATCTATAGCTATACAGTTAATGGAACAATTTCCTCTGGGGAAAAAAACCCCTAAAAACTGGCGGAGTGACCCCTTCACATTGGGCAAACCACCCTGAAGTGGGTCGGAATGTCTGAGACACAATTTTGCCATAAATCCCACCCTAGCCTAGTAAACTCAAAACCCAGAGTTTTATTCTGCATCTGTCTCCTCAACTTTTAAGACCAGCACTTAAGAGAACTGGGAACATACAGTTCCCAGAGAGAACTGGGAATACATAAAGTAAACAAAAAGAAAACAAGTAATGAAAAAGAAATCTTACCATTCGTTCCAAGAAAAAGTGTTAAAAATTTCAGAGCACTAAAGTATAGTCAGTCTGAATTGCTCCATCTCCAGATATAATTTGGCTAGAGCTTTATGGTCCTGTTTGATCTAAGTAAAATAAGTTTATAATCTACTATTGATATTGCTTTCCTTTATCTGGATTTTATAAAGCCAAAGTAAAAATGTTCTTATGAATCTGAGTGGGTGAAACAGAAATTGAACCAAATATTTTTTGAGCTGTACAACTCAGTTTATTCAGGGTTAAAAACAATTTTAAAATATAAATGATGACAGTAGCTTTTCACAGAGTAATAGGAATTAAGCTTTTATCGCTGCAGTTTTCAATACTTGACCCAGAACCTTGATGAGAGGGTTACAGCTGACATGGGAAAGTGTTATTTTAAGTACTTGCATCAAAGACATATATTGCTGAGGAACAATTTTTGAGTGAGGCGTTTGTATAGTACCCTTTTATAACCCATACTAAAATTCATGACTGTGGCTGTCATACTTCAGTGGAGCTAAAATATTGTGGACTAGAATCTGATCAATAACATACTTCAAGTAGAACAAAATGTAGAATATCAATAGTTTCACTACCATTATTTTTCAAAACACATTACCTAATCTGTGTGGTAGTTATAGAAGAAAATACAATATACAGGTTGCAAAATGATATATAAAATATAAAATAGTGATGCCATCCTCAGGTATTTCTATTCAAGTTTTTGCTCTCTAGGTTTTGTGGTTTTATGACATTAACCACAAAATTGCAGACTGGAAGTAAAGCACACAACACCAACATCCAAAATTTATCTCATTGTCTTTGAATACCTTCTTTCAATCTGATTTCCGCTGGCCAAAGTGAAAATAAAAAGATCAGCTGTAAAGAATGGGGAGGATTCATTTTCCTTAGATTGCTTTTAATGTGTAAGCATCTAGGACGTTTTTGTTTTTTTCCTATGGAAATCCCTTGCCTACCAGGGACAGAAGTGTGACTTTCAGGAAAGACTTGTCCCCCTTTGTTAGTTATAAGTAATTTCTGTGAGAGAGAATTTCTTTTTATGGGCTTCTGCTGAACAGGAGAAACATTTTTAGAGGACACCACTCATGTAAGTTTCCTTAGAAAGTTACAGGGAGAGACCGTGTGAGACAACAAGGGGTTAGTCAAAGTCCCCGACCCAAGTATATGACTTCTGTGTTAACAAAGGGCAACCACAGTGATGATAATGAAGTTAATAATTAAGTTATATAATTAATACTTGTATGTATTATATATTTACTTATAAATGCTATAACATTTCTGAGTGCATCCTATGTGGCAAGATCTATACTAAGAATTTTTAAAATGTTTTTTAAAATAATCTCAAAAACTCTTTGTGAGTTTTGTTAATGATATCCCGTTTTATAAAGGAAAACGATAAAACTTAGAGGCATTAAACAGTTAACCCAGGGTTACATCAAGAGACAGAGTCAAGTCTACACAGTTGAACTTAGAAATAGCTCTATTTCTGTATAGCTGCAACGTCAAAAAATATGTTCTCTTGGGAAGGAGAACGTGCTGCTGAAAGTTCTATAATAATAAGTGATACCATACAACCATTGTTAACAGTGTACAGTAAATAGCATCAAAAGCCACTGCAATAGTCACAACATTTTCTTCATAGTTTTCAGCACATAAGTAAACTACTCATAAAGAAAATTTCCCTTAACAACCGCAAGCATGAGCTTTACCCAGATATGCTCCAGGACAGATTTGATGGCTCATGTTTTAGAAAGGAGTGCTTGTTCTTTGCTGTCATGTCATAGGTTGCATCATTTCAAGTGGATTGAAAAAGATTAAAGATATTACTACAAAGACTAGTATAAATAATACAAACTATCCTAGCCCACTGCTTTTTTTATCTCTCCTTTTACACAACCGCCCACTTAAATCTCCATTTATTTGGAATGTATTAAAAATGCATTCAGCCAAAAACAAGAGGAAACAAAAATTGCCTAGGATATAAAGTACAGAAAGTAGTAGAGGCATGAGATTTGTTGTTTTTATATTAGTAAGAATGTTTATTATGTAAAATATAGAAAGTAATAGATATCTAATAATAAGAACTATAAATTCTCAGAAATGGCACAATTAACAACAACAATAAGACTTATACTTATTGGTGAATTTTAAAAGTGCTATTTCTTCAGAAAAATCATTTGAAATTTTCTTTTTAAGCCATTAAATGCAACTTAATTGCATGTGTTTGCATAAAATTCAGTATAAAATTACTCTGTAGCACATAAAATATTAATTTAAGCTTTGAAGTTTGTGGAAAATATGTTCAAAGTCAAATTAAACTCACTAAAGCTTCCCTAAAATTTGACTTTCTTCAATTTATTATTTTTTTTTAATTTCAGAAATTTGTCCCAGCTTATTTCATTAGGCTTTTTGGGTTTCAGAGTATTCAAAGATCACACAAGATTTTAAACACAATGAAGTCCACATTGTATGAAATTATTTTGAAGTTCACATCATATGAAACTATTTAATAACAATTTCAACTACATTTTTATTGACATCAACTATTTCCTCATGAAGTGAGCAGAGTGCATAACTTTAGGGAACAAGGCTTTACTTTCCTTTCAGACCCTCTTAAAGTTATATTGATGATTTCCTGTTAAAACTAGACATAGACCTCTGAGATAATACAGACATTCTAAAGCTGTTACTATAGTCTTGTTATGGTGACTTGGTTGTTGGAAGAGGTCATTGAGAGGAAATGGCCTCTTGACAGTCTGAACTTTGTTACCCACTTTTCTTGTCCTTGGAATGTATTTTCTGCCCACCATTTCCCACAATGGGAACTGTTTTCGTGGATGCAGCCTTGAGAAAGCAATGTGTTGCTGAGACCACCTACCTGGACTGTATGTGTGACTGAACCCAGTTAAGACCTCTCTATAAGCTTTTAAGATTCTGGCTGGTGGGTGCAGAGATCTACTTGTCTTGAAGTTGCTCAAGACAAGCCTGTTATGAAAGTTTCCGTGCTTATGAAACCTACAACCTAGCAATTTGGAGTGACCTGCCTGTTGCCCTCTGTGTGTGGGCATCAATTTCAAATTCACCTGGGAAGCTCTCAAGATTTTAAACCAACATTGGTGCAGTGGGTTATTTCCAGTTTCCTGTCTTGGTCCCTGAAACAGGAACTTCCTGCTTCTTGTGAACAATTAAGAAAAAGTATTTTATTCTCTTCACATCATATTTGCTCCTCCCTTTCTAGACCAAGGTACAGTAGTAGCAGCAGCTACTCTGTATAGAACAGCCATAGGACATTTCTTTGACTGGGTTGCCTGAGTTCAGTGCAGGCAGTAGAAATAATCCAAATTCCCTGTGAGTCCTAAGCTGTGTTTCAAATCCTGTTTTACCAGTTGAAATTTTGGTTAAGCACTTTGACTAAGTAAAATTCAATAATGAAAGTTATCACTGTTCTTTATAATTATCACATCATAGCGTGTACCTTTCAATTATTTTACCCATTTTCCTTATTTCTTCTTTTTCTGTTTTTTATTTATAGAATTATGCATGCATTGAATAATCAAGAAGCAATAAGAACAAATGTGCTGGCCTTTAAAAAGGACTTTAATGGTGAGTCACAGCATTAATATAATTACATACTTGCACCTATATAAAGACATAAAGACGTATGAACCGAGAGAACCAGTAAGACATACAGATCAGTTGGTGATTAGAATGCAACTATGGTCCATCTGTCTTTCTTCCTCTTTCTTTCTTTCTTTCTTTCTTTCTTCTCTTTCTTTTCTTTCTTTCTTTCTTTCTTTCTTTCTTTCTTTCTTTCTTTCTTTCTTTCTTTCTTTCTTTCTTTCTTTCTTTCTTTCTTTCTTTCTTTCTTTCTTTCTTTCTTTTCTTTCTTTTCTTTCTTTTCTTTCTTTTCTTTCTTTCCTCTGTCTGTCTATCTATCTATTCAATAAAGTTAATACACTTATTTGACCATGAGAAAAAGCCTGTTAGTAGCAGTGGCATTAAACTTAAGTGGTAATGGAAGTCGTAGTGGAATGAATTATTAGGTTAATACTCAACCTTATTTCAGATTATTTTAACTTAAGTGGTAAAATTAAAATATATATTCCTATTTTACTGTTTTCCATATTTTCTGTTTATTTTATTATATTAAGAGCTGTGTGAATCTGTTTAAGTTTTGGGACAATTAGGATAGTTTGAAGAAATTACAGTTCTCATCAAGTCTCTGGACTGGGTAAATTTATTGTGTCCATTGCTCAGCATGGAACAGCTTAGACCTATATTTGCATAAGGAAATCAAGCTCAGGTTTCATAGTTGTAAATTTATTAACAGGGTGGAGTTTTTAAAAATCACTTTTTAAATACTTCATATTTATTAAACGTATTGGAAAACTTCAAAGCAAATTTGTTGTGAGAAAGTGAATGCTGTCAATGTAAACTCCCTGAACAAAAACAACTCCTTATCTAAGCTGCGTGAGACTTTCAAAGGGGTACACAGTGTATACATTTCTGAGCCATTCAAAATAACTTCATTTGATGATCTATTTATGGTCCGTACAAGATTTAAAATCAGACAAGATTAGGGAGATACTGAATCATAGATTCCATGAAACAATTATTTGCTCATTTCTCAGCAAGCCATTCTATAAGTGCTGTCTCTCTAAACAGAAGGTAGGACTCATTTCTGCTCTTCACTCCACTGATGGGGAAGGAAATCTAGAAATGTGTCTGCCACACTTCTTGCTATTATTTCCCAGTGTTAACTGACCTAAGCCCCAGTTTTTTATAGCTCAAATGTAAGTTATAGTTCTTTGGTATTAAGCTGAATAAAAGTAAATAAAAAAGTGACCCACTTAATTCTTTCTCTACCAAAGGAATTTTCATTATCACAGTATTTTTATATGGTTGGAAAACTTACTTTAAAATACTTTATGAGCAGAGAGGAGCCACATTCGGTTGACTATGGAAAAGTTTTGCTGCTACTGCTTATAGACAAAGTATCTGACTTCATATTTTATATTAGCCCTTAATTTTATATCAGCTAATATTAGAAATATATTAGTACTTGTAGTACAAGTATATTATAACTTCTGGTTTTAACAGCAGTGCAACTGCAGTCTTATATTCATTATACGAAAATCCAACTGTTCTAAAAATAGGTTTTTTCTTTCACTGTTTTGGCAACTAAACATGATGTGAGCTGACCTGAACTCAGGTGATGGTAAAACACAGTGAATCCATTTATAGTCTTTGTATAGCACAACACATGTGGATGTGCTTATAGTTTGCTGAAGTTATGTGTATGTGTTTCACTGTGAGGTGCTGCTTGACTCAGCTGAAGGTGTTATTCTATAGAATATGTAGGCAGCTTTTTAAAAACCTCAAAAAATGTGAAATTCAGAGCATATCTGTATAGTTGATCTATAATAGCACCTTCTAGCCCTAGTTCTTGAAAAAGAAACAGTCAAAATTGGAAAATAGACATTTTACTTAAACCTAGAAACCTTGCCCTCCAAATGTGCCCAATCTCTCTCATCATCTGCTTGACCTTTACCGTGATCTCTTCTTTTCGCTCTCCTTTCTATTGTCATCATGCTTTTATATACCTGCCTCACTAATAGCCTTTGCTAATAATGCAGCTCTCTCATAGTACATGCTACATTCTACCAGTTAATTTTCTTGTCTCTCCCTAACTGAGCTTTCAGACTAGTTTATCCTCTTAGCTTAGTCACACTTCTGTAATTTTCTAAAATCTTGCTTTTATGTGACATGAAAAACATTATATAAGGCTTGAGTTAGTAAATCAAAAAGCCTGTGAGTTAATGAAAGTATAATTCCTATAGAAGTTGACTGAAATAAAAGAAATTAAAGGAAGAAAATTTCACAGTTATCCTGTGGTAGATACAGCTGGTTGACTGGTCAGCATCTGTCCTCTACTGTCCCTTGGCAAGAAAACCCTGATGTTTTTTAACCCTCTTGCAAGAGTCTGTGTACTTTTGTGAAGGCTTCTGTATAGACTGAATAGGTTACAGTGACCTCATTCCTTGTCTTTGTTTTTGCTTTGTGAGGAATATAGGACACATAAAGAGAGATTTTCAGTGGACTTCTGTATGTCCAGGTTTATGTACCATTAAAAAGGGATCGTAAACAAGACCCCAATTAATTCTTAGGGCAATTCTCCCAAATCTGTAAATTCAAAAGACTATGATATTATTGAAAGTATTCTGAGGCACAGAAAAATGGAAACTTTTAAATCATTTGTGTGTAGTGAACATACCATTAGTCTGTTAACCAAAACAAGAAAAGAATTCAAACCCATAAAAACCACTACAGACAAACATGATGATGAAAAGATCTTAAATAAAATACCTGCAAAATAATTAAAGCATTAAAAAAATACAGTCCATACCCAACTTGGGTTTATTTTGACAGTGCAAGGATAGTTCAGTTTTAGAAAAGCTATTGTTAAGTTTATCATATCAACAGATATAAGAAGAAAGGCTTATGATTTTTTCCACAGATGCTGATAAAACATTTGTCAAAATTTATCATCCATTTCTATTTATTGAGCCTTTTATCTTTTTTTTGAATAGGTTCTAGGAAGTTATTCAAGAAAACTAAGCAAAGGTTTTTTAAAGTTTTTGTGATAAAGTTTCATTAATTTCTCTTGTGTTTCTTACCTCTGATTTTTCTGACTCTTTAATCATAATACTTCTATTTTTTATTCTTGATCGATCTTTCAGTGGGTTGTTTATTAATACTGCAAAAAACAAACTTTTAACTTTGTTGATTTTATTTATCCTTGTCTTATAGATTTACACTTTAATTTTTATTGTCCTATGTTTCTACTATCTGTTTTTCTTCAACTGACTATTTTTAAAGAAATTTTTAGAGCAGTATTAGGTTTACAACAAAATTGAGAGGAACATATAGATACTGCCCATATATTGGCAATTGTATACTTGCATAGCCTCCCTCATTATCAAAATCAAGCATCTGAATGCTACATTTTTTAATCAAAGATGAACCCACATCAACACATCATAATTATTCGAAATTCATAGTTTACTTTAGTGTTAATCCTTATAGTTGTATTTTGGACAAATGTATAATGACACATGTCCATCACTATTGTATTATACAGAGTATTTTCACTGTCCTAAACATTCTGCTCTCTGCTATTCATCATTCCTCCTCCATACCACTGGCAACCTGGTAACCATTGATCTTTTTATTGTCTCCATAGGTTTGCTTTTTCCAGAATATCATTTAGTTAGAATGATACAGCATGTAGCCTTTGTCAGATCGACTTCCTTCACTTATAAATATGTATTTAAGGTTCTGCCTTGTCTTTTCTTGATAGATAATTTCTTTTGGTGCTGAATAATATTCTATTGTTTGGATGCACCTCAGTTTATTTATCCATTCACCTGTTGAAGAATATCTTTGTTGCTTTCAAGTTTTGGCAATTAGGATTAAAGCTGCTATAAACATCTGTGTGCAGGTTTTGTGTGGATGTAAGTTTTTAATTCCTTTGGATAAATACTAAGAAGCATGGTAAGAGTATGTTTAGTTTTGTAAGAAGCTGTCAAACTCTCTTCCAAAATGGTTGTGCCACTTCATATTCCAAGCAGGAAAGTGTGAGAGTTCGTGTTGTTTCATATCCTTATCAACATTTGGTGATGTCATTGATCCAGTTTTGGCCATTGTAATAGATTCATAGTGGTATCTCATTGTTGTTTTAATTTGTATTTTCTGATGACATACAATGTTGAGCATCTTGCCATATTTGCCTTCTGCATATCTTCTTTGATTAAGATCTTTGACCCATTTTAAAATTGGGTTGTTTATTTTCTTATTGTTGGGTTTTAAGAGTTTTTTTGTATATGTTGAATTAAAGTCCTTTATCAGGTCTATCTTTTGCAAATATTTTCTCCCTGTCTATGGCTTGTATCCTAATTCTCTTAACATTATCTGGACTGTAAATTCATTTTTTGCATGTGGATGTCCAGTTGTTCCAGCACCATTTATTTAAAGCCTGTCTTTGTCAAAGATCTTTGTCTTTGTCAAAGATCAATTGACTATATTTATGTGAGTCTATTTCTGGTCTCCTGTATGTTTCATGGAGCTATTTATTCTTTTAACAATACAACTCTGTCTTGATTATTGTAGCTTTAAAGTGAGTTGAAGTCAGATGGTGTCAGTCTTCCAATGGTTCTTCTTCAATATTGCATTGACTATGCTGCATTTTAACTCCTCTTTTCTAACATAAATATTACTGCTTTGTTGCATTGTACAAGATTTGATATGTTGTGTTTTCATATTCTTTTATTCTAAGTACTTTAAATCCCATTATATTTTCTTCTCTTATTCTTGATTTACTTAGATGTGGAGATTGGCAAGCCAATTTTAAATCTTATATGAAAGAGGATAACTATAAATAGCCAAAATCTTTTTGAAGAAGGTTAACAATCTTCTTTGCCAAATATCAAGATTTAATGTGAAGTAATAGTAAATATGGCAGTATTTTTACATAGAAACATATGAAATGACCATAGCAATAGAGAATGATTGTTCAGAAAAGGACCCTCCTGTATACTGAACTGAAGTATGTATCAGAAGTAACATGGTAAATTGGTCAGGATAGGATGAACTGTTCAAAAGAGAGTTTAAAAATATTGACAGAGATTGAAAAAATAAAATCCTACCTCACATTATCCATAAAATTAAAATATAGATGGATTAAGTATTAAAATATCTAATTTAAACTTGAAAAATTAGCAAAATGCCCAGTGAATACCCTTTTGTTAGAGGACCATTGTGGGAATTTTACAATAAGACCTAAAACTTTCGAATTGATTACATTAAAATTGATGGCAGCAATTCATGAAATTATATATTATAACAAGTGAAATAGAGTTAGAAAATAAAAAAGATAATTGAAAGAGTCAATAAAAATTGGTATCAATAATATATAATAATTCCTACTAAGGAAATGTAAGGAAATGATAGTACAATAAGAAAATATGTCTATGATATGTAAAGTTTTACACTTTCAGAGAAGTAACTGTATATATCTGATATATATAGTTTTCCATTTCCACACACCTCATACATAATTGTATGAACAGATAATCTCCCTTATTATAAACCAAGGAAATGCAAATCAATAGCAGTTATAATACCGCTTATTAACACAGTTTATTGCCAAATTTAAGATGCTGGATAATATTAAGTGTTAGCAAGAATGTGGATTAACAGAATCTCTTCTAAACTGTTATTTGCAAATATAAAAATATAATTATTTTGGAAAACAAGATTGTATTTGTTTATAAATTTGAACAATTAAATTCTCTATTAACTGACATTGTACACCTAGGCATATCTTCAATAAAAATTTTGTATTTGTATGCTAGGAAACATGAACATGGATATATCCAAAACAGTAGTACAGTAAGTCCTAAATATGCATGGATTTCAAATCTACAGAATCAACCAACCTCAGATAGAAAACATTTTTTTAAACTGCAGAAAGTTCCAAAAGGTGCAATTATTTACATTTTATTGGGTTTTATAAATAATCTAGAGATTATTTAAAGTATATAGGATGTTGTGTGTAGGTTACATGCAAATACTATGCCATTTTGCATAAGGAACTTCTGGTATTTGCTGGGTGTACTGAAGCCAATCCTTTGAAGATACTGGGGGATGACTGTATTCACAACACAAAATAATCTAAATACTGAAATGTGCCTAAGAAAAGAATGAACGAATCCATTGTAATATATTTACATAGTGGAATATCATGCAGCAGTGGAAATCAGTTAGAGGTACACAAAATAATAGAACTGAATTTTAATAATAATTAGTTAAAAATATTTCCATGAAGATTCTGTATAATGTGATACTGTTTTTATAAAGTTGAACAGAGAGAGAAGCATATACATATAAGATAATTAAAAAAAACAGGTGAATGATAATACCAATATTGGATTTTCTCTGATGTGGGGAAGCAGAAATTGTAGGAAGAGGTTACTGTTAGGTTTTTATTCTATTTTTTAAGTAGGGTGTCATTCTCAAGTTGTCTCATTAGCTGTTTTAGAGGTTATTGCAAGATTTTACCAGACTAGTAAAAACCAGGTAGTAAGTTTATGGATATTAATGATATTATTAAAATAAATACATAGAATAAAAATAAAATAGAGTATGCATGGATTCTTTAACTGTATTCCCCAAAAAGCAGACCTTGAGTCTAAGATTTGAGGAGACACGTTTCCTTTGGAAGGCGATCCCAGGAAGCACCGACATGGGGGAGTAGAATAGGGAAGGAAAATAAGCCAAAACTGGTGCATCAATGAGCAGGTTACCTCTATGGGAAAGTAGAACACACCTCAGAGTTACTCCAGAGTTGTCCAAGAAGTCCAAAATTGGGCTGTATAATAATAACACTAATAATAACACCTATTTTTCATTGACAGAGGGTTTCAAATGCATTTGAAAGCATTCACTGGCCCTGCAAACAGCAAATCCTCCTCACAGCACCAGAGAAAACTCTCAGACAGAAAGCTTACAGTAAGAAGCCACCATCTTCCAAGAAACAGTGAGCTTGAAGGCTGAGGAAATATGAGTCAAACACCAATAGCACCTACTATCGCTTACTCAAATACACTTGCACATCACATTAAATTCCTCTTTCCTCCCACTGATTTTTCAAGGTCACTGTCAGTCAAAATTTCTGAATCAAAAGAATTTACAAAAGTCTATTTAGTGGGGCAAGCTATGCTCGTCACTGTTGCACTTGTTTCTAAGGCTGTAACTGCTGTGTGCACTTTCTGTCCTCTATTATCCCTTCTGGACCCCACTCATCTTTGGTTAGCATTTGTGCTAGATGAGGTTGGTGACCCACTGAAATAGCCCATAGTTAAGACGTCTGGGCCCTTTAGTACTGTGCTCTTCTCTGGCTGTGATTGCTACAATTGCCCATTTGTGCTCCTGTCCATTGCCAGGCTGGAACTATAAAGAACAGCACCAATTATTTCTTCTCCTGAAAGAAATCTATTTATTCTCTTGGTGACTTCATTATTTTCATGGCTACAAATATTTTTACTGAGGTAAGATCATATATCAGGAGAGTCCCGAGATCTCACTGTTACAGATTATACCTTTTTTTGTTACAGCACGTTGCTTACTAAAGGTACAATCACAGAATAAAAACTTAAATGTTCAATTCTTTACATGTTTTTGGCATCTAATTTTCCATGAACAAAGATATAAATTAATCATTTTACAATTAAATAGTAGGCAGCCTGGCTAACTTACTGGGTGCTACTTCTTTCTAAAATAAATGTCAAGAAAAAGAGTTAAAGCTATTTCAGGAGAAATAATTATTAAAGGAGAAAGGTTGATCCTTAGACATTTGTAAGAGAATGAAAGATAATACTGTTGTTGCCCAATCAAATAGTTGAGAAAGTCTGATAAAAATAGATTGTTCAGCTTTAAACATAATTTACTGAGTCTCATTACCACTCTATTGAAAGCTAGGGGAATTGCAATTTATGAATTTAGATACAACTCTTCTAGGAACAAAATACTGTATTTAAGTTTTGTTTTACTTAGGTTGTAGATTCTTCATTTGGTAAATTTTGCTTATTTTTTTTTTCATTGTGAGTAGGAGATTTGCTTTCTTTGCCCTCTGTTAGCCTGCAGAACAGTAAAGTAAACCTTTTGACATTTCTTTGTTTCAGAATAGATTTCACTCTCCTTCATAGCTATGTGGTTAAGGAATTTGGAGGTTCCTCTACTAGTAAACAAATATGTAAAGCATGGAAGTTTAGTGACGCATTATTTTACCTAGAAGTAATACATTTGTTTATCTTCAATTAAGTAGAAATGCTAGAACATATTTTGGTATAGTAGATTAAATGAAAAGCTTGCTTTGCTTGGCTTTCCTAAAGAAATTAAACATCCTTTTAAACTATAATGTTAAACTTTATAGTAGAGGATTAGAGTTCTAATTTCTATGAGTCTGAGTTATAAGACTACATAAGAGACAGGTATCTCTCCTCTCTTAAAATAATTATTTCTAGACAGCTGTATTCATTGCTGACCATGCAGTATAAAACTAGAAATGATCTATTGCTTTAGGCCATTCCCTTTATATAAGATATTAAATGCCTCTTAAAGGTTTGTCTGGCAACTAGACAACAGTTAAAGATACCATTAGTTCTTTTTCTTTTCTTTTTCCTTAAATTAAAAAGTAAAATGTCGGCAAACTCAAGTTTTCTTTGTGGTATAATAACACTAATTTATCAGTTTCTTAATGAAAAAAAAATGTTTTGCATGACCAGGCAGCTAGCATTGAAAAGAAATTGTGCTGAATATATTTGTGCATGTGGATATGAGTACACACCCGTATATCTGCCGCCTCAGCCGTACTCCCCACCACCATTACAAAAGCAAAACTTTCAGAGCTGATCTCCCTTCTTCCCCCATAACAAGGACATACGGCCCTTGTTAACTTACTTTAGGCAGACTCTGTTTTTTATCCAAGAAGATAAATAGTGTGACATTCTGGGAATCAAAACTTTTTTTGAGGAGGCCCTAGGTCCTATAACCTCTTAGGAATAGTCCTGCGTAGCATTCTGGAACTTTGGTTATGTTCTTAAATGTTAGCACCAAATAGCAGTCTTTTAATTCAGTAGTTTCAGCAAGAAACTCTTTGGTAGGTTAGAGGGAGAATGAAACAATTTGCAAAATCTTCAAATAAATTGATTATTTTATAATGAACAATGTAATTGTCTATAGACACTCCAATAAGGGAATATAAAAGGAGACAACTGTCTGCCTTTAATTTGCTTTCTCTCAGACAGTTTTTCGTAAATGCAATTCCTCTAGTTAAAGTGATTATGCTTTTAACTGTAAGTTACTTAGAAGTCCATTAGGCCAGGATTCCACCACACATGCCTGGAATAGTCACTTGTGGTGCTTAATAAAAATGTGGTTTCCTGAGACTTTTCTAACAAATCGAGTTGAAATTCCAGGAGACAATTTAACAATCTCTGTTTTTAACAAGGGCACTTGATATACCGACTCGTCAGCTAAATTCGCTGGACATGCGTTAGACTACAGGCTTCAAGTAACTAAGGACCATTGGCTTCCCATAGTAAGTGCTTAATATATATGTTAGAAGGAATGGCATTAAGACACACAGTTCCTTTTTCCCAGGCTAGTGGTGCTAATAAAGATTACTTCTTAAAGCAGTAATTGTCATCTACAGTTGCAGTAGAAACAAACCTGAGTTTTAGGATACTTTTTAAAATGTCTATTTTGTTTGTTGGCTGGTACTTAGACTATTTGTAACATATAACACAGGCGAACGTTTATGAGCTTCCTATAAGGTATTTCTTCCTGTAGAGTCACTCTACCTCTGAATTCAGAATAAAAACAAGTAAGCCATACCAAACATGAATCTGTCCTACACATTTTTTCCTAATTGTTTTTCTTTTCTTGGTCAGATGAAAGGGAGAAAAGGAGAGGGGTCACTTTCTGAATACTGAAATCTCCTAAATAGGGCATTTAAGTGGACACCCATCACTCATCTGTATTGAGATTCCTCTGGTGTATCTTTACTCTTCTGGTATTGACTTAGTGTACGGTATTACCTCAAGGATTTTTTCTTCTTATAATTTTTTCTTTTCTATATTATTCTTGGTTTCTTCAGTTTAAATGGGTGGTATCTGCACCCATGAATATTAAATAAAAGCACACATAGCACTAGGAAAAATGGTCTCATGTGCAGTCTTTCCACCCCATTGTGTATGACTGTCTTTTGGGGCTTGAAGACTACCTTACCAAGAGGTAAAGAGCCCGCACAATCTGTGTCAGGCTTCTTGTCTGGTGTGGGAATATCTTTCCCTGTTGCAAACTCATTCAGCTTTCCCTTGTTCTGCTTAAGCACGTAAATCAAGGGCCCTGTGGCCCGCCCTCAGCTTTCAGACTCCTTGCAGGTGTGTTTGCATCCATCTACTGCAGCATGAGATCAGTGCCCCATGTTGGCTGCCAGGGGACAGCTATAGCCATGTAGCCATGAGGGGCACACGCTGTTGGAGCTGACTTGGTCTCTTCCTTACATGCGTTAAGTTAAGTTTTATTCCATCCAGTGCTTGACTGCGTTGTGTTTTCCTTGGCAACTCTGAGACCTCCCATGGAATTAGTAACCTGTACACAGTGTTTGGCTTGACACATAATGTCTGAATGCAATGAGTATTCATTCATAAACGCTTTGTCAATCGAAATGATTCACCATTTCTGTCATCTGCTAAGTGGCATAACCCTCACCAAATTGATTGGATCTGAGCCATTATTTCACGCCATTCTTTAGGAAATACTTTTTAAAACACACAAAACATAATGAAACCATTGTGAACAGTTAAACAGTGTAGTTTTCTCCAGAGAATATGAATTTGAAAAAATTCCAACATATTCTAAAATAATTTTCATGACAGTGATATTGTCAATACCTGGTTTGGCTTCAGAAAGTTGGCTACCATGACTCTTAAATCTTCTATATAAACATAGATTACTACAGTAAACCTAGACTCAGTACAGCACAGCATTTGCTTAGCCATCTGTTATATTTACATAACTGGTGTCCAGGCTGCTCCCTGGGGTTCTACAACTTAATCAAGTACTCTATTTACACAGTCATGTGTTCCCTGAGAGCTGCCTCTAGCGATGAAGTTTACACTGCTAAATCTTTCAATTAGTTCTAGTTACTAGCCAATCAGTTAATAAAACTGGAATGCTAGGTAAGAGAGGAAAATCTTAGTTAAAATTCCTTTGAATATCTTAAGAGGTAATTTTAAAATAGTGAAATTGATGCCTTCCTTCATTTATTTATTTATTTTTGATCAGTCTCAGAAAAATTTGCAGCTATTACAGAGATTCAACTAAAGCAATGAAGGAGGATTTAGCTCAGTGGCAGAGTGCCTACCTATCATGCACAAGGTCCTAGGTTCAATCCCCAGTACTGCCACTTAAAAAACAAGTAAATAAGCCTAACTACCTCCTTTAAAAAAAAAAGATATTCAATGAAAGCAGTGGAATACAAAGGGAAAGAGTTATATTCTTTCTAGATAGTATAAAAACAACAAAACCCTACTAAAAGTTGATCTGCTTTTTATTACAACCCTGATTCTAAATATTTTCAGTGATAGAATACTCATTGACAAAAAAATCCTTTGTGATTTAAATTCTTATTAAAACAAGTGCTGTACTTCCTGTTGAAGTATATGTATGCATACACATGTATCTTTTATACATGTGTAGATATGTATTCATCATAGTTATATATGTATACTATACAAATATGTATATGCATATATATTTCAAACTAGCACTGCTTTACTACTTATCTTTTGATAGACATTATATTCTACATAAAGAATTACTCTGAGGACACAGTTACATAATCCTCCCTGACGCCTATCCCCAGATCTAGATATGTGTGTCTGTTTTCTTTTAAGCAGGAAATTCAAAATAAACAATGATTATTAAAAACAAGGAATAGAAATTGAACTGCTTCATTTTTGTCATTCTTTGTGACCACTTGTACATTTTTTTAAATTAATAAATGTTTTTAGGACAATTATAAATTTACAGAAAAAACTGAGCATAAAGTTTCCATATGCCCTCCTCCCCTGCACAGTTTCCCTTATTATTATCTTGCATTGATGTGGTACATTTGTTACAATTAATGAGCAGTATAATTCATTACTGTTAACTAATATAAATAATTTTTGTTTATGTTAACTCTGTGTTGTAAAGATCCATAGATTTTTGACAAATGCATAATGTCATGTATTCACCATGATATTATCAGAGTGTTTTAACAGCCCTAATAGCCCCTGTGCTCCATTTATTCATTCCACTACTTGCCCCTGAAACTCCTGTCAAATGCTGATCTTTTTTACTCCATAATTTTGTCTTTTTTCAGGATGTCATATAGTTTGAAGCATATACTAGTAGTCTTTTCAGACGGGCTTCCTTCACATAACACAGTTTGCATTTAAGGTTCTTTTTATTCAGTTTTATTGAGAAATAACTGACATACATTATCATTTAATTTTAAGGAGTATTGTATGATGGCTTGATTTACATATATTGTGAAATGGCTACCATAATAGGTTCAATCCATCTCCTTGTATAGGTACAATAAAAAGAAAAGAAAGATAAAAAAGGGAAAAGAATTTCCTTATTTTGATGAGAACTTACAGGATTTACTCTCTTAACTTTCCTTTATACTTGTCGTACAGCAGTGTTAGCTATAGTCATCGTGTTGTGCATTATATCCCTAATATTTATCTGTCTTACAACTAGAAGCTTGTACCTTTTGACCACCTTCTTCCAATTTCCCCTCCACCTCTGGTAACCACAAGTCTGATCTTTTTTCCTTAATTTTTTTTTTAAATTTCACACACAAGTGAGATCACAAAGTATTTCTCTTTTTATGTTTGACTTATTTCACTTAGCATAATGCTGTCAATATCCATCCATATTGTCACAAATGATAGGCTTTCCCTTTTGTAAGACAACTTCTTTATCCATTCCTTTCATCTGTTGATGGACACTGGACACTTAGGTTGTTTCCATGTTTTAGTTATTGTAAATAATGCTGCTGTGAACATGGGGGTACAAACATCTTTATAAGTCAGTGTTTTTTTTCCTTTGGCTATATTCCCAGAAATGGAATTGTTGGATCATTTGGTGGTTCTGTTTTTCCTTTTTAGAGGATCTTCCACACTGTTTTTCAATTTAGTCCCACCTATTTATTTTCTATTTTGTTGCTTATACTTTAGATGTCATATCCAAAAAACTATTACCAAGGCTTATGTCAAGGACTTTAATTCCTATGTTTTCTTGGAGAAGTTTCATGGATTTGGGTTTTACATTTTAGTCTTTAATACATTTTGAGTTAATTTTTGTGAATAGTGTAAGATCTATGTTCAGTTTCATTCTTTTACATGTGAATATCCAATTATCCCAGTACCATTTATTGAAAAGACTGTCTTCTCTCCATTGAGTATTCTTGGCTCCTTTGTCAAATACTAGTTGACTTTATATGCTTGGGTTTATTTCTGGGCTCTTACCTGTTTCATTGGTCCATTTATTTTTATGTCAGTACCAAACTGTTTTGATGACTGTAGCTTTAGAGTATATCTTGAAATCAGAAATTATGGTGCCCCTTGCCTTCTTCTTTTTCAGGAGCTTTTTGGAGTCATTTTTGGTTCCAAATACATTTTAGAATTGTTTTTTCTACATCTGTAAAAATTGCCATTGGAATCTTGAATTTATAGATGACTTTTGGTAGTACTGACATTTAAACAATATAAATTCTAATACATGAACACAAGACACTTTTTCATTTATTTGTGTCTTTTAAAATTTCTTTCATCAACTTCTTATACTTTTGAGTAGAGCTCTTTCACTTCTTCCATTAAATTTATTCCTAAATATTTTATTGTTTTTGATGCTGTTTTAAATGGGATTGATTTAATTCTTTTTCAGATAATTCCTTGTTAGTATATAGAAATGCTACTGTTTTGAATGTTAATTTCATATCCTGTATCTTTACTGAATTCATTGGTTAGAGCTAACAGTTTTTTAGTTGAGTCTTTAGGATTTTCTATACATAAAAAGTGTGTCATCTGCAAATAGAGACAATTTTACTTCTTCCCTTTATTTCATTTCTTTTTCTTGCCTGATTTCCCTAGGTATGAAATAGTACTTTACAGTTTAAATCGAATAAGAGGGATGAGAGTGGGCACCCTTGTCTTATTCCTGATCTTAGAGGAAAACCTTCAACTTTTTTCCATTGAGTAAGTTATTGGCTGTGTGTTTGTTGCATATGGCCTTCATTATATTGAGATGTTACTTCTATTACTAATTTAAGAGTTTTTATCATCATGACTGGATGTTGAATTTTGTCAAATGCTTTTTCTGTCTTTTGAGATGATCATATGATTCTTTTGTTTTATTCTATTGATATGATGTATCACGTTGATTGATTTGCGTATGTTGAACCATCCTTGAATCCCAGGGATAAATCCTACTTGATTATGATGTATTATCCTTTTAATGTGCTGCTGAATTTGGTTTGAGAAGTTTTCATCTATATTCATTGGGGATATTGGCCTGTAGTTTTTTCTAGTAGTATCGTTTTCTGATTTTGGCTTCAGGATAATGATGGCCTCTTAAATGAGTTTGAGAGTGTTCCCTCGTCTTCAGTGTTTGGAAGAATTGGAGGAGGACTGCTGTTAATTCTTTAAATGTTTACTAGAATTCATCAGTGAACCCATCTGGTCCTGGGCTTTTCTTGTTGAGTGATTTTTAATTACTAATGCAATCTCCTTATTAATAATAGATTTGTTCAAAATTTGGGGTTTCTGTGTGTGTCTGCTGGTAATGTCTTTGGGCAGGTGGGTTCTGCTATTTATATCTATTTTTGGCTGAGGCAGATTTTGAACTCTGGGGGTGAAGAATGGGGGTATGTCACTGGCTGAGTTGGATAGAACTGCTGACTTGGTTTCCTACCCAGGTGTGGCTGTAGGACGGGCTCCACTGTTGCCTGGGTCCTCTGGTCATGCTTACTAGATGGTTGGGAGTGAGTACGATATTTAGTAGTAGATGTGTCTATGAATTAGCTTCTCTGCCCAGGCACAGCAGCAGGATGGGACCCTGGGCCTGTACAGCTTGTTGTTTGGGGACCCAAATCAGGCCTTAGTGTGCACTGAATTTCTCTGTCAGGTGAGGTCACTAGTTTTGCTCTGTAGGTGGGGGAAGTCATGAGCTGTGCTTTCTATTCAAGTGCCACTGCATGTAGGGCTGTTGCATGGGCTACATGTGTGTTCTGGTTAAGTTCTCTGGTAAGAGGCTGAAGGCTATATTCGGTGGTGAGTAGGGATATAAACTAGATTCTATGCCCAGGCACAGTGCAAGAAGCAGTTCTAAAGCTGGTAAAGCTTTTTGTTTGTTGTCTTAACTCAAGCTGAAAATGCCCCATGTTCCCTGACTGAACAGGACCACTGACTTTGTTCTGAAAACTGTTACTCTGCCCACCCCTCTCTCAGCTAGAGTACAGCTAGACTGCACAGCTTCTAGGAGTTGATGCCAGCCCTTATGGTCAGATGAGGCCAGAAAATACTTTCCACAGTGTGGGCTGTGATTCAGCTGTTTGTCTAAGTGAGACACGGAACGGCTGCTCCAGACTATTCTCAATTTCCCACAAAGGATCTACCATCAGCCTTGGCTATGAATTAACCCCCTGCCCATGCATAGCATGGGAACTCCATGCTCAGTGTTGGTTTTGATCTAGGAGCAATCAGCTCTGTCCACTTGCCTTTTGGCTCAAGTACCACTGGGCTGCACTGATTCCAGGAGTTGTAGCCTGCCTTTCTGGTCAGATGGATGGGAAGATACTCTCCCAAGCAGGTAGGGCTCTGATTCAGCTCCTTGTCTGGGTGTGGGCAAACTTGGTTCTAGGACTGGCAGAACTCCACATTTGAGGATTCAGTTCAGGCAGGTCTGTACCCTGCCGAGTTCCTGGGTTAGAGTGTGTCCCTGACTTGGTTCTGTAGATGAGCAAAGCCACTGGTTGGCATTATACTTGGGCACTGCAGATGTGCACTGGGTTTGCCAAGAACTAGAATACTCCCTCACACCAAATACAAAAATAAACTCAAAATTGTTTAAAGACCCAAATGTAAGACATGACACCCTAAAACTCCTAGAAGAGAACATAGGCAAAACATTCTCTGATATAAATCATAGCAATGTTTTCTTAGTTCAGTCTTCTAAGGCAAAAGAAATAAAAGCAAAAGTAAACAAATGGGACCTAATCAAACTTAAAAGCTTTTGCACAGTAAAGGAAAACATAAACAAAACAAAAAGGCAACCTATGGTATTGGAGAGATTATTTGTAAATGATGCAACCAACATGAATTTAATTTCCAAAATATACAAACAGCTCATATAACTCAATATCAAAAAAAAAAGAGAGAGAACAGTGCAATCACAAAATGGGCAGAAGACCTAAATAGACATTTCTCTGAAGATGACATACAGATAGCCAACAGGCACATGCAGAGATGCTCAACATTACTAATTATCAGAGGAATTAAAACTATACTGAGATATCACCTCACACAGGTCAGAATGGCCATCATCAAAAAGTCTACAAATAATAAATGCTAGAGAGAATGTGGAAAAAAGAGAACCTTCCTACACTGTTCATGGGATTGTAAATTGATGCAACCACTGAAGAAAATACTATGGAGTTTTCTTAAACAACTGAAAATAGAGTTACCGTATGATTCAGCAGTCCCACTCCTGGGCCTATATCCAGAAAAGAGGAAAAGTCTAATTTGAAAAGATACATGCACCCCAATGTTCATAGCAGCACTCTTTATAATAGCCAAAACATGGAAGCAACCTATGTATCAACAGACAAGTGGCTAAAGAAGATGTGGTATATATACACAATGGACTATATTACTCAGCCATAAAAAAGGAATGAAATATTGCTATGTGCCACAACATAGATGGATTTAGAGATTATCACACTGAGTGAAGTAAGTCAGACAGAGAAAGACGAATATTACATAATATAACTTATATGTGTAATCTAAGTTTACTAGACTTAACTGCATTAAAGGCAGATATTGATTTGATGATCTTAATATAATATCAAAAAGGAGAAATTAAAGGAATGTATTTATAGAGTTTTAGGTCCTGGCCTGGATAATTTGAAAGTGGATTTTAAAAAGTTTAATTTATCAGCATCTGCTGATCAGAATCTCTTTGGCTCTGTAAGATTACATATTCAGAGGTTTCGGGGATGAGAACATGAACAGTTGTGGGTGGGTGGGGGCATCATGCTGCCTACCACAAGGGCACTGGAGTTTGTAACATAAATTAGCTAAAGTCATGTTAGCTGCTGTAACAAAACTCCAAAGTCTCAATGGCTTCACACAACAGGTGTTGGTAGGTGACATTTACATACCATTTCCAGCTTCTAGAATCTGCCCACATTTCTTGATTTGTGGTCCAGCGTCACTCCAACCTTTGTTTCCATTGTCACACCTTTTTCTGATTATGACACTCGTCTCCCTCTTATAAGGACCCTTGTGATTACATCAGACCCACTTGTATAATCTAATGGGCAGACAGTTTTCCAGCAAGCAGTAATTCAGTGACGCAGGTTCCTTCTCTGCCATGACTCCATCTTCTTCAAAAGGATATTTTCAAGTTCACCAGGAAAGAAGGGCAATGTAGGAAACACCAACAACCTGGGAAGGTTTTAGTGGGCCAGGTAGTGACATGGTGCCTGTCACCTCTGCCCACGTTCCAGTGGTTATGGATTGATTTGTACTACATGGAGGGGACCTTGAAGTGAAATTTGATGAACAAGAAGGTTAAAATAGTTTGAAGTCTACTTTTCCAAGGACAGATATTATGTATCTAGAAGCACATAGATCGATCGATCGATCTATCTATCTATCTATCTATCTTCCAATGCATAGAAAATGTTTTTAAGCTTTTATGTTTGGAAACACCTCAAAAGTGTTTTGAGGCAAATAAAACTCTTGAGAGAATCACAAGACCTCTGAATATTTTTCCAATGGATCATTTATTTCAAATAGTATGAACTCTGGAATTTACTAAGGTCTACAAAATCAAAACAACAAAACAACAAAATGAAGCCTTTGAAAAATAGAAAATGGAGTCAAGAGAGAAGTGGCCACAAAATGATAATGTTATGGTAATTTATAAGAAAAATTGTTTACATCCTTCATTCTCTCCTCCTCTTCTTATTATCACTTATATAGAAGCAGCAATAAATGGACACGGTTTAAAGGGTAAACTGTTAAAATAAAAAGCCAGTATCACAAATTAAAACACTGTTTGGTAAATGAACAATAGTTTAAGGAATCTATGCACACAAAATGTAGTGACCTTGCCTCAGGTCAGCCAACCAAGGATTTGTTTCCTTCACCAGTGCTCTCTGCATGCCTGCGAGTACAGCTATCTTTGGAATAGAGTTGTCTCAATTTTCATAAACTGTCAGGCAATGAGATATGCCTTTTTCATTTTATATTTATGGGTAGCTAAAATTCCTGAGGGGATGAATTACTTAAGATAGTTAAAGATGGTAAGACAAGAAGTAATGGCCCAAAACAAGAATAGAGAATGCTTAAGCTAGATAAGATGAAGAAATTCTTAGTCATGAGGTCAATGAGGCAATCTAATAGGGTGCCCAGGGAGGTAGACAAGATACCATCACTAAACACTATCAAGACTCAAGGGAAAATTAAAAAGACAAGCTCTGGATCGGAGAACTAGAAATCATATATTTTTAGGCAAGAAAGAAATAATCTATTATAGGCAAACTAAGATGCAGATTTTAAGTAGTTAGCCTAGGTAAAAATGTTAATTCTAACTGGGGTTAAAGTGTCATATCTTAAGAAGTAATTATGTTTTAAAGTGATTTTTAAAGACTTCAAGCAGTACTTATTCAACAAATATTTACTGAGTATCTACAATATCTACAATGTGCCAGGGACTTTCCTAGGCTTATTTAATATATACTTATAACATCATACAGGTGCGTGGCATATTGGTTTCTAATAAAGTACACTGATGACCTCAGTTCATGACCTCAAACAATGCACGTGCTTAAAATACAATAATGCCTCACTCCTGTACCAGTATATGGTAGTATATATTAATACACATTTCTATGAAAATAGCATGTTTCTTAAATACTTTAAATTCTGTCAATCAGTACTACTTAATTTCTTCCTACTGTTAAATTTTGCTACTCAACAGAGATAATTAATAATTTATGCTTTATTTGTACAGATTAATTCCTTTATCATATAATAATTAAATATAAAACCTATACTTAAAAACTTATGCTTATACAAGTAATATAAGAAACATTTCATTCAGGGATTATATTTTGTAAAGTTAGAGCAAATTTGAGGTATAATTGCTATAACGATTACTATAAATATTTAAGTTATACAATTTTATTGGTTGTGATAAATGTGTATACTTGAATCATCACTACAATTAAGATAATAAACATGACTATCACATTGACAAGGGCTCTTTTGTAATTTCTTCTTTTCATCTTTCCCTACCTCATACCCATCGCCAGTTAAGCATTGTCCTTCTTTCTTTCATTCCTGTTTAGTTTGAATATACAAAATTCTATATAAAGGAATTATAAAGTACATATTCTTTCTTGTCTGGCTATTTTCACTCAGCATAAGTATTTTGAGATTCATTTATCCTGTTGAATGTATCAATAGTCCATTACTTTTAATTGCTGAGTACTATTCCATTGTATGGATATATCAAAATGTTCATGGAAACTTTGGCTGTTGTTAGTAGTTTGGAGCTATTAAAAATAAAGCTGTTATAAATATGCATGTAGAAGTCTTTCTGTGGACACATGGTTTCACTTATTTTTGTCAGTACCTTGGAGTAGAATGACTGACACTATTTAAAGTTTTAAGAAACTCCCAAGCTATTTGCAAAATCCTGCATCATTTTACATTCATCTAGCAGTGGGCTAGTCTTCCTATGGAGTAATTCCACTAGGTGATAATAGTCTTTCATTGTGGTTTTAAATGGCATTTTCCTAATGACTAGTGGTACTGAACATATTTTATATACTTGTTTGCAATCCACAGGTCTTTCTTTTTTTAAAACGTATTTTTATTGAAGTATAGTCAGTTTAAAATGTGTCAATTTCTGGTGTGCAGCACAATACTTCAATCATATAGGAACATACGTATATTTGTTTTAATATTCTTTTTAACCGTATGTTACTACAAGATATAGAATATAGTTCCCTGTGCCATAGGGTATAAACTTGTTGTTTATCTATTTTATGTATTTTAGTTAGTATCTGCAGATCTTGAACTCTCAATTTATCCCTTCCCATCCTCTTCTCCCCATGGTAACCATAAGCTTGTTTTCTGTGTCTGTGAGTCTGTTTCGTAAATAAGTTTGTTTGTTTGTTTGTTTTTTAGATTTCACTTATAAGTGATATCGTATGATATTTTCTTTCTGTTTCTGGCTTACTTCACTTAGAATGATATTCTCCAGGTCCATCCATGGTGCTGCAAATGGCATTACTTTATTCTTTTTATGTCTAAGTAGTATTCTATCATATAAATATACCACAGCTTCTTTATCCAGTCATCTGTCAATGGACATTTAGGTTGTTTCCGTGTCTTGGCTATTGTAAATAGGGCTGCTATGAAAATTGGGGTGCATGTGTCTTTTTGAATTCAGGTTCCCTCTGGATATATGCCTAGGAGCGGGATTGTTGGATTATATGGTAAGTCTATTTTTAGTTTTGTGAGGACTCTCCAAACCATTTTCCATAATGGCTGTACCAAACCACATTCCCACCAATGGTGTAGGAAAGCTCCCCTTTCTCCACAGCCTCTCCAGCATTTATCATTCATGGACTTTTGAATGATGGCCATTCTGACTGGTGTGAGGTGATACCTCATTGTAGTTTGCAGAAAGAGAAGGAAAAATACCATATAAGTTCATGACAAATGGACTTATTTACAAAACAGAAAGAGACTCACATAGAAAACAAGCTTATGGTTACTGGTGGGGAGGAGATGGGAAGGGACAAATTGGGAGTTTGAGATTTTCAGATACTAACTAATATACATAAAATAGATAAACAACAAGTTTATACTGTATAGCACAGGGAATTATATTCAACATCTTGTGGTAACTTATGGTTAAAAAGAATATTAAAACATATATATATATATATATATGTTTCTATATGACTCAGGTATTGTGCTGTGCACCAGAAATTGACACATTTTAAACTGACTATACTTCAATAAAAATAAATAAAAAAGAGGTAAACCTTAATATTTTAGATTCTGACAGAATAGAATTAATGTATAGATGTAATCCTTATTTTAAAATGGTTTTTCCAGTTTTGTCTGGGGCACACAATTAAAATTATGATCCTTTTATAATCTCCATCTTTAACATTCAGTTTAATGTTATCAGGACTTAAAGGCATAGTGCAACTAGGAATGAGAGAATGAATGAAGTAGCTATCAAAGGGTGAAAACCAGAATCCCACACCTTTGAAATGGAAAAAAATCAGTGACAAATGGTAATGATCTTAAAATATGATGATTATAGAAAACTCCAAGAGTGAACATGGATAAGTTAACTAAAAAACCTAAAGGCACAGTCTTGGAAACATTGGAAAATACAGAGTTTGGTTAAAAAATTAAAAAAAAAAGAAAACTGCGAAGTATTTTTGATCATTTTATGGCACATTTGTATAAAACACAGTCTAATATGCAAGTTTGTTGCTAACTACTGCTGATATAAATAAATAGGGTAGAAATAAGTGAAACTGAAAAGTATCAATAGTACATAATTCAGATGTTGGCTGCCTTATCTCTCTCTCTATATGTGTATACATATACATATAACTTATTCTGTACTTATATGTAATATGTATAACTTACTCCATATTAACTTATTCCTTCTAGACAAACTGATTTTTCAGAAGTTTCCATTCTATCTCTACCTCTGCAAGGCCAAGTAGGAAAGTATCTTGATAAATGCAAGCCAGTCAGTTCACATTCTTCTCCTGGCAGCTAGTATTACTCCAGAAATGGTCATGTGACTGAATTTGGCCAACATGTTTGAAGGGAAGCATTTACAGTTCATTTTGTTAATTTTTCTTTTTTCTCTCCTTCATTCCCATCACATGTACACAGAAAAACAAAACAAAACAAAAACACTTTCACATGCAGTCATCTTGCTATCATAAGGTTTAGTCTTAGGATAACAGGGAAAATAGAACAGCAGAGAGGTGAAAGAAACAGAGGTCTTTGATGACATCACCGATTTATTGCCTAGATTTCCAGCTACTTGAGATAAAAATCATTACTGTTGTTTAAGCCATTAGAAATGGCTTTCCTGATACACAGTTCACCTCAGAATCTATTAATAATTTATTTTCTTTTACTACAAAACAAAAGCTTAAACGTTTTGATGAAGTAATATCTAGTTGTTGATCATGTTTTCTCAAAACACTGGTAAATTACACATAAGAATGCTATTAATTATAGTTTAAACCAATGGTTAAATAAATGACACTTAAATTAAGATCATTTAATTCTGTCATTCACTTTGTGATTTTTAAATCTATATGTTTAGTATATTAAATAGTTAATATTTCCAGAAACCTATGTATTTAGTACTTTAATAATTGAGATTATCTTATTGTTTACATTCAAATATATAGATTTATAAAAGATATATGCATCAGATTCATTTTTCTACCATTTAGAAAATGTTATTTCCATTAAAATAAATATCCCAAGAAAAAAATCAACATTTGTTTTCTTCTTTCAGTGCTCAGTTAATTAACACCATATCTAACTTAAGGAAAATATCACTTCCGTAATGAGAATTTAATTTAGGAAAAAATTCAGTTATAAATAAATCATTAAGAATCATCTCATGGCCAAATGCTCTACCAAACACATAACAATGTTCAATTAATGTAATTATGTTTATTGTAGATTGACAAAAAGTCTTTGGAGATATCAATCCCTGGCCAATTACAATGAATACTTTCAATAATGCTTATCAGTAATAAAATAAAATTTTATACTTTTCCCACCTAAGTATTTTTATAAAGATAAATTTTATCATATAAGGAGTATCACAATGAAATTAGAGTAAGTTGTTAAAATTCCAAGAGTCTCCCTCACAAGAATTCAGGAACAATCTAGTATTAGATATCTGTTAATTCTCCTCTTTTGGGATTGCTTGTTGAATATTTATGTGCTTGATAATAAAAGATAAAGGCATTTGACTACTTAAAAATTCTTAGAAACATTTCTAGATTTTTCCCTCTAATAAGTGCTATGGAGTTTAATGAAAGCTAGAAAGTGTTTTAATGAGTTGATCACAATGTGAAAATGGATGGCACCTGTTTCAAAAAGAAAACAATAGTTACTCAAACCAGGCAAAATATTTCACTTGGTGAAAAAGAAAATAGCACCAATTAATTTAGATGGAGCCATTAAAATTATACTTTTATCCTTAAAAAAAGATTTTGGCATCAAAAGAAAAATGAGGTAGTAGACAACTACATTTGAAAATTAGGATGTTTAAGAATTTCCTTAATAAGTGATGAATAAAATGCTAAATATAGACTTAATCTCCATCAATTAAGGGCCTGTCTTACTAAGATATTCATTCTTTATTATAATATTTACTGAGCTCATGATGGGCTAGAGGTACTCTAAATACCAGGGATCCAGGAGTAAACAAGCCATTCCTGCTCTGTTTTATTAAATCCTGGAGCTCAGATTTTAATAACAGATCCCATTCTCAATATCACTGAGGGTAAATTATTAACAACTAGATAGTGCTGCTTGTTTATATGAGACTGTGAGTGAAGTAGGAATTTCTTCAATAATATACCAAGTATAAAAAGTCTTGTCACAGTATATAATACACTATCTCTCAATGACTGCTGCAGGAAATGTCAAATTCTGGAAATTCATATGTATTTTTATACCCTAGAAATATAATAGAATTTTTAGAAAGACAGAGAATATACATATTTAGAATGTTATTTTCAAAACCTGTGAGCCTGTAAATCAGAGACTGTATCCCTCATCAGTGAAATGATGCAAACTGGCTTATAAATACATTTAATGTTTTCAGGAAGAAATGCTTTATTATTGCATTATATTATTGATGTCATAGGAAACTAATTTTAAGACTCAGCTCCTTCATACTTAATTCTTATAACTTCTTTAATATACCAGCTGTGTACTGGGTTGAATAATGCACCCCCTCAAAAAAATTCATGTTTGTGGCAACTTCAGAATATGATCTTATTTGGAAATAGAGTCGGTGAAGATGTAATTAGTTAAAATGAGGTCACACTGCATCAGGGTGGGCCCTAAATCAATTGAATTTTAATGAGGACCAGTGTCCTTATTAAACAGACCATGTGAAGACACAGAACACACCCAGGGAGAACACTTGTGATGATGACAGCGGAGAATAGACTGATGGACTCCAAGCCAGGGAACACCTAGGAGTCCCAGAAACCTGCAGAAACTGGAAGACAGGTGTGGAAGAGATTCTCCCTCAGGACCTCCAGCAGGAAGCAGTCCTGCAACACTTTGATCTCACATGCCAGCCAGTTAGTGATTATTTGCTATGGCAGTCCTAGGAAACAAAAATAAAGCTGATACTAAAACCCCAAACGTTTTTCTATTACTCTCACACTAGAAAATATGTTAAAAAATTAAAACAAGAATAACAGTTACATATAAAAGTTTTATTTAAACAGCATAATATTAACAGCCTAATATTCTGATTATTCTAATTTCATTGCCATCATGAAATTATTCTTAATGCTATATACCTGTTATTCTTTTCAGTGTGCACTTTACTAGTATTTAACTTTTATTCAGAGTTATTTCCTTTAATTTTTGAAGATACAAAACTTCTTCATTTAGTTATTTTACTAGAAGTAGTAAAGAAATTTTTCTATGCCAGTCAGAGTATGAAAATCCAGGCAATTACCATGAAGACATCAACTAAGAAAGATTGGCAAAAAGCGGACTTTGAGATTTAGAATCAATGCTAACGGCACAAACAGGAAATAATATAAACTTAAAAAGTAAAGTCTATTTTTTAAAAAATCACAGCTTGAATTGAACGAGTGGAATGGCAAATTACAAGCAGAAGAATTGATTTGGAGCAAAGAAGTATAGTATATCAACTGAGCTTGTTGAATGAATAGAGAAAATCAAGGGCTTCAAAATGAATATGATATTTCCAGATAATGAACTTGTTTTAAAGTGATGAGAATGCTAATGAAGGAATTGCTTATACTATTTTTAAACTCTGATAGTGCCATAGCAGCACCAATTCTTCTAGTAAGGAAGCACCTTTAAATGGCAGAGAAGATCTGTAGAATAGGTGAAATGTTAAGAACAAATTAGTCATAGAGGTTTACTTTTTTGGTGAAGTTTGATAACAAGTTACTAATCTAACTTTGACATGACAAAATGGATAATATTAAGTGATACAATAAAAATTTTCACATCTACAGATTTAATGCAATCCCTATCCAATTACCCAGGACATATTTCACAGAACTAGAACAAATCATAATAAAATTTATATGGAACCATCAAAGACCTAGAATTGCTAAAGCATTACTGAAGAGAAAGAAAGAGGCTGGAGGAATAACTCTCCCAGACTTCAGACAATACTATAGAGCTACAGTCATCAAGACAGCATGGTATTGGTACCAAAACAGACATATGGACCAATGGAACAGAATAGAGAGCCCAGAAATGAACCCACAAACCTTTGGTCAACTCATCTTCGACAAAGGAGGCAAGAATATACAATGGAATAAAGACAGTCTCTTCAGCAAATGGTGTTGGGAAAACTGGACAGCAGCATGTAAAACAATGAAGCTAGGACACACCCTTACACCATATACAAAAATCAACTCAAAATGGATTAAAGACTTAAACATAAGACAAGATACAATAAACCTCCTAGAGGAAAACATAGGCAAAACATTATCTGACATACATTTCAACAATTTTCTCCTAGAAGAAATAAAAGCAAGAATAAACAAATGGGACCTAATGAAACTTACAAGCTTCTGCAGAGCAAAGGAAACCAGAAATAAAACAAGAAGAAAACCTACGGAATGGGAGAAAATTTTTGCAAGTGAAACCGACAAAGGCTTGATCTCCAAAATATATAAGCAGCTCATACGACTCAATAAGAAAAAAATAAACAACCCAATCCAAAAATGGGCAGAAGACCTAAACAAGCAATTCTCCAAGGAAGACATACAAATGATCAAAAAGCAAATGAAAAAATGTTCAATATCACTAATTATCAGAGAAATGCAAATCAAAACTACAATGAGGTACCACCTCACATCAGTCAGAATGGCCGTCATTCAAAAATCCAAAAATGACAAATGCTGGAGAGGCTGTGGAGAAAGGGAACCCTCCTACACTGCTGGTGGGAATGCAGTTTGGTGCAGCCACTATGGAAAACAGTGTGGAGATTCCTCAAAAGACTAGGAATAGACTTACCATATGACCCAGGAATCCCACTCCTGGGCTTGTATCCAGAAGGAAATCTACTTCAGGATGACACCTGCACCCCAATGTCCATAGCAGCACTATTTACAATAGCCAAAACATGGAAACAACCTAAATGTCCATCAACAGGTGACTGGATAAAGAAGAGGTGGTATATTTATACAATGGAATACTACTCAGCCATAAAAACCGACAACATAATGCCATTTGCAGCAACATGGATGCTCCTAGGGAATGTCATTCTAAGTGAAGTAAGCCAGAAAGAGAAAGAAAAATACCATATGAGATCGCTCATATGTGGAATCTAAACAAACAAAAACAAAGCATAAATACAGGACAGAAATAGACTCATGGACAGAGAATACAGACTTGTGGTTACCAGGGTGGGGGGCGGGGTAGAGGATGGGAAAGGATAGACTGGGGTTTCAAAATTGTAGAATAGATAAACAAGATTACATTGTATAGCACAGGGAAATATACACAAAATGTTATGATAAATCACAGAGAAAAAAATGTGACAATGAGTGTGTATATGTCCATGAATGACTGAAAAATTGTGCTGAACACTGGAATTTGACACAACATTGTAAAATGATTATGAATCAATAAAAAATGTTAAAAAAAATTTTCACATGGTTAATTTTGCTTTATTCCAAAATTTGAATTAAACTCTGAAGTGCTTTGAATTTGTTAAATCTTACGAAGTCTTACCATGTTAGCTGAATTACTTACCTCAAAGCCTCTCATTTCACAAAGGAGGAAAAATCAGATTGTTCTAATGTCATCAGACTAGGAGCTTATATTTAACATTCTACGTCATGTTGGTAAAGACTAACGTAAGAATTGTAAAGGCTATTTGCAACTAAATATTCCCTTTATTCCAAATGTATGCATTGATGTGATTTAATTCAATATGTGCAATACATAGAAATATTGATAGCATGAAGGAACTGGCAATGCTTTCTGATTACAGTGATTTGAATCATATTTTATTATTTAGAATACTACCATTATCATTGTGTGCCTTGTGTTACTTAACATTTTTAAATACGTAATGTCGTGATCACTATAACAATCCTAAATGAGACATTTCCATATTACAAATAATGAAAATGAAGCTCAGATCATTTAATTTGCTCAAGATCTCCAAGCTAATAAATACTGGGTTCCCAACAAATCCTTGTACTAAAGCTCCACAATGCACCACATTCTTTTGACATTATATTGATTTTCCTCCATGACTTATGCTATCAGTTGAAGAATATTTCCATATTAATATTTCCATTAGAGTTTGCTACATTTTGCTCTGATGCATTAATCCTTCATGTTTTCTCTGCTTAGCTTTTTTTTTTCCCCAACCTGTCCTTTCTTTAAGGCTATTTTCTGGGCTTATTTACTCTTATTTACTTGAAGTATCCACCGTTCTCTCTGCAGAACGCAAATATCTGGAATAGGAGGAGGAGCATCTCTGCTGATCAAGTCAAACAGTTTAACATTTCCAGCACCATCCTTAGCTCTGGCAATAACATGAAGGCTAAAAAATTCTTTCCTTCTAAAAGCTCCCTCTGTTTATAATCCCAACTGTTTGTATATAATTTTTCATCAGAAAGGTATCATTGTTTTTCCTCATGAAGTGATTCTCTTTCCTTAGTCTTCCTTTCCTTCTATCCAGCTACAAGCAACCATGTAACACAAATGGGCACACAGACTCCCATACGCAAATATACACATACATACATACCTCTTTTGGAATTTAAGTTCTGCCTTCTGTTAGTGGAGAATGGAGAATGCTAACAATTTGCAGATGCAGTGACTTAAAATTCAAATATATTTGGCATTGATTTAGTCCCACCTGTCTATTTTTGCTTTTATAGCTTGTATTTTTGGTGTCATATCCAAAACATTCTTGCCTACATTGACTACATCAAACTAAAAAGCTTCTGCATGGCAACAAACAAACAAAACCCAATCAATAGAGTGAAAGGCAACCTACAGAATGAGAGAAAGTATTTGCAAGCTGTACATTTAATAAGGGATTAATATCCAGTATATCCAAGAAACGTATACAACTCAATATAGAAAAACCTGATTAAAAATGGGCTAAGGAATTGAATAGGAATTTCTCTAAAAAGATATACAAGTGGCAGGTATATGAAAAGATGCTCAATGTCAGTAATCATCAGAGAAATGCAAATCAAAATCCTGATGAGATACCACCTCACACCTGTTAGCATGGCCATTATCAAAGTTAAAAAACAAAAAACAAAACAAAAAAACTAAAACCAGGAAATAACAAGTGCTGGTGAGGATATGAAGAAATGGGAAACAGTGTACACCATTGATGGAAATGCAAAAAGGTGCATTTTCTGTGGAGAATACTATTGGAGTTTATCAAAAAAATTAAAAGTAGAATTACCATATGATATGCCAATACACTTCTGAATATTTATCCGAAAGAATTAAAATCGGGATCTGGGAGAAATAGTTCCACTCTCTTGTTCACTGCAGCATTATTCAATAACTAAGGTAGAAACAACCTAAATATTTGTTGGTAGATGAATGGCTAAAGAAATTGTAGTATATACATACAATAGAATATTATTCAATCTTTATTAAAAAAATCCTGACATATTTGATAACATAGATGAGAACATCTTGTTAAGTGGAATAAGGCAGTCACTGTAAGACAAATACTGAACAATTCCACTTATATAAAGTATTTAAAGTAGTCTAATTCTTAGAAACAGAAAGTAGAAAGATGGTTTCCAGGATCTGGGGGAGAAGGAAATGAGGAGTTGTTCATTGAGCTTCAGTCATGCAAGATGGGAAGGTTCTACAGCAGTGTGCATACTGTTAACAATACTGTACTATACACTTAAAAATTTAAGAGGTAGATTACTCAATATATTTGTATTTACCACAATAAAAAAGGAATCAGACACAATAATACATAACACACTGTACAAAATAAATCTGTCACAAAATAATACATAATTCATTTATTTGAAGTTAAAAATCGGGAAATCTAATCTATGGAAATCAAAGTCAGAACAATGTGTATCTTTAGAAGGATGTGACTGGCAGAGAGAACAGTGGAGATTTCTGGAGTGTTGGTAATGGCCACTATCTTGATCTAAATGGTAGTTAGATGGGTCTGTTCACTTTATAAGTTGACTGAGCTGTGCACTCTGGTCTGTGGGCTTTTCTGTAGTGCCTTATACTTCCATAAAAAAAATAAAAGAAAAAACATATGACTATGAAAGTTCAGAATATATTATTTTAAAAAACAGTTTTGTACTAAGCTACAAATAAAACAGAGTGCTATGTTTGGGAAGGTGGCAAAGCCCTAAGGTAGAGTTTTGGATGGATTACAATACTATCACTGTGGCTGGAATGTAATGAGGAGAGGAGGAATGTTTGGTTATGTAGAGCCAGGTAGAGGTATATAGAGCTCTGCATCTTTATGCTAAGCTTAATGGAAAACTGTTGAAGGTGTGCTAGCAGAGGAGTGAAAAGATGTGTTATTCTTTAAAAACTCTTCTGTACAAAAAATGAATATAAGCAGAGGAAAGTGTAAATCTGGACTAAAGAGATCATTTAGGAGGTCTGGGCATAGTCTTGGAGAGAGATGATGGAGGCTTAGACTTCAGTTTAACCAGTACAGGTGGTGTTTAGATCAAGTCTATTTAATCAGATAACAACTTCATAGATTGATTTTTTTATGATATATTTAGTAAGAAAAATGCACATGTTTTAAATTATATATATACATACATATATACACACAAACATGTATACATAATAGGCATATTTGATAATAAATTAATAAACTAATTTCTAATTATCTGGTCAACCTAATTATTTGAAGAATTGGGAACATGTAAAATGAATAAGATTTATTCATTTTGGAACATATGAAATGAATATATGCACTATGTATTCATCAAAATTCAAATTTTTTAAAGAAAAATAGAAACATTTATATTTTACACAATTATAAAACAAAATATTACTATCACAGAACATTAGCAGCAAAATTTTTGCTAACACTTGATACCTCTTGGGAGTCACACAGAATATCTGCATATAAGTATTTCAAATTGTTCTTGGTTTGTTGAGCGTAACTTATTAAAACCCCATTCCTAGGAACAGATGACACATACACTAACACAATCTTACTCGTCAAGCAGTGCGTTCACTGTTAAACACGTTTATGAAGTGTCTAATGAGAAATAATTCCTGCCTGCTGCACATGAAAATAAAACGCCCCTTAAAGTGTTACTCTTGTCTTCTTTGGAATGGAGTGGGTGGAGCTGAAATCAGCTTGCAAGACCCTGAGAAATGAGTAGGTGGTTAAGACTGAAGGAAGTTAGTTTTGGCTCCTGTTTCAGGTTATTTGATGATCAAGAAAATGAGTAATCTTCAAACTCCCTTAAATCAAAAGATATTTTTAGAACATATGTAGCATTTTCAAAAGAAATACAGAATAAGATTTCCATTTCTTGCGATAACTGTATGGTGTCTTTTATTTATCACCTACTTAGCAACAACATACAGTGTTCTTTGGGATATAATGGGTTTGATGTCAGACAATCTGGACTTAGAACAAGATTCAAGTCCTCTCTATAGCATCTGGCAAACTAATTAACCTTATTAGAACACCTCAGCTTATTCATTTGTAAATGTGGGGAATAATAACTAGTTGTCAGGATTTTAAAAATAATGAAGTTAATAATATATCTAAAAGGAATATCATGCACTCTGGATACTTGCTGCAGATATGTTGAGTTCACACAATGCTGACAAAAATAACGCCATCCTTAAGAAAGTAGGAGGTATAATGTAAAAATTCTGATGGCTGATGTATTTCTAAAAATCATGAAATCTGATAATACTGGCCTGCATTCCTGCATGAATCTAAAAAGTAGCTATCTATTAGAAGGTGATTAACTTTCTAGTTTACCAGTCCACACCTGGATCACTATTTATTAATACTGTCTTTCACCCTTAAGAAAATATTAAGACTTGTAGACAACTAGGTAGCAGGAATTTTTAAGATGCTGGCCATAGCAAATGGGTTTATCTATTTTCTCCCTCCCAAAGTTCCATGTAATTGATAGTAATTTTTTTTAAACAAATTAACCCCTGCAGATACGAAGAGAAAGAGAAGACTGAGTAAGGAGAACAAAAGGTATTTCAAGAAATTTCTGAAAAACTGAAGTTGGTTTGGGAAATGGTAACTGGTAAAGAAAAGCAGAGGACAGGGAAGATAAATGTATACATGGAGGAACTGCAGCCAGTGTGGACCCAGCACTCCTTGTAGAATCCCAGAGGCGTGGGTTTTTTAGACAGCTGGGACTTGCGGATTTTTTAGACAGATAGCACATGTGGGATAAAATTAACATGGCATTATTTACAGATCTTTACTTGCAATTATAGATAATCTACTCTCATAGCATGTACAGAACACCCAGAAGCCAGTTTTTTACATTCCAGTCAAAACCAGGGAGGTTTTTCTCAATGTTGACTAAATAAAATTTCTGCAAGACACCTAAGGAAGACACTGTGGGTGTTAAAGCCAGAGGAAAGACTTCTTCATTCTGGCATTTCTGTAGGTGTTGTATGTCAGGCCCCACCCATGTAACCAGAGCTCCTAATTAGCTTTTATTTTTTTGCTTTTCTTCTCCTTCATTTCTTTTTCTTTTCCTTCCTTGCTTGCTTGCTTGCTTTCTCTCTCTCTCTTTTTTGTAAGAAGAGGTACTAGGGGAGTGTATTTATTTTTTAAAATTTCTTCTCTATTTTTATTGAAATATAGTTGATATATACTATTATGATACTTTCAGGTGTATTACATAATTATTTGACATTTACATACATTATAATGCATCACAGTAAGTCTAGTTAGTGACCATCTGACTCCATATGAAGTTACTGCAATGTTGTTGACCATATTTCATATGCTGTTTATTACATCCCTGTGACTTATTTATTATGTAGCTATTAACACAAAAATGGATACCTAAGCAGTCATCTATCTAAACAAATTAGTGCCATTAGCAATGAATATGAATGAACAAGATTAAACTACATCCATATAAATGATACTTGAAATATAATATTGAGTGTTAAAAGCAAGAGAATATAAATATATGATACCATTTACAAAAAGATATTAAACATATCCCAAAAGATTATTTTTTATGATATATGAAAATGTAAGATAATAAGAAATATATGGGAATATAAAAAACAAATTCAGAATATTTTTTATATTTGAAAATGAAGGATGGAGAGAAGAGTATATACTTGCATTGAAGATTTTTTTTCAATACAATTGATATTTTTTATTTGTTAAAGAGGATAGGCTTGATGCTTATTATTTAGTCCTTTTGTATAATGTCAAAATATTTTACCACGTACAGGCATAGTTTATTTTACTGTGTTTTATATAAATTGAAGGTTTGTGGCAACCCTGCATTGAACCAGTCTATTGGAGCTATTTTTCTAACATCATTTGTTCACTTTATGTCTCTGTGTCACATTTTGGTAATTATTGTAGTATTTAAAATTTTTTTGTTAAGATTATATTTTTATAGTGCTCTGTGGTCAGTGATCTTTGATTTATCATTGTAATTGTTTCGAAGCATCACAAACTGTGCCCATATAGAATGATGAACTTCATCAATAAATGTTGTATGTGTTCTGACCACTCCACCAATTGGCAGTTCCCCCATCTGTCTCCCTTTTCTCAGGCCTCCCTGTTGCCTATAACACAAAATTATTGAAATTAGGTCAATTACTAACCCTACAATAGTCTCTAAGTGTTCAAGTGAAAGGAAGAGTCACATGCCTCTCACTTTAAATCAAAAAGTAGAAAAGATTATTATACTTAGTGAGAAAGGCATATTGAAAACTGAGACAGGTCAAAAGCTAGGCCTTTTACAACAGAAAGCCAAGTTGCAAATGCAAAGGAAAAGTTCATGATGGACATTAAAAGTGCTCTCCAGTGAACACATGAATGGTAAGTAAGAGAAACAGCCTTCTTGCTGATATGGAGAAAGTTTCAATGGTCTGGATAGATGACCAAATCAGCCACAGCATTTCTTTAAGCCAAAATTGTATCCATAGCAAGTCCCTATATCTCTTCAGTTCTATGAAGGCTGAGAGAGTGAGGAAGCTGCAGAAGAAAAGTTTGAAGCTAGCAGAGGTTGGTTCATGAGGTAGAAAGAAAAAGCTGTTTTCATAACATAAAAGTGTAAGGTGAAGCAGCAAGTTATCCAGAAGATCTTGATAAGATAATTCATTAAGGTGGCTACACTAAACCACAGATATTCAATGTAGATGAAACAGCCTTTTATTGGAAGTAGATGGCATCTGAAATTTTGATAGCTAGAGAGAAGAAGTCTACACCTGGCTTCAAAGCTTCATGGGACAGGCTGACTCTGCTGGTAGGGGCTACTAATGCACCTGGTGACTTTAAGTTGAAGCCAGTGCTCATTTATCACTCTGAAAATCCTAAAACTCTTAAGAATTATGCTAAATTGACTCTTCCTCCACTCTATACATGGAACAACAAAGCCTGAATGACAGTATATGTGTTGACAATGTGGTTTACTGAACATTTTGAGCCCACTGTTGAGACCAACTGCTCAGAAAAAAAGATTTCTTTCAAAATATTACTATTCATTGACAATGTCACCAGAGAGCACTGATGGAGATGTACATGAGATTGATGTTGTTTTCATGCCATATTCATCCTGTAGGACCTAAGAGTAATTTCAACTTTCAAGTCTTATTATTATTTAAGAATTTCACAGGTTACAGCTGCCATGGATGCTGACGCCTCTGATGGACCAGGGCAAAGTCATTTGAAAAACTTCTGGAAAGAATTCATCATTCTAGATGCCATGAAGAACATTCATGACTCATAGGAAGAAGTCAAAATATCAACATTAACAAGCGTTTGGAAGAAGTTGCTTACAACCATCATGGATGACTTTGAGGGGTTCAAGACTTCTATGGAGGAAATAACTATAGCTGTAGCAGAAATAGTAAGAGAATTAGAATTATAAGTAGAGCCTGAAGATGTGACAGAATTGCCATAATCTCATGGTAAAGTGCTGATGGATGAGAAATTGCTTCTTACAAATAAGCAAAGAAAAAACAGCTTCTTGAGACAAAATCTATTCCTAGTGAAGACTGTTGGAATGACAACAAAGGATTTAGAATATAAACTTAGTTGATATAGAGATGGCAAGTTTTGAGAGGAGTTCTACTGTGGGTAAAATGCTATTAAACAGCATTGCATGCTACAGAGAAATTACTTATGAAAGAAAGAGTCAACCAATTCAGCAAACTTCTCAGTCTTGTTTTAAGAAATTGCCACAGCCACCCCAAATCTCACTAACCACCACCCTGATTAGTCATCAGCTATTAACATCAAGGCAAAGCCCTCCACCGGCAAAAAGATTATGACTTCTGAAAGCTCAGATGATGGTTAGCGCTTTTAGCAATAAAGTATTTTTAAATTAAGGTACATAGATTGTTTATTTAGAAATAACGTTGCACACTTAATAGACTACACTATAGTGTAAACATGACTTTTATATACACTAGGAAACCAAAAAATTCGTGGAACTCACTTTATTGTGATATTTGCTTTATTACAATGGTCTGGAAATGAACTCTGAATATCTCTGAGGTATGTCTCTATGTCTTGAAGTAATAAAGTTTAAAAAAAGGGAAAAATGTGACCCTGTAGGAATCAGAAGTAATTCATGGGAAAAAGAAGAACTAGTTACAAACACACTTGCAATTAGATTTCTGTAAGAGTTTTCAAGAAACAATTACATATTCAATAAGAACAGGAAAAGAGTACTATAAAAAGAAGCATTCAGTAATTAAAAAAACTTTGCAAATTACAAATAGAATTGCAGAAATTATTAAGTAAGCAATAAAAATATTAGAATATTAAAAATGACAAAGTAGAACAAAAACTCAAAAGGATAAAAAGTAACATAAATAAGAATCGTAAAGATCCTTTTCAGCAGTCTCACCATCCTTCTATTAGAATTCTAAAGAGAAGTAATAGAGAAAATAGGAAAAAGTAGTCAAATTGATACAAGGAAATTTCTTAGAGCCGCATGACTTGGGAATCCTACCAAGATGCCATAAACATAACACATTAATGTAAGATTTCAGAACAAGGAGGATAAAGAAATTGCCCTACACGCTTGAAGAGAGTGGGTGGGGTGGGGGGAATAAGGTCACCCACAAAAGGACTGCAATTAGACCAGAAGGATATTTCCTATTAGCAGTACAGGGTGTGGAAGACAATGGGGTATTACCCAGCCATAAAAATAGAAGGAAATCCTGCCATGTGTGACGTGAATGAACCTGGAGGGCATTATACTAAGTGAAATAAGCCAGATACAGAAAGACAAATACTAAAGTATTGTATTTTAGTTAAAAAAAATTGAACTCTTAGAAACCATGTAGACTGGTGGTTATAGTGACTGCCAGGGGCTGGGGCTTGTGGGGAAGGAGGGGGAAATGGAAAGATGTTGGTCAAAGATACAAACTTACAGTTATAAGACAAATAAGTTCTATGAATCTAATCTACAGCATGGTGACTATAGATAATACTACACTGTTTAGTATCCTTGAAATTTGCTGAGAGTATATCTTAAGTGCTTTTACTACACACACATACAAAAAAATAGCTGTGAGGTGATGGTAATGTTAATAAACTTCATTGTGATAAAATTTCACAGTGTATATGTATACAAAATCATCATGTTATGCACTTTAAATGTATACAATTTTATTTGTCAAATATGCTTCAGTACAGCTGGATAAAAAAGAAGAAAAAGATAATGGAACAAGATCTTTAATTTGCTAAGGGAAAATTCAAATCAGAATTCCATTCCAAAACTATCAGTCAAGTGTAAAAGCGTAAAAAAGATATTTTCAGATTAGCAAAGACTCAGAAATTTAAGAAGTTATCTGAGGATTTATCCAATAAAAATATGAGAGAAAATAATAAAGGAGAAAAATATGAGATCCAAGAAAGGGTTCATTGAAGCTGGGAGGTACATGTTGTTTCATTTTAGAATGACAAAGGTACCACAAACCTAAAATGCAGCCAATCTGTACGGTTGTAGGAATAAAGGGCTCCACAAATTAAGTGGAGAAATTAACAGACAAAAGAGAACAAGTAAATACTTGTAAAATCTTCAGGATTTGATAAATGAATTTGCTTTAAAAAATAGGTTAGCTTAGTACCAAAATAGTAGACTTTCAATACCATTCAACAAATTGAGAGACTGTATTTATTTTGTGTTTTAAAGTTAATAATATAAATCAAAATAATACGATCAAGACCTGCACACTTACAGAGAGCCCCCTCCCATAAATATCTTATTGAAGTCTTGAGAAGATACTTTAATTATACTCATAGTTATTTCTTGATTATATCTTAGGTTCAGCTTGTATTTTTTGACTTTTTTCCTTATTCTACTTGAATTCAAAAACTCTACTTTTGTGAACTTTTGAAAGATTGCTTCTATCTATATTTATACTTGTCTTTCCCCTGTTTTGTTAATTTCTGTTTTTTAGATGTATGTTTTCTATCATCTTTTCAATTTTCCTACATATTATTGCTTTTCATTTTACATTATTATTTACATTTATTTTTAAATATCTGTAGCATGTTTTGAAATTTTTATTAAAATCATATGAAGGGGAACTGTTCATTCTCATTGATTTCCCAAAGGTGCATATTCTTTAAGAGAAAAGTTGAAAAGGAATATTTATAGGAAAAGGGGAAAATCACCCTTCAAACATGAATTATAGTTTAGGATGAACAATAAAGATAAGGAAATTACTAACGGAAATACGGCTATTGCTAAAAAAAAAAAATAATCCCAAATGGAGTCATGTATTCTAAGTCCCATATCACCTAACCAAGATTTAATTTAATTACAGTTTCTGCTCTCCCAGAAATGGAATCTTAAAACATTCAATCAAGAATCACCTGATCAGCACCAATTAGGTAATCTGCCTGATAGAACCCTGACATTCCCTAGAAGAAAGTAACTTTGGGATAAATAAACAATCCACTTTTTTGCCTAGTAGAACTTCTTCTGGCTCCCTTCTGACTATAAAAAGTCTCTCATTTTGTACAGCTCCTCAGAGCTTTTTCTTTTTTTTTTTCACTTTTTCAGCTTTTTTTTTTTTTAATTGAAGTATAGTCAGTTTACAATGTGTCAATTTCTAGTGTGCAGCATGTTTCAGTCATACATATACATACATATATTTGTTTTCATGTTCTTTTTCATTATAGGTTACTATAAGATATTGAATATTAGTTCTCTGGGCTATACAGAAGACACTTGTTGTTTATCTATTTTATATATAGTAGTTAGTATTTGCAAATCTCAAGCTCCCAATTTATTCCTTCCCACATCCTTTCCCCAATGGTAATCATGTTTGTTTACTATGTCTGTGAGTCTGTCTCTGATTTGTAGATAAGTTAATTTGTGTCTTTTTTTTTTTGATTCCATATATGAATGATATTATATGTTATTTTTCTTTCTCTTTTCTATCTACTAGATTGGATGCTGCCCAATTAAAATCAGTTTTTCCTCAAAAAAAAAAACTTAAAAATTCTAATATGCCTCCCTTTATCTTTTAACACTATAAAGTCACTATAAGTTTCCTTGATCTTATATGATGTATTTCTTCTCACTACTGGTGACAATTCCTAATACCAAAGGATTTTATTTATTCATAGTTTTTTCTTGATGTGCTTCTTAAAGTGACATCATAGATGTTTATGAATTATTTTCAAAGTGGTTAGGTACAAGTACAATTATTCTCTGCAACATGAGGAATTATGTATGTATTTGAGCTCTGTTATTAAACAATTCAATTATAAAAAGTTGATTTATTGCGAAAATGGTTGGGGTAGTTAACATTTGTAAAGGTATATCCAGTAGATTGTATTGTACCTTACAACTATGTTCTCTGTGATGTTTTACTTCTAGCTGAAGTAAGTTTGGTGTCATACTTTTGACTAAGGACCATGGAATATGGAAAGATATTAACTCTCCTTATTAGCTGAAATCTGTATGAAGCTTCTTTAGATACCAACTTACTTAGATTAGAAAAAGGGATTTGGTTAAAAACTGTACAAGAAAATGAGGAGAAAGCTAATTTCCTTGTTATAGCAAGGCCTTGTGGGAATCCAGGAATAGTAGGTAGATCAGGACATGCAAATGAAATCCAAAACTGCAGTACAGGCATAGCTTTTGAAAACTAGATGATGGAAACCAGGAGACAGTTCAGATCTAGAGTTGCCAAGATACCCTGAGATATTATCGTGCTAAAGAATCAGCTGTGAAAGTTTCCTCTTCATTTCTGTATTGCATCATTTATGTGATTTACATGCTCCCTCTCAGCTCCTGTTGCTGTTTACCAGCTATTTCTATACATTATTGCTACTAGCAGTAGTGCTCATAGTATAAAGATGATTAATTTCATCTTTCTTTCTCTGTGCAGTCTCTGATACCCTTTTCTTCTGTCTTTCAGCTTGAGCAGCTGCTAGTAAATACTGGGTTTGCGTAACACTTTTAAATCCCTCACTGAAAGACTCTTACAGGTTTAACTTGGTCACCTCTCCCTTGTCAGCTAAAACATTCATTACTGAGAAATTTTATAAAGTCCACCAATCAGCATGTGGTTGATCTTCCCTTGAGGCTAATGCTCTCCCTTGATCCAGCTGGCTGTGGTCACAGAAGCAAAGTCACATGTCAGGCAGCATGGCCACCGATGCTCTAAGACATCACTGGAACCACTGGAAGCTATGGGACAGAACATTCCTTCATCCAAATTTCACAACATTGACTCCATGGTGTATGTTATCTGGCTTGACATTTGATAGTTTTGAAACACTTACGATTTTCTTGAAAAGCCTCATGTTTTAAATTAGGCTTCTAGGGAATTCTGATGCATTGAAGCTAAAACTGAAATAATTTTACACATGCTAACAACTCAAAAATTCATTTTTGACAGATAAGGTATCTTTTGAAAATAATTAAAATTTTATACTTTTATACTAATTTTGTAAAGCCAGTCTTTGATGGATAAATTAGAAGACTTTTCTTATTATTCTCTAATATTGTTATTTAGAAATTTTATATCGCTGCTTGGGTTTCTACCAAACTGAACTCAATAATACAATATAATTGGTTCAGTTAACTATTGTTTATTTAAACTGTTAAGTAGTGGGTACAATTTATATATTGAGTGATATAATGAATACAAAAACCTAAACCAACACATCTGCAAGTCTATTAAGTATATGAAAAGATACAAATAGAATACAGTATTATTTTGTGTTGAGGTTTTTGGATCAAAAAAGGCAGTGTATAAAGTAACTTGAGTATTTTGAAGAAAGCAGATGTGAGTAACACATTTTATAAATCCTTTTGCACTTGGAGAAACCTCAGAATTACAACAGAATTTACTCCAGAAAACAGTGTGGCCTGATGTAAAATCGGAGGGAAAAAAAGACAAAGGAACCAGGAAAAATGATAGCAACGTTCTCTGGAGAGCTCAACAATATATTGCAGCTGGTATGGAGATTTCATACTATTCTTCATAAGTAATCTGTAAACAATATCTAAGCACTGTTGATTCTAAAAGCATACAAAATTGTCAAAATAACAGTAATTTTAATCAGTTAAAGGGAAAATGGTGTTAGAGTGTGTTTAACACCTGTCAGAAGTGACAGAAAGAGTGAACTTACTGATAATATGTAAACCATTTTGTAAAACTTGCATATGACATGGGATATGTGCCAGAACTGATTCGTAGGCTGTTAGTAACTGAAATGCAATAGATAATCTGAAAATAAAAGCATCCTTTATAATAGAAGCAAAAGAAACAAAATGTTGGAAGATGGGATTTGAACTTCTACATTAGGGTTAAAATTCTAAATATTATTTATGAACAGGGAGACACATGTTGGATCTAGTCAATTCTATATATTCGACTACATAAATTCTCCCCCAAATCATATAACTATGTAACTTTAAGATATTTCCTTAATGCTCTTAAATATTGTTACAGAGATATTATAAAAATGAAAACTATAGAAAAATATCACAAGTAAACTAACCACTTTAACAAATCATATTTCTATTTTCAGAACTTCATTCCAGTTTTTGACCACATACATACTTTTTACAAATTAGCAATTATTGAAAAGATAGAGTATTAAGTTTTAAAATTTTATATATCAAAATCATTTTTCAAGGTGATGCAGAATTTTTAAACTGTCACTTTTAATGGCTGCATAATAGTCCAATAAGTTGATGTAACATAATTATTGTCTCCCACTGCTTCACATTTAGTTTGTATCCATTGTCTGTTATGAATAATGCTGCAGTGGAATTCATGTTGCCCATGTTCTCATACTTCTCTTGTATTATCTCCTCAGGACAAAACATTCTGGACATAGAATCTTGGCTTTGGTACTGGGAGTACAGGGGCAGCAGAAATGGAGCAATGAATTTAAAAATATGATGCTGTATTTTAAACCGAGTCCATTATCTCACTCCATACTTTAATTAACACTGATAGGTTTTTATCTGAACCCTATATTCAAGGTTTAGAAAACACTTCAGATTAAATATTGCATAAGTGATTAAAAGCCGGGAAATGACATTAATAATTTGACAAGGATGGTACTAAGAATGTGTTTGTTACAACTGAGTCTAAACTTTACATCAAGGTATTATTTCTTAATGCTAGGGGATGCTAACAATCTTGGCAAAGTTCAGGAATATATATCAGGGTCGGTTCTGATGATTTAATCCAAAAGCAGCAATAATCTTGGAAGATGAGATAAGAACTCTTGTTAGAATAAATTCACTATCTCAGAGGTGGAAAACGTTTTGTGTTTCCAAGATTTAGCATATGGCCAGGGTGCAACGTGAATAAATATAATTGAGTAAAACAAGTTAGGGATCTTTGACGTTAGCCAGATGATCACAGTGGATGTTAGAGTTACCAATACTGGCAGCAGATAATACAGTAAAAGAAAAATACAACCTGAGATTTAAATTACATTGAAAGTAGAAAAGAAATTAATTGCAAAGTGCATAGATTATGACATTGATTATATGGACATAAAATGGAAATAAATGAAATGGAAATTTTGTTCCTTTTTCATCATTATCACCCACCCCATCCCCAGTGTTTTTTGTTCTCAACATAGCAAATAAAGTGATTCTTCCAAAATGTAATTCAACTCTCAACACTGTTTTGCTCAAAACCCTCCAATAATGATTCCTCTGTGTAAAAGCAACATAGGGTATGTCTTTCATGGTCTATGAGCCTATACAAGACCTGATCACTGTTATGTCTCAGACTTCCCCTCCAAAGTCTTTACCTCCAACTCATTCTGTTTTAGGTGTGATAGCCTCCTTGATGTTTCTCAGAAACTCCTGGCTTTAAACTGAGCTCTCTTCTTTTCATGAACTGCTCTTCCCCCATGTATCAATGAGGTTATGCCTTCATCTTCTCCCACCTTCCTTTGCTCAATGAACTCTGCCCTGACCATTCTATTTCAAATGAAAGTCTACCCTCCTAACTTAGTTCAGGTTGCTATAACAAATTACCAACAACAGAAACTTATTTCTTACAGTTCTGAAGGCTAAAAATCTGAGACCAGGGTGTCAACATAGTTGGGTGCTGGTGAGAGCCCTATTCTGAATTGCATTCTTCTCCTGGCAACCTCATGTATTGGAAAGAGGATGAGAGCTCTCTAGTCCCTTTTAGAAGGCCACTCTCGTGACCTAATTATTCTTCCAAAGGCCCCATATATGTTAGGGGTTGGGGTTTCCACATGTGAAAACGAGGATACAAACATTTAGTCCATTGTATTCTGCCCCAGTCCCCACACCAATTCTTGTCTTTCTCACATGCAAACTATATTCATGCCATCCAACAGCTCCAAAAATCTTAACTCATTCCAGCATCAACTCTAAAGTCCAGTCTTATCTAAATATCATCTACATCAGATATGGATGAAACTCAAGGTAAAATTCATCTCATGGCAAAATACTTCTCCTGCTATGAATTTACTTGCCCATTCTTAACCCCTTTATTCTGCTCTTATAGCAATTATCAATTTTAACATTTATTATAATTTCATTTTTAATATTTATTGTTTATCATCTATTTCTCATACCCACAATAGAGTGGAAGTACCTCCTGAGCAAAAGTATTTTGTCGCTTATGTTCATAGATGTATCTCAAGAATACTACCTGGCACATAGGTGACACAATAAAAATATATTCATAAATCAAGTAAATGAATGAACATTGACTGAAGGTTTTGAGGAAAGAAGGTAAATCAAAGATTAAGATGTCTCTGCAGAATACCAAGTAATAGAAATAGGAACAGTGGCATTGAACGTGGTGTATTGGGTGAGAGTCAAATTTGGTCACAAATCTTTTCCAGATTCTTTTCCACTATAGGTTATTAAAAGATATTGCCTAAAGTTTCCTGTGCTGTACAGTAGGCCCTTATTGTTTATCTATTTTATACATAGTAGTATGTATCTATTAATCACAAATTCCAAATTTAACCCCTTCCTTTTCCACTTTGGTAACCATAAGTTTGTTTTCTATGTCTGCGAGTCTATTTCTGTTTTGTAAATAACTTCCTTTGTATCATTATTTTTTTTAGATTCCACATAAAGTGATTTCATATATTTGTCTTTCTCTGTCGACTACGTCACTTAGTATGATGATCTCTAGGTCTACCCATGCTGCTGCGGCATTATTTCATTCTTTTATGGCTCAGTAATATTCCATTGTATCTATCTATCTATCTATCTATCTATCTATCTATCTATCTATCTATCTATCTATCTATCTATCTATTTATCCATCCACCCACCCATCTCTCTCTCTCTCTCTCACATCTATCTATCTATCCACCAACCACATCTTTATCTATTCATTTATTAATCAATGACATTTAAGTTGCTTCCATGTCTTGGCTATTGTTGTAAACAGTGCTGCTATGAACACTGGTGTGCATGCATGTGTTTTTTGTAGTTAGAATTTTCTCCAGATATATGCCCAGGAATGTATCTGGAAAGGCTGGATCATATTGTAACTCCACTTTTAGTTTTATTATTTTTTTTCATCAGTGTCTTGTACTTTTCAGAGTACAGATCTTTTGTCTCCAAGGTAGGTTTATTCCTAGATATTTTACTCTTTTGAATGCAATAGTAAAATGGGGTTTTTTCATTAATGTCTCTTTCTGATATCTTGTTTTTAGTGTATAGAAATGCAACAGATTTCTGTGTATTATTTTTGTATCCTAAAACTTTACCAGATTTATGGATGAGCTCTAGTAGTTTTCTGGTGGCATCTTTAGGATTTTCTATGTATAGTATCTTGTTGTGTTCCACTTTGGGCTGATCCTGTATAGGATTCTCTGTGCTTCCTGGACTCGTGTGACTATTTCCTTTCCCAGGTTAGGGAGGTTTTCAGCTATTATCTTTTCAAATATTTTTTTCAGGCCCTTTATCTCTCTCTTCTCCTTCTGGGACCCCTATAATGCAAGTATTAGTGTACTTGATGTTGTCCCAGAGGTCTCTTAAACCATCCTCATTTCTTTAAATTCTTTTTCTTCTGTATGTTCAGCTGCAGTGATTTCCATTACTCTGTCTTCCAGCTCACTGATCCATTCTTCTGAATCATTTATTCTATTGTTGATTCCTTCCAGTGACTTTTCACTTCAATTATTGTATTCTTCATTTCAGTTTGGTTGCCCTTTACATTTTTTAACTCCTTGCTAAAAACTTCTAATTCCTTGCTCTGTGCATCCATTCTTCTCTCGAGTTCTTTGATCATCTTTACAATCATTACTCTGAACTCTTTCTTGGGTATTGCCTATCTCTACTTCACTTAGTTCTGGGATTTTATCTTGTCCTTTTGTCTGAAACATATACCTTTGCCACCTCATTTTGTCTAAGTTGCTATTTGTATTTTTAAATATGTGGTAGGTTAGTTATGTTTCTTGCCTTTGGAGAAGTGGCCCTCTGTAGGAAGTATGCTATGTGTCCCAGCAGTGCACTCCCTTCTCGTCACCCAAGCTATATGCTCATGCTTTCACCCTAAGAGGGCTATGCTGGCCTTTCTGTGGTAGTGGGCTAACTATATGGGTGATCTGGTGGTTCCCAAATTTGGTTAGTTGCCAGGCCCCGCCTTGTGCAGATGCTGCTGGTTACTGTTTAGTAGGGCCTGGTCATGAGGTAGCTGATTGTGGAACCCTAGGGGGCCCCCAGGGCTAGTGCTGGCTCACTGGTGGGCAGAGTCAGGTCCTGAAGACCCCAGGGCTGTCACCTACCCACTGGTGAAGCCAGATCCTGGGGTTAGTGCTGGTCTGCTGGCAGATAGAGCACATAGAGCCTGCAGACAGGCCTCAGGGATCCCAGAGCTCATTTCAAATCACCATGGGGCAACAGTGGTTCCTGACACAGTTGGTTTGGGGTCTGGGCTGTCCCAGTGGCTGTGTTGGCCTGCTAGTAGCCAGCTGATCTCAGTGTAGGGTCTGGCCCATGATGCAGGGCCGTAGTTTTCTTGCTTCTTGTATCAGCCCCCTGGTGGATGAGGCTGGTCTAGAGGCTTGGCCTGGCTTCCTGGTAGGAAGGGTCAGCGCCTGTCCACTGGTGGCTGGAGCTGGGTCGTGGCCGTCTGGTGGGCTAGGCCATGTCTGGGGGTGAGCCCAGAGGCAGCTATGGGCTTTTTAGCCTCTAGTCAGCCTGTCTGCTGGTGGGTGGGGATACAGACCAAACAGTTAGTTGTTTGGCCTGAGGTGTCCCAGGGCTGTCCTCTGCAGGCTGTTGATAGATGGGGGCTGGTCTTGGAGCTAATTATCCAAGATGTCAGATGCCACAGCAGCAGTGTTCAGTGGCTGAATATTCCCCAACATGTCTGCTACCCCAGTGTCTGTGTCCCCAGGGTGAGTTTCAGCCACACCCTGCCTCTCCAGGAGACTCCTCAAGCCCATTGGTAGGCCTGGCCCAGGGTCCTATCAAGTGACTTCTTTTGCCCCATGTCCCAGCGCATGTGAGATTTTGTGTGCGTCCTTTAATAAGAGTGAAGCCTCTGTTTCCTCTAGCCCTGTGGGGCTCCTGCAGTTAAGCCCTGCAAACTGGGAGTTGGTCTTCCTGGTGGTTCTGGACCCCTGGGCTGGGGAGGCCGACATGGGGCTCAGAACTCTTGCTTCTGTGGGAGAACCTCTGCAATGTCATTTTTCTCCTGTTTGTGAGTCTCCCCCCGTAGGGTATGGGATTTGATTGTATCAGGAATCTGCCTCACCTCCCAGTCTTCTTGTGGCTCCTTCTTTGTGTCTTTAGCTGTGGAAGTTCTTTTCTTATAGGTTCCAGTCTTCTTTATGGGCAGTTATTGTATAGACAGTTGAGATTCTGTAGTGCTCATGAGAGAAGTTGAGTTCAGGGTCTTTTTCCTCCACCGCCTTGGCTGCAGTTCCTCTCTTTGAATCAATAGATATTTTCTTAATGAACTTCTAATAGCATCTAATCAGACATTAACCCATACACATTTTCTCTTCATTCTTTATTTTTTCATGTTCTTAGTGCTTTTTATAAGACCTACTCTTCTTCTCAAACCCCGTTAACTTTTTGAAGCCTAGAAACTGTGTCATGTCACATTGAGAATATTAAAGACCAGAAATAATATCATGTAAGAAGTAAACTTAAATGATCATAAAATATGCAGTTCTCCATTTTTAGATTGTTCTAAGTATTTGAATTATCTGTCTTATCTAGATTTAAAATAAATGTTCTTAAAATTACCACTGCTGTTTCTTGACCTAATCATTTGGGCTAAAACAAAAGATAAATATCCCAGTTGTGCTTTCATGTATCATTCAGTTAACAAACATTTAATGAATGATCCTATGAACCACACAGAGTTAGGGACTGAGGATACTGATTTTGAAAAGTATTTTTCCTCAAGTTCTATACAGCACAGTGCAAAAGACTAAGCCAATAGTAGATGACTATAGTAAACACTTGATAAACACTTTTGCAAAAATCAAACAGGTAGTTCTGTAGTCACACAGAGTGTACTTAATTCAACCTAGGAAAAAAAAAACCCACAAAATATTAGCAGTTTTCTTTCTTTAACCTTTGCTCCTACCTGGATCTGCAGTGCAGGTGTGTTATGTTCCTGTAAACTCTCATCATCTCCAGTAGCAGTGTGCTGCTCTCTGTGATGGCCATGTCCTCTCTAGATATAATATCTTGCAACAACAGAGAGAAACAAATTACTATAATAGTACAGACATCTGTTACTCCTTAACACTGAGACAGATTTTCTTCTGTCTCATAGTATTTTTGGATCCCCTTTGTATCTCAAATATTGTTACTTTTTCAGTAGAGTTTTTTTTTTTTTAAATCATTCTTTTAATCTCTGCCTTGGATTTTTCTTTAACTATTTTCCTCATTAACCCAGCATAGTGACACTCCACTCTTCCAAATTTCCTCTTTCAGACAGATTCTTCTCAGTCTTCTTTACTGGTTTCTTCTTACCTATATCAAATTGCCTTAGGGCTATGTCCTGTATTTTCTTCCTTTTTCTCTCCACAAATTACTTTTAGGTGATTCCATTTACTATTAGTGATTTTAAAAATCATTTGTGAGCTTAAAAGGCCCTAAAATTTTACCTTCAGGCAAAGACACTCTTAGATTTACATACCCAATTTTAAATTTGACATTCCATGTGGCTGTCCCACAAACATCTGAAATTCCTAACTCCCAAATCTGAAATCTGAAATTTTCTCTCCTTCCCTTCCACATCCAGTCTTTGTGACTCTAAATTCAAATATGACTGTATTCTATTTACATATCTCCATCTTCACTGCTACCATACTAGTTCACAGCACCATTGTCTCAGGCCTGCATTATTGCAATAACTTCCTAAATCATCTCCTCAGTTATCATCCATTAAACTTCCTAAAATTTATTTTACCATGACTAGTTGCTTCCTTTTTTAAAATCTTCCATAGTTTCCCATTATTTTTAATATTAAATAAAAATGTAACAATAGAGCCTGTAAGACCTTGAAACCATGTTTATAAAATGATAATGATAATTATATATATATATAAACATATTTGGTAAAAGTAATTGCCTAATAAAGGGTAGGTATCTGTTTCCTAAGGAGAACATAAGGACTAGAGCAAGTATGAAAGCACATATACTTTCCTCACATTCATTATTTGATGTATGTGTAACAATCCAATGCAGAATTCAAGTAGTATCTTAAGCAGAAATATTATAAAGATTAAACAAGGTGAGGTGAGTGAGATATCTGAAAGGGGCATGCTACTTAGGTTCTGAATAAGTAGTGCTTTTATTTTTCATTTTATTATCTCTATAATCATATAAGGAATGTGCAAAAAAAGAATTGCACCATAGTTTAATCCTGAAGGTGCAAGTTTATCATCTTATATGTGATTACTTTAGCTCTGAATAGATTGCAGACAGTAGAGAAAATTTTGGGCTGGTTTGTGTGATAATGGGAAAACAATACTGAACTTCATTTATGCAGGGTAGTAAGATGTCTTCCCTAACAGGGAAATCCTTTATATATTTTAAGTGTTCATTTCTGCTAAGGTCAATTTTACAAATAGAACAATTAATTCTACTAATCTTATTAATCACTGTATAAAATCCCAACCAAAATAATAAAAACAAACATAATTGAAACAAAGATATTCTTAGCTATTTTTAATTTCTGTTTTCAACAGCACCTTAGTTATTTCACATCTTGAACAGAATTTATTCCAAAGAAATCTTTCCTTTGTGGTCATCTTAAAACAATTTATTGCGGGTGTGTATACTTTTAAAGATACGTGGCTAAAGAAAGAATATTTAAATTAAAAAAAGAATGTTTTATTAAGCAATAACTGAGAATCAAAATATGCTATTATGTTCTTTTGCAGTTTGAGTTCTTAGAACAAGAATATTTTCCTGATAAGTTGGAGATAAATTCATTGTATAAAATGATGGAGAATACAAGAAAATTTCACTTCTCTGAATTGTAGGCTCTCTTACCACTTCTTCCAAAAATTTATGAACACATAATTTATAAACATAATATTTTATTAAAAAAATGAGAATGTCATTTTATATAATACTAGATTAAAAAATTCTCTATTCATTTTTATTAAAGCAAAATAGTAGCAAATTATCATTTTATATTTGAGACTCTATTTTACCTCCTGTCAAGTTGAGAATTAGAGAAATGTTATAACAAATTTGATATTTGCTTCCAAGATGTATCAAAATGTTTGAGCCATTTTCCAAACCTCCTAATGATTTAGTTTACTAGAGGATTCTGTTATTGTGAAATATATTAGATAAAGCACTCAGTTATAAACCCAAAAGTTATGGGGAAAATAACCTAATAATTATGAGCCTCAGATTTTCATGTGTAAAAACTAGCATAGTACACTTCCTTTATCAATTTCTTGCAAATTTGATATGAGGATACTTCTAATAGGAGCCTGAATGAGCTGAACTGTTAGGAAGGCCTCCCCATGGTGTCTATTGAAAGTTTGAAAGACGGTGATGACCAGGATATAAGTTGTGACATAAATTTTAGTGAATTCGTCATGGTATCATTGAAACACCTCAGGAGTGGAAAGAGGACCCAAGGCGATCTTTTTACTATGTAATAATAGTTACAAGTTTAGTTTATAGAAAGAGATACTTGAGAGGTAAAAGCATAACTAGTTACAATAACCTAATGTAGCTTTTTTGTAAGAAATTTTCAACTTTTTATAATCACTCCAAAAAAGCCAAATAAGTACTAAAATTAGACTCAAAGAAAAAACTATGTGAAATTTTTAAAAATTATAAAGAAACGATCTTGATTTCAGAGCATTCTGAAGGGGCATACATTTCAAAAGTTAAGCTTCAATACAGAATATTTTACTTGCTTGAATGAGGAAAACTGTTATAAGAATGTTTGTAGTTGTTGTTGGTAATTTGAAAAATGTGTGAAACCACTCAGATATTCATTGAGAAGGTAATGGATATATCTGTAATATATTCATTCATACAGTAAAATGTGAAGCCTCTGAAGTCATGCTTTATAGATTTGAATCCCTGGTCTACTACTAATTTTTGTGTAACTATTTTAATTCTCCGTATCTCAGTTTTCTCACATATAAAATATTGACAATGAGAGCTTCTACTAGTTATGGTTTCTGTAGAAATAAAAGAATTTGGACACACAAAGAACTTAAAACAGTTTCTGAAACATAATAAGCATTATATGAACACTAGCTATTATTTTCTTATCATTTTTATGCCATGACAACAATGAATAAACCATGAATGATCATGTGGTAAAGTGAATGACAGTCCTTAATGTAACATTGAATAATAAAAATGTGTTCCAGAAAATTGTGTATAATATGATACTATTTATATGAAGTTCCTAAACAATGCTAATTCAAATATATTGTTTTTAAGTATACTTACACTTGTCATAAAACTAAAAAGGAAGCAGAAAAGTAATTACATTTTTCATCTAAGCAGTAAGTTCTGAGCAAGGCTAGAGGATGGGAAAGTGGCAGGAAGCATACAGGGAGCTTTAAAGAGAGTAATCATTGCAAATGTTTTAATCGGGTGGTGGATTTACCAGCTCCATTTATCATAAATTACTGAGAATTTACATATTATTTTGTAATAAGCTATTTTTGAACAAGACTGAAAAAGATGATTCATAACCATCTAGCACACACTCATTTTCAAGATTACTAGAAATAGGGTGACCACCTATCCTGGTTTGCGCTAAAGTGAATTATTTCCCAGAACACTGGAAATTTAGTGCTAAAACCAGGACAGTCCCAGGCAAACTGAGAGGGTCACCCTAGAAATACATGAACAAATTTAGAAGTAATTGTGAAAGCCACGAAAAAAAAATTCACCAAGCTATCTGTTAATTTCACATATATAATAACAAACATACATTAATTTTTTAGGGACTCATGAGTTCATCTTCATGTATACATGTACCTCTATTTATATCACTTTCAAGTTGTTTTCATCTGTATCCTTTTTAGCAAACTATCTGATGCACTTTGCTTCAAGATGTCTGTTACTATTAGTAATGAAGACATTAAGTAAATTTGGGGTGTTGCCGAAAGCCTTTTTTACATAGAAGTATACATCTTTCCAGACTATGTGTGTTGTCATTTGTGATCAAGAGCTTAAGTCTGTAATCCTGGTAATTAAGCTATGCCCCTTGGAATTTCAAGTATTACCTACTGTTAAATAATAGTCATTACTCTAGTCAGAAGATGAAAGCCATCTCCTTTTTGTTGGTGATATTTTCCACCAGCAATCAGTCTGAAACATAGTATCCTGGACCTTGGAGGTAGTTAAGACTTGAATGGAACACAGTCCTGGGAGTCACATCTTTTCAAGAAAGACAGTTTCTTTCTCCATTTGCAGTTAGTGGGTCCTCTTATGTTAATCAGTTTTCTAGTCACATTTAGAGCAGAGATTGCTTGAATGCCAACTGCATTTATTCTCTGTAAAAATCCAAATTCTGACCAAACTTTTCATGATCTAGATGCTATCTTCCCTCTCTGACTGCGTATCCTACCCATTTTTAATTCCTACTACCCATCTCATTCTGGTCACACCAGCCTCCGTGTTACAGAACATGCCAAACAAACTTTGACCTCTGAATCTCAGTTCTTTCACACATGTGGCTGCTTCTTCCTGGAGTGCTTTACTGTAAGATACTCCCTGCTGGGTCTCTCTCTCCCTTGTTATTCAGATGTTACCTACTGAAAGAGACTTTTTCCTTTGTTAAATGGGAAAATCTTTACTGAATCTAACAAATGATTCCCTTTTGTTATCAGAACTTTAAAAGAGCAAATGGAAGTGTTTTTGCACACATCAGAGTTGTAAGTTTTTCTAGTAGGGTTTCTTCTTTGTTTCTTCAAATTGGCTTTCTGTTTTAGACTTCCTTTTGTGATATGTTAGTTTAGTAATATAGTATTTTTTATGTGACTGGTGACATGGCTTAATGGAAAGTATAACTTGGGGGCATTGGTCAAAAGGGGTTAAAGTTTTATCTTTTGTCTCTACGCATGTAGGCTTGGATGAACAACTGAAGCAAGTCAATGGCTCATTTGGCCTCAGTTCTCTCTGTTATGAAATAGGGATTGTAATAATATTTTATAGCAATTTAAAGAAGGGAGCAAATAGAACACCTCTGGAGATTCTACCTGCTATCTTGAATTTACTTTCCGTTTTCATTTGCCTGATTATCCTTTCTGGGCTCTGTGAACGAAAAATATTGCAAACCATATCAGTAAACAAAGAATGATGAAACTATCAAGTCATTAGCGGCTGCCCCCACCCCCAACCCCAGTGAAGACAAGCCTGCAGCCCAGCCTCTGGCAGCCACTCACAATGGTGCACTCTGAGGGGACTCAGAATAAGAAAGGTCAGGATACTGGCCCTAGATAGCTAGGTGCTTGTCAAAGGAGTGAATTCAGTGAGCCCAAATGTTTGCTTCCTCCCATACATAGAAAAGCACTAAATTATTTAACTTGAGATGTCTGGTTGTCTTTAGATAACAAGTAATCTTTTATTGTTCCAACTACCTGGTCTTTATCGTAAAGCTCCTAAATATCCTAGTCCCTCTCCTACCTCTTCGGAGCAGTCCCTCAAAGCCATCTGAGAGGCTGTTATCCCGGCTCAAGTCCTCCCGCCAAGTAAAACATAACTCTCAACTTTTAGGCTGCTCATTTATTTCAGTTGACAGTTTTTATAATGCTAAGAAAAGTAGTGGCTTGAATTTTACCAATTAATGTGAGAAGGTTGTATAATTGCTACTTTCTTATGTTTATGGTTTGATTGAAATATAATTGTAGTACAATAAAGCAAATATTTAAAGCTTAATGTTTGATGAGCTTACACATATATATGTATATTTATATTTCATCACAATTATAATAGATATTTTCATTCCCCAAAAGGGTCAAGTCCCTTTGCAGTATATTCCTTGATCTTACCCAGGCAATCACTGGTATCTTTCTGTCACTGCAGATTAATTTGCATTTTCTAAAATTAGATATAAATAGAGTCATACATTATGTATTTTATTTTGTTTGACTCTTTTCACATAGAATAATTATTTCGATATTCATTCATGTTGGTACATGTTTTAACTGTTTATTTCAATTTTAAATTTCTGAGTAGTATTCTATTATATGAATATGCCACATTTATTTATTCATTCATGTATTGGCAGAATTTTGGGTTGTTTTCATGTTTTTTTAAACCATTATAAACAAAGCTACTGTGAACACTAAGGTACAAATACTTGCATGGATATATACTTTCAACTCTTTAGGGGAAATAACTTTAGGAATGAAATGGCTGGGTCACATTTTGACTGCATGTGTAACTTTTTAAGAATTTGCCAAACAGTCAGGCACACCTTATTTTATTGCACTTTGCTTTACTGCACTTCACAGATTTTGTGTTTTTTACCAATTGGAGGTTTGTGTGCATATGGAGCAGGTTTACTGGCACCATTTTTCCAACAGCGTTTGCTCACTTCATGTCTTATATCACATTTTGGTAATTCTCACAGTATTTCAAAGTTTTTCATTATTATTACATTTGTTATGGTGGTTTATGATCAGTGATCTTTGATGTTACTACTGTAATTATTTTATAGTTTTATATTTTTAAATTAAGATATATACATTGGTTTTTTAGACATAATGCTATTGCACACTTAGTAGATTATAGTATAGTATAAATATAACTTTAATATTCACTGAAAAACCAAAAAACTTGTGTGACTTGCTTTCTGCAATATTCCCTTTATTGTGGTGGTCTGGGATGCAGCCTGCAACATCTCTGAGGTGTGCCTACTATACTCCAACACTGTTGTATGATTTTATATTCCCATCAAGAGGGATAAAAGTAGCAGATACTGCACATGCTTGTCAACACTTTAAATGGTCAGACTTCTTGGTTTAGTCATTCCAGTGGGTATAAGAAACATTTAATTAGCATGTCCCTATTGACTAGGGTTGAGAGTTCACCTAAACTATTTCAAGGTATTGCTACTTTAGCATCCATTTTGTTTGACCAAGGAGCCTGTGGAGGCCTTAAACTGACACTAGTCCCCTGATGCAAATGCATGCCCTAGGCAACAGCTTGCAGAATCACAAGCAAATACTTTTAAATTCCTGACATTACTTTTACAACTGCCATTGTGATACCGTCTCCCATACCTCCCAGGACTTCCCCTTGTACACCTCTTAGATAAGACTTCCTGAAGCTTACCTAGTGCTGCTCTTTTTGGTGTGAATTAACCAATCTGGTCTTAGTGGGGAACCCCAAAGCTCTCTACCCACAGACCCTAATAAAGGCAGGTGCCCCGGGTCCTGCTGCTCTCTCTGCCTGCATGGTGCCTTGCCTCCTGCTCTGGCCTCTTGAAGTGGGCTGTGTACTTCCTCCAGGACCCGTGAGTAATAAACTTCTCTATTTCAATTCCCTTGCCGTCTTATTGAACCTGGACTCACAATCCAACATCCCAGGAAGCTCTGTTTGGCAAATGTTAATTTAATAAAATCACAACTAACGATGTTAGCTTCTGTACGGTCAGTCCACACAAGAGTTCTTTTCTTGCTCTTTGTGCATCCCTTGCTTCACCAGTCCCTGCTTCACCTGCATTCTACGCACATGAATGTGTGTGCGCCCTGCCCCAGCTAGTGATTGTTCTCATCCTTAGGCCAGAACGGTTGCACCTGCGAGTTTATTGAAGGGAAACATCTGCCTTCATGCTGGCTGTTAACCTGGGGGGCTGTGAGAGTCCTGCTCTAGGTGTTGGTTTCCCTGGTAAGTGATGAGCCAAACTGAGGTCAGATTACCCTGTAAATGGTAGGCTTCTTCTCCCCCACTAGTGAAGATTGGTGCTCTGTCCTGCTTGCCTTCTGCTCTGTATAGCGGGGTGTAGCGCTAGGAACTTTCACTTCAGACCTGTAAGGTTCCCTATCCAATAAACCACTAATGTCTCCGTCCCCATCTCCAGGCTCTTCAGTCTCGAAGCTGGGCAACCATGGGGCTTGCAGGCCTATGGCATACAGCCCAACCGCTTACTTCCATATGCTTATTGTTATCAATATAGCTTCTTTGGTTAAGTGTCTGTTGAAATCGTATGTTATGTTAGGTTGTAAGAATTGTTTATGTAGTTGTACGATCAGGCCACCCAAGATGGTGGTTCTCTTATTTTGTGTACATCCCCTGCTCCACCAGGCCCTTCTCCACCAGCGCCCTACTCGCAGGACTGACCTTCCCTCTGAATTGTACAGCTTAACCAATAACTGCCTGCGTGCTCGGCCCCTGCCCCAGGGGGTGATTGTTCTGATACTTAGCCCAGAACGGCTCCACCTGCTACGTTATCTAAGGGAAACCTCTGTCCCCCTGACAGTTTTTAACTCAAGGGGCTGTAAGGGATGTGCTCCTGTGCCGGTTTCCCTGGTAACTGACCAGCCAATCCCTATAACCGTTACCTCCTTCCCGTCCTGGCAGTGAAGGTTGCTGCCATGTCCTGCCTGCCTCTGTCTTATAAGGCAGGGTGTCGCTCGAGGACCTTTTGCTTTTGACTTGTAAGATCCCCTGTGCAGTAAATTGCGGATGTTTCTGTTGCTGTCTCTGGGTTCTCTCAGGTCTCGCAGCTGGGCAACCACAAGGCTTCCAGGCCTGTGGGGTGTGGCCCAACAATAGCCTACACACAGTGTGTAAGGTAATGTTTCACTCAGCGTTTGGTTTGCCCTTTTATTTTCTTAATAGAAAGTTAGTGGCGAAGTTTTCGAATTTTGTAAAGTCAAATTTAGTGATTTTTTTCTTTTTTATGCTTTTTTTGTGCTACTTCAGAAATTCTTGTTTTCATATTTCTTCCTTAAGAAGCTTTCGAGGTTTAGCTCTAATGCTTAGGCCAATGATCCATTTTGATTTAATTTTTGTAAGTAATGTGAGGAATGGCTTCATGTTGTTTTATGCATGCATTTATATTTATTTATTTACTCATTTATTCATTTGTGTGTGTAGCCATCCAACTATTCTAGCATTACTTGTCAAAAAGATTATTCTTTCCCAGTGATCTGTGTGGTATCTTTGTTGAAACTCAATTGACTCTGTATGTATAGGCATATTTCCAACCCTCCATTTTGCCCCATTGGTCTATATACCTTTCTGTACACCAATAGCATCCCGTCTGCACTACTAAACCTTTTTAATATATGTTGATATCAAATAGTGTATGTCCTTCAGATTTGTTCTTTTCCACAACTGCTTTGGCTGTCATAGGTCCTTTCTATTTCCATGTATACTATCGAATAAACTCATCAATTTCTATAGTCATCTGCTGAGAGTTTTATAGTGACTGTGTTGACTCTATAGAGTGATACAGGGAAAATTTTATATTTTAATAATACTGATTATTCTGATTCATGGACATAGTATATCTTTCCACTTATTTAGATCTTTAATTTTTCTCAGTAATGTAATTTTCCATGTGTTGGACTTATTCTTTTATCAAATAAATTCTTAATGTATTATGTTTTAATGCTATTTTTTTCTTTTTCTTTTTTTAATAGACTTTATTTTTTAGAGCAGTTTCAGGTTTACAGCAGAATTGAGCAGACAATGCAGAGTTCCCAAATAGCCCTCCCCACCCACACATATATACTCCCCTACCTCAGCTCCCCTCATCAGTGTGGCATATTTGGTACAATTGATGAATCAACATGGGCACATTATTATCAACCAAACTATGTCCATAGTTCACATTAGGGTTCACTCTTGATGTTGTACATTCTATGGGCTTTGTTTTGACAAATGCATAATGACATGTAGCCATCACTATAATATCATACAGAATAATTTCATTGCCCTAAAAATCCCTCCATCTATTCATCCCTCTCTCCTTCCCTCTCCCCAAACCCCTGGAAACCATGATCTTTTTATTTTTTCTGTAGCTGTACCTTTTTCAGAATGTCATTTGGTTATAATTGTACAATTTTTAGCTTCTTCAGACTGGCTTCTTTAATTTAGGAATATATCTTTTAAGTTTCTTCTGTGTCTTTCATGGCTTGATAGCTCTTTTTTTTTTTCACTGCACATATATTTTTTAATTTACATGTATGTACTGTCCATTGTTTCTGAGAATGTTTAGAGCTTTAGCTTTGTAAACTTACATAGTTATCAAAGGAATAAAGCCAAACAACAAAATAAAAATTAATTCAAAAAGATACATAAACCTATATTTTAATGCTATTATAGCTGCTATTAATTAAAATATTATTTCTAGCTGATCATTGCTAGTATCAATAAATAGAATAAATTATTATATGTTGATTTTGTACCCAGTAAACTTGCTAAACTCACTCATTAGTCCTAGAATCTTTACGTAGATTCCTGAGGATTTTCTATATAGGTAATCACGTTTCTGTGATTAGAGGTACTGGTACTTCTTCTGCCATCTGATTGCACTTTGCCTCCCACCACCCCTTATTGCTCTGGTTAGGACAGTCATACTTTAAAACATTTTCAACATATTAAGTTATCTTAATTTTCAATTGTTACTTCAGCTTTGAATTCTTTGGGGTAAATATAGCACAAAGTCTTGATGTTTTATCATTTTCATATACTATTAGATTCAACTTATTAAAATTTGTTAAGAACTTTTATGTCTGTGTTCATGAGAAATACTGGTCTGAAGTTATCTTGGAAGGTCTTTTTTGGTTTTAGCATCAGGGAAATGTTTGCCTCACAGAATGAAATTATGTGCAGAATTGATAATATTTCTCCAGTAAATTTTTGAATAAGTTAATTATGAAACCATCAGGAATTGGCACTTTCATCAAGGACAAATGTTTAACTACAAGTAAGTTCTTCAGTGGATATAGGGCTACTCATTTCACATATTGCTTCTTGTATGGTAATGTTGAATTTATTATCTTAAACTTTTAAATAATATTTCCTAATTAAACTCTCAATATCTGTAAAATATAGGATGTTCATTTATGTCCCTTCTCTCTTTCTTGTTACTGGTAAATTTTATTTTCTCTTGGTCAGTGTGGCTAGAGAATGATCACTATGGTCATTCCAAGAACTAGCTTTGCTTGCATTTATTTTTTTCTACTATTTCTGTGTTATTTCTTTTCCTAATTCCTGCTCTTATCTCTTATTAATTTTCTTCTGCATACTTTGTTTTAAATTTGCTTTTCTTATTCTAATTTCTGAAATAAGACAATTAAGTCACTGGTTTTAACATTTATATGTGGGAATTTTCCCACATGAACACACTGATCAGAATTCAGCTGAAGGCTTGAGGGAGATCCTCTATGTTTCTTTGATTTGTGCGTGTGTGTGTGTGTGTGTGCGCACGCACATGTGCCTGTGTGTGCAACTCTCTCTTCCGCAGTACTCTGCCCTGTGAATTTCACCTGCTTAGGTACCCCCAACTCCAAACTCTGTTTCTGCAATTAGGGAGATTGCCACAATTTGTTGATTCCCCCTCCCTGCACTGCTGCCTGGAGACTCTCTAGGCAACAAGCTATAACTCATCTCATTTGCTTATGTTCTTGCAGAGATTAATTTTGTTGCCCCAAATTTGAAAAACATTGTTTCATCAATTTTGTCCATTTTTTAACTTGTTTAAGATAGTAAGATTAATCTGGTTTCTGTTGCCCGTTTACGGCCAAAAACAGAAGTGATTACTAGCTTTTGGATATAGACATATCACCTAACATTAAGAATTTATTTTTCCCTATTTTAATTAGTGAGATGCCAAATTCATTTGGAAATATATTACTGCCTCAATTATCACAGTTATGTCATTCACTATTGATAGTAGAACATAACTTCTACATTTGATACCATAGAAATAACCCAAAAGATAGTAGATCTTTCAGCTATCTCTGTATAATAAGGACTTAGATCAAGATCAAAATATTTATTCAATATATTACTCCAGTGATGGTTTACATGGTGGATTGATTAGGAAAATTATTTTCATTTACTTTTTAGTATTAAATAATTCCTAGTTTTACTATAACCATTTAAAAAAATGTTCTGCCTTTAAACATGGCTGTTCATAGGACAATGGCTTAAATGTTTATTTTGCTTTTGTAAAACAAATACAGCTTAACTCCTTTTGCAAGTTCACATTCTCTGTCCTCAAGATTTTACACCTCCCTTTAATAAAAAATCATACTCATTTTCATCATACACGCAGATCTTTCAACTTCCAGACCTTCTGAATTCCACTGGATTGCATGTGGCTCAATGTAGCCCACAATGCCTAAATCTGAGAACTGTTGCCTAAGGGAACAAGAGCATGATATTGACCATGGTACCTTGAAAACGACCCTGATGACATACCAATGTAGCGTTCCAACAGTTATAGGAGGAAAGGTGAATTCACTGGTGTAAAAAAAAATCTAAGTAAATGTCAGTCCTATAGGCTGCATAAAACGATAAATTTCTCTACATTAAAAAATAAAATGAAGTAATATTCTGTTAGTGCCATCTCATGGAGAAACCTACGGCTGCTATGCTGAAATAATCTATGATCTCCAATCTTTTATTCTTACTTATGTACTTGTATTTATGTACTCATGTACACATATAGACTCATATACATGCACACACAAAACTCTTTTTCTCAGTCACTTTTGGTGAAGAAAACAATAAAAAAAGTATTTTGTGGTGTATGAATTACAAATGCTCTGATACCTAGTCATAATACTCAGATGTTTATTTATATAAAAATAAAGTTTAAATCAAAGAAGAAAGAAATCCTGCATCAAAAATATTTTTTCCTAATTCAGTGATGAATATATAATTCAGTATGTGCATATTCTGTCATAGAATCATTGGATACTTAAATAGCAATGAAATGTAGTTTGAATTCAGAACCTATTTTTTTTTTTTTATGATTTTCATGAGGTTGTAGAAATCTTCCACATTTTGGGTATGACTGGATATTAGTGGAGAAGAAATTTCCAATATAACAGAAGTGCTAAAGGTTGTGTTCAATTTCACATCCTCTAATCATTTGGACCTGGGAGTTTATAGATCCGAGATTATAGAGAAAGCTGGATAAGAGTTCACCAGCATCAAGAAATTGAAATTCTCCTCAAATTCACATATGCTGCCCAGAATTTTTGAAGCTTCCTAGAAATTGTACTAATTCCAGATAGCACAGCAGTAATTTTTATTCACTGCAAATTCTGCTAACAACTCTGTCAGCAAACGGAGGAAGTAGATTTGATCTATTTATTCACTAAAATTAAACTACCTGGAAAGAATTTCTGAGTTACTTATAATTCCTCATAGAAATTCTAGTAGTTCTGGTTAATATATGAGTCATAGGAAAAAATATGCCGTTTTCTGTCTTGTTCTGAATTTACAAAAGTTAGCATTAAGAAAAGGAGTTCAAAGATTTAATTGTGACCTTTTCCAGATATGATTTAGAGGTAAAAAATAACAGCATAACCAGAGTCTATTAGGTTTATCAAATACCCCATTTTATAGAGATACTTTATGGAGCTTTTCCTTCAACTTGATGTCAACCAGACTTTATATTCATTCACTCTATGAATATAGAATGTGCAATTTAAAGGGATTGTTTTTCATAACATGCAAGAGCCACGCAGACATGAATTTAAAAGAAAAAACTCACGGAATTTTAGATATGACAGGAACCATGGCGAATATCTAGTTCAGTATCTCCAATTTTATTCATGATGAAATTAAGCTCAGTTCTCACTGAAGAGATTTCTTTGATTTACCTCTTCTCTTTTTTCCTATTCCCCTAGCCTAAACACATTACATATTGGAATGATTATGTGTACTACTATTAGTTCAAGAAAGACATTTGCATAGTCTCAAATTTGATCTGTTCTGCTTTGAGTTTCAGCGCTACTGCTCACCACTCTATTTATATATTTGTGTGTATTTTAAATAATTGGCATTAGTTGCTTAGTGTGTAACATTCCTCATCAAAAATCATGCAAACTTTCTTGAATAAATTTATTCTAAAATTTTAATTTATTTATAATCCATATACAGCTATCATAGGGTATATATCGTATTATAGATTAGACAGAAATCTCAACTGTGTCAGGATGCAAACAAAAATGCCCCTATTTTACTCAAGATAAGTTGCTATTGTCTAGGTTTGGGCACATTTTCAAATGGTGCCGTGAATAATAATTACTTGATCACACACTCCAATCAGTAGGATGAGTTCAGAGCTCACACTACCTGCTGCAATCTACCCCTCAAGATAAGAATCATTAACATTAGTAAAGAATGATATGGAACCATGAAAATCACAGTTGGTCCACCATAATATGGAGTAGACCTTTAATAGAAAGGAGAAAAGTCATTATAATGGATACTAAGCAGAGCTATTCCATTTTCTTCCTATGACCTTTGAGTTTCACGTTTTCTCTTTTTACATTTCCATAGGGCTTGAAAGATGAGACCCAGAGATACTGTGCCCATGGGAATTGCCATCCCCCTACAATGTCAAATAGGAATCAAGTTGGGGATCATGGAAAAGGAATCATAAAGCAGGCAACTTATGTCTTCCTTCAGTCTAGATCATGTGTAAAAGGAGCATAAGAACTATCCCTCATAATAATTGATAGGGATGGCTCTGAAATGAACCATTAAAAATGGAGATTTTTATATACAAGGGGAGACAACTTCTAAATTGTTTTATATACAATAAAAATGACAACTTATTTTATTGTGATCAAAATAAAAAAAACTAATTGGGTCAGAGGACTTAACTTCTTATGATGTAGTTTTACAGAAAAAAAAAAAAAGAAAATGTCCAGTGATAACTTCCTATTTGACAGTAATTGAGAGAATTAAACATGCAGTGATAACTTCCTATTTGACGGTAACTGAGAGAATAAAGCAATCTGTAAAGAGGTGACAGCTGTATTTAAGTGACCAATCCTGAGTGGGTATTGTTAAGACTCCTCCTTGAAAAAGTGGTGCCCAAATAAGGACTGGTCTTGTTTGGGTGTGTCTTTCATTACCCCCACTTAAAGCCAGTTGATTAGAGAGGGCAAAAGTAAATTTCATTTTAGCGATCGATAAAATCAATCTCCATTTTACTCCATTGTGCTTATTGGACTCCATAGAATATTTTCTTTTATCTTCAAATCATTTGATATAACATGTTTTTAGTGTTTCACGTAGTGCCATTCCCTTGCTATTTTCCTTTCTTATAATAACTGATAAGCTCACAGTTTTCTCTATGGCCACGAACTAGAGCTACCATCCATTGAGACAATTACAACCTTTCACATAAAAGTCTTGCCTAGTTCATTGTTTTCTATTAAATAATAATGTTTCAGAATCTTATGTCTGTACAAGGAGGAAAAATATGAGAGTTAACATTGTTTTCCTCAGTCTAGAAGGAATGCTTTACAATAGGAAGCTTTAAATTGCCAACCTTGTCATTTAATGAAATAAATATTTATACATCCTCAACATTCAGTTTCATTAAATTCAAACACTCCTTTACAAACTAATTCTTCTCAGCAACTCTCAAAATGTTTGAATTCAGAACACTGTCATAATGAAGGTTCTGGATGCAAAGCAAGGGTGCAGACCTATGTTCCACTCCCCAGTTATCTGTGCAGTCTTTTTATAGTAGGTACTTCTGTCAATTTTAATTTCATCTTGGCTAAAACACAAAATGGTGTGAAGGCTAAGCAGATGGTTGTCACAAACACAGAAACACAAATAAAATTTATGGGAAATTTTCCAGTCTGGTAGCAAAAAAGGGAATTAGTCACAAAACTTATCTTATTGTTCATGAGTATCATGTGCCAAACCTTTCATATAACATGTGGAGAATAATCTTACTTGTGAGTGCAATTTATAACACATTCAACTGAATTGCCAGTGTGATTGTTTGTAAAGAGCTAATAATTGTCAATGTACTGCAATGATTTTCTTATTAATGGATAAAAAGAAAAATATATATAACAAAGGGAAAAATTAGGAAATGAACACTACACCTTTCCTTTATGTTGGTAGGCAGTCTTTGCCTTGAACTGAATTGTGCTCTATTTAAATGAATTTTAGGAGGGAAAAAATGTATTTTATGTTGTAGTGGGTTGGATAGGGGTAGCATTTGAGTATATCCTTCTGCTTTTTTTTTCTTAGAGTAACTTATTCCTAATGTAAATAAGATTCATCCCTTGAATTCAAACTTTGTATCAAGAAGAGAAGACAGGGAGGATATCCTATATTTTTCAAGTCTGGAAAAGAAGTAAGAGAAGTCAAATAGTTGGTTTTGTACTTTATGAGTTCTGAGGAATTTCTCATGTTTTAGTATAGAAAGGTGTGGCCAAATTACATTGTGTCAGGTATTTCTCATATTGTAAGTTAGCCCAAAGAACTTCTGGAAGACACTTAGGTTTGAGATCCCCTTTGTTATTTGCATTAAGCATGTTAATTTAGGTCTAACGTATAAAGGATATAAAGCTTCAATATAAAATTCAAGCACAGAATCTAGGGCCACTTCAAACACAAGCAGATTAGGCTCCCCTGAATGTTAATAAGGACTTCTAGACCCCTCTCTCTTCTCCTTAAAATAAATCTAACTAAGCAAATGCTGAGAAATACTTTTATCTCGTTTACTCTGAGAGTCATAGTGTGAAATAGTGATTTTTGAGGGAGATCTGGAATACAAATTAAACAAATTGCTTTTCCATATTGATAAGAAAGCATAGGACTCAGATGACATTTAGTGGTCCCCTTGCCCTCACCAAAAAACTAGTCTTTCTTCAGAAGCTGTTCTCAGATGGACTCTGAGCTCCGCCCCCACCCCCACCCCCACCCCCCAATAGTATTGACAATTTGATATCTGATTCTGTATTAGTTTGCTAGGGCTGCCATATAAAGGATCACAAACTGGGTGCCTTATACAATAGAAATTTATTGTATTACAATTTCAGAGGCTGGATGTCCAAGATCAAGGTATTGGCAAGTTTGTTTCTATCGAAGGAGAAACTATCTCCAAGCTTCTAATTTGCTGGCAATCTTTGACCTTCCTTAGCTTATAGATGTATCGTCTTGATCCCTGCTTTCATGTTCACATGATACTCTCCCTGTGTACATGTCTCTGTGTCCAAATTTCCCCCTTTTGTAAGGACACTAGTTAGATTAGATTACAATTCACCTAAATGATTGCATTTTGACTTGACTACCTCTGTAAAGACCCTATTTCCAAATAAGGTCCCATTCAGAACACTGGGAATTAGAGCCTCAACATACCTTGCTGGGGGCACACAATTCACCCCATAACAGAGCCTAGTTTTCAGGGATATTGTGAGTCCCTTCTGACTTCTCTCCATTTCTTTCCCCACAGTGCTGATGTAGGCGATTTGGCACTACTCACTCTTACGATGGTATTGGTTATGTCTCATTTGGTTTTGTTGTAGAAGTTATTGGTTGGCTTTATTATGCCTGTGTGTTCTGTTATTGTGGGAAATATCATGAGATTCAATAACTATAATACTACTGTTCTATTGTTAGCCCCCTAAGTTATTTTTCAGTCATATTCAACACTGAACATTTTTCAGTTTTCAGAATCATGTTCTTTTGTTCAAGAGAATTTTCAGTCATTTTCCTTTTCATCATTTTTTTCTCCTTCATACTCTCCATTATTTCCTTTGGAAAATTGTTAGTCATTGGTTTGGAAGAACTTGGACAGTATTCCCTGTCTGTAACTTTACTGTATTTTCCTTAACTTTATTTCTCCTGTAGCATTGCCTACAGACAGGTTTAATACTCTTTACCTCTTAAGTCAATATCCTCTCTTCAGTATGTCAAGACCATCATTTTGTCCATCTTTACAGTTACTACATGTTCATTATTACCGGATGATCCTTTTTTAAAGCTTATTTACTTATTAATTGAAAACCTCTAATAGATGTTATTTCCACCTGTAAGTTGAGAATTTCAATCATGCTTAATTTTACGTCTTTTTCTTATATTCTATTTTCTTGATTGTATTGTTGCTTGTTTTGGAAACTTGGGTTTACATTTGGTGGCATAGGATTCCTTAATGAATTTTGTAATTTTAGTTTGAGCTAAAAACTGCCTGAAGAGCTTTCTGTTCTCTGTTCAAAGGTTTTTATCAGTTACTTGATCCCAAGGTCTTTGGGGTTCATGTTTCCAAATTTGTGTTAGCTATGGGTAGGAGGCTGGCTATATTTCTGACCTTTAATCTATGCCTTTGATTCTTTTTCTGGATATAAGCAACCATAAGTTTTCTGATGGATTCCAGGAGGACAGGTGAAAACAATTTTTCTCCTGTTTATGATTTGGAAACTTACCCCCACTCTTCACCTCAAACACGGAGCTCAGCATCATTTCTCTTATGCCAATGGTACATACCTGCCCCCAAGTCTCAGTCACTAAAACTCTAGCCCTTGGAGCCTATCCCTTACACCAGCCTTTGTAGGACCCTGCGACTTCAGTGCCAACTTAGAAGCTTGGCTTTCCTTTTAATATATATTTATGGAAAATTTCATCTTGTTTTTATACATCAACATTTACTTTAATAGTTAAAAAACACTTTACCTCTCATAAGTTTGAAGTAGATTATCAGATTTTAAAATGTGTTCATGCTACCATCATGTCTCAGAATTCCAAGAATGTTTAGGGGTTATAATGGCACTCACTAGTCAGTAACCAAGTACAGTGATCTTCCAATTAAACACTCGCCCAATTAACTGCAGCTCTGTTATTGATCCCATGTGTGACTCCCAACCAGGTCAGTTTATCTTCTGAATGTAACGCATATCTTAAATTCTGGTCCCGTGTCTGATTATTTCTCTGTCTCTTCACAGTTCAGAATGGCCATGGCATTCTTTCAGTTAGTCTAAAGATGAGGCTGTCCCTTTCTTCCTCCCAGGAAGACAGTGAGTGTGTGCGGCAGAGATAAAACACCGTACTTCCAAAGTAGACACTGTAGAGATGAGCAAATTTCTTTCTTCTCTAGGTCACTTGCCAGATGGATCACCACACGCCTCCTAAATATTCTTCCTATGACTAATGAGTCACTTGGCACAACCAGACATGGCTCAGTCATAGTTTCAGGCATGAAACCCCCAAGAGTCTGTTCTTACACTGGGCACTAAAAAGGTCGTAGCTCAGAAATCTGGCTCCACATGAATTTTCACTAAATATTTCATAGACTTGATAACATCACTAAGTTTCTGAATGTATTAATCCATCTGAAGATTCAAAATTATAACTAATAAAATAGATGCATAATTTTAAATAGTATGGTCTTGAAAAAATTAATAGGCATATATAGCTGTTGGCCATGTCATCATACAAATACAAGCTTGCATATAATAATAATAATAATTTTTATTCTTGAAAATAATTTTATATAAAAATGAAAAGTTTGATATCATTTATGCTAAAATTTCATTATGGTAAATCAGTGGCAGTATCTGCCAAGGTAATCAGAAATGTCAGGTTTAATTTTAATATGCTTGAAGCATTTATTTAACCATCTGTCTACATCCCATAACAGTATAGAAAATTAAATAAAACAAATCATGTAGATATCAGTAAAACGCACAAGGTAAGAACAGATCTTCCACAAAATATTATCCTATTGCTGCAGAAATACACTCCAGGCTAACCTTACTCTAAATCATGTAAGGACAAAACTCTAGGAACTCATAAGCAACAAACATACTAATATTGAAACAAAGCCTATGGCACATATATCAAAACCACTGGCTAGAAAAGGAACAAGCAAGTTCTTTAGTTTATATTTTAGTCTTATAAAACTACTGTTCCTAATTACATACTCCTGAAAAAGTATTCTGAAAATTCACATTGGTCATAAAGCAAACCAAATTTACCCAGTTTATATAAACGCAGTCATTGTGGCAAATCTGACTTTTATTGTTACATCAGTGTTCCTCAAAATATATTTGGTGGAAAAATGGTTTTGCAGCATGTTGATAGGAATTACAGAAGTTTCCATTCTATGAGTAAAATTTGTGGTAGAAAAAGTCCAATTTACGTGAATCCACTTAGGGAATTTACTGGCATGGTAAATAATTTTAATATTCTGATTTGCACCTGTATCATGCAAAATGAAATGAAAAACAATGGAAATTAGTCAAGAGGAGTATATGTTAAAACTCAGGTTAGTAATATAAGTACTAATTTTAGAAATAAGTAACATTTTAATTTTTGTACCACTATTATGCTAATAACATCAAGGAATATGATACCACATCCTGAACTTCACATTTGACTTTTATAAAAAGCTGTGAAGAGGGTCATTTTTGCAAAATTATCTGAGAGCTCATTCAGTGTTATTAAGGGCTTCTTAATCTTTTGATTTCAAACAGTCATCATTTGCAATTTTTCATTTTGTTTGTAATTTTTCATAATTTACTGCATTTGCTTTGTTTAACCACACAGTACATTGACCACAGACATTTCCACTGCTATGTTGGCTATTTACCTGTCTCTCGACCTCAGACTGCTGGGGTTGAGAGTCTCCAATTTTATTTCCTAGTCTACCTTGTCAGGGGCTTCCTCTAGGCACTGCCAAGAGGAAACTGTGGTAGGAAGTCACAGGCAGTAAGAAGAGAGAAAAGTCTGTCTCTGTGTCTGAAAGTGTGAGAGTTGCCGGAGGCCGCTTTGTGGCAACAGGAGGGGTAAGGCAGTCTTGGATTCCTGCTGCCTGAGCAGGCCGAGCAGTACGCTTGTTGACACTAGTAGCACTGGTCACTGCTGCATTTTTTGGGGTGGACCCCCAACCAGATACAACAAAGCCTCCTAAATCCAGCAGCAGTCACAAGCTTGTGGGTTTCAGAGCAGGAGTGGCGGCCACTTCCCAATATTACTTTTCTTCCTTTTGTTCCTCCCACAACCCCTCGTTTTGCCTTCACTCTTGTCCTTTTAACAAATTTGGAACCATTTCTCTGGACTAAATTCCACCTGTTTTAAATGAGCAGGGTCTTATTTGGAACCATTTCGGTTTTCATGTTGTGTCACACAGACATAGATGGGCAAGGATATATTTTCTTATGAGTATGGCAGATTGCTGGAGTAGACGCTAATTTTTAAGTGACTGGTTTATTAGAGACTATTTAGTGCAAAGGATTACTTTTTCCCATCCCAAACAAAATGTGCTTTGAGAACTAATTGATGAACTCCTAGACATCAGTGATGCCCTTTAATCTTAGTATAGGTTGTCATAGTCAAGTAATTTTGGGAAAGGTGGGTAGAATAAATTGTGCCCCCCCCGAATTCATATATTGAAACCCTAATCCCTAGCACCCCAGAATGTGACTATATTAGGAGACAGGGCCTTTATGGTAGTAATTAAGGTTAAATGAGGTCATATGGGTAGGCTCTAATCCAGTATGCTGGTGTCCTTCTAAGAGGAGGAGATTAAGACATACAGAAAGAGACACCAGAGAATGGGATGGCCCAGAGACTAGGTTATGTGAAGACACAATGAGAGGGCAGCCACGTACAAGCCAAGGAGAGAGGCCTCAGTAGAAACCAAACCTGCTAAAACTTCATCTTGGACTTTCAGCCTCCAGAAGTCTGACAAAATTAATTTCTGTGGCTTCAGCCCTCAGGTGTGTGGCATTTTGTTACAGTAGTCCAAGCAGACTAACACAGAGGGTGACAGTAAGGTGAATAGGTTTATTTACTGTGCAGATCTTCACTGTGCGTTTTTCAATGAGATCATGCCATATGGTTTCCAAATAGCTCACTCACCGCTTTTTCTGCACAGAACATCTCACAAATCTGGTGTCAGCAGAATATGCTTTCCAAATCTGCCCTACGCTTTTTGCTCTTCATCTCATTTCTTCCTTTTATCCCCATTTTTTTCGATTTCCTTAATAAGACACTTAGGACTGTGACTCTTGAATACAAACACTGTCCTTTTCTTTTATCTTTTCATAATTGTAACTACAGGCATTATATTGAAAGTCCTAATACATCCTTCCCAGCCAACATCGCCATCAGTCCCTCCTCAAAGGTGAACTTTCATCTATGAGCATGACTTCATGGCTCCCTTATCTCCCCCTTAATATGCATATACAGCACTACAAAATCAGACATTAACTGGAAGTCTCAAAAGAAACACACGGACATATTTTACATAATTTCAATAGACTTGAATCTCTAAAACATATCAATATTTTCTCCGAGTTAGTCCAGGATAGAAAAACCCTCACAGATTTGGAAGATTCATTTATTCCCTCTGTTTTTTATAAAGTAATAGTGCATTATCACTATTACTGTGTAACAAATTACCTCTAATACTTTCACTATTATCTCACTATTATACTTTCACTAATACTATCTCACAACCTCTATAAGCTGGGAATTTGGAAATCGCTTAGCTAGTAATCAGGGCTCAGTTTCTCATGAGGTTTTAATCCGGATGTTGGCCAGAGCTGCAGTCATTGGAAGGTCTGATGAGGACTGGAAGATCTGCTTCCTAACTCAACCCTATGGCTATTAGTAGGATGCTATCATCTCTCATTAGCTGTTCTCCAGAAACCTCAGTTCCTCACCATGTGGACTTCACACAGCATGACAGCTAGCTTTCCAGAGCTACTGATCCAAGAGAAAGGAAAAACACACACTATCTTAATGATCTACCCTCAGAAGTGTCATGCCATCACTTCTGGTATATTCTGCTGGTTACAGAGACCCTCCTTGACAAAATGTGTGAGGAGACTGACATATAAGAGAGTGAGCACCAGGAGGGCAAGATCATTGGCGCTCTCTTGGAGGCTGGCTTTCACATATAGAGAAATGCAAAATGAACTGTCAAATTTTGACACCAATTATTAATGTCTTCCTTAGGTTTTTACTTAAAATATTTTGTCAGTGTAACCTATTTCTCATGATTTTTAACTCTGGGTTTTCTTTTTTTTAATATTTTCAAGTTTTATGAGCTGTTCCAATAATTATATACCAATCATAACACCATGAATATCAAGAAAGTTTTGCTCATACTTGTGGAAAAAGTAGAATAACTGAGAAGTATGTGTGAGGCAGGTACGAATTTATCTTGTCTCACTCAAATATCACACATTTATTTTATATCAGACTCTCATGTTTCAAAAGAAAGTAGTTCAATAATAGCCTGGAAAATGAACAATAATTTATGTATCAGATAATGTATATTAAACTAAACCTATGACAACCTAAATGATGAAAAGCTTACAAAAAAGAAAACATCTTCCTCATATCGCTAAGATTTTAAATCGTCAGGTAACTTCAGTGTGACAACCTCAATTATTATAGACCTTGATAGCATTTTCCCCAGTCTTGACAAATGCCTCATTATACACATAATTGCTTGAGCTTGGAATGTGAGCCATTTTCAATTTCTGATTTTGCCTTATCCTCCACATCCATTTAACCAGCAAATTCTGTTGATTCAACCACCAAATTATATGACAAATCCATCCACTTTTATCAATTTCCACCTCATCAATCTAACTGTATATCATCAACATTCCATCTCTGGTCTATGTAGCAGCGTCTTGTCTCCTTTCTTACTGTTTTTTATCAATCCCATTTTATCTTCACTCAGGAATCAGAGTCATCATTTCAAATGGAAACACAAAAGTGAAATTGTCAATGGCTTCCCCGTTGCATTTAGATTAATTTTCAGACTACTTACAATGACTTTCAAGGCCCTACATTATATTTGTTTATTTATTAATTTTTAGTTTTATTTACTGAAGTGTGATTAATTTAAAATATTATATTAGTTTCAGGTGTACAACATAGTAATTTGAAATATTTATAGATTATACTCTATTTAAAGTTATTATATAATACCAGTTACATTCCCTGTGCTGTACAATATGTCCTTGTAGCTTATTTTTGTTAGCATAGTAGTTTGTACCTCTTAATTCCCTATGCTTATGTTACCCCTACCCCTTCCCTCTTTCCAATAGTAACCACAAGTTTGTTCTCTATATCTACGAGACTCTTTTTTCTGTTTTATTATATTCGTTCGTTTGTATTATTTTTAGATTCCACATGTAAGTGATAAGATTCAGTATTTGTCTTTCTCTGTCTGACTTATTTCACTAAGAACAATATCCTCTGGATCAATGCATGTTTTGGCAAATGGCAAAATTTAGTTCTTTTTCATGTCTGAGTAATATTCCATCATGTGTATGTAATACATCTTCTTTTATCCACTCATCTATTGATGGAGACTTGGGTTGCTTCCAAATCTTGGCTATTTGTAAATAATATGAATGTAAATGCTACTATGAATACTGGGGTGCATATATTTTTTCAAATTAGTGTTTTTGTTTTCTTTGGATATATACCCAAAGTGAAATTACTGGATCATATGGTAGTTCTAGTTATAGTTTTTTGAGGAAACTCCATAATGTTTTCACAGTGGCTGCAGCAATTTACATTCACACTAACAGTATATAAGGGTTCACTTTTCTTTACATTTTCACTAGTGTTTGTTAATTATGGTCATTTTGATGATAGCCATTCTGACAAGTGTGAGCTGACATCTCATTGTGGCTTGATTTACAGTTTTCTGTGATTAGCAATGTTGAACATTTTTTCATGTGCCTTTTGTCATCTGTATGTCTTTGAAAAAATGTCTACTCAGGTCTTCTGCCCATTTTTTATTCAGGTTATTTGTTTCTTTGATATTGTGTTATATGAGCTGTTTATATATATTGAATATTAATCCATTATTGAGCATATCACTTGCACATATTTTCTCCCATTCAGGAGATTGTCTTTTCATTTTGTCAATGGTTTCCTTTGCTTTGAAAAAGGTTTTAAGTATAAGTAGGTCCCATTTGTTTATTTTTGCTTTTGTTTCCTTTCCCTTAGAGACATATCCGAACAATATTGCTACAAAATATGTCAACAAATGGTTTGCCTGTGTTATCCTCTAAGAGTATTATGGTTTTCGGTCTTACATACAGGTTTTAATCCATTTTGAATTCATTTTTATATGGTGTGAGAAAATATTCTAATTTTATTCTTTGCATATAACTATCTCATTTCCCCAGCACTATTTATTGAAGAGTCTGTCATTTCCTCAGTATATATTCTTGCCTTTATTGTTGTAAAATAACTGACATAAATGTGTAGGTTTATTTTGGGCTCTACTTTATTCTATTGATCTATGTGTTTGTTTTTGATTATTATAGCTTTGTAGTATAGTTAGAAACCAGGGAGCATGACTTCCAGCTCTGTTCTTCACTCTCAAGTTTACTTTGGCTATTTGGGGTCCTTTGTGTTTCCATACAAATTTTATAATGGTTGTTCTAGTTCTATGAACAAGCCATTGGCATATTGATAGGGATTGCATTAAATCTACAGATTACCTTGAGAAATATGGTTATTTTAACAATATTAGTTCTTCCAAACCATGAACACGGTACATCTTTCCATCTGTTTGTGTTGTCTTCAGTTTCTTTCATCAGTGTCTTATAGTTTTCTGAATATAGATCTTTTACCTCCTTAGTTAGATTTATTCCTAGATATTTTATTCTTTTTGCTTTAATCATCAGATTATTTTCTTATTTCTCTTTCTGATAGTTCATTGTTAGTAAATAGAAATGCAACAGATTTCTGTACACTAATTTTGTATCCTGCAAGTTTACCTATTTATTGATGAAGTCTAGCAGGTTTTTTAGTCCCGTCTTGAGGATTTTCTGTGAATAGTACTATCATGCCATCTGCAACCAGTGACAGTTCTTCAGTGATCTTGGCCTGTAGTTTTCCTTTTTTTGCGTGATATCTTTGTCTGGTTTGGGTGTCAGGGTGAGGCTGGACTCTTAGAATGAGTTCAGATGTGTTTCTTCCTCTGCAATTTTTTGAAATTGTTTGAAAAGTATAGGTGTTAACTAATCCTTAAAAGCTTGGTAGGAGTCACCAGTGGAGCCATCTGATCCTGGAGTTTCATTAGCAGGGAGTCATTTTATTATTGATTCAATTTCATTTATGGTAATTGGTCTGTTCATATTTTCTATTTCTTCCTATTTCAGTCTTGGGAGACTATGTATTTCTAGGAATTTGTCCATTTCTCCTAAGTTCTCCATTTATTAGTGTATAATTATTTGTAGTAATCTCTTATGATCCTTTACATTTTTGTGGTATCAGTTGTAACTTCTTTTTCATTTCTTATTTTATTGACTCTCTCTTTCTATTGATGAGTCTGGCTAAAAGTTTATCAATTTTGTTTATCTGTTCAAAGAACCAGCTCTTAATTTCACTGATATTTTACATTTTTTAAGTCTCTATTTCATGTATTTCTGCTCTGATCTTCATAATTCCTGTCGTTCTACTAACTCTGGAATTTGTTTTCCTTACTACTCCTAGTTCCTTTCAGTGTAATATTAGGTTGTTAATTTGAGATTTTTTCCCCTGTTTCCTGAGGAAGGCCTGTATGGCTATAAACTTCCCTCTTAATATTCTTTTGTTACATTCCATAGATTTTGAAACATTGTGTTTTCATTTTTCTGCAGGTATTTTCTAATTTATTCTTTGATTTCTCCAGTGATCCATTGATAGTTTAGTAGCATGTAGTTTAGTACCTTCCATGTGATTGTGGGTTTTTTTGTTTTTTGCAGCTTTTTTCTTGTAGTTGATTTCTAGTCTCATAGCTTGTGTTTGGAATGTATACTTGATACAATTCAAATTTACTTAAACTTACTGAGACTTATTATGTGGCCTACCATAGGCTCCAACCTGGCAATGTTCCCTGTGCACATGAAAAAAATGTATATAATGCTGCTTTTGGATGGAATGTCCATATATATATATATATATATATATATATATATATATATATATAGCCTATTTTTCTCAGAGGTCATTTAAGGTCAGTGTTTTCTTATTGAATTTCTGTCTGTATGATCTGTCCATTAATGTAAGTGGAGTGGTAAAGTCCCCTACTATTATTGTCTTACTGACAATTTCTCCCATTATATATGTTCAAATTTGCTTCAAGTATTTAGGTGATTCTATGTTGGGTGAATATATATTTACAGTTGTGATTTATTCTTCTTATATTTATTCCCTGAGCATTATGCAATGTCCTTCATTATTCTTGTTACAGTCTTTGTTTTAAAGTCTGTTTTGTCTGGATATAAGTATTGCTACTCTGGCTTTCTTTTCATTTCTTTTTACATGGAATACCTTTTTCCATCTTCTCACTTTCAGTCTGTGTGTACCTGAAGTGAGTCTCTTATAAGCAGCATATCTATGGGTCTTGTTTTTCACCCATTCAGCCATTTTATATTTTTTGACTATAGCTTTTAGTACATTTTTATTTAAAGTATTTATTGATAGGTATGTACTATTACAATTTTGTCAGTTTTTTCTATTTCTTTTTTGTTCCTTTCTTTGTGTTTTATTCTCTTCTTTTGTGATTTGATGACTATCTTTAGTGTTATGTTTGAAATCCTTTCTCATTTTTTGTGTGTGTGTGTATTACATATTTTTGATTCCTGGTTACCATGTTGTTTATATATAGCAAGCTATGTATACAGGTGATTATTTTAAATTGATAATCTTTTCATTTAAAAACATTTTAATAACATTCCTTTTTAACTCTTTTCCCCATGATTACTGTTTTGACATCACATTTTACATCTTTTATGTGTATCCCTTAACTACTTATTGTGCATATTGATGATTTTACTACTTTTGTCTTTTAACCTTCCTACTAGATTTCTATGTGTCGATTTACTTCCTTTACTGTATATTTGCTTTTACCAATGATCATTTTCCTAATAATTTTCTTATTTTTGGTTTTGGCCCTATCTTTTTCACCTAGAGAAGTCCCTTTAAGATTTCTTGTAAAGCTGAACTTTTGGTGGTGCTAAACTCTTTTTGTTTTTTCTTGTTTGATCTCTCCATGAAATCTGAATGAAAGCCTGCTGGGTAGAGTATTTTTTGTTGTATGTTTTTCCCTTTCATCACTTTAGATATATTATGCCACTCCCTTCTGTTCTGAAGATGTACTTCTGTCCTCCCTGTCTGGGAGTGCCCTTGTACATAATTTGCTGCTTTTCCTTTCTGCTTATAATAGTCTCTCTTCATGGTTAATGTTTATCATTTTACCCACAATGTATCTTGGTGTAGTACTCTTTGGGTTGATCCTGTGTGGAACTCTTTATGCATCCTGGACCTGAATGTTTGTTTCCTTTCCTAGGTTAGGGAAGTTTTCAGCTATTGTATCTTCAAATATGTTCTCTGCCCCTTTCTCTCTCCTCTTCCTGGGATCTCTATAATGCTAATATTAGTATGCTTAATGTGATCTAATTTCTTTTTATGTTTTTTTTTCTTTTTTTCTGTTGAGCTTCAACGATTTGCATTACTGTGTCTTCCAGCTCACTGATCTGTTATTCTGTATCCTCTAATAGATTGCTGATTCCTTATAGTTTGTTTTTTATTTCAGTTATTCTTCAGTTCCATTTGATTCTTCTTTATATCTTCTAACTCTTCAGCTTTTCACTGTGTTCACCCATTCTTCTTTTGAGTCTTTGAACATCTTTATAATTATTACCTTCAACTCCTTCTTAGGTAAATTGCCTATCTCCACTTCACATAGTTCTTCTGGTAGTTCATTGTGTTCCTTCATTTGGAGCATGGTTCTCTGTTGCCTTACTTTGCCTACCTTGCTGTTTTTATTTCTATGTATATGGTAGGTTGGTTATGTTTCCCAACCTTGGAGAAGTTGCCTTTTGCAGGCACATCCTGTGCATCCCAGCAGCACACTCCCCTCTGGTCACCAGTACTATATGCTCTAGGGGTGCCCCACGTGTGGGCTGTGAGGGTTCTTCTGGTGTGGTGGGCTGACTACTATGGCCAGTCTGGTAAGTTTGATTGGCCCCCTGCCAGATTGGTTGCCAGATGCTGCCTTGTGTGGAGGCTTTTGGCCATTTATTGGTGGGACCAGGTCATGAGGTGACTGGCTGCAGAACCCAGGGGGTCCTGGCACCAGTGCTGGCCCACTGATGGGCAGAGCTTGGGGTCTAGGGTGGCTGATTATGGGATTGGGGTTCCTAGATTTAGTGTTGACCTGCTGGTGGATGGGATGACTCCTGACATGGCTGGCTGCAGATTCCACAGTGTCTCAATGCTGGTGCTGGCTTGCTGGTGAGTAGGGCTGGATCTCAGGGCAACTGGAGGAGGGTTCCAAGAGCTGTCTCAGAGCTGATCTTAGCCTGCTGATAGACAGGGCCAGGACCCAGGATGTCTCAATGTTAGTGTCGGCTTACTGGACTGGGTCCCAGGTTCTCTAGCTGAAGGGCCCTGGGTGTCCTGAAACTGGTGTCAGCATGCTGGTGGGTGGGACAGGATCTTAGGGCCACTGGCAGAGGAGCCCAACATGTCCCAGAGTTTGTTGGCCTCCTAATGGGCAGGGGTGGGGCCTGTCAGTCCCTGGTCTGGTGCCAATCTGCTGCTGTGTTGGCTAAATTCTGACCAGGCAAGCTGGTGGGCGGTGGTGATGGTCCTGGGGCTGGTGCATGCACACTGGTAGGTGGGGCTGGGGCCTAGGGAATGCTTGGGCAGGTGCTTGCCAACCAGGGGGTGAAGCTAGATCCTAGGTCTAGTGTTGGTCCACTGGCATGCAGAGTTGGGTAGGGTCTAGGGCTGTAGGGCCTAGGGGCTCCAGAATGGGTATTGGATCACTGGTGGGTTGGGTTGAGACCAGGGGGGTCCTGAGTCTAGTGTTAGCCCACTGGTGCAGGGGTCTAATCTTGACACAGCTGGATATAGGATCTGGAGTATCCCAAAGCTTATATAGGCCCACTGGTGGGTCAGGCTGGATCCCAGGGAGGTGACTGATGGGCCCATGGTGCCTCAGAGCTGGTCTTCGCCTGCTGGTGGGACCAGGCCCAAGATCCCAGGTCTTTTGCCAGCCTGCTGGTGAGTGGACTGGGTCCTGCCATGACAGGTTGAAGGTCTGCAGTAGTCCTGGGGCTGGTGTGCCCCTGCAGGTGGGTAGGATACATTATATTTGTATTCTGGACTCATTTCTTCTGAAGTTCCAGACCACTAGTCTTTCATTTCCTCAAAAACACTTTTTCATGCCTTAAATTCTTCATACACGCACTGTTCTCCTTTCAAAAGCTTTGAAAAAAGCTTTTCTTTACTCTTCCTATTACTGACTTTTCTCACACTTCAACTTTCAGCTTAGGTGCTATGTCCTCATAGACAGTTTTCATGAACAACTCTTTCTTGCTAGGTGAATTCTCTTTTTGGCAACACCTTTTCACCCAAACTTGTTATTCTCTATTATAGGGACACAAATCCCGTTGCCTTCTTTATTCATTTTCTTTATTTTCTTCATTTGTTTATCTTTTCTTTGTCAACCAGAATGTAGGAATTCTTTTATTCTCCCTGAAGCTGAAATGCCTACCACATGGCCTTGCATATTTTTGAATAAATATGTAGCCAAAGATTCATTACCCAGATTCAGTATTGGAGCAGTTCTTCAGCAGAGCTATTCAGAGCCTGGCCATTTGACCTGTTAGTCTGTCCTATTGCCTTTCTGCCCTCCTGTATTGATAGTTTTACCAAGCAGAGAGATTTTCATATCTCAACCATATTATTCCCAATTTCCACCATCACACCAGACTGTGTTCTTCTATATGGAAAGTAGGTTTCAATATATGAAAATTGTTTCACATAATCAAAATATTTTGTTTTAAATCAAATGTTTTACAAATCAAAGAACTTGAATGCCTACTGGGTTGGCTCATCAAAAATAAGATATAACCTTAACTTTGAAAAAAAAAAATTGGGATGGAACCATTTCCCTGTGTCTGAAACTCAGTTTTTAAGGTTTTTTAGCCACTGGGACTAATATGACATTTGAGCCACTTAAAATTTTTGTAGATAACAGGGAATCCAATAAATGGATACTAATAAAAGGCATTACCACAGTCCACAATTCATAATCCCTTTAAAAAGTCTTAGGGTCATTAATGCTTGCTAGCAGGCCAAAATTCTCACATGCTTTCAGCATCTCCAAAGCAGCAGACGCAGTGGGAAAAAGAAGTGTGTGCTTTATTGGTACTTTCAGCCATGTTATTGGATGACCTTTCTCTCACAAATGTTGTCATATTTTTAAAAGTGGCTATGTCACCATTAACGGATAAGAAATGATGTAAGCTAACATATTTAAGACAGAGAAATCCCAAATCTGAAAACTCTTTGCTCATTCAACTACTTAAGCCAACTCTGTAGCTTTTAAATGTCATATACAACACAAAAATAATGCATTTATATACCAATACAAAGCAATTTTCACTTTTTCTTATTCTACAAGTAACAATGAAAACATTCTATATTCATATTTATGATTTGACATTCTTATTAAATATATGACTTTGAATTTTTAAAATAGTAACTTCAAGTAAATAAGTTTCATATCTCTCATCCATCACAAATAGTTTTACTCCTAATGATGTCTTAGTAAGTTCTTCCCTAATGATTTGCATATTTATTGAATGTAGGGGTAGAATTATTATACATTACCTTAGTTTATTCAACTGAAAGATTACCTGATTCTCAAATCAATATCTAATATTAACTGTATCTCTCTCAAGCCTTGCACTTTGTTAAGCTGTGAGAATTCAGTCAGATGTAAGTTCCTTTCTGTACCTCTTGGGGATGAATCAGGCAGGGATAAATCTGAGCACCTCAAAGTCTCATATTCTATGCCCTTTTAGCCCCTGAAAATCTCTAGTTTCCCATGGAAGTAATGCTGTCTTCTGAGTCTGCTTCAGGGATGTCTTGTATCAAAGACATACTGGAGAAATGGTTTATTTTTCTGCCCATTTTTTGTTTGGGTTGTTTATTTATTTATTTTTTGTTATGGAGTTGTATGAGCATTTGTATATTATGAAAATTAAGCCCATGCCAGTCCCATTGTTTGCAAATATTTTCTCCCATTCCATAGGTGGTTGTTTTGTTTTGCTTATGGTTTCCTTTGCTGTGCAAAAACTTATAAGTTTAACTTGGTCCCATTTGTTTATTTTTGCTTTTATTTCTATTGCCTGGGTAGACTGTCCAAGAACATTGCTAAGATTTATGTCAGAGAATGTTTTGCCTATGTTTTCTTATAGGAGGTTTAGAATGTCTTGTCTAATCTTTAAGTCTTTAAACCATTTTGAGTTTATTTTTGTGTATGGTGTGAAGAAGTGTTCTAATTTCACCGATTTAAATGCAGCTGTCCAGCTTTCCCAACACCACTTGTTGAAGACACTGTTTTTTCTCCACTGTATATTCTTGCCTTCTTTGTTGAAGATTAATTGCCTGTAGGTTAGTGTGTTTATATCTGAGCTCTCTATTCTGATCCATTGATCCAGTGTCTGTTTTTGTGCCAATATGATGCTGTTTTATTTACTGCAACTCTGTAGTGTTGTCTGAAGTCTGGAAGGGTTATTCCTCTAGCTTCATTCTTTTTCTTCAGTATTGCTTTGATAATAATTTAAAAGTCCACGAAGAAGGTGTGGAGAAAAGGGAGCCCTCCTACGCTGTTGGTGGGACTGTAGTTTGGTGCAGTCCTTACGGAAAACAGTATGGAGATTCCTTAAACAACTAAAAATTGACTTACCATATGATCCAGAAACCCCACTCCTATGGGTTGCTTATATCCAGAGGGAACTCTAATTTGAAAAGATACATGCACCCACATAGCAGCACTATATACAACAGCCAAGACATGGAAGCAACCTAAATGTCCATCAACAGATGATTGGATAAAGAAGATGTGATACACACAGACACAATGGAATACTACTCAGACATAAAAAAGAATAAAATAATGCTATTTGCAGCAACATGGATGGATCTGGAAATTGTCATATTAAGTGAAGTAAGCCAGAAAGAGAAAGAAAATACCAAATGATATCACTTATATGTGGAATCTGAAACAAAAATGAGACACATGGACTTATTTACAAAACAGAAATGGACTCACAGACATAAAAACAAACTTGTGGTTACCAGAGGGGAAGGAGGGGGAGGTGAAGGGATAAATTGGGACTTCAGGATTTGCAGACACTACTATATATAAAATAGATAAACAGCAAGGTCTTAATGTATAGCACAGGGAACTATATTCAATACCTTGTATACCTCCTTACCTTAACAACTTGCACCCATAGAAACAATTCCTCCATTATGACACTTTTTTCACCACCACTGTATCAATCACCTTAGCTCTGAGGTATTGTTATTTTTTTCCCAGTTAATGAAACACCTAAATATCAGAAAAGAGATACTGCCTTCATCAATGTCTGTAGTTCCAGGGAAGACTTGACCCATTAAAAACAGTCCCCAAACTATCCAGACTTAGCTATAATTTCTCTTAGAGGCTTATTAAAGATAACGGCACTCAGTATTTGTTTACAACTGAATTGCTAGAAACATAATCAAATACACCCCCAAGGATGCAATCAGTCAGGAAGCATCTTGCACAACAAGCCTCTGTGGGATGATCTGACACTGTTGAGGGCCCCTTGATTTCTCTGATGCATAGAAACAGAGCACAGATAGTGTTTTGGGGGTATTCCTGGATTTATGTGGGAATGCTAGACTTGCTTTCCTAGCTCAACAATTTGCTTGTCATTGCTTTTCTACCGTTATCTTTGTTATGACTCTCTGCTTCAAACCCATGAATGGTTTATTTATCTGAATATTCTTTTGAAGTTATTCTATTCACAGGACAAATGATTTGAAAATTAATTCTTTACAACTGACAATTTAATCAAAAGGAAAGTCTTTTTCATTTTAATAGGAAAATTTAGAGAAATTACATATTTTTATTGGCAGAAATCTAGAAGTTGTTTTTCTTTCCTAAATGAGTGTGACAGAACTCAAAAAATGGCCCCCAAGATTACCTGCCCTAATACTTGGGACTGTGAATATGATGATATTTCATGACTATGAATATGTTACATACCATGGCAAAAAGGACTTTGCAGATACAGTTAAGATGACTGATCCATTTACTTTAAAATAAAGATTACTTTGGATTATCAAGTGGGCCTAATCATATAATTATATGAGCCCTTTGAAAGCAGAGTTTTCTCCTTCTAGTAGAGAAAGGGGAAGTCAGAGAAAGTGTAAGCCTAAGATTGACATGCTGTCACTGGCTTAAAGATGGAGGGCATCATGTGCAGTGACGGAAGCACTGTCTCTAGGAAGTGGGAGCCGACAGTAAGGAAGGAAAGACGAATACTCCAAGTCATGGAACTGAATTCAGCTAACAACTTAGAGTCCCTGAAAAAGAATTCTTTCCCAGAGCCTCCAGAGAAGAGCCCATCTCTGCCAAAAACTTGATTTCAGCATTGTAAGACAGGACCATTCGAGTCTACCCTGACTTCTGTCCTACAGAGATAATAAATGAGGATTGTCTTAAGCGATTGAATTGTCAAATAGCAAAAGACAATTAATACAGAGATTTTCTGAATTGCTCTTTTTTGAGATATAAAATACATTTATTTTATCAGTTGAAATTCTTTGGGCTACAAATAATCAAATACAAAATCCAAATTGAATTAAATGTCAGGATGTGTATAATCTCATATAACAAAATATCTAGCGGAAACTGTTTTAAGGTTAATGATATCAGCAAAGAACCAGAGGCTTTTCATATTCTACTCTGCCAGCTTCAGCCTATCAGTGTTTTCTTCCCTCATGGTTGCAAGGCAGCTGTAGCAAGATATTATATGCAGACATAACCATACCCATTGACTTTTTAAAATTTTTTTGTTACTTTTTTATAATACAACTTTATGTCTAGAGCATTTTACTTTAACATCTGTTTATACTACAGAATGATCACCATCAGAAGTCTAGTTACCATCCTTCACCATACAGTTGACCTCCTTTTCCATTTTGCCCAACCTCCAACCACCTTACCCTTAGGTAACCATTAATCTGTTCTCTGAATCTATAAGTAGTTTGTTTTTGTTTTATATCGTGTGATTTTTTTAAAATTTTTGTTCTGTTTTTAGATTTCACATATGAGTGAAATCATACAGTATTTATCTTTTTCCTTCTGACTTATTTTACTTAGCATAATACCTTCAAGCTGCATCCGTCTTGTCACAATCCTTGGCAAGATTTCATCCTTTTTCTTCTTTCTGGCAGAGTTGTATTCTGTTATATGTATTTATATTGCTTTTTCTTTACCCATTCATCCACTGATGGAAACTTAGGTTTTTTCTATATCTTAGCTGTTGTAAATAATGCTATAATGAACATAGGAGTGCATATATCTTTTTAAATTAATGGTTTTGTGTTATTCAGATAAATACCCAGACGTGAAATACCTAGGTCATATGGTAATTCTACTCTTAATTTTTTAAGGAATTTTCATAATGTTTTCATAGTGGCTGCATCAATTTACATTCCCACCAACAGTGTACAAAAGTTCACTTTTTTAAAATTCTCACCTTTACCGTTTTTAATTATGGTTATTTTGATGACAGCTATTCTGACAGGTGTGAGGTGACATCTCATTTGGGTTTTGATTTGCATTTCCCTGATAATTACTGATGTTGAACATCTTTTCATGTGCCAATTGACCATCTGTATGTCTCCTTTGGAAAAATATGTATTCAGATTCTTAGCTCATTTTTTAATCTTCACTGTGTAAAAGCTTTTTAGTTTGATGTAGTCCCACTCATTTACTTTTTATTTTGTTTCCCTTGCCTTTGGAGTCAAATGCACAAAAACATCACTAAAATTGATTTCCATTAAGTTACTACCTATGTTTCCTTCTAGGAGTTTTATGGTTTTGGGTTTCACATTGAAGTTTTCAATCCATTTTGAGTTAATTTTTGTGTATGGTAAAAGAGAGTTGTCTAGTTTTATTCTTTTCCATGTGGCTTCTCAGTTCTCCCAACACTGTTTATTGAAGAGATTGTTATTTCTCTGTTGTATATTCTTGGTTTATTTGTCATAAATTTGTTGTCCATGTATGTGTTGGTTTATCTCTGGGTTCTAAAATCTGTTTCATTGACACATGTGTCTGCTTTTGTGCAGTACCATACTGTTGTAATTACTATAGCTTGATAGTATAGTTTAAAATCAGGGAGCATGTTACTTCCAGTTTTCTTTTTTCTCAAGATTGATTTGGCTCTTTAGCTCTTTTGTGGTTACAAGCACATTTTATAATTATTTTTTCTAGTTCTGTAAAATATGCCATTGCCATTTTGATAGGGATTACATTGAATCTGTAGATTGCTTTGGGTAGAATGGACATTCTGATTGTATTAATTCTTTCAATCCTTGAGTGTAGTATACCTTTCTATTTATTTGTATCTTCCTCAATTTCTTTCATCAGAGTCTTGTGGTTTTCAGAGTACAGTTATTTTACCTTCTTAGTTAAATTTACCCTTAGGTATTTTATTGTTTTTGATGCACTTGTAAATGGGATAGTTTTCCTAACTTCTCTTTCTGATAGTTTTTTTTATTAATGTATATAAATGCTAGCGGTTTCTGTATGTTGATTTTGTATCCTGCAACTTTATTGAATTCATTTATTAGTTCTAAAAGTTTTCTGGTACCATCTTTAGGGTTTTCTATATAAAGTATCATGCCATCTGCAAATAATAACAGTTTTACTTCTTTCTTTCCAATTTGGATGCCTTTTATTTCTTTTTCTTGCCTAATTGTTGTGGCTGCGACTTTCAATACTGTGTTGAATAAAAGTGGTGAAAGTGGACATCCTCGTCTTTTTCCTAATTTTAGAGGAAAAGTTTTCAACTTTTCACCATTGGGTATAATGTTAGCTGTGGGTTTGTCACATATGGCCTCTATTATGTTGAGATTCATTCTCTCAACATCCACTTTGTTGAGAGGACTTACCACAAATTGATGTTGAATTTCGTCAAATTCTTTTTCTGCATCTATCGAGATGACCAAATAATTTAATCCTTCATATTGCTATTGTGATGTATCATGCTGATTCATTTGTAGTTGTTGAACCATCCTGACATGTCTGGAGTAAGTCCCACTTGATCATGGTGTATGATCCTTTTAGTGTATTATTGGATTTGGTTTGCTAATATTTTCTTGAGAATTTTTGAATCTATGTTCATTGAGTGTATTGGCCTATAATTTTCTTTTTGTGTGGTGTCTTTGTCTAGTTTTGGTATCAGCATAATGCTTCTTTCATAAAATGTATTTGGAAGGTTTCTTCCTCTTCAGTTTTTTGAAGAGCTTGAGAAGGATAGGTTTTAATTGTTCTTTTGAACGTTTTGTAGAATGCAACAGTGAAGCCATCTGAGTCTGTGCTTTTTTTGTTGTTGTTGTTGGGAGATTTTGATTACTGTTTCAATCTTTTTATTAATGAAAGATCCATAGGCATACCTCAGAGGTATTGCAGGGTTGGTTCCAGACCACTGCAATAGTGAATATCAAAATAAACTGTCACATTAATTTTTCCTTGTTTCTCAGTGCATATAAAAGTTATGTTCACACTATACTGTAGTCTATTAAGTGTGCGATAGCACTATGTCTAAAAAAAATACATATCTTAATTAAAAATTATTACTATAAAATGCTAATCATCATCTGAGTCTTTAGTGGGTCATAATCTTTTTGCTGGTGGAGGGTCTTACCTCAGTGTTGATGTTTGCTGACTTATTAGGGTGGTGAATGCTGAAGGCTGTGGCGGGGCTGTGGCAATTTCTTAAAATAATACAATAATAAAGTTTGCTGACTTGATTGACTCTTCTTACATGAGCAATTTCTGTGTACCATACAATGCTGTTTGATAGCATTTAACCCACCATAGAACTTCTTTCAAAATTGGAGTCAATCCTCTCAAACCCTTCCACTGGCTTATCAGCTAAATTTATGTAATATTCCAAGTCCTTTGTTACCATTTCAACAATCTTCACAGCATCTTAAGTAGGAGTAGAGCCCATCCCAAGAATCTACTTTACTTATCCATAAGAAGCAAATCATTCATTAAAGTTTTATCATAAGATTGCAGCAGTTTAGTCACATTTTCAGTTTCCACTTTGAATTCTAGTTCTCTTGCTAGTTTTACTACATCCACAGTTACTTCCTCCACAAAGTATTGACTCTTCAAAGTCACCCATGTGGGTTGGAATCATCTTCTTCCAATCTCCTGTGAATGTTATATTGACCTCTTTCCAGAAACCACAAATGTCCTTCATGGCATCTAAAATGGTGAGGGGGTTTCAATTTACTTTATCCTGATCCATTGGGGGAATCACTGTCTCTGGCAACTATATTTCTTAAATAATAAGACTTGAAATTAGAAATTACTCCTTGGTCCATGGGCTGCAGAATGGATATTTTGTTAGCCAGCATGAAAACAACATGAATCTTGTTGTACATCTCCATCAGGGCTCTTGGGTGATCAGGTGCATTGTCAATGTGCAGTATTATTTTGAAAGAAATCTTTTTTTCTGAGTAGTAGTTCTCATAAATGGGCTTAAAATATTTAGTATATCATGTTGTATACAGATATCCTGTTATCCAGGTTTCATTATTCCATGTATGGAGCATAGGCTGGATTGATTAAGCATAATTCTTAAGGATCCTAGGATTTTCAGAGTGATACATGAGCATTGGCTTCAACTGAAAGTCCCCAGCTACATTAGCCCCTACCAAGACAGTCAAACTATCCTCTGAAGCTTTGAAGCCAGACATTGACTTCTCTTCCCCAGCTACTTAAGTGCTACATTACACCTTCTTCCAATAGAGGGCTGTTTTGTTTACATTGGAGATCTATTATTTAGTGTGGCCACCTTCATGAATTATTTTAGAAGGTCTTCTGGATAACCTGCTGCAGCTTCTACATCAGCACTTGCTGCTTCACCTTGCACTTTTGTGTTATAGAGACAGCTTCTTTCCTTAAACCTCATGAACCAACCTCTGCTAGCTTCAGACGTTTCTTCTGCAGCCTCCTTACCTCTTTCAGCCTTCATAGAAGATATATATGGCCTTGCTCTGGATTTGATTTTGGCTTAAGGGAGTGTTATGGTTGGTTTGATCTCCTATCCAGACCACTTAAACTTCCTCTATATCAGCAATAGGCTGTTTCACTTACTTGTCATTTGTATGTTCACTGGAGTGGCACTTTTAATTTTTTTCATGAACTTTTCTTTTGCATTTGCAAGTTGGCTCACTGCTGTAAGAGGGCTGTGGCAATTTCTTAAAATTGGACCTATCTCAGCTATCTACATGCCTTTCTCACTAAGCTTAATCCTTTTTGTCTTTTGATTTCAAGTGAGAGACACGTGACTCTTTCACTTGAACACTTAGACACTATTGTAATGTTATTAATTGGCCTAATTTAAATATTGTTTTGTCTCAGGGAATAAGGAAGTCTGAGGGAGGGAGGGGGGTTGAGTAAAGGTTGGTTGGTAGAGCAATCAGAACACACACATTTATTGAATAACTTCACTGTCTCATAAGGGCATGGTTTGTGCTTTCCCTAGAACAAGTACAATAGTAACAGGAAAGATCACTGATCACAGATCACCATTATAAATGTAGTAATACTGAAAACGATTGAAATATTGTGAGAACTATCAAGTTGTGACACAAAGACATATTGAGTAAATGTTGGAAAATGGTGCTGATAGACTTGCTTGAAGCAGAGTTGTCACAAACCTTCAATTTTAAAACAAAAACAAAAACAAAAACAAAAACAAAAACAAAAACAGAACAGTAATATCTGTGAATCACATTGAGACAAAGTACATTAAAACGAGGTATGCCTGTACTCAGATTTTCTGTTTCTTCATGATTCAGTCTTGGCAGGTTGCATGTTTATAGAAATTGATCCATTTATTTCTAGGTTGTCCAATTTGTCAGTATATAATTGTTTGTAGTATTCTTTTATATTCTCTGTATTTCTATGATACCAGTAGTAATTTCTCTTATTTCATGTCTGATATGATTTATTTGAGCACTCTCTCTCTCTTTTGCTTAGTCTAATTCTCGGCTAGAAACTGCTCTTAGTTCCGTTGATTTTCTATTGTCTTTTTAGGCTTTATTTTATTTATTTCCATTCTGATCTTGTTTCCTTTCTCCTACTAATATTGAGTGTATTTTGTTCTTCTTTTTCTGGTTGCTTTAGGTGTAGAGTTACATTTTTTGTTTTGGATTTTTCTTGTTTCTTGATGTAGGCCTGTATTCCTTCTCAGAACTGTTTTTTTGCGCATACCATAAATTTTGCTGTGTCTTATTTCTGTTTTCATTTGTCTCTAGGGATTTTTAAATTTTTCTTTGAATTTTTCTATGACCCATTGGTTACTCAAGTAACAGGTTGTTTAATTTCCATATTTTTGTGTTTTTCCCTTTTTTTTTGGTGATTAATTTCTAGTTTCATACCACTGTGGTTAGAGAAGATGCTTGATAAAATTTCAGTCTTCTAAAATTTATTGAGACTTATTTTGTGGCATATGACCTCTCCTGGAGAATGTTCCTTGTTTACTTGACAAGGATGTGTATTTTCCTGCTTTGGGATGAAATGTTTTGTATATATTTATTAAATATCTAATCTAATGTAGTATAAATCCAGTGTTTCCGTATTGGTTTTCTGTCTGGATGATCTATCCGTTGATGTAAGTGGGTGTTAAAGTCTCCAAGTATTATTGTACTGCTTTCAATTTCTCCCTTTATATTTATTAATACTTGCTTTATATATTTAGGTGTTCCTATGTTGGGTGCATAAATATTTACAGTTGTTATATCTTTTTGCTGAATTGACCCCTTTATCATTATGTAATGCTGTTCTATGTCTTTTTGTGCTTTCTTACTTTTAAAGTCTATTTTGTCTGATATGAGCATAGCTATACCAGCTTTCTTTTCATTTCCATTTCCATGGTATTTATTTTTCCATCCCTTCATTTTCAGTCTTTGTGTGCTGTTTTCTTAATTCTAAAATGAGTCTCTTGCAGGCAGCATGTAGGCTGGTCTTTTTTTTTTTTAAATCCATTCAGTCACTCTGTATCTTTTGATTGCTAAATGTATTACATTTACATTTGAAATAATTATTGGTAAGCATGTAATTATTGATACTTTAAAATTGTTTTCTAGCTATATTTTTGGTTCCTCTATGTTACTTTCTTCTTCTCTTTCTCTCTACCCTTATATTCTGATGGCTTTCTTTAGTGTTATGCTTCTGTTATTTTTCTTTTATTTATTTACTATGTTTTTACCTTGTGTTTACTATGAGGTTCATGGTGGCATTCTGTGTAAATAGCAGTCTAAGTTGATAGCAGCTAAAAGTTGAACACATTCCAAAGCTCTATCTTTTTACCCTTCTCCTCACATTGTGTACTTCTGATGATATATTTTACATCTTTTTTTAATGCATCCCTTAACTAATTATTCTAATTTTAATTAATTTTATTATTTTTTCTGTTAACCTTTGTTTTTGCTTAATAAGTGATAAATTCTCAAGCTTTATTATGTATTTACCTTTTTTAGTGAAATTTTTGCTTTTTCATGTTTTCCATTTATTAATTATCCATTGCTTTTCAGATTAAAGAGGTCATTTTAACATTTCTTTTAGGGCATGTTTAGTGGCTTTTGCTTATCTGGGAAACTCTTAATCTCTCCTTCAATTCTGAGTGATAGCCTTGTTGATTAGAGAATTCTTGGCTGCATGTTTTTCCCTTTAGTACTCTGAATATGTAATGTAACTCCTTTCTGGTCTGTAGTTTCTGATATAAATCTGTTTATGCCCTTATGGGGTTTCTCTTATATGTAACAGTTATTTTTCTTTTGCTGCTTTTAGAATTCTATCTAACTTTTTCCATTTTAATCATAATGTGTCGTGGTGTTTGTCTTGTTGGATTCATCTTGTTTGGAAGTCTCTGGACTTCTTGGACCTGGATGTCTATTTCCCTCCCAAGATTAGCGAAGTGTTTAACCACTATTTCTTCAACTAATTTTTCTGGCTCTTTTTATCTTCTCCTCCTGGGAACCCTATAATGAGAATTTATTCCACTTGACGTTGTCTTAAAGGTCTCTTAACGTGTCTTCATTTCCTCTTTTTTTTCCTGCTCTGAGTTCCATTCTTCTTTCCCTCGGTTTACAAGTTTGTTCTTCTACCTCATCCAATCTGCTGTTGAACCCCTCTAGTGTATTTATTTCAGCTATAATATCTGTTTGGCATTTTCTTGTATTTTCTACCTCTTTGTTGAAGTTCTTACTCTGTTCACTCGTTCTCCTGAGTTTGGTGAACATTTTTATGACGATTTCTTTGAAGTCTTTATCAGGCAGATAGCTTATCTGCATTTTATTTAGTTCTTTTTCAGAGGCTTTGTAATTTTCTTTTGGAAACGCATCCCTCTGTCTCCCCTTTTTGCCTAATTCTTTGTGTTATTTCTATGTATTAAGTAGATCATCTGCTTGTCCTAGTCTTGAAGGAGTGGCTCATGTGAAAGATGTCTTATGAGGCTCAAAAGCACTATCCCACCTGACCACCTGAGCCAGGCACTTGAAGGGTGTCCCTTATGTGGGGTCCTTCTGTGTGTGCCCTCCGTTAGTGGCAGTTTTGTGGCTGGTGGATGGAGATGATCCCTGAAATAGCTGTGGCGCTGGGCCTTGGCTGCTGCAGCACTAGCTGAATTGAACTTTGATTCCATCCTAGAAATTATTATAGTACTATTTAATGTATTTATTCAAAATATCAGAATTTCCTTGTAATTAATTTAATAAAGATTTTTCTATACTGTCAAATTAGACAATATCTATTACTTACAATATTTAGAATACTTCAGTTTATTAAAAATTGATAATTATGTTAAGATGATTTAGTCAAGCATAAAAGTAAGCAAGAATCCAATACGGATGTAGCTACAAAAGAGTAGGCTTAAACTTTAATAAACATTTAAAAGTTTGGACATTTGATTTTTGTCATTCTTGGCCTCCACCTTATCTCTAAGCTCAGAGAAAGTATTTAGAATGGTCCTTATAAAATCAGTTTTAATTAGATTTGTAATTTTTAATTCTATTATAAAATAGAATTTTATATGAAAAAAACTGCATGTATTATATATATTTACTATCATTTTTCTTGAATAGATCAATTTCAGAGCCACATACGTCAGGCAACACCATTTATTCTGTATTAACTCAATTCTAGCATTATTTCTGTGCTCTTATTAAACTCTTTTGAAAGCCAGTTCAAATTATAAATTGTGGTTGACATCATTTTACTTTGAAAGAAATCATCTAATTCATTCACAGGAGGGTTAATCAATTGTCTATCCCTTCCTTTTGTTCTTCAAAGTTCCCTTATCCTTAGTTCCTCAGTTCAAGTCCCTTTTGTACTGAAAGAATTAATGAAATAATGGCTCAGAAACCTTAGCGAGATACAGATCACCTTTTTAATAATTACAGATTTCTGGACTTATAAGTTGCTAATTGAGGCTTTATATTCCCATTGAATTAGTGTTGCTTAAAAGGATTTAAATTATTAAATCAAATAATTAATTCAGTGCATCTTATAATTAGTATTACATTGTTATTTCCTTTTCTGTACTGTATTTCCAACCAGAGTAAGATTTATGCATAAATTTAGGAAATGCCTATCTATGAAGCATAATTTGAGGGATTTTTGATAACCCCTAACTGATTCCACTTCCTCTACAGTCTCCACATAACCTGTCTTTCTGAAGGGGTTTCTTTCAGGGAGATATAAAATGTCATTAATTCATCATTCATCTATTCCTGTATCTATTCATTCTTTCAGTAAATGTTCATGGAACTTTTATACAGATTACTGAGACTAAGTTAGTGAACAAGCAATACTTCTTGAATTTCTCTACCATCTTGGGAAAAAAAATTACAATAATGTATAATGTGTGCTAACTTGACAAAAGAAAAGAGAATAATTTGCAAACATGAATATTATCTTAAAATATTAGAAGAGGCTTCCATAAGATGTGAAATCTAAGGAGAATCCTTAAGAACAATATAAGTAGGATAAGGAGGTAAGGAGTAATCACAATTATTTCTTTGACTATTACTGGGAAATAGCAGAATGAACTGTATATGTAGATGGTGGGATTGATTAGAGAAATTATGGTGCCTTTAAGGAGTAACAAGTTTGGTACCTATGGGGATACACAAAACCATGTAGTTTATGTGGCTACAGTGTGGAGTATAAAACTGCATTTGAAGTTAGAATGTTGAGGTTAGAAATATGATTATCCATATTATAAGGGCCTTTGCCATGTTAAGAAGTTTGGTGCAGATTTTACCAATATAATTTAACAATCTATCTTGATATTTTGCCTTTTTAACTTACAGTATTAAAAGTTATCAGAATGAATTTCTCATGATGTAAAAACTCTGAAGTTACAATAAATAGATTCCTGAACAGGAAATAATTTTTAATATTTTCTTAAAATATTTGTTCACATATGTATATGTGTGTGTATGTGTGTGTGTATATATATATGTATATATATGTATGTGTGTTTGTGTGTGTATATACATATATATATATATATATATATACAAACTAATTTATTATTTTATGTGTGCCAGTAATGGCAGAGTCGTTTGTGTTGAAATGACCTTTCCATAGATAACAAATATAAAATCTTGATAATATACTCTAAAAAAAAGTTCAAGTCACTGGAGGGTGAGCAGACAGGCAGAAGTGAAGATGAGCCAACTGAAAGTGGCCCTTTAGAAGAGGATATTTGAACCAAGTGAGATTTGCATTTATGTGGCTTTTTGCATGAGAAGTTCCTTAGTTCTCATGGCTCAGCATAGCTTGAACTTAAGAAAAAAGCCAGAGAATTTATTTGGGGAGTCAGGTTGGGATAGAGATTTGGATTGCCTAGGTAGGTGAAATGTGAGAAAGAATGTACCAAAAAGGACAGAGCTACAGAAAAGGTGACCTAAAATATCTGGTATAAATTCCATCCAAATATTTGGCTGAATTATAAATAAGGCATTTAATACGAAGTTTTTCACTGAGGGCCTGTTGATAACATTTGCTGAAAGGTTGAAAAAAATTAGTGGAGATTTCAGCTATTGCTTACCATATGGGAAGGCAAAGTTTAGAATGAGCCCAGGGAAGTTAACTGCCTCTTACAACATAAACTAATACTTTCTAGAGGAGGATAACAAAATCTACAGTCTCTGCACTATCTTCCACAATGTCCAATATACAGTAAAAATTATTATTTATGTAAAGAAATTACAAGATGAGGTCAATGGCAGAGATAATATGCTGCTAATAGAAACAGATCTTTATATTTATTAATTAACAAGGAGACAGGAACTTTAAATTGGATTGGGAGCTGTGAACATTAATTCAGCTGATATAAATGTGTTTGAGGACTCACCCCAATAGATAACTCTATCTAATTTAATATGTTGCCAAATGATATTTATCATACATGTTCATATAAACCAAATAGTTTTGTTTGGTACAAATGCATTTTTAATTATGTAAACAGAATTGATTATGTATTTCATTGCTTTTTGCTTCTTTCCTTGAACAGGATGATTTTAGGATTCATACATAAAGATACGTGTACATCTATCCAAGACTTCAAAATTTTCCACCCCTCACTGTTTACTTCACCTCTCTCCCAAAGATGGCCACAGTGATTTATTGTATTTCCACCACAGTGACAAAATAAGCATCCTAATATGTGCCCTTTTTGGTCCTATGTGATCATTTCTTAGAGTCTATACCCGAGAGTAGAGTTCTTGTGTCATAAGTTATGTGGATACTTAATTTGTGTCAGGAATGTCACATAGTTCTCGAAAATGATTGTCCCAATCTACACTCCTGCTAGCAGCACATAAGACTTATATTCCCACCCATAATTTCACCAAAACTTTGTATTATCCAGCTGTCTAACTTGTGTCCATGTAATACACATGAAGTAATATTTCCTTATAGATTTAGTTTGCCAATGAACTTGACCATTGATTGAATAGTCATGTTAGCCTTCACAATATCCCTTTCTTATATTAACTGTTCATAGCCTTTGCTAATTTTTCTGACAGTTATTTTCTCATTAATTTGGAGAAGCAACACATATATTCTCCATATTAATCCATTTTCAGTTTTGGACTTTGCAAATTTCATCCCATATTGATCACTTACACGGTAAATTTGTTCATGGTATACTTTGTTGAATATAAAGCCTTAATTTTGATGTAACGTTATGTTTTATATGTTTATGTTTTTAATTTGTTTCTGAAATTTAATTTTTGATATTCTTCTCCACCCTAGGTCATGAAGACATTCTCCTAAATTTTCTTTTATTTGTAGTTTTTACTTCTACTTTTATGTCTTTTATCCATCAGAAATCAACTTTTCTGTCTTTTTCTCTTTTCATCAGAACTAAGGAGAGATTATGATTACCTGCTAGTGTCATACTGCAAGCAGTATATCTAATAGTGAGCACTTCATGATAAGGCAGAGCCATGCTAACAAAAGTCCAACCAACCAACCAAACAAACAAAAAAATAATCCCTAACAATTTCATTCTGAGGTCCATGGAACGATGATCTGTCTCACCTTACCTTTCCTTCCCTATGTCTCCAACTTCTTTCCTGTATAAACATAATTTATTATGTATGTGCTTACCAACTAAGGAAGAACATTTAAATTTAAGACTTTTTGGAATTTCCAGTTCACAAGGATCCAACCAAAGCCTGAATTTCTTGATTTCTATACTGATTTTCTATTATGTTCAAGTTCTGTATATCTTATGGTAGTTATAATGCTGTGAAATTTTCTCTTTAATCTGACATATTTTGTTCTATCATGATATGGAAAATACTTTTACTTTTAAAAGGATAGTTATAGATTCTATGGCAAATATTACACTTAGAATTTTGCTATAGATGAAGACTGAATAAATGAGACAGTTTAAACACAGAAGATACTCAGTTTGATAAAAAAGATAATGCTTTTCTCATTTGATCTTCCATAAAATTTTACTTAAGGATTTGAGAAACAAAAGAATCATAAATAGTTTCATATGCATGTTATCTGCATTTGCAGTTTCCTTTAAATATCATTGTCACTTTCATTTTCCATATTAATGTGACTTTTCCTGAAAAATTCTTTGATTTACTATCATATTTTTCTCAGTTTTCCATTCTCTTGATCCTCACCCTTCTCTTCTCTTACTTTCCCTGAGTTTAAATTGAATTTTTAGTAGATAAAGTTCAGATAAAGAAACATGAATGCATTATTATATTATCAGGATAGTCCTTTGAGCCATCTTGTAGGAAACTTTTTAAATAAATACTGTCTATATTGCAGTTGAAATTTCAATGGCAAGAACACCATAGCAAGGTGTTTTGTTTTATTTTTTACATAGTTTTATCATTCCTGCTTGAAAGTTTAAAATGTTAAAATAAAATTTTAACTGTATTTCTTGAAAATGTAAACATAGCATTATATAAGAGTCAATGGCTAAAGCTAATACTAAACATTCAATTTGTGACGACACAGAATTTAGTAATAACTGATTCATCAAGTTTTCTAAACCTTATGTAGAAAGAAAAATAAAAGTGCAAAGGCCTTTGGTATTTTAAAAAAATACAGGATTGATCCTCGGATAGCCACCCTGAAATATGAAATGTTTTTATTTTAAAACACACACACACACACGTATGCATGCACGCACACTCACACACAACCAAAAATACATCAGAACATTATTCCTTCAAAACACATTTAAAATACATCAACAGAAGTGATGATACAACTGCATCTATTAATGAAGCTTAAGACAGTTTTTTCTGATGCCATTGAATTTCAGTGGTTCTTATTATCTGTGTAAGAAAATATTATAGCTGTTCAAATTATCTCTGTATCATCTTAAACCAATAGTAAGAAAAATGACTATGAATGATTCAGACTGCTTGACAGAGAAGTGGGGGTGATAAAACTGTGGAGTTAATGCATTGCGCAGATCAGAATTTTTTTTAGAGTTATGTGTAGGAAGGCAGATTAATAGGAAATAAAGATAATGTGTTTGAACTTAAACTTTCATAAATTTTTTTCCCTGAGCAGCAGTAGGAATTTGCACAGGATACTTCTAAACTATAGATAATCAGGGCTTAGATATCTAATCATAGAATAGTGTTCAGGTTTCTAAATTGAGTTGAGTACCTAAGATAGGATTTAATATGTCCAAATGGTTAGCATCAGTTTTAAAATCAATGAAACAAAGAAACAAAAGAGAACCTCTTATGTGCTACCCACTTAAGGAAGAAATTTTGCATCTCTTAATTGTTAACCCTGCTCGTCAGTACTTGTGGTGTGCATAATTCGTGTTGACCTTCAGTTTCAAATTCAGACTGATCAGGCATGATCCTTGACTCAGTAGAATTTCTTTTATCAAAATCAGTCAGGCTTATATTTTGTTAAGGAAATGGGAAACAAATGCAAAATTTGTGCTTTTCTTATGTAGTGGATAATATGATTAACTTGTTCAGTATCCTGTCTAATCTCCTTAAAGTTCAGGTTCTGCAACAGTTCTACCAACTCAGAACTGAGCTATGTGAGAACTGAGCAAAATATTTACTTTACCAGCTTTGATCACAGTAGTGATGAAATAGTTTGAGTCTAGAACATCCTGCAGCTTACTACAGCGATGGCATCATTTTTCTAGATCACAGCTCTGGTTGAAATGGTGATAGAAAGTCTTTTGCATAAGTAGTTCTTGGAGTGGTAGCTTTCCCAGACACGGCAGTGGCAGAGAGGACTTACCTGAGCTTTGATTCAGTGTATTCAGCCGAGAGCTTACTCTTCTAGCTGCATGCTCCCCTCCCCGCTACAGTGGTCTTATATGCACCTATTGAAACTTTCTGCATAACGGGGGGACCATACAAAGGTGTGAGAAATGTTTGTAGTCACTCAACTTCAAAGAAAGGAGAAATCTGTGATTGCCTTTCTGATCTGATGTGGCTGGTTTGACACTAGTGAAAATCAACTTATCATTAGCAGATGGAACAGAATTCTATGACATCATACCATATACTAATGAAGCAGTTATATTACCAAGTGCTGCTACCTAGTATGAAATGTCTATTGAAATTAAGGTTTTGATGGACCTCGTGGCTGGCAAAATAGAACGAGTTTGGCATAAGGAATACACTAACTCTGTGGCTGACACTTTATTGCCACTGTGGTAGAGAGCTTAAAGAAAGAAAATTTACATTTTCATGTTCTGGTCTTTAGACCAAGACAAGTTCAGAAAACTGAAATTTCTGTGATACCGAAAATGATTTTTAAAGTTTTTTGCTCAAAACTTGTTTTAAAATTTACATTAACGTTGATGAGTGTTCCAGTTTTGGCATAGTAGAACAAAGTCACAGAAATGGAATTTCAACATCTTAAATTATCTCTTTAATGCTGGTGCTGAGACTCTTACATGAAAACTAATTTTGGATAGTAAGATTGGGAAATTTATGATGAGCTTCTTTGTGTAATTTTTACCAAAATTAACACACAATTACTTAATACAAGCATACTCATGAATCTTAAGTCTTCTTTAAAAAGCAGTGATAGGATGTTATTTAGATAGATATGCCTTTATGTTTTTCTCCATATCAGCAGATTTCCAAAGTTTGATTTGTTTTTCCCAGTAGAAGTTATCAGAATTCCATGACCTTCTCAACAAGTTACAAATAGAGCTTTATTACACGATGTCTACAGTAAGCATACATTTGGATAAATTTTTTATTTGTTTTTAATTAATTAATTAAATTTAAATTTTGCCATACTAACCATTTTCAAGTGTACACTTCAGTGGCATTAATTACCTTCAGAATGCAATCATCACCACTATTTCTAAAACTTTTTATGTCCCCATATAGAAACTCTGTACACTTTAAGCCAACTCTCACAATTTTCCCTCTTCTCCAATCCCCTGGTAGAATATAATTTGCTTTTTGTCTCTATGAATTTATCCATTCTACATATTTCATACAAGTGAAGTCATACAATATACGTTTTTTGCTGTCTGGCTCATTTCACTTAATACAGTGTTTTCAAGACACATCCCTGTTGTAGCATATATCAGAACTTTATTCCTGATTAATATTCTATTGAATTATATTTTCTTTATCTGTTCATCAGCTAATGAACACTTTAATGAACTTGGGTTGCTCCCACACTGACTATTGTTAATAATGCTTCTGTGCATACTCATTTACATATACTTGTTTGAATACCTGTTTTTAATTATTTGGGGTTACATACATAGGAGTGAAATTGGGCAGGGTCATACTGTAATTTTATGTTTAACTTCTTGAGGAGCTACCAAATTGTTTCACGTGGTTACTAAACCATTTTATATTCCCACCAGCAATTTATGAAGATTCCAACTTCTTTCTCTCACCAACACTTGCTATTTCCCGCTTTTAGAAAAAGCTATCTTACTCAGTGTGATGTGGTATCTCGTTAGCACACTCACTTGCATTTCCTTAGTGACTAATAATGTTGAAAATATTTTGATGTGCTTTTTTGGCTATTTGTATATCTTTTTTCAAGAAATATCTATTCAAGGCCACATTTGCTCATTTTTTTTTAATTGGGTCATTTTCTCTTTGTTATTGAGTTGTGTTTTATTAATATATTTTGGATACTAAACCTTATCAGATATATGGTATGCAAATATTTTCTCCCATTTTCTAAATTGTCTTTTCATTTTATTAGTATTTTTGATACACAAAGGATTTTAAGTTTTATGAAACCTAATTTATCAATTTTTCCTTTTGCTGCTAGTTCATTTGGTATCATATCTAAGAATTCATTGCTAAATCCAAGATCATGAAGATTTACTTTGTTTTCTTCTTAGGGTTTTATAGTTTTAGCTCTTATATTTAGGTCATTGATTCATTTTGAGTTACTTTTTCTGTATGGTGTGAAGTAGGAATCCAACTTCATTCTTTTGCATATGGACATTCAGTTGTCCCAGCCATATCCATTGAAGAGACTATTCTTTTCCCATTGAATTGCATTCTTGTCAAAAATTAATTTGCCAAGCATATATGAGGTTATTGTTGGACTTTCAATGCTATTCCATTGATCTATATATATGTCCTTATGACAATACCACACTGTTTTGGTTACTGTAGTTTTGTATTAAGTTTTGAAATCAAGAAATGTGAGTCTTCTACCTTTGTTCTTCTTCTTCAATATTGTTTTTGCTATTGGAGATCCCTACAATTCCATATAGATTAGAAGATCAGCTTTTCCATCAGGTTTTGAAAAAATCTTGTTGGAGTTTTGATAAAGATTGTATTGAATCTGTAGATTGCTTTGGGTAGTTCTGACATCTTACCAATAGTAAGTCTTCCAATCCATGAACAGGTGATTTTTTTCCCATTTATTAAATATTTTTAGCAATGTTTTGTAGTTTTCAGTGTACAAGTCTGTCACCTCCTGGGTTAAATTTATTTCTAGGAGTTTTACTTTTTTGGATGCTATTGTGAATGGGATTGTTTTCTTAACTTTCTTTTTAAATTGTTCATTTCTGGTGTATAGAACAACGGATTTTTGTATGTTGTCTTGAACGCTGCAAATTTTCAGAATTTGTTTATTAGATTTAGTAGCTTTTTGTGGATTCTTTGAGATTTTCTGTATATGGGATTGTGTCATCTGTGAATAGAGATAGTTTTACTTCTTCCTTTCCAATTGATATATATTTTCATTCTTTTCTTTCTTTTTTATATAGAAGATCAATTTATTCCATTATAAGTATTATATATTTAGTCATCTTAACTTATATGGTTAATTAGGAGAGTAACAGACTTGCTGGTGAAACAGTTTACCCAAAATGGAGATGGTATCAAACTAGTGGTCAAGGATTAATTCCCAAAATAATTAACTTTTATACAGGATTAATTTGATTTTAAAAACAAATGCAAGCTACAGATTCACTCTTCTCAGCTTAACTGGACTGTCAACCTCTGGTGTAACTGTCAGGTGAAAACATGTATCTTTACAATTTGGTGGTCCAAGTTAAAAAAAAAAGTCCAAAGAGGAAATTATATGAAAACAGCTCAAGAAATACAAAGTGAGCAAAAACACATGAGGAAAGAGGAACATGTAGTTTTAACTAAACTGCAGAAATGGAGAGAAGACCAGTCTCTATAGGAAAATGTGTATAATGTGAAGTCAGGTGTAAAGATTTTAGAGTAGGAATGTATATGCCTTACACACTCCCTATTTCTTGAATAAAAATGACATCTTTCATTGTTATTTTTCATAGCTTAGACTCCTACCTCATTCAGCTCTATTTTGTACTCTCTTAAGCTTTTATTCAAATAAGTCTGGAAGACTCAAGGATACAGCACAAGGAAAATAACAACACACAATATTCCCCATCCTGTGTTTACTTTAGACCTGGATTTGTTACTAGGAAATCACTGAAGAAAATTTAAGTCTATGGCTTTGCTGAGTCAAGCCCCCACAAAATATTTAGAAAATGCCCATTATTTGGGCTATTAGCATTGCTAATAGAAAGTATTATAGAAGAATAACCAAACAAAAGTCTGTGTGTCTCAAAATCAGTGTTAAATCAATCTCAGGCTTGAAAGGAAAAAAAAAATGGGAGTCTAAAATCACAAGAAGTGCAGAAATATCTAGGATCATTTTCTTTCAGGATCCATACTTTCTTCAGGGTCTTCATAACTCTACTCCTTGCAATTTTCCATACATGCATAACATTATCATCTTATACAGAACAAGTCACCCCAAAAGAAAAAAGAATGAAAAAGAGTGAAGAAAGCTTAAGGGATTTATGGGATACCATAAAGTGTACAAAAATACACATTATGGGGGTCCAAGAAGGAGAACATAGAGAGAAAGTACCAGAAAGCTTATTCAAAGAAATAATGATGAAAACATCCTAAATTTTGAAAAGCAAATTGGTAACCAGATCTAAAAAGCCCTCAGGCTATTAAATAGGATGAGTTCAAAGAAATACACATGGACACACATAATAATCAAATTGTCAAAATTTAAAGGAAAAGAGAGTTTTGAAATCAGTGAGACAGAAATGACTTATTACATGCAAAGGAACACCCATAAGACAATCAGCAGATTTGTCAGCAGAAACATTGCACACCAGATGGGAGTAGGGTGGTATATTGGAAGTGCAGGGGGAAAAAAAAACTGCCAACAAAGAATATTTAACCTGGCAAGCTGTCCTTCAGAAATAAGGGATAGATAAAGCTTTTTTTAGACAAGCAAAAACAGAGGATGTTCGTTACCACCTGACCTGCCTTACAAAAATGCTAAAGGGAGCACTTCAAGCTGAAATGATGGGACACTAAATAGTAATTAAATAGTGTAAAAAATTGAAATTTATTGGTAAAGGAAAATATACATAGAAAAACACAGAATACTGTATTATTATAATGGTGGTAGGTAACTTTTAATCCTAGTAAAAATCAGATAAAAGTATTACAAATAACTATAATGTTAAAATGTTAAAAGACATTCAAAATTAATAGATGTAAATTGTGACAATAATAACATAAAGTGTGGTGGGGAAAAGTTTAAACGTAAAGTTTTGTATGTGATTGAGCTTAAGTTGTTATCAGCTAAAAATAGAGTTATAACTAAACTTTATGTAAACTGCAAGGCGCGCGCGCACACACACACACACACACACACCCTATAGTTACTCCAAAGAAGAAGAAAAAGGAATCAAAGCATAATGATATGAAAAAATTAAAACACAAATGAAGACAGTACGAGAAGGAAAAACAGACAGAACTTTAAGACTAACAGACAACAATTAACAAAATGGCAATAGTAAGTCATCTAAGATTCTGAGTGAGGACAAAAATGCATGGGATATGTGTAGAGAAAAAGGTATGAATACAAACTGTGGTCTTATACTTGCAGAAACAAACACCATATGAACTACCCATATTTTTGTCCTTCCATTAGTTATGTATTTATATAATTTATCTAATTTTTAAAATTTTTCATCTCTCTTTTTACAGTATTATTTTATATTGAATGGACTAGTGGTGCTATTGTTTGGTTACAAGAAATTGAGGACAGATTTTTACTGAGCTAAAAGGGAGACTTAACATCACTCAGATATATAAATTTGATAGATGAGAGTTTGAATGTCTTCTTTTGAGAAAGGAGTGAGACCATACAAGGAATTATTTGTGTTAGGTTATTTAGTATCAGGCGGTTGCTGTAACTGTTGCTCAAAACTTTAAGCATAAGCAGAAGAATATGTGTTTATGTGTGGCTGTTGCATAATTGTTGACTGTGGCAAATATGGGGATTGGCTCACTCCATGTCCACTCCTATAATCTCTCAGGAGCAGATAGCAGAAAAGTAAAAAAGTACATGCCCAGATTTCTTTGCATCTAGAGTTTGGAATATAATTTAATTTATAACTCTAGATACATTTCAGCAATGCTTAGATCAGATAAAGGCAGGGTGTAGGACATCTATTTTGTATCACAGATCATGGTGGTGGTCGAATGGTTCTGAAACCAGCAGATTCTTGACTCATCAATTTCTGCAGAGAGGGAAAACTTTTCTGATTTTGGCAGAGGCACAATAGATCTGGATGCTAAAAATTGTTCCTGGAGCCTAGATGGTAAACTTCTGCCATTCCAGCAATTATGTACAAACACAATTTCCTGCAGGACTTAAGTCCTTTTCTACCTTAAATATACAATAATGCATTCAGTTGCTTGTAAGTGAACACTCTACAATACAGTCTCTAAAGGAAACCTTAATTAATTTGATCAGAATAAAAGAGTTCAAACACTAACAAAAATAGCCATCTTATTAAAAGAACATTTAAAAATATGCAAAAAGGGTAATGATTAGATGTGAAAAGTCTTCCCATGAAGTGACTAACAATATATTTCCAATCTGTTAAAAATATAAAAACAATATCCAATGATCTGAGAAATTTGTATGCAGTCTACAATTTGATGCATTGCCAGTTGAAAAAACGGTTTTTCAGATATCCTATACTTCTGTACATTTTCCAAGTGCCCCTAGTATGAACTAATAAAAATCTGTTTCCATTATAGTTAACTAATGTTAATACTGTGTAAATTGATTTGTTCCTATTTACATTAAGTAAATGAAGATAAATACATTGCAGTATTTCTTTAACTCACCAGTTGTAAGTAAAAACTGGAGATAACAACATTACTGTAGTTTTTCAATAAGCCAAATCTGGTCTTTAAATATCTAAAATCACATTCTACAAGCATAGGCAGTTGACACTTGCAAAATAACCTACAGCTATTTCATGGACTCTATTTTAGAGATCAATTAATATGATTAGTTTTTTAACTGTCACTATTTCAGATATCACCATCAAATAAAATTAACCAGAAAGTCTCATGTGATTTACCTACATGCATCCTAATGGTCTCAAAAGCAGTATGGTAATAGAAATTATATAACATAACGTGTACAGACACCAGAAATATTTAAAAGATGAAAAAAATAAATAGTGATAATCAAGGGAGAGAGTGGTAAGTCATATACCCCCTGCATTACCAGATTAATCCTTTTCATTTCTTATCTGCTGCAGTGAAGATTAACCTGATAAGTGACTTGGTGTCGCAGTTCTCCCAAAAGTGTGAGATAAAATAGGACTGATACTGACTGCAGGTTTGGTGAAACGGAATAAACAACATTCAGACACTCTGAGATTTATGATCAGAAAGACAAAATGAAAATGCAGATATGTTAATGTAAGGAAGTATGAAGTTAGTGCCACCTCCTTCAACCTCCCACAACACAAATAAGGGTTACCTATGTAAGGATTCAAAATTCACTTCATAGTTTAGTTTATACTTAAGGCACTCAGAAATGTACACACTAAATAGATATCAGTCTAAACAGATATCAGATAAGCCATACAGTTAGAACCAAGAGCCTGTTCTATATGCAAAAAGCTGTAATAGGAACTTCATATAGACATTAGATACAGAATTTACAGAAAAAAATCAAAAGAATATGAAAAATTACCATATAAAGCATGAAAAGGCCTTATTTATTGCATCAGAGTCAGTCAAACTAGTTGATAAATTGCAAAATATTTTCAAACTAATTAGTTTAAACATCAATATTAACATGTTAAATATTTTATGTAATAAATTAATATCTTACACTACTACAAAAGACATACATAATTAGTCCCCAATTATATAGAGATTAAAACATTAGAGATCATTAGAAATTATATGCATGTTATATTATATATTATATATATAAAACTTGGTTCTAGCTTTTCATAGTAATTATGTTCTATAAAGTTGCTATAAACACCAAATTAGCAAATACTGAAGCATTTGAAGAATTGCTTCTAGGGGAAACCATGGTTAAGTTCATGTTGAGAGCCTTTGGCTACATGTTTATCACCTGATCAGTATGTTTCTTTTTAAAGATATCTTATTTAATATATTTTTAATTCGTTACTACTGAAGTCACAGCCAACAGCACTAAAACTCACGTCTGAACAAAGCTTATATATGTAACACTTTTTTTTTTTTTTCGGTAAGGCACAAGACAGCCTTCTTGCATGTAGAAACATTAGACAGCACATCGGCTCTATACTTCAAGGCCGTGATGAAATCCTCAACAAAAACAGGAGAAGCACGATACTCCATAGACCATGAGCAAGACACATAGGGTTGCATTTCTGTGGTGTTGGTTGTAACTTCTTCATTTCTGATTTTATTGATTCAGGCTCTCCCTTTTTTTCTTGATGAGTCTTGCTAAAATTTAATCAATATTGTTTACCTTTACAAAGAACCAGCTCTTAGTTTCATTGATCTTTTGTTTTGTTTTTTAAGTTTCTATTTCATTTGTTTCTGCTGTGATCTTTATGATTTCTTTCCTTCTACTCATTTTGGATTTTTTTTCTTTCTCTAGTTCCTTTAAGTGTAAGATTAGTTTATTTATCTGAAATCTTGTTACCTGAGGCAGGGTTCTATCACTATAACCTTCTCTCTTAAAACTGCCTTTGGTGCATCTCATAGTTTTTTGATAGTTGTATTTTTGTTTCCATTTGTCTCCAGGTATTTTTTGATTTCTTATTTGACTTCTTCAGTGAGTCATTTTTTCTGTCTAGTACTAGCCTCCACGTGTTTGTTTGTTTGTTTGTTTTCTTCTTGTAGCTGATTTCTAGTCTCATAGTGTTGTGGTCAGGAAATACATTTTATGACACCAGATTCTTTGAACTTTCATAGTCAGAAAGGGTCTTCAGAAAATTACAACCTATCTCAATCACAAACATAGATACAAAAAACCTAAGGAAAATGTTACTAAACCAAAACCAACACATGATCATTTTTTTGAGTTGTGGAATATGCATCCAACAAAATTTAGTATTATTTATGATAAAAACTCTTTACAAACTAAGGATGTAAGGAAACTCCTAATGTTATAAAAGATATCTTAATGAAAGCTTGAAGAAGATATTATATTTAATAATGAAAAGGCAAGAATATTTACTAATAGTATGCTTATCCAGCATACTCCTGCAAGTCCTAGCTAGTGCTGTAAGAAACAAGAAAATTAAAAAATACTTGTGTAAGGAACAAAAAAGAAGAAACATAGCTACTATTTGGATTTCATATTATCTAAACATATAAACAGCATCTACAGAAGAATTATTAAAAATAAAAAGTAAATTTAGTAATTCTGATTATAAATTTTTAAATTTCAGTTGTAATGCTTCATACCAACAATAATCACTTAGAATATAATACAAAAATATAATATAAAATTACTTGGCCAGTCTGCAGTAAAAATATATAGAATCTTAGAATAATTCCAATGAAACATGTGTTACTTTTTATTCAAACATGTGAAATCAGATTTAAATAAATGGAAATAAAAGTTTCCTGGATAGAGATATTCAATCCCATAGAAATGTCATTTTAGCAAAGTTAATTTATAATGCATTTTCTAATTTAAGATTCAACATGATCCTTCACAAAATTTAACAGTATGATTTGCTTGGCTGGAAGAACAAAAGACTAAATATAACTAAGATAATTCTAAAGAGAAAGAACTAAGTGTGGGGAAATTCTCCTACCAGATATCAATATCTGTGAAGACCTACTGCATTTAAGGTTAGTCAGGCAGAGGTGTAGGAATAGCTGAATAGACCAAAGGAAGACAGAACTGAATCTCCAAAATACTCACACATATGTGATAAGGAATTGGGATAATGTAGGAATTATGTGTGAGTTGGGAAAATAATGGACTCTAAAATATATAGTGCTAAAATAAGTTATACTTACATTAAGAAATTGATTCTTACTTTAGATTATACAAGAAAAACCTCAGTTGGAGAAGGAAAGTAGATCTAAATTTGAAAAATAATATGAAATCTATGTCATTTCATGGTAGAGATGTATGTTGCATTTTTGGATGAAAATTGGTCAATTATATTAGTATTTTGAATGATGATATAGCTTTCGTTGCAAAACTAATTACTGTAAAATTAATTATTTAAAACAACAATAACATTTATTTTGTGTACGAGACACAGATAGTCTGGGAAATTCTGCTAACCTGGGGAGGCTTGCTTGATTTTTGTTGGGTTGTTCATACAGATGTTATGACTTGCAGGCTCTGCTAGGGTTTCACTGGTTTAGACTGGCCTTGGTGAAAATGACAGGGCTCTGCTCCACGTGGTTCTCATCCACCTATAGACTTACATGAGCTTGTATTCATGGCAGAAGTTGGCTCCAGAGTCTTTTGAGGCTATCACTGTAACTGGCACAGTGTTATTTCCTCCACATTGTTGGCCAAACCAAAGATATGATTCAAGGAGCAGGAACACAAACTCCACCTCATAATGTATGGAGCAGAAATGTAATCATTTCTAAGAAGGTGGATTCAGAGAAGGGTGTAGAATTGGTTTCATTTTTGCAATTAGTCTAATGGCAGATAGTATAATTTCCTTTTCTCTATTCTCTATTAAATATTTTTAATTGAAATTAAATATTTCTCTGTTAAATATTTTTAATTGAAAGTAACTAACATTGGTAGTAAAACAGTTTCTCGAAAATCTTTTATTTTTTCAGTATTAGATAATAATGTAATTTTCTCCATTATTGATGTGCACTAATAATACCCAAAATAAAAACACAACATTCTTATCTAGAAATCTTCACTATATTATTATACTTTCTTACTCAAATTTCCTGCATGCTTTTGTACAATTTAATGAGAACCAAATTATAGATTTCAAAACTATCAGATTTATATAATGTGAAATGTAAATCAGTCACAATCTGTTTATAGTAAGTATTTTGGTAATATATTAATATTCATAACAATTATAGAGAGAAGTCTGAAATTATGTGCCAAATGTATACAGAATAAAAATATTTGAACAAGCTGAAATTCTTCACAAAATGTGATTACCCTTATATAACATGGCAATAAGATAAAATGCTAAACACCTTTAATAAGTTCTAACTTACATAGAACTTTTGTTAACTTTATTGCAGTTTTTTACAATGCATGAAATCAGCTTTTGAAAAATGGGTGTAGAACTTTTGTTAACTTTATTGCAGTTTTTTACAATGCATGAAATCAGCTTTTGAAAAATGGGTGAACTAAAAGGCAGAAGTTATTTTTGGTAATTGTTTATTTATTTATTTTAATATTGTAGTTGAGGTGAAATTTATATGTGGAAAAGAGCACACCCTAAGGAAAAGAGCACATCCTAAGTGTAAAACTTGACTAGTGTAAATAAATGAATACACTCAAGAAACCACTAAATAATTAAAGTATGGGATATTTCCATCACACCAGAAAGGCCCATTGTGCACTTTCCAGGCAGTTACCACTTTTCTAAGGCAATCATTGTTGTGATTTTTAATGCCATTATTTTGACTTGTTCTTGAACTTCATATGAATAGAATCATACTTGTTTAAAACATGAATTAAATCGAATTTATCTGCACAGATTTATCTGCATCATATTGTCATAATCTTTTAGTTTTTCTCCTTTAAACTATTAATTTAGTAAGTTACATTGATTTTTCAAATATTACCAAAAACAACAAAACCAAAACCATAAAACTTACATTTCCACCTGGTCATAATTTCTATGTTATTATTTTTACATGTTACTGGATTTGATTTTCTGATATTTTGCCTATAAATTGTTCCCAAGTAAAATTGGTCTAATATTTTCCTTGTAAATCATTGTCAGGTCATATCAGAGTCATTCTGTCCTCAGAAAACAAGTTAGAAAATGTTTTCCATTTTCTGAAAGTTTTATAAGGAGTAATAATTCATCCTTTATATTTGATAAAATTTATCAGAGAAACTGAGTCTAGAATTTTTTGTAAGAAATTTTTGACAACAGATTTTATTACTTTAATAAATATGTCTAATTATATTTTCTATTTCTTTTTGTATCAATTTTTTAATGTGTGCTGTTCAAGAAATACATCTATTTCATTAAAATTGAAAAATGTGTTGTTAAAATGTTGTTCTTAATATTTTACAATTATCTATAGGATTTTAATGTCATTCACCACGTACCTCTCTGTCTCTGTCTTTCTCACCACCCCCAACACACACATAAACGCATAGAGCAATAACCATTGTCTCACTAGGGAACTTAGCAGTTAGCAGCAACAAAGCTGCCTAATACTGAACATTTCTTAAGAGTCTGAGCCATTCCAATGTCTGCTGATTTTTTTTTAATGTAATAAATAGAGAAAGTATCACCCAAACTTGGGCAATAGCTTAGAGAGTTTATATGAAAACTGATAATGAGGAGTCCTTACTAGTTTTTAACAGAAAATTCCAATTTAAATCTTTAAATTTGTTCTTATTAAAACTACTGTTTTAAGGAAAATCTGAATTGTCCATTTTTTAAAAAGAATTATACTTGAGTAGAAATTCACATAACTTTTTAAAAAAATTATGGGAGTTCTCATAATATAAGATTACATGTAGGTTACCTTCAATAACTTGTTGACAAATGAAATAAATATATGCTCTACCTATTGATTATTCATTATTTACAAAGATAACACAAAGTAGGCTTAATCTCATTTCCCCTACCTCTCATCAATACATAAGCCTATAATGAAAGACAAAAATCAAAAGCAAATTAATTGTAATAATAAACAGAAGAATACAATTTCCTTGTCTCATCAAGATACTAGCTTGTATCTGATATTGTAGAATTAAAAATATATGACATATTGCTTTTTATTAAATATCTAATACCCCTTGAAGATGTTGATGAGAAATTAATGAACATGTATTCCTCCATGGGAATAAATTTAACAAACTCTTTTCATCTTAGTTTAGGTAGAACATCACATTCTGTCCTTAAAGAAAAGGGGGTCCCTGGAGGGAATAAACAGACTAAAAATTGAAGCACCAACTTCATTTTAAAGCACACTCCACCTCAAACTTCTTATGTGATGAAAGACAATCAAAATAGATTGGATTCATTTTTTCCAAAATAAATTCGACAAAATAAGGTACTGACAACAATGAAAGTAGTGTTTAATTGTCAAATAGTTTATAAAAATTTTTGGAGTGACACGTTTGAGTGGTGGACAAGACAGACGGGTCGCTTTTCTGATGGAATTTACAATGTAACAGGGAAAAATACTTTAAAAAGCTAAATCACAGGGTAGTGAGTGCCAAGAAGAAATATAAGAAATTATTATCATAATCTATATTTTGTCCTCTCCCATCTCAGAACCATTCCACATCTGATCATTCTATGTGAACTCTTCTTTCCCTTCCTACCCTCTTCACACAGCTGCCCAGTTTTCTGTTATCAGTTTAATTATCATATCCTTAAGGAACGTTTCTGTGGTTTCTTTTAAGGAAACTCTCAAGTCCGGATTAGAAGCCCTTTTAGTTGCGCTTTATGGTACATTTAATACCATAGTCTATTATTATTGCCTATTTGCATATTTGTAACTCCTATTAGGCCATATTTTATTGTTTTTACATCAGCTATAATTTATTTCTCAAAAAACTCTATGTAATTGGTAGAACTAACCACTCCCAATATATAGATAAGCAAATTGAGACTTAGGTAATTTGGCAAGATCATACAATTTAGTAAATAGCAGAGTCAGGATTAAACCCAAGTCAGTGAAGGTTTATCACTGTGAGTAACCACAAATAAACTTCCTCCGACAAAATCTTGGCTAGCTGCTTTGAAGAGGTAGGCTTTCAGCAAGGAAATATTCCTGGAGGGAAAACTTGGAAACCATTACTTCTCATTGTGCTTTTTCTTTAAGGTGTCTAACTAACATTTTTCCATTAATAAACTACTAACTTTAATTTTAATCAAAAATATAGTTTTAGTACTCCATGAAGAATTACACAGACAGACAACACTGCAGTTTGAAGAGATAAAAGTTACCCATATTATGTCTGCTGTTTTATCATTGAGTATACACTGATCTTGATGGTTGAAAGGAATTTGGCTATAGATAGTGAATGACACACGATACAGTATGTTGGTTTTATATTTGTAACAAGGGACCTGCACAAGATACCCAGTTATGCCATGAAGTGACTCATTCTTTGTCACTCTTTTCTATTTTGTCCTCATCAAGAGCATGAGTGGTACCTTTAGTGTCCCTCTCCAATTGCTAGCAGAACCAGATCTTAAATGTAAAACCACTGATTGCATCCATCCACTCATTTACAGTGGATACTAAATAAACTATAATACTAAATGTAATCTGTGCCCTTTGCACAGCTTCTGTTTTTCTTCCAAGCCAACTTTGAAGCAGCACTCAGCCGTTCTCTTGAAATAACTCACCCTACAAAGCAATAATGGCTAATATAAATTAAACTAGAGATTTCAAAGGGGGAGAAGTACGGGGGGCTACACTACTTCCTTCATAGTATAAAATTTCCTTAATTGTGTCTTGACATGACTCCACCCTAAGTATGTCTCTTACTCCCATGAATATGACATTCTCTACCTGCCTTTGTACACTTTTCCCTGTTCTTTATTTTCTCTGTGCCTTTCTTTATTTTTTAAAGCACACTAATTTTATTCTTCTATTTCCTCGAAATGCACATATTCAGGTACAATGTCCACTCATAAAATAAAGAATTCTCTGAGGTTTTGGGTCTTTAGAAGGCAGCAGGGAATTATAAATAACACATTTATTTCTTCTTAATCAGTGCTGTACCAGTTCAAAAAGATTGTCCCTTTGACAATGAAAGCACATGGCCTCCAGGTACTCTGAAATAACATGATATTGATTTCAGCTTTACCTGTTCTCAAAAATAGTGCTAGCTCTTATATTTTGGGAGAAAATATAGCAACTGCCATTTTAAAATAGCAAATACATGTGCAGGAGACTCAGCTAGCTCAGCGGCAGTGCTCATCAACACGGATGGCTCTGGAAAGAGTGTAAAAGTAAGCTTTAAACAGTCTAGCAGGTTTTCTAGGAATTTAGAAAAGGGAGTTTTGGAGGTATAGTTAGGGCTTGCCTGATTAGGTTGGATCCACACAGGATTATATCCCTTTTAATTAACTCAGAGTTGATTTAATCACAGATCTAAAATTCAACAGCAAAATCTCTCTTGACATGTAATGTAACAATTACCAGAGTGATATGCCATCACATTCCAACATTTGAGGGGTGGGGATTTTAAGAAGCATGTATACTGGCAGGTAGAAATCTCTGGTGCCATCTTGGATCTTGTCTTCCATTATATATATATTCTTTATTGAAAAAAATAGATAAGGACATCCTTTAGTATGTCCTTTATGAAAAGGATATATACACATACACACACACACACACACACACACACACACACACACACACATATATACATGTACACAAACACACATATCCTTTACTGACATTTTCCTCAAATTTCAGTGGTGTTTTTTGGATGGATCAGAGATAAGGAAAGTGTGAGGGATATTTTCAGAACTCCAGATCCATCAAGAGTAAAATTTCTTTTAATAATCTTACATGAAATCACTTAGAATCTAGAATCTTATGTTCAGATAGTATTTCTGTTCTATAGAGAAATGAGTCTGCTTTACCTGTATTATCACATCATCAAAAAATGAGGCTCTACACGAATCCTCATGATGGTATTGCAAGAATATTTTGTCTCTAATTACTGTGCTTCTGAAACAACACACAGAAGGAAACATGATAGATTACAGATCATCTTGTAGAATCACCACAATTCCACAGATTAACAATTTGTTTACAGTAAAACAAGGTCATTTCTGAACTTGCATGCCAGGTAATTCTCACACACATTGTCAACTCAGAGATAAAAGCTGTCTCTAAATTATGCTATCCTGTGATTTTAACTGCTGCATCAATAAACAGGAATTAGAATTCGTATGAAGAAAGCCAACATGTCTTTTTGGCAGAGCAGTAGTTTTATGTTAATGTGCCTTTGATTTTAAAAATAAGTTCATGAAGTATAATTAGGTCAATACATCTACTGTTTGCTTCAGAGAACACCTCAGCAGCAAAATCTTCCACTGCTCAATACAGTAGACATGAGAAATTCTTTGAGAAGTTACAAATTTCCCAAAATATAAAAGGGCAAGAGTTTTAGTAACTGTTTCTATTCAGATTGCTAAAACTGTGTAAAGAAATTGAAGGGTTTTGCTAAACTGATTGTTTTATCTACCAAGCTGATTGAAGACATCCTCAGAATATCTTAAAACCATGGGTAAATTCAAATGTTGGATAGAAATTTCCAAATCATAGCCCCTTATTCCACAAAACATGATTGTCAAACCAGTAGCCTTGGCATCACCTAGAAAGTTGTTAGAAATGCAAAGTCTAGAGCCCCATCTCCGACTTATTTTATAAAAATCTGGGTTTAACCAAGATTCTCTAGGTGATTCAAAGGCATATTAAAGTTCAAAAGCACTACTGTAATTTATAACTCTTTCTTGTGGGTGAAGAAACTGTGTCACAAATGGTGTGACTTGTCTGAGAACCCAAACTGGTGTTGAAAAATTAATCAATAGTCAATCTAAGAAAGAAATGAAAAATTTTACTTGAGCAAACCTGTGGATTTTAACCTGGGAGACAGACTTTCAGAAGGCTCTGAGGACAGTTCCAAAGAGGTAGGGGGAGGCCAGTATATATGTGATTTGGCAAAGGGGTGTGTGCAATCAAGCACACATCTAGGTAGAAGATTACTGCTATTCGTGGAGAACAGACACCTAAGTCGATGGTTTCAGTGCTTTTCTGAGTATGGGAAGATGCAAGAAACCAGGTTCATAAAAGTTTCTCCTAAAAATATCTAACTGTCTGAGGGCCAGTTCTATCAGTTTTCCCACCGCACAAAATTCCTCATCCTGATCTTTGCCCTGAACGCCTTTCAGGATAGATTGTAGGTCAGTGACTGCAGTGGCTGATTACTTGATTCTTACAGAACTGAATGGTGGGCAGCATTCTTTATTTTAGAATTCCCTCCCTTCCAGTCTTAACTTTGACCAAGGACTGGGAGACATTTTGTGACCAGTTTGTCCCATGTGCTTGAAATGCTCACTCCCAGGTCAGGAGAGGATTTCATCGCTAGGCTAGTCAGTATGCTATTACTGGACTAGGTCCTGTAAGTAGCAGCCAAAGCTTCTGGTCCCCTGTCTTTCCAGTCTGTCATGGTTGAGGAAATGATTCCCTCTCACTGTTTCTTCCCATACTTAGAGTTACACAATTGCAATCATTGATCTTATGAAACTATCTTCGGTCAATCATTTCAAGACACCTAGTCATCATTATTTTTACTGGAGGCTGTCACACATTTGGTAATGCAGAAAATAACAATCTTGTAAAATAGACAAAATACAAATAGCATAGCTAGTGACATTAATAAGGTCATAAATAAGTATTTAAGCTAAAAACTTCTGTTAAGTGTAGCCCAGTATCTCCCCAGGTCGTCTGACCCATTCTGCTCTGTATCAATCACTATCTTTAAGGGAAATGATTTATTGGCATTTGTACATAAAGTTCACCAAAGATATCTGCAGGTACAAGGGGAGTGGTAGTCTTCATGGCCCCTTCAGGGTTGAGAAAGGAATGTTATCTTCTAAGGAGTTAACACGGCTGGTGCCAAAATAAGAAAAAATGATCTTTATTGTTTATCAGGTGCTTCTGTGATTGGGGAGGTCTGGTTACTAGATAATGCAGATGCATGATGCATACTAGAGGTGAGAGAAGAGCCACAAATAAACAGAAAAAATTTGCTTAATTTTTTCTCATCTTGCCTTAAAATATGAATTTTATTTATATTACTGGTTAGAGGCAGAGTTGAATCTAGGACCCAGTTCTCTAGACTCCTGACCCTCCACTCTGCCAACATTGATTTCTCATGTCAAAAATAAGCCTTGAAGTTTTGAAAAAGAGTGATATCAAACATGATCTCCTGATTTAAGTGTTTGAACTTTTTATGTGATGTAAGTTTATTTCGGAATCCCACTTAACTGCTACATGGTAAGCTAAAAGGTGTAACCGCAATGCGAGAGAACCAAATGTTCTCTCACACTGCTGATTTCTGAAAACAAATTAAGAGTGATCAATTTCAGAGAGGCAGGCAGATGAAGAGGCCAGTTTACTATTAAAAAAAGCAATAGAAACTAACATGTACATAAGTGAGGCAGAATCACTTAGCATTTATATAGGTACTCAAAGACAAAGCTTCACTTTTTCTTACAATTTCTCTCAGTTCCTAATATCTAGATAGTCATGTAGTAAGGAATCAATAAACTTCTGATAATGATAACACAATCTCTTCAATGATTTTCTAAATCCAGGGAAGAGTATTCTGCAATTAAGGTAAAATAGTTCAGTTTACATTTGGATTTCTCATTAATATTCGCAATTTAGTAATAATTTTTGGTCCTCTCAGTTGTATGAAATTATAAAAGCATTTTTGCTTGCTTTGAACTTCTAACTTGCAAATATTAAGCAAACTTCAGGTGGAAAAACAAGAGTGTTCTCAAAGATCTCATGTAACAAGGTATGAAGTTTATTAAACCACTTGCTATGGAAGAGTGGAATCAATTTGAACAGTTTACACCTATATGTATATGTATCATTTCTCTCCTTAAAATGGTGTGTAAGACAACATTTCACCTTAGTACAAGTCTTAAAGGAGAGTAACTGTAAAGTCGTGTATCATTTGATTCTAGAAAACTAAGGAAAAAAAGGGGAGATTTATTGAACTTTTAGTTAAATAATTAACAAGAGAAAAAAAACTATCTGGTCTTTCATGAGTTAAAGGATATTTTAATCCAATAATAACTTCAGGCTTTGGATTACTACATGTGGTTCCTGTTAATGCAAGAGGTTTAAAGACTTTACTATTTAATCCATTATTGCATCTTAAATTGTAACTATTTGGTTTCTACCTTAGGAAGTGATTCTGTGTGTGCAAGCATTATGTATGCATGTGTGTGTACATACATTGATAATTATAAAACCAAGACAGTAAAATGATATTCTGTTATAAATAGTAAAATGTTATAAATTATTTAATAAGTCCTAACTTTAAATGAGTGTTTACTTTTAATGTTTACCAGGAGTAATTTCATATACCTATACAGAAGTCATTTAACAGTGATTCTCCCCATAAGTCCAATATAAGTAACAAATAATGCTGAAGAACAGATCTTCCTGAAAACAACTTAAGAGCTTTATAAATGCCTCCATTCCATGGGGTTGCTTCGGACAGGCATAAACTATATTTCTCCAGTTTCTGGAATACATTTTTTACATTTATCCGCTCATATAGTTTGCAACTATATTTGGCTGAACACCAAAAAGAAGCAGACAGTAGTATGTGTACATTCTGTTAGAGACGCTATTGCTAGTCTAATAGAGTTCTATTCCTTTTCTAGTCCTATTTCTCTTTATCTTGAGATGAGTTTGAGATGTTTTTGATGGTACTTTACTCTGCCATTCATTTGATTTTTGCTTTCATTGATTCTGGTTTTTTTTTTTTCTTGTTGTATGTTTGAGGTAAATACAATTTATATTGCTTAAAAGGAAAGATTCTTGTTTTGGAATGAATAAGTTATTTTTTCTTTGGCAATGCATTAAGGTTTTAGGTTTTTGTTTTGCTATATATAAAAGGTTTAATTTTATTATTTTTCAAAGAAAAATAGGAGGAAATATTTACATTAAATTTGTATATGTTGTTTAAAATTATTTATTTATTTATTTATTTGCTTCCAGGAGAGAATTGATATGAGTGTTTTAAAATTCTATTGGATTAAAAGTTAGACATAATCTTTTTAGTAAAGGTTGTGGAGAGCATGAGATACATGCTATACCTCTATATGTGTGGTATGGCTGATATAATATCCTTCAGAGGGCAGACAAATCTATTAAGGCAGACAAACTGATTAGGGCAGGGTTTCTAAAACTTGGCACCCTTGGCATTTGCTCCCGTAATTCTTTGTTGTAGAATGCTGTCTTGTGCATCATGGGATGTTTAGGAGCACCTCTGTCTCTTATTTGCTAGATGCCAGAAGCACATTCTTTCCTTGGTTCTTTCATGACAATCAATAATGCCTCTAGTTATTGACAATGTCTTCAGAGGGGCAAAATTATCCTTGGATGAGAAGTACTAGTTCAGGAAAAGAGGACTTTTTAAAACTAAGAAAATCTGGAAAGCACAGTAAAAGGGTTTAACAGGATAATTACAAAAATTCATTTCAAGATGACTAAATTTCAACTTATAATTGGTGGGAAATAGAATCTTATTAATATCATTTTAAGGCAGGTTGCCACCTTGGTAGGATAAATTATGCGTGAAGAACAGATATTCTTTCTTGATTCATTGTAGAATAATAAATAATTTCAAGACATGAAATTAGGGAAACAAAGTAGGAAAGTCTAATTGTGGATAGATTAACTTCTGGAATTATGTGTAAAAAGTTTTCTGGACCTGTCGTATGCTTGTGGTGAGCATATCAGAGAAGCATTTATAACTGATGAAAACTATTTTAAAAATCAAACATGTATTTAACGTCTCTGGAAATTATCCTAAGAACATATAGGAGATGAAGTAACATTTATTCAAGAAGATCTATGAACTCTCAGCAAGATCATCAATAGGCTTTGATAATTAACCATAGTCCACTGCTTCCCTCTACCCACTACCAGCTCAGCCTGATGGATTCTCCACTCTGGGAAGAAGTAGCCAAGAATTGGGGCTCCTTATCCCTCAGCTCTGAGTCAAAGGCTATAGTATCCACCTAAAAGGGGCAGGGTTCACATTGTGGATGAAATAGACTTCACTAAAGTTGTCCAACGAAGACACTAAACAGATAAATAAGAAAGAAACAAGCCCTAGAGGGGTATGAGGACTTGGTATCCAGAATTGGCACAACATATTAGTTAAAATGTCCAGTCTGAATATGAAATTACTAGACATGAAAGGAACAGGGAAGTGTGACCAATACAGAGAGAAAAAAGCATACAAGAGAAACAGCTTGTGACAGAGCTCAGATACAAGCTTAAAAAAAGGTCTTCAAAGCAGCCATTATGAATAGTTTTGAAGAATTAAAAGACCTTATGCTTGAAGAAGTGAATGAAGGTGTGATGACAATCAGCTATCAAAGAGAGAATATCAATAAAGAGACATACATTTTTAAAATAACCAAATGAAAACTCAAGTTGAAAGTATAACTCAGTGAAAAATTCACCAGAGGGGGTCAAGAACAGAATGAACTGGCAGAAGAAAAAAAGTCAGCAAAAGTGAAGACTAATCAATAGAGATTATGCAATCCAAAAAAAGTCAGAAAAAGAATGAAGAAAATGAACAGATCCTCAGAGAAGTGTGGAAAACATTAAACAAATCAAAATACATGAAGGTGAATATCAAAAGGAGGAGAGAAAAAATAACAGAAAAAAATTGAAAAAATAATGTCTGAAAAGTTCACAAATTTGATGAAAAACATTAATCTACATATCCCAAAGGTTCAGCAAACTCCAAGTAGTATAAAGACAAATATATTCACATACAGATACATCATAGTAAAAATGTTGAAAGAAATTCTTAGAAAGATACCAACTACCAAAACTGACTCAGGAAGAATTAGAAAATCTTAATAGACCAATAACAAGTAAAGAGATTAAAAATTAGTAGTTTAAAAAACATGTTCCATAAACTAACACTCAGAAAGTTTACTCATGTATCCCTACCAGACATTTGAAAAATGATTCATAGCAATTCGTTAAATCTTCCATAAATGTGAGAGAACACTTGCTAACTAATTCCATGAGTACAGTATTACCTTGATACCAAAACCAGACAAGGACATCACAAGAAGATAAAACTGCTGATCAATCTATTTTATAAATATAGATGCACAAAGCGTCAACAAAATGCTAGCAAACTAAACCCAGAAACACACAAAATACCATGACCAAATAGGATATATCCTAGGAATAGAAAATTAGATTAATTTTCTAATTTTAATTAGATTAATATTCAAAATAAATTCATATAATACACCATATCTATAAGATAAAAGAACCATGTGATGAACTCAGTCAACACAGAAAAAGTATTTGCCAAAATCCAACACTGTTTCATGATAAAAACAAAGCAAAACAATGAATAAAAGGGAGGTTTCTCAACCTGATAAAGGATGCAAACAAAGAAGTCTATAACCGGTATCACATTTAATTCAGAAACACTGAATTCCTTCACTCTAAGGTCAGGAATGAGTTAAGAACATCCACTGTAGCCTCTTACATTCATCATTGTACAGGAAGGTCTAGCCAGGCCATTCATGTAATAACAGCATTCAGACTATTCACAGATGACATGATGTTGTGCACTCTTAGAAAGCCAGAAAAGAAACTTAGAACTGATAAACAAATTTAAAACACGTAACCCTAAGACGTGATTTTTATTCCCTATAATAACACAGTGCAATCTTATTTATACTTTTAATTACTTTTGTCAAAAGACAATCACCAAAAAAAAAAAAGAAAAAAATCACAAAAAATTGTTCATAAATGAAGTGAAAAGTGGGGAAGGTAATTTTTGGAAACTCTTATTACTAACATATAATATATTTAACATAAACAACCTACTAATTAATAAGAAAAATCTGAATAGATCAATTTAGTAAAGGAGTTAGCCAATCTGCTGAAGTAGAAACAGCCAGCGACATTTAAAGAGTCTCAACCATAAATAAGCATTTCACCAATCAAACCTGCAGCAATTAAAAGTTTAATAATTGTCAGTACTGGTAAATATCTTTGCTGGCTTCTTTGAAAGCAGAGCTTGAGATTTAGGATTTCTGTGCTAGTGATTTCTTGAGAAAATACTCTCAGGAGATGAGGAATGAAGGAACCAGGACAGGGCTTCAGAAGAAAGCTGAGACAGGATACAGTCAGCAGGAGGGCAGTTTCAGCTCCGCTCTATGAGCAGCTGAGGACACTAATTGCAACAGTTAGTAACTTGAGACCTTTTACCAGTTATTGGTTGTTGCCGCTCCCCAGAACGGAATGTGTAGCCAGTAAAGGTAATCTGGGCAGAGCACCCACATATCCACTACAGTAAATATTTAGAGGACAGTTGTTTCAGACTCTATTAATTAGAATATACAACAGGACATATTGAAGAGTGTTTCAGAAAGAATTATTAACAAAGTCTATTTATATACTTTAACCTGGCAGTTCTACTTCTATAAATATAAATTACATAAATACTATACTTGCCCTATTGCAGAAAAATGTACATATGCCAAGGTTTATTGCAGAAAGTAGTAGGTAGAAAGGTAGGACCCTGCCCAAATCATAATCCCTAGAAACTGGATATCTTACCTTACATGGTAAAGGAAATTGAGGTAGCAGATGGAATTAAGATTGCTAATCAACTTAAAATAGAAAGTGTCTCCTGGATTATACAGGTGGGCGCAATATAATCACAGAGCCCTTTAAATATGGGAGAGGCCCCACGTGACTTAGCGTCTGCGTGATACGATGTGAGAAAGGTTCCGCTGGTCGTTGCAGGCTCTGAAGACGCAGTATGTGCCTGAGCCAAGCTGGAAAAGGATACCGTGTCTCCCTGAGAGTGGCGGAAGAGGTATGTGGTCCTGCCAACACTTGTGTTTAGTCCAGTGAGAACCACTTCATACTTCTGACCTCCACGCTGCAAGGTAAGAAACGTATGCAGTGTTGTGATAACTTGTTACAACAGCAAAAGGAAATTAATACATAGGATTATTGAAATAATCTATGATAAGGAAGCATAATACTACTGAAAATGGGGACAGAAAAGGATTAGAAGGATAAATCAATGGTTTATCTAATTGTTGAGCCTAAACTTGGGGAGAGTAAGTGTTAATGCTACCATTATGTTTTAAAAGTGAGAAAAAGTGAGGAAAATGGAACGGACTGACTGTTGGGGTTTGTTGGGAAGGTACTTTGTGAGTTCTAGTAAACTTCGGGACACACTATGACATTTAGATGGGCAGACTGTAAAGAGGTCTGAATGGAGCTTCATTTTCAGTACTGGTGTGAAAACCACATGTAAAGGGATTGAGCAGTGAATAAACAAAGGGAAATGAAAGCTGCATGTCATCAATCATGGCTAGAAGGTTTGCTGTGGAAAAAAACAAAAAAAGCAGAATTTGGTGTTCCAAGAGTTAGAGCTTACTAAAGTGCAACAATGAGATGAAGAGACCAGTACAGAGGAAGGATTTGAAGTTAAAAGGAAGGCTAGGTAATTAATCAAGTTATTAAAGGAAGTATTCAACAATAATATACGGGGTCTGCAGAAAATTATTACTACCGATTGAATTTCACTTGCTTTTATTTAAGGCGTTGTACATGAATGAAGATTCTGTGAGAATTAGTGGGACAGTATTGGTAACTGCCTTACCATCTGCGTGTGAGACGTATTTTGAGGAGTTTCTAATATGTTATTCCATTTTAAATAATTAAATGCTTTTATTCATTTTCTACTTGAACACCCATGAGGAATTAGATCAAATAAAAAGTCTGTTTTCCTTGTGCACATGGTTTTGTATCTATTTTCTCTGTATCTTGCAGCGTTAAACACTCAGGTTAAAGTAAATTTGTAAATTTCTTCTTAGGATCAAATACATTGTGATTGCTAATGGTCTTATTAAGGTCCAGATCAAGCTTCTAGTGTGTTAGGTATTGTAAGTCAAACTTGTAATAGAAAAAAATATATATAATATGTAAAATATTATATATAAATATTTATAAGTATATCTGTGTACACATATATAGGTGGGTATGTATACTTAATCATAAGAAGCATTTGCTGAGGACATATAGCTAACAGTTTTAGCTAAACATACTTGAGAAATAATGGGTTATTTCTAGATCATGGAATTTGGGGGGAGACAACTAAATGCTTATTAAGGATGTCAAGTAAATTAATACATTGATAAAACACTGCAAAGATAAAATCATTATTTAAAAGTTCTATGAAAATAACTACAAAAGAATTTTGATATAATGCAGAGGCAAAGTGGAGCTCTTTCCACAATTACAGCTTAAATGCCTAGAAATTTCTTTTCCTTCCAGATTATAGAAACACCAGAAACGCTGTGTCCAGGATATATAGACAGCAAACCAACACATCCATCAATCATAGAAAGCTGATTGTAGATTATAGTAAGAATTGATTGGCATGATAGACTAAGGAAAATAATAGTATAAGGTCAGTGTTAACCGTGAGACTAGATTGATGAGAACATAGCAACTGGGAGTAGGTCATTTTATCCACAGTGTCTGTAAAATGGAAGAGAGAAATTCTGTTACCACCCTGGCTGTGAAGATTCCAACAGAGTCCCTGTAGAAAAGAGAACTGAGTGAAAAATACACGTATATAACACTTGTCCATGCAGAAGTCTCGAAGATGCAGTACATCAGCAGCTTAATAGAATTAGTCAAAACAACAACAAAGAAACATGAGCAGCTGAAAAGAGTATGGCTTAATTTTTACCCTCAAAAGAAACCAAGTTGCCTCAATGAAAAGTCACAAAACAATCCTTTTCAGTTTGTAGACCTGAGCCAGTTTAGAATCCATTGACTCTTGGATCCTTTCTCCATGGTTAGTTACTATAATGGTGATGAATATTCTAGTTTTTCTCCAAAGAAACTTGTGGTGATTTGCTCTGGCAACTGTATATATACTAGCAGAACATATTGTGAGGATTGTTGGAAACAGAGTTCAGGCTGACATTGACCCCCAGAAACTCGAAGCAATCTTGTGGCTCCCTCAGTGGGTGGGGCCATGTGGGGGCCAGATAGTTAAATGGATCTAGTCTGTGGATCTGCATGATGGTTACTTCTCTGGTCTTTGAATATATAATCAGAATAAACATGAATGGTATTTAGTAAAACCCCACATTAGGTTCTTGGTATATGTGTTAAAAAGAATAATGAGAAAAACAAAGTGGAAGCCTCTGAAACTTCCCCTCCCTCTAGGAGATAGTAAAACAGGAGGAATATCACATGCTGGGAAGTTTGGAAGTTAATGTCATATTTAAATATTTAACAGACGCATGGCTGCTGGTACCCCATCATTTTCCCACTAAATTATATCAGTTTGACCCTGCATAAAAGTGATGGATACTAGAGACAGTAGACTACCTCAAGCTCAAGTAACTCAAGCCTTAATTACTAACAACTGGCCTTAATTACATCTATAATGCTGGCAGATTAACACAACCTTGGTACCTAGTATGTTGACACTGATTTGATATCTTAACTCCCCAACCCTGAAACATAATATAGTACAAATTGATATGAAATTCTCTATCCGCAGCACATCACATACCATAATTTCATGTTAGTCCAGATGAGCAAAGTCGAATTGCTCACATATAGATGACTAACATATTGGAGGTCTTGGTAACATATATATGCTCCTAACACTGGGAGTTAAAGTCTAGGAAGTTTCTGGGGCTTGTCACTTCTGAAAAATATTTAGGAGTCCAGCTGGTGGCCTGTCAGGATATTCCATCTGAAGTAAAACAAAACAAATTTTTCATCTTGCCCTTTCCACCATGAAGAAGAAAGCATGATATGGGGAGGTCCTCTTTGGGGTTTTAAGGCAGCATATTCCACAGCTGGAAAAATTGTTCTAAAACATATACTGCGTGATGCAAAGGCTCCAGCATTAAGTGGAGCTCAGAGTTAAAGCACTGTGGCAGATACAGGCTGTCAATGGTGGGAAAAGATGCTTTGTGAGAATTTGACAAGTTCTAATGGGGAGATGCACTGCAGAAACTGGGGTTTGGTAGAAAAGTCATACCATCTTGGTGTATTTCTGGGCTAAGTGACTGTAGTGCTACAACTGTCCATCATGAAATGAACTCTCTCAAATCTACCAAGTCATAGGTTGGGTGGGTTCAGAAACAGCCTGTTGTAAAATCTAACCTCTATATCCAGTATGGAGCATCAAAAAGCCAAAAGAGCAAAAGCAATATGCATGGGTGGGTAAGCCCAACTGCCAAGTCATAGCAAATGTTGCACCATTACTTAGCTACTACTTACCCTGTGACCTGTAAATTGGCTGTGTACATAAGTTCAAGCTGAAAATGATTAATGCCGTCTAACTCAACTCAGGAGTAGCCTTGAAAGACAATGTAAAAGGAAAATGAGCAGAACTTCATGCAGTGCATTTGGTCATTCATTTCATGTGGTAAGAGAAATGGCTTGAGGTTACAATACATACAGACACACGAGCAATGGAAAAATCACTTTGCTGGTAGTCAGAGGCCTGGAAGGAGAAATGCTGAAAGATTGAGGCCTGTAATAAAAAGATGTGGGTGTATATTTAGTAGTGGAAACAAGGTATGAAGGTCTTATAATAACATGATAAGGACTGAAGGATAGCATCCCTCATTAAAGAGATATTTAACAAGAAGTCCAGCAGTTGCCCTCAGCCAGTCTTTGTCATCAGACATCCAAGTTGACATGATGGGCACATGAACTAATCAGTCACAGTGGCAGGGATGGAGGCTATGCATGGACAGAAACTGACGTATCTACTACCAGTACTGAATGTTCAACCTGTCAACAGCAGAGGTAGATCACTGCTGAGTCTCCAATATGGCACCATTTTTCAAGGAAACAAGCCAGCCACTAGGGGCAAGTAAACAAGACTGACTCCTTCTGTCTTGGAAGGATCAGTGATTCATTCTAAGAATAATACATATTCTGGGTATGGTCTATGTTAGTATAGGAACGTCCTGCTGAAGGCACATCTGTGGTGACAGCCCAGTAGTGATAACTTCACAGGACGGAGCGCTGTCCTCCCTGATGCATCGTTCATGTTCAGTCTCTTGTTGGCAGCATTTCCCTAGTGAGAAGAGTGCATAAATCTAGGAACCAAGGGGCAGAAGTACAAGGAGTTCACTTCCTATCAGCCCTGGATACTGACTTGGAATTTTCACTTCCCATTCCCACAGTTGCAATCTCTGTGGGGTTAGAGACCTGATTCTGTAGTGGGTGTAATTCTGCCAGGGCTTACAGTGAGCGTGTGATTACATTATAATGTACCTCTGCTGTTTGCTCACGATGGGATTCTTGCATCAAGGGGCTAGCAGGCAAGGAGAGAAGTCACTCCTTAGTAAATATAATTGATCCTGACCATCATGAGAAGACAGAGCTGCTGGTATACGGTGGGTATGGAATACGGTTGTCAACCAAGTTTTACATGTGAATGCTTCATGGTACTCAATTCCTCAGCCAATTTTGATAGAAAATGAATAAGCATAGTAGCATCCAGCACAGGAGTATAGGATAATAATGTATGTTTCTTGAATAACTACTACATGTCAGGGGTGATAGTTGGGATTTTATATGGATTATTAGACGAAAGAGGTTAAAGCAATCTGCCTAAGGTCACACTGTAAGTGGTAGAACAACTTTTTCCACCCAGGTAGAGTCATGCCATATATGAAGGACGGATTGCTGAACTACGTGCGTAAACCTGACAAGCAGCATTCATAGTCTAAAGAGAGAGCAGGCATATCAGCCAAGCAAATCCTTGCATAGAATTTCGTGAGTATTCCTTATTGTTATTGAGGTTTACCACGCCTATATCGTATAACCTGCATCTTCTAATTTAAGAGTCCTTAAATCCCAGAACAACTCTTTCCATTTTGTATCAGTTAATTGACACCCACATCAGAATTTTCCGTCTTGGGATGTTCCTAACAGCGCAATTGAAGACTAGTACACGACATCAGAAAATAGATTTTGGCCATGTGTAGAAATTTATCTAAGTTGGTTTCTTCATTTCCAGTGTGGAGTGCTAAATTCTGAGTTTATTGAGGCTGCAACTTTGTTGGTGAAAAACCTACATCTTTGTTGTTTCTTTCTTTTGAATGATTGTACTCTTTCTAAATGATTTCTAAAAAATTAACAGTTTGAAAGTGATGCTCCCTCTACATGCCTTGCCTCACAGTGAAAAGCAAGGCCTTAATTGTTGCTAGAATGCTTGTCACTGCTGATGAAGGGCACTAAACCCAGTTTCAAAATGCAATGTCAGAATTGCCTTTTTGGCTTCATTTTCTTTGTTTTAATATAAATTTGACACATGTCATGGAACATTTTACCAATTTAGAATAAAAGACATTGCCCAGTAAATTTCATATTTTGAATATAGTGACTTTAAACTGACCTACAGTGACACATTAGGAAAGAAAATATTTACTATTATATAGCACCATGTATAATGAAAACAACAAATGCTCTATCAGAAAAATTGTGCATATAAATTAGTGAGAAGCAAGTTTGAGAAGGAAAATCGTGGAGCAATGCTTAAAATAAGAAAACATTACTAAAGTGGCATGATTTTCATATGAGTTCTTCCAGATTCTTTCACAAAACCAGAGGAAGGTAAAAACTCATACTTTTATATGATCATTTCAGGTTTAAGTTCTTTCCTTTTTTTCTTTTGACTATTCATCACAAAGAGAAATAACCCTTTAAAAAGAGTCTCATTTTCCACATGTTGTGGCAATTCTAGCTGTCATTTTTCTCTTTTAAACTGTTCCATATAATTGGGTTAGTATCATTCCATAATGCATTTAAATATCAAATCAATCCATTCCATGCTACTGAGGTTGATTTCTTGGTTTTCTTTTAAATAAATGATCAGATGTTGCTGAATTAGCAAGGGAAAGAACAGTGTCATACACATTTATTTCACACATTTTTTAATATATGACTACAGTATACTAATTCTGCCTGATTACAAAATGCTCTTCTCTTGCATTTAAAGCTCTGCAAATCTTGAAAATTCCAAGAACATATATACAGGGCTGACATCAAAACAATATGTCATGATAGTTGTTTAGATTTAGTCCCATGGTCCTGAATAATAGAGACACAATTGTCAAAGGCAGTCGAGTGCTTTCTCTCCTGGAAATGATTTACAGAGGGCCCCAGAAAATTATTAGGGATAGGATGACCATTGTTCTATGAGCCATAAGATATCTCCTTGATGCATTGCTGGTGCAGAAATAATATAAATAGAAAAATAGTCTTCGATTATTCGAATATTAGTCAAGAGACTAATCATCATGGATTTCCATGGTGACAGAAAAATTTCCTAGCTTAGATTACAAATGAATGTTAATTTTAGCCCATTTGGTGACTATAAATAGAAACAAATGATTCCTTCTGAGACAAAGAATAATTCTAATTATCTCTTCACTAAGTATGTAGTTGCATTAAATGGGTAGCTGGTTCTCTGTATTAAATAAGAATGTTAATTTTCATCCTAAATGTAAACAGTAATAGAATATTTTTGAAAGTATTATTTCTTTAAGCTTAGATTCTATAAAACCTCTTTTTTTTCCCCCAAAATAAAACTGACTTTCTTCATCAGGGACTGAATTACTGTGAAAGATTATGCCAGCTGGGTAGGATTATGCCAGTTAGAAGTTAACAATAAATAGAAAAATATCATATATCCTATGGTGATTTGAGAGATATTGACCTTATCCTTAAGCCAACTGCTACATCTCATAACTGCAATTTGAATTAGTTCACTTTATTTTCTGTTAATCTTTTTACTGAATGGTTGAACTAGTATTCATTTAAAAGATGCTGAAGTGTTCTTTTGTCTATAATTCTGTTGACTCGTAGAAACCAGATATCTGTTTATATCTGTTTACCATGCTTAATGTTTCTTGCGGCTGGATACAAATCTAGTCTAAATTTCCTAGCCTTACAATTACATATAGGCATGTGACTGAGTTCTGGCCTTTGGAACACGGGCAGAGGTGATAGGCACCATGTCACTACCTGGCCCACTAAAACCTTCCCAGGCTGTTGGTGTTTCCTACATTGCCCTTCTTTCCTGGTGAACTTGAAAATATCCTTTTGAAGAAGATGGAGCCATGATAGAGAAGGAACCTGTGTCACTGAATTACTGCTTGCTGGAAAATTGTCTGCCCATTAGAAACATCTATTTTGTGCTTCATGAGAATAAGTTTTCCTATGTTCATAGGAATAAGAAATGCATTTCTTTTGTGTGAAGCCATTGAGACTTTGGAGTTTTGTTACAGCAGCTAACGTGACTTCAGCTAATTTATGTTACAAACTCCAGTGCCCTTGTGGTAGGCAGCATGATGCCCCCACCCACCCACAACTGTTCATGTTCTCATCCCCGAAACCTCTGAATATGTAATCTTACAGAGCCAAAGAGATTCTGATCAGCAGATGCTGATAAATTAAAGGTCTTAAAATGGGAGATTATTCTGATTATACAAGTGGGTCTGATGTAATTACAAGGGTCCTTATAAGAGGGAGGCATGAGTGTCATAATCAGAAAAAGGTGTGACAATGGAAGCAAAGGCTGGAGTGATGCTGGACCACAAATCAAGAAATGTGGGCAGATTCTAGAAGCTGGAAACGGCAAGGGAATGGGAAATTCCCTAGAGCTTCCAGAAATAATGTGTCCCTGCCAATCCATTTCAGACTTTTGCTCTCCAGAACTGTTAGACAGTGGTTTAAATCAACACGAATTTACTAAGTTTTATTCATTTGTGATAGTAGTACTACAAATTAATATAACTTAAATATTTAAATATATTAGAAAATATAAGCAGTTGATGCATAAATCTATATTCATGGACAGTTATTCCAAGTGTAGCTTATTACATGTATGTATTAGGAAATATGTACTGAGTATTTCTGAAGTATGTTTTTGCATAGATTATGTCATAAACCTTTATTGTATATTTCAGGAGATGCAATTATTACCCCTATGTTGGAATCAGTAAATCTTCTTCACAGAGCATACATGTTTGTTTCCATAGGATTCTCTTATTAATCCTTTTATCTTCTAACTTTATATAGTATATTTTGGTATCTTAAACACAACTAGAACTCTGAGATACTTTTAGTGGAGATTGTTGTCTGGACCTTGGTCCTATATTTCCAAATGCCTTTTAGAACATAACTGTTTAGGTGAACTGTAGCCATTTCAACTAAATATGTCCAAAATTAATTTCATCTTATATCATTGTTTTACCTCCAATGAATTCTCCATTCACTTAATGGCATCACCATGTTACCAATCATTCAAATAAGGGACCTAGGATATTCATTCCTCACATACAGTCAAAATCCTATGGATTTTGTGTTCTACTCTGGTTGGTAAATTTGTATCTCACAATGGTAGATATTAGCAATTGTGAAACTACTTATGTAAGTAGGTTTTAACATACAGTTGGCCCTTGAACAACATGTGTTTGAACTGCACAGGCCCAATTATATGTGGATTTTTTTTACCTAATTATAATATAGTACTACAGGATTCAAGGTTGGTTGAATCCACAAATGTGGAACTGAAGATAAGGAGAGCTGACTATACAGTTATATTCAGATTTTCAACGGAGGGGCATGGGGGAGGAGTCAGTGCCCTTAACCTTTGTGTTGTTCAAGAGTCAACTGTATAAGTAAACATAGATAATGAAGGTCCGATTTCTCACTTTCAGAGAAAAAGTTACAAATACAGTGAAAATGCTAGAAGGAGCTATTTGGTACCAAACTGGGGTCTGAGATATTGATATGAATATGTATACTATATATACACACATGAATACTACAATACACATACATACCAATAGCCAGATAGGTATATACATATATCTGTGTCTATGTGTTAGCATTCAAACATACATTTCCCAGTTCTGCCCACTAAGGGGGCATTGAAGGGATATCACAGCAACAGCACACACACCTAGCACTCAGAAAGGGTATTCTAAATACCTTTTTGAAATAAAAGGAGTCGGAACTCCTTGGCTGATTCTAGAACTGGAGCAGGGAAAATACAAAATGAGCCTGGAACACCTTTTGGTGACAAAAATAAAACAGGGCTTTAATGAGAACTTGCCAAAAGGGTACAGGAGCCAACCTGAAAGAGCTTCAATTTGGAACAATTTTTGTGAAACAAAGCAGTAACAAACAGGTATGTGATTATAATCTCAACAGTAAAATAAATATGCCTGAGTCCTTTCTGCTGTAGATAAATAATACATAATGAAGAAGAGACACCTCTTCCTTACAAAATAATTCCAACTAATGTAGAAGGAATAAGGGACATAGAAAATGGCTTTTAGAACATGACAATGCTAATTACTATAGGAAAGGTGAATTGACTAGTGATTCTAATAGTAGAATTATTAGGTATTTAAGATTTTACAAGTATTATTAACCCTCTAGTTAAAACCACCAGAGTATAATGTATGTTCACAAATGCTACAATTTAAACGTAATTCCCTTCCTCTTAAATAATGGCTGGAACTTTTGACTCATTTCTAATGAATAGAATTTGAAAGGATAAAAACATAAATAACTTTCAAATGGGGAAATCTTGCAGCCACCACCTTAGCCAAGTGATCAAAATTAGCATCATAATAATGAGACATATGGACATTGTGTATCCAATGATACGATGCTTGGAAAAAGATATTTCACTTTTGCAATATTTCCCCCCAAATCCACAACATCAGTTTAATCATGAGAAGACTTCAGACAAACACATATTGTGCAACATTCTTCAAAATATATGATCAATACTCTTAAAAAAAAGTCAGTGTCTTCCAAGACAAAGACTGAGGAACTGTCACAGATTGGAAATGACTAAGGAGATAGAGCTAAATAGAATACGTATCCTTGAGTGAATACTGGGCTGGGGGGAAAGGATATTAATGGAAAAACTGAAGAAATTCTAATGAAGTCCATAGTTAAGAATATTGTTCCAATTTTAACTTAATTTTAATAATTATTTAAGATGTTATATAACATGTGACATTGGGATGAAGTTAGTTGAAAAGATGTTCAGGAGCTCTATGTGCTACTTTTGCAACTCTGCTGGAAGTCTAAAATTATTTCAAAATAAAAAGTTACAAATATAGAAAAAAATCTACTTAACACACCTTAGCGATACCCTGTTCTCTTCTCATTCCTACTTCTAATAGATGTATTGAGGTTCTTATCAATTCTTACATACATTTTTTAAAATGACTCAGATGGCCTCCATGTCTCTTACCTTGTGCTTCCCTATTCTTTATTACATCTTCCCAGCACAAGCAAACTTTGTTAGATGCAAAGACAGTTACAAAATATTTGCATATGATTTTATAACAGTGTCCCATACTTTTCATTACTTACCACACTTTTTAGCTTCATTTCCCTCTGCTCTCACATGTATGTGGCATTTGTAATATTTCTTTCTAGTTCTGTTCATCTGCCAATCTCTTTTATACTCCATCCTCTCACACCTGAGATTCTTTCTGCCAAAAACAATTCCTTCAGTTCTTTAAGTAGATAATTCCTCCTTCTCTAGAAAAAGTTTTACTTAGTAATAAAAATCCTAGAAGATTTTCATGACATCCTTGGGATAAATTGTGTTTTTCCCTAGAACCCTGCACAAACATTTGTTAGTGACAGGGACCCTATCTTATCCACTGTTCCCTCCTTAACCTGGAAATATGCACTCAAACAAGTTTTATTTAGAATGATCAAATATGAAGAATAAATTCAAATAGAAAGGTGAAAGCAAATCAATAATGAAAAAAGAGTAAAACTTAAAAATTAAATATGATTCTATAAAGAACATGCCCATTTAAAAATTTCAGAAGTTATCAGGGACCTGGACTAAAATGCCAGGAACCATTTAAGAATATCATCTGTTAAAATACACATGGCAGGAAAGACACTGCTCTGGGAAAGATCCTCGATGTTTTCCTTACTTGCTGCAAGTAATAAATCCTCCATATATATATGTACACACACACACATATATACATATATATATATGTATATATATATATACACCCACACCCATAGCAGGAAAACATCATGTGAAGACCCTAACCCCAGACAGCAAACAGCATTGTGCTGTAGAACTATAGGCATTGCTGTGACAGAGGAATCAGATATATTTGTTCATGTGTACACATTAGAGCTCTGAAGTATGAGAATCAAGCACCAAGTGTCACAGCATCACCTTTCCTCTTTCAGAACCAGGAGGACTCCACAATTCAAAGTGCATCTTTATTTTCAAAAATTAGAGTCCCAGAGGATCCATTCTGAAGGCTTTTAAGGCTGCTATTGATGCTATTGGGACAACCTGGACAAGTCATTCATCTTCAGTGACAGGATCAGCAATGAAATTCCAGGGGACTAGCGTGAGAGGCATTTTATCTCAGGAGCAGATGGGACAGACCCAGCCTGTGTAAATCCCTTTTAAACTGGCAATTTACAGACTAGTTCATGTCAGTCATTTCATAGGCAAGAGTTCATAATTTTTTAAGTTGACTTCTAAAAAGGAAAATTTTTGCTTCATTTACTATACACTGACGGTCTTGCATTAGTGTTTATAAAAATCCTTATATGCAGTATCAAAATTCTGCCTAGGATGTGTAATTGTTTGCTTTATACATTGTGTTGAAGAAAGTAATGCTGAAAGTGTCAATGACCAAGGCCACAGCAATCTGAATTTTTTAAAATGCATTTTCTTAGTTTTATACAGTAAGGTTGCCATGGAAACTGGTAAAGAAGCTAAATTACTTGTTGATTCTGGATATGCCTTATCTTCTGTTCTCTTACTGTGATGCTTAAGTGAAACTGAAGAGGTAGGATTTTATATCTTTATCTAAATGGAGACTATTTCCTTGTGGATTCTAAAGTTAGAAGTGCAGGGGTTTTTAAATTTTAAAATGCATGTTATATTAGACCACATTCATTTTAGTGACTTGAGGCCATGATTCAACATGACTTAATTTTCATCACACATTGCCAAATTTAGGGGAGCACAGAGTAGAACTGGGTGCCTCATATTCCCCAAAATTTGCCAGCTGCTGAGGTGATACAATTGTAGTATATGTGCATTCACAGCTAGATGCCCAGAGTTGAGTACATATGGATTAGCAGCTAGTAATGACCACCACCCCCCACTGCCTGATCTTAAATTAAGCACAGTAAACTAAAGAAAATATGATTTTTTTTTCAGACTGGATGACTGTCATATGCAAAAGCACACAAAAAGTGTATTTCCAATTATTTGCAGTGTCAAGCTGCTGAAATACAGCTATGGAATATCAGGAAGGGCTGTGTACACAAATCAGGAGATTAATCAGTGTCTTAAAAAATATGAAAAAATGGATCTGACTCAGTGGCATAGGATTTTTCTGATAGTATTATTAAAAGTACCAGAAATGGTCAAAACTAGGGTGATGTAGTTGTGAATCAAATACCAAGTGAAGATCCGGTGTCCAGTTATTTAAAAAAATTAAATGCATTAAAAATGGCTCATAGGAACCAATCTTTGGTGAAAAATGTGTATTATGGATTGTGTGTGCTTTCTCTTTCTCGTGCATACACCACCCGAGGAATATCTGTGTAGGTGTGATTTCTCAGTTTAGAAAGTGGTATCTCTAGAGTCAGAAACCTAACCATGCTAAGAAAGGCCATCCCAGGAAAGGAAGTACTATAAGGAGATAAAAACCACAGGGAATTAGCAAAGTCCACAGGGTACAAACACAGGAAATCCAATACTAGAAGAATGGATAAGTGCAAGTATTATATATAAATTATATATTTATCTCTGGATCAATTAAAAGTAATTAACTGGATTTACATATACTCATACTGAGCTCAAAAACATGTTGAATATAAAAGTAAGAAAAACAAAACTTATAATGTAAAACAGCAACATATATCTTGGGGGAATATATCTTATAAAATTATGGTAATTGAATGGGAGGAGATAAGAATGGAGTTAGAAATGGGGTATAAAGTGCAAAAAATAATGAATTATTAAAGTGCGTGAAAATGATGCATTGTCAATATATGATGAGATGGTTTTATCCTTGAAAAAATGAATGCATTGATTTAAAAGGTATTTTGAATATTAAAAGAAAGAATACATTTAATAGAAACAGAATGTTCTGTACCACTCTATTTGTGGAGAATAAAAAGGGATTGCTTTGCAGGAAGTAAGAACGCTCACATGAGTTGAAATAGGGGATAAGGTTACTGCATTTAATCTTTAGCACAAAATAGCAGGGAGATGTGTCTACCTCAGGGAAGCCCTCAGCTTCTGAGGAGTCTCCAGGGAGTCAAGAGCCTTAGAAGAAAGATCTAAGAATTTTATGATGTACTTCACTCCTATCGCCCTTGTTTTTATAGTATGTTCAAATTATCTTCTGCTTTCCTTCAAGGAGTGAATCCATCTTGCCATACGTATTAGAGGGAGAGGGCGTAGACGGCTTTGCCGTAAGCAGAGCCCAGCACAGGTTGGAGCCGGCTCACTATGCTGACGCATCAGGCTGAGGAGGCCGGCATGAGCAGAAATCCAGCTGAGCGAGGCTCTCCATGCTCTTTGAGCTGGGGTTGCTTTGGTCCTGAGTTGGAGCCTCTAATGTGTGCAGAGATGCTGCCTACCTACAGAGCTGCATTCAACTAGAGGGGACAGATTTTTTCTCTCTAGTTGGCACAAAGGTGATAATTGGGTTATAATAGTCCTGAATTTAAATTGACCAAAAAAGTATGCTGATGGTTCTGTGTCAATTAACTCAGCAAGCTATTGGTTTTTTTTTTTATTAAGATTTAAAGAAGAAAAATAAATTCCCTGAAATGGAAGTGCAAGGGAAATGAACCTACAAAAGGATTTTTGGTCTCACCTATGTCTGAGTTATGCTATTAGGCCTGTCATGTTGAAATTAAAGGGAAAGTGGCTTTTTGATAATTTGAGTATAGATTCTTCCGATTTTCCCCCAGATGTGTTCTAGAAGACTTTATATGCTAAGTGAAGACTATTGGGAATAAAGTAAATTAGAAGCTCACCTTTGAAGTCTAAATCAATTTCTGCCTGCCATCATCATAAAAATAATTTCAAGTGAATTGAGGAGAAAAATTTTAAATATTATACTTTAGTAGGAATTGTAAAATCTTGGGATGGAGAAAGCCTTCCCAAGCAACATAGGACTCTCCAGAAATCATAAAGTGAAAAATGATAGAATGAAATATGTGTGTCTTTTATACAGTGAGAGGTAGTATAAAATAAACTTCATAGACAGGCATACACAATAATAATTAGTACATATGTAACAGAAATAATTACCATAATACGTCATGGTATTTTGCAAATTGATAAAAACACTGCTCAAGAGGAAAATGGTGTCTTAATCCAAACTCCGCTGAAAAATAAAGCATGAGGTCTGGTTTAGGTGGCATTGCTTTATTGTAAGATGCAATCTCAGGGCAGGAAGATTGAGAGAAATAAGAAATGAGGTAGAGTGAAAAGACGAAAACCAAGAACAGCTTTGTTGCTGAGGTAATTGACAGTTGATTATGTTGGAGCCATGTGAGGTTGAGAGAAACTAAGAGGAATATATGACAAAATGCTCAAAGAAAATATACAGAAGAATCATCAAAACATCATAAAAATTGACAACAGGCATATGAAAAGATACTAATCTTCACTAAAATCAGAAAAAATGATATTTAAGTAACAATATATGTATATATCGGGTTGACAAAATTCAAGTGACATTCACTATTAAAAATACGTAGAAAAGTTTTCTTTATAGACTATTGGAAGTTGTATAAATTGATGCAGCTTCCTTGGAAGGCAAGCTTATTATATATCAAATATAAGATACATAACCATGGTTAAATGGAAAATGTTAACATTAAGAAAGTTAGAGGAAGGGTTATACAGGAACTCTGCATTGTCATTGCATTGTAAATCTAAAATTCTCTCAAAATAAATATTCAAATAAAGTGAACAGTGCAATAACTTCAACCAACAAATCAAGTATTTTCTAAATAGCCTCATGCTATCTATAAAATAGTTGAACAAATATGCAAATTCAAAGCTATAAAACAATTCAGTGAAGACCTATTTGTAATAGCAAAAAAATCAGAAACCACTAATATCCATCATTAGTGGGAGGTTTAAATAGACTATCTGTTTTCTGGTATATTGCATCATAGTTTGAAAAATGAAGAGGTCTGTGTGTACTGACATGGAAGGAATTGTCTCTAATATAGATTTTTAATTGGCAAAAAGTTGGATAAAACGTTATTATGGTATTCATGTAAAAATTTATGTATAAAATCCAGAAAAAGATGCAGATGTACCTTAAACACGTATTTCAAAGTAAAAGAAACCACTCTGAGGTAACTATATACTGTATGATCATAGGACATATTGGGAAAGGCAAAATTATAAGCAGAAAAATGATAATCAGGAGCTTTGTTTGAAGGGGCTCTACTAAATAAAAACAGAAAATCTTAGGGCAATAAAGCTATTATGTATGATACTATAATGGTAGATGCATGACACTATGCGTTTGTCAAGACCCATAGAATTTCACAGCACTGAGTGAATTTTGTATATGAATTTTGGGGTCCTGCAGCTTTACTGAATTCATTGATGAGCTCTAGTAGTTTTCTGGTGGTATCTTTAGGATTCTCTATGTATAGTATCATGTCACCTGCAAACAGTGACAGTTTTACTTCTTTTCCAGTTTAGATTCATTTTCTTTCTTTTCCTTCTGATTGCTGCGGCTAGGACTTCCAACACTGTTGAATATATGTGGTGAGAGTGGGCATCCTTGTCTTCTTCCTGACCTTAGAGGGAATGCTTTCAGCTTCTCACCATTGAGTATGATGCTGTCTGTAAATTGTCAGATACAGCCTTTATTATGTTGAAGTGTGTTCCCTCTTGCCCATTTTCTGGAGAGTTTTTAACATAAATAGATGTTGAATTTTATCAAAAGCTTTTTCTGCATCTATTGAGATAATCATGTTTTTTATTCTTCAGTTTGTTAATGTGGTATATCACATTGATTTGTAGATATTGAAAAATCCTTGTATTCCTGGGATAAATCTCACTTGATCATGGTGTATGACCCTTTTAATGTATTGTTGGAGTTAATTTGCTAGTATTTTGTTGAGGATTTTTGCATCTATATTCATAAATGATATTGGTCTGTAATTTTCACTTTTTGTGATATCTTTATCTGGTTTTGGTATCAAGGTGATGGTGGCCTCATAGAATGAGTTCAGAAATGTTCCTTCCTCTTCAATTTTTTTGGAATAGTTTCAGAAGGATAGGCTTTAACTCTTCTCTAAATGTTTAGTAGAATTTCCCTGTGAAGCCATCTGGTCCTGGATGTTTGTTGGGAGTTTTTAAATTACTGGTGCAATTTCAGTACTGGTAATTTGTTTGTTTACATTTTCTTTTTTTTCCCTTTTATTTATTTAACATTTTTTATTGATTTATAATCATTTTACAATGTTGTGTCAAATTCCAGTGTAGAGCACAATTTCTCAGTCATACATGAGCACACATATATTCATTGTCACATTTTTTTCTCTGTAAGCTACCATAAAATCTTGTGTATATTTCCCTGTGCTATACAGTATAATCTTGTTTATCTATTGTACAATGTTGAAATCCTGTCTATCCCTTCCCACCCTCTGCCCCTTGGCAACCACAAGTTTGTATTCTATGTCTGAGTCTATTTCTGTTTTGTATTTATGCTTTGTTTTTTTGTTTTTGTTTTTGTTTTTTAGATTCCACATATGAGCAGTCTCATATGGTATTTTTCTTTCTCTTTCTGGCTTACTTCACTTAGAAAGGCATTCTCCAGGAGCATCCACGTTGCTGCAAATGGCATTATGTTGTCGGTTTTTATGGCTGAATAGTATTCCATTGTATAAATATACCACATCTTTATCCAGTCATCTGTTGATGGACATTTAGGTTGTTTCCATGTCTTGGCTATTTGAAATAGTTTACATTTTCTATTTCTTCCTGGCTCAGTCTTGGCAAACTGTACCTTTCTAAGAAATTGTCCATTTCTTCAAGTTTGTCCATTTTGTTGACATATGTTTGCTCATAGTAGTCTTTTATGGTCCTTTGTATATGTGGTGTCAGTTCTCACTTCTCTGTTTTCATTTCTGATTTTAATTTGAGCCCTCTCCCTTTTTTCTTGATGAGTCTGACCAAAGGTTTTAATCTTTTCAAAGAAACAGCTTTAAGTTTCATTGATCTTTTCTTTTTATTCTCTATTTCACTTCTTTTCTGCTCTAATCTTTATGATTTCTTTCCTTCTACTAGAGGTGTTGTTTGTTCTTCTTTCTCTAATTGCTTTAGGTATAAGGCTGGGTTTTTTATTCGAGATTGTTCTTATTTCCTGAGGTAATCTCATACTGCTATAAAGTTCCCTCTTAGGACTGCTTTTGTTGCATCCCAGATCATAGTGTTTTCATTTTTATCTGTCTCTAAGTATTTTGTTTTCTCTTTGGTTTCTTCAGTGATCCACTGGTTGTTTAGTAGCATATTGTTTAGCCTTCATGTGTTCGTGGTTTTTTCAGTCTTTCTCTTGCAGTTGATTTCTAGTCTCGTGTTGTGGTTGGAAAAGACGGTTGATATGATTTCAATTTTCTTAAATTTACTGAGGTTTGCTTGTGGGTCAACATGTGATCTATCCTGGAGATTGTTCCATGCGCACTTGAGAAGAATGTGTATTCTGTTGCGTTTGGATGGAATGCTCTATAAATACCAAGTCCATCTAGTCTAATGTGTCATTTAACACCTATATTATTGATTTTCTGTCTAGATGATCTGTCCATTGATGCATGTGGGGTGTTAAGGTCTCTCACTGTTATTGTGTTACTGGTAATTTCTCCTTTTATGTATGTTAACAGTTGCCTTTTATTCAAGTGTTCCCATTGTTATATCTTCTTGGACTGATCCTTAGATTATTATACAGTGTCCTTTGCCTCTTGTAACAGTCTTAAATCTATTTTGTCTGATATATGTATTACTACTCCAGCTTTCTTTTGGTTTCCATTTGCATGGAATACCTTTTTGCATCCCCTCACTTTTAGCTTGTATGTGTCTCTAGCTCTGAAGTGGGTCTTTTATAGACAGCGTATGTGCACGTCTTGCTTTTGTAGCAAGGTCTTGTATGGTTCTTGTAGACAGCATGTATATGGGTCCATTCAGCCAGTCTGTGTCTTTTGGGTGGAGTGTTTAATCTGTATACATTTAAGGTAATTATCGATATATACGTTCTTATTGTCATTTTGTTAATTGTTTTGGATTTGTTTTTTGTAGATCTTTTTTTCTCCTTTTTTCTTTTGTTCTCTTGTGATTTGATGACTGTCTCTGGCATTATGTCTAGATTCCTTTTTCTTTTTTGTGTGTATATCTGTTATGGATTTTTGGTTTGTGGTTCCCACGAGGTTTTGGTATAGAATTATATTTATATACATGATTGCTTTAACTTGCTAATTTCTTAATTTCAAACACATTTTAGATACTCTGCATTCATACTCTCCTCCCCTCATGATTACTGGTTTTGATATCATATTTTACATCTAATTGTTTTGTATATCCTTTCATTGCTTACTGTGGATACAGATGATTTTACTGCTTTTGTCTTTTAACTTCCCTGTTAGTCTGTGTGTGGATGGTTTCCTGCTTTTACTGTCTGTCTGTCTTTACTGGTGAACTTTCTCATTTAGTAATTCTCTTGTTTCTAGTAGTGGTCTTCTCTTTTCTACATAGAGAAGTTCTTTTGGCATTTGTTGTGAAGCTGGTTTGGTGCTGAATTCTTTTAGCTTTTGCTTATCTGAAAAGCTTTTGATTTTTTCATCAAATCTGAATGAGAGCCTTGCTGGGTAGAATATTCTTGTAGGTTGTAGGTTTTTTCCTTTCATCACTTTAAGTATATTATGACACTCCTTTCTGGCCTGTAGAGTTTCTGCTGAAAAATCAGCTGATAATCTTATGGGAGTTCCCTTGTATATTATTTGTTGCTTTTCTCTTGTGGCTTTCAATATTTTCTCTTTATCTTTTAATTCTTATCAGTTTGATTGCTGTGTGCCTCAGTGTGCTCCTCTTTAAGTTAATCCGGTATGGGACTCTCTTCACTTCCTAGACTTGGCTATTTCCTTTCCCAAGTTAGGGAAGTTTTCAACTTTTTTCTCTTCAAACATTTTCTCAGGTCCTTTCTCTCTTCTCTTTCTGGGACCCCTATAATGTGAATATTAGTGTGCTTCATGTTGTCCCAGAGGTCTCTTAAACTATCCTCATTTCTTTTTGTTCTTCTTTCTCTTTTCTGTTCTGCAGTAGTGATTTCCACTACTCTGTCTTCTAGGTCACTGATCTGTTCTTCTGCCTCATTTAGTCTATTCATGTTTCCCTCTAGTGTGTTATTTTTTTCAGTAATTGTGTTCATCTCTGTTTGGGTTTTCTTTATATTTTCTAACTCTGGTAAAAACTTCTAACCTCTCACTCTGTTCATCTATTCTTCTAATTTCTCTAATCATCTTCACAGTCATTACTCTGAACTCTTTTCCTGTGTAGTTCTTTTTGTGGGATTTTATCTTGTTCCTTTGCCTGGAACATACTCCTCTGCTGCCTCATTACAAATAAATTTGTATTTTTATGTATGTGATAGTTGAGTTATGTTTCTTGACCTTGGAGAACTGGCCCTCTGTAGGTGATATCCTATGCTTCACAGCCATGCACTCCCCTCTCATCACCCAAGGACTGGGGGCCAGATGATCCCAGGATAGAGTCTGGACTGCATCTGTGGACTCATTCCATAGGTTGTAGGGTTGTTGTTTTCTTGCTTCTGGTGGGTGAAGCTGGACAAGTGGCTTATGCAGGTTTCCTGGTGGGAAGAGTCGGTGCCTGCCCACTGTGGATAGAGCTGGATCCTGGCTCTCTGGTGGGCAGGGTCATGTCTAAGGGCATGTCTAGAGGCAGCTGTGGGGTCAGGAAGCCCTTAGGTGGGGCTGTGTTCCACATAGTTGTTTGGCTTAGGCATCCCAGGACTTAATCCTGCAGTCTATTGAGTGGGTCCAGGTCTTGATACTCATGACCCAAGCAAGATGTCAGCCTCCTGGAAAGTTAATGAGACTGAATACTCCCTGAACACCCACCACCAGTTTTTATGTCCCCCATGTAAGTCACAGCTGCTCCCCACCACCCCGGAGACCCTCCAAGCCCAGTAGGCAGGTCTGGCCCAGGCGCCTAGGAAATTTCACTACTTCTGCCCTTGGTTCTGGTACATGTGAGACTCTGTGTGTGCTCTTTAAGAATAAAGTCTCTGCTTCCCCTAGTCCTGTGGTGCTCCTGTGGTTAAGCCCCCCTGGCCTTCAAAGCCAAATGCTCTGGGGGCCCCTTCTCCTAATGCTGGACCCCCAGGCTGGAGAGCCTGACATGGGGCTCAGAATTCTCAGTCCTGTGGGTACACTTCTGCAATGTAATTATTCTCCAGCTTATGGATTGCTCACCTGTGGGGTATGGGGCCTGATTATATTGCATGCATGTACTTCCTACCATCACTCTGGTTCTCTTTATGTTTCCAGTTAGAAAAGATCTTTTTCCAGTTAGAAAAGATCTAATGGCTGTTCAGCAGTCAGTTGTGATTTTGTTGTGTTTGTGAGAGGAGGGGAGCTTATAACCGTGCTACTCCACCATTTTGACTAGAACAACCAGCACTGAGTGAATTTTAAGGTATACATATTTTAAGAAGTAAATATCCTTGATATGGTGTGATGAGAATGATACTTAACTCTTTGGTCCTCCTCACAAAAACTGATACCCTCAGTCTAGTCATGAGAAACGGTCTTGGACAAATCCCAATTGAGAGGCATTCTGAAAAATACCTAACCAATACTCCTCAAAACACTCAAAGTCATCAAAAATAAAGAGTCTGAGAAACTGTTGCAACCTAAAGAGACATAAATGTCTAAATATAATTTGGGATCCTGGATGGGATCCTGGAGCAAAAAAAAAAATTGGAAAAAACTGATCAAAGTATGGATTTTTAAAACATATTAATGCATCAGTATTGCTCCATTAATCATGATAACTGTACCATACTAATGTAACAAATTAATAATACTTTGTTAGGTATATGGGAATATAAAATATTTGAAAATTAAAAGCTTATTAAAAAAACTTCTGCATGTTAACACAAATTCTAGAGATTTGTATACTACTACATGAGACACACTTCTATCTTACTCTGTTATCAAGCCCTTGAAAAAATGTTCTGTTTTTCTTTGCCTGTCTATCTTTAGGGCTTTGAGTATCTCCGTTTAATTGTTACTCTGAGGAGTTATCTTTTATATATGAATTAATCAATTTTATGGGCACACATGAGTACTTAAATATCATCTTTGTTTTACTGCATATAGATTTTTCTTACACAAGATATCTTTACCATGATAAAGATTTTATAATTTCAAAACTAAGACAAAAAATTAAAATGTAAATTTTATTCTGTGTATTCCGCTTAATCATCCTATCCCTTTTAAACTGAGCAAGACATGCATTGAAAACTGAGCAACATATGCCTTAAATATACCCAACCCATGTTTGATCAAGTTATTTTTATTTTCATTATTCTATTTACTGAACTTCACCATTTCAATGGGAGATTGACATCCAAAAAAGAAAATTAAAAAGGAAACTTAATACATGGTTTCTAAGATCAAATACAATGCAATGGTATAAAATGCTTGATAGTTGTCTTATATGTAGTTCACTGACTAAAAGTTTAAACACTGAGAATCATTAAAAAATAATACAAATATAAATTCTTAAACATTTATGTTAACTTGGAAACATATGTTTAATAATTTACCAATCTTTATAAAGGCTCAAGCCCTTTTTTTTGTAAATGGGCCCACTGAGTAGAGTTCTGTTTCGGTTTTTGTGGTTTGTCTGTCCATTTTGCTTTTGTAACCATACCCATAAAATATAAACTATGATTTCCACTTTCTTTTCTTTAAAATGGTAGAGAAATGTCTAGAAACTTCCAAAGTAAATTGAATTTCGAATCTTTTCACAATTTTGTGAAGTTCCTCCTATCTTTTACATTGTCTTGTCCATACCTAATTTGTCTGCATTCTTTTAGTAAATAGCTTTTATCAAGCCTTTCCAAAGAATTCAATTTAGAATTCAAGAAAAAGTATTCTTTATTTGCATTCGTTCTTATTTGTTGACAAAACATTTAGTTACACTGATTACTGTAAAACTGGCAAAAACTGATTTTTGGACAGCCACAGCTGATCTTTGATAAGACGCAATTAACTGGTGAAAGCATTAAGTGACCTAGCAGACGGAAGAGTGGTCTGTAAATATAAGTGTTCAGCACATAGGTCATATAAAATGAAACTCTCACATGTTGCTGGTGGGATAGTAAAGTGGTGTAGCTGCTTTACGAAATAATATGGTAGTTCTTTAAAGCTAAACATTGTTACCATATTACCAAACAATTTCTCTCCTAAGTGTATACCCAGGAGAAAGAAATGAAAGCATATTTTCATACAAAAACTTGTACATAAATGCTCATAGTATTATTTGTAAAAGTGAAAAAGTGAAAAGAACTCAACTGACACATGGCTAAACAAATATAGTATAGCCATACAATGGAATATTATTCACCCCCCCAAAAAGTAATGAAACACTAACACTTCCTTTATCATGGATAAAACTTGAAATTACTATGCTAAGACAAAGAAGCCAGACGCAAAGACCTATGTATTGTAAGATTCCATTTATATTAAATGTACAAAATATGCAAATCTGTAGAGTCAGAAAGTAGATTATTAGTTGCTAAGAGCTGTAGGAGTGAGGAATGGAGAGTGACTGCAAGTTGGTACAGAGTTTCTTTACTGGATAAAAATATTCTGGAATTCAACAGTTGCAATAATTACACAATTTTGTAAATATGCTAAAAACTACTGAGTTATACAATTTGAAAATGTGGAATTTCATTTTTGAGATTTATATCTCAAAGATGTTATAAAATAATCAGTGTAATTCACCTCATTAGCAAAATGAAGGAGGAAAACCATATGTTCATCACAATGGTTGCATAAAAAGCATTTTATAAAATTCAAGACTCATTTATAATAAAAACTCTCAGCACACTAGAATAGAAGGGAACTTCCTTATCCTGATGAAGGTAATCTTCAAAAATGCTTTCAGCTGATAGAATAGCTAATGATGAAAGACTGAATGCTTTCCTACTTTAATCAGGGATAGAACAAATGGCCGTGCTCACCACTTGTATTCACAACTGTCCTGAAAATCCTTCAATGTGTAATAAGGCAAGAAAAAAGAAAGAAGAGCATGCAGATTTGAAATTCTATTTTTACATCAACATGACTATCTCTGTAGAAAATACTAAGGAATCCACAAGAAAAGCTACTTGAACTACTAGTGAATTTAGTAAGGTTGCTTTATATATGGTTAGCTTGTAAATTCAAGTACATTTTTATAACTAGGCTTTAACAACTAGAAATTGAAATTTTAAAATACTATTTGCAGTAGTGCTAAAACATACAAAAAAGCTAAGACATAAATTTAAGCACAGGCATGCAAGTTTGGTTTACCAAAAACTATAAAACATTTCTGAGAGAAACTAAAGAGGGCCAAAATAAATGAGAGATGTCATTTTCCTACACCAGAAGACTCAATATATTAGCATATCAATCGTCTCCTAATTAATTATTATAATGGAAATCCAGGCAGCAATCAGAAGTAATCAGCAGCATTTGTAAATTATATTATTGATCTTAAACATACAATATGAAACACATTATTTAAATTATATCTTTAATTTACAAATGTTAGCCATTATATATAAAAATAGATTTTAAAAAGTTTCTGCTGTATAGCACAGGGAACTATGTTCAGTATCTTGTAATAATGTTTAAAGAAAAAGAATATGAAAACAAATATATGTATGTATATGCATGACTGGGACATTGTGCTGTACACCAGAAACTGACACATTGTACCTGACATACATCAATAAAAAATGTATATCTTTATGCCATATAAGTTATGTAAATTAAAAACAAATGTATATTCACACAAAAGTTTTTTCAAGCATATATGCAAAATCAAAAAGATTGTGTCAGTTATATAATAGGCTGGGTCAAGAGACATCAAACCCTACCCATGAGCCAAATCTAAGCAGCCACTTTTTTTTAATGTTTTTTTGGAACACAGCTATGCTCATCCATTTATCTTTTGTTTGTCTCCTTTCACACTAGCAGGGCAGATTTGGGGGAGAGAGTGTAGTCACAACAAAGACTATATGGTCTGCAAAAGTAAACATATTAACATACTTACTATCTGGCCTCTTATGGAACACAAATTGCCACTCCTTTGGCTAGACTATTGTGATATTTTGAAAGAACTGCAAAATACAGTGGATCAAAACAAGACAGAGTGTTTTTGTTTTTGCGGATTTTTTTTTTCTACTTTACTGCATAGAGGCAGATAGACAGTGCAAGGTCAAAAAACATTTCTGTTGCAGCCACCAAAATTTCTGTTTCTTATGCTTTGTGGTCTTGTGTAGACTGACTGACCTTCATCGTCATGATTGAAGCTGTCTGACCAGCACCACATACATATTTATCTCCATGGGTAGGTAGAAAGCCAGGAGACAAAGGGTAAACACGCTTCTTTAAAGTAGAGGATGTTGCTGAAATTGCACACATTACTTTTACTTTCACTACATTTCATTGGCGAGAACTTAGTCATATGGCCATATGTACCTGAGAAAAAAGATAATCACAGACCATGCTGAGCCTTTAAAAGCATTGTTTTGTTAATTAGTTAGTAGGGGGAAAAGTGAGCAAATAGATATGAGGGAAAGTTACCTGTCACTACTACAAATATATTCAACATTTTTTTTTGTTACCCGTACAGCAAAAGGAAAGAGAAGTAGAAATCAGAGTTGAAAAACAAAACAAAACAAAACAAAACAGAACAAAACCCAAAAAACAAAAACAATAATGAGACCTGGGAAAACTTGAAGAATTCTCAGCCCAGTTATGTAATCAAGACTTGGGAATGTGTCGACACCTGAGTTGTACCTGGTTATCAGGAGGTCACAAAGTCAGTGCCCAATCTCCAGAAGAGTTCAGTATGCTGAGATGAAGGTCAGGGAGCTAGGATGATACGAAAAATTCCTTCAGTGTGGCAAAGAGAGCCTTACTTTTAGGATATTTCCTCCCGCATGAGCAGTTGTATGCCTCTGTGGGGGAGTTTTGGAAAAACGGATAAGCTTGTACCTCTATGTGTGAGCATGCTGTGTTGTCTCCTATTTAAGTAATTATCTTACTAAGTTTCCATTTCTTTTGCCATTAAAGAAACATTACTTCCTTAACTATATCTGTTTTACTGCCAAGCATAGTACCATCCTGTTGTGACAACCAACCAAACACTAAATTAAAGAAAAAGCTCTTTCTTAGAAACAACTAACATAGTAAATCAATCCCGAGATAGCCTGATTAAGGAAAAAAGTGAAAGCAAAATTATACAGTTCGAGAATTGACAAAGGAGGTGTAACTACGTATGTGGAAGAGATAAAAGGAATTATAAAAATATATTAGAAAAAGGTAATTTCCTGGAAAATACAATTAGATGGACGAAAGGAAAGAACAGGTAATTCACAGAAGATAAAATCAGAAGGCTATTAACATTGTATGGTGCTTGCCCTGATTGCCATTCAGAGAAATGCAAATTACAGCAACAATTAGAGTATCTTTCAGATTAGAAATACTTTAAAAAAAAAACTAATATTCTCCAATGCTAATAAAGAAAAGAAGCACTTTTATTAATTGGTAGCAAGAGTACAATAGTCATTAAGTTTTGAATGTGCATGCTTTTTGACTCTGAAATGCACTTTTGAGAAACTATACAGTTGAAACAAAAACACTGCTTTATCAGGATATTGGAACAGAAATATTTATTTTTGTGGTATCATGTATAGAGACTAAAACTCGACATCCTTGAATGTCTCAGGTCAGAAAAATTAGATTATCGTCCAGGCATATCAGCTGATGTAAATGCAACTATTAAAACTAATCAAGTCTGTATTTCTCTAGCACAGTAATTATGACCAATTTTTGTCAATGCAAACAAAAAACCTAACCCTTAAGTTAATAAAATTTTATACTTTTTCTATATAAGTTAGCATGGGAATGGTATGAAATCATTGTTTCACTAATTCAACAAGCATATAATCCTTTTATAATTTGCAACACAAGGAAAATTTAATGACTGGTAATCATAATGGGAAGAAGATAAATTGAAGATGGGTAGGCAGGGTTAAGGAGGGTAGGATGAAGTTTATAGATTTATTAGAACTGTTCTTGCTGAAGTCGCCTACACCTCAACTCTAAATCCAATGGTCAATTTTTATACCTCATCCTACTTGACTTATAAGCAGCATTTAATGCAGATGTTCACTCTCTTTTAGGATAGACTTCAGACATCAGCTTCAGATGTCATATTTTCTTAATTTTTCTCTTACCTCTTTGATTGTTCCTTCTCAGTCTGCTTTGGTAATTTCTTCTCTTGTCCTTAATATTCTGATGTGGAATTTACCAGAAGTCATTCCATGCTCCTCCACTATTTTTATCTATATTCATCCACTTGTGGATCTCATTTAGTTTTGTATCTGTATATATCACCTAATGTAGGAATTCCTAAGTTTATACCTATAACCCTGAACTCTTTTGTGATCTTCTGATTCATCTATCCAGCTGCCTACTTGATACTAATACTTATTTAAGGGAACCTCAGTTTCAAAAGCAAACTATAGCTTTACCTCTTCTACCTCCTTCCCTTAAATCTGCTTCTCTTGTGCCTCCCCACCTCCTGTCTCCTAAATTATAACCCTATCCTTCCAGTTTCTCAAATTTATGTCTTTGAAATCATATTTCACTTATCAGGAACTGCCAAGAAATTATATTGGTTTCATCAATGAAGTGAATTCAGAATTTGACCAGTTCATACACCTTCTATTTCAATTACCTTGGTAGAATCAGCATAATCTCATACCTTAAAAAAAAAAAAAGGAAAAACGTAATAACCTTCTTACTTGTCTTCATATATCTATCCTTGCTACCACTACAGTCTAGTGTTAGTAGAGAAGTGAAAAGAATCTGCTTTGGACTTAATGTTTGTGCCCCTTCCCCCCCAATTCACATGGGGAAGCCCTAATCTCCAATTTTATGGTATTGGAGGTGGGGCCTTTGGGGGATAATCAGGTTTAGAAAAGGTCCTGAGGGCAGAGCCCACATGTCAGAGTTAGTGTCCTTTTAAGAAGAGGAAGAGACACCAGAGCTTCCTCTTTCTGCCATGTGGGGATGCAACAAGAAGGTAGATATTTGCACACCAGGAAGCAGGCTCTCATCAGACACCAAATCTGTTGACCTCTGAATTTTGGATTTTCCAGCCTCCAGAACTGCAAGTCATAAATGTTTGTTGTTTAAACCACCCAGTCTATGGTATTTTGTTTCAGCAGCCCTAACTGAATAGGACATAATCTTCTTAAAATGTAAGTATAGTCTGCCCTCCATATCCAATGTTGTGCATCCTTAAATTCAACCAACTGCAGATTGAAACTGTTTGAAAAAACATTCCAGGAAGTTCCAAATAGCAAAACTTGAATTTGCACACTGGCAATTATTTACATAGCATTTATATTATATTTACAAGTGTTTACATAGCATTAAGTATTATGAGCAATCTAGAGGTGGTATAAAGTATACTGGAGGATGTGTATAGGTTATATGCAAATACACCATTTTATATAAAGAACATGAGCAACCACAGACTTTGTTATTATTTACAGGAGGAACTGTAAGTTCATGTCACTCCTCTGCTAAAAACTACAATGGCTGGCCATTTCCTCACGGTAGATTCTGAAGTCCTTGAAATGTCCTCTAAATCTTTAGGTGACTGGGCTCGCATTACTGCTCTGCCTTCCTTTTCTCCTCCTCTTTCCCTAGCTCTAAGTGCTGCAGCCACATTGGTCTCTGAGAACTTCCTGAAAACCCCCAGGCAAACTCCCATATTCAGGACTGTGCTCCCACTCTCCTCTGTGCCTAGAGCGCTCTTGCCCCTAAGGGCTGTTTGGCCAACTCCCACATCTAATTCAAGTCTTCACTCAGTCTTACCTTCTCAGTGAGGCCCACTTTTATTTACCACACTATTTAATACCATGTTTGTTCCGTCTACTCTGTCACCAGAACCCATAAATCCACTTGCCCTGCTCTACTTGTGCTTTTTTCTCCATAGAATTTATCATCCTCTAACATATATTATAATTTTATTATTGGACTTATTTTTTCACTATTTCTCATTAACTAGAATGTAAGTTCCCCAAGGGCAGAGATCTTTTTCTTCTCTGATCTACTCCAAGCAACTGGAGCAGTGCCTGGCACTGAGTAGATACTCGTTGAATGTTGGGTGGATGAAGACGGCAAGACAAATTTAAGAGGAAGGTCAAATTTACAATGGAAAGTGCTGACTATCCCCAAATATGTATAGATTCAAGCCGTTTATTAAATGTACACCTTAGAAAAAGATAATATAAATTTAGAGAAAACGTGGTAACTGCTAGGCTTGTTCTATAGGGAATTAGAAAAAATGGAAAACACATCTCAGGATAGGACTTGAGTGTTGTTTACAGCCAAGTTCAGAAAAAAAAAAAAAACCTCTACAAAACTTTGCTTGGATCCAAAAATGTAAATGTACCATGTATTCGTACCGCACATTTATATCTGCACTGCAAGACAACATAGCATCCTCTCTAGTTCTTTGAAAAAGCACAGAATTATAAAAGATAGGTTGGCATAACACACATTGATAAAATCAAGTAAGTACTTGCCTTAAAGTGCATCTCACTCCGTGTTTTTGGTATGAAGAAGGAAAAGCAAATGGCATGCAGAATTTGTCTCTAGAATAGGATAATAGAGCTTTAGTCATTTAAAAATTATTTTTATATTGAAATTTTTGCTGGTTTTCATATGAAGAGCAACCTTTGATTTCTTGTACACATAGGACCGTACAATGACATGTGGCAGGTTGTTTTCTTAGCATTTAATGAACTATAAGTACAAGATAAACACTTTGTTTACATTTGGCAAAACCTTTGATTTGGTTGTTGATTCATTTGTCCTACTTTAAAACAAAAGTCAACTGTGACCTCAGGGACCCTAAATCTGCAAAAGATACATGAGATATATCAATTTCATCTGTCAGAACCAAAATCAGAATTTAATACACTTAGTTTAACTGCATAATACTTTTCTTCCTATTTAACACTTACTGATAAACCAGGGTGCGAATCATGTGGGAATCAGCTGCTGATAAGCTGATGATGCACATGGGACACACGGGACCACGGAAGGGATGCAGCCTCAGGAATAACTTCCCCCCGTATAGAGTAGTTATTAACCACTCTTAATACCATTTAAGTATTCTTCTACCAGAAAATGGTCTTATTCATACCTCTTCAATGATTTTGTTGCAGTACATATTCAGCAGAACCTCTTTGTGTATGTGTGTTTTCAGCATGTGGGGTTTATGCTGTTTTTGAGTGATTCTGAATGTCTACACCATAAAGTTTTTCAAAATGAAAATTACTCTCGACTAGTTCTTGCTCCAGCAGTCAGAGTCCTCCTCGCTGTTCAGTGCCTGCATTTCAGTGCTGATTTGTTCTTCTTATTTAATATATGATCTGATTTCCTTCTCACAACAGCCTTTTCAGTTAGTTATTTACCTCTGTTTTAATTAGGAGGTTAAAAACCATGTCTGTTAGATGCCAGTTTTAGCATTTTCTGAATCTTGGACACATGCTCCTCCAGAGTATCAACAGCCTGTCATATCTCTCGTTCCGTGCATCTTACCATCTTCTCTACAAAGACAGTTCCATGTGACTTTCACTCTCTTCAAACCTCCAAATGCACTGAGCACATCAATTTGGAATCTGATTGACTAAGCCTGTGAGAGACACAGAGGCAGGGAGCCAAGATGACAAATACATTCCTGGATTAGATAATTAGGATAGTGTCTTCACTTTCCTTGAAGGACAAACTTACACACACAGGTAGCTAGTCCATGGGTTTGTTTTTTTCCCATGGATTAATCCAACTAGCCTAATGCCATAAACTCAATGAAGAAGTAAGAATCATGGATCTATTATAGGCAAAACTGAAGAACCATGTGGCTAAATAAAAGCCAGCAAAGAGGAGAGTGGCTTGAGAGCAGTGAGCATAAAACAAATATAAAAGGAGATCAGGGCACAGAGTCTTTCTGGAATATCATCTGTGTTTATTTCCTTCTAGATGCAATGAGAAGCCAAACAGTAAAAGTAGTCCAAGTTTTACTGATTGAATACATTGGCAGGGATTACGGGAAAACTTGAGGCAAATTGTGAGCAGAAACTTGGAATTAAAGGCAGGGATTTTAGATTCTTAAGAAAAACATAAATTCATTCTCAGTGGCCAATCTCAGAAATTATAATGTAGTAAATTTATTTGAAAAGTTTTATACTAACAAGTAATGATACATTGTAACTAAAGATTATACCCTTGCATTTAATTATCCCTACAAATGTAGTCTATTTTAGGCTTTAGAATCAACAGTGAATTATAAATCTGGTTCTTATTTCAAAAGGTTTATTAGCATTAGACATTCATAATATATAATTCATCATTATATATATGAGGGAACAGAGAATATATGAAAGAGCCAGGAATTTCTTTCATATTGATTAAAAAAAGACAAAAAGCAAATAGCGTAAAGCATTGCATATTCACTTGATTTCTTTTCTATTAAGATTTTTCCATTATGCTTTGTTTTTGTTTTTTCTTAAAATGTCTTTGTCTTCATTATCTCATATGATCTTTATTGATATATAATACATATATCATGAAATTAATTCTTCTAAAGTATATGATTCAATGTTTTAAGTATATTAACAAAATTGTATGATCACTAACTCCAGAACATTTTCATAACAGTCTATGCATTAGCAGTTACTCGCCATTTGTACAAATCCCCAGTACCTAGCAGCCACTAATCTATACCCTGTCACTATGGATTTGTGTATTCTGGACATTTCATATAAACTAAATCCTACAATATGTGCTCTTTTGTATTTGGCTTCTTTCAGTTAGCATATTATTTTCAAGGATTATCTGTGATACAGCATGTGTCACTACTTCATTCCTTTTTATGGATGAATAACACTCTGTTGTATAGATATACCGCATTTGTTTATCCATTTGTCAGTTGATGGACATAGGATCTATTATTATGGAGTCATGAATAATACTGCTATGAACATTAATGTACAAGTTCTTTTGGACATATGTTTTTAATTATCTTGAGTATATATGTAAGAGTAAAAATGCTAAGCCATTGGGTAACTCTATGTTGAATTGTTTAAGGAACAGCCAAACTGAGGCTTTCTGTTTCTCCACATCCTCATCAACACTTGTTATTGTCTGTCTTTTTGATTATAGCCATCCTAGTGAGTTTAAAGTAATATCTCATTGGGTTTAGATTTGCATTTCAGCAATGACTAATGATGATGATGAGTGTATGTTCATATCCTTATTGACCATTGGTATTCCTTCCTTAGAGAAAAATCTGTTCAAAACATTTGCCCATTAAAAAAAATTGGGTTAGTTGTCTTTTTTTTTTTAATTGAAGTAGGATTTATTTATAGTATTAGTTTCAGGTGTACAATAGAATGATTCAATATTTTTGTAGCCTATATTTCATTTAAAGCTATTATAAAATATTGGCAATATACCCTGTGCTGTATAGCATATCCTTGCAGTTCATTTTATCCATAATAGTTTGTACCTCTCAGTTTCCCACACCTATCTTGTCCATCCTCCCGTCCCTCTCCCCTCTGGTAACCAGTAATTTGTTCTCTATATCTGCCAGTCTATATTTGTTTCATTTTTGACATTCCACATATCAGTGATATCATACAGTATTTGCCTTTATCTGACTTACTTCACTAAGCATAATACCCTCCATGTCCATCATTCTGTTGCAAGTGTCAGAATTTCATTCTTTTTATGGATAGTATTTGTATATGTTTGTATATTTATACTTATATATGTGTGTGTGTGTATATATACCATTTCTTCTTTATCCATTCATCTGTTAATGGACACTTAGGTTGCTTCTGTATCTTGACTATTGAAAGTTATGCTGCTGTGAACATTGGAATGCATGTATCTTTTCAAATTGGTTTTTCCATTTTCTTCAGATATATACCCAGGAGTGGAATTGCTGGATCATATGGTATTTCTATTTTAAGATTTTTTAGGATCCTCTCTACTGTTTTCCATAGTGGCTGCACCAATTTACGTTCCCACCAACAGTGTAGATGGGTTCCCTTTTTTATACATCCTCACCAACATTTGTCTTTGGAAATTTTTGATGATAGCCATTTCTGACAGGTGTGAAGTGATACCTCACTGTGGTTTTGATTTGAATTTTTCTGATGATTAGTGATAAGCATTTTTTCATGTGCCTATTGGCCATTTGTATGTCTTCTTTGGAAAAATGTCTATTTAGGTCTTCTGCCCATTTTTTAAATCAGGTTGTTTTTGATACTGAGTTGTGTAAGTTGTTTATACATTTTGGATATTAATTCCTTATTAGTCATATCATTTGCAAATATTTTCCCCATTCAGGAGATTGCCTTTTCATTTTGTCAGTGGTTTCCTTCGCTGTGCAAGAGCTTTTAAGTTTAATTAGATACCATTCATTTTTGCTTTTCTTTGGTCTTGGGAGACAGATGCAAAAAAAATATTGCTGTGATTTATGTCAAAGAGTGTTCTGTTCTACTTTTATGATTTCAGGTCTTAAATTTAGAGCTTTAATCCATTTTAACTTTATTTTTGCATATGTTATAAGAAAATGGTCTAATCTCATACATTTACGCATAGCTGTCTAGATTTCCCAGCATCAATTATTGAAGAGACAGTCTTTTCACCATTGTATATTCCTGCCTCCCTTTTTCATACATTAATTGACCATAAATGCATAGATATTTTCGGGAGGGAGGCTCTTTGTTCTTTTGATCTATGTATCTATTTTTGTTCCAACACAATGCTGTTTTGATTATTGTAGCTTTGTAGTATAGTCTGAAGATTAGGAGAGTCATAGCTTCAGCTGTGTTCTTTTTTCTCAAGATTGCTTTCACAATTTGGGATTTTTGTGGTTCCATACAAGTTTTAGGATTATTCATTCTAGTTTCATGGAAAATGTAATAGGTATTTTGATAGGGATTGCATTAAATCTAAAAATTGTTTTGGATAGTATGCACATGTTAACAATAATAATTATTCTAATCCATGAACATAGGTTTTCTTTCCATTTTTTATATCATCTTCAGTTTACTTCATCAGCATTTTATAGTTTTCATAGTATAGGTCTTTCATGTCCTTGGTTAAGTTTATTCCTAGTTATTTTACTCTCTTTGATATGATTTTAAATGGAATTGTGTTTTTACTTTCTCTTTCTAGTCGTTCATTATTAGTGTATAGAAAACCAACCAATTTGTGTATATTAATCTTGTATCATGCAAATTTGCAAAATAGATTTTTTAATTCTAATAGTTTTTTGGTAGACTTTAGGGTTTGTGTATAAAGTATCATGTTATCTGCAAATAGTGACAATTTTACTTCTTCCTTTCCAATTTGAATGCCTTTCTTTTTCTTGTCTAATTTCTGTGTCTATGACTTCCAATATTATGATAAATAGAAGCGGCAAGAGTTGGCATCCTTGTCTTGTTCCTGACTTTAGGGGAAAATCTTTCATGTTTTTATTGTTGAATATAATGTTAGCTGTAAATTTGTCATAAATGGCCTTTACTATGTTGAAATATGTTCCCTCTATACCAACTTTAATTAGAGCTGTTATCATGGATGAATGCTGAATTTTCTCAAATGCTTTTTCTTGTGTTAATTGAGATGATTATGTGATGTTTTCTCCTTATTTTGTTACCTTTATCATATTGTTTTGGGGATAATGAACCATTCTTGTACCTCTGGAATAAATCCCATTTAATTAATAAAAATTATTAATTTTTATATATTGTATTCAGTTTGCTAATATTTTATTGAGGATTTTTTCATCTATATTAATCATAAATATTGGCCTATAATTTTCTTTTTTTTGAAGTGTCTTTGTCTGGCTTTGGTATCAGGGTAATGGAGGCCTTGTAGAATGAATTAGGGAGTGTTTCACCCTTTTCATTTTGGGGGGGCATAGTTTGAGAAGGATAGATATTAGCTCTTTATATGTTTGGTAGAATTCCCCTGTAAAGTTTTCCAACCCTGGACTTTTGTTTGATGGGAACTTTTTTTTTTTTTACAAATTTAATTTCACTATTAGTGTTTGATCTGTTCACATCATCTATTTCTTTCTGATTCAGTCTTTGAAGACTGTATGGTTCTAGATATTTATCCATTTCTACTAGGCTATTCATTTTGCTGGCATATAACTGTAGTATTCTCTTAAGATTTTTTGGGACACTGGTTGTAATTTCTATTCTTCCATTTCTTATTTCATTTATTTGGGTCCTCTCTTTTCTTCTTGATGAGCCTGGCTAAAGTCCTATCACTTTTGTTTATCTTTTCAAAAGCCATCTCTTGGTTTCATTGATCTTTTCTATTGTTTATTTCGAGGGGTCTCTATTTTATATAATTCCTTTTTGATCTTTATTATTTACACCTTTCTGCTGACTTTGGGCTTTGTTCTTTTTCTAATTATTTAAATTAGAAAGCTTAGTGAGGTTGTTTATTCACAATGTTTCTTGATTCTTGAGGTGGGGGGCCCTCTATTACTATGAACTTCCCTATTTTACATGTTTTGTTGTGTTGTATAAATTTTGGAAGGTTGAAATTTTATTTTCATTTGTCTTGAGAAATTTTCTGATTTCTTCTTTGATTTCTTCAAATTAACCCATTGATTTTTTTTGTTTTTGTTTTTGTTTTTTAGTAGCATGCTGTTTCATCTCAATCTGTTTGTGTTTTTCCTATTTTCCTTCCTGCAATTGATTTCCAGTTTCATACTGGTCAGAAAAGATGCTTGATATAATTTCTATTCTCTTTAATTTATTGAAACTACTTTTGTGGCCTAACATGTGATCTATCCCAGAAAACATTCCCTATGCACTTGAAAAAAATGAGTATTCTGCTAATTTTGTATGGAATGTCCTGTAGATATCTGTTAAGTTCAGTTGGTCTAATGTGTCATTTAAGACCACTCTCTCCTTATTGATTTTGTGTCAGGATGATCTTCCCACTGATGTAAGTGGAGTGTTAAAACCCTATAATTACTGTACTATTGTCAATTTCTCCCTTTATGTTTGTTAATATTTGCCTTATATATTTAGGTGCTCGTATATAAGGTGCCTATATGTTAGTGAGTGTTACATCCACTTCTTGTATTGATGCCTTTATTCTTAATAATACCCTTATTTTTCTTTTGTTATAGACTTTGTTTTAACGTCTATTATGTCTGATATGAATATTGCTACCCTCTTTCTTGTTTCCATTTGCATGAAATATCTTTTTCCATCCTCTCACTTTCAGTCTGCATATGCATGTACCTCTTCAGTGAGTTTCTTGTAAGCAACCCATAGATGAGTATTATTTTTTATCCAATCAGCCACATTATGTCTTTTGATTGGAACATTTAGTTCATTAACATTTAAAGTGATTATTGAAGAGGTAAAAGTGTCATTATATGCTGATGACATGTTACTATATATAGAAAACCCTAAAAGGTCCACACAAAAGCTACTAGAGCTGATTGAAGAATTCAGCAAGGTAGCAGGTTACAAAATTAACGTTCAAAAATCAGTTGCATTTCTTTACACTAACGATAAATCAACAGAAAAAGAAAGTAAAGAAACAATCCCCTTTAAAATAGCACCCAAAGTAATAAAATATCTGGGAATAAATCTAACCAAGGAGGTGAAAGAATTATACACAGAAAACTATAAACCATTGATGAAGGAAATTAAAGAAGACTTTAAAAAATGGAAAGATATTCCATGCTCTTGGATTGGAAGAATCAATATTGTTAAAATGGTCACACTGCCCAAGGCAATCTACAGATTTAATGCAATCCCTATCCAATTACCCAGGACATATTTCACAGAACTAGAACAAATCATAATAAAATTTATATGGAACCACAAAAGACCTAGAATTGCCAAAGCATTACTGAAGAGAAAGAAAGAGGCTGGAGGAATAACTCTCCCAGACTTCAGACAATACTATAGAGCTACAGTCATCAAGACAGCATGGTATTGGTACCAAAACAGACGTATAGACCAATGGAACAGAATAGAGAGCCCAGAAATGAACCCACAAACTTTTGGTCAACTCATCTTCAACAAAGGAGGCAAGAATATACAATGGAATAAAGACAGTCTCTTCAGCAAATGGTGTTGGGAAAACTGGACAGCAGCATGTAAAACAATGAAGTTAGGACACACCCTTACACCATATACAAAAATCAACTCAAAATGGATTAAAGGCTTAAACCTAAGACAAGATACAATAAACCTCCTAGAGGAAAACATAGGCAAAACATTATCTGACATACATTTCAACAATTTTCTCCTAGAAGAAATAAAAGCAAGAATAAACAAATGGGACCTAATGAAACTTACAGGCTTCTGCAGAGCAAAGGAAACCAGAAATAAAACAAGAAGAAAACCTACGGAATGGGAGAAAATTTTTGCAAGTGAAACCGACAAAGGCTTGATCTCCAAAATATATAAGCAGCTCATACGACTCAATAAGAAAAAGATAAACAACCCAATCCAAAAATGGGCAGAAGACCTAAACAAGCAATTCTCCAAGGAAGACATACAAATGATCAAAAAGCACATGAAAAAATGCTCAATATCACTGATTATCAGAGAAATGCAAATCAAAACTACAATGAGGTATCACCTCACACCAGTCAGAATGGCCGTCATTCAAAAATCCAAAAATGACAAATGCTGGAGAGGCTGTGGAGAAAGGGGAACCCTCCTACACTGCTGGTGGGAATGCAGTTTGGTGCAGCCACTATGGAAAACAGTATGGAGATTCCTCAAAAGACTAGGAATAGACTTACCATATGACCCAGGAATCCCACTCCTGGTCTTGTATCCAGAAGGAAATCTACTCCAGGATGACACCTGCCCTCCAGTGTTCATAGCAGCACTATTTACAATAGCCAAAACATGGAAACAGCCTAAATGTCCATCAACAGGTGACTGGATAAAGAAGAGGTGGTATATTTATACAATGGAATACTACTCAGCCATAAAAACTGACAACATAATGCCATTTGCAGCAACATGGATGCTCCTAGAGAATGTCATTCTAAGTGAAGTAAGCCAGAAAGAGAAAGAAAAATACCATATGAGATCGCTCATATGTGGAATCTAAAGACTCATGGACAGAGAATACAGACTTTTCGTTACCAGGGAGGTAGAGGGTGGGAAGTGATAGACTGGGATTTCAAAATTGTAGAATAGATAAACAAGATTACACTGTATAGCACAGGGAAATATACACAAAATGTTATGATAAATCACAGAGAAAAAAAGGTGGCAATGAGTGTGTATATGTCCATGAATGACTGAAAAATTGTGCTGAACACTGGAATTTGACACAACATTGTAAAATGATTATAAATCAATAAAAAATGTTAAAAAAATAAAGTGATTATTGATAGGTATGTACTTATTGCCATTTTGTTACTTCTTTTCTGGTTATTTTTATAGTTCTTTTCTTGTTTTAGTTTCTTCCATTATGCTTTGACAGTTTTCTTTAGCAGTATGTTTGTGTTCCTTTCTCTTTAGTTTTTGTGTATCTGTTTTAGGTTTTTGATTTATGGTTACCATAGTGTTCGTATAGGTTGACCTATGACTGTATCTCCTTGTTTTAAACTGATAGTCACGTAAGATCAAACACATTCTAAAAGATCTACATTTTTTACTCTTCTCCCCTATGTTTGGTGTTTGGTGTTTTTGATGTCATTGTTCACAACTTCATGTCTATCCCTTAGCTATTTATTGTAGTTATAGATGATTTTACAATTTTTGTCTTTTGATCTTTTTATTAGCTTATTTAAGTGGTTGATCCACAGTCTTTACTACATATTTGCTTTTATGAATTGGATTTTTTCCTTTCCTATAAACTCTTCTTATTACAGCTTTTTCTCTTCTTAGAGAAGACCTTTTAACACTATGTGTAGGGTTGGCTTAGCATTGATGAACTCTTGAATTTTTGCTTGTCTGAGAAGTTCTTACTCTCTCCAATTCTGAATGATAAACTTGCTGAATAGAGTATCCTTGGATGTAAGTTTTTCCATTTCAGCATTTTAAATATGCCATGCCACTTCCTTTTGGCCTGTAAAGTTTCTGTAGAAAAATAAACTGATAGTTTTAATGGGACTCCCTTGTATGTGACTCTTTGTTTTTGTCTTGATGCTTTTAGAATATTCTTTTTATCTTCCGTTTTTGCTATTTTAACTATGACATACCTTGATTTGGGTCATTTTGTTTTCATCTTGTTTGGGACTCTGTGTTTCTGGTACCTGGATATCTGTTTCCTTCTACAGATTCAGGAGGTTTTCAGCTATAACTTCATGAAATACATTTTTCAACACTTTTTTCTGTCTCCTTTCTGGGACATCTATTATGTGAATATTAGTATGTTTGATGTTGTCCCGGAGGACCTTAAACTGTTCTAATTTTTAAAATTTGTTTTTCTTTCTGCTGTTCTGATTGGGTAATTTCCATTATTTTATCTTTCAGATAACTTACGTATTCTTCTTGATCACCTAATCTGCTCTTAACTCCTTCTAGTGTGTTTTTTTCCTTTGGTTATTGTGTTCCTTAGCTCTGACTGGTTCTTTTTTATATTTTTTAGTGTCTTATTAAAATTCTCACTGTATTCATCTATTCTTTTCCCTAGTCCAGGTAGCATTCTTACTAATGCTTTGATGTCTTTATCTGGTTAATTTTTTAATCTCTTTTTCATTAGTGGCCTTTTCAGTGTTTTTTCTTGTTCTTATGTTTGAAACAGATTCCTCTGTCTTCTCATTTTGCTTAACTTTGTCTGTATGAATATTGGTGAAATAGTTATCTTTCCCCTGCTGTGAAGGTGTATCCTTGTGTGGGTGCTTCCTTATGCAGATATGTATGCCCAGTGACTTTGGTGAGAGAGCTAGATCTGAAGTGTGTGTGGGGCTTCCCCCACATCTTCCCCCAGTATGTGCTGACAGCTATCATCTTAGTCGGAGGTGGGGCTGGAGATGGAGTGGCTAGAGCCAGAGCCAGGTGTAAGCCTGGGCTTCTATGCTCAGTTGCTGAGCATATCACCCTGTTGGTGGTGAGGTACTGGAGCAGAAGCCCTGAGGTTCAGGTCCAAGCTGGGTCCATTTCCTCTCAGTGTGTGGTCTCCTGGCTCCCAGTATCAGCACCTTCACCATATAGGGGAGCAGTGTTGGAGCAGTAGGACCCAGAGCATCTGCCCACTCTGGGCCAGGGTGTGTGATGGGATGGTCCTGGCACAGGGAATGATATCCCTGGTCATTCAGAGTTCCAAAATGCTCCTGATTTACCACCTCTGTGAGTGCTAATAATGACTGCCCTTGCTCCTGTTGAGATAGAATGGCAGGTCTGAACCAGCTCTATCCCCCATATCTACACACTATCCTTGGTGTTGGCAGCCTTCACTCTAGTGCTGAGCTGCACTAGTGCAAGAGGGACCAGAGTGGGTGCTCAGTGTGGCCTAGGGCACATGGTAAGGAGGTCACTGGAAACAGCCTGAGTCCCTGGCAGTTTCAGTCTGCTTCCCCAAACTTGTTCCTAGGAATAAGCAAGTCTGTGCATGCTCTTCATGAGGAGAGTCTAGGTTTCTTATGGGCCTCCTGTTAATACCACAATTTTCAAACCAGGTAAGGGAACTCAACTTCCCAGGGCTGGGGTGCCTAATATGGTTTGAGCCACTCAATCCCCTGAGAGGATCTCTGAACCTGTGTCCCCTCCTAGTGTAGCAGGTCCTGACCTAATTGCTTCTCTTCCCTTCCTACTTGACTCCATGTGGATTTTTCTTTACAGCCTTGGTTTTATAAGAGTCTTTCTGTCAGTCTCCAGTTCTTTTCAGTGAGAATTGCTCCCTATGTAGGTGTATTTTTGATGTATTCATGGGGGGAGTTGAGCACAGTGTCCTCCTAAATGCCATCTAAATCTTCTCCTTTAGATTAGCTGACTTTTTATGTTTGAGTTTTAAGAGCTCTTTACCTATTGTCCCATACTGTGGGTTGTCTTTTCAATTTCTTATACTATTTCTTGAAGCACAAAAGTTTTAAATTTTGATGGCGTCTAATTCATGTATTTTTTCTTTGGTTGCTAGACCTTTTGGTATGACATAAAAGAAAAAAACAGTTGCCTATTCTAATGTGGTGAAAGGTTATGATTACATTCACGTCTTAATGTTTTGTAGTTTTAGATTTTACATTTAGATCTTTGACCCATTTTGAATCATTTTTTACATGGTGTTAAGTTTATGCTTTTATACTCTTTATATTTTCTCTAGAGTTCTTGATTTTCTTGTTATGTGATAATATGGAAGATTTTAAGCCCTTGATCTAGTCATAGAAACTCTTACTGACTTAATGTTTGTGTCTCCTCAAAATTCATGTTGAATCCCTAAATACCAGTGTGGTTTTATTTGGAGATTAGGCCTCTGACGAAGCAATTAAGGTTAAATGAGGTCATATGGGTGAGGTCTTAATCCAATAGGATTAGTGTTCTTATAAGCGAAACACCTGAGAGCTTACTCCCTCTCTGCACATGCACTAAATAAAGGCCATGTGAGAAATAGGGAGAATATAGCCCTCTGCAAGCCAGGAGAAGAGTCTCCTCCAGAAACTAAATAGGTCTGAACCTTGATCATGGACTTCTAGCCTCCAGAACTTTAAGAAAATAATTCTGCTACCAAGTCACCCAGCCTGTGGTATTTTGTTACAGTAAGCTGATGAGACTAACATGGAAATGTTGCACTATGTTACTACCCACATGCCTAATTCTGCTCACTTAGCTGAATTCCAGTCAAGTTATGAGTTCTCTCCATTTGACTTCAAGCCTTCAGGGAAATGAAAAAATGTTTTTCCTCAGAAAGTGATAATTTACCCTGATTTTTGAAATTAAAGGATTGTAGTTAATACATTAAACCCCAAATCTGGAGCTACTGTGTTTCATAAGAGATTGAAGCTGGAAAAGTCTTTAGAAAATGGTTTAATAAATCCCATAAGCTCTTACATAAGAGGTAGAATCCTTGGAAGAAAAAGTGATCTAGGCATCATGCAAGTTTCGCATGGCCTAGGTAGTGCAAGCACATATCTAGAATAGAATCCAGACTTTTCTATAATATACCATTTTGATTTTAAGGGATGAGGATCCTCTACTTCTGCAAGCTGGGTAGGACATAGGCTATATCATTTGTTCCTTACAGTGTTTATTAACAATATTTCTCAACACCCTACTTTTTTTTTTCATTGCTATTATCTTGGTTCCTGTTCTTTTTATTCCATGTTGGGATAACTATCCAACCAGCTCACTGATATCTTTGTGTTCTGTTATCCCTGCAATATGCCATTATGCACACAGGCACAAATTTTATATTCTTGAAGCACAATGTATATTATGTTAGCTCATTACTTGGAAACTTTTCAGGGTTTCCCATTGTTTGTAAGATTTGCAAACTCCTTAGCCTTATATTCTAAGCCCTCCATAACTTTATCCTAACCTTGGTGCATGAACATTGGTTTCCTTATCCTTTATCACATTATGTTACTCTGTATCCCTATTATTCAGAGGTTCTCAACAAGGGATGATTCTTTTCTCCCTCAGAGACATTTAGCAACATCTGGAGACAGTTTTGATTGTCACTATAAGGAATGGAATGTGCTATGAGCATCTAGAAGGTAGAGTACAGAAATGCAGGTGATCATTTTATAATACACAGGACAGCCACCCATAATAAATAATTATCCAGCCCCAAATGTTAATAGTGCCAAGGTTGAGAAACTTAAGTCTTAGCATGCTTTCTTTTTTAAATGTCCCTTTCTTATTTTCTCCATATCTATTCATAAAGTTTAATACAAGATCTTTACGAGGTTGTCTTTGAAAACATCAGAATGTTCTCAAAGGACAACCTTCTATGTCCTATATTTTTTGTTGGATCATTTGGCACCAATCACATGCTATATTGGTATATAAAATTCAAACTTTTATGTGTGATATATCTATGAAATATATTCCAAACATTTTTGGACAAGTCAGATTAAAAAACAAGCCTTTTGTTGATTATAGGTATGCTATAATTTCATCCTCTAGGAAATAAAAGTGAGAAATATGAACATATTTCTCAAAATCAGATTCAGTCTTCACTAATAGTAATGACTCTAATGATGAAAATGAATTAATTTAAAATAGTAGAGTTGATAATAAAAGTAGGAAGTATTTCAGTAAATATAGATGACAATCGGTTTTTCTTTTATATTTTTGGTATAATGTAGATTATTTCTATTTATTGCTTATGAGGAAAGTATTTTCTGATTCTTAAAGTTTTACTTTGATTTGAAGGTATAAACTTTATCAATTGAAGATGCTCTAACCATTTTATACATAATTCTTAGTTTCTCGGGAAGAGGAATATTTTTCTCTTTATTTTCTCATGAATACAAAGCATCTGTTTTCAAACTATACCTGCTGCCTCGATTTCTGCTATACAACTTACTCTTGAAGCATGTAAAATTAGCTGCAGTGCTGCCTGGCAGTTTTACCCTGAAGAATGTTCTGTCTTTTTTTCTTTAAGTGTTTACTTCTGGCAAAGAAAGGCTTAGAAAGAGGGAAGTGTATAATGATGGCATTTTTCATTTGTGTTTTGAAGGGAGGGTGACTCTTCATGCAAATCTATTCAGTAAAAATTTACATGATGGAAAATGAGGATTAAACTACTGCTTTTCTGCACCATGAAATCCATGTACTGTTTTATGCAGCTGTAAAATAGATGACTACTTCACATAATGCACATGAATGCCAAGCAAATCCAAATAGGACCCTGCTTGCTCCCAAGTCCTAGGCAGCCCACTTGAGTAGGCATTAGGAGAGGAAACTGAACTAATCTATGGGATTTTGTTCTGTAAAGATATATCTGGTCTCTGTGCTCTAGAGAAATCCTACCCTGAGAATGGAAATGTACCTGCAGAGGATCCCTAATAATTAAGAGTCTCACTGATTTTATTAAAACTATTTTTTCTCCCAGTAACTTAATTCAAAGGAAAATTGATTATTTCAAAGTCTGAGCAAAGCCTGTCTTTCTTTCTTAATTAGCTCAAGGAAAAGCCGTCCATATCTTTTTCTGAAATAGGAAAATAACTGGCAAGTTCCACTCTTTGGAAATAGATACATACTTATTTTGCTCCCCTAAGGAATAATCGAATGCATATCTGTAGAGTTGGTTGGTTTGTTAAAACACATGGAGTTTCAAACATGTGCATAGATCATTTTGTATCTAATTGGCATTTGAAAGCTCTCAGATGTTATTTTCTTTATTTAATGTAGAGTGAGCACATGGAGGTAAGGACCTTGCATGACCTAGAAAACCTAGATATCTTAGCCTTATAGTTTACATTATCAAAGAAAAACCTAAACTATAATGTAACTTCACCTGCATATGTTACTGATCCTAGAGAGCACAAACTATAAAGACCTTCAGCACTTCATTTCTTTGACTCTTTCAGTACCCCTCCCACACTCCATCTCAGTTAATGGGATCAGGCCCTCGCAGACCTCACAAATCAAAAGAAAAATGCAGTTCTGAATTTTAAAGCTGATCACTACTCAGTACTTTCCTGACTAATTTAAATTCTTATAACTCCCCTCATTATTTTTCCAAGAGTTTATGTACACGATTATTTTACCTATTACTATTACAGATAAAGTTTTAATTTAAAAATATATCAGTATTGAAATGTTACTATTTAATTTAATTTAATTTAAATACCATTGTAGTACTGTTCTCCGTTCTCCATAGTGTTTATTTTTTGGATTTATTTTAAAATTTCATTTGTTTCTGTCAACATAGCCTGGCCCAAACACCTTACAAATATTTTCTCATTTGAAACTGTTAGTATCTCTATTTTAAAGAAAGTGAACAGAGAGAGAGGGATATGTTTCTGTCTAAGCTAATAGGTAACAGAGTCTGAATTTGAACCAGGTAATCTGGTTAACTCTTCAACCAGGTTTAAGAGTTTGTGACAAAGTTTGAAAGACTGGTACTAGAGAAAAAAGACATAAGCATGACACTGCTAATTTTTAAGGTATTTCATTGTGAATAATTAAGCCAGTTTGGGTGCTATGGAAGCACTGGGAGAACTGCTGGTTTCCTAATTAGAGGAGCTATTACTATTAAATATTTAACCTATGACTTATACAGACATGTGCTCCATTTTGTCGGTATTCAGTACACAGGTTAATTAAGTGTTTCACTGTTGAGGACTAGATTTTTAAAAAATATTTTTTAAAAGAATCTCTTTAACTTACATGTTCAATTTATATGTTCAAGCATATAAGCCATTTGTTCAACCTGGAACAACTTAGGCTCTCTTCAATGTCAAAATTCAATCTCTTTGATCTTTAAATTTTTGTTTAATATTCCCTTTCCTCTAATACATGTCGCAGATTAATACCACAAAGTTACAATCAAATAAATACAAACTTTAGCACTCATCTGTATATAAAATGAAAAAGACTTAAGATTCTGTTGAAGTTGTCAAATGTTACATAACATGTCCTACGATCTATCATTATCAGTAGACTCCAAGCTCCTTTAAAACATGGATCCAGGTTCTATTTTCCTTTAACAATTAATCCAAGACCTGGCATAGCACTTTATATACAGCAACTATGCATGGAAGAACAAAGCTAGATGATAAACTGAAAACTGGAGAAACACTCTTCATGTCCTTGTATACCCTCTGTCTCCATTCTCTCTTCCAGTATCCCCACTGAAGTTCACAACTGAAATAAAACATTCTTTCCTAACTGGATATTGATCTTGCATCTTTTACAATAGAACTGGAAACTCCCGTTACCAAAAGTGTCCCAATGAAAATGAGCTCAAGCTCAAAATATTCAATGCATACAATCTTAACAATGTGATAATTGATACTTACCTAATATAACTTGCTTTTAATTTTAAGATACATTGAAATTTTAGAGAAATTAAAATGCAAAAATAGTGTGTCTTAGAACTGAAGAAATGTATTAGCTGTGTTTCTGTGCATTAGTACACCATATCTTGCACATCTATTTTCTGTATATGCATACACATATCTCAGCTGAATATGTACCTAACCATATATTATCCACCAGGTTATGTGTACTATCAATTTATATCATAAATAAATTTTAGAATGCCTCTGTGCATTCTAAATTCTAAAATTCACTTTTTATTAATTGCAATTTAAAAGTAAATTCACTTACAATATGAGTTATCCAACATTATAAGAAAAATAGTAAAAATACAAATTATGTTATATAAGAGATCTAAAAATGTTTTTCTCCTCTCAGAAACCTTCCTATAAAAATTGTAACAACTATTGCTTTTTTAAAGAAATAAATTTTATTTATCAATAAAAATATTTATTGACAATTAGTTGTTATGAGCTGATTGTAAAAGTATTATATTTTTCCAATTGATTATTCAAGACTATAAAAGACATACATCAATAAATTATAAGTAAATACATTTCCGTTTTGAAAATCTCATGTTATTTCAACATAAGACATGAATATTTTATCTACTTATATAGTTGGATAATATGGCTCAGCTTTATTAAAACATGTTTTGATTGAGAAAAGAAATTTTCTTTATCTGAAAAAAGAATTGACCTTAGTATATGGGAAATGAATACAGATTGAAGATTTTTCCTTAAACTGAAGTTTTTGCTTGACTGCCATCTTTCTTAGAAATTGATAGTCTATTTTTAAAGCAGTTTCAGATTTTCAGAAAAATTGAGCAAAAACTAAAGTTCCCTTATGTTCTTCATCTTCTCCCAATTTCCTCAGTTACTAACATCTTGCATTTGTGTAGCGTGTTTGTTACAATAGAGGAATGAATATTTATATATTCTTACGGCTTACATTGGGGTTCACTCTTGGGCATTCTGTGGATTTGACAAATGCTTACTGATACATATCCACCATTACAGTATCACACAGAATAGTTTCACTGACCTGCATATCCTCTGTACTCTACCTATTCATCCCTTCTACCCTCCCCACGAACCGCTGATTTTTTTTGCTATCTCCATAATTTAGCTTTGTCATATATTTGGAATCAAACAGGATGTAGCCTTATCAGAGTGGCTTCATTTATTTAGCAATACATATTTATCCATGTCTTTTTGTGACTTGTTACCTCATTTCTTTTTATCGCTGAACAATATTCCATTGTATGAATAGACCATATTTTCTTTACCCATTCACCTATTGAAAGACATCTTGTTTGCTTGCAAGTTTTGGCCATATTGAATAAAGCTATTATAAACATCCATTGGCAGGTTATAAGTTTTCAACTTGTTTGTGTAAATATTAAGGAATCCAATTGATGGATCATTTGGTAAGAGTATGTTTAGTTTGTAAGAAACTACCATAATGTTTTCCAAAATGGCTGTACCATTTTGAACCCCTGCCAGCAAAGAATGAGTTCCTATTGCTCCATATCCTTACCAGCATATGGTGTTGTCAGTGTGTTAAATTTTTGCCATTCATAGGTGTGTAATGGTATCTCACTGTTTTAATTTGCAGTTCCCTAATGACATATGATGTTGAGCATCTTTCAACTGCTTATTTGCCATCTGTGTATCTTTTTCAGTGAGATCTCTGTTCAGGTCTTTAGCCCATTTTTTAATCAGGCCATTTGCTTCCACTGAGTTTTATGAGCTCTTTGTATATTTTGGACACAAGTCCTTTATCTGATACATCTTTTGCAAAGATTTCTCCCTGTCTCTAGCTTCTCATTTTCACTTTCTTAAGCAACTCTTACTTTTAATAATAATCTAAAATTTTATAGCATTTGCAGGATTCGTTTTTAACATTGTCAGTTTATATTACAACTAAGTTTAGAATCATTCATTTTATTCACTTAAGAACATTTAAATTCAATCTTCCGAAAATTGTCAGTGCCTTAAGACTTCACAGGCTTTAGGTAAATGAGTTTTTAATGTTAAAATCCTGGCAATTACAATAGTTATATATATGGCCATCTGCAAAATTGAAAGTGAATAAAAATTTGATAAGATTTTCTTTGCAGGCTATTTGTGACCTTTATATTTTCATACTGGTTAGGGAATACACTAACAAACCAAAAATACTCCTCTGGCAGGGACATTCTCCAGAAAGGAGCTTTAACTCTGAAACATCAATCATGTTTTCCCTTTTAAGAAGAAAGACCATAACTTTCATTACTTAATTCCACTTCAATCTTTCGAGTGTTCTTTAGAGGATTTCAGATTGTGGTTTAAGTACAATAAGAAGCAAATTAGGAAAGTTATAAAACATTTAATGAAAACAGGAGTTGATTCAACAAGTACAAAGAAGGCATAACAAATTTTAGAGTAAGTTTCAACACCTTTACCTGCCAAGACTGCAACCACAATTTAGAGGGACTCTGAACTCTACACTTAGAAGTCATTAACTGCCACCCCTGGCTATGAATTCTCCAAGGGTAGTATTTTTCTTATATAATATTTTAAATGTTATTGAACGTATTAAAAAAAATCAGGAGATTTCACATTAAAGTCAACTCTTTCAGAATCCCTTTTAAAATAATCACTTACAGCAAAGGTCTGTGACACAAGTAATACCCACCCTCTTTAGACAGTCTCTCCTACAGCTTGCCATTGAAACTCCATTCCTACCTCATGCTGCACCCATCCCTTCAGTCATTTTGTTACCTCCAGGCACCTGTTGATGTTTGATTTTGTAACCTCTGTTCTCTATACCACATTCACTACTGGCCTCTTAAATTCTATAAATTATAGAGATTTTTAAAAATGTGATATTTGACCTTAAGATATTAGTTTTCCAGAGAGTAATTAGTATGTATCAAAGTCAGCCTGACCAATTGACGACTGAATAACATTACCTGCATATGAAAATTCACCACTTTCAGATGCAAATGTCAATTAAATACATATAATCTCATCAGCTGTACATAAATCTATCAATTTTAATGGAAAAAGATCTTTTAAAAGAAAATAACATAACAAAAACCATGTTCATTTAGTAGTCCATACAGTTTGAATTTACAAAAGGGAAATAGACATTATTTGATAATTATTGTTCACTTATTGTAGATCAAGCACTGTGCAAGATGCTGGACAAAAGGAATGTAAAGATGCTAAGCATTACCTTTTCTAGAAACCTGTGGTGAACTTTGTAATTTTCTTAGGAACTCCTGTATCTGATTTTTTTAATGTAAAGTATTAGTCGAGATTGTCATCCCAAACCTTAGGGGAATTCTCTTTATTGAGGCATTTTTTCCCACAAACTGCATTTTTCAGTGTGCATTTATTACCTAGCAACCAAACCATAAAAAACTAATGTTAGATCTCAGATTGATAGGGTTTTTTGCTAGCTGTAGTATAAAATATTTTTATGATGAAACCCATAGAAATTTCCTCCACCACAACAAAGGATTTAAGAATTATTGTACCAGCTTGCTCACTTCAGGAAGGCACATTTCAGCTTTCAGGGATTCCTGATTGATATTCTTTGAAGTGCTGAAAACACCATGCTAGTAAATGATACCCTACAGACTAAAATCATCTTTTCTTCTGTAGAACTATAGGCCAATGTAGTATAAACCTTCCTGTGACAGACAGACTAGAGCCCTCTTGGCATCAAATGACAGTATCATTTCAGATCATGATGGAAACCTCAACAAACATGGCCAGTGAGAAACACTTAGCCTGGCCAACGCTTTCCCTGTGGCTTTCCTTAGATATGTGCATAATCTTGGGAAACCTTTTTACTTGCTTCTAGGAATGAATACTATTCTGAAATGTGTTTATGACCTCAGAACTTAGTTAAACCAGTACCTTGAGAGTCAGGGCACTCAGCTGTCAAGACCTTGGGCTCTGAAGCCAGATTGGCTAAATTTGAATCATGACTCCTTACATTCTAGCTGCGTGGTTACTATTACACACTCTGTTCCTCAGTATCCTCACAATCTCTATTTCATAGGATTGTTTTGAGATTAAAATAAAGTTACGTAAAACACTTAGACTAGAGCACACAGTAAATAATCAATAGATGGTAGCTATTTTAAGTTATTTATCTTGCTGGAGAGTCAAAAATCTATGTGGGACCTTGATCATGGTTGGTGACATTTGCATTTAGAATGTATAATGACTTCCTGCAACATTTCGAAGAGTGGTCCTTAGAAAAGTCTTCAGGCATCTTCAAGTCTCCAACTCCACCTTTCACTTTCATTAGCTGGCCTCCTGGCCTACTTTCCTGAAATGATTGAGATTTTCTAAAGGGAAGCCTTTCAGTGGCCTCTTTTTCATTTATAAATGCCACTCGGTCATTGTGTTCCTACTCTAACTTTGCTATTGATGTTTAGGAAGAACACTCTCCCTTTCTTATCACAACTGATTACTATGCTTGTACTCTTGATTTTATTCTCTATTCCCTACTCTGAGCTCACCAAGTGTTTACTCTCTTGTTAGCAACTATATAACTTCTACTTGTCCCCCAACTCACTACTTTTATCCAAATTGACTGTATGTCCAGCATACCACGGACAACCTTACTTTCATAGCGTGGTTATTGTCTGGTATCTCCTTTCAACAGTGTCCCAATTGGGACACTAAGTTGCAAGGTCATCTTATAGGCTACACCTGGGTCTGCACTTGGCCCCTAAACAAGCAAGTGTGAAGGTTTTTTATTCTTTATGTTAATACCTGATCCCTCTGCCATAATTCCTGCTTCTACTCTTCTCAGTCTTTTAAATAATTCCTTTTCCTCCTCTAACCTCCAAATATAGACATTATCAAGTTTGACATATTTCTTTCCCTCTCTTCTCCTTTTTTCTTTTTACTCTCTTCAATATTTCAACCACTTTCTCACAGCCTGGGAGTCTCCAGTATATTTCTCTATTTCCAAACACCCTACTGAATCATGATCCTGCATTCTCACCTCCTTGATGTATCTTCTTCTGTACATCATGCCTACTCTTCAGACACATTTCAGGTTTTCAGCCTTTTAAACATAGAATAATCAAATAGCCTCCTACCTGGTCTCTAAGGTCTTCTTTTTCTAATTCACTCTTACTTTTACTGCCAGAAAAAATTTTCTGAACCTCAAACTGTATAGAAAACAAACACTTCAAAAAAAAATCCTGAAAGTCAAGACTGTTAATAATATGGCCCACACCAATTTTCAAACATTTCAGTGTAGAATCACATCTTGTAGGATTTAGCTTTATTCTGTAGTATTTGAATATAGGGATTTCTTTTTAACATAAATGTGTTTTGGGAATGGGCCAACTAGGAGAAAAGTTTTATAGATGCTTATAATAAAACACTTGTGAATTTCAAAAATGCTGGACCTAAAAGATAGAGGAAATCAGGGAGTCTGAACAATTAGGTATCTTAGAGATACCTCCAGCTTTGAAGAAATGGGCAAGTTGTAGTGATGACAGGCAGAGTCCTTTGTTAAAAAGTGTGAGCCTGCTGAATTGTGCAGAGATGTATGTCTTCTGACCAGTGTGTTAACGAGCAGTCTAGCCAGAAAAGTGAATTATGTTTCTGGATATCTCTGTATCGTTTGACATAGTAAGTGCTCTCTCACTTTCTCAGCTGGCTTTCAAGATACTATACTCGTCTAGTGTTTCTCAGCCCCTTGGCTTCATTGTTAGTGTTTTCTCCCACAGCATTCAGTCCTTGATTTTATACTCTTTTCCCAAATTACCATTCTAGATAATCTCACGAAGTCTCATGGTTTAGATGGAATCTGCACGGTCAGAACTCCGAAATTAATAATTAGAGCTCCACCTTCTGTCCTGAGATCCAGACTGCTAGAACCTTCTCAACATTTCCACTGGGATGCCTAATAAGCTTCTCAAAATTAACAGAAATAAAAGATAAGTCTTAATTATGCTGCACTTGCCAAATAAGTAATCACACAAAAACATTTCTTCATGTGATCTTCCATTTAGTAAATATTGCCACCCCAGTTTTGTAGACCAAAAATCCAGGATTTTTTCTTGATTCTTCTTTCCCATAGCTTTATATCTTATCCAGACAAAAAATTCCTGAAAGAGTTACCTTCAAAATATAAACCAATTGCAAAACACTGCTACCAGCCTAGTATAGGCTACTAGCATCTTATGGAGTCTTCAGTCTATGCTGAAGTCTTCTGTTTCCTCACTTGCACTCTCGTTCCCCTGCAGTCTATTCCTGACATACCAGTTACAGTGTTTTAAAAATATACACATAAGATTATATCATTTTCCTGTTCAAACTCTCCAAAGACTTTCCTACACAATTATATTAAAATCCAAACTCCTTACTATGCTCCTTGAAGCCCTAGGTAATCTTGCCCACATCCTCTTTACATTTCTTTCCCATAACTCTCCTAAATCACTGTGCTTATCCCATACTGGTATTAATACTGCTCTTTAGCCACATGAAGTTGTTTATTTCTTTAGGGCCTGTGTATTGTCTCTTCCTTCTGCCTGGAAAAACTTTCCTTTGTATCTTCTCTTTGTTTGCTTCACTGCTTCATACAGATCTTTACTCAGTTATTTTCCTCAAAGAATTCTTTCATTCTGTTAAAAGCCATCATTATTTTCCATCACTCTTTACCGCTCTCTATGCTTTACTATTTTTAAATGTGGAACTCATTATAACCTGCAGTTTTATATTTATTTGTTTGTTCATTAAGGTCTTTTAATAAAATATACTTTCTATGTGGAATTTTATGGATCTTAGTTCAAAAAATATATCAACAGGCCTAGTAGTCAATGCCTGGCTCATAGCAGATCCCCAATAAACACTTTTTGAATAAATGTTATAGGGACTTTGGGTAGTAGAATTTCTTTAATGTGTATCTTGGCATTATCACAAAATCTATGCTCTACAAAGGATAGGCTTTACTCAATATGGAATCTTGTGTCTTATTTCCATGTGAAAGGCTTGTTACCAATTTGAGTTAAGGCAATGCTTATAATGCTTATTGAATTTAGCATTTAGAAAAAGCCACAAATGATTGACTCATATGCTGCCAGAATTCTTTTCTATAACATATTCTAAGCTTACATTTGAATAATTTCATTCTTGGGACCCACTATTTCCCAAGGTAGTCTTCACTATTACAAAATTATTTTGTATTTCAGATATTGATTTATGGTTAAATACATATTAAATCATCACAGTGGTTTCAGCATATTGGTATTAGTTTATCTTTAAAGTGTCTCTCTATTATAGGCAAGCCATTATATTTCTGTACTTTGGTTAAGAAAACCTTTTCTTTAAAAATCAATTTTCCATTTTTCCTAGGAGGCAAATAATGGTTAATGAAGGCTGTTTCAACATAGGGCATTTGACATTTTCCCTTAGGAACACTTGACATGGCTCCCCAAATAACCTATACCATTAGACTTCAAGCTGTTTTGTTTTCCCATATTTCTTTCTTCTTAAACAAGTAATGTGCAGAGAAGACATCCTATGCCATCCCTGAGCTTCATACTTGCGTCATCCTTACTCTTAAACTCCACCTCCTCCCTCATCCCATGCCTAAGGCTCACTGCATGGCCAACATACCCTGGGGATAGAAGTCAGAATGAGAGGAAGAGCCAGTGATGTCTATTGCACATATTATTTGGTTACAAAAGTTAATAGCTTTTAAATTTTGACATGTGAAAACATCCTCAGTGTCAAAACAGCTATAATTTGCTTGGCTCTTCCAAACCATGCTCCTTTATCCCTGATGTTGAATAAAATACATAAATAAGATAACACTCCCCAACCATCTTTCTATTTTTATCCCCTAGAAGCTCTCACTCCATGCCCTGGCTACATATACTGCTTCCTTTCATCCTGTAAAGCTTTGCATGCACTCTTGATATCCCATTTGCCTCCTGCTTTTGGCTCACATGCCAAGTTTCAGCTCAAAGAGAAATCCCTCTGGAAAGGCTTCCTCAACTTCAAAAATAGTTTATTAATTCTCTTTCCTACTTAACCATTGCATTTTGTACATATCTTCATAAGACACTCTCCACATTGTGTTGTAATCCTTGAGAGATATGTATCTGCCTTCTAGTATGATGGTTTGCTAAGGACTAAGTCCATGGTCACCTAAAGATTTGACAGTGTTGAGAATATGCAGTTGTGAATTACATTTCAAAATGTACTGATTAAAAATTAGGATCCAAGATGGGTCTCCAGTTTTGGGGTAGCAGCAAATAGCAAAGGATAGGTAGATCTACATTCACTCATTTTTATAAGAGTCACAGCTATGCTGGGCTAACCTTGGCATAAATCATTGCCACAAATAAGCACAGGAACTTCTAGCTGATGAGGATTATATTTTAATTGTCTTGGCACATAGCACATGTTCAGTTGCTGTGTAATAATTGTGTAATTGTGTTGGAATTCCTCTTGCTCTGTCACTGAGGTAGAGACGTTTAGGGAACAACAAGGTGCAATATCTTCCAGTGAGTAGATACATAATTAAGATTTATCATTTCACTTCATTTTTCCCCAATTATTTTATTATCTCCTTAGAATAAATGAAATAATAGACAACAATAGTGTAATTGAGTCCTATTGAATTGAGTTTGAGTGTCAAATATTAGAAAGATTGGCTGTTCACTTGAGTCAGAGATGATTTTTTAATTTATTCTTTTATACACATTTCATTCATTCACTGAACGCCTGTATGTGCTGGGCTGTGTAAGAAGACAAACAAAATCCTGACCTTATGGAGATTTTATTTAGGTAAATTCACAGCTATAGATATGTATAAGCCATGATCATGTAAGTAGTCTAGAAACATTCCAGAATCCTAGAATCCTCATTGTTTATGGAAGAGACTGACTACCTCATTGGGTAATGTATTTTCCTCTTTTTCCCTGGGCATATATCTAAACTATATTTCCCAGACTTTCTTGGAAGTAGGTGCAGGCATAGACGAAATTCTAGATGATGGAATATGAGCAGTTGAATACATGCATCACTTATAGACCTTACCCATGGAATCCTCCCACGTGGGATGCTCCGTACTCTATCCTTCTGCCAGATGGGTGCAGAGAAGCACAGTGGCACTGGAAGCCTAAATATTGTAGATGATAGAGCCACTACAGGAGTCAGCCCTCGGAAGAAAAACACCCACTCTTAGGGGTACCTGATTTCTTTTTTACCTAAGCAAGAGATAAACCACTGGGATTTTGAAGTTTTATCTGTTAAAACAGTATTGCCTTACTAACAAACCAGGCTTTAGTGCCTCTTTCTCCATATGGAATATCATCAAAATCCCAAAATTTAAGAGAGTATTGAATATTAAAATTCAGAATACAAGAAAAGGAGTGTTGGAGACATAATGTGTTCCTTTTTGCAGCTCGTTTGAATAGAAGGGGATAGAGAGGCTGTGGCAACTAATGAGGAGGGAAACAGGGTAAGTCCCAGTGGCCTGCTACACGGAAGAAAGGAGAACACGAAGGTCGTGATTTGGGGCCTAAGAGAGGGTATTTCTCAATGAAAGAAAATACTATGTGGATTTTCCTGCATTTCTGGAATGAAAGTTTTTTGGGAGAAGGGAGTTTAAAAGTAGGCTTCCATTCATAGTACATATCCCAGGGTTTAAAATACTGCCTGCCACAAAGTAGACCCTCCGTAAAAATCTGTTAAGAGAATAAGTCAATTTCTAATACTTAGAGCCTCTCAAATTAATCACGATAATGTCCAGATTGAACATAAACACATCCTAATATGAAAATTGATTACAGACGGTCATCACAATTGCCTAACAGGTCTCCCATTTCCAGTGAATATCGTTAAGCATTTAAAATTCTATCAATGTAACTAATCAAGAACTCCTAAGGGTGATACCAAATCCAGCATCTGTTCCTCATCTCAACTGTTTAAGCAATCAATTTAGGTTTTTTATACAACTGGAGAACAGAAGAGCAAATTGTCCAGTGAGTTGACAGTGACAGAGGAAGAGGAGAGTGAGCCTAGGAAATCAATCAGGAAAAGAGGACAGCAAAGAACACCCTTTACATATGTAAAGAGATCCCAGCAAAGAACACCAACCTACTGCCGCCTCTCCAGTGCTTGCCCCTCAGCTGGGGTTCTTTGGAGCTCTGTGAGATGTCAGTAAGGATTCTTCAGGAAACAACAATCTGATAAAATATACAGTTCTTTTTTTAAAGCATCATATATTGTGTGAAGCTAGCCCTTGTAATGATGACAGTGAGCAAGAATCCCCATTAGCAATTTCTTTAGAGGTTTTTCACTCCTCTAGGGCAGTGGGCAGTAGAATCATGATACTTTGGTTCAGTTTATTCTCAGATTTTGATGTAATTATGGACATAATGTAGAGGGAACACTGCATTGTACAGAGGGGAGTGTGTAGGCTGGTGGCAACTGCTTCTCTCTCATAAATTACCTCCCCAGTCTCCTTATATACAGACAGGTTCTCTCAATGTAAGTAAAGAATCAGAGGGAAATTTTCATTCTAAAGATGGAAGTTTTATGTGCTGTCAGTCATCTGCCCTCTTCTACTTTATTATTGTAAATGTTACAATATTTGGATTGTGTAGGTCAGAAGTGAATCATTCTGTGAAGGTTTTATATTTTTGTGATACTTGCTTATCTTTTATTACACATATGCTAATTTATTTATTTTGGTATTTTATTTTATATTTTATTATTATTTGTGTTTTGAAAATATGCCTAGTTGTTGAATTTGTGCAAGCGTGTATGGAAGAAAGCAGATTCTGGGTCTTGTCCTAGGGATGGGTCTGATCAATTTAATGATGCATGACTACATGACTGTGTAAATATGTTAATTCTCTGAGTTAGACACTTTTAAAGGGTGAGACATAGGGTATGTGAATGATATCTTGATAGTTTTTATCTAAAATATTAATGATGAAAATTATATTCTGATTCATGTCACCACACTAGTGCTACAAGGAACATACATACCAAAGATGCTGTGTTTACACTGAGAGCTACTTACAGATGGGTACTATATGGGCTGAAATGTCCATACAGGTAGTCCTATTTCACTCTGCTGTATATGGGAAATAACTTGAAAATATCACAATGTCTCCTGAAAAATTGAAACAACGCTTAACTACAAGTCACAGGAATTTGACAAGTAAAAGTGCTTATTTCTTAAAGTGCTATTAGAATATCAAAACAAGCACAGTAAAACACTTTTAAAAAACAATCGTATTTAGTGAAAAGATATAGAACATAAGTTATTTACTGGCAGAACTTATTCAGGAAAGGAAATGCCAAATGGTGAAAAAATAATAATGTTAGCATATAAAATTATAGTGAGTAAAATGCTGGGATGACATAAGTATGAGGAATTAGTGTTCTCTCAATATGATAGGTCAACATATTATTGACATTTTACATAATGCTAAAGAAAATTTGGATAATATATTGAAAAATAACAGCTTCTCTATCCAGGTTGATGAAGCAATATATTTCACCAATAAATGCCATGTCACATGTCACCCAACACAATGTTAACCATGACTGCTTTTAAACAAATTTATCTTTTAAATCTATTAAGAATAAGCTATACCTAGGTATAGATTTTTAAATATTTTTCTACTTAATGTTCTCTGAACTTCCTGAATCTGAAGTATAGTGTCTGTTATTAATTTCGGAAAATTCTCAGCTACTAAAACTTCAAATATTTCTTCTGCTCCATTCTTTTTTTTTTCTTTTTCTGGTATCCCAATTACACATATAATACATTTTTAAAAAAATTTCCTATAGTTCTTGGGTCTTGTTCTGTTTTTATTAACTCTATTCTTCCTCTTTGCCTTTCAGTTTGGAAAGTTTCTGTTGACTTATTGTCAAGCTCACTGAGTCTATTCAACTATGTCCAGTCTTCTGATGAACCCATCTAAGGCATTATTCATTTCTGTAACAATGTTTTTGATTTTCCCCAGTTTTAAGATATGATTGACATACTTCCCTGTATAAGTTTAAGGTGTAGAATATGATGGTTTGACTTACATATATTGTGAAATGATTACTGCAATATGTTTAGTTAGCATCCATCATCTCATACAAACAACACAATGAAAAGCAAAAAAATTCTTTTTCCTTGTGATGATAACTCTTAGGATTTATTCTCTTAATAACTTTTATATCATACAGCTGTGTTAACTATAGTCCTCATGCCATGCATTATATCCCTAGTATTTATTTATCTTATAATAGGAAGTTTGTATCTTTTGACCACTTTTCTTCAATTCCCCCACCCCCAAACCCTGTTTCTGGTCAAAACAAATCTGATCTCTCTTTCTGAGTTTGTTTTTGTTTTTGTCCTTTTGGGTTCCCCTCATAAGTGAGATTGTATAGTACTTTTCTTTCTCCCTCTTTCTTATTTCACTTAGCAGAATGCCCTCAACATCCAACCATGTTGTCACAAGTGGTATAATTTCCTTGGTTTTTATGGTTGAATAATATTCAGTTATATCTAATACATACCGCAGCTTCTTTTTCTATTCATTCATCAGTGGACACTTTGTTTCCATGTCTCAGCTAGTATAAATAATACTGCTATAAACATGGAGGTGCAGATATCTTTTGGAGTTAGTGTTTCATTTCCTTTGGATATATTCCCTGAGGTGAAATTGCTGGATTATATTGTAGTTCTATGGTTAATTCTTGAGAATTTTTCATTTTCTAAAATGGCTGCACCAGTTTGCAGTCCCACCAACAGTGTACAAAGATTCTTTTATCTCTATATTCTCATGAGCATCTGTTATCTTTACCTTTCTGATGTTGGCCATTCTAATAGATGTGAAGTGATATCTCATTGTGGTTTTGATTTGCATTTCCCTAATGACTAGGGATATTTAGCATCTTTTCATGTACCTATTGGCCTTGTGGATATCTTCTTTGGCAGAATATCTGTTCAGGTCTTTCTCCATTTTTTACTTGAATTCTTTGTGTTTTTTGCTATTGAGTTGATTGAGTTCTTTATGTATTATGGATATTAACCCCTTATCATGATTTGCAAATATTTTTCTTATTTCATAGGTTGTCTTTTCATTTTCTTCATTTCTTTTGCTCTTTGGATGTAGTCTCAGTTGTTTGTTTTGATTTTATTGCTTGTGCTATGTGTCGTATCCAAAAAATCATTGCCAAGACCCATGTCAAGAAGTATTTTGCTACGTTTTCTTCCAGGAGTTTCATGGTTTCAGGTCTAAAGTTTAAGTCTTTAATACATTTAAAGATAATTTTTGTGAGTGTTATAATACAGAGGTCTAATTTTTTTCTTTTACATGTGAATAACCAATTTTCCTAGCACAATTAAAGAGACTATCTTTTCTCCATTGACTATTCTTGGCTCCCTTGTCAAGTATTTGTTGACTGTATATATTTGACCTTATTTATAGACTCTCAGTTCTATTCCATTTATCTATTTGTCTCTTTTTATGCCAGTACTATCATGTTTTGACCACTATAGTTTTATAGTACAGTTTGAAAACAGGAAGTGTGATGCCTCCAGAATTGTTTTTCTTTCTCAGAATTACTTTGGCTATTTGAGATCTTTTGTAGTTCCATATAAATTTTAGGAGTATTAATTCTACTTTGGTAAAAAAAAATGCCATTAGACTCTCTCTCTTTCTTTCTTTTTTGGAGGGGCTAGTTCTTTATTTCCAAAAGACATGTACATTTTCAGTATCAAAACAGTTATGCTGTTGATATTTCTTTCTCCCAAACAGCCTCCAAAGAGACCACAGCAAAGTAAAGTTCACTTTAAGCCAATTAACCTGGAGGATGCACACATAACAGACCTCACTGAAACCTCACCAAAAAGGGGGGATTGGGTAGGGAAAGAAACTAAAAGATCAGTACACTGCCAGCCCATGGACTATAGAGGGCTCTTACAGCCAGAAAGGGTGACCAGTGTACCTCAACCTCAAAGAAGCAAACTTTCAAAATAATATAAAGTTTAAAAAGCAGTTTTGTAAATAAGCTATCCAAGATTTCTCCAGCACTAACTCATGCAAAGGATAATGAGATGGCACTTTTAGAGACATCAGCTTCAGACCCAGAAAAGGGTGATGAGATGAGTTTCATGTGGCTAAATCAAATGGCAAATCATAATTTTCTTTTCTTTCTTTCAAGGAGACAAGAGAGCAAATAAGTGGTCACCTTAACTTAAGGGACACATAGCTCATTCTGTCAGTGGCTGGGAGCAGGGTAGAGATGGGACAAGGATTTGGCCTCAGAGATCTCACCATCTTAATTTGTTTGGTCATTTTTGCTGAAAAAATTAAACTAATGTTGCCCAAAGATACCTTAAAGCTGTAAATCTGAACAGCACTTTTAAATTATTAATTTATTTTTGGCTAGCTCCTCCTGGAATCACCTTTCGGGTCTGGCGGGTACTTTTTACAGAGCAATGAAGTTTCCCATAATGGAGTCTTTCCCTGGGCTGTTTGGCTTTCAGTAAGGCAAGCCCATACCTTTTCCCCTTCTCTCTGGGGAGGGTAGTACTCATTAAGCTGAGAAATTACCTTCCAAAATGAAAAAGAGATTAGACCGCTGCTTCAGAATTGGAATTATCTGGGATGGTTTACAAATGGTAGCTACATCAACAATAACAAAAAGGTAATTACAAAATGTGTGCATCACAACATGCTTTTAAAGACATTCTGTGTTGTGCTCACATTCCTTTAAATGTTGTTCCCAAAGGTGCCCAGCTGGAATCTCTGGGGAGAGGCAGAGACAGTTTGGTGAAAAGGACACAGGGGCAGTGGTGGGAGAGGCAGTGAAAGGCAAAAGCAGCCTTCCAGTTAAAGATCAGCCCTCGGTTAAAGGTGAACTTCAGCCAGGCTGGCCTCAGGTGGAGTCGGGGTCAGAGGGAGGAGCAGCGGCAGGGTGGGACCGGGGTGCTCTATAATATTTCATTCAGGTCAAGCAGAGTCTGGTCCAGCATCCTGTGTGTACAGAGGTGCTCCTCTTTGGTGTATTTCAGTTTATCTTCAATCATCAGTTGTCTTTTCAGCTTGGCTACTGACCTCTCAGCAAATTCAGCACAGGTCTCTGCCTAATTGAGTTCATCAGTAAGAATCTTTCTCTCTTCCTCGTATTTGTCTTCTTTTTGAGAGTACTTTTCTTCAGCAGCACTCAAGACACTTCAGGTTCTGGTCCTTCAGTCTGGTTTGTTCATCCATCTCTCAGCAACAGGGCTCTACCAGCTCAGTCCATTCCTCTGTGTGTTCAAGTCTCCCTCAGTGATCACCAACTTACGAGCCACCTCTTCATATTTCCTATCTGCCTCTTCTGCAATGTGCTTAGCTTCTTTGAGTTGAATTTTCTGGAGTTTCATATTTTCTTTATCTTTTGAGGCTCAATTTTCAATAACCTACATACCTCTCTTGCTCTCATTAGCAGATTTCTCGGCTTCCTCCAGCTTTTGCAGGACAGGCCAGGTGCTCTTGTGCGCGGTCCAACCCCTCTTCAACTAGCTGGATCCTATGGTTCAAGGAAGCCACCTCAGCCTCTGTCTGTTCTGGGCCACCTTTCTCCCTCAACTTCCTGCTGGAGGCACTCAGCCCTCTCCTTTGCATCATTTGCCTGTGGCTGTAGAGCCTAAATCTTGTGCTTCACCACCTCGATGGTGGTGATCCCTGCCATGATGCCCACCCAGCTCCTGCTAGCACTTGGGTTCCTGCCTCCTTTGCTCGGTGCTGCAGCTGCTTCTCTAGAATCTTGATAGGAATTGTATTGAACCTACAGATGGCTTTTATTAGAATGGATGATTTAACAGTATTAATTCTTTCCACTGAATATAGGAAACCTTTCCATTTATTTTTGTCTTCAGTTTCTTTCATCAGTGTAGTTTTCAGAGTAGAGATCTTTCACTTCCAAGGTTAAGATTATTCCTAAGAATTTCATTGTTTTTGATGCTACCGTAAATGGAATAGTTTTATTTCTTTTTCAGAAAATTTGTTAGTGTATAGAAATGCAACTAATTTTTTGCATTAATTTTCTCTCTTGCAACTTTTTCTGAATTCAATGGTTAGATATAAGAGATTTTGCTGGAAACTTTAGAATTTTTATATATAAAGATCATGTCATCTGCAGATAGACACAGTTTTACTTCTTCCTTTTCAGTTCTGATGCCTCTCATTTTGCTTGCCTGAGTGCTTTGGCAACGACATCCTGAATCTAGGTATGTTTTTAAGTTAGTCTCTCATGGGCAACATATCCTTGGATCTTATGTTGATTAAGAGTGGTGAGAATGGGCATCCTTGGCTTGTTCCTGATTTTAGAGACAAATCTTTCAAACTTACACCATTGAGTATGGTATTAGCTGTGTATTTATCATATATAGGCTTTATTTTGTTGACATACATTCCTTCTATACCTGACTAGTTAAGAGGGGTTTTTAAAAATCATTAATGGATGTTGAATTTTGTCAAATGCTTTTTCTGCATCTAATGGGATGATATGATTTTTCCTTTCATTCTATAAATGTGATATATCATATTGAATACTCTGTGTTTGTCGAACCATTCTTGCATTCCAGGTAAAAATCCTGCTTGATCATGGTAGATGAGCCTTTTTATGTGCTGCTGAATTCAGTTTGCTAGTACTTTGAGAATTTTTACACCTATATTTATATATTGGGAGATAGGTTTGTAGTTTTCCTTTCTGATAGTGTCTTTTTCTGGCTTTAGTACCAGGGTGATGCTGGTCTCATAAAATGAGTTTGGGAATGTTCTCTCCCCTTTGGTTTTTTGGAAGAGTTTGAGAAGCATTGTGTTAACTCTTCTTTAAATGTTTGGTAAAATTCATGAGTGAAGCCATCTGATCCTGGACTTTTTTTCATCGAGAGATTTTTGGTGACTGATTCAATCTCCTTATAGTAATTGGTCTGTTCATGCTTTCTATTTCTTCCTAACTCAGTCTTGGTAGTTTGTATGTTTCTAAGAATTTTTTTCATTTCTTCCAGGTTGTCCAGTTTGATGGCATATAGTTGTTTACAGTAGCCTCTTATGACTCTTTGTATTTCTATGGTATCAGTTGTAATGTCTTTTTTCATTTATAATTGTGTTGATTTGAGAGCTCTTTCTTTTTCCCTTGGTTAATCTAGCTAAAGACTTGTCAATTTCATTTATCTTTTCAAAGATCCAACTTTTTTTTCTTTTCTATCATTTTTCTGTTCTCTATTTCATTTATTTTTGCTCTCATCTTTACAACTTTCTTCCTTTTGTGCTATCTTGGGCTCAATTTGTTTTACTTTTTCCAATTTCTTAAAGCATAGAGGTAGGTAATTCTAATTTCATACTATTGTTGCCAGAGAAGATACTTGGATGATTTCAAACTTCTCAAATTTGCTAAGACTTGTTTTGTGGCTTAACATATAGTCTATCCTAGAAAATGTTCCATTTGTTCTTGAGAAAAATGCCTATTCTGCTCTTGTCAGATAGAACATTTTATATATGTTTGTTAGGTCCATTTGGTCTAGTGTTTTTCAATCCACTGTTTATTTATTGATTCTCTGCCTGAAAGATTTATACTTTGTTGAGAGCAGGACATTAAAGTCCCCAACTATTATTGTTTGGTTCTTTATTTCTCCTTTTAGTATGGTTGGTTTTGTTTTACGTATTTAGGGGCTCTTACGTTGGGCACACAAATATTTACAACTGCTATATCTTTATGATGTAATGACCCCTTTATCCTTACATAAAGACCTTTTTTTCCTTTTAGCATTTTTAATTTAAAGTCTATTTTTTGATATAACTGCCTGTGGGGGGTTTTTGGTTTTGTTTTTGGTTACCATTTGCTTGAAATATCTTTTTTCATCACTTCACTCCCAATCCAGTTGGACTTTTGTTGTTGTTGTTATTATTATTATTAAACATCCTGAATCTAGGTATGTTTTTAAGTTAGTCTCTCATGGGCAACATATCCTTGGATCTTTTTTTAATCCATTCAGCCATTTAATGTCTTTTCATTGGATAATTTAATCAATTTACATTCAATACAATTACTATTTCTGTTTTGTCAACTGTTTCCTAGTTGTTTTTAGACCCATTATTTCTTGTTACTTATCATGATTTTTTGTGTGTGTGTGCTTTGATGTCTTGTGATATCAGTATGCTTTGATTTCTTTACTATGTTCTTTTGTATAATTACTATAATCTTTTCATTTTGGTTACCATGAAGCTACATAAAATATCTTAAACTTTTAACACCATATTTGAAATCAATAACAAGTTAACTTCAATAGAATTCTTAAGCTTTACACTTCTACCTCCCCTCCCTTTAACATTTTAGGTTATTAATGTTAAAATTTACATAATGTTTTATATTACATAACTAAACAGATTATTGTAGTTATCATTTGCAAATATTTTCTCCCATTCTGTAGGTTGATTTTTTGTTTTGTCAAATATTTCCTTTGCTGTGCAAAAGCTTTTAAGTTTATTTAGGTCATATTTGTTTATTTTTGCTTTTATTTCTTTTGCCTTGAGACACATAACCAAAAACTATTGCTCTGATTTGTGTCAGAGTATTTTACAGTTATTATCTTATAGGAGTTTTATGGCTTCAGGTCTTACATTTAGGTGTTTAATCCATTTGGAGTTTATTTTTGTATATGGTGTGAGGTAATGTTCTAATTTCATTGTTTTACATGTAGCTGTCCAATTTTCCCAGCACTGCTTGTAGTAGAGATTGTCTTTTTTCCATTGTATATTCTTGCCTCTTTTATCATAGATTAAGTGACCGTAAGTGTGTGGGTTTATTTTGGGGCTCTTTGTTTGGTTGCATTGATCTGTGTATCTGTTTTTGTGCCAGCATCATGCTGTTTAGATCACTGTAGCTTTATAATATAGCCTGAAAACTGTAAACGTGTTTCTTCCAGCTTTATTTTTCCTCAAGATTGCTTTGGCAAATCAGAGACATACCTGGTTGTTCATGAATTTTAGGATTATTTGCTTTAGTTCTGAGAAAAATGCCAGCAATTTTTAAAGGAATTAAATTAAATCTTCAGGTTTCTTTGGGTAGTGTAGATATTTTAACAATATTAACTCTTCCTATCCAAAAACATGGGCTATTTTTCCATTTCTTCCTGTCATCTTCAATTTCCTTCATCAGCAAGTTATAGTTTTCAGAGCATAGCTCTTTCACTTCCTTTTTTAAGCTTATCCTTAGGTATTTTATTCTTTTTGATATGACTTAAGTGGGATTTAAAATTTTTCCTCCTCCTGGTAGTTCTTCATTAGTGTATAGAAAAGCAACTGATTACTGTATATTAATCTTGTATCCCACAGCTTTGCTTAATTCCCTTATAGTTCTAATGGTTTTGGGGTAGAGACTTTAGGGTTTTCTATATAAAGTATCATGTCATCTGCAAATTCTCTTCTAATTTTGATGCCTTTGATTTCTTGTGTGATTGCTGTGGCCAGGACACCCGATACTGTGAGAAACAGAAATGGTAAGAGTGAGCATCCCTGTCTTCTTCCTGAATTCAGAGGAAAGGCTTTCAGGTTTTCACTGTTGAGTATGATGTGGCTGTGGGTTTGTCATAAATGGTCTTTATTTACTGAAATATGTTCCCTCTGTACTTGCTTTGATTAGAGCTTTCATCATGAGTGGAAGTTAAATTTTGTCAAATGCTTTGCATGTGTCTATGTGGAGCTGAGTTGTGGAGCAAGATAGGGCCAGAGCAGGCACTCAGCTGTTTGGGGAGACTGGTGGGTCATTGTGGGAAACTAGCCAGAAGCCCCCTCTCCCACCCCATAGTTTCAGTCTGCTTCCTATGCCTTGTTTTAGAAGTAAGCAAGTGTGTGTGTGCTCTTCATGAGGGGAATCTAGGTTTCTTGTAACCTCACTGTCAGTCCCACTGGTTTTCAAGCCAGCTAAGTGGACTCATCCTCCTGGTGTCAGACCCCAGGTTTGGGGCACCCGATATGTGTTTCAAACTGCTTACTCCCTGGGAGGAATTTTGAGCTTGTGTAATCCCCCAGCTCTTCTGTGTCCCTGCCCAAGGGCACAGGTCTCAACCTGATTGCTTCTCTTTCCTTCCTACCCAGATTTTTGTGGATCTTTCTTACAGCCCTGGTTGTGTAAGAGTCTTTTTGCCAGTTGCCGGTTTGTCTTTGGTGAGAATTGCTCCACATGTAGATGTCTTTTTGATGTATTTGTAGGGGTATGGGTGGAGGTGTAGTGGAGTTCTCCTACTCCATCATCTTGAGCTTTTCCTTTCATACTGCTTTTATTATTATGGCTTTGTAGTTTAGCTTGAAATCTAGAACTGTGATACCTCTAGCTTTGTTCTTTTTTTCCATGATTTATTAACTTTTTGAGACCTTTTGCAATTCCACACCAATGTTAGTATTGTTTCTTCTGTTTCTTTGAGGAATGCCCTTGGTATTTTGAGGGAGAATGCACTGAGTCTAGATGGCTTTGGATAGTATGATCATTTTAACAATATTAATTCTTCCATGAATACAGGATGTCTGTCGATTTGTTTGTATCTTCTTTGATTTCTTTTACCAATGTCTTGTTTTCACTGTACAGATCTTACACTTCTTTGGTTAAATCGATTCCTAAGTAATTTACCTTTTTGATAGGGTACAGTGTTCTATATTTCATCCTCACATGTTTTCATCATTAATATAAAGAAATGCATCTGATTTTTATGTTGATTTTGTGTCCTGCTCTTTACTGAAATCATTGATTAATTCCAACAGTTTTTTTTTCTGTCTTACTCTTTGGTATATTCTATATATAAGATTATATTATCAGCAAATAGCAACAATAGTACATTTACTTTTTGATTTTGATGCCTTTTCTTTGCCTTGCCTAATTGCTCTAGGTAGGACTTCCAGTAATATCTTTACTAGGAGTTGAGAGTGGGCATCCTTGCCTTGTTTCTGATCTTTTGAAAAATACTTTGAATTTTCCTACATTGAATATAGTGTTAGCTGTGGGTTTGTTGTGTATGACCATTGTTATGTTAAAGTGTGTTTCTTTTATGTCCAATCTGTTAAAGATTTTTATCAAATAAGGATATTGTATTTTATCAAATACTTTTTCTGTGTCTATTGAGATAATCATGTGATTTTTATCTTTCATTTTATTGATGTGATGTTTCACATTTATTGATTTGCATGTGTTGAACCATCCTACATCATATGGACAAGTCCCACTTGGTTATGGTGTACAGTTCTTTTAATGTGTTCTTGAATTCAGTTTCCTAATACTTTGTTGAGAATTTTTGCATATCGATGCAAATTGGATGGATATAGTCCATCAGGGATATTAAGCTATAGTTTTGTTTGTTTGTTTTGTGGCATTCTTATCTGGTTTTGGTGTCAAGGTACTGCTGGCTTCATAGAATATACTCTGAACTATTTTCTCCTTGATATTTTGGAAGGGTTTGATAAATATTGGTCTTATTTCTTTAAATATTTGGTAGAATTCTCCAATGAAGCTGTCTGGTCCTGGAGCTTTCTGTGTTGGGAGTTTTTGAATACTGGTTCACTCTCTTTAGTCATTATTGGTCTGTTAGGATTTTTCTATTTCTTCTTGATTCAGTTTTATTTAATTGTGTGTTTCTAGAAATGTATCCATTTCTTCAAGGTTATACAATTTGTTGGCATATAACTGTTCATAGTAGCCTCATGAATCTCTATATTTCTCTAGTATCAGTTACAATGTCTCCATTTTTATTTCAGATTTTATTTATTTGAGTTTTTTTTAAGTCAGTTTAGCTAAAGATTCATCAATTTTGTTTATCTTTTAGAAGAACCAACTCTTAGTTTCAATAGTCTGTTCTATTGTTTTTCTGGTCTCTATTTCATTTATTTCCACTGTGATCTTTATTTCCTTCCTTCTAATTTCAGGCTTACTTTGTTATTTTTTTTCTGGTTCCTTGAGGTGTAAAGTTAGGTTGTTAATGTGAGATCTTTCTAATTTTTCATATGTGTTTATTGCTATAAACTTTTCAGTTAGAACTGCTTTTGCTGCATCACACAATATTTGATAGGTTGTACTTCTGTTCATTTGTTTAAAGATAATCTTTGTTTCCTTTTGATTCTTTTCTTTGACTCATTGGTTGCTCAGAAGTGTGTTGTTTAGTTTCCATATATTTCTAGATCTTCTTACATTCCTCTTGTTGATTTCTAGCTTCATACCATTGTGGTCAGAGAAGAAATTTGGTATGATTTCAATTTTCTTAAATTTGCTAATATTTGTTTTGTGTCCTGTTATATTATCTATCCTGAAGAATGTTCCATGTGCACTTGAGAATGTGTATTCTGTTACTCTTGGATGGACTGTTTTATATATATGCATTGAGTTCATTTGTTCTAATGTGTGGTTTCTTTCCAATATTTGTTGATTTTCCATTTGGACAATCTATCCATTAATGGGGTATTCAAGTCCCCTATTATTGTATTGCTGTCTATTTCTCCCTTAAAGTCTGTTCGTATTTGCTTCATATTTTCAGTGCTTGGGAGTTGGAAATGTATTTATTTATAGGCAGTTGTATCTTCTTGATGTATAGACACCTTTATAATTACATAATGACCTTCTTTGTCTCTTGTTGCCCTTTTAGGCTTGAAGTCTATTTTGTCTAGTATAAGTATGACTGTGCTTGCCTTCTTTTGGCTTCCATTTGCTGTAAATATTATCTTCAATCCTTTTACTTCGAGCCTACATGTGTCTTTAGAGCTGAAATATTCTCCTGTAGGCAGCATTTAGTTGAGTCTTTTTTTTTTTAATCCATGTAGTCACTCTGTGCCTTTTGATTGGTGAGTTCAGTCCATTTACATTTAGGGAGATTATTATGTAAGAATTTTCTATGGGTATTTTATCTTTTGCCTTCTGGTTATTTTGTCTCTCTGGTGGTTTTTTGTTTGTTTGTTTATGTCTGCCTTTGTAACTTGGCAGTTTTCCATGGTGATTTGCTCAATCTCCCCTGTGTGATTACCATGAGGTTTACACAGAACGTCTCATAGATCCTACAGTCTCTTTTATGCTGATAGCAATTTATTTATCTTCATTTGTTATAAAGATGCCATCTTTTTACTGTTTTTTTATATTTTTGATGCCACCAATGATCTCTTTTTATGCTGTGATTTTGTTGTGTTTTTGTAGTAGCTATCGTTATTTTTAATGCTCCTTGCTTTATCCTTTATACTGTAATTGAGTGTTTAATATACTATTCTAAAAAAGAGTTTTCTAATTCTGACCATATTATATAAATCTGAGTTTTGTGTACTTTCATGTTTTTCAGCTTAAAAGAGTTACAGTTTTCTAATTCTGACTTATGTATCATATAAATCTGAGTTTTGTGTACTTTTCCTTCAATTTAAAGAGCTACTTTCAACATTTTTTGTAAGGCTGATCTAGTCATACTGACTCCCTTAGCTTTTGTCTGGGAAAGCCTTTATTTCTCCTTAATGACTGAACGGAACATTTGACAGAGTATTTTTGGCTGACAATTTTTATCTTTCAATCTTTGACTATGTCATTGTATTCTCTCTTGAGCTTCTGCTGAGAAATCTGCTGATAGCCTAAGGGGAGGTCCTTTGTAGGCTATCTTCTTTTATTCTCCTGGCTGCCTTTAAATTTCTTTATTGTTGACTTTTGATAGTTTTAATGTAATGTGTCTTGTAGAAAGTGTTTTTTTTTTTCATTGAGATAATAAGGTGTTTTATTAGCTTCGTGGACTTATATATCCAGTTCCTTCTCCAGGTTTGGGAAGTTCTCACCTATTGGTTCTTTAAATATGCTCTCTGTTCCCTTCTTCCATCTTTCTCCTTCTGGGATACTCATTAATTTTATGTTGACACTTCTAATGGAGTCTGATAGTTCTCAGAGTTTCTTCACTTTTAAGAATCTTAGTTCTTACTCCTTTCCACTGGAAACATTTCTATATCCCTATCCTTGAGCTTTCTTATTCTCTCTTCCATCTGACTTGCCCTATTTCCAGTGTTTTCTAATGCATTCTTCATCTCATTTATTGAGTTCTTCAGCTCAAGAATTTCTGTTTGGTTCTTTTTTAGAATTTCAATCTCTTTGATAGAGTACTCCTTCTGCTCATTAATTTCATTTTTGAGATCGCTGTATTGCCTTTATGAATTTTGTTGTAGCTCATTGAATTTCTTAACATCTATTTTGAATTCTCTGTCAGTTACATTGCAATAGTCCATGTCTTTGGCTTTGATTACTAGAAAATTATCATTTTTTTTGTGATATCTATTATTGTGACTTTTCATAATGTTTGATTAAAAGTGCCTCTGCCACTACATCTGAAGTAGTGAACATCTTTTTTTTATTTAGGTAAGGCTTTGTTTACTTAGATTCTAACAATTCAACCGATTGGTAATTAGGAGTCTTTCATTTTCCAGAATGTGGTGTTATAACACACGTTTTTGGTTTGTCTTATCAAAGCTGACTCAGTGCTAAGGTTGGGAATGCACGTAAAATAAGCTGGAGAGAGAGAAAAAGAGCTTGATGGCAGATCGGGGCTGAGGTGTGTACTTAGCACTTTAGGCTTTGGGTGAGCCCACAGCTTGGTAAGGGGATCTTTGAGTTGTAGTCCCAGATGTCTTTGGGCCATCCTTTTGCCAGAATCCCTGTGCAGACATTTTTAGTTCTCTTTGTTAGGTTTCCCCCTTTCCTTTCCTTCCCCAAGTCACTGTGATCTGTCCTCAGAGAGAGCAGTGAGTCCCTTCAGCTGTAGGCAGGTGTAGCTTGTTAAACCCCTACTGACCCTCTTCACCGTCCACCTCTTCTGCCATAGAGGTCATGGTGGCCCACTGTCTCCTCTGCTACAACTGCCTCTGCCACTCCCATCACCTCCACCACCACTCTTCTGGATTCTCTAGTCAGGGTTTCTAGTTGGTCAGGACTGGGTACTACACTCAGCAGTAGGCAGAACTATGAATTAGCTTCCTTGCTCTCAGAGGCAGCATAATGGAATCCAGGATTTACATGGCTCATGTTTGGGGAACCCTAATCAGGCAAGATTATCTACTGAATATCCTGGTTAGCTGGGGTTGCCATCCTTGCTCTGCAGACAGGGAAAACCATGGGCTGTGCTCTCTGTTCAAGTGCCACTGTTAACAGGGTTGTTGGATGGGCTATGCATCTTTCCATGTGCTCTGGTATATAAGATTGGCCTTTATTTATTATTTTCTGTGGTGATAGGTGCCAGAGGCTTCAAATTCCTCTAGTGTTCTTGTTTTGGTCTCATTTGTTGACCATGGCTTCTGTAAGTACACTTCAGAGAGTCTATACTTTGCAACAATTTTAGCTGTAATCCACTGTTATTTTGGAGCCCTACTGGTGCAGTGGTAAGTTGTGAGAGAGGGAAAGTGTTCTGTAATATGATAAAATCTCAGTCCTTTTTTCCCGGGCTATGAACTTCACAAGAATTTCTTAGCTTCTTCCCACACCTTAATAAGAGAAAAGCTAGAGGGGGCTGGAGTGGGAAAAACCCTTCCCCTAGATGGTATAAATTTGCAGTAAAATATTTTTCCTGGAGAATAGACTTTGTTAGGGAGAATGCTCTGGACATATTTTACAATGATTCTTATTCTCCTTGGCCAGGAGGAGATCATTCTCGGATCTTTTTCATATGAACTTGGTAGATTTCCTGGATGTAAAATTCATGAAAGTATGAGGTCCTCCCAAGACTGTGTGCCTGTGAGTGTCTTACACTTATACTCATCTATACAATTATACTCATCAAACTCCAACAATTCATTAAAATTACAATTTAAGTATTATTCCTGTCGGATTGTCTCTCTAGTGGTGTCTGCTCCAGGAAAACTGATTTTGGCTGTGATTCTCTAGATTTGATTGTTTTCCTATTTCAGGGTTACTGTTTGCCTTGCAACCTAGTTGTGTTGATCTGGGTCCATGAGAGATCATTGGTTTTCAGTTTGTTTAACTTTTCCTTACCGTCAGGGTTGAAATGGTAATTTCTAAGAGCTTTACAAGTTGGAGCTGAAATAATCTTTCAATTATATATTTTATTTAAGGAAGTTTCCTTGAATTTTAGTTAGCTATGTATTTTATCATAAATATCGGTTAATCATTATCAAGAACTTTTTTTAGACACTAATTAAATATGTGATTTTTTTCTAATTGTTTTTCTGATGGACTACATTAATTTTTCTGATGTTGAAAATGCACCTTTGCATTCTTGGTATGAAGTCGTCACGATTATGATATATTTTGTTTAATTTTGGTTTGATTGCCTAATATTTTACTTTTATTATTTTTCTTCTATGGCCATAAGTAAAATGGATCTAGGATTTTCTTTTTGCTTCTTGTTTATAAGTAAAATGGGTCTATATTTTTCCTTAATTTGGAAACCTGTTTATAATAATCTTATAAGTGGTACTTGGAAGCTTTGGATTTTTTCAAATTTCTACAATAATAATTTGGGAATTAACTATTCCTCGTGAGATTGGTAGAAACTTGTACCCTTTCAACACCAAGCTGTGAGGTTTAATTGTAAATGAATAGATCCAGTGACTGTAGCCCTAAGCCCTTGCTCCTAGCACTCCTGTGAACCACATCTTAGACAACTGTCTTGGGAATTACTTCTAGGAGTTGGATTATAAATACCATGAAAAGTTTGCACGTTTATTCATAGTGGTGATATTCTAAATGTAAAGAAATCCAGCGCCTGGTAAGTCTGCTTTGTGTGACTTGCCATAGTCGTGTGCTTTTCTAATTGCCTAAGAACCCACACAGATTCTGTAGGATGACTACAGTAGACAAAATGAATTTGAAAGATTTTAAATGATATATGTGAAATACTGTGACAGGTTTTTTTCATATATATTATCTAATTTAGTCTTTAACCTTTTGTGGTAGGAATTATTAGCCACATTTTCACATATGAGAAAACTGAAGATTTATAGAATTCCGTGGCTTTGCCAGATCTGTATAACCAGTAAGCTATGCAGCCAAGGTTCAGAGTTACTTTTCTCCCACTCCAGAGCTGCTGCGCAGTGGCCACTTTTTCTGTGCCACACAGGTACATTATCACTGTGATAACTTACACTGGTCCTGTTTTTCTGTCTCAAACTTCTGTTTCGAATATAGGGTGATTGCTCAGATTATTTAGAAACCTTTCTTAATAACTCTGATAGAAATAATTTTTCTCTTTTCTGTATTTATATAGAACAGCACTGTCTGATAGAGCCATCTGGGCCTCTTACTGGCCATGTGACCTGGGGACAAATTGATAATCCTTATTGTTCTCAAAGGTAAAATAGGAATAATAATATGAATATCTACCATAGGCTTGTTGTGAGGATTACATAAGAAAATCCATGTTTTTGTTTTTTTCTTTATTTTTAACTTTATGTGTATTTCTTATTCATGTTAAGCATTTAACATCATGCCTACATACATAGAACATCACTCAGTAATTGTTAGGCATTATTAAAATTAATAAGAATCTGTTTTGGGTCACTAGACAGAGCTCCTAACCAGTATTTCTATGTGAATAAATGAAACGTAATTTAAAGACCTGAGTATAAGTAAATGATCATTTCGCCTTTATGTCCTAAGTGCAGAGCACACAATCTGGCGGATGGTGGGGAACCATACATATAGGTGGGTTACATATGCACGGACGTAGCTGGTTATGCATGTACTGTAATAAGGCTGTCAGAATGGCTTCATTCAGGAATACTAACATTGTCCTGAATAACAACAACAAAAAAAGCAAAGTTCTTTAAAGTGTAGATAATTCTTCTGAGTGATTGTAACCCTATTAATTTTAAATCTTATATTCACTATTTTACCTGCTCCAAAGCATGGAGGAGGTTTTTCAACATCAGCACTTTCAGTGGAAAATTGAGAATCTATTATTACTAATCTAGGCTTTAAGGCTTTCATGCATATGTTGAGAGGAAGCTTAACAGGAGGAGGTAATTTATAAGGCTGCTATCTCATTTAGGAATTACTGGAGAGAGAGAGAATTGGAACACCTTGACCGTACAATATAATGAAAACAAAATAGCAAAGACTTTGGCTAGTTGTATTTTTTTCTGTCCTCTATCTGATATACTGCTCAAATGTTAAGCCATGCCATTTTCCTGCCAGCTCTGTTTGTCAGCTAAGCACAGCATCAATACTCTGTTACCAATACTGGTAAGAGGCAGTAGTTTCAGTTCATCATAATATACTATCATCAAATATCTTGGGAAACTGTTTTATCACCTCCTGCAGTTGAGTGGTTCAAGTAGTCCTAATAATGTGAATAATTCCTCTCTAGTAAGTATTTGTACAGTCTCCTTTGAAAGATGAATGTAATCATCTTTGGGGCAAAACCAAATTGCGTATTTCCAATGACTCCAATTTTATGTTTTATGTGATAGCATGATTGTCCTAATCTATGTAATAGGCTTATCTGTCATGTGAATGAGTTGATGTGAATGGCTGTGTTGGTTCCTGAACTTCATTATAAAAGATGCCTCTGGAAACTTCTACATTCAGACCTTGTTTCTGAAAGTAGGGGTTGATGTAACTCTTATTGATTAGATGAGATGTTAGTTTAAGTTGATTACAAATATCCTACATCAACTTTTTGTGTTCTACTAATTATGTTGATTATCTTTCTGACTTTTTATTATGACTCAGGTCGTAGATTATGTTTATTCTTTTAATTTCAACAATATGTAATATTATTATCCCGCTAGCCTACATCTGTTCTTAGGCAATTATAAATGGTAGGTTTTCATTTTAGTTTCCACACACAAGACAATCCTTCAATATACTGTTTAAAATCTTTATATTCAGTTTTTGGAAGTCTGCCGGTTGGCCATGTGATTTTTGTTCTTTGTTTTGTTTGTTTGTTTGTTTATTTCTTTGTTTGTTTCTTGCCAATAAATATTCCTTATTTTAAAGAACTTAAATACAGAACAGTGATTATGGCTAGTGAGGTGGTGCTACAGTTTTATCAAATGTACTCAAGTTAAGTGATACTTGGATCCAAAAGCTGTCAGGTAACACTTTTGAGCCATCTGTTCTGTTTAAGGATAAAACTCTTATCAGCCTCTGACCTAAGGTATCCAGTATAGACTCTTTAATGTCAGCCATATAGTTGAATTTCTGGGATGTGGTTATATTTCACTGTTCAGTAGATTTCAAGACTGTGTATGTATGTATATCCCTCCTTATTTCTAGCTCTTTTTTAATAGAAAATATATATAATGTTGAGTCCGAACTGGCATAAGAGATAAGAACACCTTCCACGTGGTTTCTAGCTAAAAATTAACCTTACTTAAATATTTCCTTTTTCATGTATAAGAACCTGCGAAGGGAAAAATAAAATTAACCCAAACAATAGCAATGCATCACAACATGCAAAAGCATCTTCTAGCATCATTTTGTTTTTTAATTTTAGTCACATGATTACCCGTGTATTATAAATAATGCTTTTAGATGAAGCAATACCCTTTTCTATTGTGAAATTAGAGGTCTAGGGGAGACCTACACAGGAGACTAAACCAAGTGCTACACTTGGCTAAATTATAATTAAATTACTTTTCTGTGATTATAACCATAACCAAAGGGTTTGTAGATGATTGCAAACAGAATTTAAAAGTGGAGTTTATGCATTCTCATTAAGTCTTCAAAATAATCTCTAAAAGTTAATACCATCACTGATTTAATTAAAAAAATCAATACAGTGGTTTTTGACATTCTTTATAGAAAAAAAGAGTTCAGAATCAAAAGGAAACTCTTCCTGTGGTCAGGAAAATGGATTGAATCTTAAATCAAAAGGTCATACTACATATAAATTATAAAATACATTGGTCATTTCAGCTTTTTGAAATCACATTATATAAAAGCATACAACATATGTCCATGAATGACTGAAAAATTGTGCTGAACACTGGAATTTGATACAACACTGTAAAATGATTATAAATCAATAAAAATGTTTAAAAAGAAAAGCATACAACAGAAGAGCACCATTTACTATGAAGTTGTAAAGTTACAGACAATATCTGATTAACTCAAATAAATAATATTAAGGTATACTTTTAAAGCCTGCAGTAGCATTTTAAGTATGTTCTTTCCTATTGGCTGTTATGGATGCCAAACAGATACATCTTCATGCACTGTTTCAGATACTTGAGTAGCTATTCTGATTCATTCATCTTCCAGCCATTTTAGAAAACTCCATATGTGTATATGTGTGTGAGAGAGACAGAATTTAGAAGAATTTTGTATTTTTTGTGTTGTTACAAAATATATAGAATCAAGAAACAATTTCATAAGTTATAAAGTCAAAACCATGAGATATATTTTGAACTCTGATAAGTTGTAAAAAAAAAAATGAGGCTAAAGAGTACAGTCTAGAATGAACAGATTCCATACATGTCTTGAAATGAAACAACAGTATCATATTCCTGTAATGGTGCCTGGGATATTGTACATTGTCACTGTATATCAGAAATGGGGAAAATAGCATGGGGGCAGAGGTTGTGGAAATAGAAGTGATGTCACCTGGATGATGAAGTAAGTGGCTTATTTCCCTTCTCCCAGTCATCACAACTGCAAGGACCTAGAAATAAATCACATTGCTTTATGCCCAGTGTGAATATATGTGTAAAACAATCTATCACCAAGACAGCTTCAGAACAAATTAATGTCATAATGAAAGCAGTCAAGTACCACACAACATATTTGTTGTTTTAAAATTTATTTTGCAGAAGAATTATGCATATTTTTCCAATTGCCATGCTTATCAATCTTTTCTCAGAATATTAGTCAAATGGTGAAATTTCCATTAAATAAAATCACTGATCTTTTTGGGAAATCAAGAACCACAAAAGAAATTATACTATGGCATTCAATATTACTAAAAATTATAATTTCCACAGTAATTTGCTATTTATTATCTTTCTCAGTAGATTTTTTGTTTTAGAGAATAAAAATATTGAAACAAATGTTAATAATCTCAGACCAATATATATTAGAATACATCAAATTGTATTTTTCCCCCCAAATTAGGATCTAGCTGAGTTCATATTCCAATTCCCTTGCATTCCTGAAAACAAGATTTTGGAAGAGACAATTTATGGTAGGGTTATTCCTTACTCACATATTATTTAGGTATACATTATTAACTACAAAATGAAATGTAATTCCTATAAAAATTTAAGACAGATAAATTTCTAGTTCTCATTTAATTTCAGTTCTTTCTGAATATTTAAGAATCTTTAAATCAGCTGTTAATTTTTTGTCCCTACATGGAAACATCCAATTTTGCAATTACCTTGTTGTGTAAATGTAAGGCAGCACAAACATATCAAATTCAACGTATGTATCAATATCCTCAGAAAATAAAGGAAAGAAATAATAAGATAATCTGGTAACAAGGTTACTTTTCATCTACTGTATGTTTTCCTTATGTTACTTTATTGATCCTCTGCTTTAAAAAATATAACATGAAATTACTTCTCAGCATTTTTCCCAGTTGCCTTCAAGAAATGAGAACTAGGATGTCAGATTTTCTAGGTGGTTATCTGGAAATGCTGAAAGTGCTTTCCTCTCAGGGTTTTATATTTATTGATCCAAACATCAACAATTGTTCTAAAAAACCTTTGGAATGAGTAGTCTTCTGGTTTGCTGACATTGATCATTGCTCAGATTTTCTTTCCCAGCTGTATCGATGGAATTTTAAGAGTAAAGGAGATTGAGGCAGCACATGTATGCTTGAATCATTCTGCCTTCTTCGGAGTAAGCCTAACTCTGGAGGGAAGCATAGTATAAATGGAAAGATCAAGGGTCATGAAGTCTAGTTCTGTTAAACATACCTGTTGTGTGTCCCTGGCAAGTTACCTAACCTTTCTGATCTCATCTATGAAATGAGTAAAACAATAGCAAACTTACTAGGCTGCTGTAAGCTGAAAATGAATGCTATGGACTGGATGTCCAGTCCCCTCAAAGTTAAATGTTAAAGCCTTAACCTCCATGTGATGGTACTTGGAGAAGGGGACTTAGGAAAGTAATTAGGTTTAGATGAGGTCTTGATGGTGGGATCCTATGATGGGATTAGTGACCTTGTAAGAAGAGAAACAGACCACAGCTTGTTTACTCTCCGCCATATGAGAAAACGGAGGACACAGCTGTCTGCAAATTAGGATTTGAATCAGCTCTCACCTTGACCTTAGACCTCTGGGCTTCTAGAGCTGCAGGAAATAAATGTCTGTTGTTTAGGCCACCCAGTCAGTGGTATTTTGTATTAGCAGCCAGAACTTACTAGAACAGTGAGGTAATGTTTGGAAAGCATGATCAGATGAATTTTATGTTCAAGAGGAAGTATGCTCGTTAGATTAAACTAGTGAAGTTAATGGGGCTACAGTGAAAGTTCTCTAGAAGGAAGCGTGATAGCCCACATTCTAGCTCACTTACTCAGGTGGGAGAAGCTTCTCTGTGTTAATCAACAGTTGCTATCGTGTCATCACTTCTGTGGGAAATTCACCAGGTCTGGAAGAGGGTGAACTGTCTTCATTCAGTTCCATGGTAGCATGCCTTGAGAATGATAGCTTTGACTTCTGTTTTTGAGTTACGCTACTTGGAACTACAACTGGGTTCTGAGCAAGATCAAATTTATTGTAAATAAATAGTTGGTGGATATGTTTGTGATTCTGTTGGTGAAAGAACTTGGCACAGATTGAGATTTGAAAAAAATTTGGCAATGATAATGTATATTGTTAGAGAAGTGGGCTTCTTTGTTTAGTTGGTTGGGAGTTGGCTGTTTGTTTTTATACTATGGTGCAATTCAGGTTTTCTAAGACCCCAAACTAGTTTATATTTTCTATCATCCCTGCCACGTGTGTAGATACATCCTAGAGCTGGCATGACAAATGTAACACATGGGAAAAGAACAAGAAAAAAAGTATAAATTACTTAAGAATATTATGTGTGATTGAATTATTTCTTTCTTGAGGAAAAAATAAAGAAAGTACACTTAAAAAGACCTGATAATAAAGCCTAAATAGAGTCAAGCCCCAGAATGCAATTGAAATCCAGGAATAAATGAATCAGTGCTGCATTTAAATGGGTATATCGCCAGGGAAAAACCTCTGGCCGTGGGGAATGTGACTCAGTGAGAAGAAAGGCAATCACAGACAGCACCTTTTCAGTCATCCCCCTTTCTCTTCCACGTTGATCTACACGTGGTTTAATGCAGTTGTAAGTGGCTGTTTTGAAGCACTTCCTACTTCTATGAATATTTGGAATATAAAATTCTGAAAGTGAAATAGTGGAACAAAATTGAGATTGTAATGATAAAACTATACCCAATATTCCAAGTTACCCACCATAGTGGGTTACCACTTCTTAATAATGAGAAAGGTGATAATGAATGTGGGTAATTGTGGAGAAGTAGTACTCACCATTCAATAAACTGCTCCTACTACTCTATCAGCACCTAAGTGATTATGAAAGATCTTGGGAGGACTAGTGGAATGTGAGCATTTGTCATGGGAATGTGGTCTTTAAATACATGATGATAAAGAGAAAATCTTAACTCTTAGGGGAGATATTATTTCCATTAAACACACCCAAGATAAAGAAAACAAAACAAAATGTGAAGTTCCCTTTGAATTCAGTAAATTATTTTGAATACAGTAACACTCAGAAAATAATAACAGGCTAGGATTGAATCTTGGGAAATACAAGATGTAAAACACAGGTCATAGACTTGGATTAATTATGGAAATCTTTGTAAACATTTTAAGTTAGGTAAGCATGGGCATATCTACAAATGTTTAATGTGGACTAGAGGCTGGTTATTTTGTTTCTATCTCTAATCAATAAGTAACAGAAACGACTTGAATGATCTGTGGCCCTAGGTCCTTACCCTGAGCATACTGATACTGGTTGATTCACATTGTCAGCATCACAGCTACAGTTTCATGGTGTCATCTGCACAAAGATGATGATGATCCAAAGAAGCAAAAATAGTTTGAGAGAGAATAATTTTGCTGTGACTCTTAGCATATAAAATCATTTGAAAAAAAATTACTAAGTTCATAGAAAGACAGTTGCATGTTCCAATTATTATAAAAATGAGAACAGTTTATTTCAAGTGGAAAACAGCTTTTCCTCAAGGAATGTCTCTTCTTAGGTGTCCTTTAACACACATTCTAAATTCAGAAGAGAAACTCTGCAGCAGAAATCTTACAGGTTTACTTAGGCTTAGCTATACACACACATGCACAGAAGAAACAGGAAGGGAAAGAAAAGACAACTGCTCCCATCAGAAACACAAGCACTTTTTCCCCCTGGTGTCATGTCTTTGGATATGTACCGCCTTGGAGAAATGTATAAATCATTTTTATACATGGAACTGTCTTAGAAAACTAGAGATTTTAGTACAAAGAAATCAATTTGCTGAAAGAATGCCCACGTGAGTTCTCTATGTACACAAGAGGAACTTACAAAGGACCCCTGCTTTACAGTTACTGTTGTACATTGGCGTGGTGGGCTTACACCTTCTCCAGGCCTGAGTTACACTTAGTATTACAAATAATATTATAACAATGCTGAAAATACTGATACAAAACAGCTTTAAGATGATATTTCCAAAAAATACCCCTCCTTTTAAAATTGAACTGTTTAATCCAGGTTTTCTTTTTGAATGTTTCAGCTTTAAAAAAGATTTTTCAAGAAAATACTAGTGTTTAAAACGTTCTCTTAAAATGTCTATTAAATGACACGTTTTCTTAAATAGATTATTTCTTACAAAGTATAATTCAAAAGTCTATCTTCCAGGAAAACAAAACTATAAACTCCAAAAGTCCAAAGCAAAAACATTATTTGTGATACATAGTTTTTCCATATCCTGGGAAAAAATCCTTGATTCTTTTACTGTGCTAATTTATTTACAGACTTCAAATACTCTAACAACACACACCAACGTTCAGGACAAATGAAGCTGAATTCCACAATAAATCATCATAATTTTTCTATCACTTCTTAAATATTTTCTAGCCCAAAATGTCTGTCTGCATGAATATTATAACTTCTAAAGTATAGTGGGAATTTTAGATAGCAGTCTCATTAAGCCAAGCAAATTGCAGTGTGCATTATTCTCTTTTGGCAGAATTAAAAACACACAAAGAAAGAAAACATTTGGCAAACATTTGTCTTGATGCACATGTGTTTTCCTTTGGAAAACCAGAATTACAAGAACATTGCATTCACTAAACTCTTTACTCTTATCAACTCTAATCAAAGTTTAAAAATTGGTCAACGTTTGATAGTTAAAGCTGGGGGCAGGGAATCTAATGGCTTTCCCCAAAGCATAGATCTCAAATGCACTTTTGCATTAGGAGAAGCATTTCATATATAGCCATAATTTAAGCAGGTTGGTCAAATGCCATGCTAAAACTGCTATCTCAGTTTCCCTTTGTTCATTTCATGGATTCTGACTGTTAGACAGTGCAAGGGAAACAGATCATGCATTAGGTATGACAATTTCAATTTGCATGGACTATGCCTAATAAGGGCTCAGTTGTTAGCTTTTATGGTTGTGTAAGAAAACTACAGCCCTGATTCTTACTGGTCATTTTAAAATTATTTATTTCTATAGCTGTAATCAACTCTGCTATTGATTAAACATAAAGGAATTATTTTATTCATCTCAGCTGCACTTAAATATAAAACATAATAGGCCTTGTTTGTTAAAGGGAAATATTTGCCATCAAACAAGTATGCCTGTTAGAGATTTATTTCTAAGATCAAACTGCCAAAGTTTACAGATATTTCACTTTCTCTTCTAAATCTAGATGACTGAATAGTCAGTATACAACTGGGCTACCAAGAAAATGACTTTGTTTCTCAATTCATCGTGTAGTCAATGATATGGGTTAATGTATGTAAAGCAAAATTGGACACACATAAAAAGTGAAAATTTAAAAAATACAAGGAAAGTGAAGTCAAATAATATTCTTAGAATGTTCCATCCTCAAATTTAAAAAACTGCTGATATAACCATGGTGGTGACTCAAAGAGCATAGCATGTCATGCTTCATGCATCATTTGACCAAATCCGGCCAACGTTACCACCTCACTGTGTTATGTCATAGTACTTCAACATCAATAGCAAAAACTTATAGCAAATTTTTTCAAAGATCAGAGCTGTCATTCTCTATTTGGCTAGCAATTACTCAGTCTGAAATCCTTTGTGAACTAAACGTGTACAGGGTAAAAGAAATAGCACTTTCCCCCTTAATAGTACGGCAAGATGAGCTTGAATGTATGTAACAGAGAGACGAACATGTCTCTAGGTTACATACAAGAAGCTTCACTCTTCAAATAAACACACCACCAAATATAAGACGTTAAAATCCCTGTTCTCTTCTCCTATTAACTATGTAATTTAAAATTCTTTACAATTCCTTCATCTATTTTATTCCTCACATCTATTTTCACAGTAACACCATTAAGCGAACAGAGTGCTATTTGATATTACCTTCTGAAACTTCACTGCATATAAGTGACTGATAAAGATAAAAGATAAATTGTGGACTATATAAACCGGCAAGATGGTCTCATTTATTATACATACATATAATGAAGTCTCCAAGGCTATTAAACCTAATTCAATTAACATGCTTAAACCCTCATTCTGAAAAAAAGAAGTGTGTCAAATTCTTTGTTTATAACTAAAAATAAAAAGTAATAAGAAATACATGACAATTTAAATATGAGCTATGCACGAGAAACACTAACCATCTTTATCCCACCCAGAGACAGGACAGGGTGAGTTAACTAGCCATCCTGCTGGCCTAGAGTCTGCAGCTCAGTTGTATGTAAATTGTGATGGAGAAAAACGTTCTTCCTGCTGTACATGTGTAAAGAGATTGGCCCTCTGGGTGGCTGTCCGAACCTGCCTGTGAAGGTTGAATGCTGACGGGCCACAGTGACTGGGTCCTTTGGTTTCTCTGAGAAGGTGGAGAGCCCTTCTGTCTTAGCTGTTGTCTTCAGAGAGCTCTGCCCCACAGTGGCCCGTAAGTTCTGGGTGACTTCTGACGTGAGGGTTTCGTAAGTTCCTCTAGAGTGTTTGATGACTTCCACTAGTTCCTTGTCCTTCAAAAAATTACTTAAACATAGACTTGAGAGTTGATAGGTTTTGCTTTTGTAGGGGCTTGTCTGGTCTGCTGCTGAGTATCTAAAACGGTCCTCGGTGGGAGTATGCACTGCTCTTCTGTCCCTTGTGCTGAGACTTTGGCTCACAATTCGATTTCGATATGTAGCCTATGGTAAAGACATAGAAAGGAAAAGATGTCTTTAAAAAACTACACTCATACCACACCTCGAATACAGAGTGGTGTTTTCACATTTCTGTTCAAAACCCTAAGTTTTCAATAAGGCTTAAAAAACAATCAGAAGAGTTCTCCATGAGATTAAATTTCCTAGTATAATACTACTACAAATAGTGGTTAAATGGGTAATTTACTCTAAAAGGCACTTATTAAGATACATTTTTAAGAGCAGTTTCAAGTTGGCAACAAAATTGAGAGGAAGGTACCGAGATTTCTCATATACCCTCTGCCCCTGCACATTCATAACTTCCATTATTATCAACATTACTCAACAGAATGGTGGTACTTTTTATGAGGGATGAACCTACAATGACACATCATAATCACCCAAAGTCCATAGCATACCTTAGGGTTCACTCTTGGAGTTCTACATTCTATGGGTTTCGATAAATTTATAATGACATTGATTCATTATTATAATACCATACAGTCTTTTCAGTGCCCTTAAATTCCCTGTCCTTATCTCTCTCCTCCTCCTCCAACTCTTAGCAACCACTATCTGCATAGTTTTGCCTTTTCAGAATGTCATATAATTGGACTCATACAGTACACAGTCTTCCAGACTGGCTTACTTCACTTAGTAATACGCATTTCAGGTTTCTTGATGGCTTTTCATGGCTTGATAACTCATTTTGTTTCAGAGTTGAACTAAAAGTCATTTGAAATTTATTTATTTAATTTTCTACATTTGAATTCTATGGTTTTCTTGGAGAATACATATTATTTTAATAAGTAATAAACATCCACATATGAAACTATAATTTTTGTTGGATTTAACATGCTATATTTAGTTGAGTGTACTCTCAGAGAGTTTTAGAATTATCAATATTACGATTTGAATCAGCAAAGTGGTAACCTAGAAATTTAAGGAACTAAAAAAAAAAAAAGTCATTCCAATGACCTACAGTGAATAATAGAGCACTTAGAAGAAATCTCAGCACATGTTTCATTTAGGCTTTTGGATGCACTTTATTAATCAAAATAAGGTCCATGAATATTTGCCACTTTAGTTCTCACAAGAAGTTTGTACTCTAATGATGGGAACAAGACATAGCTTATTGAATCATGTCATGGAGGAAGCAAAGATTACAGGTTGGTGCCAGAATTCCTCTTGAAGAGGGCACTGCCTTGATTTAGAAAAGTACATTGATATGGAAACTGACTAGCTGGTTTATTGCTCTGGTGGCAAAAAAAAAATGTGAAGGATTTATTGTTGTCACAAAGGAGGAGGAGGAGAAAAGGGAAGAGAAGGAGATGAGAGAAGAGAATAGCACACGTAGCAGTAGGCTAGTACAAAATGTGCTGAAGAAGCCAGTGGAAATTTCTGTGTACCATCTAAATGGCATAATTTCTAATACCCATCTTTTCATTGTTCCTTAGAAAACCATTTCTCCAAACTTGATCTCTACCACAAGCCCCAATTTGTTTATCCAGCCATTGTCAGTTTGATTAATTAACATGGGTAATCTAACATAAAACCAAACAAACTTGATTTTGACCCTGAAACCTATTCTTGCCCAAATAATCCCCTTTTCTCTTTTTCCTCATATACCTTTAAATCAAGTCCTTGCTGATGTACTGCAAAAATTCAACTTTTAAGTTGTCCACTTCTCCTATATCCAATCTAACCTCCTGATCCACTTCTCTGGCATGTATTAAGCATTTAATAAATATTTGCTGAATAAAGTTTTTCTGATTGAGATAATATATAGTATTTATTATGTATCATATGGCAAGCATTCTTCTGATCTCTTACATATTTAACCCCCACAAAAGTCTTTCAGGGTATCTTCTATTATTCCTGTTAAATAGGCTGGAAAACTGAAGTACAGAGACTTTGTGATGTAGGATAGTCTACTTGATTAATCACGAATTCATTCAGCCTCCCAGTATTTCCATGGGAATATTTCAAAAATATATCACATTTTTCTAAAGTAAAGTACATGTAGAACCACACTGTAACTTAAATTGATACTTTAAGATTATTATTCCTGAGATGCATCTCTCCAATTTTCTGTAAAACTTAAGTCTATTAGGGAATATCTTCAGGGTGTCCTTATACTCAGTGATTTCAAATTGAGATATTTTGTTAACCATATCTTTTCTTTTTTTGTTATTGTTTAATTGTCTTGATGTTTGCAGTAAACTGCCATTCTAGTTTTTTAATTTGTGCTTTCTTATACCAGACTCTCTCTATTATTTCTAATCTACCGTTTTAACCCTTCCATTGATTTGGAGTAAAGATAGCCAGGCTGGTTACCTGATTGTATAAAGGGAGCATTGTATGAATTACAGATGTTTCAGGGATTTCTTTGGGGGTGGGTGAAAAAAACAAAAACAAAACTATTCTGATTCAATTATCATTATTCAGGAACTTTTCTGATTAACTTCTTCTTGGCTTTTTTCCAGTAATCTGGGTATTTAGACCTACTTAGCAATGTGAGATTTTATTTTCTCTTCATCTTTGTGACTTTAATTCTATAAGATGCTTATTTAACTATTGAATCAGTTACTGACAGATCCTCAAATCACACTGTGCTTAATATTTGTATCCAAATGTTAGAAATATAATGGATGTGAAATATTCTGAGAAAATGTTTCAGGACAAAAGAGACCTTGGTTAATTCATCGTGATAATTAACATTTCTATTCTATTTCTATACATGCTGCCTAGGAAAGTTGAGGGGATGGGTGGAGACTTCATTTCCATTACTTTAACATTACATTTGGGGAAATGTTTATTATATTATGTGATCATTTTAACCTTCCTGGGATATTAAGTTGAATATACATTTTTAATAAGGACATACTGATAGGGATCAAATAACTCAGTCCCATAGGCAACATCAGTCCTCCCTCTCTGGTATAGCATCTGATACTACAAGGGGCCTGTGCATCTACCACAAAAAGAATCACAATGAAGGATCTAACCCTCACTATTTAAAGAAAAACATATTTATTCATATTTAAATTATCCACTCTTATTTGTTTAGCATAGCTTGCTTTTGACATCTTAGATTTTTTTTTTTTTTTTTTTTTAGTTCTTTGTGATGTTCACCATTAAGCCTAGGGCTAATGCCATGAATTTGGAGTCAGACATATAAGGATTCATTTATTAATTTGATAAATATTCATTGGGTTTTATTGAGACCACGTTACTGTATTACATGATGGGAGACAATGCTGTTCATAAGAGAACTGACTTGAAGCAGCTTCAGGTCTAATGTGAGAATCAACCAGAATCAGACAATTTCTAGCAAGTGACCATGGCAAGTCACTTACCCTTCTTAAATCTCCAATTTCCTCATTTGTGAAATGAAGATTTGCATTCACATCTGTATCTACATACAGGATTATTGTTAACATTCAATGAATTACTGTGTATGAAATATCTAATATTATACCTGAAGACTAGTTACCTTGATGATAGCAACAATAATAATTACAGTAACAAAAGAAAGTGACCAATAAAGCTAGAAATTACTTTGATAGATGCTCATTTCATCCTTTAGAAGTTAAACCACTTTGTGTACTTCAGTCTTCATTTAAAAAAGCAAAGTAATTTACTCCAGAATATTTGAGTAATTTTACATTTATTGTCATAATTTGGTTCCCCAGAATAGACTTAGAGACAAATATTTAAATAATTTGAGAAGTAACAAAAACTTTTTTGGAGAGTATTCTCAAGCCAATGCCTGGGGAAGGATAAAGAAAGCAAGATGGTCTAGCAGAGGGAGAGGTTAAATTCTGTGAGATTAAACTATCTCAGATGATCACACAGGGATATCTGAAGCTCGGATGATACTTCAGAGTTGTCCCCAATTTAGGCAAGTAATTTGGAGCCTTATATTTTTGGAATAGCAAGTGACTGGACATTGGCGGTCTATAACCACCTGCCAACTTTTTCACCAATTGTAAAAATGAAGACTTCAGTTGTGAAAATGTGTGCGTATGTCTGTGTGTTTGGGGCAGAGGGAAAGAGAACTCGGGAGCACACAATAGCTCCCACTACACCCATTATCCTATTTTTGTATTTAATGTTATGGGACAGTTTGGCACAATGAAAAGAACATTGAACGTTGGGCCAAAGACTTTAATCTTGACGTATTGCTATCAAACTGTGTTATCTCTGATGACTAATTTTTCTGGGCTTTGTTTCTGAGCCTACTGAAAGAGATGACAAAACAGAAAATAAAAATTAAATCTTAAAGAAACTAATATTTACTCAATCCTCTTCCAGTTCTAAAAGTCTGCATTTAAATACAGTTTTTTTTTCCATGTAGACGAACACAGGAATGATCCCCTTGATTCAAAACATAAAAGTATATTTTGGCATATTTATACATGTGCATTTGGTGGCCACGGCCCAGAGAGAAGTAGTTTTTCATCACGCTGCTAATTGATGTTAATTCCTTCTGAAGCTCTTAGGATCACATCCTCAAAGGGAACTTTCAGACACATGCCTAGCCACATCTTTCTTAAAACTGGAATTAAATTCCCACAAACTAATATAATTATGTTAGTTTTTAGACAGTTTAGTTGTCAAACAGCTATGTTATTGCCTATCCTTAGAGTAACTTGAAGAGGATAGATGGATGGCAAATTTAGTGATTAATAAGTCAAATGTGAAGATTCTTTTTTTCCCTGTAATTTTTTCCCCTCTCATTTCTTTGATAGAGTATATAGTCTGCATTTCATTGAATCCAAGATGACTGATTTTACAATACATTATTATTTTATGTACCACTAAGAAAGAAAAACAAAACTTATGATGCTAATTAAAAATAAACAAAATGCACATTTGTTTTTCCTTGTTTATGGTGTACTCATTCATCAGTCACTAGCCTCTCGTTCCAATTTCTTCTGTTTTCAGTTTCCTTTCTTAGGTTTGATAGACAGTCATTTTGCATTTGTTTCAGTGATACAACTTCATTTATATGTGAGTATATTTCTTACTTAGATGTCATAAAGCATTTGATTTTTACTTTAGCAAAAAGTATGAAATTGAAGGCAATGCAATTACAAAAATTTTTTTCACTAATAATTGAAGTTAATACCCTGTTTCTTTCCTTGGCTTTTCATATACAAAATAACTTTGCTATAATACAAAATTATAGTAAAACCTTTTTGAAAATATTATTGGTAACTCAGCACAACGTAGTACCAACACTGCATATAACTCAATTGAAGAAAGGACAATATGAAGGTATGATAAAATCCACACACTTAAAGCAATGTAAACGCCACTGCAACTGCAACCTGTTTGAGAGTAGTGACTGTAAGATTTATCCTGATTTTAGGGGTTTTATTACATTTAAAAATTATCTCATAACTGATGCAAAATAGAAATACAATAATCATGCCAGTGTGCACAGCCCAGTTTTCATTAAGGCAGGATGATATGATGATAGAATTTATGAGGAGGAGAGCAATGTTTGAATCATTGATGAATGAATCTCATAATTTACTTTTGAAGTTTTTTTGTATGTGAATTATATTGGTAATTGCTAAAAATATCAGGCAACAACTTTGTAGTTTCTCACATAGATTAAAACTTGATTATTTTATTTGATTTTAAAACGTATTTTTCCACAAATGCTTTTCACTTAACCAAAAACAGTATTGTTTTACAACTAGAATTGTTCCCAAAGGAATAGAAATACTTGAAACAATTCCCAATAGCTAACAAAAAAAAAGGCATTACGTTAGAAGAATGGCTAATGTTAAATAGTATTTACCAAATCAAAAAGATTACTGAAAATATTAACATTATAATTTGATTTCAACTAAGAGATATACATAAAATTTTGTTAAAGTAAGCCAGCATTATCACTAGTCAGAGTTCTTGTAGCAGGAGAAGCTAAGTAGTATCTTGGGTAATTCACAACGAGAAACATGCCTCCTGAATAAGTTTATGGCTTCCCACTAATGAGCCTCTAGATCTAGTAAGCAACATACACAATGCAGAATACTGTATGTTTTATGTTCAACAGCAGACACTGACCTTTACCCATTCCTATACCCAAGCCAACTAAAATAAAATTTCATAAGGGTAGGGGGCATTGCCTGCCTTGCTTAATGCTGAGTCCACTGCTCCTAATCGTGCCTAGCACTTACCAGTAACTCCTTAATATTTATACAGTCCAAAGAAGAATCGACTACTGTATTTTTTCCCTTACTGATACAGCTTATCTAATATGGAATGTTCTTTCTCTTGATATTTTTCTCTCACTGATGAGTTGATTACTTTGATCTATTTAGATTGATATACCTAAAGTATTAGATATAAAAGCAACAGAAAAAAATCTCCTTTGGTACATTTTGTCAAGACTGTAGAAAATGAGTTTAAAGCTTATTGTAGAGCAGTACTTCTTAATCTCTTTTGTCCTCATTTGTCAACATGACATATAAAGACATATTTCTTTGGCCAAAACCAGGGTTATGAAAATACTCCAATTAAAATATCCTTAACTCTTTTTTTCTTCCATTTATGCTAACATTCGGGATCCATAATCTTCTCTAATTTATAAAAAAAATTGTGGTGCTGTAGTAGTAGTAGAAGCCCTATACTACTTAAAATATAGCATCAGCACACGAGACCCATTTGACACTGGCTTTGTAACCTGAATATTAATTGTATAGGTCACTTCATTAGTGCAGAAAATAAATGATGATGGCATGAGCTGAGGTAGTACAATCAATGACAGAACAAACTATATTAATTTAATTATTAAAATAAGTTCATAAATCTAAAGGCAGGATAATAGAAACTTTTAATACTGTGATATCAAGAAGTCATCTGTGTACTGTAAAATATAATTATATATATGAAAAGCACTTTGAATAAAGGCATGTACAAATATAACTTGCTGAGTAAAATATTAAAATCTGTAAGTCTCAAATGTAATAATTTCCATTTTCTTTACTGTATAATTATTTGTATAAATAATTGCATTAAACTGCTTTGTTGTTTAATGATAATATAACATAGATTTTATCACTTTTAAGTATAGTTGATTTATAATGTTTTGTTAGTTTCTGGTGTACAGCATAGTGATTCAGCTATACATATATATGTATATTCTTTTTCACAATCTTTATCATTATAGGTTATTATAAGATATTGAATATAGATCCCTGTGCTAAACAGTAGGACCTTGTCATTTATCTATTTTATATGTAGTAGTATCTGCAAGTCCCAAATTCCTAACTTTTCTGCCCCCTTCCATTTTCCACTGATAACAGTAAGTTTGTTTTCTATGTCTGTGAGTCTGTTTTGTAAGTAAGTTCATTTGTATCATTCTTTTTTAGATTTTATATGTTAGTGATATCATGTATTTGTCATTTACTTTCTGACTTCACTTAGTATGATAATCTTTAGGTCCATCCATGATGCTGTAAATGGCATTATTTAATTCTTTTTTATAGCTGAATCATCTTCCATCGTATGCATACATCACATCTTCTTTATCCAATCATGTGTTGATGGGCATTTATGTTGATTTCATGTCTTGGCTCTTGTAAATAATGCTGTTATGAATATTGGGGTGCATGTATTTTTTCAAATTGAAGTTTTCTCTGGATATTTGCCTAGAAGTGGGATTGCTAGATGATAGGGTAAGTCTATCTTTAGTTTTCTGAGGAATCCACATACTGTTCTCCATAATGGTTGCACCAAACTACATTCCTAACAACAGTGTATGAGGATTCCTTTTTCGCCACACCCTCTCCAGTGTTTGTCATTTGTGAATTTTTTAATAATGGCCATTCTGACCAGTGTGAAGTGATACCTCATAGTAGTTTTGATTTGCATTTCTCTGGTAATTAGCGATACTGAGCATCTTTTCATGTGCCTCTTGACCATCTGTATGTCTTCATTGGTGAAATGTCTGTTTAGGCCTTCTGCCTGGTTTTTGATTGGGTTGTTTTTTTTTTGTTATTGAGTTGTATGAGCCATATATATATATATATATTCTGGAAATTAGGCCCTCATCAGTTGCATCATTTGCAAATATTTTCTCTCATTCTGTAGGCTGTCTTTAGGTTTTGTTTATGGTGTTGATTGCTATGCAAAAGCTTATAAATTTAATTAGGTCCCACTTGTTTATTTTTCTTTTTATTTCTATTGCCTTGATAGACAAACCTGGGACAACATTGCTAGGATTTATGTCACAGAATGTTTTGCCTATATTTTCTTCTAGGAGATTTATGGTGTTCTGTCTTATGTTTATGTCTTCAAGCCATTTTTTTTTAGTTTATTTTCACATATGGTGTGAGGGAATGTTCTAACATCACTGATTTACATGCAGTCATCCAGCTTTCTCAACACCACTTGCCGAAGAGACTGTCTTTTCTCCATTGTATATTCTCGCCTCCTTTGTAAAGGACTAACTGATCATTCGTGTATAGGTTTATTTCTGGGCTCTCTATTCTGTTCCATTGACCCATATACATCTGTGTTTGTGCCAAGATCACACTGTTTTGCTTATAACTTTGTAGTATTATCTGAAGTCTGAGAGGGTTATGACTCCAGCTTTGTTCTTTTTCTTGGTATGGCTTTGACAGTTTTGGGTCTTTTGTGATTCCATACAAATTTTAGGGTCATTTGTTCTAGTTCTGTGAAAAATGCCCTGGGTAGTTTGAGACGGATTGCATGAAATCTGTAGATTGCTTTGGGTAGTATGACCATTTCAACAATATTAATTTTTCCAATCCAAGAGCATGCGATATTGTTCCATTTCTTTAAATAATCTTTAATTTCCTTTTTTTTAAAAATAGTTCTTTCATTTCCTTGGTCAGGTTTATTCCAAAGTATTTTATTTTTTGATGCAATTTTAAAAGGATTTGTTTTTCTACTATCCTAATATTTCATTGTTGGTGTAAAGAAATGCAACAGATTTCTGTATATTAATCTTGTATCACACTGCCTTGATTAATTCATTTATCAGCTCTAGTAGTTTTTTTAATGGAGTCTTTAGGGTTTTATATATATATATAGTATCATATCATCTGCATATAGTGACAATTTTACCACTTCCCTTCCAATTTAAATCCCTTTTATTTCTTTTTCTTGTCTGATGGCCAGGACTTCCAGTACTGTGTTGACTAGAAATAGATTGTATCACTTTATAAATTGTGCCTATAAATCCTTTCTTATCCTCAATGTGAGCAAATTTTCTTCTAAAATACAAACCAGAATACTTTTTAAACATCTTTAATGGAGTATATTTAGTTTTCCTATTGTGTCTTCAACCTAACCTTGATCTTAACTATTATTTTCTTTCTATCCAGTTAGCCCTGGAGACCAACATAAGGGTCACTTTAATATTCTTTTTTTAATAATCTTTATAAATCCTCTTAAATACAGGCTAAGTTAGAATTATGACATATTTTAGAGAAGAATGAAAAGGAATTATTCTGTACATAGTCCTCTTTCTGTTGAAGCACACACTTTAAAGGAAACTCTATTGTCCTACTTTCATAGGATGGGTTCTATACTGTTCCAAACAAATGCTATACTATCTATGGAATCTACTACTGAAGGAGATATCAAGATCTTTTTTTGTAAAACTCCATCAAATTAGTTTCTATTTTAGTTTTAATGACGTCCACAGTTGACTTAACCCTGAGCCTATCAGAGAATTGAGTTGTATCAAGTGATTTAAAGTTATGCCAAGGAAAAGACAACAGTAGGATTTATAGTCTTTAGAAAGCTTTATTTGCCTTTATTAAATTCCAAGCAAGGCCTGAATCTTGGGCAAAATACTACAGGATTAATTACAACAACAACAAAAATGGAGTAAGATGATGATGAGTGCTTTCAAGACCTTGTTGTCTATCTGATGCCTGATGGTGAAAACATCTAGGGTGGGAAAGAAGTCTTGAATATACTAAGCTCAAGAGAGTGTATGTTGTATAATTTTAGGGAAAAAACGACTAGGAAGCAGATAAATCACTTTATCAAGATTTTATTTATATTAGTAGCAAAGATTTAGTGACTACTTACAATGTGCCAAGATATTTCTCTGTATTATTATGTTCAATCCTTATTAGAGGATTTTATCATAGCAAATTTAACAATGAAGAGACTGAAACTCTTACATTTAAGTGCTTACCAGGACCCCAGGGCTCAGTGAATAGCATAATGTGGATTGGAGCTCAAATATTTAGATTTCAGAACTCAAGCTCTAAGGCAGGGGTTTTCTCAACCTCAGAACTATTTACATTTGGGACTATTTATATTTAGATTTAGATTTGTTTTAGGGGACTGCCCAGTGAATTGCAGGATTTTTACCAGTATTCTTTGCTTCTCCCTATAAATGCCAGTAGTACCTGCACCCAGTTATCACAACCAAAAATGTCTCCTGGAGTGCAAAGTTGCCCCCAGTTGAGAATTACTGGCATAAACCAAAATGCTTCTTTAAATCATACAGATAAAAGTGACCAATGCAGTACCTCTAAAAATAATCATACAAATAAACTGCTATCCTTTTAAAAAGATCATTTATAGCCACTAGAAGGTGATATTAAGCTTTTATAACTTCTATTTTATTTTATAAACACATATAATACTTATTATATGCCAGGCATTCTTCTGGGCCCTTACAATTAATTTTTAAAATATTAGCTCATTTCCTAACCCAATTCAAAGTACTAATAAACATTGGCAGCATTTATAAACATAAATATTGCTCAGTAACAGCAATAAAAAACCATACAGTATGGGGCATACAATTCAAAGGCTTCTTGTTTTAAAAATAACTTTTCATCCACATGGAGTTAATAGACTGTCATAAACTGTTTAAAAAGCAAATGCCTTTTTTGATTTCTCACTACATAATATATTGGTGTGAAGTAAATCAGTAGACCTTCAGTAGACCTTTTTCTGAATAATCACCACTGAAGTGTCAGTAGAAATTCAAACACAATTTATTTAAAAAACCTGTCCTTTTCCTGTCATCACTGAGGAAAAGGATTTCTAAAGCAGTTATAAATACCAGGACATTTTTCTGCACAAGAGTTAGCACATTACTGCAGCTGTTGGTATCCTTAGATTTGGAATCTGTTTTCAGTGATAAGGAAGAGTTTTGTTACAGGTCTAGAAATACTCTCCCACAGAAGGATTGTATACAGAAGTCGTTACTGCTTTGTAAGCAGGAAGCCTTGTAATAAGTTGAAGTAATAACCAAAAAGAAACATTCCAAGGTTCTGGCAGACAAGACCTATATTTTTTCAGATTGCACAAATTACCAAGAGGAAATTGTCTGGAGTTAAATTATTTCTTCTGGCTCAACCTCACTCCTGAATTCTTTAGGGGCAGTAAATCCTTCTGGTAGGCATTTAGGATTCTACCAGGGATAGAGGACATGCACAAGATAAGCAAGGTGAATGTGAACAAGGTCAGCTAAAGGCCGAGTTCCCAAGAGAGAAAGGCCAAGGCATCTCTCTCTCCTCATGAGAAAAAGTGAAAGCTCGCAACAATTTCCCACAAGCCCCTAGACTTAAGGTTGACTGTTCTGTATAACTAGAGAAAAAGAACTCCGAAAAGAATGAAATTCCGAGGAGCAATAATAAGTTATCTTTAAAACTAATATGTATCTGTGTGTGTGTGTGTGTGTATGTGTTTTGTAACCCACTCAGGATAATTCTAATTCTCTTTAGTTAAAATTTGATAAAAATCAGAATTGCAGGCAATCACTGCTTATAATAGCAATAAGGGTATATGACTAAGGACTCAATTCAAGAGAAACCTAAGAAAGTATAATTCTGCACAACTGATATTCCAGAAAAGTGTGATTTCTAAATACAAACGGTGAGAGTTTAAGCTAAGTTTGTAAGTCTAAAGGAAATGGGTAGGTAATAATTTTTATGAGTTTGCACAGGAATGCACAATAATGGACAATTGTTGTGGTTTACTACAACAACAACATGAAAAATGAGTCTCTTGTCTGGACAGCCAGATGCCCAATATCTAGCACATAATGGTGCAGTGTTTCTTGAATGAAAGTAGTATCCAAAAAAATTCACAAAAAATCCTTTTATTTACATAATGTCTTTTGCATGAATAATTCAAAGGCTTTATAGCCAATTGCTGCAGATTTACAAGTTGGAAGTATTTCTTGTTTCCAACAATAGATTTTTAATCTAGCCTATTGTTTATGCCTCTTGTTTTCTGCTGGGAGACTTCTAAAAGTAAGACATAATTTACCTAACCTATAAGATAACATGAGAAAGGGAGTAAAATAAAAATACAGCAATTTTACACTGCTCACTTGTTTTATATCAGTATAACGGAAGGCAAGTTATTTTTAGGAGTAAGTTTGACTCATTGTGTAAGGGCAAGATGTAATTAAATATATGGTACAATTTAGGGGATACTACAAATATACATCTCATCTGTCATATACTTTATTATAGGTGGCTTTCACATAAAATATAATTTATCCTTGTAAATGTACATTAAAATTATTTTCAAGTAACTCAATTCCATTTTACAAATAGAAAACTGAGGCTGTTAATAATAATTAGCTTTACTGAAGAGGACTCAGTTAGTAAAATAAGGTCTTTGAATTCCAAGTCATGTATTCTGTGATTTCTCTTCATCTGTCAAAAAAGTAAGTACCATTCCTGAACAGTTTGTTGATACTAAAATCTCACCTTTGTGTCAATCCCTTTACGTTTATGAGACATTCTTTGCTTATTAATTCTGAATTTAGTTTATTATATAACATATACCCAAGCTTCATGCAGAACTTGCTTTTAGATAACTTGAAGTATAACACTGTGAGTTATTAGTCATTTAAACCTTTGTCTGAATCAGATTATCCCTGAAAAAAGGGGCTTGAAAGAAATCATGGGAAGGGGAGGTATCTAGAAGTTATAAATAATATGTAGGTAGATAAGAATGATGTTGAAAAAGGGAAACAGAATGTAGACAAATAGTATACCTCACTCCTGCTCCCGTCCCTGGCCCTGGCCTGTATAAGCACCAAAGTATTTATAGAGTGAAATAACCATTGGCCCAAGGTTACTGGATCACTTGAAGTGTCTTTATGGATTCACTGGTTCATTTTTTGCAATATTTTTTCATTGTTTAAATTTAAATATTTTAGTTTAGTTATATATACCCAGATTTAAAAATACATATTCAAGATGTACTTCAAATGTGATTTTTAGGTTACTAGCCATTTTATATTCGCTTTGGTTATGTTTTCCAACAGACACATGAACAATTTAAGGCAGACTGAATATTATTTAAGAAAATTCAGGGGACATGTTCAGGACAAGAAATAGGATAAATAACAAACTTCCTTTTTATACTTGGTGGTTTGGTGACATAATACTATTTAAAAGTCCTTGAAAGAATTTACAATATCAAAATAATATTATAAGCATGTATGGAAATATGAAGTATGCAGAGTGCTTTGGAATTTGTGATGAAGTAAGTTATTTTTATCTGATTTTCTGAAATGCTTTCATATAGTATAAATAAAGAGTAAGACACAGCAGGAAATGAATTCTGGTATGGAAATTTTTGGTCAGGATATCATTACCTATAAGTTAGAAACAATTTTTAAAAGAAGCATGGAATTTCAAAAATACATTCTTTCACTGTGTAAAGAGTTGAGCCTTGGAGATGAGGTTTATTTAATAATAGCAAATTTTTTCAAATAACTAGCCATCTTTTCCTACTTAGGATAAGTTTATGGGTGTTAGAAACACGATAGAGTGTAAAAAATTCTAAGGCTATGCTTTTCTTTTGAGAAGCCGCTTTATCAACGCAAATCATTTTCTTTATAAACTCAGAGTAGCCTCAAAAAGTCTGCTAACAAAGAGAAAACAGATGGGCCACCAGCTTTAAAGTTGGTCATCCATAAAAGGATATAAAATTGATTTTTAAATAGAAAAAAAATCAATGAAGCACAAAATATAATGAGAGTGAGATGAAACATACAAATCGCTGTAATCTAAAAATTATTTTATTTTCATTTTTATTAATGTCACGTTTATCGTTTTATTAATTTCAAATATTGTAACCTCCTGCCCATTGAAAATATATTTTCATTCTGATCTAATAATAATAGTTCAAGAAGCAGTAGAGACTGAAAGTTAATGTAGTTTAATCCCTTGACTTTATAAGGAAACTGTGGCTAGAGTTAATAAGTGACTTACTTGCCCAAGATTATAAAATTGTTAGTAGCAGTTAACAACCAATTTCAGATTTCCCAAACCGTTTTTTAACATTTCCATTTAGAGCCCATCAAGTTTCATTTTAATGCATAGATACATGATACACATTTTATGTTTGAAAAACAAGGTCAAAAGGATTCATATTAGAATATTTAATTATATGTTCCAGCCATCATGCTATATTTTAATAGCACCCCTGAACTGTGGATATGTAGATAGGGATGTGTCTGTTAAGTCTGTGGAATAAAAAAAGATGGATAAGTAGAAAAAATCTTCGAGTTGTACAAGGAATGGTATTTTGTGCTAAAGAAGGAGAAATGAAGATCAAGGGGTAACCATGTGATGGTGGAGATTATATATGTGTGCACTGATCTTTGCAAGCTGTGTTCTGCTACAATAGGCTACAGTAGGTTACATGGTAACAGGATGTTGGCTCAGTGCAGGTCTATCTGCATTACTCAGACTAAAGTCATCTTGAGGCAAAAAGAATAGCTTTCTTCCATACAGAAAATCTGAAATTGTGTTTGGTACTTTCCTCTTTCTGTCATTCAATCCATCACTATTTTACAGTGATTCTACCATCATTCTGCTCATTTCTCTCCATCTCCATCCCTCTACTTCAAGACACCACCACCTCCTGGCAGGGTTACTGTACCTTCACACACATACTAGAAAAAGTTATAAAAATCTTTTTAAAATGCAAATCTAATAATGCCATTGGCTTCCTTATTTTCCTTAAATATTTCCCTGAAATATGTAGGTTATAAATTTAACATCATAATTATTTCTTAGCATGTAATTAAAATTTATTTTGGCCCATATTTTTTCATCATGTTTTATCATATTTTAACTTTGCATATAAATACCAATGAGTCTTATTTCAGGTTTCACGTTTTTTCAGAGCTTTAAAAAATGTTATTCTTGCCTATTCTGTGAAATATTTGTATTTTGGATAATTAGTAACTTTAAACATAATGACTGTTTGTGATACATGCCTTCTTCAGTCCCTAACAAATATATGCATTTTGGGTTGCCTTATTGTAGACAGTTTCACCTTGGACTGATTAATTTTTAATTATCCAGTTAACCTTCCTAAAATACCTTGTCATGTCATTTACCTTTTCATAAACTTTCAATAGATCTTCATTTGATTTAAAATAATAAACTTCTTAAATTAGCAGGCAAATGCAGACAAGTTACATGTATAATAGTCTCATTCCATTTCTCTGTGAACTTACTGCCCCAACTTGGCAAGAAACAATAAGTTCCCAAGTAGGCCTTGCAAGTATGTACCTATTCCTAATTCATAATGCCAGAGATGCCTTCCTGACTTTGCAGTAATTAAAATTCTATTTATTTTGGAGAATTCAGTTGAGAACATATCTCTTAAATTTTCTCTCCCTCATTTCACCCAATCCCTTTTTTCCCACCTATTTTTAATGTTTATCAAACGCTTTATATCATAGACTAGACTAGATGCTGAGAAAACAGCTATGAACAATGTGACCAGTTCTTACGTCCACAAACTTAGTCTAAATGGGTGACAGGCATTAAACAAATGTATAATATATGTGTGTATGCATATATTAGGACAACTACTTTAAAGGAATATTATCATGTGTTTACACTGAGATTATGAAAATACTATAACTTGTTTAAAATCGTGGAGTGTGACAATGTTCTTAAGGATGACCTGGGTACTGAGTTACAGCTGTCAGGCAAAAATGAAGGGCAAAATATTCCAGCAGATGATAAAAAATGAGGGACCTGAGGAAGGAAAGATATTTTCACCATTAAAAAACTTGAAGGTGACGAATGCTGCTAAAAACTCAAAGATGAAGGGGAAAAATTGTCTCAGGAATAAAGTAGGGTTGGATAACTCAGTGTCATGTAGATCATTACAAATGTAATATCTTTTTGAATTTCAGTAGGGAAATATTTAAGGAAAATAAGGAAGCCAACTGCATTATTAGATTTGCATTTTAAAAAGATTTTTATAACTTTTTCTAGTGTGTGTGTGAGGGTACAGTAACCCTGCCAGAAGGTGATGGTGTCTTGAAGTAGAGGGATGGAGATGGAGAGAAATGAGCAGAATGATGGTAGAATCACTGTAAAATAGTGATGGATTGAACGACAGAAGGAAGAAAGTACCAAACACAATTTCAGATTTTCTGTATGATCTCCACTCATTTGCTCATTCAACAAATAGTACTGAAATTGTTAGAAACAGTAGAAAACCAGATGCAAATATAAGGCCTCTCAGGGGACATATTTTATATTCATGGTGAGGGCAGGGGCACTATTAGTGCAGAGGGAGTAGAGGTCAGCCCTTCACAACAAAGAATTACCTAATCCAAAATGTCAATAGTGTCAAGGTTGAAAAACCTTGCCGTAGATTAAAACTGCAATTCCATCCAATATTTTCTTGAATGTACTCAAGAACGAAACATTTTCCTGACTCTGACAGTTTATATAACTACAGATGTAATTTACCAATTGAAGTTAAATCATCTCTTTGGTCTACTCCATTTGTAACCATGTCAACTGCTTATCTCACAGCCCCTCAGTCTGGTGCCTGTCAGCCTCCTGCATGGACAACGATCCAACGTGGGATGTCATTCAGCTGCGGTAAGCAATTGCTCTTTATTTCACTCTGTTAAGAAGCACTCTTCCTTATTGATTCTGGGCTGCACCTGAAGCATCACTACAATTTTTTTCCCCAACAACCTGAATCTGCTCCTATTGATCAAGTAATGCTGCCCTTCTGGCAAAATATGCTACACCAGCGGCACAGAGCAAGGAGAGAGTGCACATAAAGTAAAACGCTGCCGTGGGAAAGAGCCAGAGACGGCGCTTGCTCATCTAACTCCACCAGAGATGAACCCGATTGTAAAGGAACAAATCAGAAGACTTGCATTCTGTGTTTCCTTTGTCCCCTACTTATGAATACTGATTAACTTCAGCATAATTAGGTAGCTAGATGTGTTTAAGTAGCAACTCTATTAGCTTTCACATAGTTGTCCAGGAGGTATGTTGGTGGCCCTTATCTGTGGAAAACTGTCCTTTGACTAACAAAAATTTTAGCTATTAAGCCATACTAGTACAGAAGCTGTGCTCTGACACAGTTCTTAGACTGTATCCTCTCTTAGTCACATAAAGGCTGTGTAAAGTGGTAAATACGTTAACATCACTGCACTTTGCCTTCCTCACGTGCAAAATGAGGATGTACGATATACATAAAAGGATGATGATGTGACTGATGAAAGATGTGAACAAATAAAAAACAAACATCTGTAATGATGAGGATGTGAAACTCAATTGTTCGGGAGACAATTGTTCGAAGTGAGAAACAACAACACAGCCTCCCAGAGGCCCGCCAGTGAAGTACTAGAACCTTGGCTTTGCCATTCTAGCATGACTTTTCACATCGTCCCTTCATCATTTTGAAGATTCAGGTTACGTGCCTGTCTATTCACCGAAAACAACTAATTGATACAAGACATTCAAGACCCTTCCTGGGTTTTTACTAAAACTATCTAAACTACAGGTCAGTTTTTCCAGTCACAACATCTCTCATCACACTCAGATATCAGGCTTTCCTTAGGCCCATCTCCACTGATAGAAAGAGGTGTAACAAAGAATCTTACTCATAGAGAAGATTAAAGAATCGAATGCGTTACTTCTATGTAATATGCTTAGCTCAGTGCTTGGCACATCATAAATATTAGCGTGATGGTTACCATGTATAAGACTGTCAATACAATAAATAGGAACATGACTTCTACAACTAACATAAGGATATCTAGTATTTCATCACAATGGAATTTTCATAGATATGTTAAATCCTATCACTAATAATGTATAACTATGTCAAAATATGAAAGATTAAATGTGTACATTATAAAGGAAATCATTGCATTTTTCTTCACCTTGCTTTGCAGCAACTGGCAGCAAATCATTGCTGTCCTCAAGCTGATAACTGTCTTCTTATAATAAGGAGCTTTTCCCATTATTCCCAGTGTGCAAATATATCCAGTATATTTGGCCAAAGTTGTTACTTCTAGCCTTCATCACACTACCGTGAAGCTAAGGTAAAGTGTCATTTCTCTATAAGTAAAAAGTTTTAAGAATTTTGGTTTTTTTCCTTGCCATTCGATTATAATGATTGAAGTTAAATGATGTTGTAATTTATGAAGGAAGAGTAAAAACAGCATTTGAAATTCAGCATTTGAAATTTTGTGACCATGAAACCACTTGCCATGGTTAAGCCTATAGCATATGCTACATTCCATCATCTCCTGCACTTGTGGTATTAGTCATTGAAGAAGAAGTATTTCAGTTGTTTTACCAGTTAGTAGGACTATTTCAGCTTTAGGTAACGGAAATTATTTCACTTCTCTTGATGCATTTACTAGCCTTATTGCACAAGAGTTTACTAACCCCTTCTTCTAGAAGCCACTCTGATCTATTCTAATATATTCTTTGAGAAACTGTTTTCCATGGTAACATGCCCTTTTTTTCCAGTTAACATTTATTCACAATGTTGTAGTTAAATTTTGCTTGTTGCTTATGTTTTTACCCTATAATTACCATTTCATAACATGAGTTATCTAAGGGAAAGGATGGTACTTCTTTTTTATATGTATGCCCAACCACTAGTAGAGAGCTATGTAACCTCCATGTTCTCAGAAGAAAGATCAGAAAAGAAAAGGATGATGCAATGAAGAAAGTGTATCTTAAGGTGGGTAACCAGGCTACAGGAAACATTTTAGCTGTATCTTTAAGATTCAGCTTTTAACCATGAAACATTTAATGATTTGTCTAATGCATGTTATTCAAATCATAGATACAGATACAGATAGATGGATAGATACACATATACATATATATATAGTCACCACCAATGAGTATTTCTGTAACACATAACACATAACAAGAGACTTACTCACTTATTTTCAGGTTTCTGTTAACATACATAATTAGTGCCAGGTGCAAAATAATCAATTTTGTTAACCCAGTGAGGAACAAAAGACATTCTACAGAGTACATGAAGAAATGAAAAATATTCCCACAATTTGGGCAAATAATATTCTAAATATATTAACCACATTTTAACCCTCAGGAGATAGTGTTTCTCACAAAACTGTAGTATGGCTCAGTGGACTGATTTTAAAAATTAGTTTATATAACAATGTAAGAAGTAGTCTAACCATCTGTTTCCTGATATCACTTGTTTTCAGACTTAAGTGGGGTCAAAGAATCACCTAGGATGCTAGTTAAAATGAGTTTCACCTTCAGAAAATTTGAATCATTATGAAAGTCTGCTGTATTGGGACCTAGGTTCTACATTTTAAACACAGCTTCCAGCAAGCTGATACATTTATTATATAAATATTTTCTGAGTATTTATTATGCTTAATAAAATATTGGTGGAATTTTTTTCAAAAATCGTATTGAAAAATAACAGTACATGTCAAGAACTGTGAAGAGTTTGAGATTTTACTCAGGTTACAAGCTGACAAGTTGGCCACCATCATTTCACAGATGCTGGCAGAGGACATCTGAGTCCAGGCTCAAGACTCTGGGACTTTATTTCTCAGGACATAGCAGGCAGGATAGGCTTTATGTGCACATCAATTCCCTCTGCTCCCCAAGTGCGCCAGTTGATCAGGCGAAGCAGCCCAGGTGGATGCTGCACAGAGTAGATTTGCATCAAAGTTGAAGAATCCCATTCTTTTAAAGGGGGCTACTATCAAACCTGTCCAACTTGCATTTTAAACGTTAATGCATAATGTCCAATAGTTGTTTTTATTGGAAGAATCATCCACAATTTCTAACATAGAATTTTGCTCAGAAAAGCAAATGTGTTTACCAAAAGAAATGAATGTATATGATAAGAAGCAAAATACTAATTATTGTCTAATTCATTTAAAGTTTTATTTTTATGGTGCAGTGATTGAGAGCTGTATATTCCTAAAGTGAAAGGCAGCAGAATCTGCTGGTTCAATTGCTGAGGGACTCTTTCAGCGTTTCGAATAAAATGTAATATTTAAATATTCTCAAGTGTCACTTAAAGAAGTGTTAGATCAGAATAAATTGAAGATGTATTCTACAGGAACCTTAGAATGTTCTTAAACGTGCCTGGATATGGGGTTTTTTTATGTTTAATTCATTTTGATAAGCTTATTGATTTAATATTATTCCTTGGAATTAATTTTATTACTCATGATAAAATATAATATGCTAGAATGAATTGTGGCTTCTGAGGCATTTTTTTTTCTGTGCCTTGTTGGGAAAGTTACTGAATCCACAAGATCTCTTCAAAAGGTCATTTTAGTGTGATTTAGACTTCTTGGCAGTTTTCCTATTATCTCTGGAAACAATGATCTTCCTTCTCATTATTCTTCTGAGTATTTTCAAATACCATGTATTTCCCCCTGTGGCCCCAAAGGATAACTTACCGCTTAGCACAGACATAGTAACTAGAGACTTGTCATAAGCCACCTGAACCTAGAGCCAACTCATACACCTAAAATGCAAACAGGTATTCCTGGTTGGTAATCACATTAAAAAAGAGTGAAGACCTGGGGTAAATATCAGATTTCTTAGATCGTTTGAACATGCTTTTCCAAGTCTCCTAAAGTATGTTAAAGAAGCTGTCCGTTAAAGTTATCTGAAAAGTTCCAATCCAAATAGTAACATTATGACTTCTCTTTATCATGGGAGTTCATAAATGTTGACCTATAACTCAATCTATTTTAAAATAGTAGTCATTTAAGTCCAAACATAGTTTCAAGATCTACATTTTTACTCTCCCACATTTTTGTTTTTGATGTCATATTTTACATCTTCATGCTTATCCCTTAACTGTTTATTGTAGTTATAGTTGATTTTACAATTTTTTATCTTTTAATCTTCATACTGTCTTAGGTGATTGATCCTCAGTCATATATATATATGCTTTTCCTAGTGTGATTTCCCCTTTCCTATAAGTTCTTTCTTCTTTTCCACTTAGAGAAGATTCTTTAACATTTTTTTAGCACAGGTTTAGTATTGATGAACTCTTCAGTTTTTGCTTCTCTGAGACATTCTCTCTCCTTCTCTTCTAAATGATAATCTTGCTGGGTAGAATATCCTAGGTTGCAGGTTATTCCTTTTCAGCACTTTGAATATATTATGCCACTCCCTTCTGGCCTGTAATGTTTCTGCACAGAAATCACTTGATAGATTTATGGGGATACTCTTGTATACAACTTTGTTTTTCTCTTGCTGCCTTTAAAATTCTCTCTTTATCTTTAACTTTTGCCATTTTACTTATGATATGTCTTAGTGCAGGACTGTGGGTTCATCTTGTTTGGGACCTTTTGTGATTCCTGTACCAGGATATCTGTTTCCTTCTTCAGGATTGAGAAGTTTTTAGCCATAATTTCCTCAAATCCATTTTCAATCACCTTCTCTTTTCTCCTTCTTGGACCCCGATAATGTGAATATTGACATGCTTAATGTTATTTCAGAGATCTCTTAAATTGATTTAATTTTTAATTTTTTTTCTGTTCTGATTGGGTGATTTCCATTATCTATCTATTCTATCTTCTGGATCACTTATGTGTTTTTTGGTATCATTTAGTCTGATATTCATTCCTTCTAGTGTGTTTTTATTTCAGCTATTGGATTCTTCATTTCTGATTGGGTCCTTAGATTTTCTAGTTTCTTGTTGAAGTGTTCATTATTACTTCAGTTCTTTTCCCTAATTCAATTAACAACTTTATTAATGTTTTGACTTCTTTATCTGGTAAATTATTTGTTTCATTATTTTTTCAGAAGTTTTCTCTTGCTTGTCCAGTTGAGAACAGTTCCTGTGTCTTCTCATTTTGCTTAATTTTCTCTGTCTTTGTGAATTCAGGGGAGACAATTACCTATTGTGGTCTTCAAGCGGTGTCCTTATGTAGGGGTGTCCTTGTATAGCCTGTGTCCAGTGCTTTTGGTGGGAGAGCTGGATTTGACATGAATGCAAGTCACATTTTCCCTCAGGGTGTGCTGGCAGCTGTCACCTTGGTAGGAGATAGGGCTCTAGATGGAGAGGCTAGAGCTGGAACTGGGTGTAAGGTGGGGCTTCCCTCTTGCTCAGTGGCTATTGCCGCCCTAGAGGGGATGGAGTCAGATTCAAAACTGCTGGAGCAGAAGCCATGAGGGTTGGTCCTGGGCTGGTTCCGATTGTGTCAAATGCGTGTTTTTCCCTCGGCCTATACTGGGATCCTTGCCCCAGTGGTGGGGAGTGCTGAGACAATTGGGGCCTATGTGCAGCTTTGGGTGCAAGTCCCCTTTTCCCCTCACAGCCAATCACTGCCCCCAGCTCCACTAACCCCCCTACCTTGTCTTAGAATCACTCTGCAGGGAAGCTGGGGCCCATGTGGACTCTTGGAGTGTATCTGGGGGTGAGCTGTGGTGGAGCAGCTGATGTCAGTGATCTGAGCAGCTTCTGAGGTGCTTCTTGAGGTAGCACCAACAGTGGCCACCACCCCACCCAGGATCCACCCCAGGACTGGGTCACCACTGTGTCCCATGGTCTTTTTTCTGGTCATGGCCATCCCAAGTTCAGTGCTGTGATGTGGAGTGAGTGGGGCTGGAGCATTAGCTCAGCTCCACCTGGTGTGCATGGCAAGGGGGTTAGGAAGAAACCCAGCAGCCACTAGGGCAGACCTCTCTCAGCCCCACCTTGGGGCCTAACCAGCACACCCATACTCCTCAAGAGCAGAATCCAGGCCTCCCACAGCCCTTCTATTTGCCCCAGGGTCCTCCAACCAGCCAAGGGGCCTTTTCTTCTCTGCATAGCACCTCCAGACTGAGACACCCTGTCTGTGGCTTGAACTGCTCACTCCCCAGGATGGGCATCTGCCCATGTGATATCCCTTTTCCTAAGTCCTCTCCCAGGAGTACAGGTCCCAACTCAGTCATTTTTCTTCTCTTTTTACCCAATTATGTGTGCATCTTTCTTACAGTCTTGATTGTACAGGAGTTCCTCCTGCTGGCTTCTAGTTACCTCTCAGTGAGAATTATTTCACATGTAGATATATTTTGATATGTTCATAGAGAGCGGTGAGCTCCATGTCCTCTTACTCCACTATCTTGATCTCTCTCAATTGCAACTTTTCTTATCACACCTATTAAGTTTGACTTAAGCAATTCAGCAGGCTTACTTTTGAAACCTCATTGCTGTTCTGCTGTTCTGCTGTTCTGCTCCTGAACTTTTTCATGTAGACAATAACCATGTTGATAACATTATTTAATTTCCTGAATATTCATGTTGTCAAACTTTTCCTTTTTGAAATATCCAAGTAAAAACTCTTACAATGCCATTTCAAATGACAAGCATTTGCCTTTTTAAACTCATTTTATCATTATCTATCATTGTAAGCACAATCTAAAAAATTCTCTGCATAGAAAATCCTACCATGAAAAATGACTTAAGTAAATAATGCACACTCTCAATTTTTTTCCTGACCCTCAGCATGTGGGTCTACATTGGTCTAGACTTCACAGCTCTGAGACAGGAGTTCTTAGTTTTCATTACTCAGGTGCAGAAAGGCCATTGCCCTACTCCAGCATTTCTGGCTTAATGGTCGGATGGCAACATCACCTTCTCAGTTGTAAAAGTCACACTGCTGAGAGTCATCATTAACTTCTCATTCCTTACCCAACACATACATTCAATTATATAATCATTATACTTTCCACTTCCTTGGCCCCTTCCACTGCTCAGACCATGATCACTGACAACTACAGATGGAGACTCACTGTTCTTTCTACCTTGGCCTTGCCCACCTACATCCGCTCCATTATCCACAGTGCAGCCTAAGTAATTTTTGGAAAATAATTTGAATCATGTCATTCCCTTGAAAGCGCCAATGTCTCCCATTGATCTCAGATTAAAGTTCAAATTTCTTAAATCATTTCAATGTCCTTCAATACTTTTCTTGCCTCCTTTGTCATTTCTAATTTTGTATTCTACATTCCAGTCATGCTGATATCTTTTATTTCCCAGACTCAAGAACAATCTCATCTGTTTCCTCTGCATACTTTCTTTAGTCCCTCTTCACCTGGCTAATTCTACTTTCCCTTCAAGTTGCAGCATAAACATCAGTTCTTCCAAGAAACGTTGCCTAACTCCTCAAATTAAGTGCCTTAATGCTCTGATGGTATCTCATATAAACATAACAGCCATGTGACAGTGTTACAATTTTCTGCCTACTCTTTATTTCCAACCAGATCACAGAAACCACAAGAAAAGTAATTGCATTTATATTGTGCAGTTATATTTTCACTGCCTAGCATAGAGCTGATACATAGTACTTTGTCAACATGTAAAGAATGAAATATGTTAGTGCACTATGCCAGGAATATTATGGTAAAGGTATTACAGTTGACCCTTGAACAATAAGTATACACAGGTCCACTGTATGCAGATTTTTTTCAATAAACACATTGGAAAAATTTTTGAGATTTGGACAATTTGAAATAACTTAATGGTAAACTGCATAGGCTTGAAATATCAAAAAATTATGAAAATGTCATGAATGCATAAGATATATATAGAGGTAAGTCCTCCTTATATAGGCATAAGGTAATATTTAATGTGAAATTAATAACCTGTTAATTTTCTGTTTTATGACTTTGCTTTCTAAGAATTCCATTACCATGTATGCCTCTCCCTCTCATTAACTGTAAAAACAGCTTATCCAATCTATTTTCACAGGTAAGTGTTTTTTTATTTCCAATATTGTATTATGAATATGACTGTAAAACTGTATTTGATAAACATTTTATAACAATTTACTCATTAGTGTATAGGCTAGGCTACCATGTAGCAATCATATTTTTTAATAATGCTTAAATCGTTACACCTGTAAGTAAATATAAACTTCTTTTTCACACTATCTTTCCATTTTTGATGTCGTGTTATTAATACATAGAATATTAGTGGTTTTTTATCATATAAGACAATACTGATGTAGGTAGTGACAGATGATTCACCTTGTGAATAGATGATGTAAACTTTCAGTATCAATAAATACAGTACTACTGTAAATGTATGTTCTCTTATGATTTTTTAAATAACGTTTTTCTCTAGCTTCCTTACTATAAGAATAAGTATATTATACACATAACATAAAATATATGTGAATTGAGTATTTGTTATTGGTGAGGCTTCTGGTCAATGATAGGCTGTTAGTAGTTAAGTTTGAGGGAATCAAAAATTATGAGTATTTTTGATTGATCAGGGGGTCAGTGCCCCTAACTCTCACATTGTTCAATGGTCAACTGTACACAGATATAAAAAATTTAATATGATGTAAGAAATTTATCTGTCCTTAGGCATTCTGATAAAGTTATCTTTTAAAAAAAGTTTGAATATAAAAAGAAATGTCATAATATAAGGTTACTATTTTTATCCACTAAACCTGGCGAGATACACCAAGAACGAGGTTAACGGTGCAGGTCTTTATTCATATCACCCCAACTGGCAAGCACTCTGGTTACTTTAACTCTTTTGACTATAGAGGCCCCAGTTGCTCAGTATTTAGGCACTTACTCAAAAAGCATTGTTTTACTTGCTTTGCGACGTTAGAATTAGAATAACAAAGGTAGTCTAACCTCAGCTTTTCAAGAACTATTTAAGATTAAATTAAATAATGTTTGAGAAATTACAATATTTTAAGCCATTCTAAGGGCTGAAAGAATACAAAGATGACTAAGGCAAGTCCCTGTCTTCAAGTAATTATGTGCACAGATAGAGTACAAGGAAAACTAACAAGAGCTGTAATAATACAAATAAAAGATGAAGATACAGGAGTATGCAATGTTGCTTTCAGCAGGTTCAAGGAGTGAGATCTGAAAGATATTATGGAGGGTATCACATGAGGATTTGGTGGTGGTGAAAATCTGGGTGAATGGAGAATGAGATAAGGATTTCCATGGTGAAGTAGTAACACTGTCATCAATAACGTGGAATAAAACAAGGGACTGCAAGGGCTAACAGGAAATATTAAGCATCCATACAGGTGCAGTTTACATTGAATGGAAAGACGCGTGTGGTAAAGTGTGGATGAGATCAGAATGTAGGTCATGAATGCCATATTCATAAGGACTTTGGTCAGTGGGTGATAGGATCCATTTAAGATTTCTAACCAGTGTAGTCACTCCTTAGGAATGCACAAAAGAAAAAAAAAAAACTCTTCATGGTGACTCTATCTTGACATTTTTGTTTAGCTCTATGAATTTTGTAGAAAGTGTCAATCCCATATAATTTGATCCTGCCCCTCCTGAAATAAAGAGGGAGATTAAAGTGATTTGAATAATACAATGAAAATTGCCACCATTGAAATGCTAATATAGATGCAGCTTTTGCTGAAGTGAATTTTTGATTGTGGGAGATGTAGATTTCAGGAACAGGAGATTTCACTTTTTATCTGAGAAACAGATTCAAGAGCATAACTATTACAATATCTTTAATAATAAATCATTGCTGTTGTTTATTTTTCCCATTCACCTTATGCCATCTTCACAAAGAATAAATGAGCTGTCGTTTCTTAACTACATGTATGACGTGAGAAAAGAGAATATCTAATTCTTCAACCCTTTCATTTTCCTTGAGTACTAATCAGTTCATGATCTCAATGAAGTTATGCAAAATATCTCTGCCATACTAAGACCATCTTGGGAATCTGAGTAAGTTTATAGTAAAATGATATTCAGTCCATTGTCTTAGATGGGGTAGTTTCCAGTTTTCTACTTCTGCAAAGCAGCTGAAGAGAAAATAAAGGACATAAATGACAAAGCATATAAACTGATTACATTGCAAAGTATAATTGAAAACATGTGCACTGCAATTTTTGAGTAAATGGCAGGCATATAATTGTCACTTCTTCTTTCTTTAAAGTAGGCATATGGTTAACAGGAAATAAGTTTGAAATAATCTTTATGTGGAAGCAAAATTACTTCCTCTTCAGTATTCAGTTCTTAGCAGAATACTTAACATGTTCTGTATTTGAATGTAAAGAATCTTTTGGAAGTACAGTAATGATTTGTGGATTGGCTTAAACCCAAAGCATGTTTTCAACTCTTAATTAAACTATATATATTACACCATAAAAGATATTATGTAATTGCAAATATGCTCTAGATTAGCAATTTTTTTCATAATAAGGTAGCTTCACTTTCCAGACTATAAATTCGATTGTTTCAAAGGCTCATGAACACAGTATAGGTAGTTGTATAGAAAGATAAATGCTTCCAGAAGTAGAAAACTGGAAACTACCCGATCTAAGAAAATGGATTGACTATCATGAAATCCTTTGTTAGTTCTTTTCATAATTCGTATCATTCTTCTGAAAATCATTATTATACAGAATTTTATTTTACACTACTTTTAAGGTGAAGTCCTAAACTTTTCTTTCAAAACATTTTTTGGGGTTTTATGTTCTTATATATTGTATATCTGTTAATATGTAGACTTTATTTTTTAAATGTATAATATGCTTTCATATAATGTATTATAAGTACATAATAATCAGGAACATATTTTAAAAATGAAATGTGATTCTTTATCGTTTTAAATAAGATCTTACGATTTATTGAAACCTGTCACTCTAAGAACTATTGATGGATCTGGGGCTCCTACTAGGGGATGAGGAACTATGTAATTTATATATACTAGCTCAAGTCAAGTGAATTTTATTGACAGGCTATTTAGCATAGTAGAAACAGCATACACTTGGCATCAGGCAGTGCTGAATTAATATTTTGGCTGTAGAATAATTTCTGCTACATAACTTTGGACAAGTTACTTAGAGGGTCAAAGACTCTGTAGTCTTACTTCTTAAATAGGGTTAATCCTTACTTCTCAGAGTGTTACAGAGCTTAAATGACCTACGTAAAGTACATAGCAGAGGACCTGTTATCAGGATGTTTACTACCAGCGTCAGTATTACACATAGGTGAAACTGTGATCTTATTTCTGTTATCAAGAAATCTATATTCTGCTCAGGTGTGTGAAATGTAATTGAATAGAGGGTTCCACAAATGAAAAAGAAACACCTGCTCACATCAGTGACTATATACACATGTATATCAGGTAAATGTTTATAAATGCAGGGAGCTGTGTATTTTTGTGTGTGGTAGAGAGAAGCAGATGGCGACTTCAGAGCTGTGTGTGTTCTGCCCCCACACTTAGCATGACAAAATAGATCTGAACCCTGGTCTCTCTGAGACCTCTAAATCAAACTTCTGCATGACTCTATTTATATGAAAGGCAGCACAATTAACTGAGTTCCAGTTACTATAGTTTGTGCTTCTTGTCAAATAGTTAATCCTAGCCAAGTAGGATAAATTTGATGTATGACTCAGGCACCCTTAAATTAACAAGGTCTTTTCTTGCCGATTTGGGGCACAGATTTCTAGAAATGAGGGCCTTCAGGAGGGCCTGTCTTGCCTCCAGGAGCTTAGAGATTAAACTTGGCACTCTTTTACAGGACAACAGCTGCTCTCTTTGCAAGAGGAGGAGCATGGAAAGAAGAGAAACCTCTATGCTATATAGGGCACAAGGAACAGCTTGAAGTAGAATACTCTGAAAACAATAATACTTAATACAGACTACGGAGTGGGGGGAAGTTACGTAAGCTCTACTTTAAGAATTTTTAAGGGCAGCATTACAATAATCCAATTTTAAAGACGGAAAAGAGTTTCCAATCTTGAAAAACAATATTTCAGAGAAAGTCTCAGGAAAATAATGGTATCTTAACTTTTCAATATCTTAAAAACTTCTAAAAGCAAGAGTAAAACCCATGATTTTGAAATTTAGTGGCAGAGAGAAGAAAACAACTTTGATGAAATGTGGTTGAAGTAACATTAACTCTATTTCTAGATGTTTTCAAACATCTTCAGTGCAGTACAGTTCTCACTAAAATGACCAGTTCCCTGTTATACATGAGATCTAGTGTGGCCCAATCTTAAATAAACAGTGAGACTGCACTAATGAGGTCAAGTAAAATGAGATGTAGAACTATATAATCAGACAAATAAATATGGCTATAAAAATAATTTTACTAATATATACTTAAATTATGTCGATGCTATATCCCATGGAAGAAAGCTCTGTAAGGATTATATGTTCATCAGAATGCTCCTTTTGAGAATTTTAGAAGTAGGTATATAAACAGAAACTGAAACAAAACAAAACAACCAACCAAAAAGCCCCCTAAAACTCAGAAATACTCTTATACTGTGGCCAGAATTTAAAACCCATTTATTATTTGTTCAGTTTTTTAGATAAAGAATAGTTATTGAGCACCTACTAAATTTTAGGCAGTATTTTACCAATTATGAACAAGACCAAACTTTTCCCTCTTAGAGTTTACATCCCATGTAGGGGAGACTAAGGGTAATCTATACGTGATACATTCCTGCATTGCTAAAAGCTATGGAGAAAGTGACCAAATGAAATGAGCTGGAGAATGACTAAATGAAGGGGTAAGTACTAATTCAGTTGAGTTGTCAGAGAAATCACCTCAAAGGAAGTGCATTTTAACTTAACATCCAAATTATAGGTAGAGTCAGCAATATAACCATCTAAGGAGGAAAAAAACCCAGGAAAAGCAAATAGTACTGTTAAAAACCTCAGAGCCAAACATGGACACCAGTGTGTTTGCTGAGGAAGGAGTGGGGGGAGATCACAGAGAACAAGGTCAGAAAAGTAGTCAGAAGCCACTCATGCAGTCTCATAATAAAGACTGTCTTCAATTTTGTTTGTATTAAAGGATAACTTGATGCAGAAGAGTGATGGGATAAGACCCAACACATTGGAAAAAATGATTGGCTCCTGTATAGAAAGTGGATCTACTAGAGAGTAAGAAGACTTAGTAGGCAATTACCATAGGCCAAGAGCGAGATGACTTGGAGTTTTGGAGGCCCCCAGATACATATATTTAAACTGTAAGTTATATATGTATATAGTTTTATTTTCATATTTGAAATAAGTAGTTTTCATATATAAACTATTTGTAAAAGTCCCTGAAAATTCATGAGTACTAGCACTATGTCTGTAATATCTAAATTAGAAGATGTTATTTTTTTCTTTACTTCTAACAATTAATATGTTGCTACCTCTGTAAGGTATCATGTGAAGTAACCTGAAATAATGAATACGTGAATAAAAGGACTGGACTGGTTTACAGACGTGCTCAGTCCACAGGAAAAGTGGGCTAAATGTGAGTAGTGGAATCCTTTACTTCATTTACTTTTGGGGCTTAGGCATTTCTTCATTTAATAAATTTACACCAATGGCCACTTTTTGCCAGGCACCGTGTCGGGCATTAAACATGTGGCAAGGAGCAAAAATGACCTGCTACTTGACCTTATGAAGCTTTTGATCTAGCCATCCAGATAAAAATGGACAAATGTTCTTTCAGTTGGGAGTAGTATTTGGTTTTTGTTTTCAAAGAATAGTGATATTAAGATATGTTTCTAACATATAGTTGTCAATCACTTGCTGTGTTTCAAACCCAGTATCAATGCCAGGCCACTAAGTTTCAAAGGACAAATCATCTATATTGGGTAATATTGTTCAAATGTTTCTGTTTAACTGCCTCCAAAAATAGTGTACAAAGAACAAAAAATATTGTTCTAAACCGAGGAAGAGCTAGAAATTAAATGAGAACAACTGAACTTTTTGTTTTTATTGTCATATAGTCAGTTTATAATGTGTCAATTTCTGGTGTGAATTTATAAGTTATGTAACTGATTCTGCTTTGGTACCAGTGAGGAAAATGGGACTTTTTTTTTTAATGAAACATTTCTTTTTAATTTGAGTGCCTAGAGTATATGCATCTAGGATTGTGAACATTTACTTACATATTCATCCCTCCAACAATTCACCTACTCTTCTGTCAATCGATTTTCTACAGGTAGTAAAAATTTTTGCTGCCAAGAATAATATTGTCAATATTTGATTCGTTATATTTTGATGTTTTACATATTCAGTCTTTCCTTCTTCCTATATTTTTGCTCATGATACCCACTGGTCAAAACACAGAGTGATAGAATGAGACATTTTCATTTAGGTCTATATACATTTTTAAACTGTCATATTTTAATATTTCTAATAGTTAAATTGTATTAAAGGTCTAAGATGCAATAATAGTTCATAAAATAACATGAATGAGAATGATTGCATGATATTATTATTTTTAGAATTGGTTAAAACATGTATTACTCAGCATTGTTTTAATAATTTATTTGCAAAATTTTCCAAAGCAACTAGATTCTCCCTTGGCAATAACTGGACTTTGATTTTCATATGTTCTTTGGGAAATATAAATTCATAAATAAAAAGGAATCTAGAGTTGTAATGTCTAATCCCCTGAATTCAAACAAAAGGAACAGATGGATTAACAAATCCATTTTAGTAAACTCAAGTATTAAGCCCAGTGCTAAGAAGGTTAAAAATATTCCTGAGGGGAAAACCATTTCCCACATTTTAAGAGAGGAACCTTGCAGAATACGAGACCTTGTTTCACTCGATAGCCAAAAGAATCACAGAACAGCTGACAGTATGAAGCCAATTACATAGGCTTTTTTCTTTGGGGTACCCTGGAGGGTCCTCAAGGTGAGCCAGTATGGAAAGAAAGAAAATGTTAGAATTTTAAATTATTTTTATAATATGAGAAGGAAATGAAGATTGGTGCCCCAAATCCTTACTTTAATCTCTTTACGTAACACTCATTTTGCTACATGCTTTAAGTGTCTCCAGCAAATAGTGAGAGGCACAGAAAGGTTGAGAAGGGCACATGTCCAAATTCTGTTAGTTCAATTAATACGAGATAACATGACACATACTTAACTGAACAGACATAAACTTGCACATATCCCTGTATCCTAGAAGCACTGTGGAGCTGATACCTATGCTGCTACAGTGAACTATCTGATAGCCACATGATGAGGTAAATAAAGTGATAATCTCATCCAAGGTAAGAAATCAGTCAAATAATTAGAAGTTATTTTGCTTAACTGAAACTTCATGCCTGTTGATTGGTGACTCCACATTTTCCACCTTCCCAACCCTTGGCAATCACCATTTAACTCTTTGATGCTGCGTATTTACCTATTAAAGTTACCTCATTTAAGTGGAATCATCTTACTGTGTCTTACTGTGATAGGTTTATTTCACGTAGAATACTGTCTTCAAGGTTCATTCACATTGTCACATACAGCAGGATTCCCTTCTTCGTTAAGGATGACTAGTATTTCATTGTATGTATATATTGCATTTTCCTTATCCACTCACCCGTATAGGCATTTAGGTTTCTACATCTTGGCTACTAAGAAGAATGTGGGAATGCTAATATCTCTTTAAGATCTTGATTTTAATTCTTTTGGACAAATATCTAGAAATGGGATTGTTGGATCATATGTAGTTCTATTTTTTTAATAGCTTCATACTGTTTTCCATAGTGGCTACATCATTTTGCATTCCTACCAATAGTGTACAAGGATTCAAAAATTTTCAGGCCCTCACCAATACATGTTGTCTTGCTTTTTTGATAATAGCCATCCCAACAGGTTAGAAGTGATATCTCATTGTGGTTTCAATTTGCATTTCCCAGATAGTTGGTTACAGTGAGCATGTTTTCATATACCCATTTGCCATTTGTATGTCTTCTTTGGAGAAATGGCTATTCAAGTCTTTAGCTCATTTTTTTTAAGTTGGGTTATTCATTTTTTGCTCCTGAGTTATAGAAATTCCTTACATATTTCAGAGATTAACCTCTTATCAGATCTACGGTTTGCAAATAATTTTTTCCCATTCCATAGGTTTTCTTTTCACTGTTGATTATTTCCTTTGCTGTATAGAAGCTTTTTGGCTTGAGGTACTCCCACTTGTTTATTTTTGATTGTTGGCCTATGCTTTTGGGGTCACATCCAAGATCACTCAAAATCAGTATGAGCTCTACTCTATGTTTTCTTCTAGGAATTTTATAGTTTCAGCTCTTACATTTAAGTCATTAATCCATTTTGAATTGATTTTTGTGTAAGATAATGGTCCAATTATATACTTTTGCATGTGGATACCCAGTTTTCCCAAATACCATTTGTCAGAGACTATTTGTGTAACCTCTCACTTTATTGAAATTATCACTTTGTTCATGCACTGGTCTCATGACTTAGATACACATCTTTGATAGTTATTTTGATTTTCTACCAGGTAAGTCACATAACTCTATTTCAAAAGGGTCAGTTTATGAAGATTTATTTATTTATTAAGTTCCTTTGCTTGGAACATCTTCGTCTAATTATTTTCCTTAACTCCGTACCTTAAAGTCTGTGCTTAGACAAGACAGGCATGTCTCCCAATCTTCACAAACTGATTGGAAGATCTCCACCAATCAGCTCTGCTAAAGATTCTGGAGGTGCCTACCAACTCTTTCTCTTTTCAGGAAGAAACAGAAAGCTGTGGGTTTTGTCTCCTTACTCAGTGCTGAGCCAGGAGGGAGGATCTTAGGCATCTACCCAGCCCAAACTGCTGTCTCTGTTTTCCCTCATGGGACTGGAGTGGTCCCAACTAATCAGAGCTTCAATACTGGTAAGATGCTAGTTTTTTGGGCAGCCACAGAGAGGTTGGATGTAGGGATTTACTCTTTTCCTCCCCAGGAGTTAGCTGAGAACTGGGGGTTTTCATTTGTTTGTCTATTTGTCTTTTTCTGTCTGATTACTTCACTTAGTATGATAATCTCTAGGTCCATTCATGTTGCTGCCAATGACATTATTTCATTCTCTTTTATGGCCGAGTAATATTCCATTATATATATACCACATCTTCTTTATCCAGTCATTTGTTGATGGACATTTAGGTTGCTTCCATGTCTTGGCTATTGTAATTAATGCTGCTATGAACATTGGGGTGCATACATCTTTTCAAATTAGAGTTTCCTCCAGATATATGCCCAGGAGTGGAATTGCTGGATCATATGGTAAGTCTATTTTTAGTTTTTTGAGGCCTCTCCATACTGTTTTCCATAGTGGCTGCACCAAACTACAGTCTCAGCAACAGTGTAGGTGGGTTCCCTTTTCTCAGCACTCTCTCTAGTATCCATTGTTTATGGACTTTTTAATGATGGCCATCCTGACCAGTGTGAAGTGACATCTCATTGTATTTTTGATTTGCATTTCTGTTAATTAGCAATACTGAGCATCTTTTCATGGGCTGCTTGGCCATCTGTAGGTCTTCATTGGAGAAATGTCTATTTAGGTCTTCTGCTCATTTATGGATTAGGTTGTTTTTTTGTTATTGAGTTGTATGAACTATTTATGTACACATATGTATGTATGTATATATTCTGGAAATTAGGCTGTTGTCAGTTGCATTGTTTGCAAATATTTTCTCTTATTCTGTAGGCTGTCTTCTTGTCTTGTTTATGGTGTCCTTTGCTGGGCAAACACATAAGTTTCAATAGCCCCATTTGTTTACTTTAGCTTTTATTTCTATTGGCTTGATAGACTGATTTGGGAGAACATTTTTATGATTTATGTCAGAATTTTTGCCTATGTTTTCTTCTAGGAGATATATAGTGTCTTGTCTTATATTTGAGTTTAATTTTGTGTGAGGGAATGTTCTAACTTCTTTGATTTGCATGCGGCCATCCAGCTTTCCCAACACCACTTGCCAAAGAGGATGTCTTGTTTCCATTGTATATTCTTGCTTCCTTTGTTGAATATTAACTGATTGTAGCTATGTAGGTTTATTTCTGGGCTCTCTATTCTGTTCATATGTCTGTATTTGTGCAAATATCATTGTTTTGTTACTGTAGCTTTGTAATTTTGTCTGAAGTATGGGAAGGTTATGCTGCCAGCTTCATTATCCTATTAATTTCAATTTTTGTGTGTTTTACCATGACTACAGTATATCAAATCAGGAGTTCATGTAAATAAATGTATAAATGTTTATATTTGCAAAAAAAACATCTTATATGGTAAAATAATGAAATCAAAATACTTTGAAGACTTCTTCCCTGAAAGTAGCCATGTAAAAACTGCCAATGATGGGTTTCAACCTTATTTAATCTTTACAAAACTTTTTCACTGTATTACTTGCAAATTCCTGAACATGTTACTCACTTTCACTCCTTTAGGCTTCTGAAAAAACCATATTTTCTCCAAGAAATGCTTACCTTCTTTTACTACATTAGGAACTCATCTATGCTTTAAGACATAGCTCAAATATTTCCTCATCACTGAATTTCTCTAGTGTCTCCAAGCAAAATTAATCCCATTCTTTCTACTCCAATATCAGTTTGTACTAATTGCTATTATAGTATTTATTACAGTAATAAATACTGCCATTTCTTTATATAGCTTTCTTCCTGATAGGAAGATAATGAGTTCTTTTAAAGTAGGGGCAGTGTCTAGTTTACTTGAACTTCCAGTTTAGTATTCAGTAAATTTTTGATGAATTTAAAAAATATATTTAAAAAATACATAGAGAATAAATGCAATGTTGCTAAAACATTTTAGTAAGAACACTGGTGGACTGCCTTACAAGTTCAAGTGACAAGGCTCAAAGTGTTCAATCCACACAGCTGTGAGATAAAATGCTAAACCCCTGCTATTTGACAGAAGTAGATAAAGGCTTGTACTTAGGGGAAACTGAGCACCCCTGAAGACAGCCCCAGCACTTAGGGAGTCTGATGTAACCTTGAACAATATCCTCAATGTTTTACCCCCTATACATTCTGCAGCTTATTCATTGGAGGGAAGAAGAGATTTCTGAGCGTAATTTCTTCTCCCTAATACTTAATTCTAAAAATTTTAGGCAACTGTCATAGAAAAAAAATAGTTATTTTTCCTGCCATTTAATATAGCCAGTAGAAATAGAGGATACTATTTATAAAAATGTTGAACATATTTGTAAGAAGACTCAGTATAATCTAATAATAAGATTCAGGAATGGCTTTCTTAAAATGCCTGTGGTTTTGCTGTTTTGACATATTCATGAGAAAAGGACATTTTAATCACTTTATACAATTCTTATATCAAAAGAAACCAAGAGTTTTCCACAAAGTACCTTTTAATATGAATTTACACCAATTATCTAAATTATTTATGCCTACTGTCTGTGCATTTTTTCTTTTAAAAGTAAATGAAGGTTGATACAATATTTAGACAGTATTCTCATTTAAATTAGGAAAGGTGGTAGATTCTATAACTCTCCTAAGATCATGAAGTCAGAATTTCTTTTGATATAGCATATTTCATCAACTAATTATTAATGTGTAATCACTCTAGGTATTTTTGAATACACGTTTCTTTTGCTTTTAATAAAAAATTATTCTAGTATAGCTCTAATTGCCTATGACTGCTTGGACCAGAATTTTCACTGTGCTTTGTAAGTTCACTGATAATCCACTTCCTTGTAAAAGGGTAGATTCATTACTTTTGAATAGATGATATTCTTTAATAGAAAGTTTACAGATAATTTGGATAATATGCAATATTAAGTAAAAGTAATTAAAAGCTACATGTTTAACCCTCAATGAGTATCCCAAATTAGATCAAAATAAGAATTAGCAGTAACTGGTTTTTATTTTTTCCCAAAACATTAAGTTAAAATGACGGCAAATACTGTTTTCCTTAATGAATTGTTTGCTATGTGCAGAAGCACACTTAATTGTTTATTTATTTACCTTTTCCTTTTCCCAACATTATTTAATTGAAGATATTTATTTGAATTCTCTCCCACTCCCCAAATAATATTCACATTAGTTAAATATTTTTGTACTTACAGTGGGCTCATTGAGGTTTGATCATTTCATTTCAACGTGACAGGGCAGTATTGTTCATAAATCTCAGCTTTAAATTTCTTCACCTGTATAATATATTACACACCCCTAGGGATGCTGTAAGAATTAATGAGTTTGAAAAGTCCATTGACCTTTCTGGTGAAACATGCTCTATGAGTACAAGATGCTATTTTACTGTGCTATGCAAAATATGAAAATACAAAGGTAAATCAAATTAAGGCAGGCTGACAACACAAATTATAAAAATAAGGTAGGACAAAACCTTATTGGAGACAGGATTTCTAAAGTTTGTTCTTATCCCAGATAGCTTTCCTTTGGTTAGTTTTGTTTCTGTTTCTGAGAATTAATTAAGGTCATTTCCTTTAAAAAAACATACCATTAATGTAAGTGTTTTACAGCTGAATTATATTGCCCACTGCATTGTTCTCTAGCTAGTAAATGAGACTTTAATACAGCTAGTCTGAATATTTTATTGATAAATTATTTACATATATCCTAAATATGGTATGTAAATACTAGTCCTAGATTACTCTGTTCAATTCATCCAAATTACAATGAGAGAAGACATACTATACACTAACTTAACTGTGGCTGGTTAATAATGTTAATATTTTTGAGCTTCAGCACTTCATCTTTTAATAGTTTGTAAAACTTCAGTAATGTAAATCATAGATTAAATTAACTTCTAAAAGCAGTAGTTCTCAAATTCTTCTAAATAAACTTAATGATAGAAAAGAGTGAAACTTTCAGGTAGAGTTGGAACAACCAGAAACCGCCTATAACACAAATAAAATTTCCTTGAAATGTCTTATTTTAAAACCCTTTTATAACTTGCATTTTATCCAATAATATAATTTATTGTAAATATAAATTACAAATTTTGAAGAAAATGTGATATATATAAAATGAGTCATCCTGAAGTAACTTCAAAGGCGGCATAAAGAATATCATCAATATCTCAGAACAAAGAGTGTTTCAGTCTGAGAAGCGTAAATTTAATGGAATAGATAGATAATAGAAAAGCTAGCTATAAAATACATGTCAAATAAATATATTGATTTCCATTAGCAAATCTATAACAGAAGAATTGAGAAAAATGTGCAGATTGGTTCCTATTTATAATAAAATTAATTTATCAACCCACATACACCAAAATATAATTTATAATATATAGCATCAGTGAAAATACACAATCATGTTTAATATCTTAGTATTAGGTTAAATGTCACAAAATAAAGAATTTTCAAATTCTGACAATGAAATCACTTATCTTACCTTGATTTTTTTTTTATCATATTGGAGGGGCAAGAGCTTTGAAGTTAAAAATTAAGGATCTAAAAAAGCAAGCTGCTTAACGTAAGAATTCTATGTTTACCTTTTTCCATGATGTGGCCTTTGACCAATTATTTTAATTTCATTGACTCCATTTTTCTGTCAGTATTATGGAGTTGATAAGATAAACCATGGAAAATTCTGACTATAGTACCTGCTCTATAGTGCTGAATTAATAACATAATATAAAAGATAACATTAATTTTATATACTGAAATGAAGTAATTTGAATCTGGTTTTAAAAATTATATATTTTATAGGTAACTTTTATTGTACTTATTATTTAAGGAATAATTATATGGTGTTTACTCTAGGATGTCTGAATGACCTGAATATATATTTAGAAAATATTTTTCTTAAAGCTTCTAGAAATGATTGAGCCTCATGGGAAACTAGAAATTCATTATCAGCGATTTCATATTCATGTCACAGATGTCAAAACACTCCTGCAGTACACTCCACACATATGACCTTCTTTGTTTTGTTTAGATGTGCCAAGCTGATTCCATAGCAAGCCTTTAACTTGGTGTTTACACTGTCTTGACTACTTCACTCACAGATCTTCCAGTTTGAAAAACTAGTTCCTTTTTGTCTTGTGGGTCTCAGTATAAACGCACTTCCTTAAGAGTTCATCTCTGAACTCTACATAAAAGGAAATAAAAACCACCTACCTTATCATTCTATTACCCCCAATAATCACTCTATATAAATGTCCTAATTACTTGATTAGTTATGATCTATTTCTACCCACCAGAATGTAAGCTCCTTCAATACAGGGGCAGTGTCTTTCTTGTTTTCTGTGTCCCCATGGCTTAGAATGGTAACTGGTAAATTTTATATATTTGACAATATTTGTTGAATTAAATAATTCAACCTTGATGAAATGAACTAATTCCTTGAAAGACATAGCCTACCAAAACTTACACAAGAAGAAACAGACAATCTGAATAGGCCAATATTGATTATAGAAATTGAATCAAGAATTAATAATTTTCTAAAAAAAAAGAGAGCACCAGACCCAGATAAATCCACTGATGAATTCTACTAAACATTTAAAGAAGAAATTATACCAATAATCTACAATATTTTTCAGAGGATAAAAGCAGAAGAAATACTTCCTAACTCATTCTGTGAGGCCAGCAGCACACTGATATCAAAAACAGATTAAGATGTTTTAGAAAAAAATTATACACAATATCTCTCATCAGTAATATATATGCTAAAATTCTTCACAAATTCCAACAAAATATAAAAAGATTTATATGGGACTTATCCCAGGTGTATGCAGGGTGGTTTGAAAATTTATGTAATCTATCATATCAACAGGCTAAAGAAGAAAAATCTCTTGAACATATCAATAGATACTGAAAAAACACTTGATAAATGCCAACACCCATTCATGATAAAAACTAAGCATACTAGGAAAAGGGGAGCATCCTCAAATTGATTTTTTTTTAGTGATTTAAGAAAACTACAGTTACCATCATACTTGATAGTAAGAAACTTGATACTTTCTCACTAAGATCAGGAAACAGATAAGGATGTGACTTCTCATCACTGCTTTTCAACATCATACCTGAAATTCTAGCTAGTGCAGTAAGACATGAAATAGGTTGGGGGGGGGGAATATAGATTGGAAAGTAAGAAATAAAACTTTTTGCTCTCAGATGACATGATATATATATAGAAAATCTAAAATAAATGACAAAAAGTGGAGCTAACAAGTGATTAGCAAGATACAAGATACAAAAGTCAATTGCTTTTCTATAGATCAGAAATGAACAACTGGAATTTGAAATTAAAAATATTATCAATTACATAATTTACCCCCCACCCCAAATTGTTAGGTACAAATCTAAAAAAAAAAAGGTCCAAAATCTTTAAGAGGAAAACAAACAAAAAAACCTTTGAAAAAATATTAAAGAAAAACTAAACAAATAGAGATATTCCATGTCTATGGATAGGAAGACTCAAGTAGTGTCAAGGTGTCTTCACAACTTTATAGATTTCAGTCAAAATCCCAGCTGGTTATTTTATGTATATCAACAAACTGATTCTTAAGTTTGTCTATATAAAGAAGCAAAAGACCCAGAATAGCCAATATTGAAGGCAAAGAACAAAGCCAGAAGAACGACACCACTCAAATTTAAGACTTACTATAAAGCTACATGAATCAACATAGTGTGGTATTGGCAAAAGAATAGACAAAGCAACACAATAGAGTTCAGAAATAGATCCCAATAAATACAGTCAACTGATCTTTCACAATGGAGGCAAGATACTTCAATGGAGCAAAAATAGCCTTTTCAACAAACGGTGCTGGAACAATTGGACATCAACATGCAACAAGTCCTTCCACTCTTCACAATACTTAACTGAAAATGAATCAGAGCTCTAAACGTAAAATGCAAAACTCTAAACCCTCCTAGAATGTAACGTAGGACAATACCGATATGACCTTGGATATGGCAATGACTTTGCAAATACCAGCAGCACAGTCTATGACAGAAACAATTGATAAGCTGGACTTCATTAAAATTAAAAACGTCTATAAAAGTCAATGTCAAGTGAGTAAGATGGCAAGCCACAGACTGGGAAAATATATTTGCAAAAGACACATCTGATAAAGGACTGTTACCAAAATATACAAAAACTTCTTAAATCTCAACCATAAGAAAATAAACAACCCTACTAAAAAATGGGCCAAAGACTTAACAGATACCTCACCAAAGAAGATACACAAATAGCAAGTAAACTTATAAAAAGATGGTATCATATGCCATGAGGAAGTTGCAGGTTAAAACAAAAATGGGATGCCACTACTACTAGAATACTAGAATATTCTATTATATATCTATTAGAATAGCAAAAATTGTAAACACTCATATACCAAATGCCAGCAAGGATGTGGAGCAACAGGAACTCTTAATTCGTTGCTGGTGAGAATGCAAAATGGTACAGCCACTTTGGAAGTTATTTTTGTGATTTCTTTAAAAGCTGAACATACTCTTTCCAAACAATCCAGCAACTATGCTCCTTGGTACTTACCCAAATGAACTGAAAACTAATGTCAATATAAAAACCTGCACATGGGTGTTTATAACAGCTTTTTTCATGATTGCCAGAACCTAGAAGCAACCAAGATGTCCATCAGTAAATGAACGGATAAACTGTGGTACATCCAGACAATGGAATATTATTCAATGCAGAAAAGAAATGAGCTTTGCAGCCATAAAAATACATGGAGGAAATTTAAATGCATATTACTAAGTGAAAGAAGCCAATCTGAAAAGTCTATGTACTGTATGATTCCAGCTATATGACATTCAGGACAAATCTATGGAAACAACAAAAGGACAAGTGGTTAACAAAGGGTTACGGGGGGTGGGGATATAAATAGGCAGAGTTCAGAGGACTTTTAGGACAGTGAAACTATTCTGTATGATATTACAATGGATAGCTGTTATTATACATTTGTCAAAACCCCTGGAATGTACAATACCAAGAGTGAACCCTACAATAAATGAATGGTTTGGGGTGATAATGATACATCAGTATAATTTAATTGATTATAACAAATGGACCACTGTGGTGCAGATATTTATAGTGGGGGAGGTTGTACATGTATGGGGATGGGGGTATATGAGAATTCTCTGCACTTCCCAAACAACTTTGCTGTGAACATATAAACCTGCTCTAAAAAATAAAGTTTCTTAATTTCAAAAATTATTAAACAAAACCTAGAAATTTGTGAGTTCTCATTAAAAAAAAGACAACTCTTATGTTCCAAAACATAGATATAAAATATGAGCTGTTAGTAGTTTTCTTATATCTAATCACACCAAGATAAAGTTCTTACAGCATTAAGTTGTGCATAGCTTTAGATGGTCAGGATTTTAAGTAACAGCCAAAATGATTTAATAAGCTATGTGCTAACCTAATTTCTAATGATAGAATGAATAATTTAGTAAAGTGGGGAAAATGTAGCAAGTAGAGAGAAGGTAGATGACAGACAGCAGAAAGAACAAGTCTTGAGGCTGATTCACAAATGCAGTAAATACTTATCTGAGAAAAAAAGGGAGTAGATAGCAGACACTATTATGCAATTCTGTCACAATTTCGTGATGAGTCTCATACATCTTTACAATCTTTATGTGTTAATTCAGAAAATTACTAACAATGTCATGGATGACCAAATTCAGCAAATATTCACTGATCCTTCCCATATATAGGATGTTTGAGATAAATTTTTTTACCAATCCAGTCACAGACCAACATTTAAAAGACCTCTTTTAAGATAAGAGTACATATGAGAAAATAACTATAATATTAGAAAAGAATTATTTTAGTATATTGAAACAGGTAAGGGACACAAATATAAAGTACTTAAGAGAAAAAACTTCTACACAGAGGAAAAAGATTAATATTAAAATATTTCAGAAAAATCTTGGTTTGGATAGCAATCTGGAAACAAATTATTATGGAACACAAATTAAAGAACTCACTTAATAAATAAGAAAAAGCTCAGCACCCAAACTCAGAATTCTGGATGTCATCCAAACAAATAAAAATATGAACAAGATAGAGTTTCAACTAGTGATAAAGAGTTGAAAATATCAAATAGAAAAAACTGGAACAATTGCACTCTGGAAAAGGTAGAAGTGAAAAATTCAATTCTATGAATATAAACTAAACTGAAAACTGTTAGAAAATGGTCTTTCAGCTGTGCTGATAGAACAAGAGAAAATGAGCTTACGATCCACTATGAAGATTCTAGAAATAAGAAAGACTATCATGACAGTAAAGGCTGTTTAAGCACTGAATGGACTCCACAGAGAATTTAGAGACTGATTTTCTGGAGAGTTTGAAATAGGATACATGCTCATCAGCCTTCCTGGTTTACGTTGCTATTGTTTGGAACCAGAATAAGTACACTTGTTAACTTTTTAACTCATCTCTACAGCAGGCGAATCCAAGATGGAATTCACAATTCAGATGGCACTGAGATACATATATATATATATATATTTCAATAAAATGCATGATTGAGTAGAGAAGTGTGTGCTGTAGGGGAAGGTGGGGAATGGAATGGAAGGATGAGCAGTTGTGCTGTTTGTAGCAGGTGTACCCTCCAAGCCCCATGTCTTGAAATTTTGACAGCATCTGTTGTTTTTCCTAACCCTGAAAAACAGGAAAGGCCTCCAGATCTCTCCCAGTGGTAAAGGGCTTTATTATTGTTGTTATTGTTGTTGTAGGTTTGTTTATTTTATTTTTTCTTAAAGAAAATGTTTAATTCTTAACTGTTTCAGAACAGGCTAAAATTTATCAATAACGTTTGAAAATGTGGAAAACTGATGCATGCAATCTAACTAAGAAGCACTTTAAAAAATATCATTTGAAAAGTTGAGAACATGTACTTTCTCTCTTTCAATGATTCTAGGCCTAAAATTAAGACTGAAAATTATTTTGTTTGGACCATCTCTGAAGGTCATCTAACTATATACTTCTTGCTCATTTCTCACACATACAAATGTCATTTACAAAGGTAGAATTTCTCTCATTAAAGAACATAATTTGAACATTTGCTTTAAGACTATTATGTTTTCTACCTTATTAAACAGTGGCTATACCAATTAATATACCAACACAAATACCATTCATTCAGCCCCTTTAAGAACAGCTATTTTTAACCTAGTCAATTCTTCTGAATATAATAAATTCAACTGAACATAATGGTACAGGTATATCTCAAAGATACTGCTCATAGAAAGGTTCAGTTCCAGACCACCAAAATAAAGGAAGTATTGCAATAAAGTGAATCACACAAATGTTTTGGTTTCCCAGGGCATATAAATGTTATGTTCATAATATAATGTAGTCTAAAGTGTGCAGTAGCATTATGTCTAAAAATGTGCATATCTTAATGAAAAATACTTTATTGCTAAAAAATACTGACCATCATCTGAGCTTTCAGCAAGACATGATCTTTTTGCTGGTGGAGGTTTTTTCCTTGTTGATAACTGCCGACTGATCAGGGTGGTGGTTGCTGATGGCTGGGGTGGCTGTGGTAGTTTCTTTAAATAAGACAACAGTACAGTTTCCTATATTGATTGACTCTTCCTTCCATGAACAATTTCTCTGTAGTATGCAATGCTATTTGATAGCATTTTACCCACAATAGAACTTCTTTCAAAATTGGAGTTAATCCTCTCAAACCCTGCCACTGCTTTATTAACCAAGTTTATGTAATATTCTAAATCTTTTGTTGTCATTTCAACAATCTCCATAGCATTTTCACCAGGACTAGATTCCATCACAAGAAATTACTTTCTTTGCTCATCCATAAGGAGCAACTCCTCATCCTTTAAAGTTTTATAATGAGTTTGCAGCAATTCAGCTACATCTTCAGGCTCCACTTGGAATTCTAGTTTTCTTGCTATTTCCACATCTGCAGTCACATCTTCCACTGAAGTCTTTAACCCCTCAAAGTCATCCAAGAGGGCTGGAATCAGCTTCTTCCAAACTCCCGTGAATGTTGATATTTTGACTTCTTCCCATGAATCACAAATCTTAATGGCATCTAGAAAAGTGAATTATTTCCAAAAGGTTGTCAATTGACTTTGCCCACTTCCATCAGGGAAGTCAGTATCATTGGCAGCTTTAGCCTCATGAAATGTATTGCTTAAATAATTAGGCTTGAAAGTCAAAATTATCCCTCGATCTGTGAGCTACAGGATGGATGTTGTGTTAGCAGGCATGAAAACATGATGCATCTCATTGCACACCTCCATCTGAGCTCCTGGGTGACCAGGTGCATTGTCAATGGGAAGTAATATTTTGAAAGAATCTTCTTTTCTGAGCAGTAGGTCTCAACAATAAGCTTAAAATATTCAGTAAACTATGTTGTAGATAAATGTGCTGTCATCCAGACTTTGTTGTTCCAATTACAGACAACAGGCAGAGTAGATTTAGCATAATTTTTTAAAGGCCCTAGGATTTTCAGAATGGTAAATGAGCATTGGCTTCAATTTAAAACTCACCAGTGGTGTGAGCCTCTAAGAGTCAGCCTGTTCTCTGAAGCTTTGGAGCCAGGCATTGACTTCTCCTTTCCATCTGTGAAAATCCTAACTGATATCTTTCTCCAATATTAGGCTGTTCTGTCTACACTGAAAATCTATTGTTCAGTGTAGTCTTCAGTGTAGTCACCTTCACAGATTATTTTAGCTCGATCTTCTAGATAGATACCTTACTGCAGCTTCTACATCAGCACTTGTTGTTCACCTTTCACTTTTATGTTATGGAGATAGCTTCTTTCCTTAAACATTATGAATCAACCTCTACTGGCTTCAAACTTTGCCATTGCAGCTTCCTCACCTCCCCCAGCCTTCATGGAATGAAGAGAGTTAGAGCCTGTCTCTGGACTAGGCTTTGGCTTAAGGGAATGTTGTGGCTGGTTTGATCTTCTATCTAGACCAAACTTTCTCCTTATCAGCAATAAAGCTGCTTTGCTTTCTTATCATTTGTGTGTTCACTAGAATAACACTCAGTTTTCTTCAAGAACTTTTCCACTTGGCTGTTTGATGTAGGAGGCCTGGATTTCAACCTATCTTGGCTTTAGACATACCTTCCTCACTAAATTTAATCATTTCTAGCTTACTATTTAAAGTGAGAGGTTCCTTTAACTTGAACACTTAGTGGCATTGTAGGGTTCTTAATTGGCCTGATTTCAATACTGTTGTGTCTCAGGGAATAGGGGGGCCTGAGATGCGGGAGAGACGCGAGGGAACAGCTGGTTAGTGGAGCAGTCAGAACACACAACATTTATCAGTGAAACTTGCTGTTTTTTAAGGGTCCTATTTGTGGCACCCTCAAACAATTATAATAGTTAACAATCACTTATCACAGATCACCATAACCAATATAATAATAATATAATAATAATAATAATAATAAAGTTAGAAATATTGTGAGAATTATCAAAATGTGACACACAGACATGAAGTGTGCAAATGCTGCTGGAAAAATAGCACCAACAGACCAAACAGAATGGTTTGATTCAGGGATGCCACAGACCTCCAATTTGTAAAACAACACAATTATCTTCAAAGCACAATAAAGAACAATAAAATGAAGCATCCCTGTGTTGTGAATTAATCCTTACTCTTATACCTACATGCAACGGGAAAAATTAAAAACTAGAACCAGAGGACACCCTGCTTTTGTTATACAGGGAGGGGTATCAATACCCCCCAAATTTTGCCTATGAATTTCTTAATTGGACAGGATAAGTACAAAGGAAAAGGAACTTTATGCAGAAACTACATACTCTGCCTTCCATGTAGATTACTGCTTATTGCTATAAGACTTCAAGTTTATGATTCATTTTTTTCCTTTCAGTGATTATTTGGCAAGAAAATTTATTCATCACACTTTATATGATAGCAGATCACCAATTCTGTACAAAATTCTGGTCAGTGTTATTTAGTTTTGCTATGTGTCCTAAATAAACAGTGCTTTAAATAGTTCTAGACATACAGGTAGATTTTTTTTTCTTAAGTGTCAGTTATAATTCTTTAGGTTTAAAAAATTTTACACCATTTATGTGTTTTCTGTTACTGTGTGATACAGTATCTCACATTTCTTTTAAAAATTGTTCAAAGTGTACTCTTTTTTAACTACCAATACAATTCAGCTTGGGTGAAGATTTTAACATTAAATGACATCTATAGTAGGCAACTATGCTGTACTAAATACTTCCTTTTTCCTAATGAATTTTATTCTGTCTGTTGTCATACTTACCTAGTAAAGTACAGCAATACTACACAATACTATACAGTGGTTAAAAGCATGGAGTCTTTCTGCCTTAGTTTAAATCTCACTTACTGTACCATTTATCAGCTGTGTGACCCTGGGGAAGTCACTTGACTTTTGCAAGTCTCACTTTCTTCATCTCTAAAGGGGGGTAATTACAGTATCTGTTTCACAGGGCTGCTGGGAGTTAATATGCTCAAGCCTTTTAATGTAATGCCTGACAGCAAATAAACACAGAGTGGCTATTATCTGTTCTTCTCAGTGCTATACTTATTAACATATGCAGTAATCAAATGGAAGACAGATGCATTAAAAGATTGGAAACATCACTAGGTGTAGACATAACAGGGATTTAAAAATAAAATCCCACTAGCACCAGAGGATTCCAGTGATTAAGAACTCTCTAACCAGCTATTGTACTTAGGGTTCCAGGAGAAAACAGTTGGAACACTCAAATTAATATACTTTAAGAAGAACTGTCAAAAAGACTCAGTTACAATATGTGGGCAAAACAGAAGTACAAGGGAAAGTGCAGAATTCCAGGCTTAGTTACAGTGGGGTCCCTGTAACATTCTATGCTGAGAAGGAGTGCACGGTTATTGGAACCTGATGACAAAGAGGATTCTGTTGATAGAGCTGAGAACTAAATGCCAAGACTGGGGCTGAGACCTTTGGCTAACAGAAAGTGCCGGACTCCTGAGTCTCTACAGGTTGGGCACCAGGGAAATAAATATTCCAAGATCACTTTCCTTGCCCCTTCTAATCTTATCCTTCTATTGTTTCTCTTAGAGAATATCAGTTACAAGGGAGCCCATTGATGAGTCAATGCAAGTCAAAGTCCTAGGGCACAGAGCAGAGTGAGCAAAAGTAAAGATTAGATCTAGAGATGCAAGCATTGAAATCCAACCTTCTGTCTGCCTATCATCTATCTTTTTACTGATCTATAATAATGATGAATGTTTGGCAGGTCAACACAATATAAATTCAAGTTTAACTTCTGGAGGTTATGAATGCATATACCATCACATGTTAAAATAATTTCAAGTCAATAGATGTGTCATAGACTCAAAAGTTGCCAGATGGCTCTGATGAAGATGACAGAGTAAGAGGATGGATGTGAAGCTCACCTCCCTCAACAAAAACATCAAAAATACTTCTACATGTGGTATAATTCTCACTGGAAACTGGCAGAAGGACTTATGAGTAACCAAGGCTATAAAAAAGATACACATGTAATCCAGTAGGAAGGGAAGAAAAGCTTTTGGGTCAGGACCTTTGCCCCTGTGCCCTAGGAGGGGACTCTGATAAACAGGGAAATTACACAGGTGGACACCCACTCCAGGGAGTAAGTAGTTTAAGCTACAGATTGGACACCCAGCCCTGTCATACATGGGGGAGCAAGCCCTCTGGGCTGGTTGGAAGATTGCTGGGACTAATAGAAGGGCTGTGGGAAGCCTGGACTCCATTTGTGAGGACCATACATATAAAAGCTTGTTCTCAAGGAAGGGCAGAGAGCTCTGCTCTAGTGGCTGCCAGGTTTCTCCCAATAGTCTCACTAGGCACTCCAGCCCAGCTCACTCCACATTACAGCATGGTACTGGATCTTGGGCAGCCATGACTTGTGGGAAAAGACTCAAACATGGGACCCAGAGGTGACTCAGTCCTGGAGCAGAGCCTGGGTGGGGTGGTGGTGGCCACTGTAGGCACTTATTCAGGCATCACACCTCAGAAACAGCCCAGATTTCTGATGGTGGCTGCTCCACCACAGTTCACTGACCACATACACACCAAGAGGCCATGTAACACTTCCTGCCTTAAGGTGGGATTCCACCACAGGGTGCTTGGGGTGGGCAGAGCCTAGAGGTTGAGGGCAGTGGTTGACTGTGTGGAACAAAGGGGACTTGCACCAGAGGCTGCCTCTTAGCAGGCCTGTAGGAGCCTGCAATGGCAGCACATCAGACCTCTGTGGTCACATGAGCCGAGAGCCCACACTGGCTCCACGTACTACAGCACTCCCAGTCTCTGGGGCACGGGTCATGGTGTGTGGAGAGGGAAAACACACTTAAAAAGAACAGAGCCAACTCGGACCCGACCTGCAACACTTCTGCTCCATTAACTTGGGGTCAGACCCCTTCCCCTATAGGGCAGTAATGGTCACTGTACAGAGGGGAAGCAGCCTCACACGCAGTGCCAGCTCTAGCCCCTCCATCTCCAGCTCCATTTCCTAACAAGGTGATAGCCACCAGCACACCCCGAGGAAAGATGTGACTTGTGTCCACATGACGGCCTTTGTACACATGCCGTCTGTATAGGGAAATTCCCACATAAGATCATCCCTTCAGGACTACAATAGCTAACCATTTTACTTAAATCCATACAGAGAAAGTTAAGCAAAATGCAAAGGCAGAGGAACTACTCTCAGTTGAAAGAGAGATAGAAAGCCCCTGAAAAAACAAATAAAACAGAAATAAACAATTTACCAGATAATGAATTCAAAGCATTGGTAATAAAAATGTTAACAAAATCAGGGAAAAGGACTGATGTACACCATGAACACTTTAACAAGGAACTAAATTAGAAAATATACAAAAACCCCAATCAAAAATAGATCATTCAATATCAGGGCTAAACACACTTAGCAGACCAAGTGATACAGAAGAACACCTAAGTGATCTGGAAGATAGAATAATGGAAATCACCCAATCAGAACAGCAGAAAGAGAGACAAATAAACAGTGAAAACAGTCTACAAGATCTTTGGGATAATATTTGTATACTAACATTTACATTACAGGGTTCTCAGAAGGAGAAGAGAGAAAAGGGGAATGCAAATGTATTTGAGGAATTATGACTGACCACTTCCCAAACCTGAAGAAGGAAACAGAATCCAGGTATAGGAAACACAGAAGGTTCCAAATAAGATAAACCCAAACAGATCCATACCAAGACATATCACGATTAAAACTGCAAAATTTAAAGAGAGGATTCTAAAGGCAGCAGGAGAAAAACAAAGAGTCATATAAAAGGAACCCCCATTAAGCTACCAGCTAATTTCTCTGTATAGAATTTGCAGGCCAGAAGGGAGTGACACGATATATTCAAAATGCTGAAAGGGTTAAAAAGCTGCAACTGAGATATTCTACCCAACCAGATGATCACGTAGACTAGAAGGAGAGATACAGTACCCAAAGGCAAGAAGCAATGCTCATAATCAAAAGGTACCAACTGCTAATAATACCACTGAGCAGAGTGCAGATGCTGCCCAGTGTGCAGATTTTGTTATTCTTGTTGTTTTTATTTTAAATTTTGTGAAATTTTGTTTCATCCTCCTTACCTCCTTTTTCCCAGTCTCCACCACAACCCTAGTTCTTTTAGCACATCTGGCTCTATACCTGCCTGTTCACCAGTATTAATACCTTAGAGAAAAAATCTTAACATAGTCCTAAAGATTAAATTTTTTGTTAAATTGGTATGCATTTAGCCAAATATCGTATTTTGTTTATATCATAAGTTAGTTAAATCAATATTCAGAGCTTGCATTATTATAAATAAATAAATAAATAAATAAATAAATAAATAAATTCCTACTCAACACACACTATACCATAACTACATTTTTCTTGTTCCAGATAGAAATTATTTTAGTCATAAGTTAACTGTGAATTTTTAAACCCTCACAATGCACAAATGTTATCTGTTAATGCTGTTAAAACCCTCTATTTGATGATATTTAAGAAATATTTACCCTTTGCTTTATATTTATAGATGTGACATAAAGGAAAACCATCTGCAGTAATTTTATTAAGAAATAAATAAAATTGATAAAATAACTTCATTATAAAAGACCATATCTGAAGAAAAAGTGATTTAGGAAAAGAAGATTCATCCATATGGACAAATGGGAATACAAGGATGTTCATTCCTTTGCTTGGTCTTTCATTTGTAATTTCACTTGATTGAGCAAATTTTTATTGAACTCCTACTATGCAGTGTGTAAAGCAATTTAGGATGTCAAAGAAATTTTGCATGTATTTTATTTAGCCTTCAAGATGCTAAAAATCTAGTTGAAAAGATATGACATTCACATATAAAAGTTTAAATTATAGCTAAGAAATAGTATAAGGCAATAATATGTTCCAAATAGCCTAATAATTACAGTAGTAACAGTAGCAAGAGCAACACTTGCAGCATGTTTACATTTTCATATTAGTTAATTTCATCCTCACAGTAGCCGCATGTGGTATTACTACTACTATCTCCAATTATGATAAATAAATATAGAATACAGAGATTTTCCATGAATTTCCCACAGACATAAAGATGGTAAATGCCACAGTGGGGTTTCACAACCACATAAGCTGAATTTGAATTTCTGTGCAACAAAGACTGCCAGGAAGAGTCTAAGCAAAATTTAGATGGATCTGTAAAACTATTATAATTTAGACAGGGAAAAAAGAGAACAGAAGGAATTCAAATAAAGGAATCAGGTAAGCATAATAATGGAGTCAGAAATGCAAGTAGCAGATTTATGGGACCATGAATATACCTATTTGGAAGAAGTATGAATAGGCAAAGTAGTGGCTCATAAAAATGTATTTCAAATTAAAATAGGTTTTGAAAAATTGACTAGATATAGATTGTGGCTGCCTGAATGGAGTATCAGCTCACTAAATTTGGTTTTAATCCTGAAGGTAACATACAGTCACTGGAGATTCTTAAGGAAGTTACTCTTTATATGAAACAGTGTTTCCAGATGCAAATGATTCACATAAGCTCTATGTGTAATTATTTTTCCAGCTTGGTTTAGGCATATTCCCTGCAAGAAGCAGAGAAATAAGCTATATATCTCCCTGAGAACCCTTCTAATATTCTAATGCTACAATAAAAACAATCATGGTATAAATGAAAATCATATGAGTAATTTTTATTAACTCATATTTTCTTAGTCACCTAAAAATTACTAATGATGAAATGTAGGGGCAACGGGCTTACAAAGAAGCATGTGATGGTTTCATCAGCTTCTCTGATACACATTCAGAACTCAACTGCATTAAAGCAAACAAAGGGCCTTTCAAGTGCCCAGCAATAAATTCTAAAGTCACTGCAATTTTTAGATTTGATTATTTGACTTATCTTGGTTTATACCAATAATCACAGCCAGCCTTCAACAAAATTGGGAGGAAGAGCTATTTGTCTTCTAAACCTATTCTCATTCACCTTTCTTGCCCTTCTTTTATCCATATTTCAACTACCTAAATCAACTTCTCCACTCCATCCCTATCCCCATGGGAGAGGTTATAGAAGAAACTCCAACATATCTCTCAAGGTTGGATAAAACACACTCTAAAACTCCTTCTAGAGTATCTGAGATTCTATAATCATATGCAAAAGTATGACTTGTTTTATACTGCAGAGACTGAAATGCTAGTTACTGTCAAATTGGAAGGAATTTGCTTAACTCATCCACATTAAAGTATTCATATTTTAACCCTTCTGTCACTAAAATTAGGTGAAAAGTTGAAAATTCTGTAATAAGTGGTCTAAAATAATTCCTATTATAAAAGAGAAATGGGGCGGAATCATTCACGTTTCTGATATATGTTGACTAAATTATATAAATAATAACTAATTGTCCCTACATATATGACAAAAGCCAAGAACACAAATACCATCAAAGGAACCCTCACAAGACTGACAAATGGTTTATTTATTCGTTGTTACTGTTTTGTTGCTTCTAATAAAATAGCAGATTGGTATTGACTTTTAATCTGTTATCTGTAAAATCTTAAATTATGCCTAATTTATTCGGCTAAAGCTAAAAGTTACTTCATTTTCAAATAATATTTTAAAATTAATCATAACATTTATACATTATATAAATATAACTTATTATAAATTGAAAAATATTAAGTGTCTGGTAGCCATGGGCTAACATTTCATTATTATTTGTATATAATTTAACATATGCTTTTAATAAAGGAACATGCCCCTTTTGTGAGACTTGAGGCACTTTTATTTATTTATTTTTCTTTCTTTTTTTTTAACATTTTTTATTGATTTATAATCATTTTACAATGTTGTGTCAAATTCCAGTGTTCAGCACAATTTTTCAGTCATTCATGGACATATACACACTCATTGTCACATTTTTTTCTTATTTTTCTTTCTTCATTACCATTGTGAAATAAATTGATTCCGTTATTTATTTGGATTAAGAATAATATTCAAGTATGTTATCTCCATAGTTTTTTTTTTAAAGACATTTACTTCTTCAGATATCTTTCATTTCTGACTAATTGCAGTATTCGGCAGATATGGAAACACTCCTGGGACATGAAACTGCTTCAGAGAAGAAATGTAATATGCATTCAGAAAGTAAATAAATTCCCTGGGTCGACCCTCTCATGTGAATTCTAGTAAATATCTGCATCCTGTTCTGTCAATACTAATGATCAGAACATCTATCAGAGATGCAATTAAGGAATGAATGGCTGCAGACAAAAAATCTATTAACTTTTCTTAGCTGGTCAAAAGAAATCAAAGAAATACTTCCTGACTAGGGGGAAAAATAGTTTAGATCTCTGTCAGCTACTCAATCTAATGAGCTACTTAGTAGCTTACTATGACAGATACTCTCAGCTACATGTAGAAAGAAAAAAGAAAGCTACCTGATTTTTCTACATTAAAGACTGACCATGCTTTCTGATAGTTTCTACATGATTCCCAAGCTGTTACAATAAATTAGGTAGAGATAGTAAAAGAAAAGTGAATAAGTAATAAATAATTTAAACATGTGAAAGCAAACCACTTAAAATATTTCTATTGAATTCAAATCATCAAAATATAATTAAGAAAACTACAACTGATTTTTTTAGGATCAATATTTAATTTGGAATTCTTCTTGTCCTGCATGGGTCTTGATGGAACCAATACTATCCCTAAGACAGATAGGAGTACACATCAAAATGTTGTTGCTTTTGTTTTATGAAAAATGACACATCAAAAAGACCCTTTCTAGAAATCTCTAGCTTAAAAAATTAAAGTCTATGGTAATTTAACTATTTAAATGCCCCATTCAGAATTTTCCTTTACACACTAGTTTAACTTCTACATACGCCAAGTAGTTAAACAGAACTCACTGCCCAGAGTAAGACAGTAATTTGATGAAAATCAGTGATATCAGTGAAGCTTTGAGAAAGAAAACTGGTCATATTTTAATTAGTAGCAATATTTTCACTTTAGAATTAAAGTTTTTCCCCTCATTTTGAATTGGCCCTCCCAGTTAATTCTATTAATCAAAGGTTTCAGTTCTGATGTAGTTTTCCACGTTGGGTCCCAGAAGTCCTGAAATGTGTGTAGTGTTTTATACCCAGCTATTTTCTCCACTCTAAGTCTATCAAGAATGTGCTTATTTACATTGTGTTATTTCTCATAGGCATTTTCCCAATCCTGAGCAGAGTAAACATCATTGAAGATAGAGCAGATCTTACACAGTAAGGGATGTTCAGGGAGAAAGGACTGATCTTTTACATCTAATATGCATTATTTCACTTCTTCATTCAACGAAAACCATATTGTGCCTGATATGTGCTAATTATTCTGATGGGTATAGAGATGTCATTGAGAGAACCACTTTAACCCAGCATACGGTCCTGAGGAAATGGGAAATAAAGAACAAATACGTATTTTATGGGAGAGTGGAGCTAAGAATAAGACGTATTAAATGGGCATCACTATAAGGACACTGGGCAATCACTGGGAATTAGAAGAGGACTGCACACCAAAAGTCAGACGAAGGGGCTTCCAAAGATAAATGTTTTATCCTTCACAAGTTTTTGAAGGGGTACTCTGGCAATGTGTTTTAAAAAATCAAAGGTTACTGAATAGAATTGACAGTGGGGAGCATTTTGTACTTGAGGGCTCTTTTTAAATACAATGAATAAAGAATTTCCTGGGAAAAAGAACTGTAATTTAGAATAAAGCTAAAAATGACTTTATTCCAATATGAATGTGGGGATATATATCCAGTCTTCCATACTCTATTTCACACAAATAACATCTAGATTTACACTGTTATGAGTGGATCCAAAATGCTGAATTTGGGAAGTGTTCAAGTAGATTAGTAACTAATATAAGCATGCAAGGTTATCTATACACAGCTAATAAGTTTTATCACTCAAACAAATAGTGCATTATTTGAAAAGGTAAATGATTAGCAAATCTCTTTTTCAAAGAGACCTGTATTAGTAAAAATAAGAATGTTAATGTTCATTTTCAACCACAATGCTTGCTTACTAAAGACAGTTTAGGCTAATCCAATATAATTGTAATTGGTAACAAGTTAAAAAGAGTCATCTTTTCAATGATACTTAATAAAGTGAAGCCGATTTTCAACTTCATCAGCCTAGAAAATAAAACTGCCATAGAGGTGATCTATTTTTAAAAGGAATATCAAAACTGTACTTGAAACTATGTACTCTAGCACTTCCTTAATTATGATTGGTTGATAATTTAGATATTAAGGAAGCAACTACTGTAGAAAAATGCATTATAAGAAAATATAATAAATATATTACTCTTGTATAATACATTGATTCTGTACTGTGGAAACAAGAATCCCCTTGGACAGGCCCAGATCAATACCTCTAAATACCTCTCTCCTATATTAGCCTCAGACATGAATTTCCGTGTGCCTTTACCAATCCCTTACATACCCCATGCTAAATATACCAAATTATTTTAATCATATCCTCCAAAACATATTCCAGTTCTTTAATGTTCTATCTCAGAAGAAAGTATGAACCATTTATTAAATATAGAAAATTGTGTCACTGTTAAACCTCTTCTCCATTATCCAAAACCACATCTTATTGATTCTAAAATATTCTATTTCCTCCTCTCTTTCTACTGCCATCTCATTGCTCAAGATACTTTCATTTCCTCTCTTACTTGGCTGTCACAATGGTCTCTATTGGTATCTTTCTTTCAAATACTATATTCTGCATTAGTACCAAAATTGTTTGCCCCCAAACAGATCTCAACATATTAATGACGCTCAACCACTTTGAGGCTTCTATTGCTGATTTAAAAAAGAAAAACAAAAAAAACCCTTTCATTAGCTTAGCATTCAAGACACTTCAGATTCCAACAATTACCTATATTTTCACCTTGATCTCAGAGCAAGCTCTCCTTGGCACATATACAATACTGTTTTATTGTGTATTGTGGATTGATTGTTCTTAAATGCTATGCATTTCAAGACCTAGAAGACTTTATTCAAACAAGTCCAACTTCCTAAAATGCCATTTCTCTTCATACATCTGGCCACATCCTACTCATCTTATCAAGATCAGCTCAACACATTACTACTGGTCCTCCCAAGATTAATCCATTGCTTCCTTCTTCTGCACTCCCACTATATTTAGCTCTGTTATGTACATTACTTCTTTTGAGGAGATTAGGGTGGGGGCTGTCTGGTCTCAGTGCTGGCCTAGTGACTTTACAGTGGGGACTGTTTTTTCTGTAGTTGGAGAGAGAATGGGACATCTCCTAACCAAGAGAGTACATGATCTCTAGAGAAGGGTGATCAGTATGGAAGTCGATAGATTGAGGCTGCTTATGTACAAACAAGAAAGCATTAGGTAAGGGACAGACCATATTCATAGTTAGTTATTTTCTAATAAAAATAACTCATGTATTCTGTCAAGAAACTCTTCAAGCTCCCTGATCAGCAGGAGAAGAGCTCTGGAGACCCTGTGACTATTTGTATGTGATAAGAACACTGCTCTTTCTCATCCCTGGTAGGAAGACAACATAATCACACATTTTGTCTAAGAACCTGCCTTACTTGTTATTTATTCATACCTTTTGGTAAGTGATAGAACTCAAGTGGGATAACTATTCCCTGATATATGACCCCTCTGGGCTCACAGCTGTAGCAAACTACTTGTTTCCTCCTGGGATCTGCTCATTCTCAGGCTCTAAGAGCAGCTATTGCTTTGTTGCCTTCTTTTATTCTCTCTCTACTAGGCACAATCACTCGGTTATTGCCAGCAAATTACCACCAATTAATATCGAATTGAGACAACAACCAGACTTCTACTCACTGAAAACTGGGGAAAAAAATCTCCAAGAACTTGACAGGTGTTCAGTAAATGCTTGTTACCATCTTGTAACTATATCTCATTTAAGCAGAATTGTATATTTATCGTTCCAAACTATGTGTATCTGTTGTCCTTTTTAAAAAATGATAGAAATTTCCTCATTTATTTTTACTTAGAACCAATTTAAAACATTTATCAAATCGAGACGAATAGTAACTGAAAATACTCCTCCAAAAAAAAGATCTCATAACGACTGTCATCAACAAAGTTACAAAATTAAGAAACCTCTCAGACATACTTAGAATTTCTAAAATGATGTCTTTCAATATAGTGGAAGCATCTCACAATTTAAGAGTCATCTGACTTTGAAGTGAAACTGAAGTAATAAATTACCAATTGAATAACAGGAAAAGTTATATAACTTTCAGTACTTTTAATACTTAATCTACTACTGATACACATGTCCTATTTTCTCTCAGGGAAGTTCTTAAAGATAATGTAAAATCTTTTTGTAAAATACAAAAATTTTTCTAGTTCTAGATTTCCTTTTATTCAGTATGGTCACTGACTTTAATTAGATGACTTTTGTCTTTCTAACCTGTGGAATATTTCACATTTAATATTGACCTAGAGCAGCACTTTCCAACTGGTATTTTACAGTTGTCAGAACTTCATAAAATAGTTATATAGGATTCTTATAGACAGAAGGGCAGTGGAAAAGTAAAGTGCTAATTAAGAAATTTGAGAGTGAAAAAAGAAAGAAAACTGAAGGGATTTTTTGCTACTAGACCTGCCTTACAAGAAGTACTAAAGGGAATCCCTCATGAGGAAATGAACAGATACCAGACAGTAATTGAATCCACGTGAATAAACAAAAAGTACCAGTGAAGTGCATAGGTAAATGACAAACATAGTAAAATGAATTTTGTTTTAAGTATTTTCTTCTCATAGCAAATATAAAAGACAGCTACAAAAAGCAATTATCATAAAACCATGTTGATGGATTGTGATATATGAAGATATAACCTGTATGACAATAAGAGCACTTCGGAGTGGAAGACAGAGATATAGTGGAACAAAGTTTTGTGAAATAAAGTTGATATCAATTCAAACAAGATTAAGTGACAATGTTAATTGTAATCACCAGGGCAATCACTAAGAATATATCTCAAAAATATATATAGTAAAAAAAATCAAGAGAAATAAAATAGTACACCAGAAAATATCTATCATAAAGAAGGCAATCACTGATTAGAAGAACAAAAAAGATATAAGACATAAAGAAATATGTATCAAATGGAAGATATAACTCTTACCTTACCATTAAATTCTTTGAACGTAAATTGGCTAAACACATTAATCAAGAGGCAGAGATAGGCAAAATGGTTTTAAAGAAACAAACAAACCAGGATCTAACTACATGCTGTCTGTAAGAGACCCATGTTAGACTCAAAAACACATACAGTTTGCAAACGAATGAAAAAAAATGCCTCGTGGGATAGTTAATTTTCTGTGTCAACTTGACTAGGCCATGTGATACTCAGATATGTGGTCTAAAATTACACTGAGTGTTTCAGTGAAGGTATTTTGAATGAGAATGAAATTTAAATCAGAATACTGAGTAAAGCAGATTGCCCTCCTTAGTGTGAATGGGTTTCATTCAATGAGTCGAAGTCCAGAATAGAGCAGTAAGGCTGACTGCCTGATGGCCTATGAAATGGGACATAAGCTTTTCTTTCTGCCTTTAGACTCAAACTGAAGCAGCTGGCCTTTAAACTGGAAATATACTAAGAGCTCTCCTGGTTCTTAGGCCTTTAGTTCTGACAGGAACTAAACCATCTACTCTCCTGGGTCTCCAGCTTGCCAACCAAATCACTCTGCAGGGATCTGCCAGCCTCTATAATTGTGTAATCCAATTCATTATTTTATATATATATATATATAGTAGGCTATATATAGGCTATTAACTCTGACAGTTCTCAGTTCTGTTTCTCTGGAGAAAACTGACAAATACACCATCCAAACAGCAAGCAAAAGAAAGCCGAAATGGCTATATAAATATCAGTTCAAACAGACTTTAAAACAAAATTTGTTATTAGATATGAAGGACAGCATTTTAAATGGTAAAAGTGTAGATCCATCAAGAAAACATTATATATGCATCTCACAATAGAGTCCCATCAAGCAAAAACCAACAGAACTGAGGGGAAAACTAACAATTTAACAGTAACAGTTGTTGACTTCACTTTAAATAATGAATAGAACAACCAAGTAGAAAGTGAACAAGGATATGGAAGAAGTGAACAACACTACATATGAACAAGACTTAACAGACAATTACAGAACACTTCACCACCAACAGCAGAATACACAGATTTCTTAAGTGCACAAAGTCTTCTCTGGACCTTGTGTTAGGCCATAAAATATGCCTCAATAAATTTATAATTATTGAAATCATACAAAATATGTTCTTCAACCAGAACAGAATTAAAAATCAGTAACAAGAGGAAATTTGGGAAATTTACAAATATGTGGAAATTAAACAATACATTACAAAATAACCAGTGAGTCAGGAGGAAATCACATGGGAAATTAGAAAACCTTGTGAGATAAATATAAATGAAAACACACACACCAAAATTTATGGGATACAGCTAAAACAGTGCTTACAAAGAAACTTGTAGCTATAATTGCCGTACTGAAAAAGGGAAAAATGTCACAGAGCAATGCTTAACCATTCACCTTAAGAAGCTAAAAAAAGAAGATACAACTAAACTCAAGGTCAGCAAAAGGAAGGAAGGAACAAAAGATTAGAATGGAAATAAATAAAAGAGAAAATAGAAAAGCAAAAGTAAAAAAACAAATCTGAAAGTTAGTTTTTCAAAAAGATTAACAAAATTGTTGAAACTTTAGCTAGACTGACCACAGAAAAAAATTCTCAAATTATAAAATTACATATTGAAAAAGTACATCAGCACAAATCTTTCAGAAATAAAAAAAAATATATAGAATACTATTAACAGCTGTATGACAAAATTTATATAATCTAGATGAATGGACAAATTCCTCAAAAGAGACAAACTACCAAAACTGAAGAAACTAAAAATCTGAATAGACTAAACAAGTTAAAAAAAAAAAACTGAATTAGTTAAAAAAAAAATCCTCCCTCAAAACCCCGAGATGGTTTCACTGGTGAATTCTATCAAGTATTCTAAGAAGAATAAATACTAATTTTTCACAAATTCTTCCATAAAATAGAACAGGAGTGAATACTTCTACAGTGATTCTGTAAGGCCAATGTTACCCTGATAACAAAACTAGAAAAAGACTTTGAAGAAAACTAGTCTAACGGCCTTTATGAACACAGATGCTAAAATTGTAAAGTACTAACAATCAAATCTACCAACATATAAAAACAACTATACAGCATGACCAAGTATGATTTATCCCAGAATGTAAAAGTGCTCTAACAAATTCAATTAATGTAATATACCATATTAATAAAGGAGAAAACCCACACGATCATCTGAATAGATGCAGAAAAACTATTTAATTTCAATACCTTTTCATGATAGAAGCACTAAGGCAGTAGAAAGAGAAGGAAACTTCCTCAGCTTTCATAGATAAAGGGCATGTATGAATACCCCAGCTAAACAGCATACTTAACGGTGGAAGAATGAATGCTACCACCTAAGATCAGGAAGAAAACTAGGATGTCTATTTTCACTACTTCTATTCATTACTATACTGGAGTTTCTAGACAGGGGAATTAGACAAGAAAGAAAAGTAAGTCATCCAGACTGTTAAAAAAAACTAAAAAATTAAAAAAAAAAAAAGACTATCCCTATTGACAGATAACATAGTCTTACACATAGAAAATCCTAAGAAATTAGCTGAAGGATTATTAGAACTAAATAAACCAGTTTAGATATGTTGCAGGATACAAGATCAATACACAAACAATAAATTGTATTTCTGAATGCTAGCAATGAACAATCTAAAAATAAAATTAAGAGAACAATCTAAAGATTCAGTATAATCCCTATAAATATTCAAATTGCCTTGTTTGTTTACAGAAGTTGTCAAATTGTTACTAAGAATGACACTGAAAGGCAAAGGACTCAATAGCCAAAATAACCCTGGGAAAGTAGTGAATGGGCGAGTGCCTGCTAATGGGACAAGAAGTAGGGCACTGAAAACATTCCAAATTTGGCAGCTATGATGGCTGCTCAACTCTATGAATATACTGAAAACCATTAAATTGTATATTTTAAAAAGGTGAAGTTTATGGTATGGGAATTAGATCTCAATAAAGGATATAAAAAATGTTACAAAAAGGGATACTGGTTTTCTTTCTGTTTAAAATCAGTAAGTATAATAACCATTTATTTAAGAATATAATGATTAAGAGGAATTAGGAATACATCAAGGGAACAAAGAAAATAAGTGCTAAAAATCAGATGGGCCTGTTAATAATTTATTCATTTGGCTCATTACTCTGGTCACCTGGCTTCTTGTCACCATGATACTTCTGACTGTTAAACAGTTCTGAAATATATTCATACTTAGTCACGTTTTAATTTATACATGTTTGCTAAATAGTTATATATAGGTAATAGGGAACATAAACATTGATATTGAAATAAAAATTGGTGAGTAAAATAAAAATATGATAATAGCTTTGCAATTTTTCCTTAAAGATGATTTTAATGGTGTGAATAAGACAAAATTATTATCCAGTATTATTTAATAAAACCAGATGGGGTTAAGTGATGGTATTATGAAACCTCTATAAAATTGTTCATCTACAAATGCTTTTTTGTTCTTTGTGAATTAAAAGCCAGTATTACTATTAAGATAGAAACATCATTAGTGGCTAATGTAAGACTTCTTATCTGTGGTAAGACCTATAGCTCCTATTATGCTTTTATTCCATTGTCAATTTAGGAAATTTCAGATTTTTTTTTTTGGAAAACAGTCTATAGGTAGAAGAAGATAAAAATAGGAGAAACAATTAATACCTCGTACTCCCACAGTTCAAAACATATTTAATAAAGATCCACATAGATACAATTCTCTTAACTCTGAAAAATATACCCTCTTTTTTCTAAAAATAAATGATGTATCATTCTAGCCTCAATGTTTAATAGTATTCACTCCTGCAGAGTCACATTTGTCATACTTTCATATTTATTAAAAACATGTTTATGGTTTTTCCATGACATCTAGCCTTTAGTTGTGATCCCCTGCATGTATAATCCACAACCTGAGTGTAATTTAATTCTCCTCAATAAGTATTAAAAAAAAGGACTTTTATATGAAGAGTGGGCAGTAATATAGCAACACTGTCTAAGATAAATCCAACACACTCATTCAATCTAATAGTACTTCTAATTAAACTCCCATTATATCCTGCCACTGACAAAGATTTAAGAAATTTTGGAAAATAGTTGATACAGTCAAATATTTAATCCTAAGGGCTAGAGAAAAACTAATGGATATTTCTAACAATATATTCCACCCTTTTTTTTCTACTCTTACCTTGACAATATATTGTTTGTCTTTTTAACAGGGTATACTGTAATTTCTTTTTGCAGTATCTATTTATTGTCTTTCATTTTCAGTCCTATAAATATTGAATTTAATACCCTTCCTAAAATGATTCTTCTAATCCTTTCCCTGTGTTTTTATTATGTTAATCCTGATTAAACCTCCAAAGTAAATCCTGAAGGCATTTTTTATTGTCACAATTCATTGAAACATGGAACAGATTATAGATCATTCACTGCATTCTCACATTTCAGTCATTTGAAAAATGCATTTAGGTTATGCTAGATTTGATGTTAAATATCAAGAAAAATATCCATTTTCTTTTTTACCATTTACTTAAATGCAGTCTAAACGATTATTGTGTACTCATTTAAAAGACTATGCTAAATATCTTCCTAGTAACGGAAAAAAACACCCCAAGATCTTTGTCAAGTCCAAACATTCTCTTGATTTGCAGACTTACAATTTATCTCAGAAAGAAAATCGTTTAGTTTTATTTCTGTGAAACTCTGGAACTTTAATATAAAACAAGAGCCCACCTTGACCCTTGGTGATTGACTTCCACGTTTTTTCTAAGAGCAAAGAAATTTCTAGGGATACTTTTTTTTAAGGTGCAAAAAGTTTTCACCATAGGTACCCTATTTTGTTTCAGTATCTCTTAATTATCACAATTTTTACCTGTATTTTTCATATCATTTGAGCTGGAACTTTAAATATTAGTCACATACTCTTAGGTTTGCATGTAATACACTTCTAATATGTTAATCATTATTATTACAAAGTTGAAACAAATTCCTATGTAAAAAATTACACTGTTGCATCCCACCTTTCTCTCACTGTACAGCAATTTCTCTCATTGTAGCTGCACGCACAGGATGGACAGTAGCGATAGGGAAATTTGGTTAAGAGTAGGCTCTCTCAAGCTGGACTGCCTGCATCAATGTCCTGGTCTAACTAACGGCTGTGTAATTACTAAGTAGCTTAATCTTTTTGGTTTATGGTTTCATTATCACTAAAAAGAGGATTTAAATTTTCTTCTTTTTTTTCACTTTTTTTCTCTTTTTTGACACCTTTATTGTGGTATAGTTCCTATACAGTAAACTACACATATTTCAAATATACAATTGGATGAATTTTGATAGATGTATACACCAGTGAAACTACTACCACAATCAGGATAGCTAGCATTTCTATCACTCCCCAAGAGGTGCAATTTTTCAAATTCCCAATCTATCCCTTCCCACCCACTAAAAGGACGATTTTCATGGTAGGTACTTCTTAGGACTATGGTGAGATTAAATGAGTTAATAATCTGGCATCTGGAAAGCACTCAATCAATGTTTATTTTCGTTGCTTTGATATTTTAATTATTAAATTCCTAGAAGAATGTCTTACATAATTTCACTTAATTTTTTTATTGATTATGACAGACTCCCAACAGACAGGAATTCCACTTTGTCCTTTTATCAGTAACTATTTTTAACAGCTGAAATTAATGTCATAAAATTCACTGTTTGTAAATGTACAATTCAAATAAATTTAGATATTCAAGTAAATTTAGGTATTTATTGCAACATCACAACTAAGTTTTAAATTTTTTCATCCCTCCAAAAAGTATCCTTATACGTGTTTGCAGTCAATCCCCAGAAATACTCCTAGTTCCAGAAAACTACTGATTCACTTTTCATCTCTATAAATTTCCTCTTAAGAACATTTTATGTAAACAGAATCAAACAGTAAATAGTCTTTTGCACCTGGCTCTTTTCACTTAATATAACGTGTTTGATGTACACTCCTATTACAGCATGTATTGGTAGTTTGTTCTGAATAGTATTCCACTGTATGAATACAGCAGATTTTATTTATCTATTCATCAGCTGAATGACATATGGATTGTTTCTGGCTCTTGCTATTATGAGAAATGTTGCCAAGAACATTCATGAACAAGTATTTGGGCAAACATATATTTTCATCTCTGTAGAGCAGATTGATAAGAATGAAACTGCTGTGTATGATAGGTTATATTTAACTTTTTAAGACCTTGTCAAAATGTTTTCCATAACTATTGAGCTATTTTACCTTCCCACCAGCAATGTATAAGGGTTCCAGTTCCTCCACATTTTTAGCAACACTTGATATTGTCTGTTGTTCAAATATAGCCATTTCAGAGGAATCTCTTCGTGGTTTTAATTTGTGCTTCCTTGGTGACTAATGATGTTTAGAGTCTTTGCATGTATTTATTAGCAATTGTTATGTCTACTTTTGTGAAATGTTTATTCAAAGTTGACCTAGCTGTACTAAAGTTCAAAAATTGGATTAATCTATTTGTAACCTTTCTTGATCTAAGATCACTTAAATAAGCTATTTGAAGAAAACTTTCTCATTATCTTTGTCTTTATTAGATTCTAATGTTTCAATAAAATTCTTTTGTACCCTGGAGCCTATGAACTCTAGCCTCCTAAGTGAAAGTTTAAATACTCCTCTTTTTAACTTTTTTTAATTCACAGTAAGTAATTTTCCAAAGGACAGATGGGAACACATAACTAGAGGCCAGTGCTTTACTAGGCTTCTAATACATTAAAATTAATAGTAGTTTCTTCACTAATATTTCTCACATTTTAAATATATATACATGTATATGTAATGAAGAATTCATTTCTAATAATTTCTAAAATTTCCCTGTCTATAGCATATATATCATTGAGAATATGCAATCTTATACAGATTTCCCACACAAAATGGCTTAAAGGCAAAATTTGCTTTGGAATTCAATGACCTACTGATTCAAAATATTGCAAGTTATGCATTAACTCCTAATTGAAAAATCTATACCATAATTATGGCTTGTTATGATGTTAAAAGCATGACCATCAATGGCTATCTGTAATTCAAATACAAGTTAAGACTATTTTCAGTTAATTCATTGATTTCTCAAATATTTAGTAAACTACTATGAATTAAGCACAATTTATTGCACTTGATATTTCAGTTAAGAACAAGACCAGTTTTCTATACTCATTTTACTACATAGTATACTGACAGATACCAACAAAATAATAGAGAAAAAGAAAAATAGGAAAATTATTTAATAGTAATGATAACAATAATAATGATGAAACATTAGGTTTATGAAGAAAACAACCTAGAGTCTCTTAAAGAGAAATAAATGGCAAGTGAGAGACCTGCTTTAGGTAGAAGAGGTCTTTTTGTGATTCAGCTTCATTACTTCTAAGAGGAGCTAGCAATGTTAGTTAATCATAGGACTATAGTGTCATCAAATGAGTTAAAACACCTGGCACACAGAAAATACTCAACAAGTATTATTATTACTGTTGATATTGTTGATATTATCACATACAAAAAGAGTGCTTGATTTAATTTCATTTAATGTTTTAAAGTTTCACTTAATTTAGTGTGAAATGAGCATGCTCTACAGTAAATATTATAAAGATTTTTTTTTTAAATAAGAAGCTTAATTCTCTCCAGGAGAAATGAAGGAATGGAAAGTTTGACAATAGAAAGTAAAAGTTAAGAAACATGGAAATAAAGGTTAAAATGTCAAATTTTGTATCAAAGGAGCCTAAGGAGGAATTATTTTAAATAAATAAATAAATAGATAGATAGTAGAGAAGCATGAGGAAAATTGGTAGAGAATTTTCCAGGATTTAAGGAAGAAGAAAGACCCAGTTAAATGTCCACAAAATATGTAAAGGGCAGATAAGGTCTCACACACACACACACACACACACACACACACACAATCATATACATGCTACATATACATATATAATAGACGATAAAAATAACTATAAACCTCCTAGAAATAAAAAGGAGATCATCTATAAAGAACAAGTTATAAATTGATAGCAGATTCTTTAATAGTAATACCGGCTGCAAAAAATGATAATTATATGAGGAAAGCAATTTAAGCCTAAAATTTTATATGTAGCAGAAGTATTATTTGTACTGTAAGGTGAGATTTTAAAATATAGAAATATACATAAATTAGATATAAATAGATAATTTAGTAAAGTTTGCTTTTTGTGTAAAACAAGTGATTTTAAAATATAGAATTCTAGACAAAAATTAACACAATGGCAGCAGCAGAAGTCTGGATATAAAAAAAAAAAGGAAAAGAGGAAAGGGAGAGTACCCAATAATATAATTTTTATCCAGGAGAAGTTATACATATTGATAAGCATAAGAAATAAATAAAAAGATAAAAATAAATACCAGTCTTAATAGAGGTACTTTTTAAAGGAATGTAAACAGATTAAATAATTCTTCAAATTAGCTGAAGTAACTGTAAAAAATCCAAAGGAAGTCAAGAAATAAAAATAAATAGAAAACAAAATGGAAGAAATATATCAGTGACTACAATAAATGTAAATGGTTAAACCAAATATAATCAGATTCCCCGAACAAATAAATAAAAATGAGCAATATGTCAGGACTATGAGAAACAGTTAAATCAGAAAAAGGCTGAAATTTTAAAATAAAGGAATAAGACCATGGGCCAAAAGAAATCTAAGATGTAAATTTAAATAAACAATTTGCTATTCAATGAAAAACAAAACAAACAAGAAAAAACCTAACAAAGTATTATAACAAAGTGGTACTGTATACTGGTAAAAGAAAAATGGATCAATATAATATTTTCAGCATGAGACATACTCAATAATATAGTTTCATACTATATTCATATAAATAAGGTAACTAAACTATGAAACATTAAAAGCACTTAATATATTCTTATCCAAAACTGATAAATCAAGCAGAAAAAATAAAGATATAGACATGCAATGAACTTCACAATTATTCCAAAATAATAAATAATAATCATGAGAGTATTTAACACATTATGAGGTATTGTGTATTTACATAAATTAATTCATTCACCTAAATCTTCAGTCCAAGTCTATGGGATATCTTACTGTTATCTCAATTTTTCATTTGAGAAAACTAATCACAGAATTTTTAATATGCCCAAAATTGTTCAGAAAGTAGTGGCAAAACGGTTTCAAAATCAGTTACTCTGAATTCCAGAGCCTATGCTATTAAATGGTACATCATATGGAACTTCACATGCCCTATTCAAAATAATAAACATTTAGCAACATTCACGAAACATTCACAAAATTTGACCATGCACAAAACTAAAAAAGATAGAGAAACCAATTTCAAAATAACCATGTATTTTTTACTATGGTCTTTGGTCATAATAAATAAAAGTAGGAAAAAAAATAGGTCTTTGGTCATAATAAAAAAAAGTAGGAAAAAAACTCCACATCAAGAGAATGAGAAGACAAGCCACAGACCAGGAGAAAATATCTGCAAAAGGCACATCTGATAAAGATTTATCCAAAATATAAAAAGAACTCTTAAAACTCAACAATAAGAAAATGAATAACCCAAATAAAAAATGGGCAAAAGACGTGAGTGGATATCTCACCAAAGTAGATGGCAAGTAGGTATACAATAATACGTTCAACAACATATGTCATTAGGGAAATGCAAATTAAAGTAACAATGAATCTATTAGAATGGCCAGGTCTATTAGAATGGCCAAAATATGGAACGCTGATACAACAAACATTGGTGAGGATATCGAGCAGCAAGAAATTCTCATTCATTGCTGGTGGGGACACAAATGGTACAACCACTTTGGAAAATGTTTTGGAAGTTCCTTGCAAAACTAAACATACCCTTATCACACTGAGACAGAAGGGAAAGGGGCAGGACAGCTGCTAGGTAAATGAAGAAAGGGGCGAAGCTACTAGGACGCGATAAAACTCACCAGGAATCAGCTAAAACCAAGGAGGCTCTGAGAATAGTCCTGTCACTGACATTTAGCTCGTTATACCTTCATTGTACTAAAAATCACTCCCTCTGATGCCACAGCAGTTCTGCGACAGACCATAAAAGGCCATAAAGTGGGCAGTGGCCCAATTCCGAGGAAACCCCCACTCTTCCCCCAAATAGCAAGAATATTCTGCCCACTCATTAGCGTATGAAACTATTTAGCTCATAAAAACCAATGACTGTGTCCTGGGGTGGCCCTCACTTTCTGGATGGTCACCATTCTGCTGATGGAGTGTGTATCCCTGTAAATAAACTTGTTTTTGCTTTTCTTTGGCTCACTCTTGAATTCTTTCCTGCGTTAAGCCAAGGGTTTTAACTTGGCGGTCAGCCGTAAGGACTCTTGCAGGTTCCAGGATGTGACATTTTCCTCTCCTGCAACAGTACCATCCAGCAATTCACCCTCCTTGGTATTTACCCAAATAAAGTAAAAACTTATGTCTATACAAAAACCTGCACATGGAGGCTTATAGAAGCTTTATTCTTAACTGCCAAAACTTGGAAGAAACCAAGATGTCTTTCAGTAGGTAAGTGGATAAAGTGTAGTAATCAAGACAGTGGAATGTTACTCAGTGCTAAAAAGAAATGAGCTACCAAGCCCTGAAAAAACATGGTGGAAACTTAAACACATATTACTAAGTCAATCTGAAAGGGCTACACACTGTATTATTTCATGTAGATGACATTTAGGAAAAGAAAAACTATACAGACAATAAAAAGATCCGTGGTTGCCAGCAGGTAGGGAGCAGGGAGGAATGAATAGGCAGAGCACAGTGGATTTTTAATGCAGTGAAACTATACAGTATGTTACAAAAATGATGGATACACATTGTTATAAATTTTTCAAAACTAACAGAATGTACACCAGGAGTGAATGCTAATGTAAATCATGAACTTTGAATAATAATGATGTTATCAACGTAGGTTCATGATTGTAATAAATGTACCACTCTCATGTACAATGTCAATAATGGGAAAGCCTGTGCCTGTGTGTGGGAACAAGAAGTCTGCACTTTGCACTCTGTTGTGCTGTGAATCTAAAGCTATTCTAAAAAATAAAGTTTATTAATCAAAAAAAATTCCATGCATCTGAAGATTAAAAAACAAATAATAACTACATATATTGCTTAGAATCAAACAACAACGAATACAAATTCTCAAAATTCATGGATACAGACATGTATGCCTTGGATGAAAACTGGAAACATTCATGTAAATTAATTATATAAATTAAGTAGGATTAAAATTAAGCAGTTTTAAAAAACTTTTTTTTTAATTTTTACTTTTTTGGGGGGGTGGGTTATTAGGTTTATTTATTTAATTTTAGGAGGAGGTGCTGGGGATTTAATCCAGGACTTCATGCATGCTAATAAGTATGTGCTCTACCACTTGAGCTATACCTTCCCTGTCAAAAATTAAGCACATCCTTTGACCTAGCCATTCCAATCATGGTTTTAAGCCTTAAAAAAAATTCTACACAAATACAGAATGGTACAGAAGTCCTCAAGTTACGATTTTTGACTTAATGATGATGCAAAAGTGATACAAGTTCAGCAGAAAACATACTGAATTTTGACTTTTTTCCCAGGCTCGCATAATTATGCGAGAGAATACCCTCCTGATGCCGGGCAGAGGCGGCAAGCTGCAGCTCCCAGTCAGCCACATAATCATGATCACGAGAGTAAACAACGGATACACTTAACAACCTTTCTGTACCCATACAACTACTGTTTTTCACCTTCAGTACAGTATTCAATTACATGAGATGTTCCATACTTATTTATAAAATAGGTTTTGTGTTAGATGATTTTGCTCAACTGTAGGCTAATGTAAAGTTCCTGAGAACATTTAAGGTAGTCTAGGCTAAGCTATGATGCTCTTTAGACTAGGTGTATTAAAGGCATTTTTGACTTTACGATATTTTAACTTATGTGGATTTACTGGGATGTAACTGCACTGTAAGCTGTGGAAGATGTGTATAAAAGGCAGGATGCTTTATCTTAGCAGTGTTTGCAGTAATAGGGAATGGGAGATAATCTAAGACAGTTGGCATAATAAATGAGTAAATTGTAGTGGATATTTACAATGGAATTCTATGCAGTATTTAGAAGCACTGAATTAGACTCCATAGTCTTTTAAACATAGGATTAAGTAAAAAAAAGTTGATTTATACCTATGTAAATTAAGCATATGCAATGCAACGTATTTTACATCAAACATTGCCATCATAGTGCATTCATCAAACTCACTTAGAAAAGTGCATAAAAGGAGAAGGGGGTAGTAGGAAAAATACATAAGAAAAAGGATGAGGTACAAGGACAGGTGCTACAAACTGAGGAATGTCATTAGGTGACCCCTCTGTACCTGAGGTGCCCACGAAAGACAGATAAAGAGAGAAGTGTGACTATAAAATTTACTTACCTAAATAAATCTAGTAATCAGGTAATAATCTTTTTATCCCTCCAGAAAAAATGGAGGACATAATTATAATTACTATTCTACTTATTTAAAATCAAGAGAAGTATAGAAAAACATACTCTCTCAAGGTCACCCAATCAGTAATAAAAACATAAATGGAACAAAGACCATGGATAACTTCTAGAGTAATGGTCTATCACTTATATACCATATTCTCCCATTAGAGTAGATATAAGGGGAAGAATCTTTGGAAATATAACTGTAGTTATCCCAATGGGATAATATACAGTGTAAGTAATTCTCGCTTTTCTCTGTAGTTGCAAAAATCGCTGAATTATTTTCCAGCTAAAGAAGCGAGGAGGTGAAATGTCTAAATTTTCTTTTTACTGATTTCCTGTAACTTTTATTTTAACTTTACCATGCAGTAGAAATGGATTTCTCATTTTGAAGCCAACAAAGAATGTCATTTAGCTTTTCCAACTCTGACCTTGGGTCGATTTTCCATTTGCAAATTCCATCTCAACTGCTGTATTTCTCAGTATCAAGGACCAGATGCATGGCGGAGCTGCACTTCTTAATGTATCATCTGTTCCCAATGGTTTTGCATAATATATGTGGCTTAGAGATGCATAGTCAACTTGCAGTAATCCACACTGTAAACCATAATGCTAGATACTCTTTGATATATTAGGGTGTGTGTGGGGGGGGGGGCAGTTGTGGAAGAAAGACCCTTCTAGACGTTAAAGAAAGAGCCATGTAATTTTCTACAGCCAATAAGTTATAAAATATTAACTGTCAGTTAATTTAATCTTTCTGGTCCTTTCATTGAGAACTTTTTAAAGGCTAATAATGGAACCTATAAACATGGTTTTTTTTAAACAAAGGCAAACTGAGGAAAACTTATCTGATACTGATTTCAATTTTAATATGTTAAATTATGTATGTTATTTATCTCTAGCTTTAAAACCTTTTAAAGGTTTGTGTCAATTATTGAACATGGGATCTTCCTTAAAAAAAAATCATCCATTACAGCAGCCTTCAAAACCTGCTGTAAAACCATAGGTAGTTATTACTTCATAATCAAAAATCATATTTAGCTCTTTTATATGAAGTGCTAAACATTACAGTGGTAACAATTTATGCTGACAACATAGGTATGTCTGTTTTATTAAACTTCATTTGTCTCTTTTCAATCTTTGTCAGGACTCCATATTTATTTTTCCTCCCTAAAAAGAAATGTGTAGCATCTTAGCTCTATCAGGATTAAAAAAATACAAACCCAATAATTTTAGGAGTCCACTAAAGCTTCTTATTACTGGCATACAGACTTAGCATGTTATTGAGGCACTGTTCTAAAAACTTTTATTTCATTTAATTCTCAAAAGCACTCCAGAGGCAAAAAGTTTTATTTTTAACTATAACTCACAGGAGGAACCCAAGGTCTCAAAGAGGTTAAGAAAATTGGCCAAGGACAAATAATGAGTAAAGGAATCTAAGATTTCAAACTAATAGTTGAACTTTAGAGCTTGTAATTTTTAACTAATATATTGCTGTCACTAAGATCATCTATGGAGAGATGAAGTTTGATTCGAAGTATAGAAATGATAGCAGCAGTAAAGATGGTTAAGATGCAGAGACATAGATAAATCTATGCAATTTCCTCTTCTCTACCTTCATAACTAAAAGTACATATTCCTAGTGAATTTTTTATGTAACTTAGTTTGGAATATATGTGAATTGAATATATACATTTACAAATGTTTATGTACACAATAACCCCCATGTTCATATGTTTGTTGTAGGGAGTGTTTACATGAGACCAACACATATAGTAAATCATAGTATATCAGGAAAACAAATCCTTTCAAGGAAAAATGTAATTAAGCCATAATTTTAGTGTATAGGATTTTAAAAAGCATATTGGAAAACATATTGGATAATAGTTAAAATACAGCATTTTATGCCACAAGTTTCTTAAAGTACAAGATGTGTTTGTTTAAAACTGCATGCATCCTAATCTGCCAGACAGGTGGCGCCAGCCCAGTAAAGCCAGCCCTTGCCCCCAGTGACCAAGCAGAGCCCCACATTTTGATAACAGTTTAGTGATTCTGTGTTTACTTTCATTTTATGTCTTCCTGTATTCCCAGATCTGAGCCATGAAGAAACAGTCTCAACCATTTCATTTAGGGTTGTTTTTAAAGGAAATAATTATCATCTGCTGCAATTACATTTGAGGCATCTCAGGAACTCTGCTATTTTTATTTACTTATTTTTGTATAATAGTGGGAGATCAGAGTGACTTGAAAGACTCTCCCACTATCTAGGTAGCATATGATATAACTTAATACACTGTTTTTAAGATTGTTATACAAATCTACTCATTTACTATCAAGTATGCTAAGCTGTTCTAGAATTTAAATTCTTATTGTTTATTAAAAACTTTGTCATAAATAAGCACAAGGTATTTTGTATTGATTTTACCTTAAAGAAGATTTTACTTTAAAGAAGAAAAAAATTCTCACCTTCATTAGAATTCACAGTAATTTTTAATTATTTTTACCAATTTGTATAAAAAAGAGAGAGAGAATTAGGGTAGACCAATACTGATAAACTTAGTATTTTACTTTAACATTTAAATTTTCACTCAGTGGACATAGTCCTGACACGTTGTTAGACAATATGTTTTGGGAGAATATATTTCTAAATATTTCTGCTCATAACACCAAGTAACAAGGTTGGTAACTAAATGATAACTGAAAGAAGGATGCACAAAACTGAAAAAATGGACAGAAAAAGACACAGTGAGACAATTATTTCAGCATTTTCCTGACATCATATTGCTTTATAGATCATAAATAAGTTATAGTACGATTGAATCTGTTATATAACCAAAATATAATTAATTCAGTGAACTTTAAAACCTTCACTAAAATCAATTAAATTTTAATAATTTATTTCTTTATGACAGTAACCTCTATTACAACTTATTAAAAAGTAAAGTAGAAAGTTATGGAAGTCACTCAACAACTGCTAGTAAATTTAAATCCCTCCCCTCTCTCCTCAGTTCTTACTTCTTTTTAAGTGAATCACATACTATATTTTTCATCTTACTCTGACCTCTCCTTAGCTGGTCCCAGTTTGTTATCCTTGAAACTGTCCAAAAGTAGCTTTTCTAACTATAAATCCTCTCACAGCACTAACTAGCTTATTCATTTATTTATTTTATAATTCTCTATCAACTAAAGGATAAAGTCCAGCTCAGTGGTATGACATGTGAGATCTTTCATGATCTAACTCTTCCTCTTCTACACTGTTTCCATTATATTCATATTACCTTGAATGTATTAGACAGTTATTTCAAAATGTTGCTCAAACCTTATCCCCACTGTGAAAATTTACTGAACACCTCACTACATGGCAGTTTAACTATTATATCGTCAAGGCAGTTTATCACATTTTGCTCACTAAAGTGAATATTTAAATTTTTTGATTTTTACAGACTCATTAGCTTTCTCAGTATGTGAACAGTATTTCCATGTAAGTAAATATTAACAAATGTTTTACTTAAAAGCACAAATACTGAAAGAAGATTATAGGAAATTCTTTCAAATTGTCACTGACAGTTACAATTTAGGCTATGTCCATGATATAGGTAGAAGGTAGTCGGTATCAGTTTGGGCTGCTACAACAAAGCACTATAGACTGGGTGGCTGGTGACAACAGAATTTTGTTTCTCACAGTTCTAGGCGCTGGAAGTCTGAGATCAAGGTGCCAACACGGTGGAGTCTAGTGAGCTCGCTTTTTCTTGGGACTTCATATGGCAGAAGGAGAGCTAGCTACCTCTCTGGCCTCTTCTTATGAACTCTACTTTCATGATCTGAATATCTGCTAAAGGCCCCATCTCCGAACACCATCCCACTGTGATTAGGATTTCAACATACGAATGTGGGGTGACACAAGCATTCACTCCATTGCAGAAGGAAGGATGGATGGATAGATAGGTAGGTAGAATGGGAAATAGCTGTTTTGAGTATTACAAAGTTAATTTCTCGCCAAAAAAAAAATCCCTAAAACAACTCTTATTCTTAATGGTTTCATAAATCTCATAATATTTGAGATGAATCAAGAAGTTTATCTAACCACATCTTGAAAATATTACTACATTCAAAACTCATAATGCTTAAAATCTACTTTTATTTAAATTTAGGAATTTAATCTCTAAGGATTTGAGTAGCTGAATTTTCTTCAAATAAAATATTTAAGAAAATAATTGAAAAAGCATTTTAGCTAAAATGACTGTTTTGAAATAAAAGAAGTTGATAAAGCATTTTTTCTTACTATTTTAATACCTTGAAAGATTACACAGTCTCCATTGTATAAAAACACACATACATATCATACTCAGTCTGTCTCTCCATACACACACACAGACACACACTCATACACATAAACATAGTATGTACTATATGCATATATAGCACTCAGCTCTGACAGCAATAATTTATACAGATGTCAAGAATATTTCTTTTCAAAGTTAAGCCAGCAAGTATCAAGGAGATAAAGGTATACTGGCAGAGAGCTATGAAACAACAAACATCTGTCTGTCTGTCAGTAAAAAGAGAGGAATCTAGGAAGGATGGCTGTCCTTGGACAGCTGTCCATTCAGAATCCACAATATGTAGTGGTTTATTAAGGACACTGGCTACCAGTTGTGGCTTTCAGACCTTCCAAACTCTAGATTTGGAATGAAAGGCAACTTTCCATTTTTCTTCTCTTTTTCTGTTTCTTTTGCTGCTTTCTTTTATTAATTTTCCTTTTTTGGGGGGAAGGGTCATTGGTCTGGATTCAAATAAACATTCCACTAGATATTTTATAAAAACCAGAAATTGCATCTTAAATCAATGCATAACACTGAATCATTACTCTCTCAATAAAAAGGAGAGAACATAATTATTTATTTCACAGTAATGTGGGAAATAATACAGAGACAGACCATAGGAAGGAAGGTCACAGAGAACTCAGATTAGAAAAAGGAAAACTGTATGACTGGGAAAACACAGAACCGAGATATGCATCAGAACTTGTGACAAAAAATTTGTGGGCCAAAATGAAAGAAAGCAAAACCTTGGTGATACAGTTGATAATGAGTCTTTTTTTCCTTTATTTTAAATTTTGAGCAAGAAGTAAAATAATTCCTTATAGGTATACAGTCCTGATAAAATAAGATCAAAGCTCAAAGAAAGTATCGGAAATGCGAGGGACATAAAACAAGGTTATTAGAACCAGAGTATTAAAGAAGCAATATCTGTACCAAAATAGAGGCGATTCATTTAAAATGATGGTTTTCACCAGTTCCTAGTCTCAAGTATGCATATCTATCAACAATATATAGAAAAAAACAAAGTTTACATTTCATATTTTTGTGGGGTTTTTATACTTAATTATTTTCTTTTCCTCACTCAATACCATGGATGAGCTCATCAAGTACTGCCATATGTAGATAGGCACTGGTAGATAATATCTGATTATGATTCTAATAGTAATTTTGAAACTTAAAGTAGGCAGGTAAACTTAAAGTAAAACAGGTAAAAAGTCTCTTTATTGAACAGTTATTATATGCTAGGCAGCAGGTATTCATACTCATTTAATTTAATCTCCCCCCAACCCCGCCATTTTGCAGGAGATGTGAGAAAACTAATGTACAGAAGAGTTAAATCAATCACAGAGCTAAGAGAGTGCAGCACGGGCATTTGGATACCTGAGCCTTAAACACTCTGAATAAGGAAGTCTTCTGTGTGGCATGCTGCCCAGAAATGCAGTATTAAGCTAGATGTCTTCATTAAAGAAAATTAACGTATTTTTTAAAAGATGACCTCTTTCTCTCAAAAGCAATCACTTGTGAAAAAGTAAAAATCACAGCATTTGCTCTCATCTGTCTCCATAAAGATTAGACTGAGAGATATTCTCTTAAAATTAAAAATATTTTTAAAAAAATCAAGAAAATATTGAGCACTGCTGTGAAAAAATCAATCTCCTTTATATTAATTATGTGAGAGTTTTAGCTTTGATAAATATTGTTAAGTATGAAGACATATTAAATGATTTTTCACAAGCTATGAGTGGTGTTCTATCTAGGATATGATGGTCTATTGACTAGATACACTATGAGACTGTGTGCATACTTCTAAGCATTATATTTCTAGTTACTCTTTTTGTAACAACAAATACTGGCAATTACTAGTCACTATAACCAAAATACAGAATAGAGAATATTTTTAAATTAATTCTGTGCTACAATTCCCAATAATTTCAATTAAAAATTTATGGAAACTTCAAATGTGTATTACATACTATTCAACAGAAATCATATCCAAAATTAGCAGTAGAAATGAGTATACAGAGATATTGTCTTTTGAAATACAGTACAAAATACTGTTTTGCAATTCCTCTGGGTTGCCCATGGCTAGTCTTCTGTCTCTGCACGTGAGACACTGTAAAGAGCTGCGCTGGAGAAAGATAGTCACACAGAAATACATAGTGAGTTGTCCTCTGTGCTGTTAATTTTCAACACTTCTGAGACTTACTTTAGCTCAATTCTGTTTCTAAAAATAGATATTTGTGATACTGAGAAAAGCAATTAATGATATCAACAGTTTATTGAAAAGGAAATGTATTTTGAATAAAATCAAATTATGAAATTTTAACATATACTGACATTTTCCTTATCAGGAAGTCCCATCCTTCTTAGGACCATTTCTTAGACCATCACTCAATCTGCTGTCCTAGGCAACTGATTTACAGATAATTAGAAACAGTCACTAGAATTAGGGACGAGTCAGAGAAGAGCATACCAAAAATGGAAGTGCCAGCTGACAGACTAAGAACAAACTCAGAAAGACTACATAATTTTCCTGTGATAATGATGTGTTCTCATAATGGTGATTCTTAATTACCAAGAAAGATGAAATGATAAGTATCCTATAATTATTGCTTTTTAAGTTGTAACTGGAAAATAGCAATGACTACATTTTAATGTGTTTTGTTTAAAAGACTTTAAATTTTATTTCATAATAAACAAATTTTGGCTCTAGGATTCAAGTATATTGAAAAATAATTTACACCCTAGCACAGGGAAGTATATTCAGTACCTTGTAGTAACCTATAATAAAAAAGAATATGAAAGGGAATATATGTATGCACATGTATAACTGAAACATTATGCTGTACACCAGAAAATGATACAACATTGTAAAGTGACTATACCTCAATAAAAAAAAATAGGAAAAAAAGAAAGAATTTATACCCAACTATCTTCAATAATACAAATAAACATTTACTGACTTTCAATTTTAGGTTTAATTATCTACCTTTGCATTCTTTACCAGGTAATAAAGTAGATCAATGATATTCTCTGAAGAAGGCATAGGAAAGCAATGTATTTGAATACACACACACACACACGCATACAAACACATATGTATATGTTCACTCTTGCTTCTTTTATCCAACATAATTTGCAAGTCCTAGCCTATAGCAATCAGGAAAGGAAGAAGTAAAACTGTCACTGTCTGCAGATGACATGATACTATATAGAAAATCCTAAAGACGTCACCAGAAAACTACCAGAGCTCAGCAATGAATTAGGTAAAGTTGCAGGATGCAGATTAATTACAGAAATCTGTTGTATTTCTATACACTAACAATGAACTATGAGAAAGAGAAAGTAAGGAAACAAACCCATTTACCATTGCATCAAAAAGAATAAAATACCTAGGAATAAATCTACCTAAGGAGGTAAAAGATCTGTACTTGAAAAACTAAGACACTGATGAAAGAATGTAAAGACAACACAAACAGATGGAAAAATATACTGTGTTCTTAGATCAGAAGAATTAATATTGTTAAAATGATTATATGAACCAAGGCAATGTAATCCCTATCAATACAATTCCTATCCATATCAAAGTAACTATGGCATTTTTCACAAGACCAGAATAACTTAAAAATTTGTATAGAAACATGAAAGACCTCAAATAGCCAAAACAATCCTGAGAAAAAAAGAACAGAGTAGGAATCTCCACATGAAGTTACGCTTCTTGACTTAAGGCTATACTACAAAGCTACAGTAATCAAAACAGTATAGTACTGGATATATGTATGTATATGCATGAATGAGACATTGTGCTGTACACCATAAACTGACATATTGTAACTAACTGTACATCAACAAAAAAAAAGAAAGAAAAAAACAATATGGTACTGGCACAAAATCAGATACATAGATCAATGAAAGAGAATAAAGAGCCCAGAAATATATCCATACACTTATGATCAATTAATTTATGACAAAGAAGGCAAGAATATATAATGAAGAAAAGATAACTTCTTCAATAAGTGGTGCTTGGAAAACTGGACAGCTACCTCTAAAAGAATGAAATTAGAACAATCTCTAATACCATATACAAAAATAAACTCAAAGTGGATTAAAGACCTAAATGTAAGACCAGACACCATACAACTTCTAGAGGAAAACATAAGCAGAACACTCTTTTGACATAGATCGCAGTAATATTTTTTTGATTCTGTCTCCAAAAGCAAAGGAAACAAAAGCAAAAATAAATAAATGGGACCTAATTAAATTTAAAGCTTTTGCACAGCAAATAAAACCATAGACAAAATGAAAATATGACCTACTAAATGGGAGAAGATATTTGCAAATGATATGACCGATAAGCAGTTGATATACAACATATATAAACAGCTCATACAGCTCAACATCAAACAAAACAAACAACTCAATCAAAAAATGGGCAGAAGAACTGAATAGACATTTTTCCAAAGAAAACATACAGATGGTCAACAGGCACATGAAAAGATGCTCAACATCACTAATCATCAGGGAAATGCAAATAAAAACTACAGTGAAAATATCACATGATATCCCTTCTATGTGGAATCTAAAAAAAAAAAAAAGACACAAATGAACTTATTTACAAAACAGAAACAGACTCATAGACATAGAAAACAAACTTATAGTTACCAGATGGAAGGGGGGATGAAGAGATAAACTGGGAGTTTGGGATTTGCAGATACTAACTACTATATATAAAATAGATTAACAAAAAGGTCCTACTGTATAGCACAGGGAACTATATTCAGTACCTTGTAGTAGCCTATAATAAAGAGGAATATATATATAAATATATAATATATATTATAACTGTATCACTATTCTGTATTCCAGAAATTAATATAACATTGGTAAAATGACTATATTTCAAAAAAAAAGAAAAACAGTGAGATATCACCTCATACCGATCAGAACAGCTATCATCAAAATAATAGCAAATGTTGGCGAGGATATGGAGAAAAGGGAACCCTTGGACACTGTTGATTGGAATGTAAATTGGTGAAGCCACTGTGGAAAACATTATGCAGGTTTTTCAAAAAAGTAAAAATAAAACTACCACATGACCCAGCAATTCTACTCCTGGGTATGTATATGAAGAATTCAGACACTAACTTGAAAGAACACATGCACCCCAATGTTCATAGCAGCATTATTTACCATTGCCAATGTATGGGAGCAACCTCAGTGTCAATTAACTGAAGAATGGATAAAGAAGATGCACTATATACATACAATGGAATACTACTCAGCCATAAAGAATAAAATGTTGCCATTTGCCCCAACATGGATGGATTTGGAGGGCATTATGCTAAGTGAAATAAGTCAGAGAAAGACAAATACTGTATGATATCACTTATACGTGGAATCTAAAAAATACGACAAACTAATGAATGTAAGAAAAAAGAAGCAGACTCACAGATAGAACAAACTAGTGGTTACCAGTGGGGAAAGGAAAGTGGGGAGGGGCAAAACAGGGGTAGGGGGAAATTTTATTATGGAATTATATGAAATCATCTGTGTGAAACTTTTAAACGTTATAAAGCACTATAAGAACTTTAAGAATCTAATTCAATTAAAAATCAAGAATTTAAAAAATACAGCTCTCTATTAAGCTGCATAAAATTACTCAAAGGCTCATATCCATCAGACTTTCTAAGTTTAATTATATTTATTTCTTTGGAAAACTTATCTTGCCCAGGAATTTGTATGCTCCTTGAGGATAATATTTATGAATATTCTACATTTCTTTCAGAGATTTCCTATCATTATAAGTCTGTTTCTCAAAATCTTTTAATGGAACATGCAAAATATAATGTCCACATTATGTAAAATGAGAACTTACGTATCTAGCATTATTTCTTAAAATACTATTTCACGTATTTCATGCTACCCACACACCAAAGCACTTGTTCACTGAGCTCACCATGTGCTTTCTTAACTATATAAAATCCCTTCCTCTGGAATGATCCTATAAAATAATCCATTATAAAATTGTTGAGTTCAAAGATCTATACCTCTGTGAAGATTTCCTCTATTCCTTCAATCACAAAATTGCTCAGGAAAAGCCTAAGACCAGAGAGAAATTCCTCCTGAGGATTCTCATAGTATAAATCAATAAACTTCTTCTATGACATCTTAACTTTAGGTTTAATAATGGCTGCTTCTTATACAGTGTTCTTTTAGTACAGGTCATGCCATCTAGAACTACATGGAGCCTATAGTTTACAGTCAAAAAACATTGCTCTCTGACAGGTAGGTGTCCCTGGAGATGTACGCAGAGTACCTAGGGCAGATGTTACTCCTCGGACACCTGAGGTTGTCCTGGAGAAGCCCTGGGAATACTGAGGATTGCCAGTCTACCCATAGCTCACAGAGAAATTCCACATTTTTTGATTTCATAAATTTAGTTTCTTGTAAGATTATATTTCAAGGAAGTATTCAGCAAGTAGTATTAGTTCAAAGTCATTGATCCAAACAAATGGATGAATTGGCTTTCTACTGAGCTTTTCAGATTTGGGGCAGACACAAATTTGAGATTTTACTTCCAGCCAGTAACATTGTATGTAATAATAACATTAGATTTATATTCCTACAGACAGTGGGGTTGGGGTGGTGTTGACAAGCTTTTATAAAAATCCAGCCATAATAATGTATTCTTAAAATAAAAGCCATTTCACTTCCTGTAGGAGATAAGCCAAGAACAGGCCCACAAGGAAGACTGTAATTACATTAATTAAATAATGGTACATATCAGGAGTACATTAAAAACCTGGCCAAACAACACGATTTACAAGCTTCTGAAACATCACATTATTTTTCCTAGTACAAGCTGCTATCATTAGACATAACACTACATTGTGGGAAAAAAAAAACAATTAGCAATGACAGATTCCACTCTATTACTTATTCATGTTCATAGTCAGTTGAGTTTTTCGGATGAGTAAAGCATTTGGATAACATGAAGATTATCATATTTTTGGTATTCATCTTTGTCACAGTAACCACTCTCCATCTACTGATCCATCTGATAATCAGTCACTTATGTAAAAGTTATAATTACAAAGAAAAATATGTATTTTTAAAACCACAAAGGGAATAATTTTTGTTTTTAAATGCTCATATAGGTTTCTGTCATATTGATTATATGGCACAGTTCTACCTTTGCTGTGATCAAACAATACCCTGAGTGTATAATCTTACAGCTAAAAAGATATTGATTTCCATGGAAACATTTCCTTATGTTCTGATGCATCTTGCCATGTAAATGGCAACATTAAAGTAATGATTCTAGCTAACATCTGTTCAGTGCCCATTATATAATAAGATCTGTATAAAGTGCTTCGTGTGCATTTTCTCATTTAATTTTGAGGAAAGTAGTATTATGATTCCCATTTTACAGGTAAGTTCACTGAGTCAAAGTTCAGTAACTTGACCCCAAACATAGAGATGGCACAGGAAGCTGGGTCAGGCTAGCTCACTTTTAATCTTTATGCGAAAGATCTTAAATATTGGCTGAGAAAGTTTCCTTCCATTTGATCAGCATTGGGGATAAAACCATGTTCCCACCAGTATCTAGCTGTACCTTTAAGCCAATTACTTAACTTCTCTAAGCCACATTTTCTTCATTTGCAAAGCAGGTACAATAGTAGTTTTTGGCCTCAAAGGTCAATATGAAAAGTAACTTAATTAAATTACATACTGAATGCAACATTATAAATGATAGATATCATTACTGTTGTTGTTTTTAATAAGTTTTAATCAGGGGAAAGATCATCCATGAAGTCCTGAATGAAGCTTGACTTTGCAGTCAAGAGGACAGTAGAGGCTGGGAAAACTCTGGCATCAAGGAGCTCTAACTGTTCCAGAGGCTGTGTAATAATGCATAATGCAAGAGAGTAAGAGACTAATGAGGGCAGGTGGCCCCAGAAGGGAAAGACACATTAGGAGAAACACAGGAAGAACTCTCTAGTTGTTTTCCATCTCACCCAGAATAAACATGAAAATCCTTATGAGGGCCCCCAGCCTTGGCATGAGTTGCCACCTTTCACCCATTCTACCTTCTGCTTTAGTCACTTAATTCTAGGCATGGCACCTCATTACTTTTCCTCCAAAAGGACTTTCACGTTTTGGCCTCATGTTCTGCTATTTCTTCTGCCTTAAACATTACTGTCCAATGTGTCCATGTGGCTGACTCAGCCACTTTTTCCTCAGAACTTTATGTAAATGTTACCATCCCAAAGCAATCTTCCCTCATTACAATAACATAAAACTTTAGATAATTTGGCAAATATCCGATACTTGTACCATGTCAAATTTCTAAATATTAAAAACAATTGTTCATTTTGAAACAATTATTTTTTATGTTAAAAACAGTTGTACTGTTTTCATGATATAATCAAGAGATCTAACTATGGAATGTAAATAATACGAGATTTAGGGATTCAAGCGAATGAATATCATTTAGAGGAATGTAGAATAATGAAAACTTTTACAATTTTATAAAATTATATTAATCAATTGTGCTCTGCTCTTTTGCCCATGCAATAAGTACAACAGAAACTACTGGAAATATTAATCTAAATTAAATTAGGCAAATCATAGGTTAATTTAAATAGTTGGTAGTTAAACAGCCATTCGTTCACTAGTACCTGTTCCAATATAATCTATTCTTAAGATATTTTTATTTGAAAACCTAAAACTTAGTTTTCTCTATTGTCCTGCAACTTAACACTCTGACCAAATGTTTCCATAAATAGAATCTTTTCCACAACAAAACAGTAGTGAGAATTATGCAAATTAGTTTCCCTTGGGCTCACAGCGTGCCTTGTAAGTAGACTTGTGTACACTCTCTCTGCTGCCTGTTGACTCGCATTTCCCAAAGTTTGAGGTATTTTAAACATATAGCACGAAAACAAAGAAAGTAAAAAATAAAAACTTCAATTTTTAACGTAATTGAAACCTTAATGTTATCTTTGTGTGTCACAGTGTAAACAAACCCGTTTTTTTTCCTATTACTATCCCCAAGGCATAAAATATTCCACAGGTGTTTTGAAAGAAAACCTACTGTTTCTGTTTTTAAATTAATAAGGCTTTTGTATTAATAGCTTATATGTTATTGAAAATATAAATGGCCTCTTTAAAAATACATGTATATATTGTTTATGTCTGCATCCCTTTCAATCACTTTATATTTTAGGTAAGTGTATTTGAGCAGTTAGTGGAAAATGAGTCAGATTTTTACACTAGCCTACATTATACAGTTATAATCAATTCCTATGAGAAAAAATTCTAAGGGTTGAATGTACAAATATCTATAATGACCATGAAATAGTGATCCCAACATTAAAATTATTATTTTTTGAATATTTTCATGGTATGAACAATTAAAATAACAAAATTCTGTTATTAACATCTGGAATAGGTAGTTACTTGAAGGCCAAAAGTTTTGCCACTTACTGTAATATTTCTCTATTTTCAACAAAGCCATAATTTCAAGCCAAGTTAAATTGATTTTCTTACCAAAAGGACTACATGTCAATTATTTGCTCAGGGGAAAAATAAACTTATGTTCGCTTTCTAGGTATATGTCGCATCTTTAGAAGTAATTTGTAAGAAATGCATTTTGATACAGTTGGTATTGTAAAATATCAAATATCAAAAGTTGTGCAATATATTTTCTTCATAGTAAACAAGTTTTCATCACATATTATTAATATTTAAATAAGATGTTTCTAGGACAATCTAATAGAAGATGCAATTCTCAATAATTAGAGTTAGGTGAATTGGGGTATACATAAAGTGGCCAAAAAGAATGAGGCTATATTCTGAAATTTAAAAAAAACTTGTTTTGAATTCCATTTTTGTCATAAATTCTGTTTCTTTACTATGAGAATCTTAATTTCATTACTTCAAAGATACATATATATATTCCAAATGAAGTTCTTATTAATCATAATTTTACCTATTTTAAGAACAGTTCATGATTTTATTCCCAAGTGATTTCAACCACAGCCATTTTGACTTTTACTTCATCATTCTCATTACAAGACAAAGATACAGTCAAAGAATAGAAGTAAAAATAATTCTCTGTATTTTAAGGGCCAAGAATTTCTACCTGAACTGGGAAGATGTGCTTCAATATATTAGTAACTATCTTCTTTAAGCATAGTATTTCACTAAGAAGAAATGTTTTCACAACATAGGCAGCCTGCAAAGGTTAGGTTATAATTGTGTTGCAGATTTGTAGGGCAGGAAGAGTACAAGTGAGTTCACTACAGGTGGAGATAAAAGGCAGGAAGGTGTTCATTCACTGGCTCCTGCTTCTTCAATAATGCAAGCTACTTTTTTCCCTTTTCAAAACAGACTCATATTTTTGTCATAGTGTAAAAACAATGAAGTTCCTGTCTTATAATTCTATTATCTTTGTGCCACAAATGAATGGTAACATATATTATCTGAAGTTCAAACATTTATTCATAGCATAAATCTGTCATGACTCTAGAACAAAGTATTTTCCCAACACTTGACAGTCTTTTCGCAGCTTGCCAAATTATCCCTTTGTCCTCTAACAGAGCCCTGTAATAACATATTTGTGAAAATGATATTTGAGAAATGACAGCAAGGTTGATAAATTGTTACTGGTTTATTGTCATTTCCTATTTATTTTTTCCTGTCCCATACCAAAGAAATGTAACAGGAAATAGTTTTTCATCCATGTATTAGGAAATGAACCCAAGTCTGCATTGACTTTTAGGTGAGAAATTAGGTACAGGACTCTTGGATCATTCTGAGATGCCAAGTTTGTGAATGGAATTATAAATCAGAGAGATAAAAGATTGATTTTTTATATTATATCAGCAGGTTCTAAAATCATTGAAGAAGTCCAATTATGTTCAAATGGCAATGCTACTACTTTAATTCAAATAGCCATAAGTATTAATTTAGACTTTTAAATAGGTTAAATCAGTGGTTCACTAAAGAATCATCTACACGTTCTGTTAAAATACAGATAACTGGACCCTACCTCCAGAGTTTCTGATTTAGCGGTTCTGGGTTGTAGTCCAAAATTTGCATTTCTAAGAACTTTCAAGGCAATCTTAATGCTGTTGTTTTGGCGACCATGCTTTGGTAATCAAGGAAGTAAATCATTGACAGGCAGTTTCCTTGGAAGCTGAGAATCACTTGTTTTCAAATAAAAGACAGTATGAACTCATTAATGTTGTATATGATAGGAAAGTATCTAGCCAGATACTGTCTAGATTTTTAGCCAATGTTTACTTAAAACATGAAAATATATGGATAACTATTAAATTAAAACTTTGTATTGTTACTCTCATTCTTTAAACATTCTATAGGATCCAAAGTTGATTCATTAACTCATTGATTTTGTTTAGGAAAGACATGTTCACTGACCCCAATAAATATTGTCAGCATTTTTCTATGCAGGAGGGATGGAGGCTGGGGGTGAGCAATCATTTTAGCAAGGTTAGTCAGAGAAGGCCTCTGAGGGGTTGCCATCTGACCTGGAATATGTAAAGAAGTAAGTTACAAAAAGATCTAAGCATAGAGTAAGCAGCAGTTCAAGGTTCTGAAATAAGAACAAGCTTGATGAAGCTGAATAGTGTTTTTCATTTTGCCAAAAAAAAAAAAAGCCATAAAGAGTGCTATTCAATTAAAGATTAAGATGAAACTACAGGTTTCAAAGAAAAATCAACTAAGAACAGTTAGGAGAATTTGTGAATTAATAACATAAACCTTTTCACAGAATTGAAGAATAAGACTCAGCAGTATTTACTAAGCGAGTGTGCTGAGGTTAAAGGCACAGGCACACCAGGGAAGATTCCAAAGATACGGGCTGACTGCTTGGGCAGAAGTACCCTGGTGCTCATGTTACACTGCTGAACAAACTAGAAAGTCAGTCTATCATTTGCAACTGCGGGCATTCTCTTCCTGGAAATGGAATATTATTTATGCTTGCTCTCCATGAAATTCTCATCGTGGCAGTATATGAGAAGTTGAATTTCAGAATAAATTACTTTTGACAAAAATGGAACTAGTACAAAATCAAAGGAAACAACAACACTGCAATCCAACTGACTTCAGTGAGGTGCCATAAATCAAGACAGACCCACGACAGAGAACATGTCTTTCCAGTAACTGGAGAGTTCGAGGATCTCTCCACCCTGACCTCAGTCCTGGACATTGCTGGAAATTTAACAATGAACTTTTATTGTTTTGGCTGCTTTTCTCCAGCTTGTGTAAAAACCATCAGCACCCTCTGCCAACACATTCTTTTTTATCAGATTGTGTATAACACAACTTAGTATGCTACAGACCTACATTTGCTAATATAGTGACACTTTCCTTGGACTCTACCTGGGTCACTATGTTATGATTTTCAGGAATCCTCAGTCTTTAGCTTCTCACATATTTAGGGTTTGGAATGCTGCTCATAGGAATAGCTAAACTCTTCTGTTATAACTTTAAAAACAATTTTATTTTTAGAAGGTCACCTAAATTTATTTTGGAAAATAGCTTGCCATCCCCATTGTTATAGGCTGAATTTTATCCCCCCCACCACTAAATTTATATGGAACCCAATCAACCATTATCTCAGAGTGTGACTGTATTTGGAGAAAGGGCCTTTAAAGAGGTGATCAAGTTAAAATAAGACTGTTAAAATGGGCCCTAATCCAATACAATTAGTACCCTTATAAGAAGAAGAAATCTGAACATAAAAAGAGACACCAGGGATGTGCGTACACAGAGGAAGGGCCCTGTGAGGACACAGAGAGAGGCTGGCTATCTACAAGCCAACAGAGGGGTTTTGAGAGAAACCAAATCTGCCTAAGCCTTAACCTTGGACTTCTAGCCTCCAGAACTATGAGAAAGTAAATTTCTGTCGTTTAAGCCACCCATTCTGTGGTATTTTGTTATGACAGCTCTAGCCAAGTAAAACACCTTACGTCTTCTGACTATGAAAGCATCCAAACATTACATGTCACAGTGGTTGACACCATCTTCGAAACACTGCAGGTAGACAGGGCAGGGCAGGAGAGGAGAAAACAGGTGGGCAGGGGAGGGGAGGGGAGAAGAGGGGAGAGGATGAATAGCCAATAACAGGACTTCCTTTTTGTGGTAAAACAGAAATTAAATCAGATATGATGACTAAGTGTCTGTCTTCCTGTCTCTCTGTCATTGTCTCTCTCTCTCTCTCTCTCTCTCTCTCTCCCTCTCTCTCTCTCTCTCACACACACACATACGCTAAGGGAAAAAAATATCACCTAATAAAAATGTACTCTAGGTAGAACAATGACCTCCAGACTGAGGACCTGCTTCTGAATTCAGCTATGTTTGAGAAGACATTTGTAACATATTAACAGTTTTCTTAGAAGTAAAAAGTGTCAGATTTTATCATTTAGAATTAGGAATGGCATTCTAAAACAGTTATGCATTAGATGGCAGTTTCCAACATGCTGAAAACATCTTCTGAATTTATGTGACATTTAAAAAGATGAAATAGGACTGTACTCTTCTGCTACTCAGTAATCCCTTGGACGTGGGCAGGGATCTGTGAAGTATTCTTGCAAAACAAAGTACATACACACGAAACAGTTCTGTCAGAGTACACAGAACAGAGAGACAAAAATAAAGACTGGTGTCAATCTCAATGGTGTTTGGGTTTGTTATAGTGGAGAAAGTAGTGTGACAAAACATTCAATGAATGAAATGTTTTTATTTCACTTAGGTCAACTTTAACATTTAACAATATATCCTTATATTGTGGTGTTATTTTCATTTTATTTGACCTGTACATGATAATAAATTATCCCTCTAATAACTAGTAAAATTTTCTATTAACCATTGTGCTACTACATTAAAATTACCTGAATTGGCTCAATATTATAAAAGCAACATGTATTTCCAAACAAATGTGGATTAACACTAGTAAAATAGTAAATATATCAGATTATATATTCTATAAAGTACAAATGAAAACCCCACAAGGCTAAATATAGAGGAATTAGTTATAACATGTCTTTTTATATCTTTCCTAAATTTTTTAATTAAAAATGACTTCTAAAATTTGACTTAAGCAAGTTTCTTGTGGTATATACAAAGAACTGTAAGATTGTCGTATAGGTGGTGTGATAAAAACTATGTCTTCAAAAATTGCCCATAGTTATATCATTTAAAACTCTGATTTAAAAAAAAAAACTACAGCAGGTATATATTCTTACATCTATCATATTGCATACCCATAATTCATTGTTTCTGGTATTTGTTTTTGGAGTTATTAAACCAGAGCTAGAAATAAGATATTTGTATAGTAACTCAACTATATCTTGTTAGATTTTTATATTTTTCCCTCAATTCTTTTAGTGACTGATCTTAATTGAGATTGTCCAAAGTATTCAAATTAGCTTTTTTTAATACAAATAATTATCTTTCTATTTATACATTTAAAACAATTTTATATAACTAATTAAATGATATATATTTTCTATGCAAGAAAAATTACTTATATTTAGTATTACTAAAAATTTTTATGTTATCTTTTTCCACTAGTTAAAAACGTTTATGACGAGGAATAACTCTCCTCACATTCCATGTTTGCTCATTTCAAGGAGAAACTCTGCAGATTCTGTCAGAGCTGGTTGAAGTGAAGAATCTTGTTTCCCCTAATACTATATAATATAGGCATTGACGAACACAGAATAGAAAGTGTCATGAAACAGAGCAATTTATAATGGTAGTAAGCACAACCTAAATGGGGTATCATTGATCACAGATTGTCATCGAAGGAAACAAAATTTCAGAAAAGGCATTCAATAGTAATTTACTTATCCACCCATTTTATTGAAAGTTCTAGCTAAATTTTATGTGTTATGAATTGCCATCATGATGGAGAAAGACAACAGAATCATTTTCAGAGGAAATAAGTGTAGGCAAATTACCTATTTATGATTTTTTTTAAGTTTCCTGCTCTAGTTAATGCTGGTCATGGGATATGACCTGCTTCTGTGAAACTGTTAAGGAAACAAGTGGTCAAACAAATCTCCTAAGACTCTTTCAGCTAGACCTGTCTCTATGTCTGTGTTACGCCAGGGACCTCAAAGAGCTGCAGCAGGGCCAGCTGGCAGACTGTGCCCATGAGAGTGTCTCAGTACTGGCAGCAAATGTAATGATACCAACATGTCAATGATTATGATAGTGAAAGATTTTCATCCAAATACAAAATTTGTCATTTTTTAATTATGAGAAGCCAATTTAATATAAAATTTTTCAGAATTTATTTTATACCTACAAATAGGATTTGGACATTTTATGTGGCACAGAAAAGCCTGTATACTTCCAATCAGTCCAAAAAAATCCACAAAAAACCAAACAAGCAAAACCAAAAAACCTCAGGTGGTTACTACTGATTGATCTCGGTAGGAAAAAAATTTCAAGTGAGAACATTTTAGATTCTTGAGTTTCCTCTTTTCATTTTAATACCAATCCCAGCCAAGATATTTTAGTGGCAGTTATAATTGTTTTACAACTGCTTCGGAAGCTTGTCATATCACAGTACTTACAGAGATGCTATCATAATAGCCAGTCTCAAGAAAGCCTCAGTAAAGCCCTAAAATGAAAGTTTACCAGGTGGCAAAGTTACAAACTGATAAAGAACAAGTGAAATGGAAATTCACAAGGTAAACAAAAGCTCCAAGTCATTTAAAAACAATAAAAAACCAGGTCACTGCTTTCATGTGTGCCAATCACACCAGAATTTTAAAATGAAACCTAGTAATTTCCTACTAAAGACTTAGTTAAATACAAATCTTTAGATGTTTTTAAGGCAATATGGCAAAAACACATTGTTGTGCCAGACACACACACAAAAATAATAATATGCTTACACATAAAGGCTTCTTAACGCTGGAGGTAACTTCAAGAGCCTCCTAAATCAATTTGAAGGGAAAAGAATATCACCACCGAGTGCTGCCAGCTCTAGTGAGAGAGTTGTTTACTACATGTAGCAAAACAAGCGGACCGTGGCCCAGAGGAGCACGTCATGGCAGGTTCTTTAATGGCCTATCCATATTACCTCGTGACAACTGTGAGCCCAGCACCTCCAGATCTATGCTGCAAGCCTGGGTCACTGTGAACCTGAATGATCTCATCTCTTAGGTGCAGGTCTGGCTGTTTCAGCAGTCTGTGCACAGAGTCCAGCAACTCATTTGAGTAGATTATACTGATGGTAAATGTATCAGATAGGTTTTTCTACAATAGAGTCTTTTCTCCTAATGGTGCTATTACCCTTCAGATTCAGTTATGAGGCTCCTGAGAGTTTTCTTGTGATGCTTTACATGTTACGTTCATACCTAATACCTCACTCTTTTGTCACCTTGTCACATTCTTACACTGGGCAGTGTGCTCAATTTATGGTAGGAGAAAAGGGGCTTTAATTTTCCTCATTTGAAAGATTTTGGCCCAATTAGCAGTATGATTTAGTTCTTAAGCAAATATTGTTGAAATAGACAAAATCTTGAAATAGAGTTTTTATCCAGGGTACTAGAGAAGTCATGTGAGTAATATTTATAAAAGTAGACTCTTTGTATCTACAGATTGAACAGCTGTACTTTCAAACTGAAAGTCTATGATTTAATTTGTAATTTTCCCGAGAGCCAGATTTGAATCATATACGTTAGAATGAGAAAGAGTGAGTTTCTCAGTCAATGAGCAAAAGAAATGAACTCATAGCCTTAGTACTATTTATTCTTCATTTGTGAATGCATACATATTTTTGTGGGGGAAGGAGGGATTATATGTTCTTATTTGAAAATGGAAACACAGAGGTCCTATGAATATTTCTCACAAAAATCAAGCAATTACTGGCAGATGGCAAAAATCATGAACACATAGCAGATATATCTTAATAATCATTCTTTCCTCTGAGGCTATATTCAACCTAAGTTTCCTTCTTACACAGCCCTACAGGTAATCATTACCAATTCATCAGAGCGGGCATGAGAAATCAAATCTATTTGGCATCCCTGGTCTACTATGTAAAAAGAGGCACCAGCCAGGTCTTCTTTATTTTGATATTTTCTTAATTACTTTAGTCTTCTACCATCTAAAAATTGTTAACAAAATGAAAGATGTTTATTGCATTAGAAAAGAGCTAGAATATTTAGAAAAAGAGGCAACAGAATTATTCTCAAGTATAAGTACCTTCTATATGAGCATATTAGTCTTTACAACCTTTTTAGAAAACTTTAATGAAAAAATAAGGTGTTGAATGGCTGTAGTATATACAATACTTTATGGACATAAATATCCATTACTTCACTTCAAATTCAATGTTCAATTTAACACATGGTCTTACTTGCTGGGCATCTTCCAGGATTGTATCCTCAGTAAAATGCACCTAGAGTTATAATTCTCTTCAAAGAATTTGAAATTAACCTTACTTCCTCTTTTAATATGATTTATAGATATTTCTATTTGGTAAATATCAGAGATTCAATGTAGTTTGGTTATGGTTGGATCTAATTTAAGTTAGTGGAATTACAGCAACTTACGCGTCTGTACACAGAGGGTGTTGAGTATTTGGTTTAGGTCAACTTAGGGAAATTCTCTGAGCCTTGGCATGGCTATCTTTGACTTTAACCTGTTAAACACACCTTCCAAAATGATGTCAAGGACAAGACAGAGAAAAATGATTGCCAATTTCAACACAAAAAAACAGAATGAACACACACTAGCTGGCAATTCAGTTTCTAAAAGACTACTTAAACTGAACCAAAGGTCTTCCTTAAAGGTATTATTAGAAAACTATTGTATGAATTGTATGAAGTTCCACCTTTTCCTAGAGTCATAACATTTTTAAAAGCCATGCTCTATTGAAGGGATTTTTTGAAGTACTTCATGTCTTACTGTTACTTTATTTCACAGTGAGCCAGTGGGATTTCTCAGTTGAAATGTCAGGTTTATAATTAGGATTCCTATGATTCAAAGTTTATCTTGCCTGAAGACACGAGTAGCTTTTCAAAGATTTGAAATCTCTAATACATCAATTAAATAAATCTTCATTGAATCTTCCAAGTTATAAATTAATTTTATACTTTTTCCTTTTGAACTTTTTAAATAAAAATAAACTATTTTGAAGAGCGAGCTTTAAGATTTGTAAAGCAAAACCTGTAAGACTGGATAATTTATTTAGATAAGAGTTGGAATTTTGCCTACTTTCCTTTAAGATTGAGGGCAATCACTATTATAATAGCCTAAGCATTATCACTGAGACAGGAATCAATCATTTACATTTTAAGATGTATTAATCCTTCAATATAACTTTTTATTTTTGTGATATTTCTATTACCTAGAGCAGTGTTGCACCTCCCTCAAATTGATTTATTTCTTTTTTAGTTACAGAATTAAGTACATTATTTAAAATATAAAGTTTCAATAATTGTTATGATTAACTCTAAATAGAAACTTTTAAATATAAGAACATATATGTAATCAAAACAAAACAAAAAAACCTCATTTCTTGGATGACTAATAAAATCCACTACTGTGATTTCTTCCCTTTCATCATATAAACTATTCCCAAGGTCATAACACTGTTTTATTACCTTCATATTTTCCTTTATTTTGTAGAAATGTTTAGCAAAACTAAAATGTAAAGTTTCAGAAAATAATTTCAATATCTGACATATACAAAATATAGTGACTTTTATTTGAATAAAATATTGTAAACAAAGGATCTAAATTGAGAAGGAGGGAATTAGGTCAATTAAAATTTTTCTCTTTCAATGAAAGGGTGAAAAATCTCACTTATTCAGGATTTGTATTACTTCAGAATTCATGACAGGGCAATGACTAGATTGAGGTTTATAGATAAATTATCTCCAAAGAAAAACTTTACTCTTTACCATAGTCAACTTTCCTCTCTATATTTTCATCCTGTTATGAGTATACTTTTGTTTTAGTAAGCATCAGTAGGACCCTGACATTGTAATTTATGATTAAGCAAGTTAAATTGATGATATAGATGATAAAAAAGCTCTTAACTTGTCCATAATTAGTGCATTTTCACCAGTTGCCTGCTTCTCCTTTGGTTTACTCTACAAATAGACTGTAGTCCCAGAGGGAAAGACGGCTACACTTCTGCTGTATATGAGGGTCTGTTACACGTATGCTCAGAATGTGTTCTTAGCTGTTTGTTCAAAAATAGTTATCAAGGACTATTCTTTTGAACAGTACTGTGTGAGACTGTAGGGGACCCAACAATAAACCAGACAAAATCTATGGATCAAGGTGTTGCTATTCTAACTGTGAATCAATCCAAAAAATATGTTTACATTATCTGGTCATAAAACTCTCCACAACAATCTACAGAAGTGCAGCTAATCCAAATGGAGGGGGTGATAGTAAAGATCCCAATATAGGTGTGATGAAAGGACCTACTATGAAGGAGTTTAACAACGCAAAGATTGTTGTTCCACGATTGTATTTTTTTCTTAATAAAGCATACATTTAGTTCGTCTTTTAGGATCAAACTCTTTGTGTTCAAATCTCACCTGTACAATTTTCCACCTGTATGATCTTAGATGCTTTAACATTTTTTAAACTATAGTGTACTTACAATATTTTATTAGTTTCTGGTGTACAACATACTGATTCAATATTTTATAGGTTATATTCCATTTAAAGTTATTATAAAATATTAGTTATATTCCCTGTGCTGTATGATAGATCCTTTCTTTACTAACATTTTGTGTCTCAGTTTTCTCAACTGTAAAATAGGATTCAAGTAGTGGTAACCTCCCTGAGTTGTAGAGACTAATGAGATACTGTAAATTCTAAGTAACACATTGATATAGATCTTGACACATGACAAGTGCTCAATAAATGTTACCTATTATCATCATTATCACATGGGCTGTTAATAAAATACTTTCACTTTCTTCAGTGTCCTGGCTTTCTCAATAAATTGTGCTGAAAACTTGAGATTCTGGGCAAGGAGCAAATCTTGAGAAGTGAATTTACAACGTATGGATAGTGAGAGAACTCAAGAGAGATTTACCTCACTCAGGATGTATGTGTTTGTATTTCAAGAAACCCAGGATCATGGAGACATCTCCAGATGTATTAAGACAGTGACAGTGGGGCTGACATGGCCATTGGAGAGATACACATTCCAAAAGGTATGAGTGAGAATCCATTATTCTTTTATCATCTCCAAGGAACAGGAATTTTTCTCCTTCCTTTTTTGGATATGTGCAGAAGGTAGCAGATTGGATACTTTTTTTTTTTTCCATCTTCTCACCTATGGAGTGTGAGGCCCTTTACACAGTTCATGTCACTATGTGTGCTACAGGAGAAGCATGTAACAGCAGTCAGCACACCTATTAATTTGTCTCTAATCCAGAATATCTTGGGTGCATATTTGGGATAAAATAAATAAAGATGATTAGCCCAAACCCAACAAGCATCATCATTATCATCATCATCATCATTGCAGAGAATAGCTACAATCTAGCTGCTAGATATGCCCAAACCCACTTTTCCTTCCTGTGTACAGGGCGGGACTGTATTTCCCACTTTTCCTTCCTGTGTACAGGGTGGGACTGTATTTTCTAGCCTTTGTTGCACATCAGTACAGCCATATGACTAAGTCTTGGCCAACAGAATATGGGCAGAAATGAATGCCGCCTCCAGGCCCATAAAACCTACTCTTCAACTCTCTACAATATATTCTCTTCTTTCATCTGCTAGATGAAAATAGTAAATCCAATAAAAAAAAACTCTGAAATTGTTAGAGCAGGCAGATAGCTAGATATGAGCAGAGAAAGAGGGCCACAGGTCAAATGGCAGGAAACCATACATCTTGTAAACAATCGGGGTCCTCAGTCAGACAAAGCAAAGCAGGAATCCTGGACTGACAAGAAACCACATATTTTGGAGTGATAAGGGTCCTGGAGGCAGACAAAGAAAGGCGGAAAAAGGTGGGAATCTCTGCCATCTAAATGTAACCTTTTGCTCATTATACCCTCATTACAATAAAATTAGCATTGCTGACAAGAAGTGCTCATTATGCACCGACACCATGATACTTCTGATTCAGACTAAATAAAGACAAAAATCTGTCCTCCCCTAGGGAAGGTGGAACTGGGATGAAAATCAGGGAATACAACCCCAAACTCCTCTCTCCCCAGTGAATATCTTCCCATTCATTTTCACACCCCACATAACCAACTTGCCAAAGAAACTCAGCACAGTTATTCACTGGGTCTGCCCGCTGTCCTTTTGAGAGTGTCCTATCACTTAATAAATCCTTACTTTACTTTCTTGACCTCCGTGTTTTGTCTCTGAATTCTTTCTAAGATGTGACAAGAACCTATTCTCTGGTAACAAAATTTTAGAATTTAATCAAGCCATTAGACAGATGGAGCCTAGGATTCAGCTAGGCTACCTGAAGGAGACTTCCTCTAACCCATGCCTACCAATCTTCATTATTCTTATATGTGAGTGTGAAGTAAATCTCTTCAATGTGATAAACCTCTAAGCTTTGTATGTATAAGAGGGATGTTACAGAAGTCAACCTACACTAATACAGAAATTGAGTCTTAATCATTATGAAGGACTCCAAGTTGTAGGTACTTCGAAAAGGACCAACAGGTCTCTTTGAATCCTCTCCTTTCCAAAGGAATTCAGATAATCAGCCATGACTTCAGACGAAAAGCAAAGGACAGACAGGGAGTAAAGGTTTTTGAAGGTAATGCATGTGTGAAGGAGAGAGAAAATGTGAAAAAGAGAAGGAAAACTGTGCAATTTACAAAATATAATTGTGCAATTCTACCACTCCTTCTAGCGCCTGTTTCTCATCTTTTATATGACTATTCAGTATAATCTTTAAACCTTCGAATCCATTTTTTTAGTGTTCAGTCCAATTAAACATTAGTTCCACTATCATGCTGGATTTTTCACTGTTGAACTTTTCAGTTTGCTTTTCTTTGAGACAGAAATAAAAAAGGCACTGAGGGAGTGTCCTTTATGAACCAGGAAATTTATATGTGTGATTATCTTTTCTAATCCTCACAACAACCTTTTAAGGCACAAAACAAAGACTGTTGCCAATCATGCCGTTGTGCAAGGATCAAGTCATTAGTCCCTGCATTCACTGACTTACAGTCCATCCTGCAAAGAATTAAAGACAAAGAACAGGAAGAGACACTCCGTGCTTCAGGAAAACAGGCCAAAATGCCCTTAGATAGTTAGATATATTTCAGAAATAATTTCTATGCACCCAGATTCTTGCATCTTTCCATACATAGATAAGCACTAAAATCATTAACTGAGAAATCTGTTCCTCATGACAAGCAGTAACCATCTACCAAGATATATGCTTGCTTGCATGTATTCCTTAGCCAAAATCACTTATGTACTGGCCCCTCCCCTTACCTGTTTAGAGCGGTTCCTCAGTTATGTGAGTAACTGCCTCCTGGGCTATAATCCTCAGTAAGGTACCCCAATAAAACTGAAACTCACAGCTCTCACACTGCGTGATTTTAAAATTTCAGTCAACAAAAGTCAATGTGTTCTGAAGCATCACTTTTTCATCATTTTTTAATAATAAAGAAACATTTAAAAAGCCACCAAAAAAGGCAAAAATTTAAACTTTTGACCTTTTCAAAAATGACAAAATAATCTGAGAAAAAGACTACCTCATTCTCTCATCCAATTATCAATTCCTCTTATGGGTTACAGGTCCAGGAAGATATAGGCTTAGGGACAGAGAAAGAGTTAAGCACCATCAGGCAAAGTATATAAAAACAGTAAGAGTCTTGACTTCATAAATTAAGTGCAATCTAAGAATAAGAATTCACTTTATGTTGAGTATAAAGGTCTGCCTCTTAAATATTCTTATTTCTTTTTCGAACTCACAATGGCCGTATTTTATTTCTTTAGATTCATTAAAAATAATAGAATATATGCATTTCATTTGCAAATCTAAAAGACAGACTTACTGATTGTACTCTCACCTCCCCCACAGAAGCTGACCTTGATTGCTGCTCAGTCAAATGTTCCTGCAACGTGCTCTTGTATCACTTGATGCTTATCCTACCCCTTGAGATTATGCACAGAAGAGCTACACACCGTCCCTTCAAATGTGCCCCACCTGCCACTGCCAGTAGTGAGTCACTGTGGCATTTCTATTCCTCTGGCACTTCTCTCAGTCAATAGCAATGTTAAGTAACAGCAAGGTGTTTCCTCCACATTCATTGATTTAGCCATGAATCACTCTCATTATCTTAGGTCTGAATTACAGACTCTGACTCTGAACTCCCCTTCACTGTTCAATCTTAATAAGATTTTGTGGTATTGTGATTTATTATGAGAAATATAAATCTGGTCTTTGCTCCCTATTTGGCATACAACTCCCAATATTTTGTGATAAAGTGTCTTTTGTTATGCTAATGAGGTGACTTTTGGAAAGCACCTAAATCCACCCTGGACCTCCAGGAAGAGGAAAGGGGCTGGAGGTTGAATCAGTTGCCAATGGCTAATGATATACTCAATCATGCCTATGTAATAAATCCTCCATAAAAACCCAAAAGGACAGGGTCTGGAGAACTTCAGGGTTGGTGAACATGTTGAGATGCTGGGAGGGCAGTGTACCTTGAGAAGTCATGGAAGCTCCACACCCTTTCCCCATGCCTTGCCCTACGCCTTTTGTCCATCTGGCTGTTTCTGAGTTATATCCTTTTATAATGAATGAATCTAGCAAGTAATCTAGCAAAACGTTTCTGTGAGTACTGTGAGCTGCTCTAGTAAATTAATTGAACCTAAAAAAGAGGTCGTGGGAAACTCTGATTTATAGTCAGTCAGTCAAAAGCACAATTTACAACCTTGGCTTCTGACTGGCATTTGAAACCCAAGGAGGGGTCACTGGAACCCTCAATCTATAGCCTGTAGGTCACAAACAAAGGTTAAAAACCTGAGCTTGCAACTAGCATCTGAAGTGGGGGAGGGTGTTGAGGGAGGAGTCTTGTAGGGACGAACCCTTAATCTGTGGAATCTGATGCTACTTTCAGGTATGTGGGGCCAACTGATGTCCTTTCAAATCCAATGACCCCCATTCCTGGGCTCTCAGATATCTGCCTGTGATCCCTCAACAGATAAAGTACATTCTTTACTGGGCGTGTTTGCCCAAACAAACTAAAAGCCCTCCTTATCAGAGTCCTAAACCCCACTTCCCTTCAGGGACTCTAAACCTCTGACCTCACCTACAACCAGTAAGAGACTTATGCACAAGCCAATCAGGCACGTTGTGACCCCATCTTATAAAAGACCCCAACAACCAGCCCCCGGTGCTCACACAGGCACCTCTCGTCTGTGTGGCCCACTGTTGTCTATGACAGCATACCCTAAAAAACTCCTTTACTGTTCTCCTTCATCTCGGGTAAATTCTTTTACCAACCCACAATACCATGTCACTGACCGACCACCATTGTGTCCCAGAAAAAGGTAGACAGTGTCAAAATTGAGTTGAATTCTCAGATACCCTGCTGGCCCAATAATTGTTTTTTGTTTTTAATTTTGTTTTTGGTACAGAGAACTCTTGGACACACACAAACACACTTTGGAATTGGCTCCAAAACACCAATTTAGATTTGCAGATCAAATTTTCCACCTTGGTTTTAAGGAATCTCAATAATGTTACCTGTTTCTATTCTTATATGTCTTCCCCCCATTCGTCCACTTACATGCATTTTTGCTCTGATCAAATTCATATTTCATATCCTATTACAGAATCCAATCCAACTAGCTTCAAATATTGATTTGCAATTATATTCCAGACATAGCACTGGAAGTGGAAACTATAAAGAAAAGCCACAATCCCGCCTTCAGTCTGGCTAGAAAGAAAGCAAGTGGTCCCAATAAAATAAATATTATGGGAGGATGAGGGAACATAATTCAGTTTGTAGGAAGTCAGATCCCCTGACAGATGACACATGAACTTTCTCTCACCTCTACTCACAGTGTTATTTTCACTTGAAATGTTTTCCCACTTTCCCTCCACTAATTTTTATTATGTTCAAATTTTTCTTGAGTGACCTAAACAATTTAACTTATTTTTACTTACATAACATAATCTAGCACTTATATTTTACATTAAAAAATGGAAAAATAGAAGTCATTGGCAAATAGTCTCCTTAAAGTTAAGATGTAAACAAATAAAGATAACTCCAATTGAAATTCTCACTAGTAGCAGATAGGAGAGTAGACAATTCAAACTCAAAATGCTGAAAGAAGAGGATTAGGACAAGGGGATTTTCTATGTTGACCTTGCCTAAGATTTTATCAGGTTTCAAGTAGTAGATTGTGAAATAAATGCATCTTAATTTAAGGCTGACAGTTGAACATATAGAAATATGTTCAGGTTAACTCTTTAATAAACTGCATGGTTTTCATTTCATAGTGCAAATTTAATCATTCACAACTAATGGCTTCTTTTAAAAAATACAATCTTGAGATGAGACGCTGTGATAGACTGAATAATGATCCCCAACAATACCTAGTTCTTAATCCCTGAAACCTGTGAGTGTTAACTTTTTTGTTAAAAGGGACTTTGCAGATGTGATTAAACTAAAAATTTGAGATTAACCTGGATTATCTGGTTGTGCCCTAAATGTAATCAAGGACATTATTAGAGGAGGGCAGAGTGAAAAAGGACTATAGAGACAGATAACCACGTGACGACTGAACCAAGATGAGACTCTGCTGGGAAGATGAGGGAAGGGGCCACCAGTCAAGGAGTGCATGGAATGCTGTTCTAGAAACTGGAGGAGCAAGGGAACAGAGTCTCCTCTCAGAGTCTCCGAGAGAGCACAGTCCTGCCAATACTTTGATTTTGATCCAGTCAAATTCATCTTAGGTGTCTGACTCCAGAATCAAAAGACAATAAGTGTGTGTTGTTCTAAGTCACCACATTTGGGGTACTTTGTTACAACAGCCAAAGGAAACCATTACAGATCCTATTAAAAACAGTTCCCTATTCATATTAACCTTGAAGTTCTGGAGCCCATATACATTAGATTAGGAAACATTGGAATAGAATATCGTTTCCATGAAGCTTATTCCTATTTCCATCTGTGAGAAACTGCAAATATTTCTTGTTATAATACTAGACACAAAGTAGGTGTCTTTTAATTATTAAATTTTTTCTTCTATTTGTCCATCCATGTACCTAAAAGTTAGTTTCATGACTTGCATACTGTAAAACTAAAATATATAGCATAGTGATAAAACCATATAGATTTTCTTTCATACAATTTCTCCAACTTTTTCCAAAGCTAGTATAGACTCATTTCACTATGTTGGAAAAATCAGTGTAGATTCAGCCAAGACATATAACACCTGCCAGATATGCCTGAGTTCTTTAGAAGACAGTACTGAGCAGCTAGGTAAAGGTGAGGTAGTGAATGCAATTTGTCTAAAACATGTGGAAAACTTAGCACACATCATTGAATTTGTATGCTCCAAATGCTTAGGTTTAAAAGTCAGTAAGCCTGGCAGAGAAAGGTTGCAAGACATTAAATGGATATAAAATTTTCTTTAGGAGAAAAGACTTGCTCTGGAAAAAAGTAAACACTTGTAACAGAAAAATAAAAAGAGGCCACTCAATTTCACAAGAAGCAGTCCTGAGAGACTTTCTGTGGCCTGACATACAAAGGACCCGGAGGAAAGTAGAATTCAAAATAAAATGGAACAAAAGAAATTGCCTGTAAATGAACATGATCACTTTCTCAAGTAGACGGTGTTATCAGGTTGATTGGGGACTTGTTTCTGGCTCTCCTAATTTGCAGAACACCCATTTTACCAGGAAATGGCATAAAATATCAAATGCTAGGAAGTATAGATATATTTATCTTTTGGAATATGCTGAATTGCCATGAGATATTATCATACACTATTCTAAATGCTCAAGTGACCGTGTAGAAATCATAATGCATAAGTGGGCTCAAATCCTTTACTCAAACACATTTCTTCAGTTAAATAAATTCTGAATTATAAAACCTAGTGAAGTGACAGGTAATGAAATGAGGCAACCTCAAGTAAGGGAGAATAATCCAAAGTTTGCTTAAATTCAAAGTGTAAAGGACATTTGATATGTGAAGGCTGAAGAATTCTTGGAACAATTAAATCTTTATTGTATTCAGCAATGGTTACCTGAGGTCAGTGATCTTATTTTCCATAACTAAGGACAAGGCAAGGCAGGGCTCCCATTTGCAAGAAAATGAGCTAGAAAAAAAATCTTATTAGGAACACTCTCCAGCTTGAACTGCAACCAGAGCTCAGTAGAGCTTGTCAAGAAGAAAGTGAGGGCTCCAGTCTTTATTAGCTTCACAGGTCAAAACACAAAACCCGCTGTGACTAAATAATGAAGGACTTCATCCAATTGTTTTAAGAAGTTTGAATTTTAGTCTCTAGGTTTAGCTTCCATACTCCCTCTGTGCATTTTGGAAGACAACATGCAGTTATTCACCTTTTTTGTTACCATTGGGGTCACATCATTTCTGGAAATATTTACACTTGATATATGTGCTTTCCTATGAATAGTTACATGCATATTTTTTAGCATTTCTGGTACTCTACAGATAACGAGTAGTGTGCCCACTACAAATTATCCTTATCAGGACAAAAGTACATATAAGTCAGTGGTTACCTGCCTTCACCTTTGTCTCTTGTAGTCAAGTAAAATTTAGGCAGTTCAGGGAGTCTTGGAGAACACCCTTACAAGGCTGGAGCCACAAGTTCAGATTATTTTAGAGGCTCGGTATTATGGAATCTATGGCAACATGAAGACATGGTTTACCTGAAGGCAAATTCAACTTTGTTTTACTTGTGCTGGCCAAAGAGAGGACACCACGGGTCAGTTTTTGATTGCCATTTTAGTACTTCTATCCTAGAAGTTACTTTGTAGGATTTGTTGAGAATACAGAAGCACACACTTCATAATGAGATCTAAGTACTATTTATGCATACATCACAGCACACAAAGAGTGTTGTGACACAAAGTCCTATTAAAGTAGTGAGTAAGCCTTAGAAACTCAACTAAGGAACTGCTATCGGTCCTGTCCAGAGTATTTCTATTGGATTGCATTGGGCTACTGAGGCTGATCAGAAATGTGCACTTCTTGTTGATGCCAGTACTTGTTACTAATACTTAATACTGCACTAGGACTATACTTTCGTACTTTAAGTATAGTTTTCACCACTGAAGCTTTATCTTCAGTAAACTTGCTTCTATCTTCAGTAAAAAATGCTTTTTCTGTGGTATCGAATTTGCTATTAATCTTATCCAATGAACTTTTCATCTCAAACATCGTATTTTTCACTTCTAGGAGTTCAAATTGGGCCTATTTTATATGTTCCATATTTTTCATCATCCTCCTGCTTTCCTCCACTTTCTTGACTATTTGGAAAATATAATGGCTTCTTAAACGCCCTTCTCTTCTTATTCTATTATCTCAGTTATATTTGAAATTTGTTGTGATTTGCAACTAAGTTACTTGGAAACAATCTGATGATTCTTCTGACTTGTTTTATGTTTTGTTGGGCAGGACTAGAGCAGCCTTTAGTCTAGGGCTCATTTGGCTCCGCTACCCAGGCCAAATCCTTCTGCCTGTTGCCCCAGGTATTATAAACGGGCGTTTGGGAAGGTGAATTATTCTTACCTGTGGGTGAGCTCTGAGAATTGTTCCGTCTATTCCTTTCCAGTGATTCTCTCCCTAGCTTTGAATAGTTTCATCACAGAAACGCTCTGAACTGTACTGCACTGAAGACTTAAGGGGAACTTTCTGCAGACATCTGAGCTCTTTCCTGTAGCTCTCTCCTATCAGGTGTGGCCCTCTCAATTCTAGCAACATAGCACCCCGCCTTCCCCAAATCCCCTGTCTCCTCAGTGTAGGGACTGCTTGAGTCCCTCCTCTCTGCACTTCAGCCTGCAATTGCAGGCAGTAAGCTCGGGCAATGGGGAGCCTGCCGCATTCATTTCTCCTCACTCGGAGATTGCTAGCCTGTGCATCATGTTGTCAAATATTTGAAAGCTGCCTTTTAAAAATATTTTACCCAAATTTTTAGTTGGTTAAGGCTACAAAGTAAATTTGATCCCTGTTGCTCCATCATGACTGAAAAGTAGACCTCTTTCCTAGGGGTTTATCAACAGATGTCGGATGAAATAATTTTCTATGTGATCTGGTTCTTTTTTTTTTTTGGTCATGAATGAGTGATGCTTCAGTTCTATTTAAAGATAAAACTTTCTGTGAAATCTATGTATGAGGAGGAAATAAAGAACCTCTTTGGTAGGACGAGTTTCTCCCTCCTAGGACTACGAAGTGAGATGATTTTTATACACATTCTGTATAAAAGTATTAAACATCCTCCAGCTACTGACATACTGTGTTTTAGCATATGACCTGCCCTCTACAATACTCAGTTCCAGCACAGGTACATGGAACCTGAATAAATCACATTTGCAGATTAGGACATTGCCGCTCAGTGTAAAAATAAAATAAAGTAAAATAAAATAAAATCAGTTAGCTGTTGCTTTCTTTTTTTATTTTACTTTTTAAAAAAATTATTTTTGTTCCTATTTTTTTTTGTTAATGGAGGTACTGGGAATTGAACCCAGGATCATATGCATGCTAAGCACAAGCTCTGTCCCTGAGCTATTCCCTCAGCTCACTGCTTTCTAAATGTACTCCTACATTGTTCGAACTCTCTTTATTACAAGTCTGCAAGATGAAGAAGATCTAAGAACATTAAAGTTATGTATTTTTTTCAGTTTAACAATGACCAAGTACATCTCTTTCCAAAAGTGTAGCCTAATCCTTGTAACAGTTCATAAAATCCCATCCATGTTAAAATGGTAATCAATTTTCAATCTCTAATACGCTTATACATACATAAATAAATATTTAATTTTCATTTTGCTGGAGACAGAGAAAGATGACCACTAAAAAAGTGATATATTTTGTATTAAATGCTTTAGTGATGCCTCATGATTGAGACCCATTTGGATCTCATATTTGAAATTTTTCCTTCAAAATTAGGTGTCAACTTGGAATTCTCAATTGCTACTACTTTTCCCATTTTTCCTCAATATAAACTTTATCATAGACTGACACTCATTAGTGGACCAATGTTTTTGAAAAATATTACTGTATCTGCTCCAGGGGCAGAGAGGAGGGAATGATTCACTCCATGCTGGGAGCAGTTTCACAGGAAGGTGACATTTAAAACATAAATAAAGATACTGAGCATGTAGAATCAACGTTAGAAAGTGTAGAAAAATTAATATACTTCAAAGCTTTGAAACTAGTAAAACCTGGAAACAAAATCCCTGCTGAGTGTATTACTCTCTCTCTCTCAATGTCAGGAATAAGGTATATAACTCAAAGCATGCTGCTTTTCAGGGCTTTTGTGTTTTTTCTTCTTTCCTGGAACACTCTTTCCCCAGATATCCACATGGCCCATTCCCTCCCATAGTACAAATCTCTACCTATATGTCACATCATTAGCAAGCTCTTCCCTAATGTAAAATAGTAAACCATCCCTACTCCCCCACCTATCTCTATTCCCCTTATTCCTTTTTATTATTTTTTATAGTTCTTACTACTGTCTGCAATTCTATATTTTCATTTTTCTTTGTTTTATGCCTTTCCCCACTAGAATACAAGCTTCACAAGGGTGGTAAATTCAGTGGTTCTTGGCACATAGTAGATGTCCCACAAATGTGCTGAATGAATCAATGAAACAATACTGTGCCTGGCACATAATAAGCATTCATTCATATCACTGACAACTTTCTATCACCTTCATCATCATTATAAGCTTTATTATTACTCTAAAACACAAAATACTTCTAAGTATCTCAATTTTCTATATGGGCATGTATGAAAATCCTATGAAAATAGAAAAGATTCTTTTGAAATTCAAAATAAGGAACTCTAAGACCACACACTGAGTTAGAATTAATTTGGAACTACACCTGCAAGTAAAATGAATCATTGCGAATACATAATTAGTTGTTCTTTATAAATGTATTTTAATCTTAAGTTATTATTTCATTTAATTTCAGTAATTTGATATTTTATTGAATAAAATTCCCTGGTGTTACAAAATCAAAGTTGATATATTTAGAAAGGAATAGGAGTCTAGACAGTTTAATATTTGAAAATTATGAAAGACAAAACATGTAAGTTGCTAATACTAGAAAGAAAGTTACAGCACTAATATGGAATGAGACAGCTTAATTTGGACCAAAATTTGGAAGATGCCCCAATTTTAAATCATGCTTTTATCTTCATGTAAATTACTGACTTATAAAGCAGCATCTCACCTCTCCAAAACTTTGCTGACTTACAGTACTCATATCCTATATCAAAAGTAATTTAATAAACTTACGTGAACACCTAAAATAAAGCTAATATAATGAGCACTTAGTGAACACTTTTTATGGACTTATATTTGTTAGGCAATGGGAATAAATAATCAAGATGATCACAGTCTCAAAAGGCTCAAATCTGGTGGATACACACATGTAAACAAATAAGTGTAATTTACTATAAATGCTGTATTACTGTAATTTCTAGACTTAAAAGTTCATGGACCAGTAGAGTTTTAATTAAAAGCACAGAATTTAATAAAAAAGTAGCATTGTCAACATGCCTCCTAACATCATCATTACATACATAGTATTACATCAATAATATTAAAGAAAACATAATCTTTAAGTAAAATATTTTGACATTTAATAGCTTGAGCTTTGAGAAAAACTCAGTTCTCTGTCCTTGTTTTTCAATAAATTTAAATTTCAGCACAGACCTACACTGTTTTCAGCAACGTTGCTTATAACAGAAATGTTACAGGCATGTGGATGAGGAATTGATTGTGATGGGAGCAGCTTCATACGAGGGAGGCATTTGAAGCACCAATCAAGACACGGAGTAAAGGAAAAATGGCAATTTGAAGGTAAGACAATAAGTAACAGAGCCAACACTATGAAGGGTGACAGGGCAAGGAGCAAAAGACAAGGAGCACTAGTAACTTAGAGAAGGAAACTGGAGAGTCATCGATAAAGAGTAAAAGGTGAAAACACCACATTCTATGATAAGAGGTAAACAACCTCTGGCACTTTTGTGTAGCCTTACACATCACTGGACTTCTTAACACTCTGTAATTCTCTGTTTGTAACCTCAAGAGGTCTTCCTAGCAGGCTTAAGATGCTGGAACTCTGGAAAATGAATGGCAGATATGAAGAGGTGAGAAAGCCTGATGTCCCATTGAAAACACTGGCTGAAAGCACACATCCCATGTTAAAGACACACCAACCATTTCAAGCCCAGCTTTCCTCAGCTTAGGGGGAGGAGCCACTTACTCCACAGAATAGTCTATGTCCATGCACAATTTTAACTGAACTCAATCAAGAAAAACTGAACCTGAATTCAAGAAGAAATTCTATATACTTATAAAAAAATTTCACAATAAATACCTGCTTCAGATAAATAACTCCAAATTTTAAATAACTTAAATAACTTACAATGAGAAAATATTTTATAGAACTATAGATGATAAATGTAAAATTACATTGTCAAATACTTTCCATAATACAAAAATAGTTATAATATTAAGTGGAAAGGATGAAGGACTACACAGAGACATACACACAAGACACACAAGCTGCTGTCACTAAGAATTAAAAGCTACACAAAAACTGTAAGGAAAATGGTGGAATCTTATTAGCTGCTATGTATTGTTGATTGGCGGCTGTGGGCTTTTACAAACGTCTTTTAAAAGTTTTCTATGTTTTCTAAAGCTTCTAATGAATAGCCATACCTTTTACAGTATGAAAAGAACATAATATTTCTAAAACATTCTGACAATATGTTGGTCTCTTGACATGTAAATGCTTAGTTCTCACTATCTAGAAAACATAGCAGCTCAAAACATCTAGAGAGATGATTTTTTGCCTAACTGCAATCATTATGTCCTCAGCAATAGTCTTGCTTTTGGCCATGCTTTAATGTGACTATGTCCACTAAAACCCTATCTTTATCATCTGACAAAAAGAAACTAAGGAAAGAGGAGTCATTAAAATCATCTTTCCCTCAAAAATAAAAATAAGCAAGGAAACAAAGAAAGCATAACTTTCACACTGCTGTCACTAAGAATTAAAATAATACAAAAGCAATGCAAAAGAAAAACACGGTCAAAATGAACTATTTGTGCTTATTAAAACTCTACATCAACATGTACTTGTTTTTTACCATTTATAATATACATTCTGCCCACTTCAAAAAGAAGAATAATGACTCATATTTGTAAAATTATTAGTATTAAGAATGAATTATATTCTAAATCTTTTACTGAAATGCAGGATGGCAGATGTAGAGTTTTACATATTACATAAAGACAAGCAAAAAATATCACTATTTCTGAAGAGGCATGTAATCAAAGATGATAAAGTGTTATTATGATACCACTATGCTTTGTCTTCCTCCAACCTCAGCAATCTTTTCTTTTTTTAATGGAAGTACTGGGGATTGAACCCAGACTTTGTGCATGCCGCGCATGCGTTCTACCACTGAGATATCCCCTCCCCCTAACTGTTTGATAATAGAAGATGCCTTTCCAAATTTTAGAGTGGTATGTGTCATACGGGAGGCAGATTAAAAGATGGTGGATGGATGGATGGATGGATGGATGGATGTATAGATAGACAGAGAAGAGATGTGAAATGAGAGCAAGAATGCAAGCCTGTGAGAGAGAGAAAGAGTAACGAATATCTGACCTTTATATTTTCATAAAATTCAAAATGTATCATCTCTACCCTCAATATTTCTCTCATTCTTCCTGACTCCCACACCAGACCAGTCTGACTATTTTTAAGAAAGTGCCTTGTTACTGAATGAGAGAGACAAGGAAACGGATAACCACACTTAAGGAAAAAAGGAATTACTATGCTCACCATCCTGGACAATCGTCTCACTTTCCTTTTTTCTCTCAACACAAAAACTGTTGCAAAATATAAGTGAAAACTCACAGCAAGATCATTAGACAATAAAGATATAAAAATAGATACCATTTTTAAAAATCTCAACCACATAAAAAAAATCTTGAAAGGTAGAGCATTGCACAGTAAAAGGCAAAGGAAGACCTGGTGGAATTATTTTGTGTTGAAGAAGAGGGGAGATTGCTTTCATCTCCTAGAAGTGATTTCAGGGGCAGAAAAGCCCTCTCAAACAGGAAGCACATCAGGAGAAAAATATTTTTTAAAGAATTTATACTCATTTTCACAGTATAAAGGAAGACACATTTTGTAATTTCTCTTTGCTTTTAACAACACACTTTCTTTTCTATAATATGGAGGCTGATGCCAAAGCACACCCTGAAGCACAACACATGGAACCAAAGTGAATGTGTCACCTCAGTGGGAAGAAGGCTGCTGATTTTTAGTAACTAGCCTCACAGCTAGATTAATTGAGAATGCTGCTAATGACAACAAGCAAGACAACAAGTTATGAATCAATAATATTTTCTCCATCATTTGGCATTTTACTTCCAGTGGCCCATTAGCTTAAAAAAAAGAGAGAGACTCAGCATTTAATAGACTTGTGCTCAGTTTGCTCATAAATGCTGTTTCACTTTGGTCTACTGTGATTTATAGTTACCTCGTTAGATTTTACACGTTCTAGAGCACTTGCAGAAAACAGGCAATGAGAGGTTTCTCTTGAAGAATCTGTGCCATTGAACAATTAAATGATTTAGCATGTGCTATTTGTTTTAGGTGGCTACCAAGCTTTATGCATTGCTGCTAACTCAGATTCTCACATGTTCTTCAGTTTTCACTTTTAACTCTGGTAGCAGAACAGATGCCACTCTAAGATGGAGGGAAATATTTAAATGTAAGTCATCACATTACATCAATAAAGCTAACCCTTACATAACATGCCTGCATTTTAACTGTATACATTAGTTGCAAAAAAGCAAAAAAGTAACGAAAACTTGAATGATGGAAATTATATCACATGTGACTCTCAATTTTTCTTTTTCTTCCTTCCTTCCTTTCCAATGCCAGAGCACAAGTAAGGAGATCTCCTCAAGGTCAGTGAGGCTAGTATTATATTTTTTATTATTAATTCTAGAAGGAATTTCAGTCTATATATTTTGAGATATTTGAAAGAAACAAATTATTCTGAATTGTTAAATGCCCATATAATTGGATGGTTATCAAATCCAGTGTGACTAACACACCCACAATTCTTTACTTACAATTTTTATCTAACATGAATTATATACTTCTATGTTTCTTAAATTTTTGATTGCTAATATTAATTATTTTAAGCATCGATGCTGCAATTGTGAGGCTCTAAGAGTCTACTTATCACTAGAGATGTTTTGACCTATAATTAATTAGTTACAAATTATAGGATACCTCTTCAATATTTTTGTTGTTTTATCACATCATTGTTTTTCCATGATATTTACTTTCAATCTACAACAGTTTAAATCCTTTCTTGGTCAAATAAATTATATCCAGACGGACATGCTTCACGCAGGGTGTGAGATGCACTTAATTCCTACTCAGTGATCCATTATTCTGTTATCATTAAAAATGGACCAAGAATACAAGTTTTACTCTTGGATCTATTAAAATAATCAGACATTGATTTGTCATCTATTTCTCCACCAAATCAAAACTTGGGAGCAAAGGTGAGAACACTAAGAACAGCCTCTTCAGTGTCTTTAGTTCCTAACACACTGTGTAAGAGTGAATGAATAAATGAATAATATCCAGGGCTTTGATGACACATGTGTAGCCAACCTGATTCAGCAGGCAAATATCATAGGGCTCAGCAGGCGTTCATTCATATACTATATACAAATGCCAGGAAGACAGCTTGCATATGAAAGGGTTTCAGTAGCCCTCAGCAGGAAGTCACTAGACACCAAAGATATTTTCCATCTGGATTTATCATAATGACTTTTTGTTATTTTGATGTACAAGCTTTTGGAATTTCCTTTCTAGATATTTGAGACATTGCATTTTCCCCAACTGTACTGCTATTTCCCAAACTAGACCTTCTCTGTGGTTTTGGCTTTTTATTGTTCCTAAGTTGGGTTTACCTATGGCCATCTGCTTGTCTGCCTCCAGCCCTAACTGAGCTCCACTCATGGTTTAACGATTGAAAGACACCTGCTATAGAAGAAATAGCCCTGAACAAAATGTCAAAGCAGGATTGCAATCTTCTTTGTCACAAATTGTATGATCTTAAATAAATAACTAAGCTTTTAAAAGTATTTCCTTATTTACTACACCACAGATTTATTAATACTGACATTACTATGTATTTGATAAACTTATGCAGCTGCCTAAATACTATCCCCATTTCTATGTCTTAAAGCATCAGAAACTCAAAAAATATGAATCCGAAATCAATATCAACTTTCCCGTACTTTCTACTACTTCCTTTCTACTAATTGTTAACTTTAATTGATGCTAATAGGGATAAGAGAAGATTTCTGGAGAATATGGGATTTGACCTTGGTCTATAAGTTATTCTTGTTCCTTCTTTAAAAAGTTCTTAGACAAAATATCTAAATAATGGTACATTTACCAAAAACTTGATATATCCCATGAACTGTTGTAAGTGCTTTACATATATCACTCCAACCAATATAAGTCCTACTAAATAAATGATGTTTTAAGAAACTAAAGTACATCCAATGTGCCAAGAAAACAGAAAGAAGAAAGAAGATATGAAATAAGACCAGTGAGTAAGTAGGGGTTCAAAACATTCTGGATCTTGTAGGTAATGTTTAAAATTTTCACGTTTACCTTGAGACAAGCAGGAAGCAATAGTATCCTTAAAGGGACATAGTATCATAATTATTCAACCTTCAATGATGAAAACTGATTAAAGGGGCCAAAATTGGATATACAGAGACCAGGAGGAAAAAAAAAAAAAAGCAGACTATGGCTCAAATATAGTTAATCCATGGAACTTTCTTCTACTAGTCTGGTAGTAAGTTTGGTGATGTAAGTTTCTCTCACTTATGAAGTTGTATTACAATTATAATAATAAAAGCACAGTTTTTTTTTTTCATGGAGTTGTTTGAGTCAAGTGAAAGACATAATCAAATTATAGATTGGAGTTAAAACTATGCATTCCAACTGAACACCGAGTCTTGTTACATGAATAAAAAATTTGTTGAGATATTTCAAATAGCCTTTAAATAGTATAAATATTTTTCTTCCTTGCATTTAACCAAAATTATTAGGATGAATATTTCTGAGTTGTTCATTATAAGTTTTTTTAAAAAATGCAAAGAACTATATATAAGTTTATATTGTAAATACTGTTAATTCATTGAGAATTATTAAATGGTACTGAAATATTTTCCAACAAACTTCTCTCAGAAGATGAAAAACAAGAGATATCAAAAACATTAAGGGAGACGGAGAAGATGGCGGAGTAGAAGGACGCTCGTAAGTCACCCTCTCCCACAAATACACCAAGACCCACATCCACAGACCCACTCAGCCAACCAGAGCACCTGTGGAACTCCGACAGAACATCACCCTCTTCAAAAGATTAAGACGCCAAAAATTTGGTAGGAGAAAAGGAAAAAAGAAAGAACAAAAGGCAAAGCAGCACGGGACGGGTCCCGCGGGGAGGGAGCGGCAAAGGAAGACTGGCGCTCACTCGCTGGGTCTCCCTTTTCCAACTGAGAGGCCAGCTGGACAGAGGGGGAGCCTCCGAGGCTCGGATCTGTACAGAGCAGCCCTGGTCTGACAGAACTAAGTTAAACGGGCACAGAGCGTCCCCCCGACACCCAGCCTGAGACGCGGGCCGGCAGCGGCGGGCAGGGCCAGGCTGCACAAGCCGGGCGGAGGACAGGGGCGGCTGCACGGAGGCAGCTCCGGGGGACTGCAAGGGGCTGGGCGCCGTGGCTGTGGGTGTACAGGACAGAACAACCTGGGCCCTCCATAAAACAGCAAGGTTGATGTGCTCTCGGGGGAAGGGTGCATACCCCCATCTCTGAAAACCCGCGGAAACTTTTCAGGGGAAGAGAGGCGGGGCCCAGGCACAGCCGCCATATCCTCCAGCTCTGAGCACCCAGGCGGGGGCGGGGGCGAAACCTGCATCCACACCGAAGGGCTTAGCAGCCTCAAAGGCCAGACTGAGATGGGCCTACAGCCCGGGGCAGATGGGATCCTTCCATCCTGGTCCCTCAGAGAACTTGCTCCACAAAGACAAACAAGGAGCTGGGTCTTGGCTCGGAGCAGGGACAAGGCTGTCCCTCCGTCTTCCCTGAGCCCACCTGCGGAGCGCCGACCAGGGCGGAGCACGCAGCCGCGCACAGAGCAGCGGAGCTACCGGCGGTGCAGGTAGAGGGAGAGCGGCCCCCCGCCTGTCGGGCAGGAACAAAGCCCCTGACCGAGGTGCTGGGAGGGGGCACGACCCGCCCTCCTGCCTGGCCAGTCTGCAACATCTGACTGCGGCATCCGGAGGGGCAGCGACCCGCCCGCCCACAGCAGAGGAGAGCTGCACCTGACCCCGTGTTAGGAGGAGGCGCGATCAGCTTGCCGACAGGTGCTGGGAGCAGCACAGAAGACGGCGCCAACGGAGGGCCTCTGAAAACAAGCTGAGCTTCCAAAACAGGACGAAGACAGAAAGACTTCACATTAAAAGCACACAGACTCCAGGAGAACACCGACAACACCCCCCCCCCCCTTTTTTTTCAAATGTGTTTTTACCTGTTCTATTTTCTATTACTCTCTTAATTTTTACTTCTTAATTCATTTCTATTTCTCTTGGGTTTTGATGTCCTGTTATTGATTAGATACAGGTTTCAAATACATCTATTCATCTCCCCCTTTTTTTTTAAGGTTTTAAAAGGACGTCTCAACCCGATTAATACTCTGCTTCAACTTGCTCTTCCATTATTCATTATACACTGTTTTCAAACCCTCTTTCTCCCTTCTTTTAAAGTTCTTTCTCTCTCTCTATTTTTTTTCTTTTTTTCCCTAAGTTCTATTCCTAAATAGGCATTAGATAGATAAAAACCTTAAGATCCAAAATAGACAACTGATACTCCATAAACCACAGTGCCAGAGAGGTATGAGCAAGATGAAGAAGCAGAGAAACCTTTCCCAATTAAAAGAACAAGAGAAATCCCCTGAAAGATCAATGAAATAGACATCGATAGCCTACTAGATCAAGATTTCAAAAAAGGAGTGATCTAATTGCTGAAGGAATTAAAAGAGACAGTGTTTAGAGATATAAAATATGTCAAAAATGAAATTGAAGCTATAAAGAAGAGCCAAGTAGAATGGGTAAACTCATTGACGGAGAATGAGGAATGATCTAATAGCTATGCAAAGCCGACTAGATAATGCAGAGGAATGAATTAGTGATCTAGAAGACAGGGCAACAGAAAGCACCCATTCAGAAGAACTACAAGATAAGCAAATAAAAAATAATGAAAATAGCATAAGGAACCTATGGGATAATATAAAGCGTCCCAATCTTCGCATAATAGGGGTCCCAGAAGGGGAAGAAGGATCAAAGGGGATTGAAAAGGTTTTTGAAGAAATCATGACTGAAAACTTCCCAAACTTAAAGAAGGAATCAGATATCCAAGTACAGGAAGCTCAGAGGGTCCCAAACAGGAAGAACCAAAATAGACCCACACCAAGACATATCATAATCAAGATGGCCAGAGTCAAGGATAAAGAAATGATTCTAAAGGCAGCAAGAGAAAAGCAAAGAGTAAGTTACAAGGGAACCCCCATAAGGCTCTCAGCTGATTTCTCTACACAAACACTACAGGCCAGAAGGGAGTGGCAAGATATATTCAAAGCCCTGAATGAAAAAAAGATGCAGCCTAGGATTCTATATCTAGCAAGCCTAGGATACTATATCTATCCTTTAGGACAGAAGGAGAAATAGAGTTTCACAGACAAAAAAAAAGCTGCAGGAGTTTAGCAACACTAAGCCCATGTTAAAAGAAATATTGAAAGGGCTATTCTAAATAGAAAAGCAGCAGGATGCTACAAAAATGAGAAACTCACAACTGGAAAGGTGATAACTCATGAATTACAAATAAAGAAAACACGAAATTATAAAAGAAGACATACAAATCACTGAGAGTGGGAGAGGAAGGCATGGAAATATAGAATATTTTTTTCTTTCTTTTTTAAATTTTCTTTTAACAGTAGGATGGGTTTGAGATCATGTTACTATCAGTTTAATAAAAACAGTTATAGTAATGGGTTAATAGATTTACAAAAAAGGGTAACCACAAGTCAAAAATTTACTAGGGAGTCACAAAAATTAAATAAAATCCATGACAATAGAAAGGAAAATTACCAAATCACAAAAGGAAGAAGAAAGGAACAAAGAGGATATACCAATTCAACTGCAGATAAGTTCAAAATGGCAATAAACACATATCTGTCATTAATTACTGTAAATGTTAATGGACTAAATGCTCCAGTCAAAAGACATAGGGTGGCAGACTGCATAATAAAGCAAGAACCTTCAATATGCTGCATACAAGAGACCCACTTTAGGGAGAAGGACACATATAGATTGAGAGTGAAAGGATGGAAAAGGATATTCCATGCAAATGGAAAAGCCAAAAAAGCAGGTGTTGCAGTACTGATTTCAGACAAAATAGACTTTAAAACAAAGGCCATAAAGAAAGATAAAGAAGGACATTTTATAATGATTAAAGGAGTGATACAAGATGAAGATATTACACTCGTTAATATATATGTACCCAATATAGGAGCACCTAAGTACATACAAGAATTACTAACAGAGATAAAGGGGGATATTGATGGGAATACAATCATAGTTGGAGATGTTAACACTGCATTAACATCACTAGATAGATCTTCCAGACAGAAAATAAACAAGGCAACAGAGAAATTAAATACTACAATAGAAAAACTAGATTTGGTGGATATTTTCAGAGCATTACACCCCCCAAAAATAGGATATACATTCTTTTCAAGTGCACATGGAACATTTTCCAGGATCGATCATGTACTTGGACACAAAAGAAACCTCAACAATTTTAAGAAGATAGAAATTATCTCAAGCATCCTTACTGACCACAATGCCATGAAACTGGAAATCAACAACAGAGAAACAAAGGAGAAAAAAAGAAAAGCATGGAGATTAAACAATATGTTATTGAAAAAACAATGGATCAATGAGGAAATCAAAGCTGAAATTAAAAAATATCTTGAGACAAATGACAATGAAAGCACAACCACTCAAAACCTATGGGACACAGCAAAGGCAGTGCTAAAAGGGAAGTTTATAGCGATACAGGCCTTCCTCAAAAAAGAAGAACAATCTCAAATAAACAAGTTAACCCACCACCTGAATCAATTAGAAAAAGAACAACAAAAAGCCCCAAAAAGCAGCAGAAGGAAGGAAATAATAAAGATCAGAGAGGAATTAAATACAATAGAGATTAACAAGACCATAGAAAAAAATCAACCGAACCAAAAGCTGGTTTTTTTGAAAAAGTAAATAAAATCGACAAACCTCTGGCCAAACTCACAAAGAAGAAAAGAGAGAGAGCACAAATTAGCAAAATAAGAAAGGAAAATGGAGAAATTACAACAAACAAAATAGAAATACAGAATATCATACGAGAATATTATGAAAAACTATATGGAACCAAACTGGATAACCTAGAGGAGATGGACAAGTTTCTGGAAACATACTGTCCACCAAAACTGAATCAAGAAGAAACTGAACACTTGAACAATCCGATCACTAGAAAGGAAATAGAAATAGCAATTAAAAACCTCCCTACAAATAAAAGTCCAGGACCGGATGGCTTCACCGGGGAATTCTACCAAACATACAAAGAAGAACTCATACCAGTCCTTCTCAAACTCTTCCAGACGACTGAAAAGGAGGGAATACTCCCAAACTCATTCTATGAAGCCACCATCACCCTGATACCAAAACCAGGTAAAGACACTACAAAAAAAGAGAATTATAGGCCAATATCACTGATGAACATAGACGCCAAAATCCTCACCAAAATTTTAGCAAATAGAATCCAACAACACATAAAAAAGATTATACATCATGACCAAGTGGGGTTCATCCCAGGGACACAAGGCTGGTTCAACATACGCAAATCAATCAATGTAATACATCACATCAACAAGAGAAAGGACAAAAACCACATGATCATCTCAATCGATGCAGAAAAAGCATCTGATAAAATTCAACACCCATTTATGATAAAAACTCTTGCCAAAGTGGGTATAGAGGGAACATATCTCAACATAATAAAAGCTATATATGACAAACCTACAGCCAACATAGTACTCAATGGTGAAAAACTCAAAAGCTTCCCACTAAAATCTGGGACAAGACAAGGATGCCCACTATCACCACTCCTATTCAACATAGTTCTGGAAGTCCTAGCCACAGCAATCAGGCAAGAGAAAGAAAGAAAAGGGATCCAAATTGGAAAAGAAGAGGTAAAAGTGTCATTATATGCTGATGACATGTTACTATATATAGAAAACCCTAAAAGGTCCACACAAAAGCTACTAGAGCTGATTGAAGAATTCACCAAGGTAGCAGGTTACAAAATTAACGTTCAAAAATCAGTTGCCTTTCTTTACACTAACGATAAATCAACAGAAAAAGAAAGTAAAGAAACAATCCCCTTTAAAATAGCACCCAAAGTAATAAAATATCTGGGAATAAATCTAACCAAAGAGGTGAAAGAATTATACACAGCAAACTATAAACCATTGATGAAGGAAATTAAAGAAGACTTTAAAAAATGGAAAGATATTCCACGCTCTTGGATTGGAAGAATCAATATTGTTAAAATGGTCACACTGCCCAAGGCAATCTACAGATCTAATGCAATCCCTATCCAATTACCCAGGACATATTTCACAGAACTAGAACAAATCATAATAAAATTTATATGGAACCACAAAAGACCTAGAATTGCCAAAGCATTACTGAAGAGAAAGAAAGAGGCTGGAGGAATAACTCTCCCAGACTTCAGACAATACTATAGAGCTACAGTCATCAAGACAGCATGGTACTGGTACCAAAACAGACATATGGACCAATGGAACAGAATAGAGAGCCCAGAAATGAACCCACAAACTTTTGGTCAACTCATCTTCGACAAAGGAGGCAAGAATATACAATGGAATAAAGACAGTCTCTTCAACAAATGGTGTTGGGAAAACTGGACAGCAGCATGTAAAACAATGAAGCTAGAACACACCCTTACACCATACACAAAAATCAACTCAAAATGGATTAAAGACTGAAACATAAGACAAGATACAATTAACCTCCTAGAGGAAAACATAAGCAAAACATTATCTGACATACATTTCAAAAATTTTCTCCTAGAAGAAATAAAAGCAAGAATAAACAAATGGGACCTAATGAAACTTACAAGCTTCTGCAGAGCAAAGGAAACCAGAAATAAAACAAAAAGAAAACCTAAAGAATGGGAGAAAATTTTTGCAAGTGAAACCGACAAAGGCTTGATCTCCAGAATATATAAGCAGCTCATGCGATACAATAAGAAAAAAATAAACAACCAATCCAAAAATGGGCAGAAGACCTAAACAAGCAATTCTCCAAGGAAGACATACAAATGATCAAAAAGCACATGAAAAAATGCTCAATATCACTAATTATCAGAGAAATGCAAATCAAAACTACAATGAGTATCACCTCACACTAGTCAGAATGGCCGTCATTCAAAAATCCAAAAATGACAAATGCTGGAGAGGCTGTGGAGAAAGGGGAACCCTCCTACACTGCTGTTGGGAATGCAGTTTGGTGCAGCCACTATGGAAAACAGTGTCGAGATTCCTCAAAAGACAAGGAAGCCCACTCCTGGGCTTGTATCCAGAAGGAAATCTACTTCAGGATGACACCTGCACTTCAATGTTCATAGCAGCACTATTTACAATAGCCAAAACATGGAAACAGCCTAAATGTCCATCAATAGGTGACTGGATAAAGAAGATGTGGTATATTTATACAATGGAATACTACTCAGCCATAAAAACCGACAACATAATGCCATTTGCAGCAACATGGATGCTCTTGGAGAACATCATTCTAAGTGAAGTAAGCCAGAAAGAGAAAGAAAAATACCATATGAGATCGCTCATATGTGGAATCTGAAAAACAAAAACAAACAAACAAACAAAAACAAAGCATAAATACAGGACAGAAATAGACTCATGATAGAGAATACAGACTTGTGGTTGCCAGGGGGGTGGAGGGTGGGAAGGGATAAACTGGGATTTCAAAATTGTAGAATAGATAAACAAGATTACACTGTATAGCACAGGGAAATATACACAAAATGTTATGATAACTCACAGAGAAAAAAATGTGACAATGATTGTGTATATGTCCATGAATGACTGAAAAATTGTGCTGAACACTGGAATTTTACACAACATTGTAAAATGATTATAAATCAATAAAAAATGTTAAAAAAAAAAACATTAAACATGAGGGAGGGATGAAGTAAAAATTCAGTTATTAGAATATATTTAAATTTGATACAATCAACTTAATCATATATGTAATATATAATACTATAAATATAGCTCACGGTGTGTGTGTGTGTGTGTGTATAATATATATACCTCATGGCAACCACAAATCAAATATATATATATATATATATATATATATATATAAGCCTCACTTCAGATCTAAAGATAGACTCGGACTGAAAGTGAAAGAATAGAAAACAATTATTCCATGAAAAGAAAACTAGAATAGCAATCCTTCATCAGACAAAATGAACTTAAAAACAAAGGCCGTAATAAGAGAAAAAGAAAGATATTATATAATGATAAAGGGATCAGTCCAAAAGAAATTATAACAATAAATATATATGCATACAATATAGGAACACTTAAATACATAAAGCAAATATTAACAAATAAAAAGGCAGAAATTGATAGTAACAAAATAATAGTAAGGGACTTTAACACCACACTCACACCAGTGGACAGATTACCCAAACAGAAAATCGACAAGGAAATACTCACCATAAATGACACATTAGGCCAGATTAACTTAACAGATACATGTGGAACTTCCTAACCCAAAGCAGCAGAATATACATTCTTCTCAAGTGCACATGGAATGTTCCCCAGGAAAGATCACATGCTACACCACAAAATAACTGTCACTACATTTAAGATGACTGAAATCATATCAAATATTTTTTTCTAACCACAACTCTATGGAACTAGAAATCAACTATAAGAAAAATCTGCAAAAAATATAAAGAAGTAGAGTGGAGTCTAAATAACATGCTATTAAACAACCGATGGGTTACTGAAGAAATCAAAGGGGAAATGAAAAAAAACCTGGAGACAAATGAAAATAGTAACAAAATGAGCCAAAATCTATGAGATGCAGCAAAAGCAGTTCTAAGAAGGATGTTTATAGACATACAAGACTACAATAGAAAACAAGAAAAATCTCAAACAACCTAACTTTACACCTAATGAAAGCTATCAAAAGAACAAACCCAAGGGTTAGTAGAAGAAAATAACTAATAAACATTAAGCAGAAATTAATGAAAAAGAGTCAGAAAATAGAAAATATGAATGAATTCAAGAATTAGTCTTTGAAAAGGCAAACAAATTTGATAAACCTTTAGCTGGACTCTGCAAGAAAAAAAAGACAGAAGGCCCGAATCAGTAAAATCAGAAATAAAACAGAAGTTAAAACCTACACCACATAAATACAAAGGATAGTAAGAGATTACTGAAAAGATTATATGCCAATAAAATGAACAAACTAGAAGAAATTGATAAATTCCTAGAAACATACAATCTCCCAAGACTGAACAGGAAGAAATAGCAAATATGAACAGTTATCATTAATGAAAACGAATCAGCAATGAAAAAACTCCCAACAAACAAAAGTCCAGGACCAGATGGCTTCACAAAGGAATCCTACCAAATACTTAAAAAAGAGTTAACATCTATTTTTCTCAAACTATTCCAAAAACTTAAAGAGGAAGGACTGCTTCTGAACTCATTGCAGTAGGCCAGCATCACCATGATACTAAAAGCCAACAAAGACACCACAGAAAAAGAAAACTTTAGGTCAATCAATGATGAATATAGTTGCAAAAACATCGTCCAAAAAAAAAAAAAAAAACAACCCAGCCAATTATGAACAAAATTAGCAAAATAAATCAGTAATACATTAAAAGGATCATACACCATGATCAAGTGAGATGCATTCCAGGTTACAAAAATATTTCAATACCCACAAATCAATCAGTGTGATACACCACATTACCAATAAATGAATTAATATCATAGAGTTATCTCAATAGCTGCAGGAAAAGCTTTTGACAAAATCAAAATCCATTAATGATAATAACGTTTAATAAAGTAGGTATAGAGAGAGGGTACTTCAACATAATAGAGGCCATAAATGACAAATCCACAGTCAACAATATATTTATTGGTGAAATGCTGAAAGAATTACCTCTAAGATCAGGGATAAGACAAGTATGCCCATTCTCAAAGCTTTTATTCAACACAGTTTGGAAGTACCAGCCACAGCAACAGACAGAAAAAATAAATAAAAGGAATCCAAATTGGAAAGGAAGAAGTAAAATTGTCACTGTTAAATTAAAAAAAATGCATTTCCAATTGCATCAAAAAGAATAAAATATCCAAATAAAAAAAGAGAGAGAGAGAGATATCACCTCATGCCTATCAGAATGGCTGTCATCAAAGAGTCTACAAATAACAAATGTTGGAGAAGATGTAGAGAAAATGGAACCCTTCTACACTTTTGGTGGTAATGTAATTATTGCAGCCACTATGGAAAACAATATGAGGTTACTCAAAAAACTAAAAATAGAAAATACCATATGATCCAGAAATTCCACTTCTGGGTATGTATCTGAGAAAATGAAAATACCAATTCCAAAAGATACATGCACCCTAATGTTCATAGCAACACTCTTTACAATAGCCAAGACATAGAAACAACCCAAATGTCATCAGCAGATGACTGTGTAAAGAAGTTGTATTAATTTATATACAATGGAATTTACATATATAAATGGAATATTACTCAGCCATAAAAATAAAATCTGCTATTTGCAGATGGACCTAGAGAATATTATGCTTAGTGAAATAAGTCAGACAGAGAAAGACAGATACTGTAGGATATCACTTATATGTGGAATCTAAAACATAGTACAAATGAAAAATAGTACAAATAGTATACGCAAAATAGAAATATTCTTGTAAATATAGAAAACAAACCAGTGGTTACCAACAGGGAGAGGGGAAGGGTGAAGGGCAAATTAGAGGTATGAAATTAGCAGATAAAAACTACTACGTATAAAAAAGATAAACAATAAGGATATATTGTATAGCAGAGGGAATTATAGGCATTATCTTGTAGTAACTTTTAGTGGAATATAACAGGCAAAAATACTGAATCACTATGCTGTACACGTGAAACTAATATAACATTGTAAGTCAACTATATTTCAATTTAAAAAAGAATAAAATACCAAGGAATAAATCTAAGGAGGTAAAAACCCTTTACTTGGAAAACTGTAAGATGCTGATGAAAGAAAGTGAAGATGACACAAACGGGAAGTTATGCTGCACTCATGGATTGGAAGAAAGAATACTAAAATGACCATATTACCCAAGGCAACTGACAGAATTAGTGCAACCCTTATCAAAATACCAATGGCATTTTTCATAGAACCAGAACACATAATTCTAAAATTTGTATGGAAGCACAAAAGACCCCAAATACCAAAGCAATACTGAGAAAGAAGAAGAAAGCTGGAATTATCACACTCCCTGATTTTAAACTACACTACAAAGTCACAGTAAGTAATCGTAACAGCATGGTACTGGCACAAAACAGATGCACAGATTAATGGAACAGAAATAGCCCAGAAATGAACCCACAGTTAGATGATCAATAAATCTAAGACAAAGGAGGCAAGACTATATAATGGGGAAAAGACAGCATCCTCAGTAAGTGGTGTTGGAAAAACTGGACAGCTACATGCAAAAGAATCAGACTGGACTACTTTCTCACACCACATATAAAAATAGACTGAAAATGGTTTAAAGACTTCAATGAAAGATCAGAAACCATAAAACTCCTAGAAGAAAACAGAGGCAGTATACTCTTTGACATCAATCTCAGCAATATTTTTTGGATCTGTCTCCTCCAGAAAGGGCAACAAAAGAAAAATAAACAAATGGGACTACTAAACTACAACAAACTAAAAAGCATTTGCACAGTGAGGAAACTATCAGTATAACAAAAAGAGAGCCTGATGAATGGCAGGACATATTTGCAAACAATGTATCTGACAAGGGGGTTAATATCCAAAATATACAGAGAACTCATACAACTCAATTTCAAAAAATTAACAATTCTATTTAAAAAATGGGCAGAGGACCTTGAATAGACATCATTCCAGAGAAGACATACAGATAAGCAACAGACCAGTGAAAAGATACTCAATATTGCTAATCATCAGGGAAATGGAAATCAAAGCCACAATGAGTATTACCTCACACCTGTCAGAATGGTTATACTCAGAAATACAATGAATAACATGTTGGCAAGAATATGGAGTAAAGGGAACTGTGGGTAGGATTGTAAATTGGTTCAGCCACTGTGGAAATCAGTATGGGTTCTCCTCAAGAAATTAAAAATAGAACTGCCATATCATGCAGGAATTTTACTTCTGGAAATTTACATGAAGAAAACAAAAACACGAATTGAAAATTATATGCACACACCAATGTTCATTACATTATTTATAATTGCCAATATATGAAAGGAATCAAAGTGTCCATCAACAGATAAGTAGATAAAGAAGATGTGGCTATATATGAGATATATATATAAAATTCAGCCATAAAGAATGAAATCTTACTATTTGCAACAACACTGATGGATGTAGAAGGTATTATAGTAAATGAAATAAGATAGGGAAAGACAAACATGGTATGATCTCACATATGTGTGGAATCTAAAAAACAATCAAACAAATTAACAAAACAAAATGAAAACAGATTCATGGATACAAAGAAGAAATGAGTAGTTACTGGAAGGGAGGGCATTGGGGTGGGGATGAAATAAGCGGCGGGGTTAAGAGGTACAAATCTCCAGTTATAAAATAATAAGCCATGGGGATGTAATATACAGCATGAGGAATCTGGTCAATAATACTGTAATAACTTCGCATGTAGACAGATGGTCACCAGATTTACCATGGTCATCATTCCATAATGTATGCAAATGTCAAATCACTATGTTGTATACCTGAAACTATCATTATACTGCATGTCAACTATATTTCAATTTAAAAAAAAGTGGAGAATGTTGATTACAACAGTCTTTTGATTTATAACGATTTGAAAGGTAATAAATGGACAATAAGATTATAATTAAGAGGTTTTTCATAGGCTAGAATTTCAAACAGTGAACTGCAAAAATGAATCAAAAAATATAGCTGAATAAATCAAAAAGTATATAAATAAAAATGTAGAACATTAAAAAGTTTATATTACTCATAGATATACCTGGAGGATAAATGGTGGATTGAAAATACACAATGTGAGGGTTTGATAAGAAATCTGAAAATGGAAGTTGAAGAAGAAAATAAAATTGGGACTCTACCTGGATCCTCATTTAGTAAATGCCACAGACTAAATTTTTGTGTCTTCCCACATGAAAATTTATATCTTGAAACCTAATCCCCAATGGGATAGTATTTGGAGGTGGAACATTTGAGAGGTACTTAGGTCATGAGGGTAGAGCCTTCATGGCTCTAGTGGATAAGTGTCAGCATAAAAGAGATCTCAGATATCTCCCTGTACCCTTCTGCCATATGAGAACACAGCAAAAAGACAGCCATTTATGAACCAGGAAGCAGGCCCTCACCAAACACTGAATTTGGACATACCTTGATTTTGGACTTCCAGCCTTAAGAATCATGAGAAATAAATTTCTGTTGTTAATAAGCTACCCAGTCTATGGTGTTATGCTACAACAGCCCAAATGGACTAAGACCGTAAAGGACTCGAATTTTAGAATGCTTAATTTTCCAATAGCAAGGTATCTGTATTAGCCATATTATGAAGACTCAAATTTGTTTATTAGTCCACCACACTTTTGTAATTGTATAATAAATGTTATCCATAAAGACATACAGGAGTCTAGACCTTTATGTTTTTTTCTGTTTCATTATAGAAATGGACAACATATAATTATGGTTTAGGTTCTCAAATTCCAGTACCAAAGGCAGAGCAATATTGCTTATAAAAAATAATGAAGAAAGAGTATTTTAAGTGGACAGATATGCATTTTTATGTGGCTCTAAAATGCTATAATCCAAAACTATAAACCCTGTGGAAACCTATTTAAGTCTACCTTTATAGCAGAATAAACAAAATCTTATCAGTTGTCAAGTATCACCAAATCCAATTTTGTTAGAAGAAAATGAAACAGAAATCCAAGTTGGATTGAAAATTATTGTAGAACTACCTATCCACCCTTGCAAGATGTGAATCACCTGCAAGACATTTGGCATATTAGGGGCATCAGGAGCTTATTTAAAATTATATTCCTGACTAAGCATGGTATTTATATTTATTCACAAATATATTCAATCAAGCAGATTTAAAACATAGTAACAAAATCATTTAAATCTCACCAGATCATTTAAAATTCTGTGTCTAATAACTTAAATTAAGTTACCCTAGTAGTAAAGTTCACTGCAAATAGTTATTTGTAATTGGGTCAAAGATACATTATTACAGTAAATAAAATAATTAGATAATTTTTCAAGAATAATAGTTAACTTTTGTTGAGTACCCACTAGCTACTTAAGTTAATTCTCACAATAAACAATTCTGTAAAGTAGGTTATTTCATCCTCATTTTACAGGAGTAAAAATTGAGATTTGTGATTTCATCAGTATTCTCCACCAAAATAAGAGTTAGAATCTAGCCCTCTATGTGCAAAGTCTACATTTTCCCCCGACTATTCTGTGCTGCCTCCACTGTTTAACCCAAAGTAATCCAAAATCAGTTTAGAACTTACTCAGTCTAATGAGGTGATAATTACAGACTGGAAAGTTGAGTCCAAAAATGGCTAACTGATTCCGGATCACACAGGATTACAGTTTTTGAAACAGAAATGCCCGTCAAATTTGAGTTTACACTTACTCTATTAGAAGATAAGAATATCCAAATGTATGCTTTTGTAAAAAAAAAAATGTGTATTACATGATACTATATGTTAGGTGAATCACACATTGAGAAAAGTGGCTAATACTTCTCAGAATACACAGCAGGCTAGATCATGGAGGAACTTTGTTCACTTTTGACCTATTACTTGGAGAAATAAATGTTTTCCATTTTAAAATGCTATTTTCAAATGTAAGCTTATTAAATAATTGTGTTGATGTTGTTATTTGATCATTCACAGAAAAACACTTTAAGCTTCAGTCTTTCATATCTATCTTCTATCTGGATGAAGACGGTTAGCATGGTGGTTAGGAGATCAAATTTTGGCACTAGTTACTAGAGTTCTGATACCATTAATCCATTTCTATCTGATGTTATTTTACTACACTATGCCCTAGTTCCTCATTCAGAAAATGGTAGTCATAAAAATTTATTCATAGGGTTGTAACAATGGAGTTTAAATAAATTATCTAAGACTATGACTTAATGACCTTTCTCTCATTTAGTAAGGAGTCATCCCCAAAATTAGTATGATCCAGGCACATGAAAAAGGCTACAGGACTTTAGGCCTGGTGAAACTGAAGGAAAAAAAAAGTCCTTCAAGACATTTCCAGTTATAAAATAAATGTCATGGGGATGAAATGTACAGGGCAGGGAATATAGTCAATGAAAATGTAATATCTTTATATGGTGACAGGTGATATCTAGACTTATCATGATGGTCATTCTGTAATACACAGAGATTTTAAATCACTTATGTGTATCAGAAACTAACATAGTATTGTAGGTCAATTATACTTCAACAAACAATCAAACAAATTCACAGAAAAAGAGACCAGAGGCAAGGGACTGGGGTTGGCTAGATTAGATGAAGATGGTCATTAATAAGAACTTTTTAAAATAGTGGTCTAAATCACCTGTAAGAATGCCTATCTCATAGTGCTCAATAAACGTAGTATTTAGTACCTAGCACATTACTTTTAACTGAAATCTGTTTTACTTTTCAAATTTTTTATGAAGAATATAAGGTATCCAAAATATTCACACACATGTGCATATACTCACACAAATTCAAAATCAGGAATCAACAATTAACACTTGGGATTCAATTAAAATAATTATTAGAAATCACATGCATTTTATCCTTTAGGTTTCAAAATACAATTAGCATTAAATGGAATAGACTATAATTTTTTAAAATTCTGAATATTTTTGTGTAAAACATTTTGGTGAATTTTCTTGACTTTTCATGACTCAATGTAATGCTTATCTTGATTCTAATGAGAATTTTACCTTGGGATAAAAGTTGGATTGGACTCATTCTTATTAGTGACAATTTTGTCTGAAAGATGGTAATTCCTCAATTACTATTATTTTATTACAGTACTCTGTTACTTCTATAGGATAAATTAAAATACACATTTCATATTAATTACAATGCTTTTGACAGTAAATTAAATTCCCAGGCAATCTGCAAGTACATATAATTACTAAAGGGATGTCAAGAGATTTTATTTTATAAACATGATATTCTGATGGAAATAAAAATAATAATAAAAAAATAAAAATAAAAATAAAATCTTCCTAACACAACTTTCTCAAAAGCATTTCCTTCAATTTTTTTAAAAATGAAAATGTTTAAGATCCCATTACATGTAAATGAGAAACAAGAACTACAGTATAAAAATTCAACCACCATCACATATGGATAAAAAAAGCCCTCCAAACATAATTTATTGTTTCTTTCACACGAAACCTTTTCTTTCCCTAAAAAATCAAACCAATTCACAGATGGTTACTAATAACTTTTATTGTACAAGAGATTGTATTTACTTCTGTGAAAATAAGGCACATTTTACTCTTAATGAACTTGGATTTCATATTGGCTCCTCAAAAATAAAACATTATTGTAACAGAAGCAAGCAGTTTCCAAGCAATAGCTATGTGCCAAACATAGTTCTAGGTACTTTCTAGAAACTAATGCAATACAATAATCCTATGATAGGAACTGTTACTATGTTTCTAATGAAAACACTGAGGCACAGAGTGTTTAAATAACTTTCCAAGTACACATAGTTAGAAAACATTGATAAACATGAAACTGCTAGAGCAGCTGTAAAACAGTGAGGAGGGTGTGGAGAATTTTGTGTGGGAAATAAGAAAACTGCTCCACAGAACTGAGATGACTGTTGACGTAGAAACTGAAGGCTAGAGTAGGGCTAAACTGGGAGTCCATTCCAGAAACTAACTCAGATTCTGGTTATTCCTCAAGGCTTAGGATCTGCTTAGTTCCTGATCTAGCCCACTTTTAAACACATTCTGTTCTTTTTATTTATTGAACAAACACTTACTAAGCACCAAAAATGGGGAATTTGAAGATGACAAACGGTTCTCATTCTTGATGAGAACACAGTATAGATTATATCAAAATATTTAGCACCCATTAATATAATGCCATGTATGCTTTGCCATTATTTTATTTTTGGGGTATGAGGGGAGGTAATTAGGTTTATTTACTTATTTATATATTTTTAGAGGTGGTCCTAGGGACTGAATCCAGGACCTTGTACATGCTAAGCATGTGCTCTACTACTTGAGCTATACCCTCCCCTGCCATTATTTTCTTACACACATTTCTTTGTCTCTAGCTACACTGCAGGTTTTATGGCCATCAGACCACATTAAGACCCTTGCATATGGTCTCTCTCTGCCCGCTCTCCAGCATCTAACATGAACAGAGACTGACTTGGTTGATTTGGATACATTTTGTTTTTTTAGAACATCTTTTGAAACAGATGGCAAGACATTTTTTTGTAGCTAGAATTTATATTTTTTAAATGCTACTAATAAATAGGTAGAAACTATTCAGAAGGAAGTACTAGTAACTGCTTCCAATTCTAGAGGCTGTCTGCATTATTTGTGGCACTACCTGTAAAATAAATTCCTTAACCTCATAAGCTTTATGTTAGAAACTAACTTCAAGCCTATTCTTTGGATAAGAAGAAATATGGATCCCTTCAACCTATTTTTGCTAAACGAACCTCTGATTATCACATTCCTAATGATGCCTGCATTCTTTCTCCATCATCAACTAAACCCTACTCTAGTGTATTGGGGGGGGGAGGGATGCTTTAGCATATTTTTCCAAAGGAATAAAAAAGAGCATACACATTATTACTCCATTTAAAACTGTTACATATTCTAGTATAAAAGTACAAATAGAATGTTATCCTAATTTTCAGTAAATTTTTAGTAGCCACACCTATACATTTTTATTTACTTGAAAAATCTTATATCTTAAGAAGTTGACACTAATATTGCTTCCAAAAATCTGTGGCCTTTCTAGCTGCCTTTCCGTTCTATGTAAATTATTTATCCACTGCTAACACCAGCTGTTTTATTGTCACAGCACTTGAAGTAGACCTACTGCTGTAAATTGGTTGTGTATGTTTTGATTTTATATGCTTGGCTTCTTTCTGGTGGTTTACTGGATGTCCTAAAGGTAATGTGCAGGCTCCTTCTCTCTTAATGCATTTCTCTTAATCTACAAAATCAAGGCTCGAAACTATCTCAAAACGATGAAATTTTTTACAGCACTTAATAATCATCATTTGCTTGTAAATATTTTGAGAATTTAAAAAAAGTCAATCGATTATTTCATAAGCACCACTATTCTCCTAAAGCTATGCTTGCAAATCTACATGGGAAACAAAATATATGACACAAAATTATTATTCAACAGTATTTAACGGTGTGATTAAATATAACTTACAATTAGGCAATAAGGGAACACAAAATATAATAGCAGTGTGGTACAACATCACAGCAGTCAGAAGACATGATCAGTTTAAGCTGGAATCAGAGGTTCCTGGGGTATAGTAAAAGCCTAGAAGGATAGCTATGGACACTTAAAGGAAGAGAAATGATGTGCAATGGAAGGGCCAAGGTAGGAGCAAAGATTGATTTGTTGTACTGGCTTTCTATTGTTGCTTAACAAATTACCACATACGTCATTCAAAACAACAGAAATTTATTATCTCACGAAGTTTTGAACGTCAGAAATCCAACAGGGATCTCCTCAGGCTAAAATTAATGTGTAGGCAGGGTTATCTTCTTTACTGAAGGCTCTGGAGGAGAATCCACTTCCAGGCACATGCAGACTGGCAAAATTCAGTTCTGCACACTGTTCTGCCTAGGTCCTGTTTCCTTACTGGACTTGGCCAGGAGCAGTTCTCAGCTTCTAGCCTGCCCTTCTCCCTCTTTATCTTTAAAGCCAGCAAAGAGCAGTCAAATCCTCTTGCCTCAGCTCACCTCCTTTCCCATCTGATTTCCTCTTCTGCCGCCCTCATCTGTTATTAAGTGCCCAAGAGATTACATTGGGCACTTCTGAATAATCCATGGTATTTCCCTATTTTACAGTCAGCTGATTAGCGACCTAATTTCATCTGCAAAATCCCTTTTGCTATGTAATAATATATTTACAAGCATAATACCAAGTGGCAAATATCATGAAGGCATTCTCTAACACCATATGCAAATGGATTAAAGACCTAAATGTAAGCCCAGATACCAGGAAAATACAGATGTAACACTTTGATATAAATTGCAATAATTTTTTTGGTCTCCTAAAACAAAGGAGATAGAAGCAAAAATAAACAAATGAGACCTAATTAAACTTAAAAGCTTTTGCAAAGCAAAGGAAACCATCAACAAAATGAAAAGACAACCTACTGAATAGGGAAAAATATTTGCAAGTGATCTAATAATGAGTTAATATCCAACACACATAAACAGCTCATACAGCTCAACATTAAAAAAAACACAACCCAATTAAAAACTGGGCAGAAGAACTGAGTAGACAATTTCCCAAAGAGTAATTTTTTTCTTAATCAAAAAATTCTGGATATGGAAATGGCACAAGAAATCATCTAGGGCAGCCACATCAATTGGCCTTAATTTCTTACAGGTAATTAGTAGAAGAGCCACGATGAACAGCATCCAGGCCTTTCTTCTCTAGATGCAACTATTTTCCTTCCACACCAAAATACTATAAAAGGAATGTTTTTAAACATGAATGAGACCAGGGAGAGAATAATTAGTGAGATGATCACTTCAGGAAACTATATTACAGCAAAATTCACAGAATTATGTAAAAGTACATATTTATTACAAATCTTCAAACTGACCATTAACTGCACACTACTGCAATCATCTCAGTTTAGGGTCAAGGGATCTCAAACACCAAGCAATTTACTAGTTAGCAATATCACTAAGATCACTAACCTTAATTTAATGAGAAAATAATGCACATTTGGAAGTTAAGTGCTATAGATTATACGTAGTGATTAAACATTATCTTAAATTATGTTTGTTGGATGTATGCCTATAAAAGATTTAGAGAGGAGCTGTATTAAAATGATCAAGGTAATTAATACATGGATACTTTATTGATCATAATCTAGGAAAAGAGAGAAGAGAAATTACAAGAAGGCCACAGTTAAACAATAGTTCCTGCTGTCTTTGTCCCCTGTAGTTTTTTCCTTTATTTATTTGCCATCATAAAATAAGTCACAAAACACTGAAGTTTTCTAAAGAAACTAGTTTTCATTAGCATGGTTGGACACTTGCTACCCAGAAACTTCTTTTGCAGACACAAGTTCTTCAGTTTGCAGAAGACTCAAGTATCCAAAACAAGAAAGCACACATGCCCAGTCTATTTTTCATGAAGTTCGTTCAAGTTTTTGAAGCAGAAAACATAAAAAAGCTCTTTAAAATTTTTTCATGGCAGATCAAACAATGATCTGAGTAAATTTCATTCTCTATTCCCTGTCAGCTCATACTGGCCTTCATGTTATTACATCCATGGTAAAAATGGTAGAAAGTTTTGATGTTTCAAATGGGAAAAAAAAATTAGGTTCAAATATAATATAAGAAGTGAAACTTACAATGTCATTTTGTTCAAAATTCAATCTAATTATTATCCTGTAGGACTAACAGTAAGATTTCCTACAAAGCATTTGACTGTATTACCTTTTTGGAAACAGAAAAGGCTGATAAATTCCAAGTTAAAAGTAAAAATGTGGAAGAAAAAAACTGATGATAATGATTAGTCATTTGCTATATTTTCTCCTTTCTCCAGTTATATTAATATATTAATTCTGGTAAGGCTAAGACAATTTTTCAAAGAAGAGAATTTTACTGTTAATATGTTCATCAATTTGCAGGCATCTAGAGAATACATAATAAAAGATTTTCAGTTCTATTTACATGAGGATTATTGAAAAATAAATTACTAAGTCTTTTACTTTAGAGTAATATTCATTGATCACACCACACTTCATAATGTTATAAAATTTTGTAGGCATAAATAGTATTACATGGGAAGAATAAAATGCTGTATTTGTAATAAATGCTGGAATAAAGGTTTTCAAATTCACTTTTAAAAGTCTTTCTAAACAGAACATATATGAAGATGGAAAGGGAAGATTACTGGCTTAAAAAGAAAATTTGGAAAACTACAGGAACATCTCAATCTGGAAAAAGAATACAAAAATAGGTCTCATTGGAAATGTCAGTATAAATTAAATCCCATTAATGACATACAATGAATAGAAGTAAATAGAACAGCAAAAATTATGTAAATGAAGGTTAAAAGGTACTAAGATGAATGAACAGGACAACATGAGGGCATGTTAGATGGTAATTAAAATCATTCAAATAAATGTCTGCATCAGAAGTAAACCATTTAATTCTTTCTAGTGAAGAATTCATTAGGATGACTGCTTAATTTTTTATTAAAGTTGGAAAAAAATTTTACTGAGATTCACTGTTGTAGATGATATTTTTTTGTTTTACCTTAGCCAACAGTGTTTGGGTACTTTTACACAAATTCAGAGAAGGGCTGAATGTAGAGCATTTGTTTAAGTTTCAGGTGACTGCTTTGTCAGAATGGAGTATGATGTACACAGATGGAAACTGTTCTTCCCGTAGTAGATAAGATGCCAGAAAAAGACACAGAGTATGTGAACTGTGAACATCCAGTTCTGATTTGAGGATATCTGTTATTACTGCTTTTGTAGATAAAACACAGGAAAAGATCACGACTGCCTTACTCCTCTGAAAGTCATCATGTCTAACCAGAATTCTTGAAGTGGTAACTTCAAAAAGAGGCATTTATATAAGTGCTACCCTAACTGCTGTATCATCCTGCCATTGTGACATTTAACATTCTCCTTTGTTTCTATCTGAAGTTTACATAAGTTGGTCTTCATAAACACAAGGCATATAGAAATTCTAAAGGGTCTAGAAACAGGCCATGGAAATTGTCAAATGCCCCAGAAACAAAACTAGCAAGAAGGAGAGAAAATATATAGATGACTATGAATATCTATTTTAGATTACAGGCAAATCAAATTTAAGAAGAAATTTAAAACTCTGAAACAAAAGTTTGTGAGGTGGTAAGTCCAAAGATTCAGTACCTTAAAATAAATAAATAAAGCAAATGGTAAAACTATTTCAAAAAGTTGAATGCAATATATTTGCCTATGGCCAAAGAAGTTGGCACAAAATGACAAAAAGCTGTCTAATACAGTAAAGTGGTTTGTTATTGGATAAATAACATGAGATTCAGTAATCAATAGATGCTTGTTGTGTAGTTTATATAGTAATGGAAGTATGTCAAATTGTACTATTACATGAAAAATATTTTTAACTACATTTTACTATCTTTGTAGAGAAACATATTTGAAACTCGGTCTCCAGAAAAGGTTAAAGGTTTTCAAAATCTGTCAGAAGAATGAAGAGAAATGATAAACTTTTTGTTTGTTTCCCACTTGGTTTGATGTTCTGTTTTCGACATTGTCATCTGGTTTTAAGCAGTATTATTTAACTACTCTCTTTATCTCAATGCAGGTGAGGCTGCCCTCCCCATTCCCCATTGTGATAATGACTTCTTACTGCACTTTTGGCCTGAAGGCTTTTTTTCTGGCCTGGAGCACAATCTGCTCCTGTGCTGAGCAAGCTGGAGGTGCTGGATCAATAGCCCTCATTCAAACAGCAGAGGAACCATGAGGAACAAGGACTTAGTAGATGTATTTCCCAGCTCTCTGGCCCCTAAGATGGAGTAAGCTTGCTCTATGACTATCACCCACAGTTCCTCAGTGGGACTGAGCTCCAATTACCTACGTATGTGGTAAGCTCCTACAATCTTCATTCTTCACGACTTCCTTTCCTTACCTCTTTCATTCCCCGACTCTCCTCCTGTATTTCCTGAGGTCAACTCCTCATTAAAATACCTGAATGCTAAGCTATCTCAGGGTCAGCTGCTGGGGAACACCAACCAGGACATGTAGTTTCTTCATATAAAATAGAGATAATAATATCAATCTCAAGAAGGTATTGTGAGCATTAAATTAGATAATTTAAATGACATACTGTATGGACTTTAATAAGGAACGTACCTTGTCCTTTATTCTTAAATGTTGAGTTGTTTGCAGGTAGTCATTGGTGAATTGCTAAATTAGATGGTATTTCAGTAAAGTTATTCTAAAAATTAAAAATGTCCTACCTTCATATATAAAACCTTCCTATTGTACTAGACAAGTGGATTCAGTCAAGATTTTGAAGAAAACAGTCACTAAAAATAGCACGTTTATTCAAACAAACAAAAAATTGATTCTATTGAAAGTGTTGTTGCCAATGTTTTAAGAGAAAATTCTTTTAATTGAAACTATATTAAGATATTTTCAATATAATGCCTGCATCATTCAATAGTATTTATTTTATTATTTGTTTCTTTCTTTTTTTAAAAATCTGGGACATCAAAATTTATTTGTTTGATGAAAACTGAATGGGTTGGTGGATGGATGGAAATACATTCTTGGGAATGTTTATTGTTTACATTTGGTTCAGTATTTTGAAAAAGAGACTGTCATCAGTAAATCTAATACATTAGGAGGAATATATTTTCTCATTGAAATCCAAATAGAGTCTTGGCTGAAAACAGAGCAAATTTTTACTCTTGAGCTTTGATGGATGCAATTTGGAAGGCATGAATGGCCTCTCTCATATTAAAATCACTTTATATTTTACGATGAAAAGAATATGGTAGGATTTTCTGACTAATGAAAATAAATTTTCCAGCTTTGATAACCAACTATTTGAAGTAGGTATAAACATGAGTGGTTTCCTTTTTATAAAAATCGGAAACACTGAAGTTCTTGACTTCTTACCTCAAACTGCCATTTTATTGGAATTGCCTATTCATTCTGCTCAGATTAGCCCTTCATTCTTTTGCTGTCTGCCTCGCTGTGTGTATGTGACAACATAAGATACAAAGTGGCAGTGAGTTCTTGAACTCTTAGGGACTGATTTGTTAAGAGTGCTTTCAACTCTGAGTACAACATGCCTATGAAGACATGTCACTCTTCCCAGACTGCATGTTAACAAGACAAGCTTTTTTGCTGATTACATTTGCATGTAGCCTGCTTCTGACGTCTTGCTTTCATGTCTTAATTTTCGAAACCCTTGGGAACTTTAACAATTCAGATATCGAGTTATTTAAAGCAATTTGTATACATATTTTATTCCTTCTGGTTATTTATTTTTCTTGTATGTCACTTAGAAAAGGCCAAGCATGAAATTGGAGCTGCAAAGCAAGAACAAATTTATTGATATGAAACTGCTCTGAAAACTCAATAGGTGTGCAGCAAAGCAAGAAGGGTAAAGGGGCTGAATAATTCATTGAACCTTTAAGCATCAATAAGTAACACTTATGGTGAAGAATGTCTGCTTTGCAACATTAGGTATGAAATGTGAGTATGAAATAAAAGACATCTCTAAAATGCCGTATGGTGTGAATATTCGAATAAACAAAGGTTGTCTTTTCATTAATAATTCTGTGGAGAACAGCACCATGAATAAAAAATTTCAGGACTGGGAAATTCTTGTTATTATGTGTAGTACCTCAGATTTTATCTACATACGTCAAGTTAAAACATGGATAGCAACATAATATAAGTGGAATATTTTATTTATACTGAATGATACATAAAGATTAAGATATTATCATTGAAACTATACATTAGAGTCATTTATTTGTGTACCAGGAACAGAATTATGAATATACTATAAGCTATAATTAAAATCATACAAACGACATGTCCTTACATAATATGCTATAATACTATTACTACCAACTGTATTACTAGAGTATATTGGTGGAATTGCTTGCTTACAAAACTCAGTCCCAGTGATGATGAATAAACCTTTAGCAACTTTAAAAGGCAGATAAAATATTGATATAATTTTCAAAGCAGCTATTAATAATAAAAATAACAGATTTCATGTATAGGAGCAAATTAAAAGATAAAGTAATCAATATGTGAAGAAACAATATGATACAGTGGAAGCAGTGTGGGCTTTGGAGTAAAAGGGATCCAGCAACTTGACTTACTAAATTTGTGAATTTGGACAAGTTACTAAACTTCCCTGATTTAGAGTTTCCTCATTTATTGTCTATACTAATAACTCCATCTACCACCTATAGACTTGTTCTGTAGATAAGAATACTAAGTACTATATGTAAAATAGATAAACAACAAGGTTCTACTGTATAGCACAAGGAATTATATTCAATATCTTATAATAGCCTATAATAAAAGAGAATATGAAAAGGAATATATATGTTCATGTATGACTGAAACATTATGCTGTACACCAGAAATTGACACAACATTGTAAACTGACTATACTTCAATTAAAAAAAAAGAATATACATACATATATCTTAGAATACACATATATAATTTAGATTATTAAACTGCATTGGTATTGAATAAATATTAGTTATTTTATTGTTATGAGTAGTAAAAAAATTAATGTTTGAGAATCAAATAGAAATAAAGAAAGGAGGGTCTGTAAGGATGGGCATGTGCATTAAATGAGATAACACGCAAACCAGCTCACGTGCTGTCTGGATCAAGACAATCACTCTCCAACTATTACTTTTCTCCCCCCTCCTTCACTTTCCTTTGTTTATCTCAATGTAGATCAAATAGTGGTAATTACAACTTCAAGTAACTGTAAATAGTTCTTGACTTTTGACAGGGTCTATTGCACAACTGCTTCCCACTGAATGAGCTGATATTGTTAGTGGCGTGAATATCAGCAACCTACGTCACTTGGTTGAGTGCTGCGTCTCCCTTTTTTTCATATGTAACAAAGAAGCCAAGTGACCAATTCAGGAAGATGGAAGAGTACAGTCCCAGACTTACTTGGAAATTAAGTGTATATAATTGAATTTTGGAATAGATTCAAAATATCTATTTCACAAACAGCTGATACTTTATTTTTCTAGCCATTCCAGTATGTTATATAGATGATGATTATAAAAATTCGATAAGGCATGTGACTTGCACTTACGCTTTCAGAATGGAAACACCAAGATTCCAGAAGTCGTATTCCAGAAACTAGTACAATTCTAAGTATTTTTAGCTACACTTCATGAGTATGATATTTGCTCATCAATATGATGTAGACTATATGATAAATTATCTACTTTATACAGGTATTTTATGTAGTCTATAGGGCACAACAAAGAAGAATGGATGAGAACGCAACGCAAAGCACAACTGCTTAAAAAGTCTACCAAGTGATTTCATTTTACTTTTTTAAAAGACACTAAAGGAAAGAAACATGATGCTTTGAATCTGAACCTTTCTTAACACTACTTAACTTCAAGACTTTTTAAAGATAGATATATGGAAATTAGCGAGAACAACAAAAGAAAAAAAAAGATTTAAGGGCAAGGTGAAAGATTATTTAGTTTGTGAAACAGAAGACAATAAATCGTCTTTTATGTCAGAAATTCAGCTTTAAAGGGATGAACCAAATCACATAGACAGTAAGAGATAGCAGTTACACATTTGAGTCCTAGAAAAACAGAAATTACAGTCCTCCACGATGTGAGAAAAAGGCAGAGGCTTAAATCAGTGTCTTGCTCAAGGCAAGAGAAATCAAATCATGTTAATTAGAATCAGACAAAGAGAAGCAGGGTAGACTTCAGAATTATCTATGTAAGTCCTACCTATATATTTTTTTTAATGGGAAATAATGAAAGTGTTTTTTAGAACAGAAAAGTTAGGAGTTAAGAGTAAAGGGAGAAGAATGACTTAATCCCTGAAAAGATGCAGGAATGTTATTTCAGTACAGGTATATACTTACTTCATATGACAGCTTTGGACCTCCAGGCCAATGGGCAGCATTAACACATGTTTATATTTGTACTCTCCCCAAACTCCATTAAAATACTGAGAGGGAAAAAAACAAAAAAAAAAAAAAGAAAGGAAAAAAACAGAACAAACAAAAAAACAAGGATATAAAGGAAAAGAGAATTGGAGGAAAAAGCACAAGTAAGTAAGGTCAAAATGCTGGATTTGAAATCTGATGAACAAGTGTTAACTGACTGAGCAGGTCAGAGAAAGCTAAACCCCAAATCTAGGGGACAGGAAGCAAACAAGGCATCACCTCTGTCAACTGCGAGAAGAGGACCAGTGGTTAGGGGTCAAGTAACTCTCTGGAGATGGGAGGAAAGATGAGGGTGGAAAACTGAAGTGTTCTACAGGGGTAACTTACTGTTATGAACTTCTTAAAATTCACTCACTTCCTATAAATATCATCCTTCTATCCAAGTAACTTGGCACATGAATCAGAGTTACCTCCACTTCATTCTAGAGTTATGTACTCACCTCTGAACCATGGAGATAGAATTTCAGCTCAACTACCCAGCATTTTCTTAAAAAGTAAGTTAATTGTTGTATCATGTGTTATTACTCACTCTGTGAATCTATATGCCCTTTGAGAACTCTAGATTTTTCTTCCATGCATCACATCATGTTCTTCTTGCCCATGGTCCATGAATATTTCTTTTTCATGCTCCTCTGTGCCCACTTCTTAAAACTTAGTGTTTTCTTCCCCCCACATCTCATGATTTCTTTTAACATTTGCCAATACTCCCAGCATTTTCTCTATCACCAATATAATTTATACTTCTAAGTCAATATCTTAAATTCAGAATTCTCTCTCAAGCTGTAGACTAGTACTTCCCAGAGAGTGATCCTCAAATTATTCTGATCAGCTTTGAGCTAAGAAACTTTGGTCAAAATGTAAATTAACTCTACCACTAAGCACCTAAGCATAGTTCAGATTAGCTGCCCCCGACCACCTCCTTTTTCTTGTAGTAAAATATACTTGATGAAAGATGTAGTGTGCTCATTTACTTTCTGGTACAACTCATTTCTTTGGGGAAGCAGAACTTTGGTTAGCGTTTCTTTAATACCATAGAATTTTCTATCAGATACCTCTAAGTAGTTGTCTACAGTTACCTCCAGTTCAGTTTTTTTTTAATTACAGTAATTCTTTTAATTTCTCCTACAATAAGCTTCCTTATTAATGGACAGTAACACTTCAATAATAAATGTTACCTTTTTCCTTAGTGAATTAATTTTTTGATGAATGATAATAACCATAAACCCCCAAACATAGTGTTAGTATTTCTTTCTCTCTTTCTGTATCATTACATCTTCTTCTATACTTTTATATATTCTGTTTTTAATTATCTCTCAAGTAAATCACAATTCCCTTGGATGCTTTTCACAGCTTAAAAGTAAAGTGTTTAACTTTTAACTTTAAACTATTTTAAATGTAATTCAAACTATATAAAGTTTAAGCAAATTTAACCTATCATAAAAGCCTCATAAATTGCCTTTTTCATCTTGTTTTCCTTCCAATCCTTCCTCCCCCTATTTGCTATAATTACCTTTCCAAAATCAATTATTATGTTACTTAATGGCTTTAATGTTTTCCTGTGACTCTCAACTACTTAATAAAAATGAAAATAAAAAGCATGACAGTAAAATTAGCTAGCTTATATAGCACCACGGATCCAGGTTGTGCTAAACATGTAAGGACATATACTTAAATCCTCAAGTGAGCCTTATAATCACAATTTTATAGATGAGGAAGCTGAGTCCTAAAAAGTTTAAACAAATTACCCAACATTACACAGATGGTAAGTGAACTGGACTCAGGCAGTCCAGTTCTGGAACTTTGAGCACATAGGATAAAGTTTGTATTTCACTGCAAAACAGACAAGGCAGCTCATGTTCTAGGCCCTCTGTGATCTCCCATGTCTCTTTCCCTAAACATAATAGCCCAGCCACACCACACTACCGAGCTCATTCATCATCTCATATCATTCTGTTCTCCCTTGTCACTATATTTGCTTTTACTTTGCCACTGTCACCCTTCTTTCTACCTGGAAAATTTCTAATTCTTTATTAAAAGTCAACTCAAGTGTACTTTCTTAATGAAGCTTTTATTCCAACACCCAGGGAGAGTTGTAGTATCTCTTTGAAATAATATTTTCTCCAGGCACGGTACCTATCTTCAAGGAACTTATAGTTTAACAGGAAATAGAGAAAAGAACAAAACAAATCCAGCGATCCTGTGTAAATTTGTAAAGAAAGAAAAAGTAGTGAAGATATGAAAACATACAGAATGGGCAGGTGGCCCAGACATTGGGAATAATAAGAGGGTCTCAGAAAGACTGGCATCTGAGCAAGGCACAGGATATAAGAAAAGAAAGAAGATAGAAGGTGTGGGATAAAGGATATTTTAGGCATATCTTCCTATGTATTTCATCTACTATATAATTTATCCCTATATATAATTATCTGTTTGTATGTGTCTCCCACCCATAACACCTCACAAATAAGCTACTAAGTCTGCAATCTCTCTTTTTTCATCATAACTAGCTCAGAATTGATATACAGTAGCATCCAGTCTAGATGTGTGAAACGTAGAAATAAAAAATAACCAAATCGGGTCCTAAAGATAAATCACTGACATGGAGTGTAGAGAAGGGGGCAATTCCAAGAAAAATTTAGCAGTTTGAAATGATGGGGCTGGTAGAGGGACTTCCCATGGAGAGCAAGCACGGTGGAGGCACGTATCAAGGATGTTCCTTCCTAGCCTGGTGCCTGGTGAGGTGGAAATGCAATGGTGGAAGGGAACCACGTTTGGGGTTTAGAATTTGAGATGCTCGTGAGGCTTTCAGGTTTCATTCAGGAATGTCAGTGTTCCCTTACAATTCTACTGTGTGTTCAGAAAAATGACTTTTATCTTATCAGGTGTTAACTCATCTCGATAGTCACTCACCTAATGCAGTTCTTGATTAATAATTGACTTAAATTTTTTGACTTACTAACTAATGAATCTAACAATTAGATGCCAAAAGAAAACTTCTTTAATATTTTTATTTCCCTTGGAACATTAAATAAACCCTATTTTCTCAAATAAAATATCAGGATCAGTAAATAATACTTTAAACTTCTTTTATGTGGGTGTGTGTCCTCAAGGCATATTACATATGGTTGGGTAAGTTAATTTAGGACAACACAATACAACTGTCTGAATCACCGTTGTTTAGAGGTGAATAATACATTGCTAAGCCAAATGCTTTTCTAATTTGACTAGCTTACTGAGACTGTGGGTACATTCTAGCACAAGTTTCCAAAAAGAGAAAGCTGAACTAAACACAAATTTGCATTTAAAACGTTACTATCACAGCAGAGCTCATAAATATATAACTAATAGCTCACCAAGTTCCAGAGTCTAAAGCTTAACATTTTAGACACTGCCATCAGGCTTAAAATTTCCCACCAAGATAATTTCAGAATTTAACCCACAGGTAAAATACACTAATTACCTTTTGCCCGTACAACATTTTCTTTATTTCATAAATATATTTAAGAACCACATTTACTCACATAATGGTTACTTTCATATAATCACAAACTTATTTTAAGAGTAAGAGAAAACAGGTCAATAATACCTGCATAAAGTTCACAGAACCCAGTTAGTTGCCTTAGGCAATGTGTTAAAAAGAAGCAGGTTCTATAAATAACTCATATTTATTTCAAGGGACAGGTCTCAGTCTCAATGGCTGAATTACTCCAGAAACTACACATGGATATTGGGAGTGTAAAGAAGCAGAGGCAGACAGAATGGCCGGATATGGAGCCAAGTAAACATTTATTCTTTGTCTTTTATCCTGTGCCAAAATAGCTACCTACAGTCCTTAGCTGTTGACATTTGGAAAAGCTTAGGATCTGAAAACGTGAAGTAAAATGAATGAGTTGTCAAACTCATGTGCGTAAAGTAAGTGTGTCAAAGTAAAAACTTGACACAAAGTCTTTAATTCCTTAAAACCAATTTACTTATTTTGGAGATGAGTAACCAGTCAAGCAGGGAATTTCTCCCTCCCTTTCATTTACTCATAATTTATTTGGCATTCCTTAAGGTCTCCAGCATCTTTTCATGAATATAAAATGAGAAAGATTCCTGTGACACACAAAACACTCAGTTTTCACTCTTTACCCTAGAACTCTAGATAAACTTGGTAATCTCAGAGATCCAAGATGAATTAGGTGGTCTGCCTTACTGTATTTAATTCATCCTGTGAACTCCTCAAATGCTTCAGTTGTCTCTACTCTGATCAGGACTCCTCAGACCTACCTCAGCCCACAAATCCGTCTTATTTCCAGGATAAGGTACTGCAGGACAGCAGCTCTGCGTGCTCTATTGGGCGCCGTTTGCAGGGTACTCAAACCCACACACTCTCTTCACTAGCAAGTACCACTTCTGAGTTTATCCTCTCATAGTGTCTGCACTGTTTTAATATAGCCAGCTTCCTGTTTGGAGATAAGTAAAGGTACAGTAAAAGTAGGCCACCATTACAATGTTTTACCCTATATCTATACAGGTTCTGAGAAATATTTTGCTGATGTAACTGACCAGCAGTTAGATGCTTAGTCTAACTGAGAATGCCTGAAAGCAAGCTGTCTTCCTGAAGCTCTGCTGGTTAGATAAGCACACAAAGAAAACCAGGTTGAATAATTTGACCAAAATGCATGGTTCATATCATTTGAGAGATTTCTCTTCCAAAAATGGTAAACTTAATCACAGATCAAGAATATCAGAGAAGAAATATCAGGGCCACACTTGTGCTCATTCCTTCATAAACCTTATTTTTAACAGTGCTATTGAATTTAAAAATATTTCTGTTATCTCTTAATAGATACAACTTGCTTAATTTATCGTAGAGGATGTGAAGGAAATATAGGTCATTCATCAGTTTAATTTGCAAGGAAAGAAAAGCAGTGGAATAAACTCTGTTCCTCACTTTTTTATATTATAGATTTAAAGTAACATAGCAGTAATTCTAGATGCTTTTTAGTTGATATGTTAGAAATGACTTTACTGTATGAATACTTAAGCTACTTTCTTACACTTTAATATTAGCTGGTGTTTATTATTTTGCTTTTTGTTATGCAAAATAGATTTAAAACAAACATTCATTTCTATTAAATCTGTAAACTTTGCCAAGGGGGCAGAGGGTGGGAAGGGATAGATGGGATTTCAAAATTGTAGAACAGATAAACAAGATTATACTGTATAGCACAGGGAAATATACACAAGATCTTATGGTAGCTCACAGAGGAAAAATGTGACAGAAAAAATATATATATGTTCATGTATAACTGAAAAATTGTGCTCTACACTGGAATTTGACACAACATTGTAAGATGATTACAAATCAATAAAAAATGTTTAAAAAATGTGTAAACTTTCATGAAATAACAAGACAAAAAAGGTTTTCTCTAAAACCATTGATCTAATTAGTGGTTCTAATGTTTGGTGCTATGAAGTACCACTCTATTACCACTTACCCCTAGTTCCAAAATGAGCTTTATACATTCAGTATTTACCTGCTGAACTTATTTAAAGTCGTATAGGTACTGACTTAAAAGAATACAGAGCTGCAGTAAGTCTTTCTAAAGGAATTGCCAAACTGATCTATCTACCTTTAACAATGATTGAAATAGATTATTGTTATTGGCCATACTTAGGCACTTAGTCTAATGATAGTCTTGAGATATTTAAAAATAATTACCTCTCAATACATTTTAGCCTCATTTACTTTGCTAGCAGTATTTATAATATTTCATAATTTATTAAACCTTCCATTTCAATGCTTTGTCTTTTTCCCCTGAAAACCTTCATATTATTGTAAGGCTAAACTCTCAAAATCTAAATATAATATTAAATGTTCCTCAAGTACTGGAGACAAGTAGACCAGATGGTTTTTGAGGTTAGGATCCCCTTATTTTGAGAGACTATGTGATCTTAGAATGGAGGTACACTTTTTCTGAGGTCATCACCATGAAGTATCTCAGCTACTATACTAATCATGGATCATAAGAACCCCATTCAATTTACTAACAAAATCTTTCAGATCCAAGCACCTTGCAAATGGATTGAAAGAAAAATCAAAGGAAGAAAAAAAAAAAAACTACAGCACACAATGTCAAGTTTCTAGTCAGTCTGCAAACTCATTTAGTTGACTCTCCCTCAGCACCAGCTGTAACCCAATTAAATTCAACAGTGCACAGGTGTTCACAAGAATGACTAACATGAAAGCATACTTCCCTTCAGGGCTCTTAAAAAATTAGAGTGCTTTAATTTCTATACACCTTCAAAACCAAAACCAAACAATAAAATATTGGGGGGAAAAGAAATTAGATACAGCAGGGGAAAAACACAATCAGCATGAGCTATAACCCAATTAAGCTGAATAGCACTCAGGTGTTTGCAAGAGCACACTTGCTTCAAATTTTACCATCACAAATCAAATTTCTCTAGCATCTCTTAAGATTAATGACAAATATTCATTTGTCTTAAAGTTACTTTTTGACGATAGTTTTCTGAATCTGGATCCTTAAAAGTAGATTTCATTATAAAATATAATGTAGTGAAAATAAACACAGATTTTTATCTAAATATTCCATCACAGGCATTTAACATTTAGAAGTACCTGTTTTAGTTCAGCAAGAGCTACTCAATATAGATTTTAATTTTTACTGATATTCTCTGAATTTCATGTATGATGCAGAAAGTACTCTATTTTTTTCTGAAAAGAATCCAACAAATTTGGAGTGTCTTTTCTAATTTTGATTAATTATTTTGAACTCAAGATTTACTATGTTAGAAAGAACTAGTTGAATAGACAGTTCCCTCTAATGTGTTATTTAATGTCTGTTTAGAATATCAGTAATATCAATACCCAGATTTAGGAGTCAACTTCTTTTAATGTGAAAATGTTAAGGCTGTTGGCCCTATCCATGATTCAGATTTCCTGGGCAGAAATAATTTTGTGCTCATTTTAATAGAAAATTATAAATTATTTACTCCATTGGTTTGCAAAATGTGATCTTGATCTCAAACCAGCAGCATCAACAAAACTTGAAAAATTTTTAGACTTGCGTTATCTCACCCCTCATATCAGAGAGCTGAATCAAACACTCAGGATGGAATCAAGCAATCAATATATTTATTGCATTAAACAAGTCCTATGGTGATTCTAATGCACTCAAATTAGAGAATCACTGGTTTCTTCTATGTCTGCCTCTTAACATACTACAAAAATGTGGCAAACTCCTATTTATACTGTAAACAAAATAATAAACAGAAACATCAGTTAAACAGAGCCAGGAAACATTCAAGGAGAGCTTTCACACTCTGCCACAATAGCATAGCCCAAGAGGAAGAAGAAAGGCTTCCTCTACTTGCCTGGCAAGAGCTCAGCCAATGAGAGACTGTCACAACTCAGCCAATTTCAAGTCACTATGCTTCAAATTCTCAGTTCTTCCAGTGGACTCTTTGTTTGTTAAAGCCCTCCCAACTTCCTTTTTCACTTCTCTAAGAGTTCTCCTTCCCTTGTTGGGGGGGGGGAGGTGAAGACTTGCATATGGCTCACCATGGTTGCAGACCTCAAAATGTAATTTTTTGCAAATCTCAAAAACCTATTTTTAGTAGGAGAATTAACAGGCAATCTTTTTGTCTTAGGTCAACAGCATTGTGATGACCTATGAAATAAGGAACATATAAGTTTATTATCATTTACCCATCCCCATAGTAATGTCTAAATATAAACAAATTCCAAATTCTCTAGCAAAACACATGCTTGCTTCATATGTAATCACTGTATAATGATGCAATTAAGCTAATGTAACTCTAAATGAAAAACTCAGCTATTAATACAATTATTATTTGAAACATCTCTATTACATATATAAATATGGATCAGTTATGTTATTCTCAATAGTTTCATCTTGGACTGCACTGTACAATTGCTAGAAATCTTTATGAAATTAGTTGTATAATAATTTGAAGTTACTCCTGTCCAAGTTCATATAGAAAAGAAGTAGATATCACAAAGAAACAGAAGAGAAAATACATTTAATTTATATAGTAAATTTGTGTGTGTGTATTTAATATTGCCAATTAGTTTGGGTAATTTAGCCTACTACATTTTTTTTATTATTAGTAAACTTTAAACTTGATCATTATTAATATTTACAAATTAGTACATAACTTTTGCATTTCTTTACACAGCTCTACTATAATATAGATAATTAGTAAGGAAATGACTTTGTGAGTGGTGGAACATAACTATTGGTACTGAAATAACAAACACATTTCTGAGACTAAGTAAGGGAAATCAGAGTGATAAAAAGACTACATGGCCAAAGATCTAAACTGAATTATATACACTAGAAAAGATATACGTGTATAAAGGAAAAGTTAATTCTCATTCATTTTCAGAAAGACAATTATATCCCAATTATATAGACAATTATATATTTGAATTTCATCTTCTTTTTTATTCTTCTGCATGCTATTTTGTCAAATAACACCAGTAATTTAGTTAGGAATTACATCAATGAAAAAAATGTAAACTCACATTCATTTGAATTTTAAAATGTTGTATAAACATAGTTAAAATTTTGTTTATTTATAATTTATTTATAATAGGCAAGGAGTGTGAAATTAAACAAGTATCATTCTTATTTATCATCTAGTATAATGTAGTTAATGATATATATCCTTAGAAAATATTTTCAGAATTATTTTATGATAAACTCCTGATAAATGTGTTTTTATATCCAGGAAAACTTACTTATTCTAGAAATCAGCTTCTGAAATCAAGGTAAACAGCATTAGTCATCTGATTCTTTCCTTACTGATCACTCTCTTTTTTTTTTTTTTGGCAGCTTTCTATAGTAATTTCCCTCTTCCTAGAAAGTGCAGACAATCTATCAAAATATAAATAATTAACAAATATTTTAGGAAACTCTCCTCAATTTCTGGAGATTCATGATATGCTGGCAGCCTAAAAATCACTGGTAAATCTTAACTGGATGGCAACATGGAAGGTGTAGATGTTCCCATGCAACTAAAATAAAAAGAGCACTATAAGCATTGAATAAATCCAATAAAATAATTCTTATCACTAACTGTATATTGATTTCATATTACACATATGAAATCATATATAATATATATAAATATACTAGCATAGCACAACCACATGTATATAAGCAACCATTTGACATGTGTCATCACCAATATGCCAAAGAGAACCCCACTTAACAGACACCATGGTTGATGCTGGAAATATAGGAATGAGCCAGACAAATATGGCTGCTGACTTCTTGGAACTTAGATTATGGTGAGTAACAGTCATATTCCAAGATAACTAGTGCAGCAGATCATTCAAAACTAACTGATATACCAACACTTAAAGAAGTGCATAGTAAATATATGTAAGTTGGTTTTGCCTTGAGCAAATCAGAATGAATGAACTAATGAATCCAATGAAGGAAACCGTGAGACATGTGTTGATAGCTAAAAGTAACAGTTGTACTATGGGGAAGAATTTGCTTATTTTTCAACTCCCATATGAGGTAGTATTCGCAGAAACTTTAAATAAGTCTAAGTAGATTAGTAAGTTAGAATAGAAAGACTACATTAGCAGAATTTTGTAGATGGAAGTTAAGAAATATGGAAGATAATGCCAAAATAACTATGTAATTTTAATTAATACAAATCATAATTTAAGCAGAAATAACAAACCTAATTAATGCCTTATCATCCAAATTCTTAATTAGTGGGATAATCCTATCTTTACTTAATTAAATGAAATTATTAAGCATCCTTCATGTTTCTTTGATGGCCAAATAAATTTTATATAAATAATTAACTCAGTAATATAAAGTTAATATTATGTCATTGAAAATAAATATGCTGATACATAGTTCAAAAGCAAGAAAAAGTGTAAATAACTTAGCATCTATTTTTAGGTCCCTTTTAAATCACTGTTACCCTATAATTACTTTCTTGTCTTTTTGTTTTCTCAGTACGATATCAGAGACACATAATAGGAATAAAGTTATTAACATTTTAATATTAGAAGTATTAAGTGAACTCCTAAAGTATTAGGGTATTGTCCTAAATATTAATGTTTCTATGGATATTAACACTGAAGTTAAAAATAAGATAAACCTTAAAATGTCAAAGAAGAAAGCGTAATTTTGTGGGAAAAAGATTATGCAAGGAATACTTTTTAAAATAGGGAATCTGAGAAATTCTTCAGCCTCTCTTTCAGTTTGCTTTTACACAGAAACAGTTAAAAAGAGATCATATATCTTTCTACATTCTTTTCTGATATCTACAGATATATGTTAACAGGAGCTGATGTGTCCTTTACTTGAAAATAGATGTATAACACTGATATTTGATTGAAATGCCTTATAGAAATCAGGGTGTTTGGGTAGGGAAGAACTTAAAGATGGAAGAAGGTTCAGAAAATAGTCATAAGATCCAGGTGTACTGTATAAGAACAAAATAAATATGGTTTAAAAATCGGATGAAATTATTAAGTACTTAAGTATAGGGCTTGAATGCTATACCACTTCTAATTAGCAGGTGACTTCTACTAGTTAGAAGCTTTTTAAAAAGTTAATGCAAATGAAAGAAATTATTTTAGTTCATTTATGTGTTTGATATATAAACATATACTATTTTAGTATTTTTTCTCTTACTTAGATCAAAAGATATATGTATTCACTAATTACCAAAGATTTAAGGACATACAGGAAGTTATCTAACCCCTATTTAAATATAAGTGTATGGCTTTAAAATAACACGTTTAAACTTGTCATTGCTTCACCACTGGTATAGAATATTGTTCTGCATATTATAACTCATTATGGTAATGCTTTTGCTCTTATGATCATATGCAGCACAATCATAATTAGAAGAATGATGCATCATATAAATCTCAGTGTGTATGTTGGCAACGTTTACCATTGCTTAAAAGAAGGAATCCACAGCTATCCCTATTTAATCATGGTCTTCATTTCAATTCCCCTGAACATAATCACATCACTGTTGCATAGGTGTTCAGTAAAGTGAATTCTAGACACATGGACTTAGTCATCACCACTATGAGAGGAGAATTTTTAGTAATGTGTTTAAACAGCCTTTCTGAGAGCACAGAAATTTATGGATGGACTGCTACATTGTTTCAACAACCAGCTTATGCATAAACACACTCCAAAAGTGATTCTTGTATTATTTATGGAAGCATTTTGTTTGCACGTACCCACATTTATTCACTTTTAAAGTTGTGGATATAAGCAAACAAACATAAAGAAGAAGATTTTCTTAAGAGATATTTCTTTTTAGGCATTGGAGATGTGGCACCATTTCTTAAAAAGTGCACTTTAAACAAAGTGTTTACCAAACCAATTTTGGACAGATAAAACTGATTCATTTTAACACTTATCCAAATACACTGTATCATTAATTAGGAATTTAATAAAATATATAATCAAATTAAGAAACGCTCACCATTTCTGTTGAGAGAATTACTTTCAGTAATCTTTTTTAAAATTACAATTTATCATAAATATAACTCTACCATTAACATATATTTATTCAACATCTACTACAGCGTGGGCTCTAATTTCAGTCCACTGATGAAAAGAGATTCAACTATATTCACTGAGCTCAATTCACAACTACATGAAGAAGTAAAGTAAAAGAATAATTATAAATAATATAACAATACCATGTGAATGCAAGAGATCTATAGTTCTAGAGAAAAAGAAGTGACCACAAAGAATGAGACAGTCCTTGAAAAAAAAAGGGGAAAGTTAAAAATCATGGGGAGAAGGGAGATGACTTCAGGCATAATAAATAGTGGGAATGAAGGTGTAAGTGAGAAATCAACAGACGAGCACGGAGGGATGAGCACGCTAGTTCTCCATGAAAGATTGGTATTTAGGGGTAGCAGACAATGAAGAGTCTTTGAGCAGAAAATGTAATGTGGTATTTTTTTGAAGATTAACCTAACAGGGATCTATTAACTGGATGTTCAATGGAGCGGGTCGTTAGTAAGTGAGGAGCAGGAGTTGGGGGAAGAAACAGGAGGCTGTTACAAAACCTCCAGAGTAGAAGGCCTTGGACTAAGGTAAAAGCTGTGAGAGGAATGAGTGAATAAAGAGGTCTTCCGCAAGTAGGATCCAAGGACTTTCCAGTCTATTCAACTTGAGAGAACATTCAAGGATACACAACGTCTAAAGAGGTAAATAAACAACATAACGGAGCTGCAGAGATGACACGAGGGCTCAACAACTCCACATAAGGTTGAGACAATTTTGGAATCTTTAAATAAAACTAGTCACAATATATCTCAGACTCCTCTATCCTTTTTGTCTCAAGTAAGTATAAGTCTCATCCATTTATTCAGATCATTCAATACTAATATTTACTTGAATTCTGTTATGTTCCAGGCAAACACTAGGTTCTAAGAATACAAAGATTATAAAACATAACATTTGCTTTCATGGATTTCATTGGCAAGTGACAGACCAGAGACATTAGCAAATACTTATATCACAATAAGTGATTAATAGAAATATATGGAAGGTGCTCTGGGAATCTGTTCACTGAAGGACCCTAGAAGCAAATATGTATTTATACATGTGAATATACTTGTATGTTTGTCTATATATAATCACAATATATATCATATAAGAATGATAACTTTAATACCAATCTATTTTATGGGGTCTTTCCTTATGTTTCTCTATTTTCTATTATTATCTCCCGTCTTCCAAATTACACATAAAATAATCTCAGAATTTCAGTACTACTTCAACACTAATATAAGCAAATTCCCTAAAAAAGCATTTTTATCGACTACTCCTTCACTTCATGGGGACAACAATAAAGTCAAATACAAAGTCAGAAGTTACTCAAATTAGCTTGTTATTTTATTTTGAAAATTTATCTTTCAATTTGCTTATGCTATTCATATGACTACAACTGTGTTTTAGGTTTTTTCACTCCGCATCTTTACTTATACATCCATTTATTCAAATCATTGCATTTATTGTTTGAATATATAGAACATTACCCTCCATCTAAAAGTAAAAACTATAAAGAAAAGTATACTCAGAAGTATCACTCCCTCCCCTATTCCTCCTAGGCCACATTCCATCCACTTGTACTGACTCAGCCTTCACATGTTTCTTTTTATTCGAATAAGCAGATATGGTTGGCCCTCTTTATCTGCAGTTTCCACATCCATGGATTCAAGTAACAGCAGACTGAAAGTACTCAGGAAAAAAAGGAACTTTCCAGAAAGTTCCAAAAAGCCAAACTTGAATTTGCTGTACGTAGGCAACAATTTACGTTGCATTTACACTGTATTAAGTATTTTAAGTAATCTAGAGATGATGTAAAGTATTAGGGAGGATGTGCTTCCATCATATGCAAATACACCATTTTATATAAGGGACATGAGCATCCTTGAATTTTAGTATCCAAGGTGGGATTCCTAGAACTAGTGCCCTGCGGATACCAAGGAATGACTGTGCTTTTTATTTACTTCCTCTTTTCTTTTTTTAGCTTCAAAGTTAACAATATATATTCTCTCTTGAATTTTGCTTTTCCACTTAACATTATTATTAGAAAATCACACCATACCAGTTCATGGATATCTTTCTCATTCTTTTTTACAAATATCTAAAGCTCCATTGTATGTATTTATCATAGTTTATTCAACTAATTGCCTATGTTTGAATATTTTAATAATTTCTAATATTTTATAACTACAGATAATGCTTCAATGGATAATCTTGTATGTATTTATCTTTGAAAGTCTGGGCATGTATCTTCAGGACAAATGCCTAGAATTAGGATTGCTGGATTGAAAGATAAATGCCCATGTAGTTTTCTTAGATACGGCCAAATTCCTTTCCATATTTTTTTTTTTTTACTAATTTTTAATTCTCACCTGCAACGTATGAGAATGTCTGTTTTCTCACAATTTTGCCAGTGTATTTTTAACTTCTTTGAAGTTTTGCCAATATCATGGGTATTTCAATATAGTTTTACTTTTCATTTCTCCTTTTATGAATAAAGTTGAATCTTTTTACATATTTTAGAGCAATTTTGAAATCATTTGGGGAAATTCTCTATTTATACCTTTTGTGAATATCTCCCAATTTTTGTCTTTTGACATAGGGTGAATTTTGTCACACACAGGTTTTTATTTCTATCTAGTGAAATTTAGTCATCTTTAATTTTATTGCATTTGAATACTGAATCAATTTAGAATACATTTCCTTACACCCAGATTCCATAGGAATATGCCCTTGTTTTCTTCTAGAATGTATCATTTCATTATTTACACTTAGTTCTCTGATTCATTTTGAGTTTATACTTATGCATGGTGTGAGGAATGTATCTAATTTTATCTTACTCCAAATGATAATCTGTTATCCTAACAGCATTTATCCCAAAATTTTTTTTGATTATTTCCAAATCATTTCAGAAACATATTTGAAAAATATAACTCGCTATCATATTGCATTCTAATCTCAAGAAATATACAATAGAAACATTTATTGATTTTTTTTTAAAGATGCTAATTGTTACCTCATTTACTTTAGCAGTTTCCAAAAAGTAAGATAGGTTACCCGCAATATATTTCCAACAACAATAGCTTCACTGAGCCAAACTACAAATATTTTTATAGACCTAGATATTATGTTTTCCATCCTCCAGAAAAAAATCCAATTTCACATCATTTATTTACAGTGACTCATTGGGATTCTCTCCCACAAAAGAATAAATTAACCAGCAATAGTTAGGGCAAATATCCATTATACAGCAGTTGGAAACTTGAACAAAAAATTTTACTTTAGCTACAGCAACTAGAACAGGAATAGATTACCCACTGTGAGCCAAAGCTGGTTCTTTAACAAAAACTGTATGTTCCCTCAATCACCCTCCATAATCTTCCTCTGGCAGTTTGGGGATTTTAAAATTGAGTCTAATCCTGAGATCCATTACAGACATTTGTACTCTTTGTGACTTACAAATGTGAAAATCACTCTTCATGGTGCCTGATAGTTGTCCCTCAAGATGACAACAATTTCCTATAATGTAACAATAAGAAATATTCAAGTTATGCTCCTTTATCTTCTCTCTGTGTATTTTAACCTTGTCCCCCATCTTCAAATAGGAACATATAAAGTATAATGGGGATTAGCAAACTATTTCTTTTATAGAACAAGACAGTAAGTATTTTAGGCTTTGCAGGCATATGGTTTCTATCTTAAACTCCTCAACTCTGCAGTTGTAGCCCCAAAGCAGCAGTAGTTGGTTCTAAAAGATAAAACTGAACTATTTGTCCTGAGTTGTTTTAAAGTTTCAGTATTGTCTACATCATAGAATAGCTCCAGTAAAATTTAATTTATTTAAACAGAATCATAAATTCAAAGAATCTGCTCCAATATTGAGGTATTTAAAAGGAGTAATGTCTGGGTAGATACAAATAAACATCTCATATTTGATATCACATTGTTTTAATCTACTGCCTTTAACAGTCAGGTGTCCCTGAAAAAAACTTGAGGTAACATTAAGAGAAAGGATTAGCGGAAAAAAGAGAGAGACAGAGAGAGAGAGACAGAGAGAAAGAAATGGTTAGAGAAGTTTGAAGAATTAACTAGTGGGCTCTCTCAGATGAAGAATGTGTTTAAAAAGTTCAACACACAGTTACTATCTGATTGGACTTTGTACTCATCCTCAGTAAGTGAATATTCTTTATCATTTGCAACAGAATGAAATGTCTGGGAACTGGGAGAAGGTGGCTTACAACATTTTCTTCCCTATTTGCCACAATCACATACACAAAATCCTATTTTTTTTCCTATATGAATTTATATAAAGTTCCAAAAAGCAAATAAAAAAGATTTCAAAGCAAAAGTACAAAAGGTTTCAATGTTTGTGCCTGCAGGTCAGCAAAGCAAACTGATACTTTCCCCAGTTGTCTTTCCCAAACTTCTATGTAATTATTTTTACTTTACCTGCGGATTCAAACCCTGCTTCATTAATATACTTGAACGCCACTCCCCTAGAAATGGAATCTTCTAACAGTCAATTGGGAATCTGCTGATTAAATAATTAATAATTAAAATAATCTGCCTGATAGACCCCTGCCATTCCCTAATGGAAAGTAACCTTGCAATAACCAACTTGTTTCTTTGCCTAGCGTAACTTCTTTATTTCAACTCCCTTTTGCCTATAAAGGTCTTTAATTTTGTACAGCTCCTCAGAGCGTCTATCTGCTAAGATGGATGTTGCTTGATTTATAAATCGTTAAATAAAGCCAGTAAGATTTTTAAATTAAAAAATATACATATACTGTAACTCCATGTAATAAGAACTATTTTGGGAAAAATTCACCTTTCCTAGCTTCACATTGACAAATGGCCTCGCTATTTTACTTTACAATCATGCCTGCTGTGGTTTCTCTCATTCAGAGTGTGTAAGTTCAAATTTAGATATTGCTATTCATGAGAATCCATTACCTTCCACGTAGTGGATTGAATAAATTAACTCCTTTATCTTTTTCATTATGTTTATTGGACCTTTGAGGGAAACTAATTAAGTGAATTTAAATATAGTTTTTAAATGTTGTTAGCCAAGTAAAAGGTAACTCCCCTAAGTTTTTGTGTGATGACTTGATTCTGTTGATACAATAGAATATCTATTTTGAGAATTAAACTATTAATAAGCTAAAAAGTTTTTTCTTTTTAAAAGAGCAGTGGAATGGAGAAAGGAGATACTGCATCAGAAGGAGAATGATATTTGCAATGTATTACTAGAAAAGGTAAAGGAAGCTAAGTCATACTGTATCTGGGTCTTGGAACAAATTGTGTTTTTGTCTATAGTCAGACAAGCTTATACGATATGGGCAATTTGAAGAGAGAGCCAAGTCAGGAGGTTGTGCTGATGCACTGTGGCATGAGGTTGTCTTAGCTATGGTTAAAATTGTATATGCTGTGCCTTTTAGAAGATTAGGAGAAATAAACCTTTTGTGCATCTTTCCAAGTTTAAGTAGTATGATAAGAAAGGATGTTCAAGCTTGTCTTTTTGAAGCACCAAGTTCTTGATGTATACAAAGACTTGGTTATACTTTTAATAAACACCTCAACTGATCAAAAGTCATACAGATACACAGATACATACAGAAATATGTCAAAGGTAATTTTAAATATATTCATCTCATTTTACAAACATTTCGGTTTACTGTAAAAAACTTAGTGGATACAAATAAGCCTGTATCTCCTTGAGGGCAAAAGCACAACTCACAACTTATATTGTGGAATTCTGAATGTTTCTAAAGCTTGTCCTGACTTTATGTCCCATCTCTCCTCCTTTTTTTTTTTTTTTTTAAAGACTCCTGGGATCAGAGGGGGTAGACTCAGCCCTTGGGTAATAAGTTTTATGGTACTGGTCACAGGTAGAAAAGGTTTCTTCCTTAATGCACAGAAGAGATTGCATAATCTGAGACTGTCAGTGTGTTTTCATTTATGAGACTAAGTTACATCAAACTAGAGATTGTCAAGAATGGAAATCATCACCTCTGTTACACCAGTATAAGTACTGATACACTTGTGTCTGGTATAGTCTAAGCTCTGGTTCCTATATTCTCAATTATATTTCTATTCTTATATTTTCAATTCTCTGGTCTGCTTTAGAACATAAATCAAGTAAAATATATATTTTATTTCATGTTATTTCCTTGAATTTTGGCAATTTGTGTATTCTTTACCAAATGTTATTAAATTAAATATTCAATAACTAGAAAATATTTTTCTCAACCATAATTTACACTTTATAAAAGTCTACATACTTTGTAGTAGAACTTGGATATTTAACATTTTCTATCCTAAATTAGTTAGACTTTTCAATATGCACTTATACAGTACAAAGTCTATGTGGTTATGGAGTTAACAATATCAGTTTTAAGAAACCACAATAATTATTATACATATCAAATATATAATTATATATAAATATAGGTGATATATTATATATTAAATATAATCATTATATATATCAAATATATAATTTTGAAGTAGTTGTTCAGTAATCCAAAATTCAAAAGCTACTGATTGAAATAATATGAGGTACTTTTGACCTGGATACTGTCTACTTTAAAGGGTTTATCTAACTGATGATCAGCCTTCCAACTTCTTGTTAAATCATTAACTCAGTTATCAACACACTACTTTGTAGAAGATATACAGGAAAGCGAAATTTAAAAAACTTCAAGGAACTTAAAACTTGAAATTATTACTCTAGAGAAAAGAACAGCAAAAAAAGGAAATGCTCAAAAATTTCTACAAATTGCAAAAAAGGAAGAATTACATTATTCAGCTTTCGTGTAGTAGCAAATTACCCCCAAATCTCAGTGGCTTACAACAGCAAGTATTTCTCTCTCATATGATGCATCTGCTGCGTCTCTGATCTCTGATCTTGTTCTACTGCCCAGCTGAAGGAGTAGTCCTCTTTGGAACATGCCATTTCCATGGCAGTGAGGAAAGAGCAAAAGAAATGGCAGAATCTAGCAATGCTCATTAACTTTGGCTTAGATGGGACATAAACTATATCCACTCTCATTTCATTGGCCAAAATTGGTTATAGAGTTTAAGTCAACATCAAAAGGACAGGGATAAAAGCTCTGCCTACCAGACACACAGAAAGTCACATGGCAATGAATGAGGATTTAGAAAACTCTTATAAGAGAGAGAGTTGCTGGAAACAGTAAAGCAATCTATCACCGAAGAATTCTGTATTGTCCACTATGGCAGGATTTAGGACTCACAGCCTTATTCATAAGCACCTCTTCATGCTTCCTTTCCCTTTCTAGTTGATTTCATATTTGTATTATATTAACACATTGGTTGGACTCCCAATAGAGTAAACTTAGTAGTTTTGAGAGAATAGGGACCATTTTTGTACTTTATGCAGGGAAAAATTTTGTGAACTTTATCCTCATTTTTTTCTTTTTTCTCTCCATTATAAGGCTGATTAAAGTAAGTGAAATCACTACTAAATAAAAATATTTTGAATGCAAATGCTTGATCAATAAAAGTATATGGCAATTATGAAGGCTGGAGACAAGTGAATTAAGTTCCCCCCACCAATATGAAGCATGATGAAAGCTGATCACATCACATTTATCTCATGTGTTTTAAAAAGAGAAATAACTACAATGTTTGATTTTAGGAAGTAGAAAGTGTGTAAAACTGGCAAGAATTCCAGAAGCAATAGTGAACTGGTAAGGGTAAACAGGATAGAAAAGATACACTACACATTTAACAAGTTTGTTGTTTTGAACATTATGGTCTCCCTGCTGTTATATTTGCTAAAGGGCATAGAACTATTATTAAGTAGGAGCTGAAAATCACAGCGCAGACCAAATTGAGCACATTACTGTGAGCACATATTTGGGAACACTGAATTTACTATTAGCTGCTATTGAACAGAAACAAACCTCAGTGGAAGTTATGGATCTGACCTCACAATTGTCATAAGGGTTCTAGTTATCTCATCTGACATCCTAGGGAGAAAATTGAAGGGAACAGCAACAATGAACCAAAATTACTTCATACAAGCTAACAAATTATTTCCTTAAAATTCCCCTACCTATGGAAAAATATTATCATTATTTTTACCAATTCTTCACACAAGAAAATTGCACATACAGCATGTATTCCCATATATTTTATATAATAACAGTGGCTAAGAATAAATACTACACAAACTTACTAAAACAGTAAGACAGGTTAGCTATTCACAACATTTCCTGAAATCCTGCTAGACTTGCTAGGTCTTGCTTTAGAATGTTTGCCATCCACAGAGCTCTTTATAAAATATTCACAACAGCTACTTAAAAACCGGTTCCAAGTGATGTTCCACAGGATAATAGGTAGGCTAGATGGTGGGCACGTGATTCAAGGACATCCAACACACGAGGGAACCAATAACCAAAAGAGAATGACCAGGTAATATTGAGAGAGGGCAGCCACTGGTAGTGGACCCTAAAGATGAAAATCCGTGACTTAGTAATGAGTGAGTGGTCATGATGTTCTCTGTAGAAGACAGCCTTCTTAAGGGAGCAGAAATTATGACTAGGGAAAAAAGCCTGCTGGTAAAGAGACAAGACAACAAATATAAAAAGAAAAGTGGAGATTCCAGAAAAATGACTCGAGAAAGAGTCAGGGAACTAACAATCTAAAGAATTGCTTAGATTCCAGTTCTACTGTCTATTGCTAGGGCACGTCTGTATCTTACGAAACAAACAAACAAACAAACAAACCTTTCCTTTTACCAGGAGACTTCTGTGAGTCTCATTATTATAAACCAAAGATTACAATTAATACATATGGTTCATATTTTGGCTTTTTGCTAATTGTGATTATTGAAAATTAACTTGTTAATTTAAAGCATAATACTCAATTACAAAATAAATGCAAAAGCAAACAAAAAATACAAACTGTATTTGGTAAAAATATTGTTAATGTGTTGATCATGAACACTGAAACTATCTTATATAGTACGAGATAAAGCAAATAGAGAACTTAATGATAAGAACATTAAGAACCAGGATATTCAGCACAGGAGAATGAAGATGCAGATATAAATTCAATAAGATTATTTCTGTTAAAACCCTGTTGCTCAAATTTGAATTTAATGAATCACTATGGACTTACAGTGTAGTATATTCAAACAGTCCCATACTTATACGGGTTTGACTTAAAATTTTTTTGACTTTACAATGGTGATATGCAGTTAGCAGAATCATACTTTGATTTTTAAATTGTGATCTTTTCCTGGGCTAGCCATATGCACTACAATACTCTTGTGATGCTGGGCAGCGGCAGTGAGCTGCAGCTCCTAGCCAGCCACGTGACCATGAGGGAAAGCAACCATGCTGTCCCCATACAACCATTCTGTTTTTCATTTTCACTACATTATCAGTATGAGATGTTCAACACTTCGTTATAAAATAGACTTTGTGTTAGATGATTTTTACCCAGCTGTAGGCTAATGTAAGTGTTCTCAGCACATTTAAAGTAAGCTATGCTAAACTGTAATGTTTGGTAGGTTAGGTGTATTAAATGCATTTTTCAACTCAAGATATTTTCAACTCATGATGGGATTATTGGGACATAATCCCATCATAAATTGATTAAGATCTGTACGTATATTTATATATAAATATGTATCTGCTAGCTCTTTTCATTGAAAAGTTCAAGAATCAAGATATATCAACATATCAACCAATTTCAACAGGCTCTATTTGTATCCTGGTTCAAATGCACTATTAAAAGAATAAGCCTATTTGAGAATTGTGTATCCTAATTAAATATTTGGTGATACCAAAAAACGATACCAAAAACTATGGCTAAATATTCTTTGTGTAATAATAGTATTGTGCTTTAAAGTATTTTATTTTTAGAGATATACACTAAAATATTTATAATTAAATGGCATAATGTCCAGTTTTTTTTTTTAAAGACAAGTAGTAGTAAGAGGTAGACTAGTAGGTAGAATTGTTGGGAATTCAGAAGAAATATTAATGGCAATGAATTGATAACTGATAGCCTGGTGATACATACCTGGGAATTTATTATATTAGTCTTTGTACGTTCTGTATATAGTTTTAATTTGTATATAAAATATGGCTGAAATAATGAGCTTCCAGAAATGATAGGAATGAAACATGAAATATGAAAAATACTCAGTATCCTGTGGATGGACAGCAACAAATGAACTGAAAACATCTATACCTGCCCATACTACTAAAAAAATAATAATAATAATTCATATAAAAAAAAGAAACAAGGATGGAAAATTATGGCCGTATTTATCCCCAGTTTTGTGTTAAATATACCAGTTACACCACTGGTATGCACATCCACTGGGAACTTTTACGGGCTAGCCTGAGTTACACACTGTGTGATGTACTCATGTCTAAACATGGATCTGCCTCAGAACATTAATTCCCTTTGTTGGCTGTATTCTTAGGCTCATGGAGCTTCCCCTCCTCCATCACAGAGTGGCTCTGTGTAAACTGACTGACACATAGTAGGCACTCTATAAATTTTTTCAGACAAATTAAGGAAAGAATAAATTAATTGCTTAAAATAAATATCTTAAACTATTAATTCCTTTACAAATTACTGAATTTTCAATTTGTTGAATAAATGTACTCATTATGAATTCAGCCACAAAGAGTCTGATCCTGTTCAGCTGAACCATGACACACTGATAATGTCAGTGGTTTGCCAGGGCAGTCTCTAAACAAAATTTTTTTAATGTGAAAAGTCACCTACGTTGTAGAATAGGCTAGGAAAGATACAAGATTTGATATAGTTAAAAATAATACTCCAAGTTTGCATTCTAGATAGGAAAATAAAGGTACAAAGTAGTTCATGACACATTTGCTAGAAAGGTACACACTGTTACAACATTACAGAGAATAAATTTTAAAAAATGAATGCAATGAGCCAACAATGTTGAAGACCAGAACTTAACCACCTAATACCTCATATAATAGCCAGCCAGCCAGCCTCTTTCCCTCCTGCTCCTACTCATTTACAATACAACAAATATTTATTGAAAACCCAATATGAGTTCTTCATTATATTAGTGAAGCAATGAGCCAAGCATAACTCTTTCTGTCTTGAACTTACCTACCAGTCAGCTGAGTCAGGAAATGAACAAATCTGTATATATGGATGGATAGATAGATGGATTCAAGTTACATGGGTACATTTACTGCTTATATCAGGTTAGCATATTTTTAAGCTTACAGCAGTGTTCCCCCAGTGCTCCAGTAATATATATGTGAATAAATACTGAAAGCCACTCCCAAACAACTCAAAAGCTAATATCCTTCAAAGTCTGTCTGTTAGAAATAGAAAAATAATGTTACCTAAACTTGCCTCAAACACTAAACTACAAATATAATTAGATAGAAGTAGACTCTACTATTTAATATCCTCCCTAAAGATATCATGTACCATTTCTCTCCTATATTGTAGACATCAAGTTAACTTTACAGTAACTGGAAGATTATTTTTGTAAGATTGAGAGTAATATAAATGGTCTTCTCTATATATTTATTAATCTTGTTTTTTAAGAAAGACACATAAGAAAAAAATGAGACTTAATGGTGACAGTTGTGACTGTATTAACAACTTTATGACAAATATCTTTGAAACTTGAGGTAAATGCAATGAATAATACAAAATAATGAACCTTTAACCAAGGACAGGTAAGCATAGATTACTAACTGAATTATGGATCTTCTGTACTAATAAACTATTTAAAGATATTAACTCAGAAACTCTTGTTAAAATTATCTTTCAAGAATAAATATGAGAATTAATTCTTCATATGACATCATACAGTTAGGAACTTTTTGAGTGGGGAGAGACAATAACATTATTAGGGGGGGATTTCAATAGGCTGTCAATCCCAGGACTACTCCCTTTTCAATAAAGTGAACAATAGTTAAGCATTGGGAAGAATGTTTTAGTTACTAAATATAATGTAATTAAATAATATGACAATATTTTACTTAAGGCATTAAAATTTTAAAATTGAGTGTGTATTTCCAATGAAAGTTCTCTAGACTTTATTTAAAATATTTATAGAAATATTTTTGTACCTCAAATAAAAGTTTGGCTAACTGCATGTCTAACTGAAGAAAATTTGCTACTAAACAATGCTGTTTAAAACAAGGTTAAAAATCACAACCTAATGTGTAGTTACATAAGACTTAATAGTAATAGCTGTTTTGCAGTTGATTATAGTAGTTAACATCTCTACTCAAAGATTATTCAGTTCTTTTAAATTCTTACAATAATATATACTTTCTGAAGAGGTCATGTGTATCCTGGAATCCATGGTTAAATTTAAAATATGTCAATACACTATCAAAATGTGCTGCGACATGAGAGAGACTGTAAGGTGTGATTAATAGACTAAATACCCGAATCAATGAACTACACTAAGAATCTCATTTATGACATTCCTGTCTTCAAAGTCATTTGATACCCAAACTAAAAAAGTCATTTGTTCTTAAAGAGGGGAAAAAAAAAGGATTATATCTGCCCTGAAAAAAATAAAAAATAAAAGATAAAAAGTACTCCCACCATTTGAACTGAATATGGCAGTAAGAGCTTGATCAAAGAATACACATCAGCATATATCTAAATTAATTTATTTAATGGATTCATTTACTTCTTTAATCAAAGAAAATGATGTAAATATCTTTCAAGGGGTCTTTACCAAACCTAACTCTAAATGTGGATATTTTATTGGATCCTAAGTATCTGTGAGACACTGCTATGGGCTATATTTATATAGCTTTCCTTAATTAGAAATAGAAGGAAAAGTGGAGAAAATGGATGGCACTGTAACAGAAGCAGCAGCCTTCTCCTCATGTTTGATTCATTCGTTGACATGTCAGTTTAGTTACTGAATCAGCTGTTTCACAATTTTGCCTTAGTTATTTTTGACACCTTAGTATTTTGTCTTCTCTTCCTCATATTTTTTGTCATTCTCACCTATATATATCCTATGCTTCAGTCAATCCAGATTACTTCTAATTCAACTCAACAAAATTTTATTGAGAGTAAGTCACTCTGCTAGAGTTAAATCATAGGTATTTGTCTTTGAGAACTTTATAGACTCTTAACTCTACAGCATTATGATAGAAGTATGTTTGGGTGTATGAAAGAGTATTTTATCTACCCTGGCTTCTTGGAGCAAATGACCCCAAATGAAAATTTGTTGGAAAATTTAGAACTTGTGGACAACAAAGGGAGGGTGTATTCAGCAAATCAAGATCTTTTGAAAGACTAAAGCAACAATCCAGGATTGATACGATGAAGTCTGAAACCAAAGTTTATTTTTTTTTTTGGTAAGTATTGCAGGCTCTTTCAGGAGTTCACACTGCAGTCAAGTATGTAACTAAATAATACAACATAAATCCTGAAATTCTCTTACTCCAAATATCCTTATGGCGCACTCCCTCAATTTCTTCAGATCTCAGTTCGAGAGGCCCTCACCATCCAGGATTATAAAATAACAACCCCAAATCCCCTGGTCCTGCTATTTTTCTTTCTATAATTTTTCACCACTGATACAGTACATATTTATTCATGTGTTTGTTTTCTGCATCCCGCCACTAGAATATAAGGCCCCTGAGAGCCAGAAATTTGTCTAGAGGAGTACTTAGCTCATAGTAAGGTACTCAATAAATATTTTTTGAAATGATTCAAGAATGAATGCTGGTCTTCACAGCAAGAACACTTCAGATCCTTCAAATCCCCATGTTACAAAGCTGCATCAATTAGTGTCCTCATAGATAACCCTCTTACCTGCTAATATATTCCTCATTCTCCAGGTGTTGCTTCTCTTAATAAATCCTCCACTCTCCTAAATCTCCATGGAAACATACTCCATCTCCATTATACCCCACATCTTTTTAGTTCTCCAGGCCTGTTGATTCTTTCTCCACAATGTCTCCCAAATCTTTCTTAATTTTACCCATTCCTATTGCTGCTTTGTCAGTGAAGACTCTGATCATCTGTCACCCTAGCCTTTCTTCATCAAGAATGTTTTTAATTAATATAACTAAATTTAAAAAGTTTCTGTGCATGTTGCTTACTCTAATCTCCCATGCCTACTGTCCATTTATCTTTCTGAACCAGGAAGTTTCTTCCTAGATTAAAATTCACATCATGTCACTTTTCCTAATTATTTGTGCTAGACCATAAGAGATATCAACACTCTCTTAAACTTCCAAGATTGAGTAAGTATCTTAATATATGTTTGGTAAAGTTAGTAAAAAAGATACAAGTAATTTCCTCATTAAGTTAACAAAATGTATTTGTAAAATATTGGCTTCTTGCCTGGCATCTGCTAGGCTTTCAGTGACAGCCACCTTCCCCCTTCTCCATGATGAGATTTAGTGTCATCTCTTGATTTTGCTCTTCAAGACATTGCTTAAATACCAGTCCTCTTGAGAAAATTATAAGCATCTCATCAACTCTCACCTTAGATTTTCATCTTAAATTAATCACCATAATCACACTGCCTAAGTCAATCTTCCTGGCCTAGTCAAAATTTCCAGATCATATACAACTCTTCTATCCTATTAGACAGGATTGCCAGCTACAGGTAACAGAAAATCAGCTCAGAATAGTTTTCAACAGGCAGGAATTTGTTGATTTACATGACTAAGATGCCCAATGGACAAAAAAGCTGGAAATAGTTTGTTCTGTTTTATTATTTTCTCTCTCCCCATGCCCTCTTTCCTCTCTCTCTCTCTCTTTTTTTTCCTTTATCTAGCTTGCTTGTGTCATGATCCTTCTTTCAGATCAGTCACTATAGTCATGGCTCTCTCATTGGCTAAGCCTGAATTGTGGTGTCTATCCCTGGAGCCCAGGGGTAGAAGAAGCCCTGTCCAAAATATGTGGATCTGTGATTTGTGAAGAAATAGGTCTTTTACCAGCAAAGGGTGGTTTGGTGTGTAAAAATTACATATGCCTACTATACTCATTAAACCTGAATGGTTATCTGACATGCCAATTTTTTTTCTTGCACAGCTGTGTAGATCCCTATTTATTTATGTAATTATTTATTTATTAATTTATTTATTTGTACTGCTTTGAGGGTTGGTCTCTGAACCATTCCTGTTTTTCACCCTCAGCACATAACAGTGAATAGCAATTAAAAAGAGTTCTCTTAATGTATCCTGAGTTTAAATAATTTTAAAATAACTTTTTCTATTATTTTATACATACCCATTTGTTTATCAGAAACAATCTGGAAGAAAGATGGCATTAGTTTGCTCATTTTGCAGACTCAGCATACAGAAATGTCTTTCTCATGCTCAAATACATAATATAATCAACTCTAAAATTCAGAATTACTAAGTACTCTTTCAATTTTAAATCTCAAACTCCATGATACTACTACAAGATTAATCATAGTGCATGATGCTTTGCCTTAAAAATAGCAAAAATTGGGGAGGGGGAGATGCAACTGAGTTTGAGCCCCTACTCTGAAAATTTTCTGATACTGTGCCCTTAAGACAGTAACTTAACTCTTCTAACTTCAGTATTTTCATCTGTAAAACAGGGACAAAATCACACACACACCTTAAAATTTGTTCGGGATAATAAAAGAGATCATGCAAGTTCTCACTTGGCAGTGTTGCTAGCACGTAGATGGCACTCCTTCTAGTCTGTCTACTAGAACTAGAATCACCTCCACCACCATGGCCACCACCCCTGCTGCTACTACTATGACTACCACTCTTGTTGATGTTTATTGCTGAACATGAGATTACATACCTTGCAGCATGTAATTTCCTCAGGCAAAATCAAAATTATTTTGGCTTTTGTTTCGCTATAGCAAAGCAAGACAGCTCAGCCATTTTATACAGGCTGACACCCTGTCCACAACCAAATTATGAAATCTGAGATGCTGATTTAGAGTTTGTTGTTTTCTATTATTAATAACAAGCATTACCTTACAAGCTGTTTTGAATCTGCCATAAAAAACCACAGAAAACTATTCTAAAATAATGCAGTGTTCATACAATTTCAAAAGGCACCAGCCTTCGCTCTATTACATTTTTTCTTTGTATCATTGTTTTACTTTCACTACAGAAATAATAAACCCCAAACTTTAAGGATAAAAAACACTTGATATTTAATATATATGTTGCATTGAATTTCTCAGAATAGTGTGGATTTATATCATATTTAAAATATCAAAATAATATTTTATTTCCCTTTTAGGGCTAAAAGTTTTATTAGTCCTTATCCCTTGAATAATAGGGTTATCTCTAAAATCATCATAAATTAACTTTACATATTTTACCTAATATTTCTCTTTCAAAAAACAAGTTACTTAGGGATTTAGATTTTAGAGACATTTGGGGATAACATAGGTCAATTCAGATTTAAAAGCAGGCTTTAGATTCCATATCATAAATTTGAATTCTGACTCCAATGCTTATGTGACCTTAGGCAAGCTACTTACTGGAAGACTTAGTACCTCATCTATAAAATGTAATTGATCATGCGATGATACTGTGGACATCACATAAGACGTTGTACAGAGGTCACTTAGGATGGTACTTATTTGATCTCAGGGGTACAATGAACAGTGGATGGATTTATTAATTAATGAAACAAAAGTGAATATATTAATAATTAGTAATGTTCATAATGTTTTCTTTCTCCAGAAATCCATCCACTGTATCTTCAGATAAATTTACTTAATGAAGTGTTTTAATAACTTGGGTTTTAAGCCAACTCACTTTTATGCAGTGAAACAGGTGAATGTTGGTATGGAAATGCAGAATTAAAACTTTTACTTTCTGCTGAAATTTAATTTAATTTCTTATCCTGTGTCTTTTCCTACTTTTATATTTGAAAGCAATTAATGTAGATGGCACAAGAATATTGAAAATAATGTCAAAAAGACATACAACACCAGTAGCCTAAGTAAAAAGCTTTAACTTTTCCAAGTAAAAGAAATGTAATCAGCAATTAACATTTTATTCTATATGCACACCCTAAATATTAAAGTGCACTTTCAATTGTATTTGATTTCTTCTCTACCAGAAAACATTAAAACTACTTTTAAAATTAATTGCAGTTAGTAATATTCTGAAACAAATAATTAGAAAAAAATTTTAAACCAAAGCTCTTTGAAGTTCCAAGCAGATCAACCTATATTGCTTTATTCATCCATAGTTCAGAAAAGCAAAACCACAGACTTAATGAGTATATTTCCATTTTCCCTTCTCTATTGTTCCTTTTTTGTAGCTTTCAATTACAAAGAGAAAATTATGAAAATAAGATAAAAAGTCAAGTCACCCTAGAAAGCAATGATCTGAAAACAGAGTCAAAGGACTGAAATCATTTTAATAAACTCTATAAATGTTGAGAATAAAATAGTAGAAGAAAGCAGAACGAAATCGCAGCCTAGCCCTCTGAGATCTTGGCAGCAAATTCACCATGCTGCTCCCCAAGTCATTTAATATTTTCATTAAAATGGAAAAAACTTAACAGGAGTTTCAATTACGTCCATTATGCCCAGGAGACCAACTTTTGAAACTAGGCCAACAGATCCTGACTAACTGACAAAAGCTAAATGGGTTTTTTTTTAATATATTAATTGTACATTATGAAAGCCAGACAGAAATACTCAAAGAAATTCAAGCTGGCCGGGTTCTGTTTCACTGAGTTCCCATAAGTGCATATTCTGGTCCTCACTGTGAACTGATATAGAAATTCCTGTGTGTGGAATAAAAAGGTAACTTAAAATCAGAATCACAAGGAGTGCACAACTAACAATGAAACAGATGCATACACTGCACACTCCTCATTAAATTAGGACACCAAAATAAGTTATAACTCTTTATGATGCTTTATCAAAGTATGGTAGAAGATAGTACGTTTAACTTGATGATTTACCAAATTAATGCATTTTTAAGATTGAATTTTTCTCTTTCATATGAATACATAATTTCCTGATGCTAAAAAGAATTAGGAATTTTAAAAATTAAAAATTATAATCCCAAAACTAATACAGTTACACACATTCTTCTTGAAGGCTACAGTATATTTGCCTCTCCAGAACCAAAAGTACACCATGAATCTTCTGCTATTGATTCTGGGAAGGAAGAATGTGGTATTTGCCTTTGGACTGAAATTTGAGAGGATGGCAGCTACTGCTGCCATGTTGTTACCATGAGAAACCAGAGACAGTCAAACACAGCAAAATGCAGAGCCAAGACGTAAAAAAGATGCCAAAAATTGAGATCTTTGTTTATTTCTAAATCCAGCTGAAGTCAGCCCTATTCCCAATATTCACTCTGATTAAGCAACTATGAGATGGCTTTTCTGTCACTTAACAAAAAAAAATTCTAAAAGCAAGATTCAAAACAGATTCGTAAATGATTGAAAATAAAAAGAGGCTCTACAAAGGAATCTTTTGAGTTAATTAATTAATGTGTTCATTAATTGAATGTAATATTTGTTACATAGCCATTAAATGTCTGACAATTTGGCAAGTGCTAAAAACTGATTTAGGATTCATTTTCGATAATTTTTCTTTCATTTTTTTTTTCCATCCCAGCACATCAAGACTTCTTAAAGCAAAAATGTACTTACCTGATATAATTTGAAGTCTCCTGTACCAAAATAATTTTAGCACTGAGATAGAATTCTATAGGTTAGGCTATTTATAGGAGACAAGTAGAAAAATGTTATTGCTCACTTACCATGTTTGATATGCTGACATCACATAGAATGTCACCTACCTAAAATACCTCATTACACGGAGACTTATCAAAAAAACTCTTACATCATAATGTAAATAGCGAATTAATGCAATCCTTTCAGAAATAATTGATAAATTAGAGTCCTTAAAAAAATAGTATCTTATGGTACAATAAATTGTTTGGTAGGTAAAGCACAGACTCTGAGACAGTACCTAGGTTTAGCTTCTAGCTCTAACAGTTATAGGTTGTATGACTTTGTCAAGTTTCTTAAATGTTTAAGATATAATTCCCTCATTTGTAAAGCGAAGACAATCACATGAACCACTATTGTGAGGATTCTGTAAGGATGTGATCTATATGGAATAAAAAGCATGAGGTACATCACCTGACATGTAATAATCATTCAATAATCACTGGTTTTAAAATTATTATCAAAATGATATAATATTAAAATAAAATAAAAAACTGGAATCTTTGGGAGAAAAAATACAGAGATTGAAATAAAAATAAGTTTTAAATTTTCTCATGATTTCAGTTATTTTTCACTGATTTTGAACATGGGCACATACTATACGTTTACTTTTAGGATTTAGAGAATTAACAATTTAGTATTATTCATAAAATATTTAGAAGTATCATAAAGTTGAGAAAATGCAACTATTCAGAAATCAACTTATAAAAGATTGTTTGCTTTAATTGTCCCTTTAATTGATACAATCTTGCTAAGTATAGCGCACTAGAAATTTATTTTATTGCCTGAGCTGTGAAGCAGTGATAGAGTACGAAAGTCAAACAAATTGATCTCAAACTGATCATATGACATGATGGGGAAAGTAGAAGAAAAACTGAATAGTAAATGAACAGTAGTCTTCAAATATATGTAGTATTTTTGGTCAAACTGCCTGTTTTTCAAAAGATTGCTAAGTAGTATTTTAAAAGTTTTGCTTTCTTTAGAACAGATAAAAATCTATACTTAAAGGGAAAACTACAATAACATGTAGACATCATAGGGTACTTTTATGGATTTCAGTTTTCTGGTCTTTACTTTTGAGAATGTACTATTAACATTTAATCAGAGAGATACTGAAAAACCACATTAGCAGGATCCATGTGAGGTGCAGTTTTTAAAATTACACATTGTAACTGACTATACTTCAATAATAAAGAAAAAGATTCATCAGGGAAATGGAAAAAAATTACCTAAAATGCAAAATTTGTTCTAATTCTTACCTGCAAACTGGTCATTATATGTAAATATAGATGTTACATGCATTTCAGATCATTTGGCATAGTTGTATTTTGGTATCTTATTTTAAAGCATTTTAAGAGATTTAAAAAGCCTGTGCTTTCTTCTTAGTTGTATTTATGAATTACAGTATATCCCAGTCAACATATTTATGTAATCCATTTGTCATGCTATTTCCTTCACTGCCCTCACTTAATTTCTAAAAAATACCACAGGATGGCACAAACTTTGATTCTTCCAGAATTACAGAGTTATTTCCTCAACTCTTAAAGTCATGTCCCAAGGGACAATTCTCTGGGCTTTTGTCATGTCTTAAAGAACCTGAAATAGAATTCTTTTTCATTGCACATTTCGATACTCTCCTTATGAAGCTAGTGCTTGCCTCACACAGAGGATTCACCTTATATTTTTCTATTTTGCAAGGTTATCATTAATAAAAATTCCTGCATTCTCAACTTAGCTTCTGTAATAATTGCTGTAAGTCATGATAGGCAGCATGGCCGTGACTGCAAGGCTGTGAAGGAAGACTAGGCTGGAGAGAAAGAAGGTGTAGAAACAACCTGGGGAGATTCACAAAGCTCCTCTGGATAACAGAACTATCCACCTATGGAGAGGAGCCAGCGTTCAAGTTCAAGGTGGCTAAATAATCTTTACTCTGACAGAGCTCTCCTCAAAAGGTTTTATTGGAAGAGAAGGACAAAGGTATTAGGTATGGTTAGGTGCCTACAAGACTGGACCTAAAATACTGAAAATACTGCTTTGCTTTCCCCAACTCCACTATCACACACCCCTCCTTCCTATGCAATTAAAACTTTTAAAGTAATACTACTTAAAGACAATCTAGAAAGTACCAATTCTCCCACCATGACTAATAAATTAAAAAAAAATCAAACCTTCATACACTGGTAACTTTACAAAAAGCCCCAATCATCTCCCAGAGAATATCTAGGAGGTTTCCTTAGTTGTTGAGAGTATCTGTTACAGCTACCACAATTGAGAAGGAAAGCCTCATAGAGCAGTGCAAGAGTGTTTTATCCCAGCTCACTTGGCCAAAGCTGAGTCCAAATTCAGGTTCAAACATCACCCAGAGTAGGAACTAAGCACAGGGTGAGTTCAAAAGGCCCAGCAGGCAAACCAGCCACAATCATTAAGGATTAGAAGAAGCCGCAGCCCAAACTTCACAAGATGGGACAGGACTAGACACCAAAATGGAAGGAACCAGACTGCTTTCAGATGCACTTTTTAAAGGGCCAGATCCTCAAATATATTTTCAATTTAGATTAAGGAATTAGACAGGGCTGATTTCACCAGATACAGCCTTTAGTATCAGAAGGTGGTAAGGTAAGACTTCACACAATGAAGAAAAATATACTTCTTTTGTATATTAGATGGTGCCAATGTGTGTGAGACAAATCAGGAAACTGCAGTGGATATTCATGCATTAAAAATAAGCACTATCATTCAATCACCTATTTAGTCCAAATGAATTCATTTAAAAGTATTTGTCCAAAATTTTCAAGAAAGCTAGACTAACTCCTCTGTCTTAAAATCATCACAATAGCATCAGTAATCTAAACTTGACTTTTCCTGAAAATGAAGCAGACATTAATACAGCTAGTACTTGGTGAAAAAACTAACATCTCTGTCTTTAGAGGTGCTATCATCATATGGTCATCAATGTAACTGTATAATAATCTCTATGGAAAAGATACTAAAACTGACTCTGTTTTGTTTATTCTATATGCTTTTGTATTTATTTACATTTTTAAAAAGGAGATATATTCATGTATTTGATAAGGGGATGTATTCATAATTATTACTTACTAATAAGTCAACACAAAGGATTATATTTCCCAGCCATTAATAGTATTTTTCTCTGAGGTAGAGAAATTTAGAGCTCAGTCATGTTTAACATTGTTTAATTCTACAGGCAGATCTTAACTCAATATGAACTAATATAGAAATATTTTTATAAAAATAAACATTTAGAAGCCATAGTTCAAAAGTCAAAGTAACCTCTAATTAGGAAAAACGTAAATGGTTTTATTTAACTACTATTGAAAATCTATTTTAAAGATAAATGGTATCTATCACTTTAGGCATTAAACACTTTATTCCATGTAATTTTGCCTGAAAACTTAGTCTTTTCCACATTTCCTACAGTGAAATTTCTGAATATTCACTGTATATAAAGGACATTTATCAAAGTTGGTCCTTGCATCCATTATGCCTCCAGTTACAGCAATGTATTAAAGGAAGAACATAGCATAGAGTACCAGGCTCTTTCCTGTGCAGTAATAACTAACTATTAAAGATAAGTGACTTTATTGACCAGCTTTATAGGATATTAAATACTTGCATCTCCAAAAATTCTGTCAATAAAGATGGATTTTAATTTCCAAACATATTTCTAATCAAAGTAAGGTAAATGTTTTATAAAGAAAGTGCATAGAAACCTCATGCATATGACTACACTGAGCTTATGTATTGAAATGTAGCTTGATGAAATAGATTATCTTATCCACAAGAGGTAACAAATGCATATAGACACAAATATGATTATAACTGGATTTCAAATCTGCTTTCCTCTCACTATGTACACACACCCTCCTCATTCGTTCTTAGTTATGTTATATGGAAGTTCAGCTCTGCTCAGCTGGCTCTCTTCAATTTGCAACCAAAGCTATGAACAAGAGAAGCAGGGGAAAAAAATGAGAGCACGGCAAATGGGAAGTAAAACACGACTGGAAAATTATTTTGTGATTTTTTTTTTTAACGTATGACACATTGTGGAAATGGAAATGTCTATACAACTCAAATGACTCTTCATCACTGACACTGAGGGTTCATCATAGGCAATTTTTCTTGTCTCTTTGAACTCTGAATCAACTCCCAGCCAACATGATTTAAGCATATTTATGCCCTGGTTTCTTCGTGATCCTGCTCAAGTTGCCACCATCATCCACAATCACACTCAGCCCCACGGCCCCATGGCTTACTTTCCTCATCTGAAAATTTCCTGACTTTCTACCAGCATAAACACAGAAGTTCTCATTTTTGCTCTCTTCATTCTCATGTTGTAGATAATTATTATAAAACCTCTCCTATGCCTAGAAAAGAGAAAGGACTTCTGCTCTATTTTCCATGAGAGAAACGTCCCTTTATCCAACCCTGCCTTATTTATTACCCCAAACTGAATGAGTGGAATGATGATTGTCTCACCCCTGTCACCGGGAAAATGCTCAGTAAGGATGCCCCACTCAGTCTTTTTGGCCCTCTCTCCTCCCCTCCAGAGCAATCTTCCTAATTTATTCTCCCCTTGACCAGTAAGGCCCCACGGAATGGAGGGTGGGACTAGGGTGGAGACGCCAGGTGTAGGAGGCTGCCATCTGCCAGATGCTTACTCTGTGACAGGGTGGGAAGTTCACATGGAAGTGGTGTGGGAAAACAGAATGCAATTTGGGCTCAGTTTCTCCCTGTGACTCCTCTCTTGCTTTACCTTATTTTACCCTTTCTTACTCCAGGGACCGGTTCCTCATTGGCTTAGAACATTTAGTATATTAGAAATGGAGGCTCCAGGCTTCAAAACCCCAACTCAGAAATGCCTATTCTCAGACAAAGAATAGATAATAGTTTTATGTAGAACAACATCAGTCTTTTAATTAAGAAAAGATACACTTATCAGCCTTACTTCATCTCAGTAAGAAGACCCTCAGGGTAGATTCAAGACTACAAACACTGAAGAATTTTTGATTTTACACTCTTTTACATCTCAGCTCATCCTAGTTTTTATCTACCTAGATAAGTATATCTTCCCCACTAAGTGAGCTTTACAGATATAGGAAGCACATAGCAGATGTGATTTCAATAAGGAGAAACCAACACACACAGGCATACAGCTGGAACTGGGAGAATAAATATTATACACGCATGAGAATACACTTGAACATGTACTTATTTAAAGGTAGAAATGGATGCACAAACACAACACACTGCAAAAATGTCCACATATACACAAACAATGCCTGTATATTTACGTTTCATTAGTAAAAAGTGTTTTCTTCCACCTTGTTTTGTAGGTTTTGTGTTTCTGTGTGTGTCTGTTTCTCTTTTATCTGCCTCTTTAGATTTTAGATGGCAGCCACTGCCTTCCTTATGTCTCCCCAACCAACACTGCAAAATATACAGTCCACTGCACATAGTAGATATTTATTGAATATTTTAATTTATTTTTTAGTGAATCAGGAAACACATGTAGGCAAAACCTTATGGATAAATACATGCAAGTCCAGACACACCCACCCTAGGAAGCATGCAAGACTACGAAACTGTGTGATGCCAAACAAAAGACTGGGTTGAGATGGTATGAGCAACTGTGATCTGGCTAGAGAGGGGATAAACAGTGGGGTAAAACAGACTTGCTGTCTAACAAAGCAGGCCCAGGATTTTGGCATTAACTATGCAGAATGAATTTTCTCAATAATCTTATAGAATGATTACTCAATTTTCTCAAATTACTTATTACTTAACTTGTGTAAACATTTGACTCTTTAAAACTCACACTGAATGTTCTTTTACTCTAATTCTTAAGTTTCTAAGTTGTTTGATTTAACTCAGTGATAACTGTAAAATTTAGTGCAATGATTATTAGGTCATGCTCATTTTTCAAAACATATTAATAATTTTGCAGTGATTGTTTTGCTTCCATAAATATTTGAAAAACAGAAAGACTGCCATTTATTAAATCTGTTTTAATGGAATCACTCAATTCTAGGTCCATCAGAAAATAGTTAATTCTGCCTTCCTCTTTTATTATTCACACCCTTTTTACTGAAAATATGAGATCTCTGCTCCTAACTAATACCTGTATTTAATTGGTCTTTTTACACTATAAATTTCTCTAATAGGAGTATACAAATATAGATTGTATTATTTTTAATTATGGAAAAGATTACATTACTTATTGATTTACATGGTCACACCATAATTAAATAAAGTCTGTGGTGGTTTATTTGAACTCACAAGAGGTGCTCTACCTTATTCCATTTTCAGAACTTAAAGTCATAATCTGAGGAAGTAGGAGGTACAACATAATGAGACGATACACTTAAAATAAAAATCAGCATTGTGTTTTAGCCATAAAATGGAGGAGTGGGAGACAGCAAATGAACATTATGGGTAACGTGAATTAAGAGTAAAAAGCAAAGAATGATTTACAGACAGCTAGAGTCCTTGCTAAAATTTATAATGCTTACCTCAGCAAATAAGTTGATTGCAGTGAATAATTTTTCAGGTGACATAACACCTGCAACTCTAGAAGACAACTCACATTGCCATTCTGAAGAATTCTATGACAAACAAGTCATTTCATCTAATATACAGTGACAGATGATTAAGACAGTGCATTATACTGTATTCAGAATTCTTTTTTTTCAAGACTATCAATCCAACCATAATGGTATGTTATAAAAGCATGCACACTTGGACAATTCCTTTCATAACAATAGCATTCCAAATGTTTCTGCAGATGTTTGGTGAAGACTGCCTTTGTGACAAGAATGGATGTTTAGATGTTCATAAGCATAAAAATCTAACACAAGAGCAAGCACAAAAATCTAACAACATTTCCGTGAGAGTTGTTTGTTCCTCTTAAGTAGTTTTGGAACTGAAGTTTTAATGTGGAAAACTGAGTTTTGTAATATTTTATACATATTACAGAATAATGTGTATTATATTGCCATTTTTAATGGAACAGAGTATCTCCCCCCAATAAATAAAGCTTTATTTAAGACTTTGTGGGGAAAATACCAAGACTTTATTACGTAAAAAGTGAGTTCAGATTCCAGGCAGTTATTTAGCAGCAGGACAGTAGATGGTATGACTGTAACTGAATTAACAACATAAAGAGCTCCCAATGTTCCACCTTCTGTAGTTGGCCAATTAGAGCTACTACTGGTCCTGATGGATGCTGTAACTGCTAATACCCTCATGTGGTCTTGCCTACTGCTTTCTGTAGCATTATAATAAAGTGTCACAACTGAGGCAAAGAGTTCCTGTTTTTTTTAACTGGAACATATGAAATCTATTATATGCATCTATTGAGTGGTTTTCAAACATGAAAAACAAAAGGAACCAGAAACTAGGACACCTAGAGAAGGACACAGATGCTAGATGGCAGTGGCAGATTTTCCATTATTCTGGTGTATTTATTCTTACACCCATCCTTTTCCTAAATGACTTAGTTTATTATTTACATCTACTTCGACATATGTCTCTTTTAATTATACATTCCTTGAGATCACTGAGAATCTTTTTTATGCTAACTGGAAAGTGCTTACAACTATCTAGTATTATAGTTTATAAAGGTAGCACAGGGTTTATATATAAGCACTCAGTAATGTAGATAATGATGATGATAATATTATCAATGTAAGCAATGCTTTCCAGATTAAAAGAAAAAGAGAATATTATATTTTGATTAGCAAAGAAAGTGTGACTTTGTTTTAAGAATTTTTCAATTGTGCTATAAATAATGATATTATTTTTAAAATATGATATGAATCAGAAAATAAGACTAACCATAAATTAAAATTAGTTTTTAATGACCTCTCTAACTGGTTTCAACACAAAGAAAACCATGTCAAATAAACCAGCATAGCACATTTTCAGAAATTAGCAAGACTTCAATAATTTAATGAGTATCTAATGTCTTATTATTATACACTTTTGCTGACTTCAGTGTGTGGCGAACTCATTAAGGTTTTATACGTACGAGCCTAATTTTTTTTTAACATTTTTTTTTTATTGAGTAATAGTCATTTTACAATGTTGTGTCAAATTCCAGTGTGTACAAGCCTAATTTTTACGGAGATGAAAACAACTTCATGTTAGAAATAAACTGCAAAGAGTTTCTGCTGATGATACAGACAGATACAATTGAAAAATGCAGGACTTGTAGCTGGGTTTCAAGTCTAGGCTGGCAATACTTCTTAGTGAACAAATATCATGTGGTAGATGTTGTATTAAGTGCAGTGCTGATGGAGCTTATAGCCGGGGGGTGGGGCTCTCTTTTTATCAAATACTCACAATTTTTAAGGTAAAAATAAATATCCAAATTAAAATAAATAAGACCTGTGGAGAGTCTGTTTTCTTTATTTTATACAAATTTATAAAGGTTAGTTGACAGGAAGGGAAAGGAAGATATTCTAAGGAACTGCCAAAGGACAGAGATCTGAAAAACAAATTAGAATTAACTAAGTAAAGGGAAGGAAACAAGGCTAAGCCCCAGTGCCCTGTAGCAACAGGAGACAGAGAAGCATCAGGAAGAAAAGCTCACTATGACAGAGCAGAGAGCCAGGAGACGCCTGAAAGAAGATGAGGCTAGAAGACAGAAGGCAAGACTTCGCAGGCCCCTTGGAAGCACATTATGTTTTTCTTAAATGTGTTGAGAGTGCGTCTAGAATTACAGTCAGATTATCAGATTTGCAATTCAAAGAACAACACAAAAACAAACACAAAATCAAAAAACAAAACTTAAGTGTCTCCAGTAAGATGTAACAATGGAGGAAAATAGGACTACGGAAGAAAGAGCCATGAAAAATTAATTCACTCAATTCCCCTGGGTGTCATTTTCCTCCAAAGTAAAGTAAGGGGGTTGGACTGGGTGACTTCAAAGATCCCTTCTGTTTCTAACATTCTAATCAGGTAAGTGGCAAGTGAAATCTGTACTTAATGGACAACATGCTACTAACAAAAAGTAAAGTTGCTAAAAGCTGAGGCAGACACCTCCCCAGAGCAAATGACTCCCTGATCCCACTGCAAGAGTGATATTTTAGACTGGAAAACTGAAAAGATAACAATGACTTTCTATTTTGGTTTTCAGAGAATTAAATTAGTCTTTGTAGCAAACTGTATGTGATCTCCCCAAGGGAAGACAAACTCTCTCTCTCCTAGCTTACCTAAAGGGTTATTTTAATACTTTAGAGGAATAAAAAGAGAGTTTTTTGAGAATTGAAAAAAAATAGACAAATAGAAAATTTCCAGGTCTTCTGGAGTCATTTCTTGGCTCCTTCCTCACTCCATAATTGCCACAATAATCAGTGTATCTACTCTATGACCTCAAGTATCAGCCCTCTCAGTGTTATCAAATTTTTGTCTCCAATGTAAATCTTTGTAATTTCAATCCTATGTTTTCTACCTCTTAATCATCAATAACAAAAATAATAACAAAAAATAAAATATACTTTTAAACTAATAACCCTATAAATTATAAAATCCTTAGCTGTGAATGATAATGAAAATACTCCTTTTTAAACCTGTGGAAGTAGTAAAAGCAGTATTCAGAGGGAAATACATAGATTAATAGGATTATATTAAAAAAAGTAAAGGCTAAAATTAAAAAGTTACAAATTTAAATTAGAAGTGATGCAAAAGCATTTACACAGCAGAGAGAAAAGAATACACTTAAGAGTAGAAATTAATGAGAGGAAAAATAAAAGAGGGACAATACAGCAAAATGACTAATAACATTAGGAAGCCTTGGAAAAAAAATTAACAACAAAAGAAACCAAACATAAACAACATTAGGAATTAAAAGGAAGACATGACTATAAATGCAACAGGAAATAAAAAGATAAAAAATATTATGAGTAATTTTATGTCAACAATATTTCAAGTTTAGGTGAACTGGAAAATCCCTAGGTAAATAAAGATTACTAAAATCAATGAAGGAAAAAAAATACATTTGGTTCTAAATATGTTTAACAAGAAACATGTCATTTTTAAAATAAAGATTAAAAACCTCCCACAAATACACCAGGATTCCACTTTTTTACTGATGAGTTCTTGCGAATATTGAATAATACCAATAATCATGTTCTTTCAGAAATTTGAAAGAGGAAACATTACCTCAATATTGTCTTTTGAGTCTAACCATGTTTTCAACCCACCAGAGAAAGACAAACAAGAAAACAAATCTTACTCAGAGAACACAGATATCAAAATTTTAAAGAAAATATTAGCAAACCAAATTCAGTCATATATTAAGAAAGATCCCTAATATCTTATGTTTATTCCAAGAATGACAGGATGTTTCAAAATTAGAAAATCTATTACTATAATTAAGTACATTTAAATATCGAAGATAAAAAACCCAATATATTTATCTCATAAAACTAAGTAATACAGCAAATATCATACCTGATGACGACATTCTAAATGTACTCCGGGAATGAGAAACAAATGCCTGTGCTACTTCTATTCAACACTGTATTGTGATTTTCTAGCTATTCTAGTAATTTTACAAGAAAAATTACTGAAGCATCAGGAAATTAAAATAAAGTTGTCATTTTCTGCAGATAGTATGACTTACTTTTGCAACTAACAACACTGGTTTGCAGGTTTGCTTGATATAAGATCAATATGTCTAAGATATTTTCCTTTTATCTTTTAATTTATTAATTTTCATAGGAATTTTAGTTTTCACTCTAGGGGAAGATCAATTTGATCTGTATATGATATAAAGCCACAGTTGTACTTTGTAAATTAGACATGAGGTAAGTATACTTTTTACTAACCATAAAATATTAAATTAAATATATTTTATTCCTATTTGCCCACTGGCCAAAAATATTTTATTCATTAATCTTTTTTTATAGAATCCCTTCATCGCATTATATTAACTAGTCTTTCATTTTTAACTAATCTGTACAGACAAATCATTCATATAAGTTTTATTAAAATCTAAAAGGTTCAGAAAATATTTGTCTTAACAGAGTTCCTTTCTATTTTTCTTTATATATGTTAATCAAATCAATCTAGACCTTCATTGAACAGGTTATATAAAAATATTTTAAATATACATACTTATGATGTATTCTAAGTCCAGAAATTCTAGAATTCAAAACTCAGAAAAGCAAATTTAACCTTATTAAAAATAAAACCAAAGCTAATTATGCAAAGGAAAATCTGTAAATTTTGAAAACACTCATTTCTAAACTGATTCATAGATTTTGTACCAATAAACATTTTCATTTCTCAAACTAAAACTAATAATCTTTCATACTGTGGAAATACTATTCTACACTATAAATATTTGATGACATTTTCCAAACTTTTTCTTTGCTGTGAAGACTGAGTAGACTGTTGCCATGTATATTGTTACTGGAACTGAAGTGGTATGAAAGTAAAGACGAGTGAATCGATTCACATATTAGTCACGTGGCAGGCAGCCAAGTATGGAAGCTCTGTGTGGTATTGGGAATAGAAATATATGAAAGAAGAGACTTTTATTTCAGCAGAATTTTGCTGCTGAGATTTGATCTTCAGGATGAAAATCTGCAGCACTGATAACATTGACCCAAGGTTCATGTTCATTTGGTCTTTTTCTTTCTTCATCTAATTATTCCCTATGACACCCACTTCTAGCTGCCTATCAGATACCTGTTCTCCCTTCCTGCTTACAGAGAGAATCCTGATTTCCCTCCACCAATGTCAAGATATTCCAGATAAACATACTTGCTCCTCACAGATCTCTTGCATTAAAGATGACACATGGCACAATTCTGAACAATAAGCTAATGGCAAGAGTCCATTAAAAGACTGAAAAAGACTTCATTTTCCAAGTAAAGTTTTTCGCAGAAATAAACCTTGGAACACTTCTTTCTTCCTGCCTTGAACCCAGATGCAAAGGCTCGGATGTACAACAGCCTTATTTTATGACTGTGATGACAAAAGCCACCTACCTTGTTGGTGAAACAAGAAGACAAAAAAAGAGGACTATTGCTGACCCATTTGGCATCTTGGGAATTACATATAGAGTACTCCCTCTGGACAAAAGGCAGCCCAAGCCATTCAGTCCCTTTTTCCCACTAGTCAGATGACCTTTTGCTGGACCTAAGCTGCTCAGTACTGCATGGTAGCTGTAAGAAAAAGTCCAGAACTTATGATTTCACTGAGGCACTGTGTCAGCCCTGGATTGCTATTCCCAGATTTCCTGTGCTTGAAACAAATATATTCCATATGTTTTTAAATGACTGTAATACTTTTTGTTTGTTTGTTCATTACTCATAGCCAAACGTATCACTGATATCATGTTCTTGAGTTTTACAGTTGTCACTTACCTATTAGTGAAAATATACCTGAAACAAATTATATTCCTTTAAAAAGAATATTACTCTACGTAATCTTTCTTTAAATTAAAAAAAAAGTATTTTCATTAGAAATTTAAATTTCAAAGATTAAACTTGTTTTCAAAACTTGTCCCTAGAATTTTGCTCATGTGAACACATACATGCACAAAGACAACATTTGTGAATTTCCCTCTAAATTTTGCTAAGCAGAATAAGCAATTAAGTCATTTTGACACCCTGACACATAGCAGACTGGCATGAGATAGACATTATAGACAAATATTCTACAAAATTATGAAAATTTAAAACTATTAAACAAGAATAATAGAACTTGAGAAATAGAACAGATAAATGTAAAATAAAGCACCGTATGGACAAAGCCAACATACAGATACTGAGTTACTTAGCCAGAACTATCTCCATTGTTTCCACTGTAAAGTGAGAGAATTTAATTAAGATTATCTCCAGTTTTAACAAAAAGCTTCAAGAAGTAAAAATGATCATCTGTGAATCTTTGATGTTGGTGTATAGAAAAATCCACTCATTCCTTTATCATGTATTTACTGAGTGTCCATTGCATAATAAGGGGGAATGTAGGAGACAAAACTTTACGTAGTTCAGGCTGCCTCACGCAAGTCAACCTCAGAGATGCAGAAACAGGAGGAAAGTCCCTCAGCCTCTGAGCACAGGACGAAGTATTCTAGTCTTAGGAAAAAGAAACTCCATGCAAGGAATGCCTCATGGGACTATATACCCATAAGCCATCGCACTAGCAAGGTCTTTCTTTATTATGTTCAGCAGAAGAGTAATGAATAGGGGGCTGAAAGTTTCAAATGAGACTTTTTAGATTGTTGGAACTTTAAATGAAGGATAATCTGCTTTCTGTTTGCAAAAGGAAAATGGTTCAGACTTTAATCAGTTAAATATCCTAAATGTAATTTAATATTCTTAATTCAGATGAATTCTATTTATGCAATTGCGGCCAAAGGTAGGCAACCCAAAACGTGCCTCAATGACATATTGATCAATTTGAATTAAAATTACTTAAGAACTGGCCAACGTAAGAACACTCTGATTCTCCTTTCTGTCTCCCAAAAAGCAGGAAATAAGTCTCTCATTGAAAGGTGCACTCCCTGCATCCGGAGGTACAAGGACACCTTGATCATCAAAGATAGGGAATTCAGGGCTGAGAAGCCTATGCAAACAGGCCTTTAACTTACTGCCCCAAGCCCACACTCTGTTTAGATTCTTCACTAATTACACAACCAAAACCTAAGTTTCTTTGTCCTATTACTTCCTCAAAAATGTATTGTTTCTTTGTTTAAAAAGTATAAAAGATGCTTACTTCACACACTTTAGGTCCCATTTCCAGTAGATATCCATGTGTGGGAAGTATAATTTGTTTCTCTTTCTCCTATTAATCTGTCTTCTATCAACTTAATTATTAGTCCTACCACAAGAACTCAAGAATAGTAGAGGGGGAAACTTCCTCCTCCCCAGCAATATCATTATATGTATATGAATATTAGGTAATCTCTCATTAGTAAGTGCTCAATTTACATGAAAAAAAGATTAACATTTTTTAGATCTTAGGTATTTTTGAAAAAGAGTCTCGGGCATCAGAATTTCCTTGGGTGCTGGCTAAAAATACAGAGTCCTCGGCATAACCTAAACCTACAGAATCAGAATGTCTAAGGATGAGACTGGGGAATCTGCATTTTTAATAAGCTTTTTGGGTAATGCACACTAAAGCTTAAGTGTGCTTTATTCACAAAGCACTTATTCACTTATTCACAAAGAGATCATCTGCTTATCTGTATTGAAAAGGCATCCTGGACTGTCACCAAGCACCTGTCTTCATAACTGCCATGCCCCTTGCCCTTCCAGCCTCGTTGGATCACCTCCTGTTGGATACAGCTGGGTCTAGCCCTCCACTGCCTACTCAAGTCTAACAAGTATTCATCTTTTATGGGTTTGGCCATTAATCATTGGTACTAAACCCAGTTTTCTCACTAGATTCTAATCTTTGCTCTCTATAAGGCTGCGTCTATGTCTTAAAAGAGAAAATAGAAACTTATTTTGTTGCCATTTCTTTTCCCGCTGATGACATGCTAAAAGGCTGTTCTAGATTTAACTTCTTAACTACCCCTATTTGTATTTCTATCTTTACAGCTTGATCAATCAATGAGCTTGTCAAATAAGATGAGATTTGCAATCTGAGCATATTATTTTGATTTAAAAAAAATTCATTTGGTATGTTTACTAGGCCCCATATCTACTCAAGCTATCAGAAATGTCTTCAGAACTATTTATTAAATCAAAGCAGAGACATACTGAAAACACGCTCCTAATTACAGCTACACATATAATTTTTTGCAGTAATGTACAAACATTCATGTTTCCCTTTCTTTTGATTAATGTCGTTTTGATTCATTCATTTAAAGAAAGTTTTATTGAGAAACTCTGTGTTAACCACTGCGTTACTTCAGAGGGAAACAAAAGTAAAAATAGTAAGAAATGGCTCCTGCCCTTTAGGAGGTTAGAGGAAAATCTATATAGGAATTATTATTGAAAGTAGTCATTTCATTAATAAATTATTCACAAAATTTCATACATTCTTTTTCAAATCATATTAACTTATAACAAACATTTGGACACCAACTTATGGAAGAGATGGGGAAGGGCTGAAATATACACAAAATCAGATGTCCAAAATTACTGAATTGGAGTGAATTTATTATAAGAATTAAATTGAGCCACCCATGTCAACCTAGGGATAAATCTATGAGGTGAGAGATTCCTTAAGAATATCAAATTACTTAGAAGAAAAATTAAAAGAAAAGGTACATTTTTCTTGCTCATATCAATATAGCTCAGTAGATCTGTAACCTTGCTAAAAGCAAAACAACTTTGGGAAAGCATTGTTTTTGCTATAAATGATTAAGTATTCAGCAGAATTTTGAATCATTCATTCATTCATTCATCCAATATTCATTCAGTGCCTATTTTGAATCCTCCTTGACTTATCCCATAATGGTAAGGTTAAAATAGCAAGTAAAAGTCCATGTTTCCTGTTCTTAGGGAAATTCCATTTCTGAGAGGTAGACTAACACTAATCAAATAAGAAAAAAGTCATATTTGTAAAATTAAACATTTACAATGGAAATACACAATGTGATGAGAGTAAAATAGGAATTGGACTAGTCAGGGAGATCTTAGAATGCTTCTTTGACGAAGCAATGAACATATTGAGATCTGAGGTCTGTGAGATGAGGCAGCTGGGAAAGCATTCGTGCTCAAAGGTTCCATCTACTTTGGGAGGAAAGACAGCAAGTTCAAAAAATAAGTAAGAGCCTGATTTCATTTAAAAATTTATAAAAAGAAAAACCAAAATGTAGCTGAAAATTAAATGGATCTATTTCCCCACAAAAATGAAGATTTAAGATTTAAGCTAAACTGACTTCAAATAGCACAACTACAAATAATAAAGCAAAACTGTTGCTACTGAGGACACCTGCTTTTTAAGACATCTCTGATTGCTTCGGTCAAGCTGTAATCAGCACTTTTCTTATAATTTCTACCTCCCACATGGTATGGGCACTGAGCCTCTAAAACAAGTTTCTTTTAGTAAATGCAGGTCATGAAGTATAATTCAACTACTAAAGCTGTAAATTCTCAAATGATTTCAAATTATAGACCCTCTCTTATTCATGATTAACATTAATAATGACATAATTGACCAAAACAGAAATCATAATAAAATTACCAAGAAATAGTGCTAGACTATTATTATCATAGCTTCCTATTTGGATCTAGAGTGAAAAAGACTATTTAGAGTGGAAACATTTATGGAACACAAATCAAGTGCAGCCACTGCCACTAACTAGTTCAGTGTCCCAGATTGAATTAATTAACTTTTCAGGGACTGACCTATAAAATAACAAAGGAAGAGGCTGGGACTGAATCTAATTCTGAAAAATAAGACAAGGTAAAAAGAAAAATCATGATTCTAATACTTGCTGTGAATTTTTGAACTGAATTTATTTCTGTTTTGTTTTCAGTCTATCAAGTTTCTAAAAACCATGACTAAAGAATAATTCAACCTTTCACTTTCCTGAGCACTAATAGTGGAAAATTGACCTTGATTTTAATAGAGACTGAGTTGGACTATTATCTTTCAAGAAGGCAAATTTACTAAGTAATAAAAATCAGTAGTACTGGAAACGCATGCCAGAGATAGGGATGGAAAACTGTACTTTCTTGGTTTTATTAAAACAGGTAATTCATTTGTAAATGTGGAAATTCCTCCATTTCATAAGTCATTGCCTGTCAGCCCGTGTACAGATAGTATTCATTTACAATTCATTTAGACAAATAAGGCACTCTAGTGAGCCAGAGACAAAGGGCAGGCTTCTCAGCAGCTGCTTGAAAGGAAGAGATGGTGTTCAAGGTCATCTTTTCACCTCTTTGCCTTAGTAATACATCTTTTGTTACTGAACAAAAGTTTGTGTGCCCAATGCACAGTGAGGCCAAACAAACCAAAATGTCAGAGTGTGGAGCAGATAAAGGTTTATTGGAAGGGCCAGGGAAGGAGAATGGGTGGCTCATGCTCAAAAACCCAAACTACCAGATGGTTTTCTGGGGAAAGTTTTTATAGGCAAAACTAGGGGTGAGGGAGGGCTGCAAGGGGGTGTGACTTTCTTCTGATTGCTTGGTGTTGAGGTACCAGGGTGGTATTCCAGGAATGTTGTGCTCAGCCTGAAGTTACCAGCCTCCACCTGAGTGGGGGCCTCAGTTCCTGTAGAAGAACTCAGAGATATTGTTATGTATATGTATATGAGGATGAACTAAGACCCTGCCCCCAGGCTTCACTATTGTTTCTTGAGGATCCCTCCTGTGTTTCTGCATTTCCTCCCCTCCCTGATATGCAACTGTTTGAATTTGCCCTTTGGCATTCAGGGAAGGTCAAGGAGGCTGAATGAAGTCTATTTCCACAAACAAGAAATAAGGGGGTGGGGGGAGCACACGGACAGGATTTGTATCACGGAGGACCCCACAGGGTCCTTCTCTGTTTCACCTTTCTTAGTTTTAGGTAATTTAAACAAGCCTATAAGTTCTATAATAATTACGTATAGAAATATATCTTCCCAATTGCTTTCCAAAAGACTGAGTTTGCAGCTATAAAACTTATCAGAAGGACCCAAAATGACTGTGTTTTAAATTCAGAGGGTGTATGGTAGAAAATGGAACTGGAAGGAAATTGTTGATGCCAAGGAATCGTCTTGTATCTGAACCTCAGGAAAATGAGGTCAGAGAAGACCCAAATGAAAATACCTCTAAATCAGGATCCCAGAGACTGTAGGTGGAAGGACAAACACCTGGAAAACTTTGAGAATTTCAGTCCTAGCAATTTAAAGGGTATCTTAAAGTCTGGCTATGGTTGCAAACAGCATTTATTGGCAGCAATCATGTGCCACACACTCTTCTAGGAGCTAAGGATGCAGCAGAGAATAAAACAGAAAAACCACTGCCTGGATATTCTCTTGTGGCAGAAGGAGGCACATAGAAGTGCAAAATGAAAATATATAGTATTTTAGCCAGTCTTATCAAGATAGTATGTTGTATCTTAATAGTGATAAGTGGTAAGGGGAAAAGAGTTAAGCAGAGTCAAGCAGAGCAGGACTCTGTGGAGTCCTCCCTGGGACATACTTCCCATGTCTCCCATTTCTTGTTCGTAGGAAATACATTTCATTCAGCCTCCCTGGCGTTCCCTGAGTTCCAAAGGGTAGATTCAAATAGCTACTAAACAAGAAAAAGAGGAAATTCAGAAACAAGGGAGGGACAGTCAACAAACAATAGTGCAGCCTTGGGGCAGGATCCTGGTTCCTCGTAAGGGAATATACATAACGATATCTCTGAGTTCTATAGGAACTGAGGCCCCCACCCAGGTGGAGGCTGGTAACTTCAGGCTGAGCACAACATTCCTGGAACACAGCCCTGGTACCTCACCACCAAGCAATCAGAAGAGAGTCACACACCCTCGTAACCCTCACCCCCAATTTTGCCTATAAAAAACTTTTCCCTGAAAACTATCAAAAAGTTTAGGTATTTTGAGCACGATCCACCCATTCTTCTTGCTTGGCCCTGCAATAAACCCTTTCTCCGTTCTAAACTCTGACATTTCGGTTTGTGCAACAGGCGTATGAAATTTTGCACCGTAACAAGAGGATTAGCTTTAAATACTATCATTATAGTGATGTCCCAAACATATATCTCCAGGCCAGACCTCTATCCTGACTCCAGACTTTTATAGATGTTCAACTGCCTATTTGATCTGAATTACTAATTACTTACTTTACTAATCAATATCTCAGAAATAATATATCTAAAATTAAATCTGTCTCCCTGGCTACATCTGCAACCAATTAATGGCTGTTATTCTTCCAGTTGCTCAAGCCAACACCCTTAAGTTTTTCTCGACCCTTCTATTTCTCTAACATCCAGTCTGTCAGAAAATCCCTTGGTTCTACCTTCATTGCTACTCCCTGGGGAGGAGGTACCCTCAATTACTAAAATAGTCTTTTTGCCATTGTCCTCCCAGTCTATCATCAACACAATAGACAGAGTGATCCTTTTAAAATGTAAGGCATATCATGTGTTCCTCCTCTGCCCAAAACCTTTCAAAGGCTTTCTTTTTCCCTCAGTGTATAAACATGAAGACTCTTCATCACCCAGCTCCACTCATCTCTCTGAAATCCTTTCCTACCATAATACTCAAAGCTTCAGCCAGACAGGTGTACTTGCTTTTCGTTATTCTCCAAGACATCTCTACCATTAAGCCTTTGTATTTTCCCTCCAGATTTCCTCAGGGCTAATTTCCTCACCTCATTCAAGTCTTCATTCAAGTGTCACTTTCTCCAGGAGGTAATTGCCCTATTTAAAATTGCAAGCCACACCCTCAGCATTCTCCTTTACCTTGCCCTACTCTTACCTATCGCATCTATTGGTAATTTTCTTCTCCTTTTCCCAACCACATAAGCTTCAGGAGGGTGGGGTTCCCTGTTTTGCTCAGCAAAGTTCCTCAGGTTTGCCTAGAAAGTGCCTAGAACATATCTTCAATGCTCAATAAATATTTGTAAACAAAGTATGTAAGAGCATGGGGGAGTGCACATATCAAATCTGAGCCCTAACTAAAGCTCATAAGGAAAGCAAATCTTGTAATGGAAAGAAATTTGTGAAAGACTTTTGAGAAAATGCTGGCCTTAGTACATGGTAATCCTTTGAAAGAACTGCAACCAACCCCAGAACAGGACAAGAGTAGTACTTTATGTGAATAAAAAATATTGCTTGTCATATCAGTAAACAAAGGATGCTGCGACTATCAATTCATCAGCCACTACTGCTGCCCCTGAAGGTGAGCCGGAGGGAACTCAGGATGGAGACCAGCAGGCAGCCCAGCCTTGCCACCCCCCACCAACCAAATGGTACATCCTAAGGGAACTGAGGATGGGAAAGAACAGGATACTGGCCCTATATAGCTAGGTGCATATCAAAGGAAAGATTTCAATGAGCCCAGACTTTTGCACCTTCCCATAAACAGTAAAGTGCTAAATTCCTTAACTTGAGATACTTGTTTTCTTTAATTAACAGTAATCTTTTGGTATTCCAACTACCTGGTTTTTGTTGCAAAAACTCCTATATACCCTGGCTCCTCTCCTGCTTCTTCGGAGCAGACCCTCAGAGCTATATGAGAGGCTGTATCCTGGGCTTAAGTCCTCAGAAATGTCTGCCAAATAAAACATAACTCTCAACTTTCAGGCTGTGCATTTTTTTCAGTGACACTTAGAAACACAGACATCAGAAAGAAGTATATGTTTTCTATAGAGCAATGGCTTAAAAAGACCAACAACTGCAAAAGCATATTTTAATCCCAGGCTTGAGAAGGAGACTTCAGTCAGACAACTGAAGTAACTCTAGGCTTACTGAGAATGTCAATATACAAGGGCAGGTTGGGAGCAGCTAATGAAATCCTGGGTGAGAGCATCCAGTGCACCCGCAGGGCTTTGATCCTTTTGGACTAGGGCAGATGAACCCAATGAGATGGCCCTCATTCCACAGGAGAATGGTTGGCAGTATATTTAAAGAGAATTTTTCAGATGGAAAATTAAACATACAGCTGTCCTATAGGTACCTTCAGAGTCCACCACTGCTAAGTCACTGGTCATCATGCGTGGCCCACCCCCGAGGGGATCCACAGAGACTTCTGAAGGAGGATACTTGGGCACTGATGTGAGGGCACAGCCAGAGCTGCAATACATGTAGAAAACAAAGAAAGAGTGCCTGATAGTTCAGCAGGGAATTGTTTTGCTCTCAAACTGGCTAAGGATTTTAGAGGTCACTGTTAATTATATTTCATATTATAATCTCAGGATAAAAGAAAATAATTTGTATAACTCTGTAAACTTTCATTGTTTTCTAATGCTTTTATTTTCCCATTAAAAGTTATTCAGAACACAATCATGGCATTTTTAAATTACCTACTGGTTCTGAATAAATAAGATACTGGGAAAAGCTTTAGTTTGGGGGCACATCATGGGTTTAAACTGTGATTCTTCCGGTTACCAATAGTATGAACAGGGGAGAGATTCTTTCAGATACTCAATTATCTCATGAGCAAAATGGAGGTAAAATTAACCAAATGAGACTGTCATGAGGCTCAAATGAGAACTTATGTGAAGGCTCCAGCATCTCACAGGAACTCAATAATTAGTTTTCTTTCTTAGAATTGTATATGTCACTTCTTTAGAAGAGAAACACAGTGAGACCAAGGATCTTTGTTGTTCTCCACGGCATAATTTTTTGAACCATGTTTATGTCCCAAAGTCCAAACACATGAGTGGCATTCTTATGTCATATACCAAGTTCTTGAGCTCTTACTATGTTTCAGGCTCTGCTCTAGATTTGGAATCTCTGCCTTCTCAGCCTTCAGATTGTGCATATTGCCCCTGAAGTATTTTATTTTCAATTAAAAAAGGAATCAGAGAAAGATGAAATGCTGTCATACATGGTCTTGGCCACAGGGAATATGCCAGGCAGGTAGCAGATGCTTTTCAGAAATTTCAAGACTACCAGGAAGATGACTTTAGGATTCCTCCAGTGTCACATTTTCAGTAATCTCTGGAACTTGTTTTTACTATACAATATTACAACAGAAGATATTGGCTTCTGAATAAATTTTTCTAAAGTGGAAAAATAAAATCAGATGATGCATAAAGTTAACATGAAGAATGCTACAGAGAACAGAATACCACCTTGGAGGCAGAATAAGTCAAAACAAAAAAAATGAAACCTGCTTTTATCATCATTCTCAAATTAGATTGATTCAGCCATACTCAAGAGAATAATGTGCCTATTTTCTAGAAGCAGAATGAACTAGTGAGTTCTATGATTTGAAGACAAATTTATCAAAGGAAACCTCTGTGTTCATCGAGTCTATTACCAATTCACATGCACTATTGTTTCCAAACAAAAGACAACAATATCTATTATGTGTGAAGGTCTAGCCAGGACTACAGAATTAAGTAACTTTGACATTCCCTCTTGGGACATTTTTATACAGAAGAAATTGGCTAAAATATAAAGTGTATCATTCCTAATGTGAAAGGAAGTAAAGGAGTGATATCATAAAACAACAATAAGAGTCACTGATCTGTGAAACCCAATCCTTGATTATCCCTCTCCCACTTGTTTTCTGGTCTTTTTGTTTGTTCCTCAGGTTTCTCCAGCTCTGGGGGGCAGAAGCTTACCTGGTTACCCACCTGTCAGCTACTTCCTTATGCTCTAACTTCCCACTGAGGATTGCAGGATTAGAACACTGAGATGTATATGGCCCAGGGCCACTGCCTTAATTAGGCATGATTGTGTTTAATTATAGCAGGAAAACATAACACAGATAAAGATTTTTTTCCTAATATGAAGACTGTCTTTTTGCGTGTAGCTATTCGTAGGAAACCCCACAGCAATTACCCTGTTATTCTCATTATTTATGATGTCTTCTGTTGTTGGTTCTAAAAGTTGAGTATGCATACCTAACAAGACACATCCATTTGATCTCATACAATAACCATAGCATTGTAATCTTTTTTTTTTAAGTAATTACTGTATACTTATTAGAAGTTGATATGCTATGTGAAAAAAAAGAAAAAGCAGAGCATGGTAAGAGCAACAGATGTTCAGGAATGGGTTGTATTTTTATTTTCCCTTCAATAAACATGTTTAATGAAAGAATGAAATAAATAAAATGACCTTTTTGTTGATGTTTTTGCTGCTGCCATTGTGGAAAATATTGCCCTAATATTGTTCATCGTTAGGGAAAAACGTAACTGTTTTAAAATATCTTCATTTAGCAACAACAAAAAAATTTCTAGCACTTCTCTGGTAGGAGAAAAGATATTGTAATTCTGATAGCCCGTTTTAATAGCAGTAGAATACTATTCCAGATAACTTAAAGCTTGATGACTAAGCGTTCAGACCACTTTTCTGAATAGCATAGGCATTATGAATGGCTTTCAGAACGGATCTGAAAGCTAGAGACTGGAGAATAACCAAAGTCGCATGTGGGTACATATTTAAGACAAGATTTTAATAAATGTCAGATTGAATCTAACCTTCTTCTGTAAGTACCTCATAATTTTGTAAAATTATGTAGTTATGTGAAAGTAAAAGAGTTACAGTAAGGGAAGCAATCGCTATATTAAAGTAATGGTTTGTTCAGTCAGAAATTGTTACTCATAAACAGATCTGTTTCCTAAGTTTTCCCTCTAACATGGTAATGAATTAGCATTTCATTCCAGGACAGTACTATCGCCTTGTGGCAGCTACTTTAAAAAAAAGGGGGGTGGTTTATGAGTCCATAGAGTCAAAAGAATATGCACATTTAGCTAATTGAACTCTATTTTGGTAGAGAACAAAAAAAGCAATGCTAATACCAGAATTGAGGCTTGGAATTCAGGGAGAGGTGAGCTACATCAGAGGGAGAAATAAGAGAATTTGAGATGGTCACACCCCTCCAAATGGCCATGTTCACCACAGAGAAGACCCTCCCTGCTGGAAGTGATGAGAGAAAGCAAAGTGGGGCAGGTTAAGCACAGTGGTTAAGGCAATGATAATAAATGGCAGCAGATAAGCCAATGTTGTAGTTAAAAGGACTTAGGTCAGTTTAGCAGAGTGCAGAACACTAGATGTAGAGTAGGGCTAGTTAAAAATAGCAGTTGTTTACTCTTAGACTGTATTATATGACGAAAAATTTGGTTGGTCTTTATCCTTGGACCCATAGTGTAAAGATATGGGAGGGTCCCAAATCTGGAGCTTCTGTATCTTCCTTGTGGAATTAGGACATTTCCCCTATGAAATGTCTGATTTTTCATCAAGGTTACACCTAACACTCTTAACAAAGTCGATAATTTCTACCTTAGTCAAAAATTTCATTAGGTCTTTACACTTTAATTCTGCTTTGTACCTTTTCTGATGCTAAAATATCTTTTTTAAGCTGACATTCTCAAGATATGTGTATCTCCCACTAGATTATATCCACTGAAAAGCAGCAACTAAGTCGATTTTAGTACCCATCAGTATTCTAGCACAAATTGGACATGCTAAGAACAAATAAAAAAAGAACAAAACAAAAAAACACCCTACCTCTGTTGAATTGTGTTCCAAAGAAGAACCAATTCAATAAAATAAAACAAGAAAGGGATTGACTATCCAAAATGTGTGTTAAAAACTAAGGATTACCAACTGTTATGAGTTGAATTGTTTCCCCCCAGTAATCATACTTTGAAGCCCTTATCACCAGTACCTCTGAATGTGGCCTTATTTGGAAATAGGGTTGATGAATATGTAATTAGCTAAGTTAAAATGAGGTCACAGTGGAGTAGGATGGGTTAGAGCCCCTAATCCGGTATGACTGGTGTCCTTACGAAAAAGGGAAATTTGGAGAGAGCCGAGCACACCAGGACACTACCATGTAAAGATTAGATCTATGCTACCACAAGACAAGGAATCATTAGAAGCTAGGACAGAGGCTTGGAATACTTCCTTCCCTAGAGACTTCAGAGGGAACTTGTCTGTCTATACTGTGGTTTCAAACTGCTGGCCCCAGAATGGTTAAGTCATCCAGTCTGTGGTACTCTGTATGGTGGCCCTACAAAGCTGGTGCACTCATACCTCTCCCTGTTCCAAATTCAAGTTCATACTGACAAGAAACTTAACAGCTCTAATCCATATACCTAAAATAAGTAAAATTTAAAAAAGAAATCAAGTTCTAAGCTAAACATTAAAAAAGGAAGGAAGAAAGGAGAAAGAAAAAGAAGAAAGGGGCTGGCTCTGGTTTTACATTCCATCGCTGGCTACGATGTAGAGGACAAGGGCCTTTTGCTCCTTGTAGAGGACAAAGGCCTTTTGTGCACGATTGCTCTATTACATGTAACATTGTATTTTAAGCAAACATTCATTTGTGGCAAGTCAATATCACAAATGAAATATTGTCTGAGGAGAAAGGAAAATCAATATCCACCTTTAGGGTCATTAAATTTTGATAAGGATTTTCTGCAAACATCAATATACTACCAAAAAGATATATACCGTATGTTTTTTTCTTTCTATTTAATCAAATCTGTCTAAGAACCCACTGGAACACACACACACACACACACACACACACACACAGAGACAGCATTCTACAGAATCACCAGTAGTCTCCTTGAAGATTTTTGATGTTTGTTTTGTTTTAAACAAATATATATTACCAATATTAGCTTTGCCTTAAGAAAGAAAAGACGTACCAAGCCAACCAGATCCCTACATGCACTCCAAAGCCTGGACAGGTAGTTGTGGAATTAGACTAGAGCAGTCAGCTAAAAAGAATAGAAGAGATTAAAAAATTTTCATTTGTCATATTTGAGAAAGATGTTGCTATTAAAAACATACAAAACTAAAACTGAAGGAGAACACACTGTAGAGCAATATCTGGGAAGAACACTAAACAAAGTGTACTAAAAAAACTGGGCTGCTTACCTTTCCATAGGATTTGAGCCAGTACTCAGAGAATTTACCATGTTTTAACAGGGCTCAAGTGATTTAAGTTGTTATTCATTAATGTTTTTCCATTTTATCAGAAAGTAAGCTTTAAATAATTAATTTCTAGACAGAAGAAAAAACATTTTGATAAATTTTGTTTTATACATTTATTTACTTGACTATATCTTAAAGACAACTTTAGGCTTTCAAAATATTTTTCTTGCATTTTTAATGTCATGAACCTAGCTATATGTTACTGCTGGCTAATTATCCTTATTCCATTCCACTCAATGTTTGATTAACATTCCTTGTAAAATAGGCTAATGACAATCTGAATGCCCTAGGCTAGTAATTCTCAAGGTCTTTGTTCATGCGCACTTTCAAATAAGTGTGTGCTCATGCAAAAGTAGGGACGCATTGTTTGGAACTTGAGGTGACTGAACAAATAAATTTAGCATATACCCACTGTGAAAATGTGTGGCACACCAGACATAGCAAATTAGCAAATGCTCTTCCGCTTTCTGCTAATCCCCTGAGTTTACAGTAGACCTCTGCAACATCGTTTACAGATAATATCTAAAGATACTGGCAAATCTCTCCAATCTAGGATTGTGTCTTTGATGTCTTTTGTAACGGCAAAGTACTTTTACTGACTCCTAATTGTAAAGATCTTTATTTTCTATTTTCTGGAACATTTCCTCCAAAGTACTTCCAGGTATCCTACAACATTTAATATCCAGAATGATACTCTCTCCCTTTGTGCCTTTAGGATAGGGTAAGCACAGTTACTTGGAGATATTTTGTCAGTCATTATGAGATCAAATGGTTCACCAAAATCTAAATGGAGGGGCCACAGTCCAGTAAACAACAAACTGTGCAAGACACATTCAGTGTAGTGTCATAAAACCCCTTTGTGTTCATACACACTTTCAAGTGTGTGCCTCCCCATCCAAATAGGTTACATTTTTGGAAATGGAAGTACACTGAGCTCAGATTAGGGCAGATAATCATCACCCAAGCCCAAGACTTTAGCAGTGAAGGGGATTAATATCTACGAATGGAGAGTGCTGGACAGTCTTGCCAACTACAAATTGGCACTTGCCATCTACCTCTGCTTCTATTAAATCATGAGTCGCTGCAGCCACTGACCTACAACGTTCCCTGAAAGGAGTTCAGGGTGGAGAACAGGACTGAGGCACTCTGTGCTCTGGGAAAACTGGCTGAACAGGCCTTCAGACAGTTAGATATTTTCAGGAGAAGATTTTATGGCCCCCAATTCTTGCGTCTTCTCATATCTAGAAAAGCACTAAAATCATTAATGATGACATCTGCTCCTCGTGACTAGCAGCAGCCTCTGCCTAAACATGTGCTTGACTACATGTACCCCTCTTCACTAATAATTTATAATACTGAGTTTTCCCCCTGCTTCTTTGGAACAGTTTCTCAGAGCTTTCTGGGATGCTGTCTCCCAGGCTATAGACCTCATTTTGCCCAAATAAAACTTAACCTATAACTCTAATGTGTGAAAATATTTCAGTCAATAGTCAGAAGCACTGAATTTTGTTTGCTGAAAGCATTTCAGAGCCCTCAGACCATGAGGAAAATGTAGGATCACAGTGTACTCTAAAGGGCTGTATAAAAGACAGACTACTAAAACATGTCAGGGATGTTTTTTGGGCTCCATTAAAAGTGGACTAAATGGCCAATATTTGGGGTTCTAATTTTGATGGACTGAAAGATTCAAAACAGTATTACACAAAGTTGTGATGATTACAATGCAAATGCTATCAAACAAAACACTTTTTCATGGTTTTTATTTAAGTATCCAAGCCTTCTCTTAGTTACACTTCAGCAGGGACTGTTCTTTTCTATGCTCTACAGGCTAAAGCCATCACGTTCCACTAAACACAAGGTTGCTTTCACCACATCACAGAACCTACTCAGCGAGCTGTGTACTCTGAGACAGATCAAAGCAATGGTATATGCATACTCGGTTGCAGCAAAAATAAATTTAACAACTTGCTTACAATTTAATAGCACAAAACTGATGGGTTAAAAATAACCATTTAATCTTTGATCTATTGGCTAGAATATTGCCTTTTAGGGATCAAACAATCAAACAAAAAGCATTACAAAAAAAGGTGGCTGAAGGGAAAGGAAGTAGCAAAAAGAAATGAGACTAGATAGAGTTACAAAGACTTAGCTATCTACTAGATTTGTTCAGATTCCCTCCTTGTATTGTTTCCTAATTTTTTCTTCATAAAGAGTACCAACACAGAGAGGTTATATGTGGATATACTCTAAGAAAAACCCAAAAATATTTTTATTAAGAGTAGATACAACTTGAAATTTGCTAAGAGAGTAGATCTTAGATGTTCTCACCAAAAAACAAACAAAAAAAGGTAGCTAAGTGAGGTAACAGATGTATTAACTTGATTGTATTTCAAAATGCATGTGTATATTAAATCATTACATCATGTATTTAAAAAAATCACATTGTATAACCTAAATACATGCAATTTTATTTGTCAGTCTACCTAAATAAAGCTGGAATGAAATGAAATAAAATAAATAGTTGATATATAATGGATAAAACAGTGTATCCCTTCATGAGTCATTAAGTTTCTAACATACTCATTTGAAAAGTTATAAATTACCATTATGCTTATTTAGGGATGAAATTTGGAAAGAACATTATACCTAACAAAAAATCTTTAGTGCTAAAATATTTCAACCAAGAAGAATTATAGTCCCTTCTAATTACTATTACAAATTGATTTGAATATTTTCTAGATAACATGGGCATCTCAGCTAATATTTACCTTTAATAAGGTGACATCTTTCCTAGATTACAAAAGAAAAACAAATGAATACAAAAAACAAATAATTTTCCTAACTGAAAGTTCTGTAAGATTTGACTTAACGGACAAACTAATTTAACAGTTGCAATAATATTTTGTCTCTGCTACTTACAAAATGGCAAATGTACCCTTCACTGAGAGAATAAGTAACACTATATTTTTTCTAAAATTTTGAAATATAGTGAAAAAGAGAAAAAGATTTTGGTATGGAACAAGCATTTTAGTTTGCTTGTTTTCTTCTTTTTCCCAGGTTTGAATGAACCAAGTTGTAGGCTTCTTAAACAATAAACTCATGGGTATAGAATGAATGTATTTAGGTGTTAGATGGGCGGGGGGTTCCTATTTTTAAATGGAAGCTTTTATTAATGGTATCTGCTAATAAAAGAAAAGCTGACAAATTTGAGACTTGTAAGAATCACTGAGAAATAAATTTGCTATTTAGTTTCCTTGTGCTTTCAAAAACAAGTTATATTAAATGAAGGCAAACACTTCAAAACAAGCAGCATACAATAACACTTTTCCATTAAAAAAACCAAAAACTCTATTTTTGAGAAAACCAAACCAAACAAGAGCAAAGATGTAAAGCTCTTTAACTCTTCAACTATGAGCCAAGCAGTTGAAATAAATAAAAATATGAGAATTTTTGTTTTAATACTTTCATCTTTTTCTACCTAATCTGGAAATAACTGGAACTGATAGCTATCAAAATTTCTCTATCAAAAAAAAAATCACATTAATCATATATGAAAGGTTAGAAGAGATGCTTCTATAAAAAATTGTTTATTTTTTGTTTTGTTTTCTGTAAACATTTTTCTACTATTTCCCTGAAAAAAATAATCAATTCAATTGGTCCCTTTCAAATAACTAATAAGCAGTAGAACAAAAATGTGTAAAATTATGAAATTAATCATTATAGATTGGGAAACATTTTACACAGTGCCCCCAATATTGGTCTTTCCTCTGTAATATTGTTTTCAAATAATTTTTATTTTAATGTTTAGCAATTAACTCCAAGTTGAGACACATAAAAATACATATTTAATTAAAGAAATGTCTCCATCTTACAATCGCAGGTTGTGCTTTTTGAACTTTTCCACAATTATGTTGCATCTCAAATTGATTTCATTTACTTTTATATTCATTTTACTTTACTTTATTTAAATAAATATTTAGGGACTCCAATTGCAAGGCTTTTTTTTTCTTTGCCTTTAATAACATGAATTGAATGTTTAAATGTGACAGTTTTGGTCTACATGTAAAAACAAATTTTTGAATGATTCTACGAATAATCTAATACATAAAAAAAAGGAAGATCATGGAGAAACAAGACATTCATTGAGATGATAATTACATGGACATTTTTAACTGAACCAAAACCATCTGTCTGCTTATTTTTTTGAAAAGAAGAGTGAAAATATCCAAACTACTCCTGTGTGTGAGAGGTTTTAGATGTTTTATACAGTGTTAAGGATAAATCATGCATAATACTTCATTGAAACAAAGAAAAATAACCTACTATAGAAGGAAGATAAAGACAGAATTTTGCCTTGTTTTCTGCAGTTGAGAAATAAGTCCCAAGAAACACATTTCACCATGTAATTGTATTTTCTACTTTTGTATTAGTGTAAGAAGACATTTAAATAACATTATTTTTATATCCTCCTAATAATTTAGAAGGCAGTTGTACTTTTATAAATGAAAACAATAAATAATAAATTCTGTTCCAGTAACACTTTGGGCTTCTGTGTGATTTGTTCATAGTGTTAATGGTGTGTCTAGGTAAACATCTGAAACAATATATGCTACTAATTAAAAGACTATATATCCTGTGGTGTGAACCCTGTGATATAATTAAATTCTGGCTGCCCTCCATTACAGAAAAGGAAAGTATGTGATGTGTGAAAATGTGCAAATTAAATTAGATTACTAAGTCCTTGAACCAATATTGGGTTGCTAAGATAAGACATTTTTGATGATCTGGGGTGTATGAAATGATGAGTCAAGGGATATGGCTCATGGAGTGCATATACGCATGTTATGCCAGATAGTTTGTTGGCCTGACAAAGTTACAGTTGGAGAGTGTATCACAAACATGAAATAGAAAGGTTAAGGCAATATCTGGCATTCCTATTCAAAAAAATGTTAACCCAATTGAAATTTTCTTTCCTTTAAATGTACATGAATATAATATTAAAATTGTAGATCATTTTTGTAGTTATTTTCTCTTTTAAACTAGTTGTATTTTATGAACTAATTTGAAATCCCAAGACAAAAAGGGGAAAACAAAAGAAGGAAAACCAAATTTGCATTTCCTTTCAAGAATATTTCACAAGAAATAACTTACTTGAGAAAAATTTTCCACATAAATTAAAATTATGAGAGAATATATTCTTGTTCTATTCTCACACCATTTGGTGTTTAAATATTTTAAATTTTATTTCACTTTTTTCTTAACTGATATATTGGACACATTTTCAAAAAAACAATTGAAGCAGGCTAGTGCTGACATGGCTTATGCTGAAAGAAATTCTTATTTACTAGCTTTGCTATAAAGTTCCAGCTTTCAATGAAATTTTGACTTTCACTTTAATTCACAATTTCCAGATAGTCACAACAATGGTTAATTTTATATGTCAACTTGACTGGGCATGGGGTGCCAGATATTTGGTTTGACATGATTCTTGTTATGTTAGTGAAGATACTTCCGGTGAGATTAACATTCGAATCCCTAAACTGGGTAAAGCAGGTTGTTCTTCCCAGTGTAGGTGGGCCTCATCCAATCTGCTGTAGGTCTGACTAGAGCAAAAGGCTGAGTATGGGAGAATTCACTCTCTCTGACTGCCTGTCTTCAGACTTGGACTTCAACTGGAACTAAACCAACAGCTCTCCTGGGTCTACAGCTTGCTGCCTTCAGTTCATGGAACATCTAAGCCTCCATAACTACATGTTCCAATTCTTTAAGATCTATTTCAATAGATAGGTGGGTAGGTAGGTAGGTAGGTAGACAAATAGATAGAGATTGAATAGCAACCATATGCTTTTTAATACCCTTCTGAAAATCTAACCATAAATAAATAATTCCCCAAACAAGCAAAGAGAAAAATAAAATTCTAGAATATATCTTAAATAATGGCTGGGGTATGGTGTCAACCAGAAAGCCATCATACTAACCTAGTTTACCAAATCTATTATGTATCATTCATGATGTCCAACTGTGAAAGTTCTCTTAGTGATTGATAAACACTTCTTACAATAATAACCTTTACTGCTTAACACTTACAGCTTTACTCACCCTTCTTTTTCAGTTGTCACTATTACTTATTTAAAATCATTTGGAAATACCCCACAAATATTATCATTTTCTATAATAAATAAAATTAATTTTAATAGTATCCTTCTAAATATAGGTTGGAAGAAATCATTATTACAAAAATATGTGAGTAGTGTGTTTGAATAATTAACTATATTTTAAGCAATACTGTTAAATTAGTATCTACCTGAGGCACAGATGTCTCAGCATCTGAAAGCAATGAATGGTTTTATACATTATTCCTCTAACAGAACTGATGGCGGCTTCATTTTCACTGCCATGAACATATATTACTTTATTTCCTTGGCATTAAAAAATTGTACCTTCAGGTCCCATTCAGAGTTGCAATTTATCTAAAATAATGAGTAGATACTAAAACTAGACATACAAATAAACCATTTTTATAAAATTTCCATTATCAAAAAGCTGTTCACACAGCAGATAACAGAAAAATAAAACTGAAGTAGTTACAGTTCAGATATGTGATCATATACTGTTTTTAATAATTTTATAAAAGACCCCACTGACATCACTGAAATTAGTTACACTGAAAGATCCATTAATTCTATTGAAAGGATTTCTGACTTCCTGAGTCTTAAAATCTTATTCCAAAGTTAAGACAACAAAACGGCCCATTACTTCAAGAGAAGGTGAAATTTAGGCTAAGGAAAACCATTAGTTTCTATCAAGTTCCTAACTTGGTTGGTAATAACTTTTGTCTCCTTTGTGGTTTTTTTTCTTTTAATATCTACTTATCACCACATCTTCAACTAGAAATTAGATATCACAATATCACGTGGTTCATTTAAAGCAAGTGTCATTGAATGCAGTATGATTTTAAAGCCAATTTTAACTTAGTAACACCATTTAGCAACATTATAAGGACTAATAACTATTTTTCTTAACTTTCAGGGAGAAAAAGTCCATGCTAAAGTTTTTTATTGTTATTTTTATAGAAAGTTATGGTTCAATTTAGCACATGCGTGTAAAAGAAAATCAATTTATTTTAAAAAATGCATAGAGTATGAACATGTCTCTGTAGTACTATATTTCTTAGAAGAAATAGAAGGCTCTGGAGTCTAACAGCCATGAAACCTCTGCTCTGCACAGGTCTCTATTTTCTTACCCATTAAAAAGGTGTTAATTCTGACAGCTACCCAACAGATGAGTATTAAATGAGGGTAAGTATGGGGCTCCCAGTAGTGCTTGGCACATACTAAGTGCTATGACGTATGAACTATTACTATTTTGAATACCGAAAGGTATTATAGTTGGGCCCTTCTTAAATGAAGTCAAGAAATATTTTTTCAAGGATATTGTTTATGCTTCTTAAAACACAACTTAATCAGAAAATCCACAGACATGACATTTGTACGTACTTATAAAATGCAGTATATGATGAAAAAACCATGTTTTAATTTGGTGTAATCTCACCAAATCAGGTGCATGCCTCACTTTTAAGGGCAGAACGGAGCTTCAATACTTAAATATAAGCCTATAAATATAGTTTGTCTTTTTCTTTTTACCTAAAACGGTGGTTCTCAAACTTCAGCATGTATCAGAATTACCATGAGGGCTTGTTAAAACACAGAATGCTGGGCCCTCCCTTCAAAGTCTCTGATTTAGAAAGTCTGGCTTAAATTCTGAAAAGTCACCTTTCTAACCAGTTCCCAGGTGCTACTGCTGTTGCTGGTGTAGGCACCATACTTAGTGAACTGCTGTGCTAAAATGTGTGATTGAATTTCCCATCTGCGTTTGGAGAATCAGAGTCAGGACTACAAGCTCAAAACTGCACTCTCTCAGCAATTGCCAATGGCCTGGTTGAGGTGGGTAACATCTGAGAGAACTAAGCTTGTCTGGGATCTTCCATTTATTCGTTCCTGTGTTTTGAAACTACCACAGCTGTCTGGGCCTGGGCACTTGCGTTGTCAGCAAAAGAGTTACCAAAGTTTTATTTAAGACTGCAATTTCTGGTTTGTTCTATGATCTTTACCTCTGATTTTCATAAATCTTGTTTGTCCGTCAGCCTCCATTCCTACACTTTCTATGTTCCTCCCTTTATCTAAGAGGCTTGTATCCTGGAAACTACATTTTCCATCTCTCTAGAGTTCTGGACTTGTTTTAGGCTTTGTTGATGAGATGGGTGCATATAAAATTGGGAAGGAACAGGAGAGGCCAAGGGCACCCTTGATCTGACAGGGATGGTGGCTGACACAGGCTCTAAGATACAAGGTCATGTTCTCCTGGGTGGTTACTTGGTACTCTGGGCAGCTGTGATTACTGGCAGTGTTTTCCTGCAGCTTCCTGACCACTGCATCTCAGCAGTGGACAATGACAGATGACTGCTGATTTCCAGTTCCACTTAGTGGTCTATCCAACAATTTTGTAATTCCCTGTTTTAAGTAGTTTCTGGTATCTGCACTGAAATCTGACCGATACACCCCTCTAATACTTCTTACTACTCCCTCTCCCTTTTCCTTTTATCGCTTATTTATATTTACTCCATATTAGCTGTCATCTGTGCCATTTTCATTCAAATTCATTGATTTCATAGTTACGCCTTTCCCTATTGGAATTCTCTCTTCTTAATATCCATTAGGCCTCATGAGATCCTGTAAGTTCCTAAATATATCCATACTTATCCAGTTTTTCATATCCATGCAATTCACATGAAGATTTCTCAGTTTCCAGATGAAACATCACTGTGCCTACAAACTGCTTATTCTAATATACTTTCATCACCATCTCTCCAATACCCTATTCTCCTTTAAAGTCTCATGTACAGGTTTCCCCCCACCCTTATACCTTTGTTGGTCTGAGGCATGCTCAGACACTTGCTTCTATTAAGAACATCACATGATCAAAACTTTTCAGTCCCTTGGCAACCACTGCTTTCATCCCAGGTGATTTTGCCTTCTATTCGCCATTCTATTCTCCAGTCTAATATTGAACTCCTTCCTTCAAAGTTTGTTGAGCCTCCTTCAGTCAGTTTTCCAGGTTTATATGTGTAACCTGGACCATGCCATGGTCTGCAATTGCTTATTCTCCAAAATATTAAATTCAGAAATCCAAATCTCTTACTTCGCATACAACAATCTTACTTACTTTCATAAACATACTGAAAGATTTGCTCTTCCTCTGCACCCACACCTGAAAACTCATTCCCCAAACACCACTCACACTGCTCTCTATCTCTCTCACACACACACCACGCATACTACAACCCACTCTTTCAATGTGAGCTGAACATTTTTGGCCTTTTTACTTTTGTCTTTGAGGGAAAAAAAAAATGCAACTTCAGTTCTTCCTATCCTGCTCCTGCTGTCTCCAAATCCCCAGTTTGAAGATGTACTTGTCTTCAACATAAACATCACACATGCTTATTGAAAGAGATGAGAAGAAAAAACGTAAAATAAAAAATTATGAAATTTCTCAGATGATAAGTATACACTTTTTAGCCAGGATTCTTCACAGCCTAAACCAGACTTACTTTCCAAGCCCCATCTTCCTTGAACATTCTATTTACATTCTTCGCTTAATTTCACTTTCTGCCTGGATATCCTCTTCTTTAGAACAAAGATCTGTCCTCTTTAAGGTTCTCTGGAAATACCCTGTCCTGTGGTCTTGCCTAACCCCCTGAATCTTAAGAATAGTTTGATTTTTTTTGTAAAAACATAATATTCACTATCACTGGAATAAAAAGTCAGAAAAAAATCCTCGTGAAAAATTATGCTAAACCACATCAAACTAAAAAGCTACTGCACAGAAAAGAGAACCATCAACAAAATGAAAAAACAGTCTATGGAGTGGCAGAAAATATTTGCAAGTCATATATCTGATAAGGGACAAGTATCTAAAATACATAAAGAACTCATAACTCAATAGCAAAAGAGACAAACTTCTAGTTCAAAAATAAACAAGTCATGGGGATGTAACGTATAGCATGGTGGCTACAGTTAATAACATTGGTTTGCATATTTGAAAGTTGATAAGAGATTAGTATTAAAAGTTTGCATCACAAGGAGAAAAGCATTCTGTAACTATGTGTGGTGAGAGATGTTAACTAGACTTATTGTGGTGATCATTTTGCAATATATACAAATATGAAATCATTATGTTGTACATGAACTAATACAATGTTGTATGTCAACATTATATTTTATACCTCAAAAAAATCTGTACTTTTACCTTTCATATTTTTGACTTATGATTGCCTCATTTTAGAAAGGTATTATACATTTGCCTGGAGACAAACTGCATGAGCTCAAATGCTAACTCCATAAATAGTTGGCTGTGTGTCCTTAGGTAAGTTACTTGACCTCTCTGTTCCTCAATTTCTTCACATGGAAAAATGGACAATATACTGGGAATTATACAAACTCAGTACTGTTCTTTATAGAAGTAGAAATAACCACATAAATAACCACATCTAGCTCAGTGGCTCTGCTAGAAGAAGGGAAAAAGATCTCTTTTCTTTCCTCACAAGGACTCAGCCAATGAAAAGCTACAGACTCCTTGTTTACTATCACCCTCCCGACTTCCTTTTCCTTTCTATCAAAAAGTGTTCTTCCCTTGCTCTGCAGGGAATTACATGTGGCTCATCAAGATTGTAGACCCCAAATTACAATTCTCTGCTGATCCCAAATAAACCTGATGTTGCTGGAGAAATAACTGGCTGTCTATTTCAGGTCAGCATTAGTAATTATACATATCTATCTATCTATCTATATATCATTATACACTTTAGTATATAATTATATGTAATTTATAGTTAATAAATATAATGTATATATAATATAATCTATGGTTTATAAAAATATAATACATATGATATATAAAACAAATGTATATAATATACATTTTTATTATGTAATTATTTTCAAATATATAATTTGAAAGAATTAGATTAGCTTTTGCATATTCTGTTGTTGTTTTTTTGCTACATCAAAGAAAAAGTAGAATTGAATCAGAGCAACTGAACATGGAGGTTCAGAAGCAAAACTTACTTCATTTTACTGTCTATAGTGATATCTGACACAACTCAATTTTATTTTGGACTATTTACAGATAGCTTAATGGTCAAAATAACATGCCTCAATTCCAAATTTGGAATAGCAGTTTGTTTTTTTGTTTATTTACTTATTTATTTTTTAAATAGTGATTTCTTTAGTTTCTCTCCTTATTTAGAAATTAAGCATATAGATAGTTATAATAAATAAATTGATTGTTAACCATGTGGCCAGTAATGTCACAAATAAAGTATATATAATTCACTAATAGTTTACTTTTAGTCTCATATTAAAGTCCAAGCACTTTAATTACAGAGTAAATTTATATTGTAGTGATACAGTATGTTAAAGATTTACTTTGTAGGAAATGTTAAAGCAGAAAACAATACATAAATCTATCATTTCCTGTTTTTATATTCCCTTAATATATTTCATTCAAAATTCTGTTAAATTCTTCAACTTATGAAGTCAAAAATCGAATCTTACTTATGTTAAAGTGCTAATTATACTAAGTTATAAAATTTAAAATACTGAATAAATGAATCAAAGGTAGAATTGTAAACAAAAATTTGCATTCTCTTTTATAAGTTGTATTGTGTGAAAAAACTAACAATTTGTAAAAATAAGTCATTTCCATCACTTTTCAAGCACCTCAATTATCCCTTCTTTTTAAAGAGTGCCCAAATGCTCCAGACATATGAGCTGACCCTCTGTCTGACTGCAATCTCAGTCCATTTAGGTTTCTATTTTGTAGCTCAACAGGTAGGATAATAATTCTAATTAACTTATCTTCCACACCCTCTAGACCAGGTGATCTCCCAGGTGCAGTGACAAATGTCTCATAACCAAACAAATGAGATAATGACAGTAAATTTGATCAATACAGATTCTAATTGCTTAAAAAAATTGAAATGCAATAGGAAGGAAATGGCTATTTCTGTATCCCCATCAGATAAGTATTTTCAAAACTGTAATTATTCTTTGTTTTTCATTCTTCTATCTATTCATTCTATATATTAACTATGGCCACTTGGGTAGACTAATTTGTTTATTTTTATCTTTTAAATTGAACTATAGTCAGTTTACAATATTTTGTCAATTTCTGGTGTAAAGCATAATGTCTGTCATACATATACTTACATCTATTCGTTTCCATATTCTTTGTCATTATAGGTTACTACATGATATCAAATATAGTTTCCTGTGCTATACAGAAGAAACTTGTTGTATATCTATTTTATATATAGTAGTTAGTATTTGCAAATCTCGAACTCCTAATGTATCCTTTTCTACCCTCTTTCCTCCCAGAAGCTGTTAAGTTTATTTTCTATGACTGTGAGTCTATTTCTGTTCTGTAAGTAAGTTCATTTGTGTCTTTTTAGACTGATTTGGTTTTAATCAATAAAAGAAAGAAACCCTGAAAAGCCCTAAGAATTAATTATAGAAAAGTCTTTGATTGAATGCATACTACCATCCAAATCTAAAGCTAAGAATCACCATGCTACGTGGAGAGAGAAGATGTAGCGGGCCAGAGAAGGAGGTAAGTAAAAGGGCAGGAATATGAAGGTCAGGAGATGAACGGAAATGTGAAGGAAAATGGAAAGTGGAATTATTTATCTTACATTGGTTAATATAAGGAAAAGTTAGATTTTGACTCCCAGTTTCCTATATCTGCTTTCTTCCTTATCCTGCCCATTGCTACTCCTACACCTTCTCTTTCTACATACAGTCTAGTCTCAGAATCAGTTACCCTTCCAGCTCTGAAGCTGCGTAAGTTCAAATCTCCTGATTTCAAATGAAGGCTTTGAGGAACTACTTCTGTATTTCATTTTTTAAAAACCATGTTGTTATGCAAATACTTTGAGTGTGTTGTATTTACAGACATAGATCTTCATTTACTTACTATAAAGCCACTAGGTTAAAGTTTCTGTTTTGCTTTTTAATCATTCTTTTTTCAGTCGGGGGAGATAATTAGGTTTATTTATTTATTGAGGAAATACTGGGGATTGAACCCAGGACCTTGTATATGCTAAGCATGTGCTCTACCACTTGAGCTATACCCTCCTCCCAAGTTTTTTGTTTTAATTTAATTTTTTTAATATGAAATATTCTAGTATGAAATACACTCAAGTAGCTTTTAAAACAAACAATTTATCCAATTACCATGATGTATGCAAAAACACAGGCAGGCTGATTCTGCTATGAAACTCAGCACAAAAGAACAGTCAGGATAACTTTGATGCTCTATAACTTTTGAGCTAGTCTTTCCTAAAATGATGAAACAAACCCATTATCATCATCAAGAACAACAAAAACCTAGTGATTTCTCACTGTATGTAATAGTTATGAGTATAAATACATTTTTATAACTGTTAGAAAACTATTTTTTAATAAAATAACTGTTGAACTTCATAAAATATAAATGGTATTCTAATATTTCAAAATATTTAATTTTCCAGATTTTTATAATTAAATATTAAAATGTTTTCCTTTAGAAGTAAACACCATATAACCTTTTAGATCACATAATACTTTCTAATAATTTTTATACTCAAAATATTTATAGTATTTTTGGAGTGTGTTTAATAATGGCTAATATTGTATTTTTCCCTTTAAAAACTTAATCCTTCTTTAAAAATTAATTTTCTCTAAATTTTGTCTAACTTTCTGATACAAGAAAATTAAAAGTGCTATTTAATTCTTGTAATAATTAACAGCCACTGTACTAATTTAATTTTCTCATTTTGCTGGTTTCTAAATGATAACTGATAAAGAAAATATGCTTAACCAAAGGAGTAATATATGGCAATTTATTTCACTAGGCAGTTTAAATTATATTTTCTCTCTGTAATCATAATGCAATGATGTTACTTTTTTGGAAATTAAAGAAAGAGCCCGCCATGTCTCATGAGTGTGTAAGCACCTCAAAATCAAGAAATGTATATTAGTCATCTTTTAAGAGTGTCATTTTGTGCCTAATATGGAATCTGAGCCCTATTTACTGAGTTACGGAGTTGGTGCAGAACAATGAAAAGCATTTGTACTCCAAAGGAAAAAAAACCAAACAGAATTTAAATTCTGACTCTGCCACTGCACATTGTAGAAGGCTAACTAGTCACCCCCAAAATATATTTTCAAGTTATAACCCTCAGTTCACTATGTGACCTGATTTGGAAACAGGGTCTTTATAGATGTAATTAAGTTAATGCTCTTGAGATGAGATGACATCACTTTAGATTTAGAGTGGCCCTAAATTCAATGTCTTTATAAGAGACAGAAAAGGAGAAGACAGGGACACACAGAGGGAAGGCTTAGTGAAAATGGAGGCAGAGATTGGAGTAAAGAATCCCTAAGCCAAGAAATACCAAGAATTACCAGCAGCCACCAGAAGTGAGGCAGTAGGCTTGGCATGGATTCTCCTTTGAGTCTTAATAAGGAACAAACGCTCCTGACATCTTGATTTCAGAATTCTGACCTCCAGAAATGAAAGAGAAAATTATTTTCTGGCATTTTAAGCCACAGAAATTTGTGATAATTTGTTAGGGCAGTCTTAGGAAACTAACACTAACTTATAGTCACTAAGGGAGTTAGATTTCTCATTTTAAAATGGGGCCAATACCCACTTATCAGATATGTTAAGAACATTAAATGAGATAAAATAAATACACTACTTAATATGGTGTCTGATATCTAGCAGTGCTCAGAAACATTGCTTACTTTACTGATAGTCACTCAGGAGCAGTCTCTAACTGAACTTCCCAAAAGAACATCTAAAATATGTTTGTCTTAGCAAGAAACATAATTTAAGATTACATAAACTAAAATCCATTAAAAGGCAGTTTTCATGTATATTTCTTATATTACTCATAGATTTGGAAAATCACCACAATGAGGAAATTTAATTAAATATAATGAATATTAGTTATTAAGAAATTACATAGCACTTTTGAATGTCTTGTAATATAGGGAGGTCAGACAATTTTCATCTTCTTCCCTGAACATCTGCCTTCTTGACTCTTCCATAATATGGAGTAAAGAAAAGATAAGAGAAAGGACTCTAAACTCTTAACTCCTGAACGGCCACAGGAAACTTTTTGTAGCTCATAACTTGAAGAATAATTATATTCTCACATATTTAGAGATTGAAAAGAAATCATGTAATTTTTAAAAGCTTTTAATCTTGACAGCCTGATCCCAATATCTTCTGATTACTTTTAATGTTTTACCTCAATTGGCTATTCTATATGAGAGCAAAGAAACACACTCTTTTAAATTGTAAGTCAAAGTTTCACAAAAAAGGCTGACTGTAAATAACATTTTCTAACTTAAATAATATCCAGCAAAGAAAATTTTAAAGAAACAGAGGCTATAAAACTTAGGATTATTCCAAAACACAGACTGAATGGATTTTGACCAGCAAGTTTTCATAAAAAAATCCCCATGTCTAACACACATTTATTAATAAAGAATGATTTTTGTTCTTTCCCATGTAAAATGAAACAAAAGCAGTGGCCAATAAGTTAAAATGATATCATTAATTTCTAACACTAATTGATGTTTCGTAGATAAAAATGATACTGTAGGAGAAGATTCTTGATCTAATGTTAGAATTTACTACAATCTGTTGCAGAGATTGATAATAAAGATTTCTCAGTCAAATGAGTTCTGTGATTATATCTACCAATTTTCCAAATGCCATAAATCCCACAAAAACAGATGTTAAGAAAATAAAGGTCAATCTACATAAGTTCACAACATTATTCTTAATGAGACGCAGCAATACAGCCAGGGTTGTGAGGAGGTGGGTGGTGGTTAAGAAGGGACACTAGCCAATGTTCTGTGGGGTCTCCCAGGAAACCTTCCTACAGGACATTTTCAGTCTCCCCAAAATGTACCTTTAGTCTCAGATTTAAAAACAGATCAGTAATTAATTTTTTATAAATAGATTTATCTGAACAAGATTCATGAGAAAGTTGTATAAAATTCAATGTTAATTTATTGGTTTCCAGTTTCAACTGCCGCTGCTAAGAAAACTAGATGGTTAAGGCCCCCAGACTCCAGCCTCATATTCTCCCCATAGATGTCCCATGGGAAAGCAGATCACAGATCATAAGGAAAAGAGTGCCTGTGGAACATGGAATAATACAGACAAGAAAATGCTTGAGCACTGAGCTAAGTTTACTAATAATGTATATTTTCACAATAAATTATACCTACCATAGGGATCAATAATTCAACTGTTTCTTGGATTGCACATGAAAGGGTACACAAATGCTTAACTTTTAATAAAAATCAGTGTCTTTTGCCAAAACTACTGAACTTATTAAAAAGAAAACATAATTGGAGAGCCTCATGTAAGTCTATGAAATTAGAGTACTCCTTCAGACCTTATACAAAAATAAACACAAAATGGTTTAAAGACCTCAATATAAAACATGACACCATAAAACTCCTAGAAGAGAACATAGGCAAAACATTCTCAAATATAAATCATAGCAATATTTTCTTAGATTAGTCTCCCAGGGCAAAATAAGTTAAAGCAAAAATAAAGAAATGGGGCCTAATCAAACTTCAAAGCTTTTGTATAGCAAAGAAGATCATCAACAAAACGAAAAGATAACGTACGAAATGGGAGAAAATATTTGCAAACAATGTGACCAACAAGGGTTTAATTTCCAAAATACACAAACAGCGTCCTTAAAAATCTAAATATAGAGCTACCATACGATCCAGCAATCCTACTCCTGGGCATGTATCTGGAAAAGACAAAAACTCTAATTTGAAAAAATGCATGCACCCCAATGTTCTTAGCAGCACTATTTATAATAGCCAAGACATGGAAGCAACCTAAGTGCTTATCAACAGATGAATGGATAAAGAAAATGTGATGTGTATACACACACACACTTACACACACTGGAATATTACTCAGACATAAAAAAGAATGAAACAATGCCATTTGCAGCAACATGGATGGACTTAGGGATGATCATACTAAGTGCAGTAAGCTAGAAAAAGGCAAATATATAATATCACTTATATGCAGAATCTAAAATATAATAGAAATGAATCTATTTACAAAACAGAAACAGACTCACAGATGTAGAAAACAAATTATGGCTACCCAAGTGGAAAGGAATGAGGGGAGATAAATTAGGAGTATGGGATTAACACACACAAACTACTAGTAATAAAATAGATAAGCAACAAGAATTTACTGCATAACACAGGGAGCAATAGTCAGTATCTTGTAATAACCTAAATGAAAATAATTTGAAAAAAATCATATGTATGTGTGTATATATATGTGTGTATATATATGTATGTATGTATATATATATGTGTACACTTGAAAGTAACACAGTATTGTAAATCAACTATACTTCAATTAAAAAAAAAACATAGCAATACTTGCTGTTGTGAATTTAGTCTGGCTTGTAGCAGAGAAACTGACCCTTTTCAACGTTGCAAGGGAATACTTCAACTGCACAACTACCCAATCCCTCAGCCCTGTGAACTGTGCACAGCTGCTCAAAGAAGCTGTACTCTGGTCCCCAGCCATGCTCTCCACATGCTGCTCCATCTATCTGGACTTGCTCTTGTTCACATTCTTTACCTGATTAATTTCTGTTCATCCTTTAAGAGTTACTTGGGTATCATCTCCTAGTTCAATAGAAAGAGAAAAAACCTCCAACAGAATGAGGAGAAAAGATGATACCTTGATAACAATTTTAATGTAAAGAACCTAGAAAGAAGAAATAGGAAAGATGGATTAGAAGCCCAGCTTTGTCGCTAAGTCTTGTACTTTGGTAAATCAGTTCATCTCTCAAAGATTTATCTGTGATACGGATATATTGGAAAAGATAATCTCTAAGACCATTTATAGTTTCATATTGCTAGTCTATGACAATTTCTTATATTCTCCCCCTACTGGGAAACTTAACCTATTTGCATCTTTAAGAAAAGTCATAAGAATATAAATTAAATTCACCCTCCAACTCTGTGATATCAACAGTCCACAACTACTAAATCTAAGTTATATTTACTAACATATTCTTTAATATGTTGCCTTAATCTAGATGTTCATTTAATGTCACTAGTGATCTCATCATGCCTGTAAACTTTAATAAAGGCAGTATTCAGCACCTTGTGAGCGCTGACAGATATGTATTAATATGTAGAAGAATCATAAAGTAACATATAAACATGTACAGGGAAAAATTTACCCCTTTAATAATTGGATGCTAGTTTAATCATGGAAAATTTCCAAAGTTCTAAAAGAGTATTCTGATTATTCCTAATTCCTAAAGATAGTAACCTAATTCATTTACTTTTAGCTCACCATCTATTTAAAAAGAAAATGTGAAAGCAAGATCACAATCCTTTCATTCTGTATTATAGTATTAGCCCACAATATTCTTTGCGTACTAAGTTGAGTACTTCAATTTCCAACCTTTAAATGTCGTTGTATTAGAATAATTTTGGCAAGAGAGGACTGTAACAACATGACAATACATACCGTCACTGAGGTACAGAAATATGGATTAGTAAATGATTACTGGATCGGATTTTAATGGTATTGGTTCCTGTCTCTCTGTTTCATATTGCATGCACAGTTTCTGTTTCATCATTAACTTTAAATATTTAATATAAAACTATTGACTTAAAAAACACAAAAATATCTGCAAAATGTCAATTATAGAGGTAGGAGGCATAAGCTATAAAAATACTGTGAATATGATTGCTATAGACTGAATATTTATATTCCCCAAAAATCCATATGTTGAAACCTAATCTTTAATGAGATGATATTTAGAGGGGAAGCCTTAGGGAGGCAGAGCCCTCATGACTGGGGTTAGTGCCCTTATAAAAGGCATACCAGAGAGCACCCTCAACTCTACTGCCAGATGAGGACACAGTGATAAACCATTGTGAACCAGGAAGTGGGCTCTCATCAGACACCAAATTTGCTAGCTCCTTAATCTTGGACTTTCCAGTTTCCAGAATTGTAAGAAATAACCGTTTGTTTAAGCCACCCAATCTATGGTATTTTTGGTAGAAAAGCTGGAACAGACTAAGGAGATAATCATTTTGGTAATTCCTTAGTAGTAACAAAATTTAATCTAACTTGAGTTTCACAAATTTAAAACATGTCATAAATCATATAGCAATATAGAGCAGATCTTTCTATATGTAATTTTTAAAGGAAAGTTTATTTTTAGTTCCATTTATTCCATTTCCAATGCTATATATTTCTTCCTTTAACATTTCTTATGGTGGAAGTATACTGGCAATGATTTTTCTCAGCATTTGTTTTTCTGAAGTCTTTATTTCACCTTCATTTTTTTGGAAGGTGGGATAAAAAAATTTTAAATAAAATAAATAGATAAACTGACTATAGAATTCTGTGTTGCTAGTTTGCTTTCCCCTTTCAAAACTTTAAAGATGTCACTTTATTGTCTCCTAGCTTACAGGGTTCTTGGTGAGAAGTCCACTGTAATTGTCATTTATTCCTCTGTATGTAATGTATATTATTTTCCTTCTTTGGCTGCCTTCAGCCTTTTCTTTGATTTTTAAGCAGTTTGAGTAGGCTATGCCTAGGTAACTTTTTTTGTTGTTGTTGCTGTTGTTGTTTTTAATTCTCCTTTGTTTGGTGCTCTTTAAGCTTCTTGGATCTCTAATTTGGTGTGTGCCATTAATTATAGAACATTGTGGCCATTGTTCCTCAGTTCTTTCTTCTATACTGTTCTGCTTTTTCCCACTGAGATTTCAATTGCACATGAGTTAAACCACTTGATATTTTTCCACAGCTTTGAATTTTTTTTTCCTTCTTGCCACTTTTTTTCCTACTGTGTTTCAGTTTGGGTAATTTATATCGACCTATCTTCAAATTCATCGATTTTTTTTTCCCTTGGCTACGTTGAGTCTATACATAAGACCATCACAGACATTCTTCACCTGCTATTGAGATTTTAATATCTAGCATTTCTATTGGATTCATTCTTGTAACTCCATCTCTCTGCTGAAATTGCACACACATCTGTCCTTCCATATTGTCAAATTTTTCCATTTAACATACTAATTATGGTTATTTTAATTCCCCTTTCTGATATTTCCAACATTTGCATAATATCTGAATCTGATTCTGTTGTTTCTTTTGTCAGTAGGCAGTGTGTTGTTTTTTCTTGCTTTTCCATGTGCCTTCAAATTTTTGTTGAAAGCCAGATACATTGCATAGGACATTAGAGACTTAGGTAAATAAATTTTATGTCTGGAAATGGGCATACCTTTCCTTCTGCTAAGGCTTTAGTATGGACAACTGGGTCAACCAAAGTAGAGTTAAACTGAGTTCATTACTGTTGCTATGGTTACCCACAGCCTTCAATTTTCTCTAATGATACTGAGTGCTTAGGGTAGGAACTGGTTTGTCAAGAATTTTTCTAAACATATGCTCCACCTTCAGTCTCTAGTTTGCACTGGGCCTCAGAGAGGGTTTCTTTCCACACTCCTGTAACATTCCCAGCCACATTCTATTATTTAACAACTCACTGCTTGTTAGTCTGTGTTAAGGAGAGTGGGGCCTTCTCTGCTCCTCTGATTGAAACTAAATCTTAGGAAGGCACTGTGTCCCAGGGTCTCACAGATGTGGCCCTCTCGGTATTTGTCACCTCCAGCTATAGTTCTGAGCCCTTCATGTATTCTTGTCCCTGTCCCAGAAATAAAAGATGTTTTTCTGTTCCCTTCTCCCAGCTGCAATGGGTTTTCCCCAGTGTGGTTTGCTTTCCCCCTGTATTTGAAGCTTTTGTTCTGTATGGACAATTGGGAAGAAGCATCTGGGTGAAGTTTTGTGCTTTTCCTGGAGTAGCTGCAGTTCCCTTCTGTAGACCTTTAGTTCAAGAGACACTTTCTGCCAATGTTTTTATGTGAACATCTAATGAAGCCTGTAGAGAAGAGCCTATAAGTGAGTATAAATTCTTATGTTTATATTCTCTTGCTAGCGTACATTTACCCCTCACCAATTTGTTGACCAGAATTTAACAGGATTCTGTTATCTGATGGTGCCTGCTCCGTATGGTCTCTCCTTGCAAGGTGCCTGTCTTTGCTTCTATCTTAGGTTGACTGCCCTTGTGACTTTAGTTCTCTGATGATTCAAGAAAAGTTATGAATTTCTATTTTCTCCAGGTGTTTTATTGTTATTCTAAGTATAGGAACAATGCTCTTTTCAGCTTTCTACATCCCAAGCTGAAACTATAACATCTACATACAGTTTTATATTCATCACCTAAATAAATTTAATAGCATAGAATGATAATTGCAATGATCTATACATCAAAGGAAATGCCTTTTTCTTTCTTTGTATCATAACTGAGCATGGGTTTTTACGTTTTCAGCAGTTCAAAATTGTAAGCGCAATTAAATGTAAAACCACTATTTTGGTCTTAAAAGAAAGAAGTTATTTAGCATTTTCCTTGCAAATTATAGGATTATAACATACATTACATTTTTCTTTTGTACCTTTTCCACCTTTGAACAATGCATTTTATTAGCTTGTCTTCTATTAGTGGTATACTGATAATTTCATCATGCCATTTAAGGTTTTTCCCTGGTATTCTCTGTCTGACTGAAACTTCTTTTCTGAAGAATGGAACTTCCTCAATTCCCAATATACATGTGTATTTAACTGTGAACTTATAGACGTAATATATTTGTCTTTGTTCCCTAAGAATACAGAGCCAGATATGCATTCCTTTACTCGTGTAAGGTTTATAGGAACCCTACCAGACATGCCTTTGGAAGGTGTATTTCAAAAATACTAATAGGAAAAATTCTGTTAGTTATCACTACTCTTGAGGGTTCTTCCTTTATTGCTTTTAAGCATAGCAACGAAAGAAGAAAACAAGTAAAGCAGAAGTTACATCTAAAATAGGATGATAACTGATGCAAAGATACTGTGTGGGAAAACAGAGATAGAAAAGAAAGGGGAATGACAACAAATAAACTGAAAAACCAAGAGGAAAAGGAAGTAAATCAGAAGGTACAATAAAAACACTACTTTGAAAAGTTTGTTCTTATGAAGCTAGCTCAGTATCTTAAAATCATTCATTTTGACTTTGAGATTAATATTATAAATAAATACTTTGCTCTCCTGCCTTTCTTAATTTGTTTTAGATCACTACTTGCTGATTAAATCAATTTGGATTTTTTTTTTTTTAAATTGCTCTTTAGCTCTAAAAAGGAAAAAATAACTTGTATGAAAATTAGGGGAGGTAAATTAAAGCAAATGAGAGGGAGAAATACTTCGGAAAATTGATAGTATACAAATTGATACATTGAATCAAAAGTGGTAACTATTCCTTGGATATTTTTATATTTTCAAGGATTGTTTGAAGTACGATGTGTAAAATCCTATGGAAATATTTAATCTTTTAATCACAGGTATCAAAAATTATTTTTCTTTACTTTTAGGATAATTCTTCAACTAGTTAGTCAACAACAAAAGCGTATGCTTTTATGTTTATGCCCTCCTTTTAAATATGTAACTTCAATTCTATTTGTGTTATAAAGGAAAATGCTGTCTGGTTCTGAATAGTAAGGTGGTATTATTATCATGTGTAGTCATTTGAGTTAGATTGACATTCAACTATCTGGAGAATGACAGCTAAATTAGGTAACTACCATTGAATAGACTACTTATAAATATTTGATGCTCTTTTCTTTCATAAACTGGGAAACAACAGGCCAATATTGCAAAATATGAAAACAAAGTATTTAATTATTTTAGCCAAATCATTTTTGACCTGTTTAATGTATTTTGAAATTTGATATTCACAATTTTTATATTTATGGTTTATTAAATCTTAGAATTAGTTTATTACATTTTAGAATATTCTTTTGAAAAAGATAACAAGATGTGTCTATTAAAAATATATGCCTTTGTAATTTGGAACTCTTAAAGTAGTTACTATAATCACAAAATGGAAAACCTAATAACCATTGTAAAATCAGTTCTTGTATTCTGAATTGTAAGGATAACATTTTATGGGTCAAATCTTTGCAAAAATTTATCCAAATATTATAGACCTCAGTGTATACAAATTTAGAATTGGTCTTTACCACAATATGATAGAGCTTCACTCACTAAAATTGATTATAACTTTTAAAATATAAATCACTAGGAAATTAAGTCAATATCATTTGAATAGATAATGTTCCGTTTAAGCATTTGATAATAAAAATGTACTATAAGCATTGAAAAAACTTTTCAAGACTCTTTCTTCCCCAAGTTAAGTTAATCTTACTGTGAGAGTATCTCTCTGAAAGTGAAAAATACTAAGACTATATTTATCCAGTTTTATTGTAATTAATTATTAGTAACATATAAAGGCATATTTGAGTGAGCCTGTTAATGAAAAGGCACACAACATTTCATGAGATGGAGATGTGAATCCTCTCATTGTAGATTTATAGCCTCATCATCTAAGCAACTCCTCCCTATTGCTGGATTCTACTTTGGGGTATGACCAAATAAAATTGTTAAACTGGCTATATCTTCAAAATAGTTACAATGACAGTCATAGAACAAGAAAGTCCTTAATACTGAATACAAAAAACATAAATAAAAGTTTAGTTAATTGTAACCCCAAGAAAGTACTAGTCACTGGTTCTGACATAGTCAAAAACATAAATACTAGAAGCTGGAACCAAATGTAAGATACCTACATAGGTACTGATTTTAGGAAACAGGGTAGGAATGAAGACATTTAATATGAATATTCTGATGTTCTTGTGTAGAATAAAACATTTACTCTTTCAACTCTTTTCCAGCTTTAATAAGCACCACAATTACAAATATGTAAGGACTCTCTACTGATAGGTAATTCAGAGATTCGAAGACTTGTACTTGACCAAAGGGAAATGTGATAATCAGCATTCCAAGTTCCTGTCTTATAAGCTTACTATTTCAAAGTCCACATGCTTAGTAAGGTAATACCCATTTTATGGTTTTATCCATGGAGGCATAGGAAACATTTCAATTTTAGATATTTAGGCTTAGGGAAAGCATCAATCATTTTATTTTATTTTATTTTGGTTTTTGTCAGATTAGCTCTCATTTAACCAGAAATAATGATCTGAAATCTCAAATATCTGGTATTATTTTTATATTATACATTTTGATTTTATAAAAGTGAGAAATAAGTTTAGTCCAAATTGAAGACTGTACTTCCATAACCTTTATATTCCCACTCATGATTGCAGGGCATGAATAATGAATTTGCATTCCCAAACGTTTCTAGTAACAATATCTTCTCTATCTCCATAACAATAGATATTTCTTTATCTTCAAGGCAATATAACTTATAAGCACAACAGTGATTTTTTTACTTTAAAAAGAAGCAAATTAAAAAAAATTCACATCTCATTGGAGTTCTTGCTATAGTTGTCAATTTTCATCAATTAATACTATAACTGAGCAGGATCCTATGGGCCTTTTCCAGGACAGAACCCACCCTCTATGTCCTCTGCCTGCCTCTTGTCTGTAGAAAAGCTGTAGTCTGCCAGGCCTCTCCTGAGTCACAAAAGCCTGACTCAAGAATTAATGATTGAAAGGTTGTGAACATGTAGTGACAAAAACAGCAGTTGGATCAGGAGAACTGGTAAGAATTTAAACAGTAAGTCAGCCATATGGCAGTCACAGAATCTTTAATTCCTCCCTGAAGGACACAGATAACAGTGCCTGATGCACATTCCTAAGTTGTTTTACAGATGCTAAGCCCCCCACCAAATGGAAGAAGTTAACTACTTGATGACCATGAACATGTACCGCCTAGACATCCTGGAGCCTGAGGACTGACACTGTTAACCCCTATGACACCACCCTGCTACCTCACCATCAGCCAATCAGAGAATTGTGCAGGAGGTGATCACACACCCTGTGACTACCTCCTTCATCTTGCCTTTAAAAATGCTTCCCTGAAAGCTATCAGGGAGTTCAGGTCTTTTGAAAATTAGCTGCCCCAAACTCCTTGTCTGATACCTTACAATAAATTCTGTACTTTTCATCACAACCTGGTGTCAATATATTTGCTTTACTGTGTACAGGGTGAGTAAACCCAAGTTTAGTTTGGTAACAGTACTGCATCGATACCTACATAAGAAATCATGCTTTTAGTATATTTTAGAAAGTTAGATGATAAAGAAATAAATAAAAAGAAATAATAGCAAGGGGTAATCAACTGAAACCAGCTGATGATTATTTACCTTCAGAGAAATATTCAATATATCTAAATCCCATTCTCTATTCACCTTAGTGGTTCTTTCTTCATACAACTTTGTAAGAATTCAAACCTTCAACATTCTTTCATGAAAAAGAAAAGTGCATTTTTTTTCTTTAGGTAGCTTTATAATGGTACAAAGTGCTGCAGAGTTTTTGTTTTTTCTTTTCTTTGTAATCGATTCATATATCCTTCTCAGTGAATGTCATCAAATCATATATTTCTTTTGCCAATAGTGAAGAAAAATATTATGCAAACAGGACTATACCTTTGAATCATCTTTAACACCATATTAACATGAATCTATCTGGCATTTATTGCTAGGCACAACAATTAGAATCATGTGGTGTATTGCTATAGCAGTCTATAATGGAGGTAAACAACCATGATTTTCTGATGGATGCTAGCGCTGGAAAAGAGAAAAGACATGGATGGAAATGGGCAATGACAACAGCTCATTCTCAAAGTCTGATGGCACTTTGGAGATTCTACGTATTAAATTTACATCTCTCATTGACAAAAAGTTCAGCTAAATCAGATAAGCTGTTACAGAAATCTGAGCTGAAAAGCAAATATCTGACTCTCTGCAAGGTGCATATATTTATAATACAGCTGAGCAAGGTTGTAAAATCCAGGATTCCTATATAAAATTTTACAGATTATTTTCAAATTTTCTAAATATGATAACCTAGAAATACACTAAGGTGGCTAAAAAGTCAAGTTTGTTTTTAATTCGCTAGAAGGAGGATTTATTTTAATGGATTTTTCCTTTTCAAGGAAAGAGGTCTCATTAGCTGTGACTAAATCACAGCTGTATATGATACACGAGATCTTTGAACAAATCTATAGAAGTTAGGGTTTAAGTAAGCTTACTGATTCAGTTAACATAGAAAGCACCAGTACAGTTGCTAAATGACAATGAACTTAAGTAAGAGCCACTTGTATCCTTGCCCCAGACTTTGAGCCATTCTTGAAGCCTTGACACACTTGGCCACATTGCAGTGCAGTTTTCTTAAATGGGCTGGATAATGACAAACAGATAAGGAAGAGGCCAAGGGAACCGTCTACTACAAACACATTATAGGTAATATACAACACTGGGAATTGCATATTGACCTGAGGGCATTTGGTCCCAATCAGCATGCCATGCTACAGCACAGAAAACATAGTCATGTTTACAACACAGAGCTGAATTTAAAAGACTCACATAATTGCCTGCGAGAAGGTACAGGAGCACTTCCATAAGCTGTGCCCTGTAAACAAAACACATTTTTTTTTTCTCGGAGCAACTGATCATCAGTAACAGCAGAAAATGGTGGAGAAATGAATAAAGAAAAGAAATACAAAATCAAGATGGCTTAAGAGGCTTTTATTAAATAAGGCTTTTAGAGTCATTGCATTTGGCACATATATATATTAAAATCATACTGGTTGGAAATTAAGAAAAAATATGTAGTACACTAAAATAAGAAAGTAAAATAAAAATTACAGTGAAAGATGGGATCATTAAATTTGACAGGGAGTTTTGTGAAAAGTAGAACATACATGATATTTATTTATTAAGTGTCCTCCTTAAAAAGTAGGTTCCCTTGCACCAATTCCTTGGCTGATGCGAACATTTTTCAGTCTTAAACTAAGCAGTGTACTAGTATTTGCTCCATTCTTTTCCTACCTCAAACACTATATATAAAAAATGACCTCAATAAAATGGCTCTAATCTGTACACCAATAAAAGTTAATCACTGAAAAATGGCTTAGTCAAATGGAGAGAAAAAGTTACTACATAAAAATATTAATTGTGTATGATAGACAACAAAGTTACAACAACCTTGCTACATCCTTCCGGTAGACAAGTCTGTACAAACACATATTGCAATTCAAATTGTATAGTTTCATGCCTGGCAAGGATTTCTGTCACAAAACCATTATAATATACTCAAAGAGAACTTTTCAAATATTAGGTAAATATAGGTCTCTGTGAAAATCAATAGTTCATTATAAATCTAATAACTTACAAATGACAAGAATATTTTGAAAATGATTAATATTTATTGAACACTTATTCTGAAGCCCCTATTTTTAGTATTTGAAAAGCATTATTTCATTTAGTTCCTACAACAGTCCCTGAAATAGTTAAATTTTTTTTTACCTTTATTATTATTCCTATGTCTTCTGATGAGGAAACTTTTAGAATTAAGTAACTTAGATTTAGTTTAGAATCAGTTAAGAAATTGTCCAGATATTTAAGGCTAGTTAAGTATTTAAAATGGAGGACCTACAAAATAATCTTTGTTGTGGCATGTAATGGATTTTTCTTCTAATGAGAATAGCAAATGCTAGTATTATGGCCTTGGTTCCTTTAAAGGTACATCAGAGAGGGGGCTATCTGTCTACATGCTTGCATTGAGGGATGACAAATAAGGCACGCAAGTCCGATGCTTCAATTTTCTTCATCTAAGAATATGTTTTTATCTCTGAATTTACCTATTTTCTTATGGTCTGTTGGGATTTGCCTGGGGTAGGTTTAAATAAATTTTGCCCTGGATGGAGATTTGTGAGTAAATTTGATCAAAGGACTGCAATCTTCACTTAGCAGAAAGCATAGTACTCCAGAAACTTGCTCTACAGCTCAATCATAATTACTTACAGCAAAAATTCATCATTTGTGAGAAATTTATTATGCTTTTGTCCTTTATCTTTTAGAGTTTTTAATGAGTTGTCAAGTTCATATGTACCTTTCATTATAGTATCATACAGACTAGTCTCATTGTCCTAAAAATCCTCTATTCTCTGTTTAATCATCCTTCCCTCCCCCTAACCCTTGGCAACCACTGATCTTTTCACTGTCTCACAGTTTTACTTTTTCCAGAGTGTCACATGGTTGGAATCACACAGAATTTAGTCTTTTCAAATTTGCTTCTTTCACTTAGTAATATGTATTTAATTTTCTTCCATGTCTTTTCATAGCTTGATTGCTCATTTCTTTTTAGCACTGAGTAATACTCCATTGTCTGGATGTACCACATTTCACCTACTGAAGAGTATCTTGGTTGCATCTACGTTTTGGAAATTATAAATAAAGGTAGTATAAACATCCATGTGCAAGTTTTAATATGACATAAGTTTTCAACTTACTTAGGTAAATACCAAGGAGGTCAATACTGGATTGTACAATATGATTATGTTTTATTTTGTTCTTTAAGAAACTGCCAAAATTCCTTCCAAAGTGGCTGTATCTCAATAGAATCTTTTACAATTAAAAATGCTATGTCAGCATAAAGACCAAATGTGGACATATTTATTATTTTTAACAAAATGCCAAACCCAATATAGTACATTTCCAAATTCTTTATTTATTAGATCTAGGCTAATATTAGGCTTTATAAAGAAATATAGGTGTATCAGTTAAGAACAAAGGAGAAAAAAATTACAAATTTAAAATTTTATTTTTCAAGTAATACTTGGGTTGGGGTAACAAATAATCAGATTATTATCATAGCAAAATTAAGCATTATTAGAAAAAGTGCCTGTACATAGGAAAACTGCTTAGAATAAACAACTGAGAACTAGTTAAAAGAAAATACTTAGGGAGTCATAATGACTAAGACTCCATTACCCAGTTTACCCATATCATTTTCTTTCTAACCCATTTCCTTTCTAAAAGTTGATTAAAAATTCCATCTATAATTTGAAAATATGAATTGAAGCAACACTTACAGATAATTAAATGTAATAATACAGCCAAATCAAAGTAATGAGTTTATTCATCCAACACTTGGTAAATAAAAAAACCAGTGTTCAATTTAATTGCAGGAGCTTAGAAAATCTAGCAGAGAACTACTTCATCTCTGGACTTCTTTTTCACATAGACAGTATAGTTCATGGATATCACTATTTTTTTTTACAGTGGTTTACAGCATCCCGTATGCTTATTTTGTATTAGAAAAGCCAGATGATCTGAGCACATACTATCCCTGTATGATAATAATGTGTTTCTCATTCCCACAAATGAGAGAGAGAAATAGTAAAATGAATTTCCATCATTACAGCAAAATGTAGGGCAGTGACAGGCTTAGAACTGAGTCCTTTGGCTCCCACAAGTCAGGAGCTTACTTACCCCTCGCTAAGCTCTGATTAAGGTGAGTATGAGGACAGAGGCTTATACTTAGAGGCTGTTCTGTGAATCATGTGTATATGATTTTCATTATAAACCATCTTAGTTGTAAGTCAAGACTTGAAATAAGCACAAGATTTGGAACAAGGAAAAAAGCTGAAAACCCAAAACCCATAAAAGGCAATAAATGACTTAAAAAGCACACGCGCGCGCGCGCACACACACACACACACACTGATGAAGCCCCTTAATATCTTCTTATTTTCTGGAAGCATTTAACAAATACAGATTGTAGGTGTAGTCCGGAGATCAAAGGAATACATAATTTGATTAGGGTGAGATCCAACACCATTTCTACCTGAGAAAAATGTTAAAAATAGTATCTCAACTATGATTCAACAAGAATACAGAACTTACTAGCTCCAGGCACACACACCAAAAAGCAAAACAGTGCTAGAGATGGAATTGAAATTTGAATATAAGAAAATTCTTAAATAACTCTTTATCCAAAAGCCTTGGGCCAAGTGTTTTTCAGTATTCAGAATTATTCAGAATATGCAAAATAATACCCCTAGCTAAGTCTAAGGCTGGCATAATCAAAGACATTAATATTTCTGTAGTAAAAATATGATAACCTCACTGTGACTTTAAAAAAATTATAAACAGCCTCTTGTCCATTTAGATCAGGCCAGATTTGATTACCAAATAAGTCATAGAAAGACTAGACTTTCAGGGGCTTTTGCTTTTTTTTTTTTTTAATTTCAGAACTGCAGATAAGAGATTTAAAGAGCTATAAAATTACTAAACATAATTAGACTCCAAGGGGGCATGACATTTTTAGAAAATTATCATTTTAACTGCCTTATCTTAGGTTCTCATACAGTTAAAGTTCTCTTGATAATGAAATCATGTAAGAAACAATTGTTTAAGAAAATAGATTTAAGACTTGCATATACAGAAGAATGCTCAACTTCTAGAACGATCATGAACAAAAGGAAAATTTGACCTTGGACCCCTAACAGTACATACATGTGGAGAACAGTAGGATTTAGGTAATATAGCCATTTAAGATGTCATGAAATAATGTGATTTTAAATTAAGACAAGATATTTATGATAAATACATCAATATTTTTATATTCCTTCATGCTTTTTGGTGGAGTTTCTATTTTATCTTTTAAGAGTCATGTTTCAACTTTATATATACCACTCAGAACTATCTTTAATGACTAATTAACAGACATGAGTTAATAAGTCAGGAAGTATGTAGACTGTAAAATGCTTGGAGATTCTCTGAAATCAGAAACTACTCAGATATGTGAATTTTAGTTACCTACATTAAGCAAGAACAACTTTACTAGTTTTGTGCTTCCTTAGACATTTATTTTAACCTTTCATTAAATCACCCAAGTTGAACATATTAAAATACTATCTTTTAAAATCCCTCTTGTATCATAGACCCATCCAAGGCATGCCATTGATCCAAGCACACAACCTTGGATGACCTACAGAGTTATTTGTTCATTAATCAACCGAGGCAGTATACAGAACTTGCAAGGCAAAAGTGCCTTTAAATAGACTGTACTTTTTGTACCTAGTATGTTACATTTATGTGACCAAAAATAGTGACTGTTAGAGCAGGCAGATAGCTAGATATGAGCAGAGAAAGGGGGACACAGGCCAAATGGCAGGAACTGGGCAAAAAAGGAGAGGGGCACAGGGCCAAATGCAGGAAACCACACATCATGCAAACAACAGGGGTCCCTGGGCAGACAAAGAAAAGCAGAAAACTCTGGACTGATAAGAAATCACACATTGCCCTCAAGGCCCACAAAAAAAAAGGTGGGAAAAGGCAGGAATCTCTAGTACCTGAATGCAACCTTTTACTCACTATGCCCTCATTTCAATAAAATTAGACTTGCAGATGAGAAGTAACCATCATGGACCGACGCCATGACACTTCTAGTCCAGACTAAATAAGGACATAAATCCTTCCTTCCATTGGGAAGGTGGAGCTGGGATGAAAATCAGGGAATATGACCCCAAACCCTTCCCTCCGCAATGAATATTCCGCCCATTTATTTTTGTACCCTATGTAACCAACTTGCCAAAGAAACTCAGGACAGCCATTCACCTGAGCCTGCCCGCTCTCCCCTTGAGAGTGTTTATCCATCCCTTAATAAATCCCCACTTTCTTAACCTCTGCGTCCTGTCTCTGAATTCTTCCTGCGAGGAGACAAGAACCTAATCACCAGCAACAGTATTCATAAGACTGAATACCTACTGTTAGCATTTTATACTTTATTTCAAGAATAATTCTTTAGCCATGTTTTAAATTTGAAGGTAGTGCAGTAGAGCTGAGACAATATAGTAAGTAGAAATTGGTGTTAGATCTCTTAACTACCATAAAGGGAAAAATGAAATAATTTTTTTTAATAAATAAAAGGAAAAAATAATAGAGATTTGTGAGATACCTTTCCTTTGTGTTCTCAACAACCTGGTAGAAACTCAGAGATAATAACCTATAAGGTAATGATGAATCACATCCTTATAGCCTCCAAATAATGCTGGTAGAGCTAAGCATTTACAGTTTTATTAAGGAAATAATCACAATAAAACTGCACTGAGAAAATTAAACTGGAATAAAATTAAACTGGAATGCCCTTTTTTTTTGATCTATCTCTAACATTGTCTCTTTACCATAGTTATACACAGTATAATAAATTCAACATATATATTTTAACAAATATTTGCAGTTAAAATTTTGTTATCGTTAATTTTAAACACTACTAGTTTTATGAGATATTTAATTGAAGTATGTGAAAATATGTTTTCTTACATGTACTTAGCTTTAAATTCTTTTTTCAAATTGATTCTCCTGAGAGACTCTTCTGCAGTTTTCAATAACACATCTCCTGCTAGTACTTCAGTAAGAAACACAGTAGGTGGGTATGAACTCTAACTGCACACTGAGACAATGAAATGCAGTTACCCATAAGGAAAACACAAATTCCTCTGCATGCTTTATATCATATTAACTTATAATAGTAATCACAACTTACTGTATTTCCTGGGGATTTCCCAAGGCACAGCCAAAGGCAATCAGTTCCTCCCAGCTAGTCATAAATGTCCTGTGTTTCTTTCATTGCTTAAATATTGCCCTAAGCCCTTTTCTTTTATTATATGCCTTTGAATCGGAGTGAACCATTTCCCAAAAGACACATCAAGAAGAAGGTTGACATTTGCAAAAATAAGAAGCAGCATGCACTGTGTGTTAATATGAGGGCCTGAAAGATTTGACATGCGTTCCTCTAATTATTTAAGATCCTCTTTCTAGCAGTGTGTTCCTTTATTATCAATACAAATTAAAATCTTTTCAATGTCAGTACTCTACACACTACAGAAGTAGGAAAATAAGTTAATATTGAGAACACTCCATTAAAGATTTGTTTTTGTCGAGGTAGAGTTAAATGTTCTCTTTAAACTTACTGTTTTCTCATTTAACACAGGTGTACCAATCACAATAAACTATACGTTTTTAATTCTTATTTTATTGAAGTGTAGTCGATTTACAATGGTAGTTTCAGGTGTACAGCAAAGCAATTCAGTTATACATATACATATATATATATGTATATATATTTGCTTCAGATTCTTTACCATTGCAGCTCATTACAATAAATGAAATATAGCTCCCTGTGCTATACAGTAGGTCCTTGTTGTTTATCAATTTAATATATAATAATGTGTATCTGTTATTCCTAAATTCCTAATCTATCTCTGCCCTTCCTTTCCCCTCTAAACCATATGCTTTTAACAGGAAAAAAAAAACAGAAAAAAGGATCAAAAAAAGTAATGAAAAACAGATGCACTTAAGAGATCAATCACCTAAGAGATTAATTTAATCATTCTAAAACATACACCTGACAAATACAAATACTCATCAAAAACCTTCAGTGCTTATCCAATGATGGCAGAATTCAGAAAAACCTTTGCTTAACTCTCAGGTTTGCTACGAGCTTATGTTCACCTCCTCCTTTATAACTACTTATCCTTTTCCCAAATAACATTCAGACTGGTTGTTAAATAAAATAGAAAGTTGATTGTGGGCTGCACAGAGGAAGGTGATAATTCTGTAGTTTATGTCTTGAATGTCTAAATGCAAACTATACCTAAGTAAGTTTGTAAATTGACATATAGTAACATTCCAATTATGAGCATGCAAAATATTCAGAGGCGTAAGAGAAATGTGGACCTGAAAGTAAAATGTTCCATAAGTAGTATGGAAGATATTGTATCATAGCACTATTTTACAGCCAAAGAATATAGCCTTTCTTAGGCTACAACATGTAATAAAATACATTAAATCAATGTCTTCTGATTGGGCAAAATCAAGACCAGTTATCAGCTCCTGGAGAAAGTCTATAAACCAAGAATCATGTTTCTTGAAAAGCAATTTGAATATTGATCTTTTTCCTATGAATTTACTCATTTCTCTCAAATTTTCCAGTGTTTTCAAGACTTTCGAAAACACTAACTTGGTTTGCTCATCCTTTTCACTTGCCTATTTTATTGGTTCACCTAATTTTTAACTAGTTCACTTAATAACAATAATACTTAAAATAACAATTACAACTAAAATAAACAGGTTTAGGGGCAAACAACTCATGGTCAGAAGTAAGTTGACCAAGAGGAGAGATACCCATCAGCATCAGCATCACAATTTTCCAGAGGGAATGTGACATTTGAACTAATTCAGTGAGCAGGTAAGTGGTGTTCTCTTATGATTGGAATGATCACCCGAATGTTGAATTATGTCCAATAATCACTTTAAGGCGGAAGGAATGATGGGAGCATGTGCTAGCAGAACAATTCATTTTCTGCTACTTACATGATAATCTTCAATTATCTGCAAAATTCTTATTCATAGCACCTCAGATCCTTGTGTTAGTAAATTAATGACAATGTTGTATATATCAATATACAGACATTAATAATTATCTACTAAAGCATAGTTTATTCAATAGTTGAATTTTCCATTCAATTGTTTATATACTCAATAATATATTCAATAGATAATGGTTTACTTTTAGTGAAAAAGTTCTGAACTAATCACAATTTCAAAAGGGTGATTTTAAAGACCAATAACAGGGAAAAGCAAGATGGCAGAGTAGGACACTTGTAGCTCACCCTTTTCCACAAATACACCAAAACTCACATCTACGGACCCACTCAGCCAACCAGAGCACCTGCTGAACTCCGACAGAATATCACCCTCTTCAAAAGACAAAGACGCCAAAAATCTGGTAGGAAAAAAGGAAAAAAGAAGGAAGGAAAAGCAAAACAGTGCAGGACCGATCCCATGGGGAGGGAGCGGCAAAGGAGGACTGGCACTCGTTCACTGGGTCTCCCCTCTCCAACGGAGAGGCCAGTGGGATGGAAGGGGAGCCTCCGAGGCTCAGATCTGCCCTGAGCACCCCTTGACCAACAGAACTGAGTTATACAGGCACAAAGGGTCCCTGCGACACCCAGCCCGAGATGGGAGCCAGCAGCTGGGGCTGGGGCATGCAGCCCGAGCTGGGCGGAGGACTGGGGCGGCTGCACTGAGGCAGCCCCAGGGGACTGCAGGGAGCTGCATGCCGTGGCTGGGAGGGGATATGGAGCAGAACAACCTCATTCCACCATAAATTGCGAAAAAAGCAAAGCAACACAGCTGGTGTGCCCTGGAGAGAGGGGCATCATAGCCTTTGTCTCCTCAGACCTGTGCCACCATTACTGGCACTTCTCGTGAGAAGAGAGGCAGGGCTCAGCCACAGCCACCATATCCTCCTGTGCACAGTGCCGAGGCGGGGGTGGGGCTGAACCCTGAATCCGCACCTGGGGGCTCCACAACCTCCGAGGCAGGACTGAGACTTGTTTACAGCTGGAGGCAGATAGGATCTTTCTACCCTGGCACCTCAGAGAACTCGCGCTGCCAAGACAAATAAGGAGCTGAGATTTGGCACAGAGTAGAGGCGGGGCTGTTCTGCAGTCTTCCCGGAGCCCGCCTTCCAAACGCCGACCCGAGGCAGAGCATGCAGCTGCACAGAGCAGTGGAGCAACCAATGCCAGGAAGGAGCAGGTGGTAACCTGCTGGCAGGAACGCGGCACCTGACTACAGTGCTGGGAGTGGGCACGATCTGCCCTTTTGCCTCCCCTAGTGAAGCATCTGACTGCGGCATTGGGAGGGGGAGTGACCCGCCCACCCACCAGATAAGAGCTCAGCACCTGATCCATTGTTGGGAGGGGGCGTGATCTGCTAGCTGACAGCCACTGGGAGCAGCACAGAAGAGGGCACCAACAGAGCGCCTCTGGAAACAGAAAGCTGAGTTCGGGAAACAGGCCAAAGACAAAAAGACCTCTTGATAAAATCATTAAGAGCACACCGTCTCCAAGAGGACTAGATAACTGATACTCCTTAAGCCACAGTGCCAGAGAGATATGAGCAATATGAAGAAGCAGAGGAACCACTCCCAATTAAAAGATCAAGCGAAATCCCCTGAAAGCATGATCAAGGAAATAGATATTGATGACCTACTAGATCAAGATTTCAAAAAAGGAGTGATCAAAGTACTGAAGGAACTAAAAGAAATAGTGTATAGAGATATAAAATATGTCAAAAATGAAATAGAAGCTATAAAGAAGAACCAAGGAGAATTAATAAACTCATTTGCTGAGATGAGATCTGACCTAAAGGCTGTACAAAGCAGGCTAAATAATACAGAGGAACGAATAAGTGACCTAGAAGACAGGACAACAGAAAGCACCCAATCAGAACAGCTGAGTGAAAAACAAATAAAAACAATGAAAACAATATAAGGGAGCTATGGGATAATATAAAGCATGCCAATCTACGCATAATAGGGGTTCCAGAAGGGGAAGAAAGAACAAAGGGGATTGAAAAGGTATTTGAAGAAATCATGACTGAAAACTTCCCAAACCTAAAGGAATCAGATATCCAAGTACAGGAGGCTCAGAGGGTCCCAAACAGGAAGAACCCAAATAGACCCACACCAAGACATATTATAATCAAGATGGCCAGAGTCAAGGATAAAGAAATGATCCTAAAGGCAGCAAGAGAAAAACAAAGAGTGAGTCCAAGGGAACCCCCATAAGGCTCTCAGCTGATTTCTCTACACAAACACTACAGGCCAGAAGGGAGTGGCAAGATATATTCAAAGTCCTGAATGAAAAAAAGATGCAGCCTAGGATACTCTGTCCAGCAAGGCTATCCTTTAGAATAGAAGGAGAGATGAAGAACTTCACAGACAAGCAAAAACTAAGAGTTTAGCAACACTAAACCCATGCTAAAAGAAATACTGACAGGTTTACTCTAAATAGAAAAGAAGCAGGATGCTACAAAAATGAGAAACCCATAACTGGAAAGGAGATAACGGCCATGAATTACAAAAAGAATAAACACAAAATTGTAAAAGAATACATCTAAATCATTAAGAGTGGGAGAGGGAAGCAAGGAAAGCCATTGTGGAAAACAGTATGGAGATTCTTCAGAAGACTAGGAATAGACTTACCATATGACCCAGGAATCCCACTCCTGGGCATAAATCCAGAAGGAACCCTACTTCAAATTGACACCTGCACCCCAATGTTCACAGCAGCACTATTTACAATAGCCAAGACATGGAAACAGCTTAAATGTCCATCAACAGATGACTGGATAAAGAAGTTGTGGTATATTTATATGATGGAATACTATTCAGCCATAAAAACTGACAACATAATACCATTTGCAGCAACATGGATGTTCTTGGAGAATGTCATTCTAAGCGAAGTAAGCCAGAAAGATAAAGAAAAATACCATATGAGATTGCTCATATAAGGAATCTAAAAACAAAACCAAACAAAGCATAAATACAAAACAGAAACACACTCATAGACATAGAATACAAACTTGTGGTTGTCAAGGGGGAAGGGGGTGGGAAGAGACAGACTGGGGTTTTAAAATGCAGAATAGATAAACATGATTATACTGTATAGCACAGGGAAATATAAACAAGATCTTGTGGTAGCTCATAGCAAAAAAAAAAAAAGTGACAATGAATATATATATGTTCATATATAACTGAAAAATTGTGCTCTACATTAGAATTTGACACATTGTAAAATGACTATTACTCAATAAAAAGTGTTTAAAAAAGACCAATAACAGATTTTAGTATTTGGTAGATAAAATTAATCTGTCATTTCTCTCATGAGTGAAAAGTTGAAGTCAGTAGCTACTGAAAATTCTACTGAGATCTCTAAGAAAATGTCATTAATTTACATTGATATTTCTTTCTTATGGGTCCTCAAATAAAACATAACTCTCAACTTTTAGATTGTGTTTTTTTTCAGTCAACATGGTCTAGTAAGATCGAAATCAAGAAATATCAGTTTACATGCTATGATAGCTAATTTTGACTTAAGTCATTTTAGCCAAGGAACAGGAAGAAATGTAGAAAAAGAATGTTAGAAATATACAGATATCTATATGCATTCAAATATATTATATTCTCTTTATAGTATTTCATTAAAACGTTTTAGGAATAAAATGATAAAACTATGGGTAACATCTAAATTCTCAAAAAAAAAAACATAGCAGCACTTTTTCCTTACAGCTCTCTGTTAATAAAAAATAACATGTGCTCTCCTGGAAGATATTCTATAAATGCAATACAAATGTGCTTTAGGAAATTTACCAGGCACTCTCTTGCTTGCCTTTCATTAGTTTTTCATCCCGGTGGTGTGTTAAAATCAGTAGGGAGCATATTTATGGTTTGGTACATGGTAGTATAATTGTTTCCCTGTTTCCCCAATTTACTCACTTTTAAAAAAATAGAAACATAGTTTATATTGGAGACAGGCAATATTCCTGCGAAATGGATTGAGTTGGGTCCAGCTGTCCTTTTATTTTGACACTCAGCACAGATTTTTAAATAATATATCATCATGTCTATATATATCGTACACATATTAAGGTTTTTTTTTTTTAGAAGACTTTCTCTCTTGAAACTCCTAATATGGAATCACAATTTTTCCAGTATTTATTTGTTCTAAAAACATTATTCAATTTTAATAGTCATTATCATTTTTCTATCCCACTCTGTTTTTCAAACTAAAATACCCCAAGTTTTCTACTTTCCTTCTATAGATATTAGTTTTCAAATCTTCTTGTGCCCAGTATTTAGCACCATTTTGACATATATCAAACGACATCTTGGCTTATAAAGTAGAAAAGTAGAAGAAAAGTTAGATAGCTAAGGGGCTGTCAGAGATGCGCACCAGGATAATAACTATCAAAGTGGGGGTCAGTTATGTTACAGAACTCAGTGCCCCTTGAAATACTTTGCATTCTGTGCACTCACAATGTAATATAACTTTCAAGTGGTATCTATTTAGGAAAGTCAATAATTTTTGATTTTACTGTTGGCAGATAAAGCAAAATGAATAAACCTTAATTTTAAAATTTGGCAATAGGCTACCAAAATTTAAGTGCAGAATATTATAATTAAAATTAACCTCCTCTGGCCTGTTACAAGTAGAAAATGCAAGTACTTTAATCTAATACAAGTCATATTTCAAGAAAATAAGCATTCTAAAATAGTCACTGTCAGAGTGCTCATATTATTGAAGCAAATCTCTGAATTTTGGGCATTTGATTGCCTTTTGTCTAGAATATACTTGAGTAAGCAACGTGTCACTCTCTTTCGCTCTCTCTGTCTGAACACACACACCTGTAGTTGTCATGTATGTGTGTACATTGCATATCCCAGGTATTTTCAAATATGTCACCTCACCTGTTTCTTAAAATACCTTCATGAGCTAGGTAATATTATCCCCATTTAACAGATGACAGTGTAAAGGCCCAGAGTGCAGAAATGACTTGCAGAAGGCCTAAGTGTCAATAATTACTAGAGCAAGTGAGTTTAAAGTTAAGGGATTCAGGTTGTGCTAAGCTGAGCTAAACTGAGAAATTAAGCACCTCTTTTTTTTTTTTTCATGTAATAAGAGCCTCAAGCTTGAATCACAGGGATTGAAATTTAATAATCATATGTTATATAATGCTGAGTTAGATTAGAAATGTTTTTGAAAGTTTTCTCTTACAGTACTGTCCAGTTCAGGCAAAGTAAGAAAATCAGAAGTATGACTAGAAATTCATAAAAATAATACAAATAAAAATAAGTAAGAATAGATTATTTTCCAAATAAAATAAAGAGCTTTCTAATTTTTTAAATTTTAAAAATTAATTGGAATTTAGGTCATTTGGAGAGAACAAAATACAAATGTATTTTAGGTTATATTAATTAGAACTATGAATTTATACGTACAAGGAGGAAAGTTCTAACAGATATAATCCCTTCCTATTTTGTAGTCAGGCCACATTCATTCATTCACTCAACATATATTCACTGAGTAGCTACAATGTGCAGGCAGTTTCTAGATATCAGTAATGTGTTCAATTATGGGCCCCTCACTTAAAAAGAAAATTATGCCATCACGCCTTGCATGCCTACCAAGTGCCAGATATTTTCATGCCTAACACAAATTACTGTTATTTTTGGAATGATAACAGTGAACATTATAGAAACCTTATTTTGTGCTAAACGTATTAAGAGCATCAGTTATTTAAAACTCACAAAAATCTTACTCAGTGGATGTATTTTTATCCCCATTTTTTAAGAAGTAAACTAAGACACATACATTACATAATTTGCTCAAGGTTTCAGAGCCGGTAAACTCTAAGCTAAGATTTCAACTCAAGATAGCCTCAGGGCTGAAGTTTTCACCTACTACACTGTATCTACTGTTTGTGATCACTTATAAGCACTTTCTATACATCATTTATTTTAATCCTCTGAGATTTTCACAATCTTTACAATAATCCCCAAGGCATATCTTATCTTTATTTTACAATGTAGGAAACTGAAGTTTGTGGAAGAGGTTAAACAACTTCTCTAAAGTCATACATATCTGCTCAGTTCTCAAATTTACCAAGCAGAACCACATCTGGGCATTTTTTAGCCCTATGTTATTCAGGGTTAGGTTAAACGTATCTTTGGAGTACCAGCAGAATGAAGGTACAAAGAAATGGGCATATGTATTTAATGAATTGTATACTTGCTGTTAATGATTTTAAAGAATCAGCAATTATTAATGAAGGGAAAAATACCTAGAACTTAATTGGATTCCTTTCTTATTGTCGGTTTATTATTATTTTCATTTGAATTATGTATGTTGGGGAGATGAAGTGGACTGTGATAAATCACTCAATTTTCAGTGCTCAGAGCTTCTAAGAATCTTACTCCTACTCTGAAGATCTCATTTTATATTCATAAAAATTTCATGAAGTAGCATTATTTGTGGCAGAAGGGAAGCTGAGAAAATTAAATAACTTTTCCAAGTCCACAAGGCTAGTAAGTAGCCAGTATGGAATGTAAACAAAAGGCATTATGACTCTAAAATCCAAGTTCTTTCCAAGATATCATACTGACAACGAGTCTAGTCAAGAGAAAGTTACTAGGATAATAAGATTTGAAGTAATATCATAAGAGAAGCAGTTAAAAGAAATAAATGGATTATCCTGGAAAAGTGAAAACTCAGGGGACTAAAAAAATGACTTCCAATATATTGTCACATGTAAATAGATATAAAAATTGCATTATGCCAATGAGGCAGGATGAACACAAAAGGATGGAAAGAAGAAAGACAGATTTTGAATTAACCTAAGAACTGTTTTGACAGTCAAAGCTAATACCAGGGACATTTGGACTGGGTGGAGACTGGATAACTATGTTGGTGTGACAGAAAAACTGTACAAGCACTAATGGTAGGGAGCAAGGTAGCTAGAAGACTGGTATGACTATTTTCTGGAATCATCTGGAAAATTACCAAAAAAAAAAAAAAATCTTATGCCTGGGTAGAACTTCCAACAATTGTGATTTAATTGGTATGGGGTGTGACCTAGGCATGGGAATTTTTTTTTTTGTAACTTCCCAGACAAATGGTTTTAATGTTCAGCAAAATTTAACAAAGTGCCTATTACTCTTGAGAGTCTTTAGGACAATGCCACAAGATGATTTAAACCATGAAGCGGGACCATGAACCACAGCAGTTTTGAAAATTGGTTTTTAACAAGGGACCCTCTTCCACAACATAATAATTTGAATCCCACAGAGGAGAGTCTTGTCTCTGCCAACTAATCACTTTAAGGCTTGGTTGCTTTATCTCCACAGTGAGACACCAGCAGGTCTCCCCTTATAAAACGGTTGAGAGGATTAATAAAAGATTTAGCACAAAATCTATACCAATAGTAGTTATAACTTGCATGATTAATTCCAGTGAGGTAAAAAGTACTAGACAGAACTATATTTTTCTTTCTCTGAGCTCACATGTGGGGGTGTGTGTGTGTGCACTGGGGGAGTGATGGGTAGAGAGAACAGCATCTTAGGCTGTTGGATGATTATTAACCTCTTTTTCTCTGTAGCTTTCTATTGCATACTTTTCATACCCTTCACTCTTACTCAGAGTGTCATTATTTTTTACAGTGAAAGTGTAAACTTACTAAGGTGATTAAAAGCAACAGTGTGTAAGATCTGAGGTCACAGCACTGCTGTATAAACACATCAACTCTGGAAGTTAATCCTGCTGTGAACTGAATTAATTTTGAAGTTTGTGCCCCTGTGACTCTGACAAATAATATATATGAAAGCATAAACATATTTGAACCCTCAACTATCCTTGCTCTTTGTTTTTAATCTTTTTGCAACTGCTTCTTTTCCCAAATGTTTCTAAGTTGAACAAACTCTCTTTCGTAAGAACACCAAGGTCTTGATCATGTTTGTATGGCTGAAACTCTTTGTGAATATCACAGCCTCTTTGAAGACTGTAAGGAAAATGAGTGTCAGAAAACTGGCTCACATCAATGCTTTGAGAACAAATATGCATCCCATTTCACTGCAATACAAAATATTTAATTAAAACAAAATCATGAAAACTATATTTTTGTTTTTAAATAATAGAATATGCCGATGACTTCAACAAGTCCCTTGAATATGTATCTTTAAGATAACATTCATAGAGCATTTCACTTCCATCATGATACTTTAGAATCTTGCCTCCATCTAGACTTTTTTAATAATGCTGTTTAGCTTTCAATTATCCTCATATTTTTATTTTTTAATTTCTTTAATCTTTTTTTAATTTTCCCAAACCTCTTTTTTACTTACAATGTGCAATTAATTTTTGTAGCAAGTTTAATTTAGATTTCATTTGTACCATCTTTTCAGAATTTAAAATCATTTTCAGCAATAGCTCTTAGGTTCCTGTTTCCTAGACCTATGTAATAGAAGAGGCATAGTGTTGTGATTATGGATACATGGTTTCTTATTCTGTCTCTCTCAATATACTGGTGACGCTAGACAATTTAAACTCTCTCTACCTCATTTTCTCATTTGTAAATTGATTAAATGAATTATATTTGTAAAGCGCTTGGAATATTATCTGGTGTTTAGTAAGGACTGTATAAATAAGCATGATGGATTTATTTTTGCATATCAGTGTGGGGCCTGTCATATAATAAGTAGTCAATGAATAAATTTGAGGTCAGTTACTTATATGTGCAACTAACTATTTGTATGATTTTAAATAATCACAATCTCTTTGAGCTTCAATAACTTCACTTTAAATGCAGATTAAAATGCCTACTTTGTATCACAGGATTGAAAAAATAATCGAGTGTTGTAATATGAGACATTAATTAAAACAAACTAAAGTGCTTTAAAAATGCAAGTTATTATTAAATATTGTTATTAACTCAACTTATCTGGAATATATTTTCATGTGTCAGGCAGAAAGGAGTTTGCTTAACCCAGGAAGCATATCATTGTGAAAGAGTTGAAATTCTTCTCTTAGAGCAGGCAAATAGCTAGATATGAGCACAGAAGGGGATGCAGGCCAAATGGCAGGAATTGGGCAGAAAGGAGACGCACGGGGCCCAATGCAGGAAACTCTACGTCATGAAAGCACCAGGGGTCCCTGGGCAGAGAAAGAAAAGCAGCAATCTCAGGGCTGATAAGTTGTCACACATTTTGAGGTGACAAGTGGCCTGGAGGCCAAAAAAGAAAGGTAGAAAAAGGCAGAAATCTCGTGTCTGAATGTAACCTTTTGCTCATTATGCCCTCATTTCAATAATTAGCCTTGCTGATTAGAAGTACTGATCATGCACCAACACCACGACACTTCTAATCCAGACTAACTAAGGAGAAAAATCCCTCCTCCCTTCAGGAAGGTGGAGTTGGGATGAAAATTAGGGAATAGAATCCCCAACCCCTCCTTCTCCCAATAACTATTCCACCTGTTCATTTTTACACTATATGTAATCAACGTACAAAAACAAAAACACTCAGGGAAGCTGCCCACCTGAGCCTGTTTGCTCTCCGCTTGAGAGTGTACTATCCATCACTTGATAAATCCCTACTTTACTTTCTTAGCCTCCATGTCCTGTCTCTGAATTCTTTCTGCCACAAGAAAAGTGTTGCTAGTCACCACCAGCAACACTTCCAGGGAGAGGATGTTATGTCCCAAAAATACTTTCTGAAAATACTGCTGACAAAAATTGTTTTAAATTACATTTTATTGCATCTTATTGTGCATAAAATATTAGCTATTCAAAGTTTTTAAAAGGGTTATCTTAAGTAGATTTTAGTGCATTATAATTCTGTGTATGGTCAACCTTTGTCTCTCACATTGTGAGAGAATTTCTTTCCACTCAACTGACACCAAATGATCACAAATTCTGAATTACCGACAACTGAAGTAGTAAAATTCATTAAACAATTATAGCATTTGTCCAGTATAAAACAGAGTGATAATAGACAATTATATAGTTTAATATAGTGGGTGTCACATCTCACTTTTCACTGATAGCCTCACCTGTTTCTTTCTTATTTTTCTTTTGGAAAATGATGCCTCACTAAAGCAAAATCATTCATTGTGAACAGCTTCCAGTTAAATGCAGAAATATTAAAATAAATCTTTTCTTTCCAGAAATATTTCTCAGAGTAAAGTTATAGCTCAATAAGGAAGACATATTTCCACCTTAAAGTTAGCACTAAATATTTTACTTGTGGTCTCTTGGTCCATTTGCAGCTCATATAGAAGAAACATTTGCATGTCTACAGTGGGCATTTAACACTAAGGGGAACCATTCTATTCAAAACAAGTTGAATGTTTTCTTCAGAAATATCCAAATCTAAATTTAAGTACAATATGAGGTTACAGAACAAAAAGGTTTTTTTTATTATGTGTTGTTAGTCTTTTTCATTATTCCAAATTTTAATTTATTGTGGGAAAAACACTTAAAACAAGATCTATTTAAAAAATGTTTAAGTATACAACACACTGTTGTTGACCACAGGTACAATGTTTAATAATAGATCTCTAGAGGAAGTTTTTATTTTTTATATCTTTATGTTTCAAAATTTTTGGTTTGTTTGTTTTATTTTAAGAGATCATTTAACCATTTTGGAATAAATATGCTCACCTGCTTGCTTTACATTAGGATATGGCTTTAGACTTGCAGAAATGTGTGTGTGTGTGCATGTGTGTGCATGTCAGTGTGTATTCAAACCTTACTGAAATCACATAATACAAACAGAGTAGGCAAGCTGAACCATGAATACTAAAATACATATTTCATGTTGAGCTCAGCTTGATGTTCAAAGGGTTTAGGATTAATTACTACATGAATTTTCTCTGAAAAAAATGAAACAAATATTTGGTTGTGACTTCTGTTACCTACTCTGCAACAGTGAACTACTTTGCGACATGTCAGAATTTATTAGGATAAAATAAAAGCTAAGAAGAAGTTAACTGTTTTCTATAACATAGTATTACAATATTCTTTTCTGTTGTATTTTTAATAACAATTGTATTCATCACTTTATCCATAGTAAATGGTAACAGTATTTGGGGGCTACAGGGATGCTTTTACAAACATAACAATTTACAGTAAAACAAGATTTCTCTCTTAAAGTGTATAGATAGCCTGAAATATTGACAAGTCTCCTTAAAGTGACAGAAAACATTTCTCAGTTTTTAGTAATATATCACAATTAATATACCCGACAGAAAAATATATCATCCAGAACGGAGTTTGTTTAGTCCAGGAAGCATAGCATGGGGGAAAACATCTCCTCCCAGGAAGAGGATATTCAGTTCCAAGAATACTGCCCCACAGGCTTATTTTTAGCATAATGTCACTTAATATCAAAATCAAACAACCAATTCCTTCTTTAATTAACATGCTCACTAAGCCATTTTGATTACAACTTGGCTTCCTTTGTGCCACCCATGTGGAAACAAGGTTGAATAATTTATCTGCTCCCCTAGTACTGTTAGCATTCTTATTGTGCATGGGTAAATTAGAATCCTGAATTTTTACATCAAGTGCAGGGACTCATTTTCATGTGGGTCTGCCTATGAGTGATGGATCTGCTCTGGGAGTGCTAAAAGTTTTTCATTCTACAGGCTGATCATTGACACCTGAACTTCTGAAAAATCATGATCAACTGTGACATTCCCCTAATAATGATAAAAAAATTAGCTGGCACTTATATAGGTCCACCAGGTAAGATACTGTTTTAAGTTCTTTACATAGACTAACAAATTCTATGGTTATAAAAGTGTTTTGAGTTAATTATTTTTATTGTATTTATTTTTTCATATGAAGAAACTGAGTCAGAAAAGTGAATGGGAGAGTAAGGCAACAAACGCAGACATCTGGTTCCAGAAGGTATGGGCTTAACTTCTGTGTGCCAGGGTACTTCTAAAGTCCTTATTAATATGATTATTAATATTCTAGAAGCCTTATTAGTATACACATTGATATTCTGCCTATTTTATCTTTCTGTCTTAAAGTTTTTTAAAAAAATCCATAAAGGCAAATATAGTTTTATAACAAGGTTAACAGGAATTAAAATATTGTTTTGTACCACTTATGAGGTCCTAAAGATCCTATAATATGCTATTGCAATAAAATAATGAAGTTATTAGAAAATAGGAATACATTTTTACGTATTTTTGGAACAACTGATCTATAACATTTTAAAGGCAATGCAGAAAATTCAAGAAAGTAAACCATGGTATTTTTTAAAAAGTTCTTAAAACAAAGTACTCACCTACTCTTATACTTACTAAGGATTCCATAGAAAATTTGAACTTTTTGATACTAAAATCACAGTATCTATTTATTAATCACTGTTGTTACATGAGAGTAGCTCATTAAGGCAACACATATTAAAAATTCTTACTGTGAGCCTGTTACATGTAATGTACTAGGATAAGTGTAGAATAAATTATGAAAATCTCCTCTTTAAAGCTAGTACAAGAATATAAACAAAATAAACAAAATGGCAAAAATGACAATATAGCTAGGACACATTAAGTACTATAAGAAGGTATAAGAGAGGAGATTACTTCTGACTGGACATTTATTAATTGAGCACACACTTTCTGAGGTACTCTATGACAGAGACAGTTTGGGAAGACTGGGGATTCAGCAGGGAACAGAAGGAAGTCTTAGTGCTCTTATCGTGGATTCTAGTGACAGGAGAAAGACTAAAAATTATCAAATCTACAATGTGTAAAGAAGTGATATATTCACCTCTTAAGTAGGATAGTCGGGAAAGAGAAGAGAACTCCATGAAATGAGGAAATGGTCCCTGCAGGTATCGTTTAGAGAAAACCTTATCTAAATGAAGGATAACAGCAGACTAAGAATGGCTAATTATAGTTGTTCTTATAAAGCAAAGTTCCATTTTTTAAAATTAAATGTAATTTAAGCAAAATCTTGAAGGATAAGGAGGATTTGTGCAATATATGGTAAGAAAAATAAATCACAAGGAGATGGTTTGGCATAAACAAAGGCAGGATGTTAAGAAACAAGGGGACCATTTGGGGAAGAGAAAGTTATCTGGCTGAAGTGTAATGTATGCATAGAAGGAAAGAGAAGATGAGGCTGCAGGAAAGTTGAAACAAATTGTATGTTTATTCAGGAGTGGCAGTAGGAAAGGGAGTATGTATGTAAATTCAGAAGATAGAATTGATAAGATTCTGTGACTGGCTTCATTTGATGGCAAAGAAAAGATGAGGTCAAAGATAATTTTGAAGTTGGGACCTTGGTGACTTGAAAAATTTTGTTGTCATTGATAGGAAAACAAATCATAAGGAAGATGTGAACTGATAGGAAATGTTGAGAGACAATACCCACTATATTAAAAACTTTCATCAATTACAATGGAAATTATGGCCTTCATGTTTGAATATTATATTGTATGTATGAATATATGTATAATGTTCTATTATTTTGATTAAATGAAATAAACACAGGTAATTGAGAAACTCTGATGTATAAACATGCTTGAATTAAATAATAGAACAATCTGTAGTTTCAAATATTACTAAACATTTATGTGAGAACAACCCACAAATGTATATGTACAGGACATACTGGGTAATTACTTAATTACTTAATGATATACCACTTCTTCAAGCTTAATTTTATTACTTTAGAAGATACATTGAGGACTGAATAAGAAAAAAATATTTATCATTTACATATCTAGGATGTGAGCAATGTGTAGACTGCCATATTTTGGAAATAACCAAAAATCAAACTACAAAATATCAAGAAAGGTTTTTAAATTTGTATGCATGTTTAAAACACACTTCTGAATTGTGGAGAATTTAAATGAATGAAATAGTATCACTTGACTAGTCATTTTTCCACTCACACACATATACACAATTATTAATATTTGAAGAATTAAACAGGAAATATTAATGAAATAACATTTTGCCTACATTTTAATTTTATTTCATAACTCTGCTTCAATTCTGCTGAGTATATAGCAATAAACACAGAACACACCACACACACACAAAAACACACACTCACCTAATAGAAGTGCTCCATACAATGAAACAGAGTGGTATCTGTTGAAAACTACCTTTAGGAAACAAAAATCCAACCTACTTAATAAAAAATGGGAAGAATTTCCTTTCTTTTTTCCTCAAGTTATCCAAATAAATGACGGGAGGAATCTGAGATCAATTCTCATATATATGTGAAAGCATTTTGGCAACCATTTCATTTTTCTGTCATAGGGCAAATTCATCTCAAGAGCCTTTGGGAGCAGAAACAGGGCATTGTTAATGACAATGAGTTTAAGGAAAATCATAACCTGAGAGAAAATTATGCGTCATGGAGTCATGGAAATGAGTAAACCCATGAAAGAAGTTCTGGTTTTGAAAATCTTGCATCTGAGAGACCTGTTCTTCACACAGAACCATAAACTCCCCACCCTTCTGCTCTCTCACCCTTCCTAAAACACATACTATATGCCAAGAACTCTGCCAAGTCCTGAGGCTTAAGATGAATGGGAGATGTTCTCAGCCCTCAAGTTGCTGACAGTTCTAGCTAGCTGATGTGCCCAACACATCAAGTATCTGATACCCAGGAGAAGCTCAATACATCCTTGCTTACTTAATGAATGTTGATTAAAGGGAAACTACCAAGACAACAAAAGTAGCCATGATTCAAATCTCAGGACCCAGAAAAGACTTCCTGGCAAAGATGAAAATTGATTTGTGAGGAAAGGAAAGGAGAGACTTCCAGACTAAAGTCTGAAGAAACAACCTAAGTAAAAGCCTGGAACAAAAAACCTAGAATATTCTGACTGATCTGCTCATTACTACGACCACCATGTTAAGTATAAGAGTAAAATAAATCTGAAACACCTTTAGAGATAGAAAGCAAGACAATATTGAAGGGACACGACCTAAAAAGCCAACCTTCTAGAATTTCTCACAGAAAATGAATCTTGGAGCTCTGGGGTTCTACCAACTTTTGTGCTTTGAGACTTTCTCTTTGATATTTTCTTTTGTAGACACAACTGCCAAAACCTCCATCAACAAGAAAAATTTTAAATTATTGAGAAAAGAGAAAGAAAGACATTTTCTTTCCCTTGGCTACAAAAATAGGACTGTTAACATTTTTTAAAACATGTGACACCTAAAATCACAAGAAATAGCTTAAAAATGTCAACCAACTCAAATCTTCAAATTTTGGGGAAAAAAGTGAAATTACAACCATTAATTTTTTAAATATATGTTTTATTTTAGAACAGTTTTGGATTTACAGGAAATTTTCAGCTGGGTTGTTTGTGTCCTTATTATTGAGTTTTAAGAGTGTTTGCTATACTTTCGATATAAATGTTTTTTCAGGTAGGTACTTGCAAGTATTTTCTCCCAGTTTGTGGCTTGTCTTTTTAGTTTAAAAGTGTTCTTTGCAGAAAAGATGTTTTAATTTTAAGAAAGTTAACATATCCATTTATTTCTTTCATAAACCACATGTTACTAAAACTCATCACAAGGATGAGTGGAGACTGAAGAAGATGGGAGACTGAAGAAGACTCTGAACTCACATTCTCACATGAATACAAGTCGACAGCTACATGTGAATCATTTCCCTCTGAAAAGTTCTGAAAACTAGATGAATGCACTCCACAACAAAGAGTAAAAGTACACAGTGAGAACTTCAACAAAGAGAAAACATAAGAAAGAACCAAATAGAAGTCACAGAGCTGAAGAATACACTAATAACTGGGTCTCTGACACCATATTCAAAAATTAACTCAAAATGAATTAAAAGACTAGTATGTAAGACCTGAAGCCATAAAACTCCTCAGAGAAAACAAAAGCAAGTAAGTTCCCTGGCATCAGTCTTAGCAATGCTGTTTTAGATCTGACTGCAAAGGCAAGGCAGACAAAAGCAAAAATAAACAAACTAAAACTCTTTTTCACAGCATGGAAACTAGCAACAAAACCAAAAGGCCGCCTACTGAATGGGAAAATATATTTGCAAATGATACATCTGATAAGTGGTTAATATCCAAAATATTCAAAGAACTCTTAAAACACAACATCAAATAAAAAAAAAACTTGATTATAAAATGTGAAGGCCTGAACATTTTTCCAAAGAAGGCGTACAGATGGCCAACAGACACATGAAAAGATGCTTGACATCATTAAATACCAGGGAAATGCAAATCAAAACCATAATGAGATGTCACCTCACATCTGTCAGAATGGCTATTACCAAAACACATAATAATTAACAAGTATTAGCAAGGATATGGAGAAAAGAGAATCTTCATGTTGGTGGAAATGTAAATTAATATAGTCACTACAAAAAATAGTATAAACATTCTTCAAAAAGTTAAAAATAGAACTATCATACAATTCAGTATTTCAACTTCTAGGTATTTTTCCAAATTAAAAAAAAACAACACTAATTTTGAAAAGATATATGCACCCCTATGTTCACTGCAGCATTATCTACAATAGCCAAGATATGGAACTATCCTAAGTGTCTACTGATGGATTAATAGATAAAAAAGATACACACACAACTGAACACTACTCAGCCACACACACAAAAAAAATCTTGCCTTTTTTGAGAAAATATATGGACCTAGAGGATATTATGCCAAGTGAAGTAAGTCAGACAGAGAAAGAAATATACCACATGATTTCACTTACAAGTAGAATCTAAAAAGCAAAACAAACAAATCAAAACAAAATCCAGACTGAAAATAAGAGAACAGATTGGCGGTTGGCAGATAGGGGTCAAGGATTAGGGGTGTGTAGAAAATTAGGTGAGAGATTAAGTACACAATTCTAGTTATAAAATAAATAAGTCCTGGGAATGTAACATACAGCATGGGAAATATAGTAAATAATATTAACTTTGTAAGGTGACAGATGGTATCTAGACTTACTGTGGTAACCATTTCACAATGTATACAAATGTCAAACCACTATGTTGTACACCTGAAACCAACATAGTATTGTATGTCAATCATACCTCAAGTTAAAAAAAACGACATCACTAAACCTAAAATCATGTAAATTTTCTTATGTTTCCTTCTAGAAGTTTTCAAGTTCCTTATGTCACACTTAGATGTATGATCCATTTCAAGTTAATTTTTGTGAAAGGTATAAGATCTGGTTAGAAGACTATAACCCTGAATTTTTAAAGTAAACCCAGATGAAGACAAACAATGGCTGGAAGAAGACTAACTTAAACTAATTTTAGTGTTTGTTCTTCCTCAATACTGAAAAGACAATCTCTAAAACTCTAAATTCTCTAACAGGTACAATGAGTTCTCAATGAATGGGATTTGCTTACCTCTCCAATTTCCTGGTATTCTCTGACCTACTTACTAATAACCTTCGAACTGATTAGCCACCATTCTAAATGTTGGATTTCTCACCTCAGCATCTTGATACATTCCATTTCTTCAGTTTCAAATTTCCCTGCTTTTCAGATGCCTATTCCATTTTAAATTTTACCTCTGCTTGGAGATCTACATTAATTACCCACTAGTTTAACATACTTTCCCCTGTTAATATTCTTCATCAAATTGATTTTTCCCTTTACATCACTTATCAAGATATATAATTGCATGCACACATATAGACATAGTTTATGTGCGTGTGTATGTGTATTAAATATACACAGAAACATACAAATTTGCAGGGAGTTTACTTCTAGACTAAAATCTCCATTACACTATGGGTAATGCTTTTTTTATTATAATGTATCTACTTCCTAGCACCATACCTAACATGTTCTAGAACTTTGATAAATTTTTGTATAAGACTTGAGTTAATTCCCAACTCATTTTAAAGTGTAAAAGGAGCATGGATGTATAAATAAAATTTTAAAAGAAAAATGTGGAGGCATATTATGAAGATTAAATTAAAGAGAATGAGGAAATATGTAGTGTTAAGATAGTAATTATACCAAAAGTATAGAAAAGGTATTTCATTAATAGAGATTAAACTATATTACCGTTCTAAAATGGGTGTGTTGCAGTAACCATTACCCAAGAGAAAAATGAATACCCTCAAAATATTTTCTAATTCAGTGACAAGGCCACACAGCTTTACTATAATCACACTGATACGCTTTCATGAGGATATTATTAATAAAAATTATTCTCTATGTGTCTTGACTTCCCTTACAAATAGATTTTTTTTGTTATGCTCATTAATTTACAGTCAGTGAAATGCTTTAGCACAGAAAACCATGGGAGCAAGACAGATAATAATATCTCATAATGACAGATTAGAAAGTTCTCAAATAGAAACTACAATGAATCGTGTTATGTATTAATATTAGATTATACTTATGACAAAATTCCCAATATTGAAAATCTTGTAAAATGCCATTACCTGAATGTTTAATAATTTTCTTCTAGTTGGAAGGAAGAATTTCTTTTCATATGGCATGTTAGAAAATGGCCATTCAGAACTTAAGCTTTTGTTATTTTAAATACTACTACTCATTTATAAACAAATTTTCAGAAGCAATGCTTTTCACCTGCATCTCTGAAACTCTTCTGAGAGCTGTCATTTTTGGTGTAGGTACAGCTTCTCAGAATTATTCATCAATGTGACACTTACGAAATATTTCATAAGTACCAAGAAGATTCCTCACAGGGCAATGTCTGCAACTTACCAGAGAATTTAAGAAGCTTCTGTCTTCACAATATGACACATCTAAATGTGGCTAGAACTTGTTCAGGTATTCTCTAAAGGTGCATTAGGAGAGGCAGTATGGTTAAACCTACACTTTAAAACCAGACTGCCTGGATTTTCAAACCTCAATTTTCCTATTCATGAGCTGTGTGACCTTGGGCATATTACTTAACTTCTTTGTACCTCAGTTACCTCATCCATAGGGTGGAGCTAATTATAATGTCTGTGATGATTAGATGAGTCAATCATGAAAGATGCTTAATACAGTATCTAACATGCGTAGTATTCAGGAAGTGCTAACTATCCACCTCATCAGCCTAACCAGGGCACCAGAATTTGAAACAGCGTGGCTAGAGGGGCCCATTGATACATATTCAGGACAGTATGATTACTGGATTCTCTCATTTAATGATTGTAAATTAAAATTATAATAATAACACAGAGTAATAGAAAGACAAATAAAAGGAAGCAAGAGCATGCATTAGATTCCTTTTTCTGTGTAACAAATCACCACAATTTTAGCAGGTTAAAAAACAAAAAGTTCTTATCTCACAATTTCCAAGTCAGGAATCTGAACCCTCTGCTCAGTCTCACAAGGCTGAAGGCAAGGTGTCAGCTGGTTGCATCTGCATCTGTAGATTTCTAAGCTTCCTATGTTTGTTTTTGAAAAATGCATTTCCTTGCAGCCATAAAACTGAAGCCCCCATGTATTTACTATCTGTTTGAGGACAACTCTGCTCCTAGAAGCCACTCTCAGGTTTTTGCTATGTGGCCCCCTCCATAGACCTTCTCATGCTTTTATTCTCTTAGGAAGGGCCTTAAAAGGGGTTTCTTCTACTGGTCAGGCCCACTCAGAATAAACTTCCTTGAGATTATCTCGAAGTCGCTGATAACTACTCCCATCATGTGAGTGATATCCCCTCATAGTCATGGTCCTGTCCACACATAAGAGGAGAGGATGGTAGAAGGGCTTGGGTCATTGGGCTCGTCTTTGAATCCTGTCTACCACACTGTGTGAAAGAAGCATTGTGATCATTTTAATTGCCTCTCTCTCCCCAGAGATGGCTTGACACATCATACACATTCAAGAGGTATTTTTGAGTGTATGAATATTAACTCAAATGTTACTTGGCCCTTCTTTGAGTGTTTTTAGTGTTTCCAAATAAATTTTCTCATATACAAGCACTGATCAGCATGGCAGAGTTTACTAAAGGTTCCACAGGAGAGACAAAAGAGATCATTCATACTGCACACTTCATAGTGAACTAAAGATTCCCTTCCCTCTCAGTCTCCACCTGCCTCTTCTCTCTCTCTTCCCTCCATGCCTTCTTTCCCTCCTCCTCTCCCTTCTTTTCAGTTCTATCAATTTCTTTCATGTAATTCAATGGCAATTCTCTTCTCTTACACTCCAAAACATGGCTTGGCATTGCCTCATTGAGTTTCCCCTGAACCTTCAAGTATCTTCATTAAATAAATTAGTTTGCTCTACCTTAGCCCCTACTTTCCAAAGCCCAAATAAGGACAACAAGAAATGAGTTAAAGTGAAATTAAAAAAAGTAGGTATCAGTGAGATGCACTATATACCACATAGATTTACAAGGATGAAAGAATTTTGACAGAAAAATTAAAAACAAATCAGGCCTTTTTTGTCTAATATAGGAAATATATTATGAGCAAGTTTCTTACTGGATGACAGGTCTTTCCTTTGAATCTTAACACTTAATTAATTCTTTTCAAGCTGTCTCTTTTTCTGTGGTTGGGTAAGTAGGGGAATGGGAAGAAAACCAAGTTTATCTGTATGACAAGTTACATTAAGATAAATTTTATATTTGGTAATGCCTTCTCAAGTTTGCTGGTTTTCAGAAATTAAATGCAAAGAAATCAGTAATATTTCTTTCACTCATTACTACAGATGTCAAAATATCTTTTCTTAAAGCATAAAAAAAGAATTCTAATTTTTATCAAAATACAGAGTTTACAGGTTTTATACCTGTCAAGAATTGACAGGTATAAAAATAATTAGGAAAGAAAGGACACATGATATTCATTGATTTTTGTTATGATAAAACAATTAGTTTTATACTAAATATGATGGACTTGTAATCTACAAAGAAAGTAAAAATCTTGAATTTAAATGATTCAGTTACAATTTTACATGACTCAATAGTCTGTCTAAGTCCAAATAAAAATATTCAAGAATAAAGTTAAAAATCCTTAACCTAGAATTCCAAGTCCTACAAAACCTAATGTGTCTGGTCTTGCTTAATCGGTGACATTACAAAGTTTAAACCAACTAACTGGATTGTTAACTCCTTTATTTAAATAAAACCTGTATGTCAATTTAGCTTATACTTACTGCTTTCTCAAAATCCTTCAAATTGCTGGCCAACTGGAAGTCTTCTATTACTCTTTGAACTTCTATATCAACTATCATATTTCTTAAGTAAAAAGTATTATATATTGACTTCTAAATTTACATATCTATATGTGCTTTCTCTCCTTATAATTTATAGAATAAACTCATAAAAACTAGGGAGTGTGTCCTACAACTTTACATACGTACTGATTAAATAAATATGTATTGAGGAGCCATCACTTGTTAGGTAGGAATAAAATTTAAAATATACTATCTCATTTCTTCAAGCTCAAAGCATATCTATTTCCAAGGCATACAGTATAATATTTTGCTAACACTCACTAAGTATTTTAATTAATGCATTAAAAATCATAGACACAAATATGAAAATGAATTATTTTGGATAAATTTCTCCAGGGTTGCATTGAATACATTTATTTTTATAAAACTCAAATGACTCATTCTAATATGTAATGACGTTTAGTCTCTGTAAATCATTTTACCATCTGTTTATCTTTATAAACTTCTTCATCTCGAGTGATAATGGATTATAATTGTTTCTATGGACATGTTTACTAAAAATTGGACTTATAAATACATTTAGGATTGTCCATGCATGCTGAAATTCTCTTAGAAAAATGGGTCAATGCAAAAGTTGTGATGTTGCATCAGTTTAAAACTACAGTCAGCTTTGGCAGAATTTTGGCATTTTATACATTTTCCTCTCTGGCTCCTTAAAGTACCACAGTTGAACAATGACCAAGTTAAACAGCATAAGATTTGGATTTAAACTCAGGTCTGCTAACTATATCACTATGGGTTCATCGTGAACCAGTTTACTCTCCTATAACAGACACATTTTGAACTCAATGGTTTATAAGATTAGTTCCCAAATTATAAAGCTGATTTAATGATATTAATACAATTCCAGGCTGAGGACTAAATACTATCCTATGTTCATAGTAAGACAAGTGATATTTAATTGACTTGGGATTTTTACTTGTCTAGAGACAAAAGCAATCACGTAACTTGTTTAAACTTTGAAGTTCTGGTTTCATTTCAGCCAGTCTTATCCATGAGTAAATGTCATTCAAAAAAAATTACTAGCATGATAGCCTTCAGAGTAATGTTGACGAGTCTCAGACTTCAAGTTGTAAAATCACATACTGTGGATGAGATTAATTATCTACAGAATTCCTTAGGGCAGTACTTCTCAGAATGTTGTCTCTAGTTCCCTCATGAGAACAACCAAATCTGGAACAAGTTCCCTAGTGAACTGAATCTGAGAAGCCAGGCTCTTGGAGAAATGACTGCCTCTTAAACCATGGCCGAAAGAATGATTCACATTATTAGTTTCATCAAAACCTAACCTAGGTAAGATAAAAAAGTAATCAACTACATGCTCATATCTGAGTAAGAAGGATTTCAATAACTGTTCAACTGGAATCTAGAAAAAGGGAAACCTCAGGAGAATACAGTTAATAGGGGAGGGCTCTGAGGTAGTTAACCAGATGATTTTGTAATTATAGTTTATTTTGCAATTATATTCTGCAGTGGAGAGGAGTCATGAGGTTTTCATAGCACAATGCAGTACCCTTTAAGTTCACGCAATTTACCCAGTTACTTCTCCTTATTGTGACTCAGTTATCACCTAATACACTTTTAGACTTTTGTACAGAACAGAATTTGCTACAGAGCCTCTTCATCCTAGCAATAGTATTTTTTATAAGCCAGTAAGCTATTGCTCTGGTTTAGATTTCCTGTAAGTTTTGTTATCATTAATCAATCACCAAAAAATTCTCTGAAAATGCTTACAAATTGGAAGATTTGAACAGGGACAATGAAATTCTATTAAGGCAATTTCCCCAAGTAAGGTTTTGCTTTTCTCTTATAATTTAATCTTTCACTAAGTGCACCTGTTTTAGCTTGACTCAATATCCAGATCTACTCAATGTCCTCAAACATTAGAGAAGAACTTCTATATTCTCTCTTACCCCATCCCTACTAAGGATAAAAATATCATCAATATTCTTTTATTCTATAAAAACCTGTTTTTATTTCCTTTCATACATAGTAGGGCCTGAAGTGTGTATACCTGGTCCCTAGTCTTTAAAGTTGGCAAGAAATACAAATAATTTTTGCATAAACTAGATGTCACTGGGTTCACTTCTGTATTATAATTGCTGGCTTTACAAGAGACTATCTGACTTTTGAGATTCTAGATTTTAATTCACTTTTAGGCCCTTGTTTTGTTATGACATGTTAGTAACTGCCTTGCTTTTAGCCCCAGTCCTAGTACCTTCTTGACTAAAGTCCTCTTATCTTCAACTTATGAGCCATTTCCTAATTCTCATTCTCAGTTGAAAGCATCTTCAGACTGATTCACTTTATGCTTTAACAAAGAATTCCATGAAAGCACTATATCCTTTTATCTTTTGGTAAGAACATGATTGCAGGCTAAACTACAAATGTTTGAGACTCATTTGTTCACCATCAATGGTGATTTATGTCACCCTCCTAAAAGGCACATTCTTATATGGTCTATATTGCCCAACTATTTGGGGAAAGTACATCACTTATATGGCTAAAGGGGCATCCAGGCTTCTTTCCAGGAAATGCACTAAGACATTCAGCTAATGAAAATGTTTGAGATTTCTCTAAACTCATCAGTTGGAATATGGTCTCAGAAGATTCCTTTTTCTATTGTGTAACAAGCCTATTATGAAGGGTGAAATGTTTTTGTAATACTAAGGCTGAAAAGTTGTATCACTCCAACTGCCTTAGATTAGAAACAGCTCAGTACATTCTATGCACAAACAGACTAAGAGTCTGTGAAATATGTAGAGCAATGTCCACAACTACAATTACCTCAGTGTTTTAACTTTATGAATCAACTGCTGAATAATCCTACTTGATAAAGAACCGAGAGTTTAAAGAAGTGTAAAGGCCTTGCTCCAACATAGTTGGTCCCCACACTTTCTTAGTTGTCATTCTGTGTAACATTCAGATCATCAAGCCAGAGCTAACTCAGAGCCTGGTTTTCTTACATCACTTTTCTTTAGAAAGGTCCAGAGCTACCTATATAACAATGAATCAGAGATTTTGTCTGAAATGAAGATTGACAAATTCTCACTAATTGGGACAAAAGTCACACAGGTTAGGATCCATTGTGTCTGCCTCGCAACCTACTCTCAAAGTGATTTTTATGCACACCATGATGTTTAAAATAAGTCTAGTACTGAATGCCAGAGACTGACATTTCCAGTTTAGATAATTATATCACTATAGCTTCCTCACTGAGAACAATCCGTATGTTTAAGCCCTGGTCTTACTCAAGATTTTGACAAAGGAAGAGTTTGTCACTTGAGCAGATTTTACCTTTGCAAGTTTCCTGAGGTAGAATTGACTAAACAGGGAATGATAAAATAAAAGAATAAAGATAATAGTAAAAAAAAAAGTGATAATGGTAAAAGACAGAAAGAAGGAGAAATTATAGGGAGAGACATCAGCTAACATTTACCCACAAAGTTGCTAGGCTAACATATGTAGGATGAAGCTGGGATTGATGACAGTAAGATACTTAGGCAAAATGGCAATCAGGTGAAATGTGCTAATTCTACATATGGATATTCATGAAAGATTATGTGATACCTTAAGAGTACCAGCATCAATTCTCATCACCTGTACCTATCATTTAGAGAAAATATTCAGCCTACTTTAGTAATTTTGATCCTTGGTTGGGTATGACATTCAAAATGTGCCTAACTCACTTAAAGACAATTATTGTCATGACAACAGAGGTGATTATCCTATGAATAATAATTATGATTCACCCACCATAAAACACAATTATATTTTGATCCAGCAGCACCTGAAACAATCTCTCTGCCAATATTTATGATATTGAAAAACAGTTATATTTATTTCCCATAGTCATATATTATTACATCACAAATGAACAAACACTTATGTGGAATTCAAAAGAATGCCTTCTACTATTTGACCTGATTACTCCCTAATAACGTCAGTACAGTTTCCACACCTATTCAGAAAAAATGAGGTTGCCCTACTTTGGAAAAATACAGGACATGAACCTTTATTTTAAACTATAAAAAGATATGTTGATTTCTGTCCCAATATAAATACAATCTATCACAAAGCTAGAATGATGGTAGACAAATAAGAAGCAAATCAAATAAAACATAATCTGTTTCCTATTTTAAAGATTGTGGAGTTAATGAAACTAAGGCTGGAGCAAAAACACCACTAAGACTCTAAGTGAACACAGATCAGGAGTTTTCCATTCCTTCTAAGTACATCAAGAATTATACACAATTTCAATGTATTTTCAAAAACCCTTGTATACATTTGAGGAAAAGGAGTGTGGTTTACTAGTAATTCACATAAAATACGCTGAGAATTTTAGCTTTTTTATTACAGATATATCATGAGTCAGTATAAACTTGAATATATACCTCCCTTCCAGTTGGAGGTAAACAACTAATTTTTTAGCCTGGATTTTAGGGGTAAAATACCTAGGACAAAAGATAAAAATAAGGGCTTATATAGTGCTAATTATATACTAGATACTATTCTAAGTGTTTATGTCCACTCAATCTTTTTGTCACCCTGTGTGGAGGGAACTATGTTTTTTCCATTTTGTGCATGAAGAAAACACAGCTAGAAGACAATGGAACCGTGATTCCAAGCTTGTCACTCTGACTCCGGAGTCTGTACCCTTACCCACTAGACTGTTTTGCCTCACAAAGGGACAGACTAATGTCGTGAAATTGTGGACTAAACATACCACAGATGATTGTTGAATTCCATGTGCCATAATTTAACAGAAGCTTTGATGACATGAAAATTTCTGAAAATGAATGGTGAACAGTCTAGAAATGATGCCAACTGAGTATGGGAGGGAGTGGAAACATCCAGATTTTAAATGAGACAGCATCAGGGGGAAAAATAATTTTCACATATTTGAAGGAAAGAATGCTAAAAGAGAGATTAGATGTACTCAAAATATATCACTAAAATAAACATTTTAATTTTCTTCTTGTAAACTCTCAAAATTCCATCTGGATTTACAAATGGCAAAAAGTACAAGTTATGCCTGCATAACTGTATAGTCTCATATTTTACAAATCACTATATAGTATTCAAATTTAGTTTATACTTTTCAATTAGATAAAATCCAGCCCACTTTCCTACATCCTGTAAAATATAACTATTTCTGGCTTTTAGGTCATTCTACAATATCCACTGTGGGGTGAAAAGTGTTGGTTTTGTTAGTCAACTTCTAATTGAGCTATCTGCTCAGACTCCAGGATTTAGTTTTAATTGAAACATCTATTAGAGCAACAGCAGAATAAGAAAAAAAAAAGCAAACTGATGAGTATCTTCAAAGAATTAAATTAGAATCAGAGTAAATGTTGAATGGTGTGATTGAAATTTAAAGGTTTATAATTCTTGTTTATCAAAGCTAATGGAGGAAGAAGGACAGGAGTGGAGTGAACAAAGAGATCTGACTGGAAAACGGATATTAAGCTGAAACTCTCAAGGCACTTCTGACAAGTACATTTTACACAATTGAAAATTAAAGGTATTTCCCATTTTCTTTTGAATTTTTATTCTGTGATTGCCTTCTTATTTAATGCCTTCAATGTTTGTACTTCTGTCTACTTTTGGAAAATATTTTTTAGGACTGTAAAATGAGAAAATAACATATTTGTATTTCTAGAAAAGTTCATTGAATGCCTGACAGAACAAAATAAAAACCTCCAAATGCAGTTAATTGATATCACTTATTCTGAATTTATTAGTAATAGTTTCACTAAGTCATAAATTGTTCTTGAAGATACATATTTTTTTATTTATTTATGAAATCAAATGCTATACCTATAGGAGAAGATAAAGAAAAACTTAAAATGTAATTTAAATGATGCATGCCGGTTACTAAATTGAATTTATAGGCTAAACAGATCATCTGTTGAGACTGAAAGATATATTTAGGATTTCTTTTTGATTTAGCTTACAGGCTGGACTTTGATTTCAGTACTTTAGTAAAAAGCTGGGGTTCAAATTAGAAATCTTTCTATAGGACAGTATTATTCCATGCTTCCAATCAGTAAAAGGGAATGTTATCAAAGAGAAAAACCTTAATAGCATTTTAATGGTGTATTCTGATAATGGCCTAATCAGCATTTTACACAGACTTATCCTTTAAATTAGGCATTAGGTTTTGTGCTTGAGAGACTTGAGAAGTGCACTTCATTCACTAATATAAATAAAACCCTTGTTCAGTGACTCTTCTTGAATTCCAACAAGATATCCTTTGGTGAGGGTACTTATCTGAAAACTATTATTTCATTATGTCTTTCATTTCACTTTCCAAAGATGTTATCTCTAACATACGTACTTAATAAAATACAATGATGTTGTTTTCTTTAACAAAGACCCGGAGAGACCTTTATGAGTAAGTGAGTACAAACTAGTCACTTTCAAAAGTCTGGTTTCTTAGAGAAAGGCACTTCCTTCTTGTTTTGGAGTAGGATAATTCTGTGACCCTATCCGTCTTTCTTTCCCTCCTTCCCTCTCCTCTGTCTCTTACTTCATAAAGACAAGATATGCCTCTTTAAAGTTCAAACATAACCGGATATAAAGTAACAAATCAATGTCTCTCTCCAATCCCCTCCAACCCAAGTAAGTAAGAGTTCTACTCCCCAGAGACTCACTGTTCATACTGCTTGAGATCCCATCTTGGAATTTTTATGCATATGCATCCATGTGTATGTATACATTTTTACACAGGGTGAAACTATAAATACTCTTCTGTAGCTTCAATTTTTTCTATATTAGGTAACAGGAAACTATCTTAATTTTCTGACATTTTCATTAAAAGTCCACTGTAAAAGCAACCCTTAAAAGAGTCAGCTTTGAAAAACACTCCAATATTGGGATATGCATAGAAATGCACTACTTTATTTTTAGCAACATATATTTATATTATTAAATTATCTTAAGTTCTGAGTAGGTTAATACATATTCACAATACAAAATTCAAGTTATAAAAATGTATACCATGACAAACAGTTTTCATTACTATTCCTGTTTTCTAGCCACATGACTCCCTTACCAGAGCAACCAGTTATTACAAGCATATTTGTATTTTTATCTATTTGCTTTCTATCAAAATGATAGCATATTATACATAGTATTCTGCACATTTTTCCCTTAAAATATCTCAAGGATAGTTCCATATCAATATATATGATCCACCTGGCTTGTACCAAGAATGCAGAACATTCTACTGTACAGATGTTAACATAATTTATTGAAACATTCCACTGTCAATGGACATTGAGATTATTTTCAAACTTTTACTATTGCAGACAAACACTGCACTAAATATTCTTGTATATACATTACTTGTGTTTGTCACACCAATGGTGATCCACGTGATTTATCATCAGTCTATTCTACTAAGCTTCTTGTTGCCAAATCACTTATAAAAAGCTCCCAAAGCTATCCTGTTCAGCTCCCCAGTGTTCCAAATAAAGGACTGTCTTTACTCCTTAAGATTTGTAACAAACTTTAAAGAATTGTTTTGTGCTAGTTTTAGCTGAGATCAGCATCCAGAGGCCATCTTTAAAGCTCTCCTTATAACCTCATTTGACCTCTAAGACATTTCTCAGTTCTTCCTCATTTGTTTCATTCATTGATACAGACAGACTCTGCTTTATACGTATTTGTATGCATTTTTTCTTGTTTTCGTTTTTTTGGCTACAAGGTAAAGGAGACAGATTCCATCTTCTTTCCACTTACAGTCAGAAATAAAACAATTGAAAGGCTTTAGGCCAAGCTGCTAGTTAATAAAATACATAAGTAGGGAAGAAAATACTTTTTTCATAATATAAATATAAAAATGATCCTATTCTTTCTGCTGTTTAATGTATTAATATTTCATTTATACTTGGGGATATAGCTCCAATAGAATGGAGCTCAAAAATAATTTTTAAAGAAATACACTTTTTAAAATACAGTTGACTTTTGGACAACACAGGTTTGAACTATGCAGGTCCACTTACATACAGATTTCTTTTTTTAATAGTAAATACTACAGTACAACACAATCCACCATTGGTTGAATCTGGGGATGCAGAACCTCAGATATGGAGAAACCATGGGTAAGGAGAGACGACATATACAGACCAACGATCAGTTATACACAGATTTTCCACTGTACAGGAGATTGGTGCCCCAACACCTACATTGTTCAAGGGTCAACTGTATTTTTTTCAAGTGTATTTCTTTCAAAATCATTTTTGTTTGTTTATTTTTTTGGCTGTTATGTATTATCATCTTATATTATGTTTATGTAAATGTTAAAGTTGGTATACTCTGAAGCTGGTAAGAAGTTAAAAATGTTTAAATTTTTGGTGAGTGTGTGTATACATATATACAAATGTGTGTGCGCATATGTTTCCTTCATAAACAATCTTGAAAGTATGTTTTTTTAAACCAAAGAAACAGATGTTCTCTTTAAAAAAAATAAAAATGTATCCTTTTAGCAAAAACTTGTTTGTTAGTTTTCAAGCCTACTGGATAATTATTCTATTTAAAATTATACCTTACTTTAAGAAATCAAGCAGCAGGATTCTCCAAAATAAATTTATTCAAATTATGACAAGTTTTTAATCTTCTTAATATACTTTCTATTTCTTTCACTGTTCAATCTAGGGTTCTTTTAATGATTGGAGAAGGGGCTGGGAAGGTCCCTGGGCAGGCAAGCTTGACACCTGGCATGGTAAAAATGCTGTTTGTGGACTGGCCTGGTTAAAAAATTCACAGGACTGCCTACCCAGAAAAATATGTTGACTGGCTGAAACTGATACCTTAAAAATAAAAACCAAGTGATGAATCTATATATTCTCTTTTTATTTTTTTCTGAACTTTTATACACACCTGTCTTATTCACAGTGATCCCATTACATAATGTATAATTCTTAACCATCTGAGTTAGAGAATTGGAGTCATTGACATTTTTTCCTCAAAACTGACTAAGTATATGGTATCTTTTAAAGAAACAAAGAATAAAATTCATAGACACCATTTTGAGAATCTAATTTAACTAGATATTTTATGAAAGACCTTTCTGTTGCAAAACAGAAATTTTGTCTTCATACACATGCACAACAGAATATTAAAATCAAGAAACAAACTATTTTTAAATTTTGTATACAATTTTAAAGGTTATTTCCCATTTATAATTATTGTAAAATACTGGCTATATTCCCCATGTTGTTCAATACATCCTTGAAGCCTCTTATACCCAATAGTTTGTACCTCCCAATCCCCAACCCCTGTATTGCCCCTCCCTCTTCTCACTGATAACCATTAGTTTGGTCTCTCTATCCGTGATTCTACTTCTTTTTTCTTATATTCACTAGTTTGCTGTATTTTTTAGATTCCACATAAATTGATATCATACAGTATTTGTCTTTCTCTGACTTATTTCACTTAGAAAATGCCCTCCAAGTCCATCCAGTTTGCTGCAAATGGCAAAATTTTGTTCTATTTATGGCTGAATAGTATTTCACTGTGTGTGTATATATATATATATATATATATATATATATATATATATATATATATATATATATATATACATCTTCTTTATCCATTCATTTATTGATGGACACTTAGGTTTCTTCCATATCTTGACAACTGTAAATAATGCTTCTATGAACTATAGGGTGCAAGTACCTTTTTGAATCAGTGTTTCGGGCTTCTTTTTTTTTTTTTTTTTTTGGATACCCAGGAGTGGAACTGCTGGGTCATATGGTAGTTCTATTTTTAGTTTTTTGAGAAGCTTCCATACTGTTTTCCACAGTGGCTGCACCAATTTACATTCCCACCAGCAGTGTACAGGGGTTCCCTTTTCTCCACGTCATTGTCAACATTTGTTACTTGTGCTCTTTCTGATAACCAATCTGACAGGTGTGAGGTGATATCTCATTGTGGTTTTAACTTGCATTTCCTGATGATTAGTGACATTGAGCATCTTTTCATGTGCCTTTTGGCCTTCTGCGTGTCTTCTTCGGAAAAAATAATCTATTCAGCTCTTCTGCCCATTTTTTAACCAGCAAATTTTTTTTGATGTTGAGTTGTAAGAGTTGTTTATATATGGTGGCTATTAATCTTATAGGTCACATCATTTGCAAATATTCTCTCCCATTCAGTAGGTTGTCCTTTTGTTTTGTCAACAGAAGAAGCAAACTTAAAAATAAAAGCTCTCAAGTTCTTCTCTGAGTTAAAAAGTAGCCTCAGTTATGAGAAACCGCTGTCATTTTTTACTCTATTTTCTGCTTACCAATTCCTTTACTTGCTGATTTTCTTGATATCTTATTAAATATTTTTTGTTGTTTTAAGATGTAGCTATTTTCAACTCCTTTAATGTAAAAGAATTGTTCGTAGTCTTAGTAAATCTAGCACTTATGCATTATATATTTTAGATAACTAAAAATAAATTGTAGAAAACAATTAATTGATATGTTGAGGTTCCTTACATAAAGGTTCCTTACATAAAGTAATGGGTAACAATATAATTTATGTCATAATTTATGAAGTTATAGGTAGTAACTTTGGAGTATGCAGGTAATGTCAGGCATTTTGTTAGAAGTTTTATGTGAATCATTTCATTTAATCCTCAAATTCATGTGCTAACTATATTATGATTATTATGGTTATTTTATAGATGTTGCAACTGTCACTGAGATACATCTGCTCAATGTCACATAGCCAGTGTCTACTGAAGTGATATCCAAACTCAGATAATCTTGATCTATAGCACATAATGTTCTAAACCACTGGGTTACATGATTTGTTGTATTTAAACAGCAAGCTCCAATATGGAATTCAAATGTACTTAGATTTATCCAACAATTTCACACCAAGAAAAATAGGAAAAAAAATATATTCAACTTGGTTCAAAGTTACAGACAGTAAGTGGTGAACTCCCGTTTGCATGCTTCAAAGTGCATTCATGTCCTTAAATCCCACAACAAAATTATTTCTCATTGAGGATCCCATCAAGGTGCACTCACTCCATAGTCCAGCTCAGATGTACTTAGATCTGTTCATTCACATCACACACGACACCCTCTCTCCACACAAATCACAATAGTAAGCCATGTAGCACTGTGATCTATTTGTGTTTAAGAACACAGTCTTTTAAATTACTGGCACAAAATTCTCCCTTAGTTTCGGATTTTCAAAACTTACTTTTTTCTCTCTTGCAAATTCCAAGGATTTACCATAGCTGTGTCATACAAACAACTGTCAGAAATTCAAACTTAATAAATGCATATATGTATACATTTTTCCAAATTAACAGACTCACCCTTCATATGTTTTGTGACATCTGAGTCACCATAATTTCCTGCCTTACATCTTTCTTTAATCTTGGTTTTTAAAATCACTCTTTAATGTGTCTCGCATTGTCTTCTTTTATTTACTCCTTTTCTCCCTTTATTTATTCATTTTAGGGATTTTGTTCTGTTCCTATTTTTTGTTTGTCAGTTTACAAATTATTTCCACTTCCCTAATCCAGGCCAGTATCTCCCTTATGTTCTATGCTTACAGAATCAATATCTGAGCTCAGAAGTTTAGATACTTATATTCTACCAAAAGAATGACCTATATTCCAGGCTCCTTTCAATTTCATTTTAAAGTTTTCCCTGAGTATACAATGTATTACAATTTACCCAGTGCCACACAGATTAAAAGAATCAAGATTAGGATTTAAACCAAATTCTGACTATAAAGCCTGCCTGCATATAAATACACAAGAGATTCAAAACTAATCCACATGAGGTTACAGCCACAAAACACTCACACGTCAATGGCAGAGAGAAATAGTGCACAGATCTGTCTTCTATTGTGGGTTCTTGTGCTAGTATTTTGTTAAAAATTGTCTATGCCAGAAAATACTTCTCAAATTATTTCATTTACCCTTCAACATCCGGGAATATTTTACCTTTCTTTTTTATTCCTAAAGGAAAGAAAATTATGTAGGTGTGTAACCATTACCATTACACATGAATTTTAACATATACTCATGGATCAAAAATATATTCATCTCTTTAAGGTAAAATTCTATCACAATCTAATTTTATTTAGAGGATTCTATCTTACTGTGATACAAACTTCTAAAAAGTGTTATTTTTACAAATAAAATTAAGAAACTGTGCTTTAAAAATTCAAATTTCCCATAAAATTTATTTATTTATTTTTTACCTAAATAGGTAACTCTGTAGGCATTTGATACCATCTCCTCTAACATTTACCTACTACATGTATTTTTCATTCTTAATCCCTATGAGTCAACATCATATAATTTAACATCTATTGTAAAATTTGCTTTCTCCTTCTAGGCTCTTCTTAAAGTCTGAAGGAATTAATTTATTGTCAAAAAAAGTTATAATGAGAAGAGGGGATAAAAATTTGGAAAACAATTTTATATTTAACGCCCACATTATTTTAGTATCGATGAGCACATTTAAAAGGGAAGATACTATGATGCTACTAATTTCAAGACTTACACCTGACCCTTCAGATCTCCTAAGTATTGATATTTTTGGCCCATGTAGTATGAATTGGTTATCTACATAGATAAAATTACATAACTTACTATTAAATTTAAATAAAGTTAAATAAAATTCAGTTTGTCACAGCAGCCACATTTCAAATGTTCACTAGTCATATACAATTCGTGGCTACTGATACAGATACAAAATATCTCAACTATCACCCAGAGTTCTATTGGATAGCTTTATGAATGTAGAAAAACCTTTGGTTTTTGCTATTTAGCCACAGATTTATTTAAGAATGAATATTAAAACACAGACCTCATCTCTTTGCCTCCTAGAGGGTACCTCTATTTTATTTTGTCTCTTCTTTTTGGACTTGCATGCTTTTGTAAAAGATTGCCATTGCATTCAGTGTATGTAAGTAGCATGGTAGATAAACGCAGATTGATGTAAATGAATTTGAAGCAATGTTAATTCACAACGTTTCAGCTAATTTGTTTTGCAAGCCAGGATAAGGCTTTTGTTTGCTTTTTTTTTTTACATTAGGTGTAAACATTATTTTCAGGAACAGCAGAGTCAAAGCACTAACTTTGAAACAAAATAGAACAAAACTTTGACCAACTTCTGAAGTAGCTGCATTTCGAGCTTCTTTCCAAATATGAAAATTGTTCAGAAAGCATTTTTTAGTTATAAAAAAGTAGCTTAGCATTAATTTTTTATACTCAATAAATATTGTATTCTTGAAAGGATCAACTTTCTGCTGCCTTTTCTTCTCCACTCACAAGGTCTAAACCAGGTCACAATAGCAGTTAAGCTTTCCCTCCTCTGTATCTTCTCTCTCATCCTTTTTACCTCAGTGTGTGTATCTGAAATAATATGGAATTAATGTATTTTCTTCATAACAACTTTATTGTGTGCTTTTTTTCACAGTACACACATTGCAAGATATCATATTTAAAGGATCCAGAGTATTTAGTTATAGTAAGCTATAATAATTCCCTCATTGCACAATTTGTTTTATTCTAAATTTATTCTTATAAATTATGATCTGTAGTACTTCGTGTTTCTCTGAGCACATACCACATTATATAGTTAGGATGTTTATTAATGGTCAGTTTCTAGCATGATAGTACAGGTACAATGAATTCAAGGACTGGAAGACAGATGCCTAGGTCATCTCGATATCTGCAATGCTCAGTGGAGAACATGAACATCTTTTAACCTTAATTTTAAATTTATGACTGAAATACTTCATAAAAAGGCAGTAATTACTTTAGAGATCATTTTAAACTACATGTATTTGACCTGATAGAACATTATAATAAGAAGAAAAAAATAAAATTATCTTAACTTTATTATGTGATAAATATATTTTTGAGATTTATTTTCCTATTAAAGCCTAGGGATATTTTATTTCATTGATAATACATGGGTATGAACTGTATTGAGCAAACGCACATAATCTTTTATTTGGAGCTCTTAATAATATAAATGTGTTCAATAAATATGTGTGGTTTGATCAATACACCCTGGGAATGGAGACAGAAGAAATTCTGAGTTGCTCAAAGGACTTGCACTTTAATACTTAGACTGTTTTCAACAAAGAAACTCATGAACATCTATTTCAAGAAATTTTATATTTATACTAAAGTACCAGAAGATTATTTCTTATACATAATAACAATGAAATGACTTATGTTGTGGTTACTGAGATGTTGGAAGAAATCAATTGTATTATAACGGGAAAATATTTAAAAATAGAAATAAGTACTTTTGTTAAAGTAATCACTAACAAGTTGACATCAACTTGACAGATTATATAAGATGCAATGTAAAATAACAAGTCTTTGCATGTCTTTATATATTTTTTATCACACAGAATTTTAGGATTCTAAGTTATCACAGAGGTAGCTTAATCCCTTGGAGATGTTACTTTACCTACCTAAATACATATTTTAACTATATCAGTTAATTTTCTGACACACTCAATTTCTCCTACATATACTGATTGACCCAAGAGTAAGCACTTGTTTTAGTAAGAGAATTCATCCATGGCCTAAATTCATCCAAAAGTACTACCTCTTCAATAGTTTCAATTAAGTGACTCCATAGACAAATATTTTCTGTGAATATAACTGTCATAGCAAACCAACATCAGCCTTTTAGCCCCCACACTCGGGTGATATGCTGACATGCTTGAAGAATAGTACATGGTCAATAACAATTTTATTATATGGGTATGTGTGATATGCAGGTATGAAGGAAATAGAATATTTGTGCCATACTGAGATCAGAACAATAGAGAGAATATCTGAAGCTGTCTGAGTAAAAGAAGTGGGGAAAAAAGAATCCCAGTATTAGACAGTTGAGAATGTGGAGAGAGAACTATAGTACCTAGTAGAAATTTTGACTAAGTTTTGCTGTGTAGAGTGGAATATGACCCTCTCCATGGTTATCTATATTGCATGCCACAGATTTTAGAGATAGATTATCTTTTAAGTTGATGATTCATGGTGAGGACAGAAGCCACCTAAACATCCCAGTAACCTCGGTTATTCCTGAATGGATAAAACGTATCTGGTCAAGGCTATAGTGAGTAACATGGATACCAAAGCCATGTGTTAGCAGAAAGATTCATGATTTGAACAAGTAAGATGGTCCTCACAGAGAACAATGGATCAGGCATAGGGAGAAGTAGAGGCCAAAAGAGAGAAATGTATGGAAAGAGTGAAATACCTAGCCTTCTATTTTTTTAAGTTTCCAATTCGAGGTCCTGGTTCCATAAACTGTTCCTTGTTTTCTGTCCCTAATAGTCCCTGAGACATACTATTGGATCTTTACTATAAATCCTGCTATGAGCTGACTAGAGTAGTTTTGTGATTTTTGCAAATTGCAAGATGTAACAAAAATGCCTTCTCATGTTTCTAGGGGAAGACCTGAGAAAAGAACATACGTTTTCATACCCCCAGCCTGGGCTCTCTCCATGTTATCATGCTCTTGGCTAGATCATTTTTTCTCTGTGATACAAAACAAAGGATGTTATATGACAGATCCTTAATTCTGGAAAATCTCAAAATGATACAGTATCATAAGCTTTGTAAAAATACGTTCATGAAGATGTTAGCAAAAAAAAAAAAAGCCACCTATAAGTTTGACTCCTAATACGACTTCTGTGCCTGAAATATGGATAATATCTTAGATAAACATTATCTAACTCAAACTGACATGATTTTGCTAGGCTACCAACAATCAACTTCGTCAAATCTTTTCAGAGTATTCCACCAGAAACTGAAATGTGATTTTTATTTTAAAAGTATTTTATGTTGTTTAAATACTGAATATTGCTAATTTTTTTTAAAACAGAGCAGTCCTAAAGAAGAAAACATATTATTAACAATAAAGAAACAAAAAGGAAAGAGTGCATGTTGACTTGTGAGCACAGCTCACCATCACAGGCTACCTTTGGCTGTAATGTTATGATCACTGGAACAACCTCCTTCCAGACACACGTGCATTAGGAACATATGGAGTGTTTTTAGAGTACTTGAGCAAAAGGAAATTTTACAAGGATATATATAAATATACACCATGCAGGGTAGATAAAAGAAATATTCCTTATACTAATTTTACCAAAAAAAATTTAACAGTCAAGATAAGCAAATAACACAGCAAACACCGTCCCTCCCCACAAAAATGAGTTGGAATAGCAAATACTTGTATTTGTCATTGCTTTTACAATTTTTCATAAAGAAATATAATATACCTGATAAAGCTGAATTTCCTTTTAATTTTCCTTCCCAGTAATTCCCTCCCTCTTCTAAAAAAATTATCAGTTATTTGGTGTGTGTACATTTTTGTATTTTACTCAGCAGTTCTTAAAATTTTGCCCACAGAAACCTTTTACTCACTTAAAATTATTATGGAGCCCAAGGAGTTTTACTTTATGTTGGTTACTTCTATTTATAACACAGAATTAAAATTGAGAAAATTTGTTTATTAACTTACTATAAGAAAATAATAAGCCCTTGACATGTTATCATAAATAGTATTTTTATGAAAATAACTTAATTTTCCAAAAGAAGAAAACAGTGCTAAGAATACTTTTTTTTACATTTTTAAAAACATTTTAAAAAACATTTTTAATGTCTGTCTAAATAGAAGGAAGCAGGATACTTATATCTGCTTCTACATTGAATCCATTGTGACATGTGTTTCATTTAAAATATATAGAGCAACTCTGGACTGTCATAGATACGTAATTGGGGAAAGAAGAATTTCTCAGACTCACTAAAAGGATTGCAATGGCTCCAGGAGTTCTTGGACCACACCTTGAGAATTAGTGCTTTGCTTATATATGCATTTATTTATAAGTAATATGTATAATATATTTGTATAAATTTAAATTTACTTAAATGGTACTGTGCCGTGTAAATCACTATGCAGCTTTTTTGAGGTTTATCAAGTTAATGCTTGCATATATTTATTTATTTTATCTGTTTTATAATAACTCAAACACTATGGCATTGTTGGAGGGATAGACTCAAAGGTCAATGAAACAGAACAGAGAGCCCAGAAAGCTACCTGCGCTTATGTGAGAACTCTGTCTATGATGGAGGAGTGATGGCTTAACTAATTAGCATTTATGATATTCAGTACTCAGGTGCTTAATTACTGTATGTGCTGATCATTAAGAAAAAATGGGAGATGTAGACTGTGGAAGGGACAAATCTAAAGTAAATCAGGCACTGAACAGAAGAATGGAGTCAAGGGGAACAGATAATGAAGCTTCTTGCCAGATTAGCACCTCATGTGCCACTTGATCAGGGTCACTAGCAGACAAACCACCTACCTCCCAGGCAGTCAGTAGTCTTACCTAAAGTGTAACTTCTTCAATGTCTTTTTTTTTTTTCCCTCCAGCACATTCTTTAGGGAGACTGCTTCTGAGGTTATATGAAGTAGGTCAAAAATATAAAAGAAAGAGATGCTGCTGCAGCCATTGTGAGACAAATAAATTAGTAAACCACTTACCAAAAGAAAATTCTATGTACTAACTCCCTCTAATCCACTTCTATTATTTTAAATGTTTCTGAATTATTACTGTTTTGACATATAAGGCAACTCTCCCAAACCTCCAGTGTATTCCTGCTTTTAACAAACAGTATTTTCTAATTAATTGTTCTTGCTAATCACCTAATCATAAGAATTAATTTTTCTAATGTTCCATTAACTCAGGCAAAACAAATTCCTTGTCATATCTGTCAAGTCATTGTCACCTCTTCAGTGATCAGACAGGTATGAAAGGAACCAGCACACGTTTCCAGGGGCAACTGTTACTAGAAAAACAAAACAGAATCAAACTTGCTTCTCAATTTGTCATATTTTCAAAGGCAATATCTAACTAATGATATGATGATGATAAAAATATACCACTGGGGTGGAGTACGTCTGTCATCTTTCTACTTTGACCTGCATTTAAAAAAATCCCAGTATATTCCAAACAGCTTCAGTAAACCCTATCCTCCTCCCAAACGGACACAGGAGTAAAGTGGTCAAAGATGCCAACTCTGGATCCCCTATTCTTACCCCAATCTGAGCAATTCCAGGCTTAACTGGAATAATAATTTATATTAATAAATTATATACAAACTTTTGGATAAGTTTACATGAAAGATTCTTTTGGCTTAAAAAATTAAATGAATGAAAAATGAAAAACATTGGTCAAGTCAAAGTATGATGACTGCTCTTCATGGGAATTTTTACCCTACAAGTTTTTCTTATAAGACACATATGAATGACAGATACTAATGCTGGAAAGCATAGACTTGTGATTAAAATGAATGGATTCAGGTTGGTAAAAATGTATATTCTAGAAGATTTTTATAAATAAATTGTACTATTTTAGAAGTAGCAGCGCTGACAAAAATAACACGCTACCAACAGAAATCTCTTGCTTTAAGCTGGCGTAGGTAGTGGATTGTTCTCATGGATCGTTCCTACTTCCCTCTTCCACCAAAAGTCCAGATAAATCAATATAATTATTTAAAGCCAATGTGTAAACATTTACCATTTACATTTAATTTCCCAAAGAAAATTGGCCAATGTAGAAATCGTCTGTGAGGGGGGTGTGTACTGGCTTTGATAACGATTATATCTGAAAATGGGTTTTGAGATGTGTTTTCAGCAATTATTGGAATAAATTTAAGAAACTTGTGTATCATCAACTCAAATTTGCTTAAGTTAGTAAGATTTGATTCATACAGCAAAACGTCTAGGAGTATCTAGGCTTGACTGGATCCAGGAGTTGAAAAGAGGTCATGGGAACTTTTTTCTCCTTCCACATTCCATGTCTTTGCCCTTGTGTTTGCTAAATTCTTAATCACGTCATCTCCTTGAGGTAGTAAAATGGTCTTAGTAGCTTTAGGTTTCCAAAGTTTTCAGTGCTAACATTACGTCAATCACTAAGAAAAAGATTCTAAATGGCCCTGCTAGGGCCATTAGGGCTGTATCTGTCAGTCTCAAATCACTCATAATCCCCAGAGGTATTCAGTAATTAGATGGGCCAGTCTTGGTCATATGATAATACAGGTGAGGCAATATACTTCACATTCTTATCTGGAGGGGAGAATGTACTTTCCCAAAGGTAGAGAATGGTCTGTCTTCAGAACAAAAGGGGAAAATATGCTAAACATACAAAAACAACAGACATACCCAATAATTCAATGCAATTTTTTCAAAGCATAACAGTGATATGTATCATTAAGTTCTCATACATTAAGATTTTCCCAAAATTTTATCAACTTTTAGTCATACCTCTTAAACTTGGCTTAATACATTTCTAACTTCTTTTTCTCTTTCATAACAATACTGCTTGCATTCTGAATGCTAATAAAGGGACATAAACGAGATGAGACACAAGCACATTGTATTTGTGTATTTGCCTCTTTCATTCATTCATTCATTTGTGAAACAGATGAGTAAATGAATACATCAGTATTTAATTAATATGTATAGAAAGAACTATGAAAAAGCAATGGGGTAAAATAACATAGGAAAGAATGTGTCCTTGTGCATAGAGAGAAGTGCTAAGGGAAAATCTCTGAGACATGAAGAATGACAATAGGATGTCATAAAGTCAAGACAGCTGTATAGTTTGCTGTTTCCTTACTGAATCACATCATGTTACTTACAGAAGATATATAATATTTGTGTGCACACTGCGGTAAACTGACAGAAGAGCCAATGGCCAGAGGCAGGCCTGGACGCTGCAGGTAGGGAAGGGCTCTCTTGACCAGCTGTAGGTTTCAAGAATTCACACCAATTAAGAAGTAGAAGTTCTCATTTTAAACGTCTGAGCAGAAGACATGCTGTCTTCAAAGTGGTCCTATTTTTTAGTGTTTGATTAGCAATAATTTTAGAAAATCAGTAATCATTAACAAGGCTCATCAAATAAAAGGCCTAGAGAATACCGTATCATAATGAATGGGATGTACTAATTGATTAAATATTCTAATTACAGGACACAGTGCTTTTCATATATAAATGCATTACTTAAAACCAATGAAGAGAAATTAAATAGTCCCTTATGCTCTAAAACTTTATTAAATACATTTTCACTTTCAACAGACAAGAAAATATTTCAGGATCTTATGATTTCTCAGTACTTTAATTGTGAATTTAAATTAGCATTATACTATTACATCTATGTGTGTGTGTGTGTGTGTGTGTGTATCAAGTTCCAGTTAACTGAATGTCTTGGTTAATAAAGTCTCAAAATAAAGGAGGTTTTAACTGAAATGAAAACAGAGGTTTACTTTAAAATTAATAAAATAATTCTTTTGTGATATAAATTTTCTAATAAAGCCATCTTATAGCAAGTGGTAGGTGGAGGAATTTCTCGTTTTTTTGTAAACAATCACTTCTAGAACAGATCATTTTATTTTACTTAAAGGAGAATACCTTTTTATTCATTCAAAATAGTGAGTATGCTCGCTTTTAGGTACTGTTCTAACCACAGTTGTTTCAATGTGAACAAGTCAGACAAATGGCTTCTGTTCTAGTGAACATTGTTACAGAACAATGAACAATAAATAAGTAAATAAATAAGGTAGCTTGAGCAGGCATTAGAGGATGTGAGGTTATCAAATGGACTATGTTAGAGAAAAACAGGTGGGCAGGAACCACTTTAGTTGGCTGATGGCCTTTATATGGGAAGGGTACTGAAATTAACTGAATACTAAGGTATAGGGTGCTGGGATAGGGTTTTATTTTTTATTTAACCTCAAATGATAATCAAAATACAAAATGTACAATCAAGGCACACAAAATGTATTGCGATGTCATTAAATACATAAATAGACTTCTTTTATCTCACTGTGGAGGAAGATAAGGGAACTGAAGACAACTATCCTTTGATATATTGGTTAGTGGATAGGATAATTTCAATGAAAAGAAACTATGTGTGATTCCTCACTGATTCCTGCCTTGATACATTGATTCTTTGGTATCTCTGGCATTCCTTTGTTGACAGGTATAAGGCAAAGGATATAAGAATGAAATTTATGTTCTGTTTTCTAACCCCAAAGATCCCCAGCAACCCCATGTACAAGATATAGTTCTCTAAGTGTTGGAAAGATCTTGTCTATAACTCATAAGACAACCTCTCGCTAGCATTTCGATGGAAACAGAAAGGCTGCTATGTGAGATAATTTAACAGAGTAGTAAACAGTTAGGGCTTCTCCATGGAAGAATCTGCAACAATGAGATTGGTCCAGAGGGCAGAGATGCTGACACACCAACCTGACAGCAACACACAGAATTAGTATAAAGCCCCACATAAGGTTTAGAAACTTGCATTCCTGACTTCATTAAAGGATGGCATGCTCCCACTGTGTAATGACTTTGGTTGCAAATAAATTTTTTGTGAACCCAAGTTGTAAATCCAGCCAACTAGCTTGACTGGGCAGGTTGACTCCTGGATCAAATTTATTCACAGGGCCCTTTCTCCTTTTCACAAAAACTTTTGGATGCCTAGAAGCACACCTAGGATGCAGTGTGCATTTTTTCAGGGAGGACCAGCATACTTCATGGAAGTCACAATGGCTAAGTAATTGACAAAGGTTGTACAGGTAGCAAGAATTTTGGCCAGTGTTAACATGGTTGTATGTAACACTAATTCTTTTTAATATATCACAACAAACGACTTGTGTCTTTGAAACTAGGAGACTCAATATGGCAAAACTGTTTACTGTAAAGTAGATTCTAGGATCTATGAGTAAGACTTATCTACATTATCCCCAGCACCCAAACTAGGCATTCACCAATAGTACATAAATAAACGTACAAACATCCTTATAAAAAGTTGAAATGATACAATTCAAAAAAAACAGTCAAAATTTAAATCTTTGTGGATTAATTAGAAAGCTCATTTAATTTCCACTGTTTTTCTTTTTTATAGTTACAGTCGGTACAAAATTAAAAATCAGCAGTTAATGGACAGACTGAAACACTTCTTTCTATTTAGTTGTACATTTGCTGTCTTGCTTTAGTAAAATACATAATCCTGTTGGTTCCAAATTCTCAGACATGGGTGGCATTCCTGCTGACTTATTATAAGTAGTGATAATAATGTATCAGTCATTAGACAGTTCTATTAAACATACACTACAACCACTTAGCAGCTGAAACACTGAAGGGACAGCATTAGAAAAGATAAAAAGAACTGGCAGGGGGAGAATGTAGATGCATCCCCATATTCCAAACCACCAAGGATCTCAGAAGCAGTGAGGCAAAAGCTTAATGGGGTACAGTTCAATTTTACAATTAAGAACAACTGTTTTCAAATGAGCCTTAGCATAATGATTAGGCATAGTAAATATAGAATATAAAATTGGATTAGGAAGACATTGAAAGAAGTATGTTCTGTTCCAAGCAACAAGAACATTCATCTCTCTGGAGTGAATATTGTACCAAATGTTTGTACCTAAAATATTAGAAACATTGATATAATTTAAGACAGTTTTCCTGGAACAATGTAGTATTAAAAATTCTAAATTCTTTCACCCTTTGAATATAAGCAAACTTTTAGGAAATGTGCATAATTTAAGAGATTTGAAAGCAATTAATCATTGTCACAAATTTCAAAGATAATCCTTGATAGCAACTGCTGTTTCTTTCATTTTTATTCCCCACACATTTTTAAAAACTAATAATTACTTCTAACTAAAAAGAGAATCTATTAAGTCTTTGGAGGTATCACACAATGCTACTTCTACCACTACAACTGTTACTAATACTAGGGAGTACAGCAGTAATATTTAGATCAATGCTAACTTCTTTACATTACGAATTAATCCTTATAGAATTCTATGAAGTTAATATTATTATCCTTCATTTTACACATGAGAATATCGAGCTTCTAGCATTTAAGGAACTTGTCCAAAATAATTGGCCGAGCAAGAACTTAAAACCACTTCTCTGTAATATCATGTGACTCATTCCAATCACTATGCTACTTTACTTTGCTCTGCACACTCTTGTTGATGGGATAGAAATAGTAATGTTTTTGTTAAGGCTTTTGAATGGTAAAGTTCTATAACTCATGAGTAGTTTATTTCTCAGTAATTTAAATTGTTTTCAGAATATTGTCACAGTAGTAGTATACCTGTAAGACATGGGAGCAATAGTACCAACAGGGGAAAATGTACAGATTAAAGGCAGCTGTAGCAATCAAAGCCTCTGGGACTAAGAATATTTGTCTAACCTCGAAATCAGCCTACATTTTTGTCTTTCCTACATACTCCACATCCAGCAAGTTTTGCAGGATATTGTTTCAAAATACAACTCAAATCCAATCGATGCTCACCACGTCTTCTGTTATATCCCTAGTTCAAGCTGTCACCACCTTTCTATGAGTTATTGCAGTGGCATCTCAATTTGTCTTCCTTTTTTGACACTTGCCCATCCTCCACCCTCAACCTAAGCAGCTTGTCTACACAGCTGCCGAAATGTTTCTTTTCAAACATAAAGATCATTTCACCACCTAAATATAAATCACCAATGGCTTTCCATCATAATTTGCTCTTTTTAAAATCAGTTTAAACTTAGATAAAATGTTCAATAAAATGTTATATATATAAAGTATATTCAGTGTTCAATACTAAAAATATTTTTCTAAATCCATTTAGAATGAGTTGGCCAACCTGATGTCCCATTTCATCTGAATACTTAGTGTGCATTTTCCACAAAACAGGGCATTCTCCTATGTAACCAAAATACGGTCATCCATTTCAGAAACTTAATTGATACTGTCATTACTACAGGATAATCCTCGACTTCATTCAAGTGTCGCCTAGTGTCCAAATCATGCACTTTAGAGAAAACAGACTTCGGTCAGGAAAATGTATTGCATCTGTCATCTCTCTTATCTTTTTCAGTTTACTGTAGAAGTAAAATCCTCAATTTTTTGACTTTCGTATCTTCAACACTTTTGAAAAAATTAAAATTATTTTTCATACTATCCCTTTATTTGGGATTGAATGTTGTTTTCCTGTATTCAGATTATGCTCACTTGGGAGGACTATTATAGACGACGCCATCACTTCATCCTATCAAACGGCATTCAATTTTGATTTGTCCTATTACCAATAATGTTACTTTGATTATTTGATTAACTTCTTCAAGGAAATTTACACTCTTTCTCCTTTCAGTTATTAATTAAGTATTTTTATGGGGAGATACTTTGAAACTAAAATGTACCATCCTTCATCAAACTTTCAATTTATTCCTTTATCTATAACTGTATGATTCATGGTTTTATATTTACTCAATGGGTTATAAGTATAAATAGCATTTATTTTGGTACTTAATTTGCTTCATATTTGGCAAATGGCAGCCCTTTCAAGAAGGTTTCTGTGTCATCTCGACATGTCAACATCATCCTTTGAGCATTTCTTTGCTTTCTGGCAAAATAAGTTACTCTGGATTTATCTTGTACTTTCCCTGACCAAGTTCTAGAATCAATCATTTCTTCAGTGATTCCTGGCTTTTTTTGGTGGAGAATGGTATCTAGAAGTTAAAGTCTGAGTGCTAGTTATGCTTATTGCTGTCAAGGTATTGTTGTTCATAGACATTTCTCAGTGGACAGAGATAGAAAGTACACATGTATGTATTTTTAATGTACATACACAGATATATATATAATACATATGTGTACATATATGTACATATACATATTTAAAACCATAAATTCACACCTATATCTCGAATTTTAGTAGACAGACATCTGATTCTCATTATCCTTAATATATTTACTTATGCCCCCTTCCATGTTGAAAATAGAACCAGGGAAACAAGAAAACAGGGTATCTTTGAATGCTAACGACTGTGATCACACCTGGCTGGGCCTTTAAGAGCCTGTCCAGGCAACAGCACCTAAAAGAATATAGAGGACAAAACTTCACAGCCATATAGTGACCAGATGAAATATTATAAACCACTAGGCTGCTGGAACCAGGACCCTCCCTCATTTTATGAGTATCATGCAAATTCCTTGAATACTGAAATAATCTCTAGGGATAGAAGGAGCCTCACAAAAGGAACTATGATGAAATTTCTTGTTTTACTAATTGAAAAAAAAAAAAGCTCAAATTGAATTTGACTTAAATAAAGTGTAGTAGCATTTCTTACACCAAAATGTTAGAGAGCAAATTCATACCACTACTTTAAGTAATTTGTTTTTTTTGTTCCTTTTGCCTTTAAGGTAAAATTTACATATAATGAAGAACGTAAGTGTTTACAACCCATACTGCTATCATAGAATATTAGACAATAGAACATTATCATCATCCCAGGAAGTTCTCTAGTGTTTTCTTCCTTGCCCCACCCCAGAGGCCACTACCGTTCTAGGTTTTTTTGTTTTTGTTTTTGTTTTTTGTCACATTAGATTACTTGTTCTAGAATTTAATCTAAATGGAATATACAGCATGTATTCTTTTATGTAAGGCCTCTTTCACTCAGAAAAATATTTTGCAATTCATCCATGTTGCTGCCTGCATCAAGGTTTCATTATGCTTTTTATTGGTTGGTAGTATTTCATATGAATATGCCAGTTTGTTTTCCATTCTCCTTTTGACGGACACTTAGTTGGTTTCCAGTTTTTAGCTATTACAAATAAAGCTACTGTAAACATTCTGGTACAAATTTATTTGGAAATACAAGCTTTTTATTTTAGGGGTAAATATCTAAAATTAGGTTTGCTTAGTCATCAGGGTGCTATAACATAACCTAAGCCCTCACAGTTGGGTTTTCTCTTTTTTTGTAATGCAAGTGCCTGGCTTAAGCTTTGACTGTCCTCTTCTGAGATGGCTAACTCTAATAAACACATTACCAGCCACGGGACTAAATAATGAACCAGGCTACCTCCTCTCACTGAGGCTTCTTAGCGTTAGAGATCTTGCTTGATTTTGAAATGGGCCATTTGGGCCACATGTTTTATTCTCTTCCTACCCTTTTAAATTCCTGTCTTTATGTTTTAAATTCACTGGTAAAGAATGAGCCCTCAAAACTTAAGCCTTTGGCGCTATAGCTACCCTTGACCCCAATACAGGCAAAACCTGTGCTCTCTCTCACACTCTCTTCACCTGTAACCTTGCTGTGTGGCTCTTGGTGTGCTGGTGTTTTCTGGGACTTGGTGAGTAGTAATAAACCCTTTTTCCCCTCAAGTTTCCTAATGGTTATTGCTGACAGGCATCTTGCAATAATAAGAACTACAAGGGCTGGTCAAGTCACAACACTGGTTATTGGTAAGCCGAGACCAGCACAAAACATGTATGCTTTGTTTTTATATGAAACTACTAAAATATTTTTCCAAAAAAATCTGTACCATTTTACAATGCCACCAACAATGTATGAGATTCCTGGTTCTGGTTGGTCCACATCCCAATCCCAATATTTGGTGTCAGTTTAATCACTATGGTGTCTTTCAAATATTTTTTAAATTGGAATTTAATATAAGCTAAATTAAAATAATCAAAAATTTATAATGATAAAGGCTTAACAGTTTATGAGAGGGAAAGAAGCATATCTGTTTTGCTTACGATTTACACTAGAGTTCAGGGAATTGCCTGACACAGTCAATGCACCATTAACATTTGTTGAGTGAAGCAATTATGTAAAAACTATCTGGAATGTTTTTTCATGTCTTTTTCTTTGCACTAAATTTGTTGACATAAATTGAATAAGGCAGTCATTTTGCTTCTAGGCTCTAAATATTTATCTGATTAATTTTTATCAACAAATATCACTGTGTTCATTTAAATTCATATCATTCACTGTTCAGAATATAGCCAGCTTTTGCTTATTGCTGTCCCTCCCAGATTTGCCCCCTTCCATCACACCTGAACTCTCAGTAGCTCACTCTCTCTTTTTAATAGAGTCAATACAGCCTCAACTTCTGCCACTCAACTACACATCTATTTATATTCCTGATACTCATTATGTCTCCATGCTTTTACACATTCCTTTCCTTTATGAAGAATGCCCTTTTCCTTGTCAATCTTGTGTCTTTTACTCAAAGTATTTATGCACGTATCTAATTTTTTTTCCTGGATAGAAAGAGCTAAAGGAAGAAGATACCACACCTACAAGTCTGATTGTGTCGAACTTAAAAATGAGTACTAACATGATTAAGAGAAGGTGCAAGCCATGTCCAAATAAAAGATTCCAGAGACTCATCTACAAAGGCACATCAAATTAAGAATAATTCAATAACCTCCCAAGGTATATGCAGAGCAAACTAGAGGTCTTTTTGGTTTTTTTGAAAGTAAACAAATATCCCTACACTAGTTGAGGTCCTTAGAGTAAAACTGAAGTTTTCTTTTATTATATATGAACCCCAGCTTTGAAGAACACTTTCTTCTTAAATATCTTTCATGTTTTGGAGGCTAATTGTACCTTTCAAACACAAAGACCAACTTGCTCATTAAAGGTAGGGGTGTTTTTAAATACACAAGAATGATCACTGACCCCCATTGGGTAGATATAGTTATAAACTTATGAGTCTTCTCTTTTTTTGATAGAGCGAACACAAAAATATCAAATTTAACCTTCAAGGAATATTCTGTTACAAAGCCATAGCAAAATTCTTCAGTTTTTCCAATGGACAATGCTTTCTCTTTCTCCCATGATTTCATATATGCCGTTCCTTTCCCAGAACACTTCTTATTCAAATATTGCTTCAGATTTCAGTTTAAACACAACTTCTGCAAGGTGCTTTGTTTGGATGTTTACATCATATGGGGTGTCATTGCTCTGCTTTCTCTTAGCTCTCTGAACTTCTCATATTGTAAGATGTTAGTTTATTTTTACTGTTTATTTATTTATCTTTCTTGCTAGGGCTCCTGTTTATCTTGTTCTTTGGTCTATTCCCAGGACTTTTCATAGTACCTGGTATGGAGCTGTGCTCAATAAATGTTTGCTGAATGAATGAGTGAAATGCCTAATAATCCCGCAAAAAGTATTTTTTGTTTTGTCCCCAGAGCCTATGACAAATAGAGAAATATAGAGAATCTAAGAGGAGTTGGTTGAATGGAAGAAGGAGAGAGAAGGGAAAAGGTAGGGAAGAGGAGACAGAGAGAGGGAGAAAGAGAAGAGTCTGTAAATCAAGGTTCTGATGTAAGAAAAATGTCAGTGAAAATTTAGGAGTAAAACTAGATCATCCTCTATTTCTCACCATCAGTTTATATAGAAATGATGAGGATTCTTGTCAGTTGTTTTTAACATCATTAATATAAAATATACTTAATTTGTAATGCTCCTGGGTTAAAAAGGCATGAAATATCTATAACCAAAGCTAGTATTTTTAAGTGTTCCTATCGAGTCTTGAAATATATCAAATAAAGAAAAAGATATTAATAATTGAGGTCATGTATTTCCTCATGAAACAATGTGCATGTACATTCTATAGAGAGCAAGCAGCCTAAGTGCTTTGTAATAAGCAGAACTGTCAGGTAAAATTTTTAATTTTTGTTTAATACTTAGGGAAAATTTAATTACCAGATAATCTCAAGAATATTCAGAATTTCTCAATAATTTAAGACTTCCTTCAAATTTATTATTGGCTTCAAGACTTAAACATGAGACAAGACACTATAAACATCTTAGAAGAAAATATAGGCAAAATATTCTCTAGCATAAATCTTAGCAATGTTTTCCTAGGGCTGTCTACCCAGGCAATAGAAATAAGAGCAAAAATAAACAATGGGACCTAATTAAATTTGTAAGCTTTTGCACAGAAAAGGAAACCATAAGCAAAACAAAAAGACAGCCTACCGAATGGAAGAAAATATTTGCAAAAGATGAGACTAACAAGGGCTTAATTTCCAGAATATATAAACAGATCATACAACTTAAGAAACAAACAAACCCAGTCCAAAAATGGGCAGAAGACCTAAACAAGTAATTCTCCAATGAAGACATACCAATGGTCATTAGGCACATGAAAAAATGCTCAATATTGCTAATTATCAGAAAAATGCAAGTCAAAAACACAATGAGGTATCACCTCACACCAGTCAGAATGGCCATCATTCAAAAGTCCACAAATGATAAATGCTGGAGAGGGTGTGGAGAAAAGGGAATCCTCCTACACTGCTGGTGGGAATGTAGTTTGGTGCAGCCATTATGGAAAACAGTATGGAGATTCCTCAAAAGACTAAAAATAGACTTACCATATGATCCAGCAATCCCTCTCGGCATGTATTTAGAGGGAATCTTAATTCAAAAAGATACACGTACCCCAATGTTCACAGCAGCACTATTTACAATAGCCAAGACATATATGAAAACAACCTAAATGTCCACTGACAGATGATTGGATAAAGAAGTTGTGGTATATTTACACAATGGATTACTACTCATCCATAAAAAAGAATAAAATAATTCCATTTGCAGCAACATAGATGGACCTGGAGATTGTCATTCTAAGTAAGCCAGAAAGAGAAAGAAAAATACCATACGATACCAGTTGTATGTGGAATCTAAATAAAAAGACAAACTTATTTACAAAACAGAAACAGACTCACAGACTAGAAAACAAATTTATGATTATCATGGGGGAAGTGGGTGGGTAGTGATAAATTGGGAGTTCAAGATTTGCAGATACTAACTACTATATATAAAATAGATAAACAACAAGTTCATACTGTATATAACACAGGGAATTATATTCAATATCTTGTAGTAACTTATGGTGAAAAAGAATATGAAAATGAATATATGTATGTTTATGTATGACTGAAGCATTATGTTATACACCAGAAATTGACACAACATTGTAAACTGACTATACTTCAGTAAGAAATACATATACAAAAAACAGAATATCAGCATGTGTGAGCATATACATTAAAAATGTTATACATTTGATTGTCTATTGGATTTGGGAACTTGTTAAAGATTAAATCAAAACTGAAGGGTTAATAAAAATTTATTATTAGCAATTATTGGACTGCACAGTCGATTTCAAAATAAATGGTCTCATAAATCACAGGCAATTAAAAATATTTTTACATACAATAGTAAGTATTATTTTTATTTGTGTGGGAGACTAAATAGATTAAGAATGCTAGATTAAGGAACATAAGGATATCATGTCCTTATAGAAGAGTTTTTAAGAGTTGCTTCTCATTTTTATCTAAAGATCATAAAAATGTTTTATTTGTAAAAGTAAATTACTTTTAAATTAATATTAATAACAATGCCACTTTAATATTTTTCTTTAGTTATGATTTATGTCAAAAATAACACCCAATACTAAATTTTTTATTAAAGAAAATACTTCTAGCAACTAAAAATGATGTACATTTTAGGAACATACATATTATTCATGATCTTCATGTGTTGAAAGAAAGGTACTTCTATACAAAGCATGATGCTTCAATTTTATGGGAATATGTTAATGATTAAAATAGCAGTATTTTTTCCACATAATTTACTTGTAAAAATTCTCATAAATAGCAAAATGTTCCTATCTTGCAGGAAGTTTTAAGGCACTGATTCAGAAGAAATTGGCCAGAGTAGATCCTTTCTATACCAACTGACATTTTTTATATTGTTTCAAATATAAGGAAAGTTAAAAGGACTGTAACAATTATTTAATCATTCATTCAGTGGGGAGGGATTTCCTGATATAGTAGCTCTAAATGAGACCTCAGGACTGTTACAGTGAAGCAGGGTCAAGTTAAATGCTTTATAGCCTTCTATGGTTTAAATCAGTCTAACTCACCATTTATGCAAGCCTGTTGATGAGTTCAAGTCAGTTCAAAGGTCTCTCCTCGTTTACCCCAGGTAGAATTAATTCTCCACTACTTGTGTCTATACTGTGCCCTGTGCAATTCTTAGCTGTACTTATTTTTTTTAAGTCACCCCCTTGAGGATAGAGACCATTCCTAGGCTTCATATTTATGAAGGACAAATGATTAAATTGTCTTGCATTATAAATTGCAGTAATAATAAACTTGCCTTAGCAAACATATTATTTCCTGTTCAAATCTTTAGTTATTTAATCATAGTTATAAAAATTATATCCTAGTCAATAATTTGACATCTAGAGGCACTAACCATGTATTACATTATCATAAAATCTTCATAAGACTTTCTATCTAGTTTAGAATTATCAAATGCTATTACTCAAAACATTTTCTACCATCAATAATTTTTTACCACTAATCACTATTAAACTCTCATATCTGGTGCTTTCTAGACCCAATAGACAGTAATTACTATGGTAAAAATGTTAAAGACTAAAGAAATCAAGTATCAATCAAATCTGCTACTTGATTCATAGTGTTTATATTTTCATCAGATCTCTTCTCAGATATCACTTTGTCATAGAATTTTTTAGTCTCAAACTTGAGCACTTGGTTTTCCATGTATCATATTTTTAGCATAACATAGAATATATGCATACATGTATTAACACAGCACATGTATACACATATTAATGCATATATAGATATATTTTTATCAATGTATGTTTCCTGTATATACTGATATATGTACATCCATGAGTGTGTATTTATGTGTGTGCGCTTATTATCTAAATCCATGGTGACATTTAATTTATTGCTATAGCTCCAACACTCAGAACAAAAGAACAGTACTAGGCAATCAGTGTGGATTTGTTGAAAGAATAAATATTAGCTGTAATACAATTTTAAATTTTTTCAAATGGGGCTTTGTCTCAGAGAGACTTATGAAAAACTCTTACTTCATAAAATTATTATCTTATTAGATAAAGTTAGAAGTCTATCATTATAGCGAAGTGTAGCAAGTAGAATTATCAGCATAAACATTTATACTGTTTTAAGGTATATGTCTCTACTAGTTATTAACAGGACCAAAAGCTGAAACTGATTTTTTTAAAACTAAACAATGTAGTTATTCACTAATATTGAAATGGTTAATCCTAAATAACTATTTTAAAGTTCAACTCTCAGATAATCACATGCTTTTTTTGACTAACTCATCAAATCCAAAAGGATACTATTTTTAAAATACAATTTTCTAACAAATGCATTTCAAGTCTCTCAATGGACATAGTAACCAGATGGATTACATCTGATTAAAAAATATTTTTTTCATGCTATAAGCAAGTTCACATTGTTGTATAATTTAGATAAGGATTTCTCAACAATGGCACTGCTGACATTTTGAGCTGGATAATTCTTTGCTGTGGAAGCTGTTATGGGCATTTTAGGATATTAAGCAGCATCCTTGGATTCTCTACCCATTAGATGTATAGCACCCTTCTCTCAATTGTGGCAACCAAAAATGTCTCCAGACATTGCCAAATGTCCCTGGGGGAGCAAAACTGTCCCAGTTTGAGAACCACTGATTAATGTAAATAATTTCACATGTAATGCCTAAATCAAGGATATTTAAGCCTCAACTAATCCAAAATTATACAGAAAGGTCTGTTAATTTGCTCCATATTCGTGTATCTTTTATAGTTATAATTGAAGACATTGCCTACACAGTGTCCTAATATTACAGACCAAACTATTTTTCTTGATCAACATTCTTTCCAAGAAAATGTTTAACTTCATAGATAAATTAAAACTATGGAAATCTCTCTCTCTATCGAACTAGCATTATCTCCCAGTTTTCTTTGACTCTCATTTCAGTGTTCATTGCTTGTGTCCTGTGGATCCTTAATGCTTTCAGGTACCTTACATCTTACACAGGGGAGTGAGGAAAGCCAAGGAAATATATTTTAAACAAAGTCTCAATTTCTTTTGATTCCTGAATCCATGGTCAGTGATTATATTTTTTAAAGTTCAACATTAAGGCTCGGGGTCCTTTGTAGGAATTATGCATTTGAAATCTTCTTGAATAATAACAACAAAAATGTCATTCTGCCTCTCTAGACAACAGAGAGACACCCCTGACAGCATGGCAAAGTCTACAACGTAGTTGCCTCCCATCATTCACATTCCCCTTCTCTCTCAGAGCCCTGGAACCTGTAGCATTTCATAGAGGGTTAGAATCACACAGAGTAAAGACCATATTGCAGGCAAGTAAAAGAGGCAAGTAAAAGTGTTCTTCCATTTTGTGTGAATGTGACACACAGTCACCTTGAACCATGCAAAGGAAAGCAACCCCTAAGCTGGGAAGAGGAGCAAGATAAAACAAACATGGCTGAGTAGTATTCCACTGCATATATTTACACCATATCTTCTTTATCCATTGATGGACATTTAGGTTGTTTCCATGTCTTGGCTATTGTGAATAGTGATGCTGTGAACACTGAGGGGCACATATCTTTTCAAATGATAGTTTTCTCCAGATACATGCCCATAGGTGGGATTGCTGGTCATATGGTAAGTCCATTTTTAATTATTTTTTTTAAGGAATCTCCATACAGCCATAAAAAAAGAATAAAACAATGCCATTTGCAGAAACATGGATGGACCTGGAGATTGTCATTCTAAGAAGCCAGAAAGAGAAAGAAAAATACGGTATGATACTGCTTTTATGTGGAATCTAAAAAAAAAAAAAACACACACACACACAAATGAACTTCCTTACAAAACAGAAGCAGAGTCATAGGCATAGAGAATGAACTTGTGGTTACCAGAGGGAAAGGGGATGGTAAGGGATAAATTGGGAGTTCGAGATTTGCAGAAACCAACTACTATACATAAAATAGATAAACAAATTTATATTGTATAGCACAGGGAACTATATTCAATATCTTATAGTAACCTATAGTGAAAAGAATATTAAAATGAATATATGCATATATGTAGGTATGACTGAAACATTAAGCTGTATATCAGAAACTGACATATAATTGACTATACTTCAATTAAAAAATTTTTTTAAATAATAAAAATAAAAAGAAACATGGAGCCTGATTACTTTGTAGGGCAGACTCTCTTCATCATTCTGGTCTTTTTTTTTTTTTTTCTGATAGTTGTTTTGGATCTCTGTCACAACAGCCAAAGGACCATCCTAACTAGTACAAGCAAGACACCAACAGAGACCAATATCTGTATTAGGCACATTTCTATTGATTGCATTATGAAATAAAAAAGTGCTAAAAATAAGATGAGATTAGTATATAATTGGAGTTCCGCCCTGATGAGCCAAAAGAAGTAAAGTGAGCAATTTGGAACCTGAGTTATGAAGAGCAACTTCATCAGCATTAGCAGGGTGTTCTGCCTCATTAAGAATTGTGAAGATAAATAACTACCAGGGGTGTAATTACAATACGATGACGATAGTTAACACTGCTGTGTGATACATACATACATACAAGAGCTGTTAAGAAAGTAAATACTAAGAGTTCTCATCACAAAGAAAAAAAAAGAATTGTGAACTCATGATTTGATAAATTGTAATATCCTGCTAATGATAATCTTATACTTGATCTCTTATTATTTTTTATATTTGAGTTGTTACAATATGATAACCATAGTGCAATTTCATTATCCTGAAAATACTTCATCTATTGAGGTCACTTTGGAAGGAAATATTAAAATTTTTGCATCACAGAACTTATGAGCACATTCAAGAATACCCCCCCACACACATTACATATGCCACAAATTAATACATTAAAAATATCAGAAATTCACAAGTCAAATCTGTAATCCCATGATATCATCAGCCAGTTTACAACAATAGTTCAACTAATAGGAAAAACTGATCTATTTTATGCAGCGAAAAAAAAAATTCTACGTCTGGTACTGCAAGATTTGCCTCCCTAGTGCAATCTATAAATTTAAACATGAGTTTATGACCCGTATAAACCTTCACATTGATAATGACAGCTAATATTTCCATGTGCAACAGGTATTTCAATTTAATTCATCTCTTTCATCCCCATCTGAAATAGCTGTAGGTTTTGTGACTGAGCCCTGGACCCTAAATACTTCAGCACGGTAACAGGAATCATTCATTCATTTATTCATAAGAGTCTGAGCTTATAGGTTATTTCTACATATAAAGTGGAAGATCCATTCTCATTCTGCTTTGATCAAGATGCAGGCTTGAGCCACTGTCAAATAGTAATTTGGTTAGCAGCTACCAAGAAAAATAGAGAAATGTAATTCTTACAATATGCGGCATGTCCAAACAGAAATTGTTATTTGGGGGGTGCCATTATAAATGAGGATGCTGAAAAGTAGGTATATCATTGGGCTGTTGGAAATATTCATTAAGACTGGTACACATAGAGTGATTAACACAGTGTCAGGTGCATAGTAAACTCTCAGTAAATGTTGTTTAGAAATTGTTCTTGTTAATATTTTCTGCTCCATTTAGCCAACTTTTTAAAACCTGAGGGATTTTTTTAAACTAGATATTATGACTATCACAATAGAAGTTAATAACTGACACAACTTTATTAAATATACTATATACTTTAACTTATTATTTATTAAGTATTTATTAACAATTAAACATAATCAAACATATATGAGTAAAATTAATGTACATATATAACTATAATATAAAACTGCCATTAAAGAGAATTTAATATTTTTTAAATAGACAATTTTTTTTTTTTACTGCCATTTGATTTTGTGAAACATTTATTCCTTGTCTGTGTTCTAAATCAGTACAAACCTTGCATTTTACTTGTTCCATGTCAGGCTAAAAAAATTCTTTGATAGATTATATACTGATTGCAAAATTTAAGAAAATCTTAACCTTCATACAATTGGTCAATTTTTAGGCATTAAAATACAAAGCTTTTGGCAACAAATTTAAAATATAACTAGCTTTTACCGCTTCTGCTTTTTGTGTTACAAATGCATGAAAATACTGCAGGATCCAAAGGTATGGGCCTCTATCAAGTCTGCTTTCACTTATTCCGTCCACCTAGATTTGGGAGACATTTAAAGATGGGCATGGCTTTGGATGGAAAGGGAAATGCTTCTGGACTGTGCTCTACTTGAAGACATACCCAAATCACACATTATTTTTTCCTTGACCCAGCCCTGCCACTGTACAGTACACTTAGTAAAAAGCATTGCACTATTTGACTAATTTAATCATTTATAAATGACTCAACCTAAATGCAATGTCTTTGTTGCTTAACTTCATTTTTACTCCATATGGACATTTCTGAAGTGTCTTATTAGCTTTACAAAGGTGTATCGTCCAAATGATCTTTCAAAAAATATGATGGGGATACTTAATTTAGATAGTCAGTGATATGGAACTTCCTGAATTAAATACAAAATAATTTGAACATGTATGTTCTTTTAGAAATTTAAGATATTAAAAAAAAGACATAGACCATAAAGAATGACAGTAGAAATTAAATAAAACAGTAAGGAGATTAATCATATATATTGTCAAAGCATATCACTGAGGAGGAAAAATGTGTATGGACCCAATTAATTAATTACCTTAAGAAGCATTGATGTGCTGTTTGTGGGAACATAAAATCCTCATTAACTACTACTGAATCAATTTAGAATGACTTAATGCAATACAGTTTTTTATAATGTTTCATCAATTAATTTTACAATGTAGAAGACAATTCAATGATTCAGAAATATTTTTTTCATTACATCAGCCAATAAATACCCTTTTGCTTAAATTCCAGTCAAAGCTCCTTTGAAGTTCCCTTAAACTGATACATCATTTTAAGTAGATTCATTTTAAATTTGGTCTTAATTATTTTCTTATGACAACTTCCTACACTTACATTCTTTGTGATCCCATTTTCCTCAAAAAAATTTTTTTGAAAAAAATTGACACTACTTTTAGTGCCAAATTTATTCCATGACTTCTGTCACTCTCATCAACACGTTTCATCCCCATGGCTCATACATTTCTATGTTTACATAATAAATGTGATGTCATAGATTCTACTTTCTCAATGACTATTCTCCTAAGGTTCTAAGAAATAGCCTCCTCCCTCATTTTCATTAAAGCACAAGAATTTTGAAATATTATTTTCCAAAAGGGTTCCTCATTAAAATAAACTTCTAATTAAAGTTAATAATTTTTCTGTTTATATTTTGCAACACTGTTGAAACAACTGTTTTAATCTCTCATTTGTACTAAAATTAACACTATAAATTTCTTCTCATATTGTAACAGCAAAATATGATTTTATGCTCCCTGAGACAATCTATAGGTGGCATTGAGTTATGCCATATTGTTGCATCTATATGGAAATCTATTTTTAAATTACAATCCTAGTGTGGCATCTCTAATGAAAAATTCCAGAAAGCTCATTTTCTTTTCTGTCCCTCCTTTAAAAAAGATAACTAATAAAAATAATATAATATGTAAAGGAAAGATATATCCAATTATCAGTCTTTTGGAATTTATGAATAAATATTTTTATGAACTAATTTTCATCTATGAAAATTAATGGTAAACCTTAACAGCTTATTTAAAAGTAATTGCTTGCAGTGATTAAAAAAAACAATAAAATCTTAACATAAGGTTTACCTTAAGCTTCATGGGTTCCTAGCTCTTTTTCTTAACATTTATTCTTTTCAAACATTCATTTGGTATAATTTTATTATCTATTTTTTTGTAGGTGCTGTACTAGGAAAACTAATGTCATAGAAAATATCATATTTCTACTCAGTAATTTTACAAGTCAGAGATAAGACAAATATAGTAATATAGTAGCAATTATTATTTTTAAAAAGTAAATGTCAAGATTAGGGAAATATGGGGTACTGGGTGGACACACAGTGAGGCCTAGCTCAATCTAGGGGGTGAGGGTAGCCATCCAATGGAAATGTAATGTAAGGCACATGTATAATTTAAAATTTTCTAGTGATCATATTTTAAAAAGTAAAATATAAATTCACACTAGGATTAAGCAGCAATGTCTTACACAGTACAACAGCTAAAGTGAAACACAGTCTTCCAAAACAATCAGGTTGTATTTAAGAGATAAATATTCTGTACTTCTTTGATTTTTAAATTTAAATTCATTAAAATTAAATAAAATAAGAAATCCAGTTCCTCAGGTACATTAGCCATATTCCAACTGCCCAACAGCCACCTGTTGCTGGGAACCAGTGGAGGGCGAACTTAGGGGATTCTTTGGATTGACTCTGTCATCCTACTTTCAGAATGCCTTCTTGTCAAACTGGGGCTCGAAAGCTTAAAACTCCATTTCCAAATCTACCCAGAAACTAGGTGAGTCCTGCCAATTAAAATGTATTCACCCAAGGGGAAATCAAAGGGAGATGGCATATGTTTTGCTTACATGAATCATGGGGGGAGTTGTTCCGTTCTGGGGTCAGGAGCTTTGGTGAAAATGGGATCAGGAACTTCCTGAGAATGAAGCTTGATCTTGACAAAGGACATAGTTCCTTCGGAAGTGCATTACTTTGGTGTAGTTTCAGGAGTTGTTCTTAAAAGATCAGCCTATAGCCTGCAACTTGAGCCAATTTCTCACATTCAAGAGTTAGCCCTACTTTAATAAATCCATGTTATTAGTGTGTAAAATTGTTGGAGTAGACTTCTTTTCTGAACTAGGATCCTTGATCAATACAGGAACTAAAGAAGACTTCCCAGAGAACTGACTTCTAAGCCTGTGTTTGAAAAGTAAGAGTTTATTCTGCAGAATAGTAAGAAGTGAATTGAACAACAGGAAATAGTTAATAATAAACAAGGGAATGCAACTAGAAGAGCCCAAAGGAAGTGAGTATGATTAGAATAATAAGGGGAAGGGTGAGTTTGTCTTAAACAGATGGTTCAACGCACTGAAAGCCACTTCACAAAATGGCCAGTTCACTGAAAACAACAATTTACCAAATTATCAATTCATCAAATTCATATATTTACCAATATCTTGTTTCTTCTAGTAATCAGTAAAGAGTATCGCAATGCTTAGATCGATTAGTAAAGTCTGGGCAGGTGAGTGGTCATGACCCTTTAAACTTCTTTCTTGCCTCTGTCTTCCCTCTCTGTATCCCCACAATCACCTACTCTTAGCCATTCAGACTTTCCTTATTCTGGTATCAGCAGCCAAGGCTGTGCTGTTTCTTTACAATGGCAGAGGGTACTCTCTCTTGTCTCATCTCCTCTAATTAAAACAGCAGAGCTCTGAGGTCAATGCAATCTAAATGATTCTGTAAATGTTAGTATTTGAGATCTACTCACTAGTAAAATATATTTATGACTATATTCAAGAAATTTTCAAAACACAAATATATTAGTAAAATAATGTTTCTTAAGAAAAAAATCTAATCTCTGGCCCTTAGCCTTTTGTAGTTGAACACTTTTTCTCATTCATAGTTAACCAAAATCAAGAAGAATATTTCTGTTTTGAGTAAATTAACAAATGTGAGGAATCTAGAAAATAGATAGGTTTACCCTGCAGCTGCATTGGCCTTGTTAGGCCAGAAAAAAGGGAGAAGAGAAATGAAGGGTCTTTTGTTGGTCCATTTAAAGAATAGGGGCTCTGTCTTAAGAACAAAGAGAAGTCATTGCAGAGTTGTGAGAGAAATGGTGTGAATCATCACAGACTGGAAAACAAGTATGGTGGGAAAGCAATGGAGTCAGAAGAATATGGGTGGCTATAGCACCCAGTAATCCACAAAGACAGGTCTGAGAGAGAGATTGCAGAGACACCTTTGAATATTTTTTCTTATATCAACAAGGAAGAGTAAAAATATTATTATTTTTATACAAATGTAATAATGAAAATAACTAAAAAGGATACATTACAAAAATCTCAGGCAGTAGAGCATATAGGTGAGTCACAGCAGGTATAAGAATATAAGATACCTTATGATTTTAGAATATAGCTTAACATGAAATCAATTTCTTATGTTACTTATAGATTATATTAACATTCTCAAGTTGATCATGAGGAAGATGTATAGTGTCACCTCTAACACTATGCCCCAAATTTCTCATGAAGCTAGTAAAGATTGGTTACCTCCCTGCACACAGCAGTTCTCTAAAATACCAGTGTGTCTGCTGAAGTAACATTTAGAGGCAATAAACAACAGATTAGAAGATACAGGAAAAAACAGATAAGTAATCTGAAAGATAGAATAGTGGAAATCACATAATCAGAACAGCAAAAGAAAGAATTTTTTTTAAATGAAGAGTTTAAGGGACTCTGGGACAACATCAAGTGTATCAGCATTCACATCATAGGGGTATCAGAAGAAGACACAGAGGAAGGGATAGAAAACATATTTGAAGAAATAATGACTGAAAACCTCTTTACTCTGGGAAAGGAAACAGATATTCAGATACAGGAAGCACAGATAATCCCAAACAAGATGAACTGAGAGAGATCCATACCAAGACATGTTAAAATTAAAACGGCAAAAGTTAAAGACAAAGAGAGAATCTAAAGGCAGTAATAATAAAAAACAAACAAACAAACAAAAAACAAAACCAACCAATCACAGACAAGAGGAACCCAATTGACTATGAGTTACTTTTTCAGCAGGAACTTTACAGGCCAGAATTGAGTGCTAAGATATAATTAAAATTCTGAAAAGAAAAAAATGTTACAACCCAGAACTCTATTTGGCAAGATTATCACTCAGAATTGAAGGAGAGGTAACTGTTTCTTATTATCACTAAATAGACCTTTCAAGAAATGTTAAAGGGTCTTTTTGTTATTTAAGTGGTAAAGAAAAGGCCACAGATAGAAATAAGAAAACGTATAAAAGGAAAAATCTAACTGGCAAAAGCAAATATATATTAAAGGCAGAGTGGGTCAGCCACTTAAAAAGCTAGTATTAAGGTTAAAAGACAAAAATAGTATAATCAACTATAACTACTATAAATAATAAGGGACATCCAAAATAAAAAGATGTAAAATATGATGTCAAAAACATAAAATGTTTGTGGGGGGTAAAAATGTCTTTCTTAGAATTCATTTGAACTTAAGTGACAATCAGCTTAAAAAAGACAGCTATAATATACAGGTTGATAAATATATACACACACAGCATGAACCTCATGGTAACCACAAAACAAAAACTTCCAAAGGATACACAAGATTTATAGAGAAAGGAATCCAAACATAAGACTAAAGAAGTCTATCAAATCACAAAAGAAGATGATAGGAATAGAGAAAAACTAAAAAAACAAACAAAAAACCCAGAATTACCATAACAGCAATAAGTACATGTTTACCTATAATTATGTTAAATGTAAATGGACTAAAGGCTTCAATCAAAAGACACAGGGTATTGAATGTATTAAAAAACAAGACCATCTATATTCCACCTACAAGAAATTCACCTTAGAATTTTTTTTTTCAAGTGCACAGGGAACATTCTCCAGGATAGATAACATGTTAGGCTACAAAACAAGTCTCAATAAATTTAAGAAGAGTGAAGTCATATTAAGCATTTTTTTTTCTGACAACAATGGTATAAAACTAGAGATCAACTACAAGAAGAAAACTGAAAAAAAAAGAAAAAACACAAGCAAGTGAAGACTAAACAACATGCTAAAAAACAAACTGAAGAAGAAATTTAAAAAATAGCTTGATTCAAAATGAAAATGGAAATACAAATGTCCAAAACCTATGGAACACAGCAAAAGCAGTTCTAAGAGGGAAGTTCATAGTGATAAGAGACCAAGCCCAAGAAACAAACAAAATTTTAAATAAACAATTTAAGTGTACATTTAAAGGACTAGAAAAGAACAAGCAATGCTTATAGTTAGTAGAAGAAAGGAAGTAATAAAGATTGGAGTGGAAATAAATAAAACAGAAACTAAAAGAGAAACTGGAAAGGTCAATGACACTAAGCCCGTTCTTTGAAAAGATAAACAAAATTGATAAATTTTTAGCCAGACTAATTGATAGAAAAAAGGGAGAGAGCCCAAATAAATAAAGACAGAAATGAAAGAGGCTAAGTTACAGTTGATACCAGAGGAAAATAAAGAGTCATAAGAGACTACTGTGAGCAATTATATACCAATAAACTGGACAAACAAGAAGAAATAGATAAATTACCAAAACATACAATCTTCCAAGAATGAATCATGAAGAACTGGAAAATCAGAACAGACTGATTATTAGTAATGAAACTCAATCATTAATAAAAAAATTCCGAAACCAAAGTCCAGGTTCAGATGGCTTCACAGTTAAATTCTACCAAACATTTAAAGAAGAGTTAATACCTATCTTCCTCAAATCATCCCAAAAAATTGAAAAAGAAAAAATTTCAAACTCATTTTACAAAGTCAGTATTATCCTGATACCAAAACCAGACAAAGACACCACACAAAAAACGAGAATTACAACCCAATATTTCTGATGAACATAGATGCAAAAGTCCTCAACACAATATTAGCAAACCAAATTCAACAACACGTTAAAAGGATCATACACCATGATTAAGTGGGATTCATTACACAGATGGAACATTTAACATCTGTAAATCAATCAATATGTAAACCACATTAACAAAATGAAGGAAAAAAATCGTATGATCATCTCAATAAATGAAGGAAAAGTATTTGACAAAATTCAGTATCCATTTATGATAAAAAATTTTCAGTAAAGTGGGTATAGGGGGAAAATACATCAAAATAATAAAGCTCATATATGACAAATCTACACCTAACATTATATTCACTGGTAGAAAGCTGAAAATTTTTCCTGTAAGATTAGGAACAAGACAAGGATCCCTGTTCTCACCACCTTTATTCAACATAGTATTAAAAGTCCTAGCCAGAGCAATTAGGCATGACAAGGGAATAAAAGACATCCAAATCAGAAAGAAAGGAGTAAAACTGTCATTATTTGCAGATGACATGATACATGATTTAGAAAACCCCACAGACTCCACCAAAAAAAAAAAAAACTATTAAGATTAATAAATGAATTTAGTAAAGTTACAGAATACAAAATTAATACACAGAAATCTCTTGGATTTCTATACACTAAAACCCACACAAAGAGAAATGAAGAAAACAATCTCATTTACAATTGCATAAAAAAAAAAGACCCATTTTTATCCCCTACCCAAATACTGATCCTTTCTCCTTCCCTCTCAGTTTGTTTTTTATATCTATGAGTCTGATTTTCTTCTGTTTTATTCATTAGTCTTTTTTTGTATTTTTAGGGTCCACATATAAGTGATACAATATCATACAGTATTTGTCTTTCTCTGACTTATTTCACTTAGCATAATTATGGGATTACATAAAACCATGCGTGTGAAACTTTTGAAAATGTTAAAGCACTAGAGAATTAAAGAATCTTTCATTCAATTAAAAACATAAAATAACTAGGAATAAATTTAACCAAGAAAGTGAAAGACCTGTACTCTGAAAACTATGACAATGGTGAAAGAAATTGAAGATAACACACATAAATAGAAAGATATACCATGCTCATGAACTGGAACAATCATTATTTTTAAGATAGTCCATACTACCCGAAGCAATCTACAGATTCAATGCAATCCTGGTAAGATACTAATGGCACTTTTCACAGAAGCAGAATAAATAATTCTAAAATTTGTGTACACCCACAAAAGACCCTGAATAGCCAAAACAATTATAAGAAAGAAGAACAAAGATGGAGGTATCACAGTCCCTGATTTCAAAGCATACTACAAAGCTGTAGTAATCGAAACATTATGACACTGGGACAAAAAAAGGACACATAGCTTAATAGAACAAAAATGAGTCCAGAAATAAACCTATGCTCATATAAGCGATTAATCCAGGATAAAGAAGGCATGAATATACAAAGCGGAAAAAAACCACCTCTTCAATAAATAGTGTTGGGAAAACTAGATAACCAAATGCAAAAGAATGAACTGGAACCCTTTTTTACAATACATTACAAAAATTAACTCAAAATTAATTACAGACTTCAATGAGACCTTAAATCATAAAACTTCTAGAAGAAAACATAGGCAGTAACCTCTTTGATATCAGTATTAGCAGTATTTTTTTCAGATACATCTTCTCAGGCAAGGGTAACAAAACCCAAAATAAATAAATTAGACTACATCAAACTAAAAAGCTTTTGCACAATGAAAGAAACCACTGACAAAATCATCACTGAATGAGAGATGATATTTGTAAACAATATATCCAATATGGCGTTTGTACCCAAGATATACAAAAATCTCTTACAACTCAATACCAAAAACAAGCAATTAAAAAATGGGCAGATGATCTGAGTAAATATTTTTTCCAGAGGAGATATATAGATGGCCATCAGGCTATGAAATGGTACTCAGTATCACTAATAATGAGGGAAATGTAAATCAAAACCGTAATGAGATACCACCTCATACAACTGTCATCATGGGTATTATCAAAAAGACAAGAAACAGGTATTAGCAAGAATGTGGAGAAAAAGGAACCCTAATGCACTACTGGTGGCACTGTAAATTGGTACAGCCACTATGGAAAACAGAATGGAGGTCTCAAAAAACTTAATAAAGAACTACCACATGATCCAGCAATTCTCCTTCTGGTTACTTATCTGAAGAAAACAAAACTACTAATTCAAAAAGACATATGTACCCCTCTGTTCATTACAACACTATTTATAATAACCAAGATATGGAAGCAGCCTAAGTGTCCATCCATAGATGAATGGATAAAGAACATGTAGTATATGTATACAATGCAACATTACTCAATAAAAAAGTGAAATCTTCTAGTAACATTTGTGGCAACATGAATGGACCTGGAGGGTATTATGCTAAGTGAAATAAATCAGCAAAAAAATACAGTATGATTTCATTTATTTATGGAATCTAAAAAAACCAAACAAATGGAGAAACAAAGCAGAAACAGACTCATAGATACAGAGAACAAACTAGTGGTTACCCAAGGGGAACGAACTCAGGGGGGAGGCGGGGGGACAGATAGAAAAGGTGAAGAAGATTAAGAGCACGAACTTTCAGCTATAAAGTAAATAAGTCATAGCAATGTAATGTATACACAGGAAATAATATAGTCAATAATGTAGCAATTTTTTATGGTGATGGATGGTAACTGGACTTACTGCAGTGATCATTTCATAAAGTATGAAAATGTAGAAAAGTATGTTGTAGTAATATAATACATACATACATAAACTAATATAATATTGTACATTAAATACAACTCAATTAAAAACATAGATTAGAAAGCCCATTTTTATGAGTATAAATGTTACCAACATACATTGTCCACAGTAGATACTGTTAGAAAAACCAAGGTTAGAAATCTAAGAATAAATAATTAAGACACTGTGTTGTAAAAACCAGATTTTTTTTGACTAGCAAAGAAACATCATCACAGCTGTATTGTCAGAAGACAATGTTGCCAAAAATGCAGGAATAGATTCAAAGAAGACAGAATCAAAGACAACAGAAGGCAATTAAAATATAATGAGAGCCAAACCAAGGTTCTGCCAAGGGGATGGGCTAAAAAAGTGATAAAGATGTTTCAGGGATAGAAACAAGTTTTGTTACTAACGAGAAGTAGGGACAAAAAGGAAATGAAAAGAGAACATTTGACAACTCTCAGCAACTGAGTAATTGCCACTAACTAAAATAGAGAATTTCCTAGGTGGACGAGGTTTAGTGGGACAGTCAAGTCTAGGACACACTGAACTGTCTACCACACATGGGGTAAACAGTTATCCAGCAAGCATTTTGAAATCTGGGGATAATATTAGACATGACATCCAATAATATTAAAGTAAAAAAAAAAAGGCTATTAATTTAAAGTTGGAAATCTCAAAGGAAACAAATTGTGGAGGTAGAAAAATTCTCTGATGGAAATCTATAGGAATATCATGACAAAATAATCAAATCAGGGAGCACAAGCAAAATTCAATCTCAAGTCCATGGGAAGAAGACAAAGTAAAATACTGGAAGGCAGGAATTAAGGGTAGGAAAAGAATCAGGAGAGGAAGACAATGTTTCACAGGAAAGGGAGTTTCACCTTGCCCTGTGGTATGGTGAGTCTCAGCAGGGTCAATAGTGAGGCTTGTTTATTTGGCAATTGTTAGGTCACTTTGCCCCAGAAGAGACCAGCTTCTTTGCAGATGAAACATGCTTGGCAGTGAGTTAAAGGCAAAACAGAGGAAAGGGGATAAAACAGCACAAGTAGGCTACTCTTTCATTTCAGTCAGGGTTCTTGGTTATCAGTAAGAGAAACCAACTCTGGCTGAGTGAAGCAGAAAAGCTATTTATTACAAGGATATTGAGTAGTTACCAGAAATGAAAGAAGGGCTGGGAAACCAAGTTCAGGGCCATGCATTTCACAGACAGGATCCAACAAGGACACACTACCATCACATCTCAGTATTAAAGTTTGCACTTTTAAGTCAGCTTCCTCTGGACAAAGGATATACCATTAACACCATGTTCACTACTGGCCTAAGTCCTCAGTCTCCATGCAACTGTGGACACTGCCTTAAGAGCAGCTAGCTATGACTGTCTTTGGAATATGAACACCAGGTTAATGGAGCCTGGGTCATGTGTCCCCCACCCTAGTAGTAAAGGACGCTGGGGAAGTGAGTAACTGGCATTTCCAGCTTCTCTAGTGAGAAATGATATTTTACTAAGATTCTTAAAGTAAGGAAATTCTACAATATTCCTAAGGCTGGGTAGTCATCCAATATGTATCCAAGAAGTTTGGCACTAGAAAGAAGAAAATCTGAAGCAGAGTTTTTTTTTTAAAGAAAAGAGAGTATTTAAATATAAGAATAGAGTCAGTGGGAAAAAAGAAGCAATATGTAACAGAAATAAATACTTAATGACAATAGGCCTATTTAGGGGGCAAGAGATTATGTTATTCAGAACAGAGATAAGGAAATTGTGAAACAAGAAAGGAATGCTTGAGAAAAGTAATGAACTTCTGTAGAGAGCTTTCTAAAAGCTAAACATGGTGCTTGGGATTTACCTACAGTTTTATCTTTAATCATCAATCATCAATTAAGTAGTGCATATTAAATACTACCTTGACAGTAATGTTAATAGCAAATATTAGAAAGTATTTATCGTGTTTCAGGCATTATTCTAACTCATTTATAATGACCAGGTAGGCAGTGTTACTACATTCTACAGATGAGGAAACTGAAGTCTAAGTATCCAATGAAGTTAGGATTCAAAGTAAGTTTCATCTGTTTCCAAGACTTTTTAAAGGATAAAATAATAAGCAATGTAATACATATTGGGAGGGGATAATACTTTGAAACCATGAAATAAATGTTTGTTTCCTTTATGTAAATCAGATTGGCCTACGGTTCCCCATCTTTTAAGTCTTTGATACTCATTTCCGTAGGAAGTGTACGTGAATACAGTCTGAAACAGAGAGGTCATTACTTAGCTCTCAGTTTCTTTTTAGAATCTTTTTTTTTCAAGTCCTTAAAAGACAGTCTTGAAAGTAAGGCTTCAAAAAATTCCCTTTACATTTGAAGAGCAGGCTTAGATGTCTGCACTAACAGTGTAGAAACAATAAAGGAAATTGTATATAAGTTCTTGCCGCATGACAAGAGGAAAAGCCACTTTGGTGTTCAAAGGAGCCTGCAGAAATTTGGAAAAGACTGGAGTAGGTTTATGATGCTAGAGTCTCTGAGGATACTAAAACTCTGAAAAGAAACCTGATAGTTGGAGGCGAAACTCAGTACCATGCATCTAGTATTATATATGACTAGAGATGTTTCCCTGGGTTGTGCCTCTTGTTCACTGGAAGAGACCTTTGTGAAGGAAACAGATGCCAATCTGAACCAATGGGCATGATGAAGACTTGGCTTACGATAAGGAAACTATGGAATGCAGGAACCTTAGTAAATCAAAGTTATAGCAGGATTCATAGATTTCAACAGTGGGGGACAGTGGGGGGCAAAGAGATGTCCATGTGACTACTGCATGTACCTAGTAGACATCTGTATGGACTATTCAGTGACCTGCCCACAGGACAGAAGAGGACAACATTTGCATCAGACTTCTGCTGCAATGAGGGAACTCCCAGACAATATTCTAGGATAAAGAACGGGGAGTAAAGCAACGGAGATTCAATGAGTCAGTGAATAATAATAGAAAAAAGTGAGATGATACAAGCAAAATTTGAGGGAATTTATGTTGCATACCCTTGGTTTTCAGTTTCTAAAGTTAATAGTTGACATTGAAGAGGACAGTGATTGATATGAGAGATTTGAAGTGGCTCCTAGGTGAATTAGTTGGTCATTCAGCCTTGGATAGGGAAAAGAAACTGCTTCTAAAGGGTACTTAATGCCTAGAAAAAGGTCCATCACTTAAATTTTAAATGATTCAAGCCATGTAGTTAATTTGAAGATATAAAAGATGTTAAAGAAAGTTTTCTAAATGATATCTTCTTTGTTCTCAAAAAAAAAAAAAACTAGAACATTTTTGCATTTATCACTTTAAACTAAATTTTTGTATTTCCAAGTATTTTGTATCTAGAAAGTAGCTGCATTTAAAGGCTAGATTATTCAGTTATTCTGGATGTGATTATCTAAATATTTAAAATACTTTTTAATAATTTAAATTAAAAAATAAAACCACTCATTTAAATTCAAATGTTAATAAATTATTAATCAAAACTTTAAAGTTCAAATAACAAATGCTCAATTTATGTTTTACATCATTTAAAAAATTCATATATCTGTAAATCATAAGCTTATATATATGTATATATAATCCTTTGGGAAGGAACAAATTATAAGTTGAAATTTAAAAACCCCAGAACTAACCAAATTATATTTCTCGGTGGTCCTCAGCTATTTCACTTGGATTCACAGAAATACTAGGCCAAGGACACCAAGGTATTCAGGCAATTTCCAGATGAATTTGGACTTGCTATATCAATGACTATAATTCAAATGAGGTCATATAGAAAAACTTTCTCAACTATTCTCAAATTCAGGTTAGACAATGACTCCAGGCCACTGGAGACCAGATGCTACAGGGAGAGAATTATTAACTTTATCACTAAATAAATTTTCAGCATCTCCTGTCCTAATTAAGAATGAATACAGTGGCATCAAAATAAGTTCATCTATGTGCTCTAAACCTGATTTTAAATCCAGGGCACAATACCTCTTGGAAAACTTGGATTATATCTGTATCAAATGAAGAGTAGAAAACAGTTATAATCATAAATCATTTCTGTTGATAAAGACAAGAATGTAATGACCTGACTATTAAGCTAAGGCTATGACAAGTTTTAGGAGCTACATTTATATATTATGTACCAAAATGCCTTTTTAAAAAAAATCAATTGATATTTAAGTGACTATAGACCCCCATGTAGACATCTGAAATCATCATGCATATGTTCTCAGGGGTTTGAAGATACCTTCTAGAAAAGGAAAATTCTTACAGATTATATTCACGGATATTATATCTATAATTCTTTTACTCTTACTATTACTCTGGTAATTCCTAGAGTGTTGTTTTGTTTTGTTTTGTTTTCCGTCATAAGAGTGATAGATGTCTCTTTCTGTAGCACATATAGGTAGGGATGCTAGCTCTAACTAGCACAATGTTAATGACTATAGGTAAATTATGACTGTTCTAATAGGCACACAACCCTGTCAATATTTTGTTGGGTCTACACTTTCTTAGTATAATGCTTAAATCATAAACATATCAGGCAAATTAACTGTTAAAGCACTCATTCATTCAGCTGATATTTATTGAATATTTATAGAATATCTACAGCAGAAACAAGACTAAGTCGCTGCTGTCATTCTGCTCTAAGTCCAGAGTACACTAAAAGGCTGTAAAAAAGATTTGCAATTATGAAAAGCATCATAATAGCAATTTACTAAACACTAGCTATTGCTGTAAATATGTAATACTTGGAACAGGTCAACCTTATCATATTCGCCCCCAAGACCTCTTAACAAGATCTTCCTTCAGCTTTCAGAATATTTGGCAAAATAAAATCATCAAAGAAGTACAAGGCTTTGGACAACTTAGTTTAAATTACAATTAGGATGCAACTGTCCAAGAAAAATAAAACACTGTAACATCAGTACTGAAAAATTACTATTAACAATAAGCCTGATATAGTATTGTTATAGAGTGTTTTCTGAAAACTGAGAAGAAAGTAAACATCAGTAAGCACTATCATTATACTATTAAAACAAGAACTTTCTCAAATCCTACAAAAGCACTTCTATAGGAGTCAAGCGATGAGTTCCGGATTTATTTCTTTTTTTGCCTTTTTTTTGGCAGTCATACAGGTGTTAAGGGGGAGTATGCTAATATCTGTTGCCTAAAATGGCTGTTTTGGTACACTTTTTATGGTACGAAATTATATTTTACAGGCTATGTTTCGATCTGAGGTTGATCTGATCCACATAATAAGCAAATACTTTAAAGTGAGAAGTCATGCTAGATGTTCTCTAAACCCTCCTTTCTGGAGTAGAAAGAGCACTGCATTTCTAGCCAGGAGATCTAAGGGCCATGAAATAGGAAGTATTAAAGGTACTGAAATTCTCTGAAGCTCAGTTTTTCCATCCTGAAGATGGCACTGTGTCAGAAATAAATAAAACATTCTGTATGTGCAAGCACTTTGTAAACTGTTCAGTCCTGTACAAAACTGGCCAGTCTGGTTCTTTCTACCAGTTCTGAGGCTCCATGATCTCTGATAAATGTAGCACTTCAGGTTTTTTTTTTTTTTTAATCTTAAAGTCTTTTCCCTCCAGCTTCCAGTGATGTTGTGTTGCTTCTTACTTTCAGTAGTCTAGGATTTTATAAGTAACAACTGCTTCTTCTAAGCATGTTACATGTGTCATTTATCTTTACAACTGTGAGAAAGAAGCTTAGAGAGGTCGTACAGCTAATATGTGGCTACTGAGATAGGCTGTCTGTACCCTCCTTAGACCATGCCGCATTACTGCCTGGTCACACAAGTCTCCTGAGGACAGGGATGCGGTCTTACTCATCTTCATGCTCCCAAAGTCTAGTGCTCTGTTTTGCTGTGGCACTCAATATGTTTGTTAAGTAAATAACCTGCCCATGTGTCCAACTGACATTCTTCTTCCTGTAATCAAAGCCTATTTCCTTTGGTTTTGATATCAAAAAAGAGAAATGACTTGGTTGGTTAACATTTTTATATTTGTCCCGTGTGACGTCTGTGTAGTATTGTATTTATTTTTTGTTTTCTTTTTTAACAGTTCTTTTCCTAGAGTTTTATATGCAGTGTATAAGAATTTGTCCTAACTTTTTACACTTCACTTCTAAGTGTTGTTAATAGAGGAAAATATTAGAACTATAAACATTTTCCAGGCCCCCTTCCTCCCCACAAAATAGAAAAATTAAATAAATAAATCCGGAATATTTTATTTATCATACCCCTCCGTGTGTCTAAAACAGAGTTGATGAAGCTTCCAAAGGAAAATGTAGCATGATAGAAATAAAGTTTTAAAATGAAACAATGTGAAAACAATAATAGGAAAATAAGATGGGGCCCAGAAATAAATTAGCATACAATATGTACTCCCTAAAGTTCCTATACCTGGCTTAAAGTAGGGTCAAAGAGCTTTCTAGAAAAGGGAGAAGGGATCAATTGCTATGTTCATGACATAAAACAAACCAGTTGCCTAATTATTCCTGATGTTGACACCATGGAGAAGATTTTCCTGTGGGTCCTCACAGAAAAAATTACTGTTTAATATAATACCCTCTAAACCATCCTGACAGTAAACATCGTGATACATTTTATGGGGCTGTTTCTTATAATGCATCTCAATCGAGACTGATAGCTTCTTACTAGAATGTAATTTGATAACAGGAATTTCACAGAGGGCTAGTAAGATGCAGTCTAGTGCCAGTTGTATGGTGGTCTGCCCTCATCCAAGAGGATCTTAGAGTCTCTAGGGTAGGAGTTTAGGCATCAGAAAAATCTGTGAACTTCCTGACAACTACTGTGTGTGTTGGAGGCAGGGCACTGTGTACGCGCTGTAGGTGTGTTTTTCTCTAGGGACTTGGTAGCACTATTAGTTTTCATCAGATTCTTAGATAGGGTCAAGAAATGGAAGCACTGAGCAAGTTTCCTCAGGCAAACTCTGTGAAAGTTTTTGAGCAATAGTGGGTTCAAGGTTATGGTTACTGAGAGGAAAAGATTCTGTTGGCCTGTTAGCCAGTTCACTGCAGAGCAAGGGTGGGATGGATTTCCCTTTTTGAAAACTATGCTTTATAAGGACTTCAAATAAGGGGTCCATTTGGCAGGACAACATTCTCTTCAGAGAGAAATTAAGTGTTTATTCTAATACAGAGACAAAATGGGCAAAAATACAACTTATATATTTTTTTCTAAAGTCAACTGAAAAGATATCATAAAAGAGTGTTAAATTTAAAAACAGAGCAACATTTAAAGACAAAAATAGTTGACATCTTCGCCCCTGATCCATACCTGCTATTATTTGCAACTTTTAAACTAACCTAATGTTAATTCCCGACCTCTGCAGATGCTTTATGTACAACTTCATTTTTATTTTTTTAATTTATTCAATTTATTTCGACTAAAAACAAAAAGAGTTCACCCAAGAGATAGGTTTTACGTAAAACCAGTTCTGATTCAGCGCTACAGATAAGGAATTATGATGATGTTCTTTATATTTATGCATTTTTATAAGTATCATCTATACTTGTTCCTTTCCTAAGCTTGGGTAAAAAAATATTTTAATCTTTTACTCTTTGGGACTATTGTAACCATATTAAGATAATTCTATTGGGAAATTATGATGTTAACTATTATAACAACCTTAAACTGGGGGAAAACCTATTCTCATGAGTAAAAACCATTTCTATAAGTAAAATTTTCCATCCTTTGCCTACTCTAATAAATTTTAGTTTGATTTTACAGTAACAGCTAAATTTTCTTATCATCTATGTTCATAATTCACTCCTATTTTAGAGAGTTGGTTTATCAACCACCTAGGGAAGCCATTTAAGTTCTCTGGGACTTTGTTGTTATTTTGTTACCTTTTTAATATTCAAAATGAGAAAAGTGATTTAGACTGTAATTTTGAAAATCCCCTGCAGATTTAAAAGTCTGATTAATAATACACAGTTGAAAATAATCTGAAAGACATGTTAAATAAGAAAACTAGCACGGGGCCCATCTCAGAGAAGGTGTTCAATAAATATGTGAAATAAATGAAAACCTAAAGAACTGTAACATAAATTAATTAGATAATCTGATTCCATCAATAGTATCACAATAGGTAAACACTACAGAGTAAGATAATTTTAAAACTACTCATACTTATTACTTCAAATTATGAAAATAATAAAGTGTAGTAGGTTGGTAAAATTTTTTTATCAAAATCTCTCTCTTGTTCTTGGGAACGGGTTATAATTACTTTCCTTTATTAAGAGAAATATGGATCACAAATCAATAATACCATACTGAGGCTTCAAGATATATACCAAATGAAGATAAGGATTATAATATAAAATAAACGCCCTGAAGTATGAAGAGCAAAAATTTAAACTACGTTTAAAAAACAAAAAGAAAAAGAGAGAAAATCATTCAAATTAGAATATAGTATTTAAGGAGTCACTTGATTTAACCCTTTAGTTTTAACAGTTTTTCAAAGTGATGTGACTTTAATGATCAGAAGCTCATTAGTATTTACCTCTTTCAAATTCTTAAACATCAAAGGTCTTTCAGTTATCTAAGGATATATTTGGCACCAGAGGTGACTTTTTTCTGGCTTATTTTTATTTTCTAATTTATTTTTAGTAAATATTTTTAATTATGAAAATTAATCCTCTTCAAACATACAAATAAAAACTCTGCAATTCTGACTACTGAACAATTAACAAAATTAAATATACATTTAGCTTTACTTTTTTCTCCAATTTACTCCAATTAATTTAAGATTTGTTGGAGAAATGGCAATATAAAACAAGTTTTTTGAGCAGCTGTACATTAAATTGTTTTCTCCCACTTGTTCCTTCTCTTTGTGTCCTTTGAGGGTGAAGAAGCAAAACAGGAAGTTGAAGTAGAAGCAATAATCCCCTCTGTTCTCAGGAACAGGAGCATAAAGTAGCTCCAGTCCAGACTTCCTGGAGAGATCAGGGACATGCACAATGGAGTCCCTGGAGTGTAGCAAGGACTCCAAACGCCTCTCAAAATCTATTATCACTTTTATATATTTATGAGATTTTCCTTGATTCATTTCTATTTCCTAGGACACCAAAGAGGTTTGGGCAAACATTCATTCAACTGCTTTAAAGTGACAAGAATAAATGTATCAATCTTCATTTTAGCTTCATGTCTGATTACTTAGCATAGCTCTTTAAACATTGTCACTAGACAATAAACATATGCTGGTTCCACGAACATTTCACTTTGAAGATGAACAAGGTTAAAAGGTAAGTTCAGCTCAGATACCCTTTCTTACTCAATTATTAGTTTTTTTTTAATAACCTAAATTTATTACTGGAATAGGCAAAAATATTAAGTAAAGCGTAGTACTAAAATGTGCAAAATGCATTCTGGAGCCAGAATTAGACATATTTTAAAAACTTTACTATTGATATCTATTTTTGAATATTTGTATGTTTAATATGTTTTATTTATTTGCATAGATTAGCAAAATTTGTTTTTAACCATATATATGTTCCTAATATTCTGGATTATTTTGACTTTTTAAGTCACTAAACAGTGAAATCAGATAAAAGAAACTAGAGTTCCTATTTCTAAACTTAAATTTATTAGCAGCATGTGATAGGACATCGTGAGGGTCGTGGATTTTCCTATACTGCTTCCGCATCTCATGTAAGATTTTTATAACATCAATTTATATCATTGGACCGTCATAAAAGCTAAGCAAAAAATGTAAGGTTCTTTGCCTTGTAAAATATATCAGAACCTAGAAATTTTTATTTTATTCAATATGAGTGAATTTCTTTAGAGGAAAAAAAACATGTATCAAGTAGCAAAGGTCAACCCTGAATTTCTCAAGAAGGAGATCACCATAAAAACTTAAATGGATTAAAATAATAAAAAATAATATTAAACTGCATTAAACCTGTCCTAACCAAAATTATTATTTTTCATGATGACAGTTTTATGATTCATAGGTTAAGAAAATAATTATGGATACTAGATTATTTTATTGCATCCAACTGTCAGGTGAATATCACATTCAAATTGGCCTAGATTTCTACTCTTTTATATGAGATGTGTAATTCATGTAAAAAAAGATAGTATAGAGAACTGTCATATTCCTTGGAATGAAAAATTGAACTCAGTGGAATCAAATTATCTGAGGCCCAGGGTACTCTGATAATTTAGACAAAACTCTGAAAATGGAAATTTCAGGATACTGAATGTATCCTGAATGTGTATGTTTGTAAGTTGAGTAGGTAGAAAATAAGTTAAGCTGACAATTTGTTAAAAGTCCATTTCAGAAATATCTCTGTGACTTTTAATATTTCCATGGCTTCTGACTACAATCAATGTTTATTTTGCTTATTTTGGGACTCAGCCAAATTTCAGAATTAATGTACAAAGCTAGACTACTCAGGAGAAAACTCTAAAATCAAGCAAACAGATGTCTACTGACATCATCCGCTAAGTAATCATTTACATCAAACAATTAGTTGAACTTGTGTAAACAATAACAGACTTTTAGATCTCTAGGCATAATTTGGTAGCATAAATTTCCAGCTATATCTTCCTAGTGGATAAAACGGCAAATATTTAGGGATTAAATATATTTAATAAAATATATGTCTATCTTCAGAGTTTCTTTTTAGTTACAATCTTCAGAGTCCTGTTTTGGATGTCACAGTAAGCTATCATACTGATTACTTTGCAAATATTTTTCTATTCTGTCTATTTTGGAAAAAATGTTTGTCCTAGATTTAGATAGATTTGCAACCCACTGCTGCGGAGACTACAACACATGGAAGTTCTGAGAGCAGGCAGCACTCGGAAATCATTCACGAATCAGGAGGGGCCATGTGGTCAGCAGCTACTCATTCCCTGCTCAGGCACAACATCCAAGTGTGCCTGAAGCTGGGTTGTGCCTAGGAATTTGGTTAAAGATCATAGAACTTTGATTTTCATGCCCAGTGAACTGCATGGCACTGGCAGGTGCCTTAGAAAATGGTCATTCATTTCCCTGACCAGAATATGGCAGATTGTTTGCTGTTGTAGGTTCCAGGGTTATGTTGTAAAAGCAAGGAATAGTTCAATACAATCAATTTCCCCCAATGCACCAAGAAAGATCAGTTATGGGAAACAGCGTGGATGTGCAATCTTTACAGAGATTATTTACTAAAAATGTCTTAGAAACAAATGGTTTTGAGTTTCTATTTATAAGGAGAAAATATGAATAATCAGCTCTAAAGGATCAATTTAGATAAACTCTTAAAAGTGGTTTAAAACTAGAGCTACCTTGAATTGGGTGCTATTAACTCAAAAAAAAAATTCACACCCAAAGTATGAGATGTGTGAGTTGCCCCCCTCTTTCTATTTGAGGGTTACCCACCATTCTGCTCATTTTAATAACAAGTATCACAGTCGTGTGTTTCCAGGCAGAGGTACAAGTCCTTTCAGATGTGTTTTTTTCTGTACATTTTTGATCAGTTGGTATATAGTTTTCTTCCTCCTTTTTAATGGATGTGTATACAATGCAAGATCCACTATGCACCTGTAAACATGCACTACCTTTAAGACTGGGTTTGCTTTGATGTAACAAATAACAGTATTTCACATAACAGAAATATGTATTTTCTAATATAACCTTAGGTTGGAAAGTAGGCATTCAGATCCAATGCAATGGCTTAAGATGTCAGGATACAGGTCTGTTAGAATCTCTTAGCTTTTCCAAGTTTCAAGATGGCTTCAACCTTTATGTCTACATTTCATGCAGAAAGCAGATGGACACGTTAAAGTCAAAAACGGTAAGGGCCGACTGAATCTGCTTCATTTTAAAAGAGGTTTCAACTTTTATTTAACCCACATTGATCACAACAGTGGGACATGCTCAACACTACTTGCAAGAGAGGGTGATAGGACATTTTTAATTGAACACACTTACTTTCTCAATAAAACTGTGAAGTAAGGCCAATCATGTGTATACCCTAATTCTCAGTTTCTTAGGTGCTAGCGGCTCACCCCTTCTACTTATGAAAAATAAATGAACAACTGAGTTGAAAATGAAACCAAACTGTCCACACAATGCACATGTAATCACAACTCAAATATTTACATAGATTGAGTTTTATGTCACAGACTGCTTTGTATCTAATAAACACAAATGCAACATGATAGCTGCCATATTTTCCAAATCAATTAAAATGAATGGATGGAATACAGTCACCAGCAGCTTCAGACTCTCTGATTCCTGACATGTATTTAATTTTTTTTACTTGCTAAAATCTGAGAAATGATAATCAGGATCCCAGTAAATAACATGGAATATCAAAATACATTCATATATGCAACAATATTTGTACCTTAGAGAGTAAGAGTATCGTGCACAATTAGCTTAACATAGCATAGTAGCACTTTTAACACTGCTGATTTTACTGTCTGTCATTTTTATATGCACCACTAATATATATAACTTACTTGGCTTTAACATTTTATCTTGTCTTTGTCAAGTTTTACAGAAATTTAGTGAAAACTAGCAAGGTGAAAAATCAGGTATATTTTGGCACCTTTTACAAGGAAATTTTTTTAGATTTTTAAAAATGTATTACTGTCTGGCTCAGTACAGTGAAAAGATCAAGAATCAGAACAAAGAAATGTGAGCATTAATGTATGTTTCCATGTTAATTTTTTAGGAAATAAAATTTCTCTTTATATGAGACTGCTCTTGTGTAAAAAAAATTAAAAACAAACTGTATTTTCACTGAAAATATTTTCTCATTTAACTTTAAAATACAACTAATGAGTTTATGACACAAATTGGAGGAAAAATGCTAAAAATAACGATGTCATTGTGATGTACAAAAACTGACTTATAAATCAGAATGATTATTAAGTATGTGTGATACACTTTTATAAAGTTTATATTAAACATTTAAAAAACTTAAGTTCTATAAATCTTTGTAGTAAGAAAAAGAAAAAGCTGAACTCTGTAATTCAAGTTAGAATGATAGTAAAAATGGAGGATAAAGAATAGCATACATTTAAAATAATAAAAAAATAGCTGCTCATAAGGTGTCACAATTAATTATGTACTCATGGCCAACTGAAAGGTAATTAGACTTTCTGTCTAGGCCATATTCCTCAATAGAGTAACTAATATCAGTTTGAAATGAACATTGGGTAATGTCAAAGAGCATGTCTATTTTGATCACTTTTTTATCACCAATATGTGGCAGTTTCTGTCTGGCACACAGTGCTCAACAAATATGTGCCTAATTAATTAGTTAACTAATTAAATGACATAATTATAGGATAAGATTTGGATTTTTTAAATTTTAATTCTTGCGCAAATCAGTATGTCCCTTGTCAAAGGGAACACTTAGATTCAACCAAATTTTATAATATTTAATTACTAAAGGTTGCCTTACTTCTTTACTTGACCTCACTAATAAAAACGTAGCTTTAAAGGCATCTTCAAATTTGAGAATTAATGACTGCCTTAAAAACATCACTGCATAATAAAATTTATAGTATTTAAAATCTTTCAGAATTTGAGTATCGTGCACAATCTGTTCCAGCTGCACATAGAACTGGATTGTTATCTATACAGGATACTTCTAACATGTATATTGTTTCTAATTTTTAGAGATAATTCTCTGCTGCACAGGCTCTCTGACAAACTGCTTAAGACTGGGAGGAGTTTATTTGCTCTGAATTAGAAAAGAATATTAGTGGAGAAAACCCTTCTACTCTTGGAGGACAAATAATGCTTCTCAGTTGTGATCTAATAATTAGTAACTAGTACTTCAAGTTTCCAAATTTATTTCAAAAGAATGTGTGTACTACTAACAGGCACAATATCATTTTGTTTTTAATACTTGCACTTATCTAGTTTTGGAAAGTATTTCCTAGCAAACTATGTAAGGACAAGAAATAGAGGGGAGCAATGCAAGTGTTCATGTGGAACACAAAATGAGTTAATATGGTTTCCCATTTTACTGGGGTCAAAGCTCTCAGCATGACACTGATTTAATGTAAGCATTAAAGAATGGTTGAGATTTTGACAGGCGGAGTTATCAGAGGGCACCTTCTAATCAGAGGAAATAGTATTACCCAAAGTAGGAAAGTGCTGGTTGTTGAAGCCCAGGGAACACATGAGAGGAAAGACAAATTTAAAGCTAGTCAGGGACATATTAGTAAAGTCTCAAATGCTAAAATTCACCTAAGCCCTTAATTTAACAGGCAGTGGGAAATCACTTGAGAGTCTGAGAAGGGGAGAAATATGATCTGACTGTACTGCAGGAAACTTAAATTGCATGAAGGCAAGTAAAAGAGGAGGTGAGGACAGGACTTAAAAGCTATAGTTCTGACAAGAAATTTAAAGGGAGAGAGGTTTTTGTGAAATACTAAACCAGTGTGTTTTTGTTTCTGGTAATTCCTAGGTCCTACGTGTCTTGCAACTTTCCCATTCAATGTTCCAATGGTGTTTATTACTCTGTGAGAAATCACAGCATCAAACCAGGAATAAAGAAGTCACTATTCAACTTCAAGATTCAAATAGGACTTACTGAGATCCTAGAAGAACTGAAGTCTTGAAAAGCTGTGTGTGTTTGTGTCTGTGCGTGGTGTGTGTGTATTTGAGAGAGACAGCAAGAGAGAGATTGATCTCTTAATTCTTAAATTTTCCCATTATATTTCATAGAAAAAATTTGGTAAACAGAGCACAAAATTTTACTATGTGCCCTACAGTAGAAAGAACATAGTATAATACTACGATATTAGAGCAGAATTTCTTCTAAGAATAAAGGGGGAAATTTTATGAAGTTGGGTGAAAGTGAATAAATTTGAGGACCAAAATTCTAAAGCAAAACATGACTGTTGATTTTTCTAAGGGACCCACCAACACCATCCCTCTCTTTGAGTAACCGAAAACTTTTATCTTACAGGGTGCTCTGTGCCAACAAGCGTAACCCTCATAGAATAAAAATATGTTTACACAAGGGAGGGCCTAAGATGGTAATCAGTGTATTTTAACTTTCAAATAGCATATTTAATATTAACTGATGGACACTTAAAAAGTTATGAGTACAAAATACTGCTCCTTTTCTGTTGTTAGTGAGAAGCATTCAGTACCTATGCCCCTGAATCTGACACTGCAAATTTATCTGACCTATTACAAATCCTTCCTCTTTTATTTCACAAAGACCATAGGCTCAGCAGATGTAAATAGCAGAAGCAACATGACATCATACCAAACCTGGCTCTCTGAGAAGTGGAATCTATTACTTTGAACCCTGCTATGTAACTTAGTATAAATTCAAGTACAGACTTAGTATAAATTCAAGTACAGAAGAATGGGATCCTTCTATTCCCTGAAAAAAAGTTTCAATCTAATAACTTGTGGAGATCTCCTTTGCTTTATTCTCTGCTAAATATAAGAAGGCTTTGAAAAGGAACATGGACAATCAAAAAGATGTGTGAGTGCTTATTACACTGCTGTAAAGAAGAACACACATATGCCAGGGAGACAGGGTTCTCAGACTGGGTGCAGCATTTAGGCCATCAGGTTTGACATTTCATTTGCAATAAAAGTTACAAATGCTGGAAAGACAAGCCCCAGCCAAGTGTGAGTAAAAGTATCCTAAGTGCTGTCCCTGACATTACCATATAGATGGTGATATAAATATAAATGAAGCATGCTATCACTTGTTGAATTAAACTTTAGTTGGTGTTCAGACAGTTTGAGATTTCTGCATATTGAGTATCAAAGGACAAAAAGAAAGTATCTGTTATCATTATAGCCCAGGTAACACATTTAAACCCTAAGAGAAAATCAAAATCACATTGGAAAGATAACCCTAATAAATATAACACAGTAATATGTAATTAGACAAAGATAAATGCCTTCTAATATAAAGCTGCTGGAATCGAGAAAAGAAGAGGAAAACAAAAGTATTTTATTACTTATTAATTTTAATTTACAGTATTAAATATTTTCTTAATATTTTCTTTAAATGACTATCCATACTTCAGTTCTGCAAACTAAGTCTGGTTCCCAACAACAACCGTAAGTTTTGGCTGTTCAAGGATATTAACAAGGATAGATAAATATGGGATCATTCTGTCTAGAGGGGTTTATTTTTCCATTAGGCAAAGTGATACAAAAATTAGAGCAAGGTTGGAAATGAGTGCGGTCTGAGCTGGGGGCAGGTAACAGGGTAACATTCTCCAATAGAGTCTAAACTCTGAACACATTAGAACAGAAAGGTTCTAGATTGGTGGCTGAAAAACTTTATCTGTAAAGACTCAGAGAGTAAATATTTTAGCCTTTGTGGGTCACAGGGTTTGCCAATACTCTGTCACTGCAGTGCAAAAGCAGACAATTCATAAATAGGAAGGTCTGTATTCTAACACATCTCATTCATGGAGGATTAAATTTGAATTTTATATAATTTTGTGGGTTATAAAATATTTTACTTGTTTATTTCAACCTTTGAAAAGTAGAAAAAGTATTCTTAACTTGAAGGCCATATAGAAATAGGCAGCAAGCTATATTTGGTCCACTGGCTGTACTTTGCTAAATCATGTTTTAGATCAAATATGATTCCTGATTTTCTGATAAAGGACCTACTACTATCATCCTCCATAAGGTCTCTGTGAGTATCAGCGTGCCCCAGTGCAGAGATAGAAATAAAGAAATTTAATAGGAAATCTTCTATTACATACACAGCCCAACAGGAAGTAAAAGGAATCACCATGGGAATCAGAGAGCTAAGTGTTAAAAAATATTTAGTCAAGACATAAAAGCTGCTGAATGAAAATATATAGGTGCTAATACAGTGGAATAAAATCAGAGAGTAACAACTTGAGACCTTGACAAAGTGAAAGAAAATATGTGTTAAAGAAGTTAAATTACCAGAGTCTATGAAATAATAAAGGTGATGAAAATAAAAACTGTCATCATCATCATCATCCAACTTTGAGAGGCAGTTTATTTGGTAGTTAAAATGAGCAGAGAATTTGGAGTCTGACTACCTGGCTTCAATTCTGCCCTATCACTTTTTAGGCAAATTATTTAACCACGTGTCCCAGTTTCCTAATCTAAAGAAGAGGGTTATGTGAAGTTGAAATTAAGTAATGTACATAATACCAAGTATAGCAGGAACCATATAGGTATTTGTTAGTATTGACAATTTTTTATTTATGTGATTTTGTATCTATGTAATGATGACATGGAGAAAAATGTACCCATGTAACGTTTTTAAGATTAGGAAATTAGATATATATTTTTCACTCTTATATACACTATAAATCTAGTGAAAGTAATTTAAAAAATTAAATTGAAATTAGATTAACTTAAGAGTTTAGTGATAAAAACTGTACCAAGATACTATTTGCTTCGGTAAAGATATAGAAGGGAGTTTAATTTTGACTTTTTTTAACTTTTTAACAAGTTAAAGATATACATAATTCTAAACCAAAGTTATTTTCAAAGTATAGTGTTATTATTTTCTTCTAAGAGTAACTTTATACAATATAAATAATGAATAAATGAGAAACATAACATTTTAATAAGTTTAAAAACTTATTTGGTTACTGTAAATAGTGAACAAAAATTATACACAAGCATAGTCCCCGGGAAAGGAATTAAAGCCAAAAAAAAAAGAAAAAGAAAAAGAAAAAAGAAAATAAGCTAACACTACAAATTAACTTTTTTTTAATTGGATTTTAGTCTAAATAAAATGAGAAGTTAGTGAAGGTTTTTACGTGGGTGAGTGAAATATTTAATTTGTCTTTAAAAAGATCTCTGTCTATTCTTCCCAGCACGGTAGTCATTAAGAGGCTGTTACAGTAGCCAAAGTTAAATATGATGGCAGTTTGAAATAAGGGAATGATACTGAAAATGTTGGACATTAGACATATTTAAAAATACACATTTTTATATATGGCCAGGACTTGGTGGATTGGATATGAAGATGATAATGTAATTTGCTGAGTTGAGAGAGACCATAAAAGGACCAGACTTAAGGGCAAAGGACAAGATTTCAATGTCAATCAAGTTAGTTTTGAGATTATGAGAACTACCAAATCAGTGTTTCAGAAAACAAATTTAACCTGGAGATGAACATTTGCAAGTAGGTGGCATATAGATTTAGGGCTGCCTGGAGGGGAAAAGAGGGATGGCAGGACAAGTAACAGATCAGAGAACCCTACCCTGTAAGAGTCCGGTGTAATAGAAGGCTGAAAGTGAAGGCAAATCAAAGTGATTGAAGAGTAAGTTGAAGATCAATACAGGCATACCATGGAGATACTGCAGGTTCAGTTCTAGGCCACCACAATAAAGTGAATATCCCAATAAAATGAGTCACACAAATTTTTTGATTTCCCAGTGCATATAAAAGTCATGTTTCTACTATACTGTGGTCTATTAAATGTGCCATAGAGTTAAGTCTAAAAAAACAATATACATGCCTTAATTTAAAATACTTTATTGCTAAAAAATGCTAACCATCATTTAAACCTTTATCAAGTCATCATCTTTTGGGAGGGTTTGGAGTATCCTAAGAGTTACCAAAATGTGACACAGAGACAAGAAGTGACCAAACGCTGTTGGAAAAATGGTGCCAAGAGATTTGCTGAACACAGAGTTGCCACAATATTCGATCTGTAAAAATGCAGTACTGGTGAAACACAATGAAGTGAAGTACAATAAAATGAGGTGTGCTTCTATGTGCAACGAAATATAGAGATGAGGAGGGGCCTTTGAAAAAATGTATTTGAGATACATGTCCTGATGAGAAGAAATCAACAGAAGGAATAAGGTGAAGATGCAGAAGAATGGAATAATAAACAAAAAAGATATCCTAGAGAAGGTGAGAACAAATTAAATTTAGAGCATAAATGAAGAAACAGTCTTGACAAGAGGCACACGCCTTGCATTTAACAGGAGGGAAGACAGAAAATGCACGGAAACTTGGGTAGATTTATGGATTTGACTTCAGAAAGATGAAGAAGTTTCTGTTTTATAGCTTTTAGCTTTTATTTATGGTTAGTCTCCTCAGTTGGACCCTCACCATTTCTTAATATTTCAGAAGATTTTAAAGCTTTTCTTAAATTAATAGATATTCTTTTGATGTCTGTAAAAATGCCTTGGAAAAAAGGAAATGCATACGTGAAATTATAGGGAGATAGCATATATGACAGAGAAAAAGTAAATTTCCAAAAAGAAAAAGGCATTTTTCATTATTAGAGAAAGTAAAGGGGAAAATAAATCATGGTATAACAGAGATTCTGCAGAGTAGAAATAAGTATCTAGTGGGTCAGACTACGGATGATATTGTAGGGGAGCAAAATTGGACGCCCCAAAATGTGTCTTTTTGGCACGAGGATTAGTTTAGTCTGATTATTTTTGAGAAACTAAGATTCAGGAAGGTGTTCCTGTTACCTCCTCGTTAAGTGCCTAAGGATTTAGATAAAGGGCCTGTTCCTAGAATAGAGTTATCATCAGAGATATCTGCAAAGAACAGGGGCTAATTATGCTGGGGGAAATTTGGCCGGGCTCAGAGATCAGAGTCCATTATGTGACCCACTGTCTCTGCAGGGCTCAGCCAACATTTTTCTACCAAACCTTTGCTTTTCCATCTCCATGTGAAATGCCTCCTCTCCTTTAAAGTCCCAAGCCACTACCGTCAACATCCTACTTTAACTAAAGATGCTATTTAAGGTGAGGAGTCCAGCCAGTTAAATAAGCTATTACTCAGTTTTCCTGGGTCTCTCCCTTGTGTACATGTTATTAAACTTTTGTTTGATATTCTCCTATTGACATGCTTGATATTCTCTGCTAGAGAAAATGTATAGAGAGTATGAGAAAAATGTGTTTTAAGCAATATGTGAAACTGTCTGCCTAGGAATTTACTGCAGTTCTTAACTCTTAACATACTCTTTCAATTAGCATTTTTAGTATTTTACATGTAGCATTTTGTGTCTCTTGACAGATGTCACAGTATGCCATGAATGTATTTAACTAATTTATGATAAATTTTCTGATGTTCATTTGTATCTTTTTATGAAGGACTAAAATAGGATTTAACTAGATGGCTTCCTCAATAACAGGCTATATTAGAACATCACATGGGAACAGAGTGCAGTCACCAAAGGCAATCGATGTAAAAATGTGGTCTTCAGTCTCTATCAGTTATTGCCACAAATGGTGTCACTTTCATTGAATAATTAATTTTCACTTGGAGGAAGGTGATGCTTGTATGGAATACTCAAAATCCCCTCCTTATACAAACATGATAAATAATTACTTATTTGAATTCCAAAAGGTGAAGATTTTATTTTTTCAGACTGACTCAGACAAGGGGAATGTAAATATATTCTAATACCAAAAATATAGGGTAATTAACAAGGTATAGCTTCTAAAAATTATCCTAAATCTGAAAATCAAAATAAAAGCTTAGAAAATAATTTTATTATTAAAGACCATTATTAAATAATATCACTAATACGTTAAATCAAACATACTTGATATTTTGAGTATTACTTATAAAGCTATAACAAATCCTCTAAAATTAAATAGTCTTTTAATTTTCTCCTTCTCTATTATCTTTTCCTCATCATTATACTGTATTTTAAAATATCAAATTCAAATATCAAATATTGTAATTTATAAGAAATATATATAGTGATTTATAGGAAATGTGTGCCTGTGTGTGTGTCTATCTCAGATGGTCAAAATACATTAGGTATTTATCCACAGTTTCTGGTTCATTGCTCCCAAAACCCTTGGAATTTCCTGAGTGATAGGAGACATGAGAGTATCAATTGTTATTTTTGGTTTCTTGTCGTTAGTTCCTGAAAATGCTTTCGAGTTTCAGAGCCATAAAGATGAGAGATGTTTTGTTTTACATAACAAGCCCTCTCCACCACAACTGGATTTATATAAATGAAAGTGACTTTTGCAAAGCACCTAAGGACAGGGGCTGGTTACCAGGGATATCGACTGTGAATAGAGGGTTGGAACTTTCAGTCTCACTCCATGAATTCCGGGGAGAGGAGAAAGGCTACCGTTTGATTCAATCACCAATGGCCAATGAGTTAATCAATCATGTCTACATAATGAAGCCTCTGTAAAAACCCAAAAGGAAGGGGTTCGAGGAGCTTCCAGTGCCAACCATGCCAGGCCCCAAGCACCACAAGGACAGAAGCTCCTTTGACAGGGACCTCACCCTATGTATCTTTTCATCTGACTGTTGATTCATATGCTTTAAAATCCTTTGTAATCAGTTGGCACTCTAGTGGGTAAATGGGTTTTCCTAAGTTCTGTGAGCTGTTCTAGCAAATTAACTGAACCCAAGGAAGAGGTAGTGGGACCCTCTCATTTGTAGCCAGTCAGAAGCACAGGTAACAACCTGAGTTTATGACTGGCCTCTGAAGTGGAGGGTGGTCTTGAGAGAATGATCCCTTTACTTTTGGAATCCAATTCTATCTTCTTGTGTCTGAGAATTGCTTGGTGTTGTATGGGAAACTGTGTGCACCACCCCCATCCCCCAACACACACAGTGCAGCTGGGTCTCAGAGCACCAAAAGGAGGAAAGTAATTTGTTTAATTTGAAAAAAAGACCTGATATCTAAATTTAAAAAAATTCACTTACAATATTAGGAATAAAGCATGATTTTTCAGTATTTCTGTACACCTGTGGAAGAACTATTTAAGAAGTCATTTCATTTTACAAATTCAGTAAGAAATATTTTACTTAATCCCAGGGCACATGTAATTTCTCCTCAGCTAACTTTACTCATGAATAAGAACTTTCTCCTTTCTCAAAACAAGAAGCTATAAAGGAAACTAGTCTCAAGAGGCCAGCTAAAAAATACTAGCTGGCAAATTTATACAAAAGGATTTTAGGAAATCAATTGTGTCACTCTTAGTTTTAATCACTGTTCTTCTTGCTTCCACAAATCTATATTAGACCTTAGGTAACTGTTTAGTTTATCATTTTCTAAATTTAGTTTCCTAAGTTGTACTTATCAACTCTGCTCTTAAATGTGACTTCAAATTTTTGTGTTAATTTTCTATGCATTTTGCCAGAGGTGTTGAAAGATAGCTTGTATTAATCAGAACACTTTGGGATTCCAATACTTCATTCCTAAGATCCCTACTGCAATGAATACATTTATACCCTTTTCTGGATTCTTCTCTTTCCATTTTTTTCTTTCTGCTTAAAACTTGTTAAAAGAAAAAATGCAAATCCCAGGTAGAACATTCAGAAATACTACTCAGTCTCTCATTCAAATTTGCTTCTTCCACAAATTAAAGAAATAAATCCTTCTCAAATGGCTGTTCTGAGGAAAGCATACGGCACTATGCTGAGCACAAAATAGACAATTAATAGTGCTTGGATCATTTTCCCTATGTGCCTGTATTTAATCTCAAATCTAGCAATTTTATCTCCATTTCTGCCATTTTCCCTAAAGTCTTCATCACATAATGATAGATTTGCAAAAGGCTTACAAAGACACTTCTTTAACAGTATTTATTTTAACCTATCGCTACCTCTCCCAATCACTTTCTTTTCCCAAACTATTGCTTTAGTTTAAAAAGTAAAAAAAAAAAAAAAAAAGTTAAAAAAAAGTTTAAAAAATGGAGTAAGATCACTTGGGATTTAGCATACTGACGTTAACATGTGAAATTTTATATTTGTGTCCTAGAAAGTGCTTCAAACAATTTAACAACCAATCAGAATATATTTACAACAAAATACATTTGAATAGATTCATAGTACAAAGTAAAAATACTTGTCACCACACCATTTATTTGAATTTAACTTCTTTAATAAGGTAGACAAGTACTTTTTATAATAAATCCTTATAAATTGGTTGGAAAAAAGGAGGAGACACCTAATCTGATATCTGCTACTGAATCTTGGACGTGGTGAGTTTGCCTGGGTATCACTTCCATTAATTGGCAATTTAATGTGGGAAAGAATTTAATGAACACATAGAATCCCATGAGATCGGATTTGAAGTTTTGGAGGCCTCTTTGAAATGTGGCCTCATGACTATTGCAGGGATTATCAAATCTTTGGGACTTGTGATTTCCAATATTATGATTTCCTAATCTTGTTCATTTATAATGAACTGATGACTGCTGTACACAATTAAAAACAGACTGTATCTTATAAGTTCATAGTCATCAATGTAACACATAAGACCATTTAAAAAAAAAAGATTCAGATTTCATTAGTTATATTCTGAAATTGTAGAAATTAAGATATGGAGAAAATAAATAATTTGCAGGAAATCATTCAAAAGAACAAAAACTCAATCTCAATTTCCTAAAGTCAGATAAGATAGTGATCATATAATAATATACATAAATACACACACAAATCCACACATGTTTAAGACAGGAATTAGGAATTAGCAACGAAACACAGTTTTTGTATTTTTTATTTGGTGTTTTTAAATGTATCTCCATTAGTTTTATTCATGTCAAATGGGATAAAGTGGCAGGAAAGAGCTAAAAAAGCAACAGTAAAATTTTAGGAATAAATACAGGAAGATGAGAAGAAAAATGAAAGGAAGTCAGAAGCGAAGGCTAAGAAAAGGAGAAAAAAGGCAGAAGAAAGGGAGAAATGAGAGAGAAATAAAGGGGAAAGAAGACTTGGTTAAATTTTGTTAATAATTTCAAAAAGGCAAAGAAATCTCTTTGCCTATAATTCCATATTTGGAACACATTACGACTCTATGGAGGTGGTGAGAGGTTTTATAAGTGAACTAGGAGATGTTAACCTATACTGACAAGAGGAAAAACAATATAAATAACTGCCTTCACACAGCACCCAGGGTCCCTACTCGTACCCACTCGTACTTCTCAATTTTAGTTTACCTGACATCTCTTTATGATTAGTCTGATTCTGCACTTTTGTTAGGTGTATTACAAAAATGATGTCAAACTGTCGCATTACTAGTGATGCTTTGTTTAAGATGATGGTTTCAACCATCACTGCAGTTACCATTTCTCTTCATAATTAACAAGTAAATGTGCGGTGCTCTTTTGAGATTCTAAGATTATTCTATTCTCAACGTATTTTCACTATCTGGTTAGCACTCATTGACAATTCTTATCTAAATAAATTATTGGTATATTGGTTGTCTGTCAAATAGTGATTTTCAAATTCACCATTCCTTCTATATTTATTAGCCAGTGTTCTACTGTAAGGGTTTCCCTTCTCCCTGTTTAATTAATATTTATTTCTTTATGCAAATAGGGACTCAAGTGTTTTTATTTTATTCAACAGGTAATAATCTGTTATTATCAGTATTTGATGCTCAAATTTTCCACTATTTGCTCCGTGAAAACTCTTTAGGCTGACTCCTACCTTTTTTTTTTTTTCATCATCTTATGAGCACTGGTTTGTAAAACAAGGTGGTATACAGACTCATCTTGAACTTTCACTACCCTGCCCCTATAACTAGAGATTCCTCCAAGTACCTGCAAGTCTTTGAGTAGAGAGTGGTATTTAAGAAATGGGTACTTGGTGAAAACATTGCTTCTGGATGTCATTGCTTTTGGTCCTCTCAAAAGCAAAGCTAGGAAATAGGTGTATGTAGAACCCCACACACAGACAGACATCCATCTACATCAATATTTTTTCTGTCTATTCAAAACCAAAAGTTCATATCAATGCCTGCAAGTCCAACCCAACACCACAGATGTCAATCTGTCAATCTGCCTTCACTAGTTCCATATTTGTAAATCTCTTCTCTAACAGTGAGAAATCAATGCCCATTATCAATACATTTATTTGCTTGCAAATATCCTGTGTAACTTAATCTCTGACTCCATCACTTGTTTCCTCACTCCAATGAATGACTCCTCAGGCCCACTGAGGATCATGACAACTGAACCCTCTTTGTTCCTGGCTCATCAGACCTTACTTCAAAAGAATGGAAGGGAAGGGAAAGGGACTGGAATGGAAGAAGAAAAGAATAAAACCAATTAATTTTTTTTAAGAGAAGAAAGGACAATACAAAAAGAGAAAGAGGAAGAACAAAAGCAAAAACTTTTACTTGAATAACAACACCCAAGACTCTTCACTCTTTTAAATAAAATTTGAAATAGCGTAGTTTAGCTTCAGTATGCTAGTGAATTTGTTTCAAACATAGATGAGCCCCAACCCAATCTGACAGCAAGGATTCTATCCCCAAGAAATACAAACCTACAGCTAATAAACTTCCTAACAGGAACTTATTTCAGTATACATTTTCTTATTAACTGTTGACCTAGAATGTATAAAAAACTAAGAGTAAAAGAGCCCTAAGTCTCTAAAAGGTCATGTATTTTAAGGTCATGAGTAGTTTTATTTTTCCCCCTTTTAGATATGAAATCATCTGTTCCAAGCCAAAAGTTCTATCTCAGCTTAAATCTAACTACTTTCACAAAACTGTCTCAATACTCGAAGAAATATTTAGATGTTGCTTGGAAATGAGCTCCCAAAGCCAGTAGTTACCCCAAGGGAAGACATCAGTGTAATCACCTATATATGTCTGCTCCACTTGACTGTGAACTCCTTGATGGCAGGGAGGTTCATTGCACTCATTTTCATACTGCAACACGAACAGAGGGCTTAGAAGGAAAAAAAGGTGTTCGATAAATATCTACCCACAGAATGAATCATTTCTTCAGACCTCACTCGGATTTCAGGAAAATTGTGAAATCAATCTAAAGTTAGAGGGAGTTCTCTACTGCTATAATGTTAGCATTTACATGGCCTATTGTCAGTTTCCTAATTTAGATTCAGCGCTGCATTATTCACATGTTTACATTAATGCCCTCTATGACCTTTCATACACTGTACTCATACATCTTACATTTGTCTGTTTTTAAATTTCCCAAATTAACAAACTAGACGCTAGTTACCCTTGAATGTCATTTTGTTTACAGTCACCAAGGTCATTTAAACAATGCAAAATTCATTTCTCTAACAGAACAACAAACCAATTTAAACTTCTGTCACTTTTCAGAATGATGAATTTATCTCTTACTCATTTCCCAGATCCTTCTGAAGTAAGGCATTAGAATGCACTGGGCTTTCAGTCTGAGAAGAGCCCGCAGTTGTTTGTTGTTCTACAGTCAGCTCTGCTGTGTAAAAAGCTTTGGTATCTGGTATCTTTTTAAATCTTTAACACAGCATATAAACTCAGTATTTTCATACTCATTTTCAAGTTGAGATATATGAGCTCAGATATTTTTAGTGATTTATCCAAAATCACAGAGCCAGCAAGTGGCTGAATGGCTGTTCTATCTCAGTGTACCAACTCTCTATCGTGTTTGTTGTTCCTCTCACGCTCCTACCCCATTGTTTCCACAGCTTTTTCTTGGAAATATTTCACAACTACTGGAAAGTTAAAAGAACTAGTTCAATGATCATTGTCTAGATTCACCCATTGTTAGTACTCGCTTTATCTCTTACTCTGTATCTGATTATTTTTTTTCAAATCTCTCTCTAGAGAGATACAGACAAATACATACATGTACAGTTTTTTTCCTTTTGCTGAACCATCTGAAAGTAGTTGCACACGTGATACATGCTGAATTATTTAAGTGTGAAGTATCTCCTAAGAATAAGTATATTATCTGTTGCTTGTATACATACCACCTATGTAATGTTCTTGCCACAAATAGACTGAATCCAATGATGAGGAAACTATGAGACAGAGCCAGATTGAGACATGTTCTACACAACAACAGAGTTGGAATCTTCAAAAATATTAACATCAGGGATATGTAAAGGTGGGAAGGATTATTTAGATGAAGGGAGATTAAAGTACCATGAAAACTAAATACAATACATGAGTCTTAACTAGAGCTCACACTGAAAAAATAAAATTAAAATAGCTACAAATGACATTTTGAGGACAGTCAGGAAAATTTGAATATGGGTGGTATATTAGATGTTATTATTCTGTTATTCACACCATTGTTTCAGAACCAAAGTAAGTCTCTTAAGCACTGTTTTCTTTAAAACATGTGTACACATTCAGATCCACAAGAATTATGTGTTTGTTTTCTCTAATATACATACACAAATATACATATCCACAAGAATTACTCATTTTTATTATTTTTGTAAATATAGTACGTGAATGTCTATTTCATGTCTTTTCATGATGTATCAGAGTTTTAGATAGAGGTATGGAAAGAAAATTAGGTATATAAAATATTTTAACTGAAATGATATGCTTAAATAATAACTGAGAGCAATTTAATTCTCCCAACTTTTTATCTTACGTTCAGATCTTTAACTAGTCATTATTAACATTAGCAATTCATATAAAAAATTGGTTATTTCCTTTCCAACAGTGGGAAAATAGGTAAGGGCCTCTCTTGCACCATGCAAGGCTTTTTTAGTCAGCTGTTCAGTCATATACCAAGTAAGCCTTTGAAAGGATCAGAGAGGTATGGATTAATTGAGACTATTAAACATATTAAATTTATTTTGTGATAGAATTTTACATACATGCTATAAAATATTACACAATGTAAAGATGAGAAGCTATGTGAAAGAGACAGAAGTCACCAAGAGGACTAAGAAGGAAAGAAGCTACAAAGGAAAGAAAAAAAGCAGATCACCATGATAAATCTTTAGGAAAGACAAGAACCTGTTCAGGTATAAAACAGTTTCCTTTATCTAGTCACAGTGCGGAATATTATGGAATTTAGATATAAGCTGGAGAGTCTCTATTTCAGGTTGGAGGATATACTATGAACGTCGGTTAATTATAAAGGCTTGATTGAAACAGTGATTCTTTGCTGCTGAATATTAATTTATGCATTTAAAATAAATCAAATTAGGCAATTTGAATTTTGTTCTTTATTAAAAAAATTTCTTCAAGTCTGCTGACATAGGGTCTGATAATTTTTCAAATCAATTGAAATTGTACTTAAATATGACAGCTATAACTACATTACCTTCTCTGTACTGCTAGCATACTCTTAATTTTTCTTAAATGATAAGTATTCAAAGTGTTTGTTAAAACTATATACCTGAGACGAGTTAGAGCTCTGTTTATATTGTCAGTAACCTTTATTAAAATAATTATTCATAAAACATTTCTTGAACTGAATTTAAAGAGGTATTGAAAAAAGACAACATATAAAGAATAAATTCACTTCTAAGGAAAACCTTCATGTCTAGAATTTTAAAGTTCCTAATCAATACAGTTTCTAGTTAAGTTTCTCAATGCAGATGAAAGAGAATGTATTCATCATTTTCTCAAGGTAATGATCAGCATACCAGCATGCACATAGTAACCATTTCTCCCTATTCTACCCTTGTTTTTATCAGCTCAGTTAATGATATTACTAAATTTCCATTTTCAACTCTGGGGTCATCTCATGTCTAAGAGACCACTGGTGATGTCTGTGCTTTATTTGAAATTCTTCTTTACCCATCACTCTGCCCACTAATTTTCATTCCACGCCTTAGTTTACATTTCCATTTTCTCTTACATTATTATTGCATTAAACTCTTATGATTTCTTGGTTTCTAGACTTTACATCCTCTAACTTACCCAAAACTCTATTTCCATAGTTAGTTCTCTAAAATGCAGCCCTCATCTTGTTATTTCTTAGTCAGACATAGCTGGTTATCCTTCTCCCAATTTCTTCCTTGCTAATATAACCATGATTTTGTTCAGTATCAGGTGGCGTCTTATATTGGGAAATATGGGAATCACAATTTCAATCTCGTATTAGTGATCATTTTCTAAACAGATTTATGGAAGGATTTTGGCCATTGACACAAGAGGAGGGGGTCTATTGGGTAAAATTTCTAGGCAATGTTCTTAATAAAGTACATGAGAGAAAAAAGCTTAAACCTCTACTTTGGGACACTTGACTGTGAATGTGATGCTTGAAATTAATTCAACCACACAGAAATAATGAGGGAAAAGAACTGCACCTAAGTGGAGTTAAAGGAATGTTTTCACGGAATGATTCAGTTTACCATTCCCAAATCCACCTTATCCCTACGCCTTCTTGTTGTATAAGATAATAAATGTCCTAGTTTCTCTTTCAGTCAGGTCTTCCTCTATTACTTGAAACATAAATAAATCATTCTATTCAGAATTCCTGGCGATGTCCCTGAGAAAATTCACAATGTTGGGTATAGAATACAAAGCATTTAAAATCATCACAGTCTGGGTCTAGGCTAACTCTGCTTTCACACAGTGGCTTTCCCCTCAGCCTTCTACCCAGAGGACATTCAGAAATTTGGAGTTACAGGCCCTTTCACTTCTCTGTCTTCTGTACTCTAACCTAAGTAAACAGAGCTCATCACTCCACTTTCCGATCTCTAAATTAACTCAAAATCTAACTCACTCTTCTATCCTCAACTATAATGCTCTCCCCAATGCAACATCTTATTTGACCCTTGGGATTAGAACCAAACATTTCTTGTTTATCGTTTTCTTCTCCAAAATGAGTCACTCACGTTTTACCTTCCCAATCATATATGATGCTCACGTCTAGTAACAACCCCAGTTAGACCACTAAAGTATGAATTACTTTTGTTTGGTGGGAGAGGCTTCAGGTGAGCCTGAAGAAAGTTCAAGAAGTGACAGATATAAACGTCAATACTTTATCTATCTTTGTAAAATGTGCACATTAATTTTTTTTAAGTTGGAAGAGCGAATAGAATTGAGTATAAGAGCCTCACGAAATGAGGGACAGTCTAATATTTACACTAATATTACAAAAGGATGTCATGGATTTGGATGTTTTTGTTGTGAGCCCTGCAGAGAGGGATTAGAGAGGCCAAAACTGAAGGAAATAATTGAGGAGGAAACATATAAGACTGGATCAAAGCAGATTTTACTGGAAGAGCAGCATTCTCACAAGAGAGCCCGTTGGTTTCACGTGGGAGACCAGCCACAGGACTAACAGGATTAAACTCAACACTTAGATTCTTGGGCATCTGCCATAAATATTTTATTGGGGCACTTTTCAAAAGGGCTAAGGGTCCAGGAGTGTTGTAAGTGCAATGGGAATTTGAGCATTTATGTTAATGTGACCTTATATATGCCCAAAAGCAATATGATTTTTGACATCTGAGGTGCATCAATATTCCATTGCATCCATAGCAATACCTGAGATCTAGTGAGGGTGCAAGAACTATTCGCTTGATTGAATTAAACATTTGGTTCTAATACATTTGTGTAATTCTTTGATTAACCATGACCAATCGGTACATACTTGATCATTACCCAGGAGACAGAACTACCCTGAGCTGGGAAATACTTTATTAAATTCAAAACAATTTTACAAAATAAATACAACTGGGTAATGCTTAGTAGAACTGAAAGTTTTCTTTTCAGCCTCAGAATGTATAAAGGATAGCAAAGGCAGTAAAAGAAGCAGCAAGGGCATTCAAAATCTCCAAATTGTAGAATTTTTTTAAAAAATCACCACACTGCAAATGCAAATTTGTGCCTGCAACACTTTGCTGTCAAAAGAAATTGATCTCTGTGTGAATGATAATACTTAAGCTCGTGGCCTTTCTGAGGAAATGCACCTGCAGCAGAATGACAAACGAGGGGAGGCTGATTATTTGGCACATGGTCAGTACGGTTACAGGAACCTGTTTCAAAAGAGGAGGAGGACAGTCTCCTGAATAGTCAAGCTGATTAAATTCAGATTTTTCAGGATCCCTCAATTCTCTCTCATATATTGCCTGGACTTATTTTATCCATATGGTGCCCTTGGTAATTTGAGAGAGGCATCATGAGGATTTGTGGATTATTTGCAGATTCAAATTTGAAAGCACCATAGCTTTTTGGCCGAGCACCTGTCTCTGACTGTACTTTGTGTAAGAGGACACATGGTTCAGCTTGTTGCTATCCAGGGGAAGACAGCAGAAGCAGGGACTGAGTCAATTACAAAGAACTCTTGCCAAACTGAGGATAAATTATCTTTGTCGTAAAGCATCTTCCTAGACATTCTTGCTTTCGTGACTCTATTCTCCTGAATGACAACAAAAATACATCCTGAAAAACCTAACTTGTCTAGGTTTTTTTGCATCCAGCCACTGTATCTTCAATCTTAGATTAATCTTTTTACTTTATTACCGTTCATACTTGTGTTGAGTACTCTGCTATGAAGTACATAGTGCTACATGGTTAGTAAACAGAGACAGCATAGCTGATAATCTCAAAACCGTGACAAAATAGTTCTTATCTCCATTGTCTGCCAGTCTTCAATAGCATTCATATAAAACATCCATTCTCATCCTGTCCATTCTATAATTGAATATGTGAAACTTTGAAAGTACCATATCATTCTAAATTTTGACTATTTCCTAATAAATAAAATAGCACATATTTTATTTTAGGGCCACATAAATTTCACATTTGAAATTATCACTTACTTTCCTTCTATGATTATTTAAGCTACTTTATGGTATTAAGCCACTGAAATGCTTTTGCTAATGTGAAATTGACAAATGTTTAGAAATTTTCATTATTGTAAAGTATAAAAATACAAATATGAGTGTATATTACATTTACACATAAAGAACTAGGAAAACATGTGAAAGGAAAAATACTGAAAGATGGACAGTGTGTTGGGGTTATGGTATGTTTCTCCTTCTAAATTTCCCTTTCTAAGTGTTCTTGTGTAAATAAACAAGGAAAATAGAAAACAGCCTCCTAATCGTTGGAGGGTTAACAATGGTATCTTTGGATGTTGAATTTTATGGATTTATTTTATATGTTTTGTTTATACCTATTACCTACACTTATGACAGTGAATTTGCATTATCTTATTAGGAAAAAGTATTTTAAAAACATTATATATGGAAAATTTACTTTTAGATAGAAATTATCTATAGATCTCACTATAATTTATCCATAGCTTTTTTCTCCCATTATAGAAATAAATGGATAGACAGATATCAAGTGCCTGTATATTGGAATACACTTTCAGTCTATTCATTATCTAAAATATCCATGAAAGCGACTTTTGTTTTTTCTTTTTAAGGAGAAGATACATTCAATATATTCTGGGCTTAAACTCAGACTTTTATTAGGCCTCTTGTGGTTTATTGAGGCTCTGAATTTGAAATGTTTTAACAGAGCTAATTCTCACGCCTGGGTTAAGTAAGACATTTTAAAAAATCTATGTGGGGGATGGGAAGCGACAAACTGGGACTTCAAAATGTAGAACAGATAAACAAGATTATACTGTATAGCACAAAGATATATATACAAGATCTTATGGTAGCTCACAGAGAAAAAATGTAACAATGAATACATATATGTTCATGTATCACTGAAAAATTGTGCTTTACACTGGAATTTGACACAACAAAATGATTATAACTCAATAAAAATGTTAATAAATAAATAAAAGTTATAAAAATGTACGTAGGGATTTCTTAAAAATTTGCGATTATGTATAGAAGTTTTCATTTCTCTAGGTTAAAACTGAAAAATATATACCCATTTTCTAATTCATATTTTTTTGTCATTTTAAAATAGTTTCATTCTGGATGAATCCCCCAAGCTATGTATGCTTAACTATACATCTGTGTGATGTAAGAAATGAATTTATGAAATTTTTGTGTAAGGCGTTTTAACTCTAAGTGTTTTTTGTAAAGGCACTAGGGAAGCTAGACGGGTAAGAAATAGATTCTAAAGTAAAAGATCCTCTTGTGAAGCAAATACTCTTAAATTGCTTTACAAACAAGAATGTTCATACACAATATATTTTCAACTCAGGGTACACATGGATCTCTAATGCTGTATAAATTATACTATTTACTATAGGAATTCTTGATATGTAATGTTTCTAACACTAAAATTTTTACTACGTTTGTAGTAGAGATAATCTTAGATTTCACTGCAAAGCAAGCTTCTAAATATAAATTCATTTTAATGAAAATGTATATCTGAGGAATAAATTATTACACGTTTCATGTAAAAATATAATAATTAAAATATGTACTACTTATTATTTCATAACTCCTGGTGCAGTGCATTTTTTAAAAGCTGTATTAATTTAAATCAAATGTATAACAAAAAAGGGTACATTTTAAAAATATATACTACTTTGATATATTTATTGAAATAAGCCAGGTTTAATCCCATGTAATAGTTTTAAAGTACAGAAGAAACACAATTCTAAGTTTACTTTAGATAGAATTTAGCTCAAATTCATTATTTCCACTTGCATTTGCAACCCACATAGACTTACTTTCCAAGAAGTTTTAAAGATATGTTAACCTAACCTTGCTTTCCCCTAAAAACAAGTAGCATGTAGAAAAATAGAGTTCAAAAGAGGATAACAGAATTAGGTTAAAGCATAAAAGAAGGCTGTTCTCTTGTTCAAGATATGTCAGTAAAAAAGTTGAAAATGGATCAAGCTTGGATATCACGAAATTTAACTCCATCTAGGAAAAAGACTTTCTCTCTTGGCTCAAGATGCTTAACTTTGTGCTGATCTTCCCAACTCTGGTTATTGAGACTTAGTAAACCAATCATGAACATCTTTGTTGATTCAGCTGTTTATCCTTTCATATACATTAAATACGTCTCTTCTATGTCAGAGATTGTCCTAGATGCTAAGATATAAACATGAAGATGACATGGTTCTGATATTCAAAGAGTTTATCAAATTGTGAAATGATAATGAATTAATCAGGTACTTTTATACACTGTAAATGTACCATAACTGAGACAAGAAATATCCTACATTGGGAGCCCAGATGAGCAACAACCAAGTCACTCTGAATGGGACAAGAGAGATGGTGATGAGTCAAGTGTTCCTACAAGTTAGCCAGCTGGAAAAGGTCAATGAAGGAAGAGGAAATGTGAACTGCATTTTAAGCAGAGATAATAGCTGCCTGTGTAAAGACATGTAGGTATGAGGAATTATGTATTTAGGTCAGCAGGATCAATCTCATAGGGAAAATATGCATCATCATTAATTTTTTTTAAGCTAGACATAGTTTTTAAAATAAATGGTGCAAGGTTTCTTACACTGTTATATTTACATTGTATTTTCAGTTGCTTAGATTATCTCCCTCTGAAGAAGATTGATTACAATATCTGACATTTTTAAGGCAGTAATATTCTACTACAGTTTAATAACATTCAGAATGGAAAAAATACGTTAACAATTAGTATACAATGTGTGCATCAGGACAAGATGCATTAATTTTACTTTAGAGTAACATAAATATGATATTTTAGTAACATATTCTAGCAGTGAAATTCACAGGAGTATGGAAAAGACAGATGCCATCATTCAAAGCAATTCTATTATTGCACTTAATCCATGCCAGTGTGTTCTGCTCACAGTTAATACAAACTCTTTATAATGGCATATAATTAGATAAACAAAAGAATGGATAGCAGAAAATATTGAGGCAATGCCAGCACACTAGTTTTGGGTTTAATTAAATTAGGCTGACACTATATCAATGTTAGCTCCAAAACATGGACTTTAATTTCATAAATACATAAATCCATCTCAGTTACATACACCTAATTCTAAGGTGCTCTCCTTTTATAAATTATTATAGTGACAAAATTAAACAAGTTGATTTTAACTCCATTCAACTAATACAGAAGCAACTTGTAAGGAAACAGAATAAGGGATATTGTTTGGTTATTCTAAAAGAAAGAGTCTTTATCACACAATGCATTTAATTAAAAGAAAATGAAGAGATTAAGCTACTTGCTCCAAGTCAAGATTTACAAAATTTAGAAATATGTAGTGGGTGCCTATTCTGTGTCAGACTTCACATCAGACTCCAGGTTTCCTGACTCCATATTATAACATGGGACATTTAGATGTCTTAATCACTTAATTAAATAGAAAGGCAATTATCTCTTTTTATATTAAATAACTTCCTCTATTTATTAGTAAAAAAATACTCATGTTGAAATTTTGATTCCTAGACAAGCATTTAGCTTACAACAAAGAATTGAAGTAGTTTGGTAAATATTTTCCCAATTCTTTAATATTTTTTATCACAAGCAATTCCATGAATGAAAAATGTTTTTAAGTTGCAGTGTCGTAATGAATCTAACTAATCAAGATCTAAAGTGAGTAATGAGAGACTAAATGTGAAATGGTTAATGAAAAGTATGGTATTTGAAGGAAAATTCATTTGTTTATAAAATTCATGGGTATGTTCATTGGCACAGAAGTAGTAAAAGTGCTGAAATGAAATTATACTTGCTTTTAATAAAAAGATACTATTGAATAAGCACGACTGTAGCACAATAAAGACCCAACTATAATTTTATCCCACTGTTCCTCTAACATTTATTCAATAGAGTAGAAGTCTTCTGCCCTTTCTGAGAAGTTGGCCAGATCCCATGAATTTTCTTCTCAGATTTAGATAAAGTCATTTAAAGTAATAAAATAGCCTTGATTCAGAAGTTAAAACTGTCCATTCTAAGATGTTAATCAACACCACAGCCTTCCTTTAAGATAAGATGTGTTGTCCCACATCTGTTTGGTAGCTGTGTGCTTTCAGGAGAGGAAGATGCTGTGGTCAGATTCTCATCCTTTTTATAAATGCTATTTCCTAACATAAGTCAGGGGCAGGGACACAGAAAAATACTATTTGTCTTTGACCTTCTTGGTAATTAGTTAAATGTACTGTTATCTCTTTGGAACAGAAGAGTAAAAAACTCTCCCAAAGGAATATGACCCATATTTACAGTGACGGGTTGTAGTTAGGAATCTTTTGAGAATCATGTTTAACTAACAGAAAACATGTTTCATATTTGCATATTATTTTTCAAGTTATACATTACTGAGGCACCAAAATATCTGGAAAAGTCATAAACAAACTGTCAAGTTGCTGAACTATGTTATATGTTAGTCATGAATTATATACCTCCAAGGAAATGTTGACCATTAAGCTCAATAAATGAGGGTCAATAAATTATCTTAAGTGTGGTCAATAATTACTTCTATATCTAGGAATCTGCAAAGTTAACAGCACCCAGGTTAATATTTAATAATAGTATCCAGGGGTCCATTAGTATTTACTATTGATTTTTTTAATCTAAATCTTAAATAATTGGGGCTTATTTGTTATAACTTTTAAAGACATGCACATATTCCTGAAATAGAATTAGTCCCTTAGAATCCAAATTCCATTTCAAGAATCAAAGTGGGATATGTTTACAATACACTAAAAAGTAACTTCAAAGTCAAGTAATTTGGAGGGAAAAACAAACCACACAAGTAATTTTCTCTTCCTTCTCTCTGGAATAAGTGGGAATCTTCTGCCCAAAATGACCTTTCACATGTAAAATGGACTGGAGTGATAAGTACTATATATATAATGAATTGTGATGAAATTAGAAATTATCTTTTTGTGGATGTCAAAATAAATCAACTACCTATTAATAGACTTACCATATGACCCAGGAATCCCACTCCTGGGCTTGTATCCAGAAGGAACCCGACTTCAGGATGACACCTGCACCCCAATGTTCATAGCAGCACAATTTACAATAGCCAAAACATGGAAACAGCCTAAATGTCCATCAGCAGGTGACTGGATAAAGAAGAGGTGGTATATTTATACAATGGAATACTACTCAACCATAAAAACCGACAACATAATGCCATTTGGAGCAACATGGATGCTCCTGGAGAATGTCATTCTAAGTGAAGTAAGCCAGAAAGAGAAAGAAAAATACCATATGAGATCGCTCATAAGTGGAATCTAAAAAACAAAAACAGAAACAAAAACAAACAAACAAAAACAAAGGATAAATACAGGACAGAAATAGACTCATAGACAGAGAATACAGACTTGTGGTTGCCAGGGGGGTGGAGGGTGGGAAGGGATAGACTGGGATTTCAAAACTGTAGAATAGATAAACAAGATTATACTGTATAGCACAAGGAAATATACACAAAATGTTATGATAACTCACAGAGAAAAAAATGTGACAATGAGTGTGTATATGTCCATGAATGACTGAAAAATTGTGAACACTGGAATTTGACCTAACATTGTAAAATGATTATAAATCAATAAAAAATGTTAAAAAAAATCAACTACCTATTTTAGGTGGGGTAGTCTTAATTTCCAAATAAGGCTCTCCAATACTTTTGAGCAGAAAGAATAATCCATATTTAATGAGTGATTAAAAAAACCCACCAGGAATACATCAAGATTATAAAAAGCTAGGAATAAAAGTAGAGTATTTTTTATTTTATTATAGCTTTAAATAAATATTAAGCAGAAACAATTATACATTATTTTAGTTTTAACTAAAAGTAAAAGTTTGAGAACATTTCAAATTTCAAATACAGCTGCTTCTAGCAGGTAAAATATAAATACCATGTATGTAATCAAACTATGTTCTATCCTATTTTTAAAAATAAAATACTTAGGGGTTGTGTTATACTTTAAAGTACAAAATGGAAAAAAAGTTTGATTATTCATTTGGTAACCTTTTGAACTCCTCTAGATGCTAGGTTTGTGACCTAGAAATGAACAGCACATAGATTCTTCTTTGAAAGAACTTAACTTGTGCCCAGCAAAGTTAAAATAAATTTGTAAAAATATCTAAGTCAAGAGATTGTTTTCAAGAAGGTAATCAATGTATCTATTATAAATAGATACTATAACCAAAATTTTCTCAATAATTAAAAGCAATTGTATTAGTAGCATAAATTATTTTTTGAAAAGTACTATCATTTTTAAAGTAAAACATTATATTTTTAAAAAATATTTTTTGGTATAAATGAACTAAAGTTAAAAAAGTAAGCACATTTATACTCATAATTCTTATTTATGATTAGATGCCAAAATTAATGCATATTCTGAAAACCTGGGAAAGATATTTTCATTCAATTGCTAGAGATATAGCACACAATCCAAGAGAAATTTTTTACTTTATTTATATGCTGTGTCACCTGTCTTCAAAATGGTAGAACTAATTAATAGCCATACTCTTCCATTATAAAAGGGAGAAAATATGAAACAGTTGACTCTTAGCTAAGAACCTTTTCAGCATATAGATTCTTAATGGTAAACTATGCTGGAAGTGTCAGATTTTTGACAAATCTTTTGATCTATATTAGTAGAATTATTAACATTCAGAAATATGGACTAGGAACAAAAATAAGTCATTTTTCATTATTATTCTGCCATCATAAAACCAATTACCAAATTGGTAATAGTAGGGAAAAGATTAGAAGAAATCATTCACATTACTGAGCTTGAGGATAATATAAATCTCCAATGGGGAGGTGGGAGAGAGAGATATTTAAAGTCCCCAGGAGGACAAAAGATGTTGGCAAACACTTTATATAATACATATGCAGAATTTAGTTAAGAAAGCCCAAATATTCAAATTAAAACATCAAAACACTTCTATTAAACACCCACTCTTCTATGGCCCTTTTCTAAGTTAGAATAGGAGAGAGGCAGGGGCTGGGAGTGGGGTAGTGGGTAAGAAGAGAGAGAGATAGAGATTCATTGAATTAGAATAGAAAAAAGAGAACAGATGTTTATGAAGTACTCATTCTTTCCTCTTGAAACCCTTCCATTGATTGCTAACACCATCTTGGTTTTATTTTGTTTCTTGTTATTTTTCTCTCTCCACATCAGTTTCCTCCTCCTAATCATACAGGACATGTAAATATAGTCAAAGATCCGCACCCATGGTTATCTAGCTATTTTTCTCTTACCTTGAAGCTCTCAATTTTTCTCCTAGATTTAACTATCTCCTGCCTGAAGATGACTTCCCAGAATTGTTCTGTCTCCTGACAGATTCTTCTCATGAACTAAGCAGTGAGAATTTACACAAGTATTCACTTTATGTTAAAATAAAAAGTTTAAAACTAAATTACCATCCCATATTTTAGTTTTCTTGTCAGTTCCTTACATTTGTCACATAGTTGTTCCCATCAGACTTAAAACCTTGCAGTATCTTTGTTTCTTCTTTTAAAGTAATAATAAGTTAGTATCTAAGATGTGTCAAATCATCCTTCATATTAACTCTGCCCTCACTGTCTTTCAGTTTGTCATCACCATGTTGATATAAGTAAAAATAAATAATAAAAATTAATTAATTAATTTTTAAAAAAGAGTAAGTAGACAATTACATAGTGGAACTCCCTGTCTCTCTCTGAAGCCTACGTCTCATGCAATTACTTCCATAAATCATACATAAATTTTGTTCCAGCCATACTTTGCTGTGGTCAAGCATCATATTCCAAAATTTATTTAAGTCTAACAGAGGTCTTTGATCATAGCAAGAATTGAATACATACTGAATTAATGGATTAAAACTGGTATAACCATTGATCCTTGAATATTATATGCAAATTATCATGTAAGTTGTTAATAAAAATATAAATATCTTCCCCCATTTGGATATGTTATAATTAATATCTCTTATATTAAAACCAAACAATTTTAGTCATCATGTGAACTTAGCTGCACAAGTCAGTTTTATTATCTTTGAAATTATGAAAATAAAACTAGATAATCTATAAAAACACCATGCAGTTTGGGAATTCTCCACTTTTCCAAACTTACCCAATCCCTGATATAGCCTCCTAATTTTTTTCATCATTTACTAATTAGGAATTGTTTTTTAAAAATATGCTATATTCACACTTATCTATAAATGTAAATTACATGATATACCCTATGTATAAATATATCTACCCATCTGCCTATCTACCTACAATATGCCAATTTTATTCAATCTGTATATCTCTGTAGACTTAGTTCTATTAATCTACTGTGTAATAACAGTCATAAATACGTTGTTTTTTTCTATTTATACACATATAATGAGTACAGATGACTTGTTAGCCAGCATCTAAGTTACCTCCAGTTTGAAATACTAATTTAACCAAGTTAGCCAACCACTTATTTTGATTATAGACAGCATGTTTTGCATCTGTTCATTATAACTCAATCCTCTTTTCAACATCTCAAAAATATATTTAGAGGCTATGCAAATTCTATAAATATTAGTGAAGATTAATGTTAAAAAGGTGGTTGACGAATGTTCTCAGGAATTTGATACTGACCATACATATTACCTATATATATAAATTTAATTGTCTAAAAGTACATTAAAAATCATAGCTCATTTTAGGCTTAATACTAGGAATCAAAGAAAGTATGTAAGAGGAGAAAAGCTAAGAAAAGGTTGAAAGAACATTACATTCTAAATGGCTAATCTTCTCTCCTTTGTTCACCTATGGAGTTTAATCAATGTTTTCCTGAAACTTTCTGCCAAGGCTTGGCAGTAAGCGTATCCATCTCTGAATACAGGGTAAATGTATTATGGGAATGACTTAGCAGAAAAGAACACCTGCCCCCTTTTATATATGAATATCAAAACTGCAGATTGCAACTTCAACAACTCACTTTTTCCCATCTCTTTCAAAGAAGGGAATTTAAGTTATCTTTTTAAACACTGGCTGGCACATTCACTGATACTCCTAAAGCGTATTTTCCTTACCTAGACTGTCTGAGGAGAAAACCAGGCTACACTATCAAAGTTTCTAAATTTGAGCAATTTATCTAAATTTCACAACAGAAAACATCTTCTACAAAAAAAAAAAACTATTGGAAAGAGCTGATCATAATACTCAACTTCAAAATGACATAGTCTAACATTTCTAACAACAAGAAAACTGCAAGTTGGATATGCAAAACAGACAGAAAGTGCACTGGAGTGTAATTATGAATGAAGCCTTTGTTCATATAAACAGAAGGCATTCTTTGGGGATGCATAAAAAGGTGTTTATCCATAAAAGTTTATTTTCCATTCAGTGCTTCAGTTTCCTGTGAAGTTACCCAGTCGACAAGAAACTTTAAGATTAGTCTCTATAACTACAGTTGTTACTTCTTCCATAAACAGATAAGCACAAAGGAGAGGAAAAACAGATATATTGTTAGTTCGAACTTCTACGATGTGTACTTTTATTTTTGGAATACCCATACATACAATTATCTGTATCTTTCCTGAGCTTGGTATTATGATTAGAAGAAAATATTCAGTCTTGGATATATCAACAAGAAAATCAAATGTTTAACAGACATACATAATGCTAATGTTTTGCAATCTAATATGCAATAAAACTTAGAATCATATAAATATAAAATGACTTATAAGAGATTTGGGGCCTCTATTTAGAAATATCAAAAATGGCAAATCTTAATCACTTGGGCAATAGAGAAAGAACAACTGAATTTTGCTAGAAAAGTAAATAAGAGAAAAGTAAATAAGGATGATACAAACAACATATAATATTTTTCCTGTTCTTATTATTAAACTGAAATAAGTAGGTTTTGAAGAAAATAAATAACTCTTCCAAGGCCATATAAGTGATGAGTAGCAAAGCTAGGGTTTTTAAAGTGTGGTTAACATCACAAAAACTGCTGCTCTTAATTCTTTTTTATTTTCTGCCTTATACTGTTAGTTAATTGGGACTACATAACATTCCTTCTTTCAACACAAGGTTACAAAAGTGAGGTACCTTTTCAGAGCCAGGACTTCGTAACACTGTATTAAACACCCAGAGAACCATCAATATTCTTTAAAAGATGGTTTTGGTATCATAAACCCCACTGAAACGAGTATATTATAAAGCCCTTCTATCTACTTACTTAATAAGCACTTAACTTGGCACTTGCCCTGCCTCAGATACGAGTCTAAGAATCTTATAAAAACAAGTTAATTGATTCACAATAACTCTGAGATTGGTACTAGACAAGGAGTCTGAGCCATGACGAAGTTAACTGTCTTGCTTAAGGTCAATTTGACAGCTAACGAGAAGGGAAGCCAGAATTTGAACCCGGGAAGACCGGGTTCAGGTATAACACTATGTTGCCTTTGGAAACTTTCACATTCAATGGCCACATTCACAATCTCCAACTCTTTTCTAGGCCTGCTAAACTTCAAGGCTCATTTAAATGAAACCCCAAATTTACATACATAAATGGATACTGTGGTAATGCCTAGTACTTCACTGTTTCAGTTTGTCAGCTTAGCACTACAAGCTGTTTTTGTTTAGCTTTTTACATGTCATCAGAACATTCTGCCATCAGGTGGTGCCTTTTAAGGACTCATCACCTGAATGGAGAAGGTTTCTTTTCGTATGATTCACTGACAGACTCACAGACATTTTACTCATTTTTACCTTTAAAGAAAATAAATGTAAAATCCTGATTATATTAAAATAGCTAAATAAGTATAATGAACTATTAAAATATCACAAATCTAACTCTCATTTGTAGTTAGGTAAAATCATTTTTAACTCATACTTTTCCCTCTTGGAATTATTACTTTTTTAAAGTCACAAAGCTTGTAAAACTCTCCACTCAATGAACCTAATTAATTGAAATAAAAAATGATCCCTATGTTTTACTTATCACTTGAGGAAACAAAACGAGAAATCTACCAAATAGTTTGTCCCTCACCTTTCTAAGCTGCACTTTTAACAACAGCAGCAGCAGCAGCAGCAGCAGCAACTAACACATCTAAAGCATTAATAGTATGTCACATGTTGCTCAGAGGACTTTGCGTATTCAAGCTCACTTAACCTTTGTAGTAACTCTATGAGGCAGATACTATTATCATCTCCCATTTTAAGGGTAGAAAACTGAAGCACAATTTCTAAGGCTTTGCTATCGTTACTACAGGAACTAGTAAGTGATGCAGCTGGGATTTGCTCCTGGGCAGCTGGCTCCATAGGCTACATTCTTTCATCACTATACTGCCTTTTCTCTGGGGCTATGAAATTTATGTACTAGGGATTCCTGGAGCTTCATGGTGTTTTTATTTTGTGCAAACTACCAGGGCTGGTAGGAACGCAGGAGAAAGAAGCCACTGAGTGATCACCAAATCTTCTTTCTTGATTGATCCAACTATTCATTTATTTATGCATTCAATATCTCAATAAATACGTATTTTGAATCTGTACTCTGTTCCAGACAAAAGTAGAAAGTAAAAGATGGGAAGCATGAATACACAGAGCCTAGACTTTATCAATTTTTAAAAAAACATAAGTTTGTTGCTGTTTTCTGATAAGAAAGGAGTACAAATGGGGCGCATTTTATTTGAGAAACACATTGCTAATGATCTCATATAATTTAAAACTCTCTTAATTCAATGCAAATATCGATAAAGGTTGATGGCTATTTTTGCTTATTTTCTAAAGAGATATCTTTTTGTAGAAATAGCATAAACAAAATTTATGACTCCCTTGGGCCTTAACTTTGACTTCATGTTTTTCTATATGCACTTTTTAATACAGAAGCTTGAAATAATTTTTAATTTTTAGAATAAGTTGAAAATGTATTATCCTTTTATATTGCTAACTTTCAAATCACACAATTTAATTTCACATTAAACTCAAACTCACCACACATAAAACATTAAGAGAGGGAGATAAATTGTTTTCATGTCTGCATTAATTCCTGTATCTTTAAAAATCTGTAGAGAACTTTATCAAGCTGTAAACAAATGCACAATTTCAAATTAGTTTATGGAGTTTAACTCCTCTAAATAATTAACAATAGCAAAAGCAAAACTATTAACCATGCCTGAGTTTTGCAGAAAGTTTAAACAATCTGATATGGTACTGAAATTGACTCAATGACAGAGAAGCTATAAAATTTATGAAGAGGCATGAGTCACCTGCCTCCCTGTCACCTTTCTTTCATTTGTATAATGGCTGATGGTTTTGGTGCCACCATCTGTACAAGGTGGGAAAATATGATGATGGGGTCATCCAAGTGCACACATTCAAGTCTAAGCACTTTCTCATCAAACTTTCTTATAACTGTTCTCCTCTGAATAGCACTTCTATGAATATATTTCTCTTCAAGTCCTGGGGCTTGCTTGGTCTCTGTAAAGGCAGAGTTGAGTCCAAAACTATAGCATGGCATCTAGATTGAGCAGGCAGGAACCAGTGGGCTTTCAGAATATTCAGGCATGTGCATTCTTGTAGTTAAGATCCAAGAATAGATGAAATCACAGTATCAAAGTGATTATGATCTCCAAATGCTATTTAAACTTCAGAGTCTCAGATTAAATACACTCCACAGTAAGAACATCATGATGTTCTTGACTTTGAATCAAGGAGACATCATAGATTTATGAGATGCTTGAAGGTAGGGACTATATTTTATTATTGTGTCCAGCCCTAATTACTAAATCTATCACCTTATAAGCAGTAGACATCCATATTCAAATCCTAACTGAAAAAAAAAAAAAACCTAGTAATATAATGGAAATCTAACCACTCTTGTTTAAAACCCACATTCTTATGTTTAATTAGAAGGTTTTCTCTGAATGGTAGTTTATTTGCCAACTAACTATTCAAGGAAATCTTATTAGAGAAGTTTTATGACTTTTAACTTGAAAGGTCTTAAATAAGAGTGTCTAGCTCAATAATAGCTTATTATGTCAATAAATTTAATTTGTTAGAAAAGGTGGCATATGCTGTTTATCACCCAGAGGCCAGAGGCTCAATTATCAGCAAAGAAATAGAATGTGGCTGCCACTGTGGGAAAACCACAGGTTTCAATGACAGTCACTTGTAGATTTTAATCTCACCTTCACATCCTGCTAGCTATATGACCTATTAATCATTCTAAGCATCTGCTTCCAATGTAGATTTATAATGATAATACTTACTTCACAGAATTGTTATAAAGGGCCTGGCACACAGTAGGTGCTCAGTAAAGGTTAGTTCACTTTACCTCAGATGTCGCTATTGGAAATGTGCTAGTGACATCTAGTGGAAATTCCTGCCAACCTCAAGAAGGCCACTCTGGAAAACTCTCAGAGATTTCTAACAAGTCATGCATTCATTCCATCTGCAAATGTTTATTAAATATCCCCTCTGTTCTAGGCTCTTAAATCAAGTTCTGAGGATCGCAAAGATGTAAAAGACACAACACCTGTCCTAGAAAAGCTCTGGCTTTAGCCAACCAGACAAATGTTGGCCAATTACTGTAAGAAATGTAATTATTTCTACAATAGCAGTAAGAAAAAGTCCAAATATGCTACAGCATGGGTAACTCAATTGCCAAAGGAGATGCTGGGTCTTAAAGAATGACTACAATTCCCTCACTATAGTTTAGCTGAAGAAAAAATTTGGAGATTTCTAAAACGGTAATAAATTAAAGCCTATTTGCTGAAGTCTTGGTTGATATACTAAGGACATCATCTTTGTGTCACAGGAAGACAGTAACACTCTTTAGTTAAGAAGTCTCATAATTATACTCAGGCAACAGTATGGAGGAGGGACTGGAGATGGGAGAGAACAGAAGTTGTAGAATCCGTTAAAAAGTTATGATACATTTTTTCCTTAACAGGTAATGAAGATCCAAATGCATTCAGTGGAAAAGGGATAGATAGGACGAGAGGTAATTGAGATAGATCTGAAGTAGAGTGGAAACTGTATACTGCCTGTGATGACAGGGAACATAGGGAGCAAGAAGTAAGGTCGATTCTAAGTTTTCTGGAATGAGTGACTGTTAAGAAGTAATCTCATCAAATAAAACAGAAAAGAGATTGGAGTGTGGGGGAGGGAAGAACATGGCGATTATGAATTGTCTGTACATATCTTCAAAACTGAAAGAACATTTAAGTAGAAATGTCCAATAAGTTAATAAACACATAGGTCTGGAAGGAGATCTGGATGCAGAGGAGACTTAGGAACATCAGCATGTAGCCAACGTTCCAGCCACCAGAGTGGCTAAGATTATGGAGGAAAAAATGTGTCAAAGGGTGAAGAGAGAGGATCAGGACCTGAGGCAACACCATAATGTAATTAATGGGCCCTAAATCAGAACAGGACTCACCATTAATTTGTACAGAACAATCCCTCAGTGAGTTATAAACATAGACTTAGACCACAAAATGGCTTTGGAAATAGGTTGGTAATGGGAATATCTCAGCTAACCAGAACATAACTTTAAAAAACACACTTAAACGGAATTTAAGGTTTAGAAGCAAAGCTATAAAGTTCTTTCCCCACAGTCCCATGAAATAAATTGTATTTGAATTTTCCTCTCATAACTGAAAACTCTGGTTTATGTTTTGAGTGTATTCCTTCGTAGGTCAGAGGGGAAATTTTATTTGACTGCCTATAAAATGCACAACTTTTCTACTTATTCCATTAAATTTGGCCAGCTAGTTTTCTTCCCATTTTTTGTTTTATTGTCTTTTTTTTTTTTTTCTCGCTTCCTCTCTCCTGATACAGGTATTTCTTGCTTCAGTGATTTTCTGGGAAAAGAGCCCAGTTGGTTTAATTTCTTTTTATTACAGACTACCTCATGAGTTTAGGATATTAACTCTATATCTGCACTGTTGTCAGGTTGAAAAGGGAAGAGTTATTCATGATATTTTTTTCAGCTAAATACCTAAAAATGTATGACCTCCTAAAGACATATATAATTTCGATTTTATTTTTAAAATTCAAATTCTTACCTCCTTTTTTCATCTCTTATCACATTTCTAGAAATTATTAAAAAATACTTGTTCTGTGAATTAGTTTTATTGCCATATGACTAATATTTTCTATATGCAAATGTTCAGTCTTTTGGCCCTCAGATTCATGTATCATTTCATGTATCATTTTAAAGAGCATCTTTCCTTAATTATCACAGATCAGTTTAAATACCATTTAACTTTATCAATTCCAAGTCTATACACTGAATTTACACACACTGTTTAACTTTGGGCAATCAGTTAACCCTCTCCATACCTGGATCAGCCTTTATCTTTCCAAGAGGGAACGACATTTTAGGGTGGTCTTATGAGAGGAACATGAAAGTGTCTGAAGACCTTGCATAATTTAATCATGACAAAGGGTAATGGGTAATGCAACGAGCTTAATTAGCCCCAACATATAAGTTTAAAATTCACTCCGACAGATCACGAGCTTTGACATTATGAACATTGGCAAATTTTAAAAAAAGATTCAATTATATTACACTTTTTTCCCACAACACAATTGAGGCTTTATAAATATTTTTCTCAGTATTTCAGATTTTTTAACTCCAATTCACCTGAAATGTGAAAAACCATTATCAGCAGCTATCTCTTTAAGTGGGCTATAATGAGAATATATTAAACTACATATGCTTATTAACTTGAATATTTCATTATAAATGACACCAAAATATATTAATTAAACATATGAAAGGCAAAATGGATGAATGTTCTGTACTGATCCTAAGGAGGAGTAAGATTCAACTCTATGGACATTTGTTGGGTGCTTACTATATATCAGGAACTATTCTAGCTTTTATGGCTGTAAACAGAATAAGACCCTGTTCTCCAGGATCTCAGTCTAAGTGACAGACTGGTGGAGACACAAACAAACGGATTCACAATACAAATGATAAACATAATAACATGATAGAACCAAGCCTCAAGTCCTATTTTTGCAAGTAGGGATCCCTGGGGAATTCTTCCTTGACTAGGCAACACTCAGTCTGAGATGTGTTGCTGAGTAAGTGGCTTGACACTCACAGTAGAATGTCCACAGTCTTTATTAATTTAAGGTAACAGTAATAACAAACAGTAAAAGTATTTAAAACTTTCATATTAGGTATTTTTATTGGCACCTGACATTGAGATCATTATTTTTCATATGCAATCTCATTTTCTCTAGTCATAACAATCCTATCAGGTAAGGTACAGCTACGGATTTTAACTTTAAAATGAAGAGACTGAGGTACAGATAGGATATGCAAGTTGCTCAACATCACGTTGCTGAGCAAAGAGCAGAACTGGTATTGAAAGCTCTAAAATATGTGCTCTCTAAAAATCCTGCTGTGCTAGCTACACTGCCTCTTACTATATAGGCATTTCTCATTTAGGGGGAATTTGATGAATTTCTGTGCCATAGATGTCTCTGTCTGCAAAACATAATATAAAATTCTTACAAATTACTTTATGATCCTATTGAAGTCATTGGCTCCAATAATGCCTAAATCATTTGCAGTTTTCTTTGACCTCAAATTGTCTGAGTGCTACACAAAAACACCTATGAATCACTCCATTCTCAAGAAATGAATCCTGAAGTTACCATATTCTCCAGGCAGCACTTCATTGTTCTTTTAAATTTCTTTCACTTGCCAGGTTCTTAAATATGCTTTTCACGTTCATTTTTTTGTTGCCAACTCTCAAACTATTTTCAAATGGCTATCACCTCTCTTATCCATCAAAAGTCACTAAGATAAGTAGAATCTTCTTCAGGGCAAAATTGGAAGATAATTTGCTTTCCCTGATGCTTTTGACCTCTGTACACTTTTGACATTTTTGCACAAGGTACGACTTACTCTCAATCTTCTTTGTGACCTTCACTTCCAGAAGGTAAACTAGAGCTAATATATTATTAAATGTAACTTGTTAGAGGGGAAAGCAACATCTTTGATAGACTATAACTGGAAGCAAGAAAGGGACAAAGAACTATTTCTTCAGCTTGGTAAAAGGTGGTCAACAAGTTGTTTACTGGATGCACAGGATGTTAGAATTGATGCCACATGTTTCAACAAATGTGTTTAATTTCTAAAGTTCCAGACTTCTAGACTATTAGGTAAACCTACTTTTTAATTGACTTTTATATAACCAAGCACAGGACAACACCATGATTTGGTTTGACAATGGCAGCAGTTGTAAATAGGAGGAGGAGTTAAAATTGCTAAATATCATTAACTTACTCATTTTGAATTTAACATTTTTGAACACTTATAAATAAGAAGACAAACTCAAATAAGACTTATATTTCCTCTCAACTATTTAATGCGATATTCATCTAGATCCTATTTGTGATCATCTACCCCCGATGCCACAAAGAAATGGACAAGCAAGTGAACTGTGAATTTTCCATACAGGATATTGTCTGATCTCACTCCTTTTAACCTACAAAAGTACAGGCCTTGCTAATGTTCAGGATTCACATATCATCAATGATTTGGTTTTAAAAATCCAAAGACTAGATACACATCCGATCAGTAAATCTAGACAGAGAACTGTTTTAATTTACCATATTGCCAACATTTATCTCCCTTCATAAGTTATGTTATTTTTAATCAGTGAAAGATAAGACCCCCCTACTCTACTCCAGATGTAACAGATTTGGAGGAGAGAGGTAATTGAGAAGCTAATTTTGCAAAAGTGTTTAGGACCTAATTAAGAGGTGTGAGCCTAGGAAAACTGCACAAACTGCTTATGACAGATAAATGTTGTATTTTCCTAACTCAACCTCTATTGATTAAAAAATAATAAAAGGAAGTGAAAATGGTAGCCCAATCTTCATTCCAGAAGTTACTAACAGTATTTCTTCCCTAACCACAACTGTCTTAAGGTAAACAGCCAGATCAGGAGAAACCTCTTCCAGGGAACCAATGGTAAACTAAAAAGATGAGTTTAATGATGCTTGTATCATCTGAACACCATAAAAGGAAAGAAAAGAGAAAAAAAATTTTTTTCTTATCATATTTCTTATTCCTAAAGTATATTTATTTGAACCATAGGGATGAGTGAGGAGAAAACAGACCACCCTACCTATAATCAGAAGTGACTGTCCGACTATGAAGTAGACAACTGAGACCATCATTTGTGGGTGGTCATCAGGGACAAAGGATATGTTATAAAAAAAAAAAGGTAGAGAAGCTACATGGCTTACAGAGAGAAGAACGTTACAGAATTAGAGAACAGAGATTTCTCTCCTTATTAGTCGTGGTATAATGTTGAAGTTTTATCCTGGAGTCATATTTCCTAGTTTTGAATCCTGACTTCAGCCACATATTAATTATAAGACTTGGACAAGTTATTTAAACTCTTTTTGATTTTGCTTTTTCTCCTCTGAAATGGGAATGATAATAGCGGCTATTTCAAAAGTTTGCTGTGATAAGTGAATATATGTAAAATTCTTACAACAATGATAAGCACATGATAAGCATATAGCAATTGTTAATTAAAATTTTTTATTGTGAAAAGACTGGATCCTATTTTGTTTATAGTTTCAGAGTGAAATATATCCTACAACAGATCTATGATTCCTTATCCAAAATTCTTTGGGTCAAATATATCTGGTAATTTGAAATTAGCCTGATTTTAAAATAGTAATACAGAGCATGTACCATATCTTTTGAATATTCTCATCTTTTAATTACCCAATCAAATTTGAAAACTCTTATCCTAGATGAAAACACCTGTTCTTATTACTCAGAACACTGTTATTGGTCTGTTTGCATGACTCTCCAATGTTAGTCAGTAACAAAAGGGTCTAAGTCTAAGCACTCCTGAGTTCAGAAGACCTTGTTAGGCTGATTTCCTTTAGACAAACTTTACCTTGAGTATTGTTCCAAAATTCTATAAAGAGTGGCCTCAGTCTTTGTTGATTCCAATTAGTTTCATTTCGCTTGGAGTTATTAGAGGGTCCGTTAAGCCCCTCACTTGTTTAACGTCAGGTTTTTAAGACAGGAGGTTGCTCAAGCAGTATTTTCATGTGGTCTTCTCCATTTATTTGGCCTTCTAGGTCAAATTCCTGACTATTTTATATTTTAATTCATGTGCTTATATCTCTAATTGGCTTAATTCCATTCCAAACAATATGAAATTGCCGAGTTCATTTTGGGGAACATATCTGTCAGACTGCTGTTTGACAGAATTCACTAGGGTTCAAATTATTGTTTAAACCTGCTGTAAATATTCTTTTCTGTAGCTCTCGGTATACATGTGTGCGTAATGAGTTTCCCACATCGAAGGCTTCTTTTGTTCTTCCATAGTGTTGGTTTCACGTCTGTCCAAATCAGGCTCCCTCTCACTTCTCTACTTTTTGCTCACTCTTTTCTTCTGCTTCCCTTGGGAAAAATCGTTCTGTGACTGTGTACATACTCCAAGAATATCTGATCTAGATAATCAAACATTTCCAAAAGAAAGATTTTAAAAAGTGAAAAATATGCACTTCTTTTGGATTTTGTTTTCCTTATTTGAAATGTCACTAAGAATATGTTATTTCTTAATGAAGTAGATCCGATAAGCTTAGTTTTGCTTAACCAACAGGTTTCTTTTGGAGAGTTTCTTGGAATGTCAATAGTCTACAAGCATAGAGGAGATCTTCAAAATCCAACTTGAAGATCACCCAGAAAACATGGAGGATGTGAAAAATACCTTATAAAATCTGTAGGCTTTAGGCATGACTTTCTGTAAACTGTACTTTTTCACTTCTATAACTGAAAAGGTAAATAAAAGTTTTTTTCATCTGTAATATGAAATACGGGACTATGAATTTTTGAGATTCAATGATAGATTTCAAGTATATTTTGCTTATTGTCCTATCTGGAATGTGTCCTCTTAGAAACAATATAGAATATAAAATCCTTTAAGAGTCAGGCTAGGCTTTGGTTATCACTGATGACACTCAAATTGTCTCGGACAGGAAGAAATAATAAAGGAAGGACAAGTAATATGAAAAATAGTAGTAGTAATAATAATAGGAAATAATAATTGTGACCACTTATTGAGTGCTCCCTACGTGGCAGGCACTGCTCAAAGAGCTTTACAATTATTAACTCATTTTATCCTTTCAATAACCTTTTGAAATGGGAATAATTATTACAGTCTTGTAAAGTGTAATTCATTCACTTAATATTGATTTATAAGCACAAAGATCTTTGAGTTCCTTTACTGTCTGTCAATTCCGAGAAATGAAAAAAGTAGGGATATTTTATTTTTTTTTTACTGAGTCCTTAAAAATCTCTTGATCTCAGAACTGAACTGTAAATCAGGTACATCTTAGTGGCAAACCATAGCCACTGAAGCATTGAATAATTCTAGTTATAAAGGAAGAGTTACCTTTGTCTCAGCTTTTATATCTCAAAGAAGAATATCATATTAGCCAATATATATTTCTCCCCCAAATTGTGTCATCACTGAGGTTATAAAAGAAGTTCTTATTCTACAGAACTCTATATCAACTGAGAATGGGATAGCTAAATTTGAACAAAAATGGAAACAGTGTATTCTGAATGTTGAACAATAAATGAAACATGCAAATGGAAGTAGTTTTGCAGAAAAAGCACTAAAGATAATTGGTAATCATAATTTGCTTCTTAGTGAAGATTTTTAATTGATTCACAAAGCTATAAAAGAAATATAGCTATCTTTTGTAATTTTGAATGATATAAAATATTAGATTTTAAGAAAACAATGTCACTTCAACACATTTTGTTAACTCATATTTCCAAGAACAGCACCCTTTCTTCAATTTTAGTTCTATTCTTACAACTCATATTTTTCTTATTTTCTCTCTTTGGAAAGCAATTCTCTCTAGTTGTCTGCTGGATCCGGGAGAAATAACAGTGAGTTTTCATAACTTAAGCAATACCCTAGATCTAAAATAATCTGCATAATACAAATTCAGTTATAAATGGACAGAGAAATCAAAGGTGATTTTTATTTTGTTCCACTTACAATAATGCCTGTGCTAATATTCCAGGTAGACAAGTTATTCTGAAATACAGAGTATCATCGATTTCATCCTTTGAATTTTCTCCCTTTTATGGCTCAACTTTTCAAACAACTTTCAACTTCAAGTAGAAATATGTAAATTGTCATGGGATAAACAATGAAAAGTCTATCCAATCATACTAGCAAAGGCATAAAATCTATTTGTCAGAACCAAATAATCACTTTCTCTAGGAATAATATGTGCTCAAGTGACACTTAACATAAATAGAAAATCTTCTATTATTATTTCAAATGATTAAAACATATAAAGTAGGCTTGGGGAAATAGGATTTAACTAAACATTTTATTTTCAATCTACCTTTTACAAGTATCTCTTTATTAATTATGTTTTTTAAGTATTAGAAGCTCATAATAAGCTATAATTTCCTATTTATTGTTTCTGGCAAAGAAGATTGGAAACACTGTAGTCCAACAAAGTAAGACAGTGAAGCATTCTAGATCACAGAACAGACAGGCTGTAAGGCATGTCCATGATTTTCTTGAGAATGACACATTTGAAAATCCACTATTTCAATAATTTGAAATGTCTACTCTTTCCTAACCATAAGTCTATCAGAATTTATTTATTTGTACTTGCAATTCCCCAGCAAAATTAGGATTTTAAAAGTATCATTGGCATGGTCAAATATAATCAACTGAAAATTTTCCAAACTATAACCATGGACTTTTCTAGTAAAGGAAGGAATATGTCTATAATGATTTTTGGTCGTATTTCAAAGGATGCTTCCAGAAATTATTAAAAATATTCATTTTCTCTCAGAAGTTTAAGAAATATTTTTGATATGTCTTATAAGGATATAAAACTATTTAAAGTGTTCAAGTGTACCAGTATTAATCTTCAGAATTGCAGGTGAAGAAGGCAGCATGATCTCTACTTACTTTGTTCATCATTTTGGGAGCTCTGAGCTCTGTAAATTATGTAAAAGTGACTCCTGATCATTACACACCTGCATATCATTTCCATCCCATCAGTGGTTCTGTAATCTCTGACTTCCACCAACACAGTCACAAGCCAAAAGTTCTAATCACCATTGTCTCTCACCTGAGCTCGCTACATTCAGTATAATTTCTGAAATTAAATGTTGAATCCTGATTTAGACATCTAATCATAATAATTAGTTTTCTTCACCCATGATAAAAAGTCCTATATCGAGTGTGTTCATATCTGTGATATCAGATATCCAGAATATGGATGGTCGAGTATTTTGGAGGTAGGGTAGAAATAAAGACATCTTGCCATTCAGAATTTATGTGTACACAAACACACATGTACACACATACACAAGTACACATGCACACACAGCTGAATCTTTAGTAAGTTAACAAAGACTATACTTTGGAAAATATGATACTATTTAAAATAACAAAAGTATACAATTTTTTAAGAAAAATGAAAGAACCTGGTTTTATCCACATTTAACAATAAAAGCACTGCATAGAACAAAAATTCCTTAAGAAAAGGAATCTAATCATTTATCTATGGGTCATACCCAGTGAAATTTCACTGAGGTTTTTCTATGAGTTACAAGGTCCCACTAGAGGCAGGAAGTTCACTTACAATCAGATAGGAATACAGTTATGTAATCACAGTTTACACAGTATTCCACTGATCTTCATTTTTTAAACAACCTTGTTATTATCTATTAAGATCAGCGCTCTCAATCTATATGCACAGTAAGCATGTATAAATATACAAAAAAAGTTAATGTAACTTTTTTTTTAAATACAACTAATACCTATTTTCAAATATTTCACAAGCGATTTAGGAGCTGTTTACCTCTATTTCCTTCAGAAAAGTAATTTATATTTTAATCACTTCTTAATTTATATTTTTATACAGCATGCAGTGTTCAAATCTGGCCTTCCTGTCTAGCAATTAGCTTTTTAATAATACTTACCACTTAGCTAAATAGCATATTACTGCCTGCTTCAATTTTCCATGCATACTGTAACCATTGTCATTATCTCAAATAGGTAAATAGAACATTTTAAATGACACATCTTAAACTTTCTTATAAATATTTGGTAACAGACCCTTAGTATCACATCCATCAATACCTACTGGGAACATCTGTCATTTGAACTAAGACAAATTAATTTATCTGAAAAAGTAATCATTGTCATTAAGTCTTCATCAATCACAATAGCAGTAGGATGAAAAATTCTAAGAGAACATTTTTTAAGAGTTTTCAAAATCCACACATTCCAATTTAATGTAATCAGAAGTAAAATTATACACATTTGTAGTGCACAGAAGGAACACAACAAATAGAAATCAGAAAGATTTCTGTCACATTTCATAAGCAAGAGAGATTAGGAAGCTCTTATTAAGTAATTGTACTCTTGTTTACAGATCACTTACCACTGAGACTCGACAGAATAGTGTTCACAACACATTTCACCTAACTGTCTGGCACCTCACTGAAGTTTCTTCCCATAGAATATATTAAACTTTATAATCATGAAGAAAATTAAGGTGAGTGTTAGGCTGGCTAGAAGTGTGCCCAAGTAACGCAGTGTTGCCCAGATAGGAAGTGAAGTGGTTGTTTTGAATTTTAGTAGTCGACTTTCACTTTCTATTCCTGGATTGCGGGTTCTCAAGTGCAGGCCTTACTGGACTGTCATTAATTTGACCATCTTACCTCCTTCACAATTATTCCATTAACCTCAGGAAGAAGGTCCAAATCAAGGTTGTCCCCTCTATGTAAATGTATATGTAAAACTGTAGGTCATTAAAAATTTGCACCCATAGTGAACTTGTAATAAAAACAAAAGCAGAGCAAAGGAAAAAATATAAGCAATAAAATTTAATAGCAACTCTTTTTAATAAAAACCAGTCATTAGGCTTTTAAAAACACTGTGAAAAACTACAGAATCTTAATTTAAAAAATGAATTTTGCCACCATTTAGCAGTGCCACTTCACAGGTACACAGACTTAACGTTTCCCTTCTTTGGACACACAATTGCTCTTGAATTAGGATACAGCAGTGAGAAGCTGAGTGATACAATCCAAACTGCAAGTCCTCAAAAGCAAAGAATCAACAGAAATAAACTGTGGCAGTTCTGCCTGGGTGTGAACTTCCACTTAGGAGGTGATGAGTTAGGTTCTTTCTCTATGTAGATCCATTCTGGTCCATCTAAGTGAAAGTAGTTACTCTCACAAACCTATAAATGGCTCTGAGGTCTTCCTTACATGCTCCATATTTTTTCCCACTCAGCCTAAACTGATGACCATATCCTTTCTACCTTGCTCTCCTACAGCATGAAAAATATCTAAAGATTTACCTATATTTCACCTTTTCCAGCTCTTTTGCCAATGTAAGCCTACTACTATGTGTCCCTCAAAAGCAATAGATATTTTCATATGGAAAACAGCAAATAAATGGAAAGAGACCCTAAATGACAAGTTGATTAGGAACTAAAATGTCAAATACTAAATACACACAACTGGAAATTAAAAGAGCAAGGAAAGAAGGGGCAGATACTACACAGTTAATTAAGAAGAAATATATTTTTACAGAAAGAAGCTACAGATAGGGAGGAGGGTAAGACTTACCATCTTATTTTATAAGGCAAAGTATTGCACTTTAGCTGAAAAATTATTATATAAATATCACCAAAATTAAAATTACCTTTTGGGCAACAAGAAAATACTGTTTTACTGATTTAAATATTCCACCATCTCCCTACACCCAACAACCAGAGTCATTAACATTTACACATTTAGCCTGGAAAGAATTTTAACCAAGGCGAGGTTAAGTCGGCACATTAGAATGAGAAAATAATAATATGCATCATGTATACAATACAGTATTATGTTTGGTGCTACTGAAAGTCTGCCTTCTTGAAAAAACATTCAGGATAGACGATAATTAAAGAAAGTTTTAGAATCACTCGTCTTACCTTCACACCACCTAATAACGTATGCCCACCTCATCGCATATGACAGTAGCTTCAGACAGGATAGTGAAGAATCCCAGATGCCATAAAATGTTCCGTTGTTAGAATTATGCTAATTTCTCAGTAAATTATTTTAAAACATTGCATGTTGTATTTGCTTAAAAAGGAAATGTCCACTCTAGAGCACCCAACTGTTATAAAATCCATTTTAACAAAAACAACTTTTGCCTAACAATAGACATGATATTTTCTTCAGTTTCTGAGAAGCAAGCACAAATAATATGTTTGCATAAACATGGGCAAAATGTGGCTTGGCCAGAGTGAATAGAATGTATGTTATCAAAATTCCTTTTAACACCTCCCCATAGTATTAACACCATCAGCATCAGTCAACATCACCAACCAAATCACTGCGACATTGTATCCATTTTCTTTTCTTCCCCATCCCTCTCCCTTAGACTTTCTTACCTCTCTCCCGCCTTGTACTGCCTCCAGTCTTTTCAGGTTCAAACCCTGAAAGAAAAAAAAACGAAAATGTTACTGTTGGCAAGAAATAACTAATAATTAGTACTAATGCAAAATTTTTGAAGTGAAAGAGAATTCATTTAACAAAGAAGATCTGAATGTAGATGAATGTATGACCCATTTTTTTTCTAGGAAAATGGTTTATAATAAGGGCTGTACATAAAATTTAGACAACAGGTTATATACAAAATTAAGAGAACACGCCACTCAAAAGAAAATGAAATGAAGGTAGATAGCTGATCAGTAGTGATACTAAAATGATGTTTAAAATTAACAAAAGCAAACTGCATATGCATCAATCACATTGATTTGGTAGCAATAATGGTCTTTAATTTTCAGAAATAACATTTACTATGCTGTTGTAAGTCTGTAACAGCCAGTTACATACAATAATATATGTAAGAAAAAGACACTAATTTGAAATCCAAACACATCCTCAGTACACAGAAACTCACAGTTGAGTACTCTACTTTAATATCCTAGGCAATATAGAGTTATACACACGATGAGAAAACATCCCTCTAACCTGCCCTTAAATTAAGAGGAGACACACAAAGTATACATGTTGCATTTCAATTATGTCAAAAGAAAATACAAATCCATTGGTCAGGCATATCCTTGCTCAATGATTAATACGTGCCCACCTTTTTTTCTCAATTATTTTATTTTAAAGTCTTTTTTATGTTGCTTGTGCCAGTAATGGATTAAATAGTGCCTAGCCAAATATCTATCAATATTTATATCTAAGTCTTCAAAGGTGGTACCAATGCACTTTGTGCTAAATCCCAAGACCATGAATAAAAATACAATGTAAAGCATTCTTTTTCAGTAATGACTGTCCCTTGGTGAAACCAGTCTAAAAGATACTGTTTAAAACTGAAGTAGTATGTATAGGATATGTTGATAGAAAGTTCTTTGTCTACTGCATTGCCCCTGGCACATCTTGGGGCCCCAGTATAAGTAAGCTGATAAAAAGCAGCAGCTTCCTTTGCAGCACTGGTGATCATCCGGGAAATGTTCAGGATTTTACCTCCTGATGAAGGACTTCCTCTGTATTCTATTATCATAACAGCTTTCTACACTAAAAGAGGAGGGATTCATTTTAAGTCCCCAGTAAACACTATGCATAATTAAATGGTAGAATGGTTCATCTTTTTCTTAGCAGGCCTATTGCAAAATATGCTTGCTGTGTAAGAGTCCGGCTGTCTATCTATCATTCCTGGAAATACTGCTATTTAGAAAGCAAAATAATGGAAGCTTTTTTGCCTCCTCTAAATACAATAAAAGCTTCAATTCCTATTAATTTTCCTACTGTAGTAGCTTAGTATGTTGAGGAACTGCATGAAAATTGCAATAAAATGTGATCTCACAGTACCTAATTCTTCCTTTCTACCTTCTTTTTCCTCTTATTCTCTTTCCCTCCTTCTCTCAACCACTTACTTCAGTTATTTTACAATACATATTTGTGGTATATGTACTACGGCATATGTACCAGACACCATATTGCAGATACAAATAACACAGTCCTCAAAGTTTAGAGCATTGATTAAACACACAAAGGTTAAGATAAAACTTCAGGAGAATGGTGTCGGGTATATAAAAATTTCTCTGAGCATAGGAAGAAAGAGGCTCATTGAGACAGCAAACAGGCAGAAGCATCAAGGATCACACAGGAGGATCACATAGGGAGATCACATAGTAACAGTCCTAGAGGTAGAGGAAGGAACAGAAGGGGAACAGCACTCAGTGCTCTGGAGACCTGGCGTCGCAGCAAGTCATCACGTGGGAGGGAACTCGTCAGAAATGCTGACTCCACCCAATACCAGCTGAACAAGAATATGTATTTTAATAAAATTTCCAGGCAATTCATGTGCACATTAGAGTTTGAGAGGCACTGCACTAAGAGGTCTGGGAAAGGCAAGTGGTTTAGGTGGCATATATTGTGACTCGGGCGAAAAGGAGTAGCAGGAAAGTAAGGCTGAAAAGGTGACCAAATGGGGAAGTCTTTCAAGAGAAGGAGTTTGTACTATTATTTAAGTGAATGCTTACTTTGATAGCAGTTTTTGAAAACTGAGGGTAAAATTTTAAAATATCAAATAGAGACATAAATGAGAACTCTCATATTCTCATAATTTAGTCTAAACCAATAACTCATTCTCCCTTTTTTTAGAAACACTGCCTGAAGAAAAATGGAAAAAATAGAAATAAATATTGGGATTTATCTTTATCACAACCTTTTTCACCTGCCTTTAAATTATCTGACAGAGCTTTAAAAAAACTTGACTTTTCACATTATTATGAATAATTTTGACAAAGTATTTTTCTATTGTTGATGAAAATCTGAATAGCAGAACTCCTTAATATATTCTGATTATCACTGTTTTTCTTACATCTGGTAAGAAAAATACCCTGTAAGAAAGATATAGTAGACTTAATTATTAGATCTCTAGCTTTATATTTTGGAATTTAAGGAAAGTTTTTTTTACTGTTTTTATTGTTGCCTTAAGCAGCACAGAGTGTAATCACTTATTAAGTATTCATAGTTATAAGAAAATATTTGTAGGGTACATTTTTTTTCATTTGGTGATGGCATTTATGTTTAAAAAGGCAAAATTTTTATAATATCTTAACAGAAACTAGACTGTTTATGTTTAAAAGGTTTTTTAAGTGGTTTTTAAATTTTTATCTCATACATAAAACATTCGAGTTGGTTAGAGAAAAAAGTTGTAAAAAATATTAACTAAAGCCATTTTGTTTTTAAAAACAGACCATTGCTTTACTGAATCTAGAAAAGGCTCTAGAATCAACCTGGCAGTTATTCCTGTAAATAAATGGCAGTCCGATTTCTGAGTACAGAAAATTATGTACATATACAGGATATATTTTGAAGAGTCTAAATTTCGTATGAAATAAGATGTAAAACAAAATATTAGAACATTTCCTAAACCTAGTAGTGTAGGCTAAAAATAAATTGTAAATGGTGTCCATGCTCCTAACTTTTAGGATATGGGAAATAGTATAATGGTGTGCTTTTGAATTCAGATGATTGAGAGCTTATATCTTCAGTGTGGCATATTATTTTGTGTTCTAACAAATAATATAGTATTTCTCAACCTCATCTTTTTTACTTGAAAAATAATAATACAGTAACTCATGTGGTTGCTATAAAGATAAAACTGGACAATATGTGCATAGCACTTAGTAAAGGGCCAGGCACAGGGTATCCTAAAACAGTAATTATTATCTCCTCTTCTTATACTAATTTTTATTATCATTATTATACATATATAATGTGTAAATATAAGATCAATTAGAACAAAATACTTTGGGTTTGTGCCTTTCATTTGAAGAATACAAATTATCATGTTTTTCTTAATTCCTCAATGCATTTATACTTGCAATGGTGTTCTGAACTACTTGTCTGTTAATTCTATCATCTGTCATTTCCAGGTCTGTTTCTATTGACTGAATTATTTCCTGGTTATAAGTCACATTTTCCTATTTTTTCTTATAGCCAATAATGTTTCTATTGGTTGCCAGATATTGTGATTTTTATTTTGTTTAGTGCTAGACACTAAATAAATTTTGTTTATTACCTTAGAAAGAGTTAGGATTGTTTCTGGCAGATGGTTAACTTGTGGTTCACACTGACCACCCTGAGGCTTGTTTCAGAAAAAATTTAGGGTGAGTTTGAAGTAGTGTTAAGAATTATTTATCTGTTACTGAGCTTGACCCTTTCTTGCACTCTACTGAATATCCCATGTATTCAATGAAGGACTAACTACTCTGACTAATGGGAATTCAAAAGATTCTCAGGCCAGTGAAAGCTCTGGGAATTCTATTTCAAGTTATCTGGTAATCTTAACCTTTTCCTACTCTTGTCAAATTTCACTCTACACATGTGAAGACTGTTATTCAAACAAAGTTCTCAGGGTAATACCAGTGCAGATATCTAGAGATCTTCTTTGTGTTTTTTCCTCCTTTCTGGTAATCAGCTCTGCAAATCCAAGCTGCCTGTTCTCTCCAAACTCAGATCTTTGACTCCTCAACCATAAAATGTAAAGGCCGTGAAGTTCTGTCTGGGTTGTCCCTCCATGTACCAAGGCCCAAAAATTGCCTGCAGGCAGGAATCCAAGTGTCGCAAGGCCCTCTTTATTTCTTTCCTTTTTCAGAGGTATTATAGTGCATCCCTGTCTGTCTTTTAATGTGTGAGGATTATTTCATATGTTTTGCCTAGTCTTCTAACGATTACAGCTGGAGGGTAAGTCTTACAGCCATTACTCCCTCACATATAGAAGCAGAACTCAAGGTAAGTATTTTAAGCTTACTTTTTCAAAGGATGAAATTGAAGCTTATAAAATTTAAATTATGTGATTCTGAGTACCAGAGTTAGTAAGTACAAAAACAAAACTTAAACCAATACTTTAAGAGCTGAGATACCAAGTTCATTGATTCATCCTTAGTCAAGTTTCTTTACGTTCCCACCAGTCCAGATGTTTAATGTCTTATGTACTTATGAACACAAATTTATCATAACGTGGAACTCATGCATGAGTCATGATGATTCTTCAAGGCAACACAGTGGTTTAAGAGGAGTGAGGTGTCAGGACTTTAAGAAGCATATTCGCTTGGATGAAATACGAGTTGGGGAATAAACCTGCCAGTGTAGATGTGATTTATTGTATACACTATATAAAAAGCTTCACCCTAATTTAGGCACTGAATTATTGAAAGACCAACCTAGAGGTTAAAGGACTGAGTCAGAGAACCGGATGGCAAGAAATTAGGAGCCATATGTGCAAAGAAAATAAACTAAGATTTCCATATGCTAACAAGGCTTTAGGCGAGGATGTATTTCAGTGGAGAAGTCAAAAGATCTAGTGTATAATAAGATTCACTAATGATTCTTGAGATGTGAAGTCCTAATTGATGGCAGAAGTTAGTCTGAGTCCTAGGGTGAATCTAAACCCTCAAGTTGGTAGGTCAGATGACTTGAGTGAGGAAATCTGTTAGGGAGAATTCTAGTTTCTACTAGGAAAACTACAGCAATCTTGATTTTTGTTGACTCTTACTGAGAGTAAATTAGTCAATCTTCTTTGAGAGATCACACCGTAACATCAGCCTGATTAACCAAGAAATAACAATGAAGACAGAAATTTTTCAAAAGAAGTATGAATCTCAAGGAAACCAAGCCCCTTGGTAGTGTTTTCTTACATATATACCACACAACTTTCACATTTTAAAATGAAAAAGTACTTGGAATTTTCATATTGTGTAATTGCCACCAAGAAAGAAATAAGTGTTTAAATTCTATTCACTGAGACAATCTGACCCTCAGAAAGACCTGATGTAGACAGAAACAGTAAAATTACTTATGTATATGTAAATATGCATGTATATTGGTTGACTCAAAATTAATACAAGATTTACAAAATTTTAATTAATATAAAAATCTGCTTCATTATTCTCAAGTAGTAAAGATAATATTTATGTAGCATAACATCAGAAAATCATATTTTAAAATATTCTGGGGAACCACAGTTGAGGAAAATATATTTTCCTTATTTTACATATATTGTCACTGGAGAGTATAATCTCTTTGTCTTGATCAAAATTAAGAACATGAAACCAAACCAAAAAGCTATAAGTTGTAGGTATAAAAAAATTACCCCAAAGCAAATGTTCTATAGCATGCTAAATTAAGATAGTTTATGAAGCATTAAAAGAAAAAAAGCTATTAACTGAAAAAAAATAGAATTTTCTACCTTTCTACCAAAGTCTCTCTTGCAGAACAGCATTCAGACATCTGTGTGAACACCCCAGTAACTGTGCTAGGGTATGAAGTCATCTCTGTCTAAAGTATACCAAAGAGGCGAGATAGTAATGATTACAGAGTCCTCCCAAATTGCTACTATGTTGTGAAGATTATCCATGCGTCCCTGTAAACAGAGTCAGAAATAAAGTATCCAATACCCCTAGATTTGGTCGTTTATTTTTCCAATATGGAAAACTAGAGAATGAACAGATGGAATAGATACTTAATTTCCAACACTGTGGAGATTTTACTGTGATAATTTTTCTCAACTGTAGAAAATAGTTAAGATTTAACTGGATAAAGCCAAAATTAATTTTTAAAAGAGCTTGAATAACTGTATAACTTTTACATTAGCCTCAACTTTGGAGACACAAGAAAGAGCTTGAAGGAACTTTAAATAACTTGTTGTTCAACCTCTTCACTTGACAGATGAGGGGGCTTGCTGCAGGGAACTTAATCTACAAATGGCAGATTCGGGGTTTGAATTCTGGTCAGCTGGTCCTGAATCAGGACTATCTTTCTTCTACCAAATTGTTTGAGTAGCTCTGTTACAAACTATTGCTTTAACAGCTGTCTATTGGAGTATTTCTAAACCATTTTATGTTTGAAGCACCATAGCTATAAAATTGAGGCAATTTGTAAGAATAAATGAGGTAACATATAAGACACAACTCAGTGCCTAGTCCATAGTAAACTAATTTTTATTAGTAGTATCACGATGTTGCTGTTTGTGTTGATATTGTCAAAATGAAAACTAATTATTAATGCAGGTATAAAATTAACTAGTATTTTGTGAGTGTTATCTATGTGTCTAGCACTGCTCCAAATGTCTCACCCGGATTAATTCAATTCTTATAATACTTTTGCTATATAATAGTTCAGCCTACATTGAGCTGAAATGAAAATACCTTTTAGATGTTCTGTTCTGTTTGGAAACGGATTTATTTAGGAAAAAGACGACGTGTCACCTTAATTCTTGCTATTGTTAGTTTCATTTTGCAGCTATGGTGTATGGCCCAAAAGAATGCCAAGCATGTTTGTAAACACTTCTGTTCTTCCTGCTTCTTACCACTACATCTCTTCTTAAACAGGGGGCACCATTTTGGGGGAGAAAAGCACATTCTTGGAAGATGAGGATCATATTCAACTCTAGTTTTGGTTTACCTATCAAGAAAATGACATGGGGGTAGAGGATATGGTGAGTTGTACTGGATGATCTTGGCAGAGCTTTAAAACTGAAGATCCCTGCTGTTTCAATTTTAAGACAGGCAGTTTGGTTCTCTTACAGGTTCTTGCTATGCATCTTTCTATCTTGCATGGCTTCCTAATGAGACTGATGAGACTGCTCAAGAAGCTAAGAAAACCCAAGCCAAGTCTGAACACAGCTTGACATACCAATTACCAATCTTACTTGGTTCCTAAATTCTTGTTTTCTTAATTTGGATAACTATTTTTTCATCTGTCAGCTTGCTGCACAGACTTTAAATTCATTGTCAAGTTTCACTTCTATTGCTGATTTAAAAACTTTTTGTTGTATATATGGATTTCCAACCTTAGCCATATTTAGAATTCATTTTGTAAGTGATAGTATTGACATGTGTGACGTCATAGGTTTACGGAACAGACTTAGCAATTCAGAAACTCTCCCAAGGCTGCTGAGCCTAACTCCAAGAATTCACTCTTACATATAATTTCCAGTCTTTCTTTAAAGTTAATGTACATAGTTTAAATGTTCTTTGCGATTCCCTTATCCCTCTTTCAGCCATTATATTGGAAACCTTTTTTTCTTATACAATGTTAAAATTATAAATCACAGGAGATTTGTACTTCACCTGTTTGAAAAGTCTACAGAGTTCAGAAGAATTTGAGCTAAAAGAGGAAGTGGGAACAGCCAAATGTAAAAATTTGTCAAACTCTGTTTTCCTTTTTGTAGTTAGTCATTCTAGTCATCTTTGAAATGCTGTAAAATGATATCTGTGATCCATTCACTGGAAGCTTTGAATTGCTGTTCATCTCCCTTTAGAAAAAACAAGATCCATCACTATTTTCAGGGACTCCACCAGTCTTCACTGCTGAAGTTCTGTCATCTCAAAAATGAAAAAGCATCCCATTTTTTAAAATAATATTGTAACTACATCACAGGATACTTTAAAATGTCCACATATACATATTACAAAAATAGTATACAATTGTTGAATTTTTATTAGGTGACAGGTACTATGCTGAGCACCTTATGTGACTTATTTTTCATTCCTCACAATTATACTATCTTTCAGGTGCCATTATGAACTCCCATTTTTGTCATAGGGTTACTAAGGCAAAGGGAAGTGAATTAACTTGACTAAGAAGACACAGCTAGAAAGAGGTGGAGTTCATTACTGAACCCAGAGCATCTGATTACAGAACTCATTCTGCAACCACTACACCTACTACCACCAAGAGTAACTATGACTTGATGTTTTACGTATATTGAGATGAATATCTAATATGAATTAAATCAATATGCATTTAATAACTGAATGACTGAGCGACCCATTAGAGGAGTAAGCCTAATTCCAGAATTATATTAAAGTCCACCTAAACCATGTCATTTTTACATATTGAAGTAGAAAGTGCAAGATAAATTCCTGGTTTTGAATTCGTTTAGGATTTGGAAATAACGGTAGGAAAAAAAGTTAAAGTAAATGAGATTGGATTCCAGAGTTCCTGATTTCTTGGAAAGAAATGTAAAATTCAATTGAAATATTTCCTGGGGCAGACAAAGATTAAAAGAAAATTAATGTAACTATGCGGGCACAAATAGCATTTCATAGAGTTTGTCTGTGATTATCGTTGCTCTAGGCTAACTAAAATATTAAACAAGTATAGTACTTCTATGCCTCCAGTTTTCTAGACATTCTCATCTTGGTATACTGCATAAGTTAAATTTCTTCTGCTCTAGGGATTTGGGTCCTCATATTTTATGAGCTTATATACAATGAAGTTTGCCCTAAAACTAAAACATTGCCAGTCTTTCTGATGTTCACAGCTGGATGGTCACTTGTGATGAAGGTGCCTTTTCATTTCAGATATGAAACTAATCAACAACAGAATTTCTACTAAGAGTTTGTGTAATATTATTTCTGACAACCTCTATGTGTGATTCTAATTTTTAATGCAAAACTTAAAAGACACAGTTTCAGAAAATAAGTAATCCTACTTTGCCTTTGCCTTTGCCTACATTCCCAATGAAAGGTGTATTGCTTTAGAATTCTCTCAGGGTGGTAAACATTAGTCCAGCTGTGAACTTAAACAGACATGAACAGGATTCGTGCCTAATGTGTGGAATATGGCACTGTAAAATATTTGAAAATGTGTTACTTGGTTTTGGATTAATTTAGGATTTGGAAATAACTGTTTCAAATTCCAAGTAATCCAATTACTAAACTAATTGAATCATTAATCTGTCTAGTAAGCTGTCTTTTATAAGCGTACTATGGAACATAAAAAGAGAATGTACTAAAGTGTTTCAAGCAAGAGGACTAATATATGGAATATGTTTATCTATCAATCTACTTGTCTAATGTAAATCCTGACCCTATCTTTTTCTAAACCCATCCATACCACTCCATCACAGAATCTGGTGTTCTTGATAGTCTTGTTCCACATTAAGCATCCTTCTAACATTGAGTTTTGGACTAAGTGCTCATCGCGCTGGAATTCTCTTCACCTAGATATTGGCATGATTAAATTCCACAACTTCTCAAGCCTTTGCTCACATTTTACCTTCTCAGTGAGGTATGCTTTATCACCCTATTTCATCTTATAGTCTACTGCCTACTTTACCTCTAGGGACACTTAAAATCTTTTAACATACTGTATACATTTATTATTATTGTATATCATCTATCTTTCCACATTAGTATTTGAGCACCATTAAGACAGGGATTGGATCTTTGTTAAGTTTTCTAAATTATCCCAACTGTCTAGACAGCACCTGGAGCATGGTAAGTGCTAAATAAGTACTTAAATGTTTGTTGAATAAATGGAAATTTACTTTTCTAGTTATCCATATATCTTAAGTTTTACCCAATCTGTACTATTTTAATTTCTGTTTGCAAATAGTACAAATTGTGTTGGCTTTAGTGATCTAGCAGATAAAACAAGTCAATTTATTTGTATTAAAGTTAAATCAGCAAATATCTAAAATTTCATTTAAGATCTGCAGCATCCTCTTATCACACTGTATCTTTTGACAGTACTAAAAGTGTGCTGTTATGTCTTCTATTAAAGATCTAAGCAATGATCAGTAGCAAAGACTTCATAACAATTTTAGAAAAAAATGCTGACTTCAGAATATCCTTCAGACATAGTTCTCAACTGGACAGTGTTCCCTTTTTACCAAGATGACAATAATTATTTCAAGATGAAAACTAAACTAACATATGCAAATTTATAAATATAAACTGTCAATCCAAAAATGGGCAGAAAATCTAAACAAGCAATTCTCCAATGAAGATACACAGATAGACAATAGGCACATGAAAAAATGCTCAATATCACTAATTCTCAGAGAAATCCAAATGAAAATTACAATGAGGTATCACCTCACACCAGTCAGAATGACCATCATTCAGAAGTCCACAAATGATAAATCCTGGAGAGGGTGTGGAGAAAAGGAATCCTCCTACACTGTTGGTGGCAATACACTAGTGCAGCCATTGTGGAAAACAGTTTGGAGATTCCTCAGAAGACTAAAAATAGACTTACCACATGATCCAGCAATCCCACTCCTGGGTATATGTCCAGAGGGAACCCTAATTCAAAAATACACCTGCACCCCAATATTTATAGCAGCACTATTTACAACAGCCAAGATATGGAAACGACCTAAATGTCCAATGACAGATGACTGGATAAAGAAGTTGTGGTACATTTATACAAGGAATACTACTCAGCCATAAAAAAATAAAACAATGCCATTTGCAGTAACATGGATGGACCTGGAGAATGGCATTCTAAGTGAAGTAAGCCAGAAAGAGAAAGAAAAATACCATATGATATCACTCATATGTGGAATCTAAAACAAAAAAGACAAATGAACTCATTTATAAAACAGAAACAGACTCAGACATAGGAAACAAACTTATGATTACCAGGCGGAAAGGGGGTGGGAAAGGATAAACTGGGAGTTCGAGATTTGCAGACACTGATTGGTATATGTAAAACAGATAAACAAGTTTATACTGGTATGTGTAAAATAGATAAACAAGGGAACTATATTCGATATCTTGTAGTAGCTTGCAGTGAAAAAGAATATGAAAACAAGCATATGTATATCCATGTGTGACTAAAGCTTTGTGCTGTACACAAAAAACTGACACAACATTGTAAACTGACTACAATAAAAAATATAAATTGAATTCAACTAAAATAAATAGCATGGATTACAGGAATCTATCGTAATACCTAGAGTAATTACTTAGTTTTATCATAGTATTTTAAAAATTATTCAGTTCAGAAAGACTGAATCTATACTGTGAATTGAGAACAATTCCAGTTTATAAAATGGTAAAGTTACATATGATTATATACAATGAATTCTAAATGATATTAAGTGGGTTTCTGATGCTGCCACTCAGTGTCAATCAGTTCTTAAGTAGGATCTCTTAATGAAAATCCAAGAGAAGCTAGAAAATGCTTCTAACTTTTACTTCTATTTGCTTGACTGGTCCATATTCTATTCATGTTCTTTCCTCTGTCACAAATACTGCCCCACTCACTGTAGTCTGCAATAAGATACATTTTCATTTATCAGAGTCACTATTATTTGTAGAAATCTCAACATCTCAATTCCTCGAAGTCCCATTTAAGTAATGAGTCTTTATGAGTATATCCCTAAAGAGACTCTGCAAAAAGCTGTTACTTACGACCCTGAATGGGTGTCTCACTCTACCTGTTAGGTGCCCCTCGTGATGCTGCCCTTTTTCAGCTGGGTCTGCAGGTTCTCTGACCAACAGCCTCTGCATGCTTTGTGTCCCCTGCTTCACGTAAGTGGTAGGAAGGATTTATATGCTTCTTGCTTCTGAAATAAGTTTACTCTTTGGAAAGAGTAAAAAAGTAAAAAAGAAACCACCATTGTACAAAAACACAGATTCTATTATATTCAATGTTTATTACTATTAAACATCCTTGAGGGTTGCTGCAGCTCAAAGGCTTTAATTATTTGTGCATTTCACAGCAACCATGTGGGTTACACATGCAGAAGCATCAACGTGTGCCAGACTCTCCCCTAGGTGCTGCAGGAACAAGCATGAATAAGACAGACAGTTCTTATCCTCATGGAACTTATAATCTAGTGATTACAATTTTTATATTAAGATATTTATATATGAATGTGTGCCCATATACATATCACTTTGTTATTTTTACTAAAAAAATAGTGCATTAGGTTCCTGTTTCCATTTATATGACAAGATTATTTATGTAATTTTTTCCTCCAATATCAGATTTTGGATACAAAGAGCAATGACAGGGTTCAACTGATTTGTACTAGAATAAGATTTGCATGGAGATATTTTTAACTACTTCCTTTGATTTTTGTCACCGAATTTTTACTTTGGCATATATCTAGGCACTTAAAATAAGTCATGTGAGCAATTAGGAGTTAATTAGTAATAGGATATCCATGGGCATTTATAATTTGTCTTTCAAAAGCAACAGAATGTGTGGAGTGTTTCTCTCTTTAATTACTTGCCTTTCAAATCTGTATTAGTAACTTGAGTATTGTGGCTTGCATACATTTCAAGTGGAATAGGTTTCTTTTATTATTTGTTTGTTTTAGCTAAGCAAACTAATGTTCCAGAAACACCTTAAGATTCCTAATTCCCAAGGTTTATAGGTACTGGGACATCTGTGTGCATGTTTTGATCATATAGGGAAAATAATTTTTTCACCTATTAAAATAATTTAAAACCAAATAATTCCTCACCTTTTTATTCTCTAGTAGTCATATAAAGACTACTTCTTTACCATTGATATAAGTCATAAAAAGCTTTCTTTAACTCAGTCTTTTAGGAGAGTTTGAGACTTCAGTTACAATTATGTTTATATGTTACAATTCTAAAGTCATCATCCTTTTAATGAATAGTTTTTCTCATTTTTCATTGCCTTTCACTCTCTTTAGCTGTGTCATTTCTTACAAGGAACCTTCTAGAAGAAATAGCACATCTCCTCTTCCCCCAAAGATGGTGCTAACACACTTGTTTACCCATCCTTATGCAAGAAGAGACCTGGGTAACTTTAGGCATTTTAGGTAGTGAAGTTTGAGGGATTTTTGAATACCCTGATTTGGGAGATTGAAAGGACCATCATTCTTGTAATGAAAACCATTACTCCAAATAGTTAAAAGAATCTACCCCTAAATACCTAATTAAATACCATGGATACAGGTTTTCCACTTTAAGTGTCACCTTTCCACAAGAAGTACCTAAAGCACATATTTGACACATTTTTCAAAGACAGCTCTTTATCTTTCCCAAAGCTTTCTTCAAATCTTTATTGCTAACCGGCCTTGCAGATGACATTTAGAGTCTCTATTTATAAGAACTAACAAAAATGCTCAATGCTTTTGGGAGCTTCTCACCATTAATCCAAACTTTTCCTCCAAAAATTCTTCAAACTCATGGAGATCTTCAATTGCTTAAGCCTACCACTTTCTCATTCAGTTTCCCTCTAATTTCCTTCCTTTTCAGCTTAGAGTCCAAGGCCCATAATTATCATCTGGCTGATATAAAAACCTTTCAACTTTTTGTGTTCTTTCTCCCTCTGTTATACTTTCCACCAAAACATAAACCCTGGGTATCCTCTACATAAGGTATAACTGCACCTAATAAATACGTGTTGCTAAAGAAAAACAGTGTTGTATTTAAATTTATGATCACCAATTTGAAATCTGCTCTCAACATTTTCTCAAACTCTGAATCTTTACTTAAGATTTTATACCAGCTGCTCCCTTCTTGCAATGCTCTCTCCCCCAGCAATCTTCATAGTGTTAGAGGGTTATCTTCTTGCCATTATAAAATAAATATTTACATACTCTTTTTTATAAACATGGTATTAACATATAGACATAAATATTTGCAATCTGAATTCAGGCAGAAGAAAAATTAGTTGAATACATTGGTTCCTTCCTCTCACTGACCTTGGAAAATTACTTAGACCTGAGATGACATCTCTCTTTCAGGAAAATTAGAAAATTGGACTTGATAGCCTTGAATATCTCTTTTAGCTCTAAAACACTGAAATTTTCTTTTCTTTTAGAAAATTAAATTTTAAACCTCTCAGTTTTAATTTTTGAGCTTTGTTATCTAATCAATTTCAACTCAAGACTTTTATCAATACTTGCTTCTGCCTACACCAAACCAGTGTCTCAGTATCTTAACTATTCTAAGAGCTCCCCAAAATACTACACAAATAACCAGTGCCACTTAAACTTTGCTGTAGACACTTTATGTTGTTAATAATTATTACCTTGTAAATTGGCATTGCTTCCAGCATAACCAAAGTTTTCACTTTTAAATATAGTATTCATAATGTACAACTTTATATTGTCTGAGCAACCCTACAGAAGACTCAATATTAAACAAATAAATCAAATTGTGTCAAAATTCACTGCTGGAGATCTTACTTTATTAAATGTGTTTATTTCTGTCATTATTAATTTCTGGGAACAGCAAGACAGAACAGAAAAATAAATGTGTAGTCTGAGACTGCAAGTCAGAAAATGCACCATGCCTTAAATTTTCATCTGAAAGATCAATGTTCTGTAGTGTAATTTAATGTCCTCTCAAACCCAAAGACCTACCTGAAAATAAAACAACAATTTCCATTTCCCTAAAGTATCTACTCTAATTTAACTGCATTTGCATCAGGTATTTCTGGAAATTGAATCCCTCTTGGAAATCTATGAACATTAAGAAAAGAATGTTATAACTATTTAGGGTATATTTTTATCCTCCCAATCTGATAATATAACATCTTTCAAAAGTCAGGTGATGCTTTAAATACATAATTTGCAATCATCAGATTTCGATTCAAACTAGTCTAGTGATTTGTTATAGTAAGAAAAAGCTAATGGAATAAGTTCTATGGCTACATTTGGCAAGAGTGAGCCAGGATGTACCAGCTGGAAAGATGTATTTTGAAATTAAACACTGTGTATTTACTCTGATGATATTGTTCTCCAATTTATTCAACTTGAAAGTGTAGCCAGGGAAACATTAGGTAGTATTCCTCACAAAATAGCAATCTGACCATGGGAAAGTCTGAGGTTATTTGTCTGGCAGAACTGGTCAGAAATGTTATTCTTTAGTCTTAAAGATTTCAAACCACTTTGTAGTTTTCTTCCAGCCAAGAGCGTGCAAACCTGTAAGAGACTGAAAAAACCTAGGACCTCTCTTCCTACCCACCCTGCCCCACCATCACCAAGGGCGCAGTTTACCTAAAAGAGGAAGGGAGAGACAGTCTTCATGCAACAATGTTTGTGTTCGCCTGTGCTGTCCTGCTGATAGTCATTTCACCAACCCACTGACCCCCCGCTTTTATTTTCTGGCTTATCCATTCCCTCGGCAAATACTGTTTTGAGTGCTTACTCTGTCAGTCTGATTCTATGTGCTGAGCTTAGATAGACAAGGTGTATGTATTATGGTGCTTACATTAAAATATTTCAAGATAAGTAATTTTACAGAAAGATTTACAGAATGTTATTGAAAAGTAGCTTGAGGAGTCATTTAGCCCATTTTCCTTAGTTCATTTGTGAGGACACTGAGGCCTGGGAATAGGCAATATGACTTCTCAAAATTACACAGTTAGGGAAGGGCCACAGTACGTGTGATGCCAGGATTTGTTCTACTTCTCCACATAACCCTAAGGATAATTACGTATTCACTCCTGCTTTTTGAAATGTTCCTTTCCTCTTATTCTCTCACTATGCTCTAGTTATTCTGTGACTGTGTTGTAGATGACCTGGTTGAGAGAGTTACACTTTTCAGTTTGCCCTTTTCCGAGTCACCTTCACTTCCAGGTTCTTTAATTGTTGTCTGACACCATAGGAACAATCTTGGCTGCAAAGGAGGCCAGGTGAATCCCCAAGGTTTGCTGCACAGTGCTTCATTTCTCTTCTGTCGCTGACTGTGAGACCATTTGGCAACAGTTAACCCAGAGCCTTAAGATAATTAGTTCCTCCTCCGAATGGCATGGTTTTAAGGAGGAAAGTATGCAACATTTGTTTCAAAACCCAAATCTATCATTTGTAGAATCTGACCCATTTTGGTGGCTCTTCGATATTTCTGAAAATAGTTTACGTGAATAATGTCCTCAATAAAGTGATCTTCTTACATCTTATTTCTGAATTATTTCTAATACCATGCCAAGCACAGCTTGCCCCAATTGAAGAGAAATCAACAAACAAAAGAACTTGATGGAAAAACATAAAATACTACAAAATAGAAGTAAAATGAGAAGATAGTTTTAATTAAAGTGGATGAGTAATGTTTAATAAAGTAATTACACACTTTACATAATTTCATTTTTATAGATCTAAGGGTACTTAGCACCTAGCATTTAGAATAAATTACTACATATTGAGTCCTAACACACCAACTCATATTAATGCAAGAAGCCATATTCAAATGTGAGTTATAAAAAGATGAATACAAAATATTCAGTAGGATTAGACAAAAAATTATTTACAAATTTTACACAGATTTGTGTATCAGATAATAATCTAAGTGATCTTTAGGAGTGTAGTACTATTCCTCAAGGAATTTGCTTAAATAGAACAATCAGATCAGCTCTTGATAATTTTTTTATTGTTCTTAAGTCAAAAATCAGATCCATATAGACATTAAAAAATGAACAAGTTGTGATATTGTGATTCATAATAAGAAATAAATATTTTAGTCTTCATCCACAGTTTCTGGCACACAGCTTTGAAAATCTTTCTAATTTCCTAAGTGTTAAACATGAATACAAATGTCATTGCATTTTTTTCCAAGGCAGTGGGAAATAATTTGCTGCTTAATAGCCAATGGGATGGGTCTACCTTTTTGATAGAAAAATGGAGAAACCAATCCCTTTGGAACAGAACTCAAAACCCTTGCAACCTTGGCTTAATTCATACTTCTGAACTAATTTATAATTAATATTATGATACTTAATGTTAATAATATTAGAATAACATTATTATGTTAATCATATAACGTATGGTACTGTGTCACACTTTGGTATAAATGTCCCCAGTATCTTGTATATTCACAGCTTTCTGTGTTTGTTCCCTATAATAAAAATGACATCTTACTATATTTTGCCACAGACATCTTTTAGGATGATGGCACTCAAATGTCACTACCTCCTGGAGCTTTCTTACTTTTTAAAGGGAATTTGTATTCCCTTTTCTCACACCTCCTTAATCCTTTGAACATCTATTAAAGCATGTACCATGGTCTACTCTACATGTTAACTATCCGCATGTATCCCTCTCAACCACCAAAGGCCTTAGGTACAAAAGCACTGTACATGGCAAACAGATCATGATAAATGCATGTCCCTGAGTTATACTTAATCATCTTGATTTGTACTGTCTTTACAAAGTAGGTGAAACTGCAAAAAATTTTGAAAACCTGGACTTTGACTATAAGGATTCTTCTACTGATAACAGAAGACAACTGCCATTACTTGGTGTTTTCCTCATGTTATAAGTACATATTCTGATTAAAAATCCTGCTGTGTTTTTCTATTCTGCAGGTGTTGGCATTATAAATTGTAGGAGAGAGTTAACATAGCAGGTCTAATACTAGTCTTTAGAAGAATCTACTTTCAGGGCTGGTGTTAAGGAACTTGGTTTTTGAACTTGGCTACGCTGTTAAGGCTCTTTTTTTTTTTTTTTTTTTTTTGCTGGGGTTCTAATTTCACACTATCCACCTGATCTGTGGTGAACTGCAGCTTTCCTTCTGGGAATCTGGAATTTCTATCCTCATGGCTGATCACACAGATAGAGAGTGCCCGCATGATCAGTTCCCACTGAAAACCTTGGATTGAGTCCACAGCAAACACTCCTGGGCAGAAACTGCAGTTGCATTCCTACATTTAACAGCTAGAGGAAAGAGCACATTCTACGTGGCACCCCTCGAGAGGGAGGACTTTCCAAATGCTGTGCATGGATTCCTCCTGACTCTGCCCATTGTCTTTTCCCTTAATAACCCTACTGTGTATCCTTCTACTGTAATATTAACCACAGCCCTGAGTACAACTGTGTCTCAGGTCTCTGAGTCCTGGTCCTTCTACCAAACATGGAGGTATTCTTGGGACTCATGTAACAGGAAGGAACTACTTAGATATTGTCTTGTTACTTCTCTTGGCAAACTCCTTTCAGGCACTGGGATGTTCTCATCACAAAAGATGAATAGCCAAATGTGACACAGAAAAATTAATTGTCCCCTGTATCTCCTAATACTTCATCCTTCTATCAACAATTCCTATTTGCCCACAACAGCAGCATAGTATAAATATGGCTTTGCCTAGTGAAACGATGGGAGAGTGAAAGAAAAATAAGTAAAGGGTATTTTTAAAAGACTGAGTTGTGTTTTGAAAGATAATGGGGAGATGATGCAGTAGAAAGAAAACATCACTGGGTTTTTACAATCAAGTTACCATCCAGCCTTTTCCCAGATGTGAGACCCTAGGGAAATCATTTAACCTTATCAAGAACTAATTCTGAATAGGTAAAATGGGATAATAACACTTCCCTGCCACTGCTGTAAGGATGTTGAGAGGATTAAATAAGTTATGTACAATACAGCTGAACATTTTTACATTTAGTTAGGATTTCTTCCTTTCCCATTCTAGGTTTTAGGTTTAAATCTAGGAAAAGTATCAGGAAGTTGTAGTTCATTTGATTCTGATCTTTCCACGCACAGTTAGAACCATGCAGGCCTCTATTTCTACTCTGGGGAAAACAAGAAAGAATCAGAGAAATGAAAAAAAAAAAAGTCAAGAGAAATAGCAGATGCTAAAGGGTAAGATAAATTCTAGAGAATTATTTTTCTTAAATGCACCAGACAAGCCTCCAGAAAGCACCTAATTCAAGTAAAATAGTTTGATCATTACCATATAAGGACCTCTTTATTTTCATCTCCAAATATATGTGTTAGAGAAGAATAATAGTAGTAATAACCTTTAGTGAGTATTTATTCTGAGGCAGGAATTAAGCTAAGTACATCACATCCCTTACCTCACTGAATCCTGTCTTCTACCTGGGGGATTTAGTATTACTCTTCCAGGTATGCAGATGAATCTGTGGAGACTGAGATGTTGCTATGTGTCCACACAACTAGTGAGAACCCCACAGAGTAGCATAGAGGCGTGCTGTAACACAAGTCCTCTTGAAAAGTGCTTTTGCATTTTCCTAATCCCCTGTTTTGGTTTGGTACAGAAGACTTTGTCATTTTCTGTTTTATTTGAATTGTAACAATTCATGTCATAGCCAGATATTAGTTTTTCATTTCAAAAATAAAATATTTTTCATAATACAGATGTGAATAGTATTTGATATCTCAGTATAGTCTAATGGAATCCTAAACTGGGCCTAATGAAATCATTGGTTATTCCTGGGATCTTGCTTCTCAAGTTTCCCTGGCCAATTGACATAAGCCAGTATGTTTCCAAAAACAAAAACAAGGTCCATCATGAGAGATAATATTGTAGAAAATCCTATAAGAAATTAAATTTGTGGATTTTCTTCTTCTCTTCTTCAGTGAGGGAAATGACAAAACTTAAAGTTATTGAAGACAGAATGTCTCTGAATAATGAATCCCACTTGCTCTTGTAGGAAAAAACTTGAAGCAAACAGCTGTATATGGATTCTTTCTTTTGAGGACTAAATGATAATAATAATCTGCTCAGCTCTCAGATATTGAGAGCTCTCAGCTCATGAGAAGGGGGCAAAGTTCTTTGATGTAGTACACTGATGTGTGGTCCAGAGAGAGCTGTGTAGGCACTGAAGTAGGTTAGCGCCAAGAGCTGCAATATTAGGAAACAAAGTCTGAGAAACCTTTGTCCAGGATGAACCCTGAAGTTGGGTATCACCATCTTGGAGGGACAAAATGAGTCTGCACAATAAGCTACATTAGCAAGGCAATATCACTGATCTGAGGCTATGAACTCTGAAAGAGCGTGGGAAGGCTAAGTTTAACTCCGAGTTATTGAACTTCTGCTAACCGCAGTTCATTTGAGAAAGAAACGTGAGACCATTCTTGCAAGCTGGTTTTGTCAATGAGTAAATATGGCGTATTTATACCTGTTTTATCGACAGTAAATGACTAGAGAGACAGAGAAAGAAAGGAGGAGGCAGGGAGAAAGAGAACAGAAATGTACTAAGACCCTGCATGACAAGGATGATAGCTTAAATATTTCCAACAGTAAATTTTGCCCCAGGAAGAGTTGATGGCCTTCAGTCCCCAGCTCTACCTAAGTAAAATACTAATTGCCATACAAAAGTAATTACAAGAGCTTTCCTCACTTTTCAGTAACTTAATAAGCAAATGTTTATCAAATATCTACTGGGTTCAAGGGATTCGGCCATGGTGCGCTACAATGAGAAATGACAGAGACGCGAACCCTACCCTGAGACGCTCGTGTTCTACTGCAGATAAGAGAAATTAGACAGTTAACTGCACAAATACTTGTTTATTTACTATTCTAATTATAATCATTGTTATGAAGGAGAAGTAACAGAAGAGAGTATCAATGAATGACACACCTTGGTCAACATGAATTAGATCAGAAGTGAGCATGAGACTAAATTTGGACAATAGGGTGAAATGAAGCTTGCTACAGCTTCTTAGAAATTTGAATTTAATCTTAAAGTAGCAACAGTCTCCCTCCTTGCTGGACATCTCCTCAGAGAAATCTGAGACCAGTAGCTCCTCTAGCTATTTCATTCTGAGCTTAATGACACAAAAAACCACACATGGTGGAAACGACAAGAAATCCCAGGGAACTAGATCTAAGGGCCACTGGGTTATGTCAGCTTTGAAACTTGCCTTCTCTATTAAATGAATAAAAATTTTCTTTATTATTTGAGTTTGAATTGGGTTTTGTTATGATACAGCCTTACACAAGTCATTTAACCTCATAATATTTTTTATTAACAATATGAGGATATTAAATGCTTATTATGACTATCTAATGAGATGATGTTTGTCACTGCGCATTGCAATCTATAAACTAAGATACACTTTAAATTCACCATTTAGGAGTATCAGTAAAAAAAAAACAGCTGTAAGTTTGTTCTTATCAAGAATCATGCCTATGCAAACTAAAATGGCAAACATATGCTGGGTATTGTTTTTCACATAGAAGAATTAGGAAAGAATCATTTTATGGCAACTACCAACAACATAACTGAACATTTACAAAAATTTTGTATGTCAAAACATGTTACATTTACTTTACCAGAGGAAGACAGTCCCTAAGGGAGAATACGAGAAAAGAAATTATGAAAAATAATAGTCAGTAAATAAAGGTAAATATTTTCTGTTAAACTGCACCAGCTGTTAGCACATATAAATATTTACACCATCACTAACCCCATGTCAGTTGCTGAGCTAGGAAACACATTAAGTATCTGGATGAGGACCATAGGGTCTAGCACTGAGGCTGGGCACAGACAAGCAGACTTGAGAGACGGGAGAGTAACTAACCAGCCTGAAGAAGAACAGAAAGCTTGGATGTGACATGAGTGGGCAAGAATAAATCAAGTAGAACAACTCAGTAGTGGAAAAAGCTGGAGAGGTTAAGAACATATTCAATGACATTTAAAAGAACTTGCTTCAGAAAATTTCCCAGTGGATACATAAATTCTAATGCCAAGTTGGCATTCTATCTACATAGCTTTGAAAATGCATTCGTCTGCTTTTAAGGAGCATAGTATTTATATTGATCATTACATTATCCCAATTTGGCCATGGGTAAAGAACAGAATCATGTTTTGGAAAGAGACTAGCCAATTGTTTTTGTTTATTTAGGTTAATAATTCTCAGTGTTTCCTAATACGTACTTTTTGTTTGGCTGTTATTTATCTGCATTGGATAACGTTCAATGCTCCTCAACTAAATTGCAGGAAAGGAAATTGGGTTTAACAGCATGATCATAGCTGGCTGAGTATTTTCTATTACTGTTAGAAAAGTCTGAGGAATTTTAAAGACATTTAATAAAAGGAAAAAAATTATCAGAACTACCAAAGGGTTAGTAAATCCTCCTGCATAAAATACTGATTTCCACAGCAAAGGGAAAAAAAAAAGGAGTTTGTTAAAGGACCACAACTAAAAGACTGATTGAATGATTGTTCAGCAGCCTGAACTACGGCAAGAACGTTGATCCTAGAGAAAAAAGCAATTACTATTTTTGTTGGTATTTCAGCAGTGATAGGTCTGTCACTGAACCTGTCACTACTCAGACTAATGAGGAGGTTTTTAGAGATCTATAGTATAGGCTTCTTCTTCTTTTTTTTTTTAATTTAAATCATGATTATCCTAAAGCACACAAAAATGTTTTAATATAGTACTGGTCATATTTTCTATAAATGTCTAAAAGAAAAACCTGTCAAATACAGACTCACCCTAGGCAGAATTAGTTCTTCTCAAATAGTCACATATAGTGAAACAACGATGGCTGTGCCTCCAATAAAATTATAAATTCTTGTTTGGTTGTCTTTTTTTTGTTGTTGTTTTAGTTATTGACTTCTGAGTTTACTCCTCTGTCTATCTTGCTAAAAGAATTTCTGTTATGCTGCTTTTATTTTAAAAACAAAGAACATACATTTTATTACTCATATTTTGGACTCAAACCTTTTCATCCAAACTATGAAGAATTATTATTAAATCATTACCATAGTATTAAAAGATCCAATAGTTAAAGTTAGGATTAGTACTTTAGCTATATATGTGTGTGTGTGTGTGTATACACATATGTGTATGTATATGTATGTGTGTGTGTGTGTGTGTATACACACACACATATAAAATCCTTCAAAAATGAACACAAATCAAATCTTTCATCATACACACACACAGACATTCCTTCTTAAGTGACCTGGTTCCAAAAAAATAAAAAATTTTTCATTATTTACAAGCAAATTCAAGAACTTGTAAGAGTTAGGAAATTTCTATGAATCATTTATAGAGAATATAAACCAAATAAGGACAAAATAAGGACAAGGCACAAAATAAAAGTGTTTCCAAGGGTGGTTCTCTGGCAGTCTTAAAATATTACCAAAGTAATATAATATTCTTTTCAAATTCCATGATAAGTTTCTTTTAAAAACCACGTATCACTTTCTATCACTAGTAAATATTTCTTAATTTTGCATGGGGAATAGATTTGGTACCCCGTACCAGGAGGAAAAATGACTGTAGGAATTATTATAGAGCAGGATACAAATTATGATAAATCAACCTTCTAAATGTCTCCTTTGAGGAAGGCAATATTGCATCACTGGTTAAATGTAGACCTAGAGCAATTCCCGGATCCTCCACTTATGAGCTGTGTAACCATGAGTGTGTTACTTAAACTTCATAAACTTCAGTGTTCTCATCTACAACATGAGGAAAAACATACCTACTCAACAGTGTTTCAGCTCAGGGCTTTGAAGGCCTGGAGCAAAGGAGATTTCCTGAAAGGATGGAAAAATGTGTACTTTCTACAAACAGCTAGTGGGCCAGAGAAAAGAATAATAATAGGACAAGACTAAGGGGAAGAGTAAGAGGTAATATTTGAGTAATAAGAACGAGAATACAAGATTGGAAGGCCTAAAATAAGCATCACTATGTATTAAAAATATTAAAAACTCATCTGAAAATGAGAGACCCCTATCTCAGCATCAGCCCGTGATAACTGTATAACAAAAGTAGGACAAGACAAAGCAGCCTGGGCTTGTGAAGAGAGAGAATTTTAGGAAGCTGGTATTTGACATGAAGCAGAAAGGAGATCGGGATATTACCAGCAGGCTGACCTTGTCCATTTACTTAATAGGTGATAATGGTAAACTTACACAGGCTGTATGACATTCAGGTTTTCTACTAAAGCACCCACAGAGGGTTGTTTTGAAGAGCCAGACAAGAAGTAGAAATATAGAAATTCACACATCTAAGTGGTGATGATCTTGTGATATTGAATAAAATGACAGTAATCTTCCTGTCACTTTCATACGGACAGTCACTCTCAACCTGAATAATTCTGCCCTTCAAGTTGGGAATCGCTCTCTGAGATCACAATGCAGAGAGATCAGCTTGTAAGACTCAAGAGTCATTTACACAAACATTAATCAAGGCAAAGAGGAACAACAGCCTGTAGCCTTTCAAACTTCATTTGCTTTTCAACAAAAACCAGAAACAACTATTGCTGCAAGTGTTGTGTTATAATTTTGTAACTTCCCACTTACTTTCCAATTATGTTAGTCTTCTTTCTGTTCTCTTGACATTACTAGCAATAAAAACTCTCCATTTCAAAAGAGCAGAGGGAAGTTAGGAATATTGTATCCTATGGAGACCTGCCAGTACAGGATTGCATCTTAAGAAGTAATCGGTGGTAGCCATGAACAGAAAGGCAAACGGACCAAATCTCCAGGACTTCGGCTTAGGGGAGGAAAAAAAAAAAGTGAATATAAACTCATCCTAGGACCAGTCAGAAATCCCTGTAGGTTTGGGGAATATATATGTTTGTGATGTCATTCCCTGTCATGGCATGTCAAAACGATATGATCACAGCACGGAATTCTCATTTCAAAACAGAGACAAGAAAGGCTGGGAAGATGTCTTTTCTAATTACTTTCCACTCCTTTTCCATATTTCTAATTCAAACAAAGCTGAATTGGAGAGATTTGCCCTACTGCTGATAGTGATAGCAGATGTGTGGAGAAAGTTTGTCCATCATAACTTATGGGACTTCACAATTCTTAGTCATATACACATTAAGGAAAAAATTTTTCCAAAAGATTATTTCTTCAAGGGCATCTTTTTTTTTTTCTAAATTTAGTCTCAAATTACTTTTAAAACTATTTTGTTGAATAGTCATTCTTATTCCACTTGAGCTTGGGTTATTTTCCATTATTTTAATGACTTTTATGTGCTAAACAAACTTGCCAGAGGAGAAGTCCTACAGAGTTCAACCATCAGTTTGATATACTTTAAATATTTTGAGTTTTAAATGTAAACAAGCTATTCCCATCTTATTAAGTTTCACGAGTTTAAGAATCATGTCCAATTAGAGCAAAGATGTAATCTCATGCGTTTAAAGGAGGATGGAAGGCGTGGTAATCAAAATTGTATTTTATAATACTGCCTTTACTTTAAATCAAGATTTTTATCATTAGTTTATATGGAAAGGAGAAAACATTAAGAGCTATTCCTTGCCATTTAATATTAGTTATCTATCTCCATCTTCATCTGTAGGTAGACAGGCAGATGAATAGAGAGAGAAATGAATAGTCAGATAGATATATATTTATGTTAAGTGGCATACAAGTTCCTTTCCTTTACATGTTATCTCTAGAAATCTTCTGCATCCTTGCTACCAAAGTGCCTAGGAAAATGATTTCTTGTCCTCAAGTGGTTAACAGCAAGAAAACAATGTATGCATAGGAAGCTATCTTGTTGCAACTTCCAGATCACACAGAGATCATCAAAAAAAGGTTTACAGAAGTTACCATTAAGAAGCAAGTGCAGATTTCCTAGTAAGGATCATAAGCCTAAGAGGTCTTCCAGATTTATCCAGTGAGGAAACCAGGTCTGTACTTAAAATGTTCATTTTGCGGAGTAGCTGTGGGAAATACCTAAGGATCACACATGCGTTAGTCACGTAGATATGATAATTACATGTTAAAAATTTAGAACATGCTAGTTATCTGAAAAAAAGATGGCATTTTATTATTCAGAGTTGAGTCTTGAATTACCTGAGCAGAGAAGTAGGTTGTAGCACCCTCCATCATGGTTAGAACACATGCCTACTTTCCTAACATCAGCTTAGGCAGCATCCAAGTCGACATAAAATAGTTATGAGAGGCTGTAACTAAAGATTTTAACTTTGATTCACTTGTTTTCCAGCTCATTTTAAAAGTCTGGCTAAGAGAAACTGTCTGTATAAAGGAAAATATTCCAAAGAATATGCTTTCCATCTACTTCTTCAGCTATTATTGTTTCTCTGTTTGAATCAAGCTACATTTAAGCATCATATAACTACACCTCAGTAGCTCACACCCTTGCAGAAATGTTTTAACCAAGTTTAAGTTTAATGTAGAGGTTTTTTCTGTTTTGTTTTTGCTGTTATTGTTGTTTTGTGAATTGACGTTTAATATAAGTAATTCCTAAAGTTCTGAACATTCTGTATGTCATGGTGGGAGACTGTCAATTATTTTCAGAAACTGGTGCATTGTCATGGGCATAATGAATGTGTCACTCCATTTATTCATTCTCTAACATCATGTATTAAAAAAAAAACTCAAAATGGATTAAAGACCTAATAATAAGACTGGATAAAATTCCTAAAGGAAAGCATAGGCAGAACACTCTTTGACATAAATTGTAGCAACATTTTTTTGATCTGTCTCCAAAAACAAAGAAAGCTAAAGGAAAAAGAGATAAATGGGATCCAACTAAACTTAAAAGCTTTTGCACAGCAAAAGACACCATTGACAAAATGAAGACAACCTACTGAACGGGAGAAAATATTTGCAAGTGATATGACTGATAAGGGGGAACTGTATCCAAAAATATATAAACAATTCATACAATTCAACATCAAAAAAAAAAACCCAAACCAAATAACTAGATTAAAATATGGCAGAAGAACAGTACAGACATTTTTCCAAAGAGGAAATGTAAATGGCCAACATGCAGAGATGCTCAACATTGCTAATCATCAGGGAAATGCAAATCAAAACCACAATGAGATATCACCTCACACCTGTCAGATGGCTATCATCAAAAAGAACACAAATAACAAATGTTGGCGAAGATGTGAAGAAAAAGGAACCCTTGTACACTGTTGGTGGCAATGTAAATTGGTGCATTCACTGTGAAAAACAATATGGAGGTTTGTCAAAAAACTACAGCTAGAACTAAGACCCAGCAAGTCCACTCCTGGGTATGTATCTGGAAAAAACAAAAACATTAATTTGAGATGATACATGAAACCCAATGTTCATAGCAGCATTATTTACAATTGCTAAGATATGGAAGCAACCTGAGTGTCCATCAATAGATGAAAGGATAAAGATGTGGTTTATATATACAGTGGAATACTACTCAACCTTAAAAAAGAATGAAATTTTGCCACTAGCAGAAACATGGAGGGACTTGGAGAGCATTATGCTAAGTGAAGTAAGTTAGACAGAGAAAGATAAATACTGTATGATATCACTTACATATGGAATTTTTAAAATACAACAAACTAATGAATATAACAAAAAAGAGCAGACACAGAGAACAAACTGATTACGAATGAGGAGAGCAAAGGTAGGGAGGGGCAATATAGGGGTAGAGGATTAGGAGGTACAAACTACTTGGTATAAAATGAGCTACAAGGATATACAGTACAACACAAGAAATATAGCCAATATTTTATAATAACTATAAATGGAGTATAACCTTTACACCTTTACAAACTGAATCACTATTTGGTACTCCTATAATTTGTATAATGAATGTGTATAATTACACATCAACTATACTTCAATAAAAATGCTTTTAATGTTTCTTTTTTGAATTTTAGTTTATATCCCTTTTATTTTTGCATTCATTAAGTATTTTTATACTATAAGCATACCTCTATATCACCAGAATGAAGAGTTTTTACTGGAAAATGTGAGGAATTTAAGCTCCCTTTTTATCACATAGTAATTTTTCTTCAGTATATAATTTCTGTCCTGGAGTCCCTAATACCCAGCCTTTAAAGATAATCCAATAATTTGGTTGGAGGATGATAAAAAATATATTTATTCTTTTAATCAATTCTGCCACGTTTATCTTTCTAAATGTTTCATAATACTAATAGTATATGAATTGCTAAAGATATTTTCTATTTATTATATGTATCTCAGATTGGTATCATATAAAGAACATTTTTTTCATGAGACAAACTAATCTTTTATAACAATTATATAAAAAAAGTTATTTCAAAAAGTTATTTCAAGTAATTATCTTGTATTTGCTGACAGAAAACAGCTTTTTCCAATTGGTTGAATGGTTTCAGATGAAGCCTGAAGAAAAAAGAATTTCAGGTCTTTTCCTATGAACTGATGCCCTTCCTGAGGTAGATTTTTAAATGTGATTATCCAACTGTAATATTAATTCAGAAGATACCATCTCTGTAAAATACCACTACTATGAACAACTGTCTTTCTGTATCTTAAATTTATGAAAACTGATCTTTCAGCACTTGCACAAAATGAAGCAGTATGTATGCCTAATGAGGAAATCAAAATATTCACTTGAAAGTCATGACATGGAATGAATAAAGCAACATTACCTTGGAAATGTACAGAATCTCTTACTGAAAAATATCTGTTCTTTAGAAAACTGTCTTTCTTCCTCTCTCCTTCCCTCCCTTTCTTCCTCTTCCAAGGCTGCATTATATCCCATGGTATGCATGCTCTAAAATTTACCCAGCTAGCCTCACATTGATAGACCATCGATCCAGTTTTAGTAGTTTGCTACTATCAACAATGCTTCAAATAAATAATTGTACATATATCATTAAGCACTGGTGGTTTCATATCTGTGTGATGGGTTTTGAGAAGTGCGCTGCTGGGTCAAAGAGTGTATTTTAACAGATGTTTTCAGAATGTTTTTTAAATGGTTGCTCTCACCATAATGTTAAATGTTCTTTAAAAAAAAAAGATAACTATGTGAGGTGATAAATGTGTTAATTAACTAGATACGGGAGAAATTCACATTTCCACAAGCAAAATAAGCGTTTTTCTGGCAGCCCAGTCAGCAATTGCTGTAACAGGGTTTTCAGATTTTTTACAAGTCTAAGGGATATAAAGAGTTAACTCGTAAATATAAGTTACATTCTGACAACCAGTAAGTTTGAATATATTTTTATATTTATTTTCTATCTGAATGTATTTCCTTTGATTTGTTTTTGTCTCTTTGGTATTTATTAAGAGCTCTTTGCATATGATAGATAGCAATCTACAGTCTGTCCTGTTTCAAATTTTCTTCCCAAGCATTTCTATTCTCAAAATAGACAGAAATGTGTGAAACAACACCTCTCAATCCTGATATTTTTCTGTTTACTTACAAATCTAGCACTCAACACGTACCCTAAAAAGCAATATCCTTATCTGGAATGAAATTCCAAAGAGGGGAGAGGTAGAATGTCATCAATTAAGGAAAACTCATGCTTTTCCCTCCTCTTTGAAAGTATTATTGTAAGAACATAAAATGATAACAGTGCAGGGGGTATTTCAAATTTCTTATTTGCTCTCAAGGAGTTAATGGTTCCAAAAATCAGACACAGAAACTTGAAAATAAAAGGCTAACAGTCATCTGTGATATGAAACCAACTGAAGTTCAGAGGGAAACAGAGATTCAGGAGATAAAGTACAAGCCTGGCTGGTATCTGGTCCAGCCTCTGCTGCTTTATCTTTCATTCTAACTTTCCTCAGTAATTCTTTAGGCTTTTTTCTGAAGAACGTATTGCTCTAGTAGTCTAAGCGAAGCAAAGCTAATTAGATTGGCAAAGTGACTTTATTAAGCAATCATCTTTGTACTTTGTAATCTTAATTTGCATAAACACAAAATTTATACTATTAATCAGTGGGTTTGTGGCAGTGAACAGCATTATTTCAGTGTAAGAACTATTTTAAATGTAGTTATACAAAGAAACAGTAGCAGGTTGTTAAATAGAACATTTTTTATTTCAATTATATACACATGTAGATGTATGTGTATATACAAGCACACACACATTACGTGTGTATCAAATATCCTACTTGATTGTGAAAACAAGCCCATGAAGTAGGTATGGCAGAAATTAAAACATAATTTTACAATGAAAGACAGATACTTAAATTCAAAATGGTGATTGTTGTGAATAGTCAAAGTGTAAATGAGCAGTAGCCTAGGCCAATGGCCTAGGCTTTGGATAACTGATTATGTGTTTTAACCTTTAAAAATCATCATGCTATAAATATGGAATTGAAATATATTTCTTCAACTACAAATGAAGTAGTTCTTTTTTGTTCCCTATCTTTGAGAGAAACATTTCATAAAATTTTATGAAATTAATACTTATTATTCATGTACCCAGAACAGACATTTGTCATTGTAGTGATTCAGTTCTGGTACTTTACTTTTTCCAACCATTAGAGATATGGTTAAATTTGCTTTGCCCACAAAGGATGACACAATCTGGTTACTGTTCTCTCATCAATTTATCCTTCTGCCTCAGTCCCCAGATTACTTTTACTTACTTTGTTTAATCTGGGCCTTTACTCATTGAAAAATAATGTAGATAAAAAAGGAGAAATACCACCAGAAAGCCACTATATTGTCTTCGAAAAGGAAATATTTTTTTTTTCCTTTTTGTGTTTGTTATCTTCTACCTCCACTAGCTTCAATTAAGTTCTGGAATCAGGTGGCCAGGACTAACTTCGTGATTTCATCATTTGCTTGTTACGTGACATTGGTATGTTATTTAACTTTAACTTTTTTCATGGGTTAAAATTTCACTGGATATGCCATTTAAAGGACTCAAATCAGTGCACTGAATGTAATGAGTTGTATTATTCTCAGATACACTGACTGTGACTACCTCTAAATACCATTATTACTGTTAGAATTCATGGTGTTTTCTTTTTGGTTGAACCCTGGAAACTGGTTAATATCTTAAGATGAATAAATATATGTTCATTTCTTACTGTGTTGACGTCCTCTCTCATGTAAAAGTTTGTTTATTAAATGGATCAATATTAATGATAGTCACACCTAGTTAATATTAAGGAAAGCTATTAAGATGTCTATGTCTTTATTCTGGTGTACTCTAAGGTCAGTTTTTAGTCTTGTAAAATTATCCTTTAAGTAAGTTGAGTCTTAAATAGCCCAGACTTTAGCTTATTATTAAGAGTTTTATCATCAACAGTTTTTGTTTTAGCCCTTGCTATGCCAGTAATGGATCATTAAGCATGGGATGAACTCTAAGAGAGTTATAAGGAATCCTATTATTTGATCATCCTATGACAATAGTGCAATGTGCACTTGAACTCATGTTAGAGATTTTTGGAACATATAGTTACTATGAGGAATTGCTGCTCCACCAATATAAGCTTATTTCACAAATTACTCTATTTTATACTGCCAATACATTTTTAAAATGTAGAAGAATTCTGTCATCAGTAGGACTTCTGGAAGTCATTTGGTCATCAAAAAAGTGAAGGAGAGTGTATAATCAAAGGGATATCAGATTATTAAGTAACTATATACAATTGTACACATGAAATTCATTCTAATCCCTCTCTCTTACTAAAGCTGATCCATGAGAAGAGACTCTCTACCATCAAATAATATAAATTGTATTTTTATTGCAATTGTTATATTTAAGTCACCTTTTTGTAATACTTTTATAGACAAAAACACAGTATTTGATAGTTGAATACTATATATTTTTCCCTAAATCAGAATTTTTTTTACGAGTTATAGCAAATTGAGGACAGAAAGTAAAAAAGGCAAATATATTTTTAAATGTCTGAGGAAAAACAGAGGCAGAGAAATGTGAATGTTTACTTGTTGGAGTTGCATATTTTAAAATCTTATATGATGCCTATTTGATATACATTATATGGTTTAATCACTGTCATCTGCCCTTTTCACTAAGTTATTCTGGCAGTTACCTCAATTAATTAGAAGGAAATTTATACTTATGTAAATATAATAAATCCTTTTAAATAGCTACACAGTAAATATTTGTCTTTATATAGTTAGGTCTTACATGAGTGATTTTTCAGTCTAGGGTCAATGAACAACAGAATTTCTTTATAAGGATTTTTTTTTGAGACAAGAGCTTGTGAAATAATAAATTTACCCTCAAAGGTCAAAAATGAGGGCTTTAGTGTTTGTTTATTAGTGGAAATTAGCACACACATGGTGCTTGCTCAAAGTTTGATTTAGATGAAAAGAGAACACTTGATATGCATTACCTTAAGGTACTTTAAGATTCCTAAGAATTTCAGCTTCTTTACTGGACAACATTCATGTACAGCTTAAGTAAACTTAGGCTACCTACACAACAGATGCCTAGACATCTCTTTCACAGGACATAAACATCTAAAAATGTTCTCTGAAGGATTAGAATTAGATTGATTTTCTATCCAAAGTTAAAGTCTCACCTATGGTCTCAGCGGTGAAACAAATTCAAATTCACAGGGGGAATCTGAAATCTAAATGTCAATACGAATCATGGAGGAGCAGGAATGGGGTCACATGCAGAAAACAGAGCCAAGTATTGGGAGCAGAGATGGGCTCCAATGGGTAGGAATAGGCCATTTAATACAAATTTTGCTTGTAACTGTTTTTTGTTTGTTTGTTTTTTGAGCAAACTGAGTCAAGATATATGGCTTGGTTTCTGGTTTAGAGAGCTGGATAATTATTTTTCAGTGTTTCCTATTTAATTTGTTTTCTTTTTACATATATATTTAAATAAATAGATATTGAAAAGGGGGAACAAGAAACTAGGTTGAATTATTTTGAGGTAAATACATAGGCATATGCATATACTTGTTTAATGTCAAACAGGAATTTTAAAATAAAACTGAAAGCTAAAAATCAGTTCACTACAACTCTTACTTGACTGCTCAACGGGTTCCAAGATTATTCAGGTTTCTGCTTTCCCATATTTCGCAGCATCTTGTGCCATTTGTTGGGGCCACCTGACCAAGTTCTGGTTAGTAGGATTAGGATAGAAGTGATATAAACAATTTTACCCTTAAAAAGATTACATCTTTCCCTCTTCTGGTATTACATGCCATGTACCACTTGGTTTTACATACACATTTAGTGATAAGACAAAAAGCTGCTTGGGGGATGGTTGACTGGAGGGGAGAAGGCTTTTGCTTTTTGGTGACTGGGCAAGGAACCACATGTTTCTGGTTTGGTTTTGTTTTCAGGGAAACCACAAAATGCCCTAAGGTAGAGGGCTTTGTTTTCAGCAGCACTTTGCCAGCTGTTCTAGATCTTCCCAGTCCATTAGTTTATTTTCCATAGAAAAGTAATTCCTTCCCAACCACATTTCACATACTCCCCCCGCCACACTCCCTCTAGTGTATTAGACTCCTGGCTGCTGGAAATTCAGCCCTCATAATGGAAGGATCAAATACTCCAAAAATAGCCTTTCAATTAACATCCTTGTTTACAGCCTCACGTCTTAACACTGATCTCCTGCAAACCAAGACCAAATCGCAAGTATCTCAGGGTCTACAGGACCGGCTATGTCTTAAGTTGCATGTCCCTTTGCTTGTATAACAGGCTGCCAATGTTCCTCGCAGATTCATTTCTTATTACTCTTCCATCCCCTTCTTATCTTCTAGAAACATATTAAAAGCTCTCAGCTACAGAGGACACTCAATCACTTCACTGTGGTTTTGAGATTACATCCTTTAAAAAATTATTTCACTGCCATTTCAATGGGGTCTGCTGAGGGCAAACAAATTTTTAAAACTTGTATGATCAACCAAAAGTTTCCTGAATTTCAAGTTTCCCGCAGGAACAATTGACTGGATAATGGTAACATTTACCAATATGGGACACAGGGAGAGGAGCAGGTTTTAGATGGCAGATAACATACTGAGTATTAGTGAAAGACCAAGCTTATGTCTCTATCCTCATTAATGCATGCACAGGCATGCATTATAAGCCAAATGAGCAGACATCTAATTTACCGTTACAAATAAGCACTTTTGCAACAACAACAAAAATAACATGAAAATTACGGTAGTTACCTTTTTTGTTTCAGTTTAGATTTTATAACTAAGTGAAAAAGGACAATTAACACATGAGAAGGAAGATCACTGATGGTTTCACAATCATATATTCTAATAAACAAAGATTTATGAAGTGGACCTTAGGTGTGATGATTTCAATCAGTCAAGCAATGTCTGCTCATCGTCAGGAGCTTGGCAAGAATCCAAACAGCTTCTCAAATACCTGAGACGTACTTGAGTGATTTTTTTGAGAACTAAAGGTTTGGGAACATTATAATTCATGTGTACTGAAACAGGTTGTTTGGTCCTTAGTTAAGACAGCTGGAATTTACTTTATGGAAATGTAAGCCAGGCATTTTGTGCTGGCAGACACTGTTCTGCTTCATTTGTGAAGGTTCTTACATTTTTTTTTGCCTTTTACTTTAAAAACAAGTAAGCCTGTAACACCTGGCAGCTGTCATGTCAGACTTAAGTACCGCAAGTGATAGCACTGTCCATATCTGGGGATCTATTGCACAAAGTCATGGGGATTCTTTGCTTTTAATTATCTCCAAGTGATGCATGTCTGTTCCAGAGTTTGCACTAAGTATTAGACATGAAGAAAATGTTTTTTTGGAGTTTCTTTCTTCAATGTAATCTGCAAAACACTGATAGTTTAAAAAATTATAAATATAGAGGAATATAGAACAAGGATTTCTCACATAATTTACCATTTCTAAGGCGGTGGAGTTGTCAATGACCAAAATAAATAATGTGTAGAACACAAAGGATCAAGCAACTCTTTAAATGAAATTCAAATGGTAAACATGAAAACTTTCTAAGGTAGAGATAGATGAGAGCCTTGTACCCCAAGCGTAGATTAATTATATCACGGAAAAACAGAATTCTGCAACATTCCATTTCTTTCTTGATCCCTCTCCCCTAGTCCCTTTGATAATCTGATGCCACACAAAATTCTTCCAAATAATATTTTAAAGCATGTCTCTTGCCTACTAAAATAACTTTAGAAGTTTCCCATCAGAAAGTACAAAAGTAGCAGTGAAAGTTCTCACGAATCAGGCTCCATCCTGGGTTCCTAATGTTATATCCTTCTATGAATGCTCTGTATCTCCTCATATGGTATGTCAGTTTTTCCTGAATATATGTTTTGTCTTCTGTTTCAAAAACTGTGCTTGTTCATTCTACTTGACTACCATATCAGGTCTCTGCCTCTAAACATCACACCACTGAGCCCCAACCCAGCCTGAATCACATCTTTTCTGTTTCAAACACTATTTATTACTCTCTGGACCCCTTAGGATGCCTTCCCCTTCTTTGAATTCTAGACTCTGTTAATATCTTAGAGATGCTTTTGGATTAAATCCTTCCCCCCACAACACACACTCAGTCCAGCATGTGCTGTGCTAGTGTGCTTTCTGTTGAGTCAAATCACCAGCTCTGTTGACTCTTCAATGAACACTATTGCTTGACTATTAGTATACTATATATATTAGTATACTAAGACAATGTATTAGCTATGCATCAAAATCAGTAACTAAAAAATATTCTCTTTTGATTAAGGGGAAAAATAAATGACCAACTGAAATACCTAAAACATGAGAAGTTTTCATGTTATTCTTTTTAAAATATGGTCTTTGCACTCTTATTCTCACACACCGTCTATGTCCACCATCATCCTAGATATCTGCAGACCCATGACCATGAGCAAGCTTTCACTTTCTCACTGTAAATTTGTATTCCTCTCATTTCTTTCTCCACAGCAAATTCAAGCTTCACCAAAAATCAAACATGAAAGTTGAAGCTATAAAATACTAGAACAAAACTGGAGTTTTTTGTTCCGTTTAGTTTAATCTTGGAGTGAAGCAAGCTTTTTTGTATGCATGACAACAAACAAACAAGACAAAGTAATTTGACCATATAAATATTTCTAAATTTTAAAGTATGCATAACCTTCAGTACAGTAATTCTACTTTTAATAACTGTCCTTACAGATATAAGTTCCAATGTATTTGTATATATGCATATATGCATATTATATATCACATATACATATATACATACTATATACATATATACATAACCATTCTATGTTCAAGAATCTTGACAGACACTATCAAGTGTATATGTACACATTTATATATATACAGTACATATATATATATTTGCGTGTATGTGTATACTTATATATGCACAAATACACATTTTATGCCATTTAAAAAAAGTGACTAAACGGAAATATCCTAAATTTCCAAGAATGGAACAAAAAATATAACTTTACCATTTCTACATAATGAGCTATTACATAGCTACTAGAAAGAATGAGGTAGGCTTAACATGCTGATATTGGACAGATGTCCAGAAAACATAAAAAAAAAACAGAATGTGATACACCAGTAAAATTTTTCATGGAACTGGATCCCATTTTCTGCTTAAATACTATGGAAAGGATTCTATGTGAAACTAAGAAGTTATCATTTTTAAAGCTACAGGTGTTCCTAAAATTAGTCTGTTTAAGGTTCACTGATTAATCAACCTAATGTTTCAAGTTGCCTATTGGCTAGCACCACTTTTGGTCTCACTATCCTCTTCCTGACCACAGAAAGATAAATATATCACTTCTTTCCCTTCACTCTCTTAATGAAACATTACTTTCAGGTCATCTACATTTTCATTTTGCAGTGTTATTTTAACAAAGAGGGATAAAATAGAATCTATATAATAAACTTAGAATGAAAAGCAGGAGAGTATGCAAGAATGAATTTCTCTTATTTTATGCTTGATAATCCAAAAATGTGCTAACCAAAGCAACAGTATATCCATGATTAAAATAAATATTTGGATTGGAAAATCAAGACAAGGATACATGATCATCTTTATTTCATTATAATTAATTGTAGTTTATAGTATTGTTCTTTTTTATCCCACTTAATGAGAATACATTATTCCAACTACATATAGAATCAAAAATATATTTTAAAGAATTTTACTCTATTCACGAGTTGATTTTTTGTTTATTGGCTTTGCTTTGTACTTGGTTAACCTTCTGCTAATTGCATATTTGTAGTCTTGGCTAAGGAACATTAGTTACTGTTTTGAACCTCCCACTTAAAACATGGTCTCCTTTCATTATACATTCTTTACAAGTACCTCAGGAAATAGTATGTCATCTTTCATTTATAGAGGATTCAAACGAGAAATGTTTCATTTCTTTACTATATATTTCTTTACTATAGATGAAGTGTAATGAAAATTTATTACAGCAGCAATAAACTTCAGACATTAAACAAGGACAATCTGTACTGCTCGTGCACATGGGGCAATTAATTCTCCTTGTGTCAATACTTGCATCTGGACCTCTTAGAGTCCAGCTGAAAAACTTCCTATGGACAGAGAACCTTTCAACTGACATTATCTCCATGATACAGCTGTCAGGTCCTATGTAAAGAACTGAAGCACTGAAATATAACTATTTTCCTTATTACACAAGTAATATGCTCTCTGTAAATGTGCTATGTCTACAGAAGTTTTAAGAGAAAATAATTTTTTCCTATTTTTATTCTCCAGAGATATGGTTGTTGTATATGTATAAACATTTTACAAAAATGATTCATTGTAAAAATAACATTCTAAAATTTCCATTTTTTTCATTAAACATTGGTATTTGGTAATAATTTATTAAATTAAAATGGTAACTTTTAATAAATACTGTACAATATCACTTATATCTAGAATCTGAAAAAACAAACTGAGAGACAGTAGAATGGTGGTTACCAGGGTTTGGGAGGTGGGAGAAATAGAGAGAGATTAGTTAAAAGGTACATACTTACAGTTATAAGATCAACATAAGTTCTGATAAGTTCTGGGAAGCTAATGTAGAGCATGGTGATTATAGATAATAATGCTGTATTTCATACTTTAAAGTTTCTAAGAGAGTAGATCTTTTATATATCACCACAGAAAAGAAATGGTGTTTGTGGGATGGGATGGAAGTGTTAGATAATACTATGGTGGTGGTTATTCTGCAACATACAAATGTATCAAAGCAAAACGCTGTAAACCTTAAAATTACACAACATTATATGTCAATTATATCTCAGTAAACTTGGGAAAATGGTAACTTTTATTTCCATCAAGTATAATTTTTTAAATAAAGATTAAAGTATTTACAAATATACGCATTTAAAAATATGCACACAAATCTTGCACCAAGAGTCCTCTTTCCTATCATTTCATAGGATATACAGCAAAGAATCACAAAAGTGTTAAAACAGGTTAAAAATAAAAAAGGAAATTGGAAAGCAGAAAAGAAGAGAGACAAGTGAGAATATAAAACAAAGTAATTGATTAAGAAAAAAATTGATGTTAAAACGATGGTAAAATTTCAGCACAATCAATAATAAATAAAATAACAGCAACAACAGATAGGTGGCTTTTTCCTTTAGTCCCAAAAGTTTAGTTTGCTCCAGCTACATCTGAAATTTCTTAGCAGAACAGGGTAGGGGAAAGACTTCTCTGATGACTCTTGCTCACCAGAGACAATCCCAAATCTGAGATCCCAGATGAGGCCAGTAGGCTGGCTCTGAACAAAGGAGTGCATGTGGAGGTGTGTGTGGGTGTGTAGGGAGGGGAGGTGGGAGAGGGAGAGGGGAGGAGAGGGAGAGAGGTTGGGAATGAGTTGGAAAGAGAATGCAGAGACACCACCAGTTGACTGGCTATTCTAGTATTTCAGTCAACTGTTTAATCCCTACCTTTAGTTCACTCTCTATGTCTAAGTTCAGGGCTCCATTTTTGTAACTTATTTTTTCATTTCTATTCTAATTTTTCCTCCTTCCCTAAAGGAAAAAAATCTTAGTATTTCTGGTTTTACATTTGATATTATACCCTCACTTCAGGTTTTTATCTTTCGTGGTTTTAAAAACTGAGTCAAAATATACTGTGCAGGTAGAATGGACTCAAGAAACTATAAAATGCTAAAAAAAAAAAAAAAGTAGCCTTGTGGTTTCTGTCTTGAACAAATGAATGGCTGACAGTTTCATTTACCAAGGTAACAAATATTCTGATTTGGAGAAGTGGATATTTTGGTGGGAAGTAGAAATCTGTTCTATTTTAGACACATTAACTTTGAGATGTCTTTAAGACAACCAAATGGACGGTCAAGAAGGGAAGTATACAATGGAATCTATGGCTTTACACTAAAATATAAATTTCAGCATATTCACCATTCTACATTATGTAATAAGACTGCTGCATGTCAAGTAAGTTTGTTAAAAATAGTTCTCAATGAGGAAACTTTTGATATTTTAAGCACTTTGATATCTTTGTCTTGTGAAATGGTCTTATGTATTACAGCATTCGTACCATCCCTGGTTCCAGCTCACTAAGTATCAGTCATGTTCCAATTCTGTGACAACCAAACATCCATTTCACACACACATACTTTCAGGTGCCCCACAGAAGGGGTGCCTGTCCACTTCCAACCCCTGTAGTTACACAAAGTCCAAAATAATTCTTTAATACAAGACTTCAAAGGTTTAATGCAGTCATGTGTATTTTGAATCACCAAGAGGATGACATAAAGGTTGCATTTCCAAAATATATTTATCATTAAATAACTATTTCTGGCATTCTATCTGTGAGTTGTGATCACCAGTTTAGGAACCACTGATTTAAGGCTGAGAAGATGAAGCCCTCAATCAGACTTTAAGCTGGTTGCACAGAGAACCCAGAATCACTTACTACTTTACTTTTAGTTTTGATTTGCTGTAGGGTTCTAAAATTCTTTTTAATATTAAAGCAATATATCATACTGTAAAAATCTTTAAAAGTAGGAAATGTGTAAATAAAATACCAAATAGTCCCCTCCTTCCCACAATCTCACACAAGAGAGAATACTGTAAACAGTTTGAGGTTAATTTTCCCAGATATTTACAGAATTCCTCCTTTACCTGTATTGAGATCAACTTGCCCACTTAATGGCCTTTAATTTAGGCATCTATCAGAACCTATCAATTGTAGCCCCTGCCTGACTGACTGTTAAATCAAAAGGCTTAGATCAGAAAAAGGAGACTTGCCATCACATTAACCACTTGACAGTAGTAATCAAGAGCTCAGTTTAGAGCAACAAAACCTATGGTGGCTTTTCTGAAAGATACAGTTCCTTTTTCTTGGGTATATTAAAGTGCATCTTTTGACTGTCACCCTGAGAAAAATCACGTATATCAATGACAATGACTCTCTGTGGGGTAGGATAAGAGAACTATGCTCTGGCGTGGTGCCCTCCACTGTGATACAGGGAAATACCCCTGTGCATGGCATATTTACTCTAAGAATGTCACTGTTCACCACATTAAGATATATTATCTTAAAGAGACTAAAGGATGAATTCTTTCTTTGAACTCAGCGCTCCAGCAATAGTTGTGCTTTTCTTGACCAGTTCATCTTTTTTTTTTTTTACCCCCTTCTGTTTGACTCTCATAATATTTTGAGGAGTCCTATGGCTAAAATAAAACTTTGTTTCAGGTTCTAGAATGTTGAGAACTAATCTTCTGGCTTAATTTCAGCAAGTGAAGTAAACGAATAGGAATTTTATCTCCCTTTCCAACCCCGATTTTACTTTTGACATCAGTCCCTCACCTCTTCCATCTTACTATTCTGTTGCTACACCTTGATATTTCTTATATACCTTTCTAAAATGTTTTAAAATCTTTTTCAAAACAAGCCTCACATACATGTTTATATGCATGTACACATGTGTATGTTTTGCTCTGGCTTTGTAATCATGAAGAAACTGTCAAGATATTTTCCCCTCACTTTCTCTTTATTCACTCAGGATACTTAAGGATTTTTAACTCCAGTATAGTGTTCTGTGAACTTCCAATATCATTCAACTTAATACAAACTTTCTGGTTTCCGACCATGTAAAAGACACTAAAAATAAGTAAATGAACTAACATTTATAGTCTACTCTTCTATTTGCTTATTTTCATCATCAATTAAGGGTCATTTGAACCTCACTGTCACACTTTGAGGTAAATTACACAGTAATCATTTTTCAGATGAAACTAGAGCGATACACTGACCCTAAATTAAGTAACTTAAAGAAACTAAACTATTTAGATGTTCCCAGTTCAAGGCCCATACAAGTATTTCTCCATAAATCACAGCAGCAAATGGTAAAACGTGCTTCAAATTGAGGGTATAAAATGTTTAGTTATTTTTAACTATAATATAAAGGAAGATAACAGTGGTTTAAAAGTAACACATGACACTCTGGGTATTCAAGTTTCCTGCTGGAAGAATCAAAGAAGGATTCATGGAAACATAAGTATTTGAGATGAAACTTTACATATTTTAACAAGCAGACACAGAATAAGAAAAGATGGTTTCAGCAAAATCAATTACATGAGCAAAAATGCAGAATGAGTTAAACATGTGGCATTTATGGTGAAAAATGATTTGCTTACTTTGCTTTATACTTAGGATGCATTTAGAAAAGTCAAAGGACTTAAGGCTAAGAAGATAATTGGGATCCTTCTATCATCCTGAATGTCAAGTATTGTCTTATTGCTATCAGCAGGCAATGAATTCTGCCTCTGCTCTTGCTTTAGGAATTCTGGAGAGACTATAGGAAGGGATCCTAAACTAATCGAGACAATAAAGGCAATTTCTTGTTTACAACTGAGAATTAGAAAATAGTGCTGGTATTTATCACATCAGACTACCTGCAGGTATTTAAACCAGTTCTAAAAGGTGTTTCATCTTTGATGGAGGGACAACTAAGTTCTTAAAGCCTTCTTGGTGTTTATACAACAGGCTCAGGGACTCAAAGAAAGAGCAAATCATCCCTCTGCAGCTTGGATATTTATCTCCTTATACGCAGAGCAAACAATAGGCTTTTAACAGCATTTCTGAGTTATGACTGTTTCTGCTTAAGGTTTTGCTGTAGTAGGAGTATTTTAATTCCCATCCAATTGATAAAGCAGGTCCAAAAACACTTGTGAGTCCCTAGTAAGTTAGCATGTAGACTGTTCATCTCACCTCTATGCTGCTCCTTGCTCAGCATATTGCCACCCAAATACAAAGGCATAAAATAGAACTGGGAGCAGGGCTTACATTAACACAAGGGAAAAAAGTAGAACCAGGTCCCTCACTTATAATCTCCAGCCTTCTCAGAACTTATCTGCGTTTTGGATATTGATCACACTGGCTGCCTCCCCCCAAGGATACCTCACAAACTGGCTTCAAGTTAATTTCAACCAAAAGGAGGTAGCAACAGGAGACTGGAGTACCAAGGGAGAGAGGTCTGGGACATTTCTAACTCCTTTTCTGCTTCAGTACTTCTGATAGTAGCTGTATGCTTCTAAGAAAACTCCAAAGCTTTCCAGGGACCAGCCTCTGCATTCATGGTTCCAGCTCCTCATGGACTCTGGTAACTATCTTCACTCTCCCCTTGCCACCTGGGCACCTGGGGTGGCATTGGCTCCCAACTGCCTCAACTGTGTCAATATTTCTACAGCTATTATAATAGGGAAGATCAAATCTGACTCCAAATTAAATTCATTTCTTTAGTTCTAACCTTGTGCTTTGTTGCCTTGCTTAGTCATGCTGGTTCTGCACCTTCTATAAAAGAATGTTGTCTATAGACTGAAATATACTGGATAGCCCATTCTCAAGGCTCTCACCATTAAGGATATAACACTTTCCCATTAATATAGAGACACATTGTTGCAGAATAGAGAATAACATTTGTCTTGTTGGAGGCTTATAGGAGCATCACCACCTGACTTATGTGGACAGCTGCAAGAACAAAGGATTCAGACACCAAGAAGTTTTCAACATCCAACCACACTTCTTCCCCTTATTAATATATATGGAGCCTGAAATCTGACTTAGGTAAAGTGGTTCTCTAGGGCATTAGTCTTCCATCTTTTTGGTCTGCTGGCTTTCAGAATAAAGTCATTATTCCTTGTCCGAAAACCTTTTCTCTTGATTTACTGGCCTGTCATGTGGCAACCAGAACAAATCTGGACTCAGTAAAACTATCTCTTCATTAAAAACTTCTTATTTGAACCATCTACATGAATTCCATTTCCTGCCAGAGCTCTAACTCATACAGGTATAATAGCATTAGAGTTTCCAGCATCTTACTCTAGTTACTACTGTTTACTGAACTGAAGTTTTAATTTTGTGTATTTGCATGTATTTTCTTCTAGAGACTGTTTGTCTCTCCAAGAGCTTCAACATGCATTACAAGTTAGCTGCTAATAAAAAACAATTCAGTTTTTTTTTTTTTTTATTCCTTAACCTGGGAGGCTGCAGGGAACCACTCAGGGAAAAGTTTTACTCTTGATCAGTGGTTCCCCAAGGGTGCTCCCAAGCCACCTGTGTCAGCACAATCTGGGGAACTAACTAGAAAGGTAAATTCTGATGCCCCAATCAAGTTTACTGCATCAGAAATACTTGGTGAGACCAAGTAATCTGTATTTTTAAATGCCTTCAGGTAACTCTGCAGTATCCTGAAGTCTGAGAGCTATACTCTTTGTAATAGTTAAGAAACATTATCCATGTTCCTGTAAATTAACAATCTTCAGTATCTTGCTAGTTCCTGCAATCAAATCCAGCTGTAACATAAAACAACTAAAAGTTAACTCTAACCTACCCTCTTGGTCTCTGTCCCTTTCTTATCAAAATCCTACTTGTTACCCAAAATCTGACATCAATGCCACTTGCCTTCCTTCCTATCCTGCCTTTCGAAAGCAAGATGGATCTTTCCTTTTTTTTTCCCCTTGCACTCTACTGGTGTTTTTGCGTGGCTTGTGCTGTCTTATATAACACCACAGTGTGTTTAGTTTTCTTTTTCTCCTCTTCTTAGTTGTCACTCTGTTTTCTTAGTCTCCCCTAGACTGTTATTGAGAGTAAAAATGATGCCTTAATTTTCCTTGAATTCCTTATTCTAGAATTATAGACAATAGCAGGGTGAGATATTATTCTAGCATTGTCTCTCCTAAACAGATATCAATACTTGAAATGCACATTAAGATATTAATTTCCAAAACAAAGTTTTTGAACAAGTTTATAACATGTAAATAATATAAATGAAGACTAGGGATTTAATGAAATACCATAAAAACAAGATAAGGAGCTACACAAAGGTGGCGCACACTTTTTTCTATTGCTAGACAATTGCTTTATAACACTGTTCCAAAGTATAATGTATAAATGTAGGACTATGAAGTCAGAACTGACTGAGGTGACAAAAGGACTTAACAGCTGAAGTACTTATGGTTCAGAAATAATGTGTTACTTAGAATACAACATTTATCAAGATTAAATAACACTAGGAAAAAAAGATCTATGTGACACAAGATTGAATTTGTGGTAACAAATTTTTACAGCATAGATTTGTATGTTTTAATCATTCATTTACCGGATACTATACATTACCAAAATGTATCTTTTTAAAATGTGATTATTTAAAAATAATGCTATAAACAACCTGTGGTATTTGAAAGCCTTACAGAATTCATGTAACTTCAAAGAAGAACTAATTTCTCAGTAAACCAAGTAATCTTAAAAAAAAAGAGGGCTGAAATGATCCTAAACAGAGAAGTCAAAAAAAGACTGACATCTCTAGATTTTAAAATACCTCACAGAAAAATATAGTCAAGCCAAACAACATGAAACTTAGGCATTTTTTTATATAAGAGGTTTTCAATTTACTATGCGTTACTCAAGCATTATTTCTAAATTCCAGGGAGCTCTTTCTGAATAAGCATTTGCAAATCTTTGTTATAAATCAGTAACTAGAAGAAATAAACATCGTGAAAATAAAATCCATCTATTACCTAAATATTTGTCAAACTCATGTCTTCCTGGTACTGCAGCAGACCCAGTACATAGACTACTGTTGAAGGATAAAGTGCTCTTCCATGTAGGACAAATAAAGTGTTCTGCGACACCGTGTCAAAGGGAAAATTTATTCCAAGATAACCTAATATACTTGTACAGCTTAGGGTTGTAAACAGTTGTTTGAAAAATTAATTACATATTTTATGACAAAGTCAGTTCATCCAGGCAGTGTCATGTGTCATAGTCCAACTTATTTTGTATAGTGTCTCTAAATGAAGATTACAATAATGAACCACAGTGAGAGAAATCTGCACCTTTACTTTTCTCAGCAGAAACACACTTCTTTTCCCCACAAGCAAAGACAAATATTTATGAGATGGCTGGCTAGTCAATAGCCTGCAACTGAACTTTCTGAGGACAGAAGGTGTGACCTGGGAGTTATTAGACAATTGTTATAAAAAACTGTGCTAGGCAGATAGAATAAAACCAGAAACATCTAACAGAATAATGAGTAGTCATAAAGTGTACTTTCAGGATGAAATGATGTCTTTTCATCCAGCTTTTACATTTCACAGATGAAGAAAATATGCCTTGGAGAGGTTAATTAATTTGCTCCATATATTTCTTTTTTTAAGAAGCTGAAAGTAGAGGTTTTTATGTAAATTTTAGAAACTTTTTTCTCACCCCCAGTATGGATCAAGGACTATTAGTTTGAGACCTCTGCAAACTCCTCCTACTTTGGTCTTTGTTTACTGCCCTGCTAACCCCTTTTCCTTCCTAGGCTCAGAAGATCACTTCCTTCCTACAGAAATGAATGAGCAGGGACCCGCCCCATGAGTCCTGCCTCCACGGCTCGCTCAACCCACAAGCAGCATTGACTCTCTCTTGCGTTTGTCTAGAGCTGTGCTGTCCAACTGCCACAGGTAGTTATTTCAACTTCAGTTAAAATACAACAAGATACAAAATACAGGTCCTCAGTTGCAATACCCATGTTTCAGGCACTCAGGATCTGTATAGGGCTGGTGGCTCCTGTACTGGATGGAGTAGGTACAGTGTATTTGCATTACTGCCAAATGTTCAATTAGAATTGAGATTATTATTTGAAATTATTTCTTTGGATTCTCTTCATATATTGATAGTGTAGCTTTCTGGCTTTTTAAAAATTCATAGACCTTAATTACCCACTTGTCATTTTCTGTGTGTTCTCCAGCATGATGCTTAGTACACTGACTAACATATTTAGCATTTAAAAAACCAGGCAGCAATATGATAATTAATACACAAATTATGATTTGCGTATTTACTATTTTTCAACTGATGAAGTTAATAGCCAAGAAATATTAAGTGCAGGAATATAGTCAGTCTTGAAGCAGGCAATGAATGCATTTATATAAAGCAATACTATCTCAGTGCTATATGTTTGCACATTGTTAGCCAAGTAAATTAAATGTCCAGTTTTCCTATGCTGCAGTGAAACAAACATGGAGCTAGAGACCTGCACACTTAAATACAAATAGAGTTTAATATGTGCTACTACAGTTCTAAGTGCTTTATGTTTATTAATTGATTTACTTATTACAATAACCCATTGTACTGGTCATATCTTTATTTTATACAATAGGAAACTGAGGCAAACAGATCAAGTATCTTACATAAGTTGTACAAATATTCAGTAGTAGGTTGGGAGGTTCTAAGCCTGCCTTTTATCATGATAAGCTCTGCGACTTTGGATGAGTCATGTATTCTTTTTAAGGCTACACACCTGTTTCGAAAATGGGTGCAAAAACTCAGATGATTGCTACAAGGGTCTTAGAACATACAAGCACATGTTGTAAGTACTCAATAGAGAGCCCTTTCCCTTGTTTCTCAAAGTACCTAGATAAATTATCTCTGTATCGAGTATTTACTTACTTTAAAATAATGTTTATAAGTCTCTTGGAGAATATTTTTGCCTCTGTTATATCATTTCTTTAACAAATATCTTCAGCACTTTTATATGTATTTATGTAAAAAAACCTTTATAACATCTATTATACTAAAATTAGTGAGATAGATCAAAGAAAATTCTAAGCTAATAATTACTTCATGAGAGCACCAATACGAACCCATTTAATGAAGAAATAGGAAAACTATGACTAGTGGAGTCATGGTCCTTTCGTTTGCTTTACACTGTGAAGGGTATCACTCTGTATTCCTTTTCCTGATCTTGTTTTGAATGTATTTCTAGTGCATTTACATAGGATTTTATTCTAGTTCACATACTAAACTTAATTATGGAATTACTATATGACTATGACTGTCGTTAGTAGAGCTTCTAGTACTGAGTAACTTCATTCTTTTCCTGGATCTTTATTTTTTGTTTGCTGGAGCTTATAATTATCTTGAACATAGTATTAATATGTATTAAAGCTTCTAAATGATGTTTCTGCTCCATTGTGATGTGAATGCAAAAGCATTCCCTCTGGTTATAGATGCATCTGCCTCAAACCAACAATCTAATATTTTCATATCCATGGGGAGCCATGCTCATTATATTCACCAGGTTTAGGGCTTCAAGCACTAATTCTCTTTGGACACATGAATAATCAGGAAACTGTTAACAAGCACTAAAGAAACAAGTAGATTACTTTTGTTTATAAGTGGAGGATTACGTGACTCAGTAAGATTGTATTGCTAACATTCATGCTCCCTTTCGTTCAAACTGTTACTTATTGACATGCTCGGTAAATATTACATATCATTGTGTGCAGATAATAAATACACTCTATTTTTTGTTAGCAAATCATGCCTGGTGTAGTGGTTTTAGGACATGTCCTCTGGATTATTTTTGCACCAGTAATAAAGTGTACTGATCTCACAAATAGTTTCCTCCTTAAACTCAATTATTTCAAAGGCAACACTTGTGTATACAACTTACAGTTCCATCTTATCAACTCCATACTGTAACCACCTTAAGGACTCCTAAGTATAAACCCAGTATACTTTATTTCTGATTAATGGAGAAGAAAAGCACTCCATGCTGGTAAACATAGCAAATAATTATTTAAATACAAAGATATAAGATCATTATTAAATTGTAGATATACAAACATCTAAGTCAAATGTCTGTTAGTTACTACAATTACAATTAAAGGGTTTCTTCTAATAAATCAATAGTGTCCTGCATCTCAATTGTTACATAAAATAGCTTCCTTTAGTTACCCTTCTTTTTTCCTTCTTCATATTCTAACTAGAGTGAGTAGAATTTACAATATTAGGATATATTCAGCAGAATAATGTAAAAGATATTCAAGCAACACTGATGATACCTTTGTTTCTGCTTTGCCACAATTTTGGTTTTTCCATAGTTTTGACATATATGTTAACCACTCCTGCCAGGGCTTAATCTCAGCTTTGCTCCCCACAGAAAATTTTCTCCTTCTCACATGCTATTAACATTACTAAATAAGTTTATTCCACCTTCAAGGTAAAGAAGGAGGCTGTGAGCAGGAAAGGGACCTCGAACTATATATATATATACACATACACACACACACACACACACACACACACACACATATATGTATGTCTGTATATATATGTGTGCGTATATATATATATATATATATATGTGTATATATATATAAAAAACACCCAGAAAAGCCATTTTACTTTCATCAGTTAGCTTCAAAGGAGTCTTTTGTATGCTGTCTTTACTGATCCACTGATAATTAGAATAAAAAATAATTCAATATGCATGTTTTCTGCATATGCATGACCTATTATGGTATCTTGGAGATAACTTTCTTTATTAAGAAAATAGGAATTAAGAATTAACTAAGCTATGTAACCGGATCCGCTAGTCATCACTTTTGTGATTGTCTACCTTGGTTCCTAGTTCAAGGTTATGGATCTAGCAAGTAGAAATAGAGGATATCCAGTTAAATTTGAATTCCAGGTAAGTAATACATTTTTTTAGAATAAATGTCTCATTCACATTTGGGACACACTCTAAAAAGTTATCTACTGTTCATCTGAAATTCAAATTTACTGTAGGCATTCTCTGTTTCATCTGGCAGTCCCCTCTAATCTTAGCACAGCTTTGCATGGGTGATTACTACTATCATTTGTTTAAATACTTCTATAGATAACACTAAGAGAAAATCATCTTTCAATAATAATTTTGCTTTAAAAACTGACAGAGTATTACAAAATTTTAAATTTAATTCAAAATTATAATTTGCTCAGTGGCTTCAAGCCAACCTTGGACACTCCTGGCAAAGTGAATGCCTCCTGTTTTCATTCTTATTGCCTAAGCTGTACCTTTTATTAATACCTTTCAGCTAATGGGGTGCAAAAACATGGTTTCTTCCTTTAAACAATAGTGTTTAAATCTGCTTAATAGCTCTTTAAAAACTTTACACTGAGCTATTAACACAGAAAATACTTACAGAATAAGGACTAAAACAGTACATAGTGATGCTTAATTGAAGAATAATCAAATTGGTTAAGCCTACTATTGCATGTATGTAAAACCAAAGATTTCATTTTTTTTAATCAGAAAGGAAAAAAAAATGCCCTCATGGATTTGGAAACGTCATGATTTAAAGTGTTTTTAATCACATATTCCAAAGTGAGTTTAGGGCAATAATGAACTTCAGACCATGAACATTATCAGGACAGCAAGAAAATCGCTTCATGAAATGTTGAAAATTCACTGACACTTAGAAAACAGTAAACATAATTTCAAAAAGTGACTTAAAATGTGATTTTCAATTTCAGCTCCTTTTTTAATTCATTGAGGCCAAATACTTCAGCTTAGTTTACCATTCTTCAGTAAGAAGAAATCATTGTAGGACACCTGAACAATGGACATGTGCTACAGAAAGAAAATGACGGGGAATTAGAAAAAAAGAACAATGGCAAAACGTCTGACGACCTATAACCTTAGATGTATGCATCGCAAGTTTAAGGTTTGTGCACAACCCGTTTAGCAAATAATGCTCTAAGAAATGCTTACTTATACAACATATTCTGCCCAATCTTTGAACAATCTAAGATGCAGACTGTGTCCAGGGCCAATTTACATGAGGGTAACAAGCAGACCACTGAAAGTCAAAGCAGAAGCTTGGCACATTTAAATTGCACTCCACCTCACCCCCGCAAAGAAATCTGTCCTGTTTGTTACACTGATTGTTTGTATCTCTTCCCTTAGTCGTATCCTCAGTAAGCCTACACAGTGTTCCTAGAAAGCCAACAGCTGTGAATTAAAAATAAACAGGCAAAAAATCAAAATCAAACACACTCACACCCACGCATGCGCAGTTAAATTAAAAACGGAAGGAACTTATTTAATACAATGAGTTGCCAGAGGTAAAGTACAGTTTAGGGTCCACTGCAGCAACAGTATGCCAGAAAGTTCAGAGAAAACAATGTTCTTTTTTAAGTTCAGAGTACCGTTTCTGCTGTAATAATGTTTGCAGAACACCCTGCTGTCCTTCACACAGCTGTGCTAGTTCTCGCAAAGGAGAGAAGTTTCAGAGAGGCTCAGCTTTGCCACAGAATGGCTTCAGCCAGTACTGACAGGACATCCTACTGGCACCAGTCACAGTGGCAGCAAAAATAATGGTAGCAACCAGAGTGAAATAGATGTGCACTTTAACAAGAATTCCTGATTTTTCAGGGTTTCTGAAGCCTCAGCACCTAACATTATCTCAAAACGCCAGAGAAGAAACGGAGCATGAATGAAAGAAAGAAAAATGAAAAATGCTACATGTATTTCTAAGCATAGATGAGATTTTCCCAGAAGACTCTCAGAAATAAGAAGATGACTTTAAAGAGCTGTAAGTTCCCTAAGAGTAGTTAAGGGACAGCTAGAGGAATACTGTTTCTTAAACTATCATTCTTTCTATTTTTTTAATTCCCAGGCTGAACACCATATAAAATACAAATATGTAAGACAAACATGTTCTGAAAAATATGTCTATTTGATCAAGGCTATAAGATCTTTAGAATGCACATGTTTCTGCAAAGGCATTTTTATAAAGCTCTAACAGCTAGATAGTATCATTTCATCTTAATTTTTGATCACTCTTAAACATATGTTAAACATGACAGATTTCTTTGTAAAATGTTGCACTGAAAAATAAAAATACAATGTGCTCTTGTAACATGAGCTTTCTTACATGACTGTGTAGTAATTTAGATAAAAGAATTACTAATCAATACTATTTTTAAGTGTCTACAAGTTTGCATTATGTTCTAAATAGAAGTAGAAATAGAAGGCACAACTCACATAATTTGGATATATTAGCCTTATTTGGGGTAACAGAATTGAAATCAGTCTGGTATCTCATTTAGTTTCTTTCTAGGAGTGATTAAGGTTGATTATCTTATCCCACCGAACAATATAATATTTAAGAGTTAAAAAAACCCCTTTGTGCAAATTTTGACAAGGGTTATCAAACAAAAGATTATGGTATTCATAGAGTTTATAAGCCAGAGGCAAACATTGGTTTCTCATTAGAGTCTTTATTTACAACTTAAATAAATCAGAGATTCTTAGATCATCTATGGTAAAGAATCATTTTTTTCCCCTTTCAATCTGTCACAGACCAATGTTTAGGAAAACACAATACAAATCAAATATAGAAATACAATAACTATATATATATAATGGAAGCCTTTCCTTTTTTTCTGTAAGTTTCAACAGATGTAACTTACTATAGAAGTTTGTAAACACTTCGTTATAAATTTGTTATAAATTTTAAACACTTTGTTATAAATTTCTGCAGTTATTTTGTATCAGCAATAATCTTCTTGTGGATCACTCCTCAAGAAGCACTGGTTTAAATGATTGAATATATTGATTTGAGAGTACTCACGATTACAAGATACTATAGAAAAATATAACCATTTGAAATATGCCTTACCTCTACATGTTGTATTTCTGTCTGTATTTGTGTGTGCTCACACATATTAACTGAAACCAAATGGATCACTCACATCAGTTCTTTAAAAGCCAGTCAACTTTGAAGTTCTCCTTATAGAATATTGTCACTCCTCCCACAACTCTGGATGACTCATAATGTTGAATTTGTGGGTTCTGGTTCAGAAGAGACCTACTACACATTGATCATCTGTTCCTGTGTCTTTTACATGTCTGGGACATAGTAGATGGTCAATACATGAGTGTTGAGTACCTGAAGTATTCAGCCTAAGCTTCATTAAGCTAAAAGTAAATGAGAAAATGTTTCTAGTGCAAAAGTAGCTGCAAAAAAAGACACAAAAATGTATGTATGAATACAAAGAGTAATAATGCTTTGACTCATCTTGCTTTTCACAAAAGTATGTGCACTGAAGAGTTAGACTGCAAATGTACATTGTCATTGTAAATTAGTAAATTATTTTTATTAGAGTTATTGTCTAAAAATCAGTTTGAAATGTTTATGATTTACATAATTACCGTAAGAGTTTACTCAAAGTCTGTCATTTCTAATAGCATCTATATAAAAAATTATCTGTGGAAATAGTACATGTGATAAAAAGTTAAAAGTATCTCATGGAAAGTAGCTTTCAGTTTCTTGGCACAGTGTGTGCTGTAATTTCTCTTCTAACAGTCACCTAAGAGTCATTGAGGAAGAATAGTAGGAAAAGAGAGAAAAAGACAGAGCTAGAGATTTGTGTAAAAACAACTGGGGAGAACTTTTAAAATTGCCTTATGAATTCAAAAGCCAGTCTTGCCAATTCTTCCACTTATTCATATAAGGATTTAATTTCAACAGTTAGTTGTTTCTTATTCTTACTGGCATAATCTGTTAATGGAAAGATGTTTCCTGTGAGAACATTTCCTTAAGACATTAACTTCAAAGTATCCCATTTTTTAAAGATGTAAAGGAATGCAACAAGTAGTTCAAGTTAGTGATAATCACAAGTGATTTAAGCTTTCCATACGATACTATATATAATAGATCACATTTATATCAGGCTCAATGTCCTTGAGTCTTAGCTTCCAAGTAGGGAAAAAAAGACAAAACAGAAACAAAGAAAATCTAAGTAACTACCGTACTTCTTTATAATGACAAATTGGGAGACAGACATGATCTAAAACCAAACATATTTGGTTATATGTACAAATTTCAGAATTCCTTGTGTTTTCTTGGTCTTATAAAGTGTTTTAAATGTTTTAATGAGTCACAAAATGTTTATTAAAGTTACTTATTGATAATTAGAGAATAGTTATCAAAGGGCTACATATCATTCAAGAAATAAGTACAGACAACTTGCGAATCTATAGCAACATTCACGACATCAAGTAGTTATATTACTTCTCATTTTATATACAAACTTAAATTTGAACTCCAAATAAGACAACGTCTTAAGAATTTATTTTCAAAGCAAATCTTTGCTGATAAGTTTTAATCCTGACTTTCTTATTCCTTTTTTTTCCCAAAGAGATTATGGGTACCTTACATTTTTCACTCTTAATGGTAGTTCTGATAAATTTTACTTCAATTAAAATTGGTGGCAATTTCTATTTTTGAAAGCTATCTTGAGTTTGAAATTATATATATTTCTTTCTTCTTTGAAGGCTCTTAGGTGAATATACCACATTTGTTCACAGTTGCCCATAATTAGAGAGGAAACTTAAAGAAATAGCCACATGTGATGACAAAGATTTACTTATTTGCTTACAGGCAAAACCATCACGCTGTCTAAAGCTAGTCTGGCATGTACTGTGCTCTAAGGATCTCATTTTTCAATGACTCCTATGGCATTTCAGGGGGAATTTTCATGTAATTTACTTCTAAAATCCATGTAATATGCCTCTTCTGAGTGAATTACATAATATTATTATTCATCATTATTGATTGCCTTCTCTGTTGGTAGGCAACAGATGCAAATGTGCTTATGATAAAGAAGAAAGTCTAGGCGTGCATAAGATTAAACATGACTGGAGGCACAGGTTTGCCTTATTTGTTCTTTAAATCATCATCTGGACATTCAAAAACCAGCGCAAAGCTGATAATATTGCCTTTCTATGCTCTTGATTATCAATCAAATTTTGCAGTCACTAAGGCAATCTCTAATGAGGAATTCTCTTATAAAGCAAGCTGAAATCGTTTGTGTTTTAGACTCAATAAAGCATCACTATGCCTTTTGTAATGGAAAACTAAATAGTTAACAAAATAAATCCTGAATAGTTTTACATAAAACCTGTTAACACTAAGTTTGAAGTTTGGAAGTAGCCAATGTGGAGCATTCTGAATGAGAAACTCAGCCCAAAATAGATATTTTATATCAATTTACATATAAATATATTTATAGAGGCATAAGCAAAGACCTTGCCCCCCAAAAATGGGAATAAATATTGAAAAGTATTTAAAAATAGCACATTGAAAGATAAACTGAAATTCTGAATAGTAAAAATAAAAATATCCATCCACGATCATATCATATTTGAACTCACAGCATTCTGGTAACATAATAATCATTTATTGAGAGGCTGTGTCAGACATTACACTATCTGATGAAGATGAAGGAGGTAAACTTGATCTGTGCTCTCACACAGAGGAGAGTAGGAGGGAAAAGTCAATCAAATGTCAAATGAAAGTCATTATCACAAGAATACAGGTGAGCATAAACACAGGGGAAGTATGGGATGCTGTAAGAACAGAAAGTGGGGAATCTAACAGTGTTTCATAAATCAAGGAGATCTCTTGAAGAAAGTAATGTTTAAATTTACAACTGTAGGGTAAGTAAGTATCGGTCCAGGCAAAGATAGGGCTTAGAGAGGTAATGTACCAGGCAGAAGAGAGGGCAGCATAAGAAAAGGCTCAGACATTTGAGACACTGTAGTACTGAACTTTAAAAAAAAAAGAAAAAAATCAGTAGAGAAAGAGTTTAGCATACTCTAGAAGTACGACAAAAAAATGAAGCAAAAGAGGTGGGCAGATGCCAGGTCATGGAGGGCTTGATAAGCATGTTAAGGAGATTCTTATTTATCCTAAGGGTAATGGAAAGTCATTAAAGATTTTAACTAGGGAATAATCTCACAAAATTTATGTCTTAGTAAGACGACTTCAACTGAAGATGCTGGAGAATGGCATTGAGATTGAAGATATAGTGATAACTTAGGAGGCCAGTGGTGCACCAGTGAGAGAAGACGATGACCTCAATATTGGAGATAAATTCAACAGGATTTGATAACTGATTTGCAGCAGAGAATGAAGAAGTGGGATGACAATGGCTTTCTGGCCTGACTGGTGCCATTTATTTAAAAAGGAAATACTAGTGAAGGTATAGTTTTGTTTTGGGAAATCTGAGTATAGTTTAAGATATGCTAAGCACTGAGAAAAGTAAGCTGAAGCGCATGACACAGGGCTGATGTGAGTAAACAGATGAAAGAATTCTGAGAAATATTAATGTGTAACTAAAACTATGGTTTAAATGAGTGTGCCAAAGGAAAATCACAATTATTTGATGGCTCTATATGTTGTATGTACTCAGGCTTTTCTAAATGAAACTAGTTATTTCATCCTCTTCCCATCCAAATCTAGAACCAAATCACCGTAACAATGGTTCTTTAAAATGTTTCAGTGAAGTATTATCAAATTCCTAAATTCTTAGTGACCTAGAATTTTAAGAAACCATAGAACAGAACTTCTTCATGGCTACATAAATAGACCTATGATCAGACTGTATGTATTTTTTTAAATTGATACTTTAGGTGGTTTTTTCTATTGAAGTATATAATCAGTTTACAACGCTGCGTTAATTTCTGGTGTACAGCATAGTGATTCAGTTATATGTATATATTCCTTTTAATACTCTTATGCATTATAAGCTATTATGATATTGAATATAGTTCCCTGTGCTATACAGTAAGACTTTGTTGTTTATCTATTTTATATATTTCTATGTCTGTGAGTCTATTTCTGTTTTGTAAATAAGCTCATTTGTGTCTTTTTTTCAGATTCCACCTGTAAGTAATATCATATGGTATCTTTCTTTCTCTTTCTGGCTTACCCACTTAGTATAGTAATCTCTAGGTCCATCCATGTTGCTGCAAATGAAATTATTTTATTCTCTTTTGTGGCTGAGTACTATTCCATTGTATATATATATACAACAGAACATATATATTTTTAAATATAGAAGTAAAGTTACTAAGCTGAGGCTGGCCTTAGGACACAGCAAATGTCAGATTTCAGATTTCACAACAGGTGGCAAACTTGGATAAATCCCTGTTTGGTGAAGTTTTGTTGACACTTTCAGAATGTACATCACTGACTTTCCTGAGCCTCCCTTATTTAGAATTTTTTCCTCTTTTCATACAACTTAGAAATAAGAAACATCATGTAGCTCTGTAGGTTGGGCAATCTGAACTCTGTAACTCTGCCATGTTCACATAGCAGGGGAAGATACTCTTCCTGCTTAAATTCAGTCTACAATTAAAAGCAACTGAGTTTGAGATTTGCAGATACAAACCACTATATAAAATAGATAAACAACAAATTTATACCGTATAGCACAGGGAACTACATTCAACATCTTGTAGTAACCTACAATGAAAGAGTATGAAAAAGAATATATGTATGTATATGTATGACTGAACTATTATGTTGTACACAAGAAATTAATACAACATTGTAAACTAAATATATTTCAATAAAAAATTAAAAATATGTAATGGGAATTAAAAAATAACAAATAAATAAAAGCAATTTAAAGAAATAGTGGTGGAAGATGGGCTCCAGTGTAAAATGTCTTCAGTGATGATTTCTAATCCTTCCATATCTCCCCCATCTATTCTCTTCCCCATCATTCTCCATTGCTGTTGTTTCAAAACTTGTTCATATCCTTCAGGCCTCTTATTTCTCCCTTATGAGGGGATGGAGAGAAAGAGTGAGGAGGTTTCAAGACCTGACCTTACCTCTGCTTTCACTAAGAAAATAAAGGCCCTTAGGTGTAAGCTTCCTTAGTTTTCTGTCCTCTCTATTGCTGACCATGCTTTGCCCCAATAATTTCATCAGTTTATTGATTTATTCTTATAGTCCCACCTGACGTCTCCCTGGGAGACAGGTACTTCCAGATTTAGACCAGTTCCTCAGCTCTGAGCTTTATTTCTTCCCGTCTCCTATGGCATCTTTGCTAATTGCTTATTCCTTCTCCTGTATTCAAACTCCCTCTCCTTACTCCCACTTTACCCTTAATACATTAAAATGCCTGAATCACTTTGAAAGCAAAACTAACTAGTTACCTAACTTACAAAACAAACAGCAATAACAGCAACAACAGTCTCTCTAAAATCATACCCTCCCCACATTATATACTAGGCAGGGAGTTATACAAGTTAGGGACACACCATTTCTATCTGCATGAATAGCATCTAGTACACCACGTATTATGTAACAAAGCAAAAAATTTACTTTTTATCTTTAAATGGCTTTTATACTATATGCTATATATAATTTATATATATACACATACATAAAATGTCTTTTTTCAGAATATCAGCATCACAGAGCTATTAGCAATAGGAGGTAATTATAATAGAAAAATATTAATTTTGTGTGTTACTTTGTGTAGAATGTTCAATAACTCATGGTTATAATCATGGTAGAAATACTAAAAATGATAATGATGATGATGGTGTTGATGATGATGATGATGATTTTAAACATACACTATAGTTTGCAGTATATTTAAACTATATAAGGAATAACTTTTTTGTTGCTTACTAAAATCACAAGAAATAATCCTGTATAATTGTGTTTTTTTTCCGCTGATAAATTCAGGAGACTTTCAGGACATAAAACAGTATGAAACTATTTAAAAACCATTTCACTGAGATCAAATTTATTTTGTTAATTATACTTTTGGAGAAAAATTAAAAGTACATGTTTAAAACTAAGAACTATTCAGCCTCATCCAGTCAATTTCCAGTGAAAATGGAGAGACATTAAAACTATACTTATTGCTGTTTTTGTTTTACAAACATTTCCTACCTCTTCAAGCCAACAACTTGTGTAAATTGCATGAATGTAGGCAAAGGACACTTGAGCCAAGTAAGAAATCTGTTCAGTAGTAAGTATTCTTAGAAGAATGAGCATAAACTGTTTTAAATAAAACCTTAATGAAGTACCAAGCCTATGTGTAACTTATTTATGCTTACAAAAATTAATCCTTATCATTTCATATTTGAATAACTCTTAAGGTTTTTATAAACATGGAACATGCACTATTTTAATAGTATAAAAGGCAAAAAAATACATGAACTGAAAAATTTTTCAGACACTAAAACTGAAGTTTTTTCTCTAGTTATTGAATGGCCTTTAATATACTGATGTGAAACTGAAAGATTATATTTTTGCATGAGTAAAAGCAATCTTTAACATATAAAATTAACTACTAATATTGGTAACAACTTTATAATAAGCACTTGTTAACAGATTTAAATATTATTTTCTTTCAAATACAAAAATCAATTTTGGTAATAAATTAAATATGGAAAACAACATTTTAGAAAAATAAACTCTTACCAATGAAAAGTATCATTTATATGAAACTGTTGATAAAACCTGTGTAAATGTATGCCCAAAGCATCTTGCCTATGGATTATTCAGGCCCTTTGTTAAAATTAAATTTTTTCCTCCCTCCCCTCTTTCCTTTCCATCTTCCTTCCATCCATTTAAATGACCAGGACTCTGACTTTAATTTTATGTGATGAACAGAGATAGCACCTAATCACAGTAGCAGATTAGTTAAAACAAATTGGCAAAAAATAAATATGAAAAGATGCAGGTCTAATTAAAATTTGAATAGGCATTATTTTTCCATTATAACCTACTTTTACTAGTCTAACAGTACAGATAGAACTTTGCTGTTATACAGTCCAATTCATTTGAAACTAAAAATTATAGTATTTGAAAAACATAAACTTATTAAATATATTGATAAAGTAAGTTTATAATGAAAACGTGACCTGTCTGTAATGTTATTATGCTCAGATTACATAATGGTAAGATGAGTTATTAGATAAAGAACAGATGTATAGACTAGCACCATTCAATAAGCATAGGATGGAAATAAGTACAGGCTATTAGTTTCCTTCAGAAAATGCTTCATATTTTGGGCCAGTGAGCTATACATTATGTGTGCATTTACACTGTACTTTTACTTTAAAGCAAATCCAAAACTTTGAAGAGTAATTTACCCTCACAATTTCTACTGAGACAAACTGTGGGTTTAATTCTCTCTAAACCTGAACTTTTCTGTGTCAAACGTTGTCACCTCCAAGTCCTACATAAACATAATAGAATTACCTTTGGTATAGCAATCCAAATTTTGCATTATAGGGAAAAAAATCATGATCCATCTTTATAATTTTATAATATTTATTATTTTCAGCATAAGTCAATTTGACTTAATCTCTCATTCAGGATTATGCATGAAGTAGGTATCTAATATTTTCAAATCTATTTTTATATTTGTTTTGAATTTGTCAAGAAATAATAATCTGGCTTTGTTTAAAAAAACAGCAAGAATTTTGTATCACACAGTCAGTATAATTGCTTAATGTAAAGGTATTATAAGAAGCTTAGTTGCTGAGTATTCAAAAAATTTCTGAATGGTGAGGATGATTTAAGGTTTACAGGATAAAACTTTTATAGAATACAATGTTTAAAGAATATAGTGGCTCTTATAAGCACAAGTGGTGGTGGTTAGGGGAGGGGCGCCGAAGCAGAGAAGCAGAAGCAGTGAAAGTGACCAGGGGTAGAAGCAGCAGCAAGTCAGTCAGAGAGAAAAACCTGACATCATTTATCAAACCTATCAGAATTGGTCCTGTAAGTTTTTCTTTTATTATTTTCACTTGGTAATATTTGGAGGCTTTAACCTACATTGAAAAGATAGGTATAGATTTCTAAGATTTGAAATGGACAAGCAATACTAAATAATGGACATCATCAAAAAGTCTACAGATAATAAGTGCAAGAGAGTGCAGAGAAAAGGGAACCCTCTTACACTGTTGGTGGGAATATAAATTGATGCAGTCAATATGAATAGTATGGACATTCCTTAAAAAAACTAAAAACAGAGTCACCATATGATTCAGCAATCCCACCCCTGGGCATATATCCAGAGGGGACTCTAACTCGAAAAGATACATGCACCCCAATGTTGACAGCAACACTATTTACAATAGCCAAGACAAGGGAGCAACATAAATGTCCATCAACAGATGACTGGATCAAGATGTGGTGTATATACACAATAAAATATTATTTAGCCGTAAAAAAGGAGAAAATAGTGCCATTTGCAGCAACACGGATGGACCTAATGTGGATTATCATAGTAAGTGAAGCAAGTCAAAGACAAACATCACATTATATCACTTATATGTGAAAGCTAAAAACATTGATACAAATCAACTTATTTACAAAACAAAAAGAAACTCATAGACATAGAAAACAAACTTATGGTTACCAAAGGGGAAGGAAGGTCAAGAGAGGGATAAATTAGGAGTCTGAGAGTAACAGATAAACACTATTATGTATAAAATATGTAAATAACAAGGACCTACTATATAGCACAGGAACTATATTCAGTGTCTTGTAATAACCTATAATGGGAAAAAAAAACTGAAAAAGAATATATATATGTATGTATAACTGAATTACTTTACTGCATACCTGAAACTAACAACATTGTAAATCAACTATACTTCAATTTAAAAAAAAAGATCCCAGGTTGCAGGAAATCCCAGGAATGTCTTGGGCATTTAACAATCAGAAAGTTCATTCCCATCTCATTCAATTATGAAAATCAATCTTGATAATGTATGTGTGTAAAAACATTTTGTGATGTGTAAAATACAATAAAATGAGAAGTGGTCTTAATGTGCTAAATGGCAGAACCATAGTTTTCACTAAAGACTAAACAGCAACAACTTCACAGTGGAACACTATTAATTGTATTCTCTCTGCTGACAAAAGGACCTGTCCTTAGGAATGTCAGGGCAATCATTTGATGGAAGGAAAGCCTGTATTAACTCTATTGCCACAAGTCTAGGAAGAGTGGCTTTCAAGGCTATTTACTTGAAGTTAGAAAAAGGTAGACCAAAAAAATTGTTTCCTAGGGTAATTCCAGGGTTTAAATATACCAAGATTGTCAGATATATAATGCTCAGACTGAATATGCAAAGAGGTACCCAGGACAATGCTTTCCCTACTCACTTTATGCTTCTCTCCCAAAGCCCTTCTCTTAGCTGGTAAAAAAACAACAGAAATGTGCTCTCATTCATTCCCACCTGTGCTAATACAAAACAAAAGGACAAGGTCCTGGAGGCCAAAAACTAAATAGTGTTTCCATGACCTTGTTTCATCAACCAGAACGAAGCTGTAAAGAACTGAGAAATAATACTTCTTACTGTATAAATAAATTACTCAGAAATACATGAAATGATAATACCAGACAAAATCTTTTTACTCGTGAGCAAATCAGGCAGTGCTTTAACATTAAATCTAGGAATATTAGAGAAGCTTTCATAAACAGAGGTTTTGAATGTTTGAAAGCTCCTATTGAAGTTTTTTCATTAAGATATTTCTCTAACACCTGTACGTCTGGCCACTCAGTGTTAAAAAGGCAGTAACATCAGATGCCCTTTAAAAAAAATCCTTAGTCTAATACAACATTATTTTTAATTTGACAGGCACATAGAACTCAAGCAAGTAATAACAATGACCAAAAGAATTTTGTGTATACACACTTGATATCATTTTGCAAAAGTTAAAATGATCTCATGATTATTAGTTTTTATCTTTTTGCTAAAAAGGCTATTTTTAAAAAGTAGTTTAAAGTCACAGTTGCAACATCATCATGTTAAAGCTACAAGATGACTTGGAAATTTGTCAAATGACACAATTGTGTTCATAAGATTAAGTAAGCTTTATAATAGATTAATATAATAGATTAATAAACATAAGTATTTTGATAAGTATTATGTTATATAAATAGATTGATTTTTTAAAAATATAACAGATTCATATTTCTCATCAGAAAATATTCTTGGCACTTATGACTGAGAATCACACACGCAAATACAATCCAAACATCTTGGCCTTCTATCTTTATGGAGAGAAGGAAGAAAGGATTATTAAATAGCGTTCATCATTATTTTTACTGGGAAATTTAAGAAACTGATAAGATGTAAACTGTCCTTAAGTTGGGAAGTATATAAACAGACCAAAAAAAAAAAAGATAATCCAGCTATGTATTAGATGTTTGAATCATTAAGACTACAAAAAGGAAATAATTAATATATTATTATACTCCTGAATTTTTAGTAAAAATTTACCACTACATATTTTAAATGGGCTTTCAAAATGTACCATCATCTATACACTTCTGATTTACTATGCTAAAAAAACCTGGTCTCAAAATTTTTCACCTCACAGGGCAACAGATCTATTCTGCACTAAATTGTTGTCAATATGGTGCTATTTTTGAGATATTTTTCTGAGGTTAAATGTATAGTCCTATAAATATAAAAACTAACTGATAAAAAAAAATTAAACCCAGAACCTTGATATTAAACATCAGTGGTTTTTAAAAATTTGCAATGGTTCAAGCTACATTTATTACTCAATAAAATTCTCAGCAGGACCTATAATCTCTGTTCCCTATATCATCGCAGTCATTCTTATTGGTTATCAGCCAACTCAGTAACATCAAATGCAAATATTCCACAAGAATTGTTTGTTTTAAATAAAATAAATAAGGGAAAAAACCAGGTGGATTAAGAATCTCAATCGCTAAGGCTAATATTAGGCCAAAAGCAAAAGGAGCAGTGCTTACTATTTTGGTTACATTATTTTTAGGGTTGATCCATGGTGCTAGGGACCACTGCCTACCATTAAGCAGTTGTGCATTGCACATGACTAAGGCAAATCCTTTTGCAGCTGTGCAGGACACCAGTGCCACTAAATGCAATGACTGCTGGTAATTCTAAAGATACTATAATGAATCTATCTATTTTATGAGTACCTTCATAATTGTATCTTAACCAATGTGAAGAGTAATGTGGGTCATTATTTGATTTGGAAAGTTGTAAGTAACTGAAGCCCATGGAAAGAGATTAACATTTGAGAAAACAGTAACCCGAGAGAACATTGTTCACTTTTCCTTCTTCAGTTATGATTTGTTTTGCTATTAAAAAAAAACCAGAAGGGCTAATAACTGTTGCTGTATAAACATTAATAATAACAATAACAACAACAACAATAATAGTATCATCCCTTAAAGATCTGAAAAAATTTGTTCTATGTTAACCCATGGTAACAATGAGCAGGGGCTGAATATTCAGCTTTCTCTTTATTCTGTATTTAGACTTGGTGGGGAAAGTAACAAAAATCAAATGTTTCAAGTCTATGTGCAGTTCTATCCCACCTCCTCTGTGAGGTGGGACTCCCTTCTCAAAACTATTTGTCTGTTACAGGATTTATGCCTGTGTGTTATAGTTACTTGGATAGGTGTCTGTCTCCATAAATAGATTGATAAACCTCTTAAGTCACAGATTGGCTTTTATTCATCTTGATATGCCCACTAGCTACTGTGATGTTTTAAGAAAATCTAGGAGTAAAATAACTATCTGGAGAGTAAATAAGAAACGGAATGCATTATAAGTGTGCTTTTGAAGGACCCTTCTTAAAGTTTCTTATATTTTTGTATGATATACCAATGCTGTTATCATCATCATTTTTACTGGAGAGTGATAATTTTATTCATATATGTATTCAACAAATATTTACTGCATATCCATTATATGCCATTCACTGGATCTAAGCCCTGAGATAGAGTGGAAGAATGCTATATTGGAACTCTGCCATCACTGAGTTTAAATCATAAATGCAAAACAGAGTCTAAAAATCTAAGTAAAATAAAATATTTTAAGTCCTATGATACTGATAGCATAGGGTGTTATTAGAGGTGGTGCTATTACAGACTGCTATATAGCAAAGAGAACTGTTCTGGAGTAGGAATTTCTCCCTGAAGAATTTAAGACTGAGATACAGAAGACAACAATTTGTCAAAAAAAAAAAAAGGGGAGGGGGGTCAGAAGAGGATGAATATATTATATAGCAGCATTAAATTTATTTCTGTGGATCAAATTTATAACAAACTGACTTAAGTTTGTGAAATATAATATACAAACAATAACATCATTTATAAAAATTTAGTTTGTTTTCCAAGCAATTAGCAATAGATTTTTATGGAGTATACACTAATCATTTATATCTTTGCAAATTAGATTGGTATACAATAAAGGATGAATCTCTTTAGAAAAGTATATAATGTTAAAAGGTAACTATAATTTTACATTTTTTACTGATGATTTACAGTAAATATGAGACACAATTTAGTGTAAAATCCTATTTTGACAAGAGAAAGTTCCAAGGAAAACAGAATTAATTGTTTATGTAAAAATTTATATTATTTTCATTCAATGAGTTTAAGATTCTGATTCTGGAATAGATGTATAATTTGAGTAAATGGAATTCTTGACATCAAAAGAACACATTTTAATCCATGAAATGGTAAAAGTTAATGTGGGATCTAAACACACAACTCTAGATTAAACTGAATTTGCCCTCTATGATCATAAAGAAGGAAAAATAGACTAGGTTTCTCTTGGGAATAAATCTTGAATTTTTCTTAGATTTGATCCTTTTAATGATTAACCACTCTAAGGATTCATATTTGTAGAATTTTTAGAGTAATAATAGAGATCATATTCATACTTCAAAAGATTGCAAAATTAAAGAGATTATAAAGATTGACAGAATGAGAACAGAGCCAATGGAGGTTAAATGGCAGACTAAATCAGAACTTCATTTATAACACCGCAAAGAATTATACCAGAATCTCCAAAACCTCTTCATCTGTATCAAACATTCTGAAACACATTTTCTTTTTAGTGGCAGGACTTCAGTAATTTCAAGACAAGAATGGAATTATCTAAACTAGAATCTACCCATACAACTTCTTATTTCAACGGACTTATTAAAAAGTATACCAGTTCATCTCATCCTTGAAGTCATTCTTTTTAAGGGATGCTATTTATTTTTAACATTACTTCTAGAAGTTATTTTGTGAGATAGTTTTGATCTTTAAAACCACTTAATAAAAGTAATCAGGAATATTTAGACTGATATAACTTAAATCTTAAAATGTTTATCTTTAATACACATAAAGAAAGAGGGTGACTCTGGGGAAAAAAAGGAGTGTTTAAATGGAAAATTAAAGCAAGTTTTTATTCTTAATACTTAATGAACAAATATTTAATTGAGGAGATTATAGTAAGCATATTCTGTTCCTTTCAGCTGAATACTAAGATCACATTAGCACAAATGCCTTTTCAGAGCTGTACTTTAATATTATTTCCTCAGCTTTCATTAGGGATCATTATAAGAAATAGCCACATGAAAAATCATTATTGTTCATTATAAAGCTATTGTTTATTTTCTTCTAGTGTATCCTTCATAAAGTTTCCAAGGGAGAAATTTCCTTAGCATCTTAACAAGAAGGAAAACTTTGATTCTCTCCAGGACCAGGAATCCTTTCCTCATTTAGCTAAGAAGTATGCAACTTATAAATACATTCCCCACATACGTTTGTGAGTATGGGGGGGTTGGGGGAGAGAGAAAAAGAGAGAGAGAGAGAGAGAGAGAGAGAGAGTGTGTGTGTGTGTGTGTGTGTGTGTGTGTGTGTGAATTCCAGAAAGCTAAAAGTCATATAATCATATTAATTACTTACTTTTATGGTCCTTCTGAAGCATGTGTTTTCTTTATTGAAAACCACTGGGATGTACTTGGGAAGAAGTGAATATACAGGTATATTGTTACCAAAAAAGAAATATGTCTTAAGATATTTTAACAAAGACTATTTTTTCCCACAGGATCTCACACACAATTCACTTGCTTTCTAAACCAGTATAAATAATTGAAAATTAAGACAAATAAATACATAGTCCATGATTTTCAATAAGCTGATCAATTCTAGCAACTGATTAGTAGAATTTCCCTCCATGTAGCATAAGGAAATTTACCAAAGTGTCATGTTTTGGCTTAATAAGAGGGATTATGATACCCCTAATATGTGGCATGAAAGTTACAGATGAATTTAGCTCTCACAGTGTATGTGACAATACCCAAGAGTAAACTAATATGTGGGATCCTATTTATTTTAATGCAGCAATTTACAAATATGATCTGTCAATTATCCTGTAATTCTCTTACCAGCCTTCCTAAAAAATTCAGTAGTGCTAAGAATTAGCAAGAATAATTTACTAAATCAGAAGCAATATGGCTCATAAGAATAAACAACTTTTGCTCTGTGAGATACCATGTGAAGAGATAAGACAAGCTACAGACTGGAAGAAAAGATTTGTAAACCACATAGCTGACTAAGAACTACTATCCGGAATATATAGAGAATACTCAAACTTCAACAGTAAAAACAAAACAAAACAAAACAAAACAAACAAAAAACCCCCCAAATAATTCAGTTAGAAACAGGCAAAAGAAATAAACAGATATCTCACCAAAGATATGTCAATTACAAATAAACACATAATAAGATGTTCAGCATTAGCCATCAGGGAAATATAAATTAAAACCATGAGTTCTCACTATATTTTATCAGGATCAATAAAATAAAAAATAGTGGCAAGACTCAATACTGGTACAGATGCAAAGACGCTGGATCATTCATATATTGGTATGAATACAAATGGCAAGTCACTCTGGAAAAGTTTGAATTTCTCATAAAACTAGACATACAATTACCATCTGTGATAAGCAGAAGAGTGCCAACCTGCCCCGCCCTGAACAGAATATATCCACATCCTAAGCTCCAGAACCAGTGTATATGTTAGTTTAATTGGCAAAAGTGACTTTGCAGATGTGATTAAATTAAGGATCTTAAAATGGAAAGATTAAAGCTGGATTATCCAGATGAGTCTAGTATATTCCCCAAGGTTCTTATAAGAGAAAGAGGTAAGAAGAATCATCTCAGTCAGAGAAGAAGATGTGAGGACAGAAACAGAGGTGGGGGAGAGAGATTTAAAGATGTCATACTGCTGGCTTTGAAGATAAAGGAAAGACCCATGATCAAGGATAACAGCCTCCAAAATTTGGAAACGTGGCAAAAAGTTTATTTGCTAGAAGTTCCAGAAGGAACACAGCCCTACAGTTAGTTTGATTGTAGGCCAGCAGGCCCTAATTACAAAATAACAAGTATTATATTAAGTCACTAAACTTATGATAATTTGTTATAGTAGAAAAAAGAAACTAATACTACAACTCAGCAATTGTACTCTTGGGCATTTATTCCAGGGATATAAAAACAGTTCATGCAAAAACTTGTACATACATTTCACAAAAGTTTTATTCATAATATTTAAAACCTGGAGACAGCAAAAATGTCCTTCAGTGGTCGAATGGTTACACAAATCATGGTACATAACTACCATCGACTACTACTCTCTAATAAAAAGGAACATTATTGACACACAGTTGGATTTTTCTGAGTGGGGAAAAGCCAATTTCAAAAAATTACATAAATTATTATTTCACTTATAAAACATTTTGAAATGACAACATTTTAGAATGGAAAACATATTAGTGTTTGCTAATGGTTTGGGATGGTAGAGGAGGGAAGGACGGTTGATGTGAAATTTGGTGGTGAGAACTTTGGTAAATCAGTAGAAGGATTCTACTTGTAGAATGATTGCAGTTTTAGTCCAGCTGATAAATGCCATGTCATTCTCCCTTGGCTATTCAATTAGAATCCATAATAGTCACACTGCCAGTTGTATTGATTCAATTCATTTTTATTTTGTTCTTAAAAATAAGTACTGTGGGATGTGCAAATAAATGGAAAGCCTTCAGAAATAAGAAATAAATTGAGGTATCATCTACTCACTATTAATGAAGCAGCCATCTTAGGAGGTTAATATTTAAATTGTAAAACTCAGCAAATTCTATTTTAGGAGTTTGTAGAACAGAAATTAGAAAAGCCCCTGATTAGAAACATCATTCATTAAAAAGATTTACATCTAATGCCTGTCTAAGATATACATCTGAAGAACAGATTTCTCATATTACCAGGAAATCTTATATTACTGCATATGCTTATCAGTGATTGAAATCACACATGCAGACAAAAATAAAATCCTAGCTAAACTCAGATTCTCTTTTGTATACTAATTTCTTTTTCTTATTTATATATTACTTCTTATTTGTTGGACTTTCTAAAAGATCATTTCAATCACAATGATTTGACTATGCATCTAAAGTTATATTTTGATCCAACAAAATCTCAACAACTGAACAAATTAAAAATTATGCAGAAGTGGTGCACTATACATGTTGTTTCTAAATCAATTTTACATTTCAAATATTAAGAATTAAAAAAAAAACCAAAAAAACATTTTGTTTAAAAGCCAGATACAATAGGTTACAAATCAACTAAGGTTCTTTTATGAGTGTCACAACCCATCATTGGTGAAATGAACATATAGTTCTAATTTGGTTATTTGAATGGCAACACACTGAAATAATGTAGCATTTCTTAATTACATTATTATGCTATGCATTTTGGTTTGGGTTCATACTCATAAACAGTAATATAACTTTAAACAATTCTGTAATAATAACTCTGATTATGTTCTAAATGTTGGCTGTGAGTAGAAAGTAGTCTCAGCTTAATTAGCTGCTTACTCTATATGCTAAATTAGAGCTACATTACAACATAAGAACCTTTAAATTATATAGTGAAAAAAAATCTCTAAACATAATTACCAGAGTCTCTACTGGAAGATATAATTACTATGGGCTAAATTCTTTCTTCAGTTTCATTTTTCTATCTCCCACAGAAGCAAACAGATGAAAACTGCATACATATCTAAGGGCTGAGTATCAATTTACTGTGAATTCTTCTGGGCAATGTCCAAAAACTAATGGAGGTTACATTGAGAAAGCTTACAATACACATTTTCAACTACATATGGTGAAACCAACTTAAGACACCATTCATTCCTTTTAGAAATGGGAATCTGGAAAGTTCAATGTTAACCTTGATTCCCAACCAACTCACTGTCCTTGAAGAACTTATTTAATTAGTCTACATTTCACTTTATGCATCTATAAAATTAAGATAACATTCATTTTCCTCGTAGGATGTTTGGGGAATTCATGATTGTAAAATGCAAAGAGATTTGTGGATGGAAGTTATGGATCAAAGCACAGAATGAGGAGAATGGCAGATGGTATGCTTCTGCTGTGTCTAGAACACTGTTGAAGAACAAACAGTCTGCACTGCTTGATAATAATTACATTTAGAATAAATATCAGTTAGAAAACAGAATATGTAAGGCTGTTGAGTGAAATGAAGAAACTGGTGGAGACAGATGATTTGACTTTCAATCCTACCACAGTGGAGTAAAAAATCACCAAATGAAGAGGTTATTCCAAAAAAAAAAAAAAACACACTCAAAAGCATAGAAATTTGAACAAAAAATACATATAGTTGGAAAGCATATGTAGAGCATATTGGTCAAAATCATGAGCTCTAGAGTTCAGAATCTTAGTTCTACTTTACATGTAACCTTGGATAAATTACTTTGCCTCACTTACCTAATTAATAAAAGAAATATATTAGAATTAAAATAACTCATAAGAGTTTTGTGAGATTAATAAAATAATATATATAAAACACTTAGCTTAATGCTGACCAATAATAAGTGATATTTATCATTTAATAAGTAAGATATTGAATATCTACTAAAATATGCCAAACATTGCTATACATATTGGTGATACAGTGATGAACAACCTTTCAAGGAGTTTACATTCTAAGGGAGAGACAAAAAGAATAATGCAATAAAGTATAATAATTTCAGGTTATGATACATGTCACCAAGCAGAAAAAGCAGAGTAATACCATAGATCATCAGTTACCATTCACAGTTACAAATTAGAATCACTTGGAAATCTTCTTGAAAATACTGATGCTCAGGGGTCCACCCCAGAATAAGTAAATCATAGTCTGAGGTTCATGATCACATGTACCTGATGCAGGATGTGTCATCATCTATGAAGGCAAAAAGAGGGAGAAACAATTTGGAGACAAAGGAAGAGTGTTGCTATTGGTTTTCACATAGAAATGTCTACATTCACATAACAATATCTAAAGAGAGTTGACTAGATTGAGAGGTTTGGAGAGATATTTAGGCTGGGATATAGATTTTGGAATCAATAGAGTATAGCTATCAGTTGAAGTCATATATGAAGGAGATTACTTAAGCAGAATAGAGTATAGCTATCAGTTGAAGTCATATATGAAGGAGATTACTTAAGCAGAATAGTGAAAAGACTAAATGTAGGGGGACAGAAGACATATAAGGTGGCTCCCATGAAGCTCACCTCCTGGTGTTCATGCCTGTGTGTGAGCCCCATTTCTTGAGTGTGAGTAGAATCTGTGACTTGCTTCTAAACAACAGGTGGAATGGACATGATTGTCAATATATGATTATATGACTACATAAAATTGTAGCATTCATCCTGCTGGAGTCTCTCTCTTTTACTGGCTTTGAGGAAACAAATGGTCATGTTGAAGAACTTCATGTATTGAGGAACCACAAATGACCTCCAGCTGCTGAAGGTGGCCTGCAGCTAAGAGCCAGCAAGGAATTGAGGACCTCAGCCATAAAACTGTAAGGAACTGGAGTTCTGCCAATAATCTGAATAAGTTTTTAAGTGAATCCTACTCCAGTGAAGCCTCAGATGAGATAAAAGCTTTCTAAGTCTCTAAGTAAAAGACACAGCTAAGCTATACATGACCCACCAAAACTCCTGACCTGCAAAAACTGTGAGATAATAAATGGTATAGTGTCTTAGGCCACTAAGACAGTTGTAGTATCATTTATTACTCACAGTAGTAATATGAGTAAAAGAATCATTGAAGAAAAAGGAGCAGTATTCCTAGATAGAGAAAGAAAATAAGGTGAGAGTTACATTATAATGATGTCTTTAATTTTACTTCAAATACTACTGTATGGGTAATGTGATACATAAAGTAACAGAATTCTGCCTTTTGATGTACCTGTTTTGCATAAACTTCACATGCACAGTGATGGTTCCGATACAGAAAGGACAGAACAGTAAGTTCTCCCAGCAAAGAGCACAGGTCTCAGGAACTATTTTTCTGCTAGTGCTTCTAAAGTTCAATTAAAATTACCTGCATGTGTGGCATAATTTTATGTAAGATTTGCTTTCATTATAACATCTTTCATGGCTATATTGATCTACTAAAATGAAACTGAAAGTTGTATGTAACCAGGTTGATTTAGGTTCATTGAAATAGAAGGAGCTTCAAGAATAGAATGCTCAATACTCTGGAGTAAAGATATCAAATAAGACAAGAACTAACAAGTGCTCCTCTGATTTGTCAACTAAATGTTCAGTAATTACTCTAGCAAACACAGCTTCAGTGGGCTAGTGGGATCCAAAGCCAGACTGCAGTAGGAGACAAAAAAAGTGACAACAGTAGGTGTAGACCATTTGTTCCAGAATCTCAGTTAAGGAAGAAAGGAGAGAGGTGGGGAAGTAGCTAGACTGTAACATACAGTTTTGCTATGGGTTGACTTGTGCTCCCCAAAAGATATCTTCAAGTCCTAACCCCTGATAGTTGTAAATGTGACCTTATTTGGAAATAGGATCTTTGCACATATTATCAGGTTAGGATGAGATTATACCACATTACGGTTGGCCTTTGTCCAAAATGTCTGGTGTCCTTACAAGAAGAAAATGAAAACACAAGGAGAAGAACATCATGTGAAAGACAGAGAGACATATACACACAGAGGGAAGACAGTGTACGAAGACTGACACAGATTGGAGTTATGCTGCTGTAAACCAAGGGAGGCCCAGGGCTACCAGAAGCTGGAAGAGGGAAGGAAGGATCCTTCTCTAGGGCCTTCAGAAAAGGCATGGCTTGCTGATGCTGTAATTTCAGACTTTCAAGCTCCAGAACTGTGAGACAATCATCAATTTCAGTTGTTTTCAGTCACCTACTTGTGGGTAATTTTGTTAGGCAGCTCTAAGCAACTAATATAACTTTAAAAGGAAATAATCTCATAATCCAAGTGTCAAATTTGTTCATACTGAGAAGAATCCAAGGCAACAGAGAAGTTGAAGATTCGATTAGAAAGGGCTTGAAAGGAGGAATATCCTGGAGGAGCAAGATGAAAGGATCAAGAGGAATGTGCAGATCACTTCCTCACAAAGCTACTTGAGTGACTAACTAAAGGAAGACTCCTAGGTGCCCCCAAACAAGGCTAAAAATTTAGTCTGAGGGCGGAGCCTGGGATTCTGCAGTTATCATGATCTAGTAACACACAAGTTTAAGAAACACCAATCTACTGACTCAGATGTGGAATCTAAACAAACAAAAACCCAAACTCTAAGCATACAGATACAGAGGACAGATTGGTGGTTTGCACAGGTAAGGGTAGGAGGGGTGCAGGGTGGGTGAAAGGAGTCAAAAGGTACAAATCTCCAGTTATAAAATAAATCATGGGCATTTAATGTACAGCATGGTGATTATAATTAATAATACTGTACTGCATAACTGAAAGTTGCTGAGAATAGATCTTGAAAATTCTCATCTCAAAAAAAAATCTGTATCTGTGGTGACAAATGTTAACTAGATTTATTGTGGTGATTATTTCACAATATATACAAATATTGAATCATTACAGCTGAAATGAATATAATGTTGTATGTCAATTAGACCTCAATAAAAATTCAATTAAACAAAAACCAAAACATTGACCTCCAGTATAGTAGTTAAATTATGAAATTTCAGAATTAAAAAAAATTTTTAAATAACAACTCTCGCATATAGAATGAGGACTAATATTTGTATTAGAACTGCAAAGCATTGGGAACCAGGTAAGATTGGGTTTCATGAAGTATTGGAAATAATCTTTTTTTTTTTTCCTGTAGCAGCACAAAACAGTTGCAGTGCAGAATCACTAACTCGAAATAATTCCCTACTTTTAAATATAGCTTTCTGACTACCACTTATTTTCCATTATTCCACAGCACTGCTTTATATTTGTTTCCCAATATGGATTATTCTTTTGACTCTAAGTCAAGCTTCTCAATTTGTTATTTATTTTGTTCTTTCCTGCCCCAACCCTTCCACTGCCTAGTCTCAGACTCAACCACAAGTCTGTCTTTGGCTAATTTTTTTTTGTTCCCCACAAATGCCAAACTCATATCAAATCTACATATCTGTAGGTGATAACAGCCCCTCCAACTCTCCCAGCGGAACGTAAGACCTGTTCTCAAACAGGGTGTATTATAAAGACATAAAGAAAACACTGTGCTTATATATTCTTGGGTCCTGCCCTCAGAGATTCTGATTTAGCATATCTGGGTCCAAGAATCTGAATCTGCAAGGAAGAATTTCATTGACTCGAAAGTATGAGCAACCTGGACACACTTTCCAGAAACACTCCCCAAAAAGTAAGGAATATTCAGTGCAAGCTCAAAATGATCACAGAATCTGACAAAGCAGCCAGAAATGTTAACGAAACCTCTGGCAACAGTAAGAGCTATATCACATTCAGGTCAAGAAAGGTAAGTTTCTATTCCCTGCAATGGCCAAACTAAGCTTGAAATATTGTGTTTGGTTATGCATATCATATTTTAAGAATGTGTTACTATGCAGTACATTTTGATCCAGTCAATACAATTCATGTCATTGATACCTATAAAGTACAAAGTTCAGGTCCTTGTCAGGGTAGCATGTATCTTGTAGTTGCTGCTGTTTCCCAGAAACTTGAGAAATATTGTACTACACTCCTCACCTGCAAACAGTGTATTGTGAAGGGGTGCTTCATTTTTAAAAAAGAATAATGAATATACTCAATATGCAATAGGAATAATATGGCAATTAAGGAGCCATCTCATAATGCCCTACAATCCTTTTTATTCCAGTTTTATTGAGGCAAATTGATAAGTAAAATTGTAAGATATTTAGAGTGTATGTGATGATCTTATATATAGACACAGATACGTAGATTTAGCAAAAGGACTTCCCCTCATAACTAAGTAACACATCCGTCACCTTACATAATTACCATTTATTTATTTATTTGGTAAGAACACTTAAGTTCTACTCTTTAAGCAAATTTCAATTGTACAGTATAGTGTTATCAACTCTGAGTCATCTTGTTACACATTAGATCTTCAGAACTTTTTCATCTTGTAACTGAAAGTTTATACCCTATATCGACTGCTCCCTATTATCCTACTCCTGACAACCACTTTTCTATTTTGACTCTACAAGTCTGACTTTTTAAAATTTCACATAGAAGGGATACCATGCAGTTTTTGTCTTTATCTGGCTTATTTCACCTAGCCCTCCAGTTTTATCCTTGTCATAAATGTCAGGGATTCCTCCTTCTTAGTGAATGCTGAATAAAATTCCACTGTGTATATACACACAGTCTCGATCTGTTTTTCCACTGATGTACACAAAGGTTGTTTCCATACCTTGGCTACTATGAACAATGCTGTAATGAACACAGGAGCACAGATACCTCTTTGAGATAACGGTTTTATATCATCCTCCTACAATCTCTTAAAGCCCATTGATGTTTCAAGAGCTAATCCAGGGCTAAAAATCTCAGACAAGACATCTTCTGGGCATCCTAGGCCATTTAAAATCCTGAGGAATTAAAAACTCAGAGCTAGAACTGTAAGATTTCTGATAGTAGTGCTTCATATATTTTCAGATCATTCTCTCCCATCAATCTTTCTCTCTCTCTCTCTTTTTTTCCCCTCTGTTGCATTCTCACTTCTATTCCTCTCTCCTGGAAAATCTAAGACCTATGTTTACTGGCTGGTGGTTTTCAACACATCTAGAAATTAGAATTACGTGGGGACGTTTTAACATTGCAGACATCTGAGACACCAACTTAGAGACTGAAAACTACTGCCATAAACTCAAGAGAGGGAAACATCTCGTTTTTTAACCTTAGACATCTGAAATTCCTAGTCATTCTTCCTATTTCACTTCAAAAGGAACTTCACTTATCTTACTCTAAGAAATTATTTCTTCATTAAAGTCAGTCTTTCTTTACCTCAATAATTTACACATTCAGAAAGAAACTACAGTTCTCACAACCTTTCCAGATGGCTTAGTTTCCCCATTTTTCAGATGGTCTGGCATAGATAGATAAAATGTATTTTGAGAAGGGGTAACCCAGGTCTTTTTTATTTTCCTTCAAAATATTATATCCCAGATGTGTCTCATCATTTAGATGAAGGACACACAAAATGCTAAACAAAGATTCACAAATATCGATAGTGATTATATTTTCAAGCAATTCAAGCTGTTCCATAATGAAGAGGTTTATGTCTACTTTTGCTGGAATATTCAAGAGGAGACTGAAAGACAACTGTTAAGAGAATGTGTAGGCACGTGCACATAAAAGATTCCACGATTCTTCCCTGTTACCCAGTGTAACAATCTTTTTGGCAGCAACAGAAAAATGTTTGATGATTTCATATCCTCAGAATTTCCAGATCTGCCTCAAAACAGGCAAACCTAAAAATGCTTAAAAACCTTAGCAAACTGTGTAGAACATTTGTGTTCTGACACTAAGGACTACTAAATGGAAGCGTTGTTAAATTTATATAATATATATTCCATAGCGTATCTTGGTGTTCAATATTTCATTTTCTAACTTAGAGAGGCTGTGTCTAGCCACAGCTGTTGATTAGTCTGCTTTCAAGAAAACAAAACAAAACAAACAGGCTACTGAGTTGTGCCAAATCTATCAGGAGAATGTCATTAAGTTATTTATTGAAATGGCTTCTAATTTCCCAAGTTTTGCCAAAGCTTAAAATTTGCGGTTAAAGTCAAATGGAAATATGTAGGAGCTGCAACAATGAAAATTAAACAAAGTGGCCATCAAATCTATCATATAATATTATAAATATAGTTGACACATTTCTTAAAACAAATATAAAGTATAAATATCACTGGTGACCCTCAGCTAACATAGTTAACAGAATTTTAAAAATATCCGTTATTTTCTTTTATCAGATAAAAATATAAGTAACAACAGTAATAACTGGTTTATTTCAACATCATTAAAATTCCATGCTGAGATTTCAGAAAAATATGTCTCCTGAGCAAGTTAAATTGATCTGATAAAGAAAAATGTCAATACTACGTCATTAACTAATGAAAATTTCAAGACAAGGACTTTTAAATTTGTTTTTCCTTATTCCACCCCACCAAAATGTGGATTTTAGCTGTAATTTTATGCCAGATACCTTCTTTCTAATAATTTCTAGTAAAATATTGGCTACACCTGTGAAAAACATAAAACTATGAATATTTCAAACATTAGAAAACATTAAACCTTAAAAATTTATGTAAATAAATGAGATTATGTTTAATAATGAATCTGCTACAGCAGTACTTATCAAACTTTTCCTCTAAAGTGCGATTAACTATAAAAAGGAATGGATTTGCACCCCCAGAGATCTATGGGACAAAGCATGCTGTTATAATCTAAGCAACACATTAAATCTAATGCTAAAGATAAAAATGATACTCCTACACAATAAATACAAGTTTAAAGAAAAATGATAAAAATGCTTTTCCTCTCAAATTAGCTCGTGATTTTAACAACTTTGAATACTAGTATCTTGGTATCAGAAGCATGTATTTTTAAGAAACTGGCTAATATTCAAAAATCTCAAAGCATTGATTAAAGTTACATCCTAAAAAGAATTTACTCAGAAATTATACTATTATATACATTTTTAACTCTAAGAATTCTTTATCTGGTTAAGACCTATAGGAAAATACCAGTCTAGAACAAGACAAAATAGCCACTAAGTAAATATGATAAAGAACATACTGGTTTTCAGACATTTTCCCAAATAAGACATAACAGATGGCCAACAGGTGCATGAGAAGATGTTCAACATCACTGATGATCAGGGAAATACAAATCAAAACCACAATGAGATATCATTTCACAACTGTTAGAATGGCTATCACCAAAAAGACAAGATAACAAGTGTTGGCAAGAATGTAGAGAAAAAGGGAACCCTTTTACACTGTTGGTGGGAATGTATTATGGAAACCGTATGGGGGGGGTTCCTTAAGAAATTAAAAATGTAACTCCCTTATTATTCAGCAATCCCACTTCTGGGTATATATCCAAAGGAAATGAAAACAGGATATTGAAGAGATATCTGCACTCTGATGTCCACTGCAGCATTATTCAAAACAGCCAAGATATGAAAACAACCTAAATGTCAGTTGACAGATGAATGGATAAAACAGATGTGATATATACATACAAGGAATATTACTCAACCATGAGAAAGAAGGAAATCCTGCCTTTTACAACAACATGGGTTAACTTTAAGGGTGTTATGCTAAGTGAAATAAGTCAGACAAAGAGAAAATAACATGAGGTACCAGTTATATGTGCAATCTTAGAGAGTCAAACTCAGAAACAGAGACTAGAATGGTGCTTATTAAGGGCTGGAGTTTGGTAAAAACAGGGAGACTGCTTAAAGGGCACAAACTTCCAGTTACAAGATAAGTAAGTTCTGGCAATTTAATGTCCAACATGGTGATTATATTTAATAATACTGTATTATTATCTTGAAAGTGTTAAGACAGTAGATTTTATACATTCCTATCACAAAAGAGAAATGGTAATTATGTGAGATGATGAAGGCATTAGCTAGAGCTATCATAGTAATTATTTTTCAATATATAAGTGCATCAAGTTAACAGGTTGTATCCCTTAAAGGTACACAATGTTATGTGTCAGTTATATCTCAATGAAGCTGGGAAAATATATAATGGTTTGCACCTTTATATTTTAGTGAATTATAAAATATTTAAATCAAGAGAATAAAAGATCTTGCCTAAATGCTATGAAAGGGCTATGGATAAAGAGTAAATTGTAAAGGGAAAGTACTATTCTAAGTATTAGAGACGGAAGACAAAGCCCAAAATTCTACTTCTGTTTGCAACATAGATAAATTGCACAAACCATGTTCTGCCAGACCACCTAAAGCTTAAATTGTTTTAACACCAGCTCAGTCACATCTATGTATTTTCCTGGATACAACCACAAACCAATTTAACTGTTATCTCCATAGACAACAAATAAGACTATGGACAGTTTCATTAACTCACCTAAGTTTTCAAATCCTGACCAATCTATATCCAGACCTCATTTACCAGCATCTGTCCTGAAACCACACTATGACTAAACGCAGCCCCACAGACTCTATATGACTTTTCTTTAACTTTCTCTCTGTAAAGATGAGTGTTATCCCTTACTCAGCAAGTTTAATAAATCCAGCTTTATATGATCCACAGGTTTGCCTGAGGGTCTTGATATTAGAGCTTTAACAAATATTTTGTAATAGTATCAAAACTGTATATTAAATTACACCAGTGATTGTGATTTTTCCCTTGCAGTTTAAATTTAACCACCCTTCCTGTATGAATTGGCTCAAGCTGATATAAACAAATACCACAGATTGGGTGGTTTGAAATTTTGTTACAGTTCTGAAGGCTGAATGTCCAAGATCAGGGTACCAGCATGATGGGGTTCCAGTTTGAGAGCTCTCTTCCTGGCTTGCAATGTCCTCACATGATAAAGAGAGAATGCAATCACACACTCTCTGGTATCACTTAATCCTATCAAATCAGGCCCTACCTTTATGACCTCATTTAACCTTAATTACTTTCTTACTCCAAATATAGCCACACTTGGGGTTAGGACTTTAACATATGAATTTGGGGGGCACATGTATTCAGTCCATGACATTTTATCCCTGCTTATCCCAAATCCATGTCTTTACATGAAAATTATTTGTCCTATCCCAAAGTCCCTGAAATCTTAAATTATTCCAGCATCAACTCTATGCCAAAACTCCATAGTCTCATCTAAATTAGGTATGGGTTAGATATCCTGAGGCAAAATTCATCTCCAGCTGTGAACCTGTGAAACCAGACAAGTTATGTGCTTCCAAAATACAACAGCTGGGCGGCATAAGACAGGACACTCCCACTCAAAATGGGAGAAATTAGGTGAAGGTCTCAAGTAAGTTTAAACTTAACAAGGGAAACTGCATTAAATCCTAAGGCTTGAATATAATAACCTTTGCTCTGCTCTCCAGCACACTAGAAATGGCAGCAGCATCCCCACGGTTCTTTGGAGAAGTCCTGTCCCTTCAGCTCAGTGGGGAAGCCCACCTACTACGACTTTGGCCTTGCACCTAAGGCAATGGGTGGTGGCATATTAGCACCCCAAAACAGAGGAGACTCCACCCTTCTAAACCAGTCCTGCCCCTTGAACCTGTGGTGAGACTGGCAGTTCTGCAGAACTCTGAATCACCTTTGGGTCATTCCTCCTTTTTCTTGAAGGATTTTCACAGCCAAATAGCTCCACTGTCCCATCCTGTAGAATCTAAGAACTCCTGTCCACCTCTCACTGCTTCAGTTCAAACTGGCAGTGTTTCTGCTGGTGGAATCCCATAATCTCTTCATCAAGTGATAGTCCAGCCACAACTCTGAGGTTCTCAGAACATGCTTTCTCTTTTTTGCAATAAAGAGAAGCTGAGAACTCCCAAATCTTTCAGTTCTGGTTCCTTTCTTGCTTAACTATCCTTTAATTCATCTCTCTCCTCTTAGACTTTACTATAAGCAGTTGGGAGCACCCAGGGAGCACTTCAAGATTTTGCTGAGAAATCTCTTCAGCTAAATATTCAACCTCATCATTTTACCTTCCACAAAACATAAGAACACAATTCAGCCATGTTTTTTTGACACTATGTAACCTGAATATCTTTTTCTCCATTGTCCAACAGTATATTCCTCCTTTCTGTCTGAGACATTGCCAGAGTAGTTCTGCCAACATTTTGTTTGTGATCATTTATACACTCTCTAAGAAGACAGAAGTTTTCTCTCCCGCTCTCCTCTTTTTTTCCTGAACTTTCACCAGAATCACATTTAATGTCCATATTTCTACCAATGAAATAAAATTCATATTTTATGGCAAGACAAGAAATAAACATAAAATTTTCCTCTGCACGCCTGGGCCTCCTCTCTCCCATTTAGTGTACGGACCTCCTTAAGAGACAACATTCCTTCTTAATCCTGTCAAGGGTCATGATGACCCAGTACTCCCTTTGTGCAGATCCAGATCATGTAAACTTTCAGCCATCTGATGTATAACTCTGTCTCAAAAATTTATGTAACTGTGCTTAGACCTCCAACAGGCAGAAGAGTCTTCAGAACTTTCTGAAGGACTGTCTCCAGGTTTATAATCCACTGGTTGATGGAATGAAATTCTCTATTTCTTTCTCAGGTTGACTGCTAATTAATAGTTTATCAACATTACCAGTCCCCTCACAACAATCTAGGTTTTCTCTAGCATGTACTTCAGAACTCCTCCAGCTGCTTTACCCATTACCCAGTTCCTAAGCTGCTTCCAAATTTTTAGGTATTTGTTAACAGCAGTTTGCTGATTATATATATATGATCAGAATATATATATATTCTGTCCGTAACACTTCCCATGCCAAAGAACGGTAGCCCCTCTATGGTCAGTTTTTATCCAAGGCCAATCCAGATTTGACGGTTGACTCAGATTTAAGGACGTGATTTAAACCATGTGGTTTGGCGACTGACTGGACTCCACTCTCTAGTCTGATGACCTCCACTATTCTTTCCTTGGCTCTGCCGGCTTCCTTGATTTTGGAGTTCTCCCTCCAACGGATCCAGGAAGGTAAAATTTTAAATACAGATTCACACATACCCTCTATTTTTTCTCTACCACTTTTATTTTAGAAATAATCAATGTTTTAAATTCTATTATAAAATTGAGGACAAATTTTTAGATTAATTTGTTTGAATTTACTCTTCTCTTAAAATAGAAGTATTAATAAACATTAGCTAAAAAGTGTATCAAAAACATCAAGGTTGAGAAAAAAATGTGACAATGAGTGTGTATATGTCCATGAATGACTGAAAAATTGTGCTGAACACTGGAATTCGACACAACATTGTAAAATGATTATAAATCAATAAAAAATGTTAAAAAAAAACCATCAAGGTTAAAACTAGTCCTTCTAATCTTGGATATGAAACATCAGTGAAAGGTAAGAGAAGACAGAGAACGCAGGACTCCAGAAAGTTACCAAAACTTGATTCAAAAATTCTCTTTGGAATCAGTGGAAAGTATTGGACAAAGGAAACACCTTCAGATTTAATAAATGTAACTTATATTAGAGAAAACTGTCTGGATACACTTGCTTCAAATTACAAATTAAGATACTTAACAGGTCCAAACTAAAGTGACAAAGTTTTACCAGTGTTTTTTTTTTTTTAACATGTACTAATCAGTTCATTTCATGTATTCAGCTAAATTGCTAATACATTGTTTGTTTCTCTGTTACAGGAGTATCAGAATGCAAAAGTTATATTACCTAGAACAGGCTGATTGATTTCCTTAGTCTTAAACCAAATCTTAAATGACCACTGTGGACTCATCAAAAAAATATAAATAAATCCTACACTGAATGCTTTGGTTAATGCTCTAATATGTTTGCTGTAATAAGTATGGCTCCTACCAATTTTCTGTCACTACTGATTAGATAAGTAATTCCTTTTTCTTTTATTTTTTCTTCAATCAGCACATTCCTAAAATACAAGTGGGTGACCATTAGCTTTGGAAAGAAAAATTAGGCAGTGAATGAAAATGTTATCAGTTACACAGAAATGAAAAGATGTCATTCAGATAAAGTTGTACTATAAAAAGAAAATATATTTATTGCTAGTAGTGACAGTCTTTCATTTGCAGGAGACTTTAGCAGCACTTTTGAAATGGCAGACTGCAGAGCTAAGAACAGTGAATAAATATTTAAGGGAGGGTGTGTAATATATTGGGGTTGGAGACAGATAATTTTGAATTGCATTTCTGCCAATATTAGCTGTGTGATCTTGGGAAAGCTACATAAACCTTTTGCATCTTTGTTTCCTTATCTTAAAAACAGAGGTAATATAGTGGTTTCCTTTTACTTAAATTTTGATCCTAATGCCATTTCTACATTCTTTAATGAACATACTCTGATGTTCCTATCAGTTTATTTCCCCCAATAAGTCTATATGATTCCAAATGATTTGATATCATTTCATTCCAGGAGACTGTGATTAGCTTAAACTAGAAGTATATTCCACCCGGCTGGTTACAGTGACTGGTTCAGGATGAGTAGGTACGTACCTTCTCTGGAGAGACATTTGCTAAGACTTCTTGGAATGAAACCTTCCTGCATTTCCAATATTTTGAACATAGAAGGTTGTTTCCTCGGTAACTACAACAATCTTGCAACCAAGATGGGAGAACTTAAAGCTACTGACAGCCGCTACCTGGAGCCAATCTAGATAACGTACAGTCAGGACATAGCCTTGCTCACATGGACCCAGAATGAAATTATGTCATAACCCCTTGTTCTTTAAGCCAATTTGATTTGGATTTTCTGTCAGTTGCAAATGAAGGATTTATGACTAATTATTTCTCTATGGTTATTGTGAGGATTAAGAGAGATGATATAAGTAAAGCACTTAACAGTGTTTGGCACCAAGCGCTCTCTCAATAATACACATCTAAGGATGAATAGCACATGAACAGCTTAGACAACAAAAATAGTTTCCATGATTCCTACCAACAGTAATTCTTCTCCAGTATGCATTTAATTTTAATTCAACTCAGCAAGTACTTATCCATTTATTCATTAGCCCAGCCAACATTAGGGAATTTATTATGAACAAGGCATTGTGCCCAGGACTGTCAGTTTTGTTGAGAAATATAATAATGGTTACTTCAGTTCTGTAGCTAAAAACAAGGAAAGAAGTCAGTATTTTAGCAAATTTAATCATGTGTAATCTACCAAAGAAATAAGCATTTAGATAATCATATAAACTATGTGTGATTATGTGCCAAATTGTGTGGTACCTAGGCAAATGAGTACCACGGATGACCCACTAAAGAAAAAATAGTGCATAATAAGATGAAAAATATTTTAGAGAAAATGGTTTAGTGTTAAATTTTATTAGCTAACATAGTAAAGACTAAGTATGCAAGAAAAGAATGTCTAATAGCCTAAATACATGATTTCTATTTCCTTCCTTTTAGTGCTTGTTTTGTGATATTTGTAAGTTAATTTCTTCTTAAAAATTCTTTGGGGTTGTTAGTCTTGCTGGAATACACAAAAGTCTTGCTATCCTAGGGTCCCTGGGGCTCTGTATCATCAGAAAGCAGTTTTAGACAGAACTCTCCAGCTATTTCTAATAATGAACACTTCTGGAAAGGGTTCAAAAAATATTTAGGCAGAGCACCAGAGAATTTCAGTAAGAGAGACTTTGGAACTAGATATCCAGTTCTCTACTCAAATTATTGACAGTGAATTTCACAAAATAACAGGGTAGAGTTATTGAAAATAATTTCTTTAGTATATAAGGAGAGAAAAATTAGATTAGACTTTGGGAATTAGAGTAATAGACACTTTTTTTAGACAAAGAATGATGTGTAAATAATCTTAAAAATGACATGAGACATCTCCTATAAAAATATGATAACTTAATAACTGATTACTCTTATCCAAGGGCAAAACTGGAATTCAAAAATCTCAACCTCTTTCTTGCTTTATTTGAAAAGACTCCCAAGTGTTTAAAAGGTTATGATAATGATTCATGAAAGAATGTGCTTGGGTTCCTCGGCTGGAGGCGAGGGTAGAAAGAGTATGTATAAGTCACGCTTCTGACAGGTAAATGAGAGGGACTGAAGAGAGGGGCAACCGATTGAGGTCACAGAAAACCTGAGGAGATGCACTTAAATGTACTTCCGAGTATGAATTGTGTTCTCAGCCTGAGGATGCCAGTGAGTGTGGGTCCATCGGTCTGATTCTAAGGACTCTGTTCATTTTTTGTTTTGCTTCGTTTTGTTTTGGCTGTAGGGTCTCAAATCTCAGGAACCTATTATAAAAGTCTTATTAGAGAAGATTTTTTTCTTACTTTTTCCAGTCTCTTCAAAGGAAAACCCTCTTTTCACCTTTGTGGGAGCACCTGCTAGTTGAATTTTATCCTCTTTGCTGATGGCTACTTGTTTATTTCAGATATTTTTTAAAGTATGTTGTAATTTATCATATTTTGCAAGACTTTTTGTTCATGTATTGCCATTTACTTGTTAGAACATGGAAGAGTAAGTGCCTGTCTTTCCTTTCCCATCATCCCATTGGATCTATTCTAGAATTCTTTTTTCTCATTTTGGTTCCAGATTACAATGAGAAGTAATATTGAAACTATCCTAAATTTATGCTAATTGCTACAGACTGAAGATTTGTGTCCTTCTGCAAATTCACAGGTTGAAGACCTAATCCCCAGTGGAATGGTATTTGGAGGCGGGGTCTTTGGGAGGTAATTAGGTTTAGATCAGGTCATGAGGGTGGAGCTCCCACGATGGAACTGGAAGAAGAATCCAGAGCTCTTTCTTTCTCCACCATGTAAAGATACACTTGCTGCCTGCAAACCAGGAAGAAGGCTCTTCCCAACCTCTAGAACTATGAGAAATAAATGTTTGTTGTTTAAGCCATCCAATTTATGGTTATTATTTATAGCAGCCCAAGCTGACTAAGGCACTTGTTAAAAAAAAAAAGTCTCTGTTATAAAAACATGGTCTTACACCCAATTTTTCTAAAGCATAACTGCTAAACCTTGGCCAATTCTCAAGAAGAGTTCAAGATAACGTTAAGGTGAGGAGAGGGAGAGACAAGTGTGAGCTCAAATCTAGTCTTTTTTATCAGTCTTGAGACTGTGAACACATTGTTTCACTACTCTGAGTCTTAGTTAAAACAACTCTAAAGCATGTACAACATCCACAACACTGAGGGATCTTATGTGTGCTGTTCCACTGACTACTTCACTTGATCTCTGCAGCTTGCTTGGAAACTCCTTTCTCCTTTATAGCTCAAATAGGTGCCCTCTTCAGTCTGGGTTCCCTATCAAAAACAACATCCGCCCCAGATGAAGATGAACTATTTTTAGTTGAAGTGTTCTTTAAAATACTCATTAAGTGCATGTATATGCCAAGGACTCTTCTAGGTCATTGGAATTCATTAGTAAATAAAACAAAGAAAAAAAGAACCCTTGCCTTATCATGTTTGAAACTTCTGTTTAAATAGTTACTTCCTTCTCTAGCAAGCCAGATGAATAATTTTCAAATTTACTATATAAATTACTGTATACTCTATAAATATGCTTTGAAGATTAAATGTGAGAGTCTTTGCAATATTGTACCTATGCACCATCAGTAAATGTTGACTCACTCTAAGTAAAACCATAGATTTTTAAGAAAATATTCAACTTCAATAACATTTTTTGTGTGTATGAACTGTCTTAATTTGGGTTTCTCTAGAAGCAAATCCTGAGAAAAGGATTTGAGTACAGACAGTCCCTGACTTAGGGAGATTTGTCTTACGATTTTTTGACTTAACAGCTGTCAGAAAGCCATGCACATTCAGTAGAAACCATACTTCAATATTTGAATTTTGATCTTTTCCTGGGCTAGTGATATGTGGTACAATGCTCTCTGTGATGCTGGGTAGATGCCACAGCTCCCCATCAGCCACAGGATCATGAAGGTAAACAACTGATACACTTACAACCATTCTCTTTCCATACAACCACTCTGTTTTTCACTTTCAGCACTGTATGCAGTAAATTACATGATGTATTCAATGGTTATTATTAAATAATTTTCCCCAAATGTAGGCTAATGGAAGTGTTGTGAGTACATTTAAAGTAGGCTGGGCTAAGCTATGATGTTTGGTAGGTTAGGTGTATTAAATCCACTTTTGACTTATGATATTTTCAATTTATAATGGGTTTATAGGGACACTAACATGCTATAAGTCAAGAAATACCTGCCAATAGTTTATTGAAGGGAGCTAACACTAGGAAATACCATCAGGGAATAGACAGGTGACTCAGGGAAGGGGAAAAAAAACACATACAAGGTACATTTTCAAACATATTACCTAACTGGAAAATTGGAGCTTAATCCCACCAGGAAGCTCTAGGTGCCCATGTGAAATGAGTACCTCAGAGTTATTCTGCCCAAGAGGTTAGGGAGCTGAGTTATTTACCCAAATTCTGTAAGAAATTGTTTGAGGGTTTTCCCCTTGAGAGAATTAATTCCCTGGCACTTTGCATCTACCTATACAGCCCTCAGGCAAAGTTGCTGGCTGACTGGGAGTTGGACCAAGAGCACAGAAATGGTAACTTGTCGAGAGGTTAGGGGTGGGATATCAACAACAGTTTGCACTATATGAATCTTAGACAACACTCCTTGAGAGGAAGGAATAACTGTGATAGAGTATTAGCCCCTTAATCTAGATCAAGGTCAACTCTGTTGTGGAATTCAGCATGAGATCTAATTTCTCATTCTTTTTGTTCCAGACAGTCATCCTCACATTCCTTCATCTAGGACAAGGCTTTGTCCTTAATCTGTTCTTACACTCCCTGTTCCCTTCATCTCATAATCACAGTGTCAAAGCAACCCTGTTGGCTCAATTTTCAAATATTCTTATTTTGACACTTTGTGTTGGCTCAAACACAATTTCCCAGGACCACCACAGTGTCCTAATGGCCTCTCTGCTGCCACCCTTGCTCTTCTGGGTTGTTCTCTGCTGAGAAGTCAAGGTGATCTTTTAAACTCTTATGTCAAATCATATCATTCCTGTGTTCAACATTTTTTTTTCTCACTTGTTTCCAAGGCCTATGAGGCTTTATTTGACCTGTGCATTCACACAACCTTTAAATTCTCACCTCCTACAAGTCTCCCCCTTCCTCAGTTTACTGTAGGCACATTGGGCTCCACGTTGTTCACACGGACCACTCTCTTGCCTCAGAGCCTCCCCATTTCCTTACTGCTTCTCCAGATATTTACAAGAGCTAGTGCATGGGGGGTACAGCCTGCACCCATACAGTTTGTGTTTAGAACCTGTGTGCTGGTCCTGTTGCAACACAGTTGCTAGTGCATTCCCTGAGGGCTCTTGTCCTCTAAATCAGGTCTCTGCAAAAACCGCTTTCCTGATCATTCCACATAAAATAGCATCCACTACCATTCTATAACTCTTTACTAAACTTTATCCTAATGCACTTTTCACTGTCATCATGTTATAAATCAATTTATCATTATTATATCCAATTTTTAATTTCATTGCTTGAACATAAGGTCCATGTAGGCAGGTACTTTATCTGCTTTGCTCACTTATTACAGCCTCAGCACCCAGAATGGTGCTGTAGCAGTCAGCATATGTTAAGTTATGCCTCACTCACAAAAACAATTTCAGCGTTTCATGGCTTAACGCAGTGAAAACGTTTTACCCTAGTCTACAAGGCAATGTGAAATCTGGAACGGAGCTTTATGCATCACAGTCACTCAATCACACAGGCTAAATGGAGGCCCCATTTGCCCCATCGTTCAGAATCACTTTGACCTTTAAATCTACTCATAAGTAACAAAACTCATGACTCCCACTCACATTTTATTTGCCAAAGCAAGTCACATGGCAGAGGGCAGAAAAGTGTAGCCTCAAGCGTCTTTGTGAATCACCTAAATAACTATTATAAGTACTTCATTCGTATTAGATAATCAATAAATACTTGCAGAAAGAACAAATAAATGAGCAAGTGGAATATGCCACACACACCATATTAACAAATTTGGAAATATTTTCCCTAACACCTATTTTGGAAAATGAATAAGTACATTACATTTAATGTACTTAAATAGTACATTAATGTACTTAAATAGTACATAGTAGTAAATAAACTCCACAAGAATAGGTCTTTATCTGTTCTATTCATCCCTATCACCTAGAAGGCTTAATACATGATAAGCCCTCAATAAAGCTCTAAGGAGTGAATGAATGAATAAGTAAATAAATAAATAAATAGGGTAGTTTTGGTGACTATACAGGTGTCCAATTGGCTGTGCTTTCAAAAATAGAAATTTAAAATACTTAAATGCATATAAGTAGTTGTTTATTGATTTTTCTCTTCCAGAATACATTTATGATTCTATTTAACGTTTAATTTAATAGACAATTAATCTTGCTTTCAATATTCTTAAAATTTAAATATGTGACATTAAAAGGTTTCTGATAAAACAGAAAACAAAATTCAGAGAACAGTTTTCAAAGTAAAATCTTTTAAGAACTGAAGTTTATCACGTAAGCTTTCTAAAGACTATCACATAAATAATTCCCATCAGTGGCATCTTTACAAATCATGCACTGAAAATATGTAAACTTCACATTTCCCCAGGAAACATCTCTAACCTAACAGAGAGACAGACTCAGTTACAATCTATAGATCCTCATCACAAAGCTAATTTGGAGATCACAATTTCAATTTCATTCTGACTCATTTTTGTTCATACTAAAGAAATTTTTTTTTTCATATTGAGAAGCTATGTTAGGAAATTCAGCATTATACCTTGAATCCAAATTAGACTCATGTGACATAAATATATTAACTGCAGATTTAATGAAGCAATGAAAAAGAAAAGAAAATAATAGACATTTTGGAAAGATAAATTCCTGAGAGGTATCTTTAAAATGGCAGATTAGGATCTATTATGCAAGTTGACTGCAAACCATGATTTAGATACAGCATTTATGGAGAACTTCATAAACTCCTAATACTGTTCTAAGTATTTAAATTCACACACACACACAAATACAAGGAAAATACTACCATTATCCTCCTATTAACAGTGAGGAATCTAAGATATAAATGATTAAGTAACTTGTTTTTAGCTAAATCTTGAAAAAACTACATATATATATATATATATATATATATATACATATATGTACATATATAGGTATGTAGTTCTTTGTGTATAGTTCTGTCTCTGTCAAGTGTACTCCTATCTGTTTATATATACATATACGTATATATATAATTGCAAATATATATTTTCATATTCTTTAGAAACTTATCTAATCAATTTAAATATATAAAATATACAAAATAAATAATATCTATATGTATGTATGCAATACATATATAAAGATGTCAGGGATTGCTTTTAGCTGGAAGCATAGAAACCATAATTAAACAATGGCTTAAACAAATTAGGAATTGAATTTTTGTCCCTTAAGAAAAAAAAAAGTTTCTTCTATTTAGCACAGGGAACTATATTCAATATCTTGTAATAACCAATGAAGAAGAATATGAAAATGAATATATGTATGTAAATGCATGACTGAGAAATTATGCTGTACACCAGAAATGGACACATTGTAACTGACTATTCTTCAATAAAAAAATAATAATCAACACATTGATCACCTCAAAAAAAAAAGTCTGGAAATAGGTAGCTCAGGGCTGGAGCAGTATCCAAAATGATATGAGAAATACAGATGCTTTGTGTCTTTCTGCTAAGCCTTCCTTGGCGTGGGATTTTAGAATCCTATCTGTGGTCTTGCAGTCACGAGTTGGTTGTTTCACATCCAGTGTCGTATTTTAATTCCAGGTATGAAGAGGGGAAGAACAGAAAATAAAAGGTGGCTGCCATAAAAGACCAATCCATTTTAAAGAAATTTCTTGGACTCCTCATTCAATCTCTTCTGCTTATATTTCATCAAGTACAACTGTCTGATGTAATCATCGTTATCGTTAAAGGAAGCTAAATTAGTATTTTTAGCTGGGCATATGCTTCTCTAAAATACTCAGGGTTTTGTTAGTAAGAAAGAAATGTAAAATGGTTTTGGGTCAGAAATTAACTGGGTATGTTGCAAGAAGGAATAGTCAGAAAACTTGAAAATGTTTAAAAGCTTATGGAGAAAATAATCAGCCACATTTTAATCACCTATAACTGCTGATAACATAATAGTTTGTATTCTCCAGCAGTATTTCCCTTGGTGCATCTGCTTTATTTTTATTTATTTCCAAAATTACCATAACAAGCTTTATTTAAAAAGCTTACTGCTTTTTACTTATTGCTGCATCCCTGGATTTTTCTAGTTTTTACTATTATAAATAATGCTACAGTCATGACTTTAATCTTAAAGTGTTTACAGTATTTTGGTTTATATTTTAAGATAGATCTCCAGAAATATAATTATGGAGTTGAAAGCTGTGAATATTTCTTTTAATCCTGATTCCTACTGTCAATTACTTGACAAGAAATTACTGCTAATTATTCTTACAGTAGCAGTAAATATATCTTATGTTCTACAACTAAATTTTGAATATTTCAAATGTTGTATATGAAAAATGAAACCTTGTTTTATCTGCATTTGGATGACATTTTTTCACTTTTTCTTAATCATATTTAAATGTATTTTTCTTACATCATACATTCATTCCCTTTTCCAATTTATTATTTTGATTCTCAATACCTTTTTCTAATAATGTGTACTGCCTTTTAATATAAACTAAGATATCAACACCACCTGCCATAATCAGTGGCAAATATTTTCCTTCGGTTAGTTGCCTTGTATACACTTATTATGTTTGCAATACTGAAAATAGAAAATTTTAGAGCAAACAACCAATTTCAGAGATAAACATGTAACTTTTTAAAATGAAGTTACCCATACAAGTGAAGTTAAGTGAGATATTTAAGGTCACAAAGTTAATAAATGGCAGAATTAAATCCTTACCCAAATAACAAAATGAGGAGAAAGTAAAACATCTGACGGTAACTCCTAACTTTCAAAGTTCTACGGAATTTTTATTTGAATCTTTCAATATATGGTAAGAGACTATATTCGTTTGCTAGTTCCACCACAACAAAATATTACAGAATGGGTGGCTTATATGACACAAACTCATTTCCACACAGTTCTGGAGGCTAGAAGTGAAAGATCAAGGTAATCAGTTGGTTTGGTTTCCCTTAAGGTTTCTCTTCTTGGCTTGCAGATTACTGCCTTTATGCTGTGTGCTCAAAAGGCCTTTTCTCTGCGCATGAGCAACCCTGGCCTATCTTCCTCTTCTTATAAAATACTAGTCACCTGGGATGAGGGCCCCACCTCATTTAAAGTACTTCGTTCAACCCTAATTACCTCTTCAAAGGCCCAACCTCCAAATACAATCACATTATAAAGTACTGGGAGTTAGGACTCCTACATATGAATTTGGCGGGGGACCCAAAAGAATCCATAACAGATACTAAAAAAATTATATCCATGTCTCTATCTACTTATCTATCATCTGTATCAATTTCCATAATTCAGAGACTGAAAATCCTGGTCTCAGGATTCTGTTATGTAGCATCCTCAGATTCAAGATGCTATGCAACAGATCTTCAGGTCAGATTTATTTCATAATTTTAAAGTCAATGTTAGCATCCACAAATACCTTCATATAGAACAATACATGAAAATAGATTGGTAAAGACTTTTCAATACAACTGCAAATATATAATAACAATTACTCATTAAAATACATATTTAAATTTAAAAAAATTTTTAAAAAAGACAAAAATGAACTTATTTACAAAACAGAAACAAACTCAGGCATAGAAAACAAACTTATGGTTACCAGAGGAGGAAAGGGGTGGGAAGGGATAAACTGGGAGTTCGAGATTTGCAGATACTAACTACTATACATAAAATAGATAAACAAGTTTATACTGTATAGCACAGGGAACTATATTCAGTACATTATAGTAACTTACGGTGAAAAAGATTATGAAAAGGAACATATGTATGTATGGTCATGTATGACTGAAATAATATGCTGTACACCAGAAATTGATACAACATTGTAAACCGACTATATATTTCAGTAAACATATATAGATATACAAAAATATATATTTAAAATTAAAATCTGAGTGGTTAGCAATGTATTAAAATCCAATATGATTTACATTTTACCAAAAAATTAACAGCATTCAGATATTAAAAATTATTTTTGCTTTTCTTAAAGAGAATATTATATAATTACCTAAATTCACGTTATAACTTGTTCCTTTCATGCTACTCTGGCTATATTATCATTATACTAATAAACTGCCTTCAGTGACTACTGAAATTTTTCATTATCCAAAAGTGAATAAATAAACTTTAAAATAGCTGTCTATTAAAAACATGCACACTCTGGCTAAAGTAAGTATTAAAAATAATCCTTTTATGTCTGTAAAACTACTCAGATATTGGAAGGTAGTACCCGAAGATATCCTGTCTTTTGCTGTTTCTTAATATTCTGTCATCTGTATGTACATTATGATACATTCCTTGCTTAAACATTACATATTTCAAATGCATATTACAAGCCTTACATTTATCCCAGATGTAATATGGTTACATGCAGTTAAAAAGATTAGTTATGTGGCCCACTGAGGCACATTCTGAGAAACAAAATTCAGGGCATATAAATATTCAAAATTTCAATTACTCCTTTAATTTCCTGTCAAATTAAATTGAGATTAGAGATATTCCTATATAAAAATTAAGCCAATGCAGTGAAAATAATATTCTCTCTTGCTTTGTTTAAATAGTGTAGTAACTATGGAAGTAAAAAGTTCTTATTCATTGTTTTGCCCATGATTTGGTAAAAGTCATCACTTCAATTTTTATAACAAAAGAGAAATGAATAATTTTGCCCTCTTTCATTTCTCATGCTCATATATATCTTACTATTTTTATCTTGTATCATGGAAAAGGACTTTAAAAGACTGCATCATAATTGAGAGGTTGAAAGAATACAAATGTTGCAGAATGCTCAGTGATTTAGCAAAACTTGGGGCCTATTCCTGATTCCATGACTTACCATCCATGTGACCATGGACAAATTACTGAACCACTCTAAATCACAGCTTCTCAAATGGAGACAAAGCCTTTCTCAGAGGTTGTGAGAACTGAATGAGAATTCTCATTAGGGCAGAAAACATGCCTAGTGAACAAGGACTTTAAACAATGTTTTTTCCTGAAGTGAGATTAGATAATCACTATGAATACTGACTCTTCTGGTCTTACTTATTTTTCTTGTTAGTGCCATTAAACTAACAGTAAGGGATCAATTCAAATTAATTAATTTCAGGAATCAAGTGTCAACTTTAAGATCAAACAAAGATAATTCTACATTGTATTGATATTAAAGTCTATTATGCATATTCTAATCTATTCTAATTGCAATATATTTCTATTATGCTGAGTAGTCATTCAGCAAACGCATGTAAGTTTGAATTTTATATTTATGAATCTAAACATTTTAAGTTAAAATTTAAGTGGATAACTGAATAAATGCTGTTTTAATCTCATTAACCATCACATCAAATGAATAAAATACCTAAGGAAGCAAAAATGTGTACTCTAAAAACTATAGGATGCTGATGAAAGAAACTGAAGACAACACAGAAAGAAAGACATATTGCGTTCTTGGATTGGAAGAATCAACATTGTTAAAAAGGCCATACTATACCCAAGGCAATCTACAAATTCAGTGCAACCCCTATCAAATTACCAATGAATTTTTCACAGAACTGAAACAAAAGATGTTTAAATTTGTATGGAAACACAAAAGACCCAAAGTAGCTAAAATAATCTTGAGAAAGAAGAATGGAGCTGGAGGAATCACGCTCCTTGACTTCAGACAGTCCTACAAAGCTGCAGTAATCAAAACAGTATGGTACTGGCACAAAAACAGATATATAGATCAATGAAACAGAATAGAGAGCTCAGAAATAAACCAACAGACTTAAAGTCAATTAATCTTCAACAAAGGAGGCAAGAATATAAAATGGCGAAAAGGCAGCCTTTTCAATAAGTGGTGCTGAGAAAACTGTATAGCTACATGTAAAAGAATGAGATTAGAACATTCTCTAACACTGTATACAAAGTAAACAAACTCAAAATGGATCAAAAGACTAAATGTAAGACTGGATAGTATAAAACTCCTAGAGGAAAATATAGGCAGGACATTCTTTGCCATAAACTGCAAATTTTTTTGTGTTTATCTCCTAGAGAAATGGAAATAAAAAACAAATGGGACCTAATTAAACTTAAAAGTTTTAGCACAGCAAAGGGAACCATAAACAAAACAAAACAAGACAATCTGCAGACTGGGAGAAAATATTTGTAAATGATGCAATTGACAAAGGATTTCTAAAATATGCAAACAGCTCATATAACTCGGTATCAAACAAAACCAAACAAAAAAACCAAGTCAAAAAATGGGTAGAAGACTTAAATAGACATTTCTCCAAGAAAATATACAGATGACCAACAGGCACATGAAAAGACTCAATATTACTAATTATTAGAGAAATGCAAATCAAAACCACAATGAGGTACCACCTCACAGTGGTCAGAATGGCCATCATCAAAAAGTCTATAAATAATAAATGCTAAAGGAGAGTGTAAAGAAAAGGGAACTCTCCTATACTGTTGGTGGTAATATAATTGTGTGCAGCCACAATAGAAAACAGTATGAAAGTTCCTTAAAAACTTAAAAATAGAGCTACCATATGATTAATCAATTCCACTCCTGAGCAAATATCCTGTGAAAACTCTAATTTGAAAAGATACATGCACCCCAATATTCATAGCAGCACTATTTACAATAGTCTAGACGCGGAAGCCAATCTAAATATCCAATTGACAAATAGATAAGGAAGTGGTATATATATATATATATATATATATATATATATGGCATATATGTATACACACAATGGAATATTACTCAACCATAAAAATAATGAAATAATGCCATTTACAGCAACATGGATGGATGTAGACATTGTACTAAGTCAAGTCATTCAGAGAAAGACAAACACCACATGATATCACTTATGTGTGGTATCTAAAAAATGACACAAGTGAACTTACTTACAAAACAGAAACAGACTCAGACATAGAAAACAAACTTACAGCTATCTATGCAGAAAGGGGGAGGGATAAATTTGGATTTTGGGATTAACAGATACACACTACTGTATATAAAATAGAGAAACAACAAGGACATATTACTGCATAGCACAGGGAACTATATTCAATATCTTTAATATTTTGTAGCATGGTAGCACGAAGAGTTTTGATTTTTTTTTTTTTTTGCTTTGGACACAATGTTGCATTTTCAGTAAGTTTCACACATGCATCCATTACACGTATGCACATGTGCCTACATGCCCCATTCATAAGGTAAAATGCTAAAAGATGGACCAGGTGACATATTGGTTGATCTTTTTTGGTTGCTGACTGGATTCACAGTTGTTATCTCATGGTACGTATGTTTAAAAATGTATATATGAGTAGGAGAAAGGGGCAAGCTAGAAGGTCTATACTTGAATTAGGCAGAATCATTTGACAGGTACTGGATAGGTAGAGGAGGATCTGACTGTAGCCATCCTTACTTATCCCTTAGTTACCTCCCTATGAAACAGGGATTATAATACTACTTCCCTTAAAGTATTTGTGAAGCACTTACAGCACTGTCTAATTACCTTAAGGTTCTAAGTATTTCACAACTTCATAGACTAGACTGGGCCTAGGAATTTCTAACAGTTAAGAATAGGAACATAGTTTCAGCTCCAGTAGCAAGGAGTCAAGAGTCGGGACTCCAGGTACAGTGGTTCCATTCTTCCAGTAAGAATTCTGGGCAAGTGAACATTTGACACAACCAAAATGAGAGCCTACTGGTCAGCAGTGAGGCATTTGTTCACAGAAAGATAGAAAGGAGGAAGACACGACTAAATTCCTCCAGACTGGTGTTGGGCTGAGAAGAGTGCAGATCAGACAAAATTGCTTCCTGCTTCAGTACAGAGTAGTTAGGAATGAGGTGAAATTGAGCTTTCAGGTAGGAAGTATCACTGAGCAGACTGGGTAGGACAGAAGTAGGGGCAACAAATAGACTGATGAGACACCAGAAATTAGGTGAGAGATCAAATGTCTCTACTGTGGGCAAAGGAGAGATGCAAAGGTTAGAAACAAGGCATTTTATTTTACAATGTAGTTCCTCTAGTCAGTATAATTTTCTTAATGGGGCAATTCATTTCTAAGTAATGTCTAATTTTTGTCTCTGTATTCCTGAACCATGCTTCTCAGTGTTTTGCATAGAAAAGTATTCAATGAAATCTTTCTTAAAAAGAAATGATTAATGAAAATAACATGAACAGACATGCCCTGTGAAATGTAATTTCAGGTATCTTTCCATTCTAACTCACAGCATTAGGTATCCAATTATTACAAAATTGTAATATTTCCTTATCTCCAAGGGATGGGATTTGGGCCCTTTTTGCTGAGCTGTCATGCTGGAACACAATTCAGACAAGCATAGACAAATCCAATGCTGAAGCAAAAGGTATGATTGACAGTCTGAACTGGGTTATTAGTCTGAAACACATAGAAAAGTGGAAGTGAGGTCAAGAGTACAAAAAGTGCATCAAATGGCAAAGTTAGGGTCAAGAGCTCAGAGGTCAGAGGCAAGAAGAGAGGTATTGGGATTTAAGGTCAAGATATGCAAGATATGGGTAAACTGAGGTAGACAAACAAGACAGATTGCTATCAGAGAAGAAAAAGAGAAAAGCCGCAGAGACAGAACTTAAGAATTTGAGGTCTATTCCTTCATCTGATCACAGATTATATATGGAAGTCCCAGGTAATAGTCTCTAATTTATCTTTGGCTTGTTAATTAATCCTATTAATCCTAGTTTTCTCATTAAAAAATAGGGGGTACTTTTGTTATTTTTAGAATAAAATGGTGCAAGATCTGTAAACATTTAGTACAGTGCCTGACATAAGTAAGTTACAAATAGAAGAAAAAGAAAGGCCAGGTCTGCCACTTACTAGCAATGTGAACTTGGGACAGTTTACCCTCTCGGAGTCTGTTTATTTTTAAGAATTTACTTAGTAGTTTCTTTTTAGCATCAGAGAAAACAGACCTTAACATCTGGTCAAGTACCTGGCACTTATTCTCATGGACTAAGTGCTCAAGAAATAGAACAATCGTTACTATTAACTTCTGCATATCCATCTAGTATCTTACAAGATTCCTTCTGTGCAGTGTTCACCCCAGGAAGTGCCCATCTTAGTTTACATACACTACCTAGGAATTGGCTTATTCGGAATCAATGTCTCATAAAATACATGTTTTTGACAGTTTGAATTTTTGTTAATCAAACATTAGCTTTCCTCCTCCTCTCACTGTGGGCAGAATATACTTCCTGCTCCATGGATTTGTGCTTTGAAAAGAAACTGGCTTTGGTGAAGGGGATATTATCAAATGTAATGCAATAATCATGCAGTGGGTATGGTTCTGCCCTCTGGTGATCTAGCACAAGAAGAATATGCCATGACCGGCCCCCAGTTCAAGAAATATGAGGAAGCATGTGGTGCCTTCGCCTGGAATCAAAGCCAGAAAATCACGACAGAACCTGGCACAGCCACAGCCAAACCACAGTCCCATAAGCAAAGAAATGAATACTTATTGCCACTCGGTTTGGGGGTTAAGTTTATGATGCATCATAGTGGCAAGAAGATGAATAAAATGCCTAATAAAAACACTATTAAAGTGTTCAAGGGCAGATGGTATCTATTTCTCAGAATCTCTGAGAACACACCATGTATCCAGTTGAGGCCATCAGGTCTGGCCATTTGGGTCTGAGATGTGTATTTGTTATTGTCACCATGAGCACCTAGAATAGTAAGGAGTTAAGAAGAAATAACTCAGGGAATACTATCAAGAAATAAGCAATAATCACAATTATACAACTGCAGTAGTAACAACTGAGTTCTCAAATGTTAAAGATCAATTCTAAATGAGGGGCTAAAAATCTAACAGACCTTACTCTTCAACAACAATTTCAGGAAGCTGTTTGAGGACAGGACCTCAGAAATGCAATACAAATGCTGGAAACAGGTAGAGAGACTACTGGATGTTCTGGCCGTGCATAGCATGGTGCACTAACCTCCTACTCATAAGGCTTTTTATAATTCTGTACAAGATGTTACCATATAGTATACACAGTGGAGAGGTAAGTAATCTGTCTGATCAGACGACACCAGCAATCTTATTCTAACATTCCTCATTGCCTATAAAGACCTAGTTACTCAAATGCAATATGAAACATTTTAACACCTCACTGATAACCTAATTAATTACTGTATGGAATAAAATCTTAGATAGACATTCATTTCATATTTTATGAGTCATGTTTTTAACATTTAAAAAATTATACCTCAATAATGTAAAAAGAAACAGGGACAGAAGAAGGATGGAAGTCTGCCTTTAAGGTTGGCAAGGAGGCCACAGGCACCTGGCTGAACTGCAATGAAGCATCCCTTTCTGCATAACACACATCCTGCCCTAGGAGTCCCATGAAGGGAAAAAATTTATTATAAATTCAAGCAGAAACATGCTAGCTAGCGTTCCTAGAGAGGAGACCTTACCCAAGGGGTAGATAGGAAGATCACATGGGATATAGTCAATAGCCACAGCATTTTGAAGATGAGGGCTGAGGCCCTGCCCTTTTTTTTTTTTTTTTTTCCTTTCAACTGCTTTCAGGATTTAGAAAGGAGATAAAGAAGCCAGCCAAGTGCTGGTTACTTATCATAAGATGGTGTGGCAGAGATTGACAGTTACTTTAACATGCAGTTACTTTGCCCATGACCATTTGGATTGCAAGTGATTACAAAATAATGATTATTTCTAATTCAGAGAAAATTCATGGATCTTAAACATTAAAACCTGAAGTGTACATAAACACATTTTCAAAAAAAAACCCTGAAAGGATTTCATAAAAGTGTCCAACAGGTGCTCTTAATTAGGTACTAGCATTTGTAGGTCCCCTAGCTAATTTAGAAGCTCTCTGGAGTAACTCAAAGTACCTCTTCTATTCTTCCCAACTGAGTGAATGTAACTTTTTCAAGCTCCCTGCAGGTGCAAACTGAAATTAATTTATTATTTTCAGGAGCCAAGGCAGATGTCCTAGTTCTTGATCATTTTGTATGTCAGTATGTAATGATCGGCTAGGCTGTTGTGTTACCTAAATATTTGAAGAGATACAAAATTTATTCACCAGGAGACACTGCCAGTTTAAAAATCTAAACCTTACCTTTTCTGTACTGTTTACCAGCCATTTTTCTAGTTGTTTCACAATGTTTTGTTATTCCCCACGTTCTCTCCTCTTTCTATGCCTTTGATATTTCATGGACCTGCAGTTACTTACTGCCTTTTGTTTATTAGGCAAAATGATATTCTCTTTTTAGATTTGCCCTCAATTAAGAACATCAGATGGAGTTCTGCATCCATGCCTCCCAGAAAACGCTTGCATAAACCAACAGCATAGCACTTCTTACAATGTATGTAGGAGGGTTCCCTTTTCTCCACAGCCTCTCCAGCATTCATTGTTCGTGGACTTTTGAATGGTGATCATTCTGACTGATATGAGTTGATTCCCATTGTAGTTTTGATTTGCATTTCTCTGATAATTAACGATATTGAGCACTTTTTATGTGCCTATTGGCCATTTGTATGTCTTCCTTGGAGAATTGCTTGTTTAGTTCTTCTGCCCATTTTTGGATTGGGTTGTTTGTTTTTAAGTTGTATGAGCTGTTTACATATTCTGGAAATTAAGCCCTTGTCAGTCTCATCTTTTGCAAATATTTTCTCCATTCAGTTCCCACTACTGGTGGGAATGTAGTGTGGTGCAGCCCTAATGGAAAACATTATGGAGATTCCTTAAATGACTAAAAATACTTACCATATGACCCAGGAATCCCACTCCTGGGCATATATCCAGAGGGAACCTTAATTCAGAAAGACACATGCACCCCAATGTTCACAGAAGCACTATTTACAACAGCCAAAACATGGAAACAACGTAAATGTCATTGACAGATGATTGGATAAAGAAGTTGTGGTATATTTACATAATGGAATACCACTCAGACATAAAAAAGGAATAACATAATGCCATTTGCAGCAACATGGATGGACCTGGAGAATGTCATTCTAAGATTCTAAGTGAAGCCAGAAAGAGAAAGAAAAATACCGTATGATATCACTTATATACAGAATAAAAAAAAAAAAAGGACAAACGAACTTATTTTCAAAACAGAAACAGACTCACAGACATAGAAAACAAACCTATGCTTACTCAGTGTGGGGGAGGGTGGGAAGGGATAAATTGGGAGTTCAAGATTTGCAGATACTAACCACTATATACAAAATAGATAAATGACAAGTTTACTGTACAGCACAGGGAACTATATTCAATATCCTGTAGTAACTTACGGTGAAAGAATATGAAAACAAATATATGTATGTTCCTATATGACTGAAGTATTGTGCTGACACACTGTAACTGACACACTGTAAACTAACTATACTTCAATAACTATATATATATATATATATATATATATATATATAAAGACACACACACAAAAAAAAAAAAAGAAAGGAAAAAGGAAAGTGTCCCAGATCACAGCTAGTAGGTCTTTTTTAAACCAAAAACCGGCCTGAAACAATTTACATACTAATGTTTCTGTTTCATTGGAATTATATAAGAAAATCATTTTCGTTGTAAACAAACTTCTAAAATACTTGGGAATATCATTAAAGACTTTTGAGTTTATAATAAATTTTACTCATTTATTCATTTTAAACAATATTTTCTAGTAAGGACTGTTTTAAGTGCTGTACATGTTGCAGTGAATAAGAGGCTTCCTCTCAAGCCAAGAGAGAGGTTAAACAAATGCAGCGATGTATACACAAGAAAATATTAGATGTTGATGAATCTTATGCTGAACATTAAATCTGGTGATACAAGAGTGATTATGTGGTTTCTTTATGCCACATGATAAGAAATAATCTTTCTGAGTAGCTCATATCTAAGCTGTGATCTGAATTACAAGAGTCAGAATAGTAATAAGGAGGAGACTTCCCAAGGGAGGAAACATCTAGAACAAATGCATGAAGATGGGCTTTAGTTTGTTCCAGTAATAGAAATGAAGCCATTGAAAAGGGCAAGAACAGATCTCCTTTTGAAGTTAGACAGGCTATCAGGAATCAGATCACATAAGGTTGTAAATCAGATTAAGGACTTCAGAATTTATCCCAAGTATGATGAGATACCTGGTTAGAGTGGAATGTCTTAGGGCAATATCTTCCTGGCACAAGCAACTTTGTCCATTTACAACAATATGCTACTCAAGTCTTATCATTTTCTATGGGCACCACAATATAAAAAGTTTGAGAAGCACTTTGAGGGAATGATTACTGTTGGGACTTTGATTTAATGTGACTTGGAGTTGCAGAATGTCTACACATGGTTTAATTTCCTTCAGTCTATTTGCCTTACTCTACAAGCTAATGTTTGCCTGCTGTAATTGCTTAGGAGTGATTTTCCAGATCTTGTACCAGGGATTAAAAACAACATAAGTGTGTCACTCCTGTAAAGTGACATCAGCTTTGTGCTTGGCAAGCCCCTGACATCCTTAATTCATAGGACACTTACTGAGTGTCTGCTTGTAACCAGCTCCTCTTCTAAGTGCAGGGGTAGGGATGTGACAAAAAAGACTAAAATCCCTGCCTCCCTTGAGTTTGTATTCAGATGGGGAGACATAAAATACTAACATAAATACACACATAATACATACACAAAACACTAACATGTTACACGGTAAAAATGCTAAGAGAAAAATTAAGCAAAAAGGGAAATGGGGAATGTGAGCTTGGTATTTACAGTACTATTTAGACTATGGAAACTCCAAGAGGTGAGGCATTGAGCCTGATGGTATCTGGCAGAATACCAGGCAGAGGGATCAGAGGAGCAAAATCCCTGAGGCTGAAGATAATGCACACAAACGAGAAACAAAACCAGTGTAGGAATACTCAAGTGAGTAGGTGTGAGGAGGGAAGCTGAAGGGGTTACAGAAGTGAATGGGCAGGGAGTGGGTGAAACTGTGTGAGGACTTTAAATTCCACTCACAGTGAAATCGAACAGAAATCACCGGGCAGTTCTGAGAATCAGCCCTTTGGCTGTTAACTTTGTATGTCATAAAACTTGTTCTCCTTCACATATTTTAAAAATAAATTTCATTTCATTATCATAAAACACATGTTTTCATTATAGAAAAAGCAGAGTAGCCGTAAATAAAAAGCAGAGACATCACATAGTCTCAACACAAACATAAATATAGTAAAATATTGGTCTTTATCTTTCCAGCCTTCTCTCTCTCTCTATCTCCATCTGTGTGTAGGGGTGGGGTGGGGGATTGTGCATGTGTTTTGAGCTCTTCACTTTAGGTGCTCATAGTAACTACACTTTCAGGAAAGTGTTTACTCTGCGTGATATTGCTATTTTAGTCACTGGTCAACTCTACAAAATAGGAGTTTGATGAAAATCAACTACTTTATCACTTAGTAATTACATTCGTCTTTATTTTTAAATCGACTGCTTGCCGTCTATAGTCTAGAATGAATTTCAAAGCTATGATAATAGATTAAAATCAGTTAATTAGCTGGTTATTTATTTAGTTCACTAGGTGAAACCTGCTTCACTAGGATTTACAAAGAAATATTCACAGAAAGATTGAGACCACCTATTCATTACATTTGTTTTTCATTCAGTACATGTTTTCATTCAGTCCCACGCTAAGTGGAAGGTGACAGCACAAGGATCAAAAAAATGAATAGGAAAAAATATTAAGCTAACATTATCCATTTTTTGAGATAATTGGGATGCAAATTATATTAATAATTCCTTCAACTTCTTGTGATACATTAATCTAGTCAACTTTCATAAGATAAACACTCAGTGAAATATTGAGCAAATTGTAATTTAAGTGTAACCTAAAAATTTAACAACTTAAATTATGAAAGTGGCTAATTTATTTTTGGAATTCAATAAAAATTAAAATGTTAACTATTAAAATGTATTTATTACAATAAAACATGGTTCTGAAAGAATAAATATGCAAGTGTTATCAATTCTCTAGAATTCTTTCATTTTGAAGCATGGCAAATATTTTTTTTTCAGTTTTCTTTTTTTTTTTGATGGCAAGATGCTGCAAATACAGAATATTTTGTTTCACATAGTCACCTGTTAAATAAGTGAATAAGTATTATAGAAAGTATATGCTTTCAAATGGAGTCTATAAAATCTCTAAAGACAAACTAAATAATGACTTAGTAGAAGTATTTATCAACAAAAATAAATGAACTTTTACCAAATAGGCTAACATCAAAGAGGGTATACATTGTTTTTTGGAGAAGCAATGTGGAAAACAACTGAAGAAAAATTTAAGAACCTCTTCTGTTATGACAATTCTATAGCTCTTTATCACTTTCTTGGGTAACTATGGAGACTACAGGAAAAGGGGTGTGGACTTACAAGATGATAGGGTTTCTTTTTTTTTAAGTCTGTTGCTTTTTATTTGAAGGTTTATGGTATAAACAACTCATTAAAACCTATACTATGGATTCAATTATTCAGTGAAGGATCAAAAAATGAGTCAATACACAATTGTCTGTATACACATGTCTATAAAATATAGACATACTAAAGTGTAAATACACTCATATCTATAAAAGAATAAAAGGAGTATTTACCTAAACAGTATTAAACATATATAGGAAAGCATACATACGTATGCATATATAAATATGTATGTCAAAATGGATGCAGGTGAAATAAAGTCTATTCTTCTTAGTTTCATATTTAACCTTCAATTATTATTTAAATATGAATATATTCTAAAATATTTCTAGGGTGGATAATTTACACAATTGTGTCAATAGTAAATAATCAATGAATACTAGTAAGAAAAATTACATTGTATGATAGAGTATTTTTGTTTCTATAAATTCCTGTATTTTTTAAAATGGAAAAAAAATTAAATAAAATCAAACACTATTTTAAGTGAGAATTGCTTCCCTAAAATTAAATTGGATGAAATATTTTCCATGATTTTTCTAAGTTGACCAATTTGATTTCTAATATTTTTAACTGTCTGGTTTATATCAAAAGTTTATCACTAATATACTAGAGTTGTTTTTTGTAACTGTAACAAAAGTTAACTAGATGATAAAATATATGAATGTAACACATGGATGTCAGTATACAATGTGATTAAAATTACATATGAAAATCATTTGTATAGAAAAGAAATATACAAGACAATGTATTAGGGGACAGAACTAAGAAAAATATTAAAGCTAAAATCATTTAAATTTCTTTCTAGTGTCCCTAAATTTAGAGCTTTGAAAAACATATTTAAAACTCAGGATCATTATTAGATTTCTGTCAATGTGGATCTCAAGGGTGTTTCTAGGATGCAATATGTATATGATCTGGAACCTAATGGGGGCAGACTGAAGCACATGTAAAAACAGTCTATAATTAACATTTCCCTAGACACCTTGACTCAAACATTGTCAAGGGAAAGTGATGGGCTGAAACAGAACTGTTCCGAGGTAACCTTGAAGAGTAAGATAGGTAACCTTGAAGAGTAAGATGGGCTACATTGAACTATAAGAGACTCAGTTCTGAGTCAGTTTTAAGAACGGGACTAGAGAAATGTGTGAAGAAGTACAACATTACTGAGTTTCCCCAGGCAGAAAATAACGCTATAACATAGTAAACAAGGCACTTTGTCATTTTCCGGAAAAGTGCTATAAAACGTCTTAGTTACCAATAAAGATTTCAGCATTGTTCACGACTAACATCTAGAGCAGAGTTTCCCTCCTTGACTATATTCACATGTTGGGTTGGATAATTCCTTGCTGTCCTGAATTGTCTTGTGCATTGTGCAATGTTAAGCAGCATCCCCATCCTCTAAATGCCAGTAAAATTCCCCAGCTGTGATAATCAAAAATGTCTCAAGACACTGCCTGATGTTCCTTAAGAGGGTGAAGGGGCGGGTGGGAAATTACTTTTGGTTGAGTTTCATTGTCTAAAAAGGGTAATAAAAAAAGAATTAACATGGGTTACCTAGAGATTTTTCTTTTACTGCCTCTGCTCTGTTACAATTAGACTTAGTATTTCCTTTTCATGCATTTGCTTTGGCACCTTTTAATAAATACTTTCATACTGAATCAACAAAAAGAAAATGCTTTTAATTTTCTCTGACTTATGCCTCCATGAAAGACTTTACCAGTGAATTTGCCTGCAATATGATTTGTTTCAGTTTTTCCTTTAATATTCCATGAAAACTGGACAACAGTGTTTTAGCCCTACTCATAACAGTAAAGTAAGAAAATAAAAGAGGTGTGTTGTGCACGTGTAACATTAACATTTAGAGACTACTAGAGAGTTATCCTACTATGACTGGAAAAGTTCATGTTCAGTATCATAAGCACCTTGTTCACAGACATCTTTGCCACATTTACACCACTTAACTAATTGACTGCAAGTAACTTTGCCATAAAAGACAAAATAATGAATAAAAGAGGTACATTAAAAAGGACATAATGAAACATGTGAAATGAGTAACAAAATTAAAAAGGTTTCATTGGGACACATAATATTTGCATACATTTAAAATGAGTGTAGATTCATCGCAATACTGTGTAAAGAACTGACTTCATCTTGTGGGTTGCACCTGAGCATTTGCCTTTCAAGTCTTTTACTCACAGTGTATTACACATTTTTTCTTTTGCTTATTGATTTGTCTCTGTTTGGCATTGCACTTTTTTTTAACTAAAATTTTTCCTTCATTAAGAAAATACTAGGTTTGAAAGAAAACAGTTTCCAAACACTAGGATGCATTTTTGTACCTAAGCTTTGAATTGTGCTGGGAAAGCCTCTACACTGTTGTTTGTTCTTGGTATATTGTCACATGTCCATTGATAGATGTTCCTAAGTTCTATGGGAAATGTGGGTTCAACTCTGCAACTTCCAGGCCCTGGGCCTTTTTCTCCTCTAATGTAGTGTATTTCTAAATATGAAACCAATACTAGGGACAAATCATCATCATCTGGCAACTCAATAAAGCCATCAATACAATGAAGCTAGAACACTCCCTTACACCATACACAAAAATAAACTCAAAATGGATCAAAGACTAAACATAAGACAAGATACAATAAACCTCCTAGAAGAAAATATAGGCAAAACATTATCTGACATACTCAAAAATGTTCTCCTAGAACAGTCTACTCAAGCAATAGAAATAAAAGCAAGAATAAACAAATGGGACCTAATGAAACTTACAAGCTTCTGCACAGCAAAGGAAACCATAAGTAAAACAAAAAGACAGCCTACAGAATGGGAGAAAATCTTTGCAAATGAAACCGACAAAGGCTTGATCTCCAGAATATATAAGCAGCTCATATGACACAATAAGAAAAAAAAAATCCAATCCAAAAATGGACAGAAGACCTAAACAAGCAATTCTCCAAGGAAGACATACAAATGATCAAAAAGCACATGAAAAAATCCTCAATATCACTAATTATCAGAGAAATGCAAATCAAAACTACAATGAGTATCACCTCACACCAGTCAGAATGGCCGTCATTCAAAAATCCACAAATGACAAATGCTGGAGAGGCTGTGGAGAAAAGGGAACCCTCTTACACTGCTGGTGGCAATGCAGTTTGGTGCAGCCACTGTGGAAAACAGTATGGAGATTCCTCAAAAGACCAGGAAAAGACTTACCATATGACCCAGGAATCCCACTCCTGGGCATATATCCAGAAGGAACCCTACTTCAAAATGACACAGGCACCCCAATGTTCATAGCAGCACTATTTACAATAGCCAAGACATGGAAACAGCCTAAATGTCCATCAACAGATGACTGGATAAAGAAGAGGTGGTATATTTATACAATGGAATACTATTTAGCCACAAAAACCAACAACATAACGCCATTTGCAGCAACATGGATGCTCCTGGAGAATGTCATTCTAAGTGAAGTAAGCCAGAAAGAGAAAGAAAAATACCATATGAGATCGCTCATATGTAGAATCCAAAAACAAAGACAAAAACAAAACAAACAAACAAAGCATAAATACAAAACAGAAATAGACTCATAGACATAGAATACAAACTTGTGGTTGCCAAGGGGGTGGGGGGTAGGAAGGGATAGACTGGGATTTCAAAATTGTAGACTAGATAAACAAGATTATACTGCATAGCACAGGGAAATATATACAAGATCTTATGGTAGCTCAATGGTGAAAAAAATGTGACAATGAATATATGTATGTTCATGTATAACTGAAAAATTGTGCTATACACTGGAATTTGACACAACATTGTAAAATGATTATAAATCAATAAAAAATGTTAAAAAAAAAAAGCCTTCAATAATGTCACTAGCTGGGAGAAATGTAAATGCATTTCAACCAACTGAAACCCAACTGTCAAACCCCAAACTGTCAACCAGTTATTTATTGTTCAAAACAAAGATGCTTAAAACAAAAGTACCTAGAATCAGAAAAATTAGCTTAAACATTAGAGCTGACTTGTAATAATTATCAGCATCTCCTCCTTAGAAAATTTAACTTTACTTGCCATAATACAAATCAGAATAAGGCACTGAGAATAAAAATTACAACTATCCATGCTCACTGAATGTCTTCAAATGTGTCTTTAAGAAACTAGGCATCAAATTCTATTTTTTCTTTGAAGGACATGCCAAGAGTTAATAAAATATGACTTTCCAGAGCATGTCTTCATCAATATTTACAAAATACATTTCTTGCTTTTTATCATATTGGACTTCTAACAAATTTTGTGAACCTTCTACAGAATATGTTGCCAGTAGATTTTATGAAAACTTACATAGAAGAATATTTTATCTGCACTTTCAGTACTCTTCTTCTCATTTCTTCTTTCCCTTAATAAAGGGAAGAAAAACAACAGAAGAAAAATGTCCCCGACTTAAAACACTCTCTGCTGAAAAGGAGGATATGCCCTTCACAGCATTTTCTTCCCTTTTGGCCCCAAGATTTATCTTTCGAGTGGAAGTCCTTAAACTATTCAGTTACTGAAGGTACTTTTTTCAAACATAAGTTTTATTACCTCTTCTTGGAAAAGAATCCTAAGAAGAGAAACTTTGTGTTAAGGGCACACTGTCACTTTCTTCCATACTTAACTAACCAAACAAATCCAGAATCATTGAGAGATGAGATAGTTCATCAATCCTTTGACATGAAGTGTGAGTTATTGGGATTCATAATATCTGCATTCTGGAGAAATCACACACAAGAACTTATCAGTAAGATAAATTATAGGATAAATTATAAATTTTAATTTATCCTGTTAATTTCTACCAAGCCTGAGTGAAAATTCAAGTCTTATACTTCCTCTAACTCTGCTTACAGAAGTGCCTATTCTGGGTAAACAGGAGACACCCAAAGCATAATTGAATGAAAGTCAATGAAATGAGAGATCTCACATTTGTGTGTGGTTAACAATGCTAAACACATTTATAAAATTTGGAAATGTAACATATGGTTCCCTCTGGGCGTAGGGCAGAAGAGAGTGCCCGAGTAGCATGTCAGCTCTGTTTCAATTACATGTAGGATAAACAAACAGAGACTCCATGGTGCAATCATATTGTTTTCAAGAGTACCCTGGAGTCAGCTAAAAGTGGTTATCTCCATAGCCAAGATAACCAAGCTATGCAGTCGGAAACCTTGCTGTTTTTAATTACTGCGTATGCTTGTTAAAGGGCTGTAAATATGCTTCCTGGATCTACAGTTCTACAAAAGCCAATACAGAAAAGAGAGACTTCCACCCTACCTTTGTGAATCAGATGGCTAGAGCTGTGCTAAATCAACGTCTTCCTTTTATAAGAGCTTCTATATTGGATTAGTAGGTGATGATATTAGAATACAGCATCATGATTTAGTTTTGCCCTTTGTTTATTTGGGTCTTCACCAGCAGATGTAGTTGGTAATAAAAATACATTTCAGTCTCCATCAAGTTTAGTTAGTCTCAGAGAAAAAAAATTAAATTTTTAATACCTCAGCGTGATAGCTCAGAGGCAATATGATAAAATAAAATTCAAACTCATTCAGTCTCTAAATCATTAATCCATAATATAGTACAACAATCAAAATGTTATCAAGACTGTCTATTGCCTTTTGTCTTTTTCACTTTCCTTTCTCTTTTTATTAAAATGTAATTTTAACTGGGATCCTAGCAAATTGTCTGGCTCAGAGAGTTGGTATAAACTGTGATTCTGTCTACACACCTCTACCCCATCCGTTTCTCAATGAAACAAACCATCACTGCCTTTTCATACCTTTCAGATAATCACTTCTCTTAACACTGTACCTGGTAGAGATGTGTGACGTGATAGTAACAGGCTTGGTCTCTGTTCTCAAACTAACTTAGGGGACACTTAGTACTTATTGTGACATCAGTACAGTTCCTCTCTAAACCATGTTTTCATCTGTAGAGTAGGGATAAGGACAAGGCCTACTACCTAAAGAGTTATTGGTAACAAATGAGCCCAAAAGACCAGAGAAGGGGAATTACAATTGTTTTATTTACTCCATATGCCCAGAATGTACCCAAGTACCTGGCATATAACAGATTCTCAATACATACTTTGTTAAATGAATGAATGAATGAATGTATGACTGACATGGCATTTACTGTACTCACTTGTAATGATTTGTTTTCTTGAATTTATCACATAACATATAACTGCAGATGGACACTTAACCATTAATTGGGTTCATGCAGTGCTGCCCTGACTCCCTGTAGTCATAGTAACTGTGACCACACCGAATCTTTCTCTACTTACATTTTGTTCTGATTTTTCTGTTACCACAATTTACCAGCCTAAGAGTATATTAAGTTAATATTTACTTATGTGTTTTTGTATCATCTAGTCATATTTTATGATTGTTATATAAAGTTGAAGTCGTTATTAAACATTTTATAAAACTGAAAGGATTAAACTGGGTTCCTATATAGCATGTTTGTTCATATAAATAGATATCAAATGTGTCCCTTTCATAGATAAATCAATAAAGAAAACATAAAAGTAAGCAGGATATATTGAAAAGCACTTAAGAGTGCCTTTGTCTGATACTCAGGTACTTAAATATGTTAGCATCTCCTCTCTTCCTCTATATAAATCTAAGATAATTCTAAAAATCATTAAAGTGATAAAAGATCTCATATTATGTTATACTACATTATGATTCTTTAAGTATCAAATTTCACATCAGACATTTTTGCTATGCTATAATAACATTAAAAGACATTACAATTATACCTGTATATTCTGGTAGTCTCTACTCATCTATGGTTGGTTGGTATAAGGCTTTATGCCCCAGGGCTCAATATATTGTAAGTACTTAGCAAATATTTTCTAAATAAGTAAATAAAAATAATGTGAACCCATGAAAACCATGATTCCTAGAAAAATTCAGCTGACACAAACTAATACTCAATTTATTATTTTGAATATTTTACCTGCCTCTATTTTTTCCTGTTAAAGTTAAATACAAAGTGGATACCAGACCTGAAATCCCTGAACAGACAAATGCATTTTAAGCCACTTCAGCAAAATTAATCTATACTATTTCGTGAACATAGGTTATTTCTTGTAAATGTTTGACAATCATAAAAGGAACTTAAGTCATCTTCCTAAAAATGGTATGACATAATCATTTTTAGCAAATCCCCTGCTATTTGGAAGTGTGCATTGTAATAACCAATCACTGTAAAGTGTAAACAACTTTTTCACTTTCACTTTTAAGCCACCTTGTAACATCATACCCCTAAGCTTCATATTAGTCTTTGAATATGAATGCACCCAGTTTGCAAACTGTTCTTACACGTACAATAAACTCTTACTAAATGCTATGTATTGATTTGGTGTTTTTAATTTTGGCTTTCTGATAGTTTCTTGTGTTGGAAGTAGGATTCAGAAAAGACCCCCCCAATGACTCCAAGGCCAGTAAGTAAACAGGTGCTGGTACCCACAGAACCCATTGAGCACAATGCTTTCGCACTGACCCTGAAGTTTGAGGCTGTCTCTCTTAGATCTGAGCTCTGAGCTCTGCTCTCTGCATTTTGGGCTTTCTGACTTTATTGTGCATATCTGTAGTTTGTTTATTGAAGCTTCTTGGTATGTCATTTTGTTCAAAAGAGGAAAATACGTGATTCCCTATGTCTTGGAACAACTGTTAAGAAACAGGACCCCTCAGAGTTAAGACGTCTTAGGCAATCTAAAGGCAAAGGTGGGTTCCATCTAGCCTAAAACTCTTTCTGCAGTTCCTCAAAAAACTCTTGTTTCTTATGTGTATACCCACTATGGACCTGGAGCTTTTGCCTTTTTGGAAAATTGATGATTCTGGGTAATATGGCACATTAGATGCAATAAATTCAATAGACATAAAATCAAAAAAATTCTTAGGTTACTGGTGTACCCTTAATAAAAGATTATAAAAGTGTTTTAATAGTTAATATAATCTACTTAGGAAACAAAGGTTCTTGGCCTTATGAAATTGTTTCCTGTGCTTCCTGTTGTCTTAATCAGGTTTTAGATTACTTAGAAAAACTAAGTCTTTCCAATATCTCAAGAGCTAAGGCATTTTTTGTTCTGTGTACAATTATGTAACTTTCTGTATTTGATCACTTTAAAATGAATACAAATGTTACCTCATATGTTACACCTGAAACTAGTAATGTATGCCAATTAAACTTCAATTGAAAAAATCCTCATGTTCAGCTATTCTAAATAATCATGGGCATAAGTGATTGCTAATATATCATGTACCTTTGTAAATAACTAAAAGTAAAATAACTACTTAAAACAGTAGAATGGGAATCTGATTATAATCTGTTTAGGTTATTTAGTTGGTTAATTCCTGGCTTCTGGGAATCTGTTATGGGGAATTTTTTAATCCTTGGCTGTCATCTTCCATTTACTCAACATATTAACCTCTGTAATGTGTTGTGTTCTCTCAAAGGTTTTAAGTGTCTGCCAGCAGCCACTCACATGTCACATGATCCATCAGGATTAGAAAAACCTGAGCTGATTGACTTGAGCACCCAAGTCTATGCTGATGATGCAATTGTTAACAATGACTAAATGACCCTCCTTCCTGATGACTCAACCGGTAGAAACAACAAATAAATAATTTTTCTGGCATCAATAGTGGTAATCAGTAGTCACGGTACACTAGTTGCTCATATTTTTAGCCTATGGAAAGAATGACCAAAAATGGGAAATTGTTAAAATTAAATACAAAATGGAGATGAGACTTAAGTCACATAAACAAAACTGAATCTATTTTATTTCATGAACATAACAGAAGTTAGATTATTTCTTGTAAATGTCTATGACAATCATGAAACAATTTATCTCCCTAAAAATTGTATGAGGTAATCATTTTTAACCAATCCCCTAGCATCTAGATATACTCATTGTAATAACCAACCACTGTATAAACAATTTCCTCACTTTCACATTTAAGCCACCCTGTAACATCATGCCCCTAAGGTTCATATTAGTCTTTGATTTTGAAGGCATCTAATTTTCAAACTGTTCTTATATGCACAGAAACATCTTACTAATACTCTATGATCTGGTGGTTTCATTTTGCTATTTGTTTTTTGTAAATTTCTAAAGTATAATAGCATAAGATTGTCAGAGTCTGTATATCAAAACTTAGAAAATTAATTATTGGTAAACATTTGGGATTAGTATCTTTTCATAATTTGTTAATTTAAAAATTCTATTGATATGACATTGTGACAGTAAAACACAGGATGATAATGCTTTTCACCTTGTGTGATATAAATATAATTAAATACAAATGTGAATAAAATATTGAAAAGACAAAATATGTATTCCTAACATTTTGATTAATGCTCTCTTCAAACATAATTATTTTCTATATTCTGAATATAAATTTGTAAAAGGTCAGTCTAAAAAAGTGAGAACTGTAATTTCATATGCATATATACATAAGTATATAACTATATCTAGACTAAAATTTAAGTAAATGATAGATTTGGTAACTACCATACTGATGTAAAGAATACTGATGTAACTATTTTTCTTACAATGAAATAGTTTGAATCTGCATACAATTTGAATTCATTAGTATAGCAGGGATCAATAAATTAATTATGGATTAGCAACAAGTAATATCAAGGATTCCAGTGGGTACTCAAAAAGTGAAAAGACATGCAGAAAGACAGTTTGACTTGATTATAAGTTTCAGTAGACAAACTTTTCATTAAATAAAAATGTATATTGTGTATTGTGGGAACTTCAGATGATCATATTTTTATATCATAAAAGTTAAAAATATAATACATGATTTGGGAGATAATTTGGTAAGGCTTTAACATTAAATTAGAAGGGTAAAAATTACAAGAAACTTATTTGTTTCAGTTGATACAAATTCTCTCTTTTTGTACCAAGAAAAGCCTATTGTTTGAGAACAAGAAAGTCAGCTTTGTTCACACATTTAAAATATTATACTTGTCTCTTAAAATCTCTAGAGATACTTACATGAGAAAAATGTGCTTAATAAGCTTGTAAGGAGGTAAATGAGTAAAAAATGTTGTTCGAATAAAACTGTCACCATGATTTATTCTGACAAGCACACTAATGACATTTAGGTACTATATAATCTATTGCCCTAGAAAAAAAAAAAAACTCTATTATAGACATGAGCATGAACATTTATTTTAAAATAACTTTAAAAAAGCTGGAAGAGTACTGTGGTAACATCAACAAATTCTAGGCAATTCAGTAGACTGTCTTGATTATAAGCAGCCATATTTTTTATAAAAATAGAAATATTTCAACATGTAGTGGAATGACTGAAATATATCTGAAGAATATGGGCCAAGTAACATATTTATGTCATATATCAAAAATTAAGATAGTGTTATATACACATGAGTAGAAATTTCTGAATTAGATTCTTCTGGAAAACTATGATGCAATCAAAGGATTTTTATGTAAGTATATTTACCAAATAATTTCCCCATTTTGGCCTCACTGCCCAAGGCAATCTACAGATTTAATGTGATCCCTATCAAATTACTCATTTTTTTTAACAGAACTAGAACAAATGATCCTAAAATTTATATGAAATCACAAAAGACCCAGAATTGTCAAAGCAGTACTGAAGAAAAAGAACAAAGCTGTAGGAATAACCCTCCCTGACTTCAGACAATATTACAGAGCTACAGTAATCAAAACATCATGGTACTGGTATTAAAAACAGACATATGAATCAATGGAACAGAATACAGAGCTCAGAAAAGAAAGCTACAGACCTATGGTCAATTAATCTTCAACAAAGGAGGCAAGAATATACAATGAAGAAAAGGTAGTTTCTCCAGCAAGTGGAATTGGGAAAACTGGATAGCAGCATGTCACTCAATGCAGTTAGAACACTCCCTCACTCCATACACAAAAATAAACTCAAAATGGCTTAAACACTTAAAGACATGATAAATCTCCTAGAAGAAAATAAAGGCAAAACATTCTCTGACATAAATTTTAGCAATGTTCTCCTAAAGCAGTCTATGCAGGCAATGGAAATAAGAGCAAAAATAAACAAATGGGACCTAATTAAACTCATAAGCTTTTGCAAAGTAAAACAAACCATAAGCAAAACAAAACAAAATGATAACCTATGGAATGGGAGAAAATATTTGCAAGTGATGCAACTGACAAAAGGCTTAATTTCCAGAATATATAAACAGCTTATACAACTTAATAACGAAAAACAAACAACCAAATCCCAAAATGGGCAGAGGACCTAAACAAGCAATTCTCCAATGAAGACATACAAATGGCCAATAGGCACATGAAAAATGCTCAATATTGCTAATTATCAGAGAAATGCAAATCAAAACTACAGTGAAGTATCACCCCACACCAGTCAGAATGGCCATCATTCTAAAGTCAACAAACGATAAATGCTGAAGAAGTTGTGGAGAAAAGGGAATCCTCCTCTACTGTTGGTGGGAATGTAGTTTGGTGCAGTCATTATGGAAAACACTATGGAGATTCCTCAAAAGACTAAAGATAGACTTACTGCATATTCCAGCAATCACATTCCTGGGTATATATCTGGAAAAAACTCTAATTCAAAAAGATACATGCACCCCAATGTTCATAGCAGCACTATGTACAATAGCCAAAACATGGAAACAACCTAAATGTCTACTGACAGATGACTGGATAAAGAAGTTGTGGTGTATGTATACAATGGAATATTACTCAGCCATAAAAAATAAAATAATGCCATTTGTAGCAACATGGATGGACCTAGAGATCGTTATTCTAAGTGAAGTAAGCCAGAAAGAGAAAGAAAAATACTCTATGTGGAATCTAGAAGAAAAAATAGAACACTATGAGCTCATTCATAAAACAGAAATAAGACTTGCAGACATAGTAAACAATCTTATGGTTACTGGGGAAAGGGAGTAGCAATAAATTTGGCAGTTTGAGATTTACAAATGCTAGCCACTATATATAAAAATAGACAAAGTTTCTTCTGCATAGCACAGGGGACTATGTTCAATATCTTGTAATAATTTTTATAAAAAATATGAAAATGAATATATGTATATATATGTATGACTGGGACACTGTGCTGTACACCAGAAATTGACACACTATAATTGACTACACTGCAATAAAAAATAAATAATTTTTTTAAAAATCCCACATTTTAATTAAAACCAAATTATTTCAGAGAAAAGAAAGATATAATAGTGGGTATTGGTGCTGTGTCAGTTTTTCATGGTTTTTCCACTTCTGGGCATATGATTGGTTGGTTCTCCCTGCCCCTTTGGAGTTCATTAGCTGGCCATATAATGTACTGTATTTTGACCAATGAAACGTGAGTAGAAGTGTTATGTGACATCTCTGAGTGGAAACAGAAGACCGATATGCAATTAGAGATTTACTCTTTTCCTCAGAGGCTGCAACATCATAGATGAAGATTGTTCTATCAACCTGAGTCTTACAGTAATGGTGGAGAGTTGCTTGTTGGCCAGAAATAGACACAAGCAATAAACAAATAAAAGATGTTGAAATCACTAAAATTTGGAATTGTTTCTGCAGCATAACCATGGATTCAGTTTATTCTGTTCTATTTGGAGAACCATATAGTGCAGTGATTAAGGGTGTGAATTCTGGAATAAGGACTGTTTGGATTCATATTCCAGCCCTGTCTACTCATAAATCATTTGGGAATTTTATGTCACCTTGCTGTGTCTTAATATCCTTCTCTATAAAATGAGAATAGTACAATCTATCTTGTTTTTGTTTAAGAGTACATGAGTCAACACATAAAGCACTTAAAATATTGCTTGGCACATACTAGCACCTAATAAATATTAGCCATTATTCTCTCCACTTGGAAGTACAGTACCTTTCATTTGCTCATTTTTATAATACTAGTATCATTACTTATAATTGTAAAAATCAAAAGCAAAAAGTAACATTAACAGAATTTTATTTTATATTTTTAAGTAGGTATATCATCTATTTTTAAGTAGCATATGGCAAAATGATATATGTGCTATTTTCCTGTTAAGCATAATATTTGATTTATAAAACTACCTTTTCTAATTATGATAAATAAGAGTGAGTGCAATGAGAATAATGACACCAATAGTTTACTGTCATCATTTGGAAGCATTTCTTTTTTCTCTGGTATTAGTACACCAAAATTTTCCAGCAGGGGTAGCACAAGTAGACTCAGTATGAGAAACAAAGTATAGTGGAGTGAGATTTCAATGACCAGTACACCTGTGATGTTGGAGACAGTTTTGTCCACTTCAGCTTTTCAATTATTGGTATGGTTTTCTACCATATTTGTTACACTGATAATCAGTGTTAAAAGGAGTTTGCTGATGTCCAGCCCTTGGGAGTCTAGACACCTGTTCAACTTTAGAGAATATAAAATATGAATCAGGATTCTCTTTAATATCCTGTCTTTTGGTCCATGAGTGTTCATATATAAATTCTGAATTAGGCTGGTCCTATTTTGCTCTGAAAAAAAATAAATAAACAAATCTGAATACTTTAAGCTCTGATAAACTTTCTGTTGTGACTTTGCATAAATACGTAAACTTTTTGAATCAATTTTCAGACAAATTACTTAACTAAATCAGTACAGAAGGAGACTAACTTAAATTACACCTAAGACCCACTCCTCTCCAAAATCTTTAAAAAATGATTGAGAAATCTTACACAATGTGTTCCTCATTTAAAAGAGTTAATACCTAAGTTGGGGTGATAAAAACAAGTAGCATATACAAAACAATCATAGATAAATTTAAGTATTCTGTGATTCACATAAGAAAACTATAGAGAGCTATGTTTTATTTTAAAGTACAGTCTCTGAAAAAAGAATACAAATAATAAAAGGAGTTAGTTTTTTTGAAAAGATAAAGAAAATTGATAAGCCTTTAGCCAGGCTCATCAAGAAAAAAAGAGGATCAAAATAAACAGAATAAGAAATCAAAGAGGAAAAACTAAAACTAACACAACAGAGATACAAACATAAGAGAATACTATGAGCAGTTATTATATGCCAACAAATTGGACAGCCTGGAAGAAATGGATAAATTTCTAGAAACATACAATCTTCCAACAATGAATCAGGAAGAAATGGGTAATCTGAACAAATCACTAGTAGTGAAATTAAACTAGTAATAAAAAAACTCCCAACAAACAGAAGTCCAAGACTTAACAGCTTCACAAGGGAATTCTACCAAACATATAAAGAAAGCTAATGCTTATCCTCAAATTATTCCAAAAAGTTGAAGAGAAGGGAACACTCTTAAATTCATTCCATGAGATCATTATTCTGACACCAAACTGATTCCAAAACAATATCAATGTAACAAAAAAAAAAAAGGAAAATTATAGGCCAGTATCTCTGATGAATATAAATGCAAAAATCCTAAACAAAATGTTAGCAAACTGAATTAAGCAACATATAAAAATGATCATACACTATAATCAAGTAGGATTTACTCTAGGCATGCAAGGATGGTTCAATATCCACAAACATCAATGTGAATTACATAATTAAAAAAGGATAAAAATCACAGGATCATTGCAACACATGCAGAAAAAGCATTTGATAAAATTACATATCCATTCATGATTAAAAAAAGCTCAAAGTGGGTGAAAAAGCAACATATTTCAACATAATCAAGGACAAATATGGCAAACCCGCAGCTAACATCATACTGAAAAGTGAAAAGGTGAAAGCTTTTTCTCTAATATAAGCAACAAAAGGATGCCCATTCTCAACACTTCCATTTAACATAGTATTGAAGTCCCAGCCATAACGATCAGACAAGAAATAAAAGCCATCCAAATTAGAAGGGAAAAAGTAAACCTGTCACTAACTGCAGGTGACACTGTATCTAGAAAACCCTAACATCTCAAACAAAAAGTATTAGAACTAACGAATACAGTAAAGTTGAAGGATACAAGATTAACACTACAGAAATCTGTTGCTTTCCTATACACTAAGAATGAACTATCAAAAAGAAAAAGCAAGAAAATAATCCCATTTAAAATTGCATCAAAAATAACAAAATACCTAGGAATAAACTTAACCAAGGAAGTGAAAGACCTATACCCTGAAAACTATAAGCCACTGATGAAGGATATTGAAGATAATGTAATGAAATGACAATATATCCCATATTCATGGATTGGAAGAATTAACAGTATTAAAATGATCATACTACACAAAGCAACCTACTGATTTACTGCAATCCCTATTAATATAATTATGACATTTTTCACATAACTAGAATAATCTTAAAATTTATATGAATCACAGATGACCTTGAATTACCACAGGAATCTCAAGGAAAAAGAACAAATCTGGACATATCTTACTGCCAGATTTCATACTATATTGCAGATCAATAGTAATCAAAACAGTATAGTATTGACACAAAAATAGACACATAGATCAATGGAAAAGAATAGAGAGCCTCAAAATAAACCCATACACTTACAGTCAATTAATCCACAACAAAAGAGGCAAAAATATACAATGGAGAATGGTGCTTGGAAAATTGGACAACTATATGTGAAATAATGAAATTAGAACATTCCCTCACATCATATACAAAATAAACTGAAAATGTATTAAAGATCTAACTGTAAGACCAGAAACTATAAAACTCCTAGAACTCATAAGCAGAACATTCTTTGATGTAAATCATTGCAATATTTTTTATTGATCTGTCTCTTAAGGCAAAGGAAACAAAAGCAAAACTAGATGGGTCTTACTTAAAATTAAAAGCTTTTGCACAGCAAAGGAAACCATAGATAAAATAAAAGACAATCTACTGAATGGGAGAAAATATTTGCAAATGATGCAACCGATGCAGGGTTAATATCCAAAATACACAAACTCATATAACTCAATACCAAAAAAAAAACAACAAAAACACCCCCAAAAAAGCCCACTAAATAACCCAAATACAAATAGGCAGAAGATCTAAACATTTTTTCAAAGACTTACAGATGACCAACAGGCACATAAAAAGATGTTCAACGTCACTGATCATTATAGATGTGAAAATCAGATCCACAATGACCTATCACCTCACATCTGTCATAATGGCTATCATTACAAAGATCACAAATACAAATGTTGGTGAGGCTGTAGAGAAAAGGGAACCCTAGAACACTGTTGTTAGGAATCTAAGTTGGGGCAGCCACTATGGAGGTTCTTCAAGAAACTAAACATAGAACAACCATATGATCCAGCAATTTCATTCCTGGGTATACATTAGAAGAAAATGAAAACACTATTCAAAATGATGCATCCACCTCAATGTTCACAGCAGTATTATTTACAATAGCCAAGATATGGAAGCATCTTAAATATCCATCAATATATGATGATAAGGGATTAGTGATACATATATACACAATGGAATACTACTCAGCCATAAAAAAGAATGGAATTTTTGTCATCTGCCACAACATAGATGGACCTTAAGGGTGCATGCTTAGTGAAATAATTCAGACAAAGAAAGACAAATACTGTATGATATCACTTATATGTGGACTCTAAAAATATAAAGCCAATCAGTGAATATAAAGAAACAGACTCACAGAACAAACTAGTGGTTACCAGTGGGGAGAGGTCAGGGGAGAGGGACAAGATAAGGGCAGAAAATTAAAAGTTATAAATTATATATAAAATAAGTTACAAGGATATATTGTACAGGACAGAGAACACAGCCAATATTTGATAGTAATTTTAAGTAGAGTTTAACCTATAAGTGCAATGAATCACTATGTTGTACACTTCAAACTAAGATAACACTGTGAATCAACTATACTTCAATTAAAATAATGATAATAATAAAGTTCAAGCTCTTGATATTAAGGGTCTATGTTTAAATGTAGTCTAGTAATTTTCTAGTAGTGTAATTTTTGGCAAATTTCTTAACTTCTCTATGTTTCAGTTTTCTTCCTTGCAAAAAGGTATCATGTAACAGTAGCTACCTCATGAGCTCCTGTGAACAGTATTTAAAACACGAAAAACCTTTAAAACAGCACTGGACATATACGAAGTATCAAAAATGTTACTCATTATTGATTCACTGCAAATCATTGCAGTATGATTTAAGATAAGATGGAGTTTGATTATGCCTGGAGAATCCCAGGAATATGAAACTTGGTTTCCTCTTCATACGAACAAGTTAAGAGTTAAGAAACAGCTCTATAGGTTAGGGGATTGATGTGAGTAAAAGAACTAAGACTTGCTAGAAATAACACAGTCTGTTTGTGGCAGCAGAGCAGATAAACCAAATATTGAATTCAGTTTTTCTTACATGTTTTCTTGTATAGGAATTTTTCTACTATATTTTTTAACTGAAGTATAGTCAATTTATAATATTGTATTATTGTGTTATTGATATATACCAAGTGGAAATATAAAAGAATAGAGATTTTACATAAACCTACATCACAAATATTTTAAGGCCAGTCATTTTATATTCAATAAAGTATGTAATGAGGTATGTAATACAACTGAAAGAAGAAAGCAAAGAATTTACTCTATTCCAATTTGTCAAATGGATTATTGTTGCAATAGGAGTAATTTTGTACAAATAGCAAATGGAAAAAATAAAACAAATTTTATAAACTTAAGTAAATAGCTCTTCTCTTATGCAGTATAGTATATAGCATATAGAAAAACTTAGCAGAAAAACTTTAAGAAATTTTACTTTTCCCCAACTAAATCATGAAATTCTTGACTTTCAAAAATTGTAATTCCCGAAAGCTTGCCTTAAGTGAAAAAGAAAATGAAACAAAAAGATAATCTTCAGGAAAGCAATTTCCTAACTTGCCTCAAACTGTGTTTTGAAACACAGAAGAGAAACCAAAAACAACTGCAATTTTGGTCAGATATACTTTTTCTATAAGGCATTTCCTTTACAATTAAAGAGAAATGAAAAATCCAGCACATTGGGTTTATCATTTTATTCGAATAGAATATCACTTTCAGAATGAACTGTTGAAATCAAATAGGTGTGGAGGGGGTGTTAAAGCAACTGACTCTTCTCCAGGTGAAGAAAAAGAAGAGAGGTAACCTCCTCTAACCTTGTCAACATGAAAACTGTATCACTAGGAAAATAAGCTAATAATAGTTGCTGGAAGGAGAGTCCTTATCAATGGAAACTTCAATAATATATCCCTGGTTAAGGACAGATTTGAGTAAATGAACTTGGAATCTATGGATTATAAACATGGCTCCCTGAAAAATGTCACATTGTTGGGATATAAAATGTAGATATTTCATGAATAAAAGGTTACCATGTGAGGTAACCCCACAAAATCTCACTTGGGGATGTGATTTATTACTCTGAATCAGAGAGTGGATGTTCAATGTGGGATGAAAAAGCTTGGAGAGCTGTCAACCTGGCAGATCTCTCCCCTCCTTCACCTGAGCTTGATCGCCAGTAACTTTTAATGATTAGTATAACCTTAATATTGGGTAAGATCTATGATTTGTGTGTCTTATTTGATAACCTTGATCTTTTGTGTTACACCTCACCAGGACTGAATATTTTTCCTCATTAAAAGCCAGCAATATATAATATGTATAGTTCACCGTACAGGAATCATACCACGATAAACGTGTTAAAAAGCCCAGAAATATATAAAATCAACAAGGTCCTGCTGTACAGCACAGGAAACTATATTCAATATCTTACAGCAACCAATAATGAAAATATATATATATGTGTATAAGTGAATCACTATGCTGTACACCAGAAGCTAACACAACATTGTAAATCAACTATACTTCAATAAAAACAAAAACAATACAAAAACCAGAAATAGATTTCCAAATATATATCACAGTCTACTGCCAGATGCTGCTCACTTTTTAAAATCAAAGTAATAAAATGTTTTTGGTTTCTATATGTTATACTGATAAACAAAGCATTAGAAAAACAGTAATACATAGTGTTTATGCATATGCAAACTTTTACTTAGGTCGTATTTGCATTACTGAAACAGAAAAGGTAGTTTTCAAGAGGCCAGCCATTGATTTTCAGGATCCTATTCTTAAAATTCATGTGGCTACAACCAAATGGCAATCTGATGACAGATCTCCAAAAAACATAAAACATTGTATAAAAAGTGTACTAGTAATATATATTAAGCCCTAAATCTACATTAACTCAGTAACTTCTTAAAACATATACAAACCATGATGCAGAGAAAATTAAAATCTGTGTAGCATATTTATTGCCAAATGAAGGTATTTATTTTGTCAAGTTTACTCTGGTATTCTTAGTGAAGAAAAAGAAAAGGTACACCTAAATCTCTTTCTAGGTCAGAAATCTTGAAACTTTATGAAGAAGAATCTTCTGTAAAGAGCCTGAGTAGGAAGGCATGAAATTTATTCACTCTCTCTGGTCATTATATTCAAAATTTATTAGTACTTAAACTTTGATAAACAGTCTGGAATCCTTAAGCTAGTGGTTTTTCTTCCTTACAGGAGTGAGGTAACACTTCCGTCACCTTTTTTTATGTTTAAAAAAATTGGAAACTTAAAAATATATATATCTAAAAAATCTTGGGAGGACATATGGCAACGATCCTTTTACTCTTGCTACATTAATTGTTTTTGTCCATCAGAATTCACTTTGTACTCACATTTTTCATTATTTTTGCCCTTTCTTCCCTAGGAATGCTAATGCTATCGCATCAAATTTTCCTCGTCTTTAAAAAAGGAACTTGGTAAGAAGATAATTTAAAATAAGGGTTTCCTTATTTCATACGTATATAATCTGACCATGATGTTTAAAAATTAAAGATGCAACAAATAGCTTTCAGGTAGTCTTAGAAACATTCACCAGAAAATATTTTATTATCATTTGTGCCTCCTGTTCATCAACCTCCTATACGTACAAAGAGGAGAATAGCAAAGCAGAGAAAAGCTTTCACAAAACACAGTTAAATGAACACCCAATAGATATACTCAGGATGTTTGGTTTGGGGTAAAAAATAAAAGATGCTAACATCTCCTTTTTCCCTCCATTTTACAGCCTATCCTACTTTTCTCCATTACAGTTAATGATATAAATGGATTATGTAAATTCAGATATCAAAACACATCACTTGGAAGGCATGGAACATTCTAACAGTTCTCAATGCTTATTAATATCAAGAATAACAGTTCTTTTCAATGGAGGATATATACGTGAATCTAAGACTGACACTGGGACCTGTTTCAACTATATAAATCAAATGAAATTGACATATGCTTGAAAATGTATTTGTTAGTTTTTTTAAACACATCAGCATAACAGTGATTACTATTGCCAAAAAAAAGCACCAAGATAAAGATTCCTTTTAGAGTGATTATATGTAACAAATTAAGATATGATAGAACTATATTTAGACAGTCCTGTATGAACATATAGGCACAATATACAAAAAATATGAAAAGCATTCTGTTGTTATATTTGGACAGTCCTCTCTCTAGCATCAAGTTAAACATGGAAAAGAAAGTATATTTTTTTCTAAACAAATATTTAAAACAATATCAAATTTAGGCAATTTTGAAAAATGATACAACTGTTATCAAGGAAAATTTGTGCCAAATAAAAATCATACATACAAAATTGTACATAATATACTTAGAGTTTTCAGTAAAAAATCATTTAAAACACAGCTATATGGCATAAATCTAACCAAGAATGCTAAGTTGCTTATATTTAAAAATATAATAAATAAGAACATTTAACATGTGTATGTTTCAAGGCACAAAAAATAGATTTTGAAAATGATTTAAAATATAGATAAAATGTGTTAAAATTGTTAAAACATCTAGCAAAACTGTCCATGGTTTTCCTCTAAGCTTGATACTTGAAAAAATAATTTTCAATATTACAGAACTATTTCCTTAGCTAATGTATTACACATCTTACTTAAGCATTCTCATAGTAAATATGACAATTATGCCTAATCTATAAGGCAGTTTTAAGATAAATTCAACCTTTAATATATAATGTATATATAAAATACAAGTATCTATATATTTGTATGTGTAATTCATGTATAATTTATATTGAGTTTTGCAATCATTCAATTTACCAGCATTCTGAAATCAGGATACAAAACAAAATCTTGACTTTTGATCTGGAATGCCTAAGCACAATCTACAGCTTTATCACTTGTTAGGAAAGTTATATGACCTTTGGAAAGTCAGTTTCTTCAGATTCCATTTTCCTTATTTGGAAAATAAATATAATTAAGCTTGTCCATCTCTTATTTTTAGTTAGTGATTGTCAAAGTATTTCAGACAAGTATGCAGGCATAATAGTACAGCATAGTGTTTTCTTTCATCAATAAATATTGCTGTTACATTGTTCACAACTGTCAGATACACTTTTATATCTCTTGCTGCTTCTTTAAGAAACAATTAGCAACCTCAGTTTTGTTGTACACTGGAATACAGTGCGGTATTATAATGGTTCTTAAACATTTTTGTAAACAACAATGTCTCCATTAATCCCTATTTTTAATTCACTTTTAATATAATCAAATACATACACACATTTTAATAAATGGACAAAGTATATAATAAACATTGTTGGAAAAGATACTTCATGGTGAATACATTTCACCATGAAGTAAAGTTATTAATCTATAAACACATTCACTGGTGTATATTCAGCTTAAATTCCATTAAATGAAATAAAAGGAAAAAAAAAAAAAAGGTTTCCAAGGAAGCAGACTGAAAGGTCTTAATGTTGTTAAAGAGCAATCATAGAATAGTACCCTTTTCAGGTTAGGTGCCTTTTTTTTTTTTAATCTCTATTGACAGTTTCTGCTACATTGCTTTTGAAGGAAAAAAGTACCTTTCTTTATTGACTTAATTTACGTGCTAATGCAAATTTTTTTCCCTTTGCATCCTACTCAAAATATCTTTAATTGAATTCTTTCTTCTTCTTCAAAATGATATTGACCATTCAAGCTGATAAAAATCTTTACCAGGAGAGGGCTTTATTGTAGGTAATGGAATTTCTTACATTATCTACATTTAAGGGTTTGAAATATAAAATAAGACAATAAATAGGAAGAGATAAAAACAGAATAAAAGAATAAACACTAGAAAACTGTTAGAGAAACAAAAACATTTTCGCATCTTGAATTATAAAAGGATGTTTTAAGGGCAAATTCAACAAGGACACAAACAGTGTTTTCATGTAAATAAATATATTTACAGTTTTATTTTAATATCATGGTTTAAACCCAACACTTGATCACGCATATTATATGTTATATAATGATTCAAATAATTTAATTAATTTTGTAACGTATTTTTGAATGTTACCAACATTAACGATTATTTCATTGCCTGTTTAAATAATATAGAGAACTCAGTAAAACCTGCTTTCCTCTCCTTAGCTCTATGGCTCTTCTGTTGTCCTGCACCAGAACACTGAGACATTCTCTGGGCTCTGTCATTTATCTTTGCAATAAAGTACAACATTCATGAGTGCTTTGGTGCCACCCAGCCATTTGATAATTAAAGTGAGCTAGTATAGAAAAGGCAATCAACAAGGACACACAGAAATCAGGCAGTCCAGGAGACAATACATTCAACAAACTTCCCTCAGTAAGAGATCAACAGCCAATAGACTTTCTTCACTTGTTTAGAGATATAAATAGGTTTCTGACTTTCTGTAGTTAGACTCTTCATGATTTATTTCATTTGAAGACATACTGCTTTCATATTTCGATCTCAACACAAGAGAAAAATAGAGGTAATTTCATTCTTCAGTAAGACCTGTCACACTAGGATGGCGGAAACTAGAAGCATTGTTTTCAAATTTACCTAATGTACACAGAATATACAGTGAAGTTAAATGAAGACTATAACCAGAGAAAGACAAATGACACGGATGAGAAGGTTGAACAAAAAATATGTACTGCCAAGTGGAATATTACATTTTAGGATAGCTGCATATGGACATAATTTTTAAACATCTATTTTTGTTTTAAAAATACAATACAAATCAGGAATATGTTAGTTGAATCTTCATCCATATTTTATTCAATTGGGTATAAATGCAAAAGGTGTCAAATATTTGGAATGGAAAAATTTCTGTATTACATACTGAGAAATAGCCAACATATGCAATAATAGAAATTGATTTAATATTTAGCATGTGACAGATTTGTGATACATTTCTTATCAGATAATGATTTAACCTAGGTTGAAATATGTACTGGTTTAAATAAAACTTCAGTGCATGTAGGATTCCACAGGGCCTTGAAAAGAAGAAAACAAAAATAAATGAATGAATGACATCAAATAAAAATGAAATGAAATTTTTACTTAATATGAAGATTTAAAACATTTAAACACAAATTAAAAAAACACAGACCAACATAAATTTGTTTTACTCACGATTTTCTAAGTAAAAATTGCTATTAACACTCATTAAAATACCTGTATTAGCAGTGTTTATAGGCTCCAAACTTCCAATTAAATATTTTACTACCAAATACACGGTAAAAGAGGAAAGATAGATTAGCAAAATTTTATTTCCTTGGTTTTGTAAGTAGAGTAAAATATAATAGTTTTACTCAACTCTATATATTCCTCACTTCCAGAAAAATAAATGATTAATAGGTTAAGTCTACCTAGCTCTCCTGATATTTCTGTGAATCATCCTAAACACAAAGCTTCAACAGAATTTTCAATTTGCAGCAATTATTTTTAAATCTGTATACTTCACTGCAGTTTTCTGTGACAGGAGTATTTCACTTGGAAAAAAAAAAAAAAAACTCCGTTGTGCAGATAATGTGTATAAAAGGAAACACAGGATCCAAGAAATATAGAATGTGGCAGCTGCTCCCAAGAAATGCAGAATTCAATTGGAGAGATGTAAACGAACATAGAAATGATGAGCCCTACTGCAAAACAGTAAGTTCTATGTTAATATATAGGAGAGATTTACACATCAATGCAGAGAACTGATGCCAATACATAGAACTGACCACTACAAGACACATTATATAGGATCGTTAAGTGCTGAAATTGTTCTAAAGGACAGCATTCCCATTTTGGGTAAACAAAACAAGGTTATGGGATTGGAGCTAGGCCTAAAAAGAGAGATATATTATAGGGGAGGGGTAGTTCAAACAAAACAGTTAAGAGCAAAAGAACAAAACAAATCAAAACATTAAACAACTGAGACAAGAAATAGAAATTTGTGTAGGAGCAGTTTAAGTGGAATAGAAGATTTAAGTCTGGCAACAGTTGGAGCTAAAATTGCATAAATAGTGAAGAGTATCACTTTAGCAGCTATAGATGGTGGTTTGAGGAATGTAGATTTAATCCTTTAAGCCTTAGTGAATCATTAACAGTTTTAAAGGAGAAATACAATAGTGCAAACTGCATGTTTGTGCTTATTTCTTTTGCAGATTTATCTGTAGTGCCTACAGAGATTAGAATGTGTAGAGCCTGTATGTAGGAGGACAAGACCAAAACCAACGTGAGGCAGTCCTGAGGCAGCAAGCAGTACTCGAAGGTGACTGCACTTCGTAATCTGATCTCTTCCGTCAAAGTGCTTGCTCTAGGTTTGTGGGTAGCTGACCATCACTCAGGTTACAGCTCAAAGGCAACATCCCCAGGTCTTCCTTGAGTGCTTCCTAGGCACAAGCCCTCCTCTTCCCCTCACTGGTCTCTTAAATCTCATCTTTCTGCTGATTTACATCATGGCTCTTATCGCTGTGTGAAATTCTCTTGTTTATTTCTTCATTTCTAATCTATTTTCTGTCCTCATCCACTAGAATACAAGGTTTACGAAGAAAGAAAACTTGCTTGTTTCTCATTCACAGCTACAATCTCAGTGCCTGAAATACCTTTTTTTACTCTTATTTAAGTGACTGTATAAATGAAAAAAGGTGTAATATCTTTTGATGAAAGGAAACTTGGAGCTATAATATTGTTGTACACAGAGGCAGCTATGTATTTGCCAACCAACCATTATCTTTTTTAAAAAAGTCTGAAGAGTCATTAAGACTAACACACTTTTAATAGGTAATCTGTGTTTAGCACCTGTCCTCCAAATGCTAGTTAAATGAATGTAAAAGACAAAGGAAATATATTCTGAAAATTTTGGAAATCTCGAATTTGTTTTCCAGTGTATGACCCCTAACAGTCATATTTTTAATAAAGCTCTAACCCAAATCTACCTTTTAATATTCTAAAAAATGTTAGTAAAAATGAAGGGAAAAATAGTTTGAATATGTTTAGTGACACAAATGTCACTAAAGTATATGATTCTAACATTTCTTTTACCATGACAGTTTCTAATATTCTAGTATTTATCATGTAATGAGGACAAAAAGCCCCACTACTTCTGTCCTTTTCAGCTAGTAGAACACGGGGATTACAAGGAAACAACTAATGACAAAGAATGGTTCCTCTTGACTATTCTGGAGGGACATCAGTAATTTGAGAGCTATCATACTTTTTCATGATCACTCTGGGGCTATTGTAACTGCTTCACACCTTCAATGATCCACTTTTTAATATAATCTAGAGATTACTCCCTATCAGAACAGTGATGTTTTCTCTCTCTTTTTTTAAGCTTTACAGCTCTTCATTTTGTGAATGAGCCATAATCAAACATCCCCTATTGATGGTCACTTTTGTGTTGTTTTCATCTTTAGCTAATAAAAATAATGCCTGTAAGGGAAAACCTTATACAAGTGCTATTTGGTATATAAGAATGTGCATGCACTGGGTAGATTTCTAAAGATAGTATTGCTTAGATAGAGAATAAAATCATGTACAATTTTTTTTTAGACTTTTCAAAATTTCTCTCAATATCAAATTGTAAATATATGACAATGCTATTCTATAAAAGGAAAATACTTGAATGTAAAAAATTTAAATGACTGAATATCATATTCAATCATGTGAATTATGAAGTAAAAAATTATTACAGTACAATAATATCCACTTGAAAGGCCAAAAAACATATATGCATTTGTTTTTGTACATGTAATATATATATACATATATAGATAGATAGATTTATTATTTATATTTTAACATAATAAAAACAAAATGGGGAAATATTCTTAAAAAGCAGAAAATAATAGACACTCCAAGTAATTTTTGTATATTTTAATAATTTACATTACATTTCCTTTTGATTTTTATTGGACCTTAAGAAATATTAAGTCATTACTGATGCTCCCTCCAAGAAAAGCTAATTCTTTCAGGCTAACTTAGAGTTTGAAGCAACTTTCTCATAAATTAAAAAGACTAGAATTTCTGGAACAATATTAAGTGTTTCTTACAACCCTAAAATTTGAAAAGTGCTTTATTTCTAATACTTGGCTTAGACTAAGAAAATGAACAATTCATCAATTTTTAGGTTATAGTTTTCCAAGGCAAGAAAATACTGAACCTGTTTAGAGTATTTTTCTTTTTGAAAATTACTCTGTACTGGACACTTTTTCCTCTTATTTGATGGATTAAATCCAAATCTGTAAATCCATTTACAAGCATAAAGCTCATAAAATGACAAATCTGAAGTAATTCTGATATGTAAAGAACTATGACTCTTTAAGAACTCTGAATTGCAAACTACACTCTTTTTGGTATAAATTTCCTCTATAGTAACTCAGCTTTATAAATTTAAAATTCTAATTACCATCTTAACAATGTGTCACCACATAAGAGTATAATTTCCTGGTATTCTTACTTTATAGAGCATGAGGTTAATGTTACATGCAGCTCTCTTTCAGGAAACTTTCTGTAACACATTATTCTGAAAATTCCAATTCCTTTGCCTATTTGGTATGAAGCCAAATATTTACGGAAGTTTTTTTTTTTTTTCTGTAGCTGTCTATGGTTATTTATAAGTTATTAAATATAAAACACTTTACATCTTTATTTGAAACACTAATAATCTGATATTTTAATATTCTTTCCCTAAAAGTATTACTACTTCTTTAACTGAAGACACAAGCTAATAAAGGTGAGCAGAATTTGCCACCCCCACAATACGTCTCTTTGGCATAAAAATTACCTTGAACCAATTATTTTATGAAACTGCAGACACAGAAGTAGCTCTGAGAACTGAGTTCAGTGATCCTTTTGTAAGAAACATTTACATTTATAAGGGAACTCTCCATTTGTAAGGGTGTTTCCCTCTCTGTTCCCAGAAGAGGAGGATGACCAAATCTCTGAAAACTTATCAATGGAGAAGGCATTGACTTAAGTCTGCATTAACAACCTTAACCTTGTTTATTGTGCTTTTTCTGGTTATTTCCCACAACTGCCCAATATCTTTCTTTCATCTCTAGCTGGAGATGGTATTTAAGGTGTTGGCCTGGCCATTTCACGGAATTAGTCACTCAGTTTTCCTGTGTATCTTACATATCTACAGGAAGTATACATGATATTAAATTTTTGTTTTTCTACTGTTACTATGTCTTTTATTACAGGCAAGAGACAGGCAAGAACCTAGACATGTAGAAGTAAAATTATTTTTCCATCCCTACAGTTTGGTGACCCATGATGGAAACTGTTGAGGTACCATACTTGCTCTAAAGCCCACCAATGGGATTCTGGAAAACTGGCAGAGGCTGACCAAGCTTAATAACTCTTACCAAAGCCAGCTGTCCTAGATCTGTTTAACTATAATTCCTGGTCAAGAGAGGAAGGTCAACACTTCTTGTCCCTTCCTTTACAAATGTAGATTAGCAGAAGAAAATACCTGTGTGAATTAGTTTCTTGAATATAGTAACTTTGGTAAAGATTTTTTATGATGTGTACTCTCATTTTATATTGATTCTATTTCCTCCCAGAGAGATAATAATTGTTTGCTTTTGTCTCTAACTTTCCTGTCATTTGTCATAAGGGGGAGAAATCATAGCCTAGATGAGATTTTCCTTTTGTCTTGTTCTATGTCTTAAGAGCTTGGCTTCATGACCAGTAAGAATATTTTCTCTGGTATCCACTAATTGGAAGATGAATGTGTCAGCATGCATCTAGTGGACAGCCCAATAGCAGCAGTCTTATGGTCCAACCATGCTAGCTGTCAGGGGAATTTGTCAGAAGGGTTTAAGTCCACAGGGGACCCCTGACATCTCAAACTTCATTGTCTCTTTAGTACTGGAAAAGTCTCATTCCAGTAGCACCTGCCTAGTGTCACAGGCAAGTGTGTCTACAACTGAAGGCATCATATCAGAAACCAGAAAAATTATTTTCATTATACCATTTCTACCACCTGTTTCAATGAATGTCTTTGTTTTCTTAGACTAACTTTGAGAGTGAAATTTCTGGATCTTGTGAGTGCTCTATCTTTTGCACAGTCATTTGGGATGCTTCTTGCATCTATGGTTAAGCCATAAATAGCCTTACTGGTTTGAGTTGTTATTGAGACTAATATAAGATCCTACTTGTCAATGGCCAGATGATGACTCCTTTGAACTGAAAGAATTTCTGTGTCTGAAAAAGTGTTGGAGAGGTCTTGTTCTAAGTAACTGTCTTTCTGGTACCTATGAAAAGAGGGGACTAAGAAGTAAAAACTTACCTTACAGACTTCTTTAACAAGATGAAATTACAAAGCCTTATTTAGCACCACTTACAGAAGATAATTACCAGATTTAGAATAATTAGATCAGTGGACATCCAGAACCCCACTCACAGGAACCCTAACTGGGGGCTAATAGGTATTCTTCCCATCCATGATTATACTGTACTTATCAGATAAGCCAGAAGGCCCCTTGGGAAACCCTCCCTCATAAGAGAAACAGGTGACCAGAAGTTCTCCCAGGCCTTTCTAAAAGTGATCAGGAAATAAATCAGCTAGAGGTTGATGTTCAGGTGCTTACTGAAACAACAGTAGAGGTTCTCTCCCCTTAAGGTTAATTGGTCTAAAGTTGAGTTGCACACTAAGGGGGAAAAAAAAAAAAGAGCACTGGAAGGCCTTTGTTGAATGCTTAATACAAATTTTACAAGAGCATACTGCACTAAACCTTAAAGCTCCAGAATATAGAAATCTTTTGATCTCCATATTAGTTGAAAATCTCCCTGATACAAAGCAAATTGAAAATGATGCAGTCAGATGGGCAAAGTCCCTTGATATCATTTAGACTATGACCAAATTCTTTGAGGAATTACAAACAACTAGTTTTGTCTTTCAAATCTTTGCAAAACCAGAGTTGTAGCTCTAGAAACAATGCAAAGTTCACTATCCTTTTTTTTTTTTTTTTTAAATCAACCCATCAAACCTCTCCAGTTCTTAAAATGCTTACAGAAGATCAGGACCTTAGAAATGGTACTATCTGGCACTTTAGAAAAATAAGGAAAATTTAAATAATTATTCTAGATCACTGCTAACAGGCAAATATACTCTAAAACCCCATTTTGGAGAAAATTTTAATACTTTCTCTGTGTCTCTGAGATGCAAATTTTCTCCACCATCTTGTAAATTTTCTACTCCATTTTCTCTAAGACCTAAGAACTCCTTGGAATGTAAACTTTAGGGAGATATTTCTCATTAGAAACAGAAGGAGCTATTTGGAAAACAGGCAGATGAAAAATTTCAAGTGTCTTCTTTCATAAATATTAGCAAAAAAAAAAAAGCATTAGCCATTGCGTGGACAAAAGGTCAAAAACACAATTTGGATCAAACTATTCTCTTATAAAACAGTGAGTTTAGAATTTGTACCTTATGGCCAAAATTTTAGAATGAAAGCTATAAGATCTGTTTGCATCTGTATGTGTATATATGTATATCTATATATGTATGTTGTAGATGAGTGATATTTTTTCTACCTCCAGATGTTATTGCTAAAATTAACTTTCAGAGGAGCTCTATTTAATTGGCCTAAAATAAGTGCTTTATAAGTTAAGTATTCCTAAAACTCTCAGAAATAAAAACTAACCCCAGTTGTTTTTTTTTAAATTCACATCATCTGGAATAATTTTCTGTTAAAAAAAAAAAGCTAGTTGAAGTTTGTTGGTTTAATTAAAATAGACATATTTTCATTGTTATTAACATTAAATATTACACAAACATAATTCTCATTCTACCTGGGTTTAATAGTCAAAGAAGTTCATATTATCTGTTACAAAATTTGTCAACAGGAAAAATAGCTTCATATGATGGCTGACTTTGTTTAATGTCTCAAACTATTTGTAGGTAGTTTAAACAAATTGTTGATAACACCTGATTTAGATGTAAGAAGGATAAGAGTTTTTAGTTGAACTTTTCAGTAATAATTATGTATTATGGTATGTCTAGTGCAACACTGAAAGACTATTATTAAAAAGAACACATGCTTCTAGAAATTATAAAATGGATTAATTTGCAAATTTAAAGAATGCTGTTGTAACATACAGTTCACAATTGCTTACTTTCTTTAGTTTTTGCTATAAATTAACATGTATAAGCATTAAGAATTACTTTTACTAAGACTAAGACTACTAAAATTAAGAAAAACAACTCTGCATGTAAGGAAAGTAAGATTTACTTTTGGCTAAGAAAATGTATGAGGTGTAAAATTCCTAGAAATCTGATATATACTGGTATAAAGTTGTAATTTGTAATTCTATTTATGGTCTTAAAATGTATGCCACAGAAATCACCAAATATCTTTTTCAATTAAATTGATATGAACTCTCATCAGATCTTTAACCATAGCTATTTAAGTACTTTTTGATTTGCAAGCATTTACTGTTTAACTTTGGTGCTTTTGCAAAAGTGATTAATCCTCAAGGAGATTCATGAAAAGGACTCTAGCAAGTATAGCAGAATACCAATTCGCGATAATTTAAGATCATGAAACTCAACTAGGTAAGAATTGCCAGAAATAATGGAAAAGCTGGATTAAAGCAGGGTGAGATTTAATAACACGGGACTGAATAAATGATGAAGATGAATGTAATTTTTACAATTTTTTGTTTTAAACATTGCTGGTTCTTTAATGTTTTGTTTTTCTAGACTTAAGTTAATCTTTTTCTTTTCTCTTAAGCTAAGTATCAATTATAGCAATTTGGCAAATTGTCTTTGTGAATAAAGATGAAACAATTATTTTTTCTCCCTACCTGATCCCTCCATAATTCAGAGATTTTAAGTATTCTTATGTTCATGGCACTGTATTTATTTGCCTAAGTTAATTAAGAATCTGTTCTTGTTAACAGGACAAAATTGGAAACATTGGCTATATTACGAAGGCTCTGACTGGAGTGTCATATTTGAGAAAGTGCATACAATCAGATATGACCAGACAACTTTAAGAAACTAAGGTTGACTTTATGGAGCCAATAAAGCCCCTTGGAAAACCAGCCTGGTACCTTGCTTACAGGGTTCCCAGCACCTTACCAGGTGAGTAAGGACCAAGGTCACTTTCCGGCAGGCACAGAAACCTTGAGATATTTTTAGACCTTGAGAAAAGGTCTAAATTAACTGAAAACTGTAGGTATTGAGGCAAAGTGTGATGGCAACTTTTTCACTTGGCTTCCTAGCCTTGAGGCTTTTAAAAGTCCAATCAGATTATTTATTAAAGTTTCAGCAAAGCAGATTTAAAAAGAACCTGTAGCGCCAATCACTATTCTTACTGCACTTATGTAAATAATCAGATGAGCCAAGTTAAATGAGACTAGACTTATTTTACAAACATTTTAGTCTTCCTGTGATTATCTTTAGTAAAAATGAGGGTGATTATGGAGGGAAAATCCGCACCTTTGTGGATTTTAGATTCTAGTCCTATTTATTGTCTAAGAGGTTTTGATTTTTGCCCGTAAACTGTACTGGAACCCGAATTCTTTTAGTTTCCTCAAATATCTTGCTACAATTCTCCAAGCTCATTTTCAACTTCTCCCATCCTTCTAACCTGGAACGACTGAAAAAAGCCCTTTCCTAAAGCTCTGCAAACCCAATGTGAACAACCTGATATAAACTTTCAGGGAAATCTCTACAACAGCTCATGTATAGTAGACAAGCTTCCATGTTTGTTGCCACTCAGAAAGTTTACCTGAACACCTGATAACATAAGAGACATCCTGATAACATCAGAGACAAAAGATGCTTTGAGACTGACATCTAGAAAATTGACTTAGATGCCCCCTGGACTCACACTGAGTTACAGTTTGTTCTGATCATTAATCTGTCTTTTAAAATAGACTTGCCTCTTACTAAACATAATTGCTAGCACTGTATCAATCTAACACTGGAAACTCCTCTGCAAGATCACCTTCTGAAATGAGACACAACAGTTTAACTGGACTGACCTATTCTCAAGAGTAAGACATTGGTTCAATGAAATAATGGATCATCTTATCTCAGTTTCTGGGCTGTGGAATTTCTTGGGGTAAGATTTAAAGGTAAGATTGAAGGGGAGCAGAATTTGACACTCTGAAGTATGTCTCTTTGGCATGAGAATCATCTTAAGCTGACAGTTTTTAAGAAACTGCAGACAAAGGAGAACCTCTGAAAATTAAGTAAAAGTTACCCTTTTGTAAGAGACATGCATATTTATAAGGGAAATCTCCATTTATAAGGGTGTTTCCCTTTCTGTACCCAGAAAAGGAGGATGAGTTAACCTCTAGAAAATTTCATCAGTGGAGAAGTTACCAACTTTAACATGTATAACAACCATACCCTTGTTTATGGTGCTTTTTCGTGGTAACCTCCCATAACTGGCCTTCCTGCTGTCCAACATCTTTCTTCTGTCTTTAGCTAGAGAGAGTATTTAAGATGGTAGCTTGAGACATTTCAAGGAGTTCACTCAGTTTTCCTGTGTATCTCCAATCTATACCAGATGTATACATGTTACTAAACTTTTGTTTTTCTCTTGTTATTCTGTATTATAATGGGGTCTCAGCGAAGAACCTAGAAGAAAATTATCCTCCTCTACACAAGTATTCTCAGGTCCCCAGATATGAGTTAAGTAGTTGAGAAACTTTTTGATAGAGAAAGAACATCATAGGGGCTCATGATCTTAACAGATATTATCTAATTTTGTGCTGCTAAAATCAAGTTACAAGTAAGTAAAAGGATTGTCAGAACAGCAGACATCACAAGAAAACTAAAAAATAAATGAAGTAACTTAATTAATTAAATCTGACAGCCTGGGTAAACAAAGGCTCAAACACAACAAAATAAAAACGCTATCAGTCTGAATAATGCAAAAAGTAAAGTAATGTCACATCTTAATACTAAGATGAAAATTGTTATCATTATCATTTCAATTTAGAATATATGGTTTTATGATTTCTGCATATTGAAAAAGTAATGGTTTAAGGGAGCAAATGTGACTATTACCTTTAAAAAACATTTAAATATTAATTTATACCAAGTATAATATAATTGGGTTACAAATATACTCAGCTAATAGCTGTATAAATCCAACTTCATCATACTAAAATTCAGACATTTAAAATGTATTAGTGTACAGTGTGATTTCTGTTATTATGTACATACACAAGTTAATAAATTTCATGTAATCTTATCTTTTACATTAAGTACAGTATAGTAAATAAAAGTAGATTCTTTTTTGTACCTATTTCATCAGGTCTGTGTGCATGTGTATTCAGAGACTGTGTTTGTTTTATTTGTATATTTATCTATATAAATATTTTTATATTCATGTTGCAAAGACATATATGTATACATACATATATTTAAAGAATAAATTTGCTTTTGTAGGATCTTTCTGATTGTAGACCACATTAAAGGAAACTACTTCTTTCCCTAGAAATGAATATAAATCCCCAAAGATTTACATTGAACAAGTACTTGAGCAAAGTCTTAGAACTTAAAGACAAATTATGATTAGCTACAATTGCATAATATATTAGAAATAGATACTGAAAAATGCCCTTAGTATATACATAGTGTTTTCTTCCAAGGGTGGTAAAAATTCCTTCAGAAGGGACTCCTTGTCATACAATGCCACTTAGCATACTGGAAAATACTAAAAAACACTTTTAAAGTTTTCTAAGGAAAATACTTGAAATTTTGGAGTTAGATTTCCTGTAGAGATGGCAATCTATGAGATGAAGTAGAAGTACGTTGGGAAAAATTCTTTTCAACAAGTATCTACATTTCTTCTCTTTAATCAACATTATCACTGAATCAATACAATTTTTAGCAAATATAATCACTATTACTAGGTTAAAGGGGAGCAAAATATACTACCCCAAAACATACCTCTTTGACAAACGGGTTTTCAAAAGCTGGTTATTTTTAAGAAACAGACACAGAGAAGCTCTAATAAAATGAGAAGCAAGTTACCCTTTCCAAGAATTTACATTTTTAAAGGAAATCTCCATTTGTAAGGGTTTTTCCCTCTCTGTACCAGGAAGAGGAGGATGATCAAAACTCTAGAAATTTCTACCCATGAAGAAGGCACCAACTTAAATTTGCATAACAAACTATATCCTTGTTTACTGAGTTTTTCCTGATAACTTTCCATAACTGCCCCCCCCATCCCCACCTTCTGTTGCCTTCAGATGGATTTAAGGTGGTGGTTTGGGCCATTTCAGAGAATTAACTGTTTTCTTAGATTATCGTCCACTTATATAAGAGGGATATATTATACGTGTTACTAAACTTCTGTTTGTTTTTCCAGTAATTCTCTCTTATTATGGGGAAGGGGGCAGGTCTCAGCCAGGAAGGGTAGAGGGAAAGTTATTTTTCCTCCCATAAGGTTATATAAAGTATTTGCGGGTGTACTCTTGTTTTAATGAATATTTTATAATTATAAGAATTTTCACAGTTAACACTTAGCCTTGCTATTTTCCCCATAAGGATTTCAACCACAAATTTCATTTAACAAAAGATTTATCAGTTAACTAATACCAATTCTATGTAGTCAGAGCTGAATTAAAGACCTGGAGACATTCCAGGAATGATCTAGCTCCTAGATAAAGATGCAGGATTTTTAAAAGAATCATTCAAAGCAATACTGTGAAGGGCAACTGCACATTGTCACTCATGTTTTAAAATCACTGGTTGTCTATGCTGATTTGCATTTAACATATATTCTATAAGGCACAGAATAGTCATTGCAAAATATCTGCTAGATGTAATAAAGCAATATAGAATAAATCTGGATGATAGCAACATACACTTCTGTATAATTTTGTGAAAAAAGTAAAACAACACTTACTGATTTGTTAGATTTTTAGAATTATAAAAATATTAGAGTCTTAGTTATTCTATTCATTTAATTTTCACCAAGTAATTATTGAGTGCTTTCTCTAATTGTTTACTTTTAGTGGTACACCTCTAATAAATGGGATGTGCTGATATATAATTAAGTCTAAATTCCACTCTGCCTGGGCTGGAAGAAGAGTGGTACACACACAGAGAGAGAAGAGGGTGGAGAGACTGCATGCCAAAAAAGGAAGAAGAAAAGTACATGTAATTTACATAGTGTAGTTAATTAGACTGAGCTTTCTTCTCAATGCCAGTGCAAAGTGAACATGACCTCAGAGGCTAAGCAAGCTGTTCTCTCAGTGGTCTGCTTTCCCCTAGCGTGAGTCTCTTGAATCACTGGTCTGATTCTAGGGTTTAATGGTCCAGAATGTACTTTTTTTTCCCCTTTTTATCATATTGCAGAGCCTCTAAATGAAGCCAACCAAGGGCTGCAGCCAAGATACATCAATTTGTTCTGACTAGGGCCCTCAAGGGGTTTTTCAAGGAGCATATCACAAAAGGATTTCTGACTAAAGGGGTGTTCACCTCACCTCCTTCCAGTCTCACATCTCACCCTCAGATCTGCCCAGATCACTGTATTTAAAATTTCTGATCATAGCCTTGACCCCACACCTACATTCACAATTATCTTTTCCCTGTGCCACTGTTCTTTTTCACATTGCACTTATCAGCTTCTAACATACCATGCACTTTACTTACATGTATTCTTTGAGTATAATAATAAAAACTCAAGCTCCACTAGGGAATATTTGTGGTTTGGTTAAAGGGTGTATCTCAAGTACCTAGAAGAGGGCTTGGCTTCCAGGGGGCACTTAGCAACATCTGTTCAAGGAACATATGTATGGATTTTCAAAAGTGATGCCCTTAGAACATTACCACTAGATAAACTGTTATTCCTGCATTAAATATAAACAGCACCTGTGGCAGATGATCATGTATTTTTAATCTATGTTCCTGTCTGAAAGTTATCCTTAATGCAATATGGAAAATTGTAGTTCAAAAGAAAACCTGGAATATATCATTCAGTTTTTAAATCTGATATTTTAAAATTTGTGGGAAAAAAAAGTATCTGAGGTAAGTAAATATAGCTAAATGAAACACAATGAGGGGAGATACTCATCTACTAAATGCTGGAGCACACTGATGCATGATCAAAAGTGCTGAATTTAAGAAAGATGATAGCAACAAATGGATCTAAAATAGATTGAACAAACTGCAGTTTATTAGCAGCTAGATGAGAGAGCCTAATTGATAGTTATTCAATTTTTAGAATTGGGGTTAATCCATAAGCTGACATAACATATTAATATAATACAATATTCTCCTGCTCTAATAGCTAATAAAACAATTATAGTAAAAACTAATCATTCTTATTCCTTACATGAACTATTTTCATATTTGTTAGAATTCCCTGCACACTACACTAACTATTCCAAGGAGGGCTCCAAAATTAAATCTAAGAGAAGTAGCATAGATTGAGAATACACAGATAATTGCACTGAGTCTTTCAAAATGTGTATTCATAATGTAACTAGTTAAGGAGAACCCTGCATTTATAAAGCAATTCCCACCATTTGGAAAATGTGTTAAAGTATTTGAAAACTAGACGGTGGTGTGAGCATACATTTCCAATCTGATTCATGCTTCACTCATACATGATTGAGACAAAATGTGTGTGACGTCACAATTTAGTCAATTTTCAATAGCCAAATGAAAACCATTCATGATATTTAGACTAAGTTATTAATACTTGATGAAACACCTGGTAACTTTAAAACTCAAAGAAAATAAAGACAAAACATTCCCAGTTCGATGCTAACAAACATTTCTTTTTAAATATAAGTGTAAAATATATGCTAATAAAACAAAGAACTTATTAAAACTTCAGTGCTTTTGTCTCAAAGAGCAATCTAGAGACCCTGTGACTGTTCTGAGTCAAGTTCAGGCACTCATGGAAAGAAAAATTTACACTTAAAGTCAATCAGCCACATTTAAATAGACAATCTTCTGCAGAACAGCAAAAGGAAGTTTAAAAAAAAAAGTCCATAAAGATGTTAAGTTAATAAAAGTTCCTGATTTTTCTCAGCGTCAGAATATAAAATCTTCACTGTAGCATTTTGGTTATTCATTCTCAATTATTTAAACCAAAATATTATTTGCAGTAGTTCAAACTATAAAATGTTTACAGGCAGTATATGTGCTTTGTTGAAGTATCTATTCATATAGTTGATGTAATCAGAAGAATCTTGCCTACGTCTTAATGTAATCTTATAATCGGCAAGATTGCTACCTGACTGCATCTATTCATCCTCTATCCTGTTTTAATAACACAAGTGACACCTAAGAAATTATTCTTTGATCTTTCAATAAACTAAGCCTGTGCAGACAGAGGAGGGTGAAAGAGGTTAAATTGGCATTGATTATTTAAGACACATTCATCATTTATTTAACAATCTCCTTCATCACTAGAATTATTGTGTTTATAGGCTCTTGCTAAGACACTCTGAATTTATTTTTAAGTAATTCTTGCCCTGTGCATTAGAAATCAGAGCACATTGTACTCTAACATTAGTTTCAAGTCTCCTGATAAATCTGTTGCAGGCTAGAAGCTGTTTACTGTACAAATCTTCGAACTTACTCACTGTAGTGGATTTTTGGAAATTTCTCTTAATAGCTTTCATAATAATTAATATCTTCTGGGGATTCTATTTCCTATCTTAAGCAAAATATGTAGCAACAGCTGCCTTCCCAAGGATATTATATTAATGGATACTTGTAGTCTCTTATATTCTGACATTCATATCATTGAAACGTCGTCCATAATGGTCCAAAAAGAACAATTTGTGGCTAATATTGGCAGCTTTAGTAAGAAAAGAGGAGTACAAAAATCATCTATAATGCACAAAATTCCTATAAGACTTTTTAGTATTTTATCTGACAAATACTATTGAAAATTATCAGTAAATATAGTATAGATATATCTGGGTATATATATTTGTGAAAAATTAAAATGTCAGACTACACTTTCCTGAGAAAATGTGAACAAAATGTTGTAAGTCAAAGGATAACAAGTGATTCCTACTGCATATAAAATGTGACAAATCACGGAAAATATAAATATTTGTGGATGTGTTCTTTTGTTTCAATGAGTATTTTTACAATTGTAAGAGTTCTCATAGTTAACACCTAGCCTGCTATTTTCCCCAATAAGGATTTCAACCACAAATTCACTTTATAAAAAGATTATCTGTTAACTAATACCAATTCTATGTAGTCAGAGCTGTATTAAAGACCTGGAGACATTCCAGCAATGCCTATACTTTAAAGTACAGAAAATAAATTTCAGTCATGAAAAAAGTTACACTACTGATGAATAATATTCCAAACAGTCATAAAATTCATCACATTTAAAATGCTTTCCTTATATCTAATTGATTTATTTAAAATATTTCCTTCCCCAGTTTCCTTCATATAAATTACCCTAAAGTCTATTAGGACAATTACATCTAGTTACTGGCATAAGGTTCTATATGCATATATTTGGTAATCAATTTGCTGATGCTGATGATTATGTCCTGGAATACACATCACCAGGAAGTATAAAATATGAAATCTTTAGATTATGTTAACAACTACCCAAATTGTAAGAGACACTTGTACAAGGGGATCTTTTAAGAACTCACTACCCCCAAACTATTATTCTTTAACCTTAGTTTTATCCAGTAAAATACATTGAGCTCTCATTGTCAGATATGAAAAGAAGCTAGGAATAATGAAGAATCAACTATGATCATGGCTTTTATTTTTAATTTTCATTTACATGGTTGGAGAACTAAACAGCACTGATACAAGAAATTTTGTGAAAACAAGAGAAGTTAGGAGCATAGACAGGCAAATGCACAGAATTTGCTAGTAGCTATAGCTTAGTGTCTTCCCACAGGTACCATTCATTTTTAGCCACTATTTCTCACTAGTTGTCATGAACAGTGTTCTAGATCCCTTACATTTTATTTTATATTCAGTCATTCAGAAATTTAGAATTTAATCTCCCAAACATCATTTTCTTAAATTGAGTACAATGGAATAATTGAATCCAAATGCATAAGTATGTTCCTTTTGCCTTGCTGTAAGAATAAACTACTTAAAAAAAAAAAAAAAAAAAAAAAAAAAGACCAGACTTGCACAAAGAATGTGTGGTAGCGAACAAGTGATTTCACTTTTCTGGAACTCAGCTTGTTTGAAAATTGAGGGCACTGAAGTAGGTGGATTCTAAGTGTAAACACAGTTCCTGTGTTGTATGAATTCATGATGAAATAACATTTAATGGGAACTATGGGTTTATTGTTCTTATTGGATAACTCTCTGGCTTGCAGATTTAAAAATACCTGAGTTATTAATTGTAAAATACACATTGGTTTTATATCCTAGGGACTTAAATGCAAATAATATAAATTGAAAAAAAAATTTAAACAGAAAGAAATCTCCAAAAGAGATAAATAATTGAGTTATTGTGGTAAATCTGTGAACTTAATAAAAATCATTTCTTTTTAAAACTATGCAACTAACATCACCTAAATAATATACAACACTGGCATTTAGGAACCACTGAGGTCACAATATTGATATCTAGAAAATTTAACTATCTAGAATAAACATATTAAATCAAAGTAAGAGAGTAATTCAAAAGAAAAGCATAGCTTTTAATGTTTTTAAATTAATGCACATAAATATCTGAAAATTTTTGCTGGAATTCAAAACTTTGTCTTATTTCCTAATAGAGACACATAGCTTTATATTAAATATACTAATATACTTTGTAAGGCAGCAGAAAAGTAATATCCATATTTATGTTATAATGACAGGCAGATAAACTTACATTTTATCATTATATCCCTTTGTAACACTTCAAATTATCTTTATTCTACTAATACTTGTCAATGAAGTGCTAAAAATAATGTTTTTTAAAAAAGAGTTCTCACAAATGTTAGATCCAAGACAAAGAAGGTATTTCCTTTAGGTTTTCATCAAAAGGAAATTTAAAGTCATGAACTTAGGTAAAGTGAAAATTTCATAACTTTGTTTAAGGGAAGATAGGTATTTGAATCAAAGTTGCCCAAAATCATTTAGCGTTACTAGAAGCAATCTCGTATTAAATTTACAATCCTATTTTGACAGTTCAACAAGTATTTCACACTATGAAAAAATGCAAACTTTCAATTAAATTAGTTCTGCAGCCCGATTGAAGACCAAGAGCTAAAATAGTCTTGTAAATTTCTCTACAAAGCTGTTTTCTTTTATGCGCCAGAATTTAAAAGGATGTGCTTGGCCTTTGGTGACTGCAAACCTAACTTTATTAAATTGGTAATAAATAAATTAGTACTTTCTTAAAAATAAATTGTGCTAGTATGTGAATAGGTCTCTTTCACATGTCTGCAAATTCACTAATTCAGAAGACTGTATTAGAGATGTTGGTTTAAAAAAATTAGTAAGACATTGGTATGCTAGTGTGTGCCTGTAATTATCTTTTTCAGCCCCAGAAGGTATTTGGGGATTATTTAAGAGCAAAAGATGAATGGTGCACCATTAAATCCTATTAAATCAATGCATAGACACAGCAGCAGCAGAGGTAAATAAGCTGTGGAGGGCTGAATACCAATAAAAAAAGATAAAAATGGTTTTATATAGCTACTCACATCATAGCCTAGAAGTTCAGTTTGTGTGGATTTATCTACTTTTGAAGTAAAAGCCTTCTGTAAATGCCGGACTCTTTCCTGCAAAAAAAGAAAAAAAGCAAAACCAAAAACACATTGTTGGTGAGTCGTGTGCTTTTCCACGAATATTCCCCACTTATTAAAATCTGATTACTGTACAATTCCTGATTCTCTGTGTGTGCACTTTGCCTACCAGCTTAAATATTCAGAACTTTAATTTTCAGGTCATAACAACTCCATCTTTGGCATTTTTTTTTTTTTTCAGTCCAGGAACCACTGAGTCCGAACCACTGCTGAATGCTACAGACATGATGTGCTTAAATCCAAGACCAAATGCTTATGCTATTATTTCTTGTTAAGCTGTTTTATTTTCAATTAATTTGATAGGATTTTACTGATCTGGTTTTCAGAGCATTTACATTTAATATCCAAAACATTTTCAATAAATAATACCATCCAGTGGATTCCATTTAGTTTGTTTTTATGTTATTATTTTTATTGATTTTTTTTTTTTTTTTTGCTTCTTAGTTCTCTTCTGGAATCTACACATTCAAGAATCTGTCCTTTAAGGATTTGACACTAATCCAATCCTGTTTATAAATAGGTAAGGGAAATAATGCATGAAGGAAGTTTGGGATTTCATATCTCAAATGCAAATGTACAATTTCTGGTCTACTAATGTGACTGGGCTTCTGGCTAGGGGGCCTCTCATTTACTAATGTTTCACTTAAATAGAAGGTATGTTGAGCAGAGCTATTATAACATGTGCCTGGCATAGCTGGGAGTGCTGTGCTCATATTATCACATTATATTTGGGGATTTTTACTACTATTATCTTCCATTTTCAATGAGAACAATACAACTGACAAAGTTTGAATAACTTATTCCCAAGTAAGTTCACATGACTCCACCGGATTCTGTTTTTGCCTTAACTTGCTTTAAAGGACAATTTGTTTTGTTTTCTTGACTTTGGGTGCTCAAAATAGTTGTATAATATTTTAATAACAAAAAACTATGATTTAATTCATCTCTTTCCAGGAAGGGACAGCGCTCGCCACAAACCTCCTCATAAGAACTCCAATTATACAAAACTTGTGTTTCTCTCTCCACCCTCCTCTCATCTTCCTCCCCCTTCCCCATTCGCCCTCTTTCCCTTAAATTCTTCTTGAGATTTGCAAATTAAAGCTGTTTAACAAAGTACATGCATAACTTAGGTAAACATAATTTGACAATGAAATATGTCAGAGAAATACTTCATAGACTATTCATGTCTCAACCTAACAACTTCCCCATTATAAAACTTCTAGTGCTGCTGTTCAGACAAAAATGAAGGGGAGAGTAGATAACTCAAGAAGATGTCATGTGAAAAGTTAAGATTTTAGTTGTTGGGAAAGGCTTAGTGAAAAAGGGCCACATTTTCCAAAATAAATGTAAAATGAGAAGTAACAAGTTGTGTTTTCGACTTCTACTGGGATGGGAAAGAGCAGAGAAGTAGTAATAGGTAAAAGAATCAATAACATTTGCTAACGCTGAATGGTTGTTTAGAAAAGTTTATTTCAAAATAGGCTAGAGTAAGTACTGGAAAAATAAGTTGTAAATCTGTAGGTAAACAAACATTTATATATGAATCAGAGCCTACACACCAATGCACAGAGCAAGGAAGAATGAACAGCAAATCTTCCATTATGCTCCCTCATATTTTCATTTCAAGGGCTTCCACCCTAAAGGTAGGAGTTGAAAAGGATTGATAAACTCTGGTCCACTGGTCTGAGTTTTACAAAGGAAATTCAAATCAAGATAAATGAAAAACTCAGAAAGCTTCATTAACCAACAGCCTAATAAACAAAGCAAAACAAACAAATCCTAGATCAAGAATAGTTATCTTCAGAAATAAAAAAGAAAAGCAAAGACATTCCTAATGAAAATCATTGCCACACCCTTTGCAGGCATTTCCGCGACAAATACGTCATATGTGAATTTATTACATTTGCATTTGTATGCCATATTCAAATATGGAGAATGTTTCCAATAGACTCAGATGTAAAAGCTAAGAAGCAAATAATTTATAATAAATCAACTATACTTCAATTAATAAAAACTAAAAAAATAATTTAAAAATTTAGTGTAAATTTAGTTTATTTAGTAGGAAGAAAATATATGAATATCCATTACAGATTCTACAACATACACTTAGAAGATTAAATAAAGACTGTATAATTGTTGTGAAATAAGTCTTAATGGGTCTCGAATTTTTGCAAGATAGAGGGTATTAATGGATTGATAAAAATTTAACATAACAGAAGTATTATAATCAAACAGAAAATAAATCATAAAAGTAGCTATTACTAGACAGTGGAATTAGAGATAATTTTTATTTCTTATGTAAGAAATATATACTAATTTTATGTATATATACAAATGAATAATACGGGATAGAAACAAAGGATCACATATTTTCATTTCTACACTGATTTTATATAAACATTTTTACTAAAATTGATTTATTTCAATATAGAGAAATAGATATTTCACCTTTCTGATGCAAATTATTTGCATAAATTCATCTATAATTTTTATTAAATGCATATTTGGGGTATTTTTCAAGGTTCAGGAGATATGAAGAAAAAGAAAACATACAGCTCCTTCTATAAAGAGACTTCCAGTGTCAAAGACCGAAAAATCAAAAACAGTTAATAGTCAATATATAAGGTAAAGATACTACAGAGAAGCTGCAGATGTCTTATGTGTGCGTGTGTTAGAGAGGAAACAAATAGAGTTAAACAACTGAAATGCAGAAGCTACTGACATCCCAGCTAAGACCAGGAAGAATTATTGTTAGCCAACTTGGAGCGGAAGAGATATGGGTCCTTTCTCAGGCAATGATATTTAGAAACACCTAGAAGTCAGAGAGACCCTGACAAAGATATGTATAGGCAGCTACTAGTTCAGACTTGCCTAAGGAGAGCCAGTAACAGGGACATTAGTGAGAAATCAGTCAAGAGTGGTAAATCAAGTCTATGCCAGAAAGGACAGAATTTTATGTCAAAGGATTTTAGTATTCTCTTAATTTTGAAATTTGTTTTTAAAGGCCATAAGAATGTTTTAACTAAATTATAATAGAACTAGTCAAATATTTCCTTTCACCTTATATAAAAAACAGATTTAGAAGGAAGCAACATGGAGAAGAGAAACAACTGAAATACAATGATCTTTTTTTTCTTGACCATTGATTAATTTACACATACATGCCATTTAACCTGGCTCTTTCAGTATTTTCTTGTGTTAGCAAACACTGCAATGCCTTCTTTTAACCTCTCTGAGGGATAGAGGAGTACTGAAATAGCTCAACTTTTGGCAGATAAATTTTATAAATAAATCTACACCTCAGACAAAATATCTGTCTTTATGTTTTCCTTTCCAAGCAATGACAATATTAATACACTTTTGTTTTTCTTACTTAAGATTAATAAAACATATGAGTGCTTAGAATTAACAAAAAGCAAAATGACTAGCATATTCTGTGGAAAATGTAACCAAAATGGAATGAAGAGAAATTTCTTTATATTTGCTGTCATTTTACACTGCTGACTAAATTGACTCTTAAATATGTGAAGGTTTTGAATTTTACACAATATTGCTATATGAATAAAAATATGTAATGGCTTTCTCTCCAAATTTCCAAATACTTTCATTTGATATGAGGAATAATATAACATCTGTATCAGAAAAGGTAGCTAACATAAGTAAATGCATATCAACTAAAGAAAACATACATAATTTACAAACTTACTAAGAGTAGTTCTAAGATTCACATTCCTTCTACTTTAATTTTTACTATTACAATGATTACCAACAATAATAAATGCTGTCAAAGAATGTGGTTATATGCCAGGTACTGTATCAAGTAATATATATGAATCTTCTCAAGGACATTCAATGTTACCGTCCCTTTTCAAAAGAATAGGAAACTCATACTTAGTAAGTTGAAATCATTTGCTAAAGGTCACACAAACTATTAAGTGAAACAAGTAAGTTAAAAAAACTGTTATAAAATAGATACATAAGTTTACACTGTATAGTACAGGGAACTATATTCAGTATCTTCTAGTTACCTATAATGAAAAAGTATGAAAATGAATATATGCACGTATATGTATAACTGAACTACTATATTACATATGCAAGGAAACATACCAAAAGCACAGTTGCTGTACAGCTAGTATAACAACAAAACTCTTCTTGATGTTCATCCTGCCTATACTCTTTTGCCGACTCTACTAAGTCCTTCTGCTTTACTGTGAGAACAATTTAAGAATGCTTAGGATTTATTGGTTTATTTCCAGTAAAAGCTACAATTCTACATAATATCCATTACTCTAAATATAATCAACAATGCACTTTGGAGCATGAGTCAAGAATAAAATGACAAAATTGAAAGATGTAAAAAAAAAAAACTGAAATAAAAAGTAAAGTTGAAAAGGCATGAAAACTTTCAGCAATGATAGCAGTTCAAGTAGAGTAATCTAAACAAATATTCTGCTTAAGCTGTTAGAATCACTTCTGATATGTGCATGTTTGTGTGTGTTTTATGCATTGTATAGTCATAGAGTCTCTCTCTATAATATATTGCTGTCCAAATAAAAGGCTAGTTTCTAATTTCTTTAAAAAAATTTAATTTCAATTTCATTAATCAAAAATATGTATCTATTAAATGCCTGATCATAAAAATATAATGGGTACAATTGATATATTTTTGCACTTTCACATGTGCACATACAAGCACACATAATTAAGGATTGAGGAGGAGGAGATGTGGTTAAAAAAAAAAAAAACAAAATGATGACAAAGCCAGTAGAATTGCTTTTTAAAATAAAGCTTCAAGTGACTAAGGAGATAAAGGATATTGGCGGTTATTTATTCTTATTTTACAATATATCTTTATTATTAACAATATTTTCAACTCTGCCATTTTATTAATCTACATAATTTTTATCTTAGACATGAATATCTATTATCATTCTAGAACTGTTAAAATTATGCATGTAAAATACAGTGCAGTAAACAAGCTGAAACGGAAACATCAAATAATCCCAATAAATAACTCCTATTTATATTATTATAATTACCTACACAAAAGTTTGTGAAAATCAAGATAAAAAGGAGGTAATTTTTTATAAAATAGAACATGAAGACCTACTTGCGTGGGTTAGCTTTAGAATCTAGTATAAAAGGAAATATACTCATTAGTAAAATTACCAGAGACTAATACAGGAAGTATTTGTAATAGTGATTACAATTCCACTATATGAACACATACCTGAGACTGTTATTACCCAAAATCTAAAAAGTTTTGCAAAGAGTAGATTTGAATTAGAAAAAGAAGTGTCTTAAAAATATGGAAAACACAAAGATTTCTTAAAGTAATATAACCTAAATTTAGATTTAAGTCATGGATATAAAGATTAAGTTTATGGAAAGAAAAATAGTATTGAAAGATTGACACTCTAAAGGAGGAGAAAAGCTAACTTTTAAAGTTGAGGAGCAATGTAAGCCAACACAAGAAAATTGACAGTTTTTCTTTTTTTATTGAACTACAATCAGTTTAGTATTTTGAGTCAAGATAAAACTAGAAATTGGAAGGGTTAAAAAGAATTTGAACATCACCTTCTAATCAATTTCAATGTCAATAAGATTATTTAAATAGAAAAAATAAAAATAAAGGGAAAATCCTTAGAATTTCTTAATGATGCTAAGTCCAAGGATAAGCTTGGGAATGAAAGGCAGTATTATAGAGCACATTGATTATTTTCACCCACCATTAATGAGGGCATATCACTAAAGACATTAGTGGAATTCTAAACAAGCACAACAGTGACAAAGCAAATCAAACCTCCCACATAGATAGTCAAATTTCCTGGAACTGCCAACAGATATTAAAATGTATTAAAGCTTTCTCAGTTTTTGTTACGGAAAATTGCTAACATACAACAAAACATAGGCAGAGTAAGAGAAAGGATCCCTATACACTCACCACCCACTTTTAACAACAGAGATTAGAATTAAATAAAAAATGTTAGTATTTGCTGTACACTTAATAGCTGCACTAATCAGTTTTTTCCTTCAACTTAGATGAGAGCTGTTTGTATTAGAGGACCTACGCTGACCTTCCTCCCACCCTATCTCTGCCCACGGGAAGAGGATTCTGCAGGGATTAGAGATTAGGAAAGTGCCCCCGTAAAGCCCTGTTCCCCTTCCAACCATACTGCAGAACCCTGGAACTCACAGCCTGGCTTAGGACATGACTCAGGTCATCCCTCCTGAGAGTTGTCCAAGGAATGGCTATGGGACAGCTGGGTTGATCACACACATGCTCACCAGGCTCTAAGGGGCAGAACACAGGGTGTTCAAGGGCCAGGTTAGGCCGGAGCCAGGGCTGGCTCTCTCCCATGGTCAGGTTCTGGCACACAACTCTATGGAGTCCAAAAAAAATCTGTAATTTGAACACTGATTTCCAAGTCATTAGAAAAGTATATTTATCAAGACAGGAGGCTAGAAGATATTTTACTGAGTAATTTTTAAGCTTGATTTATAACTTAAATCTTTAGACTTATGTTCTGTGAGTCCCCTTTTATGTTCTTGGCCCTAATCTCACAAATGATAGCAGCTGACTTATTACTAGTCCTTTCTTGGTCACCACATCTCAGGAAAAGTTTGAAAAAGTTGCAACAAGTCAAAGGGATAAGGGGTTTATTTTATGTTTAAACATTTGAAAAATGGGTCAAAATATAAAGACAAACACAAAGAGGAACTGTCAAAAAAAATCAATAAAACAAACATCTGGATCGCATATTTACTTTCATCCTATCTTATGATACCTAAACTCATTGGGAATTGCTTGACATCCTCCACAAGCCATCACTTCAGACTGCATTGGAGGCGGTTTTTTTTTTTTTTTTTTTAAGAAATAAGGACAGACCATTACACAGCATATTTTAAAATTATGGCGCTCATTAACTATAAGAGATTGTACAAACTGAACATACACCTAGGTTTAAGAAACGTTTAGGTCACTTAAAAAATAGATGGATCAAAAAAGTAAACTGGGACTTTTTATATCTTTGGAGACTGAAATTAGTGGAGATATTATATCCACAAAACAGTACACAATATTCTAGATGCAAAGTATATGGACTCTTTCTCCCAACCAGAACTGAATGATGCTTTCTGTTTCAATTCTAACAATACTCTTAACAGTTTTTGGATTTTTTTCGAAGGGCACATTGTACTATAAATAAATACCAGCATAGTTTCGGTAATGGTGGACTAAACAAATATGTATTTGATTTCTTTAGCGCTTTCAACAGACTGATCTATTTCTTTTAATTTAATACTCTTCTCAGTAAGATGGAGCTAATATTAAAAGACCTCAAAGAGGAGTCTGAAAGATGTCTTTGAGCTAGATCCTTAAGAAGCTAGGGGCATTTAGTAACTGAACAGAAAGGAATGAGAAGTTGTGACTGAGAAGCATCACCTCAATTGTTTGGGCTTGGCCCCTCTACATTCAACACATCTGTTAATTAAGAGTTCACAGTCTTTCTTTTCTATCTACTGCCACTACCCTGACCCATGACCTAGATACAAGCAAGGGAATGGAGCACAGACATGCACCAGGTGTGCACAAGCTATCACCATGTATTATTTCTATAGTCTCTGTAATAGGTTGAATAGTGACACATCTCTCCACCCCCAAATAATTCATGTCTGTCTGGAACTTGTCAATGTGACGTTATTTGGGAATAAGATCTTTGCAAATGTAATCAAGTTAAAATAAGGTTCTACTAGATTAAGACGGGTTGTAAATACAACGTGACTGGTGCCCTTATAAAAGGAATATTTGGACACAGGAGAGAAAGCCATGTAAAGACAGAGGCAGAGAGAAGAATGGTGTATCTGTAGGCCAGGCAACCACAAAAATTGCCAGCAACCACAGAAGCTAGAAGAGGCAATGAAACATTCTTCCCTAGAGCCTTCAGAGGAAATGTGATCTAGTGAGCATCTTGATTTCAGACATTTGTCTCCAGAAATGAAAGAAAAAAACCCCTGCTTTTTGTTTGTTTGTTTTTTGAGTTTTTTTGTAAAGTCAAGCAATTTATGGTACTTTTTCATAGCAGCCAAAGGAAACTAACACAGCCTTCTAACTGGTATTCCTGTCTTCACCCATATTTTCTCCACTCCTTATCTGTAAATAACAGCATAGTAATTTGAATGTAATTTGAATCATCTCACTCTTATGCTTAGAACCTTTTAATAATATCCCATTCTAACATGGTGGCCACCAGCCACATGTAGCAAATGAGTACTTGAAATGTGGCTAGTTCAAACTGAGATGTATTAAGTGTAAAATACTCACTGGATTTTAAAGTACCAAAAAGACCTCATTAATAAAATATTTTATGAATATTTTATATTTATTACATCTTGAATACTGTTTTGGATATGAGTTAAATAAAACATACTTGAAATATTAAATTACATAAATGATTATTACTCGTTGCATGTTTTGTATTTCTATCAAGCCGTTCTGGTCTATATGATAGAAAGTGAACCTTTACCATGAAGTACAGCTCCCCTGCCTCTCCTGGCCCTTATTTATTATGCTAACTTCATCTCATACCAGTCTTCCCCTTGAAAAGTGACATACTCATCTTCCAGTTGCTTGAGTGAACAAAGATTTTTCACAGTTGAATTCTTTGAGAGGAAGTAATTAATGAATTAACTAATTATTTAATTTTAAATGGATGTACTGGGGATTGAACTCAGGACCTCATGCACATGACCATGCACTCTACCATGGAGCTATAACCTCTCCCTCCACAGTTGAGTTTTTAACATGCCATTCCCTCCATCTGGAATGTTCTTCATATTAGGTGTTACTGCCTTAGAGATACACTCTTTAAATTCCTATCTCCAGGTAATTATCTTTTAATTTTTAATCTCTTTTTACCAAATATCCCTCATTTCAATTGACAAGTACTTCTTTTATTTGGCTGTTTGCCTATATTTGGTCTATTTTCTGCACTAGCATCTAAGTTCCCTACAGCATGGATCATGTCTATTTAGAGCCTTACTGATTCCAAACTGTCTGATGTAGTTTGTGGCACATTCTACGTGTTTGATACTTTTTAAAATAAATGAACAAGTAGGTGAATGAGAGATGGTACATGAGGTCTGAGAGGATTCAGCGGAGACCGGCTGCTGAAACTGACATACTGCAGAAGCGCCTGCTATAGGGAATTTAGTATTAGGGACATGACAAGTCCAGTAAAATTTCTAGCATTTGCATGGTCTATAAATTTAAGCAGAGACAGATTGGAAATGATATATGAACTATGGGTTATTCTAGTAATTCTAGGCTGTATAAATGCCTTAAGAGAAACAAACAAACAAAAAACAGAAGAAAGGAAGCAGAAAGACAAAAGTGAGGACATTAAAGAATAGGCACACATCAAACACATGTCTGAGGATTTGATGCTGTAACATCAGGTAAAAAATATTTTCATGAATAGGTTAGGATTTTTTTTTTCAGCAAAAGCTTATGTACTTGATCCTTACTTTTGCCTGAATTTTGTATTTTAAGTGAGAAATTAATTTGATGATTCCAACAATGATGGGAATTAGGGAAAAAAAATCATGAATATTGGAGTGTCTTCCATAGGAAATAGGGCCCAGGAGAATTTTTTTTTTTTTTGATACTTCAAGTCCCAAACATTCCCTCATTAACAACAACCTGGTCTGTAACATCCACTTTCTAAACTATGAAACTCTCCATTCTCCTGGTCCACATTTACATGAGGGGACTTCTGCTAGAAGTATTCTTCTGGTTTCTTTCTCTACTTCTCACTCACTCCTCTTCATCCATTAACTGGTAGGTGACCTTAGGATAAATAAACATGGCCTGTCCACAGGATGAACTCTCAGCTTGTCCAGACACAGGCTTTACAGACTCATGCCCTGTGGGAGAAGCCTGCAAGTCTCCCTTTTTGTCAGCAACTCTGATGGGGCATCTCAGCTCAGGTAAGAATGTATTGGATGGCTACATGGCTGTATTCCAAGTCAGGTTTGGGTGGTATTATAGTCTCATTTAATCTCTCTAAATCTTGTATTTTGCAATTATTTCTGAATTTAGGAGGGCAAAAGGATGTTGTTTATGGTACCTTTGAAGTCTCTCTCACACATGCACACACACACACACACACACAAAATCAATCTGGAAAAATGGAGTTTGGTATAGTTACTGAGTTCTGGGAGAGTTTTAAGTGTGCTGACCAATACAACAACCAGAGAATCTTAATTCAACCTTGAAAATGGTTCCTATTAAAAAACAAACAAATCTGTCTCAAAAACAGAAACCTGCCTGCCTGCAATATTGAGATTGACATCTTTGAAAGCATGGGAAAAATTCCTCTAGTTTTTTCCTTGCTTGATATTTTTATTTAGGAAGGTCAGATATAACACCCTGCTCACTTTATCATTAAGGTTTAAAAATCAGATTCCTGTTTTGAAGAAAAGACTCACTTTTCTTCAAAGAGAGGATTGTGACAATTTTGTTTTATGGTATTGATTTAATTTTAATGTATATCAAAATCCTTAGAAAAAACTGAGAAGTGACACAAAAGGCAGTCATTCATTAACATCAATATGCTGACGACAGCATTCCAGAAAGATAAGCATAAGGGAGACCAAAAGAAGATCACTGAAGACTTGCTGAGACAGCACAGCATTACAGGTTGACAATCAGCTGGAAAACAATGGATGTTATGAATCAAACTTCACCTGACAAACTGTATACACTGATCAAACTTTACTGGCAAACTCAAGAAATTTTGAAAGCCATAAAATACATTATCCTTCAAATTTCCTTCAGCATACTCATAAGCACAAGTGAAAATAAAATAATCCCATACATGTTTATCTGAACAGCAAAATCTACTGAAATAGAATCTAAAGAGATTATGTGCGAACACTTAGTTGCTTGGAATGTCTGTTTATCCATGTAGAGCTGGGCTTAATTGATTCCAACAAATATTTAATGAGTATCTATAATTTATTAATTCATCCATCAGTAATTATAGCATATTTAACTATGTAAATTAAACTATGAGTTCATTCTTCCTCTGTGATTAGAAATACAGCAATATTTAATTTTGTTTAATACCTACTATTTTGTGTATTTTATATTTACAAATTAAACTATTTCTATAAAATTTTTGGCTATTTGTTCACTCAACCATTTTAGAGCCCAACTCCTGAGTAAGACACCACTCTGCTAGCTGTGCAGCTGGTGGAAGCAGTGCAGACTCTTGAGAGAGTGGTGTATATAGAGCACTGAACACAATGTATTCGTTACTGGGAGAGTAGTAAAACAATGCTGTCCTGGCTTTTTCACTGCTTATAGTTCATAGGGAAGACAAGCTTCAATAAGGAAACATACCAATAGATATGATGTTACAAATTTGGTAAGTGACAAAAAGGGATGCCCTGAGCTGTAAGGAGAGAGAATTACATGAATGATGTTCTTTATTTGTATGTGAAGATATAGTGGGCCTTCCTGAGAAAATGGTGCTTCAGGTTAAACCTTCAAGACAAGGACACATTCAGGCTGTAAGCAGGGGACTGTTTCAGAAAGAGATGGAAAAAGCTTAAGGAGTGTTTGTGGGTCGGGGAGAAGTATACACTTTTCTTTTTTGAAAAACAGAAAAAGTATAGCGTAGCTAGAACTTAAATGAGTAAGATGCATGATTAACATCATCAGATGATTATAGGCTCTATTAAGCATTGCCTTTTATGTTAAGTTCAGTGGGAGACCACTGAAATGCTTTAAGTATGATTCAATTGTATTTAGCATACATCACTCTGGCTGCTATATAAAGAAAATGGAGGTAAGGAAGTTATGAGAAGAGAATTTGGAAGAAAATATAGTAGTCCTTTGATGAATTCCCACTTTAGTTTAAGGTAGATCATATTATTTTTCTGACATTTATGATCAAAAGAAAAGGCCAAAACCAAAAGTCAAGAAAAGAGAAAACTAATCCCAAAGAAACTAAGTATTTCCAAAAACTCAATAAATAGTGGTAAGATCTTAAGTAACAGTCTTAGGTCCAGTTTTATTTACTGTTTTAAATGTATATTTAAAGTTTTCTTTTAAATAAAATATTAGGAACTAAAAAATAAAATTAAATTTTAATAAAAGATACATAAACACATTCTGTGTTCATCTTTGTATTACTTACACGTTGGCTACTATGCAAATCTATTTTATCTATTATCAATCATAGTGCCTATATATTTTGTACACATCTTTATTATATGTTTCAAAGTCATATGTTAATAGCAACTATTTTTAAAACTAGACAGTATATTGTAGATGTAATGTTTTCAAATATCCCCACACAAAGCATATAGAAGTGCATAAAATTAAAGGTGAATATATTCTCCCTTCACCCTGGTCCCACTTACAGACTTAAACAGTCTTAACTGTTTTTATTCATTCTTGCGGTTACAATAATTTAAAATATAATTTCCTCTACTTCTTAATTCATCACATTTAGATATCATTGATAATTTCTCACAATTTTTGTTCAGGTAAAAAATTAACATACTTTTATTATCCTACATTTTCTCCTTCACCTTTCAATTTTCATTGGTTATATAATTAACATTGTTTTTAATCAATTCTTCTAATAATCACTAATATTTAAGTATATATTTAAGCCTCTATCTCTTGGCATGTCAAATTTAGATAGTACCTAGTAGTTCTGTATCATGAAAGATATCATGAAAGCATTAGTAAGCTTTTTTGTCCTTTGCCTCTCCTCATTCCATCTTCAACTTTTATTATTAATGCTTAAATTGTTGGATAAAATCATTGTCCCACAATTACAGTAAGTCATCCATACTTTCTATAAGTTTATTAAAAATATTAGAATAATAAGTTTATAATTTTGATATATATTTACGGTTTAAATCAAGTTGTAGAAATAGTCCCATGAAAAAGGTACTGAAATCCAGCTGATGAACAATTTCCTAGGCAAAAAGAAAAATCTAAGATTCAAGGTCTAACAGAACTTCTTTTAATTTCATCCTTCATCCCTTATGTGTCAACTTGTAAAGGGCATATATTATTGCATTTTGCTTACATTTCATTATTTGTTAAATCTTGAGGCTATTTAGACTAATTTTAGAACCACACAGAACATTTTGTGCATATTTCTATTTTTTATTTTGAATTTTTTTAGGATAAACTGTGGAAATAGAATTAAATAATATGGGCATCTTTGTGGATTATGCTACATACTGTTCAATTGTGTTCAAAGGATTGTAACCAGTAAAAATAACACTATAAAGCAATATATGCATTAGTTTTTTAGCTATGATCCCAGTATTGAATTTATATTTCAAAAAATACTGGCTAGATTAGTGAACATGTTATTTCAAGTTAATATTTGCTCATTAAGAATTAATGCGAGACATATATACATATTAGATGTATGTAACTGAAGTGGACTTGAATTAAAATTAATAAAAAACTATGACATAGCAAATCAAAATTATGAAAGATAATATCACACCTGACCTTTTCATTCCTTTTATTAGTAAAAATATATGCAACTTCTTTCAATGTCTCTTATGTCAAAATGCCTACTAGGCATATCTACTTAAATAGCCCAAATGCTTCACTATCTCATCATTCTAAACAAAACCTGTCATCTAACATTTTTCTTTCTCTTTGGACTCCCTGTACCAGAAAAAGGTATCATTATCAAAGAATCTCCAATTAAAACCCTAAAGGTCATCCTAGATGCTTAGTTTCCCACAGTGACCCATCCCAAGTCCAAGATATTCTCATCCGAAATCACCTTCAAATGTGTCTATTCTTCTCCATTTTTAACTGCCAGTGTTTACTCCAGACTTTCATGATTGTTCCTCCAACATCTTGCTCTTTTAGTAGTACACTCTCCTCTAGCTTTGTTTCACTTAATATATACTCCATGTTGCAGCCAAATTATCTTTGTAAAATAAAATCAGATCACACCTCATTGGTTCTTACAAATTCAAGATAAGTTTAAAACTCCTTAGCATGATTCATTTGGTTCTTTATAATCTGGTCTCTGGCTCTCTGTCTGGTCTAACATTCTCTAGGACACTATTAACTCCAGGAAAAAAAAAATTACTTTCTATTTAAGGAATCTGATAAGCTCTTCAAGGTGTTTGTTTTTCTTATTGTATTTCATCCAAAGTCTAAAGTATGTTCACTTCATCTTTTTCTCCACTTGGCCAGGATTCTTGTGATTTAAAATGTAAATTATTATACACATTTCACTTCTTTTTGAATTTATAAAGATATTTAATCTCTAATTTCATTCCTGAAATTATAGTCCAAAATGTTTTACATATTTTTATTCTTTTTGGAAATGCTAAGCAAAGCAAACCTTTCAACTTCCATTTATTCTTAGAAAGATCAAACTAGCTTAGGTCAGTCTAATGTTACCCATCTCTTGTAAAACAATTTAATACAGCATATAATTATCCAAGAATGATTCAGGTACCTCTAAATGTCATTGTTTTATATGCCAAGATCTACTGAGTTTATTATGAAATATCATACACTTTCTTCGTGTTCTAATGCAATGGAAAGAATATTTAAGCAGTAACAATTCACTAAAGAAATTTATGAACAATTTCAGTGTTATTTCATTTTCAGTTCTCTTTTAAATATTCACAACTGCACTACTGTATGTATGCTCCATTTTTAGTAACACACCTAAATCAACATAGGAATAAAGTATACATAGAGAGATTATATACTTTATTCAAAGTATATATATACAACTCTGTAGTTTTTAAATTAACCTTTTTAAATCTAAATTCCTTTGTCTATGAATTTTAATCCAACCTCACAGTTTTCAGCATAATTTTAATGAAATCACAAGCCAATGTCTATCCAATCTGTCTTGGTCTGTTGGGGCTGTTATAACAAGATATCATAGACTGTGTGGCTTACAAACAGTAGCAGTGTATTTCTCACAGATCTGGAAGCTGGAAAGTCTAAGATCAGTGTCTGAGGATGGCCTGCTTCCTCACAGATGGCACTTTCTCCCTGTGTCCTCCCATGGTGTAAAGGCTGGGAGATCTCTGTACTGTCTCTTTTATAAGGGCACTAGTCCTATTCGTGAGGGCTTTGCCCTCATGACCTCATCACTCCCCAAAGGCCCCAGCTTCTAATACTATCACCTGGGGGGTTAGAATTCAATATATGAATTTGGGGAGGACACAAACGTTCAGACCATAGTAGAATCCCAAGCACCACCAACTCTAATTACTCATGGTAAAAAGCTGAGCACATGCCCAATACAAGGAAAATATTTAATGATTAAATACTAGATATAATCATCATTACAACTTGTCAATATAATGGTACCACTGCTACCTGATAATACAGGAAGAAGAAAGAAAAAGTGTGAGGAAAAAGAAGGAAATAGATGGTGGAAGAAATGGCCAAAACACAAAGGAAAGGCAAGTTGAGAAGGAAGTGGAGAAAGAAAAAGAGGAAGTGGGTGGAAAAAGGAGACAGAATTGGAGCTAATGGACAGTACAGACAGTCTTTCTTGGAACAAAGCAAGTTGCTTTCTTGGAGGAGGGTAGTTTGGGGTATCAGTAAAATAAACTGGAACTTAACAAGTAATAGTCGTCTTACAGAATTTGCTTTCTTGGCACTTCTAACAGATGGCCACACACTCATATAGATGCTTTTGTGTAAGAACGTGCATAGAAACAAACATACCACTTTTTTCCTTTGATTGGTATACTGCTTTACATCAAAAAAGATAATAAAGCAGTTTAATCCACTAAAATAATGTGTGGATTATTTAGGCTGTAACAGAGGCAATATTTAGAAACATTCAATTGTATTCACAAAAGAACAACATTTTGGATGAGATTTCAGAAGTCTCACTATATGTTATCTATTCTAAGTTTTATATGTGTGAGTTATCAATTCATTTAAAAATGGCATATAAATAGAAAATTTCACAAAGATTTATTAGCTGATGCTTCACATTTTCACACTTCATTTAAGTGTCTTTCAAAGGAATATTTTTAAGGTCAGATTTTTAGAATATCTTCATTATAAATGGGGATCTCATTGTTAAATAAATGTAAGTTTCCAACTCTATAATATTGTCTAGCTATGAGGTCTATATGCAGAATCATAAGTTAACAAAATTTTAAAAATATGTGAACAATTTAAAAGAGGAAAGTGAATTATAGGAGAAATTGTAAACCACTGAATAGAAACACTTCACTTAAATAATGCATATTTAATATAGATGAATTCACCACCCCGACACAAAATTCATGTGTTCAACAAGATGTCCAACTTACACAAGTTGCTAGTTGCAGAGAAAAGCTAGTGACAAGAATGGAAGGGCAATTTAAATTCTTTTTGTCTCTCTTCACCCCACCTCATGCACTCCTTCCCTTTGGACAATCATTGTCTCTCCTTTCCTCAAATCACTCTGGGCAACTATGTGGGCAAGAATCTTACTGGATGAGGTGAAAGTAAGCAGCATTAAGTCCTTTACTTCTCCCAATCCAACCCCCTGGATTTGTGGAGAACAATATTATAAAACTGGCTTTCCCATAACTCCTTAAGGATTTGGGGGTGAAATCCTGACAGAGTTGCTTCTTCCTGGATTGTTGCAACATAAAGTGGTAACTTTGGTTGGAATGCCCCACCCCCTACCTCTTCACACATACACATCTTGAACCAGCCTAGACTGGCAAAGATTACAGTATGGCCTATGGTCTTTCTCCAAGATCAACGAGCCAATCTTCCATAGGTAATATGAGCTCCCAGGACAAATAAACTAGACTCCTGAGGTTGCCCATACCTCACAGATAAACAATGAACTGGACAAAATAAATGTTTCTGAAGCACAGTATTAATATAGATAATTAAATAATTTTAAGTAAATATACTATAATACATGGAAGGAAGGAAATGAAAGAAGAGAAAGTTTATGTTACCAAAAATAATATTCCAGGTATTAGTATACAGTGGTAAGTAAGGAGAACAAAAGACATGGGGTATATTAATGTGCTTCTTTTGTAAGATGGAAGATACAGTCATTAACACACTTAAGAAGTAATTATTCCATATATGTTTCTTAAGAAAAATAAATTGGCCTACATAATTTTTAAATAACAAAGAATTTTACAGAATTTTCTTTAAAACAGTACAAAAAGTACAAGAAAGGAGAAACAACATAAATGATGGCAAAATTAAATCTTAAAAAGAAATTAAAACAAATGAAAATGTATTGAACTAACCACATAAAAGACAAAGGCCCATAAGTTGAATAAAAATTAGATCCAACAATATGTTGTATGCAAAAACAAAAATGACATATTGAAATAAAAACACTAAATTGGGAGTTTGAGATTTGCAAATACTAACTACTATACATAAAATAAAGAACAAGTTTATACTGTATAGCACAGGGAACTATATTTAAAAATGAAAAGAATATGAAAGTGAATATAATAAAAAAGAATATGAAAACAAATATATGTATGTATATGTAAGACTGAAACATTATGCTGTACACCAGAAATTCACATGACATTGTAAGCTGACTGTATTTCAATTAAAAATGCAAATTAAAAAAAAGAAAAAGCCAGTCACAAAATCAAAAAAATTGAAAACATAGCTGATAAATACAAACCAAGAGAAAGTTGGAGTAACAATTTCTGAGGAGCAAGTAAACAAAGTCCTCCTTTGGGATAGTTTGCAACTTTACATAACTTTACAAGCGATTTATACACACAGTCCTGATTCTGTCAAAGTAGAAGAATAAAAGAGAAAAAGGGAGAAGAGGCAAGATGGCGGAGTAGAAGGACGCTTGTAAGTCACCATCTCCCACAAGTACACCAAGACCCACATCTACAGACTCACTCAGCCAACCAGAGCACCTGCGGAACTCCGACAAAACATCGCCCTCTTCAAAAGATAAAGACGCCAAAAATCTGGTAGGAGAAAAGGAAAAAAGAAAGAACAAAAGGCAAAGCAGCACAGTACGGGTCCCGCGGGGAGGGAGCGGCAAAGGAGGACTGGCGCTCGCTCGCTGGGTCTCCCCTCTCCAATTGAGAGGCCAGCGGGACGGAGGGGGAGCCTCCAAGGCTCGGATCTGTACAAAGCAGCCCTTGTCTGACAGAACTAAGTTAAACGGGCACAGAGCGTCCCCCCGACACCCAGCCTGAGACGCGGGCCGGCAGCAGCGGGCAGGGCCAGGCTGCACAAGCCGGGCGGACGACGGGGGCGGCTGCACGGAGGCAGCTCCGGGGGACTGCGAGGGGCTGGGCGCCATGGCTGTGGGTGTACAGGACAGAACAACCTGGGCCCTCCATAAAACAGCAAGGTTGATGTGCTCTCGGGGGAAGGGTGCATACCCCGATCTCTGAAAACCCGCGGAAACTTTTCAGGGGAAGAGAGGCGGGGCTCAGGCACAGCCGCCATATCCTCCAGCACTCAGCACCCAGGCAGGGGCAGGGGTGAAACCTGCATCCGCACCGAAGGGCTCAGCAGCCTCAAGGGCCAGACTGAGATGGGCATACAGCCCGGGGCAGGTGGGAGCCTTCCATCCTGGTCCCTCAGAGAACTTGCTCCACAAAGACAAACAAGGAGCTGGGTCTTGGCTCGGAGCAGGGACGAGGCTGCCCCTCTGTCTTCCCCGAGCCCACCCGCGGAGGGCGGCCAGGGCGGAGCGCGGCCAGGGCGGAGCGCGCAGCCGCACAGAGCAGAGGAGCTACCAGGGCGCGCAGGCAGAGGGAGAGCGGCCCCCCCACCTGTCGGGCAGGAACACAGCCCCTGACCGAGGTGCTGGGAGGGGCACGACCCGCCCTCCTGCTAGGCCAGTCTGCAACATCGGACTGCGGCATCCAGAGGGGCAGTGACCCGCCCGCCCACAACAGAGGAGAGCTGCACCTGACCCCGTGTTAGGAGGAGGCTCGATCTGCTTGCCAACAGGTGCTGGGAGCAGCAGAGAAGAGGGCGCCAACGGAGGGCCTATGAAAAGAAGCTGAGCTTCCAAAACAGGACGAAGACAGAAGGACTTCAAATTAAAAGCACACAGACTCCAGGAGAACACCGACAACCCCCTTTTTTTTTTGTTTAGTTTTTTGTTTTTGTTTTTTTTTTGTTTGTTTTTTGTTTTGTCCTTAAATCTGTTTTTACCTGTTCTATTTTCAATTACTCTCTTAATTTTTACTTCTTAATTCATTTCTATTTCTCTTGGGTTTCGATGTCCTGTTACTGATTAGACACAGGCTTCAAATACATCTCTTCATCTCCCCACCCCTTTTTTTTTCTTTTTCTTTTTTTTTTTAAAGGTTTTAAAAGGACGTCTCAACCTGATTAATATTCTGCTTCAACTCACTCTTCTATTATTCATTATACACTGTTTTCAAACCCTCTTTCTCCCTTCTTTTAAAAATCTTTCTCTCTCTCTCTTATTCTTTCTTTCTTTTTTTTCCTAAGTTCTATTCATAAATAGGCATTAGATAGATAAAATCCTTAAATCCAAAATAGACAACCGATACTCCATAAACCACAGTGCCAGAGAGGTATGAGCAAGATGAAGCAGAGAAACCTTTCCCAATTAAAAGAACAAGAGGAATCCCCTGAAAGAAAGATCAATGAAATAGACATCAATAGCCTACTAGATCAAGATTTCAAAAAAGGAGTGATCAAACTGCTGAAGGAATTAAAAGAGATAGTGCTTAGAGAGATAAAATATGTCAAAAATGAAATCGAAGCTATAAAGAATAGCCAAGCAGAATGGGTAAACTCATTGACAGAGATGAGGAATGATCTAATAGCTGTGCAAAGCTGACTAGATAATGCAGAGGAACGAATTAGTGATCTAGAAGACAGGGCAATAGAAAGCACCCATTCAGAAGAACTACAAGATAAGCAAATAAAAAATAATGATAATAGCATAAGGGACCTATGGGATAATACAAAGCGTCCCAATCTTCACATAATAGGGGGCCCAGAAGGGGAAGAAGGATCAAAGGGGATTGAAAAGGTTTTTGAAGAAATCATGACTGAAAACTTCCCAAACTTAAAGAAGGAATCAGATATCCAAGTACAGGAAGCTCAGAGGGTCCCAAACAGGAAGAACCCAAATAGACCCACACCAAGACATATCATGATCAAGATGGCCAGAGTCAAGGATAAAGAAATGATTCTAAAGGCAGCAAGAGAAAAGCAAAGAGTAAGTTACAAGGGAACCCCCATAAGGCTCTCAGCTGATTTCTCTACACAAACACTGCAGGCCAGAAGGGAGTGGCAAGATATATTCAAAGCCCTGAATGAAAAAAAACATGCAGCCTAGGATACTTTATCCAGCAAGGCTATCCTTTAGGATAGAAGGAGAAATAAAGAGTTTCACAGACAAAAAAAAGCTGCAGGAGTTTAGCAACACTAAACTCATGCTAAAAGAAATATTGAAAGGGCTATTCTAAATAGAAAAGCAGCAAGATGCTACAGAAATGAGAAACTCACAACTGGAAAGGTGATAACTCATGAATTACAAATAAAGAAAACATGAAATTATAAAAGAAGACATACAAATCACTGAGTGGGAGAGGGAGGCAGGGAAATATAGAAGTTTTTTTTTCTTTCTTTTTTAAATTATTTTAACAGTAGGATGGGTTTGAGATCATGTTATTATCAGTTTAATAAGAACAGGTATAGGTTAATAGATTTACAAAAAAGGGTAACCACAAGTCAAAATTTACAAGGGAGTCACAAAAATTAAATAAAACCCATGATAATACAAAGGACAATTACCAAACCACAAAAGGAAGAAGAAAGGAACAAAGAGGATATACCAATTCAACTGCAAAGATAAGTTCAAAATGGCAATAAACACACATCTATCATTAATTACTGTAAATGTTAATGGACTAAATGCTCCAGTCAAAAGACATAGGGTGGCAGACTGGATAATAGAGCAAGAACCTTCAATATGCTGCATACAAGAGACCCACTTTAGGGAGAAGGACACATATAGATTGAGAGTGAAAGGATGGAAAAGGATATTCCATACAAATGGAAAAGCCAAAAAAGCAGGTGTTGCAGTACTGATTTCAGACAAAATAGACTTTGAAACAAAGGCCATAAAGAAAGATACAGAAGGACATTTTATAATGATTAAAGGAGTGATACAAGATGAAGATATTACACTCGTTAATATATATGCACCCAATATAGGAGCACCTAAGTACATACAAGAATTACTAACAGAGATAAAGGGGGATATTGATGGGAATACAATCATAGTTGGAGATGTTAACACTGCATTAACATCACTAGACAGATCTTCCAGACAGAAAATAAACAAGGCAACAGAGAAATTAAATACTACAATAGAAAAACTAGATTTGGTGGATATTTTCAGAGCATTACACCCCCCAAAAATAGAATATACATTCTTTTCAAGTGCACATGGAACATTTTCCAGGATCGATCATGTACTTGGACACAAAAGAAACCTCAACAAATTTAAGAAGATAGAAATTATCTCAAGCATCTTTACTGACCACAATGCCATGAAACTGGAAATCAACAACAGAGAAACAAAGGAGAAAAAAAGAAAAGCATGGAGATTAAACAATATGTTATTGAAAAAACAATGGATCAATGAGGAAATCAAAGCTGAAATTAAAAAATACCTTGAGACAAATGATAATGAAAGCACAACCACTCAAAACCTATGGGACACAGCAAAGGCAGTGATAAGAGGGAACTTTATAGCGATACAGGCCTTCCTCAAAAAAGAAGAACAATCTCAAATAAACAAGTTAACCCACCACCTGAATCAATTAGAAAAAGAAGAACAAAAAGCCCCAAAAAGCAGCAGAAGGAAGGAAATAATAAAGATCAGAGAGGAAATAAATACAATAGAGATTAACAAGACCATGGAAAAACTCAACCAAACCAAAAGCTGGTTTTTTGAAAAAGTAAATAAAATCGACAAACCTCTGGCCAAACTCACAAAGAAGAAAAAAGAGAGAGCACAAATTAGCAAAATAAGAAAGGAAAATGGAGAAATTACAACAAACAAAATAGAAATACAGAATATCATACGAGAATATTATGAAAAACTATATGGAACCAAACTGGATAACCTAGAGGAGATGGACAAGTTTCTGGAAACATACTGTCCACCAAAACTGAATCAAGAAGAAACTGAACACTTGAACAATCCGATTACTAGAAAGGAAATAGAAATAGCAATTAAAAACCTCCCTACAAATAAAAGTCCAGGACCAGACGGCTTCACCAGGGAATTCTACCAGACATACAAAGAAGAACTCATACCAGTCCTTCTCAAACTCTTCCAGACGATTGAAAAGGAGGGAATATTCCCAAACTCATTCTATGAAGCCACCATCACCCTGATACCAAAACCAGGCAAAGACACTACAAAAACAGAGAATTATAGGCCAATATCACTGATGAACATAGACGCCAAAATCCTCACCAAAATTTTAGCAAATAGAATCCAACAACACATAAAAAAGATTATACATCATGACCAAGTGGGGTTCATCCCAGGGACACAAGTCTGGTTCAACATACGCAAATCAATCAATGTAATACATCACATCAACAAGAGAAAGGACAAAAACCACATGATCATCTCAATCGATGCAGAAAAAGCATTTGATAAAATTCAACACCCATTTATGATAAATCTCTCACCAAAGTGGGTATAGAGGGAACATATCTCAACATAATAAAAGCTATATATGACAAACCTACAGCCAGCATAGTTCTCAACGGTGAAAAACTCAAAAGCTTCCCACTAAAATCTGGGACAAGATAAGGATGCCCACTATCACCACTCCTATTCAACATAGTCCTGGAAGTCCTAGCCACAGCAATCAGGCAAGAGAAAGAAATAAAAGGGATCCAAATTGGAAAAGAAGAGGTAAAAGTGTCATTATATGCTGATGACATGTTAGTATATATAGAAAACCCTAAAAGGTCCACACAAAAGCTACTAGAGCTGATTGAAGAATTCAGCAAGGTAGCAGGTTACAAAATTAATGTTCAAAAATCAGTTGCATTTCTTTACCCTAACGATAAATCAACAGAAAAAGAAAGTAAAGAAACAATCCCCTTTAAAATAGCACCCAAAGTAATAAAATATCTGGGAATAAATCTAACCAAGGAGGTGAAAGAATTATACACAGAAAACTATAAACCATTGATGAAGGAAATTAAAGAGACTTTAAAAAATGGAAAGATATTCCATGCTCTTGGATTGGAAGAATCAATATTGTTAAAATGGTCACACTGCCCAAGGCAATCTACAGATTTAATGCAATCCCTATCCAATTACCCAGGACATATTTCACAGAACTAGAACAAATCATAATAAAATTTATATGGAACCATCAAAGACCTAGAATTGCTAAAGCATTACTGAAGAGAAAGAAAGAGGCTGGAGGAATAACTCTCCCAGACTTCAGACAGTACTATAGAGCTACAGTCATCAAGACAGCATGGTATTGGTACCAAAACAGACATATGGACCAATGGAACAGAATAGAGAGCCCAGAAATGAACCCACAAACTTTTGGTCAACTCATCTTCGACAAAGGAGGCAAGAATATACAATGGAATAAAGACAGTCTCTTCAGCAAATGGTGTTGGGAAAACTGGACAGCAGCATGTAAAACAATGAAGCTAGAACACACCCTTACACTATATACAAAAATCAACTCAAAATGGATTAAAGACTTAAACATAAGACAAGATACAATTAACCTCCTAGAGGAAAACATAGGCAAAACATTATCTGACATACATTTCAAAAATTTTCTCCTAGAAGAAATAAAAGCAAGAATAAACAAATGGGACCTAATGAAACTTACAAGCTTCTGCAGAGCAAAGGAAACCAGAAATAAAACAAGAAGAAAACCTACGGAATGGGAGAAAATTTTTGCAAGTGAAACCGACAAAGGCTTGATCTCCAAAATATATAAGCAGCTCATACAACTCAATAAGAAAAAAATAAACAACCCAATCCAAAAATGGGCAGAAGACCTAAACAAGCAATTCTCCAAGGAAGACATACAAATGATCAAAAAGCACATGAAAAAATGTTCAATATCACTAATTATCAGAGAAATGCAAATCAAAACTACAATGAGTATCACCTCACACCAGTCAGAATGGCCGTCATTCAAAAATCCAAAAATGACAAATGCTGGAGAGGCTGTGGAGAAAGGCGAACCCTCCTACACTGCTGGTGGGAATGCAGTTTGGTGCAGCCACTATGGAAAACAGTGTGGAGATTCCTCAAAAGACTAGGAATAGACTTGCCATATGACCCAGGAATCCCACTCCTGGGCTTGTATCCAGAAGGAAATCTACTTCAGGATGACACCTGCACTTCAATGTTCATAGCAGCACTATTTACAATAGCCAAAACATGGAAACAGCATAAATTTCCATCAATAGGTGACTGGATAAAGAAGAGGTGGTATATTTATACAATGGAATACTACTCAGCCATAAAAACCGACAACATAACGCCATTTGCAGCAACATGGATGCTCCTGGAGAATGTCATTCTAAGTGAAGTAAGCCAGAAAGAGAAAGAAAAATACCATATGAGATCGCTCATATGTGGAATCTAAAGACTCATGGACGGAGAATACAGACTTGTGGTTACCAGGGGGGTAGAGGGTGGCAAGGGATAGACTGGGATTTCAAAATTGTAGAATAGATAAACAAGATTACACTGTATAGCACAGGGAAATATACACAAAATGTTATGATAAATCACAGAGAAAAAAAATGTGACAATGAGTGTGTATATGTCCATGAATGACTGAAAAATTGTGCTGAACACTGGAATTTGACACAATATTGTAAAATGATTATAAATCAATAAAAAATGTTAAAAAAAAGAGAAAAAGGGAAAAACAAGAAATAATATAAGAGGAGGTGGCTAGTAAAGATAAATTTATAATTAAAATTCTGCTTCCAGTAAAAATATAACAGGACAACCATACTTTCTTAGCCTAATTACAAAGGAAACTACCCTGTAAGTAAGTTCTCATCTTTAGATTCTAAGAAGACAGTAATGAAATATCTTTTCAGATGGTTTTATTTAAAATCTAAGAGAACATATTTAATAAGAATAAACCAACAAGTAAGTTTTCATTTGTTTATTAGGCGATACACATTCCTCAAGCAGGCTACTTGCAATCAAATGAAGAAGGCAGAGAAGATAGTCTGTCATTACAAGAATGAAGTCTGTGTAGCAGTGTAATACAGAGTGTGGTGATATTCCATCTCCAGATAGCATTTAAGTACTTCAAAGATCTGTCACAATTATATATGCCAAACTGTGAAATTTTAGAGCAGTATTTCGTTATTCATCAACAAAATAACAGGGAACATGCTATTAACATTAAACTATATATTTTTTCAGACAAAACCTCGCTCTCAGGTTGAATCCAAGGGAAATGACTGTCAAATAGGGAAAATAAGTGCCAAGTTAACCAATTGTGATAATTTTTCTTCTTATTTTACTTGCTAGTTGTAAGACAAAAAGTATATTGATACATTACCATACAGCAGAGGTCCTTCCCCTCAGAAATATTTTTAATCTTTAAAAGATTTTGTATTATTATCTGATTAAAACCATTAGTCTTTATCAAAGGCAATTTCTTTTATCATTAAATAACACGTACTTCCACACTAGTATTCTTAAAGCTTTCTAAGTAACTTTGAAAAATTATACATGTATTTATTACCAGTACCATGTAAGTAGTATTTTTTAAAGTTTTATTTTGATTTTAAAAGTAAAACTATGACACAAAATAGAACCCATCTTTTAGTTTACTGACATTAGAATTACATGCATATATATGTTTGATTAGTCATTTAACATCTTTTCACCTAAAGTAGGCCTAAATCTCGGTATACTATGTTAATTCTATATTTTAATTCCACATGTAAGAGTGTCCAATTCACTGAGATTTTACTTATTTTAGTATGATTTTTCTATTTGCTTTTGTTTTTGTTTTTTTTCCATTTTACTCTCAAAAGAGATTACATTTTTTGCTAGGCTTTTAAGTTTACTTGGGAAATACCCGATTTATATGAAATCATGCTAGTGGTTTACAGATAGCAATGATACCCCCAAATTTTCATATAGTCATTGATAAAAATAAAAAACATGTATAGTAGTTTATTTTGTAAAGTAACTATATTATCATGTTATTATATTTGTATTTATAGTAACATTTATACTAATTTGTTTCCTGCACCAATGTTGGTGCAGTAGTTCTTGCAATGTATTTCTTAGATCACACGCATTATCCAACGCCAGCCATTAGACAAAGTTCATTTAAACCAATGTCAAACCGAAACAAAATGAAATCAGAATATTATAGTTTGGAATGTTATATGTCAATTATATATTAATTTTTTAAAAAGATTATTGTTGCTTGTGATATCCAGAAATTGACTCGAGAATTCCTCTGAAATTGATTTATTAGGCAATGCTCCCAGGAAACATAGAAGAGGGAGGAAATTGGAAAAGGAAGGGAAGAAGTACATCCAAAAGTACAGCTTCCAGGTCTCAGAGGGTTGTTTTGGCTCCATCTCAAAAGAAAATGCTGGAGAGAGGGGAAGTCTCATCATGATACTGTCCCCATCCAAGGGCAAAGGAGTAGTTAGTGATATGGAGCTGGGGTGTGGACATAGGTAAGTCATTGGTTAAGGGAGGTTTGACCTGCAAGTAAAGCAGGCCTGAACCTAAGGACAGCTCACAAAGACAGTTGAGGCTGCTGAGAGCAAACATTCATCTGGAGCTCATGCTGCGTGCGTATACGTGCACATTAGTAAAGAAATCTCAGAGGACATGGGCAGAGGACTGGCAGCACTTGCTACAGTTTATCTAAGAAAGCCTTAGAGTCTAATTCTTGAAGATATGTGGCATCTGAAGCCCGGAAAGGTGAAATATATTTCCCAGAGTCACAAATCTAGTAAATGGCAAACAAAAAACCAGAATCTAGATCTCCACTAGTCCACATCAGATCGCTTTCAATGACAACGCTTTATATTAATGACCTAGATTTATTTATTTTTTGTAAGCACTATTTTTGTGGATTATTTAAACAGTATTTCTCCACAGAGTACTTGCAGGCAATCTACTCTTTTGTTTTTTAATTCTAAAAAGATTAAGAGTTTGGCATTGAGCAAAATGGAAATTATTACAGTGGGTTTCTTCATATTGCAATATTTACTCTTGTGCATCATTAATAAATTAAAGTTGTTTACATGCCCATTTTTGAGCTAATGTACTTTTGTATTTTATGCTATCTACACCCTGAGCTAGTCATTTCAAATAAGGAAAAGCTAGTTTTGAGGGACATTTTTTCAATAAGATTCCAAAAATTATATTTGCACAAATACGTACAAGTGTATCTTATTAAAATGTGTGACACTGCTATTTAACACTAATAACAATTTGAGTTTTTGAAATATTTCTATTATTTCATGTATAAAATTACTAATCAAATGAAAATGAAAACATATGAATTTTGATAACTATTTATTGGTCCTGAAAAGGAGGATTAAACAACTGCACAATATAAATCTATAAATATTTAGCAAAGCTACAGTAGAGATACTATTCTGAGTAGAAAACTGAGAACATCTGTTCCGAGACACTTTCATCTCAAAGTCATATTTTTTCTACTTGGGTTTCTTAAGCTCATTTTCAAAGAACTTAACTCAATTTTGAATGAAAAGATATAAAAATGCTAAAGAATTCCTCAAAGTTACAAATGATTCTTTTTCCAATTTAATCAGTTAAAGTATAAACCTCAAATGTTTTGTTTTACTCATTTAAAAATAGTGCCAAATCCTGATTTTTGTGATAAGCAACAGAGACCAAATGGTAAAATATAAAACAATGCTCTTTGCCCAAGTGAAGTTTCTATTATATTTTCAAAAAATAGAAAGATAAGATAGCTGCTCTGAATTTTTTATTGCTTACTTATTATTCTTTCTACTCTTGCCCTTTCAAAGTATAGCTAAATCAAGGGCACTTAATACAAAAGTATAAAGGGTAGAATAAGCCAGTAATGAAGTATGTGATGAATTAGGGATGTAAAATTGTTTTCCTCTTTAATTTTTAAATATTTCACATGTAATGTATAGGTAGTGGCTTTTCATTGCTATTACAACTTAACTTTTTGAATTCAAATGTAATTCAGTAATTGCTTAATACACAGTTGGATTAAATTCTTTTCAAGACAACGATAAAGAAAATTGTAAATAAGGATGGTTGTATATTTAGTATCATCAATATAATTATGTATCCTCCAGGGCCTGAAACTATATGACCTCAATTTACTCTTATTTAATTTGCCTTTACATTTGTTTTTTTATGTTGGCTCTTTCTAATTTATTCTTCACTGCCCACACTGTATTTCTGCTTTCTCATCATTGTAAAATCCCCATGTCCCTTGAAGGGCTGTGTTAGTCCCTGTCCTCATTGATCCCTAACTGGTATGCCTTTTTTCTTCCCTCTCCCAAATTAAATTTGATGCCTCTTTCGGATATTCTAAAAATTTGGAATGTTCTAAGAGGTTCCTGAATGTGTAAATGTATATTTTTTCAGAATAGAGAGAAATGGTGTAAGAATGAACTTTAAACTGGCTTAATCTCTGCAACAAAACATCCAAGAAGTTAACCTTCAATTTACCCAGTTATAACAATGCACTGGAGTCATTTTGCTCAGCTTTGTGCACAATCTCCTTCCCTCTGCTGCTCGTTTGTCAGTCTCTGTCCCTCCATCTCCCTCTGTCTGTCTCTCCATGCCCTTCCTAGGAATGATAAAGACACATTTCTGTTCCTTGCAGAATCATCATTCAGTGCTGGCAGTATTCTCAACCACTTAGTGGCTTGTATCTGGGAAGTCCTACCTCCATCTGGGAGCATTTTGTATCCTGTACTGTGCAACCATTTGTATAAGTTTTATATCCTACACCATTTAGGGATATTTATATCTGTATGTGTTTAACTATTCTTAATTTTTAACCTCCTTATTTAAATGTTTTCATTTGGGAAGTCTATTGATCTCACTTCTTCTGAGTAGTTTCATTGTGGGTGATACTTGTTGGATAACTAAAACCAGGAGCAGTAGCTGAGCTAGAGAATACTCAAAATTTCTGAACCTACGAGTCAATGAGTTCAGAACAGCCTTCATTTTCTCTCAACTCAGTAGACATAGTAGTTTTAAGGACTACCGTTTATAATGGTAGCTTCACTACAAATAAGAATGAGAGCTCTGTAGCATCATTCTTTGTCAGGTGACTTTGGGGAAATTTATAAACCTTTTTGCATCTCAACTTTTTGATCAGTAAAATGAGGATAATCATAAATTACAGCATAGAGTTGTTCTGAGGTTAAATGAGAAGAAAATCTAGTACACAACTTCCCAATGTTATTATTATCATTTTTACCAGTAATTAATAGTTATTACTAACCTCAAAGATAACAGTTTAGAGATAAAGATCTTGCAAATTAACAACAGGCAACTGTCTTTTACCGTTGCATAAATATATAAAATTCTGCTAAACAAAAATGTCTTCCCCACCGATGTTTAAAATTTTTCACTAAAACTGACAGGCATTTCTGGGTTGAGAGGAGGTAGCTGCCTTAGACTGGTCATTACTGTATTTGAGAACATGAGATGAATTTCTTCCACAGCAAGTCAGACTGAGCCTGAATCAGAAAACATATGCTTGAAAGATGGAGTTAAAAGAGACTGAAAGCAGGAAGAGGTAAGAGGATTACAAGGAGCCCACATCTCTAAGTGGGAGGTACCATGAGTTATTTTTGCCTAGGTCAGAATTCTGCCAAGGATAGCTCCAGTTTACAATCTCAAAAGGTGAAGGGAACTCATACCCTTGAAATTTGAATCCCAGCGATGCTGTAACAGCAGCCAGGACTTTCAAGCCCGACGGACTAGTAAAACTGTCGAGCTCACATCTGAGCTTAATGCAGAGAGGCAAAAGGCATTGGAAAACAGCAATGGAGAGCAGCTGTTGTGGGGTCAGGGAGTTCAAAGCAGCTTGTCCAAGATGAACTAATACCAAGACACAGAGGTGTAGGATCCAGCAACAGGACTGAGAAAAGAAAACTAGTATAATGATCTGGAAAAGACACTGCAGATGAAAAGAATATGGAACAAGGGATTTGTGGTAACGGGATTAGTAATAATGGCAGCTGAATTCTCTCTCCTTTGGCAGATTTGTCCTGACACTTGATAATGTGATTTAAGCATTCAATAAATTTGGCATTTCACAAGGAGACTTACTCTTATTCAGGAGATGGTTGTAAAGCCATCTTTTTCCATTGAGCATAGTTTTTCTCAAGTACTATCTCCTATCACTGTCATCTTTTCCTCAACTCCGTTACTGTTCTAACACACACTTAACAGTGCCCTGAGTGCTAAGAATGCTTCTCAGAAAAATTATTTAATATTTTCTAAGGAATGAAAAACCACCTCCAAATGCAAGATGAATCTGGCAAAAAGTAGAAGGTACTTCCAGTGAAATGGTTCCAAATCCTAAAAGAATTCCTGATTCACAAAAATCACAATAGTTGCTTTATACAGGACAGGTCAAAGGCAATTATATTCTATCTGAAATATTAACTCTTGAAGTCATTAAGAAATTCTATATATAAATTAATAAATTGATTTATTAATAATTATAAATAAGTTCTCCCTGACCATCCTGTGACACTTCTGTAACTTCCATTATATTATCTTTTCAATAGCCCTCAATACTCATATATAAAATTGTATGCTAGCGAACACATTTTCCTTCCTATTCTTTCAGCAGGTAATCTCCTTCCAGTTTGTTGTGGTAATGGCTCTATATTACGGAGAGTACTGCAAGCATGTGATGATGCTTTAAAATACAAATACACAGCAGTCTGTGCAAGTCTCATGGTCACTCACTTCCTCTGGGAAAAAGATTATGTGACTGTCTGACTATAATTTCTCAAATGATGTCATCTAAGAAGTATCACATTTTCCCTTTAGTTCTTTATTGCAATGCAGAACTAGATAAAATGAGTTTATGCTTTTAGCACGCTAAGGCATACATTAAAAATATGAAAGTTCTGGCTTTATTGTAATGGAATTTGAAGGACACACATACAGAATGATATGAATTTCCTCATTTCTGACTTCACACCTATAGTGTTGAAACATTCTCTAATCTCAAGCTATAGCTCAAAAACGGCCTGTCTCTATCAGCCTTATTCTTTAATATGTAAAATGCTGAAACCTCTATCTTAAAAAAACAAAACAAAAAAACTCTCCTTGAGTCCACTCTCACTCCCTCTTCATCTTTTTACCTTCAAGCTCAGGTTTTACAAAGTATAGCTGACACTTACTCTGCCCCACATTTTCCAGTTGTCCTTTAGTAAAAGTTATCAGAAAATAGTTTAAGCATTAATTAAAAATAGCATGTACTATGAACTAATCATCTTTGTCAGATTTTAGTGTGTTTTCCTTTTTCTTTATTTTTTTTCTTTTTAAACAAATACTGTCACAGTCCTCTATACAGCTATCCAACTTACCTCCCTCTCTACCTAGAGTCAATCAATGTAATTTGATGCTTTCCAGGAGACAATATAATTTTAGCTCCTATGGTATATGACCATAGACAGATTCAGATGAATATATTATATGCCCCCCCAAACATGAGTGCTTCTTCTTGCCCCTAAGAGTGCTATTCTTTCATTTTTTTTGAGACATCACACCTTGCTTGATTTAATTTCTCCAAAGTTATTTGTTGAAAAATTACTACATGTCAAATACTATGCCCTGCAAAATCCTTTTTAATGTTCTTTGCATGGTTTCAGTACCACCTGTGGGTTTCCAACTTCCAAGTGCATTGTGCTGACCTCTCCCTAGAGTTGCAGTCATCTATGTCTATCTGTATTTGGAGATAGCTACCTGGAGGTCTGTTAGATGCTTAAAAATAAACATGATCAAAGCATCAGTCTCCTCCATTCTCTTACTGGCTCTGCCTCCTAATTTCTGACTATCAGAAATAGCTTCACATGTCACCCAGTCACTTTACATATTAGAGGTCACCTTATATTTCTCTCTAACTTGTCACTAATCTGATGATTTTAACTCATCAACAATTCTTAAATGCATTCCCTACCCTCCAATTGTCCTCTTAAGGCTCTTGCCAAACTTCCTGCATTATTTCAATCTCTTTGTTTTATTTCACCCTATAGCCTTCAGATATAAGCCACCTGAAAAAAGGAAATGGCTTCAAATAGTCTCCATAGCATGAAGCCAAAGCACTTCACTGTGACAGGATGACAGAAGGCTCTCTGCTAACTGGCACCTGCCTCCTTCCCTGCTTCGTCTCTGCCACTCTCCACTCGCACTTCTCTCCATTAACACGAAAGTATTTTTAGTTCCTCATGCATGTCTGGCTATTTTAGAACAACGTAGATTTGCTATTCTTTCTGCCTGAAAAAACCCCTCAGACTTTCTTCACTTGTCTTTCATTTATCCTTCAGAGATCCTTTGTTCTTAGTGTAGGCAGAATTACTATCTTTCCCCATCTTTTAACTCTTTATGCAACTCAAGTACACTATTCCTGGTACACTGTAGGTATGAAAATTAGTATTAGTGAGAACCAAAGTGAATTTAAATGTATTGTCTGTAGTGACCATGCTTATATGGAAATAAAGATTTATGGGGTTTTTTTAATAAAAAGTTTGTTATTGATAACATCTCTACTGATATACGGAAACAATTTATAATTGTCTCCAATAAGTTACTTCTGTCATCAATTATACTAATAGATTCATTAAAAATTTAACTATCTTTGAATCTAACGTGGTCAGAAAAATAGGACAGTATGTTGCTAAGACCATGAGTTCAGGAGTCAGACTGCAGGGTTTAAAATTCTAACTTTAGTACTTACTACATTTGTGTGATGGGAAAGTTACTTTATCTCTCAAGTCCTCAGTTTTCTCATCAGTTAAATTGGGATGATAACAGAAACTACATTACAGAGTTTTTATAAACAAGAAGTGAGATTAGGTGAGCACTTGAAAAACACTGTATACTATTGTATTATCCTTTTTATTTCATCACTAGTCTTTAATACTTCATTATACATTTCAAGCTGAACGTTAGTAATGAATAATACCTGCAAATCAATCAGTGTGATACCCCACATTAACAAGCAGAAGAATAAAAACCATATCACCTCTACAGATGAAGAAAAACTTTTGATAAAATTCAAATCCATTTATGATAAAAACTCTCCAGAAAGTGGGCATAGAGGGAACACACCTCAACATAATAATAAAGGCCATATATGACAAACCCACAGGTAATATCATACTCAATAGTGAGAAGCTGAAAGCATTCCAAGATCAAAAACAAGACGAGGGATTAATTTCCAGAATATACAAACAGTTTATGCAGCTCAATATATATTTTTAAAAGATTGAAAAATGGGCAGAAGACCTAAACAGACATTTCTCTAAAGAAGACACACAGATGGCCAAGAGGCACATGAAAAAATGCTTAACATCACTAATTATTACAGAAATACAAATCAAAACTACAATAAGGTATCACCTCACACCCGTCAGAATGGCCATCTTCAAAACGTCTGTTAAAAAATGCTGGAGAGGGTGTGGAGAAAAAGGAACCCTCTACACTGTTGGTGGGAATGTAAATTGGTACAGCCACAATGGTAAACAGTATGGAGGTTTCTTAGAAAACTAAAAATAGAGGTAACATATGATCCAGAAATACCGGTCCTAGGCATATATCCAGAGAAAACTCTTAATTTGAAAAGATACATGCACCCCAGTCTTCAAAGCAGCACTATTTACAATAGCCAAGGGATGGAAACAACCTAAATGTCCATCAACAGATGAACAGCTAAAGAAGATGTGGTGTATATACACACAATGGAACATTACTCAACCATAAAAGAGAATGAAACACTGCCGTTTACAGGAACAGAAATGGACCTAGAGAATATTATGCTTAATGAAATGTCAGGTAAATACAAATACTATAATGATATCACTTACATATGGAATCTAAAAAAATCAGACAAATGAATGTATATAAAAAACAGACTCACAGATATAGGGAAGGAACGTGTGGTTACTAGAGGGAAGAGAGAAGTGGCGAGGGACAAGTTAGGTATATGGGATTAACAGATACAAACTCTGTAAAACAGATAAGCAACATGGACATACTATGCAGCCCAGGTAATTACATCCATTATCTTGTAATAACCTATAATAATATAATCTGCAAAAATACTTAATCACTATACTGTACATCTGAAACTAACATTGTAAATCAACTATATCTCAATTCAAAAAACAGGTAAGAATCTAACAAAGGCAATTAACAAGGGTTTCTGTAGCAAAGATTTCAGAGGAAACACTGATAAAAATCACATATGTGATAGTAACTGTAATTTGGTAAATTTGTAGTTTCGATATTTGTAATTAAGGATTTAATTAATTGTGTGAATTTCTTACAGAAGCTGTATATTTTTAATTGCAAAAATGTTAAACCATTTATTCATTTTTGGAAGTAGAAATTGCCATTAAACTATAAATATCAAAAAATTAGTTTAGTTTGTGCCAACAGTTCTAATTTGAAAATAAAAGTGACAAATTTAGTGAATTAAACAATTGCTCCCTCACACACTTAAAGCATTGCAGAAACAATGTATCAAGTCACAATAAAGTATAAAATGTCTACATCTAAGTAAAAACAATTAAAATATATCATTATTTCATTTAAAGTATCTTTGTAATATTTATTCCCAAAGCCACATTTGAACCATACAAAACGGAATAAATTTGTTACCACCTTGTTTTAAGGAGTTTCAAGAAGCAAATTATGGCTGTTGGTATCAAGGTCTCTCATCAGCAGCCCTTGTTAGAAGCCTTCTACACTAACAGTTCACAAAGGTTTCAGCGGTGTTATCAGTGTCTTTTGTTGCATATTTAAGACCAGATCTGATCTCAATGTTGGGCGATACAGTCATCTGGAAGTTCCCTGCCCACTGCCAGAACTCCCTCAACCATCAGTTTTTCCAGCTCTGAAGTTCCCACACTAGTCATTTTATTTGAACAATGAAGAGTTCATTAAAATAAAAAATACGAGAAAATATTTTAATTCTTTCAAACTGGGAAACTCAAACACCTAGGAATTTGTACTGTTATGCCCATGAAGGATTTTAGGCAGTGACTCTGTGCCGGGATACATGCTCAAACACACTGAATGTCCACGATGAAGAAAGTGTTATAGAGAAAGTAAAACCTGTGGAGGTAATGCCATTGAGGATTCATGGGAGAAGAATCCTTGTTTCGAAAGCATCATTTTGGGCTACATTTGTAAGAAAATGAAAGGGTCATTTGAGTTTGAAGAAAATACAACACTAGGTAAACCTATATGGTATTCTAAATGCCTCGCGACTCCTAATTTACTTAATTCCCACAACAATTAAGTATTATTCTAAGTCTCACATTAGAAATTTCAGGTACAGAAGACTTTACTATCTTATTCAAGGTCACAGAACTAGTAAGTGACACAGATGAGGTCTGAACTCAGAACATCCATCTCCAGAGTACATATGCCTCTCTGTTGAGGAAAGAGTAGTATCTCGAGAGAGCCCTTAATATGTGTAAGGCCATGGGGCTAAAAGGGACCTCAAAATGTAAATGCAAAGTCAGGGGTCATGACCACATCTGGGTTTCTCTACTATTCATGTCATACTCTTTTCAATTGATTACATTTTCTTCCAGGTAACACACAAGGTGAGATGAGGAGATGTAGATTACTGCTACTGCTGAAATCAACTGCAGAAATACCTATCCACAGAAGAGTTTGGAGAAGATAAGAGATTAGGAGCAGAAAATATGCCCTGATCTCTTTAAGATAATGAAGAATGCAGTGAGCAACTGGAAATTTGTAGTTCCCAGCTCTGATTATATCAGTAACTTAAAGCAGAAAAGGCTTTTCATTTATATGTCATGAAGCATCTATGTATGGTCAACCAGAAATAGGTTTGTGATCCTAGAAATACAGATCTATTTTGTTTGGCAAACACAACCTCTGTAAAACTCAGCTTCCTCCATCATAAAAAGATATGTATTGGATTAGAATGATGATACAACTAGGCCCAGTAGACATTAATGAGGTACATAGAGAAACAGAGGGCTGAAGAAATGAATAGCATATGAACCAAAGGAGCTTATACTCTGGCTGGTAAAACAACTAATGTAAGACAAAAGGAATTCCATGAGTCAAACTCTATAATAAAGTTTTGTGGATACAACAATTAAGGAAGAGTTCATTTTGATTGAAAGGATTTAGGGTAACTCTAGGAGGAGATATAATGGACTGTTGAATGGAAGTAGAGCATTTAAAATACTGTCTAACACATACAGAGAAGCTAGCTCAGAGTGTGTAATTCAGTATAGTTTAGTGATATATGGATGAGATCGGACTGGGCTCTAAATGCCACACTAGGGGAGTTATACTTTAGGGACAATTCATGTTTCTGAACTGAGAGATGATTAGACGATGCTGAGAACAAACTCTTAGATATCTTTTGGTTCTCATTCAGCTTTAAAATTCTACAATTTTATGACTAATAAAGAAGTAACTCAGATTTCAACGTCTTGAAATAACACAGTGTTAACCTATTGCACTAATTTTTTCCATGTTTGTTTTGTTGCCAACACATAATTTGGGAGACTTAATTTTCTGGTAAGGATGGGATTCTTATAGCTTGTAAGTTGCTTTGACAAAAATATTTAGGGCTAACTGCTATGAACTAGACAAACACCCTTGGAGTTTCAACAGTTTTAAAATTGAGTTTATGTTGCTGTAGTCAATGATAATGTAAGTGGTATTATCAATCCTCTTAGCTAAAAGTGTTTGGAGTACAAATAGAACAAGTGAAGGGGCAGCTTTTCTAGTCTTTTAATTGACGGGGGTGGGAGGGGAGATTTCCTAGGTAGGTGAGAACAAGGGCAACCATTTTGGTCTTTCTTTTCTACTAAACACCTTCCCTTTGCAGATTTAATGAAGTTTTAAGTTTGAAAAGAAACAGGCAAGGCTATCACAATAGAAGTAGTAAACAACACTCTCAAAGCACAATATTCTTGATTTTTTAAATGTGCTACTGTAAACACTGTCATGAGATTAAGAATTTATAGTATTGCTTTCCATAAGTGAAACACCACTGCAACAGTCTACTGTTTTATTTTATTTTGTTTGGTCACATTCCACTAAACTGTATTCTGCAGGATGCTTTTTAATATGCCCAAAGAAAATTTGCAAATGACTAGGCTTCATGTGCACTGACCTTCGCTCTTCTTTTGAATCTTCAGTATGGCTCATTTTAATCAAGCTGTTGAAACATTTGTGGTATAATGCATCAAATTAAAGCAACCAGCTGTGATGTTTAATTTAAGCAAAAAGTTTATGATCTACAACTACATAATACCTTAGGGAATAACTGATATTGGATGTAACTGCACTACAGTGACATGCAAGATGTGTTACAAAATGCCTATGAAATGTCACATATTTTATTGTATTAAACCATTTGGACTTCAGGTTTAAAAGCAGGACCATCATTTATCCAAAAATGTATATCAGAGGATAAATGAATGGACTTCTTCCTCATTCTCTAAATATAGATGAGATGTGAAGTAATTTATTCTCATGTGTCAGAAGAGAGGTTCTTTGCTTTATCCACTATTGCTTATAATGAAGTTCTTCCATTATTTACAGACATTCTAGAATTTGGAAATGTCATTAACCATGAAGCTCAACTGTTTATCAAGTTTCTCACTGTATGAAACTGAAGGTATTTAATAACCACCAAAACAAAAGGATATTCATTTATCATGGCCTCTTTTGTTAGATAGTCACACAATTGTTCAAGTGGCCCAACTCACAAAGACTGCCCCATGCCATAGATCATTAGAGAACAAGATCTTAAAAGACACTATACAGACAGAATTTATACATGTACCTATTTTTTTTTTTAAGCTGGGCATTGGGTTTTCTAAGTGGCTAAATACGATGAGCAAAGGGGAAAAAAAAAAACAGGTAAGTTATTTCCTTTAAAGAGTATCAACCGATGAAGCAAAAGTCAGCTATAAGCATTTGTTGATTTTTATGGCATTTTTAGGTAACTTTCTTCAGTACCTATGCATATCATTAAGTGTTTTTCTCAAGTTCTCTGGGGGAGGGGAAACAGTAGCAGTTAGTTAGATCCAAATCATTTGATGATCTGGCCAAATGCCCCTTCTACAAGACTAGTATCAAAATAGAAACCCCATGGCAAGATTTCTTTGTAGAAAGAAAACCCTCCTCTAAGGTCAAAAGACAGAATATTTTTTACAAGAATAAGGAAAAAAAGGAACATTTTAAATAAGTTTAGAGGTTTGCCATAGTCCCTAGCTTTATATGCTTATTTTTAAAACTTCAAATACAACCCTTGAATGATTTGTATTTGGAGATAAAGGATTTATGTAATCATATCATAAGAAAATTTTTTGTAACTTTTAAAATATTCCCTAAAGCTGTGCCTAGAGATAACTGGAAGTGTAAGTGGGAAAAATGCTTCCGCAGCAATTTTAGTGAGGAGGAAATAGCACTGAATACCTCTGACTAGGCACATAGTTAACTTTTCAGTTGAAGATAGCAAGAAAGCCACACATGAAGAAATCATTCACTTTTCACTACACCAGCATTCTCTTTCACCTTGAGAGCAGACTTAAGAAGGAAAGGTTGAAAATGAAATAACGACTATACTTAGTAGCATAGTGTTAATGTGTAATTATTTGCTTACATTTTTGAAAATAGAATTAAAATAAAGCCAGTTATTAAATAATGTATCTTATTTAAATTTGAAAAGTGGGAACAGCCCATTGAGATTCTGAAGGCCATCTGTCATGATTAGGGGCAGACAGAATAAGAGATTCAGTATGTTAAGTTCAAGGCACTCCAATTTTTAGCTTAATATTTTCTATTTGACCCCAAATGTTTGCTCTAAAAGTTCCATTGCCATTTTTTTTCTTTTCCAAAAATGTGCTTGTATGTCTACATTTCAGCAGGTAATGCTCATTTCACCTAGACAGCTTAGTACCTAATGTTATCTGTGCATATTCAATATGATTAAAGGTCAAAAGGTATAATGAATCATGCAAGGTCTAATAAAGTTAAAAAATAATAATCTATCAAAGCATCAGAATATTAGCTTTTTTGCCATTAGAGATCTGCATGAGATATTAAGGATAAATATCATTTTAAAAGTTTGGTTTGGTATTAACAAGAATCTGAACACTAAAAATGAAAATCAGAAAAACCAATTGGAAGAACTTTTAAGGAATTCCGAGTCCTAATTGGAGATTTTGGAAATCACAACAAATACTTAACAATAGATACCTTGTTCTAGTATTTGTCAAAATTTAACATTACTAATTATATTGCATTGAAGAACTACAGAAAGGATCTAGCTATGAAGAAGTTGATAATCAAGAGCTTTATTTGCAGTTTGAATTCAGAAATTATTGAACATCTATCTGTTATGTGCAGAGGATTTATTTAAGTTTCATGGCAAAGACAAAAGCATAAATTATACAGTTTTATTTCAAAGGTGTGCAATCTAGTTACAGAGGTAAAAAAAAAAATACAGTAATGATTAGTATAATAACACAACCATAAAATTACTTGCCAAATCACAGAAGACAAAGACCAATGAATGCTGCAATAATCACTTAAGGTTTTATAGAAATAAGATTATACTAATCAAACTTTTCATCCAATACTACAACATGAAACCATAGAAATTGATATCTAAAATACTAATTTGATTCATTTTCCTAACAAAGAAAATTATCAATGTTCAAGTCTATTTGAAAGTAAACATACATACTACATTGTTAAAATTTCAGCCATTTCCAAATGAAGCAATCTGCTTAGTTAAGCACCTTCACCCACCAGCTAATACTGACATGAAAATGTCAATGTAAAAATTTGCTTACGTCTTAACTTTCTCTTTACTCTTAATTCACCATATTAAGTTTTTTGTCTTTATTTGTTCATTAAAACTCAAAATACACACTTTACTTTCCAATAAAAGTAAAAAAATTATTTCAACACTATTAGGTAGGCTGTTAAGCCAGCCAGAAAATGCCTCGAGTTTAGAAAAGGCTATAGAATACAATAAAAATAATAAATGAATTAATAAAGATATCTAAAAATTAGATCTATCTAAAATTAAATATAAACATTAAAAATGTGAAGCAATTAAAAACGATGTATGAAAATTCAAAATACAAATACAAATTAGGTATTTCTTTAGCTTTCAAAAATTAAGAAAATTAATTTTGATTAGGCATTTGGAATATAATTTTTTTTTACATTCCTACAAGTTATAATAAGAAAATCCATAGTTAAGTTTATTAAATCAAGTTTTTATAAATGTTGCAAGGATAACTAGCTGTACACTTAATTCAGTTTGTTCTTTACTGTGGGGTTGTTGTTGCATGGGGGTGTGTAATGTTACTAAGGTATTCTTAAGTTTGGTTACAAATTGCCTGTGAAGTCTCTCACATATTGACAATAGGAAGCCATCCAAAGTATTCTGGATGGGGTAGAGCATACTGAATATAGTGTGTAAATGGAAGAAACCCAGTTAACCGAGTGTTACAGGTGAGAAAAGAGGGGGAAATGAGAGTGGTGTTCATCCTATATAATCTCTGATTGGCGACATGGCATCTTAAGAAACGATGTTCATACCCTTTCTACCTGTTAGAAAACTTTTATAGATTAAACAGAAGTTTTAGGCAACAAGTATAAATTTGATGGATTATCTTAAGAAAAATAAAAGATATCTGAAAAGGTGGGAGAGGATCAATAATCTGATTCCAAATTGTGGGTACAGATTTTGGCTCATGCCTGTATGAACCATCTCACTGCTCTTTTATGTTAATCTTGTCATATGCAGACACCCTATTCTGGAAAAGGAATATAAAGACTTTTTGTAAAGTAAGATTAATGCCTCTTTGCCTTTGTAATTTGCTTCACTGCTTCAACTACTAACTCATTTATAAAATGCTCGAATATTTTCTCAAAGCAAATTAGTCACATTAGTAAATGATTTCTAATTATACATAGTTTTAGAAGGTTAGTAGTACTAGCCACATTGGCAAGGAGAAGAGGCAAGGGAGGGCTTAAGGACAAGGACTAGGAAAGTAACAAGGTAACTGTGGTATATGGAGGGGAAATGAGGACATACAGAAAAATAAGATAAAGTTGCATTGTTGTTGTTTAACTGCCTCCTCAAAGTTTAATAAAAAATGCATGACTTATAGTGTCTTTCGTACTCAAATGATGATAACTGTGTAGAGAGACAAAACATAAAAAGAGGTAGGTATGAAGCTAGAGAGAGAATCTCAATCACTCTACCACTGATGTACCAGATGCCACCTAGACAGACACTGACAGTAAATTGCCGACAAAGGTATCAGATGCATCAGTGTTAAGGTAGACATTTTAAAATCTCAGATGTGTGGTGTTTGTTCAGCTGCCGGAGTCACATGACTTCCTAACTTCTAATTAGTATGAATTAATGTTCAGTCTGAGGTGAAATTATCTTTTCACCGCTCAAAAGGTCAGCTTTCACTAAATTAAACTATGTCATATTGAAATGAAATAACCTTAAAAGAAATTCTAGAGGCTTTTTGATACATTATCTTCCTTATGCTCTATCCTTAATCATAACTATAGCAAAGGCATTTGATTTTTGAGTGGGCAACAGAACACAAATTCTGCCTATTCCTGCCAGTATACCTCTATGTCCTTGAGCAACTAACTTGTCTGTATTTCAACAGCCGGGTCAATAACATAACATCTATTTTACAAGATTTCACAAAGCAAAGAATATATTGGATTCATCAAAATGAGAAATTGTTGCTTAGATTAAAAATAAAACAATAAAACCTAGGGTCTTAAAACTTCAAAATGTTTTGTGACATATGGAAAAATGTTCACTATTAATATTTAAGAGCCAAAATCTTTTGAGCATACTTAACTCAGGTCATAGAAATGTGTCATTAATTATGTCTTTCGTAACACAGTCTATGTGAAGATATCAGTGCTATTTGTAGCCTCCCAAGAGTGTAAGACATGCCCTAAACAGGTATCCCACCTGACCTGCCAAATAAAAGGTCCAAACATTTACTGGGCCAGATATTGCGCCTTGCTCCTGGGAAGAGAAATGATCAGGAAAGAAATACCACTGCTCTCATAGATTTTCAGGGAGTGTTTATCTATAGGTCTGTGTTCACCTGGAAGCCAAATCAAATTTTTCTTTTTCTGATAAAAATTACACAATCAAACAATCTGTTTATCACAGAGGCATAAAGAACACAAGCGGAGAGCTGTCAGCTAACAAATAGAAAGGCAGCATGAAGCAGGCACACTGAAATCAAGGCAAAGGAGGACTTACGTCAAGCAAACAAGTTTGTGGAAAAATGGGAGGAAGCAAGCCTCTGAAAACATTAGTGGGGTGAACTATAGGCAAGTTCACAAGTAGAAAATGAAGACTAAGAGCCCTGACACAAGAAAGTGCTATTCCAGCACAGATCATAGTGGGAGAGAAAAATTCACTAGAAGGCAAAAAGCGGAGGTGAACCAAACAGGAAGAAGTCTGGTTTCTCTTGGTCACTGAATTGCAAAGAGAACATTTATTGTTGCTTTAATGATAAAGGATTGTCACGTGGAACTACAGTTCTGTTACCCAGAGTAAGCAACTAAATATGCATCAAGTTTCAGGAAATGAAGATTTAAATAGTAGCTTTTCTCCCCTTCCTCCCTCCTTTATCATTTCATTCTTTTTTTCTGATTGGGTACGTTATAACCTTCAAGTATAGAATATTTGGTATAGGTACAATAGCTAACAATTAACAAATTACAATTCTACTAAATATTCTAAAATGACTAAGTAAAGAACTTAGTTTGCTGTGAAAAAAGATGCAGAGAAAAATGAAGGATAAGAGAAGGAAAAAGGGTGTATAATAGGAATATGTATGATCACATGTATTCTTATATTAGCAGTCACTGAGATGTGATAAGGACAAGCATCATTTGATTAAAAAAGCTGCTATTGAGTCAGTGAAGCAGAAGAAAATGATTCCTCTGAATATATGTTTAAATATTTCAGGAAATCACTATTTATACTTCACAAGAATAAAATGTTAATAAAATAATTTCCTACGGTAAACTGAGTAAGGGAAAGTTTTATAACCAGGTAATCCCTAAAAGGCAAAAATATTGCAGCATTCTAGTAATAAGGGTTGGGAAGTACTATGTCAAGTTTCTCTCTTCTAAATCTAGAGTATAATAATAAGTGAGAGACAACATATTGATGTGGTGAATAGTGACTCCCATTTCAAACCAGGCCAATCTGTTGAGAGAGAACATTAACATGTTGAATGCTAATTGTGTTTTCTTGGAATCTAGCTACATGACAGAATTAAGGTTCATCTCTATCCTTTAACTTTAGTTATGAAACAACAGCTTTTGTGTCTTCATGTAACACTGTCAGATTTCCACCTTAAGGGTAGGATGAGATGGGGGAAAACCTAGATGCTTGATGGTAAGGGATGTTTCATGCTTGGTAGAACCAGCTAATAACACTGTATTGTGACATTCTGTTACCTTAAAAGTTTTACAATTAGATTTAAAATCACATAAGGCATGAGAAGGAGCATCAAAAATCAAGGCCACCGTTAGATATCAGTTGTCATTCCTAAGAAGAAACAAGTTCTGATTTATTAGGTAAACAGCCAAAATGCTTTACTGAAATGCTTCATTAGAGAGTAACTGACTTACATTTGAGAAGAGGGACCATATGGTATGCTGTTTCTAACTTACATAATTATTTATTAGTCTGGAGGACATAGCAGCAGCCAAGACAGTTTTTAAGTACATATGGTAACACAGTCTAACTGATAGCATGTAATTTTATTCCGAGAACCTCTTTAGTCTCTCTTAATAGCTAAATTCTGCTTCACAAAAATAAGGCACTATGCTCAGAAAGGTGTCAAATAATTGCTCAATAAATTAATTGTATTTTAATTATTTTTACTTGTTAGAGTCTCAACAACCTGTTCCCAGTCTATTCTTTACCAAGTCATTTTTTGTGACCATGAGTCTCCTAGCATCCCACTCTTCTCACCCCCTACCAATACCACTACTGCACCAGCACTACTCTAACAGAAAAAGAGAACAGTTGGATTGCTTTATTAGGAGAGCTGTGGTTTTCACCATGGCTTTAAATTTAATATTGCATAGCTGAATGATTTATAAGCTGTTTCCTGATTGGTAAAAATTAAGGAATGATAGCTATGTGTCCTATCTCACACATTTTGTGAGGGTCAAATGAAACAAGGTATTCACAAGGTGTATCAAAAGCTAAATTATTCAAATTTAAATTACTGGAAATTACAAATTAATCAAATTATGATACTTTAAAAAATGTTTTATGTTTTCACTGACACTTGCTTAATTAAATGGTTAATTGTTTGTACCTTCTGCCTTCAAACAACAGATGCTAACTCATTAAGTACTAACAACCTATTCTACAATGGTATGTTTTTTAAAATATGAAAACTCCAAAGCCTCTTAAATGTACTTACAAGATTATTTTAAAAGACAAAGACCTGTATTCTGAAAACTATATGATGCTGACAAAAGAAACTGAAGATGACAGATGGAAAGATATACCATGTTCTTAGACTGGAAGAATCAATGTTGTTAGAATGGCCATACTACCCAAGGCAATATACAGATTCAAGGCAATCCCTATCAAATTACCAATGACATTTTTCACAGAGCTGGAGCAATAAATGCTAAAATTTGTATGAAAACACAGAAGATCCTAAATAGCCAAAACAATCTTGAAAAAAGAATGGAGCTGGGGGAATCATGCTCTCTGACTTCAGACTATACTACAAAGCCACAGTAATCAAAACCAGTATGGTACTGGCACAAAAAGACACACCATCAATGGAACAGGATAGAAAGCCCAGAAATAAACCCACACACTTATTGTCAATTAATCTACAGCAAAGGAGGCAATAATATACAATGGAGAAAAGACAATCTCTTCAATTAAGTGGTGCTGGGAAATCTGGACAGATACTTGTAACTGTTCTGAACTGAAATTAGAACATTCTCTAATACCATATACACAAATAAACTCAAAATGGATTAAAGACTTAAATATAAGACCAGATACTATAAAACCCCTAGAGGAAAACATAGGCAGAACACTCTTGGACAGAAATCACAGCAGTGTATTTTTTGAACCAGCTCCTGGAGTAATGGAAATAAAAGCAAAGAGAGAGAAACAGGATCTAATGAAACTTAAGCTTTTGCACAACTAAGGATACCATCAATAAAATGAAAAGACAACCTACAGAATGGGAGAAAATATTTGCAAATGATGCGACTGACAAGGGACTAATTTCCAAAATATACAAACAGCTCATACACCTTAATATCAAAAGAAACAAGCAACACAAGCCAAAAAATGGTAGAAGACCTAAACAAGCCATTCTCCAATGTAGACATACAAATGGCCAAGATTCACATAAAAAAAAGCTCCGCATCACTAATTGTCAAGAGAAATGCATATCAAAACTACAATGAGATATCCTCTCACACCAGTCAGGATAGCCATAAAACATCTACAAACAATAGATGCTGGAGAGGGTGTGGAGAAAAGGCAACCTTCCTACACTGTTGATGGGAATGTAGACTGGTGCAGCCACTGTGGAGGACAGTATGGAGGGTCCCCTAAAAACTAAAAATAGACTTATCATATGATCCAGCAATTCCACTCCTGGGCATAAATCCGAAGGAAAATAAAACTCAAAAACACACATGCACCCCCAAGTTCACAGCAGTACTATTTACAATAGCCAAGACAGGGAAACAATCTGAATTTCCATCAACAGACGACTAGATACAGAAGATGTGGTATATATGTACAATGGAATACCACTCAGCCCTAAAAAAAAATGCCATTTGCAGCAACGTGGACGGATCGGGGGATCATCATTCTAAGTGAAGTAAGCCAGAAAGAAAAAGAAAAATTCCATATATCGCTTATATATGGAATTAAAAAAAGACACAAATGAACTTATCTACAAAACAAACAGGCTCACAGACATAGAGAACAAACTAACGGTTACCAGTGATTAAAGGAGGTGGGAAGAGATAAATTGTGAACTCGAAAATTACACCTCTTGGGGAGTGATGGAAATGTTACCTATCTTGATTGTGGTAGTGGTTTCACTGGTGTATATATCTATCAAAATTCATCAATGTACATTTGAAATATGTGTAGTTCACTGTACAGGAACCATACCACAGTTAAAGGTGTTAAAAAATATTTGTATGGAAACATAAAAGATCTCAAATAGTCAAAACAATCTTGAGGAAGAACAAAGCTGGAGGAATCTTGCTCCCTGAGTTTAGACTATACTGCAAAGATACAGTAATCAAAACAGTATGGTACTGGCACAGAAACAAACACATATCAATGGAACAGGACAGAAAGCCCAGAAAAAAATTCACACTTATGGTCAATCTACAAGAGAGCAAGATTATACAATAGAGAAAAGACTGTCTCTTTAATAAGCGGCTCTGGAAAAAAACTGGACAGTTACACGTAAAAGAATGAAACTAGAACATTCTCTAACATCATATACAAAAATGAACTCAAAATAAATTCAAGACCTAAATTTAAGACTGGATACTTTAAAACTCTTAGAAGAAAACATAGGGAGAACACTTTTTGACATAAATCACAGCAATTTTATTTGGATCAGTCCCCTAGAGTAATGGGAAAAAAAGCCAAAAATAAATGGGACCTAACTTAAAAGCTTTTGCACAGCAAAAGAAACCATAAACAAAATGAAAAGACAAACTATGGAATAGGAGAAAATATTTGCAAACAATGTGATTGACAAGGGGTTAATTTCCAAAATATACAAACAGCTCATACAGCTCATCAAAAAAAAAAAAAAAATCAAAAAATGGACAAAAGATCTAAACAGAAATTTCTCTAAAGAAGACATACAGATGGCCAAGAGGCAAATGAAGATGCTTAACGTAACTAATTAGAGAAAGACTACAATGATCTATCACTTCACACCAGTCACAGTGGCCATCACGAAAAAGTCAACAAATAGTAAGTGCTGGAGAGGGTGTGGAGAAAAAAGAACCCTCCTACAGTGTAGGTGGCAATGTAAATTGGTGCAGCCACTATGGAGAACAGTAGGGAGATTCCTTTAAAAAACTGAAAACAGAGTTACCACATAATCCAGCCATGCCACTCCTGGGCATTTATCCAGAGAAAACTTTAATTCTAAAAGATACATGCACCCCCAATGTTCACAACAGCATTATTTACAATAGCCAAGACAATGGAAACAACCTAGGTGTCCATCAACAGATGAATGGATAAAGAAGTAAAATATATATATACACACACACACACATATACAATGGAATATTACTCAGCCATAAAAATGAAATAATGCCATTTGCAGCAATGAGGATGGATCTAGAGATTATCATATTAAGTAAAGTAAGTCAGACAGAGGAAGACAAATATGTCACTTATGTTGGAATCTAAAAATTGATACAAATGAACTTATTTACAAACTGGAAATAGACTCACAGACATAGAAAATAAACTATGGTTACCAAAGGAGAAAGTGGGGCAGGGGGGAGGGGAGAATAAATTAGGGATTTAGGATTAATATATATGCACTACTATATACAAAACAGACAAAAAACAAGGACTTGTTGCATAGCACAGGGAACTATATTCAGTATCTTGTAATAAGTTAGAAAAGAATCTGAAAAAGAATAGATATATATGTATAACTGAATCACTTTGCTGTACACCTAAAACTAATACAACATTGTAAATCAACTATACTTCAATAAAAATGTCACTTCTCAGTTTTAAATGAGTGGGGTAAGTGTAATTCTATAGCTGCATGTCATAACACTTGAACATTAATCATTACCCATGATAATATTGTGTTATTGCTTTGGAAATCTGTTCATTAAAGTCTAAGTACAAACCCTTCCTTCAGGGACTAATTTAAATACACATTACATCCCTCAGTGCTTAGCGTTTAGATTTCCAATTTAGTTCAAATTTTGTAACCTCTCATATCATTAGTAGACAACTGTGAATTTAATAAATCTGAAATTCCTAAGATTTGTGTTTTTTCCCTTCTGAAAAATCTAAACTAATTTCTTTTAAAATTTCATCATCCTGAATTATTTTTGAACTTTATATCCTGTTTATTTCATGAATGGCACACATTCCAATTAAAAAATATTTATTATTCTTATTTTGTAATTGTTTATGACTCATACACCATAAAATTCACCCTTTCAAAGTTCAGTGGATTTTACTATAGAGTTATACAACCATCATCATCTGGAATAGGTAATTTCAGATCATTTTTCTCATTCTGAAGAAACACTCCATTCTATCAGCTGTATTCTCCATCCCTGCATCCTCTCACAACCACTAACCTAAAAATGGATTTGCTTATTCTAGATATTTCATTTAACTGGAATAACACAATATATGGCCTTTTGTGTCTGCCTTCTTTCACTTAACTGTTTCATGTTTCATCCATGCTGTAGCATGCATCAGTCCTTCATTACTTTTTATGGCTGTGTAAAATTCTACTATATGAATATACCACATTTGTCTATCCATTCTTCAGCTGATGGACAATTGGGTTAATTCCACTTTGGGTTATTATAACTAATGTTGCTATGAACACTGGTTTTTGGTTGATATGTATTTTCAGTTCTCTTGGGTATATAATTAGGAGATTACTGGCTCACATGGCAATTGCATACTTAATTTTCAAAAACTGTCAAACCATTTCTGAACTGTTGTACCATTTTTCAACCCCACCAGTACTGTATGAGGATGCTAATTTCTCTACATCCTTGTCAATATTTAATTATCTATCCTTTTTTTTTTAAATATAACACTCTAGTGGGTGTCACGTGGTATCTCTGTGGTTTTGGTTTGCATTTCCATAATGACTAATGATGGCGAGCATTATTTTCATATGCTTATTGGCCATTTGTATGCCCTCTATTGAGAGATATGTATTCAAATCCTTTGCTCATTTTAAAATTGGGTTCTCTTATTATTGAACTGTAAGATTTCTTTATATATTCCAGATACAAATCCCTTATCAGATGTATGATTTGCAAATATTTTCTCTCCTACAATGGGTTATCTTTTCATTTTCTTGACAGTACTCAAAGTATAAAACTTAATTTTGATGCAAAGTTTCACATTTTCTTGCCTCAAACCCACTGTAGCATTTATTATTCAAATTCAATGCAGTTTGATTAAAAACATAACACATTTTAAAATACAAATACCTTAGCGAAGTCTTTCACTATCTGAGGACTAAACCATGTATATGAAATAAAATCTATGTTAAAAATAACTATACATTCATTTCAACAATAACAAAGATACATTGTCATTTCAGTCTACTTTCTAATCTGATAACAAGACTTAAGTATGTACAGATTCTAAAAAGCAACATTAAACAGAAGTTTAGAATTGGTACTCTAACTCAATCTGTTGCTGCATTTTATATGAAATAAAATTTATACCACATAACATGGAACAGAAAAATGATTTGAGAACTGCTGCAAAGAACAGTTACATGAACTGGAATGTGAGGGAGAAAAATAAAATTGAAGCTCAAATTTTATGAAAAATACTCAATTACTGTTTTGAACAGCATGAAAACAATCATATAAACAAGTCTCAAGGAACAAAATTTAATATAAATTCTGATTATTTACATGAACCAGAAATCTATAAAATTTACCTCAGTCTTTTATGGATGATAAAGTTACATCTGAAAAAGGAGACTTTTCCTCCACAAAAAACGGATAAAGATATGTAGTCAATGTACTTTTTAAAATTTGCACTTACACTGAATCTACTATAATATTTTCTTCACAATGTGAAATTTGTTAAAAATGGCTAAATTATATTTTCATACCTTTTTCCCAAGAGACTGAAATTATACTCGAGAATATTATGGGAAAGAGAAATTAAGTGAATTCTGTTGAGTCACAAAAATTGTATGTAATGGATGGGACTAGACCTGGTCCAATAGTCTGTGTGCTGTGTCATATGAATTTTTCCTGGTTACTTGTCACTGCTGCCACTTCAAACATTAAACTAGTAAAATTAAACATTCACTCTTCATTCGCAACTTTCTCTTTAAGGCCTAATGTCAAGTGAGTCCCACAACTTTATGAAAACCATGGACACATTCCAAAATTTCTTTTGATTTGTCAGCTATTTCCCAAGATCGGTATGTAGATGCCTTTTCCTCCTAATACGACAAATACACTTTCTTGCAGCTTTTCTTCCTTCCCTTCTCCCCCTTTCTTCCTTCCATCCACAGCAGAAAAGGAAGATAACCAAATGTATACGACAGAACATTTCCTAAGAAAAATGTATCAGATGTATCAATTCTGTAGAGTGCTTCATAGATTAAATGTCATAATAACATATTTCTAAATTATATGGTGATATGAGATTATATTCTCTTGCTCCTGCGACTACAGATCTGCTGAAATAAGAAATGCAATTTTAATGCAACTTTTCCTTACAGATATCACTTTGAAGTGGAAAAATCACTTCAACATGTATTTATTCCATGTATTAATAAATGAAATGCTACCAACAGCAGTATCTCTAAATATAGTGTATTTAGTTTCCTTAAAATAACTTAATTTGTATAAAACGCAAACTGAAAATGCTTAACCTATGCATACTCCTACTGAAGTTGTAGGGTCTCTATGTACAGACTGTCTCACTTTGATCTAAATAGCCATTAGTGTCTGTATCCAGGAGGCAGAAAGCCTAGTGTTCTCTGCCACTGAGCCTTCCATTCTTACTTTAGCCATTTATGAAAGCACTTTATTGAGGTTACTATTTATTTCAGCTTTGCTCAGATAATGCAGACAGCTATGTTCAAGAGCATAACAACCCTATGAAGCATGAAGAGATACCATTATTTCCATTTTACAGATGGAAATTGAGGAAATAGAGATAAAATTACCTAGAGTTGCAAGCTATTAACCAATATAAATTAGAAATAGGGATAGATTTAACACTCTTGCTAATTCAGAATTCTTCACCATACTGCATTTAGATCTAGGAATATGGTTATTTCCCTAATTATAGTATGTTATAAAACATGACATGGTACCCCAGAGGAATAAACAAACTTAATATACTTAATTCTCCACAGAACTCATCCTGTCACATTCATTTTTGAAATTTCAAAATCATTTTATATGTTGTTAAAGAGAACCTATAAGTTAAAGACTTTAAAGTTTAAATGTAATTTTAAGCATTTTAAAGGATTTCTATTTTATTTTCCAGATATTAAATTCTCTTGTAAAATAGTCTTGCAAACTAGTAACTGCAACAATGACATTTCTAAGTAACCCAAATGCACTGGAAATTAGAAATCAGCATTAGTTTATCCAAACACAACACAACAAAGAAGTTCTAATGTGGCTAATCAGCAAGGAGCAGTATTTTAGAATTAACATTAGGGAAATAAAGAGGAAATAATCAAATTTAGTTGGACATAGACCGAATTAGTATTTTGCATAGGTTATGTAATTTAATTTGAAAAGTAGCGTTATGAGCGTTATGTAATGATCATGTTTTGTCTTTTCTCTACATTCATTGGCTGTTGCTTATCATAGTTCCTACATAAATCAACTGCTAAAAAATGTTGAATTAATCAGTATGATATTATTTACATCATAGATGAAGATGAGGCAAAAAGCAGACAAATATTTAAACATCACATCAAATAAGTATGTTTTGCCTGACTCAAACACATTGCCTTTCTCTTCATATAGTGTTTCCAAATAACTGTTTATTTCCAGATCTGGAGTTTGTAAATAGACATCTATCAATAGTGAAGCATAAAGATATTACTCAGTTAATAAATATCTCTAAGAGAAAAAGAATAATTTTTCTAACATTTTAGGGTTAGAAAGCTGGTAGAAAAATAATTTTAAGTAAAAGTTATTTAAGCATTCTCTGAATAATGATCATAACACAGAAAAATGCTAAAAAATGTTCACAGTGGAAACCAGTTAATATTTAATATCTAAATTTGTTTTCCAGACTTTTCCTTTTGCCTTAATTCTTGCTAGAGTAAATGATATAAACAAAATATTTATTTTTAATAGTTCTGCATTCATGCCAAAAGCTAGGCTTATTCCAAAAATTAAAATTAAAAACATTAATTGATTGGGCAGGTAAGTAGTGGAGTTCCCAAATGATGCTTTGTCCCTTGTCCTCAGTAAGGATACAGTGAGCAGGAACAGTGGTAAAAAGCAACATGGTACCATGAGATCTCAAGGGAAAGAAAGCAAAAGTAATAATCCTAGAGATAACAGTAACAACCCCAAAATGAACATCGCAATTTTTAAATAACAAATCTGAATGTTCCTATTTAGCCATCAGAAAAGGGGTAAAGAGGCGGCTTTCATGCACAACCGAGTGTGGGAGAGGAAGCACCCCTAGGAAAGAGGGCTTAAAGGACAGAACAAGCTGACTCCTTGGCCCATATGTTCATCAAGAGAACTCAGAGAACTCAGGACACTGTTCTAGGCTGAAACACTGGAGTGGACCTTTAAAAAATCTTGCTGTAATTCTCTGGCAGTAAGAAACACAAGTCTGCCTAAAATAGAACAGCAATGTAAACAGTGACCTTATGCACAGAGAGGATAATTGCTTATGATATAACCTGACTGATAACAAAGCAACAATGCTTGAAATCTTCCCTTTTAGAGTCTGAGTCAAACAACTACTTCGAATAAATCTAGGCTCCAATTCCAGCACGGAAGATGCACTTTCTAGCACACTCCCTGTATCTAGGCTTTGCGTTCCAGCCAAACTGGTTTATTTCAGATTCCCTAACATCCTTTCTGAACCTGAATGTCAGCTGACACTATTAACCCAGCATCAATCTTCTTCTCATCATGTAACTCAAGACTGTCCTCTCCTCATATCCTAATTAAATCCCAACATACCCATGAAGTATTTCATAACCAACAGATTGGGAAATCAGCTACGATTTCTGTAGGAATTTATCTCCAGTTCATTGAAGAGTGAAGTATGTATCAGGAGCTCACTATACATTTGTTAAGCTGAAGTAAATATTTTAAATTCAGTGAGGACAGAAGCTATACTATGCACTTTTCTGTACTCTCCTTTTGAAAGCTGGTGAAGATAGCGCTAAAAAATCTCATAGATGGATGGGCTTCTTACTGATTTGTGTAAGTGGAATAAGTGGACTTCATCTCTTCCTTGCCACGGTTTGTTATACTCTTCTTTGGATTTCATTAGCAAATACATTTTCCCTAAGCCAATTTGAATTAGCCTTATCTCAACAACCATAAAAGTCATACTAATGCAGAGACTGACATTTGTGAAATGTAAAGTAAAATACAAGAACTTAGAAACAGTAAGTATCACTCCTCAGAACTATCCAAAGTATATACAGGCTTGTTCTTTCAAACACTTTTAGTTTGAACCAATACATTCATTTCCCGGTTGTTTTCATTTTAATACATAAGATCTTTACTTCATGAAATATGATCTTTATAGGTATTGGCCTATGTAGCTAAAAAGGTGTTTTCAGAAATAAAGGTTAAAACAAAAGCACAGAGAAAATTCTCAGTGGCCCTATGAAATGGATCAATAACTTATTGATCAGAAATAATTCATTCTTAGCTTTAATGTTAAATTGGATTTTTAATTATGATTTTGTTTACACTTACATCTTGTCTGATTTTCTTGGACTTATTAATTAGTAGAACAAATTACAGAAGCACTGCTTTGGTTCACTGAGTTCATTTTTTTCCCTAAGATTTGTTATTTTCAAATTCTTGAAAATGAAGGCTGTGTTAGGAAAAAATGATCATCTCTGAGACATACTGTGTCTTACAAAAATCGTCCATTCTAAGCATCATTTTTCCTTCTTTGCTATATCAAAAAAAAAAAAAAAGTTAACCTTACAGAGAAGTTGCCAGTAAAGTGGCAGGATATGAACAGAGGTAGAAGAAGGACCTCAAATTCTTGTTTTTTTCTGTTGCTATTGTTCTGACTCTGTATGTCATAAAAATCTGGGACTTTTATTTTATGCTATTTGCATTGTCTCTTGTTCCTGCCCAAAGCCATCCTAAATCTCTGCACTACAGGTGTTTGATCTTGAAAGCAGCTTAGGGTCTCTCTCAAATCACGAGCCCTTGGGGCAAATAACTACATCTGCCAGAAACCAAAGGGAGCTTTAAAACTTCATATCCGTGAATTGCTCTATAGTAAGAGCAGGGTTGTCTTTTGTTTTTTGTTTTGGTACATAAAGTCTTAGCGTATTATTCTGCAAGACACATATAGTTAAATTAAAGCAAAGATAATTGTTTATTCCTAACAGGATTTTGTGCAAGTTGTCAACTGTCTCAGGTTCAAATTTACCCTTCATTGTTGTACAAAAAATGGGGCTGGAACATTAAATATTCTTCCTTTGGCAGCAAGCACAATGTTATACTTTATCAGTAGAAGGTGCTAGAGTAACATTGCAGGAAAAAGTGTTTTCCTTCCTGATTCCAATGGGTTCTTTCAACAGGCTTGTGTCATGTGAGTAGCTGGATGCTTTAGAAACTTTCTAAACTCCAGGAGCATCCAGCTTTTCCAGCACCGTGGTTTCCCCACTGCCCATGACCCCCAGCACATGAAAGCTAGTAGAATTCAGTGGCAAGAAAATTTCCCCAGCAATCTTCTCAGGTAGTCTTGAAGAGTACCTCCACCAAGATACTCCCCGTGAACAGCATTCCCCAGCACTCTACAGGGTAGAGTTCCTGCAAGTACCAGAGGGCCAGCTTCCAGGAAATGCTGCCAGTGCAGAATCTTGATGACGACTCTACCATTCAGTCAGCCATAGCTGTGCTCAACCTGAGGGTGGGTGGACTCCTATGTGTTTCCTGTATCTCAGTCTCAGGAAGAGCAGTTGCTCTGTATAGCTGCTATTTCTTGCATTCTTTAGAGTTCTTTTATGTACTAGCTAATGCTGCATAACCTGAAACTGCTAATATAGTTAGTAATTCTTTACATAAACTTCTGTTCAAATTATTGTGTGATGCCTGTCTATTGACAGGACCATGACTGATCCAGTCTTTCACAGAAGATTTGATGAAATTGATTTGTATGTTAAAGAATAAAATAAATTTCTGAATGTTTTGGAGAAAGGAAGCTAAGCAAATCAAGAGGGAGGAAACAGTATTAGTGCACAGAAAGGCAGGTCATATAGTTATGTACAATTATTAGGTGGGCTGTGGATTTAAGCTGGCGATTAAAATTTTAAATAAAACATTTAACTTTAAGATTCACCATGCCCCAAAGTTAAAGAGCAATCTAATTCAGTGGCTAAACGGAATAATGGTAAATATCAAATCAGAGGAAAAAGAAGCTCTTTAAATAGTCAAAAAAACATACAAGTGCATAGATTCTTATGGGCTGAACTGGGTCAAGGGTAAATTCTGATCATTTAGAGGACTGGACAGACTTCCATGTAATTCAGGTAAGGCTCCATAAGTGCAATTAACAAAACGATTGGCAAATAAAGCTCAAAGTGCTCATTCTTGGTAAGAATTTACAATTCCAGTTCTATATTTTCAATTACAGGTAGAATCTTGAGGATTTCAAGTATGTGCCCATAGAATTCCTTTGAGTTTTGCCTTTGTTACTTACTCCAGAGTTTGCTCCTCTGAGATCTTGTCCAGAAGTATTTATCATATTGATAAAAAGGCCATGCATATGGACCATAAAATATTATCATCTGTTAATACCATTATTAGGTCTTTTGCTAGGCATTAATTCAGAGGAGCAACGATGAGTTTTAAGTAAATTAAGACAACTTTGACAAGCTTGCACATCTAAATGATGGTGGCTAGAAAAGATTTTGGAATTTTGAAACATTGTCAAACTTGAAGAAAAGGAATTTCACTCACTGTGTATCTTAAAAGAAAATTTATTTACATTACATTACCCTTTTATACTTTTTAAATATTCCCCCTACTGCTGCCTATACTTAGGATCACTATAACTTCCAGCCTTAATTTACATGTAAGTGACTTAAGTGCCATTTTACACGGAACTGATGTATTTCCCTCACTGTTGCTATGCACTCACCTTTAGAGTCACCAGTTTCTGCTGCCTCACATAGTACAGCTAACTCTTGAACATCACAGAGGTTGGGGTTGCTGATTCCCCTGTGAAAACCCATACATAACGCTCCATTTGGCCCTCCCTATCTGCAGTTCTGTATCTGCAGATTCAACCAACCAGGGATCCTGTAGTATATATTTACTGAAAAAGTACCGCATATAAGCGGATCCACACAATTCAAAACTGTGTTGTTCAAAGGTCAACTATTTACACTTACGAAGTATACAATTATGAATTATTGATTCCTTTGATTGTTAAGAAAACTTACAAATGCAGTAAAATCTGCCATAAAAAAACAGCAATCTGCCATAAAACACACACACACACACACACACACACACACACACACAAAACTTCCAATAATCAGAATGGCAAGTGTTTCTCTTACCTAATTACAACACGACTATCACATACTAAATCTAATAAATATATTGTGGGGTATATACATATACTTACATATATTATTTATCAGTGAAGATCTAGTAAGTCAAAATAGAAGCTGCATATCTATGGCAGAAACTAAAAAACAAATAAAGCAAAACAAAATCTGAAAAAAAAATTACGGAAAGATCCATGAAAACACTGGATGCCCACCGTGCCCACTTGATTTGAATAATAATTTTTATATTTTATAGAATTCTTTCTACTTTTCCCCCTTTTTCCTTGCTTTGTTTTTTTAACGTATACATAAGTTTCTATTTAAAATATGTTCAACTAAGAAAGTTAAAGGAAATACTGATGACAAAGATTGAGCCTTGTGAAGCAAATATTATCCTATAATAGATGGGACTACAGAAAGTTTCTAATAGGAAAGATGGAGAGCATTCAATGAGAAAAAACTGAAAAATGAGAAATGTAATTAAAATCATTAAAATTTTAGATTTCATACAGGAAACAGAATGAAAGGCAATAAAAAATATCTCCAGATGATGAGCGAAATAATTTACAGTGAGGAGGAAAAGTGAGAGATAGAGGAAGTCTTCTCAGATGCTAAGTGCCAAGTTCGCCCCATCAGAACCAAACAGACACTGTAACGGGCTATATTAGATGCTCCACTAATGGTGTGCCCACATAGCCCATACACACTCTGCCCCAACATTCCTCACACTGAATTGAAATAATTTATTTACTAATATATATTTCTATTTCCCACTAGACTATAATGGTTTAAGTACAAGAATCATCTTATTCTTTTGATTCTTCAATCCTAATAAATATTCAATAAGTCTTGGGGTATGATAATGATTAAACAAATGATTAAATAAAAGCTCTGTAATAGCAGTTAAAATATGGGTAATCAATTCAGTTGTGTATTACAAACGTGGGAGTAAGTATCAAAAGGAATAAAGTACCCTATTAGGAAAAATTAAACCAAAATAAAACTCAGTAATCATGATAGATAATTCTTTTATTATTTAAGAGCATATGTAATAAACCTGTGCCAAAGAATTTGTCAAAACAAATTATGTAATATAGTATTCATGGGTAAAGGATTCTTCCACATCTAAGAATTAATCAATATCTCTTTTGTTGACATCATAGGAAAGAATTCCTTCATCTCAGGTCTGACTGTAATGAATTATTTCTGAAAATTTCTTTTGTATTTTATATATTACCATTCTAAAACTTTAAACCTAATAGCTTTTAGCAGTTCAAAAATGATATGCTTCAATTATTCTCAGTCTGATCTTGATACAATCTAAATGCCAAAATTAATTTCTCTGATAGGCAAGTTCCAATAACAATGTTAACAGATTCCCATAAAAATAATTCTATTTCAAAGACAGCAAACAGATTCTGTGAGGATAGATGACATACTCCAATTTTTTTTTTTTTACATCTCCTACTGTGGTAACTGATGCTTTCTTCTCTAAGAGGAAAAAGTTTCACTATCATTCTGAAAGGTTTCCATGCACAAACATACATATTCCTATTCACAACGAGTATACAGCTACCTTAAATTTCTTGGTCAATAAAGAAGTCTTTAAAGGTTATCAGAAACAAAGTGATCCAATGACTTTCAGAAGACATTTGTGATGGTGAACTAATTTTCCACTTCAAGGTGACTGAAGAATACTTCAGTTTGTTGTAGTATTCAGTGTTCTGTAACTAGACAAAGCTACTTTTCATCTTTCCATGCTGAACACTTAGGATCAATAACACTCAAAAATAACACCTTTAAATAGGCCTGTAGCACTACGACATGAACTAGTCCACATCTTGTGTTGCTGCTTAGAAACGTGTTCCAGAGTGAGGAATTAAGAGCTGCAAGTACACTGTCACCATTCTGGGTTAATATCTAACTCGAGAAATGGGAAAGCCTCTCATTTTCAGTTGAAGAAAGAACATTACACATTATAGAAATCGGTGTCTTAAGATATTGAAGAAATACTTCTGTTGTTTTAATTAAATTAAAAAATAAAAACTAACCAACATATTTCATACTAATCTTGAACTCAGGGTTTTGCTGTTGTTTGGCCCAGACAACCTTTTACTCCTCATTAAAATTCAAATAAGTCCATTATATTCCAGTTACTGCCATGTATAAGAATATATTTTAGTTTTAATATAATGAGGAACTCTTAAGATGGCAGTAAGGCCAAAGTAAATATTTTAATTAAGAAATGACTCAATTTTAGAGTGAAAGAAAAGGTAAACTTGTCAGGTAATTTACATTTACATTTTAAACATGTTTAATTTTAATATATTTGTTTCATTTATTCTAATATTTATTAAGAACTTACGTGCCAGACATTAGCAAACTGCAGCGAAATCTAGCCTACAATCTATTCCAGTAAATACCATTTTTAATAAAACACAGCTACATTCATCATTTACATACTGTCTATACCTGCTTTCAGTCCACAACATCATGGTTTGGTTGAGACACTGTATGGACCACAGCACATAAAATATTCATTATCTGACACTTTATAGAAAAGGTTTGCTGACCCCTTGCCTGGAAACTAGGGACACATTGCTGAATAAAGTAACTATCTTTGCTTCTTAGCACTTACATATTGGCTGGACTGGGAAGATATTAACTACCATCTTATAAATAGGTAAAAAGTGTATTAGAACATAGTAAGTGCTATGGAAAAAAGAAAGCAGAATAATGGTAATAGGACATATGATGTGGGTGCCAGACTGCTATTTTCAATAGGGTAGAGTAGAGGAATTTCAGAAAGTGACATTTGAGCAAATTATTGAAGGACAGAAGGTAGTAACCACATCAACGGGGAAGAGTGTACTGGTCTGAGACAGTAGCTTACAGCAAATAACCAGAAGGAAGGAGTATGCTTTGTGTGTTCAAGAAAGAATCAGGAGGCTGATATGCAAGAACAGTGAGGGCAAAGTAGTTCCCACAACAGAGACTGTCTTCAATAGTACCAACACTTGTTACTGCCAGTAACTGTTGTAAAATATGAGTCAATGCCCAGGACTTAGGAAAAAAAAAATTTTTTTTATCATGCATGGTTAAGCAAGTGTTCAAGAACTCTGAAGTATAATATTAATTTAGTAATATCCAGTTGCCACATATATCTCAATTTATATATATATTACTGGAAAGGAGATGTGAATAATGACATGATTTATAACAGTATCTTGGAGAACATCTAATATGTAATAATATATGAGGTCATATAGACTGCTTGAAAAATTTACAAAATCTTGCAAGGTTTGGCTAGGGCTCAAGAGTACTGAACACATAAAAGAATGCATTTTATATTATTACCATTCAGCTCCAAGATACTAAGTAATGTTATTAGACTCATCGGTAGTTAAGTTTCCCTGATGGATTGCAGTAATAATTTTAGAATTTTAAAAAACTGATACAACAGATTTTATGCCTAGAGAGAGGCAAATAATGTACACTCTCTTGAAATATATTCATACTGTTAAGAAAATTTAGAAGATTTGTTTTAAAGATTTTGTACCATGTTGCTTGGCCAGATAAACAAAGGGCATAATGGAAAAACCAGCCAAAGAAAAGAAAGAATAAGTATGAAAAAAATACATTAGATATAATAAGATTTAAGAAAAGTTCTATATTACATCAATCCTCTAGTATTTTAATGCTGAGACAAAAAGATTACTCATAAAAATGTACCAAATCTTAAAAATTTTAAATCACATCTTAAATATTAAAAGCAAAATTACATTAAAATCTCAAATATGAACAAAGGTTAATAATACTTTACATTTGAAGAATGCTTTAGACAGTCTTAGGCAACACTGGTAAGAGGCCTCTTAGTTTATTACCAATTTCTCCTGAAGACCAACTTCATTCCAGCAGATCAAAGACCTGGAAATCTTAAAAGCAGCAGATTTCCTGAAATCAGAGAAGGGCTCACTTGGGCAGCTAACAGCTACACTGTTATAAGCACTTTTTCATTGACTCATTTAATATGCACCACAGCTGTATAAATGCTATTACCTCTAGACCACAGATGAAAAAACTGAGGAAATGAGGTGTTATGTAATTTGCCTAAGGTCACACAAATAATAGATGGTGGAGAACTGGGTTTTGAAAACTGTCATGTGCACCTCCAAAGGACCCACACTTAATTTTTAACCTATGCTGACTTTCTAAGAGATGTCATCCTCTTGAACTTACAAAGTCTAGAAATAGTCTTCAGATGTTCAGCCAACCTAAAATCTTATTCTTACTTTGGGATATTTTTTTTTTCCCTGAAGACACAAGCGATTGCATAGCCTATTAGGGAGAAATCTCCTCATACACATCTCTTGGATAGTGTATAAAGTGTGCATATAGTTACTATGAAACTTATTTTTGAACATGGGATTAATAAAGATGGAATGGCAGATTTGTGATTAGGCATTGTTTTCAGTAAACAAGGAAGGTTCTTTCCATGACCCTTTCCCTTTAGATACTAATTCCCTAAGAATTCCCACCCTTACCTGTCAGTAGTCAGTGTCCTTCCTTCATGCTTCTCTTGCTCTCCTCCAAGAGCCATTCTCCCTGAAGTTCATCCTACTTCTTGCTATTTCCCATTTTGTGTCCTAACAATTCTGACAATCAGACATGTCAGACCAGTTCCCAGTCGTCTTTGTTTATTCAAAGCCAAGAACCATTTAGCACCCCAAGGTTCCTCCTCCTTCCCTTTCAGACTCTGATGTTTACCTGAAACAGACTGGCTTCCTGTACAATCCAGATATTGGTTCATCCTTGGGGTCATTATTTCTAAACCTATTTTGCCTCTGGGTTCCTGCTAGTTTCCTCTTTATTCCCTATCTCCCTAAGATCAACTGAAACCCAACAGGCACAAAGATGGCGCCACAGAGCTAACCCAGTCAAGGAATTAGAGTTTCAGCATATAAAAGGACCAAGAACAAAACAACCCACATTTCCTATCTAACTTGTTCCTGGCAGAGAAAAAAATACTAAGAATTTTAATAACATTTTTAAATGTAATTACTATTTAAAAAATAGAAAATGTGGCATTTTGCTTTCAAAATGAACTTTGTTTAAAGATGTTTTAAATAAAGTTGGTGAGGAGCAATAAACTATTAATAAATTAGGCCAATAAATGCTGGTGGGGTGGAGTAATTAATGTTCACTGAGCACTAATGCCAAGCATTACCGTTTAAGGTGGAAAACAAACATTAAAAAAGCCAACATTCAGGAAGAAGCAATGCACAAAGGACAGCAGTCATGTACATTAAATACACGAAGTTCACATTTATGACTCCTCTTCCAATTCTCATTCACTGGACAAGTCATAGAAGCTAACTGGCAAGAGAAATCACATTCTTTCTACTGAACTTTTGGTTATTTTGAGGACAAATGAGAGCCAGACACACTTCCAGAGTACCAGAACAAACCTCAAAATAGAGATAATACAGTTTCTACTTGATTTATAATATGTTAAAATTCAACCCAGTTTTGAAAATTCTACACAGTAGCCAGAAACCTGGGCAAAGGAGAAAACTGAGATCATAAGTAGTTCTGATACAAAAAGTATCCTGGCCCAGGCTATGTCAGGGGATACAAGCAGAAATTTTTATCCATAGTAAAATAAAGAATTCTCTCCTACTAAATGATGCTCATTTCAATGGAAGCTTTCTCAAGCATTGTTTTTTGTTTGTTCCCACCCTTGCCCCAAACATGTTCCTGATTTCTTGTCTTAGGAATGAGTCATCAAAACTAGTATTTTGATAACAAAGGCTATTTTTGAAAAGGCATGTGTCATTCCTGTTTCAAATCACTACAGAGGTTTTAGACACTGATCTTATTTTCCAAAGGGGAGGAAAAACATCACTTAGTGACCGCTGAGTCTAGGTGCTGACTCTGTCTCTAGGATACAGGTAAAACTCTATAGGGACATGTCATAGGCAAGGTGTTTCTGAGCTGTAAGGAATCAGGTAGTCTGCCTAACTTACGTGATGATTACATGATAGCACACTGGTACTATCTACCATTTTTTTTTAAGGGGTGAAAAAAATGGTTTCTTCATTAACCCAGATGCTATTTCATCAACTGAAAAAAAGAATTTACTCTCTAATGAGAAATGCAACAATTGCCATGGAAATTCAGACTTGCAGACAGGGTTATAACTATCAAAGAAACTGAGAGACTTCACAGATTTCATGGATAAAGATGCTTTGTTTTTGCAGTATAATATTATCCCTTTGCTGATGTGCTTTAAGCCTTATACATAGGCACTGTAGTCAGTGAAGACAAAATTTATGAACTATGAAACATTTTTAATATTGACATTTAAATTTTTTTTAATACTAGTCATGAAACTTTACTCCTGAGTTTGCTGAAATTCAGAGCTGTCTACTTCATTTCAGCAGATAACTAGTGGGAGGATGTAATCACAAAGCTAATAAAAAAAAAAATGGAATACTCCAGGCTAGACATCTTAAGCTAATCATAATATAGAAAAGTTCTTCAAAGATTTGAGCACACAGCACTACATAAATAGTACTGCTACGAATTAATTTCTTTAAAATGAAGATTACAGATTTCTCATAGTGAAATTAATGTCAGAGTCAACCTCTTGTAATCGAAAATGGTTATTTTGTCTCCTTTCTATTTCTGAATTAAGATACAACCTTTCTCCTCGTTCTTCTCCACCCACACACATTTAATATTAAAATTTAGTGGAACGGATTTAATTTCTTTTATCCATAGTAAAATAAAGAATTTTCTCCTACTAAATGATGCTCATTTCAATGGCAGCTTTAATAAAATAATAAATGTCAAGATACTAAAGCAGCAGAGATCAAAAGGATAATTTAGGACATGTTGTATAAAGTACGTTGTATTATATTTTTAGAATTGTATTGTATTACATCATTATATTAATTTATTATAATTTCAGTCAAAGCCACTATCTCAAAGACCAGAGGATTAGCTAATGACTATCAGATAGAATAAAGAGACAATCCATGTATCAGTCTTTCACTTAACATTTCCCTTTGAGAGAACCATTTTCTTTTTATTCTAGTGTTCCTATCTTAGTTGTTAAGTATGAACTTTCCCCATTTTGGAAGAATGGAAGAAGGATTTCCAGTCTTTGTTTTATTCCTCCTAAACTATGCTTCAACAACAGAAGAGAAATGCCTATCTAATTGTTGAGATTAGGTGAAAGAATAAAACATGGGAAGTTCATCCTCTCTGATGGTCTCTTTTGAGATAATCTGACATATTGATGTGGACTTTCTCCTCCTGCTCCTCCTTCCACATAAACATACTTGGACCAGGACTTAAGAATTGGTCTGTGCCTCCTGTCAGAGCCCTGACGGGTTGGGGGAGATGGCCACTCTTGTTACTCATGCAGAAGTGTAAAAAACAGAATGCTGCTCTTTATTTCATTTGTACATTTTGGACTGAGACATTTTAATTGGAAATTGCACCAGTTTCATTAAAATACAAAATTTGTGGAAAAAAAATAAAACCTTTCAAAATTGCCTTCTAGAAATCAATGTCTTTCCATGGTTCCATTTTTGGGACCACAGATGTGATGCCGCAATGAGCCTGCAGCAAGGTTAGTAGGCACATACCACTTCTACAGGTCTGTTATAGACTGAATGCTTGTATCCTTCAAAATTCATAAATACTGAGTGCCCAATGTGATGGGATAAGGAGGTGGGGCCTTTGGGAGGTCCTTAGGTCTTGAGGTAGAGCCCTCAGGTAAGAAATTAATGCCCTCATAAGAAGGGACCAGAGAGCTAGCCTGTCCTCTTCCTACCATATGAGGATGCGACTACAAGTTGGTAGTGTGCAACCTAGAAGCCAGCCCTTACTAGAATTCAACCATGCTGGCACCCTGGTCTCAGACTTTCAGGCTCCAGAACTTAGAGAAATACATCCTTATTGTTAAGCCACACAGTCTATGGTACTGTGTTCCAGCAGCGCAAACAAAATCGAGGGCATATGGAGGGCACAGGTCTTGCATTCTCTCATGTCTAGATTTCAGTTGTTTCAGAACCTGTAGTTGGAAGTTGTATGAAAAGTATACTCACATTTATTAAACCTGCTGTTACTTAAATCTATTGTCATACACATGTTTGATGTTCTGATGTTTTTTGGTGTCATAAGCTAACTAAGTATATGATTAATTGCTTGTATCTATTTTGGATTCTTTAGATAATCCAAGGAGCCTAAGATCTTACTAATATATTTCAAAGCAGTTAGCAATATAGAACACATAAAACACTTGGTAATTCACAGGTTGAAAAAGATAGAGCAGTTCATGTAAGTTACAATTCAAATATGTATTTAATTATAGAAAACAGTTCATTTACCTATTGCAATCATTTGATTATTGAATAATTAAATTGGACAATTGAAACATTTTAAATTATATGTTTATAATCTCAATCTTTCTAGTAATGAAAATATTCAGAGACCCCATTAACTAGAAATATTTATATTCTTGAATTTTAAAATTTTATTATTATTTGTTATGATTTTCCTATATGGGTATATATACACTATGCAGTACTGCTATGTTAAAATTTTTAAATCTTTAAATTTTGTTAGACTAAAAGGACTAGAGTGTCTGCCAGGAACTCTCGGGGTAAGTCAGAGAGGGCCAAGAAAAGAAATGGTTGGGTGAGGCTCAGCAGAATATGTGTCTGCTTATCCATTTTAGGTTATGAACAAAAATTTTTCTGCAGTTTGAGACTGAACTAATAATCTTTCCTTAGGATGACAGACCCAAAAAGCAGCTTGATCTAAATTCTGTGGGTTTGCTGATCGTTTCTGTTCATCAGTAGCAGAACAGTAAGGGAATGAGGGGCATAGATGAGTGTGCATGAAATTCTATTTGTCAGCTTCCTATCGAGCTAAAAATATTCCACCCAGGAGTACCATATAATTTGCCCATGTAGGAATATCATTACTCTCATGCCAGGTCAGAACAGAGGTCTGTCTATCTCAGAAAGTTGAGAAGATGACCCAAATGGGAATGTTTTCCCCAAGTCCTGAAATATCTTTAAGTCATATATGTGAGTACCAGTTTTAAAAGGCAGAGTCTATCACTGAATTCTAGGCTTAATTCAGTAAAGCTGAGTCACTGGAAATTAGGAAATATGCACCCATTATATTCCAGACCTTGTGCTGGCTGTAATAAGGCAAAAAAGGCTAAAATTTCATAATGGTATATGATTCTCTAGACTGTAACAAAATTCTCCCAGATGTCTTGCATACAATTAAAACAATCTGGTGTAACGTATTTCAACGTGGCAAAAATAAAACTATATTCTACTTGGATACATCTCTCTGGAAAAATCTGGTTTTCCTCAGTTGTCATCTTTGATGAGAGTTCCAGGAGCTGCTGACAAAGCAGATGTTATCAAAGATGTACCGGGAAAGCAAAGAAAATATCTTTCAACTAGATTTGAATAAAATATGCTCAAGGGGCAAATCCTATGTATCAACATGCAGTAATTTTAAGCACATCACTGAACTGGGATTACAGTCTTACAATGTTGTCTCATGGCCCCAAGATAATACTTCGTATCATAAATGTAACCTTAAATATAAAGTGGCAAGTATGTCTAAAATCATTGTATTTAGAAGTTCTAATATGAAGCTGTAACTGGCTATATTAGTTTGAAAAAAAAGTAAAATTCTAAGAAAAAAATGTTAGTAGGTACAAATGAAAAAGGTATTTTAAAGTAACAGCAGTTGAAAAATGATGCAACATGATTGATAGATATTTCTTAATTTGCATTAGTAGTGATACAGATTTAATTCTTAATGTGCATTAGTGAACATCTGGAAACTATCCTTTAATACTCCTAGAATGGGGTTAACCTTTTTCCTCTGCACTGTAATTAGCTAAGGAATCCTATGGTAAAAGGAAGATTGTACTGAAACTATTCATTCAAGTAGCCTCCAACATCAATGTTTAGTATTAATTCATTCAGCTTACTGAGGTACTAAGATTCAACCTATCCTTTGAGAATCATTTATGAAATCTTAATGACTTAAAGTTGATTGTTAGCAAGAAATAAATTATTCATTTTAGAGTTTATCCTGATCATTAATCATCAACTTGTGAATACTAGGGAGGGAAATAGGTTTGTGACTTCCATGAGGGCCAACTGACAGAAATCTTCAAAGAACTTCCTTTAAACTGAAAATACATGGAAAATCATTTAGAGTTGCATATATAACACAATGAAGGCTTTGTTTATTTCAGCTGAGGAATTAGGAATGAATTTTGCCTACTTAGAATAATATATTAATTTATTCATTAAATAATTTGAGTGCTTTTGGGACATGCACTATTTTATGCACTGGTTCTTAATACTGGGGACTGAGTGGCAATTAAGTAATGAAATGTCTTTATAGAGATACACAAATCCCTTGTTGTAAGTCTTTCTTCTTACCAAGAAAAATGTCCCAAGTACGAGCCATCATGAAAGGGCTATTAGTAGTCTCTAACTTCAGAGCTTACTTTATACTGTCCTTGTGTTAAAGGGAAGGGAACTAGCCCCATAAGTTATTACAAAAACACTGAAGAATGTAAGATCACTTGTCTTTGAAACTATAATAGGTGTCTATCTTGTCACCTCAAAGATGGAATATGACTAGGATAACATGTACGTAGTAGGCTTGGCATTGATATATAGGAAGTGTATTGTTGCAAAAAGTTTAACATTATCTATGGAAGAATACTATAAATTAGAACAATGAAATTGAAACTTCAGTATTTTTTTCAAGTATACATCATTTAGTTCTCAAAGGAAACATCTATAAAATGTTGGGAAAGATTGGTCTTGTCAATGTGAGTTTTTAGTAGTTAAATGCTTCCGAGTAAAAAAAACATATGGCAAATTTTTACGTATTTTGGAACAAAAGGAATCATGTTCATTTGCCTAATGACAGAAATACAGGTTTCCAGAATGCAGTACTTCATTTACTTATGAATCTCTAAGATCATGCACTTTGGTAATCACACTTCTGCATACATAAAAGAATCAAACTGGATATAAACAGTCAATTCAAAGCAATTAACATGTTTAAGTTCTGTAGTTTTCTAAGAAACAATTTTTTTTTAAACACATACCAGTAAACACTGAAGCTTCATTTTTTTTAAATTAGATTACCCATTTGCTATGGCTCAGAAATAAGTTGTCATAGTTTTGGTTAGATTATCAAATGTGTTTATGCATATATCTAACTCTAGCTGAACACACACAAATAAAACTTTATTCCTTTGCATACATTTCCAGTAGGGACAGAAAATTTAGTCACTGAAATTTCATTTTGTTTCAAAAGGACTCATTATATGACTATTTTCATACACAGTTGACAAAAAATATTATTAGCAAATATGGACTTATACCACTAAGTCTTTTAAAAAGTTAAAAAGTAACCCCTAAAGCTTGTGAAAAAGGATGTTTTGTCCTTTACTCCAGTAATGTTACTTTTGAGATTAAGAAAATAGACATAAAATGTATTTGACATAAAATTCGGGAACAAATACTTAGTTATTAACATTCCAGTTACATCTTTTAAAAAGGAAGGAAAAACACCTGAATCACGTTGGGATAGTGGAGTAATGGGTAACAAATTTCTTGTCACTTAGGTAACTTTCATCAAAAAAAATTCTAAAACAGTCTAAAAATTTTTAAAATAGTGTAAAATTTACCTAACATTTGGCCAAAATTGTCTGATGTAAAAAATACCCTCCATTACAATATGCAAATAGTGAGACTTAAGCAGCAGCATTTGTTGTTAAAATAATGACAGTTGTATTCATAAAGTTTCAAGGATGAAATAAACTTATTCAACCAATCTTCATTTCAATTACATCAGATGCATGACATTAAACTTGCCAAGTGTCTGCTTTTTGCAACGTACTGGACAGAACTCAAGCCAATCTTGAGCAGTCTAACTGGCATAGTATCATTCTTCTAGCAGCTTGACTATTTTTGCTAAAACAAGTATGCCTATTTGACAGAGTTCAGAAGGAAAAATATACTTTCATCCATGGAAAATTATATAATGATAGTTTTCTAAAGTGAAAAATTATAACAAGATAGGCTATTCAGTCCAAGATAGTGTTTAAAATGGTAGAGAACTAGGGACAGTATCTATTATTTTTAGTCAAAAAGTAAGATTAGTTACCAAGTGAACAGTCAATAAAACAAGTTTTTTTCATTGACTGTCACACCCTCCAAACCCCTTGCCAAAAGGTGGCTTCTCTGTATATCCAGTAAGAAGTAGATCTTAGGCAAAGGCAGGCTAGCACCACCCTAAAACATCCCTCAGGCTCTCATCTGCTGCTCATTAGCTAATGGGAAAGTTCATTAGTTGTGCTGAAATTTAGTTTTCCTGTTTGCAATGCGGTGAGAATGACAAAACTGACAGTTTGGAGTAGCTGGGAACAGTAAATGACTAAAACTAAAATAAAGGACAAAGGGAAGAAAAGGGTATATGGATTGGACATCTATTATATTGGTGTTAAGATGGGTTTTACGTCTCAGTTTTTTTCAAATTAAAGTTCAGTCACTTTTTAGAGTAATAATTTAGTGTTGCTACCAAACTGGTTTGCACACAAATGAAGGACAATTGACAAAAGTTATGTAGTTGAAAGGAAATAAAGTGGTGGGTACAACAGCTTCAAACCCAGGAAGCCTTTAAACACTATCCGGTTAATTTTGGCTGGCTGTCAAACCAAGAACTGTGAAATGTACTAGGAATTGGGAGTTTAATAAATGGACAATTGGCAATTGTGTCTGGAAGTTACAGGAACTTCAAGGAGCTCTCATTACAAAGCACCTAAATTCCAGAAACTTCAGAAGCTCAGATGCCCTTGTAACCACTGGCTTTACATGATTTCTATTTTCTTTGTTCCTTTCAGCCTGATTCTCCAGTCTGAGCATGCTACAGTGAGCAATGATCTAAGGAACAAGATAGTGCAACACTTTTTGCTTCTCCATAGCAAACAATCAAATTTAATTTACATATGCATAGAGACCTATACGATGTCATTTAAAGAATCTAACTTTGAGCAATTTAACATGGTTAAGCCTCAACTTCCTTGAGGATAAAGAAAAAAAGTATGACACTGTGATGTGAGATACATAATCAAGTTGCCCAGCATAATACTGACACATGGTAATTGGTACTTAATTGCCACATATACTTCAGTCTATTTTCACAAATATAAGTGTGAACGAAAATACTGCAACCATATCAGTAAACAAAGAATGCTGAAACCAAGTCATCAGCGGCTGCCGCCACCCCCCAGTGGGGACAGGCCTGCAGCCCAGCCTCTGCAGCCACTCACAATGGTGTACTCTGAGGGGACTCAGAATAAGAAAGGACAGGATACTGACCCTAGATAGCTAGGTGCTTGTCAAAGGAATGAATTCAGTGAGCCCAAATGTTTGCTTCTCCCATACATAGAAAAGCACTGAATTCTTTAACTTGAGATGCCTGGCTTTCTTTAGATAACAATCTTTTATTGTTCCAACTACCTGGCCTTTGTTGTAAGGCTTCTATATATATTCTAGCTCCTCCCCCACCTCTTTGGAGCAGTCCCTCAGAGCAATCCGAGAGGCTGTCATCCCGGCTCGAGTCCTCCTGCCAAATAAAACACAACTCTTAACTTCTAGGCTGCACATTTATTTCAGTCGACATAAGTTATGAATGTTTGAGTATGCTCACATTGTAGACCATTTATTGTAAAAAAAAATAGTTTCACAGTTCTCTAACAGTTTTCTTGTAAAAATAAGGAGCTAACTACATTAGCAATAAATACATGTAACATTTTTATTATTTTGTTGAATGCTGTTCCCTTAGTTTGATTTCTAGAATATTTTAGATTAGAATCAATTTTGACTTTGCCCTTTCCTTTTTGCTTCTATAATTTTTGATTCCTAGTCTTGAGATCATTTTATAGTTCTATTTTCTTCTGTTTTATCACTACTGTTCACTGTGACATCCATTTTGCATTTAAATTGTTTCACTGTGAAGGAAAAACCAGGCTGGGCTAACAAGATAAGTCACAAGTCTAAGTATTGGAATACTGATCTGAGTTCTGCTGGACTAACTTGTAAATCTAAGTTAATTAGTGTTGGTTTGCTGTTTATGTTTTTTTGCTAGCCAGTTGGGTTTTGAAAGATGCATATCTGGCTTTGGAATGTTGGTTTGCTGCCTCCCCGCCTCCACTTTTGTGATGATAATGCTGCTAAAGCTGTTCCATGCCTACTAGCCTAATACCCCAAGCTTGTACTTTACCCTATAAAATCTCATGCGCACGTCTTGGAGGTGCTCAGAGCTTCGGAGCAGAAGCCCCTCTGAGCCCGCAGGCACAATACACCTGAGTACTCCAACCCTCCGAGTGGTGCTTGTTTCTTGACTGGCCTGTCGTTTCCGTAACATCACAAGAGCTTTTTAATAATGGGTTTCATTTAGTGTCCTTAAATCAGACGCAAGGTGGTCCATGGGAAAGGACAAAGTAACAGCAATGACATGTGCCTGTGATGTCCCATATCCTAAGAAAAGCCACCATGCTCCCCTCCAACCTGTGCAAAGTGCTATAGGTGCTGCTCCGATTTAAGTCCACCTGTTTCATACCACACACCTGCAGCCCTTACCACCCAGTCTGACTCCTATTACCAGGAACAGGAGCTATTGTTTTTACTATGGTATTGGTAAACAGTGAAGGAGAACCATTGTATCCAGTAGTATAGCAATAAACTCACTGTTTCATGATTTATAAACCTGTTATATGTAGGAGAGAAAAAATTATGCTCATAGAGTCAGACAGATTTTATTTCAAATTCTTATTATCACTTATTATACAGACTTGAACAAATCACTTAATCCCTGAGGTTCAGTTTTAACCTAGATGAACTGGAAGTGATAATATATACTTCTCAATTTTATTGTAAGTTACTAAAGTCAATAACAAGCCTAAACCATTTAGAGCATGTGTCAAAGAGTAGGAGCTTAGTAAATTATGGCTATTGTTACTAAATTGGTCTGTTTATGCCTGTCTTCCTCATTTGAATGTTGGCTCCTTGGAGACCATTCAATTGCTTTATCTGTTTAACCCTTGCTGCAGTCAGTCTCTAGCTCAGAAAACTGATTTTCAAATTTTTAAAGATACTCTATTGTGAAGCAGAATATTACATTTTGTTATATATAGATGTTTTGTAAAAACATTGTTACAGATAGTTTTATATGTAATTTATTTACACTGATATAGATGTATCTACACAAACATAGCATATATGCACATCACTATACATTCTTTGGTTGCGTATTATTTACATCTTCAAGAATTTGAGAACATGATTTATATATTTTCCACTAATTCTAAGTCTTTGCTATCTTTCTGTCCCATTAACTACTTCAATATTTTCTTTGGTCAATTACTTTAAGCACTGGAATCTCAACTGGTTTAAGAATAAAAGAATGAAGAGAAAACTACTAAGTTATATGACATATCTTATAGAATAAATTTAAGAAGTCTAAAATGCCCAACACGTATACTTTTCAGCTACATGCCTAATTTTGCTATAATATGGCTGCAGGTTCCTTTTAAAATATATATGGCTTTAAGTTAACACACCTTCATACTGGCCTTTAAATTAAACCACAATTATTTCCCCACAGCCATTACCAAACTGCAATATGACAACACCTCGTGATAAAGACTTAAACAAATACGTAGGATTGCCAAGGCAAGTGCAGCAGAATATTAAAGATTGTATCTTTTTTGGCAGGGTACTGGAGGGTGTAAGAATCTGGAGGCTAATAGCCATTATGTAGCAGAGAGTATTGTCATATTCACACTGTACATCTGTCTCAGACCTGACCAGGAGAGTAATTACTGCTGAGATAAGCCTTTTCTGGGATATATGCAATTAATTTGCCTGAAAAAGGGAAAGTAGCCTGACACTTTAATAATGTTTAAGTATACCTAATCTCTTTCTTTTCTGTTCCTAATGTTTGCTAAATATGAGAAAGAAAGGATTTGAAAGTACTTACAGCTGTCTGTTCTCATGTAAATTATCCATGGGCCTGTAATATTCTATCTTCAAATGACTGGCATGAAATAATACCATAAATTATAATAGAATGTAGAGCAAGTGGGAATTACTTTTAAGATGAAATCAGGATATGATTTTCATGCATAAAGAATGTTTCTCTTATCAAGGAGGAATTATTCTGTTATTAAAGGTTTAAGAGCATACAATTTTATTCAATTTGAGTTGAGTATGTTTTTAAACCAAATCAAAATTATTCTCTGCAGATTCTTGATAAAGTGCTATTTAGCCATATGTATTTCTTAGTCTTATTTTTCGTCCCCCTCCCTTTTTTACTCTGCATAGTAACCTGATTACATATAATGCTACACTTTCAGTTCTTCAATTACCATCCATTTTTCAAAATCCATCAGTTCTACACTGGCCTTCATGAAGCCCCATACTTTGCTATTTAAATGTTAACAAATGAGATGAGAGCTTGGCTTACATTTAAATAAAGCAAATGACATTTTAAGACTGGAGAAAAATGATTGTTTCTATGTTTACTTACACTCAAGTAATGGAATTTTCAGTATTTGCTTTGAACAAGGACAAAGGTTTAATAACAAAAAAGGTCTAATTTTTATTTAAAATTTTTAAGTGATCTGGCTTTTAAGTTGGTCTTTACCTAGGAGGAAGAAGTGCTGAACTCAGTAATGTACCTACAATAAAAATCAATCAATAAGAAAGCTCAATTGAAATAGAATTGTGAGGCCAGAAGGGGGAGCTTTCATGCCCTGCAACCATAGCAGAGCCCAACAACTCTTTTCTCCTAGAAGAGCTCAGCCAATGAGAGACTGTCACAATTTAGCCAATGAAAAGCCGCTGAACTTCAAACTTTCAATTCTTACAATGGACTGTTTACTATATAGCCCTCTTAACATTCTCCCACCCCTTCTTTAAAGAGTTCTCCTTTCCATGCTGTGAGGAGACCTGCACTTGGCTTGCCTTGATTGTAAACCTCAAATTCCAAATTTCTGTTGGACACAAATAGACACATTTTTGCTGAAGAAATAACTGGCCATCTGTTTTAGGTCAACACTCCTATACTGGATACTTGGAATACATTATTTAAAAAAAACTCTTCTCTAAGAAAAACTGACTTCATGTAATAATCATGATATAAAAAAGTATTAGTAGTGACCAGAAAAAATGCAGCTAGTTAATACTTTGTTGTACTGAATTTTGTAAAAACATGTTTAAAAGTTTTAAGAAACAGTATTTGTTTAATAAGAATCTCCAAAAGATACAAGTTAGACAGCTACTAAACATGCTCTGATTTAATGTTTGAAAACTAATGCTAATAAAAAATTATAATAAAATGCACCAATTTTCAAAAAGTTCAGAATTGAAGCTATTAAAATTCAGTGAAATATTTAATGTATTAACTAAAGTTTCTAAGTACTTCCCCCTAAAATATATACCTCACAGTTCTCATTCTTTGTTTAGGTTTGAAATTAAAAAATTTTCCAAATGGTTACATCAAATGTCAGAAATGAAGTAACTGAGGTCCATTCTTTCATCTTTACAGTAACTATGCTCATCGCTCATTGTGAATTTACTGTTGACTACGTTAATACATAGTACCACAGGTATTAAAAAAAGAAACTAAGCTTAAAGTTTGGTGGGTGGTTCTGAACTGTTAATCTTGGTCTGTTTCTCTAACTGAAAATTCTTTCAGTTACCTTTCATTTAAAAATACAATGTTTATTCAAGCATGAGTAATAAAAACATAATAATTGAAGATTTTATGTGTGTAAAATGTAAAACTCATTTTAAAAAATAACCTGGAGTTACTAAATTAGAATTCAGGTCCATGTATATTTTCAGGGAGTAGTCATATTACTGACACTTTCAGAATTGTTGGCATATGGTAATAGTAAATATAGATGACTTTTAGTCAGTTTTATAATTGTTTTAAATACTCCACAGTCAATGTACTCCCTTACTGATTAGCCTAGAAACACATGGGAGTTAAGGTAAGCAATAGCTTTCACTGCCTTCTTACAAGTATTAAATGTTATGTTGGCAAATGGAGGAAGACTATGAAGTCAAACATTGGACGTTTTTGTTTTGTATATTTCTTTGTTTTAATGAGGGCTGTATTAAAGCATATGTTTATTCTTTTAGACAAAGCTAATGAACTTTTCTGCCCAGAAACCTTTGTATTTAAAGGCACTTAAACTGGTCTTTTTAGAAGAAAGGTATGTTTTTAAAGAAACATTGTATCAAGGAAACATTTGATTCCTTTGGTTCCAATAAGCTAGAAAATGAATAGAAGTTTCCAAAGGAAAGAGTCTGAAATGGTAGAAGATACAGAAATTTCAACTCATAAATTACAGATAATTCACTTTTCTAACATGATTATACACAGGACTTCTTTTAATATTTGGTGGAGTAACAGACATCTGAATTACTGGCAAAACAGTAAATTCATAGCATGATATACTGTTTCTAATTAGGACAATTAAATTTCACTCCTCACAGTCAGGTCCATCTAACCTTTCTTCATTTGTAAGTTATCTTCAACTTACTTAAAAATACTTTGAATCAATCCATAAAGATACCAAAAACACTTTCTTCAATTTTTGGTATCATATGGGGCACATTTCTCAGCCATAATATAAAATCATTTGTAAGATTTCTGAAACCATTTACGAGATTAATAATCATTTACAAGAAACTATGTGCCCCCCTAAAACACAAGGCTACATTTCACCATGAATGTTTATGATAAATCTCTCAGATTTATTTTTGGTACAAGGTAATATTTACAATGTTCTTCAGTTTCATACTATCAATAAAATTTACACGGCATTCTTCAACATGACCTTCACTAAACAGGTAATAATCTAAAACTTATTAAGTGAGAAAAAATACTTCTCTGCTTTGCATTGTTAAGTAATATAGTTTAAGTTTAACCTAAAATACATAATTATTTTAAATGCAATTAAGTATCTTTTATTATTAATTATCCTTACTTTTAACCATGTTTAGACTTTTGTTCTAAACCTATACCTATGCATTAAATATAATAAGGTAAATTTATAAAATTCCAAAATCTGAGTGTAGTGGGAGAGGTATTTCTAATATTAAAAAGTTAAATACATTCTACAAATAAACACACATATTTAAATACATATCCAAATATTATTTATGTCAAAGAAAAACTTTTCTCTGACTGAATGTTGGTTCTTTTTCATACCTTCAATTAATTAATATACTGTCCAGCCAACATGCTGAAAATTCTCAAAGTGTGTCACAGCTTTTCATCTCATTTCCTACTGATCTAATAGTTCATAGTAGCCCTCAGCAGTCATCTTGTCCGTGTCACTGGTTTGTTTGATTTTTATTCTCAGATATGACTTTGTTAACTAGAACATAATTATGATATTTAAACACAGTAAAATCCTAACTGCTATTATTAAGTGGTTGTAGTAAAGGGGTTCAATTCCACAAGACCCTTATTTCTCTGTTACAAACTGAATATTTCTGTCCCCCAAATTTATGTTGAAGTTCTGACCCCCAGTGTTATGTATTTGAGGCTAAGGACTTTGGGGATTTGTTAGGTTTAGGTTATGTCATAACCTGGATTCCTCATGATGAGGTTAGTGCTCAAACAAAAAGAGGAAGAGTCACAAGACCTCTTTGCCCTCCCCTACCCCTACCCCTTGCTTTCTGTGCCAGCACCAAAGAGGCTTGTGAAGACATAATGGAGAAGCCATCTCCAAGCCAGGAAGAAAGCCCTCACCTGATCCTAAATCTCTATAGCACCTTGACCTTGGACTTTCAGCTTCCAGAACCATAATGAATGTCTTTTACTTAAGCTAATCAGTTTATGATTATTACACCAGGTTGAGCAGATTAAGACATTCCAACCCACAAAGATCACAGGATGAAAACCATTAGACTCTCTCCAAATTATTCATTTTCCAAAGATATATGTTTTATAATCAGAAAAAGAAAATTTGATATTTGTTATTAAAACTGAAGATCAAATTACATAACAGAAATGGAACACTCATATTACTTAAAGGCATTATATTATACTTTCTATGCAGTTATTTTTATATCCTATCATACCACATATAGTTCCCACCACTTAATTTTACATATATAGCCATGTAAATATTATAATCATATTCTATACAAAAAGTTTTATAATTTACCAAGTTCACTTTGGATGAATAATATCTCTATCTTTAATATTTTGAGAATTGAAAATTGAGACAAGAAAAAAAATTACTAAATTAAGTCCCATAGGCAATGAGTCTAGACACTTGTATCCTGATTTTTACCATCACTACAGAGCTTCACTCTTCTCTTCAAGTAAGGATAGGTAAGGTCACAGGAAGATGAATTGAAGAAATTCCTCCTCTGCTCTATTTCTTATCTTCTAACCTAATATAAAGTTTATCAAATCTCTTATATGCTTTGGGCCTCATGTAATGTGGCTGCCAGTGAATTCTCACTAAGAGGTAAAGTGCAGAGGGGGGATTACATAAGACAGTTACCATTTTGAGTTTGCATATTGGAGGATGCATGAACAAAGTCTCAAGAGAAGAAAGTTTCTAACTTTTGGACACAATATTCTCCCAAATTGATGCTAACGTCTCCTTAGCTGAAGCAGAGGCTGGGGCAGGAAGGCAGGGCTCACAGAGGAAGAGTTCAGGCTCTGATGGGTGTTGAGAGAAAAGAGCAGGTGCAAGACTGTTCTCTTCTGGGCTTAACTGCAGCCAGTTAGACTAGCAGCCAATATGCCTCGGCTGAGGATGAGAAATCAAAGATTCTAGAGAGAACAGCAGTGATGGGAAGTATCCAACCTTGTGATAAAAATGATACTTTCCTGATTTCTTATCCTAGGAGCATCTGCAGAGTATTTTTGGCTGGGAAAACTAAAGTACAGTTACCCAGACTGGCTAGTTGTGTCCCAACATTTGTAACTGAGGAGAGCCGAGAGTGACAGGAAAAAAAAAAAAAAACGATGACTAATATCCTTCAAATTTGTTGTGTTGTCACCAGTCAACAGAAGCAGATCCTTGGATCTTTGACCGTTTGTGGGTGAAATTTTTCAAATTTACCTTGGTACTGAGGATGAATAGAGGAATTAAGCCAAAGAAAGTAACAGTGGATCTTAGGGTCAAAGACCCTAGGATGGATTAACAAGCAAAACACAAAAGACCGTCCACTTCATGTCCAACAGAAATGCCGTATGGCACCGAAGACAAATGACCAGAATACTAATTTAACAGAATTAAAGCATCTGAATTTAAATATTTACTAGGAGTATAATCATTGTTGACGATCAGATTAGTGGATTAGAGCATCAGTGGAAGGAATCTCAGCTAAAGACAAAACAGTTCAGTACTAAGAAAAAGACAGTCTTGACATATAAAAACCAAATACAGAAACTGGTTTCAAGAGGAACAAAGTCTATAATTTGAAGGAAGACTCGATGAGTTGAATAGGATTACTGAATACCAGTCAGAATTAAGAAAAATGCCACACATATAGGTATACTATAGAAAAATGCTATATGCAGCACTAGAATATAAAATGATGAAAAGTTATTTACTAAGGAAAAAGCACCAAGACCTAGCAATATCATGGTTAGACACAGTATCTATCTTAGCTGAGGGTGCCATAATAAAACAGACTGGGTGGCTTAAAAAGCAGAAATTAGTTTTCTCACAGTTCTGGAGGCTGAAAAATCCAAGATCAGGGTACTAGCATGGGTAGGCTCTAGTAAGAACTCTTCCTGGCTTGCAGATAGCTGCCTTCTTGATAGATGCTCACATGGCTTTTCTTCAGTGCTGGTACATGGAGACAGATTTCTGGTTTTTTTCCTTATAAGGCCACTATCCTGTTGAATTAAGGCTCTGCCCTTATGAATTCATTTAACTCTAATTACCTCCTAAAAGCCTACTCCAAATACAATCACATTGTGGGTTAGGACTTCAACATATGAATTTGGGGTGACACAATTCAATCCATAACAGTATCTTTTATCTTTCAAGGTAAAGAGATATTCAAAGATCTAGAGACTATATCATTAGTATCCTATCTGAAGGAAACACTTGGGAAAGGATTGTAATCAAGCCATAAATAAGAGACCATAACATGGTGAAAGATGAAGATTGTAAACAGTGATATATAATAAAATCTTTTACTATACATGATTTAAACCAAATAGGTAATATTGTGACTAGGAATTTGCAAAGTCGCAAATAATTCTTTTGAAAGAAAAATGTTTCAAAAAACAAAAAAACAAGTAAAAGAACTAAAATCACTAAGTCCTCAGCAAGCTCAGGTGAGGAAAAAGAAGAAATTAAAAACATTTTAAAGAACTCATTTGACGGGACAGTGGTCTTAAAGTGTTGTTTGGGTTGTTCCAATTTTGTGAACACATTTCTATGAGACCAATACAAGCTATAATTTATTATAAAAATAAAAAATACTATTGATGTAGCCCATGTCACATAGGTAAGGTTAGCCAGTGCCCTTCACATTACCTCATAGCAATGTAGAGATTTTCTTCTATTATAAAGCAGTTGGGAGTAAGTATCCCATGTATGACCTAGTCCATTCCTGTTTTTCATACCAAAACCTTCTGCCCAAAGAGTATATCACTTGTTTTTTTCCAATTACTTGCCCCGCCACATATACAGTCCTAGGACACTTTGATATTCTAATATTTAATATCCTCTTGGACATCACGAAGTGTGCAAATGATCATCTGTTAAAAAAAATTCAGGAAATCTCACCAATGTGATGCAAATTTCAGGGACAATAAATTCAGACATCTTGAAATTGTTCCCAAGAGTACAAACCACTTGTTTTCTTTTTAAAGAAAACAGAAAAGGGTAAGGTAAAAGTGTGACAAAAATACACTCATGTTAGAAACAGTTAATGTAGATAATTTGCTCAAACATCAATATATAAACTAACATCAAGACTGAGTTTCTAAATATATTAGTGCTTTGTAAAGTCTACTGACCCATCTGATCCATCAATTGGTGAGAGAATCTGAATCAAGGTAGTATCTCTGAAATCAGAGTAGAGAAAGAATGTTTGAAATGTGCATTTAATGTTTGAAAGGAACTATAAAAGAACACTTTGTCCACAATTTCACTTGCTAACATTGAACAGGCATGAGCATTAACAGTATGTGCTATGACTAAATGATGTCTCTCAGATTTATGCTGTAAAGCCCTAACACCCAATCTGATGGTATTTGGAGATGGGGGGGGTGGTCTTCAGGAGACACTGAGTTTAGATGAGGTCATGAGAGCAAGGTCCTCATGAAAGATTAGTGCCCTTCTAAGGAAACTTGCACCCCTTTCTCCATCTCTCCATTTTCATGTACATGCACTCAGCAAAGGCCATGTGAACACATAGCTAGAATGCTCATGAGAACCCAACAGTGCTGGAAACTTGATCTTTAATTTCTAGCCTCCAGGACTACTATAAAATAAATTTCTATGGTTTTAGCTACCCAGTCTATGGTGTCTTGTTATGGAATCTCTATTGGCCTGAAACACCATGCCTAGTTATTTATAGAATAGTCAAAGGGAGGCCCAACCCTTCTGCAGAACTTGTACTCAGTTAACTACAAGAAAAAAATCAGAAAGGCAGTTCAGTGAGCTCAGAGATAAAAATTAATGAAAGAAGGAATATACTATCAAAAAGACTGAAACTCTTAAAAAACAAATTCTGGAGCTGAAGAGTTCAATAAATGAGACGAATGCATTAAAAAGCACTGGAAATAGAGTGATATAGAAGAAAGAACTGGCAAACTCGAACATAGAAATCTAGAAGTAATACAAGTTGAAGAGGAAAGAATTAAGGTATTTTTTAAGTGAGGAAATTTTATGAGCACTAACTATTAGGGCAAAGATCAGGATAAGGCGTATTCCAGGAGGAGGAGGAAAGCAAAGTTTATTTAAAGAAATAATAGCTGAGAACTTCCCAAACCTGGAGAAGGAACTAGATGCACAAGCCCATGAAGCTGAGAGAACTAATTACCTCAAAGCAAAAAACTTCTTCAAGATGCATATTCAAATTCTCAGAAGTCAATTACAAAGGATTTTAAAGGTTGTTAGGGAAGGAAAAAAGGTCTCTTAAAAAGGTACCCACATTAGGCTATCAAACTTTTCAGCAGAACCTCTAAAGGCCAGGAAGGAGTGGAGTGACTTCTCAAAACACTGAAAGATAAAGACTGTCAGCTAAGAACACTATTCAGCAAAGTTATCATTCAGACGTGAAAAAATTAAAGACCTTCCCAAACAAGACTGAGGGAGCTCATCACCACTACACTGCCAACAACAACCACTGAAAGGTGTTCTACCAGAACCATGAAGGCAAAAGTACACAAAACTTTGAGTAAGATGATAGGTACACTCAGAAAATTGCAACTGTTTCAGAATAGGTTTTTAAACACTATTATAGCATAAAAGTTAAAAGGGAAACCAGAAAAAAATATAGCTACTACAATTTGGTAACAAACTCACATGAAAAAGGATAATTTAAGACAATGAAAAAAGAAGAGGGAAAGAATGGAACACATATAGCCAAATAAAGATAAGATACTATCAGCAGAAAAAGGACTATTCTATCTATGAGACATTTTATACAAACCTCATGGTAACCACAAAACAAATCTAGAGCAGAGATCCAAAATGAAGAAAACAGAAAAACAGAACACCATCAAAAATTTCAGACAGAAACACAAGGGAAAATTCTTAAAAATGGAGAAATAGAGCTACCAGAATATCAGATAAAATGGCAGTACTAAGTCCTCATCAATAATCACCCTAAATGTAAATGAACTGAACTCAGAGTGGCTGGATAGATTCAAGAACAAGACCCAACTATATGCTGCCTCCAGGAGACTCATCACACTCTAAAGACAAACATAGGCTCAGGGTGAAGGGATTGAAGAGGATACTTCCAGCAAACTGCAGCCAAAAGAAAGCAGGTATAGCCATACTCAGACAAAAAAGACTTCAAGGCAAAAAAAAAAAAAAAAAAAAGCCATGAGAGAAAGATTAACAATACATACTGATAAAGTAGACAATTCATTGAGATAACACAACTATTAATACCCACACAACATATGAGCACCAAAATGTTTAACAATCATATACAGATCTAAAAGGAGAAACTGACAGCAACATAATGAGACTTTAAACATTCCACTAACATCAATGGACAGACCATCCAGGCAGCAAGTCAACAAGGAAACAGCCACCTTAAATGAAACATTAGACCAATTGGATTTGCTAGACTTGAACAAAACATTCCATCCAAATGCAGAATACACATTCTGCAACTGCACATGGAACTTTCTCAAGGATAGATCACATAATGAGATACAGGTCAATAAATTTAAGGCTACTGAAATCATATCACACATCTCTTCCAAACACAATGGTATGAAACCATAAAACCAACTTCAAGAAGAAAGCCGAGAAGTCAAGTATGCGGAGGCTGAATAACATGTTACAGAACAACTATTACAATAATTAGTAAATCAAAGGAGAAATAAAAATACCTGAAGACAAATGAAAATACAACATATCAAAAGCTGTGTGATGTAGCAAAAGTGGCACTAAGAAGTTTATAGCAACACAGGTCTACCTCAAAAAACAAGAAAAATTTCATGTAAATAATCTTACACCGAAAGGTACTAGAAATATAATAGATGGAGTCCAAAATCAGAATAAAGAAAGGAAATAAAGATCAGAGTGGAAATAAGATAGAAACTAAAAAGACAATACAGAATATCAAACTAAGAGCTGGTTCTTTAACAATTTATAAATCTCTAGTTAGACTAAGAAAGAGAAGGCTCTGATAAAGTCAGAAACCAGAGGAATGACAACAGATACCACAGAAATACAAAGGACATTTGTTCATTAGAATAAACAGATTATTAGAATCATACAACTAGGACTGAATCATTAAGAAGCAAATCTGAATAAGCTGATCGTTAATATGGAAGTTGAAATAGCAATCAAAACCCTCATAAAAAACAAAAGTCCAGGACCAGACTACTTCACAGATGAATTCCACCAAACAAAGAATTTAATACCCATCCTTCTCAAACTCTTCCATAAAATTGAAAAGGAAGGAATTTTTTCTAATTCATTTTACCAAGTGATAACCAAAATCAAACAAAAAGGAAAGTACAGGTCAGTATCTCCGATAAACAGATGAAAAAATCCTGAACAAAACATAGCCAATCAAATACAATAATACATTTTACTATTGGATCACACACCATGATCAAGTGGGATTTATTCTGGGGATGCAGTTCAATATCTACAACAACAGAAGAAATGAAAAATCTGATGTGCTACACAACAACCTTAACAAAGGATAAAAACCATATCATTAATTGATGCAGAAAACTCTTAAAGAATAAATACAAATTTATAATAGAAATTCTCAGTAAAGTTATAGAAGGAATGTACTTGAACATAATAAAGACAATACGTGACAAACTCACAGCTAACATACTCAATAATGAAAAACTGAAAGCTGTCCTTCTAAAATCAGGAGTAAGATAAGGATCCCTCTTCTTGCCACTCTTATTGAAGAGAGTGTTGAATCTAGCCAGAGCAACTAGGTAAGAGAAATAAAACACATCCAAATTAGAAAGGAAGAGATAAAACTGTCACTGTTTGTGGGTGACATGATTTTATATATAGAAAACCCTGAAGACTATCAAAAAACAGTTAGGAATAATAAAGGAATACAGTATGGTTGCAGGGTGCAAAAACATACAAAAATCTATTGCATTTCTGTACGCTAACAATGAGCTAGCAGAAAGAAAAAGAAAATAATCCCACTTAAAATCACAGAAGAATACACGTAGGAATAAATTTAACCAAAGAAGAGAGAAAGTGAAGACACAAATGTAAAGATAATCTGTGCTCATGGATTGGAAGAATTATCATTGTTATAACGTCCATATGATCTAAAGTTATCTATAACATCGATTCAGTCTCTATCAAAATCCCAAGGACATTTCACAGAAATAGAAGAAAACTTCTAAATTTATATGGAACTAAAGAAAACCCTAAATAGCCAAAGCAACCCCAAAAATAAATAAAGCTGGAGGTATCACACTCTGATTTCATACTATTGCAAAGTCACAGTAATCAAAACAGCATAGTATTGGCAGGACAACAGACAGATCACTGGAACACAACTGAGAGCCCAGAAATAAACCTACCTGTATATGGACACAATTAACAAACAATAAACATACAGTGAAGAAAGGGTAATCTCTTCAATAAGTAGTATTGGGAAAAGTGCACAGCAAAATGCCAAAAAAAAAAAAAAAAAGAAACTAGACTACTGTCTCACACTATACACACAAATCAAGTCATAATGGATTACAGATTCAAATTTAAGACCTGAGAAACCATGGAACTCCTAAAAGAAAACATAGAACACTGACATTAGTCTTCGCAATACTATTCAAGATAGGTCTCTTCAGGCAAGGGAAACAACAGTAAGCCAATGGGACTACATTGAACGAAAAAGTTTCTGCACAGCAAGAGACCATCAAAATGGGAAACAACCTACTAAATGAGAGAAGATATTATAAGTCATATATACCATAATATCCAAAATATACAAAGAACACATACAACTCGTATTATAAGTCATATGTATGATAATATCCAAAATATACAAAGAACACATACAACTCATTATCAAAAAAAAACCACACAATTAAAAAGTGGGCAGAGAACTAAATAGACATTTTTCCAAAGACAACATACAGGTGGCCAACAGATGCATGGAAAGATGTTCAAATGTCACTATTAGGGAAATGCCCATCAGAAGCATAATGAGATATTACCTCATGCTTGTTAGAATGGCTATTATCAAAAAGGCAAGAAGTAAGTGTTTGCCAGGTTGTGAAGAAAAAGGAATCCTCATACACTGTTGGTGGAAATGTAAGTTGGTGCAGCCACAATGAAAAATATGGAGGTTCCTCAAAAAATTAATAACAGAACTACCACATGATCCAGCAATTCCACTTTTGGGTATTTATCAAGAAAATATGAAAACACTAATACAAAAAGAAATTTACCTTTATGTTCAAAGCAGCATTATTCTCAATAGTGAAGATATGGAAACTGAGTGCCAATCAACAAATTAATGGATAAAGATGATACAGCATATATGCACAATGGAGTATTACTCAACCATAAAAAAGATGAAATCTTGCTATTTAATAACATGAATGGACCTTGAGGGTATTATGCTAATTGAAAAAAAATCAGATGAAAAAAATGCCATATGATTTCACTTATACATGTAATTAAAAAACCAAAGAAATAAAAAAAGCCTAAACCCAACAAAACAGATATACAGAATAGAGTGTTCCCAGAGGAAAAGAAGAATTGAGGGAGGAGAAATGGGTAAAGGGTCAACTGCATGGTGATGGATGGAAACTAAATTTTTGGTGGTGAGCACACTCTACAGAAACAGAAATGTAATGTTTTCCACATCAAACATACAGTGTCATATACCAACACTACCTCAAAAAATTTAAGAAGTAAAATAAAACCTTTATTTTTCCGCAACCCTACGCTGATCCTAACTTTTTAATACAACTCCTAAAAATATCAAAATGAGGCTAAGTTTTTTAATTCCAACTTTACTTAAGTTGTATATAAATTCTTTATTGGCATAGTTACATTTAAATTTGATATATAGTGTATAAAGATTTAAAAAGTGTATGTAGATAGAAGTGTTTTGACAATAGAAGTTAAGATATGAGAAACCCATGACAAACTAAACTAAAATTACAGGTTATGAATTAGAGTACAAGAACGTGGTTTCTAAAATGTTTTGAAATTTTCAAATTTAGGAAGTTAAGGTATAGATGTTAATAAGTTTAATGTCCACCTTGCCAAAATGTCACAAGTTACTTATCAGATTCAGAAACACCAGGACATAATTTTCAATGGATCCAAGTGCCTTACTTTTATGTGATTGCCACTTCTCCATGCTCCAAATTCAGTTTTAATAACTTTCTTTTTAACAATATTTTTTCTTCCTTAAATTCTTAAATCACCTGTGTATTTTCTTCTTTAGGTAGAGTCTTCTTTAAAACAAACTATTTCTAAAAGTTAATTTTCCTTTTTGAACTATTCAAGATGACTATGCAAAATACATAGTACAAAAAATTAAAATGGTACCTTGATTGTTACCTGCAAAATTTTAGAGGCTAAGAGGTCAATTTGGGTAATCCATGTTCAAAGGAAAAAAATATTTACACCTCATTTTACTCAGTCAACCAACAGAGGACTTTCTGGAGGGAGTGTTACTAAATTACCTTAATTATAGCTATGTAACATTGGCTCTGGGAGTAAGAATTTTCTTTTTCATTTCATAGAACAAATAAGGTCTTATTTCTTATATATGTTAAGTTTTATACCTCATCATAACTAATGTTGAAAGGGGGAAAAAAAGAACATTTCTGAGTTAATTGTCCAAAATAAGCATTCTTTAACAAAATTTTCTGCTGGGTTAAACTGATGATTTTATGCATCCACTCATAAATATCTATATATGATTTTTACTCAACCAAAAGAAAGCTTGATTACATAAAATATATATATAGGGTTATATTAAATATAGGAATGCTTTCATGTAATTGAGCTTATATTATCAATTACTTATAAAAAGTTACCCCCAGTAATGTAAGACATGCTCCTTTTGCCTGTAATATTATTACTATTTTAAGTACTGGTTTATGGGTTTTCTAAGGAAATATGTTCATGGGACCAATAATTGGCATTAACCCAGTCAAAGGTCTGGTTTTAGTAAAAATGTTGTCAGTTGTCGAGAGTCAGTAAAATATGCTCTAAATTTGTCTGCTATCTCACTAATACGTTCTCAGACGCTTGATGGCCTAATAAGATCTATTTTGTCATTTAATCGTATTTAATAATTACCTAATACATCATTGTTAGTGTACTCAAATCTGAAATCAAAGAATATTATTGATTAGGGTTTGTTTTTTGATCCTGATAAGGAGTCAGGGTCTCTTATTGTATAGTGTATCTTTATTTTACTGGTATTAAGAGCTCTTAATTTTTAAAGATAATTCATTGCTTTTTCATTTTTGTTTTAGACAACTCATTTTTATTTATATCTCGATTAAATGTGTTTTCTTGCAAAATACTATTCATATATATAAATTGAAAATACATACCTAGAAAAGTAATGCCCCCTGCTATTCTTGTTACCTACCAAATGTGTTATGTTAGGACAGTATGATTACATTTTTTATGATATCACATTAAAAAACCCTGAAAACATGAACTATACATATTTCATATTTTTTTGTAAATTTTACATTATTTGGATTTATATATCTTTATTAACAAAAAATCTTATTAAGTTTATGCATTTTTGGTAGCTTTATAAAAAAGCAAAATGTTTTTGTTTGCAAAATTGAGCACTTTGCTTTATATTACATGATTGTATCTCTAGGTATGGCAGTTTGAAGTTAAATCTGGCAGTTCACAAAAAACGTGGGTTTAGCCTTCATAATTTGACAGGTACAACTGAAATGTCTAATTCTTGTTCAGTAATCTGTTTCTGGAATTGTACAAAGCTAAATATATACTACAGAACATTCTAATTTTCAGGTTGTCAAAACCTCATTACTGTAGGATTATAAAATTGATAATCATAGTGAATCATTAATAGTTTATAAACGATTAATAACATTCATGTTAATAAAGTTGTTGTAGGGTTCCTAACAAATTAGCTTGCAAGGAAAATACACTTGTGCGTCAGATATTGTTCACACTTACCAGTTCTTCCTGAAGTTGGGAAATGAGTTCATCCTTCTCTTTCAGCTGCAGTTTCAGCAGTGAGCATTCATCTTTCATGATATCCTATAAAAACATCAAAAAGACAGCATAATAAATAGGCTTAGTCCTTTCACTTTGCTCTTGATAAGGAAAGTTAGCTTCACACAGCAGGAGATAATTGCCTTTGACTAATGAAACTTAAATTTCCTCTAAGGTGTGGTATTTTCCACAACATACTCTATGTTGCAATACAAGCTGATGTATTCAAAGATATTATGCTATATATGATGTCTAAACACATTTTTTTCTGATTCACTTTTCTTTTTATTTCCCTTTGTCCATTTTGTTCCCTAAAAGAGAAGTCAAGGATTCATCTTCAATTCTGTCTTCCCATTCCTGTGCATACATAATCTGTGGAATAAAAATAATTAAAGGACATAATTATAACAAAATGGCATGTAAAGTTAATTATTAATTCTCAAATCAATGGCCTTGTTATAGCCTTCATCTTTAATGATGTCTCTGCAACGTGTCCCTTTCACTAGAGCTTTCTCTGTGGGCACTGAATCTTGTCACTCTACACGTACACAAAACATTCACATCCATGACCTCTATTATTCTATGCTGGATAACTCTCACAGATACCTAATCTAGACTTATCTTCCGAGATTCAACACACAAATTAAACTATTTAGTGAGCATATACTCGGTACTGTCTCACAGACATTCCAACTCAAACTTTCTCAACATCTTTTTCCTACTCCAAAACTTCATTTCTACTTACTTCTCCCATTATCTTATTTCCTAAAATAACCAGAAAGTCATTGTATATTTTCAGCTTATACTCACTCTGAACCAAATCTGGTACCAAATTCTTTCATGTCTGTTTCCTTGGTATTTCTAGGACTCATCCCTCTTTATTCCTCATTGATTTACTCTAGGTATCCACTGCTTCTTATGTTACTACAGTAAGACTCCAAATGATTCTGTGTCTATCCCTTTCCCTATCTGCCAGAGATATTTTCCTAAATGAGAATTACATTATTTCTTTTTTGTATAGTTTCTTAATACAGTTAATCATATATAGTATATTCTTTACTATAGCACACGGTGCCTTTCATTATCAGCTATTGCTTGTTTCTGGAGCGTCAGTTTTTCATTTAGTTTTCTTACAAACCGTGCTCATCCCCACAGAACCAAGATGCAGAATGTCGCACTGCGTCTCCTTGCTTCACACATGCACATCTCTGGGTTATACTGCCTTCTACCCACTGCGTCCCTCTATCCCCCAATTTCTCAGGATTTAGGAGGTATTTCAAGTATCATTCCTTTTTCCAGGAGGGAGCTTTCCTTTGTTGGCTGAGTTATGTTTCCCTTGAGGGTGAGGGCATGCTCCACTGCATCTAAATCATATATCATTTCATACAGTACTAATACTTCAAGTGCCATTTGCTTGTTTCCCAGCCTCATTAGACTAGTCCCCCACCCCCACCGCTTGAGCAGACAGACTTTCATTAGCATATTACCAGTACCAAGCATTGCAAATGACACACATTAAGATATTCAAGTCCACGTTTGCTTCCCATAAAATTACCAAATAAACAGTATAAACACTAGGAAAATTCCTTTTTCTGAATGGGGTAACTTTACCTAAGTTGACAAGGAAGAAAATAGCTAACGAATTACAGAAGACAGTATTTGTTTATTCTGCTTCTCGGGATGTTAAGTTTCCACTCCCTCTACTAAGCAATACAGAACACATGATTCAAATTAATACCGTCTTCCATTTGCAGACAGACAGCTGACCGGGAGACGCTAATTACCTGTCTGTTCCTTTTATTTTGCAGCAGCCCTATTTCTTCCCTAAATCATGGGCCTTAGTAGGTAGAGCTTTTTAATGTTTGTTTTCATAGATTCTAAATTTAAATGTAACAATTTACCAAGTTAGTGGTGAAAAGGCTTAGCTTGCTCCACAAGGCAAAGAAAATTTAGCAGACTCATAAGGTAGGTAAGAAAACAATCATGTCTCTTAGAATCAGAGACATCTAGGGTCAAATCCTCGTTACTTTACCTCCCTCTGCCGTTTTGAGCTAGTTAATGAACTTCTTTCGGCTCCCTGGACATTACTGTGGAAGTTGACGATAACTCCAGACTATAAACTAGCCAATAACAATAACGCTACTGTATTAGTACTTATATTCACAAAGTCATGCTTAATATCGCACTTAAGAAAAACTACCTCCCTTCATAAATTACAATGTTGTCACAGGTTGGGTTCTGTAGGAAGCAAAAAACTGAGGTAGAGTTAAGGGTACAAAAGATTTATTAAAGAGTAAATCCGCATGAAAAGAAAAGTAAAAGAATAAGAACTGGTCAGGGAAACAGCCGTGACTCCTACCTGACGAACCCACCGCCGCCAGCTAACCGAGGCGCGCCAACAGCAAGGCCGCCCGTGAGAGAAATCCCGCGAGAAGGGAAGTGGGCGGGCCCTTGTGCCACCCGCTGCACAGTCATTGGTTGGGAGCTGCCTCGAGACTAACTGGATCTCAGCTGCAGTTACTCAACTCATTGCTTCGACCCACCCAGAGATGAGCTGAGGCAGGCCCTAAAGGCACTAACAGCTGAAGGCAGTCAGCTACCCGCAGGACTTGCAGCTGGGTATTAAGTCCTTCACTGAAAGGGGATCTGAGCCTCAGCCTGAACCTACTCCGATTGTTATTTGACAATTAATAACCAATTGTTTTTTGTATATTAATTTGTAAATATGTTGTTGATTAATTAGTTTAAAATGAAGATTTACCTATATCATGGCTAATAGGAATTGAAAGAAACTTGCTCTTCCAAAAACATGCTCACTTTCCATAATTCTCTGATTTCCTCCCCCCTCACTCACACCCCGGGAAGCTTTTTCAAGAAGTTCATAATCTCACACCTTTTTTTTTTTAATATTTTTTTTAATTTATTACTTTTTTTTTGAGGGGGGAGATAATTAGGTTTAATCATTTATTTATTTTTAGAGGAGGTACTGAGGATTGATCCCAGGACCTTGTACATGCTACACATGCACTCTACCACTTAAGCTATCCTCTCCCCCCTTATAAGCTCACAAGCCTTAAATCAGGTTGGTGCTGATATCATTTGCACTTATTTATGGAATAACACATATTAAATATTTATCATATGTTATCAGAAACCAACTTATAAAAACCTTCTCTATGAATGATTTTTGCAGATGAATCTCAGTTACCTAGAGTTTTGTTTTTAGTTGTTAAATGTATACGTGGCAAAATTCAGAAGCACCTGTCTAACACACAAAATGAAAACTCTTGAACAACACTTAATCTCAAGTGAAGACGACTCTCAAATGAATTAATATTGCCTCAATATTCTCACTATATTTGCAAAATTCTGGGTGGGGCTTTGGTCACTAGCTTCTCACGTTGACTGCCTGAGCTGAATCATTCCCAAATTTCTGACTTACAAAATAGTGAACAAAACAAAAGTATAGTTGTAAGCCACTAAGTTTTGAGATGATTTGTTACATAGATCACCAGAACGTATGGACAAACTCCAAATCATTAGAATTAGAATTGGTATAAATCATGACACATTATAGTTGTACAAAAATATATACAGGTAATTTTTAAAATAAAATATTCTGTGATTTAATTTATGATATGGGGGATTTAAATTATGTTCTATTTAGTGTAACTTTCAAATAGCTCATTTCATGCATAAAAGAAATATTTATGTTCTCATTGTATATCCTACTGGAGAATCAGAAATACAAATATAAAATTTCATTAAAAACTATCTTATTCTTGTACTTTTATTTTCTAAATTTGGAAAGTTAGAGCCAGAGAAATGAATATTTGGGTAATTTGTCCTAAATTCAGTTAGCTGACTCCAGTCCCATATATTCTATAATTTATTTTTGCCTGGAATTAGAATCACCTCATTATTTAAGACTTGTATGAACAGAAATCAAGTGCCAAAAAATTAAAGGCAAGTAGAGTCTGTAAATCACCTTGAAAATGATCTTACGCTGAAATTAGAAATGCAGATGAAAAAAAATCAAATAATAATTTCTAGCTCACAAACTTCCACATAATTCCTCAGGTAAAATTATGAATATGATTCTTGGCTACCAGTTACAAAAATATATCAAAATTTGTATTGAGTCATCATGACTTTTTCTATTTATAGACTTTTCTTCTCTCTGGAGGGCTTTTCTTTATGATTTACAAGCAGTTTCCTCATTCTTGTAAGTGAAAAGCTCAAAAGATTAAAAAAGTAAAGGAAACTGACAATGCTATCAGTGTAAACAAGGACAGACTGTTATGAACAAGTGAAAAAAAAAAAGAGAGAGAGAGAAGAAATAGGAATGTGGTAGGAGAGAACAGCAGGGCAGAATAGATTAGAAAACACAATAAAGTATAATAATTGATAATGTAGTTGGCTACTCTGCCTAAATAACTGACCTCCTGTAACTTATATAAACTCAGTTTTAAAGTAGCATGCTATCTCCAACACCTGGTAGCTAGTGAAATAAATCAGTGCAGGCGTATAATCATCTAAACAAGACCATGAGAGGATCTGTTTTTCAAACATTGAAAACAAATTCAATAAAGACACAACTCTAATTCTTTATTATTTAGTTTAAAATAATTGAAAAATATTTTATAAATCATTTCAGTATGAATTGCTAGATAATGCAATAAAAATTTTTTTAGAAACATTCAATTAAAAACATCTAGGTTTGACTATAAAGTCACTGATTTAAGAGATGAACATTCCATTGATTTACAACAACTGTGCTTTCTTACTAAATATTGTTTTCATGGAAATAAAAAAATTTTAAAAAGGCCTAATAGGTGTTCAAAGGGTGCGCACAGTATCTTAGAAATGTATCTTTTATCATATAAATCAAATCAGGAAACCCAAGCATTATCCCTTGACACAGTGGTATACTATCTATGAATTTCAAGCAATTAAAGAGATCAGCATAATCTTTTCATTTGCAAGTGTTACTCTTAGGAAATCTTAAAACTTCTTACTAATCTCCATCACTCAAGATAATAGCAGTACCTTATATTTTTATATGGACTTTAACATTTATAAAGCACTTTTACGTACAGAATTTTTTTTGCTGTCAGAATCTTTTTTGACCAGTTATTGAACATTTCTAGGCTAAGTAGGGCTTTAAGAATAGAAATGAAGCAGAGAAGACAATTGTAGTAAAGGTCAAACAAAAGGAAACCATTAATAATAATACCAAGACCCTTAAATTGTGTTCATTAGCTTCTCCACAGAATTCATTGTATTTTGATGATTTTTGTAATAGTTAAAAACATTAGCCTCCACTAAGAAATTTGCTAAGATGTTACAACAATTCCATGAGACTACATGCTTGTCTTTTCCAAGTTGTTAGAGTCCTTTTAGATTCACCTTCTTCTATTAATAAGAAAAAAATTGGGTTGTATAACTCTTCTAACATAATCTTCTACATCTTTATCAATTTTTCTATACAGTAAGTGGACAGAGCATATTAACCTAAGTCATAATCCCTACAGAAGATATTTACACAAAGTTTTCACTTTTCTGTTCTTTATTTCATACAGTTATTTGGTGAAAATTGGAAACAACAAACATTTGTGTTTCATTTTCTAAAGCCTTCTTAAAATGATAGTATTTGGCAGGTAGAAGGATGAAAATCAAATTTCTCAGTGTCATAGAATGAGTTAGTAGCCATAGCAAATTAGTTGCCCGATCTCCTAAACCCATGGGTTTCACCACCATCAATTAGGAAATATACTTAAGATATAAATATCTTTAAAACCTCATCAACAATGAACTTCTCAATAGAGAATGTCAACAAGTGATAGAGTAATACTAATTTGTCCCTTTGTACTTGCTTGATACAAAATTCTTGAAGAAATGAATATCTTTAAGAGGTCTTGAGATTATCTGAAGTCAGCACTTTTTTTCCTCACAGAAGACAGGCACACTTGTCACATTATAGTTGTATTTCTTAAACAGGGAAAGCAACCTAGTGATCCTTCCCACAATGCAGAATATACAAGAAAAAAAATTAATGGTTAAAAACACCCTGTTAGAAGTCCTTCTCTGATGTGAAGTCATGTTTACTTGCTTTTCATGAAGTGTTAGGTAAGAAGGAGGGGACATCTTACCTCCCAACATCCTGAATAAAATAAGAATTATGTTTGAGCATAACTATAAACTTTAGTTTCTGGGAAGGAAAAGCAACCAAAGACATCAAATGCATCTTCTTCCTCACCTATAAGTATGTAATACAGCAGTTTTATTTGTTTGGTACAGGCTCACAGACACAGAAAACAAACTTATGGCTACCAGGAGGGAAGAGGGTGGGAAGGGATAAATTGGGAGTTCAAGATTTGCAGATGCTAACTACTATATGTAAAATAGATAAAACAACAAGTTTATACTGTCTAGCACAGGAAACTATATTCAGTATCTTGTGGTAACCCATAATGAAAAAGAATATGAAAACAAATATATGCATGTATATGTATGACTGAACTATTATGCTGTACACCAGAAATTGACACAACATTGTAAACTGACTATACGTCAATTTAAAAAAAATAAAGGCAGAATAAAATCCTATCTTGACTTAGTTTTGAGACTCTGGCTAGAGGCCAATTAGTTCTTCTTCTCCAATGGCTGATCAAGTCCACATTCCAAACACTTTCTTTATGGGGCCCTCACACTCCAGGGCCGTTATGTACCAGCCCCATTAGGCCAGGTACCAGGCAAATACAGACAGCATCTCTGCCCCAGAGCTCTTAAAATTATTTTAATTAGCCAGTCCTCAGAAAGTGCTGGAAACTGAGCTAATCCCATCCTACTAGCCATATATAAACTGCCTTCTGTAGCTCTGATTTACTGTTACTTTGTCCCCAGGGGGCAATCTCCTGCATGACCCTGCCTGGCAGTCATTTGGAGATATAAGTAAAAAGGGTTCTTTCATATTTAAATGTCAGTGTGTCAGCTCCTACCATCCAAAGAATCTTTAAATCTCATAAAACTTAGCACTGGCAGGGGCTTGCTGTGGGTAGTGGGCACCCTTCTGCCATCCTCCTGGGACAAGGCAGCTAAGACAGCTCTTGGACTCTAGTCATTTATGCCACCTTCAGACAGGGGGAAGGACAGTGTAAATAATATTGGGCACTGCTTGGCATTGCATATACATTGTTTGCATAATAGAAGGGGAGTAAGGCTTCTCTGGTTTTGTATTTTATTAAAGATAGTAAAAACTGAAAAGAGAGACATCCCTAATATCAGCAGATCCAACAAATAGTAATATCCCATTTTATGGGGTGCTGAATTGTGACAATGATGAGGAATACAGAAACAGTACTGCTTTAGGAATGTTTTTTCAAGGATTCTGGCATAACTGTAGAATTCTGGGGAGGAGAAAAAGCAGAGAGACTCAACACTGTGCAGTACAAGGATCAGTGTAAGCAGTGGTTTGAGGCAGCCTGGCAGGTCAGAAAACTAGGCTGCAAAAAAGCAAGGAACATGAGCTGAAGCTACAGATCACAGCTACAAAACATAAACCAGCGCTAGGAAGTGAGGAAAGAAGTCAAGGTCATGCTTTGTTCTTTTTTAGAGCACTAATGGATAGTAACAGCATGCACATAGCATCTTCAAGTAGTCATTTTATGCACATTGTAAAGCAGGAGTCTTTAGGATGGCAAATACAGGAATTTGGGAAAAGCAGCTTTTTCAACTTATGAAGTAGATATAATTTTCAATGTTTGCTTATGTACTGAATGCCTGCATACGGTGACCAACTGTGTAATTAATTTCCATGACAAAACAAAATTTTTGTTTTCAAGCTTCTGTAAATTAAATTACATTTTCATTTAATTTAAATCTAAAACTGGGAAGTTTGAGAGGGTCATTAGACAACATGAAACTATCTTAAAAACTATCAGCTGATACAGAAGAACACTTACAAATCTAACAACGTTTTTCATGTTACCTCTTAGTGTCACTCAATGGAGACAGAGAAGACTTGCATTTGAGTCTTTGCTGTGTTACAATTTAGTTGTGTGATCTTGAAGAAATCAACTACTAATAACAGAACTATAATTTGTTGAAATTCTGAAATAGTCCCAGATTCTTTGCATACTTCGTCAGTGGAGACCCACAACATTTTTACCAGGAAGGACTTCTTAACCACATTTTTCAGTGTTTTAACAACTTTTCTATACTGTGGAACTAGAAAATTATAACTGAAGTAAACCAAAGTCTGCATGAACACAAAACCAGTGTACCTCAGTTCTGAGCTACACTGCTGTTCAGAGCTTTCTTCATAAAATGGGAATCGTATGTACTGTATAGTTTTTTCAGAGTGAGGATCATTCAAGTATAGATGAAGGAACAACCACAATTAGGCTGTCATAGATTGAATGTCTAAAACGGTACCCCAAAGTTGTCCTGCTCCTATTTCCAGCATCTGTGAGCATGACAAAATCCATGGTTGTATGATGTTCTGTGGTACAGCTGACATTAAAATGGGGAGATTATCTGATGGGTCCTAGGCTAGTCATAGAGCCCTAATGAGTCACATGGGGCAGAAGTCAGAGATAGTCAAAGTGTGAGAGGACCTGCCTCACCGTTGCTGCTTTGAAGACAGAGAGGCTCCTGTGAGCAGGGATATGGTGAGGAGGTGAGAGCAGCCTCCAGCCAGGAAAGGGGACTTCAAACCTCCCACACCAGCCACAGCAGTGAATTCTTCCAAAAGCTGATGAATGGCTTGGAAGAAACCCCAAGCTCCAGATGAGAATGCAGCTGACAGACACCTTAATTTCAGCCTTGTCAGACTCTGACAAAAAACTTCAAAGTGTTTCTTAAGTGACCAAGTGTGTACAGGTATCCCCCACTTTTCCAAAATGTGCTTTATGCCACTTGACTTTGATGAAAGATCTACATCAGTACATGTTTTTCTAACCAAAAGAGGTCCAAAGAGGATATTTACTTTAAAAAAAGAGAAAAAAAGGTAAAGACTAAAAATAGCGTTCAGATTTGTTTTTCAGTGAGCTGTTGTAGAGGCAGCTTGCACTCAAGCAGCCAAAGCAGCCCTGCCAAGCTCCTTCCCCGAGAACTATACTCAGGGTCTCGGCATCAAGTTGCCATAGCTTTTCAGCTTTCACCCATGATTTATCTCAATTTATTTTGTACATCTGTTGGCAAGATGTGTCCTAAGGTGATTGCTTCTTTGCTTAATGCCATTTAGGCTTATGAAAGATTTCATAGGAGTGCTCTACTTTTGGATAGTAGGGGAAACCTGTATTAATGTGCCATGTAGTGACAGAAAAATAACCCCCCAAAAAAAGATCTGAAAAAAAGACACAAAGAAACTTACTTACAAAATAGAAACAGACTCACAGACATAGAAAACAAACTTATGGTTACCAGTGGGGGAAGGGAGGGAAGAATAAATTGGGAGTTAGGGATTTGTAGAAACTCACTAATATTTATGTAATAGACAACAAGGCCCTCTGTATAGTACAGGGAACTATATTCAATACTTTGTAGTGATATGTGTGTATAACTGAATTACCATGCTGTACACCAGAAACTAACATTGTAAATTGACTATAATTATAACAAAAGAAGGCAAACAAACAAAAAAACAAATACATAGATGCACTAAGGTAGAAGAGTCAGAAAAAGCTTTCCTGAGAATGAAATGTCAAACCAGAAACTCAATGGTCAGATGGAATTAATAAATGATAAAAGGCAGGCAAGTGCTTTCTAAGCAAATGCAGGACTGTGAGAATTTCTGGAGGCAGAGAAATCAATTGCAAGAGTTTGGGGAACACGTATTTCAGTATAATGGTGTGGAGAGCCATACACTGGCAAAGAACAATTGAGAACCAAATCATAAAAGTCATTTATGTCATAATAATAAATTCAGTTTTATTCAGAGGGCTATGGTGTATCAATAAAGAATTTTAATCCGTGGAAGGGTATAATCAGAATTCAGTTTATGCACCTTAGTCTGGGTACAGTATGGAGAATGGGCTGGATGGGAGAAGACTAGAGATGGTTAGGAGGCTGTTTTACTAATCCAGGTAAGAAATCATTAGAACTTAAAACGATGATGAGGCTGTGGGAGTGGATCTGAGAGCTATTTAGAAAGTGGACTCTACCAGACACATGTGGAGTGGAAGCAAAAAATGAAAGGAGAAAGTCATAGATGATGTTAGGTTTCTCGCAGGTCTACTCGGTAAACGCAAGTACTGCTCATTCCTATTGAAAACAAATACGATTTGAGGTGGGATGTCAGCCGAGGGGTGCTGAAGAGGGATTTGAGGAGGTGAGCTACCCACCTGGAAAAATGCGCGAGGAGCTGACAGAGAGCAAAACAGCATTTTACTGCAGTACCAGCAGGTAGCGCACATGGCGGGCAGCGGCACTCGGCACTTTCTTCTAGTTCAACAAGATGGGGCCGCCACGTGGCGCACTTGTCCTGCTTTTAGCTATACTGCCCGCACGTGCGCATTGTTCATTTCTTGGTCCCTAAGGCTTACATAATGCTACTAGCGCATGCATACCTTTGCTTTTTTTTTGTTTATAAAGCTTACGTAACTGGCGCATGCATATATTCACTCCTTACCAGGTGCAAGCTATTGTGAACTTTGGCCTGGGCCCCACAGCCTATTCACTTAAGGCTGGGCCCCATGGACTACTCACTTAAGGCTGCCAAAATGGGAGGATTTAAGATAAAGAAAAGACAATAAATTTAGTTTTCAGGTCCCTTGTAACCTCCAGCTGAGGAATGTTGGCTATGTAAGCATGGGCTCAGACCAGAGGGGTCTGGTCAGGAAATGAAATCTGGGAATCACCAGTACAATGATGTGGAAAAACAATAACTGAGAGATGAAAAGAAGCAACTGTGAAGAAAACTGAAAATGAACAAGTGGAAAATAAGGAAAGCATGGAGTCATGGCAGGAAGGAGACGGAAATTGATGATGCTGGACACGGCGAAGATGAAGTAAAGTAAGGGTTTATTGACAAGGTCAGTCACTGTTGTCTTTGACAAAGCAGTTTCAGGTGGTATGTTACAAGCAGAATCCAGATTACAGTGAGCTGAGAAGCAAATTGAAGATGAAGGAGAAATAAGGAGTTACCAACTATATACTTGTCAAAATGCAAGCTTCTTCCAAGAAATGAAGTATAGTAGTTAATAGGATTGAGAGACAGTGTGTGTGTATTTCAGATGGACAAGCTTGAACAGTTTTAAAGAACAAGAATGATTCAGTAAGATGGGAGAAGTTAGAAGCACAGGTGAAAGAAGGAATAAATGAGAGAGGAAGATCCTTCAAGCATTCAGGGATAAGATCTAGCCCACAGGAGGAAATGCTAGTTTTCAGGAGGCAGAGAAGTACCCATGAACAGAAGAAAATGAAATAATCTATGTAACAGACTGGTAAGAATTGAAAGTGTCCCCTTAAAATTCATATGTTGAAATACCCCCTAGTACCTCAGGATGTCATCTTATTTGAAATAGAGTCATTGCAGATGTAAGGGGTTAAGATGAGAAAATACTGGGCTACAGTAGTTCCCTAATCCAATATGTCTAAGTGTCTTTATAAAAAGGAGAGACTTGGACACAGATAAATGCACATGAAAAGAACACCATGTGAAGACTGGAGTTATGCTCCAGTGGAACCACAGGTGGCTAGGAGACAGATCTGGGGCAGATGCTTTGTTAGTGCCTTCAAAGGAGGCACAGTCCTGCCAAAATCTTGATCTCAGAATTCTAGCCTCTAGAACACTGAGACAATAAATGTTTGTCATGTAAGCTACTCGGTTTGTGGTACTTTGTTTCATCAGTCCTAGGAAACTAATACACAGAGATACTATTTTCAACTGCTAGACCTTCTTACAGATTATATGTGAGTAATTGAATTGATATATGATCTTTCAGTAATAAATATGCAAATAAAAAGAATAGAAAAAAGAATACATAAACCATGACCTCTTCTACTATGTCTCTTACCCACAAAGCTCTTCAAGTGTGATTCTTATTTCTAACAGAGGGTGATTATGTTAATACAGGCTTATTAGCATATCAAATACAGCAGTTCTTTATTCCTTTAAGTTATAAACATAAAGCATTCTTATCTTTGCATAGTTAGTCACTATCCGATTCTTGAACAAGTGAAGAGGTGCAGGTGTATCCTTAAGTCTGTATGTGTAGCAGTATTTTTGGCTTTATGTCACACTCACCTAATCATTCAAACGAACCCCAGAGCCTCTTGTCCTGGCCTTCTGGGCAGAAGCTAGGGCAGCCACCACCATATACTGAGAAGCACTGCCACTTTCCAGCAACTTGACACTGATCAAAATGTCTAGTCAGCTTCATCAAAGTCAAAATCATTTTGACTGCTAATCAGCATGTGATGAAGTTTATGGAGACGTGAAATTGTTCAAATTCTTTTTCACTTGTCATCAAAATATGGTCAGCAAAATAATCACCTCCAGGCATAGGAATAAATATAACTAAATGCCCTGATACCCATATCCCATCCTCATCCCATCCCAGCCCTACTGGTTAAAAGAAAACATACCTGAAGACTGAAAATTAGCAGCCATACCATAGACACCCAGCATTACAATGTGAAGCAACCCAAGTATACAATTGAAGAATTATTATTAAATGATAGTAAATCTACTCAATGAAATATTTTGCAGTTAAAAAAATTGATGGTTACAAAGTCTATGTGGTAACAGAAAAAATCCACTTTCTTTGGTAAATGGAATTCTAAGTGAAATATACACAAATCTAAAAATATGTAAAATTATGACAATCATTTTGTTAACGTTATGGGGTTTTGTGTGATTTTTAAGTGTTTTAATTTCTAAAGTTTCATGAATGCGCTTGCAATATTAAAGGTATTATATCCTGAAAAATACATATGAATACCAAACTATTTATTCACGCATACTTAGCAAATCATGAGTCTATGGCACATGTGGTACACTGTGTTCTAAAGATGTTCCAGGGCCAAAAAAAAAAAAGTTTGCAACAACCAGAGATCTTTGTTTGCGTATCTTGAACTACATTACCTGACACATAGTTTACAGGGATAATTTTTACTATTTCTACTCTTTTCTCCTCGGGCAGTTTCTCTGATAAGCTTCAGCTGCTCTCAAGTGTCCTCTGGCCCTTGTTTAGGAGCCACGTGCCTTGCCTGGCTTCCCTTCTGATTCTGCATCATAAAAACTCTTGAGAATGTATCTAATAGAGAACTCTCCCTTCAGAGGGTAAGGAGGAAAAGAACAAATTTATTTATATTTTGTAGTAAATAGGCAAAAGTTAACTTTCAAAAACATTCTTTTACATAAATACCCCAGCTCCATACAATTAAAACTGTGTGACTATTTACTAGACAGCAAAGACATGGAGCAAAAAGGCTAAATTACAAACACCTGCAGGGAAAGAATGGCATCTTTGAATCCTTTCGCTACTAAGCTCTCTTTACACATAGAAGAGCGATAAGCACGTTGATAATTAAGCTGAAGAAAGCGTATAAAACGGTTCAAAAATATGTTATTGTAAATCTACAAAAACTTTAAGATTATAAAGAAAATAAATGGCAGCTTATGAAAGTGTACAATTTAACACACTGTTTTAAACAGCATTGGACTGGGATTTACTGAAAAAGTAATATATTGTAAAGGTGAGTGGTATCTTATTCTGTCAATAATTGTCATTTTGCTTGAACATAAAAATTGTAATTGTAATTCATGAGGTCTTTATTCTGAACTTGTCACTTTGAGAGATTTGTACTTTAATAGTATTATACTATTTTGAAAGCAATAGACCTTTCTGTTCACTTTGACTATAAATTTAAATATGATTTCTGCTCTTCTATTGCTACTTTAATTTTGTCCAGCTGTGCAATATCTAACATCATAAGAAAACAGCCAGTCAAGTCACAGGATTATAACGTAATAAAAATAAAACTATATATTGAAGGAAACCAATACTGAAGCATACAGGTAGTAAACTAGATAGATAGTTTTCAACATGGGTAAATGAAGATTCTACCTAGATCATCTGGGAAACACTTCAAAGATTTACAGTCCCCTGCTCTCCCATTTCACCCCTCCAGGTTTATGAGATTCAACTGAAGGTATGAATTTTAACCCATCCTTTTTCATCTTTCTAACCTCACTCTTTGGAACATACTGTTACTGAAAACCAATTGAATAAAGAAATGATTGGGGAGACAGTGGGTAGGGAGGGACACACTGGGAGTTCGAGATTTGTAGATACTGACAGGTATATATAGAATAGATACACAAGTCTATACTGGATAGCACAGGGAAATACAAGATCTTGCAGTAGCTCATGGTGAAAAGGAATATGAAAATGAATATATGTATATTCATGTATGACTGAAAAATTGTGCTGTACACCAGAAATTGACACAACATTGTAAACTGACTATAACTCAATAAAATTTAAAAAAAGAAATGATTACCAGAATATATAAAATGAGCATATGCATTTATGATAACTGGTATAATTTTGCTATTATAATCACAATGTGCCATAAATTGTCCTCATATGGCAAATACTTTTTATTATCCAGGATGATGAAGGAAAAGATAGGTTTTCTGTGAATTATTCAGAGTTAGTTGTATACAAAGTTATAAGCAGTAGGGGCAAGATTAAACAGTTGTTCCCTATATTTAGAATACTGATGTAAGCGGAAAGCTTCTCTATCTTTTAACTGGATGAAGTCTCTACCTTTCGTAAAACAAATGTAACAACAAACAACATTTTGTGATTCCTGACTTCTATTCTTGACTCTCTTCCCCCCTTTTATTGATGAGATTCTTGAAAGAGGACTAGACTTACAGAATCCACACCCTCATTTACAATTTACCACCACAAATAAATAACTGATAACTGTTCAATCTTCCTGCCTCTGAAAGTTGGTTTCCATTCTAGTCACTTAATTAAAATTGCTCTCATCAGAGTTAGGTAGAAACATTGTTCAGTCCTCAGCCTGATCTGTGCATCTTCTTTAAAATATCTCTTCTTCCTGGACTTCTGCACTAGTGTTTTCTCCTGTTATACAGTTGGATACTTTTTAAACTTTTTAATTAACATTTTTTCCTTTCACTTCGTTCTTGAGAAGTTAATTTTTCCCAGGTTTCTGTCTGAAGCCCTTTTCCCATCTCCTTTTAAATGTTTCACCTCAATAATTACTGTATTAGCAACTACCTATGAATTAACACTTCAGTATTTATTATCAATCCTCACCTTTCTGTGTTCTGAAATTTTTGCCAAATCTTGAACTGACTCCTAGAGACTTTCACTTGTTATGTTCCAGGCATATTAGATTCAAACTTTCAAATCTAAAAATCTTCATCCTGGAGGGTAACATGTTATTTCTCCAACACTTCTGGTCTTAGTTAATAACATTGTCTCTTCCGTAACTTAATCAAGAAACTTGCTTCATCCTTGATTTCTTTTAGCACTTTATGTATTCAATCCATCATCTTGTTGTCATGGTGTCTGAAATAAAGTCAATTGTAATTCTTAATCTTTTTCCTCTGTAGGTAAGGTATGTACATTCTCTGTAGATTCTTTCAAGATTTTCTCTTTGTCTTTGGTTTTCTGCAGTTTCAATATGGTATGTATAGGAGTAGTTTTTTTTTCAGTATATATTTTGTTTGGAATTCTCTGAGCTTCCTGCAGCTGTGGTTTGGTGTCTGTCATTGATTTTGCAAAGTCTTGGCTACTATTAGCTTCAGAATTTCTTCTGCTCCATTCTTTCTTCTTCTGGTACTCCAATTACACAGGTGTTAATACTCTGAAATTATCTCAGAGTTCTTGGATATTCTGCTGTTTTGTTTTCATTTTTTTCTTCTTGAATTTTAGTTGACATATCTTCAAGCTCACTGATTCTTCTTCTCAGCAGTGTCTAATCTACTAATGAACCCAATAAAGGCATTCTTTAAGTTTCAGTGCTTTTGATTTCTAGCATTCCTCTTGATTCTTTCTTAGCATTTTCGTCTCTCTGCTTGTATTGCCCATTTGTTCTTGCACGTTGTTTATTTTTTTCATTATAGCCCTTAACCTATTAATTATAATTATTTAAAATTTCCTGTCTGATAACTTTAAAATCTGTGTCATATATTAGTCTGGTTCTGCTGTTTGCTTTGTTTCTTCAAACTGCATTTTTTCCTGCCTTTTAGCATGCCTCATAATTTATTTTTGAAAGCTGTGGGTAATATATTGGGTGATAACAACAGGTAAACAGTTTGAGTTTTTATGCTACTCTTGCTAGAAGATGGGCTATGTTTAATATTTACTGTAGCTGTATGTCCCAGAGGCTTAAAATTCCTCAATTGTCGTTTTTATATCCTCTGCTGTCTCTGGCTTACCCTAAGAATACCTTTCAAATAGAATGTGTGCCTTGCAGTTCCTTTAGCTGTGAGTTACTGTATACTGGAAGCCTTTTGACGCAGTAGTAAGGAGTTAGGGAGAGGAAACATTCTATAATCTTATGATTAAGTATCAATCTTCAGTGGCCCTGTGTCTCTGTGTTGGTTGTGACCTTCACAAGTCAATTCTAGCTTTACTTCTCCCTCTCAGGTGAGACAGGGAGAATAGAGAGGGCTGAATTGTTTAAGTGCCCTTCCTCCAAGGAGAGATGAGGCTCTGTCTGGTAGTCTTTTCTCTTGGAAAGTAGGCAATTGTTAGAAAGAATGCTCTGGGCACATTTCAAGTGGTTACTTTTCCATTTCTCTGCCAAAGACACAAAAGGACTTTCATTTCTTTGGTTCTTCACCAGGAGAACCTGGTGGGGTTCCTAGAGGTAAAACTCACGTGTATGGGTCCTCCATAAGAATATGGCCCCCAGGAGTTTCTTATTATCAGGTTAGTCCACTCAGCTTCCAGTGATTCATCAAAACTACCAGTTAAGTGCTCCTACCAGGTTGTGGCATCATGTGACTTCTGCTCTAGGTAAACTAATTTTGGCTGTGACTCTATATTTGCCTGGGGTGGTGGTTTGCTCTGTGGACTTTTTTCTCTGCAGGCCCAAGAATAGTTGTTGATTTTCAGTTTGTTCAGAATTTTTCTTCTTGTAAAAACAGAAGTGATAACTTCAAGCTTTTTAACTGTTAGAACTGAAACCAGAAGTTCCCATCCTTGACTTCTCATGTTTTCTCACATTCCATGACCAATGGACGAACAATCCTCTTTTTGACTCCGAAATTCCTTTAGTTCATTTCCTTGCTTCAACTCCCATTGCCATTGACTTAATTCAGGTCTTTACATCTGGTTAGTATTCTTCACTAGTCTCAGAATTGTTTTCCTTCCTTTTTTCCCAACACTAAGGAAGAAAGCCTTAATAAAGTTATTTATGTATATTGCTTAATTTCCCTGTTAAATATAAGCTCTTTGAAGATAGGAGCCATATTTTATTTTTATACATCACAAATAATGTAGTCTAGTAACTTTCACAGAGGAGGAGATCAATAAATATCAATTGAATGAATGGATAGGGAGTCATCTCCCATCCTAAGTGACTTTAGTAGAAAAATTAGGCTAAAATTTGAAGTTAAAATTGATTTTTATTTCCTTGGATTAGTTCAGAAATTTTTTGGGTAAAGATAGTCTGCCCACAAATACATTCCATTAATGATGCCAATAGCTGCCTCCTGGTGGTATTCCAATTAAAAATTCAATGAGGGCAGGCCAGTGAATGTGCTGTATAATTGACTCTGGATATACACATATCCAGACAATCCTGGACAATTCACCCCTAAATGCTCAAAAAGTAGGAACCGAAAATAATTTTACTGCCTTTCACAACATCAAAACTATATAGAAGAATACTTAATAATAGAAATGCTCTTTTATTTATTTGTTTGTTTGCCATATCTGGCATCTGACACACTGCTTGGATTTTCACCACTCTTTTCAAGATGATCTTATCTTTTTTGTAAGGTACATCACAATCATTATTCCTGTCTCTCATAAGTACACTGAAACAGAAAATGGAAATGATAAGTGACTTGCTCAAGGAAAACACAAAAGTTATCCAAAGAGCAAAAATAAAAGACTTCAATATTTCAATAACAAATAAAAACCATGATTTCATATAGACCACAGTTATAGAAAACTGATAGAAATGCAGAAATTTAAATTTTCTCTAATATCTAAAGCCAAGATTGCATATTACATATAAAGATATTTTTTAAAGAACACAGGAAAAAAGTGTACCAAATACCCTATAATTCTTAGCCTCACAAGGAAAACAACTTAATTTTCATGTTCCCTATTTTATCAGATAAAAAAACTTCTAAATTTAACTTCCAGAGAAATAAAGATTCCCCACTCGTTCCATAGGCTTTATACCTATCATCTCAGTAGGTCTGATTTTACAGAAACCCTATGAGTTAGGTGGTATTACTGAGATTTTACTGGGGAGTAGAGTGACTCAGAGCAGCTCCACTAGCTAAGGTTCCACAGTTATATTTACATTGGAAAGGAAGTTTACACATTATATGTTTGATGAATGACTAATTTCTGAGTTGAACTCAGTGTCTGGTTCTATAGAGAATAAAAGTGTCATAAGGAATACTCTTCCTATTCTAGATTCCACAAGTTATGGTCTTTTGAGTATCACACATATGTAGAAAAGTTGACATTCACCAAATTTATGTTACATTTACAAAGTATGTTAATAAAGTAAAAAGGGAGTATTCCTGGGCAAGGGCCTTCCTGATCATTTGTCTTACAGGGACTCCATATTACATCATTATTTTGAGAGAATTATTTGAATGAATGTCAGAAACATGTTAAAAACTACTGTCCTTTGCTAACCCCTTTTCCTTTCACCTATAGTTAACTGTATATTCTTCTCTATTGCCTCCCATCTTCAACTTTTGCATAAATAAAGTCATGTTGGATAATCTGGGCCTCCTTAACCCCTGGTCTCCACTTGCCATTGGTCAGGGAAATTTTTCAGACTTCCCTACAGCATGCAGCCTGTAAGTACAATAAAAATAAAGGACTGTATCTGTACTTTTTCTACTCTCTCAGTATTTTGGTTGAATTATTTTGAGAATCATTCATGAACCTAAAATATTCTTAGAGATCAATTAGAAGGGAAGCATAAAAGGACATCAATTTGGGGCTTACTTTTTGGGATTCTAACTCATCTTCCTTATGGAAAAGGAGAACAGAAAAATTAGAGAAGAAACTTATCTTCCCTGAGAAGTAGACAACTTAGGTTTCCTTATTCCAACAGATGACAGTAACCACACACTAACTATAAAACAGGGACTCAGGGGAGACCGAGTCCTGAGGGCAGCTGTATCACTTAGAGTGCTTTTGACAGTAAGTAAAAGCCTACCTAAAAATGGCTTAAATGGAAAAGATATTTAATATCTCATACAACAAGACGAACAGAAGTGGGTGGTTCCAGGCTTAGTAGTTAATTCAATAGCATAATAACATCATCAAAGACACGGATACTTTCTGTTTTGTTCTAATGGATCCTCAAAGGGTTGTCATTAGTTCTCAGGCTTGACCCTTCATAGCTACAGGAAGGCAAACGCAGATCTAAAATATATGTTCTCAATCAACTGTATTTAACAATGGAAAAGACAATTTCTCTTCACATGTATCTTTTTCATCCAATGAATTTTTTTCCCTCTGGTCCACTGACTCAGAATTGGGTCACACAACCAAGCCCCAGCTTCAAGAGAGCATGACAATTTTCAGCTGGTTGGCTCTACATCGAGGAAGAACGTCTGTGTGGGGAGAGGATCAGTGAGGTAGAATCTGACATTGTAAGGATGTATGCGTGACCCTAAAGGAAAGTCTCAAATGAGCTTGCACTCTTATAGCTCTTATTAATTAAAAAAACTTTCATCCAGTAGGGTATTTAGAAAAACTGAATGTTAAATGTGAGCCATTGGACAAAAGTCTGAGAATACAGCAGAAGCAAACAAGGTGGAAAAAGGTTGCTTATACTCTTTGAGGCAAAGGACAGATTTCTAAAGTATAATCATGTTATGGAAGAGAATAACTAGGGTCTAGGAAAACCCAATCAATTATTTTTTGATGAAATAAAGTTTAAGATCTGCTCTGAAGGATGAATATAATTTTGCTGTGAGAAAAGAAAAACAAAACACACCTGGACTAAGGTAAAAGGGTACACAGCAAGTTCAAGGTGATAAAAGATATACTAGTAGAGGTGAAGTATGAAACACAAAGAGATGGAATGGTACTTGACAATGCTGTAGAATGAGCAACATTACTTGGGCTTCTTAGAGTTTATCTGAAGGGCAAGGGGAATGAAAGTGTTTTGATTTTAAAGACAAGGATTTTTGGATATGGATATGACATAATATTTGCATAAAACTGGAAGAATAATTGGGGAAATAAGGAGAAGAGATAGAGTAGTAAGAAAGGAAGTGAGGATACCATTTAGGAGGCTATTATAATATTAAAGAAAGGAGATAATAGTAGTTTTAACTAAGCTTTTAGGCCCTGAATTACAGATTTTGTATCTGTCCTCTAAAAAAGTGTCCAGTTACTGTCTGAAATCATTTTTAGCAAGGTATGAATGCACCTGATTTTAAAATGCTAAACTGCAAATCCTTTCAATATGGTTTAATAAAGAAGTTTCAAAAGTCAACCAAGAATCTTTAACCCTATCTCTAAGGGATCAGGAATTTTGAGGAACTCAGGGTTCCCTCTAGGTTAAACATGGTTAAACATGTACCTTTACATGAAGTTCATTGACTTCACTGCAGAAAATTGTTCCCTCCCCAAACATGAGACAGAATATAGAAAAAACATGTACTCTCTAGAGTGTTGGTTTGAAGAATGTTAGTTTTTTTTTAAAATATGTTTGTGTGTTGGTTTGGTTTAGTTTTCTACAGGAATGCATTTCTATTAATATACTAGCATTTAATGGAGAACTTGATCACAATAAATTTTGCTTCTGAGATACTTTTATAGTAAGGCTTACTTGCAATCAGCCAATGAGAAATGCATCTATCCATGCACTCAAACTCATCCTACTTCCTCATTAATCTTCTTCAATACATTTTTCAAATTCTTGAATTGTGTTTCTTTCTATTCAGTGACTTATAAATACAGAGATACCCTATAAATCTTCTCCCTATCACAGTCTTCCAATTGCCAGTGGTCTGTAAAATACAGATTCAACAAAATAACTTTTGTTAGACCTAACTTTTCTACTTCCCAAAGTAGTAGCTTTAAGCAGCATACTGTTCAATGCAACATAATTGAGTTATACTTCTATTAGGCAAAAATAGTGCTTATATTTTAGAGAGAACTACATGAAAATAGTATAATAAATGAACTCAGTCATTAGGCAGTGAATAGTCTTATTTTTTCCCCCAACATAGTAAACCAAAAGAATAAGAGAACATTTAAAGGAAAGAATAACTATTGCTAAAAGCAGCAGCTAATATTTATTTTGTTTTAATTTTATGTCAGGTACTCTGGATATATTATCTTATTTAACTCTTACAATAACCCTTAATTAGGAACTTGTGTTTTGTGATTAAGCATTTGAGAAACTAATGTTTTAAATATGTAAATAATGCACTCAGGCTCCGAGAACTACCTTGTAACGGTATTAGGTCTGTTTGGTTCCAATGTCTAGATATTTCAATATTGCTCTTTCACAAAACATCTACAATATGCCAAACATTCTTAAGTGTTTTAAGCATACTTAATTTAGTTAGTACAATAATTCTGGATAGATATGATAAAGATTAGTATCTATACTGTACAGATAAAAAACTGAAACTCCAATGTCACACAGTTAAGCACTGAATAAAGATAAGTAATGGAGTTTTCATTTGAACCTATACGTTCTGACTTCAAAGCACACAGTTCTGATTCCAAATTATCTAAGATTAATAACAGAAATGGTGACAAATTATCAAGAGAAAACCAAGTGCTGGATCTGAGGTCTTAGAGTCCAACAGGTTATGTGTAGTGGCATTTTTAAAGTTGTCTTTTAGAGCAGAGATTTGTTGATTAACTAATCCATTCATACATTTTTCCAACAAACACTATTTGAGTGCCCATTATGTGCCAGACACTGGGTATATAATGTTGAAAGAAACAAGCTTCCAATTGAGAACTGAGAAAACTCAGTTAACTCAGGCTTCCTAGGAGTGGCAGGATGGAGGATAGTAAAGAACAGAAATGTATGGGCAACCTGGATAGTTACAGAATTAAAAAACAACAACAACAACAAAAAAACTTTGTCATTTACTAGTGGTCTGACTTTTCTCAAAATTCCTTAATATCCTGGTATTTCAGTTTCCTCCTAGGAAAAGTGAGGGAAGTATTACTGCTTAATTTACGTGGTTGCTGTAAACATTAAAACGGGTGACGAAGACTAATATGTGTTAATATATGTAAATCATTTAGAAGGATCGTCTGCCTTGCAAACACTCAATAAATGCTAGTTATTAAGCATCACATAAATGTTGAATGTTATGATGATGAGTCATGCTTCCTATTAACATTAAAGCATATTACCAAAGTTTATTCAAAGTATAGCTAACTCTTAATAGTACCATTAATTTGATCTACGAATTGGAACAAGTATTTTCCAAACAGGGATTACTGTTCAAAACAAGGTCAGTTGGAGCTCCAAAAATTTTCCTAAAGCTCTTACTTAATTTTCTGTTATCTTTGAGATAACTTTCCAAAAATGTACTTCTCTTAATAAGACTTACATGCAGCATTCTGCTACTCAGCAGCGTGTTCCTCTCATCTCTCAGAAACTACAAGGAGATCCACAGCTATGCCAATACAATGAGTGTTAGAGAGATATTAAGGACTACAGCATCTTGATGCTATAAAATGTATCACCTTGATTCCAGGAGAACTGACCTGGAATTAAAAAGGGAAATCGTTTGACGTCATATAATAAATTGTTATATTAAATTATTATATTAAAAATTACTTAAAACACCAAATTTACCATCAGTGGTACTTTTGACAGTTTGGGGTACTCTACTCTAGCTGAATCCCCACATTTTACAAATGAAAATACTGAATTACAAGCTGCATAAATTACTTTCTCAGAAACAAATGGCTCTATAATGGAGGAACCTGTACCAAAAGCCCTTCCCCTAAATGTGGTTCACAGCATAGAACTAATTCATTGTCACATAAAATAGCAACTGGCCACCAAAGTTATAGGTGATCCCAGCCTGAGAGACATTTAACTCAGGGCAGGTTTATTAACCTTCTCCCTACCAAAGCTGTCAGACTTCTAAATATCTGTTTTGCAAAAGAAAATACTCTGCACAGAATATTTAACTTCTTTTCCTCTAAAGAACTATGAAATATTAGCTAAAAATTCATGAATGTAAATAACAACTTTGGATATGTTAATTCCATAAGTTAAAATGTACATATTTTCAATTAACCTGTTACAATCATTCTGTACTAATTTTGAAATCTACATGTTTCTAATTTAAATTCTTAACGGAGAAATTCATGTTTGTCATAGCAGCAGTGAGCTTCACGAATGGAAATTGCCACATTATTAAAACATCAAATTATGATGAAGATAGAATAAACCCTACCCACAATATTTTCTTACTATTAATATTTGTAGTTCAAAAATTGTCTCTTTATGAGTTACATTTAACAACCTTATCACTTTCATGGTAAAATTACCTCCAAAACAATAGGTCTATATTGCCAAACTATTTGTAACTGAAGGGAATAATAATTCTTACGATGTTTCATCAGGCACTTCACAAATTTGGAGAAGAGTTAAAAAAAATAATTATTATTATGTTTTGACATCTTGAGCAGATACTCTAGCACTCTCTGGAGAGAAAACAGGCTGTGTTTTTATCTCTTGATCTCAAGTACTCAATTCATCATTCTTATATGATCTCTAGGAAGAAATGTGGAGTGGGTTCATTCAATTTTATTCTTCAAAGTGCTGAAGAGTTGGTATCAATAATGAATTGTTTTTTGTTTGTTATATCAATTATAGGAGAACTCAAATAGAAAATGATCTTGCCAATAAGTAATCTTGGGCAGAGTTCAGAAACTATACCTTTCATTTAAATCATTGATCAGAAATTTTTTATTTTTTAGCTTAAATTCACAAAGTCTTTCTTGATTCTGCAATAGCTGTACATTTTTAAGGTTGAGAAGTTTACTCTTACATACAGGCCTATCAATGAACTTTTTGGAATAGGAGTAGGTGAGATTAATGAGCTTATTATAATTCATTAGAAAGTAGTATGTGGATGACTGCCTACTTTAATTAGTTTTATTACTGTAGAAAATTGTTTCATATGCCAAGCTCATCACCAAGCACGCCTGGAAAACATTAGAGCAGTAATCAGACTTGATATGAGGTACCTTTCATTAGGCAGTATGGCTAACAGCACTTATAATGAACAAGGAGGGTATTAAAAAGATGGACATGACAGCATATAGCAAAAAGGAATATATCAGATTAGCCTTTTTTTGTGAAGCAGAGTGCAAGGTATAGTACTTCAAAATATTGTTGTGGCATAAAGGGTACTAGATTCATAATTATGGCAAGAGCTTTGAGTATCTCAGGCTTATCTAATAAATCTCAATGCAAATTTTCTATGACTCACTCATATATTATCATGAAAATGTTAGTAACCAGATCTAATAACAAAGTAATCCTTCAAATGATACTTTTTAATTATCACCACCTCAAGGAATAATGTACCTGTAACTTTGATCAGATAGAAAAATCAAGTCACAATCTGGAAGAACAAATATAAATATAAAACATGTTTCACATTAGAGGTAAATGAAAAATTAATAATGTACTCCATTGGGATTGACTGGCATTTTTAAGTTAATTCTGACTAATAGAAATATTCTTTTTTAAATGTTCTTAATAGTTTTTTCACCTGAGGTCAAAATTAACCTTCCAATCATTGAATAATTAAGATTTTGGCTTTATATAAGTATTAGAAGTTAAAATTCATGAACTCACCAGAAAATAAAGAAAAAAACTACATGCCCCTATACTCTCTCACTTTGAAGACACTCATACCATTCATAATTTACCAAATTTTATTTTACCATATCTTGTTAAGTCGTTTAAGAAGCACAATCCTCATTTCACTGATCAAGAAATGAATGTTATTATGTCTTTACATGTATTTATAGCATGCTGACATTTCTGACTACCTAATCTAACATTTACCTTTAAGAGTACATTCTTTCAGTATTTAGAATTATTCCTTTAAATATGTGAGCTATCCACTCAAGACATTCTAGTTTCTCTTCTGCTATTACAGAAATAATGCTATTGTAATTTCAGGTGGAGAACTGCAGTTTCTGGCTTCTCCCCTAATGTGTCTTGTTTTCACTGGAAAGGTTTTAATTATAAAGCATTACAGTTCAATAAGCTATCATTAAACAACAAATGCAGAAAATACCAGCAACTGTTTTTCCACTCAAAATAGATGTCACCAAGCTGAATAAAGGCTAACTTTAAAAATACCAGGAATAAGGTGGGAAAGCATTTAACTGTATCCTACTCCTGAAGAATGTATTAACACAACAACAAACAAACCTAACCATCATCACCAACAGTAACAACCACAACAAAGTACCCCAGTTCCAAACCCCTCAAGTATTTTTAGTGCCCTAAAGACAGTTGCTTGCCTAAGGTTTATTAGTAGCTTTCAAAATTACACTGTAAATATTCTTATTTCCTATTTTATGACACAATGAGTCAGCATACAAGTCTGCCATCAATTACTTTTATAACGTAGAAAACATAAAAATAAGCTATGCATATGCTGAAAATGAAAATAAATGCAATTGGTAGTATTAGAAATGTTTGCCTATTTTGTATTCATTTAAAAATTACTCTTTTGGGGTTATATTTCATTTTGTTTGCAATACAGATTAGTGAGTAAAAGAGGATATGAAAACCTAGGAGGAAAAAGAACATTTTTCCTTTTGAGTCATAACAAGAACGGGTCTTCAGAAGGAAAGACACTTAATAGATAAAATCACTTTTTAACACAATAAGAAAAGCCTACTTTTCTTTAAGAGGAAATCAATTTAACAGACAAGGCACAGTAATTCTGCCAGGAAGTTCTTGAGATTAGAGAATGATTTGAGGCTTCATTTTATCTGCTACACCGCGACTCAAAATGTTTGAAAACTATAATAACTTCAGCGCAAGCATGAAAACATTTTCAAGTGTAAAAACATTCTGGTGATTGATTAATTGACCTGCCATTAAAGAGTTATAATTCCTAGTCAGTTTTTCAAATGACACTGAAATATTTGCATTTTTTTCCAACAGTGAGTATAAAGGTATGCCTGACATTTTCTGTGAGAAATTTTTGTCTATTAGCATATATAGAGCAGTCAGCAATAAATAATAAGCATATTATTATTTACTTGGTAATATAACTTGGTAAGTCTTTCACCCACTACCTATCAAAAACTGGCCTCACTTTTGATAATCAATAGTAATTGATATGAGTTTGCCATGTTTTCTCTCACATTCATATGAAACCACTGAAAACTTTATTAAATAATATACTGATTCAAAAAAAAAAAACTCTAATGATAATCCTCACTGTCCTGCAAAACAATATCTTTGAATAACAATGCTAAGAAAATATTCGAGAAATAATGGAATGTGTTTATAATTTGACATTTTATTTATGTTACATACTTTCTGAAGAATTCTTGTTTTTAATTACAAAGATGTTAGCAGCATTTTGAGACTAAATGTTATCAGACCGAAAAGTCACTGTAGAGCTAAAATTTATGAGTAGAATTGTGTCATTTCTCATCTTAGTCTGACAGTACCTGGGATTTAGACAAAGTCCAAAAGTTGGAAGCTCATATAGGCAAAATTTATACTGATTCTGTTTTAGTTCCAACCAACTGCCAGCAATAATGACACCTAAGAAACACTCCATGACATCAATTTAGGTCAAAACAATGTAGAAACAGTAATAGGAAACCAGAGGATACATCACACAAAGTTGTGTGTAAAAAGAAAAACATGTTTTATTTCCTGGGGTTCCAAGTGAAATCCAAATTCTCATGCCAATATCAGAACCTATGATATTGGCACAAAATTGAAATCCCGCAAATTAACTAATCCACCGCATGGGCTTTGGCCCAAAAGAACATATTTGGAAGCTGTTTACATACAAAATAGTACCCCACTTTTTACAAAAATGTCGATTTGTTTCCACTTCTTCATTTCTTAGTGCCTGACATCTTCTAAATACAATCACTTTATCTGGTAAAGCGGTTTTAGTACTTTATCTCTAGTTGGGAGGAAAAGAAAGAGAAGGAAGTACATATAATAGATCTCGATTTCTACCAATTAAAGTATAAAATTGTGAGATAGTATAAATGGGTCAATGAAAATATATTTACATTTAAGACATCCATTTATGCATTAAAAATTTGGTCACTCAAAAATGTTATTTAAAGAAAGATGATTATCAAATCACTAGTAAAAATAACATTAAATTATGCATAACAAATAATGTAAATATATTTTAATTTATTTGAATATTTGGGTGAGAATTTTAATAAATCAAACTAATTGCCTTAGAATAAAATATCTTATAAATAAACACAAATATCATTAGATACTTTTTATAGATATTTGCATATTTTACTTTTAGTGAACAGATTTATTTTATTCTAAAGATAAGTCTACGGTATTTAGTTACAGCAGCTAAGCTGATTAAGACAAAAACTAACAGACATTAATTAGGATAATTTATGTAATATTAGCAGGAGGCAAGCACTTTAAAATTTTAGCAACATGAAAGATTGAACAACCAATTGTACATTAAAAAATCCCAGGGCCATATTTATGGCAGCAAAAGTAGCCCCACATGAAACAACATTCTGTATTTGCAGGATAATAAGATTCTCAATAAATGATTTAAAAAAACAAAATGTGTCTCTAGTACTTTTTTCTTTTGAAACAAATTAAAAACTTTAAAATTACTTTTTCCTAACTTAAGTAATAGATTTCGTTTGCATCGTTGTTCAAATGATTTGTTCAATTCAGACTGTTAGTAAACTAGCAAGAAATCTTGATTCCTAGAGTTTAGACTTTGTCAATAATTCAGTTTCCTTGTCATTTGCATGTTTTTGTGCTTTCATGAATGTGTACAAGTGTGAAAGAGGAAAAGCAGCTTGTGAGAGAGAAAGAAAGAGCAAAGCAATTGAGTAAGAGAATTAGAGACAGAGAGAGAGCACCAGGGAGGGATCTGGAGAAAAAGGACAGCTGAAGAAGAGAGAATGAGCGAAAGGAAAACAAAAACAGTGGTTAGACTAGTAGGTGGTAACCACTGAATACACCAAAGGATAACACATAAATAACAACACAAGGAAGGTAACTTGCTTTGGGCTTTTTCCCTAATATCTAAGGATAACAAAGATACTGAAAATCTTTTTTAATAACTCATTCTTTGATACATATGTTATGAAACATTAATCTAAATGACATGTGACTCAGTCTAAAATTGGTAATCCTGTATGTGCTAATTTTTCTTTTTCTAATTGCAATTTTTGATCTTCCACTCACATATTTAGTAGCAAACATTTATTGAGTGCTGTATTAACAATCTGTAGCTATGTAACAAATTAAATAGAATAAATATTTATTACCTCATGTACTTTATGTGAGTTAGGAATCTGAGTGTGGCTTAGCTGGGTGTTGGGTTTACGGTCTCTTAAGGTTGTAATCAAGGTATAACCCAAGGCTGGAGTCCCTCAAATATAGATCAACTGGAGCTGAAGGACCCTTCTCCAAGCTCACTAACATGAGTGTATCTATAGGGCTGCCTCATGACAGGGAACCCTCTCAAGGGCAAGTAATTGAAGTAAGAGGGAGTAAGACAGAATGTCCAAGAGAGGTAGCCTGATATGAATGACCTATTGTGCAACTTTGTAAAAATTATATTTTCTCAGTAATCTAGTTAACATCACACACAAAGACATTCACAAAAAAAGTAGCCTTTTGAGTTCACTAAGTTAGGGTAATCCACTGGTTTAGTTTAGCATCAATAAACTGAAATTCAATTGATCTCTTGGGAGAAAAAAGGTCACAGATAATTTTCAAAGCAGAACTAACTGTTTAAACCTATGACATTACTTCAATCATTAAAGAAATGGCAAATCCAAAGTTCAACTGCAATCATGCTATGATGCCTTCCACTTAAAACAATCGTTCTGTATCTGCATTTGCCTCTTTTAGAATTGTGAATGAGAATTTGCACTATTGCTAAATTATTTTTAGAGAAGTCTACTATACCTTAAAAAACAACTGTAGGAACACAGAAGAGCAGAACAATGAATCTGTTGCATCAGACATTTCTTTAAATGTCCTCTTATGGAATCTGTCCAGAAGGCTCTATTGGGCAACTCTTATAATGTAAAGATAATGACTATCATGCACATTTTTCAAAATCTGAATTATGTACAGAGCTTCTGTGAGGTAGCTAGGTACCATTCTCCAGTCAGATAAATGGCATTCAACGTGCTCAGTAGTACAATCACATTGGACAGGTATTCATCTTAGGTTAAACAGGGTGTTAAGGTAGTGATGAATTGCTTTGGCTTTCCTAAACCACAGAGTACAGAGCATACCTCATACGAGATTTAGTGCACAAAACTTAAGGGTCCTTAGACATCATAAATGTTTTATATCTTTAATTGTCTCTACTTCTGTATAAATGGAGAGAAAATAAATATGAGTTACTATCAGAATTTGTGAACACAGAGAAGGAATCCAGATAAAAAAATTTAAACTCCATTAATATGTGTGTGTGTATAAAATTAAATTTTAATACTATATGGCATTTGTCACAAAAATGACAAGGCCTTGTTGTTTATGATTTGCTTCATGTTCTTTGTATGCAATTTACTACAAATAGGTAATATATACAAATAAAACGAATTAATTTCTGTTTGAGCATTCAGATAGTTTACTTCTCCCTCCTTCCTTGTAACTGGTGTTAATACACACAATCTTGAAAAGCTGAGTTGTAAATAAAAATTTTCCACAAAGAACATTTTTCATAAATTGGTGAAACTACATGAACAAAACTCATCAACTTACAGGTGACCCTTGAACAACATGGGTTTGAACTGCACAGGTCCACTTACATGGGGATATTTTTCGATAGTAAATGCCACAGTACGATATAATCTGTGAGGCTGAAAACTTAGTGGATATATTCCCTTTTCTTCCTCAAAGTCTTCAGTGATCCTGCCCCCCCCCCTTGGGCTTCAGCCGCCTCCCTTCACAGGAACCCATACAGCTAACAGTCATTAACCACTTGCATGACTTCGCACAGACCGCACTCACTGCCACACTTCCACCATCTTTCTTTCTGCTCAGAATGGTCTTTCCCTATTCAAGCACAACCTCATTCACTATTAAAACTTCAGCTCAACGATTAGCCTTTCCGGGAAATCTGGAATCTCTTGCTCTATATTCAAGGCTCTTTTTTTGTATTTACTTCAAAACCTACTTTAACCCTCAACAATCTAGCCTGTAATAGGAGTTTGTTTCCTGCCCCACTCCTCATTAAAATGAAATTTCTTACAGGAAAGAAACCATGGCTTAATTGACTTTGCAACCTTGGCTATAGTGCAGTAACTGGCAGAGGAAATATTAAAACAAAATGAAGAAAGTTGTAGGAGTGGGGGAAAATGGAAGAGGCCATACCTCTCCTTTAAGTCTCTGCATCCCAGATCCTAACAAACAGGAGTACAGAGCAATACTAAACAGGGCTCCAGATGTATTTCTTAATTGCCAAAGTTCTGGAAGTGGTGCTTGGGTAAAATATCTGTATATTAGGTGTTCATAGGTCAAGAAATGTTTAAAGAAATGCAATATTAGGATGCCCGTTAGGGAGGCAGGAAAGAAATGTATCTCTCATTCTGTTTAAAATTTGCATATTGATGCACTGCTAATAAGTTTATTAGGATTTATGCAGTGATTCAAGATCTTTTTTTTTTTGACGTGGATATTTATGAGATTTTAGTAATATTATAAAACTGACACTTCAAATTATTGGATTCAAGTACTGGAGTAATTAGCTAAATCATTTGAAGACTTGGCACAGTGTCCTCAATTCTGACATTAAAATAAATTCCAGATATTTTTTAATTAAAAAATAAAACACAAGAAATAGCCCAACATGATTTAATCTGTTCACATATTCTTTTAAGGAGACCAAAGCCTATTTAAGAACCCATTTCTGTTAAAAACAGGTTTCCCAAAGGCCTTGTACAGGTTGTTAAATACTAAGCCAATTCAGGCTTGAGGTAGAAACACCTCTAAGAACATAGGAGAGACTTAATTAAGTGAGTTGGTGACATGTTTGCTAAGAATTATGTTCCTGATTGGAAGGAAAGTTGGACAGAGGCATTATAGAGACTGCCGCAGACACAATAGGTTTCTGAGATTTTTTTCTTCCACTTTTCATTTGGGGAAAGAAAGAAGCAAAGGCCACCAAAGAAGAATGAGAACAGTGAGATATTTTATAGAATAAAGGAAATTATCTTGTATTTATAAAATGATTGGTCAGTTTCTTAGGTAGTGAGAAATATATATTGATCAATAGTACAATGTCATCATTAAAGCATTAGGAAGTGACACTGGCCAACAGAAAGCTTCTAATATCCAAGTTATAAGTGACTGTTTAAGAAATCATGAGTTAGGGATTTTCAGCTAATTTCCTACTTAAGAAAAATAGTTTCTAAACCTGGCATAAATTAATTTTCTTCATTTTTAAATAGCTTAATAATAGGTTAAGTTGTAAAAGTTAATGCTATAATGAATATTTAAAAATTTTACACTTTTACTTCAATAACTACTTCAGTTCTTGGAGAAAATATCAAGGCCTTGATACTCTGCTTTGCTTTCTGTTTAAATAAGGCTTGTCATTATCATCCATGCAGCCCACACCTCAGGAACTACCGTTATTAGGTGACAAGTGATGTCTCTGTAGGCATAAGACACCTAAGAAAAATTAATCAGTATTTTTGGTGTGTTCCATAAATGCAGCTTTATTAGTGATGATGTTTATACTTAAGGACCAAGCAATACTTCTTCTCAACTGCAGATGAACAACTTCCTAAATTATAAGGCTGTTTATATTCTATTGGTCAAATTTGATCCTGTTAAAAACAAACAAAAAAAGACATACGCCTTGTTTGGAGACATTATGTCTTCAGATGCTTCTCATTTGCCTATAAAATGAGTATGTATGAAGTCCAGACCTGCCCTAATTGATCTTTACGATCTACACAGAAGGTCAGGCTTGACACAAGTCCTAAAAGTACGGTGGGTGCTTCGAAAAAGAAGAATCAGGTGGGAGGGGAAGCATATTTCAGGAGAACATGTTCTGATAAGCCAGAGTAACTTAGTGAAATGTCGAAATGTCTGTTTTCTTATTATTTATTTTCCTGTGTACTCTCATTTTAAGCAAGGAACTAGGCTCATTTAAAGGACAGTCAATGTGAAACAGTGGACCTTTATAAAATTCTATGACTTTTTAAAGTCCTAAACACTCTCAAAGGATAATGCTGAAGATATTGGAAAGTAACGAGAAAGTGAGAAAACATCTGAAAAGGAGGAAGTGAAGGTGATTCTTACTGTATATGGAATAAAAGCTATTTTGGTCCCATGAATAGAGAAGACTTGGTTCTTATTCCTGGCATCACTTGAGGAGGTGACAAAGCCTTAGTACCAAAGGGCTATCTTGTTCACTCTCGTCCTAAAAGGCTACATCCTAGGCAGAGGAGCTTCTAATCCCTCCTAAGGTGTCTGTGCCTCAAGCATGACATGAAATGGGCAAGGCCATGGGATCTAAATGGACTAGAACAATGCATTTCTTATATGGTGCAGTGTGAACCAATTACCAATAACTAGATGGGCCTTTCCAATGGCCAAATAATTTGTGAAATCTTAGGGCATTTGTAAAGCTCTGAGGATGGGACAATCCGTGAATAACTGAAGTTCTGTCACTTATTACCTCTAAAGGATGCGTACTGGAGTTTAAATGAATTGAATCTAAATAACAATAAAATTATTGTAATATTATTCTTGAATGCATCTGCTTGCCTTGTGGGCTCCTACAAATCATGGGGAGCTGCACAAAGCATGAGAAAACCATGGCTCTGCTCCCAGCTCTCCCCAGCTGTATAGGCTTGTATTCCACTGCTTGACCTCTCACTACCCATGAGACTGCCATAATTTAAGGTATCCAACAGTTGTACCTAAGCCCCAGTGAAAGTAACAATGCAATCTAGGCAACACGTTGCCAGAGAGAGGGATGACAAAGGAAGCAACCATAACCTGTAGCTTTTTGTCAAAGTAAAACTGCTAGAGGAGCAGATAACACTTTGAAAAACAATATTTAAGGAGACTGAGACTCAACTATAGTCTTTCTAGAACTAAATAACCATATTGTAACTTGTACATATTGTACACCTAAATATATTGAAAAACTTATGCAAGGCAATGGAAAAAGAAGATACTCTTTCCTGAGACCTAATTTAGTGATTGGAAGATTGAGCAAAAGAGAGAAATCAAAGCACAGAAAGAAAAAAAAAGATAAAAATCACACACACACATAAAAATAAGAGATTTGGAGAATAAATCCAGGAGGCATAATTTTCAAGTAACAGAATTTCCAGGCTGAGGGAAAGGAAGAGACAAAAGAGAAACAGTACTGTAATCATGTAATGACTTTTTAAAAAAATAAAAATAATAAATCCTGAACTGAAGAATGACTCATGCCTGCAAACTGACAGAGCTCATTGAGTTCTAGGCAGGGCTGATGTAAGGGGATGCATATCTAAGAATTCACACATCGAAGCGATTTATGCATGTGGCTATCTTAGAATGGAAATATTTTAGATTATTTTGAATACTCATCTACACTATTGAGTATCCTCTTGTTTTTATTTATCTGTTTTACAAAAAAAATTATACATCTATTTCCAATAGCTGGTCTAACAAATGACTACAAATTTGATGGGTCAAAACAGAAATTTATTCTTTTACATTTCTGGAGAACAGAAGTCCAAAATCTGTATCACAAGGCTGAAATCAAAGTGATTGCAGGGTCACACTTTCTCTAATGGCTCCAGGGCAGAACCCACACCTTGCTTTTTCTAGGTTCTGGTGGCTGCTAACATTCAGAGGCTTTCAGCTGCATCACTTCCACCTTGTCCTCTCTTATCACATTGCCTCCTCCGTTTGGGTCAAATTTTTACTTCACTCGCAGAATCACATTTGTGACTGCATTTAGGATCAACCCTAATAAACTCCTCATTTCTAGATCATTAATTTTACCGCATTTGCAAATAATACTTTTTTCAAATAAAATAACATTTACAAGTTGGGATTAGGACATGATACCTTTGGGGAGCTATTTTCCAGCCTGCTACAATATGTAACTTTTTATATTATAAAAATGATAGATTTTTTTCAGAATGAAATAACAAAAATGATTTGGGCTTTTATAGCAAAAGTATTATTTGAAGTCATTAATTTTTGTTAAAGGAGGTGAGAGACATGATCAAATTTTCATTTTTAAATGATAACGATGGCTACATTACAGAGAATTGTTTTGGTTGGGTTTCGGTACAAAAGATGGTACTAGGCAGACAGGTAGAAGGCTACTGCAGTCCTGGAGGAGCACAGAGAGTGATTTAGACTAGGGAGAAGCCACAAGTGAAGTTTTCATGTAACTAAAGTTTAAAATGTTAAATATATGTAGGTAGTTTTTGAAATTACTCTCTTTATATGATTTTCTATCCCCTAGCCTTCTAGAACAATTATTTGACTATAATTTGACTACTTCTTGATTATTCTTAGTTTCCTTGTGAAATGACTGATGCTTTGGTGTCTTCTCTTGTTGTGACCCATCTTTTCTCATTCTGAGTGTTGACAACAGTCTAAAATTCACTTCATCTCTAACCTGCAATTCTCAAAAAGAACTGGAAGGAAAATCAGTGAGCCTATGTTTTAAATTCAGTTATTTAATGATGCCCCAAGTCAAGGTACTGCTATTAAGGAAGCTCTGCATCAGTTTCTTTCCCAATTCAATCTCAATTTAGGATAATGTTTATAGATGCTGAGTCATGAAAATGGCCTTCTTCAGACCCAACAGACTAAATACGTGCATTGTTGTTGTCGTTTTAAATTATCTTCTTGGAAAACATTGGCAGCTGGAGAGTTGATTAGTTGGAAATTATACATACTCATCTGATAATTAGGAGGACAGGAGATATGATGTAGCAAGCTATAACTACATTATTTATTCACTGAATGATTCTCTAGTGATAAAACTTGACTTCCCAATTGATGGCTAAACTCTGTGTTTCCCCCATTCATTTATCTTCTTATTTCTTACAAAATATTCATCAGGCACCTGTTAAATTCCAAGTAGTGTCATCAGATAAAGACACAAAGATGAATAAGATAAAATTGCTGGTATCATTGACTTTAGAGTATTATGGTACGGTGATTTTTTTAAAAAAAGAGCTAAAGCACAATTAGATAACTGCTACCATAGGTGAAACCCTAAGGTACTGTACAAGTGTGTGGGCAGAGAGTCTAACTACTGTCAGTAACAACAGAGCAACTACCACGTGACAGGGAACTGTGCTGGGAACTTTACATGTGTCATTTAAACTTAATTTACAGAGCCTTATAAACTAGATGTTGTTATTGGTCATTTCACATATTTGGATTCATGCAGCTAATTCTTATTGTTCCTTCAATGTCAGCTTAACCACTTTCTTCAGGGCTTTCTGATTCTGAAAACAGATTAAGCACCCTCTGCTCTTTACTCCTGAAGTTCTCTATACTTCACACTATGAGTATTTGTTTACTGTTTGTATTCATGAAAACGGAAGGTTTCATGAGGACAGAGATCTTGTCTGACTTATTAATTTTATATCCTCAGGCATAGAACTCCTTCATAAGTGAGTGAATATATAAACAAATTTATCTGTAGGCGCAAAACAAGAAATAGAGCAAGGATTCAACCTAGATCTATTTCTAAAACCCTGTCTTTTTATTCACAAGAACATTCTGTTCCTTAAAGGGATAGAACATTTCTATTTGTTTAAACTGTAATTTTTTCTTAAATTGAAAGTCTGCTAGTTTTTTTTACTAATTGGCTATTATCAATAGTTTGCCAATAATAAGTCAAAGTACTTGTTCATTGTCTTAAATGAATTAGAAACAGTATTATCAAGTTTACTTTTAGTCATTTTTTCAAATGTCAATAGATAACAATATATTAACTGGATAACTATGATAATAAATGTTGTAAAAGATCCAGAATGACAAGATAACAATTCAAATTACTGAAGAAGAGTGCCAATTTTATATGATAGGGAAATATATATGATCTCATATCTGCCCCTTCTAGATGTTAACGGTAAAAATCTTATTAATAGTAGCATTAAGTCATATGTGAAAAAAAGAATGAAATAACATAAAGTCAGCATTCATATTGTAAGTGAGCATAACATTTTAACTTGAGTATATTTTAAAGTAGTTTTCTGGTTAAAATTACAGTCACTTTTCCACCCAAAAAGCAGCCTATATTACTTCATTTACTAATTTATTCACTATACATCAGCATGTCTTATTCTAAATAGCCAATAATTATTGCTTGAAAGACCACTTTAGCTTGGTACATTATCCTCATAGTAAGACTAAACAAATCCATATTTATAAGGTCTCTTATAAGTGAACTATTTATACTTCATTTATAATCTTTTATAATATTAGAACATAATAATCTTAAAGAAAATTCATATTATGACATTTAAGTAGTCCTATACAGCTATTTTAAACATTTAAGTGTACTTTTCTTTAACTTAAACTGCTGACCTTTTTTTAAATTTGTGAAATCAGCTAAGTTTGCTCTTGGTCAATTCATCATTGCTTTTTTACTAATACACATTTGTGGTGTATGTATAGTGGTGGTAAGGAGAATGTTGAAAAGAATTAAATCTGTTTGTGTATAAAGACACAGATTTTCTATTTCTGAATAGAAATATACATATATACATACACATTTAATTCACTTATGTGTATATATACACTTAATACATTTATATGTACATACAATTAAATACATATTTATATAAGATATATACACATTTAGAAATGCTTAGTATTTAATAGGCTTAATAATGTTTATGTATAGATCATAGTTTCACTTTTCCAAGATGTTTCTGAAATTCATGAATTCAGGTTTTCTGCTTGACTTAAATTTAAAGGTAGTATGTGGACATTTAGGAAAAAGCAATTACAATTTATAACCATGAGAACAAGTTTATAGGCAAATTCATTATTTTGTGCAACCAGATTATTTCAGTAGTATTTTGTACATATGAAAACACTAGTATCATAGAAATTTGTAAATTCCGGCACCTGGTCGTCTCTGTCCTTGATAAAGGTACAGTCTACCCTGAAGTTCCTCTCTCACAGAAAGGCTATACATACAAAGTAAAACATCAGAGAACTTGCCATTCCAATAGCTGTTTCTGAGAAGTTCCTTATTTATAGGTGTTGTTTTGTTATATCAGGTGTTTCTGTGATGCTGGGGTAGGAGCAGCTTGGCCCTCAAGCTGACCTTGGCAGAAGCATCAGAAGAGACTGTTCATGAGGGCACTAACTTTGGCATTTTATACTAAATACCAACTTGCCAAATCAATAAAAATGTCTCTCAACATTTTGAATATCAACCATCCCAAATGTATGTAGAAGAGTAGGTATTAGGTATCAGAGAAGCATACAAGCATCAGCGAAGACAGGACATGATGGGAATTACACGACCACAGAAGCCAATCCTAAGCAGAAGTCATGGGCTAGAAACAAATAAAAATTGAGAGAAGTTAGGCAGTAGTGGAGAAGACAAAGCAGGTAAGGAAAAGCAGCACAGAAGAGGAAGAGTAAAGAGCATGGCAGACAATGTGGTGACTGTTCAATGTCAGACCACGAGAACAACAGTGAGTACTAGACGGTGATGATTTTCCAGTTTGCCAGAAGTTCTCTGTTGGAATCACCTTGTACCAGTTTGCAACAGTTGACTGTGCGCATCCTTTCCAAACTCCAAGTTCAGTGACCTAGTAGCTTGAAACTGCATTTACCAGTAACCCCTGGTTCTGGTTATTTTCTTTCTGAAATTATTATTTTCCTCCTTAATTCTTTGTTTTATTTATATAATAAACCCACTTTTACTAAAGTAACTTGAGTTTCTTTTTCTATTACCCAACATCCTAAAAACATTGAATGCAATTTTCTAGTTATCCTTCCCATTCAGTGAGATTTACTGAAAGTCTATTATAAATTAGGCACTGTAGACAATTCATTATGCACAACTGATTCTGAGATAAGTAAGATATCATAGTTATCATCAGATCAATTACAGTCTAATGGAAAAACATAAGAAATTATTCCACTGCACTCTCATAGGTACTATAATTGAGCTTGTTTTGAGAGGTACAGAGGAAAAGCACAGAAGAAAGATACAGAGCACTCTTTGGGGGAAGCGTTGGTGTCTGGAAATATTAGCAAAAAATATTGACAGTGGATCTTTGACTTAAGGATGACTAATCCTTGATCATACAGATGACTTACGAGGAGGTACAAGTTGTTCTAACAGAGGAGAAAAAAAAAGGATTTAAAAGAAAGAGAAAGGAGGGAGGATGTAGACTGGTACTAAAAGATCATGATGAAATGGGAAAAAAATTCAGATATCATAGTCTGAAATGTTAGTAAGTCCCCTCTCCCCCCAGTTTATCCTCCTCAGCCATTACCATGAGACAAAACTTCTTTCAATTCACTATCTTAGTCAAACTATTATAGTATTTTTGTATTATTTTCTTATTCAATACACTATATCTTCCTCACTTTAGCATCCTTTACAGGACCTGACACAACACTCTGTGGTTAAAAAGGCCAAGTATATATATCTGTTGACTTGAACATAATGATGTAAAATCATTGAGCACACGTTGGAAAGCACACACTAAAAAATACATGTTTGGTTTGGCATTGATGGGGTTCAGGACACGCCACCCTCAAATATGACACACTGGCACAAATTGAAGAATTTGAGAAAGGCATGTGCAGGAAGGGCTTTCTGAACTTCCTTTGAAGAAGGTTCCTGTGAGAGATGCCCTCCCTATACCTGGGGAAAGAGCATCCTTACCTCTGAAGAAAAGAGACCCAGACACAAGCAGGATTGCTCAGTTTCCCCCAATTTACTACACTCACCTCAGACTCTGTCCTATCATATCACAGCTTTCCATTCTTTATCAAACCTAGTCTAAAAACATTTGGTTTTAATTATTTATTTGTGCCTTCATTTTCTTATGGAGGCCTATGTCATGTAAAGCTTAGCTTAAATTTATATGCTTTATATATAAATTTATATCTCTTTAATCTGTCTGATACAGGGATTCTAGTCAAGAGCTTAGACAAGCAAAGGAAAGGAATACTTATTGTCTCTCATAGCATCATAAATAGTTAAAATCATTTATTGTAGGAATTAGTAAAATTAAGTATAGGGTGCACAGTAGATTTCATAACTGCTATCTAAATTGTATTTATGGAATTCAATCTATTTGGATTTTTTGAGAAATTATCACATCACTTATCAGTGCATTTAAGTATTTGTATATTGGATGATAACCATTTTATTTTTTCCCTAATATAAAAGTTTCATGTTTTTTATTCTATGATACATATATTTTAAATTAGTAAGCAATTTCCCCATTGGCATATGAAAGATAAAAAGCACGAAAAATTCTTCTCCATTTTACATCTCTATTTTTTCAACTACGAAAATATAATTCAGTTCTTTTCCCTTGATGGGAGAAAAAGGGGCTGGTTCTTGATATAACAAATAGGGGCTATCGCAGACTCAGTAGTCTTCCTTCCCACTTTGAGCTTTGCCTACTTTGCGCTTTATACAACTTTCATTTAAATGTAGAAGGAAGTATCAAAATTTCAAAGGAAAAACTCCATATAGCCTCTTTAATGCTCTCCCTGGCTTAGCTCAGCACTGTTAAAACTGAAACAGACATCCAACAGCTAGTCCCTGGCCTGTGTGCCTAGAGTCCCCCTTGCAACTAGTTCCCTTGTCTTTTGGCTTGTTTTGTTTGTGTTATGAGAGGGTGATAATTGGGTTTATTCATTTATTTCCGTTTGGAGGATTAAACCTGGGACCTCGTGCATGTCAAGCATGTGCTCTTACCACTTGAGCTATACCCTTGCAACTAGTTCCCTTAATGTGAGTTCTTTGCTCACTTTTAATCTGGCAGTTTTCTGCTCCCTTGGTTCCATGAATCGAGTGGCCAAGACTCTGGAACACTACCTAGAACAAGGGTTTTATTATTTTTCACCAATCCCACTTTCAAAGGGGGACAAAAATACTAACAAACCAAGATAAATCTCTATATAAAAGAAAAAAGATTTTTTTTTATGATAAGAAGAGAAAAAAGGTTACCTTCAAATTACTTAAAGTTTTAATCTGGGTTTAAATTTGAGTCTTCATAAATTTATTTTTAGTTTAAATAATATATTCATATCAGTGGAAAAATATATTAAAGCATCCTCTGTGTTCCTCATTTTATCACTTTAACCTGACATTCTACTATACTTTCAGGAAGCACTTAGTGAAACTTAGGAAGTACTTTTATTCAATAAGTACTTAATGAAAATTTAAAATATGAAAGGAATGTTGCTAGGTATTTTGGAGGATATAAACATATATATGTGGTCCTTGTCCTCTAGCAGCTCAAACTTTGACATGAGAACTGGGAATATAATTAATTTGCAAAGTTTTTCAATTCTTGTAAAAATTATAAGAAAATTCATGTGTGTATCATAAGTACCTCAGAATTTTAAACAGAGGATATTTGGCACATGACATAAAGCTGTCAGTAATAACTGGACGTATTACATAGTAATGTCATAAAAAAATCTGTATTGTTCAGAAACTTAGACACTAAAAAAGACCATAGTAGCTAAGATCATTTCAAAAATTTAAATTGATTATTTTGATGCATGTTATTCTTCAAGAATCATGCCTTGAAACCTTGAAGAGTTGCTTGTATTTCTACGTATAGGAGTTGAATATAGAGACAAATGTTGTATTAATGAAATCATTACAAGTTATACAAATCAGGAGATGATTTGGAATTGGAATTTGGCATTTGAAATTAAATATTAAATATTTTCATATTAAATAATTTCTTATGTATTTTTAAACTTGGTTTTTAGGTAAAATCAGAATATATTCTGAGTCAAATGAGAATACATATTTTAGAAATGTTAAGTTCCACACTGCATATAATTTAGTCAAGAGAGCAAGTATTATTCGATTTTTTTCTCTGTGTTTAACTGATAGCCATTTTACTCACAAATTACATTAGGAGGATCAAGTTTTTGTTTGTTTTATTTAATACAAATCACAGTTAACAGTGTTTGCATTGCTAATAGTACTCTTTTAAATTGTGTTGATACCTCAGTTGGGTTTTCTTTCAAATGTAAGTTGGCAAATTAGCCATTTATGTGATAATACCGTAAAAACAGATTGTGTTCATTTTTCTTGTTTTTAAAATATCTGCAGAAATGCTGTCAACACAAGAAGACAAGGCTTCTCCAGCTTTTTAGCATCTGCCAGAATAAGGTGCTAATGGAATCAAGCTAGTAGGTTTGAGTCATTTGAATCCAAATTTACAAAGTATTTACTGACTAACTATTGTGTAAAATACACTGCTAGATGGGAATGCAAATTACAGAGAGGGCACAATAATGTGATATATGGGGGTGGAGTGTATAGAAAGACATGGAAAAAAATGAGTTAATCGCTGTGTCAATGGTAGAAAAAGTTCTATAAGAAACTCAGAAATGTATTTGAAATATTCTGTTATTCATCTGTCAGTATCCACTCCCCCTTCTTCCTAGTAAAACAACCCTGATGATATTTCAAATAGCAATGTATATATTAAAGGAGCATACTTTTCCAGTCTTCTTTGCTGTGAGGTCTGGCCAATGACACATAAGCGAAAGTGTTGCGTGGTGTTTCCAAAGCGGCTCCTCACATGAAACAACTCACATGATGAGTATGTCTCTCTGCTCCTTCCCCAATTCCTCCCTACTACTACCTGGAATTTTGCTTTAAAACAAGAATTCCACCAGACTGAAGTGGCCTTTATTATAGAAGCTGGAGACAGAACAGAACAATAACAGGAGTCAGCGTCCCATCCAATTTCCAGGAGTAGCCCTGGAAATGTCTGGGCTGCTACCTCCAGAACTATTTTACGCAGAAGAATAAACATGATTGGTGTTAAATTACTGTTATTTTCTGTTTTCTGTTTATGTTTTATTTTTGTAGCTGAACACAATTTCTAATGAAAACAAGGTACCAAGAATGCTACCAAGATTTTCACGTCAGAAAAAGATTAGATGCAGTTAATGGAAAGAAGGGATATGTGAGAGAGTATTAAATGACTTTACAACAATGAGTTACTTCAAATCAAAAAACTCAACTCTCTTTTTTTAGAAAAGGTTTTACCTTCAGCTATACACAATTATTTGACTAATTCTAGGTCACCCGTATTAATTGGATGAAAACCAACCAGGACCAGATTAAATTTATGATCATTCAAAGGAGGTGCCAGCTAAAAATTGTCACTTGCCTCTACAAGATTAAGTCACCAGCCCCTGCAGTCGCTGACCTCCTACATGCCCTGAAAGGAATTCAGGGTGGAGATCAGGAGTGAGGTACCCTGTGTTCTGGGAAAACTGGCAGAACAGGCCTTCACGTAGTTAGATAGCTTCAGGGGAAGATTTTATGGGCCCAAATTCTTGCATCTTGTCATATCTAGAAAAGCACTAAAATTATTAACAAAGACATCTTCTTCTCATGACTAACATCAACTTTCTCATGACTAGCAGCAACCTTCTGCGAAAATGTGTGCTTGACTGCACATACCCTCCTTCAGCAAAACCACACATATACTGAGTCCCGCCCCCTGCACCTTTTCAGAGCAGTTTCTCAGAGCTACCTGAGAGGTTGTCTCCCGGGCTCATTTTTCTCAAAATAAAACATAACTCACAACTCTCATGTTGTGGGGTTTGTTTTTTTTTCCAGTCAATAGAGGTTTGGTTTAGATAATTCAGTATCAGAGCACATTGTCATGATTTTTATTAACATAAACAATGATAATAAATCCTTATCCCTGAATAACATATGTACATACACGTGTATACAATTAGGTAGATGAGTGCGTCATAGACATAGAAATGTGTTAAAATATAACATACTATGAAATAACAATACCTTTTCTATTTAACAAATATTTATCAAATAGGCATTCTGTGCCAGTCATCGCTGCATGAGCTGGGAAAACGTTGGTAAGTCCCTGCCTGTGCAGACCTTCTATTCCACTGAGCAAAACTGCTTTTAAATACAATACAATTTCATGCCTGATGACAAAGGTTTTGTACTTTGAAAAATAGTAAGTGCTATGAAGTAAAATAAATCAGAAAAAGAGCTGGAATATGACAGCTATTTTAGACAAAGCAGTCGGGGAAGGCTCTTCTGATGAGGCAATATAGGTATAGATTCCTAAATGCTGTGATGGAATGAGACATATGGTAATCTTGAGAATGAAGAATGGAGACAAAAGAAAAGTTAGGACAACTGTCCTGAAGGAGACAGCTTGCTGTATTTAAGAAACAACATTAAGGTCAACATGGCCAAAGCTAGAAAAACATGCAAGAGAAATCATAGACGAGGTGGGAAAAGCCACCATGGTTTGAAAGCAAGTAGTTTCATTTTAACCTTGTGTTTGATGGGATGCCTTTGGAGTAGTTTAAGTAGGGGGATGACACAATACAACATATCTTTTATAAAGAAAATTCTGGCTCCTTGTGAAAAATAGATTATAGAGGGGACAAGAGTGGAAACAGGAAGGCCTGTAAGAAACCATTGCAATGGTCTGGATAAGAGATGAGATGATGATGATGGTGGTGGTGGCAGTGGTCGTGTAAGTAGAAGAAATGGACAGATTTGGAATATACTTATATATATTCAAGGCAGAGCTCTAGTTCCTGGTGGATGGAATGGATATAAGAAGGAAAAAGAAGAATCAAAAATAAAATTCTAGTATTTTTCTTTTCTTTTTGGACTAAGCAATGAAGGAGTCAACAAAATCATTTACTGCAATTGGGAGGGGGATTTGGAGACTCAAAGAGAAATAGATTTAGGACAGTGATGAGGGTATTACATGATAAGAAACAAAATTTTTAAATGGTTTTGTCAATCTGGAGATTCCTAATAAATATCCCACTGGAGATACTGAGTAGGCATTTGTGTATCTGAGTCTGAAGCTCGGAAGTCTGGGATGGAGTTGATAGTTGTGAGGTATCAGGTCATAGATAGTATGAGATCAATCAGGGAGGGAATGTATGTGGAGAAGAGAAAAGACTGTAAGGAGGAGGACTGGGATCCAGGACGATTCAGTATTTACAAATTTGTTAATATCACTTGAAATTAGACTTCAGAACTTTCACTCCCCACGATAAAACTGCCCCTAATGCTTAAAATGAATCACTAGAAATTAGAGTATCATATTTTTTTAATTGTAAATATTATCTATGATGATTTAAACAGAGATTAATACATTACTTTAAGCCTCCATTTATCTAAACTCTTAGAAGCAATCTAGATAAGGTTACAGAGGAAAGAGTAGCTTCTGTGAATTCAGAAGATAGTATGCTTCTTAAATCCCAAAGTAAATTGTGTGATGAATTATTCCACAGAAACGGAGGAGTTAACTGCAGTTGAAAAAAGAACTATACTATTAGATTTATTTTTAAGTACTTATCATTGTTTTGTTAATAACAATCATGATAATATGCTCTTCTGTGATACTGATTATCTAGTGAAAACATCCTTTGAGTGGTCATAAAAGGTCCTCTGATCTAGTCCCTGTCTTCATCCAATTAATACAAATGACACAGAATTAGACAGACAATTATGTATAGTTCAAGGTACAATTTGTAGTATGGCATAGTAGTTTAAATAATGGGTTTTGAAATCATTCTGGCTCTTCCATTTATTAGAGAAATATTAGGAATATTAAAGACTGTAGTTTCAGCTTCTTCTTATGGAAAATGGGGTTAAAGACACCTGGTCTAATTTACAGAGTTTTTCCAGAGAAAAATCTATGTGGAACACCTAGAAGTCTGTCTAACCCATCTGAGGTGCTCAAGAAATTAAAGCTTTTACTATAGTTATCCTTTTTTAGATAAGCCTAGATTTAAAGATGCTTTGTGGTTTAACAGGATCAACATTCTAAACAGACAACTTCTGAGCAAACATTTGGAACATGGCCCATTTTAAAACACACTTAAATATACTAGAATTTTGACTTTGTTTTTAACTTTTAATGTTATCTTACAACTAATTTTATGTCTTATACTTTTTCACTGAAAAAATACTGGGTTAACTGCCTCATATGTTAAAGTCTCAAATATAAACACAGACATAAAACAATGTTTTGTTCTGAAAGAGGAACACACCACTAACATGAACTCTATGATAATAATAAACAAATAAACTTCAATTTACAAAACAGATTATGCAAAATGAATGTTATGTAAAGATGCTAACACCTAGCAAACAATTAAAAATACAATCTCATAACCCAATAATCCAATAAGACAAATTCAAATACTTTAACAACTATTTAATACCCTATTAACTACCATAAATCTTTGTACATATATTTCATTGGTTCTTTAAATCACTCTTTATATTGATGTTTCTGTATTTTTTTCTCCCTCAAGGAGCTCTTGAGAAGAATGTAAACACCATATGTTACATAGTGTTAGGACAAAATTATAATTACTTACTCAAGTCAATAGGTAATTTAAATCTGAATAAGTGTGAAGCTATTTTAGAGGCAGCTGCTAACAGTTAAAATGTTTTTACCACATAAAAATGTATTAAATTATGTAGCTAATAACCTAATTATACAACATGAATACACTGAAAACAGAACTTTGTGTACATTAATAAATCTCATTCTGTATTTGTGACTAACACTTTAAAACTAACTCATAAGACTGCAAAATGACATTAAACCATGTGGCTTATGGAACTTTGTCTCCCTTTTTTATAGTGTACTTTATACTCATCTCTTAGAAATAATTTTGAACTACATACGAATCTTTCCATACATACATATGAGTTTATGCACTAATTTTTGCAGAACTTCACTGAAGCTTTTATCAAATCGTTGCATGCACCAAATTAAGCAGAATTAAAACATGTTAGTTCCAGCATATTTCCCATAATATAGAAATGATTATTCATGAAGTTTGGATGCTTTCCTAATAGACAATGGCTTTATTAAGACATATTTCAAAGAGGAGACAATTCCAAATTCTTTAACTGACTTTCTTCTTAAACCTTAATAAATATAGTCTGTGTGACAAGGAAAGAAAAAAAGCTAAAGCAAAGTTCATAATGCCAACTGTTATATTTGGTCCTGTCAGACTAAGTAAATATTGCCTCCTATCCTTTACCAATATTCATACAAAATTGAATATTTATTGCTTGATATATTGTACAACCATAGTGTATTCAGCTTGGTTTTAACATTCTTCAAATTCTATAAAAAATAAACATAAAAACTCCATATTATATAAGTATATATACTGTCTTTAAACATAAGGTAGAAAAAAAGGTATATTTAAGATAAAAAGTCCATTGTAAAATCTAAGCATTTTGAGAGTAGCCAACAGCTGGAAAAGGAAACTGGAAAGCAGAGAAACACCAGAAATCTGAAATGTGAGCCAGCAATGCGCCTCTCTATCCCCAAACAACCCTACTTTTACTGTGGGATCTTGGAAAAGCTATACACCTATGAAAGTGGGAAGAAAAATAGAGCTGACAACCAGAGGACTGGCTGAAAAAATTCCATGCAGCTGGGCAACTTCTCCCATCCTCAGCAGAAGCTAGAAGTTTATTCTCTTCAGAAAGAAAATTAGATAAATTAAGAACCAGGCAAATGTGGGGGAGGGCTTACCTTACTGAAAACAGGTAGTTAAATTAAGACAAATAGACAATTTTTCCAAAGAAGATACACAGATGGCCGACAGGTACATGAAAAGATGCTCAACATCACTAATCATCAGGGAAATGCAAATCAAAACAATAAGGGGATATCACTTCATACCTGTTAGAATGGCTAGCATCAAAAAGGCAAGAAATAAGTGTTGGCAGGGATATGGGGAAAAGGTAGACTTCATGCACTGTTGGTAGGAATGTAAATTGGTGCATCTACTATGGAAAACAGTATGGGGATTCCTCAAAAAATAAAAAAATAGAACTACCATATAATTCATCAGTTTCACTTCTGGGTATTTATCAAAAAAAGAGCATAAAAAGAAAACACTAATCCAAAATGATATATGCACCCTCATATTCAATGCAGCACTATTTACAATAGCCAATATATGGAAACTACCCAGGTGTTCAGCGATGGATATGGACAAAAATGTGTTTATATATATATATATATATATATATATATATATGTATATATATATATATATATATACACACACACATACACACACACACAATGGAATATTATTCATCTATAAAAAGAATAAAGCTTTGCCATTTGTAACATGACATTATGCTAAGTGAAATAAGTCAGACAAAGAAAGACAAAGACCATATGATCTGTCTTGCATCTTAAAGCTAATTTAAAAAAAAAAACCTTATTGATACAGAGAACAGGTTGGTGGTTGCCAGAAGTGAGGGGGTGGGAGAAATGGTGAAGGGGTCACGAGGTAAAAACAATAAAATGATAGAATTTTAAAAAAACAAAATAATGTATTCAACTGCAAAATGAGGAAAAGAAAGTTTAGGATGACAAGATAAATGTCTTCATCACCTTGTCTTACCCTTCTCAGACAACCTCATTTTCTCTAAACACAAATACCTGAAACTAACCACCCACCACCAATTCCCAACTTCTCATTCTTCCAAAACAAACAAACAAACAAAACCCCTACATATTAAATTCTGAAAACCCCATATCTCCATCCCTTTTCACTTTCTTGCTCTCAGCCTGGCAGCATAGCTTATCCCTGCCACTCAGGATTCTCTAACGGTATTTTGTCCTTATCTAACTGATCATCATTTGCTGACCTTCCACAAGATTTTGCAAATTGTCAAATATCCCATAATAAAATCCCTTCTATGAAAACTAACCAATGTTCCAAGTGGCTTTTATTCCAGGATTGCAAGACGACTCAAAATTATTAGGTCTGTTAACAACAGAAATACATAACCTTAGGATTATGAGCTCAATAAATGTCAAATCTAGGGAATGGAGAGAATTTTTTAAAATATCTTTTCTCTTCTGTTTCCTTTTCATTTTCTGTTTCTCTCTTTACTTCTTTCATCTTTTCTTCTCTCTTCTTCTATCTCTACCTCTATTTGTATTTTTTTAACATTTTTTATTGATTTATAATCATTTTACAATGTTGTGTCAAATTCCAGTGTTCAGCACAATTTTTCTTTGTATTTTTTTTAATCCCTCTTCAGTCATCTAAAATCAAGGAACAGTCAGAATCACGCTTAAAACAAATGCACTGTAGACTTTCTGTAGTTAAAGCCACAGTCTTTAGAATTAAAAAAAAAGAAACCTGAGTTGGAATTCCAGCTGAGCCATTCACCAGCACTGTGACCTCTAGTCAGGTTATTAACTCCTCTAAGCCTCAATGTCCTTATCTGTAAATGAGACAATAATCCTGCATGTTGAAGATAAATACTTTAAAGAAGTAGACAGCTTAATTTGGAGAAACTGGACACATATACAGCATTTGGCTGTAGAAAATCTCAGGAAAGGTAATATTTGTAAATCCAAATAGCAGTTGGCAGGAATGCAGTCCTCTTATAGACAGTGGTTATCAGATAAATACCAGCTGAAGCAGAAGCCAGATTTTCAGAACACAAGATGAGATTCTGACAAACAACAAGGGCAATTCAGTACTGAATTCCCTAGCGGCAACTTTGTCTCATACAGATAATTTGTGTCCAGTATTGGTACCAGCTAAGTTTAGCGTTGTCGGGGAAAGAAAAAAGGACAAGCAACAAGAAATTTGGTAGGCTGATACTACTTGCATAGCTTGACAGGTTTTGTTATATATATTAGCTTATCAATGGCTAATTTAATAAAATGACTATTTTGATTTTAATAGGATAAAACACTGGAAAAGAAATTAGGTCTTAAGTGAGGTTTTTTTCACCATTCATTTGTTCAGCAATTCACTCATTCATCTATTATTAGTATATTATATACTAGTTCTACACTAGGCACTGAAATAGGGAATATAAACAATATAAAATAAATCATTATTTATTAATATCTATATTCGCTGGGGAAGACTGTAAATAAACATATTTATATTAGAATTGTATAGTTCCATATTAGATGTTGGATTAAAGTACTTATTGGACTTTGGGGAAGAATTTTCACAGGGGGGTGGCATTTAGTTGGGCATTAAGTGAGGATTAGAAGTTTGCCAGACAAAGAACTAAAGGTAAAGGAAATAGCTTGTATAATTCAGCACAATGGATACCTCTCACTCTGTATTAATACACTAACCAATTAACAGTTGAGAGAAAAAGAAGAACGTGCATTCTAATTATTTAAATAATCAACTCAAAGCTTAGGAACAAAAAGATTCCTGTGTCAGGAATAAGACCCAGATCTTACCCATGTGTTATTACAAACTGTGTTAGGGAGAATAATGCCATTTCCTCCTCTAATGATGTTTAGGCAAAGGGGAATTCAGGCTACAGATAAAATAAAGGTAGCTAATCACCTGACTTCAAAATAGGGAGATTTTCCTGGGTTCTGTGGGGACCCACTGAAATCATAAGTGTCCTTATATGTCAAAGGGAGAGGTAGAAGAGTCAGAATCAAAGTGGTGCAGCATGAGAAAGACTTGATGGGCCTCTGCTGGTTTTGAAGATGGAAAGAAGCAAAGAGCCAAGGCATGCAAGCAAACTCTTCGTGCTCAAAATCCTAAGTAAATGGATTATCCTTTAGAGCCTCCAGAAAGAACTCAGTTCTACCAACACTTTGATTCCAGTTTAGAGAGACCTAATTCTGACTTCTGACTTCCAAAACTATAGGATACTAAATATGAATTGTTTTAAGCTATGAAGTTGGTGGTAATTAGTTATAGCAGCAAAATAAACTTAACGCACTAACTACAACCTTTTAAGATACAACAATTAGATAAATAGAAATATATAGACCTTTCAGTATATATTTATGATAGCCTAGGTCACCTGTAAACTCTATTATTTTAATATAAATATAGGCAATTTTTCATCCAATGTGATGGGCAGATCTGCACCTGCATGTACAGATGCAGGTAATTAATAATAATGTGGCTAATATGAAAACTCTTCATATTTCATATAATTTATATTTGATTAGTTCCCTTTGATATTCTAGGAACTGTCAAATTTCAAATAAAGGTCAGAACCCATTCTGTGGAAATCAAGTTCAAGAAGAATTATAAAATTTTCTTCATTTTGCATCTTAAAATTTGCTCAACTTGCTACATATGAATATTCGTGTCCCCTCAAACTTTATATGTTGAAATCTTAACATGCCAAAGTGAGAGTATCAGGATGTGTGGCCTTTGAAAGGGGATTAAGTCATGAGGACAGAGCCCTGAGGAATGGGATGAGTGCCTTTACAAAAAAGGCCCCAGAGGGCTCCCCTGCTCTTCTCACCATGTGAGGCTACAAGGAAAAGACAAAAAGACACTATCCAGGAAGTGGGCCCTCATCCGACACTGAATATGCCAGTGCTTTGATCTTGGACTTCCCAGTCTCCAGAACTGTGAGTAATAAATACATTTCTGTTGTTTACATACTTCCTAGTTTATGGTACTTTGTTAGAGCATCCTGAACAGACTAAGACGCAACTATTGCTTCCTGGACCTCACTGCCTAAAGAAGGTAGTCTAAGTTCTTGATAAAGCATGTAATGTGCTTCACACCAAACAACTTTTTCCTTACTGCATGGGCCACACAACTGAATGTTTCTAAATTCTAGACCTTTGTGGTCTAACTTAAGACTTTGGCTCATGACACTTCCCTTTCCTCAATCCCGTCTTTGCACTTTTGAAATACTTTGAAATACTTTGTACTTTTCCAGGTCATGTTCAAATACAACCAGTATTATAATATTCTGTCACTTTCTACAGTCAGAATAAACTATTTCTGCCCCAATACTTTTACATAAGGTCTTACACATAGTGGGACCTCAATAAATGTTTGTTAATTGTTCTGAATGACTCACCACATTTCAGGAAAATAACAGAAATAGTGAGAAATGACAGTAGTGAACTATTATCAATAATTGACTAAGGCCCAAAGGAAAGAGCAAGAAAGAGAAGGAGAAAAACAGCTAATGTTCACAAGAGGATACTCTACAGTCGGCTTTACTCCTGTGGGCATTATTACCAGAAATTACGACCAATCTCTCTTTAAGGTGGCGTAGCAACTGACATGGCTCCATTTTTCTACTTGGCTCTGTTGCCAAAGTTTCTATTGGCTGGCAAAGACCCTTAAGGGAGAAAAATGAGCTTAATTCCTTTACCCTTAATTATGCTTTGACAATTCTGCTCAGTTTTTTAAAAACTTTCAGCTCAAATATTGCTGCCAAAAACTTCCTTGTTAAGCAGAGCCTAACTACTTTAAGTGGATCTTCAGTCTTAATAAAAAATATACCTAATAAAATTTTAATATAACAGGTTTAAGCCAACATTATCAGTGTTTGTTACATCTCCTGAGATAAGGGTTTCTTGTCAGATTTACTAGAGTCAAAGAGATTACCTGAGAAAAAGGGCATGTCCCAGTACAGATGTAAGCTAACCGCTGAAGTATAATACAAGAACTTAGAAGAAAACAGAATTTCCTTAGCTGAGACTCTGACATCAGTGGTCGCACAGAATATTCAAATTACATCTATCTTTATAATCATTGCTATTAGGCTGTTGATTAGAGTCTAATGTCCATCTGGCACTTGCTCCCTTTCCAATTTCTTGTGTTATGGCTCAGCCACTATCAAAGAGGACAAAAGTACCTGCAAAAACACATTGTACTTTTCCTGATCTCTTTTGGAATGTATTGTAAAATGATGTTCATATATTCCCATGTGCAATTAAGAATATTTTTACTATAGGAAAGGGTAAATAGCATTTTCTGATTTTTCATAATTACTAGGCAACTTTTAATTTGTGTCATCAATATGCCAATTTTGCCCAAAAGAATCACTAAAGATAATAGAATCTCTGACAAATTATTTATGTGTGGCATGAAAACTACATTGAAGGAATGCTAAATTTGTGCAACAAAAACTTCAGAACAGAATGTTTGCTTATTTTCCTCATTGCATTGCATCTGTCAGCACAGACATTTAATACCTTCAATGGATGCCCACTGTCTTTATAAAACATTTAGAGCTGATATTCTTTAACCTTATATAGTTACCAAAGAAAATACAATTATTTATAAATTATTTGATGTATGGTAGAATTACTTTACTTAATTTCGTGTACCTTTTATTTTACAGTTGATATGATTCAGCTTCCAAAATTCACTTGTTGTTTAAGTAGAGGATTCCAAGATAGAACAGATGGAAGTCATTGCCAGATAAACTAGATTCATGCTGAGTTCACTTCTGATAGCCTCTCATATTCATGGTCCATCTCAAATGGACATGTTAATGATGAATCACAGTCTCTGAATTTACTTTGATTAGTAATTTCTTATTTAAAGAAAAATGTTTTACATTATACTTCACATTTATAGGCAAATTCTGAAGAAAGGCAAGAAATGATATTTAAAATCAACAAAGAATGAATGCATATGATCCAGAGTTTATATGAAATGTTATTAAGATAAGAAACACTGCATATGCTATACAAGAAATTGGTTGCCCAAGTTATTATTAATAATGACATTATCTTAAATATAGTGTTAATCCCAAGCCAGTTCCATTATCTGATATTTGCATTAGATGGTAAAAGAGATCTTGTTAATATTGGTCAGCAGAGCATTTACTGCCTTCTCTGCTATTACCTCACATTGTTTTCTAGACACTTGGGAGCAACAAATATTGGGGAACAGAGCACACTGCTGACTTCAACTGTTTCCAAATAAAATTATTTTGGCATCTTGTTGGAAGACAGAACAGATGTTTCAGTGATTCCAGTCCACTCTGAAGTAGGTCCCCAAAACCAAGGTTGAGGTCACAAGGACTCACTCTCTTACAGTTAATTTTCTTTCAAGAAACACATGAAGTTGTTTATATTTCCCAAAATTTCAAGGATTTTATTGGCTTTGGTATTTTGCTAGAAATAATTCAACAGTCTATCTTACATACAAATGAATTCAGACATGTCTTTCCATGTTTTGTACCTGAATTCTCTCCCCTCATGTTCTGTACACCAAGCTTTTCCTATGAAATCTTCAGTTTTGCCAGTTACGGAATACAATTCAAACCTATGTATCCTGTAGTTTTCTGGGGGTTCTGTTTAACTCATTGTTATAAAAAGTAGATCCTTGAATTCAATTCTCCAAGCTCATCTCTAACAGATGCTGAGTAAATTTTTTTCACTAAATATATCAAAGGGACTCAGATTAAAGTAAGCAGAGTATGGCTCAATGCTCTTGAAAGCATGCTAAAATAAACCTTCTTACGAAGAAAGTTTTACATCATTAGTACTTGGAGAACTCAAAAAGTTAGGAGAAATCTAAGGCACCAACCTATGCAACAATGAAGAAACTTACTGAAATTCAAATTTAAGGAAGAAAATGAATATGTAAGCTGAGAATGGGGTGGGAGGAGGCAGGTCATTATTTTTAGACTGTATTAATGTTGATAAGTTCCATATCTTATACATGCCTCCTTGAAATCATCTGGACAGTGTATGAGAAGGATTTGGATAGAAATATGAAGCTAGCAGGCAACATGAGAGTATTTATTTATTTTTTCCATTAAATTGTTCTTCCCTGAGGTCTCTTATGACTAAAAGATAAAAGATATTGTATACCTTTTAACATAAATTAAGCAAAATTTGTTTTGTGTTTAATTTATGTAAAAATAACTTTGTTTTATTAGGATATATAATTATTATTTTTCTCTCAGATGAGTATTTATCATATTTAGTCATGTTGTCTACAAAAGTCAAATAATAGGTATAATGTTTATTCAAAATTTACCTTGACAGAATCAGAAGGAAAAAATTATCATAAAATAACACTATATAAGCATAATATGAAAAGTATTGTTTGTTAGTTGTTATTTCAATTTCAACTTTACTCAGTGTTTATAATCGAGAATTTAGTAAAGTACTTTTAAAAACCATAATTCTTTGATACTCTCAATCACAAGATTTTAAGAACTGTAAATTAATTCAAATACAGGTAGCATTTAAATAAAGTTTCCAAATTTAATGGAAATTAAAATAGCATTGGAAAACAGATTCAAATGAGCACACTGATGAATATATACAAACATTTACGAAAATCTCTTATCCTTCTACATTCCCTCAAATCCAAACTCCTCACACATGACTGAGAATTTAATAAAATAATATATGAAAACTGGATTAATAAAATAATGTCACATATTTATATGGTAGATTAAAAATTGCCCCAAATCTTTGGTATTCCCCATGGCGAGTTACAATTTAGTTTTCCTTCCCTTGAATTAAGGTTGGCCTTGTGTGGAGGAAAGAGTTAACACAGCAGTCTTGAGTCTGTCTATCTGTTATGGGCTGAATTTTGTCCCCTCAAAATTCACATGTTGGAGTTTCAACTCCCAGTATCTTAGAATGTAGCCATATTTAGAGACAAGGTCTTCAAAGAGTTGTTAAAATGATGTTCCCAGGGGTGGGGAGACTAATCCAACATGACTGGTGTCTTTGTAAGAAGATGAGACACCAGGGATGTGCATGTATGGAGAAAACTCCATTAATTTCTACATCATGATATCTACTTATTTGCAACATCAGAAAGACAGCAAAAAGAGGTAAGAATTGGAAAATGTAGAGAGTTTAAGAATCAGGGATAATCTTTGACATTGCTCTCTTTCGATATTCCACATACAATCTATTAACAAATCCTGCTGACTCAGTCAAAACACGCCTAAAATCCAACCAGTGCTTACCCTCTCTTCCTTTATCACTCTACCTCTCACCTTTAGGAGCTCTGCCTTCCTTCTTCTATCATGGCCTCTTGCTGCCTATATCTGCACAGAAGTCACAATAATGGCTTTAAAATAAAGTTTGATTATGTCATTATTTTTCCCAGAACACTCCAATGGGTTCCTATCTCATGCAAAGTAAGATTCCAAGGGCCTAGAAGGTCTTTCATGGTCTGGTTTCTCTCTGACCTGATCTTGCATTACTTGTCTACTCATTCACTCTGCTCCAGCCACAATGGCACTCATGCCCATCCTAAAAACTGCAAGTGTTCTGCCTCATATCTTTTGCACTTGTTGTCTTCAACCCTCTTCCCATAGATAGATGAGCTGCTTACTTCTTTTTTTCATTTTAGTTTCTGCTAAAATATCCCTAATCAGAGTAACCTTCTTTGAACACCCTTTTTGAAACAGCAACACACTTCAAAGTCACTTTCTATCCTGCTTCATTTTTCAGTATAGCATTTATCATCCCTCCCTGACATGTTACATATTTGTTTATTGTCTACCTCTCCTCACTAAAATCCAAACACCATAAAAGCAGGAATTCAGTCTGTGTTGTTTATATCGAAGCACCAGTGTCTAGAAAGTTATCAAGCACATGGTAGGTATTTTATAAATTGATTCATCAACAGATGAATGAATTAAGTGGCCCAGTCAACAACTGAGCAAAAATGCAGACTACACTGTTTGGGGCTCTTTCTGAAATATCCAAAAAAGTGAATTCTAATAATAAAAAAGACCATTAAATTCAATAAATGAAAATTGATAATAAACACTCATAAAAAATCTCAATCTATGCAGGATATACAACAAATGATGTATGAGGTAACACCACTATCTGACTCCTCTCTCCCGGAGTCTCCAAACACGTTCTTTTCTACTATGGTGTTTTTAGACAAAATAAACAGAAACTACTTAGTATTTTGATGTTATAACATATAAAGTAAAATATCAACAGCGCTTTGTTCACAGTGAGATTTTTTTCCCCAGGACCTAACATGATTAAACAATGTTCCTTCAGTGGAGATTGTATTTAGGAGGTTACCAGGTTAATTCACAGGAGGAGGTTTGGGGAATTAAAGAAGAATATACTGTGGTGTATTCCTGATAAAAAGATACCATAAGACTTATGGTTACAGAATTTATTACGTATTTCTCTTTTCCAAGTAATGTTTTATTATATTTACCAGTTTTCCCTTAAGACAAATTCATTATATTTACTCCTTCTCCTTCATAACTAGTGAACGTTTCCATTAATTATTTTTCATAAAAGAAATCTGATATATGAGCTCATCTGAATACTCGAGGGTATAAAATAAATAGCATGCCTTCTAGGAATGAATATTAAACTTTATTCTTCATCAAAGTAGAGAATTTATTTTTAAAATATATTTCTACTCTCACATTTAGAAATGAAGTACAAGGGGTTGAGTGCTTTGTATTACTTCTAAAATATAGGACTTTCTTTCTTTAAACTTAGAAATATTCCTTCTGTAAAGCAATAATAGTTAACACTTATCTATTGTTTATTACATTCTGTTCTATGCACTTTCTATTTAATAACTTGTTTAACCTTATAAGAACACAAAGAAGAAGTGGTTGTTGTTGTTCCCATTTTATAGATGGAAAAATTGAGACAAAAAACTAGCTCAAGGTCATACAAATATAAAGTAGAAACTGGGATTTGATCCCAGGTAGTCTCTTCACTAGGTTACATTGCCTCTAATGTTCTGAACTCTACTTTCTGCTTTCTTAAAAGTAAATACTATTCTTAAAATAGAAATAAGTGGTCATTATAGAGACTATAGGAAAAAATTAAGTATGATCCATCCACATATTTGATGGTTGATAACTCTTTATTTTCTGGATTTTTTCCTACACAATATTTATGTTATATAATTGAGAGCAAACTATGTGTGTTACTGCATGTTACTAAGTCCTGAGTTTAGGCTCCATGTTCAAGTGTAGTTAAGCATCATTCTCCCTCTAACATCCCTACATTGCATGGCAGGACAAATGTTTTGAGACTTTAATATATTTCTCTATTTCTTCCTCTCTGTCCCTTGTTTAAGTAAGGTGGCTTTGTGCTTTTTAAAATAAGGTGTGTGTATCAGGGCAGAAGAATCTTTAGATACTTGCTTTCCTCAGTTCTATAACATATATGGAAGAGATTTTTCCAGTGCTCTAGCTGGTTGGAGGAAAGAGGGATAATCTCTGAGGGAAATTTGAACAGAGAGAGCTTCTCTAGTCAAGATTAAGTGCTGATTTCTGGAAATGAGGAAAAAGAGTCAGAGAACCTTGGATTGCACAAGGAGAGGAGACCCAGGAAAAAGCCTAGCACCACTCTGTGTCAGCTCCTGGGGAAGATGATTGGACTTCAGGGAGAGTGGCTCCATTGTGCATTCTAGGCACTGGATACCCAACCTCCTTACACATGCCAGGAATCCATGTATCCCAGAAAAGCAGCAGTTAATGGTCCAAGAAAGGCAATGAGTTGTTTTTGCTTATTTTAAGACTTTAACTGAAGATTGGTGACTGGCAGATATCCTTGGCGCACCATTGAAACAACGTCTAAAGACAAGTAGAGTTGAATTCGTTTCTTTTCTGTTGACTTTATCACAGGATAAGGATAAAAGGATAAGGCAGGATAACACTTTTTTTTAACATATCTAATCAAAGAAAAGATGCTTTTGATAGGAAATGGGACTAAAATCTAGCTATGATACTTCACTTAAGTACAAATGAATTTAAAAATACATGATGAATACAGCTGGCAAAACAAACAAACAAAAAAACAAACAAACGAAACATGGCCCACAATGCACTATAAATGGAGGTGACGGTCAGGAACAATGAGCCAGCTTTAGCTTGAAGAATGCTAGTTCCAGGAATGGATTGAGGCTGTTAATAACTGTGTATGTACAAATAAATTAAAAGGGTCATCCTACTAAGGAACAGTAACATTTGGTGGTCCAAAGGCATCTTTGGTGTGGGACATCTGACTGAGGCCAGCCTTAGGAGAGAGGAGGTAGATCAGATTTTTGAGAGAAATCAGGGAGAATGGCAGAGGGAAGAAGGAGAATAGGCAGAATGGGCACGTCAAAGTTAACAAGTCAACTTGATCACTCTACAGAAAAACTAAAACTCTTAATTAGCAGTTAAGCAGTCTACTCCTTTTCTCCTCATACTGAAGTCTCAGATTAATTATCTTGAATTATTATGATTCTATTGTGATTATTTGATAAAATGTTGTTCTCACCCAGGTGAAATTAATGAGCCCTTGGCCTTTCTATAATAATGTAGTGGCATGTGTCAGACCATGTATATATATTTTATGTAATGCTGACTATTCTATTAAAATTGAAGTTAGGCATTTTCCCTTTGTCTTCAAATATGTGTCCATAATAAGAGTCTGCACAATTATAAAAACCTGGGCTCCTAGGAACTTCTCAGCACCAAGAGTCTGACTGGGAAATCTGTGAGTTTATTACTTGTGGAATACTTGGAGGATTGTGAATTATACATCTTTTTCTTATGAAGGGATTCACTCAAATGATTTCATGGCCAGACATGAATAGGGAATGATGGTGACCATGGTATTCATATGCCCTGTCCAGATGGAAAAACCCTACTTACCTCTGATCAATCAGTTCTCTCTGAAAGAAAGGCACAGAGCTCCCAGATCTTGCAATTGATTAAGGGAAGACTAGATGGACTTTTGCGAGAAATAACCCTCATTTTTGAATGACTAGCTAAGCCAAACAAAACACTACAGCAATGGGTTTTAAACGGTAAGTGCAAGAAGTTTAGCCTGAGGTGATCTGCTCTGTAAAGAGAATAGAGTTGTGAGTAAGTACGTGGGCCTGGACTATCTTTCAGAACAGATCTGTTTTTGTTTATAAATTAAGTTGAACTATGTGCTCCAATACTAATAGTGTTGAAAAATAGTGTCTTTTTGAGAAAAAGAAGCATCTGATCCCAAACAAAATTTAACTGTCATCTTTGATTCGTGTATCTCAAAGCTTAACCTACCTCTCTTGACTCCTTGGAAAGGTCTCCAGGATGCTACTCAGTTTTCTTCTACATTTAATTTAATAGATCCTACTATGGTACATTCCTACTGTTAGCCAATTTCTCATCTAACATTCGAGTCAATAATATAGGTAGAGATATTAGTGGGGAGGTAATTACTAAAAATGTTTTAAATATATAGCATACCATTTCTCATTATGTCAAATGGTATGGTTAAAGTTAATTTAATCTCAATGTCATTCTAAAGATAATATTTAAAGGAAAGCATTTACCTTAATTCACACTTGAGCCAAAACAGGGTATCTCCCTCCAACTATTGAATGGGTGCTTCCAAAACAGACCAAGAAAAGGGGTGGAATACTTTCTTTTATTAACCTAATTACTTCCCAGGAGAAAAGGTATAATTAAGTCTTTTAATCAGCCACCAAAACTTTTCTTTCAAAGGTCTTACTTCTTTAATACTAGGGTAGGTGGTTATGAAGTTGGGTTTTAGAATCACTGTTTTAGAAAAGAAAACCTAAAGAGTTAAAGATAATTAATCTTATTTTAACACAAAAAATCATGCCACATTCTTGGGGAATGAGAAAAAAAGATATTCCGTTTTTTTCTATTTACCATGTTGGTCAAATATCAAAATTTTCAATAAAATTTTAGATACAAATGAATTACAGTAATTAGGATTTTTCAGGGTATGGGTATCAGAAAACTTTAATATCTCTGTGTATTTTACTTTCAGACACATTTTTTGCAATTAAAATGTACTATACTGCTAAGTGTGTCTCTCAAAATAGTTTCTGTATGTTTGGGTTTATATAAGGATAAGTAAGAATTCTATTACATATTTAATGATAACAGTTTATAAACTAAAGATAAAAGAAGCAAGTGCAGGTGATTCATTTCATAATTTGAAACTTTGATTTTAGATTCTTTTAAATACTAGTGAGATGTTTTACAACTGATAAAATTGTTTGGAAAAAATATAAATAGTATTCTTCTCATAGAAGAAGTAAATTAAGAGGTTCGGTAACTATATTGGTTACCAAAAGCCAATATTATCTATTATAAGCACTTGGAAGTTTTAATTGCATATAAAACCACTTATACACATTAACACAGGCACACTATTGATATCTTAGAACCAGTCTGAGAAACTAAAATAATTATATTTATATTAGCATTATATCAGCAGATTTTAGAATATATCTGACCTTTCCTTTAACCTCCATTAAAAAATACATTAATTTTCAAGGAGGGTAGTCATAATCAATATATTAAACAGAGAAAGTGGTTTCTAGTGACACTTTAATAATTCAATTAAAAACTTGTTAAAAATATAATTCTTCTGTAAATTTTGTTCCACATACCATAAGATGAAATATTAAGGAATACTAAACTTTGAAAAACATTATTTTCTCCTTTTCCTGTAGAATGATAAAACATTTATCAATAAATAATGTAATCAGAATACTATTTAGTATTTAATAATTCTCTAATATAAAATAAGCCTTTAACAATTATTACTGTCTATCATTATGCGACAAAACATCTATAATTAGAAAACTAAAGTGGAATTTATAACCTTCTATTATTTTCATTTTATTCAATACAGCAAATATTGAATATATGGAAATCCATGCCAGCCACTGAACTATGTATAGGTAATACGAAGTTGAATAAGATTTAGTCTTCATATGAAAAATAATAACAATTTTATGATAAAATACAAATCCTCATAATGAACCCCAAAATGTGTATTTACCTGTCTTTAAATCAACCTAACTCCAACTACTGCATATCAGTAAATTGCATCATTCCAACTTTCCAAGGTTTTTTTCTATCTCATGATTTTAAAGAGTGCCTTTATTTACAATAATCTTAGAGAAATCCAAACATCCCGGTTACAAATATAAAATAGCAAATCTACAAGTTCTGGCTTAAAGAGAAACATCTAATCTTAAATAGCAAAACAAGGTAAATATGTTAGTTAATATGATTTCATATTTGTAATATACATAGCCTCCCAAACTGAAGAATTCTATTAATCATACTACTTAAACACTTATTTGCATATTTTCTAAAATATTTTAAAAAATCAATGCTTGGAGGAATTATTTCATATTTCAATTCGTGATTTTGACCATTATTTTGTAAAGAATACACAATTAATTAATAATGACCTAGAGTCATCAATGAAAATTTAACCAGCTAATGAAAATATAATGACTTGATGCCATACTCATTGCTTAAATTAATATAAATAAAAGATCTGAAACCTATAATTCATGTGACATCAAACTACTATGTTGAAATCACTGTCTCTTCCATGCAAGGCTAACAATGTGTTACTTAAACTATTATTTCCTACCCAAAGCTTTACCTTTATTTAGCAACTAGAATGACAAAAGAGCAAAACAATAATAAAATTTTTACGTTTAAAATAAGATCCTTAAAGAGTAAAGCAATTAACCTTAGCATTTATGCATAAACTATTTCACTATAGAAAAATAAGTATTTTTAAAGATACTAAAATATTATAAACAATTATTTTAAAGTTTTTTTGTTTATATTTTACCTTGAAAGGCGATGGTTCTTCTGTAAGAGGACTAACAGGAAGTGAAGCAGTGCTACTTGCTGGGCTCATATCTGCACTCTACAAGAAAAACAAAATTGAATTAAAAAAGTCCTTTTTTTGTAGTCATTTTTATTATTCCTAACTTAGAATTTAATTCTTCTTGTTAAAATAAAAAACAAATACACAAGTGAAATACAGGTATAGAAAAATTCAAATTATTATTATATAATGAATCATTCTCTATTAAGAAATAATTATCAAGAAATTAGTCAAATTATCACTTCTACATTTGCATTTCATGTACATGTTATTAAATATAATAATTGTATCTTATGTTAGGATGACGTTTAGTATTATATTTGCTTAGCTTATATTTTTACCTTTTTTATTTTTTTTTGAGGTATAGTCAGTTTACAATGTTGTGTCAATTTCTGGTATACAGCACAATTCTTCAGTCATATATGAGTAGGCATATATTCATTTTTAAATTTTTTAATAATTTTTACCTTTTTTGATAATTAACCTACGTGTAATAATTCACTATGTTGGTTTTTCAATAAATTTCAGGCTGATTTTCAAATATGTTATTCACTTTTTCCTTTTATGGAGATTTAAATCATTGTATCCAGTTTTTTTTTTTAATTGACATATAGTCAGTTACTATGTATTAATTTCTGGTGTACAGCATAATGTCTCAGTCATGCATATGTATATATATATATTCATTTTCATATTCTTTTTCATTAAAAGTTATTATTACAAGATACTGAATATAGTTCTCCGTGCTATACAGAAGAAATTTTTTTATCTATTTTTATGTGCCCAGTTTTTATTCATCATGAAAAGCATATCTGCCATTAATTTACAATTACAAAACAAAGAAATATTAAATTTTAAAAATTCCCGTATTCATAGTCCTTGAGAAATTTTCTTATTACATTCAGCTAAGCAAAAATGTAAGGACAAAAGATTCACACAAATATAAGAGAATTACTGGAATGTTGCTAACGTTCTTCTAGTCCTTTAAAAATATGATGAATTAAAACTTCTTAAATAAGTGATTAGCCTAAATAAAGAGATGTTGGTTAGAAGCTTTTCATTATTTTTCCTAAAGGCAAGAAAAAGATTCTGATAATAGGTAGCAATAGAACTTATTTTACTATGTTCTTAACTCATTCTCTCAGAGGAATTCTTCCATTTAAGTATATAAGCAAGTAAAACATTGGGGAAAAAAATGCACACCTAAATTTTTTCAGCTTGGTTTCCAAATGTACATGGACACAAATTTGCAGTAAAGATTAAAGTACAAACATGAATTAACTTTGATTGAGATAAGGGAATAAGTAGACAGATAACTTTGACTGACTTAAATTCCAACAAAAGAACATATTCAAAGAATAGATACTGCAACTGCTACAAATCCTTAGTCTCTTTCTAGTCAAAGATTATTTTCAGTTCATTTTATTCAGATGAACAACGAACTGGACACATTTTAAATATTCATTAAAGTAGGATTAATTCTGACTGTCTAGTCCAGAAACAACGGATATGAACTATAAACACAGTATAATTTTTAATATAACATGTACCTACTTTAGAAATTGACATAAGCCTGCACATTGAGTTAAATGGCTAAAGGAGGAAATTAGATAAAAACTGAACAATAATTTACTAAAGGAAACAGGAAAATACATGCACCAGATACCTGAGGTGAGTTAGTTACTGACTAAATTCTAAATGTATTGAGAGCTTCTTGGCCATTTATTAGATCAAAATCAGGAAATATTCTGAATTTCTGACTTTTACTATCTGATTATATGATGTAATGTAGAAACAAAGAGGTTTTCTTAAGAATGAATTCACTTCAGGATTCTAACATAAGAAATGAGTGCAATATTTTTACAGGAATAGAAAACCAAGACCCTTGAGCTGTTTCTTTCATCATTAGATTTTTCATGAAAAACTGAGCAAGTGATAAAAATACAGTTCATATGCAGTTGACTTATCTGATATTTTCCTAAAGTACTGATATTTTACATAGCATTTTAAAGTATTGTGTCCTTAAAAATCATTTGTTCAAAAGACAGAGATGGCATTCAGTTGTGAAATTTTAGAAGACTGGATCAGATGAAGGGTTTTTAACTTTCATAAGAAGAGGAGCTCAAAATAAAGCTTCATGGTTAACTTCTTTTAGGGTTGAGGTCTCCCACAAAGTCCCAGAAATAAATGTGTCAATTCTAAGCACCATGAAAAGCAGGCTAAAATTTGCATCATATAACCTTGATTCTTTGAATGTCATTCTTAGAGAAAACTTTGTTTTAGCTTTAACTTTCAAATCAATCTTACAGAGTGACACTTTAATTCTATTGCTCTTAGGAAATCTTGAGAAAAGTGTTTTTAAAAACCAAATCAATCTTATATGACAATATCTGATAAACTGCTCTTAATTATCTAGTTGAGAATTATATAGCAAAAAATAAGAAAAAGATACCTTAATTTGTAGCTTATTGTTTTCCCATTTGTGTTTCAGTGATATGTTATTTAGGAGTCGTTTCATTTATTCACCAGTATAGATAAAATACTATAGTAAATCTTTCAGACACAAATCTTATCCATGCTTCATATTTTAATTCATTTACCCTTTCGTTCAATGACAGCAATACTGACTCAACTGTACATCTAAATACAAATTAACAAAGTACTCTTAAGTTACATTTGATTTTTTTTAAAGCTAACGGTATGTGTTTTTTCGTAACTGTCTTCATAAATTATTTTGTCAGAATTATGGCTTCATTTGCTTTTAATGTATTTCAGAGACTTAAGAAATGTTAGGTTCACAATAATGTGCCAGTCAATCCCATGAGAATATCGAAAAGCTATTCTGTAAAAGACGTAAATCATCCCAACACAAGGAATGACAGATTATAAAATGCCAGTCCTAATTCTGATTATCTGAGTGTCTTTAAACTTGGCTTTCTGGTTCTAAGTCCAGTAAATGCCTGCTTCATTCCAACATTAGGGTGATTAAATAATATGCTTAAAATGCTATTTGGATACTTTCCCCCTTTCTACTTCTATCTCATGTATGCTAAGATCTCTTTTATTTTTTTCCAAATTAAGTTTAACATTAAGTATAATCTTTAAGTTAAACACCAAAATCTGGACAAATACTTACTTCTGAGCAGACCAGAGATATTCTGATGAATATCTCTTCTCATGCATATTGCTCTTCAGAATTCTCTATTCATCTAGCTTTGAAGAAACTACTTGCTTTGTTGCTGTTTTTTAGAATAAAATTTCCCTACATTTGCATCTCATCCATCACCTTCATCCTCTTTTTCTTTAAATCAACTGTGTTGAAGTATAATATACCTATACTAAAATGTAACTTTTAAAAATGTACAGTTAGATGAGTTTTGACAAATGTACCCACAAGTATAGCTACCATCAAAACCAAGGTATAGACAGACCATTCTCACCCCTCAAAATGTTCTCTCACTATTGATGATTAGTAAGTACATACTGTTTTGTGAAGTGTCTGTTCAAATACTTTGTGTACTTTTCTTTTTCATTGGGTTATACGGATACAAATCCTCTGTCATGTGTATTTATTCTGAATATTTTCACCCAGTTTGTGGTTTATCTCTTCATTGTCTTAGCAGTGTCTTCAAAAGAACCAACGCCTTCCAACTTAATTGTCTTATATTTGTTTGTTTTTTATGGTTTATGCTTTTGGTGCTTCACCTGAGAAATTCTGTCCTGCTTCAAGTTCTTAAAGATTTTCACTTATGTTTTCTTCTATCAACCTTCAGATCAATACACGATGGCCAAAAACACAGCAGTTAGGATTCTATTCTTTGAAAATGTTGTTGCAATTTCCTTGTGTTTAATGAACATTAAATAATCTTAATATTTGTACTGTACATGTTCTAGTATAAGGATTTTCATGAAGATTACTTTGTATTTAAGCAAGTAACCTCAGATTTTAGCCAGTCTCACACATGAGATGGGAATCTAACAGTTACTGGTGGCTTAACCATACTTTAATTTGAATAAACCAAAATTTCAAGCTATTATCTGCTTGTGAGTGTGTTGCTGGAGGAGAGGAAGTCTTTGCTAAAGTGCTGGAAACTTAAAATTAATATACAAGATTCTCCTGACAGTGATTGCTTATGGAACTTCCTGGACAAATGGATGGCAGAAGGAGAGAAAGCCAGCTTTAAGTGGAGAGGAGAACAGTAATGCCAAGAAGAGCAATGTGTCTCCATCTCAGAGACTCTTTCTCTTACTGTTGATTCATCTCTGAGGAGAAAGAGGGCACAAGTAGAAATAAAAAGAGCTTTTTAAAATAAAATTCTGAGGAACAAGAGGAACAGTCCCCTCCTGTTCAAATTTCTCAGTGGAATAAAAAAGGATTTAAGCACATAGAGATGGTCTGCAAACACCATGTCATTTTGGCATATGAAGAGCTGCCACACAATATTGGTGAAGAGGATCGACAGATTTCAGTGAAAAGGACACCACACTAGAGGAGACAGTGGTGGGAGGCTGAATAGAGCTTTTCTTGGCTCCTATGAGATGGGTCATAAAAATGTATATGAATACTCAGGGACAATTTTTAAGAAGCTGGAAATTGCAGATAACTGACCTCAGTGAATTCTTCAGTCTCAAGTGCCCTGGTACCAACTTTGACTACCAATTTAGTGCCTACTCTGACTATCAACATTGACGTCATAATTACTACAAGTTATTGCTGAGAAAAAAATAAGTATACAGTTAAGCTTATTTCTTATAAATCCAGAAAATGAACAGTTAAGGATTTGCAAATCATAATAGGTGGTCTTTCCCCAATAAATAATGAGCATGGAAGAAAATATTTTTGTTTCATTACTGAAAAATTTTCCCAGGTTAAATTTGGGAAAATGGAATACTATGTCTTACTATAAATAATGCTTACAATGTTTAGTTAGAAAATGTAATCACATTCAATTGACACTGCTCAACTGTCGATGGCCAAAGTATACACCTGAGGATTCTGACACTCAATACACTTGTCACCAAAGAAATAGGGAAACTGAAGAGTATGAGACACTATTAATACTTACTAAACCACTGTTGAAACCTGAATGTCACATCTTCTCTCAGCTTCTAATATTATATGTATTATTGATAAATACAAGTATGAACTCATTGTAATAGCTTTGAGAAACACAGTATTGTTCTTTCTTTTGATACAATGAGATAAAGAACTCTCAACGGATTCACAAATAATCTAGCACTTAATACAGTTGATGCTTTGAGTATAAAATCTGCAATCAGCCATTTGTGTAATCACATAAGAATCAAAATTAAAATTCAGCTTTGAAATACTTTTTCATTAATTCATGAATTAGGGAGTTACTTTTTATTTATGAAAATGAGAGAATTTTTACAAGTCTTCAAAATATTTTTAGTCTATAAATTATATTTTATTTCTCCTCTGATTTGGGGGAAAATATGTCAATTTTATTAAATAAAATATTCTTTATTAAAGCCCAATGCCTAGAATTTGGATTTCTTCTAATAAAGGAACTAGGGCTCCTTGGAGAAACAGCTGACTTCTGGGATGAGGCAAGGAATGTATATCTCGTGCCAGAAAGTAAGGAAGTGCTCAAAAGTGTTTGAAAGATAAAAGGAAGGGGTGTGCCCAAGGGACACAAGAGCCAATGTGAGAGAGCTCCTGAGTGCCAAAGCTGGAGCAATCTGAGCAATAAAATAAATAACACAGTACTGGAGTATGATTCAAAGCATAAAACAAAAAAAAATCATAAAATCATGTATAAATAAATAAGCAACTGAATAAATAAATAACTGGGGAGAAGAGACAATTCTCTCTTACAGAAATAATCCAAATAATTTATGTAGATACTGCAACTCTTTAAGAGGTGGGACTTAACATCACATCCACACCCCTAGGATGTGTTTAGTGACTTGCTTCCAAAAAGTAGAGTATGAAAAGGGGTGAGAGGTAACTTCACAGTAGAGAAGCTTGGCAAACAATAGCTCAAACAAGTGATCAAAGTTGATATCCTGCAGACAATATGATATAATATGATGAGAGGAGTACTTTACCTCTGTGGTCTTTCTCCCAAAGCCAATGACTTCGGTCCAGTCATGAGAAAAATACTGGACAAACTCAAATTGAAGGGCATTCTGGAAAAATCTGACCAAAGTCAAGGTCCTCAAGGACAAGGAAAGACTGAGAACTGTTACAGATTATGTCGCTATGGAAATATGATGACTAAGTGGCATCTTGGATAAAACCCTCAGACAGCAAAAAGGACATTAGGGAAAACTGGTGATATGTGAATAAACTGCTGAGTTTAGTCAATAGTAATGTACCAATAAGGGGTCTTGGTTGTGATAAGTGGATTCTGCTGAGGGAGGGTGATAACAATAGAGGAGACCGGATGAGGGGTTTATGAGAGTTCTCTGTACTGTCTGCGCAACTTTTCTCTAAATCTGAAACTATTTCAAAATAAAAAGTTTATTTAAAAATATTCTTTATTAGCAATAGAACCAGGCTTTTCAGGATTATAATACATGACTGTCAATATACTCATAGTTTCTAAGTTTTCATAACTAAGCTTTCATAACTAAACTTTCATTTGTAAGCTTTCCAAGCTATTTAAACTTTCATAGAAATAAATTTTGAGAGATCATCTTAATGGGATGCATAACCTCTCCACCAAAGAATCTTTAATCCCCTATGAAGATCTCACCAAAAAGCTGATGTTAAATTGTTTTGCATACTTCCCCGTTCCGTAGGGGAATGTGGAAGGAAAGCTACAGCTATGTAAAATGATCTATTAGTTCGGGTACTTATAAGGTGTTCGGTAGAGTGAGTTTGCATTATTAATATTTGCTGAATGCCATAATTCTACAGTACAGATCCATTTATTATATCTCTTCTGAAAGCATAATTAATGGATCTGCCCTATAGAATTAAAATTCACTTGTAAGGATTTTTTGAAGTGAAACATGATCATTTGGCTCATATATGTTGAGTACATAAACAGATTTTAATGTAAGTGAAGTATTTAAATTGTTTAAGCTGTTAGATTAAAAAGTGTGGTAGAAAGTAATTCTTGAGGTCTAATAAACTTACATGGTCATCCAAATGTGGTAAATGTAATTTGAGTATGCATTCTCATAGTTCTAAAATTAGGTAAAAAATAGACACCACAAGTTATACAGCGTGTTGCTGTTTTAATACTCAGTGTGTTATTACTGATAAAGAATTTGGGATAATTTAGATTTCTATAGTATTAATGGGCTACTTTTCTTGAAAATGTTTTCCTTTTATTAGACATGGCGATTTTAAATTTTGCCATCATTTGTCCCACTGGACATTTTTGTCCCAAAAAGTTAGTAAGGAAGGAAATGCAGAGCATCTAACTATGGCACAGAAATACATTCTTTACATATTAGTGGATAGACTTTTGAGCACTATATGTGTCCTTCATCAGGTACATCCTATAGATGACAATGAGCCAACAGCCCTGGGCTCCTCCAGTCCAGGGTGCTGACCACTGAATTTCAAGCACACCTTTGTGAGGAACCAGTTAACCATGGGAAAGTTGATTCTACCCACTTCATTCCTTAAGGAGTACATTTCCCATGCTTATTTGTTTATTGTCTTGGCAGTAAACCAAAATGAGAGCAACATCAAATTGAGTGCAAAATCTAAATCAGAACTAGCTCTTTCCAAGCTCAGCAACCTTACCAATTTGAGTAAGGTTTCTCTATCTGGCACGTTGTCTCTGAATGAAAATGCAAGGTGTTTTTCTTTGTAATACATTCTTGTAGTTGATATCTGGTGTTTTTGCCTCCAACATCCAATTCATTTCACTCTGTTAACATTTGAATTTTCCTTTGGGGAGTGATTTCTCCTAGACTCTCAATCCCATTTGTTTTGAGTAGTGCTGATCCAATGTCCTTGAAATAGTTGTGAGCTTTTAACCAGGGCCTAGCCGACCTTTCCCATTGGACACCAAAATGCACAAGAGTCAATGATGCTCAAATCTGGGAACTGTGTTGGAATTTTGATAAAAAGATGCTTTCATTCAGCTCATGCTGCTAAGGTCAGAGAATGTGTTTCTATCTGAACTGACAGAGGCCACCAAGTAGATGGGACATCCCTAGAAACAAACCCAATGTAGAGTCAATACAAGAAATGGAGAGAAAGAAACTGAGTCCAAAAGGCATTTTTGACATATTCATAACCTAGTTCTACATGGGCAAATAGTTTTCAAAAACCAATATGCCTAAGATTTAACCAATATGCTTGGGAAGTTGCAAGTTATATAATCTAAAATTTGGAATTAATTATTAAATTAATTTCTAAATTTTGAGGGGCTCAGATTATATATTTTTTTTGAATTTGCAGCTTCATGAGATTTGGTTAAAAAACTCCTCGATATAAGAAAATGTAAGACTGTATTTACTTATCCCTTTTAAATTATATATAGGTATTACATACATTTAAATATATATTTAAATTTACTTTTGACTAGTAACACATTCATAAAGTTCAAAATTCAAAAGGCACAATATCTTTTCCCAGGAAAAGATTTCTCTTCCACTTCTAGTCCTCAGCCACCCAGAAGTCACAAATCTTACCAATTTATTGCATAACCTTCTACAGATATTTTATGTATATAATAGAAACACACACATCTATATATATATATATATATATATATATATATCTACATATACACATATATAGTCATTTTTTTCTTCCATACATACAGGATAATGTGTTCTTCAACTGGCCTTTTCAAATTACCATGTATTTGTATGTAACACGTTTCCTCATTCTTTTATATGGCTGTAAAATATTTCACTTTATGGATATATCATAATAGAGTTAACCAGTGCTGCATCCCCACTCTTTTGCTATTACAAACACTGTCTCACCATGTATTCTCTACTTCAAAAGACCTTTAGTACAGATTCACAAGGTAAACAAAAGCTCTGGTTGAAGTTCACCTTCTTAAAATCACAGAGATTTTTTTCAAATAATAACTAAAACTCTCTTGCTGCCTGATATCAATAATCAAAGATAGTTGAGAGCAACAATATTCCAACAAATGTCTGGCTCAGTGTTGAGTTAGCTTTGCTTTTAGCCCCACTCTGATTTTGTGATCAGTCCTAGTCATTACTCATTACTTCATTGCTTTGTCACTAAATCAAAGCTGTGACCAAACCCCAAAGTAACCCAAATTACTTGGCTATAACAAAGATATAAACTAGCTCATTCCTTCAGACTGAATCCCACAGGAGAAATCAGGACTCAGTTAGCAGTTTGTAAGTTTCAGAAATTAAATTGTATCAACTCAAATAGGGACAAGTAGATTTTGTTGGGATGATTCAGGATAACTAAATGAATAAAATACTGTTCTTAGAATGACAATCTCCAGGTCCATCCATGTTGCTGGACTAGACTTCAATTAAAAAAAAAAAAAGAGAGAGAGAGAGAGACTGTTCTTAATCAGATACTAGGTAACATATTAACTAACAACAAAATTTAAACTTGGCTTAAGAAGTCAGGGTGGCAACCTATTTGAGTTCTTTCCTTTTAGTAAAGAGAACCATTCAGAAACCATATTATGGAGCAGAAGATTTGCTGTGTGAATGAAAATACTGCAACCATATCAGTAAACAAAGAATGCTGAAACCAAGTCATCAGCGGCTGCTGCCACCCCCCAGTGAGGACAGGCCTGCAGCCCAGCCTCTGCAGCCACTCACAATGGTGCACTTTGAGGGGACTCAGAATTAAAGAAAGGACAGGATACTGACCCTAGGTAGCCAGGTGCTTGTCAAAGGAATGAATTCAATGAGCCCAAATGTTTGCTTCCTCCCATACATAGAAAAGCACTGAATTCTTTAACTTGAGGTGCCTGGTTTTCTTTAGATAACAAGTAATCTTTTATTGTTCCAACTACCTGGTCTTTGTTGCAAAGCTCCTATATATTTTAGCTCCTCCCCCACCTCTTCAGAGCAGTCCCTCAGAGGATCTGAGAGGCTGTCATCCTGACTTGAGTCCTCCCACCAAATAAAACATAACTCTCAACTTTTAGGCTGTGCATTTATTTCAGTCGACAGTTGTTAAGTATTAAGTTAGAAAAAAGTAGTAATTGGGTTCTCCCAAAGTATGCTTTATATCAAGATACGGTAAACGTATGAAGAAACACGAATCATTTACATTCCAAGAGCTTCCTCCTTCAAGCAGTGCTAGAGCTTCACCACCATGACAAAATCCATATTATCTCATTTGTTTAAAAATTTAGAAGTCTTAGAAGAAATAAAAGCAAGAATAAACAAATGGGACCTAATGAAACTTACAAGCTTCTGTACAGCAAAGGAAACCATAAGTAAAACAAACAATCTATGGAATAGGAAAAAATTTTTGCAAATGAAACTGACAAAGGCCTGATCTCCAGAATATATAAGTAGCTCATATGACTCAATAAGAAAAAAATAAACAACCTTGTCCAAAAATGGGCAGAAGACCTAAACAAGCAATTCTCCAAGGAAGACATACAAATGATCAATAGACATGTGAAAAAATGCTCAATATCACTAATTATCAGAGAAATGAAAATCAAAACTACAATGAGGTATCACCTCACACCAGTCAGAATGGCTGTCATTCAAAAATCCACAAATGACAAATGCGGGAGAGGCTGTGGAGAAAAGGGAGCCCTCCTTCACTGCTGGTGGGACTGCAGTTTGGTGCAGCCACTGTGGAAAACAGTATGGAGAGTCCTCAAAAGACTAGGAATAGATTTACCATATGACCCAGGAATCCCACTCCTGGGCATATATCCAAAAGGAACTCTACTTCAGGATAACACATGCACCCCAATGTTCCTAGCAGCACTATTTACAATAGCCAAGACATGGAAACAGCCTAAATGTCCATCAACAGATGACTGGATAAAGAAGAGGTGGTATATTTACACAATGGAATACCATTCAGCCACAAAAACTGACAACATAACGCTATTTGCAGCAACACGGATGCTCCTGGAGAATGTCATTCTAAGTGAAGTAAGCCAGAAAGAGAAAGAAAAATACCATATGAGATCGCTCATATGTGGAATCTAAAAACAAACAAACAAACAAACAAACAAAGCATAAATACAAAACAGAAATAAACTCATAGACATAGAATACAAACTTGTGGTTGCCAAGGGGGCAGGGGTTGGGAAGAGATAGACAGGGATTTCAAAATTGTAGACTAGATAAACAAGACTATACTGTATAGCACAGGGAAATATATATAAGATCTTACGGTAGGTCACAGAGAAAAAAGTGTGATAATGAATATATACATATGTTCATGTATAATTGAAAAATTGTGCTCTACACTGGAATTTGACACAACTTTGTAAAATGATTATAAATCAATAAAAAATGTTAAAAAAATGTTTAAAAGTCAATTTCCAAAAGCACAAAGACTTCATGCCAGACAAACTACAACGTAATTTAAGATAGAAATAGCTAATCTTATTAGCAATATATTTCTTTAAACCAGCCTATTTTTGTTGATGATGGTATTGGTTACCTCAGCAATGACTAAACTTATTCATTTTAATTTTGCTTTTGTTTTTCTCCAATTTTAAGAAACTACAGTTTCTACTCATATCCCAATTCTGGAAGTACATGATATTTGAACCTTAAAGTCCCTATTTCATTTCCCTAAGTTATTGTACAGATATTGTAAGGCTGAGTTTCTGTTTTTACATACTATTTCTCTCAAGGGGAGAAATTCTGTCCCTGATCTCTAGTCTCTAAGGCTGAATCCAAACCAGTTGTTGCTGCACCTCCTTATGACCTGAATCTCCACTACCTCTTGATCTGTTTATTTTCTCGAACATTCTTGGTATGTTCTGCTGCTGCCACAGCTGAAACTATGGTCTGTACTTCATTAACAATATTTAACAAGCAGTATTGAGAATCTAACACAAACCAGATTTTGTGATGTACGTTTAATAAAAATAGTCCCTACTTCCAGTTATCTTAAATTCATTAGAGGAGATAAACAAGTGTGACAAGTACAAATGAGAAAAAGGAATTCCTAAGTAAATAGATAGATAAACAAACAAAAATCTAATTGTTCAAGATAATCATTGATTTAATATATGTGTATGTACTTTTTTCCCCAGTCTTTTTCTGTCAATGTAATTGGAATAAACGCACATTCTCTATTTTAAATTTTTCCCCTAACTACATTCTCAGGAATTTTCTCACATCAAATATTTTCCTTCAGTGTACTTTCTGACAAAGGCATGAAATTCCATCATACAAGTATAACTTCATTCATAAGGCTCCTAATTTTTGACATCCTGGATCTCCATTCCTTTCTTTACAATTACCTCTGTGACGATATTCTTAAAACAGATCTGTGATTATTTCTTTTAACACATTTGTAGAATTATAAATTCTCAATTAAAGAATACGCACATAACTGGCTAACTTCACACATATTATCAAAATTCTTTCAAAGCTAGTGTACTGACTTTTACTTGAGAATTTTGAGAGTTATAAATTTTTGGCACCTTCAGTAGGCAAAGAGAAGTACATCAAATTACTCAATAGACTGTGACTTAACTGATTGGTTAAATGTTAGGTGGGAAAATACAACTTTAAATTTCATTCAGATAACTTTAAATAAATTAAAACACTAAATATAAAAACAACCCCAAGAAGAACTTGAAGAAAATATAGGTAAACGTTAGCTATCAATTATAGAATGGGGAGGACTTTTCCAAACATAAACATAAATAAATCATAAAGTCAAAGACTGATATTTCTGATTATGTTTAATTTTCTGCATTTAAAGAAAATAAAATTATACATCAAATAAAACATTTGTAAATTTTAGAAGTTTGCGGGGAACACTTGTTCTACATTCCTGGCTTTCCTTTCATGTAGAAGGAACTCTCCTAGAGCTACACTCTCAGCTTCTCTGCCCAGCAAAGGAAGGACCACTTTCCTTGCTGGTAAATTTGGGATGGATGAACTCAGTGTGCTTGACTCAGCTCATTCCTCTTTCTTTTGCTAGCTGGATCACGTGCAGAGAGACTGTATTCTGTTCAACAGCTCTGCAGTCAGCTTTTTCCTGCTAAGGTCTGAGTGAGAGCCTTAAGCCTTAAATCCTAAGAGTTTTAACCTGGAAGGTTGTCTGCAGTTTATAGAGACTTTCCCCATGGGCAAGGAGATATTTTTACATCTTTGTGAGTGTTAAGTGGTGGTCTGTGGGATGAATGGGCCTCAACAAAGCCTCTAGGCCCCAACAACATCAGAAAGACAATGTCCATGGTTAGTCTCAGCTAAAGCACAGATGCCATGGCCTTAGGCGTTGCAAGTTGCTGCTCGTTGATTTTGAACTATAAGGAGCAGCTTTCCATTAGCAGATTTGGCTGGTGTAGTACTGAACTGGAAGGAAAGAGCACCTTTCCATTCTTAGACCTTTTAAATGCTGGTAAGTAGGACAGTGTTGGCAGCTTTCAAACTGGAAGACAGCTGAAATCTGTGTCTGCAAGAGAATGCTAGCAATATTCTAGCTTTAAATTCTAAGTGCAAGACCTAGTATTTAAAACTGGATATGTTGCCTGAGGTAGGCGGCTTCTAAAACGGCCAGTGATCCCTTTTCTTGTATTTGCACTCTTGTATAATCCTCTCCCCTTGAGTGTGGACTGGATTTGGCAACTTGCCTAAAGTAAAATGTAGCAAAAGCTAGGTTAGAAGAGACTGCAGAATGGCAAGCATGGAAGCTTAAGAAGGCGATTATAGTGAGATGAGAGCTGATGATGGGTTGGACAAGGTTTCATTATTATAGATGGTAAAAATTGGTTGGAGAATACGTAGATTTTGAAGGTAGAATGACAGAATTTCCTGATGACTTGGACATGGACTAGGAGAGAAACAGGAGACAGGGATGATTTCTAATGTTGTGCCTAAACAAACACAAGGATTAAGTAGGAATTTACCAGAATAGGAAAGATGCGAAAGTAACACATTTGAAATGGAAAAAAAAAATCAGTAATTCAGTTTGTTCAAGTTAAGTTTGCAATTCCAGTTGGACATGGGAATAGAGATGTCAGGTAAGCACTTGGACACACTACCTGAGAGGGTGGAGAACAAGATCATGAAAAAACAGTAGTTCAGGGAGCCAATATACCAAGATGAAGCAACAAATGGATACATAAAAACTATTTCAGAAGTAATGTTGGAAATAATAAAAATAAATAAGGATCTATAATCTTTCAAGAATAGGGGGAGGACGGTGATGGAGGTCTAACAAAGACCACAATAAAGGGGGTAACTAGTAGAATAGTCTGATGGACTTGAAGCTTTGAATCAAGAAGTGAGACAGGAGGGAAGGGGTCAGGGCACAACCATTGAAGGAATGACGCTGCAACTGAGGACAGGGCAAAGTGGTTAGAACCAATGTGGCAGAAGATTCGACTTCCAGTAGAACTTGAGCCTCATGGCACACCCATGGACCTAGGTGGACCATATAAGGTCAAGAACTGGAAATTCCTGGCCTTTCCCAAAATAATTGGAATAATCCTCCTACTCTTTAGCATATGAAATTACTGAGTCCATAAAACCTGTTGTTACCCCACAACAGGTCTCTCTCTCTTGCTTTCTGTGATGGCCCATGCTCTGTCTATGGAGTGTGTATCTACTTTTACTTTAAACTAAACACCCCCATACCTCTCAATCTCTCTCCCCCTCGCCTTTGAGATGGCCCACAATCTGCCTATGGAATGTTAATCTCCTAAACTGCTCCCCCTTCTGAGTGAGACAGACCCCACTCTGTCTATGGAGTGTGTATCTCCCTGAACAAACTTACTTTCACTTTACTATGCCTCGCTTTTAAATTCTTTCCTGCGTGAGACAAGAACCTATTCTCCCGCAACATTAGGGAGGCAGAAAAGACATTGGTCAAGAAACTGTAAGGAGTAGCAAGAGGGACATCTGCCTCTTCTCTAGACCCTGTATCATGAGGGGTGTGGTCTTGAAAACATCCACCACATAGTTTATGTGACCTGTTAACCAAAATAACTTCACCCAAATTATTCTTTCACAATCCATCTCAGAGGAGACAAGAAGTTTAGCATCTTCCTGTAGCAAATACCTCTACGACCAACTTAACCAATGCACTACAAAGGAAAACCAAAAAAGGGAATGAGGGGAATAAACAAAAAGTATTTACTTCAGCATTATATCCATTATCTAAATTTTGTTTTGCTGTATTATATACTGCAATGTTTCTGAGAGTCACATATAGTTTACCTCTTCTTCCATATTTCATCCTTTTCCAGACTCCCTCAATTATCAAGTAACCTTGTCATGTTCACCAGAATCTGTGCAGTCCCAATAGCTAAATCCTGACCATGGAATTTTGGCATCTCTTTTGCTAAATTGGTAGCAGAGAACTTTCCTCCTAACACATCCCAAACTCATGTTCATTTACATCACACAAATCGTCTGAAATTGGTCACCAGAAAGGATTATTTACACTACAGAAATTGCCAAATGTTATGAATTAGGGCATTTTTATTTGTTTATTGTTAACCATTTGCCTGCATAGAGCTGGACACAGTCAACATGGAAATATATGCCACATACGATTTATGAAAGACCTTAAGAGGGAGCAGATGAAGCTTTAATTCCATTTATTTATTTCTTTATGCCTTCACTCTTTCGAAGGAAACAATCACAAAATACATACGTAATGTCAATTGTTAAATAGGGCTTGTTTTACAAACTCTGTCATTTTCTAAGTTTTCATCTGTATATGGGACTAAAGACTTGATTTAAAACATCAGAACCTTGTCTATACTATCGTATTTCAAGAGGTCCCCTCAGCTCAGTCTCTCCCCTCTCCAATCCTTCCCACACCCTAACACCAGAGGGATCTTTCTGAAACGTGGTACTGCATGCCCTTCCTTTACTGAAAGGTTTCAACATTTCCCTTAGGCCATGGATGAATTCCACTTGCTTTAGGCTGGCATTCAGGCCCTTCAAACTGAGAACAAAGTCCTGTTTTAGTTGCCTCACCTTTACTTAACCTGAGTGAGTTCAACTTCCAAGACAAATTATCAACTGTATTTCTAACAGTCTTTTTAATCATAATCCTTCTCCTGACACTTAACTTGCTTTCAGTTTTTATGACCTCTCCACCAAAACATTTGGAAATGCCCTTCTCCAGTAACCCTAGTATCCAAATTTCATTTACAGTTCCGCTCAGATGCCCACTCCTCCATGAAAACTTCTCTAGTGCTTTCAACAGTAAGCAACACTGCAATATCCTGAACTCCTGTAGCACATTATCTGTGCCCTTTGGGGGCTCTTATAATATTTTAACTTACCACATTTTGCAGGTATGTATCTTACGTCCTTTCTAGATTTCAAGGTCCCTGTGGGTAGTGTACTTATCTTACACGTGTATTCCTTAGAGTGCAGAATAAAAAGGCTTTCACATAGCAGATACCAGGAAACAAAAACAAAAACACAAATCAATTTCCTCCTTTTATACTCCTTTGTAAAAAGCTTCTCAGGTCATCTTTATTTGCCACCAAGATTGAGAATATTTAGGTTACATGAATGAATAGATCAATGAATGCTGAATTTGGTCATATCTTTTGAAAGGTTTCCTAAAGATTTGTTCAAGAAGCAAATAAATGGGCTTCTTGGGGGTGGGGGTGGGGATGTAATATCTGGATAAAAGAGTAGGTAAGAATCAGCATTTTATTATGGATTGCTTTAGAGGATACATGAAGGAAGGATACAAAAGAAGGAATTTTTGTTTCATTTTTGTTTGTTGAACCACTGCTTTACTCCTGTGTTTTTAACCCGTGTTAATACTTGGTATGAATTCTTTTGAAATATTGCTTATTTTGTGAAATAATCTAACCAGAAGGAGGACAATTTAAAAGATCGGCCTTGATCTGGTTTTCATCTACCTTATTGGCTTCATTCCAGACATTTTTGTTTCATTTCTTTCTTTTCATTTTCAAATTTACAGATTTGTAGAGGATCCTGAAAATTATGATACAGAACAGTTAATCACCTAACATAACTCTATTAAATACTAATCTGGGCCCCAGTGCAGAGATTCTGACTCAGTAAGTCTGTGACACGGTCTGGGCATCCAAGACTTTCTCTCTTCAGACAGCCTGCAGACCCTGCTGTGGTAGTAAGAACCTGCTGCAGTTTTTGCAGACATCCACTGGTCTCACAGCTCTTTGCCCTCACTAAATCTCTTCTCTTATCCCCCAAAGCTCTTTTAACTGTTCCTGTTCCTGGCCCCACCACCTCAAGAATTTCCTTTTCCTTCACCGTACAGCCCTTAACTAGCACATTCCTACTCATCTCTTGAGGTGTAATTCAGCATCACCTCTGCTGCAACCACATATAGACGTGTCTGCCTCTTTTTTTCAAGTGAGACTGAGGCTGGTTTCAACTTCAGCTCAGGAAGTTATTAACTGTGTTACTTTAGGCATGTTACCCATCTTTTCTGGGCAGCAGTTTTGTCTTCTGTAAAATGAAGATGGTAATAGAACCCACTCTTAAGGGTTCCTGGGAAGAATAAGTGAGAGGAAACTACTAAAAACACAGCAGGCACAACTAAAGAGCTAGAGAAGTGCTAGCCTTTTGTTATTATCATGTCACATTGAAATTATTTATTTATGTGCCTGTTTGTTAAAACTGTGAGCCAACTTCAGGACAGGTTTGTGATCTGCGTCTTTATATCACAAAAACTACCAGCATTACTCAGGTAGGATTTATTTTATCATTTATTACTATGGTTTATTTTTATAAATGTAGGTAATTAGGTTAAAAACAAAACCAGGTATTTAAACTACTTTTGAAAGCTCTTGTTTTGTAAGTTCTGCTTAATAAGACTTAAATAGATTTCTGTTTATAGCTTTTAAAAAATTAGCAGTTTCTCAATTAATTTTAACTAAATACTCAGCATGTTAGAATAACCATCCTGTCATCCAACTGGATAAATATATAACAAAAACAACGAAGTATTTTTATGAATGATTGTTGAATGTGGAATGGCTTGGTGGGAGCTAATAGTTAATGTGAATGTAAATAAATTCACACAAGACACAGGTGCACAGATCTGTGGACATTATTCACCCTGACTGGTTGCACACTTTATTTTCAATTAAAACAAAATTTAAAAAATCAGCATGATGTTAATCCAACTCTAATGTTCACTGCCTATAAATTAAAATTGATAGTTGGAATATAAGCTTTATATCTGGGGAAAGGAACCAATGAGTTTTTAATAAGAGCAGTTATTTCAAGAAAACACACCATTCAAATTAATTTAAATAATAATAATTGAATAAATTTAAGTAGTAGTGAAGAATTCAATTACTGTGCTAGGTCACCTATAGCTTTTGACCAATAAATGCTCTAAATAATCTTAATCTATGTTCATTTAATACCAACAGTGCTTGCACTCAAAGTATAATGAAAATTTTGTACCATGATGTAAAGAAAATTCTTTGAAAAATTATAAATATCATTACCAGGGTATCAAGATATAAATACTTGGTTTAATAATATCAGTAAGTAAAACAAAATGTACTAATGTGAACAGTAATTTTTACCTCCGCAAATTCATAAACTGTTGACATTCATCTAAATGAGCTACTGAATGTCATGTAAGAACAGACAAACCTCACATGAACCTAGACAATCACAGTGCTTTGCCTTGGCGCTTTCCTCCTATGTGAACAAAAGGTTTACTTCCATCCCTAACCCCGTTCTAGATCTAATACTCTATGATACTTCAAGGAATATCATCCACCCAAAGAGTAAACTAATAAAGAGGGTCTTAAAATCCACTTCTGCTTCGAGTTCTAGGACTTTCACATGGTATCTTATATACTGAAAATGTGCAAAGAAGTGAGATCTTATCATTGAACAGGTCAATGATTTGGCTAACAAATTGATTCTTTACAATATTGTATTCTATTAGATACATTTTAAATCTTCTTTAGACTCACAAGTCACAAAATTCCTTATTTTATGCTAGGTTAATTTATCAAGCTCACATTATCTGAGGCTTTTATTCAAAGTACGTGCCCTCAAATTTAACATTTTATTTTTCAATTGTACATCTTTTAGTTCCCTTATGGTTGCCAAAATATATAGAGATCAAAAATTCTGGATCAGGCAAAAAATCATTTTTTTCCAATTCTGGCCTTCTCTTTAAATGCCCTCTGAAAGCAAAAGAAGGCAATATTAATAAAGAATGCATTATATTGGTAAATTGTAGCTCACTGGAATTCAGATTTGGCAGCATAGTAAATGATTTCCAAACATCTTTTCTTCTCTATAAAATTTAGGATTGTAGTCAGCTTTTTAAGAACACAGTATTTAAATTGGTTTCATAAATTAAAGCACACACAGAAATACACACACACCCCTAAACATACATGCACATCATGTAGCGAGAAAGTGCCCAATATCCTGGCTTAATGGAGCTTTTTACACTGAAGGGAACATTTGGCAGAGATTGCCACATTTAATAAGCGCTCTAACTCTTTGTAAGGATGAAAAAGATTTTAAGAGTTAAATCTCAGCTCTGAAAACTTGCTTAGGAAAACAAACCAAACAAACATGAAGCCATTTTCCATGCCCCCAAAGAATAGAACATTTTGAACCATTAAGTTGGTCTATGGTACAAAACATTCACTGGCACTAAAAGCTGGTACAACGAACACAAAGGAACTATACTGAAATTGTCTTTCCTAATTTCTATTGACCTTTTCTCTCAGTTAAGAAGGGAAAGTTACCATCATCCTTCAGACTAAGTAAATTAGCTGCTCAGCCAACATTAAGTGACTGCTCACCCAATTTCGACAACTTCCTGATTATAAGGAGCCATGAAAAAGCTCATAACACAAACAGAATTTTTCTACCAGAAAAAGAAATAAGTTGTGCTTTTAATCGCTGAAATTTGAATGTTCCAACTTTGGTTCAATAAAATTGAGGGTTATTAACATATATAAATTAGTTATCGAAGTACCTAATTCATGATAGATGCTCAATAATTATTACTATTTCCACTCAATAAGGATGATATTGCAAACACTGGGATTTCTTTGAAATACTGACTCCTAGTTCAGTTTCCTTTACCTGCCACAATAGCCATTATTCTCCTTCAGTTCATTTGTCCCAGTTAAGACTATGAGAATAAACATGAATTTCTAAATTGCCATGGCACTTTCATTGTTACAAAAGGATTGTTCACAGAATTTTTGACATGTGTGCCTTTTTTTCTGATAACTAAATTATAAAGGATAGGAATTTCCCTTCCTCCCTCCCTCCTTTCCCTTCTTCTTCTTTCCTTCTTTTCCTTCCTTCCCATAGTAGTTAGTACTGTGCAAGGCATGCATTAAACACTTACGGAATGGATTGGCTTTGGTGTATTATTGACAGCGTAACTTTAGAGTATCAGAAAAACCTAGAGAATTTAGAAATAATTTTGACCCATATCTTATTTTATAAGAAACTGAAACCTGGAGAGTTTCCCAAAAGTTACACAATCATTAACTGCAAAATATGATAAGAACTAAGTCTTATACCTGATAGTCAACTCAACAGTGAACCATCCATACAACACCCTTCCAAGTCATCAAGTGTAACCCCCCTTTTTATCATTTGTTCACAACCTTCTTCTGATCACTTCAATGAAATTTTCTCTTGACTCATCCCATCCTGTTAACAAATTTCCTCTCCTGAATGAAGTATAAATTGCATTGACAATTTACAATTACTTCATTTTCTTCATAATTCAGAAAATCCAAATGTAATTTGCAGCTGGGAAAGAGTAAGTGGGAACATATGAATTTGGTATAAGATTACTTTCAACCATTACTGTAAAACATTTTCACATCTCTAAAATGGAAACAATATTTTAACATTTGTTCTTACAGTTTTATCTTGAGATTTTCATGACCATTAAATATGTTTATACATATAAAGCTCTAGTTTTAGATCAATAACTGCCATTTAGTTACTAACAAATGTTAGCCAATTTTTAAGAGAGAATTTGAAGATTCAGACCACTGTGAAGTAAAATAAGATTTAATGAGCCCAACCTCATCATCAGCCTCATTCCTAGAAGTCCCCTCTCTTGAGCTTTAACCCTGACTCTGACATTATGAAACTGAGCCCATCTTTCTGGGATAGTACTAGTTTCTTTCATTTCTTTCCACAAATAAAGAGACATCTTTAGAAAGAATGAAAAACATGCATTTAAAATAAGAAAAAAGTAGAAATTACATTGAGAGTCAATAGGTTATCTATTACATTTGAATGAGAAATGAACAAAATAAAATACATCATTTAATTTTAAGCTTGATACTGTTTCATTTGATATTGCTTTGGTGATAAAGGGCTAAAATAAAATAATTTTGTAATTTATGATTAACAGTGTTAAAATCTGGACACATCTATTAAAGAACCTAGATAAGCTAATGTAATGTGTTCAAGAAACTACACTGTCCTTATTATGGAATACTACTCAGCCATGTATCTTCAGCATTTGCAAAGATTAAAATATCACAAGACCTTGAAAATAGAAGTAGGCACACATTAAGAAGGACTGCCATGTCTAAATGGTCAGGCAAAATTGTAGGATCTTACCGGAGTGTATGTGGTGTAAGACTGCTTTAAACCATGCAATTCTACTCAGGTTTTCTTTATTCTCCTTAGCCCAGATATATGTACATTAGCTATCTCCTAAAACAATTTTAGTAGTTCTCTAGCATGGCAATAAGACAATATTTCAGATACATATTTGAGCAGAATAATAACATCCCATATTTATTTATCTGTCTTGAGGTGCCTCAGAATCTGAAAGCACAGTTGATTTATTAAAGGGTAATTTTATAAATATTTGCCTGCCCAAAGTAGACAATTCTTTTAAAGTGTTTAAACGTTCCTTAGATGCATCAGTTAAATAGGTTTGTCATACATTTCCTTTGTCTCAGTGTATGTGTAATAATTAAGATGTTGTGAGTACAGGCTCACAGGAGACATGTAAGTGGCACCATTAAACATTATGCAGCATGGAGATTAACAAGGTTATTTACCTGGAAAATGTAGTAGGTCTTTACTCTTTTGAGATGCTAAAACTTACTAAAATTTTTAAATTCAGTATATGTTTATTAGGGTACTTATTTTTAATGGAATGACAAGTATATAATATGGTGACAATCATCTAAGTTTCTAGGTAGAAAACCCTTTAAAAGAAAAGAATGAGAAATTATTTAGCAAAGGACACAGAAGATATAGGGCTAGGAAAGGCTATTGGGAGTGTGAGCAGACCAGTATGTCTTATGTGATTGCCCCTGGCTCCTGGCTCCCTAAAGAGGTGCACAGATGTCCTTAACACATGACCTGTAGGGAGCCTCCAGACAGATTTGAGAACATAGACAAATGTTTGTTTTACCTCTGCTCTTTCATATTTGGGTTTATATTACCACCTCAGAAAAACACACACTAACAATCTATGCTGTTCTACTTAAAGAAACGTTTGACGCTCAAACTTTTCTTGGCTTCTGGACAAAACTCAGCAACAACAAGGCCATCTTAACAAAGATGAGTGAGGTTGGGGTGGTCTGGGGAGCTAGAAGAGCGTCAGAGCTCAGGTATCCCTAAAAAATACTTCTGTCCCTTGCTTTCCAGATTCCTAGAGAGATATTTCCTTGCAGCATGAAGTAATCACTTCTCATTGGTGGTGCCATGTCAATTATGAAGTATGTGTTCTCAAGAATTTTACATTAGACATTAAGAGAAGAATTTTGCAGTGCTCTGTGAAAAATTTACTTAGATCTAAGAGACCTGGGAATAAGTTCTTTCTCTTTTAGTCATTGTCAGTATCTTGTCTGAATGAGTGAAGCTATTTTGCTACCAGCCCTGGAGAAACGGATAGGTCAAGAAAATTACAGAAGAGTTAACTCGGATATATGGCACATGGGAACCTCACCACATCCAGCTGTGTGCATAATTTATCTTATTTAATTGATGCTTTCAGTTCCTTAGTGACAGAAGAATCCTAATACCAAATCTGTTACCAGAAATTAGTTGTCACAAATAACAGACTCTACAATGTTGAACTGGTGGAAAAGAGGAGATAAAGCAAGGGAAAGAATGATCTACTCCTCTTTAGAGCTTCATAGTTCATGATGTTTCTTGTGCGGTTTTGAAACATTTGGCTAAATAGCTGCTCATTTTGCAAACTGATAGGAAATTTTCAGAATGCTGATATTTGGGCTAATTCTTGCAACACTCAGTTAAGTCCTTCAAGAAAGAATTATGGATGGGCTAAAGTTGATGTATTAGAAAGCAGAGAAAGAGTAAAATACAATTCTGCTTAACATGTCTGTGGACTATAATGTACATTGACTGCGAGTCCAATAATGTGGAACATCTAGGGGTTTGAAAAGCCACCCTTTCTATTCCAAGTTGTAGGTAATGCACACTGAGACAGTGAGAATGGAGACTGAGCAGAGTACCTGACTGGAACAAAAGAAAAATCCTATAACCCCAGACTTCTAGCAAACACCTCCAGTTAAACATTATTTACCTAGTAAATAAAATGAAGATGGATAGGACAAGTTATATGTGTGCCTTCCCACATCAGGCTGCTCTTCTGATTTTCCTCATGGCAGAGGCCGTTAAAGAATGAGTGTTGGTTTGAAGGAGAGGATGGATGAGACTCTGAGGTCTATGTCAAAGACTGAACTTTCCAGGCAAAATGGCTTGCTGAGCCTGCTTTTTGGCTAGGTGACCAGGCCATGGAACTGAATGCAAATGAGTTAGAATCCAACATTTTTAAGGAAACTGCATTACCATAGTGACTTGAAGCCTCCCCAAAAGTGTATTTCTATAGTTAGACCAATTTTCAGCTCACCAAACACACTTAACAGGAAGGGAGTTGTTAAAACTGTGCAGTCCCAGGGTAAGGCATTCTTCCCCATGCCCATCCTTCAAATGCCCATGGTAGATATGGACAAGGGAGTTACCACCAATGCCCTCCCCTACCAGAACAAGGAGTAGGCAGATTCAGAAAACAAGGAATTTGGTCAACTACCAGAACTGAGAGTGTCCACTCTTCATTAGTATTTTCCAGCAATAGTTCTGTATGTTGTCTTCCCCTTTTTTAGAAGGAGTTTTTAATGATAATAGTCTTTGCTATTCTCCACCATAAGAAGATGCTGGCTTTGGTCAGAAAGTGAAAGACTCTTTCTACTGGACTATAAACAGTTACATTCTAACTTGATGGGAAGGTCTACACTTAACACAGAGATCCTAAACTCAAATTTGCTTTAGTAACTCGATGAATCTTCAAATTATCTCATTTTGGAGAAAATATAAATATACTTCAGACAGGTGTGGGCATTTTTGGAAGAGCCTGTGTATGGGAAGAACATGTATTTGTATACTGGGTAGCTGAAAATGTGACCTATAGTGGTATCTTTAATTGACACCCTAGTATCTATTACATTCCTAAATAAGTGATAATTATGTTCTGCTTTCTAGCATTTCTTGTAGACATGGGATAATTCTAATACATCTACTGGAGTCTCTGGGGGAAAGTTTCCTCAATCTCAAGAATGAAACAGAGTCATAGATTTCTCTTGTCATTAGGATGTTGCTGTGTCTGGAGGTGTGGCCTGGAAATGCTGCTGCCATCTTGCTACTGGCCTGAAGTTGAGGCTATTACCAGAGACAAGATAGAATGTTGGGAAGTACTGGGCACTGGATGACATGGCCATCCACTCATTTTTCTATGCCTGGAGCTGGTCCTACCTCAGACCCATTTGTGAAATTGTTTGAGCAGGCCTGACCTGAGGTTGTTTTGTGATTTGGAGATCAAAACGTTCTACAATATACAGGAGATTATCAGTGGATGGAATTGGGTCTAAACTTCAAATACAACCATAACTACTTATCATTTTCTATGAAAGTAAAAATATTAATAGCCCAGCCTATTTGTTACTTTCTATATCTCCTTGACTCTAAAATTATAAACCAGGAAATGTACATTTACCAAAAATAATAAAGACACATAATTTAAAATATAAAAGGTAAAGAAATAACAGGACTTCAAAAAATTAATTCTAGCTCTAAGACTTTATAAACTTGAACACACACACTTAAACAGTAAGGACAAAAATAACAGATAGGATGTGTGATGTTTTAAGTGGGTATAACATGCAGGCACTATGTTAGTTATATCATTTGATCCTCAAAAGAGAGATATATTTATAACCTGATTTTGGAAACAAGGAAATTGATGCTCAGGGAAGTTACAGGAAACATGTTTCAAATCTTCCTTCCTAGACACAACACATTTTCTTGAAGAAAATGATTACATCCCTAAATAAAGTGAAACAACATAGACATAGTTCTTTGTTACACAAACTTGTAACTATGATCACTAGTTTTCTAATTCTGACAGTTATAAGACTCTATTTTAAATTTTAGAAGATTACGTGAAGCAGTTCATTCAAAACATAATCACTGAATCAATCAAACTCAGAGCATTCTCTAGAGTACAAACAAGACAAAACATGACAGGTTTGAGGATTTGGGAAAACATCCTTTGTGTAATTGCGATTAACTGCTAAAGGCTTAGAAATATGTTAGAAGAAAGAGTGAGAGAAGATAGTAATTATTTTGTTCCACTCACCCTTTCAGTCAAAGAAACATGCCTTGCAAGACAATTTCAGATTATTATCAAACATACAATCTCTCATTAATTTATTACTTGAGATATTATATTTTTATTAATTTTAGCAAAACCTCAAATTCTCTATTTTAACAAAATGTTACTTTTCTCTGGATTCAAATGGGTATGTTATTTTCTTTTTAATAAGTTAAACATAAAACTACAATTAATCATTACAGTAGCAAATATTTTAAGATTCATATATTTGGTCAATTAAAAATTATTGGTTCCAAAGCAATCTAATTAGAGCTTGTATATTTTAAAACCATTTCTATTGCAAAAATTGTTAATTTCCCCTGCAAGTTTTATCATAATGAGATTATGGTCAGATTTTTTAAATTACAAATTTAAATGACTCAGACTAGAGAAAGCCAAACCATGTTTTTGCTGTATTAACTGGACTATGATTTATAGTGAAATGTGGAAAACATGGATTAACTGAGAGTAATATGATTGCCATTAGGCAATGCAGTCACTTATTGTAATTAGATGTTCAAAAATAACCTGAGAAAGTATAATTTATTGTCAAATTATTTTTAAAATATGTATACATTTAATAATTAAAATTAAATTCAGATTTAAAGTTTTTTAGTAATTATTAAAACAGGGTGTGTACAGTAATACCCACATATTCATCAAGTTCTGAGAATCTACATATATAAACTGTTACAAATATCCAAGATAAAATGAGCCCTTGGATGTCAATAGACATTACTAGTGCTCACTAATAACCACTTCTTCTGCTCCTACCCATTCCCCTTGGTTAAGTGGGGCTCTGGAACTAGTTCTGGCTGTAGGGTTGTGAACTGAAGTAAGTATGTCCCTTCTAGGATAAAGTTCAGAACGGGCATGAATCCACTACGTATTTCCTTTTGTTGCTATGGTGACCAAGAAGATGCAGCTGCAGGATATATAGTGCCTTCAATAGTCTGGGACCCAGAATGACTTTGTAGAACAAAGCTCTGGCTTATAAAACTGACATGTAGCAAAAGAAAGAAATAAACTTTTGTTATGCTAAACCACTGACATTTTTAAATGATTTGTTACTGACACATAACCTAGCCTATCCTGACTAGTACAGATCTCTTGCAGAAAAAATTCTCTATAATGTTAAAAAGAAGAAGAAAAAAAAGCCATTCACCAATCCATGTATATACTGTATCTGGTGAGAAGCACCTGTTATCATTCCATACAATAAAGTATTTTTTTCAAGATCTAAAAGGATCTAATTAGGCTGATGATAAATTTTTAGTCTAATGAACTCATTTTTAGCATAGGTACAATTTATGTTGAAATCAATATAAATAAAATTACTAGAATTTAAAATGTAAGGTAGATTTGTTTCTAAACTCATTCTGGGGAGCATTTATATATATATGTGTGTATATATATATATATACACACATACACATACACACATAAAATTTGGAAGCACATTAATAATCATATATATGCATATACATACATGCAACTTCCAAGATGATTCACCTGTCCTGGGTTTGCCAAATCAGAGTAAGGATGTGATTCTTGCAGACTAACTGACACCTATGATGGGACATCAAAGAAATAGGGGAAAGCCTTCTTCACATTGGTACAACAGCTTTTAGCACCGGTAGTTCAGTGAAATTTAAAAACATAAGAAATGAATAATTTATTTTCATTCAGTTTAGTGCCAATAGTAGTGGACAAGTAGAGGATTATTTTTGCTTTCTTAAGGCAATACTGGAAAATTGTAAACATTCTGACATTTCTTCCCTTTCCTTTATTTCCCAAAGTTGAAATACAAAAAAAATTTCTAAAAATTTACTATTTTCCTGAATTCTTGTAAAGTTTGTGCAATTCTCACTTCTTAATTCAGTCCACAAATAAACATGTGCTACCATGTGGGATATAAACATACATATTATAATGAATCTGATTATGTGTATTAACACAGAAGTCTTTAAATATATTATTAACATCAAAATATATGTTAGCAAAGGCTGAAAAAAAAATGGCCTGACTATAAGCTATATACTAACATTTGAAATCACAGAAATGAGTTCAACATAATTAAGCTAAAAAAAACCCTATGATTTCAAACTAATTTTTGTGAACCCACAGAATAAACTCAGCCATAATTACCTGTAAAGTAAGCATTTTCTGATTATACGATAATACACTACATTATTTTTCTCACATTTTTAGAGAGCACATGTTCCACATATGATTTTAAAAAACATGCATTCTAGTTAGAAATTCTTCTAAGAAATGTTCTCTCTCTCTCTCTTTTTTTTTTTTCCCCTTCCTTAAATAAAGCACAGATTGTCTCCAGGTTGAAGTAAGACTTGACTATAAATACTATTTTATATTTATTGATTTGTTTTGACAACCTCTATCTCTCTCTGAAAATGCATTTACTCATCATCACAATCCTATGAGGTAAACGTTACTAATAATCACCATTGTAAAATGAGAAAACAGTGAAAGGAGAAGTTGAAATACTTTTTGGAAGGTTACACACATAGTACATGTCAGAGCTGGGATTTTAACCTGAGCCAGTGGGTTCCAGAGACTGTGGATCAATATTTGTTAATCATATGCTACACTTACTAAACCACTCACTGAAAAATAGCCATAATAATGTATGGCAACTTTTCTTGTTTATACTTGCATCAAAGCAATAGATCTTGGCTTTCACCTTGGGTCAGGGTTCCCTAAGCTTCCTGAGGGGGACTTTTCCACACACACAATAATTTGTGCACAACCCCCATGTGCTTATTAAAAACCACCAACAACTTGCTTATAGAAAATGGGCACACTTCCTTACAGGCTGTAAGGAAAGGAGAGAAGTCTGAATGAGACATGATGAAAGGGCAATATTCAAGATATCAGGAATGTGACCTCAAAGCAACCTCAAGACTGTGGATTCAAAGTGTTAAACTATTTAGTCATCATAAAGATATAGTCTTAAAGGTCAATTATAATTTTTGTATGGTAATAAAATTATGCCCTCAGGGGTTCCCAAGGTAGCAAAACTGTTTTTCCTACTACAAAAGGCTCCTGACTGCGTCTTCTTCCTACTCTATCCCCTCCTCCTTTCTTCCTTTTCAGCCCTCTCCATGTGCTTTTTATAAGTATTCTCTTCACTCACTGTCAGACTTGAGAGGTGTCTCTTCATCACACTGAAGTCAGCACTTCAGCCTCTAACAAGAAGCCAGTCCATTATCTAATGGACAATCTGGGGTGGAATTTGAAATCTAGTAACTATGTCTGAAGGAGGAGAAAATGATTTCCCTGTGGCCTAGGAAGCTCCAATAAGAGTAGGGTAAAATTAAATGAAAATTAAAAACTAAAATAAGAGGCTTAATTCTCCATGTTGAAAATAATAGAACAAATTTTCCTCCCCTCCATTTTCTTAGAGCATTTACTTTAGAAAACCTTTAAGTACTTCTCCCTCTCTGAAACGTGTATAACTTTTTGAAAGCTAGATAGGCATTTTGTCAGCTTTTAGACCCAGGGAGGCCATCAAGGGAGGTAACTCCTCTATCTCCCAGTTCCAGTGGGAGGGGCTTCAACTTTCTGGGCACCTTGTTCCAAGCTACAAAACTCTCTCCTGCAATAAAGACATGAGAAGGGTGTTTTCACAGATGGTCACCAATTACCAGAGGTAAATTTAGGATGAACTATGTGGGACAACTATGTGCTGTAAAGATCTCTTTACTTGAGGACTAGTTATTGTTTATGTGGAGAATGTGCATGTGAGGGGTGGTATCTGCTTGGCTATTTAAAGGGTGAGTTTTCTATCTTTCAAGTCACTGAAGGGGTTGCCTGAGATGCCCATCACACTCTGGTTTAATGCTTATTCAGTCATAAAAGTGTTTTCTTTCTCTGCTATCTTTATGGAGAGGATTTCTGGTGGTGGGAAAGATTTTGTTTTAAATATATTTTCCCAACAGTAGGGTGCATGTACCTCAGCCAGCACGACATTCTGTGCTCTTCACTGTGACTCTCAGGAGTTCATTTATTGCTTGCAAATATGAATAATCCACATCATATTTTAACTAGTTTAGGTTTAGAGATAAGTGGCAGCTGGATAAATGAGATGTTACTATGCGCCATATCACAGGCACAAGTACGCAGGCATATGTAGTTTATACAGCATTCCATAGAAGTAATGTACTGCAAACAGTTTAATCTTTCAAGGAAGCGAAGTTTAAAATTTTAAATTAAAATATTGATTTTTTTGCTGCATAAGCTTTAAAAATATAAAAGCAGCAGGTAGCAATAGTTGAGCCTTCTCTATCTCATAACAGTTGAATATAGACTACCACTTTAGCATTTAGCCCATTACACATAAATACTGATGTACCCGACTGTTGCTCCCAGAAATACTGACATCTTCTTGGATAAAGAAGGAGATTGTATGTGTGTAATTAAAGATGGCTGTGCTCTTGATCACTCAATAAAGTATATCGACCACTTTTGGTGCCTGTCTGTGTAACCCCCTTTATGAGGTCCAGCTGCAATGAGTGTTGGCTCCTAAAGGTTCATAGTTGGTTCCTTTGGAGAATTTCCCTTTGCCTACAGGAAGCTGTTTCACCTAGGAGATTATCAGTCCTCTTCCCCAAAGTCAGTAACTGATACATGCAGACACAAAAGGCCAGCCCATTTGCCTCAAAATGGGACCAACTATACAATAAAAGTAATGCTGCAAAGCCTCCTTCTGTTTCCCTGGGATCACGCTGAATCTCGACTCCAGAGGACAGCACGTTCTTACTGAGTGACTTGCCCTGTCATCTCTTACTTCCCTCACCCTCTTATCTTGAGAACATACCAACAGTAAAATATTAGAAGGAAATTCCTAAAAGCATATTTAAGCCATTTCCTTCCAATATTTTCCAGTTGTATATGTGTATTCATAAAAATATACCTTATTAGAATTTACTATATTGTGATTATATTATACATTCAGTACCTGTTGTTTTCCACTTAATATTTCCATTGTCTGCCTGCAGTATAAAAACAGTTTTGATAGTTAAACTTCTGGAAATCTCTCCTTCATATAATCTCTTCCGCTTTGCATTTCCCTGTGGTCCTTATTGTACGGTACCTTACACAGTTATGTATGTACATGATTCACCTCCTTAGCTGCATTAGTACCCTAAGGCAGGAACTAAACTGAATAATTTTTACATCCCATAAAATGGTTAACAAAGTACCTTGTACCTATCAGCTTTAAGAAAAATAACCAGCAGTCCAACCAAAATATGCTGAAGTGATAGTATTAACTTTATAACTAAAAATAGAAAAAGGCGATCTAAAAGACATTTGCCAAAATCACAATTACCAAATAATTAATATCTGATGTCAATATTATTTGAAAGCTTTTCTTTCTATTGAAATTAACTATTTTAATCAAGATGTATTTGAAAACACATTTCACCTCACATCCCGTATAAATGATATGATTTTTTAAAAATCCTTGTGAAATCATTCTTTTCCTTTTATCAGGTTCAGCATTTAATGCTATAATGCATCTAGAAAATTCTCTTCATAAAATAATAAATTAGAATGATTTCTATGACATATTCAACTCACATAGCATAAAAATGAGCATTTAAGAGGCTTCAAATTGCCAATATAGTTTGAACTACATGGCAGTCCTAAATGGCAATAGGCTAGCATTTTAGGAGACGGTTCCTTATCTTAAAAACTTTTTGCTCTGCTGCAAATTGAGTTGTACAAGGCTAATTCCCTATGGGAAGATGCTTGGAGGCAAGAGCTAGAAAAAAGATGGACAGTTTGCCAATAACAAAAGTGACAGTGTATTTCTTCTGTCTCCCTATAGGTGACAGTAAACATTTATTGTGACTACTATACCTAGAAAATCATTTGACCCCTTTGTTTTAAATGACAAATACATTTCTCAAGAGTATTACTTTTAGAAGATCATGGCTCTTTTTATTAAAGAAAAAGTAATCCATCAGGCAAGTTTACTCAGATTGGCATCTTTAGCTCTACCAAAATCACTTAAACTGTAACCTATTTTTCCCATCAACTGTGTTGAAGCATCTTTACCAGAACACACAAGCAATGACACACACCTCTGAGGTTAATCTTGTGTTTCTTAGGCAGCACAATTGAATCAAAATGACATACACAAAATGATTAAGTTTAGCATAGCTTTCTAGTTTGAAAAACTGTTTGTCTTGCATGTTTTGTAACATTTTAATTTTATATAAGTGGATAAAAATTATAGAAGTGACCATTTACAGCTAACAGTTATGAATGCTTATCATGGGCTATGCACTCATTTAATTTTCACAACTACCTTATGAAATCACTATTGTCACTACTGTCATCACTTCCACTTTGCAGCTGAAGAAACTGAGGCACAGAGAGATTAAGTAATTTGTTCATGATTACAAAGTCAAGACTGACACCCACATGCCCTGGAGCCACAGTTTGTGTCCCTAACCATTATGTTGTACTGACTGTTATGAAACATAACAAATAATGGGGAAAATAAATGGTTTACTTGGATCATCCATGCTCTAGTCCTCCAAGTCCCTAAAAGGCTCCATATCAACTCTATCGCCCCATTGAAGACCATGTGGTTCTCAGCTCCTGGACTTCCTCTGCAGATCATTTGATAACTACTGAAAGAAATGTATCCACTTCCTAGGGATTATTATATATAGTTTAAATTTTCTTGGCAAATCTGTAGTCAACTCAATTAACCTGCCTTCAACCCTCCATTCTATCATCTTCCTCCAATGCCCCCATCCCCATGATGCAATTTGTATTCTCTTTCTTGATCCATTCCCCTGATTGTTCCCCTCTCTTCCAAATTTTCTACTGTATCCCCAGAAAGCCTGTTTCATTGTAAATAAATACCTCAACATCATAAACTGTTTGTGAGGATGCTCAGCTCAACGTCTGACCGATCTGAAACCTGACCCTCTCCCAAGCACCCGGATTCCTCTGAGTTCTCTCAGTTGGAGGTAACTCTTTCTTCAGCACTTGATAGGGCACTTCAGTGAGGCTTCCCGAAGATCACTCCTCCATACTCCACAGCATTCCTTCTAAAATGTGAGGTTCATGCCACCCTCTACCCAGCCTTGTGTCTATTAACTACCAACCTCCAGATAACTGCTCTTCATTTACCGGAGGTTTTTGCATTTGACTTCAGTTTTTCTCTCCACTATAACCCTGTCATCATGCGGCTCACTTCAATATCCAAATATATGATCCAAACAACTACTAAGTCACTAAGCTCCTTGACTTCTTCAACCACAATGAAATTTCCCCACCATGGCAGTCAGAATGTTGGTCCCACGATCTATGCCCCAGGTGTCAAGCCTGAATATGTTGTGTCATCTGGCAAAAGAGACTTTGCCAATGTAGTTAAAAATTACTATAGCTGTACCTCTGCAATATTGCAGTTTGACTACAGCATATATTGCAAATACAGCAAATATTGCAATAAAGCAAGTCATACAGATTTTTTTTGGTTTCCCAGTCCAGACAAAAGTTATGTTTACTCTACACTGTAGTCTATTAAGTGTGCAATAGCATTATGCCTGAAAAAAACACTGTGCACACCTTAATTAAAAAATACTTTATTGCTAAAAATCCTAATTACCATCTGAGCATCAGTGAGTTGTAGCAGTAACATCACAGATCACTAATCACAAATCACCATAATGATTGTAGTAATAAAAATTTTTGAATAATTATGAGATTACTAAAATGTGACACAGACATCAAGTGACTAAATGCTGTTAGGAAAATGGTGCTGATAGACTTGCTCAATGCAGGGTTGACACAAATCTTCAATTTGTAAAAAAACACGGTATCTGTTTTTTTTTTTATTTCTAAAAACACGGTATCTGTAAAGTGCAATAAAGCAAAATAAAATGAGCCATGCCTGTAATCAATTGATTTTAAGATATAAAGATAATCCTGAACTATGTGGGTAGGCCCAGTAATGGCCTCTGAAGAGCAGAGCTTTTTCCAGATGAAGATACAAAAGGAGATTCAGAGGAGACATTGCAGCAAGGGAAGTCAGAGAGTTACAGAGGTGAGAAAGACTCCAGGCACTACTGAAGGGAGTAATGTGGCAATCAATGCAGGAGGCCTCACATGTTTGAAAGAGGCTCTCCGGTGACAGCCAACAAGGAAATGAAAACTTTAGCCTTACAAGCATTAAGAAAAGAATTCTGCCACCCTCCTGACTGAGCTTGGAAACCAATTTCCTCCTTCCATCCTCCTCATACTTAGAACCCACAGATAAGAGCCCAGGTGCTGGCACCATGATTTTTGCCTGGTGAGACCTGGACCACAGAAACCAGACAAAATCCCCACCCCAGCCATCTGACCTACAAGACTGTGAGATAGAAAGTTCGTGTTATTTTAAGCTACTGGGTTTGTGGTAATTTGTTATAGCAGCAACAGGAAACAGATATACCACTGCTTTCTACTATTCTGTTTTTGAGCATTTTTTATAACTTTACATTATTTATTTATTTTTTAAAATTTTTTGGAGGGGAGGTAATTAGGTTTTTATTTATTTAATCTTTAATGGAAGTTCCGGGGATTAAACCCAGGACCTTGTGCATGCTAGGCACGTGCTCTACCACTGAGCTATACCCTATCCCACTACCACTGCTTGCTAGACACCTTGCCTCAGAACATTGAGAATGGTATTTCCCTCACTCAGAAATGTTCTGCTCCCACCCCTCAAGTCTCAGCACGTTTCAGTCCTTGGGACCTCTCCCTCCTGCCTGATTACTGTTGTGTGTCCCAAAGCCCAGAAACTATACCACATACATGACACATGAGTATTTAATTTTTTCCTACCTGGTATACTGCTAGTATCCATACTACTGATTGTAGCCATACTGTATTCCACCATCTAACATAGTAGTTGAACTTAGTAGGCATTCAATAAAATCAAATTAGGTGATAAAATTTAATAAAAAGACAAGATAAATGGAGAAATAAATTCACTGAACATAGACATGAATTTGTCAAGATTCATTTTTAACATAATAAAATTGGCAACATCCCCTTTGCCATAGCACTAAAATTCAGTAAAAACATATTACTTTATGCCAAAATGTAATTAATATTTCAGTTTTTTAGGCAGCTTTATAAAGAGACACGTATCTATCACTCAAGTGTATAAATTCACAGAATTACTTTGTTACCTTAATTATTAATATAAACTACATAGTAGTATATAAAGGTACAAAAATATGGTGCTGATACATTCTATTAATAAAATTGTTTTAATACTTTAAGCCAAAAAAAACCCAAAACCTTTCCATTTGTATATAATATGAGATTATGCTGTGTTAATGTTGTGTGAATACATTCCCAAATTAAAATATAATTTATGATTGAAAGTTTAAAGGAGACACACTAATCACAAACTTGTATCATTACATTGAGTCCTATTTTGAACTGCTGGCCATCTATCTAGAAATTTGTAATGAAATGAGAAATCATCATGTTATTTCATTAGTAAATAATGAACTATATAGACAACATTGTACTCTTTTCATATTTTTACTGTATTCATAACATCATTATTTTAAGTTAATCTTTTGACTCAAAAAGTAATCTCAAAAAATGAATGTCTCAAAGTAGTTAGGTGCATAGAATCCTTTGTAAACTAAGTAGAAACTTTTTTTTAAATTCTCCCTGAACAAGAAAAACAATTCTTATCTTTAAAACAGTAGTAGTATACAAGCAGCTTTTGTTCTTAGGCATTAGTTTTGCTATCAACTAGAAAAGAAAAATATAATTTTGTGCCTGGAATTGGAAAACTCATCCTTGACATCTGGATATATGAATAATAATAATACCACATTATTATTTTGTTTTGGTCATACAGATATAACTAATTGATAAACATCTCTCATCAGCAAAGTATTGCTATGGGGAATAACAATTGACAATCTCATCTTTAAGCTTTGATTTATGTATCTTTGAAATATTTTCAAATAAGTATTTCAAAAATTCTGAAGAATATTTTATTTTAGTGATTCTCACTGGTTCTGAATATTCAAATCATTGATAGTTTAAAAGTCCCACATGTGACTCTTATGTGTGGCTAGAATACCCAGTAGAGTGGAAGTAGTTTGGTTTTGGAACTGAGAAGGCACAAGTTCTCATCCAGGTTTCACCACCTTACTTGAGTACTTGACTAAAGCAGTGAACTTGATTGGACCTCAGGTTTCTCATGTACAAAGTGAAGATAATATTACCTCCTTCATTTGAAAATTCTAAGAATTAAATTTTTAAAGTGTAAAACATTGCCAAGTGTACACCAAGAGAAATTATTAATATTTCTTTCCTCTAGGTTTCAAATGGTAACACACTAATGAACTAACAAAGAATTGCCGATGAAAAGGCACAGAATATCTATTTTATCTTCCTGCCAAAAATCAGAAAATCAACCCAAGATGATTAGCCTAATTTCCTTTCTCATAGAGAACAAAAGCATGATAATCTACTGCCAATTAGGAATCTCAGTTTATGAAATAAATATTCCATCCTTTAAGGTACTACAGCATGATTTTGGTGTCTCAGTATTTCTAAATAATAATAATAAGAACAACAACAACGGTCAAAGAAAGAAACTATGATTTAAGACGCATCCCTGAATCCTCAGTTTCTGAGAGAGAGTAGATCCTGGATCAGATACAGTGATATGACCTTAATGTAAGATGTAGAGCTTCAAGAGTACCAGGGGCAGCAGGTGTAAGAGACCAATGGATTTAGTAAAACCACTGGCTTTCATTAAAACTCTGTTCTTAAAAATAGATTTTTAATTATTTATCATTTATATTTTTTCCTAAATTACAAATGTTAGCTACATGGAAACACAAATCAAATTTAGTGCAAATATTGTGCACTTTAAAATGTTTTCCCAACTGAATAAATAACTCCATTAGAATGTATATTAAACACATAGGTAAATGCATTTAATGTGCCTTCATACAGTAGACTGGAAAACGTACATTTTTCTTAATTTGATCACAAAATGTTATAATTAGAAAATCTTAGAGATCATTTAGTGTAACGAGTAAAAGGAGATGCAGAAAATAAAAATGACTTATCCAAGATAACCTCATAAGTAGTGCTTATGTTGGAACACAAATGCTCTGACAAACAGTTGAGCTATATTTTCCCATAAAAGGGTAATTTAAGAGAAACAAGTTAGTTCCTACAGCTTATCAGCTGTCACTTAGGAAAAACCTAAAAGAAAGCATTTTTTAAAGCAGGATTGAAGCAAAGGCAATTTTTTTTTAGTTTATTCAACAAGGCAACACATTTTCTGATAGTTCCTGCATTGTATTCAGTTAACACTTTTGAATTCCATATTACCAACCTTACCTTTTTTCAAAAGAATAAAAATTATGTGTATAAAATCTCTTCATTATCATAATTTTTAGTGGCACCAATCACAAATGATCCCACTTGGGAGATTTTGGTATTTTAGGAAATTTTGGAGTTATCCTACAATCTTTCTAACTTGTACCATAGTCCAATAACTATCAGTCAGCACTAGAAGATTCTCCTTTATGGCTAACATATATCATCTCATGCTACACTTAAGCCCATTTCATTACACACTATATTTCAACTATATTTCAATGTTTTTTCCTTCTTGTTGAATTTCCATTGAGACTCCAACTGAAGTCTTCTATTCTATTTTTCTACTACCTTCTACTAGTAACTACTGACAAATACATCTACCAATTCTCCCCTGACAGTTGCAGAAAAGCAACTGCACACTCTTGAAACACACACACACAAAGATCTGGAAAACTCTCTTCAAAGTGAGATTCTTGTGATTAACAGAAGAAAGGTATAATTGACTACCTTCTTGACTGTCAACTATTCTAAATGCTGAAGAAGATTTAAAAACCAGACAATAGTTTAAAAGGAACAAGAAAAAAGATGAATGAACAAACCTCATCACAGGAGATTCTTTAGGTAAGTTACAATTTGTTTGGAGTTAGGGGAAGGCAGTAATAAGGGAATGAAATTGCTTAGCATTCTATTTAAATAATATCATTGATTTTAAGAGATACAATAAGTCAGAACCGAGAAATCAAGTGAATGTTGCTTTCTTTATTTTAATCACCATGAGAAGCTCTGTATTTATTCCAAAAAAGTAGCAATAATAATACCCACTACCTTTATTGAGTACCAACTAGAAAGTGTTTTATACACGTTTCTTTTATTTACTTATCTTAAAACAGCAAGGCAATTATTAATATACTATTTTGTATATGAAAGATTGGAGGCACTCTGAGATTGCAAAATCTGTTAAAAGTCTACATTGTGCAAGAGGTGGGATCAGATGGCAGCCCATTCATACAGTGTGTCCACTATTTCCACTTGGGCTTAATCTTTGTGGATGTCTTAAAATGTATTTAAAATCTATATTAGAAAGAAGCTAAGTAGAACAAACATTAATTTATTTTATCATAAATCCTATAAGTTTAAATAAAAATATCAGTTAATTTTGTCCTTAGCCATAAATAATATGTAGCCAAATAGTCTTGGTTGTGTTCCAATAAAATTTCATTTATAAAAACATGTGGCAAGATATATTTGGCACACAGGCCATAGTTCTCTAACTCCTGGATTACACCAATGAAATTAGACTAAGAAAAACTAGAAAAATCTGACATACAAAAATCTGTTGAAAGACATCAAAAAGCCTTGGAATATCAAAGACCTGAAAACTCAAGGTGTCAGAAAAAAATAAGCCAGAGAAGTAAATGTGACATTTGGTGCCACATTTATCTTTTGAGCCTGTGACATTTTTATATATATTTGGTTTCTGCTCTGGTCTCCTAGGACCCTTAGAATCCTGCAAGTAGTAAGTGACTTTTTGTATGTTAATGAGATGACTGGTGGTTGGGGGTTCCTAGATACCCAACCAGGAAGAGGGATGGTTGCCAATGGATCTAAACATGTGATTAGAAGGTTGGAACTTTCAGTCCCATATCCCAATCTCAGGTGAGGAAAAGGGGCTGGAGATGAACTTAATTGTCCATGCCCAATGATTTAATCAATCATGCGTCCTTAATGAAGTAATTTTTACAGAGAAGTCTCTGTAAAAATCACATACAAAGGCATTTGGAGAGTTTCTGGGTTGGTGTACACATGGAGAGAGGGCATGTAAGTTCCATGCTCCTTTCCCCACACCTTGCCCTATGCAATTATTTCATCTGGCTCTTCCTGACTTGTACTCTTTCATAATAAAGCAGTAATGTAGCAAGTAAATTGTTTCCCTGATTCTATAAGCTGTTCTAGTGAATTACCAAACCAAAAGAGTGGGTTATGGGGCCTTACAATTTATAGCTGGTTGGTCAGAAGCACAGGTGACAACCTAGACTTGAGACTGGTGTCTGAAACGGGGGCAATCTTGTGGGACTGAGCCCTTAGCAGGTGAAATTTGATGCTAATTACTGATAGGTTGGTTCAGTATTGAACTGAACTGTAGAACACTAAGTTGGTGTCTGCAGAAAATTAAAGAATTGTTTGGGCTGTTTCTGGTTGGCCTGACGTCTAATGTCAAAAATATTGAGTGTGGTGGAAAACTAGAGCTTGCCCTTTCAGAGGCATTTGCAAATTTGAAAGCAAAACCTGAGAAGTTGAACAGAAAGGAGTGGTAGAGAATATGACAGATCTTATGCAGAGTTATCAGCAGTGGGACTGGGTTAGGGAGACAAAAGTAGAATTCAAATATTTCAAGGAAAAGAGGTCTTGGGGAAACTCTGACTTTCCTTCCATTGTAAATCCCACCAGGTGCCCAATGACTATCATTCATCTTGGAATCACTCCTATGCCTGATTGGATTGAGATAAAATCCCTAAAGTTTACCTATCTATAAAAGTAAACCTTTCTGCAGGAAGTTAATAAAATCCACAGCCTCAAATTACCCCATTTAGTTAAACATTAACAGGTCTACCAGGAGAGAAACCCAAATAAATAACAAGGAAAAAGGCAGATATATAAACATACCCAAAGGAGATCCAGATATAGAATTATAATGCATGGATTTTAACCTAATTGTAACTAATATGTTTAAGAAATTATATGGCAAGATGGAAAATTTCAGCAGAGAATTAAAAATTATGATACAAAATCAAATAGACTGAAAGATACAGTAATTGAAATTTAATATCATGAGATGGGCTAATAGTGGATTCACCACAACTAAAGAGAGTACTAGTGAAGTGAAATATGGGTCAGATGAAAATATTCATAATGAAACATGGGAAGGGTAAATAATAGAAACATGAGCCATAATAATGAGACATATAGTACACGGTGTAACATCAGCATATAAGTAACTGGAATCTTAGAAGTAAGCAAGAGAGGAGATGAGTAGAAGCAATATTGGATCAGAGGGTTTCAGGTCTAGCCACAGATTTGAACCAGAAGAAGAAAAAACAGAAAAGTAAAACTCTACATAAAGGTATATCAAACTACTAAAAGCCAAAGAAAAAGAAAGGTTGCAACCAACCAGAGAAAGACACATTAGCTTCCAAAAACCAATAATAAAAATGTAGCCAGAATGGAAGCCAGAAAATAAAAGTGTTAAAAATACAAGTGCAATTGTAGAATTCTATATCCATTAAAATATGCTTAAAAATGAAACTGAAATGGACATTTTAGGAAAAAAAGAATGAGAGACAGTGACAGAAGGAATTCATCAACAATATAACCATACTAAGCAAACAGTAAGAAATTTCTTCAGGCATTAGGACATTGGTCTCAGGTAGAAGCATAGAGGTGTAGGAACGTACAAAGTTCAAAGAAAATAGTAAATGTCTGGCTAAATCTTAACAAATATTGAAGGCATAATAATACATTATGAGTATCTATCTGTAGAATTAAAATACATAACTAAAGATATGACTGAGAGATACAAGAAGTTAAGGTATCAGTGGTTTTAAGGTCCTAACATTACACAGAAAATTATGTAAGTATTTATTTAAATTAATTTAATTAAATTCATTGAATTAGTTATTTTAGGTGAAAGACATATGTTGTAATCTCTAGCATAACTGCTAAAAGAATAGTTTTAAAGTATTATATAACTAACAAACTAATAAAAGAGGAAATGGAGTAATTAAAAAAATAACCCAAAGGGATACAAAAGGAAGCACAGAACAAGTGAGACAAACAGAAAAACAAATGTTAAGAACATACGTTTCAATTCAAATATTTCAGTAGCTATAAATACAGTCTCCACTTAAAAGGCAAGGTTTCTAAAACTTATAGTTTAAGGGGAAAAAAGCCAACTGTGTTCTTTTTATTAGAGAAACATGTAAAATATAAGGACAGAAAAATATTAAAAATAAAAGAATGACAATACACCCTAGGCAAACAGTTACCAACTGAAAAGAACAGCAATCCTAATGACAGACTAAGCAGACAACACAGGTTTAATAGAGATTAAACATAAATATATTATGATAACTATACAAATTTGACCCATCCAATCATGTTGTTTTAAAATACATAAAACAAAAGTTGACAGGAAAAACGGAGAAATAAAAATTCACATTCATAGTTGATGGTTTTAATACAGCTCCCTCAGAAACTTATAGGATAAGCAGAGGAAATAAATCACCTGAGGCATAAATATCTCTTATTGGGGGCATTATACATTCCAAGGGGCTTTAAAAATTAATTTTGTTGAACAACAACAGTTTATAAAATTCTAAAAATAATGATATTGAATATCAACATGTCAAACAACTGAATATCTTTTCTCTCACCAGGGAGACAGACAAAGTAGAAAGGTGTTCAAAACAATTTGAGGGTAATGGAAAATAAAAGAAATTCAAGTTTTTTCTAGACTTGAGGAAGCAGGATGTCAGTAAAAGAAAATGGCTAAGAATAACCTCACATAATCCTTTAAAATATGTTGTTATATGTATTCTGAGGATGTTTATTCTTCTATGCTTTGGATTTTCATGGATTTAAGGTATATCATTTAAAAAATGTTTAGGGTTGTCAGATAATATAAAATTAATAATGCCTCTGTTTGGATCGATCTTTCTATTTCTCAACTGAATTCTGAATAAATTAATACCTATATCTTTATTTAAGTTATATTTCAAAGTTTTAAAGATAGTTTTAATACTGCCCAAACTGGTATCCATATAATTGAAAATTATAAAGAAATAGCCCACATCATAAGGACCAGTCTGAGAACACAGTGAGTTTTCTCAGAAAGATCTAAATTAGACCACTTCAGACTGAAATTTTCCACATCTGCTCATCCTTTCCTCAGAGTTTTTCAAATGCACTTCAAATGTTATAAAAAGAGAAACATTTTGTCCTTATAGAATGGACAAAAGAAAAAGGCTTAAAAATAAAGTATTTTAAATTTATTTGAAAGAAGAGAGAATAAAAACGTTCCAAAGTTCTCTTTTAACATCCCACAAATAGCTATCAAAAGCCATGAAAATACATGCCATAAAGCACCCCACAAAATGTGCTACAGAAATTTGTTCATAAAATGCACCTTCCACTTCATCAAACCAGGACTCTTAAGTTAAGGAGCAGCAGATATGGGGACCCTATTATAGAAGTTTATTTTGATTAATTATCCATAAATAAGATAAATAAAGAGTCACTGTACTTTTATTGAACCTGCTATATTTGACATGAGAAACACAGAACTAAAATTCATGTAGTTACACTGTCACAAATCACCAGGCAAGAGATTAAACACACTTTTTCCCTATAGTGTTATTAATGCTATCTATAGGCACAGAATAGAGTGTATGATGTTTTTTATTCTGAAATATAAATAATTGTCAGAATAACCCAAATTTAAACATCCAAACTTATCATTTGATAAGATTTTATTCTAAATGACTGTGTTGCTTCCTCTGTCTACTGAAATGAATTGAAATTCCTGAAGATAAGAATCAATCTCAATTTTATTTATCTTCTTCCTCTCCACCTCCAACTAGTCAATGAAAAATCTATGACCTGGCAAGCCCAGCATCCTTTCTAAATCTCTTTTTCTGGCAAGAATACCATACTCCATCTTATACTTCCTAGTTTTGTGTGGCAATAGATTCCCAAAGACATTTAAGCTGGATGTGACTCTTCACTTACAAACAATGTGACTAACGTATCTCAAGGAACTGAGACAGGGTTAGGCATGTAACGAGGATAAATAAATGGTGTGGAATAAATGAATAAATGATTGAGAAAACTTTGTCTTCTATTAGAGAAAAGATATATCAGCAGATTTTTAAAAAATTTATAACATTATGCAAATGCATAGAATACATTTTTAGAAATGCAGCAATGCATACAGACATAACCTCAGAGATATTGAGGGTTTGATTCCAAATTACCTCAATAAAGCAAATAATGCAATAAAGTGAGTCACACAAATTTTCTGGTTTCCTAGTATATATAAAAGTTATATTTGCACTACACTATATTAACTGTGCAATAGCATTACGTCTTTAAATAAAAACAATGTACACACCTTAATTTAAAAATACTTCATTGCTAAAAAAGCTAACCATCATCTGAGCCTTCAGTGAGTCAGAGTAATAACATCAAAGATCACCAAACACAGATCGTCATAACATAATAATAATAAAAAAAACTTTGAAATATTGTGACTTACCACAATGTGACACTGAGAAATCAAGTGAGCAAATGCAGTTGGAAAAATTGTGCCAACAGACTTGCTCCTTGCCACAAACATTCAATTTGTTAAAAAAGCAGTATCTGTGAATTTCAATAAAGCAAAGTGCAATAAAATGAGGTGTGTCTGTAGTTAGAAACAAGCAATGCATAGTCAAAATGGAAAAACACAAATATGTTCATTAAAAAATATATTTACTAAATATTTGAAAACATGTTTAATATATAAGAAAAAGTTAAAATAATCAAAATATAAGAAGTTAGAATATAACATATAAAATGAGACAAAAAATAAAAGTAATATGAGTTCAAAAATTTCAAATAAATAAATAATAAGGATTTCCTTTTTATAATACAGCTTATGTTAGATATTTCATTATATTCCACTATATTCCATTAGATAAACTACTCAACATTAGACCTTGAAAAATAAATATTGTTAAATAAAATATCCCAATGAATTAACATAATCTGATTTCAATTTTATACTACAACACAAACGAAACTTAAAAGATCCTATGATCTTTCATGATTCAAATTAACTAAAATATTTTTGAGGAATTGTACATTTTTAAATAAATATAAAACTATGCCACTGTATATGTTTTAAAATAAGGAAACATCTATTTGTGGAAAGTAGAACATCAAGATGTCTCAAGTCATATGAAATATAAAATAGGCACGGTGGTGGCTGAATTTGGGAGGAACGCCTAAAATATAGGTAAAAAATAAAGCATTTCAAGATTTTATTCAGCTTTATAAATTGATATTCTGTTGTGCTGAAATGTTGATATAAATAACTGATTCTGACAGGGGTGTCTACTGTAATTTTAATTTAGTTTAATTCTTGTTTTATTTCTTTAATACCTATGTTTTATTAAAAATACTTTGTTAGTTTGCCTTTCTAGGCTAAAAACAATAAATTCACATTGCAGGAGAAAATATCAGTGTACAGATATGCAAAGGAAAAGTCAACTGTTTTCTTCTACTTTTCTATTCCTTGTAAGGTAAACTGTGACAACAGTTTGATGTGCAGCATTTATCATATGCCCATGCTTTTATAAACATAAAACATATAAAAACATATACAAACATATAAAGGTATACAAGCATATAAATATATTTTTATTAAAAACTTATACTATATTCATGACTATGCAACTTGCTTTCAAGAGTAAATAATCTATTATTAAAAATAAAAACAAGTAGGGGGAGGTATATCTCAAGTGGTAGAGCACATGCTTAGCATGCTAGGTTCAATCCCCAGTACCTCCTCTAAAAATAAACAAAGAAACCTAATTACCTCCCTGTCACAAAAAAAGAAAAGTAAAAGAAAGTTTTAAAAAAAATTAAATAAAAACAAATACACAAAACTTACAAAGATCTGAAAATTGGAAATTCAAAGCAAGATTAATTTTTCTTAGAAATATGGACTTGTATTTCCACAGAAATCTATTTTATGAAGACAAGTAGGTTGTCTGGTAAGAAATATATGGCAATTGAAATACTTATAATGTATGCAGACAGATCGCTAATTCTCTACTTCAAAAGTAATAGCCATATTTTCAGAAAAAAATTGATAAATTTGATAGATATACTCTTTCAGTACTATTTCTACAATCACATGTAAATATTTTTATAAAGGATACCACAAAACTAGGAAGTCTTGATTCTAGTATTAACATGTGGCTGCATTATTTTACTGCACGCTTAGTCATCTTAAATTATAAAAATTTTATTTCTTAATATATTGAATTTAATGCATTGGGTTTGTTTATTTAGGGTATTACTTATAGACTTATGATTTTTTAATTTATTCATAAATTATTTCTAAAGGAAGAACATTTTACACATAATCTTCAGTAAGAACTGTGAAGGTTCTGAGATTTTACTTAATGACTATAAATGAATCAGCATGCCAGTTTCCTGTGTATTAGCAGAAAACTTGAGACTCCTGGGTCAGAGAAGAGGACTTTATTACTCAAGATACAGCAGCAGGATGAGTTTAATGTTTCCATCAGCTCCCCTGTGCACCCTGCCCCCAAATCCCACTGGGGGCTATGTGGAGCATCCCCAGCGTGTGTGTCACACACACAGTGTCACAGCTGAAGAAACCCAAGTGTAGTAAACTACAATCTTTTAAAGGTGCTGCTAGCAATCTGCCCAAACTTTGTCCTAGAGGGAGGCATTATCTACTACTGTGGTCCAAAGTGAATTTACCCTCAGCCCCAGAGGCAGATACTATCTCTGTCTTCTTAGATCAATCCATGTGGGTTTGTCATAGAGGATAACATTTAGGTCAAGAAGCATAATGGTTTATATGAGTGTTGGTTTTGCTGCTGGTTTAATAGTATTTAAAATAATTATATAAATTAAATATTTTGATATTTGATCTATGTGAATTTATGTGTCAGTACAATATTAAAGACATAAAATTCAAAAAGAATGAACCTGGTATCCTTTACCTTGTAAAATCCAGAAATCAGGATTCAAGGTTATAAGAATCAGCAAGTACTCAATAACCACCTGTGGGATCACTTCAGTTAAAATTAATAAAAACAAACAAATTTAAGACATTTATTTAGGCAATAAAATTGTCTTCCTTCTCTCTGAAATGTCTATATACTCTCTTCTTACACTGAAGAATACTTAGTCAGTCTACCTGTCCCCACTGTTGTGCTGGGTGCTCTGGGAAATACAAAGGAAGCAAAGATGTGGTCTTCAGCTGGGAACACATGCACTGATCTCAGTAGCAACTAACTTATAATGTAGGGACGTGGATGACTAAATGCCTGTAAGAGCCAATAAGGACATCAAGCTTCGAAGGCTTATTAAAGAGATGAAATTTAAGGTTCAAAATTTGCACAGGCAAATCTGGTGGAGAAGGGCATACCAAGCCTTAGGGAATAAAATGTACAAAAGTTTTCAGTAAGAAATCAACATGGCATATCTAGAGAATATTGAAAAGGGCACATTGACCAGAGCAGAGCAGAGACATTAACGAGGAGATAAAACTAGATAACCAAATTACAAAGAGCTTTGAATAAAGGTTGAGGAGTTGGACTTTATTTTCTATAAAATAAGGGTTTGCTGGAATTTTTTGAAGAAAAACAGCATGATGAAATAGATAAGAATGAATTTGGGAAGAGAAAGGAGAACCTTAATAGTTATCCTCTCCCTGTTTCTCTTTCTCTCTCTGTTTGTTTTCAACTATGAAACAATTACTAGTTTTCTCACATATCATTATTTAACTCTTCATTCTACTGATGAAGAAACAAAGGAGGAGACATTATAACTTCCCCAAAGGCACTAGTATGCAAATGTCAGAGGTGAGATTCTATCTAAAGTCCATGTGATATAATAGCTTATGCTCTTATAAACACTTTGCAATGCTGCTTCTTGGTTATGAGACTACTATAATACTTCATATATTATAGTCAATGAAAATTTTAATTAAAGAATTGATTAGAGAAAACAACAAATATAGGGAATAAATGATGAGAGAGAAAAGAAGGATTTTAGTGATTTAGTGACACATTGGCCAAGAAGAAAGCTGTAAGCCTTGGTATTTAGGAAAATGGTGGTGAAAATAACACTTAGCTATTAGGGGAGAGGGAATATTAGTACTAAGAAGCACCATTCATAAACACGTTGAATGTGAAGGAGGGTGACATACCAGGACCCCCCCCCCGAGGTACCAAAATCCTCAAATACTCAGGTTCCTCATAAAAAATATGTAGTATTTGCATAAAACCTACCCACATCTTCCTGTATACTTTAAATTATCCCTAGACCACTCATATTACCTAATACAGTGTAAATGCTATGTAAATAGTTGCCAGCATATGGTAAATTCAAGTTCTGTTTTTTGGAAATTTCAAGAATTTTTTTCCCCCTGAAAATGTTCACTCATGCATGGTTGGTTGTCTCCTTGGATGCTGAACCCATGGATGTGGAGGGCTGGCTGTATTTAAGAAGAGAGATGATCAGCAAGTGAAGAGAAGGGGCCAGAGAGGCGGTGCTTTCTTCCATTCACCAATTATCTCCCCTCTTTTCATTTCAAAATTGTATTTTTTTAAAGAATGACTGTTCCCATTTATAAACTTCCTTTTCTCATCATAATTTTCATCCAAAATCTATTAGAATCCTGGAATCCCACCTATCCTGTCACTATATTACTTTGTTCTTTTCTAAAATTAAGGACTTCATCTTTAATCTACTCCAACAAACTTTTCATTGTCCTTTCTTCTATAGAAAATTTGACTATGACAATCCTTTCCTTTTCATTTAAGAATATTCTCCCCTTCACCCCCACTCTTTTCATCTTTTTTCACCAGATCTATATTTTTTAATTTTTTAAATGTATTTTAATTTTTTTTAGTTGAAGTATAGTCAGTTTACAATGGTTTGTCAATTTCTGGTTTACAGCATAATATTTCAGTCAAACATACACATACATATATTCCTTTTCATATTCTTTCTCATTATAGGTTACTAAAAGATACTGAATATAATTCCCTCTGCTATTCAGTAGAAACTTGTTGTTTAGCTATTTTATACATAGTAGTTAGTACCTGCGAATTTCAAACTGCCCAGATCTATGCTTTTTTGGAGAGGCAGCATAAATGGTGGTTAAGAATATGTGCTCTGAAGCTCTGAATGCTTTGGCTATTCAAAATCCTAGCTTCAAAATATCTAACCACTGTGAATTTCTACTCCCTTACCTATGAAATACAGATGATAATAAGAACACTATTATCACAGGGCTGTTAGGAAATGGGATAATATTTGTAAAAGACAACAATAATGGCTGACACACTATAAGCCCTATATAAATGTTAGCTAATTATTTTATAAGTCTGCTTCTTTGCATACCTTACCTCTGTTCTCTTCTTCAGACTCACTTATTTCTATGCTTCTCTCTTAACCTTCGCTTCACAAATCACAGAATGATAATGAATTACATCAGCATTTAAGCATATCTGAGCAAATAAATGCACAAATGCGTACCTTTAGGCATGGCCTTTTATCATAGCCTCTTCTGTGTTGATGACTTATTCACAAGTCATACAAATAAGCCACTTGGATAAGACACTAGTAGCTCAAATCCAGCATAAATCAAATCAAGCTGATGATTTTGTCTCCAGAGCTAGAACTTTGAAATTTCTCCTTAATGTTGGGCAGTGCCATTCCTTCCACTCTCCAGGTTTATAATATCAGGACAATTTTCCATGTGTTTTCTCCTCAATCCCTATACAAAATCAGTCTTGTATCTCTTTATTTCAACCACAACGTTCAGTTCCCGCTCTTTTTCTAGATACCTCTTGACTCCGCTCCACTCCACACCTTCGTTACCTTAAACCTGGATCACTCTAAGTTGATCTTTATCCCCTCAATAATCTACTCCAGCAAATCCTGCATGTTGACCACAGAAGGATTTCTAGCCAGGACTGCTACTTTCAGACAAAAAATCAGCAGGAAATTAAACCTCTTGGCCTCTTCATTTAACAATGAAACCGTTCAGGGAGTATTGCCCCTTTCTTAAAACAGCACAAAGCTGGTACGGAGCCCTTCTGGCACATGCACAGATGAATGTGTCAGAACAAGCAGCTAGTTTCTGTTTTTTTAACTAATGTTGTAACACTATGTCATTCTCTTGGTGGTCCTCTGCACCAGCACAGCAAAGTCCTCAGGATCTCTGTGTAGAAATCTACTCTTGACTTGGTTCCTTCTATTTGGGATGTTGGCTAGTATATTAGTTTTCTAGGGCTGCCATAACAAAACACAACAGACTGGGTGGTTCACATAACAAAGATTAATTTTCTCAGAGTCCTGGAGCCCAGAAGTTAAATGTTAAGGTGCTGGGAAGTTTGATTTCTCCTTTGTTTACAAGTGACCATCTTCTCTCGTGTGTTTACATGGTCTTGTCTCTGTGCCAGCTTTTATTTTTACTACAAGGACACGAGTCATACCAGATTAGGGCCCCATCCTCATGATTTCATGTAACTGTAATTACTCCTTCAAAGGCCCTGTCTCCAAATAGAGTCACACTGGGGTTAGAGCTTCAGTATATGGATTTGGGGGGCTATCTCTTGAACTGTATTTGACACCAATAGAAACTTCAGTCTCTAAGCTCAATTTTATTTTCTGAATCCAAGAAACTTTTATACCTCTCTTTTGGGAGCAAGTCCTGTCTTCTTTCCTTCTATCCTTCCTTTCCTCCTCTTTTCATTGTTTCTTTTTGTAGCCTAAGAAATTGTTATTCAGTCAATATTTGTCGAAAAACTGAACAGAAGATTGGGAGTTTATGTACAAACTGAATTAAGAGGGCTATAAAATAAAATACTAATAACCTAATATTAAATTTAAAAAATAAATACAAAGCCCAAGCAGTTAGCCAATTAAAAAAAATCCTCTTAAGAAATGGAGGTTCAATTAAAATACAATATAAAATATCTCATTTAAAAATGTTTTCCCATTTAGATTTTGAATACAGGCATGACTCTCTTTTATTCTAAAATATCACCTATCACAAACCAAGTAACAATGGTTAATACTTACTAACTGATAAGTTCCTTTATTCATCCAGATTTCTTACTATGTTGAACTTTTACTTCCAAACCTCTTAGGACAAAGTCCATTTGAACTTGTCCTAATGAAGTGTAAAATAAAGATCTGAATTTTCCTTTTTTTATTTTCCTATGTGGCATCCTACAATCAGTGTTACTTTAAAAGAAATATTTTGTGTACATTTTAAAATATCAACACTATTTTAAAAATTGTCACTTTTCACAATGATTTATCATTACTGAGTATTCATTTCATTCATATTACTTACCTAACAAATACATAGCACACTTGTGAGAAAAAAGCTATGATAGTTTTTGTTCTAATGTTTTGTTTTAATTTTCAGAGCACAGTAGAAGGAACATTTCTAAGAGGTATGACATAGTAATAGTTGCTAAATTGATCAATATCTCTATGATGTCTACAAAACTCTGTTAAAGATAATAAACATAGTCACACGTATCTATCTGGGAAAAAAAGCAGATACAGAATTAGTAGAGTTACTACTTCTCAAACACAAACAGTAGAGTACCTGTCCCTGCCCATGTCTCACGCTCAGAAATTATACAGAAAACACTTCCATGAAGCTTGTGGCACTTGACTCACTTAGTTAGTAAAAACCTCACCGAAGTTTATAATCAGGAAAACAGTTGTTAAACTACCATGAATAGCTACAGGTGTTAAGGAAAATAATTCTCATTATAATGAGATAAGCGAGGTTTCCTTAATTAAAGCTAAATGCTTGACTATTATTCCATGACCAAGAATTCAGTTTGCGGGGGGAAGCCTGATGAGCTGAGAGACTGGATATCTGAAGCACTGGTAGAAAAGCACCTTTTCTCTTGGGCTGTGATTTACAATGAAAAGAGTATGTCGGGGGTAGGGAGGAAGGGGAAAGGACCGGGAAATCCTAAGTCCTGAGTGAGGAGATATTTTGTAAGATTTAAAGTGGAGCCCAGGTCACTCCTGCTGTGTTTGGTCAAACAAACCAGGAATTTCCTTAAGGAAGTAAAAATATATGAAATGTCTGAAGGGTAATATAAAAGGCAGGGAGAGGTGGGTTGTTAAAAGGTAATCTATTCCTTGTATTACTACTAAGAGGGAGAAAGATCAGTGCATGGGCAACAAAGGTGAAAGAGCCAAAAAGCAGGCAGGAATAGTAAACTAAGTGAATCTAGTGAGGAAAGCAGGTACAAGATGACAACAGGATACCGAGAAGGACTCAGAAGGAAGACTGAATGCAGACATATGGCCACATGTGCCTTTAATGAGCATGCCAGAATGTTTGGCAAGGTTGTAAGGATCTTTTAATAAGGCCAAATCTAATCTGCCAGGAAAGAAACAAATAGATGACAACTACAAATTTAGGGCCTTTACTTTTTGGACCTATTTTTAAGAGACTTTTCAACCCTGCCTCTCAACCACAACACATACAATATATATATTCAACAACCCCCAACAAAACCTACTTACCTGTGCACATTGCACCCACACGTGTGGAAGTGCACACACACACAGGTGGTATCCTGGTAGCTCATCAATTCTCTAATATTGCAATATTCTAAAATGCATACTTGAATTACTATATTGAGTGACTATCTTTCAACAATAATTCCTGTATTTGCTGTAGATGTAGACATTATCTGTAGGATTTTTGCTCCCAAAAATCAGTACCAACAGTTTCTTGGCCTGTGGTTCGCAGAGTTATATATATCCACAGCAATTTTAAGTGCCTTTTTGCCCTCCATTAATTACTAAAAAATTGTTTCCTTTTCTGAAGTGTTCTTGATGGAAAAAGTATAGTGTTGGTAGGTACTAAACAATTTGACAGTAAGATAGATAGTCTTGAATGTCAACTAAGTAAAGAGAAATGTCCAAAAGAAACAATTCAAGAATATTTACAGGATGCAATTACCTCTCCAGTGGCAGTTACATTTGACATAGCCTCAGCCAAGGAAATTTCTAAAGTCCTTAAATAAAAGAATATTTTTCAAGAATGTGTAGTGAATGAGGAAGCATTATAATATTACAAAATGGGCTTTAGGTTTCAAAAGCAACAGAGGTATATTGGGACATAGCACTTCCAGCAGATACCGAATTAGACCACACTCTATCCATAACCATCTGTCCAAACCACAGTAGATGATCCAAGAGTTAAATAAAACAAAGCAATAGGCTGACTGCCAGTTTTTTGGAAAGCCCTAAATAAGAAATAAATATCATAATATAATTAAGGTAACCATAAATTATAATTAAATTTCATCCTAGATTATGTTATTAAAACAATGTTTTAAATCATAAGTGGTAGACTTCCGGGCAAGATGGCGGAGTAGAAGGATGCTTGTAGGTCGCCCTCTCCCACAAATACACCAAGACCCACATCTACAGACCCACTCAGCCAACCAGAGCACCTGCGGAACTCCAACAGATCATCGCCCTCTTCAAAAGATAAAAACGCCCAAAATCTGGTAGGAGAAAAGGAAAAAAGAAAGAACAAAAGGCAAAGCAGCGCGGGACGGGTCCCGTGGGCAGGGAGCGGCAAAGGAGGACTGGCGCTTGCTCGCTGGGTCTCCCCTCTCCAATTGAGAGGCCAGCGGGACGGAGGGGGAGCCTCCAAGGCTCGGATCTGTACAGAGCAGCCCTTGTCTGACAGAACTAAGTTAAATGGGCACAGAGCGTCCCCCCGACACCCAGCCTGAGACGCGGGCCGGCAGCGGCGGGCAGGGCCAGGCTGCACAAGCCGGGCGGAGGACGGGGGCGGCTGCACGGAGGCAGCTCCGGGGGACTGCAAGGGGCTGGGCGCCGTGGCTGTGGGTGTACAGGACAGAACAACCTGGGCCCTCCATAAAACAGCAAGGTTGATGTGCTCTCGGGGGAAGGGTGCATACCCCCATCTCTGAAAACCCGCGGAAACTTTTCAGGGGAAGAGAGGCGGGGCCCAGGCACAGCCGCCATATTCTCTGGCGCTGAGCACCCAGGCGGGGGCAGGGGTGAAACCTGCATCCGCACCGAAGGGCTCAGCAGCCTCAAGGGCCAGACTGAGACGGGCCTACAGCCCGGGGCAGGTGGGATCCTTCCATCCTGGTCCCTCAGAGAACTTGCTCCACAAAGACAAACAAGGAGCTGGGTCTTGGCTCGGAGCAGGGACGATGCTGCCCCTCTGTCTTCCCCGAGCCCACCCGCGGAGCGCGACCAGGGCGGAGCGCGCAGCCGCACAGAGCAGCGGAGCTACCAGAGGCTCAGGCAGGGGGAGAACGGCCCCCCGCCTGTCGGGCAGGAACACAACCCCTGACCGAGGTGCTGGGAGAGGGCACGACCCGCCCTCCTGCTTGGCCAGTCTGCAACATCTGACTGCGGCATCCGGAGGGGCAGTGACCCGCCCGCCCGCAGCAGAGGAGAGCTGCACCTGACCCCTTGTTAGGAGGAGGCGCGATCTGCTTGCCGACAGGTGCTGGGAGCAGCACAGAAGAGGGCGCCAATGGAGGGCCTCTGAAAACAAGCTGAGCTTCCAAAACAGGACGAAGACAGAAGGACTTCACATTAAAAGCACACAGACTCCAGCAGAACACCGACAACCCCCTTTTTTTGTTTTCTTTTTTGTTTTTGTTTTTGTTTTTGTTTTGTTTTTCGTTTTTGTTTTTTTTTTAATCTGTTTTTACTTGTTCTATTTTCAATTACTCTCTTAATTTTTACTTCTTAATTCATTTCTATTTCTCTTGGGTTTTGATGTCCTGTTATTGATTAGACACAGGCTTCAAACATATTCATCTCCCCACCCCCCCTTTTTTTTTAAAGGTTTTAAAAGGACGTCTCCACCAGATTAATACTCTGCTTCAACCCGCTCTTCTATTATTCATTATACACTGTTTTCAAACCCTCTTTCTCCCTTCTTTTAAAAATCTTTCTCTCTCTTATTTTTTTTTCCTTTTTTTCTTTTTTCTTTTTTTTCCTAAGTTCTGTTCATAAATAGGCATTAGATAGATAAAATCCTTAAGATCCAAAATAGACAACTGATACTCCATAAACCACAGTGCCAGAGAGGTATGAGCAAGATGAAGAAGCAGAGAAACCTTTCCCATTAAAAGAACAAGAGGAATCCCCTGAAAGAAAGATCAATGAAATAGACATCGATAGCCTACTAGATCAAGATTTCAAAAAAGGAGTGATCAAATTGCTGAAGGAATTAAAAGAGATAGTGCTTAGAGAAATAAAATATGTCAAAAATGAAATTGAAGCTATAAAGAAGAGCCAAGCAAAATGGGAAAACTCATTGATAGAGATGAGGAATGATCTAACAGCTGTGCAAAGCTGACTAGTTAATGCAGAGGAACGAATTAGTGATCTAGAAGACAGGGCAACAGAAAGCACCCATTCAGAAGAACTACAAGATAAGCAAATAAAAAATAATGAAAATAGCATAAGGGACCTATGGGATAATGTAAAGCGTCCCAATCTTCGCATAATAGGGGTCCCAGAAGGGGAATAAGGATCAAAGGGGATTGAAAAGGTTTTTGAAGAAATCATGACTGAAAACTTCCCAAACTTAAAGGAGGAATCAGATATCCAAGTACAGGAAGCTCAGAGGGTCCCAAACAGGAAGAACCCAAATAGACCCACACCAAGACCTATCATAATCAAGATGGCCAGAGTCAAGGATAAAGAAATGATTCTAAAGGCAGCAAGAGAAAAGCAAAGAGTGAATTACAAGGGAACCCCCATAAGGCTCTCAGCTGATTTCTCTACACAAACACTACAGGCCAGAAGGGAGTGGCAAGATATATTCAAAGCCCTGAATGAAAAAAACATGCAGCCTAGGATACTTTATCCAGCAAGGCTATCCTTTAGGATAGAAGGAGAAATAAAGAGTTTCACAGACAAAAAAAAGCTGCAGGAGTTTGGCAACACTAAACCCATGCTAAAAGAAATATTGAAAGGGCTATTCTAAATAGAAAAGCAGCAGGATGCTACAGAAATGAGAAACTCACAACTGGAAAGGTGGTAACTCATGAATTACAAATAAAGAAAACATGAAACTATAAAAGAAGACATACAAATCACTGAGAGTGGGAGAGGGAGGCAGGGAAATACAGAATTTTTTTTTCTTTCTTTTTTAAATTTTGTTAACAGTAGGATGGGATTCAGATCATGTTATTATCAGTTTAATAAAAACGGGTATAGGTTAATAGATTTACAAAAAAGGGTAACAACAAGTCAAAAATTTACAAGGGAGTCACAAAAATTAAATAAAATCCATGATAATACAAAGGAAAATTACCAAACCACAAAAGGAAGAAGAAAGGAACAAAGAGGATATACCAATTCAACTGCAAAGATAAGTTCAAAATGGCAATAAACACACATCTACCATTAATTACTGTAAATGTTAATGGACTAAATGCTCCAGTCAAAAGACATAGAGTGGCAGAGTGGATAATAAAGCAAGAACCTTCAATATGCTGCATACAAGAGACCCACTTTAGGAAGGACACATATAGATTGAGAGTGAATAGCAGCACTATTTACAATAGCCAAAACATGGAAACAACCTAAATGTCCATCAACAGGTGACTGGATAAAGAAGATGTGGTATATTTATACAATGGAATACTATTCAGCCATAAAAACCGACAACATAATGCCATTTGCAGCAACATGGATGCTCCTAGAGAATGTCATTCTAAGTGAAGTAAGCCAGAAAGAGAAAGAAAAATACCATATGAGATCGCTCATATGTGGAATCTAAAAAACAAAAACAAACAAATAAACAAAAACAAAGCATAAATACAGGACAGAAATAGACTCATGGACAGAGAATACAGACTTGTGGTTACGGGGGGGGGGGTAGAGGGTGGGAAGGGATAGACTGGGATTTCAAAATTGTAGAATAGATAAACAAGATTACACTGTATAGCACAGGGAAATATACACAAAATGTTATGATAAATCACAGAGAAAAAAATGTGACAATGAGTATGTATATGTCCATGAATGACTGAAAAATTGTGCTGAACACTGGAATTTGACACAACAGTGTAAAATGATTATGAATCAATAAAAAATGTAAAATAAAAATAGATGGTTGAAATAGTAGCAATTTACGATTATGAAGCAGTTAAGTGCTTCACAATGTTGATGTAATATAGCAATTATAAACCTTTGTAATTCAGCAAAAGGCTTTGTTTTCTTTTTATTCATATTGAAACTATGCAATGAGAATAGCTCTTTAATTTCAGAAAAAAGGGCTCAAATTTAAAAAAAAATTTGCATTAATGTTTTGACCATTGTTATGAACTAATCATTTGAAATTTTTTATTTTGTAACTAAAAATAAAATGAAGCATTAAGAGGGAAAAAAAAATCATAAGTGGTAAATCTAGACAAAGTGCCACCTTGAGGGAAAGCAGAATTATTTAGGGAAAGAGGGAGATGATTTAAAATCACATGTTGGCTGCAAACAAAAGCTAAGAAAAAGCACTTCTGTAACACAGAATTCCTTGCAAGAAAATAATTTTAAAAAAGACTTTTGTTTCAGCAAACATTTATTAATATTTGTTAAAAACAAAATTTTGGAAAAATTTTAAAATCTAATGATAGGTGCTATATTTGGACATATTATTTATTCACTGATATCAATGTAAAATTTACTGTAAAATCATGAATTTCATCACTGGTTTAGCAGTACTTAGAAATTCTGTGAACCAGCAAAATAATCTCTGCAACAAAACTGGGGCTCAAGGGCCAGACTTCAGCTCTGGAGAATGCAAGAAATATGAACCCCAAAATCACAGGCCAGTTCTAGGGGAAATAAGAAGCATGTATGTGCTATGAAGCCAGAATCAAATCTCAATCTGGGTAAGAAGTTTAAAAGTAGTATTAAAATAAATTTTTGAAAAGTGGGGAGGTGGGGAGCAAAGGGAACTAATATTTATTTAGACCTTTCCTTGTCAGACACAATTTAAATCTAATCTTCACAATAAAATTTCTAAGAATTTTTGTCCTCTTTTTCTCCATGTGGAAACATAACGCTCCTCAAAGAAAGTGAATAAAATAGAATAAATATTGAGGAATTGTTGTAGATCTAAGTAAGATGTGAATTCAGGTTTGCCTCATGGCAAATCCATGATCTTTCTTTCACTAGTGGTTCTCAGACTTCGTGATAGTAAAATAATAACTAATACACATTGAGCATTTGCTATGTGTCCAACTGTTCCGTACATTTTAAGCATATTAACACATTTAATATTGTCCACAAACCTAAGTGATATGTTAGTATTATTACCTGCAGGGTTGGTTTAACTTGTCTAGGGTCACTCAGCTAGTAAGTAAAGAGATGGGATTTAGACCCTATGTTTTGGCTCCTTAATCTAATTCTCTTAACCACACAATGCCTCCTTGTGATACATTAATCACCTCTCTCTGAAGGAGTATGGAATGACTGGCTGAGAACAAAAACAAAATCTGACCCGCTGCCTTTTTTTGTAAATAAAATTTTATGGGATTCTAGCTATGTTCATTGGTTTAGGTCATACAGCTGCTTTCTTACTACAACTTACTTGAGCTGTTGCAATCCTGACTAGATAGCCAGGACTTTACAGTAAAAGTTTGCTAATCCCTAATGAAGATTATGGATAACAGTATTTGTCTATTTTTCAGGTAAGTGAATAAAATCTTTTATAATAATTCATTCTTCTTTTTAAACTCAACTCCTCTTACTTACAGAAGTCCATCTAATCAAAGAGAACATCTGATAAATCTATTTTCACATGTATTTGTCATAAATATAATTGGAGTTCTTTTTATTCAATTAATAGCTAGTCCGCTATAAAGAACGCATTTTACTTTAAAAGACAATACAGCAAATAATCCATTTAAAACTATAATATTTGAACCAGGAAACATCCATATTTCTGTAAGTAAATTCACACTAAAAGTCAATTCTAATTTTCTGAAGTTGTCATTTTTATCAAGGTTAAAACGAAATGGTTAAGGAATAACTGTCCTCCATCTTAATGAGTCACTAGATGCAAAAACACTTTTGTTCATCGGTAAACATGTGAATACTTTAAGGTTTCTGTTACTCCTAAGCAATTGCCTTAGGTTGTCTAAATTTGTAACACGATCTTTTATGAAGTCAGTGATTAAAAATAGGCATTTTTCATTGTAGTTAAATACACCTTAGTCTCTTATTTTTCAAACAAAAACCACAATTTTAGTAAAGATGTGTCTCCAAGCAACACAGTTGCAAGGCTTCCTTCCGGACCGTTTGTTTAAGTGGCTGTCTGCTCTCTCCTTCCCTCCCCCACCAGAAGCACTGAACGCTCTAAGCATGCCTCAGAGATCCTGCAGGGTGTCATCCACTGTATATCTGCTATGTTGCAGCCTGAAATTCTTGTCAGATTTAGCCCATCAAATTACACAATGGTATGTGACTTGTATTACAACTGAGACATTAATGCTGGATTCATGAAGAAAATTAAAAGTTAGACATGCACAGCAAAACCATATTAGTGGTTATTTGTTTAATTATTGAATATGATTATAACACAAATAACCACAGCACTCAGGTACAATGAGGGTGGTACTTATTGTTAATACTGTAGGTTGCAGTTTGTTTTTAACAGGCATATTATGTAAGTACACATACCAGAGGAGGATTCTCTAGTTTCTCACCTTAATCCCACTTCATTTTCAGTTTGACGTCAAATAAATATCAGAAGATACACCAACGGCAAAGCAGTAGGCAAAATACTCCTGCAACTTTCCCAGGAAGAGAAATACAGAGGAAAACAGCATTGTAGAGGGTGGAGTTGGACAGGGAGCCAGAGTACAAATAATTCAGGAAGGCTGAGTTAAGGTAACATTAAACATATATAATAAAATACCATGTATATGCAATGATTTTGACAGAAACATCTAAGAAAATATACTGTAAATATAAAATAAATAATATCTACAAAGCCCCTCTTTAACTGCACATATCTATCCCTCTCCCACCCACTACTTCTACACAGGTAATCTCACCTGGAATATTATGTATACTATCCCCATACTTTTAATATAAATTCTTTAATAATATATTATTTAGCTTTGTATATTTTGAAACTCCATATTCTGTATGAATTTATCTGTGAATTGGGTTTTGAGTTCAAAATATTCTTTGTGGGACATGATGATTCGTGAACTTAAAGCATTCTATTACATGAATATACCCAGAGGGACAGTAATTTGGTACAAACAGTTTGGAAAATCTTTGATATTATCTAGCAGAATATGCCCTTACTTAGTAATTCGACTTCTGAAAGAGATTAACACTTTGCCCAAAGTCATATGGATCTAGTGAGAGCTGATACTCAAATCTGAGCAGTCCGTCTTAGCACAGGATAGTATATTGTGATCACTATAGCAGATTGCCTCTGCAGTATAAAAAATAACTTTAAGTAATATAAACAACACTTTTTAAAAGAAAAATAATACATCAATATGGACAGTACTCATGTAAGATAAATTTTTGGTCATTATTTTAATTAACCTGATAAAATTTCTAATATCCTTCCAAAACTCAGACATATCTTGCTTTAAAACATATTTTAAAAATTCTTTCAGGGCATGTATTATTCATTTTCATATCTTCAAATTCAGAGACTAATGCTTTGTAAAGAAATAAACCAATAATTTAATAACTGAGAACAAGCTGGGGATACTATTTCTATTCTAGGCTTTAGCCATATAAATTACCACTTTGAATAGGTTGTTTTACATATTGAAATTTCTAAAGCCTAGGTAATATGTTTTTGGAATTAATCAATGGATTGCCAAATCCCTTGACTGTTTATCTTTTCTTTTCTTATCATACTTCTTAGCATCATTTCTTAAGTTGGCTTTCTTAAAGCAATGTTTTCTCTTGACTTCTTGATATTACACTCTTCGTGTTCTTTCCTTTTCATTGGTCACATTTTTTCCTGATTTTCTGATCATTAAATATTGGAGCATCTCGTTCTGGTTTTAGGTACAAACTCACTTTTCCATAGATTTAAATAGAATCCATATAATCATGAATACTCAATCTGTATTTCCAGCCCTGATATTTCTGAATTTGTAGCCATATTAATTCAAATTTCCATTTGACATGTGCACTTGTATGTCTAAATAAACATCTTAATCTCAACCTGGCCAAAAGAAAACTCTTGTTTCCTGTATGTCTCACCCAGGTTACTCCTCTCCTAGACTTTCCAGTCCCAGAAAATGGCAATAATGTCTGCCCATTACTCAAAGGACAGCCCTCAGTTACCCCTTCTTTTTCTCTATCACCACTTGATTCCAATTCACAGCAATGACTGTTGACATTACTTCCAAAACACATCACACATCTTTTTTCTGTCTCAACCTCTACTACCATGGTATGTCACCATTATTCCTCAACTGGAGAAACCTGTCATATATATATATATATAGAGAGAGAGAGAGAGAGAGGGAATGCACATAGGAAATTCAATTGGCATACATTAGTTCTTCAGTAAAGAAATATCAGGTCAAATGTGCTAGCACAACTGAATACCCAGAAAAGCATAAATGGCAATAATACTTCAATTTTTAGTTCCAGCTAGTATAGCCTTTATTTACAAATTTAATATTGAAATATTACTCAGTAAATACAGCACATTGTCCTATTAAAAACATTTACTGATATATTTCCAAGTGTTTCGCAAATCTCAAATATTTTCTGCCTTTGCTTAACACAATCTGTAATAATTAAACAAATGAGATCATTGCAGTAGCTCATATTCAAGGGTATTTACCTCACACTCTCACTGTGCTAATCTGTTATATACATTTTATTGTTTAATTGTCCAAATAATTCTAAAAGATAGTTAATAATGTTGCATATGATGAAATAGAGACTCAAATACCTTAACTTGCAGTAACTATTTAGTGGCCGAAGTGAGAATCACACCTAGATCTCAGTAGTTTTAAACACCGGAAATTGTTACCATTCTAATATATGTCCTCCAGTGGGACTTTGTGAGTGAAACGGGGCTAAAGATTAGGCAATACTTTTTTTCTACCTTCTCTAATCTCTCCCAGAGGACTGTTGAAAGTTAAGGTTGCTTACATAGTAAAAGAGTCATGGAAATACACTTTCCTCCCTATCTTATGTTTCCAGATCAAGTTTTATAGTCTCATTAAAAAGCCAGACCTCCTATGGGCAGAATATTCTTATTCAGAAACCTATCCTTTCTCAGTAAGTCTACGTTATGCTATTATCTAGGCTAGAGGTTTCCTCAGGGAGTATATACTCAATCATTTTATGTGCTATATTGTTGATCTTTTTAACTTATGTTATTCTAAAATTGAGAAGAAAATTAAGCTCTAATAACAATTTGTAAGAACTGATAACAGTGCTCTAACTTAGTCTATAAGTGGTCATAGCTCACATACAGGCCTCCCAAGGGAAGAAGAGAAATTCCACATAATGGAAGCATTGACAGTGGTGCTACCAGTTATATGATGACACTTCCTGTGTTGTTATATTAAGTATATAATTTCACAAGCGTTGATAAAAATTAAATTTATGCAAAAACTATACCAATTCAGATGTAAACATCTGAATAATGCATTTTATTATCTTAGAAATTTATTTAGTAGATGTAGAGGTATTCTGAGAGATGAAAAATAGTGCTGCAGGGTACCTGGTTCAGCCACCCTCTGCTGAAGGTTTTAGGGAAGGTCTCACAGGTGCTCTCAACCATATAATTTAAACTTTAAAAGATTAAAGGGGTTGTCCATCAGCTATTTCAAGCTAGAGAAGGGCTTCTCTTGAAGAGATTTGTGGATGTGGCTTTGCCTAATGGACTGAATCCCTAATAAGGTTCACAATAGATCTAAAAAGAATAAAAGAATTTAAGAGAACTCTTTTCACAGAAACACTTCACAGTTCAGAATTAAAGAAAGACAATACAAAATTAAAAGAGGACTTTGGAGAACAATGTTGACAAGCACAAATAAGAATGAGAAAACTTATTCAGCTTCAAACATGTGCTAACTTTATAAGAAAGGAAAGGATAATTTGAAGGGTAGTACCAAGAGTAAAGAGGATGTAACTAAAAGCCATGTAGAATTATTCCCAGGCTTTGAGTCCAAATCAAGGAACTACTAACCTATGCATTAGTTCCAAGGTCTTCAAATGGAGAACTGTACTTTGGTTGCTACACTAAAGGTATATCTACAACTGTACATGTTTTGCATAACGAGATTCTGTACTTTGAGCCAATGAGGTAATAGAACGATACTCTGGGTGGTCTTGGAAGGTGGTAAGTGTCCTTTGGACTGTAAGAAATGCATCCCTGGGGGCCAAAGGTGGAATACTGTACTTTGGGTAAAAAGGGTCACAATGTTCCTCACCTCGCGGTATCCAGGCTTTCTATAGTGCTCTCCCACCTGAAACAAGGTTGGTCTTTACAACCAATAAATTTCACGAAAGTGATGGTATGTTACTCTTGAGACTAGGTTATAAAAGACATCATTCACTTTGTCTTATTCTCTCTCTTGGATTGCATACTCTGGGGGAAGCCAGGTGCTATGTCACTCAGTGAAGATGTTCACGTGGTGAGGCACTGAGACTCTGACCACCGGTAGTGAAAAACTGAATCCTCCTGGCACATTCTGTTAATCCTCAAGTCCAAACTTTCTTGACTGCAATCGTGGCTGACATCTAGAGTGCAACTCTATGAAAGGCTTTCAGCCAGAAGCAGTGTGTAAACTGCTCTCAAATTCCTAACCACAAAAACTATGAGACAGCAGATGTTTGTTTGAGTCTACTAGATAATTTTCTATGAATCAATACACAATTTTATTATAACCTTGTATCTTTGTATCCTTCAACCTCGCTAAATTCACTTATTATTCCTATTAGGTTTATTATTACCTTTCTTGCAGATTCCTTAGAGATGTCTATATAAACAACCATGTATCTGCTGATAGAGGTAGTTTTACCTTTTCTTTCCAGTATTTATGCTTTTTGTGTTTTATCTGGTTTATTTCTAGTTGGGACATCCAGCACAATGTTCATTACAAGTGGAGAAAGTGGACTTTTTTGCCTTGCTAATAATATTAGCCAGAAACTTCAGTTTTGCATCATTAAATATGGATCTTAACTGCAGGAACAGAAGTTCCTTTCTACTACTAATGTGCTGAGTTTTTCTCTTTTTTAACCATAAATTGATGTTTGATTTTTTTCAAATGTGTTTTATTCACCTATTAATATGACCATACATCTTTTTTCTTTTAATTTATTCATATAGTGAATTGAACTAATTTTTTGTTCTTTTTAAAATTGAAGTATAGTCAATTTATAATGTTGTGTTAGTTTCTGGTGTACAGCATAGTGATTCAATTATATACATATTCCTTTTCATATTTTTTCAATATAGGTTATTACAAGATATTAAATATAGTTCCCTGAGCTATACAGTATGACCTTGTTGTTTATCTATTTAATACATAGTAGTTGGTATCTGCAAATCCCGAACTCTCAATTTATCTCTCCCCACGCCCTTCTCCCCCTGGTAACCATAATGCATTGATTGGTTTTTGAATGTTAAACAAACCTTGTATTCTTGCAATAGGCCCAACTAGGTCATTATATGTTTATATATTGCTGACTTTTATTTACTAATTTTAAGACTTTTGCATCTATGTATACATACTGGAGGAATTTTTCTATAATTTCCTTTTACTTATGAAGATTTTGACAAATTATTATAATAGGCCTATGCTGGCCACATCGAACAAACTAAGAAGCATATTCTGCTCCTTTACTTACTGAACTATTTTGCGTATTAGTCTTAAGTCTTTCTTAAATATTTGACAGAAAGCACCAGTGAAAGCTCCTGGACTTGGATTTTCTATATTGGGATTTTGTTTTCTTTTTTTCTCTTTCTAATAATAAAATATATTTCTTTAATAGAAGTTGGACTATTCTGATTTTTAATTTCTTCTTATGTCACTATGGAAAGTTGTACTTACCAAGGGATTTGTGATTTCCATCTATATTGTCATATTTATTGCCATACTGCTTTTTATAACATTCCCTTGTTATCCTTTTTATGTCCGTAAGATTTGTAGTGATTATTCCTCCCTCAATTCATCACTGATATTAGTAATTTGTGTTCTTATTTTCTTCAGTGTTTTTCTTCTACAGTTTGTGCAGTTTGTAAATTTTCTGTTAGTTGTATGTTTTCATTTTCATTAATTTTCTTCTTTATATTTATTTTTATTACTTCCTTTAGGTTTAATTTGCCCTTTATTTTTCTAGCTTTTTTAGGAGAAAATTAGATTATTAATTATTTATAATTTGAATTATAAACTTTTACAGGTATAAATTTCCCTCCAAGCATGGCTTCATCTATAACCACAAATTTTGATTTGTTGTATTATTTTTATCATCTCATTTGAAACACTTTAAAATTTCCTTGAGGTTTCTAAATTGATCCATTGGTTATGTAGAAGTTTGTTGTTTAATTTCCAAGTAGTTGATGTTTTTCTAGTTCTTCCTAGTTAAATCATTCTTGATTTCTAATTTAATTCCATTGTTCTCAAAAAATGTATTTCATAGATGCCTATCTTTGAAATTTATTGAGACATTTTTATGACCCAGCATATACTCTTGTCTTGATGATTCATATGCACTGCAAAGATTGTACAATTCTGTTATATAAAAGTAAGTTAGTCATTATTGAAGAAGTTAATAATGTTCAAATCTTCTGAAATTTTGCTTAATAATAAATATAGTTCCCTGAGCTATACCTTATGACCTTGTTGTTTATCTCATTTTCTTAATTTTGTTCCCCCTTCTTTGGAGATCAGTTGCTATTACAACTTTATAAAAGAAAATCTTCTTGGTCAGTTACCATATAGTACAAACAAATTTTTTAATAAGATAACAACAAAAAGAGAACAGAGAAAACTGAAAGGAAACATTAGAACAGAAACTATTTCTGTAGATAACACACTAAATATTTTCTTTTCTAGATAATGGAATTATGAAAAAAATTAACAAAAGAGGAAGAAAAAAATGTACATAGTTCCTCCTTGCTATAGTTACTTTTTTATAAAATCACTAATACTAAAAAGTAAAGTGACAATAGAATTTCTTTTGGCCCAAATCCAGTATTTATTATTTTTTTTTAATAAAGGAGTTGATGCTTGTAGTTGTAATAACAACTGATCTCCAAAGAAGGGAGAACAAAATTAGGAGTATGAGATTCCATACAGATTATTAACACTTGACTCATCTCAGGAATTAAAATCTAAGATGTCAACAGAGCACCATTAGGAAAAATCTCAAATAAGAGCATTTTCTAGTGTGACACACTAAACCCATTAATTACTTTTTTATCTTAAAAATAAAATAATTGGGATCTTCTGTGGTTAAAATTTTATCATACACAAAAGTGGACTACTATACGTCATAAAAATAAGATAACAGAAATAAACAATAATTTTTATATTAAAAAGGTATTATTAATCTAAAATGAGCAGTTGTAATTAAATTTAGTAATGAAATATGTTGTTGTTTTAAAACTCTTGGCTTAGAGAATATTTCAGTTTTCTTTACCAGCACCTATTATGCATATCTTATTACTAGAACACTTGTCTATGCTAATCATAAACTAATATTGCTTTTCTTGCTGACTGTAAAGAGTAAGACCCCTGGTCCCTGAATGGGCTTAACAAACAGATGTAATTATTGCTCATTTTACATCAGCTTTAAAAGTCAATTCTCTTCAGTTTCTTCAAATACTCTTTAATGAAGAAAAACAGATGTAAATGTAAAAACAATCTGAATATATTCTGAATATTGACTCTATAGTACATATCAGTAACAATTTTTAAATTATAAAACTAAGTACTATTAAAAAGCCCCTTGACACTTTCTATCAGTTCTTCCTACTTCTCTTTTACTTGTATTGGACAATTTTATACAATTAAAATCCAGACCAAAGAGAGAGGTAGAAAACTGAATAGCTGAATGTTACAGACTTTGAGATTAATATATTTTAATTTAACAAGCTGTTATTAAGTTGCCTTGTTCAAAGGGGTTCAGACTGCATGTCAAGCAAAAGATCGGGGAGATTTGGCAAGTGCAGAAAAAAATGCTAGTGCTGTCAATATAGAAACCATATAGTCAGGTGTATAGAGGTGTACTGTTAAATATTTAACAGCTCACCAAAAATTAAAAGCCCTACCTTGTATTGTTTGCCAATTTCTGTGGCATAATACTCCCATGTGGCTGATTTCAAGCTACCAAAATGCCAAAAATGAATCTACAATTGAATAGCTGTTACATAGTATTTTCAAGATATAGATCCAATAGATGCAAATAAGCTCACAGGTGTGGCTAATAGTAAAATATAGTAAAATAAATTGGAAATGTAAAGTATTGAGTATTGACTATCCTTTTAAAAATGTAATTTGGGTCATTTAAAATATATATAATTTAAGTTTTTTATGCCTGTGTTTAACTGCCAGCTCATCAAATTCCTGAAATTCTAACAGTGGTCAAGTATACGCACACGACTCCTACACACCACTGTATAGATTCTAGATTACCCCAGCGACATAAGCTGGTAAGGGATGCAGAGATCTCTTCCAATTTTCACCTTAACAACTGATCAGAACACATGACTGGATGCCCTCAGCAGTTATGACAATCATTTCTCTTAAATTCTCTTCTCTCTGCCTGATTCTATTCTGGCCTCTAGTGTCATTACTATCATCAGTGTTACAATGACCATCATTGTAAGGGAGCCATAATACTAATCATACTTAATAGTTATATTTTTCTGTTCTCACATTATTTACTAATATCTTTTATCAATAACAAGAAACCAATTAAATGATAATGGCATATAATAAAATGTCAATCAACTGGGAGTCAGAAATCTCAGGCTGTTGTCCTGAATTCACACCCACTCGAGGAAAATCATTTAAAATTTCTGTCCCCTCACTTTGTATCTTTGAGATAATACTGTATACACTTTTTATAGAAATCCTTCAATGAAAATAACTTGAAACTAGAAAAATATATATATATAACACACTTGAATCCTAAAGAATGGCTGATTCCTGGACATAAAGATGGAAGACTCCACTGTACATTTTCCTGACTTGCTCATCATCTAACAGCACAAGCTGCAAGAGGGCAGCTGTATTTAATGGGCAAAATCAGTCAAACATTCAGATAAAGTTTTACTAGATTAATTGTTATTGGGACAAAAGTGAGTAAATAAACTACTTTTATGGTATCACACAGAAGCTCAGTATCACTAAGGTGAAGTCCATTTAATAGGTCTCTCAATAGCTTTATAGTAACATATAAACATAACGTAATAGCTGCTGCCCATTTCTCTTTACCTGACTTTTCCCAGGCTTAGTATCATTTTTTTTCCTTTTTAGATTCCTTTGCAGAATCTTAGAATTTTTGAGCTGAAGAGTACCTTATAAACCGGAGCTACAAACCCTTCATTTGACATATGAGAAAAACTAAGCTCCATGAGGATGTGTGAGCCCTGCCCCAAGTTATACAATTACTGACATAAGTTGGGACTAACTAGGTCTACAGACTTCCCTTTCTACCAGCACTGAAAGACATTAATCTTAGAGAAAACCATTACCTCTTGAAGAACTCTCTTCATCTTTAATAATAAGGTCTTGACGGCTGTGCAGTCCTGTAACATAAGTCTGAATGGTAGAGAATCTAAGCCTCCGTTTTCCTCCACACCTTGCAGGGGCCAATCTGCAGATGGACTGCTGGGCATTCGGCTCATATGGGAAAACCTGGCTTCCTGATCATTGTCTTTTGTTAATTTCAGGGACAGGTTCCTAACAAGACAAAAAATGAACAAAAATTACTATACAGCATATTCAGAGCAGTATTTTCCAAGCTGTTGATCAATGTCAGTAGTGAGCTAGAAAGATTTTTCTTTATGACTCCATTATCTCCTCATATTAATCTTTGAAAATTCTGAAACCTTTGTCGAAATTATGGAATGGGTCAATTGTATATGTAGTGGTAAGATTCAATGACAATCACTGTTATAGAATTTTTTCGCCAACTAGAACTTCTATTAAATATGGTAACAATGTTTACACTTTATTACACATGATAAGTGTTTACATTTTTAACTCTTTTAAAAATGCTGAAAGTCAAAAGAAATCACTGAAAGAAATTTTATATAGAGATTTTATAAAAATATGCTTAAAAATTAACTGGGAGGAAAAAATTATGAAACCAAAACTTGAGATAAAATAATTTCTGTTATTTTAATTTACCTAATCAAACAATGGCCATTTCCGGATTGACTAGTATGCACAGGATTTTATGTGAAAATAGTGAAATAAATGTGAAATGCAGAACTCCATATGTAATTAGCATGCTTATCAAATAATCATTAAAATTTTAGCATAGTAATGTATGAAAAAACATATTTATTTTGTTCTACTTGATAATGAACAATTATTATCATTATTATTATTTTCTTTATTAAAATTGCTAACTTTGGTTATTTTGGTGGTGTCTCCAGGCTGTATAATACATAAAAGATTCATTTCTTATTTCATCTACAAATGCTTTTGGTATAAGTGGTGACTCACAGTTTGGAACTTTAGGCCAAAATTAACAGTTCAAGAATATCTGTTACTTTTATAGATTTTTCTCTTTCTTTTAACCTAACATATGACATTTATAGTAATAGGGTCCTCAGGGAATATCATTTGTTCAGTCATAAATATTGTTTTTCAACAATTATTTTTAAATAATGCATTTTAAAAATAATTTAACATGCTTAGATTGAATGTATATATACAGAAAAGATATTAAGATTAATAATTTTCCAAACACGTCTATCAGGCAGATCTAAAAAAGGTATGAAAAGAGGAGCTTAAGAAAATAATCATTTTTCATGTGCTTGTCTAAATTTGTTTCCATTTGTTAAAACCAAGGGGCCTACACAATAATGACAATTAACATTATAACATAGCTCAGGATATTTATGAAATAATAGTTTAGGACTTATGCTCAATTTCTATAGGTTCTATGTATATTATTTACTGAATTATATGACAAGGTCACTTGGCAACCTAAATTGAGAAAAAACAGAGTTGCCTTGGAGCCAGCCACCAACGTCAGGAAATGATGCGAATAAAAAAATACATTTATCTTCAGTTAATTTTATCCATCTGATTATTCACTAATACTATAATTTAATTTATAAAGTATTGGATAATTAGTAAAGAAAACACATTTTTTGCATCACACCATTGTTCACTTGTCTTCACATTGATTACCATTGTCTTTTGAAGTGATAAGATAGTAAATACTATCCCCACCTTACATTTATAATTAAATAATAGATAAACAGCCATAGCTAACATCTTTTGAGGACTGACTATGGGCCAAGTACTGTGCTAACCATTTCATGTGTGCTAATTCATTCAAACACTGAACAAGACCAATAGGTAGATATAATGAGTATCTTAATTTTACATACCAGGAAAGAGACCCAGACAGGTAATTTTTCTAAATTAAATAGCTATTAAGAAGTAGACCTGAGAGGATTCAACCTAAGTACATAAGCAAGATAAGACTTTTTCCCCTACTAACCATATTGTGTGCAAATATATAATAATTAATGTATCTCAGGTAGTCATGTAAGGCCTTTACATATGCTAAGCCATTTAATACTCATAACAACTCTTTGAGTTATTATAATCTCCACTTCACAGCTGAGGGATTTGAGTCTCAAAGAGGTTAAGTTACATGCTGATGGGGACAGAGCAAACAAGGGACAGAGCTGCGATTTGAATGCAGGCAATGCACTCAAGCTCTAAATCACTACAAGATGCTGCATCTCATGTGAAAAATAAGCAAGCAAATGAACAAAAAACAGATATTGAAAAACAAGTCATACCTACAATTACACCAAGAATCATTTATATTTTCACTTTTAAAATATATCTGATATGACTGATGCATTTTAATTACACACAACTTGTAGTGAACTATAAAGTTATTCTTAAAGGTTTTTTATTTTCTTTTAGTGTCTTTCATGCTATTTTCTCTAAGACTAAGAAGAATAAAATGAAATATAAAAATTAGAATTCATGTTACGTGTAACAGCATTTTAGTTATAATAGAATTTTTAAAGATTTACCAGGTTTCAGTTGTGAACAAGCCTGGTGTCTGGCACATATTAGGCTGACTCAGTAAATAATTGCATAACTGAAGTGGAATAAATGAATACAATAATGAGTGAGTGAACAAAACATAATTCTTTGCAATAATCTATGCCTACAATTCTCATTTGTACACAGGAAATTTTCTGCACGGTGGATTGTTATGTATTGCAGGACTGCCAACCACAGCTTGAAATTTCCCAGCACTCTTACAATAAAATAATTAAACTAACAGTTTTATAATCCCTTTTAATTAGGTTGCTGCTTCTTTGAACCTGTTTGTCCAATCATGTATCTAAACATCAATAAAGACTGGAAAATCTTTCAGAAACCATACCAGTGTGAAGTTCTATGATTAATTTCCAGAAATTACTGAGGTTCTGAGGATTACTGCTCAACATTTACACATGGAAGGATCATTGCCATCTCAGATAGTAAGAAGTGGCCATATGCAAAAATGTATTTAGAATATAAAATTAGCCATTTGTTTTATACTTCAAAGGTTCGGATCCATTCTTAATTCCAACAAGAGAGAGAATGATGGTATTACTTCACAGTTATGGGAAACATCCACACTGTGTCCAACAGACCAATAGTAGCTGATGTTACAGAGATTAATAGGATTTCGTCACTGACCTCAAGAGGCTCACCACGATTATTAACTTCTCAGTAATTGATACTGAAAAATAACTAATATTCTTTCACATACAAAAACCAAATCCATTTATCTTGAAACATTTTATTTCTATGTGAAAAACAGTGGGCTACAGTAATCAAAACCATTCTTAATTGGTTGATGTGTGGAGTTTACAATTGTTAAATATTTTGAATATCAGTGTTTTTAATAATAGACTATGAATGGGCCAAAAATACTCCTGCATCTCTGGACAAGTTCACCTAAAAAAAAAAAAAATTCCATGTAATTGACAAGAAAAGGAGCAAAGTCTCTGATACGAATTCATAGTTCTTCTAGCACAGACAACCTGTAAAAAGGCCAGGAGGGCAGAGCTAGGATCAGGTGCTCTCCTCTTCCTGCATCAGCAGAGCTCATGAGATAATACAAGTCATGTACTTTAGAATATATAGCTCTCTGTCTCCCAACACTATGAATTATTATTGTTTCTGAAGAAACATGCTTTATATCAAAAAAGATAGTCCCTTAACTCCACATACTCACACACACAAAGGGTAAAATACTGAGGCCCCACACAGTGGTTCATTAATCACCATAACTACCGCAAACAAAAAACAAAGACAATGTAATCTCCACTGAGCACATTCATATGCACTTTACCCTGTCTGTGTCAACTCCACAAGTCTTTGGTAGAATTGCTCAGTAATATTTGTACTTGCCTTGCTGCTTATAAATGCTACCCAAGTCTTTATAATTTAAAATTTAGTAACATTTAGATAAAGTTGCACTGAGATTTGTGAATCTTTCTCACTCCATAAGTATCAAAATAATAAAGCTTTTGAGTAAAATTAACAGCAAAACTCATGACCATTACATTAAATATATTCTTGAACGTTTCACCTTGAGAAACTTGAGAGTTGCAATTGGTATTTGAAACATTTGACTATGCTTCAATAAAATAAAAAAAAAAATAAAACATTTGACTTAAACTACTATGGTAAATTGGCTCTGCATTTTTGTCACTCGGATCCCTTGTGTGAAAGGAATTTTCTAGCAAGCTACTTCAAAAGTTCTGCTGTAATTCTATTTTTAGTATGACAGACAAGCTTAATGGGAAAATACATATCTTGACATAAACCATAGAGTGATTAAAGAATTTTTCCTTACCAGGAAGAAAAAATGAAACTATTTTCCTGATTTTTTTTCTCATTTGTTTATAACTGGCCCTATCATTTTGATAGTGAGAAATTTTCTTCCCACCCACATTTATTCTTCAAATCACTTGGAAACTTCCCAATATAATGGCCCAAATGACTAACAAAATACAAAATCATGCCAGTTACAAAGGATTGATGCTATTATCTGTCATAGGAACTACTTATTTAGTGCACTGACACCTTACTTATTTAGTGTACTGACACCTTTCATTACAGTGAGTATTTGTGGCCATAAGGGACCTCAGTGATTTGTATTTTATAATGTGGCTATGATTTCTGAAGTAGATTTCCAAGGAGTGAAAAGCAAAATTAATCTCTATTTGTCCAGCATAATAAATGCATATGCATACAACTGCCTTCCAAAGCTTCATAAGTGAATTTGCAGAAAATACTACTATGTTTTAAGAAGCCTTACTTTGGGAAACTTATTGTCATTTAAACCTCATTTCAAAAAGGGCCAGGTCATTTATGGTAAATTAAATCTTAGCTTTGAAGACTTCAAAGACAGGCACAAAGGTATGAACCTGTATTAATGAACTGGCTTCCCAGAACCTAATAAAACTGTCTGTTTAAGGAACTAACTATAAAAAGTCTATTGTTGATGAATAAACTATGCATTTGCTCATGGTCTCTTTCAAAATATATCATTTATATGAAAGTGTCATTTTAGGGAAAAAAAAACAACTTGTTATTGGGCTGTGCTTCACAGTCCTGCAATCTTTGCAGCTGTCCAGCCGTGAAACTGAAGAAAGAACCCAAAGTCAGCGACAGAGACATCAGTGATTTATTGGACAGGGAATATTACAAGTCAGAAGCAAAGGTCCTGGAGCAACACCCTACCGTGTACTACCGATGGCAGGCAGGACACAGCAGTGATGTTTGCTACATGGAGGAGGAGGCTATCAGTTATAGGGGGCATGACACCAGAAGGGCTCCTAGGTTGCCAGGATGACTGCTGGAGCACGCCTCTCACAGCTCTGAGTTAGCACCTGTCGTGAGGGCTGCTGTTGCCTGCTGATGATGGAACATACTGGATCCATTCTGGTCCAAAGGCTAGAATAATCTTTAGCTGGGGGTTGGCCAAGCATGCAGGTAGTTACTGGTTAAACTGTCAGCTTAGGAAGAGGAGGCAATCATGAACATAAGGTAAGGGGGAGGAAGGGTCAGATTGGACAGGGGATGGACAGACAGCATGACAGCAACCATCTTATGGGGCTTGTATCCGAAATTATTTTATAATTTCATATTTAGCTGTACTTTTGGCAGGGATGAAATCAATATCCATCCTTCCATGGTAGTATAGTGGTTATAAGAACTAGGTAACATTGACATGTAAATTCATATCATTTTACATTGAGATAAATTCACATGTGAGAAGGATTATGCTACTAGCTGAACTGATAGGTAGAGCAAAGGCAAGATATGGGGAAAGACAAGATAAAATCCTTACATCTTAACATAACCAAAAAGGTTATCTAGCAACTGTTTACCTCACATACCTCATCTTATAACAACTGCTTCCTAGTTTTTTGAGTTCCAATTACACTGTCCTTCATTCAGGCACTGAAATGTGCCAAGCTCCATTCTGCCTCAGGAACTTTGCACGTGTTTTTCTATCTGCATGAAAAAGCATTGCTTATCCACCTTCAGGTCTCATTTTAAAATACATCACTTCTTCAGGAAACCTCCTTTGCATCTAGTACTCCACCCTTCAAACATAGGCGGGTTCCTCTTTTCCATGCTGTGCCTTCCTTTATAGCATTTATCCCAGATGCAGTGTAAAAAATTAATTTGAGGAGACCCTCGAGAACACATTGGACTAAGCTGTCCTACACTCTACCTCATGTTCTAAATGCAGCGATATACTAGATAAATTATAATCACGTTTATTTTTAAACATATTATAGTACAGGAGGAAAAGATAGAAAAATTTCCAGGCACCAAAGGGCAAAATTAAAACAGCAATAGTTATATGCTGTTTTATATGCCACTGTGGTGGTTTCAGGGTGTTGAACTTGGATACAGCCTGTAAAAACAAGCTGGAGTTTTCATGTTTATGCAGACACAAAAGAGTACCTGCCACTGACAAAGAAGCTGTGCAATGCTAGGAGAGATGAGACTTCCAAACTTTAAAAAACTCTCAAAAAATCAATCTGATCTACTTGTGAATTAACTGCCTGCTAGAACAACACTCTTCTTTCTCTAAAGAAAGACAGTAAAATACAGACTCTCGAAAATATGTAAGCCACAATGTCTGGCAAATGAATAGATATGCAAAGCAGCAGGAAACAATCCATAGACACTATGAGATGACCCTTATATGGGAATTAGCAGACAAGGATTTTAAGCAGTTATGATAAATATGTTCAAAGTCTTAAAAGAAAAAGTGAACACAATGAATAAATAGATGTTTACTCTCATCAGAGAAATAAAAACTATTAAAAAATAACTAAAATGGAAACTCAATTCTAGAATTAATTGATATAATTTATGAATGGAAAAAATTATTATAGCAGGTATTGTTGGCTGCTTGTCCCTATTCACTCATACTTCCTTCCTGACTCTTTAAAACAAAAGCAAACAAAACCAAAACACTCTGTAATTTGTTCAAATGCTGGCTCTCCTACGGCTCCAAGAAATGACAGGCAACCTGGTGGGAATCTTCAAGGAACTGTTTCCTCTCTGGTAAAAGGAGACCCACAGAAAAGAGATGGCCATTTTTCCTGTAGATGTTTTGGCTTGATGTACTGCTTGGAACTATGGGTGTACTCTGCAAACAGGCAAAAATTCAGCTGTGGGAAAACCAAAGAGCAAAAAAGTTGAGTAGGCCTGCCTCCATATAATGTCACTGTTTCTCTCAATTATTCAACACTAGAGACTTGCTATCTCTAGATTTCTTGTTAGACAAGATAAGATATTTTTTGACTGTTTAATGAACTTTGAGTTAGGTTCTTCTTACTTGAAGCAGAACACATTCTAACTAGTATCACCACTAAATTATAAATTCCAATAAGAACATTAAATCTAGAAATAACAGCAGGATAACAAGTTAATTGTGTATTTGTTAAATGACTATATTTGAGACTAGCAATTCAAAGGAAATATGAACAGTGCTTATTTTTCTTGTTCATCAATGTATCCACAAAACCTTGCACAATTGTATGCAATGTTCATATCAAAAGAATAATCAAATTTAGTGCTAGCAAAAGCATTATAGGTCTAGTTTAACATTCCTATTTAATGTATAAGGAGCTCAAACTTAAATTTATTTTCTAAGGATCTAAGCTAGAAGGTGTGGAATCCTGGTCTCCTGACTTCTAGTCTAGTGCTCTTTTCTCCATATTGCATCATCTTTTAATAGGGTTAAAATTTAAAGTATACTTGCATTTATCTATGCTATTTTCACTGAAGCTTGAATAGTGAAATGTTAGGTTATAATCACAGGGAATTACAAAGGACTGCTACTCCCTAGAAAAGTTAGAATTTCCTTCTTCGAAATTTTCAAGAAAGTAGATAGTCTATGAGTGTAAACCTGCTCATACAAACTTCTGAAAGTAGTTGTTTGGCCTTGAAAAGAAAAGACTGAGTTGATTGTCTTTGTTCAGCAACTTTTCACTACGCCATTAATGTCATGCATAGTTTTCCCTTTCATTCTCTACTTTTGTTTTCACATGTGATTTAAGATCCAGTTTAAGGATCATTTCACTTAGGAAAAGAACTAGAATGAATGAATGTAGGGATGAAAGTACAATAAAGTTCAGGAAACAATGATTCAAATTATTGTTTTAAAAATCCCATGTGCATATACATTCATATAAAGATATACACCAAAATCTTTGTGCACATTTATACATCTTTCACTTTGTAGTTACTCACTTAATTGTAGATACTGTAAGTTTTAAGTATGCTATGATTGAATTAATAGTATATTTGGTGTTCTTTCCCAGAGCACTCAAGCTGTCAGAAAGTTAAGGGCACAGAATCAACAAAAACATTTTATACAGATGGACAACAAATTTTTATTTATTTTTCCCTGATACTGTACAAGTGATTCTCAATTTAGAAAAACTCATAGACTGGCTGGTCTTCCTGTGTCTAACAGATATCAACCAAAAGTTTTTAAAAATCTTAAATTCCTTCTTTCTAGTTTCCCAGGCAATTCATCATACAAACAACGTTAATTCTCTGATATATTTGCAGGCTCTTATGTTCAACATTTTCCTTATATGTATCTCTTTTGGGGGGGAGTCAGGAAAAATTTCCCACCCTCTCATCCAGCACACCATGGAAGTGATTTTATTTGGAAAATTCTGGACTATACAAGGAAAACAAATTAAAGTTGAATAAAATCAGATTTTTGAGGAATAATTATCTCACTATGATACTAAAGATCTTTTTAAAACTGTTCAATTTCATTGTAGTAAATTGTTGCTAAATTTACTTTCAAAGGCATGTATAAAGATGAAAATCATCTAAAAATGGGAAAGAGTTTTACTGTATTATTTTATTCTAATTAATGTCTTGATCGTGGTAGTATTCTATAAGTGTATTTTAGATACAAGGCAATTTTTATAGTTATCTATGATACACATTTTATAGTTATCTACTAGAGTACTTACATATTATAATTAATTTGAAGTATTTTTAGTGGAAGAAATACACAGGAAAAGTTACTATTTAATTTATATTTGCCTTTAAAAGTAATCTTTTCTAAAGTCACAAACTCAAGCTCTAATATAACTTGCCTTATAATTAAACTTTTTTCTTTTTTAAAATAAAATTCTTTTCAACAACAAGAGTTTCATATTTGTATATAACAGAATAAAAACATATAAGCCATCATTTTTAGAGATGTAAATTGTGTTTTTGAAAGTAATTTTTTTCCCAGTGCTATTTGTTACCTGCCCTCTTCCCTTCAATACCAGGATCATAAGTCACAAAAGTACCAAGGTCTTGCTTCAGATCCACATCATGTAGGGAATTTGATTCATCTTTCAGAACCAAACTACCATCATAAACCTTATCCTTATTCATTATTGCATAATATATTTAGAACCTGATGTTGTTTTAAGAACTTGTGTGCAAAATTTTCCTTTTATAACCATTTAAGGAGAACACATCATGGGTTTTTAAATATAATTTACAAGAATGTTTATTAAAAAAGTTACTGTATACTTGCTTGCAATAATTTGCATTATATCAGAAACTTCTTAGAAAATAAAACAAAACTATAGAATGTCTTTAATTTGCCTCTAAGAATTTAAGTAACCTTTATAAAACGCAATTTTTAAAAAATATAAGCAGCAAAGGTCAATTACAATAAAGTTCTGATACGTACCATTGAAGATATGCTAAAATTTATACAATCTACAGTCAATTACATAGTTTTGAAAGACTTTTCTATGCCCTTTACCTGTTAAAAGTATTCAAAATTCTTAACAATCTAAGTGTAATAAGTGTTAGCCATGAAAGTATAATCCAGGAAGTAGTGCTTCCAAACAGAAAATCAATTGTTGCCCTGTAACTTGACATAAAGGCAATACCTAAAATTATTAGCATAATACACAGAGGCAAGGAAACTGTAAAACCTCCAACATTTTCTGAAGCTAAAAGACTTGGAGATTATGACTTTGAGTAAATTTTTAGAGCCACAACTTTACCAATTTGAGAAAAATTAGTAAAACCTACATCAAGCTTATCAACAAAATTTCCCAGATTCTGTTCTTGAAGTGAATAACAAAAGGCACTGTGATGGTTTATATTCAATTTCAACTAGAAAAATAAGATTTTCCACATTACACAAAATCAAGTATTTCCAAATATCTTGACAAACTTACACATACACAAAAATCGCCTGGCTTACTACTCATATATGGATTCCAGGACTGTATCTCCAGCCCACTGGGTCATACTCTTGTCTTGCTAGCTTTAGCAAGACAAACAAATCATGTAGCGCAATAGCAGAATAGGTTAGACTTATCTTATCATGCTCACTCGCCATAATTTTCCCCAGGATACATATGAGTTTTGACATCATGTGGCTAATTTATACTTATCCTTTAAGCCTAAATTAGTGCACCCCCTCTCCCAGGAAGTCCTCTCCAATCCTTCACACTACCTCAGGCTGCATTAATTGCCTCTTCCTTTTGGTCCAGTAACACCAAAGAAGCTGAGACTGTTTTTGGTGATCTTTATATTTCCAAGTTTCTGTTGAATAAATTAATATATGGCAATTTCACATACACTATACACATGTGCTAATAATTCTAGTGTATTAATCCTAAATAACAGATTTACATATCACAATTTCCCATGGAGCACTTTCAGATTTACCTTTGGAGCCTTATCAAGGTGAAACTCTTAAATGTAGTCATTACATTAGGGGTGGATAAAGAAGAGAATAATATCAGGTAGAATTAAAACAACAACAATGACAGAAATAATTATAATAGAAACTAGTTTGGAGTATGAATATAGGTATCAAGTACCACTGCCCCTTGGTATCTGTAGTACATAGTTCCAGGAACCTGGGCAGGTATCAAAATCCACGTATGCTAAGTATGCTTGAGTTCCACAGTCGCCCTCCAATCTATGCTTCCCACATCCCAGGATTCAACCAACCCTGGATCAGGTATTCTTTGTGATACTGGGTTGGTTGAATCCACAGATGTGAAACCCATGGATGTGCGGGGCCAACTATGTATTTATTTTAAAAAAAATCCTTGTATGATGGACCAGCACAGTTCAAACCCATGTTGTTCAAGGGTCAACTATAGTTGCACAAGAATAAAGTGTAATAGGAATTTTCATAGCTTCTAGGTTTAAATCTAGTTCCCCCTGAGAATGGAGATTCTTGCTCTTGGGGAGAACTATTTTATGTAACATAAAGTTGTAGTGGAAGTACAATTATTTGAGTGAGGAAAATCTCATTTTTAATAATATAGCAAACAATATGTAGTATGCAATTTATTTTGAAGATCATTCCTACTAAATGAAAAATACTTAAGTAGGTTCTAGCCAATAAGTTGTCCCAAAGCCCTAATTCTAGAAACTAAGTGGCCTTTGGAATCATGAGCATTGGAGAGTTACAACTCTGTGCCTGAAGTTAGATTAAGAAAAATTAGAAAGTACCTGAAGATTAATAAACTGGTAATCAAGAAGTAAGCATTGTTTTCTTCAATTACCAGCTGCAATTACTAAAGGAGGCAGATAGCTAGATATGAGCAGAGAAAGAGGGGTCATGGGCCAAATGGCTGGAAACCATACATCTTGTGAACAATGGGGGACCTTGGACAGACAGAAAAGCAGAAACCTCCAAACTGGTAAGAAATCACATGTTTTGGGGTGACAGGTGTCCTGGAGACAGACAAAGAAAGGTGGTAAAAGGTGGGAAACTCTGGCATCCGAATATAACCTTTTGCTCATTATGTCCTTATTACAATAAAATTAGCCTTGCAGATAGGAAGTATCCATCATGCAGCAAGGCCATGACACTTCCCATCAACACTAAATAAGGACAAAAATCCCTCCCTCCCTCGGGAAGGTGGAGCGGGGATGAAAATCAGGGAATACGACCCCAAAACTCTCCCTCCCCAATGAATATTCTGTCCATTCATTTTTATACCCTATGTAACCAGTTTGCTAAAGAAACTCAGGGCAGTACTCACTCTCAAGTGTCCTATCACGTAACAAACCCTTTTTACTTTCTTGACCCCCGTGTCTCATTTCTGAATTCCTTCTGCAACGAGACAAGAACCTACTCTCTGGTAATGTAATTATATTCTAAGTAATATCACTTTTTAAGATATCTAATAGTCAATCATGATATTATGTACTGTGACTAATATACTGTGAACTATAATTCAGTTAAGAGAAACTAGAGATATCTTTCATTTTGGGTTACAAGGCCACAGTCTGCTCTTGATGGTCAGTTCAAATTGCAGCTGCAGTGCACAGCAAACAGAGCACAGCTGCTCTGTGTACCCAATCCTATAACAGATTGTCCCTGTGTGATATAAAGCACAATACGGACTTGGCAGGCGGCAGCTAAAAATACAATTGCTTTTTATTTTAACAAAGTATTAATACTCAAATATGCCTTTTAAAAAAAGTTTAAATCTTCAGGAGCTTGTGTGTTGTATTAGCATAATAATAGCTGAGTAATCCTAGTAAAGAATCCTGCTAACTTTGTGTAAGACTGTATTTCCTAAACTTAAACATTCATTCGTTTATTCTTTCAATAATTATTTATTGAGCACTCATAATATCTATTAATGTCCTAAGGAATTAGATTTGTAAAATATTATAGTAAATAATTTCCTATAGTAAATAATTTGGCTTATGACAAAATTGTCTCCAAGAAAGGTGCTGAATTTATTTCAAATCTCTATGCTACATGGTAAAATAATAAACATTATAATAGTGAAAGTACAGTCTCAACATATAGAACCATCAAATGGTGCTGATTCTAAAAATAAACGTAATCATAAATGGACAAGAAAGGCAAAACGTGTCAATATTTTTTCTCTCTGAAACAGAGAACCACTAAAGTTGTCATAAATAACAGGCCAGATTATCTGTGTAAATGAAAAGTGTATCACACGGTTTATGCATAGATTATACATCATACAAGTGTCAAGGTATAAACATCTTCTGCAAGGAACACACAAAAAATCCTTGAGGCCAGTAAGAGAATCTGAGACTAGACCTTGAAAGGAATGACATTAAGACAGAGTGTCATATCTAAACTGATTTAAATGATTCAGTTTAAAGTTGTTGAATTACCTTTCCATTGTTCATCAGTATAACATGAACATAGACAAATACTACAATCATACATATATAAACAGGAAATGTGGCCATAAATCACAAGGTTAGATAAGTCAGAAGCTGCAAAATGTTTTAGGTTTCTGTTGATGAATCTTTTTCTAACTCCTGTCAGGAAGACACAGACACTTAGATTGTTGGACTCTATCTTTGTCTCCAATATATTCCCCTTTGAATGTTATCTCAGTTTCTTTCTTTCTATGCTGAAGTGTACTTGACATTTAAAACCAGATAACAGTAGGTGCTGGTGGCATAGGATGGTTTCTCTTTTACACAAGCAGCAGAAACACAGATTGGTATCAATGTTCAATTGTCTTTGAACCAGAGATGAGGATGAAAAAGAAAATACCCAGTCCTTTTCTTTACGCAACCTACGAAGAACTGATAAAAAAAAAAAACCCTCCATTTTGCTCTTTGCTCTCCAGAGACAACGATGTATTTAAGGAAGGATAACAGGGAAAAAGAAATTCCTCAGATAAAAATCAAGTTCCATTCTTAAAACAAGTCTTCCCAAAATGACTATATGAAGTTGTTTTATATCTACTTGATGCCTGAAAAAAAAAGTGTTTTCTTTAGTGAACGGTCTTAATTGTGTCCTTAATGTACCACCTTTTAATATATTTTAATGGTCAACTAAGATATCAATAATCTACAGAAGAGGAACTTAAAGGACAGAGACTGAACAGAATGCAAAAAGCAAAACTGAGCTTTAAATAGAAAGATTTTGGCTCTAAAGTCTGTATCCTAACCCCTCTGTTCCCTCCAGAGACAGCTGCTTGGCAAAAATTCAGTGAGCTCCCTCAGCCAGACTCTAAAGGGCATAAATACATACTGATTGAAAAATATAAGCTAATTCTTACCTCAGAGTAATTTCTATGATCTTTTTATTTCTCTTTTCATCCAAAACATTTTTTATCTTATTCTTTAATAGTTTCATAGGAGAGTAGGAAGCTATACTATAATAATTTATATTGGGAAATTGACCTGAAAACAATTTTGGTTTTTAAAAAAAGTTCCCCAGAATCACTGAAGTGAACAATTTGGGGATATTTTCTTACAGGAAACTTCTTAGAAACCAGTCAGAGTAGTGTTAGAATGGATTCTGTTTTTGTTTTTTTATGTGAGCATCTGTGTGCATATAAAGAAATTCTCCCCCTTCCTATGCTAAAAATGCCTTTATTTTTCTTTGAGAAAGCCCCTCCTCTCCTCCATGACTGCATGCAATCAACATGGGATTGCTGAACAAGGCCCCCTCATTTGTTGTTTCGTGTGGTCACATGACTTGGCCTGCAAACAAACTCTGGTTCCCAGAAATATGAAACTTGAGCAACACAGCACAGGGACAGAAAACCACAGTAGCTAATGTGTTCTCATGGTGGAGCCTTGAAGATCTTATCCATTCATTCCTGAAACCCAGGGCCAAATTCACGGGCTTGCATCTTCTGCAGTGACACAAGATCTGGCTTTTAGAAGGGTTCTACTTTTGGCTTAATGCTCTGCTGTTATCATCTTGAAACTCCCAATCTCCAGACAAGGAGCCTTGCATTTTCACTTTTTTCTGGGCTCTGCAGACCGTGTAGATAGCCCTGCTCCCTTATCCCTGACATTACTATGTGCCAGATCTTCTTGAAGCCTGTTTAGTGTTTGCCTTTCCCTTTATATCTGTGAGCTATTTCATATCCTTACAATAATTTTTTTTTCTTAATGAAGTGAGCAAAATTAGGCTTCTGGGGCTTGTGTCAAAGAACCCTGTGTTTTATATTTGGCACACCCAAGACTAAAGTGTAAAATGTGAGAGTCTTTTTCCAATGCTCTCAACACCCTTTGGTGTATTCTTGTCATGTCCATTTCTATGATCTTCGTTAGGTTTGCTTTAGAGAATTATTGCTCCCTGGATATTCAGAATTCATTAGTGAGATATTTATTTCATTTTGCACTCTCTAAGCCAGAGGCTGCTCCCTTTTTGTAACCCTCCTGTCACAACATACTGATGCTGTGCTCTGTCTGTCACCACACTGACCCCTTTTATGTAATTAATTCAGCTAGTGTGCTGGTAGTTAATAGGGAACTTGTACAATATTTTTATTTTAACAGATTACTTCCTATTCAGAAGAAATGACTTCCCATAGAAAAATTTAGGGCATGTTTTCTGCTTGAAACAGATATTTTGTGGCTTTAAGTTTCTCAAATCATACTAAATATGGAGCCATATAGTTTGTCTACCAATTTTTCCTGCATTTAGAAGGGAAAATGAAGTTGTTCTAGGACTAGTATTTTCTGACCAAGTAAAGTGGTTGGGGGTCAGCACTAGAAAATTATATGGGCTTTTGTTTTCATGTGGAATTACCCTGCTTTAAAATGGAGTTGCATGCATTACAAATCTTGTAAGTTTTATGTTATACTGCCAAACTTTCTTTTCATTGGTAACTCTAATAAATTGACTTTAATTCATCGTCTCTCATTAGAAAAGTAAAAATGGATGGCTACTTTCTGTGATTATCTTAACTTTTAAAAGTATATTGCCCTACTAAATTATCATTGGGAACTTTAGGATACATTTTCTACTGTTTAAAAAAATATTTTATTTGATATTCTACTTTTGTTCTACATTCATTCTAAAAAATTCTCCACAAATTAAAATTTGACCTCGAGATAAATAAAAATTTCATGTGGGTCAAAATATTTCATTTTCTGTTTTAATGTTGTTTTAAGATTTAAAACATTTTATTTGTAAGTGATGTCAGTAATTTAAAATTGCACTTTTATTAAACAGAAATAGTTGCTATTGCCTTATCTATTAGTTACCACTTAAAAGAAAATAAAAGAAAAAAAAAGAAGAGAAGAAAGGAATAATGTCAAGAAACAATTATTTTCTTTATATGAAAGTATTATAAAAATATCCCTTGAGGTTTTGTTTAGTAACGAACACACACACAAATGAAACATGCCAATCATATAAGAACTGAACTTAAATTTTAGGCAGACTGGGCATTGGTGAATGAGTATCTTCTGCTTCCGGGATCATTTTGTTCTTTCTATGAAACCAACTGAGATTTGAATAAATCCCACTGATCTTATAAGGATGTTAAGGCATCAAAGAGATAAAGCTCTATGCCTTCAGCATCTCCTGAATTTACATGTTAGCTCCTGCATGTCCCAAGAAAGAGACTAGAAAATGTTAGTCACCAAAATGGTGACATTATTAAACAAGAGGTGACATATATTCACTTTTTAGTATAATTTTGTCATTATTGACTGCTTTTTTGTTGTTTATTTAAAACTTAACTGATGACATTGTTTTGAAATTTGATTTTTTCTTAGCCCATAATTCACTCAAATATGATTCAGTCTGCCCTCTGTCCCACATATCCTAGTTGTATTTGTTCAATTGATAACTATTTGCTTGTGTATTATAAGTGGAAACCTTTTTTTGTCAATGATTATCATGTTCACAGTACTAATGACAGACAAAGTTTATTTTTGTATTGTTTAGAGCGATTATTGGTTTGACTTCTAGGTATTCTCACATTTTTAGGAGCAAATTATTCAAGTGGTACAATAAGCAGCATAAAATTTCTCTGTTCTAGTAACTGAAGTAGATAAATAGTCACTGACAAGAGGACACTATCAGTCCTAGAAAACAAACATTTAAAATATTTACATCATGTTAAATTTATTAATTTAGCTATACATGTATATGTGTAAGCAATGGCTATAAAATAGTTCTTTATGGTTTTTTGCAAACGTTCTTTGAAAATGTTTAAGATGATAAAATTAGATACGATATCAGAACACTAGAATTTTTTATTCAAACAGAATAGCTGGTTCCTTGGGCTCTTCTGTGATTACCGTTTCTTGAAATCACACATTTAAATTGATATTCTATATGAGTAAACATGACATTTTCTTCTGTAAATAATACATCTTCCAACCCAAATCACAGTAGTCAACATGAATCCTATGTGATTCAAGTGAGAAATAAAATAGTTTAAAACATGAGTCAATATATTAAGACCAATGTCTCTAATATATCAGTGGTTACTAAAGCATACATCCTATCAGGTTGCATTTATCCAGATTCAGTAGTCTTGTCTACCTTTATTTATAAATGTTTCCTGAGTGTTCACTTACTCAAAGCCTCTCTAAGATAGCTAGCTAGCTAGGTAAGTCCAGACAGAGATACCGGATATTGAAGTATCCTTACGGGCAACCTAGGAACATTGTAAGGCATCAGATACCATACACTGAAAAATGATCTATAGTTTATCTTCTAAAACAGTTATGTCAAGTGTTCCCACTATAAATGGAGGTTTGGGATGATGTCTTTAAATAGACTATTTTTCTTCTTCCAGATTTCTTCTCTCTCGATCATAAGGAATACTCTAGAGATTGTTTTTCTTTTCTTCTCATCTGTCAAACTAGAAAATCTCACATCAGTATTTCAGTATAACTGGTGTATGATTGGTTTTGACAACATGTCATAATCATCCTAACTCACTTATAAAACAAATATATAGACCAATCAATATCAACTGTAGAAAGAGAAAAGTGAAACAATTTAGCCTTAATGCCTAGAGAAGGATACGTGATCCCATTTTGGCCTGATTTCTACCCTCAATGTTCTCATTATCTAGTAAGGGATGCAGTCAGAACACATATGTATGTATAACCATAGGGCAGAAAAAAGAAAATTGATCACACTTCTATTCTGGCCAAGTGCAGTGCACATACCTTGATGCAGTTATTACAGATAACTACAGGAGTCCAGGATTCTATCTTGGAAGCAATACCATTTGAGGCTGGTGTTGGACGTTAATGGAATGCTGTAAGAGTAAACGGGGTGAAATGGAGAAAGAATATCATACAGAGAGAACAGAATGAACAAAATCATGAAGTGAGGGCATATGTATAGAGAGACCAGGCTAGAAAGCTAAGACTGCAGTGAAATCATGGCAGGCCGTATATGCCAGACAAAACTTGTTTGGTTTTAGAGATAAGAAAACACTTTTGAAGTTTTTGGAGAGAGGAGTCAGATGGCCTCATCTTTCTTTTAGGAAGATAACTTTGGACATGATATGAAGGAAGGTTTAGAGTGATGATGCGTATTTGTGAAAGATAATTTTTCAAACATAACTGATACAAAAGCACTTTGAGATACATGCAGTGCTTCCCAAGTGTAAAGTATTAGGAACCAGTAGGGAAATACATGACCTGGTTTATATCGAGGATAGCACCAACTTAAGCATTAAGGACATTCCCATTTTTGCATCTACCAGGGATAAACCTGTGGGCCAGTGCTTTCTAAACTTACTTGACAAGAAGAACCCAAAGTATTAGTTAAAAACCTGAATATCAAAACCTACCGAACAAGAATCTCCTGGGGAGGGGTTTGGTAAGTTGCAGTTTTAACAAGCTCCTCAAATGATTTGTAACTGAGGAGAATAAGAGAAACCCTGCTGTCTAGATCAGTGCTTTCCAACCTTGCTGAATGGAGATCCTGATGCACTAGGTTGTGTGGGAGGCATTCTGGGTTCCTAACTAGCTCTCAGGTGATACCAGTGCTGCTAATCCACAGACCATTGACACTTTGGGTAACAAGGGACTAAACTCTTCTTTTTCTCTAAAAGAGGAATTTAAATAGGTTAGTATCATCATATATGTCCTTGCTCTGTCCAGTGAAGGCACCCAGCAGCAAGGACAAACATAGTAGTAAGTACATCTAGCACCTAGATGGTGGTTTCTAAAGCCATTTTCAGATTAAAGAAATCCACTCCTGGAAGAAGTGGTTGATTCCAGGCTGGGGAGGAAAAATACTAGATAAGCCTGTAGTGTTTTCTGGTGCCAGAAAGAAAACAAGTGCTCAAAAAAGAACGATGTTATGTCAAAAGGGCACAGAGACTCATCTAAAAAAGCTCCCAAAGGCCAGAGCTGGAACAATTTAAGCAACAGTATAAATAACAGCAGTACTGGATTCACCTATAAAATAAAATACACATCCATGAGGCCATACTAGTATCAATAATTGAGTAAATATTTAAATGAAGGAAAAGGGACAGCTCTCCCTAAAAACGAATTCTCTCCAGTCTCACATATGGTTGTTATCAAAACTGTAAAAGTCTCTAAAGATGTTCAGAAGTACTATCACTGAGTAATTGAACATCAGACTTCACTGAAATTTGATTTGTTAAAATTCTATGTCTTCAATTAATTAATGATGAATAAAATTACCAGTGACAGAAAGAATAATAGATTTTCTTATTTGTTTGATAGGCATGTGAGAATTATTTCATAGGGTATAATTATTTTTCATTTTTTATTTGAAGAGATTTGTAAATGTAAATATGCCTTTGAAAATGTCATGAAAAGGGAAGCTAATTTATTTATTATAAGATAGATTGAAATATCTGAAGAACAGATTACATAGAAGACTCATGTTGAAAACTTTTACAGAAGCAGAAAAAAAAGGAATCAAGTGAAATAAAATAAAGACGAAAGGAAATTAGAAAGGCTAAATAGTGGACACATTATTTTCTGGATAATAATACTATACATATTAAGAGTTTAATGGAAACACACCATTTGGGTAGTTTTTAATTATGTATATATCTCATTATTAATATTGTCTATTAACGATGTGTATTTTATTGATAACATATTTATTTGTTATCATACTAGGCAGAACCCTAAGGTGGCCTTTAAGATTCCACCTACTAATGCTCATGTTCTGTATATTCTCCTCTCTTTGAGCATGGGCAAAACCTGGAAATATGATAAGACATCACATGATTAATTTGATAATCAGTTGTCTTTCAGTTAATAATAAAAGAAGCTTATCCTGATGAGCCTGACCTAATCAGAGGATCCTTTAAAAGAAGAGGAAGCATCAGAGAAGTGTCTTCCTACTTACCTTGAAGGCAAAAGCCAGGCAAAGCCACTGTAAATTCTACAGATCCAAGGAACTCGGTTCTACCAATGACCAGCTGAGCTTGGAACAGGAGCCTCACCTGAGACCCAAGATGGACAACATCATGACTCTAGCCTGTGAGACCTGTCCAAACTCTTTACCCATGGAAACTGATCATCGATTGAAATACCCTGGACAAAAAAAAATACTATAAACATACTTATGCTATTGCCATTGTAGTGTTTTGAATTTTCTTAATAGTATCTTCTGCTTTAGAAATGAAACAGCATTCCTCTTTTCAAAAATTACTGAAGGGGCTATCTAATTATTTTATTTCTATCATTTTATTTTTTATTTTGTCATTTTCATACATTTATAGTAAAAATATAATGCTGAATTGATGTTTGTGGGAGGGAACATATCAGGAGTCATATAACAAGCTATAGATGTATGGATATTGTAGATAGAAGGGCTTTTTATAGACAGTTATAAATATTACTATTTCCATAGATACTTTCTATACATAGACACTTGACAGACGATTATATATGTGTATATTTTATACATTCTGACTTAATCCATACAAGAGACTAAAATTTAAAAACATAATTTTTAAATGATTAAATAAGATTTCCATAATTTTGAGATGTCAAGAAAATTTTAAGAATGAGGAAACTATGCCAAGAACTGTGAAGGGTCTGAGATTTTTAACCTACTTGTGAATTAACAAATAAACCAGTCATTTTATGAATGCTGGCAGAAGGCAAATTTCTGGGTCAGAGACAGAAGACTTCACTCACAGAGACAGCAGAGCTAGAGAATCAGTATTTTCTTGAGGCAGTTCCCTATGCCCCAATTCCCACAAGGTGATGCAGAGATGTGTTTGGCATTTGCAAACACAGTGAGTTAAGTTACAGGAGAGGACAGATGTTAGAGAAACTGAGTCTTTTATAAGGGGCAGTCCTTTGTTGCAGAGGGAAAAATATCTCAAATTTTCAAGGCTGTAAACCCCCCCCCAAAAAAAAGGACATTGTATCTCCCAAGGCTGATTGCTATACAGACAAGAGTTTTTGAAAAGATATTATAAAAAGAAAGGCAGTCCGTATGTCTGCTTGCAAAACCTGCAGTCATGTGTTAGACCGATGGGAAATTATCTTTCAACAAACTTTTATGAATTTCAGTACTTGTCATATCATCAGATGTTCACTGTGTAAGGAAAGAAAAAAGGTTACATGCATTTTTTCATTGGTTATGAAATTAGCATTCCCAATGTTAAGTTGTTTGTCTTATAAATTAGTTCCAATATTGATTGTATCCTATAAGTTTTGTTTGTTACTTTTTAAATGCATCAGCTAGGGCTTCATTTCATCTTCCCTGCTCCAGTTCATTTTGAGATGTCTGTATCAACATTGGCTAGAGCCTTATAATGATTAATCCCAGTGAGGACAGCTGTAAACACTGGGCAGTGGCTCAGTAGCTCTGCAGTTGGTAGATTTTTCAAAGTTTAAAAATCATGGGGCTCTCTTACTTCATGTCTGGATATTAAATGTATGTCACAACAATATGATACTTCATACTAGTAATAGTAAATAATGTTTTCCTACCATCCACATAAAGTGAAAGAAATTATTTTTTCCAGAGTAAAGATGTGTCTTTCTGCCAATAAATTCAAAAAGTCTTATCAAACCTGTCAGCAAAGGACCACAATGAGTTTAATGAAAAAAATCAGTATTTGTATAACATACTACCAAGCTGTAATAGCCCTTACGTGGGTTGAAAATTGAAGTTTCATTGCTTGTTCTCTAATGTTGCAGAAGAAAGGTTAATATAGCCACTAAAACGTTTTTAATGTTTTGTCTACCTGGGCTTATTTATTTATTTACCAGTTGCTTGTTAAATGCCTGTGTTCGGTTTGTAGTAATTGCCCTAGACTTTACCATTCTTATGTGAAAATCAACTCAACAAACAAATCTAGCTCTCAGAGTAAACATCTAGTTTGTACAGTGTGGTAGATATATACATATATATAAATATATCATTTTGTATCATAAAAACTGACATATAATATAAACAAATTGCAATTTGGTTCAAGTTGTGATCTAATGTTTTGAAATATAACTGAATTCAAATTTTAAATTCAACAACCATAATATGACTATTGCTTTTTCTCTAGTACTGCAAACATTCTTTGAAAAGTGTTATTGTGAATAACTACATGACATAGATAATACAGTGATAGTGCATATAATTCAATGATCACCATATTGGTGGAAATACATAGAAGAAAATGATTAATACTTTAGATATGTAGGGCAGTCTACCCAAGCAATAGAAATAAAAGCAAGAATAAACAAATGGGGCTTGATTAAACTTATAAGCTTCTGCACAGCAAGGGAAACCATAAGTAAAACAAACTGACAACCTATGGAATGGGAGAAAATTTTTGCAAATGATGAAACCGACAAAGGCTTGATCTCCAAAACATATAAGCAGCTCATACAACTGAGTAAGAAAAAAACAAACAACCCAATCCAAAAATGGGCAGAAGACCTAAACAAGCAATTCTCCGAGGAAGAAATACAAATGATCAATAGGCATATGAAAAAATGCTCAATATCACTAATTATCAGAGAAATGCAAGTCAAAACTATGATGAGGTATTGCCTCACACCAGTCAGAATGGCCATCATTCAAAAGTTCACAAATGACAAATGCTGGAGAGGCTGTGGAGAAAAGGGAACCCTCCTTCACTGCTGGTGGGAATGCAGTTTGGTGCAGCCACTGTGGAAAACAGTTTGGAGATTTCTCAAAAGACTAGGAATAGACTTACCATATGACCCGGGAATCCCACTCCTGGGCATATATCCAGAAGGAACCCTACTCCAAAATGACACCTGCACCCCAATGTTCCTAGCAGCTCTATTTACAATAGCCAAGGCATGGAGACAGCCTAAATGTCCATCAACGGATGACTGGATAAAGAAGATGTGGTATATTTATACTATGGAATACTACTCAGCCATAAACTAATGCCATTTGCAGCAGCATGGATGTCCCTGGAGAATGTTATTCTAAGTGAAGTAAGCCAGAAAGAGAAAGAAAAATATCATATGAGATTGCTTATATGTGGAATCTAAAAAAAAAAAAAAAAGAACATAAATACAAAACAGAAACAGACTCAGACATAGAATACAAACTTGTGGTTGCCAAAGGGGCAAAGGGTGGGAAGGAACAGACTGGGATTTCAAAATTTGTAGATACTGACAGGCATATGCAGAATAGATAAACAAGATTATACTGTATAGCCAGGGAAATAGATACAAGATCTTGTGGTAGCTCACAGTGAAAAAAAAATGTGACAATGAATATATGTATGTTCATGTATAACTGAAAAATTATGCTCTACACTGGAATTTGACACAACATTGTAAAATGACTATAACCCAATAAAAAATGTTTAAAAAATACTTTAGATATGTGCTGTTCAATAACATAAATTTTACTATTTGCAGAAACATGGATGGACCTGGAGGGCATTATGCTAAGTGAAATAAGCCATGCAGAGAAAGACATATACTATATGATATCTTTGTATGTGGAATCTAAGAAATAAAAGAAACTAGTGAATATAACAAACAAACAAAAAAGCAGACTCACAGGTATAGAAAACAAAGTAGTGGTTACCAGGTCAGGTAGAGGGGTAATATAGGGGTAGGGGAGTGGGAGGTGTAAACTACTGGGTGTAAGATAGGCTACAAGGATATATTATACAACATGGGGAATACAGCAAATATTTTGTAATAACTGTAAAGGAGTGAAACCTTTAAAAATTGTATAAAAAATCAGTCTCTAAACCTACATGACTATTAAAATTTAAATTAATGAAAATTAAATACAATTGAAAATTTAGTTACTCAGCCACATGTGGCTCTTTGGATATCACAGAAAACATTTCCAATAGCACAGAAAGTTCTACTGGACAGCACTTTTCCAGAATATTACATGTAAATAGTTTTTCAAGAGTTTCTAAAACAATATTGCATCAGGATGCAAGTTTAAATGAATGATTGTTCTAATATATATTACAGTGTATTCATGTGTTTAATTTCATAAATTACATTGAGTCATTACTGCAGTTTAATTGCCTATCAGGGAGTTACAAAAACATTTATTTCTAATGTTTTAACTTTATCAAGCTATGGCTCATTTGCTTGACTACAGAAAGCCCCCAAAGGACATACTTACTCCATTTCCGACAAAATCTTTAGGTCTATATAATAACCTACATAGTCTTTAGATGAATTTCATGTTTTTCTCAAATTCTTCCAATTAAAAAATGATCTAATTGTAATAGAAAACTACCAATAGAAACCTGAAGTGAAAGGATGAAAGAGAAAGTAAAAGATCTAAAATAAGTAGTGTCCATTTATAAGGAAAATGTTCTAAAAAGCTTTCAAATCAATGTAAAGTTCCTACATAGTTATATAAAGTACATATACATATAGATTATACATATATGTTTGTATATAAATTATATATGCAAATATATAATTTATTTTGAGGTATACACTTTTGGAAAAGAACTTAAGTCATTATTATTTATTAAAAAATCAAGAACTTTCCTGAAAGAAAATCAGATTTGCAATGCCTGCAAAATATTTTGTAAATAAAATAATATAGTAACAATTGACAGTTCTTTAATTCCTACTGTGTGTCAGACTATGTGCTTTATAATAAATATTTTATTTAATGATCTAGATGTACTTCCACATACCTACGGGAGAATATAGCACCCTTGCAATCCTTATATTTACAAAAAATAGCTATTTCACAGGAAAATGAGTAATAAAAACTGAAAACTTTCACCTGGAACATTTCAGTAGTTAATAATGGCTTCAATGTTCAAAACACATAAGACTCAAAAGAATAATTTACAGCATAACTACAAAAACAAATCTCAGTTTTGTTTTACCAAACTACGTCTCACTCAGATTTATTTGCTCTTTTAAATGAAGAAAAATATAACTGTAAGAGACTTTTTACAAAATATTTTTTCCAATTCCCTAGTGGCACAATTATAGAATCTACAGTAAAAGTTTAATCTCCAAAATTTTTAGTTTATGAAATAAATATTGAACACTTGCTTTTTCTTTGACATTAAATGTGTCTGAGACTTAAGGAGTGCAAATGAGGAAAAGAGAGATACAGACTGTCTTCTCTTCTCGAAAAGGAATACAAGGAGTCTTTATATTTTCCCTGTTATATGTATTAGTTAAATGGAATTATATGTCAAAAGGAAAAGTCATGAAAACCAGAGCAATATTTTAAGTTTCAGTTGTAAGTAATATGATGCTATTATAAATGAGTAAAAATAAAAAATAAGTAACCAAAAAATGATGGAGTGCTGCAGAAACATTAGAATTAGATTGTTTACCAAAAAAAAAAAAATAAAAAGCAAATCTGCATATTTGGTCAAGAGTTATGACTTTAAATTTAGGGAGCAAGTGAATAATATTTTTACAATTAAAAGACAGATACGTATGTAGTTTAAATATGTGATCAAGTTGAATCCAATCATATGCATTACTGAACTTGAATACTAGCAAAAAAAAGGGGGGTAGAAATTAGGACATATTCCACTTTATACTTCAGCCATTTAAAGGGAAAGGGAGAAAGGAAAAGTGGCATTTACTAAGCAATTAAAAACAAAAGATATTTAAGGCTTATTTCATTCACACTGATAATCTTAAAATATGCAGGGGTAATTAATGGGTCATTTAAAAAAGTCAGGAGAAAGGATCATTGATGATTTTGTTGGATAACTTTATAGAATGACATATAAATACTAAATAACAAAAGATCATCATAGCTTTTCAATTAACAATTAAGGTTTCAAATCTAGATCAAATGTTGACTAGACAGCTATTCAGACTGGCAAGAAGTTCCACTGGTAAACAGAATTGTATAACAATGTTTTTGAATCAGACAAAAATATTTGGATTGGTCGGGTGTGTGTGTGTGCGCATGCATGTGTGCACATGTGGATGTATCTAAAAGCCATCTACTGCTTTTAATGTCCATCACATTTTGTTTTTTCTTCTCACTTAGTACTGGTCACAGTTGACATCCTAAGGGGGATGTTCATGCTACACCAATGAAGTCCCTATTATTATTTCTCAAATTGAGAAGTGATAAGATTTAAACATGGATTATGTCCAGCAATTATCATCACCAACATCATCATCATTTTTATTATTTATAATATTAAAAGAGTGCTTTTTATGTGACATGCACTTTGCCAAGAATTTTACATATATTATCTTAATTAATCCTACAACAAATCTACAAGCTAGGTTCAATTATAATTTCCATTTTATACAAGGTAAAATTGAGATTACTGATTTATGACATTCAGTGTTCATGACTTTGTTCCTTTCTCTAAATGTAAGCTCCAAGATTGGAGGGTCATTTGTCTATTCTCTTCATTGATCTCTCAAAATTGCCTAGAATAGTACCCATTAAAAAAAAAAAAAAGTTGACAAGCAAATGAAGAATGTCTATTAGTTTAAGCCCTATGATGTTCAATAAAACAAATCAAACCACCACCTAACTGTGGTTAGTTTTCTGTTTATTTCTCAAATACTAGTTATCACTGGTTGGTGCATATGAACCTCTACTGCCCCTGCCTAGAGCCTTTTTTTGCATTTATCTAATCCTGTCGTGATGTCTTTTTGTTTACCAAGGTCCCTGACTAACATGTCAATTTGCTGGAAGCAATGTTGAAAATAAGTATCTTTAAACTTAAGAATACTTAAGAAAAGGTGAGGAGTCAACATCACTAAAAATAGCTTTGGAGTGAGCACTAGATATTGACACTCACTTTAGCTTTAATATGCTTAAGTGTTATTTTCTGCCATGAAATGCAAAGGTCTTAAACACAGGCTTTCCTTCAAATTTGGCCATGTTTTGAACTGAATTTTAATTCAGGGAGAGGGCAAGTTGAATTTCAAGATCCAAGTTTAAGAAGGGGATTATATGTGTTTAATACTGTCTGCTATAGGTTTAATACTGTCTGCTATAGGTTTAATACTGTCTGCTATAGGTTGAATCTCCTCAAAGTTTACCATCAAATCTCCTCAAAGTTTACCATCCCCAGGACCTCAGAATGTGACCTTATTTGGGGATTGGGCTGTTGCAGATGTTCAGATGAGGTTATAATGGAGTAGGGTGAGCCCCTACACCAATATAACTAGCATTATTATAAAAGGGGGAAATTTGAATACAAATAGCACACAAATGCAATGTGAAGGTGTAGGTAGAGATCACGATGATGATTCTACAAGCCAAGAAAGGACAAAGATGGCCAACAAATCATCAGAACCTAGGGAAGAGGCAAGGAGATGAATCTTTCTCACAGCCCTCAAAAGGAACCAGTCCTATCAACACCTTGATCTCAGACTTCTAGCCTCCAGAACTGCAAGATGATAAATCCCTGTTGTCTAGGTGACCTACTTTGTGGAACTTTGTTACAGCAGCCCTAAAAAACTAATACACCATCCTTCCTTACTTGTCATGTTAAAGAGCAACCAAATCTTATCACCAGATAAGATTTATTCTATGATATATTGAAGTACCCATCAAAGTATAGATGAATGTCCAAAATAGCCAACTATTTCCATTGCTTTTTAGATATTTTGTCAATAACTAATGTTAGATATTCTAACCTTTTGATTAAAATGCAATATATTTCAAAACATCAGAGGCAGTCATAACTAAATGTGTAACCACAAGCACATGTAAAATCTTCCCTCTCTACAAGATTGGAATTAATCTTACCCTGTTCCCCTCTATTAGTAATAAATATTATGAATTACTAGAATCCTTCATTTCACCAAAACATATAAATAAGGAAGTCATGAAAATATCTTCAGGCCAAAATTTATCTATAACAATATTGTTTTTGAAAGATAACTATTTGGTGTGTAAATGCAAAAGCTGAGCCTGAATATAATATGTCTGAATGCCAGCACTAATATTTATACGTTATGACCCACTTTATTTGCCTGAGTGTCACATTAACCTCAAGGCTTGAGATGCCCCCATGTTATTTCACAGCAGAACATTACATACACCAGTGAACATTATTACCTCTGAGAGACATAATAATTTCAAGAAATGAACCATTAAATTAGGATTTTTTTTAATCTACTTTTTGGTACATAACCATGCCATTAATTTTCTATAAAATGATGCATAGTACCTTAAGAAAAAAAATAATAAAAAGTCATTTATAGACATACTAGAAACAATAGTTTCTTCATAATAATATAGTGAAAAAATGAGAAAACTCTATTCAATGGAAGTATAATAAAAACTGGTAGAAAATTACCTCTGGCAAAGAAGAGATATACTTACTGATAATATACTCCAAGTGCATATATTTATCATTTTTGTATTCAAATTTTTAAAAGGCATTATATACTCATTCACAAAATTACACTTACTTTCCTTCAGAGACAAATTTCTGAGGAAAAATAAATTATGACCAAACAGATATCTACATATTATAAGATAAAAAGTATAATATATCCCTTTCTCCTCAGGATCAAGAAAATCATCAAAAGAAAAAGGTACCAATGCAATTTAACCATTAAATATAGCATATGTTAATTATGATTACATTCAAATAAATCAAGTACTATAAAACTAGAAATACATTGCTAAGATATAATGTGGTAACCAAGTTGAATATTTTTACTGTCTCAATATTTTGGAAAAAAATGCACAAATCTTGCACCAAAATTTCTGGTCAGTTTAAACACATTGGCAGTAATAAGTCTAGAAAAATTTTAAAGTGAATTTACATTTTTAGCAAACAGTCAAGGATATACATTTGATTCTAATACAAATACCACTAACCCAACGTCAAGATTTTCAAGCTGTACCTATCTTATCTGCATTAGGGCAAGACAGAAAAAGACATAGTGATAGAATGCAACTGGGCAATTTTCCTTAAGAAGGAAAAATAGAAGAAAATTAATTATATTTTTGATGATTTATAGTCTTGTATACACATTCTATACTAGTCTGTATTTTTGATTTTCAAATATTTTCCCCTTTCTCTCATCAGCTTATTTTGATTTGTGAACCGATGTATCAGATTTAATATGTGACACTGAAGAGTTTAGAAACATCAACTTTAGTAGTCCACATTTATACCATCGTACACATAATTTACAGCAGCGTGCACACTTTTGCATCTAGTTTTATTAGAGCAGGCAGATAGCTAGATGTGACTAGAGAAAGGAGGACACAGGCCAAATGGCAGGAATTGGGCAGAAAGTGGGACACAGGCCAAATGCAGGAAACCATACATCATATAAGCACCAGGGGTCCTTGGGCAATGAAAGAAAAGCAGGAACCTCTGGGCTGATATGTGGTTACACCTTTTGGGGTGATGAGTGGCCTGAGACCAACAAAGAAAGGTGGGAAAAGGCAGGGATCTCTAGTGTCCGAATTTAACATTTTGTTCATGATGTCCTCATTTCAATAAAATTAGTCTTGCAGATTAAAAGTACCCATCATGCACCAACGCCATGACACTTCCGATCCACGCTAAATAAGAACAAAAATCCCTCCTCCCTTCGGGAGGGTGGAATTGAGATGAAAATCTGGGAATATGACCCTAGACTCTTCCCCAATCAATGAATATTTCAAGCATTCATTTTTACACTCTATGTAACCAATTTGCCAAAGAAACTACGTGCAGCCACTCTCCTGAGCCTGCCTGCCCTCCCCTTCAGAGTGTACTATCCATCCCTTAATAAATCCTCACCTTACTTTCTTAACCTCTGTGTCTTGTCTCTGAATTCTTTCTGGGATGGGACAAGAATCTGGACACCGATTACATCTACCGGCAACAGTTTCACCGTATTTAACGTGTTAGTCCTGAGCTCTATGTTTCACCCTCTTGCCCCATGGTCACAGGTACTCACAATTAATGTCGTAACAATGGACTAAGAACGCTGTATATATCATCTCCAATTCTTCCAATAACCTTGCCATGTATGTATTATTATATCTGTTTTATAGATATTGGAACTAAAATTCAAAGAGCTTAACTGAATTTCTCAAAAATCACATAGATAGCAAATGGTAGAAAGTGGACTCAAACTTTAATTTAAATCCAAATATTTGCACCTCCAGTATCTGAGTTCTTTACACGGGCAGCTGTGGAGAGACTAAAATAGTCATAAAAGAATAATATGAGGCTCAAGGATATTTATCAAGAAGGAAGATGTCTGTGATGTACAGAAAAAAAGAACACAGGTTCTGTACTCTTTCACAGCCATTTAAAAATTTTATCCCTACCATCTATTAAAACCATGATCTTCAACAAGTTACTTAGCAGGTAAGACTCAATAACTCATTAAGGAGGATGGTGAGAATGACATACCTGTTCATAGAATTACACTGGCAATTAAATTGGAAAATCCATGTGAAACCAGCTGGCATGATGCCTATCAGAGTATCAGAGAAGATATTCAATCCTTTATTTCTTCTTTTATTCTCAGTAGTTAAGGGATTGATGTCAGATAGTAGGTCTTATTCTAAGTAGTAAGTATCAAAGGGCCACCACACTTTCTTCTTTTCCATCCCCTCACAGAGTCACCACCCAAAGGCACTAAGTCACTGTCCAGGAAGGAGAGACCTGAGTACCAACTTCTGTTCTTAAATCATCTGCAAACAGGCTTTCCCTCTCTCCATTCTCCTGTGGTTACACCCTGAAAAACAATTGCTTTTGGAAAGTATTTTGTTACCATCTATCAACAAGCAAGATAGGTGCACACCGCAAGCCATTCCATTTTTAGGAATCAATCCAGTGGAAATCCTTTCACATATGCCAAAAGGGAGATGTACAAAGTTATTCATTAAAGTACTGTTTGTAAAGGAAAAAACTATTAGAATTCCATTAATAAAGACTTCGATGGATTGTTTGCTGTCAATACAGTATCACCCTGCTTCATCTACACTCTCCAGAAATACAAGAAAAGAGACAAGGAGCTGTCCTTCCTAAATTCCCAGAGTGCCAGCAGACTGTGACAATAAAAACCACTTGAATGAGATTTGGGATGTTAAAGAGTAAGATGTGCCATTATTCTCTGGTGCTGCTGAGGACAGGCACAAGGGCATCAGCAGATAACAGGCTGAAGACTTGGAGTTTAGCCAACAGCTTTCAGGCATCCTCCTGAGAATTAAACACTTCTGTCCCACAGGCAGCACAGATCTGCATCAGCTCACCTGCTCTGCCTGCACTTCCGGATATCTGGATAGTGAACTTGGGGCCTCTCTACCTTTTGCTGTCTCTGCTCCTCCAAGCATTGCATAAGCCTCAAATTTCTTATATTAAATCCTTTCTTATTCAAAAATACTTAGAGTAGCTTTTTTTTTTTTTTTTCTCTGAGAGAACTCTGACTGATACCTTGGGAGGTAATTCTCAGTGAGTCTGCCATTTCTGCATAACCTCTGAACAAAGGGCATTGACAACTTTATGCAAGAATGTTTGCAAAACTGCTCCAGGGCAGGGAACAGCTTTGCTTACATTCCAGGGTAATAAAACTAGAGTCTCTTCTCCCCAGAGGCATTCGAGAGTGACAAAGCAAGTGCCTCCTTCCAGAAGAAAGGGCAGATTTGATTCCTGACCTGGGTAATAAAGATAGTATTTCCCTGCGGGGAAAAGCTTGGACCAGTTTGTTAGCAGTTTCCTTATAAGTTTCCTTCTCTGTGACAAAAATCTCTATGTGTACATTATTCACTTGGACTCTTTCCTTATTGCCTCCATGGGACTTGGGGGGTGAAGGAGAGGGAGAGTCAGGCACAGAGGAGCTGATGCAAACAGGAATATCATGTTGTTTGCTGTGCCACAAGTAACTACCTGTCTAAATTCACTTAGGCTCATTGTTTCCTTATGGACTAAATCCACAAAATACAACAAGCTGCCCTAGCAGTTGTTTGCTGCTTTGAAACTGCTCGGCTACTTATCAGTAGAATAAAATACCTTGCATGAATGAAATTACTAAGATTGATCTACTAAGATGGAAATTGGGTAGCTGAGATAGCCCAGTTTTAAAACACAAATATTGTCAAAATAGATAAAGCTACAAGACAATACAATATATACAAAAATAATTTGTTGTATATAATGTCTAAAACCATTAATTCAAATATAAAGGTGTATATAGATCAAAAATAAAATAATGTAAGACTATATACCATGCAAACACTAATCAAAAGAAAGCAGAAAAGGCTATATTAATACTAGCCAGAATAGATTTCAGAGCAAAAATATTACCATGTATAAACAAGGTTATTTCACATTGATAAAGAGGTGTTAAAAACAAGACAACAGGTCCAAAATGGAGTCACTTACACTAAGCCCCACATCACCAAATGGAGACTTAATTGCTGTTGATTGAGCCTCTCCCAGAAATGGAATCTTAAACCAGTCCATCAGGAATCACCTGGTCAGCACTGGTGAAGTATCTGCCTAGTAGGCCCCTGCCATCCCCTAAAGGAAAGTGTTCTTGCCACAACCAATCCACTTTTTGATAGTATAACTCCTTTGTTCCTCTTCCCTTCTGCCTATAAAAGTCTTTTCTTTTGTATAGCTCCCTGGGGCTTCTTTCTATCTGCTAGAGGGGATGCTGCTCAAATCCTGAATTGCTGAATAAAGCCAATAAGACCTTTAAAATTTACTCAAATGAATTTTGGTTTTAAACTAAGGTTCATTAGTTCAAGAGGACAGAAAATTTGTAAATGTTTTAGCACCTAATAACAGAATTTCAAAATACACAAAGTAAAACCTGACAGAATGAAAATCCATAATTTTAGTCAGAGATTTCAGTACCCCTCTCTCAATACTAATAGGAAAAGTAGACATAAATTCAATAAGAATGTAGAAGAGTGGAACAACACAATCAACCAATTTGACCCACTTGAAATTTATAGACTGCTCCATTCAATAACAGCACAATACACATTCTTTTCAAGTTCACATACACACAAAATTTATCAACAGAGACCACATTTAGAACTATAAAACAAAAATTAATAAATATAAAGGAATTCAATTTATACAAAGTATGTTCTCTGACCGAAATAAATTAAAACAGAAATTGGTAACAGGAAATATTGAAATGTTGAGAAAATAAATAACATAGTTTAAAATTACTCAACAAGAAATCAAAAATGAATTTTTAACTGAATGAAAATAAAAATCCAACATACAAAAATTTGTTGGATGTTGAAAAAGCAATACTTAGGAGGAAATTCAGAGCACTAAACAATTGTATGTAAGAGGAAAAAAAAGAAAAATTTATTTCTCAAATAAACACATCTAGCTTTCATCTTGTACTACTGGAAAAAGAAAATAAAGCCCTATGTAAGTAAAAGAAAAAAATAATGTAGATAAGAATAAAATATATAATACATAGAAGACAACAAGTAGAGAAATTCAATATAACCAAAAATTGGCTCTGAGAGGATTAATAAAATTGATAAACCTTTAGCCAGTGTTGGGAGATGGTAAAGAGAAACAGAGGGACAGAGACAGAGAAAGACAGAGAGGAAGGAAGAAAATGCATTTGTCATATTCCAACATCCATTTCTGACAAAAACTCTCAGAAAACCAGTAGCATAAAGGAACTTCACAACCTGAAAAAGGGTATCTATGAAAAATACACAGGTAACATCATACTTAACTGTGAAACTCTGAAAGCATTTCTATAAAGATTAGGAACAAACAGGTATCCGCTCTTACCACTACTGTTCATTATTTTACTGCAGTTTCTGGCCTATGCAATTAAGCAAGAATAAAATATGAAAGGCATAGAGATTGGAAAGGAAGAAATACAACTGTTCTTTATTTACATATGACATAATTGTGTTAGAAGATCTGAAATTATTAAAACTAATAAAGTTAGCAAAGTTACAGTATATAAGATCAATATATAAAAATCAATTATGTTCTATATTTTGGTAACAAACAATTAAAGCATGAAATAAAATAATTCCACTTACAATAGCATCAAACATAGGAAACACTAAAGGATAAATCTGACAAAACTATGCAAGACTTGTATACTGAAAACCACAAAACATTGCTTAGATAAATAAGACCTAAACAGATATATATACTATATGTTCATAAATAGAAAGACTTTATATTGTAAAAATAACAATTCTTACCAAATTCATCTATAATTAAATGTACTCTCAATCGAAATCCCAGCTGAGTTTTTTGGTGGAAATTGACTAATTGATTCTAAAATTCAAAAGGAACTTAAAAAGCGTCAAACAGCCAAAATGACTTAAAAGAAATCACATATTTGAAGGACAAATGCTACTTGATTTCAAGACTTATTATTAAGCTACAATAACCAGGATAGTGTGTTATGGGCATAAATTTAGGCAAATAAATCTATGGAACAGAATACAAAGTCCATAAATAGATCCACATATATAAGAATAACTAATTTTTGACAAAAGTACAGAGACAATTTATTGAATAAAAGACAGTTTTTCAAACAGATGGTTGTGGAAAAATCAGATATCCATACAACAACAACAATAAAAAAATGGAATTCATGCCATAGCTCGTTCATTCATACAAAAATTAGTCTACAAATATTCAGAGATATAACTAAGGCCTAAACCTGTAAAACATCAAAGAGAAAACCATTGTGGCACTGGGCCAGGGAAATATTTCTTAGACACTGCAACAAAATTTTAATATCAATCCAGAGAATAAATTGATTAATTGGACTTTATAAAAATTAAAAACTTTCTGTCTTCAAAAGACACAGTTCAGATTATGAAAAGATAATCCATAATGTGGAAGAAAATCTTTGCACTAATAGAAAATCTTACGTATCTGATAAATGACATGTATCTTGAATACATAAAAAACAATAAAATTTTTTTGAAAATGGGAAAAATATTTAAACGAATACTCCACCGAAGAAGATATACAAGTGGCAAATAAGCTCAGAAAAAGATGTTCAACAGAGGGAAAAATGCAAAATTAAAACCACAAAGAAATACACACTAATTGGAGAGGCTAAAATTAAAAACTGACTCTATCAAATGTTTCCTAGGAAATCTCATATACCACTAGTGGGAATGTAACCTGTTACAACTACTTTATAAAACAGCTTCATAGCTTCTTAAATATTTAAACCGGTCCATACAATATGATTCTAGTCTTGGTATTTTTCCAATCAGATACTACTCAACAATTAAAATGAATGGACTATTGATACACACTGCAGCACAGATGAATATCAAAATAATTATGTTGAGTCAAAGAAGTCAGAAGTGCATACTGTAGTACATATTGTATGTTTCCATTTATACAAAATTCTAGGAAATAATAATGACAGAAAGCATAATCTATTGTTGCTTGGAGCTTTGGGAGGAGGGACTAGAAGGAGGTATTACACAGAGGCAAAAGACAATTCTCGGAGGTGAAGGCTATGTTCACTATCTTGATCTTGGTAATGGTTTCATGGATGTATAACTGATTCAAAATTTAATAAACTCTATATTTTAAGTACATGCAGTGTATTGTAAGCTAGTTATAACCTAATAAAACTGCATAAATAAAAACTAACATGTAGCTTCTAGTAACACAAAATACATGATGAATGTAATTACAGAATAGCACAAATTCAGTACAGAAGTTATAATACCATTCACTCAACTCTAGAATAATCAAATAGGCATGAATCAAACAGATTACATAAGCTTTTAATTTTTTAAAGTTGATATCTGATTTTCATATCACAGGACATTTTATTTCTACAGCTTATTTAAAGCACTGTGACTCTTGATTTCAACTTTACAAAAGTCCATGGGCTTATTTGTTAAGTAAACCAATGAACAGAATTTACATTTCTATAGAAACAGACATTACATTTTGTAAAACTCCTGTGTGTGAAACTGAAAACTTAAGAAACTGAACTTTCAGATCAGTACTAACTAGTCATGTGAATGAGAATTATTAAAAATAAGTCATAAAAACACCGAAACATTTTAACTATAAATTTTAAATCCCTTGTAGCAAATTATTTATCCTTTCTGTTGTCTTTTTCTTGATAATATCTGAGGTCCAGTATTCAATATTTCAGGCTATCATTTATCACGAATTCTCCTACTTCAATATCCTTCACATTTCTTAAAATCACGGTCTTTTCTAAAATTGTTACTTTTTTTAAAATAATCTTATGATAGATTTTAATTATCTAATCTGGCATATAAATTACTATTTATGCTTTCAAGTCTCTATTTGTAATGAAAAATAACTGGTTTAGCAACTATTTCTATGGGGATATACTCTTGCATTTATCAGTAACAGGAGCACTGAATTCCTTACTTCTTCATATTGATTGTACCTGACTGTCACCAGGAACATCTAAAGCAGTAAACTCAATACCTAAGCTAGTTTATTGAACTGACACTTTAAATTCTCCTAGGAAAAATCAAGTAAACTCAAGCTCAGAATGTGTTTTATCACTATATATTGTCAATACAGAGATAAGTTTAAACACTAAATTTTTAGAAAGTGTATCACAGTTAGTGCTTGTCCTATACTTTAACTCAGTAACATATAACATCTATATCCTTTATATTTAATTCATCATAATGAAATTAGATATGAATAAGCTTTGAAAAACATTCAATAACTTTCTCAATTGAATAAAGAAAAAATTCCCTACTATATACACTTAACATAATGCTTATAAATATATTTTAATTTGCTTTTGACTTTTTAATTTTGATTTCTAAATTTGTTTTTATTTTTAGTGTGCATATTTTAACTTGCTCTTTTAAAATTCTTGTAACTTGATTTTAAAATGGAAAGAATTTTTGTTTTCTAATTTGGGTCTATATAAGTGCTATTTAAAGGGTGCTCTACAGACCATAAGGATTAGCACCACCTGAGAGTATATTAGAAATGCAAATGCTCAGACCCCACATATTGACTCAGAACCCCTGATAATCGAGTCCAAGAATAAACCAGTACTTTACCAAACTCTCCAGGTGATATGGAGACACTAAAGTTTGTGCAGCACTAGCCTACATATATGACTGCTTAGGTTTTCCTCCCTTTCTACATAAATTCTGTTCCACTACAACCACCCCCCCCCACCATGGAAAAATGCTCTGTCCAATATAGTCTGAGGAAGTAATAATATTGGGCTCCCTATTATTATTCCTTAATTTTTATAAAATTGATGTTTCAATTCAAAAAGAGAACACTGAAGTCTGGTGGGGCACAAAGAAAATGTACAATATTAATATCGAAAACTGAAGTACAATGGTCTGTCACGTTATAATATTTTAGATTACTAATTAAGATCAGAATCAAGAAAGGACTTGATTTCATGATCATGTTCACATTTTTAAAGCCAACATATGTTTATATTTATTTTATTCCTTGGTGAAATTATTTCAATTATGTCTGACAAGCACAAACTAAAACTACATATCTTCCAAGGACAATTAATATAAAAGATTTAAAATATTAAGTTGATCTTGAATTCCTTCTAGTACTTAGAAAAATTTTACAAATGTACTCAAACTTGCCTGAGTTGCTTTAACTATTAAAGTATAAATATTTCAAGTATGTACCATCATTTTCAAATTTGAAGTGTTCCTTACTTCTAGTTTACTTATATTTTAAATCTTTATATATACTGATTTAAAGTATAGAACAAGCACCAACTGTGTTATAACTTTTAAAAATTTAATGTTTAAGCTTACTTCTGTATTGACACTATAAAAAATCTAGCTGTTAAAATGACTGCTTGAGGTGACAATATTTTCTTTGCCTTTACATAAAACCTGTACAGAAAGGCAGACAATTCAAAAACTAAGTCATTTTCTGGAGGTATAGTACTACTATACTAGGATTATTCTCTCTAACACCATCATTTATTCAACCTTACTCAACAAATCTTTCAAACTTCACTCCCACTCTGACTCCTGTTCTACCTATTCTAATTTTAATAAATGCTTTCCTATTCTACCGAACTTAATAATGTCTCCCATTGACCCTCATAGCTCTGTGCATTCATTATTCTTTAGCACACTTTTTTTTTCTTTTTAGTATCTTAGTTACTAGTATATTTGCCTTATTGCACCAGTCCTTCCTAGATCATAATTTACTTCATGGGTAGGGACTATGTTTCATTTCCACAATGTTAGAAAAGCATGATACAGATTCTGCTTATTTACAGACCAGGCACTTCTTACTTATTTAGAGTCATACAGTATGTCCAGTTGACTCTAGCATCACATTGTGAGTTTGACTATTAATACAAAATCAGAAAAGCATCATCTTATTTCTTTATGAATATTTTCTTTATGTCTACATATATCTCTACCTCTATCCCTCTACCTACCTAAAAGTTATACAGAATAATTAAAGAGTTAATTGTGTAAAATTAAAAAGAAAAATTAACCTAAAAAAGAAATTGACACAACATTGTAAACTGACTATACTTTAATAAAAACCAAAAAAATTAACCTGAAAAAAGAAAGAATATATTGTGTAAGTGCTATCAGGTATGCTTATCCTTTCTTAATCTTAATTTTTTTAGAAGAGGTAGACTGTACGCAAAAGTGAGGGTCTAAATATCCAGTTGATTTAATTTATTCAGAATGATTACTAAAACTTTACTCTACTATAAATAGCAGAATTAGCAGATTTCCCTTTTCATGTACTATATTATTCATCTATTTCACAAATATTCAATATGTACTATGTATCAGCCAGAGAACAAGGAATAAGGTGTGCATCTTTCTTTTAAAGAACTTAGACCCTAGGGGAAGAAAAAGAAAAAAAAATCAATGTGATTTGGTGTATATATTAGCTCTTAACAATACAGTTCAATCTGCAAAGTCATGATTTTCAATATGCATCACGATTTCTTGCCTTGAGATTGCTAGAATTGGTATTCACAGGTCCTAAGCAGTAATGAATTTAAAAATCCAAACTGTAGTTTTTCTTATTTATAAAAATGTCTACTGATTTTTTGTCAATCATACCTTTTTTTTTTTACTATTTAGTTGGTTAATATTAACATATATATTCTAAAACAACTTAAAACTTAAAAATTTTATGCAGTGAAACGAAGAGAGTTTTTTTAACTACTCCCTAGCTTGAAATTGTGATATTTTAAAACATCTTTACATTTGAATATAAAATTCTAGAGCACAGTTTCATTGCAAGGCAATGAAAAATATGTGTAACTTTTACAATTTTCTTAAAAATTTTTACTATGTTGTCCCATGTTGAAAGGTGTCAAATTGAAAAAAAAAAACTTCTTAAAGTAGAAAATTATTGAGAGAATGGGTCTTTAACAACTGTGTTTTCAGTTTTGGAATTCTATTTCAAAATTTGAAAACATAGAGTTTTCTGACGGAATAATTAAAACATATTTATGGAAATACAGAAAATAGATGCAATATGGTATAACAATAGTCTCAATCTCAGCATCATTAGGTTTCCCTTTGTAGTACTAAAAAGAAAACCTGTAATTACAAAAGATTCCAAATACTAATTAATTTTTAAATTTTATAAAAATAAACAATTAACAGTAATACTGACTATAAGTCATTTGCTTATTAGAATGAGTGCTCGAGAATCTACGGTTTTCTACTAATTGTATATGTTATTCTTCAGGAAAAAACAGTCTCAGGAAATAATGAAAAGGATATTATTGTGACTGCATTAGAAAAGAGGAGCTTAGTAAAAGCACAGGTTATGGGGACAGGTAGAGAAGACTTGACCCAGGATTCCCTACTTATTAGCTACATGTCCTGAACAATTTACATTTGTTCAATCATTAAATAATTTATCTTTCAACAGGTACTTATCGAGCATGTACTCTGTTAGATATTTGTGTTAGTTTTCTATGGCTGCTACTAACAAATTACCACAAACTTAGTGGCTTAAACTTATACAAACATATTATTTTATAGTAGGTCTGAAGTCTGACATGGGTCTCTCTGGGTTAAAATCAAGATGTTGGCAGGGCTGTGTTCCTTTTTGGTGGCTATAGGGGAGAAGCCCTCTCCGTGCCTTTCTCGGCTTCTTAAAGCCACCTGTGTTCCTCAGTTCATGGCCTCCTTTCTATTTTCAAAGCTAGCAATGGAGGGGTGAATCCTCTCCACATGGCTTCATTCTGGCACTGACTCTGCCTCCCCATTCCACTTTTAAGAACTCCTGTGTTTGCACTGAATCCAACCAGGTAACCCAGGACAATCTCCCCATCTCAAGATCCCTAACTTAATCACATCCACAAAGTCCCTTTCACCATGTATGGTAACAGCATCACAGGTTATGGGAATTAGGGTGTAGACATTCCTGGGGGCCCATTATGCCTATGACAGCACTGTACTAGCAGTGTTGATAAGGTTCTTGAAAAGGTTTCAGGAAAGGATCCTGACTCCACAAAATTTACAGGTAAACAAATTGTGAGGTTAATTTGTAGAAAACTGTTCACAATGTAAATGATTCTTGTCTAAAAGCAATGGAAATTATTCCTGTCCATTATAATCTAAATGAATGCTGTCCATTACAGATGTGATTAATTTCTGTCTGGTAGGAAAAATAATCCCAAACAGTATAGATAACACTATAAGATATTAAATAATTTTGTACCTATTAGAAAATTTATTTCAGTATTCCCTGATTAACTATACAAATCTATTTTTTCAAATTCTCCTTTAAACCAATGTTAGCATCTTCTAATTATCTCATCCATTAATTAGTTGAATAAAACCATTTTTTTGTTCATTTGTATTTATATGAAGGTCAAGTTTTTCAACTTTTTAAAAATTATACCTTAGCAAAGTGGAATAGAACTGTATTAAAAATCATTCTTTGCCAATATTTTATCTTCTGGAAAGTTAAATTTAAGATGCATTGGAACATCTAAATGGACATCACTCTTAATGAGTTTTTTTTTCTTTTGAAAAATGAGATAATAAAAGAAAATAATAAATCTTATGATATTTTCGTGAGATTTAAATGAGATAATGTATTTAGCAAAGCATCTGACACATAGTGGACCCTAAATACATGACAGTTATTTCATCATTAATACTAATAATAAGAAGTTCAGTTAGAATTAGTCTGCTACAGGGATATGTATAAATACAGAAATAGGCCAGATAAACCATGGCTTTGTCATTAACATTATTAGTCAAATACCTGTGTTACTTCAATGGCTATTTTTGACATATGTCTATGTTTTATTAGTCAGTACAAAATGGAAGAAAAGTCATTCACTAAAGGAACAATATATTGAAAATATATGATGATATGTATGTTTTTAAATTCAAGTAATACAGTTGCTTATGGTAACTCTTAATATAACATTAATTAATCAAGTTTAAAAGAATAAAAAAGCATTTTAGATTATGCTGACACAGTTGCTTTCATGTGAGCAATTAAAGAAACATGTTTTAAAAGTCTTTCTTGTCATTTTGGCTGTTTTGTTTTCTATATCAAGGCAGTCTGTATTTAATAATCAATTTGTAAATTAATCACGGTTCAATCACAATGTTGAATGACTTATTGATAGTTTTACTGTACTTTGAGGATTTTGTCTTAAAGAATCTGTTTATAATCTATTTTACAGTTTATATTTTTAAAAAAGCTTAAAATATATAGTTTTGAGCACAGTTCCACTTAACTAGATCATTTTTAGTTTTTATATTAAAATCTGTTATTAAATACCATGGATCATGGCATATTTCCTCGGTTGAATTTACAATAAACATATTTGCTTTCTATGGCTGCAAAACAAGTTACCACAAATTCAGTGCTTTAAAACAGTGTCCATTTTTTTAGCTAACAGTTTCTTTGCTCAGAAATCTGCCATACAGTGGTTGGGTTCTGCACAGCATATCACAAAACTAATACTGAACTGTCCATGGGCTGGGTTCTCTTCTGGAGTTTCTGGGAAAAAAATTTACTCCCAAGCATTGACAAGCTCATTGTGTTGGGAGAGTTAAGTTCCTTGGGGTTGAAGTAACTGAACTCCTCATGTCCTTGCTGGCTCTCACAGGAAACTGGCTACTAAGGTTTTCCTCATTCTCTGCCTTAAGGCCCCTCTTCAACTCACCAAAGGCATGTCAAATTTTTCTCATTCTCAGAATCTCTCACCTCACCTTCTCTCACCTCTAGACCCAAATTTAAAAGTCTCAAAAGATCAGATCAAGCAAATCTGGATAATCGCCCTACTTTAGGGTCAATGATTTGGGACATTAATTATATACGCAAAAACCCTTTTGGCCTTATCACTTAACCTAATCATGGGAGTGAAAGGCATCATATTTATTGTTTTAGCGGATTTCGTAGGACATATACACCAGCAGGTGGGAATCTTAAAGACTACCTTATAATTCTGCATGCCACCGTGATATCTGGCTTAACTGGCATAATTATACTCTTGATAGTTTTTTCTTTTAAATTATATGTTTTATATTATTGGACACTAATGATGGAAAAAATATGTTCCAGTAAAAAGTAAATTGCTCCGCATTCCTAAGAGAACATCAGTTACATTTTATTCGTAAAACATTTTTATTTAACGTTTATAAGACTCGCCTTTGATGCCTGAATAAGGAAATTTGATTTTTCCTTGAATATTTTTATCCATGGTTGATTTTTTAACCTCTTGTATTTACCTGAAATTAAAAACAGATGTGCTAGAAAATTGCATAAAAAGGCATTCTCATTTGAGAATTGTGATCTTTGAGACAGAGACAAGCTTGGCTGATAATCAATACTCAGGATATTCCTCTGTAAAAAATTACCTAAAAGTTCAGTCATCAGTAAGATATGGGTTAATTTTTTGCACACATAACAGAGTTTTTTGGGTTTTTTTAAGATATGAAAAAGCATTTTTTTGAACATATACAGAATTCACAGAAGTACACATCAGTCCAAATAATGTATTTGCAAATCTAAAAAATGTAGAAGAAAGTAATATAATGAACTGACTCAAAAAATATTGACTGAATAGAGGTGTAGTAGAAAGAGCTAATGAGAGTTACAGAAAAGGGAAATATGATCTACTAACCAAAATGGAAAGTAAATTCAGTCTAGAGAAAATAATGTATTTGAGAACTGAAAATGCTACTAATGCTAATTCTTCAGAAGATTACTGATTAGCATATCAAGCTAAGTAATTTCTCAACAGTTAAAAGTAGTGAATTTGTAATACTAGTCAACTTTTTCATAGACTATGCAAAAAGTTGCAATTTTTTCAAACATGAGTTAACCAGATAACTGAGCCAATTTTCTACTTCACTCTTGAAGTCTAAAAGTGTGAACATTACCATCAACATAATAATATCTGAAAGAGCTTTAAATATGCATGTCTCCTACAGACTGCTGCCAAATTTGAATTACAGTTATTTGATCAGATTGTCCATAGCTAAGAGAACAGAAAGAGAGAAAATCCTGTCAGTGAACAAGTTCACTGGACTTAGCTAACAGAAAAATTCTTCTCTAGAAGCTGGGTTCACTTGTACGTTGGTATTAACCTAATGATAAATAATGGTCACTTGACATTACTTAGCATTTGATGTTTCATAAAGTGTTTTTACAATTATCTAATTGATTTTTATACCAATCATGTGGAGTAGTAGTTTTATTTCCATATAACACATATTTTACCAACTCTCGTGTCACCAACATTCCAGGTTCAGTAACTTCCTCCTTCTGCAGTGTTTTCAAGGAATCTCTGGAATCCCCATATACAGACAAAAAAAGAAAAACTACTCAGCTTATGAAACTGGTCAGCCATTCTGCATCTGATAATATCCACCCTGTCAGATACTGCCAAAGGACCACCATACACGTCAATCTCTGCCTCTTCTACCATGAAATTCCTCCTGAACACCAAGGTTTTGCATTAATAGGAAGCTTTTTTAATCTAACTCTGTCTAGATTTACAAGGGGTTTTCCTGCAGAAGATCTATTCACTCCCATGCAAATGTACTTCTGGCAGGCCCAAGCTGCCCACTTGTCAGGCCAGGCAGATGTGCCAAGGCACTTCTAAATTCCAGTATTAAACACAGCTTAGAGCCAAGCTAGGACATGCCTTCCTCTACCCAAACAGAACTTCCTCACCTAAATGCAATTCAATTTACAGATAAGGAAAGTGAAGCATAAAATGCTTTGGTCACAGAGGAGGTAAATATTTTGATCAAGGTCACACAGAAAGCAGGAGGCTCACAGGGGACCCATATTTTCTGTTATCAAAACCTAAATTACTTCCACTAAAGGAATTTCCCACAAAATAATTCTTGACATGTTAGGTACTAATTATATATAACCACACAATATATGTATTTCACACACACACACACACACACACACACACACTACATCTTTTTCCTTCTTAACATGGTATGAAACTTTCATCAAATAGAACCTAGCCAAACAGATCTGAACCAGGTCCTCTCTCCTTACTGTCTCATAGCAATTACCTCCCTCATCATTCTATTTTCATATTAATGCTCTTAACTAAATGAAGTGTTGAATTGACCTTCTAAGTTTTTTTTTTCCCTTGAGTAAAAATTACAATTCCTCTTTTACATGTGCTCATAACTGTTGAGCAAGATACGTTGTTTTAAATCTTAGTTTCTTTTTAAAAATCAAACACATTTTCAAGGGAAAGAATATACTGGGACAGTATTCACTAATAGGAGCTAAAATGTGTTACATGTAGTAATGGAAATTTAAATAGTTTGTAGCAAATATCTGTGCCTTTGCTGTTGACTATTTTTGATATAATTTGCAACATGAAGGGTTGCAGGTATTTATTCAGGGGCCTCGTGAAGTAAAGTGTTAACTCAGCAGGTCTGTGTTGTTCAAACCTTGTATATTCCCAAAAAAGGCATGTCTTCAGGACTGGCCTCTGGCCAGCTCCTGGGAGATAAGTTCTGAGTCTTAAGAATATTCTGCCTGATAAGAGTGTTTTTGTATGCCTGAGGCTTTGGGCTGCAGTCTGATCAGATCTTTAAGCTAATGATGTGATTTACAGTGAATACTCCTTATTGCTCTAGGCGGGCAGGGCTGGGAGCTAAATAGCTGAGGTTGGTCACACAGGTCCTGCATGCTTAAGTATCTGTTTTTTCTGCAATAAAAACTGTGGACACCCAGGTTTTGGTGAGCTTCTCTGGTTGACAACAGTTCACATTTTACACAGGAGGAAACCAAGGTACAAGAGGATTAAATAATTTTCCTGAGGTCACACAGCAAGCAGGAGAACCTGGAACTTCCCTGAGGTAGTTCAGCTTCAGAAAGAATCTATTTACTACACGGGTGATATCATTTACAATATTCAGTGGCACAATCGTGTGTGTGTGTGTGTGTGTGTGTGTGTATACATTATATTTTAAAATAATTTGTACTTTTATATATTTTGAAAAATAGCTTAACTCAGCCTTCCCTGCATTCCAATAAATGGGTACTCTTAAGTGAGGCACAAATCAACCTGATTTTATTTGCTATATAAAAATGATTGTTTTTTAAAAATCTGCTGTGACCTTTTTCTTCAGTTTTATTTTCCCTTACTATTAATATGCACTTTTGCTCTAGACTGGCAAAGGGAAGAAGTGAGAAAAGACCTCTTGTATAATGATTCAATTTACAGATATATATAAGACTTTACTATCTTTTTTTGAAAATCCTCCTTCCCTGTGAATGAAATTACCCTCCAGGCCCCAAAAATGTGTTGATTAGCCAGATTACACAGAAAGTTCAATTATGGGATGAACTGAGTTGGAAAATGATTTACTCTAATATTCTCTCAATATTTGAGTTTTCAGAGATTTACAAAAAGATTTTCCTATAATTTTTCATTTCTGAAAGCCAATAATTACCCCCAGGTGCTGGATATTGGTATTTTATATCATCTAGTAATTATATATTGCTTTTGAAAATAGCTATGGGACATGAGTGCAAGGAGGTATGGACAGTCTTTTTGGAAAATTATATATGAGCAGATGGATACCACATGAAGTAGATTAATATGTTAATTGTCTAAATGGAAAAGCTTGTCATGCAATTTCAAGCTATTAATGAGATCACGAATCTCAACTCTGAAATACAGAAGTAATTTTATGCTGTTGGTAACTAGGTTTTTGCCCTTGCCACTTTGTCATTTTGCAGAATAATTGCTCCCATAGGAAAAAAAATGTTAGATCAGAAAACACTTAGTAGAGTTGTTTCCTCCAAATTGCTCTAAAGGACTGTGTTCATTGCAAGAATATTAGAAGACCTGCTAGGCCTGCATTAAACAAGAGCTAACATAGCTCTTGAAAACATTATTTGACTATCTCAGTTTTATTATTAAAACAAGATAATTTGAACAATGGTAAACTTGTAACTTTGCATATGTAAAATTCAGTCTTCTCTGTGTCCTAACATTGAAGATAAGGATTATCATTTTTTCTTTAGTTTTTATATTTTAAAACTATAAATCATTTTAAGTAGTAAAAATGTTATTTATTTTAATTTAAAAAACTTTAGACAATTAGCTTTCCATTTAGCAAATGAACAGCCATAGATAACATAATATTGATAATTTTCATAAGTGCTCAAAGCTTATAGATAACATTATGGCTTGCATTACCATATCACTAGTACCAATGTCTTAAATAAGATGAAATATTTGTAAAGCTTGTGTGTTACCTGCCTCGTCTACCTCCAGGGTTCCTGTGAATTAGACAGTTTATGGAAATCTAGATAATATATGTGGAATTAGAATTTAATAAATATTTTGTTAAAAATAAATACAAATAGATTCCATTTATTAATAGTCTGTGTCAGGAATTTTCTTAATTACTTGTGGTAGGAAGAATAATGGCCTCCCATAGATGGTCACATGCTAGTATCTGGGATTTGCAAATATGTTACATAGTAGAAAGACATTAAAATTGCAGATGCAATTAAATTTGGTAATCAGCTGACCTTTAGATGGGAGATTATCCTAAATTATCCAGGTGGATCTAAAGTAATCATATGAGTTCTTAGATATGGGAGAAGCAGCAAAAGATAGGGCCAGAATTACATAACATGAGAACGGCTCCACCTGCCTCTTATTTGAAGATGGAAGAAGGGGGATGATGAGCCAAAGAACGTAGGAAGCCTCCAGATGCTAGAACAGGCAAGGGAGGGATTTTTCTCCAGAACCCCTGGAAAAGAAAGCAGCCCTGCGAACACCTTGATTTCAGCTAAGTGAGACCCATGTTTGAATTCTGACCCGTAATAAATCTGTATTTTTTAAACCACTAAGTTTGTGGTAATTTATCATGAAAGCAATAGAAAACTAACACAATAATTTCTATATAAATTCTTAATTCTTACAAGTCTTCAAAGTAATTTTTTTCTTTTAGTCACAAGTGGTAAGAGAGTATTTAGTTTCAGATATTACACAATTTGTAAAAAGTAACAAGTCTAAGCCACTTGGGCAAAATAATTTGGTTGAATCTCCTAAGTGAAAATAATGTCACTTCAAGATTCATTGGGAGAATTAGATTAATTGAAGTATAAAGAGTTCTATCAAAGTAAAAGATACAGAGTAGGATTCAATAAATATAGGGTATTATCATTGTCTCAACAATTTACTCAAGTCCATCCTACAATATTTGAGTGGCATTTTGATAAAGTATAATTTTTAAAAACTAGGCATTTCCTATCAAACAAGGCAGACTGACTAAATGCATTTATCACCTGTCTCTCCAAAACCCCCACTAAAATAATTGTATAGAGTAATCAGAAAGGTGTTAGCCTGAAAGGATAAAAAGAAAGAGAGGAAAAAATAAAAGATAAAGAATGGAAAATGAAAGCAAAAACAGGAATGGAAACTGACAGCACAGTGGAGGAAGTTATAGAACCCAGACTTGCAGGAAAGGATTGTCACTAGGAAGAGAGCCAAATCACCCTGTGTATTTTCAGGGAGGAGACTGCGACAATTCTCTCCAGAAACATAATCATTACATATCCTGCTAAACTATTCATTAAATGAAAAAGCAGAATGAAAAAAAAAATTTAAAAACAAAAGGATGAAAGATGAGAAGGGAAATAGCAAGTAGAGAATTAGAGGAAAGAGAGTATTTGTAATATTCTCTAACGTAAAAGAGAAAAATGAGTAGATAAAAAGTCTTGTGTAGTATTGAAGGTACACTTGAAGTTCAGATCAGGTATTTATCACGATGATATAATTCTACATGTTAAGAGAATGGCTGGGAGATCACGGACTACTGATGGCTCAGTTGAATCACAGATGTAACTGAGTAAGGGAGCAGGTCAGAAATGAAAGGAATAAGCAGAAATCGATGAACCATAGAGCAGAGGATGGAGAAAAAGGTAAAGGCAGGAGACAATAACAATTTGGGAGAAAATGGTGCAATCAAGGATCTGAAATTCTAGATATAAAAATATTTCAAAAGACTATATTGAATATGCTCATCTCTTCCTTGTGTATTCCTGGATGAGAAGGGAGAAAACCATTAAATATTACAAGTTTATGATATTAAGAGAGGGAAATGACAATATCATACTTTCATTTTTGTAGCTGTAGTTTGGGTAAAATAATTTGGTTAATATTATATCCTAGAAAATACTAAAAATGTTGCTATGGTATGCTATTTTACTAAAAGATGTTTTACCAATGTTTTATTTATTTATTATATTTAGGTGTTCATAATTCAAAAATATTTATTGAGGATTTTTATGCATCAGGCATTATGCTAAGTTCTAGCACATAGCAGGAAACAAAACAGATATTATTCCTGTCCTCAGAATGCTCCTAGAAATTTAGTAAAACAAAATGCATTTCTCTGGTTTATATGTCTTTATATTAAACAATGTTTATAGTTTATGACTTGAAAGTAAATTCAATTCATTTTCTGGCTTTAATTCTGTATATTCATTATAAGATTTAAATTTATAGAAATAATATTTTATAAACTTTAAATTTCTAACATTAAATGTATTAAGAAGCCATCATAAACAAACTAAATAAGTACAGCATTCATTTTAGACAAATAAGAAACACTAATTTATTAAAATAAGTAAACAATTTGCTTAGGAATATATCAGTACTGACTCAAGGAGAGAACCATTGTATTCTATGAAACTTGGTTTAGGTAATATTTCATTTTTGTTTGGTTGTTTGTTTGTTTTTATTCTTTTAGAGCAGTTTCAGGTTCACAACAGAATTGAGCAGAAAATACAGGTTCACAATAGCCCTCCCCACCCACACATATATACTCCCCTAACCTCAATATCCCTCATCATTGTGGCATATTTGGTACAATCAATGAACCAACATGGGCACATTATTATCAACCAAAGTCTATAGTTTACATTAGGGTTGACTCTTGATGTTGTATATTCTATGGGCTTTGACAAATGCATAATGACATATGGCCACCACTATAGTATCATACAGAATAATTCCATTGCCCTAAAAATCCCTTGTACTCCATCTATTCATTCCTCCCTCCCTCTCCCCAAGCCCGTGAAAACTAAACCAAAAATACATATTCTTCATTCACTCCATTGTCTTAAATGGTGCCAGAAAAGAAGATACTTATAAAGAATCTTTATAATGAGGTAATTTCCAAGAGATACATGAAGGAAATATGAAATAGAATCTGGTTTATGAACTACAAATTGATAAGGTCTAAAATGTATTTTGGTGTTCAAAGATATGAAAGCAGGTGATTTGTCACTTGTTTACTATGGGTAAATTAATAATTGTTATCCAATATAAGTAACAGCAAAATAGATATTAATGAAATAATTTTAACATTGCAAAATGCCCAATCTGGTCAACAATTTTTATCAATGGTACATCATCAGAGAAAGTTAAAAGGGTGGGGAAATTCAACCGTATTTGTTTTTATGACATTAAATACAATTGTAGTTTAAATATTATAATAACTGAACCTTGCATTTAAAGTAAATTTACCAATATCCCTTCCAACTTTAAAAATTATATATGTCTTACTTCTTTTAAGAATTTATATTTGTATCTTATTTTAATGTCCCTATTTTTTTTTCTTTTGCAATTAGTGGAGGCATATAATGAAAACTTTTAATGGAACTTACAACATTAAAATAATGCTTTGCCATACATTTTCCCTTTGATTTTTAATTCTTCCTAATATGTGGAGTATCCAGAATGTCTTTTTTTTTTTTTTTTGGAGGGAGTGGTTATTAATCCAGTCTGATGGGTGACAACCAAATATGGAATATGTCATAGTCATAAATAATGCCAAATAGTAACTTCAGAAAGAAACCAGTGGAGAACACACCACATATGAAACATAGTGTAACTTTAAATTCATCCTTATGGTCAATCCTGTTCCCATGTACGGTGGTCATTATCATTAGCACATTTTCCAATCACGGAATAATAAAGTAAAAGTGAAGTCCTGTAACGAGTTGGAAAAGTGGGAAAATTTTATTTATAAAGCCAGACATGTACTTATAACTGTCCTCCTGCTATTTGTGGTCACAGAACCTTACTTGATGAACTTACTTTAATGGCTACATTATTGCAAATAGCAGAGCAACCCAGAGGAAGTCTAGACATCTAAGGGAATCTTTGTAAGATTAGGATTTGGCAGTACATAAGCCCTACAGGAAAAAAATCAATTGCTCTTTCACATTCTATAATCTGGAACTATAGATTCAAAAATAAATTACTGTGCATAAGTTATGATTAATATCTACTGGAATAACATGCTTTAATCCCAACTTTATATGTTCAGCCAAGAGAGAGCTATTTGACTCTCTTGACTATATGAGATTTTACACAGCCTTCAGCTAAATTAAAGATACAAACATTAAAGTTAACACTTGGGACATCATGAAGATTTGTGGTACTCTCCAGGGCATCACAGATCCATAAACCAATGAAAATATGCATGAATGAGTTATTATTCTTCTTGGACTGAGTCTTGGTAAGTATCTTTTAAATTAATAATTTCACAAGGCCACTAAGAGTTGTGTGGAATAGAAATTACCTGGCTGAGGTGAAGTAGGAGATAGAATGGATCAGAGGATAATGAGAAGTGTCCACCGTTTCTGGACAGATCTATGAAAGGGGAATCATAGTGTATTCATTCCATCTTATCTTGTGAAGTACATTCCTGTGGGTTTTTGAAATTGACTTTCTGCTATTTTTATATCAATATCATAAATTAAAAAAAAGTTTTTATGAGGGGAAGGTAAGGTTTGTTTGTTTGTTTGTTTGTTTATGGAGGCACTGGGGATTGAACCTAAGACCTTATGCATAGTAAGCATGCACTCTACCACTAAGCTATACCCTTTCCCCTCAATATGATAAACAAAATAAATACCTGATAAAATTGTAAATAAGAACAAATACTCAGTGAAAACAGATCAACATTGACTTAATTAACATATTATGATTAAATGAAAAATTGACCAGTTCCTGTTTATATGTAAAGTCACCTGCCAGATGGTTTGAGGTAAGCCTCATTTCATTTATTCCAAGGATTTGTAAACAACCAGAAATAATTTTAAACAGCCAGAGACAAACCAAATTAACAACATTTTTAGTCATTAAATAAGCTATAGTAATAATCACCCTATAAAAAGAATATCAATCTTTTAATAAAGTAACTAGAAATTTAGAATAGTATTAATATTATTGCTCAAGATAAAGATGTTAAATAACTTGAAATTGTATGAGAAAGGCATTTCAGATAATGAGAATGAATAGTAGAGAAATAATTTCTGATAAATCATACATTTAATGAAGAGTTTAAAATCCCTACAAAGTGCCACCAGGGGCCCATGAAGATGACACTGATGTAGATCAAGGACATTATCTTTATAATGGGCAGTATAACATGGATGACAATCCCTGTAAAACAAAGTGAAAATGCTAATAAATTGTGCAGCTAGTCCAGCAGGGTTCATCCCTGTCTGGACTGAGCAATTTGGAGCCAGTTGGTAAAGTTGTACAGACCAGATTGAGTGTTAATAGGGCAATTCCAAGTCTCTGTCTGAATAGTACTTCCAATACAATGCCTTCAGTTCTAGAAATCTCTGATTTTTTTTTTTTTAACTACCCATGTCCTCAGTCTGATCTAGGGGGGGTTAGAGCTTTCAGGGAGAGAATATTTGGATTCAGGGAACGCCCTCGGCTTCCTGGCTTCCCGAGAGAGGGTAGCATATCTCTTCTCCTTTGTGCTCCTCTCTTTCTATCCCCACATAAGATATAAATTATAGCCAGTGTCTTTTTGAGAATGGAGGTAAAGCCAATCACCAAGGTTTGGATATTAAATCCAAAACCTTGTTATGATAGGGTGTGTTATTACAGGCTTTTACCATAACAGTGAAAGAGAGTCTTGCTGGTAGAAAACCCTCAGTTGTCATCCCTTTCCAGGATCAGCTGAGAAAAGATCACCAGAGGAGCCTGGTCCCATCACTGGTCCGTGTAAGTATATACAGACCCGAACTCCTCACGCAGTTTAGGTCCTCTTAGCTTCAGAGTTCCCCACAGGGACAGCTGAGGTCTCTGTTGAAACTACATTGCAGCTCAACTTCCCCCTCTGCTTAATGCTGCCTTTTTGCTCTGCATTCCATCGATGGTGATCCCCAAACACTCCCCAATTAAGATCCTATGTGCTATTCACTATCTTGAGACTTAGAGCCTATAAAAATAGTGTTAAGGTAAGAAGTGATTGATAAAAGGGAGGCAGCTAACTTTGGATGGCATTCAGTTCAATTTCTTAACTTGACCTGCTCAGCTGCCTAGAAACAGAAATACAGAAATCAGGCAGTGGTGTTTACATAGGCTTGGAGTGTAGAAGACAGTGTGGATTAGAAAGCAAAGGAGAGCAGCAGTGGGCCCTGACAGACCTGGGCTGGAATACTGTTTTGCAACTTAGTAGCTAGGTGGCATCCAGTGGCTGGTAAAATCTCTTAGAGCAGACCTTGCAAACTGGCAGCCCCTGAGCTAAATTTGGTTTTGTTTCACCAAGACAAAAAAAGTTAAAAGCATGATTCAGTTGCCAACATTAAATATATGAATATTCATATAAAAATCCACATACTCAGGTTCTTTTTAAAAACCTAAAATGTAATGCTTAGCTGCCTTGACTGTGTAACAATCGTGGTAGCTGAGTGGCAGCTGTCTGTTCATCACTAGAGAGTGTCCTCCCAACACCGGTGCCACTTCTTGTTGTTTCATAGCTATTTCCATGATTTATTTCACCTAACCAATTCTTTTACAATTTCAGTTACATGAAAGTTTTCTATCTCTTAGACAAAGGTACTGGGAGTAAAACTTCAGGACCATTCTATGGAGTGGATACTTTCTATGGACTGAACTGTCCCCCCAAAATTGACGTTGAAGCCCTAATCTCCAGAGTAACAGTATTTGGTAATGGTGTCATCTAAATTAGATTTAGATGAGGTCATGGGGGTAATGCCCTTATAAGAAGAGACACAAGAGAGCTTAGGTTACGTTACATAAGTTAGATAAGTTAAGTAGGAAACAAATGGGTCTAAAAGTGAGGTGACATCACGGAATTTGTGCGGGACTAAAAGAAGAAAGCTCATTTTTGAAAGAGAGGAAACATTTTTTCAATGATATCTATAAATTGAATGTTAATTTTACTTAATCTATACTAAATGTGTCCATTACAAATTCAAGTTTAAATACTAATAATTAATGTTTTTATAGAGATCACTTGAGGATGTCTGATTCTTTTGATTGCAATCCAATCATGCTAAAGAAAGGAACACACTGCTATCGTCTGGAGCAACTACTCCAACTTGCTAGCATATTTCTTCCTGAAATAATCGTTAGTCTTTAGAAAATAAACTTGTCAATTCAAGTTTATCTCAGTGGCACATACACACAAAAAAAGTTACAACCTTCTTAGATGCTTTTTTGTTACCTAAGAGCAAATGAATTGTATATTTCCATTGTTTTAGATAACACAATCAGACTTAAGCTTGAAAATAAAAATTTACAGAATAAAAAATCTCCAAATCAAATTATAGAAACTAAATATTTCTAAATGAAAATCAAACTTTTCCATACTTTTTCACACTTCATAATACAGTAATCACTTATTAAGAATATGGTACCAAATATTCTTCAAGTGTCCACACTCGAGAATATGAGCAATACTGCCAAGTGACATCATGTTAACACTTTGCCACCTTGTGGAAGTCCTTGTTGAGAAACATCTTCAGAATTGCTAGATTATTTTTCTGAGAAAGGGAATAACCAAAAAGCAAAATGCTGATGTACTAAGCAGTGTTAGTTTCCCACACATTCTGTTCTTCTTTGGTGCTAAAAGAATCTCTATTTTGTCTGAATTTTTACTTAGTGTCCAGACTAAGTAAGCTGCATAAAGAATCATGATGGCATTAACTGAGTTATGATAATCCTTTGCCCTGACTTTCTAGTGGGTTTATAGGTAAGGTCATATGATCTTACTCTTGGCAATAAAACTGAGCGTACACCTGCATAGGGGTTTCTTGGAAACCCTGTGCCATCCTGATAAAGAGGACAAATGCATTTGGTATAGCTCTTTTGTGTTTCTTCATCCTCTTGCTTTGATTTTGGATATGATACTTGTTGCTGAGGCAGTTTGCTGCCAATAAAACCAAACTGCTACACTTTTATTTTAAAATAATAACTAACTCTTATAGAGATCTTAGTATATGTTAAACAGCAAACCCTGTGGTTTATTTGCATTTCATCTCCTGTAATCTCAATAACCCAAAAAGTAGGTATACATATTATTAGTGCTTATATATAAGACTGAACACTGAAGCTCAGTAAGAAAAAGTTGACTTGCCCGTGATCACAGAGCTACTCAGCAGAAAAGCTGGGACTGGAACCCATGATGTTTGACACCAACAACATGATCTTACGTATCATAATGTAACACTGCCTGTATTTACATAGAAAATGCCCACTACACAGAAAGTTGATAAAGTCACCAAATCATCAATAAATTGTAGACTGTATTTCTGCTGATTTCTTTCTTTTGTAATTATTCATTGATGACAAGCATCTCCATTAAGGCTTATTAGTAAGTCTGAACAGATTTTCTCTAATCTGAGAAATTTACGATGATCATCATTTGCAGCCAATTTCCAGAATACTTCCCAGAATCAAGGCCTTATAAGCAGCCTTTACTTGGGGACCAGGATGGCCTCTATTTTAAGTGCGGTACTGAAAGAACTGCAGGACCTCACATGACCTTGTGTATCTCTTTTAGGGGCTGCCCCATTGAAATGCGTTGGTAATGGGACTTGAAATTTTCTCCTCAGTTAAGGCAACAAAGACAGGGCATATTTATCAGAAGGCAAGAAAAAGCATAGACTGCTGAAGAAGCAAAGAAGTGGCCGTAGCTACTCTACCGGCTATTTTCCATTTGCCTCTCCAAGTCCATCCCACGTTCCATAACCTATTCTCTGCCCGGTAGATTCCCCGGTAAGACCACATACACAGGCGCCTTTGTCCTCTGGCTTCCTGTCAGGTTTAGCCAATGGGAACCCCCAATGGAGATCAGGAGGAAACAAAAGGACAAAGTTTATATTCCCCTCCTTTCCCCATGCATTGCCTCCAACTGGATGCATCTAGCTCACTAAGATCAATATTTATCTCAAATTCACTTTCTGTACGAGACTTCCTTCCTAATGAAGGTCATTTTTCATTTTTTTTAGACCTAATAAAGGTAACAGCTCTAATACGGGTATAAACCTTGTGATTTCCCTTCATTTTAGCCATACCTTTGCAAACAGTCTCTATTCAGCCCTCAAATGCAGAATGGTTGACCAATTTCTCACTTTCTAAGTAAAACTGTATTACAGATTCATACTGAAATACAATTAGTTCTAATTATTACTACACTGAGTGCCAAGATAGTCAATTTTCATATTTTTCTCTACCGCAGATCCTTATGTTCTATTCATGTTTAAACGTTTCACATATAGCCAGAAACTTAACATGTAATAGGCATTACACAAATCTCTCTCTCATGAATACAGCTTTGTTTCCCCTACCCTGAATGCAGTCTTCTATTTTCTCTTCTGACTAGTTCACTGAAATTTGTAAATCAATATACATTTATATATGCATATATATATACACACACAGATACAGATATATAATTTTTCCACTTCATATACCTAGTTTTTTAAAGTATTGTCTCCTTTTTATAAGATGACTTTTACAATCATATTTATTGTTCTTATTCTTCCATGTATGTATTTAGTAAATACTTTATTCTTTATATGTGAGCCAAGAAAGATGTGTGAAAATATAAACTGTCATCTACTTTCTATTTTTTCTTAAAAAGTTAAGTCTTTCTATCACTTATTTTAATTAGCTTATTTGTGGAAATTTTCACAGTATGGGTTCTTATCTACTTTCATATGAGTAGTTCAAAATGTAGCAAAATACTTTTTTTTTTGCCTCCCTAAGAATGACTTAGTATCCTGGCATATTAGATGTTGTTTTTGTTTTATTTCTTCTGTTTATATTTACTTAAACATGTACTATTAAAAAGAACTTGAGTTCTGGCTGCTGTATACATTATAAATGCCAACTGGTAAAACATTAGTAAATAAATTTGGATGTTTAAATTTTATTATAATGTAAAATAATTTGCTCTCTTGAGTAAAATGCTGTGTAAACTATGATCTCTGATATGAAGTCTGATACATGATATCCATGACCTTGAAAATAAATCATTTCCTTTTTATTCATCTATATTGATATACTTTTAAAACATGTCTTGTTAAACCAGTGATTTATTATTATCGGCTGAAGTGTAAATAGGACACTAATCACTAAATTTGATGAGCACTAATTTCTTTAAACAACAGTGTTTAGTATTTAGCAATAACAAAGACACATCATTTGCACATATTTTTTCTAAGTATATCCCTTATTTTTTCCTTACATTCAAATCATTCTGACATTTACAAAGGTGAAATTAAAACTGAAGAGTTATTTGAGACTAGGAAGAGTACAATCTCATATCAAGCACATTCTCATGGGATGTTAATCATAAGTGCAAAAATTGCTGGTCAAAATAAGGAGCTTTAAATATTCATCTGCTGACAATGAGGATAGTGGATCCCTGCTTATTATATTTAAACAGTCTAGAAATATTAAATACAAACAAAAGTAATAATATTTTAATAGAAGATAAACAGAAGGCATTAGCTGCAAAAACACATTTGAGTAATTTTATATGAATATAATATATGCTTACCTATTTTTGACGCCTCTACTACTGTGTTATCTAAGATGAAAACTGTCAGGGTAAGTCTTGGTAGGTCCATATCTGTACCACATAAATACTATTCTGTGATGTTTTAAACACTGCTTTATATATTATTTCACTTTTGTGAAAATGAAGAACTCGAAAGGCAGAAAAAAAACTAGATGCTTTTGGTTAGCATGTTTTTGAGCAAAAAATACATTTCAGCAAACTTCCTACTGGGAAAACAGTAATTACTTAAGTTGGCAGCACACATCTGGCATAATAAAGAAGGGAATATAAAAGTCCTTGATATAACCAAAGTGTTTATCAGTTTTTAGAACACTCCTGTTATTGCCAGATTCAAGGAAATATTTAATTAAGAACTGGCTCTCTTCTCATATTCACCAACTCTAAGGAGCTGTCCTCTTTACCCTCGTGGGTGCTGAAGAGATCAGTAACATAAACGGCATCATAGTCTACTCCCCAAATATCTCCATTAGTAACTAGATATGATGATAAGTCAAATCCTTTAGCTTTGGGCTAAGAAAAGTAAAATCTGTGTTCAATTACAAAAATGCAAGTTCTCCCAAACACTGGCATGCTTTCAAGAACTTTCATTTGGACATTTTCCATTATACTTTGGCTCCTGTCCTTTTGGGAGTGCTTTTATCTGGCTAGTACATTGCAACACAAAAAACAATATAACCTCATGTGTGAGTTGTCCACCATATACAAAACCAGAGGAACGGTATAGGTCTCTAGATGTGCCCACATATAATTGATATGCCCCAAGTATAACAGTATTTTAAAATTCATTCAATATTTTTATTATTTAAGGGTGAATGGGATCTTTATTGAAAATTAATCAATTTTTATTATTTAACAAATTCAAATAGGGCATACATGGAAAAAACTGAAATTGCCCCAGAATACTCCACCTGTGTTCTCAAGGAAGGGATAACTGTTAACCATTTGACATCTATGCTTCCAAGCTTACAAGTTTACTTTTAATTTCACAAGATATCATTGAAATCTTTCTATGATAGTAAATATAAATCTTCCTTATTTGTTTTAATGGAAGCACATTATCACACATTTTGGGTGTAGCATCATTTATTTAAATTTATTATTTATTTATTATTAATATTTATTTTCTCCAATTTTGTTTTTATCTATATCAAAATGCTGTATTGAATATTATGACATATAGAAGAGAAGAAACACAAAATTTGGTAATAATACATAGTTCACATAGAACACTTTGGTTTTAACATGTCTTAAATGATCATATTTTACTTGATGAGTTGGTGTGTGGACACCTTTGAGGCAGTAATTTTCTTATCTTTTACAGTTGAGAAAATGTACTTTAGAGAGTTTAAGTGCATTAAGTAGTAGCTAAATTCTTATCTGGGTATCCAACTCTTTGCATATACAAATACAGTAACTTTCTCTTGATCAGATATTCTATTAACAAATGTGCAAAGTAAGCATCAAGTAAAGATTTCTAAATAAGTGAAATAGGATTATTTTTTAATCTGTTCAAATGAATGAGTTAACTATTTCCCGAATTTGTAATTACTTTGGTCTTTCTTCCCTAGTAAATGTTACTGAGCACTTATGAGTCCTGATGGATGATTAGCAGGACTCAGGACCTGTCACCTCATGGTACTTTGTTAATAGTTCTAATGCATTATAGCCATAGTATATGTTTAATTATTTAAAATGAGCACCAGAAAACATATATAATAGTAATTCTAATCAACTTCATTTGCATTTATACTTTTATTTTTAAAGCTATTATTTATTAGTTTGTTTCATTTTATAAATGTTTGAAATTTACAAATATTTTGTGATTAGAAACACAATTCAATTAACATTTTAAATAAGGAAGTTTATCACACAAACAGTACAATATTTGATTAAAACTATATTTTTTTAAAAATTGCTAATTTAGGGACCACTCACATATTGTGGAGAGTTAACACTCTGATTCAGAGATTATAGTTCAAGTGAAATACAAAAAGAGCTCAGGTCAATTATCTTAATATTAAAAATAAAGGAATAATCTCATCGTATACTTTGATATTATCATTAAATCAGAGGTATAAAAAAATTCCTACATGTCTAGCATGCAAAGAGCTATAAAGAAGCTAATTATATAGTATGGTTTAAAGCACATTCCTTGCTACAAATTGTTTAAAATTGTTATTCAAATTAATATCCTATTTCTACACTTAATATTTTATACTTCAACTTTATGGAATATTTGTTTAGAATACAGGTCTACTATTTGCTATATTAGTTAACTATAATAAGCTAATATATCAATTAATTCATTTAACATTAAGCCACTAACATATACCTGCAGCATGTTTAGATGCTGAGTATGTAAGAGTAAATAGGAGAGACATAATCTCTATTCTTATAATGCTTAGAGTCCAGTGAAGATGAGATGCAAGGAAATAGGCAATTTACATATTAGAAAGTGGTCAACGAAAAATAAAGTACAAGATACTCTGAATATAGAGGTCGGGGTACCTAATAAATTTGGAGAATATTCATAAGGCTCTCCAAAGGAAGTAAAGTCTAAAGGATGCACGGGAGACTTATTGAGAAATAAAAAATGCTTAGGTACCAAGTAAAAGGTGGGAGGAGAGAGACTGCATAGAAAAAAAAGTACTGTGGCTAAAACAAAAGTGAGTTTTTAGCCTGGATGCAAGGACAAAAGTCATTTTCAAAGAACAAACAGAAGTTCAGTGAAGCTGGAGTACAAAATAGAAAGTGAAAAAGGACGCTTGAATGGAAAACAGGAACAAAATCTCCCTGGTTCTTACCAAACACAGACACTAAGAGATTTGGACTATACACTAAGAGCAAAGGGGAGATAAATGGGGAGCATTCTATCATCACACATCTTTGTCTAAAACTTCACTTCTGGAATTAAAAATATATAGCAGGTGATTACAATTCTAGGCTACTCAATAAATATATATTTAAGTATTTACATATTAAATAACTACTATATGTTGAATTTTAATTATGGTATAAATTTTACTTCATTAGTATTAAAATAATGTAAAATGTGTTGAAAGACTACATACATTTCTTAGAAGTACAATTCTAGGTAGAATATAGGAAAGAGAGATGGTCTGACTTCTGACAAAGATGATCAGGAAAAAAATATTTCATGTGTTGATAAAATAGACTCAAGAGTAAAAATATCCAGAATGATGATAACAGATTACATTTCGTATTTGGAGACCCTCACCTAAATATTAGGCAATAAATTGAATAGCATTATTAAAATAGCCAAATGTAAAACCAGCAAATCCTTATGCCCAAAGAGATTTTTAAGTACATACATTCTCACTTCTTTTTATTTCATAATTTTTATCTCCTTTTTTCCTGAGTGTGATGGTTAATTTTATGTGTCAACTTGGCTAGGCTATGGTGCCCAGTTTGATCCAATAAGAGTCTAGATGTTACTGTGAAGGTATTCTGCAGATGTGATTAATAATTCCAATTAGTAGACTTCAATAATAATTCCAATTAGTAGATTTCTTTTGGTAATTGGTGTGGGTCCCATTCTTAAGAGCAAAAACTGAGGTTTCCCAGTGAAAAAGGAATTCTGTCTCAAGACTATGACATAGAAATCCTGCTTGAGTTTTCAGTCTCCCAGCCTGCACTATAGATTTTGGATTTGCCAGCCCCCAATATTGTGTAAGCCAAATCCTCAGTCTGTCTGTCTGTCTGTCTATCTATCTATCTCCTACCTACCTATCTTTCTATATTTCCTATTGGTTCTCTTTCTCTGGAAAACCCTGACTAGTACAGATGTACTGTTATGGGTTGATTTGCATTGTCCCAAAGGATATGTTGATGTCTTAACCCCTAGAATATCAGAAAGTGACCTAATTGAGAAATAACAGCTGTTGCAAATATACACTTAGTCAAGATGAGGTCATATTAGAGTGGGCCCCTAATCCAATACAACTGGTGTCTTTATAAGAAGATGACCATGTGAAGGCACAGAGACACAAGGAAATTGCCATGCGAAGACAGCGGCAGAGGCTGGAATGGTGAATCTAGCTATCACCGGAAGCAAAGAGAAGCATGAAACAGATTCTCCCTCAGAGCCCTTGGAAGGAACCAACTCTGCTGACTCTTTTTTTGTTTTGGACTTGCAGTCTCCAGAACTGTGCAAGAATAAAGTTCTGTTGTTTCAAGTCACCCACTTTGTAGAACTTGGTATAGCAGCTCTAGGAAACTAAGACACTGAGGAATTCCCAGCTGGCTTAAAAAAGAAAAGACAACCTCTGCAATACTAAAATGTTAGCTTACTCTTGGTTGCCTTTTTCTTAATTCTCAAGGGTATATATATGTACTCTATGAATGCTTCTGAAGTTCTGTACTTAACTAACCCTTTCCCCAAAGGTACAAAACATATTAAAGAATATGTTTTAAAAATCTACAGACAAACCAGCTCATCATAGGCGTTTTATATAACAATATTCAGATACTATTTGCAACCAGAAAGATGTTAGCAATCATTATGAAGTGGCTTTCGACTACGACAACGGCCACCACCCTGCAAGCCCTAAATCCTTTATGTTGAGATACCAAGTGAATTTACTTCTTTTTAAGTGTTTGGATGTTAGTTTTCTCTCTCTCCCCCTTGCTTTTCATTTTGATATAGATACATTGAAGAATAACTGCTCTTTCATGTCAACTGCAATCTGTCATCCTTTTCTATTTCAGTTCCTTTCACAAAACTTTTTTTTGTCTGAATAATTGAGTTTTATAGATTAATTTGTGGTAGCTTAAAGGAATTGGAAGATGAAATTTTCAAAAAAATGTAAATGAATGAAAAGTTCATTTGCATAAAAGTTTCTTGGAAGTATTTGGATAAATAAATCAGAATATTACAGAACCTCAAAAAAAAAAGGAAATAATAGGATTAGTAACTAAACAAAAAATTAAATTTTATGAAGGATCAAACAACTTCCCAAGTTATTTTTTCCCTCTTAAGAAATTCTCACCTTCAGTAAATAACTACTTTAAAGGTAGAGATTACTTAACTTTGAGTATGCTATATAGTCATATATATTACACACGTGTGTGTGTGTGTGTGTGCATTTAGCACACACTAGGCAAAAGGAAGACACATTAAATATCTCTTCCTTATAAATACCCCTTTCTTTCCTCAATTCCTCACTGGCTACTCATCCCCAGGTATCCAAACCATATTTTCCAAATTCCAAAATGTGAGAATAATTAAGCACTCAAAAAAAAAGAGAAATCTAAATCCTTACAAAGAAATCTAATAAGATAGTTTGGATAATGATGCAGTAAACTTATTTTTGTTGGTGTCACCACTCCTCTTAGTGACCTAGCTTTGAAATTCTGGAGACAGCTTTTCATCCTCCCTCTCCCCCATGTCCAGTAGTTCCCCAAACTTATTGAATCTACTTATACAAATCTTCCTCATATTATTTTTCCTTTATTTAAATTCAGGTAATTTTACCTTTCACTAGTCTCAACAGTCTCCTTAACACCAGTCTCTTCCTTTTCAATCCATTGCACACACATATAAAACATCATCCTGAAATACCACCCCTACCCCAATCCCTAGCAGCATTTCCTTATCTCTTCAATGAGGATAATAATCTTCATTTAACATACAAAGGGGCCTTTTAGCTGAAGTCCCTCTCTCACTTTTCTTTTCAACTGTATTGCTACTTACTTGTCCTGTGCAGTATCCAAAGTCGTTCTACGTCCAATATGGGGTTCTACATGCTTACCCTACACTTCCCCACCATCTACCAATGCTTTCTCCCTAAGCTCAGTGTATCTAGTTCTAACTATGTTTCACAGCCTAACTCAAATTTCAAAAGTATCATGAATGCTTTTCTGAAATACACCATTTTCATGTCTGCCCCAAGCTGAAAGTGATCTCCTTGTATCTTGACTTCTTTTATGGCACTTACTTATGTTTTATTATGATTATTTCTGTATGTGACAATTCTCTTAATTGACAAAGTTTATGGAATGAGAAGTTTCACTGTATATCCCTCTGTATTGTAGACATTTAGGAAACACTTAGAGAATGATATATTAAGATGCAGGTAATTGGTGAGTATATACCACGTCTTGCTATATCATTGGCCACCATATTTATTGAATGAAATATTACAGGAATGAATGCAGTGAAGACAACACCAGCGTGTGATCTGTGAACAATGCCCACATTTTCATTGGTGTGCAACACATACTATATATCTTATAATGGATGTTGACAGGGGTCATGCTTCATAAAGTGTGTTGCAAAGGCTGCTGGAATTGGATTCAGAGTTTCTATTTGGCAAACAAATTGTTGTTTTCTAGATTAGACCAATTCAATTTTGATTCAGAATTCAACTACAAGGCTCAGAAATCTGCATAGTAAAGATTCTTGCTTACTCTCCATCCCCGATGACCTTTTTTTGCATATTGAAGTTTGAAAACACCCCAGGATGAGCATTTACTGAGGAAGAAAATACAAGGACATACCTTTAAATGATGTCAATCACATAACCTTTTTCTAAATCTATTCCGTTTATCATGACACCAATACGAAGGAGAGTTTCCTAGTTCCCACTATCGTAACAGTGTATAAGTCATGTTAGGTTGTTACCCTAAAATCCAAGGACCTAAAATCTCAGAACTTCAGGGAACCTTTCATGATATTTGGCTTTCCTGTTTGCTAGCCCCTCTCAGAGTCATCCGTCCCAGGTCCTCTTACCAGGGGCCAAGCTCCTCTTTCTTTCTGGCCTTTGAAATTGTTGGTGAAAATAACAGCTCTGTGTGCTTGTACCAGGTGAGAGGCTTGTGTGTCTGCGTTATTATCTCATAGAATCACCTGTAACAGAGAGATGGGAACTAAAAGGTGAAATCTGGGGTTGGGGAATGAGTGGTGCACTGGTAAGGGACACTTTAAAGGGCTGACTGGGAGAGGCTGTTGTACCTGAGCCTGCGGTGGGGAGTAAGACTGCTGAGAGTCCAACCCACCTTACTTTTCCTTTAGCTGCTTGAGTCACGTGCTCTACCAGGGTTTGTCCTATGAGAAATGAAAAATTAGGCTTCTTAAAAAGTTCTCTTTATGACCATTATGAGATGCTCTCTAGCCTGTAATACAAATTGCACCCCACAGTGACTTCCCTTGTCTTTTCCCTATTTCCAGAGACATGGGGATATACACTGAATGCTAACATGAACCTTGTTCTTTAGTTCATTAAAGTTCAATTTTAGCTAAAATACAAATTACAAGTTTTCTAGGAAATGACCTTATTTATCCAAGGATGTATTTAACAAAGAACAACTTAACAAACATAGATTTCTAATAAAACACCAAGGAGGCATATTTTACCACTGCTAGATAAATCAAATGGCATACAGTGGACCTTTCAAAAATAATTTTCCTCTGAATTAAAGTCAATTTGCAGAGCCACATAAAATTTAGAATCAAATTGTCTTATGTCTAGCAAGTCATCTTTAATGTGAAATCATTTTCTAAATTAAGATCAGTGAAAGCATATCTGATAATATTCAGCAGACATATCTTGGAGGAAGAACTGGAATATTTTCCTTTGAATGTCCTTATTTTCTGAATGCTTTCTCTAATCCAGAATTCTAAAGTTCTAAAGTTTTTTGAACACGTAAGACATAAAGTATGTTTCCATTTTTTCCTATTTTTCACGAATGATATGTGCTTGAGTTTACTTCATACATAAGACAGTGCAGGTAGGAGAAATTAGACCATGAGACCAAAAATAAAATGTCAATATAAAGATAAAAGTGAAGAGGTATGAGCATGTTCATGCAACACCTTTCTCTTTGGCAATGGCAAATAACAATGCAGTTTTCCTGGACAGAAATTGTGAAGAAAATGGCATTTTATTCTGAAACATAGAATTAAATAACTGTAATAGGAACACTTTCAAGATAAAGCAATCAAATAAAGTTTAAAACTATACAACTGCCTTGCATGTTGTGTAATAAAATGATATCACACTGTAGCCCTCTACTGGCATTGCTTAACAATAGGAATAGTCAAAATGTCACCGAATAAGCCATAAATACCATGAAATTAATTTCTCCAAAACTTATCTCATATGAATTTATCTCCAAACGTATGTTTTATTTTTCTGACCTTTCAAGTTTGAAATGTAGATCAAACGTTTTAATAATTCTTCCTGAAAATCCATTAAAGCTCATGCTCAATTAAATTCTGACAGCCTTAAGTAGGCAATATACACATATGAAACACTGGGTTTATAAATTAGGCTTTAGATAGACTTGAAAATCAAATCCAGTGTGCTACAGCTAATGAAAAGTAAAACATAGCCTCAAAAATGAATTACAAACAAGATAAACCTGAACAAGAATCACTATAAATTGACTTAACATAGTATATTTTTAAATACAACCTCTAAGTCTTCTCAGGAATTTCAGGTCCCTCAATTGGAGGACTTTTGTAGCTGGGGGACACAAAGCTCTCAAAGAGAATAAAAGTTTGAAAAACATTGTTTTCACCGAAAAAAAACCTTTTATAGGAAGTATGTATATATGTATACTATGCTTTATACATACAACAGTAGAATACTAAGGCACATCGAGAAAACAAACAATTGATCCAGTCACTATTCAGGGCAGAAAAATCCTCTGATCACTGGGTTATACATTTCTTAGCTATAACTAAGAAAAACGAATTAAATAACAAATAATTATAATCAGTTAATAAATGTCTCCACCACCTTATCCCTGCTCTGGTTATTGCATTTTATGTAAGAATTAAGGAGGCATTGTGTTACGTTGAATTTGGCATCCTACTGGAGTCAGAGCAAAGCCACAGACTGTGCATGAACTTACTCTTCCCTAATAGGCCCATTTATATTAGTATCCATAAGGAAGAACAAGAAGTTAGAAGCAAAGGATCAAGTAAACCAGAGAGGAAATAACATCTTTCTGTGAGCTTCACTTTCTTGGGTCTGGATCTTATGGAGTCATACTAGTTTAGCCAATGCCTCTGAGCATTAAGGCTTTCCCATGAAAGGCAGCCCCTGAAACTCGAATCTGATGTCATCGGGGGCAAACTGTATCTTATAGGAAAACATGTATTTGCATGCTGTACTCCGTATTTATTTACCTATTATTCTCCCATCTAGATTTTGCTGCAGGATTTTGTTATAGCCTTTTATGCATAATGTGTATTTTGAATTTCCCTGGAGGAAAATACTGTTCACAGCACTTTCCAAATGTATTTGACAGTGAACTTATATTTTTAAGGGAGTCATGTATTAGTGAAACTAGTTTGGAAAAGCTGTCATTATGTTTAGAAAAATACTTTAAAATGTTTCAACCTTTACTATGGCATATCAAGGAAAGGTATTCATGCTTGAGACAAATATGTAAAAAGAAGCATCAGATGATTTACCCTTTTGGATCAATGGGAGTACTTAAAGGAAAAATGAAGTTTGTGGACCAAAAGTCATTGGTAATGATGTAAGTGTATTAATAGGAATGAGGGATAGGGTTTGATAGCCATGGACATCTGAAGGCAAGGAGGAATACCTGTCCTCTCCTGGGTACATGTGTCACTGTCAAAAATAGAACAGCATGTTCAGGAGCACATGAAAATCACTCCTTAAATTCTAAATCATGGGTAGGTTTTGTCAATTCTATATTCACTGAGGAATCACATTGTTTTAGGGAAAAAGTAGAAACAAATCCCAATAATGCCATCTCATGAAGAGACCCATTGTTATCACCTCCAGGTAATCTGTGATTTCTCTTTCCTTTGAAAGCCTCCCAAAGATTGCTCAAGCTCTATCTCTATGTTTATGGAATATAAGAAGCCCTCCCAATGTAGAAAGATTTTTTTCTATTACCAATCATAGAGGTTAAAGAAGTAGGTTGATCATTTTCTGCAGATCTAATAAATACAATATTGAAAGAAGGGCTATAGTTCACCAGAAGGGAATTCCAGGAATGGAAATCTGAAAAGAAAAAATTTGTCAAATGCAAAGTAATGCCAACTGTTGGCAGACTATTCTCCATGAATCTACAAATCTAGGCATTCATTGCAAATTTACTCCAGGACTAGTTTGTATAACACACAACTCTGGAGAAATGGAAAGATACCTTCTTCTCATCCTGAGTGAGACTTGCTTACTTTCTAGGGTATATAGTAAAGAATTTAACTTTGCCTAAATTTAATTTTGCCCTTGGTTTCTGTAGGGTAATCACTAAGCTCTTGGAATGTCATGCTTGATAAAAGTGTCTTTGTCTGCATTCCTTGGATAGTCTAATAATAGGAGTTTGGGTAGGAGCTGGCCACACCAGATATGATTTGGGACTGGAACACCAGATCAGAGAGTATTAACTTGCCCTCTGGAGGGGCTGGGAACAGACTGGCCATGTGTGTGAACAATCATGCTTAAATAACAGAGCCTCAATAAAAACTCTGGACACCAAAGCTTAGGTGTGATTCTCTGGCTTGGCAATTCTCTGTCCATACTGTCATACAGAGTTGCTGGGAAGACAGTTCTGTCCATAAGTCCACTGAGAGAGGACAATGAAAAGCTCCACTCTTGGAACTTTCCTGAACCCTGTCATATGCATCCTCCCTTGGCTGGTATTAATCTGTATTCCTACACTGTAATAAACCATGATCTTGAGTATAATAGCTTTCAGTGGGTTCTTGAGTCCATGCAGTGGATTATCAGCACTGAAGGTAGTTCTGTGATGCTGGGAAGATAATTGATGTCAGAAGTAAGGGCAGTCTTGTGATTATTCCCTAACTTTGCACAGGTTGATAAAGATAATGCTTTCTCCAGGAAAGAGTATGGACCGGTTTGCTATAAACTTCTTTTATAGAAAAAAATCACTAATTTCAGGGTTCTGCTTTGGAAATACACCCTCACCACATGTACAGATGTCACCTGGCCCTCATCATGTCGGCCTGTGGGAACTGGGCACAGGGAACAACGCTGCAGTGATACTCTGGATGCTGCTTTTGCTATAAGTAATAAATTCTTTTGTCTCTGAACCAGATGCCTTAATTTTTTGCCAATATCTATTAAACTATGACAAGCTAACTCATTAGTTTGAATTCAGGGTGAAATATCAAACCCTTTCACAATTTCCAGCATAGTGGTTTAACACTAATCCTAACAATATGTAACCAATTATTCATCACTCACCTTCAGAAAGACTTATTAACTGAAAACATCCATTCTAAGAGTGACCTAGTGGCCAGTTTGGAAATGATTTCAGTTACATGAGATACTATCTTTAAAATGCAGTGAAGGGTCCTGCAGGTGGAGTTAAAGAAGCATATATCAGACATTCTTGTGAGACAGAGAAACATTTCACTCCACGCCTGATAAGCAATTTCATTTTGTGCTGTGAAGGTCTGTAGCACTGTTCCTACTGACTCTGTCATGGGGTGACTGGTAACTTAAGGTGATAGCACCTATTTACCGTGTGACTTCCTGTGCACTCTCTTCAGACTAAATTAAAAAACACAAAAACAACTGCCCATAAGATTTTTAAATGCTTATTTGCATTGGCTGCTAAATTTTCCCAATCTAATTTCCATCTAGAAACATTATGACTACAGTCTAGCACAGTATGACTGCTTTACAAATGCAGGCTCTAGTGCTCATTTACATATTTAGTCTCTTCTGAAACAGGAAAGACTTATTCTCAAATGGCACCTAGCAGCGATGAGAGAAGACTTAGATACACATGGTTAAGATTTTCATAGTAACCCGGTGTGTTTTAGGTTGGTATCTGATCTTTCAGCTCCACAAAAGGTCTATTTATAGACATTGTAATTTCTATTCAACAACCACTGAGGGAATGTAAATAAATGACACAATAATATGAAAAGTGGGCAACTGTATTTGAATTCCTAGTATGAAATCTATTCAGTCTCTAATTCTTTATGATGACAGACAGGTACGACCAGCAAATGTCAATTAGGTAAACAAAAAGGCCCAATGCCAATGTTTCCATAAATAAAAATTTTAAAAGTAAGAATTATGAAGTAAATGTCAGTATGTATAATGTAAAAGTATAACTTTTAAAAAAGTAGACAATTTTAATAAATTCCTTTTCCTCCTCTTCAGACCAACCCAATGTCAAACACAAAGTTGTTTTTTTTTTTTTAAAGGTATTTTCAGGGATTTGTTTACATATGCTAGGAAAATACACTATTCCAAATATGACAACACAGGCTCACCTGCCTCACAACACTGTTTTAAGAAAAACTCCCTTAAGACTCCTGTGATGTTGAAAACTGGCTTTTTAAAAATATTAACAACATTTATACATTTTTCAGTAAATATTTTAATAATCTTTATAGTTATGCAAATAACCACTGGCCTACTAAAATATGAAATCTTCCCCCCTTTTCTATCTAGCATATACATTTGCAATTCAGTCCTGATTTGATTTATAGAGTTCCTTACTACAGTTTGGCACAACTGAGAACCCTAAGTGACTGAGTCTTATTTGCATCAAAACAGCTTTATTATGGTGCACGCAGCTTAGCTTGATAGCTTTCTTATTACTGATGCAATTGTTATCCCATAGCAACGACAGGAAAAAAATAACATCTCTGAGCCTGACTGGAATAAGTGCACTTCTCACTTTGCTCCTGCTGAGTGAAAGCTCCGTTCTCATCTAAACTACAGAGTGTATCAGTGAACCTAATGCAATCTGACAGTCCATCTTAAACAGTGTCACTAGGTAACAAAGAGAAATCTGAAGCTATATAACCCTTGGTCACTTTGATGACTATTTCTTTTTTTTTCCAATTTGAACAGATAACTCGAACTCCCATCAAAAGGCTTTCTGAAATTTTGTGCTTTTGAATCTTAGGTGTCTCTCTGGACAGTTCTTTCAGGATTAATCAATGTTTTAAGCAAATAGTTGCAAAATATAGTGAGACACCAAGTTGTAGGACAATATCACTAATGAAGCACTGTCTCATTATTATTTATAGATTTTGCAACCTCACAAAATTATACAAAGAAAAAAATGAACTGAAAAAAATCTGCTTTCCAAATTTCCTTTAAATAAATGGTATCAGGTGAAAAACTTAAATAACAAGTTTCAGAATATGCATATTAGATAAATAATATTATTGTTGAATATATAATAGCCCATTTCCAGGGAAAGGAATTGTGGTATGAGGGTAACATAAAACTACCTATTTGTATCTAACAATGTAAAAAGCAGGACTAGTTTGGAAAAAAAGCTGTATTTGTATAACATCATAGCATTTTAAACCAAATTTAGATATCCTTTTGAATTAGGTACTACTTACTGTCACCATTTTACAGATTAATAAATTCACATTCATAGTGTTAAGTAACTTGCTGCAGATGAGACAGTTTATAGGGTTTGAGATAGGATTTGGAATCAAGCAATCGGAATCTTCAGCTGATGCTCTCGATGGTTTCCCAGTGTCCCATGAGAAAGGCAGAGAAACTAAGAACAAGAAAACTGACTTAACCAAAGTTAGAATATTAATATGTAGTGGAGAGAGGGCTCTCCTCAATTTTTCCTCTCGCTTTCATTCTCAGATTTTCTTTAATTTCTTCATTTTACACACAATGCTCTTGGATTTCCTGCTTTGACACTCAACAATTTTAAAGTCCTTTTCTTCAAATTAACTTCTTTTCACCCTCTCCATCTGCCTCTTCACTTCCCTAACCACAGTTTCACACCAGCATGTAAGAAGTGAATGGCCGATATCTATGCCTCTCCCATGGTTACAGTGGCAAACAGATTTTTCTAACCCAATGACTCATAAACGGTAGAATTTCAAGTAGTGGGCCTAGTGAAAAATTGAAGTAAAGAGTTTCAGAAAGTTGGGGAAAGAGTATTTCATGTTTTTAATCTCTATCATGGATGATCATATTTTAATCATGAAACAACAAACGTTTATTGATTACTACCCTACAATGTCAGCCACTGGGTTATGGATGCATTATGTCAAGTAATTCTTACAGTAATCCCAATTATTGTTGTTTCTATTTTATATTATGGAAACTAAGACTTGTGATAGTTACACAGTTTGCCTGAAGTTCAGAGTAGGTGCAGGGACCCAGGTCTGTCTGAAACCCCATAAACTCTGAAAGCTTCTAAATGCTGCTATCTGTCCTGTAACCTCATCTACACATACATCTTAATGTAGTAATAAATAAAAATACACCACTTAAAAATATTTTTGGCATGGAATAAAGAGGGTTATACCTGAACAGTAATACTTGGAATGAGAAAATACTGATGTTATTATAATTCTATTGTCACATGAAATTCTTGTTTATTCATCACTTTTCAAAGGATTTTAAGGAATATTGGAATGTTCTTGATATCTGTAGTTTTGAGGGACTGCAATATGGTAAGTGCATTCCCACAACAAGAGTGAATGAAAACTAATAGCCTAATTAAAGCCTGCAGAACTGGCTTTCTTTGTTTTTTTCACCATGGGAATTTTGTCTCATATCAGTAAGATTTTAACTGCATAGAAATGAAATAATTCGCAAGCATGGGCTCTGCTGTTGTGTATTATGGCCTTTGAAATAATGCTTTGGAACAGGCATGTTGACCTTCCTTTGGGGGTAAGTTAGCTTTAACCCCATTATCCACTCCATATGAGCAACAACAGAGACATTTCCTCTCAGAATTTAAAAAAAAAAAGGCTTTATAAAAGTAGATAAATATAAAAAAAAAGTTGTTTCATTTAGAAAATCTTGTGAATCTGTAAAACACATTTTATACTTATCAAGAAAATGTATTTCACAATATTAATTTTCTACATTAAGTTGGATCTTCCCAATGTTTAGCTTTGAATATTTTACTTTCCAAAAATTATCAGTAGAGCGGTACTGAATCAGCTAAGTCCAAAACCTTTTCTTAGCATCCAGGTTTATTCTGAACCTCGCCAAAATCCACCTGCATCAAGTAATTCACTCTATCCTTGTACATAACCCATGGTCAGTGTCTGAAATTGCCCTGCTTCCTCCCATTTCCATGCTTCTGCTGTTCTTCCCTTTCCCTAGAATATAAGGATCTATCTATACATGACTTGGAAATCCTATCTCTTCTTCAAAATACAGGTAAATTACCCCTTCTTAAGTAAACCACACATTGACTTCTACACCCTTAACTTTGATTCCTATAACTTTGATTCTTACCTTCTTGTGGGTTTTATTTATTTGGCTGGTTAGTTGAATGATTGTTTGTTGGGGTTATTGCTCTTTGTCATTACAATTATGTTACAGCTCTCATAGTTTCCACAGAACTTTGGGACAGAAAGTAGGTCTTACTTATTTTGTATCTCAGTCTAAAATATAGTTCATTCCACAAAAATTTATTTGCTCGGCTCTATGTGGAGTGAAGGAAACACATGCAGTGCAGCACTGGTCCCTACTCACTTAGAGTATTTATTCTAGTAAAGATGACAACTGAATTATAGTTTAAAAAAAATGTAAAGAGAAATTGCAACAGAAGCTAAAGATGAGCAGCGCCTGGTTCTATGAGAGCTCATGATGGGGTATATGACTATGTCAAGAAGTCACAGACGTTGCCATAGGAATCTAAGTTGAATCGCCATAACTTCAGTTAGCACATGTGTGTTGAGAGCCTACTATGTTCCAGAGAATGTTCTGGGCATTTAGGCTAAATCAGTGAGCCTCTGCCTTCCTGAGGGTTATATTCTAGGGAAGGGGTTCTTAAACATTTTTGTGCCCTGCACCCCTTTTTTAGTTTTGTGTGGCCCCTTTTTAGAATTAGGTTTTTTAAAATGCAAAGTAAAATACCTAGATGCATAAAATAAAACCATTATATTGCAAAATAGCATCTAAATATTTAAAACAAATGTGTGATATACTAATATGTTTCTTAATTAACAAGTTAAATAATAAGATCTAGTAGCAAATCTATTAGTTGCTATAATTGAATGTAATGATGAGCTTAACCGACATTTTGGAATATCTTCCACAAGTCTAGTGTGACATAAAAGTACAAGTTATACACATTTGTGACAAAGACAGAGGCACTGTGAATACTGCTATAGATTGTAATTTAAATTTATACTTAAAAGAAATTATAAGATTCAGTTAAAGGTTAATGAAAATATGGATGCATTTTCTTTTTTACCAAACTGAGTTGACAGAGGGTCTGATTTGATTCGTGAGCCCACTAGTACAGAACCTCTGGCATCCTGAGGAGGCAGACAGTAAATAATAAACATTTAGAAATTTGAGTGAAGAGAAGTCAAGAGTCCCCCACTACACACACACACACACACACACACACACACACACACACACAGACACACACACACACACACACAAGACAGGATGGGTTCTCCCAAGCAACAAAAACGTGGTGTGCAAGGGCCTTGTGGCCAGAAGGTGCAGGGACATTTGCGGAAACTAAAGAACACTGATGTGACTGCAGCACATATTATGAGAGAAGGAATGCTACAAAATCTGCCTCAAGTGAAAGGGAGAAGAAAGCTCACAGGTAGCCTGGCAAGAGAGGTGAAGGTTTTGATCTCCACGGAGTGAGCAATGAGAGGACACTGATGTGCCTTAAATGTATGGGGGAGGGTTGGGGATGAGAAAGCCACAGTATGACCATATTGCATGCCGCATTTCATGCCATAAAAATCACCCTGGCTGCAGTGTGGGACCTAGGCAAGAGTGGATCTTGCTACTCAAGAAGGGACACTCTTCACGAGAAGAGGTGATGGGACTAGGATGGTGAAAATGAAGATGAGAAAGGATTTTGGGATGGAAGAAAGAATCTGACATTTTGAATACCTTTATGTATCCAACATGTGTATGTTTTATTAAGATCATACATTCCAAGGATGATTCACACTGAACCAAAGTTAAATAATGGTATTGGATAAACTAATTGAAACACTGCTTCAGCATCTAAATATAATCGAATATTTCTGAGGTTTTGATTCAAATAAAATTTCAAATCTATTTCAATTCTTTTAGCCATTCATCAGTCCCTGCAAAAAACACAGTATTTTTCTTCTAATTACTTAATCTCACATTCCTATAAATATTATGTAAGATATAACTTACTCTTTAACTTATTCTTCAACTTTTCCTTTTATAATAATTAACTTGTGAATCTTTTAAGTATTTATAAAATTTCGGAGAACTAAAATTTCATCTAGTTAAACTATCTGTGTAGTTAGCAATGCATATTAAATCAAAGTTTGCATTACTTAGCAGGTTTGGCTTCCTAATAATTTAAATTATTTAATTTTAAAGAATTTCTAAAAAACCTACCAAGTATCACTATCCAAATAGCATGACCAAAGTTTATGCTTTTCTGAAACTGTTTAGATATACAATATTAAGTTTTTTAAAAGTAATTACTGATTATGCAGTGTTGTTGGTTCTTTCCTGGGTTTTGTCATTGACAGAAATATCCATACAACTAAAAACTTATTTAGCAACTATGTGTAAAGAAAATTTTTTTTCATTTCATCAACATTTACAAAAATATCAGAAGACAAAGTCATTGACATCATGCAAAAATTAAAGTTAAAAAATTAAAAATATTTTGTATCTGAATGACTCATTCCACAAGGTCCTCACACTATAATTATTATGATATTATTTCATTATTTCTGAAGAAAAATAAGCTATTCTACCAAAACACTCCAGAGATTTTATAAGATAGATATTGCAAATATTTCAATTAGAGAACAAGTGAATAATCCATCAGTGAATGAATTTTGTCTCATAAGCAGGCTAAAACATGATTTAAAATGAGCCAATGACCAGGCTGTTACAAAATACAGTATATCATGTTGCAAAACAATACATGATGCCCTCAAGCTAAAGTTTATGAAGGAAACAAATCTGAGCAAAGGCAAATCAAAGCCATCAAGTAGTAAAACAATGTAACTCTAGTTATACAAGACTTTGAAAACTTTTTAGAAGACTTCCATGGTAGCTGAGGACTATGGTGACAAAACAGGCACTTAACCCCCATGATATCTCCCGCAAATAAGGAAAAATGAAAAAAAATTCAATTCTACATAAAAAAGAATCAGAAGAGAAATTAAATTCTGCACAAATTCTTTCAGCATAACTTGGAAATAGAAAATGGCAAAACTGCAAGAGCATCCCTCATGCTGCAGCTGCATTCCTACTCATAAGCAAGCAAATGTAGGCTGAGAAAAAGTGGGGAAGACAAACAGTGATTTGCAGCAATCACTTGAGAGATAAAATCCACCCTATGTATGAAAATAATGTGAAAATGTCTGTGCAGATCAGAGCAGGGACTACAGGGAAGGGATACCAAAGCACAATTTAAAATGTCAGATGCCTTTTAAAGGAACAGGTATAATTTAAAAGACATGATTAAAGAGATAGAAACAATTTAAAGGGGAGCTCTTTGAAAAGCATAATTTATGGGAAAGAAAAAAGACAAAAAACACCTTTTGGTAATTCAATAATGAAGGAAAGAGAAACAGAGAAAACTGAGGTCCTGCAAGACAAAAGTGAACCATGAAATTGGAGAATTCACAAACCTTCCTCCCACTAAAACAAAGTCCTATATAGCATCTGGACTTGTTATACTGAGAAAAGAGGGAATTATTAAGTTAGGAATATTAGATAAAACCCCCATAGGATAAAGATGAAGAAGAGGAAAGTGAAGTCCTTACAGAGTTATTGAAGAAAATTAAGAAAAAAAAATTCCGCACATATCAACTGAAGATAATTTCTTTACACAAAGCAACTACAAAGCGGAAGAAAACTGTTCATATACAATGTAGAATTAAATGTATTCGAACAGGAATCTGATGATATAAGAAAGCACCTTAAATCAGAAATTCAAAATCTAAAAACAAAGTGGAAAAAGAAATGGATAAATGAAACAACAACCAAAAAAAGTTGATTGATCTCAGGAAAGAAACAGAAGAAAAAGACAAAGTTATCTCAAGAATGCAGAATACATTACAAGATGCCCAGGGAACAGAAACAATAATTAAAACTATAAACTAAGAAAACTTTCTAGAGAAAGAAAAAACCTGAATCTACACATTAGAAGGGCTCACCTGGGAAAACTGACCCAGAATAATTCCAAAAACAAAGATAAATCCTTAAAGCATCCAAAGAAAGTGGCAAATAATTTACAAAGGCAAAATAATTAGAGTAACACCAGACTTTTCAAAACTATTATACAAAGCAAAACAACAAACAAGAAAACTCAACAAATATCAAGAGTAGAGAAAATCAGTTGTCAACAACAGGAACTTGGGGAATTCTGCTCTCATCAGCCCTCCTCAAACAATACACGACGAATGAAGTTAACACAATGTAATGAGTATAACAGCCATATAAGGTAGCTAGCAGTCTTCTGATTCTATAGAAAAGAAAACAGTGGTGAGAGAGATTAAATAAGAAGACTCAAGTCAAAGCAGCATCAGTAGCAGAACTGGGAATTAGTCCAGATCTTCAATTATCAGTTTAATTAAACTTATATCTTCAATTATCGGGTCAGTATACTTTCAATTAAGTCACAGCTTTCTCCTCATTCTAGATTAATCAAGGTCAAGCTAGAGACTGGAGACACACATTGAAGTCACAACTGCCACACATACGTCCCTGGTTGCCTCCAGAGTATGATGATAATGAAGGCCAAGCCATGAAGATGGCATAAGCCATTAAGTATGGTTTTCTCATTTACATAAAATACATTTAATCCTGCCAGCTGAGTTGCAAATATGCACAGACATCCTAATTATCAAACCCTTACCACTATGAAGAGGGAATCTAAAGCATTTCTAAAAAAATGAAATGTTAGTAAAAAAAATATATATATATATATAAAAATTCACATTATATATTATATTATATTATATGCCTTATATTACATTATAATCAAGACTTTTTATAGTCAAGACATCTTACTTTATCTCTTCATCTGCAAAAATCTGATTAATGCCACCTAATAGGACTCTTTAAGAAAAATAACTTTTCTCAAGTGAAAGCAAGGTGTCTGAATATTAAATATGTCACTCAAAGTATTTTTCCCATTGATTGATTTTTGAAAATGTGTCCTATCTTCCTATCTTATAATGTTATCTGTGAAACTTCACATGCATAGAAGGTGAATTTTCAGTGATATTTATACATGTCCTGCTCTTGCCTGGTACTGCTCCATACATTAATGTATAAAGAGAAAAGAGGTCCCTGTGACTTACATTCTAGCTATGAGCCAGTATAGATGTAGGTGTGGCAGGACTACAATGCCCCCTTGGTTGAGCTCTGCACAACCTTATTTAATAGGTCTCTGTCTTAATTCCTAACCAATATAGTTTTAAAAGTACTCTCATGAAAACAAAAGAGCTTTGCTACCATTAAAATTACACAGAATGATCTCTAACACCTACTATCAAAGCTCTACCAAAAAACTGAACAAGGTGGAAAATACTACACAGGGCTTTTAAATTGCTAAATAAAAATTTCATGTAACTATTTAGTCTGTTCAAGTATTAGTAGATTATATAAGAATCATCCTTTAATAAATCATTTAGAATTTAGTAGTTAACATTATGTATCTTTATTTTCTTCCCATACTTGAAGAGTCTAAAAACACTAGAGAAGAACTTCCCCAAATTTAAGAAGCATAAGAATAACTTGAGGGCCCTGTTTAAAAGCAGATTCCTATTCAGTAGAGCCTAAATTCTCCATTTCTAGCCCCCAAGTGATGCAGGATCCCACTGTCCCTTGAATGACGTTTTGAGTAGGAAAGTATTAGAGAATACTTAATGCAGACACTTTTAATAAGAAAAAATCTAGGCATGTGTGAAAATAAATGATATTTCAGTAGGCATTAAATATAATTAAAAACACTATAGAAATAATGATGGATACTTTATAAATGCTATACTTTCAAAATTGGTATTTTTTAGAGTAACATACGATGTAGAAATGCCTAGAGAAAGGCCTGATAATACTGCTATAAATTAATCCGGCCTAAACATAAAGAAAATTATACACCTCAGATGAGCAGCAAGGTAGAAAGTGACATGATAACAACGCCTATTATAGAACAGTTTATAGAACAGTTAACATTTCTTCCTTGCAGTGAAATCTGATTTGAATTCCTATTCTGAATAGCCTAAAAGTAAGAACTAACGTTAAAACAGCATTATCTCATCTATTTTTAATATGTCTATGTGAGTGTGTGAAAGAGCTATTATTTTTATTCCTTTTAGCCTTCCAATATTGCCTTAACTTCCTACTAGAAGTAAAAATGAGGCCCTTCGTTAGTGAAGTTTTCAGTATAGAGAATAAGCGAGTATGGTGAAAAAAGCTGGCACACTATCCTATCCCCAATGCCCAGGAGAGCAGCAACTGTAAAGAGTAAATGATTACTTGAACTATGTATTTCATTCAATTTTACAATAAATTGAAAGACTCAGTACTGAAGCTGTCTGTGACCTTTAGCAACATAATTGTGTTTAGCTTTGATACAGAAAATAGAAATTCGGTTGTTCTAAAGGATAAATGGGATATTCTTTTTTAAAGTGCCTTACATGATATCTGGAACATTCTGTTTCCTGAATCACAAACATTTAGTCAAATTCCTGGAATATAGTAGATAATAAATGAATGTCAATCAATCAATCAATGGATAAATTCATAAACAAAAATACCCTCAAAATACTAGAATCCAGAATCCCAGGACACTTAAACTCTCTGATTTGAAAAATAAGTATATCAAATGATTTCTATGGAAGGATTTTTGGAAAACACAGAAATGGAATCATCTTTGAATCTTCTCAAATTCCTCCATTAAAAACAGGATAGCAAAAGCAAAACATTCTGGATATCTACTACAAATTCCACTGACAAACTATGAACTCTGATATGCCAATTAGTAAAATCAATGATGGCTACAAAATCTGCAGGGTATCAATAATTGTGAAGAGGAAGCAGAGGTAAGGTTTTCAGTCTCCTCACTGCCCTGAAAGCTCAATTCATTAATAGAGAACTCTGGTTAGCACAGTCAGCCAACTAGAGAATCAGCAACTTAATCACAGAGAAAATATCACAGGCTTAAATTTGTGGGTGAATACAAGGAGACCATGGTAAAGTCAATAAGGTAGTGGAGTAGTCTGGATTGCATGAAATCTCAAAATTAACGCTCTATTCCAGGACAAAGTCCCACACTGAAAAGGAACTCCTGGGAGTATTAATCTAAATTAACCTGAGCAGAAACAAAAGGAACAAAGATAAACATAAGACACTTGCAGGGAGTCAAGAAGAAGCAGATGATCAAAAGCTACTATTTGGCCCTTTACAGAAAAGTTTTTCCCTTCTCTGGATTAGAAGGCAACCATGAGAAGCTCTAACTTTTAAAGACTCAGTAGAAGAGGCTATCAGGATAGAAACTGAGTACAAAAGTAGACTGAGGTACAGTGGTCAGAGGGAGAGCAGAAGAAAGAGGGAAAATACGGAATCAAGGAAATTAAAAAAAAAAAAAAGGTGTTTAGGATGGCAAGTGGGAGTAATTGTTTCAAAACAGGCCAAATCTGTGTTAAAGAAAGGCTGGAGTGTGCCTGCTAGGTGTAGAGGTTTGAGAATCAAATAGCTGGGAAATAAATGGTGTGTGAAAATGAAAAGTATGAACTCTCAGAGTTCTGCTTTGAAGGATTTTAGAGAGCTCAAACAACTACTGAAGTGGTGAAGTCTTCTTATTTATCTTATCTTATTACATGTAATAATTATTATGTAATTAGATAAGATAAATAAGCAGACTTCTGAGTTATAAACATATAAGTACTTTCATCTGCACAATTACTCTTAATTATAAGGTTTGCCAAAAAAAAAACCCTCATAGAAATAAGTCTTATTTATTCTTCTAACAAAAATACATGTGTATTTATTTTTTGTTAAAGTATAGTCAGTTTACAATGTTGTGTAAATTCCTGATGAACAGCATAATGTTTCAGTCATGTATATACATACATATATTCCTTTTCATATTCTTTTTCATTATAGGTTACTATAGGATATTGAATATAGTTGCCTGTGCTACACAGTATAAACTTGTTACTTACCCATTTTTATATACAGTGGCTAGTATCTGCAAATCTCAAACTCCAATTTTGTCCATTTCCACTCCCTTTCCACTGTGGTAACCATGGGCTTGTTTTCCATGTTTATGAGTCTATTTCTGTTTTGTAAATAAGTTCATTTGTGTCTTTTTTTTTAAATTTCACATATGAGTGATATAATATGGTATTTTTCTCTCTGCTTCTGGATTACTTTACTTAGAATGATAATCTCCAGGTCCATCCATGTTGCTGCAAATGACATTTATTTGTCTTTATTTATTTTTTATGGCTGAGTAGTAGTATTCCATTGTATTAAATATACCACAACTTCCTTATCCAGTCTTCTGTTGATGGACATTTAGGTTGCTTCCACATCTTGGCTATTGCATATAGTGCTGCTATGAACATTGGGATGCATGTATCTTTTTGAATTAGAGTTCCTTCTGGATATATGCCCAGAAGTTGGACTGCTAGATCATAGAGTAAATCTATTTTTAGTTTTTTAGGACTCTCCATACTGTTTTCCATAATGGCTTCACCAAACTACATTCCTACCAACACTGTAAGAGGGTTCCCTTTTTTCCACATCCTCTCCAGCATTTATCGCTTGTAAACTTTGTAATAATGGCCATTTTGACTTGTGTGAGGTGATACCTCATTGAAATTTTGATTTGCATTTCTCTGATAATTATCAATATTGAGCATTTTTCTTGTGCCTATTGGCCATTTGTGTGTCTTCACTGGAGAATTGCTTGTTTAAGTCTTCTGTCCATTTTTGGATTGGGTTGTTTGTTTTCTTATTAAGTTGTATGAGCTGTTTATATATTCTGGAAATTAAGCCTTTGTCAGCCGCATCATTAGCAAATATCTTCTCCCATTCCATATAGGCTGTCATTTTGTTTTGCTTACAGTTTCCTTTGCTGTGCAAAAGCTTATAAGTTTAATTAGGTTCCATTTGTTTATTTTTGCTTTTATTTCCATTGCCCTAGGAGAACATGGCTAAGATTTATGTCAGAAAATGTTTTACCTAAGTTTTCTTCTAGGAGGTTTATACTGTTTCGTGTTATATTTAAGTCTTCAAGCCATTTTGAGTTTATTTTTGTGTATGGTTTGAGGGAATGTTCTAACTTCACTAATTTACATGTGGGTGTCCACTTTTCCCAACACCATTTGCTGAAGAAACTGTGTTTTCTCCATTGTACATTCTTGCCTCCTTTGTCAAAGCTTAATTGACTGTAAGTCTGTAGGTTTATTTCTGGTCTCTCAGTTCTGATCCATTTATTCACATGTCTGTTTTTATGCCAATACCATGCTGTTTTGATTACTGTAGCTCTGTAGTACTGCCTGAAGTCTGGGAGAGTTATTCCTCCAACTTTGTTCTTTTTCTTCAGTATTGCTTTGGCAATTGTGGGTCGTTCATAATTCCATATAAATTTTAGGATTATTTGTTCTAGCTCTGTGAGAAATGTTCTGGGCAGTTTGATAGGGATCACATTACATCTGTAGATTGGTTTGGGCAGTATGGCCATTTTAACTGTATTAATTCTTCCAATCCAAGAGCATGGGATATCTTTCCATTTCTTTAAGTTATCTTTAATTTCCTTAATCAATGTTTTGTAGTGACAAATTTTACTTCTTCTCTTCAAATTTGGATTCCTTTTATTTCTTCTTCTTGTCTGTTTGCTATGGTGAGGACTCCCAATACTATGTTGAATAGAAGTGGTGTGAGTGGGCACCCTTGTCTTGCTCCAGATTTTAGCAAGAAAGTTTTCAGCTTTTTGCTGTTGAGCATTATGTTGGCTATGGATTTGTTATAAATAGCTTTTATTTTGTTGAAATGTGTTCCCTCTATACCTACTTTGGTAAGGTGGGTTTTTTTTTTAATTTTTTTATGTTTTATTTTTTAATTTTTTTTTGAGGGGGGAGGTGATTAGGTTCATTAATTTATTTTTTTGCTTTTAGAGGAGATACTGGAGATTGAACCCAGGACCTTGTGCATGCTACGCATGAGCTCTACCACTTGTGCAGTAAGGCTTTTTTAAATCATAAATGGGTGTTGAATTTTATCAAATGCTTCTTCTGCATCTATTGAGATGATGATGTGATTTTTGTCCTTTCCTTTGTTGATGTGGTATATCACATTGATTGATTTGCATATGTTGAAACATCCTTGTGTCCCTGGGATGAATCCAACTTGATCATATTGGATGATCTTTTTTATTTGTTGTTGGATTCTGTTTGCTAATATTTTGTTGAGAATTTTTGCATCTATCTTCATCAATGATACTGGCCTGTAATTTTCTTTTTCAGTGGTGTCTTTTTCTGGTTTTCGTATCAGGGTGATGGTGGCTTCATAGAATGAGTTTGAGAGAATTCTCTCCTCTTCGGTCTTTTAAGAAGGACTGATATAAGTTCTTCTTTGTATGTTTGGTAGAATTCCCTAGTGAAACCATTTAGTCCTGGACTTTTCTTTACAGGGAAGATTTTTATTACTGATTATATTTCACTTCAAGTGATCAGTCTGTTCAAGTGATCTATTTCTTCTTGATTCAGTTTTGGTGGACTGTATGTTTCTAGAAACTTGTCCATTTCTTCTGTCCAATTTGTTGCCATATAGTTGTTCATAGTATTATTTTATAATTTTTTTGTATTTCTGTGGTGTTGGTTGTAATTTCTCCATTTTCCTTTCTTATTTTGTTTGTGTCCTCTCTCTTTTCTCCTTGGTGAGCCTGGGCAGAGGTTTGTCAATTTTGTTTACTCTGAAAAAAACAGCTCTTTGTTTGGTTGATCTTTTCCATTTTTTTAATCTCTGTTTATTTATTTCCTCCTTGATCTTTATTCTTTCTTTCCTTCTGCTGACTTTGGGTTTTGTTTGTTGTTCTTCTGATTATTTTAGACTGTGAGTTAGGTTGTTTATCTGAGATTATTCTTGTTTTTTGAGGAAAGTCTGTATCATTATGAACTTCCTTCTTAAGACTACTTTTGTTGCATCCCATAGATTTTGTGTGGTTGTGCTTCCATTGTCATTTGTCTCCAGGTATTATTTAATGTTTTTGATTTCATTGTTGAGCCATTGTTTTCTTTTAGTAGCATGTTGTTTAGTCTCCATGCAGTCGTGTTTATTTCTCCCTCTCTTTTTTTTTTCCTGTGTTTGATTTCTAGTTTCATGCCATTGTGGTCAGAAAAGATGCTTGGAATAATTTTGATCCTCTTAAATTTATTGTGGCTTCTTTTGCATCTAAGTATGTAATCTTTCCTAGAGAATGACCCATATGCACTTGAAAAGAGTATATATTCTGGTTTTTTGGTGGGTTATAATGTCCTGAAAATATCAACCAAGTTCAACTGTTCTATTGTGTCATTTAGTATCTCCATTACCTTATTGATTTTCTGTCTGGAAGATCATCCAGTGATGTCAATGGGGAGTTAAAGTCTCTGACTATTACTGTACTCCTACCAATTTCTCCCTTTATGTCTGTTAGTATTCATTTTATATATTTAAGTGCTCCTACATTGGGTGCATATATGTTAACACGTGTAATATCCTCTTCTTGTATTGCTCCTTTGATCATTATATAGTGTCCTTCTTTATCTTTCTTTATGCCCTTTGTTTTAAAGTCTATTTTGTCTGATATGAGTATTATTACCCCTGCTTTCTGTCTCTTCTACTTGCATGAAACATCTTTTTCCATCCCCTCGCTTGCAATCTGTGTGTCCTTCACCATAAAGTGGGTCTCTTACAGGCAGCATATTCTAGGTTCTTGTTTTATTATCCAATCTGCCACTCTCTTTTTACTGGAGCATTTAGTCCTTTAACTTTTGTAGTAATTATTGATAGATGCAAGTTTATTGCCATTTTAAACTTTGTTTTCCAGTAGGTTTTGTATTTCTTCTTTGTTCCTTTCTTTCTCTTTTTATTTTTCCTTTTATGGTTTGATAGTTTTCTTTTTTCTGGCTTGATTGTTTTGATTTTTGGTTTTTGTGATTCTATTGTATGCTTTTGATTTATGGTTATTCCGTTTCTCACGTATGTTAACCCATTACAATATCTATTTGCTTTAGACTGCTAGTCACATAGGCTTAAACACATCCTAAAATGGAAAAAAAAAATCTACATTTCTTGCTCCCTTCTCTCACATTTTATAATTTTGATGTCCTCTTTTACATCTTCATGTTTATTCTCTTGCTCTTTATATCTTTATAAAGCAAGGCAATTTAACAAACTAACAATGAATGTGCTTATGCAAGGAGAAAAGAGTATTTAGAATGTCATTTCCTTCATAGATCTATGTTTTTCATTTTCTACTATGGATCCTTTGGAAAAAATAAAAACAAATCAAAAGAAAACAAAAGAAAGACTAATTTTTTTCTGAAAAGATTTCAACTCACATAAAACCAATTCATAGATGTTACATGGCTAATAAACAAACAGGGACTAAACTGGGACTGAGTTTCAGCCAATTATTACTAAGGTTAATTATACAATCTGTTTTGAGGACAATCACTGTATGATTTAAGCAAAGTATTTGCTTTTGACAATACTTCAGTTTTTTTTCTTGATAGGAGTATTAATTTGGGAACAGTTTCATTGACACTAATAGTCAATGAAAACTAATAAGCTGGTTAATCTTTTTAGCAGAATTATATAAAGGACTATAATTAAATGGCCTGATTAAATTACGTTCTGTATTTCCTCATTGTGTGTGCATATGTGTAGATAGACAGATACGGACAGAAAGTTATATTTATAAGTTATACTTATATAATTATGTGTATGAGGTTCTAGCTTTAGCTTTAGATATTTATACATACTTAGAGAATATATACTCTAAAGTTGGCTCTGAGGGCTCTTGAATAGCTTAAGAGAAAAATACCCTTTCACTTTTCTTGACAGAGTAAAGTTCCCTGAAAGAAAAGTGGGTCATCATATGATAGTTTGTAGTATTTTGCCTACATATAAAGAACTGTCTGTTTTATTTTTACTGAGTTTTGAAAGTTAAATAGCATAGAATAGACCTAGCATGGAATATTATTGTACCAGAATGATTAATAGAAGAGCTAAAAAGTAATTAAGATTTATGTTATTATTTTCAGAAAATTGGACATATTTCAACAGCATCCTTATTTTGTTAAATGTTGATAAATGGCTAACAATAAAAATGAGTAGTATATTCATTTTCTTGTCTGTAAAAAAAAAGTTGCTTTCTGTATACTATTCTTAATTAAATCATTAAATTGTTAGTGAAATAACAAGGGAGGATCAATCTCTTTTAGGGAACATCAAAAGTGAGTAACTAATACATTTAAACATAGTGAATATAAAGTTAAATTGTCCTCAAAATATGTAAAATGTAGATACATGTATTACAATCAAAAACTGGCAGTTATTAGACTAAAATATTTAAAAGAAAGAGGATTGTATGTATTATTTTGTTTTCTCATCATGACTGAGAGGGACTTACACAAGATGCTCACTAAATATTAATTTAATCAAGAAGAAGAATTTATCTCAAGTTTTAGAATCAAACAGCAGACATCTGTCTATTAGCAGTGCAGTATACAAAATCATTATGATGAAAACAAAAAAAGCACGAAAAAGATAAAATTTCTTTCTCAACCATTAGTCAATATGAGATTAGGCATGATACCCATACCAGTTTCTATTATTGATTGTAAGTAAAATCCCACCTAAATATTGAAAAAATATAAGAAATGTAGGTCTGGTATTTTAAAATTACAAAAATATATGTAAAAGGAGAGATAGTTCAACTGTATTTAAAAATTTGGATTATAGGCAGTATAAAACAAAGTATTTAGGTAATAAACTCTGAGAATAACTAGATGTAATCATTTCAATTTGAAAAAAGGAAAATTTAATTATACTCTCGAAAAACAGCTTCACACCAAACATTTATCTTAGTTCCTGAAGTACTTTCTCAAAGGATAATGTCAAAGTCTCATTTCACCAGTTATTTTATAAAGCAATGGAAAATACAACATAAAAACAATTGTGTATTACCAGAAATAGAGAAGGTGACCTAATATGTCTTTAAAATTTCCATACACTCCATTTAGAATGAATGAGTTCTACTGAACAACATCTAGGTGCATGGATGAACTTTCAAACAAATTTACTTTCCCATGTGACCAGGAAAAAAAATCATTGAGCAACATAACATACTGATGTGCCTGACAGACAAATTCACTCTTACAACGGACAGCATAGAGCAGAACGACAGACAAATTCACTCTTACAATGGACAGCATAGATCAGAACTAAACAGTACTTCTTCAGATGAAGTTATTGAACTTTAATGAAGTGGTATTATGAATTCTCTTAAGTTTGGTTGGAGTAAATTAATCCTAAACCAGAAATATCCATGAGTAACTGGAAAAAAATCAAATTTCCAAAACTGCTCTGCAACAAAGTTCTAAATCAAACTAACTCCACCAAGGCATGGCAACCAAAAATCAAGAATTCTCTTTATTAGTTAGGTAGCTAGATCATATTTGTTTGTGTTTTATTTTGATTTTTGGTAGCATAGACTTGTGTGTGTGTGTGTAAGACATAAAGCAGCAAAGAGAAACTAGTTGATGTCAATTACTAAACATTAAAAAAAATCAAACGACAATTTAATTAGTCAATACCAGAAATCATGGACTTCTTTTTAAACAAGTGAGAGCAGAGGAAAAAAAGATGCAAAACATGCCACATAGCTATTTCCTCATCTGCATTTCTATAGTCACCGTACATCCCAATGTATATTTTCATATCTCAACAGCCAGCTAAAAGGGGACTCAACAGTCTGCGGAAGTCTATTCTACCACCTAGAATAAATGTATAAATCAAATACTGAGCAACTGCCACTTTCGAGTTAAATTTTGTTATAAATAACTGTTTGTATGTTATCATCATTTTCCTTCTCTGTCAAATACTGATAAAGATTCACTCTTTAAATCATTATAATTTCCCTTATGCTGTCAGCAAAGAGATTTAATATGGTGATAAAGAAACATGCAGAATAGTATGTGTTTCTTCCAAGACCTGTATAGTTTGTGTAAAGCTTTAAAAACTATTATATATATATATATATGTATTATTTCTACTTATATAATATCATCAATTTACTGAAATACAATAGCCAAACAAAATTTAAAATTCAGTATTTTATGCAAATAATGTAGAATTCAGGATCTATCACATACAAAAAATACATAAATAGGAGCCAATTTTATTAAATGTCTTTTTTGCAAATATGCAAGAGCCAGTTTTATTAAAAGTCATTTATGTTAGTGATTTAAATTATATACTTTTATGGAAATTGTTTGTATTCACCAGTCTAGCTTTGATTTAATTCTAGCTAATATAATTCTCTATTATACCAAAATTCTAATGAGTCCTGATTCCTGTGGGGGAGGGAGGGAATGGTGCTAGTAAAAGATTGTCTTATGATAAAATTTGTAAATACTACTGTAGTTATTAATATCACTAATATTTAATAAGAATTGTCATATACAAAATAAACTGGTGTGATATTTTTCTCTTAGTTGTCCAATTTAATTCTAACAGAGCCTTATTATGTTATCTACATGCTATAGGTGAGATACCAGAGATTTATGGCAGTTAAAAATTGCTTTAGGTCTTTGAGCTGTGAAGTAAGAGACCTATGATTCAAACCCGGTTGACTTCAAACTGTGTGCATTCTTTTTTTTAATAATACACCAAGTTGAGTTAAGGTAGCTATTTTACTAGGCAAACCAAAGTAAGTACAATAAGATCAGAGTGTAAGTTAGAAATGAAGAGAGAATGGAAATTATATTCCATGTACATTCTCAATGTATAAAGGAAGATTATGTTTTTATTAAAAGTAGCTATCAGATAACTTTAAAGAAGTGAGAAAACTATAGCTGGTTTCTGAAAAACTGTCAAAAGACTGTTTAAAAAATACAAATAGGCCTCTTAACTAAAACACTGAAAGATTTTAAATTACAGCTGATCCTTGAACAACACAGGTTTGAATTGCACTGGTCCACTTAGATGTGAATTTTTCTCAATAAATGCTGTAGTACTGCATGACCAGCTGTTGGAGGAATCTGCAGATGTGGAACTGTTAGTAGGGAGGGCCCCCTGCAAAGGTACTGACTACGAGGGGGCTGGCACCCCAATCCCCACATTGTTCAAGGGTTAACTACACACACACACACACGTGTATATATATATATATATACATATTATATATATTTATATATAATTATATTTATATATATAATTGTATATAATTGTATCTTGCTGTGTAATAATATAGGTGATAATGAAAAGTAAATATTGTTCAATAATGATTTAATCATTGATGTTAAAAAAATCACAAGCAGTAGGCATGCAAAATTTGAAATAAAGATATAAAATGTAGGTTATTACAAGAAAAAAGTACAATAATATTCACTTTAGTGAAGGACAGAAACAGTAAAATCATATTTTGGAAGCATTTTTTTCCTTTTGGTTTTAGTTATGATGAACCTAAGGCAATACTAATAATGGTACTGTTTTCTTCTAAGAGCTTTGAGGCCTTTAAAACATTTAAATTTATACAGATCAATTTTTCAAAAAGACAATTTATATATGAAAGTATTCCTCAAGGCATTTATCTATCTTCTATATTCAATAAAACTATTTCATAAATTGATCACTATTTCATTAGGAAAGATACTAGAAAGTCAATATTTTGAATAGAAAATAGAAAATAATATATAATTTGTTGATTTTAAACTTTTTAAAAAATTTAACTATGAAACAAATTTTTTTGGCATGTGATGTGATTTGCTTAATTTTTAATAAAAATGAATTTTTCCTATCTTCTATAAGCTTTATATAAGAGGAACTCACATACATTTGTTAAACAAAATTAAACATTTATTTTACGTTTGGTTTCTGGAATAAAATAAAACATACATACACAATTATTTTGGTTTTTCCTCTTTCCAAAGAAAATTTAAATTAATAGACCTAGTGTGTTTAATGGTAAGCTTTATTTCTTGAAGGAGATTAATTTTGATATTGATAATTAATGTTACACATTTTGATATTCTTACATGGGTATATAATATTTGAGGATTAAAAATACATAATAGCATTCAAGGGTACAAAATAATTTAAATATTGAAACCAGTACTTTAATATGAATCACCTAGAAATTCAAAGAAGAATATTCTTATTGTAGAATCTTTCATTCATTTGCACAATTTTGTACAGTGAGATTAAATTTTATATATTTCTTGCTTTCAACTCTCTTCTGTCACTACAACTAGATACTCTAATACTGGTAATTATAATTTGGTTAATTAAAATAAAAGAAAAAGAGAGACAAAATTAGAGAACGAAAGGTGTTACTGGAATAAGAGCATGTGAGGATAAAAAAGCTGAATTTCATTTGTTTGATTTTTGTAGCAGTGAAAATTTAATCTTCACACTGGAGAATGCAAGAATTAGACACAGAGTACTTGTGTTTGGGAAGCTACATTTCACAGTGTTTCACTTTGGCGAAGCGCTGAACACTAACATGGCAGCCTGCTGTGGTGATCCTTAAGCCGTATCTCCCTGGAAAATGGGCCTGAAATTCTCCTTATCAGTATAACGATACTTTGTTTCCCTCTATGGAGCTTAATTCTAATCAAGTTCTTAAAGTATCTTTATTTTATTAAAAAAAAATTGTTCCATCTTTAAGAAATTCAGGCAAAAGGACACAAGCTGGTTTACTCATTCCCAGAATTTCTTCCTTGTTTTGGCCCAGCCTAAAATGCTCTTCCCCTATGTTCATAAATAAATGCTTCTTTTTTCCACCTGGTCCTACTGAGCTCTTGTGTCAGAACATTACATACACTATATCAAATTGTTAAGTGTATCTTAAAAATTAGTCCCATCTCTCCACTTAGGTTTTTAACTTCTGAAACACAGGTCATGCTATTCAGATATTAGCATCTTGGACTTTCTTCATTATATGTCTATAATGATGGTTGTTGGCGTTTTATTGTGATTTTTTTCAGATATTTCTTCCTTCCTGATTTCTCTACAAATTTTTAGAAAATATTTAGACTTTCCAGCTCTACTATAATTTAGGATTTGGAGAATCATGAAAATTATTTTTCCAGATGGTGAAACTGTCTGAAACAAGTTAAACTGCTGGTAGCAGTAAAGCCAAGTCTGGAACTTCAAGTTCGAAATCCCATAACGTGGATAGTCTTTCTATTTTACCTCTACTTATTACCAAGAATGATAAAAGCAATAAATACGTTCTCAAATTTGACACCATGTCTCTGTTAAATTAACACATTGTATAAATAATCACTACACATAAGTAGCTATATTTATTACATGCCAGAGAAGAGGAGGAAATGCTACCTTTATTGCCAACAAATAAATTTTAACTATAAAAAGATGACCAAAAATAGAATAAAAGCTGGTTACCGGAAAGAAAGCAAGAGCCAAGTTAATTCAATTATGTATTGAGTCACAAAAAAACCAGACACAATTTAATTTTTTTTTTTTTTGCAGAGGGAGGTAATTAGGTTTATTAATTATTACTATCTTTTTAATGGAAGCACTGGGGATTGAATGCAGGAGCCTATGTATGCTAAGCATGTGCTCCATCACTGAGCTATACTCTCCCCCAATGACACAATTTTAAATTGGTACTGAACAGTCTGTAATATTGGCACCTTTGTTACCAGACGACATGAGTCTGATTCCCACTTCTGTCTGTTACTAGTATATAAAATTGAACCATTTACTCAATTTCTCATTTTCTTAAGTAGTAAAATGAGCATATTATTATTGTAAGCATGGTATTATTGTAAGCATGGTATTATTGGGTAAGCACTAAAAATATTTAATAAAGTACCTAGCTTATAATAATAGTAAATAATATTAGATCCTGTCACTCTCAACCCCAAACCAATATAGTGTTAACCTCGAGATCCTTATAATGTTCCTAATCTAATGACAGGTTGGCTTTAGAGCTTGGAGCAGGAATAAAGCTAAGGGTGAGGGCTTAATAATTACAGGATTTTAAATTGGAATATGTTAAAACAGGCAGCTAATAATATCAGAGGGAGTGTAAACCACTCCAACCAAAGAAACTTAATTTAAGGCAGTGATAGAACACAATCATTCAATTAATATTTAAGTGATGCCTACCATGAAATAGGCATTATATTATGTACACGGAATATAAAAACATTATTCCTATCATCAGAAAGATTATTTTTAAGAGAACATTTATAAACACACATTTAATATATGTATTACATTCTACAATACAGCATAAAAGATGAGAGGGATGTGAGGAAAATCTGTCTTCATAGGAGAGGTGATATTTATGCTGGGTCTTGGAAAATGTATAGTAGTTTACCAGGCATTTCAGTAAAAGTATTTCATGCAGAAGGAAAAGCATGGGCAAAGGCCTTGAGGTGGCAGGCTCAGAAAATGTGGAGAAATTTCTATACACGGAGCAGAGGATATGGCATCCCTCATAAGGAACAGTCTTAAATGGGGCTAGAGAGAAAGTTCAGATTTAGACTTGAGACTAAGGTTAGCAGAGCCAAGTGGAGATAGTTTAACAGAAGAATAACAGAGCCAAACTGGATTTCATTAGGTAAATGATGCCAAACTCATCATCTGTACTGGTTGAAGAAAGTGGCGGGGAGCTCAATTATTGGATTGTTCAATAATATTGGAGAAAAATTATAAATGTATGACCAAAACTTACAGCAAATGAAAGCTCTAGTTAGGAAGAAATCCTACATTAGAAACTACATAATTTGGTGATTTATAGGCTAAGGTGTGAGCGTTAAGAAGGACGCCTGCATTCTATTGAGGGTTTTTAGCTTGGATGGTAAAAATGATGGTATTATTACAATTGGGAATGCAGAAGCAAGAGGACCTGTATGGAAGTGAGCAAAAATCAATTCAGGTTGGTACATGCAGAAAACTGGAAATGAGGCTCTGAAGCTCAAAGATAGAAAATGGAACCCGATTTTAGAGTTCTCCCTAAGAGAACATTTAAATAGAAATAATCGATAGGTAACCCAGGAAGAGTGTTTAGAGAGTAACTGAAGTGTTTAGCGAAAAGACAAAGAACAGATAATTAAAACTGGAAAGGGGGTCAATGAAGACGACTGAAAAGGAGTAACCAACCACCTTGGCCTGACTTTCTGAAGAGGAGAAAAATTTCAAGAGGTGATTTCCATTTCAAGTGCTATCTTGGCCAAGAGTCTCTTAAGCTTAAATTAATGACTCCTGTTTCAGAAAGGCCCAAAACTCATATGTGAAAAGAAAAATAATACTTGCAAAAGAGAACATAAAGAAAATAAGTCATTTTTCCCCACTATATTCAAAGAAAGAAAAGACTGCTCCGTCTGAAAAATGAATCCCGCAGTGCTTGTATCTCTAACCTGCAGAGAGGAAAGAGTTTCCATCTACTTGCTTTTCAAGACTACAATTTAGTTTTATAGTTACCATTTCATTTCCCTTGCTGCAATAAGCCATTCATACATTGTGCTCTCTAACAGACAGTTATGTTTCAGAGGGCTCACCCTGTTCTAGAGGGCAAAAAGCTGGCGGATGGTGAACAACAAGGGTGAAAATGCAGGTAAACGTGTCTTCTTCTATCCCATGAATTGTGCCAAACTCCCGTTTTTACTATGTTTGTTTTGTAAACCCTTAATGCTCAGTGATTTACACTGCTTTTACTAGAAAACATAAGCATTATAATAACCATTTTGTCAGTCTCCTTTTTTGTTGTGAATGTGTGAGGTCATGGATGTTTTGATTAAGGAAGGGTTTAAAGTCAGTGGTGTAAGTATAAATTTAAAATATGGTAGATACTAATAGCAGTATATTGGGAACTATAGGGGAACAAAATAACTCCTTTCTGCTAAGAGCAAAGAGAATCAGAGAGGAAATCGACTTTTTGTTTTCAATCTGGGTTAAGTCTATTACATGACAAGAATCAATTTCTAGAGTGCTTTTCAGACTTAAAATTATGTCAATGATTATAAGTAATTATATTTAAAGTAGCTTTAATGCTTCAAATTCCTCCTCTCGCCACGGGGTAAAAGCTTGATTTTACATTTTTACTCACCTATCTATTTTAATAAATATTACCTTCAGACCATTTTCTTTCTTTTGTGCCCAAGTGTTAAGATACACTATACTGGTGCTCTCCATAAAAGAAGATGATAAGTTTGATCCACCATTAAGGAGAAAGTTTTTCTATTTTTGAATGTTGTTAAATTTGATATATTCCTTATAAATTCATTTACAAGCAAGAGGAAATATATTAGATGTTGGAAATTCCACCACAAGCAAGACATGGTCCTGAAGGACCTTGGAGTTCAGGAAGGAAGTGAGGAAGAAGCTGAAACTGTAATGCTTAATCAGCAAAACCAGGATGGGAGGCAAGATGGCGGAGTAGAAGGACGCTCTTAAGTCACCCTCTCCCACAAATACACCAAGATCCACATCTACAGACTCACTCAGCCAACCAGAGCACCTGCGGAACTCCAACAGAACATCGCCCTCTTCAAAAGACAAAGATGCCAAAAATCTGGTAGGAGAAAAGGAAAAAAGAAAGAACAAAAGGCAAAGCAGCGTGGGACGGGTCCCGGGGAGGGAGCGGCAAAGGAGGACTGGCGCTCGCTCGCTGGGTCTCCCCTCTCCAACTGAGAGGCCAGCGGGACGGAGGGGGAGCCTCCGAGGCTCGGATCTGTACAGAGCAGCCCTTGACTGACAGAACTAAGTTAAACGGGCACAGAGCGTCCCCCCGACACCCAGCCTGAGATGCGGGCCGGCAGCGGCGGGCAGGGCCAGGCTGCACAAGCCGGGCGGAGGACAGGGGCGGCTGCACGGAGGCAGCTCCGGGGGACTGCAAGGGGCTGGGCGCCGTGGCTGTGGGTGTACAGGACAGAACAACCTGGGCCCTCCATAAAACAGCAAGGTTGATGTGCTCTCGGGGGAAGGGTGCATACCCCCATCTCTGAAAACCCGCGGAAACTTTTCAGGGGAAGAGAGGCGGGGCCCAGGCACAGCCGCCATATTCTCCGGCGCTGAGCACCCAGGCGGGCGCAGGGGTGAAACCTGCATCCGCACCGAAGGGCTCAGCAGCCTCAAGGGCCAGACTGAGATGGGCCTACAGCCCTGGGCAGATAGGACCCTTCCATCCTGGTCCCTCAGAGAACTTGCTCCACAAAGACAAACAAGGAGCTGGGTCTTGGCTCGGAGCAGGGACGATGCTGCCCCTCGGTCTTCCCCGAGCCCACCCGCGGAGCGCGACCAGGGCGGAGCGCGCAGCCGCACAGAGCAGCGGAGCTACCAGAGGCGCAGGCAGGGGGAGAGCGGCCACCCCGCCTGTCGGGCAGGAACACAGCCCCTGACCGAGGTGCTGGGAGGGGGCATGACCCACCCTCCTGCCTGGCCAGTCTGCAACATCTGACTGCGGCATCCGGAGGGGCAGTGACCCGCCCGCCCGCAGCAGAGGAGAGCTGCATGTGACCCCGTGTTAGGAGGAGGCGCGATCGGCTTGCTGACAGGTGCTGGGAGCAGCACAGAAGAGGGCGCCAACGGAGGACCTCTGAAAACAAGCTGAGCTTCCAAAACATGACGAAGACAGAAGGACTTCACATTAAAAGCACACAGACTCCAGGAGAACACCGACAACCCCTATTTTTGTGTTTTTTTTTTGTTGTTGTTTTGTTCTTAAATCTGTTTTTACCTGTTCTATCTTCAATTACACTCTTAATTTTTACTTCTTAATTCATTTCTATTTCTCTTGGGTTTTGATGTCCTGTTATTGATTAGACACAGGCTTCAAATACATCTATTCATCTCCCCACCCCTTTTTTTTCTTTTTTTTTTTTAAAGGTTTTAAAAGGACGTCTCAACCCGATTAATACTCTGCTTCAACTCACTCTTCTATTATTCATTTTACACTGTTTTCAAACCCTCTTTCTCCCTTCTTTTAAAAGTCTTTCTCTCTCTCTCTTATTATTTCTTTTTTTCTCATAAGTTCTATTCATAAATAGGCATTAGATAGAAAAAATCCTTAAGATCCAAAATAGACAACTGACACTCCATAAACCACAGTGCCAGAGAGGTATGAGCAAGATGAAGAAGCAGAGAAACCTTTCCCATTAAAAGAACAAGAGGAATCCCCTGAAAGAAAGATCAATGAAATAGACATCGATAGCCTACTAGATCAAGATTTCAAAAAAGGAGTGATCAAATTGCTGAAGGAATTAAAAGAGATAGTGTTTAGAGATATAAAATATGTCAAAAATGAAATTGAAGCTATAAAGAAGAGCCAAGCAGAATGGGTAAACTCATTGACAGAGATGAGGAATGATCTAATAGCTGTGCAAAGCCAACTAGTTAATGCAGAGGAACGAATTAGTGATCTAGAAGACAGGGCAATAGAAAGCACCCATTCAGAAGAACTACAAGATAAGCAAATAAAAAATAATGATAATAGCATAAGGGACCTATGGGATAATATAAAGCGTCCCAATCTTCACAGAATAGGGGTCCCAGAAGGGGAAGAAGGATCAAAGGGGATTGAAAAGGTTTTTGAAGAAATCATGACTGAAAACTTCCCAAACTTAAAGAAGGAATCAGATATCCAAGTACAGGAAGCTCAGAGGGTCCCAAACAGGAAGAATCCAAATAGACCCACACAAAGAGTGAATTACAAGGGAACCCCCATAAGGCTCTCAGCTGATTTCTCTACACAAACACTGCAGGCCAGAAGGGAGTGGCAAGATATATTCAAAGCCCTGAATGAAAAAAACATGCAGCCTAGGATACTTTATCCAGCAAGGCTATCCTTTAGGATAGAAGGAGAAATAAAGAGTTTCACAGACGAAAAAAAAGCTGCAGGAGTTTGGCAACACTAAACCCATGCTAAAAGAAATATTGAAAGGGCTATTCTAAATAGAAAAGCAGCAGGATGCTACAGAAATGAGAAACTCACAACTGGAAAGGTGATAACTCATGAATTACAAATAAAGAAAACACGAAATTATAAAAGAAGACATACAAATCACTGAGAGTGGGAGAGGGAGGCAGGGAAATATAGAATATTTTTTTCTTTCTTTTTTAAATTTTTTTAACAGTAGGATGGGTTTGAGATCATGTTATTATCAGTTTAATAAAAACAGGTATAGGTTAACAGATTTACAAAAAAGGGTAACCACAAGTCAAAAATTTACAAGGGAGTCACAAAAATTAAATAAAATCCATGATAATACAAAGGAAAATTACCAAACCACAAAAGGAGAAGAAAGGAACAAAGAGGATATACCAATTCAACTGCAAAGATAAGTTCAAAATGGCAATAAACACACATCTATCATTAATTACTGTAAATGTTAATGGACTAAATGCTCCAGTCAAAAGACATAGGGTGGCAGACTGGATAATAAAGCAAGAACCTTCAATATGCTGCATACAAGAGACCCACTTTAGGGAGGACACATATAGATTGAGAGTGAAAGGATGGAAAAGGATATTCCATGCAAATGGAAAAGCCAAAAAAGCAGGTGTTGCAGTACTGATTTCAGACAAAATAGACTTTAAAACAAAGGCCATAAAGAAAGATAAAGAGGGACATTTTATAATGATTAAAGGAGTGATACAAGATGAAGACATTACACTCGTTAATATATATGCACCCAATATAGGAGCACCTAAGTACATACAAGAATTACTAACAGAGATAAAGGGGGATATTGATGGGAATACAATCATAGTTGGAAATTTTAACACTGCATTAACATCACTAGACAGATCTTTCAGACAGAAAATAAACAAGGCAACAGAGAAATTAAATACTACAATAGAAAAACTAGATTTGGTGGATATTTTCAGAGCATTACACCCCAAAAAAATAGAATATACATTCTTTTCAAGTGCACATGGAACATTTTCCAGGATCGATCATGTACTTGGGCACAAAAGAAACCTCAACAAATTTAAGAAGATAGAAATTATCTCAAGCATCTTTACTGACCACAATACCATGAAACTGGAAATCAACAACAGTGAAACAAAGGAGAAAAAAAGAAAAGCATGGAGATTAAACAATATGTTATTGAAAAAACAATGGATCAATGAGGAAATCAAAGCTGAAATTAAAAAATACCTTGAGACAAATGATAATGAAAGCACAACCACTCAAAACCTATGGGACACAGCAAAGGCAGTGCTAAGAGGGAAGTTTATAGTGATACAGGCCTTCCTCAAAAAAGAAGAACAATCTCAAATAAACAAGTTAACCCACCACCTGAATCAATTAGAAAAAGAACAACAAAAAGCCCCAAAAAGCAGCAGAAGGAAGGAAATAATAAAGATCAGAGAGGAATTAAATACAATAGAGATTAATAAGACCATAGAAAAAAATCAACCGAACCAAAAGCTGGTTTTTTGAAAAAGTAAATAAAATCGACAAACCTCTGGCCAAACTCACAAAGAAGAAAAAAGAGAGAGCACAAATTAGCAAAATAAGAAAGGAAAATGGAGAAATTACAACAAACAAAATAGAAATACAGAATATCATACGAGAATATTATGAAAAACTATATGGAACCAAACTGGATAACCTAGAAGAGATGGACAAGTTTCTGGAAACATACTGTCCACCAAAACTGAATCAAGAAGAAACTGAACACTTGAACAATCCGATCACTAGAAAGGAAATAGAAATAGCAATTAAAAACCTCCCTACAAATAAAAGTCCAGGACCGGATGGCTTCACCAGGGAATTCTACCAAACATACAAAGAAGAACTCATTCCAGTCCTTCTCAAACTCTTCCAGATGATTGAAAAGGAGGGAATACTCCCAAACTCACTCTATGAAGCCACCATCACCCTGATACCAAAACCAGGCAAAGACACTACAAAAAAAAAAAGAGAATTATAGGCCAATATCAGTGATGAACATAGACGCCAAAATCCTCACCAAAATTTTAGCAAATAGAATCCAACAACACATAAAAAAGATTATACATCATGACCAAGTGGGGTTCATCCCAGGGACACAAGGCTGGTTCAACATACGCAAATCAATCAATGTAATACATCACATCAACAAGAGAAAGGACAAAAACCACATGATCATCTCAATCGATGCAGAAAAAGCATCTGATAAAATTCAACACCCATTTATGATAAAAACTCTCGCCAAAGTGGGTATAGAGGGAACATATCTCAACATAATAAAAGCTATATATGACAAACCTACAGCCAGCATAGTTCTCAACGGTGAAAAACTCAAAAGCTTCCCACTAAAATCTGGGACAAGACAAGGATGCCCACTATCACCACTCCTATTCAACATAGTCCTGGAAGTTCTAGCCACAGCAATCAGGCAAGAGAAAGAAATAAAAGGGATCCAAATTGGAAAAGAAGAGGTAAAAGTGTCATTATATGCTGATGACATGTTACTATATATAGAAAACCCTAAAAGGTCCACACAAAAGCTACTAGAGCTGATTGAAGAATTCAGCAAGGTAGCAGGTTATAAAATTAATGTTCAAAAATCAGTTGTATTTCTTTACCCTAATGATAAATCAACAGAAAAAGAAAGTAAAGAAACAATCCCCTTTAAAATAGCACCCAAAGTAATAAAATATCTGGGAATAAATCTAACCAAGGATGTGAAAGAATTATACACAGAAAACTATAAACCATTGATGAAGGAAATTAAAGAAGACTTTAAAAAATGGAAAGATATTCCATGCTCTTGGATTGGAAGAATCAATATTGTTAAAATGGTCACACTGCCCAAGGCAATCTACAGATTTAATGCAATCCCTATCCAATTACCCAGGACATATTTCACAGAACTACAACAAATCATAATAAAATTTATATGGAACCATCAAAGACCTAGAATTGCTAAAGCATTACTGAAGAGAAAGAAAGAGGCTGGAGGAATAACTCTCCCAGACTTCAGACAATACTATAGAGCTACAGTCATCAAGACAGCATGGTACTGGTACCAAAACAGACATATGGACCAATGGAACAGAATAGAGAGCCCAGAAATGAACCCACAAACCTTTGGTCAACTCATCTTCAACAAAGGAGGCAAGAATATACAATGGAATAAAGACAGTCTCTTCAGCAAATGGTGTTGGGAAAACTGGACAGCAGCATGTAAAACAATGAAGCTAGAACACACCCTTACACCATATACAAAAATCAACTCAAAATGGATTAAAGACTTTTTTTTCTCTGTGATTTATCATAACATTTTGTGTATATTTCCCTGTGCTATACAGTATAATCTTGTTTATCTATTCTACAATTTTGAAATCCCAGTCTATCCCTTCCCACCCTCTACCCCCGCCCTGGTAACCACAAGTCTGTATTCTCTGTCCATGAGTCTATTTCTGTCCTGTATTTATGCTTTATTTTTGTTTGTTTGTTTGTTTTTGTTTTTTAGATTCCACATATGAGCGATCTCATATGTTATTTTTCTTTCTCTTTCTGGCTTACTTCACTTAGAATGACATTCTCTAGGAGCATCCATGTTGCTGCAAATGGCACATAAGACAAGATACAATAAACCTCCTAGAGGAAAACATAGGCAAAACATTATCTGACATACATTTCAAAAATTTTCTCCTAGAAGAAATAAAGGCAGGAATAAATAAATGGGACCTAATGAAACTTACAAGCTTCTGCAGAGCAAAGGAAACCAGAAATAAAACAAGAAGAAAACCTACGGAATGGGAGAAAATTTTTGCAAGTGAAACCGACAAAGGCTTGATCTCCAAAATATATAAGCAGCTCATACGACTCAATAAAAAATAAACAACCCAATCCAAAAATGGGCAGAAGACCTAAACAAGCAATTCTCCAAGGAAGACATACAAATGATCAAAAAGCACATGAAAAAATGCTCAATATCACTAATTATCAGAGAAATGCAAATCAAAACTACAATGAGTATCACCTCACACTAGTCAGAATGGCCGTCATTCAAAAATCCAAAAATGACAAATGCTGGAGAGGCTGTGGAGAAAGGGGAACCCTCCTACACTGCTGGTGGGAATGCAGTTTGGTGCAGCCACTATGGAAAACCGTGTCGAGATTCCTCAAAAGACAAGGAATAGACTTACCATATGACCCAGGAATCCCACTCCTGGGCTTGTATCCAGAAGGAAATCTACTTCAGGATGACACCTGCACTTCAATGTTCATAGCAGCACTATTTACAATAGCCAAAACATGGAAACAGCCTAAATGTCCATCAATAGGTGACTGGATAAAGAAGACGTGGTATATTTATACAATGGAATACTACTCAGCCATAAAAACCGACAACATAACGCCATTTGCAGCAACATGGATGCTCCTAGAGAATGTCATTCTAAGTGAAGTAAGCCAGAAAGAGAAAGAAAAATACCATATGAGATAGCTCATATGTGGAATCTAAAGACTCATGGACAGAGAATACAGACTTGTGGTTACCAGGGGGGTAGAGGGTGGGAAGGGATAGACAGGGATTTCAAAATTGTAGAACAGATAAACAAGATTACACTGTATAGCACAGGGAAATATACACAAAATGTTATGATAAATCACAGAGAAAAAAATGTGACAATGAGTGTGTATATGTCTATGAATGACTGAAAAATTGTGCTGAACACTGGAATTTGACACAACATTGTAAAATGATTATAAATCAATAAAAAATTAAAAAAAAAAATCAGCAAAACCAACTGAGAACAGACTGACTAAGGTTCTGATGAGATTAATATCCACAAGCCCTTTTAGGTGACAAAGGATTCTATGCTATTTTATAATATAATCTGATACTAATTCATTTCTATAAGTTCCATATGAAAAAGGATTCCTATTTTCTTAGCCTTTTTCAAATAAGTTATTATATAATAATTATATTATAATCAATTAATTAAAGTATCATAATTATATTATACATGACATGCAATAATTAAAGTTGTATATTATAATAATTATGATATTAATAATAAAACAACAATAACAACAATAGCTAGCATTTATTAAACTCTTATTTTGTGCCAAGAACAGTTATTACAAGTTAACATCAGTGATTCTCATATAATTTCACCTAAATCTATGACATAAGCAATAGTGTTATCTCATACGAGAGAAAAATGAAGTTTTGAGATTCTTAACCCACTGATAAGTGCTGGTACACAAATACATATCCAAGAGGATAGGATTTTAAAGTTCATTCCATAACCATTGCACCACACATTTGTAAACAAAACAACGTGCAGCTTTCATGTCAAAGAAAATCTAGTTTTTAAATAGCTTAAGACTTGAGAAGATTTTACTTTTTCCTGGATCTATCTGTCATTTATGGAATAGAGATGTTCTGAGATAACTAAACATTAATGAAATGTAAATTATCTTTTGGTCCCAAAGTATTAGTCCAAGAGTTATAACTCCTCAGCATCTGCTATGGTTTGATAAAAGTGCTATCAACAACATCTGACTATCAAAACCAATATTTTAAGTCTGATTCAGGCAAAGACAAAAATTAAATCGTAATTACCATTTAGTGGAGTTAGATTAGTTTTCTCAATGTTATTTAGTAAAATCAACTTTATTTAGAAATAAGAAATTTGTAATTCATAAACTTCATACAATAATGTATTAACATCCTTTGAAAGTATCTCATTAATTGGCACCACTCTGGAAACATCTCATTGTTTTTATTATTTCCTCTGTAATATTTATTTTGCGGATTATACATTATACATGTCAAGTTCCACTTGTGTCAACGTGACTAAACATGATTCTAAATTCTAAATTATTAGATTGTTTAACGTTACTGACTGTTAATCAACTATATATTCTTACATTTTTTTGAACAATTTTACAGCAACATTAGAACATAACAGCAATCTTAAAATATACTTACTTACTTCTTTTATATACCACCCTTGATTTCCTATAAGCTTCTATTTACCATCCTTTATTTTCTGCAAGGTTCTTGAAAGTGAAGATTTTTATCTGTTTTAAGTTATGTCAACAAGAATTAGAAGACTGGCTGACACAGAGAAGGTAGAATAGATTAATAGAAATTCATAGAAGTTATTTCCGAAGTGTAACTTCAATCCAAGAAAAAAAATTACTAAGAACTTAAAAATGAGTAGTTAAAAATGCTTTTACCACAAATTTAAAGTATAAATTCTATCCATGCTTCCAAACAAATATTTTAAAAAATAACAATAATTCTCCTGATCATCCTCCTTTAATACAAAGATGTAGCAGTCAATGCGAACAAGTTTTCCTCTGTAGTTCAACTATTGTCTACTATGTAAGTGTGTTTGACCTCATGTCATGTAATGTTCAGGCAAACATAAATGCCCTTATATAAATGTTTAGCCTCTAATAGCTTACAAAATAAATATGACATTAAAATGTATAAATGATTTTCATATGACAAAAATGTAACATCCAGGAATTCTACCAACTGTGTAAAGTTTACAATTCAAATGACAGTTTCTGTTTTTAGACCTCAAATCAAGACAAAGCCACATGCTCATTAATAATTTTCTACTCAGGACTTTTTACAGTCACTGTGTTATTACAAATTGAAAGGCACTTCCTCCTCCCAAGTATATATGGATGTCTCAGTGGAAGCACTTACTGATCATTAAGGACATTTATTCCAGTTCTTTACAGTTACCCTATGTTAATAGACTGATTATGAAACTGTAGTCATTACCAAAGATGTTTAAAACCCTATTGTTAATATCCTAATAGAAAATAATGGGTTTCATATTTTTATGTGATGAGGTTTAAATGTCGACATGTTTTCAACTGTACATTTCAAACACCTACTCTCTAGTCTCTATTAATAAATTACATGCTCAGTTATTAGGAATAAATTGTTCGAAATAAGTACCAACACCCTTCATAAATCTAGGTTGGGGACTAAGTTAATTTTCCACCCATTAGGTAGTAAAACAAATCTATGGCAACTCTATGGCAAACCCTATCTTAAAATGTGTTTTAGTTTCATGAGTTAATTCCATTTAAAAGATAAAATATCGTCTCTTCAGGGAAAATAAGGTTAATTATAATTTAGTTTATACATCACAAGATAATATATAAATTCAGAGGTGCTTAAAACTACTTCCCTCATTCAAATTTTCCTTAAGTCTATCACTATTCTAAGAATGATATTGACTTCACTTTAACAAGCATTTGTCATTTATGACAGACTGCCAGGTGTCATGGAAAAAGCATTAGTTTTGGAGTGAGGCAAAAACCAAAGTTATCTTATAGCCAAGCTGATTGATCTGATTCTCAGATTCTCATTCATAATATACCTGTTTCATAAAATTATTATAATCTAAGTGAGACAAATGCCATAAAAGTGTTAGCTTAGTGCTAACATACGGATTCCTTTGCTGGTTCCCTGTGTTAGAACAAGTAGATAGCTAGATATAAGCAGAGAAAGAGGTTCATGGGCCAAATGGCAGGAAACCACGCATCTTATAAACAATAAGCGTCCTTGGGCAAACACGGAAAAGCAGGAACCTCCAGACTGACAGGAAGCCATATATCTTGAGGTGGCAAGGGTCCTGAAGGCAGACAAAGAAAGGTGGGGAAAGGTGTCCAAATGTAACTTTTTGCTCATTATGCCCTTATTACAATAAAATTAGCCTTGCAGATAAGAAGCATACACTGATGCCATGAAACTTACTATCAAGACTAAATAAGGACAAAAATCCCTGCTCCTCTGGGGAAATTGGAGCTGGAAATATGACCCCAAACCCCTCTTTCCCCAATGAATATTCTGCCCATTCAATTTTACACCCCATATAACCAGCTCACCAAAGAAACTCTGGCAAGATGAGCCTGGGTTGATGAGCCTGTAGAGATTTGAGAAGAGAGGTGCATTTAGAGAGGACATGTAAGTTCCACACCCTTTCCCATACCTTGCCCTAAGCAACTCTTCTATATAGCTGTTTCTGAGTTATATCTGTTTATAATAAACCAGTAATCTCATAAGTAAAATGTTTCTCTGAGTTCTGTAATCTAGCAAATTAATCAAACACAAGGAGGGTGTCATTGGAACCTCGGATCTATAGGTGGTTGGTAAGAGGCACAGGTGAAAACCTCGACTTGTGAAAGGTGTCTGAACTGGTGGTGGGGGGACAGTCTTGTAGGATTCAGCCCTTATCCTGTGGGATCTGATGCTCTCTCTTGGTAGATGGTGTCACAATTGAGTTGACTTGTAGGACACCCAAGCAGTGTCAAAACCTTGCTTGATGGTGTGTAAAAATCTGCATCAACCCTCAACATTGGAAATTGATCCCAGAACCTTTAACAACAATCTGCTCCCGATTTCAAAGCATAAGCTTCCCATTTCAAAGGCTCTCTGTTTTGCCTGAAATAAAATACCAATTCTATAGCATGTTCTAAACACATGGCATGATCATTTAGCTGCCAAAATGTCTAATGAATACCCAAACCCTCTCTCCATCTTTTTCACTGTACTCTGCTTGGGGAGGCTGAACTAAATGAACTAATCAATGGGCTTCTATGCCCTTTCCTTTGATAGTGTGCAGGCAATGAAGAGCTAGCCTTAATAGTACACTGCAGAATTTATTTCCTGGCTCCCTTCCTTTAGGTTTGCTCTAGCTTGCTGTGTCCCTCGACTGAAGGTCACTGCTCTCATAAGGAGGTCTGCCCTACATGATCCTCTCCTTCCTAGTTCTAGCAACTTTTGTTCTTGGGATAGTAATTGCTCCCCTACTGCTCACCCCAAGTTCTGGCATCATTCTTTAAGTGACCTCTATATCCAGTGTACACCTTTAGAGTTTGTCTCTTTAAACAAATCCCATTGAAATATTCTAAGTTTTAGTGTGCCATCTGTTTTCTGTTTAGACCCACATTATACACAAAATAAGGGTGCTCTCTTTCTTAGTTTCAGGAATCCTGGCCTTCTCATACACTGTTTCTTCTATCTGAATTCTTCCCTCACTAATCACCTGACTGGCTCCTCATCACAATTCAAGTTTCAGCTTCAATATCATTTCTTCTGAAAGGGCCTGTCCACACAGTCCGAAAAGGTCCTATTTTTATAGTATCTCATAATATTTTTTGTATCTTATAGTTCTTGTTGGCTCTTGGTATTTAAAATTTTGCAATTATGCAAGTTATGCTTGTATCTTTATCAGTTGACTCTAGGCCCCATGAAGGGAGGAGCCATTTCACTTTTATTAACTGGTAAAGAGAGTGCTTGGTATGGCAGGCAGTTGTTAAATATTTATTGAGAGATAGGAGCAATTTAGTAAGTGTTCCTTCTCTTGCTACTGTCCAGTACAAACTATTTATTAGGTATGTACCTTACAGAGGCATGATTTCTGAAGTCTCTGGGCTTTTAATTCTGCTCTATTTTGTGATCTTAACCAAGTTGCTCACCCTCCCTGATCTCAGGTTTTTATAACAACATAATAATAATAACAGAACCTATCACATACACTTGTTAAGTGTTAAGACTTGAGTAAGCCAATATCTGTAAAGTGCTTAGATTTGTGGGCCTGGAATTGATAAGTACTGTATAAGTATTATAATTTTTAATACCATTATATTGTGAAAACATTACAGAAGACAAAAGGAGACACAATGAAAATTATAAGTCTAAGAAGAGTTCTCAGTTGAGTGAGAGAAGAAAGGTATCTATAAAAATAATTTCATCATCAGTAGACCATCACTAAACTAGTAGTGGTATGATTATACACAAAATAAAGGAATATAGAGCCCTGAAAATATTTAAATTATGAAGAAAACCTTAATAATTCATTATATGCAGTGTGTAAAACTTGTGGGCCATCACAAGCCAAGTAAGACAATATGTATGAGGTAGAAAATCTAACTATGGTGTCACCAAATACTATAATCAACCAGGGTTTTAACTATCATTGCATAAAACTGAATGTTAAAAAATTTTTATACTTTTCATTTGCTTCTTTTCTTCTACAGATACATTTATAATTGCAGAAATTAACCAAGAATTATATATTCACATAACTATAATGTATAATCATATATTTATGTGTATATAAACATATATATGATTACAAAGGTTTAAAACGCTTCTGAAATATATCCTCATATCATTCTCTAGCTATAATCCATTAAAATGTTAACTGAATTGTATCTTATTCTATATCTGTAATCTATAGTTATGAAATACTCTTGAAAATAACATGTGATTAATTCCATCTAAAATATAACAAAAATCAAAGGCATGCCTTTATCAAATTGATCTTTAATCACTGAAAACATAATATAAAGTTTCACTAGAAAACGTCATCTAAGAACCTCGTCCTTCAGTAATAACTGCAACTCATCCAACATTGCAATTTCAGACTTTCCAAACTTCACTCTTTATCTGTCAGCACACAGATTGCAACATTTTTTCTACCCTGCAGAGAGCTACCTTGACTGACAAAATCAGCTATGGCAGTATTCCTCCCCTGCCTCCTGACCCTCCATAAATCCCATGGTTCATCGTCAAATCATTTCACTGCACACATCCTCAATTCCTCTGGCCAAATCCCCACTGGCAAAATACAGTGCTACTTCTACTCCACGTTGGCATCTATGTAACTGAACATAACAAGAGAAAAACACAAAACCATGTCGAATGAGCCTGCTTCACATTCATGCTCTCTAATCTTAAACAGGTTTTTGTTTTGCCTGTCAACTTTACTTCTCTAGTGCATGCACTTTGCCACCCTCCAACAGTTACCTACAAACTCTTTTGCTTGTGACCCTTTTAAAAAAGTTTTGAAGAATGCTAGACTTTCCATTTTCTAAAATAAAATTTAATATTTTTTTAAATTAAAATAGTTCCAAATTATACGATTTCTAATAAATAGTAAATATGTGTTACTTGCCTGAACCAAACATACTTTATGTATACAAATTATTTTTGCGATCATAAAGATTTAATTATTATTTTTGGCTACATTGGCTACAATTACTAGTTTACATTTAATCAAAATAGATAAATATATTCTAAATCTGGATTAGTAATTATGAGATATAAATGTATCATTTTATTGGACAATATCATGGTATAAAATATAAAGGCATTTTTAGTTTTCTTTTTCTGATTTTGTTTTCCTGATTAGTATATGTATCAATAGATTGATATTATTGTTAAAATTAGCCTGAGTTCAATGTAATTTCTATTCCTCATTATCTTTTTTAAAGATATAAGAATAAATAAGTAGATGGGACTGGAAGGAGATTTGTTATAGGAATGACTGTCAGTTTATTGAGCTCCTAGAATGCCAAAAATTATATAACGACATATCATCAAATCAAATGACTATCTAACAGTTGTTACATTGATTAGGTCCTTCTTCAATTTTATAAAACCAAATAATTTGGGAACCATTAGATTTACAAAAGGTCTTGTTATTTAAATGTTAGAGTCATTTGCTTTTAAAGCCCAAATGGTAATATTTTAAATTTGTCTTTCTGTTTTAAGTCACCTGGGGAGATGCCCCATCAGGGATCCAGAGGGTGTGAAAGACATGTAGGAGGGACCGTGGAGGGAGAGGTGAGACAGAACAGCCCCAACAGCAGCTCTCTCTCAGGCAGATCGATTTTAGGGAAGAACACCGTAAGAAAGAGAATACTGAAAGATGACCACATTTATTTCCTTTTTTTCTCAAACCTGCAATGCTTTCTTGCTCATCCTCACTCTCAGCGAATGATCTTGCCTCCTATCTCACTGAGAAAACAGAATACGCAAACAACAACAAACTTCCACCGATATTTACACTGTGAGACTATGAGTATACATTCCCACTGATTTGCTTTCCCCTTTGTCTTAAGGATAAAGTGCGGGCTGTTTCATGTTAGACCATCCCCTCCGTCAGTGAACCGGACTTCCTCCTCATTAAACTGGTCAAAGAACTCTCTCAGCAATTACTTTCTTTCTCTCCCATATCATCACTTTTTCTCCTTTCCTGTTATTACTTGAAGCAGCAAACCAACATGCTGCTTTAATCTCCCATCTTTAAGAAAAATCATTTTACCTCAATTCTCCCTCAAGCTACTGCCCTATTTTTTCTCTTCTGCTTTACAAGAAAACTGGTTGAATTTCTTAAACTCACAAACTCCAATTCCTCTTGGTCCATTCTCTCTAAACCTTCTCAAGTAGTGCTTTAGTCTTCACCAGACTGCTGAAAATGCTCTTGTTAAAGTTACTGATGACTTCCATCATCTCCCTCTACCTCTCAGCAACATTTGACACAGCTGATTACAGGCATACGTCACTTTATTGTTTTGCTTTATTGCACTTCCCAGATTCTGCATTTTTTTAACAAATTGAAGGTTCATGACAACCCTACCAATGTTTTTAGTTGACAGCTAGCATTTTTTAGTAATTAAGTATTCTTTAATTAAGATGTACACACTTTAAAAAAAAAAAGACATAATGCTACTGTAACCTTAACAGAGTATAGTATAGTTGTAACAGTATAGTGTAAACAGAACTTTTAGATGCACTGGGAAACCACAATATTTGTGTGACCCAGTTTATTGCAATATTTGCTTTATTGCTGTGGTCTGGAATTGAACCTGCAAAATCCCTAAGGTATGCCTGTGCTCTCTCATGCTAGGAACATTTTCCTGCTTCATTTTAGGACATCACCCTCTTGGTTTTTCTTCTCCCTCATTGGATACTCCTTCCCAGTCTCTTTGCAGTTTTGTCCTCATCTCTTTGATCTCTTCATACTGTATAGATTTGGATTTGGTCCTCAAACCTCAGTGGTTCCCAGCCTTCTCTCCCTGCATCATTTCCCCTTGTTCATCTGGACACTGATGGTCTGCACCAGCACCTGCTGCTGAGGTGGCCATGACTCATTGTCTACTCTCCCTCAGCACCATCAAGGCCCAGTGGCTCTTCTTGCCAACTATATGTCAGCTCTGGCCTTGCTGGCTCTGGGAATTCTGGAAGATATTGCTACAACTTCCATTATTATTCCAGCTATGGTATATTGCCAGAGAGCAGGTGTTTAACGCAGCTCATGACAGCAACACAGCACAGGCTTTTCATATTTTCCACTTCCCCAAATCATCTTTTCCTCATTGTTGGAATGCATGTGTTCCACGAACTAAAGGAAGGCATAAGAAAACATGTGATGACAATAGAAAGAGTGTTTGGAAAAGCTGGAAAAGACACCATTCAAGTTTAGGACTTGCCTTGTTATAGTTTCTTATTATTCCATCTAATGTGTGATTATGCCAGGTGAAATGCATGTTCAAAAGTTTTTAAAAAAAAGACTAAATAAAAATTGGTAGTTGGTACTCTATTATTAGTTTATGTGAGGGTGACTCAGAAGAGAGTAATGTTAATTATTAAATCTCAAAAATTTCTTTTAAAAAACTCCATTTCACATCATACTTCCTGATTTTAAACTATATTACTACAGTTTTGTACTACAGTAATTAGCACAGTATGATATTGGCATTAAAACAGATACACGGATCAATAAAACAGAATAAAGATCCCAGAAATAAAACTACACACATATGATTAATTAATTTACCATACATAAAACTTGAATCAAAACTAATTAGACTTAAATGTAAGACCTGAAATTATAAAATTCCTAGAAGAAAACATAGGCTATAAGCTCCTTGACATAGGTCTTGGTGATGAATTTTTAAAATCTGACACCAAAAACAAAAGCAATAAAAGCAAAAATAAACAAGTCAGACTACATCAAGCTAAAAAGCTCCTGAATAGAAAAGGAAACCATCAACAAAATGAAAAGACAATCTACTGAATGTAAGAAAATATTTGAAAATCTTATATATAATCAAGAGCTAATCTACAAAATATATAATAAACTCATACGTCTCAACATCAAAAAAGCAAACAATCTGATTAAAAATTGGTAGATCTGAATAGACTTTTTTTTCAAAGAATACCTACAGATGGTCAACAAACATATGAAAAGATGCTCAATATCATTAATCGTCAGACAAATGCAAATCAAAACCAGAATGAGCTATCACCTCATACCTGTTAGAATGGCTACTATCAAAAAGACAAGAAATAACAAATGCTGGTAAGGAAGTGGAGAAAAGGGAACCCTCATACACTGTTGGTGGGAAAGGAAATTGGTGCAGTCCCTATGGGAAACAGTATGGAGTTTCCTCAAAAAATTAAAACTAGAACTACCATATGATCCAGCAATTCCACTTCTAGGTATTTATCCAAAGAAAATGAAAACACTAACTCAAACAGATATACGCACTCACATTTTCATTGCACCATTATTTACAATAACCAAGATATGAAAACTACCGAAGTATCCATCAATGGATGAATCAATAAGAAAATACAGTACACACACACACACACACACACACCACAGAATATCATTCAGCCATAAAAAAGATTAAATTTTATAATTTGTGACAACATGGATGGGCCACCAAGACATTATGCTAAGTGAAACAAGTTGGACAGAAAAAGACAAAACATTATCCCTTTTATGTGTAAAATCTGAAAAAAAAAGTTCATAGATACAGAGAATAGATTACTGGGGTTGGGTGAGAGAAATGGATAATTTTTTTTTAGTTTAAATAAATTGATTAAAAATGTACCCTATAATACAAAAATACTTTCATATACTTTCACTATTTAGAGACCATTTAATATTTTTATTGATCTCAATCTCATTTCAGGTAATAAGGAAATAAATACCTTAAAGAATAGAGTAAGCATAAAGTTGTAAAATGTATGATACTATTGGTAATGGAATATTTTGCTGTGTATTCTAGGATATATTTATTCCATTTCATTTATTTCTGCCTGCATATGTCCTTTAAGAACTCCTTCAACATCACATATTATGTTCCAATGTGAATGAGCACATCTAAAGGAGAAATGTTTAAATTCCAGCATACTGTGAGATTAATAAACCATGTAAATCTGACATTACTACAGATGCAGGGCATTAATTGCCTTTAGATACAGATTTAATCTCTATGTCCCATGAAAATTTAGTTACCATTTTTGAGACGGTAAGAAAATTGCTAAGATAAAATTGTTTCTCTACTCAGTGTACACCTTAATAGTCATAACATTAACACTTAGTTCCACAAAGCAAATGTTTTGAATATTCAAGTATGGTAATCAGTGCTAGGCTAGCCCACCCTGTATCAGTAATAAAGGTATCATAACTGCCCCCATTACATCTCCAGCCAGCATCCTGTTATAATTTAGGATAGAACTGGAACTAATACAGGAGAAAAACAATCAGAAAGTAACCATGGTAATAATGCTCAGGTACAATCATTAAGAAATCAGTGGCCAGGAAGAGGCACTATAAATAAAAGGTTAATCACTAAAATTGTTCTTAAACGAAGGTTTACTCTTTCAGGTTAAAGAAGGTGTTTGGCTTGAGGCAAATCAAGTTATACATAGTTATGATAATTATGTTTTTTTTTAAAGCTTGCAGTTGTAGTTAGGGGAAAAGATAATTCAATCCCTGGCTTTACTCAGTAGAGCTTTCTTATGTCTGACTTGCAGCTGGTGAATGTCTTGGCAAACTTCAGTTCTTTTTAAAGGATATATACTAATACATTCTTCTTGTTTTTATTTGGTGCTTATTCCTCCACCTTGGTGCTATAAAGACTTAAGTTCTTCTGGAATATTAATTAACAAAAGAATTTCTGCCCTTCATATATCTAAATCTTCTAGGAAGGCAATGTGGAGTAAAGGGTAGCCTTTTGTTTAGATGTTAGAGGAAATAATGAGCTGCTTTATGTTGTGACAAGAGTATATCACTATTACATCTCTTTTCACACACAGATATGCACTGATACACTCATGCACATGCATATGTGCAAACATGTAGCGGCAAAATATATAACTCCCAAACTCTTCTACAATTGGAATTCCTAGCAAAGGCTTAATCCTTTGAATTTATGAAATACATATATGCATATATGTATATGCATATATATATATACACATACACATACACCACCCACGTATATGTATATGCAACATACTTAGAATATTTAAAAATGCAAACTTTTTAAAAAAGCAATACATTAAATCAGTATATGCTAATGTTTTAACAAGGTTGTTTAGTAAGCTTCAAGACACTATGTACTTTGAAATTAGTTACGGTATTTGACAGAAGACAATCAACTGCTAAGATAAAGTTATTTCTATAGGCAATGAGCATAAGTGTTTAATTATGTTAAAATCAGGTCTATGTTTTAAAAATGTAATAATATGAATTATAGTTAGGCTAGATCGCCCAGTTACCAGGAAGGAAAGTACAAAGCTGTCTCCATTACATCTGATACTGTGGTGGAACACTGTGAATGAAACAGTCAAGAAAAAACTGACAACAATGGCCCATCACCATCCCCTAGAAGTCTCACAACATTCTGAGGCTCAGAATGGATGGTTTTCAATAGGAGAATGTAAGGAAATATTTAGCATATGCTCCTTGAAGGAGAGGAGGCCCAAGGATACATCACAGAGAAAATTTAGAGATTTCCTATGTAGAGAAAAAGTCTAAATGATTCAAAATGTAAAGGGAAGAAAGCAAAATGTGCAAAATAGCACAGTGAGGTTCATCTAGGTTTAAAAAAAAATAGTGTGAGGTTTAACTAAAGTAAAAAAATCTAGAAAACTTTAATTGTAATAAAAAAGATTGTTGAATAACAGTTATAAGGTGTAGGTCTATAAGGTATAGACAAGACACAGATTGATTAGATAGATAGCTGGATCAAATTTTATCCCTCCTTTACTAATTATTATCAGTTAGCTCCTAGAAAACCTTGTTCCTTCCATTTCCCACTACGACTGCTTTTTTGAAAGACAAGTTCAGTGTCCTCCACTGTAACATATTTTGCATAAATCTTAAAAATTATTTTCCTGGTCAGTGACCCAATCCAAAGTTTAATAATCAATTAATTGTATTAAACATCAACAGTACAAAATGAAACCAAATTCACACATAAATTAACATATAAGCACCTCATTTGTTTCTATATAGACACATTATATTGTCTCTCACATTCTTCCACTCTTTATTTTCAGGGTTGTATCTATGTTTACGCTGAAGAAAGTTACCTTAAATCTACATAAAATAAAATTGGCTTTTTTCTCCATGAGTTGTCAAATGTCTGCTTTAAAAAAAGGGAAATTATATTTTAAAAGTAGGTTTTCTGTGGAAGCAAACATATTCCTAATTAATCATTGAGAATTAGCCTTTACATTAGTTCCTGGCTTTCACAGTGAGGGGCCCAAAAAGAAGTGACAAGATGGGGGAATATACACAAAATATGTCTTATATTTTTCCTTTTCTATTTTTTGGAAACAGAAATAACGTAACAATTCTCCATGCAGAAAAAATAAATGCAGAGACTAACAATCACAGTTTGAAATTTGATAGATGAACATTTTTCTTCAAATAATGTTTGGACAGTATAGAGTCCTCTATCATTCTTCATGATTTGCCCTTTCCTTTCATTTATGTCTTTTATTCTTTCCTTTTTTCCATTTTTTAAGGGACAAAGGAAGGAGGTAAAGAATAATGGTATAACTTACAATATATGTCTTTTTTCAGTTTTGTTCTGAGCCATTATGTTTTTTATTGCTTTGGGATACAGGGAAGAGATAATCGCTGCTGTTTTATGAAACAGCAATCAATCTAAAGAACAAAACTAGTGTGTTCTTTCATGCTTGGATTTTATTTCTATGTACAAATCCACATTCCTGCATACTTCATTTAATTCTTCAATTTTCTTGTTCAATGTCAAAATTGTGCATAAAATATATGCAGTAAAATCATGAAATAGCTACTTAAAGATTTCATTTAAGAAACAAGAGAGTTGGAAAAAGACTGTATCAACAAACCTATCCATCTACCTGTTAAGAACAGAACCAAAGCTACCAAAGAATATTCAGTGTTAAAAAGCGAGAGGCAACTTGAGTGAAACACAGAATACAAAGGGAATTTAACAATGATTGTTATATTTCAAAGTTCATATTTAAATACTGATAAATATTGAATTTACATTAATGAAAAAATTGTGGAGTGAAATATAAGCCAAGGGCAGAGGTGCTTAATAAACATCTAAAAACACAAATAGAAAAAAATATAAGTGGTTTTTATTTTACTTATATTCTTTCATGGGAATTTCACTTATGGCATGAAAAATATTTCCTAAACTCTCTTTCTTATAACCATAAACAACTAATCATAAAAAAATGATATTTTCTGATGATCACTGACTTGCTTTAGATTGATGCTATCTTTTTAGGAATAATCTCTTTCTGTTGCCAGTAGATGTAACTGGTGTCCAGATTCTTGTCCCTCCCCAGAAAGAATTTAGAGACAAGATGCAGAGGTTAAGAAAGCAAAGTGAGGATTTATTAAGGGGTAGACCGTACACTCTCAAGGGGAGAGCGGGCAGGCTCAGGTGAGCAGCTGCCCTAAGTTCCTCTGGCAAGTATAGGTCTGAGCAATTCACAGAGTGGAAGCTGAGTGAAAACCAAAATGACCCTTTGTTCCTAAAAGAGACATGGAAGTGGAATTTCAAGACACAGCTTAAGTGCTATTATAGAGATAAGATCAAAGCCCTGTGGAAGCAGAGAAGGAAAGCAGTCCTACCCAGAGGGTTAAGAAAGGCTAAGGAACACTAACTGGAATCTCCCAACAAGTAATTTTTGAGCATCTAGCATTTGTATGAAACTCTTTACCACCGTTTTTGAGAACGGAAGCTCAGAGACATTTAATAATTTGTTGAGAATGTCAATTCACTTCACCATGTCATGGTATGACAACATCTGCCCTTGTAGTATTAGGGGAAGGATTTTTTAAAAATGCCTATCACTGTGCCCAATGCCAAAAACAATTCAGCAAATTTTACCATCATTATATCTTAATTTATCATTATAGTCAATACTGGATGATTACTGTATAGTTTAAATTGACCATACTACACGGTAAAAAACTATGGAATGCATCTTATATTCTGTCCTTTTTCCACCTCTATTTAAGATCTATCATATGTATATACACATGTATATCATATATATATATATATAAACTCTATCTATAAATATATATACACAAATAAACTACACTAAATCACCATTAGTTTCAATCATTAGCAATTACATTGAGAATTTTCTAAGTAAAGACTTGAAGAAATGAGATAGATAATGATAACAGTAGTCAAGGGACACTTTAATATAAATGATATAATTTTGCAATAGATGAAGAATAGACACTTTAAAAGTTAATGGGTGCAAGTAAGGACAGGTATGAATTAAGCAAGGTTTGTTAAAAACTAGAATGCTCTGTAAAATCTCATGATATATAGCAAAATGCCCATAGCTAGGAATGTAAAACTTAATACATAGAAAACCACAGTCTTATTAAATTATGGCATCATTATCAGTTTGGAATTTCCAAAAATAATCTTCACATTTTTTTTCCAGTCATCCACACAAAGATCCACGGCTATCCCAAGAATATATCAGATTATGAGAGGCCTTCTTCAAAATAAACTGCAATACATTTGCATTAACAGGAAAAAATATTATCTGAATATGACTATAAGACCAAAAAAATCCTTTCAGAGAAATTGTATTACATAATTTTAATATACATTGAATTGAAAAATTCACAGAATTTAGGAAACAAGTTTGTGAAAATCTTGAAAGACATAAATCCAATTTTAAGAACAACATGAGGACTTTTCCCCTTATACCCAAAGCTCCAGGATAAAACATCCAGGAGAAGAAAGAATGAACATGGCTGTTTTCACAACACTAATCTCATGTTGAGCGAGCATTTAAGTACATGCTCTGTAATGTCTGAGCACAGCATTTTTCATGTGATTTATTTTTCTAAATGTGTTAGACCTCTTATCAAAATTTTATTATAGTCACACAACAATGGAAGACGATTAACTGTATAAAGTAATAAAATCTTAAACTTGGAATGCTATGTATCTAGGTTTTATTTCCTATAGGCAATTACATTTTCACTTAAAAATTATACCCCCGAGATAAAATTTTAGAATGAGAACTGTTTCTTTTTTAAAAAAATTTCATTAGATAATCCTGTACAGGGTTTAAGAATAAAAATTGATAAGGACTATTATTGCATACATCTGAGAACCAAATAATTTAAATAATTTTAGCAGAATATTTATTTAGCTCCTCTTACGTTCAAAGTGCTGTGCTATTTAGAGAACATACACTTCAAAAAAATTCTAAAATGATTCATCTTCAGCTTTAAAGATGTCATATTTTGTTTTAAATGTTTATATGTTGTGAAATACTCTGCTTAACATATATAGTAGATTCTTGGGCCTGAGATTGTTCAAACAAACCTAAAGAGTTTTCTATTAGATAAGTATGTGCTGCTTCTTTCATTAGCTACTATCAATAATCATAGTAGTCAACTGAAAGTTAATCAAGTTGGTAAATTTAAGTTTATTTCTATAAAGCTATCTAACTTGAGATTTAAAAAAAATTAAGTGTAGGTAAATTAGTAAGGCATTATTTTGTAAGAATATTTAGATAAAATATAACTGTAGGCTACTCAGATATAATTTGAAAGGGCCAAAGATATATTTAGAAAAAGGTATTCCTAATTGTGTTTCTTCCATTTCATGAGGCTATTTTAAAAAATACTTTCCCAAACAACACCACACTAAAGCTTAGAAACTTATGCCAAGTAGGCATATATCTTATACTTCCGAAATGTTTGCATTTTTCAGAGCCATATTTAGAGCAATCGTTTCCATTGGCATTTTCCTATCGTGTCATAGAGAATAGTAGCTCAACTGTCAAAGAAAGTATTAAAATGCATCTAAGGGCAACCTGGTTGACAACCCAAAGCAAAAAGAAAAAAGTACAGACAAATGAGAAGCAATTATTCTTAAGTCAAAGGACACAATTTACTTGCTAAAACATAATCCTCTAAATTTGACAGTGTTTATGACCCCTGGATTAACACAGTCTCATTTTATATCAACAGATATGAATATCATTAATTACTGGGATCTAAGATTTCTGTGCATTTTAAAGACCAGAAACTTAACTGTGTAATAACTAGCTACTTAGCCAACATTCTATTATTATGAAATCTTTTATCTTTTCCAAGTGAAATTCCTATGAATATCAAACACACTTATCATCATCATTAAGAATAAAATGATTAAAAAATGAACTTTTAATGAAGGTCAGGAAAGGTACAAAGGAATAAATGCCTCCTCAATACTTAACTTTTTTTCTTTTCATATTAAGGTCTCTAAAGAAAAATGATTTTATCTACTAAAATTGAAAAAAGTGGAAACCCTTCATAAACTTACATATTATACTTGTTCTATTCTTTTTTAAAAATTGAGATACAATTGACATAAAAACACCGTATTAATTTCTGTATACAACATAATGACTTGATATTTGTATATACTGTGAAACAGTCACTACATAGACATACCTTTTCTTTATATTTGCCATATTCTACTACTGACATGATTTTAATTTTTGTTTATTTGCTTTTAGGAAGAATTAGATATCCTCTTTCTTTGTTTGCTAATTATTGTCAGTATATATATCTTACATACAAATTCATAAAACTTTGAAACATTTCAGGGCTACTATTAATTTCTTATGATTAGTCTGATTTTAGAAGTCATAGAACATATTTTCTCCAAAATATGTCTTCATATGTTATGATGGAAATATTGATTTATTGATTTATTTGTTTACATGCTTGTTTGGCTGGTTTCTTAGTTGCTTCTCTTTCAAATCCACATTTCTCTATGCTTTAAAGCTATATCCAGGTAAAGTGACATCAACATTAATTAAAACAAAAGATATGGAAAAAGTACACAGAACTCCTTTTATTTTCATTTATTTTCTCTCTTGTTATACAAATCACACATACAAGCCCAGAACTTGGATCAATCATAGACCAACTATCTGGAGCTTCAAAATATTATTAGAGACTAGCAATTCAGAATTAACCTACTGCATGATGTATTCACAGAGATGATTTCTACTACGAAAAAAAGAGAGGGAAGATTAATGTGGCCTTTAAACACCAGGAACTTGTTGATTACAAATTGAAAAACCAAAGTGGTGAATGGAACAGAAGAAACCATTAATAGGAAAGAAATGTTACATGCAGTATTTTTAACTTTTGAATCTAATTGTTCTTACAAATGACTGATCTGTCCTTAGCTGCTTTTTGAATTAATTTGAAAGGAGGTATAACTAATGGCTCAGTCATAGAATAGTCTAAATATTCCTTTTAGAGAGTGCCCAAAACTTCAAGGGGTAATGGGACATGAAAAGTCATACTTTTATTAATCTATTTTTTTTGCCATTAAGATCTGACAAGAATTCTTCTGCTACTGAATTTATGATACCATTTTGATTAATTTGTTCGAATGAGAATTGAAATAACTTTAGCAGGGTTATCAAGACATCATACAAGCTTAGGTAAAGAGATGGAGTGAAAAAAACAAAGGCAAGACCATTATATAATTTGCATACATCAACATGAATGCAGAACCATATTGAAAAACAAGAGATAAGTCTGTGAAGGGAAATGAAGAGTTTGATTTCAAGCATGAGTAACTGGATGTCCCAAATTTCATCATATATGCAACAGTTTTTTGCTAAGTAATCAAAAGAATTTAAATAGCTAGTAAATGGGATAAGCAGAGCAGTATGGAAGACAACATTTCATGTTGAGAGGCATTAAATAAATGTCTTTGTAGTTCCTGAATAAGAAGTAAGGTGCTTTTTCTCTAGGGAATTCACCAGACATACATTTAGTACCTGCACCTTGCACATAGTAGGCACTTAAAACACAGTATCAAATTAACTTTTGGAACCAAAGCATGGATTCAGCCATAGGGTAATAACACCTTAAAATCTGACACTAACATGTATATTTCATAGCTAACTTTATTTTTAGAAATATAGGAATTATGTATTGATACAAAATTTCCTAATAATTAGCACTTAAACAGTTATTACATAATCATTGACTCATCACTTGCAGAAAGACTTGAACACATCATTAGAGTTAAATCAATGTAAAAATGTAAAATGTAAAAAAGTTTTTAAAAATATTTTAGGAGAAAATGATGCCTAATTTTAACCTTTGTCTTGATTTCTGCCTTTGTTTAAAGACTTTAAGTGATACTACTATTACATATGACCCATAAAACAAAATAAGACTTGTAAATATTTAAAACAGATATAAAGATTTTTTTATCTACTTGAATTCTTTTTGTGATGTAAATATGAAGATATTAAGAATATGAGGCATGATACCATCATTTTATGAAAAAATTCATCTTTTGTTACAGAACAGACAAGACTTAGAATTTTTATCATCTAAAATTCACTGCATCTGTTTACACTGAAATAATATTAAACGAGACAGTTGTTGATGGAATAATCACACCCAGTCACTGATTTGAAATGAAGGCTTCATAACTTTTACTTCAACCTGTATTGTATATCAGGTTTTATGAATATGTTCTCAACATAAACCTTCTCAAAAGTGTTAATATTCTGAATATAACAAGATTATTGTAAATGATGGTGCTTTGGCCTTTTTTTAAACTGTCTATTAATATAAATCAAAATACACATTAAGGCTTAATTATACCACTTATATAAAAACTCATGTATAGTATTATGTGCTATTAGATAGTATTTGTTGTATCTGTGAAAAACAAATACTTCTATTTTCCTCCCCTCCCCTCCATCACTATAACCTCCCTATTAATACAGTATATTTTCTGATTCCACTGAATTTGAACTTATCCCATGAGACATACTATAACCAGTGGAATGCGGACAGAAGTGTCAGAGTGCTAGTTTTCTATGTCTTCTTCAAGAGACATTTCATGATTCCAATTCACCATCCTGTACTCCAGTGCCACCACAAGAACATGTCCTGGGTAGCTGTCGAGGCCAGAATGAGGAGACAGGTATACCAGACCCACATCCGATCCTCAGTCAAAGCGAAGTTAAGCTTCTTTAGTTGATTTCAGGAAGCAAGGCAGAACTACAGCTGACCCTTAGACTAGTGAGCTCTGAGGTATACAGTTGTTTACTTTGCAACATTAAAGCAACAAAACTGACTAGTATTATATTTTAGGATTTGTATTTTTCTCTGGCTTGATACAGATTTTTCTTTATTCTAGCTCTAATTTCTTATAACATTTCATATATTTCTGTGATGCTACTTCTAACTGGTTGTAGAATACAGCAAGGTTAAAAAAAACCCTACATTTTAAATTAAGAAATAAGTATCTTTCATGATTAAACAATCAATTGCCATAAAAATGCTACAAAAGTTCCCTCAAATAGTTTGTAAAAGAAAATTATTTAAGACAACATTAGAAAAAATTTTGTGTCTTGAGTATATGGGTAATGTGTGCTTCTTCTTAGTTATGATGAAAATGTAGTAAGAAAAAATACACTTTATATACCCAGTGTATATTGATTGATAGTTCTTGCTTTGTCTTCTTATGAAGTATAACATAGGAATTTTCTCTTCTTTGCATGGTATCATGTTAACTGACATTCATACATATCGTGCTAAGTGAAATTTGATCAAAGCAAGAACACAGTTCCAATAAGCATGGGTTTTGGTTGCTATGGAACCATGCAAAATGAGACCTGCTGGTGTTACGTACACGTTTCAGTTAGTAAAAAGTAACTGTGCATTATTTTTACTTTTAGAATTTTGAGATTGTTGCCTTTCTAGAAATCATAACAAATAAATAATGATTCATATTGGTCTTTCTTCAATTCTTTGTATTTGATGACTTTTTCTTTCTTTGGGGTTTCCCTATTTAGTTTCAATCTATTTCAAAGAAAATATTGATTGACTTAATCATGGCTGATTACACCCAGTGGAGTTTGACCGATACATTCACTCAAAAGTTAACCAGAGGAACTCGTAAACATTTGGAAAAATGAAAATCAGTCATTCCTCAGTTTATGAGTACAAATCAATTCTAATAAATACAATCTTTTCACATTTTATAAATAGTGAATATAGGAAATCTATTGATAAATTTATTGCTTTCAATTTCATTTGAATCTTTAGGTCAACATTCCATATTGAAGGCCTTTGCCTTAAATTTCAAATCCTCAATACAAATACTATTGAGCAAAATAATTTCACATATAAATTTTTCTATTTTCTTCTTTTTAATAAATCTGTCACAGATCACTTTCTGAAAAGAACACAATGATTCTCTGATGCTTTTCAAACTACCCTTCAATAGTTCTGTCACTATCACCATAGGAACTGAGGCCATTCTATCAAGTTCTTTAATTGTGTCTTCAAGTGCAATCTATCATGCTTTCATTGAGTCACTCTGAATCCGTGTTACCTAAATTATGTTCCAGCAGTTTTGTTAAAGTTACATTATGAAATAGGTCCTATTTATTCTTTGAGATGTTTCTGTTTATTTTTAAACTTTGAGCAGATAACCACATTAAAACATTTTTGCAAAAGATATTATTTGAATGGGTTTCTTTCGTGGTGAAAATTAAAACGTGAATTGATCTTAATTAATTTTAATGGTAGACTGTCTTTCAGCAATAAAAGCAAAGGTTTGATTTGCCACCTCCCCATTTTATTCCACTGCTGCAAGGGCCTAATAATTATGGAAATAAGCTACTTACCATATAGAACCCCAAACTGAATAACTGTGTGCACTTTAAAGTTTGGTTCCTCAACCTCTATATCTATAAAATAATAATAACTGTCGTATATTTAAAACTGTCACTAAAAATAAATGAGAACAATACATTAACTATAAATCATTGTTCATTTGTGTTATTCTTAGAATTACATGCTACGTCTCTTTGCCTTTTTATGTGCCCATATATAAATTAGTGTGAATCTTTTAGCTCAAATAGAACAAACTGTACAATAAGTTATTATTTATTTGGGGAAATAAAATTTATGTATTTGCTGGCATGAAATACATTGCCATCTGTTGTTTTAGACACTCAGTTTCCCATGAGGATGAAGTAAAGTAGGTGATAGTGCAGCTAAGCTGTAACTACCTAATAGATGGATAAAAGCCCATTTCTAAAGTAAGTAGGCAAAAGTATCAAGTCTTAATAAGCTAACCAATTTGGGAGATCAGCACCAGATTGGCCATTAACAGTCATCTTAGTTCAAGTCAAATTCATAACAATACTCAGCATTTAAATTGCTCCTTATCTTTAAAGTACTGTAATCTAATGATAACACTCTTTGGTTATGTTATTGAATATTAGCTCAAAAACTTAAGTGACTTTCCCAGCATAGAATCCAATATCTATAACTGAAGGAGGGGATGATATACTACATTAGTGTTCAGACATACAGTTACTTCAGGGAACCACTGAATCAAGATTATAGGAGTAGAAAATAATTAAGTCATTTTAATATTTAGTAAATAAATTTACAGACAGGGTAATGTTGAAACCACATGAAGAGCAGGAACTAAAAATTATGAGAGCATCTAAAAAGAATGCCAAATGGGAATGAAGAGAAACTATAGAAATCAGGTGCCCAACAAGGTGAATCAGGGTCAGAAATCAAGGCAAGGGATACAGGCAGCAACAAAGCCATACAAGGAGTTGAAAAAGAATATTGTTTTGAACTAATGGCTATATAACCCAGGGGACCCATTTCTTACCTATAGCAAGAACTTCTGAAAGTATGCTGGAGTAGGGACCACGAGTTTTAAGGTGCAGGGAGTTAATTAAGTGGCAGAATTCTATTTTATTTTTTATTTGAGAAAAGCACATAGTCTTCAATAAAAATTCTAGCTACCATTGATTGAGCACCAATGATATACTTGATATTTCGCAGCCTTCTTAAAAATCCCTCTAATGAGTCTATAAATTAAGCATAGAATTCCAGTGTGTAAATTCCTAAGATTCAGAGAGATTATGTAGCCTTCTCAAGGTCACCAAACTTTCAAAAGACAGAGCAAGAATTTAGAAGTAATGTTAAGTTGATGATTTCTCACATTGCCCAACATTAGTGAAATCTCAATTGATATTACAAGAATGTTGACTCCCAAGACTGAGCTTTTTACCACTGTCCTGTGTATTGTGTAAATCTGTCTTAAAAATTGTAAATCTTAGAAGAGCATACTAGTTCTCACTTGCAGGTAAAAATAAGGTTTTCACTTATAAGATTGACGTATAAGATACTGGAATTCACTTTTAACATTTGAGATGTTAAATTTCTCTATGTGGAAATATTTTCTCTTCATCCTCCCTCAGTACACTGGTGTTAATGACCCTGTACAATATACTGAACCATGAATCAAGATAGTATGCTCTTTGAAAGAAATAAAAGTTGAAAAATGGTTTTAGTTATCAGAGAAAACTTAATCATGGATTTGGAAAATTGTCTGCCCACATCATTAATTATTAATCCCAGAACTCAATAAAGTACCAAGCATTCTCATTACCCTCGTATTTATTACCCAAGTCCCTATATTTATGGTTCTGTATAGAGAAGTAAAATTTGCCATACAATAAAATATTCACAAGTGAACTGACAACTTATAAAAGTATCCTCCCTCAAACAGTCTCATCCCATTCCTATCCCCACCTTCAATACGAGGTGCTTGAAAGATAATTTTTACCTTAATTGATGATTTTTAAAGGATTTTGGGAAAGCCAATGAAATCCTAGTAGACTATGTGAAAATGATCCTCTTAACATAATTACATACAATTGAAGTAAAGGATGTCATATCTTAACAGCTATCATTCTACGTTGTTCAAAATATTACACTTTCCCCAAAGTTGTTATTATAACTTAAATGTTGTAAAATATAAGGTAAACAAATTATTCTCATGTTGTCTCAGTTTTTAGCACTTAGTTCTTTTTTCACTCTTCTTACAAAATTTTGGTCTTCCTATTTACAGGATTCAGTAGTTCAAAAGTCCTTTGGAGGACTTTTTTTCCATACATATTATCTTTAGATACATGGGGCTTTTTTACTTATAAATATTGGACTACAGAGGACTTAAATGATCATGTAGTTTAACCACTCGTAATAAATCTCCTCACAAATGGCTGTTCAGCGACAGGGAACATGCTATCTCTGAAGGCCTGACCTTCTCCATTTATTCCATGTGGTAAATCCTTATGCACATTTAAGACTGTTAAAATATCACTTCTTATGAGAGGGCTTCCCGCTAACTTGTGTTGACCTCTCTACTACAATCCACATAAAGCTAGACTACTATTCATTGTTTCAACCATTTATTCCGCACATGCTTTTAGCCCCTATGAATCTGGTGCTATGCTAAGGCCTTCAAATGCAATGGTGAAAAAGGAAAAGGTTCCTTCCACACACCAAATTAAAAGTATATATATTGTGATAAATCCTTAACAAATAAGTATATAGTGGAAGGAAATACTATTTATAAAAAGAGAAAATGCTGTACATGGAAATTCTGAGAAAAGGGCATCTATGATCTATATGAAGTGACTTTTTTTTTAAAATGAGAAGAACTTCTGGGCATAATCTAAGTGAGACAATTGAAGACAAAAGTTAGTTGCTTTGTTTAAGAAAATAAAAGAAATTCTGCATGTGTCAAGTATTATGAAACAGAATTCCCCATCAAATTGCCATAAAGGGTAAAGACATTTATCTAACATACAGTATGGTAGCTAATGGTTGATTTGACATTCTTCTCTGAGTATTAGTTTACGTGCCTAGGTATTTAACTAGAATCTTAATCTCCAGATGGGTGCCGAAAGTCTCAGTGTACTGTCTTCATAGACAAGATCCCAAGCAGGAAAGGAGACAAAAGGACAATAAAGAGTTTTTCAACCATGTATCAGGAGAAAAATATTTCTCAGAAGCCCTTAGTTGACTTCTTAGTAGGTATCCTTGTCTATAATTGACTTACACACTCACCTGAAGACAAAAGCCTACAATGTGCAAATGGTCTTGTCATGACCAAGGAAGCCTCAGACTAGACATAATTCACCATCTGTGGCAGGTATATGGCTAATTTCAAAACAGAAAAGAGGTATTTTAAGAAAGAAGATGACAACTGTGGTTATAGACAACTAATATTATTTTCCAGAATCTGTTTTCAAAGGGCAACTTTGGAGTGAGCATGGGGCATATACAGGATGAGGGTAAAAAAGGTGGAGAAGGATCTTGAAAAAAATACTAAGGAAATTAAAAACAGGAAGAGAAAAGCAGCAAGAGAACACCGAGGAAAGAAAACAGCGGAAGAGTCCATGTCAGGACTTCAGGGGAACTTTAGGACACTGATGGCAGGACACTGTATATACGATGAAGATATGACCAGGAGAAAGAAATCATTATTGATGATTTCCTGAGATGTAGGCATGGAGGTGAGAATCTTTGTATTTAACACAGTTCCTGGGAGTAAAGTCTATGACATTTTATTTGGAAATCAAGGGAAAGTCTAACTTTAAGGACTGATGACCACAATGTGATGAGGTTACATTTTCATATATTTAACTATTTCTATGATAAGTAACGTAAAGGAGAACTTTGAATGTAAAGCATAAAATAGAGTCTCCTTACTTAGAAAAAAAAAACTACCATAAAAACAGATGAATAGAAGAAGCCAGCTAGCATACAAGGTAAGAGGAGAATTCTAGGCAAATTAAACAAAATATATTAAAGCCCTAAGCAAAAGAAGGAAGTATGTATTTAAGAACTGAAAGGCCAGTGTGAGCGGAGAGAATAAGAGAATTGGCTTAAGACAGGACAAAGGGAGAGATGGAAAGGAGCTAGACAATTTAAGGCCCTGAAGGACATATCAGAATGGCTTTAACTTGATGCTAAAGATAATGATTTTGAGATCTCACTTTTGAAAGATGTCTGAGTTGTGAAGACTGTCTGGAAGGAGAGACAAGAATAAATGTGGAATTCCACTTAGGTTACTGAGATCAGCTGTGAATTCTTTGTAAGGTGGCAGCAGTGCAGAGAAAATCTGCTGGAGAGCCTTGATATCAGGAACCATCTTTGGTTTCAAAAATGAACAATTAGTAGATGGTAAAATCATTTACTAAGCTAGCTAACACCTGAGGAGAAAGCGGTCTTAGGAAAATGTCTTTGATTATTTATTTAAGTTTGTGGGATGGTTGTTAGGCAGGAAATTTACAATTAGCCATGCTGAGTTTGTGATGCTTTTGAGACATCCTAAGAGAGAAGATAATTAGAATGCTGAACTTACAGAACTAGAAAGCCTGGTTTGGAAAGATGAATCTCCTAGCGTAAGCTCTTGGAATCATGTATTTAACCGCTGCTTATGTGAACCATCACCTTGGCACTAATCTTTGGTAGATGGTATTTGGGACATGCTGTAACAACATATTAAACTACCTTTCTCAGAGCCCTGTACTCTGTGTGTGTGTAAGTGGTAGAATATTTATAACATAAAATTTAAAATTTTAATCATTTTAAAATGTAGGGTTGGGTGGCATTAAATACATTCACACTGTTGTGCAACCACCACCACCATCCATCTCCAGAACTCTTTTATCTCCCCAGACTGAAGCTCCACATCCATTAAATAATAATCCCCCATTCCACTAGCTTCCTTGTTCTTTTGTGGCTGGCTCATATGATTGAGTATAATTCATCAAGTTTCGTCCATTCTGTAGCATATATCAGGATTTCCTTCCTTTTTAAGCATGTCCGTTTATTTATTTATTTAGGTGGGGGGATTTCCTTCCTTTTTAAGGCTGAATAACATTCTGTTGTTTGTATGTACTATATTTTGTTTATCCATTCATCTGTCAATGGCCATTGGGGTGCTTTCATCTACTGTATATTGTGGAAAATGCTGCTATGAACATGGGTGTGCAAATATCTGTTAGAGTCTCTACTTTTAATTCTTTGGGGTATATATAAAAAAGTGGAACTTTCAGATGATATTTTATATTTAATTTTTTGAGGAAACACCATACTGTCTTTCTTCCACAGCTGCATCATTTTTCTAACTCTTTTAAAAGGGGGTTTCAATTATCATTGAACACATAATAAAAATGCTGAATGATTCTGGCCTAAAGTTGAACTGTTGCAGCTTACCAACAATCCTCCTTCAGATTAGTATGTAAGCAGTGCAGTAAACAGCACATATGTGGTCCATTTTTATATACAATTTCTATGAGCTTTTATTTTAGACAGTGAAATGATAATACACATATTCCACAATTTTTTTATCTATGAAGCATAAACATGGTTTTTTGGTTTCATATGAATTAGTTTGCATTTGTTATTATTCTGTCAATTTAAATGGCTTAGAAGTAACATTTTACACTTGATAAATTCCTGCTTTCAGATTAACATATATCTCATTGGTTGGTTTTGATTTTTTTTTAAATAAAGTAACAGAAATACTAATTTGTAACATATTGTACAATAATATTTACAGATTTTAAATATCATCATCTGTATAATTATAATGCAATTATAATATGAAATTTTTATTGAGTTTTTTTTTGATATTTTTAATTTGGGGCAGGAGGAATGATCATTGCTTAATATCTACAAATTTAACAAGCCCAGAAATATCTCTGAACCCTGAAACTGAAACCATGAATTACTTCTGTGCCAACTGATATCAAATTTACAAAGTATACACAACAGCTATTTTGACAACTGCATTCTTTCTACTGGCACAAAATTATCATAGATAAATAAAATATGTACAACAGAAAAATATAGAATAAGTTCCCAGAAGAAATTTATATTTTAAATTTGTATGAGTCTGCAATTTTTTTTGTTTTTGTCTTTAAGATCTTTTTGAGTTGAGTAAGTCATTTATAAACTAAAAGAGTACTGATTAACAGGAAATACACGTAAGTGTCTGCCCTCTTGAAACTTAAGTAATTTCTACTGGCATTAGACATTATCCGCTGTATTAACAGTGGAATGGAGAACGAGTAAAACTTTAACCAAACTTTGTCTTTACTGGTAGCAACATAGACCAACCTTTATAAATTGGTCCTTCAACTCAACCAAGATTCTGAAGATGATTAGTTAAAGAGCAGTATGTTCAATACACCTGGCAATGCATTTAGTTTGTTTTTCAACTTAATTTGCTCTCAGTTCACTTTGTATAGGACACTGAAGTAGTTACAGATTGCTCTCCAGGGCCTCTGGGTCATCAAAGGACATTTAAAGCTTTGTCAGCCTTGTTAAAAAGATAAAAACTATAAAAGATGTTGTAATACTCTGTTATATTCCCAATCTCATCATGGTGATGGGTGAAATAAATCATTTCCAATTTCTCTCAGGGAGCTTTAAATAGCTTCTAATAATTTCTTTTCACCTCCAGGTCAACTGTAGGTATGGGAGAAAATGTGATCAATAATTGGGATAATAATACAGTAGATTTAACAAGTCATTCCCTGTTGTTTTTTTTTTTCTTTCTAAGATAAGGAGAAAATATTTCTTTGTGGCACATTAATCTTATAACCATAAAACTTACTCAAGTAATCAGTTTTAAATTTAAATGGTAGCCATTTACCATGCAAAAATTTTAAACTGCTAGGTAATTAATGATGTGAAATATATAGAAACTACATTAAATTTAAATCATAAAACTGCTGTCAGCCAGCTGCTTCTTATTATATTTTTTGACATTATCAACTTTCTGAAAGTAAACTTTCATTCATTTTTAAAAGGCTTTCTAATTTGTTTCTTATTTCAATTAAATGATAAAGCATGTATATATAATTCAATATGATGCAACAATTTTCAGTTCTATATGTTTAAGCAAAAGAGCATTTTTCTCTTCAAATATGTAAATTTCAAATAGCAAAATAGGAGAAAAAAAAAGAGATTACTTCTCTAGCTTTACTCTATTATCAAATTCTGAGTGGATGATCAAGTACAGGATTATTTTCATAGTTATGTATAATGTGATAGAAATAACATACTTACTAGGAAAGAAAAGTATAGACATATAAAGTCTAATATTGACTTTTGGCATTTACACATTTAACTTAGTCCCTGATATTATTCAGTCAGTCTGTGATGGGATGGGATAAGAAAATAAGAACATACTGAAATATGATGTGTTAGTAAGAGAGGAAAAATGTGTAAATTTTCACCTGGAGTGGGACAGGTTTTAGTGCAGAAGATACTAGAGTTTATAGCTTAATATAAACAAAATAGAATAGCTTTTAAATGATAAAAATGCTTAAAAATAGAAAACTATAATTTTACCAATATTTAATTCTTACTACTTATTTTGTCAAATTTTTGAAATTACATTATACACAGAAATGTAAAATAGCAACTTACAATGTCATAGTAGGAGACTGGGTAACTTCACAAAATATTTATTTTAAATTCTCCACTTTTAAGAGGAGATAAGGTCAGGGGAGAAAAAACAGCCCTATGGTAAAATTGTAACTGGTATGGAATAACTAAACTCAGAAAATACAAAGAAAAAATAATTGTGATTCACATAAAAACACAGCACCCTTTAAAAATCTTTTCTTATAACTTGGTTTTGTTTAAAAAATAAAAAAAAATCACATTCTTGTTTTAATTGTTGTATCTTAATTATCTTTAGCTAAATATAACATTTTTAAATCAAAGAAATGGATATAACACTTTGACTTAAATAATAATAATAACAATAACACAATACAGCTGATCTTGTTTGGAATAGATTCTCCAGATTGGAAGAGGTTTTAAAGATCACTGGGTCCCATTACCTCTATGGCCGTAAATCCACCTACATTATTTATACAAAATAGTCATATAAAAATTTCAATGACAAGAAGCCCACTACATCCATTGACTGTTATCAAATCCATTCTTATACCATAATCTATCTTTGTACATATCATCCTTGCAAATCTCCATTATGTCTTTTACATCCACACAGAACCATGAATAAGACATTTCTATTCCCAAATTACAGAGACAATACTAAGCTTAATTCTGTAATATCTAATATCTAAACTCTATATTATTAAAAACAAATTTTATTTTGATGCACTAGATTATGGTATCTCTGGAAACATGTTGACATTTTAAATGGATATACTGGGTAAAGAGAGCATCTTTTTTTTCCACCTTATTCCACCTCTCTAAATTTATATATGCCTTTTTATTCCTTGACAAAACACGCAACTTTAACCTTACTGATAAGGACTTAATAAAAGTTATATTCCAAAGAAACATAAAAACAGAGAAAATAACAACAACAATAAAAGTATTAAGTACCTAGTAAAATGAATGGTACTAAGCAGGAAAGAAGGATTAAAAAAAACAGTTTTCTTCCTGGCTCATTTGAGGAGAAATAGGTGCACAAATGAAGAGGTACTGATTGATTGTGATAATCAACAGTGAAGAATTGTGTTACTTAAGTTCCTCTATTTATTCTGTTGATTTGCAAATGCTAATCGTCTTTTGCATTCTTGGTTTCTAATGACATTCACATTTTTTAGGTTGTAAAAGTCTATAAAAAGAACTGAATATGAAATAAAATGATTGTCTAGTGTGTCGAGTTCTACACTTAGTAATTAAAGTAACTGAAAGGAAAGTATAATTTATTCTTTTTTTAAAGGGTCATCTGGGACAAGTTTCTTAATCTACATGTGCCTTGGTTTCCTCAGGTATAACCTGGGGATGATAATAACACAGAATATTGTTGGGAGGATTAAATGAGTTAATATTTGTAAAGCTTAGAATAATGCATGACACTTAGTATGAACTATATAAGTACTAATGAATAAACAAATATACTATTTTGAACAATATATTTATAAATTCAACAAACAATATTCCAGTGTCTACAATGTATAAAATTTTGTGTTGAGTACAAGAGATTAAAAAATAATCAAAAAAGAGACTAATGGAAAATACCTGTCCTCAAAAAATACTCATCTTAAGTGGTGAGAGATATCACAGAATAAGGCAATTTTATTTTTGTCTAATAAGTACTATAATAGAGGTGTTCAAATATTATAGGAGTGCATGGGAGTGACTTGGTCTAAAAGAACATTGATTTTTTTCAGCAATTGTGGGGATCCTTTAATTTGGAGATTTGAGAATAGTCATCAATGCTTATTATAGACTTCTCTAAAAAGCAAAGTGAGGCTCCTTCACATTTTACAAAATGCTCTCCTAGATTTTCACTCCTTAGAATGTCTCTGTGAAGTTTGTGCTGCCAGTGTTTGTTCTACAGAGAACTACAGTTTAGAAACACAAACAGCCTTATCATGTGCCAGACAAGTGAGTCAGGTTTCCAAACTCCTAGTTCAGAGATCTTTTCAATCTGTATGAGAAAATTACTGTTTGAATTCATGTGGCATCTTCAAATATTAATTATTCAAATATTTTCTATGTTAATATTGAAATATTAACAGTGGCTAGGAATAAATCAAACCTAACTTTATTTTCAATTTGACAGTATGAGATAACTATAATGGTTGGTTCTACTTGCTAAATTAAAGATAACTTATTTTATCCCCAAAATAAATAAAAATTAATCATTTTTGATTTTTGAGTACCTACTATTTATCATTATCCTAAGTACACAGCAGATTAAGAAAAAGATTTTATTGTAAAAGAGACTCAAATTTAGCAGTTGAAAAAAGATAACTTTAAAAAATAAGTAATTACATGTTATGAATAAGTAAACTTGAGAAAATATCTAAAATTATAAATTCCATGGAACATCATGTTTATATAGACCTCCTCGACTATCCTTTACCCCCAACTTCCTCCTATAAGAGATATTAAATCAGTCATTTTTAATTTTCTTTTTTGTGCCCAGAATTATTCTACACATTTTATATTTATATATTGAATACCTAAACAACCTTAGAAAGCAGGTGCTGTTGTCTTTACTTTATTGATAAAGATACTGGATTTCAATAAAATTAACTCGCTCTACATCATCTGCTGATAAGTAGAGATATGTTAGATTTCAAAGCTTTTGATTTTTTTCTATTAGTCTATCATGAAAGGGGAAAAACAGGAAATTAATATTGGGTGGTATAGCCTTGTTTATGGTGTTATTAAATATTTATGTTATTATCCACATTATAGAAAAGTTGAACTATTTCATTTATCGGCAAACAGAATTCTTCCATGGGATGATGTCAGCAGGGGCAGCTGAAGGTGGCACCATGACTTTTATCTGTGCATGAGAGCTACTTCCACAACAATGGTGGTGCATCAGCAGTCTTTTTTAGCGATCTGATACACTGTATTTCAATATCACACTATAAAGAGTACAATGGTACTGTACTGCACTGATGAACTGAAACACTTCAGTCATCTTACCAGGCTGTTACAACTCAACTGAAAAATAGCATTTGTGTGTTCACTGTACAAAGAAGGATTGCCAGATCAGATGCAAATGTTACAATAGGATTTCTTGACTGTTCTGCACAAGGGACCAGATATTATGACTCGCTAAGGAGCAGAAAGAGAAAAATAACAACGCTTAATCAAGTGGAGCAGTTCCTCTGAGGATTTTTATTTATTTATTTAGTATTAAAATCCACTAGTTCTTGAGTAACACATGAAGTATAAAAATAATCAACTTTCTTGAATCTTTTTTAAATTTAATTAATCAGTAACTCATGAGACTACATTTTCCATTAAGGTGAATAGATATTATGAACACAGAAGGATCCTCTCATAAGTGATAGCAATTGATATAGCTTAACTGATGAAACACCTAGACTGCCCCTCTTTTCTTCCCACCTTGGGCTTCTTTCTGCATGAGTAGGACCTCAGGCCAGAGGGTGAATTCAGCCCATCTAAGCTCTGTCCACCACTGCTGGTGATGGCCTCTTCCTTTGCAGCCCTGTGGGCCATTGTGTGGGAGTACATCAGGGAGGGGAGGACTCAGAACCACTTGAATGGGAATTCCTAGCACGGTGGGTGGTGGAGGCAAAGGCTCAAAGAGCCATAGAAACACTGGCTCTTTGGAACTCTCACCTTGTTCCAGAGAAGGGAGAAATGCAGTCCTCTCAAGTACAGAACCCAAGGCAAGAATTTGGCCTGCCTAGAACTAAGGGCAGTGGTACTGAAGGATAGATTTAGGTTTTGTGAGGCCTGAAGTTTAAAATCTGGAAGAGCCATTAAAAAAAATGTCAGAAAAAAAGAAAGAAAGAAAAAAAAAAAGGATCTTTTCTAGGGCTTTGTGAAGGGCCCTCAGGTACAAGTGAGGGGTATGAAACTTAAGCTTCCTCTTCCTCACAGTAAATGCCTCACCCCTGCACCAGCGTGAAAAGTATAGGGGAGAGGTTCCCCGTTCCAAGTTGGTGAGAGGAGTTTTAAAGAGGTTGCACTTGGCTCTAAGACCTCGTGACTGGGCACAAAAGTGGTCTCTGCCGAGGTCTCCTTCTGGGTGGGCCAACTCTTCTGCAGTTCCTTTATTAAGACTGGATGGGTATATCCTTAGCCTCCATCTCCTGGGTTTTCTCATACTCCAGACAGTTCACAGAAACCATCTCAGCCTCCCTGACCAGCTCTGAGAGCTCAGGACGCTACCTCTGCTTTCGCAGCTGGCCAGTCCATCCTCACTCTCCGGACTTTCTGGCAGGTGTTAAAATCTTGTCCATGTTCTGCTTTGTTTTTCTCAGGCATACATCAGCATCTGTCTCTTGTGTTTTCAATGGCACAAAACACACCTGAAACTCTAAATGATTCTCTTGAAGACCCTTCACTAGATTTGGGATTAGAAAGTTACTCCTCCCAATGCCATCTCTTCCTCCTAAAACCGTGGAGGAGACTCAAACTTAGGCAACAGCTCTTTCCACAGAAATCTCTTCACTTATCTCCTCTGACAGCTGCCTCTACCCTTGAACTGACCAAAATCACAAACAGGTGTTGTTTTTTTCCAAAAACCTGCATGGGAAGAGGGCTGTTTCATATTCATAATAGTGCCTTATATTTATCATATCCATGCCTCAGTTTCTTTGTTTCAAATGAAAATTATGTTTATTAGAAGTCACAACTGATTAAAAGACATCCTATCAACTGAAAGAAAGATTTGCAATGCACATAGCAACTCAAGTTTGGAAATCAAAATATTAAAAGAACTTCTCCAAGTAAATAAAAAAGAAAGACAGATTCCCCCAGCAAAGAAATGGACAAAAAATATGGATAGGCAATTTATGGGACAGGAAACACAAATGTCCAATAAACACTTACAAAGATGTGCAACATCACTAGAAATAAGTCAATGAAAATCAAAACCCGATGAGATGCCAGGCCATACATGTAAGATCGGCACAAGTATAAAACCTGACAGGGCTAAGTGTGGGCAAGGGTGTGGGCAATGGGGAACCCCCTCCAGAGAATGGTTTAGTACTGTCTGTTGCAGTGAAAAAAATGTATGTATCTTACGACTCTGCCATCCATTTCCAGAGAAACCTCACACCAGCTCCAGAAGCCCACGAATGTTCATAGTAGAACTGTTTGTAAAGCAAACATTGCAAGCCATGCACATTTCCATTCACAGGAAATTGTATACATTCATTTTGATACATTTATATAATGCAATATTATTACACACCAACAAAAATAACTGAAGTAGAGTTATAAGTTAAACATTTACCAGCACACTACTGGGTAGTAGTTGTGCCTTCTGGATCCCCAAGGCTTGTGTTGGGGAAGAGGGAGCTGACTGTCCCTGACTGGCTCCAGGATGAGAAATAGGATCTTGGTGGGGATGATCTAGGGAGGTAGATTTGGGCTGAAAATAAAGAAGAGTTTTCTAACAGGCAAGGCTGGCCAAGGACAGAAGAAACTGCCCTCTAAGGATTGAGCTGCCTGTCATTGGAAGTATGTGAACAGGGATTGGGCAACTTCTTCATGCAAGTATATCAGTAGTGTAAGGATAGGTTTGGATAAAGATGGTTTTTATGATGACTTTTCCATACCAAGAAGTTCTGTGGTTCTCTGATTCAGTCAGTTTTCAAGGTGTGATCAAACAGGACAGGACTGAAAGAGTAACCAAACTCTGACACACCACGTAATGAAATGCTGCTCACTAATCAAAGGGCATGGACCATGGCACATGCAGTGGCATGAATGGATCTCAAAAACACACTGAGTGAAAGAAGTCTGTAAAATGGCACACAAAACTATGTGATTTCATCTAAGTCATGCTTCAGATTCTGATTTTTTTTAATGGGAGAGTTTTAAAGCACCAAGTGGTAGACAGTAAATAAAGGATGAGAATAAAATATAGAAGGAAAATTATTGGTAAAGAATCCTAAGAATTTACATAAGGAACTAAGTGGAATTTACTTACATTTATGAGCATTATCAGTGAGAATCAGTGGCCCTGATTCAGGAAGGAACTTTGTGCAAAGCGCATGTATTATGTAGTTCCACTGATACATAAACTAAAAGACTATCAAAACTTTCCCTTGACTAAATTATCACTAATTCAAAGTAACATGTTACGGTTATCACAATAATACATTATCTTATCATAACTGCAATGAGTGATTTCTTCTTTATGATAAGTGCTTGGTATTATAAGTTTTATTTTAATAACTATATTTCATTTCCCTTGGTTCTGAAAAATATATTGACCAAGTTGACTTTTCACATTTCACCATTTCAATGCCAGCACCCTAGTCCACGCTATTGTCAGCAATCTCTAAAACAGTGTCCCTGCAGACACTCAACCTGTCCTCCAGTAAGAGGTATGCTGGGAAATAGTTAACAACCAGTTCTCCAGGAGAGGGAAAAGCTCTGATTTATAGAATTTGCCAATTACTGTATTAAATACACCCACTATGGCTGACTTAAAGCTTCCAATCTAAGATTACTGCACCTAGAGTTGGGAAGAAATGGTAGCAATTTGGTTTGCCCAAGCCAGCTGCATAACACAACTGCCCCCATCACACCCAATTTGCTTTTCATAAGAAACCAGGATGAAGTTTCCAAAAGAGAAAACTGATTGTATCACGTGGGCCCTACTTAAAAACACCTTTTTGTCTCCCTTTTACTTTCACCAGCCCCTTTACTTTCTCCCAGCCATCCAGAATATTTGAGCAAGCTGTTCTCTCTGCTGCTTTCTTCCTTTGCTTTCTCACTTAGTTAACTAATATCCTCCATATCTTAGCTCAAGCGTCACTTCCTCGGGGAAGTTTTCCCTGACTTTCTTGGCTATGTTAAAGCCCCTTACCATCAGCCCTTATAACATGATATATCTCTACATTATAGCCATTGTCACATTCACTGTTTTGCACTTCTTGTTGCAATATATCAATTAAAATGTGTGTCTCCCCATCTATACCCTAAGCTTCATGAGAGACCTGCTTTTCAACTCAAAATCCCAAGCCCTGAGCACAGTGCTAAAAACAAAGCAAATACTCAAAAACAACCTATTTTTTAACGGATTAAATTAATGAATAAATATCTACCTGAAAGGATAAATGAATAATTTCCCCTGAAATTTGTAAAGAAATATTGGAAATTAGCTAATAATAGAATTATTTGATGTGTCTCCAGCACAACTAGAGTTTATGTAACAACTTTATGGATGACATTAAAGAGGCCTTAAACTTTTCCAAATTTAACATATGACAGTATTCATTCATTGTAAAACCAACTAAAAAGAGCTGATGGAACTTTCAACTTGTGTTCTTAAGTATCCTCTAAGAATGAAATAGGTTAAGTTTAGCCATTCTTTAAAAACAAGTCATTCTGTACTAAATGATAGCATTGTGCCCTTTCAGAAGCAGCTTGGTGAACCTTCCTCAGGTCAACAAGGTGAAACACTCCAAGGAAGCCTTGAAACATGGATTGACTGACAGAAGGGATAGGTAATGCTTTGTTTCCATAAAAGGAAACAATAGATCAAATCTCTTAAGAAGCTTAGATCTCTGTATATAAAATAAAAACAAAATATGGAAATGGACAAAGAAGTAATAGAATAATTTCTTACTCTCCCTTTCACGTCTACATTTCTAAATTTACAATGGCCATAAAACCCCTTCTTTTTATTGAGTTATGATACATAGAAACAGGGTGTCTGCATGTCAACAACATATTTCTAATAAAAACACAAAATAAAATCCATAATCAATCATGGAAGTAGTATTCTTTCATTCTCTTCAGATTTTGAATTTTATTTACCGTTCATGAGGTGCTCATTTGCACACAGCTGTATTTTGAGAAATGTCCACTTCTGAGTAACATGCTGGGGCCACTGGAGCCCCGCCTGCAGCCAGCATCTCCCTCTGATTGCCTGGGACCCAGCCGGGCTTTCCTGGGCTGCAGGAGGTACTCTCATGTGGAGTCGTGGGTGATACCCCAGATTCTGCCTCCAGGGACCCCTAGACCTGCCCACTACTGTCCAACCGCTGGACGAGGCTCCCAGCACCTGCCGTCCCCCAGGCTGTCTCCCCAACTGGTTCTTCCATTACCACCTCCCAAATTAACTGTGCATCTCCCCCCAGTTTTTTTTAGTATGAGGACATATTTTTAATATGAGGATTTTAATAAATGTATAAAGATTCACGCTTAACGCTTTGATTCCAACATTCTACACTTATGGTCAAATATTTGAAAATTGTATACTCTTTTTGCATCAAAGAGACTTTTCTATTTTTTCATAAAACTTATCCTTTTCATGGCATTCCGAGCTACCTAGACTGAAAAGTAAAGTAAAATCTACATATTTGTTTTCTGAATTAAGATAAACTTTAGATACATAAATAAGAGACAAGCTCTGACGTAGTCCCACTATAGTGCTCAGAATGTAGGTTTCCTTCCTAGAAGATTCAGGTACTTCCTCCCTATCACTTGCCATGCTGAAAAATTTATACTTCACTCCTAAAAGGAATTCATAATTCCTATTTTTTTCTTATTGAATGTACTTAAAACTGATACATACATGAGAATATTTTTTTAAATTGTCAAACAGAGACTATTTATTAATCACCAGAATATGACTGAAAGTTGGTAAGATAATAGAAATATGTCAGTCATAAAATTCTTACATTCTGAAATGACATATCAATACAATGGTATAATTAAGACCAATATTCTGGATTTATCTGCATAAATAAATTTATACTGCTATATCAACAAACCTGACTTAGCTTCCAACAATCATATGCTTGACCAAAATCTATACCTTACATTGGAGAAATAGCATCTGTTGTCTTTATACTGTGATTTACCTTTTTATGTGTATTTTTTACCTTTTCACTTAGATTACAACAGCCTCAAAAATACATTATCTTACAAATTCTTCTGTCTGAAAAGTCTTATGTATTCTGAAGCCCATGTACAGAGAAGATGATTGCAGTTCTTCCCAGCAAGATACCTACGGAGTTCTAAATTATGGTTTCCAAGCTTTAACGACTCAGTGGTTTATGAATTCATCATGTAAAACATGTAAAGTTAGAAATAAATATTTACATAAAGAGATAATTCCATTCTGAAGTTAAAGGGAATATTAGGTATCCAAAGACAATGTCTCAACTTACTGCATTCTGATAACTCAGTATTATATTGGTGGGTTATTATTTTTCATAAGAAATCCAAAATACACAAAATGAGTAACACTACACAGGGCTTTGGTAACTCCATTTATAAAAATGTGATATGTTTATTTACCTAATATATTTATTGTAAAAATTTTTTTAATTATATTCTCGACTTCATATTGTGTTTTAGGTATGGCTCTCCAAGATAGATAAAGTAACTCCCATATTAAAAATAAACAAACTTTGGTTATGAAAGCATCAAAAAACAGCCCAAGGCAGGAATTCCTAACCATCAAGTTATACTGCCTCTCAACAGCACAGGTGGATAAAATAATATCAAATAGAATTAAGTAGGTGAAAAATTATTTAAAATGAGAACTGAAGATATACATAATTGTATTTTAAAGTAGTATTTCAACAACCATAGTTTTAATGTAGTTATTTCAGCATCTATATTTCAATATCTATAATAAAGAATTCTGACTTTTAAAACTAATGATGGTACTGCCTATATTGAGCAGCCACTGTTTTGACTTCCTAGCATCTGTATCTGCCTTCTTTCACCAACATCACCCCTATTTTGAGTGTGGAATCACTTTTTCCACCTCATCTTCACCCTCTGCTGCAGAGTTTGTCATGTAAAATGATTCCAGCCAATCACATCATCAAATATTCCTGGGTACAGTGAATGCCTCAGCATAGTCATGTCAAACAAGCTAAGCCGGTCAAAGTCAATAACACTCAGATATGGCTTTGTTGTTTTGATTAAAGGGAAAGAGAAATCATTTATTTCCACTGGATTTGTTGAAAAGATAAAAATTTGTCCCAGTAGCTGCTGAAGACAGTAATGTCACCACTAGAGGAACCTCTCTGAAAATGGAACCTACAGACAAGACAGCAGAACAAAGAGATGCAGATGGAGAGAATGACCCTCCAGGACACCGTCAGAGTACTAGATTGAATCATACTTGAGGAAATATTTACCTCTACACTTTCAATTACATATTGTTATACAATAACAATCACTACCCTTGATTTTTCTGAAACCAATTTGCATCTGGGCTTTGTTCATTGGCAAACAAAAATTCTGAATTAATCACTATATCTGAATTGATATTGTGTTCTTGCCACATAGTCACACTTAGCATATAATTATCAAAACAGTAGCATGAGACATGGAGGGCATATGTAATTTCCATTTGATATATGACCATCATTTGAATGGCTTCAATAAGATCACAACTGAATATATATATATATATTAGAAAAAGTTTTAAAATATGAGAAGTCTATGCCTTCCTGGTCAGCTCAAATGGTAAGAAAAATATAATAGAGCTATTAATCAAGTAATCAATAACTAATTGAATGTGAGATGTGAGGGAAAACATACTGTGATTTTAAGAAAAATAATGGTAGCGCTACATAAATACAGAAATCAGAAGGAATGAAAAACTTGAGGGGTCTAGAGGAGTCATTAATTTGATTTAGACACATTTAGCATAAGATTCTGGTAGGTTACCTAGTTAGGTAAGTCTGGTAAAGAATTTAAATATTAAACTTGCATAATAAGAAACTTGAGAAGAAGAATTTGTATCTGTAAGTCACCAGTAACGTTGGTAGCTGCAGCTATGGAAGGGGCAACGTAACTAACACCTTTATGGATTTTGAGATTTCAGATCTTGTAACAATATTACTTCACATAACACTCACAACGAGCCTGTAAATATGGTGATATCACCCCAATTAACAGATGTAGACAAAGAGTTTAAATTAAATGTCTCCAATTTCCATCTAATACGTAGCAGAGGTAAGATTTTAACCAAGGTCTCTCTGACTTAGAAAAACAAAACCAATAACAAAACCTGCACAAATGAATGAATGATTCTGTTGAGGGAGAGTTTAAATAACAAAATAGATTCAGAGAATAAAGGAGAGTATCAGAGTGAATGCAGGATAACAGGAAGAAAAAGGGCAGCCAGTTAACAAATGCTGTCTACTTCAATATATACCTCCAAATAAAAAGAATGAATATTTATAAAGTAGCTAAGACAAGAAAAAAGACATTTTATGTAAGCAAATAATACTATTCACCACTTTTAAGCAGTCACTGAAAGATAATTAAGAGAATTTAAGATCCAATTTACAAATATATAAACTCATACATACATTGCAAAAAACGCATTTGAGTTTTCTAATATAATTCAATTGGCATATATGAGATGTAATTTTCCTCCTATTAGACAAAAAATGACTTTCAGAACTTAAAAAATAAGACTATATTAAGAGTAGTTAAATTGTTTTCACTTTTAGATTGTATTAAAACTGAATTACAATCATTACTTTCTGAATTGGTTAGTATTTCTTTTCTCTGTAATGAGAATATTAACACGGACTATCTTCATGCAATCAAATATATACATTGCTCCATTTGAATTCAACATTATTGAATGCAACATTAAGGGATTTTCTAATTGATTTCACAGAGTGTATCAGACACTATCATGTTCCAGGAAACTCAGTCTTCAAGAGCTAATGCAGTAGAAAGACATCAAGAAACAAAGTATGATACAGTTAACCTAATGGGGAAAAATAGTAGGTGCTTCAAAGAAACTCTCACCTGCCAGCAACCCTTGGAGACACCATACATCACCATGTCTCCAACCTGAGACCTTCAAGCGGGCATGGCACTGCTTTCACTAGAAAATCAGCAGTAGGTTTTCCCTTTTCATTTACTTAACACATAACTAGAAATAATCCTAGTTTATTTGATATTTCAAGTCCATAGATCGTACTTTTGTTATCATGAATTTAATTCTCTTTGGCTACTATAAGAAAAAAATCTATTATTTTTTCCACATAAGATCAAATTTAAATTTAAATGCAGTTTGATCTGTTTAAATGGAAAAATACGAAAACATTAAATAGTTAAAGTTAAAAATAACTTTCATTCCTTATAAAAGTGCAAACCAACTTAAGGCTAAAAAACTTATATTTAAAATTGATCATATTTTAGACCATTAAAACCCGCAACTATAAGATAAGGAATCTGAGAACAGCACATCCATCACCACAGTATTAAGGAAATAAAGTCCTTCTGTCTACTTACATTACTCAGGTAACAAAATGAAACTTGAATGGCATATAGTTCAAACACACAAAGTCAGAAGGCAGAAGTCACCCACTGAGGCATTAAAGGATAAATCACTTCTTTTAAATGTACAAAATTTATTTCTGTTCTCTCAGTATACTAGCATTAATACATTGATTATATGTAACAATTTCTGAGTGATTTCATTCTGATCAGTTATCTAATTATCTAATTAGTTTTATAAAACTGAAAAATCAAATGAACAACTTACTGTTTGGAAGGTTCAGGAAATTTTAGTTCTTCTCTTTTCTTCATTTCTATTGTTGGTTCCATAGGAGTGAGAACCACAGCAGCACACGAGACCACAGAGTGGTATGAATCCTCCCGGCAAACTGTTTTATTAGAAAGAAATAATTGTAAACGTCAGAATTATTTCTCGACTATTCTCACTTTCTCTTTTTCTCTTTTTCATTTTTCAGTAAAATGAAAGAGGTAATTCAACTGAAATATTATCATTAAATTATCTTTAAGTATCATTTTCTACTCTGTCTTTCCAACCCGTAGTTGTATGACCTTAGGCACTTTTTCTTTTTTTTAAGCCACAGAGTGGAAAAGGTGTTGCCAATATTTTACAATCCTTCATTTTAAAAAAGCTTTTCACTGAAGAATAAGAAGTGCACAAATTATATACTGCTAATCTTTGCAACATAAACAACCTATTTAATTAGCATCAAGATTAATAAACCAACACCCTAACATGCTCTGAAATACCCCTTCCTTATCACTACTGTAGCTTCCAAACATAGCCATTATTATTACTTATATAACCATAGATTAGTTTTACCTATTTCTGACCTTTATATAAATGAGTTCATACTCTTCTGTGTGTGAACTATTTCATGTGTGGCTGACTTCATTCAACAGACATCTGTAAAACTCATTCATGTGCAGCAGTAGTTCATTCTCATACCTGTGGAGCTCTCCACTGAATAAATACAGCATGATATATTTGTACATTTTATTGGTGATGGACACTTGTATTGTTTCTGGTCCGAAGCTATGTCAAAATGTCTATAAACCTTCTTGTATTTTTTTTTGTGTGTGTATGCACAAATAGATTCATACTGCAAAAGTATCTAGAGCCTGTAATTGCTCATAGGGTATGCTCTACACTTTAGGTTCAGCTTTAGAGATACTTCCAAACAGTCTTCTGAACTGATTGTTCTAATTTTCATTCCCCCAGTTTCAGTTGTTCCACATCTATACTAACACTTGATTTTTGTCAGTTTTTTAAAATTTTAATATTTTGTTAATTTTCTATTGCTGTGTAACAAATTTGCATAAATCTAGTAGCTTAAAACAACACTCATTTATCATCTCACAGTTCTGCAGGTTAGAGGTTCATGTTGGCTCAGCTGGTTCTCTAACTAGGGTCTCACAACAATGTCAGTTTGACAGTGAGCCTGTACTCTCATCTAGAGTCTCTGGGGGAGAAAGCAATGTCCAAGCTCATTTAGGCTGTTAGCAGAATGTAATTCCTTACAGTAAGTAGGCCTCAGGTCTCTTTTACCTTGCATGTTGTTGGCCAGAGACTACTCTCAGGTCCTAGAAGCAAATCACGGGTCAATGGCCAATGGCCTTTCCATTTCAGTAATGGAAAATATCCCTCACAGGGAAAATAGCCCTCTCATGCTTCAAATCTCTCATTTCTTCTTCTGCAAACAGTGGAGAAAAAAATTCTGTGCTTTTTAAGGGCTCATGTGATTAGGTTATGCCCATGCAGAGTATCTCCTTTTGATTAACTGAAAGTCAACAGGTTAGTAACCTTAATTACATCTGTAAATTCCCTTTTTCCATGTAAGATAACATAATTACAGTAGTGATGTTGTATCATCTTCCATATGAGGGCTAGGGTCATGTGTCATCTTAGAATTCTGCCTACCACGGCTATCCCTATAAGTGTATAGTAGTGTCAAGTTGTAGCTTTGATTAATAAATTTTCCTAATAATTAATAAAACTGAGTGTGTATATATATATTCAATCTTCCTACATGGTTCTGATATGCACAAATTTTAGTTAGGTTTAGTTAAAGAACAACCAATACCCCCCAAAATATGGCTCAAATTTCAGTTGGCAAGTTAGCATGGCATATCAACTGTGAGAAATTATATAAAGTACAAAAGTACTTCTTCACTGTATCTTCAGTCCACAAGTCAATACACAAATAAAGAGATGCAAATCGAGATAGGTCACACACACACACTGCTTCTTTCAAAGTCTGTCGACAATTGGTCACTATGCATCTGTTATTCAGGTTAAGGACAGACATCAAAGTATATAGATGCATTGCTTCTTTCTCTCCCAATGATAAACTCATGCGAAATTTTACAAAAATGAATACTATAAGGAAGGAATTTGCCAATATGAATGAAAGTGCAGTAAAGAAACAAAAACTGATAGTGCTGGAAGTGATATTTGAGTTGATTATAAATGAATGGCCAATAATCAGTGATCTAAGTACTCATTTCAAGAACCATGACAGGGACAACAATGTAGAAACAGTCAAACACTGAGGATGACAGCACACATTAATGAAAGAGAGGACAAAAATACAACAGGAGCACGCAAGTCAGTGAAGAAGTATGGAGCCACCATCTCAGAAAGAGGTGTAAGAAATGATCCCAATGTTCTTCAATTTTCCCCTAAAAATATTGCTGAGTTATGAATCTGTTCAGCACTAGAGTCTGCAAATAAAATAGATGACCATTGAAAGCAGAGCTGAATTTAAATCAATCTTGTGGCACTCAAGAGGCAAAGATTACTGTCCAGTATGTGTCAAGGAGAAGCGCTAGTTTCCTCATCATCTCTTTCAATGCCATCAAACAGATTTTATTTCTTTCTCTTTTTTAAAAAGTTTGTGTCTACTTATCCTTGGCATGAGCTTTGAGTCTAAACCAAATAATTCTATTATAGCTGGGAGAAGAAAAAACTATTATATTTTAAATTTCCACTGTTGTCTTAAACAATGCTAGTGATGAAATCGATGTACAGTTACTGACTCATTCCTCTGGGATAACATTCACTTATTCAATAAATATTTAGTGAACTAATTGGTATGTTACAAGAAATATACTTAGGGGTAGGATTCAACTGTGAGCAAGACAGAAAAGTCTTCCCTTCCCCCAATTTTAATGAAGTTTTAATTTCTTCTAGAGATATTTTCAAGTAATAGGGTAATAAATTTGAGATCAGATGAAAAGTTACCTGGATCTCTGTGCGGGAAACAGAGCTGAGTTATTTTATTTTATTTTTTTAACATTTTTTATTGATTTATAATCATTTTACAATGTTGTGTCAAATTCATGGACATATACACACTCATTGTCACATTTTTTTCTCTGTGATTTATCATAACATTTTGTGTATATTTCCCTGTGCTATGCAGTGTAATCTTGTTTATCTATTCTACAATTTTGAAATCCCAGAGCTGAGTTATTTTAAAATGGAAAAGAGTGAGTAAAGAAAATGCTCTAAGTAAACAAGAATATTTTTCAAAACTAGGGAGCATTTGTTTGCTTAAGGTAATATGAGTATCAATATTTAATTTTTATGATCTAGAGGTTGGAACACTTGAAATTGAACTCAAAGACACTGAAGTTAAAAAAAAAGAATAACTAAGTCAATAAGAAAATAAGTCCCATTAATTGTTGTATGATGAAAGTAAAAATTAATAAACCTATCTAAAGGTGGATGGTTGGGAGTTTCATTTAAATGACTGAGTTTTTATATTTACCTGAAATTAAATTACACTAAAGTTTTAATACTTTTAAATTTCATTTATCACAAGATAAAAGAATTTGTGTAATAAATGCAAGTTAGGCAAATAGAGAAGTCACAACGTGAATGGGATAATAAAAGGGTACTACAGATTTTTCAAAACAAAGAATATGCCTAGGCTGTCCTTTCTGAAACAGAAAAAAAAAAAAAAGAACTAAAAGAAACCTTAGTCATATGTCTCTGAGAAGAGAAAGGATTTCTGAGGGTCAATAGATTAGTAGATAGTCATGTGACCACTATATATATATATACATATATACATATAATATTTAATACCTCAGATAAAATACCATATAAGTTTATATTTAAAACAGGAGACATTAAAATATTTCTGATATAAATACTGAATCATTGTTAGACTCTGAAAGGAAATTACACTGTAAGATCAATGGAAATAAATAAATAAAATGAAAATCAAAATTAGCCAACACAAGTCTCTACCTCACCACTTCACTAATAAGTCAACAAGTACATTTTCAAACATGTTAGAGATTCAAGATGAAAACAATATACAATTTTTATGAAATAGTACTGTACATATTTTTTTCACATTTGTTAGATTAAGCAGACAAATTTTACAAAAAGTGCTAAAGTAAGATACGGTTTGCTAATTATGCTGAACTTTGTGAAAGAATGCAAATCTCTTTCACAACTGAGAAACACTGCTTATATACTACACCATTTTAAAGGTAAATGTATAAAAATTACAAGAATTAAAATTTGGGTTATTTGACAACAGATGATATCATTTTCTTCTCTACAGCTTTTAGTGTTTTGCAAATTTCTTATAATGATCTTTTACTTTCATAAACAGGAAAAATAAAAAGTTTTGAAATACAGTCATGAAAACAGAGTAGGTGAACAGATGTGAGAAATACTGATGTTGGCCTCAAAACAATGTAACTTCTAGAAATTCCTTGAAGAAAACTATTTTTCTAATTTAATTATATCAAATTTAATTTCATTTTCTTAATGCCTCCCCCTTCTCCCTTTCCCTACCCTCCACCCCAAAGAAAAATCACTTTTTCAGAAGGAATTGTAAGTGGCTAGCCCAGTTGATTATTCTATAATTGTTAAAGGGACGATACTTATTTCATGGATTCCTCTCAAATCCATCTATTTATTACCAGGGGTTTTTGATTTTTAATCTCAATGACTGAATTATAGTGGCATGCTTAGGTACTGTCAAAATTATCGGAACCCTGATTTGACATAAAGATGATTTCTCTGCTTTCCAAACCACATCAAGTACAAACAGTTCACTATTTAGACTTAACTCTTACGATGGGAAAAACTGGCTTTCAGAGAAAGCAGAGAAGAAAACAAACAAATTCCCAAGTTTTAATTACATTATTTAATTGTATTTACAAAGTTAGCTTTAAAAATGTATGAACAAATTTACTGACTTCTAAATTTAATGAAGGTAAATTTATGGAAAAGCAGACAATTATTTTATAATGTAACTTAAAAAACATGAGCCAGGGTCAAGGCATTGTATATTCAAGTAGGTTTACAGCTCCATGAGTTGAAAAAAAATCAGTACACTTCACTATTTCTTCTAACCAAAGATGCAAATAATAATTTGAGGCACCAACCTACAAATTTATATGCTAAATTTGCTCTTCTGTGAAAAGAACTGCTGTTGTAAATAAATTGCATGAAGCGCAGATAATCCCATCATAGCCTTCTGTTACTTGGGAATGTCGAGGAAGGCTGACTGAAAAATTAAAGTCCCCATTTCTTTCTAGACAGATAGAGCCTTTTTGCCAAGATTGGGGTCACTAATCAGGGCATTCAGAGAAGGTTACATATAGAACTTCCAGAACTTTATCCAGAGGAAGTCAGTTGTCAGCAACCATTGATCAATATGAAAAGAATGATTCAGACAGACATGAAACACTGACAGTTGATATGAGATTATACAACAGTGGTTTTAAAATGAAGGGAAATGTTTGAGAGTCACAAGAATTATTTATCCTAAGGTTTTGTTCTAAGCACCACCTTCATTTATTTCTAGGTAATTAAAGTATATGAACACCAAAAATGATCAAACCTAGGGGACTCCTAAGTCCAAAATCTGCTAAAGTTGGTACAGACGTAGATTTAAGATTGAGTATTCTGACTTTGCCATGTAACCTTTTCTCACACCACAAAGCATATGCTATTACATGAAATGACTCTCTATTATTACCGTATTCTACAAAATGTTTCTTTCACACCCATAACAACTAAGATGCAAAACCTAAATGGTGAAATTGTAAATTGCTCTCCAGTTGTATGTATCAAAATCATGTTATTTATTTACTAAATTTCTATCTCATTTGGTCTTTTAATTTATAAAAACAATTTTAAAGCACTAAGAAAGCAATATATTTTAAAAAATGTTCACAAAAATGCCAAAGATTTATTAGAAGAGACATTTTTTTCTTTCATGCAAAATTAAAACATTCAAATTATTGAAGGTGCTTAGAGCACAGTTAACTTATAATTATCATTTATAAGTACATTTGAAGGTGCCACTCCAATTCATCAGAATAGTTTACTATTAATGTGCAAATTGTAAGCTTAAAAGAAAAGTATTTGCTTTTTGACATGAAAGAGTTCTCTTTTCTATTTTTCTTTCCAAATATCCAGGATCCATATATTTACTATGTAACAATCCACTGGTAAAGCTTAACCCACTGAAAGAGTAATGCTTTTTAAACAAACGTTTAAAGAAAATTATGTGCTGGCATGGTTCCATGTATTAACTGTGCATTTATACTTACAGTGTTGTCTTTATTTCTCAGAAAAATTCTACACGGTAAGTAATATTATTATCCCTGTTGGAGCACTGTTCAAGGTCACACGGCTTGGGAGGAACAAAACCAGATTTTAATCAGTTTGCCTCCAGACCCTATACCACTGATGATACTTCATGTTGATTCTCATTTAAATACAACGTATCAAGTGTTCTGAAGTAATAAATTTAATAGTTGAGCTTTTTGAGTAATAGTCTTATACCTGAATTCTTTATCCTAAAAAGGTATGTAATCATTAATCAATTTACCTCCTAACATAACTCTGACTCATCACACAAATGCTCCTAATTCCAAACTCTGCTCTTCAAAATGACTGACAACAATTGTTTTACTATTGCTCCATTGGAGAATGAGTGTCAAGGATCAAGGTGAAACCTGCCATCAGTTACACTTGTCTATGGCAAAGAAAAATATACGATTTATAAAAATATATTTTCAAATTTATTTTTAATCAGTTGCTATTAATTTTTCTTGCCCAGCACTGTTATAGGGGCTTGAAATACACTAGTAAACTTAAATGACAAAAATAAATGCTTTGTAAAGTAGACACGTTTTAATAGAATCTATTTGCAAGTCAAATTTACCTCTCTGCAGTTTTTTCTTACCGGTAAAATATGAATAAAAACAGTATCTTCTTAGGTTGTTCTGAGTATTTAATTAATTACTACATGTGAAGTGCTTAGGACAATGCTGGAGAAATAGTAAAGAAGTTTTTAGACGTTACCACACATTACTATTTACAACTACCTTTGATTTTTTTGACATATCAGACTCCAGTTATTCAATCAAACACTGCTGTAGATGTGCTGGGAAGACATTTTGTAGTTATGATAACAGTTCATTACCGTTGACTTTAAGTAAGGGAGATTATGGATAATCTGGGTGAGGCTTATTCAATGAGTTCAAAAGCCCTAAGCGCAGTTGAGGCTTCTTGATGAAGATAAAAATTCTGCCCTTGTCAAAATGTCCAGCCTGCCCTTCCTGATGCTGTGCATTCCAGATCTGGGGCTTGCCCAGCCAGCCCCCACAATCACATAAGCCAATCTGCTAGTTCTAGTTCTCTGGTTGATAACTGTACAGGGCAACAATGACATTTTTGGGAAAGGCTACAGCTCAGGTGCAGAGTGAGTGCTTAGCACACATGAGGTCCTGGGTTCAATCCCCAGTACCTTCATTAAAAAACGATAAAATATAGACAAACAAAAATAAATAAACAATGACATTTTGGTGTTACATTCCAGTTTTGGAGAACCTCTAAATATTTCCTTTGAATTGGTGTCCTTGATTCATTCCTTATAAAGGGCTCATCTGATGAAATAATATTAGTCCAGAATTGAAAGAGGAATTGTAAAATAAGCAGATAAAATATAAGTCATTGCATCATGACTACAAATAAACTCAGCAAAAGCAGTCCTACATAATCATTACATTAGTGGCATTCACTGAGCTAGACCATGTCCAGGCATTGTAATAGGTACAGCAAAGGTTTTACCGTGGTGTAATTTTGTGTAGTGGGAAAACAATACCATACAGGAAGTGCTATCATGGAGGACAGCTAGGGAAGTAATCAGCAGGACTGGAACAGAAGGACTGCTACTATCTTGTTCACTCCTGTTACTTAGTACTTGTCATATATAACTTAGTTACATATTATTCATAGATAATATGAGGAAACACTCAATAAATATTTGCCTAGTGAATGAGAGTGAAGAAAAATGAACTAAGTGAGGCGTTAGGGGAAAGAGAAGATGCTAGCCAAGCACAGAAAAGAGTGCTAAAAGGCAATGACATATGAGAAAAGTTACATATCTTGAGAAATTCAAATAATTCCATGTGGCTGGGGCCATATACAAGACACGGGAAGTTGAAGAACAGAGATACAGATTATAGCCAATACCTTAAAGGCCTTCTAAGCAATTCTAAAACATTAGTGTTTGATTCTGAAGTTAACGAGGATGTGCTAACCAATCATTTAACAAAGACACAACATGATTAGCTTTATATTTCCTACAAGCAGCTTGGGCAATGTCTAAGTACAGGAACAAGGTCAGGTGAGACCACTAACAATGCTACTGAAATAAATGGAGTGGGAAATGGTGAAGACTTTCTGTCATTGGAAGTGGTAGCCCAGTGGAAAGGAGGGGAAACAGTAAGAGTGCAGAGTATTCAGAAATGTTAACACTTTTATTTCAAATACATAATTACAGTTTATATTTATTTGCTTTTTTATTAATATGAAAGACAATTCTCAGTATACTACAAAAACAGAAAATACAGTAAAAGTATGAATGGATAAGAAAAAAGAATTTGCAAAAGCAGTAAGTGAAGACTTCCAAATTAATTTAGAGGTAACTTAAAAAGTAGTTAAAAATTTAAAAATGCATTGCACAATCATATTGTGTAAGGATAATATCATTGGGATATTTTAAAAGATGTTAATAAGTTGCATAGAAATTATTAATATATGAAATAAAAACTGACTAGAGAAAAAATGGAAACAGAAAAAAATAACTATATCCTGGAAACATTAGACAAAACTATAAACGTAAAAAAATCATTAAATTTAGTCAGGCTTATCTCACATTATCCAAATTCTGGTACTTTTGTTGTTGAGTACAATAGTAACCTTTCATCTTGTGACACATATTTGGACAGTTATCAGGTTTATTATAAAATTTTGTTCCTAGAAATTGCATGTTTTTAACCAGTTTAATATCAATTTATTTCTTGCCTCAGCTTTTGAACAGTTATTTTCACAAATCTTTACATCATACAAATATTTTCCAGAATGAAATTGAAATCTTATGAGTGACAGCGGAAAATAGAACAATGTAAAAATGTGAATTCAGTATGTAAGGGTACCTATTTTATTAACTACAACCCAAGCACTGGAGTGTTTGAGGCAGACCATAATGTATCCTTGACACATCAAATGCAAGCTGATATAGCCAATGGGTTTCTTGAATGTTGAACATGGGATAAGCATTTATAAATCCCTCCTGACCCCCTCTTCTCTACTGATTGCAGAGGAAGAAATTTATGGATAGTGTTATTTTACTTTATTAAACAGAAAAACATCTAATGGCTGTTATATGTGAAAATGTGTTCCCCCCCAAAATTCATGTGGAGATCCTAATCCCCACTACCTCAGAATTTAACTGTATATGGCGAAAGGGTCTTTAAAGAGGTAATTAGGTTAAAATGAGGACATCAGTGTGGATCCTAATCCTATATTACATGTATCCTTATAAGAAGAGATTGGGACACAGACGCACCCAGAGGGAAGATCAAGTGTAGACAAGAGAGGTGACGGCCATCGACAAACCAAAGAGAGGGGTCTCAGAAAAAGTCAAACCTGTGGATACCCTGAACCCAAACTTCTAGCCTCCAGGACTGTGAGAACGTAAGTTTCCATTAAGCCATCCAGTCTGTGGTGCTTGGTTATGGCAGCACTTCCAGACTACTCAATGGCCATTTTAGGGAAAGGACTAAAGAATTATTTGCACTAATATCAATAATTAAATGAACTATAAATAAATAAAAGGAGCTTCAGTTTGAACTCCCACCTAATGACTGAATCTATATGGCTCCCACTACTGTCCTCTTCCACTTCAAATTCTCTGATGTGTCCATTCAGGCCATTCAGCTCATGCTTCAACAACTTTAATGTTGAGGAGTTTATTACCTTGTCATTCTAGCTGCCTTCTTCCAACTGTGATCAAGATTGTTAGGTTATTTAAAAATAAATTGTATGGAGTTTGTGTGTGTGTGAACATATATGCATGTTATATATAACACATACAGTACATATATACATTATATCCACATAAACATATATAACATGGAGAACATACAAGAAAGAATAAAGACATAGACAACTATTACTGCTTCTCAGATAACTTAAGTATTAAAAAGTTTATCAGCATTTCTTCATCTGTACAGACACCATTTAGAGTGTAAGACCCTAGGTTAGGTATTTTCCAGGCGTCCACAGAAGGCTATATATAGGAACGATAGTAGCACTAGAGCTCTGTGAAGTTTGTCATCAGTGGCACACTACTGCTTCTGAGTAATTAAAGTAGAAGGTATGTACTTTGTTCATTAAATTATCCATGCTAAACTTTGCAGGGCTGTTAATATACATTGTACAAGATTGGCTTCTCCAAAGATGGCCACATCAACATATATCCCATCCTGTTTTGTGCCTTCTGTCCAGCTCTCTCTGGGGACACTCACTGTTGGGACCCAGAGGCCGTGCTGTGAGGAATCTAAGTCCACATGGATGCTCTGGCTCATAGTTTCATCTAAGCCCCCAGTTGACATCCATCAACAATCACTGAATGTGAGTGAAAGGGCATTTATTTTAGCTGAAGTCTTGAATACCACACAGCAGAGGAAAGCTCTCTGCTGTACCCGGCCTGAATTCCTGACCCCCTCAAAATCATGAATGATGAATGATATTTGCTGTTTTAAGCCATTCAATTTTAGGAAAATTTGTTGCACAGCAATAGATAAGCAGTACTGTCATAAAGAGCACTTACATAACTAATGACAAAGAGATTTTGATGCCCCTGGACAGGTTTTCATTAAAATTGTTACCTAAATGACACAAAAAAATTCTTGACATGAGTGCCACAAAAACTTGCCCACATGTTACTGTGTTTAAAAATTATAAAGGAAAATTACAAGGGACTGACTGGTAGTTAAAATTCTCATTCAGCACTTGTCTACAGCTCAATACTATGGAAATAAAAAATAATAATACTAACAGTTTTATATATATATATACACACATATATATATATACCTCTATGTAAATACATATATATATATACACAATTCATCTAGAGAAAAAAAAGTCTAGTAAATATGTTGAATTTCCCAGTTATGTCTCCCATTTCAAACCTAGAAAGAGACTTGGGAGCTATATTTGGAGCAACTTTGCTATAGCAAGTATAAATAAGAACCTGTTCTACCACTCAAAATAATTCTATATGAATTTTTGATGAAGTCATAATTGTTATACATTCTGGGGGAAAAATGAATGACAAGGCCTGTATCATTTAAATAATGCTTAATTAAAAATTTCTATAATCTGATATTCTGGGCTCTAGAACACAGAAAAAATAATATTTTTTAAGGGAAAGGAGATAAGGTGCTTGATATAGAATTTGAAAAGCATTCTACATAGGATTTAGATAGATAATTTCCACAGAGGAAGGATAGTTAAACCAAAATGCATTTTACTGTCATTCTTTTTAGATATGCGTCATCATAAATTGTTAAAAAAAATACTCTACATGGATTTGTCAAGGAAGCAAGACTAGAACCACAAATAAATTAAATTATAATCTTTTAAAAGAAATATTTCAAAACATATGGAAAAAATATTCTATATAACTATATGTAAGTGAAACTATGTTGAATATAATTTTCCTATGGGTGTTGCCATTTATTACACAAAAATATATACAATTTTCTTGTGTGTCAGCTTTTATAATCACCTCACACTTCTCCTTTCAGCCTGAAGTTGTTCTGACTCGGGAACTTTGTTAGCTAGGTGTTTGTTTGCTTGTTTTTAATACTGATGATTATTACATACATACAGACTGTGAAAAGAGAAAGTATCCTAGGTAATTTCATTTTTTTTCTTTTTATCAGAAAGAGCTCAGTAAATTTTCTCTCACATCTTTTGGTCTCTAATTTTTGAACCTGATTGAAAGTAATGAGTAGTTACATGATAAAATAAGACTATTTTTTCTAATAGCTGAATCTTTCAATTTTTTCCTATATATCTCCTTTTACTTCAAACATAATACAGTCAATGTTATCACATAATAAATCCCTCTCTCTCCTCCTCCCCCTCCCCTTTTCCCTCCTTGTCACCACCCTCCTCCTCTTCTACCCTTGCCCTCTCCCTTTTCTCTGTTCCTCTTTAGCAATACCTTTTTGGCTGATCAAAATAAAAGAACAAGCATCAAATGAATTATTAATCTTTGTTGAAGAAATTACATTAGATATATGGAGACTCCCTCTCAGGTTATGAGACATAATTGATTAGTCTTTAGCTCTGTAATCCTGACGGTTATTTAATGGGCTTCACTTTCCAAAAGGATGAGGGGTAATATAATCTACATAATGTTCATCCTCACTTTTAAAAGTTATATAAATTATTCAGTTATCACCTAAAAAATTGCCACTCTTCAGAATTTTACACATGAATTACAAACCACAAAGAAATATGTAAAGTACATAGTTTCAATAGATGATTTAAATAACACAAAGAAGTTAAATATATTACAGCTAACGATTTTAGGGTACTTACCCCTTACCATCATTAGAACAGATTCTGAATTGCAAAAAACAAACAAAAAACCATCTTCCCCTAGCCTTCTTCTATTTTGCTTCATATGAAGTAATTGCCTAATATTTAAGATCAGTTCATTCTATACCAAAATTTCCATTTAGAAGAGACAGTGACATTATCAACTAATTTGAGTATGATTTGGTTGGAAGAGAAGGAGGTAGAGAGTCCAACTTAAGTAAAAATACAGAAGCCAGAATAAGGATGGCCTTTGAGGAAATTAGCATAGCTACAACCCACGGTTGAGCAGGTGAAATCAGGAAGCATATTACATAGGTAAAAACTGCTCTGGGGCCATGTTATGCAGAATCACAACTATTAAGCAAGTGGTTGATATTTCAGCTTGTGAAACCAAAGTTTTCAATTTATAAACAAATGGTAAATGTCCACAGGAGCTAATCTTGAATAATACATACCACTAATCCAATGGGTAAAAGAAAAGACTCTAGAAACATGTAACCAAATAAGTTAAGAAATATAGCAATGTTCTGTGCATTCACCAAATATAACAAATAACTGTAACAGCCCAATATTCCCAGAGGACACCATGCAGTTTAAGAGGGAGGAGGAAGGAACCATAACAGCAATATCAAAACTTTCTTAACTTCCTCTAGATCTCTCCCTAAAGGAGAAGCATCTAACTTTCCCAACAAATCTCTTAATTCTGAAGCATCATTTTCTTTATTAGAACACTCCCTCTCCTCAAACCCCAATAGCCTTCTTGGATGGATGGAAGTCATGTCTAAACTTTGTATCATTGCAATTAAAGAAATGTCCAGAAATCACCACAACATCCAGAAATTATGTATATTTAAATAAGACACAGCATAATTTAATTTATATTCCAGTGTGAATTAAGATTCCTAGCCCACAAAACCTTGAGATTATTACTTCAGTCACAAATTTATTTAGATACTCATTGGAATACTATTTCTGAAAGGCTACTGATTTCAGCCCAGAGAAAATACTAGCCTTTGAAAATCTCTTTAGTACAACAGGTTAGTACTCCAGTCCTCCTTTGACATGAAAAATAATGTGTACAGATCCATGAATAATTGTGTGTGTATGTAAAATAGAAGTTTTTAATATTCAAATTCAAATTCTGATATACATTAGTTTATTTATTCTCAGATTATCAATAATATATTTGTGACAACATAAAACATAACATGGATTTATTAGTATCAGAAAATGGCATTAATGATACTGGTCCAATCTATCATCATAGAATATGACATCACAGTAATGGCACCTTTGTCATTTAATATGGAAAGTACAAATATTACCAAACAGAAGCCAAGATTAGTGTCCTTATTAAATAATGGATGATAAAGATGTTAAAGGAATTTGAAAGATGTGACTTTTTTTTGGATAAGTTGGCAAAAACCTAAAATAGCTATGAGAAAAATGCCAGCTTTGTAAAATTCTTATAGAGGTAGTCCAGGGTCAGTGTTTCAAATGGCTACACTTTAGCTTCACCCTCAGTTATCTTCTCCTTTGTCATGTTGAAAAAGAACAAATGGCAGTTAGACATTATAAAGCACGAAGAATGCTCTCTCTGGCTGTAGTACTAAATTGTGTCAGAGATTGATCCTGGCTTTTAGGGATCTTTTGATTATCTGATCAGACCTAAACATTCATAATTGGTAGAAATCTGTCTTGTTACTAAAAATATTGCTGGTCTTCTTGACTGTTTTCATCTTTTTTTCTTTTGCAAGCATATAGAGGTTAATACATAGGGAAGAAGACAGACATAAGTTCAACTAGAGTTACACTGGAGCCAATTCAAAGAACTAATAAACAAAATAATCTTGTTTAATCAACAGCTATATATTAGGATAGAATTTGCTTTGCAGCCCCTATTATAGAAACATGAGAGCTTTCCTGGGCTTGTCTTATTCTGTATGTGACAGTTTAGTTCCAGATATGTCTCATATCCAAACATTCATCCATCAGAGATTAAAGATTTCTTGTGTCTGCTATTAGATACAGCCAACTTGTATGTACCAGCGTATAGATAGAAGGAACAAAAAAGCACCTGGACCTTGAGGGTGGGAAGGGATAGACTGGGATTTCAAAATTGTAGAATAGATAAACAAGATTACACTGTATAGCACAGGGAAATATACACAAAATGTTATGATAAATCACAGAGAAAAAAATGTGACAATGAGTGTGTATATGTCCATGAATGACTGAAAAATTGTGCTGAACAGTGGAATTTGACACAACATTGTAAAGTGATTATAAATCAATAAAAAATGTTAAAAAAAAAACATAAAGAAAAAAAAAAAAGCACCTGGACCAACCACTGCTAGACCCTCACATATTTGTCTCTTAACTCCATTTTCACAATAGTCTAATTGGAATGCTTTCTTTCTAAATGAAATAATTTCAAAATAGATAATTGCTTTGGACTGAATTGTGTTCCCCCAGACTTAGATGCTGAAGCTATAAGTCACAATGTGATGGCATTTGGAGATGGGGCCATTGGGAGATAATTAACCTCAGATGAGGTCCCGAGGGTGAGGCCCTCAAGATGAGATTAGTGTCCATACAGGAAGAGACACCAGAGAGCTTGCTCCCTTTCTCTCTCCATTCCACGTAAGGACACTGTGAGGAGGCAGTCATCCACAAGCCAGGAAAGAAAGCTCTCACCGGAAACTGACCACACTGGCACCTTCATTTTGGAACTCTAGCCTTATGAACTATGAGAAAATAAATTTCTGTTATTTAAAGCACCCAGTATGGTGTAGTTTGTTATGGTAGTCCAAACTAACTAAGATGATAATATAGGCAAACTGGGGAGTTTTCATTATGAATAAAATTGTTAATATGAAAAGAGCCTTAAAATCAAAAACAAAATCCCAAATATTCAATTGCCTGGATTTTTCTTGGTTTGAGGAGGTCTCAAAGAAATTCCGATCCCAGATTTACCTTCTTAAAGGGTTCCTTGACAGAAGTAAAATCCTTTAAACTATCTCTTTTAGATCTTTCAAACCCTAACTTGAATATAACAAACCACCATGCTCCTTCACTAATTTTTGCTGCCTCCTTTTCTGATCTATTATTACCCTTTTTCTCCAGTCAGAAGTAAACAGTCAAAGCTAAATTACCTCCACCAGTTAAACCTCCCTGTGAATAGAGCAAGTCCCTGTTTTAAGGAACTTAAATTTAAAGCCTTGATCTCAGTATGAGTTCAGAGTAAATATTTAAGACTTTTCAAAGCCTAGACAGAAGAAAAAGATATTCTGGGATACATTTAAAATAGTTTTAAGAACATAAAATCAATCAAGTACTCCTGGCACCACATCAGTTGGCGCACAAGTACTATATTAGGAAGAAAAGAATGAGAATAACAAATAGAAAATATCTTGCGGGTGCTATAAAACATCCCAAGTGCGTAGGGGGAAAAAAAAAGAGAGAGATTTAGAAAAACTGCGCTATGGAACAAGATGTTTTAGAGACAATCCTCAAAATCATTTCTCCGATCACAGATTGCACTCAAATCTAGTCCAGCAAGCAAAGAAAGGGTAAGTCCACGGAAGATTTTGGGGATAGAATCTATGTCTTTAGAAAGTATTCAGAACCCAAAGTTATCCTAGCTCTCCCTGCACTTTTTTTCAGTGAATGTCCTTAAGCCAAATCCAGGAAACACAGAGGGAATGTCTCCACGAGGACATTCTGAAAGAGCCTTCAGACACGGCAGAATAAGACTCAAAATCAACGGATTTCTCTCTCCACTCCATTCATAAGTATAAGGAAAGAGATATATTAGAAGTATAGCTTTTTGCAAATGAGTTAAAGAATATGACAATATTTCACAATTATTAAAAATAGTCTTTCAATGTATATACCTTTATAAGTTCTTTTACAATGATGATAACCAAAATTATACAGGAATGACATTAGAACTGCATAACGTTTTACCACTCATGTCTTTCTAATTTTTTTCATTGATACTAGCATGTCAATTAAAAAATCACAAATACTGTTATTTTTCATATTTCAAATATGCTGATATTGATCAATTCATTATTTCATTATCTGTATTGTGTCAAATAAAAACAAATTTTTCATAATGATTTAGGACCAGAGTACAATCACCTTGTCCTTTGATAGTAGATAAATGATAGATGGAAATAGACAATAGAGTAGGAACCGATAACTGTCTTCTTTAATGACATCAGTCTTGACTAATGTCAAGGATGTTCATCTATCATATCTTGTTTTCCTTCAATAAATCTTTGTATATCTACTTATTATTATCTTTGTTTATTTTTAGGTTAGACTTTATGACTTTGCCAGTAAAATAAATTCATTTTAAAAGTATGTTATCCAGGAGCATAAATTAGCCCTTCCTATTCTTTTCCTACAATTGTCTCTTTCATTATTGCTGTATTATAGTATTAATCAGTTTTTTTGGTGAGTTACCTTAACAATGTCATTTATAAGTTCATAGTCTTATGTAGAATTATAGAAATATTACACAAATATACCAATGTTTGGCAGCACAAGAACAACAACTAAAAAACTAAAAAATTATGGGTGGATCAAACTTTGAAAGAATCCTATCTGAAACGTGGTAACTCTTAAGTAAGTGATTGTATTCATTGTTTCCCCATGTTAACACCAACAGATTACTGGTTATAAATCTTTCTCCAAAAGCATTGCTATCTATCCCATTACCCATAACTTTAGTACTTTTAAAATTGTGCAAAATCAAGTCTGATTTTTTAAGAGAGATGAAAAAGTCACTGCAATAGGAATAACAATGATAATGAATAAAACAATATAGTAGTTAACATTTACTGAGTTTTCTGTATCATGCACTATGATAAGCTTTTTAAATATGCTATTTCATTTAACCCTCACAATATCTTTTTCAGGAAATTATTATTTATTTATTTTTACAGAAATGAGAGGTTAATAAAATGCCTACAGAGCTCTGAAGTAGCTAATTCAGGGCTTTAAACCAAGTCTCTCTGACTTCAAAGTCCATGTTTTTATCTAATGTTGATAAAAATTCAGATGACAATTGGCCAAGAAGAAGAAAGACATACTGACATTAAATCACAACTATCTATTCAATTCCCAAGGATTGTTTCATGTATACTAACATAATAATTTCACTTTTGGAAATTTATGTACCCAAGTAATAAGAAATATCATATTTTTCAGATTTAAATCCTATTAGTACATTCAAAATACTACATTGAGACATAAACAAGCATCCACCAGCCTCACTGTGTTGATCTGGGTCACAGTACAAACAGAATATGAAATAACTCTGCTGACACATTATAAGCATTATCTCTAACCTTCTCCACACCAGCAAATTTGGTTTCATTATCCCCATTTATAGAAAAGAAAACAAAATGGGTTCAGGGATACTAGCCAATTTTCCAAAGACAGCCAGCTAGTAAGTAAATGGGGAAATTCAAATTTAAGTTTTCTGCTTCCAGTCTATGTATTCCTAACTCATCTTGCCATCTATGTCCATCATGATGAATGATGATTATCATTCAAGAGATGAGAAAATATATATAAGTAAGTATATATATATATTATTCACTATATATATTTCTACATAAATACACACATATATATAATCTTCACATAGATATGTGTGTTGAATATAAATTACATCTTCAAATCTAACAAAAAAGTATAAATTATCTTCCTGCTTTTAATTTTGAAGTTTTCATCCTATAGTGTAACATTTCCCTTGATTATAAAAGCTAACATAATATTACATGCTAGTATGTATATTGCTAATGGATAATATATATATATGCATAATTCTATTATACATTTACTATTACATGATTATATATATGGCACTATGTCAGATGAATCAATTTTATGGTTATAAAAATACTAGACTTACAGTCAGAAAAGTTGATTCTTATAAATAGATCTGATTTTATCTATTTATGTTACTTTAGGTCTCAGTTATTTTGATCTAATGCAGTGAAGACTAAAAATTAGATGATTTTTAATTCCCTTCTTGCTGTTAAGCTTTTATTCTCAGCTCAGTTTTTCGTTCTGAAATACAAATGGTATTCAAAAATGTGCCTAATGTGCTTTGCACTCGCAAGAGTCACATCATTGCTAAGCTGAGTATAATTATATTTTCTAGCTTAACCCATAGTTTTCTGCTGAAGATTCACAGTAACAAATTTATCAGTATCATTATATTATTTGGATTTTTTTCTGTTGGATTTTCTTAAAAGGTAACCCAAATTAAGTTCCAGAAAAGGACATTTTCATTTATTTATGATCAATAATGCCATTAATCAAGGTATGGCATCCTCCCTTAATATGACTGATTGTGTCTGCATACAAAAGTAAAAACACAATCCCATTTGTAAGGATTGCTATACGTTGTCTTGTTATGAACCTTATCTGAATTCAGTTTTGTTCTCTGCCAAGTATATCCTAGATGTAAATAAAAATATAAATTTCTGTTAATCTATGATTTTAGGTATTGAAATTTTTGTAGTTTGACATAAATTGGGAACATTATAATCTATTTAAACTGTAAAGTGTACTTATACTGAACAAAGTAATAAATATTAAAATAGCTCTTTTACGCAAATAGTTTTACAGTTTCTAAACAATTTAACAGCTTATCTAATATATGTAGATTGAAAACAAAAATCTATGCTCTTTTAAAGCAGACATCACAAGGAATATTTTAAATATGCAAACTCTCTACAATTCAATCCCCAGGAGTAAAATTTAATTTTGACTGAAATTTTAAGTGTCATTATCTGAGGCAGCCATATATTATATAGCTTAAGTGAAAAAGAATTAACATCATAAAATATTGCCATGTTAATGATATCCATAAATCAGCACAAATAAAGTACTGTTAACTTGCCATCATTTAATGTTTCCCACCCTCTTACAGAGATGCAGACTTATTTACAAGCCAAAGGAACAATTTTTACTGGCCTAGTGGTAAATTAGAAGAACACTGCAATCCCATTGTCCCCTTACGCTTTTATTTAAGAGACAAACATCCACACAATTTGTCAACAGAAGAATTACTAGATTGGTGTTTACTGGGTTAGTTTCTTCCTCAATAAACAATATTGCAGGATCTAAATTTTAAGAGATGGATCCCTCCAGAAATAAAGCTTTGGCTTGGAGGAACTTGACTCTTGTTCCTCTATCTTATATTTTAATTTTTCTAAGAAGTAAACTAATTTCGAATTGACTGGCTTAATATCAATATTAGATTACGAGATATATTTTTTAAATCTGCATTTAAGTTATCACTATTAAATGAACAGACGCTTATAAAAGTCAACAGAAAGTTGTCAGACTGAAATATTAGTAAATTTGGCCTTGTTTTTCACAAATATAAATTTGCTATCTTCCTCATCTCCTTATATTGATGAAACTTCAGTTAGTGAAGCTAAGAAAGCTAGAGTACTATTTGCTTGTTTAGAGAATTTTCATGCTGTCTTCATATTAGATTCAAAGATCAAAAATTACTTTTGCTTACATTAAAAGAACATAATGAAAATGAAGAAGAGGAAAGAATGAGAGAGCTCATGAAGCCGACACAGGACTATTAAGGTACCATTCACCTAGAAACCAACACTAACCACCCTGTGTCTAATAAGAAAATAAGAATAAAGGAGAGAGGCAAGAGTTGGGAGGATTCAGTGAATAAGAAAACTTGGTGGACTGCTAAAATCACATGAACGCCTTCAAGCCATAACTTTGGTCATAAACCTTAACCAAATCTCAAACACTCACAAAATAAAGCCTAACCTCCCTGGTCTAAAATACACTTCCTCATATCACATGCCATTAGTTTAACAGGCTCATCTTCCATCCTCCTCCCACATCACACAAGCTGATGTGCTGCACCCCAAATACCCTCTGCTCTTCCATGTTCCTGCTCCTTTACCCAAACCAGTCTCCTGTCTTTTATGTGTTGCTTCCTTTCTTTTTCAGCCTGACAAACTCCTTCTTATCCTTTAAAACTAAAGTCAAATGTTATCTTTTGAACGTCTTGCATTTTGTTGGGTGTTAGTAGTCACTGTTGTTTCTAATGTGGCCACAGCACATTCTAAAGACTTCGGAATTTTATGTCCTAGTGAGACACTCATGGCATCATTTCTCAGTGTCTAAGAATACCTACAGATAGGAAAGGGTTAAAAATTCAGGTTGCCTAAAAATGAGAAAGGTAGAATAATTTACCTAGTAGAAGCTAGTAGTAGATTGTTCTACTATTGTCTTGTTTAACTATTTGCAATATTGTTTTCATGTAAAAATCAAATGTTAAATTTATTTTTGCTTAATCTCTAAGAACAAAATAAAAATGAAGAAGAGAAAGGAATGGGAAAACTTTGTGCATGATCTGACATCACTAGAGACAAACTAAGATTCTGGATAAGTACAACCTGACAGACACAAAAGATAAATAAAATTCAAAAGGGAAACAGAGAAATAGAAACAAAAAAACTGATTCAACCATAGTTGTGAATTAAGTTGTAAATTCAAATAATTTAAAAATTTTTAACTATCTAAAAACCAAAAACTTAAAAATGGCAACAATCCTAAACAGGATAATGTAAGATAGTTTCCTCATATACAACTGTTGGCCTATAATTTTATCTAATCTTCATGACATACAATTTGCCATTATATATCTAGAGAATCAAAATTATGAGCAATCTTTCATTTCAAATTCAAAAAGATACATGCACCCCAAAGTTCACAGCAGCACTGTATAGTAGCCAAGACAGGGAAACAACATAAATGGCCATTGACAGATAACTGGATAAAGAAGTTGTGGTATATTTATACAATGGAATACCACTCAACAACGAAAAAGAATAAAATAATACCATTTGCAGCAACATGGAGGGACCTGGAGATCGTCGTTCTAAGTGAAGTAACCCAGAAAGAGACAGGAAAAATTAAGAAAGAAAGAAAGAATAGATAGGAAAGAAAGAAAAAAGAAAAAAAAAAGAGGACACTAATTAATGAACTCAACTACAAATCAGAAACAGACTCACAGACTTAGTAAACAATCTTATGGTTACTGGAGTAAAGGGTATAGGAAGGGATAAATTTCGGGGGTTGAGATTTGCAAGTGATAACCACTATATACAAAAATAGATAAAAACAGGTTTCTTCTGTATAGCACAGGGAACTACATTCAATATTTTGTAATAACCCTTAATAAAAAATATGAAAATGAATATATGTATATATGCATGACTGGGACATTATGCTATATACCAGAAATCGGTACATTGTACATGACTATACTTCAATTTAAAAAAAAATTTTTTTTAATTCCATTATCTATTCCCTCTTATGAAATTAGAGTGAATTTTTGGGGCAAAAGAGTGCAAATTAAGACATTATAAGAATAAAAGATTAAAAACTATCAAAAGACTGACATTAAGCAAATTTCTCCAAAAGTTATTGTAATTTATTTTTGAGACTATAGCATTATTATGAGGAAACTGGCTCTGGATATCAGTCCACCTAACTGGATGTGTAGTCCATTGATTTCTTTCAACAGACTTAAAATATTCAATAATATTTTAATAAATTATTCAATAACATTTAGTGTGTAAACTGTGTGTGAGACACTAAGCTAAGGTTTAGTACTATTGCTGTTATTATGCTATAGATAGGAAAGCATTAAAATTTTTAATGCATTGGTATTATTATGATAATAGTTTTGACATCATGAATCCCCAGAAAGGATCTTGGGGGACCTTCAAGAGTACTGACCATACTTTAAGAACTATAGGTCTAAGAAGTAATAATAATTCCATCTCCTTGGTAGATGAGTCAATGATTAATTTCATCCTTATTGCCAGAGCCCGTGGAATTTATCAAGGGATTTCTTGTCAGACACAAGCGAGAGGGAGAGAGAGGAAGAAGGGGGCTCCCAAGTTTTTAACAGCCCTTAACAACTGAAGTGCAAACTTAACAGTTGCTTACATGAATACAACTGAGAAGAACAAACTTGGGGGAGCTAAGGAGTGAAAAGCAGGAGTTTGGTTTAGGACATATTTCAGGGGCCTAACAGACATCCAAGTGAAGATCTCAAATAAATAGTTAACATATGCTGTCTGGTGTACAGGAGAGATTTATTGCTGGAGATAGAAAGCTGGGAGTTTTGTGCATTAACCAACACTTAAAGCTATTAGATTGAATGAAATAATTATAGGTAGAGGTATAAGCAGAATTGTTTAAAAGTCGAGGAATTGAGACCAAAAAACACGCCAAATATTTAAATAATATGAAGATGAGAAGTACCCCACAAAGGAGACTTTGAGGTAGACAGAAAAAGAGAAAGTTAGTTTCCTGGAAATCAAATGAATTTAAGGAGGAAGGAAAAATAACTCATATTTATTGAAAGCTTAGTATTTTAATACTCAATATTTTTGTTTAACAAAATCCTTAGATATATCTTATGATTTACAGATGTATTATGCTCTCACTTCACTGGGAAGAAAAAAATTACAGTGTGATTAAATATCTAGTTAAGTTCACAGAGTTAGTGTCAGTACTAGGGTTCAAAAAAGAGGCGTGGCTGATTTCAGAATGTGAGTGATTAATCTCAGACAGAAAACCCATAGGTGTTTCTGCATGACAAAAGTTAAGCCCTTCTCTCATTTTTTTAAACCTAAAAAGGTAAATTTTCTTTATAATTTTCTCTGATTCAGACTTAATTTAATAAGAAGATTATTACCATAAATACAATGCCATTATTTTAAAAGTCTAATACCTCAGACATTAAATAGTTACTCTACCATGTAATAATTCAAATTGTAATCATTCATTCTTTTCAAACATCATTTTCAAGACCTATTATGTGCCAGAACACATTTATTCTCTAGTTATATCTGTGATTGCCAAACCTGTGGGAGTATGTGGGGATTTCAGAATGAGAAAGGAGAGTTGGCACACAGCACAATCACTGGAGACCAGGATGCACCCAGGGACGTGACAGCTTGGTGGCTACAGGCATGTCCTAGTGCTGAAAAGGCTCAAATGGGAAGGCATCTAGACTCAGCTGTCAGAAGCTAGTGGAAGGACTTTAAAAAATTCAGATTTTACTAGAGAGGGGAAGTATCCTTGTTAGCCATATACATTTACCACTGATTTATTAAAGTTACCCTGGAGGCAAAAGCAAATGTTGTTTATTTCAATTAGATCATAAGTGCTGAGACGGGGTAACTACTAACCCAGGAGTATTGGATGACACTAACTTGGAAGATCAGTGAAGACTAAGTCACCATGAGTGTTACACTCATAAATGTAACCAAACCACTATTATTTTCTTTCTTACACATTCTCTTGGTACAGAAAGAAAGATTTCTAAATTTCCATCTCCATCTAATTCCTGCTAGATTCATAGGATTTTAGAAACTTAAATCTTATGAAAAACAGTGAGTAGGAAAAATACCATATGATATCACTTATACATGGAACCTATTATAAAAAAGGAAAAAAAGACACAAATGAACTTATTTACAAAGCAGAGACAGACTGACAGACATAAAAAACAAACTTACAGTTACCAGAGGGGAAAAGAGGTGGGAAGGGATGAATTAGGAGCTCAGGATTCATAGACACTAACTACTATACATAAAACAGATAAAACAATGAGGTCCTACTGTATAGCACAGGGAACTATATTCAACACCTTGTAATGGCCTATAATGAAAAAAGAATATGAAAAGGAATATATATATATATATACACACACACACACACACACATATATATATATACACACACACACACACATATATATACACATATATATGTAGAAGTGAATCACTATGCTATATATCAGAATTTAACGCAACATTGTAAGTAGAATATATTTCAATTAAAAAAAGGATAAAAAAAGCCATGAAGAGATTTAAAAAAAAATAAACTGAGTAGGAAATAAACATGGGATTTCATTATTTTATCATCTTCTGAGCTATCAGTGATGGGAGACTTTTCCCACACTTGGACCCTCCTGTGTACTATTCCTATCAAAGTGAGGCCCTGGTGGACTTTTCCTAGAAATTTATAGAACACATTTTAAAGATGAATCATGTGGCTTTTACGTTATTCATTCTTTGTCACTATACTAATTCTTTTACAGAGTTAGTCAGTACAATATAACTTTAAGTTCACTAACAGCTGAGATTTAAAATAAATAAATCATTTTTTACTTTTTCTTACTTTTCTTCCCAGACTGAGCTATTAGGAGTAGATGTCTATGTTGTAGTGACAGTGCTTTTAGTCATCACCCTTAATTTATGGTCCTGTCATCACATTTGGCTACATATAAGCACAGTCAAGTTAACTTGACAGTTTCCTAAAAGGAAGAGTTTCGGGGTGTTATCTATTTGTTTGCGTTTATAAATTACATCAAATGGCACACTAACATTGGTAGAGAGGATACTACTGGACAGCTGTGGTTTCCAGTTGCGCTCTTGTCCTTTAGGCACAGAGTGCTCTGCCCAGGACTCTTACACTCCCACAGCTCACAGCTATTCATTTAGACAGTTAGATTCTTATGACTGTTTCCTATTTCTTCCTCTATTTATACATTTATTTCACTGGAGAGTAGAGTTAGATACTTGAGTGGATTTAGATAATAAAGCATGTAATTTCTAGAAAATCATTACTTCCTTCAGGCTAAGTAAAGATCTAAAAAGAAACATAAATCATTTATCTCTGTAAACTGAACCTTCAGTGAAATTAAAACAAGCCATCAGTTTTGTCTTTTTTAAAAATTGGTGTTTAACCTGAGAAAAAATCAGCTCCAAGGATTCTCTTCCTCAATTTCACAATTTTTATACCAATTTTCCATCTCTTACTCCCTCCTGGGAAATTTAAACTATTGAAATGTGAGGATTTAGGAAATCCTCCTTTCTTTAAGTCAGCATTACAGAGATAATGTAAAAAGTCCATAAACGTATTTCCTTAAAATTAAAAAAACTCCACGAGTTCTATTTTATTATTTCCACTTATAATGTACTCTCAAGTTTTCTTCTTGATTTTTTCTTCTACAAAAGAGATCATCTTCTCCTCAATCACTTTTACTTAGCATAAGTTTAGATTTATTCATGTAATAAAGCACGAAAAACATTATTTCCATTTCTAATATTTTTTAATGCTTACTTGAATTTCTGCTATTAGTGAAACTTGTTTTCATTATCACAGGAGTATTAAAAGTATCTTCAAATCTTTCACTACTCAGGAAACACTGCAAAGGGTTTCCTAATGAAGTTCTCTAAAGCCAAAGTGTCAGGTACCAAAGATCACCTTGTTATTCATTCATCAGTAATTAAACACACAACACACCCACATTTATTATAGAATCAGTTAAATCCCTTGTGGGGAAAAGCAGGTTGCAAATACTTAAATATAGGAACAACATACTTCATTGTAAGAAAAAAAAATCTTGAAAAAAAAGTTTGCTGCATGGTGTTCACAGCTGGTGAATTTTACTTTGCTTCTAAAGCAGTGACATTCCTGAAACACTAACCAGTGTGCCTGTTAAAATATTTAAACATTCAAATCCCTGAGAGTCAGTAAGAACTGTCAATAAAGCTGGAATTAGCTATGTGATGTATTTTCATTTACATATGCCTTTAAGAGTACTAAGATAATGTGGATTGATTTCCTTTTTGATGAATTTCACTGAGTTTGTACTGAAGATTTAAATGCATACATACTCTATACTCACAAAGGCAGAAATCTCCTTGAAAATACATTTTGACATTGTCACAAGTGATTTTTACCTTCTTTTTACATTTTTCATCTTTTTTGTATGGTTAGGATCATGTTTTTCCCTAGTGAGAATACATCTGAAATAGAAATTCAAATGTTAGAGGTAACTTGATATGTAAATATTCATTTTCACAATTTATCACAAATTCATTTAATGTATCAAGTAAGTCCAAATTGTAACTGTAATCCCATTCATTTACACAAAGAAGAAAATGCCAGTTGAAACCTTCTTTGAAAATGTACCAGATAGAAAGTATAATTAAATGACAACTACTATGAGTATTTAAATTTTTCCTAAAATGTATCCAGGACTTGGACTGTTTGAAAGGTATCTGCTGCATTCATTCATCCATCTTCTTTTCTCGTGGAATTCCCAGTTGATTTCCAAGACTTGTTCCATAAAGACTGGAATGTCCCTGATCCTTCCCATCCCTGGACATTAGAACTGATTATTTCTTCTTTATGTTTTCACAGAATGTTTTTTGGTTTTCATTTAATGATTGATTCACTCTCTTATCCTATATAAAAATTAAACTTGAGACAGTACAGATCTTTGCTAAACATATACTGTCAAATGAAGTGAAATATAAAACAATAATTGTACAATAATGAAGTTTATTTACTCTGACCCTTACTATCTTCATTCCAACTAAAGAATTAAAAATCACAGATCTGCCAAACATAAAGATGATGTTGGTGCTTAAATTTTGACAAGCCACAAAGTCTCTATCAATATGATAAATATATTGTTGTTTTGTACTATTAGAATAATAAAGTCTTTATCTGCTTCTATCCCTTAAAATATAATAATTCATTTCCCTCACATCAAGTTACTAAGAGCAGTTTGACAATTTGCACATAGTTTTCTGATAGTATTTTCCAAATCCCACGTGTTAATTCAAACCCTCTTCATAAATACTGGTTTTTTTTAATTCTTGGGACTAAAATAAATAGGCTATAATAATAGCAGCATATTTTCCTGAAATGTAAAAATCCCTTATATCTCATATTATCTATGATTATAAAGATTACATGGGAAAACTTCTCACATTTTACACATGTAGTTTACTAATTTAAATGCCTTTCTTCTGATGGATTATCAACAGATTTGTGTCATCAAAACAGCATTTCATATGAACCAATGATCCTGGGTCCTTATAATAACATAAGGATGCCCTCAACAGCAATGTGGGGGACATCTTTTCTCCATCGTTATTTTATTTTTGAGCCTAATGCCTCTGAAAGTGAATATTAAACAATTTTTTAAAACAGTATTATTTTCTTTTCATTAACAGACTTTATTTTTGGAACAGTTTTACATTTACAGAAAAATAAGCAGAGTTGCTCTATTTCCCCCCCACACACATACAAGTCACCCTATTATTAACATGTTATAGCAGTACAGTACATCTGTTACAATTAATGAACTAATTAATACGTTATTATCAACTCAAGGATACTATATCAACTAAAGTTTATTCAGATTTCTTTAGTTTTCACCTAATGCTCTTTTTCTGTTTCAGGATACTACATGACATTTAGTTGTCATGTCTCCTGTGATACTATGATTTACAATAAGAAATATGTATTTAGTCTTTGTCTCCATTTCTGGCACAGAGCTCCTAAAACCCTGGGAATTTCTTAAGTGAGGAGAGTGATCAAGTTGTCTTTTGTTATGTTAATGAGGTGACTTTGGGATGCCTCTAAATCACCTGATAGGCCCTGCTAACCAGAGGAAACAACCATGTGCTTCAAGGGTTAGAATTTTCAGTCCCATCTCTCTGATCTCTGCAGAGGGGAGAAGGTTTGGAGGTTGAATCAACAGCCAATAGCTAATGATTCAATCATTCCTATGTAGTGAAGCCTCTACAAAAACCCAAAAAGACAGGGTTCAGAGAGCTTCCAGGTTGGGGAACCAGAGTGCTTCTACGTGCCCCCATGCCGGGGCCCAAGCTTCACCAGAGCAGAAGATCCTTTGTTCAGAACCTTGCCCTATGAATCTCTTCATCTGGTTGCTGATTCATATCCTTTAATATCTTTGGTAATATACTGATACTCTGGTGAATCAACAGCTTTCTGTGAGCTGTTCTAACAAATTAATCAAACCCAAGCAGGGGGTCATGGGAACCTCTGACTTATACTCAGTTGGTAAGAAGTACAGAAAACAACCTGGACTTGGAACTCGCATCCTGAGTCAAAAGATTCCTTGGAACCTCCAGTCTGCAGCCTTTTTATCAGAAGCACAGGTAACCTGGGCTTGTGATTGGATTCTAAAGTGGAAGGCAGTCTTGTGGGACAGAGCCCTTTACCTGTGGACTCTGATTCTCTCTCTGAATATTTTCATGACAACATATCATATCATATCAACTGTACAGTGTTTGTCAGTTTTCTATACTATAATAGTATTGTGGGGTTTTTTTCACCCTTCACTGCACTCCTTGAAAAGAACTCATTATGTGTAGGCTATACTTATGGGGTGGGAAGTTATGCTCCCCTCCTTTAGGGCAAAGTATTTATATAACTTATTTGGAGCAAATGATAATTTTTAATAAATAAATATTTATTTCCTATTAAAGAAAACAAGAATTTGCTATCAACTTAATTCTGTGTGTTAATTTATTCTATTCCACTTGCTATATTTTCAATATGACTTTTATTTTTCTAGAGCAATTTAGTAAATGAAAATGAGGACATTATTTTTCTTCATCCAAAAACAATCTGACAAGAAAGTTAATACTCTAGCAAATCTCTGTATAAATGAAATTTTCTTTGTAACAAACACAGTATGATTAAAGAGAAGCATACACAGTTATAGATGGATTTTTTTCATATAATATACTTGAAATGCCTCATAATCTATAATTATTCTCAGGGATTTCCACTCAAACATTCTCATGGATCATTGAATTGTATCTTAATATTTTTATAACAATAATATTTGTATAAAGATTAACCTTTTAATCATATTTTATAACAAATTCATGCATTCATTTATCCATTGCTTAATCCTATCTCTCTCTTCCCTCTCCTGCCATCCTTTCCCTTCTCTCCCCCCACCAAGACACACACACATTCACTCACTCAACCATTTCTGTTCTAAACAAAATCATACCATCCTTATGGGAACAGAGTATATGCATTTCTCTACCACAGTCTCTGAGCATGTTTTAAAAAGCTATTCATTAAACCCTATTTATTTATAATGCACAAAATAAAACACTGACTTAACAACAAAATAAAACAGAGTTCAATTTGATTCACCTTATGCACACAATTTCACTTCTATGTAAATTTTCCTAAATATATTTATTCACAGTTTTTTTATTCTTTAATAACCACAGAAATTTAAATGCATGCTTTTTGTTATTAATTCCCAAATTTTCATGAGATAGGTAGCCTCCTGATAGCTTTGTATTAGGAGAAAGATTTAAATCATATTCAGCATCTGTCTAATTTTGCAAATAGTAAGCTAAAGAAGATCTACCATAGGATGTGCAGCATTCCTATGCAGGCATCAGAGGCTCCACTTATTACTAATAAATGACCAAATGTGTGAGAATAAATTCAAAGGCCCATGGTAAGACCATCCATGTGTTTCTAGATAAACCAGATAAACCAGAGACATCTCCTAAAGTAAATACATGTGAGACACATGTCATAAAGTATTTCTTCTAGGAGTACATTCTCTGGCTGCAAGCTTGTTTTGCCATTAACAGAGAACTATATTTAAGACATAATTTTGACATTTTGACTTTCATATTATTTACTTAATATTTTACTATATTGAAAATAAATATATATTTTTAATATAATTCTGTTACTCACTACATGCATCAAAGCATTTCCTTTTTTGTTGCTGGAGGAAGAGAAAGATATGGGTTACAGAAAGATGGTAAAGTAGAAGGAGGGAAATAAAAAGGACAGATTTAGCTGTGAAATTCTGCTTAATAAAATAACTTCATTTTGCATAATAAGATAACGCTTTTGTAGTCTTAGCAAATATATCCATCTCCAGAGGAGTATTGAAAATATAAAAGATGGAAAGGAAAAATTAAAATTAGATTAGCAAATGTATCTGTAACACTTGTTTGATTTGGAACCTACGGGTATCACATCTGCAAACTGTGTCAGGCAGGACCTGTCAGTACTGAAAATCTGGCTAATAAAACAGAACTATAGGTATGTCTTTTAGAGAAATGAGTTTCTGTTCCTGGTGGCTATAATAAAACTAGATTGCAAAATGGGGCTGATTAAAATTACATTTTAATCATTAAGAGTGTAGTTCGCTTTATTCTAGAAAAACAAAAGTCTCATCATGCCTCAAAGCTCAAAATTAGTACATGTAAATACATATTACTTAATATAAGTAAAATTAAATTTAAAATACACTTGGGATTTCAGATCTACATTCGATCTTGTGTAAATACCTTTAAGATCATTGAGCTGATAAAGAAAAACCCTTACTTAAAATTCTTGTTCAAATTGTTGTCTCCTTTCCACCGGGCATTTGATCATGTTTCATAAAAATACTCACTATAGCTTTGGACTATAGCTGTTGGATAAAGTCAACCACAGATTTTTAGAAGATGTCATTAAAGTGTGTTATATTACATTACCTAGATTCATGATCATTTAATAAGCTTTAACTTATATTGTAATTTGTAAAATTCATTAGTTATTAGAATATATATCCAAAAGATTAACACAAATTCTATGTTCCATTTTTTTTACAAGTTAAACAATGCCAAGTAAGTCACTTTATGCATGGATTTAAATTTCCTCGTATATAAAGATTATTGGATTAGAACATATCTAAGTTTCCTTTTTTTAATAAAATAATATCTTCTTAAATAACTTTAGTAATTTTTGTCCTAATTCTCCAGTGTTAGAGAAGAAAAATCCTCAAAGAAGAGCAACTGAACTAGGAAAATTGTTTATATTAGTTACAACTAGAGTAAAAAATATAAATACAGCTTTGGCTGCTAGACAAAATATGGCCCTTAACATTTACAAATTGCCTACTGTCTGGTTAGAAAGTAAACTGATTTTGACAATTACTGACTTTTAAAGATTTGCACTTGAAGTTTATTTTTGCTTTCTGTAGATATATTATTATCTTATTCCACAAAAACATTTTAAAATATTTTAAAAATAATTATCTAGAATTTTTTGGACATTTTCATTGAGAAAATTGTTCAGAACAACTTAAAAACAATTCTGTTAGAAATAGAAGCACAGAGTTATTCAGAAAATCGAGTCCCAATTCATAGAATTATCATTTTTGACCAATATTTTATGAAGATTTTTATTGATATATACCATTAGGGTCATATATTTGAAGTTAACAAGTTATCTATTTATTCAATAGTTATATATTTATTATTTTATTTTATAGCAAAAGTCAAAAACAAAGTCTTACTTTGATTTTGCCTATTTAAAAACACATGAGAAAAAAGAAAAATAGTAACAGGATTAAAAATTGTATATATAATTTACAAGTAATCTCTGCTTTTGAAAGGCCAGTCTAGCCCTCTATTAATTTTCAGATATATGTACATATTTACTTCTTTATTATTAATTCCTGCTCATAGAATGACTCCTTACCTGAGCCTTTATTGCACTTTATTTAAATAAGTTTAAGTACAACCTCTCCTGAAGCCTGTCCTACCTACTGCAGCCCACAGAAAGATCTCTTCCCCTAAACATAATGTCTTATATTATTTAGCCCTTATCATCATTGCTGAGAATTACACTTATTTTTTCCTGAGCACATATTGACTCTTCAAACAGATCAGTGCTTTTTAGATCTTATTTTAGCAGCTGAACACTGATAGTTAATAAAAGGAAAGAACATTTCAGGATAAGAAAACAGCACTTGAAAGATCATATAGGTGAGAGAGAATGTGGTTCACTCAAGTCACTCACTTAGTGTCATTTATTCCCTACTTTGCCAAAGCATGTTAGGTTTCCTGGAATTTCTCCAGTGTGCCACACTTTCCTCTAAGAATCCCAATCTGCTAAACCATTTCCCTCACCTCACTGAACACTCATTATGCTTCATATAAAAACTTATATGTTTTTCTCAGGAAATCTTTTCTTGCCACCAAAACTGCTATATCCTTTCACTGCACACTGCTTTTCTTCTTCCTTAACAATCATTTAAAAATAGAATTTGCCCATTAGGCCATATGCTACATAGTCCATGTTTGCTACCATAATCTTAGGGCTGATAGTACACCTTCATTAAATATTTGCTGGAAGTCAATCTTAGCACGTAGAAAAAGTGGTGAACATTGGGGTGCAGGTGTCATCCTGAAGTAGATTTTCTTCTGGAAATCCAGTGTTCATAGCAGCACTATTTACAGTAGCCAAAACATGGAAACAGCCTAAATGTCCATCAACAGATGACTGGGTAAAGAAGATGTGGTATATTTATACAATGGAATACTACTCAGCCATAAAAACTGACAACATAATGCCATTTGCAGCAACATGGATGCTCCTGGAGAATGTCATTCTAAGTGAAGTAAGCCAGAAAGAGAAAGAAAAATACCATATGAGATCGCTCATATGTGGAATCTAAAAAACAAAAACAAAAACAAACAAACAAAAACAAAGCATAAATACAGGACAGAAATAGACTCATGGACAGAGAATACAGACTTGTGGTTACCAGGAGGGTAGAGGGTGGGAAGGGATAGACTGGGATTTCAAAATTGTAGAATAGATAAACAAGATTACACTGTATAGCACAGGGAAATGTACACAAAATGTTATGATAAATCACAGAGAAAAAAATGTGACAATGAGTATGTATATGTCCATGAATGACTGAAAAATTGTGCTGAACACTGAAATTTCACACAACATTGTAAAATGATTATAAATCAATAAAAAATGTTAAAAAAAAAAAGAAAAAGTGGTGAGTATTGAAGCTTGGGAACTTTGTAAGTCATGTTAATAAAATTGAAATTTATAATGAAGGTAATAGGGAATATTGAAAGTTTTAAAAAATATGTTCAGTGACCAATATCAGGTTGTCATGTCAGAATATCTCGTGGGCAATGTGGAGAATGGATAAGAGGTCAAACTTAAAGCAGGAAACAAGCATATGTAAGGAGAGAGACAAGATTAGTCCTCTGGCAGGAGTTACGATAATGTAGTTGGAGAGCCCTGTTTTTGTTGGGAAATGCTCTGCTAAACCATTTTAGAAGATGGAGTCCGTGCCTATAAACCAGCTGACACCTTGCCTGGAGAGTAGCCTGTAGATCTGCTTTGCATGAATCAAAGAAGGGAAGAGGGAAAATCAACCAGAATTTGAAGAATGTGGCTGTAGGAAAAAAAGTGAAGAAAGTCCAGAAAAGAGAGCCAAATGAAACTCTTGAATATACTATCTACTTTCTCTCTCACGGGAACTAGATGATTACTTCACCTTGACTCCAAAATCTGAAATGAAGTCAACATTAGTCACGAAAGTTTTTATTTGATAGAAACATTCTGTGCAGTGGGTAAGAGATGAAAAACTGAACGAGAACCTGAGATCTGCATCAAGGTTGGCACTGGGACAAAAAAACAAAAACAAAAACAAAGACAAAGATGGCACTAATGGACACTGGGGCCAGAGAAAGGGCCTTAAAAACCAAGGGGGCAACTTACAGTTAGAGGAAAAGTGATGCTGGCCCTAATAAAGGCTGAAACAGAAATTGTGGAGAGAAAGATAGAGAATCAAGAATATCTAAAAAGTAGAAACAATTAAAACTAGTGACACTTGCTTTCAATTTTTTTAGTCCACATGATGTTGGTGTCATTCATCAGGCAATGAAATAAATAGGGAGAGAACAAATAAAAAGGCAGGGAGAATAAGGTTATTCTTGAATCCATTAAATCTAAAGCATATAACTGCATTGAATAAAATTGCTACTGGCCTGTTAAATACATATATCTATACATCATGAGAGAGATTTGAAATGGAGGGAGAGACTTTGGGTTCAATATTTCTAAGTGATGGTTGAAGTTGAGTTCTCTTATTTTCACAGAGTGATAAAAATGTAGAGAGACAAAAATGTAATCCTTAGTAACAGAAATCTCTTCTCTCAAGGGTAGTGTTTTTTATATGTGAGGACAATGAAGACAGGTAGGGCTAGGAAAAAATATAAATGCATGGATAAGCACAAAATAAAATATGCTAGATATCTCATGTATACAAGTAGAGAATTATAAGTACTGGAGTTAGTACCATACTGAAGAAGATAAATGCTTTACCTTTCAAAATAATAAAACACTGTAAAAGCAAATATGATTCTGTTAAGCAAACCAGAATTGGGGGGGAGGTATTCTGGATTCTTCAAACCGAGGAGATCTGAAGTCAAAGATACACAGGTTGATACTTCATCCCTATGAGTCTCTCAGATTCCTATTTTTTCTTATCTAAAACATTTTTTTTAAATTTAAAACATCATTGATTGCAAGACACATTTTACATAACTCTAAAAAAGAAAAACAAAATTCCTGTCAATCTAGGACACAATGCTGAAATATCTTAATTATGAACACATCAGCATCAGAGATACTAAAATGTGAAATAATGTGAATTTTTAAATCATTAAAATATGTTATTAATAAGAACCACCTGGCAAAATTAGTGATAATCTTTATTTCCATTTTCTTTAGAGTATTTTTATCATTATTTCCCCTCAATAATATGTATTTTAATAATTTTCTGATCTATGAATACTCTAATGAGGGAGCAGGTCCAAATTATTACTGGTGCCAAGATATCAAAAAGCCCAATCTTTCAGTGCATATGAGTAACGTTTAACTAGAAGACAAAAATCTCACAAGGAGACAAAAAAGACTTTTCAGGTCTCTTACCATCTTCAAATATGGACATATTTGCAATGACAAGCTGGTTTCACCTATTACTCAGAGAATATTTTTATATATTCTATCATTTTTAGGATGTTGAGAGTAGACTGTATTTGAGACAGAGTTTTAAAATATTTTAGTCCAGGAGAGATTTCCTCTTTCTATCTAAACCTCATTCAGAATATCCATTTGTAGCCCAAGCTTTTGTCCTCATACCCAAAGTATGCCTCAAAGTAAAGGTATCAGAAAATTAAGGCAGTTTGGTTAACAACCCCGTATCTGGTTCTGTGGGTTCTTCAGAGTGGGGATGGGGTCTAGTCTCCTGTTTAATCCAGGTTACTCTTGACTGATGGCTGCGAGTGGACAACAAATCCTGACCAGAATCCTTCTTTTACCATTTACGGCACAGAGTTCACCTGTGTCATCTTCAGAGTCTTACACGATGTTACATGGCTGCTGCTCCATGAAATGATCCAGCAAAGAAAAAGGTCACTCAGCAGAAAGAAGAGGAAAATCTGACTTTTATGGATGATGAGATGACAACTTGATATGTGATTATAACATCTCAACAACAGGGAAAATCTGGATGGATCATGCCTCCACTTAAAAACGATCTATTCATTGTCTCCCTCAGTGGGGAAATTGAGACCTAAAGCTACTAACTCCCAAATAGGTGACTGTCTATAGGAATACCATTTTACTATTTCACTGTCTTTGTTGGAATAACTTAACTATTACAAATAACTTCATTGTTCATTGCAGGATTTTCCAAAGGCCTATCAATTCTTTAGGAAGCATCAACAGACAGCTTATGCCCTAAGAATCATTAAACTTTTCATCTTAAAATCCTTTTCTTGCTGCTTCCATAAATCTTACACTCTGAAAATATTATGTCATGATTTTTACTCAATTCCAATCAAGCCTTCAAATTGAAAAATCTGCCTTAAACCAAATTCAAAATCTCAATAAATCCTAATTTGTTCTTTTCCCTCAAAAAGATAACCAGAGTTCAGTGGAGGTGGCATTTTCCCCTCACTTTAGTAAGCAGTAAAGTGAGTGATTTCTTATTCAAAGGTTGGGGAGCCTACGTTTGACACCAGTATCATGGCTCACTCAAATCTACTAACTATTCAGACAAGTCTTAGTCTTATTTAAGTTATCTTACTATCCTAAGATGTATGGTTATAGAGAAAAGTGGTCCTTGTAAGAATGAGAGACCCCCTATTCCACTGTAAACTTCTGGTAACTTTGGTTAATAAGTTGGAGAAGCAGAACAAAAAAAGGGTTAAGATGCCATAGTGACACCTGATAAAATGATGCTATTAAGATCTTATAATCCAAGGGAAAGGAACTCTGCAATTGTTTTTAGTGTATACAATTACAACTTCATTTGTTGTAGTAGCGTGAATGTTCATTATTATTTCTCTCTTTTCTGCCTCAGGCACTGTAGAAAATTTTATTTCATGTCAGTGGTTATTTTTCTTGTTGGTGAACAATTTTAAATACATAAATATTCGACTTCCTCAGAAGAAAGACCAGCATTTGCTTTCTTAATTTCTTGTTCGTTTGGATGGTGGCAGCTGATGCTGCTGGCATTATTCAAGCAATTGTACGGAGATGTCACCACATAATTGTAAAAGGCCTTGAAATTTTATATTGAGACACATATTTTCTTTCTAATTGTTTCAGAAAAATCACGCTGAATGAAAGAAATCTTTTCCTTTGACTGTATCCTCTAACGAACCTGGGCCTTTGACTGCCCTTTTGCACAGCAGAAGAGAGTTTATAACGGCAGGAAATGCCACAATAGCAGGTTACAAGTAAATTCTATGACTTCATTAAGACTGTTGTCATTTAATATTAAATTAGGTCAGAATGTGTAAGCATTTTTCTACTACAGTTGATTAAATCTTAAAAATGGTTTCATCTAAAAGCCTTCTTTGTCGCTAAAGCAATCCTCTTGAAGTATAGCGAAGTCTGACAGGCAAAACAGCAGTCACTTTTAAACCCACAAATACAAATGATTTACTCTGTTGGCAACAATAATAAAAATAATTTAATAGCAATTGTTCTTACTAAATGGAGCTAGTCAATTTCATATTAACAGGACTGTTTCTACCACAAACTAACTGTGTGACCTTGAACAAGACCATTAACTCTGAATATTCATGGGGAGCAGAAGCAGAATTCATAATATCTGAAATTCTCTTTCATTTAGAGTCTTTCTTTTGTCATTTAAGGACGCCTTTTAACATCGTGAACTAAATACTAAAAACAATGCACCCAGGTGCATGTCATATTGAAAAATAGTAAGTTTAAAACTTAAAAAATGGGAATTGAAAGTGAAGAATCAAATTAACAAAGTAACTAATTGGTCAGTGAATGAACTTATCAACCAAAAACAACAAATAAATAAAACCATTAAAATTTTGGACTATCAACCCTGAAAATAGATATTCTGGATAATTGAATAGTCTCGAGTTTAACTTATATTGTGATCCCTATATCCTACCAGTAGACTACAAATAAATTATTGCTTTTTAAAGAATGAAATTAGTAAGCCTTCTCACATACTCTTCTTATGTCTAGTCAGTCGTTTGCAAGAACTTGGGGAAAAAGTATGGGGAGAAATATAAAACTTACATGAAAAGTATTTTAAAATATATTCAAAATTTTGCAATCTGGAATCTTTATAAAATGATACTTTCTGGATAAAATTTATCAAGAACTAAGAAAATTTTCCTCTTAACATATTAAAGAGGAAAAAACCCAGTTCAGATAGATGTATTTCTTAAGAGAATAATATAGCTTACCATATGCAGAGTATGCAGAATATAACCTTTTTTTCTTGATGATTCAGGGCTATAATACTTTTTTAAATGCAATAGAAAAATATACTGCAATACAGTAATGCCTCATGACCTGCTGATGTGAATGGAGATGTCTGTTCTTACATCAAATAACCCCATACTATTTCTTCTGCCTTATGACTGTCTACTTTTCAAAGCTTTTTTGCCTTTTCTTTTGCTTTTTTTGCTAGTGGTACTTTTTTTTCACCACATCCAATGTGCCTGTTTGAAGCAACCCTTTCCCCTTTTCTAAGATGTTACTATGATTTTCAGTGGCCTTAGAAAATACATAACCAAATACATTAGAATCGTACTATGTAAAATTAGAAGCAGCAGGATATCCAGAAAGATAGTGAAAAATCCTACTATTTAATGTTAAGATCTGGGTTAATACCGGCTATATGAACTTCAGTAAGTTTTTAACCACAGAGCATTTGCTTCCTCTACTGTACTTGGGATATATTAACACCTATTTTAGAGTGTTATTGTGATAATTTGATGAGATAACATATTTGAAATCCCTTGTAAATTATAAAGCTGAATACAAATGTATGACAGGGTTACTATTATCATTATCAGAACAAGACTGCCATCTAATGGCTACCAAACAGATAATAGGTACTCCAAGCCTTTTGAGGCAGAAATGAGAAAGAGCAACAGCACCAGGATATGAAGCCTATGAAATGACAGCTGATGTCACAATTCTGTTCTCACTATAGTATTACTCAAACACTGTGTTACCAAAGAACATTTTGCACTTTTATTATAACTGCTTCTTGTAGTAACTAACCTTCACTGAGAGCTCTGTTTAGTGAAAACACTAGGTAGCATGAAGTCACCACAGTATAATTTAAACCCTAGTTCTGCCATTACTGGCTCTGTAATCCTGGACCAATAACGATACTTTTCTGGGTCTTCATTCCTTCATCTATAAAGCAAGAATAATCATTTCTAGATAGTTTTTAGGATTATGGGGTAATTCAAAGTGCTTACAAATTATGGCTTACAAACAAAGCAAAAACAGAAACGGCTAAGTGTCTAGACCAGTGCTTGGGACAGCATAGATGCTCCAGTAAAATATAAGTGAATTTCAGCTTCTTGCATGAAGTGAAAGGCAAAAATATATAAGTGATGCCCATAACTGAGTAAGTTAATAGGAAGAAGAGTCAGTCTGAAACAAAAGCTTCAGTGTACTTGTTATTCTAAAATTTATATCAATTAACTTTATTAGTCAAAAGAATCATAATGATTAAACACAGAGCAAAGTTAACAAAACTTTGTTTGAGTTCCCTTGGGACATCCATTACCTATAATATTTTACGACTCAAAGTTTAAATTATCTCAAATGTTAAAGAGGTCATTTACCTGGCACATAGATTTAATAAATGTTACTTATCATTGTTCTATGATTTGATTTAATGCCATAATTGTGTAAGTTTGATGATAGTCATAACATTCATTTTGTGGTATTCTATACTTAAAATTTGAGAAATACTACACTTGCAAATGTGGTTGAGAGCTTCCACTAAGAGACTGAAAACATCATCAAAACTGGCAAGATCAAATTCCTATTAATCCTCAGGCATATCATATTTTATCATGCATACTGCATAAATAGAATTAGCTATAATTCTTAAAACATTACATGCCAAACATGTGACAATAATTCTGCTATGCTTTATTATTCCTCACAACAAACTTATGATGTAGGTACTTTCATTGTCCCCATTTTCAGATGAGAAAGCAAAGCTCAGAGAGATTCAGTAATTTGTTTATGTTTACACAGCCTGACTGTGGCTAAGATTTGTCTAACTCCAGAGTCCAGATGTTCAGCTACTAAGTTATTCTTCCAATATTAAGTGTCATGTTTCTTAGCTTTATATAATCAGATTGAATATATCTTACACACACACAGTTTTTATGATCCAGACATACCAAAGCTTGTAAAAACTTATAGTTGATGTTTATAATTTTCCCTGTGTGAATGTTGTTGCAATTTGTACATTACCATTCAGATTAGCAAAGCCACTAGGGTTTCGTCTCAGCTCTGCTGTGCTATTATCCATTAAAAATTAATAACAAAAATTACCTACTTAATTAATAGGCACAGGAGGAGTTCCTAACTCACTGCAGAATTTTATAGTGCTTGTTCATCAAACTCAAAATAATTTAACAACTACCTAATTAATTCCTAATTGATATCATTGGGCCATTACTTCCCCATTTACATCTGGACATATAGCAAGAGACAATGCCCTAGGTGTTTTTAGATATAATGTCCAAAATAAGTAACAAAAACAACTTAAAATTTCTTCACCCAGTCATCCAAATGATCATTACATTATTTTCATCAAAGAATGATAAATAATTAAAATATATTTTCAATTGAGTAACTCATCTGCAAATTGTAAACATCAAATTTAATACAAAGGAATAGCCTAGCTTTCTCTCTGAACATTAATAATTTGGGTTAATAAGTTTCACAATATTTAACACAGGAATTTATTGTTTCTCTGAAAAATTGCTATTTTAAATATGTTGTGGCATTTTGGACACAACTAATATTTAAAAAAATGTTTTCATGCATTTAATTGCATTGATTTGAACACAAAGAAATGTATCACAGATTATAAGCAAAGTGACTTAATTAATTTTTGAATAACTAGTACTAACAAATTACCATTTAATATGTTACACAGATAATAAAAATTCAAATCAGAAGGCATATTTAAAAATATATATAATAATGATGAAGCATTAGGAAATTAAGAACTACAAAAAATAACCAGTGACAGGACAAATTCTTTGACAAGAAATTATAGAGTTCAAGAGAAGTATGCAAATCGTACTGGGCTCCTACTTTATTCTACGCAACTGTGAAAGGCACTTCACGTGTAAATACGTCATCCATTTGGGTAGGATAATATTTTGAGATAGATATTTTTATTGCCAATTGACAAATGAGGGGAAAGGGCTCAGAAAGACTGGATCACTTGCCGAAGGCTATTGTGGCAAAGTTGCTCTTCTAACTTAGTTGTGTCTGTCTCCAAACTGCCTGCTCTTTTTTGTTATTAATTTGTGGCCTCTTTAATTTGAATGGATCTTTAAAATGCAATTTCCTCTCAGAGAGCTACTGTGAAGATAACTTGAGATAGTTTAGAAAAGAGCATGGCTTATTGTAGGCATCCAGTTTTCCTCCCACTCCTAGTATTAACAAAAAGAGTCAAGGAAAGAACTGGAGAAATAGTATTTTAATGAATATGTTCCAAACAGGTAACACCAAGATGTGTTTCAGCCTTCTCTCCTTTTAACTTTAACTCATGTAGTTAATGATGATGCTTCACTGTCAAATTAGCCATGTGTATGTTTCCCATCAGCTTCTGCCACTATGAAGATAACACCAGAGGCCGCCTCGACAGCCATGTGACCTTGTTCTAGTTTATTGTGCAAAAGAACAGCTACAGACTAAATGCTCTAAAACCAAAACTCAAATTCTTATTCTTTATTGAATAGTATGCACTGTTTGATATTTAACTGGTGTTTTGATTGCATCTATTTGTAGAAGACATCTTATTCAGTTACATAACAGTTATATACTTTGCAAACAGTTCATTTTGGAGGACTCATCAGGAAGTAACACTGCTTCATATTAGATATTCTATCAGGCTTTATGGTAATTACCTTATGTCTGAAGAAAATGCTTGACAACATTTACTTTATTTTCACCATTAAAATTATCCTAGGAATATGAAGTATGGATGAGGAACTAGATTTTATTTTTGGATTAAGCAAGATCTTTATAAAGCTCCCAGCTTTTGCTACACTGATGTGTCACCATTTAGAAATTCTTCTCTGAACTGGTAGCATGATGCCACCAGCTTGTACTGAAAGAAGTTGCTGAGGAAACTATTCTTGATGTCAGATCGTTTATACTTTATAGAGACATGTGAGCAAAATATCTTTCAGTTCTTTTTGTGGGGGGAGTAGGTAATTAGATTTATTTATTTATTTTTAGAGGAGATACTGGGAATTGAACCCAGGACCTTGTACATGCTAAGCATATGCTGTATCACTTGAGCTATACTATACCCTCCCCCTCTTCTGTCAGTTCTTAGTATCAAGAATTCCTTCATTTTAAAAAAATGCATTAGCTGATTGATTGAATGATTCATGGTATATAGTTTTAATAATGCAATTGGTTCTGTTTCTTTCTTGACATAAGCTAGCAGTATACTCCAACTAGCATTTTTGGCTCTCTGTGGTAATACTTGTGCTCTAAACTGACCTGTGGCTTCATCATATTTTTCTTTTATCATTATCCTGTTTTTCTCAAATGATTATTTTGCAAGATGTTTAAATTAATAGAAAAAATTCCTAAACACAAAAATGTAAAACTACATGAAGAAAAATTCAGGCAAAATATACTTCTGGTATTTCTCCTTCGACAAATTATATAGTTCATAACATGTATTTCGGTGTAAAGAAAATGTTAAGGTCACTTATCTGAGTCTTAGTCATACTAAATGCTAGTAAATTTTGTTACTGTTTTAATTTTTCAAAAGACTGTTGAGGTATATCTAACCAACATCACTGCTAACATCTTGCATGACTCAATTTGTGGCAAAAACATGAATAAAAGAGTGATGAGAGATATAAAATATGAGAAGAGTCCCTAATATTTTTAAGTTTATCAATGTATAAATGATAGTATCTCATATTTTTAAATTAAAAAAAAACTGTTTGGTCATATGTGCATTATAAATGATTTATTAAATAGAGAAATAATAAATATAATATTTTACCACAGGGAAAATGGAATGTCTGGTATTAAACAAATTGATAATCTTGTATTTAAATATGATGCATATTAGTTGTTCAAAAAATATTTTCCAGAAAAGTAACTTAAGCATTAATTTAAGAAAACATACTAGACATCTGGAAGGTTTATCCATAGGCTTTTAAATGTAGAATCATAGCTTAGAATTTACAAAAATATTAGATAATGCCAAGATCAGAATAAATTATTCAGAATAGTTGCTTTTATTTTTTTTTCCTTTAAGCAAGTCTCTTTTGGCAACTCATTTTGAATTCAGACACTTTTCTTTCATTGAAATTGTCCTTTCTTGCTTTCATTAAAAAAAAAGATAATATCTACTTATTGCACTTTTAAACAAATATTTTATTTGTACTATAATGTATTCATACTACCTCTTTTCTTTAGCAAGGAAGTATGTTCATTTAGGACTCCATAGGTATATTTATATATTCAAAGAATTCATGGAATTTTATTCAAATTGTTCACAGCACTGGTCAAAAACAAACTTTTAAAAGTCTAACTGCAAACTTATAATTCATTTTTAGATGAAAATGCAGATAGCAAAGAATGAAATAACATACATATTAAAAGATCTCCAAAATTATTATGACTACAGTAATAGCAGTCTTTATGTAGCACAAGTCATAAGCACAAAATGCAACAACAACATGATGAAATACACAGATGTATATTCAAATGTAGAAGTATATGAGCATTTGTATGACACAGACTTTGAACCACACAACTCTTTTGCTTATTCTATTCTGATATTTCACTTGGCTGGTTGATATGCTTTAACTCATATTGTTATACTGCAAGTAGTGTATCTTTCAACAGTAGTTAATATTATGTGAATATTAACATATATATACATTTATTATGCATTCCACTGGCCTTTAGAATGCCTCTTTGCATGTTAAATTGTTCAATATAAAGTGTCCAATATACATTTGGAAAAAAATGCAGAAAAAAAAATTTAAATTACAGATTTTCAAGTTTTGTCCAGAAAAACTGATCTCTTAATTAAAGGTAATTGATTTTCTGTAAAAAGAAAATGATTGAACTTTACTAATTTTCGTTTTTATTTTCAATTCATGTTTTTCATTATACACATGTCCAAAGGTGTCTGACTATGTTTTAAATAAAGTCACATTAACAGATATCAATTGAGCATCTACTATGTACTAATTACTGTAGTAAAAAAGAACAGCAGAATTCCTACACTTCCAACACATGATGGTTTCTCCAGTCTTTGCAAATCTAACCATCAGTAATTATATATTAAACTAGTAAAATTTATATATGCCACACATGACAATTATTAGAAACATCTGACTTAATATTTTAAAAACAAAAATACTTCTCTGGTCTTTCACAAAACTCATCTTGGCCATTATAGTAAACTTCATTATAAACTGCTATAAATCTTTGCTTTAATAAGACCTTATACCCCAAAATTAATGTTTTATTCTAATGAAATTTTTTAAAACCCTCTATGATTTTCAATAATGTAAATAGTAGAATTTAATTGTATCATTATTTTAGTTTTCAGACTTTGAAAATCACTTTTATTTAAACCATCGTTTTAGAATGTTTAGCATTAATGAGCTTTTTATCAATATCAAATATCAATAATGAGCTTCTTACATTTTGAGAAAGCCTTTAATTATGTTTCTTAAAAAAGAAAATAAATTGTGTCAAATCAATTTAACCAGAAGTTCTTCTTTCTGAGCTTATATATATAAACAGATATTAGTGGCTTTTTTAAAAACCCATAATGTGGCATCCAAAGTGAAATTGGTTTTCAAAAAACACTTTATTAAGTAACATTAAACAAACCCAAGTCACTTTAAGGAATATCTCATTTATTAGAACTGTATTTCAGATATGCAAAGTAGCATCATTTATCTTATGAACAACTTTGTTAACTCAGTTGATACATAAAGTACCCTATTTCTGGCTTCAATGAAGTTATCTGCACGTTGAAACTGACTCTGGAGATTCATCATACTTGTTATATCACTTTTTATAATAAACTAATGAAGTACATAACACTCATTATTTTATAAAAGAGAAACTAAAGTTTACAAATGTTCATTTTTGTTTCATAGCAAATAAATTGAGCTAACTCTTTATAATTTTAAGTCATTCTTTGCTCTTTATCATGATTGCTTACCAAACATAACTGAGATTGCTATGTTATTTATAATTCTGTTTATTACTTGGTTTTATTTTTATTGTGAAAGATCTTTAAAATACACAAAATAGAGAAAATACTACAATTAAGCAATGAAACTTATGCCTCCAGCACCTACTGCCCAGCTTTGATAATTTTCAATAATTTGCCAGCTTTGTTTCATCTATTTCCTCCTCTATACTTGTTGATAAAGCAAATCACAGATACCATATTGTTTCAACCACACACATTTCTATAATGTGTTTTCTTTAAAAGACAAAATCAAAGAAAAATATTCAACACCCCCCCAAAAAATAATTCTGTGATAATACTTCCATCACTACTCAAACTTCTTTGAGAATTCAGAAATATATTTGTATAGTGTTTTTATGTTTTGCCAACACACAGGTCACATTGCATTTACCACTTTCATCATGCCATTTTTTGTTGTTGTTAAAGAAACCAGACCATTTATCCCGTAGAATTCTCTACATCCTATATTTCTTTGCCTGAAATTCCATCATGCCATTTAGCATTCCCTCTTCCCTCATTCCAACCTTTCCTGTAAAATCATGGTTTAATTAAGAGATTTAGATTAAAGTACTTGTGGGCAGGAGTGGTGTTGCTGTGAATTTCTCTACTCATTGCATTAAGAGGGACAAAATGACTAGTTGTTACACTTGTAGTGCCGTTAGAGATCAATGATTTTAGGTACTGCCAGTCTGATCCATTATTGCAAAGTTCTCCATTGATAGTATATCTTTACAATCATGCCATAGCACATAAAGACATCAATATTATTCCTTTTAAAGACTGCTTAGTACACCATTGTATATTCAATAAATGTTCTCTTGAAGGATATTTGAGGTGTTTCCACCATTTTGTTTTTGCAAATATTTTGCAACAAATAGCTATTTGCATATATTATTTTGTATATTTCCATTGTTTTAGGATTAAATTTCTAGATGTTGGATAGTTGGATCTAAAGGCAAATGTACGTATAGTTTCCCTAGATATTGACAAATCTCCCACCAAAAGGTATACATTGCCACCTAGTGTAATTCTTTAAAGATAAATACACATGAATGCCAAAATTATATAAGGTATCTGCATAAAAGTGAGAAAAATCTACATTTTCAAAAGAATATCTGTCATATCAACTGCAGGAAGAACGTCTCAAGAAATGGTTATTGTAAATTCATATTTAACCAGAAAAAAAAGTTTTAAGTAGTTTCTTTTTGATATTAGCCTAAAATGGAGTGTAAGAAAGTGTAAATATTGTTATTTCTCTTTTTAAACAATTGTTAATATGATACTACTTATAATATAAAAATACTGCATAAACAAAAATTCATCATAAAATATTACAGCTGGAAAAAATCTTAGAGATTATGCCTAACTCCTGAAAGTTCAATACATGAACAATAAAGTCCAAGAGATTGATTTTCTCAAATGTATTCACTAAGACTCATGATTTTAAAACTCAAATTTAATGTTACTTCTACTTTAACTTGAAAATAGTATGTTAAAGGTTTTATTAGCAGTAAAAAAATAAGTAAAAGCTTGCCTTTTTAGTCAGATATCTAAATTTGAAAAATTAATTCCTATTTCCTACTTCAAAGAGAATAATTTTGATATTTGAAGACATTGCACTCTATGCTTTAATAAAAATTTAAACTATTACAAATACAGTGGGGCTCCATTCTTAATTCATTCAGGAATAATTTATTTATCTTACACTATATGTGTATGTATGTGTTTGTGATTGCTACTGGTGATTATTAATTTTGAGGTCAACCTTACTGCATCAACACTAACTTCCACAGTTATTACTGAGGTAGCTTAAGATTTGAAAGCATAAATCTAGATCCACAAAACTTTCATTTGGTTGTATTATAAACAAAAATGGGATTGTAACTCTTTTATAGTTTTTTTTTCCTTTTATAATTATCTTCCAACAGAATTTACATTTCCATAATAGATTTTTAAGACCACCAGAATCATGGGTCCAGGGTACCTACCATGTGCCTTGCACACAGAATATACTAACTGGGGATAGAAAATACTGAATGCAGCCTAAATAATATTTAGCTTGTCAATGGAAGCCAAATGAATAGGAATAGAGTTGTATGATACTATGCATTTATTCAACATTTACCTGAAGGACGAAGATTCTGTTCCTCTAAAAATTCCAAATCAAGCATTAGATCATCTTCATCCAATTCACAAGAGCCCAAATTATTCAAAACATCCTGGAGAAAAAGCAAAATCAATAGTCAGAAAACAAATCACTGAGAAACTGAGGAAATAACTACATGTAGATGCCATGAAGCAAAAAAAGAGCTCAAAATTAGACAGAAAATGCTTTAACTGAACCCCAGGAATTGTTGATTATCTTATAAGCTTTAAAACTATCAGCCCAATAAAAAATTTCAATAATTACTATAAAAAATTTAATTCTTATATATATAGACGTATAGACGTGTATATAGACGTGTATGAACTAAACCTTTAGATTCTTTTTCTAATATTTATCTTTCAAATCTGTGTAACAGTCTTCTGACACATTGAGTGAATTGCTTCTCAAACAATTTTTATATACAGTGCCAATCCTGAGACATTAATTTACATTGTGTTTGGAAGTGGGGATCCAGTTACTATTTCCCAAGCATTTGCTTTAGATTAAGAGGGATGAACAACAGAAATAAATGTCAATCAGATTAAAAATCAATTACTGATTTTCACAATGTCATAAATATTAGAGCTATATTGTTTCTTTATCTTTTTTTTAAGAGGGCAAATAGCAAACGGTATATTGAGAATTCTTGAAGGAAAACAGTGATGCACAGCAATAGAACTTCTTGAGTGAAGAATAAAGTCCTGATTTGTATATCTGTGTATAGATTGGTAGTGAATATGTTAAGAAAAGCAAGAATTTACAGTTAAAGACTAGGATTGAAATAACAACAGTACAAAAAATAGGATATCAAGAAAAACAACCTAATTACTAAATGATGCCACAACATTTCAGATTACTTTTTCCATTGATTTGAATGTTACCATAATTTATATTTTAAAAAGTAAACATTCATTGAAGAAAGCCTAATGATATTATCAAAGGGGACACTGAGCTTCTTAGTTCTTGGGATTAAAAGTAAATATACTGCGAATTATAAATAAACCATTCTCACTGTAAAAAATAGAATTAAACATTATTAAACTTTAGAAACACATGTTTTCTGTGAATAGAGCACAGTTTCAAAGGTAATAAACATCCCCAAATACAAAGGCTTCTTTCTGTAAATGAAAGTTACAGGGAATTATTACTGTATTAGATTGCATTGGATTGCATTGTATCTGTATTAATTAAAAGGTATCTAATAATTTAAACTGTAAATAAAATCTACTGTTTCTTGGACGGTCTATGACATATTGTGGCAGGAATAGCCCATTGAGAATAAGTTGCTTATTTATAATAGCATCAAAAAGATGTTATAAAATGTAGATAACAAAAGATAAGCTGCCACTCTCAAAAATACAAAACAATACTGAAACAATAAAAAAAAATAACTGAAGTTGACTGTGGAAAATTCAGAGTTTAGAAAAAGGAGGTGGTATAAAGATATCATTATTAGCGTATATTAAGCAGTATCCAAATGAGAGAATCTTAATCGAGTAGTCAAGAATACATACTTTGGTTAAAAAAATAAGTGTTTTATAGTGAAAGGGTAGTAACTGACATAGCTTCAAATTGGCCTAAATAATTATATACTTGTATTTTGAATTTCATTGACCAATATTATGATCTCAACTATTTTCATCCAAAATTCATAATCTGAAGTCTTAATCCCTAGTACCTTAGAATGTAATTACTTTTGACGGTAGTACCCTTAAAGAAGAAGTTACAGTTAAATAAGCTCATAAGGGTGGGCCCTAATCCAATGTGACTGGTGTTCTTATAAGAGGATATTAGGACAGACAACACAGACAGAGGAACAACCATGGGGGGACACAGGAAGAAGGCAGCCATCTGCAAGCCAAGGAGAAAGGCTTCAGGACAAATCAAACCTGCTTACACTTTGATCTTGGACTTCCAGCTAACAGAACTGTAAGAAAATAAATTTCTGCTGTTTAAGCCACCCAGTCTGTGGTATTTTGTTATGGCAGCTCCAGCAAAATTACACAACCAACAACATTTAGAAGGCAATAAAGATCAGAACAAAGGAAGAAAGGAAATAAATGAGTACTGGCATATGTTTTGTTGTTATGCCAAGTAAGGACAACTTCCACATTGTAAGCTTCTATGGTTTGCTCATTTGGAACCACCTCACTTGATCCACCTAGCTTCCAGAAGACAATATGGTTCTTACATTAGCCAAACTTCCTGTCCTTGCTGAATAGTCCAAGATGAGTATTTTAACCACATTTAATTTGCCGATCATAGCCCTTTCAGAGAAATGAGAAAAGTTCCTCTTTGGTGATAGATATTGCAAGATGCACACCACAGGAGCCTTGGACTTCATTGCATGGTTAAGATCAGACTAAGTCTACTTGAAAAATGAGAAGTATCATACCAGTAGGTCTTCTGGTTCCTGGATCCAGCAGTTCCTGAGGTCCAGGAACATACATAATTTTTTCAAGGTTGGATTGTTCAACCCTCTTCTGAATTTTGACAGTTAACACATCCACTTTCAGTTTGGAAAATAAAATTAAAAACAGACTTCATTTTTTTAACAAGGAAATATTTTAAAACTCTGCCACTGCTATCCTAACATATAATTTTAAAAAGTAACACCAACAAACTAAACAAATTAAATTTGGGAAACTCACTACATTGTTCTTATTTTATTCTCATTTTGCAGGTGACCCTTGATATGTGGACTAGCAGGAGTCCATCTACCACTGGTCTAGAAGAAGTGTTCTCCAATCTGCTTATTTTAAATTGCTTTGCTTTGATACCTTGCTTACAAAGAAACTTTCTTGTTAGTGTGGCGGACAGTCTTTGAAGCGGCGAAATTTCATAAGAAAAGGAGAGTAGCTGCAGCAACATGTTACAGAAGAAAAATCGATGTGAACTCATAGGCCTAAAAGAAGTATCTTTTCCAAATCTCTCCTTAAAATAGACCAGTATCAGCAAGAGCACTTTTGCCTCAGCCAGCACCTTTGGGCAGTCGAGATACACCTTGCCCAATATCCACCAACAAAAAAGAACCAGGGATCCTTAACGATTAGGAAAAGAAAAAAGAGGAGGACAGAAAAAACAGAATATTTCTGTAACATTCTTTTGTTGCCAGAAAACAACGTTTGTCTAAAAACAAGTTGGAGGTGGTTTTGAAAGGCTAAGGAAAGCAACCTAAGGCTTTTCCCTTGCTAACTCTGACATTATGAACATAAAAAAACAAACAACAACAATAACAAACAGTAATCATTATGGCTAAATGAAACAATTTGAGTCTGCCAGACGCTAAGAGTTACTCAAACAGAAAAGTTAATGTAAAGGATATAAAGTGGCATTACACACACACGCACACACGCACACAAACACACAAAAACACAAACAGGGTAGAACATCTTTAATTTTCATTTTTTAAATAAGTATTTAATCATATGGTTATTTTTTCTAATTTTATGTATGTTTATAATATAAAGACATGGGGTTTTTTTTGATCTGTGCAAGGAAAGACTGGTAAGAAAAGTAGCAGCTTTAAAAGTAGTTCTGTACCATGAATAGAAAGGACTGATCAGCACTAAATGGTCACACATAACAGCCAACTGGAAAAGGAGTCCAGCATTTAATTAACATTAATAATCATACCCTGTATCCAGAGGGCACAACTGTGTGCTCCAGACACTGGATAAATTAGTGGAATATCTAGAAGTGGTAACTAAGAAGAAATAGTCTCTCATCTTCTGGTAGATTAAAAACATAGCTAGTTCTACATAATAAAGAGAATAATCAGAGTCCATGAGTTTTTAATAGTGTTAATAATATCAGGCATATATATCAAAACAGGAACATTGTGTAACAGTTGCAGTTGAAATTTTAAAAGTAAACCATTTTGTGAGAGAACACCAATACTGCACAAAATTAAAAGCTGGGCTTGAACTTACTAAATGAAGGTATAAGAACATAGAAAACCAAGTTTAATTGAAAATGGAAAGTCCAATCTGATGGCCAGCATCTTGAGTTTTAATCACTTCTGAATGTACAGCAAATTCCAATGACTACACAAAAAATTATCTAGTCAACAACCCAGAATGTGCAAATTTTTTACTTTTAAGTCTTGTATAATAACTAAATCTAGGGGAGTGTAAAAATAAACCCAGATATTTCTGAAATCCCAGGGAAATATGAAAATTTTCATATCAGCAAAGTATAAGAAGGCAAAAGGTAAAAAAAAATGTAAATTCCTAATATGAGCACATTTGTAACCAGTTTTAGGGTAAGCATATTGCTTTGCTTTGGAATCACTGTAATATGTACAATTTCCTTTTTTAAAAGTGCTTAAGCATTTTAGATAAATTGATATGTTAGGCTTGGTATTGTAATAAAATACTGAGAAGAACTTGATTATATAAAATCTATAAATGTTTAAAGGCATGGAAAATTTAATTTAATACATATTCCAATTTATTTTCATGTAAGATTTATGTGGGTATTATGAGAAGAGTTGATTAATTGTAATGAAATACTAATTTTTACTAAATTCATAATATTAATAAATTAGATAATAAATCAAGCACAATTACTACTAAGTATTCCGTAAGCAAACATTTAAAAAATCTGTCAACAATACTAATTAATCATGTAATCTCTCAAATGACTTTAAGCCATTAAGAGTAAACTAAATAATTATTAATGAAGTAATTCAAAAATCAACTTTCTAAACTCTAGGGATTTAACAATGAGACTAACAAACATGGTTTCTTTCCTCATAGAACTTAAAGATAACTGTATTCCCGTAAAGAAATACGTCTGTTTTATAAATAAATAAAACAGTTATCATCATTTATAAATCAGTCTCCTATGTTTCGTTACTGTGAATTAATCCTCCAGAGCCTGGTTGCTGTTGGCTGAAATAATTGAATTTCTGAAACTACAGAGTTGAAAAGAAAAACTCTCAAAGCTCTCATCACTGCATTAATATGTAACTACTCCATAAGGCTAATTCTAAAATAACCCTTTAGTCTTTCTTGTTTTTTTATTGCAATAAACGCAATAATTATGATCCTGCAAGAAATAAAGCAAGCTGAGATTTTACTATACAAAGAAGTGTTGCTTATAAAAGAAATAATTCCATCAGAGGAAATTATTAAATTATTAAAATATTCTCTAATTGTGGTATTATAAAGATGGTATTAATTGCATTTCTATATTGTTATATTTTAGTTGAAGGACTTTACAAGCAGCCTTAAAATATCTAAAAGCCAAGATATGACATGCTCTAGACCTCAACAGTTGTTTATGTAATATTTAATGACATAGTAGAACTTCTCTATCATTATTTGGTCAAAAAGAGAAAAGAGAATTATTCAGATTAATAAGGGATGGTTAAGCTAGTCTGCATTCTTCTAGTCATTCTCCATTATGATCAGGTGCTACTAGGATATACCTTTCATTCTCTACTAATCTCATCATAGGAGTTTCCATAGATTGACTAAATAGGCTCGGCACATACAATTCAGTAACAATTGAGTTATGCACATCTATGAATGAAGTGAAGAAGATAATACACCAATACATGCATGTATTTTTAATGATATGATTCCACTGCTATTTTTTGGAAAGAGAAATTAAAATGACAATACTTTATAATTACTGCTCCAAGGAGAGTTATTTGGTTTTGATTTCCTGATTGGGTAAATAAAGCATATTAAATCATTATAATAGATTTATCTTCACCTTTCAACATGGCAAGCATGAAGTATTTCCAAACACAGCTTGCTCTTTGCTAGGTACTGATTAACTTTATAGATCTGAACACATCAAAATACATTTTTAATAAATATTTTTTAAAAATTTGCCTTAATTCCTCTAAGGCTTCCCACTACGAGTCCAAAAACATAACATTTTGCAAACAGGACTGATGATTCTATGTAATTCATTAAAAAACATATTGGCATTATAAATATGTGAAAAGGATAAAGTTTTGGTTTGATTACTATTTTTTCATTTTGCTAATTTTTATATTTAATAAAAAATTAGCAAAATGAGGTTCTTAAAGCTATGCCTGTATTGCTAACTCTTCTATTTATACTAATGAAAGGTAAATGATTTTATAAGTTATTCAAGTACCACAGTACTAAAATACTAAAACTTAAAAATTATGTTACAGTATTTCACTTTCTAGGAAAAGTGTCCATAGATTTTTGTGGACTTTAAATCAGTATCTGAATTCATACAAAAATTTAAACTGTGAATATTTTTGTTTTAATCTATAAAAGGGAATAAATCAAAATTAATTTTTATTATTAATAAATATAGAAAACTAGGAACTGTAAATATATAATTAGTAAACTCTATATTCAAAAATAAAATTCAATGATTATTATTTAACAATACATAATTTTTCTGTCATAATTTAAGATATGGAGAAAAAAATGATGTCTCTTGGGATTCTATTTTCATGCCAAGAGAACCAACATTACAGATGCCATCTCCTTGATTCTACACTTGGCTACATCAGTTTGTGTCACTGTTAATAAAGCAACACAAATAATTATCAAATACTCTTAACTCCAATGAAAGTAACATATGTTCAATAAAATATCACAATTACACTGTATGTAATTGGCTTGAGATGAACATGGTAATGTGGAAAAAGTGCTATGACAATTAAACTATTTGGAATCCTAGTATTTTGAAAAATACATATTAAAGAGAGATGATTATTTCTAGCCTTCATTCTTCTTTGCATACTAGGGGAATTGTGCATTCCACAGTTATGAGGCGTACTTCATTATCTCCTAATTGGTGTGCTTATCAACTTTTTGCCAAGAACCATTCTAATTCTTTAATTTTCACTTATAATTCTTTCTACATACTACTGTGAGATTACTCTCACTAATTTATCATCTGTATATATTCCCTCATTGCCTAGCTCATGAAAATATGTCAATGGCATGTGTCTACACAGTAAATACTAACTCTACTATCATTCAAAACCCAAACATCTGATCCGTATCTACCTCTGCAAAATTGCTTCTTGCAAACTTATTATTACAACCAAACATATTTGGTGACTGTTTTCTGAAAGTGTCACTTCTATTTCTTTCATTGCACTGAGTCTAACCCCTTGCCCCAAATGCCAAAAGAGCAAATACAAAGTAACTTTACACTTTATTTTACACTTTATTACATCACAGGCATTTATTAAAACAACAGTACTTAACAACAGGTACTAAAAAATGCTTTTCAATAATGATAGGAAAGTTTAAAAGCCTTTCTCTTAAAAATTCCATTCATGTGCAATATATTTTGGTTTTCACAGAACATAAGACCACCAACTGTCCCCACACGAAGGGTATATTTCCCTAGGGATCAATATGGACTGTTCTTTGTCCTTCCTGTTGGGGAAAACATACGTGACTCTGTGCTACATCTGAGCAGAGTGCTTGTGAGGTGTCTTATTGTCAAACTACTTTGATGAAGAACAATAGTGTCCTTTTTTGGACACCAATTTTTTAAAACTATCAGGTGTTTTGGGGAAAATATATTCAGAAAAAGTGTTCATATGAAATACAGAGGGAATGTTTAAGAACTCAATTGCTAGCCCTATATCAATATGTTTAGTTCTCTAAGAACTTCTAAGGTGTGCTTGTTGTTGTTAAAGCTGTCATTTTAGCCTCACTGAAAGTGTCTACTTTTCACCATTGTCAGTGTATATGGTTCTGATAATTGTATGAATCTAACATCACTTTACTATTCTAATATACGATGAATAAGAATTTGCCAAAGAAAACCTAGCACGTAAACATATTGAATCAGTGACAATAATGTGTACCATAAACATCATCCAGATAAGTATAGCTCCTCTAGTGAATAATGGGTATTTTCAGGCAAAGATAGTTCTCATATAATTAAACCTCAAGTTTTAGTCTAGGTTTATATTTGTAGACAGGATACTATGAAATCGATGAATGTTTCACTGATTTGTAATATAAGAACTGTCATAATTTTATTTCTAAAATAGAAATCAAATATATCCTGTGATACTTATCATGCCAATCTTATATTAAATAACATGGAATAGTGGGGAAATCCAAAAGATTGGGATGGATAAATCTAATTTCTAACCCTAACCCAGCCACCAAACCAGCTCTGTGAACTGAAGCAAATCATAACTTCCCTGATGCTCTTCTGTGAAACGAAATATTAGAATAGCTACTCTCTGTAATTCCATACATATCTAAAATGTTAAAATCTGTAAGAAAATTATGAGTTTCTTTCCCATGATTATATACTACCCAGAGTTAGCCAAACTGCAAAGTCTAAGGGCACAGTCTCCAAAACTTCTCTGACTTCTGACACCAACAGCAAGTGTAGTGGGTTCACAAAAACACCTTCAAGTACAATAAGTCACTGAACTCACTAAAATCAATATGATTTATTATAGGGAAAGTGTACAGTTCAAAAATTAGCCAAGAGAAGAGATGCGTAGAGCCTGGGAGGGTTCCAAACGCAAAGCTTCCCTTGTACACGTGACATATTACTCTCCCAGCATTGATATGTAACAACACAAGCAGAGTATTGGCAATAAAGGAAGCTCACTGAAGCTTTGGTGTCTAGAGTTTTTATTGGAACTTCATTATACAGGTATGACTGATGGACTGATTGACTGCCTAAATGCTTGCTCTCAGCCTCAAAACTATCTGACAATAAATGACCTGAAGCTCTCACTCTAAATCATATGGCTGATCTTTCTGATATGGCCTGGCCCCACTCTGATGTTTTTTGATCCAGCTCCACTCTGAGATCCAGTGTGGTTAGCCCTGGACTCTAGACAAAGATATTCCTACCAGATATGACATAAATTATCTCTTAGAACCTGAAGGTAAAGGCAAGACATTACTTTGGGCAAAGCACAGTTCACTGTTCACTACACATATACTGTGTTTCCATAGACAATGCATAGCTTATGATCTAATTTAGTCTTAAATTATTTAACTCAAATACAAAAAAAAATCATATAATTTTTTCTCTACTTTGTCAGATTCCAGAGCCATATCTGAAGGAGTATCATTATGAGTTTTTTTTAAATCAATGTTTACTTTTTAATAGTACATTAACAAGTAATTCACTAAGATAATACATACTATAATGTATATACTGTCTGAGTTAAAGACTTATTGGTTATTTTTTACATCTTTTCTTCCAATTTTCCATGTTGGACTCATATTTATGGTAACAAAAATCAATTTAGTCCCTTGTTCAACAATATTTATTGAAGGCTTAACAGTTGCCACAAACAGTACTTAATTAAGAACAACGAACTAAAGAGAAAAGTTTCCTAACCTAGACAATAAATATGCAAACAAAAAACTGATATATGCTATTTTAAAACAAGATTAACATGATATTTACTGGTTGTAGAAGGCATCTACTCTACATGAGGAAGGCAAGGAAGACCTTTGTAAAGGTGTCATAAAGGCCAAATCATGAATTATAAGCACTCATATGCAAACTGAAAGGAAAACATAGTCAACAGAGAAAAAGTATACCGAAATCATCTAAAATGGATGTGAGATTGACATTTTAGTAGGGCAGAGAGAAGGCTGGAATGGTTGGAGCACACAGGTGAGGTGAGGGGGTACAAGAGGTATGCAGTCCAGGTCATCTGATCATAACTTTCAGGCAGGTAAGGGATTTAGAAATCACTAACAAATGACATGCTTAAATAGACATTTTAGGAAAATCATCCTATCCACACTGCTAAGAACTCATTGTAAAAAAAAAAAAAAAAAACAAATTGCTAATGGATCCTAACAGCCAGAAAGGCATGCAATGGTTTATGGATGAAAAATTTAAAGGTTATAAAAATTAAATACCTTGACCATGACACAAAAAGCGGCAGAATCAAGATTTAAAGATATATTTGCCTGAAGAATAAAAGTTTCTACATTAAGCTTCCCTTCATATAACATGAGTGCGTGTGAGTGTGTGTGTGTGTGTGTGTGATCTTCAGAGATACTGAAAAGAATCCTTAAATATCAAGACCTACTATTTTTAAAGGCTATTAGCATTTTACTTGATGTTGGGACATAAATGAGAATGTACAGTTTTGAAAAAGAAGTCTAGACTGGTTTCTTTAAAACTTCCCAAACTGGTATGCTCCCATTTTTGCTATTTTCTATGGAATCTCAAACAAGTTAACTGACTTTTTTGAGCCATGATTCACTTTTTTGTAAAAAGAGAGCAAATCATTCATGATAATGTACTGTCCCTGTCTGGAAATCCTTTCACATACAAATGATCCTTCACTATGCTGTTTGATGATGTTAAAAAAAAGTCTAACTTTTCAAATTTTCCCTGATATTTTCTTCCTTTTACACAGTTGTAAGTTGAACCAAATTTATTTTATTTAAACTTCCATCAAAATCCAACTAACACTCTATTCCCTTTATGAAGACTCTCTCATCTTCACGTGGTTAACATTAATTTCTGTTAATCACATGAATTACTAACATTGATTTCTTTCCATGTGGCTTATAATAGTATTTTTATTTACATCATTTTGAAAGTAAATATGGTGCAATTATTCTCCTTTTGCAGTTCCTATAACACTTAGCACAGTCCTGAATATATTAATAATTTAATTAAATCAATAATTATTTATTGGGAACCTTCAGTAAGTCAGGTACAATGCAAGTAACAAACTGTCTTGGATTTTGAACTTGTTGAGTAGAAAAGTATAGGATATAGTTTAGAGCATTTTCTGGCTTAATGAGAAATCCATAGTTATTTAAATACTTTTCATATTTCATTTGTTAAAAGTATCATCGCAGAGCTATGTTGAAAAGCAATATAATTCCACTTACTGAATTATTTTTGTATTAATGTACTTTGTATTAAGGTACAAAGAAATACAACTGCACAGGCAGAAGCAGCACACCACAAGCAACTGGAGTATCTTTTTTTTCTTATTAAAATTAGAACTTCCTATCTATTTGAAAGATTAAATTTATATTCCTTTATGTGGTATAAAGAATTATATTTTAACAACTACAATAAGAATAGTATTACATCATTTGAGAGAAAGAAGGACAAACATTTCAGCAATATTAATATATGAACATAACCAGTTCAGAAGTGCTTTACGATCAAAAGAAATTTCTTTATTGCTTAAATACCTACTGTGATCTATAAAGGTATACAGTCCCATTTTCTAGCCTTTGAAAAATTAGTTTAAAAAACACAATGTTGACATATACTATATAATAAAAACACATAAAACACAAAATAAAAATATTCCTAAATATCAAATACATGTCAACATTAACCTTCATCTAAAAATTAGAGAACAAGAAAATATCACTAGGATGCAATCAGAGAAATAATTACAGTTAGATGAGAATCAAGTCAGAATAGAATTGGTTCATTTCTTTCATTTGGCATGTTTGTTAACTTATTTATTTGATATAAAGATTTTCAATGAATTCATCCCCCTGGTTAGATTAACACAATATTTAGACAAATGCCTTGATTTTACATAAATCACTTACAAAATTAAAGACAAAATTTGAATATTTTATCCTGCTCAACCATTCACAAGTTTTTACTACATATAACTGGACTATAAAGAAATTCCAAGTAAATGAAGTGCTTTATAATCAACAAAAATCTAGTGTAGTATTCAACGTCCATTGATACAAACCAATTGATTCAACTAAATGTATAAGTTAATGGAATTTATAGTATAATGGTTGAAGGTATATAAATAATGATGAGGATTAAAGAAAATAAGTACAGAGAAATATCAACTAAATAAGTTGATTTTTAAATAAAATTACATTTCCTTTACAATACAGTATTACTATACACTTTTTTTTCCTCTGGCAACTCATTTTCCTTTCATTATTATGATTACAAATAAAGATATATTTCTATGACCACACACCTAAAATGCATTCATTATGTGCATCTGCCTCTTTTCTTTTTCTTTTATAACAACTATATTATTACATTTATGAAATAAAATTATCATTATTAATTCCATGTAAACCATGATACTTTGTGGTAAACTTATTTAAAAAAAAAAACTCTTGATACATTATGTCTTAATTTGTTTGCATATTATAAAAAAACACACCTATATAAATGAAAAGTAAATATGAAATCAGCCTTTGTCTTTTTATGAAGCTATAGTTTTCACCATAAAATGTATCATTGTTTCTAAAAGACTCAGACTATTCATTTCATAAAGTTGAGGAAAGTCTTGGAGAATAATGAAATTAAAAGTCTTTTATATCTTAGAATGATAAACCCAAAGTTATTCAGGATGTTAAAATGAAGTTCTACCTGGTCATTACCTTCTGCCCCAGTTATCTCACATGCTAATCACCACACAAGTATGTAGTGTTGGCCAGATAGTACTGATTTCCCAAACTTGCTTTCAGGCCACAACTACTTGCCATCATATAACAGTCCTTGCCCACAAATGGCACAAGTTTTATCATTGTTAGTTCCTCTGCTCCTGCTGTGTTGACTATGGCTTGGCCAACAGTCCTGTGAGCCATCAGTTTCCAACTCTTTGGGCTGAGCTAGGTGCCTTCCTCTGTGCTCTCATACCATTTATATTTATTTCTGTTTTAGCACTTTGCATGCATTACAATCAGTTCTTTAATTATTTATTACCCTTATTAAACAACAAATTCTTCGGGAGCATAGAGGGGGACACAATATCTCTCACTTCCTGAATGAATTGGCCATTGATTAAGTGTCTGACCTTTAGGAAGTCACTCCATCATATATTAAACTCTAATTCTCACCTAGAAAATGAAGGAGATGGGGAATGGTTGTCAATTAAAAGTTTTAAAGGAATGCACAATGACAAATTTTTCTCACATGGCTAGATCTAAGTAATGGAAACTTGAAGTTAGTTAAAATATTTTCAGAAAATATAATACAAGCACATTTCAAAAGAGATTCCAAAATAAAATAGTAGAAAAAATAATTTGAATGGTTATGAAAATTAAAGAATTCAAATGTATCTGGGTGGGAAAAGCAATTTCAATTGAAGCTAAATGTATCTTTCCACATATAATAAGTAGGCAAACATTCAAAAATTAATATAAATCTTTATGAAGACACAAATAGTAACAACATATTGAGTGCCTTGAACATAAAGATCATTAATGACAACAATTAAGTAATACGATACTACATTTTAAATAAAAATTAGTACCTGAAAGATTTATTTAATTGTACTTATTTTTATAAGAAGAGTACAAAATGGAACAAGAGTCTGAGTCATAACATGAAGAAAGGCTGTCCTGGAGAGTTGCCAGAACCACGCTGAATTTTGTGTGAGCAAGAAATAAATTTGTATTATGTTTGAGCCACTCAGATTTTTCATGATTTATTTCTTAACACCCCATAGCCCAATCTATCCTAACTAATAAATTCTCACTTTTTTAACTCTTATTTCCTATACCCCCATTCTTCTAATTTTGTCTTTAAGTTTTGTAATTCCCTAATGATTGTTCCTCTGCAATAAACCTGAAACAGTCTTGTGTTCCTATATTTTATTTATTTTAGCAGGTCTCTATTACTCTCTTTTTATCCTTGGCAATATTGACACTCATACTGGCAAAATACTTCGTGTACAACTTCTTGAGGGGTATTTTATACTGTGGTTCAAATCTTATGAATTCAACTTATTCTTTTTTCTTTGCACATTTTAAATGATATCCATAAATACTGAGACATGTGGCAAGAATCAAGTTACTATATATTTAAATTATAGGATTTACTACTTTTCTTTATAGAGAGACTTCAGGAATAGAAATTGGCACAAGAATCCATGTCTCTATTGCAATAGTCAAATGTGTTCTGCAAATCTATGATGTACTATTTTGGTAATAACAATAACCTAGACAACTATCTCTGAAAGCAGGTCCAAATTTTCCACACTAAAATATTTCTTGATTTACTCTGCAATTCTAAGCTGCAAAATCAAGATACATTATCTTAGGTATATTTGGGATATCCCAGAGTTTAGAATTAAATGAGCTTATGTCCTCAATACTGTTTCAGTCAGATCCAGCCTTAAATTGTAATTTTCAAAAGCCACTAAGATATAAAGATTACTATATTGCAATTAGACATACTTTAATCCATTCTATCATCTGCCAACTGTATGTAGAGCACAGTGAGAGGAAACAAAAGTTTTTTTGTAAAATTCTAATTTGTGCAACCTAGCTTTGGAACACTTCTTCTAAACCATTTAGATTCTTCCTCTGTCAAATGGAAACAATCAGTCCTGCTCACATTTGTTATTAGGGTAAAATGCTAAAAGAAAACTGTACAACGTTTTTTAAAATATTATTATTAATTATAGTTACCAAGCCAGGTATGTGTTTTAGCTGTCAAAGCCAGCAGACGTAGGATTTTCTAGAAACTTGAAATTATGAAATTCTAAACAATACCATAAATACCTGAACAGTGTAGCTCAATGAATAATACTTATTTAAATAATATTTGCCAACTGAATGAATGAACGAACGTATAACAGAATTCACTGATAAGAAATCAGAGCTAAATGGAAAGGGGAAATTAGAGTTGAAAGAAAATACTGTGACAGAAAAAAAGATAATGATACTATTTCTATTATTTACCCCATTTTCACGAAAAATATTTATAATTAAAAAAAGTTACAAATAGTTCATATGGAAATTTTCCATCCACAATTAATTTCCACAATTGTTGGTGTATTTCATTAATCCCTGTAAAAACATTCATCTCAGTTACTATCAGTGTATTAGGAAATATTACATTGAGTTACATTGGGTTTCCTACACCTTAGAATATGATATTCACATGTTGGCTAATTTAAGTTCTATTATTAAAATTTTAGCAATATTTACTTCCTATGAATTTTCTGGTTATTTGGTTTAATTCCATCTCTCAGATGTTATTTTTTTTAACAAATTAACATTTTTATGTGCTACTGATGTTTTCCTTGGACACAGTTCTTTTGTATTCATATGTTCCTGATATAGTCCATTTTTCATTAAAATTATTTAGGAATCTGCTACCCAGATTACAATTTATCTAGCATTTTCACCTAATTATACCAGCAATGTATAGTGTTGACTGGTAGTTTGGCACATGTTCAGATTTTGAAGAGCAAAACATTTTATGGAGCTAAATTTTAATAAAAATAAAATTTTACTGCCTAGTCATAAATATTAGTAGGATATAAACCCTCTTTGAAAATTAGCTTCAAAAATACATCAATATAATTTTATAACTGTAAACATAATGTCTGTGAAGAAGTGTATGTGAAGTATCTAAGATTTTAGCCTATCTGTAGGATAGTCCACCACAGGTTCACAATTGCTAGAAGTCATAAGACTCTAGGGTTGGACACAAAAAACTTTATTACTCACACCAATAGCAATAGCCAGAGTGTCAGCTTGTTTTTGGTGATGATTTCCTAAGCGCCAGTTCCCACAACTTAGCACAAAGAGAGCAAGGTGATACGTGTACATGCACTAGGTTGTACTGTAGGAGACAAACCCCATTTGGGAGGTGCAGGTTAGATGCAAATCTTTGATAATGAGCAGTAAGCATACCTACCATTAGTTTTGGAATAAGACACCGCATCTTCCAAGTCTATCCACTAAAACAATCCTTAAAAAAATATTGTGGCACAAAGGGAGTGAGTGCCTCTGCTTGCAAGAGGTACAGAAGGACGAGAGCTCCATAGAGAATATTGTGTCTTAACAATATCCAACTATGAGGTATTAATTTTTGGAGACATTTCCCATCACTACAACATCCTGTTGGCTGCTCTGATTAATTTGACTGACAGAGGCTGAGACTAAAACCATCCAATTTGTCCCATAGAGTATTTAATTAATGCTACTAACAAGAGTCAGCAATATGAGACTGACTTGCAAGAATTGAACTCAATCATGTCCCCCGGGGTCACAGACCCAGACAGCTGAAAAAAATCCTACAACTGATCAGGGACTGCCTTAAAAGCCAGGTTGCTTTTTGTATTGACATTTCCACTTGACCCAAGATATTAACCCATCTATAGCAGGAAGTATTAAAGATTGCACAGACTCAGCCTTAGCAGGCAAGGACAAAGTCCAGGGCAAATTTGTCATGCATAGCTACCCTGATCAGTGAGTTGAAACAGCTGAATGCTTTCATGAGTCAAAGACCCATCCATCATGGATCATTGCCGTTGAAGGCAGGGAAAGAATTTGGACCCCTTGCTTGAACTGGTGATCCCCATTGTATGGATAACTGCACATGAAGTGCACAGTAATAACAAGTCACCTAATTCTCCTTGAAAAAACTCTCAGTAACCACAGGCAATCTAATTTTGGAGCAATCTCTACAGCCATCTGAGGGCTACACGATCTACTGGTTGTGTCTCCTTAAATACTTGATGGTCAATTATGACCACCCCTATAATGTATGTGTTTTCAGAAGAGAAATAATTCCTTACCTCTATAAAAAAAAAAGTATAGTACCAGGGCCACATACGGCACTCCTGGAACAAAAGTGTTTTTAATAATCATAAATCCTCCGCAGAGGAGGAGAACAGGTAGACAGTGCCTCTAACGTGGATTCCAAGGTGGCTGGCAAGCTTTGGGTCCACAATAGAGTTCAAATTATTGAATTCAGTCCTTGTTTGGAGGGACTGCCAAAGAATCACAAGACCTTCATGAGACAGACATTGAATTTTGACAAGAGCTCAGTAGCAATCTAATAGTTGCTTTCTAAAAGGAGTGCCTGCTAAAAAATGTGTATGTGTATGTGTGTGTGTGTGTGTGTGTATACATACATATACACACATATATATACACACACAAATTTTTAGTTACAAACAATGAATAGACTCATGGACATAGAAAACAACCTGTGGTTACCAGGGGGAAGGGGAGTGAGGAGGGACAGATTGGGAGTTTAGGATTAATAAATACACATTACTATATATAAAATAGATAAACAACAAGGACCTACTGTATAGCACAGGGAACTATATTCAATTTCTTGTAATGAGCTGTAATGGAAAAGAATCTGAAAAAAATATGTGTATATATATATATATATATATGTATAACTGGATCTCTTTGCTGTACACATAAAACTAACACTGTAAATCAACTACAATTCAATAAAAAATAAGAATTAAAAAAAGGAGTGCCTGGTAACCCTATTAGGAGGCAACAAGTCTAAAACCCCAAGGAACAAAAAAATCAGGCGGAGGCTCCCTCCCTTTGCCAGATCCTCTAATTGGCAAAATCATCAGTTCTAGAAATTTTAGCTCAGAGGAATAATTGAGCTGTAGTACCCCAAAGGGATGAGCACTTTTCTACATGAGCTATTATTATCGAGCAACTTTTCCCTGGCACTTACAGGACACGGAAAAACATGCATATAACAAATCAGTTTTCTACTATATATTCAGATGTGACAGCAACAAAAACAAAACACTGGATTTTCCCAAATAGCCTTGCCCAAAAGATCACATTAGCTCCCTTGCTCTTCGAGAGCCTTTCCCAAATCCCACCAATTGAATTTTGGTGTCTCTACACCATACAGCCCTGAGGAGGAAAGTGACTTGAATATCTATAGCCAACAGAACCATAAAAGTTGAAGACCTTTCCTCCTTTAAGTTCCTCAACATACTCAGATGGATCAGTATGGTCTTTGTTAACCCTTGGAAACAGGGAGACTTTGGTCTCGTGTAATACTATGTTTCTCCTTAGAGCTACTTAGGCTGGGGCAAGGCTCCATGTCATTAAACAAGTCTTCTCACCTACTTTCAGTTTTTAGTGATGTCGCAGTGGCTTGTGAATCAACTAGATTTCCAAACCATAATATCAAGTGACAGAATCGTCATGACTAAACCACCCTATGTCAGACTTAAAGACCCTTTACAGTCACAGTCACATCACTTTCCTGTAAGGGCCACAGATCTGTTTCTTTTGGCTGACTTGGGCTTGACTCTTACAGCAGCAATTTTTTTTTAAGGAGTCCACATAATTGATTAGCACTTGCTCCCCATTATCATAACATCTCTTAAGTTCTCATCTGATGTCATTATGAAGGTTAGGGGAATTATCTTGGGTAGAAGACTAAATAAAAGAATTTATCTCGAACTTTGGGGGTCAGTGTCTCATTCTCCAGTTGGTCTCCTTCATTAGCATTGTATATCAACCTTTCCAATTCCTCCTTATAAAAATACAATGAAGTAGAGGACCATTTATTGCCTGGTTGGCCATATAATCTGGTCAACACATTTGCTACCAATTCTTATAGACTTTCCTCAAATTTTGTTCATCAACCCTAGTTATCCTCACCCAAAAATAAAGTCTTTGTCAGCATCTCACCCTCATAGTCCAAGTTGTCAAAAATTATTAAGGGTTTAAGATTTTACATTACTTAGAAGCTAACAAGTCAGCCTGCCACAGTTTCGTGGATGCTCACAGAAGCCATAAGATTCCTTGTCAGAGACATAGAACTTCATTACTCACAATTATGGTCATATCCAGAAGATTAGCACTTTCTTATGCCAGTTCTGAGCCTGAATTCCAACAGGAAAATGGAAAAGGGGCCAGGTGACATCTGCACATACATTGGGCTGCATTATAGGAGAGGAACCCTGAACTTAAAAACTTGAGCATTTTGCAAAGGATAGTAAACAGGCCTGCCCTTAATTCCAAAGGGAGGCACTATATCATTTAAGGTTGTTCTCTATATAAATACCCTTGAAAAGACAGTCTGTAACAAACAAAGTGACTTTGCTCACAAGACATGGAAAAACATTAGAGACCCATGGAGAATTATCTATCAAAGTGGGAGAATGAATGTTCTCAATAAAATATGCCTCATTTGTGCCATTATTTCACATTTTTAAAAATACAGACCTGATTACATTTCTTAAAGCCATTAACCACAAAATAAATGACCTAATTATAAAGAAAAATAACAGAAGTCCTGCATTAAAAGAAGATGCAGCCTAGGATACTCTATCCAGCAAGGCTATCCTTTGGAACAGAAGAAGAGATAAAGAACTTCACAGACAAGCAAAAACTAAAAGAGTTGAGCAACATTAAACCCATGCTAAAAGAAATATTGACAGATCTACTCTAAATAGAAAAGAAGCAGCTTGCTACAAAAATGAGAAACTCTTAACTGGAAAAGTGATAACTACCATGAATTCCAAATAGAATAAACACAAAATTGTAACAGAAGACATCTAAATCATTAAGAGTGGGAGAGGGAAGCAAGGAAACCCACTGTGGAAAACAGTACTGAGATTCCTCAAAAGACTAGGAATAGACTTACCATATGACTCAGCAATCCCACTCCTGGGCATATATCCAAAAGGAACCCTACTTCAAAATGACACCTGCACCCCAGTGTTCATAGCAGCACTATTTACAATAGCCAAGACATGGAAACTGCCTAAATGTCCATCAACAGATAACTGGATAAAGAAGATGTGGTATATTTATACAATGGAATGCTATTCAGCCACACAAACCGACAACATAATGCCATTTGTAGCAACATGGATGTTCCTGGAGAATGTCATTCTAAGTGAAGTAAGCCAGAAAGAGAAAGAAAAATACCATATGAGATCACTCATATGTGGAATCTAAAAAAAAAAAAAAAAAAGAACATAAATACAAAACAGAAACAGACTCAGACATAGAATACAAACTTGTGGTTGCCAAAAGGGTGGAGTGTGGGAAGGGACAGACTGGGATTTTAAATGTAGACTAGATAAACAAAATTATACTGTATAGCACAGAGAAATATATTCAAGATCTTGTGGTAGCTCACAGTGAAAAAACAAATGTGACAATGAATATATGTATGTTCATGTATAACTCAAAAATTGTGCTCTACACTGGAATTTGACACAACATTGTAAAATGACTATTACCCAATTAAAAAAGTTAAAAAAAAGAAAAATAACAAAGTTATATTTCTGATAGAAAAGCATGCAGAGCAACATTTTAGTTATTTATACTTTTAAGGAATACACCTGTTTCCAATGTCATGACTTACTACTTCAGTGACTGTGCACTTTATTCTAAACACATTGAACCATATTTAGTTCCACAAAATGCAATATTACCCAGTACTGTTTTGTATGTAATAATCCTGCTGCTTCCAATATGGCTGTCCACCAGGATAATTTTTTTGTCCATCAAGTATCATTCTTAGAAAATCCTTCCTAATGATGCCGATTTATGTCTTTATGGCAAAACATAACTCTATCATATCACTTAGAGCAATATATGATCATCCCTAACTTATAAGTCTGTTCTCCCTTTACTACACACCACCCATGAACACACACACTACACCAGTGAGCCCTGTTTGATCCAGCACACTACACAAAAATCAGTAGTTCTCAATAGACTATGTATTGAATGTATAGACAGGTAGTTGGATCCATGAATAAGTAGTGTGGCTTAATGAAGTCTGGGTCCTTATCATCTCATGCCTTGGCTGATGCAACAGTTTGTTTATCCTTATTCTTTCATTTATTTTTTGTTTGATTGTTTTTTAAAAATGTATTTATATTAAAAAATTTTAAATGCAATAAAATATGTAACATAAAATTTGCCATATTAACCATTTTTAAATTGAGGTAACACTTGTTTATAACATTCTACAATTTCATGTGTACATTATATTTCAACTTCTGTATATACTACAGGGTGCTCACCACCAAAAATTTAGTTTCTATCCATCACCATAAAGTTGACCCTTTTTGCCAGTTCACCCTCCCCAGCTCCCCTTCCCCTCTGATAACCACTACTCTGATCTCTGTATCTATGTGTATGTTATTTGGTTTTATTTGTTCATTTATTTATTTAGTTAGTTTATTTTTTATATTCCATATATGAATGAAATCACATAGTATTTGTCTTTCTCCATCTGACTTATTTCACGTAGCATAATTCCTTCGAGGCCCAATCATGTTGTTGCAAATGGCAAGATTTTATCTTTTTTATGGCTGATATAGCTGTATATATACCACATTTTATCCACTGATTCATCAATGAGTACTAGGATTATTTCCATATTTTGGCTACTGTAAATAATACAGAGGTGCATATCTTTATGAATTAGTGTTTTCCTATCCTTTGGATAAATACTCAGAAGTATGATAGCTGGATCACATGGTACTTCTATTCTTAACTTTTTGAGGAATCTCCATACCATCTTCCATAGTGGCTGCACCAATTTACATTTCCATCAGCAATGCATGAGAGTTCCCTGCTTTTAACATTCTCACCAGCAGTTGCTATTTGTTGCCTTTTGATAATAGCCATTCTAACAGGCATGATGTGACATCTCATTGTGAGTGTACAGTTCAGTGGTATTAAGTACATTCACACTGTTGAATCTCCAGAACTCTTTTCATCTCACAGAAACTGAAATTCTATACCCATTAAACATTTCCCCATTTCACCTCTCCCTAGACCATGTTCTTAGTAGCATTAGTCACAATAGCCAGAAGATGGAAGGAACCCAGCGTCCACAGACAGATGAATAGATAGACAAAATGTGGTATATACATACAATGGAGCATTATTCAGCCTTAAAAAGGAAGAAAATTCAGACATATTGATGAACCTTGAAGACATTATGTTAAGTGAAATAAGCCAGTCACAAAAAAGAGAAATACTATGACTGCACTCATCTAAGGTACTCAGAGTACCTGAAAGTCATAAAGACAGGTTGTATTTTCTCATTTCTTTAGTGAATTCCACATACTGTCATCAGGTTAATGTATTTTAAACATCAGAATCATCACATCATTTGCCAATTCAAAAAAACTGTAGTACCTTTTAGTAAATGAAGAATTGATTATATGACTATTGATAAAATGTTCAGAAAACTATACAATATGATCTCAAAATAGCTTTTGAAAACGATCTATAAAACACATCATCTACTGCTCCAAAATCACCATATTTCCCCTCTGTATCCACATTCATATCACCCCTCTCACAATATTCCTTTCTTTTCTCATTAGCTACCATTGGATTGCTGCTCAAATTTGAAATATTTTCTTACTGCTCCATTTAAATACCATTACACTATTTTCAAACTTTTATTAAATAAATCACCTAGACTACATCATAGAATTATGGGGTCATATAAACATTATGTTGCATGTATTTATTTTAGATTTAAGCACCCTTTACCCCAGGAAGACTTTGAGCTCCCTAATGGCAGAAACTATGTACTTTAGTGTTCTGTGACCCAAGAAAGTGTATGGCAGTTGAAGAGTACAAGCGTATTCAAAGAGTTCAAAAATAATTATTGACTAGTAATTGAACAGGATGTCAAGTTTTCAGAGATCCATATGTATGGGTTCTTAGATTGATTTTTGTAATTTATTTTTCCTCCTTGTATTTCCTCTTTCAGATGTATGCTGTAGGATGAACAGTTTATTCATAAGTGTTCTAAATTAATTCCAGTCACATTCATTTTTTTCTAGGTCATCCATATTAATTTATAGCAAACTGATGCATGCAATCATCTAAGGATGATTTTTCATAGAGTTCTCATCAAATAATTAACCAGCAAGAAAATTTCTGGTATCATTTCACCTATGATATGACCCTAATCCTAACATTGGTTTCAGTTTATGGTGCTATTAAACTTAACTAGGTCTGTTCATTCATAATAAAAACAAGTTGAACTAGATGATTTCTAAGGACTTTGTAACTTCAAATTATTCACAATCATAATAACAATAATAAAAACAATAGTATTTCTTGTGGCTATGATGCTTTTACATCAACCTCTTTTATAGCTATTTTCTTATTTGACTAATTACTAGTCTAGTTATTTATTTTCAATATGTATAAATTTCCATTCATATTTTGAATAATGAAGTTATCTTACCACTTAAATTAAAAGGTAAGTAAAATATATAAAAATCATGTGTTATGCCACAGCAGTTATTTAAAAACAATTTTTATTTATATATTCAATTATGGATGCTAGCATAACTTAAAAACATAGAACCAAAATGTTAATTTTGAAGGGCATGTTACCACTATCCTTCACAATTTTGTGATTTAAAAAATAGACAATATAGGGATTACTTTCCAAAAGAATAATAGATTTCTTGGAGCAGGGATATTTTAAGGAAAATAACTGAATTCATTTGCTCCCACAATCTCCCCAAAAAGTAGACAAGATGATCACACACTCTAGAAAACTATAAACAGTTTTATCTTATATGATGCTAGAAAATCAGATTAAAATTAGACAGTTATTTATAGGCAAGGTCTGGGTTTATTTCCTGCAATAGCTTGTAGCTGCTAATTCATCAAGCTTTGTACCAGCTACAAAATGTTGCTTTACAAGCTGCATTAGAAAATCTAAAGATCACTAAAAAACATTAAGCCATTTAAACTAATGTTAAGTTTGAGAAACAAGTCTGAATAATTCATGGTTAAAATTAAATATTCCACCTCTTGCAATTCCACATTCTTTGAAAGGAGAATAAAATATATATAAAAACAACAAAAACAGCAGGAGCTTTATATTTCCAGAATTATTTGCAACCATGATTAAAATGCTATATATGCATAAGGTAAAGCTTTTGAATGTCTTTCATACAAGAAAAAAATCTGAAAAGCTTTTATCCTTTGAAAAGGATCATTTAAAATGGGCTTTCCTAAAATAATGTGTGTAATAAGCTAGAAAATGCAGGCTGATTTTTACAAGCAAATTTCCCACAAAAGACATAAAAATGCTGAATTTTGAATAATGTTCAATTTTACTCCTAAAGCTGAGAAATGTAGATGACCAAAAACACGTGAAGTATGTGAAGTCATTTTTTATTCAAGATCACCATACGCACTGAGGCTTTAGTTCTGCACTGTGAAAATAACCTACTATCTATAGCCAATTTTCTAGAAATAAGTGAAAATCAACATACTTTTTATGGTTATTAAGATCTGGTTTCACAATTCTAAAAACTACCGTCCTCTCCCTATATTCTTTTGTGTTTTTACTGTTTGTTGTTTTACTTTATTTTATTTTACTTTATATTTTATTTATTTTTACAATGTTGTGTCAATTTCTGGTGTACAGCACAATCTTCGTATATTCTTAATTGAAAAATACTCTCTTCCATGTAGGAAGATTGACATCTTCACAGAAACTGCAGATGTGGAAAGACCAACCTGGAGTTGTGAAGAAAGATGTAGGTACCTGCCATGCCAGGTAGAGCAGCCAAGACAACCTGGAAGTCAATGAGGTGGCAGGTGTCTATGCCAGACGGCTCTAATATTAATCAATGTATGTCTATGAATACAGTTTAAATTAATTTTTTTTAGAAAAATAAACAAAAACTAAACAAGAAAACAAATGTTTTCTATTTTCTTGATTAGGCTTTATAAATAATTCTGTTAGGTACAACTCAAGTTTAAAAAGTTAACAAAAAAGATGATGCAGTTACATTTCTTCAATTTTCATCAAATAAAGTGTAAGTTTTCATTATACCAGATTATCCTCAAGTTTTTAAAACAGTATAGTCATAGTAAGTTATAAAATGCTACTAAGAAGATGAAGACCATCTTATCTTTTCCCAATATCTCAAAGAAATAACAACCAAAAATTTATTCACAGTAATGAATTTACACACCCATTTTTCTGTAACATATGGTATAGTCACTATAATCACAGAAAAATTCTAAATTCTAAAATACTTTATTTGGCCAACCATTATATGTAACATTTTAATGGCTCTGCTCTGCCATCTCACCAGACTGAGTGCTTTCAAAGACACTCAGGAGTCTAGCCTTACCTAAAATCCCCATATTCTAAAACAACTTTCTCTCTTAACTTGAATAATAATGAATGCATAAATTGTTCAAATTTATCACCAAGATATTAGGAGAAAATTTATGGTATGTAGGAAAATAATTCATCCTAATAAACATTATGGATTAAATTCATCTATCATATATTTATAGTTTGAAAGTGGTGGCTTTCAAATAACATCTGAAGGCAAAGTAGGTGATAGCCAATAAGATATATATTATAAGCACACTACATTGTTCTTCCCCCCACCCCAAATTCTTCCATAAGACCAAAGCACCTTAAATTACAGAATTAGAAACTCAGAATTCCCTCCTATAGGCAAGGGGAAAGCTAGGACTTCCAATGTTATCAGTTATCAGAAAGGCAAAGCTAAAAGATTAAAGACAGACTTTGCCAACTTTACAGTTTTCCTTATAATTGGTATTTTTTGCCTACCACCATGAAAATAGTACTATCTCATATATGTAGAAAATACTTCAATAGCTTCTTATTTATTGAAACAATTTCTCAAATCTTTATTTTTATTATTTTTCAGCTTTATTAACGAATAATTGAAAATTAAAAGTATACATATTTAAGACATACAATATATTTTGATATGCATATACATCATGAAGTGATTACCACCATCAAGCTAATTAACATAAATGTCACCCTGCAAAGTTACCCTTTCTGGGTGTGTGATGAAAACCCTTAAGATCTACTCAGGAAATTTCAAGTATATAATATAGTATTATTAACAAGTCTTTCATATTTTTGTCATAGAAGAGAAAATTATGGAGGGTATTTTTTTAATTCAATACTTTATTTAGTGAGGGGATTTTAGAGCACAGTTAAAAGACTGCAAGTCAAACAATAATAGGGTTAGCTCACTGGATCCTCAGTTTCTCCCTTAAAATGTCATATGATTAAAGAATGTAACTCAACACAAAATAGCCATATAACAAGCCCATAGCTAACATAATATGCAACAATGAAAAGCGGAAAGTTTTTCCTCTAAGATCAGGAACAAAAACAAGAATGGCAATTCTCACCACTTCTACTCAATATAGAACTCGAAGTCCTAATCTGAGCAATTAGACAAGAAAAAGAAATAAAAGGCATCAAAATCAGAGAGGAAGAAGGAAAACTGTCTCTGTTTGCAGATGACATAATCTTACATATAGGAAAGCCTAAGGACTCTACCAAAAACCTGTTAAAACCAATAAATGAATTCAGAAAAACTGCAGGATACAAAATCAACATAAAAAGTCAGTTGCATTTCAGTACACTAACAACAAGCCATCTGAAAAAAGATAGAATACAAACTCTTTTACAGTAACAGAAAAAACAATAAAATACTTAGAAATAAACTTAACCAAGGAAGTGAAGGATTTCTGAACTGAAACCTGTAATACATTGATGAAAGAAATTGAAGAAAACACAAATAAATGGAAATATATCTTCTGTTTATGGATTGGAAGAAATAACATTGTTAAAATGTCCATTCTAAGATCTGTAGATTCAATGCAACCCTTATCAAAGTTCCAATTACATTTTTCACATCAATTAAAAAAACCATAAAATTCATAGAGAACCATTGAAGACCCTGAATAGCTAAAGCATTCTTAAGAAAGAACAAAGCTGGAGGCAACACATTCCCTGGTTCCAAACTATATAACAAAACTATAGTAATCAATACAGTATGATACTGGCATAATAGAAGCATATATCAAATTATGATAATGTATAACTTTAGTTTTTTCTGGTCTTTAGAAATTTACATAATTCATACTATAATTTTAGAAATTTTATTAAGTTTAAGTGGTATGTAATGGCTTCTAACTATGCAAGATTAAAAAACAGTATGTTTATATTCCTTTTGGCTTCTCCCTTCTACCTCATAATTTTGAATTTGTATTAATATTATTGTTGCTGCTGTTATTGATGGTACATTGTTTGGGCTTATAATATTTACATTCTGTACTACCTTTTGACAAAGCCCTGTCAACCAAGCTATGAAGGGAAAAGGTTTTCCTTAGAAAACAAACACAAAAAAGGAATGAATTAACTTTAAACACACACATTCATGCACACACAAAGGTACACATACATGGACATGCATACACATATATTTTTAATCTAATCCACTCCCCTTTTTTAAAAAGCAAAATCTTACTCATTCTTATCCTGGTTGACATATTTCATTTGCTTTTGGTTTTTCTCAAAGTGATCATGGGTGTCACCTTGCCTTAGTTTCTACCTGTCTGAGCATTTTGATTGCCTCTATTCAAACGACAATTTAGATGTGTGTAAACTCTCGGATTGTACTATTTGTTCCTCAGGATTTCATACCTATTAATTCATTATCTTATGGCATTGGTGTTCTTCTGCAGAAGTCTGAGGATCATCATAAATGTTTCCCTTTTGAAAAAGATTTGAGATTAATACCTGAAAACTTGTAAAATTCTTTATTTTTGAATTTCAGAAATTTTATACGCAATCCTGCCAATCATTTTGTAATAAATTTCCTGAAATACTGTAACCCTTTTAATCCAAACTATTACTTTTCTTTTATTTCAGTAACTTTCTATGGCAGTAAATACTTGAGGCCTTTTTTCTGTTCAAATGTGTTAAGTTCTTTACTTCATAGACCCCATCATGCTTATTTCAAATGTTGTCCATTGAGTTGTTATTTTAATTGTTGCTATATCCCTCCACATTCAATTGGACTATTCTCTGGAAACTTCTATTTGTGTCATCAACTCAGTTTTCAGCCATAACTTTCAAAATCATTTATAATGATTATGAAATTAATCCTGCAAAGGCCTTGCTTTTTTTTTTTCTCATTTTATATTCTTAGTTCCAGAAATTCTACTTTTTTACATTGATATATTCTTTTATCTTTGGTGCCTTACTTTAAAATTAATTTCTCCTTTGCATTTTTCTTTCAGTTCTTTTTTCCTTAGGCTTTTCTAAAGACAAAATATGATTAGCTAAAACTTAATAAGCACTGGCTACCCAACAGATACTGTACTTCATATAGTAATACGTTTAATTTTCCTACAAAAATCCTGGAGGAAAATGCTAATATTATCCTCATATTAGATATGACAAAACTAAAACACAGAAACATTAAGTTACTTGCTTAAGATCACCCTGGGATCTGGCATTCCACCCCATCAGTCTAGCTTATAAAGACTGAGTGCTTAGTCACTGCACTAAAATGCACAGTTCTTGTGTGAGATTTTCTTCTGTTTATTGTTGTTTTTGCTGCTGTTGTTTTCCAGAATGAAATATTTTTGTCTTTTTTCCAGAATGTATTTTGGATGTTTGCTGTTTATTCTATTCTTCATTCCTTTCCTTCATCTTTTTGATTTAGTAGTAGATAACTACAATTTCCTCATTTACTTTTATATCTCATTCCTTTTTTTTTATGTTGATAATTCTGTTGGTATTATACAATTGTTTCAAACTAGTCCACATGAATTTTTATTCCTGTCCATAATAATTGCTTTCCCTTCTGGAGGAACTTCATTTTAAAGGCGTGGTATTGTATGGTCACAGGTTAAGAGAATATTGTTTGTTTTGATTTTCATGACATCCACACATTTCATTGAATTTTGTAGTAAGGGAATTCCGTGATCTCTCTTCATTCAGTCATCTTACCACAAAAGACTACCAACTGACTATATGTGGTTGGTTTCTAAGAATACCCACTTTTGGTTCAGCCAATTAAATTGTTATGTATAAAACTTACAAAACAGTCTGGATTATATCATTTAAATCTACTTTGCACTGGGCATAATAAAAAACCTAAGTAATTAAACTCTTGCATTAAATACATTGTTTAAAATAAATAATCATGTTGATTCTAAAGTGATTAAAATACTGAAATCTTTATCTTCAGTTGTTATAAAGGATCCTGAATATAAAGCAGTCTTTTTATTTGGAAATACAATTGTAATTTTATAAAAAAAAATGGCTAATGATGAATGACAGTAACATCATGAAAACAGTATCATGATAACTATTCTATTGCCACTATTTAAAATCTTACTGTTACCATGGCTATGAATATTGAACATCTTAATTGGTAATCAAGATTTAAATCATTCTTTGGTTTTGTCTTTACAGAAACATTGAGCTTTATGATTTTTGGCTTTGAAATTTAATTTTTGGCCAAGACTATCTAGGAAAAAAATAGATAAAAATACCATAGAATGCAATAAAATATTATTCTACATACTATTAATTTCATAATAATATGCTAAATGGGTAACTAAAGCAAAGATAATCTTACAAATACAATAATGATGCCAAGAAAAAAGACTGTAGGAATATTTATATATGTATTTAAACAATTTAAAACAATCAAAAAGTCTTTAAACTACAAACTTTGCACGTTGACCAATTCAGGTAGAAATTGAGAGAGATAAGTGGAAGAAAAATGTGAGAACTATCTATATATCTATACATATACATATACATATATATATGAATACATATATACACACACTTTCACATATACTCCTCTGCTCAGAGCTAGGCTTACTGGCCTCACCTGTGATCATATGCCTTGTATTATTTTCCCACTTTTTCCTCTTCCTCTCTCTGCTTTCCAATTTCCCCCTTTTTTTAACCTATTTTAACACTTCTGTGATTTTTTTTTACTCTATTTCCCATGAAAATTTTAAAAAAGAGAAGTCATGGAGCAAGATCTGGATGAATATTTTTAAATAAGTGTATTTAAATATTTAAAGTAAAATTGGCAGGATTTAAGTACTACTTAAGATATAAAACTACTGATACTTTTTACTATATAAGCTCTGTGTAATGTTTGAGCTGATTTTTAGTAAAAAGTTGGCTTTAGAAGTTACTCCATAGTTTACATTTTCACCAACTTATAAATAAAATATCAAGTTTTTTAAACTGTAATTTTCTTCTATCTTGTAATACTAGAGCACCATCTATTTTAGTGATTTTCAACCTTTCATTCCATCTGGTAATTCATACAATTTTCAAATTTCTATCACTAAAGACAGTTAACTTCAATCTTTGGTAATAAATAGGATTGGAGTTTGAATGGAAAATGTGAGTAGAGGGAGATTTAGGATTCCCTGTTTGGAGGAAAGAGGCAGGTAATTCAAAAAGGCTCACATTTTCTACTCTTCACACCCCTCTTCGAACCCCAGGAGTCAACATTATTGTCTATCAAAAGGCAAAAATGTAGGTGTCACACAGAAATTGTTTTTAATTTGGGTATAAAGTTCTTTCTTCCCACCAAGTTACAAGAAAAAAGACAGAATTTATAAACTCAATTTACTAAAGCAAGATCATTTCCTACTTTTGTTCTTCCACTTGCTTTCCAACATGGAAAAAAAGTTTATAAGGGCAACTTTAAAATAACAAATGCTACTTTTGAAAAAGTAACAAAGAAAGGGTATCCCTAAACAGTTTTTTCAAGAGATACTGCAACAGTATAAATATGATATTACCATCAAAACTATTTTGCATTATTTTCCCATCTCTCTGTAGAATAAACATGTTTTCAAAAGGTAATTCTTCCATACTCTAGCTGGCACCATTAGATGACTACAGAAAAGCTCTAATATAATAGCAGTTGGGAAAACAAACTGGAGACAATCATATTAAAGAAAATTGTACAATATTTTAAGTTTGAAATTGTAGGTTATAAATTAGTAATAAAATAATTTCACTGTGTATTGTTTCATAGATTTTCAAGTCTACGTTTACCAAATCACAGCTAACATGACAAGTTGTATTTGGGTAAGCAGTGTTTGGGGTTTTTTTTTTGGAATAAATTTTTCAAACACATGAGTACACTAAAGTCAGAAAATGTAAAACAAAAGAAAAATCCCTGAAGTTCTGGCATACTTTAGGGACCACATACTGATCAACAAGCATTTATGTAGCACCTATTATGTGCCAAAAATTCTGTTAGTATCCCTTCAGGATTTACAATACTAAAATGAAAAAGAAAAAAACCCCACAATTTAACAGACAAAAGATATTCCTGTTCCCAGGGTGCCTACTGTTTATTTAGAGAAATAATAAAATCAGATGAATACAAAGTACTATGACAAATGCTTGATTAGAAACTGGCTAGAAGAGAACTGCTCTAAAATTTGTCAGTCTCAACTGGAAAACAAGGACTGGGGCATTTCAACTTTATTTCCTTCACACATATTGAGTCCCAGCTTTGCCATATATGAGCTGTGCAACCTGAGGCAAGTTATTTACCTTCTTAGTGCCTCTGCTGTCTCACATGTAAAACAGGGATAAAAGAATCATTATGTGAATTAATGCATTAATACTTATAAACAATAGTAGGTACAATATTAAATGTTAAATAAATATTTGAGATCCATTCACTTTAAATGATAATGTATAGTTACTCAATTTGCAATTTTCCAAGGACAAATCTACAAATCCACAGATTGACAAAATTAATGTATTCACACAACTTAGAAGGCATTTTCTGTATGAAGCTATTAATGTCATACTATACTTACTGCAAAGGAACAAAGCCTGCTTCATTGTAGTCAAACTGCAGCCCTTAGAGTGATGCCTTGATACTTTATGAAAAGCTCCTGGAAGTCAGAAATAAGGAGACTGAGGATCAAAAACCACCACAGGGATACCTGTGGTTGGGATGACCATGTTTAGTCAGAGCTGGAAAAGTGGAGAAACCAGTGGGAAAGGAAGGAAATTGTTGGAAAGCATGTAGTAGGAACTGTTTTCTAACTAACTTGGTCATACTCAAATATTCTGAAGAAAGAGATTTAAGAATTAGATATGTGATATTTTTGTAATCAGTATGTGATCATTTTCAGTAAATCCTTGCCTTTGGTCTCTCTAAATCAAGAAATTTAGGTACATAATTGATGTTTCTAAACCATTTTATTACCATCATTTTTTACCTTTTTGGTGATAACTGAAAAACACCAAATGTTTTCTTAAATTGTAGATATAGTTTTAACTGGATGAGTTTATGTTACACACCTTTTGTGCACCATTTTGGCATGCTGAGTTGTTTTTCACCAAAACTCCCTCTGTTCCCTTGATTCATGTCAAGAACTGTGAGGGATCTGAGACTGTACTATATGTGCAGGTATTATCTGGCCAAACTTAGTTTTATGAATGCTGATATAAGACACAAGATCTCTGTATCAGAAACAAAGGACATTATTACTCATGGCAGTAGTAATAACAAGAATGTCAACATTTGCATGGGTTCTCTGAGCCCTAATTCTCACAGAGTGTCACACAGAGGGCCAAAACATGCCTGCACACACAGAGAGGTGTACCAAAAGAGAGCAACACCGAGCTTAGAGCACTTGAATCCTTTAAAGTGGAAAGTAAGTTTGCCTAAACTTTGCCCTAGAGGGAGCTATGATTACAGTGAAGAAAAAAACAAATCTGCTTTTTGTTCAGGAGAGAGGCACTAAATATATCTTCTAAGACAGACTTCACTATACAAACATCCTTGAAAAAGTAGTGTGAAATCTAAGGCAGACAGGAAGATTTGTGTCTCTGCTCCCAAGAAACAAACGAGTTCCATGAAGTAGCTCCCAACAGCCTCCAGGCCTATCATAATACTGATTAAGAGTTTAGTCTAGACTTATTTTGAGGCATAAGCTGTCTTTTCCCATTTGAAGGTAATTCAAAGTTCCTGAGAACAGCCAAAGAAGATAAATAGAATGAAATGTTGTAAGTTTATTTAAGCTAGATGTTGTAGAACAGATAGGAAATTGAGGGGGCAGAAGAAGGAACAGAAGCAAATAACAGAGTAACAGAAGCCACACAACTCCCAATGGTTGTGACAGTTATACAATATTATACACACTTACTGTATTCTGAGACTTTAAGTAATAATAAAATTAGTAGCAGTTATAATCTCAATTAATCCTCATAAGTACATACACATTTTTCACATACGCATATGCTTATTTCTGCTTTGTACATGAAGAAACTGAGGCTGAATTTTGTCATATGTCACACAATGGCAAAACCAGAATTGAAAACCAAAAATTTAATAATTTACTTTTTAACTACTATGATAAAGTATTTCCCTACTACTGCGGAGAAAGCACTGTATACGTTTGAACAGTGCCAGTCTTCGGAAATAAAAAGAACAGGTTTTCATGTTGCTGGAAAACTGCATTTGATTTATTTTGAGAAACTTACATTCCAAGTATGTTGTGATATGAACTATGGGTATACAGACATGTGGAGCTGTATAAATTAATACAGTAAAAATCATTCTATTTTGTTTCTCTTGATTATGGTTTCAAAGTAAATTAAAATATTATGATAAAAGTAGAGTGCTGTAAACGAACTTAATCAATTTTAATGTTAAGTACTACATTAAAAATGCACATAATTTTTATCTGAAGGAATACAAGTTTTATTGTATGCTAATTTATAGGCAATATATTGACCATCATCAGGTAGGGATGGGTAGCTCCTGACAGAAACACAACCACAAAGAGCCCCTTTCTGCTGAATGGACTCTTGAACCTCACCAGACAAAACACCAGAAAAGAATGATGAGCCGCCCACATCTCCAAGATCACTGCTTTACAGAACAAACATATGCCCCACATGTAGGTGTTTTTTGATTATCTAAGTGCAGATTACTGACTGCACAATTTATCTACCACAAAACTATAGTCAAGGCTGATCACACCCTACAAACCATCACAGTTTCACGTTCTCTAGAGGTTATGTGCTCAATAAATAGAAACTACTGGTTCTAGAAAATAAATAAGGATCTTCTAAGGAATTTAATGATGCTTTTCTAAAGTACATAATGATAACTAACTTTTATAGTAGTTTACAATTTTAAAGCATTTTCAAACATTGTATTTTATTCAAAATTGTTTAATTAGCATCATTCCCCCTTTGAGTAATGTGAACTAATGATTGTTTACACCATTTCCTCTCCCTGGATGGTCTTCCTTCTGTTACTGCAATCCAAATCTTACTTACTATTCAAGGCTCAATTAAAATATAATCTCTTCCGTTAATCCTTCTCAGCAGTATTCAGGCATGTTGTGTCTTCTCTCTGAATTCATAATGCATCTTGCCTTATAATGCTCATTGGGCAATTGAACACATGTGTCATGTGACCAAATTACTGTCACCACATGTTATTCAACTATCTTTTAATGAATTTTACAGATATAGCTCCAAATTTTTTTGAGTGTTTAATGGATGAAGTGATCATTTATAATTCCTGGCATCTTCTATGATGACCTAAGTGCCTTTGAGGTAATCAATAAATATTTGTTGATTATTATTTTTAATTAAGTATTTACAATCTCCATCTCAACCATGCCTCTGTCATGTTTCCAACACAATTGAAATTATAGACATTCTACTAAAATTTTATCTTTACTATTATAAAAACTTCAAATTTGTTTCTCCTTCAAATTAATTTTCTGCCTAAAACATCAACTATCCTTTATTTTAATAATATAACTCACATTATATTATGATAAATTAGGCAATAAAAATCAACATAAAATATCAATTTAACTTCTTTTCCTACTAAAATTTAAGATCTATTTTTAAATGTACTAGTCCACAACTATTTCTCAAGTACTGAATACATTATTTTCAAATTATTATTAGAAAAAATAAAATTAGTAACATTTATTGAAAATTATTTGGTACCAGGAATTGTTTGTAAGAACTTTTATGTATTAACAAGTAACATAAATAATTTCAAATTTTAGGTGAGAAAAATGTGATTAAGTAATCTGGCCAAATCCTTACAGCTAGTTAGTGGTGGTAGAGAGTGACTTGACTCTAGACAAAAGCACTTCAACCACACGGAGTACATATCTTTGCTTTTTTTATCTAAAACTAAAATGTTTTATTTTAAAACTAAAACCTAAGTTGAGGTAATTTAAATATGTAAAAGTAAACCAAATGTTCAGAAAACAAACAAAAAGATTATCATATTGAGGTGACTATCTGACATATTGTATTATTTACACTCATTTTCAAACATCTTTCGTCAAAATGTTATTTTACAAAAAGTTTTGAGAGTTTTGGTTTTTTTTCCTTGTTGCATACTTACAATTAAGCTTCAGTTCATTTTTTTTTTCTTGTTGCTTACTTACAATTAAGCTTCAGCTAAGAACTGAGATATCTCAGCAAGGTTCTATTGATTAGGTTTCAAAATCAGATGATTCCCAAGGACTCCATATTTTTTAAGTACTTTATAGAAGGTTGATTTAATCATTGAAGTAATAGTTTTGATGGTAAGGACAAGGTAATTTTCTCCCTTTCTGATAAAAATATTTTCAGTATCATTATTAGAGACTTATTTTCAATAAAGCTTTAGAAGTTGAGAAGCAGAAAATGACCTTTTACTCTTCATTGCTAGTGAAGGAACTGGCCTGCTAAATAAGACCAGTCAAACAAAAGTAGAAACATATATCCAGCCATTAGTGATCAATTCTTTTTGTGACAAACACTAGGATTCTTCAAAACTTAAGCTTATTACTTGACCTCAACCAATGAATCAACATTCTTTTTTTAACGCAGTCCCTGGTTACCTTTTTCTAGCGAAAGTGAAAATACCATTAAGAATGACGAATGCTTAGGTGCTACAAATTTGCAGTTACAAAATAAATGAGTCATGGGATGAAATGTACCATGTGGAGAATCTAATATCTTTGTATGGGGATAAAGGTGGTCCGAAGTATACAATTTCAGTTATAAGATAAATAAGTACTAGGGATATAATGTACAATATTATTAATATAATTAACACTGCTTTTTTATTAATTGAAATATAATTGATTTATGATATTATATTAATCTCAGGTGTATAGCATAGTGATTCAGTATTTTTGCAGATTATATTCTATTACAAGATAAAGAGTATAATTCTCTGTGCTGTACAGTATTTTCATGTTGCTTATCTATTTCCTATTTAGTAGTCTGTATCTGTTACTCTCATATACTCCCATACCCCTAATTTGTTCCTCCCTCTTCCCTCTCCCTTTGATAACCACAAGTTTGTTTTCTATATTTGTGAGTCTGTTTTTGTTTTGTATATACATTCATTTGTATTATTTTTAGATTCCACATATAAGTAATATCATATACTATTTGTCTTTCTCTGTCTTATTTCACTAAGCATAATAGTCTCTAGGTACATCCACACTGCTGCAAGTGGCAGTATTTCATTCTTTTTTATGGCTGAGTAATACTCCACTGTGCATATATACCACATCATCTTAATCCAATCATGGTTGATGGACAATTACCCCTAACAGTTATCCCTTCCTTGAGAATGCAGGTGGAGTGTTCCAGGGGGAGTTTTAGTTTTTTCCATGTATGCCCTATTTGAATTTTTTAAATAATGAAAATGGATTACTTTTCAAATCTACTTGTGCTGCCTTGTCTTGCCTACTATAAATAGTGCTGCTAAGAATGCTGGGGTGCATGTGTCTCTTCAAACACTGTTGTATGTTATATAAGAAAGTTGTTAAGACAGTTAAGTGTTCACATTACAAGGGGAAATTATTTTTTCTTTCTTTTGTATCTATATGAGTTTATGGATGTCACTAAACTTACTGAGGTAATCACTGCATGCTGTATGTAAGTTAGGTCATTATGCTTAAACTTATACAGTGCTGTATGCTGATTATATCTCAATACAACTGGAAGAAAAAATTTTAAATAAAAAGATATTTTATACATATTTTAGATATTTAATTCAGCTATTATTTTTTCTAAAAAAAAAAAAAGAATGATAAAAGCTAAAAATCTTTCAGAGCCATGAATTTTAAATCCTAGAAAACCTCAGTTTCATCTTTTCTCAGGAGTACCTCTTCTCTGACGTGTCACAGTTCTACTATGTTCAAGTTTGGTTCCTTCACAAAACACTTCTGGATTATAACTATTAGCAGAAAATAAGTTGTAATTTACATTTCAGTCAAAAGTCTTAACTTTATACTATTACTACACAAGAAACCAAGCATAAAATTCACCCAAGATTGTGTCTTTCCCAAGTGCTATACTGCCATCAAGTGGACCATAATAAAATTAACAGTTACAGAATACTGAAACCAAGTTCCTTTGATAGTTCGAAGTTCCTTCCTACACCTAATATGGGGAACTATATAAGAATACATAAACTACTTTTCAAAAATTATCTCAGAGGTGATTATTAAGTAATATTTTATATATTTGTTTTCAATGTAGCACTGAAATTCTACAATTGAATAAACTTATTCTGCAACAGAATAAAGTTTGGATGACAAAAAGGCAAAAGAATAAATAAGTTTTCTCATCATTCACTATTGATTTGAGAAGAGTAGACATCATCATTTTCACTAGGCCCTTAAAAAGTAATTTTATAACCTACTTTAATCTTCCAAATGGAATTGACTGATCAGAATGTTTTCTGCAGGTCAATTTCTATACGAACTTACTTAGACAAGTTCACTTTATTTCTGCCTTAAATTCCCTAAAATTTCAAAATCTTGTAATATAGAAAATCCCTGTAAGTTACAGAGTTAATACCATAGATTTATTTATTTTGTTTGGCAGATTACACACCATTTAGCTTCTCTTCTAAAATACATCAAGAAATTATTAAAGAAATGAAAAAAAATATATTTATCGTATAGACTTATATGGTATCTGTGTTGGATAAATAGATCAATTAATAATATTCAAATCCAACAAAAACAAAGATAGTAGCTAAAATTTATTATTTCTCTATAGGTTATAAATTGATCATCTCATTCAGTCCTCACTTCAAATCTATGATGGTAGTATTGTAATTCTGATTATGTAGATAAAGAAACTGAGGCTTAGCTATTTTAACTTGTTGCCCAAAGTCACAAAACTAATAAATGTTTAAGGCACAGTAGTTTGATTCCCAAATATTAGCTGTTAATCACTACAATGTAAAACTACAGAGCTTAATTTTTCACATAAAATTCACACAATTATCCACTTCAGCAAATTTTATAAATACAACTATTTCAACATTTCTCAATTTAAAATAACTGCATCATTACAACTGCATTAAATCCATTAGTTCTTAACATGAATAATTAGTGAATGAATAAATAGTTAATTCTTAAAAGGAAAATTCAAACCTACATATAAGTTGTGGGATGGAAGAAATACTATCAATCTTAGAGCACAGGAAGTTATAAAATAGTATAGCTACACAAATACTAAAAAGCCCAAACACAGAATATATGCATATGCTACCTTCTGTATACTTTAATTTGTACATACTGTTCATCTTATTGAAAGAAACAGAGAAATTTGCCAGTATAACTACAGAAGTGTTCTTATGAATTATGTACTTTTGATAAAGATGTATGATGTCAAATGAATCAAATAATACAGTTAAAACTTCAAAATACAATGATTTGCAGTTGGCCAATTAAGACAATGGACCTGTCACCAATGCCTACCAAATGAGCCAATTCACATTTGACTATTTCTAACATGAGAGTAATCTCTGCATCCTAGCAAGGGGATAATTTATATTTACAATCATTCACGACAGCCCTTTGGCAGCCACAAGGCCCTGGGAAACCTTTTCTTTCCCATTGGTTCAGTAAGTGGAAGTTAGTACATTTCACCATGAGAGATATTAAATCAGCATCTGGGCAGATGCCAAGAATCAAGGTGATTTTTCTTTCAATAATGTTGCAAAACATATAATTATAGGCTAAAAAGAATATTATATCTGCGCATATTCTCTATCTCATGGCCATGGAGTAGTGGAAAGAAGACGGGATCTTGAGTCTTAACCCATACCTTCTTGTCTCAGGTTCACCACTTATCAGTGTGTGAGAAATTCAACAAGTTAATTATCCTCTCTGAAATTTGGCTTTCCTCATCTGAAAATAACTCATATTTCATTATATATAATGCTTACATGTAGATATTAATAGCCCTTACTTGTAAGATTATGAGATATTAACAAAAAATCTGGGCCTGCAATATGATAACAACGTTGATTAACTTAAATTATTGCCTGGATGATCTTTCTTTCTCTATAATTTTCTAGCTTCATCCTTCTGAGAAATGCATCTATTTAGTAAGTGGGAATGATATGTTCCTATACCCAAAAGAAAAAATTTATAGGCACATATAGTCCTTCAAAAGAGGATTTCTTTCTCATAGACACAGGTTAATATAATAGATGAGAACTGATTCTTATCTAGAAGTCTTCAGTCAGTATGTCTTTAACTGGGTATGTGGTCTTGGAAAAATAAACTATTTGAGGCTCTCCTTTTAGCAGAGTTAAAGAGATTGAATGAATGAGTTGAGAAAGCGTGAAATGGTGAAACCAAGGAGAGTAATGTAGGTTGCTAAGGGGGGGAAATAAAGTTTTGTATTTAGAGAGAAATCTGTTTCTGATTAAGTAACAACAACAATATTAACTAGGAAGAATAAAGAAAATGAGAAAAGCCAACATTTGCAATATGGCAAAATTTCTAGTAGATGTAGAATCTTTCTGCTAGAAAGTTATCTAAAGTTTATTCAAAAATTCTGGAGGCTTACACTGCTTGGTTATTACAATATTTAAAAGAATGGGAAAGTCTATGAAAACACCCAGCACAAGAACTGTCAAACAAGAGATATTAATACTTTTAACTGGATATCAATTTGAAGATTTGGAAGATAAGTTGTCCTTTGTTTTACATCTTTCATAAATCAAGAATCATTTGAAAGAAAACCACTAAAGAAGGCTGGTTCTATGAAAATTCATCTAATAAGATTCATTTTTGTAATCATTATAATCAATAGAATGTACTAGGATAGATCCAAAATATTATCTTTCAGTGAATAACTGAAGAGGAACTCTACCTAAGATGCATTTAACTATGTACTAAATTTCTTATTTAATTTCCTTGATACATCCAAAACATGGACTATATTATTACCTTCTGTTATTAACTTCAACAATGGTATAAAGGTGAAAATTTCTCTCAGTTGAAAACTATAATTTGAGATTCACCACTCTGAGTTCCCCATAAAATAATATTTTTTTACTGTTAATATCCTTAGTATCCTATATCTATCCTTTTTATCTCATATTTTTAATTTTCACATTTGCTGAATTACATCTTCTATACAAAAAAATCATATGAAAGCTTCAAACATGCAAATAAAGAGCTGAGGTTTAACATATTAACTCTCTAATAAACTATTAGTATTTTTGTTGACATTGCATTATATTTTTTTGACTTTATTTTTAGAGCATTTTTAGGTTCACAGCAACACTGAAAGGAAGGCACAGAGGTTTCCCATATACCCCCAACTGCTAGACATGCAGAGCCTCCCCAATCATCAACACCCTTCATGAAAGCAGTACACTTACAGAATCTACAGGGACACATCATTATCATCCAAGGTCCATAGTTTGCATTAGGATCACTGTTGGTGGTGTTCATGTCTATGGGCTGGGGTTTGGAAAAATGTATAACATGTATCCATCATTATAGTATCACACAGAGTAATTTTACTGCTCTAAAGATCCTCTGTGCCCTGTCTATTAATCCCTTTCTCTCTCCAAATCCTGGCAAACACTGATCTTTTCATTGTCTCCATACCTTTGCCTTTTCTGGAATGCCACATATTTGGAGTTGTACAGTACATGGTCCTTCCATATTGGCTTCTTTCAGTTAGTGACATGCGTTTAAATTTCCTCTATGTCTTTTCATGGCTTGCTAGCTCACTTCTTTTTAGCACTGAGTAATATTCCATTGTCTGGATGTACTAGAGTTTATTTATCTATTCACTGACTGAAAAGACATCTCAGTTGCTTCCAAGTTTTACAATTATGAATAAAACTGCTATAAACATTCACGTACAGGCTTTTATGTGTTTTCATTTCCTAGGAGCATGACTGTTAGATTTTATGGTAAGAGTATGTTTAGTTTTGTAAGAAACTGTCAAACTGTCTTCCAAAGTGGCTGTACCATTTTGCATTCCCACCAGCAATGAATGAGAGTTCCTGTTGCTTCACATTCTCATTAGCATTTCATATTGTCAGTGTTCTGGATTTTGGCACTGTAATAGATGTGTAAAGGTATTTCATTAATATTTTGATTTGCATTTCCCTGATGGTGAAGATGATGTGGAACATCTTTCCATATGCTTACTTGCCACTTGTATATTTTCTTTGATACAGTGTCTGCTCAGGTTCTTGACCAGATTTTAAATATACAAATTCAAGGAGTTTTATATTTGTGTTTTATGTTTAGGTGTGTGATCCATTTTGAGTTAATTCTTGTGAAGGGGGTAAGATCTGTGTCTAGATTTATTTTTTGCATGTGTATGTCCAAGTTGTTCCAATAGGATTTGTTGAAAAGATTATCTTTTCTCCATTGTATTATCCTTGCTTCTTTATTAAAGATCAGTAGACTGTTTTTATATGGGACTATTTCTGGGCTCTCTATTCTATTCAGTTAAACTATCTGTCTATTCTTCTGCAAACACCACACCATCTCATTACTGTGGCTTTGCATTATATTTTGAATATAGAGATGTTAAGCAAAAAGAAATCAAAGTCCCTCCATTTTGATGCATTAAATGTCAGGCACATTTTTCTTCCTAATTGGGTGAGAAATTTTTCTCTAAATACACTAATTTCAAGTAAATTAAACATTTCTTCCTAAGAGTAACATTTCTGAAACTATATTATAATATTACAATCAGGATATTGATATTTAATTTGTTCAGGTTTCTTACATGATCCAAGATATTGTTATTTTGATGATTGTTTCATAAACACTTCAGGAAAGAAAAAGTATTCTGGTGTTGTAACTAAATGTTCTATAAATATTAAATAAAACTTGTTGGTTGACTGTGTTTTTCAGATCTTCTACATCCTTGCTGATTTTCTGTGTTGTAGTTCTGTCAGTTGCTTGTAAGAATGGTGCTGAAGTTCCAAAATGTAATGGATTTTCCCATTTCTCCTTTCTGTTGTATCAGTTTTGTCTCATGTGCATCAAGGCTCTACTGTTGAGGATTAAGTCTTCCTGGCAAATTGTTTTTATGATAAGTGATATTCCTCTTTTTCTCTACTAATTTTCTTTGTTCTGGAGTCAATTTTATGAGATATTAATATAGCCTTTCCTAATTTTTTACATTAATGTTTGGGTATATCTTTATCTATGCTTTTACTTTCAACCTACCTATGGTATTATGTTCGAAATGAGTTTCTTGTAGATAGCATGTACTTTGGTCACGTTTTTTATGCATTCTGTCAATTGCTGTCATTAACTGATGTATTCAGACCATTTATACTTAAAGTAATTATTGATATATTAGGGTTTAAATCTGCCACTTCATTATTTGTTTTCTGTTTGTTTCTTTAATTACTTATACCTCTGTTTCTCATTTTTTGTTTCCCTGTGAGCCACTTAAACATTTTTTATGATTACATCTTTTTATAGTGTTTTTGAGCATATCTTTTTGTGTAATTTCTGAAATGGTTGCTTTGGGTATTACAGTATACACATGTGACTCAATACATCTATTGGTATTAATGTTTTATTAATGCTTCAAGTGAAATATAGAAATCTCAATTCTATTTAGGTCCCTTTACCATCCTTACTTTTAAATATAATTGTCTTAAGTATTAGATGGTGGAAATTTTTCTGTTTTCAGTTATCAAATGTAATGTGCAAAACTCATGAAGAAAAGGATAGTCAACAATAATCATATATAATAACACATTTATATCTCTGTTCTTTCTGTTGTTCCTTCTTCCTTTCCGATATTTCAATATTCTTCCTTTAACCCTTTCGTTAGTATTTGAAAAAGTTCACTTAGCAAATTTTGAAGACTAGGTTTATTAGTGACAAATTCCTTTAGTTTTCTTTCATCTCAGAATGTTTATTTCCCCATCATTCCTGAAGATCACTTTCATCAGATATAAAATTTGCAGCCGTTTTTGTTTATTGGCACTTGAAAAATGATGTGATACTTTCTTCTGGCCTCAGTGGTTTCAGATGAAAAGTTTGCTGTCATTCTAATAGGTGTTTCCCTATAAATAATGCATAACTTTTCTCCAGCTGCTTTCAAGAGTTTATGATCTGTTTTTTCTTGGATGTCTTCAGTTTAATATATTTGGGGTACTTTCAGCTTCTTGGATGTGTAGATATGCGTCTTTCTAAAATTTAAAAAGTTTTTAGCCATGAACTCTTTAAATATTCTTTCAGGTCTATTTTTTCTCCTTTCTTTCTGTAATGTCAATGATATGAATGTTGGATCTTCTGTTATTGTCCTTCAGGTCTCCATGGCTATTACTTTTCTTTCTCTTTTTTTTTTAAGCTTATTTTATCTCTGCTTTTCAGATTAAGTAAACTTTATTGACCTGGTCTCTAGTTGACTAATTCTATCCTCTGCCATCTCCACTATAGTAATGAACCTATCCAACAAGTTTTTTTGGGAGGTGAGGAGGGTTTCGTCCACAAATTTCTGCTACTGTATTTTCCATTTCTACAATTTCCATTCTAAAACAACTATAATACAATATTCTAGCATTTTCATGATGGCTGTTTTAAAATCTTGGTCAGACAATTCCAACATCTTATGTTGGCATTTCTTGATTGTCTTCTCTCATTTAAATCATAATCTTTCTTTTTCTTATTATAATGGGTGATTTATGATTATATCTTGGGTATTTTGTTTACTATGCTAAAAAAAAAAACCTCTGCAATCAATATAAATCTTTCCACTCTAGCAGGAAGTTGCCTTCTTTAGGTTTAGTGCACAGATCTCTGCTTACATTTTGGAGCTGTGATTTCAATGACAGTTTAATTACCAGAGCATTTGCAGTGTTATTTTGATCTTTTTGGTTTATTTGGTGTTTCTGTCTTTGCTGGCAGTGCTTGAGAAGGCAAAAGATGTTTCCTAGGCCCAGTCACTGGGTGTTTCTTGTCTTGATGGAAGGTCTCAGGCCTGCAGGTACAAAGAGGCTTTCTGAGCCAAACATTACTGTGGCAGAATCTTCCTGTCAATTTGGGTCAGAAAGTACTTCTCAGGACGTGTGCTGGTTGTGTCAGGATCTCTGCCACAGGTTCCTCTGGGCATCCATGATGTATCTGGGTGGGGACAAAAGGTCTCAAGCCTGAAGGAAGAACTGTTTTGACGGGATCTCTCTTGCCCATGACGTTTATTTCTTTGTGGGGTAAGAAAGTCTCAAGCCTGCATGGACAGAGTCTACTAGAGCTGGGCCAGCTGATGTGCTGGGATCCCTCTGGTGGGTGCCACCTGGCTACACTGTATCTGTCCACTGGAGAGGTAAGTCTCACATGCTGCAGAGAAGAAAAGTGCTTCCCTTGGAGTGGTACAGAAAAACAGAGATTGCCATGGTTTTTAGTAGGAACTCTTGTTTGATCCAAAGGAGGCATACATCTACCTGGGTTGCTTCCTGTTGCAAGGTTTGGATCTATGAAAATTTGGGTCTGGATAACATCTTGCTATTGTGTGAGAGACTGAAGATGCCATTTCTCTGTGCTGTTCCTCCAGTTCCAGGATATCAAACCAATTTTCCTTCTTACCATCTTTCAGGATTTTCTTCTTCTTACTTCTTGCATTATCTTTAGAAGTTACAGTCATACTTAGCAGGGAGGAGAAGAAAAAAATAAGTTCACTCCATCTTGCCTAAACTGACAGTTTCTCTGAGTATCTTTGAACCTTTAAATCTGACAATGTAGGGGTTTTTTTTTTTAAGTTTTTCAAAATTTAAACTCAGACTAGCATGAGATACAGTGCTTGTGGCCCCATAAATTTTCATCAATTCTCACCACATTTCTATGTATCTGCTTCATTCCAACCATATTCTGTGCTACTTGAAACCTCAAATTAATGTAAATCCCATTCCTTATTTTCTTTAAATTGTACTCCAGGTTTAAGATACAGCTTAAGCAGTCCGCTTCTCAGAGAAGTATCTCCTGACTCCCCATGGCTAAATTAGGCATCCTCATCTATGTTCCTCCACTTTACTTTCACAACACCCTCCACTGGTATCACTTCCCAGGATGTCTGATGACAGTTAATATTTCATCAGTTCCTAGAATAGGTCTGCATATTGGAGGCTATCAGTATCTGTTAAGCAATCACAGATGGTGTTAGTTAAGTATCAGAAATGGCTCTGCAGGAGTGGTAAGCTACACAAGAAATTAAATATGATTAAAGAAACACATAAATGTTGAAAGTTTTTATGTCACTAAGTGTCTTAACAACACTCTTTTCCTTAATTCTCAAGGCATAGATTACCTCATTTTACAGATGAAGAAGAAAGTGATTCAATGTTCTTTTTACTACTGCCAGTTACTATCTCCATATTTTTCAATGAGAAACTAGATTTAGAAATATGAATCACTGTTCATAAACTATTATTTTGTAACTGTTATTTAAAAATAAAGTAAATATGGTCTTTCCACTGAAAAAGATAAAAAAGCAAAAAGTATAAATGAAAACCAAATGGTTTCATTTTATGGACAGATCTGTCACAAGATACACACTAACATTTTCATGTATTACAATTAAGTAATTTGTATGCATAATTTCTTATCTAAAGATAAAATATAGACATAGCACCCAACTCAGAATATGCAAAAGGATATATATAGAGAGAGAGAGGGAAAAGTGTATTTCATTCCTACTCTTGCCACAGAGAAATTCATTTTTCCTCCAGAGTCAATCATTGCTACCTCTCTGTTTGTTTTCATTCAATAATATATATAAATATATTCTTTTTTTTTTCATTCCCACAAATGGTAGGTGGACATAAACACTGAAAAACTTGGGTTTTTTTTTTAGTTTGATTAGTATTTTCTGGATGTTATTTTTTTGCTATGTTATTATTACAAGTGGAGTTCTGTTCTATTTGTATGTGTTCATATTTATTACATTTTATTTCTTCAAGTATGTGATATAATTAGAAAAATCTCTCCAATCTTGAGATTGAATTTTTTTTAGAACACAAATCTTTAAACACAAATTTTATGTGTTTTCTTACAGCTCTTTTATGGCTTTGTGTTTTGCTTACTCTGTGGAATTAATTTTGGTATAAAATGTGACAAAGGAGAGATACAACTTCAATTTTTTTTCTAGATGATACAGTACATCCAAAACTACTTACTGATTTATCTTTGCCCACTGATTACAAATGCTACCTTTATTATATACTGAAATGTTCTGTATATTTGGATCTGCTACTTGATTTTTATTTTGTTCATTCATCTAATTGACTACATGCTCCAGTATCAAACTTTAATTTCTGTAGCTTTACAATATATTTCTTGATTCAATATTTATGAATTTTATTTAGCTTTAAATTAGTAGTAACAATAATAATGATAATGATAATGATAATAATAAAGGCTTAAGAGCAATTGGGAAATTTGCCTCAACTCTTTTTTTTTCAATTGAGTTATAGTCAGTTTACAACGTGTCACTTTCTGGTGTACAGCATAATTCTTCAGTCGTACATGAATATACATATATTCATTTTGTATTTTTTCACCATGAGCTACTACAAGATATTGAATATATTTCCCTGTGCTATACAGTATAAACTTGTTTATCTATTTTATATGTACCAGTCAGTATCTGCAAAGCTCCAACTCACAGTTTATCCCTTCCCACACCCCTCCCCCCGGCAACCACAAGTCTGTATTCTATGTTTGTGAGTCTGTTTCTCTTTTATATATATGTTCATTTGTCTTTTTTTTTTTTATTCCATGTATGAGTGATATCATATGTTATTTTTTCTTCTCTTTCTGGCTTACTTCACTCAGAAAGACATTCTCCAGGGACATCCATGTTGCTGCAAATGGCATTATGTTGTCATTTTTATGGCTAAGTAGTATTCCACTGTATAAATATACCACATCTTCTTTATCCAGTCATCTGTTGATGGACATTTAGGTTGTTTCCATGTCTTGGCTATTGTAAATAGTGTCGCTAGGAACATTGGTGTACAGGTGTTTTTGAATTAGGGTTCCTTCTGGATATATGCCCAGGAGTGGGATTGCTGGGTTATATGGTAAATCTATTTTTAGTCTTTTGAGGAATCTCCATTCTGTTTTCCACAATGGCTGCATAAACTGCATTCCCACCAACAGTGTAGGAGGGTTCCCTTTTGTGCCTCAACTCTTGAATGCTCTCAGTGCTGCCTCAGCACTGTGGAGTGTCCAGAAGGCTCAGTTGCTGACTGTGAGTCTTGGGCATGCATGGTCCATGTTCTCTGAGAACATTTCTGGAAAGAGGTTATTGTTCCAGCATTAGTACTAATCTCACCAGTCTTTGATTTTCCTCTTTCACCACATGAAGAACTTCTGTATACTGTTGTTTGTCCAGACAAGGTTCAGCAATTCCACTTTCAAATCTGATATTCAGGTCCATCAAGCTCCCTTCAGTTGGGCTAAGTAAGCACCTCACACTGGTCAGAGTGGCTACCATTAAAAAGTATACAAATAATAAATGCTGGAGAGGGTGTGGAGAAAAGGGAACCCTCCTGTTGGTGGGAATGTAAACTGGTGCAGCCACTATGGCAAACAGTATGGAGGTCCCTTAAAAAACTAGATATAGAGTTACTATGCAATATACTTTAAAATTTGTTACAATAGCATCCCTTTTAATTATTGTAGTTTTATATGCTTTAACATCTGATTGGACTAGTACCTCCTTACTATTCTTACTTTTCCAAAGCTTCCTGGCTTATCTTATTTGTTCATTTTCTCCTAAGTGTTATAAATCATCTGTTACAATTTTTTAAAAAACCCAATTGATATTTATTGAAATGAAATCAATTTATACATTAAGTTGGAGAAATTTAACATCTTTAAGAAACTGATTCTTCTTATCCAGGATTATGGTCTACTACTATTACATTTCTTCAAGATTTGTGTGTGGGTATACCACAAACATTTCTAATTTTCTTTAAACCATCTTACATATTTAATGTACAGTTTAAGAATTTTATTATTTTTGGTGCTATTTTCAATGGAGTATTTACTTCCAATTTATCTTCCAAATAGTATTTACTGGAATATAGGAAGGCAATTAAATTATTTCTATTAGTATATTATATTGCCACATTAATTGAATTCTATTTTGTTTTTGTTTTTATCGTTTTTAAATAACTCTCTTCAGTTTTCCTGCTCCCTTTCAAATACTTATTTCTTTATTTCATCAAATTACATTGGCACGTATCTTCAGAACAATGTTAATAATCATGAGTAAGATTACATCACTATTTATGTATATGCATATGTATAATATATTGCCTTGTTTCTCTTTGTAATGAGAAACCTCAGCTTTTTCCTAAGTATTGCCAGAATTCTAAGAATTCTCTCATGATTCTGTTGTTACCCTCCCGATAGTCTGCAGGGTTAATCTCTCTCTTTTGCCCGTGTACGTATTTCAATGCTCAGTTTACTCTCATCTTCTCTATAAGACTGCTTTATTCCCTTTACCCTGGAGTGACCCCTCTAACATGTATTATTTGATATATTAACTTATTCATTAATTCAGTATTGACTGATCATCTACTATGTGGCATGCCTGAATGCGCCCTGAATGAGGCAATTTTGTTTTAAAACTTGAAATGAGATAGTCTCTATCTTCCAGGAGCTAAAAGTACAATAAGAGAGCAGAACTGTCTGTCTGTGCATCTTTGGAGACAATATGGAGGAGTGTTTATGTTTATGGGCTTTGGATTGAGACAGTTCACCATTTTTAATCCTCACCATCTATGGTAACTTGAACAAATTACTTAAGCTCGCTAAACCTCATTTGCCTCATGTGAATGAAGGATGTGCCTCATAATGGTTTTTATGGTTATACATGATGATGCTGGAACAGCTCTGAGCATAGGACCAGAACATAGTGAGAGCTCAATGAATGTTAGTTACTGTTACAATTAATAGAGTTAAACACTATTAGAGGTTCACACAATGTGCCCTAGAAGACAAGGAGTTTTTCAGAAAGCATACAGAAACAGTCTGAAAAGAAAATCAGACTATCTCACAGATAAGTGTAAAGAATTCAAAAGAAGAAAGTTTTATAAAGGAAGAAAAAGCACAGATGAGGTAATAGGCATATATAAATAAGAGGATGGCATGCTGAGAAATGAAAGATATTTCAGTAAAATTAGAGACCAGTACCGGGAAACAAGCTGGGAAAGTGGACTCTAGAATCATATGCTACAGTTTCCATTCTATTTTTTAAGCAATGACTCACATATGCTTTTGTTTAACTACTTTACTACTTCATTATTTCTAATATCTTCTGACTACTAAGACTATATGACTAGAAATCTAAAGAGTAGACTTTCTATATTTCACATTTACTTTGCCAAATATCTACCTTAGTGCTTTGCATACATTAATATCTGTTGAATGAACAAATGAAACTATAATATATGATTTAGAAGAATAAAGTTATGCCTACTAGATAAGTGATAATCTAAAGCTGGAAAGCCAATATGCTTTCATAATTTAAATTTCACCTTTTCTATTCCCCAATTCAGAGAGACAGCTTTCTGACTCTTAGGTACACAAGAGGGAATTCTTCATAGCTTGTCCTCGATTTTATGTTAGAAGGAAATCATTATGATTTTATTAAAACTGGAACTTATGCTTTGAAAGTCACTACCTCACATGTACTAAACATCAAATATAATATTGGCCATACAGACAAATAAAATTGATTTCTGCTTTCTATAAGCTCAGAGATTAATAGAAAAAAAAGACATAAAAATCTATATGAACACATATTCCAGAGAGATAAAATACAGTTGAGAGTTATGATGAATACATTGGTTTAGAAAGACTTGCCTGTCAGTAATAAGAACAATAGTTTATGGTGAAAAAAGACCCAGATTAAAAGAACCAGCTAGACAACTGATGCAATAACCCTATTGTCCCCATAAAGGACATTAAAAAGCTCACTCTAATGTACCAATGAAAATTTTTTTAAAAGATGCTAATACTTATCACTTATCACTGAATATTTTTAAAACTGTATAGTATTTTATCCCAAAATAAAATTAGTTTTTCCTAGGTTTGCAGCCTGATAAACAAGAAAAAAAGTCCTAGACAAATGTGTACTAATATTACTGCTTTTGCATATTCCAATTATCCTTTTTAAAGATTCCATAATGTATTTAATCATGGGTAGAAAAACTAACTAAACAAAGAATTAAGTGATAAACATATAAACAAAAATAAACCCTTTTTTAAAGATCTTTCAAAAAGATCGGAGCTACAGTATTATAGGAAGAAAAATACATTCTCTCAAATTACTAGATAACAAAACAGCTTGATAGTCACTTTTGGATGGCATACAAACATTCCTATAAAATCTGATCTACATTACACAGCAGAATTTTTAGTTTTTTCTTTTTAAAGTAATTATATTGTCTACTATAGTCTGAATTAAAGGCTATTTAGAAAGAATTTACGTGATTTTTTCAGAGTTACTGATTATTGACATTATCGTATTTTATTAATAAGATGGAATGTCATTAAGAATAAATATGAAAATTACAACAGTTCTTTGTATTTTCATTACCAGGTCACAGAACAATGTTTTCTAACATAACTTGTATTCATATGCATGCAAGTATCATAATGTATTATTTCTGAGGTATGCTACAAACAGGAACACACACACTTACACACATTTGTGACTAATGCTAAATCATGACCATTTTGATATTTTCAAATAAAATTTCATCAAGCACTTAAAAGCTCTTTTCAAATTTAGACAAATGAAAAATGAAGCATTACTTGATAATGGCAAGCATTCAAAGTTAAAAAGCTTTCCGATTTAGTATTCAAAGTAAGTCTTGATCTTTAGTGAATTACATTGAGTGTAATCTAAGCTTTCACTGATACTTGACCTATTATTACTATACCACATGATTACATAAAATGCCTCAAACAAAGTGAATATAAATATTCATAATTTTACCATCGTGTATAAAGACAAGACATCTACATGGTGATAAGAAATATATAACTGACTAAACCGTATAAAATATGAATTAAATTTTAGGATTGTTTATACAGTTCTAAATATACTTCAATGATCACACTGAATAGATCACATGTACAGAACATAGTACTTTGGGAGAAGACCCATGAGTTAAGTCTTCACATATATAAGATAGATAAATTATTTGTATGTCAAGAATATTCTAGGCATAAGGATAAGGGAATACAAGGCAAAATGAATTTAATTGGGATTCAAATAATTTGGCTGGGTATGATTTTCATATATGTGACAATATTGTGATAATATATTATAGCTGATCTGCTAAAAAACTTAAGTATTGAGTCCAGTTTGAAGGTTATCACAATTATGGTATATAAGTTGTTACTACTTATTGCATAGCCTGAATTCACATAATGATAGTGAGAATGGCGAGAACAGTATGAATTGCTAATTAAGAAGCTGTACTAATAAAACTCGATATTTAAAAGGGAATGGGAAAGACTTTGGTAAGTGAGCTGATAAGGGCCTCGAGGATATCGGAGAAGAGAAAAAGTCTGCAAGATAATGAGAATGATCCATTTTGAACATATCAAAGGTGACATTCCTGGGGGTCATCCTGTTAAGGAAACTGATCTGAAAATAAAGATTATATTGTCATTAACTAACAGTTCAGTGGATTAAATCATTCAGAAAAAATGCATTGAAAAAGAAGATCGATGCCTAGAACTGGAGATATTCACACTTAAGGAAAAGGCATTAGCAACAGAAATTGAGAAGAAATGAGCAAGAGAATAAGAAGAAAGGATAAATGGTTTGGAAGCCAAATAGTGTGTTTTAAGGATAAGGAAATAATTAACAATATAAAATTACAAAGAAGAGAAGGATAATAAAGTCCACCAATAGCGACAATTAGAAAACTATGGGCATCCTTAGTAGGAGAAGTTTCTATAAAGTGCTGGAATCTGTTGAAAACTTACTGGCTGGTAAGAAACTGAAGGATTTTAGGGTAACTGCATATGAAGGGAAGATGAGAAGCTGGGTGGCAGAAAGATATTCAGTACTATGTTTCTTTCATTTGTAAACAAGATTCTTGACAAATGCACTTTCTTTCAAGACTGGGATGAAAGAAATGATGCTGAATGCAATTATATACAGATTTATATGTAGGAAGTAATATGGTACATTAAGTGAGTTTAAATCCCATAATCTCCATTTTCTCTGTGGAAAGAAAGGTATGCAAAATTTCCTTCTGAAATAGAGGATGGGGTAGAGGTGGCCATAATCAATGTCTCAAAGACTTGAAATGAGATATGGAGAGCAAGATGATAAAAAGACATGTGACATTACAAGGCAGGTGGTGATAAGAATAGAACAAGAGTGGGAATCCTCATATAGGCCATGGTATCAATTCATTCTATTCCCACAAAAGTATTAGATTCCCAGATCATTCCAAGTGTTCGTATCCATTCCCAGCTGAAAGTTATCTTTCTAGGTCTAAAGAAACTAGAAGATTCATGCTTTCCCTTGGTGTACCTCCCCGTTTCACCTCTCATCTTAAATCCAGGGCTTACACGATGACTGCATTTAAAAGAAGACGATTTGCTGTGTCACTTTGTTAGAGGGTGTCCAATAATTTCTTCTGGAACTAAAGATAAACCAAATTTTTTAGTACTTCAAGGGGAGGTGACCCCAAGAACAGATCAGTGCCAGTTAATTATTATTCTACCAAATCCTTAGATTTTAAAATTATACCTATTAATTGCTACAGAAGTGTTTTATTGCCTTTTTTATGCATATAAGTATTCCATAGTAAAATATGCTCCAATATATATGAAGTTTCTTTCACATCTATTATTTCTCAGTCTCATTTAATCTTCATGATTAGAGCAGATTCAGGTCAACTATATTATTCCCAAAGAAAAGAGTGTTTATTAACTTTATTTGGTATAATAATGTCAGGTTGAGCCTAGTAAAAAAAGAAACTGAAATCAGTGTTTAAACAGCCTAATAGTCATGCTAACAAGTTAAAGTTTTTTTTTAATCCATTGACCATAAAATACAGTGCAATGTAAATGTAAATGAATAGGCAAAATTAATGTTATAGAAGATTGGCTATCTTATTTGACTTATCTAAACTAGTAAAAACAAATATAGTAGCAAGTATAATATTTGGCATCCTTGGGAAAATGTAAAAAATAATTTTTAATTCTCTTAATAATTTTATCAAAAGAATATTATACTAGAAATTGCTCCTTGTGGATTTATACACTACAGAAAGTAAAAAATTTACTTGCTGTGTTATCTATTAGGTATCCTAATCTGATTTACGTATTTTCTAAACTTAGTCAAGTTTGAAGATAAATACAAACAAGAGATATTTTTCATCCAGGAAGAAGTTAATGAAATCCTTATTAGATCATAGAACTAAATATTTTATCAAGTAATAGTTTCACTGATTTCACTTCAAAATGCAAGGATAAAGATGTGTTAAAAATTTATATGTGAGAAAATAGATATTTCAGCTGATCTTTTAAATGTAGTGATTTTCAGAAAAAGCATAAAATTATCAATCCTATGTGACAGCAATTGTTCTCAAAATCATATTCTATTTGGAAGTATGTACAATTTCTCCTGCATTATATTGTAACTCTTTACAGTGAAAACCCATAACTGACATTCAAGTCTCAAGCACTTTTCAAGTCATATGCTAAAATGTGTATTAAAATATATTGCAAATGTATTCAAAACTATTGTTATTAAACATATCCAACAATTTGGCTGGATTTTCAATGTTCCAGTTTGGTACCTAATTTTAAGATGAACTGAATGTTCATTCTGAGAAATGTCACTGGGCTATATTGTCGATAACTCTTTGAAATGGATGAATAACTACAATTAACAAGGAAATTTCAAATTAATGGAAAGTGTACTCTGAATGATATTAGTATTTCCAAGACTTTGTGAATCTTATGGGAATAGTTAGAAATAAAAAAGAGGAAACCTATTAAATTGCTTGAAATTGCCAGGTTGTAAAGCACGAAAAAGCTGGCATGTTAAATTAATTGAATTACTAAGAGTCCAAAATTACAAATTATGCAATATGCACCAGAGCTGATTCAACAGCTTTTAATTTTTTTCATTGTTTTACAACTGCTGTAGTTATATTTTTTCTGAATCTATAAACTATGCCAAAACATCTGATTTCTAAATGTTTTAAGCCAACACAAATTCACAAATGAAATTCAATTTGACAGAAACAATTTAAGTAATAATGTAGCTTTTTCTGAGGACTTTTTTAAAAACATAGGTCTCTCTCATTATATAGGAAATTTACTATGAAAGAACAAAGGAGTCAAACTCCCCATGCTTTCAGTACTTGAGGACAAATGTAAATCATTGTTTTAGAATAAGCAAATACAGTTGGAGCCTTACAATCATGCATTAATATATATATTTTAATATAAAAAGTCCTTGTACCACTTGTAGTAATTCTCCTTTTATGCGGCCAAGAGAGAAATTAATACGTAATTCAATGATTTAGAAAATGTCTGTTTTAGCAAGTTCTTAGTGGCATGAAACCATCTGAAGTGTTATAGGAGAAAAGTAGTAGTTGATAGATTTTTTAATTGTCATGGAGGACGAAGTATAAAACAACAAAAGGGTACAGTGAATTAGTAAATCTTAATCTCCTCAGTTCTTCATTCCTTCTTCTTCCATTCATTTAATATGTATTTCATGCCTTTTACATGTAAGATCTCATTCTAGACCTTGAGGATGTTTCATTAAAAATAAGGAAATATTAGCTTTTTTATCTCCCCTTAATAGAGGCACTGGGGATTAAACCCAGGACCTTGTGCACACCAAGCATACACTCTACCACTGCGCTATACCCTAAAAGAAAGTCTCTTTGATAGTGGTGTTGGGAAAGTTGGACAATCACATGTAAATCAATGAAATTAGACCATACACAAAAATAAACTCAAAATGGTTTAAAGACTTAAACATAAGACAAGATACTATAAACCTCTTAGAAGAGAATATAGGCAAAACATTCTCTGATATAAATCATAGCAATATTCACCTAAGGCAATCTACTGAGGCAATAGAAATATAAGCCAAAATAAACAAATGGGACCTAATTAAACTTATAAGCTTTTGCATAGCAAAGGAAATCAATCAATCAATCGAAAAGACAACCTATGGAATGGGAGAAAATACTTGCAAACAATGCAACTGATGAGTTTAATTTTCAGAATATACAAACAGCTCTTACAATTCAATAACAAAAAAACAAGCAACCCAATTAAAAGATGGGCAGAAGACCTAAACAAGCAATTGTCCAATGAAGACATAAAATGGCCAACAGGCATATGAAAAATGCTCAATATTGCTAATTATCAGAGAAATGCAAATCAAAACTACACTGAGTATCACTTCATACCAGTCAGAATGGCTATCAGTAAAAATTCCACAAACAATAAATGCTGAAGACGGTGTGGAGAAAAGGGCTCCTACACAAAGAATAAATGCTGGAGAGGGTGTGGAGAAAAGGGCTCCTACATTGTTGGTGGGAATGCAGTCTGGTGCAGCCATTATGGAAAACAGTATGGAGTTTCCTTAAAAGACTGAAACCAGAATTACTTTAGGATCCAATGATCCTGCTCCTGACCATATATCTGGAGGAAACTCTAATTTGAAAAGATACATGCACCCCAATGTTCAGAGCAGCACTATATACAAAAGCCAAGGCATGGAAACAACTTAATTGTCCATCAACAGATGACTGGATAAAGAAGGACTACTACTCAGCCATAAAAAGAATAAAATAATGCCATTTGCAGCAACATGGGTGGACCTAGAGATCATCAGTCTAAGTGAAGTGAAGCCAGAAAGAGAAAGAAAAATACATGTGATATCACTTAAATGTGGAATCTCAAAAAAAAAAAAAAAAGAAAGACACAAATGTACCTATTTACAAAATAGAGACAGATTCACAGACATAGAAAACAAACATGGTTACCAGGGAGAAAGGGCATGGGAAGGGATAAAATGAGAGTCCGAGATTTGCATATACTAACTACTATATATAAAATACATAAACAACAAAGTCCTACTATATAGCATTGGGAACTATATTTAATACCTTGTAATAGCCTATAATGAAAAAGAATACAAAAAGGAATATATATATAATGTATAAATCAGTCACTAAGTAGTACACCAGAAATTAACACAATATTGTAAATCAACTATATTTCAATAAAAAGAGAGGAAAATAAATAAATAAGTAAGTAAATAAATAAATAATCAATCAATCAATCCACGCCCTGAAGGGCCTTTTATTCCAATATGGGGTGAAGCCAACAATAAGTAGGTAAATAAATACATAATATGTAAAATATGACAATGATAAGAAGAAAAAAAATAAAGGAAGATGAAGGGGATACAGGAGGATAAGGAAAATGTTCTATATAAAATGGTCAAGGATGACCCAACAGTAAGGTGGTATTTGAGCAGAAAGCCTAAGGAAACTATGGAGGACATCATGCAGAAATTTGGAAGAAAGGCAGTACAGGCATCTGGAACCAAGAGTGCAAAAAGACTGAGATGAGAAACTGCTTAACACGCTGGAGACAAACCAGGGAGGATAGAGCAGCTAGCGAAGCGAGCCAAAACTAGAGTAATAGAAGATAATTGTACAGCAAGAGCGAGGAACAGGATCATCAGGAACATTTTGTTCATTGCAAGTCCTTTGCTTTTCACCCAAGGATTGGGAAACCATTGTAAAATGTTAAAAATGGATATAACACAATATAATTTAGATATTAAAGGATGACTCTAGTGGCTTTGAAGACAATCGACTACAAGCGAGTAAGAACAAAAGAGAAGTAGGGAGAAGCGTGGGGAGGCTACTGCAATAATTCAGCCAAGAAGGTGGGCCAAAAACATGGTAGTGGTATAGATGGTTAAAACAGCTTAGATTCTGAATGTCTTATGACAAAATAAGCAAAAGAGTTTGTGAATGAAAGTTCTTAGAAGCGGAACACAGGCAAAGATGAGCTCAAGATGTTGAGCATGAGCAACAGGAGGAAGGTAAGTAATAGGATTCACTAATCTGGAGTTTTACAAAAGAGAACTCTTCTTTCTGAAAGGATCATGTTATAGCCTATATAAAAATGTACATGATTTATTATGAAAAATTACAACCAATTTTATATCTAAAGCACATGTGTGCACATCAAGTTATTTATTCAACAGACACTGCTTTTACTCAGGACCCTTTGGAGAAACTAAAGTGCCCACCAGGAATGCATGGTTGCATGATCTACAAATTAGAAACCACTGCACTAATTTACTTTATTGTTTTATGTGGTTAGATCAGGATTATGGTATGATGAGGACACAATAATATGATATATTCCTCACGTGGAGTATCTGAACAGCAAAGAACATAGGTATAACAGGAGGTAGCTTTTGTTACCATCACTGCCTGATTTAAATCAATATTGCCAGATTTAAATAACATATTCTCAGTATTTCTCAGGATTTGGGGATACTTACTCTCAGTATTTTTCGTTGAGTAAATGAAAGCATGAAGTCAGAAAGTAGTTAAGTTAAACTCAACAAACATTCCTTGAATAAATAATGCTTAGGGATTATGCTAGGGATAAAACCAAGAACAAGCTTCAAGTCCTCATAGGGTAATCAGGATGAAATATTTTTAGTTTCTATTAAAAGATGGCACATTTTTGTGTTGTGCTTGTTTTTCCTATGTGTGGTATAACAGAATGACAGTAGCTAGAAAGTTGTGGTTTAAAACAAGACACGGATGTAATTTCAGATTTTTTTTAAAAAGTAGAAAGGTCAATTAACAATTCTAATTTTTCCAATCCAAGAACATGGTATATCTCTCCATCTGTTTGTGTTGTCTTCAGTTACTTTCATCAGTGTTATAGTTTTCTGAGTACACACCTTTTACCCTCTTAGGTAACTCTGTTCCTAAGTATTTAATTTTTCTGATGTGATGGTAAAGGAAATTGTTTCCTTAATTTCTCTTTCTGATAGCTAGTTGTTAGTGTATAGAAACACAACAAATTTCTGAATATTAATTTTGTATCCTGTAACTTTATCGAATTCATTGATGAGTTCTTGTAGTTTTTCTGGTGGCATCCTTAGGGTTTTCTATGTACAGAATCATGCCATCTGCAAACAGTAAAGTTTTACCTCTTCCTTTCCAATTCGGGTTCCTTTTATTTCTTTTTATTCTCTGCTGTGGCTAGGGCTTCAAAAACAATGTTGAATAAAAGTGGTAAGAGTGGGCATCCTTGTCTTGTTCCTGATCTCAGAGAAAATAGTTTCAGCTTTTCACCTTGAAGTATGATATTAGCTGTGGATTAAAATGACCTTTCTACCCAAGACAATCTACAGACTCAATGCAATCCCTAACAAAATACCAATGGCATTTTCACAGAACTAGAACAAATAATTTTAAAATTTGTATGGAAACCAGAAGACCCTGAATAGCCAAAATAAATGTATAGTCACAAGCTGGGATAAATGTACTGAGAAAAAGGAACAAAGTTCTATAAAAGTCTGTAAGATAGCAATTACAAAGTAAGATGGCACAGTTGCTAAAACTTAAGGGACAATTTCCTTTTAATGGACTATCATGAGAAGGGTATTCTATCCTATTCAGAATAAATTTAAAAGTTTTAATATTTGAAATAACTTGAAGAATACTAAGTAATGGTTAATCAGTTAATCTAAATATATTTCCAAATGTCTGTTTCAATTACTAATATAGTAAATAATAATTGATATAACCCACAAAACAAAAGCTCTTCCAGGTCCGCAATAAATTTTAAGAATGTTAGAGGGTCCTGAAAAACATTAAAATCCACTGTATTAGTACATTTATCAGCTCTTAATATCTATGTACCTCAATTTCCTCATTTGAAAAATTTGGGTAAGAATAATGTCAAATTTATGGGCTTCTTGTGAAAATTAAATGAGATACTGTGGTGGCTAAAGTGGAATACCCCCAGATCCTCACATCTGGGACTGACACACGCACTCCCCCAGCAGCTGTGTTTTGGCAACAGCTCTCAGCTGAATCCATCTCCAGAACTTGGCCTCAGCTCTCGGCCCTTGCTACCTTGTCCAAGGTGGGTCACAGTCTCTCTCATGGCACTCTGGATCCACTGGTCAATGTCAAAGTATAGAGAATGCTTCCCTTGTCTCTATTTTGGACAAATGTGAAGGACCTTTTCAGCTGGAGAGGTCAAGGCAGATCAGTGCAACTTATCTTTCTGCCCAGTCCTGCTTTCTTTATCCTCCACTCACCACAGGCATAATCCATGAGGAGGCCACTGGTACACTTGAATAGTCAGAGGACAGAGGTTCAGGCCTTGCTGTTTCTGTCATAAGTGAAGTCACAGAGAATTTTTTGTTTTGTGAAGCCAGACAGTATGTCTCAATGTCAGACGGAAATGCAGGGTCACCACGTTTCTTTGACAGAGGGTCTTCCCTTAAGACAGGTTTCAAGGCCCTTCCTTGTCTATAGTATTTGAACTTCTTATCTTTCAGTTTAAAACTCTGAACCACCATGGGAGTCATTTTATTACTACACTGTAAAAACACGACTCACAACCCTGGCTGCTGGAATGGCTTCAGGGAGGCCCACAGCTGCTCAAGGCGGCTGGCCACCATGCTGAATCTCTGCTAAGGAGAGTGATTTGAGTTCTTTTTTTTTTTTTAACATTTTTTATTGATTTATAATCATTTTACAATGTTGTGTCAAATTTCAGTGTTCAGCACAATTTTTCAGTCATTCATGGACATATACACACTCATTGTCACATTTTTTTCTCTGTGGGTTATCGTAACATTTTGTATATATTTCCCTGTGCTATACAGTGTAATCTTGTTTATCTATTCTACAATTTTGAAATCCCAGTCTATCCCTTCCCACCCTCCACCCCCCTGGTAACCACAAGTCTGTATTCTCTGTCTGTGAGTCTATTTCTGTCCTGTATTTATGCTTTGTTCTTGTTTGTTTGTTTTTGTTTTTGTTTTTTAGATTCCACATATGAGCGATCTCATATGGTATTTTTCTTTCTCTTTCTGGCTTACTTCACTTAGAATGACATTCTCCAGGAGCATCCATGTTGCTGCAAATGGCATTATGTTATCAGTTTTTATGGCTGAATAGAATTCCATTGTATAAATATACCACATCTTCTTTATCATTGATGAAGGAAATTAAAGAAGACTTTAAAAAATGGAAAGATATCTCATGCTCTTGGATTGGAAGAATCAATATTGTTAAAATGGACACACTGCCCAAGGCAATCTACAGATTTAATGCAATCCCTATCCAATTACCCAGGACATATTTTACAGAACTACAACAAATCATAATAAAATTTATATGGAACCATCAAAGACCTAGAATTGCCAAAGCATTACTGAAGAGAAAGAAAGAGGCTGGAGGAATAACTCTCCCAGACTTCAGACAATACTATAGAGCTACAGTCATCAAGACAGCATGGTATTGGTACCAAAACAGACATACAGACCAATGGAGCAGAATAGAGAGCCCAGAAATGAACCCACAAACTTTTGGTCAACTCATCTTCGGCAAAGGAGGCAAGAGTATACAATGGAAAAAAGACAGTCTCTTCAGCAAATGGTGTTGGGAAAACTGGACAGCAGCATGTAAAACAATGAAGCTAGAACACTCCCTTACACCATATACAAAAATCAACTCAAAATGATTTGAGTTCTTAAAAGCAGCCTTCACTGAAAAGGTCTCTCTCTCACATATACACACAACTTAACTTGGCTGCTATCAGTCTCCTTGGCAGATACCCAGATTTTAATTTAAACCTCATTTAATTTTTACAACTACTATGTGAACTAGGCATTAAAACCAGAGGTTTTTAATTCACAGTTGTGGAAAAAACAAAGAGAGTTAAGTACCTTACCAAATTCAGGTTTTCTGATTCCATGTTCTATTTTCTTTCCACTTCATCTTATTTTGGGGGCCAAGTATTTCATGCCTTGTATTTTATAATATAATATCAAGAAACCATCTATTGTGTGTCCATTTTTTATTTGAGACATGCAGCCACCCTACAGATGGTCTTTAATAAATATTAGTTATTACTGCTGCTAATGAATGCAAAGAGGGATTTGTTATTGAGGGTATTTACAATAAATCTTATACAAAAAATAGCCTCCAAATTCAACTTTATAAATGTGTGTTTTTACATACTGTGTTTAAATTAGTAAAGTGCACATGTACACATCATCATCATAGGTGACTGCTTTCCTGACAAGATGAACAAAAGTAAACTCTATTCAATACCTCTACTCAAAAGCATAAATCTAGGACTCATGTCCTCAAAGACAGGGACCAAGATGTTATAATTCTTCTCCCATAATTATAAGGGCAATCAGAAATTAAAGAAACAAATTTTTGTAGTCTTTAACAGGCTATTCCTATGTTTACCTAAAACCAATCATTTAAAACTAACTCTAAGAACAGAGGTGAAAACTGGCTGAGATTAAACAATATTCTATAAGTGAAAGCACAGAATTTTAAGTTCAATTTGGTCATAAATGTTTTCATTTATTTTGTATTTTCTTATGATACATGCAGGTTTGGAATCTGAAATATCATTCCACATATCTTTTAATCTTTCAGAGAAATCATTAACCAAATCTATAAAATTAAAATAAATAATTCTATTATCCCTTTGGTCCTTTGACAGTTAAATTAATCAAGCCAACAGATAAATAATCATTATATGGAAACTTCCATAGTTGAGCTAAAATCTCTGAGAAGGAAATAATATAATTCTTCAATTTCACAAAATTCCAAGCTCTAATTTCCAGAAAAAAAGTTATACTCTACTCAGATTATATGTGATTTACGGTACTTATCAATGGATATTACAAGTTTTTAAATATTTTTTTCTAAAAAAAAGACTAAATGGAATAGAGAAAATGGTGGTTTCTGAATAGTGAAAGAATATGCAGGATTAGAACTTATTTTTTTAAATGCCATGAATATTTTTATAAAAAAACTTTAAATATCTGAAGGACTAGAAGTGTAGCATCAGAGAACTAGATGTAAGTTAAAGGAAGGCAGGATTTAGTTCAATAGGAGAAAATTTTAATAACTACAGCCATTTAATAAAAGTACAAAGAGCTCCTTAGTGAGAGTTATTCTTCTTAGAAAGAATTATAAACATGAAATATTTCCCACATGAAGAGTGATTATGTAATCCATGATACATAATAAACTCCCAATAAATATTAACTTCCCATTTCCTTATCCTTAAATATGAACTAATTTATAAAATAAATATTTTCTTTGAAAAAGGTTAAAAAAGTAAAGGGAAAATGTTATAAAATGTTTATGAAAATTATAGATGAAATAGTCATAAAAAGACTATGTTTTTAGGGATCTGGAAAAAAACTGAACATCTTCTAATATTCAAAAATAATTATGACCTGCAAGCTTATATATAATCACTGCTTCTTCCTTCTTTTCATACATGGTTGTTTGTATTTCTCATTCTAATCCACCCATCATTAATTAATTAGACTGGTGTCTGAGCTCACTCCCTGAACTATTTTAGAAAATAGTTTGGAAAACAAATGTGGCACTTCCCTACTATCAATTAGAAAGCCTATGTGACAGTTTATTTTTCTTTCTTAATCATGGGACATCATCTTGATTAGAAGAGAAATTTGTAATCAGCTTAGATAGATTGCATTTCTGGCACCCTGTTCCTTCATGTCCACCACATTTAGTAAAAAGATGCACTTTGAAGAAGGTAGCTGATTCCAGAATGAGCACACAGAAAACAAAAAACACTGCTCATTGCAATGCAATCAGAATATCAATCCCTATACCCACAACCACCACTGCACATAAGTAAGACTTTCTGTTTCTATAAACTCCTACTATCTTGTGTCACCTTTCATATTACCCTGAGTGCAAAGTTATACGGACATTTTACAGGTTGACAGTTCGGTTAGTGACTACAAAGAAAATGGCTTGGCTAGAAAATGTGTTGTTCATAAATTAGGCTGTGTGACTTCAGTAGCTAATAAATTATGGTAGTTTATAACTAAGTATAACTATATACTTCATAATGTGAGAAAGGCAAACAAATTGTCAAGTAAAGAAAAATAGCCAAAAAAAGCATAACTCAGTGCTTTCCTTCTCCTAAGAATACTTTTACTGCTATGCTCCACAGGAAGTATAATTGATAAGATAGTAATTATTCAGTAATTACTTACTAATGGTGAAGTTTTCAACTTCACAATTTTTAGAAAAAAAGTAAAATGTAATACATAATTGATACATAAAATGAAACTATGACTAAATGCTGAGAGAACAGTTTTAATTTAGCAGCAAAGTATCTCAACCAAATAGGAATATAAAAAGTTTACATCAAATGTCAATGAAAAAGCAGTATGCTGTGTTCATACAATAAAAAACACTGCCATTTTTCCATGTAAGGTATTTATCACTATGACCTATAGCTACCTAATGAATTCATTTAAGCCATTTAAAATTTGGTGAACAATAATTCTAAAAGGTATATATTTCTATGCCACTATCCTGCTTAAAATCATCAGTGGCTCCTGACTTTCTGCAAAACTCTTACTATATTAATGCATGACCTCTCTGACCTAGCTCTTCCCTATCTTCCCTCTGTATTTATGGTAAGATCCCAGTTCTGTTCCAACATTCCTACCTTACAGAAATGCTTCATGCATTAATGCAACTACTCATCAACTGCTCTAGATCTAAACTGCTGTTCTCTTGAGCTCACCCTGGGGCAATGATTGTGTTAAGAACCATTATCCAAAACTCAGAAATAGGGCCAAGAAGATGACTGCATACTAAATTATTTAAAATGCTCTCCCAAGAGTTAATGAATTTTGTAAATTATACCATTGCTTGATTTTGATATTTACTATTAATTAAGGGCGCTGATTCAGCAAAGCTACATGGTAATCTGTAGATTTGTATCCAACTGAGATATAAATGCTTTTGTCTGGTAATGGATTACTGACCTGTGGGACATTAACTGGTTCTGTATCCAATTTTGCAATGTTATTCTAACATTATTTTATTAAATTGTTATAAATCCCTTGTTCCTCAAATGCTCTTGAATCAAATTATCATTATGTAGGTTCTCTTAGTGAATTGAGTACATCTTTGATTCTTGTCCAATCATATTTGTATAAAGTCACATTTTAAGCTTTTGAAAATTGTACATTGATAGTTTTGGAGGACTCACTAAGACATCCAAGTGGACTCACATGCCAGAGGCAATTAAACTACATTGCCGGACTACTTTATAGTCAAATAATTTAAGTCCAGGTATGTTACTTCCTGGCTCCCGAAGAGACTTCCAAGTGTTAATAACTTTTTACTTTTGCTGACTTTCTGCTTTTCTGTGCTTTTTCTTTCTTCTGATTTTGCATACCTTTGTTTGTTTTTGCTTCTGACAAATTGTAATTCTGTTTCTTGTCAAACTTTTGGTTAGGGTCTTGTTCCTTTCCACAACGAAGCCTCAAGACTTGAATTTGTGTCTAGTCTCAAACCACTAAGCCAGTTACAAATATATACTTAAGAAAGCACCCTATGGCTTCAGCTGTGTTTCTTTTCTCAGTTAGGGGATAATCTAGTGTACAGTGGACCTAAGCCAGCCTCAACCACATGGCCAAAAAAATGTTTCCAGATGAGTATGATTTTACGTGCCCAATAATCCCCCTGTCCCTGGGGTATCTAATTTAATGGTCTGATCTTTTGATGGTCTCTATTGGGTTGATAATGAAGACCTAGTTTCAATCAGATGAGATACAACAGAGAACATGATTTATTATCAGATTTATTATTGTGTTATTGTTGTCTTGCCTTTTGACTATTTGAGAATTTGAATCACTAAAATTTTTGTGTCCACTGAAAAGGAGAACAAGTCTTAGAGATCTAGATATGCATAAACCAGAAAGAGGGTGTCCTTAAAAAATATGATCTCAGAATCTTGCAGAAAGAACCATCCTTTTAAATACAGTTACTTCCTGGAAGGACAGGGATTTTACCAAATTTTGGAGACCTTGGAAGAAAAAATTTCACCAAATTTATAGGTTCTGTAAGTTAATCTCATGGAGGGCAGGTTTAGTTTCCTAGCCTCAAGACTGAAGAGCAAGTGTTGGAGCTTTTAAGATTTATTCCTATGTTTCTTAATGACATTTCCAGATAGTAGTTTCTCAGTACTTTAAACTCAAAGAGGCACACACAATTAATTATTACTAACTAATACAAATGTAAATAAGTAGTACATAATAGAAAACAGAATCAGCTTTTTTTCTGAGATCAATAATAATCTTATAAATATATGAATTACATATAAGTATATAGTTATATATATTTATCATATAGTTTATAATAACGACATTAGGATAATCTTTGGAAAATTTTATTAAGGGATCAAAGAGAACAACGTTGAGAAAAAATTTCCAAATATTCCGTATAAGGCCAAGAGGATGACTGTGCTCTTGTCATTGTCATCCTGAAGGATCATTTAATTTTCAAGGCAATTGCTCTGCTTTTGATTTTGCTTATTTATTGATTAAGGGCTCAAACTCTGTGAAGTTACATGTTAACTTGTAGAGTGTGTCCAATAGAGATACAAATGTTTTCAGCCTGGTAGAAAAGATCATTCCAAATACTATGGTTTATTGCCCTGGAAGACATTCATCAGTTTTATAACCAAACTAACAGACTTATTGTAATATTTCTTTATTAAGCTTCTTATAAATAACATGTTCCTCAAATATTTTTTGAACAATCTTTTATTTTTATTGGTTCCCCCACTATTTAATTTTATTGAATCACCAGGACTTAACACACAATCTAGTACATAAATGACACTTAATAAATTGTTAATTGAATAAATGAATAAAATGGTACATAAACTTACTTGAAATTAAATTTTATCTATCTGTCTGTCTATGTATTTATATGTTTACTGCAAAAGGGAGACTCAACTCCAAATAAAATTTAATACATATTTCAGTACAGAGTTTAACAGTAAACCACTTATGATCAATTAGTTTCCCTCAAAAATACTGGGGGATGGGCAGATAATCTGAACTTCATCACACAAATATAGAGTATAAAACTGTTAAGTAAAATATTTCCAGTCTCAGAGCTGGATGCTCTGTCAGAAACATTCTCAGAGTATTTGCTAAAGGGTGGCTTTACTCAGCCTTCCAGTATCAATCTATCACTCAGCTTTGGCCTATTCAAAATTAAACATTCATTAGTTGCATCTTTGAAGAAAATTCAAGAGCCACCTTGAGGGAGTTCTGGCAGATAAAATCTGGAATAATTTTAGCATCGAAAATTAATAATAATAATAGATTATAACCTACTGAATAAAATAGGAGCCCATGATTCTGTTGATAAATCATACATACATATACACACATGCAAACATGCATACTTACCTGAACAGAGGAAAAGGGAAAAGACTTTCCTATAGTAGAATGCCAACTAATAAATATGGAAGGGATGAGACAGTTGTAAAATCACTATTGTGCAAGTATTAGGGGAAAAAAATAATTTGGGGCAGAATCATCAATGGATACTAAAACTTCGGTAAATGGAAAACAGCTACATAGCTTCAGAGTATCTCTCCAGAGATTACTTATTAACAAGGGAACAAATAACTTCACAGTGGTGAAGTAAACACCACCTTTACCAAGTGATCAAAAGTAACATCATCAGTAATGATACAAACTGACATCAAATACTTCCTGATCTGAGCCACTAAGAGCACAAATGTCACACATGTGGTTTTCCTCCCCCAAATTGCGTAAGCTGAATGCAATAGTGAAACACCAGACAAACATGAATTGAATTTGAATTCTACAAAACAACTGTTATAACACCACGTGAGATAAAGAATAGTGAGGAACTAGTCTAGATTAAGAGAGGCTAACGATACATGACAGCTAAACATAACACATGATTCTGGATTGAAGCCTGAATTGAAAAAAAAATGAAACAACTAGAAAAAAATTGAATATAGATTCATGTCAAATACGATACTGTGTCAAGGTTAAATTTCCTGATTTTCATACTTACACTATGATGTAAGACAGTATCTTTGTTCTTGGAAAATACAAGCAGATGTATTTAGGAATAAATGACCTGTATGACTAACTCTCACACACTTCAGGAAGATAATATACATAACATATGTATCTATGTACTACAGAGAGAAAGAGAGAGAGGGAGGAGAATATGGTAAAAATGATTGGTGAATGTATGTAAAGGATATAAGGGAGTTTCTGGTACAATTCTTCTAACTTTCCTGTAAATATGAAACTATAATAAAATAAAAACATATTTAGTAAAATTAAAGAGACATGCTGTAACCAAGGTGATGTTGGTGCTGTATAGTCCCAAAGTAAAGTTGGTTATTTTTTTTAAGTAGAATAATCACATGAGGGAATAGCAAAAGAAGCAATACCTAGTTTAGCTGCTCTCTTGAATCTGCTACTGTTGATACCCATCTAAATTTTGTTATTTTGAGTTGTGTTTTGTTTTTTTTATTTTTGAGAAGCGCACTGAAGTTAAGAAGAGTTAGGAAAAAAGGGATAGAAGGAAAGAAGAAAAGACAGAGAGGAAGACAGCTCACTTACTCATCTGAGCTCTACTTCCTACAAGCTCTGTTTTGTGGATATGGAAGTTCATGCAAAGAGATTATCTGAACAAAGATATGATATAACCTTATAAAGTAAAACAAACAAAAATTGTTTTACATTTCTTCACACAATGCCTAGTTGCATTTCTGCTCAAGGTAGACAGTCCACAATGTTCTTCACTTAAGAAATAATTCCAATTCATCTTAAATCTTTGTACTGCATCACCAATAATCAGAAGCTAATTAAAGTTCTCCCTCAGTGTCTGCAGGAGATTGGTTCCTGGACCACCTCCTGTTGGATACCAAAATCTACAGATGCTCAAGTCCCTTACAGAAAACAGCAAAGTATCTGCGTCTAACCTATGCACAACCTCCTGTATAGTTCAAATCATCTCTAGATTATTTATAATATTTAATGTAATGTAAATGCTAAGTAAATAGTTGTTAGTGCCCAGCAAATTTAAGTCTTGCTTTTTGGAACCTCTTGGATTTTTTTTTAATATTTTCAATCCGCTGTTGGTTCAATCTGTGAATGTGGAACCCCCATGAATATGAAGGGTCGACTGTATACCCCTTCACTTTTTAGATTTGTTAGTAGGCTGCTCACTGTTTGGTACATTACTTCAACCTGGAATACTCAGATTCCAGAATCAGTAATTTCCTACCTATTCTAGTTAGCTGCCCTTGCAAGTAAAGAAGTTGTCTTTTTAGAATGTAAGAATTCCATGATCTTCACAGGAAACCTAGATTTTTTTAAAAGCAAGACTTCCGTTTTTAACATCATACTCAGGTTTCGTGAGTAAAGAGACCTCCTCTTCCTGGTCACCATCCCCTTCAGCAGTGCCTAACACTTGCCCTGGGCACACAGCTAGCACTGGGTTCAACTGAAGATTCAATTTCCTTGCCCATTAAGTTCATATAATAGAAACATTTTTTTGATTTTTCTTCAATTTGGGCTTCTGCTCTACCCTTAGCAATTCTACTGTGATTTTATTAGTGCAATCCTATTTCAGTTTTTAAAAAAAGTATTTTTAATGAAGTTTTTATCTATTGCTTTTGTAAAATAGGCTTGCTTATTGAACCAGGATAATTTGCTATTTTATGGTAAAATGATTCTTATTTTTAAATGAATATAGGAATTTTTAGCAAAGTCATTATGTCAAAATCAGAAAATCATTTTACGCTGTTTTAATAGAGCAAAAAACAATTTCTGTAGAAATCATTCGTATGGGTCAATTGTTCTGATTTCCTTAAAATTATCTAATGGTCTACTTAGAACAAGAAGAGAATCAAGAAATGTTAAAGATGTTAGCATCTTTTAAAGTTCAACCCCACTGCCCTGAATAAAAAAAAAAAAAAACACAAAAAACAAAACTGTATACTGAACAACAGTGGCTATCTTTGAACGTCTTTAGTCAACAGACCTTACAGGCTCCCAGCTGCCTAACAGTAAATTCCCTTTAAGGAATCATAGTATCACTTTATAAAACTTAATAGTGTCCCAACTCTCTTTTGTTATGCAGGACTTCCTAGAGAGATGAATGCTATTGGAGCAGAGCACGCATTAATAGTTCCTTTCTCTTATTCTAAATGTAAGCTCAGCATCTCTCCTTAGTTCTTTTTTCTCAGCTATAGCAACTTCCAGTAGACTGCTGGGTCAAGTTAAATCTTTAGGATCAATGTACTCTGACACCCACTCATCTCAGTGATAGTTTCTATGTACTTTTATTATTACTATTAAAAAATAGAAGAGAGAGAATCACTGTGATTCATGAACCATAGCTAGGTGGCTGATCTTCTTTTCATTCGAAATCACTATTTGTATTAATGTATCCACAGTTCTTTGGAACATAAATCTACTGAAGGCAACAGCATGCTGAGATATACTGTCTCATCCCAACCAGCACCTAATACATCATATGAATTATCTGACAGCTGGTAACTCCCCTCCCCGTTCAAATTCATGTAGTTCAAATATTCAAGCTGAATACCCTACTGTTAGATGTATCCTTTCAATAGAATGAAGAAGGAAGAGACAAAAGCAAAAACTTGAGTGTATTATAAAAGTTTCTCTCACAAATGTTTAGAGATCTTAAACATTCCAGGACAGACTAGTCCCATAGTTCAAAATTTATTTTTAAAGTGAAATAAATAAGACACTCTATAATTCACTATTTTCTTCAGCTTTTTTTTTTTGTCTTTGAAATCATTACCTCTTACTGTTTGGACAGCATTAACTTACAATTTAACAGAGCATACAAGTTATTATGTAATAAGTTATGTAAATGTCCACATGAATTTCCACAATGGTTAAAATTGTCTTTTATTTAAGAAAACCAAGGATGCAAATTAAATTTCTTTGTAAATAGCCAAGTCACCTGTCTTAGGGCACAAACTTTTTTCCTAATTTCCTAATCACGAAATAACTAGGTCTAGTAAACGCTCTAATTAAAGTGTAACATAAACATAGTAAAATATGCAAATCTTTAGTGTACTTCTCAATTTTTTTTTCTAAGTGATATAAATTGATTTTGAAAAATTTAAGAGTTTCCAAAACATAAACAACCCTTATAAAGCATTAATACATAAATAACTTGAATATTTTAAGGACTGTTTTTGTTGTTGCTTAAAGGAGCCAACTCAACTTACTATCATGATAAGATATATTTAAATGTGAGTTTGGCTCTTAAAATGTTTCCCTTTCTAAATGCCTACCTAAAAGTCAATGCAATTTTATTTCAGTTTCTGTCTTTGAACCATGTTATTAATAAATGTAAGCATCATTTTCATCAATATGGCACTTTTAAATTTATAAAAATTTTTCACATAAAATACAGGAATTGATGCTTACAACAGCTCTATGAGGTGGGTAGAATTACTAAGTGAAAGCGACCGGACTGTGGTGTCTTTTGCCAAATCACCTGCTCTTTCATCACACCAGACTTGCTTACTTTAAAAAATTAAAATCATGCTTCACTGACATAAAAAAATTCTTATTTTGTAAATTTTTCTCTTTTGGTCATATTTGTGTGTTAGGAGAAATGGTTTGCCTTTGGTTTTTTTAGCAATGTGCTTTTTTATTCCAGCCAAGTTTCAGAGAGAAAATAAAAAGTATATTCTTAAAGATATCAAATACTAGAAGGCATTAAAGGCTCATGGAAAAAAGAAAAGAAGTGTAAAAAAGTATGAAAAATTATAAACCTGTTTAAGAATTTATTAATTTACTAAATTTTTATTAAATTATATATATTTCTTGTATATTTAGGAACTAAAGATATTTTGTAGATTTTCTTCCTTTCCGAAGTTGTGCTGAAAACTCCCCCTCCCCCTTGAGTGCACAAACTGCACACCACAAGTTCTTTTTGGACCCCAGCCAGCCTGAGGCACAAGCCGCAGGAAACTCTGAAGGAGACAAAGAAGAAACAGCAGTGCAGAGGCCAGAGTAGGACAGAAGGGCTATGTGTGGTTCCCTAGTAGTCACCATGCATCCTGAAGGTCAAATACATGCTGCTTCCACAAGGCCCACAACTTTTGCCACTATCCGTCTTTTGCTCAACTTAAGCCACTGCCACTTTGAAAATGAAACAAACAGAGCATAATTGTGGGTGACAGCAGTGAGGGTAGACTTAATATTACAATGTATTACAGACTCTAGTAGGGAGATCCCAGTTTAAGTGATATAATTGCCGCTTCTCCAACATGACTTTAGAAATAGAAGGGGAGTATTGAGAATTATTTGAGTACTTAAAAAGAAACATATGTGTATAAAAACAAAAATAGAATAGTAATATAGATGGAATAGACAGGGGTTGGAGGAAGGAGGGAGGGAGACAAGCCATAAAAAATTAGGGCAAAAGTCAATTCACTGCATATTTTTTCAGATCCATTCCATAGTTTCAGTCCTTGGATTTTCAGCTACTTTCCTTATGCAAATAGCTCTTTCACAAGCCTTCATTCTGTCTTTATAAATCTAACATACTGTGTTTTTCAATGCCTATTGGCTTTGTTAGATTTCCGGTATATTAGAGTCCCAGCCTTTTCATTTAGAATCCACACTTGATTTCACCTACATCTTAAGTTTTCAGATAAAACAGGTTTTTAAAAAAAGACAGGTCAAAGACCAATGCCAAGTAATAGCTGTTTAAAGTGTGGGTATGAAGAAGCAGTGTTCAAAGGAGTCTGGAAGGAGAAAAGAAGAACCAGAGGAGATTAGGCCCTGCAAAAAGGAGAATTGATAAGTATACAAATAGAGTTCTCAACAGTGTTAGACACGGAAGGTAAGTTTAAAAAAAAATGAAGATTGAAAAAATATAAAAACTGGCAAATCACTGATGACTTTAGAGTAGTTCTCAACTAGGGAAATTTTTGCCTACCAAGGCATATTTTGCAATGTCTAGAGATATTTTCAGTTGTCACAACTTGAAAGTTCTACTGGCATTTTATGGGTAGGGGTCAGGAATGCTATTAAACATTTAACAATGCACAAGACAGTCCCCTGGTCCCCCAACAGAGATCTAAGACAAAATGTCAATAGTGTCAGTGTTGAGAAAGCATATGAGAGCTAAAAACATGAAACTGAGGAGATTGCAGGCAGTGAGAAAATGAATTTGTCAAGATAAGGCTATCTGTTCAGACCTGTTTGCCTTGTAGAGGAAAAGAGAGAACGAATGGAGAACTTTAGGAGCAGGAAGGATAGAGAAAATTTTTATTTTTTGTTATTTTCCTCCAAGATGGAAAACTTGGCAGTGTTGTAAACTGAGAGCAATGAAGAGATACAGAAGAAACTGGAGGAAAAAAACAGAAGAAACATACTCATAATCACTGTTTTAAAGGAGATGCGGAGCTGAAATCAAGTAGACTAGTAGAAGCAATTGCTTTGAAGGAATGCAGGAGGCATCTCTAAGATCAGAGTAAATGAAGGACTGGTGGGTAAAAGACTAGGAGTGGGGAGCAAGAACAGGACAGATAGTCTGAGGAAGGTGTTTGAAGTTAATATGCAGTGCCTGAGATAAGCAATTGGTCTGCAATTCATTTTCCCTGAGACAAGGAGGAATGGAGTTTGCTTCCTGGAAAGTAAGAAGGCAGGGAACTGGTGTAATCTCCCTGTAAACATACTAATGACAGACCTCCTAGGAAACAAACTGCAAACTAAATGGTTTTTACTAGTAGGGGGGTTTACCTAGAGACTGCTTTTAGCACAATGTGACTAATTATCTAGGACTGCTTATGAAAAATGAAGCTGGAATATAGTTTTATGGGATATGGCTCTCTGGAAAATGTCCACGTATGCTGTGTAACTATCTGAGTAAAATATGGAGATGATTCATGTGGTCAAAAGGGAAAAGCTTCTAGCTGTAAGATAAATAAGTTTGGGGAATGTAGGGTATAGCATGGTGACTATAATTAAAAAGAAAAAAAATAATGAGCTGTTCTGTACTGAGATGGCTCCTTCTGTATCAGTGAGGTGATTATCCTCAGTCCCAACTTCATCCAAGAGTCTGGGCCAGTGCCCGTCAGATGCAGAAAGAGGGGAGCTGAGGGCCTGGGAAGCTATTACAGATCTCTTCCCTGATTCCTTTGTCCCTCTTTGACACCTGATGAAAGCTCTGATTCATGTGAGTCTCTCTAGACAAAAAAAAGAAAAAAGAAAAAAAATGTGTTTCTCATTGACACATACACTAATCATTGCATAGTGCTGAAGACAACTAGTCAAGCATTAAAATCATAATTGTATAAGGTAATGACAAGTGTGTACAATAAAGAGCCTAAGAGAAGGAATGAAAAAAAGGTACTTAGGTTGTATCTGGTTGGATGTAACAAGCTAAGAGCAATAGAAGATATAAACAAAGGAGGAATTTCAAAGCAAACTTTTAGCACTAAAGTAAAATGATAGCTGAACTAAATTATAAAAGTGACAGAGTGACAGCTACTCTAAATTAGGAATGACTAAACAAAAATATCATCACATAGGGAAAGTGTGAAATGCACACGCATGATTCACGTGTAAGTCACACTTTCTCATCCTGACAATGCAAATAATATGGTTTGTGAGAAAATTATGTTTGTCTCAACTTTAAAATTATTTGAAAGGTAATAATAATACATTAAAAATTTTATATCTTCTTTATAAACTAACCATAATTCATAATATTAGATATAATTCTACTAAAATAATATATTTCTTGACTTTGGAAGTTAAAATCTGTTTTGCTTTTTTTAATTTACTAAAATGAATTTAATGTGTTATATTCAAATTTCAAAATAACAGAATAACCCTAGGATGAATACATTTTTCTTCATTGTAGAACTACAATAATGTAAAAACTTCAAATTCCAATGACTATTCTCTCAGAAAAGATACGTATTTTGCTCAAGGTCAACTCTGTATTACAGACTGTGCAGCTGTTCAGATGGTCAGAGATTTATCATGGAATCTGAATCAATAAATATTCTCTCTCACGCTACAAAAGCTGTGTCAGCCCATGGGGTTCCTAAACAAGGCATAAAATAGTTTTCATCTTACAAAAAAATTAGATAAACTGATCCAATTAAAAATAAAATTGTCATTTTTGCATTCTAATCCCAAGAGTAAAAGTAAACAACTTTCAGTTTTCCAATTTCTTAATTTTAGAGGGATATAAATGATCTAACAGGTATCCTAGATATGGTGTGGTTAGAGAAAAAAATCTTTAATTTTCTTGTACTGTTGTTTTCCCTAATTATTTCCTTGATAAATAATAATAAATAGAAATAGCTACTGTTCTTAACGAAGCTTTTACTACATTCTAATATTGCTTCTGTTACAATGTGATTGCTTATTGCTATGGTCTGAACATTTATGCCTCTCCTCCAAACTTCATACATTAAAATTCTAGTCCCCAAGATGATGGTATTAGAAGGGGGGCCTTTGGGAGGTATTTAAGGAATGAGAGTGGACCCCTCATGAAAGGAATTAGTGCCTGTATAAAAGAGGCTCCAAAGAGATTCCTAACCCCTTCCACCATGTGAGACACAGTGAGAAGGTGCTGGTTATGAATCAGGAACCCTGTTGCCACCTTGATCTTGGACTTCCCAGCCCCCAGAACTGTCAGAAATAAATTTCTGTCATTTATAAGTTACCTAGTCTAAGACAGTTTGTTAAAGCCACCTGAACAAACTAAGATATTTAGATTTTAATAATGCAATCCCAGAGGGCAAAAATAGGTCCTCTACATATTCTCATGTGAACTGCATGAAGAAAAAAGATAATAATTAAGAACTGCAATTTTACTTATTTATTTGAACTTATCTTAAAGTCATTTAAGATGAAATGAATTAGCTCCGTGAATAAGCTATTCATAGCATTGTGCACCAAACATACAAATTGTGACAGCTTCTAAATAAAAATGATTCATCCCAAAAGTGAGAAAGAAAAAACAATGGAATATTTTATCTAATCCTTCTTTTTTAAAGGAAATTCTCAATCTCAATCTTCAGGTTTATAAGAAATGAAGTTGGGGTAGATAAAATACACAGGGAATTTTAAAATACCACCTTATAGACATATTTGACTTAGAACTGGTATTTTTAATGGGTTCACCAATAATATCAAAAACAATTGACTATTTCCTGTCCTCTTTGTATGGCCAGTCCATAACTACTGTAGTGATGTATTCCTGGAAACCATTCCATAAGATCACTTATCCTAAAATGAATGATGTTTCTACTGGAACAGTGTCATAGCTGGCATGGCCTTCTTGATCAAGTACTTAGCATCAAAAACCAGAGTTTTATCAAAAACCAGAGTTTTATCAGACAATGCATTACAAAAACAACAGTATATTTGTGTAATAAGTTAAAATGTCAAAAAGAGTGCCAACGCACACCACACTAAACAGTTTAAACACCATACTAAACAGTTTAATTTGTATCTATATAAACATATATCACAACGTAATTAGTAACTTTACCTTTAATTTACCCATATTTCTTGTGCACCCAGGCCTATACTAAGTGCTACAAGAAATGCTAACTTGTACAAAATTTCTTCCACTTAAAATACTGAATGAAGTCTAATAGGTAAAATGAGGCATATTCAAATAACTAAGTGGTGGATGCCATATACATGATATAACTTAAAGGATGTTGACAGAAAAAGTATCATCAATAATGAGAAAAGTCAATAAAGGCTTTATAGATTAGGGCTATTAATCTAAAATTAAGATTCTACTTACCAACAAATGCAATTGCATGTTTAATGAGGGCTACTTGTGATTTTCCTTCTTAAAATTTATAAAGATTGAGAGGAATGATTTCTATGCCTCCATTTCCCTAAATATACTAAAGACTTCCTTTTCTCATTAAATGTCCTTGTGACATGCAATGATATTAACTCTAATTCCATTCACCATAAGTTACATCAAAAGCTGAGATCATTATTTTAACCCTCAAAAAGCCACTGGCATTTTTACATATTTGAAAGTCTCATTTCCAATTTCAGGATTAAGAGGAAGGTTTTCTTGAATCAGATTGTCTCCTCATCATCTTTCCTTTGTTCTTAATTTTGAGCTTGAACAACTTTCATGTCACAAAATGGAAATGTGGAAGTGTATATACCAAACAAGGCCAGGAGAGCTCTTTTGCCCAGTACATGGTAGAGGTGAGATGTTTTGAAACTAAATCTTCAAACTTTAATTTGGTACTTTCTTCTTTACTGTCCCAATGCCTCTTAAGAGTCTGTGCACAGGACTAGTATCTGGGCCTCAATGTTAGAAATTAGCCAAAGACACTGTGAGATTATATATACATATATATATATATATACACACACACGTGTATACATATTTAATAATGTCAGTTGAGCATGTGAGATAAAGTATATAAAAATTAGGGACACAGGAGTCCATGTGCCCTTTTTTAATCCTTTTAACTTTTGATATCAACAGTCACAATCCAAATCAAGCATGCCCCACCCAATCTGAATTTTAGGATGGTCAAAATGGTTAAATCTGGTGTATTGACAAGATTAGGTTAATGTCTCTCAATCTGCAGCCCTAAAATCCTCAAGGGCTGCTTCTTTCATTTTTTGTATCTTTAGAGTAGGTTCTCAATAAATATTTATTGAAAGAAACTGAATGAATGGATGAATGAATAAAGGAAACGGTAACAAAGGAGGAAACAGTAGGCCCCAGAAGAAAAGCGAATGCATGTTTAAGTGCTTGGCTATTTAACACAGGGCTTAACTAGAATTAGATCAATCAACTATTGTCAGTAATATATAAGTCCCGGACTTCAACATATCAAAGAATTAAACTATGATATGAGATGCTAACCATCTGCAAGTAACTCCTTTTTTCTCAAATATGAGTCTGGTCTGTTCTTCCAGCAAAGAAATCTAGCTCTTGTTTTTACTATGCCACTCACAGCTTCTACACAAAGGCAGCAGGACACCAAGCTGCAAATGAGAGGGACTATGCTGTGTCACAGTCAAAGTGGCCATAAGTGAATGCTGTCAGAATCACTTAGCACAGGCAGTTTGAGGCAACTTTGTGGATGTATTTGCTGAGTAATATAAAGCTAGCAAACTTTCCAAACCAGCTTTTTACTGTAATAAAAGCAAACATTTCCAAAATTGGTAGGATTTCCAGACATGGAGTCAAGGAAAGTAATTTAGATATACCTGTCAAAGCCTTTAAGTTAGGAAAAGAACACATCTCAAAGGACAAAACTTGTGGTTGTGAATGAATCCTTCGATTTCAAAGATGCCTTCATCTTTCTCAACCACAATGACCAGCTCAGTGTGAGGCACAGAGTTAGGGCTCATTAAATTGACCACAGACAAAAGGGAGAGAGAAGGTAAGCAGGAAATCTCAGTTAATTAAAAGAACAGAGATAGAATAAAATATTTGGGAATATGAGAGTCATTAGTGCCCATGAAACATATCTGGGTCTACACCATCAGACACAAGGAAGAGACCACTTTGTGGCCCCTTTTGTGGTTAGCTTGGGCCATGTGATTAGATCTGCTTGTGAGAGGAAATGAAGTGTCTCTCACTCATGGGTGAAAACATGTATTAAAGGGATGAAGATCTCTTTTTACCACTGTGAAAGGCAGTGTTTGCAATGGTCGCTGCTTCAACAGGCTGGATATAGAAGGTGGAGATACTGAACAGAACTCCAGCACTTTTCCACAATGAACATGAAGGCTGGGTAAGAAATAAATCTATATTATAAAGTCACCAAGATTTGGAGGTTATTTGCTCTTACATAGCCTAGCTCATGCTTACTCATACATTGAGGTACCTTCCTTCCTGTAGTGATGCCACACGCTACATATTGTTTACATATAAATCTATCCTCACGTTAATACTCTTTTTTTAGAGCAGGGTAATCTTGTAAATGTTTGGAGTTAGACTTCACTGTGTAAAGCTGTTGGAGAAATCAAGATGAATCCTTACATCTAATCATTTATACACCATAATCTGGAGGGAAAGTTCCTAGAAAGATAGAGCCTATTTCTAGAGAAGTTTTTTTGTTTTTGTCTTTGTTTATTTAATGTTTGGACCATCCTAAGAAAAGTAACAAGAAAGTTACCCAGAGGAAGATTAGGGAAAGTCTTTATTTAAAGCAGTTTGAAGACATATGATGAATGTGACTGCTTATCAAATCATTAGATATATTTGGTTTCTTGTAATAAATGTAAGCAAAGCCCAGTTTCATCTGATCCACTGATGTTCAAAGAGTTAATCTGCTCCTTCCCTTTCATACTGAAACACCCCCAAAGTATATAAAAAACACTAGAATTGTGGTCTATCTCACCTATTAGGGAGTATCTTTGGTCATTCTCAGGAACCCTCAACATCTTAATAAATGGAACCATAGCCTACTGTTAGAATTAAATCCCCGTCAACTGTGTAAAGTACTCCACTTCTAAGCATAAATATCTTCTTCTGTGACAAATTCCTTTTTAAATGAGATACTTCTCAGCAAAGATATTGATCATCAGCATATCAAGAAATAGTACCACATTTTAAGTCCAGAATAAGTACTAAATTTTTTTTCTTTTTTGTATCGCTTACAGAAGGTTGTGGTCTAAACTTACAGCAGACGTAGGTTGCCTCAAATGTGTTAATTTCATTATACAAAAGTAATGCAAGAAAAATTAAAAATTAATTTTAAATTACATTCCCCTCAAAGTATTGTGCTTTAAAGTTAGACAGTGGAGATCCAAATCTGAATCCTATCTCAGCCACTTACTATCTGTTTTTGAGCAAGCTGCTTATCTTCTTGGTACTTTTTTTCCCTCTTTTGCAAAATGTGATCAATAACAGAATCAATTGGTTCATAGTATTGTGAGGACTGAATGTGATAATATATGTGAGGCCTTAAGCGTATTCCCTTGCTTCAAATAAGCATTAAAAATAAATGTTACTATTGTTGCTCTAAAAGAAAATAATAACCATACATGAATGCATTCTTAAATACATATATTCACTTGAATTATTCTGGAAGAGGAATATAGGAAATATGTGTCACTTTTCACACATAAAGCTATCATTTCCTAAATATATGTTACTCGTTTCACACCTAAAAATATCCTAGCATTTCTTCCTTATATTGCTATGAGTTACAAAAATATATTATATGCATTTAAATTAACTATTAAACTGTAAACTAATTAAATATTAAAGTATTAGAATTTCCAGAGGGTGGATAATAGCTCAGTGGCAGAGTGCATGCTTAGCACTCACGAGGTCCTGAGTTCAGTCCTCAGTACCACCACTAAAATAACAGTAATAATAAATAAACAAACAAAAACAATAAAATTAGAATTTCGAAAATCTTAAAGAAAAAAAAAGTCACACAATAATTTCTGATAGGTTTCATGTGGAAGTTCAAGTGTGTCAGTACTTATTTCAAGAAGTATTCACTGTGAACCCAATGACCATGAACAGTTATCTTAATCAAGTTTCTGTTCCAATCTCCACAGCCTTTTCCTTACCATGGCGATGGTGTAATCCTGCCATCTAGCGGAGGATCTATATCACTGCAGGGAACCTTCTTGAAAATTTATCAAAAAGTCTCAAATACAATAACAAAACCACATTTTTGTGTTTGACATTTAAAATTTTAAACTTGAAAGTGTACCTGAGAAGAAGAATAATTCTTCCATGTTATGAGGAGAATTACACAGATGCAGTATGGAAAACAAAATATATAAAAAATACATAAAAGGCTTAAATTTGGGTAAGTGTAATAGTGTACAACTTACTAATATAAATACTGCTCTACAAAGGAATAACAGAAATTTCATGAAAAGAAACGTTTCATAATCATTCATTAGCCATGACTTTTAATGTATTCTATTGGAAATCTTCTTTAACATGTTCTTGTATTTAGATAATTATCAATTGCAACAATAAGAATATAGCATTTTCAATGTAGGAAAGAACAAAAAAAGAGATAAAATATAATATAATGTAATATATTTCTATATATGCAAATATAAACATATATATTACCATTCTTTAGTATAACAGAAACAAGAAACCCATTATCATTTGTTGTTTCATAGAACCTGATTTGCCCAAGATTAAAATCTGGCCAAGTCTGACCTAATGGCTAGAACTTCTAAATTTGAACACATTGGTTTTGCTATCGCTCAGTGTTGCCTCAGTAACTTAAGGTTTCTACACATTACAACTGTCAGAACTAGATGACCTAATATTTTCCTTTGAAACATAATTCCCCAAAATATATATAAATCAGTGATTTAGTTTCAAGCATTTTTCACATATTCCTATGAATAGGCAGGTAAGTAGCAGATCCTTTTAAAGAAATACTGTTAGACACTGGGAATCAAAGACACTGCTGAAAAAGGACACATTTCTGAGAAAAAGAGAAAAGTGAATTCCAAAAGGCAAGCTAATCCCAATATTTCTGAGACCTGAGGCTTCCTGGACACCCTCGGCTGCAGTCCACTGGTCATCTCTTCCCAGCTTGCTGTATCTCACACTAGAAGGGAGCTAATACACATGCCTCTAAGACACCCCAACCCACAAGTGCAAGCTCAGACCCTACCTCCCACACACACACCTCATCTTTACCTTCATTTGCAGGCTCCCCCGATTTGTACCAGGAACCTGGAATTTCGGATACCTGGAAGATGTTAAAGCTTTGGATGGGCATTTCATCTTGACTCCCAAAGGGCTCCTCCCCTATGTAGAAGGTCATGGAGAGTAGGGTCCACTAAGGGGGCTATGGATGGCACTAACATAAGTGTGGTTTATAGCAGGACATTCTTTAGCATGGCTAGAGGGTGGAGAAATGGTGTGAAACGATGGGGTCAGAGAGAATATCCTCGGGATCAGCATTTTTCTTAGCTTGTGCATCCAGGGTCTTGTTCTAGAACGGAGCACACTGAACTTTCCTTGGAAACAAGGAGGACAGGTTGTAAGGGTAGCTTATCGTGATGTGCTTCCACCTGTCAGACATATGAGAGTCTCAAGTGAAAACTTAGCCTCTCTGATTTGTGATGTCAACTGTGCAGACCAACTTTCCCTTCAAATATGAGGTATCTATTCTTCAGTCTGTCTTCATTTTGCAAGAGGCATGAACATGCCAGTAATAAATGCGACTATTTTATCAAACGCAGGCACATGTAAATACTTACCATGCTATTCATTTTTGAAGATGATGAACTTGCTCTTTGCTTTCTTAGACTATTCACTTCTTCGGCATTTCCATCTTTTGGTTTCAAAATCATTCTGCTGTTCCCTGCAGTTCCTTCTGATGAGGATCGCAGTCTCCTTTCTATAAATCTTCCTTCGCGATATGGACTGAAGCTACTGGCAAGAACTATTTGAAAAATAAATAAATAAAAATGGATATAAATTCTTAAATGCAGTTTTTAGATATGTTTCATTGAAAGCAAATGGGAAACTCTTAGAGTCATTCAATAATTCTCTATCACAGAAAACATTTTGAATTAATAGTAGTACTTTAGTTTACTTAATTATGTAATCACTTTGAAGCCCCAAAATGTTGGAGTCATCTTTGGCTTCTTCATACATCACATAAATTGTATAAGCAAATCCTGTTCTTATTACCGTCAAATGTTGTACAAAATCTGATCACTTCTCACTACCTCCCCCACTAATATCCTGGCACAAATGCCATCAATGCTTGCCTCCTTTACTGCCATACTTCCTAACAGTCACCTGCTTCTGCTACTCCCACCTGCCTCTCCCTGACCAAAGCACCATCCATCTTCTACATGGTAACCAGAATGATACACTTGCTCCTCTGGTCATAAAGATGATGTTTTTTCCAGTGGCCTGCCTGATTCCTCATGATGTGACCCTGCTCTCCACCCCTATACTGGGGGCCTCTCCATTGCTCACCTGTTCATCTCTCTAACCTCATCATCTACTGTCCCCCACCCACTCTTTCACTCTGCTTATGGCACACTGGACCTCTTGCTGTTTCTGGAACATCACAGGAATGCTTCAGCCCCAGGATCTTTACCCCATAGCCTTTGCACTGATATATTCCTCTCAAATATCTGTATGGCTTACTCCTTAATGTTTGCTAAAATGTTACCCTGAATAATATTCTATTCACTAAACTTAAAAATGCAAACTAAAAACAAGGAACTATCAGAAAGAGAAATTAAGAAAACAACCCCATTTATAGCTGCATCAAAAAAAAAATACCTAGGAATAAATTTAACCAAGGAAGTGAAAAATCTCTAATTTGAAAACTACAAAAGACATTAATGAAAGAAAATGAAGAAAATACAAGTAAATAAAAAGATATAGCATATTTCTGAATTGGAAGAACTAATATTGTTAATATGTCCATTCTACTCAAAGGGATCTACAGATTCAACACAATCTCTATCAAAATTACAATGACATTTTTCACAGAAATAGAAAAAAGATCATAAAGTTTGTATAATAGAACCACAGAAGACCCTAAATATCCAAAGCAATCTTGATTAAGAACAAAACTGCAGGCATCACACTTCCTGATTTCAACCTGTATTACAAAGCTATAGTAATCAAAACAGTACAGTACTGGCATAAAAGGAGACACAAGGATCAACAGAACAGAACAGTGAGCCAAGAAATAAAGCCATGCATATATGACAATTAATTTTTGACAAAGAACCCAAGAATATATGATGGGAAAAAATAATCTCTTCAATAGAGAGTGTTTGGAAAACTGAACAGTCACATGCAAAAGAATGAAACTGGAACCTTATCTTATACCATACATTAAAATCAACTCAAAATGGATTAAAGACTTCGAAGTTAAGACCAGAAACTGTAAACTTTATAGAAGTAAACATAGGGGTAAGCTCTTTGACACCGACCTAGGTAATGACTTTTATTTTTTAGATTTGATATCGAAAGCAAAGGAAATAAAAGCAAAAGTAAACAAGTAGGACTACTTCAAACTAAAAAGCTTCTGCACAGCAAAGCAAACAATCCAGAGATAGAGAGAGAGTGAGAGAAGACAACCTACTGAATGGGAGAAAATATTTGCAAATCATATATCCCATAAGGGGTTCATACAACTCAATAGCAAAGAAAACCTAAATTTAAAATGGGCAAAGGACCTACAAAAACATTTTTCCAAATAAGCCAACAAGTACATGAAAAGGTACTCAACAGCCCTAATCATCTGGGAAATGCAAATCAAAGTCTCAATGACATATATCTCACTTTTGTTAGAATGGCTATTATCAAAAAGTCAAAGAGAACAAGCGTTGTTAAGGATGTGGAGAAAGGGAACCCTTGTGCTCTGTGCACTGAAATGTAAACTGGTGAAGCTACTGTGGAAAACAGTATGGAGACTCTTCAAGAAATTAAAAATAGAGCTACCATATGATCTTGCAATCTCACTCTTGGGTATATATCCAAAGGCAACAAAATTCTTCTCAAAGAGGTATCTTTACTCCCATGATCACAGCTGCATTATGCACAATAGCTGAGGTATGGAAACAACCGAAGTATGAGTCAATAGATGAATGGATAAAGAAAATGTGGTATCTACATTCAACGGAATATTATTTGGCCTTAAAAAGAGAAGGAAATCTTGTCATTTGTGACAACATGAATTAATCTCAAAGACATGCTAATAAGTAAAGTAAGCCAGAGAGAGAAAGACAAATACTGCATGCCATCACTTACATGTGGGATCCTTTGTAAAAAAGTAGAACTCAGAGAGAGTAGAAAAGTGGTTGCCAGGGGCTGGAGGTGGGGGAGATAGGGAGAGGCTGGTAAAGGGTACAAACTTTCAGTTATAAGATAAATAAAGCCTGAGGATCTAGCGCATAACAAAGTGACTAAAGTTGATAGAACTGTATCTTTCAATTGAAATTTGCTAAGAGTGTAGAACTTAAATGTTCTCGAAAAAAGAAAAGGTAAATATGTGAGGTGATGGATATGTTCATTAACTTGATGAGCGGGAATCCTTACACAAGGTACACATATATCAAATAATTACTTTGTCCACTTTAAATATATAATTTGTCAATTAATAACTCAATAAAGCTAAAAAATGCAAACTACAGTCCCACTCCTCACTTCCTAATCCTTTATTCTGCATTAAACTCATCCCTAGCAGTCATCACTATCTGACATTTATTTATTTGCATGTTGTCTGACTATTCCCAGTAGAAAGTAAGCTTGATGAAGGCAGGAATTTATGCCTGTTTTGTTCATTGCTATATCCCTAGTGCCAAAACAAATATTTATTGAATGAATGAATGAGCTGTTCTGTTTGGGCTCATCTACTGGTTTAAAGACTTTTGGCTAGAACTTATTAGGCCAACATATAGCAGTTCTTTTTAGCAACTTTTTAAGCCAATGAATAATAGTTAAATTGCCAGAGAGCTCAACATTCCATTACTAATTCTGATATGAATGTATACCTAACACATACATATGTATATTAAATACTAAACACACTTAATAATAAATACAGACTAAATTTAGTATTATGAGATTTAGCAATTCTTTCTTGCATGAAGTGCATTTGTCTAAATGTCTTCAAAATCTTTAAACCTCTAAATTATAAAATCCTCATAAATAGTAGATGAATTTCTCCAATTGATGAAGACGAGAGATAGTGTACAATCAACTTTTCCTTGCTGACATTACCAGTTTATTTACCTATCTCTATTTTATAAGTTGTAGATAATATGAATAATGTCCAGGAACAGGCATCACAGTGTCAAAGTCAGTGAAATTACTTTAATGTCTTAAATGGCTTGCAATTAAGCTCTCAGTCAACAGATTAATAGTTAGCAAAATAATTGTTAGTCAGTCTCTAGTGATAAATATTCACAGTATTCAGTTCAATATTGAGGCAAGTCATCATTCCTAAATAAGAATTAGATATAATACGGATAATTTCATTTCTACCTTTTTTTTTAAACTGCCTAAGATTCCAACCTGAGGTCCACCTTTTGCTACCAATGTGACTTCATAAAGTTATTTATAAATTATAATGTAAATGATAATTCATATATTTTAATATACAAAGAAAATCAGCATACCTTTGGCAGGATTTGCATCATACCCACATGATGTTTTGTTAAAGATGTGATGATCACCAGAAGAGGGTATCATCCTTGAATCTGAAATAGGATGGATCCCTTTAACTCGTTCAGCTATTGCTTTATGTTGCTCACAATATCCAAGTTTCCTGGGGGAGCTTGTCGCCAGCATTGCTTCACCATTTTGTATCAACATATATTCTTCTCTTTTTATACCTGCTGACAGGTGAGTCTCTGAGTCACTCCCATTCATAACAGGTAGTTCAGTGATTTGCAGCAACACTTCCTTCTGGTTAGCAGCAGAGGTTTCTGGTAAGGAATTAGATTCGGTGCTACATCGACCTTCTAACCTGTATTTCCCAGGAGACATAATTGCACAGGGAACAGTTCCCACAAGGTCTATTGTTGTCTTTGTAACAGCAGCAGGATTGGGAGAAATCTGAGAGGTAGAATCATTGTGGCCAAAGTTGTCACAGTGGGATGCCAGGCTTCCACTTTTAGGAAATCCATCCGCTTCAGACACAGAATCTTCAGTCAAGGCTAAGAACTCTGAAGGAGTCTGAGCTGTAGTAAGATCAGCAGAAAGCAATGGAGATTGTAAAGAGCTTCCCGCCCGTTCTGTGACATCCGCAGAACAAGACGGAGAAGCTCTTACTAATACAGGTTCCCTCTCTTGGTACTGTGCAATTTCCAGTGAGAATTCAGACTGTTGTACCAATGAAATGGACTGGCTCTGAGGAACTGGCTTAGAAAATTTATAGTGAGATGAAAAAGATTTAGTAAGAAGCTTCTTTGTTGACTGCTTAACAGAACGGCGAGTCTGTTCTTCTGTAAATCCAGAATCATCCCCCTCACTTTTGCCAGAACTCAGGCAATTTATGAAGACATTCTTATTAGCTGAGTGCTCCTTTTCCCTTTCAAAATCCTCTGTCAAAGATCTTGTTATCTTCTTATTTCGTGAACTACTAAAACCAACAGAATGTCTCCCCCTGGTTTTAATATGTTCTTCCAAACTCAGTTTTTGCATACTGCTGTGACCAGGTTGAGCACCATTTGAAATACTAAGGTTCTGGTTGGTAGGTTCTTGCTTGGGTTCACTCCCTTTCTTGTGATGGAAGCTAATGGAAGGAGTGCGGAAGATGCTCCTGCGTTTACCTGTACTACCTGAGCTTGAGTTAGTGCTGGAAGGAGAGGAACTGTGGACACCAACTGTATTACTGGAGGAGGGTGAAGAAGGGAGAGAATCATGTTTTCTGCTAATACTCCTTCTGAATATTGGCAACCGGGAGACCAGGGTAGATCGTCTTGATCCAGAGTCCCCCATCGGGACCCCAAGGCTTGCACTGTGACAGCCAACTTAGCAGCCTGAGAAAAGTTAAAACAAACAGAAAAAGTCAATAGAATTCAATGATAAATAAGACATTTTAAAACAAAATACTGGTTTTTCATTTATGACAATTTTGTTACACTAAAAAAAATAAATAGTAAAATTCTGATACTTAAGGAATAAATTGAATTTCTAAGTAGCAAAATATCCAATAGTTTGTATAGAACAAACTTATAATGGTGCAAAAACTTAAAGATGATCAAGAATAAAGTCTATTTAAGAGTGTTATATTGGGAGACATGAGATTAATATTCAAGACTCAGTCTTTCTACTTACACTGGCTCTACAATTTGGTAAATTATTTAATCTTAACGTTTTATGTTTCTTTATTTAGATTTAGTAGGTATGTGACAGCCATGATCATTGCCCTCCGGGTAAAATGTCCCACCACTGCCTCTGTTAGCCAGCACCAGATGTAACAAGGGACTCAACAAGTTACTGACCTGAGCTTAACAGAATCATAGACCAGACTAAGCAATGACCTGACCCGACAATCGCCACTCAAAGAAAAAAAACACTGGGACAGATTCTTCCCTTTGGTGTTTGATTTAGGAAGTTTAGAGATAATCAGGCCATTGTCAGGGGAAAGTAAACTATATCATAAAGGATCTGGGGTAGAGCTATAAACATAGCAATAAAGTTATAAGGAAACCACAGCCATAAGCTGAAGAAAAGACAGACAAAAGCTAATTCAGCTGGTAATGCTGAGACAAGTGAGAATACATACCGTGAGAAACAGAAGCATAGAAAAATTATGAACCATATTAATGTCAGAGTAATAATGATGAAGACAAAGAAGGAGGAGGAGAAGGTGGCAGCTACAGTTCATTAACTGTGATGTACCAAGTACTTTAAACAGATTCTCTCTTTTAATGCTTACAACTATAGAGGTAGACAATAGTACTATGGACATTCTACAGCAGAAAGGTAAATTGTCTGTGTCACTCAGCTAATAAGTGGTAAAGCAGGAATGAGAAACTAAGCCTTCCCTAACCGCAGGGTCAGCTTATAATCAGCATGGTATATATTGTTTTCACTAGGGTGAAGAGCCAAGAGTTTATGCTGCTGAAGGCAAAGATATGTTTCCACCTCAGGAATTCCTAGTTGTATGGTCAATCTTTATATTCTAGTGACTGCTATTTTTCACTGGTTCTCCTAATGTGCCATGATTTGAGTCCTATTTTGTTTTGTTTTGCTTTGTTTCTAAATTTTACTTAATTTCTGACCTATAGTATACACACCCTTTTGGTCAGCTTGAATCATACTGTTTCATTCTACTGTTTTTTGCAACCAAAACTAACAATAACACATACAACATAAAATGACAAGCCCTCTATTTTATCATCCTTACAGATATATTATGAGGCTGATCAAGTGAAAAACTTTCATGTCCTTGAAGTATATGACAAAAATGGAAAATATTTTCTCCTTCAGATATGCATTCTTCAATATTTGATATTTTGTCCCAAATCATAAAAAATCAAACAGATTTGCATTACATGATTTTTACTAGATGATCTTTAATTGCACTCACTGAATTTGAATTTAAATCAAACTACATGTAAAAAGGAGTCAGAAGGGATAAACTGGGAGTTCAAGATTTGCAGATACTAACTACTATCTATAAAAAGATAAAAACCAAATTTCTTCTGTATAGCACAGGGAACTATATTCAGTATCTTGTAGTAACCTTTAATGAAAAAGAATATGAAAATGAATATATGAATGTATATATATGACAAACATTATGCTGTACACCAAAAATTGACACATTGTAACTGACTATACTTCAATTAAAAAAAGTTTTAAAAAATCTAAAATTAAAAAAAAAAACTACATGTGGACAACTTCTAAATCATTTAAGTATTCTTGTAGGGCTTTGGCTAAAGAAAGCTCAAAATATAAACGAAGACATTTTAGCTCTTGAAATCTTTCACAAATGAAAACTATCTCATTTTCCTACAAGCTTAGATGTTCTGAAATGGATATAAAAAATACAATTTTTTCACAATTTCACACTTAATAATGCTTTAATTAACATCATTCTCAGCTGTGATTTTTCACTTATATGCAAGATTTATTTCAATGCCCAGTGAATAATTTTGCTGTAATTAAAGCATTACCAATCATTATGATTTGCAGCTGGTGTTGAACCTATGGCCTTCAATGTATTAATGTCAAGATATTTACCAGTAATATCAAGGTATTTATTATTATTCAGAATTTATGTATATTAAAATATTTCTTGACCTCTTTTCTAGTATTTCTTGCATTTGTATTAGCATTTAAAAATAAAAAGTGAATAAATCTCTTATCTCTTAGGCAAGTATTCAAAGGGTTTAACTAATGAAAAAACTTCAGAAAAAAGAATTACAATAAAAACAATCAGACTTCCACTGGGTATAAATAATACATTTGAGCTGCTATATATATATATACATATATATACATATATATATATGTATACATATATATATATATGTATATCTGTCCTAATTTCTTTAAGTAAAAACATCATGGATATACAGAAATATTTACACACTAAATGGGATGACATGGAGTAGATATAAAATCTATTAAAGATAAAAACCTTTTTATGATTCATTTTACTTGCTAATAGTCTTTAAAATGAAGTTCTTTATTACAAATAAATGAGAGAAAGATAAAATATCTAGAGGTTGGAATTACCCATGTTCTTTTAAAGACTGGATGCTATCTACATCTCCAGATTCATTATTCCCCTTCTCATATTTCATTCTCTAATTCAGTGATTACTATTTGTCATTTCCTGCTCACCTTCACCATCAAGGCATTAGCAGATGTGGGTCTGTGTTCATGGAACACCCTTCCTGTAACTCTGATGTGGTAAAATTCCTACTTCTACAACATGGTCTTCTAGAATGGCATCTCTGACCCTCTTCCCACTCTCTTCCATTTTGGATTTAGTACTCCTCCTTTATGTATCTTCAAGTATTACCTTACATAGTAAATATCTATTTATTTATCTGACTTTGTTGTTTTACCATAAGTTTCTTAATCGCAAAAGCCATTTCTGCTTTGCTTTGAGACCCCAGTGCCTAACACACAATCAGTACCTATAGAGTAAATGGATTCCATCAAATGAAGTTTTAACTTGAATACATCCATATTTCAAACATAAGTAAACATATCTTTCCTCACTACCATAAATAAATGCTATAATTTTGAGGTTAAGTATGCTGAATTACAAGTTTCAGAGTCATAAGTTAACTGAAAGCCTTTCAAACAGGAAAATCACTCAATAATCTAAAATTCCTAACATTTGAAAACAATGTTAACAAGTTCAATAACAATATCATCACATCAACTTCAACTTATTCACTAAAAACAAATACAAGTTAATTTTATTTTTATTAAAATTTTATTATGATTATAATTTCTTTCACTCCTTAGCTAATCTTATATACATTTTCACATATTTTTATAAATTTCCAAATCAGATAAAACATATTTTCTCAATTCTCATCTAATGTTTCTTGCTTCAGAAGTCATAGTCACTTTAACCACAATAGGTCCTGAAAATATATAGGCTGAACTAGACCTGCCCACTGTACAGGGATCTTTATTACCATAAACATTTTATTTGGAAAAAAAATTATTTATGTAAGAAGAATGTCTTCTAAATTTACTTCTAATGCTTTCTAAATAAACAAAAGTTACACTGACTTGTAGGTAATACCACCTCCACAGAAGCAGACTAACCCTATTAAAAGTGGTGTGAAACTCAGTTTGATCTCAACTGAAGAAATAGTATCCTTTGCTCTCTAGCACCAAGATTTAACAAAAGGCTCCGAGAAAGTACTTTATTCAGTCATCTCTACAACCTCAGCAAACACTGTCATTACCCTTAACAGAATGCAACTTTATATGGTAGATCTATTCTGAATAAAATTAGAGCCGAATTTCTTATTTGGCATGGTTGAAAAAGATATGGATTCTAGTTAAAGGGGTTATAAGGATCATTAATGTTACCTATAGAGTAAAAGTAAAACGCATTAAAGAAGGAAGAAATACTGGGGGGAAAAAATCACACTTTCTGCTGTAATTTCAAAGGCATAAATCGAAGACATAAAATAACCTTGCAGGATTTCACAGCTACCATCTTGAAAACTGATTACCATATACACAAATAGGTACATATATCTGTGCAGGCAAAAGAAACAAAACAAAATCCCCTTTATCTTTTTCTTTCCTGTTATTTTTCAAGTATTTCTTAGAATTTGAATAGCCCTCATACTTCTTCAATATGAATCAAAGATGATGAAGAGTCACCGATGTCTCACATTTGACCTAGTACTAAGTATCCTTTGTTTTTCTCCCTCCAAAACTGGTGGTGTTTTATTGCAAAAACAAAACTAACAAACAAAAATACCTCTTACACAGACATGCAATCAGTATAAAATTATTTTGGTTTCAAATCCAAACTCTACCCCTTACTAGCAGCTTAAACTAGAACAAAGATAATAATTATTTGACAGATTTTAAGAATGGAAAGTACAACAGCAGAAAGAAACTTTACACTACGCCTGGTATAGAGCAAATCTCCACAGTCCTCTTTTTCTAATGAAATGCATTCAAGCAAGTGGTGCTTGATGGTACAACACACAGAGTGATTACGAAAATGAGCCACTTATCAAAGTCAGCCCCAATCAATCTATTTATAAAAATCACCTAAAAATTCTGGGGAGGGGGTATATAAATTTAGATCTGTATTCTAACCCCTTATGATAAACCTCCCTAAAATATACATTTTTTTTTGAAATTTAAAAACAATGACCAATATTTGAACTGCTTGTCGGTAATGTTGCATAAATTAAAACTGGTCCCAGCTCTATTCTTTCTCAGAAAAGGTATCAAAAAAATTATGTTAGAGCCTAAATGACCACATTAAAAAGAAAATCAATGATACGTGGTGAAAATGGAAGAAGGAAAATTCACACAAACCAAATATTCTCTAGGTAACAATTTTCATTAAGAAAGTGATGGCAGAAAATAAATCATATGCAAACATATCAAAGGACATTGATCAATTTTTACCAAAATTAAATAAATAGCTTGAAGAAGTTTCCAAGTCAGTCTCATCTAATTATGTAATTTAGATGCAGATTTAAATGAGGCTCATACCTGGCAGGTGTCAGGCTTAGCTGAAAAGCACTCCAGTTCAGATTCTGTTTTACAAAGGTCATGAAATTTGTATCTCAATGTTCCTTTTTTTATTGAAGTATAGTTGATTTACAATGTTGTGTTAGTTTCAGGTGTATACCCATGTATGTAATGCAGCTTTTTTTCAGATTATTTTCCACTATAGGTTATTAAAAGGTATTGAATATATTGTTTCCTGTGTTATATAGTAAATCCTTGTTATCATGTTATATGTAGTAGTATGTATCTATTAATTCCACTCTTATTAATAAACTTTACCTCATGTAATTTATCTTTAAATGTATTTCCAAAATATTTTATTGTTTTCTTTTAAATGAATAAGGAATGAATGGAGGCTTTTTTAATAGATAAATCACTCACATATATGGACAAGGGCCACTTCTGTCAGGAGGGTCAATGAGGAGAATATGAGATACATTAAAAGGATGACTGATCAGGACCAAGTGGGTTATTGATTGATCACAGGGAAGAGGATGAGATTGTTAGCAGAAGGTAGGAAGAGTCAGAAATCATAAAGCTGACTGGATATATTTAGTTAGCAATTTACTAAATTTGCATATAATTTAGCCACATTGAGTACACTGTTATTTTCAACAAATAAGCAAGAACATAATCCAAACAATAACTGCTTATATCAGAAACGTTTGCTTATATCAAACTGATTTGACCCTAACAATGGTATTAAGCAGAGATAGATTGTCCCTAATTGGATCTATACAAATCAATCTTCCAGGTAAAAAGAGAAGGAGACTGGGTGGTGCTAAATTAGCATGATAATGGATACTGTTACAATAGGGAATGAGAATACATGTCAAAGGATTATTCTAGCAGGATTTGGGGAAGCAGATGAGTCTTTTTTGTCTGAATTAACAGAAGGACAGGAATCTTGATACATATTTAGAAAGACATGTAATCTTGAGAGCAAGCCAGATGAAATCTTAGTTCTTTAGTGGCCAGAAGAGACAACAGTGGGAGAAGGGAAATACAGAAAGAATGGATTTTGGCCAGAGATTAGACAGAAGTTAGTAGTGAAAGAATAAAGAAGTCTAAAAGTTGTATCTACATGTGACTCAGCCTTAAGTAAATAAGAAGACTACGTTTATATTCAAAGAACGTTACAGTTTATGTTCTGGTATTTATACACAATGAATGCATTATTGTTAAGAAAGTAGATTCTCATGCAAAAATATCTGGATTTGAATTCAACACTACACATAAGAGTTGTGTGGCTTTAGAGTGGCTTAAAAAGTTATTTAAACACCCTGAGCCTTCATAAGGATAACAGTTGCACCTGTCTTAAAGGTTTTGTGATAACCAAACAAGTAAAAGCAAAAAAGCACTTAGAACAGGGTCTAGGACATTATAAATGCTTAATAACTATAAATTATCAAGAAATATTAGACATGTTTGTACTATTTCACAACTAAGTATATTTTAATTTAGCTTATAACCTTCCAAAGCTCTCTCAGCTGGAAGTTCTAATTCTGTCTACTAGTAGACAAATACTGTCATTTCCAGAGTCAGTCCTGAATAGGACAGAAAGGAAGGTTAGAGGTCACAGTACCCAAACGTCAATGGGCTTGGAGCCAAGTACCACTACAACATGTGTGTGTGTGTGTGTGTGTGTGTGTGTGTGTGTGTGTGTATGTACACATATATATATGTATGTATATGTATATAAAATCTCAATATCAAACATTACAAACATTTAATAACTTGTCTCTTACAAATTATTTCATTCAACCATGGCTTGCTTTTGACCCAAAATATTATTTATCATATTGATCTCCTTCCTATGTTCAGTTTATATTTTTGTTAAGTAAATATTAAATTCAATTATTCAGTATTTTTTTCACTTCTAACAAAATAATCCAAACTTAAAGCAGCAAATAACTGACACTATTATGAATATTCAAAGACTGTCTCAGACCCTCAACATGACTCCCAAAAGTTGAATTTCATAAATTTGGTGAGCAATACTAATGTCAATACAACAAATATACAACTTTAAAGAGGCTAGCACACATCTGAAAATATGTTTGTTAATAAAGTATAATTATTTTATTATATAATAATAATTATATTATTCTTTATAATCACATCTTACACAGAGAATTTGGTTTAGTCTTAAAATATTATTCTGCAAAAAAAGTCCTCACAATATTCTAGTTTAGCTTTCTTAGAAACACAGCCTGAGCAACAGATTCTTGTTCAAGCAATTTATTAAAGAATTACTCTTGCGAGAAGGTGAGGAAAGAAGGCATGACAGGGCAGGGGGAAAAGCTAACCAAGGATGTGTTGCAAATGGAACTTGCTTCAGGTGAATCCCATGGGATCTGGAGCACTTACTGATACCTTGGGACAGCTGGCTGACCTTTTGTATCCCCATGTCAGTCAACCAACTGTAGACTTCTCTAAGGAATGGGAAAAATATTTGAAAAGTATAAAATAGACAAAGGATTGATATCTGGAATATATAAAGTATTCTTTTAAATCAGTAAGAAAAAGACAATCCAAATAGAAAAATGAGCAAAGAATATCATTATGCAAATTCCAGAAGAAATACAAATTACCAATAAATATATAAAAAGAAATTCAAACCCAGTAGTAATTAGGGAACATAGAAAGGACTGTGTGACATTTATATGCAGAATCTAAAACAATAAAATAAACTAGTGAATATAACAAAAAAGAAACAGACTCAGAGATATAGAGAACAAACTAGTGGTTAGCAGTGGGGAAAGGGAAGAAGGGAGAGACAAGATACAGGTAAGGTATTAAAAGGTACAAACTACTATGTATAAAGTAAATAAGCTACAAGGATGTATAATACAGGGGAAATAGCCAATATTTTATAATAACTACAAATGGAATATAATCTTTAAAAGTTGTGAATCACTATGTTGTACACCTGAAACTTACATAATATTGTACATCAGCTACACCTCAATTTAAAAAAAAAAAAAGAGCTCCTATAAGCCAGTAAGAAACAGAAAACACACTGGAAAAAAGATAGCAAAGAACACAAACAGGAATTTCATGGAAAAGGAAACACAAATCACTAGTCAATATATAACAGATATTCAACTCCATCATTAATCAAGAAAACCATAGATATTATATTTCACCCATAAAATTTTAAAACTAAATAATATCAAGTTTGGATGAAAGTAGTGGTACTTACAGAAACTTAACAAAAGAGTCCAAATTGTTAGGATCATTGTAGAAAATAATGTATTAAAATATCAAATTAAATAATTTCACTTCTCAACATTTACCCTAGAATAGTACACATCTGCACAAAGAAACACACATAGAGATATTCAAGGATGGTTTATAACAGTTAAAAATAATTTAAATTTCCATTAATAGGAGACTCTAAAAAATAAAATATGGTATATCTATTCTACAGCATTTAATATATAAGAGCTAACCACATAAAGTAAAAGATATGAACTGACAGAAAAACTTATTAAGCTATTAATAAAATTAAGTAGCTAAAAGATATGCTAGATACATTTTTATGTAAATTACAATGTATTATGAAATTTTAAAGATAATACTCTACCAATTCACATGTGTGTACATACAAGGGAAAAAATCTGGAAGGGTATACTTCAAAGTGTGAAAAGGAATTATCCTTGAAAAAAATCCTTTTGACTGGGGGTTGGCATCAATGGAGACATTAATGTTGTTTGTAATATAAGCTTTTAACAATGGAAATGAATTCATGTGTTACTTTTATAATTAAAACTTAAAAAGTTCAAATATAGTATAAAAATGTGGCCTATCAAAATTACATAATGCTGAAGAATAGAGGCGTGTAAATGTTTTAAAAGTAACCTGAAGGGTACACAAAAATTAATAACAGTAGCTGCCTCTGGAAGATAATGAGTACATAGGAAAATGTTTTTTGTAAAAATAATTTGACCAAATATGACAAGATACAAAAATAAACCGAGTGTTTTTTAATAATCGAATTTTTTATATTTTAACATAAAATATTTAAATAAATAAGATCTATGGAAGTGCTAAGAATCCTAAATTAATATGAACACTTTGTATTTTTAATGAACCTACATTTTTAACACAAAACTCATATTTTATGTCACTATCAGTCCAAAACAAATGTTTATAAATTGACAATTACTTCTCTAAAAGCTCAAATTCTATTTAGTTTTGCTATTGAAAACTATTTCCATCTTAAAAAAAAACTCATTATTCCTTTGTCATATGATAACTTATCTGAATGTTGTCAGTGATAGTTCAGACACAAATTATGTGTTCCTGGCTTTTCACAATCTTTTTAGTGTCTTAATAGTTCAACAACACAAACATTAAACCACCACATATTATGTAGTTGGCTAATAAATTTGAGTTATATCATGATTTGGAAGCATGTGGTATTACAACTTTTTCTCATTAATGATAAATTGATGCCATTATATAATTCTTTCCAAGGCTAGTAAACTAACCAAACAAGTCAGTTTATATTTCCTCAGTTCAAATACATGCTACTTTTAGACATTTATAATGGTTTATTTGTTTACTAAATATTAAAATCACTGGATTTCCTTTTTTTTTAACTAAAAATGTAAATAACCAAGTTTATAATAAATAACCTGCAGTTACATGTATATGCCAGCAGAGGGTGGAGAAGATCTTCCTTTAAAGAGTAAAGTCTTTTTTTTTTTTTTTTTTGGACCTGTCTTTTTTTAAGTGTTTTTGAATTCAATATGTAATTATCACATTCATCAACGACATTGTTTTACAATATATCTATGGGTATAATTTCTCTTGGACTGTTTCTTCATTCATAAAATTAGAGAGCTGAATAGATGAATTCTATGAGGCCCTCTAAGTTTTTAAAAATACCTGTATGCAATCTGTGAAGTGTAGGATACATACACACACATCTGCTAGCAAAATGTCATTCTGAGTATCATTTTTTTCTAGTTTAAAGTTAATGACAGTAGATTTATTACTGTCCCATAGATAGGAAGATAAAAACAACGTCCCACAGATTATTGCCACAGACATAGCGCAGCGTATTTTACAAAAAACAAGAGAGAGAAAAAGAGAGCAAAAGCACATCTGGGAACACAGTCTATTGGTTATATGACAAAATAAGAAATATGACAGCAAATTTGTTTCTTCTACTTTTATCATATTTATTTCTGTAAGCCCTGAATCTGACCAAGTCATATTTTTTTTCTTTTATTATTTAAAATTATGGGCTCTGTAATTCATGAATTAGAATAGGGATATAGCTTTTGGAATCTAGTGGGGGGAAGGGCAATGGCTGATATCTTACACATTTTAGTAATAAAATCCTCTGATATAATATAGTATCAGTTTGAAATTATTTCAGATTATGTTGAGATAAATTTTAAATTGGTAGAAAAATCGAATATTAAAACAATTAATGGATTTACTCTAGATCCATAAAATACACTGAGATTTTATTAAATATATTAAGGTACATTTTGTTACCTAAGTTGCTTTAAGTTAAAATTTTATTTATTTTCAGGAGGAGTTATAGAACATATTATAATAAAGGGGACATAATAAATTCAGTCCATTTCTTTCTTTAAAAAATAACCTTAAACTTTGCTATTAAATATACTTAATTGTCTTCTTGTGAGGCTATGGCCCTGCATCAAAGACCACTACAAGGAATGACTAACTGGTACTGAAGTTATACTGAGACATGTACTGTTAATTTGATAGACTAATTAGTAAAAAAGAACCCGGGAGAGAAGGACCTATGCTTATGCCAAATGGGTTCCATTGCAGCTACAGTACTTCATAGCAAGTGTGATGCACTGACTTGAGTTGCCACTAGATGGAGATTTTGCATCCTGGAAATATTTAAGGGGAGTTCTGCCTCAGTGAATGACTGCTGCACAGAATTCAACCCTTGGAAGGTGTATTTCTCTTTGAGGATAAAGAAACTGAAATCTAGCTTGGTTAAGTCCCTCATTCCAAGACAAATAAATAGCTGTACTAACATTTATAGAGCTCAGAGTTCTTTTTAAAAAAATTTTTTTATTGAAGTATAGTCAGTTTACAATATGTCAATTCTGGTGTACAGCACAATGCTTCAGTCATACATGAACATACATATATTCATTTTCATATCCTTTTTCACCATAAGCTACTACAAAATATCAAATATAGTTCCCTGTGCTACACAGTGTATACTTGTCTGCCTATTTTATATATACCAGTCAGTATCTGCAAATCTAGATTCCACATATGACTGATTATCATATAGTATTTCTCTTTCTCCTTCTTGTTTACTTATCTTAGAATGACATTTTCCAAGGACATCCATGTTGTTGCAAATGGCATTATTTCATTATTTTTATGGTCAAGTAGTATTCCATTGTATAAATACACCACAACGGCTTTATCCAGTCATCTGTTGATGGACATTTAGATTGTTTCCATGCCTTAGCTATTGTAAATAATGCTGCTATGAACATTGGGGTGCAAGTGTCTTTTTAAATTAAGGTTCCCTCTGGATATATGCCCAGGAGTGGGATTACTGGGTCATATGGTAAGTTCATTTTTAGTCTTTTGAGGAATCTCCATACTGTTTTCCACAATGGCTGCACCAAACTACATTCTCACCAACAACGTAGGAGGGTTCCCTTTTCTCCACAGACTCTCCAGCATTTATTGTTTGTGGACTTTTGAATAATGGCCGTTCTGACTGGTGTGAGGTGATACCTCATTGTAGTTGATTTGCATTTCTCTGATAATTAGCGATACTGGAGCTCAGTGTTTCTGACAATGGAATTAACTAATCCAAATAAAAGTAGAGGTGCTGTCATTGCCAGAGACATGTCCTTATTTCAAACAAAGACTCTTGCTCTGTAAACATCTGATATATCCATATAATATTGTTACCATTTTTGTATAATTTTAAAACACAAATTATTTTTAAGAAGCTATATTAACATAATTTTTTCTTATTTCCCTTATGTGGCCTTTTTTAAAACTGAGTTACAAATCACTGGAAGAAGTGATTTTGTATTTAACGATTACATATGTTATTTCATATTATCCTCTTAATGACTTTGTTAGGTAACTATAAATATTCTTATGAGGTAAATAAAGAAATTTGGAGTCTGAGAGGTAAAGCTGAGATTTGAATCATGTATTTCTGATGCTGAAGGCAAATTTTGAAATTACATCCTTCTGCCTGAATGCACAAAATAGAGTGACAACAATATGATATTGAATAACAATATTCTTAATGTTATTGCTGCCCTAAGAATGTATAACTGGGAATGGCTTAATATTCCAAATTGGTAGTCCAATGACAGATCCATTGACAGGAAATCAAGAGGAGTTTCAAATGACTCTTCAGGTCACAAGGAATATGAATTCTGTAGGAAAAAAAGTACCCACTAGCAAAGAATGTGCAGAGTGCTGGGTTAAAAAACAAGAGTGTGAGGGGGAGGTGAGACAAAGAGAAATAATGTGTCATCCTACAGACTTCCCTTAGCTAACAGTTACCAGTCCAAGAGCGAATATTAAACAAGGGCATAAGCAGGATCAAAGAACATTTTGTGATTTGTAAGTAAATATTCCCAGAAGGAAGCAGGCACCCAAGATTTTAAAAAATGAAGAAAGAATATCGTACAACAAACAGAAGGTAATCCAGGAAACTGGAAGAAGAACCTTTAGTGGGTTCTGCTTGCTTTGCTTGTGGAGAAACCACATAATGGCATTGCGATACCATGTAGTGTAGACAGCATACAGTACCCATTACACATAAATAATAATATGACAGAATGATTACAGAATGAGGGTTACAGCTTTCTCAAAAAATATGTTTTTTTTTTAGTTTTTTTCTCAACATCTTAATACCTCATTTTGGCTTTGTTCTGTATAATATATAGGTTAAATTTCTGAATTCACATTTTCTGGGTTTGGATTCTGGCTTCTACACTCCTTATTTTAGATAAACTACTTAATCTCCCTCTTTGCCTCAGGGTCACTATGTGTGAAATAAACAGCACCTACTGTAACAGAAGTAACTATTAAGAGGATTAAAGGAGCTAATGTGTGTTAAGGCCTTAGACCTGTGCCCAACACACAGGAAGCACACAATAAACGTTAGCTGTTTTTATTCCTACAAAATTACCTAAAATGAATCCAAATTTTCCATTTCCAGATTTTGAAATAAAAACCTATCCATCTCAAGAATGTGATGCTTTTGAATGGGAAAATCTATAGGAGCAACACCCTTTCCAGGATTTTCTCTGAATAAGGCTTCTTTGCTTCTATGTGAGCTACAAGTTAAGACAGTGTAACTGGGTAAGTGTGTATCTGAGTAGAGTGTGACAACACCCCTCCACAAATCCTTAGGGAAAAGAACTGCACTGCTAGTCTGGAAATGAGGAAAGACAGACATAATAAACCTGAATATTCTATGTGAAAGGCAAGATCTCTTTTTACTTTTCTTCTATTTAAGTGTATTTTATGCTGAGATTATTTTGAAGAATTTTATGTTGTTCACATTATCTCACACAATAATTTCAAACTTGTTTTACTGAACTGAAAATCTATATAATCCTTAGCATACTTTACAAGTTAACCACTAACAATTTTTCCATTAACTTAAATATGGCAGAGGATATATTTTTCTGGCAGGCTATATATTCTGTATGTGCTTCAAATATATTTTCATTAATATTGTCAAGCAGCATATTTAGTTCATTTGGTTTAAGGAAAAGATATGTAAATGTATTTTATTATAATCTAATTGCAGAAAGCAGTCTTCATAGTCAAACCAACCAGCCAATGAAGATTCTTCTTCAGAAGAAAAGATTTAATAATGAAACAGACCTGTTAATACTCCAAGACAATATTCTCACTTACTCATATATGGAATCTAATAAAAAAAGGAGGAGGGAGGGTGGAGGGAGGAAGGAGGAGAATGATTCAGAATACTGCCTCCATGTAAATCACACACCAACCCCTCCAGCATTTCTTCAGGAAGTGCTCATGGGACTCCATGAGGAATTAAACATTTGATTTCCTGGAGACTTTTAGGCACTGGGCAATGCATCCTAGAAAGATTCAGAAGAGGTGAGAAGTTTGCCCTTTTTTTTTTCTTTTTTGTAGAATGGGAGACTGAAAGGAAAAGTGAAGAAGATGAACTGGTGAATCTCAGAAGCTTCTCAAGCAACGAAATTGTGTGGAAAATCACAATTGGACACTGAGGATTGTGAAATCAATTCTCTTAAAGGTATGTGTGTCTATGTCTGCCAAGAGGAGTTTCTGTGGGTTATTATACCACAGTCTGAATATCACTGCTGTAGCTTACACAAGTGCTTAGTGGATTCTCTCCCTCAAATAATTAAAAAATGGGAGCCACACTGTCTGGCAGGGACACAGGATGCAAAGGAGAGTAAGAGACACCAGGCCCTGTTTTAATGGAGCAACTATTCCAGTGAGGTAGACAGAAAACAAACAAGAAATCAAATGAACAAGATAGGTCATCTAGGTAAGCCCTATATGTTACATAAAAATTAACTGCAGTAAACTGATAAAATGTTAAGGGAGAAAATATGGAGGTAGGGATATTTGAAGTGAGTGAAGATCAGTGGGAAGAGCATTTCATGCAGAGGCAACATCCAGCACAAACCCTCCGGGGAAGGCCCCAGTGTGATCTAGACAAGCAACAGTGTGAGGCAAGGGAATGAGGGTATGAAAGGAGACAGGTCAGGAAGGTAGAGGGCCAGATCCTGTAAGGCCTCCTAGACCATGATAATCTGCTTGGATTTTATCCCAACTGCTAGTAAAAGCCCTTCAGTGAGCTAAAAGAGATATCCCTTTGTGGAGAGTAGGTTATAGGAGTAGCCAGCCCATTGGAAATTACCACAATAGTTTAAAGGAGAGGTGATGGTGTCCTGGCTTGGACAGTTGCAGTAAAGATAAGCAAGGTAATGAACTGGGTTATCCTAGGGAGAGCACCAAGAAGAATTGCTGATGGATAAGATGTGAGGGGTGAGAGAAAGAAAGGAAACAAAGAAAATGCCTAGGGTTTTTGTTTTCTGCTTTTGTTTTTTCAAATATTGTTGTTAGTTTATTTGTTGCTTGTTTTAGGGAAAAGAAGTGCTACTCAAAATAAATGACCATCATAATGGTAAAGTCAATACGGAATAGATAAACGAAAAACAGATATCCAAAATCTTAAATTATGATTAAATATTGACTCACAAGTAATGTGTCTTTTTTTCATATTGAAAGCAAAGTGTTTCTGCAACACAGCCTTTAAAAATAAATACATTTCTGATCTGAAACTTAGAAAATGTGGGAAATATGGAGAATACAGGAAAATATAAAAATGAGAAGCATCCAATCCCATCAGTGGTACTCTGTTAGTGTATCTTTAAAAGCAGGGACTCTTCACAAAGTGCATTCTCACTTTGCACAATTCTGTGGTGCTTAAATCGCATGAGTCTCAGTTATAACACGCAAATAATGCAAAGCAGTAAGGAGTATTTTTTTCTAATGGTTTTTACATTATCGGATAAAGTGTATATATATTATATTTTCTAAGCAATTTCTCATATATTATCGAACTCTTCATAAAAGTTTAAACAGTTAAATGGTAGGTATTTCTCAAAGGGAGTCACCATAAATTACTTAAGATAAAATATTTAGGTAGTTTTAATTATTTCTCTTTAAAATAGCAATCTTATACCATACTATTACAAAAGTAACTAGTCCATTTTATTCCTAAATTATAACTTGATAGCATTAAATGCCTCTGTTTTTGGCTCACTCAGTTTTGAAAATTTTTATTAATGGAAGAACCCTAAGTGATATATTGGATTTCAGCCCAAAGGCTGTATTGCTTCTATTATCAGTGTAGCTCGACCAAAGTCTGATGTGTAAATCTCTCCCTGGTAAGAAATGAAGCTGTTCCGAAGCCTAGGAACTCTTTCAGGCCACTAGGGTACCATTTAGTAAGTCACCACAGCAACACACTATGGCTGCAGCCACCAGAGGCACAAGTACCTAATCGCACTACGTTTATTTGTCCTCAAGATGTCTCTCTCCCATTCTGCAATGATTAATTCACTTGAGGCCACATAGAGTAAGAGCAATAGCAGTTTTAGAAATTAAGTCAAAAAAGCAAACAAGGTGAAGAGTACTGACACAGAGATAGGACATTTCCAAAGAATATCAATCTGTTTGCAAATAAATGATTCGGCAGACTTTATATCAAAATCTTCTACAAAGTGGGGGGTCTGTACCAGGCATAAAAGAAAGTGCAAAACATATCAACTGGCTCCCTCTTGCCCTTATAGAGTTTATAATATAATTAATTAAATACAAAAAAAACCAGAGGCCAAATGTTAATGATACCGTGGTACTGACTATAAATGCATTTATAGTTCTGCAAAGGAAAGAAAATGATGCAGACTGGAGAAGGAGACTATCAGTGATGAAGTAAATGAAGGCATGAATACTTAAGAACAAATAGTTTCCACAATGTTTTTGAGATTTCAGGTACTGAGTTCACTTATTCGATGAACATTCATTGAAAAGATGCTCAGAATCACAAATCATCAGGAAAATGCAAACCAAAACCACAATGAAATAACACCTCACACCTGCCAGAATGGCTATTATCAAAAAGAACACAAATAACAAATGCCGGCGAGGATGTGGAGAAAAGGGAATGCTCGTACACTGCTGGTAGAAATGTAAACTGGCGAAGCCACTTTGGAAACACTATGGAGGTTTCTCAGAAAACTTAACAAAAACACAAATTCAAAAAGATACCTGCACCTCAATGTTCACAGCAGATTATTTATAATTTCCAAGACATGGAAGCAATCTAAATGTCCAACAGTTGAACATATAAAGAAGATGTGGTATATCTATACAATGGAATACTGACCCATACAAAATAAGAAAATTTCACCATTTGCAGCAACATGGGTGGACTTGGAGGGCATTATGCCAAGTGAAATAAGTCAGATAGAGAAAGACAAATAATATATGATATCACTAATATATGAAATCTAAAAAATACAACAAACTAGTGAATACAACAAAAAAGCAGCAGACTCACAGATATAGAGGACAAACCAGAGAGAGGAGGAGGGGCAATATAGGGATAGGAGAGCAAGAGGTACGAACTATGAGGTATACAATGAGGTACAAGAATATATTGTACAACACAGGGAATATAGCCAATGTTTTATAGTAACTATAAAAGGTATATAATCTTTAAAAATTGTGAATCATCATATCGTATAACTGTAACTTATAAAATAGTGTACAGCAACTGTACTTCCCAATTTTAAAAGTCTATTCTGTTTCAGGCTGGACACTTAAGATACACTTCTCTTTTCTCTCTTTCCTTATCTACTTGTCGTTAGGTCATAGGATGCAACAGCTATAGAGCACTGGACCTAACTGATGATCATTGAAGTCAATGGTTCTCAAAGTACAAAATCATTAGAAATTCAAACTACTGGGTCACACTCACAGAAATGCTTAATCAGAACCTGTGGGTGTCTCATCCACAATCTATATAATTTCCAAGACCTCCAAATGATTCTGATGCATTGATACATGATAAAGATTGAACAGCACTGATCTAAGCTAACCAGAGAAGAACCTGGATGCTAACATGAGGTAAATACTTGCTAAGAAACAACAGAACAAGAATCAGAAACATGCTTTCTAACTCACAAGAGAACATTCTTTCAATTCACTATAAAATAAATGCACATTCTCTCTTGATTGCAATAATTTTTTTTAAAATTTCCTCCTTTTCAAATATGAGTCCTGGAAAATTTAGAAGCTTTCTGTAATAGCATGAAAAGCATATTCCCTTACCACATGGTGATGAACTAGGGAACCTAAGTATATAGATGTAAAATCTCTTTCATAGTATAGAGCCATAAAAAGAAGGAAACTGTCTTTAAATATTTATTTTTCTATTTTTCTTAAGGAGTTTTATTCTTTATTGATTTGGTAGTTCTCTTCATATGTTAAGAATGTAGCTCTTTATCATATTTAAATATTTTCCTGTTTCATTTTTGATATTTTAACATTTTGAATGGTTTTTTAATATAATATGAAATATGCACATCTTTTACTATTTTTCAGTGTTTTGCTTTGATGTCTTGTCTTCTCTAATAGAAGGTGAAATTTTGCCTACTCTTCAAATATTTGAGTTTACTTTTATGTTTAACTCTTTAATTCATTTATATTTTTAAGTGTCAGACTTAAATTTTAGTATTCATGAGAATCACCTGGAGAGCATTTTAACACACATTATTGGGTCTCAACACCACAGTTTCTGAAATAGTAGGTCTGAGATAATAGTTTTAGCATCTTTAGTACATTCCCAGATGTTGTTAATGCTTCTGGTCCTAGACCACACTTTGATAACCACTGGCTAAAGAAACCTGTCAACAAACAAAACACACATAGTATCTGGGCATTGTGTGCTGCACTAGTTTAATGGCTGAACATAAGGTGCAAAGGGGTGAAATCAGAATGAGGCAAAGTTTAGGACTAGAGTGCAGGTATCTTTGAGTGCAATGAGTATAAATTTTTCTCTGAGGCAACACAGCCTTGTCTAAGATTGAAGGAATATATCTATAGTAAATGCTTACTGAATTTAAATTAAATAAAGTTTCAAAATTTCACCCTGCCTGAGAAATAATATTTTCTTTTTAATTAGAAGTGAATTACTGCTTTTTATGTTATGTTAACCATCATCACTGGAAAAAAAATGTTTATAAAGAAAACATCTATCAAGGAATTTGTGTAAGAATTCTATAAATTACTTTAATGACCCAAACTAATCATTCCTCTGCTTTATTGACATTTAATCACCAATTTAACTGAAATTATAAAGACGGCTTCATTTCCTTTTACAAACAACAAACTTGCAAAATATAAGGAAAGCATAAATCAAACATAAAATGGATTTAACTTAAATATTACAAATTCCATTTAATGGAGAATACTTAGTAGTATGTAAGTAACAAAATCTTTCAAAACACTACTATGGAATCTGACTTTAAAGTCACACCAACAATGCGATACTTTTAAGTCACAAAATTCCATGAAGTATTAGAGTTTCTGTGAGAAAGGTGATTCACATAGAAGTTCACTTGAAAGATAATGTCAGTAGAATAATGTGTTGTCTCTAGATTATGGTCTCCCACTGTTACATATAGTAGATCTCAGCGGAGAAATATATGGAAAATAAATATCCAGGTAAGGTAAAGATATTTATTTTCAAACCTGGAGAGAAGCAACCCTATAGTAATGCTGTATGACAATCATTTTACTATCTTATACCAAAGGCTCTGATGTAACTTTGATCACTTAGCACTCACCTACCCCTTTTTTTCTGGATAGAAAACTCTTATCAGCATCAACAAGATTCTAACTGTGAACTGAATAGAGTAATGGGCCTTAATCTGACTCTTGTGGAATACAGTGACCCATAAGGTCTCCTCCATGAATTACACAATTCCTTTAAATAGTCATCTTCAAGAAGTGTAAAGAGTACAGCCTCTAATGAAGACATCGCATGTAGGTCTGTGGAGCCTTAGAGATTTGTAAAAGAGCCCTGCTGATAAGCCCTGCTGTTAGTTGGGTAAGTTGAGATGATCATTTGAAACATCAATTATTTCAATGGTTATAAAGCTCAAGTTTTGGTTCTATATCTGTACTTATACTTACTTAACCACTTAAAATGTTTAAAAATACTAATGCTAGCAAGTTAAAATTCACTCATTTTCTAGGCTGTATTATAGAAATTAACTATTATGAACAATGAATAAATATATATACATATATATATAAAACATATGCATGCATGCATCTATATACAATTAACCTCATTTATAGAAAGATTGGCTACTTTTTATATCATTTTACATTAATAAGCACTAAGACAAATAGACACACAAAACAGTGCTCTTATTAGGCATAAAAATAAAAAACATGGCATATGACATATATTAATATAAAATGATAAGCAATGTATAAACCAAGCACAGTTAGAAATGCTTTTAGAGAAATTGGAGTAAAAGCTTTATAACAAAGTATCAACAACTAAAAAGCATTCAAACATATTTATTCAAGTCTAATTGGTATGCCGATGCAATTAAGCTGATTCAGGAAATATAAAACCAAGATAATATGGTTCTTAGTTCCCCAAAACTGCAGACATAAATGTGGATTTCATACACTGGTATCTACTGATAACAGAATGCTTTGCCCAGTCATCCTTAGTACTTTTTTAAAATTCGTTTTAGGAAATAAAGTGTTTTTATACTATCAAAATCTGTGAGAGTGAAATGCAGCCAAACAGGCAAGTCACTCATGGGTATCCCCATGGTGACTCAAGCTGGATTTTTCCCAGTGAATAAACTGTCTCAGTTACAATTCTGCTTATGTTCAAGTTTAAAAGTTCAGGATTATGAAGTAATCATACACTTATGTATCTATACATATATTTTGAATGGGCAGGTTACTGTTTATAGTTTTCAGACTTTCCAACACTGTAATGAAAAAAACTAACCCAGATAAAGACAGACTTGAGAATTTCAGTGATTTATTCCCATGAAATGCTTTACTAGTCATGATTATGTTTTTTTTCCCTCTATTTTCTAATTAAGAGGTAAATAAAAGGCATTATCTGGGCTAGGGAAGTGGGGAGAGAGAAGCTATTTAACCCAAATCAGCAATAGTCAAAAATACACATAAAATATGCAGAAAATTCTTAACATCCATACTACCACACAGCTAGATTTGTTGAGTAAACAAAAAGGATCATTGTGTTTAAAATATTTTTCAACATGGAAAATACTACGCAAATATCAGTATGATTTCAAATGTTTTGGGCCTATTTAATTTCAAAATAAATTTTAACAAAAACTGGGCTGTGTAATGTGACCATATGGTTTGCAAAGCAACAAGAATAAAACTGCTAAGATAATAATCCATGCTGAAACATGACTCTAAGGTTTTATCTCCACTTTATTGGAAGTGTTCCAATGGCTCTTCCACCAGTGTGATAAAATATTTAGGTTAATAGGTTAAAGACATTCTCACATGTCAGAAGAATCTGGCTTACTTATTCTAATTTTCTAACTTGGCAAGGGAAAACTCTGATAACTCTCATTGAAGGCTAGAGGATATTTGGGAAATTTATATGCAAATATAAATGAGGTCCTAGGTTAGGTGCAGTTTATCACCTCTAGATTTCTACCTTCTTGGTTATCTTTTAGGAGTCCATAGACCCCGACCCTCAAAAACAGAGCCCCATTTGTCAAGGGGGAAGGTTCAGCCTTTACGTAATAAGGAACAGCTCAGTCTTCCTATTCCCTTCCCTCTCTTCTATCCAGAAGAGAATCATGTTTAGTGCATAGTTCAATTAGCCCTTGTGAATTAAAAAAAAAAAAAAGAATAAAAGAAAGCAGGGGAGGGAGAGAAGGAAGGAAAGGAAGGAGAAAAGGAGACAGAGGGAGGGAGGGAGAGATAGGGGTGATACGACTTCATCATTTGTTCAGGAAAATGTTTTCCAGAGGCCAAAAGATTCATTATCATAATTTGTCCACCAGATTTGAATAGTAGCTTTACTCTTTCAGTCTTCAGATTCTTGAAATATGGAAAATAACTTTAATAAGTTTGGTGAGTTTGTGATCTCCTTTTACCATCTCCTCAGAATTTGTTTTTCTTCAGATTGTTTAGCAAATCCCTTTTTACTTTATATTTTCTTAACATGGGCTTCTGAAGAGTATTTATGACCCTCCCTGCTACAAATTTTCTTGGAAAAAAGTCCCTTGACTCTTACCATTTTCATATAGCATGAGAATTTTCAAATTTCTGCTTAGATTACCTTGGCAAAGAAAATCTCAGAGATTGATTTCATAATAAATTCTTAACAGTTTACTAGATTTCACAAGTCACATGCCCCAATTTTAAACCATTACACACTTTTCATTCTTAGCACACATTAATACAAGCCACAGCTACTTCAAAGAGCAAGTCATATTTAGAGGGTGGGTTTCTAAAACATTTTACCATATCACAGCCTAGGGATTACAGTAATTGCTAAAAGCAGTAGGTGGGTAGGTATAGCTCTCCACACACTAGACAGTTGAATAGGGAACCATTTCTCTTTGCTGGTGTGTCCTGATATGTCCCAGATACCTCCACATAATGAAAAAAAAAATTGGAGAAGAGTATAGCAAGAAGCAGAAAAAACCTAACTAAAGATTTGTCTTCATGGGAATGCCAGAGGTAGTGTGCTAATCTCTGATACAATTTCTGTTCGATTTATCTACTTCATCTTGAGAATTCCAGTATCTTCCTAGGAAACTTTGTTTTTCAAGCTGAATCACTGCTAGATGGCTACTCCTTCCAGTATATGATGAACATTAGGGGCCTTTAGCCTTAGATGCCATACTTTGGCTTTCATAGTGGATTGGTACGTGATCCACATTCTTATCCTCATAGTGGATTGGTATCTTTCTATTTCTAAAACTAATTGCATTTAGTCTACTTATTTTCATTCTAGAAAACGTCAGAACACAAGCACCCAGCAGAATATAAGCACCTTTACCTCTATATTAACCTAAGTTTTATACATCCCAGTCATGATTGGATCACACCACCCAAAATGGGAAACAGGTTTCATCTGATGCTCAACTTAGTTAGCAGGCCTACTTGGAGTGGAGTACTGAGGATCGTTGTGACGTCCATCCAAGCTTAGCAGGAAGAACTGCCATAATAGAATTTAATGTGTGATGGGGCAATGGAGGGAAAATTGGCAACCTATGTGCTGTGGATTCTCCACAATAACCTGGGCTCTCTCAGGTATAAACTTACTCTTACTAAAAAACCCGGAGGCTATTAAAGTGGTGACTTGCCAACCACTGATCAAAGACATCAAATTTTCACTTCCTTGACCTATATCCTATCAGCTCCTGTTTTCAAAGCAGCTCTCTTACTCTCTTCTCCTCTTCCTTTTCCTCAGTTCTGAATTCATGAAAGACAATTTGTCAATGCAATTTGAGTTAGAAAACACTTCTAAGGACATTTTCTGCTACAGCATCAAAGATTGAGGAGACACATAAAAACTCAATAATAAAAAAATGTTGAAATATCCTAAGTTGTGGGCTAGAATATTATAAAATTATTAAAGCTATAGTTTTAGGTTAAAGACCACTGATGGCCATTCAGTTTTGCCCAGAACTCTTAATGTGCTCTGCAGTTCTATGGATTTGGACAAATTTATAATGACACTTATCTATCATTATGGTATCATACAATGTATTTTTACAGCCCTAAATATCCTCTGTGTTCTGCCTTTTCATCCCTCCCTTCCCTACCACTTTATCTTTTCATGTCCTAGTTTCCTCAACAGCAAACAGATGCGATAACATCTGTTCAAGCAAACATAATGATTAAATAATACAAAGTATTGTACATAGTATGCAAAAGATTAAATGTGTTTTTATTGAACCTTTTTTTAAAGTCCAATACTCTACAAATCTCTGGTAGTTTTTATTGTTTGCCACCATGACTTCCATACCCAATGACATGAACCTACCAAGTTGAAGAGAAGTCTCATGTGCCCTCCCCAGTGTTCTTCCTTGAAGTTTGGATAAAGCTCTACTCCAAGACAAATTCTCAAAGTCAGATGAGGTGGGAGGTAGGGACAGTGGGGAGTCTGGACACAAACTGATGAAAAAGAGTTGGATTAACTGGATTCAACATCCTAAAAACATAAATGAGTTAGTATCCACCTACAAATGCTTTTAATTTGCATTACTCTTAAAAATGAAGGGAGGGCTATCTAACCCAAGGACCATCTTCTCTACTCCCATCACAATGCTAAGACCCAACAACCAACCAGAAAGAATGTCAGACGCACAGATGCCTCCTTCCCTCTTTCCCTTCAATATATAGTATTTCTTGTCCCTGGGAGTATTATTTCTGTGCCCTGACTTAGTGCAAAAGAGGAAATTACTACTTCTACTAAGTTGGATTATAGGATAGAAATAATTTCCCTCGTGTTTTGAGTGTGACTTCAGAATGTGTTTTTCAATAAAGAGGCAAAGTTATATGTATTCAGGAGATAATGCATCATGATAATAGATGTTGCTGTGTTAGATTAACTACATGAATTTGTTTTTGTGATTAGCATAAAAAATTCATGACTGTAAAATAAATTCTGTAAAGGAAAATGATCAGATTAAGAATCCTAATTTAAAAATCTTTCTGGAATATATAGATGACAATATTATACAGACTTGAAGTCAACAATTATTAATAAACAATGTAGAGGAAATAATTTCATGAGTTTTCTAAGTCATATGGCAGTCACTGAATTACATAATGACATTTATTAATAAGATCTGTAATGATAATTATGAAGGAAGGAAAGAAGCAAGGCAGGGAGGGATAGGAGAGGGAGGGGAGGATTGATTTTATGTTTTTTTTGAGATTTGTTTCAATACTTTTTTTAGTATATATTCCTTTTACATTTTTCATTTGCATAAGTGAATAAGAAAAATTCCCTTCACATTACACACTGATAAATCTTTATGATCTCTGTAGATACAGAAGTATTTCCTGTAAGAAGGACATTGTTTAACAGTGGTTTTTTTTTTTTGAAAATTCACTTTTTATTATAGTGTTCTAGACATAAAAAAGAAAGTCAATTATCTTGCCCAGGGCTTCAGACAGCCATAATCTTCTTTGTTTTCTTGGCAAAATTTCTTTTTCTTTTAATTGAAGTATAGCTGATTTACAATGTTGTGTTAGATTCAGGTGTACAACAAAGTGATTCAGTTATACAAATACATGCATATATATTCTTTTTCAGATTCTTTTCCCTTGTAGGTTATTACAAAATATTGAATATATTTCCCTCTGCTGTATAGTAGGTCCTTGTTGTTTATCCATTTTATAAATAGAAGTGTATAATATGTTAATCCCAAACTCTTAATCTAAAGAAAAAGATACAAATAAACTTATTTACAAACCAGAAACAGACTCAGAGACACAGAAAAAAACTATGGTTACCAAAGGGGACAGGAGAGTGGGGAGGGATAAATTAGGAGTTTGGAATTAAGAGTTTGCTTCAATATCTTTATACTGAATCATATAACCTGAAATATTGAAATCTGAATATGAATGATGATGATCCTTGTCAATTCCATTATAATAATAATTACTATATTTATTAGAGCTGTGTTTTATCAGGTGACTGCAGTTTTAAATATTTCGCTAAGGTCATAAGTGAAATAATTTAAAGCTGAATGTTAAAAGATCAGCGTCCTAATATCTAGGGCTGCTGAAGAGCCAATGAAGTACCTTGCTGCAAAATATCTGAAGGCTTGCAGCAGAACTAGGACTGTATTTGGAAGACTAAAAATACTGTAAGATTTTAACAGAAGTATTTAATCAGAGCCTCAGGTTGCGATCGTTGGAAGATGGCAGTGCATTTTATTCTATGTAACTATTCAATCAAGAAAACGAAGTACAATGATGACAAAATTATTTCTCTTATGGAAGTGCTGTAAAAGAGATTCTTATCCTTAATATCACATAATTACTATTTCATAGAGTAAAACAGCTGGATTCAGCACTAAGTAGGAAATACCCTCTCCTGACTAAACTAAGAAGGATACATTTGATTTTGAACTAACCCTGGACATGACCTCATAGTAGAACACAGAATATTTGATTTTAATTTCTGATAGCTTCTTTCACTGGCATTTAAAAAAAATTAAGCAATATGGGCAGACATGCCTTTAAAATTACTTGATGCAGTCAACGAAGAACATATTTTATTTTCTATCATTATATTCAAGGAAAAAATATTAGTAACCAATCTAATTTTACACTGGTGAAATTAAATATTTATTACAAATTCACCAGGTTAGTTTCTAAGTATCTGATTAGTTATAACTGTCATCTAACTCTAATATGCATATATGGAAATAAATATATACATTTATATATTATAAAATATGTATTATTTTAAATGCTAAAATAATCTTTCTTCAATGCAGCTTTTTAATATAACGATCTATCTTGAAATCCATTCAAAAGATAAAGTTTGAAAGATAAAATTGATAAAATTTAATTTATAAAGTAAGTTTATGCTGAAGAGAAAAAGATATGAACTATTTGTCATCTCTTATTTGACCATTTTTTAAGTTCTTAAAGTAATTAAACCAAAATTAATACAATTGGTATATAATAATTATACCAAAATAATTACAACTGCACATATTGCCAGGGCAATATAATATATTTAGTTATTTCGGTAAATTATTATATACCAATTGTATTAATTTTGGTTTAATTACTTCAAGAACTTAAAAATGGTCAAGTAAGAGATGACAAGTAGGTCATATCCTTTTCTCCTCAGTATAAACCCATAAAGGTCCATCTGTTCAAAAGTTAAAGACTATAAAATGGAAACTGTCTGAAATACAAGACTATTCTTTATTAAATGTTATTTTTAAAGTATTCTTATTGTTTATAGAGATGGAAGAGAAATTAAGTCCTTTATTTAAAATAAGGGGAATAAACAAGGATATCAGAAAAAAAATGGATTAAGTTTAGTGAAAAAATGTAATCTGGAATGTATGAAGGGACTTCTTTTCTGAAGGAATAAATTCAGAATTAATATATCAACTCAGAGTATGAAAAAACAAAAAACCTTAAGTTAAGAACGATCAAGACAACAATATTCTTGAGAGGAATATTAAATGCTCAGATAGATAGAAATGTTTGATTATCTAGAAGTGTTCTAGTGAACTCAGACATCCTGAGCACCATCCAAACTCTGAAGCAAAATATACTGTGCTACAAAATAGTGTGCTAGACAGCTATGTATATATTATTCAGTGTATACATGCATATAATACATACGTGTATTGAATGTATACAATGGAGAGAAAGAAAGTTTAGAAACACACCAAAAAACTACAGAAAACATTCCAGTATACAGGAAAGTATCACAATATTAAAGATGTTCTTGTTAGTTCTAATCTTGTTAGTTGATGATGTATAGGGCAACAAAAATGATCCTAACACAAATATATTCTGTAATATACTAACCTTTTATAAAATTAATAGTCAATAAAATTTCACATCTCAGTTAATACTAGGATGACTTCCCAGAAATTATGTCAATGTTTTCAGGGGTTAGATTTTTACTGAAAACAACCAAAAATGCAATGCAACCAAAATGCAATAAATTCCAAAGTGAAATGACAGAGCATGCAAAAATTGTAGAATTCCACTAAATTCACAAAAGTGAGGTAGAAAACTGCTCAAAACACACACAAAACCACTGACAAACCAGAACTGTAAGATATAGAATTAGAGAAGAAAAACTTGTAAAGGATAGCTAGAGAATTTGTACAAGAAAAAAAAATTCTTTGAATATCACAGATTACGCCCTTGAAGAAATTGATGAAATCAGCCCTCAAGCATATTTTTTACAAGAGCTCCTCTTTATGATGGTGCTCAAAAACTCAAGTGTGAATTGAAGCTGTTGCATATTTCTATTGTTATCTTTATGTCTGTAAAGTTGCTTCCCCAAAACAACACTTTATCATTCTTTACCCATTCCTTGCATTGAAGCCATCATTGTAATCATCATCTAAAATAAATTTATATTTTATTTCATTTTTTCAGACAAATTTTTAAATGTTTCTTCTGCCTCCAAAGTATTTACCTGCATTTGGGGTCTCCATTTGTGATATATTTATCTTAATGGGATTTTTTTTTCCCCCTGAGTCAACCACCTGCACCAAATCAGTTATAGCACTCAATGTTTCCTTAAAGGAATGCATTTTACTGAATTTACAAAAAAAATTACTTACAGTGTTAGAACACCTCATTTTTCCAGAGAACTATACTCACAGTTATGACCAAACTCCTACTTAGTAACCATCATCTCTTGCCAAGACAACTCAAATGTCTACAACTGACTCCTCGCTTCTGTCACTGTCCTCCACAATCTTTACTGCATATTAAAAATGATTTTTTTCTTGTTTTATTAAAAAATATCTCTGTCGTCCTCTCACTTAAAGGTTTTGGAAGACTTGCCATTAGATTTAAATCCAAATAAATTACATACATTTGCCAAAGTCCTACCTCTTTAATCTTACAGCAGGTTATCCTCCTTGCTTGATCTGTCTTAGTCACATTAGCCCTTTTTTCTATTGACCACAGCAAGACATTAGGGCCTTAGGGCCTTATTATTCACTCTTGCCAATCCAGGAAACCCCCGCTCTTGCATTTGTATATGGCTGGCTCCATCTTGTTATTCAGATTTCATTTCAAACTTCACCTCATCACTGGGACTTTCAGATCACTCTCTGTATCAAATTGGTTAGTTCCCCTAACTCATCACTCTGTTTAAGCACATGTCGCGCCAGTCCCTACATGCCCACTTCAATGTACTCACCTCTCAAACGGCCTTCCTAACCTATTCGCTTACTTGCCTACTGTTTGCCTCTCCAGACAGCAGTATGAAAGCCACACGGGCAGCGACTTCACCTGTCTTGCTCTCTACTGTACCCTAGCACCCAGAAAAATGCCCAGAATACAGTAAACATTAAAAAAAAATGTGTTTAAAAGATGGTAAACACTATATATAAAAACAGATTAAAAAAACAAATTTCTTCTCTATAGCACAGGGAACTATACTCAACATATTGTAATAACTTTTAATGAAAAAATATATTAACGAATATAGGTGTATGTATGCATGACTGGGACATTATGCTGTACACCAGAAACTGACACGCTGTAACTGATGATACTTCGATAAATGAATAAAAAATTTTTAATATGTTTGTTTAAAAGATGACTAAATGAAATGGAAAATCATTTAAAATTAACTCTAATGTTTTTTATTAGAAGTACATTTTCAACAGGTAAACAATTATGAGCTACAATCATTTTCTTACCCACAGATTTATAATTTTGTTCATTTTGAGTCATTTAAGTTCCTACCACTGAGTTTACCTTCTTAGGAACATCAGTTCCTTTTTTCATATGCTTGCATAATTTCAGAGTTAACATTAAAAGAAGTTTTTTGTGCTCTCTCAAGAGTGAAGTGATCTCAAAAATTTCTATAACCCAAGAAAACTGTACTATATTAAAACAGTCAAAAAAATAGTTTAAAACAGGGTGAAAGGAGGATTCTGAAGAAACAGAAGTGGGCCTTTAACATCTGAGTTCAGTTCAATGTTACCTCAGGATCTCTGCCAACAATTTGAAATTTTATCCAAAACCAAAGAGAAAAAGATCCCAAGCTTAACACTATAATTAGTTCTATCCCATCATCCAATTTTGTGAGAAATGAAGATATTTCTCTGATGTTCTATGATCCATCTGCTTTTAAAAATGCAAAAAAAAAAAAAGGATTTTGGCCTTGTCTATTATAAAATAAGATAAAATTGTATTTATTAGTCAAAATATGAATCTGTTTTCTAAATATATTTATAAATTCATCCCATTGTTTTAATCTATCAACATCAACTTTATTTCCCCAAAATCATTTTCTTAAAATCATCTGAATAGTTGAAATATCCAGCTTTAATGAATTTACACACGATATCAATAATAAACATGGTATAACTTATTAAAAAGTCGTACTTGCAGATACTAATGAAAATAAAATAGATAAACAACAAGTGCATACTGTATAGCACAGGAAACTATACTCAATGTCTTGTAGTAACTTATGGTGCAAAAGAGTATGAAAACGAATATATGTATGTTCATGCATGACTGAAGCATTGTGCTATACATCAGAAATTCATACATTGTAAACTGACTATACTTTAATAAAAAAAATACAAAAAAAAAAACCACAGCCCAAACATGTCTAATCAAAATAAATAAAATGAATAGTGCAATTAAAAAAAAGTTGTAATTCTACACATTTCAATTTCCTCTTATTTAATACATTTAATAACAAGGTTGTTTTTAGATTTGAACATTACTTACTTTAATTTACATTTTAAATTTCAAAACATCATATCCACGAAATGAACACAATTCAATCTAAATTCAAAGTTGTAGTTTTAGGGTATGGTTCACATGATAAAATATTTCCACTATAATAAGTGATCTAAATAAGCTTATTCCAGAGATAAGAAATTAATATAGAAATATAGAAATCATTAATCTGTAATTTGGAAATTCCTAAGAGTTCATCTTATCCCATATGTTTAACTAAAGACTCAAGTGCTCAAGTTATAGTAAAATTACAAAAATTTCTTTAAGCAAAGGCTTTTTATATGCAGATTTCTTCAGAAGCTCTCAAGAGTCACCATAAATTTCCTATTGCTCCAAGAATTCTTTCACATAAATATATTAAGAGATAGAATTATTCATATAATATTTTAAATACATTAAAGATATGGAAGATAAAATGAAAATCTCCATCTAGCTAAAAAAGGAACCAGCCCAATAATTTATATCCTATTAAATTAAACCTATATAAAAATTACATAATAAGAACATGATAATAGACTCTTCTTTAAAAATCTGCTAATACTTCTTTCAGGCAGTAAGGTCATGTCCAACCATTACAACCTAACCTAGGCATGTCAGGCTTTCTCTTAAGTTTGAGGAGCATATTGAATGTATTATATGTCTGAAAATATTTAATAAGAAAGTATGTAGCTATTCTACTAAAAAGGCACCTCATCAATTAAGGATCAAATATTATAATACTGTAGTTTACATAGACATAAAATATTTCTTAATAATTTAGATATTGCATTGGCTACATAAATTGTGCTACAGACACACAATTGACATTTTTAGCACCTAGAAAGATTACAGAAGTATCTCATGACAAATTTGCAACTGCCAGAAACATACTTATAAGTATATACTATGATCCTACTAAGTAAAACATGGTATGCATATGTGGGACAACCATATAGGTGCTCCACTCAGATCTTCCTTCAAGAAAACCAGCTGTAGGGAGCACAACAGATTGACAGCCTCCATCACAGTATTCATCTTGAGGCCACACCTCCCCAATCTGCTCCAGTCAATGACTGAACATGAAAGGGCTCTTAGAATCAGGTCATTCCTACCAAGCATGGGATTCCTATCATGGGCAACTTTCACTTGAGGACTACCCATTGGACTGGCTGAAACTTTTTCAAATGATTCTGGTCTCTCCTACCCAATTCTCCCTCCCCTCTCTTCTTACACAGATATCAGTTCTTCACTGTACTCTGAAGATTCTCCAAGACTACCACTGCTCACTCCCCTTTTATCCTTCACAGGTGTCTCCTCTATTAAATCTCTTGCACATCTAGGTCCATTTTGATGTCTGCTTCTTAGGGGACCAAAACAAACATAGTATATATAATTAATATCATTTGTATAGAAAAAAGGCTAGTAAGAAATCTATCAAACCATTATGATTATTTGAGGAATGCATTTATCAAAGAGAAACTCCTTTTTTTAAATCACATAAACTTTCAAAAATTCTTTGAGTTCTTTACAAATATTTCACTTTGAAAAATTATTAAATGAATAAATCATTTCTTAAAAACTATTTTTGTGATGTCATATCAGTTAACATCAAATACAGACTGAAGTGTTGAAGTCATTATTCTATAGATATTGTAATATATTTACTGGCTGCAAACTCTGTATCCTCTTACCATCAATCTGGAACCTAACTGTCAAGATCATCTTCCTTCAAATGATTGCAGTTAATAGAAAATCAAGCAGTATGATGATTAATTGTATGTGTTCACTTGACTAAGCCACATTCTACCCAGGTATTCAGTGGGCCTCATCAAATATGAAAGGCCTGAATAGAGTAAAAGGCTGACTAAGGGAGAATTTCCTCTGTCTGTCTGACTGTCTTCAAGTTAGGATATCAGTCTTCTCCTGCCTTTGGATTTGGACTAAGACTGGAACCTACTCCACTGGCTCTCCTGGGTATCTAGCTTGCCAACTGTATATCTTGGGATTTCTAAGCCTCCATAACTGTATGAGTCAATTCCTTATAATGAATCTTCTTACATAGATATAGATACAGGTGTGTATTACATATCTATTAAAGGAACTCCTTTGGCATTCCTTATTTTAAAATTAATAAAATTTTCATGCATAGAAAGGCTCATACACTGTGATCAAGTAAGATTGATTCCAGAGATGCAAGAATGGTTCAATATTTGCAAATCCATCAATGTGATATATCGTATTAACACAAGTAAGGATAAAAATTACATGATCACCTCAACAGACACAGGAAAAGTATCTGACAAAATTCAATACCCATTCATGATTTAAAAAAAAGACTCTCAAAATTGGTATAGAGTAAACTTATCTCAACATAATAAAGGCCATTTATAACAAACCCATAGCTAACTATATTCAACAGTGATTCAGCTTTTCCTTTTAAATCAGGAACAAGATAAGGATGCCCATTCTCACCACTTCTGTTTAACATGGTATTGGAAGTCCTAGCCACAGCAATTGGACAAGAAAAAGAAGTAAAACTGTCACTATTTGCAGATGACATGATACTACATACAGAAAACCCTGAAGTCTTCACCAAAAAACTATTAGAAGTAAAAAATGAATTCAGTGAAAGTTTCAGGATACAAGATTAATATACAGAAATCTGTTGCTTTTCTATACATTAATTATGAACTATCAGAAAGAGAAATTAAGGAAACAATCCCACAAAAAAGAGTAAAATACCTAGGAATAAACTTAACCAAGGAAGTGAAAGATCTATACTCTGAAAACCATAAAACATTGATGAAGGAATTTGAAAAAGATACAAAGAAGTGGAAAGACATCCCCTAGAGCTTAGAAGAATACTGTTAAAATGGCCATACTACCCAAAACAAAATTGCTAGATTTAATGCAATCCCTATCAAAATACCTATGACATTTTTCACAGAATAATCCTAAAATTCATGTGGAACCAAAAAACACCCTAAGTTGCCACAAGCAATCTTGAGATTAAAGAACAAAGCTGGAGTTAAAATGCTTCCTGACTTCAGACTAAACTACAAAAGTACAATAACCAAAACAACATAGTACTAGCATAAAAACACAACAGAACAGAGAGCCTAGAAATGAATCCATGCACTTATAGCCAGTTAACTTATAACATAGGAGGCAAGAATACACAATGAAGAAAAGACAGTCTTTTCAATAAGTGGTGGTGAAAAAACTGTACAGCTACGGGTAAAAGAATGAGATACGAACATTTGCTCACACCATATATGAAGATAAACTCAGAAAGGATTAAATACTTAAATGTAAGACCTGAAACTATAAAACTCCTAGAAGAGAACATAGACAGAACAGTCTTTGATATAAATCATAGCAGCGTTTTTTTTATCTGTCTCCTAAGGCAAAAGAAAGAAAAGCAAAAATAAACAAATGGGATCTAATTAAACAGTAAAAGGAACCATGTACAGAACTACTTACAGTATGAGAGAAAATGTTATCAAATGATTTGATCAGCAAGGGGTAATAGCTCATATAACTCAATATCAAAAAAATTACCCAATTAAAAAATGGGAAGAAGACATAAATAGACATTTTTCCAAAGAAAATCTACAGATGGCCAACAGGCACATGAAAAAATGCTCAGCATCACTATATAACTGAATTGCTTTGCTGTACACCTGAAACTAACATTGTAAATCAACTACATTTCAATTTTAAAAAAGTAAAAGAATTAACCAATACATATTTGGTGAAAACTCAAATGAACAAAGCAGGGATTTATGTTGGTTATAGTGGTGAAAAAAGAGAGATTTGCTCTGGGATAGATAAGATACAGCTACTACTGGTATGGGTACTTAGAAAAAGAAAACCAATAGGATAGATAGTTAAATAAATAAATCTAAAGAGATTATAGATGAAATGTGGAGGCCTATATCCATACTACACTTTAAGCAAATCAAATACATAAACACTGAACTTAGGATAGATACATTTATGAAAATTTTATTTATTTTATATAAAAACTTTTTAGACTGTCCAGCTTTTTTGCTTTTTTTAATTGAAATATAGTTGATTTATACTATTATATTAATTTAGGTATACAACATAATAATTCAATATTTTTATAGATTATACTCCATTTAAAATTATTACAAAGTAATGGCTGTATTTCCCTATGCTGTAAAATGTACCTTTGTTGCTTATTTATTTTATACACAGTCATTTGTGTCTCTTAATCCCATATTCCTATCTTTCTGATTCTTAGTATCTCATTAAATAAGTTTAATAATAACTACCTCCAGAGAAGCACTCTGATGACAGCTTACTCAAAGAGCCTGCAACACTAAGCACTCAGTAAACATTTTAGGACATGACTGGGACTACTGGGAAGAGCAGTAACTTCGGGACAAGAGGGCACAATTCAGGTCAAATACTTACATAATATGTAGCCAAATGCACGTTATTAATGTAGCCAAGCACCTAGCCTCTCTTACTCCAAGTTCCTTTATCTGTAAAAATGGAGGCAATAATGCCAAAAGAATTTTACCACAGATTAAATGAATAACATGTACAAGGCACTAGAATAATGCCTGGCACATCGTGCTTTGGCTCACATTCATATATTCTTCTGCATCTTAACTACCCTGTGCATTATGTATTTGTGCAATTACAAAATGAGCCAGGTCACAAAGCCTGCTGGAAAATTTCTATGACTTTAGGAATGGATCTTTAAGAGTTAAGTTAAAAGAACAGAGAACTACAGCTGGAACTGGAACAGTGTCAATAAACATGATTTTCAAATCTGTGGAACCTAGGGATAAACTATAAAAGACAAAGAAAAATATTTACATACTTTCGGATGCAATGTGCCAGAGTAAGAGTGAGAAAACAAGAGTTAGGTTGTTGGGATAAATGCCAACATAGCTATAAAATTCAGATAAGGTACATAAGTATGCAGAGTTTCAGTTTCCTCTTCTGTAAAATGAATAAGTTCCTACCTACTATGAAAACGGGTAGCATTAGATATGTAAAGTGAACAGTATCTGAAACATAGAAAACAAACGTTAGATATCATACTTGTAAACTGGCTATTTTCTGAAGACTTCTCTTGCTTAGACTGTGTTCTTTTACACTTATTTGGATGATAGACAACAGTTATAGTTTCAGTGTAATGTGCTGCATTTAAAAGTCAGATATTTATACTATAAGCAGTAGATTCTGAAAACTTATTCTAAGAATAGAGATCTGAAATTGTTAGAACCCCAAATGCTAAGGTTGTAAACTATGTTTGTAAATGTCAAAATTTTCCACTTACCACTGTTGATCTGTAAACTAAATTTTTACTATCCTTATGCTTGAGATGCCCTAATCTTTTATAGCCTTCAAATTGGTTGAGTTTTATTGACAGTAGAGCGGACAGGGTAAAGATGTAAACAAGCAAAAAAAGAAAAATGGCCTGATACTATAAATCATTCCAATTATCAAAGATTAACTATTGTTCAGATTCCATGGTCACCAAGCAACATTCTAATTGTGATTCTGTTTTCCATGAAGATCTTTCTAATGAGAAAAATATATGATGATCATGCTGATTCAAATAGTTCTATGTAATCATTATAATTTTCTTTGTAAATTAGTAAATTGGAATTCTAGTGGTATTTTAATAAAGACTGGGAGACAGTGTTTATTAAAGTATTGTTACTTGGTGATAAAAAGCAGTAGAGTAAATTTTTCTTGATGTATCATTTGAAAAACTGTCATTTCACTGAAAAAGAAGACACTAGTAGAGGCAGAGTAAGCAAAGATAGGAAAACTATGTCCATGAAAAGGAATATATATATTAACATATACTTCTTTATAAACATATACAGATGTTCGTAAATGAAAGCAAATGTTAAGAACACTACAGGAAGAATCTACTTGAAGGAACTCTTGGGACTCTATTTTTAAAATTAATAAATTTTTAATAAGTGTATTTATTCTATATTCCATTTTTATATATTTGCTTAAATTGTGGTATGGACACAGACTTCCACATTTTATCTATAAACTACATTTCAGGACTTCATGAGGGTACTAATAATATTCAGTTAAGTATTTTCATGTTGGACTCCTGTGGATATTGATCCTTTTTGTTAGAGAAAAAGGCAATATTCAGTTTGGAATATCCAACTTTGTTTTTCAAAGCAAAGAGTTGGGCTAGATTAATCAGGACTTCACAGAATTTAGAGCAGATTTTCACTTTCTACATATCTTCAGTAAGCATTATTAAGCAACAATAAACACTTAAGTTTCCTAGAATAAAGTGTTTTACAAATCCAAAGAATAAATAATGCCTATTGAATCTCTGTGAAAGTCCTTGGTTTTTCACATCCATTCAAGGTTCCATCAATTTGAATATTTCAACTTCGCAATGATCATTTGCAGACAGCATACTACGCAGAAAAGGATAAAACTCAGTGTGTGAGTGCACTTCCAGAATTGGGGTGTAAAGAGCTCCATGGACCCTCTCCCAGTGAAACAACCATAACAGGTGAAAATCAAGTAAAGCAACTACTTAAAATATCAGGAAAGTGGTCCTAAAGGATATGCAACATGAGAAATCTTTAAACAAAATCTAATCTCAATAAAAACAGTGAGAGTCTGTGGCATTTGAGCCACAATCCACCTCTACACACACCTAGCTCAGCCTGATGGAGGCTCTATTACAGGTACTTGCAGTGAAAAACACAGGTCTCTCTCCCCCCACCAGATCCTGCTAGGTCTCTGGTGTCTCCTCAGGAGGAGCACGTCACCAGCAATCCTCATTCCACCCAGCTCTGTGTTGCCAAAACTCTATCCCAAGCACAAACAACCAAATGGTCTGGGCTCCCTTCACTCAGCCTCCACTCATAGGATTGAAGACTACCCTAGGAGTGACTGAATGATGATACCTGGCCCTGACCACCCTTGTATAAGCAAGCTCCTCAGATGTAGATCTGAGATCAACACAAGAACAAGGGCTACTGTCCCCACCAAGTACCAAATTCATTAGAGCAAGGATGTCACTCTAGCAAAGTGGGCCACTACTCCCTCCTCATTCTGGAGCACCTGTTCAGGGCTTCCTCCCAGAAGGAGGGGCAAGCCATAGAAACTGGATGTTCCAAGGTCTCCTTAAGGGGACTGCCTTTATTTGGAACAGAACATGGGAAGTGCTAGTGTAAGAACACTGTTGACAAGAATGAGGATTTCATGGTGAGAAACAGGAGAATGGTAGCCCTCTGAGAGCAAGAAGGACAACAGTAGAAAAGCTAGAAGTTTTAACAGAGAAAACCAGGGGGAAATGCAGCTAAAGAGAGCACTCCTAGGGTAGGAGTAAGTCTCAAAGTCTAGTCTCAAGGAACACCTCTGCAAAGGTGCCCAAATTTAACTGGATTAGACGGTAGCACAGTCTATGTCCCCAGGTGTTGTTGAAAACAATAAAGCAATCAGGTAGCATTAGTAGAGACTAACAGCTGGGGATGACACCAATAGAAACAGACCAGCTAAAAATTTAACAGCAAAAGCAAAGTAAGAGACAGCCAAAAGAGACTGACTAAAGCCACTACTATCTCTTGAGAGGAAACATGCCCAGGTGACTGTACACATGCCCAAGGCAGTGCCTCTGACGAATGACATCAGAAACTACACACTGTGAGGGTAATGGACTTTATTAAAATAGTTAAACAAAATCACTAAACTAATAAACAAGCAAACAATAACAACGAGCACAAGATAATCTTGAAAGTGACAAGAGGAAAATAATGTGTCCATACAAGGAAATCAAATAAGAACAACAACTGGATTTTCATCAAAAACAATGGAGAACATAAAGCAGTAAGATGCTTCAGTCAAAGTGCTGAAAGGAAAAACAAACGTCAGTTAAAAGTCTCATATTTAGCAAAATAATCTTTCAAAAATGAAAACAAAGACATTCTCAGGTCAACAAAAACTGAGAGAATTCACTGCTAGCACATCCACCTTTCAAGAAATACTAAAGGAAGTTTCAAAGACTGAAAGCAAGTGATACCCAAAAGTAATGTGAACCCATACCAAAAAGCAAAGTGTGTCAGTAAGGGTAGTTACTAGAAGATTATAAAAAACTATATAATTGCATCTTCTTCTTTTTTCTCTTAACTGATTGCAAAGTAATTGTATAAAACAATATGTATATAATTACACTGTTGGGCATATAATTTGTAGAAAGGTAATATATTTATCACACAGCACAAGGCAAAAGAGTGAGACCAAAGCTGTGCTGGAGGAAGAAAATGATACCTGATGGCAGAGCAAGTTCATAAAAGAAAGGAAGTAATGGTATATGAAAAGGTTAATGCAACAATGGCTACGAATATATACTTACTCTCCTTTATTCTCTCAGTTTTCTTAAAAGACATAAAATTATCTAAATAATTAAACAATGTATTGTCTGGTTTGTTACACAGACTCTAAGCGTCTGTCTCTGTTTTCTCTGTTTCTATATATATGTATATTAACGTGTATGTTTACATATATACGTATGTGTACAAACATACACACACAAAGTAATACCACAAAAGGGGAAGCTCTTATATAAAACTATATAAAAGTAACATTTCTGTAACTCACTGGAATTATATTAGCATAAATCCAAGGTAGATGCTAATAAATTATGATGTATACTGTAAGCTCTAGAACAAGCACTAAGAAAATAACTAATATATATTAATGTGTGTATAAAACATAAAATTAAGTGGCAGATATAAATCTAATCATATCAACAGTAAGATTAGGTATTTAATGCATTAATTAAACAATCCAATCAAAAAGAGACTAGTTCTTACACTCGATACAAATAACAATAGCATCCAAAATATGCTATCTATGGGAGACATATTTTAGATTCAAAGATACAAACAAGATGAAAACATAAATATACCATACCAATAGCAATGCAGGAAAGCAAAAAGGTTACATTAATATCAGACAAAATACACTGTGAAACAAACAAGACAATTACTAAAGATAAAGAGAGTCACTGAACAACTGAAATCATACAAAATAGGTTCTTCAACCACAAAGAAATGAAGTTAGAAATCAATAACAAACGGTAATTTGGAAAGTTCACAAATGTGTAGAAACTAAATAATGCACTTCTAAATAACCAATGGATCAAAAAAATTTTTTAATCAAAAGAGAAATTAAAAACTGCTTTGAGATGAGTGAAGAGTAAACAACTTATAAAATGTAGCATAAGCAGTGCATTGAGGGATATTTACAGCTATAAACATATTAAACTGGAAGAAATATTTCAAATCAATAGCATCACCTTTCACCTTGAGGACAGTTGCAAGAAAAGACAAATAAAATCCAGCACACACAGACTAAATGAAATAATAAAGATTAGTGTGCTAATTACTGAACTAAAAAGTAGAAAATACAGAAAATCCAACAAAATTGAAAAAATTGACAAAATTTCAGAAAGACCCCAAAAAAGAAGAACATTGAAATTATTAAAGTAAAAAATCAAAGAGAGAATATCACTACCAACCTTACAAAATTACAAGAAATACTATGAACAACTGTATCCAAACAAATTAGAAAAGTTAGAGGAAAAGGACAAATTCCTCAAAGACTCAAACTACCAATACTGACTCAAGAATAAACATAAAACCTGAACAGGCTTACAATAAATAAAGATAATTAATTAGTCATTTAAAAATCTTCCCAGAAATAAAACACCATGACAAGATGATTTCACTGGTGTATTTTATTAAACATTTATAGAAAAATTAATACCAATTCTTTACAAATTTCCAAAAAAAGGAAATGCTTTCCAATTTATTCTATGAGGCCAATATCAACCAATATCAAAACCAGAAAATGGCATGGAAAAGAACACTAAAGACCAATGTTTATTATGAATTTACATGCAAAATCCTCAACAAAATCCTAGCAAACAAAATAAAAGGGTCATACACCATGACAAAATGGATTTTCCAGAAATGCAAGGTTGATTTAACATCCAAAAATTAATCGATTAATTATTGTGAAACACCATAATCAACAAAATTAAGAAAAATAAACCACATGATATCTCACAGATGCACCAAAAGCACTCAGTAAATTTCAACATACTTCCATGATAAAGACTCTCAACAAACTTAGAGGGAAAACCCTCCATCTGATAAAAGACATGTATGAAAAATTCACGGTTATCATAATACTTAGTGGTAAATACCTGAATCCTTTCTTTCTAAACTTGGAAACAAGCAGGGATGTTCACTCTTGTTATGCCTATTCAACATTGCACTAGAGGTTCTAGACAGGGCAAACAGGAGAAAAAAAGACATTCAGATTGAAAAGAAAGAAGTAAATACCTCTATGTGCAGATAGCATGATCTTGCAACTAGGAAATCCTAAGGAACACAGAATACACAGACACACAGACACAGACACACATTAGTGGTGTGCTTTCCCTGTTGAGCATGACAAGCAGGAAGATTCAATTGTTATAAACATCAACTTTCCCACTAAGCTTTCCTCTATTTCCCTGATGGGTTATGTGACTAACATAGGCTGTGAAATAAGACTATATATATTATTATGAGGAATAAGAAAGAAGTTCATTATGTCTTTTCCACAGAATGATGTTTTATTCTCCTAGAAGAGTAACTTAGATGTGTACCACAGTCTGGATCTCAAGAAAAGTAACTAAAAATTTAAAAGTTCTACAAATACGTCAGACAATAGTAAGCAAAGAGTTTATCTGTATCTACCATCAGCCAGATCCAGGTAGAATACAAGATCCAGCAGAGTGAGACCGGAGGGTCATGGGGTATTTAATGGCAACACATCCCCTAGAGTTAAGTAACGACTGGAACAGAAGATTAGTGTTAAATGCCCGAGGTTTTTAAGTTCTCTGCTTACTGATCAGTAAATTACCAACTGTATAATGATTCTGAGGTAAAATCTGTAGTGCAGGACCAGCAAAGCCCAGTTAGGAAGCAGGAATCAAACAGTCAAGTGACATGAAGAATCCATTTTTTGTGAAGTTACCATTAAGAATTGTTTGTTTATGCTCAGATTTTCATCTTTGACCCCTGTAACATAATACATTCATTCATTCAATACATATTTATTAAGGATCTATTATGTGTCAGGCCCAGGAAAATAATGGTGTGCAAAAGACAATGTCCTTCTGCCAGTGTTATATGTAGCCTTCTAAAGTCCATTCACCAATTTACCATATTTTTCACTTTCAGCACACACAGAAAAACTCTTGAGCCCTATAAACCTAATCATCAATGACACAACTAAATACGTTTGCTGATTTATTCAAACTAAGTTATAACATAATATACAACCCCTGCCAGTTTTTCATTTTGCAAATGTAGTCAATCAAAGTAATTTTAAAAATTTTGTTTTCTCTGTTATTTTTTTCTTTTTTTTACCTAAAAAGCTATGTTGGCAGTATTGGAAATTTTATAGTAAGTGATATCCTCTAATACATGATGAGAAACTGCTTCATTTTAAAAATCAAATCAAATTTGCTTTCCTTTAAATCAAGCAAAACAAAAATAGGAACCAGATGGTTTCAAAATGAAAGGAGAAAAGAGATCCCATACATATATACAAATATTATAAATCCACTTCATATGTATGAAAATGACTATATGTGAAAATAACTGTGTAACACTCTTAGTATCTTTAGTATCCCAGATCTCTCTCTATAAATATGTCATGTATTTATTATATAGTCATAATTTTATGGTTTTTTAGGCTATATTTACATTTTGCTAAGACAGTCACTTCCATTCTATCTTAGGATAAAAACAGATGTTTTCAAAATTCACCATAAATCTGAAGAAGTAGTAATACACATTTGACACTGTATTTTTTAGTTATTTTTCAAGTTAGAATCCGATTTTTACAACAAAGAGTTAAGTTTAATTCTATGCAAAATTATACTTAATATTTCTATGCAAAATTATAAAATAAAATCTGATGTTGTGAAAAGTGTTGGTCACTTTAGTATGCAGAGCACTCTGTTTCTCATAGCAAGTTTTTTCTTCAATACCTTTTCCAAGTTAATTTTCTATCTATATTTTCCTGAGATTATGGTTTATTATTATTCAGATAGTAACCAGTATGTATCAACAGCTACAACTAGTTGCTTTAACCTTCTTCAACTCTGTACTAGGTCAAAATTATATAGCACTTTCTTGCCCATTGTTTTCAAAGGCACATACAAATTTTGATAACTCTGGTAACATACAGTTAAAACATTTATATGTAAATCCAAAACTGGCTCATAAAAGTGTTTTCCAAATCCAGTATATTCTTTCAGTTTCTAACCCTGATTAATGATGCATTTATACTTCTTTTTAATGCCCCAAATACACTATCTGTTCTACAAGAAAAAGTCAGAAGTTTTATTGAATCCTGACCCACGTTTTTGATGATCTGTGCATGTGTGTGTATACACATGAATGCTGACAAAAACTTGGACATCTCTATTCTCGGCAAAAAATAAGAGCAAGAGAGAACCATTTTGGCTATAAAGTTCCAATTATCACCTCCACCATCTGTTTATCCCTCAGACTCTATTGTACCATACACACATGAATCTTATTTAAAATTTTTAAAAATTAAAAAAAAACAAAAACCTTCGGTCTAGCCTAGGGCTCACTTAATTAACAGGATGCAAAATGTGTAGGCAAATAGAGGTTAATTCTCACATTCAGATACCAACAAAAATACACACAAGTGATGAGGGTCAGGTAATAGCAAAGAGGCAACAATAAGGAGCTCACTAGTACCTTTCCACATCTTGCCAACCCACACAATTCATTTTGCCTCCACTTTGGATTATCCTGGACCCTATTCTTTGCTTTATCTACACCCTCCATTTTTACCTCATCTGTTCCCATAATGATGACTTTTTAATCTATGTATTCATCCCAGATTGCCTCCTGGTACTTCAGACTTACATGTACAATGGCCTATTTAATATCTCTGCAAGAATGTCTAGTAGGTACCGGGTTGAACTATATGAAATTACTATTCTTGATGGTCAGAAATTAAATATAAACAATTTCACATGGATCAAATTAATATTTAAATTTAACTCTAATAAGCCCGGGATTTCTCACTCCCTCCATCAAATCTGTTACTCCTTCTCAATAAACTCCCCCCATCAACCACAAACATACTAAAAACATTCAGTGGGGCTCTCCAGGATTCCTCTTTTTATTTACCACCCACATCCAACCCACTGCAGTCAAAGCCACATGGCTTTACCTCTAGTTTGGCAATAGCACACATCTCTCTGGGATCTCTACTTCCATTCTTGCCCCCACAATCATACTCCACAGACCAACAAGAGTTACCTTTGTGTCCATTTTCTGATTAAAACCACATTGTGGCTTTAACTGACTTCTAACCTCATCACCCACTATTCTGCTATTACTACCAGGGATATTTAGGTCCTTTGCCATGATTAACAACCCCTCCTCCACTCTTAGCTGTCATGTGACTGACCCTTTTTAACCAATAAAACCTGTTTGTTTTTTGTTTTTTGTTTTTATTTGATTGTACCATCAGTTACAGTGTGTCAATTTCTAGTGTACAGCACAATGTTCCAGTTATGCATATAAATGACACATACTCATAAAACCTATTTTAAATATCAGCTTCATAGGAGACCTTCCCTGACTATCCAATCCAAAGAGGCTGCTCAGTCACTCAGCCACATCACCTCATTTCAATTTTCTGCCGTAGGACTTATCACTACCTGGTATTTCCCTTGCTTGTTTCCCCAACTGATTACTGGTGTCTTTCCCAACTAGAAAATAATCTTCCTGAAAGCAGGGATTGAGTCCATGTTGTTCACTGCTGAATCCTTAGTGACTAGAACACTAAGTACCAGTAGAGACTCAATATTACAGAAATGAATAACTTTTTATTGAGATCAAGACAAACATATTTATTTGTATTTTAGTCAGCAAGGCACTTACAATTATAATGAAGTTCAGGAACAAAGGCACATGGCAGCAAAGATTAGGATCTGACATCAGACTAAACTGGATTGAAATTTCATTTGTAAATTTTAAATTGTACGACCTTGAAAAAGTTTGACTTGTCTGAGACTTTAACTTCCTCATGTTGAGATGAACACATAAACACATTATTTTTAAATACAAAAACTGTTGAAAATCAAAACTCTCACGTGTGAAATGCAACTCTGAACATGCTGGTGCTTAAAAAAAGCTTTTTCCATTCCTTTATCAACCCACAGGATGTCAGATGACCAATTGGTTTGTAATCCCAGTAAATAATAATGCTCCCTCCTGTGAAAGGGATAACTATTTAAGGATGATTTAATATTTAGAGAATATTAATGACCTTCTCTATAATCTCTGTTTATATTTATTCTCAAAGAAGAAAAAAAGGAAAGCTACCTATTCTGTTCAATTTTCCTAGGTTACTAGAGTCTTTCCAGTTACAAATATTTTATAAGGTGTTCTGGGACATCTTAATTAGAAAGATAAGCCTAGCATTTCAAAGCTGAACATAATCACTGCAATTGACCATTTTACAAACACCAGAAGGTGGAAGAGAGTGTGTGTGAAGTTGGCCTGAAGGAGTTCAGTAACAGGGTCAAAATCTGTAACACTAAACAACTATTTCAACTAAAAATTCTTCACATGTAGATCAATATACTCATGTGGAAATTAACACAAATGTTACCTTGAAGCATCATGCTCATTTTTGCATAACTGGCCTGATTTTTACAATATGTAGGAACTAAAATGCTACAGCTAATTCTCAACTAACAATGGGCTGTTATAGGAGCAAGTAATAAACGCAACCCACCAAAGAATGTCTTTTTCCTGTACTCTGTGACTTATGAGATGGAAACTAAAAGGAAGCCGATTAAAGATCCTAACATACCCATTAGCTTAGAGAAAGGTCAGCTACCAGCAGCTTAACTCTTTCAGATGAAGAGACTAATTACCTCATGGAAGAGCCAAAAATAACATCAGGCTAAATTTTCTCAAGAACTGAAAGCCACCGCACAGGTTTATCTTAAAAACAGAATTTAAAATGTTTTTAAAATGCTATTCACAATTTTAAATAGCCAAACTAGGGAACAAGCAGACTTTTTGTGATATTTTGAATCCCCTTGATTTTCTCCCCGCAGTATTCAGAATATAAATAATCTCCAGTACATTAAATAATCTGCATCAGACTTTGATATTTAATATTGAAAGTAGCTAAACTAGTTTTCAGCACCTTCTTCGTTCCAGATACTTTTCATTTATTATTCTAGTTAATCCTCACAAAAACCTTACATGAGAGATGCGATTATTTGTATTTTGTAGGCGAAGAAACATGGTTTAGTGAGATTACTCAATTTGGCTAAATTCATAGGGCTAATAATGATAGAGCTGAAATTCATACCCAAGTCATGTAACCCTAAAGCTCATTCTCTGTCCACTCAGTCATGATGCCTCTAAGTACATTTCTAAGCAATTTAAGAACTCAGACATGTTTCTGAATCTTTCTGAAAGGCATTTAACCCCCTCCCGATGATATCACACCACCTCACTGTAAAAAAACATAATGAATATTTCTAATGCTGGACCATTAATCAGGGCTTTTACTAATGAAAATGTAACAATTCTTATTCTAAACTTGTAAAATGTACATAATATCATGATGGACTAATCCTGCCAAGAAGTTCAGAAACTGTGAATCTATCAAACATCTCGCTACAATTAGCAAAACCCAATTTTATAATTCTCTCCCCGTCAGAATAATCAACTGTTTAATCTACAATATTTATTATATAAATACAGCCTCTTCCTCATTAAGAGAATATAGTGATACAACCTTTAAGTAGCTTGCTTTTTAATTGGAGAGGTAAGAAATAAACCTGGAAATATTCAATATATTTATTGGTATAATGGTATGACAGAAAACAAAAAGGAACTTTAATAATTCACTATGGTGAAAATTATTATTTCCATTACTATAATATTTAAGAAACAATGTTAGAGAAATAAGAATCTATAAAATAAGCCACAAAGATGAAATCAACACAGTTTTTGTTATGTGAGCCATGGGGGGAACACGAAAACACCAGTAAAAGCCTCAAAAGGAAAAAGAAGGTTCCCAGATGTAAGAAAGAAATGATTTTTTAAAATTATAATATATTCACCTTGCTCACTCATATCACATTTCAGTTTTCATCTATGTATGTACATTAGGGGAAATAGAAGTAAAAGCTGAGGGACTACAAATCTAATAGAAATTACCAGCTAAATTTGAAAATTATCAAGTTATTAAAATTATCGAGTCCTTAACAGCTAAAGAGCCAAATACTTTAATTATTTTTATCTTTTAGAAGCCAAACCGTGTAGTGGAATAGGCCTGCGCTTGGGGATGTGCCATCCAGAACTGTTATCTCTGTTCACACTTTTAGCAGTATGACCATGTGTGGTTCTCCTGTTGTGCCTGAACTTCCATTTAAAACTAAGAGGTCCTAAATAACGTGTATCTTAGAGGACTAGTATAAGGATTGGTAAAGACAATCAATTCTGTACGTATCCATCTTGTACAGAGTACACTCAATAAATGCTATCTATAATTACTTTCTACCCTTTATAACCAAAGGAAAAAATAAATTAATGGCTTTCAAGCTTAATGTTCACAGAGCCATGGAAATGATGCATTTTTGGAATATCTGTTAATTGATAACCTACTATATCATGTATTAGCCCCATCTTCTTATCCATCCTTTTATCTTTTTCTTTTTTTTTTTTCTGTTTTTTGTTCTAAATGAGTTATCTATTTTTGAGCCAAATATTTTGCACAGTTCTTGGTACTGTGGCAGACACAGACAAAATATTTACAATTGAAAAGCTAAAGATTTTAAGTTCACTAAAGTTGGGAGTAGTAACATTTTACTCCTACATCTGCTATAACATGTAATATTTTGTTAATTTTCAGTAAATGGAGATGGGTTCATTCACAGACCTTATTATCATGCATTAAATTTAGGTTAAGTAGAATTTATCTTAATGTTGGAAGATTTTAGGAAATGGTTTTACGCCAAAACATATTTCTTCTCCTATAATCATTTCATTTACTCACTTTATGGATGTGGATCATAGTGGTTTTTATAGCATCACCTATTTTCCATACTACTAATAAATCATTTTTACTTAAGTGTTAGTTTCTCAATTCTCATGTTCCTGCAACATTCCAGAAACTGTAAGTGTAAGCAATTTATCTGTTGGATTTATTCATGTTGGAATTTTTAACATGTATAATAAAATAACCTCTTCTCCCTCATTCTTTCACTTAAAGGAGGTAGAAAAAGCACCCTGAGGAAAGATTAAAAATCCAAAGCAAACTGCCAAAACAATTATAGTATTTCCATCAAAGGCTTTTCGTCCTCTAACCCAAGAAAGAATAAATCATTTTATTACAAACTTGTTCTATGTCCTGGGTGCTAGAAAAAAAAATTTACTTGCCAGTGGTAATTCCTACATTAAAGCAAAAAATAGATATATTGTGAGTGACTTAGCGCATGCTGTTACTATGGTTCATAATAAACCAGTTTTATCCAAAAATTATTAATTAGCATATATCTTTTTAAACACCTTATTGACACTTGTACACCTATATACCTGTGTCTTACATACACATAGTAGTTGACAGCTCATTGTTACATGATTACAACAGTATATGAATATGAATGCAAATGATAGCACCTTTAGAACACCAGGAAGCAGTCACTAACACTAACTTTTTCTCACCTAAACAACAGTAACAGTTGTACGAATAGCAGGGAAAAGAATGACTGACTAGTAACAAATTGATCTATGCATTGCATGCTCCTCAGTTCCTCAAAATCAATATTGCTCTTTAGCTTTGCCAAATGAACTGCGTGCTATTTCTAGCTCAGCCTTTAGGGGTAAATAGTTTCCTCACCAGCTTATAAAAGAGATCCAAATGGCTCAAATTAGAATAGAGTTTACTGAAACTCTCTGAGTTCTTTCCACTGTGGTTGCTCGAACACTTCATCTAAAGAATTTGGGTAAACGTACAGTGCCATATATAGACAGGCTTCTATCTCACTGCAGAGACCTATGGGTGGTGTGTATACAAGATACAGTGAAATGGAAGCACAGTCCTAAGCTCTCAGCTATTGAAAACAAAGATAATATAACTCATCAGGATAGACAAGTACAAGGGGCTAAAATTAGGGCACCTGTAAAGAACATGACATCCTTAAGGCAAAGGGAATTGCTGTTTTTGCTGTAAAACTAACTACAAAGCATCTAAATGTGATACAACATATGCCAGTTATGAATTAATTGCCTTCCAGCTCTAATGCAATCTTCAATAAATACAAGCTTTGTGATCATAGGTGGAATTCATTTAAGCATTTCTTCTTTACAATGAGCATGATGTATGCTGGACAGACACTGCAGGAAGAAGGGGTCCTCCCAAGGTTTCTGCTACTGGATTTGGGGGTTTGGAGGGATTACTGGTTTTGGTGTAGATGTTAAGACATTCAGTGGAGCTCCACCCCAGCCATGCATGGTGCCCAGAATGTATGATTCCTTGCCAATCTTGCAATCTGTATCAGTGCCAGAATTGTCTATGCAGGCCTGGGTGATGCCTGTCTGAACCTCTCATGGTCCCTCTGCAGGCCCCTTACTCTGCCCACCAAGCAGCCTGGAGGATGCCCACACCCTTAGATTGTCGCATGTTTGACTGCCAGTGCCCCTCCTGCTCTCTCTGCCACTAGCTTGTGCAGCAACTGCAGACCACCTCTGGATGCATGGCCAAATCCCTGAATTTCTCTGCTAACCAATGGGATGAATTATATCTTTTCTCCAAAGATCTGAACAACTTCTAAGTTTGTCCTCTCCTTGGTATACTCCCTTGGCTCTAGAATATTACAGAAGTTTCCCTGTATTTCATAGTTACTCTGTCGTCACAATTTTTTTTAGGTATTCATTTTTCTTTTTTCATTTTTTTTACTTTTTTTACTGAAGTATAGTCAGTTTACAACGTTGTGTCAATTTCTTGTTGTCACAACTTAATAATTTTATATATTAAGCTTCCTTACCTTCTGTGGTTTCTATCTCCTGACTGTACTGATACACAATTCTACCAAAACCTGGTATCAAATCAATCTGTGATTCATATTTTGAAATAATTATAAGCCACACATAAGAAGTAAATAAAAATATGAAATTGGTCAATTTATTCAAGGAGTTAGAAATTAATTGACAATACATAACAATACCAAATAAATGAGTTATTCTGAATATCAGCAAATAGTGTGGCTTAAGTTTCAAATATGCAGCAGCAACCATTTTTTACATTAATGTGACCATCTTTCGATGTCAAAGATCAATGCATAAAGTGCAGCATATGTCTCAGTATCACTTAGGTCATCAAAATCCCTAGTTGTAGCCTTCAAAAAGATTGTTATTTAAGGGGGAGGGGATAGCTCAGTGGTAGAGCTGCTGTTTAGCATGCACAAGTTCCTGGGTTCAATACCCAGTACCTCCATTAATTAGTTAATTAATTAATTGATTGATTTTTTAAAAACCTAATTACCTCCCCCCAAAAAAATTTTTTTTAAAAGATTGTTATTTACGAAAATTAACTCCTATGAATTGTACGTGCATTGTCTCCTAATTAATGTCCAAAGTGTGCTTTTTATTGTGAAACAATGGCCAAAAGTGTGTTTTCATTATTGAATATTCTGATTCTAGAGGAAAATCCACCAACATAATAATGAAAATGAACTGTTTGCAAACTTCATTCCTCATAGAGACAAAACAAATGAAATACAAAACAAATGTTCTTTTCAGTATTATAGAGACCATTTTTGTTTCAAACAATGTATCTGATTCTTTGATTATTTGGAGGGGGGAGAGGGTGTGTGTGTGTGTGTGTGTGTGTGTATAGAAAATAATTTGAGGTTAAAAAAAATAGCAGTAACAAAACCTGCAACTTAGATACAGTATTCCATGGAAAATGTTAGGTGTTGCATTATTCTACTTTTGGCAAAGCTTGTTATCCCCACATGACCTTTCAATACCATTTGTAGAATGCCAGATTGAGCTCTCTAATGCCCTGCAAGCTTTACTTCATTAAGAACTTTCTGTAATCTAGAGGAAACATGTTGTGAAGAACCTTAATCAGCCATCCAACAGAAGCAATGATTAATAGACCCCAGGACTATTTGATCACTGGCATGCCATTTCTGGAGTTTGTAGTAGGGTATCACCATATTCCTGCTGCCCCATTATCCTAGATAAACAATTGAAGTTATAGAAAGTACAAGGACTTCAAAGAAAGGTTTGACTTTCTGAGCTATAGTATTTTTTTTTATAAACAATGATTTTGACAGCATTTCTCCATTTCTTATCAGCACCCTGGGATAATACAGGTTCTCATTACCAGCACCTTGTCTAGAAATACACTGCTGTTGAAGGCTCTGATAAACATATAATCACTTTAACAAACACTCTAGGGAGCAGGACACACAATTTTGATTAAGAAAACTGTTGAATATTAACTAGCAGTGCTCAGAGACAATAGCTGAGCAACTTGTCCTTGAAAAACATTACACCAAACCTATTCTCAAGGAAAAATGTTGGTGTTTGACAGCTGCCATAGCTCTGGAAACTGAAAATGCATCTATTATTGCAGTAGTAGGCTTTCAATAATATCATCATAATTAAGGTGCTGTCATTATTTTCAATTTAAAAGTTCTCCATTCACAGGTTAATAAATTCAGACATTAAAAAAAAAATGTCACTCTGTAGTAGCATTTGGTAGCATTTCCATGTCCATAAAATCTCTAAGTCCCCAGTTTTAATGAATTGTTTTCCAGATCATTGTTTTGCTTTGTTTTAATCTTCCAAGAATTCACAAACTAAAGTTTTCTATGGTTGTGTATAGTAAAGATAAAAATGACTGCAATCTGTGTAATAAAGTAGTTAATACTTTCTTGAAAAAGCCATTGAGAAGTATTCCCACCAGTCTGTTCCAGTGTAAACTCTGAATTCAACCACTTGCAAACCTCACTTGCCTAAACAGGTTTAGAGTATAAGGGGTGAAAAATTATCTAGAAAAAGATAAAAAATTTCTTATACATACTGTTAAAACAAAACAAGAACATTAAGTGCAAACAATAAAGAGAATCTTACTCATAAAAGTATATTTATCAATGTCATTTGTCATCCTATAAAGTTTTAAAAGCTCTTCTATAATTTTAACTACATTAGAACATTAACTACATTATTATCTTCATGCAAGAGGCATAAATTCTTCCTAAAAACTAAAAAATGAGGAGGATAGGAAATACAAGGCAACTAAATTTTATTTCTCTCTGTACTACTTTCTGATCTTTATTTTATCCATAGAGTTCTTTACAACATATGCTGGCAGGTAGCTCAGAACATAACAAAACACACATCTACATATGACGTTTAAATACAATGACATTGTTAGGTTGTTTTTCATATACTAACATACTTTTTTTAATTCTAATTTTAAAATTAAAAAATCAATTAAAAATAAAAAATGTATATTATACACATACAGAAACATCCTAACATGTATGTGTTATGATAACCTTAAATGTATAAATACATTCCTTTGTGATGTTTCATAAATCACATATTTACATTTCTTAAATAAAATTATATTCCTCATGCAATATACTGGAAAAAAGTTCTGAATGCAAATTCATTCTATAAATCCATACATTTGACACATCAAGAAGCTCACTCTGTCTGAAACATATGTGTTTAAGTAATATTTACCAATCTCCATTTTCTTAATTAATGAAACACAAAAGCAAATGAAACAGGTGAGGGAGATTGAGGTGCAAATTTCCAGTTGGAAAATAAATGAGTTGTGGGTATGAAAGGTACAGAATCGGGAAAGTGACTAATAAGCCACATCTTTGTATGGTGACAGACGATAATTAGACTTACTGTGATCATTTTGAAGTGCATATAAATATGAAAGCACTATGTTGCTTAACAGGAACTAGCATAGTGTAGATCAATGATATTCCAAACAAACAAAATTATATAAAAAGTGATCAGATTTGTGGTTGCCAGAAATGGAGGGTGGGGAGAGGAGGAACTGGATGAAGGCAGTAAAAAGGTACAAACTTCCAGTTATAAAAACAAATAAATCTGTAGATTGCCTTGTGCAATATGGCAATTTTAACAATATTGATTCTTCCAATCCAAGATCATGGGATATCTTTCCATTTCTTTAAGTCATCTTTAATTTCCTTAATCAATGTTTTGTAGTTCTCCATGTATAAGTCTTTCACCTCCTTAGTCAGACTTATTCCTAAGTATTTTATTCTTTTGGATGCAATTTTAAAAGGGATTGTTTCTTTACTTTCTTTTCCTGATACTTCATTGTTAGTGTAAATAAATGAAATTGATTTCTGTATGTTAGTCTTGTATCCTGCTACCTTGCCAAATTATTTTATAGTTCTAATAGTTTTTGTGTGGAGCTTTTAGGGTTTTCTACATATAGCATCATGTCTTCCACATATAGATCCTCTTCTCTTCCAATTTGGATCCCTTTTATTTCTTTTTCTTCCCTGATTGCTGTGGCTAGGACTTTCAAAACTATGTTGAAAAGAAGTGGTGAGAGTGGGCATCCTTGTCTTGTTCCAGATTTTAGTGGGAAGGCTTTCAGTTTTTCACCATTGAATATTATCTATGTTGGATGTGGATTTGTCATAAATAGCTTTTATTATGTTAAAGATATGTTCCCTTTATACCCATTTTGGTAAGACTCTATCATAAATGGGTGTTGAATTTAATCGAATTTAGCCAAGACATGGAAGCAACCCAAATGTCCATCAACAGATGATGGATAAAGAAGTTGTGGTGTATTTATACAATGGAATACTACTCAATGATAAAAAAGAATAAAACAGTGTCATTTGCAGCAACATGGACGGATGTGGAGATCATCATTCTAAGTGAAGTAAGTCAGAAAGAGAAACAAAAATACCATATGAAATCACTCATATGGGGAATCTAAAAAAAAAGAGAGAAAGAGAGAACACTAATGAACTCATCAATTCATCTACAAAACAGAAACAGACTCACAGACATAGTAAGCAATCATATGGTAATAGGGGAAAGGGGGTACACATAAAAACAGATAAAAAACAAATTTCTTCTATATAGCACAAGGAACTATATTCAATATCTTGTAATAACCTTTAATGAAAAAGAATATGAAAACGTATTCGTATATACATCTATGACTGGAACACTATGCTGTGCACCAGAAATTGACACACTGTAACTGACTTCAATAAAAAATTAAATAAAACTTCAATTAAAAATTTTTTAAAATAAAACAAATAAGTACTAGGGATGTAAAGTCAAATATGACCACTGATGTATGTTAGTATGGAAGTTGTTGAGAGTAAATCCTAAGTAAATTATAAGAGTTCTCATCACAAGGAAGAACATTTTTTTCTAATTATTTTATTTTGTATCTATATGAGATAGCGGATGTTCGTTCACTAAACTTACTGTGGTAATCATTTCATGATGTATGTAAGTCAAATTATTATGCTGTATACCTTTAACCTATACAGTGATGTCTATCAATTATATCTCAATAAAACTGGAATAAGAAACATAAAACTTTCCATTATAATTGCAGGTAGGTTGGATATGCAAGCTTGTATTTCCAACAAGAATATTGTACTCTAACAAGAATATTGATTGCTTTATCCTAAAGGGGAAAATAGTTGACCTTAAGAAGAGTATCCTGACCAGGACCTTGATACAAATGTTTTTTCTTACTAGACTACTTGTAAGCAATTAAAGAAAAGAAAAAGAAATACTTCTGGTATAGAACTAAGAGTTATTTTGCCCCATGTTTTTTCAACTAAAAAATGCAGACAGGTTTTGCTTTCAGTTGATAAAGAATTCAGCAATGTGATATTCTTCTCCTTAGTTAAAAAGTCTGTATTTTAAATGTTTTTAATGAGTAAAGATTTGTAAGTCTTCATGCTATTTCCTTATTTTCCAGCTTTGAGACAACAGTGCCCTCCTTGTGAGTCAGGATTGGAAGCAAGAGTGAAAAAGAAATCACCCCACCAACAAAATCACTTTGTCCCTGTAAGCCTTTTGATGTAAGTTGTATAAATTATTGATAGGGCTTCAAAGAAAGATTTGACTTTTTGAGCTCTAGTAATTATTATTATTTTACAAATAATGTAAATCAAACTGAAAGCACCCCTGCTGGATAGCAAAGTTGTTTATACTTACATAGTTTTTCTTTAATAATTAGCATGAGTCAATTCTTACATAGATAAGTATACATTCATGATTTAAATTTTAAGTGCTCTTTATTGTATCTTTCAAACTAAAATATCTACTCATTCTAAGGTTCAAGGGTTTATGTTTCCAGGGCTGGTGGGGCACTGAATGAGGGAAGATAGAGTCACTGAGGAAAAGAAATCTCTCAGGCAGAAGAGAAAAGAGAACTGAGATGCACATGCTTGGTTCGAGGCCAGCTGTCCCAGATGCTAGGGTAGATAAAGCGTACCTCCCACTGTCCTCTGCCCCAGGTTCCACGGACTTAAGCCTGAGTCCTAAGGCAAAGGATCTACAGGTAACAAGCAAGTTGAAAGCCGAAAGCAGCTGCTTGTCTACAGGATCACCCTGGGACACTGAGAGCCCAAGGTAGCAGCAGCACTGGCACTGGCAACAGCAGGGCTGGTGGTGTTGGCAGCAGCACTAACGACAGCAGCAGTGCACTCGGTGATAACAGCGTGTCTGGCAACAGCGAGAGTTCCTCTGGCCCCCTCTACACCAGCTCCCTGCACCGTAAGCATCCACAGCCTGGGTCTGAACGGCAGCACAGGAAGCAGGCAACAGCAGAGCTTCCATGCTGACTAGTGGCACTTTTGACTCTCAGTCACTGACAGTACAGAAAAGCCTGGGTAACACAACGGTTGTGATGGCACCGACCCTGCAGTCAGCCACAGCTGGGTTAAAACCCAGGCACTGCCATTTTTATGAGCTACAGTGACACTGGTCATGTAATTTAACCTCTCAAATGCTCAGATTTCTTCAGTGCAAAATGGAAATAATATTAGTCCCTATCTAATATGATTGTTGTGATACTTATGAGATAATTTACTTAAAAAACTTACTATCTGGCAGATGACAGAGGCTCAGTTAAGGTGGCTTTAAAAAATAAATTGCGAATCAAAAACTCCACGTCATGAAAGCAATGTCTCATTACCAAATCTCATGCGATATACTCAGAGATTCCAGAATTTATCTCAAAAGAACATGAGAGGTCAGAGTATGCGTGATCTCAGTGGAATGTTATATTTTGGCTGCTACTTGTGCCCTAGTTTTATCGCCTGTATAAACACAGGAGGCCTGGGAATCACAGGCTGGCCTAATAACCATATTCTGTGAATTTTTTAATTTCAAGCCTTCAAAGGAAGCATTTATTTTTATATTCATTTGACATAAGCACAATATTTAAAAAAAAAACTTTAAAGAATTTCACATCAAATCAAGATCAGTAAGTTAATTTCAGTACATTTTAATTTCTTCTAGAATCCCACATATATTCTAAGAGAGGCATAATTTAATAGTATCCACACTTCAAAACTGATTATTATTTATTTGTTATGTGCTAATTGTGCAAGATCTGGATGCATTGTTCATATTAATAAGACATATATTAATAGGAGAGCAAAATGGAAGATTATTTTCCAAATTATAATAAATAGCACCAGGATTGATAAGTTTTTCTACACTTCTTTCTTTAATCATTCCTAATGTTCGTGCTATCTGCCCAGAAAACATGTGTGTTGCAAGAAGCTTACTTTAAATAGACATCTTTTACTAGACACTGATTTAATTCCATTTTTGAGCTCAGTTTAGCAGATTCAAGTGACTCCAGATAGTTACAAATACTAGCAAATGAATTAAACTTTAAGACCAAATGCAAATGCACCTTTACAATTCTGAAGAAAATATTTTCCAAAGTATAAAGTTTGTGATTCAGAGAGGTATCTCTTGCCTTACTTCTTAGAATTGTTATAAAATGATTATCCAACTCTGCCTAGGAGTCATTAGATGGCACAGCACAGTATTATAGGACTCCAGAGTTAGAAGAGATCTTAAAATTTGTCTAAACTGACTCATCTCTCCATTTAGGACTTTGGTCAGGTCCTAAGAGAAGCAGATCCTGAGCCAGAATTAGGAGTAAAGATTTTTATTAAGGAGTAATTTCTATGAATTGATAACAAGGAAGAAAACAGGATTATGTAGGGGAAGACTTCAGGTCACAAAACAGATCCTACGTTTCTGAAAGGAAAGGGAAAAATAGAAGAAGAAGAAGAATAAAAAGAATGCAGTGCAGATCTCATGAAGTCTTGACCAATCTAACAGGGAGAGATTCAGAGCAAAGACAGGCTGCAGGAGAGGTCTGCATTGGCAGAAACGGACAGGCTATATCAATTGCTGGGAGATGAACTGAAGAGCATCACCTTAGCTTGAACACTACGAAGGATTCTAAAGCTTCTGCAGCTACACGTGTCAGCCAACTATACCCCTCACGGCTGAAAACCATTTATTTCTTGAAAGGAGGCCAAGTAGCATGACTCCGTGACTGCCACACATCTTAGCAAGGTGCTAAGCCAAAGCGCCTCGGCTCACCAGCAATGGGCAATATACTGCCTTCATCAAGTGCCCACACCATTTTGATAGCCCACCACATAGGACAATTCTATATTTAATTTCAGTGTGAGGAAAATTTCATCACACTGAAGTTAAATATAATTATTCATATGTGGCTTCTGATCATTTTACCTTTCCATTTCTTACATTCTCAAAACCAATTATATTCCTCTTACCAAAGCAGCCTTCAGATAGTTGAAAATAATTTTTTTATCCTACTTGAATTTTCATTTGTCCAGTTTTAACAATCCAAATCCCTTAAATATCTTGGAAATCCCTTTTCTAGAGGAACTAGAATCTCTTTTGGCTGAGGTCTCAGTATATCGGTATGAGCATAAAGATAACAGAAAATAAAGACAAAGTAAATTTGGAAATCAGTGGGTATTTCAGATACCTACTTCTATTTAACAAAACACTCCAAAACATTTATTTGCTTATGATTCTACAATCTGACTTAGGTTCTGATGGCTGGGTTTTTTGACTAGTCTCACTTTGGTCGCTGTTGGAAGAAACAATCTTCTGGAGGCTCATTTGGGGCTGAAATCCAAGATGACCCCAGTGACATGCCTGGTGCTTCAGCTAGGATGGCTGGAACAGCTGATGGCTAACCATGCGTCTCTCTCCTGACAAACTCTCTGGTTAGGGTAGTCAACCACATTTCATTGGTGGCTCAGGGGTCCAAGAGAGTAAAATGCTAAGCCCAAAATTGGCATAGCATTACTTAAAGCACCCTATATTGGTCAAAGCAGGTCACATAGCTATCTCCTGGACTAAAGACAAGGAGAAACAGATACCACCTCTCAATGCGAGGAGCAAGAAAGTGCTTATGGCCAACTTTATCCACCACTGAGACAAAGCTGTTGTAAAGCCAGTACAAAAGAAGCATCAATCTTCAGGGAATGAGAAGAGACACAAATTAGGGGAAAAGACAGAGTAAAGAGAGGGAGGGGCCCAAACAGAGCACACAGGTTCTGTACCAAAGATAAGAGTGAAGGAAAAAACAATTACTTTCCTGTGGCAATCTGATCCAGTAATAATCTAACACTGTAACTTTAGAGTTTTACCGAAGTAAGAGCAAAGTCTAGTTCCAGTGTTACTAGCTGTATGACTCTGGCCTTTTCCATTGCCTTTATAAACCTCATCATATCAACTGTCAAACAGAGAATATGGTATCAATCTTTTTGGGTTGATAGAGGAGACTCAAATGAGGATTTGAGAAATTTGTCCTACTCAAGACTGGGAGATTATAGTTTGGGTGTTCTATTTTTTCCTCCGGTTAGTTTTTCTTCTTAACTTCAAGAGAGGTACCAGAAGGTAACTCTGGAATCAGGAAAGGTGAGTTAATAGCAAGGCAGAAGCAGAGCTGAACCAAATTTGGCAGAGTATCATGGGTTCGTCTTATTATTGGAAAGTTACATATGTGGGAGTTTGGAGAGCTTGCACATTAAATCACAGAGGGCTTCTTGGGTATACAAGTCAGAGACTAAAACAGCAAATGGTAAAACACAGATAATGATGATGGAACTATATAAAACACTTCCTGCCACAAAGACCACTTTCACTGGTGCCAGGAATTTTCAACTTACGCCTACTTTCACTTAACAGTGCAGGACCCTGAGCAATCCGTTACAACCACCGTTTTATCACAATTACCTGTAAAATCACTTCAAATATTTGTTAGGTGATACTGACATCCCACAAAGCAACACAAAAGAAATGGAACAGTGAAAAAAAAAGCGAACAAAAATGCAAACCCTGAAGGCCTTCTTGTAATATATCAACATCAAGATTCTGCCTTTCCTCTGTCTTCCGATGAATGCTGGAGCTCTAACTAGGAACTCAAATTGATTAGCTGGGTTAGCTACATGACCAAATATAAAATCCCTGATCACTTAGATTTGACCTATGTTGCTGCCCAGAAATTCCAACCCATCTCTTACTAACAAATTAAACAAACAAATATTGATTTTTAAAGGTACCAAGATAACACGCATTTACATAGAGCAATTTTCCAATCTAATAAACTGCAGTTATCCAATACACATTTACTGAACATGTTTTTACCTAAGTACTGAGAATTTTAAGACAAATAAGACATTAACTTCATGAAGTCATCAAGATCTTATTGTCAAGAATATTAATTTTGGGTTTTGATGGGATTCTTTTGCTATTTTTCCCCAGGTTTATTAAGATAAAATTGACATATATAATCATGTAAGTTTAAAATGTATAATGAGGTAATTTCATACATAAATATATTGTGAAATGATTGCCATAGTAAGGCTAGTTAACACCTCCATTATCTCACATAATTAACATTTTTTGATGAAACATTTAAGATTTACTCTCTTAGTAATTTTCAAGTATATAACACAGTATTTTTAACTAAAATCACCATGTGGTACATTAGATCCCCAGAACTTACTCATCTTATAATTGGAAGCTTGCCCCTTTGAGCAACATCTCCACATGTTCCCCACCCCTAGGGCCCTGGCAACCACCATCCTACTCTGTTTTTATGACTTTGGCTTTTTTAGATTTCACATATAAGTGAGATCATACAGTATTTATCCTGCCTGACTTATTTCACTTAGAATAATGCCCTCAAGTTCCATCCATGTTAATCACAAATGGCAGGATTTCCTTATTTTTTATGAAATATATTCCATTTGAATAATATTCCATCATGTGTATTTGTGTGTGTGTACCACATCTTCTTTATCCATCCATTGGCTGCACCAATTTACATTCCCTCCAACAGTGCAAAAGACTTCCCTTTTCTCCACATCCTTGCCAGGACTTGTTATCTCACATTTTTGGTAACAGCCAAGGAATATTAATTTTGTTTATTTCCTTTTCATAAGAAAAATAAGCTGAGAGAACACACAAAAGACATTCTATAATTGAGTAAGATTCTTCTACCTATCTCATATTCAATGCAATACAGAATTTTTTTAGTTACATGCTTTCTTCTAGATCCAAAATCATGTTATGTATAAACACTGGATTAACAGTGTTCATATTTAAGATACTGCCTCCAGTATGAGTTCCTCAATGTCATAAAACATACTCAACATATTGTAAATTACTATGTGTTCTGACCCTAAGTCCACCTTTCTCTCTCCACTGTGACAACTCTGAGAATACCTTGGCCATATTACACTCCAGAGATCAATGTTCACATGAATCTCCCATGTTAAAAAAACCAATGCAATCTGCATTTCTGTGACCCAAAGACACATACTTGTTTGCAGTCTGTAGTATTCGTAACCACTTACTGGGCTCTCAGCTCCCTCCATGATACAATAATGAAGAGTTAGTTATTTCCATGTATGCTAAAATAAAGAGAAATATTACTTTATCCTGAATCTCTAATAAACATTATTAAATGAACATTGTCTTTTATCACATTCTTACAGCCTTATGACCAAAAGTATATAGTGAAAAAATACATATTAATTGTTTTAAACACATAGAGAAAGTCAATCCAAAAAAGGCTATAAACTATGTTATTCCATGAATGTAACAGTTTTGAAATGATAAAATTTTAGGAATGGAGAACATATTAGTGGTTACCTGGGGTTAGGGATAGGGTGGGTGGGGCAGAGGGAGGTAGGGATAGTTATATAAGAGCAAAGGGAAGAACCTTTGTAGCGATGGAACTGTTCAGTATCTTAACTGATCTACATATGTTAGAAAATTGTGTAGGACCACACACATACACACACACACACACACATACACACAAGTAAGTACATGCAAAACTGGTGAAATCTGAATAAGATCAGTGCAGTGTATCAATAAAAATATTTTAGATGTAGTACTGTATTGTAATTTTTTGCACTGGGGGACACTGAGCAAAGGGCTCACATAATCTCTGCTATGTGACCAACTGCATATGAATCTCCAATTAGCTCAATAAACATTTAAAAAAGAAACCTACAGAAAGCAACGCTTTCATAAGAATCCCAATATGAACTAAGTATGAAATATATTCATATATATATGAAAGCTATAAATGTAAAAGATAAAAAGATATAAGGAAAATCAAATTAAAATTTTTGAAAATGCTGTAGTGACAAGGGACATGAAAACACTTTGAAATTTAAATACCAATGTAAAACAGTATGTTCAAGTTGTATGATCTGTTCTCTTGTTCTAATTCTCATATTTTCATTTGGAAACAATATGCTAAGCCAAATTTTAAAAGCAACTCCTAAATCCAGCCAAGCTCAAACCTGCCTTTAAGAACAGAAGCAATGCTATTAAAAAGATTCATCCTCTCAACTATGCACATAATTTCTACCACCAACAGTGAGGAACATTTCAATGTGGTGGCATGAATTACGACGCGAGAGAGAAGTAAGGAAAATTAATTACAGGAGCACAAAAGACTGGAGTGGATCAAAGTATATTTTAAATCCCAAATATTTCATGCATGTCTCTCTTTTACTATGCTAATCAGAACCAAGACACCCTCTTAGTGACAGTAGGTCCCAGGAAGATTCCACTTAAATATGTCCCTCTCCAAACATGGGACATGTCTGTCTAACCCTGTGCCTCTAAACCAGGGTTGCCTATTCATTCACCTGACCACCAACTCTTCATAATATGAAGCCTTACTCATATAGCATTAGTCTGAATAATTATATTAATTCTACCATTGGGGTAACCATATGTCCCAGTTCCCATGAGACACCTCTAGTTTACAGATGTTGTCCTAGCACTATTATTAATAATGTCTCCTTTCACTCTCAAAGTGTTCCTGTTTGGACAGTATTTTTTTTACAGGCACCTTATCTATTATGAATAAGGTTTATATCCTGCCTGTGGCCCTGATTTTTTAGCTTGACCCCTATTACCCAAGTTTTGCATTGACCCATTTGGTGGGAAAGTCTCCAATAAACAGAAGTCAGACTAGAGCGGCAACATGATACACCAATTCATTTACTAAAATAAACTACAATTATTTTAAATAAAATTGTATATTCTACTTAACACCAGCACCTACCCCAGTCCCAAGCCCAAAGACTTTTATTAAATAAAAAAAAGATGATAAATGTTCAAGTTTTCTTGGACTAAAAGAGAATTTTGGAGACACTGTTCACACAACAAGGGAGGAAGGTTTCCTTAACTTGACAGAAAAAGTAGTGATTGAGATTTCACAGCCAATGCTTAGAATGTGCTTTGTAAATATTCAAGAAGCATCTAAAAACGCAGTGAACAGACACATTTCCTAAGTAGGTAAATTAGGTGTGTTACCTTTCTTTCCACAAAGATATAACCACTTCCCCACTTGGCACAGAGAGCTATGCAGAAAATGGGAAAGCACACAAAAATATGGCAAGAATTGGACTTCTCTAACGGAGGGGTTTCATAAAGCCATTCACAACTCTCTCTACTAATTCAGGATCCTCATGGATCCCCACCCCAGAAATCATTCCCAGGCATCCAATTATTTGCTACATCAGCCTGAGAAATTCACTCCTTGATTTTTGGTGTGCTCGTATTACTGTTATAAAGTGAAAACAAAGGAGTCATCCTTAGGCTACTACATAGAAAACAAAAAATAACAGGGTTTTTAGTACGGATTTGATTTTTCTCATACATAAGCTATGTTTTATTCAATTAACCATAATAAAAATCAACCAGAACCGGTCATACTTGATGTGTAATGTAGGCAAAACAAAGAAAGAACTCTTATCATTTGGCTCTCATTTCTGGTCCTCTACCAGCTTAGTTCAAATAGTCAAGGCCTCTAAAATTATTTCTACTTCCTTTGTCAAAGCTTATTTGCAGAAGAGGCTATAACTATTCATACCACAAGGTAAGAATTTATGAAGACTTAAGGAATAACTCCTCCCAGGAATTCAATTTAAAATGTGTGTGTGTGTGTGTGTGTGTGTCTGTGTGTGTGAGAGAGAGAGAGATAGGGGTTTAAGTTTTAGACCTAAGGTCTAAACTACTTAAGTGAAAAATTGATACCACAACTTGCTATTTTCAAAATAATGATTTCTTTCTTTAAAGTATATAAAATGGCACAAAGATAATACTGTTTTCTAAAAATCAATTCCCAACTATATAAATTTAATTTAAAAAGTATCCTCAATACTTTAAAAAGCCAAATTGTATCACAATTAACATTACCAAATAACTAAATTAGCATTATTTACACAGCTATTGATTTCTCCATAAAAAAGAGAAAGGAATGAGAGAAAAATAAAAATCAAGATGATACTAAAATATGTATTTCTGTATCTGTGGTAGGAGGGTACCTCTAAATTGCTTCTGATCAGTTACACTTTTTTGAAACAATACACATATCTGTAATGATCAGGACCAGCTCTAGCTGGTTCTTACAGATAGTCTTGGCAAACTGTCGGTCGCCTGGTAAATTAAAGTGATTCATCAATGTCATTGCTGTTGTAAATACACAAGATTGGCTAGCTAAGATGGATACAAAGTACAGAAAAGGTACCAGCTGTGTCAGATGCTTGAATTTTTTTTTAGACAGGATATACACTACATATATGTTGAAGCCTATCAAACCTGATTTGTTTTGTTATGATGTCAGAAATCCTTTTTATTAAAATCTTTCAAAGAACAATAGCTAAAGTCACTGAAAAAAAAAACACATAGCACATTAAATATCCTTAACAGCTATCTACATTTTCTTCCTAAATCAAGAGCAAATTAAAAAATGTAAACAGATATTCACATGCAGGGGAAAAATGACAAAGCTGACAAAGTCAAAAAAGGAAGGAGAGATCGTGGAAAAATAAGCATCAGAGAAGGTCAGGCTTTCATTATTATAATTTTTTTTTTTTAATGTAAGAGCTAAAGTGATAAAATCAAATATTTTGAATTACCCGGTTTTAGAAATCTCCAAAGGAATAATGGTATCATAGAAATATTTAATAACATTTTCCTTATTTATTCATCATTATTACACTGATTTCCCAGAGATCCATTCCTTCATTCCTAATTTATAGAAGCAATTTGAAGACCCAGATGTCCAGTGCTTTATTCAATAACTATTTATTTGAGCATGGGGTATTTCTAAAGTGTTGTTTTAGACATGAAAGTGGCACTAAAACAAGTCCCATAACAATCCTTGCCCACAAATAATTATGTTTCTCAATAACTAAGACTGAAGAACATTCCATATGCCATATATAAGTATTAGAATCTGAAAAATCTTTTATTTCCAGTGAATAATAGTAAGGCATGATTTTTAATCAAAATGAATTTAAATTCACAAATATATTTGGGACTGTAGTTCAGATAAATGATCTAGACTGAGGATGTAAGTTTGAAGGCATGTACATACATATAATAATAGGAATGATAAGAATAAATTGTATATAAAGTATGATTGTCTCAAGATAATCTACAACTGGATGTTCACTCTAAAAAAATAACTTAATAAAGAATTAATCAATTCCTTCCAAACTTACTCCTTCTTCGAAATGTCCAAACATCAGGCTTTTAAGGCCCAAAATACAGGAATTAGCCATGGCATTTTCCTCCTTCTCACCAACTCTCAACAGTCAATGCATCTTACAGATTTTTCCTCCTAAACAGTTCATCCCTAGTTCTATACCTCTAATTCATGTTACCATCATTCTAGCCTACATTATTCAAATAGGTTTTAGCTTTCTTCTCTCTCTGCAGTCTTGTTGACTCTTTTTTTTTTTTTTTGATTAAAGACAATATTGTCTTCTAAAATGCCAACTTCACTCCTTTTCCTAAACCCTTCAAAATTTCTTTTGTCTTCGGCTGAATTTTAAACCTTTTCAGGGGGCATAAAAATGCACTGATTATCAAACTCATATTTCATCAATAAAACCCTTAAAAACAGGATGTTCCTTTACTCTTGCAATTTTCTGGTTGAATGATCTCAAAACACTTCCTTTCCCTGAAATCACTTGGGCACTAGACCCTTGATAACAGAAGAGTACAAACTCCAGCTGTAATTAGAAATCCTTCTACTCTTTCCCTATATTACGCCCTAGTTCATTGAAAAACAAATGTGTAACACATTTGGCATCTAGAGAACTGCCTCTGAAATGTAATGCTCAAACAAGTCACCCAACAGTGGAGAGGGATATTTTTAAAAAGCATATTCTGATTCAGTAGGTTAGGGATGGAGCCTGAGATTCTGTATATCCAACAAGCTTCCAGGTGATACACCTGCTACTTGATCTAGGGACACCTCACATTTGAGAAGCAAAGGTCTGTGCTATAGAAAAAGTTCAGTTCTTTTCTACCAACTTATTCACATCTCCTCAGGGATAAAGGATACAAATTTTATCCATCAGAATTTTTCACGAGTGAGTGTAATTCATTAAGTATTCTCCATATGCATACAGAACACACACACACACATCCACTCTCATAGCATAGCCTGTCTTCTGAACCTGCAGCACCCTGATCCTGGCAGGCTTCCATCTCTGCCCCTGACCTCTTGCCTGCTTCATGTTTCCCTGGGACAATGCTCCCATGGGGTGGGAGTGAAGGGAAAGTCTCAAAAATTAAATCTGGGACAGGAGTTACAGACTGTCACCTTACCTTCCATGCTTGTGAATTGCACAACTTGAGCCTGACAGGGTATCTTTTTGGATCTGTTTCATCAAAAAAGAAGCACATTTTTGAAGAAGCCATGTTTCCATTGTAACTTTGCCAAAAAGTTCCATATTTGAGACATCACTGGGAAATGCCTGGCCCATTAGTAAAGAGATACTTTGATCCCCACATGACCAAGAGTGTCCTGTTCCTATTTTCTATCAAATAGAGCACAGGCTGGGTAAAGAGTTTCAGGTTTCCTACCTAACCACCTACCTTAACCTAGATCTTATCTTTAAATTTAGTAGCTAGGAAAATCTGATGTATTTTACTATATAAATATACTTGCAAAAGGTGTTTTTGTTATCCAGTAGACAGAATACTGATTTTTAAAGTGAGCATGCAAAAGTATTGCTGAATATTTTAAAACTGAGATCAACAGTGGTTTTTGTTTTTTGTTTTTTTTTTTTTTGAACTTCAGGAAAGTCAGCTTATTTTGAAGTGTGTACATGATAGCTGACTCACCCATCATTAAGCTTGCTAATACGCCAAAGATAGGATGTAAACTGGTTATATTTCCTGTAAACAAGTAGGTCAAGAACGTCCTTTTCCCAGTAAGTAGCCTAAGAAATATACACATTAGTGAGAGGACTTTCATTTACTAAACGCTCACCCAAGTGAAAGACACTTCGAAAATGCTTTTAAAAGAAAACATTTTTATAGAGAGCTTCATAAAAAGGGCTGCAATGTAATCTTGTATTGTTAATAATAATGCTTCACTGGCTGAGTATTACACTTAACCCACTTCTCAGGAACAGTGCACATGCTTTGAAGAATTTTTGTATAACTCTTATCTAATCATTTTTAAATAACCTATTTCTTTTGATAAAATTCTACTCATCCAGAGGAAATCATGTAAAAAGAAAAATATAGCACTCAGAACATTAATTCATGACACATTTCTTTAAAATTAATGAGCTTTTAAAGTTAGAGTTCTTACTCATCTTTCTCCCCTTAATAACAAATCTGTCAAAAAGAATTTACATAACTGTGCAATCAAACATAAATTGAAAAACCAAACAGGAATGCTCTATTAGAAGGAATAAAATCAGAATAAAATGTAACATTCTTAGTAGAATATACTTACTACAATATTCAAAATGCTCTCTAAAGAGTAATGTAAGAGTCTCAGCAGAAGATAGGAATTCTTTTTAATTTTTCTGAACTTCAGTTTCTTCTTGTATAAAATAAGGGAAATGTTTAAAAGATTATCTCTAAATTCCATTATCTCAAAAATCTATATGATAGTTCAAATACCAGAGTCTACTTCACCCAAGACTGAATCAGTAAGAACTCTGATGGTGCCTTTGCTACTTACCAAATCCACTGCCTTGTAATGACTTAGCAAGTACTAGGCTAGATTCTGTTAGAAGAAATAAGAAATGCACAATTCATTTATTTTTGTGAACAAATATTCACTGATCACTATGCCATTCGATCGATTGTATTTTAGACTCATAGGCTTTAACCTCCAATACGTCCCTGAGTGCTCTCCAGAAATCCTATTAGCCCATCCCACTCCAACTCACCTCGATGATGTATTCATACCTTTTCCTCTCCTTTCAAATCTCCAGTAATTTCCCCCACATCCTCTCAGATGTTCTTATCACTGAAAACAGAAGCATTTGGAAAGAACTTCCCCAGATTCCCAGTCCCACAACTCCAGCCCCCTTGGCCCTATGCCCATGTGGTCTGCCTTCCTTTTCATTAATAAGGATAAACACTTCACATGCTTATCCAAGACAAGTTTCCACATTTGCACAGCATTCCATCCCCTCTCAGCTACTCAGCAGCCTCACTCTAGAGAAAAAATTGTGCTGTTTCTTAACCCTACAGTTAATTTTATCTTCTCTTCTGAATTATTCTATCAGATTCTTCCCTGTAAGCATAATGCATTTGGTCACAGAAACAAACAAACACACCATAGTCCTTTCATTCCTCCCTCCATGTAGCTACTATCCTATTTTTCTTCTCTTCTTTTATAGCAAAAGAGTTGCACATACTTGCTGGCTCCAATTACGCATCTTCCATTTTAAATGTACTCCAATCAGTTTTTTTAATCACCACCATTTCAAGTAAGCAGCTTTTGTCAAAGTAATGAATAATCTCTGTATTGCTAAGGCCTCTGTAAATTCAGTTTTCACCTTATTTAAGACCTATCAGCAAGCATTTGTCAGACTAGACTAATCCCTTCCTGACTAATCCCTTTCTTTAATTGGCTTCTGATACAACACATGCTTGGTTCTCCTGCTCCCTCCTTGGCTTCTCCTTCCACGTGTACTTGCTAGTTCTTCCTCATCATTTCCACAATCTCTACGTGTACACGCTCTTCAGCATTCAGCTCTCGAATCTTTCCTCTTTCTTAGGTACATCTCTTCCCCAGGTGATCTCACCTAGATCCACACTTTAAATGCCAGTTTTATACTATGTACTACCAAGTGTGTATTTCTAACCTGAACCTAGCCTCTGAAATTCAGATTCACGTATTCTATAGCCTACTCGATATTTCAACTTGGATGTCTAATACACATCTCAATCTTAGCACGTCCCAAAGGAAACACCTGATCTTCCCCAAACACCTGCTCATCTCACAAACCCCCATCTCAGTAACTAGCAATTCCCTCTATGCAGTCCAGCCTCTAAACCAGTCATCCACAAGGTCCCTTTCTCTCACACCTCACAATGATCCCCTAGCAATTCAGGATGACCCTACTGCCACCACGACCACCCTCATCAAAGCTACCATCTGCATTCTCCTGATTACCCTGCCACCAAGGTACTTTCAGTGCTGAAGCCAGAGTATACCTGTTAAACATGAAGTTGATCTTCTTTTTAAAAACACCATAACTTTTCTTATATCACACAGAATAAAAGCCAAAGTCCTGCCAAAGACCTTCATAACCTAATTTCCCCCATATACACACTGGGCCTCCTCTCCCAAGAGACCACCCTGCTCTGGCCTCTCCTCTTCAGTTGACAGGCCAAGTCCTCTCCTGACCAGAGGATTCTGCACTTGATGTTCTCTGCCAGAAACACTCTTCCCACAAATTTTCCATCCAAAGATCTCTGCTCAGATGTTACCTTTTCAGAAAGACCATCCCTGAACATCTGATATAAAAATGCACCCATTACTGCATTCCTACTTACCTTCATTCTGCTTTACTTTTCTCCTCAGACGTATCACTGTCAGACACACTATATATTAACTCTCTTTTGAAGTTAAGAATACAGAGCTCCCCAATATCATCAATTTGTAGTTAAGTCAGATATGATATATTGCTGGTAAACAACTTTCTAATATGATTAAATATTTAATATAGTTTATTCAAGGTTGAAATTATTTCTAAAACTTTAAAAAGTCAATCCTTCAGGTGCATTTAACTATATGAGAAAGTCTCTACCCTTTTGAGTGAATTAGCATAAAGAAAGTAAATGTGATATAAACAAAATAGAAACTCTAAAGCACCTTAAAATGGAATTATCAACTTTTAAATATTCAGTAGTAATAAAAATATTTCCAATCAAAAGTGTTGTATTATACACTCAAATGATCAGTTGCACCACATATTTAATTAAACACAATTAATTTGTATACTGACATATCTGACAACCCAAACACATACAGCTGCTTTCTGAGTAACCTTCAAAACTTGGGCTCTTTACAGTGAATATTTAGGAATTCAAAATGACAATATCTTACGGTAATTTAAAACTCTCTGGACTATATATAAGATGCTTTGATTAAAGCTTTACAGACAAATCAAAGAGTCTCTAGAAGAAGGTGCCCAATGTGATGATACATCTTGAAAATTTTTTACTTAATGAAAGCAGTATTTGATGAGAACTGTATTCAAATAGCCAAAGGGCTGACATCTGGTTGATGTCTGCATTTAAACTTGGCATTCCACCAATATAAGTTAGGTAAGTTACTGGAAGGAGTCTGTCTCATTAAAGAAGTATTGTGTTTTCTCCCACCTCTAAGATTATTTGACTTTTTTTTTCTTTTTACTCCTTCTATTCTGTCTGTAGACATGCTCAAAAGACTTTGGAACTCTTTAAGGATAAGAAAAAGCAAAGATAAAAACAAAACACAATGAACTTCCTTGATTATCTTATTGCTCTCAAGAACTTATCAATAAACTTTATAAAAATATATTTCTAATACTATCATCCTTATCTAATATTATTCAATAACTCTAAATCACCCATAGAATGAAATTCAAGTTTCTCATGGCAGATTATACTTTCCAAAGACAGTTGCAAGAATACTCTCATTCCACCATCTCTTCATCAATGTGATTTTGTCACTCACTTCCTTTGGAAGCAGAGTCAACCTGCCCTCTTCCTGAATTGGGGCTGGACTTAGTGACTTTCTTGTATTCAATAAAATACAAAGGATTTTATGGAGATGTCAACGTCAACCAGGAGCTCTTTGAGCAACACCCCCAGATCTCTATTCTTACTCACTTCAAATGTGAGTGTTCCAGTTATGCAATCCTTCTCCTTCCCTTGAATTGCAAGAATGGCACAAGACTAACCATGGCTTGGATGAACCAAGAGGCATCAACAATAAAGATACGACTTACAAAAGGTTAAAAACACAGAAGGGATTTGAGAAACCCACAAATTTCTAGGCTTACTGGACTGAAAGCAGAATTGAAGATCTGCTGATCTTATAGCAAATGGAGATTTCAAATGCTTTTATTCTTTCTAGTAATAGCTTAAAAGAATTCTTCAAGAAGTTTGTTTGTATTCCAGTGACGCACAGAAAAGCTACTAAATTCCTAGCCACTGTTACATTGTTATGCAAAGTAAAATGTCTATGAAACTGGACTTTTTTTAACATTTGGTGGAACATTTGATGGAAATGAAAAATGTTGAATGTGTAAGAATACACACATGACAATTTAAATTAAACAATATATCCTTCCCATAAGAGAATATGATTACCATAAAGCTAAGTCATATAACAAAAGCATGACTGTGAAAAACAGAATTATTTTGATAGTAATCAATGACAGAATTAAAAGTTGAAGTAAAATATTTCAGTTCAAGAATATATTCTTTAAATAATTATATTTTTTTAGCCACTGAATTTATAAAAAGAAAATTTGGAAAAGAGAACTATGGCATTGTTAATACATGCATATATGTTTCTCATTATTTAAGAAAATCATGAAAGATTCTGGAAAGCTTATTAAATAATGTTTACATGAAAACAAATGTTTGTTTTCACGGTGTCAGTGGGATCTGAATACCAATTCTCTGCTAAATGTTAACTCATAGTAGGCACCTGAGCTCCACAAAAACAATTTCACTAATTTTACAACTTTTACTTTTTGACCATTAACTAAAGCTTAATATAAGTAATGAAATGTTTTAAATAATAATTTTAAATATCTTACACTTATTGAAACTACTGCCTAACAAAATCAAACAATCATTGAGTTTTGCCATATGTGTTATTAGAAATGATAGCAGGGATAGACTGGGATTTCAAAATTGTAGAATAGATAAACAAGATTATACTGTATAGCACAGGGAAATATACACAAAACGTTATGGTAGCTCAGAGAGAAAAAAATGTGACAATGAGTGTGTATATGTCCATGTGTGACTGAAAAATTGTGCTGAACACTGGAATTTGACACAACATTGTAAACTGATTATAAATCAATAAAAAATGTTAAAAAAAAAAAGAAACGATAGCAGAATACCTGAAACTGCACAGAAAATAGTTATTAGCAACACAGATGAAGACAATTATTTAAACTTTATAATTCAAACTTAAGAAACAACATGCTGAATGCACAGTCAATTTTAAAGCATTAATTTTTCATTATACTTGCATAGATTTTTCAAAGGTAAGTTCTCTGAGACAATAGCTGATGTTCTTAAAACAATGTAAACAGACAAGACTGAAGCGTAGACCACTTGCTTGCAGGTGCAGGTCAAAGAATGAAAGGGGAAATGGCTGTTCAATTTCCTTCTTTTTAACAAAAGACCTCTCCCCTACATAGCTGTTTCTTGGGCTATTCAAAACAGAATGCAAACAGAGCATGGATGGGCAAAGAAGAGATTCCCTTGGTTGGTAGTAAGCAGGAAGTCTAATTTTTTAAATTATATTAAGATGACACCACGGAAAAACAACATGATACTAACAGAGGAAAGCTGCAGCAATTTTAATAATACCAGACAAACTAACTTGGAAAAAAATGCCAATTAAAAAAACAAAAAAACCCCATAAAATGAGATGGTTTTACTCAATCTTAGAAGGCAAAAAAATTAAATTAAATGTGATAGGCCTTTAATGATCACAGATAAAGATAAATTTTTTAAGTGATTAAAATAGGATTATACCAAAATTTTAAAATCAACAACAATAGACAAACACAATGAGCTTAATCATTCGGAGAAATTTAGTTTGGAAAGGAAGTCCTAAGGATTCAATTTGGCCCAAAGTAAAGGAAGATTGAAATTCAAAGTGAAATACCATACACACTGAAAATACTTTATTGTACATTCTATAATTCTTAAGTATAATTAGGACTGTCTTAGGATCCCACTGATTAGATTCATAGGAAAGATACTATTATAATTTAAGCAAGGTCCTTAGCTAAAAGTTGAGGAGTTTTGCTTCATGGACTCCTCTGATAATCAGAACATAGGCAGTTCAAAGAGGAGCACAGCCAGACATCCACTTCATGCAAGAGAGTCTGGTGTGGTTAGGCTGCTGTCACTTCTCCTTAACCTAAGTGCTGGATGCTGCGGGTTCTGCTCCTCCATCATCTGCCCTACTCTGCCGCTCACTGCTAAATCTTGGTATCATTTGCCCAGATCCCTGTCTATGCCAGTACTTCAAAGAAGGGTGCTCCAAGGGCAAATCCATGCCGTTGTGCTAGGTTTGGCTCTGGGTGCCCCTCACTTGAGTTCTTATGACCAGAACACTTAGTATTTATTCTTTTTTGTATCCACATTGCTATCTGTTTCAGTGGATCAGCCTTTACAGCTTCATACAGTGAAGGGAAATAATAAGGAACAGAAAGACTGTCCAAACTGTAATGAGCGCCACTGCTTAACACAGGAAGGCCTCTGGGCATCTTCTGGAAAAACAAAATAAGAAGAACAGAAACTGATATCAGACAAATATTTTCATATATTGTCAATACAGAGCCTAAAACAATACATAAAAAAGAAAAATCAACTGCTTTGTAACAAACAATATTTAAAGCAAAGTCATGTGGCAAATCATTTTATCCTGTCTCTACAAAAGAGTATCTACCTGTGAAATCATAGTTGTTACTGAAGACAAACTGTAAATAAGTACTTTGAGAGTGTTAATTTTAAAATTAAAAAATATAATCATGATGAAAAATTTAGAGTTCCCTGTAATATTTTTTTGAAAATCTGTTAAAAACCAGTGGATATTCAAACACAGATTACAAATATTCCTGGGCCTTTTAAATTACAGAATATGTAATGAGGTACAAGCAAAATACTGTGCCTGTCATTTATCAATTTACAAGAGTCATTAGAAATCACATAAGCAGCTGTGGTTCACGAAAAATACATTTCCATAGATGAGAAGATAGGTAGTAATTTCAGTGAATAAATGAATAAATGTCATCATCTAACCAAATATGACAGATTGGGTATGTAATTAGAAAGACATAATTAAAGTATTCCTAAATTCTGGAAGTAGTGATAAAACACTCTTCATGAACATCTTACATAGACTGGCTAAAGTAGAAAAATACATTAGTGTAGTGCTCTCAAGTTATATGTTCCACAATCAGACTCCTTAGCCCAGCAAGTTTGGAAAGAGTGGATTATGCAAAATTAGAAAGGTTTCTTTACAAGACACTCAGGAAAATTTAGTATTTGTGACTCACCCAGCAGGGTTATCTAGTTGTTGACACTTACTTAAACCGAAAAATTCTATTTCCTCAATAATAACATGAAAAATTACCATTCGGCTGAATATTCTTTTGGAAATGTTTTGTCCAATGTTCTTAGAAAATACAGTAAGAATGACCATTATCACACTCCTTAAACTGCATAGTGACCATCCTTAACAGTAACATGAAATATATTACAAACTGGTAATCTGCTCGACAGCTGGAACTATTATGATCATTTCAGTAAGTTATGTTTTAAAATCTAGCAGTCCTTATTGTTAGATATTCTTTCCTTCCAACTACATAAACTCTGCTAAACTTTAAGGACTCAGAACAAGTTTTACATATTCCTTATATGTCTACACTTGTTTGATCCAAACTTTCTTTGACCATCCCTAATGCTAATCTTAACCAACAATTTCCAATACAATAGCCACCAGCCATACATGGCTACTGGCGATTTAAATGTGACTAGTGCAAACTGAGATGTGTTTAAGTGTAAATACATACCGATTTCAAAAATTTAGTAATAAAAAAGTCTCATTAATAATTTTATATTGATTACACATTGAAATGATAATATCTTAGATATATTAGGTTAAATAAATGTATTATTACAGATAATTCCACCTGTTTCTTTTTACTTTTTAATGGCTACTATAAAACTTAAAATTACACATGTGTTTCGCACTATACGTCTATCCAGTAATAGGCTACCAGTAGTCAGAACGGAAGTGTGTGCGTGCACGTGTGTGTGTATGCGTCTGTTAAGGTGGGAGTGACGGGGCAGAGTTAATACTGTAATGAAGAAACAGTGTTGGAATCAGACACCAGGAATGTGAACCCTTATCTTCCACTTGCTATGCAATATTGAGCAAAGTATTTAAATGAATCCAGGTTTTTTTCCTGAGAGAAGCAAATACCAAGGTTGATAAGCATCAGGAATAATGTACGTAAGAAGACTAGCACATCATTTTCAACATAAGGTAATTATTATTACTGTAAATAAATATGAACACAAAAATCAATCAAAATCCAAGCTCACAACTTTTACAAGCGGTAGGACTTAATGACCCTACAGTTCTGAGGAATTCTGCCTTGCTATTGCTCTTAGTTTCTGAAAAATAAAACTCAGAAGGATTATAGCCCAGTGTATGATAAAGAAGAAACCGTAGCAACATTATGAGTGGCCTATTGTGTTGACTAATACACACATACAAATTCATAACATGCAGTGTTCCAAACCTATCACTGTTTTAAAAAACAATAAGTGAACAATTAATTCTAACAGTTCATAAAAGCAAAACAACACAAGTATGGAAAAATACAAAGGGACTTGTCATTCATACAGGAGCCAGAGGGTATTCCAAACTACACAAAATGTAGTATATTATACTAACTGCATCTTTAGGCTTGACAAAGACTAAATACCAGTAGTTCAGAGTCTTGGAAACCAAAGCTCTGCCTATTATCAATTAGTATATTTGAAATTAGTTCACTGTTTAAGAAAAAGTACTATACTGAATGAATTTAGCACTGATTATCCTAAGTCTCCCTCATACATTTTTTTTTTGTTCAGTTTTACTTTCCTTTAAAAAAGAGGAAAAGGAGAGGGGTGGAAAAGTTAGTTATAGTACAGTTGGGTTTGCATAAATTTTTAATTATAAAATATTGTTTCTATTAATCATGAAATTTATCTCATTTCAACAAAATTATTAAACATAGTAGCAATTATAAAGTAAGTTTGATTAGACCAAAGTTGGATAATACTTTTGGGGAGAACAAAAGGAGTAATTAAATAATTAACTAGGATTTTTAGCAAATATGATTATAGAATTTAGACCTTCTTTATTTGAACAAAAGGGAAATAATAAGCAGAAGTTCAATATGACTTGAAAAATCAATTCTTCTCTTCTAGCATTAATATAATAAATGTTACAATATTTATGAATTTGGCTTATGATATTTTAATTAAATTTTCTATGTTAAAATGTTATTTTTAAGTTTAGAAATCTCAGGAAAAGAAAGTAAAACATTAAAATTACAAACCTATTTCAAAATCAGTATTTTTAAGCCTGAAGATTGCTGATTTCAGCAGATACATCAATGGATTCCTTACAAAAGATCAGGATGATCTCTGAATTTCTGTTATCAGACACTCTTGAAAAAGTCAAAGGTACATAAAGAGATTAGTAAAAAGACTGACAATTTGAACTTTTCTAAGTAAAAGATGAATCTGTTGGAAAATGAGTTTAAAGTTGTAATCAAACTAAAGATAACATAAAGATAGTCACAGTAAATGGAAAGATTATAATAATCTAAAAGGTTGCAGGGCTTTTATGCTAGTTAAAACTATCCTGTTCATACAAATCTTGCAGATAGATATTTCTGAAAAGAATCTATTGATTCTTCATCACTTTTTTCAAAGACAGAGCTCTTTTTGGACAGATGTGTTTGTGCATTACTATCAAAAGGTCTCTTACATGATTGATTTGAAATAGTTCTTTGAAATTTAAAGGTCAATAAGTATCTCTTCTAGTGCTAACTGTAGATGGTGCATTGAAGTTTTCTGCAAAAGCTGAATACTTTTAGAGTTGAAATTTGCCAAGAAGAAGTTGACTGAGGTTTCATGTTAGACCTCCCATAGGGTCTCATTTTGCAACAGCAAGTGTCAAAAAACATTTCACCATGGTATAGAAAGATTTTTAAAATCTGTTTCTGTTTCTATTATAACATAGTACCAATCCGGTATGTTACAGCAACTCATATTTCACCTTTGCCTCTGAAAAAGCTAGTTACTTCAAATGCTCAAATACTTTATACATCATTGCTTCAGCTATTGGAAGTATAAAACAGTGGGCTAGGAGTACTGAATTTTTTAAAGCTTCTCTTTTATTAAATGGTGATAGGAATGCCTATAAACTAATTTTAAAAATATACACCTAAAAGCTGGCTAAAAACAACTCGATTTGGGATAGTTCATTGATTATTTTAAGGCAGTTAGCATTGACAATACAGTGTTTTCATTTCAACCTTAGTCATATTTTATGAGAACATTTCCTACATTCCTGAAATTCACAAAACTTAGTGCACTTTAAGAAGACAATTTCTAGATTTTCTTCATAAGAGTAATCAAATTACTAAGATTATACTAAGACTGTAAGAATTACTTCCTCTTATGCTATATAAGGTTTTTCTGATCTGCTGTTAGTTTAGCTAGTAAGTTTAGAGCTTTCATGTTTTTTCAGTTTTTGAAAAACAAAGTGCACTTTTATTTAAACAACCCATTGAACTTTGGCCTTCCAGCTATTAACCAGTCACAAAGTAATAGTATAAATCAAAACCAAAAAATGAGATCATATATTCCACAGCTCAATAAATTCTATATTTACATAACCAACTTTGTATATACACAGTACAAGTGGTTTAGCTGAATTCAGACTTTAAAGAATTATGTTTTAAAGCTGGGGGACATTCAAAATACCATTAAGTCTCAACCTCTAGTCATTTAAAGTATAGTAAGATGCAGTATACATAATTGATCTATTTATCTATATAAGTACCACTAATAAAGTTCAAACTAACAAGTATGTAAATAACAAGAGCTGTCAGTTACTAACTATAGTTTATATGCTGGATACTTCACCAACTGCCCTTCAATCATGATTTTACTTAATCTTCATAACAGTGGTACAGCATAGACAATAGCATGCCCACTTTTAGAGGAGAAAATTAAGGCTTAGGTTAAATAAGCTGCACAAAATTAAGTTACTGATAACTCAGTGGGCTGGAATTCTCACTGAGGCTGTTTATTCCAAACAAAAATCTTTTCACCATGATGTCGCTGTCCTAGAATAAAAACCAGGGAGCTCTTGTCTTCCTAAGGCATCATACTGCGACTACTGATCCACTGGACATACAAAAACCACCCAAATTAATACACCAACACATTCCATAAAAACTTAATGAATTTAAACTGAATGAACGACAGACTGTCATAAATTTACAGTTATTACAGTAACTATTACATGCATAAGCATTTTAAATATCCATCATGATCACCTAATACATTATATAGAGAATGAAATCAAAGTCTCTGATTTCAAAGTTTCTAGTGTGTATCTTTAACTTTAGCTTCCTTGTTCTAGGCACCAGACTTTTAGGGAGTTTATTGAAAACACTAAAGGACATTTTCCTCATCTATTCTTTCTCTTGTTTATATATATATATTTTTTTTTAAATCAGGTAAGGTACATTTTTAAAATGCACGAATATCTTCCAGCAAGCAGAAGTGTTCTAAGCTTTTAATGACCTGTATTTAAAAATAACTGGAATATTAGTGTTATTGAGCAAAAATAATGTTAAGTGGCTTTCTCGGATAGCACTCAAGAGAGTACAGGTACAAATGAGATTAAAGAACTATGCAATAGGTAAAACTACAGGATCAGGGGATCAAATGGAGTAATAACTTTCAAGACTATGAACTGCAAATTTATAGTTCTCCAAATGATTTTGTCTCTATTATCTTAATCTACAAAATAATTTCTTGAGCAGAAAAATGTCTCCAAGATCTCTTGGTTTCATACTTAGCTCTTCAATTCCAAATTCAATGTCCTTACCACTGTACTAGGAAGTGGCCCTCTAGGCAGTACAACATATGAAGTACGACCATAGATTTCTCACTCACTTAGCAACTCTATAATGTACTGAACACCAGCTAACTGGCAGGAACATGTTATAAATTTGAGATTTGTCTGTGAACAAAATAGACCTGGCGCTGCCCTGAGGGTGGCTTTAGGAGACTAGGTCTCTCATATGACAGTTAGAATTAGTCTTATTATTCAGAATTATGCATCCATGGTTCCTTACACATTCACCTGAAGAATATCAATTTTATTTTTTTACCAATAAACTTACCATTTACTAGAAAATAATGATACCCTGCTGCCCTCAGTACACATGAGTTGCTCCTGAGGCTCTCAATGGGGTGTCATTTGTATGCTGCAGTGGTAACAGGCATCCTAATAAAATTTATTCTAAGATTTAGCCATTTGTGTTACACACGCTTTCCTCCAGAAAGAAAAAAAAAGTGTGTTCTCGTTTTTATTTTATAGATGTCTACATACTTTCAAGACATGAAGGAAAATATTAGTCGTACACTTTAAAATTATTCTTTCTTTTTATTCAGACCTGATCCTCTAGAAATACAACACTTAAAAATTGAACTAACTTCCTACTGTAGCAAACCACCTTCCACTCGAAGGAGAGATTTTCACCTATTCTGTTTCATCCAGTACTGGCAATGTAAATTATCTTCATTAGTAACTGTTATGGGCCAGAAACCCTGCACTAGGTGACCTGCATATTTTCTTGACAACAATCCTAATCCTTAAGTGCTATTATTATCCTCACTTTCACACAAGAAAATAGTCTTATTGATGTTAGTTATGTTTTTCAAGGTCATAAAACTACAGTGAAGCAGCAATGGTAGAATTCAAAACCAGGACTCGATGGCTCCAAAGCTGAAATTCACAACCTCTATTGCAATACTGCTTCTCAAAATAAAAAAAAATGAATGTTTATTGAATAAATTAATAAGATGTGCTTTTATTTTCTTTTCATATTCTCTCCATTCTGTTCTTTTTATACCTTTATAACTAGTGGGAGTCTTTTTCCTGTTGGTTTTGGCAAATTCAGGGAGATAGACAATTCCTTATATATAGCCTAACTCAATGCCAATGTTTTTAATGTAGAGTAGAAAATACCCATATTCTACAAACCACAATTTAGCTCTTTATTCCACGTGGGGAAATACGATTTATTATTGCTTTGGTTTTATTTGTCTGGATTCACCAAAAAAAAACTGTAAATTTCTTAAAGGCAGGAAGAGTTATTGTGATGAATCCTCATGTTGCCACTTTATAAGAATGATGGAATTTCCACCCTTCATTAGAGGAGAATGTTGGAGGAAACACTATCAGCCCCTCTCCTAACTCTTTACCAGTTCCTTGCCCAGATATGAGATGTCTGACCATCCAGAACCTATGGTGTTGCTGGGATGCTTTCCATAAGTGGGTGCAGTCACTATGAGTTAAAGGCCAGTTAAGAGCAAGCCCCCTCACGCTCTCCATCATGTCCTTTAAGCACTCCCCCAGTGTAGTAATAGGACTGCCTCTCCCTCTAGTCTTTCTACTTTCTCTTGGTAACTCCCACTTCACTATTTTGACCATGGATTAAATGATGCTGGTCAACAAAGGACCGGGCAATCCAGGTTAACTTGGCTTAGGCACTGGGGGCAAATAACCTCTTTCTGACTACCTATATCATTCTGGTGGACAGGTTTCACACCAGTTGTACACCCGACACTCAGACCAATACAATTACAAAATAGGCAGAGACATAATGAAAAAGAGGCCTCATTTATGGACTCTAAGCAGTATCAGGCAATAGTTTTCTAGGGAGCTCTACACTGGGAGGGCTTGCCCAGCCATGTCTTCCACTTTTTCTATAAGTCCTGTAACAGTTTAGTAAGTTATAAACATAAATCACTGCTCAATCAAGCTATCCCAAAGAGAAACCATAAATTATAGGCAAAGCAATGTTCCTTAAATATTTTTAGATATAACACTCAATTTTTTTGATTTTTGTTAAGAACAGAGCATAAACTTTGGTGTTCTTTTTCAATTTGTATTAGCTATAAAAGCTTAACATTTTATGTATTTTATGAGCAGAGTTTCAAATTTTCTATTTTCAAGTTGCTGCTGCTGCTGCTAACCATTTTGTTCCAAGTACCAGGAAGAAATCCTTGGTTCCTATTAACAGCTGCACCTAGCATCTTGCCCAAAGAAGTGCTCTTTCCTAATCACGGAAGAGCTGACGAGAGACGACAGAGCAACCAGATGGCAGTTTGGCAAAAGCAGCAAATGCAGGACAAAATAGGGTTTGAGCTAAGTGAAGTACTATCAGTATTGTCTTCGAGCAAGTGGCCAAGAATTGCCTGCCCTTTAGAATTTGTGAATTAATCAAGCGTGCACACACACACACCTATGAATAGCTCCTGTGATACTGAAATGTGAGGAGGAATTATTGGAGAGCTGAGAAATGAAAAGTTTTGCCCTTTAGTGTAAGTAAAAGCAGCAAACACTTGTGAGCAATTCTCTGCATTTTGATGAAATCTCTGTCTTCTGACCATGACCAGCTCCTTGTGGACAGATAAACTCATTATCAAGAAACAGCTCCTGAGGTGGTTCTAAACACAACAATGCACAAGGCGTTGAACTTTCCCCACAATGACTGTCACGGGAGTCACAATGGAGCAGACTGCTTTTCATCACGAATGCAAATATGGATAGGAATGCTCATATTTACTCTTTGGGAGGAGTCCTTTCTCTAGTTAGTGTCTGATCCTGAGGTAGGTGGTTTTATTCACTGTTGTAGATGTGCTTGCTAAGCCACATGGCATTTTCTGTACTTTATCATTTTGACCAACTGTAGTCATTAAAAATTAAAGCCAAATCACAGTGTATAAAGGTTTAATTCTCTGTAGTCTCATGCCTCTATCAGAAAAACTATTCCAGAAAAGCCTTTATTGTTCCACAAACAACAACAAAATGCAAGCAGATGTTGATTCTACCCCCACATGCTCCTTTTTTAGTGGTAACTATAAAAATCATGTGTCACCATATTAAACTATATATTCCACATTTTTCTCTTAGTAAACAATAAAGCTCATATTATATTGAAAATATTGCTTTCACCCTCTGCCAATAATATTTAAAATTAAACAGACACACATAGTTATCTGTCAGGAAAATCTCAGTAATAAAATCATTCCATGAGGAAACTAAACCTTCAAGAACCACCACACATGTTTGCCATCCAACTGCAAAAGTAATATATTTTTGCATATGAAGCAAATATATGGAAAGAGAGAATAAATCTTGCACATAGTAGCAGAGTAAGCAAAAGGAACATAAAAATATTGAACATAGATAAAGTAACTATGTGTATGTTTTTACATATACATATATACATATACACACATATCTATATATTCACACTAAACAAACTTGCACACATTTATATACTCAGTGCACTTCATAAGTCAACCATCTCAGACTTGGAATTAAAAAGCTAAAAGGGGCATTGGGAGGTCATCTGAGGAGATTCTTTCCTTTAGGCAGTTTAATGCTTAAACCACCAAAGACCTGGCTGTCTATTCTATTTTAAGAGCTCTCCAGGGATGGCGATTCATTATAGACCACACTGTATTGTACTTGTAATAGACTCACAGGTGCCTTTCTTGACAAAACCACATTTCACAGAGCCTTGGTCTGACAGGCTTTCGTGGGCACCTTCTATATACACACCTTCCTTATTGTAACAGCACGGCAGTTAAAGGATTTAGTTTCACTTGAAAATGCAGTCAAAGAGTTCAAAAGGTACAGATTGGTATGTTAAAATGATGTTAATTTTTGCAACACTGCTGTCAGCCACAGGCCAGCCATTCATTTCCAACACCCCTGGGCTAACCCTAGGCAAAAATATAAAGAAGATAAAATTTGTTTCTGAGTCCACACCCTCTCAAACCCTCTTTATTTGCTTGTAGCAACCTTCTTTTGCAATTACTCATCAGCACTGCATCAGGTTAATCAGATTTTTTTCTACTCTGATAGTAACAGTCACCTAGCCTATTTCTCACTTACTCAGGTCAATTCTTTTTGAAAATTGTTAATCTGAAAAATACTAATCCAGGCTGAGATATCAAGAAGGAGCTAATGGTTTAATAATAACATTTCACAGTTACTAGTGAGTTTATAATTTTACTAAGTGCTATGCATAATGATAATTCCATCAAAATAATAGTTCTTTGTATTTTCAAATTTATTCTGCAACTGAAAAAATATATGCATAACAGTGGCTCTGTCAAACTCAACCTTACTTCCAAACCTTTGAAAATATTCTAAATATAATACTATGATGACAAAACCCTGTGCATTCACAAAGAACACTGAAAATGTACATATTCATTGTCACTAGTGAAAATGACTGGTATTCCAATTTTGAAAGCCCTTAAATCTTCACTACCCAATTTTAAACTTGAAAGGAAACAAAAGTAAAAGACACCATAGAGCTACATATATTAGTATCCATACCTCATAACCCAAGCTGGTGGTACAGGGGAGGGCAATGGAGTAGAGTGGGAGGCAGGAAGAATAAATTAGCAGAATTTGCAAAGAATTATTTAAATAAATATTTTTCTTGGAAGTAATGCTACTACTTAACTGCTTCAAAAGAGTAAACCAATCTAAAAGTAAACCAATCTAAAAGAAGCAATGGATTTGCATGGTAGAAAATTGGAGAGCTTTCTTTCAGCTACAGCTTTCAGTCTCAAGAGCACAAAGAGCTGAATTTTAGCCAATTTTCTGACTGATTTTTTTGTTGTTGATGAGCTTGCTTTTTATTCTGCAATTGTTTCTAATGTCTTCCAAAAAGAAAGAACGACACTCTTTTATTTGAAATTGTGTATCACATGATCAGTAATTACAGATACAAAGCCTTTTCATCTTTGAAAGGATAGCCAGTCCTTCAAGACACTATATTCATCCACGGTATTTACTCATATTTATCACTTCTCTCTCAAAGCAAAGTGAGACAGAACAAAAGGAATCAAAGTATTATAAAAGACACTTTTAAAAATAGCAAATGAATGTCATAAATAAAAATATCACTTTCAGTGCAGATTTCTTAGAAACGTTCTTAAACCAAGTTTGTGAAACTTCCTTAATATGGCCAAAAAAACATAAAATACTCTCAAATTTAACTGAAGCTTCTACAGAAGCCAATTAAGAAATGTCCAAAGTCTAGTGGTGCAGGAATATTTGTTTATTTATGTGTACTCAGTTTACGTAGGAGTGAGTTTGTGAGAGTGAAGTGTAATAAGGGAGGTTGTTACCACCTACCACAGGGCATAGTTTGAAGGGTGGCAATATATAGCTACCATATTTCATCAAATCTAAAACATCATTCATATCAAGACATGTTATTTTACACATCACTAAGAATGAAAAAAGAATGCTTCCAATTATCCTATGAGTGAGCGTCTTATCACACCAATTTTGAGACTGTATCTTTGTTCTGAGAGATGTTAAAATGTAAAAAAATCTAAAATGGTGCTTCTCCCTAGTGATCTGTCAACAAGTTTTAGATTCTCACACTGAGCCATCTATTTAAATAAGGTTATGATTGTAAAAAGCCCTTTTAAAATGCAAATATTTTACCCAGGAGGTGTTGCAGATTAAGCCATTAACAGTCATTAAGATGCATTTATCTATTAGCAGTCAGTAAAACTGTAAGGAATATTAATTTATTGGATTATCAGAGCAAAGAGAAGGGGAAAAGGATGCAGAAAGAGATACAAAGAAAGAGTAGGTGCTCGGCCTGTAGACTTTATCTACCACACAAAAGAGGCTTCTGGTGCACCATGAGAAGGAAAATGAGGAAATCTCATGCTGCAAAGTTGTGCTTTGAGGATACAAAGCAACAGAGGATGAGAGAAGTGAAAAACAGCAAAAACAGAAAACAAAAAAGCAAACTTTGCCGTTCTGCCTATATCCTCACATGAAGACAAATCAGAGATTCTTAGGATAGATGAGAAACCCCTAAAGAAACCAAACTTCTGATAAGGCTTCCAAGAATATTCAAAATATGGATTTCCTAATGACAGTTCTATGTATATGTGTAATTTTTATATTGTTAAAGGATAAATACTTCAACTATTCTAAAGACTAGGAAGCAGTTCACTCACTCATGGTTTCTATTTCATATTTTATGATCTGTGACACCTTTTCTCTCTCGAAGGTTTCAGAAAGACACTGATTTATACTAAAATGACTCACAATGTTTGCTTTTGATACTAAGAGAAAAGTTCAAAGTTACCCAGGGTCAAATGTCTTAGGTTTTATATACAGCTGTGCCACTGACTTCCTGCAAGACATGTAGAAATAATTTAAACTTACCCCACAGGAGTATAGCTCCCTGACACATATTCCTTGAGGAAGATGGTAAGCATTTTTACTTTGTGATAGAAACGCCATATAAAAATATGAAGGGTGCTGTAGGACTCTGAGCAAGTCCTTTAATCTTTTAGCTGAATCATCTCTGAAGTAGAGATGATAATATTTGCCTAAAGACAGTGCCCTAAACAGATTATTTCTTGGTGATGAACATCCAGGATTCATTGGTCTGTTCTACTTCTAGATATGTAAGATAGTTGAGAGCTACTGAATTCATATATTCCTTGGAAATGGGTAATTTTGCAACTCAATGTGAAAATGCCTAATTGTAAGGAACCTAATATGGCACAATATAAGCTGCAATTCAACTCAGCAAACACACTGAACATCTGCCACCGCAAAAGATCATGTAATCTGTATGAGGCTTGCCTCCACAAGGAGGAATGCAATAATCCTTTGTGAAAACAGAATGTCTTCCATCAGTAATAATGCCTCTCTTCCTTGAAATGGTATAAAGCACACTATTTTAAAGTACACATTCAATTACCAAGAATCATTTAGACATTTTCAATAGGGAGATTTATATATTATAAGCATGTATAATCCAGTCCATTGAACAAAACTAAAACTTTGCCTGATGACTGAGGGACATTATTTAACATCTTCCCTCTTGAGATTTAGAGAGTACCTTATAATGGAAGAAAGTACAAACAGCACAGTCTCTCTTCTGTCAGTATTTCCTCCTCAGTACTTTATAATCAGCTCCCCAACTTTCTTTAGGTCTCAGACTTCCTGTTCTCTGAGATGCTTTCCCTAATCACAAGGCAAATGTGCTCCTCTGTTCATCGTGTACCCACACTGTACATCGGATTTCTTTTGTCAAGGTGTGTATCGAGATCAACATTTAAAAATGATTAGTTTGCCATTACAGCAATCATCTAGGGGAGATATCATGAGAATATGGTCACTGTTTTATCTTCAGTAGCTAACACAGATTTTATCTATATCACAGCAAGCTGCCAGAAAAAAAATTAATCATTAATATATAGGAAGATCAGTCACCATGATCAAGTGGGACTTATCCCAGGGATGCAAGGATACATCAACATACAGAAATCAATAAATATGATACATCACATTAACAGAATGAAAAATAAAAATCATAGGTCATCTCAATAGATGCAGAAGAAGCATTTGATAAAATACATCCTTTCAATATTAAAAAAGAAAAAGCTCAACAAATTGGGTATAAAAGAAATGTTCCTCAACATAATAAAGGCCATAAATGAAAAGCTTACAGCTAACATCAAACTCAATGGTAAATTTAAGATCCTTTTCTCTATGTTCAGGAACAAAAAAGGGATGCTCACTGTTGCCATTTCTATTCAGCATTGTACTAGAAGTCCTACCTAGAGCAGTTTGGCAAGAAAAAAGAATAAAAGGCATCCATATCAGAAAAAAAGAAGTAAAATTATTGCTGATGACAAGATCTTACATACAGAAAATCCTAAATACGCCACTTAAAAACTGTTAGAACTAATAAATGCATTCAGTAAAGGTTCAGGATACAAAGTCAATATACAGAAATTGGTTGCATCTCTAAACCCTAACAAAAAGTTATCTGAAAAAGAAATTAAGAAAACAATCCCATTTGCAATAGCATTTAAATCAGTGAGATAATTTAGGAATCAATTTAACAAAGGAGGAAAAAAATATCTGAAAAATGAAAACTCTAAGATACTGATGAAATAGATTAAAGAAGACACAAGTAACTGAAGAGATATCCCATGTTCTTGAATTGGAAAAACTCATAATGTGAAAATATCCATAATGCTACCCAAAGATATCTACAGATTCAAAGCAATTCTAATCAAAATCCCAATGGCATTTTTCACAAAAATAGAAAAAATATATCCTAAAATGTGTTGATAACTACAAAATACCATGAATAGCTAAAGTAATCCTGAGAAAGAACAAAACTAGAGGCGATACACCACCTGATTTCAATCTATATTACAAAGCTATAGTGATCAAAACAGCATAGCGCTGGCATAAAAACAGGCACATAGACTAGTGGAACAGAATAGAGTCCAGACATACACCTATATATACATGTATGGTCAAATAAGTTTTCACAAGGGTGACAAAAACACACAATGGGAAAAGGAAGGTCTCTTACTTGGTGTTTGGAAAACTAGATATCCATATGTTAAAGAATGAAACTGGACCCCTATCTTACACAACTCACAAAAAAATAACTTGAAATGGATCAAAGGTTTAAATGAAAGAACAGAATCTGTAAAACTTCTAGAAGAACACATAGGAGAAAAGATCCCTAACATTAGCCGTGGCAGTGATTTCTTAGAAAAGGTACCAAAAGCACAGGCAATAAAAACTAAAATAAGCAAGCAGGACTACATTAAACTAAAGAGCTTCTGTATGGCAAAGGAAACAATCAAATTGAAAAGGCAACCTACAAAATGGGAGAAAATATTCACAAATCATGTATCTGATAAGGGGTTAACATTCAAAATATATGAAAAATTCATACAACTCAATAGCAAAAACTTTTTGCAAATTTTCCAGTTAAAAATGAGCAAATGACCCAAATAAACATTATTCTAAAGAAGACATATAATCGGCCAATGGGTAATATGAAAACATGATCAATATCACTAATCATCTGGGAAATGCAAATCAAAACCACAATGAGATATCACCTCATACCTGTTAGGATGGCTATCACTAAAAAGACAAAAGATAATAGATGCTGGCAAGGACATGGAGAAAGGAGCTCTTATACATTGTTCATACAACTATAAAATGGTACAGCTATTAAAGAAGACAGTATGGCGGTTCCTAAAAAAGTAAAAATTGATCCACCATATGATCCAGTAATCCTACTCCTGAGCATATATCTAAAGGAACTGAAGTCAGTATCTGGAAGAGATAACTGCACATCCCAGTTCATAGCAGCATTATTCACAATGGCCAAAATATGGAATCAACCTAAATGTCCAATGGGGATAAATGGATAAAGGAGATCAGACAGACACACACACAGAGAGTGGAATATTATCAGCCATGAGAAAGAAGGAAATCCTGCCATTTGTATGACATGGATGGACTTTGAGAGTATTATGTTAAGTGAGATAAGTAAGAGAAAAAAATGCTATATGATATCACTTACATATGGAATCTAAAAATGCTAAACTCATGAAAACCAAAAGTGGAGTGGTGATTACCAGGGTCTGAGGGCTGGGAACATTAGGCAGATGTTCTTAAAGGGCACTAACTTACAATATGGACATATGTAAGTTCTGAAGATCTACTGCACAGCACAGTCAACAATATTGTATCATATACTTCAAAGCTGCTTAGAGATTAAATCTTAATTGTTCTCACCACAAAAAGGAAATAACATACATGTGGCATGATAGAGATGTTAAGTAACCCTAAGGTGATAATCATCTTATAAATGTTTTAAACCAACACCACTGTGCAACTTAAACCTACACAATGTTATATGTCAATTATATCTCAATAGAAAAATGCATAGGAGGTCCTCAGAAAATGTTTGTTGAATGAATGCATGTTTAAATCAAGGCTTCACAAAATTTAAAAGCAGTTTCTCTTGACAAAAGGTTGGAGATTCCTAATCTGAACAAACTGTGACAGTGTGAAGATGCCCTTCAGGTCAGTCCTTCACTCCATACTGCTTGACGGCCAACCTTGATCCAGACAGCTTGAATGGTGCTGGAGATGTCACAGTGAGTGACACTCAGGTGAGTATTGTCCTCAGGTCAGGTTACAAACTGATGCTGTTTATCCTCACTCCTACCCACTAGGCCAATAAACTTCAAATTCACATTCAAACCCTAGAAAATAAGGACCCTGTGGCACAAAAACAAGAATTGCTGCTTTCTTCTGTCCTAACTTATGTGAAAAATTCACAACTACAGCAGTAACTGAAGTAGCACTTCAGCCTGGAATGTAAAGCACATCCTCCTTTTAGGCGTCTAAGCCTCATTTCCCCTGCTCATTCCTGCTTCCTCCCCTCCCTCTGCCCTCACTGTGCCCCACCCAACTGCACTGAAAAGACAGATCGCCTTATTGTGATTCCTTTTCACTGTTTACACTTCTCATCCCAGGAGTCCAGAAACTACATCAGGAATGACATACCCTTGGCAGACAGAGCAAGAGTTTTACTTGCTTAGGTTCAAAACAATTTTACAGCTTTGACTTTTCCTGCAGTTAATTAGAGCTAGATATCAAAAGCACAGAAATCTTCCGCTTTTACTCAATTAATAAAATGCTTCAACACAATACTCATAAGGCTTCAGTCTACTGCACTGTCTCTTCACAATATTATTTGTCCAAAGGTTCTATTGCCAAGTTCCTCTAATTCTCATACTTCAACAGTATCTTTAAATAAACAGACATCTGGGTACAAAGAGTACCCGCTCTCTAAAAAAAATGAACAATTACAAAGTTAAAGTTAGATCTTGAAACATTTCCACAAATCATTTTGTTATTACTTGGAAATTTGTTCCTTGGTGCTAAATCTTTTTGTCAACTCCCAGCAGGGGTTACTGACCTAGATCAATGTGCTATAGGACTGGCCAGTTATTGTGTTTCTCTTCCAAAGAAAGCCTCACATCCCATGTCTTATTCCCTCAGCGTCCTGCTTTCTACTTTCTAATGTGACAATTAATGTAATAATCAAATATGCATGAACACATTACTTTATAGGCATGTCTAAATGTCTTACTGGTTTCAAGAGATGTGCACAATGTCACAGGACTTCTACCCCTATGTGCCGTTTGTAGACTAGAACTGGGTATTTCAGGCACACAGCAGTCACTGGGGAGATGTTTCTCTTCAGATGTGCTTTATGATGTTCGTCTTCTAGATGGAGGTACAAACAACACACACAGTTTTACAATTTTAAAGTGTTATTTACTGACTTGTCCACCTTTATCTGGTAACTTGGTATCATACAGGTAAAAATCTACATACAGTTTCTCAAATTAATAAACAATTACCCTGAAAAGGAAGGTACCATTCAGATGTGTGTGAAAATATCCTTCAAATAAATGGTTTGAAATAAAATGAAATTGTGCTTGACACTGCCCCATTGTGACAACAGAGCAGAACTTAATTTACAATACTTTCTAGTGTTGTCCTTATGACAACATGTACAGTTTGGCAAAGGCTGCCTTTGAGGGTTAAAAATCTAGTTAGTGAAAAAGCTCAAGTCAGAATAGTGGTACAGCTGGGTGAGTACCTTTACAAAAGTTCGTTATTCGTTATTCATTCCACTATCACATGCCTGTGTGTGTGTGCGTGCACACACGTGCATGCAAGCACATTACACAGAGTAGGAGAACAGCATTGACATCCTTGGTAGGAAAGGTAATTTTGAAAGGTTTTCACCCAGAGTTAACTGCACTATGAGATTATCATTCTAATCTCATCTTCCAACCTCTCCACATTTTTTCTTCTCTAAAATGCAAATAAATCACCATACACTTTGTACTGATAGATTCTTTGCTTAATCAAACTTTGGTCAGACTCCTGAACCTTCTCATAGGCCCATCTGTACACGTCCTTGTAAATTGAGTTTCAAAAGAACTCTGTTAAATCAGTTTAACCAGAACCCACATCTTCAGTATCTGATCACCCTCAATATCTAATCACCCTCAATATCCAATCAGATTCCTCATCCTCCAGGGGAGCATCTGATCATTCTGGCCTGATCATCAAGAATCCTGTTAAGTCAGTTTAGCTAGATCCCCTCGTCCCTCATGTTTCGACTTAGCAATGTTCCACCCACTGACCCCACCCAACTCCTTCACTAAAAAAATCTCCATTTTTCCTTGCAGTATTCAGAATTGAGCCCAGTTCTATACTGACATATCCTTACCCTTACTGCAACAGATCTGAATAAAATCTATTTTTGTTTTTACCGATTCAACTACTGTCCAGCTCTGGTTTTTCTCTGACAGCGCCTAAACCATTATCAGTTTACACCCATAGTAAGCCATTAGTTATTATCCCTATTAGATGGTTAAGACAGGACACGGGGTGGATTGTGTGTGTGTATGTGTGTCGGAGGCCGCAGGAACAAAGGAATCATACAACTGGGGAGGAACTCCAACAAGGGAAATTAAGACAAACCATCTACTGTGTAATTTTGCTCACAAAGACTACTGAATATTTGATTCGGCATCATCTCAGATGTCATAAACACTTCTTTGAGATCCACCAATAATTTTTCAGAAATCTCCTATTTCAGAATACTAATAAATAGGAAAATTCTATTTTATGTTTTTCTTTTACTATTATACCAATTGAGAAAACTGAGGATATAAAACAGAGAAAGGGGAGAGGAGCATTTAAAAAAATAAAGTATTTTTCTCTGTTTAATTATAAATGGATTTCCTTCACTTCAGTTTATTTAAAAGAAAATATAATTTAATTAAATATAATTTTTATTAAAGCAAATATCAGTAAAAAGAAAGTTAATACCCTCACTTACGAAACCCATTTTTAGAACATGTTCTTCCATTCATACGTCAGTGATGAATGTAATCTTCTGTCCGGACAAGGGTATTAAATGAATATTTCATCAAAGTGTTAGGTGTAGATTTACTCTTTCAAAAGTCAGTCTTTCTAAGTGAAAGATGCCAATCTGAGAAGGCTATATTCTGTATGATTCCACCTATATGACATTCTGGAAAAGGCAAAACTATTAAGACAATAAATGATCAGTGGTGGCCAGGTAGGAATGATGAATGGGCAGAGCACAGATTTTTAAGGAAGGGAAAATACCCTGTATGATATTATACTGATGGATATAAGTCATTACACATTTGTCTAAACCCGCTGAATGTACAACAAGAGTGACCTCTTAGGTAAACTACACACTTTGGGTGATTATGATTGATGTGTCAGTATAGGTTCATCCTAGGTAAAACCATCCACTTTGGTGTGTCGTGTTGATAATGGAGAGGCTACCCATGTGTGGGGGCAGAGGGTGTCTGGGAAGTCTCCTCACCTTCTTCTCAATTTTATTGTACGCCTAAATCTGCTCTAAAAAAATTAAGTCTTAAAAAAATTTTTAAAGTTCATCTTTCCTCTGAGCTTATATTGCTTCCTCAAATTTTCCTTTCCAAAATGAAAGTGAACAAGTTTTACTAAAAATTATCCAATGATACTTGATTGTACACAATTGCCTGAATGAGAGAAGATTAAATAGTCAATTCTTTTCCTGAAAAATCAGCCTCAGACATTGTGATTTTTACCAAAGCCTTTCATCATTATCCACATGTACCTTTCTTGACAGTATAACAATTTATCCTGAAACCTCTGGGTAAGGCAAATTGACTATAATATCTAAGAGACGTCTGTGAAGAACAGCAGAAAGACTGGCTCTACTTCTGAGCTAACAACAATGAAAAACAATAACTGCTCTCATTGAACTAATTTCACTTCCTAGAAAATTCCATTCATCATAATCATAGATAATCTGATTGCTATTCCTTTTAGGTCAAATAAAGTGAATCAAATTAAAGGCAAATATATTCTTAATGTTTGAAAACTATAACCCTTATTTTCTAAACTACGAGAAGCCAAATTTAATAACAGACAAAGGCAACTCAATTCCATCCTCAAATCAAAAAAAACATGAAACAAAACAATTTATTTGTGGTACATAACTAAAGTCATCTTTAGCATTTTTTTCTAACATTAACATAAAAGTCTTTTAACTCCAAAATATCTAACCATCATCATTCCTCTTTTCCTCTAGGCTAATTAACAGATTTAAGATATACTGTGTGCACAGACTCTATAAACAAATAACTAGTTATTGTCACATGATCCCTTATTTAATTCCAAATCCTGTGACTCAAACCCCCATTCTTTCTCGGTCCGACACTTAGATGTTTACCAAGTAACCTCCTGTATGAAATTCTCCTTTCTTTCAGTCTCAGAGGACTAGGGGAAGTAGAGAAAGACAGATAAAGACAGTCAACTGACTCACCAGCTCTGTCTTCTGCACCAGTCCAGACTCTTTCTATTATCATTAAATCTGGAGCTATCACAGAGTCTTCCAATTCACATACTGGTAAGGACTAACACTACTGGGAAACCTATTTTTTTAATCAAAACGTTACCTTTTGATGTTTCATTCAAGGGAAATTAAACTGAAGAGTTCTTTAAAGCCATGGGAAAGGCAAATTAAGCCCCTCTCCTGCACCTCTTCCTCTGCCTCACTGTTTTGCTTTTTTTCTTCCTTCTTTCTTAAATATTCTCCATATCCTTTCTCTTCCATTTTTCTCTTGAGATGGGTTGAAGATGAGGAGTAGAGAGCAAAGATGGAAGAAGATAGGTAAAGAAATATCAGTGCCTTTTGTGTCTGGCTTACTTCCCTTAGAAGAATGCCTTTAACTCTCATCCAAGGTGCAGTATGTACCAAAACTTCGTTCATTTTTGTATATCACATTGTCCATATCTTTTCCCTTGATAAATCACATTTTTGCTGGCGAGAATTCTACCACTGAACCACCAATGCAACTGATAAATCACATTTTGTATGAATTACTATTATTACCACCACTAGCTAATGAGTAAGTGCTTACTTTGTGCCAGGAAATTTTCTAAGTGTTTTTTGTACATATTAACTAATTTGATCCTCACAACAATACATGAAGTAAAGATTATTATTATACTCAACTTGTAGATAAGTAAAATGCACAGAGAGGTTAAGTAACTTGCACAAAAGTAGTAAGCTTGTGCAATGATAGGTTAGCTATTCAAAACCATATAATATAGCTCTCCACAGTCTCAGCCACATTTCATTTATATGACGTTTGTTGTTAAGTGTTGTTATCAACTCCATGAAATATTGACTAAGTATCTATATATCTCTTTTCTTAGTTTCTCAAGCCTTAATAGGAGTGATGCTTATGGGTTAGACTGTTAAGATGGTGAGACTGTAGGTGACAAAGAAAGAATATACTAACATAGAGATTCAAAACAGGATTTTTAAGAAGGTGGCTGGCTCACAGTAATGAGGGCACAGAGAGAAGAGTTTTAGGAAGGAAATAAAGAATTCGCTTTTTACTCTTAATTTTGAGAGTTGTCTTATGTAATTAAAAATTTTGTTTCAATTCTAAAAATTATAAACTCTTAAAAGTCTGTTCCAAGTCTAAGCCAACACAATTAAAAGGCTTGTAAAACGCATAAAAAACTATCCTTACTCTTCTCTACTAAATGTAACAAAAGCAAAAACAGAATATAAGACTACTAATATATCTCCAACTTCCCTGTTTTAGAAAATCAAACACATTCGTGGCGAAAATGGTCGTCATAAGGAAATTCAGCCTAATTAAAATTTTTTCTCTCTCTTTTTCTTTCCATCATACATTAGAGGTGCTTCAGCTTGTCTAACTTGATAGGACAGTATTTTGCATGTTTATTTTAGATATGCCTTATAAAAACTGCCAAAGGTACAAAACAATGAAGTTTCAGATCTGTGGAGAAACAAAACCATGAAAGGCTTGTTAGTGTGTTTGCAGATTACACCAGTTAGAAACAATGAAGTTATACTGGATAAACGAAAATTGGGTTAAACATCAGGAAATAATTTCTTATAAAAATAGCAATTAGAATATGTAAGAACAATTCAAAGGAAGTTACTGGACATCCATGATTAGAACCACACATAGGAAAACAGTTAAAATATTTGTAGTTATACCTCAGAAAATATATTCTATGTGTTGGGGACATGCAGGTAGATAACTTTCTATTCTTTTCAAATTATCTATTTACTCCAGATGCTATTCTTAGTTTATCTCTGCGTTATAGCTATTTTCTTTTAACTTTACTTTTTCCTCTTAAACATACCATGCATGTCAAAGGCTCTCACTCAAATATTTTCTTCTAGAAAAAAAATCAGATTACTTGGTCTGATTGTTCCTGTGGTGTCCCAGGGTACTATTTTTTTATAACACAAAGCAATAGCTGTGTAAAACTAACAGAAATGACTGCTTACCCCAGCATCACTAGGAAGACTTCAGAATCTATAGGAAACTAAAAAAAAAAAAATTCCCTGATGATGTGTGTATGTGAGTGTGGAAGTTTCTCCATCAGTATAAATGGTGAGAAAAAACAACTGTGAACATTCAGTGCTTATCTAGCCAGTTTCAAAGATTCTTATTTACCGATATAGCAAAAGAATTTCACATTTGGAGAACAGATCATAAAGATTTTCACTGGAAAAAACATAAACCCTCTAAAAAAATAATGCACATAATTTAATCACCCTAGATGTCTCTCCATAGGCAAAATGATCATTCCATAAGTCTTGGAAGAATTATAACTGTCTTTCAAGGATTTATTATTGTGCTCATAGTATTGTTGTCATTTTGTAAATCCCGCATATTCATCTGGTACTATTTATCACACCCCGCCCTTGGTCTTTCTCATTTATTGAGTGGGAGTAAATTATTCTTTATAGGATACCCAGGACACTCATTAACACTTATTTATATTCAATTTTCCTCAGTAAGGACACAAACACTATAACAAATATCACATTTTGAGCTCATAGTTTTCTGGCAAAGCCATCACTACTTCAAACAAAAATTAACATTAAATATTTGGTCTTTCAAAAAAGCCAACATAAAAGTCCTGATTGGAACATCACCCTAAAAAACAGGAGGGGGTAGCAGAAATAGGGGAAAAATGTGTTTTATTAGAGACAAATTGTTTCCATTCATGAAAGCTAATTTTCCTGCTAGTTGTATTTTGTATTTTTACCATAACTTCAACAAACTTTAAAGCAAAAAAAAAAATCTGAAGTGCCAATTTTGCAAAAATCCTAAGAATACTTTCCTGTTTTTGTTCTAAATTCATTTGGTTATACTAAATTGCTGCATTTTAGTTTCAAAAACACTAAAATATTTTTTTACTTTCAAAGTAAAATAATGCATTCCAAAACAATTTAGCAGCTCTAGATTTCCATCTTGGCAATACTGATTGCCTGACCAAGCTACTTGCCAGACCAGCCCCTGTGTAAATAAAGCATGGCCAGAATAACCAGACTGTGCATCCTCCTTGAAATACAACATGTTTTATGACTTGATATGGGAAACCTTATGCCTTCAGCACAGTTTATAATGAAAAATGTGCAAAAAGAACTAGTCTTGTGAAGAAAAGCAGTAATAGTTCCCTTGATTCTAGGCTTACAAATGCAATGATGGATCTAGCCTCCAATATCAGAGTGATTTTTTTAGGGGCAGGTGAAGAGGAGTGATGTTTTGAGGAAGCTTGTGGGAGGAGATATGAGAGGAATAAAAAGAGTGGATGAGTCTCAGTGACCACTTTCAGTAAGACCTACAACAACTTACTCACAGAAGAGTCTCTAAGTCCACCTCATCAACACGATTCTCGACATTTCAAAAGATGATTCCTGACTCCTCAAACAGGGGCTACTCATTATTCAGAGATGAAACCAAAAGCTTATTCCATTCACCCTGTGGTAAAAAGCATTTCAAATGGCCAAGGAACCTTTCAAATAAAAAGGAAAATTGGTAAATTTGTTGCCGCTGCTGCTACAGCTGGTGTTTTCACTTAGATTGAAAAGATCGGCTGTCAGAGATCAATATCTTCACTCCCTTTAAAAACAACTTTTTCCTGTCTTGCCCTGAAACTATAAGAAAACATGGCTTATTTTTTAAATGAACTGCTCTTTGAGAGCTAAGCATATATCTATCATGACTTTCCTATTCAGAGATGATGTTCACAATTTTGTCATTCTCCATGTGTCCTGGATGCACAATTTATCTGAAAATATCATGTAAATTTTACCTGAGAGCACTTTTAATTTGCTGCTGTAAAATCTGTCACTTCAGCTCTGTATCCCTGCTTCATGCACCAATACACCTTTGCAACCCTTCTGCTAAAGGTTTGCTTACAATATAGTGCTAACTCGTTTAACAACAGCAGGTTGTTCTATTATAAAATAAAAGAACGTGACTTATAACAGCCTAACTAATTTGTACTCAGAGAATAAGACACTAGCCTAAACTATATTTGATTTACTCTACTCTTTAGAATTGCCTGGTTCTGACACTCAAAAGGGGAAATGTGGGTTCCTCCTAATCTCAAGGTCTCCAAGATAGCCTAATTCTGAACTTCAAAGATGTCAAAATAATTTTGAATCTAGTGTTAACAGTACTTGGAATGGGACTTGGACTAGGAGTCCTCAGGGTTTCTGGATATCCACAGTAGATCCAAAAATAAGCCAAATTTTTTATGGAAAAAAAATTAAGCCAAATTTGCCCTCCAGAAATTCCCCTCATAGAAATCACCAACCTTAACAGGATAGTTTTTCTCTGATAGAAGACTTCTTGATAATGGGGTATGTTTGACAGTTTGTCATGGAGACCCATTTACTGTGTTCATTTAGGAAATCAACATCTTCTCATTGCTAAAGCCATGGCCCTTTCATTCTTCCCCTTCCCTACAACTTCTTCAATGTTTCAAAAAACTGTATCCTTGTTTCTGAAGCTCTTTTACCAATTGTTCTCTTTAATACTGTGATAACTGCATGCTCCCCTACATCCACTCCTTAAAACAAACAAACTTTGTAACTCTTTTTCCTGAATTCACTTAACCCAAGTGATTCTGAAGACTCAGTTTGGTGCCCTCTGCTTTTCTGGCAATATGCTCCTTCCTTGAGAGGGCTTATGCATTCTGCTGTAAGACTTCTTGGCATGTCATTCAGAAGTTCCAACCCATCTCACCACTCTGTCCACCTCTAATATCAGTGAGATCACTCTAGTTGGGATCACATCCAATTCAACCTATGAAAATTCCTAGATTTTTTCCACTTTAATGACCCTATTTATATTGAACACATTCCCATTCATCTCTCATCTACCTACCAAAATGTTTACTTTCTAGTCCTAACATATATCTCACCCCCTTTGTATAACTATCCTTAGCTGAAAGTTATTTATATTCTCTGTTTCTCTCATACACTCTTCTAAATAACCACTGCACCTACTGTGTCTATCCTTCATTTGCTAAATAGCATTTGCTTATACTTTTTTTTTTAGTTTGAGAAATAACTGACACACAATAAACTATACATATTTAAGTTGTAGTAACTGATAAGTTTTGGCATATGTATGCACTTGTGAAACTATCACCAGTGCACAATCAAGACAATGAACATATCTATCATCTTTAGAAGTTTTCTGATCTTTTATGTAATCTCTCCTTCCCATCCTTTCTGGCCAGTGCACACCCCACCCTTTCCCCAGAGAAGTAATGACCTGATTTTTATCACTGTGTATTAATTTTCTAGAATTTTATACATATTGAATCATATACTATATACATTTTTATTCTGGCTCCTTCCACTCAGTGTAATTACTGTGACATTCACTTATGTTGTAGCATGTATCAATGGTCCATTTCCTTGTATTGCTTAGTAATTCCACTGTAAGGATGTATCAAAATTTGTTTATCCATTTACTTGTCAATGTCCATTCAGTGTGTTTTCAGTTTATGCTCTTTCAGTTAAAACTGTTGTGAACATGTGTGTACAAGTCTTTTATGGATACATGCTTCCACCTCTCTTGGGCAAATATTTATATATGAAAATATGGCAAAGTCATGAGTAGAAATATGTTTGACTTTTTAAGAGTCTGACAAACTGCATTCCAAAATGGCTGCACCCTTAGCTTTCCTATCAACAGGGTGTGGGGATTCCAGTTGCTCCACATTCTCATCAACACTTGCTATGGTCAATCTTTTTAATTGTAGTCATTCTAATAGGCGTGTGACTATTGGGACCAGGTACTATTTCTGGCCCTGTATAAGTATCAGGCACTGTTACCTCTTACCTTTTTGCATATTTATTTTACTAGCCTCAGATAGTTCCCTCACAAAAATTTGCTACTTAGTTCCCAGCTGAATACCTAAGGGAGATCCTCTGTAGATTACTCGGGTTCTCTCTTTGTGTGCAGCTATTTTCCAGCATTGTGTTCTGCAATCTCTAGCTGTTGTTGTCTTCCCAGATTCTCAACTCTGTCTCTTCATTATAGAAAGCCAACTAGGGTCCACCTGAATTTCCTCTGCATGCATCAAGACTTAGAAACTCTCAAGGCACTAAAACTGAGGACATTTTAAGGCTCACCTAATTTGTTCTCAAACTTTTAGGGTCAGTTCTTTAGGTTCTTTAGTGGATGATGTCCAGTGTCTTGAAAATGCGTGTTTCATCTATTTTGTCTGTTTTTATGCTGTTTCAGGGGGAAGGGCAAATCTGGTTCTTCAAATAGGATTTGTTTACAATCTTAATTATGGATTTTACTATGATTTATGCTTTAAACTAGCTGTAAACTTCTACCACATGCAGATGATTCTTACATCTTTGTATTCCTCATACTCTGAAGATTTTGGCTGTCTAGGCATCTCAGAGGACTTATTAGAAGGCGTTTCTGTACCTCTACCTGCCCCTTTACTCAGGATTACAGAGTAACTTTAGACATTAAACAAACCTAATCAGCTGCTTTACCAAGGGAAACAGTTTAACCATGTAGGTCTGTTGTTTCTGACTTGAATACAAAGAAAAACAATCAGGTGCCTAGCCGGGACTTCCTGTGTGTCCACAGCATAGGAACAGTGCCGCTGGGTCCCTACAGCAGGCATCTGTGTTTGAGATCCTGCATAATGGCCACTAGACAGAGGCTGACCTGAAGGAGGGTGTTATCTCAGACCCCTGAGAACCCCAAAACTTCTAAGTTCTTCAGAGTTAAGAACTTGTCTTTCCACCATTCCACCTGGGAAGACCAGGGCCCAGGGGAGACAATGTCAGTCCACCTCTATTGGAGGAAACATTGCACTGCAACTGCTTTAAATAATGCAAGCCCTGCCCCATCCCAGTGCCTGGTGGGTTCAGAGGATCTTCCTTAGAAAATCCTATAAAACAGCTTGAGAATTCTCAGGAAGCCTAGCAATGGTGCAGGTATACTTTAAGAAAAATAAGGCAACAAGCCATCTTCATGTTTATGTTCTGTTGACGAGGTCTGATGCTTCCCAGATCATAACTGCACAGGTATAATCAATGTTGCTAAAGAATCTGCAACTAACCACAGCAACCTATAAAAGATCCATGAAAATGACTTCGGATATTTCTCAAGCCAAGAAAAAATGGTTATTTTTTTTTCTGATTCTTCGCTTTTAACCCTTAATCCTGTGTCAAGAATGTTTGGATTGACGATACAGTGAGATGGCTTGTCTAGATTGACTTTGGTTCCATTACAGGATGCTGCCTCTTGGATTGTTCACTTTAATTACGTATTACAGAAAAGCAAATCCTCTGCCCCAGTACTTATTGCAGACAACTAGGACACTGCAATCCAGGAAAAGATTGGAGATCCAGGCTCCTACTGATCAGGAGGGTGCACTGGAAGGAACAAAAGCAAATAAGGTGAATTCCATGAGCTTGATCATGACATGTGGGAAATTGCCTCAATGTGTCTGGGTGATTCCACCACTGCAGTGAAGAGATGTCATCTTGATATCTGTTTTTAAACTATTTGTCATTAAGAACCAGTTTTTTTTTAACCCCAATTGCATATCAGTACTTTTGTAAAATAAAATAAATAAGAATTACTCTTAATCCTGACTGGTAACAGTCTGTGGCCTAGTAATGGTCCAAGGAATCCACTTTGAATTTTACTTCTTCAGTAACTTTTTACACTCAAATGTTTATTAAATGTACTGGACAGTGCAACTACTAAGTTAATATCTTAATGTCTGTGTTCCTCAGTGAATTGTCTTTCCTGTATTCTAAAATATATCTTCTGGGAATCAGTCTCTTCATATTTCACAGTTGGCTCAACTCAGAATAGGAAAACTGAACTAATCACTTTTCCTTCCAAACAGGGTCTCACAGTCAACCTGCCTATCTGTAGTTGACACCAGGAATATTTCAATCATTAGAGCCCAAAATTTCATTAAAAATTTACATCTACCTCCCCTTCAATATTTATAACTAATCACAGATTATTTCAGATTTTATCATCTTATTCTCCAATCCTATTGCACATCACCCACTACTTAACTCCAATCCTAACAGGCATACATCCTAGACCACTATTTCATTTTCCTATTCCTAGTGTACAGCTGATATACATGACTTTCAAGGGTGCATGCAAAATTTTATCATTTTATGTAGCAATAGATAATGGTTAAAAATATAGTACCTAGAACTAGAAAGCCTGGTTCTGAATTCAGTTCTCTATTTACTAGTTCTATGAACTTTGGAAAAGCTCTTTAACCTCTCTGCACAACAATTTTCTCATCCATAAACTGGAATTAATTATAGTAACCCTCTGATATGGTTATTCTGCAGATTAAATGAGTTAATATATTTAAAGCACTTAACTGTACCCATAATTGTTATATGATCAATCAGTGCAGCTACGACAATTATGTCCTATCCAATCTTATTTCTCAGCTATTGCTAAAAGAGCCTATTATAAACTAACAAAATCCATTAGCTTCCACATTTAAAATATATAAATAGCCTATTTTTATTTATATGCCTTTGCACCAACTCTTCTTATATTTTCATCTTTCCCTGTGTGTGTCTTTATCCTACTCCTCTTCAAACTACAGCTTAGTTCCCATCTCTTCCATGAATTCTTTCTTGGTTACTTTCACCCTCCCCGAGTTCTTCTAGAGCAACTAGAGACTATACTCAGAATTGATGCCATCATCACCTAGGATTCAATGTTTTTTCACGTGTTATCATCTTTTTTTCCCTTGTATCAAGTTGATTTAACATAAGGCAGGATCATGACCTTCTCACCCAGACAGACAAATCTGAATTTCATCTCTGTAACTTTCCACCTGTATAACTTTGGCAACTATTTGACTTCTCAGATTCTCAGTTTTTCTGCCTTTATTATTAAAACTATGCTGTTGATAACTCTCTAAAATGGCTTATACCAACATGAACACATCCCTTCTTCAAAATGAATTTAGAGTTCTTGACACTGGAAATCACGTCTCATATTTTTTCGGTATTCTCTATCCCTTACAGCAAATAGTGTATATGGAGTAATACTCAGGAAAAGTTAATTGGTTTGATGCTGTGTTTTAAAGAGGGTACTGGAACATAACACTGTTTACCCAGAACTCTTCTAATTGTACAACTCAAGCGTTTATTGCTCTGTATTCCCGTGGTGCACCCTCTCTCACTGTGCTGCTAAGTAATGGAGTCTAGTAATCTCCTTACAATATACTAATCCTCACAGACTGTAATAATACAACAACTTCAAGAGACTTACACAGTGGAATTTGTGTCTAAGTGAACAAAACTTCTGAAGTGTTTTTAACTTGGAACATCTTTATTATTTGGAAGTTATACTGACAGATTACCAAAAGAAACCCAAATTAATAAGGGTCTGAAGAAAAAGATTTTTAAGAAAAGAATATATTGTAGGCAAGAGAAAGCTGAGAGAGTGCTTAACAGCAGTAAATGGTTACCTGAAGTTAGGAACATTCTGTTTTCATGAGGGCAGATTGGCACAATGAGCATTTAGGTTAGGTTTTAGAAGAAACTTTTTAATAACAGTATTTCTGAGATTCCAGTTTGAGTAAACACTCAAAAGAAATTGGGAAATTTCTTAATCTAAGTATTTTTAAAATATTTTATAATTGCTGAGTTTAGCACCAGACAGATGGTAAAAGATGGTAAAAGAATGTTAGCTATTAAGTCAGACACATCTGGGGATAGAAAACAGAGAAATATTTCAAGGTTCTTTTCACATAACCACTGCTACATATCAGTAAGTTAGTTTACAGGGGAAAAACACCAATGATGACAGCAATATAAACTTTATCCATAGTATAACAGAAGTTATGAAATCTGTTTGGAGGCTCAAGAATAATTTCTATAGACATCTAATTTTTGAGATAGACACACTAGCATAAGGCAAACTGTAGATACACTACCTGTCTCCCAGAGAGGAAACGGTCTGACTACTTTTGACTGAAAATAGGCACATTTCAGCAGAGTGAAACGAGCAGGTGACTAGGTAGATGCTGGGACTGTAAGGAAATGTGAAAACTTCAGAGGAATCTATAAATGAATAAGAGCCAAAGGGAATCTTGGATCTGAACCAGAATGGAGGGAAGGGGAGATAAAAGCATTATAAGGACAGAGAGAAGAGGGAGGGAAAGAGAGAAGAGGAAAGGGAAATGGAGCCCAGCATTAGTGGATTGTCACAAAAGATTCAGCCTGGAAAATTAAAGGCTTTATGTTCAGAAGAAGGAATAAAACATGAGAGGAACACTAGATAAGTACACAGAGTAACCCAGTGATTCACATCCACAATAACCAACAGGTAAGGAAACACAGATAAAGGTTAACTAATGAGGAAGGAAGAAATGAGTACACACTGAGAATGGAAGAGGCTGTTCTCATGCTCCACATTAAAATTTTTGCTGTGGTGTGGATTTCAGCAACATGACGAATTACAGCAATTCCACAGTTTTTCAAATGATACCCTTTTTTCTTTCCGAGAATAACTTGTTTTTTTCATTTCAATTCAGCTTATCCCAAACTATCTTTTTCATTATCTTTGTGTATAAATGACTGCTCATTATTGTGTGGATAGTCATTGATAAAATGAGAATTCACAAACCTTACTGACAATATTCTTGTAAAATTTTAATATTCATTGGGTATTCTTACCTCTCTGGTAATATCCCCCAAATGAACCCATTTTTAATGGTTGTGACTGAAAAATATATTTGGGAAGTAATTACACACTTAGAATAAACATAGATACTTTAAAATGTTTAACTTTGTTAATGCCTTAATATTTATAATCTTTGCAATTTTTTGAATTTGTAGGTATTTTTAATAGGGAAACATGGAAACTACAAACTTACATTGACAAATTTTATTTTACCTGGTTTCATAATGCAAGGTCAAGTCATTTACATGACTATCCATTATAATAAATACATATATAAGAAGGTAACATAAGGTTATGTGTGATTAAAGTCTAAGAATTTCACTAAATTGATGTTTCCAATAAGCAATTGTCTCAGGAATTAAAAATATAGCAAAAAATCCTACTTAAAAAATTACATGGCCTCAGTCCAAGAATATCATCATCCTAGATTGATTTAACACCGGTAAATTAATTAAACTAGCTATATAGGTTAATTATATACTATTTAAATTGAGTTGCATAAGACGATCCTTTAAATAAGTTTTAATGGCTTATATTTAGAGTTCTTTGAACATTTGCAAGAAAAATACCTGTAGTTTGACTATACTAATGCAATTAGGAAACTTTTGCCTTCGATTTGTTTTTATTGTAGTTGATTAGTATTGCAAAGTTATTTTAGAAATCATCGAAGAAAGGTTTAATTGAATTGTACTCCTTAAATTTATAAATGCATTTCACTTACAGTGACAGCAGCCAGGGAGTTAAAATCTAAGACTTATTCTCACTATAATAAAATAAAATGCTATAAACTTTTAACAATCTCAAGAAAATGCCTCCTTGAGGGTCCTATTCCCAAAACCTGCTGTGTCAAGGTTCTAAATATATGGTATACCATTTTATGATCTAGGATCACATACTTATTTTTTCCTATATGTAGCTATTTTAATTTTCCTATTATTTGTAACATGAGTTATACTCATGAACTCACATCTTGAAACTTCATTCTTAAATTCTAGAAATCAGCATCTCCAACTTTAACCTGGCATTCCCTAGAAATTTTAACATTGAACCACTGATCTTCTGGTTTCACTCATTCTAATTTATCATCTCAATTCTAACTCTATTCCTTGAACTCATCTTGCCTCACCCTTCACCACAACATTTTCAACCTTATTCAGATTTTCTCCATAGGTCGACCAGTCCTTTAAGGTTAAGACAGCTCTCAGATTATTCTCTTGTGCCTCCCCTATTTTAATACTTATCACATTTGAATACCATTGTGATAGAAAGATGCAATTATAATCTGTTTATGTAACTGTCTTTTTCAACAGATAATATGATCTGTGAGTCAAAGAGAGTTCTCATTTATTGTTGTCTGTCTGATTACAGAGTCATCAGGAGTTTCACTCCTTTCTAAGACAGTTCAATTCTAAGCCATCCTCAGAGGAGTGTATCAGTAATAGGGAAACACTAGTGTAGTTTCAGGAATTCCAATTCACATCACATTCCTCAAACTAAACATTTTGGGCATAACCATAACCAAATCAACAACTAGATTAAAATCCTTCTTAAGAACAAGAGTCATTCTTTTCCTACACTTACAGCATTTAGAATAGTTTTAGGCATGTTTTAAACAAATTGACTTCCAAGTGTACCACTGGTACCTGTGTTTAGTGAAACTTAATATTTGGCACAGTTGGTATCAGAAAAGAGTCTATCAACTACAAAACATAAGCATTGTACTAAGGTCAGGATTCTAGATCCTCATGAACAGTGCCAACAGATCATGGATTCAGCCTTGGAGCTGAGGATTAGAAACCAGGGGGAAAAAAGATGTAACTACTGCTTTTCAATGTGTTCAAACTGAAACATGTATATGGCTTTGTCGTTTTGGTTAAAAGCCCATCGTATACTATCTTGTTCCTCATTGTTCTGCCTTATGGTCTATCTCTGCATGTTATTATATTCATACAACACCGATTCAAGTCAAAAAGACTCAAAAAATAAAATCCAAAAACATGCAAGTTTTACCAACTGTCAAGAGGCAGCAAAGAGTAATTCAAAGAAATAGTATAAGGAGATGGGTGGGTGAGAGAATTTGAATTTCTACACAACAGTATTACATATTAGCTGCTTCACAATTTCTTCTCTTTCCACTTCTGTAAGAATTCTACACTACCTCTAATTTTCCTCTTCTCTTTGTTTCTGAACTTAATATTTTAGATTATTTTACTGGGTTATTCTTTTAAGTCATCTTCTAAAAGTACCCAGTTAATTATATGCACTTTCTTTTGTAACTCAATCTACCATCTCTGCTCCTTCAGTATCCCTATGCATTATCCTGATAATCAAAAAGAAGACCCCAAGAGCCCAGCAACACAAGTATGAATTCTTTCTTAGCCAACAACCATTGAAGAAAAAATGACAACTATTTCTTGAATATTTTGTAACTGTCATCGCATCTTAATAACTGAATTTAAATTTTACGTCAAAATATAAATGTAACTACAAGAATAGATTCTGCCATAAACAAGTAATAGTAGAAGCCAAAAATAAGAAAAAAAAATTTTTTAACCTTAAGAATTTAGGGAATTGAAGCTATATTCCCCTTCATGATTTAAAAAGAAATAAGCCCTAATTTAAATTGCGGTATTGAATTCCTTCATGCAGCTTCTGCAATGCACTGAAACTTGAGAACCATTAGGTTGATAGAAGGTGGTAATTTAGGAAGCAATCACAAGGGCCAAATTGTGACTTGTCAGCCCCTGACAAATATAAACCACAACAGCAGTAGGTATCCAGCTCTGAAAATGAAATATAGTGCATCCAAACTCAACCCTTTGCCAAAGGAGATGTTCAGCAGAAATGGTTAGAGATTTTCAAAAATTTCAAAAGAAATGCTCTCCTCTTGAAAATGTCAAAGCCAACAAAGGAAGCATTACTTGTGAATATACTATTTCCCCCTATTTTCATTCCCAATGTATTACTGATAAATCTAGCAAGTCAGGTGAGATGATGACATTCTCAAATGTCCATTAACTTAATAGTCCTAACCTTCTTTGGGTGGCAAATTTGGAATAAGTAAAGTTGAAGAATTCATAATAACCTAGGTCTCCCTCCCTTACTATCTGAGTGAGCTCAATAAAGTTACTTAAACTTCCTCTATCTCAGATATCTCATTTAAAAATAGGAACAGTTATAGAAAATACTTCTTTTCATTGTTGTGAATTAAACTAGGTAATAATGTAAGCTATCTAGAAAAGTTTTAGGCAGAAAGCAAATATTTAATCAGTACGAAGTAATAACATGGAAAGACAGTGAGAGGTTATAAACTAAAAGTTGAAGCTTTCTTTATTTCTCTGATGGAGGAACTATTAAATTCTTTAATTGAAAGTAAAAATATAATGTCCCCCATATTTCTATCAATATAGGAAGAGTAATTTTAGCAGACAGATGCACAAAGTAAACCAATTACAAAGCCTACAAAGCTAAAATGTATACATTCTGAGTCAATTAAAAATGTTGTTCTCTTTCTACAAAAGCTATTCACTCACTGCCAAATATAATTATTAAGAAATATTTTATTATCTCTATTTAGTACATTAAGAACTACTTTATCACATTGACCTGCCTTTAACAACACAATCAAGTTTTGCATCATAAACTAAAAAGTCACAAAAATTTTTAATAATGAAAGCACAAATAAATTTAAAGATGATTTTATTTGAATGTGAGTAAACAGCCATCTCTAAACTAAATGGCAAACAATTTGAAAAGAAATAAGCATACGCTTCTTTCCTTTTGAAATATATAAAAACATAATAAACCCAAATACATGAATAAAAATAATCTTGAATTGTGACATATCTGAATAATTTCCTCAGTTTCTTACTCCCTGGGTGAAGACATAAACTTGTTTCAGATTATTCAATTAAATGGTTCTCTAGTGACCTGAAACACTGACACACATATCTAAATATGCCACTGTTCATGACATACTCTAATCCACCGTTTTTTAAGAACATGGTTCTTCTTACTTTCATATTCAACACTAAATATTGTAAATTCAGTAGATAAAAATCTCATAAGGCTATCCATGGAAGAATAAAAGAAACTGTTTTTTGTCACAGATCAAAAGGTAGTAATCACATCTTTGCAGCACTGTGCTGCTTCTGAATTAATTTAGCTCGTTTATGACTCAGTGGACTCTCTTCTTGTCACTGCTCAAGTCACTTCCTACCACTGTTAGGGTTTTGATGTCTTAACATTTTTTCAGACTACTAGAATACTGTTTAGGGTACTAGCACTCTTATTTAAATAAAGCAGAAGTTGTAAAAGTTCTCCAACTGAAATATACAATGTACTGTTGTTAACTTTTACAAACAGAAAGATAAATACAAGCATTAAGAACTCATTTTAATTAAATGCCTATTTGTCTATCATTAAAAAGTCCACAAATGATAAATGATAAAGGAGAAAAAGAACCGTCCTACACTGTTGGTGGGAATGTAGTTCGGTGCAACCATTATGGAAAACAGTATAGAGATTCCTTAAAAACTAAAAATAGGCTTACCCTATGATCCACTAATCCAGCTATGTTCCGGCAATCCCACTCCTGGACATATATCCAAAGGGAACTCTAATTCAAAAAGGTACATGCATCCCAATGTTCATAGCAGCACTATTTACAATAGGCAAGGCATGGAAGCAACCTAAGTGTCCACTGACAGATGACTCAATAAAGAAGCTGTGGTGTACTATTCAGCCATACAATGGAATACTATTTGGCCATAAAACAGAATAAAATAATACCAGTTGCAGCAACACAGATGGACCTGGAGACTGCCATACTAAGCTAAATAAGCCAGAAAGAGAAAGAAAAATACCATATGATATCACTTATATGTGGAATCTGAAAAAAAAAATGACACAAATGAACTTATTTACACAACAGAAACAGACTCATAGACATAGAAAACAAACTTCCATTTTCTGTTATGTTTATGGGGAGAAAGGGAGGGGAAGGTGAAGGGATAAATTAGGTGTTCAGGATTTCCAAATATTAACTGCTATACATAAACAACAAGTTGACAGTGTACAGTATAGGGAATTATATTCAATACCCTGTAACCTATAATTAAAAATATGAAAATGAATACATATGTATAACTGAAATATTATGCTGAACACCAGAAATGAACATAACATTTTAAACCAACTATACTTCAAAAAAAAAAAATGACAAAGATACTTATTTGTCCAAAATGTCATTATCAGATGCAGAAATGACGGGAGAAATATATACATATATGTTCATATATATATTTATGAATTATGCCATCCCAACCATTAAATATTAATGGAACATATGAGAATTTATGCCAGAGCACATAAAACATGTAAATATGTAAAATATCAATCTTTCATTTTGGAAACAGAAAAAGGAAAGCAGGTTAATGAAGGAAAGGCCTTCTGCTCTGCACTCAGGGAGAAAACAGGTAAGGCAGGTTGTCAACGGATATTCCAGCGAGAGGGTAACAATCAAAATGAGCTTGCCAAGTCAAAAAGAGGGTCAGTCTGAGAGAACATGGCTCACAGCTTCGGTACCTAAAACTTTCACCAACTTATGCCTTTCCCACTTCAGTACACTCCACCTTCCAAGATAATAAAGCTTTTTTTTTAACTTCTGAACCAGGAAAGTAGACCTAATACTGATACCCTTTCTATGCAATGCAGTATTTCTCTATTTGCTTAAAAAATTCTATTTTACAAAAAGAAGCTCTTTAATTTCACATTTTTACATACAGTTTAAAAGTGATCATTATACTGATTGCATTTGAATTAATTATAGCAGAATGCAAACAGCTAATCCATCAACAAGTATGTAAATTCTGTATTTTAATTTTCTCATTTGCTGAGAACATTTGGATAAAAATAATAACTAACTCAGAGCTGGTTGGATAAATAATTTATTGTGTCTAAGCCATTAGAACAGTGCATGGGACACAGTAAGTGCCAAATAAATGTTGACTATTATTATAAAGTGACTATGAAATCTCCTCTTATGCAGCATGGAGGAAGAGTGAAAAGAGAAGGTGGTTACTGTATACTTGCAATAACTCAAGCAAAAATCTTCAGCCAGAAGGAAAAGAACACAGGATAAGCAAAGAGACGAAAGGGAACTTGAAGACTTCACAAGTTTAAAGAGTTAATACACTTTTCTCTTTACATTCACTTAAGATATAACAAGTTGTACATTTTACTTAAGCATTCACAGGCAGTTTTTTTTGGGGGGGGGGGTTAGCTCATTTTTTCCACAGCAGGATATGAACTTTAAGTCTTTGTTTCTAAGGAATTTATTAATTGTGATACATGTGGTATTTGGCAAAACCAACACAGCCAAGTACACTGATGGTTTAGTCAATTACTGGGCTGAGAGTACTGGATCATCAGTGAGATTGTTACCAATTTCACTGTACTTTGCTTCAGAATTTTTTCTCCTGAATCTTCATCAATCTCTTTTCTCTCTTGCCTGCCTTTGTAGAACTATTTTTCCACTAGTGCTTTCCATTCTAGTTCTTCCCATAGCATCATCAAGCTTCATTACCTATTTTACCTCCCTTGTGATTCTTCAAGATTTCCCTTTCCAATGGAATCTCTCTCCACCTATAAATAGCCATTGCACTAGTTCATTAACCCTATTTCCAGTGCTTCTGTAACTGCCACTTGATTAAAACTAGTGTCCCAAAAGGCCTCCAATGACCCCCTAGCCATCAACCTTAATAGGCTCTTCTTGTAGCATTGAAGATTTTGCACAACTTCTTTGGTTTGAAAATGTCATCTCCATTGCATTTCTCTGTCACTGAACTCTCCTGATGCTCCTGTTTTTTCAGTTGCTCAGTATTATTGTTTCACCCCAAATTCTAGCTCTTTATTCTCTTTTCTTCTTCCTTTAGCCTCTCCCTTGTAAATACAACCCAAACCCATAGCTTCAATTCCCATCTTAATGTGTATTACTGTGGTATCTGTTAGATGTGACTTCTAGATAAAATTTTAGTCTCACATTTCTACCTTCCAAGTACAACTCTTTTCAGTCTACCCTCTTTCCTCTATCAAACTAAACGATTTTAAGGATTTACTTTGAAAGTGCCCACGTGCACTGGTTTGAGTGCAACAATTTTATGGATTCAAATCTTGCTCTGTCCCTTCAGGCTGTGTGATCTTATGCATGTTATATAACCCTTAAACTTTCCAATCTGTAAAATGAGAATAATACTACCTACCATAGAATGGTTATTAAAAGTACAGTATATAATACATGCAAATTGCTTGACACAGTGGAAGATTATGTTGTAAGTATTCAGTAACATTAGATACTAAGATTTTAATTATTACACTTATCAAGTAAATATTATTCATAAGAGTAAAAATTAAAAATGACTTGGCACAATGCCTAAAATAAATAAATTTTCAATAAATGTTAAGCATTGTTTATTATGCTGGCAAAACATACCAATCTGTGTATCAAACATGGAGGCAGCTATGTTAAAATGGACAGAATATTGAGCTTACAGTTAAGAGAAGTGGATGTAAAAACTAGCTCCAAAATATAAAGCAATGTGAACTGAGTAAGTCACTATACTCTGTATTATTCACTTGTAAAATAAAGTTAGAAAAATTGAACTCTAAGGAGTTTGTCATTCAATAGTTCCATAAGTAGCTAATTCAATGTATCCAAATATTGACTCCTCATCAATTTCCCCTTCAAATTTTTCCCAACTGTGTTTTCTCTTTCTAGTAAAGAAACAACCATCTTCCAAGACACCTACACTAGATATTCAAACTGCCTCACATCTCCTTCCCTATGTCAGAATACAACATCAACATTTAACCAGGAGCTAGAAGACCTTGAGCTTCATTATATGCTCACTGTAACAGCATGATAAACAACATGGCCACAGGTGCCATGACAGTCCCAATGCTAACCACAAAAGGCCAAAGAATGGGCGGTGGCCCAACTCCCAGGAATCCCAGCCCTTTCCCCAGGGTACCTAGAATGGTCCCACCTGTAGGCCTGTGAAGCTACTGAGCCTATAAAAACTGGCAACACCATGCCTAGCAGCCTTTTTCATTCCCTCCCCTTTGGAGATGACCCGTACTCTGTCTATGGAGTATGTACCTACTTTTATTTTAACCTGAGCACCCAATTTCCACACCTCTTTCCTTGCCTTTCTCCTGCCTTACACTCTATGCAGTATGTATCTCTCTAAATAAATCTACCTTTACTCAAAAAAAAAAAAAAGTAACCAGGTGCTAAAGGCAAAACCAGGATTCACTAGCAATACCTTTTCAAACAAAAACAAAAACCTGGCACTCACAAATTTAAATCCTAATAGCAAGTCTGAGCTTGTTGATCTACTGCTCAAAATGCTGAGTACTTCCCATGATCTACAGAATAAATTCCAAATCTCACTGCCCAGCTTTCAAGGTATTCTACCATATGATTCCAATCTACCCTTTTGCTGTTATTTCCTTCAGACATACTCTACCCAGCTGAACTGAAATAGTGCTTTCTACACACATATATTTTCTGTCCTTCATATGTTCACATAAACTACTCTGCCTGAATGTCCTTCCTGATGTTTGAATGTCTATATCATACTCCAGTAGATATTGCAGGCTGCCTATTCATGATCCATTCTCCAACAGTACATGGACTTTCAGTGCAGTATCCCCAGAACTCTCCTCATGCAGATGAATACTCAAGGAAAATCAAGCCCCATTTCTACTTCCAAGGCTGAGAATGGTTCACTTGGGTAATATGCACATTTCTCCACCCAGGCTGTAGGTTAAGAGTGATCATGTATCCTGGGCACTCCAATCAAGGCAAATGTTAGAATGCTTCCTTGAAATACTAGGGCAGGATTTCTTCGAGAGAGATTGTTATGTACAGTTCTCAGAATTCACCCCTGCCACTCTCCTACCAGTCAAGGAAAAGAGCAGAGCTGATAATGTCAGAGAGAAATAGAGCAGAACCTCTGATTGAACTGTATCTGTTCACTGCTTTCCATGTGAACTCTTTTAGTTATATGAACCAATTAATTCCTTGTGTTAAGATACTTTGATTACTTACTTGTAGGAAAAAACATTTTAAACTGACATACACACAGATACCCTATAATCAAATTCAAATACAATATGTAGATGAAGATAATCTCTCCTTCAAAACCATATAGCTTTTTATTTACATTCCGACGGCATTTACAATCTATTTAATGCATTAGGGTATATGGTGTATTTGTCATAACTACTTCCTTAGAACACAAGCCTATCAATGTCAGATACCTGTGTAGTTCCTGTTGGTATTTTTCACAATGCCTTATACACTGTAAAAATAGAATAACTGCTTAATATTGAATAACTGAACAAATGGAAAAAAATCAATTTATGTAATTATCTCCTAGAATCAACTGTTTTCATAAAAATATAAAATGATTATCTAAGTATTCTCTCCACTTACATTCTTTGCACCATGAGTCTTCTTAATCACACAAAATATTCTGAAACTCTGTTAATGCATTCTAAATTTTTAAGATTTAAAAGCATTAAGAGAAAAAATATACTAAATATTAAATGCTTATTAATTTGTTTTGTAGCTTCAATATTTGTATCCCATTTTAAATGATTTGTTTAAATTTTAAATTATGGGAAAATATCCCAATGGTAGATTTTATAAACTCTATAGAATCTTTAAAATTAAATATTTTCAAACAATTAGATATTAAACATCTTGCATCTAAATAAACAGTTCCTAAATTGAACATTATAAATATACCTTTTTGTAGAAACCCTGTATCATGTTTTTTAAATAATTCTAAAATACAGTAGTGAGAATATATTAAAATGCTACCTGGACAATTTTGCCTCTGTTGGCTTTCATTATTCCATTTCTTTTATTCACTATCATTTCGTTTTGCATAAGTACAATTTCCTTAGATACATTTGAAAGTGTTCCAGGCATGGTTTCCATTATTCAGCGATAGGAGGACTTTAGTTCTAATTGCTTTGACAGCTTTGCTTTAAATCTTTCATATTCTCATTCATGCTAATCAACCGAGCAAGTCTTTGTCAACCCAGAGCATGGTTGTGGAACATTTTATTAAATCAAATGCTTTACTTTTGTGAGGAGGGGGAAAAAATGAATGCTTATCCATTCAATAAGACTTTAATGATGATAACCATAAAACAATAAAATAATACCAAAATGATAAGAAATATTGGCTATGTATATGTTTACTGAACTAAAAACTAATTAGATCCTTAAATAGACAAGTTATTAAAGCCATCTATACATAAATACTAAACCTACACACTACATCACATGTGTTTTCTATAAAGATACTTAGCTCAAGTAAACCTGGCTTACTTTTTAAGAGATTGCCCTTTCTTTTTAATACAGTGTCCTATACATGAAAAGATCATGATGGTCAGAATTGGTTTTAACAACACACTGCTGATTACATTTAGAACATTGACAGGATGAAGAAGATGAGTAAGTTACAAGTACAAATAAATGTTTTTACATTCAGAACACTTCACAAGACAGTAATCTTTTTTTAAAAAAAGGTGAATTTCTACATATACATAATTGGTCACGGATCATGAATCTCATTTAAAGTGGCAATAGGCAGGACTGAAAACATGTGTCCCCACCAATAAGCAATAATTTACTAGAAATGCGTGAAACTTCACATTTTTTCCACACCTGAAAGTAACATTACTATGGGCTACCTATTCAGAAAGGACAGAAAAATAAATTTAAAATAAAAATTAATATTGATTTTTAGTCCTTTGAAAAATTGGAACACAGCTCAGAAAGTCAGCTTAACCACTGATGACTTCAGACTTTCTTACGGTGTTGTCCTATCTATAAAGTTTCTGATTTTACACTGAAAAACACAGTAATTCATTTTAATAACACAGACAAATCAAATATGAAAAATATTTTTCCCCTTCATTGAATGTTTCTTTTTTTCTACATCACTAAGTGTTTTAAACAAAGTTCAAAATAATTTCAAGATCAATAGATTTGTAATAAAATTTTTAGTTTATGATTTGAAAAAATTATCTAAATTTTCATGGTTTAGTTTACTATGAACATTTTTCCAAGACTGTCATATAGAATACAAAATTATTCATTAGTTTACTTCTAATTTCAGTTAGTTCCTTCTCTCTCCCAAAGATGAACACATGTTTAAGAATCACTCATTGCTGGGCCTGAATAGAAGGTATGGCAGACATTTACTTGTCCAACTGCTCTAAGTCATTTCCCAGCCGATGCTGGGTTAATAGCACTACATCAAACATATATTGGAGTCAACTGCATTCTTTAATTACTAAAGAAAAAGTAGTAAACAATTTCACCATTACTTTTGAAAGGGCCACCAATGGCTTGCACTTACAAGACAAAATATGAAAATGTTTATGAAGAAAACTACAGTTAGGCTCCATGTCTGAACAGTGAAGAAGTTAAGAGCATGGATTCCAGGCCCTACTGCATGAATTGGCCCCTGCTCTTCTACTTTCTATGTGAAGTTGGCCTATTTACCTGACCTCAGTGTCCTCATCTGTAAAACAAGCAAATTATCATTAATCTGTCTGGTTATTGTAAGGACTAAATGAGTTAATATGTGTAACATACATACCAGTGGCTGGTAAGTACTAAAAGTGCTATCAGTATTGACTATCACCTGCCATTATAAATATTATTGGATTTCTGAAATAGATGCCACAAGATGCCATAAGAAGCATAAAGTTCTTACAAAATCAAAATGCCTTTCACATTCTAAAGTATATTTCATTACTCACATCTTTTATTAAGCACATGATCTACTTGTAAAACAAAGCAACCAGAAACATGGCTCAAGAAATCAAAAGACAGTACTCCTATTCCTGTGCCCTATGAGAGGAAAACAGATGTACAGATATGTTTGGGTTAGAGGCTCAGTTGACAGCATGAGAGAACGTGATAGAGGAAGAAATTGGTTTGCTAAAGCCAGAATTACGAATTAACAGAGAGGTCAAAGGAAATACATTTAATTTCCAATCCTCAGGTGTGTCCATTGCAAAGCCAAAATTAAAACAACTGTCCAGTGAGGTTCAAATGAGACAGTCTGGGAAAGCAATTCATAGACTAAAACTTCTCCTGAGGGATGCTGTGGTTGTAGTGGTTACTGCAGGCAGATAGATCCCTACCTCTGTGATTCTCTCTAATCAAAAAGTCCTTCATTCCATGACCAGGAGCATATGTGTACCAACCCTGCACTATAAAACTACATTTTTTATAAAATATGCATTCCTTTGTGCACTTTTTTTTATATGTTGTCAACTCAAGTACATTAACACTGCAAAAGATTTGTACATTTCTTTTTTTTCTGACTGAATATTTTCAAGAAACTAATACTGAGTTTTTCAAAGTAAATCCATGGACACTCTAGGTGATCTACTAACTACGAGAACTTACAAATACTATTTCTTTGTTTATACACATATAATTATTTGAGGGAAAAAAGAAGGACCATTAGTTTCCTCACCTCCCAAACGGTGCTTGTAATTTAAAAAGTTAAATTACTAAAATTCACTCTTGAAACAATCTTCTAATAATTATCTTGCTCAAAATTAATCACATTCTAATCTACACATCACAAGTTCACAATCACATGTAGTATTACTTTTCTTTGAATGAAGTCACTTTAGTATATCCAATGGAATGGCATTTCTGTTTTGCAATATAAATGTGAAAATTATTTTAAGTATTTGTGTTTGCTGATGTAGTCACTTCACTTTCAAACCTGAAATAATTTTGTCATGGAGTTTTAGGACTTTAAGCCTCTTGCTTCCAGTACACTGATTTCTTCTAATACTAATGGTTTTGAAGCATGTATTCAAGAAAATTATTTTTTTCAAAATAATCTGTATTAGCCTCTTAGGTGCTTAAACATTGCCAACATTACTTGTATACCTATGGGTAATAAATGCATATTTTAATAAGCCAGAAATAACTTCTGATTTATAAAAGAATTTTAAATGTAATACTTTATCTGATATAATAAGCAGTTACATAAGATGAGAAGAAATAACAAGCTATTCCACCATATACAAGCTGTTTAATCCTTAACAAATTAATTTTTATATGCCTCAATTTTTACAAACAAAAATGGAAATTATAAACAACCTATCTCTTTGAGTTGCCATGAGAAATGAGAGCATGAAAATTGAGCACTTAGCACTGTGCCTCGCACTTAAAAGGTACGCAATAACTGTTAAGTTTCTAAGTTTGTAAATAGTTTTGAAAATACATAAAAATAGTAAGTAAATAAATCATTGAGTAAATAAATAAAGCAACTAAGAAAATAAATAGATAAAATGACCAAAATACAAGTAGTAGCCTAAAGACAACCTAAAAGAAACACTATGGTTTAACTTCATAAATTATTGAGATCATGAAAATGAATATTTACCTATACGTTAAAAGACTTTTACAAGGATATCTTAGTGTCTTAAAAGGGAAGTAATCTGATTTTTCAGAGATTAATAGTAGCATTGATGCCTATTTGAGAAGAGTCAAATACATAGAGTATGGCCAAAGTAGTGTCACATCCTCAAGTTAAGGGAAACTGATCATCTTCCAGTAACTTACTTTAAAAAGCATGCTGTTCTGATAGATGTATTATCTTTTGGATAAATAATCATCAACTATTAAGGTATTCTATAAACATCATCTGATCACATCAAAACTAGCTAATATAAAGTTACACTAATCTTAGCCAATTTCAATAACAGTTAAAAGTTAGCAAAATTACTACTAAATTAATCTAACTCCACCTCTATCTTTTATTATTTAACTCACTTCTTTTTTGTGATCTATTCCTTGAACCACATACAAGCTGTTGGACCAAACTTAGAAAGGATGATAACTGGTTTTCCAGACAAAATCAAAAGAAGTAAGTACTGTAGGACAGATGATTTTAAGAGGGGGGAAAATGATCGAAAGATTATACACTTATCATTTATTAAATTTAAACATGAGAAAAAGCATAATATGGGAAAGGTATTATTTTACACTCGATAAAAATTTAAAGACACTTTACATATTAAAATATTCCTCTGATCTATTCTTGCACTCTAGATTAAAATTCTACATCTGTGCTGTATAACTTTGTTCCCACTTTTCAAAAGACTAGAAATACAGGAATGTAAAAAAGGAGGTTATAGAATTATATATCAAAAGAAGAGCAGTACTTATCTCTCTTATTCTTGCTCATCACAACTTCAGTTGAATATTTCATTAGAAACATATTTTCCATTTAAAGTTTATTTTCTGTTTAAGTATTGGGAGAGGTAAGAATGTTACTTTCTAGATACCTAGTAGCAATTAGCTTTCAGCAAATGCCAATTACAAAGCTATATAATAGTGTTTCACAAATTATTTCAGGACGTCTATCACCTCTTTCATATTGTAAATGTCACAAGAAAAAAATGCACCCTAAGAAAATGCCTATGAGTTCATGGATCATCATAATATGAAAACTCTGGTCTTATTTTTAATTTTTATAATCTGTAGAATTTTATTTTATTTTTGTGTTTATTGTTTATAATTGACGATGCTAAATTTTATTGCTAGGGTTAAAAGATGTCCAAAGGATGCTGTTTTAACTCCAGGGTTAAAGATTTCCAAAGGAAAAATATGTAAGTTTGATTATCAGACAGTTCACAGATAGAAAATATAGTAATACAGTCAAAACAGTAATGAAACATCTGTAACATGATCTTTAAGACAATGATTGCATAAAGATCACATTCCTTTAACTGTCTACACATTTATCTAGTTCCTATATCCACAGATTGTGAATTTGAAAAACAAAACCACTTTTAGTTCAATAGATCCTGAAATGCTAAATATAGACCATCAGCCCAAGTCTATGGACAATGTGAATCCAAGTACAAGTGCAGAGCATAAAACTAAAGAGAACGTTGGCACAGGAATGGACTTTTATTTTAAATGCAATAACATATAACACAAAAGGCAGGCAGAACTACAATTACTGTTTCTTTTATCTTTCCTAGTTTTACTTAATAATGTTACTCTTTAATTATTTAAGCATGATTTTGATTATCTGGCATCCTACATTGACTTAGTTGGGGTGACCCTATGCATAAAAAATGATGTATTTTTGTTTGTTAAACTGGAAAGGTGCTCTACTCTCAGATTTTTATTTGAAATCTAATCCAGGTCTATGAGATCAGAATATTTTAAAGGTAGAAAGTAACAAAAGAACAGGATTAGCATTTCAATTGTCATCTACAAAGCAATTTTTTAAATATTTTATAATATTACTTGATACTATGGAAGCTTATTGGCCACCAGACATTGTTTTAAATCAAACTTGTATATAGCCAGAAAATAGATTTTATTCACTAAAGTAAATGTAATAATGGTCCTAAAACTTTGCAGAAATATTACTCAGGCAGTAATTAATTTATATCAGTTGATTCCTTTGGTTGATTTTTAAAATGTTAGATCATAATAGTTTAATTATTGGATGATACAAAAAAGTATGTAACTGATCAAAATGAATAAATGGGACATCTGAAATCAAAAAGGAGAAACTAAGGCTTAAAATAAAATACTTTAAATGAAATGTTTCCACAGGCATATTAGTGATTACAATAGTCTGGATATCTAAAATTGGTTCCATGTGATTGTGGTGTACAGCAAGCATAAAAATCCTATGCGATCATACTGCATTCTCTAAGCACTCTAAGTTGCCAATGTCACCTAAGAATCTAGTTGGCATTTCATGCCTGAAATAATAACTAGATATGCTGTAATCACATTCTACTACTTCACTTCTTCTCTGTCACTACTTAAACAAGCAAATTTTACTCAGTGCTTCACTACGTGCATCGATTAAGTCAGAATCCACATTCACAAAAACTTCAACTAACATACCCGAGGCAGTGGCAGCGAAGCCATTATTAATAGTTGTGGGATGAATGTTACAAGAGGTATATGGGGATCCACATGTATTCGACTTAATGATGTCTCACTTAAAATAACCTAGTCACCTACATGTCATATTAAATGGGCAACAGTAAAGATGTCATTGATGAGCTTTGAAAATACAATTAATCCAATGAATAGTAGAGATGGCCTTCTGCAATAAAATTGCTCTGGCAACAATGTGATCATCACCGAGGCAAAGTATGGCAGCAAGTTCAGGAAAGCTGAGATATACTCAAGTGAAATTTTAAGAAACAAATTCCAACTGTTAAGTCTTAGAAGAAAAAGCAATAGATGGAGTAACTTGACAAGTAGTTTCTATCTTTCACTTAAAAAAAAAGGAGTTTCTGTCTTAGAGCTTGGATGCTGGGCCTTATAAGCAATGGGTACACAAAGAAGTGTTTAGGGGATGCAATATGAAAAGAATCTGCAGTTGTCTCACATGTATTAAGGATGCCAGCAAACTGACAGCAAACATGGACCTGGGAAACAGCTCAGGACTGTGACTGTGGACAATTAGTTCACAGCTTTCTGAGCATCAGTTTATTCTCCTGTAAAATGAACAAGTACTTTTTTTTTTACTGTATATTAAATTTAGCAGCTAATATAGTTTCTTTCCATTCACGATTTTAAAAAATGCTGCACTGAATGGTTTTTAAAAAATGTATTCTGATGCGTAAGTGCAAGAATATCTTTAATGTAAAACTTAAGAATGGAATTTCTTGATCATTGACTCTTCACATCTTCAACTTTACTAGATATTATGAAAGTGGTAATGACTTACATGTTTATAATGATGTACAATCTCATGAGAAATGCATACTAGCAATACTCTGCATTCCTACCAAAACCTAGTAGTGCCAAGCCTTAATTTTCATTATTATAAGCGCTATGAAATGACAGTCCACTGTTTTAGTTTCCATCTCCCTAATTATTATTAATAAGATGAGCATATTTTAACACTTTCCAGTGAGTTTCCTCTTTTATAAGCTGCCAGTATTTATATTTTACTCTACTTTTTTTTGTTGGGCAGTTAGTCATACTATTGTTGTTTTGTGGGCTTTCCTTAAGTATTCTGGGTTATATTTCTTGTAAATATTGTGTTGCCTTTTATTTGTTTGTTCACTCAATTTAGGTGTTCAATTTTGATGTTCAAATATTCTTAACTTTAATAAAAATATCAATATTTTCCTCCAAATTTGTCAGTTATTTATTTTAGATTTTTCCTTTTAGGGCCTGGTTTCAAGTCATCCTTCTTACCCAAATAATAAGTAAAAATTAAGTAATAAAAATAGTGTTCTCTATTTCTTTAAGCTTTTAGGCTTTGTGTGTTTAAAACTTTTTGCAATTTCTAGAAGATATAAACAAGAAATTCTGGGGCCTAAAATATTTTTCTTTCTACAATAGATTTAATAAAAGTGTATAAAACTAATACATAAGCCAGAAATTTCAATAGAGTTATAGGAAATGTGGTGATAAAAGTGATACAAATAGAAAAAACAACTGACTCATTCTAGGAAGCATATCTAAGTTCAGTTGTTAAAAAATACAGAAAAGAAAGAAAAATTCACTTATCTATTTATCCATTCATGCAAATAAAACTCGGTGAATGAATTACTTCTATATATAATATGTATTACACTTCTTATATATATATTAATACCTGCTATGTATGTGTGCATGTTTGTGTATGTTTTCAAGCTTGCTAGAAAATAAGAATACAAAGATGGGAATAAATATACACAGTCTCTGTTCTCATGGAGCAGTCTAAGAAAAAGAAAAATATTATCCAAATAATCTCATGAATAATTGTAAAATAACAACTACCTTAAGTCTTACAAAAGAAAGGTCCATGGTGCTGTGTGAGACTAAAATAGTAAAAAGAAATGATGCTTGAGTGGAGAGATAAAGCTTGGGAAGAAAATGGCTAAATAAAGTTTGAATAAGAGAGCATTCCAGGCAGAGAGAGGAACACGCACAAAGGTCACAGTTACTTCTTATTGTCTCTCTTCCTCCTGATCCACTGATCCAAGTAAGCAATAGAACCACCGTCACACACAATTTTGACTTAGTCTCCTGTGTACTCAAAAGTAAATCTTGTTCATTTTTCATACACCCAACATTAGCACAGAGTTGATGTTCAATAAATATTAAATTATTTGAACTAAACGTCCTCAATTCCTGCTGTTGCAATATGTGTTCTTTCATTCTGAAAAACTGGACAATAAATATGAGTTTACAACTCTCAAAAATAGGGTTTTGCAGAAACACTCAAAATCTATGCCCTTACAACAAAAAGTTTTACATAAAACCAAAATAATTTTTACCCTGTATGCCTAAAAGGACATGTAGAATTTCTTATCAAAAAATAAATAATACAGGAAATATACATACATATACATAAGCTTTTTCCTTTTAAAAAAAAAAGGAGAAAGTAGATTGATGAAAAGAGTATCTCTCTATTGTATTTTGTATTTGCCTGCCTTAGTATACTTTGCTTGCAGCTCTAATTACTTGGTAAAGCTAAATATTAATATGCTGAGGGAAAATCATACATGACCCAACTTCTGCATTTTACTAACATAATTCTCCTATTTACCAGTCTTGTAGGAGCTAATTCACACTACAAATTCTGGTACAAATGCACTGTACCAGAACAGACTGTACTTAATTGTCTAGTGCCAACTAGGTATTGCTTGCAACTCACAGTGCAGCAAAGGAAACTCCCCAGGCGGGTTAAAGTTGTCATGGAAGGTTTCATGGAGTCAGGACTGTTAATGACAGCAAAGATCTGCATAAACAGAAAGCATGAAATGCACATACTGTGCGTGAGAGAGTGCTCTAAGTTACATGGCCTTAACAAAGTGGAAGATCTATGGTTGAACTAGCAAGGTGTGGTGAGTTTACAGAGGGCCTCAAAAGTCAGGCAGACAAGTTCATATTCATTGAATAATAAAATAGAAATAAAATACAGTTTTTAGAAGGAGAAACTGCTATGAGAAAACACTCATTTGGATGCAGTAAAGAAAATGTTTATTGCTCTATGCTATAGAAAGTATAAGATTATCAATAAAACATGACAGCCCACTTGTCAGACCTATTTGAGTATATATTGAATCACCTTTGCATAGGTTGAATACAAATACAAATCTCTTAATGTGCTAAAATGAATGTATGCATGGCCAACATTGTCTAAATGAGGTTGACCTTCAGTGGGCAAGCATACTTTCATAATCCAATTTTACATATGAGTCATCCTTAAACTAATAAGCATAGTAACTTGGCATATTAACCTTTGACATGATTTTTTTATTGCTCATGGGGGAAATGACATTTAATTGACAAGATTGAAAAATGCACATTTCTGCTCTGCATATTTACTTATCATGCAGCCATCTATTATACTTGTGGCTCTTCCACTAAAATTAACACACTTAGAATCTGATTTAGCCTCTGTCATTCACTTTTTAAAATTATTCAATTGCCCAGCATTGTCTCTTGTACACAGTGCATGCTTAATAAATGATTACAAAATGTGTAAGGAACAAATGAATGACCCATGCCTACAAATAGGAATAAATGACCGATGCTAAAGTGTCTCTGACCAAAGCAAAAACATGTATAAGTAAACTTATCATGTAAACAAGAAAGGGCTGGTTAACCTACTATCCCTCAGCCTCTGCGACGGTTAAATTGTATGTGACACTCTGGCTAGCTTAGCTGCAGGCCCAATTGTTTGGTCAAGCATTAGTCTAGATGTGGCTGTGAAAAGTATTTTGTAGATATGATTATTGTCTATATCATTTGATTTAAATAATGTGAGTGGGTTTCATGGAATCAGTGGAAGGCCTAAGAGCAAAACTGAAATTTCTTGGAAAAGAAGGAATCCTACCTGAGTTTCCAGCCTGCTGGCCTGCCCTATGGACTTCAGATTTGCCAGCCTCTACAATCACATGAGCTAGTTCCTTAAAATGAATCTTCTTGCAGATAGATCACATGGATACAAATACAATTGGTTGTTTTTCGGGAGGTCACTGACTGATTCACCTCTGCCCCTCAAAAAAAAAAAACTAAAACTACCTATATTATTAGAAGAAATTTTTATAAGATAGATCCCATTATAAAAAATTACATTACTACATACATATGTATGTTTTTATATGTACATATATAACAAGATTGATCCAAGTTTTGACTAATTTCAAATATTCTAGTAAAAACATTTAATTCAGTAATATTTGTATAGGCACTTAAATTGGTTTTGATGGGGGTGTAAACTGCATTACCTTCTTCTGTTGAGAAAAAATGTAATCACAGCAGGCCCCCATCTTTTCACGACCACACTCTAAATCGGAGGCAATCATCACTTTTGGTCCCTAAGGAGTCCTAGGCTTGACCAAATGTTGAGGAGTCCTAGGGCTATGCTTACACAACACAAATGATTCACATGATTGCTAAAATTCACCTCTTTCTCCTAACAGTTATGTTATAAAATACCTAAATTGTGACACACATCATAGGAACCCTCAAAACAGTTTTAAGGCAACTTTTCTTTTAGATGGACTAAACTCTAGTTTTTATAGGGAGTGTTTCATCTCTAGTTTTAGTAGAAAATGACTCTAGTGGTTTCTAATCCATAAAATTAATGATAGTCACATTATCTGGTATAATTCTAAATCTTTAGCAAAGAAATTATTAGTTTTCCAAACTATGAGTTTATTTAAGATGGTTTCAGAAAATGTTTGCTTTATTCATCTTTTAACACATTAAAAATTCTTTCTTTTACATCTATTTTTAATCCATATTATTTCTTTAAGTTATATAACTAGGTCCCCAAGAGTTAAAAATAACTAATATAGTTTTTCCATCTATGCTTCATAATTGAAACACTCCTGCTGGCAATAAGTGGAAGAAAAAAATAAAAACAGGAAAGAGAAACAGCATGACATACAAAATAGATAGTATGTATATTTCAAAAACATGAAAGGCAGAATTATAAAGTAAAATATCCCCCATGAAAAGGCCACACAACCATTTCCTATGGTTCTTGCACTTGAAATACAGGGAATTTCTGACCAAAAGAAAAACTGTGGTACCTAAACTATTCTTGAACTGTCCTATAAGGGAAGATATAGACAGGTACACAACTCACCAACATCATGCAAAAGTGACCATTAAGTCAATACCACACCAGTGACAGGATGCCTTATGTGTAAATAAAAGAGTTTTTCTGTAACGATGTAGTCACTTATAATCACACTGAACATTCAGAGTAGTGATGTGTATGGGTGTGGAGAACTGAAAACAAGCACACTTGCTTTTATGGCAGTTCAGAAGTCACTAATATGGCTATAAGAAGACAGAGAAAAGAGATCTACCAAGTTCCAGTCTGGCCAAGGACCATGAATAATATGGACACTGCAATTGGGAACTAAATGATAAGCTTCAGGGAGGAGAGAAACCGTATGTTTCATTAACCAATATATATATATATATACAGGACCTAGTAACATTTGTTTATTCAGTTAAAGAATTCTGCCAGCCTTACACAGCCTCCAATTTGCAGGCATTTCAAAATATGAATCTGGGCTGTGGGAACTGAGAGGAGATTTCCAATTCCAGAGGCCTCAGAGAATGAGTGTGGTGTGGATGGCTGGGATTCTTGTTTGAGGAAGTGACAGACCAGACTCTCCTTTGACCCCCATCCTTCATATCGGCCTATATTGTTGCTTCCTTAAATTCTGCTGATCCCCTAATTCCCATGGTATATATACTATAGTTTCTAGAGATACTCCAATCCTTTCATTTTTTGAAGACTTTTAGACGTTTTAGGATACTTGGTTCAATGTTAAGAACAAAGTTTCAGTCCATGAAAAACCCATGGAGGGCAATATTCAAATTGAGCCTAGATGTGATTCAGGACAGTGGCTAGCACTTGGAGTAGTTCACAGAAGGATGGGCAATATTCAAGTCACTCTTAAGCAGTATTCATTCATTTATCAATTACTGAGGATCTTCACATCACTGATTTAGACAAGCAGCTTGAAAAAGAGAATAAAACACAAAATTACTGCCCTCATAGAGTTCACATTCTAGTGGGCATGAAGCACAAGCAAGCAGTGAATTATGATGCATTAAAGGGAGATTTCACAGTGATATACACAGGCTGTTACTGGAACTCAAAATAGGCTTCTTGCATGGGACTGAGGTAGTCCTCCTTGAATATACATTTGAATTGAGCCTTGAAGGACCCACTGAATAAACCAAATCGTGGAAGTTTCAGTCATTCCAAGTGAATGACGCAGCATCTGTAATGGCAGGCTCTATGAATAGCAAAAACAAAAACAACAAAATATTTTGCACAGTTTTACAAGAGAACTTTGACAAGAGCCTAGTACCCTGGATAGCTCCCTTGCATCAAAGGTGACTGGAGAGACTGAGGTCTAGCAGGTTGAAAGAGGGACTGAAGGATCTCCAAAACTTCAAATTTACCAATCTATCCTACCTTCAAATTAAAATGCTTTGGCTTTTAAAATACCTCATCCGATCACTTCCTGCATTAGACCTCTGGGGCTATGCATTTTCTGTATCATCATTCAATGAACCTGACTCTCCTCAGAAATATCCTGGGAGGCATTCCTTCTTACTCCTCACTAGACAGTGAGCACTGCAGTGTTTTGGACTCAGGAGCCCCATGATTCTCCCCACCCCAAGATGCTTCCTCTCCCTCTGATCAACTTAGACCCTCCCACTGCAGAGTCCCTCATCCTTTCAAAAGCTGAACTGGTATTGATGAAGAAGATACCTGCCAATACCCCTCAAAGTTAATTTTAGCCATAATGTTGTTATAAGTTTATATGCTTGCTGTGTACAAATTTGTAGTGACTCTGATGGCCCAATTTAGTAATCTACACTTGATTTTTAAAATTATTGCTATAGGAGGTACATTCTAACTTTTCAGTAACTCATTTATTAATGAATATTTCTGGTTTTCTTGGGTCTGTTTGCACATGAATATAGTATTAAAAATCAAAAACAAAATCAAACTATTCTTGAGCTATCTGCCTGTAGTTAGCATTCCTTTGAAAATTCAGGAACCCTGACACATAGACTCATTGGTTTTGTTACCAATAAGATATTTTGAAACTTTACCTGAAGTAAGTTATTTAGTCTGCATTTCTAATACTGAATTTGAGTTTGGTTTAGAGGTATGTTTTTCCTTTTCTTAATCATCTCATCTAATGTGTTTTCCCCTTTAAAGCTTTTCCTGAATGTCTTAAAGAATACTGTATTAGAAAGGCGCAGTCACTAAACACATTTCATATATTCAGACTTAATGCACTGGTAATTTGTATATCTACAAAAAAAAAACAATCGAACAAATAAAAATAGTTGAAGAAGTGCCTAGAATGTTAAAGCCTATATCTGCATTTATTTCTGCCATGTCTTTATTCATATACACTTGTATGGTTTTATTTATAAACCTAATATAGGTTAGTGACGTATCATTTGCTGCTATTGCCAAAATCAAACAAACAAAAACCAAAAAAAGCCACACATACAACAACTCATTAACAGAATCATGGTATTAAACTTTTCAGGGAAGAAGTAACTGCAGTGAACAGGTACATAAGAAATATGACATGCTAGTCTGAATTTGGTTGATAAGGAAAGCATATCACTAAAACTCCCAGAAAAGTTGAATTAAGGCAGTATACCTGGCTTAACAAACACTTCCTGAACACAGAAATATCCCTAGGTTTCATTAATGAAACTTAGAGAAAGTATCACACAGTCCGGAGTATGTTTCTTTAACACATTCAAATAAGGTCATAAAGGAGAAAGGAGAAGAGCCAGGTCATCTTGAAATAAACAATTGTAATTGTGAGAAATAAACAACTGAATAAGAGAAACAGGCAAACCCTAAAGAATTCATATGCACATTCTGCCCATTATTTGTGTACATATATCACATTTAGTCACCAAAAAAGATATGGAAGAGTATGTATTCTACTTATGTGGATAATTTGTTCAGGAACCATATGTGGTGCATTCTTTTTGAAACAGACTGACTTATACATAAGAAGCATTTACAAAATGTTTGTTGTCAGTGGTGATAAATGAGGTACCTCTATAGCAGGAAACAGCCAGATAAGGGAAGATGACATGCAGCAAAATGAGGCAGTCTAATGATGGTTAGAACCTGGAACTAGACCTGCTTTGTAGTCTGGAAAGCAATATACAGACCTAGCTGTAAATATTTCCAAGAAGTCCAACCAGCCTGCATACCTGACAGTGGGGCAATATGCCAAAAGTGGTTGGCATTATGGAGGTCCAAGAGTGAGTACTGCAAATGAAGCATATCTCTAAAAGCTGGCAACGTTTAGACATCCAGGAAAGTGGTTACTACGGTGGGGGTGGTGAGTCTGCTGGCAGATAAAAAGGTCAGGAAATGATGTGGTTTCAGAGGTAGGAGCCCAGTCCTTAAAGAAATAAAGAAGGCTCTGTAAAAAGAAAGATCTCACTCAAATGCTATAAGAAATGGTGATATTAAGTTATTAAGATGCAGGGGAAAATATTTGGTGAGAAATCAGTTTCAGTTATGAGAAAAAAGCATTACTATAAATAAGTTATCATATAAGAGCTGGACATCATGGGTGGCTTGATGTTAAGTCCCAAAGTGTTGAGACTAGAAGCCAGTCCATCTTACCACTACATAGAAGAATTGGTCCTAAATCAGGAGTATGACTGAGGCTCCAGTTAAAGATTAAATGATTCCAGTGACAGTCAAAACAGATTCTCACAAAAAGCTACAAAGTAGGCCATAAGTAATGTACTCAGTGAAACAACCAATTATTTTTTTTTCTTGTTGATAACTTGCATCTACTTTTATTCATGTTACTGACTGATTTAAACAAATTATGAAAATAAAATTTTGCCCAGCTAGTCTAGTAGAGGGCTTCAGAATAACCAGATTTAACTCTGATTGTCCGATAGTTGATGGACGTCCATAGAGCCAGCCTTTAAAAATTTCCTTTGCTGCAGACATTTGAATATTGGTTAAACACATATTTAAATAAATAAGTTAAAGATTAAAAGCCAAAAGAAACTAAACTGATACGAGCATGTAATATTTTTTTCTTCTCATGGGAGTCAAAATGAATTAACAGACGGCACCTAAGGTCAACTTTGCTTGAGTATGGTACTCAAAGCTGTGTGTGAAGTATTCCAGAAGATAAGCTGCATATCTCCAAATATGGAGACTATCTAATGTTTGAGCATTCTCTGCATTAAGGTACTCATTCTGAAAATTACACTTAGTTACATCTTAAATTTCCACTAACAAGTTTGGAGAGTCTAACCAGTTGGGGTAAAAGAATTGTGACTGAGTGGCACTGGGGATAAACAACTTCCGTACTGAAAAGAGCAATAAGAAGATGGGAGCCTCAGCCTTGCAAGTCCTCCATCACTTGTTCCAATCACCCAAGACACAATAATGGCATCTCTGAAGATAATGGCAACAGGGTGAGTAATGCACAGATACTGCTGGGCTCTGAGTTAAATCAGAATAAGGAGAAAATACACTCCACATTTTCTGTCTACTGGTTTCATAATTTATTCATCATTGTAATAAAAAAAAATCAAAGTTTGGTGTAGGTAGCTTGGCAGATCACAGAACAGAACCTCAGTTTCCTCACCTCTAAAATACGCACAAAACTTTATAGTATTAGGAAAACTGCATGGCATAACCTATTTAAGTGCTTATCATGGAAGTCGTGTTTAGCACATTATAGCCATTGCTGTTGTTGTTAATAAACATCTCATCACTTGCAAAATAGAAAGAAAAACAATACCTATATTTACATATATTCCAGGACTCCTTTAAAATATTTTTTAAAGTGTCAGTCTTTGGAACATAATATACCCTTAGAATGAAGGTATACACTTATTCAACAAATATTTATTTGTTTTTGCCACTGTTAATACCTAATGATACAATACTGAACCAATCACACAAACACACATATAATTAAAATTGCAATGACTACCACAAAGTAGAGGAACAGAGAACTAAAACAATGTATCAGAGAGAAACTGATGTAGCAAAGGAGGCCAAGGAAGGTCAACTGAGCTCATACCTGAAAGGAGGAAGATGGGACAAGAAGGGTAGGGAGGGAGGATAAGAAGGAGAGGGAAGGGTTACTAAGAGAGATACAGGATTGGAACACATTATCTTTAATCCTGAAAGATGTAGAGATGTGGTCTAAAATTTATTTCAGTAATAAGACTTTGGGAGAACATTCCACACTTGTGAAGTTATAGTTGTGTGCTAACAGAACTCTAATCTTATAGAGAAGATGATAATAAATGCCAAAACCAAAAATATCACATAAAAGTCAAGAAAACTAAACAAAAAATAATCAATCCTTGTACACTGTGCATATTTTTTGTTCTGTAAATGACTACCAGTAAGGTCAGCCGGAGGTCATTACCGTTCAGTTAAATTCTATACATAGAGATTGCTTCTCCAGTCAACAGCAAATATGTGCTTAGGAATTAGACTCATTTTTTAATTCAATTAAGATGAAAATGTTCTCTTGGTGAGTATAGTATTTTCCAGGTCTAAATAGTTAAAGCTACCAGTTGAAGAAAGTATTTAGGTACAAAATAGGTGGAAGACACTGCCTTCATCAGTGGTTCTCCTACTTTAGGGTGCATAAGAATCACATAGAGGACTCCACCAAAGTTTCTGATTCAATCATTCAACGGGATTGCATTTTAACAAGTTCACTGGTGCTTTTGCCCAGGGAACCACATTTTGAGAACTACTGCCCTAGGTTAAGAATTTGCCATTAAATAATAAAATGTTTCCTTATAAATGACCTTTAGATTTTATTTAGTATCAAAATGTTACAGTGTTCAAAAATTTTAATAAGTTTAGTTAAAATTGTAAATATAGCATAAAAAATGCAAAACCAAAAATGACATTTTAAGTTATTCTAGGTATCAGGCCAGAAATTTTGCCAAACAAACTTTATCTGTCAAAAGTTCTAAGCAGAAATTTTTTTAAATTGTAATATCATACCATAGACCCTAGTAAACATTTTCAACCACTGTTTTTTTTTTCTTTTTGCCATTTTGTTTAGCCCACATAAAGACAGTTTAAACTGAAATATAGTCATTTTAAAGCAAGAAATGATAGTTGTATCAACTGCAGTTTAGACTGGTCAGCTTTACAGTTTTATGTTATATTTAGTTTAAGCTACATGTTGAAGTATGTTTCTTTTGTTATTGTCATCAATCTCTTCATCTTTTCTTAGTGCTTCTCCCACCCCAGACTTCATGTTTTATTGTTAACTGTCACTCTTGCACAGTGAAGATAATATTGCTGATAGAAGCATATGCCCTCAATATAAAGCAAACAGATTTTGTCACTATCCAGTAGGGAAATCATGCAGAAGCTGTCAGTCATACAGAAGGAGAGATTACATTATCAAAGTGATACACCTGTGACATATAGTGCAAAGCCAAACTCAAAAGAGACCAATTAACAGATATGCTGGTCTGTACCTTGACTGCATTGGAAATCATTCCATTCCTGCATGAATATGAAACTGATGATTTAATAGGCTTTTCACTTCTGTAATAACTCTTATCTATTCACCATCAACAAAATATATATGAAAGTCTTTTAATTCAGCTAATCTGAAAGTAATTCTATTCTGTTATTTATTGAAAGTCATATCTAATATTTGTACTATTTCCTTACTGTCACCATAACATACTTTTGGGGTGTCATATTGAATAGGGGATCTCAATGTCAAGTCAGATCTTTCCCCTTATGTTCTTAAAATAGGGAAATGCATTTTAAAGTTTTGTGCTTATATAAAAACAAATATATATACAAAGAAGAAATAACTAAGTTCAAAATGTTTATAGAGATAAAGCATGCTATTAGTAATACAATCTATATATCAAAAGATAGTTACAACATCTTTAAAACTGTTGTTAAAATTCTAAAATTGTTCACAAGCCCCACATCATAGCTGTATATTCATGGAAAATAATGTAAGGATAGATTAACTATAATGCAGATGCATTCTAATAACTTTAAAAATATAGAAAATATGTTAATGAGTTATACATTTCATATGAATAAAATATTAAGCATTCAATGACTGCTCACTATTAATACAGTTTTGGGTTTTTTTTTTTTTAACACTATCTCATACTTTTTCCTTTAGAGCAAATCTAATAAAGGTTAGTTAAGGATGTACCCTAAACACCTCATTTCATGTGATGCCACCTTGGTATTAACATGAAATTCAACACTTTAGTGTGATGTGGTATATTTAAATATTTAGAGTAAGTATTCTCTATAAATATATATCGAGCATATTTTTCATTAAAAGGCAAGATAAAATCAATGATCTGTCTTCTCAGGTACAGAAATATTGACACCTAACTCCAAGAATACAGTGTACAGAATGCTGTACACAGAACCTGACTCACTCTGAATTTTGCACAGCAAATTCAACCACTTTGCAATATCAAAATCTATTTCAAAACAAACTTATCTTTCCTTAGACCTTTTGTTCTTTTCTACAAATTCACGAGATTTGCATCTTATACCTTATATTCTCACCCACAAACCACTAATCCTATTCATCCCTCAAGATCAAGACCAAGCAAGTCTTACCTACCCTGGAAGCCTTTTCAGACATAATCCAGTATGAAGTGTTAATGTCATGCTCTGAACTCCTGCAGTCTTCATTAGAGATGCAATCTCTTATTGTCAAGGGTTGTTAACTCTGTTCAAGCATGAACATCAGATTGGCCCCAACTGGAGAGTAAGCCCCTGAAGGGCAGGAGGAAGCAAGGAAGTCTTATGCTCCTCCACAATAGGCCCTTTATTATGAATACTATGCTGAGTAATAAAATGGAGTAAGGTGTTCAATATCAACAAAATGTAGTATTTTTCATTTTCTACTTCATAAGTTTGATGTAAATTAACATTCTATAGTATAAAATATATCATTAAAATAATAAACAGTTGCTCATTCTCTGATGTCAAAGAAAAAAGTATTCATAAATATTACTTTTTAATGATTGCAATAATACAGCTCATCAAGTACATTTAAAATTTTCCCATTACTTCTACATTCCAATGATTTAGGAAAATTAAGGTAACAACCCTCAGAGTGGGGCCTCAGGCCAAGTTCTAATGTAATATATATAACTGCACATGCTCCACTGTTAAAAATGTATTTTAAACCAATAAGAACGTAACCAAATCAAAATAACAAATTCTTAACTCTGTTTTGTCTTCAAAATAAACAGGACTGTTGAGGAAAGCTACTTTCACACTAGAAAAACAAAAACATTTGGCATATTTTGATCAAAATAAGGAGCTCCTTAATACCAAATGAAGACAAATCACTCTGACAATCAGTTGGTCAATCTACTTCTCGTCTCTGTGAAATTACTGAACTAGTAGTTGCAATATGAAATTTCAATGTTTTAAAAACACTGTGCTTGGCAGGCGCTTAGTGACATCCCAATTTAAAATAATGAGCACAACCCATCATTGGTTCTATGAAAACACAGGTTGCCACTTTCAAGAACATAAATTTGCTAACGCACATAAAGCGTCCTAAGGCATCTTTATGCTTCAAGTTATGTCTTTGGAATGTGTGCCTGTTATAAAGCAAATAGAAACAGAAAGCAAAACAAACTGATTGCGTTGTAGCCTCGATTACTAGTATTTTAGATCTTTTCTTCATAGCTAGTTCTAATTCTAATCAGTAATAATCGATATAAACTCATCCAGGTGTCTGCCTCTCTTCCCCAAAGCTTTTAATAAACCCAACTTTACGGTAAAATGTGTGCACATTATTTTTAATAGCCTTTCTAGGGGTAGAGATGAAGGATATGTGTTACATATCAGTAGGAAGGTATTCAACCGTAAAAATATTAGAAATGAAAGCTGCTGAAACCAAGTAGGTACCTTCTGTCTTGTAGGTACTATTGATGGCCTGAAGAGGTAAGAGTAGAGACTAAGTACATAAAAACATTAAAGGGCAAGAGATGAGCAACTTCTAAGAAGCCTTTTTCTTGTATCTGTAAAATGACAAGTGATTTTCTGACTTCCTTCACTCATATTCAAGGTCCCACAAGAGGGGGAAGAAAAGCAGAACTGCTTCTAATTCTGGCAAAGAAGAGGGGAGAGAGAGGAAAGAAGAAAAAAAAAAGAGAGAGAGGGAGAGAGAGAAGCTCAGGAAACACGGAAGGAAACCCCGAGAAATTTCACAACTCTTTGCCATAAATAGCCTTTCTTCTCACTCTGGATACCTCCTCCTTTACATCAGCAAGGCTCAGCCTCCACGCGCAGAGAAGCACCATTCACAAATCCCTCCGTCACCCCATCACGCACCCCTGCCCGTTGATGGCACTGCGTGTACGAGTCCCTGGGACACAAGCCAAAGGTGGGGGGAGGACACCTGCGGTTTCAGCTCAGGACTGATTTTCTTTCCAGGTGAACCAACACATTGATTAGTCAGGAGCGTGAACACGCACACGCGCGAGCGCGCACACACACACGCGCACACACACACACCCCCTCCTTGGAGCCCTTGACGCGCCACCACAAAGCAATTTGTCCACACGAAGTCGCCGCTGTTCCTGCCGCCGCTGGGGAGGTTCTCGCCTCCAATCCAGGAAGCCAGCGCCAGAGGACGAGCGGGCGGAGGCAAGATGCCGTCCCGGCTCCGGCACTGCGGCTCCACCAGGAGCCCCGGGCTCCCCGCCCCCTCCCTCCCCCACCCCCTCCCTCCCCCCACCCCTCCCCGCCGCGGCCCCCGCCCCGGTGCCCGCAGCCCGCGGTGCCGCAGCTGCCCGGCCGCCCCTACCTGCGGGACACGAACGGCGAGGGAAGGGAGCGGCCCCCAGCCTGCGCCAACTCTTGCCTCCTTGGCCCGCCGCGCTCCGCGGAGCCCTGAAGTGGCCGCCACGGACGCTCGGAGCAGAGTGCTCAGGAGCGCGGAGGAAAAGGCCACGCAGCGCGCCCGGAGTCGCGGGCCCAAGGCGAGCGAGCCCGTCCGCCTCCCTCCCACCCCGCCCGCGAGACTAAGTCTCCGCGCCGCGCACGCCGGGCCGGCGGCCGGCGCCCCGGGCCTGGGCGGGGGCTGCTCCAGGGCGGCCCGGGCAAGGCGCGGTCTCCTGCCTGGCGGTCCTCCCGCGTCCGCCGGGAGCCGGCCCCAGTGCGGCGGCGACGCGAAGCGCGACCCTGAGGGCGCGGGGGCACCGGGGGCGTTACTACCTTGAGGGCTCCGCGCCGCTTGGTAAGGCTCCTCCCGGGCACTCGGGGATTTATGTCTTCGGGGCACGGGGGTGTCTTTCCTGGGCCCCCTCCTCTGCCCTCCCTCCCCTTCTCGGCTGTTGGGCTCCTTCTCTCCACTCCCAGTTGCAGAGTCGAGCTGCGTTATTTAATAATCCTCCTGCTCCTCCTGCCTGCGCCAGCAGAGCTGCTCTGCCTGAGCCACCGCTTCCCAGTCAGTCATGTTGTGGAGAGAGACGCGGATTGGCAGTCGGTCGGCGACTGTTTGCGGTGAGAGAGAGAAGAGCAGAGCAAGAGGAGGGCAGAGGAGGGACGTGGGGAGGCGCTTCCAAGTGTGTGAGTGCGCGGAGTGTGACTGAGTGGGGGACACTAGAGTCACCTCCTCGGCAGGCCGCGCTCCCAGACTGTGAGGGGGGCGGCGGCGAGCGCGGCCTTTTATAAGGGCCCGGGGGGAGGGGTGAAGCTGGGGAGGGGGTGGTTTCGAGGGCGGCGCCCGGCCAACTACGTCCGCGGGTTACCACGCACGCATACTCATACATTAAGGCGCGCACACCCACGGCTGGCCCGTAGCTGAGTTTTCGTTTTTAGGGGAAGCTGTAACCGACCGTTCTGACTTGGCTTTCCTCTCGGCCCATCCTCAAATGTATGTCGAGTCCAAGTGCACTGGCAGGTCAAGACTGAAAAAGAGGGGGAATCTGAAGCTTTCTTTGCAAAGGGACCGAGGCAATACTGAAAATGCACCGTATCTTTTCTCTCCCAACCAGATGCTATCTTCATTCTCTTCTACCTCCCAGGGAGGAAATTGTGAGATCCTTTCTCCTCTTTTTCTTCTCACCCAGGCTATTCACATTCTGACACATCTTTTCCCTCAAAGGCCGCAAGGAAAGAAACCTAGCTTCTTTTATCTAAGCAGATCACACCTCCCAGGAAATATTTACAGCAGTCAGTTCTTCTGTAAGATAACAGAAGCACTGGGACTGTGACTTGAAGGGGAACTTGTGTTCCTACACGTAAGGTCCTCAACAACACGGGAATTACAAACAGAACCAGCTACCGTTTTAACATCATTTGACTGATGGCCCTCTGGAGAAATTTTGCCATTTTAGTGATGGAGAAGACTTCTGATGCATGGTGCTGCGGTTTACCTAATTTATTTTCCCTAGATCTTCTCTCCTATTGCACTGCCTCATTTCCTTTTAGGTTTGCCATGGGTCCTGAACTCTCCCATCCATCCGCTTCTTCATCTCCGCTCCTGTGTATTTATGTCTTTAGCAGGCCAGACAGCTGATGGAGTGCATTTAACTCTGTGTGTGTGTTGGAAACATTTTTTAAACCAATTCTGGTGGCTTGTAGGACCATTTCTAGATAGATAATGCATCCCCAATATCAAGTTTGTACACCTACCATCAGCTCCCTTACACTTTAACTGCCCTCCTGCCCACAGTATAGGATCTTTGTGATCTGGTGCACTACTGTATTAGCAAACAGCTTACAGGAATCAAGAACCTATGCTTTTATGCTTGTGTGTGTGTGTGAGAGAGAGCATTGTAAACAATCTGGTAACAATCTGACTTATGAATTGTGAATATATTGAGTGTAAAAGAAAGATGTACTTCTTGAATGAGTATTAATGGTCAATGTGTATTTTGGTATAGGGGCAACCCTGCTTTGAGGTGACAACTGTGGGAAACTTTCTTTATAAATGTAACAAAAGAAAGTTAAGAATTATCTAAGAGGCTAGGGTTGACAGCTTAGTTTTTATATCTGTTTATTAGTAGCTGTGACCATTGCTATGTCCTTAGGTTTTTGGTGTATGCTGGCCCATTACATATTCTCCATTTATTTTGCCTTTACTATTGATTTTCCTTTCCCCTAATTCTTCCATGTCTCATACAAACAGTTTAGAATCCAACAAAGTCCACTAAAAGTGGCTTAAGCTTATAATGAAGAAAGGGGAGCAAAGTTGGAACCAGCAGACACATATCAATAACATACACATACAGTATAGTTCCTCTGATTAAGCACTGTTAAAGGGATATGCTAACAAAAGATGTTGAGATTTAATGTGTATGGGCCCGGTGAAAAAGCTTATCATTTCTTCAGTTTTATACATCAGGAAAGTCAGATTTGGAGAGGGCACGTAGTTAACCACAGGTCACGTACAGATTAAATGATGCAGCTGCAACTCAACCTGTCTGCCTTACTCTACTGCCTCCCATTCAGAATACCTGGCTTAGTTAAGAGTTTTAATAGTTTCTTTAGAGCTTTTGATAATTATGAAATAAGCTGATCTACAATCCCTTGGCATTTTTCTTTCAACCTCCCTCCTTCTTTTTCTAACGCAAGAATTGTTTACAAAATGTTCAGGTTTTTTAGGGTTAGGCAAGAATTTTAAAAGTCCTAACTACTTAGATTTAAAGATGAAAAAAATTAGGAAGCTTTCCCAAAAGTCCTGACTAAAGGAATCCTGCTGTTGCTGCAAAAGTAAATTTTGTAGAAGAGCTATTCCTGATCTGAACTTTTGAACTTAGCAAATAAATATGTGGTTTATTTAAGAACTATAAATAAGCATTTAAGAAAAAAGTTTTTTCCCTTTAAGGATGATGCTCAATCATACTTGGCAAGTGTTTGGTGCTTTTATTGTCTCAGTTCCTATTGATTTGATTGTCATCACTAATGATAATTTAATAATGACTCTATGTTACATTCCTCAAAATTATATATTAGACCAGATTATTTCAAGGGCATTTTTGGTAACCACAACTGATTGTAATTTTCACACTCTCAATTGCATTCCATAATTAGTGAGAACCATGAAAATCTGTCAATTGCCTTTATTCATTAAGGTATTAAATAAAGCCAATACTTCTCACTTAATTTTATAACAATTTTGCTCATCAAATGAAGCCCAGAATTCATATACACTAGACCAGTAAGACATATGAAAATAAATAACCTAAAACACATTTCTGAAAAGTTGATTCATTTTAACTATTTTGTATTTTTTAAACCTATACTAAAAACCCATTTATAAATTATAATGAGCTACATTTTAGAAGTTAAATAAATGAATTAGTCTCTTTTAAGATTGTTTAATGTTTCAAGTAGAATTTGCCACTTTGCTACACTTTCCATGATACAATTTTTGTTGTGATAGGAAAACAGAAAGTTAATGACTCTTTCCAATTTGTTCATTTTCATCTTTTATGCTTGCTGCTGTTTGGTTCCCAAGTGCATTTAACTGGCAAGTTCAATGAAGATTTGGCATTGTACCATCTGATGAAAGCAGAAAAATTAGGTTGCCAATTACATATGTGCCCCTTATGTGCACTGAATTCCCACTGAAATGATGAGCCAAATTAGAAATTCTTCAGTAGTGGTACCTAAAAAGTAAAATTAGTGTCTAGGGAAGGAACGGAGATAATTTTTCTTTCCAACCCTATTACTATAATAAAAGTCATAAGATATTTTAGAAAATGAATTACCCTTAAAACATTTGCAAAACGTTTGTAGGTGAAGTATCAGAAAACAAATTTAAAAGTTGTGTTTTCTTCTGTCCTAGTTGTTTTATCATCCTTTGATTTACTGCATACTCTGTCATGATTATTCAATCATAATGAAGAAAGTTAAATGAAGAACCAATTCTCCCCTTTGCTTTAGCCGAATAGTATAAAAGAAATGAAAAAAATACGAATATGATACTAACATTCTGGATTTTTTCCATATTACTAAAAGGGAAAATATCTTTTTGTGACAACTGTTATAAAGTTAAGGTGGCATTATGGGCACCTTAGAGCAGCAGGAGCCTTTATGGAGATCAAGGCTGAAATCTGCACTGGTTTGAAGACCAAGGACTGATGAGAAAGTGTAGGACAGAAGATGGGAGGACAGATTCAACTGCAGTGCAGGGTCCACAGAGTGCAGGAAAAAATTCTATTTTAACATGGAAAACTCTCTTAATTGGGGCAAGCTGTCAGGTAGACAGGACACTAGTAGAAGAAAAATTAAGACAGAATTATTTTTCAGAAATCTGGTAGTGGCTACTATCCTTGGTAAACTGTCTTTTTGCAGCAGAAATTCTGCCTGGTGGCAGAACAGCAGGATCTATCCTTGCCCTTGCTCTGTGGAGGAAACTGAAAGGACAGGCAGGTCAACTGCCAGGATTTCAGAGAGGAATCCTCGCCAGAAGCTAAGCCCAGATGACTGGGTCAAAATACTCACTGCAGGAGCTGTCTTTGATCTGGGAACTACACAGACACAAAGGATTTGTCCTGTGGGGCAGACACGGTAGCAAGACGATTAAGGTGAAAGTAAGCCACTGCCCTTGTCACTGGGCTACCATGTTCCAGGTTTACAATCTGATCTAATTCTGAGACCATTTGATGGGCCGATGGGATGGAAAGCAAAGGGTGTGGAGAGGCATCGCTTACTCTGAAACTGAGGAAATCCTCAGTTTCCAGGGGAAAATATCTAGAGAACTCAACTCTAGAGAACTCAAAAAAGTTGAGGTGGCAGAAGGAAAGAACTGGCATCAACACTGATGTTCTCTGAATTTACACCTCTCTCTCATTTAAGGGAGACAAACTGTATTAAAATTGATATTTATCAACATAAAACCAAAGGAGTCCTTATAAGCAGGTTCACCAGTAGAAACTTTTGCTTTTCTATAATTTCCTTATCTTTGTATCTATTTCCAAATATGATTGATGAGGTCTTATGGAAAATGATCTCAAGATTTCTCACCTTCATATGAGGTGATTTTCATCTTTGAATACTTGTTTTGTTCTGGTTGCAATATTAAAAAAAATATTTAACCCAATAAATTGGTTCATTTGTTGATGCCTGAGTCACATTTATCAAAGTGACTTTTCCATTGGGCATTGGAGCTGTTCTACTATGACTGTCCCCAGGCATCTATGTGTTTGTAGGCATTTCATTAAAATAAATAGAACAGGACAGATTTTTGAGAGAAATCATCAGTTAAGTCATCTCTAAAATAGTATACTGATTGAAATCTGAAACTAACAATAAATCTATGCATAAATCATATAAATAGATCTAGTTATAACAATAGAAGAACTATAATAAAATTGTAATAGTACTCTTGTACTATTTAGATATATAGCAAAAATAGACAAGGCTAATAAAATAATCTAAACCATATTAAACCAGTACTTAAGCAGGTTGGAAACTGGTCTTGCCATCTGTCAGTTTCTATACTGGCAGTTTCACAAATGAGATCTCTTTTTAACAAAACATCACAGCAGGAGATACAGACATGTGAATTGTAATTAAAATGTGAAAAATGCATTTTCTAGTCTTTGTCATTTATATAAAGCTTCTCTTATATTGTGAAATTCTAGACTTAGGAAGTCATACAACATGGAAGTCATTTTTATTTTGCCAAATCTATACATTGCTGACCATAATTTTAACTTCAGTAAGAAATGCATATGCTATCATAAATTGAATTGTGTTTTCCTTATGTCTGGTTCACACAGTAATGAGATTCAATTATTTTTTTAATCATCCAAATGTAGAAGATGAAGAGGAATAATTTGTATATTTCTATTCAGTCTAGATCTGCTAAGGACTAATGTATTGCTTTATTTTTACTTACTATTATATTCTGTAAATAAAAATGATATTGAATTTTATTTGCTTTCTTGGAAAAAAAACTAAATAAGATACTTAATTCTGTAATGAAAAAGTTGTCTAAATTTTATATCTGGTGAATAATAGTTTTCCTGGTTTCAGAGCATTTATATAAAATACAAACCAAAATATGCAAATGTAACTATGGCTAATGCTATATATTGCTATATATTAATTGTTACGTAGTGAATAAGTGTTCAAGAAATCAATGATAGCATAATTCAAGTTAACATATTAACCAAACCTAAAATAACACATTTACATTCAAATAGATCTTAGTTGTTGTTTTTTTTTTTTTTTCACTCTCCATCTTCAACATCTGGAATGTTTTCTAGAAATTTAAGTTAAAGCTAGCATTGTGTTCTAAACATTTGTCATTATGGGACTTATTATGTGTATGTATGTATTATACATCCAAACACATTCACACCCCTAACTTATCTTTGGGGTGCAACAATGCTTTTCTTTGTACTGTCATCACTTACAACTTTCCTTCAAATGTTAACATTTTAACAAAACAAAATGCATATTGAGAAAGGAGTGAGTTATTATATCACTATGTAATTGTGTGTTTCAAATACAGCTGTTATAAAATATCCCTTCTCATTTATATACACTTCTTATAATGAGAAGTTGAAACTGTTGTGATGGAGTGGTAAGGTTTATGTCCCTTCGGCTTGACCTGAGCAGACTTTTGTGACTGCCTCCACTACTAGAATACAGTGAAAAAGATGCTGTAAAATTTCCTAGGCTAGGTCATAAAATTGCTCTTTACTTTATCCTTGTTCTCTGGGTACTATTGCTCTCAGAACTAATCACCTGCTGTAGAGAACCCACACAACCCATGCAAAAGCCCACACTGAGAGGAACGGATGCCTTTAGCCCTCAGCACTATCTGACGGACTTCACATGCAACCAGCACCACTTTGCCAGCCATGGAAGTGAGCCACTTTGGTAGCAGATCCTCCAGCTCCAAGTCTATCTACTCCAGCCAGCCATGTGAAGCAGAGACAAGCTGTATTAATTTTTACTGCTGCAGACAAAATTACTGCAAACATAGCGGCTTAAAATAAATAGCAATTTATTAGAACATGGTTTTGTAGGTCAGAACTCTGGGAAGATGTGGCTAGTTCTCTGCTCATTGTCACAAGCCTGAAATCAGCTCATCTAGGGGCTCGGGGCACAAATCAGCTTCCCTGCTCTTTCTGGTTGTTGGCAGAATTCAGTTTCTTGCAGTTAGACAGCTGACATCTCTGTTTCTTTTACGCGTGGCTCCCTCCATCCCCAGGCCAGCAACAGCAGCTTTGAACTCACATGCTTCAAAGCTTTAACTTCTACCAGCAGAGAAAACTCTCCGATTAGAATATAAGCCAATGGTGGGCTCATGACTTATTTACTTACTTCTTCAGTGCCCAGTAATGGGTCCTTGAGGGAGACGAGGGGTGGTGCATATTACTAAAGATTTCTTCTCTTTATCATTTCTTGAAAAGTGTATATAATGGAGAAACCTTATTGTTCATTATTCCTTCAAGAGCCTTTGCTTTCCTCCAAACTATTCTCAGTCGTTTGACAACTGTTACTGAATTGACTTTAAAAATGAAGGCTGGAGGCATCACTGGGGCCACTCAACCAAGTACTACTCAGTCAGAGGAAGCAGTGAGGTGAGATTTGATGCAACAGCTCAGCAGGTTGTCTTAGCCTGTTCGGCTGTTATAAAATACCATAGACTAGGTGGCTTATAAACCACAAAAATTTATTTTTCATAGTTCTGGAGACTGGGGAGTCCAAGATCAGGGCACCAGTATGATCATGCTCTGATGAGGGCCCTCTTTCTGATTCAGAGCTGGTACCTTCTACCTGTGTCCTCCCATGCTGGAAGGAGGGGGGATTTTTGTGGGGGTCTCTTTTCCAAGAACACTAATCCCATTCGTGAGGGTCGACCCTCATTACCTTAGCATCCCCCAACTCCTGATACTATTACATTGGGCATTGGGACATAAGAGTTTTGGGAGAGCACAAACATTCAAACCATAGCAAAGGTCAAGACTGTAAAAAGATACAGGAAACCCCAGAATAAATTCAACTGTGCCCTGGAGCTTTAAATGATGTTGGAAATGAGATATGATACTTTGGATCACCATTTTTATCTTTTGGATTCATTAACAGTTATTAATTAATTAGTTTTCTCCTTTTCCATATATTGTGGCATGTTTATGGATGAAAGCTCCAGTCAACAGAATATCACATCTCTGAAAAATAACAAGGGATTTTAGTCATCAGGTGTTTCTGGCACAAGGCTGAATCATAGGAAGTAAACACTGAACAATAATATAAAAGGATAAAAATAAAGGGAAGAAAAACAAAACTCATCATGAAGTAACTCCATTGGTAGTCCTAGTTGGAAAGAATTCCTAGATAAGTGAATCATAATCATTTATGTAGCCATGTGTCAACAAGTGATACTTTTTTTTCTCGAAAACCAAACTAAAAGTGACAGGCTGAGCATGAGCTGAAGCATACTGAAGAAGCATTTCACTAACACGACACATGAGAATAATTTGAAAATCTAGATTAACTGCTAATTTCTCACCAATCTTGTGTTCTTTAATATCTACAAAACATCATTGCTTAGAATCATAGGGAAGTAAATGTAAAGGGATTTTAGTCATTCAGAAAATTTGTATGGCAGATAGTAGACAAGCTAAATATTAGGGATATCAAAATTGGGGGGAAATTCTTGTAATTGAGACAGTCATGATAACAAATAATTAGAATACAATGTACTGTGAACTAAAAAGAGTATAAAACCAGTTACTCCTTGCTTTCAAGGAAATAACCGTCCAGTAATAGACATGTTATAACAAATGATTACTTTAGTTAACTCTCAGTCCTCATTTTACTTTGGCAGATTTTGGATTGGAGTGACTTTGTACTGTGTTGATATAACTAAAACTGGAATTGTGTTTCCTAGAATTCCCTTCCCGATATGGTTCTGCTTTAAGGTTGGCCAAAAGAGAAGCCTTCATGAGATCTGGAAGGAAGAAAGGCAGCAGCAGCTGTATTACATGCTGAAGGACAGTGTAGGAAACCAGGCACTGTGTCAGCTCATGCTCCTTGTTGACCTGCAGGCTCACCTTGTTTGGTTTGGGGCAGCAGTTGCGCGTGCAGATCCCTCAGCTCCTGCCAGACCTCCTTTATCCTCTCACACTGTGTGTGTACAGGTTCGTGGGAGGCTCTTTTGTGAAGCCTCTTTCTGCAGATCACTATCTGCATATCCCTTGTAGTGTAGGAGTTGGAAGTGGTGAGAAACAGATATAGGTAGAGACTGTCTTTTGGGGAACCACTTTATCCAGTTTGTCCCAGTTGATGTAGGTAGAGACTGTCTCTTGGAAGTCTAATTTATCCTGAGGATTCTAGTTTGTCCCAGCTGGCTACCAGTCTACCCAGCTTTTCATCCCAAATGCCAGTTCTGCTGATCTTAGTGACTTTAAGCCCACCGTTGGAGCAGTGGCAACAGGCTTCCATCGCCTTCTGTCAGCTCCCACAGCTGCATACAGTCTGGTCCCTGTAATGAATCCTTATTCCATATTACTCATATTGATCCTGCCTTTCTAGTGAGATACATACTTACTTTAATACATTTTGTAGAAAGAACCAAAGGAGTACTGAAGATTGGATGCAGATGGTGAGGAAAGAGAAGAGTCAAAATGACTAAATCATAAATTAACATGATAATTTTAGTAATTCTATTTGAGCTATTTCTTCCATTTGGCTTCTGGGACACCATCCTTATGCATTCTCAGTCTCCTTTGCTGGATTCAAATCACTTACATGACTCCTGCATCTGGAGTGTTCCAAGACTCAAGATTTAAACTTCTGTTTTCTATTTAGCTCACTTCTTTGGTGAGCTCATTGAGGCTCAGAGGTTTAGTACCATATGAATGCTTATAACAACCACATTTGTATCTCTAGCCCTGACCTCCTAATTCATGCCTAACTGCCTACTTGTCATCTCTGCTTTTTCATAGAAGCATCTCAAACTTAAAAATACACAAAGCTTCTGAATTCTTCTGAAACCTCTCTGTATACAGTCTTCCCCATCATAGTCAATGGCAACGTCTACTCTTGCAGTTGTTTGTGTTGAAGACCTTCGGGTCATTTCTAGTTTCTCTTTTTCTCTTACAATGCGTATCTAGTTTGTCAGTAAATCCTGTTGGCTTTATCGTCACATGACATAGAGTATTCAGCCACTTCTCCAAACTTTCACTTGCTATGACCTAGTTTAAGCCACCATCATCTTTCACCCAGGTTACTGTGACAGCTTTCTAACTAATCTCTACATCTACCTCTGTCCCTCGCAGTATAGCCTCAAAACAGAACTAGCATGTTAAAATCAAAGTCAGATCATGCCACTGTTTTGCTCAAAATCCTACGATGGCGTCCCATCTCACCGAGAGTAAAAGAATGGTCTATAGGCCCTTCATGTCATAACCCCTGCCCGCAATCTTGATCCTGTACCACCACTACTGTTTTTCTGTTGCATTTGTCTCTGTGCATTCTCTTCCTGGATGCATGCAGGAGAACTTCCTTACTTTCTTTCAGACTAGCTCAAATGTCACTTCAATGACACTTTCTCTGGCCATTTTGTCTAAAACAGTAATTCCACACTCCACACATGCTCAGATCCACTTCTGGGCCCCTTGTCTGCTTTATTTCTCCTTAGTATTTATCTCTAAACCAATGTGTATTATTATATGTATTCTTATATATGTCTGTTCCCCTCCCCAGAATAATAAAAGATAATGAGGACAAGGATGTTTCTTCCCTACCCCTCTGCCACCCTGTCTTTAGAGGAATGCCTTGCATAGAGTGACCCTCAGTAAATATTTGTTAAATGCAGAATAAATCACGAATAAAAGTATCAAGTCATCAATTCAATGACAGAAGCACATACAAGAAATAAATCAGGGGACAGAAAGGGTTTCAACATGACCTTCACTGACTATCCTGAACAATAAAAACAATTCTTGTCATTTTATACACACTTTTAAAAGATTTTGTATGGGATTTTTTTCCTAATTAATCTCAGTATTTATGAGGCATGTGGTAATTGAGAAATGTGTCTTCACAGTAATTCTAAAAGCAGATGGCATTCATTCATTTATTCATTCAGTCCACAAATATTTATTGAGTGTCTACTATGTGCCAGCAGCTAGATACAAAGGTGAATAATGAAATATTCACAAACTTTAATTAAACCTTGGCAATGTGCTAGGCAGAGTGCTAAAGTATGGAGATAGAGAAATAAAAGTTACAGTCCAAAGAGCTGAGGATCTAATAGGAAAGACAAATAAATAGACAGTTACTAAACTTTGTGAAAAGGGCATAGCAAGTGCAAAATGGAATGTTTTGTATGATTTAATATAGGTATGAATAATCCAGATTTAAGGGCTGGGTTATCAGGGAAGGAATTCTATCAAATGTTAGTGTCTGGCCTGAGTTCTAAAAATTATCTTGTTTTACTAGATAAACTTCGTTAGGCAAATGGCAGCAAAAAGATTATTTTATTCTTTGTGTTTAATAAATATTTGTTAATTTTCTAGTATTTGAATAACCTTGTATTTGGAAGTATTATTTCAATAAACATTAAATGTATGAAACTGTACATTTTATTTTTTTATTTTTATTACTAATTTAAAATAAGATGCAATGGACCACTCAGAAGTCTTAAATGTTCTTCCAGATTCATATGGACAATATGGAAAATATTTATGCCACTTATATATTTGAGAATCTCTGCTCATGGAAAATAACACTGTGGATACATATTATCGGAAACAATAAAAATAAAATATTACAGTTCTGTAATTTCTCTTTTTCCTTGAGGCTCGATAGGTGAGGAAAAACACAATTTTCTGGTCAATTTGTAATTTATTTAATTTTGTATTTAGTTGCTTACATCAAAACATTAATTTTTTGGTTTTGAAATCCTGTGTTCAAGTAAAATGCCTAAATGGAGAAGATAATGTACTGTTTTGCAGAAGCATTGTATGATGGAAAAGTTGTTTAAATTATACATTTGGTGCAAACCCTGGGGCTGCTACTTGGGGGACGCAAATTAGAAGCAGACAATCATCAAGTTTAAATTGAATCAATTTTCCTGTACTCAAATGTGATGCTAATGTGCATATTTCACTCAATATTTTTATACGTCATAATTTTTTTGAGGCAGTTCTATTTTTGTTCATATCCTGCATAAAACAACAGCCTCAAAATATAGGTCAGGGTGTTACTGATTGCTTAGAGCAAGCACACACTTGGGAAATTCCTTCTCCTAAAGATTCACCTAAAGAAAGATAGGTGTTTGAACTTTTTGACATTCTGATGTCAAGTTATAAAATCTCTAAAAGTCTACATGTTTTATATATAAGCACATATGAGCATCAACTATAAACAATGAGCATCTGCTTAAATGAGATTCATATCTAAATTTTTAAGGATTATACATTAACTTAGATCTTTTAAGAATACCACAGCCTGATAAAATCAGATCATACAGATAAAGCATTAGTTACCCACAAAAAATTTCACTTTTTTCTTATATTATAATGTCCAGATTAATGCTATTTATATGGACATTAATGTATCTGGACATTTATTAATATATTATTTGCAATAATATGACTCACCTGCTCTTCCAGTTCAGGGCATGAAACTGATTCTTCTGTTATCTGTTCACTTTGATATTTTTCTTCTAATGAAGGTACATCTATGCTCACTGTGTTAATGTTCAGTTCTCCTAGGAAAAGTATGCCTAGAGCCTAGATGATTAACTACTTCTTGAAAAATATTTTTTAAAGGAAAACATAAGTGCTGAAGCATATAGAATATTAAAAATGTGTTCATTAACAAAAATAAATTTAAAATGAGAGTGGTTTTATATCTCCAGGGCAATAGCAAGTTATGCCTCAACAATCTGCATGAATTTATGTCCCTAAATGTTGTTCTATTTAGCACTCTACAAAACCTGTAGAATCGTATCAGTATACATAACATTTTGGGGAGACATCACTCACTAAAGGTGTTTCTCTTATTCCTTAACTTAAAAAATTTAAGGCATTATAGGTGTTTAATTCAGGTAACTGCAAGTATTTAATTCTTTTGCAGAATATATAGCAGAGGTATACAAATACCTCTATATAATGCTTTTCAGGGGAAAGGACTCCTTGACATAAAAAAAAGTGAAGCAACTGTTTTTAAGAATAAATAAAATATTTCTTTGTTTTCTATACTTTCAATAGCATATGCTCTTCTCTTCCTTCTGCTACTCCTGTTTCTTCTTCTTGTTACCATTCCTCCCGCTCCTATTTCTATCTCTTTGTCATTATGATTGACTTCCTTCAGCTGAGACCTTACTCATATGGTGGATACTGTGTTAGTTCTTCTAATGTCTTAACCAAAATAAATACATTTTGAAGTAAAATCAAGCACAGGATGGACTCTGCCCTTATTAATTCCTTGACTGGGTTAAGCATGTAACTCTGTAAGAATTAAGCTAACAGTTGATAAGTACACTATTTACAACATCAGAAAGCCTGCCTCCAAATTCTTAGAACATTTTCCCATAGGATAATGTAATATACCAGACAGAGTTTATCAGGGAATATTGGCTGCTTAGGCAGCATTCTACTGCCATCAAAGAAAGAGAGTCACCATCTGAATTACTTCCTTTCACATTCTATAATCACAAACTATCCTCACCTTGGTTAAAAGAAAAAAAGGTATGTTTAGATACTGCACATCTCTACCTTAACAAAACAAAACAATAACCAAAACTGAAAACAGAGGGGTGGTGGGAGGGATCATATACCCTGTTGCTTAAATAGAGGGCACATCTTATGAAAAATCAAAAAATATGGCCCTATTGTGTAAATAAGGGAAAGAAATACAGGCATAACATCCAAGAAGAGGCCATACACGTAGTGATTGAGATCACTGGTTTTGCAGATTCTGCAGAACTGGCATCAAATCCGTGCTTCACATTTAATCAGCAGAGCAACTTTGGGTGAGCTAGTTACCTCGCGAGTCCTCAGCTTCCACATACATAAAATGACAGTAGTTACAGCCTGTACTGTCACTGGGTGTACGAAGGAATTAAATAAGAGGGCATGAGAGTGTTCAGCACAGTACCTAAACAAGTAGTCAGTATATGGTATCTTGTTATTAATACGCACTAAAGCTAAATTGCTAAATCAATAAATATATAAATTTCTCTAACTGTGCAACTAAATATGTAGAACTCCAAATTACCCTTTCTAACATAAGTAAGTAGTGAAAAACGTGAATCACATTATTTTTTGGCATTTGCCAGAATATAGCTAGCTTTATTTTCTAAACATAACATCTGTTAAGAAGAAACATGTTTCCAACTACTCAATAAATATTTATTGAACACCTAGGATTTGTCAATCACTATTCTAAGACCAGATTGGAGATAAAACAGTGGACAAGGAAGGTAGGACTCTTGCTTTCCTGGAGTTTACTTTCTAGTCAGAAGAATGGGGTAGGGCGGGAAAGCAGAGAGATAAGAAATGAGTAAACAAACACATAAGATGATTTCATGAAATGCTATGAGGTCAAGAAAGCAAAATATTAGGGCATGATTGGGTGACTTTGGTTTGGGTGTGAGAGGAAAGGACTCTTTGAAAGTGTATTTAATTTGAGGTCTGAATGACAAGGAGGAGCCAGCTACAGCAAATTTAGAGACTCTAAGATGGAAACAAGTCTGCTATATGCCTAAGTAAGAAGAACAGGAACTAGGTCAATGTGTTTGGAGCTTACTGGTCTAGGGGAAGAATAAACTTCAAACAATTTGTTTTATGCTTCCATGTGTTTTCCCTTTTCTGGTTCACTGACCACTTTCTATTTAAATGGCATATTTATTCTTGATGTTAGAACAAAAGCATTTCCTTTTAATCTAAGATATTTACAGCATCCCAGAATATGCCCACCATGTACTCTGACATTATTAGGAAAATTAAAAATTCAACACAATTTATACATCAGAGGCAGGACAATTGTTCCTGGGTGTTTATAAAGGCTAGAAAATATTGTTCCATAGAGGCTTAAAGAGTTTATGTGAAAACTAATAATTCTCTATCTCAGTTGTAAGTTTCAGTGGGTCTATTTCCACCTGCAGTAACAGAAGTAGGAAGCGGGGGAAATGAAGAACATAGAATTGTAGTATCCTCGCCCCACTGGCATGCAAATCATTCAGCATTGCACCGCTGTACTGAAGCCTTTACTGCCAGGGGTCCCTGAGCAAATCATTTCCATTACTAGTCTGTTCTAATAACCCCTTTGCTGATTCAGCTACCTGAGTGTAAATATCATAGAAATGACTAGGAAATAAAAGCCAATTTGAAACACTGAAAAGATATCTAAAAGAAAATGGTTCCTGCATATGCCTTCATTTTCATAACTCTTTGTTTAAAAATCTGCTTATCATAGATAAAGTCTTTTGACTTTATCTGAAGCCAGTGGAAGAAAAATAATTTTTCACACATCACTATATGTTGCTTAAAGCGCCCTATCTTAAATTGACAGCTCTTTCACCTATATTAACACAATACATATAGAAAAGCTTCTAATTCTTTATGTGTGTGTATGTATTTACTCCAAGTGAAATTGCCACAACTATTAAAACAGCCACAGTGAATTCCATAGGATTACAGTTAAAGTTGTTCATTGTCTATTCAATAGACGTCTTAGTGAGTTGTCTTGAGGTACATATGAGATCATGCACTGTTTATTTGTTAGACACAGGAAGTGTTTTTTTTTCTCTGTCTGAGCTTCTGTTCAGTCCTATATTCAGCCCTCCTCCCAACCCCCAATAGCCTTTTAATCTACTAGCTGTTGAATTTAAAGACTGGCCTCGAACGAAAAAATCCTTTGTGTGATCTGTATGACGACAATATTAAAGTAAAAAAGTGAATGAGTAATGTAGTTTTTGAAATTCATTCCAAGTAATATTAGTGATGTAGTTTGAATGTTACTACTTTCATATCTAAAATACAAGATTATCTTAGAACTATGATTATTACAAATTACTTTTAAGCTGCATAATTATATATGGTAAAGCTGATCGGAGTACGTTTAAAAGACTATAAATTGCAGAGACATAACCAGCTGCCTTCAGAAAGAATTTGTAATTAACAAACCTTCATAGTGTTAAGTTAAAATCTCATCACAATTAAACTTAAGGTAGTAAAATACATTTTAAAATATAAAGGCTTAAAGAAAAGATGTTCATGATGAAAACGTAGACTGAATTTGTGGCTTTTACAATAAATAAGGAACACTGAATTATGCCAGAATAAATTGTATCACTGAGTGTACAAGTGGAATTTTAAGTGGTTTCTATTATTGTTATTGTTGTTGTTGTTGTTGTTATAATACATACATGACATCAATTCATCCTTTTCCAGTCTGGTATGAATATGTGCACATTTTTAAAAAGCAGAAAGTTACCTTTAAAATCAAGATTCCAGAAGTCTTTTTGCATTTGTGCTAATGTTTCAGGTTGAACCTAAATAGGACCTGTTTAACCATCAGCAATATCTTGTCTGGTTTCTAAAAGGCATGAGTAGAAACTGAGGTGGAGGTCACCCTGTGAAGACAGCTTAGTATGTGTGGGAGTGGGATGGTGGGGGGCGGGGATGGAGCAGGAGCTGATCATTTGCATTTGACTCACTTTTTGCCTTTAGCAGAAGATAATTGCAGCTATTTATAATGATGGCAATATTAATAGTTTCCATAAATACCTATTTTTGTACTTCTTTCTTTCTAAATATATATTTAAGTGCTTTTCTCTGTTTTATGTCACTTAGAATTGGCTTTATAGAATTTATAATCTAGCATAAGCACTCCAAAGGAAAACAACAATTTCTTCTGGAGTTTTTGCCGCCTTTTTCCACACAGCGGCTGCAAGGATGTTAGTAGAGATAAAAATTGAGAAATAATAGGCAGAGTATGTTTTAGTTAAAACAGGTTGCTTGATTGAGAAAAAGAGCTAGCATATGCTATTCCATTAAGCCATCACAGCCAGGTGTGAGAGATATTAAAGAGGTTACGAAATCTGTGGAAGCAAGACTCAAATTCAGAAGATGTAGCTTCCTGCTAAGCTTGAATGGGGCTCAAGTGAGGTTGAAGTTTGGTAAGTTAAAGAGAGGTGAAAAGGAAAACATCTGACATGAAATTGAATTTGGTTCATAGTATTGTCAATTGATAATGTTTATCATTTAATCATGCTGTAGTAAAGTTGTATAAAAATGCGAAGGGCAGGAATTTCACTAAGCTGATGATTAAGTAATATGACAGTTAGCAACCTATTTTGAAGAACTTATTAACCCTAGACCAAGAATATGGTGTTTCTAGTTGTTTTTTTTTTCCCTACTTCAATAAATGTTAATAATAAACATAACATGAAGTTCTTTTGATCCTTTAGTGTTTTACTTTATCAGAGATGTATGCATGTCATAAAAATTAAGTAGGGAAGTAATCTAAGTATACATATTTTTTAAAAAGACTAAAGGAGACCTGCCTTTCCATTCGATGACATAGTCTTCCTTTAAATTGGAGAAGGATAAACTTAAAGATAACCTCATTTTCACTGGTCTGAACATCAGGAAACAAGGGCTTTGTTAGAAAGAATGGTAATTGTAGTGCCTCAGTCAATCCTGAAAACTGCTCTTCTATTAGCATTCTAGCTAATTTCAGCAGTCAGAATAGAGTATGGGAAAAGTGACCTTGAATACTGTATCTGGCCATCCTTATTTGGAATATTTGCCAAACTCAACAAATTTTGCAAAACTGTATGGCTCTGCACACTGAATGAAAAAATTAGAGAATTCAAAAAAGCAGATAAAAGTGCTTTTCAGATCTCAATCATCTCTCTTATCTCTGCCAGCCCTTCTCTCACTGCCAGGCCCATCCACTCTCATATTATCTTTTCTCCTTCTCTTGGTCTCCTGGGCTCTTTCTCTCTCTCTCTTAATCACAAACAAGACGTCTAGTTTATAAGGGCCTGTAAAACATACAGTTTCCCCCACTTTGTTACTTTTAACTTCCTTTTTATTTCCTCTCAATTTTTCCTAAATGTTGTATAAATATAAATACTGAAAAAGAACAAAACTATAAGGGAACAGGAGCTACCCTAAATATAAATAAATAAAGAACTACAACATTCACCTGAGCTGGGCACACTACAAATTAGGGATCCTGGTCAAAGGAGCAGGAGAGTTTGCAGCTAGTTATTTTCTAGAGGTCTTCTAACCCAGCAGTCCCTAGAAGGCATAACTCCTCTCCCACTACTGTGCACTGATGGGTTTCATGCTGGAAAGTCACAGGTTAGCCTTGATGTTAGTCCCACTCTTCCTGGTCCAACATTATGCCCTAACCAAACCTCCCTTCTAATGAGAATGCTGAATTATCACTTCTGGATAAAAATGTAACCAAGATTTGTGAAGGATCATATCTATTCACAAAAGCTACTCTCCAAGTCTCTGTTTAGATGAATACTGGAAATCAGAGAATCTACAGTAGTCTTCTTAAATCCTACTAAGAACTCAAAGACCCTTAGGAAAACGCTGGGAGTTTTGAGCGAATATAATTGCTTGCTGGCACTATAGGAATTAGAAAACCTCCAGAAACTTAGAGGAGTTTATCTGCTATCCTAGATATTAAATGAACTAATACTTCCAGTAGGGTTAAGTAGGGTTCCAGTACAAGGCAGTCAGGAAGATTTGATGCATTTTAGTGAATGAATGGATAAAAATGAGTGAATGAATGAGAAAAATGCATAATTTGAGGAGCTGAATAAATGAAATTCATAAAATGTTCAGGTTTTTCTTTAGTGAGAAATGGTGTTTCATCTCGTTCCCATCTGGCTTCTTTATGACTGACATGCACATGGCCTTTGTGGTGAAAGGATAGAAAGCCACTGTTTTCCTCAATTGTGGCAACAGTCTCTTGCCAGAACTGAGGCACCAATGTGCAGATTAAAGGTATAATTCCCAAAATTTGCCATCCAGTCACCAGAATTACACCACCAGAAAGTGGAAGGTCACCTTTCCCACTTCAGGTTCCATAATGGAATGGCCCCATCAGCCTTTTCCTCCGCTGGGATTCCAGTCTGAGGTGGCTCCAGGCTCCAGTCAGCCCTTACTTCCCAGGTCTCTCTTTTTGTAAAAAAAAAAAAAAAAAGGGGACATATTATATCAAAAATAACAATCAATATTGGAGATTTTCAGGGGTAACATTCATGAAAGAAAGATCCATTTCTATTTTTTACGATTTTTTAAATCAACAATGATTACAATGATATTTATTTTTTTCCTCAAAATTTCAGTCCATGAATGTAGCTTTTAGAACTATTGAAAAGGTAAAATTAAATGAATCAAGGTACTTAGTGAACATATATGGAATCGTATTTGTGAAAACCTAAATTTGGAGATATTAAATAATATGAATTTTTTCATTATACACATGTTTTTAATTTCATCTTAATTGGCTATTGTTTGGGAAGAAAACATTGCTCATACCAGATCTTTCCAGTTTTCTACATAACATATTGATTTATGGTTCATTTGGAGTTCATAATGGGAAGGTCATTACATTAATTACACCTTCCTCACATCCTTTCCAAGTGAAATTAATTTTTCCTTCCACTACAGATTATATTAAATCAATAAGATTATTGTTTTATTTGTATATTAAGTTTCTGAATTTAGCATGAATTATTTATACAGTATATACGACTATGAAGCAGTTGCTTTTACATAAAACAATTTTATCCTCATTCATTTGTTCAACAGTTTAGGCAAATATTAAATTCAGGAAAACTGAGGAAAATTATCCCATTTTAAACTTTAAGCAGGGTCAGGCCTAAATTAAGCCAGAGACCTTTCCACAATCAGGAGTGTAGTGTGATAATCCCTGAGACTTCAGTCTGAGGCTAACTCACTCTCCCCCTTCCAGATCCATAAAGCCTTTGTTTTATCATCAAAAATTTCCCAATTTAGAAACTGAGGTCAATAAAAAGCAAAGTAAATACATTCATCACATATATTTTTAATGTATCCATTGCTCACTTTTTCTTCCTGTTCCATATACAGACTTAAATAATTCTTACATAATAACAAAAATAGCTAATATTTACTGAATGCTTACTGTTTGACAAACATGATGGCTACTAACTTATATGCATTGTTTTATTTTATTCAGAACATAGACCTATGAAGTACAAATGATGTTATTGCCATTTTATAGCTGAGAAAACAATTCAAATAACTTGCTGAAGGCTCACAGCTAGTAAATGGAACTAAATACAGATCAGTTTGATTCCAAATCACTACACTATGTTTCCTATTTGTGAAAAGCATTATATTTTCTTTTTTTTTTTAATTCAGGGATTTATTTTTTAGAATCAATTTAACTCATAATGAAGGTATGCATATAAAGGAAAATTTGTTGATAATGAAAATGAACATCTTTTGTTTTTACCTATAACTAGTGTAGATATTTGAAATCTGAGATAAATTTGAAAGGAGCTGACTCATCTAAGCATCATTTATCCTAAATCACATATACAAACATAAATGCATGTGTAGTTCATAATGTAATTAAGAAAATTTGCACAGTGATAAAATGATAACTTTTAGGAAACCAACATACTCCAGTGAGAATAGTTTTACCATTCCCAAGCATTTGAGATGAAAAGCATTTTCCTCCCTACCTCATGATAATGGAATCCCAGCACTGAGTTGTCACGGAAGAAAGTCACGATCAACATATTGACCAGAGGTGGAACAATTCAACAAGAGGTAGGAGTGGGCTATGAGAAAGTTGCTCCTTTCAGGAAGTAAGGCTTTGTGAGTTTGGGAGTCAGCCTTTCTCTGCCATTATTCTAGGAGCGGTTAGCATAGGGTCAGAATCGGGGACAAAGGAAGGGTGTTTTACAATCCTCTTGCATGCTTAACTTCCTGCCTCAATTCCCCTGTCACTTCCATACTGTTGAAACATGAATGTTTTCTGAATAATCTGTTCATGCTCCAGAATTAATAATTTCCTTAAATTAATTCTCTCAGCCCCACTTACAAGAGTATCATTATCAGGTTGTAAAAAATCTAAATCAAAGAAGAACCCACATAGAAATTGTAAATAATGCAAAGGGATAGTTTTCTATAAAAGTCACTTTTAATAAATGAGGTTTGAAGCTAAAATGCAAGAGGAAAAATTATTGGGGTGTGTATACATGGTATTTGCGTGTGTTGACTTTGGGCTTCCTTTAAACTATAGTTTCAAAAGCTATTCTTTACATTTTCAAATACAGCTTTCACAATGTTTGGTATTTGTAGATATCTTTCTCATATTAAAAGAAAATGATGCATTGAAAAAAATGCATAAGACCTTAATGTATCATATATAATACCCAAGTTTTCATTTTCTCCTTCAATTTTTTAAAATTAAATTGCGGGTGTTAGGTTTTAAGTGCAAGCTAAAAATAATTTTCATTATATGTTTAATATTTAAAGGAGAAGTTTGTGGTTAAAAAACCATATTGGTGTGATAAATTATAATGTCTTATCTTTGTCTTAGGAAGATCCTCTAATTAATTAATTAGGGTGAAATCATTTCTTTGAAAATCAAGTTTTTCAAAGAAACATTTTTTAAGACTTTTAAAAATTATGTTTAGTTTAGTATAGCCTATAAAGTACTGACATAATTTGATAGGTTTGTGATATTTTTGTTCTTAGTAAAAAAATCTCCAAAGAAATTGATTTAAAGTTTTCTACCTTCTTAGATCTTGCAAACCAATATTATCAAAAAGAATATTTTAAAAATATTTTAGAGAAAAATATTTCTGTTGTAGACTCTCATCCCAGATCAGTGAGTTCTTATTTTATACCTCTTGATAAATTACTTCTAAGCACATAAGTTGAATCAACCCTGAAAACAAGACTGAGCTACAGTGTCTAGAGGCTTGCCAAGATTCACTCAATATAAGACATTATCCGTATTTTTGTAATCTCTTGGCTTGATCAGTCATTTTTGGTCATTTTTAACCTCCTTTCTTTTTCTCCCTTCCCTCTGAATACAAGTTACTTTCAATATTTAGGGGTCAGTGGTTGATTTCTTCAACATTTTTATCAAAAGTGTTCCACTCAAGTAATAGAAAGTAAAACTGAGCAGGACCCTGTGGGGCCCTCCCAGGTACAAAAAGCCCTTCTGTGTCCCCTGTCTCTTGTTTGTAGAAAAGGCTTTAGTCTTCTAGACCTTCCTGAGTTCCAAAGAGCCAACTCACGCAGTTATTAGTTAGAGAAGCAATGGAATTCAGAAACAAAGGAAAAGCAACTAAGCAAGTTAGTTTGAACAACAGTTCAGTGATTAAACAGACTCCTAGTTCTTCCTCAAGGAATATATATGACAATCTGACGCATAGCTTTGAGTTGTTCCTCAGAAACTCAGACCCATACCCAAGTGGAGGATGATGACAACATGCTGACTACAAGTATGTAGACCCCAGACTGGTTGAAACAGAGGTTGATGGTTAAGATTCCAGAAGCATCACCCTGTTACCTCACCACCAACCAATCAGAAGAAACTCCATGAGCTGCAACCCTCACCTCAAATGTTTCCTTTAAAAATTCTAACTTGAAAGCCATCAGGGAGTTCAGGTCTTTTGAGCAAGAGCTGCAACTCTCCTTGCTTGGTGTTCTGTAAATAAATTCTGTACTTTCCTTCACCATAACCCAGTGTCAGTAGATTAGCTTTGCTGTGTGGTGGGCAAGTGGACCCAGGTTTGGTTCAGTGACATAGGTATATTAATTTTTTTGAAAAGAATGTTGCAGGAAGTAAGGTCAAATGCTTTATTTCAAAATTTCAAATGTCTGGGAAGTAAATGACAATGGAATATTAAGATTGTTAGTATTTAGAGTGCAGATTAACAAAAGTCTTACAAAAATGCCCATGCATTTATAGGGCATATCCAATAATTTAATTTGAGGAATATAAACATTTTTTAAAAGTGTATGGTCATTGGAATATGAAAATGATTGTAAATCTTATCAAATGATTCAGTGGAAAACAGGTTTCTTGTATTGTACCCCATTGATTATAAAGAAAAGCCTAAATGTACCTAAATTTAAAAGACCTTGTGAATTCAGATGTAGTATTGAAGTAGTCAACTACGTAAGTTTTCATTGCAGCAAATCTTAACATTGGCTTCTTTGTGATGATTTAGGTGGGACAGGAAATCAGAGTGTGAGAGAACATCTAATTTGCATATACCACTCAGAATCCTGATTCACCAGGACAGGTGGCCAGAACGATATTTGCATGAAGAGCTAGCAGACCTGCTAAGAAAACCATGAGCCTAACTCTTAGATGACTCTAGGACAGTGGTTTCTCAATTACAACAATGTTGCTCCCAGGAAATATTTGGCACCAACATTCCAAACTATCCAGATTACTTTGATCATAGGTACTTTAATTTAGATAAGATCTACTCTCAGTTTTATATCATCTATACTTCAATAATATTTTCATGCGTCTATGTGTTATCGAGCAGTTGGTATGTTTGGCAGATACTTTGAAGTAAGTTCTTTTGATGTTATTCATCTAAGAGTAAAAGAACCAAATAAAGCCAAATTCAAAATTTTGTGGCACAGAACTAAGACTAGCCCTCCAAGTTGATGTTATCTGATTAATACAGTTGGATACAATTTCCAAACCAGATTCACGTGTGGAAATGAATCTAGCACTGTGCTGAAATCAAACTCATTATGTCTATGACACTTTTCTCATAGGTAGAGACACCAAAAAAATCTGTTAGTCTTGTGCTTTCTCTTTCTGGTGAACCAATTTCTACTTCTATTAATGATTATTACTGAAAATGTCATTTCTTTTCCCCCAGTACACTGCATGATTTACTAGTCTCTCACAGATTTTCATGAGTGATATAAGAATCAGCTTCTCATCATTAGAGAACAGCAAACAGTCATTATAAAACAAATTTGGATGATTTCCAGAAATGAATTGATGGTTGGACATTCACAGACCTTTATGGAAACTTTCCATTTTTACAGATGATACTAATGACATGAGGCAAGAGGAAAAAACAAAATTGAATATACAATAAATAAATCTTTTTAAGTTGTTTATATATTTGAAACACTTAAAATCCTGGATATCTAAGAGAAAACTCAATTCTCTCAAGTCTCTGAAAACTATTTCCTAGGTATACAGTATTAGGATGTGAGGACCAGAGTTTTAAGGGAGTGAAGTCTACTCAGAATAGTACTTAGCAATGTTTCCTGGTTACCTAGGTTAAAACACATGTTCTTTTTGTCTATATACTTACTCTGTGCTTCAATAATGCCCTGGATGTATCTCTGGCATTGTGCTTCTAAATTGTATTACTACATATACCTTTTAATATTTCTGTTTTGCTCATGAGACTGAGAATTTTGGAAAAAGGTTGTTATTCTTCTTTAGACCTCTCGTGACTATCTTTATGCCTGGCATACATTTGATGCACATAAAATTTATTGAAAGATAAATGAGTGAACATTTTTCATAAATTTGGAAGCAACTTTTTGTTTGTTTGTTATAGAACAGAAGTTTCAGGCTTAGGGAAAGAAATCAAAGTGTGAAACAACTTTAATGGTGCTGGGCAATCCATTAAAAATGACTCAAAGGGGTGATCATGTAGCAGCATGATTACATCCTTCTGTGAATTATTTTCTTTTAATTTTATGTGTGTAAACATTACCTTCTAAAAATATGTTATTAATTATCAAATTAATCTCCTTATTGTTTTCCCTGCTTTGTCTCTGGCAGTTTATTTACAACAAAGTATACAATGTATTCATATTATAATGTAGGTCAAGCGGAGAGGGTAACAGCTCAGTGGTAGAGTGCAAGCTAAGCATGCACAAGGTCCTGGGTTCGGCCCCCAGTGCCTCCATTAAAAAATAATTATAATAAATAAAAAACTAATTACCTCTCCCCCCAAAAAACCCCAAAATAAATAAATAAAACTAAAAATAAATACATAAAATAAAATGTAGATCAGGTAATATCACTCCTCTGCTCAAAAGCTTTCCATGGCTCCCTAATGAAGAACCAGGTCTGCAGTATCTTGCCCCCTTCTCACTTCTCTGACCTCATCCACCTTGTGTCTCCTATTCTCTTAGCTCACTCGGCTTCATCATGCTGATGACACGCAGGCACAGTCCTGCTCGTGGCATTTGTCCTTCTGTCTGGGAGACCCTTCTTCTGGGAAATCATATGTCTTGCATCCTCACCTTCAGGTCTTTGTTAAATGCCACTTTGCTAGTGAGGATTTTCTTGTACCCTGTTTGAATGTTGAATTGCCACCATCCCCTGAGACCCTCCCCACTACACAGGCACAAGGTCCTGTTTCCTTACCCTCTTGCCTCTTTTTCTTACCGTTTATCATAACATGCTATATATTTTACTTATCTTTCTTATTGTTGTCTCATCACAAGGGAAGCCACCTCAGGGTTTCTTTTTTTTCACTGTTATGAATCCTAGGCCAAGCACAGTGTCTAGGATTCGATAGACATTAAAAAAAATTATTGAATTGATGAAAAAATGAATACTTGATAGCAGATACACTTTAGTTTTATGTATTGTGTTTTTGATGATATTTTTATTTCTATATTTAAACATACCTTCAAAAATGGCATATGTATTTGATACATAGAGGAAATTTCTTTTGAAATTTAAATATTAAAACTAAAATTTCCAAGAGACTACCTTTTGCAAGGCAAATAGGAATAAAATATTCAACATTGAATGAGGAATATAACTTTTACTATACCCTGGACTGCTAACTGGCCTTGGAAAGAAATACATTTCTTTTTAATAGTGTTAACCTTAAAAAGTAGCTCTGTGTAAGAGATGGATGTGTCCTTTACGAAACAGATTTTCACTATACACCACCAGAAGATCAAGACTGTTAATAGTGAAATATCTATCTTTAAAATAACTTCATAGAGTATAATACGCACCAAGAGCTTTACAAAAAGAACACCAGTATTGTCAATCTTTGTTTTTAACTGACAATGTATCATGCTAAACACTAAAATGTGAGTCAATGTCAAGGCAATGATGAATGCCTTTGTACATTTAATCTGTTTCCCAGGACACTAAATGATTTTTCCAGCTTATCATAGGTTTCACATGTGACATGAGAATCAGCTGTGACCACCACATCATTAGAAAAAGGGCCACAAACTGGCAGTAGACAAACCAATCAGGATAACTTCCAAAGACTCAGGAAAGGAAGACTTAAGTCCTCCTGGCCCAACCGTCCCTCTGGCCAAAGGATAAAAAAAATATTGTAACTGAGCAAAGCATGATGGACTTCCTAAAATAGTCCAAAGACTTTGTTTTGAAAATGAATGGGTAAGAGAAAATATGTAGGAAGTAAGGGTTTTAGTCAAGCTAGCCATCTGTTTTCAGGTCTTTATGCTTTTATAAAGATTTTTATACCTTTTTGATAATGAAAACAAGATGTGCATTCCTTACAAATACCTAATCTTACCCTGTGACCTCAGCCTCGTCAACAATCAAACCCTCTACCCTCAGCCAAATTAAATGCAAACTCTTTCAGAACAAATATGCCTTTGAGTCAGGAAGACCTTTAACATTACTGTGTGCAGTTATTTGATGCCTGCACAGCTGAATATTAGTCATCAGTGCAGTAGGTTAACCCTTGTCCTGCTCCTTCAGATAAGGACAATGTTGAAGTAATTGGATCCAACACTTTGATAAACCCCTTAGTTTAGCTCAAACCCCCTAGGTAGTCAGAATATTGCTTGGATCACATAGAAGGCTGATATTGGTGCTATTTTCCAGGCCCAGAGAGAACACAGATCAGGAAAATGGAACAATATGTGTGGGTGTTTTATTTAATTGCACTAAAGTCTTTTTAGTGTGGTATATGATCATGACTTTTATATTTTCCTGGGTAATAATATTTACTAGTACTAATGCTTAAAATACAGGAAAGAAAGAAAAGAAAGAAAAGAAAGAAAGGAAAGAAAGGAAGAAAGGAAGAAAGAAGACACTTCAACTCTGAAGCGACAGTGAGTTAGGGCCTGAACACAGCCAAGGGGAAGGACGCTCCAGGATGTCCCGGCATCAACTATCCCCCCACTACTTAATGTCAGTGTCCCCAGGCAGAAAATGAAAGAAGCTGGGCTGTGAAATGACCATGACTTAAATATTTTTGTTTCATATGTAAATATATGTCACGGAGAACATTCATTCCTCTTTTTAAATATTAATATTTTAATTTAAACTAGCATTTTATGCTATTTGTTTCCCTTTTTCTTTTCTTTCTTTCTTTCTTTTTTTTGAGAGAAAGAGTCTAAAGCTAGTACTCTGGAATCTCCCTGAATTTCAGAAATATTATAGAAACTGAAATTTGATGAGCCACCAGAAAATCATATTTATAGAGAGGAAACAAATTCAAAATATAAAATCACTTTCTGTTAAGAAAGTGTCATTTTTTGAGTACAGGAAAAAGTCTTTGTTTTGTTTCTTAACACAGCAGTTATGAATAATCACCATCCTCATGTATCATCCATCTCCTGCCCTGCCCTCCTGCAACTCAGATTGTGACTGGGACTAGATGTCATTCTGAATAAAATAAAACCCACAAACATGCCAAGGTGCCTGGAAAATTCTTCTCTTAATTAAAAACCCTGTAGGAGAAATACACCTGATAGCTGTTGCTTTCAGGGAAAACCTACTTATTACTTTAGTGAATTCTTGGATGTATCTGAAGAAGGCACCTGTAGGCAGCCATGGGTTAAAGTTCTGGGATCCTCTTAATTGGAAGAATGAGGGAAATATTTTTAGAGAGATAAAATTAGGAAGGAAATAGTTTGCTCTTCGTCTAAGGAGAAATTCTAAATAAGGTTGCAGGGAGAAATAATAAAGAGTTTTATTTTTTTAGTTTTAATCTAACTTTTTACTGAGATCACATGTACTCAAGGATCAGAGGGAATGCCACAGAACATTTTCTTGGGTGCCCTCAAACTATGTGTCAACACTGAAATTGATTCTTTAAAATATACATATAAAAGGTGCACCTGTTTCTCCTGCCATCCAAATCCCACCTTTCAAATCATCATCTGTCTATTGTCAGATATTTCCCTTTATTATGACAACTAACAGCAACAACCCACATTTTCTTTCAAACTGCAACATGAATCATTGTGCTCTAAGTTTTTGGTAAGAACGGATGCATCTATATTCTTTTTCCACATCTCCTATTTGAACTGGCTTGCTTTTCTATTGGTGGCTTCTAGCTGTCTTAATACAAATTCTGGCAAACGAGAACAGTTGAACGCTATCCAGCTGGCTTTCTAATCAGGTGTGTGTAAATATGAAGGCCATTCATCCGTAACAGACAGGTTACTTTTGCATTCTGTTTATGAGGGCAAGTCCAGCTTATTTCAGATTCTTGCTTCAGGAATTTAGAGTACTTTTAGAGCACAAAAGCAGCTTTAATACCCTCCCTCGGAAGACAGCTTTGGTTAGACCATCTTGCCCATAGCAGTGATACTGAATAATCTCCATGATATATCTCTACCATTCACTTAAGAACAGGATGTATTGGTTTTATGTCAATATTTGCTTCTGTGAAATAATTATTTTGTAGCCTAGCTCCTTCAGAATCTTATCTTTAGTATTCATAAAAGCTACTAGTAGTGATGTCCATTTCCTGACACTCCATAAAATCTATAAATCATTTCTGGCACCTCTTCGCCCGCAAATTAATGCCTTTTTTCTTCACATGGATTTAGATCAATAGCAATATAGAGAAAGCAACTCTCCAATCTAAATACTTTGTGTTTGTGATGCACAATTAACCTGTAAATTCCATGAGATTTGAGAAGACAAGATATTTGCCAATTTTCCCCATCAGTAATAAAATCTGCTTTCTTCATATATCACTACAAACAAACCAGTCATTTCATGAATCATTTCATGAATGTCATAAAAAATTTTTATCAAGTTTAAAGTGAGCAGAAAGTCCATCTTTTTAATTTGGGATAGCAGTGACAATATTTGACACATCTTTATTAGTGTTTTAAATAGTTTTAATAGCAGTTCTGCATAAAATAAAAAAATATATATTTATCTAAGTCTCAGTAAGTCTCCCCCATTTCAATTTCTTCTATTTTACCTAATAAAGTAAAAATAAAGATAAATAATAATAATATTACAGAAGCTAATAGAACATTGTTCCAGTTTTTATTTACTGTTTCCTTGCTGTAAAAACAGGCTGGCGATGGTTTCTCGGATATAACACCAAAGGCACAGGCAACTAAAGAAAGAATAGATAGATTGGACCTCATCAAAATTAAAACATCTGTACATCAAAGAATACTACTATCAAGAGGGTGAGAGGACAACCCACAGCCAATCATATAGCTGATAAAAGGTTAATATCCAGAATATATAAAGAATACCTTCAACTTAACAACAAAAAACCCCAAACAACTCAATTCAAAAATTGGCAAAGGATTTGAATAGACATTTCTCCAGAGAAGACACACAAATGACCAATAAGCACATGAAAAGGTACTTACCAAAGTTAATCATTAGGGAAATGCAAATTGAAACCTTAACAAGATACCACTTTACACCCATTAGGATGGCTATAATTAAAAAACAAGCAAACAAAATCCAAAAAATAACAAGTCTTGGTGAGGATGTGGGGAAATCGGAACCTCATGCATTGCTGGTGGGAATATAAAATGGTGCAGCCATGATGGAAAACAGCATAGTGATTTTCTCCAAAAATTAAACATAGAGTTGCCACATAATTCAGCAATTCCACTTCTGAATGTATACATGCCCCACAAAATAAAAATCATGGACTTAACAAATATTTGTATATCAATATTCATAGCAGCGTTATTCACAATAACCAAAAGGTGGAAACAACCCAAATGTCTGTCAACAGATGAATGCAGTTCTTAAAAAAAAGTGGTATGTACATACAATGGAATAGTATTCAGACTTAAAAAGAAATTCTGACACAAGCTACAATGTGGATGAACAACGAAAACCATGCCAAGTAAAATAAGCCAAACACAAAAGAATTATTCCACTATATTAGGTATCTAGAATGGGCAAATTCATAAGCACAGAAAGTAGAATAGGGGTAACCAGGAACTAGAGGAGGAAAGAATGGGGAGTTATTGTTTAATGCATATAGTATTTCTATTTGGGATGATGAAAAAGTCCTGAAAATGGATAGTGGTGATGGTTGTACAACATTGTGAATATACTTAATGTTACTGAATTGCACGTATTTAAATGGATGGTAAATTTTATGTTATGTATATTTTATCACACTTTTTAAAAATCGGACAAATTTGAAACAAAGTAGGCTGAACAGTACTTTGAGCTAGTATTTTCAGCTGCCTGCTTAAGATAGTTTTCATTTTAGAAAGTGAGGTGAGTTGAACTATCTCAGTTTGAGGAATTAATCTTCTTCTGTGTACATCTATAGTTCCTGTGTATTTTCCTGATTTTTAGTCCTTCTTTGGTTTTGACCCTGGACTACTGCCCAGGTACTTCCTTTTGCATTTTCAAAGCTCGTATTGTCATGGGAATAATCTCTTCTCTTTGGCTTTCATCTTAGATGTCAATCCTATTCCATAAACTTACTGATCTTGTGACATGCTCCCTAGTTTTTCACAATATACAGCCTGATGTTGATAAATCCAATATAACCACCACACGACATGACCTCAACTGTTCAATGTTTGGATTCATAGAATTTATGTTCATATATATGTCAGTTAGAGGGCAAAGCAAACATAGAAAGAAAGCCATGGACATAACACTTAGCTATTGTTTCCTCGGTGGATTCATGTGATCTATATCAAAATTGGTAACTAACTTAAATATTCCTGTGAGATTTTAATGAATGAGACTCTAGTGCACCCCAAAGCACTCAGACTATTTCTCATTATTGCTCTCTCCCTGATATGATCTGTTTAATTTTTTTATTCTCTCACGAGACCCAGGGTTAGAGACTATATGTTATTCATCTTTATATCTCCAATGCTTAGCAAGGTGCTCACTAACTCTTGATTGACCTATACCATCTAATAAGATAATAATAGTATTTTGTTTCATACATTTTCACATGCATTATTTGTTTTAACCCTTAAAAAACTTTGAAAGTTAAGCATTATTATTATTAATTTACAAATGAGAAAATGGGAGCTTGGATAGTTTTGACATCTCAAAGGTAAACCAGCATCTGAATGGTAGAACCAAACTGCTAATGTCTCTTGATTTAAGAGGTGATGTATGTTCAGTGGCATCACATTTGCCTCCCTGATTATCATTCAAATAACACTGTTAAGGGAGAACATGTCATCCATACTCCTCGTGTGTCTTTCCACACAGAGGAAACTGAATTCATTCTGCCTCAAAGGAGAGTGTGATCCACCTGACTGGACAATTTGAGAAAACAAAATTAAGCATTGTTTGCTTAAATTAGCTCATCTCTTTTTTCTTCTGGGAGCCAGATGCCTGCAGATAGCACATATTCTCCTCAGTACTTTCAACCCATAAGTCTTACCCAGAATGAAGTGCTTAGGTCTGTTTAAAGTCTAGTTGTATCCGATCTTAGATGTTCATCTCATTCACCTCTTATGCTGAGTACATTCTCCAACATAGTAGTAAAGTAATAAATGCAGTAATAAAGTTGATACTTTGTTCCCCATCTGCCTTCCTTTTTCTTGTCAATTTGTTCATATTCCATGCAAGTTGTTATTAGACCTCCCATAAAAGTCCAAACAACCTTCGTGAATAACTCAGGCCATTGGAAGTGTAGTGCGGAAGTATGCGCAAGCATGTGCAGCAGCACTCCATCACCGGCACAGACGTTAAGTGGATACTCAAAAATGCCACTAGGTAACCAGGCGACTTATATTTTTTCTAATAGAACTGAGAGATACTGGCCATCTTACAAATGACATTTAGAATATGGGCATTAAGGTCAAGTAGAAGGTAGTATACTTTCTTGCCATTCAATTAATGGATTCCAGGTACATAAAAAAAATTATATCAGATCTTAGATGTTCATCATATCTGATCCAAACATTTTTTACTGTTTATATTAAAAGGAGCTTCTTCTGACATATTTTTATATGAAAACTACATAGAAAACAATCTAAATGATGATTGGTATGTCTTCCCAAAAAACTAGTAGGACATATGAATAAACAAAGTTCATTTAAAAAATAAGTATTAGACACTAAATTATTTATCTAATTTTATAAAATACTGCTAGTTTAAATGTATTTGTTTTCTGCTAAGAATGTAAAAATGTGGATACTTCAATTTATTTAAACTGACAAATTTCTTAAATTCTCATCTTAATTCAAAAATTCCATTGTTTCTGAATTACTCAATATATTTAATCCTGAACTCAGTGAGCTGGAACTAATTTTTCAGCACCAGGTTCTTCGTTTGTTTCTTATGCTTGACATATAGCAATCAAAGGAGCTAATTTAGAAACCCCGTCAACTGAATGAAACCTTGCCAGGGACTTAATACTCGTCAAACTAAAGTTTAGTGCAGGTGACAATACATTTAAGCAAACATTTCCATATACCAATATGAAATCTAAAGACTTGTTGTTGTTGTTGTTTTCTGTTTTACTTTAATTACCAGCTTGGACTCCAGAGAAGTTAAGAGCTTTCCACATATATAATGTAATTTCTAAATCAGGGTTTCAAAAATTTTAAATTAATACATTAACTGAATTTACTTACTGCAGGACTGCTCTGAGTGAGTAATCATTTTCTAAAAAGAGATAATTGGAGGGGTTCCCCCAAACTTTTTTGACCAAATATCGGGAGGACAAAGTTTGACAAAACTTATTTTAGAAACTATTATTCCAAATCATCAAGGAGTGAGAAGTATTGACACGTAAACCAAATTTGCTTATCAATCTCAAGTGAAGCAGTGATTAGAAGCTAAGTGTTTAAACTTGGATTGTGTACACTTAATTAATGTCATTATATTATCATGATATATGTTACCTATAATTGGAAGATTCTGATGATTTCTTAGAGAATCTCAGCTACCTTCTTAATTCCAGTTTTCATACAGCCAAACCACAATCAGGTAGAGATATCATGGCTTAAAATAAAAGAATAAATAATGTAATAAGAAAATTTCATTAAGGAACAAACTGATGGCAAAAAGCATGCTGACCAAAGACTGCACCTCTAATTCAATGTAATATGAAAGTAATTTGCCCTAGAAACTTTTACCACTGATTTAACTTAATTTCTTCAGACAGAAATCTATGATACTTTATAAAATATTTTCTCTTACAAAATGTAAAAAACAATAGACTAAAAATGTAAGTACCATTTAAACATTTTACAGATTTTCTCAATATAGTTTTTAGCTATTGTAGTGGAGAGAAATATTTTTTAAAGATTGGTTTGTTAAACTGGCTTTTTGTGCCTGGTTGCTTGTCCATAAATCTATTTGCAGACTAGGGGGGAAAAAGCTATTCATTTTATTAACTATGTGATAGATTTTTCCCTAAAATGATTAAAATCAAATAAGTTTTAAATAATACTAAAACCAAAGTTAAATTATTTTTCTATTCATTTTAATTTTTAAAAAATTTCTAATGTGTAAATAGAAATAACTATGTAATAAATATGCTTTGTGTTTCTAAAAAAGAAGCTAATAAAGTATTTTCAAATAACTTTCTACTTGTTCTAAATAAAACAGTATTTCTGGGAAATGACCTAAAAACTTTAAAATGTTACAACTTCTATTAAGTGAAAAAATCTGGAGTAGAAAATTGATTTTCTTCTAGTTCTCACACAGATGAAAATGAAAAATTATACACATCTTAAGATAGCGTTACAGTCTATGTTCTCTCATGGAATTAGAGGACAAATAGGGAAAAAAGGCACCATTATGACTAAAAAATGCTTATACAAAAATAATTTACTTGACTAATATTTTTATCAGATATATGAATATGCGATAACAAAAACAAACAAGTAAAAACACAGAATTCCTCTTAGGGAATTTCACACTTTAAAGTAATTAAATACATTTTTAAAGTAGGTGTGAGTTCCTTAAATATAAGGTCAAAGATCTAATAGTTCTCTAAATATAACTAAGGATAATCATTCAGAGCACAGTCTTTGAGGCAAATACTTCTAGTTGCCAACCCTGGCTCTGCTACCATGGATCAGTGTGACGTTAGGCAAGTTATTAACCTGTCTGAGCCCCAGTTATTCCATTTAATAAATTTAGCATAAAAATATTTATACTCTTTCTTCAGATGTTACTGTAAGGATTTAATGAGATAATAATAGTAAATATCAATCATGCATTTAATTTGTACTTATATCTGCCAGCAATTATCTAAGATATAATAGGTATAAAGTATTTAGCAGACTGGCATATATTCAATAAATAAAAGCAAATTTGTCAAATAAATATAATTTTGTATACAATAAGAATTATACTTTTTTAATAGTGAAAATTTTGAATAAGATAAATATTATGTATTGCTATAATTTAAGATATGGCTTAATATTAGTTCAATAATTACACATCTGACTATATACCCAAAAGAATTAAAAACAGGTACTCAGACATTTGTACATTGTTGTTCATAGTGGCATTAATTCAAAACAGTCAAAAGGTGGAAACTACCCAAATGTTCACCAACAGATGAATGGATAATCAAAGTGTGATAAACATATACATATATACATATATAATGGAATATTATTCAGCCTTAAAAAGGAATGAAATTCTGACACATGCTACAAGATAGACAAACTTTGAAAACACTGTGTTAAATGAAATAAGCCAAACACAGAAGAACAAATATTGCATGTTTCCACTTACATTGACTATGTAGTATTGGCAAATCATACAGACAGTAAGCAGAATGGTTGCCAGGCACTAGAGAAGAAGGAATAGGGAGTTATTGTTTAATGGGCACAAAAATTCTCTTTGGGATTATGAAAAAGTTCTGGAAATGGATATGGTGATAGTTACACAACATTGTGAATGTACTTAATGCCACTGAATCATACACTTAGAAATGTTTAAGAAGGTAAGTTTTATGCTATGCATAATTTACCACAATTTTAAAAAGTGTAAAACAAAACATGATTAGAAGAACAAAATCCCAAGGGTGGCAAACTGTTCACAGATAACGTTTTCAAGGTAGCTTTATACTTATTCTTTACTTAAGATTTTGAGCACCTGATGTATTTCTGGCACCAACATGTCCCCGCAGGTGGATAATGGAAGATTCAGGAGGTTGTGATGTATGACACAGAGATTCATCTTTGGAGATGAAAGTTTTCCTAAGTTGCTGGGAGTGTTGTGGACTGACAGTTCTCAGTTCTCAGCCCTCTCAGGGAATTACCTTTGGCTGGGGAGCTACCTTTTCCAAGGTCAAACCCCATTCCCAAGAAAAGCCTTCATCCAATGGACAGATGAAGGGGGAGTAGAAAAGGCCTGTCTCCTTGCCAAAATGTGGGACGACTTGAAAGGGTTACTGTCAGAGCTCCACATAGGATCAGCTGAGGTCTTTATTGAAACTGTAGTGCAGCCTAACTTCTCCCTCTGCTCAGTCTTTCTTCATTATCTGCCCTCCCATAGATATTCAAGTCTAGCATTCCCTACTAAACTTCTTATGTGCTCATTTCTATCTCAGAGTAACTATACACTAAGGACAAGAGAATACCTAAACACTCCCAAGTCATTGGTATAAGATCCTTGTTGACATTGGATCCTGGGGAACTAAAGGAGCCCCCTGTTGAAGAAGGGGCATATAGGGCCAAGTGTTAAATGCAGCCTTGGCCAAGGTCTAGCCTACAATGGTCCACTTAGTTCATTAACCGACTCAGTAGTGTCCACATTTCCCAGTTTTATGCTTGAAATGGACATATTCAGTAATCAGTATAGCCTCTGTATTGTTTCCCTTGCCTGAATCCTGTAGTCATGTGGAAAGTCAAGTGGGACCCCTGAAACTGCTCTCCCAGCCAAGACTGTAAATTAAAACCAGTACCATACTGCGGGAGAGATGGCAGAGATTAGTACCCCTGGAGAAGGCAGAGCTTGTGGTCCCAGCATATCTCCATTTAAATCACAAGTCTGGCGCCTACAAAATCGAGATGTTTCCTGGATGCTAACAGTCAAACTCAATCAAGCAGTAGCCCTTATTGCAGTCGCTATGCTAGATGTGCTATCTTTGCTGGCACAGATAAACATAGCCTCAGGTACAAAGCCTTTGATCTGGAAAATGTGTTCTTTTTTTACCCTTTTCAGAAAAGAGGAGCAGAAACAATTAGCATTCACTTGGAAGTGACAATAGTATCCATCTGCAGTCTTGCCCTGGGGTTATAGTAACACTTCCTTCCTCTGTCAAAGAAATCTGAATGGGCTGCACATCCTGAAGAACACCCTGCTGGCACATGATACGGCTAACATCATGCTAATAGAACCAAAAACAAGAAATGACAACTATGTTGGAGGCTTTAGTGAGACAAATGTGCTTCAGAGGGTGAGAGGTAAACGAAGTTTCAGGGGTCTGCTGTATTTCTGAAATTTCTAAAAGTCCTGTCGCCTCAGGAATCTGGGCCAATGTCTTTGAAGAAAAAAGCAAATTATTGCCCCTCACAGCTTCCACACATAGAAGGAAGCACAATACCTAGTAAGCTTCTTTCAGTTTTGAAGGCAACATATGCCACAGCTGAGAATATCACTCTGGTCCCTATACTTGGTGACATGGAGAGCTGCCATCTGCCATTAGAGCACAGAACGGGACGGGAGTCCAGCCCAGACCCAGGCTGGAGTGAAGGGACCACTGCTGCTCAGGACACGTGGTCCTCAGACCCTGAGATACTGTAGGTATCTGAAGTGAGAAAAGATGATGTGTGGGGTTTATGGTAAGCCCAGTAGAATGGTGATTATGGCCCCCTACCATTCTGGAGCCACCTCAGAGGAGAATACGGCTGAAAAACAGTTGCCGGATCCTGGTAAAGATAGAGTGCCTGACCAGGGGTCTTTAAGGGACTTTGCAGTCAGAACTGACCAACATGAGCTGGTTCTGTCACGTCCACCAATCCCACAAAGGGTAATTGACTTGGATCATGGGAAGACACGGCTGTGGTTACAATGGGGTTATAAGGAGGATCCCTTTGACGATTCTTGGTTAATAAGACAGTTCTTCAGTTCTAGTGGTTCAGGAGCCATTGTGGGTGGTCCAGAGGATGTTAAATGCCAACAACTGATCTGCTTAATTCATAGCAGAGCATTCTTTTGACTGATTAGAACTTACATATAATAAACACTCCACTTAAAAGGCTATCACCTTTTAGCATTCTGATAGTTGGTGACAAAGTACAGACTCAAAAATCTGATTTTTCTGTGTTCTAAATGTCAAAATTAGATTACTATTTTTATTGTTGTTATTAGTTACTGCTTAAATTCCAAGCACTATTCTAGGCATTATATGTGCAATAGCTCTAACCTCAAAATAAGCTGGCAAGATAGACATCATTAACTCTAGTTAACATTCATAAATATTGAACCTCAAAGACTTCAAGCATTTGCACATAATTATCCAACTTGTAAGTGGCAGAGCAAGTTGGAACATAATTCTACAAATTATAAAATTCTCTGAAATTTTCATCTCTTCTTAAAATAAAAATTTGCCCTAGCTAAGAATAGCTGTGAAATGTTTCCATAAAAGTATGAAATTTACTTAGACTAACCAGACTGGCAGTTATGGTATAGTATTAGAAGTAGTGAAAGCAGAACCCGGATTGTAGAAAGCTAGAATAAAATGAAAGGTAATGCAGTAGCTATAGCAGAGCATAAAACTCCTCCAAGAAGCTTGGTTTTATAGAGCTCATACGGTAGCCAGAGAGACATCTGGATCCAAGAAAGCTATTTGTAGTTATGTGTGCATTTTGTTTTGTCTTTTTGTAAGATAGGTAGAGTGGACCATGCCTGTATGCTGATTCAGAGGATTCCCAGAAAGGAAGAGATTGAAATATAAAGAAAATAAAAGGAATGATTGATGAAGAAGATGGAAAAGGATGGGATGTAGCTTATCTCTGATACAGAGTTACACTTTCTCATCCCAGTGTCCTTGGAGTGAGGTCTCTAGACCAGCAGCATTAGAATCACTTGGGAATATTAGCTACACAAATGATCAAGACCGATCCAAGACTTACTGAATCAGAAACTCTGTGATGGAACCCAGAAATCGAAGGTTTAATAAGCTCTTCAGGTGATTCCAATACACAGTGCTTTGTAACAAGAGGTAAAAGTCAGGTGCAGAGGAAGGTGGATTTGCAGATCCATTAGCAGAAAGCTGACAGTTTCCATTCATTACATCTCTTGGTTCTTAGGCAGCTTCTACTTTCAGGATCTCCTCTTTCTGCAGCCATCCCCACCAAAAAGGTGAGGATTTCCATTGGTTCCTGGTGGAGAATTAAGACTGAAAAGATGTGAGCCAGTCATCGTGATCACTGGCTAACGAGCTCAACAACAGGTTACACAGGCATCAACCAGGTAAACAGAAGACAGAGCAGAGCAGATCCCAGAAACCATGGCAGGTCTGAGCATCTTTTCCTTTGAACTAATGCTGACTTAGACAGAAGAGAGGAGATTGTTTGAGGGACCAAAAGTCTGAGAAATCTTATTCAAGGAGAGTAAACATTACATAAAGAGACTGTTAAATTTCTGCTCAAATTAAATTTAAAACCAATTGGACGAGCTTTCCTCCTATTACCCAGAAAACCAGGGCTTTTCAGTTCAGATTTGAAGTAGGCAAAATAAAGGGACAATGCGTTTGCCTTTCTTTTAAATTGCAGTGTGTGTAAATCTCTGACACAACGTCATATATTTAAGCAAGTAACTTCTTAATAAATTAGAGGGGGAAAAAAGGAGAAACAATATTCAAGTTAATACCCATTCTCACATTTATATTCTTAGCAAAATTAACATGAATTAAAGTTTTCTGTGTATTAATTATATAATGAACACAAAAACCTTGTAGAGGGTGAAAATAAATTTATTATTTTATTCTGTGACAGAAAGATAGGCATTATAAATGCAAAGAAGAATAGAAACTGCCTGAATCAATGGAGGACATTTAACTTAAAGAATGAAATGGTCAAATACTTTCTAAGGAAGAGAAATTGCATAAATATTATGTGTTCAACAAATTTGCTTATAACTAAAAAGCTTTATTTGTGTATTGTGATATTATGTGTATATAAATTCTCAGTGGGGAGAACCATATGGCTTCGTTACGTATGTACATATCTATTATATACATATATGATATCCATATCACTTTAAATGGTTATGAGTCTTCAAATGTTTGTAATGCATGTTAACATGTGTTCAAGTTCTACACAGAGCTAAGCAAGAGAGTTAAAAGGAGGTTAATTCTGGGGAAATGCAATAGAACCTGCTATAGAAAGAAATGAATGAATACTAGATTGTACAATTTAAGGGACTGCCTACTGCCTAAGAAAAATCTAGCATATTAAAACCAGAACCTAAAAAAAAAGATGCTTATGTATCAGATCAGAGTATTTGTCTTTAAACATAAGCATATATTCTTTGGAATCATAAAAGTGGGAGAGTAGGCAACATTCCATGTACCACTTGACCACAATTTACTTTCTAAACCCTTCCTTCTCTTCAAATCAATTTGCTGCATTTGATTTTTTTAGCTTGGATGAATTTATAATGCATTTATAATTGCATTTGTGATGTAATGGGTTGGGGGAATTCTGATAACGAAAAAATCATGCTATCTAAAGGAGACAATAAAATTGTATGTTGGTAATGAGAACTGGATTTTGCTTATACCATTTTGTACCCTGCTGCAATCTTACATCAAGCCCCTTTGAGCCACACACGCAACTCTATTACCACTAATTGCAGTTTCACTACACAGGCACATCAAAAGAAAAGGCACAGACCTCCTTTGTGCTGTGGGTTTTGTGATTCTGTTTATATTATATAATGAGATCCCATTCTACATTCACATTTTAGGTACTGGTTGTTCTTATTCCAATATTTACCCATTTCCAGTTTTCCTCCTTCATTCTTTGAAACTCTTGGGGATGTTCAGATAGACGTATTAAAACGAAAAGAGCTAATTATATTTTTCAAGATATGATTCTTGATTCTAAAATGAATAGAAAAATTCTCACGAGGATGTATGTCTTTTTTATCTTGAGGATTAGTGTAGTTAAAAGCACTATTGGAACCTGAGATCTATGAAGGAATTTCCTTAATAACATAAACATTTTCAGAAATTAGTTCACGATCTGTAGTCATATGGAGGTAGCATTTTCTAGTTAAAAAATAATTATTTTAAATAAGCAATATGATGGTTCAAAATGAAGGCTCCTGGACTCTGTTGGGTGCTCTGCCCTAATTGTCTCTGAAAAACCTCAGATTTTCAAAGGATAATACTTTCTATCCTCTACCAACTTTTCAAGACCAAGGAGATACCCACAACAAGAGGTGGCAGAAGTCCATGTCACCTGCCCCCGCCCCTCTGCCACACTCCCTATCAAAGGTGGCATCACCATCCCGTCTACTGCACAGGCCAGAAACCAGGCAGGCATCCTTGCTGGCCCCGTCTCCTCTGCCCTGTGTTTCTCAATATCACAGACTGAGCAATTTTCTCTTCAAGAGCTCATGAGTTCAACAACTGTTCTTCTTAGCGCCATCATCAAGGATCCTCCAGGATCTTTGGCCTCATTTCTAGACCATGTCAGAGGCTCTAACCCAGGATCCCTGCATCTGCTCTGCCCCTTCCCTCTCTTTCCATGTCAAGAAAGGGTCTTGATGAAAACGCAAACATCGTTATACTTCCCTCCTGGTTGAAATATTTCAGTGGCTCCTCATGGCTCTTCCGATAAAGTCAAAATTACTGCAAGGCTCTGACACAACCTACTTTTCCTGCCACATTTTGCACTTAAATTGCTCTTGGCCTTCTTTTCTTTCTTCATATTTAACGTGTTCTGTTCGACCACAGGACTTTGCACATATTCCTTGCTCTTTGTGAAACCTCAGCTGCCCTCTTCCTACACACACACACACACACACACACACACACACACACACACACTACCCCTACCCTCTGTCTATTCCTTTAGGACCTCATCCATTCTACAGATTTGCAATTCAAGTATGACTTCTTCAGATGTTTCTGATTTCTCCCATCAGGTATATAAAATACATTCTCACAGCACTCTGCACTGCCGTCAGGAGCCCATCTTCCTTCCTCTCTTCTGTCAACAAACATTTAATGAATAATTAAATTATAGGACAGGCAGCCAGGATTCCAGGCACTGGGGAACAACAGTCAATTAGTCAGATAAGATCCCTGCTCTCAGGACCTTCTATTCTAGCGGGATACATGAAATAAATAAACAAAAATACAAGTCAACAAATAAGTACTAGGAGGCCCTTCTCCCAGGGTAGTAAGAAGGCTAGAGACTCCTGAGGGGAGGAGGCCACACCACCAGTGGGGATGGGAGGGGTTCCCTAGGAAGATAACTTTGCTGAGACCTGAATGGTAAGTCAATTACATTTTCCTGGTGGATTACTAGATTAGTTTCTGCTTCTCCCACTCAGCTGCAGACTCCACGATAGCAACGATCATGGTGATTTTGTTCAGAAATTCTATGTCTTAGAAGATCCTCTAACAATATTTTGAATAAAGAAGTAAATATAAATATCACATGTTTTATCTCAAGCCTACCTGCATTTGAATCTCGTTCTTATCTTCGAATCAGACAAATTATTAACACTCCTAACCTTCAATGTCCTCATCTACAGATGAAGAAAATAACACCTATTTTTCAAATAAAGTCTTATACATACATACATACAATCACCTTGTGGTTTCAATTACCATAAATCCAAGGGTGTGGGTCCTTCCTGATGTGTCTCCTCTCATGTCTGAATCAAGAATGCGATTACTAAAAATTTAATGTAAAGCCTCTGGCACTTACTTTTCTCCTTTGTTAATTAAAACAAGGATACCTATGTCTCATGGTTGTTTTGAGAAATGAATGAGGCATTAACTTATGAAAGACCTTCATAAGTTAAGTTCAGTTTCTGGAGTGTTATAGCCTTTAAATTTTATTTAATTTGACTAGGAAAAGCTTTCAGAGTACACGAGAGAAAAGGCACTCTAGAAGTTCACAGAATTAGTATCAGACAACAGTTTTTAAAAATGATTTTGCTATGAAGAGAAGGAATTGATTTAGATTGTTACAGTGTCTGTGTGTATGCATATATAAATATATACATAATGTGCATTTATGTGTACATATATATGCATACACACACATATATATATGTCTGTGTACTTCCTGGGCAATATTATACTTAACTGTAAATAACATTTACATAGATTATTGTTTTCAAAACACTTCTGTGAATATTCTCTTGTTCAATTCTCAGTAACAAACCTGCGAGGCAGGTATTGCAAGTTATAAGGAGGCTTCGTGCAGAAAGAGCCAACAGCGGGTTGCCAGGCTCTTAGGTTACGTGACTTATCCTGTTACTAACAGCGAGCAGTGCCCTGATTTGTCAGCAGGTGTTGGTACAGAGCGCTCCACCTCTCAGCTGCTGGACAGGCAGAGGGAAGAGGAGGTAACGCCATTGCTACTTCCAGACTATGGCCCTGGCAACACGATCAGTTGATGATGGAAGATAGATTATTTTACCCTCACATCCTCTTAGTGTTTTTTTTTTAACAGTTCACTGCCTAAGCCTGCTTGGAACTCTACATTTATTTAATCCTTCCAGCAGAGAACAATCACTGTGAGTTTCCCCACTGACATACTTTTATTTGCTGAAAGTTCATTCTTTGCAGGTTGAGCACATAAAAATTTAAAGAGACAGTGTTAAAACGAATATAAATCACCTCCCCCAGCCCATAAAAAATAAAGTATCCCACCTTGAGAATGGTTTAAAAGTATTTCCAGGAAATATGTTTTTGTCTAAACACTTCAAAAAATAAAATAAAATCAAGAAAAGAGCTAACCTTGCATTTTCACAGATCAAAATGTTCATTTAAGTAGTATCTGCAGAAAAACAGCTGAGTGTCCATGACCCAAATGGTGCCACATTCGTCATGTTCTCTTCAGATCTGAAAAAAGGAGTTGTGATATAACTAAAATTGGTTGACCTGACTTTGAGTTTCTGTAATAACATCAATAAAGCTCAATTAATCTCTAGTTTCAAGCATTTGTGAATATTTCCATTTTATACTGGATGTTTATATTTCTGAAAAAAACGGACAATGGAGAACAAGTTGTATTTGTAGATAAGAGGGACTGGACTAATGTGTTTTCCTACTTATTCTCTAATATTTCAATGATTCCATGATCCCTGGTCATGTGATTAAAATTTACAAATGTTTTATGTTGATATCTCAATTTAGATAAAAAACAGAAATGATAATAAATAATATTGTAATATTTTCTACAAGTTGACATCAGAGAGGAAGTTTGGACAATTGATTTTTCCTTGGTCCAGGCTGAATTCTAAAATTCCATGATGAGAATATGGCAAAGGTGAAAGGAACTTGCAGATGTAAGTGAGGTCCCAAATGAGTTGATTCTGAGTGAATCAAAAGGGAAATTATCCTAGGTGGACATGACTTAGATGAAAGCCTTAAAGAACAGTCATTCTGACACTCTTGGAAAAGCTGGCTGCCATGTTATAAAAGATGAGAGGGGTCCCCAACTGACAAGAGCAAGAAAATGAGGACCTCAGTCTCCTACAACTGCCAGCAACTGAATTCTACCAACAGCTGCTTGAACTTGGAAGAGGACCCTGAGTTCCTAAAAAGAATGCAGCCCACTCACACCTTGCTTGTCACCTAAGGAGACCCAGCGCAGAGGAGCCAGCTGGGCTGTGCCTGGACCCTGACCCACAGGAACTGTGAGATAATAAATATGTGTTGCTTTAATCTACTAAAAAAAAAAAAGCTATCAATGAACTGTGACATCTCCATTAGTTAGATCCACATTAATATCCTGGATTTATTTACCAAGTATTTACTAAGTGGCCACTGTGTCTCAGGTAGTGTGCTGGGATCAGACAGTGTGACGGATACTGAAGACTACATTTCTGAGTGTAAGTGACACTAAGAAAAACAATGAGCATCTCCCTGGAATTTCCTGGGTGATGGGAGAATCCTTTGCTTGGTGAGCCCCCGGACAAAGGCTGGTCTCCAGAAAGATGAAGCCATGATTGGAGGTTTGGAAATTTCAGCCTCACTCCTACCCCACCCTTGGGGGAGGGAAGAGGGACCTAGAAATTGACTTAACAACCACCATGATAAAGTCTCCATATCCCTAAATGACAGGGCTTACAGGCTGGTGAGCACATCCATGTACCAGAAGGATTTCGCATTCCAATTCCATGGAGACAAAACTCCTGCAGTTAGCATCATTCATCTGGCTATTTATCTGTATTCATTATAGCATCCTTTATAAGAAACCAGTAAACCTAAGCAAAATCAGAAGTGTGACTAATCTGGGGACGTACTACTTGGCAACTGTTGTCTGAAATGGGGGCAATTTTGTGGGACTGAGCCCTTAATATCAAGCATCTGTGCTAATTCCAAATAGTGTCAGAAAGAATTAAATTGTGGAACACCCAATTGGTATCCATAAAGAACTGGAGAACTGTTTGATGTGGCTAATTCACACATTTGGTGTTAGAAGTGCTGTGAGTAGACAGTTTCCCTTTAATTAGCGTCTGTCTTTTCTTGACTCTTCCATCCCTACTTCATGCCCCGCACATCTGAGTCTCTGCCCCGGCATGATCAACGCCTACCCTGGGGCTCTTTCACTTTGTTTCAATTATATACACAGGGAATATTTTTATTAGGGGCAGAGCTTGTGTCCTGGATCACGACACAGACTTTTTACCACCCTCTTATATTATTTTACCAAATTCTTAAAGGTTTACACGTTACAAATTGCTCATGTGAACCTAGGATACTTATTTTTATCTGAATAAGATTTACTTTCCTAACTTAAAGACTCATTTCTTGCACGAATGGCCCCAGATTTCCCTGTGAAATCCAATCTGTTTCCTTTGACAGAAAGTCTTACTGGCCAAATCCCTCTGAAGCCAACTTTCTGGTCCTGGGGCCGCCTTGTTAAACCTGTCCTGTTTCCTCTTGGGCTGCCTCATTGTTGAAGTCTATTAGTATGAGTCATTCATTCCTCAGTCCTTTGTCCCTTGTCATTAAAAATTGCTTTCAGCATCTCTAGGAAATGAGAACCAGATGTATCATAGTTACATTAGACATTTCTTGTTCTGCAACTAATTTTGAAACAAATTTGGGGTATTTGATTCTGGTCATTGCTGTTATAAGATAGAGTTTTTGAGATATTAACTTAAGTTTTGTGTGTGGGGGGGTTCTCCCTATATTTCTTCTTTCTTCCTTTTGCCCTAACCTACCCAAAACACGAAAATCCCTGCACTTCCTTGTCTTTGAGGGCATTTGAAGCAAGCTAGGAGAAAAAAGAGAGAGAGAGAGAAAGAGAAACATTTACTTCCCCCTTTAGCTATTTCTCCCTCAAAGCTTAAGGCCATGCTGGAATTCCTGCACGTGGTATTACAAAGTGAAAAGGCTTTGTCTATATCAGGAAGAGATTTTTCCAGGGCTGAAGTAAGGGGAGCTGAGAAGGCCAAGACTGTGGGTCTTGGGAGCAGAGGGGGTGCCTCTCAGTGTTACCAGGAGGTTGGCAGGTTCTCAGTGAGAAACATGAGCAAAGGCCTGTGCTCTGAGAGCGGCAGAGGCACAATGTACAAATCCCTCTTCACTGGGTCTTCACAAGCTCTTTCACCTGTCTTGAAGGTCCTTCCTTCTATTCAGCTGTCCACATCCCACTGCTCTATAAGCCCATCCTGATCCTCTAAGCCCTTCTCTTAACCTCCTGCCCTTGTGTGCGATCACTCCATTGAACACTCCCCAATTTTATTGGTGTCACTCATTCAGCACTTAATCCTACTGCTTTCAGCCTGCCATCTGATGCTTTGTATTCTTCAACTCTTCATCCATTCATTTATTAATCTGAATTAAATTGCAGATTCTTAGAGTTAAGGACAAGGCTTTAGGTCTGACTTTGTTACAGTGGTACCCACCAACAGTTTATGGAAATGATGCATAATGGAAGAATATCAAAGATGTTCTAAGAAGAGAAATCACACTATTCTAGCTCTAAAATCAGTTTTGAAACACCTATAAAATAGAATTTTATGGTCAAATTATGATCACATTAGGGTTTCATACATAACAACACAATACGGCAGAATCTCATCTGGAAGGTAGAAGACAGGGGAATAAAAGCATTTTTCCTCATACACGGCAGACACCTAGCATTATGCATTTCTCAAAATTCACAGGATTGTACAACACAAAGAGTGAACCCTAATGTAAACTATGGACTTTAATTAAGAATAGTATAGTGATATTGTTGCAACAAATATATCACACTAATACCAGATATTAATAATGGGGAAACTGTGTGTGTGTATGTGTTGTGTGTGTGTGTGCGTGGGTGTGTGTGTTTGCCTAAGTAAGTGGGTGTATGGAAACTCTGTGTATTTTTGTTGGGGGGGAGGGTTAGGGGAGGTAATTAGGTTCATTTTTTTTTTCAGTGGAGGTACTCGGGATTGAAGCCAGGACCTCGTGCGTGCTAAGCACACACTCTACTATTGAGCTATACCCTCCTACCTCTTTGTACTTTCTGCTCAATTTTTCTGTAAACTTAAAACTGCTTTACAAAATACGTCTATTAAAATAAAAAACACGTTACAGAAATCACCCTTCTCTAGAGGAATGCTATTCCAAAAATATACAAAATCCAACCACGTAATTTTTTAAAAGCAGCAAAATTTGAATACTGCACCTTGATTTTTTTCCAATTTTTGATGGTCCTTTTTCTCTGTATACTGAAATGGATCTTTTATTACAAGACAGCAGCAGTCATTCACTCACGGCTGGCCAGATGTGTACTACAGCAGGATCATCATATCTTATATCTACTTAAAAATCATGCCTATTACCTGCTAATTGCCATGTATTGATTTACTTAAGCATCAATGGCTGCTGTATGAGAAAGATAACACTTGGCTCTGGGGGGTCTGGAAATTCTTTACACTGTCAGTGACCTTGACGGAAAAGGGTAATTAATCTGAACCTCCGGGTGGAATTAAGAGACTTAAACCTTTCATTCTTTATGAAAAGCTTCATCTTTAGTGATGTGAGCTCACAGTTCTATTTACTGAGAAAACATCTTATATTAACTTATCTCCTTCTCTTTTGTGATCAGCTACCAGATTGCAGGTTTTCTATATCCAAGGAAGAGAAGGAGAGACAAAAAAAAGACTTGGTTACATAGCAAAGAATTGAATTTTCTCTGGGGCTGTGCCCACTCATCCACTGAGTAGCCCCGTGGCAATGAACAGGCCACTTTATTTTCCTGCTTCGCTTTTTCATCTGCACAATGAAATTATACAAGTTAGTACTTTTATGAGAGGAAAATGAAACAATAAATCTAAATTTTTAAAACTATGTTATAAATCCAGGGGTTTTTTTTCTCTTTTTTTGGGGGGAAGGGGGGTTTGTTTTTGCAGGCACAGAGCCACCTGAGAGTTAAAATATATCTAGGTTCTAGATATACTGCCTCATTTTTTTGGTTTTCATTTGTCTTATGGCTTCTTGCAAGTGAAAACATGCAGGAGACGTCAGACACTCTGACATCAACGTGAAAAAAATTTCACAGTGATGACAAATCAAATAGCATACATAAACTTTAAAAAAGGTAGAAATGTTTTGAGATACAAGTGTCCTTTAAGGTGTTCTAGTTATTGTTTGTTGATGCTAAATAGGAAAATGCAACAACCATTTTTCTTCTGATAGGTATTTGTATATGCCATTGGTTTGAATGATACTTGTAATTTGCCAAATGACATTTGTTTTTCAATATAGAATTACTGATTACAATTGCTTCCAGCCAGGCAAAGAAAGTATACGGGGCGTTGTGATGTGGTACCCAGCAGGAAACGTCTTGACTTTCAGATTTTCTCAGGCAATCTGTTTTAGTCAAACACAAGTGCATTTCTAGTCATTTTCTTTTCTGATCGGCAAACCACCAAGCTAATTGAGGATTCCAGAGCTTTAAGATTTCCGAAACAAGCCATCTTCCTCCCTATTGAGTATTTTACTTTGTAGCACTGACACTTCTGTCTATCAAGTGCCCCTTCCAGAACTGCTCTATCTCTTCCTCTTTTTGTTTTATTTCCCTCAGAGCTTCCATAAGGGTGCATTTTTACATGTACATATGTGCCTGTATTATTTTTCTCTTCAGTAAAAGTAAATAGCTACCAATGGATAGTGGGGCTAATTTACTGTGGAATAGACTAACATCTTCTGCACCTTAGAAAACACACTGACATTTATGTTGAATTGCCTGACTGCATGTTGAGCAACAGATAGAGAACAGGGTTCTAGGGAAAGGGAAAGGAAGCAATGGGCTACCACCAGTCCCAGTTTTTAAATTAAGCACTTTGCTAGCAGGGTAGAACTAAGGGTCCCTTGGAATGTGGCATACATGAGCTAATGACTGCATAACATCAGCGAGCCATGCCTTTTCCATCTGTGGTTCTTAGGAGTGAGAGGAGTGATGGAGGAAGGAAGGGGTGGAGGCCTGGCAGGGGGAGGCAACCACATAACAAGAGGGAAGGTACAATACATGAGGCAGCCCTCAAAGGAGACCTCTGCTCTCAGTCCCTTAGGTTTCAGTTCGCATAGCCTTTCATAGCTTCCTCTTCAGAGACTGCCAGTGTAATAAAGAGAGTAATTGCCAGTGTGGACAAGCACATGTGGTAGAAGCAGAATCCTGCTTCTCCCCAATACCTGGAGTTTTCATATAATTCAAAGACAGCGATTATCAAATTAATTTTCTATGCTATACCATGTTAAAGGAGTAAAATCATTAATTTTAACAGAATTCTGAAATGAGTTTGAAAACCACAAATTCACTGAATCTTTTTTTTTTTTGGTTCTGCATTACACTATACAAGCATCTTAGTTAGAAATATATGTATAAACAAAACTTTTGCAAAATTCTTTCTTTCTTAGTCAATACCTACCTCAGGTGGGTGCAATTAGAGGATAAGAGAAAATCCCTTAGCAAATGAATACATGATTTAAGCCAGTGTGAAGTACCCAAAATGTGTCAACAGGCAACTTCTCCTAAATGTTTTTTTTTTTGGTACCCATAATATAGTTATCAAGATATGTATAAAGTGTGAAAGCCTTAAAAAATATGAAAGATAAAATGAAAAGAGGATAACATGGTCATAAGTGTTTGCTTGTTCAGTAAGTTTCCAGAAACTGGACTTTACCTTGGTTGATTCACCATGGTCAGGGTCTGAGCTGCATAACAAGAGAGAACTTCTCATTTTCTCTCATTTGCAGAAACAGACATATTAACCAGCACACAAAGGTTGACACATAAACCAGAACATCAATACATTCACTACTTTACAACCATTGATTTGACCAGAATACTTGAGTTGGCCAACTGCAGTAGTAAGCTTCGCATCAGAACAAGAGAAGTAGTTTATCTTAAGTGACAGTTAGCTAAGGCAGCCTGAGTTGTTTCACCTACCAGAGGGATACTCTTGCAAAGGACACCTTCATACTTGAGCCTGCTTAGCAAAGATTCATTCCATCCAGAGCAGGGAGTGGAGTGGATGCCCAGCCACTGTTTATTCCTGAGAGGTTCCTTCTCTCATGCGCCCAAGGCTCAGCACCTTTCTGCTCCCACAGTCTTCTTCCAAATAGGTTCAACCAGGTCCATCTCTGTGTGGTAGATTATACATACAAGCAGTATTGTCTCTGGGGGGATTGTCAGATCTCCTGTGTTCTTAACATTAACTCACAATCAATGGGCAGTGCTTTGCAGGCGCCTGAGGTGCTGCAGGCCTTTCAGGTTCACGGGTTCATGGGTTCCAGCTGACCGAAGAACACTCGAGGAGCCAAGGAGCCATCGGTATCTCTGACGTGCCTTTATTGCCGAGCAGAACACACAGGCTTCAATGGCGGTGGCGGTGGCGGCAGCGGCGGTGGCGGCAGCACGTCCTGGCCGCCTTATTCAGCAAAGCAAACAAAGCCGCCATCTAGCCAACTACGTGAACCCCGAGGGTCACCCAGCGCTTGCGCAGCGCCCGTCATTAACAACAATACAGTGGTACTGCGCATGCGGGATAATATTGCCGCGCCACTAGCACCAGACGTCCAGCGAGGGAGCCTGTCGGACTCCTTTTTCCCTACAGGCAATATTCTGATTTTCTAGTGCAGGTGGCTAATCATAACCATTCTAGTCGGATTTGATGAATTGAACTCTCCTGAGGGCAATCTTATTTATAAATGTTGGGAGTATCTCGCCATAACCCTATTATCCTCTTTGCAGTGTGAGTTGGCTGGAAGTTTGTTTGTTTGTTTTTTTTAATTTGCAGATGCCAACATAAATGAAGGAATAAATATAAACACATGTATGATGTTAAAAGTTACACTTAACTCCTAGAAGTCAGGTTAGTACTGGGGGAGAAGCATGGGCTTTGGCATCTGATAGAAATTTTTATTATACCTCCAATACTTATCAATTCTTTGACCTTTATCAAGCTATTTAAACTCTCCATTTCTTCGTTTCTAAAATTGGCAGTAGCGGTAATAATAGTGGCCTCATGGAATTGCTACTAGGATTAAATGAAGCTAATGTTTCCTGGAAAACATTAAGTAAGTGATGGGTAGATAATAGTTCTTGCTAATTATGAATAAACTGGTTATAATGCAAACTGATCAATGATCTAAACATAAACAAAAAGTTTGCCTTTTTAAACTAAAAAAGGTATTTTTATGGCTCTAGTCATAAATCTGGTGCTTTATTTTCAATCGTTGTTCTCAACATTTTTTTATTGCAAGATGTATCTTAAAGATGTGATAATATAATAAAGAGACAAGGATCCAAAATGATTTCATTCTTTCTCATAAGAAAAAGGGTTTATTCCAAAGTAACAAGTGTTCTAGAAGATTATAACTGTCTCATAGTCTCTAAACTTTTAGATCCAGATTATAGCTTTATTTTTTAACTATCTTCACTGGTTGGGATTACTGCAAGGGGAAAACAGCAGAGTACACATCACCAACTTTACTCCCAATTCTGTGCAGAGAACATTTCTTGTTCTCCTACCAACACACAAGAAGAATCACCTACTTAGCATTTCCTTCCCAGGCAACATGGCTTCTGAACTCAGGTCTGCTAGGTAGAAGAATTCTGTGAGTCTGCCTTAAGATGGAACAAATTGGTAAAAGATAGACAAAGAGAACTTTGTGTTCTTCTTCTCCTAATTGTAGATTCTGAAATACTTCCCAGGTGGAAGGTTTACGTCTATAGCAGGATGAATTCAAGTGGTATCATATAATATTCTTCACTGCCCCTTACTCCATCAGTCATCAAAACTCCGGAAGATACTAAATTGCTAGGAAACTGGGTTTCAGAGACCTAAAGTTTCCATGATTTGTTTCAGGAAAATGGCATTGAAATCATACTAACAAGGCTACGTTCAAATACTAAATAAATAAATAAATGAAGAACGGGCAATTTTTAGACCCATTTCTTTCATTTACCTGGAATATAACACATATTTAATGTCATTTTCTTAAAGATACCTACTATTAACCCTGCAGATTGTTTTATCCCTGTTTACACAGGCTCATTAACTCCCTGTCATTTTTCTTCCATGGCATACATTGTAATATTCATAATGATTTGGTTAGCACCTTAGTTCTATGTACACTTTCTGTTAAAATTTAAGTTCTTCGATTGAATTAAAATAAGAGAATGTAGATAAGATACCAGTATTTTTCCAAGAATAGAGAGAAGAGCTGATCAATCTAGTTGATCCCCAATCTATCTTGGATCCAGGGCAGTTGTGGAGATCACACCAGGAGAGCTTGTCTGTCTTCTTGTAGGCACTAGTATGAAGTTACTTAGCTTCAAATACCATCTAAAAATCCTCAGAAAGTAACCATTGGTCCATTGCCTCTTCTATCCCTCATTAGACCAATGATAATGGCTGACTAGAATGTAAATAATAATAATTGGCTTATCCTAGGGTAAACACATGTTGGTAAATAACAGAGAGAAGGTACTGGCAGACCAGGGCAGTTGCTACTCTCACTATGAGGTCCGTAAAAGTAGGAATTGTGTGTCTGCGTGTGGGTATGTCCACCAGCAGAGCTATCATGTAAAGAATGTTCAATAAATGTTTGTGTAATGAACTAAAAAAACAGATATGGAAGTACCATAGATGTCATTACTCATAAGCAAATTAGAGACCCCTCTACATAGTCTTCCTCCCCAAAACAGCTTCTCCCTGTATGCCTGAGTCTACTATTAACAAAATATTCATTATGTTATGCATTGCCTTCCTCCATTTGCTCCTTAAAATTTGCATTCACCTTTAGATATATTTTAACCAATCCTCTGACATCTGTTGTAAATGTATTCATCAGAATATTTTCTCTAGAACTGGATATTCGAGGCACCAGAATCTCAGAAAAGAATGAGAGAATGCTAAAAATTGGGGCTAGAGAGAGTAGAAAAAACAAAGGAACAACAGCAGCAAAAAGGCATAGAATTCTCAACAAAAGCTACCTGGTATAAATATTGTGTATTTCTGGTTTTGTACACTCACAGTTAATGATAAATTCTTAAATAATCAATCATTTTCTTTTAGACCTGAAACACTATTCTGGACTTAATGATATTCCAATTACTTTTCCCTGACATAATTAATATTGACACATTAGGGAACATATATTTTCAAAACTTATGGTCCAATTTTGGTTGTTGGTGAATTTCAGCAGCTATGCCTTACACCGTGCCTTGTTAAGGCCATGGCCTTCTTCTCTTTGGCAGTAATGTCTCAGTTGGGGTCTCTTCCCAAATCAGACTCCTGATACATGGCTCTAAAGACCCTTGCTATGAACCTTATTAGTGTTTAATATAACATAAGCTCTGTGAGAGCACAGAATTTCCTCTTGTATACAGTCTATGTAAAATGGTGCCTTACAAATAATTATTGCTCAATAAATACTTGTTGAATGTTTGATTAAATTAGCAAATGAATACATTTACACTGAGAGCATTTCTTAGCATCATCTCCCATAGTTTTAGGTGTTGATCTAGGCTTATCACAGACAGTGAATGAGTGATGGGAATGCTAATGAAGGGTCTGGAAACCTCCAATTAATAGTTATTTCCCCCTCAGTCCAGGTGATAGTCTGCCATTTGAATCACATGAAAGGCTTTAGAAACTTAGGGACCTTTACTGTTCAGAGTGGGGTTACATCAGGTAGCTGTAGACACCGCTGTAGCACTCAACTCATAGTTCATAGAACTTCATAGTTCATGAAATTAAAAAAGAATTTAGTTCTAACATTACGGACAAGGAACTGTGGCACTACATTTCCCCAGTGTCCCAGTTACAGTGTAAAAGGCAGAGAAGAACTGAAACCCAGATCTACATATTACTTTTCCAGAGCTCTTTGCATCCCTCATTGCCGAGATGCCATCTCATCTAGATGGATAGAGTATTCATAAATTTCATTTTCCGGATGAATGTTCTTGTTCACTGATATGGAAAATTGAACGATTGATTTTTATTAAGAGAAAGTTTATGGTAGCTTTGCCAGTGATGACCACAGTAAGTTTTGGATGCCAGTGGCTTTTTTATTGCTTCTAATAACTGTCAACCAAGAAAAACCCCCACATATATTGTGAGAAAAATTAAAACTAAGAATTCGTTTACTTCATTACTGTACTTAAGGTGTTATCACTTCCTGGGAAGAAAGATAAATTAGAAGTTCGAGAAACTGGTTGCCACTTCAAATTCAATCTCTGAGTTATTAGGACAAGTTTTGAAATATTTGTTCAGATTTTTAAGTTTCCTGTAACACTCTGCAACCCACTGGTTAACAATGAAAACAACTGTCTTAGAACTATTAAACTAAAATATATTCATGTATTCACAGTACTTGAATTAAGCAGTTGTTTTTTTTTTAAACTTGAGAAGAGACTTTCTCTTCAATCAGTGTTCTCACTCACACTCGCTGTGGGTTCCACACCACAGCCTCCTCCCCAATCTCCTTCTCAGCTATTGACACTGACTATGTGAAGGAAACTAGACTTCCTATTAGAGCACTGATGTGCCTAAGTTCGACTCTTTCACCATCCCTGCGGGCCTATCCTCTCACACTCAGATATACTCTGTGCTCCCTGGTGTCCACCAGTTGTTTTCACAGGGTGTGATTAAAAACTACGCTGGCTGAAGCTTTAACCAGAGCAGAGCTTTCAGAAATGTCTTTTACTGTCACACCCATATGCCTCCAGCACTTAGTGAGACTTGTACTCCAGAACTCATTCCCCTTAGCGGGACATTTACATAAGCCAGAGCGTTATTAAAAAGTGCGACTGCACCAGATCAGGGAATTGTCCTCGCCCCCTCCTGCTCCTACCCTGCAGGATCTCTTAACATCCTGAGGATTTCAGGCCCATCAGCCTCAAGGGATGTATGATACTACAGGTGTAAATTGCCTGAATTTTTAAAAATCTAATTAATCAGCTGTACTGAAGGAAAACTTAATAACTGGGAAATGGAACATATGGCTAGTATCAGAGTTACATATTCTTATGCCTTGTTCTTGCCGAGGTCAGGAAAATCTTATTCTTTACGTCCCCCAAACCTGAAAGTGTCAGATATTCCTTTTCTGATCCTTAAACAGGTGCAGGCACAGGTGCCAATACGCTAAAGCTGGAGTATAGATTTCTAGTATTAATGAAATGTTTCTTAATCCCTTCAGATGGAAAAGCTTCTTACTCTGCATCCATATATACACAGGTAATTCACGGCATGGAACAATTAAATTGAAGAGACTTTTGAGTGACTGTTTTGCAAGCCCATGCTCTAAGTTATGAGAGAAAACACAAATATTTAAATGATCCATGTGCATACTTCATATTTACTACAAAAACCTGGTAAATGAGATATCACTTTATTTTGAATCTTAAATCGATATTCAAGCTGAGATATCCCATCGAAGTGCTGTTTCAAAAAATAAGCTTGATGAGTAACAAAAATCCAAGACTGTCTTTGAGGAGAAGAATGTTAAAGCGGTTCATCTAAGGTGGCTGACATTTAACAACCTTATTTATTCCTTATTTCCATTGTGATGGAAATCGCACATGTAGGCTTTGTGATTCACACCTGGGTGGATGTGAGGCTAGTGGGATGTTCCCCTGCAGAAGCACCACTGTGTTTCTATAAACATTTAACAGTTTCTCTCCTCTTAAGACAAAGGATAGGCTTTTCTTCACATCCTGGAAGCACTTCCTATGAACACCAAATCTTAAACATCCATTTAGGCAAAATTCATACAATTTTGACAGCATGATAGATGTTAAGGAATGCCCAGGATTTGTTATATTTGTGGTTTTGCCTCTTTTTTTCCAAAAAATAAATACTCCTATTGTACTTTTGTTAGTCCTCTACTGCTCCCTTATCTCACCCCCATTCTAATCAGTAATTATTTACTAATTTTCAAGAATTCTCTTAGGATTCACAAAAATGCAGAGAGTTCCAGTGGCCCCCAATAAAAATGACAAAACTAGTGTCCTCAGTTCTACTGCATGATTTCCATACTCCTAATTTCAAGAAAATATAACTCTACTTTTGAGAGGACTGTATAACCAGTATCCCTGGTGGTTTTCCCATATTTTTAATAAAGAGGTTATTCACAATATGGATTATTTGTTACTAGTTCCCTCTTGCACAAAATCAGTATATCTTTATTACCTGTAAGGATCCTGGCTCTCTAATTAAGTTCCTCCATGGTCATAGACTTCATCCTAATGTATATTTTAGTTTGTATAACTCCCCATTATAGGATCTGGTCTATTAAGTTTCTGACTGCATTAGACCTTTTGGGTATTCACAATGCTTACAATGATCTTGGAAAAAGAGAGTGATGGAGAGAGGAAGAACAAATCGTAAAGTATCCGAGTATTTATGTCTTGGCTCTGTGACTAAATACCAAATTACTCAATTGTTTTTAATCTTCTAATGCATAAACAGTGATAATAAAAAAAATAATTCCTCAAGTTTTCTAAGAGGACTATTTTACAAAATAAGTGAGATAGTATATGTGGAAATGTTTTAAATTGTGAAAGGATACAGAGATAAAAAATCACCTCATCATTCTATATTTGTATATGAGATAAAGTCCATAAAGTTTGACTAAACATTCACATCTTCAGGGAAAGTCAGGTCTTAGAAATACTGTGAAATTATTGAAGCGTTGTCATGTGTATTAATCAGATTGGACTTTGTTATGCTGCATAATAAACTCAATCACAGTGCTTGAAAACAAAAGGTTTAGTTTTCTTTCAAGGTACAGGTCCTTTGAGAATTGACTGGGAGTTCCAGAGCAGTCAGCTCACCCACTTCTGGAACATTATATGACCAGGTCAAAAGGAAGGAGGATGACAGGGAGTCTTATGTTCTGACATAAAAGTAGTGCACACTATTTCCATTTGCATTCCTTGGCCAAAACTAGTCATATGATTCACCCAACTATTAGGGCCACAGGAAACACAGTCCTACAAGGAGCCTAGAAAGTGGAGAATGGGAAATATTTACCCCTAATAACTATCTTAGATCCCCAGCTTACAGGGACTAATCCCATATCTTTCTTCCAAGTACTCTCCCTTTCAAATATTCAACTCCTATGTCATTTTTGTAGAAACCTCAAGACTTGTTATTAAGATTCAGTATTATAATAATGTAAACACATACAGAGAATAATTTTATTTTCTAAAAGGCATTTCTGTTTTAACAAATGGCTCTTAAACAACAACAATAAAACAGTAACAGCCAAATCTTCTGAAATCCGTTAATGAATCCTTACTCTCTACTTTTAGGAATCTTGCAATTTCACTTGCTTAATCCTGAAAGAGATATTTTAAAGCAAGTGAGTCTCCCCTTCACAATTCAGGTCACAACAAATTGTTTATCCTCTTTTATGAAACAGGAAGCTGGAATAGATGTGTTCCATTTTCATCATCATTTAAAAAGTTGAACCACTGCATGGATCTGTGAAGTGGTCTGAGAGTACCGCCTCTGACTGGAAGCCTCTGAATGTCAGGGAATCAATTAAAACACTGACTTAAAAGAGTAGAATAAGAAGGTTAAATTGGAACAAATTTATTGCTTTCATATTCTACTATTGTTCCAGCTATTGTATCACCAGATGATTCATATAAAGTGTTTGTGTGTGTGTGTGTGTGTGTGGTTTAAAATAGACTCTTTTTTCTTTTGTTGTTTTATTTTAAACTATTGTTTATTTAATAGTCTTCTGCAAAAAGACAGGCATATGACAGTGATTTGTTTCATAATAAGCACCCTCTTTCATAGTTTTTAAACTTTTGTGATTTTTCAACAGTGAACATAAAACAAACCAAGCTAAGCACAAACAATATTTGTGGAAAATTGTTCAAGATAAAGATTGACTAATTTTTTCTCCCAAGGAACATATAATATGACAAGCATCTTCCTACTTCCATGAAGGCAACAGCAGTTGGTTAGTATACAAGACAGTGATCTCACAGTCCCCTAGTAGCTTATCAGGTAACAGATGAAGAGTCACATTAATGAGTTAAACAATGCTATGTAATGTTTGTAGACAATTAAATTGTGAGTGCATGGGTGAGATAAATATGGCTGAATGAACATACATACACAACAGAAAATGTTTAAAAGGAGGTCTCTCTGCTTCTAAAGAGCAAAATAAACAAGTATCACAAGAATTCACCTCTAGTTTCTTTTTCAAAGTCTAGCTTCACCTTTGGTCAATAGTTTGGTTAGGTCAATATGTATAAATTTGCATTCAACAAAATGTGAAAATATTAAGTGTTTAGCATTTTATTTATTTTTATATTGAAGTATAGTTGATTTACAATGTAGTGTCAGTTTCTGGGGTACAGCAAAGTGATTCAGTTACATATATATATATTTTAAGATTCTTTTCCATTGTATGTTATTACAAGATATTGAATATACTTCCCTGTGCTATACACTAGTTCTGGTTGTTTACCTATTTTATATATAGTAGTGTGTATCTGTTAATCCCAAACTCTTAATTTATCCTTCCCCTCACCTTTGGTAGCCACAAATTTATTTTCTATGTCTGTGAGTCTATGTAAATGTCTATGTAAATAAATTCATTTATATCATTTTTTTTACATTCCACACATAAGTGATATCATATGATATTTTTCTTTGTCTGATTTCCTTCACTCTGCATGATAATCTCTAGGTCTATCCATGTTACTGCAAATGGCATTATTTCATTCTTTTTTATGGCTGAGTACTATCAACGGCATGGTACTATCACAAAAAACAGACACATAGATCAGTGGAACAGGATAGAAAGCCCAGAAATAAACTCATGACAAAGATGAAGAATATACAGTGGAGAAAAGAGTCTCTTCAATAACTAGTGCTGGGAAAACTAGACAGTTACATGTAAAAGAGTGAAACTGGAACATTCTCTAAAACCACATACAAAAATAAACTCAAAATGGGTTAAAGATGTAAATGTAAGACCAGATACTATAAAACTCCTAGAGGAAGAACGTAGGCAGAGCACTCTTTGACATAAATCAAAGTGTTTAAAAATTAATAGAATTGCCCTTTTAATCAAGATACATCTGTGTTTAATTATTTACATGTAAATTTCAAATCTTTTGAATGTCTGAGTTTAACAGAATACCAAAAAGTTGTAGAAAGAAAAGGCCTCATTTTTACAATAAATTATTTATTTTATTAGTATTACTTACTATTGAGTATATATTTTTTAGCATTTTTAGCATTAAGCATTACTCAAACTCATTGTTTACAGATCCCTAGGACCTATATGCCAACCTTAAGTGATTTTTAAAAGATACTTTTGTTTGTTTTTGGTGAATAATTTAAAAATTAATATAAGTATACTCTTTATCATATGGGAAGATACCTAATGACAAAGTTCATCTTTACTTTCTTGAAAAGTTAAATTTAAATTATTACTAACATAGAAATTACTTTTTATGACTAGTTAGATAAACAGAGGTGAAATCAATGGATGCTTCCTTGAGAAAGAAAAAGGTTAGTAGGAAGGGGTGAACAACATGCCCAGTTTCTCATTTCAAACTCCTGTCAAATTAAATCACTACTTCTCCCAGGGGAAGAACTAATGTGAAGGTAGAGAAAGGCTAGTGGGTTACTTAGCATAGTTCCCTCCTAATGAAAAAAAGAAAGAAAAATGACAAATATAGGGAAAAGTCATTAACCACCACCACATCCAACCTTCATGTTAAAAATAAAACAAAAACACCAATTTGAACAACGTTCTATGCATGAAAATACCTTCTTAAGAACTATAAATATAGGTGAGGGATTACAGCACCTGGGTGAAGCACAGAAATATGAAATGCATAGAAGATAGGAAAGATAAGTTACCCCCACCATCCCTCCTCCAAGTCCAGGCAGCCCAGTGCAGAAATAGACATCCTCCTCGTTGGAGAAGGAGAGTGAAGTGGCACCCAGCTTTACCACACAGCCCAGCCCTGGCCCACTCTAGCACAGGCTGACTCCTTCAGAAAACAATATAGTTTCCTAAAAAAATTTTAAATAAAGTTATGGTAGGATCCAGCAATCCCACTTCTGGATATATGTCTTAAAGGAAATAAAATCACAATCTCAAAGAGATATGTGTACCCCCATGTTCATTGTACATTATTCACAATAGCCAAGATACGGAAATAACATAAATGTCCATCAACAGAAGATAGATGAAAAAGCTGTGGTGTATACATACAATGGAATATTATTCAGCCATAAAAATGAAGAAAATTCTGCCTTGTATATGACAAAATAAATGGAACTTAAGGGCATTATACTAAGTGAAATAGTCAGAGAAAGTCAAATACTGTATAATCTTACTTATATGTGGAATCTAAAAAATCCAGATTCATAGAAATGGGAACAAGAATGAGATAAATAGGAGGGTAGGAGGTGTGTGGAGTGGGGAAATGTTGGACAAACTTCTGTCCTTTGATGAATAAATTCAGGGATATAATGTATAGCATAGAGACTATAGTTAACAGTACTGTATTATATACTTGAAAACTGCTGAGGGAGTAGATCTTCAATATTATCACTATAAAAGTGGTAATTATATGAGGCAATGGAGGCGTTAACTAAGCTTGTTGTGATAATCATTCTGCAATATACACGTGTATCAAATCATCGCATCTTATAACTTAAACCTATACATACTCTATGTCAACTATATCTCAATAAAGCTAGATTTCTTGCACCCTCAGATTACCTTCTCTTATGGAATATATTTTCCAGTGACTAACATATTTGTGTATGCTGTCCAGAGCATTTCCTTCCCAGTGTAAAGGTACTGGGAATTCTAAGTTGTTAATCAAAATATTGTTTTGTGAATATACTCAAGAAAAAGGGAGAGAGATAATATCAAGGTTCATTTCATTTAGGCCATGGGTAAAGCCTAAGGAATTATTTGTGCTCTAGAACAAGTGTACTGTCTAATGACTAGTCTGGTGATATCCTTTGGGTTTAAGATTTCCCTATCTTGAGCATTGCTGGATGGAAAAATATGGCCAAATCCTTGCAGATTCCTCTTTTTAAGATCCATGTGAAACGTTTCAATTCTAACATCCTTTACTATTATTATTTTTTGCTTCATAGCATTATGACAATTGTAATTATTTATTTGTACTATAAATTATTTAGTATCCAGCTCTTCCATTTAACTCTAAACCATGAGATTGAAGACTGTCTGTCTTGAATTGTATACTCAGCACCTGGCTTGGTGCTTAGCACAAAATAAGCTGTCCATTAAATCTTTATCAAAATAGTGATTGAATGAATTCATCTCTCACCCAAGTCTTAGGAAGAAAATATGTAGGAGGCAATTTTAAGCCTCATATTGGCTTCCTTGTGTGTGTCAATCTCAAATTTCTAAAGAAAAATAAAAAAATATGTATTTCATAAGTGTTAAGTCAGATGTCATTTATGTATTCTAGGCAATATTGAGATTAGCCACAATAACTTTCCCTGAACCTGAGTAGAAATTATACACATTACCTGAATCATAACTTTTACCTGAATTAAATATATGCCTTGTAAATTCCTGATTTCAGTTACCAGAACATTCCTTTTCTTCCTGGGAAGCAGGAATAATGTGTTCTCTTTAATGCTGTCAGAGCAGCTGGTTTTGAGGATGGAATGTAAAGGGTCTATTTTTCTTCTTCTGGAAATTATTTCTAACCCCTGGCAATACAGCTAGTTTAAAAAAAAATTAAGCTTTGGTAATAGTATTTGCAAGGAACACGTCTAAACTGTTTAAAAGAACAGAATCTAAAGATATTATTAATAATTAATAAGCCATGAGAAATGAGAAGCTGTATAAATCATTCCCTTTTATCTATTAAGTTAGTGCTTCTCAGGACATTTCCTATCACTTTGTTAACCTACTTTTGATATCTATGTGAACATAATAAAATCAATCCCCTTTAAAATATTTTTTGTGATTCAGAATTCCATTTGTCCTCTCACTCTGTAAATTAGTAAAATTTTACTGTAATTTTACTATAATTAAGGACAAAACAATAATGATAATTTTATTTCTGTATTTATTAGATCATGGCATCATTAAAGACAATAATAACTATTAACAGAGAAAATTTATTTTATTTCCTATGATCAGATTTTTGAGAAATTGCTATATTCAGACATAGGCTTCATAAAAGTTTTTCTATGCAATCACTTTTATTGAGACATAAAAGTCAATAGATCAAATACATATAGCTTTAGAATTAAATTATTTAAATTGAATTATAATTAATAAACTGGTATTTATTTTTCATAGCATTTGCTCTTAGTTAAAAATTTTATATTAGTATATGTATATATAATATGCATATAGTTATAATATACAGACTTAATTAATATATCAATGGGTTATATGTCACATTAAAAATTCCCAGTAAGAATTTTGCTCCTTTCTATGTTGGATAATTAAAAGAGACATTTTCAATTTTTCATGACTATATTAATGAGGTTCACACTAATTTGTTCCATGTAGTCAATTAGCCTAGTTAAATTTCTCATGGATAATAACATGAGATTTATTGGAATGTTTTAAAAGACGCATGCAGAAGTGCACATATTTAAGAACATTTTTATTTTTGCCCCACTACACAATCATACCTGAGACAAATATCACAGTTTAGGAGTTTGGGCTTTGTGGCAAAAACAACAAGACTAAATATATTATAATTCAGTTGAAATAGTAAAACTGCTAGTTTCCTCTGATTAAAACATTGTAAGCTTGTCTCAGCTATGGGGAGGTAATGCTGCTCAACTCAAGAATAGCAATGCATGGAAGTATAATAAATTCTCTAGATACAATAAATTATCCTTATTAGCAAACTTGTCCTTTTCATTGTTTCTATTTATTATTTTACTTTGTAATGAGTACTATAGTCAGTTTGCAATGTAATGAACAGGTTTATAATACCAATGAAAAGAATAGAGGCACAGTTTTTTAAAATATAGTTTCACATGGTATCTTTTATTGTTTAGAAATAAGAAGCAAATTTCCAGTTCTAGAATTTATCACCAACCTCTTTAGAAACATGGCCTTTTCCACCCTTCAAAATACATATGAAAGAGTCTACATCTTGTTGAGTGTTATAGTATTAAAACATTTACAGTATTTGCAAGGCACTGTTATCTCCTAAAACATTAACACTAAGTAAATATACAGAAGAGTGGCAGCATTGAGTCATTGAATTATGGTTGTAAATATGCCTTTAGTGGAGGGACGTATGGTCAAGAAAGCTGCTTAGATTGAATATGTTGTTGTTAAATCTATTTGAAATAGAAAATGAATTCTATTATTGTTTCAGCTTGGGCTATAATCTATAACAATGCAATAACAGGTGATGGTAGATGTATATCTGTTTCATGCCCAATAGAAAAGGTTATGAGATTTAGAAAATAGGAGAGGCACAAATTTCTATCAGCTGCACCGTGTAAAGGGCACTCACTAGTATTTCGAGGTAACTAAATTTGTTTTTAATTTTCTGAAACAACATTTCTAAATGGATTATCTACCTACTCCATGGGTTACTCTTTGACAGCAGAAACACTCTTTAACAAGATCTTAAGGCCTTTCTATTCCAGCCTTCAGACTGAGTGGAAATAAATACAATGATAGTTTTAAATAGAATGTTGATATTAGAATGCTTTATTATGTAATAGGAAGCTAAGACTTTTATATCCACCTGAAGATGTTAATTATGCTTTCCAGGAGTCGTTTCCTGATTAAAAAAAAAAAAAGTGGAAAAACAGCCCATGGAAGAAAAGAAATCAAGTGAGAATAAAGAAAAAAAAAAATTGGTAGATGCCTAGAGAAAGAACTTTTCCATGAATTAAATACTTTAGTTTGTCTGAAAGCTACATAAAATCAACTTGTCTCTTGGATTCTTTGCCTTAATTCCTCAGAAAATAGAATTCTAGATAGGCCTCTGATCAAGTGTTTTTGGCAAAATTTATTATAAATCATGTTATTATTTAATAATAATTTTTATTTCTATGTGTAATTTTCTTATAAATCAAAAAGTAGTCAAGTTATACACTGTTTCATTAAATGTGTTTGTCTTATATTTCACCCACTTTTTGTTTTTTTCAGATTCAGAATAAATTCTATTCAGGTAAGGCTTTGCTATATTGAAGACAATACGTGGTAACCTGTAGCTTTACTTTGCCAACATTATACTATTCTGGCTTATGCAGTGATGGACTTTGTATGACTGGAAATCAATTACACAAATTAGGCAAATTGAAAAGAAAGGTAGAATTCTCATAATTATTTACATTGTAGAAAAATAGTAATTGTTAGTAATAGCAAAACTAATATAACTTCTCAGGTTTTCATTTTAAAGTGTAGAAAAATTAGGAACATTGGACCTAGTTTTCCTAGAGAATTAGTATAGACATATTTTTGGATTTGAGCACTATATTGTAAGGTAAAATATTTAGAATTAGACAGAGAATAGAAGCATTCCAGCTGTGATTTTTATGTCTCATGCAGCTGTGGCCCACCTGCCCCAAGCATCAGTGGTTTGGACACTGGGCATTCTTGGCTCTGGGATACACTTGTTGGAAAATGTTAAAGCAATTAATAGAGGCAATCAAAAATAAGAAGACCCAAGAGAATTATGTCTGTGAGGCTGTTGAATAAAACATGTCATCTTAAAATCTTTGCTTATTTTTTTCTGTATAATACTAGCACAATTAGAAGAACATGCTCAGTTTTGCCTGGAGTGAGCTATTTTTAGTCCTTCAATTACTCTTTATTCCAATAGTTATTATCATTAGTTAGCATTTCCATAGCAATATATGCTTTTTAATGCAAGTGTTTTATAACAAATTTTAGCAATTTCTCTTCTCTGTGGTTTATGAGGTAAAAGTTAATTCACATGAGAGTCACAGGAAAACACAATTATATGGATCCTACGTTTCATGTGGAAACCACCTGCAGTTAGCTTTGCCACAAGCCACCATAGATTGCAGTTCTTGCTGAATCAAGGGGAAGGTAACTAATTTATGGAAGGTCAGTCACATCTGGAGCGAGCCTAAAATCCAGGCATAACCCTCTGTCCTCATTATCCGTGGTCTTGTGCCCTCCAAATATTATGATAAAGATTCAGAATCCAATTGATAATAAGACCATAATGTGAACATGTACAATCAAATATAGCATTATCACTAGCCTCACGTAATGCATGGGCCACACCACCCTGGCACAATTGGAAGTGCTAGTGATCCCTAAAGGTCCGTGGAAACCAGGGCATCAGCCCCAGAGTTGGATAAAGCCCTGCTAAGGATTGACTTGCTGTTACCTGAGACAGGTTACATTGTTAAAAGCAGCAAAGTGCTTCTCTATTGGGATTTCTAATACAAATTTGAAATAGAAGCAATAATCAACATATACGTGTGTGTATGAGTGTGTGTGTGTGTGTGTGTGTGTATGCCAATGGCTGTTTAAAAGTCAAGCTTATTCATTAGAAAAAATGAAGTCTCAAAACTCTTAGAAATGTGACTTTTAAAAATCTCAAAGGCAATTCCTTTTCACACACGTAACTATTTGTTCTCCCGTATCAACTCCTCTCTTTTATCTTTACTTCTCAGAAGCTTCCGGGGTGCTAAATGTTTCCTGAGTTAGAGGCTTTCCCCAAAGACCTGCTATGGTTTTCTCCTCTCTCTCATTTTACGTCAGTAGAAAGATTTGCCTATATAAGTAGGATACATCTTTTATCTCTTCCCTTGGCTTTCTCACTTTAATGAGAGAGTTGAGATTAGGAAACTAAGACTTACATGGTGATACTCTAGCTGTTATTTTCTCACTGAAAAAGATCATCTTTTGGAAATTATTTAATTTTTCTTTATTGTCAAACAAAATGCCCCATTTCTAGGGGAGAATGTATGTCCTCTATTTAGGAAGCAAAATGTGCTGAGTAGGGCAAAAAGTAAGGTATCTGGGCTTGGCACGTACTAATATCACCCTCTGTTCTAGTCACTGAAAATTGAAAACATTTCAAGATTCCCAACTCTCCTCATAATTTTCTCTCTAATGCATTATTGTAAAAAAAATACTAATACAATCCATATTACAACGGAAAGGAAGAAAGGAAAGAAAGAAAATAAGTTAATATAATATATCCAATATATCAAGCCCACAATCATCTTAAAAGCTGATTTCAATAAATTACTATTGACCCATATGACATGAGTCTGTTTCCAAAAACAGCTTCTATATTCCAAACCCTAAATTCTCAGCGGCTGTTACCACCTGGAGTATTGTTTTACTCATCTTTACATCTTTTATCTAAAATACAGAGAAAAGCTTCCGGTTTGACAGAAAATTGCCAAATCCACACAGACATAGGAAATAGTGAAGGACAGTCAAGTTCTGTGAGTTCATGGCCTCCTGAAACAATCTCCAGGATCAGTCCTTCTCTGCTGTAGAACCTGAGGTAGGTGTTTGCACGCAAGCTTTTGCTGCTTCTAAACACACCCAGTGATGACCACTGTTCTGAATTGTTTCCTCAGGTCCCTTTAGTACCAATTTAGACACAACACCCGGAACCACTGAGGGAAGTTCCTGTGTTTGTGCGTGGTTCCCCCAAACCCCAGTGTCCTTCTCCTTTCTACTGCTATATGGTTGAGTTGTACTACTGTGTTTCCACCTTGGTCTCCATTTTTAAGTTCTCACTAGTTTCACTTACGACGCCTCAGTCCCTTTGAGAGACTGGACTCTATTTAGGTTTAATGATTGGAAATCACTCTTTCCTGCTCCTCACCAAGTCTGGAGACTTAGCTGCTACCAAGTGCCCTACCTGAGACCCTGATAAGTGGACAGATTTTCTAAATGGAACTACTTGCCATTGAAATTCCGCTGCCTGAGATTCTTATTATTAAATCTTTATTAACATAAAGATTATAGTACATCTAGGAATCACTATTACAAGTGAATTGTCTCATTAATAAGCCCTCTCTCTCTCTCTGATTCCCTCATCTGCCTCTAACATAGTCCAGACTGTAAAATCCTTGACAGAGAGAAATACAGCATTCATTTTTTTTGCACTCTAGAACCTGGCCCAGTTAATGCTATAGCTGAAGGCATGAATGAATCAATTTCCCCACATGGCATGCTGAATCATGGTTCTCCAAGATGTCCCTGCCCTAATCCCTGGGACCTGTGCATACGTTGTTACATGGAAAAGGGGACTTTGAAGATGCCTTTGAAGCTACAGGCTTTAAATTAAGGAGAGTAACCTGCATTATCCAGGCGAAGCCAATCTAACCACATGATCCCTTAAAAGCAGAGAATGCTCTCTGGCTGGAGTCAGATAGATATGGTGGAAGAGGGAGGCAGAATATGAAGAGCAACAGGGGAAATCGAAGACTCCAAGTGTGAGAAAGGTTTGATATGGTGGCTTTATGCATGAACTAGATAGAGGCCTCTAGAAGCAAAGGGGGGCCTGCTGCTGACAGCTAGTATGAAAATGGAGATCTCGGTCCTGCAGCCTCAAGGAACTGATTTTGGCCAATAACATGAATGAGCTGGGAAACAGACTCTTCTGCAGAGCCGCAAGTAAGAAATGCTGCCCTGGTGGCTATCTTGATTTTACATGAATAAGGCCCCTGTGAGACTGTTGATTAACAGAAAGTGTGAGATAATTAAGCTGTGACCTTAAGTTTGTGGTTATTTTTTATAGCATTCATAAAAAACTAATACACTCCGCTTCTGGATTTCTCTGGGGTCATTCCTCAGTGTGTCTCGTTCCTTAAATCTATTCTCTTCCATATCTTCTTGGATATCACGCTTGGGGAGAATTGCTATTAGAGAGACCCAATCCAATGCAGGCCAATTTAATACAAAATATTTCTTTCCATTTAACACACTCATCACATATGAAAACTCAGATTCTCTACATACACCAAACTCTTACAGCATTCACTCCTTGACGCTTTTATTCCAGCAGTTGTCTGAAAGTTTAAAGTGTATTAAAAACCACTTGGAGGGCTTGTTAACACACAGATTGCTACACCCCAAACCCAGAGTTTCTAACTTAGTTGGTTTGGGGCAGAGGTTTTTATTTCTATAACAAGTACCCAGGTGATGCTAGTGCTTCTGGTTAGCTGAACATTCTTTGAGGACCACTATTTACTAAAATCAAATGGTTTCTTTTGTTATAAAATATTAATCCCTTTTATTCATGCTTCTTTTTTCACCTATTGCCATACATAGGAAACATTCATCTGGGTATGTGCCCTTCCATAAGAGAGTAGAAAAAATAAAAAAAAAATAGATGCTATTCAAGCCAGCAAATTTTTCTGATGATGATGTAGGTTTTTAAAATTATTTGGAGATAACTTGTGTCAATATTTCTGAAAAAGGAGGTTATTGGTATTTAAAGTAGGATAATTCTCCATTGCAACATATTTTATTAAATGTCCAGTGTGCTGCTTCTGGTCCTGTCCAGCAGATGCCCATAGCATTCCCCAGTCATTTCCAAATGTCCCTGTAGAGGATGTATGAAACTAATTGAGAACTATAAATCTATGTTATTCGAGATTGCATGCTACTCTTCCCTACTATTAGTAAGGATTTTCAAATTTTATTCTCATGTTTTATTCATAAGTCCAGTTTATTCTAAATATTTTAATTAATAGTATATGTTACTATATTAACTCCCTGAGGCTGCAACCAAGAAGAATACGTGGCTGGTACCAAGAACCAACTCACTCAGAAACATATTCCTTCCACTTTTAAGTGTACAGAGGCTGGAAAGTAAAGGCCACACTTACCAGACTCCCTGAAGTCCCCCTGTATGATTTAATTTCCACCAATGTTTGGATTCTCTTGACCTGGAATTGGAAGAAAGATATCTCTGAAGAGGAACTAAGCAGGAAATATCCATTTTATTCACATATAGTATAGTAATAGTGGTATGTTTTGAAGCCAGAATTGTAATAGTTTCCTAATTTATGAGTCAGCTTCCTGACTCAACACATTCCTATCATTTCCAGATCAGAAGACTCTTGAGCTGTTCAGTTCCAACGCACTGTACAGCATCAGGACCCTTTCCTGGATGTTGTTTGACTTTACGACTTGTACCTTAATGTCCAGCCTTAAATCAGTTTCTGTAGCATTCCCCCAAATTCTGCAAACCATTTCATAGCCAGGAGTAAACCTCTTTATGTTTAAACCAGTTAGCAAGGAGTGTGCTCTCTACAACAAAACTCCACCCAATACAGAATACAGATAGAACTAAATAACAGTCAAGAGAACACCCATGGGTTTGCGTTTGTTTGTTTGTTTTTAAACCTAAAATCAAGGTAATTCAAAGATAATTATTCCCAGAAGCACTCATGGAACAAAAAGGTTATAATAGGTACATAATGTTTTTTTTCCAGATAGAAATCTTGTGGTAATTCATGTAGGCAAGAATAAAAAATATTTGACTATCAGTGGGGTTGGAATTACAGATAAACTAATTAGTTTTCATCTTAGTAATTTCTCTGTATTCTCCCTCTACTTCCAGCTGTCAACGTGAAGCTTGTTCTGTCATTAAAGAATGATCTTTTTAGCTTTTTCAGGCCTTTCTGTTAACATGCAGTTGTAATTAGAATTTAAAGACTATCCAGATAGAATTTACCGTTTTTTATTAGTGTTTCATGGTATTCAAGAATGTGGGAGAAAAGAACTAGATTGTACTTCTGGATGAATAAGGACACTGAACTAAATCACTGAATGTGAAATTTGGTGCCAACAGAGCCATGAGAATTTATCCAGCCCCACCTGCCTCAACCTAAAACAGACACCCCCCACACACATGAACACAGTCACTCCCTCTGGCCCTGGGAAGGCAGGGACATTCTGGTGAGGTGGGTGAGCATTCTACATATTTTAAAACTGGCTTATATGCCAATCTATCTAGTGTTTAATGGGCAGGGTTACACTATGATGGCATCTGGTTTTCCCTTATGAATCAAAACCTAAAATTGAATGCTAGCTTTTTCCATAGGGGACCAGCACCAGAAAAACATTCAATTATGTCATGTTCAACTTTGTTACTTTTTCAGTTTTTCTTTTGGTGTTCTCCCTATTTTTACTAATATTCTTAATTGATCATTTAACGTACACACATCTATCCACTTCTAACTATACCCCCCCTTTTTTTATTTTACTTTACACACTCAGACATGCACACACACAAGTACATCACAGTTATGCTCCCAGGAAACCTTTGTGTGTATAACAGATAGCTAAAATTCTGGGGCTTGAAAATGTACATTACTGCAATACAAACTAAATTGAATATTAAATATCATTTCTTAAAATGTCTACAGATATTTCCAAAATTCATGCATTAGCCTCCCACCATTCTGTTTATCTTTCTTATTGACTCTTCTGCTGTTGTTCTGGTTCTCCTTCCATTGTTCTCTCTTCTGGCTCAATCTTCTATTCTTTTCCCTCCTCTTTTCTTCAATGTTCCTTGTCTTTCTTCTCTGCCTCACTCAGAGTACCCCTCCCCCCAAACCAATCTGAACCAAACCAAAACAAACAAAACATGAACAACAAATCCTTCATTTTTCTTATAAATGAATTCTCTTTGGTTTCTATCCTTAAATTCAGCGACTTTTTGTATGCTCTAAGAATTTCTCTAAAGAATTCCAAAGTCTCTATCTTATATGCTTTGATAATTGGGGTTAGGAGGCTGAAGGGTTGGAGGACTGTGGATGGTATAAAAGGATTCAAGGAGGATGTCATGTTTTCCAGTTACATAGAGGTTTACCTTTTTAGTTATTAGTATTGGAATACAAATAATTTTTAATTGTATGTTGAGATAAATATTTCAAATTAGGGAATTGGGGGAAGATATGTAACTATAGGTTTTATATTATAGGAATTGTCAAATTAATTTTAGCTGATATTGGATGAGTGATTTCTTTAATTATGTGTCTTTCCATAAGCAGCTCCAGTCAAATCTTTGTATCTATCTATGAAAATATTTTCAAGATATGTTTCACACCAAGTAAATTCGGAAAGGTTATTAGCACCTTAATTTATTATTCTAATGCTCTAATGCTTTTTACTTGCTTTATAAAGTTTAGTTGTTTTTCTGCCTTCTTGGTTCAGTGTATCTATCGCTGTCCTGTAATTTCTCATGTTGCCAAAATCACATTCTGTTTTTCTAATCACACAGCTTGACAGTATGTCATTCTTCTTCACTTCAATAGTCCATTGCAGCTGCCTTTGGAATCCTCACAGATAATGAGCGTGAACCTAGTAGACACGCTCCTCAAGTCTGGTGATGAGAAGGGAAAAGTAAACCATCTCATTCAGGAGCTGACATTATTAACTGTGAATTTCCTTATGTCTCATTTAATGAGGTAATTCATGTGCCAGCACATCCAAAACTATACAATGTTATGTAGATGTTGGAGATTATTTACAATAATAACAAAACACTTTCCTTCCTATTACCATATACTTCAGAAGCTGATTCAAAGAATAAGTGGAATGAATTGTGATTTCCTTTGCTAAAGGCTGGTCAGAAAAGACCCTAATAAAAGCCTAGTTTTGATGGTAAAATATAGTAGAAAAGGCATCTATGATAACAGTCATTTACAAGGATTTGGGGGATCTGGGACGATACTTCCTAGATAAAGATATAAACATAAATCATAAAATGGCTACCCAATGAGAATGTTTAGTTCAGGCTTACATTAAAGAACTAGCTGCCATAATTCATTTAAAACCAAGTCATTTCACAAGATTTACAGTGGTAGACATATTTGACTTTTATTAGATTTTCAGAAAAAAAACCAACTATGTTACCTGTAAAATAGAGCAAGGGAAAAAATAAATGGGTGTGGAAAGCAAGCAAATATTTATCTTAAAACCTTCAAAGTTGCCCCCAAACCTAGAGATATCTGGTAGGGCCATTGGCAAGGGGTTGGTAGGAAGGGCAGGAAGTTTGGGAGTGGACATTTACCAAGAAACTCGTGAAAGTGTCAGGGAGAAGAGGTATCAATGCATGCCCTTGTCTTTCATCTACTGGGAATCCTGGAAAGTCAAGATACCACCATGGCTAAGTACGGGGAAACAGCCCTAAAACAAAGAAACAATCAACCAGAAGTCATCAGAAAACATTTTGTTGGTTTTTTTTTTTTTTTTGGCAAAACAAAGCAGTTAATATCTGTAAAATAACTAAAAGTGTTTTGTAAAGACTATAATTTGTCTGATCATTTCTAAGTTCATTAATTCTCTGGACGGGGCTTTCGCTTCCTTTTAAGTTTATGTATGAAAGAAGTGCCAGATCCAAAGACCATACAAAAACAGCAACAACAGCAACAGTCTGGTTGAAAGGAAGCTATCTGGCTAATATTCTAACTGTAAAATCTTCAGGACTCTGAATAGGCAATTTATTGATTGTTGGATTTTTTTCCCCCTCTCTATGATGTTTCTCTCTGCTGTTTTGTCAACATACTGTTTCAGTTCCAATCTGAATTTTGGGTACATGTCATATCCTGAAATCTTCCTTTGACTCAGTCCTAAATCCCCTTTGGAATGTTATGAATGCTATTTAATATGATTATTCCTGATCTGAAAAACTATAGCATATAAGATTTTTATGATCCATTCAGGTACAGATAAATCCAGGTCTTTTAAAAATAAATTGCTTTCAGCTGTGTAAAAAATTATACCATAAAAAGATGAATGCAATAAGAAATAAACATAACTAGAGCAGGGAAGAAAATCAGGAAAGGGGAGGTTCAAAGATAAATGCATGAAGTAATCAAATTAACAAGAATGTTTTATAATGGCATAATTAATGAACTGCAATTTTACATTAGTCTCCAGCAAAAAGAAGTATGGAGAAGGAAGGGCAATTATGTGCTAATGAAGATTATGATAATAGAGTAGCAATATTAGAGAGCTGTAATGGAATTAAATTTTGTAAAGGAAAATTCCAGAAAGGCAGCAGATAAAGCAACATAATGATATGAGCTAGTCAATTGTTCTGAGAAAATTGTACCTGTTAACTTAACTACAGTATTAAAATTTCAACTTTACTTATAAAAATACACAGGTAAAAGGAAAACATTATCATGATATAAATAAATTAGTCATTTTAATTTCTTTAGGTGTTATAATTTTCAAGGCTTTTAATTTTTACTTAAAAAAAAAGTATTTATCCCAAAACAACTCTGATAGAGGTTTACAGATGGGGAAACTAGAGGCTCATAGGGATAAAATAATTTTACAAAGGTACACATGTCTGTTAAGCAGAATCAGGGCCATTGATCCCAACTGGAGTTTTCCTCTTTTGATGCTCAATTGTTTTTCTACATCACTACCTAACCTCAACCCTGGGTGTTAACCTGAACAATTTCCTTCCATTTACATTTTCTTTCTAATTGTATTTAAAATGAATTTAATCCAACATTGCCAGACTTTCTAATGTTATGTCATGATGAAAAAAATCACTTTTAACTCCAATTTATTTGTTATTAGAAATGAAAAGATGACATAATCTAGCACTATCTTTTGGCATTTCTCCTTTTCTATTTCTAGAAGACAGTAAGTCATCACTTTTTGAAAGGTAAATTGTAGCTAGAAGGAGGTGAGTGATATGTAATTGGTTCTTTCAATAATATAGTAGTCACTCTTCACATATGTTATAACAGTAAAATTATTCATGCTTTTCTGAATATAATTTCTCTCTTTACAGATAAGAATTGTAGTACAAAGTTTGATGGCTTCTTAGGGGTCTTGTTTTGGTAAAATAAAAATATAAAGTGGAAAAATAAATTTTAGAAAAATGAGATATAGCTAGGTAAGCAGATGAGGCCATTTGCTGTTTAAATTATCAGTAGCTTCCAAAATAAAATTGCATTTTAAAATGAGCTAATGATACAACTTCTTTGTACAATTATTTCCTTGTTTAAGATTTCATACTAAGTAATAAGTGAGGAAATTTAAGAATATGATGTATTTTTGTTGAAACATAGAGGAATTAGAATTTGAAATGAGTCTTTAATAAGCGATTAACTATCTTTCATCATACAGTTGCCTTGAGGTGAATGGTCTATATTCTAAACTAGAAAGGTAATGAAAAAGAAAAGCCATTGTTTTCCTCACATAATGCATTGCACATCAAAGAGAAATAAAATTTAACAATAAAGACTTTACTCTTAGGTGCTTACAATGACAGACCTTGACTGTCAAAAAATGTCGTTATCATTGAAAGGAAAACATTGATTAAAAGAAACGATAATATTTGAGCAAGTTATTCCTTTGCCTCTGTGACTACCTCTGTAAGCATTTTAATATTTTGATGAGGTTTTGAATTAGCTTCTCTCCAAAGAATTTAAGATGACATATATAAAAGTAAGTCTAAACCATTATAAAATTTAAAACATTGAAACAAAAAAGGGAAATGGAGAAGAAGGATAGTAATGAAAACATACGGCATGGGAAAGAGTATTGAAGAATCCTACTAACCTGGTAAATATCAGTGGGTAAAGCACTGCTGTCTGCATTTTGAGTGAATATGTTTCATGTGAATATTGCTTTCAGGTTTTTCTCAGGAAAAAGAGTGACTGAGAGACTCAAATTGGACACTATGAGAATTGATTTTTTAAATGCCTTTTTAAGTCTCTTCGAAAATGAATAGGTCAATATAATTCCCCTTTGTTTATTAGGAAGACAGCAGGCAGTCAGACTTCTGAGCAGAAACAACAGCAGAAATAAAGAGTTAAACAATGCCCTTTCTCTTGAGGAAGACTTAGGGAAGGTGAGGAAAATCACGATTTCTCTTGATTTCAAACAGGTTCTACCCCGGGAGAAGCTGGTGTTAAAGGACCTTTCTAAATTTTACAGTCGCTTGCATTCAAATTTGATCACACAGATGCTGGCTGTTTTGGGGGGGAAGTCATCCTCAGAACTAATGTGTCAAGATTTTCCCTAAATGCCCAAGCCAAACATCAGCTGTAGCTAAGCTTTTACATTTTTTCTTGCTGGATATGAAAATCTCTCAGCTCATGCCCGGAATTATCACCTTGTTACCTAAATCAATTTAAAGTAAAACTGGAAAAAATAAACGTCATCAGAAATTGCATTACTGTGAATAAGGCTTCTCACACTGGATACAAAGAGATAACCAGTGCCCTATCAGGCCTATTTCCACTGACTTAATCTTCTTAGAATTTGGGGCCTCCGAGTCCACTCAAAACAGTTCTGCCAGAACAACCTAAGGGAAGCACTATAGCCGCCTTAATCCTAACAATTTTTATGCTAAGAATTTCTTCAGTGAAAAGCACAATGTGCAAGAGACTGTAATGTCCATCTCTCGCAGATCCCAAAATAGAAAGCTGACTGCTTTCTAACTGCCCTGAATCTTCCTCTGGATTTTTCTCACAGCTTTTATTTCTTGGACCTCTGCTCCAAGAAAATATTTATTTCAAAATATATAAAATCTCCATCAATACACCTTGAATTCCATGTTGAAATATTTAGGTAGGCTTTACTGATTTTTACCAAGGTAGTAGAATTCTTGAATACTGTCTCCTGTCCTGGACGCTTTTTCTCTCTGACACTTTTTGGGCTCACTATGTGTGTACTCCTATTAATTCTGATAGCAACCAGATGGGGTACCTATTATTCGCTGTATTTTTTGAGATAAGGGTTATTTAACTTACTTGAGGTCACAGAGCTAAGAAATGGGGAAGCCAGGTTTGAGATCACATTGTCTGACTACAAGGCTGGGCTGTTTCCTATAATGAGGTTGCCATGCAGAAATTTAAGTGACAGTTTCCATAAGCACTGGATTATAAAGAACCTAGTAACTGGATAGAGATTAGGAAAGTAGATTTATTAGGGAAATACCATTAGATGGTGCTCATGAATTTAAATTCAAATCAGTTGTCAAGATTGCATGTATCCAAGGAAACCATTTCACAAACAAAATTGTATGCACTTGGTATCTCATAGTGCCTACTAGAAAAAAGAGCACTTAGTAGCTGCTTAATAGCTGTATTATAATAGGTATGTTCTTAATATTTTAATTGTATAACAAAGTGCCACTCATTTCTGTTCCCCCACCTATAAACACTTGTCTGCCCATATTCACCACTTATAACCCAATTCAGGAATTCGTCTCTGTTCCCACATATCTTCACTACATGTAAGTCTACCTCTTGTTAACTTATCTCTAACTCTCTGAAGTAGCTGCAAAACCTAGAACTTCTATGCCAATCTGAAACTTGCTAAAAACAGATCGTAAGGCATTTGCTTGAAAGCTCCAGTTCCTGGTCCAGAGCAGATATTCAATACACTTTTGTAGGGTTGTTTTGGCGATAGAGGTGCCTCACTCCAACCAGACTGCTAGGAAGGAAAGATGAGTTAATTCAACACTTAAATGTATTTTTCTTCCATAGTCAGTCAGATAATTGTGTTAAGGAAAAAATTTGGGGGTGCACTATTCTTATTTCATGAATATTAACAAAGAAAAGAAAAAAAATATGGGCAAAAGAAAAGATATAATAAAACCACTGACACAGGAAAAAATGAGGCACAAGACAATGGCCATGTCCTAAGTCTCAGACAAGTTCCCTGGGACACTCCCCACCAAGGGAGGGTCCTTAGCTTTGCACAGGAAAGAATTTAAGAGCAAGCCATAGTTGATTAAAGGTAGATTTATTCAGAGAGATATACACTCCATAGACAGAGTATAGACCATCTCAGAAGGCAAGAGAAAGGCCACAAGATGTGGGGTTGGTTGCTTAGTTTAAAGTGAAAATAGATACACACACCATACACAGAGTGCAGGCCATCTCAGAAGGCAAGGGAACCAGAGGCTGTGAGGTGTGGTGTTGCTAGTTTTTATGGTCTTGGTAGTTTCATATGCTAACAAGGGGGAAGATTATTCCAACTACTTTGGGGAAGGGGCTGGAATTCCCAGGAATTGGGCCACTGCCCACTTTTTGACCTTTTATGATCAGCCTCAGAACTGTCATGGTGTCTGTGGGAATGCCACCATGTTAATATATTACATTGAGCATATAATGAAGCTCAAGGTCTACTGTAGGTCGAATCTCCTGCCATCTTGGGCCTCAAGGTCTACTGGGAGTTGAATTTTCCACCATCTTGGTGCTGATTGCTGTGTTAACCATTAAGTTGTGCCGTCTCCTCTTCCTTCCTGTCTCACCACCACATAAAAACTGAAATGTTACAGTATGTGAAAACTGACCAAAGTAGTATATAAAGTTGTCAGTAACAAACACAGTACAAAATCATTTTCTCAGAATAATAAAATGATATTTGCAATTTTAAAGCAAATATTTTTGTATCATCTTATATGGCTATATAATTGCTATTTGATTTACCTATAAAATAGATTTACAACTTACCATGTTCAAGGTATTATTTATCAATTCTAAAATGATTAGTGTAGTCTAAGATTAGGTTTTCAAACTGTTCATTCCCCAGAGTCCTAGAGTCCAGAAGAAGGGGACAAAAAGGGAATTCCCACAAAAAGGCAGTTTGGAGGAGGGACATTAAGTTCTACAGTCATGTTTCAAATGTGTCCTACACAGAAATCTACCCAAAAATGGTTTAGAAAAAATGGTTTTGCTTCTAGTATTTTAATTCAGTTATGAAGGTTATATTATCATAAAAATGTTATTCAAACCTTCCTAAACTCTTAGTACATTGCAATTCTCTTACAGATTTAAAAATAATTTGAGTTGTTGTTAGTGAATATTTAATAAAATATTTGATAACATTTTGAGAATATTTAATGAATATCAAACTGAGCCTGATATTTCTGAAAATATTACATAGTTCATGAATTATAGATGTGTTTCCAAATTTGCATATTCATCATCTGCTAAATCTTAGAATTTAACAGATTGTGTTAATAAGGCATCAAGCTATATGTTGTCTATGCAATGACAGTTGAACATGATGGTTAAGAGCCCATGCTCTGTAAAGCCAGTTACTTAGGGAACTTTGGTTGTAATGAGTGATTTGATGTGTTGACTTGATGGACCATGGGGTACTCAGGTAAACATTACTTCTGGGTGTTTCTGTGAGGGTGTTTCTGAATGAGACTAGCATGTGGATCAGTGGACTCAGTAAATTGCCGTCCCCAATGTAGGTGGGCATCATCCAATCTGTTGAGCGCCTGAATAAACAAAAAGTGAAAGAAGGAGAAATTTGCCCCTTGTTTTTCTGCTTCAGTGCATGAGCTAGAACATCTCATCGCATCTTCTTTTGCCCTTGGACTGGGACTTACACAACATTGGCTCCCCTGGTTCCCAGGACTTTGGATTTACGCCAAATTACACCACCACATTTCCTAGGCCTCCAGCTTGTGGACAGCAGATCTTGGGACTTACCAGCTTCCTTAATTGTGTGAGCCAATTCCTCATAACAGATCTCCATATATTTATCTCTTCTATTGGTTCCGTTTCCCTGGATAACCTTGGCTAATATATTGGTCAAGTTACTTAATCTTTCTATGTCTTACTTTACTCCTCTATCAAATGGTAATAATAAAAAACTCCCCATATAGGTTTGTTGAAAGATTCAATAAGAGAACAGATGTAAATCATTATTAGAATTTAATGTTCTACTCAGAACAGTGTCTTGCAAGTATAATATCCATCATTTTGAGAGTGTTTGCTATTAGGTAGGTAGGTGTTAGCAGTTTTATCATTACTTGTTTATTTATTCAAAATAAAATAATGACACTGTGATCATTTACTTGTCAATCACCACTGGCAGTAGGGTATTAAACAGTGTTAGAGCAATCAGGCACTTACAAGATTACAAGTAATGTAATAAGGTCTTTTAGTGATAAGGAATGCTTAGCTGAAGGCTTGTGATTATTAGTCATTTAATAATAAACTTTCATGTGCTTTGGTTCTAATTTATAGTTTAAGAAAATAAAATATATAGGAAATTTCTCTTAAATATAAAAATCTCACCTTTGTATGAAATTGGGGGAAATTTTTAGATAACAGGTCAGTTGACTTCCATTTAGTTGAATGAAGGTGATTTTGCTTTATAGGACCAGCATTTTGCTCCATATGGTAAATAATATGGCAATTTTGGGACATCTATCTCAACCAGAATTACTATCTAATTAATTTTTACAATTTCTGTAAGAAAGTCAACATTATCAACTTTCATAATAAAGAAATCATATGGCAAAAAGTCTTAGTAATCTGTCTGTTATTTCAAATCAAACAGAGAGGCAGAGACTTTAATTCCAGTAAGGTGGTTATACTCTTATCACTTTATAAATATTACAAACTAATAATTACTTTTCTTCTTGGAAACCTAGTATCAACATATGTGTAGGTCATCAAAAAGAAATGATATGTTGTTTAGACTCCAACCTGTAAATTGTTCTCCTTTTTTCATTGCATGTCTGCCTATCTATCCACCTAGCTATATATCTATTTATCTTTCAATACTTCTAGTAGCAATATTTTCATTTTTTTCTTACTTAAAATTGTAAATCTGAATATGTTAAAGACTTGATTTTAATTTATATTTGTTTGTAGTATTTTATATTTCTTTTTTGCCTTTTCCAAAAACAAACAATATTTTTGGTACATTTTTATTTGCTTCCTTCTGTATTCAACTTAACCTGAAACCATTCCATGCTGTAATTTTCTAAATCATTCCAAGTATGTCAAAACTTCTGCCTAATACACCTCATATAAAATTTCCTTTTATTGAGAAATAAGGGGTTTTCAGCTTTCCCTTTACAAACTGTTTCTGTTTTCATATATAGAAGTATGTTTTTAGGTAAATTTTTTGTTTGCATTCTTAGCAGAGTTGGATGGATGTTAAGATGGGGATTATTTTTGAAGTGCCCCTAATTAAGGTTACTAGACAGACTTAGTGCTTCTGTGGGTGCATATGAAGCCAAGGACAAAGATATAAATGCATTATTATGAACACCCTGAAGGACCAATGAGATGGAGACAAATAGACCAATGTATTTTTATCTCTCTTTTACCATCCTCCCCTTCTCCACACTCTTCAGAAGCTGAAAATGGTTGAGTAAAGGATAAAGCAAAACACAATGTTCTACTTAATTTAAACAGAATTTTCCTGGGATAATGAAATCACAGCTTTCTCATTATTTCATACCAACCACTAAGAGCTATCAGACATACTTGAATGTTCATTAAGAATTCTGAATCACCCATCAATGGTGTTTTAAAGCACAACCTCTGCTTTTTACTGCTATGTTACAAGAGAATAGGAACTCTGTCTGGTTTGCTCACATTTTATAGACTCGTCACTGCCATTCAAAGAGGTTTTTCATGATGATGATGACATGTATTCTCTTCTTTATGTGCTTCATGCTTGTACTACCAGTCACGTGCATTCTTCCCTTCAAAGAACTGTGTGGTGTTGAAAACTGTTACTGAAAATACCTAAACCCACTTGACCCAACCCTCTTAAACACAAAAGAGTGTCTTTCAATGAAGACTAAGTATTTAATAATAAACAATGATAGAAAAGGGAAAACACTGCTGCTTTATTGGCCATATGTATTCATGCGCATAACTACATATGAATGAGAGTAGAAGACAGTCTTGTTTCCCTTTGAATAAAACAGGAGGAAATGTCCTTACATTTTCTGTCTCCTTCCAGCACTTTTTTCATTACTCACTATATGGAGGTTAAGGGAAAGGGAAACAGTAAAACATACACTCTCTGTGTACAGGTTACTTTGAGTTTCTAAATTTTATTTTGTGTAATTCATAAGGCTCCTTTTTTTAAGTTGAATATAAATTAATTATGTAAATTATTGTTTATTGTAGTATTTAATTCAGGGACATGTCCTAATAAATACTTTTTAATTTTATTCTTCTATGGTTTTAAATTTATACACACACACACACACACACACATACACAAATGATTGCTTGATGTTTAGCACATTTAACTGGAATTTGAGCATGAAGTAAAAATATTTGTTAAATTGTTGAAAATAAAAGTCTTAGAAATTATAGTCATGTAGTCTTAAGAAATTTGAAATTATTTTAACTAATATGCTCTGGAATCAATTTAATTGTATATTTGAGTAATTATTTGGTTAAAGAAAAACCAACTAAATAATCACTAGGGAGATAACATTTTAGACTTTCATGTTGGCAGATAGCATACTGACTGATTTATACAATTAACCTGATAAAAGCAAATTAGAAAATGCAGATGCCATTCAACTGAAGATGAAATCTCAAGAGTTTGGAATTGGGGTGGCCATGAGCCATTTGGTTTTAAAAATTTATTTTCAGATTTTTTTACTATAAATTTTTGTTATAATAAACCTGGTTGGAGGGTTAAAACTACTTTTAGACTTCTGGTTTTTCATTTTCCCATGTAAGGAGCTTGGAAGTTGTCACTGTGTCCCAACAACAAGTGAAAAGCTGAACAAACTGACAAGTCAACATCTCTGCTTAGATCTGTCAGAGAAATGAGGTCTCAGGGCAAACTGCTGCCTTCGAAATTGGAGAGACAGACAGGCTGGATACAGAAAAGCAGAACTTATTGGAGAAGAAACATCCAAGTGAAAACCTTTGCAGGAACCAATTCTGGGGTAGGAAAATCTAAACTGTAGTTGATGAATTGTTGGGGGCTCAGATTAGACAAGTCTATGGATTAAAAACACCACGGGGACCTAGTCATAGGAGAGTCCTCACACGTTTGTAAACTTAGTTCCAGGAACTCTCCTTGATTCTCACAGTGATGAGTGGGGAAAAATTCCCTCACGTTTCTCGCAGGAGAAAGGTAAAAGAAACAATTTTGAAATACACCAGAGCATGGTGTTCTTCTTAGCAAGACCAGCCCACAGAAAACTATTTTACCAGAGCCTAACCTATTGGAATTTCATCAGAAACCAACTGACCTAGAGTAAGAGAAATACCCAACTCGAGCCCTCTTCAGCTTTCCAATGGGGAAAGGGAAATACCCAGTTTCAGCCACTTCTAGTCTTCCTGTCCCACGTAAGGCAGCAAAAAACAAAACAAAACAAACAAAACAGAACAACCTAAACAAGAAGCACTTGTTCACAGACCAGGTTCACAGACCAGGGGTACAGGCTAACCAGAAGACTGCAAACTAATCACAGGACTTGTAGAATTCTTCCTCTCCCCTATACCTTACCATCAAATCACTAAAGCCTATTTACTGCCATTCTCTTTACCCAGTATATCGTGTCAGGCTATCAAGAAAAAGATTACAGGTCATATGATAAGGCAAAAAACTGTTTGAATAAACTGAGCTAGCATCAGAACCAAGGTTGCAGTATACAAGGTTAAAAGTCAATCATTTTCTTATATACTAGCAATGAAAATGTGGAATTTGAGATTAAAAACACAGTATCATTTATACTAGCACCAAAAATTGAAATATTTAGGTATAAATCTAGCAAAATATGTATAAGATCTATATGAGGAAAATTGTAAAACTCTGATGAAATACATCAGAAGGGACTAAGTAAATACAGAGATGTTCCATATTCATGGACGGAAAGACTCAATATTGTTAAAATGGCAGTTCTTACCAAATTGATCTATAGGTTCAATACAATCCCAATTAAAATCCCAGCAAGTTATTTTGTGGATATTGATAAACTGAATCCAAAGTTTATATGGAAATGTAAAAGGTCCCCCAACAAAAGCCATTTAATATTGAAGAAGAAAAACAAATCTGGAGTACTGATACTACCATACTTCAAGGCTTACTATAAAACTACAGTATTCAAGACTTAGTATAAAACTAGTGTGGTCTTGGTGAAAGAATAGGCAGATAGATCAGTGGAACAGAATAGAGAGCCAAGAAACAAATCCACAGAAATTTAGTTAACTGATCTTTGACCAAGGAGAAAGTCAATACTATAGAAAACAGATAGTGTTTAACAAGGGATGCTGGAGTAACTGGACATACACATGCAAAAGTAAAAATGAATGTAGACACTCTCTAGAACATACTTAACTCTCAAATGTTCAGTATTTACATCAGCTTAGTAAAAACTAGTAACAGGAAAACTCTGTGGCCATATGCTTACATATTGTATTGAAGATTTTCATTGATAGAAAAACAAGCTAATATAACCAACATTTTATCTTATTTTCAATACACTTAATAAATAGATCACAGATCAGCTATGTATTTGCAAATAAAGTTTTATTGGAACACAGTCATGTCCATTCATTTATATATTATAGTTTTAAACTAAAATGGCAGAGTTAAATAGTTCAGGCAGTGACCACATGGCTAGCAGAGCCTAAAATATTTACTATCTGGCCCTTTTCAGAAAAAAAAAGTTTATAATATATTTTTATATGAAAATCTTGTTGTCTTCCACTGAAGAGTGAGCAAGTCATGGATGGTTCAACCAATGCAGTATTTTCCCCTCCTTAATTTTCTTTATAACATTGAGAATTCCACACTTCATCTCAGAAGTGTTTATGATGAGTTTGAAGAGTAATGTCAATAGGCAGAATATGAGCTAAATTTTGCAAACTGCATAACCTATACTGAGAATGAGGAAGGGAGAGGTATGGAAAAGTCTATACTTGCTATATTTAACTTACACATTTTAACTTACACAATAATATATTATCCTACTGTTAAAGATAAACACATTGAGACCTAGAGAGGATATGTAACATAAAATGCAAAATGCCATGCAACTGATCAGTGGCAGAGCCAGGATTCAGACCCAGGTTCCTCAATTTCATAGCTTGCACCCTCATTTCCATATCATGCAACCCCCTACATCTAACACATGTAGGGAGATAGCACAGTACTTGTTGGTGCCAAGTGGTTGTGGGTCTAGGTCCATGAAGACTATCATAATTCCAGTGAAAATTTTATTATTCAACCTTTATATAGCAGGGGGTGAGCTGGAAAGGGAATCTTCTTGTGTGGTTTTCCAGCATTTCTGTGAACTAACAAGGTGGGAACTCAACCCTCTATGAATAATTAGAAAATATAATCTCTTCTCTTCTCACAGCTCTTCTTTCTTACTTTTCCAGGGAAAATGGGTGCCCCTTCAGCTCTTTCTAGTGTCTGTTTTTCACATCGGCTTCTCTGTAGGGAGTACAAAATCTTTTCCTGCTTTTTTCCCTAAAGATGTCCTGTTGGGAAAAGCAGCATCATACAACTGCTCTGAGTGTGACTGGGGTGTTAGTTCAATTGGGGGAGGGGCTTACAAACAGCAGGTTGAAGTACATTCACTACTTTGACTTTGTCACCATTCTCTCCCTAATTTGGAGGAAATTAGAATGTAATCTAACTGCCCACTCAAAACTCTAGAGTCAAGGACATTACCACATGCACTTTTTGTCACAGAATTGCTACTTTCAGTTCTTAGACAGGTAATCTACTCTTTTTGAGTCACAGGATCTTATGACTGTAATAGGGATCTTAGAAGGCATTTAGTTTAATCTTCCTTGCAGTGCATAATTTCACAGTTCTTATCTACTTAAATCAGGAAATTTATGTATGTTTCCTATAAAACTGTTCTACATTAAAAAAAAGTTATCAAACATTTACTCTGCTCATAAAGTCACAGTTCTTGAAGCTTTGCAAAATTATGATCACCCTAAATGTGCAACATTCTAACTATGGTATTAGAAACCAGCTTTGAATCCTATTGGGGCAGGAAGGGTAAGCACAACAAACAAGAATTGTATATATTTATTGCACTGCTCTTTGAAATCCCAATTTTCAAGTACATTTTTGAAGCAAAAACTAAAAACAAAAACATGAAAGAAACAAACAAAAAAAAAATGAAGGACGCAACTTGAAGTGGCAAAATCTTAAAAGTCTATCCTCGTGGCCTCTGTGTCTCCTTTGGCTCACAGGTTACTCTGCCGATAGAAAATCTTCAGTGATCAATGCTGGTTTATTGCCAGAGCCAGCATCACGGGCATGTGACCTAGGCAGTTTCATTTAGTTTAGTACTTATATGTCTCCACTTCAAAACTGTTAACAATTTTTCAACAAGGAACTCCATACTTTCATTTTGCATTGGGCACCACAAATTAATGCAGCTGGTCCTGGTTCTTGCTAATATAGATGTTTGCTCTATATTAACATTACTCAAATAACATAGAATGTGTTTGTATGTGTGTTTTGTTTTTAGAACAAGTAAGTGACTTTTTAAACCAATTCCAAAAGAAAACATAACAAACAATTAAATTACACTAGCAGTGAATATGTTTTGTGTGTGTTTTGGTTGGGTTTTAGTTCATTGCAATTCTAAATCTTCTTTGAAAAAGCAAAAATAGAAAAAATCTTTTCCACTGAGTTTAGACAGATAAAAGAAGAGTATAGATTCATTTTCAAAACTGAAACGAATGAAGTTCTGGAGCTATAATACTTATGTCCAAATCCAGGGTAAATCATTTCTAAGCTATGTGATTTTGGGTAAATTAGTTAAATTCTCTGTGTCTCAATTTTCCCATCAATGAATACAGATAATAATAATACTTATTTTGGTGGGGTTATTTGGGGGAAAATGAGATATATGTAAACAGCACAGTATTTGGCAAAGAGAAAAAGCTTACTACTGAGATACTACTATTCCCAAATGCCCAAAATTCTCTAATATAGTGCTTTATATGTGCTAAAATAAATAGTAAGAAAAACTAAAAAGATATTGAGATGTAGCCAAGGACAACTTTTCATTGACAAAGATTCTATAATTGATACTTATTCTTTCAATAGTGATTCAGTAAATAGGGACCTTAGAATATTGACATTTTTATTGCCTATAAAGCCCTTGGTTTTTCTTAAAAGAAAGGTATACATAAGTTTTTAGACATCAGACAATATTATTCATCTCCTTTAAGTAATTTCCATTCATTTTTAAAGCATCAGCAAATAGAGAGGATATAAAAAATAACCCCCAAACTTGATCCAAGTGATATTTTTAGACATCAAATTTAAAAGGTTGACTCAGATATATAATTAAAGATTGAAACATGTTTGTGTGTGGCCTGAATCTACTCCGTACAAAATAAAAACAACTTAAAACCCTGCACTAGGAAATATCAAGAAGTTTCCTACCCACTTGATAAAGAGTGCTGGAGGACTAGTGATCAGCGGACCTTTCTGCGTGGGTATGAGATTTGATACAAAGGCTTTGAAAGCATGAAGCCTCAAAGGCAAATGAGAATAATAATCAGAATCCCAATCATAATAAGCCTAGTAACACAGGGGTGATTAAATGTCACTCTCTGGGGAAGAAATAGATTGATTCTGTTTCATAAAGGGGAAAAAAACCTGCATCTTCCTCAACTATGACATTAAAGATATGGCTAAAGTTGGGTTTCAAGCGGAGACTGGTAAATTGAAGAGAGATAATTAACTGCTTCTCTGAGGTGTGAGCCCTTACCACATGCAGTGGTGGCTGTATTGACTGAGCATCTAATTTGGTATCAGCACATTTTAGCTTCTGAATAGACGTGGTCTTCCTTTTGTTTCCAACGTGCTAGCAACCACCTAATTAGATTCTGTCCTCACACCTCCCATCATCACTACGAACAGGGCCCTTCTGTCAAGCTGGATATACTATCTTTTAATAGCAGACCTCTGTGGACTGGCAACTTTCCGGTGGCCAACAGAAAGGTCGCCAATGCTGGGGACCTCCCTGTGTCTTCTCTGCCTTTAGCCAGCTCCATTTCTTTAACTCTAATAAATTGGTTAAAAAAAAATTCTTGTCAGGGGATGCAGTACTTTCTCTTCCGTGAGTGTACAAAGTGCTCTGAAAGTCACCAAATAGGGGATGTTAAAGGCTGAAATTCAGTATTTATTTATATATTTATCACAAGCCTATTCTCATCTGTATTTTTCTCATTTGACCATTGTTTAGGAAGGAAAATATTGAACTGATCATTTATTCATGTTATCTCTTGTAAGGATTTTTATCACATTGTAATTATAACATATATATTGTACTATTTAGTCATTAACACAGAATCATTCCCATAGAGGTAACCAAATATCCACTTCAGTATAAACAGGTTTAGTTTACACCAAGGCAGATTTTAGATAGGACAGAAATAAATATATGTTCACAGTATCCACCCACTTCAGAGGTGAGCAATACCTCAAAATAATATGAATAATTTAAAAAGCTACTCAGGTAAAGTATTCTTTTTTCAGCTCTTTCAGATGAAGGTATTAGTTGACTTGACTTAATCACTTTGGGTTGTTGATTCACACAACCCGAGGTCAAAAAGAAAGTATGAACAATTATAACTTAAAAATTAATGTATTGGTTAGAATGATAAATGCACTCATTTAATTGGTACAGTATCAATGTTACGTAAGTTCTCTTTCTCTATTTCAGGATGAGTCAGTCATATAGTGGAAAATCCCCGTAGTTTCATACCTTAAGGAACCACATGTTTCTTGTTTCTCCACACTTCCTATTGCTGAAGGAGAAGTTGATTGCTGCACATTTGAGAATGTCTGTACGAGCCCAAGTGGTACAAGTTTTAAATAATTTGTATTTACACTACCCATTTAGGCAAGGCTGTAAAAATATGAACCAGGTTTTGCTGTTGTTCTGTTCTTTTGGAAATAAAATAAACTGAGACTTATAGAAAGATGACTGGTTAGGCCAATTCCACACTGTAAATTATAAAAAATTAGGAGCACTGAGTCCTGGTCAAATACCTTTTCCTTTAGGCCTTAGTGCACAATGCATGCCACAGTATTAGCATATTAATTTTCAGTGATATTGGTCAGGCATTGAAGTGAAATGAAATATACTTAAGGCATTAGCTGTAAATTCAGTGAACGTGATACTTAAACCAGTTATACAAAAGGAGAAAGAAGGAAAGACAGAAAAAGGAGAAAGAACAGAGAGAAAACACAAGGGATGGTACCAGAGAAGCATGGTTTGAGCCTGATGTTTGTCAGCTAAGGAGGAAACAGTGCATGACCAAGGTACTCAGAGCGGTACAATCTGGTTCTTCATAAAGTACTGAACCTTCCTGATGATTCTGCGTTCTTACAATTTCTCTTTTCTACTCAGCATTCCAGTTCCTGGGTGTCACGTAGATTTAGTATTTAAGACTGTGTAGATTCTCTACTTTATAAAAAAAGAGAGAAGGACAGAAACATTAAACTATTCTGGGCTATAGGCACTAGGTCTTTTAAAAATCATAATTAATAATTATTACCTACAATGATATATGTAGATATTAACTAAAGCTATACAAAAATATGTAAATTTTAAAACTCTCAACATTTTTAATTGCTTAAGCTTTTCAGACCTGACAAAACATTTGGTATCATTAATAGTAGTCCTAGTAGGCTTATAATTGGGATTGCAATTGAGATTGGGCTCTGTTGGAAAAGACTTTATTTAAAAAAAAAAACTCTTTATGGAAGGAGTTGTTGAGATACATTGGGGTTCACAATTGGAAAAGACTTTATTTGGAAAACAACCTCCATATGAGTAGAAATAGTCTCATATTCTCAGAGTGCTTTTGTTTCTTTTGTGCTGGAACCTTGTCTCTTTCCACAATAATCACTTTTAATTATCTCTTGCTAGAAAATTTTTTAAATAGCAGAATCTAAGCCTTGAACTAAACCCTTTACTTAGATTATTATTACTATTTTTCTGTAGTTAAGGTTCAAATAATTTTCTTTTAAAAAATAAGCCCAAAGTGTCCTAATTTATAAACCTCAATTTAAAAAAAATCACAGCGGCTCTTGTTGCACATATAGTAAAGTTTCGGATAATCTGTAAAGATTATGAATCATCCTGATCTAACGCATTAGAATTTTTTAAAAGCTGATATAGTATTTGAACTTCCATTTGTGAGTTCTTGGATTGGATTTGGTGCAAGTCAGGCAGTACAGTGGCTTATACAAATCCTTAAAATTTATGCTGCTGGAGATTGATATCATCACATGAACCTATGACTTCTGCTATTCAACATTACTTTTCCATTTTAAAAGCATAACCTTCTGATGTGTGCAGGCACAACATATCTGCAATTATATAATTACATGATGCATATGCATAATGTTGGAATTACAGATGCTTCTCTGTGCTCACAGAGCTGACAGTGTGAAAAATGCTACCATTCTGTCTGTTCATTGTAAGCAGCTAGAAAATTAAAATGCTCACGACTCTTCTTAAGCCATTAACCAAAATAGTCAACAGACTGATTTTTATTGCTCCTTCTCTTGGAAACATTTAAATAACTGTCCAATTAAATTCAACAGTCTGCATATGTGTTTATTATAGTAATTTTAGGCTAAAACAGATTATTGGTTGTTCAAATTTTTTGCTAATTCTACAAATAAATGAACACCTAAATAAATGTCAGTTGACCACTTCTTTGTTAATTCTAGATCCAGAATCAAGTACTAAAAGTAGAAAACCCAGATCAAAATATGACAAGAACAAAATGAGCAATAAATTTCCCAATCAAATTCCGCAGAGAAAAAATAGATATATTAAACTGATGTTCTGGCTCAGTGGCAGTAGTATTCCAGTGTCTTTTGGTTTTCTTTCGGGCATTAGACTTTTAAAAGAAATCTTAATGCATGGTGGTGGTTGTTTCCTTTTTTCAATTAGATGCAGTTCAAATAAGGTGATATGCTATAGAGCCTCAAATGAGGCTTCTCAAAAATTTCTTTTGTAGATTAGAGGAAACAAAGGATATGTGTATGTGCCCTCTGCTGGCAAAGTTAAGATCATAGTTTCTTTCTAGAGACAATAGAAACAAAATCTTGGAAGCCGAACAGCATGTTATATTCAAAGACATTTTACAGAAGGAGCAAAACAGATTTGAATTAATTAAGTAAATGTCTTGAAAGAACTGCAGGCAAGCTTGGTATTGCGGTTTACAGCAAGGCTAGACGAAGTTACTGGAAAATAACAATGTTATTTTTTACTCTTCAAAATTTTATATTAATTTGTTGAAAAATGATGATGCTTACACATCTAATCTGGTTAATTCCAATAAGATTCTAGAAGACAAAATAAAGCAAAATTACTTTATAAGATTAATTCAAACTTTGTAAGCCTCTGACAATAATTATAGTCTATTTGTCTCTCAGTCTTAAAACCAGATAAATTTGGTATTCCTAGAATCAACAGAATATTGATCTTTTCAACTGAATTGACCTGATCTAACATTTCCATTTTTTTAAAGTCTTGGAAATGATATTAAAAATGAATTTGCATAAGCTTATCAATTTGAAGCAGCAAAATTTAAGGAAAAAAATATAGAATAAAGTAAAATGAATTTGCCCCAGGAATTCTATAAAACATTGACAAATGTCCTCCAAACTGAAAACACTTGCAAAGAATATAAATGAGTAATAGGGATGTGATCAATGCATTAGTGTCAGCTCAGGAGAGTGTGACAAATGGGTCCTGGAAGAGTTGATTTGGGGCCTCATGTTGGTCTATCTTCTCTTCCAGTGTCCGGATGATAAAATGCAGAACATATTTTTTAAATCTGAAAGTGACATTAAGGAGCTGAAGATTGATTCAGTCCGAATTTGGAAAATGGTGTTTCGGAGGGAAAAGGTGCCTCAGGAGTTAATCTAATCAAAGCCCTTTATTTTGCAAATGAGAAAATTGAGGCCCAGAAAGATTAAGTAAGGTCATAAAGATTGGAAGAAACCATAGGTTAATAAAGAAATCATCAGATACAGAATGTAGTTCAATAAAGACGGTTGTGGGTCTGTACATTAGGAGAGAAAACAAATAAAATATTCCATAAATCTGGCAGAAAATGGCTTGTGGTCATAGTTCATGAGAAATTGACCATGAATCATTAATCTGAGAGTATAGTATAAAATTTTTTCTTAAAAAATCCAAACTCTACAGTATTAACAGATTGGAGAGAATTCAGAAAGGAGGGAAATGTCTAGCTAAAAATATATAAATGTGTATAAAGGGTCAGGGAATCTATTCCTTATGCTGCTACCAAACAGTTAAAAACTTTGATCAGTTACTTAATCTATTTGACCCTCAGTTTCTAGCTGTATAAAATAAACAAGTCAGTTAAGTGATCATTCCTTCTTATTAGCTTTTTAGGAACTGCTCTAATGGCAGGCACACACCTACTGAAAGGGGAGTTCCTGAGGGGTACATACAATGATACATTATTTTTAATTAAAAATTATATAACTTTATAAATTTAAAGAATAGTTGCAAAACTAACGAGTCAGGAAGAAATCGGAGATTTTTAGAGAATTCAGATTAAGGGAGAAGAAATAGAAAAAGAGAAATGTGAGTTAGCCATGTCAGCACAGAGTTTTTATAACTAGAATGTCAAATACTCCAATTCTTTTATTTCAGTTGTGAAGAAATGGAGAATGGGAAAGTTAAATGATATGACTGAAGTGAAAAGTTAACAAATGGCAGAAAACAAAAATTTAAGTCCAAGTCACATACTTGCCCCTAATAAAGTAGCAAGCTGTACTCTGTTACTGTGGCTAGAATGATAGACCTGAAGCATAGAGAACTTAATTCCGAAGCATTCTCTCTATGTCTTTTAAGAGGAAGACAAACCAACCAACAGACAAGTTAATGTCTAGCATCTAGCAATCTGGATAATAAATAGAAATTATTTGATGACCCATTTCTTATATTTTAATTATTCTTTTTTTCATTTTCACTTCACTTACATATTTTCTTAATGGCATTGCGTATTTCTCCTTGTTAGTTATACATGTAGTTAATTTTTGAATGTTAAATAAAACTTTCTAAGAGAGAGTAATGAAGTCTGTTTTACAGAAATATTTTAAGTTTACTATATAGCCACATTCGTAGTCAATGAATCAAAGTATAGCAGACAGTAACACTTCATCTGTGGGTTTATTTCTTACTGGCCTGACACCTTTATCAGCCTACTTATTCAGGTTTCATGTTTCTGTTTCCTCAGAAATGTATATGTATATAATCTGCCAAAAACTAATGTTGAGGAGACAGGCAATGATTTTAACATATGTGGAAAATACACATGTAATAAACAAACTCTCCAGAACAAAGGTGCATGCCTGTCTTGATAAGTGAAAAATCATAAAGGACCATTTGCCATATGGAAGAGTAATGCTGCAAGATGTAAAAGTGTCTTGAGATGAGGAAATGCAGCAGGGGTATGACACAGTTGGATCAGAAAAAGGACCATGCAGATGGAGTCGAAGTTCTGATGAATATAACAAAATACAGTCAAGCTGTGTACCAGATGAAGGGAATGGGAACTCCAGGGGTGACAGCTTAGCATTAGATGGCAAAAGCACATAAAAAGAAAAGTACTGATATAACTACTGGTATTTACATTCTTTGGAAAGGCTGAAAGTCAGATTCGAAACAATGTGTAAAACCTATTAACAGCAGAAGGTGCCTAACCGAGAGGGGCATGATCAGATCTTCACACTTGCAGGCTGTGCAGGCCATTTGCAACCAACTGTAAACTGTGGTAAAATCTAAGTAACACTGAGATAAAGGGAAGTAACGGCTGCTATGTAGGAATGAAAAGCAAACCCAGTTGTAAGTCCTCCACTTAATATACACCAGGCTGAAGTTTCTAGAACATGGTAAGACTTCCTCTTGGGACAGTCATGTCTTTCAGAGGGATTTGGATGGGAGGCATGCTCTGTGTAGTATAATTTCAAAAGAAGAAGCTGACAAGTTTTACTGCCAGTGAAAACGTTGCTAGTGGCCAGTTTTAAAGGGCCTTTTCCAGTGCACTGTGTAAAGACAGTGTGACTGCTTTTAATATCACTTCAAATATCCAAGAAGTGCTCTGGGGAACCACAGCTGACCATCCACATCAGAATTTTATAGACAGTTCCACGCTTTATTAAGATCAAGGATTCTGGGTTTTATTCCCATTCTTTTTATTGTCTAAGTTATTCTGGTTTCCTATGAAATTCATTGGTGCATGTTAATTATTGTAACACTGCTAGTAATTTTCATATTTCTTAAAAATAAATTATAATTTTCAAGTAAATTAAAATTCTACAGTCAGAGGTGATTTTTCATTTTTAAAATGAAACTAATTTTATCAAGTATTCATACATAATGGGAAAAAACCATAGCTTTGTATATTCAGGTAATCTATATTTACAATACAATTTTCTCTGGTAGATAAATACCCAAGGTATTAGAGAACTTTAGAAACAAAGTTCTATCGGTTTTGATCAACAGCCTCAGTTGTTTCAAAAACTGATGATTTGTTCCTGCAAATTGTTCCCGACCATATTTCACTGATAGTTTCCAATCAGCAACTCCATCACACTCTCCCTCTGGTCTAGCTCTGTCTTTGTCCACGCATCCACTCCGGACCCCTAACAGCTGAGCGTTTCTCTCCTCACACGTATAGAGCTGCTGGTGAGAGGGTGGCTCTGGAAGAGGTAACTCACATGAGTGACACAGTGCCTGGGTGCCCCCAAACTTTCAGCTCTTAATTTGAGGCTCCATTTCCTGGCAATTAGGTAAAATCTTCACTCTCTTGAGAAGAAACAAAATGAAGTTCATATTTTAGGATATTCTCATCCATACTGCTCTAACAGGTATGTAATAAATTATAAAATTACAATTAACCTGCCTATCTTGGTCTGTTTGGGTTACTAAAACAAAATACCATAGACTGGGTGGCTTCAACTACTTACAAGCTTCTGCACAGCAAAGGAAACCGTAAAAAAAAACAAAACAACAACCTACAGAATGGGAGAAAATATTTGCAAAAGACGAAACTGACAAAGGCTTGATCTCCAGAGTATATAAGCAGCTCATACGACATAATAGGAAAAAACAAACAACCCAATCCAAAAATGGGCAGAAGATCTAAACAAGCAATTCTCCAAGGAAGAAATACAAATGATCAACAGGCACATGAAAAAATGCTATCACTAATTATCAGAGAAATGCAAATCAAAACTGCAATGAGGTATCACCTCACACCAGTCAGATGGTCATCATTAAAAAGTCCACCAATGATAAATTCTGGAGAGGATGTGGAGAAAAGGGAACCCTCCTAAACCACTGGTGGGAATGGATTTTGGTGCAGCCATTAAGGAAAACAGTATGGAAACTCCTCAAAAGACTAGGAATAGACTTACCATATGACCCAGAAATACAACTCCTGGGCATATATCCAGAAGGAACCCTACTTCAAAAAGACACCTGCACCCCAATGTTCATAGCAGCACTATTTACAATAGCCAAGACATGGAAACAGCCTAAATGTCCATTAACAGATGACTGGATAAAGAAGATGTGGTATCTTTATACAATGGAATACTATTCAGCCATAAAACAACAACACAACACCATTTGCAGCAATATGGATGTCCCCAGAGAATGTCATTCTAAGTGAAGTAAGCCAGAAAGAGAAAGAAAAATACCATATGAGTTCATTCATATGTGGAATCTAAAAAAAGGAAAAAAAAACCATAAATACAAAACAGAAACAGACTAATAGACGTAGAATACAAACTTGTGGTTGCCAAGGGGAGTGAGGTGGGAAGGGACAGACTGGGAGTTCAAAATTTGTAGATACTGACAGGCATATGCAGAATAGATAAACAAGATTATACTGTATAGCACTGGGAAGTATATACAAGATCTTGTGGTGGTTCACAGCAAAAAAGAATGTGACAATGAATATATGTATGTTTGTATATAACTGAAAAATTGTGTTCTATGCTGGAAATTGACAAAACATTTTAAACTGACTATAACTCAATAAAAAAATGTTAAAAACAACAACAACAAACACTTATTTCTCACAGTTCTTGAGTCTGCGAAAAGAAGGAATGATTTTCTAAATTTTTGTTTCCAAAACAAATAATAATTTCTAATCACGTTTAATGTCAATAAAAACTTTCATTTATATAATAAATAATAATAATAATCTGTATGCAATGTAGCTTAAAAAGAACTACATTTTATTTTAGGACTGGAAACAAGTCATGCTATCTAATATTTTGGGCCCATCCAGATTACCTCACTTTACCTTAATTAGCCCTTTAAAGCCCTATCTCCAGATACAGTCACATTCTGAGGTATGGGGTTTTAGGAATTCATATGAATTTTGGAAGGTTCACAACTTGGCCCATAGCAAAGTTTATGTAGAATAATACTTCTTGGTAAAAGCATTATAACAATTAGGAGTATATTAACTCTTTAATATATTGGAAGGCAATGTATTAAATCTTCCTTATAAAATCACCAAACTATATATCCTCACGTCATCTCTGAGATTGGTCAGTCCAACTGCCCATTTAACGTGGAAGAAAGGGAAGCCTGGCAGGTGGACGTGACTTATTCAAATTCACTCTGCTGCGTCTTCCCATAATAAGTGCTTCATCTGTGTTTCATTCACTGATGATCTCAACACAAGTTAGTGCACACTTCCTAGATTTTCAACACTGTGATACAAGCTGTGGAATTTGTGGTAGGCATAGGCAGAAATAGTCCTAGTCCTTGTGAAGCTTACAGCCTCAGAGGAAGTAAAAGTATTACAGAATAATCATGCCAAAGATATTAAACCCCACTGTGATAAATAATTCAGGAGAAATCCCTAGTGCTGTGAGAACCTGCAGTTCGGTGACAATGTAATCAGGAAGATTTTCCAGCAGAAGGAAACTTGAACTGAAGGCTGAATTATGAGCAGGAATTAACCAAACAAAGAAGGCAGAGAAGTTCTGTAGAAAGGCCCCCCCGGGGCAGGAGGTCCACAAAGCCTTACCTGATGTGCAGCTCCCATCACCTCTCTGCCCTCTCTCTACTGCTCCCCCTTCACCCACTCAGGCTCACTCACTGGGTCCTCCTTGCCATCCTCTGGACAGCATCTTAACGTTCTAGTTCTCCTTCTTCAGATATCTTCTCAGCCAACTCCTTAATGTACATCAGATCCACATTCTCAATGAAGTCTATCCTGCCCACCCAATTTTCTATAAGACTAGAACTTGCTCCACTACATCCTCCAGGACTGCTTTATCTGGCTTGATGATTCTGTCTTCTCCCCATAAGATATCCCTTTTTCATATAGTTTATCATTTGTTTAAATACCAAATGATACCAAATGCCAAATGTTGTGCATTGATGGGCTTTTCAGTTAGAACACAGGCTCTATTGATGGTAGCAATCTTTGTCTGGTGTATACCAAATTTTGGGAATGTATACCAAATACTACAGACAGATACATAGTAGTCATTCAAGAAATACTTATTGGTTGAACTGACCGATTTATTGATTGCTGAAGCAAGGCTTGTGTCTGGAGCATGAAGTTTAGAGAGGTAGTTAGGGGCCAGATCTTACAGCCCTGTGATATTTTGTAACTAACAGAGAGAGAGAGGGAGAGAGAGAGCTATTAAAAGTTTGTGAGAAGGGAAACGTGAGCAGATTTAAATTTTGAAGAAGTACCTCTGCTGTTAGTTGCTGGAGTCAAGAAAAATTTAGGAGGTAAACCCTTGGTTAAGTACTTCTAGGTGTTTTGTTGTTTTTGATGCAATGGAAATGTTTATGCCAGTTATAAAATTTCAGTTTTTGAAGTGAAAAAAAAAGTGAATGAAGGGCCACAAATGGCAAGATAACCTTCTTTTCTGTGGGTGAGTTGTATTCTATACTACATCTTCTTTATCCATTCATCTATCGATGTGCACTCATATTTTAGCAATTATAAATAATGCTGTTGAAAAAAATAAAATAAATTACTTACAAAGCCAAAAAAAATTAGGAGGTAAAATGTTGATTACATGAAGAATGTATGTGTAGCCAAGAATGCATCCTTTTTCTTGATTCCTAGTCCATGTTCTTTCTATTACAGAGGGAGAGAGAGAAAAAAAAGACTTTATATTCAGTAGGTCCTCAGCTTAAATCCAGATTTCAAAACATACTAAGTGACTTTGGACAAGTAACTTAACCTCTGAGACCCTCAAATTACCTTCTGTGCAAAAGGAGTAAAACTTGCTAACAGGCAGATTTTCTGTAAATACTAAATTAGAAAATGCGTGTCAAGCTCCTGGTAGTCAACAATTAGAAGTTATTCTTAGTAGCATCTTTCTCTGAGGAATAACTTTCTCTAGGGTAAAAAAAGCTGTTTTATAAGGTTTGATTTGCATTTTGGCTTTTCTTCAAAATGTCGCTTGCGAATATTGCAATATTAAATGTCGTGTTGCTACTTCTGTCAGAGAAAGTGTTTACTGTAATTGTCACCTTCAACAATGCCCACTGTTTATGGTAGACTATTGCAGTAATGGCCTCCAATTGTCACCTCCCACACTGACTGCAGACTTGGCCACATGACTTGCTTTTGCAGATGCAATAACAAACATGAATAAGCAGAGGCTTGCAAAGCACATGGGATTTCCCTCTTTGCTGCTCCTGCAATTGCTGTGACTGTCCCCTGTCAAGAAGTCCATGCTGGCCTCCTGGAGGAGGAGTGACCATATAGAACTGAGATGTGTTATGTCAGCTGAAGCCCCCAAGCTCAAGCGCACTGCCAGGGGCCATTTTCACAAGGTCATCCTAGACCAAACAGCCCAACCAAGACATGTGACCTCAGAGGTCACACAAGTGGATTCAGACCAGAAGAACTGACTAGTGGATCCCATGGCTCATGAGAAAGAATAAAAGTGTGTTGTTTCAGGCCACTAAGTTTTTGAATGGTTCATTGTGCACCAAAATCATTTAATTGACATATTGTATCTCCAGTCCCTAGCAAGGTGGCTGGAACATAGTAGATGATCACTAAATACTCCAAGAAGTCTGAATCTTTTCTTAATGGCCTTAAAACGCTATGTGGTTGGATTAATTGCTAAAGCTTTAAGTTTTGAACAAGAAACAACTTTTCTTCAGCAGTTAATACAGTGAGCTATCCTTTTTCTGCCTTGGTAACAGTGTGACAAATATTGTTTGCTTAAACTTGTGTGTGATCTATAAGCTGTAAAGATCAAGTATCATTTTGGTTCTGTGTTAATTTTAAAGTTTTAATTTGCATGAGCTAATTACTAATTATGAGTGTCAGGAAAAATATTTTTGCATACACATCCACATACTCACTTTAAAATGCATGTATGTATGCATATGTGTATACATGTATATATGTGGGGGTATGTGTATATATATGCAAGTGGTTACATTGCACATCGTGAAGATTAAATAAAATTTTGTTATACAGTTTGGAGAGCAGCCACAGTTGAGACAAAAAGTTGGCTAAAATCAGCTGTGGAGAAATTAGAACATATCTTGTAGGCTGACATCTCACTCAGCATAAACATAAAGTACTTAGAGCACTTACTATGACTTATAAGGCCCAACATATACTGTTACATGTTACTTTCTGACTTTGTTTCTAACTATACACCTTCTCATTCTCTCCACTACAGCTCTGATGGTCCTCTTTTTGTTCTCCAAACTTTACAAATATGCTTGCCTCAGGGCCTTTACACTTTCTAATCCCAATGCTTAGATAGTTTTCCCAAATAGTCATATGGCTAATTCACTCACTTCCTTCAGGTTTTTGCTTAATAGCCACTTTCACAACAACGCCTTCCCTGGTTGACCTATTTAATTTCTCAACTACCTTTCAGCATGTCTCTGATTTCTCCCACCTCTCTGATTTCTGTTTTCTTCTTAACACTCATCTCTGTATCGCATCCTATGTATTTTACTTATTTATCTTCTTTATTGTCTACCTCCCTACACTAGAATACAGCCAAATAAGGGTAGGGATTTTATCTGTTTTGTTTACTACTTTATCCTCAGTACCGAAATAAAATGGGCTGACATATAATAAAAGCCCACTGATATTTATGAAATAAATGAAAGACAGGGGTTCTTATTCCTAGGTATTTCAGAGCCTCTGTGAATTAGCTGGACATTTTATAGAACTTTGATGTAAATGTAAATGTAATTGCAGTGTTATTGGGAAAAGGTCCGTAACTTTCAGCAGATTAACAGATTGCTTGGAGTAGGTACCCAAAATGCTGCAAATAATTGATCTAAAGAATTTAAAATATTTTTAGAAATGGAGAATTAAGAGTTATTGCAGCTTTTTGAGAAGGGGAGAAGCAGAAGAATGGAACTAAAGGATGATTAATCAGACAGAATGATGGATTCAAGTCAGGATAGATTAAAGGCAAAGGGACAAACAGGTGGTTGTGGTAGTACATAAGACAAGAATTAAAGAACTCCTGAACTGGAAGCATGGTTTTGAGGGATGAAAAGAAGCTTTTTATTTCATTATGTGCAAATACTGTCAGTAACTGTTACTATGCTGCAGTGTGATAGCATTGCTGAAATGGAAATCAAGTATCATAGTAAAAAATATATAGCCTTTTTTAAAGCTAAACCAAACTTCCAATAGTGCGATGCTGTGGACTGAGATAACCTCACTGCATTAAAAAGAGAAAGCTTTTACCACAATGTCCCGACCAATTTCAATCTTAATCCAGAAGTCATTTTTCTCTCTGCCTATCGATGCCACCATGAATGCATTTGATGGGGAGAAAAATAATGAGACATTCTTTACTTAGTCCCATTAGAGGTACTGGAATAAGACAAAATAGCACATTATGTACCAGTTTCACTCTTTTAATTTGATTAGCTGTGAATATATTTAAATGTTTTCATTTTCAGCTAGAAAATTAAAGTAACATTATTTGGGAAATATCTTAATGGAAATTATTTGAAATGTCTCACTGAATTATTCCCTGTGGCAGAGAGGAATAAACATGTAACCTTGAGAATAGACCTCTCACATCAAGTTAATTCTAAGTCCAGTGTTTCATGTGCATTTTGTGTTCTCATCAATAATTTATCTGTGTAATTTTGGTAGAAAATAATACTTAAAATTATTCATTGGTTAAATTCTTATGGAAAAATTCTTAAAGGATATTGATAGTATCATTATAAACTCCCAGCACTGGATGCTCTATTTTAGAAAAAAAAAAAAGAATTATTTTCGTTTTCTCAAATTACTACAAAAGGGCCACAATGTGGTGAATCATGAGCTAATATAGTTAATAATTAGAAATTTAAAAATAGAAATGCTAGCTGCTATTATCTGAGAAATTATTTGCATAGCAACGCAAGTCAGCATTGGGAAGCAGATACTCTTCACACCAATTGGATTTCTTTCACACTGTTGTGTATTTGATGCCCTTACTACTCATTCCTACAGTCAAGTGTCCCTTCTCTTCCTTGATCAAGTCTTAGATTCTATCTTTCCTCTTGAACTTACCTGTCCAGGTGCTATAGTCCTTCAGTTTCTGCAGTTTTATACGTAAGTGATCCAATGCTTATGTCCCTTATACTATGTTCATGGATGTTCTTCTAAAGGAGGCCCCCACCCCTAAACATGTACATATTCTTTCCTAAATGGCTCATACTCCTGGTCCTTCTCCATTCTCATCAGTACTTCTCCATCTCAGTGAGGTCTTTGCATCTATGTCCTAACTGCCTTCTCATCTCTCAGCATTCAATTCACCTTCCATGTTGCTGGAAATATGATCACACATTCTCGTCTCCATTACTTTTATAGGTTGTGCTTTTTCATTCTTTTTTTTTTCCTGAAATATCATGCTGCTCTCTCTACCTGCTTAATGCACTTATTCCTCATCTTAGTTTCATTGACTCCCTTCTCTTGCCTAAGCAGATTCCTCTTTTCTCATTTCTCAGTACTTTGTGTGTTTTTACTGAACATTATCTCATTATATAGTACTGGTTAGACAATCCCTCAGTCATCTTTTATCTCTGGTGTCTAGCATAGTGATTGGTGTGCAACTTGATTTTGCAATGTTAACACTGTCAACCCAACACGATTCTAATGATGGAAATTCCAGGTTGCATGTGTGAGAAGGGCAAGAAATGTCTTTCAAACTGTGCCACCAATGTTTAATGCAGGCTTAATCACAGCTATTCAACCACTACATTTAGGCAACCTCAACTTGCCCTTGGCCAACTCATTTTCTGGGTTCTGGCTCCCATGATGAGGCCATGTGGACATCTAAGAATGAAAGAAGAGAGAAGGGAATGTTTTCAGGAATGAATCGAGGAAACTGCTACTTGGCTTCTACAGCCTCATACATAATGGCTTCTGGTCAACAGATAGCTGGGCAGGAAAAGCACTGGATCTCAAAGGAGGTAAACACATGTCAACCATTTCAATCCTTGCTGTGACTATGCAGGTAAAAAATAAATAAAACAACAATACTAACAAAACCCCAGCCTTTAACTAAGAAAAGCTACTTGGCTCCCTTTGTATCAAGGAAATTTTAGCAGACAAGACAGCTGCCTTCATCCAGCTATTGCTTTCTGGGACACAGACATTGGACCATCCCAGGAATTCTTGGCTGCCTGACAAGAGTAATCTCACTGTCTGCTCGAGCTAACCATCTGGAAATGGAACCTGCTTGCTAAGATGAGCCACCTTGTGTGTATACATCCAGGCACACTGGCACAGGAGCCCTGATCCAAAACCAGGGTCCCTATATCTTAAACCTGGAAGTGTACAATAGGTCCAGCTGCTGGAGTTACAGAGAGAGCTCTAAGTTTCTGGAATGAGACCCTAATACCTCTGAACTAATAGTAGACTGAATTTCATTTGTTAAATGGTCAAGTTTCATTGAAAAAATGAAATGATGATTGTTATTTTAAAATAATGGCATTCAAATATTAGTTAATGTATATATTATAGATGCTTTTTAACATTTAAACATATTCTCTGTATTTTACATAAAACCAGACTTGAAATGCACAATAAATCTACTTTTTAAAAACATATTCCACATTACTAGTTTTCTTTTTTGATTATGATTTTATCTTCAGCAAAGTGATATACCTGGTAGCAGGACTTCCATATCTTATAGCAGAGAAGCAATGAAGCCATTTCAATAACAGTTCTATTGAAAAAAATTGTTATATTTATCCACCCCTCCCCACAATCTAATGAGAATTTGAAGGACAATACAAAAAATAAAGCATGTGCTAGATTCAGTGATCCCCTTTCTCCCTTTCCCTCCTGGCCATATCTGTAAATCATGCTTCATATACAATTTGAGAAAAATAAGAGAGACTCTAAAATAATTCATATACATAAACATAACAGTGTAATCTTTGGTCTTTAAATTTTGCCTACCATGTATTTTATCATGCTAGCATTTGTTTGTAAGTTTCTAAAGCGGGTCTGTATAGTTCTAATATATATATTCTAAAGTTAGATTGCCAGAGCATCACTTAACAGAAATAGCACCAATTAAGGAATCTGTTTCATCTAAAATTCATCTAGCTCTACTGCACTAAGTAGGGAAAGATATATTCTTGGTTCTTGTCCTCAACCTTTATAGAACCCTGCTTCCTTCTGAAAGTGTTCTGTATTTTTATTTATTTATTTGTTTATATATTTATTTATTTATCGAAGTATATAGTCAATTATAATGTGTCAATTTCTGGTGTACAGCATAATGTTTCAGCCATACATATTCATTTTCATATTCTTTTTCATTATTGGTAACTACAAGATATTGAATATAGTTCCCTGTGCTATATAGAAGAAATTTGTTTATTGTCTCTTTTATATATAGTTGTTAGTATTTGCAAATCTCGAACTCCCAATTTAACCCTTCCCACCCCCTTTCCCCCCAGTAAAATAAGTTTGTTTACTATATCTGTGAGTCTGTTTCTGTCTTGTAGATAAGTTCATTAGTGTCTTCTTTTTTCTGTATTTTTAAAAGCTTTGGTCGGTATTACAAACTTACATGGTAACTATATTTCCATTCTAAGTAAATAGCTTAACATCAAAACATATTAGTTGAGCAATACTTTCCTTGATAAAGGAGCAAGAAGGAAAATAAACCTAAATTTGAAATGAGAAGAGGATTTGCCGTTGTGCTCCGATACCAAAGCCGCACCAGCTTCAGTGGGCAACAGCAGAAGTGTTCTCATTATGAGATTTTAGTGCTGGCATTTGCTTGTTGGCACCAGCCTAGGCAGCCTCAGCAACAAGCAGTGGTGACAGAGGTGAGGGAGGTGGCAGTGAGGAGTGGTGCTGACAGATGATGAAGACGTTTCACATGAGTTACTCAGTGATGGAGGTCTCAGAATAGATGACGTATCGAAGGGCACACGTGAGCGACTTCTTGAGACTCTGCCTTGTGTGCAAAAAATGTCTTCGAAGAAGATAAAGATACTATATTATGTAAGAAAAGAAATTTTCACAGGTTGAGGTATGGGGAAGTCTTTCTGGCTTATACATGAGTTAACTTGAGTTTTAGGCTAACTTAAAACCATCTGTGACCTTTCAAACAGGCGTTGTACCTCTGCTTTAATTATTAAAGAAAAGGGCCCTCTGACCAGAATTGAAAAGTGTCCATGTTAAAAATAAAGGTTAAATGCCCCTCTTCCTGGGATGCCAATGCTACTACTCCTCTGAAGATGGTAAGACCCCCTTCCCAGGTGCCAAGGCCGTATTGACTCATTGTGTACGTGCTGGTCTGTTTTTTGTTGTTGTTTTGTTTTTGTTTTTTAACTTTGAAGAAATGTATCCCTGATTTGTTTACTGTTCTTTATCCTGACAAGATATAAAACTGTGCTGAACCATGCTTCTCTGGAGCAGTTTCTCACAGTAATCTGGGAAGCTGGCTTCCTCAGTTTGCCTCAGATGAAACTCTTATCTATTCCTATTGTAGACTGTTGATTATTTTTATCAACATATGTTTTAAAGAAACAGTTTTACTTATTCTGACCGTGACACCATACTTCTATCTAGACTGGAGTAGCTAGAAGAAATGGAAGTTACATTTGTGAATTTTTTTTTTCCTAAAGGAAATTGACTGACAGAAATGAAACTTAAAATTCTAAAAGTGATTTTTTGGAAAATTATTTACCTTCAAGAGGCCATAAAATCCAAAGCCAAAAGAATCAATGTCTAGTTTAGAGATTTCTTTCTTTAGGAATCAATGTAAGATATTTGTGAGAGATACAGAGACACTTTGAGTGCTCCTAAAGTCACAGTCCAAGTTTGCTTCACCAAAACCCATCATGAATGTAACAGTCACATGAAGTCTACTAAACAACACTGCCTTCCCAGTTGATAGTTCGCTATAGAACTTTATTTACAGACATGTATTCATTCTTCTCCTTTTTAAAAAAGTTCATAGAGCAGTTTTAAGCTGATTAAAAGAAAAGAAAATTCTTCTTTCTCAAGTGATCTTACAGCTACTAACTGAAACTAAAACTTCACTCTTAAAGGGAAGAAAGGACCAGTAAGAGTAGATGGAAACACTTTATCTTTCACGTACTTATTTCAACTCAGGTGAGTTTCATAGTAACTAAAAGCAATTTCATTTGAACTTCTCAGTGACCTTTATGAGACTGGGTATTGGCAGCTGGCGGTACCTCCTGGAGGAACTGGCCGTATTTCAAAAGCTCCAACATAATTGGCCCTCCTTCCAATAACCTTTTCAGAGTCACAAGGTTAAGTGGAAACAGAGCAAACCAAACATTCACAATGGTCTTTCTTGGACAAGATTAAAATCTTTTTTTGTTTTTTTGTTTTTTTTGTTGTTTTGTTTTATTGTGTGGTTATTTTTCATAACAGGGAGCTCTGCCTGAAATTCTGTCAATTTAGAAACTTTTAAAAATACAGAAAGAGAACAAAGTCAGTCCAGCATTATGTTTATATTCTGTGCTGTTTACAGTCACTGTAAGAGACTCACAGAAAGCAATTACAATCTGAACACAAATATGCCCATTTATTAAGTCTCTTCATGGTCAAAACACTACAAATCATAGGGCTAAGTGTTGAATGTGAGAAAAATCAAGGGTGCTTTTTTTTCCTTTTTCTTAAATGGCATGAAAGTCATGGGGCTGACAGTGTATCATTCTATTCCTCCATGATTGGTAATTATTAGAATATACCACAGTAGATTAATTGGAGGCTTTTTTGTTTGTTTGTTTAAAATCCCAGGCATAGGGAAACTTGACTTGCTGCTGGTTCTGGTCCGCTGTGTTTTGCCATCTGGATGGCCACCAACTGTTGGAAGTGCCCCTTTCCCCTCAAAGAAAAAATAAGACAAAAGCTTTTGAACACTACCTTATGCCTGCTCAAACATCAATTTCTGGCTATCTGCAGTAGCTCATCCCCCCCCCACTCATTTCCCCTCCCTCCAACTATTCTGACAAGGAGAAAGAAAGATGGGAATCTTACATGTACCACGTTCCCATTATGCTCCCCAGTGTGGTGCCATTAAATAGTACCCTGTCTGAGTGGGTCTAATTGGCCAGTATATGGTACTTTCTATTGATGCTTTTTACTCACTCCAGAGTTCGATGTACTTACATGTATATAATTCATCACATGAAGGTCATTTTATTCAATCTTCTTGTTCTGCCATTTAAATAGTTATCCTATGTGAATTTCCATGTAATTCACTGGTTCGGTCGCAATTTCAAGCACTTCAGAAAGACAAAGGGAAAACTGAAAAACGCCACATTTGTGAACTGGTTTACATTCAGAAGGATTACTCGTCGTTTCCCTAGACCACCAGATGTCAGCCTAAATTGAAGAACGGAAAAGAAACTGTGTGTCATAGTGTTAGTGTCTAGTGTGCCAGATGGAGTTTTACACAACCCTGCGGGAAGAGTGAGCCAGCAGTGGTTAAAATTCAGTGTTAGAAATAACACAAGTGACACTGCATGCACTGTAGCATTTTTTGATTATGGAACTTAATTGTATCATAGATCACTGATAGCTTAATTTATGAGGATTGATTTTGTTAATTCAAGCAGTTCAAAAGTCACTGTTAAAGCTTCAGTCCATTTAATTGTATCTGACTTAAGCTTTACTCACGCTCTCCAAAGACAAATGGCTGCACAGAGGTAATACATTTTTATTTTTTCTGCTGTTTATCCATTTATTCCTACGTGTATCACTGACCGTGATTTACATTTCAATGAGTACTATTAGATACAGGAGGCAGATTTTTCTTTTTGCTCTCAGTTGAGCTAAAAAAATGCAAATATTAAGTCGTGTTAAAGTATGTCACTTTTCACAACACTGTAAACCAACTATACTTCAATTAAAAAAGAATAAAAAAGTAATTGATAAAATGTTAAACAATGAAAAAGAATAGACATGTCACTTTTGATTTTACTGCCATTGGAGAACCAGCAACCACAGAAGGTTAAGATTTTCCTCTCAAAATTATCATCCGTTTTTTTCAGACTGGGAGATTACAGATTACAGATTACTTCTTAGGACCACACTGTTGTGTTTGGGGCTAATCTAATAGAAGTGGTCTGCTATATTTTTCATTAACACAGGCAACATTAAACATGTAGGGAAGTTCCATTAACGCTTGCATTAAGAAAAGCTGTCAGGAGTACTTCTAATTTTACTTATCTTTTGAATTTAACATAGAAGCATAAGTAATAGATTAAACTGAAAAACAGAGGAATGAATTTAAACAATTGACCCAGTGTGTGTGTGTGTGTGTGTGTGTGTGTGTGTGTGTGTAAAAGAGAGAGAGAGGCAGATGGACAGAGAGACAGAGGAGAGGAGAGGAGAGGAGAGGAGAGGAGAGATATATGTTTTGCCTGGTAGTTAATTTAGGATTCAGTCTTGCTGGCTGGTTCTCATCACTGATGTATCAATGAAATGAGGTTTTCCTCCCTCCATCCCTTCACCTTCTCCTTGAATTTTTAACCCTGACGTTTATTTGAACACCAGTAGCCAAGTTCTTATCTTTTTTCACCCCACTGAGCTGTGAAAGCCAAATTCCCTTTGAAGCCAATGATAATGATAATGATAACAGAACCTCACATTTGCTTATCATTCTGAAAATAAAAGAGCTTAAAATACTCTGCAGACACAACCTTATTAACCTCATAATAGGTCCTTTTTGACACAGTGAATGCAAATTTGAAAAAGGTTAAAGCCCTGCTCCGTGGTTGCACAGTGTACCGGTGGCAGGATCAAATCGCACTTCCTGCTTTATCTCAACAGTGGGTTTGACATCTGAACTTCATTTTAAAATCAGATCAGCAGGAAAGAGGAGCCAAACAAGAAGCTGGCCCTTTACTCAGTTTTACTTAATCCTTAATAAGAAAGTCTTTTATAGTGATTTTCTATAGTGGAAAATAAAACCCGAAGACAGGTTTGGTTATATCCTACGTGTTATGTTTGGATATTCTGAATCTCAAATATCTAATCCATGTCTTTTATTTGTAGCCAATATTGAAATAACCCTGAAGCGTATTAATCTCTAGCACATTACAAACAGCCTAGGGTACAGATTTTGTATTATCTCCAAAATAAAAGAAACCTTCAAATGGTAGAGATAATGCTATCTAAAAGAGGACAGAGTGTTCTCACTACTTTCTCAAAACAACCACGACATACAGAAAAAGTAAAGAATAGGCTTGATTTGATATTTGTAGTTTCAGAAATAAATTACAAAGAAAATCAGAGACAGAATGCCCAAATCAAGTCTACCCAAATTATTCACACCAGTAGGTGTGGAAGTGACATAATGGGTCCCATTATCACAGGTGTGATTAGAGACTGAGTCTGAAGATACATTTTCAGGCAGGTAGAGAGGTTTTGCTTTTGGTTTTGTTTTTGTTTTTCTATCTAAAGTGGCACAAGATTTGGGGGTTTCTCCTTGCCTGTCTGTGTTCTCCAACGTCTCAAATCAAAAACAAAACAAAATAAAACAAAAACAAAAACAAAAACAAAAAGAAAGAAAAGAAAAGAAAGGAAGATAAACTTCTTACTCTGTGCAAGTCACAAAATGGTTGATACTAGTTGGACTATTCTGTGTTGCACCAAGTAATTGTTGATTGTTTAGACCACAAATAGCTTTGAGAATTTCCCTGAGGACTTCTGTTTTGTAGATGAGTTCATTCCCATACTCCACACAGCTTGATGCAAATGAAAACTGAGAATGCAGGGTCTCTTCCCTCCTTTCCCACTCAATCCAGCAACAGCACAAATCCGCCACAGATAGAAATGTGCAACGGTTTCCCTTCCTGTCAATATCACATGCCAATCATAGCTCTTTTTCTTCCAACTCTCTTTCTGTCTATTCTCTCAGTCAAGGAAAACAGGTCTCAGAAATGGCTTTCATCCCCTTTACTCTCTGCTCACCCACCCTCATTATGCATCTTGGAAGATAAAATCTGCAACTTTTCCCCCTTTCCATATGCAATGCTCAACAAATGTTTGCTGTTAGGCACTGAAGAGGGGGTTCAAGGTGACTTCTTCCTCCTGGAGCAAATTCAACAAGGACAGCAGTGGTTAATGCTTTATCAGAGTAATAGCACTGCTGGGTGGACCTAGCAAAGGGAACAACCTATTCTTTCCTGGATGTGAAGGTGACTTTGGGAAGACCTAGCAAATCAGCCTTGAAGCAGGGGATAAATGTCCCTCTGTGAATACTATGGGAGTTATTCTACTAGATATCAAAGGCAGATATGCATAAAAATCAGGAGGATATTGAGAGACCAGTATTCGGAGAATATCCTGGGGGAATGATAGCCCTCAACACTGCCTTTATCTAATTGTTCTACTGTAGCTTAGAAACCTTCTTTGAAAATGTGTTCATTTATTACAACCCTTACTTAACACTTAACTAAGCATTAGACTGGACGGGGGGGGGATATGCAACTGTCAAATAGCTGAGCATTATAATTCAATTCTCTTCCATTCTTTATAAACCTCACAACATTCTATTTTTATTTATTACCTTCTATGATTTAGGGAAAGTTAGCAGCTCCATCCTCTACTGTCCATTAGAGTCACCTAAGGAGCTAAAAAAAAGAACCCCAAAAAACGAAAACAAAAACAACCCATACCTGGAGCAATTGGACCAATTAAAGCAGATATTCAAGTGATTTTTGTGTGAGAACCTCTGGTGTAGGCTGTGTAACTGGTCTTTCATGTTGGGCAGAACCAAGGCCACTGGGAAGAATTTGCAATTCAAAACCCTATCCTGCCCCAGGGCCATGAGTGTGGGACAGTTTAACCTCCATCAGTCTCTTAAAGCCCTAGCTACTTTTATCTTTCCTGGGTAAAATACTTGGAATATCTGGAATATCTTTCACTGGGTCCCCAAGGACCTCAGGATAAAGTTAAAATTCTTCACAGAGCATTCAAGAGCCTTCATTAATTTCTCACTAGATGCATATTCATCCTGAGTTGCTGGTGCTACCTTGCACACACACACTCACACACAAACACACACATCTTTTTGCCCTGTGATGTAGACACACTTGCCATTCTCAGAATGTGCCAGGATCCTCAAAACTTCCAGCTTTGAATGTGTCTTCCTTCTTCCTAACCCGGTCTTAATCCCTTTTCATGTGGCACCTGTGCATGAGTAACTCTTCTTTTAGGCTCTGAAAACAAGTATTTCTTGTTCACATCCCACTCCTCAGGGTGAATTAGGTTCTCTACTTTCTGTGTGTAGATATACTGCAGTACTTTTTTCACTGTATTATAACTGCTAACTTTTCATTCATCTCCTCACTAGAAGGTGAGCTGTGCTGAGTGGGCAGGAGGTTACGTTTACTTCTGAAAACCACTGTACACGATGCTTGGCACACAGCAGAATCTCAAACGGTTATTGAGAAAACAGTATATGACTTCACTGAGGCATGTTACTATCCCAAAATATTTCCAAATTCCTGCACTGTTGCTGAATGGCTTTTAAACTCCTGGCACATTAGGAAGCCAAATTTGTGTAGCATGTTTCAGCTATTGCTAGACATATGCAAAGCTTTCTGTGAGTAAAACTCCTCAGTTTTAGCATTATGTTATTTTTAAAGTTATTCTATAAGTTTAAAAAAGCTGAAAATATGGACTCGGGAAATGTTAAATAATGTAGTGATTTCTTCTTTATATCAATAACAATTAACTGGATAACTTTCCTTTATTTGGAAAGAAATTGCATGCTGAGAAGTAAAGATCTTTTCTTTGCACTTAACTCACTGTTGATGTTTCAGGCTTAAGGTAAAGGGAAGTGAGAAAAAGGAATTTATTTAAATTGGATAAGCAATCTGCAGATCAGTGAGAAAGAACCTAACCTCCCTTGAAGAGCCCTTTTCTTCAGGTTACCCATTAAAAAGATAAAGGAGCATTGCAATTGCATAAATAATGCTAATTAATATTTAATGAGTGATAGACCAAATGCCAGATGTGAACCTACCATGACCAAAACCAAAGAAATATCTTTCAGCAGTTTTCACAGTCAGTGTCTTTTGGGAATCGTTTTCCAAATAGGTTGTTAAAATAGTCTTAGTTTTCATAATCAGACATTTATCTTCTGCTTTTATATTTAGGTAAGAAGAATGTGTTGGTTTGTAACCAATGAACCAAAAATTGTGTCTCATTGGAAGTACCACATTGTGTGCTTGAAAACTTCTGGGAGCACAAAGATAATTTAAATCCTACTATGCCATTTTGTCTGTTGTAGAGAAATATTCTTGTTGTGTAAGGAAACTTTTCTGTTTGGATAATTTTCTTTCTTACTATTTTATCTCCATCAGTTGCTTCTAGCTCTTATATTACCAGGCAGATACTGCCAAGGTGCCACAATTAAATTTTTCATTCTTAAGTGTTGAAACTCGATTATTCCCCTCCACACTTCACTTATCCTAATTTTTGTTTAGAGTATCTCCACACTATTATTTTCTCCATTTCTCCCAGACATTTTTATCTTACTCATTATGTATTTTTCACTAGGAAAGGACTGTGGCAGGTTGGATTGGCTGGGAAGCAGACTCTAAGATATATTTTTGTTCATTAAGTTTACTAGAGTGGTTTCTGGATTAACAGTTGTGATAAGAAAGGAGGAAAGCAGGACTGAGCAGAAGGAGAGGTTGAGCTGCATCAAAATCATGCCAGAGACCTCAGCTCAGTCAGTCAACTGGTCCCAGCAGGAGCCCTGAAGCTGAGATGGCCTGTCAGCGTTCCTGACTGTAAGTGAGAAGGCGAGGCCCATGCATCTCTACATGGACCAACTGTCAGCTCTGGGCTGCCCGAGACTGGGCACATGGCCCTGGTCAGGAAGACTGTCTTCACCTGAGCCAATTCTGGGGCTCACAGAGACAACATTACCAGTGGCTAGGGAGAAGCTCTTCCTTCCTGACAGGGCATCTTGGTGACACATCATAGTGCCCACTACAAGACCAAATTGGCTTTTAGCAAAGAAAGCTAGACCAATACTTCCTAAAGCAATGTAATGACTTTTGCAAAGTAAGGACTTTAGATAATATGCTGATGTATGGCATAAAACTCTCCTTTAGAAAACAATTTGAGGGACAGAATTAGGGGGAAGAGAAGAGCAGAGAAAATGAAATGCGAGTGAGAAGGACTGAGTGAGGTGGTTTAAGTATGGGCACTATGTGGAGTAAAGTGCCAGTGAGAAACCCCAAGTGGCAAGGTAGCCAAGTGGATTTTAAACACTGGTTGTCAGTATCTGATTGGAAGACATTGGTGTTGCTTCAGTGTAAGTCTCCCTCGACCTCCTCAGTCCCACCAAAGTCTCTATTTAAGTTTACTTCGTGTATGTGTCCTGCATGAATGATGTAATTTTAGTGGGAATTAAGGTACAGATTTGAGATTTATTAATGGGTTGACATAGTGTGTGTGCAAATAGGAGACCGGAACCAGAGTAGGTTTCAAGGGTGATAAAACTCCATGGATTTGCTACATGGATTATAACTGTGAAAATATACACGATAGTTTTAAAATAGTTAAGCAATGAAATATTGGTAATTCAGAATTTAGCAAAGGAACAGCTTTTTGAACTTATTTGCCTCTGAAATAGCAAACACAATAAATACATAAGTACACACTGGACAGATCCATACTTCCAGAATTCCTCTTCTTGCACGGATGTTTGTGTCAACAATTTATTAAAGGAATAGAGCAATGAAAATTGGATTTATAAAACCTGTTTGAGAAAGAAAACCATTGCAATTTTAAGACTGAACCTAGAACAACTGGAGAGATAAAAAAACAGACAAACAAAAATGCTGTACACTTTTATTTATCAAGTACCTGCTGTGCACCAGGCTTGAGTGAAGTGTCTCAAATCCTTATGTAACGCTGAATGGTAGATGGTCTCATTTTGTGCCGAGGAGCCGAAGGGTTAGAGGGGTTATGTCACTTGACTGAGGCTGCACAACTAAGATTCAAACCCAGGTTGGTCTGGCTAAAGGCCCATGTTTTCTCAATTGCTGAGAAGTTTTGAAACTTTCTCATCAATCCTGATAAAAGGAAATGGTCAGTCTGACTGACATGTTTTGGCAAAACCCTATGGTATAGATTTTGTGTTATTTCCAAAATCCTATGCAGAATATAAATTATCATAAAATGAAGAAACGGAAGGTGAAAGAATGAAAGGGTCCTCATAGAACCATTAGGGTGTTCAGGTGTTTTCAATGACTGAGTAAGACAATATCGGTGCTTAGCAAGAGCTTCATTGTAATTATACCTGCACATTATTTGAATTTGTTATAAAACATTTGCTCTGGTTAGTAAGTTATAACCTGTTTATTCAATTACCCAATTCCAATTCCATAATGTTTCATCAATGATTATCAATGTTATTTGGTTGACCTTGAGAGAGATACCTATACTCATGGGCTAAACTCATAATGGTACCACAAAACCAGTGTAATGTGGGCTGATCAGGAAAGTAGCATCCTTTACCTAGTGATGTCTGAGTCAGATCAGCCTATGCTTTGTTCTATTATACCTTAAATTTATAGATGTCAGAAATACCTTATTTCTAACATATCTATTAATGGCTATAATAGAAACAAATTGATTTTGTGTGAATAGCTAATCACACTACATCTCTATACTGGCTAGATAAATTTGTTGTGAATTACCATGGGCAGGTTTTATTTAAACTGGTTGATAAAAAAGATGAATCTGTGTGATATGGAAATACAAGATTATATCTAAATTCTAATTAATTAATTGTGGAATTTCGAGAGTTAAAGGAATACTCTTTTAAATTTTTATAATATTTCTTCTCCAGAGAGGCATTTGTAATAGGTGCTCTTTATGTAAATTTCTTTTGATTCTTATGTATTCACCTCCCACCTCCCTACTTCAGTACAACTACCCAACAATTTTGTATCCACTCTTCACAGAACTACTTGATCATTTTTTTTCTATGTTCGTGGACTTTCTGTCCTTGTGACTTTGTTTATCTCATTCTAATCTAAACTCATAAAAATTAATTGAGCAGGGGTAACCCTAGAATAATTTCCTACCACAAAGCCAGCATCAATGTCTTCATCAACAGAAGATATCACTGCACAGGTTAGAGACAGCAGATCTTTACCAATCAAATCAGGGCTGTCCCCTGTAGGTTCTAGCATCACAAAAGCTTGACTCTCCAATTACCCAGAGTCTGGTCTCAAATAAGCTTTCTTTTTAGGCAGGTTTTCTGTAACAGATCCCATGACCACAGGACTCTCCCTGGGGCAGGAACAAGCACAAAGGCGCTTTGTCTTCCTCTTGAACAGGATTCAAGGCAACAGCCCTGGTTTTCTTTGCTTGTAGGTTCTCCAAGCTGTTCAGCATGACAGGAGGAAGCAGAGTGTGTCTGGGGTCCTCCCACCTGTCACAGCACTCAGAGTCAAGGGGAAGCAAACCTTGGGGGCCCTCATCCCACTTCTGAAGTCCTACTTACAACTCTTAACTGGAATCATTTAAAAAGCACGCTTTCCTTTGGGTATATTTGTGTGGTTTCCTTGGTGTGATTTCCTGGTAAGTACATCGAAGAGTAAAGGCACATTATTCCGTCTCAGAGGAAGGACATGTTTAGGAAATATCAATACATACAAATTAATGTTTCTACAGGTTATAAGAAGAAAAAATGCTTTTTTTCTTTATGTTTTACATATGTAAACGTCCTATATAGCTTGTCTTTCTTACAGGACCAACAAATATTGATTGCACTCCTATGAATAAACACGAACAAATGACAATGGGACCGAAACCCCAAGAAGGAAGTGTGTGTTTTGTCAATGAACTACATACAGCCTTTAGGAATGATTGCTTTGTTTGTGTACAGTGTGTGTTTCCTTGATTATTTCTGCTACATTAGGCTTTTTATCCTCTATCCTTCCAATTTATCTGGCAAAAGTTGCCAAATGCTCTGTGTTTTCCCCTTTGTCACTTTCTGAATTTATGTTTGTCTTACATTTAATTTTCATTGTTCATCATGTAGTGCAGTCTTTTTAACTTCTCTTTCTAATTCTGAGGACGTGCTCTTTATAATATTTCTTTCCTGTGTTCATGGTTTTATAATCTTTCAACGTTTCCTTCTAACTTTTAAGGGTTTTATTCCGTGCTTAGTCACTTTCATCCTTTCCTTCTCTCTTTTTTCATTCTCGTTTTTGGGTTTACATTCCTAGACTGTGATCCTGCTGGGCAGCCGCCTGTTACAAAACACAGCACAGGAATCTCCCGGGAACCGGCTGTCAAAATTGTCTACTTGGCGATCGGTTACAATGCGTGGCAGGTGGTGTGTGACTGATCACTGCTTGAGCAGAAATGTATTAAACTGATATGTGGCCACATTAGCGTCACCTAAACAACTGATTCTAGATAATAAAGTAGCCATGGGGCAGAAAAAATTAGATGAACAAAAAGCAAAATTACCAATGAAATCAGATAAAATGATGGGGAGATTTCAAAAGATGGGTCAAAATATTCATGTTTTATTATTCTGAGACTTACATTTTCTTGTGCTATGAAATAATTTGGTGTATATATGTGAGACAGCATAGACTATGGATAGACCTGTTTAAACTGTGTTTCAAAAAATATATTTTCTAATTCACATCCTTGTATTTCTGTTCCTTATTCTCTCTCAATATTCACTATAACGGACCTAGATACTCGACACCAAAAGCAGTTCACAGGAAAGAAAACATGTGGCATTATGAGAATGGAGTGGGAAGCGATAAAAACAAGTAGGAATGTTCCTAGGATCCTAATGAATCCTGGCATCTCATTTAAAGAAAACAGGTCCCTGTAGTATAATGACATGGCATTCTACATTTGGGCCTTAATAAAGTCAGAAACTATTCCTTTGCATATATTGAATAAAGAGGAGCAAGAAATTCAGTTTTGGAAAAGTAGCAAAGGAACCATATGAAAAAGAAAATCCTTTTCTAATCATTTATTCTCCTATAAAACCACTAATTATGCTTAATCACAGAAATGTTTGATTTAAAGACAACCAAATGGAAAATAACAGGTGTTTGTGAGATTATGGAGAAATTGGAAACCTCGTACTTTGCTGGGGGGAATGTAAAATGGTGCAGTCACTGTGATAAACAGTTTGGCAGTTCCTCAAAAACTTAAAAATAGAATTACTGTATGACCCAGCAATTGCATTCCTAGGCATATGCTCTGGAAAATTGAAAACAGGTACCAAAGGAAATACTTGTAAATAAATGTTCACAGCAACTCTGTTTATAATAGCTTAAGGTGGAAACAGTCCAAATGTCCATCAACAGATGGATGTATAAATACAATGGATACATATACATACAATGGAATATTTTTAGTTAAAAAAGAAATAAAGTACTGATCTATGCTACAACATGGATGAACCTCAAAAATATTACACTAAGTAAAATAAGCCAGATGCAAAAAGTCACATTTTAGCATGATTCCATTTATATGAAATATTCAAAATAGATAAATACATAGAGTCAGAAAGCAAATTGGTGATTGCCAGGGGCTGAGGAGAGAATGATTTCTTAGTGGGTAGGAGGGTTTTCTTTGGGGTGACAAAAATGTTTTGAAATCAGATACATATTGGTGTTGTACTACATTGTGAATGTACTTAGTGCTCCTGAATCGTTCACGTTTTTACCTTGTTAATTTTATGTTAAGTGAATTTCACCTTAATTTTGTTTCAAAGGGAGAGAACCAAGTAAGTCTTTTTTGGCGATCCAAGAGAAAGGTAAAATTTTTCCTGACAATGTGAGGAAATACATATTTTCATAAAGCTTTAATAATCATCTCACATTTGCATGAATAGATGAAATTATAGTTTTATAACTTCAGAAAATTTATTCATCATTTACTTATTTAACAAATATTCATAGAGTACCTAGTATATTCTAGTTATATTTTAGTGTCACTTGATTCATCCTTCTGGGGCAATTTTTTTAATGCAATATTAGCTTTTTGAATAAAAAGAAATAATCATGCATCTATTTTAAATCTATTTGCATGTAGTCATAGACTTTAAGGGTAATTGTCAAAGAATAATTTACTTAAAAGTTGAATAAAATTAGAACTAGAATCCAGTCCATCATGTCTGCTTCCCTTTTTCCTTTCCACAGTTTTTCCTTTTCTTACTTCCTTTTTATTTCAAAATTATTAAATCAGGTATATGAGAATATTCTTAAATGATAGCTACAGAAGTTTAAAACATTATGGTTTTGATATGCTATATAGTATACTTGAACATAGCTGTGTGTGTATTTTAAAGATGTTTCTTTTTTCTTAGAAGACCAATGATTTTCTGATTTATTTTAGAGCAGAGTTCCGCTTTTAAACTTAATCTTACGTAGAAGCTCAATATAGAAAACAGATAAAACTTGAGTTGATCGCTTTGAAGCTGCCTCTGCTTTGCCCTTCTGCAAGTAGCCTCTGACCTTGGAACACAGTTTGAAAACTGTTACTTCAACCAGTTCAATATATTTAATGACATTTCTTGTTTCCCTATTTCTATATAATTTGTTGGGCCTGTTACTACAAGAAAGGAACAAATTGAGCATTTTCAGTAATACATGGACTCAGGGATTCCTCCAGAATACATTTAGTAAATTACTTCTAGTGAAGTAATTTGTACTTTAGTAGGCTGAAAGAGATCATGAAATTCAGAATTAAAAACAGCCTATGTCTCATTCAATTCTTTCTGTTGGGTTCGGGGCATTCTGTACAGTTTGGGTTTTTTAAGGTTGTTTTTGTTTGTTCATTTTGTTTTCTTTCCTATTCTCATCAGACTAGGTCAGCAATCACATATTATTGGTCCCTCTCCCTAATTTTTTATTATTAACCTTGCAAAACATCTGCCAGCTATATCTTCATCTAAGCACATATGACTTCAAAACTCATCCTTGGGAAACGACCAGACAAAACATAATTAATTACAGCAGTAAGAGGTAAGGACTGCATTCATCGATCTAATTACAGCCACCAGGAAGAATTCATTCTAGCATCTCCATAGGGGCTGGAGGAAGACAAAAATTGAGTTTACTGTAGCTGCTTGTGTGATAATGTATCAGGTGGCCTATTGAGACAACTGTGTACTAATTAGGAATTCAGGAGCTGACCAAATCTACCCCTATGGAGTCCCAAGACATCTATCTTCTGCAAGCATCAGAGACTGCTGCTCTTTCCACAACGTAGTAGAGACCAGGAAATTACAAATGACATTACTTGCTGCGCACCTGTGCTGTGATTTAGTTGTGAGTCCCATGATTCAACACAGAATGTGTACTTTTGGAGAGGTCCAAGTCCTTCTGCCTCCCTGCTCCCTTTCCTCTCACCCCACCAGCAGCACACAACTTTGACTAATAATTCTGGAAAGTATCCATACTATCCTCTATGCACCACATCCTCTTCGACTGCCCAGCTTCTTTCTTGCCAATATCCATAATAGCCTTATCCTGTTCTCTTTTTGTTACTCAGTTTTGCCAACTCAGCTACCTTTATCCTTCCTTTCTTTTCAGAGTGCCCAGATTAATGGAAACAAAGAAGTTCATACTTAGATACATAGTGAATATGCAGAACACTCTGGAAAGAGAAACTTCTATAAGCTTCCAGAGAGCAAAAGAAAACCAAAAAAAGGAAGGACACTAATAAAGCTTAAGGGTCAAAACAACCTTGAATTTCTTCGTGGTCACGTTGAGAGCCAACAAGGTCATGGATCACATGCTAAGACTGCTGAAGGGAAGTTGTTTTAAATTGAGAATTTAAAACTAAACCACACTCAGTCAAGGATGAGGATAGAATAAAGATACATTAGTCATTCAGGGAAGCAAAGAATGATGCCCCTTGCATTCTTTCTACAAATACTGGAGAAGTTGATCCATTGAAACAAAGGACTAAAACAAGAAAGAGGAAAACACTGAATAGATTCTGTTTGGAAAGACATGGAAGAAATCCCCAGTATGGAAGTACAAAGAGTCCCTGGATGGCAGCTGTGCATCAGGCCAAGAGGACAATGAGACTAGATTGGAGTCAAAAAACAGAAACTGATAGAATGACTCATAAATCTGATCATTTAGGAGATTTAAATAATTGGCAAAGGATTTGGGATTCAATTAGTAAAGAATACAGTGAAAACTAAGCAAACAAACAAAGATGATGATTAACTCCAGAGAAAACTCATCTGTACCTAACATTTGCATAATCAACATAGTGTAAACAAAAATATTGATCTAATCAAACAAATGACACAGCTCTATTGGGAGGTTTCGTGATGGGAGGGTTGTGTATTTGTGGGGCTCATCTTCCACAGTAGCAAGTGATCAAATGATTGCTAAAACTGAAATATCAAAAAGTAGGAATACAGACATGTTTACGAAAATCATGAAGTTAAACACCACAGTAATCTGCTAGAAGTGGTGAACATCATTACCCATGAGAAGGAGGAATGTGGGAAAGGCATCCAGGGATTGCTGCTTCATCGTTATCAAACTTAATGCATTTAGTTCTTTTTAAAATTTCTGTACATGTAAAATTTTAATAAAAATGAAAAGAAATTACAATAAAAACAAAACCTTAACAAAGACTAATGAGGTCTCACCCCTGTAAGTCATAGAACTTTCAGTCTAGTAAGGGAAATGGATAAATAATAAGCACATAAATAGAATAATGGAATAATTTCTGGAAAGTGCTATGAAGGAAGCAAGCAGGGTACCTGACAGAATAACGGGGGAGGTTTCTTCCTTCCTTGGGTGGTCAGGGACAATTTCTCTAAAGAGGTAAAATGTAAGCTGAAATCAGAATGAAAAACCATACATGGGAATAGCTGGAGGTGGGGTTGTAGGAATGTTCTATGCAGAAAGAAATGTCGATTAGGAAATTAAGGCAGGGAAAACTTGACATTTTAGAGAAACTGAAGAAAATCTTGAGTGTGAATTATGCATGTGATGGAGAGTTTGAGATGAGTCTGGAGAAAAAGAAAGGTGCTAGATTAGGCATAGATTTCATTTATAAAGATATATTTAGAATGTTTAAGCAAGCAAGTAAACTTATCTAAAGATCAGCTTAGCTGCCTTGTAGAGAATGGTTTGAACTTAGTGGCTTTCAAAAACAGAAAATTATTGTCACAGTTCTGGAGGTCAGGAGTCTAAAATCAGTATTATGGGCCAAAATAATGTGTCAGCAGGGCCATGCTCCATCTAGGGACTTTAGGGAAGGATCTGTTCCTTGGAAGGGCTCTGGTGTTCCTTGCTTGTGGCTGCATCACTCCATGGTCTCACTGCCTTTTCCTCTTCTGTATCAAATATCCCTCTGCCTCCTTCTTGTAAAGACACTGTGATTACATTTAGGGCCCACAGATAGTCCAACACAATCTCCCAATCTCAGGATCCTTACCTTAAGCACATCTGCCATATGGGTTCCAGGGGTTATGTCTAGGGGAGAGGAGCATCGTTTGACTTACCACACGTCCTCAGAGATTATCAAATGTAACTGTCATTTTTGATGAGGGAAAAGATGCAGCGTTGATGTGAACTGCTAAGACTTACCTAATAACACACAGGGCTGAAGCCAGGTGCCAGCCTCTTGCTGAGGAAATCTCTCATTAAATTAGAAGCAGAATTTTCTGATTTTGTGTAGGCAAACTAGAGGTCCATGAATTATAGAAACTGAGAACCAAAAATTCAAAATGAAATCATGAATTTTGTGTTTTTATTTGGATGATAACCCTAAAAATTGTTTTTAAGAGTTATATAGGTGAAATTTCTCATTTATAGTGAAATCCATAATTTAACATGTTTTGTTAGATTAAGGATTTAGTGTCTTCAATTAGTTTCTCAACTGCGAAGTGTGGACAATCTTCCTGAGGGTTCCAGAAAGTTTTCTTCTTTTCAAGAAACAGTGTTTGAAAACAGTGGTATAAATCAGTGTGTCAGTGCATTAATCATTCAGATAATTAAACATTATTTCCCTCGGTCACCTGGAGAGATAGAAATAAGCATTGTGTGTACAAGATCCTTCCTGTTGAAGGAGCAAGGAAGGAGAGCAGGGTTTTCACGCTTCCAAACCATTTTTAACAACCACATCAATACACTATGTTCCATTTTATTTGTATATTTGTTTCACACATGAGGTTTCCTAGCCAAAGGGAGAAATAAAGATGAAAAGAATGTCTTGGTTGATTACATCATACCACAGAGGGTGCTGGAATGATAAAATTGCTGTTGTCAATCATCACTGCAAACTTTTCCAAGTGTCACATCAGTCCAATTAGGTGAAAAACTGTATAATATAAGAGGAATTCAAATTCAAGTTGTTTACTTGACAGACACTCAAAGTTGTCACAGGGAGGGATGAAGAGATAATATTGTCATATCGTCAAAATATATGGGTCAGCCCTAAGGCTGTTTGGAACTTTCATTTGTAAATATCTATTGAAGAAATTTTCCACTTACTAATGTGTTCAGCCCCACCATACTTTGTCTGAAAAATGAGCTTAACAAATAACATATTCTGAGTCTCATTTTATGATTTTGTTCTCCAGAATATCCTTTAGAGGTACCCCCATGTGGACTGTGTGAGGCCTTCTGTTGTAGTGGGCTGACTACTGTGGGTGGTCCAGAAGGCATGGCTGGCCCCCAGTCCTGTTGGTTGCCAGACTCTGCTTTGTGTGGAGGCTGCCAGCCACTGGTTGGAGGGGCTGGGTCACAAAGTGGTTGCTGCAAAACCCCAGGGATGGGGGGAGTGGGTCCCAGGGCTAGTGCTGGCACATTGGTTGGTGGAGTCAGAATCCAAGAGATCCTACAGTTGATGCCCGCCCACAGGTGGGTGAAGCCAGTTTCTGGGGCTGGTGCTGGCCCATTGGCAGGCAGAGCTGCATCCTGGGCCCTGGCTGCAGGATCCTGGGGTCCCAGAACTGGTGTCAGACCACTGGTGGGTGGGGCTAGTTCCTGGCAAAACTAGCTGTGGGGTTTGGGATGTCCAGACGCTTTTGTTGATCTATTGGTGGATGTGGTCAGGGCCCATCCAGCCCAATGGCTGGTGCTGGCCTGCTGGTGGCTGGGCTGGGTTCTGCTTTAGCAGGATGTGGAGTTGTGGTGGTCCTGGGGCTGGTGTCCATTCTCTGGTGGGTGTGGCTACACTAGATTGGCTTGCTGGTGGGCAGGGTCAGGCCTCAGGGAATTCTGGAGCCGGTGCCTGCTGGGTCTCTGGTTGCAGGCACCCAGGGATTCCTGGTCTAATACCTGCACACTGGTGCATGGGGCCAGGTTTTGGGCCCTCTGGTGGTCAGGAGGTTTTTAAGAAGCCTGCTGGTGGGTGGGGCTGTGCCCCTGCCTAGTTAGTTGCTTGGCTGGTGGGCGGAGGTGGGGCTGGGTCCTGTGGCCAATAAGCTGGAGGGCCAACTCCAAAATGGTACATGCCAATACCAGCATCTATGTAGTAGAATGAGCTCCCCCAGATGGCTGCCACCAGCGTCTGTGTCCCTGGGGTGAGCTCCAGTGGCCTCCTGTCTCTGGGGGAGACTCTCCAAGGTCAGCAGGTAGGTCTGTCCCAGGCTCCTATCAAATTACTGCTTCTGCCAGGGGTCCTGGAGCGTGTGAGATTTTGTGTGTACCCTTTAAGAGTGGAGTCTCTATTTCCCACAGCCCTCTTGGGCTCCCTAAAGCAAGCCCCACTGATCTTCAAAGCCAAACATTGTAGGGGCCCATCTTCCTGGTGCAGGACCACCAGGCTGGGGAGCCTGATGTAGAGCTCAGACCCCTGGCTCCTTGAGGAGGACCTCTGCAATTGTAATTATTCTTCTATTTGTGGGTCACCTGCCCAAGGGTCTTGACTGTACTGTGACTCTGCCCCTCCTACTCATCTCCCTGTGGTTCCTTCTTTATATCCTTAGTTTAGAAGATCTTTTCTGGTAGGTTCTGGCCTTTTTCATCAATAGTTGTTCTGTAAATAGCTGTAATTTTGCTGTACCCATGAGAGGAGGTGAACTCAGGGTCTTTCTACACCACCATCTTGGGAATGCTTTCCAAACATTAATTTTAATATCAAAATATCAGATTTTTTTCTATTATGATCAGGCTTATATAACCATTTTAAATGCTTGATTTTAATCAACCAGTTGTATAAATTTAAATAGGGGTTTTGAAAAACCTGGTTTATTAAATAACATCAACCTTAAAATAATGAATCTTCAGATGCAGAGCCCAAACAGAATTGATTCACAATTATTTTAATGAGAGTTATGTATTAGTGTAGCATAGTAGGTAAAAGAGTGGATTTTGGCATCAGACATGGTTCATCTTTTCCCTGACATCTAGTTCAGATTAGTGAATAGTCTAAAATTTATGAGTCTCTCAATAACTTCTTAATGTAAAATAGGGGCAATACTGCCTAGCTGGTAGGCTCATTTTGAGTTTTAAATTGTTATTGTATATAAGATCCCTTAATATGTTATTCTAAGATCTCACTTTCGTAAGATTTTAAAGAAATAAAGTACCAAAATATTTTAAACCTGCACTGTAGTACAATCCAGTGAAGTTTCCTGCTGTCACAAAATACATGAATCAAAATATCCCTGTAGCTGTGGAATAAATACAATTCATATGAAAATGAGAATTATAAAGCACCATTCAGGTTATGGAGTGATCCTCACAATTTTACTTAAAAAATGACGCTTAAAAAATCAATTTTTAAACTGCTGTTTGAAAGATGAAAAATAAACTCATATATTATCAACATAATAATGTCAACTGAAACTGTACTTCAGAGTGATAGTCTTGGAAGGAAAATATAAATTAGATTTTAACAATTCTGGAGTCACCTTCACTCAAGAATTAAATCACATGGGTATTAATGGAATGTTTAAAATGAATGGGGAAATGTTCGGCAATATTAACAGTAAGGTGTCACATATATACAGTATATACTGCATGAGCAAAGCATAAGCCTTATTTAAGGAAAAACATATGCTCTGTAAGAATGTGAGGACCCATGATCAAGTGTGTCAAATAGACAGGTCCAACAGTGTGGAAGTTGGCAACATGCTGTTACCAGCATACATGAGCAAATGATTGGTACAGTCCTTTGAAAGAGGCCACCACCATGCTGTGGGACGATCAAAACATAAACAGAAATTTCTTATTAAGGTTGTTAGGTTGGAGGCAATTCTGTAAGTGTGTTGTCAGCATTTTTTAAAATGTGCTTGGCTAGGGAAGGCAAATTGCTTGGTAGCAAAGTAGAATTATATATCCCCCACAAGCTATCTATGAGGAATGATCTCTGCATTCTATTTTTTTTTTCAATTCACAGTTAGTGTTTTCCAATATAGACAAAAACTTCTAAAAATTTACTTGCTGACATAAGTCAATTATATTGATCTTAATACTGTTTCTTCCAAGGGAATTTACCCTGTTGATCTATATCTATCTATTTATAGATAGAAATAAGATATAAATGATATAGACATATATTTAATGTTATCAAACTCTTTCAATGATATATAACTAAATATGTAATATAAATATTAATGTTTATATTTATATGTTGATTATTATATATTAATGTATATGTGTTATATGTAATTAATATGCACATGTATATGGTTATATAATAATTGTATGAATAATTGTATACAACATACATGTATTAGTTTGCTAGGGTTGCCATGACAAAATTTCACATACTTAAGCATGAGAAATTTATTTCATCTGGAGGCATGAAGTCTAAGATCAAGATGTTCTCAGGTTCGGTTTCTTCTGAGGTCTCTCCTATAGGCTTGCAGTCGGCCCCCTTCTTGCCGCGTCCTCATGTGGTCTTTCCTTGGGGCATCTGCTTCTCTTATTATAAAGACATCAGTCAGTGGATTAAGGTCCACCCTGAAGATCTCATTTTAACTTACTCACCTCTGAAAAAGCTTATCTCCAAATACATTTTAAGGTACTGAGGGTTATGACTGCAACATACGAATTTGGAGGGGGGCACAATTCAGCCGATAATGATACCTCTTATATTAATTATGTACCTAACAACATAATTAATAGAGTTTGATTATAGTTTATAAGTTTCTCATTAATTTAGTTCAGTGTTGCATTCTCATTTATAGAATATCCTAATGTGAAATGGCTCTAAATTCATTTTGGGTCTCAGCTGCTACAATAGTGGGGAAAGATGCCTACAGTCCTATCTGAAATGATACTTGAGTGACACTTCCAGGAAACTGTAAGTGTTGAGGGGTGGACATTGACAATCTCAATGTCAAAAACCTGACACCTCTGACAATTTCTGTTAGGCACAGCTCCTGAGCATCCTACCATATGGTATTTGAATTGGTCCTTGGAGCACAGTATTCCCTTTTGGGTGTGAGAATCTAAAAGAGGCTTTGACAAGCAGCAGCAAGAACACAGACACTATCGTCTACATGACTCTACACGACAGGACTAAACTAACTTGTGAGAATAACAAGAAAATGTGTTTTACCTCAATATTGGGAATAATATATGTGCCTCAAAATAGAATGGGCTTCTCATTACGTAGTTAACTCCTGGTCCAATAAAGTATCCAGAGGCAGGATAATCCTCAGACCAGCCTCTATGAAATACTCTTCTCTTCCAATTTCTACTATTAATGTAACTGGATCTAACCTGTGCGGGTAATGCTGACTGATTCCTCCCAGAGAAAATAAACCCCAGGTAAGTGAAAAGCTTACATCTAATAGCATCAGAGTTTCTGGAAGTTCAAAGGCTATAAAACATAATAGCATAGTTACTATTTTCTTCCCCTTCAGCTTTTTAATATTTTGAGGATTTTTAATTGTAAAATTAATTAAATAATTTAAAAAATCAACAAGAGAATTTCTTTTTAGTAATTTTTTGTATGATGCTATTATGTTCTCTTCAGTATAAAAGCAGATATGTGCTGATGTATTATTATTTTTTTTAAGAGAATTAACTGTGAAGTCCATTGTGTGGCTTAAGAGCTATGATAGCCTAGTATAACATACAAACAGATTTTTTGGAATAATCTTGACATCCTCTGATTGGACATTTTCTCTTTGCTTTTGTCTCTCAGTTCATGACAAATCAAATAACTAGACCAAAGTAACTGGAGAAAGTTTTATTCCCAATGATTTAGAAACGACTCTGCGTGGGGAGCTCTCTCCACAAGAGAAGCAGACCTAAAAGGGAAGAAGATGGGGTATGAGGAGTGAGACGAGAGACTGAGTTACATTTCCCAGGGTTTTGTGCACCTTGTATAGAATTGTGAGTTCAGAAGTTAGGTTTAGCTTGAGGGGAACCAATACTAGGAGAAAGGGAAATGGATCTGACACCTGCATTCGCGGTGTGAGATTCACACTGCTACATCTAGCAAGTTATTTGATCCTTCTCACTCATATTTGATATTAAGTTGAATTTTTTCCCTAACATTCTGATACAGTAAGTGAACAAACAAACATTGTTTTTCCTCAAAATCAGAGGTATATAATAAAAATATTTTAAAAATATAAACATTCACATTATAGTTCATGTCTATTATTTTCAACTCTAAATGAAACAAAGAGTTTTACTTGCTTTATACAACAGCATAAAGATAAGTGGAATTCTGAATTTCAGAAAATAATTTCCTATTACATCTTCCTCTCATTTTGAGTATCCAGCATTTTCCCAAAACACAGAATGTCTGCTTTCCTAGAGGTTAATAATACATAAACATAAAACGGGCAATCCAGATTGCAAAATTTTCTCTCAGTGTTTTTTTTCAATATTTCAATTTTTCAGGTGTATATGTATATGACAAAAGAAACTGTATCTTTTGTTAATATGTTGTCAAGTCTCACCTTATGAATTTTCTGAGAATCTCAGAATCTCTTTGAGATTAGGAACAAATATTTTGCTAGATAATAAATTGAGGTGTACAGCTCTGAGCGACACTGTACTGATGCACAGAAAGTTTTTTTTTATCACTTTTTTAACTTTGAGATTATTTCAATTATTTTTTGTCATCACTTTTAAGTGAAGTTCCAGAAATCCCAACAGTGAATACCTCAAGAGTACTGATTATGCCCCAGTTAGTATTCTAAATGCTGTATGTCTATTAGTTTAATCTCTGCACCAACCTTATGAGGTAAACATTATTACCACTAATTTTACAAAAGATGTAACTGAGGCTCAGAGAGATTAAGTAACTAACCTAAGGTCACACAACAAGTAAGTAGCAGAGCCGGGTTTTGAGCTAAGTAATCTTGCTTATAACCACTATGCATTCCACCTTTTTAATAAAAGCTTTCAGTTAATTGTTCCACTCTGCTTTTTCTTTAGTGTCTTTTCTAGTGTGCTAGAGCAGGAGGAAATATATTTAACCCACCATTTAAAAATTCTTACTTTAGATAAGTCAAGAAATTTTAGTGAAGCATCTTACCACTGCTAAACCAAACAATTTTTAGCAATATAAAATGATTTTCTTAATTTTCATGCAGTTTTGATGTATTAGAATAGATTGTGAAGTTCAATAGTTTATTCTACATGTTCAATGTGATCTGTTATTTTGACAGTTATGGTTAATATAATGCTTAAAAAAGGAATAAATACTATGGTAAAACGGATTTTAAAAGGCCAATAATCAGACTAAAAATGTATTAAAAATTTATTTACGCCCTTGAAGCTAATATAATGTTATATGTCAATTATATATCAATTTAAAAATTTACTTATGTGAGAAATTCTTTTTCATTTGGCAATAATTTTTTTCGTATTCTTTTGTAGTACCCCTGCGAGGTTTGTGTCACTATGACATAAAGAAAGGTGAATTAATACAGCGTTTGAAGTTCTACGAATAATTTCCTGTTGCATTTTCTTCTTCACACACACTCATTTCCTATGTCTTTCCCCAAACACTGATGTATTACCTCAGGCTAAGAATACATTTTATTTCAGAGGTATGCAATCCAGTGTGCAAGGCTTTCTTTGTACCTATTTATTTCTCTTTCAGTTTTTCACTCTGTCTCATGATGACTGTGCAAGTTAATTCTGGCAACATGGTATCTTTTGTGCCATCCATTTTCACATGCTTTCTTACTCTACTAATCCTTTTCATTTCGTTGCTTTTCATTTTCTTTGTTAAAACTTGAATCCAAAAATAAGCAGTAGTTGAGAGCTTGCTGTTCGTCTCCTCCCCTTTTCTGTGCTTTCCCTTTACCCTTTGCAATCTTCTTTCTAGCATCACAGTCCTAGCCAACCATTTACTGAGCATTTGCTACATGCTAATCATTATGTTTAATGTTTTACATGCACCATCATATTTAATCTCTATAAAAATCCTAGTAAGCAGGAATTATTTTTACGTCTATTTACAGATAAAGAAAATGAGGAACAAGAGTCCAATGGCTCATGACTTGAGTTTGAACTCAGTAATACAGGCCCATAACATCAACCCCCTCAACAGACTGCCTCTTAGGTAAAGTAAATGAGACCTCTGGGTTTGACCAACTGACAACTGATTTCAGGTCTTGTTAACAAAGGAAATCCTAATCATCTTGGCACTTAAATCTGTGATTAACTCTGGTCAGAAAATTTGATTTAAGGCAAATAAATAATAAAATGAGAACTTTTCGTTAGCAACGTGCAAATAGTAAAGCCATAGTTTACCAATGATTTTTATAGCCTTGAATTTGGAGTTGACCCAGTTTCATAGATTTGTTACACAGAACAGACATACAGGGAACTCCAGTTATATGAGGGAGATTGTTTTCATAAACATTAAATATTATACTTACTGTTTCACATACCTGCATGTGTAAATTATGCAAATCTTTATGGCATTTTTCTGTTTGAAGTAATTTTAGGTGCTTTCTGAGGCAACGTGATACATTTGTGCACATCTCAAACATGTCCTTCGAAACACTTTACTCAGATGTTTATTTTTCAAGTGAAGCACACAGTAAACAAATAATACCTACTATATGTTGGCCATTGGGCTAGTCCATTACAAACAAGAAAAAAAAAACTCTGTGAAATAGCTTTGATAAATATGACAAATAAGTGAGTACTGAAGATTTCTGATTCTGTTTTTTTTTTTTCCCCCTATACTAGCTATGTCTGAATGTAGACACTGAATACCACTGTTGCCTTGTAATGAAAAGCAACACATATAGGGTTTCAGAAATCTTTTCTTTTTTAAAATTTTGGGCGTTTGCAAAATAGGTCTGATTATTTAGAGAGGTCTATAAATTATCTTTTATTCAAAATGTCTGTAATTTTAATCATGTTATTTTACTTGCAGTAGGTTGTAAATTTGCAATAAAATAATAAGAAGGGAGGCTGTAACAGATGTTCTGTCAACACATGTGATTTCATCTGAGACAATCAGCATTCATCATGCTTAATCTTCATCAATTGAAATGTACTGATTTTTAATAACGTAAGCTCTGTATGTTCAAAAGGCTCCTGATGTTTAGGAAGAAATTTTTTGACTGGGACTTTTTTTGTATAGCAGCTAATTTACCACAAGGATTACTTCATCCCCTATTACAAATCGTTCTATTTAGTTGTGTATTATTTTCATATTACTTGATTATAAAGGTGTCTAGATACAGCTTTTTTTTTTTTTTGGTCATCTCATATATTTTTTTGCATAAGACAAATATTTTGCCTAAATAAGTAAAATCTATGCTTAAACTGGATGCAATTTGTAAATAATGAGGTTAAATTATTTCTTTGAAATATACTACCCAAATGTCTGTTCAATTAATTTAGACAGTTATACAATCCTATTGAACAGTACATTAGTAGTAATACTTTCAAAAAGTAAATATGACTTAGGCCTGCCTCACAGTTCTGTATCGAATGAAAAAAATTTCATTGAAAATGAAGTATTTTAGGGAGTATTTTGGATTATTCTTGGAACTTAGAAAACACTGCGCAAAAAAAATTAAACAGGAAAAAAGAAACAGCAGCATTTTATAAACTGTGCCTTCTTTAAATGATGGTCCATGGAAACGTGTGTAAGAAATGGAGAGTGGACGGGAAAAGCAGGACATGGGAGAGAGCAACAGAGATGGCGGCGAAAGCGAAAGAAGCGGACAGCAGAGGTAAACAGAAAAAACCCAGGCAGTTAGAAAACCAACAGAAGAGGAAGAAGGAGGACGAGGCGGCGGGTGAGGGCAGGGGGAAAGGGAAAGAGAAGAAGGGAGCTGCAAAAGGAGAAGCAGAATCATGAAAGTTCAAGACCAAAGCATTTCCGTCACTCTCAAGGCCACACATCCTCGGGCTGACGCGCAGAGGCTCCCGCACAGCGCCAAGCTGTTGGGTAATGAGAAGGTGACATCCTGCACTGAGGCTTTCTTTGTAGAAAAGGATGTGTGCTGGAGAAATGAATGAAAGTTCCTGCCGACGAGACCTGGGGAGAGACAATTAGGTCTTGGCTGGTGCTCAGGTACTGCAAACGCCATTTGTCTGCCCCTGGACCCGTCTTGGTTGCTGGGTAAATGACAGCTATATGAGAGGCTCCTTAGGAAATGTGGGGAGTTGCCTAGAAACACAGGGAGGGTGAATCCCGAGGTCAAAGTAAGATTTAAACAGGGCAAAAAAGCATGGATGGATCGAGGGATTATCATAGTAAGTAAAGTTCGTCAGACAGAGAAAGACAAATATCCTAAGATGTTGTTTATATGTGAAATCTAAAAAAAAAAAAGAAATACGAATTTTATTTACAAACCAGAAACAGACTCAGACATAGAAAATACAGTGGTTTGGCGAGGTGGGGGGGTATAAATTAGGAGTTTGGGATTAACAGGTGCACATTACTGTATACAAAACAGATGAACAACAAAGACCTATTGTATAGCACAGGGAACTATATTCAATTACTTGTAATGAGCTGTAATGGAAAAGAATATGGAAAAAAAGTATGTGTATGTATAACTGAATCACTTTACTGTACACCTGAAACTAACATTGTAAATCGACTACACTTCAATAAAAATAAGAATTAAAAAAAAAGTGGGCATAAAAGGAGCAGAATCGCCCTTATTTCTTTGCCTTTTCCAAAAAGGGTTGGAAAATAAAATAACATATCTTCCTGAATATCTTTCCATTTATGCTGAAAAAAATATCACTTTAATCCTGGATGATGCTATAAAATATTTCAGGAAAGGAAAATCAGAATCATGTGCCTCTGATTTCAGTTCTGAGATTTTATGAAGAACTTCTGCTCCCAAACTCCACCCCAAGTTATTTATTTACATACTTGTTTATCAGATTCTCCCCTTTTCTAAAAGAGATGCAGGCCAAAATCAATGAAGTTTTAATTTAGGTGGAAACTTCATTTTCTTTTATCCTTTAAGAGCTGTTTGGGAAATAGAGAAGTGCATATTATTACAAAATATTTTCTCATGCTTTTATAACTCAGAAAACATATAAAAAGTTTAAATACATTTGCTAACTTCCTACATTTATTCAGCAGTGGTATCAGTGTAGAAACTTGGCAATTTCATTACTGGAGCGGAAGTTTCATTTATTGAAATGTGCCCACTTTACCCATTTATGCCTTTTGTTTTAATGTGCAGACCTGCCTCAGAGGACTGCAAAGAGTATGCTGAATAAACACACTGAAAATGATGTTATACCAGGAAATAATTTTGGAGTTCCACTAAAAGAAAATTTGAGGGAGTATTAAGGTTTTCTCTTGGTAGAAGTGTTGCCAGGTTTCAAGAAACAAGAGGGAAAATATGAGAACACAATCATAAAGAATTTTTGAAATTAGGGTGTAATCCTTGTCCCTTTTCCTCCTAATTTGTGAAGCTAGTGTTACATTACTAGTAGAATAGTATGCCACTAAACCCAAAAGAGAATGTCAAATTTTTTTTTGTAGATAAAGGTTTTCAAATGGCAGCTGGAGTGAGTAGAGACAGTAACGACTGATTTCCCTGTCATAGACTTTCTCTGCTAGTTTTTTACTTTGAAAAGGTGTGTAAAACATTGACCAGCTTAAACTGTTTTGCCTCCTTAAATAGATTATTCATTAATCAAACTAAAACAGCAGCTAAAACATTGACCAACTTAAGCCAGTTTTGCCTCCTTAAATAGTTGATTAATCAAATTTTGAGTTATTTTACATACAGCACTGAGCATGTGCAAGATAGAAACTCAGAATCATCCTGGAATCAAGGATCTTCAGTCTACAGAACTCAAACTATGGAAGTGTTGGCACCAGAGCTTTTTAGGAAGCGAAAATTCCTTCAATAAGGAAAATCTGGCTTCCAGCAGCTTGAACAGCTGATATGCACTGATTTGAGACTAGCCAATCAGCTTCCAAATCTGAAATTCCTCTAACCCCTTAAATTTCAGCCTGAAAGCTCGGTTGGTCAGGAAGATGGATTTGAGTAGTTCCTCCTTTCTCTTTGCCGGTGGACCCTGAAATAAAGCTCTTTTCCTTAAAAGCTGCTGCTAAAGTATTGGCTTCTGCGTGCTTGGGGCAGCAAGCCCTTGCTGAGTAACAATGTCATCTAGGCTTAGAGGTAAGTAGATGAAATGGTACCAGTATCTTGTATGTCAGATGGTTTTCATCCTCCATGCTCTTTCACCCTGTTCCTGACCATACTCTATCGGCGCTCACCAATTTGGCTCCAATTTTTCCTTCTGCTCCCTCTAACCACCCTCCTTCATGGTTGGTATCCTCCTCCTACTCGCCTTTCTTTTCCTCTTCCTTATTTCTGTTTTGATCTTTCTTCTTCCTCTTGTGTCCATATATTTTTTGTCACATAGCCACCAGCAGCAAGAGGGAAAGGAAATATTCAGGAGCTTTCTCTGTGCAGATTGTGTGGCTTTTGATTTTACAGTCGCAGTGGAAAATGGTGTTACAACTTGTAAACTGTAGTGATATAAGGCGGATTAGTAACTGGTGTGCATAATTACTTACCAGTGGAAGTGGTGGTTCTTCCTGAGGTGGTAGCTTTTGCCCTCTTGCAGATAGTTTCCTCACAAGGTCACTTGCCAAGATCCTTTTTCCATTGGTGTGAAGAAGATATATCTTGTTGGCAAAATTGTATCAGTGTATTAAGGATGTAGCTAGGGCATGTAAGTAGCTGTTTGTTACAGCCCAGAATGTGACTATTTTAAGAAAATTCGATGCTTTCATAGGCCTAAAACCTCTGTCTAACAAAAATAACAACATTAGCCAAATATAGGTATCACACTTTAATTTTCTACATTAAAAAGAAAAGAAAAATCAAACTTAGTTTTGGGATTGGTAATCACAACTTTGAATAGTCAAATTATTTTCTTCCATTAGTGTAAAAAGAATTTTCCTAGAAAATTTTCTGAATTAGCAAAATTTAATTAATAAATGTAAGACATTTAATTCTGTCCCATTCCCAGCATGTTCTGTGCATTTACTGATCTCAGTAATCTTCCACTAGTTGCAGCGCCAAGAACTTTATTGATGGGTAAATGGTACCTGACCTCATGGAATTCTGAGATGCCCTACAGGCATCTTAGTTTGCCCATTTTTCAGAATACATTACAGAATCAGTTTTCAGATACCAATATTGCTCCAGGAATATTTACAATGTATTTTTCAAAGTAAAAAGACAGGTTCCTTTGTGATACTCAAGAGTGCCTTTAGGGTATATAGGTGGTGGTTGTTGATGATGTGGTTGCTTTCTCTAACACGTTCTACTTGAGTATACCACATTGATGACAGAAGCCAGAGTTACTCAGAAATGCAGGAACGGTCTTTGTTTATTGCTTCCATTCATTGCACGGGGTAGAGCTCACAGTGTGCTGTTAGCATGGATATCAGTGACTGGCTAAAACCCATACATGACCTGTCAGTTTGCCGACCACTTTAAAGGAAATAGAATTACTGTTTATGAAATAGAATCATGATTCAAAAACGTAATGGCAAGCTTCAGAAAGGGCAATGAAAGTCACATTAAAAAGGCAAGAAATCTCTGGAGAGTCTTTTAAATTTCATGTACAGAATAATTTCCACACTATTTAGCTACCTCCTCAGCAGGATTAAAGAGATCTAAACATGTTTGTTTCGTCCATCTGCAGTGGTGGGAGAGGGAATTAGATGCAGTAGGGGATTGAAAGAGGGTTTGAAGCTGTGGGAGGCATCTCTGTAGAATATTCTTGGTTAAGCACAAGATTATTCTGTGATAAATCATGAAAATTAGCACATGTGAGTATATCTAAGAAATTAGGTTAAGAAAAATAGTATTCTTAACATATTTTGGATGTTAAGTAGCAACTAATCATCTTTGTCAAAGTTTAACATTTTTCCTGTCATGTATTATTTGTCTAGCTATCTCAAATGATTTTTGGAAATGGCTACCTAATGCAATTAAGTGTATTTCTTTTACATATGTTTTCTGGCATTTTAAGCACAATTCAGTGTGTTGGTGGTGATGATGGTGAAGGCAGGGATCAGTGAAGGAAAGTAAGTTGCCAAAAAAATTTTAGAAACTATAATTATGTTTCCTGGTAAGAAGAATCTCATGAGTCAGTTTCTTCACTAGTGGCTAACGTCAGCAAAGAAGAGTAGAAATTTATAAGAACACCCACCCCTTGGGTTGTGTCATATAGTATTTTCATTCATAACTTGAGTGCACTTTATATAGTATTTGTTCGAATGTAAAAGATAGGAAATTCACTTAAGTATTTGAATCCAATTTTTTGGATGGAGATTTAAATACACTGAAAAATACACTGACTCCTAGGTTGTGGTCAGGGAGCATTTTCATTGTAATCTTCTATGGGCTTGATATAAGTATGTATTTGAATCTAACAGGAGATCATGTTACAACCAGGATCTTCTATAGAGTGATATTTTTTAAAATATGGGAACATTTTAATATATTCTAAATATTACTCCATCCAATCCTTGGTATCTGGGAAATGTTTTGAATAAAGCCTGGGCTTTTTGACATTTCGTGAAGCTACCCATAAATAAAAGTAATAAAATTTGGACTTTTTCCAGAGTTTGAGATTGTTTAATTAGGATGTCAGCCCAGAGAAATGAACTCTACTTTGTTGGTGTTTTCCCCAAACACAAACACAGTACAGCTCATTGGAGATTCTCACTGAGCTGTGGTGAAATCTCCCGAGGGAGGGTGCCTCCTGACACTCCTCTGCTCTTGGATGAAACCTTGGGTTTGAAACCACTGGGGCAGCAAGAATCTCTGCCTTCAACAGGGCAGATCCATGGGACTAAATGTACAATCTAGGAAAGGCAGGCTACCATTCCTGCCTTAATGTTTCCCACACGTGCCTTGCAGGGACAGAGGACAGGCAAACAGCTTTGAATAATGAAGAAAATTGCATTACAGTAAAAATTGCCTTTGATGAAGACAAAATTTATTAATCAACTAGTTGGTAAGGGGAAAAAGCTGACAGTAATAAACCATAGCAATTTTTTTTAAGGTACCAAGTTGTGAGCTCACTTTCTTTAGACTTGGATAAAAAGCACATGATAAAAATCTTAGGTTTTTTAATGTATAACACACAATTTATATATATGAGATAGAAAATATATCTATATTAGGTATATATTAGATAAAGGAAAACCTTAAATTGTATATATAATATAAATGTATATACTTACATAATATATTTGTATATGTTATAACTGAACTTCTATAAATTAGAAATTCATTCAAATTTATGTTTTGAAACAGATGAACATCAAAAAATCCCCTTTAAGAGGATGAAGTAAACTAATCAACCAAAAATCAATGTCTTATTTTAATCATTTCTTAATGCTCAAATGATATTAGCCCATTCTTCCATTCTTCTCATTCTACCAAGTGAGAAGTTGGTAAAGGAGAGTAGAAAGAGTCCTTTAGGCACACTTGGCTTGGAATATGAAGTTCCTTAATTTCTGGAGTGACCCAAAAGCGAGTAACGGGAGTTTGGTCAGGGCTGCAGAATAAAGAGGGCTTGGTTATTAAAGAAACATTTCTCATTCTTTTTTTTTTTTGAAGTATAGGTGATTTACAATGTTGTCTTAGTATACATTTCTCATTTTTACAGAGCTGCTCACGATTTTGGTGGTAGTAAATCCCAGCTTGACTCTGAATAATGTATTTCAAATGCAATATCTGTCTGTACTGATTTGCTTGGTATTTATTTTTATATTATTTTAATATATGATTTATCTTGCCTGTCACAAAGTAGGTGTTTGTTAAATAGTTGATGATTGAATGGGTATGAAATTGCTATCAGTAATTAGGGTCTTAGTATACTTTGGGAGTTTGCTGGGCAGGAAGGTCTGGTGAGAGAGGAGAGCACTGGAATTCAATCTACAAACAAATATCCACTAAAGTCTGCTGTTTCCATAAGAAAAATTAAGAAAATCCCAATGTTGTATTTTTTTAATTAAAAATTTTTGGGTTTTTTTTGGAGGGGTAAGTAATTAGTATTTATTTATTTGTAACAGAGGAACTGGGGATTGAACTTATGACTTCATGCATGCTAAGCATTCGCTCTACTGCTGAGCTATACCCACTGCCCCCAATGTTGCATTTTTTAAACGTGAGTATATTTGATCATGACAATTAGAAATATATTACTAGATTGTCCTATATTATATTGGATGGCTTTTTAAAAAATAACCAAACAAAACCATAGCAACTCAAAAGTAGCTACAATGCCTTTTAGCTATGGGTAGCAATTTGTCATTTAATTGTATATTTCTACAAATACATATAAAAATAAAGACTAATATTAATAATTAAAATTCCAAACACCAAACCATCATTTAATGCCAAATGTTCAAAATTATCTAATTACAAAATCAAAGATTAAATTATGCATGGCAATGACACATATTGTCAAAATGATTTACTTCCTTTTGTTCTGCTACTAATATTAAAGAAAAGGCAGTGCATTGAAATAACTGGTATCTGTTGAAAAGTATATTTGGAAGACAAAAATTCTCTTTAAACTAGGAGTACTTGAAGAAATCAAACAAAACATTTTAGATTGTGATGTAATTTTAGGCAGGGACTGAAGAAATTATCAAAACGTTCCAATGTTTTTGAAAGTCATACACTTCCACATAACAGAATGGAAAGTGTCAGTCATTCAGCCTTCGCTTGTCAGCATTGAGCTCACACCTGTTAATGGAGTCCTGGGCTGGGCTGGGAAGGTACAGCTGTTTGGGCTCAACATGAGACATCGTGGCGGGCGGTACTCACGTCACTCTTCCCTGCAGAACTGTCCAAGGTTTGTCAGGCTGCCCTGTGGAATCTCCTACAGCTTGTCATGTGACTCATCCGTGTTGCAGTGTGTTCATTCCTTTTTGTTGATTGGCAGTCCTCTGCTGTATGGATATACTAGAGTTTGCCTTACTATTCATCTATTGCAGGACAGGTGGGTGGAACCAAGTTTTGGCTGTTACAAATAAAGTTACTCTGAACATGTGTGTACAACCTTGTGTATGGACGTATGCTTTCAAATTCAGCAAGTCTGAAAAAATTTCCAGTTTCTGCTATAGGGAGATACTAGTTTCACATTCAAGACAGGCAATATTTAAAAAATTGTGAGTTGTGATGAGTATGTGTTGGGGGTAATGAGTACTCTTTAACATGAGCAAAAGAGGTCTATGGATTGGTACAGATCTTTTCAAAGGCAATTTGATAGTACTCTAGCTAAATAAAAATATAGGCTTATCCCTTGTTCCTGAAATTCTCCACAATTTGCTGAACTACTGGGAAAATGACTTACCCACTAGGTGCCTCTGTTCCCCATCAGTGTGAAGAGGATGATACAGTTAATAGTTTATTCATAGCACTATAGTAAGCAGTAAGTAAATTAATTTGTGGAAAACATTTGCCATACCCCAAACTTTTTCATTAGTATTTTTATGATAACTTACAGGAATCTATTCTTTAGAAATACTTTGTCAAATGTGTAAGGGATGTATGTTTAAGGATGTTCACTACAATAATATTGTTATAATGAAACATTGGAGACAATCTCAATGACCTTCATAAGGGCTTATTACATAAATTACAGTACATCTGTAGGAGGTAACACAGAGAAAGGATGGATGTGAATGCTGGAGAAGAAAGGCTGATTCTAAATCCTGCCTCAGTCCTTACTAGTTGTGAAGCTTGGTCCATTCCTTCATCACTCTATCTCTGTTTCTTCAGCTATAAAATGATGGTAGTAATACCCACCTTATACAAGGTTTTGTAAGAAATCGATGAGACACTGTATATAAGTTGCTTAGAAGAGAATCAGGGCACAGTGAGCATCCCATAAATTGTAATATCAGCCTGGAATACTATGAACCTGTTATAAGAATACGGCCAGGTCTGCATGTGTTGCCATAGGAGACTCACTGGAGGAAAGTTTTATTTTTTCCCCTGTAGATACTGTAAGGTGGAGGCAGGTAAAAGATATACTTGTATATCGTTAGACTTGGGTGTAAATGTTCAAATGTGTCAGTTATTACTTTATTCTCTAATTACAGGAAGGGAACAATAGTTAGGCATATTTCAAGTTTCTATTTCAACTTTCTTATTCGTGATTATGAATGAAAATGTTAGTATGTAAGATTGATCAACTCAACAGTAAAGAATAAAAATCAAAGTTTATAAAAACACTTTCTTTGAGCAATTTAATTTATTTGAATTTGTGAATTTAGGAAACATGTTATATATTTACATACACATGGAATAACAAAAGCATTTTACTGGAAAACTACTGTGACTGACAATACTGAGTGAGTGTCACTTTATAATATTACTTTACATTGAAATGCCTTACGTGAGAAAACAAAAAAGGAATGATTATGCTAACAATCGCACCTTGTTTTCTATGCCACTAAGTCTCTTTAGGAGCAATAATTCCTTTATATATAGGTTGTCCAAAAGAAATTCAAATAATTTTATGAAATAAACTTAACAGCCTTCCTCAGATTAAAAAAGAAGTTGGTTTTCATTCATGTAGAAAAACCGAAAACAGAGCAGATGTGCATGCAAAGATAAATAAAAACACAGGCTGCTTCTCAGTCAAGGTGACAGTCTGTCCTTCATACTAATTTATGTACGGTATAACAAGTAACCACTAAATGTAGTAGCAGGGGGAAATTTGGCTGGAATCGTTCCTCTGACAAGTCGCAACCACACTTCCTGCCCATAATTTAATTCTAATAAGGCATCCCCAGTCACAACCCTATCACAGCGTATCTCACTGTTAACATTTTCAGACTCAAATGCAAGCTTGTCTACTCCATCAACTACTAAAAATCCAGAGATATGAGCACTGAATGACTCAATAGTATATTTGAAAACATACACCCCAAGATAGGGAATTCTGAATTTTCCAGTTCTTGGAGTGTAGGAAGCTCCATAATTGACATCCAAGTTGTTAAATAGGATAGGACCAGGTGTAGTCATTCCGTAAGTATGGGATGCAAAAAACGCCACCATCGGTGCATATCTGTAAGAACCTTTTGAATAATCTGATAGTGGAAAAAAAGATAGAAAGGGTTAATTTTCATGTTTTGATCTTGTTTTGTTTCTATCTTTTATTATTTTCTGTCTTTATCACTTTATGTCAGTTACAAAAAGGGTTAGCAGAGGAAAAAAGGTCATTCACTAGATTTAACAAGGGCATAGGGGCCTGGATACCCGCCTCTTTTTTGTGTGTGACTTACCTGAAATTGCTTATCTTCTCTGGGACTCAGTTTCTCCACTTAGATCAAGATAGAATGATAGTAACACTTGATACCTCCCTCATAGAAATGCCTCAAAGATTAATTTGCATGTGGCTTTGATCTCTCCAGAGACAAAGGAATTCAAAGCACTCTGATGATTATGGTATGCCAGAATGTCTTAAAGCCCCTTGCAGGAATTAAAGCTGACATGACGTGGAAACAATTTTTCCAGCACCTTGTCAAACAGTTTCTAGAGGCTAAAATGGAAACCGAATGAAATCATACACACTATAGAGTAGATAAAAGCAATCTTCTATGTAATTAATGCCATATGTACTTACAAAGGCTGAGATTTCAAAACAGACTAAAGATTGTTCTTTATTATGCAACATATTAAGAAAAGCCTGATTTGAAATATGTTTGCCATCATTAAGGAGAATATTTTAAGTGCTGCACACACTTTCTTGTATAGGAATCAGAAAAGGTACACTCTTGAAGTAAATCTATAGCAACCTATACTTATAAAAGTAAATGGACAAAAAGACACCTTGTTCTAATCAGTCCACCTGAGCATGTTCCGACAGTCCTCAGCCAGTCACAATGACACTATTAGCTTGACCTTCATAGAAGACATACTGCTATGCACTTATTAAAGCTTCATTGAAAGAATCAGATCTGATCTGAATCAAAGATATATTCGTTAACAACTTATTTGAGGAGAAAAAGTTGGTATTACTTGGATATATATTTCTGTATTTTTTTATTATGGACTGCCATTTACCTTTTTAAAAATTAAATTAAAATTTTTATTTAAGTATAGTCAGTTTACCACGTGTCAGTTTCTAGTGTACAGCATGTTTCAGTCATACATATACATACATATATTCATTTTCATATTCTTTCTCATTATAGGTTACTATAGGATATCGAATATAGTTCCCTGTGCTATACAGTAGAAACTTGTTGTTTATCTGTTTTATATATAGTAGTCAGTATCTGCACATCCCAAACTCCTGATTTGTATTTTCTTTTAAGAAGATAAAGAGGGGGAGAAATTCATTAAACTGCCTGTATTATACCAATATTGAAAATTTCAATGAATATATATCAATATGACTACCCGACAAAAAGATATTTCATGTATGTCTGTAAATCCTGTGTTATTAAGTTTCAGAAGTAAAAGGAATTCATCCTCAAGTGAGTCCAGATTAAGCAGGTCTAAACATTCATTTGTAAATATTTTCAAAAAATGTTTTTGTTTATAACATTGAGCAAATCCAAGGGGGCATGTACTTTCTCACCTGGAGCCAAAGCATTTTCTTCCACCACCTTGATGGTGCAGTTGTCACCAGTAAAAGGATGTCGACACGCACAGACGACACTGATTCTTCCATTTATACACGTGCCCCCGTTCTGGCATGGGGACCTGCTACAGTCTGAATACTCCTTTGTCACTGGAAAAGAACCACGACAAAAGAGGGTAAAAATGACCTATTTTCCTGTTGATTTCAAATCATAGTCTGCAGCAGAATGGGAAAAATACTGAATTAGACTTAAGAAAAATGTGTTTCCAGGCCCAGATCGCCTACCAATGTAGTTATGAGACTTCATCCAAATTCCTTAACTTTCTGGGCTTACTCTGAAGACCTTTCCTGCTTCTTTGATGTGCAGATAATCCTGGGATCCATTGCATTTATTTGTGTTAAATATTAAAATTTTGGTCAATGTAGAATAGAATATCTGGACACAAAATCATGTATATTTAGAACCAGTACATGATAAAGGTAATGTCTCAAATCATTGGAGGAAAAAAAAAATGTCTATTCAGTAAACAGTGCTAAGCTAATTAGACATCCGTAAAAACAAATTCCACATGTACAAAAATACTAAATGTGGGAAAAAATCATTGCATTACAATCAAATAAAAAGAATATCTTTGTTGATCTTTAAAATTTTGGAAAATTTTAAGTTTTAAAATTTGTGTTCTTTTAATGCAAAACAAAACAGACAAAACTCAGAAGCCATAAGAGAAAAATCCTCACATTTGACCAATTAAGAATTAAAATTCACTTGCAATGAAAGCCACTCATTCCTGAATTTCAAAGATAAGTGACAGATTAAGAGGAAAGATTTTTTTAACAGATACAACAATCTAATGAATAATATCTGTAAAACATGAAAAGTTCTGATTAATCCAAAAGAAAAAGAAGATAACTGTGTAAAAAAAAAAGTGAAAAATGGGCAAATAATATGGGCTAGTAAATCAGTGAACAAAAAATACAAAAACACTAAAATTTTCAAAACTTATTCAACCTGACTACTAATTAAGAAATGATAAATTACCACCAACATTTTTATATCAGGTGGCAAAATTTAAAAAGAAAATAGTCATGCAATATGAAGGAAAATGGATATTTTCATACAATATTGGTTAGAGCTTATATTATTGGAAACTTTGAAAAGGACAAATTGACTGTACATACCAGAATTTAAAAGGTTCATTTGTTTTAAGCCAGAAATTTCTCCTGGCAGAATATATATTCCAGACACACTTGCTTATGTATACATAGATAATTGTTCAAAAAAGTTCTTTATGACATCATTTGCATTAGTGAAAAATTGCAGGACACCTAAATGACCATTGATGAGGGACTTGTTGAAGGAATTACAGTATCTTTTCACCAAGGACAGCGGTAGAAGAATGAAGAAGATCCCCAGTATATTTGAGTTGCCACAGATGGCAAGTTTCAGTTCACATATTAGATATAGAATAATTTCATTTATTTAGAAAGCCTCAACTTATGAATATTGTTGTAAACATAATATATACTTATGTAAAGGGAGACAAAATGTTGAATGAACACTTACATTACTGGCCACAGTTTCCACTATGGTGCCACCTTGTGGAAATAATGTTAATTCACAATTCACTCATTTCAAATCATGGTCATTGTTGATTTTTAAATTTAGGCTTATTTGCTTTAATATTTATCTCAAGAAGTGAGATTTATAAATACTTTAAATACATTCTAATTCATATTTAAATAATTCAAATTCACATAAGATGTGACCAAACTGTGTGCTTGTATTAGAACTGAAAATGATTTCTTTGAACTATAGTTGATTTAATGTTATATTACTAGTTTCAGGTGTACAACATAGTGATTCGATATTTTTTTAAATCATACTCCATTTAAAGTTTTGATAAAATATTGGCTATATACAGGGATGTTCTGTACATTACATCTTCGTATCTTATTTTATACCTAGTAGTGTGTACCTCAATCCCCTTCCTCCACTATGACCCCCCCACTACTAGTTAGTTCTCTGTATCTATGAGTCTGTTTGTTTTGTTTTATTTATCCATTTGGTTTATGTTTGCAAAGAAATATATATTACTTATGCAATTAGAAATTGATTAAAATTCTCTGGATAAATTCTTTGCAAAATTCTATAAACTATTTTCTTCATTAAGGTACACATAAAAAATATTATAGAAATGTAATATCTTTTAACAAATATTTCAAACCAGCCGTTTCTTTAACATCATTTCTCAACTACTTGAATAGATTACGAAACGCTTCCTTTTGCTGTTTGCTGTCATTCTAAAACCTAGCTCATCCTTAATCTAATACTCTAACCCTTCTTCTTAGTTTCTCAAAGATTGAGTAGAGTTTGATGCTATGATGTCATTGGCATGTTTTTCTAGGGACATGGAATTCTTTCCAGCAAACTTTCCACAACTCCTCTCCTACCCTGGGCTTCAATAACCTCTTAAACTCCTTCCACTCCAGGTATTTTCTTTGATGGAAATCAGTACAATTAGTTCTGCCAACTCAACATTCTACTGTCTTGTGCAAATAGCATAACTAATCTTTTAATATTCATTTCCCTGCTCTGAACATGACTAAAATTCTTTTGCCACTGTCTTGGAATGTTTCCTAAGTCTCAATTTGTTCTGGTCTTTGCTTTCTGGATCCTAATATCTACTCGAGTTACATTTTCTATTAATCCTACTTCCATATTTCATAAATGCTCATGTTAAATTTGAACTCATTGAAGGGCTCCTTACATTTTCAAAGTGCACTGTCTTTGCCAGTATTTGCCATTCTTTATTTTAATGACTTGCTTAATGTGTGAAGTCCATGGGAAGAGGGGACCACTCTTCCCATTTACCACTCTGTCCACTCAGTCTTTCTCAGTCCTCATTCAACACTTACTCACTAGGTATTTGATGAATAAAATGCAGGGGCACTTTATATTGCTGCCTTCTGCTTTTACTTCTATTTTCATTTATAGTATACACAACATGTTATATATCATATGTTTTATATAATAGAATATTTTACTTTTATTTATTATTTAAATTGTTGTTTTATTTCATTTTTAATGCTTAGTTCTACTTTAGCATCAAGATTTTATTTTATTTTTTATTTCTTCATTTAAATGATAACATTGCAGACAGCAGAAAACTCTGATCCCTGCTTAGGGCAGAATGGAATTTCCAACAGATTAGGGAGGGGACCTATCACTGTCTCTGGGCTAGTTTTGTCACAAATAGAGGAAAGTACTGTACAAATCCACCACATAACTCTGCTCTAGATACTATGTCCACACAACATTGTAACTTTTCTTTATCTTTCCTCCTGATTTCAGTGCTCTCTAACATGTTTTCACCCTCACACCGATGAATACATCAATTTTCAGTGCTATTCTGTCGCATCATTTATCCGAGTTATTTCTATCAAATAAAGCTTATCCTTCCATTGCTCTAAAAATACTTCATGCACCTTTTTCTAACAACTTCTAGAAATGTGCATAGTTGTTTATATTTAATTTTCAAATCCATTGTTCTATTCACTCCTATTCTGTTCATTGGTGTATAGTTGGATGGAAATATTGTTTCCAACTATCTTTACTACTTTTCCTTCAAATTATCAGGGTTTTAAAAATTCTTCTTTTTATATCACATCTGTTTTTCTTGATACTGTTTCTGAGATCTTTTTTCTCAACCCTTCAAGTGTAACTTAAAGCACATTTAATCATATCAGCAATCTTTATCAAATGCATTGGTCCTGTCCCAGATGATCTATTCTAACCCTTGTCATTAAGCTATTTTCATTCATCTTAAGCCATGACCCAGGACATTTAATGTTTTTTACTTGGTATTGTCATCTGTTTTTGCCTTTTTCTTTAGAGTCATAATCTTAAATCAAAAGGAGTATTAAAGAATGGCAAATACACTGAAATATGCTCAATAACATTAGTCATTAGGAAAATGCAAAATAAAATCACAATTAGATACAATAATACACCTATTAAAGTGGTAAAACAAACAATATTAACAAGTGCTGGCAAGACTGTGGAGCAATGAGAATTCTCATACATTACTAGTACTGGAAATGGAAAATGACTGGCCAGTCCTTCTGAAGTTCAACTATACTTATTGTATAACCAAACTATGCTATTGCTGCGTATTAACTCAAGAGAAATGAAAAGTTTCCATACACAAAAACCTGTAAGTAAATGTTTGTAGCAGCTTTATTCATAATCAAGGCAAACTGGAAACCACCAAAATATCCTTCAACTGGTAAATGGATTAAAAAACTATAGTACATCCAAAGAATGGACTGCTACACAGTAATGAAAAATAATACATGCAACAATGTGGATGAATCTATGGATGAATCTCAAACATGGTTGCCAGTGACTAGGAGAGGAGGGAGGGTTTGACTACAAAGGTACAAAAAGGAATTTTGGGGGGTGATGGAGATGTTCTGTATCTTGATTGTTATGGTAATTACATGACTACACATTTGTCAAGAATCATTAACTGCACATCCAAAATAGTGGATTTAACTGAATGTAAAGTATACCATAAACAAACATCTCCCCAACATTTTTACTTCTATTATTCTGTTTGCACAAGTCCTCCTTTCCTTCTATACCACTATGTCTTTTTTTTTTTTTTCTTAAAGACTTTGAGTTCAGAGACACATGTACTTTCCTGGTTCTGATCACACTTCTTTTCTGTCTCTCTTTCTTCTGCTCTCTTCAAATATAGGAAACCTCCATGCCTCTGTCTTCAGTTCTCTTCTTTTTCTCTAGCTACCTAATTTACTTCTGTGCCCTCAAATATCATCTCTGTGCAAATAATTCCCAATTTTTATCTACAAACCCTCTTCTGGTTCCAGACCCAGATTGCTAACTGACTTTTAGACATTTCCATAGAGATAAGAGCTCTTTTATGTATCACAGACTAAACTTCCCATCCTGTGTTCATCTGCACTTCCTCCTTAACCTTCCAATTTCCCTTAATGGAATGACCAATTTCCCATCACTGATGCTTTTTTAAACTTTGGTGTTATTCATTATTCTAAGAATTTGTATTTTCAATTAGCTGTTTTCTACAAAATATATATTCACATTTAACTACGATTCCCAGCTTCTATTTCATTCCTGTCTCTATCACCTATCTGAGGTCTTAATCTATTCATGCTAGGGCTGCTGTAATGATTTTCTAACTGATCTGTTAAAGAACTCAGAATAAATCTTAATAATGCACTTATGTGATTATGTCCTACTCCTGCTCAAAAATCTTTAATTGTTTCCAACAGAATGGATTTAAACATATTACACTCAATACAGGGAGTGAATGACTGATTGAATGAATGCTCAGCCCAAATCTACCTCTTCCAAGAAATTTGCCCAAACATCCAGTTCTTATCAAGACACTAAATTCTTGTGATAATGAGTCCCTATAATACTCATTTAAGTGCTTAGTATATGGTGTGGCATGTTTCTTTTCTTTCACATTCAAAATAACTTTATAACAATATAGTGTTCAAAAGCACATGGAAAAGCATTTTAAAACATAAAAACCCAACAGCCGTAAAACCAACAACTACTAAATATCACGTTACTCATCTGGGTACATCTTCCACTATCAACTTTTGTTACAACAAAGTTACAAAGTTTCTGAGCCAGGGCATTGCTTTCTATTCCTTTCCATTCCCCGTTTCCTGCAGAGTTCACTATTTTTCCAAAAACTGAAGCTGATTCTATCATCTTATTTAATAGTACTGCACTCTGCTCCCAACGCACCCCAGCACATCCCACAATTCTCTGATTCCCTACCTTTCTCTGCTTTTTCTTTTATGCATAATATTTGTCACTTTTTAACATATTATATAATTTATATCTTATCATTTTTTTCCCCTCTCTATCTCCAATAGTGTAAATTCCAGAAAGACAGAAAATTTTAAAAAAAGTTATGATATATCCAAAGCATGTATAACAGTACCTGATTTTATTTGGCACTTAATTAATATTTGTTGAATTGAACAGTTATGAATTATCACTATTTTCAAGTAATAGCAATAACTCTAAAGACAGTTAATGATCCTAAGAGAAAAACTGCTTAAGTGAGATTAAGTTCAGTATTTTGAGTTAATATGGCACTGAATATTAAAAATTACCTTGCACTTGTATCTTTAATCTAGGAAGGTATTTTCAAAACATTTTCTTGAGATAGATCTGTAGTTTGACATTTTCAAGCAAACTTCTTGGTTTATAATAAAGTCACTGAGTTTAGGTTCTGTTTGAAAGGCCGTGTGATGTCTCCTCATTATTACTCACATAATTATTGGACTGTCTGAGTATTTTTCATAACTTCTAATTTAGCCTGGCAGTACTGAAAAATAACAATCAGAGGCTGACGTCCACATAAGGTGTGTTCATTCCACGACCTCTTTGTTTCTTCTCAATGTTCTCACCCGACTTCTCTCCCTCCCAACTGCCCTTGGAGAGGCTGTCCTCCTGACTCTCTCCCATCTCTGGTCTCCCCACAACACACATATATTATCCCGACTTATCTCCCCCAAACCCAGAGTTTCAAAACACCATCCTTGTGCTGATGCCTGTCCGATCTAAATAGCCATGAAAGTTTGTAAATGTAACACTGGCTAAAGATTGTAAGACCTAGAAAAGAGTTCTTAAAGGAGTGGTGATTAGCCATAAAAAAAAAATGGTTTCCTATTTTGTAAAAGGTCAGTATGTATTCTGGTTCCTATAAGACCTTGACACAATGACAAGCAGTAACTTTTTTTTACTGACTTCTTTATTTCTCCAAACACTGTGTAACAGTTTTACCGGTAATTTGTTTTAGCAGTAAAGAGACTTGAGTTTAGATTGAGCAATGAGGTTATCAATGAAGTATCATGTGATATTTTCCCCCAAAACAATGATATTTAAAATAAACAGCTCTGGTGTGTGCCCGGCTAGCTCAGTCGGTAGAGCATGAGACTTAAAATAAACAGCTGTGAGTAATTCCAGTTAAATTTATAATAAAATACTTATTATTTCTTTTCAGATCCACTTTGAAGCTGTGTATAGTAAAACTGGCAATTAAGAACTTTTAAAGTATGTTTTTCAAATTTCATATGCAGTTAATATACAGCAGGGCTATTTCTTCATGCTGCAATTTTTTTTTTTGTCAAGATGCAAGTATCATCTCCACTCAGACTGCTGTGCAACAAGCTTACAATTGGTGATTTAATAATCCAAACACCCCCTTTTTTTGTGCTGGACAATCAATATGGCACAAAACAATACTATCACATGAAAATTTGAGTTTATAGTGTTAAGGACCAGTGGAAAGACTTCTTTTCATTGTATTTAATTATAGACCTGTTAATTATCAAATTTGGTTTCAAGTCTTTGGTGTTAAAGAAACAGTCCATTGTTGAGAAATAGCTCCTGTGATTCTTGTTAGGAAACAAATCCAGATCTATGCAGTGACTATGTAAATGGCACCTGGTATCCTTGTCCCATTTCCTTTTTATTGTCAGACCATGCATTATAAATTTTGGTTCAGATGTGAACATCAAATACACGGGTTTCTGACTGTTCACCTTAGAGATCATGGTCACTCTATTGCAAGACATGGTGCAGGAAAGGATTGTCAATTTTTTCAGCATCCTCTCCTTAACTGTCATCTTTCCGTACAAAGGGGAATCCTCTGGAAAGCTACTGGAGTCGTTTCTTCTGCCAATGAACAATGAACAACAACTAGTTCATTTAATATTCTCTTCAACACTGATATGTTTTATTGACACAAACTGGGGAGGCTATCCCAGAAGACAGTCTAGCTAACCAACTCTGACACAAAGAATATCTTTAAGATCATGAGCAGAAAAGAGTCAACATAGCCAGCCTGAGACTGCTACTTTTAGAAAGGCCAGACTGTGAGGATTTGCCCTTAGTCTATACCTGGGAACGCGGCTTCTCTCCATTCTCTAACTAAAAAGTGTCATTTGCTGTGCCCTGACTCTTTGTATAAACAATACGGTTTATGCTGAACTGAACTTTCGCTTTTCTCTGAGAGTACGGAGTTTGGGTAGGTGCTAGGCAGAGGATGCTTACATGACCAGTCCTGTTATGGACCAAATGCTTATGTCCCCTACAAATCCGTATGTTGAAATCCTAACTCCCAGAGGAGGGTGTAGTTCAGTGGTAGAGTGCCTGCTTGGGTTCAATCCCCAGTACCTCCTCCAAATGTAAATAAAGAAATAAATCAAATTACCTCCCCCTCATAAAACAAACAAAAACAAGTAATAATAAATAAATAAGTAAATAGACCTAATCACTACCCTGTGCACACACACACAAAATTTCTTTTTAAAAAAAGGAACCCTCACTCCCAATGTGATGGTATTAGGAGGTGAAGCCTTGGGGAGGTATTTAGGTCATGAGGGTGGAGCCTTCATGAGCAGGATTAGTGCCCTTTTGAAAGGGACTCCAGAGAGCTCCCCAGCTCCTTCCCTTATGCCCAATGAGAACAAAACAAGAAGTTGGTAGTCTCAAATCCAGAAGACAGCTCTCACCAGAACCTGAACACGCCCGCCTGATCTCAGACTTCTAGCTTCCATAACTGTGAGAAGAAAATTTCTGTTCTTTATAGGCCGCCTTATCTATGGTACTTTGTTATAGCAGTGTGAGTCTGTTTCTGTTTTGGAAATAAGTTCATTTGTAGCATTTTTTTAGATTCCACATAAGTGATATATTTATCTTTCTCTCATGTACTTCACTTAGTATGATAATTTGAAAAAAACTCTTATTAAAACTTTTTGCAGATTTTTTTAGTGCTTGTCAATACACATGCATTTGTATACAGTTAAGCCTTTATATTTTTTATCCTGTCATTTTTGATTTAGCATTTTGTGATAAGCATAAGCTCATTTAGGAACATGTGTTGAGTCTAAAACAAAGCAAAGATAGAACAATAGAATAATATGAGCATTTAAATTATGTTGATACACCGAAACAGATATCAGCTATTAATTGAAAATGTTATAGAAAATAAAATACAAACATTGAATATAGCTAAGAAAATTATATAATCACATCTACCTTAATAATAAACTGTATGCAAGTTATTTATTTGATCCTCAAAATAAACTTTGTAAGGTGGATATGTTATTGTTTTATAAATGTGGACAGTATGTTTTAGAAAAATAAACAACTTATTACAAATAAATACTTTGGTAGACAGGACTTAAACCTTGTTCACCTGGTTTCAAATCCAGTCCTTCTTAATAATCACAGCAGCCTCTATGCGGATTCACAAAACTTAGAAATGGTTTAAAGTGGTATAAACCAGCTAAGTATCCACTAAGTTCTTATTTTTCTCTTTAAAACTGTTTAAATTCACAGCAATGATAATTTAAAAAGATGTGTTTGGTATGCTACCAAACCCTTTACAGAATGTAATTTTTCTTATGAAGAGTAGTTAAAGTGATAGTTGTAAGTAAAAGAGATTTATTAAAGAGAGCTAAGTATATCTCGTAAATACTAGAGAAATGGTTAAAATAAAAAGTCAACAGCCTCACACGCAGGAGGTGCACATCCTCGGCAAAGCTGCTGCTGACACTATTAGAAGAAGATCCATCTCCTCTTGGAAGGCAAGCAGCCAAACTTTCTCTACAGGGACAAATCTGCCAATTGCTGTACAAACAAATCTTCAAAGATGAAATAAAACCCTCTTGGTGTCTATTGGACTATTGTTTAGAAACAAATCAAATAATTTGTGATTCAATCGGAACGTTTTGTCCCATTGGCCTAGGAAGAATAGTAATTAGCATAACTGGATGTGGGAATGGCTCTGAAGAAACTGAAAGGAATGAGGATTCTGAATTTTACCTCCTACTGCATCAGCTTGAAGATCTCATGAATAACCACTGGTGACTTTCAATGACACCTGACCACTGGCCGTATCACAGAAAAGCTAAACTGAAAAATAGCAGCTTTACATCCTTCTGATCAGTGCAGAAACAAGTGGCAGAATTTGGATCCTCAAGAAAGCAAACTCCCTGGGAATATCAGCTCTGGCCATGTGGAGTATTTGCAGATGGCCAGACTCTGAGATTGTTATGATGCAGGGAACACAAGAAGAAGGAAGAGAAAAGCAGGTGAACGCACTTCACAGTCTACTTGAGTGCAGCGGATGAGCTGAGCCCTGAGTTCAACAGACCAGGAGTCAGCCTCCATCACTTGCATGTTGCATGACCTCAGGCAGCATATCTTAGTTTATCTCTTCAAGGTTTAGTTTACACATCTTCAGTATAAGAATAATGATAGTGATCTCATAGGTATTAAGAGAATTGCATATGCAGTATAATTTGTGCAGTGCCTGGGGTATAGTGTTAATAAATGGTATCTAGCAGTATATTATTATAGTAGTAGTAGTAGTAGTAGTAGTAGTAGTAGTAGGCTTCAAAATAGGTTATCAGTTATTAAAATTAAGATTAAACTTTTAAATCTATCTTTACATGATTTTTCTTTCTCTAAACTGCCTGTATTCAGCAAATGATAGTGGGTATCACCTGAATATTACTGTGAGATTTGTAGAATGATGATAAATTATCTTCTGGTGTTCGTGAGGTAGGGGAGCAATGTGGCTAGATGGTATTTATAATATCATAGCAAAGGTCAATGGAAACCAAAAGCCAAATTTAACCAGTATGGCAGTGTGTCTCCCCCCTGGTATCAAAGAGTATAAAAGGGAGGGAGAGTAGAGTTCAGTGGCAGAATGAGTGCCTAGCATGCACAAGGTCCTGGGTTCAATCCCTAGTACCTCCATTAAAAATAAATAAACAAACAAACAAACAAACCTAATTACCTCCCCCCACCAAAAAAACAGGAATAGTAAATTAAAAATAAAGTGATGTTATAAAGAAAGGAAGAAAAAACTAGACATTAAATTTTTTTTAAGAGTATTAAAGGAAGTAGTTTGCAATTGGTTTCTTCTTATAGACGAGTTTAGCCTGAGTCCGCTGGTTTCATTGCTTTGTATAGACTTTACCTGCTCAGCTGTCCAATGAATGCCATCAGTTTTATGACCATAGAAGCTAAGCTGGCTTAATGAGCGTGAGTATCTATGTATCCACTTGAAAGTGCCCCACACATTATGTTGCTGCTCCTGCACAAAGTGAATATCTACCCCACATAGGAAATTAGGCCAATGTATCCTTATGGCCTTAATGTTGTTATTGGTTACTTGACAAAGATAAAATAAAGAACTTTTAATTAATTATTAACTTTAGGCCTAGAAAAATTCTACTTACAGTAAATAAAGGAACAGGAAGCAATTTTATCAAGGCATCATTGGAAAAAAAGAGAATCAGAACCGAGTTAATTATTAGCCCATTAAGTCCAATACTGAGCCAACTGTTATATAAAAAAATCTACATGCAATTTTTATAAGTGCCTAACATGCATTCTTTATCCTATAACAGTTTATTAGTTCTTACATTCTATTGAATCTTTTAACTCAATTAATTTTGAAGGTATTTAAATTTATACTTACTGTAGAGATACAGGTATTTTTTGGTGAAAAAAAAATGACATGGTTTGCCTATTGCATGAGAACACATCCTGTAGAGCTTAACTGAAACTCATTTGCTGTGTCCACAAGAGGACCAAGGATTAAAACAGTATGGAAGAAGAACAACTCTATTTTTCCTAAAAGTATTATTGTAAGAACATCTTGTACTGAAATACCACTCTTTCTCTTGGAAACACGTACGTCTAAATAGTTTGTTCTGTGATCCCACAGGGCAAGATTAGTCCTCCTGGATCAGATTAATTTAGAGGGAGTCATAAATAAATACAATAGTTTAAATAGTTAAGAGACAATTCAACATTGTATTACTCTGTGATTTTTAATATTATCAGAACATTCAGAGATTAAATATGAAGAGTCATATTATGTTAGGATAATGATTATCCTTTTTAATTAAAAAGCAATAAAATACAAATTTCATCCAAATGATTATATAATTTAACAGCAGACTCATATGAAAGGAACACTGGCATCTCTTTTAGTAAGAACTAGGAGCTATTTTATAGTGGAAAGATTATTTAATATCACTCATATGCCAAACACATTAATAAAACACTTCTTTAATACAGAGAGACTATTAAGTGGTTTATATGCACTGCATTAAATTCCTCTCTGCTGCCAAATTTACACTTCTCCTTTGGTGTTTACAACATCTGCCAGTGGTACTCCTAACCTCTCATTTCCCAAATGCAAAAAAAAACCACAGAATATTTTAGGTCTCTCCCCTCCCCAGTGCTGTGCATTCAGGCTGTGAACAGCTCACATTTTTTCTTTCTTCCTTTTTTTTTTTTTTTATAGTGGTTCAGTTTGCAACATAATTCTGCTAATGAGCTCAGCAAAATGCCTATTGCAATCCAATCATAAAAAGAAGCTGAGACCCAGAGAGGTGAACTTACTCAAGGCTACACAGAAACTTACTGAAACAACTAGGGTCAGAATCATGATTTGCTGTTCCTCAGATCATTAACTTTCCCACAGTCTTTCTGTTTCTGTTGGTTTTACTTTCATGACTTTACTCATATCTGTCTCCTCCGCTTCAGCTACCTCTTCCTTAGATCTAGCTCTCACCGCCTGATCTTGCTGATAATGTCCTGATTGGCGTCTCTAATTGCATTTCTTGTAGTCATGCTATGCACCACTGTCTAGCTTCATGCTTCTGAGACACAGTTCTCGTCACACCCAACCCTCTCCTGGAAATGTTCAAAGACCACTCTTTACAGAATCATGTCTAAATGCCTTGTAGGCGTCTCCTCAAAATTCCTATGTTGGAATCCTAACCCCTAAAGCTGATAATTTTAGGAGGTGGGGACTTTGGAGGTGCTTATGTCATGAGGGTGGAGCCCTCATGAATGGGATTAATGTCTTATAAAAGGGACCCCACAGAGCCCCTTCACCCCTTTCACCACATGGGGACAGAGTGAGCAGTGAACCAGTAAGGGGACCCTCACCCAATGTGACCATGCTGGCACCCTGATTTTGAACTTCCCAGCCTCCAAAACATCAAGAAATAAATTTCTGTTTTAAGCTACCCAATCTGTGTATTTTGTTACAACAGCCCAAAGGGACTAAGATACTTATCTTGGCATTCAAGGTCCTCTGTGATTTGCCCTGTTTGAATTCCTGCTCACTATGCATTCATTCAGTTAGACAGTCATTCCACAGATATTTATAGAGTTTCTCTTGTGTACCAGACACTTTGCCAGGTAACACCAAAATGAGCAGGACACAATCTGGTTTTATTTTATCAAAAAGCACATTGCCTAATAGCTTCCTTTAATTATGTATGCAAAAAAATGTTTTATAAGAGCAAAGGGCAAATTTGATTGTTTTATAGGGTCTTGTCAGAAAAAAGTTAAATAACATGTAGAGAAATATTTATAAACATGTGTTTTGTATTGATGCCTGATTTACATAGATGAAACCAGATTCAGATAATATATCAGTGACCTTTGAGTTACTTAACAATTTACCCAAGTTCCAGTAAGCGCCTTTTAGACCATATGATCTTGCTAAACCATACAGATCTACTAAATACCATTTAAATATGAAAAGAGATTAAAAGTTATTTTTTGGAAATAGCTTACCAGGAAGTAGAACGTTGTCTGTGTTTCTTTGGGTCCGGCCTATCAGGGCAGCGGTAAGATTCACTGCTGGTTTCTTAAGTGTATTGGGTTTCTTCAGCAATGGTTTTATTCGCTCCTGTGACTTGACAAGGTTTGCAAGACTACCAGACAATGACTGATTTATATGCCGAGTTAAATTAGATAGCACAATTTGCATTTTTATTTCAATTACTGATTCCACAAATTCTGTCAGACCTTTCTGAAGAAGTTGAGTATCTGGTAGGGAACCTTTTATCCTCTTAGATATGGTAGCATTCAGTTCTGATACACCTGTAGAAGCATTATAACACATCACTAAAGCTTCATAGAGAGTTTTGTTAAGTACAGAGAAATTAGTCGAAAGATGGATGGATTTTGCTTCCAGTGCTTTAAATCTGGAACTGAGTACCTGCTGTTGAAGGGCCTGATCTCTTTCATTTGTCACCACACTGCCTTTTTTTAGTGAAACATAATAAGGTATGAGCGTCTTGGTCACTTTGGACTCAATGCCTTGCAACCGAGTTTCAAAATTTTTGGAAATCTTTGTGGCTGAAAGTATTTTTTCCTCCAAATGACTCATGTTTTGCTGGTATCTTATCACTTGGGAACTGGTCTCATTCAACATTTGGTAAATATTTTCAAAATTGGACAGACTCAGTTTTTCATCTTTAGATATATATGCAAGGGCTTTGGCAACTTGCAGGACAAAGTTATATTTCTGATTGTCATTGACCAAAATCTGAATAGAATTATTCAAATGTTGAAACTGAGAAATAAATGTCAAAATAGTTTCCATATTCTGGGTACATTTATGATGGACCTCAGGATTATACTTTATTGTATTTGAAGTCTCTTTTAACATGTAGTTGTCTTCAATGAAATCAATGGCATTATTTATAATAGTTACTGTCTTATTCAGACCATCTTCCATTTCTAAGGCTTGTTCATTGATACGTCTGTCTAAGGCATCACCACGACTCTGTACTTCATTTCTAAGTAAGTTGTATCTTTTTGTAAGTTCTTTGATGAGAAAATTTAGACTGTTGACAGCACTAGTCAGATTTTCCACTTTTTTCTTCATCGCTGCTGCTTCTTTTGGTTGTCTGTATGTCATTGTCTCTTGAAATGATGCTCCCTGCTCGAGCAAGGGTTGAAGAATCTCCATATCATAAGTCAGATCATTTAGTTGCTCATTCATTTTATCCATCTTATTGTCCATTGGAAAGAGAACCTCAGCCAACGTTTGGTTTAAAATTTGTAAATTCTCTTCTACGTCCTCAATTTGAAATTTAAAATCATTTCTGCACTTGGATAACATGTCTTCACATTCACTCCTGACAGATTCTTTCTCCATTTCCAAAGCAAGGGTGAGATTGTTAATCTTGCTCTCTTGCATGTGCAAATCACCAAACATCTGCAGCATCACTGAACCCTGCTTCTTTATCTTCTCATGTAGAGTAGACAGGTACTCAGTGACATTATCACTAACTGATTCAGCAGCTGGAACACTCTTCTGACTGGGGAGTTGCTCAGTTGATAAAAGATGCTCCTGTATTTCCTTCATTTTAGAAAGAGTCTTGTTGAGGGATTCATAATACAAAACACTCCTGGAGTGTTCCTGTTCTAAGGCACCTTCCAAGTGAGTCTGCTTCGCTTCTAGCTCTTTAATAGGCTTTCCACATGTGAATGTCATTTCTTGTCTCATATTCACAATGTGATTTTTTAGCTCCAATATATCGGTTGAAGTGGGCCTATTTTCTTGTATTAAAACAGACTTTTGCTGGACTGCTATCGAAACCACAGATTCATTAACTTGTTGAATTATTTGTCTGGTGTCTTCAAGCTCCTCTGATAGAGTTGATACTGTCTTGAAGAGCTGTGCTATGGTCTCCTGCATGTCATTTTGAAAAATTTTAAATTGTTCTCTTACTATGTCCTTTACCAGATCAGTAATGCTTTTGGATTTTAGACCTGGAGAAAGAAAGGGTAAACAACAATAAGTGACACATGATTTCAATTATGTGAACTTTAGATATCTTTAAAAATATAAACGTTCGAGACTAAACACTAACATCATAAAATAATAAAAATACTTCCTCACTATATTTACTTAAGAATTTTTTAAAATTACTGTAGTCCAGGGGGGAGTGCCAAGATGGTGGAGTATAAGGACACATAGCTTATCCCCTCCCACAAATACACTGAAAATTACATCTACAGACCCATCAAATTGCACAGAACACCTACTGAACTTTGGCAGAATATCTCTTACTTTGAAATACAAGAAGATTTCTCATAAAATCCAGTAGGGGGAAAAAATAAAAAGAAAAAGGAAATTGGTGCAGGACCCATCCCTTGAGGAAAGAACAGCAACGGAGGAAACGCCTTCACGCTGTGACACCCCCTCTCCAGCACGGAGGTCAGCTCCACACAAAAACTGCTAGAGCTGATAACAGAATTTGGCAAGGTAGCAGGATACAAGATTAACATACAGAAATCAGTTGTATTTTTTTACACTTACAATGAAATATTAGAAAAAGAAAGTAAAGAAACAATCCTCTTTAAAATTGCATCCAGAAAAATAAACTACTTAGGTGTAAATCTGACCAAGGAAGTGAAAGACTTATACATGGAGAACTACAAAACATTGATTAAGGAAATTAAAGATAACTTAAAGAAATGGAAAGATATCCCATGTTCCTGGATTGGTAGAATTAATATTGTTAAAATGGCCATACTACCCAAAGCAATCTACAGATTTAATGTGATTTCTATCAAACTAACCTGGACACTTTTCACAAAACTAGAATAAATAATCCTAAAATTTATCTGAAATCATAAAAGGCCCAGAATTGCCAAAGCAATACTGAAGAAAAAGAACAAAGCTGGAAGAAAAACACCCCCAGACTTCAGACAATACTACAGAGCTACAATAATCAAAACAGCATGATATTGGTACAAAAACAGCCACATGGATCAATGGAACAGAATAGAGAGCTCAGAAATAAACCCACAGACTTACAGTCAATTAATCTTTGACAAAGGAGGCAAGAATATACAATGGAGAAAAGACAATCTCTTCATCAAGTGATGCTGGGAAAACTGGACAGCCACAAGTAAATCAATGAAGTTCGAATAGTCCTTCACACCATAGTCCCTCACAAAAATAAACTTAAAATGGCTTAAAAACTTAAATATAAGACAAGACTCTCAGAAGAAAACATAGGCAAAACATTTTCTGACATAAATCTTAGTAATATTCTCCTAGGGCTGTCTACTCAGGCAATAGAAATAAAAGCAAGAATAAACAAATGGGACCTAACTAAACTTGTAAGCTTTTGCACAGCAAAGGAAATTGTAAGCAAAACAAAATGACAACCTATGGAATGGGTGAAAGTAATTGCAAATGATGTGACTGACAGAGGCTTAATTTCCAGAATATATAAACAGCTCATAAAACTTAACAACAACAACAAACCCCAAATAGGCAGAAGACCTAAAAAAGCAATCCCCCAATGAAGACATACAAGTGGCCAATAGGCACATGAAAAAAATGCTCAATATTGCTAATTATTGGAGAACTGCAAATCAAAACTGCAATGGGGTATTACCTCACACCAGTCAAGATGGCCATGATTAAAAAGTCCACAAATGATAAATGCTGAAGAGGGTGTGGAGTAAAGGGAACCCTCCTACACTGCCGTTGGGAATGTAGTTTGGTGAAGCCATTATGGAAAATAGATATGAAATTCCTCAAAAAACTAAAAATAGACTTACCATATGATCCAGCAATACCACTCCTGGATATATATCCACAGGCAACTCTAATGCCAAAAGATACATGCACCCTAATATTCTTAGCAGCACTATATACAATAGCTAAGACCTGGAAACAACCTAAATGTCCATTGACAGAGGACTGGATAAAGAAGCTGTGGTATGTTTACATAATAGAATACTACTCAACCATAAAAAAGAATAAAATAATGCCATTTTCAGCAACATGGATGGACCTGGAGAATGTCATTCTAAGTGAAGTAAGCCAGAAAGAAAAATATCATACAATATCACTCTTATGTGGAATCTAAAGAAAAAAGAATACAGTAATGAACTTATCTATAGAACAGAAACAGACTCACAGACATAGTAAACAAACTTATGGTTACTGGGGAGAAAAGAGGTTGGGAAGGGATAAATTGGGAGTGTGAGATTTGCAAATATTAACTATATAAAATAGATTAAAAAAACCAAATTTCTTCTGTATAGCACAGGGAACTGTATTCAATATCTTGTAGTATCCTATAATCAAAAAGAATATGAAAACAAATATATGTTTGTATATGTATGACTGGGACATTACGCTGTACACCAGAAATTGACATGTAACTGACCATACTTCAATAATTTAAAAAAAATTACTGTAGTTCATAGAAGGTGATCACCTTCTTAATTGATATGTCTGAGGGAAGAAGTCAGCTGCAGTATTACACACACTAGAACCATAAAACTAAGGTGCTCTAGACAAAAGACATAGAAGAACTACTATGACTTCAGTTAGCGTATTTTTGTATGCAATGATTCTAGGTCCAGTCTTAGTCTTGTATGAAAATAAATGGCTTTGGGCTTTCTGCCTTAGAAAATAAAACATGGTGTTAGCTCATGAGGTTAATCAGTTTTCTTATAAAGCTGACCCATGAACAATGCAGGGGTTGGGGTGCCAACTTTCTGTATAGCCAAAAAGCTGCATATAATTTATAGTTGGTCCTCTGTCATATCCAGGGTTTCTCTGAATCCAGAGTTCCACACCCTCAGATTCAACTCCCAACTGTGGACCCCATAGTACTGTAGTATTTACCATAGAAAAATAGTCTGCCAATAAGTGGACCCAGGAGATTCAAACCTATGTTGATCAAGGGTCAACTGTAATTAGATTTTTCAGAGCTTGTGTTTTGAGCTCATAAAAATGAATAAATTGTCAATAAAAAAATGTTTAAAAAATGAATAAATTGACTTCAGAGAAGAAATTTAATGAGATTCCCAAATAAGGAACAATATGAAGTAATGATAATAAAATTCAACAATAGTTTATAATAACAATAAAATAAAAATAATGAGAGGTTTGGGCATCACAACACTAAGTCAAATGAAAATAGGAATTTAAGATATACCTCGATTATCATAATAGGACATTAATTCTTAACAAAAGAGGAGAGAAAACCTGCCACTAATAAAGTATATACTAGTATCCCCATATTAGAAAGAATAGATTGATCATGAGCCAGAATTTCGGACAGCTCTAAAAGTAGTATTTAAAAAGAAAAGGAAAAGAAAAAGGGTCTTGAACTATTTACAATCATTTAGAATGGGAAATGATGATTTAAACATGTAAAAACACCCTGTACATAAGACACCAGAAAAATGGAAAAAATAAAACATGTTTGAGGAATATTGATAGTACATAGGGATGAAGCAGATACAAATGGAAGGTCTGTCCACTCAAATCCAACATGTAGCCAATGCCGATAATATAAAATATTGGCAACATAATACAAGCATTTTAAACAGGAAAGTCTGCACAATAGGGTGCTGTGAAATGAGTTATGGCAACCATGAAGCCTATTCAAGAAAGATGATTAAAGAGTAAAAATATATAGTCTCTATGTGTCTCTGTTTTGTACACAAGTTTTCAGAAGTTGCAAGAGAGACCTACATAATACGGATCGTGAAAGAGAAATTATACCAAATAGAATAATGTATTGCGTGAGCTTTCTTATATTACATTTGTACAAAGACAAAGTTGTGAATGGATAAATATTTCCCTAGGAATCCTCGACCCTAAAGATAAATGTTGTTAATTGATAACAGGATTTCCAGAGTACAAAAATTTATTTTACATTTCTAAACCTAGTGGACACTGAAAGAAACTTAAAAGTCTAGAAACTGTAAGTAAGTAAAAATCAACTTGTCTATAATAGGAAAAATAATAAAAGCACGTGAAATGTGAAATAGTAATCAATGACACACAGCACCAAAGTACTAAGGAAAGGCCAAATTAGGAAAGATTAAGCAGCTACCATTAAGACCAATTACACTGAAACGGTTTGCATTTACTAACATGAATAATCACACCAAGAAAGGTTTTAACGTATTTCTATTTTCTAAAATTAACTTAGCCTTTAACACATCACTCATTTATACAGGAAATATTCATTGAGTATATTCTAGATGCTACACAGAAAATGAAATTTGGAAAATTAGATTTCTAATGTTTAGAATATGTCAGCTTCATTGAGTTTAAGGCACTACTCAATAGCGAAGTTACATTTATTGCACTTCCTACAGGATTATTTAATCATTTCCTGTTAGTTAAAATTGTCTATATCTCATGACAACAACAACTGGAAGAAACACAATAAAATATTTAAGGTTAGAAATTAGACTTTCCTGGGATATATAGCCTAGTAATTTTGGCTTTAAAATGTTTTTCAAGATTGACAAGGTAAAATAAAACTTAAGCGTAACTGAATTGATTAATTAGTTGTGGACAATCACAATAGGTTTTTAACGTCAGCAAGGGAAAAACTACATGATCTAAAAGTTGGAAAAAAGAATGAAAACACTGTAAAAAGGTAAAATTCAGTACAGAATCTTTATCAAATAATTAGGGAAAAAGTAAACAATAAAAATAAAAAATTAGGAGGTACTTTAGCTGTATCTCCTAAGAGCTTTAAAACTTAAATGGAAGAATACATTGGACAAAGGGTAAAAATCACAGCAGAATCTGAAAAGGAATCAAATAGGTTACTGGGTTAAAATTTTGTTTCAGGATAAGAAACTTTCCAGATAATATTTCTATAATTTTTTACTAAACAAACATCTATGTAAGAATCTGATTTTGCAAAATTATGTCAAAGTACTTTATGTCAGTATCTGAATGAGCACAACATTTTACCTCTATTTGATTCTGTTTCATGTGACTCATGTGCATTTACTTCCTAAAAAAATTGATAATGTATTTGGTGACTTAACAGATATATCTGATATCAGACACCTCAGCATGCCCCTTCCCTGGTTGTGAGCAGGTGACCTATTCAAAAGGTTCAGATGGCTCTTACAGCACTGGGGATTTTGATTTTGAACAGTTGCCCTGACTGCTAGCAGATTAAAGTAGTGTCTCTCCACTTCGATGTGGAGAAAAAGAAGGGATTGTGGTTTTGCTAGGAAAGTGCAACACCTTGAGGGTGAGTTTAGTTTTTGTTTCCTGTATGAATGTTCATTAACTACAAGCCCTCTGGTTCTCATAATTGATTGTGCTCAGTACATAAACTGATGCCTACTATTGAAAAGGGAATTTTGTCATTGTCATTGCTATGAGTATGTTTTTTCCTGTGTCAGTGCCTGAAATTTTGTTAGTAGGTTCACAAAAAGCTGTTGACAGGTCTAATTCTCTCAGGTTACAATAACCAAATTTACTAAACAAATTTTATTACTATGGTTATAGTCAATTACATGCTGCTTCTATTTGACTTCTTCCTCGTGCTATCACTTCAGGGGAGATGTATTCCTCTCTCATGCTTGCCATGGGTAGGTTTTAGCCAAAGGGAATATGCCAGAAATGGGCAAGGACAGAGTCTTTCTTTTGATTGGTTAATACCACCAATAATTTAAATGACTTAAAAAAAAATCATGATTGCTCTGTACTGGTAGATGATATGGAAACCCCCACCTTTTCTTTTTTATGTTGTATTACTTGGGTTTATGTATTTTTTGATTGACTTCTACCTTTTTCTCTCTCTTACTTGTGAACCACATTAAAAAAAGAAAAAGAAAAAAAACTCATGAGTGATAGAAACGGCATGTACAGTGAGTATTTTTTAATGTATAAAACAAAGTGAAAGGGACCAGAAATCCTAATACTTGGAAACATACAATAAACCCAGTGAATTGAGATGCTCCTGGTAACCAAAATACTCGTCTAGAATATCCATGCCCTACCTGAAACCTCTTTGCCTGTTGAATTCCTCTGATCTCTTCATTTCTTATCAGTTGAGATGGTTTCTTTTTGTAGAAGCCTTCCCTGATCTCCTTAGACTGGATTTGTTGAAACGATCAAACAATCCCATTGTATTATGCACAATAATACAATTACTCCCTAGATATAAATCTCCGTGGTAGGCAGAATAATGCTGCCCTACCTAAGATGCTCACACCCTAATTCCCTGAACCTGTGAATATGTTACCTTACATGTCACAAGGACTTTGACAGATGTGATTAAAGTTAAGGACTTGAGGAGATTATCCTAGATTATCCAGATGGGTCCAATGTAATCATCTGAGTCCTTAAAGAGGAAGAAGAAGGCAGAAGAGTGGGTCTGAGAGCTGCCCTGCGGACTCAACAGCTGTTGTTGGCTTTTGAAGATGGAGGAAGAAGGCCATGAGCCAAGAGATGCAGTGCTCCCTAGAAGCTGGGAACAAGCCACAGTTTCTGAACTCAAAAAAATGGGACCTCAGTCCTACAACTGCAAGGAAATGAATTCTGACAGCTTGAATTAGCAAGAAATGGATTATCTGGAGGATAATCCAGAAAAGAACACATCGGCTATTTCAAGAGCACAAAAGTCAGGCAAAACTGATTCACCTTTCTATTAATGATCTGATACACTTTAGAATACATTTTATTGATTATACTCCATGAGCCAGATAATTGTTGGGATAATATTGGGCTTTATATTTATCCTTAATATCTTCATCAATATTATTGAGATAACCATGGATCCAGCTGCCTTAATCATCATCCCTCAACCTCATCTTTATCTTGAAATGGAAACTGCAAAGGAAGCAGATTAAGTACAGCTCATTTTAACTACAAAGAAATACAACTAGGCTGTAACTAGGTACATAATGTCAATAGGTCAGATGAAATATTCTAAGATTTGACTATATTATTAAAAATATTTAGATTTCTCTAATTATTTCAGAAATAGAGGGATTTAGAAGTATCTTATGCAAAAAAATCTGCCTTCGACATCTATCCCACCCAGTCTAAAGCAAAGATCCCAAAATGATGTGAAAAGAGATAAACAAGTCATTTTGTCTCAACTGAAGGAATAATTTATTTTACTTTTACCTTTTAGAAAAGATTGGAATTCTCTGCCTTTATCTTCACTGATTTTCCCCTCTAGGGAGGAGTACGTGTTTCTGACATCACTCAGAGCCAAGGAAATATTGTCAATGGTCTTCTGCAGAAGGGTCAGTCTCATTGCCTGGTGGTTCATCTGGTCAGACATTTTTTGTGTCACTGCTGCATGTAGAAGACAAAATATGAAACATTTAAAAATACGCATTTAAAAACACTTGAATTTCATGGTAGGTTGAAAGGTAATTCAAATAAACCCCGTGTGTACTTTATATTTGAAAATACAGACTATATGCACTTAGCAAATGCAACCTGAATTTTACACTATTTAAGGGTAGAAATTTGTAAAAAGCAGTCTAATATCTTAGAGTTCTAAAATGTTTTAACTTCACCCAGAAGTTTTAGTCTTTCTTTTTAACCTGAAAGATTTATTTTTAAACTTTCAGTAGATGAAGAAACTGAGGGTCAGAAAAATCAAAATAACTTGCTTGAGGCTACAGACCTATTGACTCATATTCTGCTTTCAAATACAATGCTCCAGTATAAAATAGGTGTAGCCAAATAGATAGATAGATAGGCAGATAGATAGAGATAGATAGATAGATAGATAATAGATAGATAGATAGAGTTTGTATCTATATTTTGAGAATTTTATTCTTCACTGAGGTATTCTTCAATGAGATAATGAGATTCAGAATTTAGTTTGAATCACTGTATAGAGCAGTGACACTTTCCATGCCTTTACACATGCATTTCAATAATTCAAGGAGGATTTTACGGTATTTTATGAAAATACTGAATTTCAATCTCTTAAAAAAAAAGTTTGAATAGAGTTTCTAAGATACATTCACCTGCATTCTTAAAGAGAGCCCCTTGTATCAGATTTCTCAATTTGAGTGCCTTGTTTTGTATGACTAGATACATACTAAACACAGTGAGATGTTTTTAGCAGTTACCAACTTTATGTTTCTAAGAGATGAGGTCTAAAAGAAATGGAGAAATAGATGAAAAAGATGAGAAAATATGTGCCATTTCAACTTTAGGTCAACAGGAGGTTCTTGCTGATTCTGAGCCACAATTCCTGGCCCTAGTCGGCTATCAACACCTCTTGGTGATCTCTTATCAACCAGTGGAAGGGAGCCTTCTTAGAGCCCTTAAAATGATCAAGTCCTTCCATCCACATCAAGCTTCTTCCAAGGTTCTTCTTGATTTTATTTTGGAAACCTGTGATTTCCTTACAACCTAGTGTGACGGCATTTTTAGTCTCCTTCTGTGCCTGCACACAGAACTTCAATACTTATACATGGTCCCTTCAGGCCGGGAACCTGCAGCTAACGCACAATTTCCCACAATGTGCAGCAGTAATAGAAAAGGACTGAGAGGGATGTTAATGTCACCATCAAACATTTGACAGCAAAGCAGTCTCTTGTTTGGAAGTCGTCCTAAGTAGCGCTGAAAATGACTGGGTTAAGAACAGTAGAATTACAATCTGTGACCTGGGTCACCGCAGTCTTGGTGCTGCTGTTGCTGCTCCGGTGTCCCTCTGCCAACAGCGGTGGGACTCTCAGCCTGGTTGCTCTGTATCAGCTGCTGCTGCTCCTGGGCTGGACCGAAGCAAAAAGAGAAGAGAGTTAAGCATGGGGGCTGCCTCATTTTTTCCAGTCCTGAGCAATGATGTGGCTGACATTCATTATCCCGTGTACTGAAGCACGATGCTCTGCGAGGACTGCCGCGTCAAGTGCTCCACCCCTATCCGCAGGGCAGTGTGCCGCCGCGTCGGTGTCGGAAGTGCAAGACTCTGGTTCTGTTTGGAAAAAAATAAAATTATTCGAGTTTCCTTTTAGGTGAACCCGGACATGGGGAAGCTGTGTAAACTGGCAGACGTAAACTACCTGCATAATTGAGGCGACTCAAAATCAGCCGTGTTAAAAGCTACAGCCGCTTTATAAGCGGACTGCCACAAAGACTGCTTGTTTAACAACGCAATTTCCAGCTGCTGCCCACTTGGAAGGGAGAACTACAAGTTCTTTACTGAAAGAATACCTGTTTAAGTGATAGTGCCACAGATTTTTAAGAAATACATAGGCTCAAAACATAAGGACTGCAAGTCAAGGTAAACCATCACCCGGCACGTCTCAAATAAAATCAGTGAAATTTCAGAAAAATAGAAATTCTTATCAAATAAATCTACTCTACTAAAGCATTGGTTCTCATTTCCCATGAATCAAGAAGTATTTTAAATGGCAATATAATTTTTCGAGGACAATTTAGAAGGAAGATTTATTAAAAATATTGAACGCATCAAGTAATGTATGTCTGTAATTTGCAGACTTCTAATGAACACTATTTATTGAAGCCTGTGGATCAGACATGAGAAAACAAGTGTTTGGTGTCTGCTTCTTCCCCTGTGAAATTATGTACCAATGAAACTGTACCTCTGGCACATGTTAATATACTCCCTAAGGCATATGTGGCTGTGACAGTAGTACTAAAGCATCTCTACTCCACAGAAAGTATGATATATTTGGCACTAATCTGAGTTAGTCTCCATTGTTAGATTGAATTTTGCATTGCTTTCTTCAGGGCATTGAGCTAAATTAATGAATCTTCATTCGTGTCCAAGGTTTTTGTTTTGATTTCATTTCTTTTTTTTTTTTTCCTCTCTGCTGCATTATAGAAAGTCCTGCATAATTGTTGATTTATTTGGTGGAAGAAGACAATCTGCCACTGGGGAAAAGTGTACTTATTCAAGGGGGCTGCAGTAGGTGGTGAAAAGTGTTACTTTCTGCTAAGTCCTAGCAATAATTCTTATAGTCCACATTCAGCTTAATTTATACAAATATGTCTATTAAATAATTGTGTAATTTTTAAAATCAAGGTTCCTTCTTGGATAATGTAATAAAGCATTTTCCTGGCAGATAAAATATATCCACCCAACAAGGTAGCTAGAGGGTAAAGCTATGATTCTCAAACCAGGGGCCCTGAATCAGCCGTATCAGCGTCACCTGGAAACTTTTAAAAGTACAACTTCCAGGCTCCACCCCAGACCTGCTCATTGAAGAAACTCTGGAGTGAGGTGGCAATCTGTGGATGAACAAGCTCTCCAGGTGTCTCCAATGCACACTGAAGTTTGAGAACCACTGGAGCAGAGCATCAAGATAAATCTTCCTTAGTGACTTTCCACCTCACTACCTTCCAGTGTTCTCTTAGCAGTGGAAGAACGTTCAGGATACAACCTTGTAAGTATTTACAGCAAAAGGAACAGGTGGATTTAATGGGATGAATGAATGGTCTTTTCATTTTCTTACTGTTTACCTTTTGGAGCTAGATCATAGGAAAACAAAGAGATCTGGTGCATTGAAAGGCATATCACAACTTGGCAGGCAGAGGGAAGCGGTGCACAATTATGGTAAAATCAAAGACTGTATTGTCTTGTGGCATACAAAACACGGTTGCTATTCAAATTTCTTTTTCTATCATGAACTTTTAATGCATATTACGTGATTTTGCTTGTTTGTTTTTTTTACATTTTTTTTAGAATAGTGTTTTTTCATCATGGTTAGAAATGAGAAGCATCTGTAAACTTTGGAACACGAAGTGTCTGTGTTGTCCATTTCCCTACCTGGGGATTATGATTCAGTAGATCTGTTTTGGGGAATTGAACATGTGTGTATATAGTTTTTAAAACTCTGCAGGTGATTTTGATGTATGACCCTGGTTAAGAAGCACTAATTTAGAATCTTCTAATTCTAGTAAATAAATTCACTGTTTTAAGGCAGAAAATACCAGATATTTTTAGGTTAAAATTGCAATCCAGAAATTGACCTTCATAGATTTTTAAACCACCACATGTGCTTGTTGATAACAAGAGCATTCATTAAAGACATGACTTATTAAAACATTGGTGAATAAAAACCTTGCATCTCCTACCTACAATTCCACAGAGAAGCAGGCCTCTCTAAGGAGTAGGTGAAGTGGGGCGGGGGTGGAGTATGGTTCGCACATGCCCAGACCCCTCGTGTAGGTAATGCTGTCCTCTCTGTTGTTATGACACAAGTTCCCTGAAGGGGTTCTTCTAAGCATGGAAGCCTGTGAAGTGTTTGAGCCGCCTTCCCAGCAATCAAATCTAGAGCCCGCTGACAATGTCTCAGAAATGAGGGCCTTTCCACTCAACACCGAGGCTCTGGCTCCTCATGCCCATCTGGTACACTCCACATACTCCAACTTCAAGATTGTATTTAGTCAGTAAGCACCAGTGGGACCCACCAATGATTAAAATACTGAAATACAGCCATACCTATTGGCAAATATATAAAGTGTAGTAACTGATAAAGAGCTATAAAAATTATAACATTAACTTATTGCAAGTTTATTGTGAGCACATAATGAAAGAGATATCTTGTAGGGTATGTGATAAATGGAATTCCTATTGTAACAACATCTGAGAACTGTTTTTCAGAACTAGCAGTTTGTTGGCCCATTTCAAGCACTACGTAGATTTTATGAAACATTTAATGTTTTAGCAGAATCATCAACTTATCATTATGTATGATTTATGTAGTAGTTACTTTCCAAATAGGTGCTGACTGTAGTTTACTTGTTAGTACACACTTATTGTATCAGTACATAGTTTTTTCTAAATAGCATTAAAAATTTTACGATCAATTATTAAAAACACTGGAAAAGAGACAAAGGTTTAAATTTTCAAAGCATTTCTTTTAGATATCATAGTGTGAATTTTTTGAATCTGAGGGGAAAAAATATTATCAATAATGAAACTAGTCCTGGATTATTTAATAATACACTGCAAAAATGAAGTTAGTCTGGAATATCTTTTGCTATGTAAAATATCAAAATAAAAAACATCAACAACTAAATATAAAACATAACTTTTTTTTCTTCCTGGGTGGGGGTAGGTAATTAGGGTTTTTAAAAAAACATTTTTAGAAGAGGTACTTGGGATTGAACCTAGGACCTCCTGCATATTAGGCAAGTGCTCTACCACTTGAGCTATATCCCCCCCTCCTTGTGTTTTTGAAATAAAAATCAACTTGATTTTCAATAAAAATCAGTCATTTTTACTTGATATGTAAATGTTGGTTTCAAATAATGACCTAAATTTGATCATTTAAATTAAAATTACTAGATTTATTTTTCTCATAATGATATTCAATTTCTGTTAAAGTTCATTTGCAGTCATCAAGAGAAAAAATTAAAGAACTTTATGAAATTAGTCTTATGAAATAAACTTTTGTAATAATAAAAATGTTCAAGTAAAGCAAAGTTTTTGAAATAATAAAAGCTTTAAAAATACTTTATCAAATGTCAATAAAAATCAATAAAATAAAAATATTTTGGAAAAAGATTAAATTTTTAAACATTATCATATAATTGGAGTAGTACATCATTTCAGAAAAGGAAAATATTATGGAACTTACCTGACAGAATAATTCTGATATAGGTATATCACTACTAATCAGTTTTATGTTTAGCATTTGGAAAACAAGCTTCTTTATAAAAAGCAAAATGAGACTTGGTTTTCAGAAATTATATTCTAATAGAGACGCCAATCATTTTTTAACTTTACAAGGGGAAAAATGTTCCGCTTGTTGAGTTGGAGACATTTGGAAACTGAAAAAAAGATTTTAGATGTGAAAAATGTTTATATATACTATTTGACACAAATTAATAAGGGGTAAATTATAGGAGAAAATATAGATTTTCTAGTAAATCATATGAAAATGGAATTTTTATGACAAAACTCAAAAATATAATAGACGTTTAAGTTCCTTGATTTATTACGCCCTAAATTTGGCCAAATGATGTTTGCCAAGCTCTATGAATTAATTAAATAGGATATTCCTCCAAGAATTTTTATGATTTAATTGATAATAAATACACTGAATATTAAAAAATGAACACAGTATTTAAGGGCTAAAAAAATGGAGTGCAACCATTGTCAATTCAGCATTATCTAACAGATAATTCAGCAGTATGGAAATATCATTGATGTTAAAAGAAACTACAAACTTACTGAGATTTCATGTCACCCAATGGCTCTAAATCTGGTGAAGTCTTTAAAAGAAGTTTAGGCAATTTCCTATATTAAATCATATCTCTGACAGGGACATCATTTAATTGGTGTCATCTATGTCAAAAATAAAAGAGCACACTCATAATTTGTAGAAGTTAATAAATTGTTTAGAAATTATTTGAATGATACAGTGAGTGATTTGTGTTATGCTTTAATATTCCTTGGTATGCAGTTTTGTAATATAGGTAACATATGCCTTAACGTAAGAAAATAAAAAGTAATGCATTCTTAACTTTTGATTTTTATGTTGACTTATATATTTATACTGAGTTAGTTGTCAAATGTTTGAATATGGCTCCTTCCCACCCCCTCCTCATAATCAAGAGGCAGATTGGCTGAGGTGCTCACGACCCTGACTAAAGTGGAGTGACCTCAATAAAAATCACAACAGCATTTTACATAGGGCTTCCTTTCAGGGATTTGAAATACTTTGCTAAAGCTTTATTATAAATAGTAAAGCATTATTTTATATTGTATTATCATATTCTGTTGAATTCAGGTCTCTTCATCTCCCTCTTTACAAGGTATTGCATGTTGTATATTTAATGTGGAGATTATAACATTGCATTTCATTCTGTATGCCCCATTTGAGAAGGACTAGGAAAGCAGGGAATCTCACACAAGCACACAGACACATTCACACTAGAGGAAGTAGCAGGTATATTATATGCGCTAGGGTCATATTTGAGGGGGTACTTCATCAAGTCATAGTTGTCTCTGTGCCACCGGTCCAGGCAAGATCATGAATGGATAAGAAGTAAAACCAAACCTGGGTAAACGGTAAAGGGTCAAGAACAGAAAGGAGATAAAGGGAGAGAATTTACATGTAGTTGCCTATTGACCTTAGGTTCAAAAGAATTTCAAGTAAGTGTCATTCCTGCGATCTGGAAAAATGTTATTGCGTTGCAAATGAGGGAATACAAAGTGACATGCTAGAGAAAATAAGCAAATTAGAAATAAGAACTAAAAAGATGAAAAAAACTTTAAAGTCAGTGACAAGTGGGACAGGAAAATTAAGAAAGTTTTCAGGAAGAAAAACGATATATCAAAAGGGACAAAGAATAACACATAAAATTGAGAGGAAATATTTAGTTTTCTTGCATAGTAGTCCTTGGTGGGTCACACCTCCTCATGTGCTAACATAATATCTATGAAATAAAAATCAAAATTTCTCCATATTTTTGTAAAGTTATAAAAAGACTGCTTTGAAAGAAATATAATTGGAAAAATCCTTTAAATACTGAATGACAAAAATTAATGTAATTACGTGTGTGTGCGCATAAAAATTTCCATTTGCTCTTAGCCATAGTTATTTTTAAATTAATTGTTTCAGGAGGAAATCAGTGAGGAAATTGTACTCCTAAGTAAAGGAAACAACTATTAAGCATCAAACAAAGGTCTCTGAGATCCAGTTGTCACAGGAACCTCTCTTCTCTGGAATTCATTAGGTGGAGTCTCTGCCCAGGCTGTTAAAAACCTGAAATGCCTGTTTAACAAATCCAATAGTTTGTTATCTTTTCCCTTAGCTCTGTTTCTTGACTGAAGTTCAATACTTGCATTCATACCAAGTTCTTTCACGGAATTTAGCCAGTGGGAAAGCCCTGATGGGATCTCTGACAGTGGAGTCAGTTACTCTCCTGTGATAAAATTCCAGGTTGATCTATGCTCTCTTATTTTTTCATTTAGCAATCTTTCTGTCTTCCCAATGTAGTCTCTACACAGGACTGCCACAGATTCTGGGTTTTCCAGGCAATCTATCTTATCTTACACTTAAACACAGACCTTTGCTTTGTTTCATAGAGTGCAAAAGTTTAACTCTCTTTTTCTTGGTCCTTTCTAAGAGATTGGTGCTGAGACAGACGGGTATTTGTTTAAATCCAATATCTTTTAAAGATTTTACGTACTTCAGAGTTTTTAAAAATTTAAAAATTGGAGTTCTTTTTTTCTGTTCTCCCATCTTTTTTCCTTGCACTAAAACTCTGATCTTGGCAGATCAAGGACTTAGAGAAGCAAGGTCAGCAAGTGTCAAGAGCAACAGCTTCCTTATTAGGTGCTCTTTCTTTCTTCCTTTCTTTTCTTTAATTAGACAGGTGTTATTTGTAAATGTTTTTTCTTTTCTTCCAGGCCTTTGAGGCATATAGAAGAAGTCATTAATGACAACTCTGTAATGAGAAAGCTCACTCATTCCCCTGAAAACCAGAAACTTTCCCATCTGGCTTGACAACACCAGTTTCTAGTTGCTTCTTTGATATCCAGTGAGTGCTTGCATGGTGATATCCAGCACATGTGGAAAGATTTACTGAGATTTAGTAGTTAAATAGAATTAGACAATTTGCTGCAACAAAGAATTAAGGTACCTGGTGTTTTTGACTAAATGCATCAAAATTTCATTAAGCAAAACGTTTATAGGACATAATGTCCTTTTTCAAGCATTCATCACCACTGGGAAGAATTAGATATGCAAAAATGTAAGAATACAGGTTTTTTTTTCTGTTTTAAGTATTATAACTTTTATTTCGTATCAATTGAAGTAATATTTAAAATAATCTTACTAGAGAAGCCCCATATTTAAAATGTTAGTGACAATAACTCTTACATAATTCATTTAGTGTACAACATTTATGAAATGAAATATTTTTATATATTCATAATAAATGGCTGGATCATTTTATTCCATTTTTTTCAACATTTATAGTAATCATGATAGATTTCATAAAACACAATTTTGTAAAATAACTTTTTCCTAGATAGAAAATCTAATTAAAGCTGAGGTTTTTTTTTTTTCATTTTTATTGATTCATAATCATTTTACAGTGTTGTGTCAAATTCCAGTGTGAGGATTTTTTAAATACAGATTTACAAAGTTTTTCTTTCCTCCTCTCTAATCTAACATTATTTGAACTTAAGTTCCTGTCCTTCCTGTCACTAGAGCAAGCCACAACTTCCTTGTACTACTTCAGAACATTTTAGAGACATCTACTGGAAAAGCACATTACTGCAAATTTTATAAAATTGGTTTATAAAGTATACTGTTGCTGACATTAAAAAAAAAAGTCTTAGGTATCATATCACAAAACTAGGTCCCTTTTTGAAGACAGACTTGTTGACCCCCCCAAAAAGCATAACAAATGTAAAATATATCAAAACTGTTACTTTGCTGTTGGACTCAATGCTCTTTTTTATTCCCAACAAAATTCTATTCACTTAGATTTTTTAAAACTTAGTTTCCTTTTGACAGTATGACTAATATTTTTAAGAAGCTAATCTAGAACTTATTACCAGGATTTTGATTATCTGAGTTGCAGCAAAAAGAGTATGTGTGGCGGTTCAGTAATATAATAAACAGCATATTGGAGAATAAAACAGGAAGAATTGCCCCACAGATTTTGAATCACAACATCCCCTCCTAACAGGCTGGGGATGGGTCTAGAGAGAGAGAGAAGGAAACAGAAAAAGAGAGGAGTGGAAAGTGGAAGAGGAGAAATAAATGAGGGTATAGTTATCAGCAACTCCATTTTATGACTGATATATTGATCTTTTATATATTTAAAAGACCTCCTTACTGCAATTTAAATTAAAGTGAAATAGTAACTTTCCTATTATGAAATTTATTTTGTTGTGGGAAGGAAACTTGTTGGGAGGACAAGAATTTGTAAAATTCACATAATATTTTACACTTTTTTGATGAATCAAATAACTTCCTTTTGTTATAAAGGGCTAGCCCTGAAGTAATTATCCTGGTAGCTACATAACCAGGTTATTCCAAACCCTTGAGGGCTCTGAAGAGATTTAAAGGCAGATTGGCCACACTGATTATTCTTGCCGTATTTGGAGGTGCTTGTCATACGAGACAGCATGGAGAGTGCTGTCAAAGGAAACCTGACAATTTTCTCTCCCACATAAAAATAAAAGACTGTTGGCACATATATAAAATGTAATGAAAAGGGGAGGGGGAACTTGGCGTGTAATTGGGTAGGAATCAGAAGGAAAATATACGGAACCCCCTCCCCTACCCAAGGGTAGATGAGAAAATGAGGAATGGTTCAAGGGACAGAGAGACACAGTAGTTCTTGATACTACCAGTGCATCAATCGCACTGATAAAAAATTCAACAGCTTCTCAGTACTGAAATAAAAGTGAAGACTATGACGGTCAGAATATCGGAAAGGGCGACGGTAGGTTCTTTCAGAATCACAGTTGTATAAGAATTGATTGTATGACAGCACAACACAACAGGCATATCTTCCATCAGAAAATTATTCCTGCCATAGATTTCAATAGAAAGATCTTCCCGCAGCAGCTTAATCAGCAGATACCTGAATTATAAGTAATTCTAATTACCATGTTGTAACAGAAAGTCATAGTCAGAACTATTCTGGGACAGTTTTGTCAATGGGGGTTCAAGATAACGATTTGGAAGAGATTTCCACAGGTTGCTTCCATCAGAACACAAGGTGTCATTAAACCATGAAACCTAAACTGAATTCAACTCAAATATTTCACATAGTACTTTAAAAAGGCAGTAACAGCACATGGTAGATATTTAAAACTGTCAATGAGTTTTGTTTTCTGTGTGTATATTTATAATGATGGAACTGTAGGTTTTTTTTCCCTCCTAGGTATATAGAGTCCACCATAGTGATTAATAATCGATTAGCAGGTATAAAAGGAAGAAGCAGGAAGCAAAACAGTCCTCATCAGCTGGAACCCATGACATTCTTTGACATACAGACTTTGCTTCCTGCCACATGTCCCCATTCAGTCTCTCATGTACAACAGGGTGTGTAATGACATTCTCAATTTCTAGAAGAGTATGTCGTGAACACTGAATCTTTAAGAAATGATAATGGAATTGCTATCCTTAAGATATCTTCATCAGAAGAGAAATACAAAAATTAATGTTAGGCTTTAGAAATATAATTCTAAATGCTCTCCAGAACTCTTAACCATCTGCCATATAAGGTTATAAACAAATACGTTTTACCACTCTGGTATATCTGTGCACCTTGTGGAAATCAGCAGTCCTTTGAAAGCAGGGTCCTTTTTGGAGTTTTTTTTAGAATATGCAAAATTACCTTGTTTCCAAATATTTTGATATTAAGTGACACTTTGTTTAAAACTTTTTTTATCTGATTATAAAAGAAGTGCATATTCATGCTGTACTCTAAACATGCATTAAATTTTTTATAACCTCTCTGAAATTCAAGCCAGACCCAGAATAAATAGTGTTACAGTGAAATTTGCCTACAGATTCTCACTGAATGGGCTAGAACCATATATAATAACCCTAACTAAGCTGCAAGTTTCCTAGAGCTTTTGTATTACAGCTTTCTTTTTTTAAAAAAAATGTGAATCATAATGGTTTCTCCACACTTACATTAATTTTTAATCACAGTCTCTTACACTGCTGATTGAATCCCCCACTGCTGCTAATGGCCTTTCTTGTAATATTCATTCATTTAAAATATGTATGCTGATGCCATGTCTTATTTTCCAAAGGAAACCTGTCTATAGCCAAAAGCAAAATAATGGTCACATGGATGTTAGGCCACAGCAGGTTACCATGTGTTTGATCAACCTGCCACCAGAAAATCCTTAAAATCTGTTGAAAAAGTGGCTCCATTAGGATATTTTGAAAAAAGCAGAATTACTCATGACACATTCATATATTCTTTAAAACCAAATTTCATTCATAGACCATATTGTTTCAAATAACTGAACTGGAACAAAACTAGAGGGTAAACCTATTTTTACATGGAGTCACTTCTAATGATAGTTTATTTAAAAGTATAAAATTAGGATTTCTGATATTTTAATAAGGCATATCTCTATGGCATATAGCTAAGAACATGTAAGATATTTAGTCAGATCTCCAGTTATGCATCATTGAGACCAACATAAAAATCCAGTTAAAGGATACCTTATGAGAGTTTAGGGTGCAAGAATAGCTCCCAGGTTAGGAAGCTCTAGAAAAGTAACAGTCTTGATCATTTCGCTACGTGTTAATTAATTTTGGCTCAAGAGGGAAATGCAACCCTTCACCGAAATCAGTTGCTTATTCTTTAGAAGTTTCAAGCCTTTAATTGTTGCTACAAAATTAACATTAGAATTTACCTTTTAGCTGACATTTTGGGCCACTGAATCCAGGACAGCATTTCCATTCCAACGAGGTCACAATTTTATGTTGCATCCTGTAGATAGGATTTGATATCTTCCGTGATCTAGAGAGGAGAGCAATTGGGGGAAACTGATCATTTGTCTCACATGAAATTATCAATTGGAATAATTAAAGTGTTTGAAACAATGTCTGAAATATGAGCATCCAGTAAGTGTTATTTGTTATTCTTCTTCTCATTATAACAATCTTCATCAAAAGATTATTACTGTCAAACCTGAATTTCTTTAGACACATTACAAAAAAAATTAAGGGTTATACTTGTTGGTATTTTAAATTCATACCTATCATTAAATTTTTTAAAGATATGATAACTTTTCCCCTGATAATGCTTTTCACTAAACCAATGTTGAAACTTATTTTAATCTTAATTTTTAAATAGTTTAAGAGGGTAATTTATTTTATTTCAATTCTTATTATATCTCTGAGAGAGAAGGGGTAGGAAGTGATCTAACATGAGAAAATGTTTCTGGGAAAAAAACATAAAAGGGAAATGAAACTGTAACATTTCAGATTAACAATCATTATAAGTAATGAATGGTACAAAATTTCAGGCTTTATATATACAAATGTAAATCATAAATATAATTTGGCTTTATTCTTTTTCCTGTGACTTCAATTTTTAGCTAATATTTATCAAATGGGTCTATGACATGGATATATATTATCTTGTTTAATCCTCACATTAGTTCTATGAGGAAAGTATTATTATTATCCTGATTTGCTGATGAGGAACCCAAGGGAAATAGAGATGGAATAATTTGCTGGAAGTCTCATGTCTAAAAGTGGTCGAGCTGGGATTTTAATCCACACTGTGTAACTTAGCCTCCCCTCTTATTTTCCAGACTTTGTCATGTATGACTATGTGGAGACAACAGTAGTCATTTTCGTGGATAAAACCTGATTATGTGGGGGTAATGCATTATAACAAACTGGGTTTTAGGAGACTGGGTTTTAGTTTCTGCTATAACTTGACAGGTAATTATGTGAAATTATTCCTCAATTTTAAAATGAGCTATAAGACTCCTTTCCATCTCTGAAAGTAGGCTAATCATTTATCTGTGTTTATTTCCATAAATTATACCCAGCAAATGACTCTGTACAGTGAAATATCCTCTCTAGTCCAGCAGCTAAAGCTAAATAGAAAATAAGGTGGTTTGGGAAAGGACTCTTTAATCAGGGTGAACTCAAGCGGTTAGTTGCATTCTTGTTGGACTCCATGCTCCCTCTTTGGCAAACTGGATTGCTAGTGTATGTGGCTCAGATGTTTTTTAAAAAAAGGGGAAGTGACAAACACTTTGCATGTACTGAAATAGTGACTAAATGGAAAGACCCATTCAAAGGTAGAGAAAGATAAGAATTGAGAATAAAAATATTATATTTCTAGTTTGTTTAAAGAGAAAAAGAGCTCACTGTGAACTCAGAAGGACTGTATGATAGGGGTTATTGTGCTTATATTTTCCTTACTAAGCAGTTAACAATGCATTCTTTGTATTTCATGTCGACAAGGAAATTGTCACAAAGGGAGTAAATGCCGGAAGCAGAACTGGAGCTCAGTGCTCCCAGATCCCTAAGATGTGCTCAGCCTCAGGACCATGAGCCTCAGCTATTCCTCAAGGGACTAAGGAACACCTTGATTTTATGTTTCCTCACTGCGCGCTTTTCCAGACTGCCGATTTGTCAGAATCACTGCTTGAGTTATTTGTATGACAATTTGCATAACATTAGCCATCATGGCCTGAATGGCAATTATAGTTTTTATTGTAGGCTTCCCTGGAACACCCCCGGCTGAGCTATTGTGTGAATTCAGAGAATTTATCAATTACTCAGCCCCACATTTTAGGATAATTACATAATTTTAAAAAAGAACCTAAATAACACAAGTCATTAAAATTGACACAAAAAGAAAGGCCTCACTTAGCTGCTCTCCCATGTATAATTGCAATTAGTATTTTGTCAAATTATGGACTTCGCTTTGACCTAGTAGGAAAGGGAAATTACCAATAAACCTTTAAAACTGTGTCATTTCATAAGGGACTAAAGGACAGAGTTGTTGGTCAGGTTGTAGAGTAAAAGTCATAGTAATATAGTAATAGTAAAAACAGAAACAAACATAAGCAGTAACATTCACTGAAGACTCACCAAGTGCCAGACACCAGGCTAATCATATTCCTTTATTACCTCACATATTCTAAAAACATCCATAAGAGGCAAGTATTACTAGTTTCTCCATTTTGACTTATTTAATATCATACACTGAGTTTCAGGTGATGACCCTACCCTGACCCTACTATACCTACGTGTACCTGGGATGATTAACTTTCTCTATATATTCCAGTCCACACATTATGGTGCAAGCAGTGACTATTTTCAAGAAACATCACGTACCTCTGAGGACAGGATCCACTGTTCCAGCCACAGGGCCCTCTTCCACTTGGGACATAAGTGACTTGGTTGTCCAGTACCACTGTGGGAGATAATCTGGTATGTACATAAGCGCACCAGTTCCTAAGGAAGAGATCATTTCATTAGGAAAAAAATCATTGCCAAAAAGAATTATTTTCATCAAAGTTATTTTCATAGACCTGTATCTACTGCCAGAACTATATAGCAGATACCTTGAAAAATTGATATCTAGCTTTAAAATATCTAGAAATGAGAGAAAATATACTTGTTACTATATTACTGTACATTATAAAGAAACAATATAAGATCAAAGTAAATTAAGAATAAATCAGAGCTAAAACCAGAATCTGTATTGTTTAGCTATATGCTAAGTCAAAATCCAAGATTGCCCTTATGGCAAATAAAAATATTAGACTGAGATTAGAGACTCAGACCTAGATCCATTACTTCTTTTGAACAGTGTGCAGTAAGATGAAAGTCAATAAATTAAATAAGTAAATAAATATTGTAAGGATCAAAAAAAGAGGAAAAAGTAACTGTTATTACCAGCAGGTGATATGATTGTGAATAACAAAAATATAAAATAGTCTAGATGTGAGTGATTAAAATGAATAAGAGAGTCCAGCAATTTGGTTAAGATCAATATAAAACTTTTTACAATGAATAAAAAAGTTTAGCCATATGGTTAAGATCAGTTAGAGTTTGATGTACTAATAGCAAATTCAAAAAGATACTATTTCCAGTAGCAAAAATAACATTTCTCTTGTTAAATCTGAAACAACACCTAAAACACTGACCAGCTTAAACAGGTTCTGCCTCCTTAAATAGGCTGTTGATTAATCAAACCTGGAGTTAATTTTCAGAGACGGCACTGGGCGTGTATGCAAGACAAGGACCATGTCTCCAGGATAATGCCAGAACCCAGAATCTTCAGTCTGTGGAACTTGAAGAATAAAAATGTTGCCACCAGAGCCCTTTACAAAGCAAGAAGCCCTTAACAAGGAAAATCTGGCTACCTGCAGCATGAGGAGCTTATATGGACTAATTCAAGACTAGCCAATCAACTTCCAAGTTCGAAATTTCCCTAATCCCCTAAATTTTGCCCTGAGACCTGGATTGAGGAGACAGATTTGAGAGCCTTATCTCTTGCCTCCTTGTCAGTTGAACTTGGAATAGAACTCTTTATTTTCTCAAAAGCTGGTGCCAGCATCTTCTGCGCACACTGGGTCATGAGCCCTTGTTCAGTAACGGTTTTGGGGGACCAGAAAGGGACTGGGGTCTTGTGATTGCTTGCTAAAGGCACTTGCCACCAAACCTTAGTGATCACCTAAACGGAATTTGTCTGGAGAGTTGGCTGTCCCCACTGCTGCGGTCCTGGATCAGATGTCTTTGGGGTGAGTACCTTGTTAAAATGTGCCTGTGCTAAATTGTCTAATAATCTTGTCAGGACTCTGGATTAGAGGCCCACCATGGGGAGATTTTCACTGGGTTAGAGCCCAAGGGAGATGATATAAAAGTTACAACTGCTGAGGTACTCAAGGAATTGGGTTTGAGTCTCAAACCCTCGGTTAGACTCCCAGGACTTTGGATTTCTTGGTTCGGGTTTGTCTGCCTACTTTGTTAGAATTGATTAATAGGGGTTGGCTCTTGGATGACTGTAGCAAAACTTGATTCAACCTGATATTAATGAGGGTCCTCTGATTCAAGAGATAGAAGATATTGTTTCCTGACTATAAATTGCCTTATGGTTGTGTGGAGGGGGGTTCACAGCTGTGCCTAATATGATTGCCTGGCGGTATTGATACAGGTGTGTATTCTTAGTGGAACTAGCCCTGATTACCTTGTTGGGCGAGAAGGTAAAGGTGAAATGAGAAAGTGTAAGGCAGGGAAACTCTACCCCCGAAGACTGTGGCTGAGTTAGAGGAATTTCAACCTAGAACATCTCCTTGGTGTCATTTTGCTCTAAGTCACCTCGAGAGAAAAAACTTTCCCCAAATGGGGAATGTTAACAGTATATTTGCTAATTTAATAGGAAGGGAAATAAAGGAAGAAAAATGTGATCACAGCAGTGAGTCTAAGGTAGAGAATAAGCATGTTAAAAATAAACAGGAAATTTAAGGAGTAAAATTAGTGAAATGAGAGCTACGAGAAATCACCTATTTCCAGATGGGTGACCAGCATGGATTAAAAAGCCTTAGAGTGATTTAATAAAAGGCAGAGAGATTAAAGAGAAACAAAACAGGTGAGGGTGACGTTATTAGACAAACAGGTATTTAAGGAAGGTTGAGATTGTTTAGGCAGTTATCAGGGCAAACAAATTTTATACCATTACTTGCAGTTTAAATAAATACACTAGTCAAATTTGGCCTCCATTTTAGTCAACTGGAAAACAAAGCAAAAACTCTTCCAAAGCCCAAACAAAACTTGCTAAGAAAAATTTTAGTGGAGTTGCTGAAAACAGCTCTTACATGTTAAATACATCCAGAGACTGGCCTGAGGAAGCTGAAGGATCTTGAAAATGGAGATAATGTGTCTAATGTAGATAACACGTAAGAATCATCTGGATTTAGAACTCTATCAGGAAGTTTGTGTTTTGTTCTGTTAGTACCTGTCCTTTCTGATAACAATATGGTTTATTGTGCTTTTACTTTCTAGACATTAGTATATTATTATGTTCTTGGTGTTCTATATAACTATTGTATAAGGTGTACTGGAGTTAGACTTGTTCTGCGAAAGAGGGGAGAAATGGGAGGAAATCATCAGATCCCTGTTTTATGCAAGGAAAGAGTCCTTTATACAATGGGACACATTTTGGTTTTTCCTCATTGAGAATTTTAACATTCTTCTGTATGAGCCCACCATTAGCGTTAAACTGCTTTTAAGCTTATATGTCTGTTAAAAGGGAAAGTCTGCCAGAAGGAGCAAACATCGACAGTTGTGCTAAATGCTGTGGGCTATACGGAGGCCTCGGACTGAACCTATTTGACGTGGATTGCCCAGATTTCTAGATTAGCTTATTTGTGATTTCTGCTGGGGAGACAAAATGTTCTGGTCATTGACCAGATTAAACTCCCACATGCTCAGAAAGAAGTGAGGGCTTGGTTATTTCAGCCTGTCTCCTCTCTCAAAGTCAGCTTTGACTGCATCTAAGGCAGCCTCCTCACTTCACTTTCTTCAGGGTGATACAGTCGCCTCTTCCACCCACCTCCTTATTGGGGTAAGTTTCTCAAGGTGGCGAGTGAGACACAGCCTGGACATTCCAAGGCCCCTCTGCAACAGGCAAGCCCACCTTCAGCACATCGGGGAAAACTATTAGGATCCTCTGACCAAACTGGTTACAGTCTTGGAGCTGCTTGGACAGATTCCTGGGCATCTGGGTCGCGTGCGTTTGGTCTGTAGGTCTGACGATTGCCTCTAATGGAAAGCTTTTCGGTGTGCCCTAAGTGAACCCTCAGATCCCAGCTGGTTATCTTTGAGACTGTTCATTCTCCTCAGTGGCTTCTCCAGGAGCTCTCAGAGCCAAGTGGTAGACAGTCACCACTGCACGGGCTTCTTTCCAGAAACCATAACTAGGAGACGGAACTGGTCCTTAAATCCTGAGGGTCTTGCTTTCTGTCTCACGCCTCTGGAGGCTGTTTAATTTCTCTCTGTTTTTTGAGGGGAGTGAGGGAATACTATTTGCTAGAGATTGGCATCCACGGACTGTTCTCAGTTCTTGGGTTTGAAACCTGGGGTAGTGACCAAGCCTTTGACTTGGGGATCTCTCTCTCTCAACCTCCATTGTCAGAGCAGCAGGCTAACCCCTCAAAGCCAGCAGTAAGGGGGAGAGTAGCTGAGGCGGCAAGCCCCTCACGTGCCCAGGTACTTCTACGAAGGAACAAAGTGTGCTCTGAGCCCCAGATTAGTGCTTTCCTTCAGCTCCCCTGAACTGGTGGGTCTTCCAGGTGCAGCCAACACTGCTGCATCACACAGACCTGGAGTTTCTGGTAAAACTATTGGCTGATGTTGGGCCCAGTCCGTGAAGGCTGGGAACAGCAGTTTTTCCAGGCTTTTCTGTGTTTTTGCGGGCCAAGAAGTCAACTATTTTGAGCACTACTATGAAGGAAATGCAGTCAGCCGAGTGCAGGGCTCAGACTTGACTAAGAGTTTGTTTTTCTTAAGAGAACAGCCCCTCAGACTGAAAACTCAGGGCTGTGTCACCATCCGCGTTGCCTCGTGCAATGGTTCTCAACTTTCCTCAGACCAAGAGTAGGCAGGTACAAGCAGTGGGCTGACAACGTTAGACCTCAACTGGTTTTCCTGTTATTTTGTACACTTCTTTACAGCAAAACCAAACTGGGTTTTTATGTCAGAATAAGAATTTTATGTCAGAATAAGGAGAGACATAAAATTGTGGTTCAAAGGGAAAACCCTCAGAAAAAGCTCATCTTGCCCGAGTCAGCGCCCACTGATGATCTCGACCCGTCCTCTGGAGTCTCCAGAGGCCCTGCTGTGCGGAGGGGGGATCCCTGCGAGTAATGCTGGCGGTAGTTTACTTGCTAGTACACGCTTGTTGTATCAGTACATAGTTTTTTCTGATCCCCGTGTCTTCTCAATTAGAGCATATTGATCGATGACTTCTCTCGAGGCAGTTTCTAAAAAACTTTGTTTACATCCACCCATGTATGCTTAGTCTCCTCCACATGTAAGATAGTACAGGAATATGAATTGACTGTGTTCCAGTGAAGCTGAGAAATTTTAACACCATCAAAGTAAGTCATTTGCCACAAAAAAAAGTCATGATCAGACAAATATAGCCTTTATTAAAGTACTTATGTTTGGATGGCATCCTGGTAGAAACCATCCAAAATGATATTTAAAGATATTCCATATCTCAAGAAATCATACATTGAAAATAAACATGAATGCTGCAAATGGAGTTGTAGGGAATGGAGAGAGAATTAAATGTTACTATGAAGTAAGACAGAAAATATTAATTATATGCAAATGCATAAAAATAAGTTATTACACAAATCATATAAGAAAGAAAATTATCTGACTCTAATGGGTGAAACCTAGTTGCTAGAGCTGGAAATCTGGAAAATGTTTTTATGTGCTTGTAGTATGTGTAATAACTTACGTCTCTAATTTGTGAAAGTAGACATTAGAATGGATAGGTACTATTTAGGAAAAGAAGAAGATCAGCCTCATTTTTGATTGCAATACCAGTTATTTTATAAAAGATCTTATACCAAACTATAGAAAGTTCTTAGTAACTGTAGGTTAACTGAATGATTGGATTATATATGATTTTTTTTTCTCCTTACTTTTCTATTTCTATTATTTTCCCTATTGTGAATATGTATTTTGTTACATTTAATTTATATTCTTCCCTCTCATTTGTGATTGAGGTTTTTTATTGGGGGTGGGGCAAGAATGATTTATAAAATTTAATACTAAAGGAAATGTTATATAACTGTAAAATCAAATCACTGCAAATTCAAATCAGTATGAAATGTATGCCTCTAAATCAGTATGGATGTAGAAATCTATGCTGCTTAAAATAATAATTATTTTGATTATAATTAAAACAATGCAGAAATCATCCTAAATATTAAAGACCAAAGAGGGCACACATTTTCCCCCAGAGTAGAGTCAATGAAGTTAGTAAACATTTTCTTTGGAATATTTAAGCTTCTTAGGATCAAATGTTCTTTGACAAACAAAGGTGACTCAGTGATTTCATCTGTCTAAGGCAGATACATTGGGCTTATTGTGCAAAGTTCTTTTGAATGAGAAATCGGAAAATTCAGTTCCATAAAGACATAAAAAGACACTGGCACATTTTATTCAAGCATGGTGATACTTGCAAAAATAATGTGAAACAAAGAACTGATAAAAACAAAAAATAAAAGAATTAAAGTTGAGAGGACCAAAATAAAGGGATATTAAAAAAATTAATTCATGCAAATCCACTGATTATCCTATTACAGTGAATGAGTAACTTCAGAAGTGCCAACAAATTGTCTGTCACGTGAGTATTGGTGGAATGACTATGGAGGGTGGATAAGAGGCAGGAAGAAGGAAAGTACCACTGTCCCTATGTATCCTGGGTTTTGGAAAAAAAAAAAAGATGATGGATAGACAAATACTGTTTGTGAGAATAGATCACAGTTCACCTGCAGAGGTTGTTTAAAATCCTAGATAGTAAAACCATGGCATGACGGAAATAGTTGAGAGGCAAAAATGCAGGTCAGCAGATTGCTGGTGTCCCAGCCATCTTTGATCCAGTGTAAATTGGAAGAACTGTCCACAGCCAAAGAGCCCCTGGTGTGACTCGTAATTAGGTTTATGCTCTCGATGAAATAAGCTTATTAAGGGATGTTAAAAATGTAAATACAATTTTAAAGCCAAATAATCCAAAAATGTAAGTTTAAAAACAGAAAACTCAGCATGATGAACTGGTGACAGGCAGTATAAAAGCAAATGTGATGATCCCAGACAAGCATTTTGCTTAAATCTAGAAATCCTTTGTACCTTTCCAGACTGATTACAGCAGACAGAGAGCAGTTTCTTTGAAGTGTCTAGCTTTCCGTGGGGTCCTAACCCTCCAAACAGCAGGCTGCATTTGGGATTCTCTTTCAGGGTAATAACACTGTTGCTTTTGTGCAGTAACATGTACTGAAAAAAGCTTGTATTGATTCTTGGGATTTTCCAAGTTAATAGGTAAAAGTTTGTTCTAGGAAAAAGCAGACATCTTTGGTTATTTATGAACACGAGCCTTACTTGCAGAACTTACAGAATAAGAGGTAGAAAAGGATTCTATTTTGACTTACACAACTTGAAGACTTGTGGATAATGAACTTAGAGAAGCATTGTAAACAATCTACTGTACTTTTGATTGAAACATTTTAGAAATCCAGTCTTCTAGGAAGCCAATGAAAACACTAAATAATAACAGAAATTCCATTAATTGGTCATTTGCCATTTGAAGTGTACCCTGACCAAAAATCATATCCATTTTTATCCTGAATTGAGAGTGGATTGAAGCAACAAAGGATTCAATTAAATCATGACCATGACAAATATTTTCCTTAGGAAATAAGACAGCAATCTAAGAATTAGCATTATTTATTTATACTAGTCTTTAGAACTCAGATTAATAAATTGCTTGTCATCTTCTTCATAGAAGATTGAATTTACATTGATAACCTGTGACTTGAATTGACACAACAGCATGAAAATACCAAGTCTTGAGAATATTCGCTAGAAATCAAGGTAAACTAGCACATTTGCCACCATGAATTAGCTACTGGTATGTAATTTTCTCTCGGATGTTGAAGATTAGGTGCTTGGGGAGATTATGTTTTTAGGGACCTCTATGACTTTGTTTCCTGTCATGCCCTTATTGAGATGAACTTAGGGTTTCAGTGAGGAGCAAGAGGAAAATGATACGAAACAAGGTAGGCAAGGCTACTTGTGAAAGGATTATCTGGTGACTCTCCCTTCAAACTCCCACAGTTCACCTAACATCAACGTGTGCCTCCCCCATTTAAGAAAATGTGCGAACTCAAATAATCATTTCTTTACCTTGTACCTAAAGGTGACTACAAATTACAAATGACAACAATATATATATGTGTGTGTCAATTCATAAATGTCTGAGGGAAAGGACTAAGTTTCTCTGTGGGATTTTATTAGACAGAAAAATGTTAATTAATCTTTTATAGGAAAATGATTCATTCATGTTGTCACTAGTTTATCTTATGAGGACCACTATTGTTTTAATTATAAGTCTACTGTTGCATGGAAATATATCCCAACAGAAACCTACCTGAGCTAAGTTTGACATTACTAACAGTAAAATTATCAAATTACAGGATAGTACATCATCACACACTAACCCCTTCAATTGCATAGCAGTCAAATCCCTACCAAATTCAATGACGATAACTGGGATAAATGTATTCTAAATATATCAAAGGTAGTCATGTACTTTAATGACAATAACTTTTGTAAATCTAACCTGCTGTTTTCTTTCTCAAGTCTATAACCAGCCCAGCATATGTGACCAGTTATTATCTGTATCTTTTTTAAAAAATAAATTAGTAAAAAGTAATTTGTTTTAAGAGGAAATAATTTTCTAAAGGCAAGATTATACCCTAACAAACCTAATTTTGTTGATGTCAATAATTGGAGAGAAAAACATTCAAATAAAGTCTCATTTGGTTCAGTAGTTCAATTACTAAGTCCTTGAGGATAAGCAAGTGTTCTGGGTTTGTAAGAAGAGAACAGCTTTCAGAGATCAGCAGTCAGAGGAAATGTTCTCCCCAGCACACCGTCCTTGTACAACAGCATCAGTAAAATACCATAGACAACAACAGCCAAAAGGTGAAAACAACCCAAGTGTCCACTGACAGATGAATAAATACACAAAATGTGATTTCTGTCTATCTGTCTAGTTACCTACCTACTTGCTTATCTACCTATGATGGAATGTTCCTTAAAAAGGAAGAGAATTCTGTCACATGCTACAATATGGATGAATGAATTTTGAGACATTATGCTAAGTGAAGTAAGTCAGTCATGGAAGGACAAATACTATATAATTCCATTTATATGAGGTACCTAGCGTAGTCAAATTCATAGAGACAGAAATTAGAATTGTGGTTGCCAGGGCCTGGAGGGAAGGCAGGAGGAACAGGGAGTTCTCATTTAATGGGTACAGAGTTTCATTTTGAGAAGATGAAAAAATTCTGGAAATGAATGTTGGTGATGGCTGCATAACAGCATAAATATACTTAATGCCACAGAACTACACACTTAAAAATCATAAAAATGGTAAATTTTGTGTTATGTCTAGTTTACCACAATAAAAATAAATCCATTCATTCTGAAGAAAATTACCATGGGAAGCTCTATATCATTTTGCATGCCTCTTGCCAAAATCAGAGGTAGCTGAAGAAGAAGAGGAAGAAATAAATGCAGGACAAAATGAAAAGATAGACAAAGGAGAGCAGTAAAGGGACAGAGAGAGAGAAGAGAGAAGGGAAATGAGGGTTTCCTCCCAGCTGCGTAGCCATCACAGATACATGCTTTCTCCGCCCTAAGTCAGATTTAGAAGATCATTTCTGAGGACGACAGGTTGCCCACTGAATGAGATTTTCATTCTCTTCTGTTACTCCATACATGGGGCCATATGAAGAAGGGTGTGCCTTTCTGTGTCTGGAGCTTTTCTTTTTTTTTTTTTCCCTATTGTTGAATTACACGAAAGGAGAGGTGCAGGAGTGGGGATACCCGCATAAGCGAAACAAAATAATAAAGAAAATTTTCGCAGAATAGAGAGGCCTGGAACATAGTTGTTGACTTGGTGCTGGAGCCAGACTTCCTGCTTTTACATCTTGACTCCACAACTTATTAGCCATTAGCTTGTTCATTAAATGTAGCTTCCTCATCTATACACTAAATGCAATAATGTTACCTACCTCACGGGATTGTTGTGAGATTAAGTGACTTAATATAACATATATAAAACACTTGCTGCTGCTGATAATGATTACATAATTCAGAGAGTTCAGTAGGATTTTTTGTGAAAGGGAATAGATATCCATACATATACAGGTATTTAAATATCTCCGTTTTTCTTTTTTTTGCTTCATACACAAGTAGAGACAGTTCCTTTCTTGCTTCTTTAATGACCTGATAAATTTATCTTAACCATAATTGCTTATTTATATCAGGTCAATAATAATTTCCAGAAAACCATTAAAGAACACTATCACTGTATAAATGATAATAAATGAGCTTAGCTCTCAGAAGGAATATATTCAAGATGTCTCTATAGTCTTAAGCAGTTACAAACATAAAGCCTCCCCAAATGTTATGTAATCTCTATTTTATAAGAATCTTTATTTTTTTTAAACAAACTAAAAAGAAATTAGTAATTTGAGAGAGACTAGGATTTACATGTAGTTCACTAGTCATGAATGAGAAAGCAGTCCAAAGGAAATACACACAATATGAAAGAAGAAATAATAGAAATTAGAAGCAAACATTTAAATTTAGTACAAAAAATTTTAACATGTAAAGCACATACAAATAAAGCATTAGACTTTTATATTCAGTTTTGTATTATTCCAAAAAAAGTCTGTCTTGATACTAATCTCATTAAGAAAATGACTATTTTCAAATTAAAAAGTTGTAGTTAATTTCATTTTAGTGCAAATACCTCTACATAGTCCATCCTCTTTCAAAATTATGTATAGTATTTAAACTGGATAAAAGTATGAGTTTTATAAAAGAATCATGTAAATAAATATTTGAAACAAAATTTGAGAGGCAATCGTGAAAAGCTCAGATCATGGGGAACTTCTGACACTTTTCTGGTTATTTAAGGTTTTAAGAAGAAACCCCTTTTATATATCAACTTTTGCAATAAAAAGTTTTTGTCAGGCATTACTGATTTGCCTTCCACAGTGAGCACAATATGGTGAATGTCACTGAGTATTTTGATGACAGGTGCTGTACAGTGCCTCAGAGTCACAAGTTACTGTGTACAGACAATATTCTCAGTGTAAAATTTTAGGAGAATGAGCTGAATGTGTCCCCATCCTAGGATATGCATGGGGTTTGCTTTTGGGATCCAATCTATTTTCCAAGTTTTAAAGCCAACAATAGTACGTTTCAAGTGGTATATTGAATTAGATACATATAACATGCATTACACATGTAACAGTAGCAATTCTTAAAGTTATTTTAAAACAATTTTTTTCATTAATTTGTTTTATTTTACCTAATTTAATTTTTGAAAATTTTTAATTTTTTTCTGTTTCCTTTCTCCACACTGTGACTTCATCATATTCACGGACATTGTAAACTGTTTCTATTCCAGTAGGTGTCAGACTTTCCCAGTGTGCAGGCCACAGAGCCTCTGGAAAGGCAGGCTAATAGATGCTGTGATGTATAATTCTTCACATAAATCACTTGTTCTTGGATACTGACTCTAAACGTTCCCCCCAAATAATACATTTTAAATTAATATTTTCATATTTAAATAAATATCAGGTGTAGAAATATAAACATTTGTCATTTAATGACCTGGACTATATAAGCACTTGTTAAATTCCAGTATGTATAATATAGTATGTATTTATATGTTCAGCAATTTAGTGAGTAGAAATATCAAAGAAATAGAAGGAAATTATTAATGAAAAAATTCAGGTACAGAATATACTTTATTTAGTGTTTTTACGGGCAGTAATGTAGTAGATGCATTTATTTCTCAGGGACATAAAAAATACTCTTTAATATAATAATGTGTTTTAGAATTTTACAGCATGTGAGAATAATCCCTTTGGATGTTATTAGGTCTTGATAAGAACTTTGCAAACTACACATGATATAGGCTGAATGTTTGTGCCCTTGCCCAAAAGTTCCTATGTTGACATCCAAATAACCATTATAATAGTATTGAGAGAGGGGGTATTTGGGAGACAATTGGGGTCTTTGGGTAGTGCCCTCATGAAAGGATTAGTACCCTTACAAAAGGATTAGTACCCTAGAGAGAACCCCTCCCCTCTCCCCTCCACGTGGGGATACAGTGTGAAGCCAGGAACCTGAAAAAGGGCTTCACTGACCATGCTGGCAGCCTGCTCCTGGGCTTCCAGCTTCTGGAACTGTGAGAAATAAATTTCTGTTGTCTATAAGGTGTCCAGTCTGTCATTTTGCTATAACAGCCTGAATGGACTAAGATAGCATGAGTTTAACTGACCAGATTTTTCACATCTAAAACCTACTCACAATTCACAGAAATAAGCAGGAAAAAATGCATATTATAATAGGCCACTGAATTAATTCAATGGTTTGTTTTTGTAATTTTAAACCATTAATTTTTAAAATGATAGTATTTACAGTTTCTATTTACAAGTGGTCTAATAAAAGACTTTGGTCCAATAAAAGAATTATAGTAGAACTTGTCATTTTAGACATTATATTAGAAATCATAATTCATTTAATTCAAGCCTCCTATTTGTTCATAAACCAAGTATGTAGATGATAGAAAGAACAAATGAAATTCTAAAAGAAATCAAGTCATTAAACTCAGCAAATAAAATATTCATCTTGTTTCATATTCAACTTTTATGTCCCTTCTGACCCTTTTCATTAACATTTTATTTTATTTATGACCATTCTGTATACAAACTAAAATACAACAAAAAGTGAAACTTTCTGGTCTAGCCCTGATGTGTGCTTTCTCTCCCCTCCCTTATTTACAAAAACAAAACAACAACAACAAAAAACCCTCTTCAACTGAGCATCCATACTTCTATAGATACCATATCTCCCAAATTTGTCTCTCTAGCCTTGATCTCTGTTTTGAACTCCAGATCCATCCAATAATCAGTCACTTATTGACATAAGTATTATTCCTCTTACTTAGAATCACTATAAAAATGCCAAGAGTAGTAGGGGAAAAAACTCCCAAAACCTAAGGTGAGTTTATCCCAAATCAACCAGGTTTTATCATAAAGAAACAAGAATTTTTCTTCGGGGAGGATTCTTCTTTGTATTTTCATATTGGTCCATAGATTTTACATTTAGTTTGTTAAATATCATGTACCCACTGTAAGCCTAAAGCTTTACTAGCACTGAAAATGTGTACCTGTACATAAGGAAATCACAAGTTCTCTATCATTACAATGCACTGTTGTAAGTGTGCTGATAGACAGATTCAAAGAGAGCTATGTGAACAGTTAGTGGGGCCACCTAAGTTAGCCTGAGAAGGCGTCCTGGAAGTATTATTAGGTGTCAAAGAAGTAGGTGATGGGAAAGGAAGACCATGTCCACCAGGGGGACAAACAGGGAACAAAGATAAATTTAACAAATGGTGTGTAATGGACTAGAGCACTACACATTTTAACTGCCAGAAAGTCACAGAAGCTGAGGCTGGAGAGGTAGGCAGGAGCCTGGTCAAGGATGGTGTTGTGTGACGAACTTGGTATGAAGCCTAGATTTTATGCTAGAGGTAAAGAATAGCCTTTGAAGGCTCTGAGACAGGGAAATAAACTGGTCAGTCTTCTTTTCCCAATTGGGGTAACATATTGTATTTGCTGAAGGAATGTAACAGAGGGACTGAGAGCTACGTCTCTGAAGCCAGCCAGCCAGAGTTGGAATTTCTACCTTGAGACTTACTAGCTGAGTGACCTTGGTTAAGTTTCTTAACCTCTCTGTAATGAAATAATAACAGAATCATCATGGAAATATGGTGGTGATGAAATAATTGAAAATATAGGTACACAGATATATTTACTCAGAATCCAGTACAGTACTAGGAACAAATTCCACAAAGTGTTTGCTATTATTATTTGCTAATCAAATAAAAATATAAAAGACCTCTTTTGACCTTATCAAGGTTTCTTTGCATCAGCACTGTGTCCATATGAGATGGACCTAAGTTTTCTCTAATACCATTATCAGTTGCATGGCCGAATATGTAAGAAGTTGGGACTTAATGGAAAGGGTTCCTAAAAGAAAACCTCAGATCTCCAGGACCTCAGGTTGTAGAGTCTCTAAGTACCATTGGTACTTTCTCTATAAATAATTTAAAATTATTTTCATTGGAAAATCCATCGGATGAAGCTCTGTTCATCAAGTTACACCTTGAATGTCCTTCTAAGACATATTGAAATTTGAAAAATCTGATAGATATGCCAGCGCATACTTTTTAAATGACAGATTCCTTGGAAGTAGGAATTATTCTTATTTAAAAAATTCTATGTAACCCCAGAGATGAGCACAGTGTTAGGCACATAATAGGCAAGGCAATATATAAACAATCATCAAATAAATAAGGGTTCATAGCTTTGAAAGTGAGGACTTTGGATAAAACAATTGGCATTTACTTAAAAACTAGTATATTCATCAGATTATCAATCACTAGTTCTGATTTTGAAACAACCATATGCCACTTTCTATATGCTCTGTAAAATTTAAGTGATATTTTAATTTAAAGTATCCTCTTCTTTTGGTCATATTTACTGTTCTATTGAAAAATCTCTTGATGACAGCATCACTAAACAATGCAGATCATTTCCTGTGAATGCCTAAGAGTTCTATATAATTGGGTTTAAAAATTGTGGAGTCTAACAAAATATGATTAATAGAAATGATCTTGCCAGTGACTTAGAAAAGGCTCTCAATGATATTTGTTACTATTATTTAACAAACCACATTCTATTGTTCCTAAACATGAGAAAGTTTAATTTATATCTGTTAAAACATCTGTTATAGACAAAGTCTACCCAAATTTTACAATTTGTAGCATTTCTTTTACTGTATTGTTCCAAATTCCACCAAGTTAAGAAGCTTTTAGTTAAAATCAGATTCACTTTCATATTAAAAAATTCTATATCCTTTGAAGTACAGTGAAAAATGGATTTGAATAACAAATAATACATAAATATGACTCTATTGGCTTATATTGTTCCCAGTGTCCCCTCCTCTTTATGTGAACAACAGTGTTAACACACCATCTTGCACATAGCAGGTGCAAGTTGCTATTATTAACATAAATTATTTTATATAGTTAGTCAGGTGTTTAACTCAAGCTCCCAAGGCATTATTTGGTGTCTTGAAACTATTTTATTACCGGTAAAAGGCACAGCTTTCAGCTTCATAATACTAAACCTTTAGTATTCCAAACATGCAAATAACTTTGAACATTAAATGAATAAAACGCTGACTTGCATTTTTCTCAGGTTTTTTTCCTTGTTTTTGTTTTGTTGTTGTTGGGTTTTTTTTTTTGTCCTCTTGAAAGTCTTTAATGATACTCTTATAAGCGTTATTATTTTGCTTCAGTTCAGATTGAATTTTCTCTAATTTTAAATCAAAATCAATTTGAAAAATTGTCTTTTCTATTCAACACATTCCTGATGATGGCATAACTCAATGTAACAGTACTAGTAAAATATGGTTTGTTGAGCATCTATTCTGTGAGAAACATGCATCTAGGCACAGTTCATTAATTCGAATCTTGCATGATAACCCTGCAAAGTTGGTATTTTTATCGGTACTCACTGTATCATATCTGTATTTTACGAATGAAGAAACTGAGATTCAGGGAGATCAATTGACTTGCACAAAGTCATGGATCTAGATAGCACTGGAGCCAGGTTTCCAACCCAGTTCTGAGCACAACCAACAAACCCTTGAGTTGAATTAATTAAATTAACAGTCACTGTGGTGGTACATTGCTAGTGACTATCCCCAGTTAAAGCACCTCTATTAGTGACTTCAGCCACTTCAATTACAACAAATTGCTGCCTTTTGTTTATTCATCTTTTCCCTGTTAGATAAGGTAATACTTAATTACCTGACCTAACTGAAATATGACCCGGTTTCTTCTTGAACATGAAATCGTTTTCTGGGACTGAGTTAGTTTAATTGTTAGCCTGTGATCTTATAAACCTTATAGTTAGAAAGAAGAAAAAAAGAACGGTCCTTACTTTCCTCTAGTTGTTTCAAAACTTGGTTTTTGATAGCTGGTTCTTTGGCTGCCACTGCTGTCACCTCTGCTGAGGTATGTTTCCCGGGGGGATCGATTTCCCACACCTCCAACTGAGTTTAGAGAAATGGTTTGTTCATTCGACTTTCTGGCAAAGCTCTGAAGAAATTTCAGTGTGGAGTTGGGAAGGACCACGGACTCTGCTTTAGGACTGAACGTGATGCTAGAGCTGATCAGGAGGGCAGGAGTTTGTAACTTCAGCACCCTTTCTGGCTTCTCTGTGGGCGTGAGAGTTTGGTTTCTCACAGCCTTGGGAGATGTGCTTGTCTCCGAGGGAAGCAGTGTTGATTTCAGAAGACCCTCTTCAGAGGTGCTGGCCTCAGGAGCTGTGGCCATCTCAGCAGATGTGGTCTGAGTGGTCGGCAGCATCTGGCGACTTTGTATTCTGCTTAGAGGAACCGAAGTAGAGGTCACATTCTTCTGGGAGTTCTCATCCTCAGGTATAGTCCAAGTATGTGTAGTGTCCTTTAGCCCAAAGCCCCCACTCCATAAACTAGAAAGCAGGATAAACAGCCTTGCTCCTTTCATCTCAGCAGCTTGAAGCAAGAAAGCTATGTGAAATTAGGGGAAAAGATCCTTCTGGCTTCTTTGACAGCTGCTTCCACACTGGATCTGCTAAGACAGAGCTCTGCCAGTTTGAGATGTGTAGAGGAAGCAGGTTTCTGTGTTTTGTAGTGGACTCAGGAAGTTTGATTTCCTGTTTCTGTAGGTTTTGTGTGATCTGTGACCCCTGGTAGGATGATCTGTGAAAGCAGTGAAGGGTGTCTGATGAAGCTAGGGGTAAATGGGAAAACACAGTTATTATTATCAGGAAAACCCATGGGAAAAACATGAAGTAATTTTCCTTTCCTAGGTTCACTCATGTTTCATGTGTTGATGACTTTGAAGAGAAATTTCACATTGATGATGGAATTTTGTTTGCATAGGCTGAATGAAGGAGTTTAACATTTTGTTCTACTCTACAAGGAAATTGAGAAAAAATTTTGTAACACTTCCTTTCCACTGTGCCCCACCCAGAGAGCCACATTTTATTCAAGGCTGTATATACATGCACACAAACAAAAACTCATCTATGGTGTCTTTGCCCTTTCATGCAGCACAGGCTGAATTATGAAAAAAATATATACCCCTATTTTTGTATATACACTTCAGCTGCAGTAGCATTATTTGAAGTTAATCTCAGTGATGATGATAAAGAAAAGCATAAATTACTGAATTATGTCAGTATACAAAAAATTCACTTTAAATTTTGCTCTTAAAATGTCTATCAGAACCAAGTAATGAAATGATTATCAGAAATTTAGTTCTTCTATTTTCTAATCCTGATATTCTAGTGGTTGGAGGTAATTAGTATTTTACCACTAAGGAATGGATGAAGAAAAAGTGGAGTCACATGAAAATAAATTAAACATGGATCATATATAAGGCTTTGTATTTATATTGCAGTACAAAAGTACACCCCCTGCAGATAGTAGAGAACTAAATTACTCAAAGACTTTTCTATGGTTGTTTTCCCACTTGAGATGCTTCATGGAATTTATGATTTCACTACTCCAGCAAATTTCTGATTCTCAAGCTTCCATCAAGCTCTCTCATCTGTAAAATATTCCATAGCAGACCCTTTGGACATGTAAATAACAAGTTAGAACAGTTCACCCATCCAGACCTTCCTTCCTTCATTCATTCAGTAATTTCCCAAACCTTCAGTGAGCTTCAGCAAGATACTTGCTTAAGTACTGAGTTTATAAAGCAAGAATATTCTTGGCCCTCAATTTGCTTATGGTCTATTATGTTATCTGAAGGCTCGATGTATGTGTAATTAATCTTTCTGTCAACTTCTGTGCCAGGCATTAGGTTCCTGCTAAATATTCAGTCATGGAATGTTTTCTTTCAGAATTGGAAAATTGGAAACCTCATGACTATTTGGTTTTGTATTACTATAAGTATATAGTCTTGTCTCTAGTCCCAGATACAGGACACCAGGATTTGAAACAAGACCTATTTTTTCTCTGAACCACTGACTTTTTGGTCTTAATACTTTTTTCTCCCCTTAATCTTTGCCATTCACTTACATAATCATCTTGTTGACTTATTAGAGAGTATACAATATGAGGTTATTTAAACTACGACCAACATTCATCAGCCGAAACTCCAGTTGACTTTCATATGGAGTGCGAAGCATCTGTTTCTCGGATATACCACAGAACAATCCCACAAAGTCTGAATAAGTAAAAGATCAAAGAGGTCCAGCACAGACAAGCCAGGCAGCAATGTGTTACCAAAAAGAGCAATGAAACTGCATAATTTTCACAACTCTAACATGGTTTTTCAGTACTAAGAAAAAGACATTACAGCTTCCTTATCTGGAAAAGACACAAGTAACTGTCTTTGGCTTAGAGCAGAAGAGTATTTAGAAAAATCCAAGCAAAATGTTTCTGTTAAGTATACAATTTAAAATCCATCTTCTTAGATTTAGTAAAAGTAGATGAAGAGACCATCCTGAAACCTTAAGAAATAACCAGAACAATGTGACACACATAGATCTTTTGGCTTCTCTGGTTTGAAAAAAACATTTTGATCCCTTTTAGGACAAATGAACTTTAGTGGTAAAGGGTCACTCATTGGATCTATAACTGATAGCATATGTTTCTCAAATGGTAATAAAAACTGAACTGAGCTAAGCAATTCATTTTGGCTCCTGTAAGGTATTGATCAATAATGACTTTTGGTTACCCCAATCCTAGCTTGCAAGTGACCTTGTGATCAAAAGGCCTGAGGTTCTGTATCTCATTATCAATCCACTAAGCCATCGTGGGCTGGAATTCCCCAGAGAATCCCCAGCTTCTCTAATGGCTTTAGGTGTGTGGATCATCCTTTAATTGGAGACATAAAATATCTGTTCTTCAGAAACTGTCAGAGGGCCTAACCTCAAATGCTGTTCTCTGAGACTCACTAATACTCATCAAATACAAGTCAAAAACAAATAATATTCCTGGCATGACTGCCTGAAGACTACTGAATCCATTCTTTGAACTATGCTAAATACTATCCTTGGATTAAACTGTATCATCAGAGTTTTGTATATCTGGACCCCACCATTCTGTTACACCCCCATGGCCCACAAAATTTTTTATAATGAATTATGTTTTACCCTATTTTTTCACTGAGTAATTTATAAGAACAAAACTGTGAAACTCATTAGATTATGTTGCATCAGGAGGTTTTTATGTCATTTTTCATGGTACCATAAACATAGAATTGAATCATATTGCAAAGCATGTTCTTCCTAGGTAATGAGATAATGGGTTTATTTCAGTTTTCTTTTTCTAATTTATTATTATTTTCATATTCTTTTTTAAATTACAAGAAAATAACAAAAAATGTTATTATGTTGAAACAAAAATATAAATAAGAGTTAAAAGACTCTAAGATTGAGGATTTCATTGTTTGTAGGTGGTGCTGTGTATTACTTAAAGCCACATGTAAGGCTGCAAAAGTTATTCTTTGGAAAATGTTGGGCATATGGAATAACTTCTACTAGATTAATAGATTTCTTAGCAGTTTCTTCCTTTCTTTCTCACATGAGAAATTCTTTTCTTAAAATAGTATAAAACATTTAAAATAATATTTCATTATAGCCTTCCATAAACTGACATTGTCAAAAGATAATTGCAGGAAGCAAAGTCCTAAGCTCTTTTCAATTTTATGTTGGTTGAAAGTATTAAAAACCTGTTAAATTTATATGTGGACCAAGGGGGTTATAAACATACAGTAAAAGGGCTGGAGGAAGAAGAGAAACAGATTTACGTGTGATTTTGATGAGCCAAACAACATGCTAAGTAAGCTAAATTTGGCACATTGTTTAATTCTCCCAATGATGTAAAGTATTCTACTTTAATTTGACTGACAGAAAGTCAGGCTCAAAGGAGTTAAACAACTCCCTAGGGTAACACACTGGTAATTGAACAGAGACTTATGTCCAATTCTGATTCTTTCCACTATGTAATAATAACCTCCCAAAGAAATAGTAAACATGTAAGTTTACAAAAATCTAGAAAAATAATTTTCAAATTATCTTAAATTCATTTTAATTATTTTAAGCTTGCAGCTAAAACATATAGTGAGACACCACTAATAATTGAATGATTTCTATTAACTTGAATTTATGAAATTAAAGGGGGAATTTTGTGTTTTTATATTTTCTCTTAGTCTAATCTTTCCTGTTTTATTCTTTTTGGTTGGATGCCATTTTTAATTCCTGTGCAGTATTGTAAGTGATGACCTTGCCTTATCCTTGACAGCACAGATAAGGTGCTCCTTTCATTTGCTAGAATGGAACCTGCAGGGCAGTATAAGACTACTGCACCCCCGGCATCTAGGACAGTGTTTGGCAGGCATTCGATAAATATTTATCAAATAAATGAATGAATGGATAAAACTATTAATGTACTTCTATATATCTGTAATAATAATACCTGTCAGGGAATTAAATAGGGGAGGATCTATTTCCCCAACTCATAGCCACATTAAAGAAAGAAAAAAAAAAGCAATGCAAATTAATACAAGGTACTCCCTCTATGAATATAGTTCTGTCTCCTAGAACACCCTTTTGATCATATTGCCTCTTGTAAGTCCTTCCTAAATAAAATTCAGAAAGCCTATTGCTTCTACTTCTTGTTTGCAAAATATATTTCAGATGGTTTATTTTGAAAGCATTACAGGCACATAAGAGTCATAAAGCAAAGTCCAAGAGCTGTATAATCAAGGGTAATAAAGTAGTAGTAATGGCAGAAAGACCTAAGATGTGCAAACAAATTGAAATTAAGAGCAAGATTTAGGTTTGAGTGGGCTGGTAGAAAAGGAAATATAGAAATATGATGAATCGTATAATTCTTAATATTAAGTAAGAGAAGCATATTAGTTTGTCAGGAAAAAATACAACATATTTTACTCTAACATATAATTTTTAACTTTCTAATTAAGAACATAAAGGACAAATTGATAAAAGATGACCAAATATCCCTCATAAGCAAATGTTTATATTGATAGGCTGCAAAATTATCCTATTGCTTATTCTATATTTCTCATTTAAGGAGGACAACATACTTGAAAGACTTAATTTAAAAAATCTTTAAGACTAATTTTTTTGCACACTTTAAGAAATAACAATATTTTCTTTTCCTTCATGAAGAAAGTTGTCTGGCCATTGAGTGATTATCATTAATGCATTAATGACTTCTGCTGCTGGAAATATGGAATAGGTGTACTTTTCCCTATTCTTCCTGCTAAGTACACCTAAAAATCCTGGACGCTATATGTGAAACAAACATAAGAAGACTCTAAAAGGTGAAGAAAAGAAGGCAGACTGGCTAGGAGACCCGAGGAAAACACAGCATTGGGTTCTCTGGATTTTCTTTTTGCCTCATATATCCTAGACTGGGTTCTGGAGAAATTGACACACTAGAAACATCTATGACATAAACAACCAAAGCCACAAGAAAAGCCAAAGGACCAGGAAATGGTCAGCCTAGAAAGAAAGAAATCTTTCTAGACAGTAACTCCCACCAAATATCACAGAAAAAACTGTGGTGCTGCCCCTGTCCCTGCCAGCTAAGGCTGAATGGAGAGCTTAGATTTCCACATTCACAAGGTTATAACAGGCAGCCTCAGCCCCCATCCCTTCCCTGGGGTAGTGACAGAGAAGGCCGGCAGAGGAGCCAGACATTTCATCATCAAGAATACTCCACTAAGTCACTGCCATAACCCAGTAAGACTGGGTAAAGGACAAGCGACCTGGCAAAAACATAAACCAAACCCTAAGGCACGCCGAGTCTTCACTGGGTACACGTGCAGAGTCTCCCAAGGGCTGGAGAAGTACGGAAATTCAGGGGCAGGTGTGGGAAAAAAGAATTCATCAGAGATTTTTAAAAAACGGTTTTTTTACGGTAAGGTTCGGATCGCCCACAGTGTTTTCATCACCTCCTCTTCACTCCACTCCACTGGAGAGAAAGGAATTCCCACCCTAGGGTTATGGGGCTAGCTGAACACATGACACCCAACACTGGACAGATGAGATTGGTAGCAGTTTGCACATATACTCACAGCCCTGGGGAGGAAGACACCACACACCACACAGGGCCACACAGGGCTTGCACTCCAGAACGGAACAGTAAGAGGCAGGCTTTTTAATATGAAGAGTGTGGGTTGCCCCTGGCTCTCACTGGAGGATGCAATTGGCTTGCTTGAATAATTCTATAGGCTGTCAGGGAATTGAAACCCACACTCAAGGACAAGCAGGAAATATGCCTGGTTTCCTCGATAAAGAGAATTGTTTGGCCAGGGACCTTATCCACTGGAGCAGAGTGGGAAAGGGAACTTGTGGTTAGGCCATACTCTGGGTGTCACATGTCAAGGCAGCATATAATAGAACAACTTAATTTTAGACCTTATACCACACAAAGTTCAGAGAGCTTTTTGGGGTTTTTTTTGCATCATAAAGGATGACAGACTCTTCCAGAGTTTTGCTTGTGCTCAGATCTCAAGCTTAGATAAAAAGAAAATCCTGATCATGCTCTTAAAGTATTTAAAAACGGTGGTAAGTTAAAACTATAAAAGATACAACAACTTTAGATTAGACCCAGCTCAACTATAAACTGGTGCAACTCAGCCCCAAAACCAGAGGCCGGACAGGAGAAAGAGTATCCCCTTTTCTGAGGCGGATATTATTTACTAAAGTTCTTTTACACGTAATGCCTCTCAAAAATTATGAGACAAACGAAGAAACAAAAAATGTGACCTATAGTCAAAAAAGAAACATTAATAGAAAAAGACTCTGAAAAGGCTCAGCTAGCTATTAGGGACAGAGAATTTAGTGTAACTATGCTAGAATGAGAGCAACATGTCTGAACACAAAGGGAGTTTCAGCAGAGGCAAAAAAAACTATAAAGAAAATAGAAATGCTAGGAATAGAAAATATGATATCGGAAATAAAGAATTAATTTGATAAGCTGAATAGCACCATGGAAATATCAAAGAAAACAATTGCCTAACTTGAAGACAGGTCAAAAGGAAATTGTTCAAACTGAAATACAAAAAAGATAAATATGTAGACAAAAGGAACAGTGTCTGAGATCTGCAAAACATTTTCATTTGGTATGACATACATATAACTGAAGTAAATAAAATAAAACTAAAGGAGAAAAGAAAGAGATTAGGACAAAAGATAAAATTTTAAAAGATAATAGATTCTTCCAAAATTGCTCAAACACATTAACCCAATCACTAAAGAAGTTCAGAAAACCCCAAGAAGGAAACTGTGCCTGGACATATCGTAAGTAAAATCTTGAAACACCAAAGAAAATATTAAAAGCATTAAATAATTTTTTAAAAGCCACATTACATAAAGGGTACGACAATTATGGTTGACTTTGCATTAAATACAATGAGAGAAGACAATGGAATGACATCTTTGATGTACTCAAAAGAAAAAAGTAATCTGTTAATTTAGAGTTATGTATCTATCCAGTAAAAATATCCCTAAAAGTAAAGGAAAAATAAAGACATCTTTAGAAGGCAAAACCTGAAAGGTTTTGTCTCCAGAAGACCTATGTGTGAATATATTTGATAATTCAAATGAAGAGGATATATTACTTTTTAAAAAAAATTTACTAAAATTGATAGAAAGAACCATAAGCAAATCTAAAAAGCCTCATTCATAATAAACTTTCCAACAAAGAAAACTCCAGGCCCAGATGGCTTCACTATTAACTTCTGTCAAATACTTAAAGAAGCACTATCATGAGTCTTCATGAACTCTTTCCAAAAACAGAAGAGGAAATAATATATTCAATCTCGATTCATCAGGTCAGAAAAACATCAATACCAAGTATTGCAAGGCCAAATACTTCAATAAAAACAAACCACAGACTAATAACCTTCATGGACATGAAAACAAAAATACTCGTAACTAAATATTGGCCCTATGTAAAATATTACTGTATCATGACTGCATGGGGATTATTATAGGAATTCAAGGTTGATTTACAGTCAGAGATTAAGCAATGAAATTTCACCATATTAGGAAGAGAAAATAAAGAAAAAAAGTAGGTGTGTATGTTTAAATAGATATAGTAAAAGCATTTGACAAAATTAAACACCAGTTCATGTTAAAATCCCTCTGCATATTAGGAATAGAAGGGCATCAATAAAAAAAACTACAGATGACATCTCTGTTAATCATGAAACACTGAATGGTTTTCCCCTGATACAAAGAACAGCAAAAAAAAATTGTTTTTAAATCTTAACAACTTCTACTCACTCTTACATTGGAAGTCCTAGTCAGTGCAACAAGGCAAACAAAAGAAACAAAAGTAGGGTGACTGGAAAGGAAACGTAAAATGCTGTTATATATAGAGAGAGATGACATACCCAAGTACATAGCACCTCTGTGTAATCCTCAAAAATTTAAAAAAAAAAACCAAACTACTAATTAATGAATTTAGGCAAGTTCACAATACAATTGGGTCTAAAAGGGTCAGGCAGTTTTCAAAAAGAACTAAAATGAATAACTGACACTACCTGATTCCAGGACAATCTATAATACAATAAAGTCATTTTGTTATTCCAAATAATTTAAGGCTAAGAGAGTTTTCTCTAAAATTAGAACACCTGAAGGAAATAGTCTAGAAATCAATCCACAGTGATTTTGGACAAAGGCACTGTCAATTCAACAATAAAAAATCTTATTAATAAAAGACACTGGAACAAATAAATATATAATTTTTAAAAAGTGGCCCTTTAATGCCAATACACTCCAAACCCAAAATTAATTTAAAAAGAATCATAGACTAAATTTAAAAACTAAACCATAACCTTCAAGAAACAAACATTGAGAGAATATCCTTATGATCTTGGTATAGAGAATGATTTCTTTGATAGGATACAGAAACCATGAACTATAAAAAATTAATACATTGAACCCCTTTAAAATTAAAAACTTCAGCTCATCAAAGGATACAACTAAGGAAATGCATAGCAAGCCCCACATTGGAGAAAATAATAGAAATTTAGACATTTGAACAAGTTACCTATTCAGAATATAAAATGAATTCCTATAAATCAGTAATAAAAAAAACAAATTATCTAATAAATTGACAAAAGCCTTGAACAGATACAGAACAAAAAAGATACACAAATGGGCAACATCAAAAGGTACCCAGCAATTTTAGTTATCAGAGCAAGGTAAAACAATTAAAACTATAATGAGATACCATTTCACTACCATTAGCAGAACTCAAATTTAAAAAGAGTCACAACATCAAATCCTGGAAGGGAGTAAAGCAGTCAGAATTCTTGTATGTTTCCAGTAGAAATGTAAAATGGTACTACCACTTTGGAGAACAGTGTGACAATTTTAAAGTTAAATATCCATCTCACCCTTAACAAAGGAATTTTACATTAATGTATTTAACTGGGAGAAACACAAACATGTCCACAAAAAGACCTGTACAGGAGTATTCAGAACACCTTATTCATAATACTGGCCCCAAACTGGAAACAACCCAAATGTCCATTAAGAGAAGAAGATATAAATCAAGAGTGAAATATTCATACAATAGAACACTACTCTGCATTAAAAAGGAATGAAATACTGATATATGCAATAACATGAATGAATCTCAAAGTCAATATGTTGAGTGAGAGATCTGAGACAGAAAAGAATGCCTGTGACAGTTCTATGTGTGTGACAGCCAAGAACAGGAAGTACTCATTTATGGCGGTAGAAATCAGAAAGTAGTTTTTTTCTGGAGGTAGGAGGGTTTATTGGAAAAGGACATGAAAGATATTTCTTAGATGATTGAAATATTTTACATTTTGCTTTGGGTTGAGGGTACTGAATATATAAAATTGTTAAATCATTGAACTGAACACTGAAGAGCTGTGCATTTTATTGCAGGTAATCTACATATTAATTTTTTTAAGTGTAAGAGAATTTAATAAGCTTAAAATCAAGAATGTTCACACCTGCCCAGCAGTGTGTTGAACTTTCTCAAATTAAGCATACAATCTTTCCTTTATCAAATACAACAAATCTAATACTTACATTCATTTGTAGAGCAGAAATCTCCTCCAGGGCAGAAAGTCATTTTAAATTAAACTGATGTTTACCAAAAATTTTAATATGTCTAGAGCATAAAATGAAGGGAAAAATATAGTAGGACACTAAAAAAATTTCACTGTTAGAATCAGGATTAAAATCCAGGTTTTCTAAGACCAAGTCAGTGGTTTTGGATATGTAACACTATCTTCGTATGCATTCTCTTAAAACCATCTAAACTCGGTTAAATTTAGAGATAAGAAGATTTGTTCTAATTTTATTAAAGTGGGGTAAATGTTAATTCCTGTTTCTAACTGTATATACATATATATCAACATATATATTTATTGTTAAGTTCAAATAATGTTGATAAAAATGATTCAGTATCAGGAATATGGATTTAAAAAAGACAGCACAGCAAAGACCTAATAATAGTAGTTGACTAGCAAATCCAACAATTCCCCTTTTTGTTTTTTTAACTGTAACAAAACTCAGAAAAACGAAAAGCAAATAATATCCCCCTACCATAGAGGAATTAAAGAAAAATGGTCATTCTACGGAAATGTGATTATGACATATAGATGTCACCAAAATGTAAAAGTAATTTTTCTGAGAGGGTTGCCTTTCTAAAACAGCAGGAAAATAGTTAATAGAATACCCTAATTTAAAATAAACTTTGCTTAAATGTAGAGATATCCCAGCTGCTAACAAACTCATTAGTAATAAATTTAGGAAATGACCAGATGTTGTAAACAAGTGTTATAATCAGAACAAAAATAGCTCACAAAGCACTTTAAAGTCCTCTGAAGGATTCTCAGCAGTTGTGATGCATAACTTATTATACTCAACTCCTTCATTAGTTGTATCATTACTGTTCAGTTTCCAAATGCAAAATTATAAATGGAAAGGTAGGCCTGTAGAAGTGGATTCAGTACACAACTTACAGTAATAATCAATGGATTGAAGAAGGTGTACAGCAATTAACTGGGTAAAAATGTAAATCAATGCTAGTTGAGCCATTACTAGAGTAGTAATAACAGCCCTGATTAGATAGAATAAGACATCTTACATTTACCACGGGCAACTTTGACAAACACAAAACACCTTTAACATTACTGTCTCAATCCTTCATTAAAAAAGAAAGAAAAAGCATGTAATTCATTCGTACACACAAAGCACTCACACAAAATGAGAACACTCACTTTTACAGGTAGAAGAAGTCATTTTGACAAAACAAGTACATCTAACAGTGATTCTCAAATTTCAAAGATTTTTGTATGTCCTAACTAGAAAACAGCCACATTCCTTTGGGTTCCTTTAATATCTTAGAATAAGTAATTCCTAATTTAAAGAAAAACGTATTGAATGTGTTTGCTTCAACAATTTTAAAGTATGTATTTGCCAGGTTGGAATTTAGATATAACTAGACACTTAAATACACTCCGATAGAATCAGGAAATTGCCTTTATTGGCAGTTAGTTCATTGCTTAGTTTACTGTATGCAAATCGGTTTATCACTGGCTAAATAGGAAAGGTAATAACCCATTCAGAAAAAAAAAAGGCAGAAAACTATCCCTTTTCTCCAAATACTTTAACTATTTCTTTCAGAACCATAGACAGTACAATGTAGAAAGAAGGCAGCATGGCAAAGAGTCTCAAGTGTGAACCTGAGATCTTCATTCTCATCCTTGCTCTGTCATGGACTGCTGCTATGATCTTAGACAGGACCCTGGATCTTGCCATGCTTCAGTTATCTCCTCTGTATTCTGCTGCTGATGACATGGGTCAGTGCACATGAGACTTTTTATACAATGGAAGGTACTATATTGGTCAAAGTTGGGATATTACCGTATCAAGAAACCAGAGCTATATTTTATCAATCCTATGCTTAATTTCCATTATATTTTCTTTACTTTTGCCATAGCAAGAGCCTGGACCCACCTATTCTTGGATTCCTTTGATCTTCGAGGACGGATTGTTCTTACTCAAAGCACCAGAATGCCTTCTGTGTGGTTCACTTGTTTTATAAATTGGTTTTGGACAGATTATAAATTTTCTAGTTTCCCTTCTGAGGCCAATAGTAAGGCAGATTAACTCTGATTTAATTTCTCCTGATAACTTTAATTGTTAGCTCAGTACACACTAATTTTGTGCCAAGTGTTATCTTAAGTGGCATATAAACTGTATTACTTAATTTCTCTAACACCCCTGCCACTGTGACTTATAATCCCCATTTTACCAAGATGTCAAGGAACTGCCCAAGGTATGGCAGCTGAAAAGTGACAGAACTGTCTTTTGAGCCCAGGTCCTTTAACTCTGAGGCTTTATCCTCTCCCCAGGGCACCCTGATCTCATGCCTCAATTTAGATTCTTAGTTTTTGTTGATACACAGAGGTCAATATAATTTTGTTATATTAGCAAGCTGGTGGAAATAGCTAACCCAGAGCTTGTTTTCAAAAGAAAAGAGAGCAATCATATCTGCAAATGCACCAGCTGTCCTTCCCCATGGTTTCTACACTCAGAGCAGTGAGAATATCTGTAACATTAAAGGCAGCAACATTCTACGTCCAAAAGATGAACAGTTTCACAGTACAAAGTCTACTGATTTAGTAGTTGATTAGACTATCAACTAAAGAAATAACTAAATAATTGTGCCATAAGCAATAGTAACACAATAAGAATTTTCTACATAAACGATTTTCTTCAGGCTGTTTTCATATATATTACTAAATTCTGCCAGAAATTTTTCTCTACTCATGCTCCTACTGGATTATGGTAAGTGCCACACAGTTTAAAGGAAAATTAATGCTTTAAAAAGTGAATTCATTGTATGTTCCACAAAGTGCTAACACTATTAATACTCAAAATAGACCTGTAATCTCATCAGAGGCAACTATAGCAAACTTCAGGTTAAAAAAAAATTCTTTCAAGCAGAATGTTAATTTAGAAACAATCCTTGGTAGCGCTTACCTTAATATTCTTTGCCCATGGATATAAACTAGATGCTCACATGTGGAAACCTCTGTTAGCCTCTTTGTAGGCTGTCTCCAAATAGTCACTTATTTTCAGAACCAGAGAAACAGGAGCTGGAGAGGGGCTGGGGGAGAAAAGCACCCTCACAATAGCCCTGCGGCTATTCTCTGGTGAGTGCCTAGCAACAGAAGCCCGGAGGCCAAGAAACTAAGAAGCCTGAGGGCACTGACCCCCAGCCCGCCTCCTGTCCTCTGACTGTTGCAGAGCCCAGAGCTCTTACTGAAAAGTGTTATCCAACCTGGAGGTTTAGTCGCCACTGTGATGAAAGTGTTCTGAGGAATGTAAGGCAAAGAGAGTTTTCTCAGAATTCTTGATGGCATTATATTTTGTTAATTAAGAATATTGAAGCCTGTCTTGAAAACAGACGTAACATATAAATCTTATCTATTAAGATGTAGACTTAATTGTATCAGATTTAGAAACAAGAAGAAAGTGGTGTAAGCCGGGGTAATCTATGCTTAGCTTTTTTTTTTTTAACACCATTATTGCAGGCCTGGGTTGCTTTACTGAGAGCCTTTCATATTCAGCCACACCTCACTGATAAAATCTGCTCTAATTCTTTGCTAAAGCATTCTGTAGTTTCTTATACAGCTGCAGTAAGCAGGTGGAAAGTGAGTTCTTGGGAGTCTGCATCTCAGACAGAACTTTTCTAGAGCATGGAGAAATTTCAGTCAGCTGCAGCTCTTTACACTTCTGCCTCTGTTTCAGCATTTGTTACATTTCTTCTGTTAAGTAAACGTATCTTCCTCTGCAAGCCCGCCGGAAGGGCCCTGTGCTTTGTTGTCTTTTTAATACCTCAGGCCCAATCTTGCACATGATTGGTGATCAATAAACATGTGTTGTTCGCTCTTGTAGCTGAAAGCAGTGGAAGCTTTGACATAAGTTTGAGTTCAGTCCCCATGTATATTTTGCTTCCTTAGAGATCTTTCTCTCTCTGATCAGCTGGAACTCCCAACTAAGAAGTTTCCTGTTTTAAAAAAAAAAAGTCTCCAAATTTTAGCACATTCAGATCTCTGTCTAAAACACTTTTAGAGGTTGAGAGGCATATGGATGGACGTATACCTAAATTCCAGTGAGTTTTCAATGTTCTTGTTTTGACACATACACACAGTCTATTTAGCAAAAACAAAACAAAACAAAAAAACCCCAAATAGAAGTATTCTTTTTTTTTTCATTTAAAACCCATTTGTAGTTCAAATATTTGCATGCCTTGTGTACAAAAATGATTTATACTTCAAGAGGAGAAAGAATAGTAAGAGTAGTCATGAGTGTTGACTCTCTGGAGTCAGTCAAATATGAATTTAGCTGACTCTTACCATTTATTTGCTATATCTTAGGCAAGCCACTTAGTTTTCTTACCTCTTAAATGGAATGTACATAATAATGCTTTCTTTACATATTGTAGTCTGTACTAAATTGACTCAGATCTTTCAGTCTTTCCTAATTCTTGACATAGATTGGCATAACCCATTTTCTACCTTTACGTCCTCAGAAGCCCAAGTGTTCCTCTCTAGTGTAGCTTAGTCAACTCAGTATCTCCCCATCTTTGCATCTACTTCTGTTCCTGCATGACTCCAAGACACACAAAGACATGCAGAATGTCTTCATATTTTTTTTGACTTTATAATATTGCTCACTTAAAAATTGATATAATTCACATGCTATAAAATTTACCCTTTTGAAGTCTACAGTTCATTGGTTTTTAGTGTAGTCACAAGGTTATACAACCATCACCATTATCTATTTCCAGAATATTTTCATCATGCCATAAAGAAATCCCATATCCATACAGTACATCCCTAAAACCCCCAGCCAACATACCTTCTATCAGTATGAATTTGCCTATTCTATACGTTTCGTATAAATGGAATCATACAATATGTGGCCTTTGGTGTCTGGCTTCTTTCACTTTCATAATGTTTTCTAGGTTCATTCCTGCTGTAGCAGGTACCAGCACTTTATTGTTTTCTTAGGCTGAATAATGTTCAATTGCGTATGTATACTACATTTTGTTTATCCACTCATCAGTTAAGGGAGATTTAGGTTATGTTTTCTTTTTGAGCTATAATAAAGGCTATAATAAATAATGCTGCTATGAGCATTTGTGTATAAATTTCTGTAGACATATGTCTTAATTCACCTAGAGTAGAATTGCTGGATGATAAAGTAACTCTATGTTTAGCTCTTTGGGGAAATGTCAGATATTTCTTTCAAAAAGACTACACCCTTTTACACATCTACCAGCAAAGTATGCAGGGTTCCATATTCTCCACATCCTCACCAGCACCTGTAATTGTCTTTTTGATGATAGTCATTCTATTGGGTGGGAAGCAACATTATTTTTGTATCCTGCTCTTAAACACAGAACACAACAGGAGGCAAGGAAAATATTTTTAATTGTTACCAAATTACTCCAGAATTCTCTTCTCTTTTCTGGTAATGTTCTTTCCACATCTTATTTGCCTTTCTTGACTACACACACACTTTTCATTTGCTGCCCTTTTGAAGACTTAACTAATGCTTCTAACTCATAGTTATTTATTTATTTATTTTTTTGTCCTGAACTTTACAGCACTTACTGTCCATGCTGCTCATTTATTTACTGCTTTGCTTTATTATCTTCTTATTCATACACCTTATCTTCCCAACTCTATCTGTTTGTTGTTTGATGTATAGAACCATGCCCCATACTTCTGATTATCTCCTATAGCACTTAGCATATACCCAAATTTATTTAGTGGAGCCAAAGTAAAAGCCTTTGGATATTGTTTTATTATTAATTTGGGAATAGCACGCTGTCCTGATTTTCTCTTGGCTTTTTTCTACATTATTTTCTAAATACGTCAAACATTATTTTAGCATCAAAGTTTAGATATTCTTAACTCAAAATATTTATAGTCACACTTTTCATTCTATAGTCTTTTAGGATATAAGGCAAAACATTTTTGATAAAATGAAATGAAGTATTTCTTTCAAGTAAATTTTCAGCCCTTTAAAATTATCTGTCTACTCTAAGGCCATTTTTAATAACCTGAGTAATTTTGTTAAGATTTGGTAAATTATTTTTAAGATACCATTTGATTTGTGTTTCAGTGAAACATCAGGTAATATTAACAAAAATAGATAAAATAAAAAAATTTAAAGTTGGCAAAATCGTATATTGCTATTTTTAATGGAGTTCTGTGTTGATGTAAATATGGAGAAAGAAAGAAAGAAAGAAAGAAAGGAAATCCTTCCTAAACTTTGTGCATAACATTTCTCTGCTTTTTACAGAAAACCAGTGGGGACTATACTCCACATGTCCACGTCTTCATCCCGTAGTCTTTCCACACCCACCCCCGCGACCTGAAAGAAAGGTTTCTATTGCTTCTTATTTCAATGGAATTAATTATTCTCAAGTTCTCCTTGATCTGGCTCCATGGTAACCTCTTTTTGCCAAATAATAATGCTCAATTCTCAGACTTTCTCTTATTCTAATGATCAGCAGCATTTCACATGGTTAGTAATCCCATCTTTCTGGAAATGCTTTCTTTGTTTGGAACGTGGAAAATAAGATTGCTTTGCATTTTTATCTTACCTCATTGGCTACTCTTTCTCAGTCTTTTCCTTACTCCTCCTATGCTCCCCAAAACCTGAAGTTAGAATGTCCCCTAGCTTAGTACAGTATATGCCCTCTGCACTCCCTAATCTCCAGCTAGTACTAAAAGATCAGCTCGTATCTAAAGATTTTTAATACCACCTATGTCCATTTAAGTCTGAAATTTATGTCTCTAATTCAATATTTTCCCTCTGAACTCTCCACAGCCATAGAAAATTATGTGCTTAAAATATTCATTTAGGTGTCTAATGGGTAAGTTCAAAACCAAGCTTTTTATTTTTCTACCCTCATATTGAAAAACAGAACACAATACCTCTTCTCTAGCTGTCTCATTCATAGTAAAGGACCACAATTCACCCAATTGCTTTCTCTCACCATTCACATCTAACACACAAACAAAAGTGATACCTCTACTTTTGAAATATATTTAGAGTGTAACTCATTCCTATGACCTCCACTATTTCCAACTTAGTGTAAGCCATAGTCTTCTCTTTCCTAGACTGCTGTGGTTCTCATCTCTACACTGGCTACTCTATTAAAAGTACTGCACAACAGAGTGAATTTTTGAAATGTAAGTCATATTCTAAAACTGCTTCTCAAAACTATACAGTAACTTCCTAGTACACTCACTGTAAACTCCAAATTCTTTGTCATCATCTTCAGGGCTCCTCACAACTCTCTGCCTCATCTCACTGCCTAGAACGCCCCATCTCCATTCTCTTAGCTATATTGATGCTCTTCCTGCTATGAAATCACTTCAAGCTAATCCTATTTCAGGACTTTTAATTTACTGTTTCCTCTGGTTTCATCTCTGTGGGCTTTGCTCCCTTACATTTACATCTTTTCTGACATATATCACCTTTTCCAAATGTCCTTTTATGACTAATCTATTAATCTATCCATGTGTATCAGTCATAGTTCTTAGTTGCAAATTATAGAATTCACTATGGGCAGCTTAAGAAGAAATATATGTATTAAAATATATTAAATAATACACATTACACCAATACCACAGCTCATATCAATGAAGCCAGGATCCCATTTACATGAATATTTTGAGAAAATAAATACCATAAATTGCCAGTACTGTTCTCTAGACTTTGTACCACCACATCTATGAAGAAATTCAGTGTACTGAATGAAACAAATATCTTTAGGACGTTCAATTCCATATTGAAATCTTATGTCAGCGAATCTGTTGACAGAATCCAAGATATTGTCTGCATCCTAGATGACAGGTAGCTGAAAAAGTAAGTTTTCTTTTTTCTCTTTTGGGGAAAATCAAAACTCATAATGGAGAAAATTAACAAAATGTAATGCGAGTGCTCAAAAATATTGGTCATCCTTAAATGACGTGTTCATTGTACATGTAAATGGCATGTATTCCCCACTCCCCTTTTTTTTTTTTTTTACTGCACTATCATTCTCTGATATTGTAGGCTAAGCCTATTTATTGCCTGGTTTTCTACCTCCTGAAAAACAAGGTCCCTGAGAGCAAAAACTTTGTCCCCTTGTATCACTTTATATTCAACTCCAAGATGACACTCTTTGATATTCTACGATTCTGTTAGCACATAGATAGACATACTTTTCAACTTGGAATTGAATACCATGAAGACTATTTCTCATTAAGTCACTGACTTTCTTGAAAGATAGAGGTGTCTGTGTCTTCAGGCGCAGTATTAGCAAAGTATCTGGCATCCAAGTTAATCTCACTTTGCCATCCTCAGTTGCCTCATCAGTAGAGTGGAGATCCCAGCAGCACCTGCTTCACAGGACTGTAGTGAAATATAAATGAAATCACCTAGGACTTAGCAAAAGGCTTTCCATCTGAAATTGGTTAATAAATATTAGATTAAGTTATTATCAGTAATAATACCTATTTTATCTCTACCTTTGTATATCACTAAGCAAAATCTCCAGCCTAGGGTGGAGAATTAAACCATCCACTTAAGAAATACATCCTTGGATGAACACAACAACTCATTTTTGAATTGAAGACATAAGTTAGTTGAAAGCAATTTTTTTTAAATTAAATAGTCCATAGGAACTTTTACAGAAAAGAATCCAGAGACTACATTGAATCATAGGAAAGAAAAAATATATTAAAATCTCAAAAATTAATTGATGTAGAGCACATTTATAATTAAAATTTATCTGCGAAAGTGGAAAACCGTCCAATATTTTACAATCCGTCATATCTGTGAAGGTGGAAAAACAATTCTAGTTGCAGGAAGTTGCAGAGATCAATCCATATATTATGAAAATGAAAACTTTATATGGTGACTTGAATATCTTAGAATTTTCAAATCCCTTTTGCCTCAAACTTACAGGACATGGATAAATTTACTATCAGACAGCATATGATTGTGGGGGAAAGAGGAGAAAATGATTAATTACAATTGAGTCTCTTTTGCTCTGTTCCGGTTCAGTAAGTAACATGCACTGGAAAATGACACAAAATCATATTTTTCTGATATTTGAAAGATAGGGTTATCAGCCTCAAATAATTTTGAACGTGCTCTACACCAACTGGTTTGCTATTGAAGAATGTTTAATAAAGGTAAAACAACACATAAATAAAGAGAGAGTTGCTATCATTGATTTTGAGCTAAAAAGGGAGAGAAACATTTAGTTTTTATAAAAACACATGTGTAAACTTTAGGGAAATATTTGAAGGAAAAATTGAAGGCTTTGTAAAAATCCTGACAGATTTTATTGTAAAGTCTTCATGTGACCTAAATCAAATGCTGCTTTGTAAATGTGTTGTAATAATATTGGAACTAAGATGTAACATTTCTAATTGTAATGTGTGGAATAAATGCTTATTTGAAAGAACCCTGGACCTCCACTATCCCTGCTGGGGCCGTTTGCATTTTCTGTGCTGTTATCACCTGGCCTGCTTTTTCCATTTTCTTTTCTCTAGCTATTTCATGTAAAGTTTAAACATACTTAAGCTTTATGTAGACAGCTAAGCCCTCTATGATTAAAAAAAAAAAAACACAACAGATCTGTGATTTAGATGATAGTATAACAAATTGGTTGCATTAATATTAACAATAATAAAAATACACCAATGCATTATTTTTGAGCCTCTTCATTTAAAGTTACAGACAGTATAGAAAGTAAGATGCTTACAATTACAATTAACTGCTCAATTCTCTAATACTTAAGAAGATCAAATATTTTAAAACAGGTAGATTCAGGTCAAAGTGATATGAACAGTAAAATAGTCATTACTCTTAAAGAAATACCACTGAGTTAGAGTATTGGTGCAAACCAACCAACTGCAAAAACACATTTGGAAAAATCAGGGGAAATGTGGTTATGGACTGAGTATTAGAAAAACAGGAATAATCTGATATATCTACACATGATAATGGTTTTGTAGTTACATAAGAATATGGCTTTATTTTTATAGAGATTCATTTATATTGGTAGAGATACAAATTAAAACATAGGGATGCAATGACTAGATCTGGAATTCCTTCAATAAAGGAAAAAAGAATAAAAACCAGAATTTTGTCAAAATCTTGATACTCATGTGGATATATGGCATGTGGGAGTTCATTTTATTATTACTTTTCCAATATTTTGTAATTTTTGGTACTTTTTAATTTTTTATTGAAGTATGCTCAGTTTACAATGTTGTGTCCTTACATTAGGCGTGTACTCCGGCTGTTCCTTCTGCTAGGAACACTCTTCCGCAAATAGCTACATAGCCTGCTCCCCTACTCCTCCGATCTTTCCTTATTTGTCATGCCATTGAGGCATTCTCTGGTTATTTAGTTTTATGAATTTAATTTTGCTATTTTTTAATTAAGGTGTAATCAACAAATACAATTGTAAGATATTTAAAGTGTACAATGTGATGATTTGCTATATGCCTACATTGCCAAAGGATTCCCCCATCAAGTTAACACATTCATCACCTCATATATTTATCTTTTGTGTGTGTGAGACGTTCAAGCTCTACTCTCAGTAAATTCTATTTTACAGTATGATGTTATTGATTATAGTCACCATGTTATACATTAAATCTGATTGTTTTATTTAAAATAACAACACTCTCCTGCTCTGCCCTAGTAATTTTTATGTTTCCTTACTGTAATTTTATTATTATCTTGTATATTATACAATATACTTATAATTTTGTATGTTGTTGGCCCCCTCCCAACAAAAATGTAAACTCTATGAAGGTACTTTAATATTTCCAGTATTGTTGGCCAAATTAGCAGGGCAGATTCTGAAAGATAAAAGAGTAGAAATACAGCAATTGTTATATTTTTTACCAATGGTTAGTAGACAAGAATTTGGAGAATGGGAGAGGGTATTGAAGGAAGAAGGGCAGTGTTGTGAACATGGTTCATCCCAGACAGGCTGGAAGCACAGAACATTCTCCTGGATCAAAAATATCTCAGACAACTTTCACACCATAAGATTACATCTGAGAAATATTTTGGCTAGGTGTAGAGTTCTAGGTTAATAGTTTTTTCTTTTGGTACTGTAAAGATGTTACTCCAAAGTCTTCTAGACTGCATTTTGCATCATTTCTGACAAAAATAAATCTACTGAGATGCTTATCTTTGTCCTCCTATTCAGAAGTATCTGTTCCTTGGCTGCTTTTAAATTTGTTTCTTTATTTCTAGTTAAAAGTGATTTGATAATGATATGCATTGGCATATTTCTCACATTTTCTATGCTTGTGATTCTTGGATCTGTGGGTTTAAAGTTTTCATCAAGTTTAGGGGAAAATGACCATTATTTCTTCAAATACATGTATATGTATATTTTTCTTTTGCCACCTTTGAGGATTCCAAACAGTACATACATTTGGCTACTTGAAATTATGCCACTATTCATTGAGGCGTTGTTAAATTTTTTTTCAATTATTTTTGAATCTGTCTTTCATTATGGATAATTTCTGTTACTATGTCTTGAAGTTGACTCATCTTTTCTTTTGCAATGTTTTCTCTGCCATTAATTCCATTCAGTGTATTTTCCATTTTAGATATTGTTTACTTGGGGATCTTTTTATATACGATGTTTAATCTTACCTCTAGATTGACCATATTGACCATTTTAATATAGTTAAAATTATTTGGTGTCTTTCGCTACTAAATCTATCTTCTGCACCATTTCAGAATCATTTTAATTGATTTGCTTTTTTAATATTATTTTTTCCCTTTATTTTTGCATGCCTGGTAAATTTCAGTAGTATGCCAGACATCGTGAATTTTTCCATGTTGAATTCCTTTAGATATTCTTCAGCATTGTTCTGGGATATGGCTAAGCTACTTGGAAACAGTGTGTTCATTTCAGTTCTTACTTCTGATCTTTGTGAGGCAAAACCAGAGAAGCATTTAGTTAGGGCTACATTTTCTTGACCGCTGAGGCAAGACCATTCCTGGTACTCTGACACCTTGTGAAATGGGTTTTCCACACTCTGGGTATTAGGAACAGGCACTATTCTTGGCCCTATGTGATCTGAGGAGTTTGTTTCCTCTAAATCTTCTGCATGGTTTTTCCCCTGGCCTCAGTTACATATTCTTTAGTACGCAGATTCTTGAGCATAGTCCTTGGCAGAACATTGGAGTTTTCTCTTTGTGCAGGTCTCTTCTTTATAGTACTCTGCCCTGCAAACTCGAGCCACCCATGCTCTCCAGTTTCCCAGTTCCATTTACTTAACTCAAAGATAACCCTCAGCTCCCTATGCCATGGTCTGGACTCTTTCTCTAGGTAGAAATCTGAGGCAACCATAGGGCTCACCTCATTTGTTCCTCATATATCAGTGATCACTGTTGCCTGATGTTCAAAGTCCAGAAAGCTATTGTTTCATAATTTTTTTCTTATTTTTTAGTCGTATTGACAATAGGATAGAGCCTATCCCTGTTACTCTATCTTGGATGGAATCAAAAGTTTGCTATTTTTATTTCCTTTGGGGTTTAGATCTGCTTAAAAGATGTTAAGACTGAGGACTTGTTTAAACATTTGGATTTGTATACTAATTTGTTGGGTTATATTTAAAATACTATAAAATCAATTCATTATTATGAAAAGGTTACTACTAATGAATCTTATACAGACTTAAACATGAAAAGAAAATAATCTTCATGAAGTCTTTCCTTATGTGAGCTATCAGTAGTGCCAAGGAGATAAACATATTTCTTCATTCTGGAAAAAACTGGGACTTTTCTATTTTTTACCATTTAGAGCACTCTTAGAATAACTATAGATAAGAATCTAATTCTAAAAGTAGTTTTACAATTCCACTTGTAAATGTAATGATGTTAGAAAAGACTGACTCAAGTCAAGTTGAAATTACCTACTATGGAATTTTAAACTATCTCTTTGAACAACAGCATAAAGTAACTCAAATTCTCACTCAAACTAATGATCCTTAAATTGTTTAGAAATTTCCTGGAATACCAATAGTTATTTAATAAGCTGATTTTGCTGTTATCAGTACATAAGATCTTCTGGCAATTAAAAGTAAAAACTATAGCAATAAAACACATACTCACATAAAAAATCTTTTTAATTTCTTATTTTCTTGCAGATAAATAGTTAAGAATACACTTATGTTTTATAAAAATTATTTTACATAAAAATTTTAAACATTTTTAGTGAATTAGTAAAGACATTCCTTAGTTTTGTCTGCTTATATAATATTAATTACATAGAATATTTGAAAATTTCTGATATTTAACAAAGGGAAAATTACATAATTCACATTATTAAGCAAGTTGAATATTTTAAAATATTTAATTTTATTCTTCCATGTCTAAAATATGTGTTTATGTGTTTCTGTGGTTACATAATCATTCATAATTGTTTATGTTCCTTGTTTGGAACAAAAAACTATTCTCATCTTTAACATTTGTATACAAATTAAGATTTATTGTATTTTGAAATACTCCTTATTATCCTTATTATCTCCTGTAGGTAGTATTTTGCTTTTCATTTTTAGTTCATTTTCACTGAACTAAGTATCTTTTAAAATAGTTGCTAACTTTTAATTAGATACTTACATAATATTTATATTTATAGCAGTTTGAAAGCTATGACACATATTATACAATATAAAGGAAATCGTGCATGCAGCTGAATCCAAATTTAGAAATATAGTGTGAATAAAGCACCATATTTTTCTTTCTTTAATGGATTGATAACATGGGTTAAATTGATCCTTTGTTATTTTTTTAAAAATTAGCTAAGAAACTGTAGCTTTAAGGCACATGCAATTTTGTTTTTAAACAACAGATGGCAGTATCAAATTCTAGGTTCACTTTACAATTTTTGTCCTGTTTTTTTCTTTTTTAATCTTTTTATTTTTAAGCTCATGATGATTGTCAGCTTCAGAAACACAATTAGCTTGAATTGAGGAAATACGGTTTTACTGACATTCAGTCTTGAAGAAAAATGTTTGCAGTATCTTGAATAAAATACTGTTCTTTCAGAATTAATAACTAACAATAGTTGAAAAGCTGGTTAATCAAATTTTAGGGTCATTAACATCAAAACAAATGAAATCAAACTCATAATCTAATTGGTCATGCTAAAAGTACTGAAACACTCCACTCCTTTTTCTTTTTTTTTTTTTAATTATCATTGAAGTATAGTCAGTTACAATGTGTCAGTTCCTGGTGTACAGCATAAGGTCCCAGTCATGCATGTATTTCTTAAACCAGGGTATCTCCTCTGAGCATCAGTAGAGATTAGGATGGCCCATGCGGGAAAAGACCGTACTGAAGTTCACTAGGACCAAGTAGCCACTGGGAAGCCCAAAGCCCGATAGTCATATAGATCTTAAAAGGTGAAATCAAGTATAAAATATGCCCAGTTGCCTTCTTTCAAGAACTATAATCTAGGGTAGAAGATATGGGGAAAGAGCTGAAGAGAAGGAAGAAAGATGAAAAAAAAGTTTGTCCTCACAGACGGGGGACAGTCCAGTCTGGTAGAAGAACAAATACATTTATTGCAGAATTTTGCCATGCACGTGAGTTCTTTGGTAGAGGAGTTTAAAGTCAGCAACTGTATCCTGTTAGCCCCTGTATTTTAGTCCATTCTGGAGCTGCCAGCCAGCACTAGACGGAGAGTGGCCAGTGCGAGGTGCTTCTCTGTCACCTGTTCTGGTACATCCCACTGCCAGGGATCCCAGTGACGTTCTGTTGTGCCAGGTGTTTTTCTTACAACAACGTTTTGGGAATTTAGCCTGAAATAGTCTCTTGAATAATGATCATGATTATAGTTATCCCATTTCTCTTGTCCTTTTTCTGTAAAAACACACTTTCCTTCCCCATTTTCTTTATCACTCCAAAGTCAGCTGTCATCTATCTCTGTTCTCATCACTTAGCAAAGTATTAATGTATTTATCTTTTTCCATTTCCTAACTCATTCTTTTCAAATTCTTACTATACTTGACAAAATAGATTTTGAGTATGACTAGACTGTTTTAATCCCACTTAATGTATTGCTTCTACTTTTCTATCAGAATACCTCTGCGTGTATAGCTTAAAAGAGACCCCACTGCAGTTTATATAGTCACTGTCTTCACTTCTCTCCTGAATTTGTATAAATGGCTTGTTCAGTGGCTTTACTCTAAAACAGAGTACATTTGCTCTGCTGATTTAGTAGCATCTAGTTTATCTATTTTCTCAGAATTGAAACACAAAAAGCCTTAAGTAAATCACTCCCTGCTCCTGGTTGTGCAGTGCTCCAGGCTACTATTATCGTGGGAGGTCATGACGTTTACTGAAACAAACTAGCAAATGAACCAACAAACCAAGACAAAACTCAGTAGTGTCTAAGGTGGCTTGGGAGCTCTTGGAATGGGGGTAGGGGTGACAGCACTGACACAGTTGCTGGGGTCCTGTTAGCAATCTATAATCCACGAAGAAAATAAGAGCAGTAGCAGAGGTAGCAAATTCAGGTGTTCATAAGCAACAAATAAGTAAGTACATGAATGAAAGAAGATCAATTTTCCTTGAAAAATGTAGATATCTAACGCTATCATTCCTATTTCCACTCTGCATAGAGATGGGGAGCATTAGGATTCCTTTCAACTGCAAACAATAGAAACATGCAAAATAACAATGACTTAAGTAAAATAGAAATGATTTCTCTCTCGTGGAGAAATTCAGAGACAGTCAAGTTATGGGATGGCAACTCTGTTCCAGAAAGTTCTCAAAGACAAAGCTACATCTAATCCACGGCACTGTCATCTCTAGTGTATGTCCTCATGGTCCAAAACGGCAGTAAGCATCAAAGCACAAAGCAATAAAAAGCACAGCATCTTATCTGTGTTTCAGGAAGTAGAACGAAGAAATGTATAAAGGAGAGAAGGAGGCAAATGTGTGCACCAGCTGTCTTTTAAGGAAGGTTCTGGAAGCTGTCATGTGACATTTATCTTAATATTTAATTGGCCAGAACTTAATCTCATATCACACAAAGCTGCAAAAGATTATAAGGCAATTTCTCCACTCTGCCTGGACATTATCCCAGAGGTCTCAACACAGAGACCTATGTCACCAACATCAAAAAGCCAGAGTGGAAGAACAAATGAGGTACTAATTGACTCTCTCAGTTTTGGTTGTCATGATCAAACCCAAATGAGTTTGATTGAAACTGCAAAAAGGGACAATGGAGTGAACACTGTTGTTATGGTAACTGGTTATGGTAATTATTTTCACAGCATAACTGACACATTTCCAAGCATGTATTTTTAAAAATTGCTGCAGGGTTTGCTTAATAGCCACAGTATAAAGGAATATTTGTTTCTCAGTTGGCAAAAATCACACTTTTGACTAATTTGACCAATTTTTAGCTGCTCTGTAATTTGTCTGATTTTATTAAATTTTCATCTATTTTCACAGTGGGTAATTGGAAATAAAATTTAAAGGTCTAAACAGGAGAAATTTAAGTTTGAATGTGTTGGTTGAACTACTTATAATTTTCATTTGCAATTCACTAACAAAATAAGTCATTTCACTCGATTGGAGCCATCTCAAAGACAGTGTGATCAATTGTAATGTCATTAAGTATTTAAAGTACCTATGATTAAAGTTATGTTCTTATAGTCCACAAAATGTTACAGCCTATACGCTGGGACAAATTACACTTAATTTATGACATGTACATGTATAAGATGTACGTAAGTATAAATGGATATAAAGTGAAAAGTAAGACAAGTTTTAAACATTTGATCATAGTTGAAACTTTCAGATTTCAAAAATAAAATTTTAAATATTTAGTTTTTTTTATAAATGCCCCATAGTTATATAAGATGTTAACGTTAAGGGAAACTGAATAAAAGATATACAGGAACCCTCTCTAATTTACAGCTCTCTTGTAAATCTCATGTTATTTCAAAATAAAAAATAACTTTAAATGTCCAGTCTTTAAATATATTTGAAATGTTTATTCAAGGTTTTATTAGTATTACAGTGCATATATTAATAATATTACAGACAGAAAGACAGGGAAATTGTTTGAATATGACTGTTTTAAGTCATTCACATTCAGCCTTATCAACTTTATCTTAATCTGAATATATGGCTTTCCAACTTTGATACATGGTTACGCTCAACATTTAAATTAAATAGCAGGAGGATTGAGATGGTCAGGACTCACTACGTGTCAGGAAATGATAAAGTTCCACAGCCTCTTTGCACCTGCTCCTGTTTGTCTTAGAGAAAGCACATCCTACATTCGTGAGCAGTGATCTCGAAAGGCAAGTGCAGAAGGAAGTGTGTATCCCAGTGATTCATTAAAATGTTATAAAAAGAAAAACAAATTCAGCTCTCCTCATAACCCAAGTTTTTTCCTACCTTCTTTTTCACAATTAAAGCTACCTCCATCTTCCCAGATACTGAAGAGAAAAACTAACTCAGAAATGTATGATTTGTGTTGCTGAGATACAGATTTGTTGTTTACATTCAACCTCTCCTTTCCATTAAACCCTCTAGTCAGCTTGCTTTTTAAAAATTTTTTTTAATTAAAAACTTATTGAAGTATAGTTGATTTACAATGTTGTGTTAGTTTCTGGTGTGCAGTAAAGTGATTCGGTTACACACACACATATATATATATTTTCATATTGTTTTCCATTATGGTTTGTTACAAGATACTGATCACCTCTAGGTCCACCCATGTTTCTGCAAATGGCATTATTGTGTACTTTTTTATGGCTGAGTAATGTTCCACTATACACACACACACACACACACACACACATATATATATATATATATATATATATATACACACACATACACACACACACACCATATCTTCTTTATCTAGTTATCTGTCAGTGGACATTTAGGTTGCTTCCATGTCTTGGCTATTGTAAATAGTGCTGCTATGAATATTGGAGTGCATGTATCTTTTTGAATTAGAGTTTTCTCCAGATATATGCTCAGGAGTGAGATTGCTGGATCATATGGTAAATCTATTTTTATTTTTTTAAAGAACCTCCATACTGTCCTCCATAGTGGCTGGACCAAACTACATTCCCACCAATAGTGTAGGAGGGTTTCCTTTTCTCCATACCCTCTCCAGCATTTATTATTTGAAGAAATTTAATGATGGCCATTTTGACGTGTGTGAAATGATACCTCGTTGTAGCTTTGATTTGCCTTTTTCTAACAATTAGCGATGTTGAACGTCTTTTCACATGCCTGTTGTCCATCGAGTTCAGCTTGCTCTTGATGTGAATTGTTTCACATCTGCCCCTGAATGGTCTCTACCTTTTATTGTTGTTCACACAGTTCATTCCGTGCAGCACCATCAGTTTTTGGTGTGCCCATCAATATTTCTGGACCTTTTCACCCACCTCCACCTTCCCACCCCTGAGACACACACACTTACACACAAACATATTTAAGGATTTTAAGGCCCAACATTGAACTTTGGTACTCAGTTCTATTCAGTTCAACAAATTAAAGCATATTTTACTCCAGGCTATGAACTAAACACTTTTTTCACGAAGAATTAATACCAAACTCCTGCACTTGCAGAAACAGTGGGGGAATTGGTCATCTAACATTGTACTTTTTTGTATTGTCTAAATTTAGTCTATTTTAATACAAATGGACGATGAGTTTTCTAGATCTACTCTACATGTCTCTTTTCTCATCACTTAAAATGCCTCCCCTTTCTCTTTTATTTTCTTTACAATTATCCATCAAGATTGATCTGAAGGGCTCTCTGTTGTGAATTTTTCCATTAACCATACAGCAACAAATAATCTCCTCATTTTCTTTTAAAGAAAACTTAATTACACAATTACCACATGCCTCTTAAATTCCAAGACACAAGACTTGCCTTTGCAGTTCCCTAATACCATTGATCTAATGCTACTTACAGAATTACACACAATCCTGCGTCAGCTTCCTGTGAAGGAACACTAGCTTCTAAGATTCTTACTATGTTTTGTCAGTGAGGCCCTGCAAGTCTTTGCATGTGGAGGGAAATGTGAACAACAGTTGCCTTCTCCCTCACGGTAAAGTTATTGTTTGGAATTTTGTATTGTAACCTTAGAACAACATACCTTTCAGTTATGTCTTCTCTTGAACTCTTGAGGCTATGACCACTAAATTCCAGAGTGTGATCTCCTTCAATATTGATCTCCTTCAATATTGATCTCATCCTGCCTCCTACACATGTAAACGAAACAGGTCACCTGCCATATCAGCAGACAAAGGATGTTGTAGCCACCAAGCCATCCCAAAGGTGCACCCTGAGAGGATTCAAGAAGCCATTCAGGCCCTAGATAGTTAAGGTGTATATCAAAAGCATGATTTCAATGTGCCCAGACCCTCGTATCTTCCCACACAAAGAATTCATTAACTTGAGAAGTCTCATTTCTTTAATTAACAGTAATCTTTTGAGGTCCTGATTATGTTGATTTTGTTGCAAAAACTTCTGTATATCCTGGCTCCTCCCTTACCTCCTTCAAGCAGTCCCTCAGAGATATCCGAGAGGCTGCCTCCTGGGCTTAAGTCCTCAGAATAAAACTTAATTCTCAGTTTCTAGGTTGTGCATCTTTTTTTCAGTCAAAACACCACTGCTGGAGGGGAGGATTGGGGAGGGGCCTGGATAGAGCAAGAACAGCAGTCACGTTTGTACAGAAATGTCTATTCTCAATTCTAGCTTCATTTAAGACCATGAGAACATGACTTCATTATATTGAGGAGAAGCAAGGGAGAACATCAGAGAGACCCATAGGCGATGTAGAGTAAATGTCTTAAAAGCCCTCAGCGGAGGTAGGTGCAGCTACCCTGTAGGTATGGCTGATGGGTGGCATGGAGCCTGCAGTGAGTGACCCAGTGGCTGTAGGACACACAGGGCAAAGGATGCCTTCCAGCACTTCTGCCTCTCCTAGTGCTATAGACCAGAGATGGCATCCTGAAGGAAACACGAATAGGTGAGAGTGCTTACAAGAGCTCAGACACATGGTGCAAGCCCCAAGTACTAGCCATAGTTGGTTGCTAGCCCACAGCCTTGAACTGGACCTATGTCCAGTATGAGTGGGTCACCTGAGTAGGCATATCAGCAAGATCCTGACTGCCCAGTTGTGCACAGTCTCACTAAAGAAATACTTCTCCAGCAAGTAGGAAGTGATCCATTGGGTAGAGTGCCCTCCTGGACCTGTCTTGACCATAGGGCTCCAGAACCAAGCTGTAAAAGTGAGCCCCAGGATTTTTAGGAGCATCTGGTTAACTCCACACGGACCAGGACTAGAGGGTTGGAGAGGAAGAAGGGACAAGCTAATAATATCCTTTTCTAGGTTGTGAGTGCCCCTTCTGGAAAGCTCTGCTGATTTGACAGTTCCCAGCCCTGGAGGGAGAAGAATTTAGAAAATTTTGAGGGAGGCACTCAAAGTGTGGCAGGGTTAGGGGTACAGAGTTCGTCGTGAAGTAATTTTTAGAAACTTTAAATAGACTTCCCCTGTAGCTGGTATCCAGCCCCTGTAGCCATCTCCTTTTCTCTGCTCATATCTAGCTATCTGCCTGCTCTAAAAAACTTTAAAAACTTTAAAAATCTTTCTCCTGTAGCCAGTGTCCTGGTTCTTTTCCCATCCCAGAAAGAATTCAGAGGCAGGACATGGAGGTTAAGAAAGTAAAGTGGGGAATTATTAAGGGATGGAGAGTACATTCTTAAGGGGAGAGTGGGCAGGCGCAGGTGAGCAGGTGCCCTGAGTTTCTTTGGCAAGTTGGTTACATAGGGTGTAAAAATGAATGGGCAGAATATTCATTGAGGAGGGAAGGGTTTGGAGTCATATTCCCTAATTTTCATCCTAACTCCACCTTCCTGAAGGGAGGAGGGATTTTTGTCCTTATTTAGTCTGAATCAGAAGTGTCATGGCATTGGTGCATGTTGGGTACTTCTAATATGCAAGGCTGACTTTACTGAAATGAGGGCATAATAAGCAAGAGATTATATTCGGACACTGGAGATTCCTGCCTTTTCTCAACTTTCTTTGTCAGCCTCTAGGTCACTTGTCACCCCCAAAAGTGTGACCACTTATCAGCCCAGAGGTCCCTGCTTTTCTTTCTCTGCCCAGGGACCCCTGGTGCTTGTAAGATGTATGGTTCCCTGCATTTGGCCCAAGCCCCTCCTTTTTGCCCAATTCCTCCGTTTGGCTTGCATCTCCCTTTCTCTGCTCATATTTAGCTATCTGCCTGTTGTAACATCCCAAGTGAAAAGAAAGTTTCTTTTCTTGAGGAAAAGTTGAGACAAACCTAATAATACATTTTCCCCAGTTTTAGCCATCTCCCCTGGACCAGAGAAAGCATTAGGGGAAGAATTCAGGAAAGTTTAGGGGTAATCTCTCCTTATAGAAAGAAACCCAAGAAATGTGGGAAAACCATTTGACCATTACAATAGAGATGGCTACCTTTTCCTTCAGCCACAAAAATGAAATTTAGGAAGCTCATACTCTTTCACTTGTACCCGCTAACATGTCGGTCTCAATAACCCAAAGTGAATCTCAAAGCTGTTTATGTGTGATGAAGAGTGTTTCTGACATCCTCCCTACTTTCCAATCCTTGTTCTCTTCTGATCATCTTATGAATAATGCCTAAACAACTGGCTTACTTAAATCATGATTTTTAGCTCCCTTGATGTCCTTTTGAAGGTACAAATACCTCAGTCAAACATGTTCACTTCCTATGTCAACATAGAGTGTGATGATTTGAAAAGATACCTCACTGAAAACCACCTGCAAAAGGCTAGCTCTTCTTCTCTGCTTTAAATAATCTCTGGTTTATGACTGATTTCAGCCGCAAACCTCCCCTGACTTCTGAGAGGCAGTTAGCCTTCAAACTGGAGCTGGGAACATTGTCATGCATTCCTGAGATAATGCTCCCTGCTTCTCCACTTGAGATCTTTCCACAAACCCTATAAACTAAGTTACAGGAGGCTCTATTGTTGTCTAGGGAACAAACTGTGGACTGTAAGAGTAAAATACACAGTGCTGTTTAAATATATAAATACTCGTAGCAGCTTAATGTGCTTTTTATTGGACTAACAACACGCGGTAACACTGTGATACTGCCAAAACCCCCATGATATTTCGAAGCAGCGAACATTAGTGCTAGAAAAAGAGGAGCAGTAGCTCCTGGTTCTGTCCATGAGCCCGTTGTGAATACATTGTCGTCTTCATTGTCTAACGCAGAACAGAAGAGTGTGTGGAAGAGAACAAGACTCTGGATCAGCCCAGCCAGGGTCCTTCACCCTAATCTATGGCTTTGTAATTCTGTTTCCTTATCTGCAAACTGAATATCATTATTAATACCCAACACAGTTCAGAGGATTGAGTGAGGTTAATTAATTTATAAAGTGCTGCGGTCACTGCCTGAGCCGTAATAGGACATCAATAAACACTTCCTTCCTATTGATGTTTGTGATCTTTACTTTCACTTGAGTGATGCAATCATCATACATTTATAACTTACATATTTACAAGATTAATATCAGGAAACACTAATTTTCATAAAATAGTCTGAAGCGCTAGAAAAATTGAAATTAAAGTAGTGCAACTGACATTTACTTTAGCTTGTGCTTCCTTGACATCAGCCACTTGGACATCTGTCAGCTTAGTTCAGTGGTTCTCCAGGTGTGCTTCCTGGGCCTGAAGGATCAGCACCACCTGGGGAATCAGTTACAGATGCATATTCTTTGGTCTTACCCCAGGCTGACTGAAAACCACTTATTTACTATAGTTAGAGAAAAACTAACCAAAACACTTTATTTAGCATCATGTAGAGAAAAAAAAGAAATTTGACATCAATAAATATTTACTTCATCTTTAAATATTTCTGCTTAGAGAAATCAGATCTATCCCCGAACCTTACTGTACTGTACACCCAGAATTGGCCTATTTTCTACCCATATGTCTCTCTTCTCACCCGCCCCCCTGCCCTGCACCCCAGTCTCCTTCCTGTCTTCACATAACTCTCTTCCTGAGAGCCCTGCTCTGCTTTATACTTTCATCCAAATATGCTCACTGACACAGTCCTCTTCTCTTCCGCAGTCCAAATGACTGGAGCTTTGATTGCTACTGGAGAACTCAGAGAAGCTCTGGGTGCCATTATCCCAAAGACAAAGTCTCTGAAAGAAATGGAAGATTCTCTGTCTTAGCAGTGGTAGCTCTGTGTTCACACAGTTCTTTCTCCCTAGAACCGTATTTCTTCACATTTTCACATCTTTAGTTTGTCTGTTCTATTTAGGAATTCTCCAATCCATTCTTTTGCTCTATTTCTTTTTAAATTAGTTACCCCTACCTTATATTATATAATTTTTAAATGAATGCCTCTGACATTAGATTGCTAGTAGGTATTTGCCCCCAACAAGTAAATGGGAAAAAACAGGCACACCATGTACTCCAGCCAGCATGCTAATTTAAAACTTTGAAATGTCTTTTCCTATAAAAATAGTGTATACACAGTGCTCACTTGAAGTCACATTTATTGAGTCTCTAATGCCTTCTGGGCATTTGAAAAAGCACTGGGTAGAAAGAATAACGGCGTATGTTTCCTGCACTGAAAGAGTGCGGACCCAAATAGTCATAGGTATAGTAACAGAACAGTGTGCACAGTGATGTGTGAATACTAAGGTCAATTTCACAGGTCAGGAAAGGTTTTTAAGAGGAAATGATAAAATTTACATATATTTAAAAGCTGCTAAGTATGTTTTCAAAAGGCAATAAATATTCACATTGTAGAACATAAATAGCACGCTTTATTCAAATGAGTACAGATCACATTTTCACATTTTCAATAGCAAAGTAGATTTGTCTCATTTACTCTTTTAAATAAAAAGTTCATTAACTTAAAAACATTACCAAATATATCTTGAAGCCATTTTCTTGTTGGAGGCCCTAACTTCCTCACAGACTTCCCACACAGAGGTCAGAAAGCCATCTGACTTCTTCTCTCCTTCGGTTCTCACATCCAGACTATGCTTATACCATATCCGTTGCGTCTCCTAAGTTTCTTGTCCGTTTTCTCTCTTTACAATTCCGGTGTCAGTGCCTTCTCCTTAGCTCCCATAATTTCTTTGTAGATAATTATCACAACTTCCTAATCGGTTTCCCTGAATGTACTTTTCATCCCCTCCAAACATCTACAGGATAACATTAGAGCATGCTCGCTTTAAGCAAAATGAATCAGATGACACTGACAAATGAAATCGGAAATGAAGACAAAATGAATCGGATGACATTTCTCCGTTGTTTGAGCTCTTTATCATTCTCCCATCATTAGAATGAACATACATTCCGAATGTTTGTCCAAATGTAGACAGCTTACCTGCTGTCCTCATGTAATTATTCTAGTGCCTCCTTTTGCTCTCACAAGTGCCTGGTTTGCATAATAAATTATATGAGTATCCTTTTCATTGCCTTCATTATTTAGTTTGAATTGTATATTTTTTACATAACAGTCTTCATTCTCCTTCTATTAGGAGAGACAAGATTGATCTCACACCCTAATTTGTCTGCTGTAAAATCTGAGTGCATCAAAATCATAGATTGTGTCTTAAATATATTTGTACTTCTAATATGCAACACCATGTTTGGCATTGAATAGACATTTAGGGAGATTTATCAAATTTTGAATAGTTTCATTGAAAATTAAAATTTTGTTATTCATGGTATTTATATGTATCATCCTTAGATTACTGGGTATTGTCATGTGGTTTTGACCTTCTATTTAACATGTTTATTTACTCTTTCAACAAACTATTATTGACCAACTAATATGTACTAGTTGAGTAATGCCCTAGTAATGCTTGGAGCCAGAGAAACTGAAAAAACAAAAATGTAATCAAATAAGGGCACAAGTGTTGCAAAAAGATGCTGTAAGTGGGTACCGTTAGGGCATAAAAGAGGAAGTGATCAAGCATCACGGAATAGAGAGATAAGAATGGCTTCATGAGAGAAAGGACTATTGAGCTGGGTTCTGGAAGGTGAGCCATTGCTTCTCAGATGGACAACTAAGGGGAGGCTTTCTCAGGCCTGGGCAAGAACATATGAAATAACCATGCACATTCAGGAAGGTGTAACTATTCAGTAGAACTGAGTAGGACATAAAAGGAACCATGGATGACACTAGACAGGTGCATGGAGGCCAGAGTCCAGAGGGGATTATTGGCCAGTCACTATAAACAGTGGTCAGTCTCTGGTGACCATCATTAGAGAGAAGGGCATGAGAATTACAGAAATTCAGAAAGATCAGCCTGATCCCTTTGGAGAACATACTGAAGGAGGGAGATACTTGCCCTTGGGCCACAAAAATTATTTCAGAGATCCAGAAAAGTAAAACAGGGTGCAAGTGGAGACTCCACTGTGGAAAAATGGGGAGAGATTCAATGATGTCTCAAATACTATGGGCATAGATTTGAAGGACTTACTGACTAATTGGGCATGAAAGATGAAGAAAGAGATGATCATATGAGAAGTTACAGATTTTTATTCTGGAGAGTTTAGTCTTTGGTGTCCATTGCCATTCACCAAAATAAGAAGATCAGGATGAGAAGCAAATATTAGAGAAGTAATAAATAGACAGAGAAAGGGGAGTCTCTAAAGGAGACTAAGAAGCAATACAGAGGTAGGAAAAAAAATCAGAAAAGAACCGTGTTGTAGAAACTTAGGGCTGGAGGATTTCAGAGTATAGAGGCTTATCAACAGTCACAAATGTTATAGCCCACTCTAGAAAATGGAAGGATTGCGAAGAAGTATATTCAGATTTACATACCTGAGTTCAGTAATACCTTAGACAAAACCTTGGCATAATGTGTAAATGTTTATTCAGTTACATCCCACATTTATTATAGTTGGTTCTTCTAGTTTTGGGGTTCTGGTGAGGAACTATGAATCCTGACCTGAATGGTCCAAGCTCTGCCTCAAGGACTCTTGGCTCCAGAGGGCAAGGCAAACATGTCAACCGAGGTAGCCCCTTGATGGAGCAACCACACCTTGGTTGGATATAAATGTGAAGCTTTTACAAGACCCCAGGCTCAATCCGCAGTACATCCATTAAGTAAATAAATAACCCTAATTACCTACCCCACCCCTCAAAAAACCCCCACAACAAAACAAAAAAAGAATTTAAAAAATTAAGTTAAAAAGTAAAGCTTTTACAGTGTTCTTTATTGCCTTTAACTGTACTATGTTCACTTTCTCTTTCTGAACTTTAAAGTAATTTGGGTAGAAATGGTAACTTTATGACACATTTCAATGATTAAATTTAGCCCAAGAGATATTAAAGCTTCAGTAGCATAACCAATTCAAACTTCCTCTTCCCTACCATTAGGCCACACCTGTAGCTCCAAAGACCTGTAGAGAGAAGAGGGAGTTGGTGTCTCCAGAGACACTCCCACCCCACCCCCGACTCTGGAGTAGGCAGAGGTGAATTTAGGCACTGATTACCTGTATGTGGTGTGAGCACACTCCTGGCCCACTTGCTTGCTTCTGACTCTATCGGTTAGTGGTCGTCTTTGCTGATACGTGGCTCTCTGTGTGGTGTTTGTGGGCACTATCACTTTCTCCTGGCCTCATGTTCCTTATGGAGAAGTGTCATCTCTCACCAGAGGTTTGCACATTGTAGCCCTACTCCAGGTGCCTCACTGGGGACTGTCTGAAGTGCCCTACAGCTTCCTCTTGCAGCCTCTGTGCTCCTTCCCTGGAGGTGCAGGAGGTGTTGGAGCAGTACCACACAGGCCCCGGGACTGCAGGGACCTGCAGGGGAGAGAGGCTCATCCAGGTCCCCTCAGGCACACACCATCACTGTCCCTTCAGGGACTTCCGGTGACATGTGGTTTCCACAAGTAGAAATCTCTGAATAAGAAGCTGGCCCCAGTCATTATGTCTCTATCCCCCTTCTGACTCAAAAGGATCCATGTCAAAACTCAATTTTGTTGACCACGCCAGGCACATCTGTAGGTCCTGCAGCTCAGCAACCATCCAACTAGGGCAATAGACTCAGTTTCTGGTTCTGGGCATCTTCGTGAGTGATTTTCTTGGATGAAGCTCCAATTTAACTATCCAGATATATCCTTGTCTCAATGGTATAGAATTAAAAGAAGTAGTTTTGTCTTTAAGTGAATTCTTGAAAAAAATGTCTGATCTCAATTGTTGGTGATTCTCTTTAGAAGGTGAATGCTTGCACTGTTCATTCCTCAGTTTGGGGTCTTTGACAAAATTTTGGGAATAAGGGAAAGTCACACTCAACAACTTGTTGAATAGCTATCAAATGCCATGTTCTATATGATTTTGTATGAAAGTATAAGCAGACACAATCTGCACAGGATAATACTGAGGAGGGGGTGATTAACAATAGAGAAAACAAGAGGAAAGGAGTTGTGCAAATCAGAAGAAGCTTCCCAACAAAAGTCAAGCCTGAGTTGGGTTTTCAAGAATGAATAGGAATCCTTTAAGAAGATTGTGGTGTTTATGCTAAAAATATCTTTTTAATAATCCATTCTGACTACCCTATGTAAAATGGAACTTAGGTATGCAGGCTAATACTGTATAGCTTAATTCTGGGAAGCATAAGCAGGTCTATGAATTTGGAAAAGTCACTGGGCAGCTGTTCTCACTCACTCATTCCCTCTCTGGGGCCACATGATTTTACTTTGATTCCTCACTTCTCTCTCTGTAAGGTGGCTCTTTGCTTACTCAGTCTCCTTGGCCAGGGCTAATCATGGCTACCTCAACAGAAAATTTAGACTGACTTTACAGTTCAGTTCCCCAAAGACAAATGACTAGCCAGTTGTTCTCTCTCTAAAATTCCCTGAACAAAAATGCTTAGTAGCTGAACAGGTGTCATGAATCCACTCCTAATCCAATTTCATAAGGCCAGGGTGTGACTAGAAAGGGGCAGAAAGTGGTTTGTGGGAGGAGGCTGTGGGCAAAGCAGTCACTGCTTTGAGGTGTGAATGGAAAGGAAATGGTCGGGCAGCTTTCACAGGAGAAGAAAACAAACTTCAGACTAATGAAGAATTTGGGCTTAGGTATAGGTTCAAGGAAATTCATTGCATGTTCTGGGAACTCCAAGTTACTGTCTTTTTAATGGTTGCAGTATAATTTGTAAGGATGGTGGACATGGCAGTAGTTGTGGTAAGAAAGGCATGAGGTTATGCTCTAAAAGCCTTATTTTGAAGTTATGCTTGATTTTATTTATGATGAGGATTGAATCTATGAATAGGCAAAATAAGAAACTATCTACACAGTATAATTTAAGAGTGGGCATTAATGGTGGCAGTTAGGGTTTAATTGCTACAGAAAACTTAGGGGACCCAAAATGATAATGTTCACAAATTTGTGTTTTATTTCAGGGAAGTGACACAATATAGTAACTATATTAAAATTAGTAAATCATCCAAAGCCAAAGACTGTCTCCCAACTAGGGGTCCAGAGAGGTTAGGTGTTGGCTCCTCTCCCCTGAAGCAGTGAGCATACACAGCGAGCATGAGAGTCACTAAACTTCATAAATTTTTTTATAGACACTTTGTTCCATAACGGCAAATTCCAGCAGCCCTGGAATTGGCCTTAATTGTTGAACTAGAGTAAGAGATGTATCTGCACGTCTCTGACACCTGGTGAACAGCATTGCTCTGTAACCACGAGTCTGAGGTAAATTTCAGGGGAGGAGGACTGGAGGGGATTGTATAACCTTGTCGGTACTGTTTGTCAATACCTGTGAGCTCAGTGATTTCCACCTAGCTTCAGTGAGTTCCCTGGAGAGTTATGTCATTAGGGATGGTTACATAACACAAATATACCTACATGAACAGCAGAGTCTAAGAAATTTGACCTGGACTCCATTCACAGTCCCTGGTTCAGAGGAGTTCTGTGCATGGATAGATTGCTCCTAATGCAAGAGAGGAAGCAGATAGCCCTTCGGCAGGGAGGATAGTAGGAACCCACTCTTGACCTCTCTGGTCCCCTTACTGGAAGACAGTCTTTGGCTCTGATGAATATACTTTCTTTAATGTTGTTGCTATATTGTATTGCTTTGCTGAAATGAAACAGAACTTTGTAAACATTATCATTTTAGGTCCTGTAAGAATTTTCTGACAGCTACAGTTGGTAATAATATTTATTGAATTTAACCGGAGTGGCCACAGTTTAGCTATTCCAACCATGTGCTTATGTTACCTAAAGCACCATAAAGCTTTCCAGTAGAGTGCACATTTTGAAGGTTGGTTGATAAATGGGTCTGGACTGCTCCTAATCCTAAGAGCATAATCTACTGTATGGTCAGTGTCAATTGGATGTGGGGCTCTGGGAAGAAGGTATTTCTAGATAAGGGAAGAAATACTTCCTTAACCTGGTGATGACACCATCACAAAAGGTCTTGAACCAGTAGTCTTATATAGAGTTATTACTCTGAGGGAAAAATATCCTTCTTTAACCACTTGAAATGTTATTCTTCTTTCTGGTGAGCATTTCATGTTTACTGAGAAAGTTGTTGGAAGTGGCCATTTGTCATTTTGAACACTTAAGACCTAGCTTTAAATCTAGCATTATTAATTCAATATTTTCACTTCAGGTTCCTCTGAATTCAGCCTCCTCCCTGGATAGAAGCTGTCTGACACTTTGTCCTGTGGGAGTCGTTCATATCTGAAGTAAACACTGAGTGTTAATGCATATCAAATCTCCTCTTGACACTTTGAGATTTTTAACACCTGCTAGCTCTGAAAGCTAAGATGTTAAATCAGGTGAAAAACATTGCAATATTTTTAAAATTGAAGACACAGTTCAAGAATTTTTAAAGTCTGAGTGTTTTGTCGACAAATAATAAAAAGTAATTTGTTGTTTTAAAGAACAACAACAAATGTGTGAGACAACTGAAGAATTCAGGCAATGGCTCTATTTAATTACTAAAATGAGTTCAAAGAAACATAAGACCTATGCATTAATATATTTGACTGTTTCTGAGAAGGGTGTGAGTTAAAACTTTTCTCAACAATTGCTACTAAACAGAATGCTTGTTCAGACACAAATGAGAATTTAATTCAGTATTCTTGATGATAATCATATACTTTAATTTAGACTGTGTGCCAATTAAAAAATCAGAGGGATCTACTATGAGACTGGCCATTTTGGAAACTAACATAGGTGAGGAAATTATGACAGTTGTTATGAATTCCTACTGATCACTAACCTTATATACAGGTACTTATATACAAGCATGTGTATTTCTAAGTTGACAGACATACAGATATATATTTAAAAGTGATGTGTTACATGATTTAAAAAACATAACCATGCATCAGTAGGAAAACAACTTTTGAACTTTTCACAGATTTTAAACACAAACATTTGAGAAGTGAATGAAGAGGAGAAGCAAGATGGGGAAAAGGGAGGAAGGAGAGGAGGGAGATAGGAAATTGCCCCGGGATAAACAGTGTGAGCACCAACTGCATTTGGAAAATGTTATGTAATAGAGAAGGGACTCATGTTGGCTGCTAGCGGTTTGACTGATTCTTTCATGTGATGACTGTATTAAGTACCAACTAGGCTAGAAACGCGTTAGTAGAAAAAGCACCAGGATTGGAGGCAGGAGAGCAAGTTCAAATCTGGGACTGACACTTAAAGCTCCCTAAGAACTCCATTTCCTTATGTCCCAAGTAAACGAAAGAAAGTAACTGATGATTCATACCTCAAAAGGTAATATGAGTATTAAATGCTATAATGTAGCAAAGAGAATATTGCCTTCTGTAAGATAGTGTTCAAGAACTATTATCCCTTCTCTTTTTCCCTGTGGAAAACAGATAGGTTCTTAATCTATACATTTTTTTGTTTGTTTTACACATAGGCAGGGAGAGGCAAGACACTATCTTGAGTTTTTTTAATCTGTGATTTACAGAAAATACTTCCAGTTAAATTATCCTTGTCATTTAACTGTGCTGTATTAGATAAAAGGAGCCTTCCACTGTGTAATTCTAAAAGAATAAGACTTTTTTTGCTCATATCTTCTTAATTCAAATTTTTAAATCAGTCACTGAGGCAGAAACTAAAATTTACTTTTTGTTTAATGTTTAAAACTAACATTGAAAAAATACTAGAATAATATTGTGCATTTGATTAATTAATATGTTTAATAGTAATGATTTTAGGGACTAAATAAGACCAATAACCTAAAAGCTTTGTTTATTCAGTTTTGTAAACTATCCTGTCATTTTACTTTCATTAGTTCAGAATAGTCTTAACTTTGTTTTACGTAAATCACTCAGCACATCAATGAAGTTTGAGTCAGGAAAACAGGAACAGGAGTAGGTTTTTCAACAGAGGAAATTTAAAATAAGAATTAGTTCAATTGTATTGAAGGACTGAAAAAGGAAATAATGGGGTAACACAAAGATTAATAAGGGCAAGAAGGAGGTATCACCCTTAAGATTAGGGCAACGAAGGGCAAAGGTTGGGGTTGTCAGAACCTAAAGTCTTCAAGCAGGATTGGCATTCACACCCTGGGGAGAGGGTGCCACCAGGCTGATGCTGGCATCACGGGAGCTCAGAGCTGCAACTGGACCCATGAGGAAATCAAATCCAGGAGGAGGGAGCATTGCCTGGGTGGCTGGTGCTGGTAACTCTGAAGCCCAGGAGTCCCACATTGTGGAGCCTTAGACATCTGAGCAGAGTGTGCTGCCCTCCTCATCCTGGAAACCCTGAGAAGAGCAACGAGATTGCTTCTGGAAGGAAAGAAAGAAGCTAGAGATTAGAACCGATGGCTGCTGCTGGGTTGAAGGTAGATGGCTGGAGGGTGGTGACACTGACAACGGCTGTCAAAGATGGATCACATCCCTTCTCCCCTGCTTCCTCTATGCCTCTAGGGTCTTCATTTTGCAGAATCTAAACAGAAAATCCACTGGTTAGGGAGCATGATTTGTGGAGCACCAAAGAGAAAAGAAAGGAAGAATAGATTTAGACTTAACAGCAATAATTTTGTAACAGGCAGAATGACATTTCATAAGTTTAGCAAAATCTTTCTCATTATCAGTTTTGTCCAGCAAATTCAGTTATCTATGGATTTAATGTGTGCCTATTTGTAATACTCCATCAACAAAGAACTGAGTATATGGTGTCCATGGAAAACAAGTTAATATCTTAGTATAATTTTCAATTCAATATTAAATATCTTGATTTAAATTCAATCAGAGAACTGTTGAATTATCATCATCCGTTCAATGGATTACCCACATATGAGGATCTAGTGGTATTTGGCATGAATTCTGGTAAATTATTACTTTTTATCAAACTTCAAATATTCATTAATAAAATATACTTTGTTTTAGGATTCTGTAAAATGATAAGTGTTTTATTAGTATAAATTATTATAATTAATAAATTATTATTATTGTTGTTATTATTATCTGCTGCATAAATTCCCTCCTATGGTATAAGTTTATGCAGCAGAATCCTGTATCTTGAGTCTGCCCAGTGTTGAAATCAAGCTCCTCTATTTACTGTGTCCAGTGATGGAAAATGTGACAGTGATTTGCTCTGGCACATAAATATTTGATTTTAGTGTGTGAAGAGACTAGCCCTTCATGTTGCAAAAAATTGTTCCTGCTTCTGTAATCATCTCTGTTCCTGGTGCTTCTTTTCAGCCTATGACATGGCATTTATTTTAAAGTTTCACTTGAATTACAGTTTTGTCACCGAGTACACACAGAAAAACACAAAGCACATTCTACTGCAGCTGGAAAGATAGGAAAGTTGAGGACTATAGTACAAAACTAACACAGTAATCAGAGAAATCTAATTTTTCCCAAAGGATCTATGAATCTACACTCTACTGGATGGCAGCTCTCACATTTTCATTTTCTTTTCAGAGTTTCCAATAACTCTGTCTTTGAAAAGTGTTTTTGCCAGGATTGATAGCTGCAGAACTGAGTCTGGGAAATAAATAATCCAGCATCCAGGTGAAAAGAATGGAGAAAGATGAGTGAGTTCTTTAAAGTTGTTCTTTCCTATTTTCATAAGTTTCTTCACCCTACATAAATAAATAATTTTACTGTCTGGATAAATTTGTTTTATTAACAAGAGAATAAGAAAAATAAAATCAGTAAAGTAGAAAACTGGATTAAAAAAAGAATTAAAATGGCTGAATCAAACTTATTCTAGTGAAAATATCAAATAGCCAAACTAGATGATGCAATAATTTTTTATTGAAGTATAGTTGATTTACAATATTATGTTAACTTCAAGTGTACAGCATAGTGATTCAGTATCTTTACAGATTATACTTCATTAAAAGTTATTACAAGATAATTGCTGTAATTTCTTATGTTATATAATGTATCTTTGTTGTTTATCTATTATATACATAGTGGTTTGTATCTCTTAATCCCATACACCTAATTTGCCTCTCCCCTCTGCCCTCTCCCCACTGGTAACCACTAGTTTTCTTTTTATATCTGTAAGTCTGTTTCTGTTTTGCATATATGTTCATTTGTATTATTGTTTCAGATTCCACATGTAAGTGATATCATATAGTTTTTGTCTTTCTCTGACATAGTTTGCTAAGTATAATATTCTCTAGGTCCACCCACATTGCTGCAAATGGCAGAATTTTATTCTTTTTATAGCTGGATAATATTTCATTGTATAGATCTACCACATCTTTATCCATTCATCTGTTGATGAGCACTTGGGTTGTTTTCATATCTTGACTATTATAAATAGCACTGCTATAAACATTGGGGTGTATGTATCTGTTAGTATTGGTATGTTTTTTTCTGGGTATGTAACCAGGAGTGGAATCACTGGATTATACAATAATCATACTTTTATTTTGGGGGAACTTCCACATTGTTTTCCGTAGTGGTGTACCAATTTACATTCCTACCCACGGTGCACAAGGGCCCTCTTTTCTCTACAACCTCACCAATATTTGTTATTTGTAGAGTTTGATGATAGCCATTCTGACATGTGTGAGGTGATAACTCATTTTGATTTACATTTCTGTACTAATTTTTTGAATAATATTTGAATCACAATCAAAATAATGTCTAAATCTCTTTACAAATGCAGCAGTCTGCCTTTAGAAAGTTTTGGAGCAAATTGCCAGTTTCTCAAGATAAATACTGTCAAGATCAAGTAGGACCCTAGTCCCCACAGGATTCCTTTGGGTAGGTAGACAGTTTCCTACAAGAGGAAGCAGTGGGATCCATGCAGAGACTGAGTCCTGTAGACTAGAGAGAAGAGGTAAAAAAGTGCTTGAGAACCCCCTGGGTGTTTTCTCTGGACACATGCCAGGCACCAAAGATGTTATAAAATGGGCGGCCCTCAATTATTCAATAAGTAGCCATTGATTTGAACTGAATATTTAGTAACACAAAGGTCCACAATCAGAATTTCAAAGCCCAGCAAAATACATTTAAAAGACTAATCCTTTAAAATATAAATGATAACCCTCTATCTTCTGTGCCCTATTTTAGCAGTTAACATGCACACCTTCTACTGAATTGCCTGGGCAGTTTGGAATGGAAAGCCCTATAGGTTAGGAAGTTTAAGAGTTAATGGATGCTTTTGGTCTTCCAGCTGGTTCTAATAAGGGTAGTGAAATCAAACAACACAGTTCTTTAGAACCTGATTGTAATTCAGCTATTCAAATTCTTTAGGCCTCAACTTTGTTTATTACACCAATGACTTTTAGATTAACCTCCCCAGTCCATGTTTTTAACGAATGAGAGCTGAAATGATACAAGTCATATGATATTGGATAGGCTGATTTTAGAGCCTTAAATTCAAGCTTCCAAACTTTATCTTTGTGGCACATGTTTATTTTAAAATATTCATAGTGCCAGCTTTTGTTCTCTGCCCCCAGATTTTGTTCTCCTCCCTCTGTACAAAACAAGCACTTATGAAGGAGGAGAGGGACTGGTGCTAATTGTCTGTATTTTATTCCCTGACATATTTAACTAAGAGAGAGTAGACAAAGGGATTAGTGTATATGGTAAAAACCTGGCTTCCCGTCATCTACTAGGTTGATACTGGTTCTACAAACTTCAGATTCCCTGGGGAAAGTATGATGCTGAGACTCATTGTGTAGCTACATAGTTTTACTGGAAAATAGAACTGGCACCCTGATGTATTAGTCAGCTAGGGCTACCATGACAAAGTACCACAGATGGCGGGGCTGAAATAACAGAAATGTATTTCTCATTATTCTGGGGCTGGAGGTCTGAGATCCATGTGTCAGAGGGTTGGTTCCCAGTAAGGTCTCCCTCTTTGGCTTGTGGATAGCTGTCTTCCTCCAGTGTCCTCACAGCGTCTTCCCTGTGTGTGTGTGTCTGTATCCTAATCTCCTCTTCTAATAAGGTCACCAGTTATAGTGGATCAGTCCTACGCCAATGACCTCATTTAAACTTGATTACCTCTTTAAAGATGCTCTCTCCAAATACAGCCATATTCTCAAGTGCTGGAGGTTAGGACTTCAACATATGAATCTGAGAGGGACATAATTCAGCCCAGAACACTTGGGATGTTAACTCTACTAGCCAGTAGTTCCTTGGTAAATGAATTTCTACTGCTTCAATCAACACCAATATTTTAGAAAGAAAAAGTCATGAGAAATCCAAAGATAAAACTGAAAGAGAGAAAGAATAAGGTAGAAGAGGGAAGGACAAAATTCTGACTAAATGACAGACTCCCTAATTACGGGACACTTCTATACTCTATCCTCTGTGCATTCAGAGAAATTTCTGTATTGCTCCTTATCTTCAGTAAGGGTTTCAACGTGTCCAATCAGAATACACAATTCACAAATGGGAAATTTCCTCCTGATGCCTTCTCTAAATCTGTAAAAAAGTGAATTTGCATATTTGGCAAGCATGCAGAAGCTCGACACCATTCCAACACTGACAGAATAATTCGAAAGGATTTTAGATGAGACTTGTCATATTATTACTGTCTCTAATTAGCGCTCTAAAAGGTATAACATTCTTTCTGTGCAATTAAGCTCTATTCAGAAAGGTGTTAAATTCATTTTTTTTCTTGGGAAAAGAAAGATGTGGAAGCAATCTTGAGAAGTAGGATTATAGGGATCATGAGGGTGTAAGTCATCCAGGCCAAAACCCTGGTGCTTTCCTAGAGAAAAACACCATGTAAAATTATTCCATGGATGTTGCCAGCTAGTTATTATAAGCAAGAATCGATAGAACACATGTGCTGCAATATTCTTTTGTTTGGGTAGGAATTAAAGAGCATCCTTCTCTCTCTGAGAGGGACAATTGACTCTGTCTAGATGATTCTCCTTGGAGAGCAGTCTTTGAGAAGCTGACCTTCTCTACGATGGGGAGAAGCCCTTGCCTGGTTTCACTGCTGCTCTCCTCTATCTCTCTGCTAGGTCGTTTGTAGACCCTCATAATACAAGATGCCTGTGAGCCTCTGCTCATGTTCAGATAAGTCTCTGTGTACCACTGCAAGATGCATCCCTTGCTTTGTAGCAAAATCGGGAACCTCGCCACTTGCGACATTTTCAGTCAAGTTTCTAAACTTGCCAAAGAAAAAAGTGTATTTTAAATACATGCATGCTAAACAAATCTTAATTATACACACATATGTGATCATTAACTAAATATTCTATATATACAAACAACATTGAAAGCACTTCGATTATTTCAACTGAGGACACCCAAGATGCAGCTGGTGGTACTGATGCACTCTGATAGCTCTTGAAGGAAGCTATTCTCACAGAGCTGCCATTAATGATAATAGGGAAGGGAATTGTTTCAGATAGATTTTTTTAATGTTTTTAAATATTTTTATCTTTTTAACTTTTATTTATTTATTTATTTATTTATTTATTTATTTATTTATTCATTCATTCATTCATTTATTCATTTATTTATTTTTATTATTATTATTTTTTTAATGGAGGTACCAGGGATTGAACCCAGGACCTTATGTATGCTAAGCATGCTGTCTACCACTGAACTATAACGCCCCTCAATATTTTTATTTCTGGTTTAAATTTTGGCTCCTCTAATTTGTTTCAAATTTTAAAACTTTCTTAGATTTCTAGTTTAAAATATGATAGCAAACTCCATGGGTGTGTTGTGAATGGCTGACTTTACCTCCTTCAGCTTCACATCTTGATGCCAATCACTTCTTAAAGAGTTTTAATTTAATAGACAATAAAATTGAACGACTTGAAATAAATTATTTTGAGAAATCAGTAATAAGTACAAGATATACTTGGGTCAATTCTTTTTTGCTTCTAGGAAGAATCTTTTTGATGCTTGACTTTTTTTTTCTTTTTTGGTGTGTTTTTGCCTAACTGGAAAAGTTTTTATAACCTCATTTTCTTTTCATAGTTAGTAGCTCTTCCATACCCAGAAGTAAAATCCATCCTTTACTTCTGCAAACATTATTTTATACATGCAGCATTTGTCTCAGGAAAAGAGCAGTAAAATGATTGATTAGGGTATCTGGTTGTTTTCCTCCTAAAACACGCTTTATAAGTTAAGTAGAATTGGCTCTTTCACCATCATAATAATAGTTTAGTATATAATACCATCATAATAGTCATTTACATATATTAACTCAATCCATTTTCACTGATTAATTAGGTAGGTATAGCTAACCCTTATCTCTTTAAGAGCAGAAAGCAAGTGGATAAGGCCAGCTGCAAGCACTGGGGGCTGCATTGTGAACTGAGAATATGGAGACAACATGGCTCATCATTTACTAGTTGTGTCATGTGTCATATGAAGAGTAATTGACCTTAGATAAGTTCCTCATCAGAAGTTTAATCTGGAAAATTTTATTGGTAAAAACATTTTATGGAAAATGCAGGAACATTCTTACAGCTAAATAAAACATCATTAAACATACATTTCGTTGAGAATATAACTTCTTATTTTCTTAGGATATGTTTCTAGAAGTGAAATTGCTCAGCCAAAAAGCATGGGCATGTTGAATGTTTTGATGCATATTTTTAAATGATCTTTTAGAAAAGCCAATTTTTAATAGGGGAGTCAACAGTTCATCTCATGTTACTGGAATACTGATATTTTATTTGTTTTTTCTTTTTTCTTTTTTCTTTTACGTATTTACTTTAATGAGCATAAACTATTCACGGAACAAAAAAATAAAGGAGAGTTATATTTATAGAATATCATTTCAGCCTATCTTCTCATGGCGATCCATTTGATTTTTAACTTATCTTGAGAGTGTTTTTTAATTATTTAAATGTTCCCTCCAGGTTAAGACCATAATCCAAGACGATCAAGAAGACTGAATTCTCAGTTGGTTGATTGTTGCTATAGACACACACACAGATAAACTAAGACATTAAACATAAGTCCCTTTATATAGAAAAGACTTAGCAAATAGCTTCAATATTATTTATTCTTTCTTTAGTGTACATAATATCTGCCTTATGCATGTGTGTGTGTGTGTGTATTATATTCTTTTGCCTACCTCTTAATGATCTTGTAAATGTATATTATTTCCTTACTTGAAAATCAGTTGCACATATTTGAGTAATATTAGTTAGATTTTTCACATAAATCAGTTTTTCCTTTTGGTAACTCCATTACGCGAAGATTTTTGAATGCTATTTTTTCTTTCCTACACATGTATTTGAGGACATATCTGAAACAAGGTAGTTAGATTTCCTGTAGAAATTGGAGATTTACCTGTTTAAACAGGTCTATTTGTGCACTTTACATTTTGGAAATGTTAAATAAAAATACACAACTTTATTTTTTAACCATTTTCAAATGTTTAATAGCCAGTACTATAAAAAAAAATTCCTTCTTTGTTGTAATCTGATTACTTGGAGTGTCTCCTTATCCTGATCTAAAAACAAAAACAGAAACAAAAAACAACATTTAGTCCAATGTTTTAAGGTGATACGTTAAGGGGACTTTAAATAGAAATAAACCCAGAAAAGAATCTATAATTTAAAGCACAATTGATCTTAACATGGGGAAGCTGATTTAAAATTAATGCATTCATAATACTTAAAAATATATGAAAAATGATTAGACTGAATATACAGATAAGTTCTTGTCCTACTCTTGAGAAGATAATAGAAAAAATTCAAGTTATGTTTATAAAAAGTAAAAATAAAAATAATTTTAAAATAGACAATTGATTAAATACATAATAAAATATAACATTTTCAGGCAAAATGATGTTACAAATCCGTATTTATTTATATGGATATGTTTTGATGTTAATGTATTTATCAAGTAACCATTAAGAAATAATTTCTCATTTCCTTGTCTTAATCTCTTAATAATATACATTTCCAATTTTAGGTGTGATAACAAGATTTCAAAACATTAATGATGTGTTTTTTATAGAGTGTTGAAGAAAATTTCTTAAATGCCATCTAATAACTATCAAATTATCTACCGAGGAAAATATATCAGACGCTTGGGTAATTATGATATTATAAGAAGCATGCTCATTTTGCTGATTTGTTATGATCTCTCTGTTTACAAAGGTATTATAACTTCAGTTTAAAACATCACACAAAAACATTATGAATTCCCCTGAAATGTTTTTTCATCCATTTATTTTCTGCTTTTCTGCACACAAATGCTGTTGAAAAGTATGAGTAGATCTGTCACTGCCTTATCAGTCTGTCCAATCCTCAGTCACCTGGAACGTTAGAGGCTGAGTTTATCTCTGAATTGGATATTCACTCTGAAGCCTTTCAGAGCCACTGTCACAATGAGTCTGGCTAACTCTGAACACCATTTGTTGTATCATTTTATTTTACTCCCTTGGAAAATGAACATAATTCATACGGAGCTCTGCTACCACACCGTTAAAAAAACCAAGTTCCAAGAATGTAAAACTATCAAAAAGACAGCAAATGTCAATTTTATTGCTCTTACTGTATTTCTTCAGGCTGCTGAGCAAATTGCTGTGAGTGATGTTGTTATTGTAATCTATACATTAAGGAGAGAGAAGAGATACTGGCAGCGATTCAGTTAATAACCCCTATTAATGTCTCTTGACTCCCACACTCTCATCTCCCCACAACTTCCATCCCTGGTTGAATATTTTTTACTTGTCATAGTTAGCCAAAGTTATTGATGGGGAGGTATCAGATATGTGTGCTGTGCATGGGAAAGGAGTTTGGGGAGGGCGGGGAATAATGTTAACTACTGCAATTAAAAAAAAAATAGTGTTTCCTAGGGCATCCTAAAACATGAGGGCTCGGAAAGAGTAATGGCTACTTGCATTGAGAGATTCCACCATGCTTGGCTCATTGCTAAGAAGCAGATTATTTATTCTTTACAATAATCACACAAGTAAAATATCATCCTCATTTTACAGATAAGAAAATTGAGATTAGAGAGTTTGGATACTTGCTCTCAGTCCTGCTACCAAGTAGTAAGAACCTTGATAAGTCTCTGCTTTTAACTTGTACCCAGGACCTCTATTCTCAGAAGTCTACTATGCTCACCAGTGTTTGGTGTATTTCTTGAGCTCATAAAAACGTTTTTCCTTCTAATACTAAGTTTATTTGAACTTTTAGATCCCAAATATTTAAGTATCTTTCTATTTGGCTTTAAAGTCTTTAATCCTGGGTTTTTGAATATCTTCATATTCTTAGCATCAAAAACCACAGATATTTAAAATGATATCAGTTGAATTCTACATATTTCACATGTAAAATTCTTGTAGTCACAATTTGTGGTCACTCTACATTGCTGAGGATTCACTATTGTATTAATAAATATGATAAATTACATTGTGCTGGAATGAATGTCTATTATTATTATTATTATTATTTATTTTGCTGCCTATGGTATTATAGAAACAACATGAAACTGTCCACAGGGTCAAATTGAATAATCTTCTTTGGACTCTGAAGTCCTCTTTATTGTCCTTCATATCTCTTTGGAGTAACCCTACTGCCCTGTTTCAAGCTCACCCCCTTTCCAAAATCATAGACAATGCGTTCCCAGCTGTATGCATTATGAAATTACAGGAGAGGTGAGTCTACCAAGATCTGGCTACCTCATGTTTTCATACATCTGCAGAAGATGAGAGGAAAGTGCAGACAGGGAATAAGAAATAATCGGCCCAAGAATCAACATTCCATTACTCCTTGTGTTCACAACAAATACACACTATTATACAAAGATGGTGGAGATTATACTTTCCTCACATGGCACACCTAAAAAAGTCAGTTGTTTTATGGGGAAGACAAAGAAAGTTTAGGTTAATCATGCCTTTCATAGGATGTTTATCTTTAGCTAAATGACTGTATTAAATGCAGATAAACCATCCTATTAAAAAGTGGCAAAATATTTATTTTTCATTTATCAAAGAGAAAATCAAACATGAATGTAGTCATTAACGAAACATGCACATTAATAATGCCTCCCACTAAGCTATTCCTCCACGTTCCTTATGAGGTACAGGCCATTCAATGAGTTATTGGGTTTTTTTAGTTTAAAGTTTAAAGTTATATTCAAACAGTTAAACATTTACTCAAGGCTCTGCTGTCAACTGAATGATGAAAAAAAAAAAAAGTTCTTAACTTCCAGTTCCATTCTTTGTCCTGGAGTAGTTCTGCCTCCATGGGAACACTGAGCTGAGAGAGACTGTAGGTGGAACATAAGCAATGTCACTATTGCCATTCCCAGCAATTATAAGTTTATTGAATGCTTACTTTGTTCAAGGGACTTTGAAGGATGAAAACAGGAATAAAACATAGTCTTATAAATGAAACAAAATTACTTTACAATTTTCTTTTTTTTTATGTGGGTGATGGGAAATCATCTTCCCCTACAGATAATTACCAATATAGAAATGGCAAAATTTCAGATGTGAATGTGATGCTTTGGGACCTAAGTTCTCCTTGATTTCCATTGTCACATCGAAATTCAAAGGTCATATCTAACAGCACTGGGTCCCACTTTTTCCTCCTCCCCTCTCTCATGCCCATTCTCTAAATTTCCATAGAGTACTGCCGATTCAGAAGATAATTGTGCTTTTTGTAACAGTTCTTGCTGGATTTTCTCAGCTCTGTCACTTAAGAGCTAGGACATGTTTGCATTTTACCAGAATTCTTTTGAGTGTCAGATTTCCTATCTATAAAAGGTACAAAATAAAACTTAACTTACCCTCTTGTTATGATTACATGATACAGTACATTAGTCCTTTGCCAAGCATATAAAGCTGTGAAATCATGCTATTTTATAAGAAGCACAAAAATGTAACAACCACTCCAAAATAATTCTCTCCTTGGTCTGCCACAGGATCTAAAGTATCTGTCACTTCATTCACCCCTTTGACTTTTCCAGGAGGTCCCTGTTAAACTATAAATATGTCACACAATTGAATATTAAATATTTATATTAAATAGCTGTGATGGGTTACAATGGAAAACATTTATCAAATGCAGTAATAAAAAGAAACAATCGAAAGCAATAAAAAGAAACAATACTGATTCATGCAACAACATGAATGAATTTCACAAATATTAGGCTGAGTGAAAGAAGCCAGTTAGATACAAAAAATAGTTCACACTGTACATGGTTTTCTTTTTATGAAATTCTAGAATATGAACAACTAAAAAGGGCACAAGGGGACTTCCTGGGGTGATGAAAATGTTTTATTTCTTCAAAATTGTGTGGATTACACTAATGCATGTATTTTTCAAAACTGATTTAAAGGAACAGTTAAGATCTGAAGATATCACTCCATATAAATTTTAATTAAGAAAAAAAGCACATCTAAGCATTACTGTGTTTCTTTTTAAATAGTTCTCACATTTTTATGGATGCATTCCTAAATATTTACAGATGAAAAGATATATGCAATTCTTGAGATTTAGTGAAAAAAAAAACTGAGGGAAGAGCATAGTGATTAAAAAAAAATGAGTGGATGAGAAAATAGATGAAACCTGATTGATGATGCATTGGAAAATGGTGCAATTGGGTGATACTCCATTGACAGTTCTTTATTTTCTCTATCTTTGTGTATGTTTGAACATTTTCCATAATAAAAAGTTGAAAGGAGAGAAATCATCTTGGTTTATCTCCCTTTACAAGAGAAAACTGAACAGAAGGACATAACTTGTTCAAGCTCTCAAAACCAGAAAGCAAACCAATTGCCATGTTTAACCTACTGTCTCTGATCCCAAGGAAACAAAATACGAGCGTTTTGGAAAGGCTACTTTTAGAAAGGGTAGACGAATAGTGTGAGTTGTTGTTTAAGGAATATATATACTTGCTTCTCATCTCCTTTGGCTTCAAAATTGTTCTGTAGATATATGCTGCGTTTTGCTCACATTTCAGAATGTGTATGCAAGGATCAGAAAAAGAATTTTTTTCTTACAAGAATAAACACAAAACAAAATACAGCAAAGATTTGTTTTTCCCTTCCAGTTCTAAAAGCATCCTTCCATTCCAGGCAAAGAAAGCACAGGCATTCTGTTAGGGGAGGAGCTTGGTTCTCCATTCTGGTGTGATCCAGGAACAGCTGTTTTCCCTCCAGCTCTGAAAGGTGAAACTGTATTAAGCAAAGTGGGGGGGGGGTTGTCTTGAAGCCTACGAGCTTGTTTGTGTGTCCGTGTGTGGGATGGGGTGCCGTGTCAGCGCTAAGGACAACGTAAATCAGAAGTCAGAAAGGTGAATGGTGTGTAGAATTTCCCTTTTCAGAAGGGGACGGAGGAGAAATTGCAAATGATAGTTCAGGAGAATAAATCGCGGTGGATTTGTCTCTTCCATCCAGGCACGTGATTCTGGAAAGTAAATTCCATTCTGAGATCGAAAAGCTTACAGCCGCTTGGTTTCGACGGCTGGGGGATATTTATTTCTTGTTCCACTGATGTGAAAGTCAGCGTCTGGCAGCCGCTGATTGGTGGAAAAGAAAATGGTGATAGTGGGGTGGGAAGAGGATTTGACGAGCCTCCTGCCTCCTCAACCTGTAACTCTTCTTTACTAGTCTCCTCTCCACCTGTGAGACCATTTCGGGCTCATCAGAGGTTAGGAGCAAACGCAAATCTGAAGGATATTTAAACAAAAGCATCCTTAACGTTGTGTTCTACGACCCTTAATCACATTTCAACGTTCCGAGAGAAACGTGCTCTGTGAGCACACTTCCTAAGCCGCCTGGCTTCTTCAGCAGCTCCCAGACAGATTGGTTCTATCTTCGGTGGTCCCACTTCCCCAGGCTGGCTCTGACGTGGGGCTCCCCTTGAGGAACCAGAGGGAAAGGCGGAGACAGGGAAGGAGGGTGGATGGGAAAAGGGCGAGACGGCAGCCCAAGCATAACAGCTTTGAATCTCCAGAAGAGCCCCTGTGACCCTGAACTTGAGGTGAAGTGAAGAACATCCCACCTACCCGGCCCCCAGGACCAGGCGGGCGGCTGAAGCTGGAGGTACAGCCTTCCCCCACCCCCACCCCCTTCCGAGGAGAGGAGTGAAGCGCACGCGGCGGGGAAAGCAGCGAGCGCCGGGAGAGGGGCGGGGAGAGGCGCTGACAAATCAGCTGCGGGGGCGGTGAGCCGAGGAGAAGGAGGAGGAAGAGGAGGAGGAGGACCACGACGAGAAGGGGACCCGGGAGAGGGGGCGAGCGACCGAGCGCAGAGACGCGGGGTGAGGTGTGTGCTGGCTTTAGAACAGACCCTGGGACCGAGCCTTGCCTTTAGCATCCTTGGCGCTCTCTCCCCGCCTTCCCTTCTGACCTTCTGTCTTTTTCCCTCGGATCCTCTCGTGCGAGGGACGGGGACTGGCAATTCGACTACAGGTTCGCTGGTTCGCCTCCGACGCCCCCAGCCTCTCATCACCGGGCTGTGCTGACAGCCGCCGCCTCTGGGGACCATCCCTCTCCTAGTGCCGCCTCCACCCTTCCTGTGCGCTTTTTATCCTCCCTTTTCCCATTTAAATAATATTTGGGAACTGTTTTAAAAAATTTTTTTTAAGTAGGGGTGGGGGAGAAATCAGAGTTCCGAGGAGCCAAGGGATTCAGGTAAGGACCTGTGGATCTAAACGGCAGATTTGGAAATCCTGGAGAAAACCTGGTGGGAGAGGAGTCATTGCGGACACCTGGGAGGGGGCTGGTGCTGCAGTGACGACCCACTGTAGTCAAGTTTTTCGAAGGTACTTATCCTTTTGGTGAGCTTAATGAAAGTAGATTGACCTGGCTTTCCACCTGCGTCCAGTACTCCCGTCTTCCCGTCTTCAAAAGCTGAGAGGTTAGGGATCTCTGATACGCTTTTCCTTGGAAACGCGAGGATGCTCAATCGAATATGAGTATTCAACTTTTACTTCTCTCTTTACTTAAATCCCCCAGTCCGCCCTCTCTGTTCTCTCTGTAAACAAGCTGTGTTTGGCAAATCATGGAAGCGCTAAGAGGGCAAGTCAACAGGTGGTAAGGGGTTAACAGGTGAGGGCTTTGAGATGGTGGAGGCTCAGCGTACTGAGAACGCCCCCTCGAGTGGCCGGCGAGCTTCTGGAGACTGCCCACGAGTGTGAACTCGCGCCTGCCAGCCTGCCTGCTCCGGGTAGAGGGCGAGGGCTGGGTGAATTGTCGAGTGGGCACGCAGTTGGCCTGAGGTTCAGCCACACCCAGAGTGAGTTGTTCTCTTCCCTCCCCTCTCCATGGTCAACCTGTTAGCCATCTTCTGGGATTTAAGAGTGTCCCTGACCCCATGCCTCCAGTTCCCTTTCTTTTCCTGTGATCTGTCGTCTAAACGCAATTCTAACTTATAGTCACGTTTTGGACCCCGGGAAGTTGAAAGGGGTCCATCTTTTCATGCAACTCCACTTGGAAAACGCAGTAAGAACAGCTCAGATGATTCATCCTAATCTATGTTTAGGCGGCTAGACTTTTACCAGCCAAGATGGATGGGAGATGCTAAAATTTTAACGCAAAATCTAAACAAAACAAAATGCTAGTTGATCCAGTGGTTGAAATGAAGGTACTCTTTTAAGAGTTTCACACTTTGGGAGATTCTGCTCACTTTCAGTGATTTTCAACCTTGGGTAGTTCTAATTTTGTTTTGCTTTATGGAAAAGTTATCAAAGTATATTTTATGTTCTCCAGGGTGGTGTAAAGGAATTCAATAGCCATGGATGTGTTAATGAAAGGACTTTCAAAGGCCAAGGAGGGAGTCGTGGCTGCTGCTGAAAAAACCAAACAGGGTGTGGCAGAAGCAGCAGGAAAGACTAAAGAGGGTGTTCTCTATGTAGGTAGGTAAGCCCCAAGTGTCATTTTGATATTTATTTATGACTGATGGTTGGGATGATTGATGCTTTAAATCTTGGTGTTTCTCACTCAGTTTTGCATCTTCCCTTGTCAAAAAGATGGACTGAATCAGAGGTGTGTGTGGGTAGGTGAATGTATATGTTTGAACTAATAGTAAAAAGTGGGGCTAATCTTTTCTTCTGCCAGATTACTTAATTTTGCAATAATGCTTAGGACTTTGTTTCTTTTTTAAAAGGAATATGTCTATGCAGAAGTAACTATCATTCTGAGGACAGTTTTTGAAACTTAGTCTTTTAAAAAAATACTCAAGAATTTGTTAAGAATCAAAATCACTCATGGAATTTGATTTCTTTAATCATCATGTAGAGTATTTGGTAATTTGGGCATATTCTAATTTTAAAATAAGACTTTGATATGGCCTTGAGATATATAAAGAGAGACCTACTGTGGCCCTGAAAAGGAAAAGACAAAAGGTCTTTGGTGTAGTTACTCCTTGTGACCACTTGGTAAGCTGGGGACAAAGTGCTCCAAAAAGTGCTTGAGGGTTGCTAGTATCTCCAAGTCACTTCATAGTTTATTTATTAAACAGCACACATAATAAATTGAAATTGATGCTTATCATTTCTACTTGTTTATAAATTCCCATCTTGGAGTATTCACGCAGACCCTGACTTTCTTCTCCTTATCTTGAGCTGTGTTAGGTGGTGTGTTATTTTACAAACCCCTTCAAATTCTTTGGGGAAGAAATAGCCACACATATAGACACATATATATATAGACACACACTCATCCATAGGGACACGCAGACACATACGCATACACTCACCTACTGCCTTTTCTGTCTCTTCTCTTCCTCTGAGCTCTTCCGTATTCTCCGGTAGCAGCTATGGCAACAGTAGCCACAGGATGAGCAATAAAGTGGAGGATGAGCATATTGGGTGGCATAGGACTCTGTCTGTGGGATGAGAAAAAGCTATGCTGTCACTCCAACATAGATGGCTGGAGAAAAGTGATGACTTGTAATGATTTTTCCTGAATGCTTCTCATTTGAAATTTTTATTTTTATTGTTCATAGACTCTTGGCTTGATCTTACCACAAATCTTTAGATGAATTATTCTGTATCTTAAAACATATTTTCAGAAAACCGTTTAATTAAAAATCTTATAAGAGGAAAAAATTGATGGGTTAATTTCAAGGTTTTTTGCAAAGTGTGAATTGTATCATTTTAGGTGGAATTTGGAATATTGAATCAATGACATGCAAATAATCAACATCTTTCTTTATATTTGTCCTCAGTTTTCCAAGTTGTGCAAGTGCATGCACACAACTATTCTTCGATTTCAATTACTTTATAACTTAGTAACTTTAAAGATTTTTTAAGGGATGATAATATTCACTCTATTAGTTTCTAATGAGTCCAGAAATGACTAAATATTAAATTAACATATTGTTCCTTTCCAGGTAATAAACAGGATTATCATCTGGAAATACTTTTATTTTTATTGTCAACTATGAGTTTGTATCATTTATGTTTGAAAGTTGGTTAAAAGTTGAACACACATACAGAATTCAGGATGAAAAGTGACCATGTGAAGACACAGTCATGTAGTTTAGGGATTGGTAAGCTTTTCCTGAAAAGGGATAGATAGTAAATATTTTAGGCTGTGATATCTCTGTTTTAACTGTTCAGTTCTGCTCTTGCAGTGTGAAAGCAGCCACAGACAATAATTAGGGTGGCTTTGTTCCAATAAAATTTAACTTACCAAAACAGGTGGGGGAATTTATTTGGCCCTTAGGCTATAATATGCTGACTCCTGATAAAGTGGGAAAAATAGACTTGATATCAGACCAACCTAAATCCCAGTCTAGGCTGTATCACTTACTGCCTCTAGGATACTGGGGGAGTTACTTAACACATGTAAACATCATTTTCCTCATTTGTAAAAATATGACTTGGATAAATACAAGTACCTTGCTGAGTTTTTGTGAGAATGTCATGATAAAGCAGAACACATGAGTAATAAAACATACTTTAACACTTAATTTTTTAATAACGTTTTAAGTTAACAGAGAAACTAAGAAGTACAGAAGTTCCCATGTACCCCTGACCCCACACATGCATAGCCTCTCCCATCACCAACATCCTTCACCAGAGTGGTGAATTTGTTACAACTGTTGAACCTGCTCTGACACATCATAGTCACCCAAAGTCCAGGGTTCGCTCTTGGTGTAGTACATTCTGTGGGTTTGGACAAATGTATAATGCCATGTAGTCATCATTATAGTATCATATAGAGTATTTTCACTGTCCTAAAAATCCTCTGTGCTCTGCTTATTCATGGCCTTCCCCCAGCCCCTGGCAACCACTGATCATTTTTCTCTCCATAGTTTTGTGTTTTTCCAAAATGTCATATTATTGGAATCATATAGTATGTAGCCTGTTCAGACTGACTTCTTTCACTTAATAATATGCATTTAAGGTTCTTCCATATATTTTAATGGCTCATATTTTTATTGCAAGTAATATTCTACTGTCAGCTGATTTCTTTTTAGTGCCAAATAATTCCATTGTCTCGATGTAACAGTTTGTTTATCCATTCACCTCCTGAAGGATATCTTGGTTGCTTCTCAGTTTTGGCAGTGATGAATAAAGCTGCTATAAACATCTGTGTACAGATTTTTTTGTGGACATAAGTTTTCAGCTCCTTTGGGTAAATATCAAGGAGCACAATTGCTGGGTCAAATGGTAAAAATACATTTACTTCTTTTAAGAAGCCATCAAACTGTCTTCTAAAGTTGCTGCACCATTTTGCGTTTCTCCCAGCAATCAATGACAGTTCTCCTTGCTCTGCATCCTTGACCACATGTTCTGAATTTTGGCCTTTCTAATAGTGGCATTTCATTGTTATTTTAATTTGCGTTTCCTTGATGATATAGAATGTGGAGTATCTTTTCAGATGCTTATCTGCTGTCTGTACATCATCTTTGGTGAGGCGTCTGTTAAGGTCTTTGGCCCATTTTGTAACCAGGTTATTTGTTTTCTTATTGTTGATTTTAAGAATTCTTTGTCTATCTTGGATAATAATTCATTTTCAGATGTATCTTTTGTAAATATTTCTTGTCTGTAGATTGTTTTCTCATTCTCTTGACATTGTCTTTCACAGAAGTTTTTAATTTAAATGAATTCTGGCTTATTAATCATTTTTTCATAAAGCATGTCTTTGGTGTTACAGCTAAAAAGTTATTGCCATACCCAAGATTATGTAGATTTTCTCTTATGTGATCTCCTAGGAGTTTTATAATTTTGTACTTTTCATTTAGGGCTGTGATTCATGTTGGGTTATTTACTTGTGAAGGGTGAAAGTTGGTGTATAAAGTTATTTTTTGCATGTAGATATCAAGTTGTTCTAAACCATTTGTTTAAAAGACTATCTTTGCTTCATTTTATTGACTTTTTTCCTTTGTCAAAAAGAAGTTGATTATATGTGGGTGTATTACTGGCTTCCTTGATCTATTTGTTTATCCTTTCACCAATATCATACTGTCTTGATTATTGTAGCTTTGTAGTAAGTCTTGAAGTTTGACAGTGTCAGTCCTCTTTCTTCTTCTTCATACTGTGTTGAGAAATAATCTCATTCCTTTATATTATTATACTTTTGGTAACTATCTCTTAATTATTTGAAGAACTACTATAAGAACCAGTGCTATTTTATGTTTTTTTTCTTTTGTGATATCTTTGTATGCAAAATTTTAATCAACATACTTCAATTTAATGGACAAGTTTTTTTTTTCAGTCAAATGATTTAGAAATTATAAACTGAGAGTCAAATTCAAAAGTGGAAAAGGTTAATTCTCTTTATAGAATGCCAAGTAATATAACAGTAAAGGCAATAAAATGATCTTTAAAACTCTTCTAAAGCCACTTTACTCAATAGACACCAGTGGTCAAGATTGTGGATTGAAATTATATTCCCAAGTCACAATATACTTCACCTGTACCATATTGAGAAGTCAACATAACATGCACAACAGTATAACTGAGTTGTTGCAACCCCCCTGGCATTTCTGACCTTCTTCATTCTGCAGCCTTGTAAAGTCATGAGAGACAAGTTGGGATGGGTGTGGGCCACCTCTGCTCAGGGAAGCCATCAGATTTAGTGTCCCTTCAGCTATATATAAACACACACATGTATACTGCTAGTCACACAGCCTCTTGGCCCCTATTTTGTGGCTATATCTTTTCAACTACAGATTACTCATCAATTAAAGGTTAATCATGAATAACATGTACTCATGAACAATTTTGACAGCCAAAACAAGGTGATGGGTTTGATACAAAGCAACCTCATCAAGACTTTGATGTATCTTTGATTCAGGATACATTCCATGATTTAGTCAAAGATCAAATTATCAGGATAACTGAGGCAGAGAGGAAAGACCACAGGCCACTGTTAAACATTCCTTTCTACTAGTCATTTTTAAAAATAAGGGGTGCAGGGAATGGTAGGTGGGCAGTAATAAGAAATACTCTCTTAAATAGAGGCTTCTCTCACTTCGCATAATCCAGTATGCATGAATTTCAGTTACCACAGTTAGTTAAATAACACCAGTCCCTAACAACAGTTCAATTTCTATTACCACAGTAAATAAACTGAGTGATTATATAAAGTACAAACTTTGCTCCTAGCTCCTCAGCCCACAAATCACTACATAAATACCAGAAGCTCATTATGATCCACGATCAAATTACATCACTCCTTTCAAAGTTGTTGGTGATCAGGCACTGCACATCTGTTATTCAGTTCAGACAGACAGCAAAGCCCAGAGTTGTACTGCTGCCTTTTCTCCCGGTGACAAACACACATGATATTTTACTAAAATGCATAATTGAAAGAGGAAGTTGGCACCCCAAAATGAATGTCCAGCAAATAAAGTGAAAAATCCTACAAATAAAATTTGAGGCAAACCTAAACTTATTTATAGAAAAAGTAGCTGACTGTAGGAATGTCGACACTGCTCCCATTAAAGAGACTGTAGAAGTGCAGCCAGAGGAACTTACTGAAGGTGCAGGTATCAACAGAAATGGAGAGTATGGTTGTGATTAATAGGGAGAAGATGTCCCAGAGGAAGTGGTCCACATAAACACTTCACATTGAAGGAACTACCAGAGATATATTGTGACATTAAAACTACAAAAGCTAAGATTTTGGAAACTGACCCAAATTTACAAAAGAGTATGACAAATTTTTAAGACCTAGAAAAGATGCTCAGCGCGATATCGAAAGTTAGACAATGAGAAAACAAACACTGCTTAAACTACTCAGTAAGTTTTTTTAGAAAGAAACACTTTAATTCTCAGTATTTTAAATTATAGTATACAAAATAAATATTAGTTATATTAGCTTTTAATTTCCCTATAATTTATAAATAACTAGGAGAACTTTTAATGTTTTTGACAAAAAATTTTAGAGGCCATGGAACAACAGTGATTTTTATTGCTGATTAATCAGAATTTTCCTCATTGATTATTAAGATCACTTTCTATAGCTTCATCTCAGCTTGTATGCAGTCATTTTCTGATCCACAATACTATGCAAAGTGATCATTGCCTGAAACACACACACACACACACTCACGTCATATTGCATATATGTAAAATACCATCCTGTATCCTTTACTATGTTTAACAACTATACAACTTCATTATATGAATTTGTGACATGGTGATTTGTCCCACGTTTTAAACTGAAAATTACTCTACAAATATTATATAAGAAGAAGAATAGCAGGTATCACTAAGTATTTACTATGTACTAAACACTACTTTAAGGACTGTACATGTATTATTTCCTTTGATCTTCATGCTGATTGTATGATGTGTATTTATTATGTAGTGAAGTGAAGATTTAAAGCCAGAAAAATCAGAATACAGAGCTGACTTTCCTCACTACAAAGCTGTAGTTTGTTTTATGTTACATATTTATTAGAAGTCCTTAAATGTATTCAAGTTGGAAATTCTTAAGATATATTTAAATTGCTTTATCAAATGTAGAAACTTTCCTTGACTGTTTTGTGAAGTGTAAGTTTAAGAATAATGCATGCAAATTTCACTTAATGCCATATTTATATATTTTTATAAAAAATTCAAAGAACATATTCAATATGAACTTATATATTTACTTAAATCATCTTATAGATCATCATATTATTTAAATAATAGATATGTACTTCTAAATAAATTTGGAACTAGAAACTGCCTCAGACTAATGTTTCTCAAATTTGATCCATGAATTACCTGCATTAGATTATGAGGGTTATTAAATATGCAAATATCTGTACCTGTTATTTACTGAGTATTGAAACTTTAACTCAATAGTCAACGTTTTCTAACCTCACTGCCACCCAATTGATTCTGCTGCCACTCAGCTGATTCCGCTGCACTCTCCAGTTTAAGAACCAGCTTCTAAGTGATTATTTAATTAATCCTATGTATTCATTTTATTGATATGGCAACTGAGGCTCTCTTACACTTTTTTCCTTGGTTGTAAAATGTGTTTACAGTTATTTCACTAGTATACTATACTTATAAAGCTTATAAGGCTTTATAAATCAGTGCATTTTTAAACTGAAGGTGGGTAACTATCTTAATATCCAAATAGAGGTTTAAATCATTTCCCAATTTTTATATCCTAATTTCCTTATATTCTTCTCTGTCTAATAGAACAACTTTATTTGACTTATAGGGTAGTTTTCAAGTAAATCTTCAATTTGTTGTCATTTTCTCCAAAAACAGTTTATTAAAAAACTGCTGTGAATTACACTGAAAAATCCAACACTAGAGAGTTTATGAGTAAAACTGTTCACAAACTTAGTTTTAATGACACATGTTAATAAATTATTTATGTATATCTTGCCCCTTCTTGAAGTTAGCATTAGTCACACTTGAATGGTAAAATACTATCCTTCTAAAGGTTTTCCTGGCTTAATGGTAAAAATATAGGCTTAGGGTCACAGAGCCCTTAATTGAATGTGCTTGTAGTCAGTTATTACTTGTGTGACTTTAGGCAAATCATGTGATTTAATTTGTAATTTCTTCATATCTAATAAAATGGGCATAATATAAAATGGGTATTACAAAGATTAAATGAGATGAGATACGAAATACCTTTTACATAATAGGAATTTGTTGTTACTGTTCACCCCTTCTCTCCCTCTTCCTTATATTTGTGTTTCACAGGTTAACTATTCTCTTTTGTACTGTATTTTAGCAAAGCTTCTGCAGTTCTGAATCCAAAAATCACCTTCCCTGACAGTCCCAGTGTTATCTCACCTTTTTCTCCCCTCTGTAAATTGGTATGTGGTGGGACACAAGGAGTTGAAAAGTCATTTTTGAGGGTGAAAATTTTAATTGGAGAGCATCCTGTTAGTTTTGCTTTCGTCTGTGTGTTGTAGCAATTACTGAATTTCTTTGTTTTAGGTTTTGTGCCCCTTTAGTATACCTTAATATATGGGCTTCTGAAGACTGAGATTTTGTTTTTGCCTTAGACATATTTAAAAGTAGCTCACCAGCAGCCTGTGTGGCCAGTTTGAGACTTATGTTTTGAATTTGTTTGTTTTTATAGGCTCCAAAACCAAGGAAGGTGTGGTTCACGGTGTGACAACAGGTAAGCTTTGTGGAACTTATATCCAGGGATGATATTGAAAATATCTAGCAAGCAGTGTAGCCCAGCACTGCTTATTCAGAATGTAATTGTCGACAACCACACTGCCCATAGAGGAGCATTCTAAGAGAACAGCAGCTTTGTTTAATCTTGATTCATTACTAAATAGTTTTAAATGGGTATTTGTTATAAATAAATAAAGCACAATGTATGTAACTGTCAAGAAGGAAGACTGAATTGACCAGTTTTATTGTTTAATTTTCATTGTAGTAGTTTAATTTATAGTAGCCTTTTAGTCTTCTGACCAACTTAATGTTCTGGCAAACTGACAGCATAGATACCATATAAGGATTATAATCCAAAGGATGAAAGTAAAATTTTCTGTAGAGTACGGTGAAATATCCTGACATTAAACTATACTAATTATAATATTTCCTTGATGGTTCAGAAGACATTTCAAGAAACACCCTTAGGATGATCAGTAAATTATTATTGTTTTTATCTTTATTTGGCCTAATTTCACCAAGAATTTGAATAGGTTTAGAAGAAGATTACAATAAATGAATAGCAAAAATGATGAAAATTATGGTGGTGATGATGAAGAAGAGGAGGAGGACAGTAATAGAAATAGAAAAATCTAGGGAGAATAAAAATTTAACACCCTTAAAAGCCCACAGACTTGCTGTAACTGAGTTTCTTGTTGCATGTACTCCAAGCTTCCTGACAGGTTTGGTGAAATGAGAGATAATAAAAAATGTAATTCCTATGATCAGAAGACAGTAAACATAATAGTGCTTCAGAAAGTAACATGCTCCTACATTGCTGAATTATAAAATAGAAATTGGAAAATCAAACAGGAATATTAATACAATGTTGTGGTAAAGACCATAAACACTGGAGCCAGACCTCTCTAGTTCAAATTTTTGCATGTCCCTTACTAGCTGTGTGATTTTTCTTCAAGCTTCATAACCTCTATGTGATTTAGTTTCCTCCTCTGTAAAAGAATTAAGTGGATTAATATATATATAAGGTACCTAGAATACTGAAGGCAAATAGTTGCTATTACTTTACAGTGGATCTATCTTGAGAACATTTTTACAGCTAGTAGAGAAAAGCCTTTATGTGACTATTTTATGCATATTTTTATTTAAAAAGCTAGGATATAAAATTAAAACAGAACTGTTGAAACAGATTCTATCTAGAAGCTAAATTAAAATGTGCAGTTTACATTCGCTCTGTTGCAATCCTAGATGTATATAAACTGCCTTTTAGGGGCCTTTTATACATGTGATATTATAAAGCCTGATTTCTATAAGAACTGGCTATCAGACAGTTGTAGACTATGCTGTTTGAAGAGGGCCTCCCTATATTAATGGTTTTCCATTTTGTAGTCGAAGGAGAATCCATGTAGTGAGAAAGCAGATAAGCATATTGCAAGTTTCAGAGCCTGTGGTAAAAATTAAAGAACATAACCAATACTGTCATCTAATAGAGGCCGTGGAGATGGGCTGCAAGGATAACTACTGACAAAGTCAGAATTTTTTTTGTCTTCTTCAGAATGACAGAATGCGAACATGGGTTTGAGGGGCTGAGAGTGATGCGTGTGTGTGTGTGTGTGCGTGCATGTATGCATGCATGTCCTGGTACAGGTGACTGAAGTTTGTACAATAAGCAATATTTTGCAAATTGTTTTCTGAAGAACAGTAGCCCACCAGCTAAAGTTTCCCTGGTTTTATAATGCTAGAAAACTTTGCAAATCATGTCTTCCTTTTAGCACATTAAGGAATCTGAGTTCTTCTCCATTTAATACATTTGCATTATTTTATTTAACCCAGGATTTTGCAAACTTATTTGACCTTTTTAAAATAGTTATTAGGATTGAATTAAACTAATGTTCCCCAGAGTACTATGGAAAAGCCACTAAGCAGGGAGACCATGATAATTTTGGTGTGGGCAATATATACAGCCATTGTCCCCATCAGCCACCCTTGCAGTAGTAAAGTATGAAAAATGTTGTCATAAATAGTCTGCCTATGAAAATTGCATTGGAATCAGTCAGCTGCAATAAGTATCATTCCTCTCTCATAACAGATAAATGAATTACTTAATTTGTTGGGTAGAGTTATTTAGTATAAAATTCTAGACTCAAATTATAAGGATAAATAGATAGTTTAAGGTAATTATCTCAGTGGTTAAGGAGAGAGAGAATTAGTTACTTATTATACTTGGTCTAAAATGTTTATTATAGGTACATAATAAATACTAAATAATTGTTATTATTGTCATTACTCTTAAATCAGGGAAGTGAGAAACTGTTATAAAGTATATAACATTATCAGCTAATGTTAAAAGAAAAAATTCTTAAGATTCATTTCATTAACTATTTTTGCAGAAGTATAGACATTAGTAAACTTAGTTAGGCCAGGAGTTTTATACCTACAATATGCAGGGAAGATTAATTCTCCCAGCTAGATAATCTCAAGATAAAATCCAGGAAACCCTACCTTAATCCCTGGCTTTTTGATCTCAGGACATTATTATTTCAATTGTCAATGCATCACATTATAAGAAAATACAACAGTGTACTTAATCTGGACTTATTGAATGACATGTCTTTGAAGGTGCTTTAAAAAATGCATTTTGATATAAGCTTACGTATTTTTTCCCTCCAAAATGTATGACGTAAACAAATTCCTATTATTGGAGATCTTCTGCCGGCTTTGATTCTTATAAGCAGGAATTTATTATATGATAATGAACACAGTTAATTTTCATCCTGTAATAGTTTAAACTTCCTTGTTAAACTACTTTAAAATATAAATTTATTTTCCTCAAATCTGTCATTTGATACCAATTCTAAACCAGATCTTCCTAATTTTATAATTTTAAAGTCAAAGTTTAGATTTACTATATCTATTCTAAAAGTTGGTGCCACATTTCCTTTTTGGAATTTGATTGTTAATTAGACTGAAATATAAATCTAATTATTGAAGTTAATGTGTAAATTACACATATATACAAAATTTCTTTTAATGCATTCAAAATTATATCTACTGTGAAATAATATAAAGAAAAGTAAAACAGGATCTCTCATTCTAATGAACTCAAAACATACTGGTGGAGGTGGATAGACATACTTGGAAATGAATAACTATGGTGCAATGTAAAATGTTCAATAGTAAAGACGTACCTAAAATGTTATGGCATCACAGGTGGAGGAAGAAGGACACCTGTCGAGGGGAGAGGTTTTTAACATGGATTTTGACATTTGAGGTGGATTTTAATAAAGTGTTTGAATTTGCTGAATAAACAGAGAACTTTCTAAGAGGGCTTCTGGCCAGATGGACCTGCAAAATGGGAAAGATTGGAACATTTGGGAAAATGTAGTGAATTAAAATATACTATCAATTGGTTAAATGTATTCTTTTTGATCCTGGTTATAAGGTCTTGTCCCTTAAATACCATTTATTAGATTCAAAATGCAGTAGTTTGAGTGTCTCTCCTCTCCTTTTGTTTTGTCACTCTTTTGTGTGGAATGTCAGTGAGCAGAGAAAGAGAGTAAAAGGCTTTAACGGGGGAAAATAAGGGTTCAAGGTTAGTAGATAACCCACCAGATAAATCAAGTCCCACAGAGATCTTTAAGTATGTGTCTGTCATTGCTGCTTGTACACTGTCATTTTGTAATGTAACTAATTTGCTTACTCTTAAAATGATAAAATTTAATGAAATTATAATAAAGTACAAAGTGCATTTTATTGTGCAGTTGATGTGTGTTATAAAAAGTATATACATATATAAAACTAGAATTGTTAAAGTTTCATGTCTGGCAGAAAAAATGAATCTGTAAAAAGATCAAAATTTATTTTTGTCTTTGAGATTTTGTAAGAAGAAAATGTTCATTTTCAAGTAAAATTTTCTATTCATGTTCTTAGCAAAGAAAAAAAGAGAACTTAAAGCCCATAATTCTCTATTTTTAAAGCATCAACAGTCTGGAAATGTTTAAAAACATGAGATTTCCAGTACAGCTTTTCGCCGGCATTTAAATTGAACTTTGCATTGGTACTAGCCATTACTAGTTAGCAGGCGGCGACCGTATCCCCAGAAGCAGCAGAAGGCAAATATCAAGCCACAGCTGCTGCGAACCCTTCCTGGTTTTAGTCTAGGGTCACTTCACCTCCCCAAGGTGCCTAGACTGAGGAGTGAGACTCCGTGTCCTTATAGACCACCTCAGCTTCCATGACCTATATAGTATATTCAAAATGCCATTGTTTTGTCCACATTATTACTATTTATTCATTGGCTTCTCCCAACTGATGACAGGATATCTGTGTGATAATCATGTGACTAGCACATAACCCTTTACAGCTAACATCGTGCAGCTCATGGGATTCCTCAGACTGAGATTTACATGGAGAGGACGTATACAGACATACACAGAACAAGATGTGTCTCTATTTGCTTAGGAAAGAACTTGAGGAGGAATAGTGCTAAAAACCCAAAGTTCCTGAAATGTGGAGGGGAAAGGAAGACAAAAAATGAGTTTGTGGGGCCAAAAAAGAAGGCAGACATTACAGAGATATAGATAAGAATGCATGCCCAGACTTGATGAGTATAAATGTTATAACTTTTAGGTGAAGGATTGGGTTTTTTTCTCTGTTGACCTCAAAATTATTGAAAAAGCAGAATCTCATCTTTAAACTCTTAATTTAATTGAAACACACATTTTATTGGAACTTCCTTTATTTGATATTGGCATGGAGGTCATACAGAAAGATTAATTCAACACTTATATCAGATACAGTCTTAGAGAAATTTTGATATGAGATTAAATCTCTTCTAAATCTAATTCCAAACTATTTACACCATCTTAAATTTTTAACTTATTTTAGAAAACTACTGAATCACCATATTTTGTTTAATGAAAAGAAATTGTGTGCTCAACAAACCATTTCATTTTCATATTTTAAGTCTGGCTCTTTTGTTCCCATTAAAATGATTGAATATCAATCTTATTACTAAAAACCCTTCTGTTTCAACTACCTGATGTTTTGTAAAAAGATCAAAGTTCCTTCATAACCATGCCTGACTGTTGTTTCTTTATGATGGTAACGTGTGAGAGCAGATATGTGTTGTGTGACTCAGAAGGTGTGGTGAAACAAACATACTGAGTGAGATCAAAGAATTGGCATTGAAATTGAAATAAAGAAAGAAATTTCGTGCTGAATTTGATACAACTGTACCAGTAAGCATTGCTTTCAGTAAAATTTCCTTAATAAAATGTCAGCCAAACTGGAATTGCTCATGGCTCTAAATTTGTGATTGCTTAAAACACTTTTTGACATCTGCATGATTACAACAGGATATCTTAGCAAAGATTCAATGTTTGGCTAAGCCATGCCCACTTAGAAATCTGTCACTTTTATTACATCTGACTCTTCAGTTATCTACATGTGTGTTAATATAGGTCTTTAGAAGTTGACAGCTCGTGGAAGTGAGATTATCTTAAATTGCTGTCGGTCCACCATCCCTTAATCTGTTGTTCTTGATTTATCCCAGTGGCTGAGAAGACCAAAGAGCAAGTGACCAATGTTGGAGAGGCAGTGGTGACAGGGGTGACAGCAGTAGCACAGAAGACAGTGGAAGGAGCAGGGAGCATTGCAGCCGCCACTGGCTTTGGCAAAAAGGATCAGTTGAGCAAGGTATGGCTGCAAACATTTTCTATTACATTTGTAGGCTTGTGGAATCCCGGTGCACTTTCAGGCAAGACACGAGGCAGGAATGAGATGCTTGCTTGGGGGAGGGCCAGCTGACCTTTCTTCATAGAAAAAGTACTACCTTTACATGTGTATTCTTCTTGGAGGTAATTCACCCAGATAAAGGCTGTGAAAACTGTACAATAATCGTGATTGTTCTATTTTCTGGAGAAAAGTTAGTGAAATGAGCAATGTAATAAATGCCCAAATGAACAGTGACCTTTCAGAAAGAATGGGTGCTTTCATGTTAGCTATGAATCTTGGAATTTCTCTGTTGAAAGATAGCAGATGCTTTGTGCCTGATCTCTAAATTTTCAAAATGAAGATCTTTTACTTGATTTCTTTGTAGTGACATCATCTCTTATTAAGTGGCTTATTTGCTTACTGCATAAGGGTTCGTTGCCAAATATGTTTGTGGAAACTGAGAGACTTAAGCTATGTTACCAACCAGAGGGCATGGTTTTAGGGTGATTTTTAGAATTTTCAGAATTCTGACTTTGCCTTTCTTGACAAATATGAGACTCTAGGAGGATTATTCAGAAGATATTATGACATTCATTTTAAACAAGCAACAGAAATGAGGGGTGAACTGGAAGGTGAAACTTTACAAATTTCATGACCACAGCAGCAGAAAGCTTTTTGCTTTTTCCCAGCCACAGTGGCCTCCCTGCTAGTCCTTGATCACATCACAAGTACTCTTGCCTGGGCTCCTCCCTCTGTCCGGAAAGCTCTTCCCCAAGATCATACACTTGTCTATTCTCTCATCTCTTCAGGTCTTTGCTAAACAACACCTTCTCAGGGAGGTCTACCCTGACCTATTGAAAATGGAAACCATTTTCCTTACTTCTGGGGTTCCTAATTTCCCTACTCTTTATTTTTTCCTTTTTTTTTTTGTTTGGTCAAAACATGTATCATCTTTAAAAATAATCAATAACTTACTTGTTTTTATGTATGATGTTTATTTTATTTCTCCCCTTCTGAAATACAAGTACTTCCTGAGGTTAGAATATATTTAGTTTATTCACTGATGTTTTACAAGTATCTAAGAGAGTGCCTGATGCCTAGGAGACAATTAAGGAATATTTATTACATTAAGGAGGAAAAGAAGGAAGGAAATAAGGGATAAGCAGAGTGACTTTTATTTCTGTGTCTTTAATAGTTTTACGTGCGCTACAGCAACCTTGGTTATGCAACCATTCAAAGTTATAACCAAAATATTTTGGAATAAATATCCTGAAAACTATAAGAAAATATCTTTCTTTGCTGACAAACTGCTCTGGATTGTTTTTGTTTGATATAACTGTGTGAAACAGGCCTACCTTGATGAATCATTAAAACAATGGTAATAAAAAGAAAGGACTAACAGCCTGTGACGTACTGGGATTTTTATCACATGTAGTTGCCTTGTCTGGGGCAGTTGATGCTAATTGTGGAAAAATCCGGCCTAGGCTTCTGGTGGAGTTCTCCAGCTAGTACTTGAATGTGTGATTGGTGTCAGTAGTATTCCTTTGTGCAGAATATGCTTTTCAAACAATCTTATTACTCAGGCCAATAATTATACTAGTTTCTATTGTCCATCTGAAATGATAATTCTATTTATAGCTTTATTCCATTTCCAAAATTAGGAAGGACTTCAGATTTTAGTACAAAAGCAATTCATGTGTTTTTTGTCCCAGATCTTTGTCAATCTAATACAAGCTATGGACCCTCTTCCCAGAAAAATGTGCACTCACATACACACACCAAAGGGCTTAGTGGGATCTTGTAAGTCCATCAACAGAGCCCATGATTTAGAGCAATTTCCTGATTGTCCAGATGAGGAAATCTACAAAGGGGAAGTAAGCATTCCAAGGTCATATAGCTGACTGTAATAGACTGAATACCAGCAGTGATTTTTCTATTCACTATGTCACTTCCCCAATCCTTTCCTCAAAATTTACCTTCCTTTTGGGTTTTTAGAAACTGAATTATGGACAGCCAGATGATTTAACTGGGAAAATTTCTTGCTCCAGAATATTAAGAAAACAGAGAAACATGTACCATCCCCATCTTGCCCCCATTTAAGGCAGACAATATACGTTGCAAATAAGACATGAAAATATTTCATTTCTTACAAAATTGGGCTTGCTTTTTATCCTTCTAAAATACTGCTATTTTTTTTTAGTATTTTAAAGCAGAAATATAAATGATGTAGCAAAATTAACCATTTGGAGATATTTCTCTTATGGGTACTTACAGGTTCTTCCAAATTTCTGATATGAAAATGAAGCCATAAACCTAGAAATTGCAGCATAGTTATAGCAAAAAAAAAATTGAGCTGGGAGTTTAAATGGCTGATTTTCATCCCTGCTCTGTCACCAACAGTCTGAATGACCTTTTGAAGATTTCCTAAGACTCTGTCTTATATAATGAGGGATCTATCCTAGAAAATTGTTAAAGCCCAATTTAGCAATAAAGCTCTGAGTTTCTATAATAACTCAGAGAAGATGCTAGTAAACTTTCATTTTGGTCACATCTATGAAATGCAAAAAATTCTAGAGTTTAAACAAAATTATTGAATTTGTTCATTATGAAATTTGAAATAATTTTGTCAAACTCTGATCAAAGCAATTCTGGTGAATGGAAATAAGCAGTTTATTGTTGCTCTAACCATTTGTTAATGACCCCCATTTTGACACTCATTATTCATTCAAGAAATAATGCTTGCTCACTCTGTGTCCAGGAACTTTGCTAGATATTGAGGTTAAAATGATGAGAAAACCATGCACTGTTGTTTTCTTCTTTGAACTTATAGTCTAGTGACAAAGAGCAATAGTAATCATCTAATCACCACACAATGTGTGTAATTATAAACTGTGATAAATGCCATGGAGTACATAATGCCAAGAATATCTCAAAGGAGACTTGACCCAGCTACCTCAGGGTCAGAATAGGGACGGCATCACAAAGGCTTCCCTGGTGAAGTGATGTTTGGGCTGAGATCCAAAAAATGACTGGCAATTATTAAAAGTGGGAGTTAGAGGGAAAGCATTCTAGGCAAAAGCAACAAGAGGAAATTTAATGCAGTAGGAGGAGACCGTGGTGAATCAAAGAGGACAGGTGGAGCCAGAAAATATAAGGACATAGCAGGGGCTATGTCACAGTCAGTCATGTTAAAAATATTGGTCTTTATTCTAGAAATAGAGGAACCTATTAAAGCATTTGAAGCCTTTAATATGGATGTCAGGTTTTAGGTTTGCATGTTTTTTTTAAGCACCTTTGTTGTGGTATGATACACCTATGAGACCACCACCACAATCAAGATAGATAATATTCCATCACTCCCCAGGAGGTGCAAATTTCGAACTCCCAATTTATGCCTTCCCACCTCCTCTACCCACTGATATCCATAAGTTTGTTCTCTGTGTCTGAGTCTGTTTGTGTTTTGTAGAGAAGTTCATTTGTGTCCTTTTTTAAGATTCCACACATAAGCGGTATCATTTGGCATTTTTCTTTCTCTTTCTGGCTTACTTCACTTGATGATCTCCAGGTCCATCCATTTTGCTGCAAATGGCATCATTTTATTCTTTTTTATGGCTGAGTAGTATTCCATCATATGTATGTGTGTACACACACACACACACACACACACACACCATATCTTATGCATGTTGAAAAGATGTCTCTGCCTGCAGGTTGGGAAACAGATCAAAGGGAGGAAGGAGTGGAAACCAGGCATGGGTTGGTGGACTGTGATGGAAAGAGAGGAGATGATTGTGAATTCCAAGGTGTTGTTGAGGGAAGAAGAAAGAAATGCATTAATTCAAAAACTATGCAGGAAGTGGTATCAACAAGGTATAGTGATACAGTTCACAAGGCTGGGGGGAAGAGGAATGTGATCAGCATGGCCACTGTTAGCTTGTTGAAGTGGATCAATGGCTTTGCCATTCTCTTGTTGGGTGGTGCCTCTTGAATACCAGGAATACTGCAAGAGGAGTGGCTGCATTGGTGTTCAGCCCTCATGCCCTTTGAGTGTATTTGGCTCATCATTTCTTGATTGATGAGAGGACAAATCTTCTTTTCTTCCTTCTTTCCTTCCTTCCATCCACCCATCCATCCATCCATCCATCCTTTCCTTCTTCCCTTTCTTTCTTTCCTCTCTTTTGTGGTTTCTGGATTTGTATTCTTAAACCAAGAGCTCTCATTGTTCATTTTTATTTTTCTCTTTTTATTTTTGCTAAGTAAATCTCTTGAGCATGCTTGCTTTGCTGTACTCATCTCCTTTTGATGTTAACAGAGAGATATGATCACAGATACCTAAGTGTTTTTGTGAATTTGATCATATGAATGAAGCTACCCTTAGTAATAATTTCTAATTATAAGATACTAGATTAAAGGACAAATAGAATGTCTTGAATTTTAAGATTTTGTAATCAAATATTATTAGCTTCTTTGTTAAATATATCAGAATAATACATCTACTGATCTATATTTTTGCCTGTATGCACACAAGAGGTTATTAGCTGTACAGCTCATTTCCTGAAGCCCATTCATTTGATTGGCACAACAGAAACATGCTACAAATACATTGGCAGAGGCATTCAAGTTTTAAGTTCAGTGATGTCATAAAACAAAATTTATGTTTCCTTCTATTGAGAACAAATGATCCTCTTGTACTAAGAATATTATAAAAGAAAGTCACTTGAGTAAGAGTTGTTATGTGGTGCATGTATATTTACAATTACAGCTGTTCACTAGAACATTTGCTCCATCCCAATCTTTCAATAGTGCTTTGCATGTATTTACTCCTCAGATAAATCCTTGTTGAACAAATGAGCATTTCTTTAACGCTATCTGGAAGTCCCTAAAAGAGTTGGATCCTCAGTGTCCCTGAGGTTTATACTTTTGTAATTTTCTGGACATGTAAAAGTTCTGAATAAACTGTAAAGCCACTGTCTGACAAATAGTACAGCTTCATTATCACATCCAATTTAGGACCTATGTACCTGGAGATATCTTTTGTGCAAGATATAAGCTTGAAATATTTATAGCCTCTGATACTTAAAATAGATTATGTTTCATCTGTTTATTTTTTTCTTAAGAATCAGAATAAAGTTCCTAAACCATACCGTTTTGGAAAAATTAGATCAGATTATAAACAGTTTTTACTCTCCCCAGCACAGTTATCCAGAAAATGTTGATTTCAAATGGATAATGCTGCCTTAATTTATAAGAGGCTAGCTCACCAAGTGTGTGTCAGATGAATAAAACAAAGCAGGAATGAAAAATGTCAGGCTTGATATTATGATCTATAACATTTAAGTATCCTTATTTCCTTTGATTTAGCAGAACTGTCATGTTTAGTTTGATGCAAATTTATTTTTAAACACTTGAATGTTACAGACCTTCTGATTAAATTATTAATCAGATGATGAATGTTGCCATCCACTAACTCATTCAATGCTGATTCCACAAATAAGCCAAAGGTCTTAGACGGCCTTTTAGGTTTCTTTGCAGAAACATCCCATATCATAGACATGATCATAATACTCTTTATAAGAAACTAGTGAGAGATGTCAACATTAGTGAAACATTTTCATTTACAGTAAACCTTTTCCTTAAATGTTTAGGAATGATTGATATATTATCTCAAATCATTAGAAGTTTGAGTCTTGCTTTGTACTTGACCTCAGAAGGTAACTAACAAGATTGATAGTTACATTTAAACCTAATCTAAAAGCTTTGTGACATAGTGAATTCCCTGATTTGTATTTGTGGTGGGAGTGACGTATACTATTAGTATCATTATAATCTTAAGTGAAAGCATAATGTGGTAATTAAAAAACCTAATTGACCTAACTGATTTGCTTCAAAATGTATATAATCAGTACTGTTTCGCAATGTGGTATGTGAAGGCAATGTTCTGTACTCATGAAAGTCTACTAATATTACGTAAACTGTCTCCACTTAGGAACACATCTATTGTGATGGGCTTTCTATGTATCTCATAGTATTTTCCTGGGTTCAGGATGGATGAATCTTAATTCCTAATGACCCTTAATCTTACAAGGTTGTAAATGGGAAAGCACTCTATACATTACATATAAAGTTGTAAGGAACATAGGCTTACAATTTACGTTTTCAGTAAAATTCAATAGCATTCAGTCATTTAATGGATACTTTGTATGTGCTGGGCGCTCAGCTGGGCATGTGGGGAATACAAAGGAGGCTAACACTTGGTTGGCTCCTGCCTTCCAGAAATGTGCCATCAAGGCAGGGCCACGATATATTTACCCCTGGGGAAAAGGAGCATCTCTGGTCTTTGGGAACAGGTGTCTGTAACAAGTATATATCCATCATAGGAAAAAATGCTTTCTGTTAGAAATGAGAGACGTACCCTGTCAATAAATATTGTACTTTAAATTTTGTTTTTGTTGGTGGACTGAAATTACCTCGTATATATGGAGATAAAAGCCTCCACACTTTGGCTGTTTAGACACAGGAACATAAAAATACTTCCACCCGAATCCTAGAACCAGTGGTTAATAATTTGTAAGCATTTAACCGTTACTATATATACATAACTACAAATCCAATTTCAGTCTTCAGAGACACAATGGTGATGATAGTTTTGTTTGTTAGAGAAATACATTATAGGAAGAGTGTGAAAGAACTGCTCCAAGGCACACTGATGAACAGCTTTAAATCATACTTGTGCAGTTGGTTTATTCCTTCATAAATGCTCAATGTGGATTAAAATTCTGCAGGATGCAATGTAAGAGCAGTGCCCGTACTTGTATGAGCTCATTTCCATTGTGCACGTGTCTCACATCCACTGCTGTTGCGCCTTCAAATGCAAAGATACCATGATATTTTTGATAGTGTTTCATTAATCAGATACTTTTAAACTGTCAGATGATTTTAAACTTAGGTGTTTCGTTTAAACCTCTATTACCATCTGAGCCATATTTCTACCTTATAATTCAGTGGAAAACCTGGAAAAAAATAATAATTTTAAGTGACAAGAATAAAAAGAATAAAATTATTTATTTATTTATTGCTTATTTATTATGATATGCAATAATCTTATTTATTTTTTATGATATGCAATAATCTTATCCCAAACTTCAATGATAATCAAGTTGAATATTCCCAAAAAGTGAGAATAATTTGGTTTTTTTGTCCCTTCAAATACAGGCTTTTAGTTTTCTAATTTTCAGGGAGACATTTGACAGTGGTATTTGTTTTATCAAGAGACAATGGAAAGGTTCTAGTTTCTCAAAATATTCAAAGCACACACAATCTAGAAAAAAATATGTTTACTTGAATTAAAAGGAACAGAAATAAGGTAAATGAGATGCCGATTGTGTTTTGCATACAAATACATAATTATGGGAACTAGAATTTGGTGATATATTTCATCAATCCAATTGTTTTTCTATGAGGGGAAAATGAGTAGTTTGCCAACTCAAATATGAGGTAATTCTTTTACAAGAAACTATTAAAACTTTACGAAACATTTGTATATTTAAGTTACAATTTAAATATTCCTCCTTACGAGGTAATTCTGGTACCACTAAGCAGATGTTTTGAAAATTCCAAAAGTAGTATTTAATTCTTATTAAGACTATAGTGTACATTAATACAAAGAATGCTGAAACAGAAATTATGTTTGTTGAATAAATAAACAATTCAATGAACAAATGAAAAATAAAAAGAAGGAATATATAGAGATTTTACTTTCCTGATTAGAGGTGGAAACTATCTTACTTTTTCGTTTGTATTCTTCATACCAACACAGTATGATAAATCTATTTGGAACTCAATTCATAAGAATGAATTCAGTTGCAGCTTTGTGGGTAGTGAAGAAAAATGTGAATTTTGTGTTTAAGGAGATCAAGTAGCACTTAACTGTCAGTGCTTACAGGGGAATGATATGTCTGGGAAGCCGTATTAGCAAATCATCTCCAATTCACATGTGTATACATTTTATTCTATTTGACTGTTGGCAATCCTGAAAAAATGCAGAAGATCCTTTCAATAGACACTGTCCTATTTCGTGCCACGTTAGTTTTCTGAGCAGGTACATACAGTTGTGCCTTAAGGACCCAGTTTTTCCTCAGTGGATTGTATGTAAGTTACTATCTGTAGCAAAATTGGAAAAGGCGTATGCTTCCTACTTCTGTTGCTGCATTTGGGGATCAATATAATTGTCACACAAAGCATGTAATAGCCTTAAAAGTACTTTAACTTGAATGTTATGACATATCTAAAATAGACACATTAAAAAATTATCTTCACAAAATACTAATAACTGCATATAGTAATAATCCTTCTTCCTGCAAAGGGAAACTAACATTTGTGTCTGAACCAAAGGCAGGTGACAAATGTTCTGACTAAAGCTGCTCTAACATCTGTTGTTGGACCCACCATGGTAGCCAGCTGGCCTCTGTCTCTGTGCTGGGTTCCTGGTTTACCTGCACCACTGGACTTGGTCATGCATAGGAGACGCCTGGCTTAGTGTAGAGAGCATGGGCTTTAAGTCAGGGAGCATGGAGTTGGTCTTGTCTTTCTCTTGGGGCTGGATGATGTCATCTAACCCCTCTGAGCACAGATTTTCTCATCTGTGAAATAAAAGTGTTGGATTAAATGAGTTCAAAATGTTTTAAGTCTGTGCTTAATGGCTTGAATTTTAGGCCAGTTTGCTCAATTATGCATTGCCAGACCTCTGGAAACTCATTTAACCTTTCTATACCAAACCTACTGGTCTAAACTGGCCAGCCACTGCACAGGATCAGTGTGTGAATGAAATGAGGTATTGCAGACAAAAGATAAACAACCAACTGTAATGCACTGTGCAGTTGCAACCTTTTGCTAAGAAGGGCCTACATTTTCTCTGAGTTGTGTTAGATACATGATTATAGAAGTTCACTTGCATATTTATTTATATTTTGATGTTATTTAGTAAGTAAATTGCAAACACAAAAAGGAGAGAAAACATTCACTGAACAGTCTACTTTTTTTAGCTAAATAAAATGCCGTCATATTACTATTATTTTTTGTCAGATTTCCCCCATATGGTTCCACTGAACATTACATACACGTTACAACTGGAAATAAACAGTTTTGGGAAACACTAGATTAAACAGAGTTAAAAAGTTTCTCTTTTAAACTGAAGAAAATCTAGGAGCCCTAATATCTTGTGTTAGGGGTAGAGTTTTTGTCTTCAATCATGTTTTTTTTTTGATGCCAAACCCATGGAGAACAGTTGTGGGTACTCCATGGAACACAGGTGTGAGACGCCCCAGGCTAATGGAAACTATCCCTGCTCCTTCTTTTCTTTCTTTTCTTAATAAGTCTTGTTTTTTAGGTTCTGGATTAGAGGCATTTAGAGGATTATCAGGACTCAGCATCCCATATCCAAATCCTATTCTTTCATAGCCATTTTCTGTAAGCTCCCTTGGTACAAGACCAAAGAAAGGACTCTATTCATAAGAAGCTTTTGTACCAAATCCTGACAAAGCTCCCTGTTGACCTGGATGGGGGCAGGTCTAACTAGTTTGCGACCGTGAAAATTGGCTGAGGCATCTTCCTGGCCCCTTTCCCTTTTACTCAAAGGCAAGGAAGTCCAGCAAAGGGAAGGAAGCCAGAGAGGTTCTCCTCACTCTAATTTTTCATGCCAAGACTTTTTAGAAGGGGGCCAGGTCCAGAGGAGGAACGACCCCAAGCTCATCTGACTTGAGCACCTTCATGATAAGCACTAAGACCTGGTGTATAATCTTTAAAGCCTTGTATTTTATTTTGTTTCGTTATTTCCAGGGTAAAACAGAATCGTTATATAAATGTTCGATCAAATTCAAGATGTATTTGTGGCCAGAGCTTGATAGAAGCCTAAAGTTCCCTATCCCAAGTTCACTTGAGATGGGGTTGTACATCTGCAAAGGGAGACCAGGACAAGGAGTGGGAGCAGGAACGTTTTGCTCTTGGTGGGTCTGGTTTTCCCTCCACACAGACACTTGTGTCCTGGGTGACTCTCTGATGTGGTACTCTGTGGTCTGAATGTGGCTGGCTGGTCCTCTCCTCCCCTCAGGGGTCTGGCTCTCCTGCCATGACCTCCACATTCCAAGGCCTGATCTGGACCCATGGAAACCTAGGAATTCCTCTTACGGCGGCCTCGACTCTCAGCAGTCAGGGTGTGTGGGGCTGATGGAGATCGAGCTTGAACTCTCCCACAGGGTATGTCAGACCCCACGTCTTGGTATTGGTTTGCTCACACACTGTTAGCATTGGCAGCATCCTGCCAGGGAATGAGATGCCGGTCTTCCTGCTCACAGACCTCCCCCAACCTCATGAGTCACCACCTGCCTCCGCAGAGGAGGGTTCTGAGGAAAAGACAAACTAATGTTCCATTTGTTTCCCTGAAAATCTCTTCTTCTTTCTTTTTATGCTTCACTGATGGAAAAATAATGAAAGGGTCTGGTACTTGAACTTTTATGATTTAGTTTCACTGTCTCAACTGTGAGCGTATTTCATAGTAGTCCTTGTACCTTCTACTTAGATGTGAGACAGGGAAGGGACCAACTGTTACCCAGGGGTACAGTGCCCTCAGTTGGTGTTTCACATTTTTGGCAACTTTACGTTGAGCTGTCCTTTCAGTCACCAACAATGTGGTTATATAATAAATTGATACAAATCATTTTTGAGGACATGCTGGAAGTCTGTATTAAAAGAATTGAAATTATTTATATCCTTTGAATCAACGATTTCACTTCAGAGAATTTAAATGACCATAAACTTAGATATAAGGATGTTCATCTCAGCATTGGTTATAATATGAAATTGAAAGAAATGCTAGAAGTTTGACAATGGAGACTTAGTTAAATGCCTTATGGTTGATCCATACAGTGATCACACTGAGCAGTCATTAAAATGTTGGTGCAAAAGAATAACTGATGAGGGGGAAGGATGTTCTTGCTGCATTAAGTGAAAGGAACAGATTATAAAACAATATGAATAATTTGGATCATATAACCCAGTTTTAATTAAAAAAACAACTGTGTGTATTATATGTATGAATAAGGGCCTGAAGTAGATGCACCAGGCTCTCTGTTTTTCTCAATGAGGCACTCTGCATTTCCAGTTGGATAATCCTTTGCTTTGGGGAATGCTCCCATTCACCATGGGATGCTTCCCTGTCCTGGTCTTTACTCGTTAAATGCCAGTAGTGCTCCCCAGGCATCGTGCCAGCCACAAAAAGCCCTCCCACACTGTCCTTGAGGAAACACTACAACTGATGACTACTTCTGGGGCACGGATTGCAGTCATCTTACTGTCTCTCTTTGCTCGCTTACCCTTTCTCCAGTTTCCTATAATAAGTATGTATTGGATTCCTAACAAAAGCATAATAAATGGTATTTGTAATATTCCACACTACTCAGCATTTATGTGACTAAGCATTCTTCTGCTTTAACTGTAATTAGAACTCAAAGAGCCTAATTTTCCTTCTTAGTCTCCTAGTTCTCGCTTACGTTTGTTCAACTGATTAAAAAAATCATCTCAGCTTCATCTCAGCTTCATAGATACTGAAAAATACAGTTATAGTGTTTGCTGTACATCCATTCACCTATGTATTTATTCATCCATTCATCTGATATTTGTTAAAACCATGCTATGTGCAATATACTACGCCAGGCATCATCAGAAGAATTGTGCCATATAAGACCAATTTCTAGTGCTCTAGGCATTGACATCTAGCTGTTAATCATGATGAGTATATGTAGTGTACTAATATTATGGACCTTGTTTGAAGATTTCTTCCCCAACCTCTTTCTCTCCCTTTCAAGTTTGAAATAAGGCTGTCTCTGAGTGAGGTATCATAGCATTCATGGTCTCTTATTATTTCTCAAAAAATCAGATTATAATTCACTTCTTCCATTTATTCCTCTTGATCCTAGTTATCAAACCAAATTAAGATACCATGTCAACAATTTTCTTTTTGCTAGTAATACTGGGTTCCACATCTGAATTTCAAGATAAATTTTAACAAAGCTCTTCAAGGAGGAATGAGGTGACCTGCCCAAGTAGATTGAATAATTTATTTGCTCTCTCATTTTTGGCAGGCATATCTGATCATTGGGGGCCTAACTCACAATTTGACTTTGCAAAATCTTATTACTAAATCTTAGTATAAATATTGTGGGTTCTGAGATAGCTGTCATCCTCTTATCTTCTTGTATCCTTAAAACTTTACCTTTTTCATTTTAATATGCTTTATTTACAGCATGCCCAAATCCCCAACTTGACAAATAACCTTTCGGTATTTTTGTTAACCTGTCTGATAATATATAAGAACTTGTAAAAGTGTCACTTCTTTGAAATACTTTTTACTATGGTCAGTTTATTTCTGTTGGAGTTAGATAACCCCATCTGCAGTATTTAGTTCATTTTACGTATGAACACAGGCCTTGTCCTTGGACTAGGAGGACCTTTACAGTCTTTGGCCTCTCTGTAATCTCTGACTGTTAGCTTGTTAATAGTAACTAGTAGGTCTGATCATCCCAAATGCCTAGGATCACATTTTAAAGTAAATTGTATTTTTGGACCTAAGAGTTTACTAAAATGTAACAAGAATCAAACCATTGATGTATGTATTTGGAAGAGATTTCAGCTGCAAGTAGTAATTAGTTTTTCAGATTTTAAAAATATGGGCAACTATGATTTTTTTAAAATGAAGGCTTTAGGGGAAAATAAATTCCCCAAAGTACCTATTTTTCAGGTAATAAATATCCTGGAACTATTTGAGAAAAAAAGAAGTATATTTCTTATATCTGACAAATATTTGTGTTTTCATCATTTATGGAAAGAATGAAATTTCTTCCATCCTTCACATATTCTTTCTTATTTGAAACTGATACCTTTTAAAAGGAAACTACAAAAGACTGACTTGGGGTGGGAGGGCGTATCTTATGACTGATGGTTTAGTGTGTGGGTGTGGGTGTGGCACATGTGTGTGTAAAATGCAATTTGTGGTAGCATTTTCTTTAGCAATCTTGATCTTTTCAGAATTCAACCAGATTATAAATGCGTCTACATTGATCTCCATCTTCAGAATACGTGAAATGTTTTTTGGCAGTCCTTCCTTTAATAGAATATCCTGGGAATTTGGAAGTTACTAGCCAAGTTAGCCAGTGGCTGTCCACGACCCATAGAATCAAGCCCCAAGGCCTAATCCTGTTATTCAAGGCCCTGTTTTATCCAGTCTTCCTTTCTTTTCAACCAAATATTTCACAATCATTTAACAAAACTCTTCAGTCAAGGCAGACAGTGTCTTCAAAATATCTCCCAGTTACCTAACACAGCCTGTAACTTTTCATTCTGTCTGACCTGTGAGAGGGCTTTAAGCCTCCTGACTGAATTTTACCCAGGCTAGAAAGGCCCACGCAAGCCTTCAGAACTCTGAAAACGTCCCCAAACTGCTGAAATGCATAGTCATCTCACCTTACTTCGCCCTCACAGCATCTGAATATATATCATACATATTTGGTTGCTCAGGCCAAAACTGTGAAAGCATTCTTGATTCCTCTCCTTACACATCCTCCCTCCAATCCTCTACCTAATCAATGTACCTGTATTTGAAAATATATCCCTGATCTCCCCAAGTCTCTCTTCCCCATCACCGCCACTCTGGCCAGACCTTCATCGTCTCTCATCTAGACTCCTTCCCTCCCCTCTTACCTGGCCTCCCTGCTTCCACTCACACACCCTGGGTAGCCTGTCTCCAGCAGTCAGAGTAATTCTTTTGAAACACACCAAAGCACCCCTCCCCTGCCCTCAACCATCCAGTGACCTCCTGTCACACATAGGAGGGTAGGCTGTGGTCACAGGCCATACGATATCTGGTTCTCAATAATGTCATTTCCTGTCCCTTTTCTCCTTGGGCACTGCCCTCCAGCTATACTGGCCTCCTTGCTGTTCTTCAGACCTGCCAAACACATTGCCAGTACTCAAGAAAACATATAAGAGGAGGGGGGATGGTATAGATAAGTGGTAGAGTGTATGCTTAGCATACAAAGAGTCCTGGGTTCAATCCCCAGTGCCTCCATTAAAAATAAATAAATAAACCTAATTATCCACCCCTGCAAAAACCAAACAAACAAATTTTTTTTAAAAAAGGAAACATAGAATTAGTTTTATTCATTTAAATGTGGACTATTTCCTTCTTCTAAAAGCAAATATAAATGATATTGTCTTCTTTAAAAAAAAAAAAAAACCTGACTACCCAGAATTTCTGATCTTAACTTTCAAAAGACAAACTGCAAGAATGTGTAAAATGGCAAAGATATTCTCTACTTCAGATGTCCACGTGACTCTGGTGCATATTAGTACTTTGGTATATTGTGGAATATGAGCCTATTCTAATGAAATTACTTAAATACATCATACTTATCACAAAATTTCTTGCTTTTCCATACTTTTATAGCAACATCCTAGTGGATGGTACATGGATACATGAAATTAACTTTCTCCTTAACAACAAAGCAATGATTTCACTCATAAGATAAGTCTTGGAGATATCAGAACTGCTTATCACTATGCATTATTCATACTGCAATAAATGTTTTCTTAGTAAACCACATAAATCAGAATGACTGTTGGACAGATGGGCAGAACCACATGCATCCACTATAAGGCAGTTGGTGAGCCTAAGATGCCAGAAAGAAGATTAAGACTAGCAAGGCAGGAAGCTTCCGATTGCTCTTGAAAAGGGATGATCTTGTGCTCCTGACTTTCCACTGTGTGTTTTCCTTTGAAAGTAATGTCTTCCAAAACAACTTTCCACATTTTATATCCAAACACATACTCAATGCTTTCGTATGGTAATTGATATATAAATAACAAAATGAAATGTTTAGGCAGATTGAAAAAAGAACTTCCCCTGCTTCTGCCTTTTATGCGAGGATGACAACTATGAAATGTGTTTCCTCTGTAAGGAATGTGACAGTGTTCAGTTGCAAGAAGATGAGAGGGAGCAAAGCCTGCGCGCTGAGGAACAATTGTCGTTTGTCACCGTCGGGGCTCATCAGCCGTGTGGAAGTCTGAGCGGCCCCGGCTGAGACAACAGGCTTCTTGACTTATTTTCCCCTGGAATACTTTAGCAATAATGATTTCATTAGGAGCAGAGAAAAACCTTTAGAACTAGTTAGCTTTTGTGATGCAGAACAGTTGTCTCTGAATTTTGATCAAGATTCAAGAGAAAGGCTTTGTAATTTATTTTATCCATCGGTTATACTGGTTTATCTAGAGCATTCTAATTTCGGGAGCTATCTTGGGGTGTGATAGATTTTCTGCACAGTAAGTGAAGATCCATTCAAAAGCACAGATAAGTTCTGCCGACTGTGATGTCTGATCTGGTTGAAACCATTTTGATTTAGCAGTTCCTCCTTTGTGGGAGGGAACCAACTGACATCATACTGCAGAATTATGTGTAAGAACCACTAGCTTCACATCCAGTGCAAATTTTGCATATATTTGCTCTTTCTTAATCCAAAATAGATCTCTCAGATCTACGTGCTGGGGAAAATTATGTGAACAAGATGGCTTGAGGGCCCAGCCCTTTTCAACTTCCTGTGCTTAGACCCTTTCTAATAGATAGAGCCTTAATTAATAATAAAATTTGAAGAGCCTTAGAGTAGATCCTCGTGTCCGACCCATACTGCCTCACAAAGGTAGGAGTGATGGTACTCAAGGTGATAGTGACGATCTGTGCTTTTTTATGCCCAGACAAATTTGGATGTTTGCTTGGAATTCAGACTTTCTACCACATTAAAAATTGGGGGAAATTAGTTATTTCCCAAATACGGATATATGTGAATATGAATCAGTGTACCAAATTTTATTTAATTTATCCATTGTTCTTTTTTTGTGTGTGGGATTATTTCAGCCCAAAATGTTCATTTAGTTTTTCTCTAACCAGTCGTTGAACCCAATCAGCCAAACACATAGAAAGAGATGGATTATGCTACCCTCAAGATAAATTCTTCTTTTAAAATTAATTTTTAAAGTTTAGTAAACTTTGCTTTTGAAATTGTATATTCCTGTAATGTCTTTGTGAACTTTCTTCCTTTTTACTTTGATTGTTTTGTCTATATTATTTATTTTTCAAATTGATTTGAAACTTGCTTTTAATGTCAATACCTAGGAGCTTCTTTCTCAATTCTAAATATTTCTTTCTTAATTTGTTTTCTATATGTTCCTTTTCTTATTGAAAGAAGATTTATTAGTTTTTTTAGCATTAAATTTGTTACTTTAGGGAATATGCTTTAAAAGATTTTCAATGCAATTCCCAGTTAATACAGCACTGAGGTTTTTCTTGTTAGAGTTATGTTGCTTTCTGTACATCTCGCTGGGAGAGAACTTGACGTAAGACTGATGTACTTGCTGATATTAACTTTGTCTTTGAGAAAACCATTGTTTGGTTTCATTCAGGCACATTTCACACAAGCTGATAGAGCCAACACTTCTTTTCAGGGCCAATTATTGTCTAGATATTAAAACTTGCTGTCTTTTATCTGCTCATTTCCAGCCCTTTATGTGATCGATGTTAGACACATTTGCATTCTTAGTTTTCATTCTTTTTAAACGTTGTATTTTCACCGAAGGTTGAAAGTGGTCCCTTAGACAGCAACCGATAATGACTCTAATAGCAAAACTATTTAAAAAGCTACCTTATGGGCAAATATAGTGCCTATAAAGACCCTACAAAAATTATATGAGGTCCTATTTATCTTGCTACCTCCTTTCACATCTAGTATTCAACTAATATTCAGTGAATTTCTGTGCAGTGCCGTATGCTATGATAAATTTCAGGATACAAGAATGAACAAGAAATGTTCCTAGATTTTGGGAAAAAAAGAACATCTCTGTGTAACAGTTATTCTGACAAATCTCATTAAAGCTAAAAGAATGGTTTTCCCGGATCTATTTTAAACTCTGGACGCTTAATTCAGTGTCTTTTTCTCCTTATCAGGCTGGAATCATTACAAGCCTCTTAACTTCAAGAAAACCATGGAAATGAGACAGACAGGATTCTAAGTCTGCCACAAATTTGTCCTCATATTCTCTTAGGTCTTGCTTGGTGCTGAAGGTCACAGATAGGATGAGGTGGTTGTTGTGTCTGTGTTTTCTTTCCTTTTTTTTTTTTTTTTGATAAAGAAAAAATTAAAACAGCAATATGAGCATAGGACCCATGTCAAAAACAAATTCTCTAGTAAATAGGAACCTTGCCCTTTAGGATCTCCATGTCAAGAGTTCCCATATTTTCCCACTGTCAGCAGCTGTAATCTGTTGCATGTGGTATAGTTTGAATTCCAGAAATTTGAGTTCTAGCAATGGCCCCTGCAGTTAAGGATGTATGAGGTAGCCTTCTCTAGCTCTCCATTAAGAATGGAATTACACTAAACTCATTAGCTATGTAACCATGACCAGATTGTTTTGTTATCCATTTATATCATCTGTATGAAATGAGAATAATAAAATTCACATCTCAGAGATGTGGTGACCACCTGGGATAAATGTGAGCCCAGAGCCTGGCACAACCAAGCTTCCTATTTCTAGTCCTCTCCTGTTCTCCCTTAGTCCTCCGGAGGACACTGGTGGCACCACGGCCGCAGCACTGATCATACTCTACTGGGCTTACTTGTCGACTTCTCTGCCCATCGTGAACTCTTTGGAGTAAGGACCACCACCGATACGACCTTATGTTATAGATGGTCCTCTGTGATTCTCAAATTGTTCACATAGTTTCAGGTACACAGCATAGTTATTAAGAGCTTGTTGTTGTTACAACAGCTTCACAGTAAGATAGGAAGAAAAAAAGAACGTGTTTTCCATTTTTTAAATTGATTTTTGAGGCTTGATGAAATCAAGTGAACCAAGGTGACATGATTAGCGAATGACTCAGATGGAACAAACTGAATCCCAAGGATGCTGGGCTCAGTGCTTGCCCTACTATATCATAGAGATTGCTGCATGTCCCAGGAGAGTTTCACATGTTGTATCACATGATTCCCCTCTGTTTGTTTGTATATATTAGAAAAGGCATCCTGCTACTCAAAATTGCTAACAATGAACAGGTACTGACAGCTATTAGCGCTTACATCTTTACCAAATGAAACACTGACATCAGTATAAGAATGGACAGGGAAAGGTTTATAGCCTAGGTACATCATTAAGTCAACTTTCTCTAACTACTTATTAAACTGTTAGTTTACCTGTTAGAAAATTCTTCATATTTAACATACAGCCTTTTTATAATTTCAACACATTTCCTCATCACTGTAATAGAAAAGCAGAACCTTTGGTCCTCTGATTTTTTCTTGGCCAGTCACCTATCCACAAAATAGCTCTCAAACTGTAAAGCCTACTGAACACCTATTAGGATGACGAAAATCCAGAACATTGACAGCACCTAATGCTGGCAAACATGTGGAAGCAATAAGGACGACCAGTTGTTGCTGGTGGGAATGCAAAATGGTCTCGCCACTTTGGAAGACAGTTTGGCTGTTTCTTACAAAACTAAATATATTCTTCTCATATGATCCAGCAATCATATCCTAGACAGTTACCCAAAGGAGTTGAAAACATATTCACACAAAATCCTGCACATAGATATTTATAGAAGCTTTATAGATATGTGCCAAAACCTGGGGAAAATTAAGACATTCTTTAGTAGGTAAATGGATAAATAAATTGTGGTACATTCAGACAATGAAAGATTATGTGATAAGAAAAAGAAATGAGCTCTCAAGCCACAAAACCCATGGAAGAACCTTAAATGCATATTTCTAAGTGAAATAAACCAATCTGAAAAACCTACAGTACTGTATGATTTCAACTGTATGGTATTCTGGAAAAGACAAAAGTATGGAAACAGTCCAAAGACCAGTGATTATCAGAGGTTGGGGACGGGACAGAGGGATGGAAGACTAGAGAAGAGAGCGTGCCCAGGGCAGTGAAGCTATTCATAATAATACCATAATGATGGACACATGACATAATGTATTTATTAGAACTCTTGGAACTGGACAACACACAGAGTAAACCTTAAGGTAGCCTCTGGACTTTAGTTATAATAATGTACCACATTGTTACCACAGAACAAGAGTAGGGTAGACAGAGTTTCTGAAAGATAAAAAGAAGTACACTCCACAAAAGAAACCAATAAAAATAGCAGACATGGGAAGAGATAGCAATGAAAATATAAAAGTCTCAAAAATGGGTTTGGTAGTGTTTTATGGAATGTACTACAATTCCACCTGGAGTGCATAATATTTGGCAAGCCAGGTTTGTGTCTGGAGAAGTCCTTGTAAGATTTATGCAAGGATTCATTAACAATGAGCACACACAATACTCAGATTCCAGTCAGTCTTTCTATGCAAAACATGGACAAGAATATAATAGAAGGAAGGAGTTCATGACCACACAGGCAGTCCTGTCCTGCTTTCAGTTATGTTCTGCTGAAGGCTGCTGTGTACGTGGTAATACAGACCCATACGATGGTTACCTTGACATTCACACAGCTGTGTGGCCTTTCTACCTAGTTGATACTTGATTCTTTTACTCATCTCTAGTTTATTCCCTAGAGCATTCTCTACAAAAATGGTGTCTCACAGTTTCTCAGTTTAGAGCTTTACTCTGCTGTGTAGATTCTTGACTCCCTCTCCGAGTTTTGCTTTTTTTCCTTTAGTGATGTCGTACATGCTAATGACTATTCCTTAGCACATTTCTAGCAGGAACTCTTTCTTGTATTTCTTTGTCCACGGCACATATTTACTTAGATGTCACCCTATCACTTTGATTCAGAGTCTAAAGTTGACCATAATCTTTCCTGCAAACAAGGTGCTCCTGCATGTAAGTTATTATTGACACCAGTATTTTCCCAAGACCCGCAGTATGAACTGTTGGTGTATTTGTAGTCCCCTCTTTCCCACATTTAGCCATAAAATGATTTTAGGATCCTTTTCTCTCCTATCTCTTCCATTACGGTTTAGGTAAGACTCTCATCAGCTCTTGCCTACATCTGTGCACCAGGCTCTCAGCTCACCTAGCTGTGGTTTTCCCTTTCCTCCCAATAAACTTTCAGCAGCCAGACACACAACTTCACACATACAGACACATTAAACTGATTCCTCCTTCATTAGAAGCCAGTTTATATCATTAGACGAATATTTTAGTGTTCACATTTTGGTTCCAATGTTATATCTTCCTTCATTTGTTTATTCATACACTTATGAGCTGGCTAACCTTTAAACCCCCACCAAATTCAATATCTAGCATACGAAATCTCTAATGCTGGTTCACCCATTGTCACGAGAACACATTCATCTTTTCTAACCTTTGTGTATATTTTATGCCTAAAACCCTTTATTAAATCTCATGTATCCAAGACACATACTTTTGCCCTAGATCACAAGAATCCCTGCTATAAATTCTTACAGAACCTGTTGCCTATGCGACTTTGCCAAACTTCTCAGAGATGGCTGCTCGTGTCACCTTTTTGGTACAAAATCTTTTTTTACAACTTCTTTGTAGTGATTTTAGTGGTGCATTGTGATTTTTTTCCTCTTGGATTCCTCAGTAGCTAATACACTTTTTTTTGCATATGCTAGGTACTCAATAATTATTTCCTGTTGATCTCTATACCTGCACTGTCCAATATGGTAGACGCTAGGCTCATGTTACTACTGAGCACTTGAAATGTAACCAGTCTGAATTGAGATGCAGGTGTAAAACACACACTTGATTTCAAAGACTTAGTTTGAAAAAAAAAAAGCCATAAATTTCTCAATAATTTGTGTACAGATTACATGTCAAAACTGAAATGTTTTGAATGGTACATTAAATAAAATATAAAATTCAACTGTTTCTTTTTACGGTTTTAATGTGGCAACTAGAAAATTTTAAACTACACATGTAACTCACAGAATAATTATATTGGACAGTGCTGCTTAGACAATAATATGCATGAGTATTTAATGCATACTATAAACAATGTGAGCAGTTAAATATTCATATTGCTTGATGGTATATTATTTTTAAAGTTGATTCTTATGTGTATGTGTTTATAAATGGCAATATGAGAGTGCAGGTTAATTATAGGTCCTCATCTTTAGACTAACTTGTAAAGCTACAGGAGAGGACCCAAGTTATCTGAATACTTAAGTAATGTGTTCACTTGTAGAATTTTGAGAATGTTGATACACCTTCATATATTGCTTTTAATTTTCTGTCTCAGTGAAAATTTTCCTTTAAATGGACGTGTAGTATTCAGATGAATGCTTGTTTTCTACAAACCTTGTCATGGCACTGTGATTGCCAGGAACGTTCTGGGAAAGCCTTTAGACCACCCTGCAGGTTTGTGATCTGTGTAAGGGAAGGCAGAAGGGAGAATTGGGCAGGAAGAGCCTCAGGCTGCAGTGTGGCTTGGAGGATATCTTAGCTTCCAACAGGGAGTTCTGGTATAAAGATTGCTTGTAGGAGTTGTGCACTGGGCAGAAAGGTCCAGGTCCTAGTTTTAGTGCTGTTCTGGGTCATTGCCTGTAGCCTGGCCATAGTTCTTATACTGCAGTGGATCTCCAGGCTGCTGCCAGAGATAGACAGCACTCCTGGCCCCCAATAGACTTTTGAATACAGATCTCAGAGGTGTGCCTTCACAGCTACCACTCTGGGCCACGGCCAAGGTAGGGGAGGGAATTAACTACAAAAAGACACAAAGGAAATTTTAGGGAGATAATGAAAATACATAATTTCTTGATTGTGGTGGTGGTTATATGGGATTATTATATTGAAACTCTAGAAATGTACATTTAAAAGGTATGTATATTATTGTAGGCAAATTATATCTCAATATAGTTGGCCTTTTTTTTTACATTTTTTTATTGATTCATAATCATTTTACAGTGTTGTGTCAAATTCCAGTGTTCAGCATGTTCAGCACAATTTTTCAGTCATTCATGGACATATACACACTCATTGTCACATTTTTTTCTCTGTGATTTATCATAACATTTTGTGTAGATTTCCCTGTGCTATACAGTGTAATCTTGTTTATCTATTCTACAATTTTGAAATCCCAGTCTATCCCTTCCCACCCTCTACCCCACCCCCCGTAACCACAAGTCTGTATTCTCTGTCCATGAGTCTATTTCTGTCCTGTATTTATGCTTTGTTTTTGTTTGTTTTTGTTTTTTAGATTCCACATATGAGCGATCTCATATGGTATTTTTCTTTCTCTTTCTGGCTTACTTCACTTAGAATGACATTCTCTAGGAGCATCCATGTTGCTGCAAATGGCATTATGTTGTCGGTTTTTATGGCTGAGTAGTATTCCATTGTATAAATATACCACCTCTTCTTTATCCAGTCACCTGTTGATGGACATTTAGGTTGTTTCCATGTTTTGGCTATTGTAAATAGTGCTGCTATGAATATTGGGGTGCAGGTGTCATCCTGAAGTAGATTTCCTTCTGGGTACAAGCCCAGGAGTGGGATTCCTGGGTCATATGGTAAGTCTACTCCTAGTCTTTTGAGGAATCTCCACACCATTTTCCATAGTGGCTGCACCAAACTGCATTCCCACCAGCAGTGTAGGAGGGTTCCCCTTTCTCCACAGCCTCTCCAGCATTGGTCATTTGTGGATTTTTGAATGATGGCCATTCTGACTGGTGTGAGGTGATACCTCATTGTAGTTTTGATTTGCATTTCTCTGATAATTAGTGATATTGAACATTTTTTCATGTGCTTTTTGATCATTTGTATGTCTTCCTTGGAGAGTTGCTTGTTTAGGTCTTCTGCCCATTTTTGGATTGGGTTGTTTATTTGATCTCCAAAATATATAAGCAGCTTATACAACTCAATAGTTGGCCTTTTAAAGTTACAGATTCTCCTTTATATATGAGAGAACAATCTAAGACCACCCTTCCCACCAAAAATTAGTTGCCTTGTGATTGGCACAGTGAACGTTAACTTGAAGATGATGAATGAAACATGTGACATTCAGCAAGGGAGGGGAAGATGGAGCTTGTCTTGAATTACAACCTCAAAAGTTCTACTAGTAACATACGTTTGAAAGCATTATAGTGTTTTCCCACTATAAAATATCAATCTATAATGGGGTTAGATTATTTGTCCAGGGAAAGAAAACCTTGAAAATCTATTATGGGATCTAGAGAAGTGGAATAGGAAGGACCTCTTTACTGGGGAGATATTTCACGTTCAGAGCATGTGGAATGGAGTCGTGTTGGTTATGCAGGGGTGATTTTCTATCACTGGTCATGTGATGAGCTGATCTTCTTCCCCCTAATTTTCCCCTCTCCTCCTCCTGCGATCTGTCATTCCAGTCATCTTCAATTCTTCCTCTCCCTCCCCTGCTTCCTTCATTGTAGGCAGTTGTAACATTCTGTGATTTCACTTTCTCTATACCGTATTTCTGGAATTCATTTCAAGACTTCAAAATCTCTTAAGTGGACAATTGCAGTGATCTCCAACTAGTCTTCTTTTCTTTTCCTGCTGACATCCAAATCCATGTCTCATAATTGTCAAAGTTGTCACCCACCTAACCCCCATGGGTGCATCTCCTTTGGATTCAGGGCGCACTCCTGGGTATCGATCTGGCTGCACAAGCCCTTCCATGCACAGGTCAGGCTTTCTCTCCCATCTCCTGTGTTGTCTCTGTGGCTCCATATTTTCCTGTCTAGTTGCTTGGTGCTCCCTTAATGTGCTCTGCATATCTTTTCATCAATATTATGGCTTTTGATACATAGTAACTTTGTCAAATAATTTATTTTCAAAATTTGACAAGGAACTTCCCGAAGGCAAGGGTTGTACCTTTCTTATTTAAAAAAAAAAAAAATCTGCAGCATTTTACAAAGACCTTAAATACAGAGGAGCTGCAGATGAACTAAATCGCTTGTTATTTAGTGGGTTACTTCTCTTTTGCTTTATATGTTTTTTAAATAAAAAGTAAAAGTTATGATCTTTTTATTGTGTAAAATAAATAATGCTGAATTTGACATAAATTTTAGGAGAACTGGATATACTCCCTTCTAAAAGTTTTCTTTCTGTAATTATCCTAAATATTTTTCCATAAGGTGCAAAATAATGAAAAAAATTAAGAATTTCAGTATCTTTCCATGAAGTAATATTATGACAAACAAGGCTCAGGAGTTCTTTGCATTCTCACCACTTTAAGTAGGGGTAGAGATCTAGCTAGAGTTTTCTATTCCAATGTAAATTAGTTTCATTGAAGGCTTCCCAGTTGGACTTCTTGTCTGCAGTGGGGAGTTATTTTCTCTGGGGATATTGAAGAAGAGGGCTGAATTTTTTCCAGTCTGTCCCTCCAATATATATTTGAACCACTTTTAAGTGTCAGTCCTCCATCCAAATTGAGCAAGATTTGCTCTGACCTGGAAGCAGTACTGGCTACTTCCTGTGAAGTGAAACAGCTGCTTTTTCTATCTGGTGATCAAGTAGCTCAGGGTCCTTCCTGACACCCTGACATTAGAAGTGGAAGGAATATTATATTCATTGCATGACTTGCTGATATCTCTGGTTATAATACTGTATTGCAGTAGTAACTGAAGCAGTTCCATGGGAACAGGTATTATGGACTTTTTACCAGTTGTTAAGTCTACTCTTTATGGGTCAAAGAATCCCCAAATAATAATCCTGTGGTGCATGAGGTCTGGATGGTAATGTGCTGAAAACTAAAATAGCTTTAAGTTTATTATGTGAGCAATAAATGGAGGAAAATTTCATTATAGTGCTCCCAAACTTTTATTTCTTTCTTCACAGTTTCTTCTCATTGCCAATATTGTTACTGCTTTCATTTTATGTAAAAAAAAAAAAAAATCCCAGAAACAGATCTACAGAGGATAGAGCTATTGGAGTCAGGGACGATTTCTTCTTCCTCACTCTCCGAAACACTCAGACTACTGACTGGGCTTTGGTTAAGTCTTTGCTCTGACTCCACCACTACCATGTCAATTCAGATCTTCAAAATATCTCTCCTGGCCTATAATAACAACTTTCTGACTGCTTTCTGTCAACTACCATAGGCTTTTCCTGCTACATCAACATACTGTGTCATATTAGTCACACACTATAACCTCTGGGCTAAGAGCCGTCTTAAGGTTCTTTATCTGAGACTTGTGAACATCTGTTAGACCAATGGGTAGTAGGACCTCAACGGGCCTTTGGACATTTATGCAAAATACTGTGCTGTGGTAGGGTATACTGTTTGAGGGACATGTTCATGGCTTTCATCAGGTTCTCCTAGGCTTAAATAACATATAAAACATTAAGAACTTCTACAACAGGGAGAATTCAAAACTTCGCCCATCCCCACCAGCGACTCCATGACCTCTCTACGTCCCATTTTGAGTTCTGAAACTGAATCCTTATGAACACACAACTGAGTCATCATAATAGTGGGTGCAGCTTTAAGTGGTAGAATAAAAGGCCCATGAAGTTTTTTACCTACACGCAAGTAGCACTAATTCAACAAACATTTCTTCAGCTCCTGCTCTGTACCAGTCACTATTCTAGGTACTAGAAATACAGGCGCGAAGCATATAAAATTCTGCTTTCATGGGACAATTAATAAATAAGTATAGAAATAAACAAACAAGGTGATTTGGATAGGTGTAGTTGCTATGAAGAAAATAAAACAGAATGCTATTTTAGTTAATAATAATAATGCTATTTGTTTATACTGTATACTCAGCCCTATGCTCCAAGTATTCATAAACAACCTCAGTGAATCCTCAAAACAACATCTTGGTATTGTTAATACCCCCAGTTTACATAGGAGAAAGTTAGGCTTAAAAAGTTTACCTTCCCTCAGTTCATGTAGTTATTAAGTGGCAGAACAAAAAATTTGGCTCATTCATTCGTAACCCATGTTCACTGAGTGGCCGTTGTACACTAGATATTGTTCTAAGACACTGGAATTTAGCTGTGAACAGAATGAATAAAAAGCTCTACCATCAAGGAATTAGCATTTTCACAGCAGTTAGGCCAACAATAAATACAAAATAAGTAAAATATACAGGATACTGGCTCATGATAAGAGCTAAGAATGGCCTTAAAAAGCTGGAGAAGACAAGGAAACAGATTCTCCCCTAGAACTTCCAGAAGTCAGCACAGGCCCGCCAACACCTTGCTTTAACTCCGTGAGACCCCGGTCAGATGTCTACAGAACTCGAAGCTAATAAATATATGTGATCTAAAGCCACTAAATCTATGATAATTCATTACAGCCACAGTGGGATAAAACTACATGGAAATACTTATATCAGAACAATAAAATGTAAATGTGACAGGTAATACCTATGGAATGACTGTAGATGCTAAAGAAGTGAATGGATTAAAGCACTAAGAACAGTATTTGACATAAAGTTATACATGCTATAATTTTATCATCATTATCAAAATTTAGGCACTAAAATATATGGCATGCGTGTAAGGAGGTATAAGATTTCCTCGCTGAAGTAGAGTTTATAATAGAGGATGTAAAGGTAGATAATAGCTATCAAATTAGGGAAAACTGAATGTCTTACTGGGTTAAATCTAATTTAAAAGGCAATACAAGATCCGTGGTATGCTATTAAGAGGAAAACAGAAGCTAAAGAATAGGTTAGACCCTGACTATTCTTACACTATTCTGTATAAGAATGAGGAGATGATAGAAATATTAAGACAATAGATTGAGACACTTTTTATACTAATGACAGAGTCATGACCAGGGAATTAGCAATGAGGATAAGTAACTCTACTAGAAGTAAACCAAGGAGATTACGTTAATAACAGGGACTATCCACAAAATGATTCTCTGGTCAGATGTTGGGCTGTTGTGAAAGAGTTTGGTATGAACTGCATCACTGGGTTTCACCAGGGAGTAATTGAACAAGACAGGCCTAGTAAGCAATTTCTGCCACATTAGTTTATGGCTTAAGCAAGACTCTCAGACTCATTTACCCTCATTTGTTTGTAGCTATGAGGACATGTTACAGGATCTCTAAGATTCTTTCCAGCTGTAAACTTGTATAATTTCATTGTCTCCACAATGGAAATTTGCTGTTATAGTACGAATATCCTAAATGTGTGGGATGTCAGGAACACTCATGTGAAAAACAAAATATTAAAAAAAGCATTCTAGAAATGACACAGATAACATTTAGATTTGATATGCCTGTATTTCTCCTTAAAAGTATCCACAATACAAACTATTCAAAGGTGAGAGATGTTTGTGATATCATTAGTACAAGTTGAAAGATTTGATTTCCTGAAGTTGGAAAGCCCTTTTCATTTTTGAGCCCTTTCCATTTTTCCAAAGAAAAACAATCTGGAGGGGTCAATATTTATGTTTGAGGGTAGTCAGGTGAAAATTACTTGTTTGCAAGATAATTTTACCTCTAGGAACCATTGCTACATAACATAGAAGCCAGCGTTTCAGTAGTAGGTGTATTTACACCAAGCTTGAAAAACTTATCAGCATTATTTTGAGGCAACAGCATTACCTTTGCAAGTGGTTGAGGTGAAAAAAAAAAAAAACCTTCACCAGACTAAGTGGTGATGATGGGGGAGGGTGGCCAAGGGAGGGGATCTGAATTGTGTTTTCTTTGTGGAAAAGGAAATATTCTTCATTTTTGTCACACTGCTGAATCACAGCCATGCAGAATGTATGAATGTATTCTTCTGAGGTAAGAAAACAGCCACCAAAGGAAATCAACAACTTGTTCTCTTCACACCCCGAGAACAGGAGGAGAAACATATCTATCAGTGACCTGACTGTTGACCTGTGGAGTAACTCCTCTTAAGAAAAACAAATTAATTCAGTGACGATCCTACTTAATCTCTGACCTTTACTTTATGAGAGATTTTTCCATATGCCATGCTGAGTTGTCTCAATTATGTCAGTGAGTCCCCTGAGAAAGGTGAGACCAGACCACAAATGTTACCTGGCACAAAATCTTTAATAGGAGTTACATACCAAAGCATTACTTAAATACGTAGAGTACACATCATTCTCACTAATGTCAGAGAGCATGGCATAAAATACTGAATTACAGCAGTTAAAAATGCTGAGTAGTAACTAGTATCTTGAACTAGCTTGCAATGTTCCGATTAGTATATTAAATTGATACCTGATGAGTGTATATGCACATATATGCACAGTAGAGGTGGTTTTCCCGAGGCTGGGATTCAGTGACTCACATAGGCTACTGCTAGAATTCTCCTTCCACCCTTCCATTGTTCTTAGCTATCGCCTGTACTTCTCCTCATATTTCTTTGACCATCACTTGTCACCAAAGGTGTGGTCCCCTCCCTGCCAATCACCGCTAGGGACCTAGGACACAGATTTCGGCAGCAGTCACTACCTACCGAGAACTGGACTGCGAGTACTGCCCACAGTTGCTCATGAAGACTCAGTCCCTTTCTGCAGTACCTCTGCTCTTACCCAGGAGCCCCCTGCCCTGCCTACAACCTTGCACTTCTCATCTCATCTCATTACTGAGAGCTAGGAAAACTGGTTACTGAAAACTAGGATAACCAGTACAACTAGAGCTAGCAGAGAAACCTGGGTCTTGAGAACGGGCTTTTGGTTTTCTTGGTTGGATAGTAGTACCAATAATACAGTGTTATAGTCTTGTGACCTAATGAATAAGGGAGACTGTTTTGGATTTGCCTTGGGAAATGAAGAGCACCCTTAACGTAATTGCTGTGTTGGAAATAAGGTCTTTGTTCCAGCAAATGACTTACAAACACTTTTTTTGGAGGAAACACGTTCATAATTGAGGAGACAGTGCCCTAGGTAACAATGTTCTCTTCCTGTTATAATTGTGAGTCATATTTTGTTTTCTTGTTTTTCCTCGCATATATTGGTTCTTTTCAGCCCAATTTGGTGGTAGTAGTATTACAGATATCAAAGAAAACTTTTATTTTTCTGTTAATTTATCAAAGTACTTGATAAATTACAATTTTATATAGTACATTAATCAGATTTTTATGTTTATTTAACATAAGTAAATGTTGAAATTATTTTATAAAATCTAAATTATCTAAATAAGATAACTGCTAATAAGCCCTGTCTTTATTCACTTGTGAGAATGTTTGGCATTTACAATGAATAATCAAGGAAGGGAGAGTATTTTTAGCAAGAATCTTATACCTCCTACATAGAAATGAAGCGTTTGCTGAAAACATCCATGAGAAAACATGTTTCTGAATGTGTACTAAACACTTCCTATAAACCTCTTTTCTTCTGTAGCTAGATTTCAGAGAAAAGCTTTGGTTTGTCAAAAAAAATCATGTTGGCTTTCACATATATGTTTCACATACATGTGTGCGCACATACAGGCACACCCACACATACCTATGGAGGACAAGGAGAGCAAATGAGGGTAAAATGCTAACAATTTGGGATTCTGGGTAAAGGTGATACTGGGATTCTTTGTACTGTTATTAACACTTTCCTGTAGGTTTCAGTATATTTTGAGGTTTTTTTTTTAAATCAAACCATAAAAAATGAACTAATACATTCTGTGAATATCTGCTGAACATCTGTATGTTAAATACCACAGGGCACATTTCTATAAGAATATTCTAACAGAATAAAGGTTTATTTCTCATTCCCATGAGTACACGGTAGGTGTTTTGGGCTGGTGGGTGAATTTTCTCCAGAGGGTAATTGAGGGATTCAAACGTCTCCCATTTTGCAGCCTCACCACCCTCCAAGGGATGTGTCCATTCCCAATTTGAAGTTGCATATGTTATTTCCTCTCCCGCAATTGGATACTGGCTACCATTAATTCAGAGTAGACTGGAAAATGTGGAATATAGCCGCCTGCCCTGACAAAGAAGGGAAAAGAGGTTTTGCTGGACAGCTAGAAAACTTTACCTGTTATGAAGTGTTGCTTGTAAATAGAGGCTAACTAGAAGGAGGTTCTTTTCCCTTCAGCAAACATATATTGAACACATTTTCTTTGGTTTTTCTTTTGGAACTGAGCTAAGTGATGAGGATATCAATGTTGTAAGCAGACATAGTCACTTCTGTCAGTGAGCTCACAAAGGATGAATTTGTGTAGTACGATCATATATACATAGGACTTGTGGCACTTAAAAAATGAATATTCTTGAGTACAATTTTAGTAATAAATTTCTGTTGAATGGTTAAAAGTCATCTTTGAATATTGTATCAAGGAGAGAAAGAAGGTGTTTTAGTTTGGGAGTTAATGATTGTAGTAAAAAGCAGTTCTTAATTTTTTAGTCTTAATTTTCTTGCTTAAACACATTTATACATACTAACATTCATGGAGTAGAGACTGTTTTTATAACCATGGTCAGTAACACAAGTTCTACAATTTTTACAACTAACTAATCATGTTGACTGCTTTAAACTGAATTGATCATTAAGGTTGATCCGGCTAAGTGTGCAGACATGGCCAAAATGTGTAGAACCCATCTGTGTTGCAGGATTCCTTATCTGCTCTTATTACAATTCTCCTTAGGTTTTTAGTACTGGATGTATTTTGGAGGTCGGGCATCCTCTTGGCTAGATCATCACCTTTATAACAAATCTATATGCTATTCTTACTAAAATATATTTATGTGTTGCCCTGCAAGGAATTTTCTCAAGTAATTAACAAATAGCTTTTGCACCAGCTTGAACTTGGCTTCTTGGAAATAATTCATTCTTCGCAGCATCTAATACTATGGGTGTTAGATCAGAGGTTTCTTTTATCTATTGTCTCTAAGTTGTCTTTTCTCTGTCATTCCTCTTTGATTTTTCCTAAAGGAATCCAAACTATTATTTTGGTGAGTAATGTTTATTTATGAAGAAAAATCAAGTCAAGTATTGACTTTGGCTTATCCCTAATATTTTAATGAACTTAATTTTGAGACCCTTTTAACTCAGTCATTTAGTTGTGATATGAATGAAAAGTTCTGCATTCAGTTTTTAATTCCTACCAGAGCATCACCGTACATTGTGACTACTGATGAAAATAAAGAACTTGTCAATGTATTTATTTTTCCCAGCTTTATTGAGATATAATTGACAAATAAAAATTGTATATATTTAAACTGTTTAACATGGTTTTTAAGGTGTGTAATATGATTTAACATATCAATATATTGTGAAATGATTACCACAGTCAAATTAATTAACACACCCATCACTTCAAACAGCTACCATTTTTTCTTATATTTGTGGTGAGAACAAAGTATACAATACAATATTAAAATAATACTAATAATTCAGTATTATTAACTATAGTCACTATGCTTTCTATTAAATCCTCAAAACTAATTCATTTTATAATGAACATTTGTGCCCTTTGACTAACATGTATACACATACACATATTTTCTTTATCCATTTATCCATCAATGGACACAGATTTTATCCATATCTTGGCTCTTGTGAATACTGTTGCAGTGAGCATGAAGGTGCAGATATGTCTTCAAGATACTGATTTCATTTCCTCTGGGTATATGCACAGAAGATATGGATTACTGGATTACATGGTAGTTCTATTTTTAGATTTTTGAGAAACCTCTGTATTGTCTTCCATAATGGCTGTACCAATTTAATTCCCATCAACAATGTACAAGTGCTCTCTTTTCTCCATACCCTTGTCAGCACTTGTTAGCAGGTGTGAGGTGATACCTCATTGTGATTTTGATTTGCATTCCCGTGATAGTGATGCTGAGTATTTTTTTATATATCTGCTCACCGTTTGTATATATTTTTTGAAAATAAAAATGTCTGTTTAGGCCCTTTGCCCAATTTTTAACTGGGTTATTTGTTATTGGGGTTTTTTTTTTGCTATTGAGTTGTATGAGTTTTTATATATTTTGAATATTAACCCTTTATTGGATATATGGTTTTCAAGTATTTCATCCCATTCCAGAGATTATTTTTTCAATTTATTATTTCCTTTACTGTACAGAACCTTTTTAGTTTGATGTATTCCCACTTGTTTATTTTTGCTTTGGGGGTCATATCCAAAAAATTACTGCCAAGACCAATATCTAGGAGCTTTTATTTCTATATTTTCTTCTAGGGGATTTATAGTTTTCAAGTCTTACATTTAAGTCTTTAATCTATTTGGAGTTAATTTTTTGTGAGTAGTATAAGATAGGAGTCCAGTTTCATTCATTTGAATGTAGATATCCAGTTTTCCCAGTACTATTTATTGAAGAGACTATCCTTTCCCCATTGTGTGTTCTTGGAGCCTTCGTGAAAGACTGGTTATATATATCTGGGATTATTTCTGGTCTCTTTATTGTGTTCCATTGAACTATTTTATTCCAGTACCATACTATTTTGGTTACTATAACTTTGGAATATAGTTTGAAATCAGGAAGTAAAATGCCTCCAGTTTTGTTCTTTTGTAAGATTGCTTTGGCTATTCAGGGTCTTCTGTGATTCCATAGGCATTTTAGACTTCTTTTTCTCTTTCCATTTCTGTGAAAAATTCTATTGGAATTTTAATAGGGATTGCATTGAATCTGTAGATTTCTTTGGGTAGCATTATTACAATATTAATTCTTTTAATGCATGAACATGGGTGTCTTTCACTTATCTGTGTTTTCTTCAATTTCTTTCATCAAGGTCTCATAGTTTTCGGTATACACATCTTTCACCTCCTTAATGAAATCTATTTCTAAGTGTTCTTTTTGATGCTATTACAAATGGTTTAGTTTTCTTAATTTCTTTTTTTGGATTGTTCATTGCTAGAGTATAGAAACACAACTGGTTTTTGTATGTTCATTTTTGTATCCTAGAACTTTATTGAATATGTCTATTAGTTTTAATATTTTGGTGGAGTCTTTAGAGTTTCCATATATATATATGATCATATCATCAGCAAACAGAGACAATTTATCTTCCTTACAGTTTGGATGCCTTTTCTTTCTTTTCCTTGCCTAACTGCACTGGCTAGCACTTCTAGTGCTAAGTTAAATAGAAGTGATGAGAATGAGCATACTTGTCTTTTTCCTGATCTTAATGGAAAAACCTCAGCTCTTCATCATTGAGTATGATGTCAGCTGTGGGCTTGTTATGGATAAACTTTACTGTGTTGAGGTACATTTCTTCTATACCTTGAAAATATTTTGAATATGAAATGTAGTATCTAGCATTTGGTACATGTGGCAGCATAGCAACCTGCTGTTGGGCTGTGCAGTACTCATCCTCCCTTGCTTTTAACTTAAAAGAATAATAATTTTAATCACAATTATACATAAACCCATACCCATATTCAATAAACAACTTGGAAAGCCATCAGTTGTACAGTTAGAGTATAAAGAGTGTCCTGATAGAGAGAGTTCTGTATTTAGAGACAGCTAACATGTATTTGAGTTCCAAATCTGTCCCTAACTACTGTTGTGCCTATGATCAAATTATGTGGCTCTCAGTTGACTTGTGGATAAAATACTACAATTTAGTTGTAATTTTTTGTATTATAAATAATGTTTTGATGAAAATTCTTAAATTTAAGTTTTGGTTTATATCTTCACCAATTCCTTAGGAAAGTTTGGAGAAGTAAATATTTGCTGCTGAAAATATTGGAAATTCCTGATGTACAATAAATGTATTATGTTCAGTAAATATTTCTCATTTTTAATGTATTCCCCTTCTTGCTTTTGTAGTAGTTTCCTAGACAAACACATATGAAATCACTAAAAAGTTAGCAGAATTTTACAAAAGTATATAACTAAATATGTCTTTTGATATCAATGAAAGTAGTCTGATAATGTAAAATTAATTTAGGAATTATAATTAGCACATTAATTTAAGGGCTCTCCGACTTTATTCATGTCATTTATCCTCCCTAATTTTTATGTGTAATAAGAAGATAATATTATCTATCTAACAGGGTGATTGTGAGAATCAAATGAAAACATACATGTTTACACTGATGTACTTTACAAGTTGTAAAACACTATATATTTTTCATTATTGTCACTAATTTTTGATGAATAAAATGGTCAACTTTATTGAATGATCTTTAATTTCAATTTCAGGTTATATTGGTTTTCCTCTAACATTTCTTAAAATCAATGAATAGGACATTTCTTTAATAAATATTTTGACCTCTTTTGATAAATATATTAGATATATTTCTATAGTAATGTCAGAATATGGTGAAATTTTGAAGCTCTTTATATGAGGCAGATTTATGAACAAGATTAAAAATAATGAACAAATGAATTTTTATGAAGCATCTTCAAAAACTTTTGACTCTAGGAGGGGCCAATTTTTCGAGACAAACCTGACTTGTTTTTCATGGACATTTCAAAATAAACCTAGCTTGTATGATACAGTTTTAAAGAAGGAAAAGGAACAGAACCATCTGAGAATCTCTGGAATTCTGCCGAAAGATAATTTGGCATTTTATCCCACCTTCTGGATGCAGTTGATTGGCAGTAGTTATGTAATGCCAGAGGCATAGTGGGACTAGGAGGAGAAAACCAGAGAATTCAGTGTTCTTTCTCTTAAAGAACAGCTTGTCTCTTTAATAATAAAATTTTTCCACCCAATCTTCCAAACTTACACTATATGATTTGTGGGATCAATCTCTTTATGTTGCTAGACTTTTATGTTCTCTTCCCACACTATCTCAGAAGAATAGACACTGCTTGATAAATATTGGTTAATTATCCCATTCCGTATTTCTAAAAAAGAGTTACTTTAAGGTGAATTTATGCATATAGATTAAGATGACTAAGTAGCTATTCAGATATTTTTTTAAAGTATATTGTTACTTTAAAAGGAAAAATTGTTGAATTCTTAAATTTTGTAGTCAAGTAGAATGATCATCAGTTCTAAAGGAGTTTCTAAGATTTGTTCAGCTTCCACTACCTTGAGAAGGAACAACTTAAGAGGAATTTTAATAAAGGCATTTCTTCACACGTGTGGCAGTGTTATTTAGAAAATACTCCCAAGGGTATTTTATAAACATATATGAAATTCCTGGTACCCTTGGGAAGTTTCAAAAATGCCAGGGAAGTTTTCAGATGTAACTGTGGATGCAGAATCACCAGTCTTAGCACTGGAATGGACCACCATAGCTCCCTTCTTCAGATTCATTTTCAGACCCAGAGTAATTAAATGACTTGCCCAAGGTCACAAAACTTGAAGGTAGTAGAATGGGCACTAGAATAAGTATTGCTTTCCCTAGTGCTGTAGTCTTCTTCTTACTAAGCCTTTTTTGTTTTAAAAGTATTGAAGACCCTTTCTCCTGTTGACATTCTTTCCTTGATCTGTTTCATAGTTTTAAGCAATGGAGATATATTGCTCTCTCCCCCATTTCCAACTCATCTTAGAACTTAAAAGAAATTTATCATTGTCCTCCATCCTTTTACTGCAAAATGATTGATAGCAATAACACCCAACATAAATATTTCTCTCCAAGGCAGGGTTGCTTTGTTGATTAGTAGAAATATGACACATTATCAAGTATATAAACATTTTTTTTCAACAAGAACTTTCAAGCTCTTTTTTTTCTTTCCTTTTTTATAGCAATCTGAGTGTCACAGTAACCATGTTCTCCTAATGCCTGTATTTAAGTCTGTTTATTCATAGATGAAGAAAACATGTCATATGGGATTTGTCTAAGAGATTTGGACTGCTTATTCAAGTTGGCCAAAGGTCACCAGATGCAAGCATCCATCCATCTATCTATCCATCTGTCCACCTATCCATCCATTCCTTCAGCTTATAATTATTGACTACTATTGAGTTGCCCTTAGATTAGTTTCTGTCATTCTGTCAAGGAGGAATATGTGAAGAAGCCATAGCATACTCTTTTCTATTTCTTCCTTTTTTTTTAGTGTATTTCTTTCTATTTTGTCTAGCCTGACCTTGGCCTCTTTGTTGTACTTCAAGTTTCTTATTGTTTAAAGTTATTTCTGCACCCTAGAGTATTTTCTTTGTCACTTCATTTGTTTTTTTCAATTATAAAATTAACTCAGAAAAATGATGCAAAGATTACTATAAATCACAGGCCATAAACTATAATATTGTCTATGTCAAATGTATAGATTAAAGTGTTTCAAATACAGACATTGAAAAAGAATGTGTCTCATAAAAATATGTAGTTTTTATTACTCCCCACTCCATTCTGGAAGTCAGTATTTAAAAAAAAAAGGGGGGGGGGTAGAATAGCTGTCTTAAGACATTCATCCTAGAGAAAGGCCAATCAATATAAATGAAGATCTCTTCATACAGTTTATAAACCCACAATTCAGAATGTAGTTTCTTAAGCATCTATTTATATGTTAGACTTTTCAGGTTGAATGCACATATTATGTAATTCTTCAAAAGAAACATTTTAAAATTTTGGTAAAGATAGATACAGAAGCAAGAGATAATGAAGTGTTCAAATCTTATTTTTTCATCCCATATGTGAAGGAAAAAAGATAAAAAGTTTTTTCTCATAATGTAACCTTAACTATACTTAAATTTAGAGTCAAGAAAATATGAGATATCTTTTCTGCCACTCAGAAGTCATCCTTATCGGTGCTAAAATTTGGTATGAATACAGAATTTGTTTGGCTTGATTGCCAGTGGCTCATTCACATGACCACAAGAACAATAGTTACAGGTAATGATAATGAAATCACCTAGCTCAAGTAAGAGTCTGATCTACCAAAAACATGTATATAAAGATTAGGAAGAAATGTGTATTTTCTCCAGCCACCTTTGGAAAACAAAATTTAAATAGGAGAATAGAAGTCTGACCTTGAAATTTCACTGCAGACCCCAATCTATTTGTCTTTCCTATTCCCTGGTGAAATGTATCAAATAACTGGAACCTGGAATTACCATTTCTCATTCTTAAAAATCTTTCTTAACATTCTGTTGATAACTGGAGTAAGCATAATATGTTGTCTTAACCTGATTCTTCCAATATCATAATGATAGGAACTTGAAGTGGTCTTAGTTAACAGATAAATAATAATTTAACTACTGATGGAAGGGGGAACTTAATCCAAAGGCCATTAGAATTAGGCTTGGAATTCTAAGAAATAAAATAATTCAAGAAAAAATTTGTACTTAAGGTGTTAGTATGACACAATGTGTTTCCCAAGCACACAGAAACAACCAAGTCCACGTGGGTGCACCTTGTGTTCACAAAGGACTAGCCACATGGGATCTGCTGTTGCTCCAGAGAGAACAGCAGCGAAAGCACTGTTCTAAAGGTATAAAGAAATTAGAAAAGAAGAAAAAAAGACTTGTAACTGTTTGTTCAGCTAACGCAGGATATTTTTAGTTGGTAACGGCTTTTAATAATTAAAACAAGTTCAGCATGTAGGTCATTAACCTCGGATATATTCTTTGCTGTCATGATTATTAACCATCTGTTCTCAAATCTAAAAATTTTTTTCTTTTATAGATCATACTCATTCTTACATTACTAAAATAATGCCCACCATGTTTAAAGACAAGAAAATTATAAAAGTAACACCTTCCACATTATTATTTTCAATGATGAATTCCTAATGAAAGACTCCCCTCTGAGACTGAGGAAGGAACCAAATGACATTTTGGCTACTTAAATTGCCTGGTTCTAAGCAGTTTCTGGCTGTGTTTGTAAAAGACGTGCATCTAAAAGAGAAATAGAAAAGTCAGGTATTTGACTGTATCTCCTTTGAGAATTATATTTATGAGATAAACATTAGGAAATGTTTTCCTTTTTCTCCTTATTGATAAATAAGGTATAAATTATTTTTTAAAATAGCTAAGGCCAGTATATAATCTTAAAGTAAAGGAAAGATGGGTGCTACTGTCATTAGGTTAAATACTGTACTATTGTCTTACTATAGAGTCATTAAACTGAGAACATAAGAAGAGGGCCTCTGGCTGAACATTAAACCTGAGTTATAATCAGGATTCTGCACTCCCTGGCACATGTGAATTGCTTCTGCAAACAATGTAGACTGGTGCCGAGACATCTGCCTTTCTTGTGACCACAGCTTGTCTCGCAGCTAGTCAGGACTAGAGATGCTCTCCCCTTGTGTCAAAGTGTGATGCCTGGTGTGAAGTTATAAGTCTATAAAGGTTTTGTCTTTATGAGTGGAGTACAAACTAGGAAACCATATGAATTCCAGTTGCATTTTTCAGGTTAGAGAAACATATTTCACACTTTTCCTACAAGATACTATTCATGCAAGCCTTGTTGCAGTCTACACCCAGTGCATCAAGCAACCAACTGATTTGCTGTTGATTTTGTGTTATAGGGAAGTGCATGTGAGAGGCCCTATCTGTGAAGCTCTCTATATAAAGAAGTATAATTGAATTCAGCAATCATTTGGGCCTCTACTCAACTGCCCTTAAGGCTTTGTAGTCTAATTGATAAGGGGAGATGAATTAATTAATTTAAAAAATCACTTAATATGATTAATCTTTTAATCACTTAATCAAATAATCATAAAATCAGTGTATTTATAAATCAAGTAAGTAGTATATGAGCCATAAATAATTTTGAAGAAGGATAAATAATTATAGTAAAGGGTTGGTTATCTGGGAACTACATACAACAGGGAAATTTGATCAGATCCTTAAAAATTTTTAATGAGAAAAATAACATGATGAAGTTGAAGCTTTCAAGTAACAAATCTGATGGCAATGCACAGAATGCTTTGAAGAGAGACGTTAGGGGTAACAATGATAATTTGAAGTCTAATTGATTTGTCTGAAATCTCAAGATTTTGGAGTGATATATTCTAACTGGCAGTCAAATACTTAAAAGATAGTTTCTTCAAGATAAACAGAAAAGTGCAAACCATGTGTAATAATTTAAAAAAAGCATTTTCCCTATTTTATGCAATGAATTTAGAAAGACTTTTGAAAAATGATTTGCAGGTTACTAATTGATGGACTTAACAAACTGATAATTTGGTGTAGTGTTTCTTAAGGTCCCCGTGGTAAATAATACATGAAATATTTGCTGTTGGTTTTGAGGTATTGACCCCAAACTAATCTGCGCATCCAGATGTTTCCTAAAAACTTTGGAATTTTTGTCATCTTTAGCATTTGTTATCTTTGTGTTCAGGTTTGGACTAGGGATGTACATCTCATAACAGGAAGCAAAAAGAACCAGTCTAAGATGTATAGCATTGGTCAGAAAACCCAGTGACAGCAGAGGTCTACATTGACGGTTTATCTAAAGGTGGCAGAGCCTGTGGATGGGATCCATGAAAGGTCCTCCTCGGGAATCCAGTGAAAACCACACATCCTCTAGTAGGCATCTGTGCATCAGGGAGGGAGGGCCACGATCGTACAGGCAGGCATTCTGGATGGTCGTTACAGCGTGGGTTTCCATTTCCATAGGAACATGGCATGGACACAACCTGGGCGAGTATGGGGACTTGGGTCACACTGTGGGTTTGAGATACAAAACTGAGTAGAGGACAAGGCATCTCAGTCAAAATATTATAATAAATGTGATAGAGACAGTAATGAGAGTCAGTATAAAGTGACGTGAGAACACTGAGAATTGAACTCTGGACAAGACGACTGATAAAGCTTCACAGAAGTGTCATTCGAACATCAGCAGCACCGAGCTGCTTCTAACCAGGCTTCTCTTACCTTGGTGCTGCTGTGCTGCTCTCTCCTTGCCTTCTCTCCCTTCTCTTAGCAACTCTTCCCTAAACTTCAAGACTTCCCGCGAGCATTGCTTTCTTTCTCCAGGAAGTTTTCCCTAACCCTCTCCACCTCCTAGCCTGACTTATGATTTATCCCTTCTCTTTGCTTCCATGGTCCTGTGCACACTCCTGTCCCTGCACCAGCCAGTGCACAGTAATCTGCTTGTGCATCTCCTCAGCTAGATTCTGAGCTCGTTGAGAGCAGTGGCTATTGCATTACCTTGTACCCTCAACTCCTTGCTGAGAGCCCAAGACGGGGTACCTGGAGGTGAAGCTGGGAAGTAGCTTGAGCCGCACAGTGAGTGACTCTTTGTGTGACACGAACTTTAGTCAGTAGCCATATGGACACACTGACAGTTTTTCAACAGGAGTGTGGTGAAATCAATTTTGGATTTTAGAAAGAAAGCTCTGATGGCAGACGTAGAAATAAAAGAAGAGATTAGGTAGGAATTCCAATTAGGAAATCTAAGCACAAATATAGGTTGAGAGATCACTGAAGGTCTGAACCAGATTGCAAGTGTGAAAATAGAGGGAAAAAAGTTAACAATTTGGGTGTAAGGGGGGTAAGAGAGAGAGAGAGGTGTAAAGAATGACTAAGTGTGGAACTGTATTTACGGAGTGAATGAAAATTTGAGTATTTGAGCTAATTAGGCCTAATACTCACTTTTGGACAAAGTAAAATGCTTGCAACTTAATCATTTCAGCCACAGACTAAAAAAATGTATAAATCTTCACTTTGCAACCTTTATCATACACCTGATTTGACACAAGAGTCCCAGCCACAGACTAAAAAAATGTATAAATCTTCACTTTGCAACCTTTATCATACACCTGATTTGACACAAGAGTCCCAGCCACAGACTAAAAAAATGTATAAATCTTCACTTTGCAACCTTTATCATACACCTGATTTGACACAAGAGTCCAGCCAGCTCCGTTGTGTCTAAACTCCATTACAATCCTAGGCCAGCAAAATAAGGGAATTCTACTTACCCCCAGAATTCTAGATAAAAGATTTATTGCCTTTTTTCTCCAGTCATGTGTCTAAGTGTGGGTAGAACTTCTACCTATGTTTTAATAAATTTTTACCATAAACATTTATCTTCATAAATATTTCAAATTAAGTAAATTATTTTCTTAACCTGAACAATTTACAACCGGGTAAAATATTTTTCCCATAAAAAACAGAAATGTCATAATAGGTATTTTGGAAATAATTAAATAATTTTGAAATACTCGTATGTAAAAATATTTCAGGTTACTTGAAATGTGCTATGATTGTAAAAATACTTCAACTTTGTCTTCTACGTATTTCTAATGATAGTTTATATAATTTCACATTTTTATACCACCAGTAGTGATCTTTTCTCCAAACCTCAGTAAGACATACTTCTGTGTACCTCTCGCCACCATACTGAATCTCCATTTACATCAGAATAAACAATATTAGTTGAAGGCTATTGCTAATATAGTTGTAAGAATATGTGTGAATTTTACCTTCAGGTAAAAAGCTTTTATTGTATTTTATGTGCGGTCACAAAGCATAGAATTCATTTTCAAACCTACAGAATGCTGATGAAGGAAATGGTCAGAAAACTGTGAGGTAATGATTACATATCTCATAACCTTTCCTTGGTGGATTAGTGGATATTGAGTAGGGAGACCACCAGTAACGATTCAGGCTGGCTGCCACAATCAAAGGGACACGGAACTGTGCGTGATCCAGCAAAGCATTGGTATCTGTGCTCTCTTGTAATGTTTCCCTGAAATTCTGAAGGAAAATTGGCAAAGCACTAGATATTTATAGCTATAGGTCTTGAACAATAAAAAATGTAAGTAGTCATAGTGCTAGTGATTTGTCCGGGCAGGACTGCTTGGGGCTGCTTTGCAGCAAGGCTGACTCTGCCTGAGAGAGGTTAAAGGAAGTAACACTTGCTTTAGTCCCTTTTTCCTTCAGACCATACTTTTCCCCAGGGTAATATCTCTAGATGGGGAGCCTGAGACAAGGTGCCTATCTTGTTTTTCTTTCTCCCTCAAGACTTATCATAAGTTATATTGGGGTGATATATCTTGCCAGACCTTGGCCATGTCTCTTCTTTTGAGAGTCACCCTCCTTCATTTTCTTTCATTTCACAAATATTCCTGAGTTGTCACTCAGTATTAGGTGCTATAACGGTTACAGGTGTGTTTTAAGGTCTGTTTCTTAAAGCTCGCAGTTTAACAAAAAGTCCGCAAATGAGAATTATGAGTTCGTTTATTTACTCGTCACCCACTGAACATCTGTAATTTGTTAGGGACTGTGTTAACACTGGAGACTCAAAGGTGAATAAGAGAAACCTCACACTTAGAGAAATTTCTTTAAGATCTATAATAGAAGTAGGTTCGGGGACCTGGCAACACAGAAGCAGGTTGTGTTTAAACAGGAGCTGGGCCTTCTGTTAGCTTTGTCAGATTCTTCGGAAGCAGTCTGAAGTCAGTGGAGAATGCAGGTAGTTGGTTTGGGTGGTAATCCCAAGGAACAGGAAAGGGTATGGCAGGTAGGGAGAAAAAGCTAGTCTAAAGGTAGTTTATTGGCAATAGGGCCTTTAAGTCCCTGCAACCTCTCAAGAACTGTATAGATGGCTTCCCTGAATTATCTGCCTGAAGGACACAAGGAAGAAGCATTTATCCATCAGCTCCTGTGTCCCATTGATTGAGAGCTGCCACTGGGATATTAACTCTGCCGTTCTGTAGGGTCCCATCTTATCTTTAGCACTAGATCCCTGAATTATCTACCTGAAGGACACAAGGAAGAAGCATTTATCCATCAGCTCCTGTGTCCCATTGATTGAGAGCTGCCACTGGGATATTAACTCTGCAGTTCTGTAGGGTCCCATCTTATCTTTAGCACTAGATCCCTGAATTATCTACCTGAAGGACACAAGGAAGAAGCATTTATCCATCAGCTCCTGTGTCCCATTGATTGAGAGCTGCCACTGGGATATTAACTCTGCCGTTCTGTAGGGTCCCATCTTATCTTTAGCACTAGAGAAACCCTAGGTAGACAGCAAGAAAGCAAAGCATACTTAAGGCAATGCTGGCAAAAAAATGAAGCAAAGCCCATAAGAAATTGCATCAGCACTGGCTGACATCAGAGGAACTGAGCAGGGACTGTGAGAAGCAGGACTTTTGATGTTCCTTTTCTGATCTGTATGGTTTCTCCTGCATACACGTTAGCAAAGGCATGCTGGACCAATGGATTAACACGCGCCAAGGCACGGAAGCAAAGAGCACAAATAAAATTTAGGAAAAGCTAGACAGGTTGTGCCTTTACTGAGCCTGAGTCGGTTGGAAAGGGGAGGCCTGTGGAAGAGAGGCAGGAGTTGAGATAAGAAAGTCAGGTGGGGCCAGATCTCCTATCAGAGAGTGTGCACCTTATCACAGGTGGTGAGGAGCTCCTGAAAGATCTTTAAGTTTGTATTTCAGACCTTCTCACCAGTGTTTAGGTCTGATTTAGGGGCAGCCACACCAAAGGCAGGAAGACCATTTTGATGACTAATGATGCAGGGATGAGAAAAATGTCATCTTAAACCAACGCAGGATGCTTATGATGTATAATCAAGAGGATTTAACAGATCTATATGAAAAGAGATGGAAAAAAAGGAAATCATTTGTTTATTGTTCATTTATTTATTGTTTGTTAATTTACTCAGCCCCTCTTTCTGAGTGTGGATGAACTCTAGAAAAACTTATATCAGAAAATTCTGGGCATTCATACTGATGTCTGTGTTGAAACAAATAAATCTTTATATATTCAGAAATGTATAAACAAATGTAAATATTAGAAACAAAAATTTTTTAAAGTCATCAAATTTCTCTGGGCAGTTGAATTCTTCGCTGGCAGTATGCTCTGTGACTTTTGTACATGATCTGTGTAGATTCATTATTTTGCTACTTGGAAAATGTTCTCTTTCAAATCTGCTACCATTGTCATAAGCTTTACTATTTACTTTTCTGCAATCAGAAATCAGTCACTCATCCAAATGATTCTCTCTGACAATTTTGAAAAACATTTTAAAAACCTGCAGTCTTCAGGGCAGTATGTAGTAGCACAAAGAAAATGCCATCCAATTCGAGAAGAATCTGTAAGTTAGTCACCTGTAAATGCAGTTCTAGCTCAGGAGAAACACAGCTGTTTATATGTTTCAGAATCAAACTTCCTGAAATGAATACAGAGGAAGAGTTATAACTGAAGCAACAGTCAGCTGTAAACATAAGCCCATCCCAGGAAAATTTTCTCAGCTTTCATTGCCTCAGTCTTAAAGTTGGTCTTTTCTGTATTAGATGAAAGCAAAATAACTGAAAAGAATCTGTTGCAATTTTGAAATATCTTGAAAATATATTGAAGTGAAGCTACTTTCCCTTAAGTGAGCAACAATTTGCGGGTTGTTTTGCTCTCCAGGCAGATGAAAGTAATGCCCTTTCTCTCTCTTCTTAGTCTCAACATCTCTTCTGTTACTATGTGTCAGGAAAGCAGGACACCATAAATGGAGGTATGATTGGTGGAGGTACTCTGGTAGGTAAATGAGAAGATTGGTGTGGACACAGGTGATTTGGGGTTAGGAGGATGATATGGAGCCAAAGAAATAATAATTAGCAGAACCTGGTGCATAGGTGTTTGTCTTAGCAGAATGCAAGAAAGAGAAAAACAGGCAGACTTCTACCTTAGAAGAACGATTCGTCTTTGGTGAAATCTTGGAACAGTTTTATAACTTGGGGGATAAATAAATCTTTGACCACTTCTTGTAGAATATTGGTCACTTGGAGATATGATATAAACATGATTTATACTGCTTACTAATTACAAACAAATAATTGTCTAAAGAATTTCAAGGGTATGTGGCCCAGTGATTTTTAGAGCTACTGTAGTATAATAGTTCCAAAGACGGCGTCTGCTGAAGAGGAAGGAATATAGAGAAATGGGGAGATGATGACTTTTTAACGTGTGTCGTAGTGGACTTTTTTCCTATGATTGTGGGAGGGATCTGGAATTAAGAAAAGAAAGCCAAATATAAATCAGCTACTGATCGGTAAGAACTATAGTAAGCCAGTGTCAGATGCAATACAAGTGCCACTATTTAATATTCTGGAAATAGTAGGATCAGTTAGGATGTTTTGCTGCTAGTACTGGTACATTTTACTACTTAACTAGTATTTATTATCTTAATTTCTAATTAAATTCCTGAGAGAAGTACACAACGTAATACTGAAAAAAATTATTTACAAACATTTTGTTTTTCTTTTAAGAATAATATATTAATGTTATAGGCAGACTAAGTTTCCCTTTTTAACCCCCTTCCCACCACCTAAAGAGGTCCACGTCCTAATTCCTGAAACCTGTGACTATATTGTGTTAAGGAAAAGGGGAATAAGGTTGCAAATGGAATTGTTTGCTAATCAGCTGACCTGGAGATGGGCGGGTACCTAGGCTTATCCAGGTGGGGCCAATGTAATCACAAGGGTTCTTATAAATGAAAGAGGGAATCAGAAGAGTCAGCGTTAGATGATGACACCTGAGAAAAACTCGAACAGCCTTTGCTGGTTTTCTAAGAAAAGCCCTAAGCCAAAAGTTCCATATGCCAAGGAACGTGGGCAGACTCCAGAAGCTGGAAAACACAAAGAAATGGTTTCTACTCTGGAACCTCTACAAAGAAGTGCAGCCCTGCTGACACCTTCATAATAACCCAGGGAGACCCATTTCAGACTTCTGACCTCCTGAATTGTAAGATACACATTTCTATTATTTTGGCCACTGCATTTTTGGTTAATTTGTTATAGCAGCAGTAGGAAAACTTAATATTACCTGAAAATCATAAAGGATAATTAAGTGGGCAGAATACTAAAAGAATTTAGGAAAGATCATATAGATTTTGTTGCCAAAATAGGAATTTAAAATTCATGATTACTTCAAAAATGTAGTTATTTGAACTATGTGAGTATCCTTTTCCATTTCATAAAGTACTACTCGACAAATTGTGAAAAACACAATGAATTTTAGTAATTTAAAATGGAAGTTAATGTTATTTAAAAAGAAATGGAAAGACCATAACACAAAGAAAGGCTTTCTAATGGATCTTTATGTTACACACCTGTACACATGTCCAATGTATTCAGAGGTGGGTTATGAGATGATTGGAAAACAAAAAAATTAAGGGAAATACATATTTCATTCAATGAAAACTCAGTACAACTGTTATAGGCCAGTAAACATGACATCTTTGGAACATTAGACCATGTTAATTATACTTAAAATTTTAGGAGAGATTAAATTAAAGTTGGTACTAGATCCTTACTCATTTAACACCTAGCTAAGATGTGGAACAGTTGTTTCATATTTAAAGGCAAAAAAAAGCTTAAATAAATTCAGCTACAAAGTTGTATCATGAGGTGGAAGATACTTTGTATCTCTAAATTTTACCAATTATGCATTAAAGGAAAATGCTTCACTTTATTGTCATTTGGAAAGGAAAAAATAGGATTTTTACATAGTGTTAAAAGAACTGAATATCAATATTAAATGTAGGAAAGAGGCGAAGTCTATTATTCACTTCTCCTGCCCCTTTTACGAATAAAATTCAATTTATTTGTAAAAGATCAATTGAAGACTCACTCTAAGGAAAATCTAAGATATTGATTTTAAATGATTCATTATTCCAGTTTAATATTTTGTTTAAAATGTTTATGTGCTGTCTTCCACCAAGTTTAGGTTTAAAAAACAAACAAAAAACTTACCCACTGGACTTTAAGGTGGCAGAAACCAGCTAAGTAGGTGAATAATATTACACTTTCTTTCCTCAATATCTTGTTATTTTTAATATAGAAACAGGAATTGTATGGATTTAGTTTGTCTTGGGATCTCACAAGTGTTAGTAATTCACTCTCCCCCCATCTTCACTGTGACTTGAAATAGGATCTCAGTAGTTGAAGCAAAAACTGGGCTCTGAGATTCGGTTAAAAATTATTTGGCTGAGAGCCCGTTGCTGAAGGAAAGAAGTAACAAATCCTAAGCATATTTTTGGAGCCAAAAGCCAAATTTTCTGTGCCTAGTATCACAGCTCCAGATTTACCCTTCAAAATGATTCTAGACCAAATGCCAGAAATGTTCTGGTTCTGGCTACGGGATTCTGTTCACCAGTACTAGGAGGCAAGCAGCAGCATCACAATTATATGTGAGCCCTCTTGTTTTTCAAAGTTAAGGGCCTTTGCTTTTTTGATCATTTGACATTCAGATTTTCTGAACATTTCATAATTTTTAAGGTGAGTACTTGAAAGAGAAGCACTCTGTATATGTAATATTTTAAACACAAAAATTTCTGAAAGTACTATAAATCTTATAAAATAGATGTGGGGGGGAAAAAGGAACTTAAAACATTCTTTCCCCATGCTGCCCTATTTTTGACATCTGCATTTTAAAATTTTTCCATTATTAACACTTACTTTGGTGAAAGTAGCTGTTACCAAGGCAACTCTGTAACTCCACCCAGATAAGCGTGAATCTTGAAGATGAGCTTCTATGCCTCTGAGCATAGATTCAAGATACTTTAACTCATTAAGGGCAAATTTGAAAATAGAGAACAATATATATATATTGAAGAAGAAAGGTTAAACATATTTAAACTTTAGATTTTTATCAGTCTAAAGCTATATGTTTTTATTCTTAGTTTAGATAATTTCATAAAGCAATTGCTTCTCCACATAAATACAAGTGTATTTTCAATGGACTGAGCAACTTACAGGGTCACTTTCATAGCCAGCTATTTGTTTATTTTGTTTCTGTCTTGATTTCACTATTCAATATTTCTGTTTAAATCTTTCAGCAAACATTAAAATGCTTGTGAAATCAAATGACAAAAAAAGTTTCAGCCTAAGATAAAATAGAAACAGAATGCCACTTGTTCATGGAGGAGGAGAATCTCCTTCTGAACTTAAAACAACTCCTTTTGTTCTGTGTTCTCAAATCTGCCCTTGCTTGATCAATTATAAACACATAAAGATACAGTATAGTTTATATACCAAAGGATAATTAAAACAGAACAAATGATAACTTAAAAGAGGATATCTACAAAGAATTAAATGAATTACAGTAAATTCTCATTATTTTCAAACATGGCTCCGCACTCATTTTCCTGTTCCTCAGATTTCATGGGAGGAATATCCAGCAAGAAATTTAGTTCAGTGAACATTTCAGATGTCAAGATTCTACCCATGTGGGTAAAGAGTTTACGTCTTGGCTCTGTACTCTCACCAGCAAAACGGGGAACATGGCCCCTGAATACAACCACTGCCTGGCTATCTGCTTCTCTGACACTGGACATATTCTTAGATAAGCAGGTCTTTCCCTGCACACACTGATCTATGGCTCAGAGAGATTCCAGGAGGCGGGAATTTGTGATTGGGATCAGTGCCCCTTTTATGTAAGGAATTAACAACATCACTACATTTGAGTGAGAAAGAACCCTCAATATTTTGAAGACTATGGAAATCATACAACTTGAAAAGTCATAAATTGGTTATCTACCAGTGGTTGTGCATTTTAAGTGCACTCAAAGTGCAGTGAGAATTCCTTAAGCGAATCCTTCCCTCCTCCATATTATTTTCGTTCCTTGGATCCCCATCTATTGCTGCAGACAACAACTGTGCTGTAAGAATGTCTTCATGTGTGTGTTACCCCTCCTAGTCTAGAGCTCCTGTAGGTCAGGGATAGCATCTTACTCTCAGAATCTCCAACACTTAGCATTATGCTGGTTACAGGGCAGATGTCTGCTGAAGAGTTGAATAAGAATATGTGCAAGAAACAGAATTAGCTTTGTTCAGGAAGATGTGACAGGATAAAAAGCAACTTTGGAGGTTAAATCTTCAGAGTAATCAATAGAATCTCTTCACGTCTTGGTTAATTGACCTTTGATTTTTGCCGTTGAACCAAACGTGCAGCATAATACTTATTCCGTATATTCTTCAATCTAACGCCTAATAATATATACTATGGATTTAATAATATTACTGGAAGACCTTGAGAAGACAGGCAGAGAGGGAAATATACACACTAATTTTAAAAATGTATCCCAATATCAAAAATGAAAAAAAGGAAAATTGTACATCATTGAACCAAAGGAACACAGTATCTTAAACTGAGTTTACTATGACTTGGTTGCAAATCATTATAATTGCTGACATATATTGAGCATTTAATAAGTACCAGACATTGGATTGTGGCCTTTACATGCATTATTCCATGTAATCTCCACAATAACCTAGGATGTAGGCATTTTGAAAAGTTAAAACAACTTGCTTTTGATCAAAGAACTAATATTTAGAATTTGCAGGGACATGTAGCTCAAAGCCCATGCTACTAACCATTATACTCCCTACATTAGCTCCCAAATTTGTTTGCAATCCAAACATTAAAAGAGAAGTCATAAATTTAGTATTATCAGTGTTTCTACTTACTAAGCTTTACTTTCAAACTGTGGTTTTATCTTAGTTTATAGATTAACAAGCATGGCATTGTTTTATCTCTTCACATTATATAACAAGGTTTTATTTGCAGATGTTGAAGGTCATGGTTACAGATACATTTATTTCCTGTGCTTATTCACAGTGGTGAAACACAACAGCGACAACAAAATTAAACAATTTGCAGATACTCATAGGCCTGTGGTGTCTGAAAAGAAAGAAACACACCTACGGCAGAGGGAGAAGGCATGTGAAGTATTCCAGGGAACAGAGGCCACTCAGTCACAGATTAGGGAAAACAATAACCAAAGCACACTTGAAATTTCTTATGCCAAGTTCATCAAAAGACCACTTTGTTTAAACCAACCATATTCTCTTCGTAAAATAGTTTCTGTTGAATACCAGATTTTTTCCCCTGAGATTTCTTGTGCCTGTTTCAAATTAATAGGACATGGTGTACTTTTAATTTGCTCTGAGTTCTTAGGAGGCTTATAGGGAAAATGTTAACACAATGGTCTATGGTTGCATTGCTGGGGTGAGAGTTCTGCTTCCCCATTTAGCCACTGGGCCATCCTGGGCCAGCCACTTTGCTTCACTCCCAAATCTCCCAAGTGAAGGACAATAGGAATACTAGAAATCAACAAGCTGTAATATGTAGTGTTTAGAAAAGTGACCAGCGCGTAGTGAGTGCTCAGTGAGTACTGGATTTTCTTACCTCTGTGGAGATGGGAGTGGAATTACCGAAGTGATGTGCCTAAAATCCTCCGAAGTGGCAGAAATGGAAAAATTACCAGTCTGTTTAAGAGAGTGTTTCTGGAATCTTGACATGTGTTCTTTGGACAAGACAGCCCAAATCCAGCTTCAAATGAGAGAGTCCTTACCCCTGGGTATCAAGCTCCTTCCTCCGTCTTGAGATAAAGAAGCGTTGATGGGGAAGAGGGAGAACATTTGGCTGCAGAAAGTTTCTTGAAGGAGGTAGACACCCTCCACTCCCAGCTTTGAGGGTCATCTAATCCAGCCCAGGTGCCCGGCTAAGTGAAAGCAATTTTCCCCTCTACGCAGTCTAAATTCTTACAATTTGTAGACATACTACGTCAGGGGATTTTGTGTGTGGTGGGCTTTAATTCCATAGGCCTGCACTTCCTGGGAGTATTCGAAGCCAGCACCACTTAGATGCAGCACCTTGCCAAGTCAGCTTGTGCATCGCTTGCATCAAGCCCTAACTGCGGCTGCCCTGACCTTCGTCCGCCAGCTGTTGACGAGGCACCTCCTCTGTGCCGCTCTCTGTGCTTGTCCCTGGCTTATCTGCCTGTTCTTTATTTTTATTTCTTTATTGTTGTCTTCTGCTCCCCTGACTCTGCAAACCATAAACATAGGAAGTAAACCATTATTTTAAAACAAATTATATTTTCATCCAAAATACATATTTTATCCTGTTATTACTATTGCTAAAAGTTTTGGGAGTACCATTCCAGAAATGTTTCTGTGTGTGCACACAGAGAAACATACTCGTATATATAACTTTTTTGAGGGAGCAGTTCTCATATTAATGTATTATTTTGCACCCTGATTTAGTTCACTTTGCTTCTTACCTGATCTCTTGATATTGGCTTGACCTCACTGAGCATTAACTGTGTGACCCTAGACTCCTTCTGACCTGGCTAACCTATCTGGTATGAAGCATGACTTGTCACAGGATTTTGTAACTAGAGCTAAAAAAAGCACATTTGAAGCTCAGCTTTTCTGCTGAAGTAGTAGAGGTGAAGAGTTAAGACACCACTGCATGCAAACTGAAGTTCAAACCTCTTATTAACACATTCAGGTACTCTAGGCCTAGCTTTATTTCTTCTGCAGACCAATTTTTTTGAAGATTTTTGTCTTGTTTTATTTATTTATTTTTTGGTGGAGGGAGAGGTAATTAGGTTTATTTATTTGTTTATGTTTAATCAAGATACTGAGATTGAATCTAGGACTTCGGGCATGCTAAGTATGTACTCTACCACTGAGCTAACACCCTCGCCCCTGCAGACCAATTTTTTAGTAGTCAACTTCCAATGCAAGTGAAAAGATTGTGCCCATGACTGCATCTTAAATCAGTTTAAAGCTGAAGATCCCAAATGTAAAGACCATGCAATGAAAGGTTTATAGTGATACCACAGGAAGCCTTACAATACAGTAGGTGAAAGCTTCATTTTTACAGTCAGACCATTTGCCAACTATGAGACTTTGAGCAAGATGCCTTCAATTTCTTCAGCTATGAAATAAGGATAAAAATTGCCCCCATGTCATAGGATTTCAATAAAATGTTTGCCATAGTACACTTGCTAAGTGCTAAGTAAGTGTTTAGTATCAAAATTGCAAATCCAGTGGTAGTTATTATAAAGGGAAGACTATTCATTTTATATTCATGCTTAAAATATTCTGATAGATATAAAAGTATAGCTACAAAATAGAAGTTAGAGAGTTATCTGGAAAGAATTGGTTACAGGATGATTGAAGGCAGTGATGGAAGAATAAAAGATAAAATAAATAAAAGTAAAATGTAAAGCTACAACAAGAGGAGGAATGAACCCCAGGTCTTGCAGGATCTGGTGGAAGGGAAAGACAGATCCAAAAGATTATTCTTGTTTTTTTGACCTCTTTTGCTAAAATGCACATTAGAAATTTGGGACTTAAAAATTAGGACAATCACAGCATTTGGTTTCCACATAATTCTTATCCCTTAAAATAATCTATGAGAAACCCCAAAAATAAGAGACAGCTATGAAGTGCAATGAATTTCAAATCACCTCTTAATTATTAAAATGATAATTTAATTTTCCAATATAAAAATAAAATTTGTGAATTAGAAGAAATGGGTTCCAAATTTGTAGCAGATGACAGGAGGATAAAGCCTATTAAGATATGAATCCATCCATTTCTTTCCTTTTTTTAAATTGAGTTATAGTCAGTTTACAACGTTGTGTCAATTTCTAGTGTACAGCACAATTCTTCAGTCATACATGGATATACATATATTCATTTTCATATTCTTTTTCACCGTGAGCTACTACAAGATCTTGAATAGATTACCCTGTGCTGTACAGTGTAAACTTGTTTATCTATTCTATGTATATACCTGTCAGTATCTATAAATCTCGAACTCCCAGTCTGTCCCTACCCACCCATCCATTTCTTTAGAGATCAAATATGTGATTTATCAGTGTCCAATCAAGCCTTCAACTAGTACATTTAAACTCATCATAATTTCAAAATGTTATTTAGTGATGCCAATTAACAGTACAGTATCTCTGGATACCACATAGCCCTAAAATAACTTGTTCAGTTTGATTGTCAGTAAAACTAATCTACAAGGAATATTCGTACTCTATGTGAACTCATACAGAAATGGAGTATCAGTGAAATAATATCTGTTGGGATTAGAAAATGGGAACTTTCCTATCTTCCTACTTCCTTTCCCTTCAAGGGTACGCTCTTGTTTAAGATAGCTCTGCAGAGTAAGGTGTATATAAATATTCTTTAGCTAAGGTCTAAAAAGATATCTCACTGGTTCCAGCATAGCTATTAAAATAAATTAGTAGTTAGGCAGAAATTATATCACTAATTATAGGTTTGGTCCTTTCGTTATTTTCCACTTGGTTTTATACAGTTGGGGTTTTTTTAAGTTGAATGTCCTTTGATATCTATAAGCTTTATTGAAAGGTGTCTTCATTTGTCTGGGTCTGCTGGATTTTGTAATCATAATTTCACTCTTACAGATTTCTGGTGGTGGTTCATGTGACTTAAAAATTTTATTATGTCATACATGAATAGGCTTTTCCTTACAGATAGCATATATTGATCTAAAGTTTCTCAAAAGACTAATCAAAAGTGTTACAGCCTTAAATGTTCTGAAATTTATATTTTAAAATTTACATGTTAGAAGCTGGGTATATTAGAAGCTACAGATAATGCAACCATCAACTCTGTAACTCTCCAACGCTGCCTGTCTTTAGTGAATGATGTGAAATTTAGTAGTGAAAATTTATCAGTGAGCTAACCCTACATAATTCAGTTAATTTAGAGATGAACTATGTACCCATTTTAAATTCATTCTACAGTTTACAGTACAATTTCCCATTCAAACTTCACTTATTCATTTACTGAACAAATATTCCTTGAGTACCTACAGTGTATAAGGCATTTTCCTTGGCCTAAAGTTTACACTGTTCCGTGGGCTCATCCTTGAAATATTAGTGAAGCTACTGAGAAGAGAAAGGAGAGGCCTCAGAAAAGACAAAGGGTTAATTCATTATTAAAAAAAAATGGTATCTGAGGACTTTTTGGTTGGTTGTCTGTTTTGCAAGGCATAAAGTTACCATCTTTATTAAAAAGAGATGCGTCAGATTTAGGATGTGAGACTCAAGTTCCAGTAAAGCTCACTGAACAGCTGCTGCACTGATGACACTGTTACATGAATGCTGAGCAGTGCTGCACCGTGTGCTTCAGCTTCCATGATGCTTAGTTCCTTCCATTCTCATTAGCGATTTTCTGAGCTTTGGGATTTCCTGTAGTACCTAGGGTATAAAGGCCTATTTATCTAAATGAAAAACAAAGGATAAGATGTAACAGATGTGCATAAAATACAAACGGCTTCATCCCTTTATTGTTGTGGAGAAGGGATGTGAGAGACATTAAAGCTGATGCTGGAACATGAGACTGCTTTTCAGCTGGAAGATCTCTTGTGCCAAGTTTCATGCACTTTGGGGTTGAGGCAGAAATGAACTTTATTTTTCTGCACTGTCCTCTCTTTTCTTGGAAGAGCTCTCTGATGAGTGCTGTAGAGATAGAGAAGATATGTGATTATAGGCTTTCTTGACCCAGTTTTTAAATAGTAGGTGCCATTTTAGTACTGCCTTTAATAGCTGTGCTTTGGCTTCAAGCCATATCTAGACACACATCCGGCCCACTTTCCTTGCTCATTTCTATCCACTGTGACCATGCTGTTCAGATAATACTCCTAGCCCTCTATTTACATAAGAACCAACTGGACCTTAGGACAGTGATGGCTGTGCCTGCTCAGGTTCATGGTGTTTATCATTATGCTTTCATGAGGAAAAGCTGCAGTTCTAGGTCAAGTGCTGCAGAAAAGAGTAACCCACCAGGCAGCTGACTGACCCATTCATTTGCCATCTCTTCACTTTCAGCAGATCAAAGTTAAGATCAAAGTTAAGTTTAGCTTGTGGTTCTTGGCAAACCCCTATCTTTCTTGGCATAAAAGAGTTTGCCTAATACTGGTAGATTGTATTTATACATCTTATTAAAGACAATAATTATATCAAAACATTGCAAATAAATGGGTTTGAAAGGGTAAATTAAATGGAAGGTGTGTCAACTATAAGTAATGAAAACAATGATAGTATACTTTTTTTAAAAACATCCTGTTATGAAAGAGAAGGGGCTGTATTATAAATGAAAGCATTTTTTAAAATAATGAGTTCAGTCACAGGACTGGAAACATGAATAAATAGGTCTGCAATTTAGATTGTTCCCTCTGTTGCCTTTTTCTTCTCAGAAAAAGAATGCCAAAGTAAACAATGGGTTTTTTTTTTCTGTAAGTGTTTCGATATGGATTCCTGAAAAGAAGGATTATTGATTAGATTTTCTTACTCCATGAGAATATGAAAAGTGTCTCAGTTAATTCAGCACTATTTTTTTTAGATTACTTGCATTATGTAATTTCTTTTTTTTAACATTTTTTATTGAGTTATAGTCATTTTACAGTGTTGTGTCAAATTCCAGTGTAGAGCACAGTTTTTCACTTAAACATGAACATACATACATACATACATTCATTGTCACATTCTCTTTCACTGTTAGCTACCACAAGATCCTGTATATATTTCCCTGTGCTACACAGTACAATCTTGTTTATCTATTCTACATTTTGAAATCCCAGTCTGTCCCTTCCCACCCCATCCCCCTGGTAACCACAAGTTTGTATTCTATGTCTATGAGTCTGTTTCTGTTTTGTATTATGTTTTTGTTATTTCCAGGGGCTCTAAGTTGGGGAGCCATTCCCAATGTGAATTACTGCAAAATTCACAAAATTAGTGTTTACCTGTAGGCAGAGTTGCTGATAGAGCCCAGCGAGGGCTTTGGTCGCTTGTTTGTGATGACACAGCACAGTTAGAGAAATCTGTAGTGTTTGTCTGAAAATTCTGTAACAGGCACTTTGTCACATATTACATTATAAAAAGATCAAATGCCAGGCTCATTAGATGATAGAGTGACTGAGTGAGAACTTTAGACTATGCACCTGAGCATCACTGTTTCAAACCATAAGTCTGTTAGGCATTGTTCACTCACACTGAGTCTAGTTGGATTCTGCTAAGTAGATAATATCCTTTTTCTGGAATTAATTTTTGTCCTCTCCTATAGTGTTACTAGTAGTGCACAGACCAGCATTGAACAGTGGTTATTTTCTATGGCTTCCAAGATATCTCTTTTATAATCATCTTTAAATGTTTTAAAGATCATTCTTAAAGTACAGGCAAAGACCATACATGGTGGGGCTCACACAGACAAAATGTAAAAGGGGTTCTAATTGAAGGTCATTGTATTATCCTTAGATAATGTTAATCTGATTAAAAACAAACCTGTCACTGAGCAGAACTCAAAATAACAAAGCCATTTGCCACATGTGATCTTTTAAAATAGGAGTTCTCGCAGTTAAGTGTTCTGTCACACTTGAGAGAATCCAGGTCCCTGAAGATTTAGACAAATGCTCAGCTATTATTGAACCATCTCCTCATAGACGACTTAGTAAATGTTTGTTTTTGCATCAGATAATGGCTCCTGCTCCCCATTACACACATGCACGCACGCATGCACGCACTCGCTCACTCACTTTCTTCCTCAACAGCTTATCAAGTAAAGAGGAAGGCTTGGATTTCTGACTGTGTAATTAATGATATCACACAGCTACCTCTGATCACTCATCACACTGACTGACTTTTACAGTTTCAAAGACACTGAAAACTGTACGTTTATTAGGAAATAAGCAGTTTTCTGAAAGAAGTTTTATTGTAGTTTTTAAATTACTTAACATTTATTTTTACCTCATGTTTTATAATATTTGATAATAGAATTGACAAATTCAGTTTTGAACTCAACTGTTTAGAATAACTATCATAGCAATGCCCTCATGCCTAAATTTCAGATCTGCCTTCCCTGCCATAAACGTTTGGATTGTAATGGGTACCATGGCCAGCGCCAACAAATTTCATGTCAGGATTCATTGCATTACAACAGGCATTGTTTTAAAGCCTATTTGTAGCCAAAGCTGTCAGTTTTAATTCAAGCATACCTTAAAGAGTGACACAGAACAGTGAAGTCCAACCTTTCAGAACACACACATATTGTTTTTATACAAAGATAGCATTGCTCTTTCCTGGTATATTATATTATGCATGCATTCCTTATAGTCGTAGAATTTTTATAAACCATTTCAGCATCTCTGAAATAAATGTCTACATCTATATTTTAATCTTTCTCACTCCATCAAGAATGTCTTATGTAGAGATATTTCTGCAAGTGTGTATACTTGTGCTTAAGAGATTGAAGGTGAAGAGAAGTGATAAACCAAACCCCCAGTATAAATATGTGAAGTGTTGTTTAAGGACAATAGACTGAAATGGCTCCAACAAGAAATATATTTATCCAGTCCGGATTGCCTTAGCCCAAGTGAAGATCTTTTTCCTTTCATATATATGTGTGTGTGTGTGTGTGTGTGTATAAAAGGAAAAAGATGTACACACACACACACACATATGTACTTGATGTAAAAAATTTTTATTGATGTACAGTTACTATGTGTACAGCACAATGTCCCAGTCATACATATACATACATGTATTCATTTACATATTCTTTTTCATTAAAGGTTATTGTAAGATATTAAATACAGTTCCCTATGCGATACAGAAGAAACTTTTAAAATCTGTTTTTATGTATAGTGGCTAATAATTGCAAATCTCAAACTCCCAATTTATCCCTTCCTACCCCTTTCCCCGGGTAACCATAGATTGCTTACTATGTCTGTGAGTCTGTTTCTGTTTTGTAGATGAGTTCACAGTGTCCTTTTTTTCTTCTTTTTTTCTTTAGATTCCACATATGAGTAATATCATCTGATATTTTTCTTTCTCTTTCTGGCTTCACTTAGAATGATGGATCTCTAGGTCCATCCGTGTTGCTGCAAATGGCATTATTTTATTCTTTTTTATGTCTGAGTAGCATATACTTGATTTTATTGAATGACTATCTGGCTTTATTTATTATAGACACAAAATTTCTGTTTCTGGCCATCTTATAATTGGTGCCTAAAAGATATTTGGAGAATAATAATAAATAATAAGTCATTAGAATAAGAACACGTCTATACAAAGGCCCTCTTTATCTGGGCGTAATTCATTATTTTGAGTTGCCAGTAGCGTCTAAGGATGACAGGCACAATTATTTGAATAAACCATTATGTTTATTATTAGAACATTAGGTAATTTTTAAGCCCAAATAATGCATAAAAATCTTATATTACTATTGTTATCAGATATTGATTTAATATTCTTTCCAATTATTCCACTTAATTTTTGGCTTACCCTTTTGTTGAATGTCAAGATATCACAGGTCAAAAGTGGGGAAGGCATATTGAAAATTTTAAACAACTATGCTTAAAATGAAAACAAAAGCATTATTTGTAAATATACTTACTACATTGTCATCTAGGGCTTTTAAAATACATTATTCTTATAAGTCTAGGTTTCTTATAATATTCATTACAGTTGAGCACATTAAAAGTATATATAATTGCTTTTAATTTACCTTTGAGAATACTAAATTAGGGTAGCTAACTCTGCAGTCCACATTTACGTCCAAACATTTAATTTTAGCCATTTTGTAGGCTCCCTAGAGAACGATCTACCATTTACTCTTTAAAAATGTAAGGAGTAGATGACAAAGGGCATCTTTCAACTTTCCCTGAACTCTATAAACATCTTTCTCTCCTTTTTTGTCAAGAGTTCTGGAGGACTGTAGTTTAAGTCTCACAAAGCATTTAGGAGAATATTTAAGCTTAAATAATTTTAAAGCGGTTATTTTCAGGACAAATTAACATTGTATGTTTTGAGGTCATATGTGTTCTTAAGATTTCAAGTTATTGGTAAAATAAGATTTCCTTTATTAAATATACTTAATTTAAATTATGAGAAGTATCTAAGTGTTCACACTTTCCCATGCTAATAATCATAAAAAATTTTTTTACCCTGTGGTCATATAGAGTATACTTCACGTAGGTTTCTTTTTTGTATTAAAAAAAAATCATATATTTGCCTTACTTAGTAAAACTGATGAAATAAAAATAGTATAATATTAACAAATATATGCTAAGCTATTTTCTATTTAAATTTTATAACTCTATTTAAAACAAGCATTTTAAATCTTCCAATTTATCTCACATGTATATATTTGTGAATTTTTATTTTCAACATAGGTAACTTTTTAGTCCCCACTGAATAATTTTTAACATGGGTCTACAGGTAGTGCATCATTTTTGGAAATTTATCATCATAATCACAAATTGCAGTTGCCTGCGCTCCAATTGGAGACTAAATGGATGGCTGAATGTTGTTACTTTGAACCCCCCACTGCTGTGCAATATGGCCACACAAGCGAGTATAAAACCTGTCTGACTCACTCTCAGTGCTATAAATGTTTTAATAGTTTCCTTGGAATCTGGAATTGGAGCTGTCCACAGACAGTGCCGTTTCCTTTGAATCTCATTATTGTCTCCTTTACAAGTTAATTAATAAAAACTTAGCTGTTAAATTAGCACTTGATGAAATTTACAAAGCCTTACTATTTTGATTCTGTAGGTGAATAAAATTCTTGGAGAAATGAAAATCTTGATCAAGTTCAGGAATACCCACACATATCAAACACATTTTTAAAGTTTAAAAACTTAAAAAATTACTATCTATTTTTAAATATGTTAAATGTGATTTAGGTATAAAATACCATTTGCTTTAACGTGTTCCCAGATTAAAAAGTAAATGCTTAACTATCTGTTTTAAATGGCAATCCTAGTGATTAAAACAGCAATTTGCTTGTCATATTTCAGTTAAAAATAATTTTTACTATCCATTATAGAATGTATAGTTTTTTCATCGACTTTGGTGATGTTTCAAGTAGTTAAATTTATTAAAAAATAATAAAAATTGTTCCTATGCTCTGATGAATTTCTATATAAGCTAATTTGTTTCATATTTGGGAAAAAATCTAGCTACTGGCCACAAACTCTGCCACATGCACTTGCTTCTCAAATGCATCCTATTAGTCCCTAGGGAACTAGGAAAAATATAAAATAAAATACTTCATGATAGTCCATTAATACCACAAGGAAAAAACAGATACTGGAAGCACATGTTGCACTGACAGCATCATATGCATGCAAGTGACAGCATATTACTACCATCAAATCAGCTGCAATTTTCCATGGTTGAGAGTCAAATGAAATGCTTAAGTGCATTGAGTAATTGGAGTTAGAGACTAATTACGGCTAGATTTATGGCTGTACTAAGTGAAACTAGCTAGAAAACAGACAAAATTCCCTGACCATACCAAGTCTGACTGTTGACTCACCTTAAACTTAGAACATCATTTATCCTTACTTCTGTTTGACAGCTTGCCAGTATCCATTAAGTAGCTATAAGGAAAGGGAAAATCACTGTTAGTGCATGACATTGGGAATGATTTGTGGCTTTTGATAATTCCTGGGTGCTGTTATCTGGTTTAATATAGAGACAGATCTGTAACTGCTGATAATCACTGACTGTTAGCATCCCAGGGGTCATTTACTTAACCCAAGAAGCTTTGGACTTGACAGCCTGAAGATAAGTATTTGATGCCCCTCCATTGCAGAACTCCATCGGCAGGGCCTAAACCTCCCCTCACGGTCTCCCAGTGATTTATTACAATCTCCAAGGGTGTCTCCTGTGTGCTTGAGAACAAGTCTGCTCACTTTCATCTGCTTTGTTTTCCTTTTTGGAATCTGTTGCCCCCGAGTTACTGAGGGAGGAATGGAGCAGCTGCCACCCTTGTAAGTGACCTTGCCTCTTGTGCCCTAGTACTTCAATTACCTCAATCAAAAGAGCACCTTCAGCATTTGCTGCAGTTTTCACTCTTTCCCCCTAGCTAAGATCCCTAGAGCCGGCGAGGGGGGAACAGATACTGTTTCCCCTTTTGCACCTCTACATCAGTGTTTCCGTTCTCTTGAGACCGCCTCCCTCTCATTTTTTCCTCCCAAACAAAGCATTACAAAATAGATGCACAGAGAGCATGTAGTGAGAATAAAAACCCATTAGCTGTTTGGATTCAGTCAGTCCAGATTACGGAATGTTTATACAGGAAGGTCTCATTTCAGTTGAGATTGGAAAAGCAAGAAGGGGCCAACCATGTGATGAGAGAGAGAATGTGTGGGGTTGGGGTGATTAGAATGTGGGGCAGAAGGATCCAAGGCAGAACAGGCTGACATGAAGGCGCTGAGGGTGGGAGAATCTGGTGATTTTAATGACATGAAAGAGACCAGAGCGGGTAGACTATAGAGGAGGAAGAAATGGAGGCTGTTGATACAAACTATTTCAGATTGTATAGTATAAAGTTTGGAGTTATGTAGAGGCTGTGGGAAGGCCTTGGAATTTTATGCAGATGATTAACATTGCCCTATTTATGTCATTAATACCAAAAATGTGCAAGAAATAAACAAAAAAGAACAACAGTGGCACTGTGGTGACGCCTTTGACTACAAAATGCTATATATCAATTTTCACAATGTGAAAACTTCCTAATGTAAATTTAGATATGTATGAATTTATAAACATTAAGCTTTATTGGGGAACATTGCTGAACATGGATTTATTGCATGGATGCAACTTAACCAGTGGGAAACATCTCAATACCTATTAAGTTAATGCATGCACATTTTTTGTGTTCCTGAAATGCTGTGAAAAGAAATTGTTAGGTAATGTACATAAAATACCAATTTTTTTTAAAGAATGTAACTCTGTGAATAGAAAAATTGTAACTGGTAGGTCCTGACAGCTTCCAAAGTCATCACTCAAAAGTGAACATGGAATTTGATTATTGAAATGGCTCAGATACAGCCAAGTTCTCAAAAGCATTCGCTTTCATAGTTTTCTTCTAAAAACAAGGACTCTTTAATTTAAATTGTCGAGTGTCCATCTCAGAGAAGAGACATTTTAAATCTGACTGTATTTTGTTTTGGGAAAAAGACAGTTTTTATAACTGTATTATATGAAATGACTGATATTATACTTAAAAGGAATATCATTCTACTTGTGTCTTAGAATTATGGGTCTGCTTGTAGCATCCCAACCATCCCTTTGTTGAAGGTTGTCAGATCTTCAGAGCACACTTTAATAGTAGATGTTTCAGGGCCAATTGTTCATTTCATGTAAGCTTCTTAGAGTAACAGACCATTGCCACAAAAACTGGATACTTAGTACAAAATTTCATTGTTTTGTTCATGTTTCTGTTTTTCAAAAGTATGTTTTTTTCATACTTTAACCTCAAATACCAATTTCTCTTGACTTTAAGCAATAAAGTTCAATGCTTGTTTCCTCTCTCAAAATATCTCCCTCTCCCTCCATGAGTTTTATACTTATTCACTAAGGACTATTCCAATATCGGATGCTGTTATTGTCTGTGTGTCTTCCTGGAACAAGTGTTAATTAATCTCATTGGGTGTGTGTGTAAACTGGGAACGTGGAGGGGAAGATGAGTAGTTCTCTGGGGAGTTAGCCTCTTCCCTATAGGAGAGCAGACTGGTGCTCTTTTAGGAAAAGGTTTTGAGAGGGGAAATGAGTAGCCACTTCCCCAGGGCTTCCCCGATGATCAGACCCCTTTATTGCTTTAGATGTTCTGGTTTTTGTCCTTCCAAGGCCACTTGATTGGCTTGGAATTGGGTAACCGTTGTTCTTGTTCATATTTTGTACTTGTACTCTTCTGAAAAGATGCTTGGAGTGAGAGGAGATACATGCTTTCTCTGAAACCACCAGAGTATGTAATACATTCCAAATAAAAAGGGAAATGAAAAAGACAATACAACTTATAAAAATAACTGACAGCAACACTCCGTGCAGTGTATGTTTTTTTTTAAAATCCACCTATTCTTGCTGAGTTCCTAATTAAGGAGTCAGTATATTGAGTATGGCTTGGAGATTTGGAAGATAGTTCTTTCTTTTTTTATGTATTTACCTTTTAAGTATGAAAATTTTCAACGAAATCTATTTACCTAATTTAGGTAACAGATTATACTCCTTAGGAAGACTATAAATATGAGCCCAAAATATTTTGAGTTTTTAAATAATCTAAAATTACACAGAATGTTAAAACTTAAAGAGGAAAAAACAATTCAGTAATCCTTCAGGTAACTCTCACAATTGGTCTTTCTATAGTGTTAATGTATAGTTTTCAAAAAGTAAAAAAAAAAAGTTTCACACAAAAATGAAATGAATACATAGTAAAGATTTTATTCAACTGATTAATATGGAAAACAGAAAGCTGGTAAGACTGGTTCAAAGGAGAATTTGAGGAAGAAAGATTCATAGAAACAGTGAGTCAGAGGACTTCTGAAATGAATTGGCTAAATAGATACAAAACTGGTAATAGTTTACTGGCCAACGAACTATAATCTTTGGGATTACATTTCCTACTGGACAAAAACTACGATTTACAACTTCAAAGTATTGGGCTCTAATCAGAAAGTTAATCATAGTCTAATGCAGATGTTTTCTTTTAGGTATTTTAATATTCATTGGTGAACCTGTTCAAAGTAACATTTAAAGGAGATATAGTAATCCTTTCTTTAGTCTCAAGTTTTTAATTTTCTTGTGTGTGCAAGTACTATGAAAATGTAAGTAACAATAGACATCACATAGACCCTAGGCCCCTCCAAGAAAGCATTCTAGTCTGATATATGTGTATGTGGTTGTGTATATGTATATTTACATATGTATTTGTGTGTGTGTATTAATGAAACTAAACATGCTAAGAGACTGATACTAACTACTTTTAGAGCAGGTGGTATGCTCTAAAGAGAGATGTTAGGGAAATGAAACAGTGTTATAATAGTGGCTCGCATTGTATTCAATCTTTTTTTCCTTTTCTAAACCATTTAGTAGAAGTCAGTTAGAAGATACTACTTTCTGAGAAATGTGGCAAGATTTAAAGTCAAATTTAGAGACAACGAGAGACTTACGAGTAGAGGGTAATTGGAGAAAGTTTTTTTCTTCAATATTTCTTGTACTTGTGTTTGTATCATACAGTTAAAAAAGTTCCCACCCAATTGCTACATTTGAAATGTACTGCTCAGATATACAGGATACAAACTGTTAATGAATTCTGCTAAAATCTGAATGGTTGAGAAGATACAAATATTTTCTCATTTGCCTGAATTCCAACCATTAAGGTAAACGTCGGTAGATAGCTTTAATACAAGTAGCACCCTGGTACGCATAGATGCCTAAATACAAACCCACACATATTCAGGCTTGCTTTGAAGGCCTTGGGGCTTGGTCGTTCAGATACAGCTCCTGGAGCCAAGCTTCCTCGTTCCACTTCCTACATGGTGAGAGAATGGCAGTAAACTAGTTATGTCCGTAGAGCGGACCTCATCCTAGCACCTACCTCCTAAGGTTATGGTAAAGCCTCTAATAAGTACCTAACAAGTGGTAAGTTTAAAAAAAAATTATATGTATATATACACCACACATATATAAAAGCTACTATTGTTTTCTAGCCTACAAGTTCACTTTATTGTCAAGACACTTTCATTAAACGTTGTTTACACTCATTCATTTTTTGTAATTCTGAAAAGCCAATCTTTTTTAAGTACTTGAAGACTGGTACTTTCTTTCTTTATCCAGATTCCTAAGCTGGTGTGGGAGTCCCCACAGATAACACCAAGAATAGAAAATAGACCATCTGTAATGAGATTTGGGAGCTTCTTTTGGAAGGGAGTGAGGGCAAATGAGGGAAGTTCGCTCTCACTACGCCTTGGGTGATAGAGTCACGGGAACAAGACTTCTCTAGAAGTGTGTACTCTCAGAAAAGCTGGTTATCTTTTTTTCTACCCAGAGAAAATGTTCTTTTCTCAGAAAGAGGAAACTTACAGCCAATGTGTATATAAAATTTTGCAGCAATGGATAAAAAGTTTTCATCTCTACAGATCACCCAAATAGCCCAAAGCGCTTATTTTTTAAAATTCAAATTTCTGTTGGTACATCCCCAAAGATGCTGATTCAGTAGTTAAGGGACAAAGGCTGGGAATCTGCATTTATAATGAGTACCTCAGGTGCTGCCCATGCATACTGGTCTTAATGTTCTATAACTAGCTATGCGTACAAGGTAAATAAATTAAAAACCAAGTGTATGATAACACGTAATATCAAACAATGTGTTTTAACCTATCATACAACAAATTGTGATATCTTTAAGGGATGACAGTATTCTTTCTACTTGGATCTGAATCCTAATTTCTGCTACAAATCACTGAGGGACTCTTATTTTAGAACACTTAAACTGAATTAATTTTTTAGTAACTGATTCTCTGTTTTATCCACTGGTGTTTTACATACATTCATTCAGACATTCATTTAAAAACAAATTTTACTTGGCATTATTTTCTAGGCACTGGGCAAAGAACTGTGGAAGGTAAAGATGAGTATGATGTCATCCTTGATCTTAGAAACCTATAACCCAGGAGAGCTACACCAATAAATTCGAAACAGGGCAGTTTCTGCTGAACTACATCTCTGGGAAAAGTGTTTAGGGGTGAAGAAGAAAGTGATTAGCTCTGATAGAGGATATCATGGAAGAATTCATAGAGGAGGTGCAGTCATTCGATGAACACTTACAAAGCAAGTGCTAGGTGCATGCACTGTTTTGAGATCTAAGAATAAGACTTTTTGGTTACTTCTCTCAGATCCTTTCTATTCTAGTAGAAAAAGGTAATTAAGGAAATTGGTGAGGAAAATGAAGCAGTTCTTATCACTCAGTTTGCTTGCTTTTGGTTGCATTTTTATTTTAATGCAGCACAATGTAATAAGACATCCTCCAAAGTCTTGGAATGAATGCACTTTAGTTCGCATTCCTATAGCCAAGAGCCGGGTTCTCCCATCACTGCATGAACCCAGGAAGGCTCCTCTAGGCAGCTCTGAATTGCTCTGTGGCTAATCAGTTGTCAGCCCGAGTCTTCTCTTGCTAAGCGTTCACACTTCAGAGTTGTGATACAGTGTAAATATAACTTCAGCATCTTGATTGCAGCAAGCACCTGATTCCTATTTCTTTACTAGCTCAATTGAAATCAAACCAGAAAAGTACATAAAATAAAAGTTATAAAATATGTGTAAAATTCATAATGACCTCCTTTAGAAAAACGTACAGAAATAAGATTAAAGCACATTCTAGAGACCTTTTTGAGAATATCTGTACATCAGAAAATTTGGCTGAGAGGCAACCTATTTCTTCATGCATTTCTTCTTTTGATAATGAGGAACTAAAAATACTTAAAGATGCAGAACAGCAACATGTCTCCAGTGATCCTGTCTTAATTACCGTGATGATCTATGCAGAGAAAAGGGACAATTGCAAGAGTCCCTTAATAATTATCTAGCCAAGGGCTCCAGATAATTACAGGAGGAAGATTTTCAAGACACAAAACACCCTGTAAAAATCTGACCTCTCATTTTGATTCAGGCATTTTATTTGAAAAAAATCTTTTCTTTCATGTTGATGTTAAGCTTCACAAAGTCAACCTAATGTCAGATGGATCCCTGGAAATCAAAACATTGCTGACTTCCCAGCTGGAGGACTTCAATATAGTAAATCAAGCTTTTAAAAATCCTATAGTGAGAATAAGAGGATGGAATGAGAAGAAAATCAAGACATTTTCAGGTAGAAATAAGCAGAAATGTGGAGTCGAATAATAAAACATATTCAAAATAAGAAGTATTAACTCTTGGCAAAGAAAAAATAGTCTCAGACAATGATATGTTCCATTTGTAAAGATGATCATTAATTAGCAGTCTTGCTGAGGAAAACATTGGAGAAAATGCTGAACCATCACATTCATGAATATTAAAACCACCCATTAGCAAAACTTCCCTTTTGCTTAATTTCACAACTGATAGTCCAGATAATACTCAGATTTCCCCATTGCAATTAAAAAAAAAAAGCTTAAGCTGTCAGCTGAGTTTCTGGACTTCATAAATTCAGTCAGTCAGAAAATGTATAGATCTTTTTTTGTTGTTGTTAAAAGCCAGCTTACCTTCATGATCTTTTAAAATCTGTTTTAAAAAAATCTCCCATCAGCCCTCTCTCTAACGTGAATAATGGCAGCCTTTTCTGAAAATAATAAACTCAATTTTCTTGGTATGCCTCCAGGTAGAATGTGTAAACCATCCGGGAGATTGAGCTCTCAATTCTAAATTGTCCTCTGTGATACCAGACAAGGACATGGCTTTGTATTAAGGGTCCACAGCATGAAGTACAGCCAGAGGCAACACTGAATTTTCTAAATACCTTATATTCTTATTCAAATGACTGCCATATAAATTAGATTACAAGTAGACAAACGCATAGATGTTATATTTCCAGCTCCCTGTCTTTTTCCTTAGTTATTTCCCCATTTTAGCAGCCTTTTTTCCTCAGGTGCCTTGAACTCCATGGTGGTGTGTGTTCACACTCACCAAGGCAGTTGCCCTACCTGCCAGAAATAGCTGTGAATTTAAAGAGAGGACCAGAGGAGAGAGGTGTGCTTAACACCTAAGGCTGAATAGCTCAGAGTGAAATTGGGATGTCAGTTACAGAGAGATTTAGGGGTAATGAATGTGCTGGTTCATCTTTAAATAATCTATGGAAATGATTTCTGTTCTGAGTGTGGTTAAAATGAACCCATGTCAATCTTGTTCGTTAATTTATTAATTCATTCAGTACATATGGTGCTAGGCCAGGAAAAACATAAAGTTGAAGGTGTAAGTTTTTACATTTAGATACTCCGTGAGCGCTTTTTTTACAGCACCTGTGTGTAACTGGTGCGTAAATGTGCTTTGAAAGTCTCATTTTACAGGTATGTAAATGAAATATGGATTAGCTAATCTGTCAAATTACAATAATTTATCAGCAGTTAATTGAAAATGGCTTCAAGAAGTTGCTCAACCAGCAAATAATATTCTGGGCTGCCTTTTCCTGAAGTAACATATTTATATCTCTTTTGAGAGAAGCATTTACTTAGTTGATCATTGTGTTTTTCACACGTGCTTCAAGGAGCTCTGCGAATTGCTTTGATGTGCCTGAGTCCCCTGTCCCGGGGGAAAAAGAACAATGGGTAGGAATCATTTTTATCTATTTACACAGTGAATTTATTTTTAAGTTTCTCATAAAGAAGTAGTTATTTTATACTTGTGATAAAAAAAAAGTTAAAAATGATTGCATTGTCAATTCTGGGCAGGAATTGTTCTGCTGTGTTAACAGTTAATCTTAGAGATGCTCCAATGTGCTATTTTCTGGGCATGAGCATGTAAGAACACGAACATAGTTCTATCCACTGGTTTGGTTTTTGTTTTCTTTAGAACATCCATCAGCTTTCAGATATTCCAGTTGCCTAGTAAAACTCAACAGAGGCAGACATTCTTTTCCAGGGTAAGTCTGCTGAGTCGGTGAGGAAAGTATAACTGTGTGTACTGGCTCTTCTGCTCTAGCGAACTTTCTAATAAAACCATCTTTGTGCTGCCTACGTCTGGTTTCCACAGAGTGCTCCACACCTAGTTATAGTTTGAGATGTGAAAAATGGGAATGCGAAGCCAAACAACAACAACAGCAAAAGAATGCCAGCCCTAAAAATGTGAGGGTGAGAGAAGATTGTGCAGTTCCCTGGACTTAAAATTCAGAGATATCAAAATTAACCCAAAGTAAGAGAAATCTCAAATGAGGGTGTTGAAACCATAGAAGTTTATATAGAAGGAGGATGCGAAACACATACAATATTCATTCCAAATAATTAAATATAGATTTACATTGAATTGTTTTTAATCTCAAAAAATCAAATTTCAATTTTTTAATTTCATTTAAAAGTGCATTATGCGCAGTCTCCTTTATGTATGTCAATTTTATGTCAGGGTGACTTCTTGTTTCAAAATACTTGGAATTACGTAATTAAATTTTTATTGTATGATATACAAATTTGAATGGAAGGTGGTTTTGTGTACAAATCTGGTATTGTGTATCTGTTTTAGATTTGGCTTTTAGTTTGCATAACATAACTGGGTCACCCAAATTATTTGTTTACAAACTAGCTACGAGGCCCAGGAGGCCAGTCTAGAGGAGAAACTGGCAATAGAACCCTTTGTGGGTAGTGATGGGGTTTTTTTCTCTTTACCTCTTGAGCACTCTTACATTATTGCTGTAAAACATTTCACAATGACCTCAGCCCACGTGAAAGGTTCAGAACGTAGACTAAATCCTTTACCTGCAAAGAAAATCCAGATATTTGGGTGGGTTGGCTCAACTCAAAAGCGATGGTCCCCAGATTCCACATGGCACTCACTGCTGCTCGGCAGTTGTTTTCTTTCTTTCTAATTGATATTTTAGCTTATTTTTCAGAGAACATTATAAAATTTTTCCACTTTCCTTAAGAACACAACCCCACCACAACAATTAAAAACTTGCCTTTAGCATAAGAATGATACGGTTTTGAACCCAGCTCGACTATTAATCATCTTTGTAACTTTAGGCAAATATGCAATCTCTGACATTCATGGTTATCATCAATAAAATGGGATGATTAACTACTTTACAAGATTATTCAGTAAATATAAGTTCCCTGCCCTGCCTTTCCCACTCCTTTCATCAGTATGATCTCATCACTTAGTTTACCTAGGAAAAAAGACTATGTTGTTTTCTCTTGTCTCCATCTAGAACTGTCTCTGTGTGTTAACATGCCCTGCTTCTCCCAAAGTAATCACCTCTGTTCTTGATTCCATCCCTTTCTCTGTCTTTTGAGCTTTTACTCTATGAAGCAACCCCTCTCTGCCTTGTATCATGAAACTCTACTCCTACTGAAATCATTACCAAGTCTTGCCATTTCTTTAGAAAGACAAACAAAAACCCCAAATCCTACTCATCGTTAATCCTGTTACCCTCAAAATTTAATCTCCCAACAGCCTTCTCTACTCACAGTTTCACAAAATGTTGTCTACTGTCATGGCCTCCAATGGTCTTGCTTATTCCTTTTATCTCCTAAAATTTGAATTTTCCCTCCATCTGTTTCTGGATTACTCAACAAACTTAAACAAACAGATGTTTAATAAACACACATGCATCTCCCATGCATAAAGTGCTTAGTACTGAAAGTACACGTGTGGTTCTCTTCCTCATTTTCTTTTTTTCTGGTGCTTGAAACTGCCAGTCATAGTACCAGTCAATTAAAGGCCTTTTTTTATTCAGCTTCTGAAATATTGTTGCTTCCTGTGTTTCATCTCCCATCTCTTACTTTGCCTTTGCTTTGTCCCTCCTTTTCCTGCCTTGCTGCATAACTGAGAAGGTTCTTCATGTGGTACCGGATTGTTTTCCCTCAGTTGCCTCTTTTTCTTAGTTTTGTGAACCCTGATGACGTCCTCAAATGCCTCTCTGGAGTAAATATTCAAAGTAGGTCTATATTTCTGAAGTCTTAACTCTGGTCTCATATTTTCAAATGTATTTATGCAAGCACCTCAGATGCAACATAACACAAAATAACTTTGCCCCCGAAACCTACTTTGTTCTCTTTTTCTTTATTGCTATAATAATGGTCCCCATTTTTCTAGTCAAACTCAAAACTTGATTGTTTTTACTCCTTGTTGTATGTCATTTGCCCACATCCAAGTAGTGTTGAGAGAACAAGTATTTCACATTTCTGTACATTTTGCAAACAAGATACTAACTGCCTAGTGTTTGAGACTATCTTTTTGTATAGTGAATAGCCTTGGAACAGGGAAAGTCAGAAGAGAGTTTCTCTCTCTAAAGCAAAGGACAGATGTGTTTACAGCCTTGGTTAGAGATAGTGTCTCTTTTGGGAGCAAAGGAAAGGCATGTTAACTGCCTATTATAGAAGATTCAGGTTCCCTGGGCCCTGGATTCCTCTTCTATAATGCAACCCACTGGCTGTGCGGGTGTCACCTGAACCTCCCTGTGGGAACTGGGACTTGGAGAAGCTAATCAAGAAAATGACGATACTCTGGCTACTGCTTTTATTGTGAAGGATAAAGTCATTTGTCTCTGAACCAGGACTCCAGTGTCTCTGGCCAGCATTCATAACATGTGGCAGGCTAACGTGTTAGCTTGCAGGGAGGATAAAATTTGACTTACCACAGTTGTAAACAACAGTTGCTAAATTCTGTCCATTCAACTTCTACAATAGCTCACACCACCAATCCCTTTGCTCCATTTCCACTCCCATTCTTCTGGTCACCTCTCTTCAGATTATTGCTATGACTAATCCCCTATGTGATCCAGCCATCTCTTCTCCCCTTTTTCCCAAATTGTTCCACACATCGTTTCCAGAACATTCTTCCTCAGACAAAATGTTTACCACATGATACACGGAACAATTCTTGAATATTTAAGACCTACTGAATAGCTTTTAGGGTACTATTCTATCTCCATGGCCTATTCTCCAACCAGACAAAATCACTTCCTTGCCACAATGTTTTGTCCATGAAGTTCCCAGTCTGACCAAAATTTTCAAATCCGGTTCTGATAATGTTTCCTTTAGCCAGAAGTAATCACACCTCATTCTGAATATTTTACTTTTACCTTCCTCATGCCATTTTATCACAGTTTACTACCCCGTGTTTTACTAGCTTTTATGTGCCTCTCATTTATTTATCTAGACTTGCGGTTGCTTGAGGTGAAGGGGCCATGTCTTGTATAGCATTGTACATTCTGCCATTCCTGATATAATATACTATCCATAATTATGTTTATTGGGTTTATAGTGCTAATTACTTTTGATTAGTTGAGTAGCCTAATATTGGCAATATGATTGCATACTTGGTAACATAACACAAAATATACAGTCTTTGAATTAGCCTGCAGAGAAACAACATTTGTTGTATCATAGTTTTTATCAAAATTTGGAGATGTTTATTGATAAAGAATATCACAAAAATCATTGTTACCAGGTCCCTTCTTAATATAGAACAACATTCTATATTTGCCTTCCAAAATCTTATAGCCCTTTAAACACAAAACATATTGCACATTTTTGGAAGCAAGTCACAATGCTACCAGCTACTGTGACCTACTGTCATAAATCTAGTCCCTGACTACAGTGGTTCAACTTACAATTTTTTGACTTTCTGATGGTGTGAAGGTAATACACATTCAATAGAAACCATACTTTGAATTTTGATCTTTTCCAAGGCCAGCAACATGCAGTACCATACTCTCGTGGTACTGAGCAGTGGCAGCAAGCTGCAGCTCCCAGTCAGCCACATGACCGTGAGAGAAAGCCACCAGTGCACTTAACAACCATTCTGTCACCCTACGACCATTCTGTTTCACTTTCAGTACAGTATTCATATTATTACATAGGATACTCAACACTTTATTAAAAAGTAGGCTTGTATTAGATGATTTTGCCCAGCTATAGGCTAATGTAGTTGTTCTGAGCACATTTAAGGTAGGCTAGGCTAAGCTGTGGTGTTGGGTAGGTAAGGTGTATTAAAGGCATTTTTGACTTAGGATGTTTTCAACTTTCATAGGGTTTATCAGGATGTAACCTCACTGTATGTATGTAAGATCTGTAGTAATGTTACACTGTTGGTATTTGCCATTTCTAAGATCTCAGTACTCTATATCCACCACCCTCTCCCCCTGACCCACCGACCCATATTGTATTTTTTATGTGGAGGTTATAACTGATAAAGAAGTCTAGAGTTTCATAGGTACAGTATTTACCCTATTGTGAGGTTGACCCAAAAGCCTACAAAGGACAAGTCAGGGCTTTTAATATATATCTTGTTTAGCTTCAATTATGATAAGCTACTTATTGCAAGGATAAGAGGTGCTTCTTTACCAACATTATAAATATCAAGAAAAGTATATTTATCTTCAAGCACTGGTTCTGTGAATCTTTCTCACCCTTGGTATGGTCTAAATATAACACTGCTTCTGCTTTAAAGTCTTCAGTTTAAGACAGAATACTGTACTTGTAGCATTTGCACTGATAGCTCCGTAGCATTTGCTTCTTATCTGTGTCACTAGGATAGGACGTACCCAGGATGTAACAGGCCCAACTAGCATGCAGTACAAAAGGCTTCAGCTGCATCCTAGGCAGCTGAGAGAAGGGGAACCAACGGTCAGGCTTACGCACCAGTGTGAGAAAGGGAAAATACTGCAGCTCATCGGACAGTCGATGTGGCTAGTCAACGAGATAAGGCAAAGGCTGCCATTCTTAAAATAGATTTCTTTTTTTGTTTCACTCTTTTCCAAGAAAAGCTTTTTTAAAAAATAAGATTAGCAATAAAATGAAAGTAGAACAACAGTGGGTAATATGCATTGAGACAATATTTGATAAACATTTATTGGGATACTTAGGTAACTAAGTACTAAGGCCAGTCCAGCGCTTAGCAGATGCTCAGTAAATATTCAGTGTTGTTATGACTGTGTGCTGGTCATTCTAGGCTAACTTATGTATATTATCTCATTTAGTACAACACTCTGAGAAAGGTTTTATTATTACCGTCTTCCAGCTGAGACATCTAAATTGCTCAAAATCTCACCTGGACCATCTGCCACCAGGTCAATATGCCACCAGATGCCATGCTCTTAAAAGCATATTTTCTCCTGGACTTCCAAACAACAGGCAGTACGCAGAGTTGTTGGAGGAAGGGGACTATGACACAAGATATTTAGAGTGATTGTGTAGCCGTTTTGCTTCTCAGCAGTGGCAGAATTAGGAATCATCCTCAGTATATAGGTTTCCAGCACACACATAGAGTCATGTACCCATCCCACCTAATCTTTGAGACTGCTGATTCAGTTGCGGCATCAAATACAGAATATTCTATGTGTTTTGTTTTTCCTCTCTCTGATACATAACTCAGGAGCTTCCATGGAATAAAAACCAAAGAGAGATAGAAATGAACCAAAATAAAGAAGGGAGAATAGTTGAAAAAATAAATGCAGAACTCTATATTGATTTACTGTGTGGTCAATAATGTAATCCAGAAATAATGGATGCTTTAAAAGTAATTAAAAGAACACAAATAAACATTTAGTGTTTAATTAAAGGAAGAAAAAAGACATTAGACAAAGCAAACACTATTCATTTGTTGTGATGAGGAAATAATCTTTTATTCTTCTTCAAATCCTCTGTGGAATGATGCAGTCAATAAATGTATAAACATCATGACTAAGTGTAACATCTGCCATAGACTTATTGGATCATTACTTTTTATTATGAAATTCAAAATGAACTTGTTGCAGGGACTTGGGAGAGAAGACAATTTCCAGTGTAAAGCTAAGAAAGAGAAGGCCTGTGACCCAGGCAAAGCTTTGTTGGTTGTTCAGAAAGAGTGAAGAGAGAAACTCAAGCAATGTTTCAAACCATTCTGAAAACTGTAATTTCTCTGACACATATTTAAGGGACAAAATGAACAATTTATTTCTGACAATTTCATCATCTTTATTCTGTTAGAACCACTCTAATGAAAAGGCCTAAGCCAGAAAAAAAATGCTATGCATAGAATTCATAATAAGGTATTTTACCCTGTAATAAAAAGTTAATCAACTTACTTTTTGCAGATTTAATAACCATGTGGTTAAAATTATTCTCTCTCTGATTTTTGCCCCTGTAAATAGGTCACTCACATATATATATGTCAACAGTTCTTTCAGCCTCTAATTTTTTTCTGATGAAAGTGGTGACAAACATTTAGGTAGTAGTAGAGGTAGCACAGCTATTTACTCATACAATACTACACGTTGCATTTTGAGAGTTTTAAGTTTTTGAAACTGAATTTTATCTTTTGTAAGCAGATCAACTTAATGTTTTAATAAGAATTTTTTTGTCAAGGAATTGGATAAATGTACTTCACTGTAGTTAGGGCTCTGGAGCTAGACTGCCTATGTCTGTTCATTCATTGAAAAAAATAAATAATTGCAGTAACTTCTACAAGTTGTTGGTTTCTTAAATGAAATAATGCATGTGAACTCTTGGAACATTTCAAATACAGAGTAAACACTAAATAAACTTTAGCCATGATTGTTAGCCCATGTCAGAGTAAGATGAAAAATTAAGCATTTAACAATACTGTATCTGAATAACCTTTTAAGGATATATCCAGCCCATTATCTTTCTTGATAATCCTCAAGTACATTCTGTCTTATTCAGATCTGTTGAGACAAGGGTAGAGAAAACTTGATCTGAGTAACCAAAAGAAACTAACAACCACGACTGGTGCGACAAAACAGTGGTAGAATTTCCAGTGTAGAGAAACTGCAACACCCTTTGAAATTGACTGCTGTGGTCAGCAGGGCATTGTTCCCTGGGCGTTCACTGTCTCAGATGCTAAACAAAGATATTTCAGCTGGAGAGCTGAGATCCTGGTGAAGTTTTCCTCTAGATCTTGAAAGCCTTGCATGTGGGCTGTTCCCAGCAGCATGGAGACTGCTGGAACCTCAGGTTATCACAGGTACGTGACAGTGCTGTGTTCCAGCTCTGCCTTTCTTACAGCTTCTCCCAAGTCTTTGCTCTCTTAGATGAAAGAAGACAAATCTTGTTCTTTAAGAGTCATTTTCTGGGTTTCACATGCATTGGTCTTGAAGCTATTGCCTTCCCTCTCTGCTTCTGAGCCCCATGGGTTCTCTCCACCTTTTTGTGTATGAGCAGTTAGTTTTGTCTGAAGTATTTTCTCCCCGTCAGGTATTAACACCAGTTTCCCATTTGTTTTTGAAAGCAAACACCTGAGCCTTGGCTTGCTATGCTCTTGATAGCAAATTTCCTCTTTCTCAGAAGCCTTTCAGCATTTCCTCAATTCCCTAAGATACGGAAGCAGACTCTGTTTCTTTGTCATAACCTACACTCCCCACTGATTCTTCCCCCAGATGTTAGCTTTAAGACTTGCCTCCAAATATCAATGCATTTGCAAAGATGAAATGGCTGACTCCTTCAGAGCTCAATAGAAGAGTATATCTTTATCGGACTGACCCACTTTCCCTTTGATGTCTTATTCAGTCACCACCCAAGGGGCTGATCGTCAAGAATCCTATCCATGCAAACTTAAATAGTAAGCAAAAATACATATGTATAAATGTATATAATAATATTTATTAATAGAAGAGGATTAATCTTTGGACATGAAAACTGAAAATAGTTTATTCTCAGACTTCCTGTTGTGTATTACAATTTGCAACTAGGTCTATATCCAAGTAACATGAGAAAAGCTGGCAGTTGTTGCTCTGCTGTGAAGTCTTATTAGGTGAGTCAGCTAATTACATGCCACTTTAATAAATGTGGCCGTCACTGAGCTACTTGTTATGTTTACCAACGAGAATGAAGATTTATGATAAAATACTCTTTGCTATATAATGACAATTTCTTCTGAAAATGATTTCACACTGATTCCTGAATTTTAGACCAATAAATAGATCAATTATTTTGTAATTTATGGCTGAATGTATTTAAAACTAGGGATACTAATAAATAGCATCCAAAATAACCCAAAAATAGATTTAATGTTTTAGCTTTTCTCTCTCTTCTCCCAAACCTTTTAAAAACAAACTAGTTTTCATTTCATTGGTTCCCTTTCTCTGTCTCTCTGTTTCTGTCTGTCTGTGTCTCTGTCTCTCTCTCTCTCAGGTGATTGCCAAGCCTAAAGAAACAGTTAGAAAGGCAACAGGCACAAAAATGAGTAATATGCTAATAGACGATCCAAAGTAGAGCATGAACAGCTTCTAAATACGTATTATATCAGTGTAAGACTAGTTCTCTAAAAGTATTATTTCATTAAAATATAATTACATTTTTAACCTGAAAAGATTTCTTTGTAGGTATGAACCATGTACAGTATGTGTTTACTATATGACTTACGGTTTTCATCAGTTTGACTATTCCCAGGTGATCCAAGATGGTTGGTGACGTAGTAATTTGCAAATTGCTGAGACAAAATCCGAATAGGAGTGTAACACAGCTAATGAAGGAGTAGGTCACTTGGCCAGTAAAAAAGCCTAGTAGATAACCAATAGCCACATCTTCACTCAGCCTTGTTGCTAGGTTTTGCTTTTTGGTGGTGTATGCAATTTATGATGAAAATTATATGTTGTAGGTGCACTTTTTAATTAGGAGATTCATGATGGTCTCAGGACTTGATCCCAGACATAATTGGTGGTCTAGTGTTTTGTGTGTATGTTTGTATATGTTTTCCTACGTCCTAGAGCATGTCTTATACAAGTGTGTAGTAAATGTTGATAAAAAAGGTTATGGACTAAGACATCTAAAACACAACAGGAGACTATGTTACCAAATCTTGCAAATTTTTTTTGGAAAAGTTAGTTCAACAAAATCTAACATACAGGTACATTGAAATAACAGTGCAAAAAATTTCAAAATCCTGTTATTATAGACTTTTCTCTACAACTGCAACTAGGCCTGTCATTCTTTAATTCTTGCCAATGCCTTGTCCTTCCACTTACTCATTCTCTTTACATGTATCTCACTACACATGTAATGTTGCAACTCTTTGCCCTTTGTCTACAATTATTGCCTTGAAAGGAACAGATTAGTCCAATGGGCTTCAACCACAAGGCCCCTAGAGGCAGACAGTCACTAAGGCTGGTCCTGCCATTTTGCTGCATTATTAAGGGTACAGAGTGTTGAATGGACCAGGTCCACTGGTCATTTTAATTCTGCCCTAGTTCTAAACCATAACTGTACTTTATCCAAAAGTAAAAATTGAATTTTAATTTAACCCTACATATTTGGAAAAAGAGATGGGGATTCATTAACTTCTCTTCAGCATGATTTATTATACTTTGGTGTTGTTTACACCAAAACATGCCAATTTTCATGGTTTTTCATGTCATTGCATTTAATTACTAGAATGAATCTAAACACTCTTTATAGTTTGTAAAAATATGATCATTACATTATTTTTATATTTATTTTCTATACATAATGTTAAGATAAAATATAGTGGTATTTCTGAACTACATATGCTATTATGGTTTTAAAGATTAACATTGTCCAAAGTATTTTTAATTCAATTTCTTTTCTTTATAAAATTTCTTAGCTGTTTTAAAAAATTGAAATTAATCTGATTTTGAGTTAGATGTCCTTTGCTCCCCACCCCAAATAACATTATTAGAACACTAAGAATTGACAACAAAAATTGAATATATTTTAACCTTACTTTTGTACAAGATTCTCATATTGCCCAATTCAGTTTTTCAGTTTTTCAATAAAATAAATACTTCTCTTAGTGAAATATACTACCTATGCATTTATCATGTACTCCCCCTCTTAAGATGGAGAGTATATGATATACACATTTTTAAAAGTCTGTGCTACATTTATTTAAACAGTTCTCAGCCAGGTCTCTTATCAAAAACACTGAATGAATGCTGAGTTCAATCTATTTTCCCCTCTTAAGTTAGAGTTCTTTATTTAGTTTCTTTCTTTAGTTTTGGGGTTACTATATCTCTCCTCCATCCCCATTATTTGAGCTGTTGAATTATTTGCAGTTAACTCACATTGTTCCAGAATGCACCAAAATATCTTGCAGTGTAAAAGCAGTGGGAAAGAGTTCTTCTGTTAGTTTGACTGTGAGAGATCGATGCTAGGTAATGGATGAAGCCATATTGTTAGAAGTATCACCATGTATTTCTTCTCAAAGCCTCTAGAAAACCCTGATGATGTGCCAACAATATTTTACGTACATCAAAATTGAAGACTTTATAAAAAAAAACTGATGTATTCACACTGACAGCAAGTACATTGGTATGCCCTGCACCAAGTTACATCAGAGTTTAGAAACAGTTGGTGAGGTTTAGTAGTGGTTTTTAAGGAGCATACTAAATCAGGCATTCACAGCGTCTTAGAAACCTGCATTTTTAACAAGGACCCCAGATGATTGTAAATTTTGCTTAAGAGTGTGGTTTGGGGAAGCAACTTTATCTCCTTTGTATGTTAGATTAAATACACAATGAAATTAAATATGTCATGCAACTGAACAAAAATAACTTTTATACACAATATTCATATAGCTAAGGATAGTGTAGTTTGAAACATGAAGCCAAATGCACTAGTATGTATATAATCATTGTCATAATGATCAATATGCTAACTGAAAGTTACATAACAATATGAAACATTAATGACAAATCTAAACATAAGCATAGTTAATGAAATTTGAGTTGCCATCTGAGTCAGAGTTTGATCAAGGAACCAGATGAGACTCTGTTTTCCAAATATGTAAGTTTTTAAGACAGGGAATTATCCCCTTACACAGTCAATAGAAAGACTGTGGGAGGTACTGAGTCGGGGAGCTGCCATCAACTTGCTCAGGTTGTAACTGTAAGTTGAGTGGCTCCCATACCCCTGTCCGGAAGGGAGCCAGATGGTCAGCTGTGTCTCTCTCCCCAAGTCGATATGCTTCCCAGCCCCCCTTGGCTAGTTCCCTACTCCCTCACTTTCCTTTTTTTGGAACTGTACTTCCCAGGAAAGCATTTAGCAGTTAAGCCTCATCTTATTTTCTGTTTTATAGAGAACTTCAGCTAAGACAAGCATCAGCTGGTAATTGATTATATATTAGCTGTTTGACAAGTTTGTTTAAAAAGAACTTGAGTTAGTGTTTTAGGGGAGAAGAGGCCAGTTACAGCCATTTCTTTTTTTTTTTTTTTGAGGTATAGTTTACTTGCAATGTTGTGTTAGTTTCTAGTGTACAATATAGTGAATCAGTTATAGATATAAATATATATATATTCTTTTTTGTATTATTATAAGCTATTGAATATAGTTCCCTGTGCTATACAGTAGGACCTTGTTGTTTATCTGTTTTATAATTAGTAGTTTGTATCTGGTTATCCCAAATTCATAATTTATCCCTCCCCAACCCCCTTTCCCCTTTGATAACCATAAGTTTTTTTAATATGCCTGAGTCTCTTTCTGTTTTGCAAATAAGTTCATTCGCATCATTTTTTTTAAGATTCCACATATAAGTGATATCATGTGACATTTGTCTTTTTCTGTATGGCTTACTTTACACAATATGATATTCTTAGTCTAGCCATGTTGCTGCAAATGGCATTATTTCATTCTTTTTAATGGCTGAGTAGTATTCCATTATATGTATATACACTACATTTTCTTTATCCAATCATGTCAATGGACATTTAGGTTGCTTCTACGTGTTGGTTTATTGTAAATAGTACTGCTATGAACATTGGTTGTGCACTGATCTTTTTGATTAGAGTTTTCTCCAGATATATGCTCAGGAGTGGAACTGCTGGATCATAGGGTAACTCTTATTTTTAGTTTTTTAAGGAATCTCCCTATTGTTTTCATAATGGCTACACCAAATTATGTTCCCACCAACAGTATAGGAGGGTTCCTTTTTCTCCACATCCTCTCTAGCATTTATGGTTTGTGGACTTTTTAATGATGGCCATTCTGACTGGTGTCAGGTGATACCTCATTGTGGTTGTGATTTGCATTTCTCTGATAATTAGCAGTATTGAGCATCTTCTTATATGCCTGTTGGCCATCTGTATGTCTGCACTGGAGAAATGTCTGTTTAGGTCTTCTCCCCTTTTTTTTTTTTTTGATTGGATTGTTTGTTTCTTTGTTATTGAGTTTTATGAGCTGTTTGTATATTTTGGAAATTAAACTCTCAGTGATAGCAATTTCTGCTCCGCGCAGCTTCTAATAAGTAAGTCTGTACTTTCCTTATTTGCAGTGGAGGGCCATTCCATTGTAATATTTTGATGATCATTTTTATTTTCATGGGTCATATACAGAGATAAAATACTAAACTTACACGATATCATTGTCCTTAAAGCAATCCCATCAATAAAAGGAGACCAGAGATATTCTAGAAATAGTGCCTATTAGAGAGAGAAAAAAGGTCTTCTTTTACTGTATCTACGTATTTTACCCTATGGAACCTACAGATCACGGGTTCTCTTCCTAAACATGCAGGTATATATCAGAAGCGAGAGTTTTTTTCTTCTATTTTACTACCCAAATGTATTCTGACTTAATACATCATTATAATGAAAACTTTGGAACAAAATATTTTTTTCAAAGGCGTTCAATATTTATTACATTGATATTTTTCTTTTCGTTGTGGTAAAAATTAATAGAAGCTGCATTTCATATTGTCAAATATGATTGTTTTGCAAACAAGCCCTTAATATCCATAAGACACAAATTTTCAGTGTTCCTTTTTGTAACATTCAGTGCATAATTAGGCACAGTTCTAAATTGGAGTTGAAATTTATTGATCTTGGTAGATGACTTTTTTAGAGATAGTTTTATAAAACAGTAAATGTATATGTATAGAGATAAAATTCTAACTGGTGATTATCTGAAATGTTTGGTATTCTCTCTTGGAATAGCTGCCAAATATTTTAGTATGTTTAAAATCTATTAATATTATGGGGTTGACACATTTAGATTATATAATCATATTCAGAAAAACATTAGAGTTAGAGAATAGCTACTGAAATGAATATATACACTTCTAAAAACTTGTAATTAAAAAATTACCAACATGTGTAGGGGTGGAAAAATGTTCCCTTCTTCTGTTTTAGGTTCTATGGCTGGTCTAATAACTAAATTGACATAGGACAGATTACCAGGAGAAAGACATTTAATTTTGTACATACAGGATCCCCACCAAGATATGAGATTCAAAGACAACCAGGCAATTGAGGTTTATATACCATCCTGAGCATCCAGTGAATTACCTTCCTCCCCTTGAAGAAGCAACAAGCAGATGTTTGATAATCACATGTTTGTTTTACCATTCAATCTATAAGCCCAGTTTGAGTCCTGTGGGCAGCCCACTGAGAATATTTCTAGCTGTCAGGGCCAAAGCATCTTTTGCAATGTGAATGTCTCTGATGTCACTGGGTGCTCAGGTAAATTTTCTAAGTGGTATGAAGACTATCCATACATGAACAATTACAGTGATTTCTGGGAAGTTTATATCAAGTTGTTCACATTTAGTTTGCAGGGCTTCATGAAAAGGATAGTTTTGTTTGTTTGTTTTATTGAAGTACCATCAGTTACAATGTATCAATTTCTGGTGTACAGCACAAAGTCCCAGCCATGCATATACATACATATATTCATTTTCATATTCTTTTTCATTAGAGGTTATTACAAGATATTGAACATAGTTCCCTGTGCTATACAGAAGAAACTTTTTTAAATCTATGTTTATATATAATGGCTAGCATTTGTAAATCTCAAACTCCCAAATTTATCCTTTCCTACCCCCTTTCCCTGGTAACCATAAGATTGTTTACTAAGTCTGTGAGTCTATTTCTGTTTTGTAGATAAGTTCATAGTGTCCTTTTTCCTTTAGATTCCACATATGAATGATACCATATGGTATTTTGCTTTCTCTTTCTGGCTTACTTCACTTAGAATGATGATCTTTAGGTCATCCATGTTACTGCAAATGGCATTATTTTATTCTTTTTTAGGGCTGAGTAGTATTCCATTGTATAAACATACCACAGCTTCTTTATGTAGTCATCTGTTGATGGACATTTAGGTTGTTTCCATGTCTTGGTTTATTGTAAATAATGCTGCTATGAACATTGGGGTGCATGTACCTTTTTGAATTAGAGTTCCCTCCAGATATATACCCAGAAGTGGGATTGCTGGATCATATGGTAACTCTATTTGTAGTTTTTTGAGGAGTCTCCATACTGTTTTCCATAACGGCTGCACCAAACTACATTCCCACCAACAATGTAGGAGGGTTCCCTTTTCTCCACACCCTCTCCAGCATTTATTATTCACGGACTTTTTAATGATGGCCATTCTGACTGGTGTGAGGTGATAACTCATTGTAGTTTTAATTTGCATTTCTCTGATGATTAGCAATATAGAGCAATTTTTCATGTTCCTACTGGCCATTTGTATATCTTCATTGGAGAATTGCTTGTTTAGGTCTTCTACGCATTTTTGGACTGGGTTATTTGTTTTGTTGTTATTAACTTGTATGAGCTGTTCATATATTCTGGAAATTAAGCCTTTGTCAGTTGCATCATTTGCAAATATTTTCTCCCATTCTATAGATTGCAGTTTTGTTTTGTTTATTGTTTCCTTTGCTGTGGAAAAGCTTATAAGTTTAATTAGGTCCCATTTGTTTATTTTTGCTCTCACTTCTATTGCCTGAGTAGACTCCCCTAAGAAAAAGGCTAAGATTTACATCAGAGAATGTTTTGCCTATGTTTTCTTCTAGGAGGTTTATTGTGTCTTGTCTTGTATTTAAGTCTTTAAGCCATTTTGAGTTCATTTCTGTGTGTGGAGTGAGGGAATGTTCTAACTTCATTGATTTACATTGCTGCTGTCCAGTTTTTCAACACCACTTGCTGAAGAGATTGTCTTTTCTCCATTGTATATTCTTGTCTCCTTTGTCGAAGATTAATTGACCTTAGGTCTGTGGGTTTATTTCTGGGCTCTCTATTCTGTTCCATTGATTCATATGTCTGTTTTTATGCCAATACCATGCTGTTTTCATTATGTAACTATGTAGTATTGTCTGACGTTTGGGAGGGTTATTCTCTCAGCTTCATTCTTTTTTTTTCAATATTGCTTTGATAATTCTGGGTCTTTTGTGGTTCCATGTAAATTTTAGGATTATTTGTTCTAGTTCTATGAAAAATCTCCTGGGTAATTTGATAGGGATTGCAATAAATCTATAGATCACCTTGGGCAGTATGGCCATTTTAACGATATTGATTCTTCCAATCCAAGAGCACAGAATATCTTTCCATTTCTTTAAGTCATATTTAATTTCCTTAATCAATGTTTTGTAATTCTCCATGGATAAGTATTTCACTTCCTTGGTCAGATTTATTCCTAAGTATTTTATTGTTTGGGATGTAACTTTAAAAGGGATTGTTTCTTTACTTTCTTTTCCTGCTAATTCATTGTTAGTGTAAAGAAATGCAACTGATTTCTGTATATTAATCTTGTATCCTGCTACCTTGCTGAATTATTTTATCAGTTCTAGTAGTTTTTGGAACTTTTAGGGTTTTCTATATATAGTATCATGTCATCTACATATAGTGACAGTTTTACCTCTTCTCTTCCATTATGGATCCCTTTTATTTCTTTTTTTTCTTGCCTGATTGCTCTGTCTACAACTTTCAAAACTATGTTGAATAGAAGTGGTGAGAGTGGACATCTTTGTCTTGTTCCAGATTTTAGTGGGAAGGCTTTCAGTTTTTCACTGTTGAGTATGATGCTGGCTGTAGGTTTGTCATAAATAGCTTTTATTATGTTGAGATATGTTCCCTCTATATCCACTTTGGTAAGTTTTTATCAAATGCTTTTCTGCATCTGTTGAGATGATCATATGTTTTTTGTCCTTTCTTTTGTTGTTGTGGTGCATCACATTGATTGATTTGCCTATGTTGAACCATCTTTGTGCCCCTGAGATGACTCCAACTTGATCATAGTGTATGATCTTTTTTATGTGCTGTTGGATTCTGTTTGATAGTATTTTGTTGAGGATTTTTGCATCTTTGTTCATCAGTAATATTGACCTATAATTCTCTTTTTTTGGTAGTGTCTTTGTCTGGTTTTGGTGTCAGGGCAATGGTGGCTTCATAGAATGAGTTTGGGATTACTCCCTCCTTTGCATTCTTTTGGAAGAGTTTGAGAAGGACTGGTATGAATTCTTCTTTGTATATTTGATAGAATTCCCCATTGAAGCCATCTTGTCCTGGACTTTTGTTTGCAGGGAGGTTTTTTATTGCTAATTCTATTTCATTTCTATTGATCAGTCTGTTTAAGTGGTCTGTTTCTTGATTCAGTCTTGGTAGGCTGCATGTTTCAAGAAACTTGTCCATTTCTTCAGGTTGTCCAATTTGTTTCCATATAGTTGTTCATAGTATTCTCTCTCTTTTTTTTTTAATTTCTGCAGTATTGGTTGTAATTTCTCCCTTTTCCTTTCTTATTGTTTATTTGTATTCTCTCTTTTCTTCTTGGTAAGCCTGTCCAGAGGTTTGTCAATTTTGTTTACTCTTTCAAAAAAGCAGCTCTTGGTTTGATTGATTTTTCTATTTTTTTTAATCTCTATTTTATTTATTTTCTCCCTGTTCTTTATTATTTCCTCCTTCTGTTGACATTTGGTTTTGTTTGCTCTTCTTTTTCTAATTCTTTTAGGTGATAGGTTAGGTTGTTTACCTGAGATTGTTCTTCTATTTTGAGGAAGGCCTGTATCTCTATAAACTTCTTCTCTCTTAGGACTGCTTTTGCTGCATCCCATAGATTTTTTGTGGTTGTGTTTTCATTGTCCTTTATCTCAAAGTATTTTTTAATTTCTTTGATTTCATCATTGACTCATTGATTTTTTTTTATTAGCATGTTGTTTAATCTCCATGCTGTCATTTTTTTTTTCTCCTTTCTTTTTCTGTGGTTGATGTCTTGTTTCATGGCATTGTGGTCACAAAAGATGCTTGAAATAATTTCTGTCCTCTTAAATTTGTTGAGTCTTCTTTTGTGCCCATGTACATGATCTGTCCTAGAGAATGTCCCATGCACACTTGAAAAGAATGTATATTCTGTTTTTTAGGGGTTTAATTTCCTAAAAAATATCAACCAAGTCCAGCTGTTCTATTGTACATTTAGTTTCTCCTTTGCTTTATTGATATTGTGTCTGGAAGATCTGTCCAGTGATGTTAATGGGATGTTTAAGTCTCCTACTATGATTGTGTTCCTATCAGTTTCTCCCTGTATGTCTGTTAGTATTTGCTTTATATATTTAGGCACTTCTATATTGGGTGCATATATGTTACTGAGAGTAATATCCTCATCTTGTATTGTTCCTTAAATCATTATATAGTGTCCTTCTTTCTCTTTATGGCCTTTGTTTTAAAATCTATTTTGTCTGATATGAGTATTGTTACCCCTGCTTTCATGTCTTTTCTATTTGCATGAAATATTTTTCCCTCCTCTCACTTTCAATCTGTGTGTCCTTCACCATAAAGTGGGTCTCTTGAAGGTAGCATATTGTAGGTTCTTGTTTTATTATCCAGTCTGCCACTCTCTGTCTTTATTGGAGCATTTAGTCCATTGGCATTTAGAGTAATTATTGATAGATGTGTGTTTATTGTCATTTTGAACTTAGTTTTCCAGTTGGTTTGATATTTCTTCTTTGTTCCTTTCTTTTTCTTTTTGTGGTTTGATAATTTTCTTTTGTATTATCTTGGTTTCTTTTTGGGGTTTATGCTTTTGACTTGTGGTTACTTTGTTTTTCAAGTATTTTAACCCATTACTATATCTTTTTGCTTTAAACTGATAGTCACATAAGCTCAAACTCATCCTAAAAAGAATGAAAAGAAAAAAAGAAGAAAATCAATATTTTCTTGCTCCTCTATCCCACCTTTAATGATTTTGATGTCCTTTTTCACATCTTCATGTTTATTCTGTTGCAACTCATTGTAGTTATCACCTTTCCAATTATGGTTTTCTCCTTTCTATAGCATCCTGCTTCTTTTCTGTTTAGGGTAGACATTTCAATATTTCTTTTGGCATAGGTTTAGTGTTGCTAAATTCTTTAAGTTTTTGCTTGTCTGTGAAATTCTTTACCTCTCCTTCTATTCTAAAGGATAGCCTTACCAGATAATGTATCCTAGGTTGCAGCTTTTTATCATTCAGAACTTTGACTATATCTTGCCACTCCCTTCTGGCCTGAAGTGTATGTGTGGAGAAATCAGCTGAAAGTCTTATTGGGGTTCCCTTGTAACTAACTCTGTTTTTCTCTTGCGGCCTTCAGAATCATTTCTTTATCTTGAACTTTGGCCATGTTGATTATAATATGTCTTGGTGTAGGTCTGTTTGGGTTCTTCTTGTTGGGGACCCTCTGTGCTTCCTGTACTTGAATATCTGTTTCTTTAGGTTTGGAAAGTTTTCAGTCATGATTTCTTCAATACCTTTTTGATCCCCTTTGCTTTTTCTTCTCCTTCTGGGACCCCTACTAGCATAGGTTGGCATGCTTTATATTATCCCACTGGTCCCTTATATTGCTTTCATTGGTTTTTATTTGCTATTTTGTCTGTTCTGATTGGGTGGCTTCTGTTATCCTCTCTTCTAAGTCACTTATTCATTGCTCTGTATTGTCTAGTCTGCTTTTGACTGCCTTTAGCTCAGCTTTTATCTCAGACTTTGAGTTTTCTGTTTTTAATTGGCTCCTCTTTATAGTTTCAATTTCCCTTTTAAAATATTCTATGTCTCTGTTCATAGTTTCTTTTCGTTTTTGAAGTCATGATCCAGTGGACTATTGAGGTCTAATTCATTGATCATTCTTTCAGGGGATTTCTCTTACTCCTTTAGTTGGAAGTAGTTCCTCTGCTTCTTCATTTTACTTATATCTCTCTTGCACTATGGCTTATGGAATATCAGTTACCTACTGTGATCTTGAAGGGTTTTTTTTTTTAATGAGGATGCATTCCTGTGTAGACTGTGCACCTCTAATAATTTTGTCTTAAGGTCTGTTTTTAGTATGGATGGTTGCTATGTCTTTCTTACATGTGTGTTGACTGTTATCTCTTTGATTAGGGGTATAGATGGTGTTGTGGTGACCAGAGCCTGCCCTGGTTGTTCTGTGGTTGTCACAGCCCTGACAGGGGCCAGGTCTGTTCCCCTTTTGTTGAAATGGAGGCTTCCAAACCTGTTTCCGAGCTGCAGTTCATAGTAGTCATGGTTGGAACACTTTAAATACTCTGTTGACTCTGCTCTTGTCCTAGCTTTAGCCACAGGAATGTCAGTGCACTGCTCTGGTGTCCCCCAGGTTACCTGCCCTCATAGCAGTAAGTACCAGTGCAGTTCCACTGACTTCTGGCGATCCAGGTGTGCAACCCAGAAGAATCAACAAAATTTCAAACAAAAAGTCATAAAAATTGTTAACCACATTAGTCCATTCAGTCTCATATAATTAATTCTTATTGATCTTTTGTTAGGAGTTTTATGGAGCCATCAGTTTCTCGATTAGATTTATGCAAATTCTCACTTAGTTCAGTGGTATGTTCTGAAAGTTATCAAAAACCTATACTTGTTAGGGTCCTTTCTATGGGTCTGCTTGAAGATGAAGCACTTTTACAGGAACACTTTTGCAAAAGCATCAGAGTAAAACAGTTACTGTCTGTTAGTGACAAAAGAAAAAGTCATAGTTAAAGATCTAAAGAGAGTTCATTATAATGCAGTTAACAAGGAAATTTGATTATTTAGGTAATAACTGGAATTATAAATGAAAACACTACCTATCAGATATTTAGAAATTTTATACAATTTCTGGAACACATATCACTAACAAATATTCAGACAAATACAACATAAAGCATGTTTAGTATTATTTCTTGCCTGACAATGCTTATTCATGTAATTTAATATCAAATAAGCTTAATTCATTTAACATATCACTTTCTTTTTTTAATAAGGAGAGAGAATAAATCTTTTAAGATGTTCCAGGGACCCTCTTAAAAATCCCAGTTATTTCAAGGGCAAAATAGAATTTGATTTTGTGGATTCAAATAGGATCGTAGGTCATTGTGATACAATACTTAGTTATCCCTTTAACCAAACTTTGGAGGCAAATACAGAAAGTTACATAATTGTTTTAAAAAAAAAAGAAATCAACTCTCCTTTTCTAATAGAGAAGATTCAATTTTCTTAAGTAATCAAAGACCTGATAAAGACAACATGAAGCACAATAAATTATTTTGATAAAACACAGAATCTTTATTTTCTAGGCAGATTACTTAAAAGGGCAAAGAAAAACTTTTCAGTCTTATCAAGAGCAGATCACTAGTCTAAGAAAACCTTGTTCTTTTAGCAGATGAAAGAAAATTTTTATTTTTACACATATACTATTGATATTAAAGCTTATTTTTTAAAGACAAAGTGAATTTATTCAATTTTAGGTAGCCCAACTACATAAGGCGAAATTTTCTTTCCTTCTCTACCTCACTTCCTCCTCAACTTCTATATCCATTTAGTTTGTTTTTTAATTTTCCACTTTCCCATTCTGAAATAATCATTACTTTAGGACAACTTTAGTCTTTTCCCTTTAATAAACACAGCATATCTCATACCTTTTCTTAGCCAAAAACACATATTATTTCTTTGTATATAGAGTTTCTTTCTCTTATTTCTAGTCTAGTAGTTTTAATTATATTTATTAATTAGAATCCTTAACTCTTGGACTTTCATTTCTAGTGAAAACTGAGTAAGCAATTGTGGACTGTCACACCAGCATTCTGTAGATTGGCAAATTTAGGAATCCATTTCATAATTTCTAGACACATACACTTTGTCATAGTACAATTTTTTTTAACGTGGCAGAAAACATGTTACTGACAGATCCAAATATCTTTAGTTTCTCTGTAATAAGAAGCCTACAATCAATAATTAATGTTTCTGTATTTTATCTTACTTGGAAATGACCTTAATGAATTTCCATCATTTAACTTAACATAGTAAAACTGTAAATCACCAGATTTAGAAAACTTTTTAAGTAGACATATCGTAAAACATAATTATTTTTGAAAAGCTCACTTAAGAGATTTATCTCCCGTATATTTAATTCACTTGTTCTTAACAATTTAGAGTACTCATAAAATTTCATGCAACACTAAAGCAGCTAGTCATCATCTTAAGTTATTTTTCTTTCTGACAAATTTTGTAACAGAGATAACATGAGCTTATTTGACCATTAGTAAACCTAAGTAGAACAGATTATATTTATTGCTGGTAACTCTAAACACATACCTGTTTTAATTAAACCAACAAACTTAAACTAGTTTTTATTTACCAAAGATTACCCCAGATCACATGAATTTGAAAAGCATTTGATTTAATGTCTATTATATTTCTGAGCTTAAAAATATTTAAATTGATAAGCATGTATTTTTTTAAGGCATTTAATCAAAGCCAGTTTTTTTTTTTAATAAACTAATTTTGGCAATACCATCCAGAGGTAGAAACATATCACATATGCATAGCATACATCCATAGACATACAGAAACACAAACAGGGACCCTGCAGTTTCTATTCCAAAATTTTAGCCAAGACTTGGTACAATAATACAAAACTCACTAGTTCATAAATAACAGTTGAATCTAAATTGTGTCTCTGGATTATGGAACAAGTTAATTTTACTCACTTAAATGGCTAAAGCTTTTTACTAATTTTTGTGAAGAAGACTTTTAGGTTTGTATTTGTCCTTAGCAAGTAATCTTATGGAATCTGAGGATTACATTTTGGGCAAGGAAATATTTATATCAGTTTGCATTTTATTTTAAAAAGCCTCTCCCCCACCCCCACTTTTTTTCCTTCAGTCCCAGAGGATTCTGGGCTGCATTTTGGTTGTCTCCTTGGAGTGTTTATATTTCAAAGACATGACAGATTTACATCTTTAAGGGACAGAGAAAGAATGCAAGTCATCTCCTAGGAGTTTTGGAGTATATTTCTCTGTTTAATCAGAAGTCTAGTGTAATTAGAATTTTCCTTCTTTTTAGGACACTTCTGTTCCAATGCTCTGATCTTTTACAATATGTACAAACATCTTGAGATGAATAGGGGAGGTCTTGGGGTTGGTAAAGATAGGTGTATTTTTTTTTCCTAGAGCTGCATTCTTGTTTTGCAAAGATTTGTAAGATAAAGATTTTAATTCCTCCAAGAACTGGGTTGCAGCCCAAATAGTACCAAAGGGCTGACCCACCCATCCATCTGCATTATCTTCAATTTGCACTCTTCTATCAGGGAGATTTCCAAATAAGATGGAAATCAAATGATTTCTATATTCTGGAGCTCTGGGGTTTAATGAAGTATGCCTTTCAAAAGTCTGGGTAAAGTCTTTAACAAAGACCTTTGAATTTTTTTTTTTTCTGAACATACAATTCAATCTACCATTGAATTGTATCAGGCCCTGAGTATTGGCCTCAAGCTGATCCATTTCCTGATTACTTATACAAGGGCCTGGGTCATCTGTAACTTCGGTGAGGGTTTATTTTTCCCAGGGAGCTGTCTGGTTTGTCTGTTAATTATGAAGGGAAGAACACACCTTAACAGCCAATCGGGGTCCCTGTAAGTGGGACCGTGCATGTCCACTAATCTTTCTGAGTCCTTATATTTGCTAGAAACAGAAAATGGAGATAAGAAGGCTTTGGCATTTGATAGAACTGCTGCTGTCCATAGACATGGACTCTGCATTTGGGGTCCAGGGTATATTTGCAGGGAACATTGCCTAGGAAATCCGAAAGCTAGCAGAGCCTGATGACAGAGCCCTACCACCTGTCCCAAGTGATTCTGCTAAATTCACTCCCTGGCTTTCACAATTTACACAAGTCATCTTTATGCCCTGGGCTGGTGATCAGGAAAGAGTGTTCTCTGTAAATCTTAACAGAAAAGGGAAGTTAAAATAGGCAGATGGGGCTGAACAAGGCAAAAAGCGTATCTGTTATTGTTGTGTGCGTGCTTTTATAATATAGGGGAAACATAGCAAACTTGTCTAAAGAGATGCCAGTCTGGTGAGAAACCTGAACTCACAAGTCTGTAAGGCCAGCTCAAACAACAAGCTTGTAGGACCTCTGCCAGTATTCAGTCCTGTGATTTTCCTCCTTATGACAAAACAACACAAAAGACAAAAGAAAACAAAGACCATTTCTAGGAATCAACAGAAAATAAGAATTCTAATATATCTTTACCAGAGTCACTATACGAAAAGAACTGAGTCACACAAGTATTTTCTCCTGCTAATCTAAATCCAGAGAAAGGAAAAGGACTCTCACCACCCTCACTTTCACTACAGGCAGAGATCCAGGAGATGTAACTGATGTCTTACGTTCTACCAGAGGTTCCAGGATCTCTCAGCCGCAGCAGCCCCAGAACAAGCAATGTCCAAAGGAGAGCCCCGCACTGGGTACCAAACTGTTGGGAAGGTGGGCAGAATTTTCCCTTCATTCCTTATAGGTTCTTTGCCTGGTCTATATCTAAATTGACATAAGGCAGATTAACAAAAGAAAAAGAAATTTAAGTCCATACGTATGGGAGTCCCACAAAAATACGGGACTCAGAGGCAGTCAGTCAGGTGAGGCTTACATGCTCCCCCGAGCTAAGGTATGATGGGAGCCTAGAGCGTCAGAGGAGGGGAGGGCAATTCACAGGAAAATGAGAAGAGCAGATGTTTGGTAATCAGATGTTTGCCCTCCCGCGCAGATAAGTCTTTCAGATTTAAAAAAAAAAAAAGTTATTTCTGGTAAAATTCTCTTTCTGGTACAGGCCTCCTAATCTACATTCTTTGAGGCAGTTATGGAGGAAGTAAAAAGCTCTTCCTGAGTCTGCTGGGTCTTGATTGCCTTCAGTTCCAAATAATACACCTGCCAGTGTCACATTTTTGGGTGCATATTCTGCTCCCCATCGAATGCAACCAATCACCACCACGTAGACTCCTGTTTCTTCTACAGCCTACTCATTTCTCTCCACCCAACCCTGGATAATTTCAAAGAAAATACCTAGGTATGTTATTTCATCTGAAAATACTTGATTATTTTTTAAAATTTAGGACTTTAAATGAAACTCCAACATATCATATTTTAAGAATAAACAATGGCTGTTTAATTAAATACCAAGTTAGTGTTTAAATTCCACCAACTCTCTCATATTTCTCATTTTCTTAAATCAGAATTCAAAATAAGAATGAAATAAGATTCTTGAGCTGTAATCTTTCTGATACTCTCTCAAGTCCACTTTATAGGTGTCCCAAAACTTTGTTTTCCTTGTAATTTACTTGCTGAAGTAGTTGTTATTGGTTCTGTATTGTTTCCCACAGTCCAGAATTTGCTGATTGCATCCAGTGATGTGAACTTGTTCTTCATTCCCTTATATTTGCTGTAAATTGTCGGATCCAGTGATAGTTAGATACCAACCAAATTCTAATGTTTGTCAAGGATACTTTATAGGTGGTGATATGTAGTGCCATCAGGGCACATGATGTGTGGTTATATCTCTCTATGTCCCCTTGGCAGCCATTGGTAATCATTGCCTAGATTTCCTTGTAAAAAGGTGATATTCTAGTTCTATCATTCCTTTCCTGGAAGGAAAGATTACATCCATAATGAAAACTTGTACTCATCAACTATTTGTTTACACTAATGTATAGTTTGTACAGGAAAGGTAAGATACATGTTTGATGGTTTTCCTGTGATGACATTTCTCCTGGTCAACTCTGGTTCTGATTACTTGCTTCCACTATATAATCCATCTCCTCCTACCTATGCTGTGCTTTCCTCATACTGCAGCATCCATTCTGACCACTCTATAGCACTTCAGTGAATATTTAGGGTCAACAGGCTACATGTGAAGGCTATGGTAAGATGGTGAAATTATATTGCAGCACAAGACTGGATAGAAAATAGGAAATCGAATTCCTATTCTTAAAGGATTTTAAGGACTTGAATTTCTGTTCTTAAGGGATTTCAAGTACTCATCCTGTATACTGCAACTTCATCCCCACTATTTCCTTGCCTTTCAGTAGTTTCTCCTGCCATACCCTCAGGGTGATTTTTTCCCCACACACACACTACCAGAGTTTTGAAAAACAAAAAATTAATTCTCACCTGTTCTTTGACTAATACTTTTTGTTTGTTTTTCCTTCTGGGTAAACTTTTATAGTATAAAAATATAATGGCCCCATAGAGCATACAATGTTTGTGAAGGGACTTCTTTGATGGGTTTCAGCAATGAAATTATGAGATAATTTTGTTTACCAGGAATAGACCCTGAACTAGGTGCTAAAAGAATAGGCAAGGTATAGTCAGGGACATGATAGGATGTCCTGTTTCTCAGTTTCCAAAATCTATTGATAATTAAAACATTTTGAATGCCAAAATTCTTTTGGGGAAGAAACTCAGGGCAGTGGTTAAGAGCGCAGAGTCTGAAGTCATCTCTGTTACTTTGAGTAAATTTCTAAACCTCTCTAAAATCAAATTTCCTTAGGAAGATGTGGCTGAGGATAGTCTGCCTCTTGAGGGATCTATGAGCTATTTCCACTTCATGTAATGTAACACAGTTAAAGATCTTAATGACAGTTTATTAATATTAATGTATTTAAATGAAATCAATTTCCTTCTCCAGAGAACAACACATAAAGTCTAGCAGTCAGACTTGTGAAAGCACCATGTATTTATTCTTTTAGTAAGTAAAGGCTTCTGAAAATATAAGCCTCTTCTTGTGACATGTTAACACTAATTGAACATCCTGGGATTTATATTTCTTTTCTCCCTATTTTTTTTTCCATTTTCTGTGTGTTTTCATTCTTATAGCTGACTTTCTGTCTCATCACTTATTTGACCTCTTTTTAAATATTGTATAAGCATTTCTCCTATGATTTTTCAAACCCTTGCCCACAAGTGATACATATTTACTTTATAAACTATAGACATTCTCAGTGCAATTTTAAAAGGATTAGGTAAATACATGCTCAGAAATGCTTGTATTTTTAAAGATAAGCAGTTATTATACACTTGCCACTTAAGTATATCTGTTAACAGGGATAGATTGATCACATATTGGGATCAAATGAAATCTAGCCAGCAATTCACCAGCAACATTCACCATTATTTGGATAAACTTTGAAGGATGCAACAGACACACCCCAATACACACACACATCCAATAACATTCACCAATTTTAGTTGTATAGTTTGCACCTTATTTGTGATGGTCAGAAAGCACGTCAGTTCTGCCATATTTACTTGTCCAATCTGTATCAAAATCTTAACAAATAAGGTTAGAAAAAAAACTACTAAAAACTTAATAAGACAGGAAATTTACCTTATTTTCCTATACTTGACTATCACTAGAAGTTATCTAAATACTAAGAGGGGATTAATGATGTCATTGGCTCCTCTCAATTAGAAAAAGGTATTGCTGCCCCATTTTATCACTAAGGCTATTTGATGCTTAGAGAAAGCTTAAGAAACTTGTCCAACATCACAAGAGATCTGGAATCTATGGAAGGTAGGATTTGAAAGCAAGTCTTGTGATACTACAGCCCTTGTGTCTAACCACCAATCACAATACAGAACCTGTATTCTTGATTTGTACCAAAAGGTGAAACACTGAAAACAGTATGTTTACTCCACATTTAGAAGTGAGGTATTTGAGGGATGCTTTATATCTTATTTCATTTATAAATAACTTGGACTTTTATAAATTTTTAAAATAGGAGTTGGGCAGAGGAGTATGGTCTGTAAGCTTCTCTGCCTACCTAATGTGAGCATGGATGGGCTTTAGTTTGACTTTTTCTCACAGTCAACCATTTCCTTATCCCTCTGCCTACCTGTCTGTCATTTTCATGATGAAGACATGGGGAGATGATAGTTACATGAGGCAGAGTTTCAAACGTAAGCCACCTTGGGGGACTGTTTGATCTCTTTGAGTAAGTCTATATAATCTCACGTTGCCTCTCTGCTCTTTCAGATTTCAATTCCTTTTCTAGAATAAATACAAAGCAACAAAAAGTATTTACTCCAAAAAAGTATTTAATGAAGAATACTAATAAGACCATGACCATTTCAGGTTGAATTTGTGGTATCTGATTTCTAAGGAGAGATACTTGGAAAATTGACCAAATACTTTGATTTTTCTTCCTCCAAATATATATGATTTCAATCTTGAAACCTCAGGAAAAAAGATGTGTTCCTTTGCCATCATTAAAAATAAATTATAAAATATGTGTGATTTTACCTTATAAATGGTATCTTTAAAACTTACAAAATGGTAAAAAGAACATGGCATTACTGCCCAACAAAAAGTACTTTCAATGCTTTGTTGTACCCTCCTCCAATCTATTTTACCCTTGTATCTGAATTCTACTTAGGTTGGGTCCACAATATGTACAATATTTATATGCTGCTAAACATTATACCATAAAGAAATTCTTATTCTATAATAAAATTTTTGTCATAGTAATACATGTTTTCATAATAATCTATTGAACATTTGAATGATAATTCTAACTCTTCATCAATTGAACACCTAAGTTAACAGGTTTTTACTGCTATCATTGATCCTATGAAAAACACCTTTGGACTATTTTCGAACAGTGAATTACCTGGGCAAAAAAATTGAGCATTCTTTGGGTTAATAACATGTTACCTCAATGTTTTATCGAAGGCACTGTATAGTGTAGAATGCAGGGATACCGAGTGCCATTCTTGCCAGTACTCTATGTAAGATCTTTTCAAAATATGATTGTGATTTTAAAAAGTGAATGCTCCCTCCTCACAGTCTGTGTGTTTTTCATTTAAATACCAGAGTGAAGAAGGAGCCGCCCAGGAGGGAGTTCTGGAAGACGTGCCCACGGAGCCTGACAACGAGGCTTATGAAATGCCTTCTGAGGTGAGAGCTTATGCATGTGAAACTCTGAAAATGAAATTTAGGAGTTCAAGTTGGCTCGAATAATCAGTTATTTCCCTTATATTTGTCCTTACTGAGAGTGATTTACTCTCTAGATGCTAAGTTGGCCAAATCCAGGACATGTATTGTGTGGACAACTTGCAATCTAAGAATGCTTTTTACATTTGTAGTGTATTGTTAAAGAAGAAAAAAAAAGGCAGCAGCAGTGATGAGACCATATGTGGCCCATACAGCCTAAAATATTTACAGCCTGGCCTTTTACAGAAAGTTTGCTGAGCCCCTGCATTAGAGAATTATTAGAAATTTTACATTATTCTAAACCAAATGCCAAAATGGAAAGTTAGAGAAATTAACTAAATGCCAAAAGAAGGTAATTATTTTTGCCATATATTTCCAGTGGGATGTTTGCACAATAAAATAAAAGTCACTCAAAAAAATTAAAGTAGAAATATGATCGATGCATAGTTTGCAATAATTGGTATATTTTAGTCCAACATTTTAAATGGCATACTTTAGTTTGAAAACAATTTTCTTTAATAAAAATGCATCACAAGGAAAATTAGGAAATATTTTTAGATAATGAAACTGACTCATGAAGAAATAGAAAATCTAAACAGATCTCTACCAAAGAGACTGAATTATTAAAGAAAAAAACCTACCCATGGAGCAAATCCCAGGACCAAATAGCTTCACTAGTGAATTTTACCAAAAATTTAAAGAATACCAGCTAATTATAATAAATGCCAATTAATTTATTATCTAAAAAAGTAGAAGAGGGGGGAGCACCCCCTAACTAATTCTATGAGAATATTACCCTCATACCAGATCACCAGAAAATGTATTAATTTCTGCAAATGGAATGATTATCAATATGCCTTTTAATGATGCCATAAAGAATAATACATTGAGATTAAATTATTTGCCTAATTAATTTTACCAATACTTTGGGGTCTTTTTATAAAAGCATGGCACAATGCTAAATAAACACTATAGAAAACACAAGAAGAGTAACTGATAGGACCAGGAGACAAGGAGTTTAACATTCTAGTAGGCTCAATAAAAATAAATGTATTCATTTATATTGACTGCCTTCTTCTATATTGACTGTCTTCTATGCCCCCAGGCATCCCAGGGGCAAAAATATACATGATACACAAAAACGTTAACATTTTACAGTATTTATGTCAGTCAGGAGAAGCTTTATAGAAGGGGTGGGGGAAGGGGTGGGCAATAAGATAGGCCAAAACAAAGGAGAACATTCTACCATATCTTAGATATGTCTGAGGAGCAGTGAGTAATAAAGTATGATTCAAGCTCAGAATACTGACAGATTAAGGCTACTGTGATGGATCAAAGACAAATTGTAAAATACTAGAGAAACCTTGCCATGTAAGTTTGTACTTAATTTGGAAAGCAGCTTGAGCTGTTGCAAATAGGTTTGTTTCATAAGCAGGATTCTGACATTATTAGAGTTGTTCCTTAGGAGGACTCATCTGGCCACTATGGTTAAGACCATTAAGATTTTTCTTGTGTATGTCATCCAAACATTGTATGGGGAGAGGAGGAGCTTTGAAATAGTAATAATTGAAGAAGCTCTAGATGAAGATGAAATTTCCAACTAGGAAAGTAAAAGGAGAGAAAATATGACTTGCCTCGAAATGTCTTAGTTTCTTTCTAAGAAACCACCTGATTTGGTTCTCACATCTACTGGCAGAAGAAACAAAGCTGGACAGACCAACTAATTTGTCCTCCAGGACTAGGTCGTATGATTGTTGAATGGTACATCTGAAAGCAGAATTCACATACCCTAACTAACTCTGACCACCAGCATCACTCACTTTTATATTTGACAGGAAGACAAAACTATTCAAAAGAAAATGGTATTGGATGTAGCAGAACTGTTCCACAACTCTTACGACTATAGCCTTTATTCAAAGCGGCGAGCTATGTCCTGTCTCATTTGCCCTGAGGCCCTGATTACTGGCCCCTTATCCTAAACCTTCATGCTGTCTTTCTGATTTTCCTAATATTAGGAAGGGTATCAGGACTACGAACCCGAAGCCTAAGAACTATCTTTGCTCCCAGTTTCCTGAGATCTGCTGACATCCTGTACAAGTGCTCAGTTCCAGCGTGCCCAGTCATGACATTTTCTCAAAGTTTTCACAGTGTATTTTGAAGTCTTCCATCAGCAGTGATTGGAGTATCTGTACCTGCCCCAACTCAGCATTTCGGTGCTTCCCTCTCACTGAATATATGGTAGCAGGGTCGTTGTGTGCTGTGGATATTGTGGCTTCAAATCTAAAATGTTAAAGCAAATTAAAAACACCTAAGTGACTACCACTTATTTCTAAATCTTCACTATTTTTTTGTTGCTGTTGTTGAAAAATTGTGAGTGATTTACTATCATATATTATAGAAGATTTTAAGGTGTCTTTTAATGATTCTGTCTAAGAATAATGATGTATTGTGCAATTTGTTAATATATACAATACTTAAACATGTGAGCATGAAACTATGCACCTATAAATATTAACTATAAAATTTTATTGTTTTGTGATGTTTTATTAACTCGTGTTTTCATAAAAATTGTGACAGCTAAAATGTTATGTCATTACGAAAATCTTTCTAACCCATCTCACTTTAATGATAAAAATCATGCTTATAAACAACATGAAATGAGAAGTGACACAATAAAATATAAAGTCCTTACCAGCCATTTGATGAAGAAGAAATTTTAGACGTGTTAAAAAGGCCAGATGGAACATTAACCCTCTACCTTGGGAATTCCCTGAAACACCACCACCCAATGTTCTGATGGCACTGGTGTCTTAAGAGGCTCTACTAAAAAAGTGAGTTCCATGGACTAGAGAAGTGATTTTGAGTACATCCCCTTAAGATATTCATAAGACACATTACCATTTCATGCATTAAAGACTCTGAGGGAACCTGGTTAACTTTAACCCAGCATTTTCTTTTTCTTCTTTTTTTAAATCAAATCTTTTTCCTTCTAGGAAATACCTGTAAGCATTTCTGAGAACTACCAGAGAATCACCTTAAAAATGTCAGCTCTCTAGATTTTATGAAAGCCTCCTACTCCTTTAAATTTTGCTAGATATATAAATTATAGGATATTTCTTTAGGAAAGACTTTTCTACTTAGGAAATGTCTGTTAACTCCCCATGGGTGCTGACAATAAATGTGAATGTCAAAAGACCTGTATAAATCAATTATTTAGTTTGTCTTTTTAATTATTCAGGAGAAAAATGGCAGAGTCCCTTTAAAAAGTCACCAGTAGAAAGCAGAATTTTTAGACAGAATATTCTAGAAGCACTAGGCACATTCTATGTAGTCATGAGTAATCTGATGTATATTAGGAATTGGCAAGGAAGGAAGACAGAATGAATATAATGACTATAAGCATGATCACCATAGAAGCTTCCTTTTTTACCTAATTGGAAAGAGACTACCAAGTGTTAAGCTGCCTGTACAGTCTTAAGCTGGAGAGAAGTGGTAAGTCTCTTGTTTCATTTAGATGTGTTAATGAGTATTCCTAAACCACACGGAACAGTAAAATCTTTTGTACAAAAAGCATTCTATTCTAGTACTAATATGAGCATAAAAAATGCCATAGGAAGATATATACCATAGTGGTTGTCCTGAACCAAGCATTTAAACAAAAAGTTGCACAAGAGAAGAAGCCTTTTCAGGAAGATTGTCTCACAGCCACTGCTGAGACAACCCACAGACAACCTGACCTGAGGGCTAGTCTGCTCCTAGGTTTAATTTGCAGACATCAGTCCCCCAAGTCTGATTTATTCAGCCTCATATGTTTCATGAGATCTTCAGCAAAACAGGTCAGGAAGAGCTTTGGCACATGACTGGCAGCACAACAATCTAATATATGGTTTAGCATTCCAAGTCAGAGCTTCCTTGGTCGCCCTACCAGTATGAGATGCAAATATATTCCTCATCCTTCTGGCTCATCCAGTGGGTAACAATTGGATCAACCACACACAGATGTACACACAGACACATATACCCAGGCTTCAAGGACAACCATTAGTTCTCAGGGACAGTGCTGTCCACATCCATACTGAGGAAGAAAAACAGTTTTCTAACTACAAACTTGACAGATTCCTCTGTCGACTGCACTGACAGTACTCTGCATCCTGGGGTGCATTCATCCTACTGTGTTCTGTCTTGAGCGGGAGCACAACAGAGCTGGCACTTCCCTGTTTGCCCTGTCCCTGGAATCTGAATCGAAGATACTTTTTTTTTTCCTCACTGTGTCAAATATAGAGGTAAGTGATTTGTCAGTAGTAACTCAAAAGTGATACTCATGTGTATGGAGATTTATTTCTAATTCTAGGAGAAATTAGCCAGCTCCTGATTACTCTGACTGATCCTTCCTTATAACTAAACTACGCATATCCTGTCACAAGAACTAAGTTATCTATTTTAGTGAAAGATAAAAATATTATTATAATAGTAGTCACAATAAAGCAGGCTGTGTCATTTCCCTGTTGCATCATGTGTACTTAGCTTCTGTCAAATGGCAAAAAAATACATATATAGAAAGTATAACTAAAATTGTTCAATTTTACATTTTTATAATGTAATGACTGAATTTATAAATGAATAAACTAGAAAGGGCATGAATTAATAATTTGTATTTTTAAATTATGTTAACATTTTAACATTTTATAAAAAGCTTTGACTTTCTAGGTGTATATTTTTTTAATATAGTAATACTGTATTTTATCCTTTGAGTAAGCCTTGATTTGAAGAATCCAAATGCAACAGAATAGATATAACACAGAAACTATTCCTAGATATTATTTTAGTTTCAACATCTCTTATATAATTATCTAAGTTTTTTTTAATGTTTCTTTGCTGCTACAACAATATCTTTGATCATTTTAAATCCAATAGCTCAGATGGTATATTGGAAGCAGCTAAAAAACCATTCTTTCAAAAAGTCCAGCTTGAGCCTCTAGTAATTTTGCTGATATAATATACTTCTAAAGTCAGGTAGGATTGCATAGGGGATTTCCAAAGTTGATCCTGCAACTATAGTTAATATACTGGGATAACTCTTCTTATGAACCTTATGAAAATGTATTCTTAGATTCCCTTAAAGGTCAGTGACCAGAAATCCCCACTGTTTCTATGGCAACACAGCAAGATATGGTGCCTTGGAAATGTGCTGCATTTTAATTAGGAGTTCCTGTAGGGCCTCCTAACAGCCTTTTGCAGGTAAACTAAATACCAAGTTGCTTTATATCTCACAGTGAGATGAAGGCTAGCCCATCTGTAAATGTCAAAGCTAAGCTGGGATCCAGTAAAGCCAAATTTAAACAAATACAGTCACAAGTTTATGTGTTTATCTTACAAAAGACTATAGTACTCTTTACCTAAAATAATCAGGGATGCTTGCCTAATTAAGCTGGCAGGAGGAGTAGTGAGGATCCTGGATTCTAAAACTAGACTATGTAGGTTTTGTTTGTTTGTTTGTTTGTTTATCACTTATTTAGACTATGTAGGTTTGACTCCCAGTTATGTCATTTGCTACCTATGTTACTTTGAGTAAGTCATTTAATGTCTTGGTGCTTCTGTTTCCTTGTCTGTAAAAATGCAGATGACAATAGTACCTCACAGCATTGTTGTGTGGATTAAATGAGCTAATATAAGTAGAATGCTTAGGACTCTGACTGGCCTAGGGTAAGTAATCAATAAATCAGTGATGCTATAGTAGCAGTAGTGCAAGAAATGGTGGTAGAGGTGGTGGTGGTAGTAGTAGTAAAGAACACTGTATTTTTAAATGTAAATAAGAAATACATATTTAAATGTTTAGATAATTCATTTATACCACCTCTTAATATAAAACAGTTATAATAGCCAATGCAATCTTGAAAAAGAAGAACAAAGCTGGAGGCACCATACTCCCTGATTTTAAACTATATTACAAAACTACAGTAGTCAAAGCATCAAGGCACTACATAAAAACAGACACATAGACCAATGAATGGAACAGAATAGAGAGCTCAGAAATAAACCCATGCACATATGATCAGTTAATTTACAGTAAAGAAGCCAAAAATATATAGGGAAGGGAAAAGATAGTCTCTTCAATGAATGGTGTTGGGAAAACTATACAGCCACACAGCAAAGAATGAAGTTGGCCCATTATCTTACACCAAATGCAAACACTAACTCAAAATGGATTAAAGACTTGACTGTGAGACCTGAAACTATAAAACTCCAGGAAGAAAACATAAGCAGTAAGGCCTTGATAATCAGTCTTGGCAAAGATATTTTGAATTTGACATCAAATGTAATAAAAGCAAAAATAAATGAGACCACAAGAAACTAAAACGCTTCTATATAGCTAAGGAAACCATCAACAAAATGAAAAAGCAATCTACTGAATTGGAGAAAATATTTGCAAACTATGTATCTGATAAGGGGTTAATATTCAAAATAAAGATTCATACAGCTCAATAGCAAAAACCAAATAATTCAATTAAAAATTGGGCAGAACATCTGAACAGGCATTTTTCCAAATAAGACATACAGATGGCCAACAAGTACAAGAAAATTTGCTCAATATCACTGATCATCAGGGAAATGCAAATCAAAACCACAATGAGATATCACCTCACATCTATTATGTTATTATCAAAAAGACAAGAGATAAGTGTTAGCAAGAATGTGGAGAAAAGGGAATCCTTGTGCACTTTTGGTGAGAATGTAAATTGGTGTAGCCACTATGAAAAACACTATGGAAGTTCTTCAAAAAATTAAAAATAGAGCTACCATAAGATCCAGCAATCCCACTTCTGGGTATTTACTCAAAGAAAACAAAAACACTAACTCGAAAAGATACATGCATCTCTATATTCATAGGAGCATAATTTACAGTAGCTTAGATATGGAAGCAACCTAAGTGTCAATTAATGGATAAATGGATAAAAAAAATTTGGTATGTACAGTTGACCCTTGAACAACATGGGTTTGAACTGTGGGAGTCCACTTATATGTGGCTTTTTTTCAATAGTAAGTACTATAGTATTACATGATCCACAATTGGTTGAATCCACGGATGCGCAATTGAGGAGATGGAGGGCTGATTACAAGTTATACACAAATCTTCGACTATGCAGAGGATGGGCGCCCCTAACTCTTGCACTGTTCAAGGGTCAACTACACATATAATGGCATGCTATCCAGCTATAATGAAGAAGGAAATCTTTCCATTTGTGAAAGCATAATATCATCAAGGTCCATTCATGTTAAGTCAAATGTGTCAGACAGAAAAAGACAAATACTGCATGATCTCACTTATGTGTGGAATCTTTAAAAAAAAAAAAAAAAAGCCCTGGAGCTCATAGAGAATAAATAGGTGGTTGTCAGAGGTGGCAAGTCACTGGAGGTTGGGGGCACTGGGCAAAATGGATGAAGGAGGTCACAAAAGGTACAAACTTCCAATTATAAAATAAATTAAGTCATGGGGATGTAATGTACAGCCTGGTGACTACAGTTAATAATATTATGTAAATTTGAAAGTTGCTGAAAGAATAGATTGTAAAAGTTCTCATTACAAGAAAAAAAATGTGGCAATGGATGTTCACTAGACTTACTGTGATCATTTCACAACATATACAAATATAGATTATATTATACACCTGAAACTAATATGATGCTATATGCCAATTCTATCTAAATAAATAAAACAGTAATTAGGATTGGGTTGATGGTAGAGATACTTCAGAGACTTGAGCTGAGACTATTTACTAATAGCTATCGGAGGATTTTGGTGGTTTAATAACCAGTATGGACATTCATAGCACCTTACTTAGCACCAAAAAGGTTAAGAAAGCATTACTTACTTAGAGGTAAATAAGCACCAAGTCCATAAACACTATTTTTGTGGAACACACATCTATCTTTAGACTCAGCTATACACATCAGGTCACACATCTTCACTTCCAAGTAAGATGTGTTCGATGTTTATATGCTATATTCATATATCCACTGATTTTGGTTCTGGTCAGTAGAAAAAAATACTTCATAGATAGATAGGTATAGGTATGTATATAGATATGTATATATACATGTAAAACTCACTAGTCTAAAACAGATTTTTATCAACCACAAAGGAAAAAAATAGCCACTTGAATTTCTATTTCCCAAATCTCATTCATTCCCCATTATCTTCCCTGACACTCCTCTCATTTGATAACTCTTATTTTTGACCCAAATGAGGCAATAGTTTGCATAAGAACATCTGCATTATATGGGAAATAACAAAAATTCCAGCAAGTCATAATGGAAATATATCATTTGTTTTCTCTTTATGTCTCTAGCGAGTCCCTAGGATCATTGCCAAAGAAAAGCATGTGAGCTGGTAGGATGCCATGACTCTGCGCTGTCAGATCATCCTGTGCAGCATGTTATGAAAGTCAATCAGCAGGAAAAGCACACTTGTCCTTCTACCCTCTGGGCTGTTTGAAACAGCTTAGGGAACTAAGTTACAGTAGCAGAAAATTATTATTGAATACTATGTTTTCTAACAAAGATCAACTCTTGGGCTAAAAATAACCAAAGACTAAACCCAGACAGATGAGCATCTAGAACATATTATTTGTCATATAAGGCCTGACCCAAATCTCTACGGAAATGGTCAGGGCAAGTCTTGAGAGGCTGCCAAGCATTTGTAATTCAGCAGGACTGACTCCTGCTGTTGAAGATGGAGTGCCATGTTGAATGATGAGAAATCTGGCAAGTCTTCTTGGCACATTTCCCTAGCCATCAGCCGTGGGCATCCCTTCTGGCTTGGACCAAGCTTTTGGCTAAGCCATTTGCCTGAGAATGATGAGCAAAAGGGTGAAGCTATGACCAAAACCTTTTCCACTGTTTTCTTACTGTCATCTAAACCAAAAGAAAACATACTATTTAAAGTAATGGTACCTTATCTATTATTAATAATTCATACTGAGCTCTGATTATTAATGTTTGGAGAGGAAATGTTGTGGATACTTGGTGTCATTCTGAAAAAGATTCTCATACAACACAGTTTTATCTAAGAACAGCTCTGCAAATAAATATTAAGGAGTTTTGATCTGACTGTTTTGTCACTGCCCATGGTGAAAGAGACATTCAAATGCTACACTCAGCCTTTTTTTCACCATCATACCTAGTTCCAGGCCAGTAGGCATAGCTTTTAGTCATTGTATTCATGCCAACAATTCCTGGATGCACTAGAAACAGTTTACTCAAACTGTTCCAGAATAACAGGAGTTTCCACATAATAGTCACCATTTTATAGATGATAATTCATATTGACAGTGTGTAATTATCTGAATTTCTCGAGGAGATTCTTTACGGACAAACCCCTCCATCCCTGCTTCCACACACCCCATCACCAGCCTAAGATAAACTCACCTTGTAATCGTGAACATTTAACTGTGGAATGCATACTATATGATGTCATTGATGTTTTGATCTTTAACACTTAATGCCTATATGTTTCTAATTCTGAACGCATTTTTATTCATATCTAACTTACATCCAAAAAACTCAGATCTGATTTACAATAAAAACAAGCAAACAAAAAAATCACATTGGACTATAAAATAAAGTCAAATTTTTAAAAAATTTGAGACATCATTTATAGAGCGTGGAGAAATAAGCCTATTGAGAATATTGTGTGAAATAATACATTTAAACCCTACATTAAGAGCTACGTTTCTTGGTAGCCAAATCTGAACGGGAAACGCAAAGATTATATAAATTTCAACATCTGCAGGAAGAAGGTATTTTGTTGTTGTTTGTGATTATTTTAATAATTATTATTTTGCAGAAGAGTGGAAAAGCCATTTTTTCTATTTTTATGTCTAAAACAAACTTATGACCAAACAGCTCTTTTAAAAACATAACACAGTCGTCTACGGCCATATCACACTGAACGCACCCGATCTCGTCTGTCTAAAAACGTAACACAGTCAAATGGGACCCTTCCAAATCATAACTCCCTACATAGTCAAAGACATTCATATCCAGACTCTCCTGAGGAAGAAACAGTGAAAGTCCTCGGCCATCCTAAGGACTGGGCAAACCACACTGACTTCCCCTTTAATGCAGGTCCACATTATGGCTAGAATAGACAGGGACAGATGCTTTCTTTGTCAGCTCTTCTAGATTTCTGGAAGCAATGAGGAAAAGCCCCAAGTGCTGCCTCCCCAGTGACAGAATTAAAAACATTACTTTTCCTTAAGAAAAGGCCCAGTCGAGTGATCCGTAAAAATTGTGAAGGGGCTTCATGACATTCAGGTAGACAAGGCTCAGATCCTTTGTGGTACAGAACATATTGGAAGAAAAAACATTCTGAAATTTACTCATCTGTGGGATGAAGGAAATGCTGGGAAGAAATCTACATATACAGGCAATGGGGAAAAAACATCCAATAAATGATAACACACTAAAGGTCCAGCAAGAAGTAGCCAGAAGCATGTGGGTGACACACAGCCGTAGGAATAAGAACAAGTACTGTCCATCCAGGCAGCATCAGGGACCTCTCGCAGCACAGAGCCCTCCTCCCACCCAAAGCCAGGGGCTCAGTAGAAGGATTCCGGAGTCTTTGGTGAATTGGCAAGACCAAGGTCAGGCTGCAGACCAAAAGGCTGGAGTTCTTAAGAGAATAAAAATAAGCTCTACTTAAGATGCCTTATCACCATGTCGACTGCATAGTCCAAAATTTCAGCCTTGACTCAGAGGCATTTGGCAAGGTAATCAGCCAAGTTCTTACCATGCTCTTGATACTTTGAAAAATTTAAAGAGGTTTTTTTTTTGAGTCTATTTCTTTTATTTTTTTTAATTTCATACAATTTTATAGGTTATTTTCCATTTACAGTTATTACAAGATACTACCTACATTCCGCATGTTGTACAATACATCCTTGAGCCTGTCGTACACCCAGTAATTTTACCTCCCTCTCCTCCACCCCTTTATTGCCCCTTCTCCTGTGCCCCACTGGGTAACCACTAGTTTGTTCTTTACATCTGCTTCTTTTATGTTATGTTCATCAGTCTGTCATATTTTTTAGATTCCACATATAAGTGATATCATACAGTATTTATCCTTCTCTGTCTGACTTAAGAGAAATTGAAAGGTTTAAAGGATTTTATGTTGAGACTTTTGTTCAGAACCAAATGACCTCATATGTTTCTTAGGCCAAGGTGAAACAGAAATATGAAAAATATATTTTACCATGTATTTGGGCCTCACAGTCTCTAAGATACAGTACTCACTTTGCAGAAGTTCACTCTCTGTTTTGGGAAAATAAATCAAAGCTCCCTAACAAATGAATTCCAGGAATCTGATTAATTGGCATTACGCTTTATGAAAATTCTCAAAGCACACATGCGAAAAAGTTCAAATGCCTGGGTGGACTCTCAACTGAATCTGTGTTGCTTGTGGTTATCTAGTCATTTTTCTTTTTGGTGGATGGCTTCATCCTCTTAAGTTCAGACGGAGGCTGTGAGTGGGATTGCTATAGTGAAATTCCCCAAGTAATAGCAAAGAAAGAACAGCTCAAGAGAGTCCAGATTGCTACAAGTTACAAAAAACTTAGGAGTGAGAGCAAGCCAAGGTTTAGGATCTAACACACGTGTAGGAAGACAAACCAGTCCCAGCAGATCTGTGCATCAGAGCTCAGCAAACAAATGAACGCTGACAGCTCTCGCAGAAGACTGATCCTACCCTTTGTCCCCCAGCAGCCCTTCCCAGTGGTAAAAACAAAACAAAACAACCCTGCCTGATAGCTGAGGACTGGCAGAGGATCAGAAAATCACTTTATAATTGTCTAATGCCTTCATCTTATAAATGAGCAAACACCCAAGATTGCACAGTCTTTACGTTTTGTCTAGAATTAAAATAAACTTTCAACTAACAATACTTTATTTCTGCAAAAATGACTCCGGGTGAAATCCACCCTAATCCATGGAAATATTCTAGTATATGTCTCTAGAAGTGGTGAACGCTATTAACACTAAAATCCAGCATACCCCGGAAGCATAATAATTCTTCCAAACCTTGACAATTCTCCTACACAATAGATTTAGGATTCACTGTCTCCTTCCTCTGAACCATTAGATCCACTCCCACCCATAACACCATCCTTATTGCTTGTGGGAAGAAACAGATATAATTTTTAAGTAACTTAAGTATAATAAATTTATATATAAGTACACAGGAAAATAAACATAAAAATGCCATATCTAAATTTTAAGCACAAACAACAGGAAAACAGTATTTAAGAATGACCCATATACCCACACAAGTATAATTTCATCAAGTTCCTTACTGAACATATATTTGAATTTTTCATAGAACAGTTCCAGGTAGAATCTTGCTCAGAGTGAATATCTGAATGAATGACTCAGGCTATTAGATATTGTTCCTAAACATCAAATATCTTGTACTGGATGTATTAAGATTGAGATGGAAAGAAACCCATTTGTATACTTGCTAAATGTGAAAACATGACTAAAATTTGTTATATAATTCAGGTGTACTATTAATGTCTTGTAAGTATAGCATAGTGCCTACAATCAAGTTGAATGATATTTATTTTTGAAGTGCTATTTCTCTGTTCTTTACACCATGATCAAGTTGTCTTGATCCTTTAAATAAGAGACTCTAGGTCAGTGAAAACAAAAGAGGGGAGTGCTAATCTTTAGGAAGAGAAAAGCCTCAGTCATCTCAGGACACCATCAGCTTAAAAAAAGACAGCACTTTTTTGGGAATATGTTTGACATTTTCCACATATTTCAAGTAGGTCTTCTGATCTAAAATTGTAGCAGATGGAGAAGCAGCAGGTGTGAACTCAGCAAATATACAACAGACAAGATTACAAACTAGGCTAGCTACTTAAAGCCTTTCACATTTGAGGTTAGGGAACAGATACACCTCAGAAAAGATAAAATTGTGTGTGTGTGTGTGTGTGTGTGTGTGTGTAATACATTAAAAATTATGTAAGCATTATCCTGTATGACATGCCATGGATCTAGATCCTAGGACATAGGCAATAAGCAAAGGAAAATGAAGACAAGAGTTAGATACAAAAGTATAAAAAAGAAACTGATCCCTATTTTTGTACAAACTCACTCATTATTGTGCCTTTAACCTCAGGAGTATGCTTCTCTAAAGGCAAATTTTTATTTATTTCAACAACAATATCCCCTAAACTTGTCCTGACAGTTATTCTGAAATTATTTAAAAAAAAAAACATGTTGACTATTTTCAAATAAGAATCCCTAGGTTTAGGTTATAGTTCAACCACATTCTAGTTATGTGACCCTAGGAAATAGCTTTTCTCTCTGAAAATTAGATGTAAACTAGAAATAATGGTATTTACTGGGGGGAAGGGTATAGCTCAGCGGTAGAATGCATGCCTAACATGCACAAGGTCCTGGGTTAAGTCCCCAGTACCTCCACTAAATAAATAAATAAGCAAACCTAATTACCTCCCCCCACAAAATACAAAAAAGAAATAATGATATTACTAGAGTTTGTTACGACGATTAGATGAAATCCACTATAATTAAATTACTCTTAACATATCATTTCCATTTTCTCATCTTCAATGTTATAAGAAAAAGCCAAATTTTTAACAGTAAGGTGTAATAGAATTTAAATGATATAAATATTATTCAAGTAAATATGCAGGCCAAATAAATATATACATTTGGGCTTAAAGTATAGTAATTCCTTATTTTACTATGGTGAATATTATAAAAAGAGAAGAATAGAAACAAAAACAAACAAAACTTTAAACAGTAAGAAGTTAGAGCAAAAGAAACCAACGAAAATGTTTGGAATAGTTTCCAACTTCATTATCAATGCAGAAATACCTTCTTGTACATTGTGTTGGAGAAAATTTAGTAATTTTCAAAATGCCTTTTGATTCAGTAAGACATACATAGACATAGAAATTTAAATTAAATTGTAAAGGAAAATCTATTCATTTATTTACATCATCTTAACTTACATGGAAGAAAAGGAAAATAATAGAAAAAACTATTAAAATATATTTGAAATAGACTTTACACTAAATATATTCTGCACTTTGCACTTTAGGCTACAACAAAGCTCAGAATTTTTTTTTTTTTTTACAGACTTGAACTTGCTCAATATTATGCTTCTGAATATCAGTCATTTAAATGGAGTAAGGAAATTCTAATACATCTCTGAACTTTATCCACGAACGAAATGCATTCAAAATTTTATATTCCTAAATACTAGTTCAGAATATATACAAGGGTAAAAAAAATCAACATTGGCTTCCTTATTCTTGGCTCTCTGATAATGTCTTTAGCTTTCCAACTGCAGGTGATTCAAAAGGGCCATGACAAGGGCAAACAGCACACAGTCCATTAAGCAAAGGGCAGTAGTAAAACCCTGCAAAATTTTAATCAACAGCTAATGTATTTTATGGTAGCAGTACCAAAAGGGGAGCTTAAATTGTGAGTGAACCAAAAGTTTCAGGTTTTCTTAACATGGTGCCAGTGGTGAATTTTAAGAACCACCCTTAAATAATATGCAATTTCCATTATGTAATATGCAAGTAATATGCATTTATAGTCTTCATTTCTAAATTAGATATGACTCAAAAGAGGTTAAGTAATTAAAGAATAATATTGTACTACCAGACATATTAGAATGACTGACTAAATTCTTATTTTCATAAAATTTATTCTATAAAAGACTAGTTTCTAGGGAGTTAAACAGAGGTAAAACAATTGGATGGATAAACTAAACTTCCATACTACACTGTTCTTCAGAGCCATTTACAGTTTGAGCATTGTTCATCTCTAAGCGTGTAATGTAAGACATAGTGTTTCAAAAACTCACCTACCCAGGGAAACTTCTTTAGGAAGCACTGTCAGTTCCAATAGTTTAAGGATAACACTTGGGAAATGATAATTTGAGATTGCACTCCCTGACCAAATATTCAGTGACTGATAACCAAGTGAGGATTTTGTAATTCAATTCAAATCAACCAAGTTTTATTGAGTAAAGCAGTGCCATTCTGCTCTGCAATGAGCAATAACCATAGTTTTGCACAACTGGTTAAGTTGACCGGTAGGTCTCAATTGGATGAGTAAGTCTTCACCTATTCTTTCATCATCTGGGCAAATTACCTTTGAAAAATATATTGCCTGGCTCTGTTGTCCCAGAATCCTTACTATTTCTTCCCTAGCTAGTCAGCAAGTATATAGAAAAACCAAACAAAACCAGATCAGAACAGTAAAAGACAGACAAGGGAAAAAAAAGAGAGAGAGAGAGAGAGAGAGTTTCACCTCAAGCTCCAGGAATTATAGAATCATTGGTGAAACTGTGTAGATTGTGAAAAGTATAGCCAAGAATATTTTACATGTCAGTTTACTAGAATTTGAAGTTTAATACACTGTAACCCTACGTCAAAACAAACTCACAGAACTGAAAAGAATCAAACTCTACACTAATTAAACTTGAGTATAATGGATCTATGGTGTCATACTTTCTAAAGCTCAATATTCTATGGATCTGCTTCTACTGTTGTAGAGACCAAAATGATTGGTGTTCCTTATAGTGAATTTGAAACACATTTTATTTCCACAAGGATCACAGCTGTAACTAAAGAAAGAAAGTAAGATTGCACGTCATCCTTTTCCTTCCTACCTACTTTATCAGCTGCTCAATTATATCCACGGACTCCGTTTAAACTGACAACTGGTATTTTTCTTGCATTCCCTTTGCCCACACTAATGTTTCATAGCTTCTGTGTTCTGCTCTAGCTGCACCATCTTGTTTTTGCCGCATCTGTTCTTCATTAGCCTCCCAGAGAGGTGAGTCTGAAGACTTATTCATTCCCTAATATTCATGGAGCAGCCATGATGGTCATGAGACTGCATATATGCATTTGGGAAGATTTGTTCCAGGAATAGAAGAAGCTGACAATCACACAAGGGAACAAAGGACAAAAATAGCTACTACTTTATCCACCAAGAATAAGATGAATTTTTGATAACTGGCTTTTGTGTGTGTAGTAAATGAGATGGGGAATCACTTACTTGATACCTCATTATAAAATGCTATTTTTATGTTGCCTTAAGGTTGCTTTGGAAGCTGATATTACTCCTTACTTATAAAATGGCAAGAGGATGTACACTTAAAAAAGGATTATGAATATTTTTAGAGAATCTCTTTTGTTAAAAATCTGTTACACAAGTAATATTATTTAAAATGCTCATTTTTATGACACTGTGTCCTTTAACAACTATCTTTTACACTGCTGTCATTAGAGCACTGAATTCTCAAAAATTAATGTGGTATACTGAGCAGTAGAAATAAACTTTCTAAGAATATAGTTATCCAAAAATATAACAACTGAATTTATTTAAATTAATCAGATTTTGACTGATTACCTTCTGTATAGTTTGATTGAGGGCATATTTTGTCAGTAATATTCAATAAACTGAAATATTAAAAGATAGGTTTTCTAATATGGATACCCTTGAAATTTTGTTTCATAATGGTTTATGCAAAAATTCTAATTTGAGTACAAATTTTTGGAGAAAAATATTTGTTGTACATTTCTTAGTAGGCAGGAGAAATGTACAATGGCATTAATATTTACAATGTGAAAACAATTGTATATGCATTACACAATTAGACAATACATTAATTGAGTTTCATTTGGTTACAAGTAACGGATACCAACTGGAGCCAGATTACGCAAGTGAATATACTCTTAGGAAGATACTGGCACATCTCACAAAGGCTTAGCTAGAGCTAAATAACTGGGTCTCAGCTAAAGCAGGTATCAGAGCAGGTTCTAGTTGCTGGAGTTTACAGGTGTTGGGGCACTGCCATGAATACCACTCAACTACCAGCAGCTCACAGCCTCTGTGTTTCTCAGTTCAACTTCCTACATTCCTGGGATCGTATAATGGCTACTGGTTAAATGAGGTGTCCACCTCTGACCCAACCAACTACAGCAGATGAAGTGGCCTCTACAGCACAGCCAGGACCAAGGCAGACCCTCTTCTCTATCAGAGGCAGTTTCCAAAGAGGGAGAATGGTTGTCAGCTGGACACTAACCCAAAAGCTATTTCCTACAGCCAAAAAGAAAAGAGTGAGAGTTGACCTAGTTAAATTTTAATGATTATCAAAGTTGATGATTGTATCTTTGAGAATTTTTGTTTACCAGTTAAGAGCAGATTATTTCCCAGTTCAGCGATACAACTAAAATACATGCTCAGTCTTCCTTTGTAATACACAGAGAGAAGCATGACAAAATGCATTCTGTTTTATTTATATAAGTATATACCTAAACAACCAAAAAAAGTCAGCTCAATAGGCTTTAACATTTCTCTTTTTCTCTTTGTTCTTTTCATGTGGAATGTAATCATTCAACTCTATTAAATCTGATAGAAAGTTGAAAACTTAGTGGTATCATAAAAGAATATCATAACTTTTCTATATACTAGCATATGTATCAAAATTACATGGGTTTGATGTCTTTTTAGGAATAAGCTAGAGTTTCCTTTTAAGCAGTACAGGATATTAGCATCTCTGACGGCTTTTAAAGAATTTTACTCTGTCACTGTTGAAGTTAACAAAGAAAGTCTTTTATTTGCTCTCCATAAAAATAATCACGTATCAGCCTTACTTGCTTTTACATTCAGAACTTACCAAGAAATTCAGTGATTATACAAGTGGCACATAAAGAAGCAAAGAATAAAAGGAAACACTGAGTTCTTCAAATAATTACATAATTTGTCCTTGGTCTTTTAAATACAAATCATAGTTACTCTTCTGCCCGTTCTATGCTGGCATAATGAAGTGACCGGTAGAAATTATGGCTGATTCTTTATGATGACTGTTAAGTCACGAAAAAGCTGACTTGAGTGGCTGTTGTGAGAGACCTCTGTGGTCAAAAATAGCTAAATTTGTTTTCCTGCTCTGATAATAACCAAGCACTTAACTCCTTTAATGAATTCCTTTTGTTGTATCATGGGAGTTGGGAATGGAAAGCAGGAAATTGCAAGATGAAGAGACAGGCTCTCATTGTCTGAGCAGCTGACTGCTGAGCTGCAGCAGCGTCAGTGGGGCTCAAGCAAGAACAGAAATGACAAAAAATACAACAGATTCCTTTGTACATTCACTGGTGTGTTAGATTTGGGGCCAGATACCAGCAGTGCACAGAAGACAGGAACCAAGCATGGATGTTGGCAAGGAGATGAAAGCTGGGCTGTTTTGCACATTGGCAAATGACATGTGTGCAAACACCAGGAATTTTCCACAAAGCTCCATCTTTCTTGTCTTTCTTTAGAAGAAGGAAATCAATTAAACTTGGAGACCTTGACCATCACCCTCAAGGACAAAAACTAGCTATAATGGCATTCCCTCCATAAGAGCATGCCATTCTGCCTTGAAAGGAATTATACTGGTAAGAAAAGGCAGAGGTTTCTGTGAGTATAGACAAAAGAGGCTATGAAAACAGATTCCATTCTGTTCCACAGGTTAAGGCAACATTTCCAGAATTTTGCTGGTATCCATTTTAAGTCATAATTCAATTTAAAAATTTTAATAGGAAATGTGTGTGTGTGTATATGTATGTGTGTGTGTGTGTGTGTATAAATAAAATAACTTCTCCATGTAAATAATATGGTTGATACAACTAATGTTGACATCGTTGATTCTAATTTTAACCTAGAACTATGACTGAAGCTTATTTCATTATATGCAGAAAGGCTTCTGTCAAGAATCCTAATGTCTACTTCCAATAAGCTTGAGCAAAGGCTATGGCCTGCAACCATCTACATCAGACCCTGACACATCACACCAGGCAGATTTTAGATCAGCAATAACCATTGGCTTAGCTGCAAACTATTTCCAATAGACAGAATCCAATCCCAATATATAAGCTATTTAAATCAGCCCTTGTTCCATTTGTATACGCTTAAAAAGGAATAAATTATTGGAATTAGTGAAAATCATCACACAGCCCCTATAAGAAATCTAATGTTTACATATTTAATAAATAATTATATTGTGCCCAACACTGAAGTAGGGGCTTACAATTCAGTTTGAATTTTGCTTAGTGAAAAAGAAAGGTATCAAATAAGAAAACAGAATGAAGCTTGATGCAATTAATCATTATTATACTTTCTCCAGTTGAAATGGATGAAACCCCAGAAAAGGGAACTGCATGGGCTGTTCAGGCTTTTGGAAAGTTCAGAAATAATAATTAGAAGGACAATGGAATCAGATGGCTCTTGTTGAGTGTAATTGATGCACTGGAGAAAGACACTGAAAGGCTGAGGGTAATTTCACAAATCAAAAGCAAAATGTGAAAGTCAGAGGTCCTCCTAGGCCACATATAAAATAACTCTTTATCTTTTATAGTCTAGGACAGAAAAAGCAGAGGATCTGGGCCAGTAGCTCATCTCTAAAGAAGGCTGAAGTCTCAGCTACATCAAGTCAAGGCTCTAGTTGGAGAGCAGTAAGACTCTGAGACATGGGGTGGGGTCATGTGGGTAGAGATTATTAAAGCTTCAGATCCCCTTGAACCCTCTTGATGTACAGTATGTTTCCACACCTCCCTGTTAGAGGAGGAATCAAAAGGTCCCAGTTTTCCCTTGCTGGAAGACAATGCAGCAGCCTCTAGATTGTACCCCCATCCTACCAGAAGAATCTAGCCCCTCTCCTTTCCTAGCCACCAGACCAAGAAGTAGCATCACACCACAACAGAACATGGACAGTGAAGTGCTGGGACTGGAGGAGAGGAAATGGACTATATCATGAAAAGGTTGCATGATTTCCCCAACACATATCAGCAGAAGCCTGGAAAATGATATGTGGGACTGGATACTGAGAGTGCCAGTCTGTGAAGTTGGGTAGGGGGCCTGGATGGAACAGAAGGCTGAAAAATGAAGAGTTTATTGGCATAAGGGTATTCTCCCATGATACAGAATCTAATAATCTGGCAAGGACCTCAGAAGATGGTGCTAATATGCTAACTCTTAATATGCTAATTATATGGTTATAATTTTAACTTGAATGACACTTACAAGTTTGGAGAGAGCATTGGCCCACAGTAAGTAAAATAGAAATGAAATAACTGCAGTAGCAGATGGCAGAAGTAGATATGCTAGATGGTTATCTATGTAAAGTTAGAAAATCTACCAGCTGACCATGTTCCATGGGTGGAGTTGGAGGATACTTCTACCAAAGTGATAAATTATGTGCCAGTGAGAGGGGAACTAGCATTATGAAGAAATTCAGTGGTGACTTTTCCACTGTAAATGGGGGAAACAGCAGGAGATTCTGTTACAACTAGGCTCAATAATAGAATTAGGAATGACAGAATTCTAAAATAGTAGAAGCCAGGTAGTAGCACTTGACTGTCAGGAGTTACAGTGAACTCAAGGTCAAGCTGTTACAGTGAACTCAATGAGCTGCAAAGTTGGAGTGGCAGAGATGGATCCGAATCACAGGGCACCATGGAAATGGTTACTAAACATAGTTTCCCTAGAATCAACCTAGATGGGTAACCAACAAGGGTATTACTCAATCCATGTAATCAAGAGAATTCAAGAAAGAAGGCTGAGGGCACCTGCCAATAAAATATTTCAAATACTTGCCCAGTTTCTGGACCTGAGCCATTTTGCAGATCTGAAACAAGCTGACTGAAGTCTTCAGGAGGAAGGACCCTGCAAAACCATGAAAGTGAGCACGTATGTAGAAGAATGATCCTCACAGTCTTTCCTCAAAGAAACTTGTAGCCATTTACTCAAGTAACAATATGCTAAGAGGATGGGAATATGGAAATATTTCAAAGAAGGTTAGACACTGGGTCTGAGTTAACTTGATGCTCAGGAATATGAAGCATATAATAAATACAACCCTATCCCAGGTTGGCTCAGGGAGATCACTGGGTCCCCAGGACCACCCACTGATCATTTCTCTGCTACCTGGCCCTGAATATATCATTAGTATGGATACACTTGGTTGTTCTTAGAACCTCCACATAAGCTCCTGATTAGTAGGTTATATTGTAGTGGGGAAGGCCATATGGAAGCATCTGAAACAGTTACCATCCCACTCCACTCCCACTGGCCAGGTTAGTAAATCAAACAACACTGGATCTTGGAGGGAATGGCAGGAATTAAAGTCTCAAAGAATGCAGGGGTGATAGTCCTCACTATATCCCAAATTAATTCACTAGTCAAGCAGATGAATTCTGTGTGTTCTGCAGGATGTGGATAATTAACATGGGCTTAGATACCTGGTGTGTGGTCATTGATCTAGCAAAGGGTTTCATTTCCATTCCTATTAAGGAGGAGGATTAAAAAAAAAGTTGCAATCATTTGGAACAGATAGCAGTATACTTCTATGGTCCTGCTTCAGGGCTATACTAACTCTCCTGTCATCTTTCATAATATATTTGGAAGAGATCTGAGCTATCTGAACATTTACAGACCACCACATTAGTACATTAAATGGATGACATCATGTTAATAGAACCAGATGAACAAGAAGTTGCAAATGTGTTAGAGCTTTCGGTTAAATGCGTGAACTCCAGAGGAGAGGAGATAAATGCTATGAAGAATCAGGGCCAGCCATAATGGTCAAGTTTTGAGGGGGTCCAATGGTCTGGGCCATGCTGAAACATCTTCTACAAGATTATTGCATCTCACACCTAAGAGGACCTAGGTGTGTAGAAAGTTGAGAAGAAACCATCTCTGTGTCTACAGCAGAATATTCTCTTGATAAGAAGAGTGCTCTGACCTGTAGTGGGTGTCAGGAAAGGTTGCCAAACTTGAGCGGGATCTAGGGCAGGAAAGTGCCCTGCAGTCCATCCAAGCTGCTGTGAAAGCAGTTCTCCCACTTGGGTCAGAGACCTGTGAAACTACTCCTATTTTTACATTTCTGGATGGTCCTGGCTTTCTGAATAAAGGATGACTGAATAGCAACCCTAAAAATATATCCCCTCCCTGGGACCATTTGTTTATATCCCAAAGTGGTGAAAAAAAGCTAGGGACTTTTTCTTCTCCTCCCTGAAGAAAATTTGTTTATATTTCAGAGAGAAGTCTCTCTCTGGAGAGGAGGAAGGCAGATGGGTCAGCTGCCCTACAAGCTCTAGCTGTCCTAATTTCAGGGTTCCTCTTCCATAGGGCAACCACTGCATGCACAAGTGATTTCTAGCCCTCACTGTGTTGCCCCAAGGGGAGTTAGGGCACTGCTAGGATGCTCTGTGCGTAAACCGTCTGTTCTCTCATCCAGAGGTCTGCAGTTTCTGTTATTAGGTAGAAAGATGGTAGGTAGGTAGATAGTTAGAGAAGGCCAGCTAACTTGTTAACACACAAGGAGAATGGCATCTCAGGTCTTTCACAGTTTGACTTAAAAACGTGAGCCACCATTTGAGGTGGAAAAAAACACTTCGTGTGGAATTTTTGGCAAGCTCCTGGAGGAATTTCACAGCATAAATCCCAAGGGTTTTGGAGTTAGACCATGGCATCTACAGAAAAGAACTAAACATCATTAAAACAAACAAAAAGCTTCTGTGTTGTTCTTTAGCCCTAAAAGAAGTGGAGATCACCTAGGAGTTGGCATGAACCATGAAATGACACATAATTTTTAGAAAAAGGCAGAAGATAAAGGGTATAAATATGATAGAGGAGTACACATATGCTCAGATGCTGCCTCTCAACTCAGAGATAAGAAAGGAGAGAATATGCAGATTTGCTTGAAAGAAGAAAAGGCCAATCAAGGTCTTCTAGGGAAAACAAGATTTCATTTAACTCCAAAGTGCACAAAATATTTTGTGAAGAGTTTTAGGATCTCTGGAGTTCATTAATAATGGAATGGAAGACTTAGGGCTAAGGAACTTAGGGAGAATAGAGGAGAGAGAGGTGGAGTCAGAAAATGGAAGTATAAAGTAATATTGATATGAAAATAAGACAAAGCACTACTCAATACCAGGAGTCTACATTTGAGTGACAGTTGAAAAAAATAAGGACGTGAGACAGAGTGACCTTGGGTCCCAAAGATAAGAGCTTGATAGTGAATGACAGGCATTTGGTTAATATGACAGGTAATTTTATGTGTCATCTTGATTGCCCTAAGGAATGCCCAGATAACTGGTAAAATATTGTTTCTAGATGTGCCTGTGAGAGTGTTTGCAGAAGAGATTAGCATTTCCATCAACAGTTAAAAAAGATCCACCCTTACAAAAGTGGGCCAGCATCATCTAATCCTATAAGGGCCAGAATAGAATAAAAGAGGAAAGGGAGGGGTGAACGCTTGCTCTCTTTTTGAGCTGGGACATCCATCTTTCCTGCCCTCAGACACTGGAGCCCCTGGTTCTCAGGCCTTCAGACTCTGGGACTTAGACCATTGGGTCCTCTGGCTCTGAGGTCTTCGGGTTCAAACTGAATTATTCCACTGAATTTCCTGGTCCTCCAGCTTACAGATGACAGATTCTCGGAATTTTTGGCCTCCATAACCACAGGAACCAAATTTCTACATTAAGTCTCCTCTTATATTCTCTCTCTGTATCCTATTGCTCCCATTCCTCTGGAAAGCCCTGACTAGTACAGTCAGTCTGGGACTTAACTGTCACCAGGATGGAAGGCGATGTGTAAGTGTTACAGCTGGTAACTCCAGTTAAGGACTCGGTGGTAAATGAACGGGCAAGCATTCAGATGAAACCACCCCTGGGGCCACAAGGCTTCTTTCTGGTGGAAAATCTCCTTTCAATTTTCAGTTCTCTTATTAAATGTTACTTCTTTAAAGAGTTTTCTCTGACTCTCAGAATTGATTAAATTGCCATTTTATGCATTATCATAATACCACATGGATACCCTTCAAAATGCATATAGCATCTAAGTATATATCTATCTGTATAACTATTAAAATTCTGTACCCCACCTTACAAAGGGCACAGGGGCTGTTTTTTGCCTCCAGTGTTCTAATTCTGACATTTAGCAGACAGACAAGTCATATTTGTTGTATAAGTTGTTACTCCAATATTGTGCTTGTAAGGGGCTGAGGCACATATGCACTCTGAGTCCCTGCAGGCGCAGAAGGTCTTAAGTGTTTCTACCCCAGAAGACTGGAAGGGTGATGATAGAAGACTGTCCGAATAGTATGGTTTACAGTTTTGCATTTATATTTTCATGATAAAGTGTGTGTGTGTGTGTGTGTGTGTGTGTGAATATAAGTAAGTAATGTATCTGAGCACATTTTATTGTAAAATTACTTTTCTTCCTTTGAAACATACAAATGACTCCTTCAAAAGTGTCCTTGCTTCTTTCTCTGCCGTGCTTTGCCATCATTTATCACTCAGAGAATGAGGCTGTGGTACAAAAGGTGAAAAAGACAGGCAGGAGTCCAGAAGACAGAAACTGTGAATTTAATCCTGACTAAATGGCTGGTGGGCTGGGTGACCTAGACCTGGACATGTTTTAAATCTTCTTAGATCTGTGGCTCTGCAAAGCCCCATAAGCAAAGTTTTCCTGATAGAAATAGATGTCCATATATTGCCAGTTATATATGTAGTGCAACTTAATATAATGAAAGCAATGACAAAGACATGGAGATTTTTTCAGGGGCAGCATGCTGTAATAGAAGAGAAAGAATGAGGGCTGTTATGTCAGGTAGACCTTAAACCTGATGCTTCCACTTTCAGCTGGGCCTCATGTAAAGTGGTCTACATTCAGAATTAAAACATATCAAGCATATAAAACACACTTTACATATGTATGTTTCCACAAATTATAATCCCTTTACCTGATAAATATTAAGGAATCAAAGCTATAGTCAGCTGTTCTATATTTTACCTGAATCAATGTAACTAGTCCACTTGTAACAGTGTACTCTATTTTTATGAGATATTGTCTTTGGAAGACACTGGGTAAAGAGCACATGGAATCTCTCTGTGTTACTTCTCACAACTATGTGTGACTCCACAATTATCTCAAAACAAAAAGCTTAATTTTAAAAAGTCTCTAGTTAGTGAGAGGGAGGATAACCTCAATTAATAGAGTGGCATAGCTGGGGGAAGCTAAAAATGCAATTATTCATTCCCCATCATTTCACAAATGATGTAAGGAAGCCCAATGCAGTTAAGTAAGTGACCTGGGCAACACTTAACTAATTATTAACAGAACCAGCAAAACATGCTTAGGGTCCCCGCTCCAGGTTGGGTTTATTACACAAATCTAAGTGTATTTTTGAAGAGGACTCCTTAACATCTAAGTATTCTTTACTGTTCTAATTCTGGGGTTGCTGTATTTGTATCTACAGACTTTTATAGAGATGACTATTTTTTCTGAACAGTCTTTGTGATCCTTAGTACTATTAGAGAATTTCATAAAATCCCTTCATGTTGTGCTTTAGGAAAGCGTCTTTTGGCAAATAACCTTGAAATCTTGGATACAAGCTTGAGTAAGTAATCAGAACTTAGGAGTTCTGGTATCAGTCTTCTGTTGCTGCTCTGTGGCAGAAATGCCTTTGACAGGTTGTCCGCATCAAGTCTTATAGGACAAAAATAATGCTATAGCTAGTAACATATTCATCCCCTCTTTTGTTGGAATATAATGAATGAGAAAGATGCAACATTTACAAATAAAACAAATTGGATGTATTAATTTTAATACTTAATTTGAAACATTATTCAGGGCCAAGAAGGGCTTTTGTGTAATATGTCTTACACGACCCCAGCAAACTCTCCCTCAAAACACTACATCTTTGACTGGCTTCTCTTTCTATAAGTTTCCCATTGTTTTTATTTACATTTGCTACATCTAGATATAAGCATATCAGAAAGGTTTTTTTTTTGTAACCACCAATGTTTTATGTTGTTTTCTAACAGAAAACTAGCTGAAGCCAACATCCTGAGGTTATAAAGCACATTATAATTAAATTCTGTTGGAAGGAACATTAAGTCATGATCAGGAAAGGCTGGTCTTCATGGGCCATGGTGATGGGAATCTTAGTGCAGTAGCAGGTCTGAGTTAAGGGTGTGTATGTGGAAAAAGCAGTAAATCAAAATAAGGAGAGAAGTATGGAAAAGGCTTATGTGAAGGATGTCTTAGAAATACATTCTACTATTTTACTGTTTCATTCAATGTAAGTATTTAGCATCAATGTATTTATCATCAACATAATGACATTAAAAATACACAGATAATATTTTCCTAAAGAATATCAAAGGGAATTGGAGAAATATAAAAATACCATGTATATAGTAAAATAAGTGTCATCACAAATATTAGGTGTGACTCTTAAATCAGAAACATGCTAAAATTATTGAAATTAACGTGCAAAGTGATAAAGAGGTACAAGATTTAAACATTTTCCCACCAGAAACCATTTGTGTATATTAAAGGAGAACCAGATATTTTTAATGCCTTAACTGTGAGCTCTGATGTTAAAACAAAATCTCTTTTTCAACAAGTTGACTTAAAAGTTTCAGCTAGAATAATTTGTGTATACTTTTCACTTCTACAAAAATAATTATTCAAATTTCTCTTCCGTTCTTTTGGCTGTGTACTAGAAGAGTTCTGTATAAGGGGATATGTTATCTTGAGCCCTAAAGAGATGAATCAGGGTTAGAGCTAACAGCACTGCCCAGCAGTTAGAGATGAAGACCAGCCTGGTAGTTCATTCTGTGGCTGTTTTGGTACAGCTATAATCAAGCCCATGAGTGAATTCTATTTCAACTCACTGTCTAGTACTGCAGTAGAAAATACGAAAGCATTCTTTTATGTTCTTTCCCAAGTATGTGCAATTCCTTACTATTGAGAATTCCACATCTAAATGCAACCATGTTTGAGGACAAAGGCTGCATGACATAACATAATTTCTTAGCATATGTGGCAATGTTTACCAAACACCATTTCCCTGATATGAATGAAATCTCCACAATGGTGGAAAAAATACTTAGGCCACTGTTTCTACCACTACCTTGCTTCTTTACACTTCCCACCCCTTTTTTAAATCATAAAAAGAATAAAACTCTAACATCTCAGATAAAGAGAAAAACATGATAGCCTCTATTAAACTTTTCCATCTAAGTTTGAGCATTATAAAAGTTTACTGTGTATCCTTAAAAGCCAATTTCTTTTCAGTTACACATACCTACAGACCTTACACAGACATGTACCTGCATGCACACACACACTTTATCATCATTTATATTGTTTTGTGACTTGTCTTTTCACCTAGTAGGTTATACAGATTAAATTTTTATGATAGTTAGGGTATTGTCAATTACTTGCTATTACAAACATAATGGTATGAGTATCCTTTTACTATATTATTTCTATATATGTAAAATATGATTATCATGTCGTTTCTTAAAAATATAATGTTCTTTATCAATTTTTAACTTTGATAGATACTGCCACCTTTCTCTCCACAACGACTAGACACATTTATACCCCCACCAGTAGTAAGGCAGGGTCCCTTTCCCACCACCTCATTTTAAATCTTATCAACTCTGCCCAACAGAATTACCTGCAGTTATGTAAGTGTCCTATAACTGTGCTATCTAATATGGTAGCCACTAGCTACATACGGCTATTTAGCACTTGAAATTTGGTTACCACAATCAAGGAATCAAATCTTAAATTTTATTCAAATTATTTTAAATTTAAATAGCTACATGTGGCTAGTGCCTACCATATTGAACAGCATGGTTATACACAGACTAGGATCTGGTTTAATTTGTATTTTCCTGTTACTCACAAGGTTGTTCCTTTTTCACACTTTTAAAGTGGTTTATTTGTCACTTTAAACTATCTGCTAAATTGTTTGTATATTTTGTGATTTTTCTATTATATTTTATGTCTTTATTTTATTAATTTATAGGTAATATTACTCATGCATGTTTGTTTCTATTTGATGTTTATTAATACTTCTCCTAACTTACTTTCTAACTCTTTCTCTTATTCTTCTCCTGTTCGGTCCCATTTTGTGTATGTGGTACACTTGATGGTGTCCCACATGTCCCTTGGTCTCTATTCATTTTTTTTCGATTTCTGTTACTTAAACTAGATAATCACAAAAGATCTTATTAAATTTTACTTATTCTTTTTTCTGCCATTACAATTCTTTTGTTAAGTCCCTCTAGTAAATTCTTCATATGTTATTTTAGTTTTTAAGTAACAGATTTCTACGTAATTATGTTGTTATTTTTAGCTCTTTATTGATACTCTGGTTTGAGATATCATTCTCATACTTTCCATTAATTCTCTAGGTATAATATCCTTCAGTTCTTGAAGATATTTATAATAGCTGATTTAAAATCTTTGACTATTAAGTCCTATGTTTGGCCTTTCTCAAGGGCAGTTTCTGTTGACTGTTTTCCTCCCTGTGCATGAGGCATATTTCTATCCTATTTCTTTCTTTGTCTCATAATTTTATTGAACAATGAAACATTTAAAATAACATACTGTGTTATTCCCAACTCTGGGAATCAGAGAAATCAGACTCCCTCCACTCTCAGAATTTGCTGCCATTGCTGTTTATTGTTTTTCCTCTTTGTTTATGACTTTCCTTTTGTTTGTGACTTTCGTGAACAAACTCAGTTAATCTGTGTTCTCTGCTATGTGCAGCCACTTAATTCTCTGTTTTGGTTAGCTTAGTCATCAGCTAATAATTGGACCAAGATTTTCTCAAATGTCTTTGACCAATCTGTTTTATAGCCTTTGCGAGGGCAGCTGTGTTTATGTTTGGGCACATCTTCAACACTGCAGCAGATAACTGACAACTCTCTCTTAACCTTCAGTTTTTCATTGTAGAGACTCAAGGTCAGCCTTTTTTTTTTTAATACTTTCCAATAATCTTTGTTTTTAATATCAATTGACATTTTTAAAAAATATAGAGGCGTTTGGCACAGAATAGAATCACTGTGTAGAAGTCAGGCCTTCTCAGGTGTTCTCTAGGCATGCTCACAATCCTGCAGGAATATAGAGAGCTTTACAAAGCCCTTTAAAGTCCTCTCATTCCCTAGTTTTTCCTTTAAAAAAATTTTTTTAAATTAGCCCTAAGTGGTATTTCCCTTCTAGGAAGCTGTAATTTTAAACAATTGTCAGTAATTATTTTAGACACATATTTTGGGCATATGGCTATTCTCAGAAAATTTTAAATCAGGTCAAGTAAAGATAAGACCTGATGATGGAGCTTTTCAGGTAGCTTCCATAAAAATCAAATGGTAACAGTAAAATGCAATGCAATTTTGAGGATTTTCAAGTCTATTTTTGCCCCTCCATTGATTTCTACGCTAATGGTTTTTACAGCGACCTTGGTTGCAGTTTGAGTGTGTTGCTTTTCAAGGCTACCACGGAGCAGGTTAGAGGGTAAAGGGAATGAGGCATCTGAAACACCATGAAGTTCACAGCTTATACCAAGATTCAGTGATTTTTCTGAAATACAGTATTTTTTGATTGTTGAAAGCTTTTGGTTAGTTTTCAGAGTTCTGAAGAAGTTGGTTTTGACAAGTTTGCTAGTGTTTCCTGCTTCTTTTATGAAGAATTGGTTTGGAGGGTTTTGCTCCACCATTCTGTAAATGCTTCTCCCTCTTCCTCTCATTTTAAAACAATTACAGAGGATTAGGAAAATATAACTAGCCATATAGAATAATAAAAGGATGTATAATTGCCATCACTTATAGTTAATAAAATAAAATTCAAGGTGATAACATTAATGGCAACAACTAGACATCTACATGCAAAATAACAAAAAAAGACACAGACCTTACATGTTTTATAAAAACTAACTTGAAATGGATCATGGACCCAAAGGTAAAACACAAAACTATAAAATTCCTAGAAGGTAATATAGGAGAAACCTAGATGACCTTGGGTATAGTAATGGCATTTAGATATAACTCCAAATGTGTGATCCATGAAAGAAATTATGGATAAGCTGGACTTGATTAAAATTGAAAATTTTTGCTCTGTGAAAGATAATGTCAAGGGAATGAGAAGACAAGCCATGGGCTGGGAGAAAATATTTGCAAAAGATATCTGATACATATCTGATAAAGTACTGTAAACCAAAATACACACCAAAAAAACCTCTTCAAACTCAACAATAAGGAACAAACAAACATTAAAAAATGGGCAAAGACTTTAACAGACACCTCACTAAAGAAGATATACAGATGACAAATAAGCATCTGAAAAGGTACTCCGCATCATATATCATCAAGGAAATGCAAATTAAGACAAGATACCACTACACACCTATCGGAATGGCCAATATCTAGAACACTGACAAAATTAAATGCTGCCAAAGATGTGGATCAACAGGAATTCTCATTCATTACTGGCGGAAATGAAAAAGAATACAGCCACTTTGGAAGACAGTTTGGCCATTTCTTACAAAATTAAACATACTCTTACCATATGATCCAGTAATCAGGCTCCTTGGTGTTTACTCAAAGGAGTTGAAAACTTATGTCCACACAAAAACCTGCACATGAAATATTTATAGCAACTTCATTCCTAATTGCCAAAACTTGGAAACAATCAAAACAGCCTTCAGTAGGTAAATGGGTAAATAAACTGCGGTACATCCAGACAATGGAATACTATTAGGCACCTAAAAGAAATGATCTATCAAGCCATGAAAAGACATTTTAAATGAATATTACTAAGTGAAAGAAGCCAATCTGAAAAGGGATTTTGGATTCTAACCACATGACATTGTGGAAAAGGCTAAACTGTGGAATCAGTAAAAAATATCAGCAGTTGCCAGAGGTTGTGGAGAAAGAGGGATGAATAGGTGTAGCATAAAGGATTTTTAGGGAAATGAAAATACTCCATATGATACTACAAGGCTATACACGTGTCATTCTACATTTGTTCAAACCCATGGAATGTACAACACCAACAGTGAACCCTGATGTAAACCATGGTCTCAGGACAATTATGATGTGTCAACATAGGTTCATCAGTGACAATAAATGTACTTCTTTGATGGGGGATGCTGATAATGAGGAAGCTATGCATGTGTGGGGGCAGGGAGTATATGGGAATGCTATATTTTATTTTTAGTTTTGCTGTGAACTTAAAACTACTCAAAATTGTCTTTAAATATGGAAAAAAATTATTAATAGCTGAATAGATATTTTATTTTGATTAAACAGGAAATAGTTATGGGTCTTTGTGTTGCAAACAACATGCCTTTGAAACATATAAACGTAGAGGGAAGAATATACAAAACTACAAGGGTCAAAACTTTAACGTATCACTCCCATAAGTAATTACACATAGCCTACAATAGTATATTATTACAGTATTATACAGTATTGTAACAGAGCTAAGTTTCAGAAATCTTTACCCTTACAAAAAATAATTTACATTTTTTAAATGTCATGAATAGTTATAAAAAACTCTTTAGCTAATAAGAAAATCTCTAAAAATTCTCAAAAGTGGAATTTCAATGCATTACATTTTCTGAGCACAATAAAACTCTAGTTTAACGAGGAAAAGACAGAAAAAGTAATTAAATAAATAAACCTACCTAATTTGAAATACTCAAGTAACACTGAAAGAGAAAATCAAAACTGAAAAAAAAAACATTTTAGAAAGCTAAGAAACTTTTAACTTTCAAAAAGCTCTTTTCAAATAGTAGCTATTATTCTTTTCTGGATACAGTAATTTCATGGCATTCTCCAAGGATACAAATTTCAAATAAAAAGTTGCTCTCTTTATATCTCCTCTTTCTTAAAAGCAGATTTTGACAGTATTAAACATTATAACACCTATAATTACATTTCCCAGAGGTAACTACTTTTTCTACTTCTATTTTGTGCTATTCTGGTGGTTATCTCTTTAACGCTGAATAAAATAATTATATCTCTGTTTTATGGATTAACAACTTTAGGCATTATCTATTGTTTCCTCCCTTTGAAAGATTAGTATTTGCTCACATTACCCACTGTCTATTCTTGACTTTGTCCTTTCACACTGGATATTTTTAACTCCTCTGTGGTTACCTTAGTAATTAAAAAAAACTTCCTAAGCCAATCTTTCTTATAACAATAACTTTAGACAAGGATCTAAACTACCCTCTGTGTAATGGGAAGATATTACTAATCCTATCATTTAATTTTCTTCTCATCTCAAACTTCCATGTAGATACCTCCATTATTATAATGTTAAAGGACAATAATATTACATTTAAGTTATATGTGCTTCATCAAAAATTTAAGCAAAATATTCAAATTCAACAAACTGTAATTTCACTATTATATCTTTGTTCACTCCTGAGCCAAGTAGTATACTAGAATTTAACTTTCCTTCTCAATAGGTCTAATGCCATGACCCCCATGACTCTAAAAATATCAAGCTCAAATGGATTTTTTTATTCTTATTCTTTATTCTTATACTCCTTTGACAAGTCAAAATCAGGCCACATTTCACACTTCGCTTAATATTAGAACCATTCTTTGTGTGGCTTTTTGGTTTTTTCCTAGTAGTTTTTATTACCTTTGTGTTGTTGTTTTAAAAAATGTATTTTTAACAACACTTCCTCAAAATTATTCGGCCTGTTAGAGAATTTTTACTAAAAGTTATTATCTGGTTGTGTTTCTTTTTTGTGCTATTGATTTTTTGCTAGTGTCTGGTGGTCATTTTTTTTCTTCATTATAAAGGGAAAAATAATTTGATTAATACTGACACTGGCACAGGATTCTATTGTCTTTATGTGTATCTGTTTCTCTAAGTGTCTTTTTTTTTTTTTTTTTTGAAAGGAAAACAAGCAACCTCTGGGTGCCTAGGAAGGCATGTGAATTTTTAGGCTTTATTTTAGAAAATTCATGGGCAGGTAGCAGCCAGGCACACTGCACTCCACCTCAAAAAAAAAAAAAAAAAGGATTTGTATTTGTTTCTACCATCTTGGGGAACTACTAATTAGGGACTATGCCAAATTAAATTTGTATTGGGGCCATTTTGAGCCCCATAGGCACTGTGAATTCAAAACTCTCCTGGGAAGACTCTAATGGTTCCCACATCTGCTAAAATTTCTTTCTTTCCATTTTCTGCCTTCTGATTTCTCTGCTTAATTTCTACCTCTGTGTGTCATTTAAATATGGCTCTTAAAAACAGCTAATTATACTCTGTCTATTTAGATATTATACATATCTAATCAATATGTTTAAACTTTTTGCTGCCACCTTGTGTTAAGTTTTCTGTTGTTCATGTTTTTAAATGTCATTTTAATATCACTTTTTTGCATTTAATCTAACTTTGTTACTTCTTTCTCCCTAATGAATTGTATATTCTATATTTTATTTCTATTATTTGATTAGTTGCCCTTAAATTTGGAACAAAATATTCAAAATATTTCAATGCATTTTTTCTATCAATGTCAAGAATTAATCATTTGATGCTCAGTATTTCTAATTATCAGAGAAATGCAAATCAAAACTACAACAAAGTACCACCTCACAACAGTCAGAATGGCCATCATTCAAAACTCCAAAAACTAAATGCTGGAGAAGCTGTGGAGAAAAGGGAACCCTCCTACACTGTTGGTGGGAATGTAATTTGGTGCAGCCACTATGGAAAACAGTATGGAGGTTCTTTAAAAAACTAAAAATGAATTTACCATATGATCCAGCAATCCCATTCCTGGGCATATATCCAGAGAAAACTCCAATTCAAAAAGATACATGCATCCCATTGTTCATAGCAGCACTATTTACAATAGCCAAGACATGGAAGCAAGCTAAATGTCCACTGACAGATGACTGGATAAAGAAGTTGTGGTATATTTATACAATGGAATACCACTCAGCCATAAAACAAGAATAAAATAATACCATTTGCAGCAACATGCGCAGACATAGAGATTGTCATACTAAGTGAAGTAAGACAGAGAGAGAAAGAAAAATACCATATGATATCACTTATATGTGGAATCTGAAAAATGACACAAATTGAACTTACTTACAAAATAGAAACAGACTCACAGACATAGAAAACAAACACGGTTACCAGAAGGGAAAGGGGAGGGGAGGGAGGGAGGGATAAACTGGGAGTTTGGGATTTTCAGATACTAACTACTATATATAAAATAAATAACAAGGTCCTACTGTATAGCACAGGGAACTACAGTCAATACTTTATAATAGCCTATAATGAAAAAGAATATGAAAAGGAATATATATATATATATAAAATATGTAAGTGAATCACTATGCTGTATACCAGAAACTAACACAACCTTGTAAACCAACTATACTTCAATAAAAAAGGAAAAAAGAATTAATCATTTAATTTTGATAAATATTATAATTGTTTATTACATTATGGATCTTAAGTTTTGTCAATCCTGCTTTAAGAATTGTATTAAATTTTGGAGTGGCAGCCTCAATAATTACGTAGAGTTAAGTGAACATTTTTCTGGCCCCTTGGCTCATCACTGTTTCTTGAATCCAAAATTTTTCTCTTCCCTGGGATATAATTAGTTTTCTGATAATGTTTCCTCAAGCCAAGTGTATGGCTGTCATGAGCTGAACAATGGATGTAGAAATACTCACAACAATGCTAAAGCCTTACTTAAAATTCATTACTATGAATCATATGTAGCTCTTCATGCTGATCTGTATTACTACACTATTCTATTCCCTCTCCTATTCCTCTAGATCTGTGCTATCCAATAAGGCAGCCACTATCCACATGTGGGTATTTAAACTCTAATTTAAGTGAACTAAAATTAAAGTTAAAAATATCTTGTTTTCAGTTGCACTAGTCATATTTCAAGCACCCAGCTACAATATAGTGATGGTGGCCACACTGGTAGGATGAATAACCGCCCCACAAAGTTCAGTCTACACCCCAATCCCCAGAACCTATGAATGTTACCTTACAAAAGGGATTCTGCCAATGTGATTGAGGTTCAAGACATTGAGGTAGGGATAGTAGCCTGGATTATCCAGGTGGGCCTAATGTAATCACAAAGCTCTTTAAAAGTAGAAGCAGGAGGTGGAAGAAAAGATCAGAGTAATAAGATGTGAGAAGTAATCAACAGGCCTTACTGGCTTTGAAGTTGCAGGAAGGGACTGAGCCAAGGGATACAGCTGGTCTCTTGAAGTCAGAACAGGTGGATTCTCCATTAGAGCCTCCAGAAAGGAAAGTAACTCTGCCAGCACTTTGATTTTAGTCCAGGGAGACCATGTTGGACTTCTGACCTATAGAACTTCAAGGTATTAAGTGTGTATTGTTTAAGCCACCTACTGTGAGATCATTTGTTATGGTGGAAATCAAAAACAAATACAGATACTGTACCAGATAGTGCAGATATAGAGCATTTCCATCATTGTAGGAGGCTGTATTGGGGAGCACTCATTTATAAAAATTTAAATGATAAAATGTGTGGTACATGGGGCTCTGATTCACTTTTCCTAGCTTTCTCTTTTTTTATATATGTTCATTTTCTGGATGATCTCCTCTAGTCTTGTAACTTTGCATGGATAACTATAAAAGCTGTTGATTTCCAAATTTATATCTCCAGTTTGGACCCCTCTTCTGAACACCAGATGCAGATATATATATATATCTGAAAATTTGACATCTCCAATGGGGTATGTAAGAGAGCTCTCAAACACAGCGTGTCCGAAACTGAATTCCTGATTTCCTCCACAGTACTCTTACTTTACCTATATCTTCCTCATCTTAGTGGAAATACTATTTTTAATTTCTCAGGAAAAAGCACAAGTCATTTTGACTCTGTATTTGTCTCGTAACACTCATAGTCTCTATTAGAAATCTTGTTGACTCAACCAACAAAATGTATCTTGGATCTGATGACTCCTCATCACTTCCATTGCTACCACCCTTTTTGGAGCCACCATCATCTTTAGCCTAGACTAATGTAATGTCCCACCCTGTTAGTCAAAGTCCAGTGGAATAACAGAACCTACTTTGCAGAATTAATAGAAGCTATTTACCAAAGTGTTAGAATATCTGGAAGAACAATTAGAAGAGTTAAACTAATCTGGATATCAATTACTACAGGCAGCTGCTACTCTAACCCTAGAGTCAGTGTTCCTGGAACCCAAGAGCCAAGACCGAAGTGGCAACCAGAATAGGTCTGTCCAGCCAGGACTAGCCATGGGACACATGTAGCAGCCACTAGAGGTACAACCCAAAGCGAAGAGAGAGGGAGCTTGGTTCTCCCTTCTTCCTGCCTTTAACTTCATGACAGTGTTTATCCTTGATCAAATTCAGCCTGAAACCTTTTCACAAAGGAGCCTAAGAAATACATTTACAAGGAGTATACACCTCTAATATACAGATCTGATCAGAGGAAAGACAAGGAATGGATTTACAACAAAAGAGAACACTTCCGAGTGTGTTCCCCAGCTTCCATTATATAGCTGTCCATCCACTGCCACTCTGCAACACACATGTTCTATTCTGACAAAGCAAGCAAGTGATCCTTTTATAAAGAAAAACAAATCATTCCAACATTCTGCTCAAAATCCTATCATTGGCTTCCCATATCTCAGAGTAAAAGTCAAATTCATTACAGCAGCCTGTAACACCTATGTGACCCGTCTCCCAACCCCGCAACCCTTGCCTCTTTGATCCCACCTCCTTTTTTTCCTCAACTCAATTTTCTCCAGCCACAGTGATCAGGTCGTTTTTCTCAGAGAATGCAAAGAACCTGCCTAACTCAATCTTTTCAGCTGCTGGGATTTTATTCCACTGATATTTGCTTAGCTTACTCCTTTACCTGCTTCAGTCATGTTCAAATGTTTTCAGGCTAAAGACTAATCCTTGGACATCATATCATTAATATATGGAGAACAGTTAACAAATATTGCATTGTAAAAGAGTAAAACTAGGAGATCTATACAGTGCCCACTGCTTTTACTCTCACTGATGACTCCTTTATTAAGCCATGCCAATTTAACTCAGCTTCATTGTCTTCCTCTATGATATCTAATGAAAAAATGACATTATCAAAATAATAACTGTAAAAAGAACTGAACAGAAATGAACACTCAAATGACACCCAGCACATTTTTGTTGTTGATGTTCAATACAATTCATTTCATGGTTCAACTCAGCAAGTATCCTGTTTGAACAAAATAATAATAGAGGAGAATACAGTAGACTAAAGCAACAATTTCATTATATACCAGAAACAAGTACCATGTCAAAGAATCACAGACTTGACAGATTTTCAACAAGAAGCAAATTGAGTAAAACAATCTCGGCTGTCTACGTGTTGCTCTCTTGTGTTTTTCTCTTGCTTCAAGGAAATTCTTTTTAAATGCTGACTGAAGCATTGAGTTGTACACTGCCACATTTTAAAGTATTTCTTAGTTTCCCTCAATAAAACAGTAACAACAAAACAACACGTAATTTAGAAGTAAAATCTGTTGCCAAAGCCAAAATCAACGTATAGGCACTTCTCTGCCTCACACCCGCCCTGAGTCACATGAATAATCTCTTACCTGAAAGTCATGTTAGCGAAGTCGTTGCTTTCAACCAAGATCCGTTTTTTCATTGTTGACCTGCAGTCTTCTTGGCCAACAAGCAAGTGTGGTAGTTTGTAAAAGTGACCCGGAATCCTCACTCCTTTCTGTATCTGTGCCCATTTCAATGTGATTTTCAGCTCCTCCCATCCAAAGGTGGAGGCTTCTGGAGATGAGAGAAATGAGGGGGTGCCCACTGAAGAGAGGAGACAGTTCAGCTAAAGCAACCCTGGTTCAACCAGCCCACAACCAACTCAGCAGCAGACCATTTACCCATGATTAGCCCAGAAAAACCACCCAGCTGAGCATAGCCCAAATTGCTAATTTGAGGATACAGGAGCTAAATCAAGAGTTGCTGCTTTGTCTTTATGTTTTGGGATTGATTGTTACATGACAAGTTAGGTCGGGGTCTTTCTTTGCTGGCAAATGGAAAAAAAAACAAAAGCTCCTGATTTCATCTTAAATTACAGGTTAGGTTCTAACAGGAAGAAGCAGTAGTTCTCTTAGTATCAACAGATTAGATAAAAGAAATGGCTTGTTTGTTCCTCCCAGTGTCTCCTCACAAACAACTCTAGATGCAGGTGGCCGGCACCGAGGCCCTGAGTAGCAGTACAAGGAGTCAGTCCCCTTTGTGCAAAGTTACTTTCAGAGCAGAACTGGCTCTGTCAAAGATGCTCAGGCCACAGTAGGGAAATTCCAATCTTATCATTGTCGCACAAATGTATTGCTATTTCCAACTTTTGCTTAATACAATCACCTCTTTTGTGAATAAGGAGGCTAAAATCATCCAGACACAAGTGACCACACAAACTGATGAAAGAATTTGTAAGTCAAATGCTAGCACTAGGACTCGGCTATTTTGGCAATGCTGAGTAGGGAGAGAGGTTTATTCAACAGAATTTCAGACTGGAATATAGTTGTTGCCATGGCTACAACTTTGGGAAGGGTAGGAGATACTCCCCTGATACACTCTGAGAAGAAATGGGCTGTGCAAATTCCAACCTCAGTGGGAGAGCCAGTATAAAGCACACAAAAACTAATACTAGAATAAGATTAGAAAAACAGATTCAATCTTCATCTGAAAGAATTTCTGAGAAGAAAAAGTTTTTGCCATGTACTTCCTCAAGTCTGATGGATTACCCTCTGCCTTAGTATGTGCTGCCACTTGGCATGTTTCCCCCAAGCTCTTTTCTGTTTATTTCCAGCTTGTTGTTAGATTTTCATTTTTAATGCTGATTTTTTTTCTTAAGAAGGGCCTTCCGGCCTTCAGCAATTAATTTCTGATCATGAAATTATTTCTTTGATTATAATTCCATTTGAACAAACCAGCCAAATCCAATCCCTCTAAAAAGCTTCCTGAAAGCCCCGACCACTGACTTGCACTCATGTATCACTGGTCAGGACTGTGTCACCAGACCACTCTTAGCTTAAAGGACAATTGACATTCTCTACCAAGGTGGTAAAAACCCATTTTGTACTGTGAAAATAGCAAAATTGATCATTAAACTACAGGAATATACAATAAATAAATGAATAAGTAAAGACAAATTTGTGCATATAGCCCTCCTCCCCCATATTTGGGCACTGTAGTCTCTCTGTGATCAAAAAGAACCAAACTGACAGAAATTGACTTGAAACATGATTAGTTTCTTGAGAAAATTTCAAAAAGCGGAGGGAAGTGATTACATCCAGGAAGATGGTGAATTATATTAAAAATAGTTTAATTTTTAAGTAGCCTCTTAATCAGCTGTACAAACCTAACCACTACAAATACAGCCCACTCACTTCTCTGTTGCTTCAAGTCTGCCCACATCCCCTCTTCCTACCCAGTATTCTTCTATTTTTAGTGTAAAAATTATCCATCCTCTAAGTTTTCTACAAGTTCTCTCAGTTTTAGTGCACTTTATGTTGATCAGTATTTACCAAACAAAAAAAGCCTTGAGCTTAATACGAAAAACACAGAATCTTTGTCTTGTCTCAACTATTAAAACTGTGCTGAGAGTTGAATAAACCAATATAAACTTGGGGGCTAGCTCTTTCACTCTATCTTAAAGCATTTTTATCCAAAACCTATGCTTAATTTTCAGAAATAGACTTATCCTTGGCTTTGCAGCTTATCATTTTGTACATCACATTTACTTTTTAAAAAAAACACGTTTGAAAGAAAATAATCCAAACTTGGAGAAAAACTATTGCAAAGTCAGTTGTCAAGAAAGAGATGCCCTTTCTCTAAGCACAGTTACAGATCCGCTCAGTTGAATCAGTCTGACCTCAAGGTCTACCAGCCATGTCTGAGATGACAGTCACTTCAGCTTGTCTCATCATGGTCTGCCAACCTTGCACTCTTACAGACCACTTTTATATTAATGTGTAAAATGGAAAACCTTTCCATATAAAACCACAATATCATTTCACATATGTCTTTCTAATTTTGTAATATGCTAAATTGGACTCTTGCCTTTTAAATTAATGTAGTTCAAAATAAGAATTACAATCAAAGAATAAAGCTTAGGATCTTGGAAGTCATTTGATAAACATGAAGCCAGTCTGTCTTAGTCAGTAGGCTTAAGGTCTGAGATCCAGGTGCCAGCATTGCTGAGTTCTGATGATGGCCTTCTTGTGGGTTGCAGTCTACTGATTTGTCAATACACCCTCACATGGCAGAAAGTAGAGAGCCTAAGCAGGCTCTCAAGTCTCTTCTTACAAGGGCACTAATCTCATTCTTGAGGGCTCCACCCTCATGATCCAGTTACCTCCCAAAGGCCCAACACCCTAACACCATCACATTGAGGGGTTAGGATTTCAACAAATAAATTTGGGGTGGTGGACACGGATATTCTGTCCATAATACAATTCATATTTCATTGAAGGCTTCTATTATGTGTTCACCACCTCTTAATGAGGTTTCATCCTTGACCTGGCTTTAACAGCTATAACAATTCTTCACAGCTTCTTTGCTTAGAATCCAAAACTGTTTCACTATTATTATAACTCATGTCTTCTGCCAGAATCTGTGAAACTGTGGCAGGAAGACTTACTAGATTTCACAAAAGGTAAAATCACAGACTTCTCACAGTTCTTAACACAGAAACTAGAAAGTGATTGCCTTTGGGAAGAAAACAAATACAAAGGAATACAAAGGAACTTTCTGTAGGAAATAAACATTCTATTTCTTGTCTAAAGAATCACTCTTACTGATAATTCTAGATGACTGTATTATTCGCTCCTGGCTTGTCTTCAATGTCCACAGCACATCATACTCAACACTGAAACCATCTGGCTACCATTCTTCCAGCTACAAAATTCTCCATATCTCCATCCCCCAGGATCCAAATCTGTAGGAAATCCTTGTTCTGCCCCCTGCTTCCAGGAAAGCAAGCTCCACCACATTTCCTGTCATGGAATTATTAGCATTTGGGATATCCTCTTTGTCTCACTCATTCATCTGAGGTGTTTTGGATTGGAGGCATTCTCTTTGCTCTTAAGTCTTGCCCCTGACTTTCTGCACTTTGAGAGCTCTCTCTATGCCTGCAGGCAATACGTTATGCTGGGTGTTTTCTCAGCCTTCAAAGTATATGGATTTGAAGTTGAACCCTGAGTCTATTACTTCAAAGCTACATATCCATATAACTTTGGGAAGCTTGCTTAGCTTTTCTGAACTGCAAGTGAGGTTACTTATTTTTAAATGCTAAAGACACAGTAGACACTTGGAAATGATTAGTTTCTCTCATTTTATAATTTGTCACCCAAATGTGAACACATGGTAGAAACTCAGTAACTAGTTGGTTTGCTCTTATTTTTGTTACAAGAAAAAAATTCTCCGATTAATAATTGATATTAGACTACATGCCATCTGTCATTGAGAAATGACCATTTTGGTAAGAAGAATGTCAATCAGTGAATTATCTTTAAATTGCTAGCAATGGTGAAGTCATCAGAGGTAAGTTTGAGAAGGAAAAGGGAGGCAGTTGGATAGAAATGTGTCATGTTTTATGAAAGGTCCAATAAGGATGTATGTGCTTATAAAAAATAAAAAGAATGAAATGTGCTGTGTTTTGAAGAGAGACAGAAAGAAATTATTCCAATAAGAATGACAATTACTAAAAATATCAATCCTGACTGTGTTGTATTTCTGCCTGATCCTTTGAAAAAAAAAAAGTTTTTTTTTTTTTGAAACAGATGGCTATTTTAATTTACCGGGTGAGTTGTCACAGCTATCACCTTTCTGGACTTCCTCCCAAAATAAAGAAAAGCTATTCCAATGTAATGAAGGAAAGCTATGCAGTCTACTGAATTGTGTTCTCATGTCTCTCCTGAAAACTCTGTAATGGCAGATCATATGGCTTTTTTGACCTGGAGGTAGAGGGTGGTAAAATTAGTTGTTGGCATTATTTTCTTTATGTATCTGATAGCAGTTTCTAGAGCTCGCCTCGTGCACAGATGAAGTGTGCAGCGTTGCAGTAATCCTTTGTATCAGAATTTACTGGTGCATCTGGAGGGAATGCATCTTCCCAATACTCCATAATGCAGATCGAAATAGTGTTAGTTCTCATAGGGCCTGTAAAGAAATTCTGGTCTATTTCAGTTTTTGTAGATTAAAAAAATAACACAAGAAAAAAAAATTTTCAGCTTTACAAATCTCTTGCCATAGCTTACCTAGGTACCTGAAACTCCACTTTTAAAGATTGATTTGCACATCATTTGCACATCATAAGGATTTCAGGCACCAGCATCAGGGATCTTTAGTTAGAATGCAAAACAGCCCTGCTAGGTATAACACATTCACCCTATCCTCCTCCAGCACAGGTAAGGGTTTCCCCAGCGGGATTAGTAAGGGACTGAACACAAGCAGGTGAGAAGACAGGAGGCTAGGTAGTAGCTGGGAGGGACAGCATGAGTGTTCTAGGCACTTGGGGCAGTGGGTCTGAGAAAGAAAATCACATGAATTTGAAAAAAGAAGAGCCCAAACCAAACTTTTCTTGCCTCATCATTGTAGCTGGTTTTTGTCTGAAAGAAGTAAAAAATTAAGAAAATTAGGTTTTATAATAGGAGATAAAAAAGATCTCAGGAGAAATGGGTTAATTAATATTTTAAATCTGATCTCAGAGCAGAGGTATTTTTAAACCAAGACTCTAGGTCCCCTAGAGACAGGAATCCTCCCTTTGCTTATAGGACTTCCATCTAAATTAAATGATGTTCCAAGCAACCTTTATTTCTGACCAAATGATCTGCTGATGTACCAAGACGCATAATGGAAAGGGAAACCCCACTGACCTGTCTGTCAGCCCTTCTCACCCTGTCCCCTGCCTTCTTTCCCCTGTCCTACAGGAATTCCCCCCTCAGAACACCCTGATGACCTGCAACGCTTAAAAACTCCTGGCTTAGTATAATGTTCCCAAGCAGCCACAGCTCCTGGAAAAATACTGCCTTTATAATAAAGTCTGGTTCCTAGCAGAGCTGCCTACACTCACAGCTGAACATGACAAAGTTTCTTTAGATACAGCATTGCTTTGTCGCCACCCAGGTGGAGGGAAATGACACAAACATCAGGCAAAGTATCGATGTCTGCTGAGCTAGTCTTCTGCACCTTCCCCGTCACCGTTCTCTGCCATTTACTGCCTTCCCTGCAGCTTTCTCTTTCACATATCAAATCCCTTATTCAAGGCTCAAATCCTTTTTCACAGACAATGTGCACTTTGGAAGAGCAACATCCTATTTCTACCTTTTTATACCACAGATCTGTAACTTCCACTTGGACTTTTCTACCATATGTTCACCATATTCCATTGGGTCCAGTCTGATGGCCACTCTACGGGAGCTGCCTTCCCACAATCCTCACAACCTTCTCCAGGGTCATCGACCTAGAGCAACATCACTGGCCTGCACTGCTCCCATCACTATCCTCCCACAGACACAAGAGCTTGGAGTTTAGTTCTAGCCCTTCTGTGTGCTATAGTTATAGCCTTTAGAGAAAGGTAATTAGTGCCTCTGGGCCTCAGTTACTTCACCTGTAAAATGGGTAAAAATGTTTACATCATAACAATATTGTGGAGACAAATGCATTAACATACGTAAAGTGCCTTCAGGTAAACAGTGGACAGGCCAGTCTCCACAAATTAGTTCTAACAACGAATTGAAGGAAATGACAATTTCCAGTTCCTAGTTTTCATCAACAGCAACTTTCCCTCATTGTGAGGAATATTATGGTATACTTTACAATTTGTAGATATGTTCAGGGTTTTTGATCAGTTTTTTACCATCACTGTATTATTTTTCCTAAAACTCAGGAGATTCTCAGAAGGTTATGGCTGTTTCCTGATTTCCACACATAGTCAGTCATTCCTTTCTTTGTCCACTTACTGAACTTTGTACAGTACTACTAGCTTTATTGTTATTTTGCACATCATTATTGCTATTTTTACTACACTTCAGTATTAAAGTATTAAGATATATTAACTCAATATAAATTAACTCTCTTTAGTCAGAGAGGTCCTAAGGACAACGATATCCATTTTGCCTGGTAGGTGAATAATGTTTAATAAATGCTTATTGAATTGGTGAATAAATTATCTTTAACAATTTCTGGGATGGTTAGAAGTAAGTGGGTCATAATATGACAGATACACTTGAATAAATCAAATTTTTTTCTTTTCTTTTTTAATTGAAGTATAATTGATTTACAATGTTCCAGGTGTATGGCAAAGTGATTCAGTTATACTTATACATATATATTTTTCAGATTCTGCTCCATTATAGGTATTACAAGATACTAAGTATATTTCCCTGTGCTATGCGGTAGGTCCCTGTTGTTTATCTATTTTATATATACTAGTGTGTATCTGTTAATCCTAAATTTCTAATTTATCCTAACCCCCCTTTCCCTTTTGGTGATCATAAGTTTGTTTTCTTTGTGAGTCTGATTCTGTTTTTCAAATTAGTTCATTTGTATCTTTTTTTAGATTCCACATATAAGTGATATCATATGATATTTGTCTTTCTCTGACTTAACTTTATGTTAGTATGATAATCTCTATCAAGGTCCATCCATGTTGCTGCAAATGGCATTATTTCATCCTTTTAATGACTGAGTTATATTCCATTGCATATGTATACCATATCTTATCTATTCATCTGTCAATGGACATTTAGGTTGCTTTTATGTCTTGGCTATTGTCAACAGTGCTGCTATGAACATTGGGGTGCATGTATCTTCTTGAATTAGAGTTTTCATTTTTTCTGGATATGTGCCCAGGAATGGGATTGCTGGATCATGTGGTAACTCTAAATTTAGTTTTTTGAGGAATCTCCATACTGTTCTTCATAGTGGCTGCACCAATTTACATTCCCACCAACAGTGTAGGAGGGTTCTCTTTCTGCATAACCTGCAGGGATATTTCTTAAATTATAGCACAAAATCTTATTTATGGAAGAAATGAAACCATAATTTTATTTAAATAGCATAATATAGTGCTCAATATCATGGATTTTGTACAGATTTCTACTTTTTAGCAGCTGCGTTACCTAAGCAAGAAACGTAACCTCTCTGTGTCTTAGGATACTAATTTCTAAAACAGAAATAATATTGATATTATAATATTTTTATAATAATAGTGATAATACTTAATTCATACAATTGTAGGGTTTTCTACCTCCTGAGTCATACTGATACTTTATATTTTCCTTAAAATTTATCTACTTCATTTAGATTCTCAAACTAAACACTAAAAATTGTATGTAAATTTCTTTGTATTAAAAATACAAATTTATCAATAGCTCTGTGAGGTAAATAGTTTATTCCCAAAATTTGACATATTTTTCTTTTTTTCTTTATAATGTTATCCAATGATTGTCTACTTTCTTCATCTTTAAACTAACCAGCATTGGTTTTTATTGATTACACCATTTTTTGTTTTAGTTTGTTAAGTTTTTCTGTATATTAATTTTTTCTTATTATATTATGTGAGTTTAATATATTCTCTGAAATGCTTGACTCATTTGATGTTAAATATTTTTATTAACAAATGTATTTTTGGCTAGAATTTATATCTTAACAATATTGAGTCTTCTGATCCATGAACATGGTCTATCTTTTCATTTATTTCAGGCTTCCATTTTCTAAAAAATGTTTTACAGTTTCTGTACATATTGCACATATTCTGTTAAATTTTGATGCTAATGTGGACAAGTTTTAATTTTAGTTTTAACTGTTCTCAATTTTAAAATTTTAGTTTAATATATTATATATAGAGAAAACACTGATATAATTTCTACTTTGAATAATCTCTTAGTGACTTAATGTACAGTCAACTTTTATAAAGATCCCTTGGGTGCTTTAAAGGATATATATACAACAATATGTACTTTTAATATATAACAATAAATAAAGCTTTATGATTGCTTTACACAATCTTTTACTTTCTAATTTATTTTTGTAACTTTAATCTGTTTATTTCTGAGAAAAATATGTTTATGTCTTCCATTACAATTGAGAATTTATTAAATTAACTTTTTCTATTAGATTTTGCTTAATTTGTCTTGTTATATTTTTTATGTCAAAAATGTATGGCTGTTATACATTTTTTGTACATTATTTATTTTACTACTTGTGTTCTTATTGCCAATCATCTGAAATTCCTATTTTCACCTTGTTGTTTTTGGCCTTTTAATTCACTTTTTATTAGGTATGCCTCCTGCAAACAGCTTGTGGTTGTATTTTTCATTCAGTCCAAAATGTGACTAGCTCTCTTTTATTGATAGAGTAATTTATGGAATTTTTATTATGGGAAGAGACAAGTTTAGAATTGTTTAAGCAGTTTATATTATGTTTTTTCATTCACCATATGTTTTGTTCTTTCTCTCTTACTTTTACTACAGTTTTTTTGAAATAATTATGTTTCCTTGATTGTGTTTCTTGGTTTAGAAGTTAATCTATTTTTTATTCTTGTTGTGACCATCTTAATTTTATGTTTAATTCTACATAGGTAAAATTATACATCCAAATACATCAAAAGCATCATCCCATTTACACTTTACTACTCTCCTAAATTATCACCTGAAAGATTCTTGGACTTAAATTTTAACATGATAATAATTTGTTCATAATTCCATCAATATTTGTATAGATTTAACTATAAATTTACTGATTTCTCTGATCATCACTGTTTTTGTCTTCCACCTTATTTTCTCTTAGATTCTCTTTTCCTTTTGCTGGAATAAATGTTGAAATAATCATTTCAAAGGCTCTAATAGTAAATGTATTAATTAGAAATGGCCTATCTGCAAGTAAGATATACATATAACAATAGCTTAGACAAACAGGAATTTATGTGTGTCTTATAACTACAAGATGCTGGTAGGGCTATGTAATATTAGTCCAACATTTCTGCAATTTACTTTTCCTGATAGTAACAGAATAGCTACTGCCACAGTTTTCATGTAAGCCTTCTAGTAGGAAAGATGAGCAAAGGAAAAGAGTAGAATTTGCATTAAGAAATAAAAAAAAAATTTTCCCGAGTACTCAATGAAAATTTTTCACTTATTATTAGCCAGAAATGTATAATGCGGCTGGCACACATTGGCTGTTACAAGTCAATGGGAAAAAAGGATAAGAATAGTGGTTGGGTCCACCAAACAACAGCAATTTGTCCCCAAAGGGCTAACTTTTAGAAGACTTACATGACTGAAAAAACTATTTTGTCCTCATTTTGAATAATAGTTCTTTTGGGTATAGTATTTTAGCTTCAAACTATATCTTTTTGATAGTTTGAAGACATTGCTTCATTTTATTCTCCCATACAATGTTGTTCATTAGTAGACAATTGCCAATTTCATTTTTGCTCCTTTAAAAATAACTTGTCTTTTTTAGTGACAAACCTCTGGCTAAACTCACAAAGAATAAAGAGAGCACAAATAAGCAAAATAAGAAAGAAAAATGGAGAAATTACAACAAATAACATAGAAATACAGAATATCATACGGGAATATTATGAAAAACTATATGGAACCAAACTGGATAACCTAGAGGAGACGGACAAGTTTCTGGAAACATACAGTCCACCAAGACTGAAACAAGAAGAAACTGACCACTCGAACAAACCGATCACTAGGAATGAAGTCGAATTAGCAATAGAAAACCTCCCCACAAATTTGTGTAGAGCACAATTTTTCAGTTATACATGAACATACATACATTCATTGTCACATACATACATTTGACACAACATTGTAAAATGACTATAACTCAATAAAAAATGTTTAAAAAAAAAGCCAGAATATTAACATTTATTGAATGTGGGTGGTAGGTACATAGGTGTAGTATCTTTTTATTATTCTCTGTACCTTTCTGAGTGATGGAAATACTGCAAAATGTAAAATAATACCAAGGGAAAAGAAAAAGAAAAAAATTTATTGTCACACTGCAAATGCATCAATTCCACCCTTTCTGAGGCCCTGCTACTGAAGGTTAAGAAATATGAAGCTCTAGAGTTAATATATTGAAAATCCCTGAAAAACAGGTTTCCTTAAAGAAATCAAACAGAATGAAATAAAAATGAAAGGCAGAACCTTCTCAATTAATGTTGTATTTTATCTGCTTCTTTTCACTTTGGAAATCTTTAGTCTTGTGTTCATTTTACAGTTGTTTTAATTGATTTCTGATAATTAAGCAGGTCATTAATTGGACATTTTGTGCCACACATACTTAAAATTATCTGCTTGCATTAGTACAAATTGAGACTCTCTAGCACTAAATTTGCCTTAGGGAATAATACTGCAAGTATTGTCATTGTACATTTTGTGTGTGTGTGTTTCTATGAACCAGAAAATCTAACTGGACTAATGTGGCATTTGAAAAAAAATCTAAATTGGCAGTTTCATTAAGAAGACAAGTTAGCCTTCTCCCAAATTTAGGGGCTTACATGGATATGCATGACTAGTTTGGAACATAAATAAATTTAAACCTAGGCATAATAAAGTATATTTAGGGATTTTTCTTACTAGAGGATATTATCCAATACCATATAAGCTCTATGATATAAATGAGATTATTAAAATTTCAGCTTGCATAAAAACAATAATTCTCTCATGGAGAGAAAAATATCTTATTTTCAGAGACAGCCATGAATTATGCCTGGATCCTAGACAAAGTAAAAACAAAATTACAGAAGAGCTTTGAATACCAATATGGTTTGAAAGGCCTGATGGGAAAACATACAAACTTGGGTAAATAAATAGATTAAAAACTATCAGTTGACTAATTCAAAATGATAGACTGAGCACACACATTCACTCCCTATCCTGCGGGCAATCTATTAATGTAACAATAAGGATGTATATTTACAAAGTATAAACCTGTAAAACAAGAATAGATTTTGACAATAGGCCAGAAATTATGAAAAAGATCTAGAAGACAGAAAGTCAGTGGGATCAGACAGTGGAACACAGCCAGAACATATGCAGAGATGTGGTTTTGCACAGAAAAAAGCTGTTTATCCTGTGTTGTTCAGAGAAATTCCATGTTCAGAATAAATACAAACACAAAACAGGAAGGGCCTCTAGAATAATCAAGGTCATTGAGTAAAGGCAGGATTCAAACAGACTGTGCAGTCAGACCCTTTTCCTGATCATGAATATGGAGTGACTAACAGTGCAGTGATGATAGGTTCCCTTCATGAGTCAATGTGTTCCAGAAGGAGAGAACAGAGAGAATGGAGAGAAGAAATTAACTAAAGAACATTATCAGATGTAAGATTTTTAGGGAATAGGATCAAAAAAGAAGAGTCATACTTAAACATAGCCTAGAGAAATCTTAGAACCATAATGTATTAGTTTCCTAGGGCTATCCTAACAGAATAGTGTGGCTTAAAGCAACTGAAGTCAATTCTGACATGATCTTGAAGGCTAGAAGTCTTAAATCAAGGAGTTGGCCAGGCCATGTTCTTCTTAAAGTCTCTAGGAGAGGATATTTTCTTGCCTCTTCCTTGTTTCTGATGGTTGCTGGCACTGCTTGTTGTTTCTTGACTTGTAGAGCCATCACTCCAACCTCTGCCTCTGTGTCACATAGCATTCTTCCTTTGTGTGTTTGTGTCCAAATTTTCCTCTTCGTATAAAAAAACCAGTCATTGGATTAATGCCCAGCCTAAACCAGTATGACCTCATTTTAACTTGATAGTATTTGCAAAGACCGTATTTCCAAATAAGGTCACATTCACAGATACTAGGGTTTAGGACTTGAACATATCTTTTGGTGGGACACAATTCAATCCACAACACATAAAAAATAATTTTTTAAAAAAAGAGTGAAAATCCTTTAGAATGACCTTCACTACCAACAAAAAAGACATGTTGTTTATTTTTTTTCTCTCTTCAAAAATTTTTTTAAACTTTTTTTATTGAGTTACAGTCATTTTACAGTACTGTATCAAATTCCAGTGTAGAGCACAATTTTTCAGTTATACATGAACATACATATATTCATTGTCACATTCTCTTTCACTGTGAGCTACCACAAGATCCTGTATGTATTTCCCTGTGCTACACAGTACAATCTTCTTTATCTATCCTACATTTTGAAATCCCAGTCTGTCCCTTCCCACCCCCCAGTCCCCTGGCAACCACAAGTTTGTATTCTATGTCTATGAGTCTGTTTCTGTTTTGCATTTATGTTTTTTTTTAGATTCCGCATATGAGTGATCTCATGTGGTATTTTTCTTTCTCTTTCTAGCTTACTTCACTTAGAATGACATTCTCCAGGGACATCCATGTTGCTGCAAATGGCGTTATGTTGTTGGTTTTTGTGGCTGAGTAGTATTCCATTGTATAAATATACCACCTCTTCTTTATCCAGTCATCTGTTGATGGACATTTAGGCTGCTTCCAGGTCTTGGCTATTGTAAATAGTGCTGCTATGAACATTGGGGTGCAGGTGTCATTTTGAAGTAGGGTTCCTTCTGGATATATGCCCAGGAGCGGGATTCCTGGGTCATATGGTAAGTCTATTCCTAGTCTTTTGAGGAATCTCCATACTGTTTTCCACAGTGGCTGCACCAAACTGCATTCCCACCAGCAGTGAAGGAGGACTCCCTATTCTCCACAGCCTCTCCAGCATTTGTCATTTGTGGACTTTTGAATGATGGCCATTCTGACTGGTGTGAGGGGATACCTCATTGTAGTTTTGATTTGCATTTCTCTGACAATTAGTGATATTGAGCATTTTTTCATGTGCCTGTTGATCATTTGTATGTCTTCCTTGGAGAACTGCTTGTTTAGGTCTTTTGCCCATTTTTGGATTGGGTTGTTTGGTTGTTTCTTATTAATTCGTATGAGCTGCTTATATATTCTGGCGATCAAGCCTTTGTCAGTTTCATTAGCAAAAATTTTCTCCCATTCCGTAGGTTGTCGTTTTCTTTTACTTATGGTTTCCTTTGCTGTGCAGAAGCTTGTAAGTTTCACTAGGTCCCATTTGTTTATTCTTGCTTTTATTTCTATTGCTTGGGTAGACTGCCCTAGGAGAACATTTTTGAGATGTATGTTGAGATGTATGTCAGATAATGTTTTGCCTATATTTTCTTTTAGGAGGTTTATTGTATCTTGTCTTATGTTTAAGTCTTTGACCCATTTTTTAGTTTATTTTTGTGTATGGTGTAAGGGAGTGTTCTAGCTTCTGTCCAGTTTTTCCAACACCACTCGCTGAAGAGACTGTCTTTATTCCATTGTGTATTCTTGCTTCCTTTGTCGAAGATTAGTTGACCAAAAGTTTGTGGGTTCATTTCTGGGCTCTCTGTTCTGTTCCATTGGTCTATATGTCTGTTTTTGTACCAATGCCATGCTGTCTTGATGATTGTAGCTCTATAGTGTCTGAAGTCTGGGAGAGCTATTCCTCCAGCCTCTTTCTTTCTCTTCAGTAATGCTTTGGCAATTCTAGGTCTTATGTGGTTCCATATAAATTTTATTATGATTTGTTCTAGTTCTGTGAAATATGTCCTGGGTAATTTGATAGGGGTTGCCTTAAATCTGTAGATTGCCTTAAATCTGTAGATTGCCTTGGGCAGTGTGATCATTTTAACAATATTGATTCTTCCAGTCCAGGAGCATATTTACTTCATATATCTGGCATATTTACTTCATATATTTTGTCTTCTAATGCATAAAAGGTTAAAATATAACTTGAAGCCACCCATATACTTCCTGCATTCTGGTTTCCCTTCATTTCTTGACTGTGTATTTTTTTTCCTATGATGCATAAAATTATTCCTTATCTTCCTCCTAAATCAAGCAAAGATCTTGGCTTTACCTCTCTCCTCCCACCCAGCCAATCTGTTATTATTAACAAGTATTTTAGTTTTCTTTTGTTTAGCTCCTAGATTGGTTATTCTTTTATTTTGTAATTAACATTTAATTAAATTTGCCAATGTACTTTTACCAAATTTCATGCTTTGTTTTTTCATGCTTCTTATATTTTTCCTCTGTATTTAATCTTCTTGCTACAGTATATCTTTGAATAATTCTTTCTAGAAAAATATGGATAGTAAATGCTTTTACTTTCTGTGTGTGTGAAAATACATTTTCCCTTCTCTATTGAACATCTCTTAGGTGGACAATTAGCTTCCCTCAGCACTTTAAGCAAGTTATCAGTGTCTTCCAGCATGCTTTGTTGCTCTTGAAAAGTCTAGCTTTTAGTCTTCTTGTGGTACTTCTGTGGGAATGTGTCTTCTCTGTTCGATTTCAAGGTTCTCTTGTTTTTTGATATCCTGATGTTTCACTTGGATGTGTCTGGCTATAGCCATACTTGGAGTTTTCCTGCTAAGCCCTCAAAGTTAATTGCCAAGATTAAGACTCATATGTTTATTAAAATTTAGAAATATTTAATTATTATAATTATGAATCCCATTTTTTCTTCCAAAATAGAATAAAATAGAATGTTTCATCATTTAAATCATTTAGTGTGTTGACTTTCTTTTTTAATTTTTCCTCGCATGGTCACAAACATTGATTTGCAGGCTCATGTTGACCAAAGTTACCATTTCAACTACACCCCTCCAGCCTAGAGGTGTTACAGTTGCTCCTACCTGGCAACTGGTGCAGTACTGGTGGGTTTCGAGCCCATGTGCACAATGATGTTGACAATATTTCAGGCCAGCCATTGAGCCGGTAGACAGCTGGCTTAGATCTGGACCAGGAGGCTTCTTCCTTCTTCCTCCTCAAACCACAGCTGCAGGGGCAAGCCACTGCTCCTCTGAGCTTTCTTCCACTTGAATGGAAGTCTTTAGTTTCAGGCAAAGAACAGGGTTCTGTCCCTTATACCACAAGAGGTACATTTAGTTTCCATTATCCAAAGGGGTCAAAGTTTCCTGGCAGAATTGGCTTTCAGGTTCTACCTCATTTAGCACTTTCCTCCATCTCTAGTCCACAAAGATCATTGTCTTGCCTCTGAAAATAGCTAAATCTTTATAATGTTTACTTTTCATGTTAAATCTACCACCCTTTATATGTTAGGGAGGAAGAGATCATCAGAATGTATACTTATTGTGTTTGGCTGAAGCATTGCAAAGAACAACCTTCATGCTGTATCCTAGTAACTGAATTATATTTGAAAATATACAAAAGTATATGTCTATATATGTATAGACATATATTTTACATTTTCAAGGCTGATAACGAAACCCTCAAATCAATATTTTAAAAGTTATCATGTCTTTCCTTATACTCATTATTTGAAAAACATCCTAAGTCCCAGAAGCAAGTATCTGTCCATTCTTGAATGAGGAAATCTGCATTAATTTTATGCCTCTTTGTGGTATTTGCGTACAGATCAATTGAGGGAGACTCACATTTGTGAAAGACATCACACATTTTCACATCCAGCAATTAATTGTTTATTTTTATGCCAAAATGTACTGTTCTCACTGAAGTAAATAGTGCCATCTACTGGTTGAATTTTTTCTCATAAAGACACAGAATTGAGTAAAAATAGTTGGTGGGAAAATTCTCTTGCACCAAAATTGATTCCGTACTTTCACCCTCATACAATGACTCAGTGAAGAATTAGAAGTAGAACCTTGACTGAAAACACACAGCCGTTTCAGTTCAATACTGGTACCATCTTTATGAGTGACTGAGGAAATGGGGACTTAGACTAGCTATATTTGGGTTGGTAAACAATTTTCTCATAGTACATTAGCTTTCCCTAATTTTTTAAAAAATTATTTCCTTCAGTGGAAACATTTTATATTGAAATATAATAAATTCAAGGTACTGAGTAGTCTTCAGTCTTCCCGTAACATAAGAAGACACAGTTTAGCTTCTGAAATAAGGTGGCAGCGCAGAATGATCTGCATGTTTAGAGCATCCACCGTTAATGACTTGCTCCTTCCAGGAGGCTGGGACTGGGGCTACTTGGTATCTCCATCAGCTCAAGTGAGAAGGAGGCAGCAGGTAGCATGGCTCAGACCATGAACTCATAAATACTAACGCAAAGAAAACAGCTAAATTTTATGGCAGTGATATATCCCAAATAAAAGGTTAGTTTACAGGTTAATGAGCTTTAGACTACAATGGTAATTTTCCCATAAAAATCATGTCATTAAATAGTTATTTACAAGATAGGCTTACTCTGTCTCATTGGATTTGATTTCAGCCAGCAGTCCCAAACCCCACCCCTTAATAGTTACCTTCCTTGGTCCCACAGGGCCCGAAAGCACTTCATTGTTCACTGAACCATAAGATTATAGGAGACCTTAATATTTCATTTTATCAATAATATGATTTCTAGGCAATATATCCCTCATCACAATCGTCAGATACAATCAACTATAGTCACCTAGAACCATAACTGTAAGACTGATTAGCAATCAGTCAAATAAATCTAAGATTAGAGATTCTCAAAGACCCCAGATTATTTTTTAAAGTAAATGTTTTAAATCTCTGCTTTCTCATAAGGCAGATCTTAATTTTATTTTCAAAATTATTTAAGGCAGCAAAATTACGTATTAATTTTAAAGACAAAATTCAAAAGCTCTTCCCTTAGTCTATGATCATTAGGGTTGAGAGTCATAAATTTACGTGGTAAATAAAATAGTAAAAATATCTGCTACTTTTGGAGTTGAACCCTTGATGATTCTGATCACTTAATCTCCATTAAAGATATATATTGATATTTGAAGAAGAAAATCATTTCAAAATTTTGAGCTTAAGATGATGATAAGGCCTGATTTCCTACATTGTTAAATTTGAGTAAAATATAAGGTAAACAAGAAGACATAAGAGGAGAAATATTTAATGAACTAATAACTACATCTAATTATATAATTAAATAGTACTAGTAATTAATAACTACATCTCCATTAAATGCTAAAGAAAAATTTTGTTAGTTGCCCGAAGAGATAGAAAATGAGGGTCAGAACAATTAGACTCAATTTTCTCATCTAAGGGAAGAAATTTCCCAAGTAGCAGAGACTGAGGCGAGGCAGTCAACACTGGGTAACACCGGGGGACCATCTGGTGGAGCCTCACAACTCATGCACAGATATGTGCCACCCAGGCTAAGGAGACCCCACAGACAGCTTGAAATTAAAAGTTGGTCCAGAAAAGCATTAATCAAGTGGTACAAAGCTGCTGCTGTCAGTAGTCAATACTAAGCAATCAGTATAATGACTGTCCAGGTTTTTCATTAAAGTCACAAACATTTTGCATATGGTATTGAGAGCTTTGGCTGACAGTGTGGGAGCACCACGGCTTCTGGAAATAAATGTAATAATCATAAACATAATGGAAATTATCATTGTAAAATAGGAGAGAAAAAGGCCTTTTCTCAAGTAATATGTGCAAATGTTTCTGTCCACAATGGAAAGCCAATGAAAAAACCCTTATTTGGTGACATTATAATTTTCCTTCAACAAATGAAATTAAAGTTGTTAAGGGTCCATTATTTGCAAAATGATACAAATGAAACAAAACCACATAGGACAAGTCTCTAATATTCCTTGTTGGAGCAGGAGGTTGGGAAATGAGACTGTGAACTAGAGAAACTATGTTCTTTTGGTTTTAACTAGGTTCCTTGATTTAGGAGCGACTAAATTCTCACTATAACTTCTACCCTATTTCTGGTCTCCACCCCCATTTCTGGACTGAACTGCATGTCTCCAAATTATATATATTGAAGCCCTAACCCCCCATGTTACTACATTTGGATGTTGAGCCTTTAAGATAATTAAGGTTAAATGAGTTCATAGGGTGGGGCCCTCATCCAATAGGACTGGCCCCCTTATCAGAAGAAGAGACACCAGAACGCTCTCTTTCCCCACATGTGCACAGAGGAAAGGCCATGTGAGGATACAAAGAAGATGGTGATCTACAAGCCAAAATGAGAGTCTCAACAGAAACTAACCCTGCAGGTGCCTCAGTCTTGTCCTTTCAGTTCCCAAACTGTGAGAAAATAAATAAGCAACAGAAAGCTACCTGCTGTCTAAGCCATCCAGTCAGGATTTTACTGTGGCAACCCACTCAGACGAATACAACCCCCAAATCCCATGTTAACATAGTTATGCCTAAATAGTACAACAGTTAAAGTATTAAATAAAAACCATTTGGAGAAATGAAAAATTATTCCAATAAGTGACTAATACTTAGTCTGATCTCTGCTACCTGTTCTCTTCCTCCCCCCACCCCTCGGCCTCCGCCTTCTTTACTGTATTGCTGCTGTTGCTGTAATCACTATTACTAGTACTAGCCATACTCGACACCTGCCATATTCACTCTGTAGCCCCCTCACAAGTGTTCAGACACACAGTAGTGTGAGAACTAATTTTTGTAAACCAGGTTTTCCGTATGTGATATATTGCTATCAAATTCTGAATTGTCATGTCATGTCTAATTAAATATAAGAACAAATTGTCCAAGGTTATAAACTTAGTATTTGGGAGAGCTGGAAATCTACACATTTAGGCTTTCCTTCAAACTTATGGCCTGTTCACTACACCATAATGCCTCAGGAGCACAATCGACCCAGACTATTTCCAAATTTGTGTGCTTCACCAAAGCTTATTACATTAGCCCATTTAGTCGGAAGGTAGCATTAATGGGTTCGAGTGCAGAGGTCTGATTCCTGTTAGTTTTAATATCCTATATGACCACAATCTTACCAGAAACACATCCAACTATTTTTTTATGTTTTTAAACAAAATAAGTTAAAGTCCAAATATCAACCAGTTATATTTCTGAAAGAACATTTAATCTCTTAATTGGATATCATTTTACTTTTGAATATACAGATATTCTTATGTCAAAACTGCAATTTGAAAAAAGTTATCTATCAAGTATTTTTTTAATATATGATAGGTCTTAAAAATAGTAAAAAAATATTTTATTTCAAATTACAGAATTTTTTCCTGATATTCATTTGTGGATCTTTTTAGTTCTACTAAGTTATCAATTTCTCAAAATTGATTTGATTTTTTTTAAATAGAGGTTGATATTTTAAAAATTCTGTCTCTACAGAAAGGTATAAGAAAAGAAACCAGCAATGTCACCACCAAAATTTTTCATTTTATATTGACAGATTAGCACTAGAAAAAAATTCTTCTAGTCTAAAAATACTCAGGAAAATAAGTGATTATTAAAGTATGGAGAAAATGTTCTATAATATCTGCTTGTTGTAGTTTATTTGGGTATTGTCTGGAGAAAAATTCATGAGTTTTATAAATACAACTTCATGTAAAATAGACATTTATGTTGAAAAATGATCATTCAAAGCTACAACCAACTGGAATATATAAGCTGTTGTGGATTTTAGGGGGACTGGTGGGAGGTTAGTTCTAGAAGACATTCTGGTAATAATGAATGTATCTCTTTCTTGGAGAATATAACACTTTTCAGATATCCCTTTAGGTAATCTTTTTCTATTTACTTTTTGGATCTTTTTTCCCCATTGTTTTATCATTCCTGTTCCTTCTGAATGATTTTATAATTATGCTGGGATAAGTAAGGACTTGAATGACAGCAATTGCATTTCATACTAGCAAACTAATTAAGGACATAGTAGGTCCTTGCACTTCATTACAGCACATATGCAATACATCAAGAGAAGCTGAAAATTCTCATTCCCTCACTCCAGACACAAAAATAAACTCAAAATGGCTTAAAGACTTAAATACAAGACACGATAAATCTCCTAGAAGAAAACATAGGCAAAACATTCTCTGACATAAATCTTAGCAATGTTCTTCTAGGGCTATCTACCCAGGCAATAGAAATAAAAGCAAAAATAAACAAATGGGACCTGATTAAACTTATAAGCTTTTGCACAGCAAAGGAAACCATAAACGACAACCTACGAAATGGGAGAAAATATTTGCAAATGATGCAACAGACAAAGGCTTGATTCCAGAATATATAAATAGCTCATACAACTTAATAACAAAAAAACAAACAACCCAATCCAAAAATGGGCAGAGGACCTAAACAAGCAATTCTCCAATGAAGACATACAAATGGCCAATAGGCACATGATAAAATGCTCAATATCACTAATTATCAGAGAAATGCAAATCAAAACTACAGTGAAGTATCACCTCACACCAGTCAGAATGGCCATCATTCAAAAGTCCATTAATAATAAATGCCGGAGAGGGTGTGGAGAAAAGGGAACCCTCCTACATTGTTGGTGAGAATGTAGTTTGGTGCAGCCACTATGGAAAACAGTATGAAGATTCCTCAAAAGACTAAAAATAGACCTACCATGTGATCCATCCATCCCACTTCTGAGTATATATCTGGAGAGAAATCTAATTTGAAAAGATACATGCACCCCAATGTTTGTAGCAGCACCATATACAATAGCTAAGACATGGAAGCAACTTAAATGTCCATGGAGAGATGACTGGATAAAAAAGTTATGGTATATTTATACAATGGAATACTACTCAGCCATAAAAACGAATAAAATAATGTCATTTGCAGCAACATGGATGGATCAAGAGATCGTCATTCTAAGTAAAGTAAGCCAGAAAGAAAAAGAAAAATGCCATACGATATCACTCATATGTGGACTCTAAAAAAAAAAAAGGATACTATGAACACAGTTACAAAACAGAAACAGACTCACATAGTAAACAACATTATGGTTCCCAGGGAAAAAGGGTGGGAAGGAATAAATTTGGGAGTTTTAGATTTACAAATGTTAGCCACTATATATAAAAATAGATTTTAAAAGTTTCTTCTGTATAGCACAGGGAACTATGTTCAATATCTTGTAATAACTTTTAGTAAAAACATGCAAAAACAAATACATGTATGTATATGCATGACTGGGACATTGTGCTCTACACCAGAAATTGACACATTGTAATTGACTGCACCTCAATTAAAAAATAAATAAAAGAGCTATATTGCTCTCTTCAGTATTTTGGCTAAGATACCTTACAGAGTGTGCTGAAGTACCATCTGTAAAACAGGTTTAATCTCTCCAGTTAGAACTAATCACTCCATCCTTTGTATATTTACAGAGCTTTGAAAAGATCTCTGTTCAGGCTATAGCAAATGCTTTCATATTATGTGCATGTGTGTGCTTCTGGGTTAAGTATGTATTTCTAGAAATCACCTTGTATTTTCAGGTGTTGTGTAAGTATCTAGAATGCAGGTGAAACAAAGAACTTCTCCCAATAAAAAGAATCATATCTCTTTGAGAGTCAGCCCATTAAATAGCTGTAATTGTTATACAGTGTTGTTATATTGACCTGAATTTTCTCTCTTTATAGGATCTAATTAGAGACCCTTGTTGTTTTCTTGAGACAATGCACAAACCTTGTTTGACGTGAATTTATTTCATATGCAATTATTAAATCAATCGATGACATTTCCCCACTCTATTTCCCTCTTCTGGATGCTAAATATCCCATCCCTAGTTTCTCCAAACTGAAATCATGGGACATAATTTCAATACTTTTATAAAACCTCTTGGTTCTTTTCATTTAAAAATATTTTATGTATATCCAGATATCTTAGAAAAATGGTTCTCAGAACTGAAATTGTATGTATTTAAACATATAAAGCAGGACTCATCTTGTTCCAGGAACTTTATTCCCAAAAGGAATCACCTGTCTGTTACAGGTTTACACGTAAAATCTGACCATATACTCCTTCAGACTGGGAAAACTATCTTTCATGGGAAGATAATAGGTGCCATATACATACACAACACATATATGTAACTTGTTCTTTGGTCAAATTAGCTTGTAAAGATTTCAGTTAATTTAGGTTTCAACAAGTCTAAATTTAACAGGTTTTTTAAATTGTAGAACATACCAGAACCTTTGCTATGCTACTGTGCCTGAGGCCCCTCTGAGGGATGAATATAGTTAGGTGTTTCCCAAGTTTTTTTTAACCCCAAAACTCTGTTCACAGAGTGTCTTGCAGGACACATTTTGGATTAAAATATTGTTACTCCCTGGAGCACAAAAATGTATAGAAGATACAGAATCACCTGAAAGGGGAAATTTAAGTCATTCATGCAACAGAAATCTCTCTAATTATTGTAGAAGATTCATGATTCTTAGTCCTAAATTCTGAACTGAATCAGAGAAGACAAAGATGTCACTGTGTCAAGAGAACAAGGTATTCAGGCAGTTGGTTCCTGAAAAATCAATCAAAAAGTGGCATTCTCCAAATGGGGGCAAGCTAAGAGCAAAAGGAAGCTTGGACCCTGTTTTTACAAAGTTCTGAGCTCATTCAGAATAGAAGGCTCTTCGTTCCTTTGGGACAACCTATATACTAAGGCAGTGTTTGAGCCTTGGGTTCAAATCTTGTGAGTCAAACTATTTTCGTTTCTTGAAATCTCTGATAATTTCTCTTTTGTGGTCTTAGTGTTAAATAAAATCTCTGAAAACTCCAGCCAGGTTCAGTTTGTGATGTATATGCAAAATAAATATTTCTGTCCTTGCTTGGATTGTAGGGGAGCAATGCACACTGGCCTTCAACTCATGATGGCCTCTGTATTCTAAATGACTGAGTCCTGAGGAAAAAGCAAAATGTATTGACAATATTTTATGAGTTCTTTATCTTGAGTCGCCTATATTATAATACTGAGTCCTAGCACTGTTCACAAGGTTTTGGAAATTTGGATTATTTTATAATATTCCTAATTTTTATGAAGGACCTCTTTAAAATGAGAATTAAGTACCTGTTTTTTTCCCAGGCAGAAACTCTCCTTTCCTAGGCACTGTTAATTAAAATTGGGACCCTGGGATGGTGTGGAAATAAGGCTAATGAAAAGCCCTATTCTGGACTCTAATCAAGAAAGAAACAGGTTCCTAAAAGAATTATCCCTTATCTCAGTCAACCCAGAGAATTCTACTCTTGTTTTTTCAGAAATTAGAGCTGGGTGAAATCAAATCAGCAAATGTCTCTGTGGTGATTCATGAAGGAGAAGCATAATGTAGCGTGAAAATCAAAAGACCTAGATCTTGTTACAGAGCAATCTTGATCAAGACACTCAACTTACGTAAGTTGTTAATGTCATTTGAGAAATGAAAGAGATAAGTGATCCCTAAAGTCTTTAGAAGTCATGACATTATATAATAATATGACTCTAACTAGCAAAGGGGGACTCTGAAGATTAGGATTATAAAGGAGTGAGCTGATTAACCAGGCCTCTAGTGAAATAAGTGCACCAAGTTAATATAATGAGATGGTATACTTACAACTGGATCAACTTCGTTTCCCCTACCCCTGAAGTTTCAACTCGACATTCTAAAATTGTCTTTGTAGTCTTAATGACTGAGCATGGAAAATATTGAGAAGTGCTAGCAAAGCTCTTAATGCTCTAGGTGGTTATAGCAGAAAAATCTACTAATGGAAAATGTTTCAAGGAGTCTTGAACTTGAGTCCCCAAGCACATTTGGTCACACATGATCTCATTTACGATTTTAACTTTAAGCAGTTTAAATGAATTTTTTATTGATTTGAAATACAAATGTGTTTACAAACAAATGAAAATCTTTTTTATTGAAATAAAATTTACCATGAAATATATAAATAACAAATTGATGTTTTGCAACACATATGGCAAATAATTTGTTTAACAAAAGACAAAATAATAAGACAATATATAAAATGCTAACTCATAAAAACAGTGTGTGTGCAAATTCATTTGTAATTAAGGAAATGGAAATTTTAAAGAAAAACATAGTTTACATCTCAGTTTGGAAAAGTTTTAAAAGTCTGTTAATATTAGATATTAGCAGGGATGTGAGAAAACTAATATTTTTATTTTTTGCTGGAAAGAATGTAAATTGGTACCATCTTTCTGGTAGACATTTTAATAGTATATATTACTCTGAATCAGCATATTCTCTGAATTAACAATTTTACTTCTAGAAAATTATGCTTATTATGTGTGTATGTGACAATACTTATGTATAATATTTTTGCTATACTATTATCTATAGTCTGAACAATTTGGGGAAAGAAACAAAAATCCAAAAATAGGGATGGGATAAATATTCTATGATATAGAATACTATGCACATAGGAAAAAAACCCTGATGATGTAGTTTTATTTTTATTGCCACTGAACATATTTTTTAAAAATATTGTTATATTTCAGATTTATTGTTGTTATTAATATCAATATTTTAGTTCAATTAATTATTCACCCATTCAACAAAACTTAATAAGAACCTATACATGCCAGGAGTTGTTCTCAGCTCTAAGGCTCCAACAGTGAACTAAAAAATTCCAGACCCTACTCTCACTCATGAAGCTTACTTTCTAGTGGGGATGACAAGCAGTAAGTAAGCAAATAAATAATAAACTCATTGAGATAAAATCAGATAAGAGGTACAGAGTAACAAAGTTTGAGATGGTCAAGAAAGTTCTCTCTAACAAAGTGATCTTTGAGCTGAAAGAAATGAGAAGCTAGTCATGTGGGTATCTGGAGGAAGGATGTTCTAGCCCATCAAACAAAAGAGCAAGTACAAAGGCTTGCAGGAAAGCATGTGGTAGTGTGTTCAAGAATGGCAAGGAAGCCAGGGTAGCAAAGGGTGAACAAGAGGAGGGAAAGACAGGGGAAAGGCAAGGAGCGGTGTAGACATAAAGGCCTTCTGGGACAAAATGTAAGATGGCAAACCTGTAGAAGATTCTGGGCAATGAAGCTTAAAACTGATGTACATTTACAAGGATGGTAGTGGCTTCTGTGTAGACACTGGACTGTAAGGGGCAGGGGTGAAAGTGGAGACACTAGGAGGAGAAATGACAGTGGACTGAGCTAGAGCAGTAGCAGTGAACGCGGAAGGACGTGTTTTAAATGTTGGCTATGGGATACATGGGAAAGAGAAGATCAAGAATGACTGCAAGCAAATAAATATTATTACATGTGTGTATTATATATATGTATACACATATATATAAAGATAGAGAGCTATTATAAAATGTTTTAGTAGTTATTCAACAGCAGAAATTTTGATTTGCTATTTTTCCTCATGAATATATTTGTAAAACAAAGAAACAACAGAAGGCACTCTGCCTCAGAATGTACACTTGATCCAGTTGCTGGTTATGCGTCCCCCTTCCTTTTGCACTTGCATGTTCTCTAAGAGGACTTTCAAACTCCACAAAACATCAAAATTTGACAATCTTGGTAATATTTTACTGATAGCAAAAATGACAACAAAAATATTGAGAAGTAAGTTTCACCTTCTTCATAAATTTAGCAAAAAAAAAAAAAGGAAAAATATTTCAGAAGTGAATTTGAGAAACAGAAGGTTTGTGGTGGCATCACCTTCAAATAGTCTCTACTTCTCACCTCCATGATGAAATATTCTAAGATCCATTGAAAATAAAACAGAGGAGCTTGGAGAAGATGGCAGAGTAGGAAGACCAGAGGTCATCTCCTCTCACAGGCATATCAAAATTACAACTATTTGCAGAGCAATTTATGATGAGAAAAGCCAGAATCTAGCAGAAAAGATCTTCAACAACTAAAGATATAAAGAAGAAACCACAATGAGTTGAGGTAAGAGGGGTGGAGTCATGGTATAGTAAAGACCCATATCTCTGAGTAAGTGACACACAAACAGGATAATTAAAATTTCAGAAGCTCCCCACAAAGAGCAATGGGTCCAGGCCCCATATCAGGCTCCACAAACACTGCACTGGGAGGATGAGCCCCCAGAATGTTTGGCTTTGAAGACCAGCACAGCAGGTTTTACTTTTGGGAGAGTCAGAAGGCTGTGGGAAATAGAGACTCTACTCGCAAAAGATGCAACAAAATCTCACATACTCCAGGATACCCAGGGAAGAAGCAGTAATTTGAAAGGGTTAGATCCACCTGCTATTCTTGGAGAGTCTCCCAGAGAAGCAGGAGGCAATGGGAGCTACCCTGGGGACACAGACAGTGGCAGCAGCCACTTTTAGGAGCTCATATTACCATGTGGACACTGGTGTTGGCAAACACCACTTTGGAATTCTCCCTCTAGCTTATTAGCACTGAACCTAACCCTGCCCACCAGCTTGTCAGCACCAGTACTGGGAGCCTCAGACCATGCAATAGCCCAGTGGGAACACAGCTCCACCCACCAAAAGGAAGGCTAACTTAACCCCCTGAGCCCACAACCACCCCAGGACACACTCCTGTCCACCAGAGGGCTGAAGACTTGGTCCTACATCCCAGTGGGGTTGCACAAACCCCAGAACCCCCAGGGTCCTGCAGCCAGAGAACTCAGGACAGAATTTCACCCACAATTTGGAAGGTACCAGCACCAGGACCTCCTGGACCATACCCCATCCACTAGTGGGTTGACACCAGCCATGGGAACGCTGGACCTGGTGGCCAGAGACCACAGGATCTGGCTCTTCCTATGAGAGGGCCAGCATTAGCAACAGGACCAGCTCCACACACCAGTGGGCAGGCATCAGTCTCAGAATCCCCAAGGCTCCAGCCTCACTCACTAGCAGGAGGGACACCAGCCCCAGGATCACCACAGCCCAGCAGCCAGCCATGGCAGGACCCAGGCTACCCACCAGCAGGCCAGGACCAGCTCCAGAACCCCTTGGATCCAGGCCCCACCCAATAGCAGGTCAACACCAGCTCCAGGACAACTTGGACTCCTCAAAGAGCTGCCTGAGAATTCAGTTCTCTTACCAACAGGCCAGCATCAGCCTTGGAACACCCTAGAATCTATAGCCAGCTATGTCTAGAGTTGGCCCCAGCCACCAGCAGGCCAACACTAGATCCAGGAATGCCAGCCCTTCAACCACCCATGCCAGAACCAAACTCTGCCCACCAGTGGGCCAGCTCTAGCCCTGAGAAATCTTAGGTTTCCACACCAGCTACCTCAAGACCTGGCCCCCCAACCAGTGGCCAGAAGCCTTGGCACAAGGCAGGGCCTGGTAATCAGCTGAATTGGGGTCCAGCCATGCTGGCCAGACTGCCCACAGTAGTCAGCATAGCACAAGAGAAGGAACCACACAGCCTACAAAGGGGTGCCCCTAGAGCATATAGCTTTGGTGACCAGAGGGGAGTGTGCTGCTGAAATGCAGAGGACATTTCCTATAAAAGGTCACTTTGTCAAAGTCAGGGAATGTAACCAACATTTCAGGTACAGAGAAATAAAAATAGCAAATTAGGCAAAATCTGAGGTGACAGAGGAACATGTTCCAAATGAAGGACAGGATAAAAACCACAGAAAAAAAACTAAGTGAAGTGGAGATAGGTAATCTACCCAAGAAAGAGTTCAGAGTAGTGCTTCTAAAGATCAAAGAACTCAGCAGCAGAATGGATGAAAACAGTGAGAAATTTAACAAAGAGTTAGAGGATATAAAGAAGAACTAAACAGAGCTGAAGAATTCAATAACTGAAATAAAAAATACACTAGAAGGAACTAACAGCAGATTAGACGATACAAAGGAAAGGATCAGTGAGCTGGAAGACAGAGTAGTGGAAATCACTGAAGCTGAACTAACAAACAAAAGAAGAATAAAAAGAACTAAGGACAGTTTAAGAGACCCCCTAGAACAACATCAAGCATACAGATATTCACATTATGGGAATCCGAGAAAGAAAAGAGAGAGAAAGGGACAGGGAGTATATTTGAAGGTATAATAGCTGAAAATTTTCCTAACCTGGGAAAAGAAACAGTCATCTAGGTACAGAAAGCACACAAAATTCTAAACAGGATCAACCCAAAGAGGATCACACCAAGACACACTGTAATTAACATGGCAAAAATTAAAGATAACACAAGATTATTAAAAACATCAAGGGAAAAGCAAGAAGTATTGCCTAGTTGGGCTTGTAAATGATAGTTCACCTTTTGATGTGAAGTTTTAGCTTATTACTGGCTCCAAAGTTACTCTGTAGCAGATTATTTATGAGAGGACTTTTAGATACTCTTTAAACCCCCACCCAAATAACTTCCTTTTTCTGATTTCTTTCCTCAGTTATTTAATTTTTCACCTTGAGCTATTAGCTTAACTACTTTAAGGCTCTCTAGAATATGGGGATTTTGTTAAGCACGTAGTAGATGCTCAAAAGTATTTTTTGTGGTGGGTAGACGCTATGATGCTTCTCAATGATCTCTGCCATCTAATATTTAAGCCTTTGTGTATTTCTCTCCTCTTGAGTATGGGCTAACGTAGCAACTTGTTTGTAACCAATGCTAGAAAAGTAACAGAATGTCATTTCTGTCATTAGGTTACATAAGAGAGTAACTTAGCTCCTGTCTTGCCAGCAGGCTCTCCTTTGCTGGCATTGATGACACTATTGGAAAAAGTCCGTGTGGCGAGGAACAAAAAACAGCTCTGGCCAATGTCCAGAAAGCAACTCTCAATCCAACAGATCTAAACCTTGTCAGTATTCATTGGTGATGACAGGTGGACCCTTCCTCAACTGAGCCTTGGATGAGGCTCTGGCCCTGGCTGACTCCTGGATTGCAGCCTGTGAGACCATAAAGCAAAGGACTCAGCTAAGTCATGTCCAGATTCCTGAAACTGAGATAATAAATGTATGTTGTTCTAAGCTGCTAAATTTGTGAAAATTTGTTACACTGCAATAGATAACTAATACATTTGAGGAATAAATAAATTAGTATCTCCCAGTCTCCATCTGTAAAGTGAGAAAAAAAGTAGTATATTATGGGCTTTTTGTCAGGATTAAATAAAAGAGAATGCTATTCATGGAGTAGGTGCTCAAAAAATATTATTTGCTATTACAATTGAGTAAAAACAATTTTTTCTGTATTAGTTTCCTATCTAAAATATCTAAAACTGCTGTCTCAGTGGAACGTAGCTTAAGCCAAAAGTAAAATATGAGGCATCACACTCTGTGATTTCAAACTGTATTACAAAGCTACAGTAATCAAAACAGTATGTGTTGGACCAGAGTAGAGAGCCCAGAAATAAACTCATGCATATGTTGTCAATTAATTTACAACAAAGGGACTAAGAAAATACAATGAGAAAGAAACAGTACCTTCAATAAATAATTAATTTACAACAAAGAAGCCAAGAATATACAGTGGGGAAAGGACAGTCTCTTCAATGAATGACGTTGGGGAAACTGGACGCCCACATGGAAAAGGATGTAACTGGGCCACCATTTGACACCATACAAAAAAATTAACTCAAAATGGATTAAAAACTTGAATGTAAGACCTAAAACTATAAAACTCCTAGAAGAAAACACAGTGGGAAGTGCCTTGCCGTTGGTCTTGGCAATAATTTTTTGGATTTGACACCAAAAGCAAAGGCAACGAAAGTCTAAATAAATAAGTAAATAAATGGGACCACATTAAACTAATAAGCTTCTGTGTAGCAAAGGAAACCATCAACAACACCAAAAAGGCAACATACTGAATTGGAGAAAATATTTGCAAATTCTGTATCTAATAAAAAGTTAATGTCCAAAATATAAAAAGACTCTTACAACTCAATAGCAAAAAAGAAAAAACAACAAATTGATTTAAAACTGGGCAAAGGATCTGAATAGATATTTCTTCAAAGAAGACATACAGATGGCCAACTATGAAAAGGTGTTCAACATCACTCATCAGAGAAATGCAAATTAAAACCACAATAAGGTATCACCTCACACCTGCTAGAATACCATTTTCAAAAAGACAAATAACTAGTGTTCAGGAGAATGTGGAGAAAAGGGAACCCTTGTGTTTTATTGGCTGGAATGTGAATTGCTGTAGTCACTATGGGACAGTATGGGAGTTCCTCAGAAAATTAAAACTAGAACTACCATCTGATCCAGCAATCTCACTTCAAAGTATTTATCCAAAGAAAACAAACAAACAAAAAACCCCACTAACTTGAAGGATATATGCACCCCCATGTTCACTGCAGTATTAGTTACAATAGCCGAGACACAGGAACAACCTAAACGCCATTGATGGGCGAATGCATAAAGATATTATATACACAAAGGAATATTATTCAGCCATAAAAGAAAGAAAACCTTGCCACTTGCAAAAACGTGGATGCACCATAAGGGTATCATGCTGAGTGAAAGAAGTCAGACAGAGAAAGACAAATACCATATGATCTCACTTATATGTGGAATCTAAGGGAAAAAAAATTAAGCTTATAGGTACAGAGAACAGATCAGTAGTTGCCAGAGGCAGGGGATAGGGAGTGCGTGAAATGGGTGAAAGTGTTCAGAAAGTATAAACTTCAAGTTATAAAATAAATGTCATGGGATGTAATGTACAGCATGGTGACCACAGTTAATAATACTATTTTGCATATTTGAAAGCTAAGAGTAAATCTTATACATTCTCATCACACACACACAAAAATTGTAACTATGTATGGTGACGGACGTTAACTAAACTTATTGTGGTGATCATTTCACAATATATACTAGTATCAAAACATTATGTTGTACACCTGAAAGCAATATAGTGTTATATGTCAGTTATACCTTAAGATTAAAATTAAAAAGTTGAATACATTTCTATACCAATTACTTATTCTCTTGCATCAGTTATGCAGCAGTATTGGAGGCAGTAGGAGTAGTGGTAAAGATTATTGATTGTATTCAAATCCTGGTTTTACATTTATGAACTCCATGAACTTAAGGAACCCTCATCTCAGCAAGCCTCAGTAAACCATGGCAGCAACACTACTTACCTGACAGGCAGGACTGAATCAAATGAAGTATATAAGCACTTAGTACTGGTCCTAATTCAGAGTTAGCACTCAATAAACACCGGTAAACCTCCCTATTGTTGTCATAAATACCTTTGGTAAAGGAAGTCTTTGGTAATTCTGGAACTGAAAACTTTCAAGCAAAATGAAATGGAGAACTGGGACCATATTACTCTGTACCTTTCATCGTGCACTTAGACTTGCAGCACCCCCTTGCCCTCTCTCTTCTACCTTTTCCTATTTTTCGCACCTAGCAGGCATCATTCTCCTGTAACATGGGGCCTCTTTGGGTCAGTTTATCACCATCCAATATGGTGTCAGTTCATCTTTGATGCAGGTGGCCTTCCCTGTAGCCAATCTAAGTGACTTATTCAAGCGAATTTAAAAATACATTATGTCCCAGCTTGGAGACTGTCTTAGTTCTATGGTTTATCATTGTGTGACACTAAAACCTTTGCCTTTGGGCTCAAGATTTCATATCTGTGAAAAAGAAGATGATGTTCACCTTAAAGAATTTTGGAGAGAATTCAGTGATATAAAATGCCACATTGCTACAAAGCAGTTACTGTTCAATGACCAGCACTGGTTGCTTAGCTGTTAATATCATCGTCATGTTTGCCATTATTTTTGTAACCCCAGGGCTTAGCAGTGTCTAGAACAATATTTGTACATGAATGAATGAATGTAATATAGTCTTACTGCTCCTCCAGTTGAGTCATCTGGGTCTTTGAGAGAGAGCAATGTTTTCTATGGAAAATATAAATGTGTATATTAGCAGCATCCCTAGAACATATGCATGGTTCCAAGTGGCACCTATTTGTAGCTCCTGATGGCTGTGAAACTCAGCCTGGCGGCTCAGCGTACCAGTCAGCCCTTGAAAATGCAGCTGGCTTAGCTCCTTTAAATAAAAGTGACTAGACAAGAAAAAGTGGAAAACATATTTATTTATAAACCATCCTACGTAGACACAAGGTGCAGTTTTGTTTTCATGACACACCAGCAACTCTTTAAATATTTATTGTCAACCTGGGGAATTCATGTGTAGACTGAAGGTATATTTAGGTCTTTAATATGCCATCTCAGCAGGGCCTGCTTAAGGCTGCCCATCTGGAAGATGAAACTTAAGAGCCAATTTTAAAGCATATTGTCGAGGACAGATAAAACTGTTTCTAGCTGATTTTTACCAAGACATATGAAAGCAAACCTGGGACTTTTGTATTTGGGAGTTAACATTTAAACTAGAAAGATATTTCTTTTCCAGAACACCTGTAGCAAACTCCTACATAGTCTAGCCTAATTTAAATGTATTACTATAAAGCCAGCCTGAAAATAGTGTATGAATAGTGTAGAGATATATATTTTTCCATTATGCCATCAAAAACAGTTAAAAAAAAATAGAGTTTTATTCTCATCCCTTCTCTTTAGACTTCATAGATAGGTTTAATGTGTTTGACTCTCTGCCAATTGAATAAAATTCCTCAGAATTTTATCATATAAATTTCTAAGTGTAATGAGGCAACATTACATTTCTCTTTTTAGTTATCACTTTACCAATTGTTTAAATGTCTTTTAAACAGTTAAACCTCTGTCATAGAATCTCAAATGCCATAGGACTTGTCAGAATCAGTTCGTTCAGTCCATCTCTCAGAAACACATCTGGGATTTGAAGGGATATTGTGGCTTCCTTCCCTCCCCCATTTCAATCTCCCCTTTTTTCTTTTTCCTTCTCTTCCTCCCACTGTTCCATATTTTCTCCCTCCCTCCCTCCCTCCATCCTTTGCTGCTTCCTTTCTTTCCTTTTTTGTTTCTTGAACTCTTATGAGCTTATAAAGTTGGTATTCAAGTGTGAACAATGTCTAAATATTGAACCCCCCAGTTCTAGATAGTTCAAATTATCTTCTTCCAGAAGCTATATTTAGATTGTTATTTCTCCATAAAATAAAATTATAAAAAAAATTGTATGTACCTAATATGAGGCAGAGGAGACATCTATGAGGTTGGAGGAATGGGGAGAGGGAGAGAGAAAATAAGAATGAGAGCAGGAGCAAGAGTGAGAGCTAGACTGAGAGTAAAAGTCAGAGAGAGACACTCACAGAGTTCGTGGAAGCTCCAGCAGACCCCTATCTTGCACCATACAAAAAATTAACTCAAATAGATTAAAGGCTTGAATATAAGACCTGAAACCATAAAACTTCTAGAAGAAAACATAGGCAGTAAGCTCCTTCATATTGGTCTTGGCAATGATTTTTTGGATTTGACACCGAAAAGCAAAAGCAACAAAAGCAAAAACAAACAAATGGGATTTCAATAAACAAAAAACCTTCCATATAGCAAAGGAAACCATCAACAAAAGGAAAAAGCAACCCACAGAGCAGGAGAAAATATTTGCAAATCCTATACATGATAAGGGATGAATATCCAAAATATATATTCTTGTACAACTCGACAGCAAAAAAAATCCAAATAATCTGATTAAAAACTGGACAGCGGATCTAAACAGACTTTTTTTTCAAAGAAGATATACAGGTGACCAACAGGTACATTAAAAAGCTGCTCAGCATCTCTCATCATCAGGGAGATGCAAATCAAACCCACAGTGAGATATCAACTCACACCTGTTAGAATGGCTACCATCAAAAACATGACAAATAACTGTTCACGACAACGTAGAGAAAAAGGAACCCTTGTGCACTGTTGGTGGAGTTGCAAATTGGTGCAGCCACTATGAAAAACAGTGCGGTGGTTCCTCAAAAAGTTAAAAATAGATAAAAATGGAGAACTACCATATGATTCAGCAATTCCATTTCTGGATATTTATTCAAAGGAATTAAAACACTAACTTGAAATACACACACACACACACACACACACAATGTATATACAGTATATTTATTCAACCATAAAACAGAGGGAAATCTTGCCATTTGCAACAGTGCAGATGGATTTTGAAGGCATTATGCTAAGTGAAATAAGTCAGACAAATACTGTATGATCTCACCTATATGTAGAATTAAAACAAAACAAAAACAAAACCCAAGCTTGTAGATTCACGGATATAGACAATAGATTGGTAGTTGCCAGAGGTGGGTGGGTAGTGGGCAAAATGGGTAAAAGGGGTCAAAAGGTACAAAGTTCCAGTTATGAAACAAATAAGTCATGGTACGTAATGTACAGTATGGTAGTGAGCACAGTACTGTATTGCGTATTTGGGAGTTGCTAAGGGAGTAAATCTTAACATTTCTCTTTACAAGAAAAAATAATTTTTGTTTGCAACTATGTATGGTGACAGATGTTGACTAGACTTATCATGGTGATCATTTCACAATATATACAAATATTAAATTATTATATTATACACCTGAAAGTAATATATATATGTCAATTACACCTCAATTTTAAAAATTAATGAGCAAATTAGTCCCTCTAAAATGATTTTCTGCAATCTGAATTTCTAAAAAGAAGGAGTTTTACTTATTCTAAAATGATCTTTTCAAGATTGAGAAGAAACATGTGACATTGCTGTCTCTTCTTAGCCCTTTGAATATCACTTTCTTAAAATTAATACCAGAATCAAGTAGCCAATACAATCTGATAAAATTCAAGACAGTAGCAGTATATGGCAGGAATTTCCCTCTAAATGTTATCTCTCTTTGAATGAGATCTGATGTCACTGAAACAAAGGGCAGGGGCTGATTTTCCTGTTTGCTGTGTCTGGTTGCAAATGTATACAGCTTCCTAATGAACTTCACAGTTAGGACAACTACTCAGGAGAACTGAGTCAGTGGGTTTCCATTCACCCATTACCCCAGGGTTCGTGTATAGTTGACCCCTGAACAACAGGTTTGAACTGTGTGGCTCACCCTATGCTGGATTTTTGTTGACAAATATATTGGAAAATATTTTTGAGATTTGCAGCAATTTGAAAAAGCTTGCAGATGAACTGCACAGCCTAGAAACATAAAAAAATTAAGCAAAAGATGGTTATGCGATACATGCATAAAATATATGTAGATGGCAGTTTGATCACTTACTACCACAAAATATACACAAATCCATTATAAAAGTTTAAATTTATCAAAACTTATGAACACAAACACAGATTTTACATGGATCTGCTCGTAAAAGTCAAGATGCAGTATTAAACCATAGCTACATAAAATTAACCATAGTAATACTGTACTACTCTAATAATTTTGTAGCCACCTCCTGTTGCTACAGCAATGAGCTCAAGTGTGGCAAGGATTCACTTAAAATGCCATGTGATGCAAATCATCTCCTTTTGAACAGTTTCTCTCTTCAGTAAATTGTGTACAGCAGTAAAAAGTGATTTCTCTCGGTTCTTATGTATTTTTCTTCATGTTTAGTGCAATACTGTAACCCTTAAATAGCACCAGGGGACCCACATGAAATACCAATCCCAGTGACACTGGAAGGCCTCCCCCCAAAGCAGAGAAAAGTCATGACATTACAAGAACAAGCTGAATTTTTGCCTGATACATACCTCAGATTGGGGTCTGTAGTTCAGGTTGCCCATCATTTCAGGATACATGATTCAATGTAAGGACCTTTGTAAAAAAAAAAAAAAAAAGAAAAGAAAAGGAAATGTGTGGAGTCATCACTACAGCTATGCCAGAAGGCCCCCAAACCTTGCACTATTGGTGGAATACCTTTCTAATCTTGTATTGAAAATGCACCTTACGTGGTTGCAGGGTTGCTAACAGAAAGGATACCTAGAGACTCTAATATAACTCAAGAAAAAGCAGAGTCATTGCATGACAACTTAAAGCAAAAGAAAGTGATGGATCTAAAGCTGGAAAAATTAATGCCAGCAGGTCCAGTTTGATAATTTTAGAAAGGGTTTTTAATATGTCAAGATAACAGGAGAAGCAGCTTCTACCAACCAAGAGGCAGCAGACGAGTTCCCAGACACCATTAAGGAAATCATTGAGGAGTAAGGATGTCTGCCGGATATCCTCTTTTAATGCAGATGAAAGTGCCCTATTCTGGGGGGGAAAAATGCCACAAAGGACATTTATTAGCAGAGAAAAGAAGTGAGCACCAGGACTTAAGGCAGGAAAGGACAGGCTAAGTCTGCTGTTGTGTGCAAATGAGGTCTGGTTTACAATCAGGACTGCCTTATCTACAAAGCTGCTAAGCCCCGAGCCTTGAAGGGAAAAGATAAAAACCAGCTGACAGTCTTTGGGTTGTACTAGAAGAAGGCTTGGATAAGAATATTTTTTTCTGGAGCCATTCCATCTATGCCTTGTCCCTGAAGCCAGGAAGCACCTTACTAGTAAACAACTGCCTTTTATAGTCCTTTTGATATTGGACAATGCCCCTGGCCACACAGAACCCCAGGAGTTCAACACCAAAAGTCACTGAAGTGGTCTACTTGCCCCAAAATACAATGTCTCTAATTCAGCCTCTAGATCAGAGGGTCACAAGGACATTTAAGGCTCACTACATATGGTACTGTATAGAAAGGATTGTCAACACTATGGAAGAGAACCCAGACAGAGAGACCATCATGAAGGTCTGGAAGGATTACACATTGAAGATGCCATCTTTGTTATAGAAAAAGCCAACAAATCCAAAACAGCAAATTCTCGCTGGAAAATATTGTGTCCAGATGTTCTGGATGACTTCACAGAATTTATGACAGAACCCATCAAGGAAATCATGAAAGAGATTATGGATTTGGCAAAATGGAAAAAGATTATGGATCTTGGAAAAAATCAAAAGCTAACAGACCCCAAACTAGAGGAATTAACAGAAGACAACTTGATGGAGATGTGTGTTTTTGAACCAGTGTCCAGGGTGAGGAAGAAGACATAAAAGAAGCCGTGCCAGAAAACAAACTGACATTAGACAACCTGGCAGAAGGGTTCTAATTATTCAAGACTGCTTTTGCTTTCTTTTATGACATGGACCCTTCTATAACATGGGCACTGAAACTAAAGCAAACAGTGGGAGAAAGATTGGTGCTATTTAGAAACACTTTCAGAGAAACAAAAATTCAAAAACATCAGGCAAAAATTATGATGTATTTCTATTAAATTACACTGAGTGTACCTGCCTCTCCTGCCTCCTTGTCCACCTCTGCCACTCCTGAGACATCACGATAACCAACTCCTCCTCCTCCTTCTCAGTCTAACAACTTGAAGACAGCGAGAATGAAGACCTCTATGATGAGCCGCTTCCACTTACTGAATAGTAATAAACATATTTATTGTGCATGTGTGAGTGTCTTTGTGTGAAAATTTAGTAACTGCAGTGCAAGAAATGCAAAAGATGTCTGTGTGTCATTATCATCATTGCCCAGGTATTCACAGTGTAAAACATCCCATGTAAAACTTGCATTGAAGTGAATAGCCTATAATTACATAGGCATAAAATGAGTGATAATTAATATAAAGTTAATAATGTGTTAGTTTTCTTACTGTTTCATAACTTTGCTTTCAAAGAATTACATTACTGTACAGGATGCCTCTCTCATAATTAGAGAAGTGATGTTAACAGCCTATCAGCACAGGCTTTTTAAAAAATGTAACAATGTTTCCAGTACTGTACTGTGAATATGACTGTAATACTGTAAGGCATAAAAATTTTATAAAATTTATTCATTGATATATAGGCTAGTTTACAATGAAGCAATCATATCAGCTTTACCTACCGTAAAGCACTTCTTTGTTATCAATGTATAAATAGTTATATCTGTAAATAACTATAAATTTTTTTTCACATTATCTTTTCATTTCTGATGTCTAGTGTTGGTAATTTGTATAAGACCGACAGCGTTTTGTACCACGTAAGGCAGTATTGATGTAGATACTGACAGGTGATTCATTTTGTAAACAGACAATGTAAACTTATGGTATTAATAAATATAGTACTATTTTCTCTTCCTTATGACTTTTTAAATATCATTTTATTTTCTCTAGATTATTTTATTGTAAGAATACAGTATATAATACATGTAACATACAAAATATGTGTTAACTATGTTATTGGTAAGACTTCTTGTCAATGGTAGGCTATTAGTAATTAAGTTTGGGGGCAGTCAAAAGTTACATGTGGATTTTTTGACTACACAGTGATCGTTACTCCTAACCCCTACACTGTTACAGGGTCAACGTTAGTTTGAAAATATTGACCATCATTAACAGACTCTTCATTGTCCTCTGTGCTAGTTCCAGAAATGTACTTGCAATAGGAAAATCATGTAATTGGGCAATGACTACCCTTACTGGAAAGGGAATATAGGAGAGCTATTTTTGAAGAGCTCACATCACTAGATTTCTCTTTTACTACATTTCTTATATAGTCTTGAGGGGAAAAAAATGTTTGCAGTGTGTCTCAAGTCCTTTTCTCCCACTGTTGTTCTTATTCTGTTTCTTTTTTAATATAAAATGGTGCACTGTAGTTCAGTATTATCTAATGATTCTCCCTTAGACATTTCTACAAATCTGTAGAAACTAGAGTCTCTCCACCTTAAAACTGTGAGCTGATGGTTATAAGCTTTGCAGACCACCTCTGCTTGGACCCAGGCGCCACCTAGTACACAGAGTGAGCTCATTCATTTTCTATAGGATGGTGTCTAGAGATTTATGGGTTTTCCTAAGTAGATCTAATTTACACCAGAAAGAAACTTCTGTCATGTTTAAACTACCCTTTTACTGGTTTTCTGTTTTATTGAACTTATCTTCTGATGAGTTCTGATCAGCTGGTTATCAAAAATAGGCACAGTGAGTTTCTGTCTTCCTAGGGGAGGTAACACTTAATTTGAGTCTTGAACTAGATCATTAGCCAGATGGAGCTTGGGTTGGTGGAAGGCAGTTTGTTGGACTTAAAAGAATGGAGATTAAATGGGCATTTCAGGCAGGATATACACTATGTGCAAATGTACACTTGGGCTTCAATCATTAAGGCTTGCCCAGGAGGCACCCTATATGGGGTTGTGGTGGGTTTGTCTACCCTCCCCTCTTCTCCATCTTGCACTATGCCCAGGAGGCTCACCGGATCAACAAACTCCTTTGCCTCCTGGCTTCTGGTTGGGTTCAGTCAATGGGAGGTCCTAGCAGAAATCAGAGTGAAAGAGGACAAAGACGTTATGGTATTTATCCTCTTACCTTTTTTTTTTCACCCTGCAGAGCCACTCAAGACTGGCTGCTTCCCCTACCAACGGTCACAGCCCCTGTCGGATGGCCTTCTCTCTTTGGGCTCCAGTGCTTTCTCTGTTTCTTTTGTTCCTTTAAACCTAGAGGTGGAAACAGCATCCTGTTGCTAGCCCAGAAGATTTACACTCTCTTGTGATTTGCCTGCATCTTGTTGATACTTTTGTAAATAGTCCTTTTATTAAACACTCCTCAAATAAATCCAATTTCAATATTGCATTTTGTTTCCTGATGCCACCCTGACCAATAAAGAGTTCTATATGCTTTATTTTTCTAATTTTGAGCACTTATTAAAAACAGTAGGAACAAGCTACTCAGTAAAAGTACTATAACTTAAAAATACCTGGAGGGATATTGTGAACACAGCAAGAATTTTCTAAGAGTAATTGGAATCACTACAAGAAAACTGTGAGACTCCTTGTCCTCTGGGTCCCGATGCTCCTGGTGCATGCCCAGGGCCAAGTGCATGCTGTCTGTCAGGGAGCATCACTTCACCATGTTGGGAGACTTACTGTCCAGTCCCTGTTTAGTTTGTTTTAAGAATTAAGTCTTAACCAAATGATTTCCACAGAGATTTTGCTTCCCTTTCTTACTCTCTCCTAACCCATCTGCTCTGCAAATTGCTTACTGTCTAAATACTTTCCTTGTTAACCCCTAAAATGGCTTTCTTCTTCTTTGAACTTTACTATATTTCTGTTTTGTCTCCTTTGCCATATTGCTGGAGAGAAGGAAGGGTTTTCTTCATTTATTTTAGGAAGAGTCATTATATTCTTGCAATCAAAGTTGAAAATAGAGTTTCTATTGCTCAGCACTCCACAGTTCTCATGAACAGCATTTGGGGGCTCCATTCCCTGAAGTAGCAGCAGAGGTGTCTTAGGGTTATGTCATATACATACACAATGGCACTGATGCACGAGAGAGGACATCACTGTCAAAGAAATACACTGATTGCATGTAGCTAAAGATTAAAATGGGCATAAGGAGTCACAGAAGATGAAGATGGAGCGGTAACAAGGTGCTTTTAGGAACATTCCTGACTTCTTACACATTATCTTTTAGTAAAGTCAAGCAGCAGAGATCTAAGTCAGGAAACTTCTTGATGGACAGCAGGAGCTTCACACATTTCTAGGACATCCATGCACAGCAATATACTAAACAAAAAGGATCAACAAGAATCCAAATAGTCATTGAAATACTGAATACTTGCTATGTGCCAGAAATGATGAGGAAATTTACCAACTTGGCTTGTTCTCCCATTATGTAGTTCTTCTAATCCTTAAAATCACTTGAAAATTCCTTTTCTATGTCTAACAATAGATGTTGGCCTTACTTCTCCAGGCTTTTATTTCAAATCATTTTGATGAAGTGTTGTGATTTCTTTTGGAAAAACAAATCAGTACTGAAAGGCCTATTTTCCATTCTGCTCTTCTGATTCTGTCACCTCTATTGTGGTCTCAGGATGGGTGTAGCAATACCCAATGGCATACACATAAGGAGCAATGCCAAGAGGCAAAACAAAGAGGGAAAAATTCTTATGAGCCCTTTTAAGATCTAGAAAATATTTTTCAGAATCCCTAGCCATTTTCTCCTCAGTCTTATTGACTCAGTCTTATCGACCTGAATTAGGTCACAGGATACCCCACAATCAGTCACTGTCAATAGGCAATGAAATTACCAAAATTGGCTTAATCAATCCATAATTATCTAATAGATATAATTGGGTTATCAAGATTTCTGCCTGGCTTAAGGGCCAGCTTTCCCTGAAGCATATCCTCACATACAGGGATAAAGACAACCAGGAAAAATACAAACAAAAAAGTTCCATTAGTAGGAAGAGAGAAGTAGTGATGAAGCAGATGATGTCTGTGAGAGTGACGGAGAAATCTAAGACTGAAAAAACAACCGACTATACCTGAAAAGAGAAAACACCAGCAGTAGTTGCAAGATTTCAAGTAATCATTGGATAGAGGGAAAAAAAACTTTCCTGGATAGTACCTTCATCCATCCCCTAGAGCTCTTTATTTAAGAAGCATTTTATCTTTGTTGGTAAGAAAAAAGAAGACAGTGGCTGGGGAATATTTATGTCCCACATCAAAGAAGAATTGAATTTATTTTTATTTAATTTCTTGTCCTGAAAGATATTCTGCAACTCATCTAACCATGGGTCAAAGTAAAATCCAATTTTCCTGCTGAGCTCATTGACAAATTCTTATCTTAACAAGATTAAGACTTTGAAGCAGAAACTTCTCTGATGTTTCAAAAGGCAGTCGCTTTTTACTGATTTCCTTGCACATTTGACCATTGCTTGTCTCGTAAAGTTGCCATTTGTTACTTAAATATCTTTATCACCCTTGCACTCTTAGTCTTTTTCCTTTTCAGAGGCAATAGTGCTTTCCATTTCCCCTTTAGATGACTGCGAGTCCAGAGTATGCTGTCTCTTTGGATATGTTAAACTGTATTCTGAAACATCTCTAAGATACTGGAAATATTACAAGGAAAATGTGTAGTGTAGGGTTGTTCTAACAGCAGAATAGTGAATCTTAAGCCTAAATTCATGACAGTAGTACAGCATAAGTACAGGAAATAAAGGAAGATCATGTATGTGAGTACAGTATACCTGTACGTATAGCAAGATCCTACATGTGTGTTTAAACATGTACTTTCATCCAAGAAACTAGATATCTTGTAAAAACTGTCTTAATTTATCTTTCAGTGAGTGGCACGGGGGAAGATCAACTTTCTCAAAGGCTTTCCCAAAAGCCTTTTTGGTGTGTGTATCAGTCAATTTGTAGATCCATCTCCAAATAAGGGAGTTGGGTTCTCTAGAGAGCTGACCCAGTTATGGAAGGAAAGCTGAAAGTTACCTGTCTGCTTATGAGTAGAGGATCTAGTGTTAGCTTCTGCATGATGGAAAACAAATTGCCCTAGCCATTAATCACTGCATAAGACTGACTTCACAATGCAGACATGATGTTAAATTAGTGATAGTTTTATCTGAGGGAAATACACAATTACATTTCATCCTGATTAATCAAAATTTCATTTCTTTGATTAAATTATTCTTTTCAATTCTTCCAGAAAAGTCTGGTTTTCAAGTCTTCTGATTTTTTTAGAAGTTTGAGAAAATGTGGATGATCATGTGCATTGTAATTATTTTAATGTCAACAGGGGGTAAAAATATGAATGCTATACAAAATATAAGGAAATGTCTATCCCTGACCAGAAACAATCTTTCTGCCTAAAAGAAAGAAAATTTTAAAATAAAAACGGGGCCTACATCATTCAAAAGTCCACAAATGACAAATGCTGGAGAGGCTGTGGAGAAAGGGGAACCCTCCTACACTGCTGGTGGGAATGCAGTTTGGTGCAGCCACTGTGGAAAACAGTATGGAGATTCCTCAAAAGACTAGGAATAGACTTACCATATGACCCAGGAATCCCGCTCCTGGGCATATATCCAGAAGGAACCCTACTTCAAAATGACACCTGCACCCCAATGTTCATAGCAGCACTATTTACAATAGCCAAAAATGGAAACAGCCTAAATGTCCATCAACAGATGACTGGATAAAGAAGAGGTGGTGTATTTATACAGTGGAATACTATTCAGCCATAAAATGACAACATAACGCCATCTGCAGCAACATGGATGTCCCTGGAGAATGTCATTCTAAGTAAAGTAAGCCAGAAAAAGAAAGAAAAATATATATCAGATCACTCACATGTGGAATCTAAAAAAAAAATTACAAAACAGAAACAGACTCATAGACATAGAATACAAACTTATGGTTGCCAAGAGGGCGGCAGGTGGGAAGGGACAGACTGGGATTTCAAAATTTGTAGATACTGACAGGCATATGCAGAATAGATAAACAAGATTATACTGTATAACACAGGGAAATATATACAAGATCTTGGGGTAGCTCACAGCGAAAAAAAAAAGTGACAATGAATATATGTATGTTCATGTATAACCAAAAATTTGTGCTCTACGCTGGAATTTGACACAATATTGTAAAATGACTATAACTCAACAAAAATAATGTAAAGCAATAATAATAATTTAAAAAATAAAAACAGGGCCTAAAAGATGTTTTGGTCTGCTGGCTTGGACCTGAAGGAGTTTAATGGGAAAATCATAGTAATTTCTTTGAATGTATGCATCTAAGTTAGACGGCCTGGGTTCAAATCCCAGTGCTGTGATTTTGGGGCTATGTGATACTGAATTTCTGTAAAGTCTCTGTACTTTAGCATCCTTATCTGCAAAATGGTAATGATAACAATAATGACAGAATCAGATTATTGTGACTATTAAATTAGGTGATATAAAGCACTTTTAGAGCACATGGTTCAGTGTTAGGTATTATTAATATTTTTAATTTCCCCACCAAGTCTAAGAATTTCCTTATTTCCTTCCATGTTAGTTTTTATAATTTCTAATATGGTTAGAGTCATTCTTATTCTGAAAGTGCTTCATTTTTCTTTAGTATAGTCACACACTCACTGTTTTACATTAGATTTTAAATAGAAAGCAGTACCTCATTCTATCAGTATGTTTTACTAAGGTCCTTATATGAGGTAAGCCCTATGCTAGACATTAGGTAGAAATGCAGGAAGATACAAAGGAAACCAAATAAGCACTTTGTGTGCAAAGAGTTTATGTTGCAGTTTGATCAAATACACATGAAAAGAATAGGAAATAAACTAGAGTTATATACATTATGCATATCTCCAATATTGCACCTCTTGCATGATTTAATTATCTGCTGATATCCGTCTCCTCCCATCCCCCAAATCTGGAGATTAAAAGTTCTTTGAGGCAGCTATGAGGTCCTGACTGTCAGAGGTCTAGGTGTAGAACCATGTACTCTGTAATACAAAATGAAAAGGTTAACCTAAAATCTAGATTACTAGTATTCTTAGGCTCCCTCCTCCCCCCCCCCATTTTTAAATAGAGCAAAAACATTCTTCAAAAGAAGTCTTATGAGTGAAAACAGATAAGAGTGGAGGTCCACCATCAGCCTTGGGATTGCAGAGAAGACGCCAGGGGTGAATCAGTGTCGTCACCGAGTCCTGAAGGATGAAAGCGAGCTAGCCAGGAGAAGAGTGTGGAAATGAAAGAAGATTGATCCAGAGGCTGGAAAGAGCATGGAACCAAACTCCTTTCCTTCTGGTTGAATTCAAGAGTAAAGGAGGAATGAAAAAGATATAGAATTTAATAAGCAATGCCAGATCAGATTATACAGGTCCAGAGAAATCACATTGAGAACTTCGGACTTTACCCTGAGGTCAGCAGACATCCATTAAATGATTTTTAGTAAGAGACAGCCCTCAAATTTGTTCTTCAGAAAAATCACTCCCCTTGTAGTGCAGAGAAGGGATTTGAGAGGAGCAGGATTCAGGCAAATATGTCATCTAGGAGTAGCTGAAGTAATTTTATTAAGAGAAGATGGTTATGTAAGCCAAGAAAGTGACATCAAGTCCTTGATCCTCATCCTCCCTTGATTTTCTTACCTCTTTTCCACTCACCTATAGGGCTAATACCACAACCCTGGCTAACTCTAACTCTATCAACTCCAGTCCTGTACTGAGAAGTTAGATGTGACTGCGGATAAACTTACAATTAAGCCAACTGGTCTCAATTTAAATTCATGAAAATGGCTGCCAGTGGGAACTTCAAATGTTGCTCAGGAGTCATATTCTTCATCCTTCCATGTTCTTCTGAATGTCCTAAAAACAAAACAAAAAACAGTTTTACTTTTTCTCCCCTCTCTTCAAGCTCCTAATGTCTCCTCCTCAATTCTCCTTCTCAGCTTATCATCTGTCTTCTTACTTCTCCAAGAAACTGAAATAGTCAGAGGGAGACTTTCACAAATGCCCACTACTACATCTAACCAACTACCAGCGTCAGCACCTGCCACCTTCCTTTCTTCTATCCAGTTACTCCTTCCTGTCCAAAGCCAGTCCCTCCACTGGAACCCATCTCGTCTCACCTCCTTTAGAACATCACTTCAGCAATTCTCCCCTCTCTCCTTCATTATGAACTTTTTCATTCTTTCCAAATAATTCTTATCATCATTCAAATACAGATTTATCTCTCTCATCTTAGAAAAATATTTACCACGAGTCCACTGTCTTTGCCAGCTATTACTCTGATTTCTTTGCCCCTTTTTGCAGCAAAATCCCTTAAAAGATTTGTCTCTTCTCCCTTTCCCCAATTTCTCACTTTCCTTTTCTTATAAAACCCACTCCAGTCAGGCTTTTGCTCCCACTACTTCACTCAAATCATTGTTATCCACGTCATCAACGACCTCCTCCTTGCCTCTCAGTTATTGGTCCTACTCTTGCTTTAGCTATCAGTAATAGTTAACTCAGTTAATCATTCTCTTTCCAGGAAAAAAAAAATTATTAACTTGGCTTTCAGGATAACACATTCTCTTGATTTTTATCCTACCTCATTTTATTGCTCCTTCTTGGTATCCTTTTTGTTTTTCTCTATCTCAGTATTAAAGTGCTATTTTGCTCAACCCTGACCCTTCTCTCTCCTCTGTCTACACTCCCTTAGCAATCTTACCTAATCCTACAAATTTACATATCCTCTACATGCTAACAATTCCAAAATGTCTATATTCATCCCAGTCCTCTCTTAAAAATTTGATGGCTGAAGCCACTCCGAGTATCTCATCAACTGGCCACAGTAAGTGATTTTGAGATGAGCATGTAATGTAAGCCAGTTCAATAAGAATAAGCCTTAGTACCTATTCTGGGAATTCTGGGGCATAAATTCACATGTTCTTTACTGGACATAAGGATTTGGAGCTGGCAACTGCTGTAGTCAGTATTTGCCAGAGACCCCAAGATAAAAAGAAACCAGATCCTCGAGATGAATCCTGATAACCTTATTTGAGTCCTGGATGAAGTCAGATCTCAAGCCAGAACTGCTCTTGGAATATTCAGTTCCACGAGGATGAAAGTCCCTTTTTGAGTTGGGATTTCTGTTGCTGGAAAATCCATGCATTCAATCTGATGCACATGTATTTCCTATGAGTTAGATATTATTTCCACTTACTCTAAGAGGAAAAACCATGCTAAGATGCCTGCGTGACTCTCCCAAAGTCAGTCTTCTAGTAAGTGATAGCACCAGGACACGATCCAGATAGTCATCCTTTATACTTCCCTTATATTTCATGTTCATAATTACCTTTCCCTGTGGGTGGGAGTTTGGAGATACTAGAATTCAGCACTCTATGTGAGGTGTTCCTCTAGAGAGAGAGAGAGAGAGAGAGAGAGAGTGTGTGTGTGTGTGTGTGTGTGTGTGTATTCTCACTTAAACCACTATATTGGAACATTAAAATAGATGCTCATGTTTCCTGAAAAAAAAAAACCCAAAAAACAAAGAGCTGATTCTCATTCATAATTTAGCCCAGTCTCCACTGCAATATCCTGAGAACAAAATCAACTTTACTCTTTGGTCTGTGTCCTCAACTTTTATTCTATTCTTTACAGAAGAATGAACACAGTTTTCTCACCTCTAGATTTGGTGTTTTCAGATTTGCAGACTGTAATCAAGAATCTGGTTTCATAATGTTTACATTTTATGAGACAGATTGCTCTTTCTACCCTGAAACGATGTTCACATAAGTGAAGAGTCTCTGAAATGAGCACAGAACAAGGAATCCAGGAAACCTAGGTTCATACACTGACTCTTTCCTCATGTGTGACATCAGGCAAGGTCTGTAGTGCCCTGGAATGCCTTTCTCCTCTGTAAAGGGTGAATCGCAAACATCTATCTTCCAGAACTGCAGTGATGATTAAATGAGACAGCAATCACCTGATATATAATGAACCTTGCACAAATCAGTCTTTCTCTTCTTTGTGGTTATTCAAAATTCTGTTGGAATATAAATCTCTGTATTAGCAAAATAAAATCCTCAGCACCATTTCATGCACATTTGTTTCAATAAATGTTGATTTTAACGAATGGTATGGTGCATCACAAGACGCATCCTTCCCCCAGACTCTTTCAATAAGACATTAACCCTCTTGACAGGAAGCATTGAAGTGTATTGATGATGAACCAGAGGGAAGAGCTCAGGAATCTCCCCAGCAGAGAGAGAAGGCATTCAAAAGGGTCCAAAGACGACACAAGAGTGGATTAGGAAAATTGCCTCCATGGACATTATGTGGATGTGCCCTGTCCATTCTGTAGCTGAAAAAATCCACTTCAAACCTTGCACTGCAGAGAATTCAATTTCATGTTGTTTAGTATCCTATGGAGTGAATGGGAAACTTATTGCCTCTGTTATTTTATCTCAGAATGGGAGTGTTTTTCTTTAAGAATTCTCAGAAGGGAGTGATTCTTTGATAATTGAACTCCCTGTGGTGTTGGTCAAGTGGAAACAGTACACAGAGGCTTCAAAGAAATGAAAGCTTCAAGCACAGAACAGAAGCTTTTCTGGCAGTGATGAGAAGAGGCATTGCTTTGACCCTTTAAGTAATGAAAGCCAATCGTTTAGCGACAGCCCAGGCATAAGTCCCTGAAGAGAGCAAAGGAGAGCAGGACTGAGCAAAGCGTGGACTGGGGAGAAGTTTTGCTACAGCTCAAGGATCCTCATTAAATGGTTCATATCCTTTTCAGTGTGATGCTTTTGTTCATAAGAAATTACATAAACCCAAAGTTACAAGCAAATAAAATTAAATCATGTATTTTTTAAATGCTGTTCAGCCTGAAAGAACTGCCTCAACTCAGCAAAAAGAAGAGAGCTTTTAGGAGAGTAAATGAATAATTAGGTAGGCAGTACAAGTTCCCTGCAGGAGGACCACACTTTGGCAAAGACGAATGGAATTTCACTGAAGAACTTCCTTCAAAAAGCAAGATATAGACAAATAGGATTATGGAGGTAGTTTCATTGTATCTTCAAAATTTTACTGTATCTTTACTAATTTCTCCTTATAGCCAAAATTAACCTACACAATTCTTCAAACAAAAACCAATTTCAATCCTTTCTACTCTTGAAAAGAAAATTAGACACCTACATTTTACTTCCTAATTCTTAACGTGATAGTAGCGAGAACACAGTATGGTAATGAAATGCATGCATGGGATTTGTCACAAAATGGGATCATTGCTTGGGTTCTAAGCCCAAGGAGTCAATTCAGGGAAAGGTAAGTGTAAAATTTAGGAAGGAGTCAGGATATCAAGGCAAATTTTTTTTTTATTTAAAAAGAAGAAAAGAAAAAACACAAGTCATGTCTGCTGAGTACGCAAATGGAACCAGCATCACCCAGAAGAGTTACAAGTTTTCCTTCTGCTGAATAAGGCTGAGATTATCTGACATAAATCTCAATGGTTTATCTACCTGGTATTATAAATATATTCCACTAGGTTGCTACAATTAGGTTTTTCACAACTAAACCATTTATCAGTGGTGCCAAAACATTCATCTTGTATGTGTTTCATTAATATGTGGGGGCATTCTGAGTAATATTAGGACTATTCTTTCAGAGAGAACATTTGACTTGTATGGATTTACTCACATTTTCTCCTCCGTTTACATTCTTCTTATTTAAGGAAGAAATAAGTATCCCCACCCCTGCCATGGGCTAACTTAGCATGCTACGTATTAGCACCCCTTTGGGATGCTGTGGTCCCAACAGCAGCGGTTTGGCATCCCTGAAGGCTTGGTAAGAGTCTTCACTACTTGAAGAGCAGTGAACTGAGTTTGAGTCTGATTTTTGAAAATGGATGAAATATTTAACAATGGATCTGAAGAGAGCTGCTGTTTCTAATAACCACAGCTCCCAAGAGGAAGTCACACCATGTTCTGGGCTGTTGCTAAGGAATTTCATCAGTGTCAGAGCAAATCAATCAACCAGCTTGAAAATAGCTATTGAAGGGCAAGGCATCTTCATCATCAACAGATATTTCTTCACTGAGCTCACTAAGAACAAGGTAACACTCTCGGGCAACAGGGCTACAAAACGACTCAAGTACCTTATATCCAATTGGAAAGCTCCTCATTTGTGCTTGTTTTAATGATAAATTCCGTGGCAGAAAGTGTGAACATTTTCTGACATGTTTTCTCTTTCCTAGTATATCTCTAAGCCAGTTTTTCAAAGCAGCCATTATCAAATGCATAAGGGAATTAAATGGGGGAAAAAACTTACTGTCTAAGTGCCTTCCCAGGAATATTATACATTGATTCAGTAAAGGGAAGCCACAAGGCTGGGGCTGTAGTTAGCCATTTCACCATGAGATTAGGAATAGAGCGAATACACAGCACTGAAATAGTTCATGGTATTTGCACTTACTGTATCTATGCCATCACAGAACATACATTTACCTGAAAATAATTTATCACTGTTTACATTGTAAGGGAAATGTATGACTCTTACATCTATTTGAACTGGGCAAAGAATAGACATTAAAAATTGCATGGGGACTAGAAACAGAGATATCTAACCACCCATTTTACATATGCCAGGAATAAAAGGTGGGTTGAACAGCTGTACAGTTCTTTTTAATGCAAGCTCCAATACAAAAGCTAATTTTACCTTTCATTGCATTTAAAACAGCATTACTCCCTTCATGCTAGCAACCATGCACCAAGCATCCAAATCAGCAGTCTGCCCCGTCCTATTACACGGACCATAATTTGCTGCAGCTAATAAGAAAAAAACACTGCCAAAAGCATTGGCTACCAGACAGGGAAACACAAACCATGTGTTTCTTTAGGTGGCACCCATCCAGTAATTATTTAACCTTTGCAGTTTGAACCAGATCAACAAAGGTATTTTTTGAACTTTGAAAGTGAGAATGAATTCCGCTCCATTCATTAGTACTCCCAAGTGCTTCAAGGTGATACATTAACAATAATAATAACAATAACAGCATCTTACACGTCTTGAGCATTTACCATGAGGGAGACACCAGGAGAAGTACCTAACATACATTATCTCATTTCATCCTTACCACAAACCTATGAGGTCAGTAATCTTGTTAAGCTTAACTAACTTTCATTAGGTCACATAGCTAAAATGTGATGGATCTATAAACTCAGGTGATGCCCAACCTTTTAAACTTTGCCTCTTCTGCCTCACAAAGCTGCTCAGATGAACAGGAAATCAAGCAGGTTCCAAGTAGGAAAAATGTTTCTGTTCCAGTTGAGAATTCTGCTCTAAGGACCTACTATATAGCACAGGGAACTATATTCAATTTCTTATAATAACATAAAATGGAAAAGAATCTGAAAAGAAAGCATATAGGTATGTATATGTATAATTAAATCACTTTTCTGTACACCTGAAATTTAAAAAAAAGAATCCTTCAGTATTTGAAGCTTCCAGCATTTAGGTCTGGCTCACTATTTTCAGAGAGTAAGTCCTTCTTGAAATTCAAACATGGTACCTGGAAAAGGTAAGTAATTTAATCCATTTGCACCAATGAGATGAGATAAATATCTTAAGTAGGAAGGAGCATAGAGGGGAAGTGTCCTGAGAATGTCAACTCTTACACAGGGACATTCAGAAGAGGGTAAACCTGGATAGAAAGAAGTCACTGGACTTGAAGCCAATGTGGAAGATTAGGATAGAGGAGATGAGAACAGAAAAGGAAGCAGCAGGTGAAGCGGTGTAGTAAGGTGGAAGATTAAAATAACCTCAGAGTAGTCTTAAAATAATCAGTTTCCTGAAACAGTTAAAGATACAGCTTCACCACTTAATATCCTATCCTTAGGCAAGTAGTGAAAGACTTGTTGAGAATTCCAATCCAATTTCCTTTGTAATATGAAATTCATACTTATAACAACTTTTACTTTGAAAGATCAAAATCTTGTCTAAGGGAGAAAGCATGATGTTTAATAATTGCATATTAAAGTGATTAATTAAAAATCATTCAGATTATTACAACATAAATGAAAATTAATGTCTCACAAGTTTTCCTAAAACAAAATATGAAAGCAATCTTTCTCTATCTCAGCTCTCTGTACTCACACGAAGATCATGTATACTTTTCATGTGGGAGCAATCTACCACCATCTTCTTATATGATAAAACAAGTTTACTAACTTGTATTATTAGCACTGTTTTGCAAATTGGCTTTCTGACCTAGTCAATTTTTTGTACGCTATAATGTTGATATTCAGGCTGTGCAGAGTGACATAAGCTGTGTTACATCCCTTTTGTAGTTTTGATACAATTCTCCTTTTAAAATTTATTTTAGTAAAATAGCTTTTAATGCAGTTTATATTGAAGCTTATTGTTAATTCAGCTTTTCTCATTAGTTTAATTTTCAGTACGAGAAAGTCCTACAAATTATTTATAAAGTTTTCACAGTAACGTCATCCTATAATGAATTTACACAATGAAACATTTTGAATAAACTGGTAAAAATCCCCAATCCTGGATAAGAAAAAATTAAGCACACAGAATTTTTTTAAGCCTTCAAACTGAAACTATAACTTCGTTTCTGTAGAAAAATGTAAAGTATCACCACATGAGTTATGGAAAGAAATTGGACTTTGATTTTGTAGAAACCCAGGTTCAAAATATGACCATCTCTCTCAGGTAACAGGTATACTGAGGAGTGAACTCAGTCGAGAGGCTGTGATCTTCAGCAACTATCCATTCTCCCAGTCACCTTTCAAATCCTTTCACTGGGCTAGTTCTTTCCCTGGACGTGGATTTCTTAACCCCTTTTAGTTACATTTCACAAAAGCAGCATCATTTCAATATGAACATGCAGCCTCTTAAAATAATAGAAACATCTGTGTAGTGAAAACTAATCTTACCTAAAGAGAAGTCTGGCTTTTTGAGTTCTCCCCCCACCCCCACCCTGCTCCTCTCACTCCTGGGAGATAACCTCTAAAATCCTTGGAATTTCCCAGGTGATAGGGGTGCCTAGGACATTCACGGCGGGGCCCCTGGACCACATCTGATAGTTTATGCTATCGAGATGGCTCAGTGTGGGCAGAGCCACATCAGCAGTCCTAGGACGGGGATGGCCATGCCAGAAAGACAACCACAACCATGTGATTAGAAGGCTGGAACTTCGAGCCAAGTGACATCAGCTGACCTCCCACAGGAAGGGGACTGGAGAACCAGTTCAACCTCTGGGGCCATCATTCAGTCAGTACAGCCTCTGTAATGAAGCTTCAATAAAATCTCTGGACACCAGAGTGAGGTGAGCTTCCCCAGTTCACGTTAGCCATGCCAGAACAGTAATGTGTCCCTGAGGACATGGCGGCTTGAAGTTTGGAACTCCCAGTTCCAGAGTCTGCCCTTTGCATCTCTTCCTTTGGCTGGCTCTAATTTGCCTCCATTTGTTATAATAAAATTATAATCATACACTGCCTTCCTAGGGGGGCACTCTTGTATCAGTGTAACTTATGGGCAACCAATGACTGATCAGCAAATTTTCTTAAATGCCTTACTCCTTTATTTTCTGCCCTTTACCAAGGGATCTGTGTGAGAAAGCATGTTTTCAAACTTCAGTCAAAACCTGTTAAGTAAGGGGTTTTTCTGTTTTGTTTTGTTTTTGTTTTTTTAATAATCCATTCAATTTATTCTCACAGTTGCTTTATTTTTACTTCCCTTCCTAAAATTCTACCATACAGACTGTAAAATCAGCATCTTAAGATATATTTGAATTATTGAAGCTCAAGGAACCCTGAATGCTCTCATCAGTGGCATGAAAGACAATTTTATCACCACTGTGGAAGCCAGATGATCCAACTGATCTTGAACAATTCACCTTTGGATTGAATCAAAAATGCATGACTGTATTAATGCATAGGAATTAAAAGTGAACATGTGAATGGATAAGAGGTTCAGAATAAAGAATAACCTAGCCTAATACATTTGGCCTGAAGCAACACCTAGTTATTTTGCAAATAGCCATCTGCCCGGTAATGTGAAGCACACCTCTCTTGGAGTTGAGAGGTCAGAGGGTCATCCCAGGTCTTGTGCTGCTGGCGTGACCCTGAGGAGTATTGGCTTTGAAGCAGAATTAGGCATAAGCAGCAGCAGGGCCTTCAAAAGGCACCTCTAGCACAGATGTGCACAATCTGCATCGAAATGTCTGCTTTCTCTTGCCTTCGCTTTTGCACGTGGCCCATCATGACAACCAGGTCCCTGGAATGTTCAGTGACTCGCCGTTTTGCACGTTCCCTCCCAGGATGTGGGCACTGTGTGTTGGCATGGTGAGTCCAGCCACATTCTACCACCTATACCATTGCTTCCTTCTATCTTTAAATCCTTTAACCCAACCACTTACTTGTTTTTAAAAATTATGTATATCCTATAAAACAGAAACTATTTGAACATCAGCTTTCTACCAGTGGCCAGATTCCCTTCAGGCCATCCACCTGTGCTTCTGGGGCGCTGACAGACCTTGGCAGGCTCTAACTGCCTCAGGATCAGCAGTGTCACAGAGGTTCGTGGAAGGCTTGTTATCACAGACAGTGTGTTTACCAGTTTCATCTTCCTCCACATACTGTGTTTATTCCTGATGATGCAGACTATGTATTAAATTGTTTTTATTTAAATCCTAATAATCAGGCATATAATAAAAAATGACCAAAGGTATGAGTAGGTAGTTACTAGTAGTCGGAAAAAAAATGCAGATTATAATAATAACCGTCATCCCTGCTAGAAATGAAACAGTAATAACACCCACTACTGGCAGGGATGTAAGAAGAAAAAGATGGAAATGTGGATTGTTGCAACAGCTTTTTGGAAAGACAGCTGGCAGTGTCTATTAAAAATTTAAAATGTACATGGCTGTAGGCCTAGCAATCCCACTCCCAGGAAATTACCCCATAGCAATAAAAGTATCGATGAGTAAGGCTAAATATACAAGGATGATTATTCCACATTTATCATGGCAAAAGGCTGAAACAAAGAGAATGCCATTCAGCAGGAGAATAAAAAGACTAATACATTTCTACCATGGGGTATTAGACAACCATAAAAAAGAATGCATTCAAGCTCCACTTAACAAACCAGAAGAGTTTAAAGAAAAACATTAAGTTGTAGGAACATGTATATAATTCCACATTCATAAAACAATGACTAAATAAAGCCTCATATGTATATATGATTTTGAGCATGACAATATATATGGAAAGTAACACATGAGGTTTGTAACATAGATCACCTATTGGTGGGACAAAAGAACAGAAGAGGAAAGGAAGAGAGCTATTTAGGAAAAAAAAGTTTGAAAAGTTAAAGTGTTCATAGAAAATAGTGTATTTGATGTGACCCAGGTGAGTAATACAACATATGCACGTGTGTGTGCAAAAAGGGATGTGCTAAAAGAAATAATCACCAAGTGGTAAATACAGTTTTCTCCTGATAGGGTGATTTCAGGTAAGTTTTACTATTTCCATAGAGTTTTTTGACTTTTGAGTTTTTAAAATACACATGCATAATTTATATAATATAAAAATTTACTGGAAAAGGAGCATCCATGATTGTTAGAATGGTTTTTCTATATCTATTCTGCCCCATTTTATTGTTTCCATGCCATTTTTTAAAGTAATCAGTGAACATAAACTGATTTGCTAGTGGCCCTACCATGTGTCCTGGGTCACCCACTCTTCTCGCTCTGGGTGTCTGATACAATACATATTTGTTGCCCTCTCCCTGTCTTCTTGAACCCCTGAGTCTAGCTGCAAATCTGTCAGATCGATCTTCCTAATTCTGGCTTTATTATCTCTAAGGTGGCTTGCTACCTATACTAGCTGTAATTTTACCTGATAATTTACCATCCAGTTATCACTTTGAATGTCTAGACCAATTTTGTCATAATAAATATCATTATTTCACTCTTTAATGCTGTCTACCAACTAGACAGCTCTCTCTTCTTTTTCATTTTTCTTGGCATGGACATTGTCCACGTTCAACTAAGTGAGTATGAAGCACCCAGAGATGGGGAAGAGTCTGGGGATGAAACTATTTAGGCACCAGATGCAAGATTTGAGAGTGCTTAGTGTGGGAAGGAGAACACTTAGGAATGGCATTCTGTATGGACATAAATACTTAAATGGAAATGGCATCCAGAGAAGAGCCAGGGCAGATGGAAGTTGTAAAGTGTAGCAGAATCCAAGGCTGAACCTTTTCACAATAAGAGTTACCCCAAAATAGTTTGGGACAGAAAGGAGTTCATGCAGAAAGGAAATGTTCAAATGGAGACATGGTTTTCATCATCAGTAAAAGGACTTCATTTGGAGACAGAAGCTGAATCAGATTTTCTCTTATTTCCTTTTCACCTCGGAAATTCTGTGAATTCTACTTATTGATTTACACGTATGGTTATTTATTTCAAAAGCTGGTTGGGTGAACTCATATCTTCTTTGTAAATACTGGAATTTGGATCAGATGATCCATTTGGGGTCATAGCATATACAGATCAACCTTCTCTTCTCCTTCCTGTGTCCCCTAATTCAAAAAGTGTTCAAAGCAGGTTGGACAGAAAATGTTCTCTGGTGGATCTTCCTTATTTTTGGCTTTCATACTGCCCCACACCATTGAAGGTCACCTCTGACTATCTGGCTACAGTGGATGTTCCAGAAAATACATATTTGTAATCATAAAAAAGGGCTTTACATCCTAACATTTTCCTCATCCTTTTGTTCGATGCCTAAAATCTGAACTCAACATCTTAGAAGTAAGACCTGCTGTTAATCTTCCTAATGCTTCTCTTTTGGAAACTTCTCTCTCCTTAGCTTTTCAGAACCAAAGTCCACACCCAACGCAAAGGCACTATTGGGCAACATAGTCCCCCAGAATTTCCACCAAAAATCTCCTTATTAGCTTCTTAAAAATGAATGGTCTTTGTTCCTTTCAGCATTAGTCCCTTTCACCTCCCAAACTTGTAAGGTCTTTGCCTGAGGAAGGTGTAGACCATTTAGAAAAAGATGACTGCCAATACCCCGTTGCAATCCTTCCCTTGACTGTTGTCTAAGGTGTCCTGAGTTTTTATAATGGATCATCACTCTCTCTCTATGTGTGTGTGTCTCTGTCTACCTCTCTCAATCTCCTCCTCATAACACCCTTTTCTCTCTGTCTACTTTCTCTCATGTCCCTAGCTACTGTGGCTTCTTATGACTGTCTGAATCCTCCAAAAGTGTTTTTGAGTTGTTGGAAGTAGGGATGGGGACCATTCTGTACTACATTTGCTCTTCTTGATCCATCGCTTCATGGCAATTTTTCTTTTAATGTATTACCTTAGCTAGATAATTTCCTTAGTAATTTGCAAATCTTTGCTACTCTACAATAATCTGAGTATTATGCTCTCTAACTAGCAGCTCTTTAATAGTCTTCACCTACTAAATAAATGGCTCTATTTGACCAGTTATACACATGAAATACATCTTTGGAGCCATTCTGCACCAACTTCTTTATTCTTTATAAATTCATTCTTTTAAGTCCCTAATTTCTGTATAATTCAAATATTACTAGAAATAACCTACTAAATTCATTAACATTTAGGGGAAATGACAAATATAATTCTATGTTTAAACTCTTCTCTGTAAGCTGTTCATGATTTAATGTAATGCATTTCTGGCATTAGAAAACTAGTGAATTAGAGGTTAAAAATGGAGAATTTGAAAGACGCTTCCCTTCAGATGGGAAGACCATATTCTAGGAGAGCATATCCTAAACATGTAAGGTGTGAAGAAACAGTAAAAAAAAAAAAAAAAAAAAAAAAAAAAAGCTGAAGAAGTTCTGGATTTAATAAAAATCAAAATCTTTATATTACACTCCAGGGCTGAAATTTGAACAAATAACATAAAATAACTACTTGAATAATAATAAATAAAATAATTGAAGCCAAAGAGAGTCCATGAGATTATGAAGTTACCATAAATATTTAAGTGAGACTCTAAAAAAGAGGGGCATCCTATCCCAAACCTATAAATTAAAACTGTCCTCAGCAAAATGTGGAAAACTTCTAACTTTGAGGTGCTTACTGAGCATCACTTGCCCATGATTGGCCAGCTCTTACTACAATTTATGATCCTTTGCTCTTATAAAATACTTAGAAGTACTTTTATTTTAACTTACAGCAGTATCCAATTATTTCTATTTCTGGAAAAAACACATAGCATGAAAGACAATTTTCAAAGCCAAGAACATGAAATAGATACAGTTCAGTTTAAATGGAAATGAACTTTTCCCCCTCCATCTCTATATATAAAGACATATATAAATACAAAGAGGAAAGAGACTGACTATAGGGGAAGAAAGCAAAAGTAATTTGGGGAGATTTCTAGAAAAGCTATGTCACTAAAAAGAAGTTTTAATAATTCACAAAACTTCAGAGTTTTTAACATTTCTCACCATCTTAATATAACTTTTCACTAAATTCAGACTGGCTCACAAGTTTCAACTGTGCCTTCATCATCCTTTTCTAAGGATGATTATTAAGAAAGATAATTAAAATATATCTGGCTTGTGAAATCTTACAGAAATTTTTAAAAGGATACAAGTCAAGCAAAAATGTACTGTAAATAGCCTAGAATAATTGACAGAGGACACCTAGTGGTGGTCAAGAGTAATGCCATATTCTTCTGTAACACAAGCTTTGTGTTTCACAATTATACAAGAGAACTTCAGAAGATGTTGTCATGTACCTGCCATCTATGTCACTTTCAACTGGATCAGAGATGCCACAAACAAAGAAGCCAATTAACAACAACAACAACGAAAAACTATCATTTGACTTCTATATGAGAATTTGTCCCAAATACTTCAAAAAAATACATGTATATAGTCTGATAGACAACAAAACTGTATTATATACACTAAACTTGCTAAGAGATAGATCTTAACTTTTCCGGCCACTAGGAAAAAATAATTATGATAATTGTGACACAACAGAGTGTTGGATAATGTTACAATGGCAATCATATTGCAATATAAATGTTATCAGATCATTATATTGTATACATTAAGCTACCCATTCTATGTCAATTATAAATACTTTTAAAAAATGTGTAGTCTGGCTAGGAAGTTGTGGAACTTTTGATCACACAGTAGATAGTCCTATAACAAACAAATAAAACTTGCTTCTTTTTAAGTGCTAGATTAATGTCAACTATGTTTTTAAATGAGAAATGCACTGAGTAATTTCATAAAACAATGTTATCATTGTTATTCTATGTCAACATTGTGCCTGCTATGAACCAATCATTTTGTGCGAGGTGCTGGGAATACAGAATGAGTGGATACAGCCCAGGTTCTAGAAGGTGGAAGAAGGAGACAGAGAGAGGTGATATGAAGTTTTAGGGCTCCTGAAACAAAAGAATGTACGGTAAGAACACAGAGGAAAGGACCGTTGGTTTTACTTCTTGGGGAAGTGAAATCAGGAAATGCTTCAAGAGAGGAGGCAAGATTTGGGGTTGCTGTCTTAGCACGACGTGTTGTGTGGTCAGCTTCCTCGGATGCCGCTTCTGTTTGTGAAACAGGGTAAAAAGGATGTATTGTTGCTCCTCATTCTGGCTGCATCAGGCTTGCTGTCTGATCATGGAGATTTGTCATTAAGTTTCCTAGGTCTTCTTAAAACTAACTTAGCAAACTTTTACTCTATTCCAAACACATAGGAAGAATAGATTAAAAAAATTTTTTAAGCTCATATATTTGGAAATGAAAAAAGCAGGAGTTTGGGATCCAGACAAATAGGGGTCTTGCCTTGTGTCTACCATAACAATCATGAGTTTTGGTGAAACCACTGAGACTCAATCTGTTTTCTTTTCTGTCAAATGAGAGTTTGGTATATGGTGCTGTCTCAGATCCCTTTTACTAATTCTAAGCATTAAATCACTCACACACACACACACACACACACACACACACACATGAGTCTAACCCATCTGTGATGGTTTTCAAATATGTCCACAAATCCTTTTTCAGTCCTTCTTTCAAAAGGAGCCAAATTCCTCTCCCCGTGAGTGTGGGGCAGACTTAGTGACTGACTTCTAACAAATAGAATGTGGTAGGAGTGACGGTGTCTGATTTCCCAGATTAGGTCATAAAAGGCATTGCACCTTTTGCCTGGCCCTCTCTTAGATTACTCATTCTGGGGGAAGCCAGCTGCGTGTCATGAAAACACTGAGGCAGACCTTTGAAAGCCCCATATGGCAAGGAACTGAGGCCTCCAGCCAACAGCCATGTGAGTGAGCCATCTTGCGAGATTCTCCTTCCCCTGTCAGCACCTAGATGACAGCAGCTCCGCCAACACCTTGGCTACAGTCTCATTAGAGACCCTGAACCAGAACCACTCAGCTAAGCTGCACCAGAATTCTTGACCCACAGAAACTTTGAAATAATAAACATTGTTATTTTAAGCCTCTAAATTTTGTAGTAACTTGCAGTAGATTATGAATACACCATCTCCCAAGCTATCTCCTTCTTGGCTCATAACCTAATCCAGAACATCTAGCGTTCAAACCCAGTGGACAATAATGTAGATGCAGAATCACTGTTTCACTTTGAAGGTCTGAGCATTTACTTTTCTACCCCTATCTTTGCCACAAGATGGAAATCTTAATACTCACCCTGTCTCTCTAGACCTTTCTTTGCCTAACAGTGTTATTTCTAAAAGGCTCAGTTGCCATTTGTAATTTACAGCTCTTTTAACTAGTGTGTTCAGTCTTTACCATTTCAGAAATCAAATTGGGACAATGACAGAGCATCATATCTTTGCAGTTCCTTTAGGTCTTTTCTGCAGCTTCATTCAAAGTGCACTCTCCTCCAAGCCAGGATAAACAAACGCTCACCCTTCCGTAGGTGCTTTGACTTCCTACGACCCCTGAACAGCAGCCCTAACTCAGGGATTCAGAACATAAGGCAAAGGCTCAGGCTAGTTTTCACGTTTTTCACACGGACACAGGGACTCTTGTCAGCATAACTACCTAGGTCTCCCAAGGTAATTACAAACACTAAAAACTTCAGTGACCCCAGATTGCAAGGTAAAAATGGGGCAGTAGGAAGAATATCACCTACGTCACCAGTGGTGCTGCTGTGACTGAGTCACAGCACTGCTATTTACTTGCTCTCTGACTGCAAACAATGTATTAAACTGCTCTGAGCTTCAATTTCCTCACCCAGAAAATGAGAGTTTTGATACCTGCTTTACAGACTGGTTATAAGGGTCTAGGACTGTATTGAACATGAAAAGTCCTTTATAAAGTGTTTTATACATTGTAGTTATTATTTTTATTATATTGAGTCACCAACGAACACATACAAATCACTTAAAAATCGGTCAAATTCCAAGATCTAAGAGATTTGTAACACTGCCAAATCTATCCCCTCTTCCGATACAATGGAAGTGCGGAGTGGTGGGTGAAAGGAGGCCAGAAAGTCAGATTTTACACTGCCCCCACCCAGCGGGCATCACCATGGGCAAGAGGCTTTCCTCAGCTAGGAAACAGGGCAAACGAGTCAGAGAATGTTAAGATATCTTCTTGGATGCTAGTAATTGTTAAATGACACTTGTGGTTTAACAGAGAAGGGAGAATTTTTTTTTAAAAAAAGAAAAATAATTAGCATATTTTTGACTACTGTATTAAGAGGAAGAATTTTTACTGTGCATTCATTTCATTTGAAACAGTCAGCATGAAAACCTTCCTATCTGTTTTGATAAGTAGCTAGCTGGTGTTGAAGGATTCATTTTCTTTGTAGTTTGATGCAATTGAAATGAGTTTGCTAGTCACCTCTTGAAACCTATGGAACTTTAAAATTAATCACTTAGAATATGAAGATCCTAGTGAGGCTATTAAACTCTATGACTTTTAAATGTTAAAATCACTAAAGCCGCTTTAATTTTACTGGTAATGACATATACAACCTTTTATAGTAGTTAAGTATTCATATTAAATTATAATAAATATTCATGCTGAACCGTAAGCCACCTGATATTGCAAATGGTCGTTTATGTTGTCACTGATGGACCACTGTCAGATCTGCTAGGATAATGTTTATAATTTATTTAGCAATATGTCACAAGAAAGTGTCCAATTCCACACTATTTCTATCTTAGTAGCAATGGATGTTGCCAGGGCATGGTGAAGTATAAATGATTTCTCAATTTAAACATGAAGCTACTACAATAAAATGCCCATGGCTAAGAAAGTCATTAGCATCCACTATAGAACAAGCTTGTGACACACAGTACATACTCACACAAGTAGAATACTTGATATTATAGACAAAAAAGAAATAAAGAAATCAAAGCAGAATGTCCTCTGATTTCCAGCAAGCACAGCAGGGGTGGATGGGAGCCTTAAATGAGATGCACAGGAAAGGTTAGCTCTTTATGGGAAGCCAGATACTTTCTATCAGCAAGGGAGCAGACTTCAAAGCCAGGTCAGCCAGGGAAACCTGGAGCTTAAAGGAACTGGAAAACAGACATCTTCTGGAAAAAAAAACTATGGCTTCCAAGGGATGACTACATGACTACTAAAAATGGAAGGCCTCATTAATTTTATGTAACTCCTAATCACCAGATGTTGCCAGCCATATGGAAAGAAATTTAATGTTTTCAGAGCGTGATGTGTGTGTGTTGTTGGGGAAGAGAGGTGGGGTGGGGTACGTGTTTGCGATTGTGAGTGATGGGGTGACTGATGTGAGTGATGGGCGTATGGAGGAAAAGGGATGGTGGTGGTGGTGGTGTGTGTGTAAGCACAGTACAAATATTTAGATTCTCCTAAAAATATTTGTTTTACTAGGTCTTTTAGTTCATCAGTAGAGAAAGAAGCACTGATATTTGTGATAATGTCCTCTTAGCCCTATATATTTTTTAGTTTCTAATGTATTTCGATAGGCACTATTTTATCTGCTTTTTTAAACAATGTTATCACTAATACTTTACTACAGAAGAAATTCAAGTCCAAAGAGCACAGAGTCACAAAATTCATACATGGCAAGACCAGGGCTTGAACCCAGGAGACCCACACTCTCCACCTAAGTCTATAAGAAAATGTGGAGAAAAGGCTTAAGACTGAAGTAGTTTCCCTGGTGCCTTAGAAAACTACCGTGGGTTACTTCTTACTACCTCTCATTTAAATTATTCAGCTTCTTAATCTGGTCCCCTTGTTGTGACACCAGTTGAAGAAATGGCTCCTCCATTCACTCCACATTTTTGATACTTACTATCTGCCTAGAAATGTGTTAGGTGCTGCAAATGCGTCTCTGAATAAAATGCCATGCCTGATTTCAGGCTGCGTACACTCAGGACTACTAAAGGAGAGGGTCAAGCACTTTTTGGTATTACCACCCCAGAGGGTGTTCAGAATTCCTCCCAGCTCTTCCCAAAGATGCACCAGGAACAAAGGCAAATACACTAAGAGGGCCTGGGTATCATGGGGCTAAAATAGTCTGTGATGAGCTGGGTTTAAAACTCAAAGTTCACATGTAGGTTCTTGTACACATCCTCTCATTTTCTTCATCCTCTCCCTCCCCTTTTTATTTCTTTTTCATCTTTTACTCTTCCTAAGTCTCAATTGACACCACTATTCTACCTCATGTGACCAAAGTGTGTATACGTTCCTGATCAGGGTCTTATGAGTCCAAGAACCCCCACGAGTAAAGCTTCTTCTTTAGGGAGGCCTCTAGTGGCGATGTCTGGAACTGCAAGGAATTTGACAGTAGCTCTTGGGAATTAAGATAGCTTCATACTGATGAGAATTGACGGTCCTTACTAAGTCTGAATCTGGATTATTTAGGAATACCAAACTATAGGGACAGCTACATGCATGAGTAACGCTCCATAGAGTACAGAGAAGTCTCTTATAATCTCAATAAGAAAGAGTCAAATACGCTTATTTAAAATAAACCAATCTGTTTTCAAATTTGAACCCTCACTTGGCCAGACTGAAATTTAACCTCAGTCATTTTGGCCTAAGGACTCTCATGGTTTGATCATTAGTGAGGCATTCCAGAGACCCATCCAATTGTAAAGCATCTGTATTAGTTACTACGGAAATGCCCATTGTACCATTGTCTCCCAAATTCTGCAGGTCTACTGCTCTTATCCCTGAGTAGAGCAAATGAATCTTTGGGAACCATACAGCCATTCCTCTCTCTACCACCTACGTGGGGGTCCTGAAAAGGAGCAAGGCGTGCATGTCTGCCATTCAAGAAGCCCAGAGATTTCATCATCTCCCAGTCTCAGAAAATTATTCTTTTCCTGAGGAAGATTCTTTTTCCTCCAAGATTCTCTTTGTGATGTCCCTCTCTCCACACCTTCAGAGAAGACCTTTCACAATATCCATGAGGGCTTATACTCAAAAAAGAGAAAGAAAAAAACAAATCCAACATATGATATGTCCTACATTTTTGCATGCAAGTTCTGTTTTCTACCATGCCATAAATCTCCCATCAGCCAAAGCAGCATAGAGTCGGACAGTTGTTTGAAGCAGGGGATGAGAATAAGGAAATATAAGAAAAAATACAGATTGCTATGTCACATTGGGGATGAATTTGTGGGGGGTGGCCACAATTCAGTCCATAACATTTAATGAGTTTTTAACAAATGTTTTTAGACCATGGGAACATCACTTCAGCTTTGAAAATGCTGTTTTCTGAAGGAAGAAGTGCTTAAGAAATAAGCTACATGGAAAAATTTGTTCCTGAGTTGTGTGGTAATCTGTCAACCCTGCAGAATCTTAGATTTAAGATACATGAAAGATTTAAAATTAGATGTATCCATCATTGGAAGTGTTTAAGAAATTCTACCAATTCAAGAGGAAGGTGGCCCAGATACAGATGCTAAAGAAGGAATCGAAACCACACATGTGACCCTTTGGGTGGGCTGAGAAAAATAAGAAGGAATGAAGGAAGTAAGACTATTTGTACATATTTTAAAGTTTTAATTTCTGAGTATGTCAGGAGCGGTAAAAGTCACTTGAAGGACTTTCTGTGGGAGCAAGTAGTTGATTATAATATAAAGGGGGTCTGGTGTGATTATGTGCAGGGTGTCAGCAAAACTGAGGGTTTGAATTATTTGAACAATGGTGTTAAACAGCATAAGGGCTGAGAGCTGGGGCTTAGGAGCCAGAATACTTTGATTCAAATCTTGATCTCTACTTACCAGCTTGTGGAAGCTACTCAGACTCTGTGTCCCTCAGATTCTTTATCTATAAAATAGGAGCCAGAATAGTAACTACTTCATAAATTTGAGGTGAAAATTCAATGAGTTAAAATACATAAAATTCCTAGACCACTCTCTGGTAACACTAACTGTTCAATACATTTTAACTTCGATTACTGGTTGGACACCATGTGAGGAGACAACACCCAGAATGGTGAGGTGAGCAGCCCTGCAGACCCTCTTTGCTGCAAAATAACCACAACCACTGAAAATTACTTTTTTAAATACCATTAAAATCTCTTTAAATTATCCTATGGGCACATAACAAATGAAGAAATATTCACTTAAGAACATCTACTAAATATTGCTAAGACTGGCCAGAGTGTGACATTTAAGCCATGACCCCACTACCTATCCCCCCACCAAAGTAGAATGGAAGCTCCACTTCGCAGGACTGTGGCAAGATGGAAATTCCTCTCCCTCAATCTGCAGTTCATGGCTACAGTATCTGTCTAAGAGGGCCAGGCTACCAACATTTCTTATTTCCAGCTCTGTATCACAGAGGCTAAATGCAAGTAAGTGTACACAAGTGGTCAAGTGTCCCTTTCTGCTATATGGCTCCCACATATAGGTCAGAGGTTCTACCATAGATGCAGCAGGATGAGAATACTGGGGTCCTAATTGCCCTTGTCCCAGAAAACATGTAGGGTGGAGACATGTAGGATTCCAAGAAGATCCTTAGTTAGTACCCTGCTCATAAAGCAGGCATGCTACTCTAAGAGAAGTAGCCATTGACCCTGCTTCCGGTTTCAGAACAGTGATGCAGAGATTTGCCCAAGGGAAAGACAAAATATAACAGAGTTCTGAAACCCTCTCCACGGGAATTGACTTTATTTGCAATAGAGTGTGAGGAAGTCCAAGTCCAAGTGCATCATCAGAAATAATGAAGATTTTGGTGATAAGCAATTAAGAGGAGCCTGGTCATTCCATGAGAGCAACAAGTATAACTGTAGACCAGTGGAAGTTTACCAGAGATAAACAAGACAAAAGACAGCTAAGGAGAGCCTCATCACCACCCTGGACTTGGAACAAACCACAAAGACTTCCTCCAAAAGAGACTGAGTTTAATTGGATCAGAGTGTGGAGTAATTAATGCCTAGAATATTGTCAAAAAAAATAGAGCAAGAAACACTAAATTAGTGGAAGCTAACAGCTGGGTGTGATACCAACAGATATAGACAGCTTAACAGAGATATTAAGGAGAGAGACAAAGGGATCCTTGCTAGAATCACAATCACCCTAGATGACTGTGAGCATGCCGAAGACTGCATACTCTGAGGAGTGACATCCTTAACAATGAGACTGAATGATGAGGGAGAAATAAACTTTCCTAAAATAGTCCTGCTAAATCACTAAAATATTAAGCAAGCAAACAACAGCAAAAAGCCTCAGAAAGGAGGGATCATTTTCCAGAATTGTTATGATACATTATCTAAAAAGTCCAGTTTACAACAGAAATTAAAAGACATTCAAAGAAACAGGAAACAGTATAATCTCTGAGTAGGAAAAAAGGCAGGCAACAGAATCTGCCTTTGACAAGATCCAAGCATCCAACTTAGCAAACAAAGACTTCAAGCAGCTATAATTAATATGTTCAAAGAACAAAGGAAACCCTGCTTAATAAGTAAAAAAGGTATGATGACAACATTCAGTTAAATAGAGAACATTAATAAAGAGACAGAAATTATATTTGTATATACACACACATATATATGAACAGATACATATTAAATGAAAAGTACATAACCAAAATGAAAAATGTCTAAGAGTTGCCTAGTAGCAGATTTGAGCTGGCAGAGGAAGCAATCGGCAAACTTGAAGAATCATCTTAAGAATAGAGGAAAATGAATGAAAAAATAATTGTCTCACAGAATTAGAGGACAATATTAAATTCACCAATATCAAATTCACCAACATTTGTGCAATGAGAGTATCATAGAGGAGAAAAGATAAGAGCTAAAAAAAAAAAAGAATAAATAATGGCTGAAAATTACCAAGTTTGATGAAAAACATTACCTACACATCCAAGTAGCTCAATAACCGAAATGCAAGAGATTGACATCCAGACATACCATAGTGGTAATACTGAAAACAAAGAGAAAGAGGACTTCTGGAAGCAGTAAGAGAAGCAGACTCACCACATACAAGGGAGTCCTAATAAACTAAAAGCTGACTTCACTTGTGAAACAATGAAGGACAAGAAGCAGTGGGATAACACATTCCAAGGGCTCAAAGGAAAAAAAATTTATCCACCAAGTATCTGTATCTAGCAAAACTAACATTCAAAATGAAGGCAAAATAAAGTCATTCCCATGTAAACAAAAACTAAAAGAACTTGTTGCTAGTGGACTCACCCTACAAGAAGTTCTTAAGGAATTTGTTCAGACTGAAAGCAAGTAGAACCAGAGAGTAATTCATATCTACTTATAAAAAAAATAGAATGCCAATAAGGTAACAATGTAATTATAAAATATGGTATAGTTGAGTATAGTTGCATATTTCTTCTCCTTTCTTCCATTGGCTGATTTCAAAAGCAATTGTATAAAACAATACGTATATAATTGTGTCATGAAATTATAACATTTTTGAAATACAATATATTTGACAATAACATCACAAAGATTGTGTAGGAACAAAGCTATACTGAAGTGAGGAAATGGAACCAGATGGTAACTCAAATCCACAGGAACAAATGAAGAGAACCAGAAATAGTAAATGAAAAGGTTAACATAACAAACTCCATAAATATATTCATGTTGTCACTTCCTCTCTCAACTTCTTTAAAAAAATATAAAGTTATATAAAGTAACAATTATAAGAAGGTGTTGTTGGATCTGTAGCATACATAAATGTAACATATATAATAATAATAGCACAAAAAAGCAAGAGGGAATAGAGCTATAAAGGAGTAAAATCTATAGCTCACTGGAATTAAATTGGTATAAGTTTGAAGTAGATTCTGGCAAATCAGGTACATATCATAAGCTCTAGAGCAACCACTAAGAAAATAACTCAAAAAATACTGAAATACAATTAAAGGAATTAAAATGTTACACTAGAAAGTATTCACTTTACACAAAAGAAAACAGTGAAGTAGAAACAATGGAACCAAAAAAATGTTGACATATAGAAAACAAAAAGTCAAATAACAGACATAAATTCAACTATATCAACAATAACACTAAGTATGAAGGCATCAGACAATCCAATCAAAAGGCTGAGATCACCAGGCTGTATAGAAAAGCAAGATCCAACTGTATCCCGTCTACAAAAAACACTTGTAATCCAAAGATACAAAGAGGCTGAAAGTGAAAGGATGGGAAAAGATTCAACCAACAATCAAATCAAACTGGAAGATATATACTAATAGATTTTAAAATCTAAAATAGAATTTAAAATTTAAAAATGTTACTACAGATAAAGACATTTTGTATTGATAAAGGACTCAAACCATTAGAAAGACGTAGCAATTGAAAAAAACATATGAACAGAGCCCCAAAATACATGAAGCAAAAGCTGACAGAATTAAAAATGTAGACAATTCAACTATAGTAGTTGGAGACTTTTAATAATGGATACAACTAAGCAAAAAGTCAATTTTAAAAAAAACAGAAGACTTGAACAACGCTATAAACCAATGAAGCCTAACAGACATCTATAAATCACTCCACCCAATAACAGCAGAATACCATTCTTTTCAAATACACATTGAATATTCTCTAGGATAGACCATATATTAGGCCATAAAATATGCCTCAATAAATTTAAAAGTATTGAAAACATACAAACTCATTCTCTGATCCCAGTGCAATGAATTTAGAAATCAATTTCTAAAGAAATTTGGGAAATTCACAACTAAATGGAAGTTAAATAACATACTCCCAAACAACCAATTAGTCAAAGTAGAAATCACAAATGAAACCAGAAACTCATTTGAGATGAATAAAAATTAATTCACAACATGACAAAAGAAGAAAGATCTCAAATCAGTGTATTAGCATTCCACCTTAAAAGACTGGGAAAAGAAGAGCCAACTACAGTTCTCCTTCTGTAAAGTCTTCCTTCTGATTAAAGGTTACTTTAATCTATATTCTTAGAAAGTCAGACTACCAAAAATGACTCAAGAGAAATTTTTTTAAAGTATAAGATCTATAATGAGTTAAAAGATTGAATTAGTAATAAAATTTCCCCCCAAATAAGCTCAGATCCAGATGATTTCACTGATAAATTCTACCAAATATTTAAAGAATTCTTTGCAAACTTTTTCAAACATTAGAAGAGGCAACACTTTCCTCATTCCATGATGCCAGTATTACCCTGATACCAACATCAAAGGCATCACAAGAAAACTATGGACCACTACCTCTCACGAATTTAGACATAAAAATCCTCAACTAAATACTAGCAAACTAAACCCAGCAACATCTAAAAAGGATTACATAACCACGAGCCAGTGGAATTTATCCAAGGTTGGTTTAACACCCAAAAATCAATTAATGTAATATACCAAACCAATAGAATAAAGAAAAAAAACACGTGGTCATCTCAATAAGCAGGGAAAAATAGATCTGACAAAATTCAACATCCCTTCAAAATAAAAATAAACAAAAAATTAGGAATAAAAGAGAACTTCCCCAGCCCGAAAAAAATCTCTCTCCAGTGCCTGGGATGAACCAGGGCCAGCAGTACCATCAGGGTGCTGATGCAGACCAAGATCCTTGTGGTCACTCATCCCCATTTTTCTTCTTCAGGGCATTGTACAACTCTACCACCACCACCACCACAACAATGTATGAGATTGACTATGGAGCCAGCCAGGGGCCCCTTAGCCCAATTTCAGAAAGTGTTCTGGTGATAGGACCACTCTCACTAGCTAGCATGAGGTTTATTTCACTGCATCACAGTATGGTGCTCGTGTGCCCATACTGAGTGAGTCTCACTCACAGCACAAGCTAGACAAGTTCAGGGCTCTGAGCTACCTCTGGGTATGAGCCATCTGTTGTGGGCCTGTGCGTTATCTCTCATTCTTCTATACGTCAGCTGTTGTTGACTGCAGGTTCCCTCTCTGGTTTACAGAACCCAAGAACAGTAGTAGTATCTGTAGGTCTCCTTTATCCTGAGAGTTCCCTACTGCTAGAACCCAGGACAGTTGTCCCATCCTCTCTGCAGGCTTCATGCTATGTGTCAGACAGTCCTCCATCTGTGGCTGCACCAATCTCTTCTGAAAGGTTTAAAGACATGTGCCCTGCGATGCCAACCAACCTTCTGATAGATGCCTTCTCTTGCCTGTAACCTATGTAGTGACATTGTACTACAGTGTCCCCAGTCGGCCTTAAGCTATAACAGAAAGAGGGCAAAGATTTCTAGTGTGAATGGGACAGTTTTCACTCAGTACACAAGTGCTTTCTCTGTATTCCCCACTGATGGCCTGATGTGGGACGCAGGGCTGCAATCGACATAAAGAGAGGTTACAATCTAGGAGTATTGTTATTACTATTCAAAGAGGTCTAGAAAAGACATGGTTCTATGTTTATGCTATAAAATTCTGAATGGTAATTTTATCATGATCAGGAAACAAATTATTATTCACACTTTTCCAGAGACCCTGGGTAGAACTTGCATGTGTGGCTATCATCAATGAAGCACAGTAGCAACCTTTGAGAGAGTCATCGAAAGCCACTGTACACCAGCAGCTCTGCTGGGAGATAAAACATCTTGGATTTCTTAGTCTTTCTGCAAAGAAACTTAGCCTCCTGAGATTTCTCATAGGCCATGAGAATTAGACCGTAGTCGTCTGTCTAGCTAATTGCTCTGATACAGCTTGTCGGAGGTGCCCCAGGGCCCCAGGAAGACTGAAGGCTATCTCCCCAAGTATTTAGATTTCAAGATGGAACGAAGCCCAGGAATTTGGAAAGATACTTAGATTGCAAAATCAGAGACACCAGGGAGTATTCGGCTCCTAGAGAGATTTTATTTACACATCCAAGGTTGAAGTTAGGATCCAGTCCCATTACTTATCCAAGGAGGAGGACAGTTCCTTTCTTCCCCTCTTTAAGCAGAGAAATGCTACTTTTCCTGATCTCTCACCTATGGAGTGTCCAGCTCCTCATGTAGGACATTGAATCTGGCCCTCATTGTGTCACCAGAGGGTTAGCACTGGGGCAAGGCACTGGAGGCTTATCCACTTGTATCACAAATGCCCCTAAAAATTGTGTGCCAGGTAAGTGGTTAGGAGGGGGAAAAAGCAGGGAGGAGGATAAGCATTATGATGACAGGATTACAACTTCAAACAAAGTATGCGGGCTTTGTTTACGGGCTCACTGAGGTTACATTTGAGTGAAGACCTGAAGGAGATGAGAGGACCAGGCATTCTGACATCTGAAGGAGCAACACTCCAGACACAGGGAAAGTGAGAGCAAATGCTCTGAATCTGGGCATAGCTGACAGTTTTTGAGGAAAACAAAGAGATCAGTGTGGTTGAAAAGGAAAAGAAGAGGCCAGGAGAATGGTAGCAGAAGGGACCAGAACGGTGTCTGGAGCCAGACCTTCTAGTACCTGCAGGACATCCTATTTAGATTCAGAAGAAATAGCATTGACGATTTACGGAAGTCATAAGCAAACTGAGGATTATTTTAGTTGAATTATTGCAACCAAACCGCACACAGGATTATTTTTTTCAGTAATAGATTATTCCAAATTCATTCATAAGGAAAGTAATAACTTAGGAAGACAGGTTTAAAGTCTATTGCAACTCATAAACAGTCTTGGTTATGGATAGTAAAGGATTCTGCTATTGATGATCAGATGATGATCTGGGGACATGTCACAGGGAGCAAAGAAAATGACTTGCATTTCACAGTCAAACAAAGGGCTTTCTAAAATTATTTGAAAGCCATATAAACGCTATAACAAAAAAAGAGGGGACATGTCCTCATTTATAAGTTAGTGCTCTATTTTCCAGTTAAAATTGAGAAAGAGAGAGACTGAGCAAGAAAATTGTCTTTTGCAGAACAGTAATTATCTCTGGGGAGAAAGACATGTAAAGAAGGAGTGGCTGTCATATTTTGTTTTCTATCTTTCTGTACTATTCAACATTTCTGCTTCTATACTTTTGTAGAATTTAACAACAGCAAGAGTTATGCTGGGAAACTTATGTTTTCTATTTCACTTTATTCTTTGTGCCCACTGTATTTTAAGTGAATAAATGCTACATTATAAGCAATAAAATTAAAAGTTGTCTCAATATTAGTATTTCATGAGCAATAACAATAAAAAATTAAACTATTCAAAACATTTCAAATAACGGCAAACATTTCAACAAACTGGTCTTTAAAAACACTTCCCATCTTCCCAAGACATGGCAGAACAGACAGAGCAAATGAGGATGGGTCTAGAACCAAAGAGAGCTATGCAGGAAATATCTTTCCTACAATATATCTTCCAATAACTCAAACTGCAGGAACAGCGCATGACACTTTCATTTACGCTAACAAGATAATGGTTCTCTAAGTTCCACAGCACTTAATATTTCTTGTACTCATTATTGCATCAGAAAGAAACCACTTAAATGCCTATACGCTTCATTTTCTCACCTGTAAAATGGACACAATCATGTCTACCTTTCAGAATTGTAAAAAGAATCTAAAACTCATCAGTAAACTGTAACATAGCACCTAACAGAGTGCTCAATAGAATTTAAGCAAATTAAATGCCCAAGTTTGAGCGATTGCCTGAGTTTCCATAGTTTTTTAGAGGCAATGCCAGAATGAGAGTTGCTGGTGGAGTGCTTGCTTTCTGTTACGCCACAAGCAGGGGTCTAGGCGTTGGGTTCTGGACCTCCTCCCTGCTCAGTCTGGCTTGTATTGGTTCATGAGAGCCAACTATGTACAGCACTTCACAACTCTGCATTTGGTGACATTATACTGGTAATTAGAAATTGACCCTGATGGGTGTATTTACACCACAGAAATCAGCAAATGTTATAAATCAATGATTTTCTTTATAGGGAAGCTATTCATGGGCAAACCTCCAATTGAGGCTCATACCACTTATCTAGGCTTGTAGATGTGGACCAAATGCACACGTAACATCTATCACTTGGCTCAATATATTGAATGTGATGCAGACATCATCTTTTGGGGAGGCCACTAAGGATTTCAAGTCACAAGGTTCCACTTATAGTTGATAAAGTTTCTAATATGTATTTAATTATCTTGGGGCAACTTCCAAACTAGCTGATTCTCACGCTATAAGTCATTAGATGTCTTTTTAAAAATATCTTAGAGTATTTGTTTTCTAAATGTTGTCTTGCCCTATATTTCTTGAAGCCAGAATAAAAGGCTTAAAATCAGAGCATTGATTTTTTTTTTTTTCCCATCTCTTTTATGTTGGCAGTTCAGTGAAGCTTCCCCTGGAGGCAGAATTCATTGTTCAGGCCTCTGTGCTCCCCAGCATCTTGCTCAACTGTTAATACTGCACTTATCACATTGTGTAACTGTCAGATTTTTCCTGTCTCTTTTCTTGGCAGGATCATGAGCAACTCAAAAATCTCTCAGTCACCTTACCACAACAAGCACCTAAAACGCTACCTGGCTCACAGTAGGCACTCCAAGTGCCTACTCCAACTGAACTCCAACTGTTGAGTTCACTTGAGCTAGCGCAGAAGGAAATAGACGTGATTAACTTCTTTCGATAGATATACCTCAATTAAAAGAAGGCTGCATTTTGGAAGGCTAACGATGAATAATTCGTCTAGGGATAATTGAACGGTTCCTTCTATAACGATATTCAAACCAATAACATATGTAATAAGAGAAGGAAAAGATGGAACAGGGAGATTTTTGTCCAGGAGGTATAGAGACAGTGCACCTCAATTCTATGTGTTACCAGAAGACTTTGTGTTTTAAAACCACTGGCCTAAAGAGATTCTGTAGGCTTTTGGTAAAATGAGGATAATCATACCAACCTGACTTAAATCCCAAGGCTGATATGAGAACTAAATTAAAAAAATGTTTCTGAAAGTCCTCTACAAACTCTAACACACCAAACAAATAAAAAGTATTTTTCTATTGACTGAGACTTACTTTGGAGGAAATTTGGAAATGCCTAATATTGCTATAACTTTGAGATCCTGTCACTTCTTCAGTATTACCTTTGGAAGCCTGTCTTCCCATGCCAAGATACACACTCACCAGGAGTTACCAATGAATGAATTTGGTTTCCTTTTTTCCTTTTTTTGTTTTGGTATTTAAAAAGCACTTGAATGGAACTGTAATATCATACTAACTAATTGGTACTGCCATCTAGTGATTTTCATAAACCAATCAGCTAACTCCATAATATTTAGCTATCCAGATATTTAAACAAATTAAGTACACAAATAACTAATTTTCTGAAAATGACATTTACTTCTTATTTACATGAAGCTTTCTGACATAAAGCTGTTTTATCTGAAAGCTGCTGTTAACATTTCTTTTAAAAATAACTTGCCACTAACATACTAATAATGTGTTGCATAGCTGCTTTGAAGCATCATAGCAGTCATTATTGAAGTATAGATGACTTACAGTGTTGTATTAGTTTCTGGTATACAGCATAGTGATTCAGTTATGTGCGTGTGTGTGTGTGTGTGTGTATTCTTTTTCATTATAGGCTATTACAGGGTTCCCTGTGCTATACAGTAGGACCTTGTTGTTTACCTACTTTGTATATAGTAGTTAGTATCTGCAAATCTTGAACTCCCAATTTATCTCTCCTCACCCTCTTTCCCCGCTGGTAACCATAAATTTGCTTTCTATGCCTGGAAGTCTGTCTCTGTTTTGTAAATAAGTTCATTTGTGTCCATTTTTCAGATTCCACATATAAGTGATATCATATGGTATTTTTCTTTTTCTTGCTTACTTCATTTATTAAAACAATCTTCAGGTCCATTCATGTTGCTGCAAATAGCATTATTTCATTTTTTATGGCTCAGTAGGATTCCATTTTATATATATATATATATACACACACATACATACACAACACACACACATACATATACATGCACACACACATATGTACATATACACACATACACCACAATTTCTTAATCCAATCATCTGTCGATGGACATTTAGGTTGTTTCCATGTCTTAGCTATTGTAAATAGTGCTGCTATGAACATATAGCTGTCATCATTAACTTTGCAAAGTTTTACCTGTTTCTGGAAGATTACTAAATCTTGATATCCATATTAGTAGTATTTCTTTTTCTGTATCAGAAGAGGAAGGGATTGTTTGGTGCCATTACAGGTAGAATTATTCTGGATTTGTTCAAACATTGTCAGTATGTCTTTCTCAGTCATCCAAATATTTGACTGTTAATGACAGTGATCAAGCAGTTGAAATCTGAATAAACTGCCATCCTTCTTATCTGATTTGTCAGACATGTCAGCCTTTTGCCCAAGGAGCTTTATCATTAGAAGTGGATCAGGGGATCGTGTCCTGTGCTGGGAATACCATCTGAGGTCAATGTGTCATCACTGATGGCTCACACAGTAATACCAGGATTTAGCATGACGTGAGGCCTGCAGCCTGCATTCTTTTTAAGGCATGTGGCTTAAGAGATGATTCCTGAGAGAGCTGATAGTGACCTAAGCAAACCTCTGTTTGTCCAAAACTTCATAAATCTGGAGTCTACTTTTAATCACACTTTTGGCATATCACACCTTTTACCCAGCAATAGTTTAAAAACTGATAGTACAATTTTTCTCCATCATCACTGATTTTCCTACATGGAACATTGTATCATTTCCTATATTTTAAAAGGATAAGGTAACAAAGCAAAACAAAAACAAAAACCTAGTTTCCCCGAATGCTGAAGGGCTTGTGCTTTGTGTTTTTACTCTGATTCACAGAAGGAAGTCAAGTCCCTCTCTCTCATGTGCTTTTAGCACTCTGTCTTACTGCCTGGAATTATTTATCAAAATAGTAATTTGATTAAACACCTGCAACCCTGCTGGAGTGCGGGCAACTTAAGAGCAGGGATGCACAGTCCCAACCTGGGCCATCTCTCCCTCCCCAGAGCCTAGCACAGCGTCTTCTCGCATAAGTAGGCACTCAAAAGAAAATACACTGCATGAAAAATAAATGAAGAAATGCCTGAAGCCTTAAAATTATATTTCTGTACATCACCTCTACCAATTACAAACCACACACAGTCTCTCACTATCATTTGTTTCTGAACCCCGCTCTATGAACCCAGCTCTTTCACTAATGAGCTATTACACCCTGTCCAAGCCAACTGCTCTCTTTGTGATCAACTTCCTCATTTGTGAAATCAAAATATTATAGTAAAAAAAATGGTAATTTTAATCTCTTTCTTCTGTAAATTATGCTTTATTTCTGTTTTGTAGATTATTGCCTTGGCCAGAACTAAAAGAACAGTGTTAAATAACAATGCGGATGGAAGGAAGAGACCCTGGAGTTTTAAAGACCTGGGTGACAAGTACTGTGATGTGACCAAAGATGTGTTGTCAGAGTTCTTTTTGAGAAGTATCCTTCTAAGGGTTCTAAGATAATTTAAAGTCTTAGGGTCTAAGATGAAAATGAAGAAAATCAGATAGAGAAAAGGCATAGTTCCTTTTAAACAAGCTGCTATTCTAATACTTTAAACCTAAATCCTGAATTATAATGCAGCAATAAAATCATTTGAGTGCTGGCAATTAGTTGTAAAAGAGAGATGATCATACAGCCTTCTGAGGTAATAATTTGCAGGAAACCCCATAGATTCAGTGTTTTAAGTACTCTTTTCATATTTGATCAATGTAATCTTCTTGTTCATTTTGATGATGTTAACATTAGGCTGCCTGAATCCTTTGATTTACTGCTAATTGTCAATTTCCAAGCCATGCTCAGCAGATGCTCATGCCTACATTCATAGATATAATTATGTGAAACCATCTCTTTAGCAGTCAAGGCCATAGATTTAAAATGTAGGTAAAATAGTAGCTTTGGGAAATGATTATTTTCAAAACCTAGGGTTTCTTTTCATGATTTTTTAAAGAATCTATCTGACAATGTATAGATAAATGCTTTGCCTTTATAGAACCAACCTAAATTGTTTTCCTCCACATGCAGCCTGGTATTTTCCAAACATTTAACAAGGATTAATAAACTTTAAATGATTTTCTCTCTGTCCATTGCTTCACAACAGAGGCCAGTTCTCCTCAGCACCTCCTCACAACTACTCACCACTTCCAGGAACTTAATGAGATTCAAATTCCTTCGTAGCTCAACCTCTCTGGTCTTTGCTCAATGGGCACATATACAAAGTAGCTGGGGATTTGGTAGAAAGGCCAACTGCCAACAACAAAGGTTAAAATTGAGCCCCTGATGTAGACACATTCCCAGGGTGACCAGAAGGCTGAAATGGGAATCTTTCAATCTGGGAGGTAGCAGCTATTTTTGTTACTGGCATAGATATGTATTCTGCATACAGATTTACTTTCATAGCACCAGAAGTCTCTGCCAACACTGAGATTTCTAGGATTCCTTATTCCTCATTGCAGTTTCTCACATACTATAACCTGTATAATTATTTTCTTACAGAAAATAATGAAGTATGAAAATAATGAACAATGAAGTATGGCAGTGTGTCTTGCCCATAGGATTCCCTGCTATAGGAAAAAATCAGGTGGAGTTACATCAGCAAGATTGTAGACTAGGAGGTCCTAGATCTTGTCCCCCACTAAAACAATGACTTAACAACTTCCAGGATGAAAATATCTCTGAGAGAGCTCCAGAGACCAATTAAGAAGCTGCAGCAACCCAGGAGAGAAAAAAAACAAGGATAACCATATGGAAGAGGGTGGAAAGAACCTTTTGATTTTAACTGCATCACCCCATTCGCCAGGCTGGCACAGCTCAATGGGAAGTTTCCTCATGGGGGAAAAGGAGAACAGAAGGACCCCAGCAGCCTGCCCACTTCCAGGGACCTCCACAGTCTTGCTGCTGAGCAATCCCACAATTTTCACTAATGAGAACCCCAGCTTCCAGAGCTACCAGAAGCCCAAGTTGGTACATCTGCCTGGAGCCGGAAGCACCACCAATACCACCATGCACTGCCGTCCAGCAGACACCACCGTGCATCCTCAGGATTTGGTGCAACCACACACTCACTGGACCCAGACGCCCCACGTGCAGCTGACCTGGTGCCCACATGTACCTTTGAACCAGGTACTTGTCATCCCCTGACCAGAACTTGTGACGTTACACTCCCCTGAATCCAGCACCAGAGAACCTATATGCTCCCAGACCCAGTGCCACCACACAACCCCACCCAGCTGGCATCCTCATGCCCACCCACAGCTGAAAGTCCTTCCCTACTGAAGTTGGTATATCAAGTCTGGAGGAGGTACTACTTCTTCTCATGAGCAGACACCAACGTAAGGCTACAAGGAACACAAGAAATCAGGGAAATATGAAACCACCAGAGGAACACAATAAATTTGCAGTAACCAACTCCTTAAAATGAAGATCTATGAATTTTTTGACAATTAATTCAAAATAATTATTTTAAAGAAGTTTAGTGAGCTTCTAGAGAACACAGATAGGCAACTCAATAATATCACAAAAACAATATGGGAAACAAGTTCAACGAAAGGAGAGAGGTCATAAAAAAGAACCAAACAGAATTCAGTTTCTGATAAGGGTTCTCCTGGCTTGAAGATGGCCACCTTCTTGCTGGTTCTCACATGACCCTTCTTTTGCATGTACTTGTGGAGAGAGAAAGAGAGCAGCCTGGTGCCTCTTCCTCCTTTTATAAAGACATTAGTCCTATCAGATTAGGGCTCCACCCTGACAACCACATTTAACATGAATTACTTCCCTAAAGGCACTATTTCCAGAGTCAGATAGGAGGTTAAAGCTTCAACATAAATTTTTAGAAGGACACAGTTGATACCATAACTTTCTGCCTCTGGCCCTCCAAAATTCACGTCCTTCTAAAATTCAAAATACATTCACCCCAAACCAATAGTCCCCCAAAGTCTCAATACACTGCAGCATTAATTCAAGTCCCAAATATTAACTATGTATCATCTAAATCAGTTATGGGTGAGATTTAAAGTATGATTCACCCTGATACGTAATTCGTCTCCAGTTGTGACCTTATAAAACCAGACAAGTCATGCACTTTCAAAATACATTGATGGCACTGGTACAGGGTAGACATGCCCATCTCAAAAGGGAGAAATAAGAAAGAAGAAAGGGGAAATAGGACCCAAGGACGTCTAAAACCTAGGAAAGCAAATTTCAATAGGCCTTAAGACTTGAGGATAATCCTCTTTGGCTAAGTGATTTGTCTCCAGGCCCACTGGGGTGGCAGCATCACTCCCATAGCCCTGGGGCACTAGCCCCACCCTTCTCAGCTCTATACAGGGCAACCTGGTTGCTGAAACCAAAGAAGTGGGCCCACCCTCTGAAACTAAGGAGGAAATGGCCTTACTCTTGGGTCTGTGGTGCAGGTGGTAGCCCTGATGATTTCTGAATTGCCTTTACAGTCATTCTTTCCTTTTCTTCCAGGACATAGCATGCCGGCAGTTGGTAACTCTATTATCCCATACTGCAGAATCCCAAAAGTCTGAAAGTCTTCCTTTATCTCTTCCTATCTCTGTTCCCTTCAGTCCAAGCTAGCAGTATCTCTAGTGGTATAATCCCATCTCTATCCCTGGCTCCTGCTGAGATTCTTGATTAAAATCCTGGATAATCTCTTTATGTGATTGCCCAGCCACATCCTTGGTGTTCTCTCCAGAACTTGTTTTCTCATTTTTTACAATATGGATAGGCTGAGATTTTTCCAAATTTTCAAGTTCTGGTTCCTTTTGGCTTAACAGTTCCTTCAATTTATCTCTTTCCTTTCACATTAATATAAGCAGTGAAAAGAAACTTGGCCATATATGTAATACTTGGTTTACAAATCTTCTCAGTAAATAAATATTTATCACTCAGAAGACTAAAGACAAGGAATTGTACATAAACACTGTTCTTGAATGAGGAAGTCTTCCCATGTGTACATGTTAATAATTCTGAAATCATAATTCATGTGTTAACCTGAAACAAATAGACTGCCAGATATTTCTCCAGCAAAGATGGGCTTATTCAGAATCAGCAGAGAATTGCAATTTGGGGTCTGCAACCATGACGAGCTATGTGCAGGTCCCTACATGGCAAGAGAAGGAGAAACTTACAGAGAGGAAAAGGAAGCTGGGAGGACTACAGTAAACTAGTGTCCATGGCTTTTCATTGACTCAGTCCTTGTCAGGAAGGAAGAGGAGTCTCTTCTTCCAGCTGCCCTCTGCTATGGCTACAGGGCATGAGAACTCCCCTTTTTGGTCTACCAGCTCTATTTCACTGGGGTTTCTGTTTATTAATTCTTTTTACAAATGTAGAGTAGAATTGAACAATTAAGTAAATGAATGTTAATGATAGGAGCCAGTTTTCTCATCGTTGGAGTGGGAGGTTACAGATGTGCAATGGGAAAGGGCTAGATTGATTCATATGGTAATGAATTAGAGTTCCAGCTCTGTCAGCTGAGAGGACCTGAAAGAAATGACACCCTAAGAGCAATGAGACTACCCAGTGCCCAGATCTTGCCTTCTCGTACCATTCCTCTATAAAGAAAACCAGGGTCCCTCGGAGAAATGGCTCATTTTAGGACTGGGGCAAGAAATACAAAAGATAAACTTTTGAGCAATGAACAAGTAAAACTGTGTTGGATTATAACCCAAAGTATAAAATAAATAGCCATGAATTCATTCTGGTATAAATGAATGATTGAATAAATACATAAATGGGGACAATAGATAAATCACCCATGCAGAATTCTTGCAAATAATTTGTGTAGATACCTCACCAGATATTTCACTCTCTAGAAGGGAGAGGATAACTCTCCACTCCTTATGCGTGTGCTGCCCATGGTGACTTCCTTCCAGAGATTACAATATGAAAAGAGGGGGAAAAGAGTAACTTTACAGTGGACAGACCTAACAAAGACTACCTCACCCAGGTGATCAAGGTTAACAACAATCGTGACAAGTTATGAGGATATAAGATACCCTCGGTAAGGCAGGATGAGAATTACACTTGACCTCTGTTTTCTTCCTCTCAAAAAAGCCTCAATCCCTGTCTAATAGTAGGACATACAGACAAATTCTAATTGAGGTACCTTCTACCAAATACCAGACCAGTTCTTCTGACAACTGTCAAGGTCATCAAAAACAAAGCAAGTCACAAAAATTGTCATGGCCAAGAGGAGCCTAAAGAGACACGATGATGAAAGGTAATGTGAATAGACAAAAGGGCATTAGGTAAAAACTAAAGAAATCTAAATAAAGTATGGACTTTAATTAAGATGTAGATAATAGAGGAAATTGAGTATGGGGTATATGGGAACTCTGAACAATCTCTGAAATGTGTGAATGTACACAATTCTGAAATAGAGTTTATTTTTTTAAACCATCAGTTAGATCACTTCTCTCAAATTAGAAATATGTCTACCATAGATAGTTAAGTTAAAAAAACCTGATTTTAAAAGACATTATAGTAAATAGTAATGGCAATAATAATTAGAATTCTCTGTCAAAACTCAATAGAGACATTTATGAAAGATAAGGAATTCCTAGAAATACACTAACCAGAGGTTTTCAGTTCTGCCACTGCCTTGCCACATAAACACAAACGACTGCCAAGCTGGGTAACATTTTACTCTAGAATAATATACTTAATCAATTCATTTATGCATCAATTTTTAAAGTGATTTTGTGTATTTCATCATATGCACTAATGATAAGATTTAGGACATTTTTAAAATTTACAGTCTAGAGCCATACATAATGTTGCAGTATAATAATTCATTTTTTATCATTATAAATGGAGAAAATAAAACCCATATGGTTTGAATTGGTGCCCCCCCCTTTGTCACATGAGTTATATCTGCCTTATTAACACACATCTGTACACGCATCTATGTACCTCTTGTAAATATCCAAAATTTGAATTTTAGCTGCATAGTGTTAACTGCACAATGAGTAACGGATGACTAATTCCATCAGGAAATGTCAGTGTCCCTAAAAATATTAAATTTTTGCTAGATGGAGGTAAACTTTCCCATAAGACAAAGCTCTAAGCCATTTATAAAGCTAAGTGGCCACTTAAATCTTTTCGTGAATGGGGTGGGTGGACAAATGAATAAATTATATGTAAAATTTTTCCATACTCAGAGTCCCTGAGCACTGGAATAACTTGAAGACTTATAAAAACTCATCTTACTCACACTTACTTTTAGCATTTCTAAAGTCTCAGGAAAATGTAGTTGGGTGAAAACATACGTGTGTTATTTGATGATGCTTCTATATATAGTATATCACCAAATAGCAAAAGAAAATATAAACAGAAGTATAAAATGATATAACAGAGATTAATTTTAGTTTTATGGTTGGAAAGAATCTAAGCAAAGACTCCGCAGAACAAAAGTAAGAAATGCTATAAGACATGTATCTAGTGTATCAAATAGAATGGGACTTACTCAACTGCAGTAACAACTTAGAAATGATATAAAGATAAATGTGCAATTATCAATTACATACACTAGAAGACAATTTTAAAAATGGGCTTACTTATACTTATGAGAGACTTTTCACATAGTGTTAAGATATGACTAATCAGCCTGCATACTTGAGAAGGGGAAGAAACTAACCTTTCCTCGATTGTGTCAAAGATCACAATTATGAATAAAACAGAGGGTCTGTATCTTGGGGAAAAATCAGCACAGCTCTCTCAGGCTTTTTCTGCACACATCCAGCAGGTTTAAGAATTGTTCAAGTACTCAACAATTCAACCAAGTAGCTTATCTTGCACCCAAGCTATTGTTTGAATTTGACCTTTTTTATTTTGTTTATTTGTATTACTCTAAACTGGTTATATGTAAATTCATGAAAGCTAAAGATCTCAATTATGTCAAAATCATTTGGCATTATGCAAAGCAATTCCTAGAGTGTTAACTGATGCCTTTCAGAGACCTTCATTCTCCTAGCACTGCCCTGTGTGTTCTTGAGCCAGTGCCAGCCAGAAGAGGCCATACTTTTACCAGAAAGTTTACTTCTGCTGGCTGGTGGGATCTTGGTTAATTCTGGCTGCCTTTAACCCAGTTTAAACTACCCAGGCTTAGTGGCGGTGCCACATTTCCACTAAACCTCAGGCTTTCTGTTAAACCCAGTAGGCTCGCTTTATGCCCATGACTGTACTTCTGTTGTGACTTTCTGATCTATACGTGGTCTCCACCTCTGGGATTAGACTCTTATTCTTGTCATAGAAATAAATTAGAAAACTTCATAAAGCACATAAGAGCTGCTTCCTCAGACTTGTGCCACACATGATAAGCTGTAAGGACTTGGTTATGTGGTACATTGGAACTCTTTCTATGACCAATAGAGAAGAAAACTAGGGTACTGATTTCATTTTTCTCCAAAAATGCAGTCAACCATCCAAGTCTTACATGGTATGGTTAGGTCAGGTTTGGAATCTATCAGTGTCAGTATCCAAAAGCCCAACTCCAAACAGAATTGAAGTTCCATTCCATTTGATATACCATCTATATGTTTTACAGGATTTCTTACTTTCGCTCTGCATTGTCTTTGCTTAGCTTCTTGCCAAGTTGGAAGCTGGGTATGGTCTGATTTATAAGAGAAGAGAAAAGCAAAAGAAGGAATGCTTTTTGAGTCATGGCATTGTAGCTCCATGTGGTCCATCTAATTTGGAGCAAAATCCTAGCCAGAGGAAGAGATGTTGACCTACTTTGTTATTTACTTCGAGTGTTGAGAAGTGTTCCTTTGATCTCAAAACCATTCTGAGGCTGGACTGCATGGCTCATGACTTTAGAAGTGTTGTAATTATTTATTTGACATTAAAATTTCATTTTCCAAAAACAATTATTCTTATTTGATTCTTCAGCAGTGCTATCTTAGTTCACATAACAGTATATGATAAAATCCTTGCTTACAACAAAAGTTTGTGTTCTTTCCATAATACAGAGTTGTTGCCAGGATGCTGCTGCTCAAATAAGGGCTACAATCTCCAATCAATCTTGTATCCAGATATGCCCATGTGCCTTATTCTTATCAAGGATAACTTCATCCTATACCCAAGACCTGCCTTAAAATTCATCATATGCAGCAGCCTGTGGGAACCAGGCTAGTTTCTGAACAGAACAGTGGAAAAGTGTTTAAGCTGAGCTCTCACCAATATATCAAGTCCCAGCTCTCCAAAGTAAATAGGCCACAATTTTTTTTAAAAAAATCTCTTCAAGACAATCATATAAGATATTCTCCCACATTTGATTCCCAACTCAATACATGAAATCATTTTCATAGCTTGAGGCTCCTGTTTCCAAATTCATACTAAATACCAACTTCTGGTTCTAAGTCTAGTTACTCTCTGGTTACTCCTACTCTCTCCTTTGGTACCCGGATGGTATTCTCTATTGAGGACTCTGAGATCTTTCTCTGCTCAGAATACCCTGTTCTATAAAATAATCAAACCAATCTCTACATCTTCTTCTAAGATTATAGTTTAAAATGTAGAGGAGCAGAGAATTCAAAATTCAAGAAAACAACATTGCAGAATATACTGGTATTATTCTCAGAAAAACAGATCACCATAATTTTTACAGATTAAACAATTGGAATCCAGATGTTTAAGGAAATTAGAAATTAACATCGGAAATTTACCTTGTTCATTTTGGTGAAACAAAGAGAAGAAGTGGTGTTATCAGATCAGTTATTAGAGTCAAATGACAGTAGCTGGACAAATGGCAGGCCTATTCAGATGGAGCTGAAAACGATAAGGAGATACAGTCACTGTCAGAGAAGCACTTCAGGGCAGAGAAGGACAAAAAAGAAAAATAGCCTGGTTGATTCCTCTTTGCCTGCCCACCAGTCACCCATCAGTACCTCCCATTAGTCAAACCCAGATGGAAGGCAACCCACTCAGGAGCTCATGAAATGGAGCCTAGGGGGCAGCCCCCAGAAATATGAAGCAGAGTACAGACATGATGGGCAATAAAGCTGAGTGCAGAAGGGCTCCAGCAAACACAGCTGAAGACACTCCAGTTTGTGGATGCCTCTCATTTCATGGTGGTTGAAGATACTGGGTCTCTTCCTGGGTCACATCTCTTATTAGCAGCCATTGACCACTTTCTTACTCAATGCTTCTGTTTTCTGGGTTTCTTTAGAGGCTTAATTGTGGCCACTTCTTTCCTGAATATTAAAATCCCCAGACAAATTTGCCATCTATGATATGGGTCAGCTAGAGAATGGCTTTGCTAGGTTATCCACCCTAACCCCTCACAACCTAGAGACACTATAATCTATTTTCTTTTTAAGAGGCCATTTGTCTCTCTTTTTCCTTTGACTAGCATAGGAGTCACCTAGAGTTTCCCTTGAAGTCTTTTTTAGTAACCTAGAGTCATTTTACTCCACACCAGATTGTAGCTCTCTTCAAACCAACAAAATAACCAAATCAGTCTATTTATATAGGCTGAAGGACTGGCTGCCTGTATTGGAAAGATATCAAAACTTATTTTTAGGTTGAATATCATAAATTACTGGATAAACAGATATACAGAAAGAGTAACTGAGAAATAGCCTTCAAAATGTCTACAAATTTTAGACTAAAAATTTCATGAGGGGAAAAGTTATTGTATTTTGTTTTAAAAGTAAGGAATGGTGAAAAATAGTACTTATGTAGCACTTATGAAAGCATTCTTGAAATTTCAAGGAAACGTCTATACCTCATCCAAGACTCGCTATATGACATTTAAACCATTTCTATTCTGCTAAAAAGTTACAGTTACTTAAATAAAAGAGGATTTTTATCATATAGACAAAACAATAATAATCTGACTGAATTTAATTTAAAATGATGTTTCAATAATCCCATCAATTTTAACAGGTGAGGATACAACCTTCTATAGGAAGAACCTAGTTGGTAGGGCCTTTGGGATGATAGAAAGAGAAACCACTGCTCTTAGGAGAACTCTCTCTCAATGACAGTCTTAAAGAAGCCACAATAGAGTTGCAACAAATAAGAGGTCACAATTTAAAAAAAGAAAGTCACAGAACAAATCAGGAAATAAGCCACCATGTGTAAGAGAGCAGAAAATAATAAACAACAAACCTAAAACCATAAAGACATCCAATGTTGTGATGTCTGGGTACTGAGTACAAGTAAGAGTATTTACTATGGGAGAAGAAACAAACATGAAAATTGAAACCATTGGAAGGAAGAAAATTAGACACAGAATCTGTATTCCATCTTAATCTAGAAGTTTTGACATTTGCAGAGAACTTAGAAATAACTCTCTCTATACTGCAGAAAACTCAAACGGCTGAGGACAAAGGATACCAGAAAATAAAGTGAGAGAAACAGAGATGAAAAATAATGAGAGATTACAAGACATAGGGAATTGTGGTAGAATGTCCAATCAACCTCTATTTGAAGTATTAGAAGAATACTCCATTGGAAAAATGTAAAAAGCAGTAATATTGGGAAAGGTAATGCTGGAAATTTTCCAGCATTGTTATAAAACAAAAATCAACATATTGAGAAAGCAAAAAATTCCAAGTAAAATAAATAAAAAAGAAATACATCTAGATATTATGCTGAAACCATATAGAACACCAAAAATAAAGATAAGATCTTAAAGCCATTCTGAGAAAAAAGTTACATTCGCTCCAGGGAAATAGCATTTAGACTAAAACTGATTAGACAACGACAGCAAAAATTGGAAAATAAATTCATATACAAGTTATCATAATATCAAAACTCTCTTTTAACTGGAGAGTGCAGTTAAAAGACTGGATAAAAATGACAGAAATCAATAAATAAATCCAGCTATGTGTTATTTATGAGAAACACCTACATCATAAGAACACAGGGAATTTAAAATTAAAACTACAACCAAAAGAAGTTGATTTATCTGTATTACTGTGTTAGTCAGGGTTCTCCATAGAAACAGAACCAATAAGCTATAGAGAAGAGAGATTTATTATAGGAATTGACTCATGTGATCATGCAAGCCAAGAAATCCCACAATCTGGTGTCTGCAATCTGGAGAACCAGGAAAACCAGCGAGATAATTCAGTCTAAATCCAAAGGCCTGAGAACAAGAAGAGACTATGGTGTAAATCTCAGTCTAAGGTCAAAAGTTCCAGAACCAGGGGTTCTGAGGAACAGAACATGGATGTCCCAGCCCAAGAAGAGAGAGCAAGAACTTTCCCTTTTTTTTTTTTTTAATTTTTTTCCATTTGGGTTTCCAACAGATTGAATTGTATCTGCCCACATTGGTGAGAGTAGATCTTTTTATCTAGTCTACTGAATTAAATGCTAATGACAGACACAGCCAGAAATAATGTTTTATGAGCTATCTGGGCATCCCTTAGCCCAGTCAAGTTGACACATAAAATTAATCATTACAATTACTATTTAAAAACTGACAAAACTGTAATATAAAAGAAAATAGACTTAAAAATTGAAAGCAATGCCAGAGATTGAGAGTCATTATAATAGAAGTTTCAGTTCACCAGGCAAAAACAACAATTTAAAATCATGCTGCATCTAATAACCTAGCTTCAAAAATTGAAAATCAACTAATCCACTTCATATTGGTACATTTTAGCATCCTTAACTTTTTATATAAGCACACACAACTACAGAATCCCACAGTATCTTCAAACTCATTTTTGGAACATTTACACAAACCAGGTAAATATGAGACCAACAACATTCTCCACCAAAAAAGGCTTAAAATTTTTCAAATAATGTATCTAATATTAAACATGTTTGATTTTCTATAATCTACCTATGTGTATAATACAATTCATGTGAGGTAGTGGTGGAAGTACAACCTTGAACAAGTATTTTGAAAGTAATTTGGCATTATCCACTAAATTTGAAAATAAACATGCCTCATAACCCAACAGTTCACCTCCTGCGTATACTTTTACACATATGTACCAGAAGACTTGTATACGAATTTTCTGTAGTAACAGAATTCTTAATAACCTTTGGGCATTTTGTAGGTTTCTTGTTAATTGGCTAAATAATAGATAAATAGATTAAAGTGCAGTTATGCAGTGGGATACTATAGAGCAGTGAAATGAATAACTCATAATTAGAGCAATCCACATGCACAAATCTCAGAAACATTGAGTGAATAAAGCAATATAGAAAAAATACACGCAATATGAAAAAGTTCATAAAAAAGCAAAATAAAGCATTATATTATTTTAGGAGATATATATGTAGCAAAACTAGAAAGAATAGAAAATAATATAACTGAATCACTGTGCTGTACACCAGAAACTAACACAACACTGTAAATCAACTATACTTCTGTTTAAAATTTTTTAATTTAATTAAAAAATAGAAAGAATAAATGTAAATTTCAGGTAAGAAGTTTTTTCTGGAGCTGCAGGTTCACAGAGTTTGTGATATAGACTTTTATATATAAAATATTTTACAGTTTTGAAAGAATGAAATATATGCAAATAGCCAATAAGCACATGAAAAAGATGTCAGGTGACATTAAAGAAATGCAAACCAACACCACAATGGGATACCACTTCACACCTATTTGGATGGTTATTAAAATAATAAAGAAAGCAAGAGAGAAAGAGAAACAAAAGAAACAAAGAAAGGGAAAAAACAAGAGTTGGTGAGAATGCGGAGAAATTGAAAGCTGCATGCATTGTTGGTGAGGATATAAAATATGGAAAATAGTTTAGCAGTTCCTCAAAGAATTAAACACAGAATTACCACAAAGCAATTTCTCTCTTAGGTATATACCCAAAATAATTGAAAGCAGGGATTCAAACAGATAGCTGTATACCAATGTTCATAGCAGCATTATTTACAATAGCCAAAAGGTGGGAACAACCCAAGTAACCATCAACAGACAAATGAGTAAACAAAATGTGGTGTATAATACAATGGAATATTATTCAGTCATGACAAGGAGTGAAATTCTGATACATACTGTAATATAGATGAACCCTGAAAACATGCTAAGTGAAATAAGACAAAGAAAAACAAGTATCACATGATTCCACTTTAATGAGACACCTAGAATAGGAAAATTCACAGAGACAAAGTAGACTAGACGGACTGAGGGAAAGAAGAAATGAGGAGATACTATTTAATGGATACAGGGTTTCTGTTTGGGATAATGAAAAAGTGCTGGAAAGGGACAGTAGCTATCGTTTCACAATACTGCGAATGTACTTAATGCCACTGAGTTGTACATTTGGAATTGGTTAAAATGAAAAATTTTATGTTATATATACTTAAATACAATAAAAAACTGAAAAGAGGGCAAACATGAAAAAGATTCTTTAAAAAAATGGTGCAGATTCAGAAATACTGACAAGGAATAATTTCTTAGACATGTGAGTAAGTTAAAAATGCAAGAGGCAGAATGGTGTGTATAGACTACTCTACCACTTTTAAAGAACAAACACAGGGCTTTCTATACACATCTGTACACACCCACAGATGCATATGGAAAGATTTTCTGGACAGATCCCAATAAACTGATAACTGTTTCGATGAAGTAAAGGATAGGGTGGGAGAGGTAATTTAAAACAGATTTGGAATTTACTTACCACTAACCAACTTTACTCATCAACTGTCACATATAAAAAAAAAAGATAGATTTGAAATTAGAGACTTTTGTCAATAGAATGGTGGGTATTTTAGAAAAATTAAATGGTGAGAAAAGAGTATGATTAATTGGTTGGGGAAAGATCAGAGTTATTGATGCCAGTTCAATGATTGTTTAATATTGCAAATATGTGACAGTTGGTATCTGAACAAAAGCACTGGCACTGGAAAGGAAATTTAGAAATATCTTACAGATAAGTAAATATTGATTTCTTTATTTAATGGAATAAATACAGATAAATATATAAATAATATATAATATATATCTATAAATAACAAATATAAATATTGATTTATTTGATATAAGGGATAAAGAAGAACTAAAACTACAAAGAGAACTCTGAATTTGGGGGTCTAGTTGACTAAGAAACTGCCAATCCCTTAATTATGAGTAAATAATAAAGAAAATTCTCTACACCTGTAGATTGATTCCTCAAACATTATTGAGCACCTATGTAGTGTTGCCAGGCACTGAGCTAGCCCTGGGGATACACTGATGACCAAACACAACCCCTACTATCAAAACACAGTTTCTGGGGGAAGACAAATGTGAATAGAAAATTACTATATGAGATAAATATCATGGTATCTCAACAATCAGTGTAGAGAGGACACAGAATAAAGGAACTCAATTTGCCAGGGGGAATGGTTAAGAGGTTTCAGAGAGGAGGTAGACTCTGCACACTGCCCTGAGGGGTAAGCTAGAACCTCAGTAGGCAAGGACAGGAAAATCAAGGAGAAGAGATGAGTTTGGCAGTTTTCAGCAGTGATGCAAACCTCAGGATGTCCAGAGCAGGGTGCTTGTGTAGCCAAGTGTATCAGAGGGTAGGAGAACGTTAAGTACCCCAGACCCTTAAGTCAATATATCTAAAATGACAATTCATGATTTAGCCATAAAAACCTACTGCTTCTGCTGAATGAATAATTTGGTTTTAGGCATAACAGTCTAAGCATATCCATTGGTGATTTATGCTTTTGATTATTTTGTTTTCTTGCCAATGCCAGGTCCCTCTCTTAAGTAATTTTTTTTCTTCCTTGAGGCCTTAAACTCCTACTTGTTAAGGTGGGGTGATGGGGGAGGTAAATCATATGTGAGAATAATAATCATTCTGTCTTTATGCTTCTAAGCAGGCTGAAGAAGAGGGAGATTTGGGGGGAGAGTATAAATACATTAAAAAAAAAAAAACACCTCTGTGAATACAGAGCCCCACTCATTCCTCAGTGCTTATTAAGAGCCATTGGTGTGTTCACCCACGCACAGAAAACCCAGTGGTGAACACCCTGGAGTTCTGTCTCCTGCCTCATTGATAAGGCTGCAAAATCACTTTACTCAAATGATGACATGAGTACTTAGATGAGGCATCAATCAATAATTGAGAGAATTAACATAGAGACACAGGAAAACATTCTCAGTGGATCATTGCTGTGTGCAGCAATATCATTTTATCATTTCTGATAGGAGAATGTTGATTTCCACGGTTCTCAGGCTGCCTTCCTCCCTCTCACCCACTTTTCCTTCTCTGTGGTACAGACAGCCTATACTAACACTGACAGGAGATAGAAATCAGCGAAAGTATTTCAGATAAAGACCTAATTGATACAAGTAATGCACTATGGGTAATAATAAAATTCATACTAACAGTAGATGATATTTGAGAACTTACATTGTTCTAAGTGTGTACTGTGTTTTGTTTAGTTTAATATTCACTACAAACCTTTGAAGTAGGTATCATTATTATATCTATTTTTAGAGTTACGAAAACTGAGTCGCAAAGAGGTTGGATAAATTGCCCAAGGTTACACAGCTAATAAGGAGCAGAGCTGGAATGTGGACTAAAACAGTCTGGCTCCAGGGCCTAAAATGTTAATAAACTGACACTATGACACTCTTGGCTAACATCTGTTATTCTGAACCATCAAATGAAACATGGGTACGACCTTAACATTATAACAGAGCATTTTAATTGGTAAACACATTTATAATGATAGGATCACACAGGATCTAGTACAATGGTCAACATATGTATCTCCCAACTTGGCCATGGAGATACTAACTTTTAATATTCTTTCATAAGTTTATAAATCAATCGCCCTGAAGTCAAGACTTTCTGTTATGAGGATCTCAGATATGCTACATTTCTGTGATTAGTTAGAACTGAAATATATTAAGTATCTTTTAGAAAGAAGTAGGAAATGAAATTTGAAATAGACATTTCAAATGCTTTTTTTATAAAACACTGTAAATTATATCATTTCTTAGCAAATCATAATACCATTAAACTATAAAACCTCAAATTTGAAGAATCTTAGATTTCTTTACCTTTATCCTTTCTGCCTTTACTGTCCATTATTTTTTGGTTAATGACCAAAAGGCAGTGGTAATATCCCTTAGGATTTTAAATTTGTGAAAATCTTGGAAATAACTGCATACATTCATGAATGGTATTTTTTTTTCACATTTCTTCTCAGTATTTTCTCTTTTCAAAAAAGCCTTTATACCTTTATGTTAGCTTGTTAGAGACCAAGGTCGTTCAGTGTTTCAAAAGTGCCTCGTGTCATGACGACATTTCGTAAATGGCACATTTGCACCAGTGCCTGAGTTTAGCAAAATACCTTTTAGTACAGCTCATGATTCTCAACAGTGCATACTGGGAAAGGGATGCTGTCACCAATAGGTATTCATTATATTTCAAGAAGGCGACACAAAGTCAAAGGAAGGAGACCAATTTCTTGACACTTTACACAAAGGAGAATGTCCTTGGGGATGGATGGCTCAGATTTGTAACATGTATGCTATAATTAAAATTGTAACCATGGATTCATGATTTTTTACAGATACCACAAGCTTCATTAATTGACAAGGTAGAACTTCAAATTAGCAAAGTACTATAATCAAAATGAGGAGGGTTATAATTAAATGTGCTTGCTAGGGGGAGGGATCACCAAGTGAGACAGAACCAGATTCTGTCTGTGGCTTTTGTCCTTCAGATGGTTAAAAATAAAACTGTGATGTAATAATTTAAACTAAAATATTGACTTCAGTGATTTATTAGAATTCTAAAGGCATAAGGTGGGATGAACATAGCTAAGTGTGTAACATGCTGAGTTTAAACCTCTTTAAAAGGAGAAGAGAATTTTGTTATATTGTATCATTTATGTATATGTATATTACATATAAACATACAATGTTTTTATGTATTCTATACATTTATAAAAACATATACTATATAATATTAAATATATTTTTTGGGTCATGTGGTAACTCTATTTTTAATTTTTTCAGGTATCGCCACATGACCCAGCAAATCCATTTCCAGGTTTATGTCCAAAAGGATTGAAAGCAGGCTCTGGAAGACTCATTTGTACACTCATACTCATACCATTATTCACAACAGCTAAAATAAAGCAATGCAAGTTCCTATTGATGGGTGAATGGATAAGCAAAATGTGGTCTATACATACAATGGAATATTCTTCAGTCTCAGAAAGGAAGGAAGTTCTGATACATGCTGCAACATGGATGAGACTTGAGGACATTACTCTGAGTGAAATAAGCCAGTCACAAAAGGACAAATACTGTATGATTCCACTCATACGAGTTACTTAGAGTAGTCAAAATCATAAAGACAGAAAAATACAATAGTGGTTGCCAACATCTAGAGGCGGAGGGGAATGGGGAGTCATTGTTTAATGGTTACAGAGTTTAAGTTTTACAAGATGAAAGGGTTATGGGGATGAATGGTGATGATGGTTGAACAACATTATGAATGCATTTAATACTGAACTATGCACTTAAAGATGGCTAAGATAGTAAATTTTATGCAATGTGTATTTTACCACAGTAACAAAGAAAGAAAAAATATATACATTTTGTGTCTTAATATATATATATATGTGCTATGAAGATATGTTTATATATATATATCTCCTAACCTACTGCCCATTTGGGAATATGAATGAATGGAAAATGTCAGAGGTCATGAAGATGAACACTTTTGTTACTTCACTTGCTTTGTTTTTCTTTCTTCCCTATTGATAAGAGGAGAGTACTCTGGAGGAAAGCCAAAATGTTCAGAGCTATTCACACTATTTAACATTTTTACAGTTTCAAATTTCAAGCAAATCTTCTCCAGAGCCCTCTTGTGGACTCAGAAATGCTGATTCACAGGAAGTGACAAAAGCTTGCCTAGTTGCCAAAAGTGTTTGTGTGGAAAACACAAAGAAGGTGAAGGACATGGAGAGTAAGGAAAACAATTCTCTATTCCTAGACTAAATAGTCACCTTTCTAAGCCCAAGAGAAGAGATGAATTGTGGGATGCTTTTCCACCTTTCATCATATGACTCACTTCCTCCTTTCCGCAAAACCACTTAAATGTATTTTAGATATTGTCTTCCTCTTATCTCAGCACTTACTGCAATTGTTTTATATTTTTTGTCTCTCTCCCCACTACAACATACATTACATGAGGGTATGGACAATCTTATCTTGCTCACCATGGAACTGAATATGGTACAGAGTGCTTGTATCAGAAAACTCATGTCCTTTCAGCCTCACCTTCATTCCAGCCAAGGACTTGATCAGCTTCCCCCATCTGTATCTGTCAATATCCCATGTTGCTCAGTACCACACACCTTCCTGACCCAGGACTTCCATGCTCCAAGGTGCAGCTGGCCCACATCTTGAAGGGAATTCTTTGATGAATTGGATCAACACTCCCAAAAGGGAGGACTTGAGTGCTGTAAGGAGCAGACTATACTGAACTCTTTGCTGTACCATTTCCTTTCCTCTCAGTTCTGCCTCTTATTTCAGCCCCTGGTCCTTTCAAGAAGCCAAATTCGCAATGGCTTAATTAACTCACCTTGGCCACAACTACCTATTTCTCAATTCCTGCCCTAGGGCCTTTCTAATGCTACAGTATGAGGTTCCCAGGTGAACCCAATCAAACATGTACAAGCCAGGAATATGAGCTACTGAAAATTTGTAGGATTACCCTTGGTCAATGGAAGGCAGGATTTCACAGATAAATGTTTCTCTTTTTCAACCCTGGAGTACACAGTCTTGAGAAACATTCATAGAGTTCCTCAAACAGTCCCAGAGGATTGAGCATGGGTTAGGAACAATGATGGCCATCTCAACAACACACTCTTACTTCACTCCACTAATTCCTCACTTCTGCTCTCTGGGCTCATGTCTAATTAGATCACTGAATGCATATTTTCATCTCAGACTGAACTGGGATCAATGCAGACTAGGAAATATTCATTGAATAAACCAACAAACAATGAATATTGATTATTCTCCAAATTCCCTGAACAGTCCATCTTTTTTCATTACTCTTTCTCTGTCCAACCTTAAAATGTTGATATTCTCCAGACTTCTAATTTACACTGTCTTTCCTTCTAGGCAAATAAAATTACCCTGAGCATTCCCATACACAGCAAGACTGCAACTAATCTCCATTCTGCCTTTTCTCTCTTACCCTGGACCGTCTCAGAAACTCCAAACTATACATGTATGCATGTGCACATCAATGTAGAGTGAATACACTTCCACATATAATATCCTAGTTTTTCCACTTGAATATTCTGTTAACACTTTAAGTGCAGTATATCTAAAGAAGAAATCATTATCTTCCTCCTGAAATCTACCTCTCTTTCTAGGTTCCCTATATTGAGGGATGGTATCACCATCCATTCAAACCCACAAGTCAGAAATTCAAATCTTTATTCTAATCCATCATTATTCATATCCAGTTACCAAGTCTTATCCGTTATATCTCTTTAACATAATGTAAATTTCTCCCCAATTAAAACTTCCACTACCACTTAGTTAAATTAGAATGTTTCTACTGCTGTGATAACATCATAACTAGTTTCTCCAATTTTATTCTCATGCCTGTATCCTGATACACTGAATTTCCTAAAATTCTTGTCTTTTTCTTCTTTTAATTCCTGAATGGTATCTTATGGCCCCTAGTTCAAAGATGAGATTTCTTAACCAAACTTTCAAGGTCCTTCATCGTATGGACCTTGTCTACTCCCCTCATTCTTTATCTTACTGTTTCTACATATACTTTTTTATCAATCATAGAAAACTCCCAAATAAGCCATGCTCTTTTCTACTTTTGTGTCATTTTTGTTTTCTGTAACAACCTTCTCTCTTGTCCACTCCCACTATCTGTCTTTCTTCGAGGAGTAAATCAAATTTTACTTCCACCAAAAGATTTTACCAACTTCCCTCACATCTTCCCCACCCCAAGGCTAGATTGGCTGTTACTCCTTATCACACTCTATCGTTCTTCATCATGAATGTGTCTCCTGTGACAGTATTATCACAAAGTATCTTAACTATTTATGTTCTTAACTTTTTTAGGCAAAATGTGATTTTAGGTTAGGGATTTATCAACTCTGTATTTTTTAGATAGATCAGAGTATCTGAATATAACAACTCCTCAATTAATAGCTGTTGAATAACATAATCAGTGATAAAAGGAGATATTGATTGTATAACACTTTCAAAAGTAGACTCTAAAGTAGGCATTATTTCCCACCATTTTCTGGAAAAAAAATTTTTTAGAGAAAGTGAGAGACTCCCTCAAGCACACAGCTGAGAAATAGCAAAGTCACTTTGTAAATCTTTGTCTCCACGAATACAAAGCCCATACCATTACTATATGCTGCATCATCCCTCAAGGGCCAAATAAATTGTGTATGAAGAGAAAAGAGTCAGTATTATAAGAGGTAATGGAAAAAAAAAGATAAATTCTTAGGCCACCACAAATCTTTTTTTCTATTAATATTATTATTATTATTTTCCTGTTGGTTGGTATTATTTAGAGAAAAGAGCTGTCTGCATCTTTTAACCAGCCACACTGACAGCAAAATCTTCAAATGACAAATCTCTCAAAATCATCAAGATCTACTTTGTCTTACTTATCTTTTCTGAATTTTGTATGATCAGTAAATGGCTTGACCTGAAATGCAACTGTTCCTTTTAATACTCACTACTCTTTATAATTTGACAAATAGAAAATAAAATAGACCAAATAATTTTGTTAAGTGTAGAAGAAAATAGGATCTAATACAAATAAAGACAAGAACACATTTTTCATCTTAGAAAAGATTTTCTTTGCTTGTCAAGCTGGTCAATATAAATAAAAATAATAGCTAATTTTTTCTGTTATTTTCCCTTAGAGCAGGAGTTTTGTTCTGAGCTAAAAGTCGCATTTGTTTTCAACACTCTGTTATTCCCTCTTCTTTTCTAGGTATATAGATTTAAAAACCCTTTGTCAGGCAATGCAAATAGTGCAGACATTCATAAAAAAATGAAAAGAAATAATATGACAGTCATTTTTCTAATGTATGGATTTGTGTGGAACTGTACCTTGGAAAACATTCTTAAAGATATTAAATTCTAGATGAGGATATACATTCTGAAATGTTATGGGTACTGATAAAGCAAATTACTTTGAAAGCACCAACAATTATTTGATACATTAATAGAGGAATGAATGTAAGATGGTTACATAGTTGATAAATAATTATAGAAAAATATCAGTTGTAGAATCTTGGTGATGAGCTTAAGAGTATCCATTGCATAATTCTTTTAACTTTTATGTATTTTGGATAATATTCATAATAAGATATGAAAAAAAATGAAAAAATACAACTGATCTCATGTATAATTTCCAGACATAAGCCAGTTCTCAGATTCAGAATTCATTGACTGAAGAAAAATTCCAGGGTAACTAAGACAGGAAAAGAATACATAAGGAGTTTATAGTAGGCTCCAATAACAGAAGATTCTGAGGGTTCTAGAGAAGTGCTATGTTATCTATACCATAGAAAGGATAGTCTCTTCAACAGATAGTGCTGGGAAAACTGGATATCCACATGTAAAGGAATGAAATTGAACCCCTATTTCATGCCATACACAAAAATAAACTCAAATGGATTAAGGACTTTAAGACCTGAAACCATGAAACTACTAGAAGACACATAGGTGAAAAATCTTCATGACATTGGTCTCAGCCACGATTTCATGGGGACAACACCAAAAGTAATGGCAACAAAAAGCAAAAATAGGTAAGTTAGACAACCTCAAATTAAAATGCTTCTACACAGCAAAGGAAACAATCAACAACATTAAAAGGCAACTTACAGAATGGGAGAAGAGATCTGCAAACCACCCATCTGATAAGAGGTTAGTAACTACCATATATAAGTAACTCCTACAACTCAATTTCAAAAAACAAATAATTCAATTTTTAAATGGGCAAAGGATTTGAATAGACATTTGTTCAACAAGGACATACAAATGGCCAATAGGTATATGAAAGGATCCTCAACACCACTAATCATCAGTGAAGTATGAATCAAAACCACAATGAATCAAAACCACATCTGTCAGGATGACTAATCAAAAAAATAATAAGACATTAAATATTGGTGTAGATGTGGAGAAATGAGAACACTTGCACACTGCTGATGGGAATGAATATTGGTGTAGCCACTGTGAAAAACAATAAAAATGTTCCTCAAAAAATTAAAAATTAAACTATCACATGATCTAGCAATCCCACTTCTAGGTATTCATCCAGAAGAACTGAAATTAGGATCCCAAAGAGATATTAGCACTCCTATGTTCATTGCTACATCGTAGTAGCCAAGATGTGGAAACAATCTAAATGTCCTTCAAAAGATGAAAGGTAAAGAAAATGTGGTATATACATACAATGGAATACTACTCAGCCTTCTAAAAAGAAGGAAAATTCTGCAATATGCAACAACATGGATGAACCTTGAGGACATTATGCTAACTGAAATGTCAGTCATGGAAAGACAAAGACTGCATAATTCCACTTATATAAAAATCAAAAATAGTCAAATTCATGGAACCAAAGAGTGGAATGGTGGTTGCCAAAGGCTGAAGAGAACAAGCAATTACTAATCAAGGGGCATAAAGTTTCAGTTAAGCAAGATGAATAAGCTCTAGAGATCTGCTTTACACCTTTGTGTCCATAACCTACAAAAATGCTTTATACACTTAACAATTTGTTGAGATTGGATTTCATATTATATTCTTACCACAGTGAAGTAAAATGAAAAAAAAATTTCATCAGGTAAATGGCTGTTAAATGGATTTAATCTTAGATTTGTCTAATTTCAAATTCTGTGTTCTTTCCATTAAAAAGACTGCTACCCTAATTGGTGCAGCCATTGTGGAAAACAGTATGCAGATTCCTCAAAAGACTAAAAATAGACTTACCCTATGACTCAGCAATCCCACTGCTGGGCATATATCCAGAAGGAACCCTAATTCAAAAAGACACGTGCACCCCAAAGTTCATAGCAGCACTACTTACAATAGCCAAGACATGGAAACAACATAAATGTCCATTGACAGACAACTGGATAAAGAAGAGGTGGTATATTTATACAATGCAATACTATTCAGCTATAAAAAATGACAACATAATGCCATTTGCAACAACATGGATGTCCCTGGAGAATGTCATTCTAAGTGAAGTAAGCCAGAAGAGAAAGAAAAATATCCTATGATATCACTCATATGTGGAATCTAAAAAAAAAAGAGAGAGAGAGAAAGAAAACAAACTTAAATATAAAACAGAAACAGACTCACAGACATAGAATACAAACTTGTGGTTGCTGGGGGTGGGGATGGGAGGGGACAGACTGGGAGTTTGAGATTTGTAGATACTGACAGGTATATATAGAATAGATAAGCACGTTTATACTGTATAGAACACGGAAATATATACAAGACCTTGTAGTAGTTCACGTTGAAAAAGAATTTGAAAATGAATATATGTATGTTCATGTATGATTGAAAAACTGCTGTACACCAGAAATTGACACAATATTGTAAATTGACTAACTCAATAAAAAAAATACTGCTACCCTAAAAACAATTTTGATTACAGAAGACTCTAATCTTATCAATGTTTGTAATCTCTGTGAAGAAAGATTAAATTAAAGAGTGGCCTGGATGGGATATATGAATTATCAGAAAATGTTGAAAGAGATAACATGAATTTGGTCATGTATTTATCCAACTCTCTTCAAGGTATAGAAATATTATACCTAGTCTTCAAATGCCTTCCATTCCCTTGGGAAAATTTATTATTATTGTTTTGTTTTATGTTTTAGTTTTGTGATGCACAAGTATTTTATTAACTCTTAACAATTTCTGGACAAAATGTCCCTTTGAAATTATCTAATAACATTTCCTAGTGTTTTATTTTCCATAAAATTATTAGGTTTATAATTGTGTTTCCTCAATATCTTTAAAACAAGAAGATGTGCCCTAGGTAAAGGAAGTAAGTGCTCTAAGCACTGCAGGTACATTGCTTTATTATAAAGAATTAGGATTATTTTACTCATCAGTGTTTCATGAGTCTATTTGATGAGTGAGATTTTAAGGGGCCTATTCACAGAGTTTCTGGACTTACAAAGCTGGGGACCAGCACCTAGGTAACAGAAATTCCATGTAAATAATATCCCCCAGCTGATATTTTCTAAGAATTATCTAACTTGACTTTGAACTACATCTGACACTTTCACTAATCCAAATTCAATCTATTATTTTATTGATGCTATGCTTAATTATCTTTAATTGACAGGGATATAATTCTTCCTAAAGAATTAGTGTTTGGCAACTGAAGGCAATCAAGTACAATTCATGTTTCTATTCAAGTGGGAGTGATTCAAATGAAACAAATCAGAAACATTAATCAATAAGTCTATGTGCTCCAGATAATCAACTAAGATTTTAATTATGATTTTCAAGTTGATGGAAAAGCAGAAAAAAGAGTTTTGCTGTGTTATTTTTATTATTAAAAAGTACTGAAATACTATATTGGTAATATAAATGAAGATGCTTGGAGTGAATGAGACTGAACTATAAAGAAAAAGCACACTATGTTAACAAACCCTATTTTAAAATATTCAATTCCAAGTTCTCTATGCACTTTTAATTGATGTGTAAACAGAGATAAAATCATGAGCAAAGTCAGTCTCATCAAAACGATTGGTGGTCTGTCTGGAATTTCCAGTACCTAAAATGACAGGGAAAAGCACAGAGCACCTGGAGGGAAGCCCTGGCTTTGCCATGTAATCATTAGCCTTATGATCTTATGGTTGTGTAGCTCAACCTGAGGGTTAGATTTTTTTAATCTCTAAATGAAGACAGAGTACTTATCTCTCAGAGATTTTTAAGGATTACAGAAGATCATCCGTATGTCTATTGCTACAGAGATAATACAGTTACATTTCTTCCTGGGAACACAGCTAAATTCTATTTTCCAACTTTGCCTAGAGTTGGGTATAGCCATGAGGTTTAATTCTGGACAGTGGGATGTTAGTGGAAACCACATAAGCCATTTCCAGTATAGGCTCCTACAATGTCCTCCACAATCCTCCAAGCTCTGTCTCCCAAGTGCTGGCTAGATGACTTCAGGACTTTAAAGAACACAGAATATTCACCATCAAACCTGGCTGCTGTAGTTCCAGAAGGCCCTCATTAGACTATGAGGTGAACATAAAGCAAATTTGACTAGGGCTGTGCTTGTATAGAAGTTAGCTGACACTGTCAAATACTACAGAAATGCCGTTCTTTTCTTTTTCCGTTATTAACTCGTAGCTTCTGAGTTGCACATAAAAGTAAAAGGAAATCTACTGTCTGACAACCCAAGTGCCATTGATCTGATTTAATTAATTTATTTACCCCTATGTGCCAAGGACGTGTCTAGACACTGAAAATAGAGAAATTCAACATAGTTCATGTCCTTATGTAGCAATTATTCTTGTGAGTGAAAGGACAGTAAGTAAACAAATTTACATATACACACATACAGCAGGCACACACATTTTATATAGATCATATATTATGTATGTTACCTGTCATATATATATGCTATGGATGTGTACATATTACACACACATATATATACACACACACAGGTAATAAGTTCTATGAAGAAAAACCTACCTATGAAGAGCATGTGGTGCGACAGGAGACTGCATTAAAGCAGGGGTGGTTCTGAGACGTCTCCTTGGGGGGTGAACTGAAGTATGAATCAAGTGAGAGGATGGACCACTCCAAACAGAAGAAACTGCGAATGCAAAAGTCTGAACAGAAATTTGCTTGATACCTTTGAGGCATCTCAAGGAGGGAAGAGTAGAGACCAGAGGGCAAGGGCTAGAGTAGTAGGAAGTGAGGCCACACACTTGAACAGGGGCTAGATCATGTAGGAACACCGCCATAACTAGGATTTTGGATTTTATTTGAAACCCAGTGGGAACAACGAAAGAGTTGAGACCAGAGAAATTATGCAGCTAACCTTCATTAAATATAGCCACTGTGGCTGCTATGCAGAGAACAGACTGCCGACAGCAAGAGTGGGAAGGAGTCAGGAGGCCTTGGGATGGTCCGCATGAGAGGTGGTGCTGTTACTGAACCAGGTTCTTTTTGCACCTTATCTCTTCTTGGTCCAAATTTTACTCCAGACTTTGCTTCCACAAAGCTTTGTGTGCTGTGACCTGACAGTTGCCAGCACCTCACCTCGCTTGCCCCACTGTACTGCCCTGGGGCTCCCCAAGGCCTTGGTGTGGGACACCTGTGGGAACTCACACCCCACATGGGACTGGTGTGAATGGCTCAATGTGTGATGGAGCTAACATGCCTTAAGTCAACCCAAAAGCAAAGGAGCATGAGAGCTAATAGGTGAATATTCCCTCCTTCCATCCCTCGAGTGGGCAATTTTGAGGCTCTTTCTAATAGTTCCTCAGAAGTTCAAGGCAGGATCAAACTCTAGGAACACATTTTAGTAATCAGTTTATAATATACTTTGACAATGGCTTTCCTTCCTTCTCTGTTGTACTTTCTCCAGTCCCTCAGTCTTTCTCCCTGGAATCATGTCCCAAATAAATCATCAGTATGCAATTAGAAAGCAAATCTTCACAACGGGACACTGAAATAGATCACTCATCAAATATAGGATGAGAGCCATAGGACGTGCTAGTATGTTTCACTAACCCTCTGCTATTATGTCATTCCCAGAAACCATTGTCAGATACTACCTTAAAGACTTCATGATGGATTGAACTTGATGAAGGAAACTGTGGTACAAGCTATGAATAGAACTGAACACCTTCTATACCCTCCCTCACCTCTTCCTGGCCACCCACCTTCTGAGACAACCAGCACCAAGCAGATACAACCCCACAGCACCTGCCCCAGCTACACTGCCTACCTCTTGATTTCTTAGATTCTCTCTAACACAACCTTGAGGGACTCTTGCACCAAGTTCCTTGGCACTCACACAACCTGAGAGAAGCTGGTAGGTTGACCACCAAAGGGCCAATTCTAAATCGTATTTTCCATGGCTTCTCAGAGGCCACAGGGCAAGATCAACTCCACTCACTTGCAATTATGATATTTGCACTTAATCTCACTTCCTCTGTTACACTCTCCAATTCTTAATTTTTATTCATGCGATCAGTTCCCAAATAAACCATCTGTATGCAACTTCTATCTCAGGTTCTACTCTGGGGGAGAAGCCAGGCTGAGACAGTTCATTCCACAGGCAATATTGCTAACTAGCTTTGAGAATATCACTATAATTGTTGGGTACATAGGTTCTACCTTTGTAGAAAGAATAAGGAGATGCTCGTTTCAGGTCCAGCTTTTGTTAATTCCTGAATGTGATGACCACAGTAAATAAAATGTAATTTTTTGTACTCAGCATCCGTTCCCACCTTCTCCTAGTGGGCTTTTTGGAACTACAGAGGCTGGGAAGCGAAAGATCATATTTCATAGACTCTCTTTTATACCCAGCGTTCCCAGGGTGAATTCAGTTTCTCCAGAATCTGAAGGTAGAAAAAAAAATAGAATTTATCTTCCTGTTGTTTGGGGCTGTTTTCTGCTAGGAGGTGGAGTCCTGAAGGCACAGGTTTTTCCACAGCATCTGCTTTTCAGTCACCAAACTCCTGGGTTTTGAAAGCAGCTGGGGTGGAGGCAGCAAATTCCTGATTTTCTAGAGACCACAGCGGTATGTTCTTCAACTCAGTAATCCTGGAGGCAGACTCCTAACTTCCTACCATCAGATGCTGGCAAGGCTCCTCTATCAGTCAAGTTCATGGTACTGAGGAAGTTATTCGGATGAGTCTAGAACCCACTCCTCTAGTCCCGTCCACAATTTTGTAAGCACCTGCTTCTGTATATTATATCCCTTTTTGCTCAAAATATTTAAAATGGTAAATATATATAGGAGATATATATATATTATAAGCTGATACATGCAGCTTATTCCTGTTCTGGGTAAATATTTCACTCCAGGAATCAATAATTTCGACGTACAGCATAGAGATCTTATCAGAACTGCTGGACATTTTTATGGCCAGTCCTTCCCAATAATCCCCAAGCCTGGGGTAAGGCTGAGGAATGATGATGGCTACCCGAACTCAGGAAAATTACACCCCACAAACATCACCACAACCCTAGCCCCTGGCACAAGCCTCGATTCCCATTCTTAGGGCAGCCATATTAAATAGGAAAATATTAAAACTCCATTTGAGACAGAAGGCACCATAGTCACTCCACAATTAAAACTATCTAGCTTGAAGTTTCACTGGAGAAACGAGAGTCCCAAGTAAGTACATTTCATAACAGGGGAAGAAAGGTGTTAGAGGAGAGTGTCTTAAAGGGCAAGCTCTTTTAACCATCAAATGTCTCAAAAAAGCATCAACTGATTTGAAAAGAAAATCTATTTGTATTATTCATTTTCTTTTAGGCAAAAGTTTCTGGATATTAGTTGACCTTTATTGAAGCTCCCTAGTGATTCATCAAATATAATGTCAATCTCAGACGTGACAATTTTATCCTCTACACTTCTTTTATTAGTTATTCCCTGTTGCAGACCCTCTCTACAATGGTTTTCTACTTCAGATAATCAGATCTGCCAAATTTTGTGTAAATTGGAATCAGGAAGAGCTAAATGAGGAATAACTCTGGGGCTCATTCCTTGCTAGTCAAGTAATTGATTCTGAAATGCAATTTGATATTGAAATGTAAAATTTCAGTGCCTAGGTAATCCTTTTAACAATTTCAGCTGATCAGAAGCTATTTTAGTTAATACTACTGATTTCCATATTTTGAGCCACTGATGGAGTGGGAGCTGTTGAGTTATTTCAAGGAATGTAACTTTATTAGATGAACCATTACGCTTTGCATACAAAGATGCTAGTCATTTTAAAATGGATGTAGATAATATTTGGAGTGAAAAACACAAATTGATCTAAAAGAGTATCTGAATTCATAGTAGTGTTTGATTAGTATGCATTTTCTCAATAAGTAGGTAATAAATACACAAGTACTGTCACAAAGAGACTCTGTGTGTGTGTGTATACATTTATGTTAAGGAGGAGTCATAATACTTAGAAATGTCAAGTTATTGTGCCAGAGAATAGAATTTGCCAGAAATGTGTCTGATAAGTAATGGAAAGACAAATACAAATTAAAATAAGAGGCTTAACTGTCCCTGTTAAAAATAAGAGAACAGATTTACCATCACTTTTTCTTAGAGTATTTACTTTAGAAAACTTGTAATTATAAGTTTTTTCTCTTCTTTTTGAAATGTATACAAATCCTTTTGAAAACTAGACGGGACTTTTGCCAACTTTATGACCAAACTTGTCTCTCTCAAGGACCTGAAAGACATCTCCTTAAAATGTGAACACTAAAAAAAAAAAGCTCATCTCCCAGTTTCCATAGGAAAGTAGGAAGCTAACTTCAGTGGATGTCTTGCTCCAAGCTGCAAAACTATCTTCCGTTATAAAGATATGGGAAGTTAATTTTTTCTCTGGTAAAGCCAGTGAGTTAGCACAGATGGTCACCCCAGTTACCAGATGAAACTAGGATGGACTGCGTGTAAGAAATGGTGCTATTAAGTCCTCTTATCTGATGATTAGTTATTCTCTTGAGAACATGTATGTAATCAGTTGTATCTGTGTAAGTCTTTAAAAGGCTGAGATTCTTTCTATCTTTGCCACCCCTTAGTGGCCTGCCTATGATGTACATCATATTCTTATGCTTATTCAGAAGTAAAATTATTTTCTTCACTGTCTTTGTGGAGAGGCTTTCTGGGTTGGGAGAAGATCTTGTTTTTAGTTGTATTTCCCCAACAGTAAAAAGGAAATTACTCTAAATATGAATCCAGCACTTAGATGATCAATATCAGTAGGTTTCATTTCAGAATTTCTAACCTTTCTCCCTCATCTCTGAGGTGCAAACCTTAATCATGCAATCACTATTGAGCGTGTAATGGGTAAGCTCTCTACTTACCTGTAAACCTTCACCCTCCTCTTCTGATTATGGTCAGGCTGTTAAAAAAATATGTGATTATTCTTTCATTTTTCCTTCATCTGCCTTTCCTTGGTCATTCTCAGTTCTTCAGATTTGTCCCACTGGAAACTGGTTTTCATCTCAGCACTCACACTAAGCAGCTACTCTGTCCCTGATTGTCCCTTCTGATTTTCTACTTCTACAGTCCCAAATTATGGCCACGGGATGGAAATTCTCATCCTCATGCTTTGGCATTAACTTCATTTCAAATGGCTCCTCCCTTACCCCAGTTTCAGAGTTAGAATAACTTGCACATTCAAAGAGATGCTATACTTGTGTATTAGTGTTTTTCTTCTAAGGGTGGTAGAAGGTCCAAGATAATTCCACTGTGCCTCAGGCAGTCTTTTTTATTTTTAATTTTATCAATAGGTCAGAACTACATTTCAATTGGCAATTATCAACACATCAGCTGACACAGTCTCTCAGGTTCTAGCACCTCGTTTTCAAACTGTCACCAGTACTGTGATATCCCAGGTTTAAACGTCAGTAGTGCTGATAGAGAAGTCTTACACGGCACACTGTATGGTCGGTGATGTTCATTAGCAATGACCCTGTACTTATTTCCCAAATGTGATTCCCAGACATAAGTAACACCCAGAACACCAGCTTGTTTAATTGGACTGTTCTGTTAGGCAGTGGCTCAATCAGGAAAGGAAGAAATAACATGTGCACTTTCAGAATTCACTGACTTCTGAGTCACACTCCTCCACAGTGATTTAAACGCTGCCTAGGGCTGCTTTTGCGTTCAACGAAATTCCTCTTATTTTTGATGGACGCCCTAGTTGACAGTCTCATGAGGGAATACTATATGACCTTTTTTTGCTATTAGCAGCAATAATAACAGAGTTTCCTGTCACATGTATCTTTTTAATTTAAGATATCATATCCAAAGTCATAGTTCATCTTTTGCTTTTCCATAATAATTTTTTTAATTATAAACAGATCACTACATCATTTTTGAACTTTATATCAGTGATTCTTGGACTACGAATTACAACTCCATAGCACCTCAAAATACACTCTGATATGGAACAAAGGAAAGCCATCATTTTATTTTACCTAGAGGTTTTTAGAGCAGCCATACATTAGGATGGATGTCCAGAAACCTAGCAGTAACGTTACCCAATTAATACCTGGGTTCACTGAACCACTTTGAAGTCAACACAAAGAATATTTTAAGAAATCATCTCTTGTAAAGAAATTGGAATTCTTGTACACTGTTGGTGGGAATATAAAATGGAATAGTTGCTACAGAAAACTATATGAAGGTTCCTCAGAAAGTTAAAAATAAAACTGTCATATGATCCACCAATCCTACTTCTGAGTATTTATCCAGAAGAACTGAAGAGAAAATAAAATTGATATCTGCACTCCAATGTTCATTGCAGTGTTGTTCACAACAGTCAAGATGAAGAAGTAAAATGCCCACCAGTAGATAAAAGGGTAAACAAAATGTGGAATATACATACAATGGAATATTATTTAGCCATAAAAAGAAGGAAATCCTGCCATATGCTACAAAATAAGTGAGTCTAGAGGACATCTTGCTAAGTGAAATAAGCCAGTCATTGAAGAACAATTACTACATGACTTCACTTATATGAGGTATCTTAAGAAGTCAGACTCATCAACACAGAAAATAGAATGGTGGTTTGCCAAGAGATGGGAGGAGGCAGAAGTGGGAAGTTGCTATTCAATGTGCATAAAGTTTCATTTGTGCAAGATAAAAAGTTTCTAGAGATCTGGTGTACAATATTGTGCTTATAGTTACCAAAACAGTTATGTAGACATTTGTTAAGAGGATAGAGCTCATGTTATGTATGTTTTTTTTATCATGATGAAAGAAAAAAGAAATCATCCTCATGACCACTACAGTCAAAGTATAAATGCCATTATGACTCGTAACGAGTTATGACCTCTGCCCACAAACATAATGATATAGCTACCAATGATGGTCACATTTCTCACCTCTGTCTATGCTTTATGACCACCAAAGTTTGCAAGTTATGAAAAAAGAAGAAATAGAAAAAATTCACAAATCTTTTAAATTCTGTTTCCTATGTGTCTCAATGAGTAATAATACTTACCCTTCAGACTTGCCAGGTATAATAAATGTAATATATTTAAAGAATATGACCAATTTCTGATACATGAGAAGTGAGCAACTATCATACTAAATGAATTCATTTAATAGTATCCTTATTTAGCTCACACATTTATATAATTGACCTCGATATCTCTACATTTAATTGGAATGTTGTTCAAGGAGGTGACTCAATCATAAAGGGAAAAATAACATGGAGATTTTTATAGTGGACATAGACAAGTTTCTATAAAATGCATTAGCAGTTCTAAATTCAATTAAGATAAATTTCTTTAATTTGCACGGTGTTGCTTTGTTTTTTCAAAATAATTTACTGATTGATTTTCTGGAAAAAAAAATCAATCTTTCCAAATACCAATGTGTATAAGTTATGCCACAATTTGGTTTTGCCACAGGTACTACCAAAGTATGGTGCTACACTTTGGCTTCAACTGAATATGAACTCATATGTGATAAATATACATGATTATGCAGGTAACCTTTATATACGGTCATTTTAATATCATTTAAAAAATGAGTAAGTTGCAGTGTACACTGTGCTACATTCTTCCAGCAGCTTGGAGTGTTGACTGCTGAGGCTCATTGCTGAGTCCTTCCCCATGAGTTGCCTCCCACTGAAGGAAGCTGCCTTGTCCAAGGTTGTACCCACTCCCTGCAGTCAGACTACTTCTATAACTGGTTGAATTGGGGTTTAAAGGCTTTGGTCCCTTGACTCACTTGGGACTCTAAAGAGTTACGCTAGCTTCCAAACACCCCTTAAGATCAACTGAAGCCTCTTTTGCAACTTCTCCCTGTACCTTATTTTGCTTTACCCATCCCTCACACGCATCATATCTGAACACTCCCAATGAACTTTGTTTGCAAATCTGAGTATTTTTCTCAGAGTCCTGACATACAATATAAGGCATATTGTTTTGAATTATTATTTTTCCTGACTATAAAAGTTTTCAAACATAGAAAGGTTGAAAAAGCATTACAGTGACACCATGTATCTACTATTTAGATTCTATATTTATAAAAAATTTTTACTATACTTGCTTTATCAGATGTCTATCTATCTATCTTAAATTCATTATGAACATTTAAATATTTAATTTAAAATATTGGTAATCACCAAAAAGGTAAAATTGCAATGAAAATCAATATCAGCAAAGATCAGCTACATGTTATCAAGATATTTTAAACTTATCTTGTACTTATTTAGGATGTTCAACCAAGACAGAATGAAAGCCATTACATGTTCAAAGGTTGTATGAACAATAGAAAGCAAACCTTCTTACATACTTTGCAGATAACAATACCAACCACTCAGGATATACTGACAACCAGTGGTTGCTTGCCAAGCTTTCCTTTATTGAAAGCTGCTGAAGAAGTCAAAACAATATATCACAGGGTGGGAGTATTTCTTACACGTTACCTAATCATCATTCCTCTCCAGGGAAATGTCATACTTGCCAATGAGAAACAGAAACACTCATGGCAGATAGGAATTCAAGAAAAGTTTTATTATCCTGAAAGTCAACCATATTTTTCTATTGTCAAAATTCTAGTCCCTGGTTTAAGAACAAATTTTTCTCAAGTGATCGTGTGAAGCAGAAAATGCATGTGAAAATACTAGAGATGGGGAGACGGAGCAAGATAGAGGAATAGAAAGACTCTGAGCTCACCTCCACTCACAAGGACACCAAAATCACAACTATTTGCAGGACAACCATTAATGAAAAAGACCATAACCTAACAGAAAATATCTTCTACAACAAAAGATATAAAGAAGGAACCACAACAAGCAGGGTAGGAGAGGTGGAATCACCCTATACTAAATCCTAAACCCCTAGGTGGGTGATTCACAAACAGGAGAATAATCACAACTGCAGAGGCTGTCTCAAAGGAGCAAGAGCCCTGTGTCAGGTTCACTAGCCCTGGGATACTGCACCAGGAAGACAAGTCCCCAGAGCATTTGGTTTTGAAGGCCAGCCAGGCTTACTTTTGGGAATTCCAGATGGCTGGGGAAAATAGAGACTTCACTTGTAAAGAGTGGACACAAAATCTTGCACACTCCAGAACCCAGGGCGGAAGCAGTAATTTGATAGGAACCTGGATCAGACCCACTTGCTGATCCTGGAGATTCTCCCAGAGACGCAGGATGCAACTACTGCTCTCCCTTGGGACATAGACATTGGTGGCAGCCATTTGTGGAAGTGCCTTCTACTACATGGACACTGGTGCAGGAAAGCACCACTTTGGAATCTTCCTTCTAGTTTATTAGCCCCAAGACACAGCCCCACACATGAACAGACAGGCTGCCTTAAGAACCCATGAACCCATATCCACCTCTGAATGGTTAAAAAGAACAAAACCCATATAAAAGCTGCCTACAAGGGACTCAATTCAGATCTAAAGACACACACAGACTGAAAGTGAGGGGATGGAAAATGTATTCCATGTAAGCATAAATCAAAAGGAAGCTGGGGAAGCAATACTTATATCAAACAACTGGATTTTAAAATGGGCCAAAGACCAGAATAGACATTTTTCCAAGAAAGACATACAGATGGCAAAAAGGCACATGAAAAAATGCTCAACATTGTTAATCATCAGAGAAATACAAACTAAAACCACAAGGAGACATTATCTCACACCTGTCAGCATGACTGTCATCAAAAAGACCACATAACAAAGGCTGGCAAGAATGTAAAGAAAAGGGAACTTTAGTACATTGTTGGTGGAAATGTAAATTGGTACAGCCAATATGGAGAACAGTATAGAGGTTTCTCAAAAAACTAAAACTAGAACTGCCATATACTCAGCAATTCCACTCTTGGGTATTTAAAAAAAGGAAAACATAAATTTGAAAAGATATGGAAGCAACCTAAGTGTCCATCACCAGATGAATGGATAAAGAATTGATGTGTGCACACACACTCACACACACACACACAATGAAATACTACTCAGCCATAAAAAAGAATGAAATTTTCTCATTTGCAGCAATATAGATGGACTTGGAGGGTGTTAGGCTAAGTGAAATAAATCAGATTGAGAAAGACAAATAATATATGATATCACTTGTAGAATCTAAAAGAATAAAACTAACTAGTGACAATAAAAAAAGAGAAGCAGATTCACAGATATAGAGAAAAAGCTTGGTTACCAGTGGGGAGAGGGAAGGGAGGAGAGGCAAGATAGGGGTAGGGGTTGAAGAGATACTGCTATATATGAAATAAGCTACAAGGATATATAGTACAACGCAAGGAACATAGCCAATATTTTATAATAACTATAAATGGGATATAACCTTTAAAATTATGAATCAATGTTGTACACCTAAATCTTATTATAAATCAACTATACCTCAATAGAAAAGAAAACATTAGATATAAAAATGTGAGATTCACAATTGAAAGACTGCTTCTGAAAATGTTCAGACAGCATCTTCTTCAGGATGGATACAGAGGATCAATTTGTGGGACTACATCATTAGCATCACCTCATCATCACCATCTAATCCAGGAGCTGAAGAGGTGGGAAACTTAGTTATAATTGGGGGAGGAGGGTCAATGACGGTTACATTGTTAAATCAGCTGTGCCCTAGATTATAGAAGCCAAACAAATGAATTTGCTCTTCCACAATCTCAGCTGAAAATGAAGGTCCATTTAGTCTCACTAACATGAAATATAATTACCATAGGAGCATCTACTAGCTACCAATGCTGAAAAAATGCTCCTACTCTATAATGTTAAGCCTTAAAGTACAATGACTAAAATTATAACAAATTTAAATAATTTGACTTTATTTAATAACATTTATTTTTCCATTTGACATTTTTTCTATATTATGATATCCATCTTGGCCATCTGTTGATTTTAACATTTGACCATTCAACCTCTAGCCAAAATGCATGTACATTCAGTACACCTCAGTGATTTCACTGCTTTCCCTTTGTTAAGATGCCAGACTGAGTCTACATTGAAAAACTATGTTCTATATTTTTATGTTTAAAATTATGTAATATTCCTAGAAGAGCCTATTCCAATTTACTCAGAACCTTCAAGTACTTTTGAAAAGTACTATTAAAATTCATTCTCCCAAGTATCCCTTTTGGAATTAGTGTAAGTTTCTACAAAATTTCAACAACAACCCAACAAAGTCAACCAGATTTTATTAATTTAGAATATGTACACTCATTTTAGAGCTTGTGTAGAGTAACTTTTGGTTTTGAAACTTGCTAAAATATTTTTCAGTCTTCTGTAGACAGCATGCTTTGCATACAGCTCTATTTTTTTATTTTGTTAATGCAGAAAGTCAAAAATTAGGTTTTAAATATAGGGCTTTACTAATTAAATATCCAATACTCACCAAGTGTGGACAAACGAGACAGGATGAACCACAGAGCTCTCGCGAGAGAAATCGGATGTTTGTACAACAGGGAAGATGCTGCTGTGGACATATTGGCGCAATGAGCCCTGACTCACTCTCTTATTCAGAGCAGGTGCACATTTGGGCAGTAGCCTATGTCCATTTTTGAGGCTGTTATAAAAACAGCTAGATAAATATTTCATGAATCTCAGGAAAGCAACTGGAAAAGAATAACTGATGAAAATAAATACCGAGGGCAAAGGGTATTCGACTAAAGTGTGGACATAGGGAAATTTGCCAGTTTAAACAGGAAACAGAAAGAGAAAGGAACATTAAAACTTCCTGACCTGAAGCAAGACTCTGTTGTCCAAAAGGAGATTCATCTTCCAAGTGAAAAAGTGACTAGTAGGTAAAGAGCTAGCTGACCCTAAATTTAACAATTTTACTGACCCAGAAGGAGATAAGTTATGATGACACCTGATAGGTAGTTTTCAAAGGAGCTGTTCACACTGACAGTTGTCAAAATGGCTGAATGAGAGTGTTCATTATAGCATGGGTGCACACACAATTAAGTACATAAAATCTCTTTTGTTTTTAAATATAATCTCTCTTGTTTTAGCTAATGAGAGAAAGACTATTTCATCTCGCCCGTGTCATAATGGAGATGCAAACCCTTTTCTGAGTAAAGTATATTGGCTCTTTAAAAAAACGATCTCCACTTTTTACAGAAAAAACCTGAGCTTTAATTCCTTGTTAAGAATCAAACATGCATGTGGAATACTTTGAGCTCTATATTGTGATACAATTACACTTCCTCATAACAGCTTTCTGGTAGTGAGTATTGGCTCACACTTTGTTTTAGGGCAGTAATGATTTTTTTTTTTCTGCAAAGATGTACACATTATCTTTTTATTGAAATTCCATTAATACTTCATGGCTGAAAATTATTATTTGTTATTACACAGTAGACATTCTTAAAAATTCTGACATTTTCTATTTTTTTCATTTCTTCTTTGAACAAGATATTTTTGAATTTTCTGTTATTTAAAATGCATAATTGTGTGGAACTCATACATGATGACTGTTTAATTTGATCATTGTTGATGATTGTACATTTTACTTATTTGATCCACTAACATAATAGAATATGACTGTCATTTTGTGAAATTTTGTGTTTAGCAATAAGTTTTGAGGACCTTGCATCATTTACATCATGTGCAAAAGAAAGCACTCCTGGCTTGAGAGTGAGCTCTTGTGTCAAAAGGCTAAGTTCGATCTTGAATCTACTATCCACTAGCTGTCTGATATTGGGCAAATGACTTCCCTTCATCTGTAAAATGGGGAAAACAGTATTAACCACCTCACTGAGCTATTTTTTCATTTAGTCAATAGTTGATTTTGAAGGTTTGCTATGTGCCAGACTTTCTTCTAGACACCAAGGATGCAGCAGTAACCAAAAAGAAAACCTCCCTTCCCTTTGGGCCACTTTGGTTCTATTGAAGGAGACATGGTATAAACACATACTATAAAGTATGTAATAAAGAAAAGTAAGAGGAATAAAGAAAAAATGTCAGGAAAAGGAAAACAGATGGACAGAGTTTTGCTACCTTAGATGGCCAATTAGGGAAGCCCTCCCTGGGTGAGAATGAAGAAAAGGCAAAATCTAGGGGAAGACGATCCCAGGTAGAGTAACATGTACAATCACCCTGAAATTAAAATAAGCTTATATTTTGAAAGAAGCACAGAGCTTACATGAATTTAGTCTTTACTATGTAGCAGGCTCTGTTCTAAGCACTGATACTTGTTATCTATTATATCTCCTCCATAATTCTAAAAGTTAGGTGCTACTATTAATATCAGCCTCATTGTATAGATGAGGGATTCAAGACAGAGTGTTTTTAAGTAATCTGTGGAAGGTCACACAGCCAGGAGTGGATAGGCATGATAAAAATCCATGTTTGAATCCACAAACTGTGGTCTTAACCACCAAGCTCCTATTACATGACTGTGGCACCTCCCATGTAACTGATGAGGGAAGAAAGGTCCAGATAGCAACATGATTTGCCCACATTCACATAGCAAGTCAGGAAAGATGTTGGGACCAGCATCCAATCTTAGTGTTAGAACTAAAGATCTAGTCACTCCTTTTCTAAGTGGTCACTGAACCTCCTGTTATGAAAAACCCTGTACCAGGCACCAGGGGCAGAGGAGTAAGTGCAAATCACAGAGAACAAGTCCCTGACCTCGTGTTAAAAATGAAGTAATTTATTCGGCATTATTCTAATTTCTCTCCCCTGCTGCATTCTACCTTTCCCCCACACTATCCCTGCCCTTTCCTGGCTATGTCTGTCTGGTGACATGTTTGTCTCCTTTATTTAACTGTGAGATATTTTATGGTAGTAAGCAGGTTTGTTACAATCAGTCCCCATCCTGGCACTCAGTAGACAAACAGGAAAGAGCTTTTAAATAAACATGTACTTGTGTAAAATGATGTTGCACAAGTATATTCATAGTAGCATTAGTTATAACAACAAAAAGTAGGAAATAACAGGTATCTATCTTAATGTAACTGGCTAAAATTATGAAGGTCAGAAATTTAATGCAGCCATTAAAATAAAAGACAAATTTTTATTTTTTTTTAAAGTGTAACCACCTTGCTATATTTTACTTCATCTTTTTCATAGGATTCTTGCTAAGTTGCTATGAGCTTATAGGCAAGAACTGCTAATAGCTCATAGAATTTTTTCCAGTGACTATTGCTTTTTATCGAAGTATAGTGATTGGAAATATTATACTAGTTTCAGGTGCACAACATAATAATTCAGTATTTTTAGAGACTATACTCGATTAAATGATCTTACATGATAATGGTTATAATTCCTTGTTCTGTACAATATATCCTTAGAGCAGTAATGATTTCTATCGAAGTTTCACCAATAACCTTTCTCAGCTATATGAATGGGATATATAAAGGCTAGGGCATTTCTGGCAGCCCAGATGTCAAGTGTGTCACCTTCTTGCTCGCACAAATCTGATGACACCCCAAAGACCCCAAGAGGAAAACCCTCCTTGTCTGAAGGGAGTATTCACATTGTCAGAGCAGATGCAATTGGGAAAGATGAGTATACAGTCCTGAAGATTTTGGCTTGCCCAGACAAAATATATTTTAGCTTTTGTTGGTTCCAAATTTTGCCGGTTTTTCCCATCTTTGTTATAGCCATTTTAATTCCTCTACTTTTCAAATGCTAGGTCTGCCTCTGTCCCCACATTATTTGAAGTACGTGAAGACAAAGACAGCACAAATGAGTTCTCTTCCACCGTGATAGATCCAGGAACGGACGCATGGATTAGAGGCTGCACATTCAAGTGCTACAGTTTGGTAGATAGTGGCAAAACCTCTCCCAAACTCCAGCCTAAATCACCTTGGACATCTGCCTTCTTGTCTGCAATTATACATATAAAGATTCCTGCAGGGTCTCCTAAAGCATTCATACATGTACCGCAAGAGAGAATCAGCATTTGGTACTTTCACTCAGAGGTCACAACCAAGGCAACTGTCAGAGTCAAGAGAGGGAAAGACCAACCCCAGTTAAGTGTGTCATTTGACTGACCCTTTTCTCCCATCTCACTTTTCTGTCTTCAACAGAAAAAAAAGTGCTTCAGGATAGGGAGGATGGGAAAAAGTCCCTAAATCAGACCTTTTCACTTTCCAACTCCAACTCTTTTGAGCCAAAAGTCTTGTTCCTATTGGAAGGATGAGAAAGATTTAAATTGGGTACAAGCTGGCCCAGACTGATGTTTAATAACTGAAAGTGACAGGAAACCTATGGGATTTCTCCCAAGATATCATTAAGGGATAGAAACGGAATGTCTACGGAGAACAGTTGAAGGAAGTAATTTTTAAAAGAAAGATTAACAATTTTATCTCTGTGTCCCATCAAATTCACACTGTTCATTAATCTGTATCTCATATTTAAATTAGCCTAATCCTTTCCTCATTTAGTAACCAAACATGAAGTCACAGAGAAAATGGGAGTACCAATGAGGGAGAAGAAGTAAGTGTGAATTAGAAATGCAGTTTTAGGTGGACAGCCTGGGTGATAACAGTCTTAAGAGTCAGAGCAACTATGTAGCATACATTTCATCAGTATCGTTTGGGAATCCTGACAACTTTGTAAATTAACTAGTATTTATCCCAGCTTGCAAATAAGGAAAGGATCTCAGAGAAATCAGGTGAATCAGCTAAAGCAATAGGTTCTAGAGTCAGGACTTGAAGATAGAGGTTTTCCTTACGAAGTCCAATCTTTGGTCATTATATATACCTCTGGAGGGGAAGGGGGCAGGGGTATTTGGGGTAATAGTGGTGGGGAAAGAAAAGAGGAGACTACAACCCAAAGAAGAAAAAGAAAACAGAAAGGAGAAGTAGGAATATGCTAAAGAAAACTTTCCACCTTTATAATTATGGCGAGGACTGACCTGAAATATTTAACCTCACTATAGTTTATGAGCAACAGAAGTACTGACTTAAAAACACGTAACATTCTTAGTGCTTTTCCCTTGTCAACCTACTCTTGGTTGTATATAAATGGCTGTCTTTCAGAAAGGAAATTGTGTGAGCCTATTTAGTCACAAAATCTGCTTCCAGAAAGTTCAGTATTCTAGTTTCAGATAAGCTGTTTATGTCTATGTTAGGGAAGACCTGAGCCAAGAAACAGAATTGAAAATGGAATAAATTCCTGTCATTTTGGGTTCATTCCAAGATTTTTTTATGTTGCAAAACATCAGACATAACAATATTTAAGTATGACCACATAAATACATTATTGAGCAAAAATATTGTAGAATTTACGCTATTACAAAGAATCTTAATCTACAGCTTTCTTTCATTAATGAACACGTGTGAAAGCTTTTAAAGTCCTTTTGTATGAATGCAATATTAAAAACATAGGAATAACATTATTCTTTCTCCTGTGCCTAACCTCCCCCTGAATATCTGCAGGCAAACATAGAACTTTCGGTTAGATTTACCCATCAGTGATTTCACATTTACCAGCCCAGCCAAGATCGTGTGCCCACATCGTGTGTGCATTTACACATTCTTATGTGTGTATTCACACACCTGTGGAAAAGTGTTCATCAAGAGCAGCGTATCTCTACTTTCTACTCTATACTGAGTTACGCTGATGAGTCCAGACATCCTATCAGAAGTAACTTTTGTTCCTTCACAATCACACTTCAGATCTTCTCTGGAATCGAATTATGAAAATGAGTACTGCTTTGAAACCTGAGACCCAAAATGATTGAAGATAAACCTTAAGGAAATCAAGAAATCATATGATAACTAAACCAAAGGTTAGTATGGTCTGTTTAAACTTTTTTTTTTTTGGTATAATTTACATGGACGTAACATGAAGACTCTCCATACATCTGCTGCCCACCACAAAGTCATTTGTTCTCTTACCCTGAGAACATAAGGACATGAGCACTAGAGAAGACTTGATAAACCCTGGTTTGCCTACACACTCCATCGCTGGACACATTGGGAGGATAAAGGTGCTGCTCCCTTGGGAGCTAGACTTTGACACTCACAGCTAGTGACTTGGGGCGGGTTACTTAATACTGTGTGTCCCACTTTCCTCATCCTTAGAAAGGAGATAAAAGTAGCATTGCCATATTGGTTGGATTAAATAAAACATTTTAAATACTTAAAATAGCTTCACAGACTAAACATCAGCTGCTATTACTCAACACGAAGTCAATGTTTAGCATTAACATCTGTCATAAAAAACTAGAAAGTTTTATTTTTATGAGGGAAAAAACCATTATTTTTCCAAAAATAGAAGCAGAAAACACAACAAAAGATCCATGGGAAATGACATAATGCACCATGGTTTCTCCACTAACTCTACCTCTAGCCTTGCCTGGAGAGACCCGGAATTCGCCCAAGCAGAACACCCAGACGGCGTGAATTCCAGCTGCCCTGTCCCCCTGCCCCTTCTCCATTAGCTGTTGCCTAGACGGGCCTTCCAGAGCTCACAAAGGGGCAGTACTGCAGGCAATAGGACTGGGTTAGTTCTGCCCTCTGGGAAGGAGACACTTTCAAGTGTTCTGCCTTTCATCTTCATTGTGGACCCATTTCAGCTTTTCCAGATCATTTATTATCTATTTCTAGGTTTGCCCTTCCTCCTAGTTTCTGCCCTCCAGCACCCCCAATCCAAGGCCAGTGGTGAAAAGGTTTACTCTGTCCTTGTTGCTCAGCCAGGGTTTCCTGCCAAAATGAAAAACAAAGAGATGGTGAAGAGACTGAGAGTGTTCCTGCCCACACAGCCCCTGACGTCAGGGGACTGGGCCAGGCCCTTTGTGACGCAGATTTAGGAACTAAAGTTGCCAAATGTGCCTCAGTACAAGTGAGTAATTTATACACAGAGAAAGGAAGGAATCTCATTTCTGGACAAAAGTAAAAATTCTATAATGAAACAACTGTCTGGAACGGAAGGAATTAATTTGATATTTTAACCCTTTTGTATGTACCATGCAATCAAAATATGCAAAGCAAATCCCTGGATAGATATGCATATACCAACAAGGTAACCGGGATCATTTCATGTAGCTATACATTTTTTTTCTCTAAGTCTCCATTTCTGTATATACCAAAATACACAATTCTTTTACAACAGAGCAGTAAGTTGAATTAATATTAGTGACAGCTAGACTCCAGGGTGGACCCCAGTGACCCCTGCCTCCTGGTGCTGACATCCTTGGGGAGTTGCCTTCCATGCTGTGCCAGAGTTGGCTTGTGTGACCAACGGGGGTATGGTGATTAAAGGTGATAATAGACTACAGCTTCTGCCTTGGGTTCTCTCTCTCTCTAAGGGAGAGCTCACTTGCTCTGAGGAAAACCATCATCATGTTATAAAGATTCAGGCAACCTACAAAGTGACCCACTTGGCAGGGAACGGAGGCCTCCAGTGAACAGCCGAGGAGGAACGGAAGCCTGGCAACCGCTTGGCAGTGGGTCCTGCAGCCGCAGGAGGGGCCTGGAGATGACCCAGCTCCTGCCAGAAGTTCTCTGCAGCCTCACCAGAGTCTCAGCCAGAAGCAGCCAGATTCCTCACCCTCTCAGATTCTTGAGCCTCAAAAACTGCGTGATAATAAATCTGTTATTTTATACTGTTACATTTTAGGATAATGTATTCCTCAGCAAGAGTTAACTAGTTTTTCCTATAATATTGAACATAAAGACAAATAACCAGATGGAGAGAGTATCTTTTTTCCTTTCAGGTGGCTTGCACAGTTGTCCCTGGAGGGGACAGGGGTGAGCATTATTCACCTTTATTCATGAGTCTCCAAGTCTGGAACAATTCTTCCAAAGTCAAAGATCTGATTGATAAGAAGACTCCCGAAATGTCTTCACTTATGTTCCTATCTGTGAAGAAGGAATCTTTTCCACCACAGATTATATCTAGACTAATAGAAAAACCTGAGGTGAAGTGAATCTCGGTGTGGGGAAGAACCCTTAAAGTTAAAGTAATTTTGTACCCACTTAGGAATTTTATAAAAATAGCCTATGGCTATAGTTTTATTGAAAACTAGAGCAAAGGAGCAAATCCAAATTGAAAGTATTGAGCTATTACTTTCCTGCCCTGATAGCAAGAGGAAACCATTCTGCATCTGGACAGGCCCTCGGGCCCTCCCTGACTAAATCGTACATATGAGGAGGCTGACTGAGCATGGCGTTTTATACAATATTGAAGCTTTACTGAAACCTGTCTAGAAGGTGAAGCTAATTTTTTAATGCCAGTTATTTCCTTGGAGAAATAATAGAAATAACCTTCCAATTCTTTTCATCTATACCCTTGATACCTTTCCAGATGGGCTCCAGTAGCCTTTTAAAGAAGACAAAAGATGAGATGATTTGGCTTTTCAATTTTTGCTACTTGTTTGTTCATTTTTAGCTCCTTATCTCTTGAGAAATAAAAAAAGAAAAAACCCACAGCAATTTGGGATGACCAAATCTCTTCATTTCACATTATTGAACATATACAGATGTAGGCAGAATGCCTGGAAGCAATCCACGTCAGACGGTTGGACACGCACATGGCCACCCTCAGTCACTACATCAGCAGAGTCAAAGCCACCACGGGTGCCGTGTCATAATTTGACCTGTCAGGGCCTACAGCCAGGCCATCACCTTCTGCCATCTTTCCCTGAATTCTTAATATGACCATTTTGCTCTCTTTTTTTCCCTCAATTGCTTTGTCAAGACGTTTCTTACATCACTCCTTTATTCTGCCTTTTATTGTTGTTGTCTATTTGTCTTTATTACAAAGATGGATTGCCCATGATTCTCCTAGACACTGGGATTATAGTGATAAGGAATGCATGGTTCCTTAGCAGGAGCTGTGAGAATCCCACGGGGATCCGCATAGTCCTGCAAGAACTGCCCCTCTGCTTCCCTGCCCCATTTCAAAACATTGCCTGTCTCACCCTCTAACAGCCAGAGAGACCAGCAGCTAGAAGGAGACTGCAGTTATACTCTTTATTCACTGTTGTTCTTCCTTGTAAGAAATCATGCAGACTAGCCTCTTTGCATTTACAACCTTCTTCCTTCGACACAAGAGCTCCTAGTCTTCCAGATTCTTATCTCCCACTGTATAAACCCCATAGCCTCCTCAACCTCCCACCCCAGCTGCCTTTCCACTCACTGTGCCCTCCAGGATGGCATCTGCAAACAAGCTTGTATCCTCAAGTCCTCTGAATGTTCCTGCAACTTTCTCTTCTGTTGAGCCTGGCTACTTGCTGAGGACACTACCTTCCCCACAGGCCTCGAAAGTAAAGAATGCTCTCCTCTTCCCACATAACATGATGGGCAGGAGGGGCTGGCAGCCTCCTTGCTCCCCATCATGGCTTCCGGATCAGTGCTCCTCCCCTTGCCATTAAAAGAAACAAAAAGCAAAGAATCCAACCTACTTGAAGCAGATGTCATCCTTACACTATCTTTCATTTTCGTGGGCATCTGCCATTTACCTGGTTACTCCCTATACTCATTGAAGGTTTTAGCCCTTGGCTTCACATGTTTACTCCTACAGAATTCCTGTCACTGTTCATGGTGCGTTTGGAATTGCTGATTGTGCTGTCATTCTCCCTCTATTACCCAGCCATCGCAGGAGCAGCAGTGGGGTCTTGATAAATATGCATCTAAGACCCCCAGTGGTTAACCAGCCCCCACTTCACTCCAGAAGAGTATCTGTGAAAAGAGTCATCCTTGCCACTCTAGTCAAGTACCCATGAAGGATTATTCAGAGTTCTCACATATTAATGAATTACTCATCACCATGTTTGTCTTGCTTTTTCTTTCAATCTGATTATGTCATTGGTATACACTGAACTTATTTTTTATATCTCTAAAGACTTTCTGGTTCCAGTTTGCCTACAGATAAGTTTTCCCATATTTTTCCTGTGCGTGTTTCCTCCAAAACTCATATTTTTAAGATAGCATCATTAGGTTTATTTCCAAGTAGATAGTGACCAAAATAATGATTAAAATGTACATCTGTAAATTTCCAGGATATTGGGAAAGGATATGAAAAGTGAGAGGAGGGTGCCTATTTAAATTGTGAAGGGAACAGGATTATAGAAATTGTGACACATTTGAATTTGCACGATGAATTATTTCAGTGTTATTATTGTAGCTTAATGTGTACTTATATACATTAATTTGTAAGTAATGGCAAAAGTCTAAATTTGAATCCTGCACTAAATGCACTTTCTGACCCTTTATAGGAAAACTGGCTGCATGGTTTTTGGAAGACATCTAACATTTCCACACTTTAGTTTTCTCATATGTGCAGTGAGAGCTTTTGCTTAGCTATTCCTAAGGGCTCTTCCTACACTAAAATTCTATTAGTCTGAGATCTACTTCCACTCTTCCTCTCATATTCCACTGAGGTAAAAGTCCCTTTAATCTCATAGCCATCTTCATCTCTTATTGAACAAGGATGGCTCTGTGTCCTCAAGTCTGTTCCAAATGACTCTTAAAGAGAAATCAAATTTTTTTAGACAATTGAGTCCTGATTGACTGAGATCTTTACATCCTAACAATAGCTATTTGATACAGTCACGGGATAAAGCAGTCTCTTCTGTTGATACGTCTAAGTGTCTGTGAGTTCAGCCAACCAAAAAATCCATTCAGCTGAGCAGTCTTAGTGCTGCAAGAGGTCTTATCTCAAGGAGATACACCCTATTGTAAGATAAGAGAAAATGTTGGGTATCTTTGGACAGAATCTTTGTGATTCCAAATGCCTCCACTGATAACTTGGCAGGGTGCAGGGGGGGAGTGTGGCTTAGGAAGATTTATATGTTTAAAAAGTGAATTCTATAGTATCAAACAAAACAGCAGTCATTGATGGAATAAAGTATATATCAATATTGTAGTAAAAACTATAGAGGTTAGTTCTGTATTTCACAAAAATCCATATGGTGAGAGAAACAGAAATATACATTTTAAGTGAACTTATACATAATGAGGCAGTATTTTTATATCTAAATAGCTATGGAAGCAAAAGATAAAATCAAGACATTATTATGAACTATTAGTCAAATGACTTAGTGGAAGTAAGCTATTTTATGATAAAGGGAGTCTTGTGTTTCAAGCAGAAACACTCCTAGTTGGAGATGTATAAAGGCCAAAGAAAATCCCAAACAGAATTTTTAAATATCTATGTGATAAGAAGTTTAATTTATGAGGCTGCCAACATTCTCAAAGCACCTGAATATCACTTTTAATGGTTAATTGATATTGTTGGCATCTAGCCCCATGTCTTTTCCTAAAAGTTCAAAAGGTATATTGCTAAAACCATGAAATCTTAAGCTGCCCTTAACATGCTGTGTAAGATGACTTTCTTCCACCTTATTTTTTTTTATTTTTTTTATTTATTCTTAAATGTTTTTTCTCTGAAGTCTTTCCTAATCCTATTTCCCCTGGTAGATTAATTGCTAGCACTCTGTTTTTTCTTTAAACAGAAAGCTTGGATGTACTTTTAACATGCATGCTTTAATTGTCTGCATATCTGTCTCCCTCACGATGCTGTCTTACTCATTTTGTTTCCTTAATACCAGGTACGAAGCCTGGCATACAGAATGGGCTTAAAAAATACATATTTTTGAACTGCTGAGAAATACAAGACCCAGAAAGAAGCTATTTTGACAGATCACATAGCTCATTAGTAACAGTACTTGGGTTGGAATTCAAACATGCTTCTCTTGATGTGATGATTTTCACATAATTCATAAATATTTACAGAATTAATGAATCAATAGGTTGATAAATTAATGATTTCTACAAACTTTCCATTGTTCTATTCTGATCAATAATAAATATACCATCTCTCTTTTTTTTTTAACCAGTCTTCTGGCTACTTGGCTTCAATGAGGCAAGTGATCAGGCAATGAGATTAACATACACAACATCAAAGGGACCAGATATTTCACATACATTTGATTATTTTGGTTTCATGAAGACGTAGTCAATATCAATCATACAAGCTAACATTTATCTGGTAACAAAAATCTACTAGTGATATCTAATGATGTAAGCCAGTCATCTGAGAGACAACTTTCTTACCAGTTGAAAATCTATCCTGTGAATATAACTACTGAGGAGTTTTTGTTTCAAAATGAATCTTCTTGGACATGAGCCAGTCCACGTGTCACAGGTGATTTAGAGAAGGTTAAATAGCTTCCCTGTTGCTCTGAAAGCAGAGAGGTAAACTTTTTATTGACCTGGACACTAAGGAATTACCAACTTGACCTCAAGAATCATAATATGCTTTGCATATATTACTTCTTAGAAACAAAAGAAGAACACTCTCCCCTTGGATGTCCACAAGGCTTACTCTCTCGTGTCAACCAGATACCTGTGCACACATCACCTAACCAGAGAGGTCTTTTCAAATCAACCTTTTCTAAGATAGGACCGCATTCTGATTTTCTCCCTTCGTCCCCTTACCCTGCTTTTCCTGTACCTATTATCACCTGATATACTATATGCCATTTTTATGTCTTGTTATTACATATGTATATATAACATATATGTGCTATCCACATTTTACACATTTAATATTTTTGAGTAATGAGTGCGCAATATCATAGACACATCAGAGAGCCTACTTTGCATAAAATTCAGAGTAAAGATTTAAAAATTGGTAAGGACACTGCAGTTAGTCATATGATACAAACCATTAATTTTATAAGTATGAAATGAAATAATAAAACAGATAATTGCACACTTAAAGAGCAAAACACTGAATAAAGTGCTTTACATGCATAAACCCATATGATATTTACGGCAGTTCTAAAAGGTAGATCTTATTACTATATGTCATTGATTTAAAGATATGCATTTCTCATATTTCTCATTTAATATCTTTATCAATATTGAAATCAGAATAATTATCACCTCAGGATAATTATCATAGAAGTTATGTGAGTTTGAAAAATATAAAAAGGAAAGGAATTAAAGATAATTGTATTTGTTCTTTAAAAAAAATAAACCTAATTACTGTGTTTACCAATGTATAACTTTGCACAAAAATCTCAGATGTAAAAATCAATTTGGCAATACCATAGTTTCTAGCTTTTTCCTGATTTTTTCAGGAAAGAAGTGTTCATGAACCTCCAAAAAGAACCACTACCCCATAACCTGTCTCATGTACAATATGTGAGACATCATTTGCCCAGTACTGGCATGAGACTCAGTTATCCATGTGGAAGAGTGGCTCAAATGGCCAAGGTTGTGGATCCTGAGTGTGTTTTTCAGGGTGATAAGGTCAAAGCCAGGGACACAGACAAGGATCTTTTTACTGTAGGAGCCCAAAGTTAAATTTCAGAAGTTCAAAGTGGGTAAGGATAAAGGACAGGGAGTTGCTGTCCAAACCTACACAAGGCAGAAAATATGGTTAGAGTCAAAGACTGCAGTCAGTGTTAAGAGAACCAAACTGGGGAGGGGACAGAGCAGAATATGACCATGACACTCCAGCCTGCATTCAGGGTTTAAATCAGACCAAAAAAAAAAACAGGAGAAATGAGTTCAAATGAGAGGTGAATTTAAACTTGGGGACTGAAAACAAGCAATCATTCCCCCTAAAGAACCAAGCATGAGTGATTTTTAATTGTAGGACACAGCTGTGTGCCCCACAGCCCCTGGTTTGGGGAACAGATAAGCGTCCAAGATACAGTCTGCCCCACAGGGAGGAGACATCAGTGACCACACTTGGGTGGGTCCTCCTGCAGCCCTAGTAATTTTAACAGCCAATATCTGGTTAATGAAACAGATGAAATTCAAGATCCACCAAGAGACCCTTCTGGATGTCAAGCATAACGTTTGGTGAATATCTCTTCACATAAACATAATGCACAGCAGCCTTCTCCTTGGCTCTCCAGAGGACCCGAATGACAGATTGCCATGTGCACAGTAATCCAAGTCGATGACATTCTGTCAAGGCCTTCCTCATTACAGTCCTGCATTTCTGACACAGCAATAAAAGAAGGCCATTTCTAACTATATCCCCTGTTGTTCTGTTGTCTAGTCATTTAATTTCCAAAGAGAACTGTCTCAAAAAAAAAAAAAAGCCAGTTTGTCTAATTGAAATGATCAGGTTAAAATAGTAGTATATGCATCTATTTATCAATTTATGAATCTAAAGGCTTTCTTCTAACACAGAAAAATCTTAATGGGCAATCCTTACTAGTCACTTTTATTGAGTATTAATACCTGTTTAGGAAGAACTGCACTTAGTTTTTATCAGTTTCATCTGTTTAAAAAATCTTAGGGATTAATTGCTGCATCTATGCAGCAATGATGACTGATGTGGAGAATTCAGCCACCAAGAATATGTTAGCCTAATGCACGTCTTTATTCACTAGATAGATGCTGGCTTCTCCACATCTCTTTAACAGGGCAGCACTGAGTCAGGGTGAAGATTGTTACTTCAGCATTTGAAATGTTGGCTACAGTTTTAAGCTGCTGTTTGGGGATATTTTTGGCTACTGGTTGCAGCTAACCTTTACTGAATGCTTACTATTTGCCAGTAATTTTTTTAAAGACATTTGATATGTTTTAAATGAGACTTTAATTTATACATCAGCCTTCAGAGTGGTATTACTTTTTTTCATTTCACAGATAAGAAAATACAGGATTTTGGAAGTTAAGTAACTTATCCATGGTCACACAATTACATGCAAACAACAGAAATGTGCCTCTCCCCGAAGGAGGAGTATGGCGGTAGAGAAAAGGTGTCTGGGGAGTAGAATTAGGAGAAATAGAAAAATTTGCTCTGTCTGGATTAAACTAGGAAAATCTATACGCAATATCTGTTTATGCCTTTTATAGAATTAAACCCCAAATTGATAATACATATTTTCTTTCTTTTTAATGTGTGACTGAAGAATTTGTAAACATCAAAATCTTGGTTACCAGGCAGTTATCTTCAGAAAAGGTATAACTGGCATAAGATTGAAATTTTGCAATGAGAAAATTCTCCACGTGCCTATACTGTGTTGTGAGTCACTGCTAAAAGAAGGAGGAATTGCCACCCCAGAGGACCAAATTAAAAACTCAAACTGCGAGAAACAGGCTACGCCCACCTGGAATTTTCTACTCCTCGAGGCAGTGATGGTCTTGCCAGAGAGATGGAACGTTAGGTTACTTTGACGGCATGCCATTTGACAGGAAAATTGTGAAATTGCCCTTGTTTTGAACCATGCTCACCAGAAAGGCTTCTCACTGTACTACTGCTTCCTGAATATCACATTTGATAGGAAGGATTCTACTAATATAAGCATTCCAGCTTGCTTATCATTGCATTTCTTACTATAAATGAATAAATCAGAATTATGGAAGTGTACCAGTTTCTACAAGCTTGAAGAACAGGAGCCCACTCCTGAAAGATAGATCAGCTCTTTCTCTGATAAAACAACAGGAATGAAAGGGAACCAAACTCTAAATATGATTAATTCACCAAATTAATATACTTTATATATCAAAAATATACAACAGGCCTCTTCAACCCAGGAAGCTCTGCACAACTTACCAGCCAGAAGGCAATTCTACTGGAGAAAACTAACCCAGGGATAAGTTCATTTTCAAAATGAGGTGTTTCCTGCTGCCAAACCTACGCCCACCATAATCCACAATCCCATACGCCTCACAAGAATTCAGAAGGAAATAAAACAGTAAACCAAACTAAAGAAAATATAAGACAGAAAACCCAAATAAATATATCTAATATATGAAACAAAACTCTTCCCTTAGGTAAATACCAGGCATAAACGAATACAGTGGTATATTAGTAGCTACTGGAACTTCAATAGTTGTGCTCTTTAAAAAAAAAAAAAAAGCTATTACCGGATGCCTAGATCTTAGGTTCTGATACCATTCTCCAGTTAAAAAAAGAAAAAAAGAAAAAGAAAAAAACAGGAGTATTTGGAGAACTGTCTGGCTCTAGACTGGGGCAGGGAATAGACAAATCAGGAGCAACTTCTGGGTACCAGAAAGTAAAGAAGTACTCGGAGAACGAAAGGATGGGGCCTGTCAAAGGGAGTCAAAGTGAAAGAGCTCCAAATGGCCAGAACTGGAATAATCTGAGCAACAGAATAAATAGCAGAGCCGGAAGATAACCCAAAGCATAGAATAAATATTTCAGGTCCATACCGATACAAATAAATGATATAATAAACAAATGAGGGAGAAGAGACAACTCTTTCTTAGAAAGAATTTCAAATAATTTATTTGGATGCTCCCTTTTCCAGGAAGTGGGGTTTAAATCACCCCCTACTTTTAAGTGTGGGCTACACCGAGTGACTTGATTCCTTAGAGCAAGGAAAACAGGCAGAGTAAGTAAGCTCACAGTGGAGACACCTGGCAAGCACTATCTTGGCCAGATGATGAACATCATCACTGCTAAATCACTGACACAGCATGTAGCCTGATGTGATGTGATGTGATGAGAATTCACCTCTCTAGTCTTCCTCCCTAAAGCCCCTTACCCTAATCTACAAATGAGAAAAACATTAGACAGACCCACATTGGGAGACACTCGACAAAATATTCCTCAGTACTGACAAGGACATAAAAAACAAGGAAAGCTGGAGAAACTGTCACACTGGAGGAGACTGGGGAGATGTGATGACTAGACGCAATGTGCTATCCTGGAGGGGATCCTGGCACAGAAAATGGACCTGAGGGAAAAACTAGTGAAATCTAAACAAAGTCTGCAGTTCAGTTAACAGTAACAAACCAAGCTTGTTTTCTTAATGTAACAAAGGTACCATAGTATCTTAAGATGTTAATCTTAGGGGAACTAGAACTCTCTGTACTATCTTTGCAATTTTTCTGTTAAGTTTACAAGTATTTTTAAATTAAAAGTTTATTTTTTAAAAAAGAGAACTACTGCTTTCTTCACATTGTGGCTCTATGGATTTCTTCAAAGCTATGCAATGAAAAATTCTACATCAGATGGATGTTGACATTTCTAATTGTTCTGGTGTAGAAAAGTCACCTTGAAAAGACTGCATTCAGATTGAGCAACATAGAAATTCAATTATATGCCACATCCAACCATCTCTATTCAGACCTTGCAAGACACAAGATTCCTGACCTCAATTACAATAGCAGGATCCTCTTTTAATCTGGCTCCTTAGTTCCTAGTAAGGGCTAAACCTGGTAATAAAATAAATAGATGGTAAATGAAGAAAAACAAGATCAATAAAACCACCTTGTCAGTACAGATACTCGACTTAGTCTGGAAGAAAATGAGCAAGGTACATTTTGAAAGGTGGTCCCAGGAGAAGCAGAGTTGTGATGAAAAGTTATTTATTCCTTCAATCATCTGTTCAGTACAGATGTACTGCTTGCCCATAGTGAGTTTGATATTCCAGAAACAGCCAGAAAGGATAAAGCCCTTGTTATCATCCTCCTGGAAGTCACAATCTGGGGGAAAAGACAGCCAGGAAAGGGAGGACTTAAATACACTGATAAATGCTAGAGCTGCCTTTTTCCTCCAGTGTCTGTGCTGTGTAAAATATGCCGGCTGCTGCCTCAGCACATCATCTCACCCTGCACTGTAAGTGGTTACGAATTTGGGAAACATTCTGGATTTATGGAGGGAAATAATTTTCAAAAAGCTACCTCCAAAACCCTTATCCCTTTTTTATAAAGCCATGACTGAATGGTAATTTCTCTGTCTCATTTGAATATTGCCCCTGCTGCTGCCATCTGGGCTTTTATTGTTTAACCATTTTACGCTGATTTATGAGCAAGTAACCAAGGTGACCTAATGGTATAGCTTTATCCTTAAGAGGAAATTTATGATTCCTTAAGATTTATAAAGACAACCCCAAAATAAGTGAAGAATGTGTTTTTGCCCAATGCCATGCACATTCTTTGTGTATCCAGTTGGACTTGAAGTCTGTAAAAAAACACGTTTCCTACCCGCGGCCCGACCTGACCAGTAAACTATGGCACCATTTGGGATTATTTTTTTCAAGTCAATTTTATTTAGGAATAAAATAGACTCACTCTAAGTATGCATTCAGTAAGTTTTGACAAATGAATATACCCATGTAATCACTGTAATGATAAAGCCTAGAACATTTTCCCATCACCCCGAAAAGTTCCTTCCTGCCCCTATCCTCTGATCCAAGCATTCATTGGGTTAATTTATATCCTCAAGGAAGTAGATGCCAAGACAGAATCAGCCATGAAAGAGATTTAGGGGAAATAATGAGGAGGATAAAGGGAAGAGAACTGAGAAGGCATGGAGAACCTACAGAGCAATGCAGCTCCCACACCTGAGAAAGAAAGGAGGAAGTGGGAGGAGGGGTAAAGAGGGATTCTCAGGCTGCAAAGTGCAACCTGAAGAAAGCCTTGGCCAGGCGGAGGGGGTGTTCTCCAGGAAGTCTCCAGAGAAGTCCTATGCCTCTTGGGAGTGGGCGGGAATCAGCACCTCCTCTGTCCTCAGCCGTAGGTAGGGGTATCCCATGTAGGATGAACCATGATTAATGTATCCATTCACCTGTTGCTGAACATTTGCATTGTTTCCAGTTTGAAGCTCTTATAAACAAAGCTGCTACGAACATTTATGTACAACTCCTTGTGTAAGCATGCTTTCATATGTCTTAGGTAAATACACGAGAGTAGGATTGCTGGTCTCATAAGGGTGGTTTAACTTTGTAAAAAAAAAATTTGCCCAAACTTTTTTTCCCAAGAGTCATTGTGTATTTTACAGGATGCCCAGTTGTCCACATCCTCTCCAATACATGGTACTATCAGTCTTTTTGATTTTAGCCCTTCTACTGAATATGTAATGATATCTCATTGTGGTTTTAATTTGCTTTTCCCAGTGATGAGAAGCATCTTCTTATATACTTAACCACTGCCTTCCTAAGGTTCCCAAGAGTTTCATCCCATTAGAGCATCAGCTCAAAATCATTTAAATCAGGCCCAGGTGTTAAGGAGGTTACCAGGTGTAACCTGTTAAGCACAGATCCTGATTGATCAGTGTTCCCTACTGAGGAAAGAATAAAATAATCTAAATAATCTAAAGAAAATAACCTCAAGGTTGTAGGCCATTGCTTTGAATATATAAGTATTTTTTAAACCTTCCGTCACCTAGCTGTTATATGTTGTCAGTTTATAACAGCAACTGCATTCAGCTGCTAAAAACAGAGTTCCAACAACAGAGACTTAAAATTCACATTTTTCTTACATAACAGAAGTAAACAGTTGATGACATTGATTCAGAAGTTCAGGAATATTAGTACTGAAGTACCTGTGATGCGCTTGATATTTTTTTCAAGGTCCCACGGTGGTTGCTCTGACTTCGGCCGTCTCAGCCCAAGTCAGGAAGGTAGAAAAACAAGGCTTCCGCCTGAGGCAGCCCTTTTAAGAGCTGCCCTGGAAGCCTCAGCCAATGGCCCAGAGCTGCCCTGGAAGCCCCAGCCAATGGCCCAGAGCTGCCCTGGAAGCCCCACCCAGTGTCTCGCGATTATGTCTCACTAGCTACCTAATTGTAGCGGGGTCGTGGAGATGTGATTTTAAACTGGGCATATTACCGTGACCAATAATATAAGAGCGCTATTACTCAGAAGAACAGAGTTGATATTAAGTAGGCAACTAGGAGTCTTTGTAGTCTCCTTCCCCTTACACTTGAGGGTCTGAAAAGAACAATCTCAAATTACCATTATTTGATCACTTTCAATTCACTGCTTAATAAATGTAGGTTCTGGCATCTAACTTCTCTGTAATTGTCTGTATTTAATCCTTTTAACAATTATACCCCTCTACCTGGAGTGTTTATAATTAAACCCCTTCTTTTAAAAATCACTTCTGTGCTTTATAGCACAGTATTCAATACTGATTAACCACTGTCAGGTGACTCCTCCAGTTTCCTGTTTTGGTTCTTTGCTCCTCTTCCCTTCTTATTTCTATACGTTCTTTCTAGCAATACCGTTCACACTTACGACATCAATTTTTAAATTACCTACGTACCTTCTAAATCTCAGACTTAAATTGCTAATCGCCTATGAGTTACTGCCTTGATTTGCCAAATACCTGCTAGGTACCGCCACCTGGGTAGCTTAACAGGAAAACAAGATTCAAGATTTTCAAACTGAAATTCTCTACCTCCCCTTCTTTCACCCCCAAATCTCCCATATTTCCTGTCCCAGCTGATGTTACAGAATTAGTAAGAATAAAAGGGGAAAAAAGACATGACCAAAAATTATAAAGCCCCTATATGGGTCAGAATCAATGTTAAAAAGTTTTTATGCCCTATATAATTTCCTTGTCACAATAACTTTATAAGACGGCACACCTCAGGAATGGCTTGATTTGGTGGCTAAAAGATTTCATTAAGAATCTGTCAGCTTTGTCCTAAGACTGGCCCCAAGATGATTACCAGCTGCAACTGAAAACATGTATGCTTTTCCCTTTAGTACAAAGGGAAAGTGTTTGCCATCCCAGCTATTGACTAAAAGTTCTGGGCTTTCCTCTGCGTGTATCAACTTCTGTCAAGTTCCCCGAACCAATCACAGCCAGAAAGAGTTTATGTTTTCACTGACTGGCTTCTGCCTACCCAGAACCCTATAGCTCCGAGGGAGGCAGGGAACTCAGGAACTGAAATGTGGACTCATTAACTAGAAACTTCTTTAAAAGCTTAAAATTAAAGAGCCACCCTAAAGGAATGGAAAGCCCTGATGAGATCTACTCTGTATGACCACATTGTTTAAGGGTCTCACTTGCTCAATCTAGCTTAACCACATAGTTTGAGGGTCCCTAGTTACCAAATTTTATTTCTGCAGAGTGTTTGTCCACAGAGCAGAACAAACTGGAAAGCAAGCAGGAAAAGAACAGCCAATGGAAAGAGGACAAGAAGCACCAAAGAAGATGGATAAAAGAACCCTGTTAAGACCCCAAGGACGGGAGTTCTTGCGCCTGGTCACCTTGGCCCGAGGCTCCCCCAGTTGATCGCCTTTCCCTTGGGCAATAAAAGGCAGCTTTTCATTCTATCTTTTGCCTCCGCTGTGAATTCTTTCATGGTAGAAAGGCAAGAGCCCACACTTTGGGGGTTTTCCCCATGGGGAGGCCCCCCTGCCCACTAACAGCTTTACCCAACCAGAAAGCAAAAGTGAATACTGGAGAGGCAATGAACCATGTCAACAATGAAAGTTAAAGACTGAGTAAGGATATTTTAATTACTGCTTTATAAACATTATCAAGGTTAAGGAATATATCACTATCACATAGGAAAAGAATATAGTAAAGAACCCACCACATTTACATATCCATGAGCATATTTTTATGCTTCGAATAAAAACTATGGTAACTAATTCTAATCTGGACTTTGTAAATTGACAGTGTTTTTCTACTAAGAGTTCTCCTGTTGAAGAAAGTTAAATTGTCCTATCTGTAGGAGCTCCTAAAAATCTTCCCGAAAAAAATGTTTCTCTATAAAAGGTTAAATATTTATGGGGGAAAATATATATCCAATCTATTATTCCAAGGAATTACCCCTAATTCTATTAGCTTGCATTCAAGATCTTAAGGGTATTAGAATCCATTTTGCTTGATTAACTCTTTGTTGACATAAGCAGAATATTCTTTTACATGTGGAAATAAATAGGGGAGCTCTATATTTGAGGGGGAGGAGTCCTAGATTAAAACAGACTGCATACCACACATACCAATCCCTTTTTTTTCCTTTTCATTTCAGTAAACAGCTTCCCTTACCCCTAGAGGAGTCCTTGAGAAAGCAGAACATATGGGTAGTGTGTGGAGAAACTAGAGGGTAGTTTTTGGCTTTTGAAGAATCAGGTTTTACAGATATGGCTTCAAGTTGTTGGTATGAATTATTGGAAATTCCTAGATCATTAGCTATATTCCATAGGAAATGCCCAAATGAATTCTAAATACAATATAAGTGATTTTTTGGATTATCTGCTTTTGTTCCTCTCCAATAGCTTAGAAAATTAAGCCAACTGCATGTGAATCTCTTATTCACAACTAGACAGAATATAGCCTCCTCTGAATTATTCATGCTAATTGTGGGCAAGGAGAAGAAATGTCATGAATAAATTAAATTCACAGATGAACAAAAATATCTATATTGTCATGGCATATTGCATTTATCATTGAGAGAGAATATTTCATAACATATTATATTTATAATGTTTTGTCTATTAGACTTGAAGTTTTGAGGGCACCCAATGATAAGGAACTGAGGCAGACACCAGAACTATAAATAAATATAAACTAACAAGTCACAGTTGGTCCTCTCAAGAAATTTATTGTTTCATGAAAGACACAGCTAAGAATACTAAGGTTTACAAAACAGTAAGACAGTCACTTCAGGATACAGGGGCAGAGGGACAGGGAGCTTTGGGGAGTCAGGAAATTCCAAGGATAGGTAAATGAGCTAAATGTTAGAGGATAAGTTATCCAGACAGCTGATAAAAGGGCATACGTGGGATAAGACGACCTCATGAAATTGCTGGATCATGCGGCAGTTCTATTTTTAAGTTTTTGAGGAAACTCCATGCTGCTTTCCATAGTGGCTGCACCAATTTACATTCCCACCAACAGTGTACAAGTGCTCCTTTTTTTCCATAGCCTCACCGACAGTTGTTATTTCTTGTCTTTTTGATGATGCCCATTCTGTCAGGTGTGAGGTGATAGATATCTCACTGTGGTTTTGATTTGTATTTCCCTGTTGATTAGTGACATTGATTACCTTTCAGTACCTGTTGGTCATTTATATGTTGTCTTTGGAAAAATGTCTATTCACTTTCTCTGTCCATTTTTTATCAGATTGTTTAGGTTTTTGCTCTTGAGTTGTGTGAGTTCTTTAAATACAGACCCCTTGTCAGATATAAGATTTACATATATTTTCTCCCATTTCATAGGTTGCCTTTTCATTTTGTTGATGATTTCCTTTTGCTGTGCAGAAGTATTTTATCCATTTTCTTGTTTTTCCTAAATCCTATTGGAGGCGACACCTCCCCATTTTTCTCACTTAGAGTAACACCACTGTAGGAAAGTCCTTTTTAAATGTACTCATACCTCTCAAACATGTACTGTGAATAGTCACTACCTGTTTGGCAGCACATGCCAGAACTGGTAAGAAGAGACGAAAGGGACAAACTCATCCACTGACTTGATGTCCAGCTGTAACAGAAGGTGGAAATGATCTGTGACTAATCTCCACTTGCTTTGGTACAACAATGATGAGAAAGATAAGAGTATCAAAGAGATGGCTGTAAGAGGACAATTCCACACATTTGCTGGCTGAAATAATGGAAGTATCAGGATTTTTAGCACATGTTAATCAAATAATAATGGGAAATGAGAGGAGGAGAAAGAAAAAAGCAGTAAGTTATTCTTCTTTCTTTTTTGTTGAAAATAATTCTCAGCTGTTTGGAGTCTGGGGCCAGTGTTATTTACCATGGGAAGGAAGGTTGTTGAACAAAAGAAAGGCCAAGATCGTGCCTGATTTTGTGTGTGGTTAAGTGGTGAAACCACCACCCTTCCCCACAGGGTTCTCTCCAAACTATTTCTACAGAATGACAGGAAGTGAAAAGGGAAATGCGCAATCCATCCCAAAGTCTCCCTTTTGTCACTTTCCAAACAATGTCTTCAGCCCAGAAACGAACATTCATTACATTTTGTCCTGGCAGGAAATGAATCTCATTAGATCCTATTTTGTTCTTGGCCTTGTATCACCAATATCACCAAAAGCAATTGTGATTTTGCATAAGATATTATATGTAGGAAATCAAAATACATTTATACCTTGTTTCCATGATGTTAAAAAGCAAAGTCAACTCATCATATGAATGGGGCAGGCAAACACAGGATGAGCTGGTCACATCTGGTGCCAAAAAGGAAGGAAGGATTTTTTTTAAGCAGGTTATGTCAAATGGACGAGGGAGCCCACCAGCAAGGGGTTCCACTGATCAAAACTGAACAATTTGAATAACAAAAATAATTACCGTAGTACTGGGTTATAACCCAAGGTATGATATAAATATCCCTGAGTCCATACAGATATAAACACATGACTGAATAAATAAACCAATGGAGAAGAAGAGACAAATCTTTCTTACAGAAGAATTCCAAATAAGTTACGGAAACATTCCCTCCAGGAAATGGAGCTTAACCCACATATTGCTTGAATGTGGGGTGAACTTAGTGACTTGCTTCCAAAGAATAGAATAGGGAAAGGGGAAAATAGTAACTTTACAGTGGAAAAATGTGTCAAACACTACCTTAGCCAGAGGATGAAGTTTAACATCATCAGTGATGAATCGTGATGAGAGCATGCACCCCCGATGTGAAGTGATAACTAGGTGAGATGTATACTGAACTCTCCATACTATCTTTGCAACTTTACTGAATATCTTAAAGTATTCCGAAAGTAATATTGTACTCAAAAAAAAAAAAGGACAAGTCAACATTATAAAAGCATGTGGAATGAAACTATTAAAAAGCATTTATTTGACACATGATACTCAAGAAAGTTTTTTTAAATGTGTGAATTAGGTACACTTTAGAGGGGAAAAAGCCAAAGATATACGATGAAGTTTTTATGCATAACATTTTAAATGTTTCCACTTTTTTGTGACAATTCAGGAAGGCTTCCTATATCAACTTACTACCTTTTCCTAAAACAAACAGAAGAATAGTGTCAGTTAAGTGCTTTCAAGGGTAAATTTTCTCCAAGCTATATTAAACCTGAGATCATTATGTAGGAGGATAAAAGCGTCAAAGATTTTGCTCCAAGTACTCACATGACATTCATTATTTGATTCGAATCCGCCTGCAGCCCCCCTTCCTTTTCTGGTTAATTCGCAGTGTTCCACGCTCTCTTCGCTGTTGTATGCTTTACACCAGGTGAGGTCTTGCAGCATCATTAACTCTTCTGTTTCTCTTCCCCGCCACCGCTGCTTTGTCTTTATTCTGTTGCTGGGAGAGAGAGCAACAGAATTGGGAGGAGGGCTTTCTTTCCCTCATTAATTTTATAAATTTTGATTCGTGTTGTACAGTCTTCAGAGTTACTTTGATCAGCTTAGTCATGTTTCAAGGTTGATGTTTCTTAAAGAGTGGTGTGAAATTACTGAATAAAAAGTAAATAATAATAAATAATAACATTCATCCTCTTTCTCCATTAACCCTTTCCCTGGTTCTCATCCTTGACTCTAAGAACCCACTTCCCTTACCCCTGGGGAGAGAGAGGAGCTCTCTCTGTTGATTGAGAAAGATTACATCAAACGTTGCAAAATGTTCCTAGTTATAACCCTGAGCTCTAGGGAATCTTCTGATCAGACCCAGATTTGATGTGTCACCTGTAGACACCTGTACACAATGAAAACTTCCCTATCATTGAACCAACAACCACAAAACGAAAAGTGGCGTGAAGACCAGCTGCACTGGAACCACCTGGGGTGTTGATTCTTGACCTAGACCTATGAACTTAGAATCTCTGGGGCGGAGCCAGAAACCTGATTTTAACACTGGCTCCCAGGGGACTTTTTTGTCCATCAATACAGGAGGTGGACATGTCTCTGGATGTCACAGAGGAATTATCACTCTTAGTTTTAGCTTCCATTTATGGAAGAACTTGAAATCATTTTAGCCATTTCTGAACTCCAAGTGGATACTGAGGTGCTCCCAAATTCAGAGGCTGAGAAAGCTTCATTCTTGACTTTGTATTTGGAAGAGTCTATCAGTCTCATAACAAAGTACTCATAGAAATAAATTTTCTTGTGATTGTTTTTCAACCTCAGCACTTCCAAGGGCTGTTTTCAAATAAGGCACTTTCCAAGACCTGGCTTCAAAAGGCTGTATTAAGTACTGTTCTTACATATCTAAACATTATTTCCATCTACTTGCTTCACTTTCTTAAATGGATTTCTTGCCACATTTTCTAGACTAATGATAAAATACCAAGGGTCACGTACATAATAAAATAGAGAATTAGACTGAATCTATCTGAAGAATAGATCATTTCAGCTGACCCCACTTGGTTAATAACTCCCTGGAAAGATTTTTTTTTTCTCAAAGTTAGAATAATGTGAAAAGTATATGTGGTTTATACTCATTCCACGTTTCTTTGATGGATTGTCTGCCTCATTGTGACACATTATTCCCATTTTCTTCTCATTTCATTTAAAATGGTCATGTTGTCTTTCATGCTAATTAGCTTTGAACAAGAAAAATATCTCTGTACACGTAATAACCAACTCCAATTGGCCATTATGTCATTAACTTCATGCTTTGGAGACATAATGACTGCCTGTTACAACAAAGCAGAGCTGGTGTAAATTAAATCTCAACGGGTCATTCATTAAAAAGGCATTGTAAAATGTCCTGAAAAATAAACTTCTTTAGCTAAATTTAATGGTATTTTTCCCATAAAATTTTCCTAATGTTGCCCTTGTAGTTCAAACACATCCATTTTAGTCAATTTCTAAATTCTTTACTCAAAAATAGTATCTTAAAAAAAGAATTTAATGCTGATTAGACCTTCTGACAAAACCAACCTAAAACATCATCTTTAATGTTTCTAACCAAATGCTACTGAGAACTGTACAGATATTTTTGTGCATGGATTCAATATTCCCTAAGAAAGTAAAATGCAAAAAGCTGATCATGGCCACTGAAATATCAAATTTAATTATTTCCTAGATACTAGTCATTTTTAAAGCAAGTAATTCATTCCTTTACTATTCTGAATTCTGAAGTAACAATCTCAACCAGGTTACAATGATTAATAAAGACCTTTATACAAAAACCTTTCATAATCTAAAAACCCTTCTGGCATTTTTTTTTCCTGTTGGGAGATATATGTGTTTGCATGGTATTTGGATCTATTTTAGTATATATAAAGGGAAAGCTTTCCAATTATAGATCATATAGTAATTTAGTTACGAATTTTTTGAATAAAAATTCTTCCATTCAATCATTCAACAAAAATCGTCTCAACTCTTTTGAGTGCAAAGCACTACACCAAAACCTTTGAGAACAAATGTGAATAAGGCAGACATCCTCCCTGCCCTTATGGAGATTGAAAACTAGTGCTATTAATTCACTTCCAAAAATATAATGACTTTTTGTCATTTTTGTGCTGGCTGAGTTCACCTCATATTAAGCAATAAGATTTTTTAGTACCTAATTGTTACTGTTTCAACAAATAGGAAATTTTAAACATGGTAGAAACCTACAGCACATGTTATACATAAAGTTATTAGTGAGCATTATGGGTTTTACAGAATTTGTGGTCACTGCATTTATGATATAATTTAGTCAACTATGTGGTAAGTTAGAAAACAGAAAAGTATGTGAGAAGTGTATCATGCTAAGTCTATGATATAAGCCACAATCCCCCCCTAAATTAGGAGACACATTATTGGGCAAGTTTATCTCTGTAAAACAGAAAGATAAACCCTGAACCCAGAAGTTTCAAGATCTTTTCCTTCCTATGAAAATAATGACAGGATGTAAGTAAGTGGAGGAGGAAAGGCTATATCGTCCTCTCTCCCATGAAAGTGTAAAGTTCTTAACTTCCTATGATTGTTCCTATTTAGAACGTTATATTCTGTAAATTATTTGAAAAAGGAATTTTTTAACATTTTTTATTGATTTATAATCATTTTACAATGTTGTGTCAAATTCCAGTGTTCAGCACAATTTTTCAGTCATTCATGGACATATACACACTCATTGTCACATTTTTTTCTCTGTGAGTTATCATAACATTTTGTGTATATTTCCCTGTGCTATACAGTGTAATCTTGTTTATCTATTCTACAATTTTGAAATCCCAGTCTATCCCTTCCCACCCTCCACCCCCCTGGTAACCACAAGTCTGTATTCTCTGTCTGTGAGTCTATTTCTGTCCTGTACTTATGCTTTGTTTTTGTTTGTTTGTTTGTTTTTGTTTTTGTTTTTGTTTTTTAGATTCCACATATGAGCAATCTCATATGGTATTTTTCTTTCTCTTTCTGGCTTACTTCACTTAGAATGACATTCTCCAGGAGCATCCATGTTGCTGCAAATGGCGTTATGTTGTCGGTTTTTATGGCTGAGTAGTATTCCATTGTATAAATATACCACCTCTTCTTTATCCAGTCACCTGTTGATGGACATTTAGGCTGTTTCCATGTTTTGGCTATTGTAAATAGTGCTGCTATGAACATTGGGGTGCAGGTGTCATCCTGAAGTAGATTTCCTTCTGGATATAAGCCCAGGAGTGGGATTCCTGGGTCATATGGTAAGTCTATTCCTAGTCTTTTGAGGAATCTCCACACTGTTTTCCATAGTGGCTGCAACAAACTGCATTCCCACCAGCAGTGTAGGAGGGTTTCCCTTTCTCCACAGCCTCTCCAGCATTTGTCATTTGTGGACTTTTGAATGACGGCCATTCTGACTGGTGTGAGGTGATACCTCATTGTAGTTTTGATTTGCATTTCTCTGATAATTAGTGATATTGAGCATTTTTTCATGTGCTTTTTGATCATTTGTATGTCTTCCTTGGAGAATTGCTTGTTTAGGTCTTCTGCCCATTTTTGGATTGGGTTGTTTTTTTTTCTTATTGAGTCATATGAGCTGCTTATATATTTTGTAGATCAAGCCTTTGTCGGTTTCACTTGCAAAAATTTTCTCCCATTCCATAGGTTTTCTTCTTGTTTTACTTCTGGTTTCCTTTGCTGTGCAGAAGCTTGTAAGTTTCATTAGGTCCCATTTGTTTATTCTTGCTTTTATTTCTTCTAGGAGGAAATTTTTGAAATGTATGTCAGATAATGTTTTGCCTATGTTTTCCTCTAGGAATTTTGAGTAATTCATAATAATCTCAGAAATTGGTTTTTCATTCTGAGATTAATACTGTATACAGACATATTAAATTTAGAGTTTAGCCATTTTTTCCACCTAAATAATGAATTCAAGGATGACCTAGAAACTGCTTTGTTTCTCCCAACTTTTAGTTCGGTTCAACCTTCCCGTTCACTGCTACTAGTTTAGTAAAGGATTTCTGCTGGTCGTCAAGGAAACTGAAATATAGAGAGGACTGAAGATGTTGATAATCTCGTTTCTCATAAACCTGTAAACAAGAGATAAACTGAATAGACAAAGCACAAATGCATCTACTGTCCCATTGGAGAAAATAGGTTTGAAATTATCCTACAAAGAGGCTCTTCAAAAACAGGGCCTGCTGTTTTACAAAAGGGAAAAAGGAAAAGTGAGAATGTGAGGGATTCTCTAGAGGTACTGGGATAAACAAGGAAAGAAATGGAACATGAAGAATAAGAGTAAACATTCATTACAAATGCAGGAGGAATCTTTTTTCTTTTCTAATTTAAAAATGGGAATCATGAGCCTGCAATTCTGCCCATCTTCCTTTGCCTTTTTGTCCAGCCAGATAATTGTATTCAGTAGTACAACATGAGCAAATTTCAGGAAGGTTTAATGAAAACAAAATCTCCACAGTAGCATTTTCATATTTCACTGAATGGTTTTAGAAATATCCAGAACTGTAAGATAGTCAGGTAAGTGGGGGCACCAGGCAGATAGGTGGAGGAGAGGGAGGATGGTCCAGAAGATGGTGGTGTGCCCGCCTCCAGCACAAAGGGACTTTACTTCTTCTAAATGAGTGCCAGCAAGAAACCAGTTAGAACCCAACAGACACGACTGCGTGGTAGCAGAAAGGATTTAACTGGAGACGACCCAGTGTTCGTTGTATTATAATTAGCACCGTGGGTTGGGCCCTCTCCCACAGGTTTTCCTGTGTACACTGTGGGTGAAAGCATGTGCAAAGGAGATGCGCACGCCTAAGCATTCAAGGGATGTGAACCGTCAATCAACCACAAGAACGCCCCTAAAGCCAGGACATAAGGCAAGAGAAACAAAGGAGTGGCACCATTTTCCTCTCTTGGGTTGGTCCACCTTCAGTTCTTCAAGGTGTACTATGCTGACTTTTGCTCTACTAATGAAATCCTTTGTTTACAACATATTTAGTCTTTCGTTTAAATTCTTTTTCTCGGGTAAGACAAAGAATCGAGGTTTTTTACTTCCTTCCCCGTGGTAACAGAACTATCATGTTGTTAAAATTCTCAAATGAACTTAAAGGTATAAAAGTTTTAATTTCTGAGTTTTCAATTTTGAAATTATAAAATGGACAAGAAATCTTTGACCCAAAAGTAGGAAGAGGAGGAGGAGAGGAAGAGAAGGGAAAGGAGGGAGGGAAGGAAAGAAGGAAGAAAAAATCAAGTCAAAGTTAGGAGTAGGGATGAAACAGGAAAAAAGCAAGTATGCAAACTAACAACAAAAAGAAGAGATACCAAAATTCTTTCAATTATTTTACAATTTAGATCAAAATAAATCCTACCTAGATAGATTGACTAGATAATTGACTATAAGATATAAAATAACACTTGTTTATACTCAATTAAATTGAATTGACATGATTGCATATGCTTTCTATGGTCCTTTGTCCCACACTGCTAATGTCCATCTCTACCAATACTAAAGCTGAGGTCCTTGAGGCCCAAAGTATAGATATTTCTGTGTATTTCTCCCATGATCCAAGCCCTCTCTCCACAGGTAGCCAGCAGAAAACAAACACATGCTCCAAAGACAGAAGTAAAATAGACAGGAATGGGATTGATCTTTTTACAGACTGGGGAGAAGTACCTTTTCAATCTTGAATTCTTTGCTTCTTTTAATAGAGTGGTGGGGTTCAGGACACACCACCCTCAGAATATGGCACCTTGGCATATTGAATATTTAAGCTGAATGAGTTTGAGAAAATAGCACAAGCAGGAAGGTCTCTCTGACCCTTCTCTGAAACATCATAAAAGCCTCCTGTGAGAGGTGCCCTCCCTATACTCAGAGGAAAGGAGCATCCTCATTTGGGAAGACAAGTGGACACTGAGAAGAATCTGAACAAACAGCCCTTGCTAAGTTTCCCGCAGTTTACTACACCCACCACACACTCCCTAACCCATCATATCCCTCCATGGCTGTCCCTTCTTCATCAAAGCTAACAATATAATGCACAGGTTTCCTTCAGGTCTTCATTTCCTTATGAAGGCTCCCATCATGTAAAACTCATTTTAATTAATTTGTATGCTTTTCTCCCATTCATCTGTCTTTGTCAGTTGAATTTTCAGACTCAGGCAGAGACACTAAGAGAATGGAGGAAAACTTTCCTCCTCTGTAAAAGATACATGCTCATATCTCCTAAAGTCAGTTTTTTTAGATGTCCTCCACACTGAATAGTCTTAAAACTAGGAAAGTCTTAAAAGTGGTTTAACAGAGCTATCAGGAAGGTTTAAAGGTTTAAAAGTAAAGTTCAAAATCTAATTAGGTTAACTTAGAGTTCCTTTGACAGATTTTCTTTAAAATGAAGGAAGGCAAGGGAAATGGAACAATATAAAGTGCAAAGGCTTTTTCTAGGATAAAAATGGCTCATCCAAAAGCAAGTTTGATGGCCCACATATTTTTTAACAACTAGTTTAAATTGCTATGTGGAACATGCTGCCCCTCTGCTGCTTGGTCCCTCGGTATCCATGTGTTCTGCATCTCAGTGGTCACCATGTCTCCTCCCTACTGGTGGGCGTCCCTGCAGGACTGTGAGAGGCAAAAGAGGACGATCCCGAATTCATGGCTAATTTAATGTGCAGATATTAAATCATTAGTACTTAGTTTCAATTTTTTATAGAAAAAAAGGTAACTTTAAGTAATTTTAAATTTAAATGATTCTAAAAACAACCATGCAAGTCTGTACCACGCTTCACCATTTATAAATGAATTTTACATTTTCGTATATGATCATAAGTACAAATCACGAAGCAGGCATACAGTTATTATTTTCACTTGACAACAAAGGGAAATCTGACTTATAGAAGGTTTCACTTGTTACATCTAAATATTTAACTGCAAAAGCATTCAATAACACTTAGAACTGCTCGTTTGTCTCTTAGAGATTCTTTTTATAAACTACATGGTGATCATTGGATGGATTAGAACCTGCTGTAAGCTATACAAATTATCTCCTATTGTTGCTATATTTAGTGATGTAAAGGAAAAGAATTCAATAATTTAACTAGAACTCCAATATGAACAATATCTGCCCTAATAGGCTTTACTCTACTTAAGGGGCAACTTAATTTTTGGTATAACCAAAAAATTAAGGAAGTCAAAAGAATTTAATAGCAACATTTGTATACATTTTAAGATCAAATCATTACTAAGTGGCCATGGAAATACATTGTTAATATTCTTACCAGAAATTGCCTATTATCCTGTATGCTTCACCCAGAACTAGTACAACAGGTAATAAATTTCCTTTTAACAAAGTTTAAAAAAAAAATTGTTTTCCATTGCTATGACCAAATATTCTACTACTAAATGTCAAAAGGTGAGAACATTTGTTTGGAATGGTGGAAGGACAGCTTCCTGAAAAAGACACTAGCCAACTACACTGGAAATTTTGCTCTTTAAATGACCCTGTATAAATCCAGATTCAGCACCTTGTCCCCTTACCTACCACATAGATAAAATGGCAATATTCTTATTATTCTTTTCTGCATCAGTCTTGATACATTTTATAAACACATGTAGAAGCTGAAATTTCACATTCGTATTTCAAAAATAACGATATTATTTAAAAGGTGAATCCAATGTTATTAAACGTGTGTTTGAACCCTGGAGTTCAATCATGTAGCTCCCATGGGGAACATTTTTCTCCCAAATGTCACAAGGGCTTTGGGTCACAGATTGTCTTCCGTTGTTTTCCCTCCTGTCCTTGTCAAGATCCAGCCATACCAGCGGGGAATGGAATCAGCAGGGCTCTTGGTAGCCAGCTTCAAAAGGGCCACCTCTTCACTAATGAGGCACTGAGAGGGGACAGCCACAGAGCCTGATGAAATTCTACTATGAAATCTTTGATGCTTCCAGGTACATTTTCCACTAGAATCAGATGAATACATAAAATCATGAAGAATAATACAGTCGAACTACCACAGCCAAGTAGAACCACAAGATAGAGACACAGCTGTGAAACTGATTGAGCTCGATACAATTGGTACTCCAATGTTTTCAGAGTGTTAAAGTTTTAAACTACATTGGCCATTATTCTCATTTTCCAAAAAGTTGCCTTAGAAACCAAATGAAAATCATTTTCTGGCCTAAAGATTCATGACTAACAAGATGAAAATATTTTTCTAATTGAAACAGAAAACTGAATGATCTGACATCCCACCAAAACACACAGGCTAACTTTGTGCCAACAAAGGTTCTGTAGATACTGTGGTGGGAAGAGGCTCACCTCTATTCCCTGCTGCCAGGCGAGCACCTGCTTGCGGGCAGAACGTGCATCAGTGAGCACTAAAACTAACTTTGAATCACAGGCCTGTGGCAACCCTGGGGTGGGGGAAATGAGGGTAATAAAGAACATTCCTTTACATTCTTTTCTTTAGCATAACTCCATCATGATATATCTAGTCCATGCTTCCAGTTAATTGGAAATTATAAACCAGGTAGCTTCAAATTTCAAACCTTGAGTCCAGACAATTTAAATGTGGGGCAGAGATTGTCTGTGTTGTCATTACGAGGGCTTAGACCCGTGGGCTCACTGGGAGTCCTGGTGCTGCTGACCAAGAGCCCACAGGCACAGCCTCCTGGGAAAGACTTCATCACCTGGCTTTGGAGGAGACAGAACATTCAGATCTCCTCTTGCTCCATTGTCTAGTCTAAACCACATGTGGTTTGAAAAGTTATAAAAGTTATCAGGAGAGAATTCCTACAAGAGAAAAAGAAATCGATTTTAAAGAGAAAAGCTTATGATACACTGGGAGCACAATGCTGGAGTGCTCTGACACCAAAGTTAAGGTTCTTGGGGCCCTGATAAATACTTCTTGCTTGGAGCATTGCACACAACCCCCTAACAGGACTCTGTGGGTATTTCAAATACTCAAAAACACTCCCCAAACATATAACTTTAAACAGAGTCCTTGCACTTTACATTATTGGGAAAATTGGAGAAACCTCAAAGAGGTCAAAGGATAAACTAGATAGTGGTATTAATTTCCACATTTAGACGGCTGTTCCACATTTGGATGTTAGATGGCTGTGTAGTTTATAGAAAATACCTAATAAAGTACTTGAGGTGAGGAGCTATCAGGTCAACAATTTACTTTCGAATTGTAGAAGAAAATAAAAGTTCTTGGCACTAAAGTTGAAACTTTTTGTGAGTTTGTAAGTTTAAGATTGCTTTAAAAACATGTGTATATAATTATATATAATTTTATTATTATAAATGTATGTATAGCTCTATGACCTAGCTTAAACCTACCACTCTAGCACTTTTATTCATTATTCCCCCTCATAAATCCTGTACTCCAGTCAGCTAGTTTACTGGCTTTCTTCTAACACAGCAGGCTGCAGACTAGCCCACCGATGTGACTCTTCCCTGTTACCTCCACCCAAGAAGCTTAAATAAATAAATAAACAAACAACTGCCTGTCAAATTCTACTCATCCTTGAAGGCATCTCCTAAATGACATCTCCTCCATTAAATCTTCTACTAGACCCTAGCCTAATGCCTCACACACAGTCTGCGCTAAAAATGCATCTAGCGAAAAAAATTCAATCACTTAGGACTTGAGTGGTTAGAGATAAGCTCACAGAAATTGTACGTGAGCCAGACCTTTCAAGATCAGCAGAAAATAGCAGTCCAAAGGTAGATAAATACTTAATTTTTATTCTACAAACAAGAAATAAAGAAGGAGATCAAAAAAGGAGCCATAAAGGGGTTATCTGAAGGTAGATTTGGGAATGCACTTTATTGATCCATGAGAAAGAGTATAGAAGAGATTCAGATCATTGTAACTGGAAGTATAAAAACTTAGCCCTACAATATTTAAGGACTGGCTAATAACCTAGGAGGCTAATAAACCAAGGAGAAATAAAGAGATTTTTTTCATGTGTAAGCTGTTGAACAAAGCAAGACAAGATTTTTTATTAAATATAGGAAGTGTCTCCATATTTTATTTTGTTCAGTATCTCAAAGGAACACAGGGTTGGGTCACAGGCAAAGATGAGTGATCATCCTAAAACATTGTGATGGGAAGAACAGCCAACAAAGAATTACATATTCTGGCTGTATAGTTATTCTGGCTAAACCACTCTCCTGGAAAAAGATGCTCTAAATTGAAACTATATTATTATTCATCATTATAAGAGCCCAAACACATACCTTCCAAAGAAACAAAGCATTCTTGCTTCTCCCTGTATTTCCTGTATAATAAAACCTAAAAGACAATGATGCATCACTCCCATGTAGCTAGAACAGTTCATCAGAGAATTACCAAGAATTGTCCAGACATTACTGACCACTACTTTAATATGAATTTAAGGAGACTTCCTCATGGACAGGGAAAAAAGGATATAAGCAATTTCAGATTTTGAAGGAAAATATTGGAATAATGCCAGTTTGCAAGAATCAGCAGTTTGCCAAATGAAGGTCTCGCTCAGGAAACAAAAAGAAGCAGTTTCATAATCAAACAAAATTGCCAGCCTGAAACATCTGTCACTTCACCCTTAACCCTGCACTCTTTCTCTACAACATTTTAGGAGATTTGGTATTTCTATGAAGCTGTGGATCATCTGTTTCTTTTTCAATTCTTTCATTCCACTAACAATTTCACTACAATACCAAAGTAACGAATCTCCTAGGAGCCTCACAAAGAAATGCATTTTTGCAAAGATTTCCCAAGTAAAATATATTGGAATTGATCCCAGGAAGCTTGGCAATTCTCCTTTCGTTGATGTCATCCTGTTTCCCTGTTTCCAGCCTTTTTCACAGACTGGTCCCTTGTTTTCCTTACTAAATCTCTTTCTGTTTCTCACAGCAGTCTCCTGAGACTAGTGTGACTTGAGGAGAAGATCCTTGAGATACCTTCCCTCCCTGAAATCCTGCCATCTGTGAGTATGAGGGGTTCGTGATAAGATCATAGAAGTATCCATAGCAAGTCTTAGGTCCTTTTTGCTTTTCCTCTTCAAAACCTAAAACTAAACTTAAACTCATTAGGCAAAAATAAATCATGTGACCATTTTTTTTCAAATTATCATTTCCTTGGGGTGCTTCCCCAGAAAGGAATTAAAAAGAAAAGGGCCCATTTGCACTCTAGGAACAAATAATAATGGCTTATAATGACCATGACAATAAGCACCAGCTTATGGAGTCTAGGGCTGAGAATAAATCAGGGTGGGCCTAGTGTGAAACAGGCAGTGGTCCTGATAGGTGGTAGGCAGAGGACCTAAGGAGAAATGCAGTGATTTCTGTCACACTTTTCCATCAATCTGTGGTTTGCTTTCTGTGGTATTGTTTGGTAGTGAGCTTTAAGAAATCTCTTCCACATACATGCTCCTGTTCTCTTACCTCTTGATCTGGAGATCAGCTAGATGTTACAAAGACCAAGAAGAAGAAAATTACGTCTGAAATGTGTGAAGAAGAACTTAGGAAATATTCAGTCTATTTAATCTATTAGAGTGAGCACACTAAGCCTAAGAGATCGATAATTGTTGTGGGAGGGTTGTGCAGGAACACACTGCAAATTGTAGTAAATCTCTCTCTGCATAAAATATTTCCTGAACTGAATTCTGAATGGCAGAGTAGATACATCTCATATGTATGAAGTTGATGAGATCATCTCATGTCAAATTCTTTTTTTTTACATTTTTTAATTGAGTTATAGTCATTTTACAATATTGTGTCAAATTCCAGTACAGAGCACAATTTTTCAGTTCTACGTAAACATGTATGTATTCTTGTAACATTTTTTTTTTCGCTGTGAGTCATCTCAGATTCTTACATAAGGAAAGAAGAATCTCATTCTTTGATCTACAAACTGGAATATTCTAAAGACGATTGTGCCCAGAAAAAAAAAAATCATAAATCATGGCTTCAACCAGTCTTTTGAAAAAAGAGAAAACGAACTTGAAAGCAAATGTTAACATTTTAAATAGCCAATTAGAAACTAGTATTGAAAGTCAGCTGTTTTGTTAAAACAAATTGTAAGCAGACAGGGTAGGGGATCCCCAGAGGAAAAGAACCAGACTTGGCTTCAACCTCTCTCTCTCTCTTTTTTTCTTTTTTTCTTGACATAAAAGAAGCCATTTTGGCCAAAGCCATTTTGTGATCTTAGCCTGGCTACCATCTTGCCCTTCAACAGGTCAACAGGTCTCAGCAATCAATGATCTTAAGGGAACAAAGGAATGCAGGAACAGAGAAAAGGCAGTCAAGCAATAGTGCAGTGATAAAACAGAGTTCTCATTCCTCCTCAAGGAATATTCATAATAATATATCTTTGAGTTCTGCAGGAACTAAGGTTCCCATCCAGGTGGAGTATGGAATGATGATGGCCCTCTTGATTTCAATTAACGCATCAACCCAAGACTTGGACTCTGTGGATCTCTGCCCTAATTCTATGCTGAATTGTCTGTTCAAGCCCCCTTGTGACTATGCATGTACTTTTAGCTTAAAACTTCCCCAGTTTTGCTGTTTGGGGAGATATTGCTTTGGGAAAGATCCTCAGTGTTCCTCTTATTTGCTGCAAGTGATAATAAATCCTTCCTTCTTCCCCTCTTTGACTTGGTTGTGTCTTTTGGCTTGACATCCACCAAGAAGCAAACCCAGTTTTGGGGTAATAAATTGTATGTTATATAAAGCATGATTGATTTTGTTACATTATTGGTGGGGGGTACTTCAGAACTTGTTCCTTGGTATGTAGAGTTGGATATTAAATAAGTAAAGTTAAAGGAAAAAACATTCTAAAATTCACAGAGCTGAGCAGTATTATGTCAAAATATACTATACTTCCAATTGCTCCAATTATTAGCAAGTTTTTATTTTTAGTTACTCCCAATTAAATTAGTTAAGACAGTAAATAATAGCATATTTGTAGCAAGTGTTTCAAAGTTAATGAGAATTATTAAAGATAATTTTTATCACATGCCTTCCCCACAAAGCCAGGAGATTAATAACTAAATAGGGATGTTACCCACAGCTTGGCTGCCAGGAAGAATTATATGAACTAATTAACAAAAGACCTTGGAGGAAAGTGGTCTCATTTACAATCTTGATAAAAATGAGGGGAGAAAACATACCACAAAGGAAGAGATAAACAGATGATTCTGTGAACTCTCCTTTCTTTATAATACAATATATCATAACTAAAATAAAAAGCAAAAGCTAATAAAACAGTATCAGGAAAAGACATGAAATTGAAAAGAAACATATAAGAAAAAATTAGTAAACAAATAAATAAAAAATAAAAGAATTGGAAATTAAAATTTTGAAAACGTGTTATACCTAAAAGTGTGCAAAATAAAAATAAGGTAGTATCTATGCTGGTAACGTATATATGTAAATGGATAAATATTGTAGAAATCATTTTTACTATGTAGTCCAAAAATTATGTAGACAGTAGTATTCTTTGTATAGCAATCTCATCTGCATCAAATTTTCCTAAGAATTATCTGACGGAAAGAATATCTATACTTCTTGCAAAATTACTTATGGTAGTGTGAATGAAAAGTACTGCAAACCATATCAGTAAACAAAGAATGCTGAAACCAAGTCATCAGTGGCTGCTGCCACCCCCCAGTGAAGACAAGCCTGCAGCCCAGCCTCTGCAGCCACTCACAATGGTGCACTCTGAGGGGACTCAGAATAAGAAAGGACAGGATACTGGCCCTAGATAGCTAGGTGCTTGTCAAAGGAATGAACTCAGTAAGTCCAAATGTTTGCTCCCTCTCGTACATAGAAAAGCACTGAATTCTTTAACTTGAGGTGCCTGGTTTTCTTTAGATAATGAGTAATCTTTTATTGTTCCAACTACCTGGTCTTTGTTGTAAAGCTCCTATATATCCTAGCCCCTCCCCTACCTCTTCAGAGCAGTCCCTCAGAGGATCTGAGAGGCTGTCATCCCGGCTCAAGTCCTCCTGCCAAACGAAACATAACTCTCAGCTTTTAGGCTCTGCAGTTATTTCAGTCGACAGCAGCAAAAAAGACTAGATATTTAGCAACAGGAAATGAGTAGTTAAATTTTGATCTGTTGATTTGATGGAATAGTATTGGGCAACAACTAAAATGCTATTTGTGAGGATTCTGTAGCAACATACCATAAATGCTAAGTGTAAATAGCTATCGGAAAACTATATAGCTGTAGTGAACAGAGAGAAATGTAGAAAAAGAAAAAATTTTTGAGTGGAAATATTGCTCATTCTGAATCTAATTTTTATCCACATATTGTTATCACTTATTTGAGGAGAAAGATAATACAGTGGAAGACTGCTCAGACTTCTACTGGAATTCAATCATTTCAAGATAGTCAAATATAAGCTCTTCTAGTTAAACCTGCATTATAATTTATTTCAGAAACAATATCCTTCGGTTATATATGTGCTGTGACATTACATTCAACAAAATATTTGATCAGGGCTATCAATTCAGGTATAGGAGATTTCACAGGATGTTTCACTGAACTAACTGATGTTTTGGATTCTAGAATGAGGTCTGAGGTCTGGTGCAGGTGGAGGACACCAGAAAAGGCAATACAGACAGAACCAGTGTGAAGGAAAAGCCGGGCTGGGCCAACAAGATAACTCACAAGTCTAAGAATGTGAAAGAAAAGCAGGGCTGGGCTAACAAGATAACTCACAATTCTAAGTATAGGAATACTGATCTGAGTTCTGCTGGACTAACTCGTAAATCTAAGTTAATTAGTGTTGGTTTGCTGATTCCCTGTTCATGTTTTTTTTTTGGCGTTGTTGTTTTTTTTGTCGTTGTTGTTTTTTGCTAGCCAGCTGGATTTTCAAAGAGATATATCTGGCTTTGGAATGTTGGTTTGCGGCCTCCCTGCCTCCACTTTTGTGATAATGGTGCTGCTAAAGCTGTTTCATGCCTATTGGCCAAATACCCCAAGCTTGTACGTAACCCTATAAAGCCTCATGTGCACGTCTTGGAGGTGCTCAGAGCTTTGGAGCAGAAACCCCTCTGAGCCCGCCGGCATAATATATCTGAGTACTCCAACCCTCCGCGTGGTGCTTGTTTCTTGGCTGGCCTGTCGTTTCCGTAACACCAGAACTGTCCTAATTAGAAATCATCTCAGGGTGCTTAGAGAAGAGAAAGTGAAACAGATATCAGAGCTCTCCTCTATATCCTTTATAATTTTATCCTGCATAATATCCTTTATAATTTTACTTGTATGAGTATGTGTAAAAATTGCTGCAGGAAATTCATTACAATGCCAGCTCAGTCTGCCTGTACAAATCCTTCGGTTGCTTTTGAAAAAGCCCAAGTTAGTGATTTGTCTCTAGATATTATACATAAATATCCAAACCAAGTATTAGAGCAGGGGTCAAAAGCTCAAGGCCTAGGGGGCTAAAACTGGCTTACAGATGAATGTTTGGGTGGACACATTCTGGACAAAAGTTTGAATTGGAATGCTGTATGGTGGAGCCAGCAGTCTGGACCAATTCGAGCATTCTTGTCATTTGCCTTGTCGACTGAAGTAAATGCGCAGCCTAAAAGTTGAGAGTTATGTTTCATTTGGTGGGAGGACTCGAGCCGGGATGACAGCCTCTCAGATCCCTCTGAGGGACTGCTCTGAAGAGGTAGGGGAGGGGCTAGGATATATAGGAGCTTTACAACAAAGACCAGGTAGTTGGAACAATAAAAGATTATTTGTTAACTAATGAAAACCAGGCATCTCAAGTTACAGAATTTAGTGCTTTTCTATGTACGAGAGGGAGCAAACATTTGGACTTATTGAGTTCATTTCTTTGACAAGCACCTCGCTATCTAGGGCCAGTATCCTGTCCTTTCTTATTCTGAGGGCCTTCAGAGTGCACCGTTGTGAGTGGCTGCAGAGGCTGGGCTGCAGGCTTGTCTTCACTGGGGGATGGTGGCAGCCGCTGATGACTTGATGGTTTCAGCATTCTTTGTTTACTGATGTGGTTGCAGTATTTTTCATTCACAGCCTGGATCCCAGAGCCATTCAAGCTGACACATTTGACACCTATATGAGATACAGATTTTTGGACTCAGAACTAGTGGGAAAATGAATGTGTTCTAAACAGTCTTGTGAATAGACCCCAGCTCAACTTTCCCTTCAAGGCCTGGGGCTGTGGCTACAGAGTTTGATTTCCTCAAAGCAATGTAGTTGCCAAAGTTGGGGAAGTTGTATGGCCTCGCCCCTGCCCTTTCTTCTCTTAGCCCAAGGGGCTGAGACATTTTGCAGCTGTTGTCTTGGGATCAAACCATCAGTGCAAGGTTGGAATTTGTCAGCCTTTGGTAAGTTGAAAAAGCCAGTGGGAGTCCCTTATCTTCCTTCTCTGCCTCCTACTGAGAGAAGCAGCTCTCAGCAACCCTTAACTGACTATTAGGCAATAATATTCAAACGTGATGATGTTGGCGTATAGGGAGAATCCCTATTTAAAAGAAAGACACAATGATTGTGAGACAGGAAGGGGGCAGGGCACAGCCTTTCAAGGAATGCCACAGCAATTAACATCAAAATGGTGAAAGATTCAACCCCCAGTAGGCCTTGAGGCTCAGGATGATGAGACTTTTAACTTCTAGTAGATTTTGAGCTTCATTATATGCTCATTGTAGTATATTAACATGGTGAATAACATGCCCACAGGCACCGTGGCAGTCCCAAGGCTAGCCACAAAAAGGTCAAAGAGTGGGAAATGGCCAACTTCCTGGAAATCCCAGCCCCTTCCCCAGGCTACTTAGACTGGTCCTTCCACTTGTTAGCATATGAAGCCACCAAGCCCATAAAAACCAGCAACATGGAGCCTCTCGGCCTCCCCTCTCTCGAGACGACCCACATTCTGTCTATGGAGTGTGTACCCACTTTTAACCTGAGCACCCAACCCCCACATTTTGTGGACTTTCTCTTGTCTTTCAATGTATCTTTCTGAATAAATCCACCTCTCAATTGGCTCGCTCTTGAATTCTTTCCTGATTGAAGTCAAGGACCCACACTTGGCGGGGCTCAACCAAGACCTGGGACACAGCCCTCCTCATGCCTCACATTTGTTTTCCTGCATCAGTTGGAACATATTGCAGTTAGCCTGTGTTTTATTTAACACCTTTCACCTAAGAATCTCAGAGGTGTGATAGCAATTAGCTGGTTAACATTTAATGAATGAAGTATTTTCATTCTTAGAGCCTGCAAACCACATATAAAACTCATAACTGAATTTTAAAATGTAGAAAACTAAAGGGATAGAACAATTTTAAAAATAGGATAAAGCCCCTTCACAGGCTTTAAATCTGTCCAATAGGAAGAAATATTGCATTTAATAGTTAAAAGCATGTAGGTCACGGTGTGAAAAAGCACATTTTCTCCCTCTAGCATTTTTTCGCAACTAGATTCAAATAATACATAATGGCTCCTGTGGACAGAGCATCTGCTGCTCAGGCATCTTTAACTTTTTGGCGACATCTACTGTACAAACAGGGAAATGCTATGGACTCATTCTGTACCCAGAGCATAGTCTATAAATTATTTTATTTTTTATTTACAATGCTACAACTTTTTTGATACTTCCCTTCTATATAAGTAGGCTTCACTTTAAAATTTTAAGGATATTTAAGTAATTTCCATATGTATTACACCACAGAGCCATAGAAATATCAGTCTGTGCTGACAAATTCAAACTTAATTTTCTAGTAGATACTTTAAAGATCATTTCAACTTAGAGACTCTGCTAAAACTCTATTTGAATATTAGGGAAAATACTAAAGTGGATATTTAAATGCATTTTCTTATATTTAAAGAGAACCATTCTGAGGACTGAATTAAATATTATTTAAATATGTATTATTTAGTTGTATTTAATTTAAAATATAATATTATTTAAATTAATATTATAATAGTAATATTTACAGTAGAACTTGAACTTTAAAGGAAATAAAAGCTACAAATAGTTGTCAGTTGGCCTTCCTATTTCTCACTCTGGCTATTAAAAAATAGAATTACTTGGTATGTACCAGCGTTATTTATACTCTTAAATTATGCTTAACCTGTTCCACAGTTGATGGTTTGCAAACGACTGAAACAGTTCATTTCATAGCTCATGATTGTAAGTAGGGAATTCATTCAGAGGCATTTGGTAATTCAACAACAAAGTAAACAGTTTTTCACTGAGCACCTATTAAAGTATTATGCTAGCCGCTTTCACCAATGTTGAAAAGGTATAGCTCCCAAAGAAAACCTCAAAACAGGAGGGCCTCCCTGTTCTGTGGCACACCTAGTCTCACCCACTGTAGTAAGAGGTAAGAAGATATTTCCCCTAGCAGTTATGGTTCTCCAGATCTCAAAAACAAAACAAAACAAAAAATCCCTACTTTTTCCACCTGCCTATTGTAATCCAGTGGACAGACAGCCATTTCAAGTTTGCTGTGGTGTAAAAACCAGATATGATAGAAGTAAACAAACCTAGAGTCTCATATAATGTTACATGAGCGTATTTAAACTATTAAGCAATCCCTTCCCCATTGTGATTTCCTTTCCAGTCAAAGTTAATGGCTGCATCATTCCTTGAGTGGCTGTGCCCTGCCCCCTTCCTGTCTCACCTTCCCCATTGTGATTTCCTTTCCAGTCCTCGGTATCTTTTTTAAATTACTGACCCCAAGGCCCAATAATCTGCCTGAAAAAATAACCCAGGTCAGTGAGTCATTTAATTACTCCGTCATTATTTTTATAATTTTAATAATTTAATAATTACATATAAAATTATTAATTAATTATTCTGCAAATATTTACTGGCATGGCTGGCTCACCCTGTGAACAACAAAAACACAGACTTTTTCTTAAGGGTTTTCAGCCTAGAAAAGGGATGCATCAACAGTTCAAATCAAATCAGAAGCTACTAAGTGACTGATGAGATATACAGTAATGAGATTAGGATTTAGAAGAAAGTACAAGTACTTCCAGCTGAGGGAATCAGAGGAAAATTTATAGAGAAAGTGATCCTTTTGATCAAATATGATGAGTCTGTGCAATTTCAAACGCAGGTGTGGATAGTCTTGGATAGTCTAGGAAAGGAGCAATTCAAGAGCAAGGCCAACACGGAGACTGGGAGGCCTGGACAGGTACTCAACCCTGAGCAGCCCTGTATGCTCATTAGATACATGTTGGCTGTTACAGAAGTGACAAGGAAACAGAGGCTAAGACATCTCCCAAAGGGCCTTGACTTGGAAACTAAAGAGTTTGGATACATTTACTAGGAAGTTGAGCGCCTTACTCCAGATCCCTAGATCACGGAAGGGAAATGTCTTCAAATCTGGGTTTCAAGTCAATTTCCTTTTAGCTTCATCTCAAAGCTGCTGTGCCAAGTTGGGTTTTCCCCAGCTTCTTTCTTCTCATACTTTTGATTTCTCCCTGACCTTAGACTAAGGCTTTCTGGCAAGTTACCGTACATAAATCTTTCACATTGGATCAGTTTACTTTTGATCAGAACTTTTGATTCTGAAAAATCTTTGTTTCTCCCACTTCCTCTAACAATTGCATCATTATTTTGCCCTGGGAAATTATTTTCATGCTTTCAATTTTTAAATACTTTGGATTGTCCTCTCCAAGTACATTTTATCATATTCATGCCTAGACTTTCCCTCACCACTTCTGGTAGGTGAAATTATATTATGGGAACATAACCACCATCTTCTCTGACTACAGAAGATGGGAAACTAATAGCACAGAAAAAGGCAGAGATGCAGGAGGAAACTTTACCCAATTTACTTACTTTCCCCCACCTTCCAAAAACCCCTCAGTTCACTTTCTCTTAAAGTTTGAAATAATCTTTTTTATGACCTGTCAATGAAATACACAAAAAGCGTATTTGAAATGCCTAATATGTAAGTACAAATATATTCAGAGCTAATTAAATTCAGTTGACTACTCAACTGCAAATCATAAATATATACACTTTGAGATTCTGCCTAGAATTTAATTTTCATCCTAATTCTAGAAATGATTAAACATTTTTCTACTAGAGCAAGTATGGAGTTCTCAAGTCTACCCTAGGCAAGAACAATTTAGAGTTTCTAGTCTATGAGTTTATTATTATTTTTTATCATTTATCACTATTCTTCTACTAACCCCAGCATATTAGTAAAATTAAATCACCATCCTTTATTTTTCATTTGTAGTTTCAGTCAAACATCACACAACCCATAGAAGGAAGATAGGATAAATTCAACTGACAGAATAATAAAGATATTTTACATTTCTATACTAATTTTTAAATGTTTGCATGAATCAGGCAGCTTAATTTCAGCTCTGTACAAATCTATGTCAAGAGGATGAAATGGACACAAGGAAGCCACACTTCTCTCCACAGTCCAGTTATACTCTCTGTGATATATACTCATGCACTAAACTGGTTTTCCCCACCTGCATGACTCTCCTTAGATAACATTGTCAGAACTGTCATCTACTGACAGAGCAGGCTGCACCTAAATGAGATGATTTAAGAATGACCATGTAATTTGTTGTCCAGATCAGGACATATTTGAGAGTAAACAAAATATTTTTTCACGTTGTTCTCAAAACTATATAAATTTGTTTTTCTAAAAATAAAAATGGCATATCTATACACTAAGACAAAAAAACTTTAAACTTCATATTCATGATGTGAACATTAAAAGACAGCATAAGCAGAATAAATATTCTTGGTACATATTCACATTCATTAGTAGATTTCTTAGTGGTATCTGTCTCTAATATGATAGCCCTGAAGATCTCTGAAAAGTATATTTTAATCCTATTTTATTCTTTTTATATTTTAAAATTATAAATACCTTGCTGAATTTTTTTAAAGAATATTTTATCGTCAATAAATTTGAAATTGTTGATATAGTCAATTGAGTCTTCTCTAGCTAAGAAAATCCTTTCTCTGCAGGTGCTGAGGCACTTGGGAATTTTCAGAGTAAATTTTGCAAAATAAAAGACACTGTCGTAAGGTCTTATACTGCTCCCAGTAAATTTCTCCTCAAGATAATAATACACGCAACAGGGGCCAAAAGTGACAAAGCTTAAGGGGGGAGGGTATAGCTCAAATAGAAGAATGTATGCTTAGCATTCATGAGGTCCTGGGTTCAATCCCCAGTGCTTCCTCTAAGAATAAATAAATAAGTAAACCTCATTGCCTCCCCCCACCAAAAAAGAAAGAAAGAAAGAAAGAAAGAAAAGTGACAGAGCTTTATAACTCGCGTGGAGTACTGTCTCATAAATCAAACTTGCAATTTGTGAAGTAGTTAACAGTGATACATTTTAGATGGAACGTCTCGCAAACGGCATTATCTATTTAAGGCTGTGAGGGATCAGAAACCATTCAGATCGGATCTTTATTTTTTAACAGTAATAGTGTTGTCAGTCAGAGAAGTGACCTTAAAGGCAGAAGCAATGCCCCGGGTAATAAAGGCTAGAGAACTGAGCCTGCTGATGAAGCCTAGAACCATGGTTCCATAGTCAAAAGTCCCACTCTTGAAGTGACACCTAAGTTGTCCCTATTATTGCTTTAATTTAAAAACGTCTGAGGACATTCTACTCTATAACTGATCATGTGTCCTATGACAACATTGTACTACCATAGTATGCAATTTGTTCAAAATAGGCTGAAATTTTAATTAAAATATTTAATAACCAAAGCTTTAAAAAAATTCAACTTTTGTGGAGGGTTGGAACTTTCCCACCCCACCAACCTCTGGGGAGCAGAGAGGGGCTGGAGGCTGAATCCGTCTTGCCAATGGCCGGTGATTTAATCAGCCATAGCTATGTAATGAAGCCTCTGTAAAAACCCAAGAAGTATGAGGTTCAGAGAGTTTCTGGTTCAGTGGACACATGGAGACTTGGGAGAGCGGTGCACTCAGAGAACTTGAAAGCTTCACACCCCTTCCCACATAGCTTGCCCTGTGCATCTACAGGAGGACTTATATACATAAAGCAAATACTGACAGACATAAGGGAGAAATTGACAACAGTGCAATAGAAGGGACTTTAACACTCCACTTACATGAATGGATGGATCATCCAGACAGAAAATCAATAAGGCAATAGTGGTCTTAAATGACACAATAGACCAGTTGGACTTGATAGATATTTACATGGCATTCCATCCAAAAACAGGAGAATACATTGTTTTTACATTCTAATTTAGAGCTGGGTAAAGCAGAGATATATTTTCACCCTCCTTTTTAAATTAAAATCTTAATTATTTCAAACTTTTTTTAAAATGCCAGATGTGAATCTTCGTGCTATAGAAGATAAAGGGATGATTACTCTTCTCTTTACTTATTAAGTGATTTAGCTTCAGTGGGTACCATTTACCATTTAACTACTGCAGATGCCAGCTGAAGATGAATTGCTCTCAAACTCAATGCAGCAATTTTGGAAGACATTTTCCAAAGTGCACTTGACTTTATTTCTTTACACATGTATACATTTTGCTACAAGTTCATCCTAGAAGGTCCATCAGGAAGTTATGTTGCTTAAAATCAAATATTCCAGAGAGAGATTATTGAGATTTTCCACCATCAAATGAGTCGTTATTAATATCTTCCTTAGGGGCCATTCTTCAAGGTACAAGAAGAGATTTTTGTTTCTTATTGTGGATAAAACAAATTTAGATATTGATTTGGTGCCCTTATTTGCACTGACACCAGGAAACTCAGATCTGAAAATGAAGCCCATCCTTAATAATTTTAAAAATGAAAGATAACAAGTGTTGGCAAGGTTGTGGAGGAAAGGGACACTGTGCACTGTTATAAGGAAGGTAAATTGGTATAGTCATTATTGAATACAGTATAGAGATTCCTCAAAATATTAAAAGTAGAACTACCATATGATCCAGAAACCCCACTTCTGAATATATATCCCAAGGAATTGAAATTGGGATATCCAAGAGATGCCTGCACTCTCATGTTCATTGAAGCATTATTGACAATAGCCAAGATATATAAACAATCTAAATGTCCATCAAGGGATGAATGAATCAAGAAAATGTAGTATATATATACAGCAGGATATTATTCAGCCATAAAAAAGAAGGAAATCCTGTCATTTTTGATAACCTGGATAGACTTAGACAGTATGCTAAGTGCAACAAGCCAGATATAGAAAGACAAATACTACATGATCTTACTCAAATGTGGAATCTAAAATTGTCAAAAATATAGAAACAGGGTAGAGTGATAGTTGCCAGGATCTGGGAGGAGGAGAAATGGGCAGGTGTTGGACAAAAAATACAGTTTCAGTTATACAAGATAAATAAGTTCTAGAGATCTACCTTACAGCATGTCACCTAGAGCTACCAATACTACACTGAACACATAAAATTTTTTTAAAGTGTAGATCGTATACACTGTTCTTACCACAAAAAATAACAAAAATAATAATTATAATAAAGTAATAATAATAATAATGAGGGTAGGAGGAAGCTTTACAAGGTGATGGATATATCTATGACCTTGATGGTGGAGATGGTTTCATGGTTGCATACTTAACCCCAAACTCATTGAGTTGTGTACAGTGGTCCCCCCTTATCTGCAGGGGATACTTTCCAAGCCTCCCAGTGGATGCCTGAGACCTCAAGGCTATTGAATGGATCAACCAAGGTACTGCTGACAGAAGTAAATGTCTGTTTACTAAAGTTTGGGGAACATAAACATCTGGTCTTTGCCTCCCACCTGAGAAATTCCAAAGGGAAGGTCTGAACCTGGGTCTGCAGAGTAAAGAAAGAAGGCTATATTTTCCATCACTACTAGGTCACAGAGGCATGGTTCCTATGCCCAGATGCAAATTTTGGAGGAAAGAGACACACAAGGCTCATTTAAGGGGAACACCCTCTACAAGAGCATCTGCTGCCAGGAACAAGGAGCCTTGAGCAGGAAGAGAAACCAAAGATACTGTTCAGTGAAGAAGTAGCTGGAAGACAGGGGCCATGTAGAGGATAACTTTAGGGGAAACATTCCTTACAGCATAAGAGCTGAATTTTTGTGTCTTTTCCAAAGGGGAAAAATCAAAGAAACTCACAAAAATATTTCAGGAGAAGAAGAATGAACGCTGGGAATCTGCTGTACTTAGAGGGCACCAAAGACTTAGTTATATCTGCCTCTGCCAACTAAGTGTGTTGTCGCGCCTCATTTGCTTTCCTCCAGAACCAAAGTGATGTTGAGAAGGACTGGAACAAGGTGGGGAAGTGGAGAATTGGCCACACTCTCTTCCCCTCCTGTGATTTTATGTGTCAGTTTGTCTGGACTAAGGGATGCCCAGGTAGCTGATACACATTATTTCCAAGTGTGTCTGTGAGGTTGTTTCCAGAAGAGATTAGCATTTGAATTAGACTGAGTAAGGCTCACCCTTACCAATGCAGGGGGGCTTCCTCCATCTGTTGAGGGCCTGAATAATAGAGCAAAAAGCCAGAAGAGGGGTGAATTTGTTCCCTTTGCTTGGTCCAGGACATCCATTTTCTCTTGCCCCTGGACACCAATGCTCCTGGTTCTTAGGTCTTCTGATTCAGACTGAATTACACCATTGGCTTTCCCAGCTAGCAGACCACAGATCCTGGGTGGTTGGACTAGGATTCTTCATCTGCAGGAGCAGAGGGAAGGGGAACTTGTGGTTAGGCCATTCAAGTTTCTCCCCACTTTATAGATGTCAAGATAACATTAATATTGTGTCTTAATTCCAGCCTTACACCTCAATGGAAAAAAGCCAGAGAGAAGACATTGTATATACTTAGGGTCTAACTAGTATTTTAGAATGTCTGGAATGTGGAGCACAGAAAGAGAAAGGTCTGAAGGAGACTGGAGAAATACACAGGGACCAGAATCTAGAGCCTCAAATGCCTGTTAGAGTTTTCCCAAAGGGATAGCATTGAAGAGTCCTACACAGTGATATCATGAGATTTGTTTTCATTTAGAAGTCTTCTACCTGTACTATGTGAATGTCTGAGAGTAGGGCATGGCCAGAGGTAGGTAGACAAATTAGAAGTCTGATGGATTGTCTAAGAGAGTGAAATGTACCAAAAGTAATTTTGGAAATAGAAAAATATGGATGGATCTCAGAAACTTAAGCAGAAGGAAAAACGAAATTTTCTGTATTTGGCAACTAGATAAACGATGTATCTTTCACTAGAGCAAAGAAAACCAGATAAGCACAATTTAGAAATGGAAATGTACTTTTCACAAAATTATGATAAATTCATCATACAGTGGGGAGGTGTGAGTCATTTACATGTATTTAAATGGTAGATTTTCCCACTTCCTGTGTTTATTGATTATTAAAATATTGCATAGTGGAATCAATATCGAGGTAACAGGAATCAATCAAAAAACATTTTCAACCTACACGTTCAATATTAAAGATAGTTCTCTCAAAATAGTTGAGTATATTCAAACCAAACTCATTAAAGGACTATCAGCACATTGTGGTATTTGCTAAGCACCAAATGATCAGACCAGAAAATGAGTATTATAAAAGTATTCAAAAATGTCTGGTAATACCAGGGAAAACTTCTTGCTTCTAGAAACTTATGCTAGGAAAATAGTAAAGAAATTATGAATAAAAAATGTGAGATAAAAGAAGTGATAAATAGTGAAGTTCATGTTTTCTCTAAGGTTTTTGCTTATAGAGGCAACATGCAATCTTCTCTTCAATCATGGCCAGGTCAAACGAGTACCCTCTGAAGATTAAACAAAACGACCCTATTAAGCAATTGAGGTGTTTTCCTATCAATTCCTCCTCTTCCTCTTTACTTCATCCTCTAGGGCTGAAATCTATGCGAAAATACAGAGAAAGAATGAAGACAAGCTGACCATCATATCTGTTTTTCTTCAATACTGATATTTTCTGGTTAACAACCTCACCTCTAGTCTGCTTCTCCTACCTTCAAAAATAACCTTTTTATATTCCTTTATAATTATCATTGACAGACTCCCTGAACTTAGGAAGTTTCCCTAAATGTTTTTACTTTCAGACGGAGCCTTAAAAACACGAATGATTTTTTAAAAGTAATCTTTTTACTTAGAAGTTCTGCTTCTAGGAATTCATGGTAGGAACATGGTGAAGAAATCATGAATATGTATGCAGAGAATGGTGGTCTTTGAGTTTTAACAGTGAAAACTTAGCCATCACCTATATTAACATCAAAAATGGTTTGATTATATAATAATGGCATAACTTTACAAGGGAATATAATTCCACCATTAAAAATGATAAAGTAGAACTGCAAGTATTATAAAAAAGACACAGACAATATATTATTACATTGAAAAGCAGCTAATGGGAGAGTATTAAGGGGTGGTGACATCTTTCTATCTGTATGTGTGAGGAATTTGGAAAGGAATTACCCCACAGGTTAATGGTAGTTACCCTGAAGGATGTGGGATTGCAGAGTTAGTTTCACTTCTCTCTGCCATCTGAAATTTAGAATGACAATAGGTTACCTGAAAAGTATATATGTAATGAAAGGATTTCCATTGTCTTCTGAAGAGCTTTCTGGACAACCCTTCTTCAGACGAAGAAAAATCAGACAGGCCAAATGACATAGAAGCTTTCTTCTACGTTTGCATCCTGTCTCCTACTACGGAAGATCTCCCAATCCCCAGCAACTAGAATGAAAACTGATACACTTGCCACTTTGATGGGGTTTGATTTTTGGCCAAATCAGGATCTCTTAATGTTAATTTTTCTAGCTTCAGATAATGATAAATTATACAAAGGTATCTGGCCATTTGACAAAACCCTCCAACACATGGCTTCACTATTTTTTATTAAGGTAAAACATTCTGTTCATAACCAAAGTTCAAAGTTACAGAACCACCTTTAATTTATTCTTTGTCCCCTATGTCATATGTCTAACAAAGCCACTCCTTTTCTCCCCTTCCCTTCTCTTCTTTACAATGGGGGTCAGTAAACTTTTTCTGTAAAAGACCAGGTCATTAATATCTTAGCATAACAACATACTTAGATCTTAAATGCACTTTGCTAAGTGAAAGAAGTCAGACATAAAAAGGCTCATTTTGCACTATTCCATTTATATATAGCATTCTGGAAAAAAGGAAAACTATAGAGATAGAAAGCAGTTTAGTGGTTGCCAGTGATAAAGGCATGAAGAGAGGGGTTGAATATAAATGAGCAACACAATGGAATTAGGGGGCTAAGAGAACTATTCCATAGGGAATTGTGATGGTAAACACATGAGTTATTGCACTTGTCAAAACTCAAAGAGCTGTGCATCACAAAGAGTGAATTTACTGCATATTAACTTCGAAGAAATCAAATCAAACAGGATGTGGGGAGAGATGTTGACTGTGACAAATCCAGCTGTATTACAAAGAAATTACATAACCACAAAAAGCTGCTGACCCAAGTAACTCTGGCAAACAGCTATTTGACTGGATACTTCAAAGCTAAACTCAAAAAGAAGTGTACACCAACACTGGGCTCTAATTTAGGGCTTGGCAAACTTTTTCAGAAAAGGACTCGACAGTCAATATGTTAGGCTTTGCAGACAACAGTCCCTGTCACAACTACTCAACCCTGTAGCTGGAGCACAGAAGCAGCCACAGAAATACATAAACAACTGAGCATGGCCATATCCCAATGCAACTTTATTAAACAGATGCTAGGTTAGATTTGGCCTGTGAGCTTTACTTGGCCAATCCCTGCTAGAGTTGATAAATTTATTCCTCACAGAGGTATGGACTGGCAATTCTGAAACTATTTTTGCACTAGAGTTGAACTAATAAATAAATACATTGTGGAAATTGAGAATTGGGTTTCTCATTGTCAAAGAAAGAAGTTACAAATAAGGAAAGGATGGATGCTGGCATGAACCATGTGGTACTGGACTGGAGATGGGAGTATTCAAATGAATTCATATTTTTTTAATACCTACAAATAAATAGAAATATGTTTATAGGCATTAGTTAGGGTACATACATAGATTCCCCAGTTGTATCCACTAAGAGGTACTAGAAGAAGTATTAACCCTGCAGCAGTGAACTTGGTTTCTAAGTATCATTGTCTAATAAAAGGAACCAGGGCTCCTGGTACAACCAGTTTATCCTATGGCTGGGGCAGGGAAAACATTAGATAATTCTAGAACAGCTTGTGATGCCAGAAAGTAAGGAAGTGATTAAAAATAAATAATAGGAGATCAAGACATATTGAAAGGGCACAAGAGACCTGAATAAGTAAAACTCCCAATAGCCAAAATCAGAACATTTTCAAGAACAAAGTAAGTTAACAGTAGTATTGGACTGTAACCCAAAGAATGATATAAATATCCACAGGGATATAAACAAACTCTCCAAAAAGTGAATAGATAAACAGACAAATTATTAAATGGGGCGGGGGGGTGGGTAGATGCAGAGGGACTAGTCTTCCTTACAAAAATTTCCAATTAAAAACATAGAAGGAATGAGGAAAATCACCATCCAAGCACCACAGCCATAACTGCCTCAGACAGGACCGGTTAAACGCCTCCCACACTGCTTCATAGTGCCTATGCTGCGGAATTACACTTAAGATACTGCCTTACAGGTAAGATAATGTTGCTAAGTCAATCCATTTATTTTGGGCTTGAGGTAAAAGATCATATGATAATTGTCTTTAGGGTCCAGTTCTGAAGAAATTAGACAGACATAAGAACATCAAAGATAATGGCCTGCTTCCCCTGGTACAACTTGGCAGAAGCCCCAGTTCTCTGTGAGAAACCCGGTGTTTGACTTGACATCCAACTCAGCCCAGAATCAATAACAACACTTACGCAGGGATGTTCTCAGCAAGTAGGTCTAAATAAATACCAGCTCTCCGTGTGCCCCATATATGTGTTTCAGAAGTGTCCACATAGCCCAAGATACAGAGTATGAGAGGACCAATAATCTGGTGAAGGTGTGGGGGTCATGGCTGAAATATTCCAGGATTTCAACACTACAGGCAAATGACTGAGACCACTGACCTCAGAGCAGGTGCCAGCACGTTGTCTCAAAACACCACACAGAAGTGATCACATCCCAGTGGATACCAGTCAGGAGCTAGATAAGATTGCCCACTGCACAGAAAATCAGCAAGTGTTCGTAGAAATCAATATGCCTTCAAAACCCTCTTCTCCCCTGTTCCCACAAGGTAATTTAAGCCTCCTAAAAACCTAAAATTATCTGGAATTAGAACAGGAGGGAGAAGAAAGAAATTTAAAAGACTAAAAAGTTACACCAAAAAGACTGAAACAAGCCAAAGAGGTTATTTATGCTGGGAGATATTGAGAGATCATTACTTTATATTCTAAAGTGGGATGTAGAAAATAAAAAAGTTGTGCTTTATTTGCACACGTGAGAAGCAATTACTAGATTATTGAACTTACAGTATGTGTTTAATGTATCATTAGACTGAAAGTTCTGTGGAAAATGGAACTGCATCTTTTTGTTCTTATCATTGTAAGCCTAGGATGGTAATAGATACTTGATAAATACTTATCATACGAATGAATGGAAGAATGAGTAATAAGGTAATTTCCTAGAGCTCAAGACCTGGAAAGGCAGGCAGACATGTAAAGAGATACTTAAAATAAATACAATAAAAGATATGATAATCCTCAACCATCTCTGCCTATGAGGGGCAAAAAACTTCAGAGAGGAATGGTGTAGATCTTGAAAGATTAATAGGGGTTTGACAAGGATCTTCTGAACTAGAGAGAAACTTGGAAACTTTCTTGAGTAAAAGAAACAACAGTAAAACTGTTGATTTTATACTTCTTAATATTTTTTCTGAGCCTCAGCACAGTAAAAGGCATTCAGTAAATGCATTGGTTTAAGTTTCAGTTCGCAATTCATTTGTCAAAAGAAATTGACATTGCCTAGAACATATTCCAACTGATGTCAGATGGAGTGCTTTTTCTAAGCTAAATTGATCACTACAGTGATCTTGTATAATGAGGTTTATTTATGAAATTACCTACCATGGGATCAAATCAAATAATGATCATGGATAATCATACAATTGGATTTTTTTTCTTTGCTTTTTTGGTTTAAACATATACAAATTTAATAATGATGGACTCTACCAATACTTTAGATTGGATTCTCCAAACAAGTTTTCTTTGTTTTTCATTTGAATTTCTCTACCTACTTTATTAAAATCTCATTGTATTTATGTAATAAGTACTGAGCTTTAAATGTTATAAAAAGCTAATTTGATGTCTTTTATCACTATTTAGAATCTTCTTACTCTTGATGAATCAAAAATATTCATCTCAAAATGGAAAAAAAGAGAGGCAAAGAGAGGGAGGCAGACAGAAATTCAATTAGAGGCATATACTGATCACAATTAGATCAGATTTCCTTCAGATTTTGGATTAAATTATAGAATCATAAAATTCAAATTGTACTTCTGGAGGCAAACTTAGAAACCATCTACTCAATTCCTTTGTTTACATATAAATTTTATTAAACTAGAAATTGGATCAATAACCAGAGAAGTATCCTAAATGTCTTGATTTGAACTATTACTTTTTAATAACAACTTCATTGGGATATAACTGACATACTATAGAATTAACTGTTTTAAAGTGTACAATTCAATAGGTTTTAGTAGATGAATAGAGCTGTGTAACCATCATCAATGTCTGATTTTAGAGCACTTCCATCACCCCAAAAAGGAACCCAGCATTCATTAGGACATGTTCCATTCTACCTTCCCCCAGCTGCTAGCAAGCTAATTTGCTTTCTGTCTCTATAGATTTGCCTATTCTGAATTTCACATAACTTTTTTTTTAACATTTTTTATTGATTTATAATCATTTTACAATGTTGTGTCAAATTCCAGTGTTCAGCACAATTTTTCAGTCATTCATGGACATATACACACTCATTGTCACATTTTTTTCTCTGTGATTTATCATAACATTTTGTGTATATTTCCCTGTGCTATACAGTGTAATCTTGTTTATCTATTCTACAATTTTGAAATCCCAGTCTATCCCTTCCCACCCTCTACCCCCCTGGTAACCATAAGTCTGTATTTTCTGTCCATGAGTCTTTAGATTCCACATATGAGCGATCTCATGTGGTATTTTTCTTTCTCTTTCTGGCTTACTTCACTTAGAATGACATTCTCTAGGAGCATCCATGTTGCTGTAAATGGCGTTATGTTGTCGGTTTTTATGGCTGAGTAGTATTCCATTGTATAAATATACCACCTCTTCTTTATCCAGTCACCTGTTGATGGACATTTAGGCTGTTTCCATGTTTTGGCTATTGTAAATAGTGCTGCTATGAACATTGGGGTGCAGGTGTCATCCTGAAGTAGATTTCCTTCTGGATACAAGCCCAGGAGTGGGATTCCTGGGTCATATGGTAAGTCTATTCCTAGTCTTTTGAGGAATCTCCACACTGTTTTCCATAGTGGCTGCACCAAACTGCATTCCCACCAGCAGTGTAGGAGGGTTTCCCTTTCTCCACAGCCTCTCCAGCATTTGTCATTTTTGGATTTTTGAATGACGGCCATTCTGACTGGTGTGAGGTGATACCTCATTGTAGTTTTGATTTGCATTTCTCTGATAATTAGTGATATTGAGCATTTTTTCATGTGCTTTTTGATCATTTGTATGTCTTCCTTGGAGAATTGCTTGTTTAGGTCTTCTGCCCGTTTTTGGATTGGGTTGTTTATTTTTTCTTATTGAGTCATATGAGCTGCTTATATATTATGGAGATCAAGCCTTTGTCAGTTTCACTTGCAAAAATTTTCTCCCATTCCATAGGTTTTCTTCTTGTTTTATTTCTGGTTTCCTTTGCTCTGCAGAAGCTTGTAAGTTTCATTAGGTCCCATTTGTTTATTCTTGCTTTTATTTCTTCTAGGAGGAAATTTTTGAAATGTATGTCAGATAATGTTTTGCCTATGTTTTCCTCTAGGAGGTTTATTGTATCTTGTCTTATGTTTAAGTCTTTAATCCATTTTGAGTTGATTTTTGTGTATGGTGTAAGGGTGTGTTCTAGCTTCATTGTTTTACATGCTGCTGTCCAGTTTTCCCAACACCATTTGCTGAAGAGACTGTCTTTATTCCATTGTATATTCTTGCCTCCTTTGTCGAAGATTAGTTCACCAAAGGTTTGTGGGTTCATTTCTGGGCTCTCTATTCTGTTCCATTGGTCCATATGTCTGTTTTTGTACCAATACCATGCTGTCTTGATGACTGTAGCTCTATAGTATTGTCTGAAGTCTGGGAGAGTTATTCCTCCAGCCTCTTTCTTTTTCTTCAGTAATGCTTTAGCAATTCTAGGTCTTTGATGGTTCCATATAAATTTTATTATGATTTGTTGTAGTTCTGTGAAATATGTCCTGGGTAATTGGATAGGGATTGCATTAAATCTGTAGATTGCCTTGGGCAGTGTGACCATTTTAACAATATTGATTCTTCCAATCCAAGAGCATGGAATATCTTTCCATTTTTTAAAGTCTTCTTTAATTTCCTTCATCAATGGTTTATAGTTTTCTGTGTATAATTCTTTCACCTCCTTGGTTAGATTTATTCCCAGATATTTTATTACTTTGGGTGCTATTTTAAAGGGGATTGTTTCTTTACTTTCTTTTTCTGTTGATTTATCGTTAGTGTAAAGAAATGCAACTGATTTTTGAACGTTAATTTTGTAACCTGCTACCTTGCTGAATTCTTCAATCAGCTCTAGTAGCTTTTGTGTGGACCTTTTAGGGTTTTCTATATATAGTAACATGTCATCAGCATATAATGACACTTTTACCTCTTCTTTTCCAATTTGGATCCCTTTTATTTCTTTCTCTTGCCTGATTGCTGTGGCTAGGACTTCCAGGACTATGTTGAATAGGAGTGGTGATAGTGGGCATCCTTGTCTTGTCCCAGATTTTAGTGGGAAACTTTTGAGTTTTGCACTGTTGAGTACTATGCTGACTGTAGGTTTGTGATATATAGCTTTTATTATGTTGAGATATATTCCCTCTATACCTACTTTGGTGAGAGTTTTTATCATAAATGGGTGTTGAATTTTATCAAAAGCTTTTTCTGCATCTGTTGAGATGATCATGTGGTTTTTGTCATTTCTCTTGTTGATGTGATGTATTACACTGATTGATTTGCGTATGTTGAACCAGCCTTGTGTCCCTGGGATGAACCAGACCATAGAAGCAAGACCATAGAAAAAAATCAACCAAACCAAAAGCTGGTTTTTTGAAAAAGTAAATAAAATCGACAAACCTCTGGCCAAACTCACAAAGAAGAAAAAAGAGAGAGCACAAATTAGCAAAATAAGAAAGGAAAATGGAGAAATTACAACAAACAAAATAGAAATACAGAATATCATACGAGAATATTATGAAAAACTATATGGAACCAAACTGGATAACCTAGAGGAGATGGACAAGTTTCTGGAAACATACCGTCCACCAAAACTGAATCAAGAAGAAACTGAACACTTGAACAATCCGATCACTAGAAAGGAAATAGAAATAGCAATTAAAAACCTCCCTACAAATAAAAGTCCAGGACCGGATGGCTTCACCGGGGAATTCTACCAAACATACAAAGAAGAACTCATACCAGTCCTTCTCAAACTCTTCCAGACGATTGAAAAGGAGGGAATACTCCCAAACTCATTCTATGAAGCCACCATCACCCTGATACCAAAACCAGGCAAAGACACTACAAAAAAAGAGAATTATAGGCCAATATCACTGATGAACATAGACGCCAAAATCCTCACCAAAATTTTAGCAAATAGAATCCAACAACACATAAAAAAGATTATACATCATGACGTAACTTTAATAATACAATATGTGGCTTCTGTGGTGGGATTATTTCACTTAGCATGATGTTTTCAAGGTGTATCCACGTTGTAGCATACATTCTTTTTTAGCCAGATAATATTCCATTTTAAGGATATGCCACATTTTATCTATCCATTCATCACTTGAGAGATGTTTGGGTTGTTTCCACTGTTTGGCTATTAGGAATAACACTGCTATGTACATTTGTGTTCAAGTTTTTGTTTGGACATATATTTTCAACCGGAGTACATACCTAGGTATGGAATTGGTAGGTCATACAGAAAACTCCAGGCTAAAATTTTGAGGAAATGCCAAAGTGTTTTCCAAAATGGCTGAGCCACTTTAAAATCCCACCAGCCATGCATGATGGTTTCAATTCCTCTGTGTCTTGGTCAACACTTATTACTGTCTTTCTTAATGTATGGTTTTCCACGTGGATGTAAACTGTATCTTCTTGTTTTAACTTGCATTTTCCTAATGGCTAATGATGTTGAATATATTTTCATGTGTTTATTGGCCATTTGTTTATCTTCTTTGGAGAAATATTTATTCAAATCTTTTCTACATTTTTAAGTTGATGTTATGGACTGAAGATTTGTGACCTGCCCCCTGCCCCAACGTGATAGCATTAGAAGTCAGGGCTTTGGACAAAATGTCAAAGAGTGGGAAATGGCCAACTTCCTGGGAATCCTAACCCTTTCCCCAGGTAGCTAGACTGGTCATTCCACTTATTAGCATATAAAACTACCAAGCTCATAAAAACTGGCAAAATGGCTCCTCGCAGCCACCTTTTGCTCCCTCCTCTTCAGAGACTGCCCGCACTCTGTCTATGGAGTGTGTATCTACTTGAACCCGAGCACCCATCCGCCACCCCTCATGGCCTTTCTCTTGCCTTCTGAAACAGCCTACACTCTATGCAGTATGTATCTCTCTAAATAAATTTGCCTTTACTCAGAAAAAAAAAGGGCTTTGGGAAGTTAATTAGGCATGAAGGTAGAGCCCTCATAGATGGGATTAGTACCTTTAGAAGAGACTCAGGCTAGCTCTCCTGATCTCTTGCTTCTGTGTGAGGAGACAAGAAGTCAGCTGTCTGCAGCCTGCAATAGGGCTCTCACCAGAACCTGACTATGCCGGCACTCTGATGTCAGATTTCCAGCTTCCAGAACTCTGAGAAATAAATTCCTGTGGTTTATAGGCCACCCAATTCATGGTACTTTGTTATAGCAACCAAAACTGACTAAAACGGTAGGATTGCCTTTTTAATTATTGAAATATAAAAGTTCTTTATACATTCTGGATACCAGTCCCTTAGCAGATATATGATTTGCTAATATTTTCTCTCACTCTGTGGGTTGCTTTTCACTTTCTCGATTGTTTCCTTTAAAGCACAATTTTTTTTTTATATTCACAAAGTCCATTTATTTTTTGCTTTTTGATGACTTGTGCTTTTGGTGTTATATCTAAGACACCATTGCCTAAGTCAAGGTCACAAAGATCTTATGTTTACTTCTTAGAGTTCTATAGTTTCAGCACTATGACGCATTTTAATTAGTTTTTGTATGCGGTGTGACAGAGGGGTTCAACATCATTCTTTTGCATGTGGATATCCAGTTGTCTCATTTCTTAAAAAGAGTATTCTTTCCACTCATGAATTGTCTTGGCACACTGGTTGAAAAGCAACTGACCAGAAATGTAAGGGTTTATTTCTGTACTCTCAATTCTATTCCATTAATTTAGGGTTGACTTTAGAATAATTCTGCTAGTACCTGACCCCCCTAATGCTTATTTTCTAACCAAACTATTATAAAATTAAATTCAGTCCTCAAAATCAGGAGAAGTCACTTCTTCCCCTGTTTTTGGTACTAGGGCCCAGAAAGAGTATGGAAAAGTCTGATTCAAAGAGGTTCATTGTTTCTGTTTTTATTTGTATCCACCTTCTTTCACTTCCTTGTGAAAATCTAAGCCATCTGAAGCCAAATTGCCTTATCCAACGTATAAATTAGTTATAATTTTTGTTCCTTGTCTCTTTCCCCTTCCCTTCTCCCTTCCCTTCCTTCTCCACCTCTTTCTCCTTCTTCTTCCCCCTTGTTCACACGATTTCTTCATAAACTCAATTAGAAAAAAGGTCTATATTTAAAAATTGGTTATTTGATATTGTGGGCAAATTCAATTTATAATTTGTAAACAAAATGAAATTGTGTAGAAAGAGCATCTTTAAATGTTTGTAATTTCAACTTAAATCTAACAAATAGGGGATATGTATTTGTATACTTCTGATCAGAACATACATAAGTTGGTCAATGTCACTGCATAACTGCCCTGGTTGCTGAGGTACAAATGTGTTTCTTTTAGGTTTGAGATTGTTTTTTGTGGTGGTGTTATTGGCAGTGTCATTGTGGTGGTGGTGGTGGTGGAAAATAGCTCTTTATTTGGTCTCCTTTATTACATGCAGATCCCAAACTGTTCAGTGACAGACTTGATAACTCACATTCCCTGCTGACAGTTACTTGGTAAGTATTAGCTTTTGCAAATGTATCTGTATTGTATTCACTTCCTTTGGTGTCAGCTATATACCAATATTATAAAGAGAAGGGAGAAAAGCAAGATTTTCTGTGACATTTAAATTTTAAATCTAACATAATTAAAAGAGAGCTCAAAAAGCCTGAATATTTATTATTATTGTGATTATTGTTATAATGACAATCAACGAAGAATATTTAATGCCCCATTATCATTCTTTAAATTCTTCTAATAGATTACAAAGCTCCTTAAAACTTTATGAATTAATTCATTAGCCTAACAAATATTTAATGAGGTTCTATGTAGTTGGTATTATGTTAAGTATACAAGGATCATGATAAAAGAAATAGCTGATACTCTGGTAGATAAGAAAAACTGATACTTTAAAAGGCACAATATAAGTGATATGGATTATTTAAAGGGTACAATAAGAATAAGGGGATTAAAGTAGAATTGCGGCTGGAGCAAGTGAAAGATATCAGGGATCACTTTATAGAGAAAGTAAAATAATATGGAAACTTTAGAATTTCTTTCATTTCCCACTAAATAGCATGCCTGTAGGTCAAAGGAGCCCTTCCCATTCACTCCAACATTCCTCCCTCCTCTCTCTGACTCTCCCACCCTCTCCCACCACCTCATCCACCCTCTCTCCTCTCTCCAGATTCCTTATTTGCCAGAAGGCAAGTTGCAGTGGGGAAGGAGAGTAAGAGGGGGCAGGGATTGGATCAAGCTGGTGGAGGATTTGTAGTGATGGTGCTATTTCTGTGTTGAAATGAACATCATCATCTTTAAGTCATTATAATTTTAGCATCATAGTACTTCATTGAAGACACTGACAATTTTTTAAATTGTGCCATACAAACTGAAAAAAACCCATGGTCTGGATTTTTGTATCTGTCTGAAGCTTCCCATATCAATGGAAATTTTGAAAACATTATTTAGTCTTTAATAAAAAGTGGACAAAAACATGTGAATTAAGATTCAAATTATGGGATTTTTTTAAATTGCTGAAAACATGGTAACTGCTAAATTATAATTTTGACCCATAACTTTAGATAGTGAATAAATCTAAAATGAAACTAGATTAATTGATTCATATTTTAAGCAAATATGAAACAAAGAAATCAAATGTATAGTTATAAAACTTCAGAGATGCTGAAGTATTGCTGAACATACAAAATAAGAAATTATTTTTACACATAATGTGGACAGCTGGAGAATGATTCAATGCCATTAGATTTTTCAATCTAATGAAAAGTGAAAGCTTGCCTCTTGTCCTAAGGTAGAAAGTTGATAATATTCCCTCTAAATATTCTGCATATTTTCCCTTATAAAACTGAAAAACGAGTAAATCCCTACACAGTAAATTGTTTATGCTGTCATATGCTATTAGAGCACAGGATTTGGAACTGGCAACACTGAGTAAATGGAGTAAGGTATTGTACCATACTTGCCAGTAAATGCTAAAAAGACACTTTGACACCACAGAGGTTATTTCTATATACATCGATCTTAACAACTAGTTGGATCTTTTTAAGAGTTATGTGGGGCGGGGGCAGATTGTAATAAAAAAGAAAGACAAATGCTTGTACTGATTGGCCAGATTATAATAAAAAAAAAAAAGAGAAAGAAATGCTTATATTGAAAGCAATGTATTAGATAAGTCAATTGTCCAAAGAATTATTTATCCAAAAAATCACTTAATATAATTTTTACACATAGGTGTATACACATAGCCAAATATTTTAAATATTATCTAAAACCTTATTTTATTTGCCAAGGTTTCTTGCTCAGATCTGTGAAGAACAATCCCTTTCTTTGCTAAATAGCTCATTCTTTACAATAATGAACACGACACCCTCACAAATTATATTTGCAAAGTGTTTTCAAGCAAAATTAAAGTGTCATAACTATGTCACTAAATCTGAAAATCCCATGTAAAGGAATACCAGAGCTGCATGTTAACAACGCATGTGGACCTCCTTGAGGTTGATTTCCTGAAATGGGACCATCAAGGAATCAAGAGGGACTCCTGTGCTCTTGATCCTTGTCTCTCACCTCTCCAGGGGCCTTGCCCCATCAATTAATTACACTTTATCTTCTGCATTCTGCCCTTCAACCCACAAAAACACTCAAGTCTTTCCCATCTTAAAAATTCCCATTCTCTAAAATTCTATTAGACAAATTTTCCCATATCTCTACCAAATGTTTTGGAAAATACAAGACATTTTCCTTTTTTTCTCATAATCCATTTAGACAGAGATTGTTGGGTGCCTGTCAAGTATCCATGCTCCGTTCTTTGTCTCTAACTGAAGCGTGATCAGCATGACCAGCTAAAATATTTTATTTCCCAGTCTTTCTGGCAGCTGAGTGTGAGTGTTCAGTGGGTTCTAAGCAGAAGTTAGGTTGACCTCAAAAAAGTTTCGACAGGGAGTTTTAACATATTCCCTCTTGTCATTAGTTCTCTCTCCTTCCTCCTGTCTAGAACACACGTCTGGTGTCTGGAGCCCCAGAAACCCTCTGGGACAATGAAAAAAATCTTTAGGTTGGGAGCCATGGCCAAACACAGTAGAGCAGGAAGATAAAAGAGCCTGCAAACCAGGTAACTATGGAGTCTCCTACCAGCTCTGGGATGCTTCTTCCTGACTTCTTTCAAAAAGAAAAAAAAAAAAGAAACACTTTACTTTTTGTTTCATTTCATTATCACTTTTTAAATTACCAGTCCTCTCCTTTAAACTACTCTTTTTTTTTTACATTGTTTATTGATTCATAATCATTTTACAGTGTTGTGTCAAATTCCAGTGTTCAGCACAATTTTTCAGTCATTCATGGACATATAAACTACTCTTTATCTTCTTTTACTTATCGATGTGTTGTTGAATGCATATATTTAAACACTCACATATGTAGTAAACTGTATATTTAGATAATATTATTTAAGGCTGTAAACTTTAGTTTTAATATATAAATAATATTTTAACATAATATAGTTTAGTCCATAAACTACACTGATTTTAATTAGTTGATATTTTATATGTATGCATATATATGCAAGGATATAATTGAAAATGATTTCTATGAAGCAGCTTAGGAATTTTTTTAGACAGAAAAAAATTACTAAGTATGTTCAAGTTCTCAAAATCAAATAGAAATCATAGAAGTTAATCTCAATTTGACCTTAAAGAAGAATGGAATCACTGAGATATTTAAAATTCATCAGACTAATAAGATATTTTAAACTGTTACTCATATGTAAATGATTATTTTTAAGCCAAACTTGATCTTAGTTGACAAACTTGTGCAACACTCAACCTCTAAATTTTTTTTTCTCATTCTTTTCCTCTAAGGAAGCTTATCTCTTAAAGGTCATTAGTTAACCCAAGTTATTGAATCTAATATTTAAATACTAATTGAAAAGCCTCATGTCATTCATCTTCTACTTTTACCACATGTACCAAAATCTCTTTAAAATTCTGTTCTTCTTTATATTTCTTCATTGTTCACCCTTGGATTTTCTCCTACTTCTCAGCTCAGTCTCTCTTTTTCATTGACTCTTCTTTTCTAGCTCCCTACTAAACATTAGCTCCCTTATATTTCATGCTCAGTTATTTCTTCTTACTGTATACCTTATACAATGCCAAAACTTCCTCTTACTAGAATGATAGGCTAGCCAAAATTTAGATCTCAAAACTGACATTTCCTTTGACCTCCAAACTCATGTTTCAGAGCACCTGCTGTCCTGCTATTTTATAAACAATTTAAATGAGTGTAAAATTTACTATCATTCCATCGAAGTCAGTCACCCTTCAGACTGCTCTGCCCAATGACTGAGACAGAAATACCAGAAACAGTACTATAAGATCCTCACACAAGAAGGGAGAAGACAAACACATCGTTCTTATGAGCAAGGGCTTTTCCTGCTGTAAGTAAGAAAATTCCAAATCTACTCAGTTTAAGCAGATAAGGGAACATACTGACTTATATATTTCTTTCATAAACTACCTGTTGACATGGTTCGATCTAGTTGTTTAACCCTTGTCTTCAAGAATATTTTCCTCTCCTCTTTCTTTGTCACTTGGTTTTGTTTCCAACTTTGCTGACTTATTTCTCAATCATATTCATCCCAGTGGCAGCAAAGATAGGCAACAAAATCTAAAAGCTTATATTATACAAAGTTTAAGAATAGCAGTTTGCATAGCTTTTGGGAGCTTATCTTCCAGTTCACTAATCCTTTCTTCTGCTCAGTTCACTTTAATAAAAGCCCAACTATTGAGTTCTTAATTCTAGTTATTATGATTTTCTATTTGAGAATTTCTGTTTGATTCCTTTTTGATTCTGGTTCTTTGGTAAAACTCTCCATTGTGTTACCTATTTTCTCAAGCATATAAATAATAGTTATTTAAAATCTGTATCTGACAACTCCAGTGTATGGATCATCTTTAGCTATATTTCTCTTGTCTTTCCTCTTGTTCTCATTGGCTAGGATTTCCAGTATGATGTTGAAAGGGAGTGATGGGGGACACCTTTGGTTTTTTCCTGATCTTAGTGGGAAAGTTTCTAGTTTTGCATCATTAAGTATGATGTTAGATGCAGGTTTTTATAGATGATTTTTATTAATTTGAAGAAGATCCCCTCTACTCTGAGTTTAATGAGAGTTTGTAAAATGAATGTTGGATTTTGTCAAATGCCTTTTCTGCATCTTTTGATATGATCATGTGATTTTTCTTCTTTAGCTTTTTGATGTGATTAATTGATTTTCAAATGCTAAAATACCTTGCATTTCCGGAATAAATGACACTTGGTCATGGTATATAATTCCTTTCGTACATTGTTGGATGATTCAATTTGTTAGTATTTTGTTAAAGATTTTGCATCTTTGTTTATGAGAATATTAATCTCTAGTTTTCTTTTCTAGTAATGTCTTTGTCTGGTTTTCAAATTAGGATAATGCTGACCTCCTTGAATGAGTTTGAAAGCATTCCCTCTGCTTCTGTATTCTGGAAGAGAATAAAGAGAACTGGTATAAATTCTTCTTTAAATGTTTAGTAGAATTCAATAGTGAACTCATCTAGACCTAGCATTTTCTTTTTTGGAAGATTATTCATTATTGATTCAATTAGGCATAGGAGCCTATTCAGATTATCTGTTTCTTCTTGTGTGAGTTTTGGCAGATTGTTTTTCACTCAATTGGTCCATTTAATCTAGGTTATCAAATTTGTGGTCATTGAGTTGTTCATTGTATTCCTTTTTAGTCCTTTTAATGTCTATGGGATCTGTAGTGATATCCCATCTTTCAATTCTGACATTAGTAATTTGTGGCTCCCCACAAATTTCTGAAACCTACTCTTCACTTGGCCTTTAAACACCAATCTCTGGGATGTCCTTCTGTCTCATAGGCCAGCCTAATGCTTAGCTGGATCACCCTTATCTTGCTGACCTCTAAAATTTGGAGTGCCTTGTGGGTCCTCTGACCTCCTCTCTTCAAACTACACTTACTCCCAAAATAACATCTTTTAGTCTCAGTCTTTAAATACCATGTATTTGCATATGACTTCAAAATGCATAATCTTTGGCCCTGAACTTTTTGATAAACTCAAGATTTTTGTATCTGACTCTCTACTAAATAGCTCTAATTGATTATCTAATAGATCTCTCAAACTCAACATATTCTAAAGGAAATTCTTTATTTAATTAGCAGCAGCAGTCCCTTGCCTGCAAAAGAGCTTCTCCTAATTTCCCACCTTGTGGTATTCTCTACTCCCTATTTTTTATACTTAGGCCAAAACAACTCTATTCCGTAATTTTATAGTTGCTTAGGTTAAACATTAAAATAATTCTTCATACTTCTCTTCCTCCCACTTTATATTAACAAATCCTGTTGGCTTTCTCTTCTAGATAAATAAATCCAGATCCCAGGTACTCATCAGCACCTCTATTATGCTTAATGCAGTCACAATCATCACTCATCAGGACTACTACAAAAAGCACCCTGCCACTACTCTTTCCCGCTCTGTTCTAACATAGCAACTAGAGTGATCATCCAAGATACCAACCAGACCATGTTACTATTCTGCTTAAACCATCTAAAGCAATCACAGTTTACTCAGAAGAACAGCCAAGATCTTTACTGTAGTCTTTGTACCACACCCTGGCCAAACCCCTAACTCAATCCCTCTGTAGCCTGGTCTCCCAGTATTGACCCGTTCACTCATTCAACTATAGCTTTTCATCTTTTTTCAGATCAAAAGCCAAAATTCTCACCATGGTCTCCATGTTCTCTGAGTCTGTTTTCTGGTGCTCTTCCTGCTTGGTCCCCTTACTTGGTGCTTGCCCTATTGGCCTTCTTGTTCCATCCTACATCAAGGCTCTTGTATCAGCTCCTCCCTCTGCCTGGACTGCTCTTTCCCCAGATAGCTACAAGTGCAAGACTTATTTCCAGTCCCTTCAGGTCTCTGCTTAAAGAATACTTGATCAGGAAGTCCTCTTTTTTATTATCCCATGCAGAATAACAGTCCTATTCTCACTTTGTATATTTCTCTATAGTGATTAATACCAGAAGAATATGTTTTTATTTATTTCCTGTCCTTTCCTTATAGGTCTGAGAGGTCAGGAAAAGTTCTTCTGAAAAAGTGGTACTTCAGCTAAGACATGAGTAGGAGAAGATCACCAAAAAAATGGAAAGAAGCACATTCAGGCAAAAGGGTTAGAAAGTGTAAGGGCCTGGACCTAGAAAAGGCAGACACAGGAAATATCTGAATGTGAAATTACCATGTTAGTCATGCTAAGGACTTTGCATTTTATCTCAAGCACAGTGAAAGAGTTAAGGAGTAGATTATATGATTAGAATTTCACTTTGATAAGATGCTTTTAGCTAGTTTTTAAGAAGTGGATTCAATGGAAGCCAAGGAGGTGTAGGAAAGCCAGCGAACAACTCTGGCAATGGCAGATGTTGGTGTGTCATGGGAAGACTCCTGAGATTCATCTTCTATAGTATTAACCATGAATCTCTTGCAACCTCTGGGTCCAAATGTCTCCTACTTATTTTGAGATAGTCATGTTTTTCCTTGGTTTGATATTAACCATGTATAATACCTTAAAATGCAGAGTTAACTTTTACATGAGCATATGAATTTTCTTTCATCTTTAAGTATGCAAACAAAGACTATCTATACCTGGCTTAGTTTTTTGTTTTTTTTTTTTAGTCAGCTGAGGTTTGGGATGTAGGAAGTAAATAGGGAATTTGTCCCAGCATCCCCTCCTGTTGTAAAAAGAAACCAGTATAAACAGACATGAAAAATATAGCATAGATTTTATATTGTATTCATTTTGCTGTGAATATATTCATGCCTGCAATCCACAAAAGAAACAATTTTCTCTTACAGGATAATGATGTTCATGAGATGGAGTTCTAATAGGATATTTCTGTGGTCAAAAGGAATTTGTATATGTTCCCATTCTTTTTTATTTTTAACAAATGTGACAAAATACCCTATGTCCTTGATAATCCCAACTCTTATGCTTTTAACTGACAGCTCTTTCTGTAGCATGTACAGATTCTATTTGCTGCTTTCAGCTTCAGAGGTACCTTTTTCAGCCATCTGAGTTCAACCTTAGTCTGTCATTTTTAAAACCATAAAATAGTCAGAGAACATCTGCTAGGGACTGGTTCATAATAACTGAGCCAGTAACTGCCTCAACTAGCACATGATTCCATATGGATAGGGACTTGGATATGATCTCAAGTCAAGGGTGTTCTGTTTCAGCAAGAAATTAATTGAATGTTTACCTTATCCCTAGTCTATTTTTACATGTTAAAATTATAACTACACATAAATTCCTCCTAGACATAATAGTTAAGGATGAAAAATTCTGTGAAGTACAGTATTTTGGTTTAGTGAGTCTGTGCGCATGTGTGTGTGTATTTAAATTTCTTTTCCATGTATAGATAGTCTTTGATTTCATGTTTAAAAATGAAACTTAAAATCTATAGTCATGGAACAGTTACCCATGAACTTAAACTCAATGTATGTGTTACCTGTCTGTGAAGAGTTAGAATACAACATAATTGACCCATCTACCACAACTGCAGTGACCAGAGTTTAACCTTTTAAAAAATATATAAATTAAATAATATATTTTAAAATAATGCTTACTGTTATCCCAAGGAAGATGAAGAAGGTACCCACTTCCTCAACAGCCCATCCAGAGCTATTCACTCAACAGTAACCTGCTTTGTTATAATGGCTTTCAGGTAAAATTTCACTTGAAGAATGCGTTCTGCAGATTTAAATGGTCCAATTATTTGGAAGATTAAATAACTTATGTAAAGGAAAGTACTCAATAAATGTTAACTCTCTTTATTCCTTCTTTCCCATTCCACATCCCTCTTCCCCTTTCTCCCATCCTTCACTCATGCATGTTTCCATGTCCCAAATAATAATTTTACATATAAACAAAATAGAGAAATAGAAGTATTTGATATTGAAAAAATCCTCCCCAAACATGGCATTTAAAAAAAATAATTCTTTGATATGATATAGTTTACAGATTTTATTCACCATAAATAAAAAATATTTCTGATCATTTGATCTTTCTAATTGCTGACTTCTGTATTAATCTGTGATGACTATATCAGGCCTTTCATGTCAAAATATCATAATAGAATTAGGAATAAGTAATCCTGATATTAAAAATGTTTTTACTATAAAAATACTTATTAACATGAGGTACTATTAATACTACTCAGTGGAAAGGCAGGATATAACTAGTATATATGTGCCAGTTATTTTGACCACTCCCTCACCAGCATTAATTCTCCTCAATATTTTTTATTACCTTATGATCTCTGGTGCCCACCAGCCATCATGGACGATGAGAGAGCCTAGATCCTCTTTTAGCTTCTCATGTTGGTCAGGGATCCGCACATGATCTAAGCTGAGCCACTCAGCTCAACTCTGAGCTCACCCTGGCACCTAGACTTTGGGTGTCTGACATAAGAACATGTCATGATAGTTGAATGTCAGGTCATCTCAGCAGCCAGGACCGAGTGTCAGCAATGCTGGGGATGGCACCTTGACCTTAACCATCCTGCAGTGTGACTGTGGCTGTTCTTCCCACTGATTCATCTTCAACATCCTTGTATCTCGCCCATTCACCCTCTCTCACTTCCAGCTCCCAGGTGAATCTGTGGGGTCCCATTTCATTTCAATAAACTCTTTCTCTTTTCCTACATTTTTTTCCTGTAAGATAAACATACTTGGTTTCTATATTTGGAACTAAGATCCTTGATACAGAAGTTGGGACTAAGAGTAAGGTTAACATTAAAAGACTCTAAAATATGTTCTTAGCTGAGCCAAGGAGGTTGGGGGGAGGCCAGGAACCACACTTTGGGAACCACAGCCCTAGGAGAATGAGCAAAGCAGGGAAATGGAGGCTCGCTGCCAAAGAAACTCTGATGGTTAGAACTGAACTTCAAGATTTCAACTTATCAGGATCTCTGACTTTGGCTGCTGGACTATGAAACAAATAGTCTGGAAGCTTCTAAACTTTTAATGAAGCTTTACTGCCAAATAAACTCCAAGCCTGTGATTTCCTAGAATCTGAATATAATCTCTAAGCTCCTTAACTAATAGGAAACAAGCCTCTAAGCAGCACAGGGAGAGGGATGACTTACTCGGTGCCCATCTGAGAGATGGCTGAGGAGAGATGGCTGCCATAACCAAGCCAGAGGTGAGCAGACTGGCAAACTCAGGAACTCACAGGCCAGGGAGTCCTGTCATATCATGGATATCAGGACCAGTCATCCCTAAATGATGTCCTTTTTTCCAAATGGAAGTTTTCACTTTAGTCACTCTTCTTTCTGCACCAATGCATTTTCATATGTGCTCCTTATAGACAGGTGTGCACTTAGCCATAAATTAGTGAATCATATATTCGGACCCAAGAAAAAGAATGTACCTCATCCAGGGTCAACTGCTCACTCTCTGAAGAGCTCCCCAAAATAACTTGTTGCTAAAACAAGTCAAGCGTACTGCTTACCACTGGAAAGGAAACCACTGATGGGATATTAGTAGCATTTCAGAATAGTAAGTTCAAATGGTAAGGTTTTATTCTGATTTATGATATTTGGGGATATTTCCATGTGAGAGCTAGATGAGGATTGGGCCAAGTTTATTATGTAATAGTTCAGCATTGGTGGACCCAGCAAGGGGAAAGTTTTAAAGCAAGCCTTGAAGAATTAATGATCACAGATAAGTGATCTACTGAGATCCCTCCTGAGGGCAAGTTGAGAAAAGTTATGTGCCACTTCATTTTCCAAGCAAGACTCTCTGGGAATTATGCAGACAATCAATCAAATACAAAGTATGTTAATGCAGACTATAAGCTGTGTGATCATATATGGCTTTGCTTTTTATCAGAGCTCCTAGGATCTGGATTCAGTAACTGGATCAGCCTTTGGATGAGGTGAGGTGTGTGCCCATAAGATCTGTGTGAGGTGTGTGCCTATTCCGTGTAAGCTTGAGCATGTTTTAAGCCATGTGTTGAAAGAGCAGCTTAAGGAGTAGGCTAAAGTGGACATCTGTGTTTGTCTCCAGAATCCATTTCCCTTTTTTCAGTAGTGCCTGACTTTCATTCAGGATCCATGTAGTCGTAAGGAAGCTAACTCCTCCCGGAATCCAGTGGTGGATGTGACAATAACTAAGCAATTAACACATTTTATTCTTCTCATAGTAGCAGGGGCTCATGCTGATTGGTTCAGTTGTGTAACCTAATCCTGTCTCATCAGAGTGGGTCTCAGAGCACTTACTAAGAATGCTCCAACAAAGACATTCTCTCTTGGTCTGGCTGATGTGGTGTTTGGATATGAATCAAGAGAACAGCTTCAGCCATTCTGCTAGCCAGAAGGAAGCCAGTGTAAGGACAGGTCAACAACACAGAGGAGGACACAGCAGACAGAACCTCTGAGAAACGCAGAACAAGCCTTCGATTCTTGGATTCCCCCAAAATCATCTCAGTGCTTCAGACACCCTCCCAGCACTACCAAGGACAAAACAAGGACATCCAAGTCAGGTTGCTTTGTTTGCTTTCCTCTTTCTCTCTTTCCCTTGGTTTCTTCCCTAAAGGACAAGAAGCACTTTCTATTTCTTCCTGCCCTGACATCAGAACCTTCTCTCAGTCTACTGAATGTCTTGGAGTAAAACACTACAACATGAGTCATATGTAGGTGTCTTGATTTGTGAAAGGAAAGTATTAGAATTCCAAGAAAAACTTTTCTTTCTTTAAAAACTGTGGTATTTCCCAGGTGCTCAAAAAATGTCTAATGTGACATTCAAATCTGAGTAATGACTTCTCTGTGTTAGGTGCTGTCTACTCTTACCCAGAAACAAATGAAGCCCAGCCAATGTGTGGGGAGATCCAGGACAATATAAATTATGGTTCCAAAAGAGATTCTTTTACTATTCTGCTTTCATCCAGTTACCCTTCCCGCACCTCTGCTAACCACAAATCTGATCTCTCTGAGTTTGTTTGCTTGTTTGTATTTGAGGTAAAATTGACCTACAACACTATGCTAGTTCCTATTATACTACACAGTGTATACATTTCAACACGATCACCACAGTAAGTCTAATTACCACCTGTCACCATGCATGACTATATTCCCTATACTGTACATTTCATTCCTGTGACTCATTTATTTTGCAACCAAAAGTTTGCATCTCTTAATCTCCCTTACTTACTTCACTTTTTAGAATAGATTCTTTTTTATTTTGAAAATATTCCTGTTATAGATATAAACCAAAGCCTCACAACATGATCAGAAAATATAAACCCTCCCTGCTCCAGTTGTGACAAACAAAAATGCTTCCAGATATTGTCAAAATTGCCCTGGTTGAGAGCCCCTGCTTCAAGTCTCAAATGCAATGTCACATCCTAAGGGAAATCTTTTCTAGGCGACCTCAGCCTCATTTACTTCTCCTGTTCTGTCATAGCAGTCCTGCCAATTTGTAATAACAACTATTTGGGGGTGATTATTTATTTACTCGCAGTCCCTTCTGCTAGACTGTAAACTTCCTAAAAGGCAGAGACTGTGTCTGAATTTTACTTTCTTTTCTTAATTACTATCTACTAAGCAGACCATCTCTATGACAATAATTATGTGTTAGTCGTTATTAGCAAATAAATGCTTGTCAAATGAATAAATTAAGAGTTGGCTAAATAAAAAACACAAAGACATCACACACCCAGCAGTTACAAATCTGAACTTACCGTCTTCTCTTATTTTGTGAACAGCACATAATTATTAAGGGACAAAGAGAGGGGAAAGGAAAGAAGAAAAGGAGGGAGGTGAGGGAAAGGGAGAGAGGGACAAAAACCAAGAGCACATGTGAAGGTCACAGGCCCAAAGAACTAAGTGTTGCCAGAATAAATGGTATTATTGAGAAACAGGACCATAGCCATCCTATTTCTGGGCATGAATATGGTTGCATACTGACACAGGTATTTGTCTGCAAGTGTCTGACTTTCCTAAGGGCAAAATCTGTTAAATCAAATGTGAAACTTTCTCCAGGCCCTTCCCACCTTCCTTGTTCCTGGTACTCACAGCTACTCTCTGTAAAGTCTTAAACTAATCAGTAGCTACCTTTGGAATTTCCTACCTTCTTCTAACTTTCCCCTAAATGCAAAAATGATTAATTAAAGGCTGGCATCATCACATTATTCCAGAGATTTTGTATTGTTATCTGGAACTGCAGGTAGATGACTCTGGACATTTCTTAGAATAGTAAGAGGTGCTGCAGACCTGCCCACGAAGACACAGTAGCTTCTGTAGCAGCCATGCTGCAGTTTCGATTCAACAAGGGAGACTGGGCCCTTTAAAATCACATTCAGAAAATGATAGATGTGGAGGCCTCACATTTCCTGTTTTCAAACTGTATTACAAGGACATAGTAATCAAAACAGTATGGTACTGGCATAAAAGCATATACATAGACCAGTGAAATAGAATCAAGAGCCCAGAAATAAATCCACTCATATACAATCAATTCATCTTTGACAAAGTTGCCAAGAACATACAATGGGGGAAGGATAGTCTCTTTAATAAATAGTGTTGGGAAAACTGGATATACACATGCAAAAGAATGAAACTGGACCCTTATCTTACACCATTCACAAAAATTAACTCAAAATAGATTAAAGACTTAAATATTATATCTGAACCATAAAAATTCCAGGAGGAAACATAGAAAAAGCTCCATTACATTAGCCTTGGTGATTTTTTTTTTTTGGAAATGTTCCAAAAGCAGGGCAACAAAAGCAAAAATAAACAAATGGAACTATATGAAACTAAAAAGCTTCTTCGCAGCAAAAGAAACAATCAACCAATGAAAAGGCAATCTATGGAATGGGAGAAAATATTTGCAGTTCATAACTGATAAGGGGTTAATAGCCAAAGCATATAAGGAACTCATACAACTCAATAGCAAAATAAAACAAAACACACACACACACACACACACACACAAATAACTCAACTGAAAAATGGGCAAATGACCTGAATAGACATTTCTCCAAACAAAATATACAAATGGCCAACAGGTAACATTAAAAGGGTGCTCAACATTACTAATCATCAGGAAAATGCAAATCAAAACCAAAATGAGATACCACCTCACACCTGTCCAAATGGATATCATCAAAAAGACAAGAGATAATTGAGGGTTGGCAAAGGTGTAAAGAAAAGGGACTGTTGGTGGGAATGTAAATTGGTGCAGCCATTGGAAAACAGTATGAAGTTTCCTTTAAAAAATTAAAAATAGAACTACCTTATGATCCAGCAATCCCACTTCTGGCTGTGTATCCAAAAGAAATAAAATCAATATTCCAAAGATACATTGGCACTCCCATGCTTATTGCAGCATTATTCACAGTAGCCAAGATATGGGAAAAACCTAAATGTCTGTCAATGTTGATGGATGAGTGGATAAAGAAAATGTGATATGTATAAAGAAGTATATATGTGAATATTATTAGCTTTAAAAAAGAAGAAAATCCTGCCATTTGCAACATCATAGATCAGCCTGGAGGACATTATGCTAAGTGAAATAAGCCAGACACAGAAAGATAACTAATATATGATCTCACTTACAGATGAAATCTAGAAAAGTCAAACTCATAGGAGTGGAGGGCAGAATGACAGTTGCCAAGTCATGGGTCGAGGGAGGTCAGGAAATGGAGAGATGTTGGTCCAAGGGTACAAACTTTCATTTATAAAATGAATAAGTTCTGGGGGTTTAACATGCAGCATGGTGACTGTAGTTAATAATAATGCATTTTACACTTGAACTTTGCTGAAACTAGACCTTAAGTGTTCTCATCACACAAACAAAGGTAAGTATACAAAACAACAGATGTGTTAATTAGCTTGATTTTGGCAATCATTTCTCAGTGTACACATATATCAAACCATGTTGTATACCTTAAATGTATACAATTTTTATTTGTCAACTACACTTTAATAAAGCTGGGAGAAAAGAAACAAAGAAAATGACAAACGTAACACATGATTGCATGCTCAATGCAGAAAACTTCAGACGAACACAATGGAAGAAAAACAGAATAAACTACCTACTAAAAAAAAATTCAGAGATAATCACCCCTTCTTTTGGTGTATGACTGTACCTTTAAGAGATATTCTTATTATATGTGCCTAAGTATTGCTTGAAAATCATTCTTACTTGCTTCCAGATTACTGCTTATATTCCTGTTGAATTCAAAACTTATTGTTATTTAACTATACAGTGATGACAGATAACTAAATCCTGGGCAAGTCATAATCAATAGAGAATGCCAACACTGTATACAGGACGTTAAAATAGCTTAGAGATGATCATGACATTATTAATGATGTTATTGTCGAATACAGTGGTATTGAATTGAAACATAAACAGGATTCAGACTCAAACAAGATATCCCAAAGAACTGAGCTGCTTTGAATTCTGCTCACTTGGGCTTTTAATATGCTAAGATGAATTAGACAAGTTTCTACATCTATACTCCCATAGCCGATAATTCCTTACTCTCTCACACTACTCCTCACCAGCTGCTTATAATTCCCATGAATAATTCTAATCTTAAACGGATTTATTTTCTTTCATCTACCTAAAACACTGTATGTTGTTGATAAAAAGTATTGTAATGTAAAAGCTGAAGTATGTCTAAGAAATCATCTAAATTAATTTCCTGTTTCATAAGCTGGGGATCTTTTTGCAGTTAAATTAACCTGGAGAAGGTGACATGATTTTATTTCATCGTGTTTAACTTGAAAATACTGAGGGTAGAGGCGCACCCCATGTCATGTGTGTATGAGACAGGGTGTCCCTCCACCCCCAGGCCCAGATGGAGATGAAGTGCACCCTTATCATGTGTCTATGAGAATGGGTGCCCATCCAGACACGGGCTTGGGGTTGGAGGCCAAGTGCCCCCATACCATATGTCTATTAAAGGAGCGCACATCCATACACAGGCCTGCGTATGGATGTGTACCCGTATTGTAGGTTTCTTTTATGGGTGCACCTAAACACACAGGTCTGTGTATGGATATGTGTGTGTGTTTGTGTGTGCATAATATAAAATGTATGTTATATAATATGTATGTGTGTGTGTGTATATATATACATATAATATGTACATTATATATCCGAATATCCATACACATGTCAGTGTATGGATATATATCTATTATATATAATGTATACATTGTGTGTGGATATGTAAATATATAATATACTTATTATATAATATATGTGTGCATGCACACATGTATTATAACATATATACATGTATAAAATATAATGCATGCATATATTATATACTATATATACATATATAATATGATATATCTACATATAAAACAGGTATATTATAGAAGTGTACATAGAACTCCAGGCCTGTCAAACTTAGACCTCAGCTCATATTGGGGACCAATCATCTTTTTTGTTTGTTTGTTTCAGTATAGATAGAGTTATTTAGAGATCCATCAAGAGGCAAAAGAAAGGCCACAAGGTGTGTGGTTGTGTGCTCAGAGTAGGGTAAAAGTAGGTGCACACTTCATAGACAGAATGTGGGCCATCTCTGAAGAGAGGGGGGTGGTGGTGGCCACCAACCATCTTAAAGGATAAATTTCTCACCCAATCTGCCCCCAGTAGTAGATAAAAACTCCAAAAGGCAATCCAGGAACCCAGAGTAACTTGATAAACGTGAACCATTGCTGCCACAGGTTTTTTTTAAATTGCGATCAGGTACAAGAGGCCAAGACTCAGGAGAAGGAAAGAAGGAAAGAGGCCAGGCCTGCCCAAGTGATTATAGCCCTTCAAGGGCAGCCACAACCCCTAAATCTTCAGCCCCCAGCAGCCTGAGACAAGCCTGATGAAAAGTACAACATCTGACGCTGACCTGGTCAATGGGCCAAGAAATGTCCCCATAAGGACAAATGTTCAAGATCTGCCTGTTTTTGGTGTAAAAAGCAAGGTCATTGGGTAGCCCTCTGTCCCTCAAGCCAAATGGCCCATGGGGGATAAGTGGCTTGCGACCTGCAAATGGTTGTCTGAGACTGAAGAAACCCCCTCCAGTCAGCCCCAGCACAAGAGATCTTCATCACTGGGCTGGAGCCGTGGATGCAAATGGATGCGGCAGGTAGGACAATCACATTTTTTTGGATACCGGGACCACCGACTCTGTCCCACCTTCCTTCTCTGGACCCTTCTCCTCTAGATTCTATACCATCATGGGAGTCACAGGTCAGCCGGCCTTAAGATTCTTTACTCATCCCCTTTGTTGTTTATGGGATAAACGCTCATTTGCACATCCTTTCTTATGCTTGCCAGAATGCCCTAGCCCCCATTAAGGCCAAGATCTTCTTTACAAGTTGGGAACCCGAGTTATCCTGGGAGAAAATCCCCAAACTTTCACCTCTTTACAACTCTTACTGCTCTCTGGGGAAGGAGAAAGACCTCCGGACCCAGAGGCCTGGGAGAATAAAATTAACCCTGTTGTCTTGGATCAAGATATCCCAGGGCGAGCAAAGACGGCTGCTCCGGCTGTCATCTCCCTCAGAGATCCTACCTGGCTCCCTAATCGAAAACAATATATGACTTACTTACCTCTCCCTTACTCAAGAACAGGCCATCCAACATGGAATCCAAACTCTTAACTTCTTGGCCGAGCAGGGGTATCTAGTTTCCAGATCCAAGGCCAAAATGGACAAACAAGAGGTAACTTACCTAGGAGTTGTTCTGACTCCTGGAAACCACAACATTTCCCCTGAATGAATTGAGGGAATCTTACAACTCCCTAATCTCACTACTGGAAAACAGCTCAGGGCATTTCTCGGACTAACGGTTTACCATAGGCTCTGGTCTCTAATTATGAGTCTAGAGCCCAACCTCTATATGACAACTTAAAGGGTAAGGATGACTCAGTACCTCTCCAGTGGCGTCCTTCCCAATAGGAAGCAGTGGAAGAATGAAAAAATCTCCTAGTAAGATCCCTGGCCTCGGGGCTTCCAGATCCCACAAGGCCCTTCCAGTTCTATGTTCATGAAAGAGGAGGAATAGCGTTGGGGGTCCTCACCCAACGGCTGGGTCCTACCCAACAGCCTACGGGATACCTCTCCAAGTGGCTAGATCCCACTGCTTGAGGCTGGCCTTCCTGCCTAAGAGTATTGGGAGCCCTCTCCACTCTCCTGGAGGAAGCTTTTAAGCTAACTCTGGGGGCCCCTATACAAGCATATGCTAACCATCAAGTTTCTGACCTTTTAAAAGGCAGGAGACATTTCTGGCTCTCAGATGCTTGGCTTCTTAAATATCAGGCATTATTACTGGAAAACCCAGACGTCACTGTCTTTTTTTGTGGGACACTCAATCGTGCTACACTATTACCATCGCCTGATGAATATCTTCCCTTTCACCTATGTCATGAGACCCTATCCATTTCTCTAGGAGCTAGAAAAGGTCTCAGTGACCAACCCCTGGAAAACCCTGGTGAGATCTGGTTCACCGATGGGAGCCATATATTCTTGTGAACCTCTTAGCAATCTGCGACTGCTTTCCAAGCAACACTCCAGTGAGACTGTTCCATCGCCCTAGGAGACTATGGATCCCTGTTAGATAAACCTCTCTCTTAAATGTCTCCTGGTTCAAATCGTTTCTCTTTTAGGGCCCCCAGCAAACTGTTTTAATACTAATTTAAAATGTCTCTGACATTAGGGTCTTGCTTTTTACTTCTCCTTTAGTTCACTGGACTAACACTGCAACATCTATTTTCTAAAACCTAAACCAACAGAAAGCACAGAAATCAATGGTTTATAAGAAGAACCTTGTTTGCCCCTTTTGTCCTTTGGCTAGGATTAGCTCTATATATTTGAACTCTATCTTTTCATCCTTCTTATGAAAAGTGTTTCTTCTCCTCTAGAGATAAACTTCAAATGATGATATAACAAGGTAATCTACCAATCAGCCAAGACCACTTGTATACAAGCCCCTCAATGAACACCAACCCTTCGCCCACATCCTGACCAAGGACAGTCAGCTAGTCTGGTACCCCAACGAGCTCCATCATTGCCCCAGATCAGTAGGAAGTAGCTAGAGTGGTCCTCGCTCTCTACATCCCCAAGATTTGGGGCCCTATGACTAGAGGGGGGAATGTAGGTAGTTTAGCTAGGAATGAGCACTGGGCAGGGGGAGAGGAAACTGAAAGGAACAACCCAGAACATAAGGAACCAGGGCTCTCAATCAACCAGAGCACAGAGAATCTGAGCTGTCAAACAATCAATCAATCAATCAATACCAAGGCCTGGGGATGGAGTCGCACCCCATGTCATGTCTCTGTGAGATGGGGTGCTCCTCCACCCCCAGAGCCTAAATCCATCTTCTTTTATCCTGTCATTCTCTACAAATTTATTACTCTTTATTAAAGATGCTAGTAGCCAGAGTTCTAAGCCACCCCTTTGATTTACCCAACTCTGAATGCTCTCATACATATGCACCAAGCACTTGTTAACAAACAGGTGTTGTTCTTCTCTTGTTAATTTGTCATTTGTTATATGGGTCCTGGCTGAGAACTTAGTAGGATAGAGGAAAGATTTTTTCCTCCCCTACACTAGCTTGGTGATTTTGATGATGCATTATAAGTTGAATGGTAACACAGAGAAAACATATTTGTGTTTACTTTGGAGGAAGAAAACAGAATGGGAAGGCCTCCTGGAAAAGATCTATACTGAATTGAATACTCAAAGTTACCTAACCCAGTGAAGTCAAATCCCTATAGGTAAAATAGTATCTATCTGTCTATCGTACAAGGTCATTGTGAGAATTGAGAGACTGAATATAAAGTGGACAGCACCAGATCAGATATTAAAACAGAACTCTGACCCACAACCTGTAGTAACCCACCCAGGAAACCAACTCATTGTTTAGAATGACCAACCCGGGAAGCCAGCCTGCTATAAGTCAGACTTGGCAGAAGTCAGATGACTATCTCAAGCGAAGTCCTGGAATCCACATAGTAACCTCCGTAACTATCAGCCCAAAATGGCCAGGACTTGATTAATAAGTGATAACTTCCCTAAATTTTGACCCTGCCTCCAACTTCCAACCAATCAGAGAAAACCAGATATGCACTCCTAACCAATCACATAGTGCCTGCATCTAGTTAAACAACCCACAGCTTCCCCATGCCAACAGCCTCAGTCAGGGCACACCTGAAGTCTTCCCTTCTTCCCATTATAAAGCTTTCCCACTCCTGTGACTTTGAGTCTCAGCCAAAATGCAGGTGGCTTGGCTGACTCACTTGTTCCATCTAGCTCTAACTAGCTTTTGCTTGTTCTCATTTGGTTGGTCTTCTTTACTTCCACAGAATTTAATTTGACAATATATATAAAATGTCTAGTACAAAGTGTAATTTTTAGGCCTAGGACTTTCTGAATCATTAAAGGAAGTATTGAAGGAAACAAAGCCCTTAGGCCTTCAAGGCCTGACCTACTTTCAACCAAATTTACATTGTGATCTATATATCAAAAGGCCTGCCTGCAAATCTGGTTGCTAAAGAAGCACTCAGTAGTTTCAAAAGCAGCAGGTCAGACCTGAAAACCAGCCTCCCAACCAAACCGTCATGGGCTTCACTGTATTAGTTGAGACAAAACAAGTGGTTTACTACTTACTGTTCTGTATTCTGAAGGTTCACCAAAATGAGCATTCAGAGAGGCTGCAAGAAGGAAACAGTTTAAAGGATGTGATTAAGGTCAATTCTTGTTCATAAGGGATTTTTAAAATCTGGTTGGTGATTTATACAGGCCACACCTTCTCCCTTTCCCTCAGATGCCAAGCTTTTGAAGAACCCTTAAAGAGGATATTCAGTTGTGTTCTGATACCTATCCTAGCAGGCATACGGAAAACATTTGGTACTGGTTCCATGACTGACCACCCTAACAGGGTTACTTGGGGAAGACTTTACAGCTGTGGAACAAAAGTCAGAGAAGTAACTCTTAACAATTCACGAGCCGCCTCTCTCTTGCTTCCTCCTCTTTGGAGACGGCCCACACTCTGTCTATGGAGTGTGTACCTACTTTTACTTTAACCTAAGCACCCAACCCCCACACCTCGTGGCCTTTCTCTTGCCTTTCGAAACACCCTACACTCTATGCAATATGTATCTCTCTAAATAAATCTGTCTTTACTCAAAAAAACAAAATTTCACGATATTCTTTCCCTCTGCAGCTCAGGGTGATAAACGCAAAACTTAACATTAGGTGTTACCATTTTAACTCTATTTTAAAAGGCCGTCAAGTCTGGCTAGACTAAATCCCCTTTCTTATAAGCCCCAGACTGCACTTGGCAGTCACAGTTTCTGATTCCTTTAAATCTCCTACAGAGGTTTTGTAGGGCCCCTTGGTACATAAAAACCCAGCTCCTTGGGGGAGGGTATAGCTGAGTGGTAGAGTGTGTGCTTAGCATGCACAAGGTCCTGGGTTCAATCCCCAGTACCTCCATTTAAATAAATAAATGAATGAATGAACGAATGAATGAATAAACCTAATCCCCTCCCCTTCCAACAATAATAAAAAAAAATTCTAAAAAAAAAAAAAAACCCAACTCCTGATCTTGGGCTCCAGAAAATCCACTTTAAGAGAGAAGGAGTAGCAAGCAAGGTGTCACTAAGAAGATGCTGGGAAGGAAGCCCAAGCAAGAACTAAAGAGGGCTGCTGGCTCCACAAAGCCATCCCTGTGCACTCTCAACTTCACGTCCCTCGAGGACCACAGGGCCGGCCCGGAACCGCCAATAACAGGTGCGGCCGAGGGACGCCAATGCCCGGATCCCGGGAGGGGCAGCTGCGCCAAGAACCCCTTTTGGTTACTCCTTGGCCGGTCCTAGGGCAACCAGCCAAATGGTGAGCATTACCTGCCGAGTCCCACCAGACCAGGAGCACCAGGACCAAAGGCAGTGCCGCGAGCCCCGTTCTCCCTCCGCGGCTGGCCATCCGTCACCGAGTACTTCGGCGCCCGCGCGACATGAAGGGTGCCCGCAGTTCGGACACGCAAAGCGTGGGGTGAGGGAAGGGCGGTAAGAGGAGGGAGAATGAGGGGAGGAGGGTGAGCCAGGCAGGTAGGAGGAGGGGGAGGGGCGGAATGGATGAGGGAGCGGGGCGGCAGAGGGAGGAAGGTAGAAGAGGGGTGGTTGCTAGCCCCCAGCTCGTCGCCCCGTGGAGGATGGGAGTAAGCGATTATGGGGACCATCTCTTCCTGCAGCGAACAAGAACCTTGTAAGAGCCCTGGATGGCTCTGTCAGTCAACCTCAGTTTCTGAGCTTCTGCTCCGTCCCAGGAACTGTTTTGGGGCTGAACTCAGCAAAGGAGGTTCCTGCTCTCAAGAAGCTTTCTAGTGTAGGTGCTAGGGATGGGGTGACACAGGGGACTCCAAAACAAGTGAATACAATAACTTCTAAAATTAAGTGCTGGAGCGGGGGGCAGGGGAAGACTTACATTGGGAAGTCAGAAAAAGCCCTTCAGAGGTGACATTTAAGCTGAAAGCTGAAGGATAAGAGGGAAGCCTGGTGAAGACCTTAGGGACAAGTATTCCAGGTTCACAGAAAAGCAAGGGCAGAGATTTGGAAGCAAGAGCCAGTTCACTGTGTTCAGCTGGAGCTCTAGGTGAAGGAGGGGAAATGTGAGGGTGATGTATGTCATGATAAGGGCTTTGGATTTGTTCTGGTTGCAGTGAGAAGCCAGTGGAGGATTTTAAGTAATGGACTGCCCCTGACCTGACTTACATTTTAAGACACTGGATGAAGAATGGACAGGAGATAGGTAAGAGTGGAGGCAGGGAGACAAATTAGGTGGTTATTGCAGGAATCCAGGCAAGAGCAGATGGTGCCATGAATTAGTGTGTAGTAGGGGACTGGCAAGAAGTGGTCATATTCAGGATTCATTTTGGAGGTGGAACCAACTGGAGTGAAGAGAAGAACCAAGGATGCTTCCTGAGAGTTTGTCCTGAAGAGCTGGATGGGTGGTGATGCAATTTTTATGATGAAGAACATTTGGAAAGGAGGCACATTAGACATCCAAGTGGACGTGTGGAGAAGACAGTTGGAATTACAAATTTGGAGCTGGAGATATAAATGCAGAAGTCATCAGCATATCAAAGGTATTAAAAATCTTTGGGAGAGGATAAGCTCAAGTGGTAGAGCACATGCTTAGCATGCATGAGGTCCTAGGTTCAATTCCCACTACCTCCTTTAAAAATAAATAAATAAATAAATAAACCTAATTATCCCCACCACAAAAAGTCTATCAAAAAAAATAAAAAAGGGAAAGAAAAACCTTGGACCCTGACAGTGGAGGCCCAAGATTGGAGCCCATGTCATGCTACAAGCAAACAAGAGATCTGACATACAAACCCCATTATAGGATATTAACCAATCCACATTTAATTATTGATACTAGGCTTTTAAAATGCATTGTTACACTAAAATTAACTCAAAATGGAATGTGGACTTAAATGTAAAGAGTGAAGCTTTAAAATTTTAGAGAAAAACATAGAAGAAAATCTTCAGAACCTAAGCATGGAGTTTTTAGACTTGACACTAAAGCATAATTCATAAAAATACAGATTGATAAATTGGACTTCATAAAAATTAAAAACTTCTGCTCTGCAAAAGACCCTATAAAGAAGATGAAAAGACAATCTACAGATAGGGAGCAAATTATTTCCAAACCACATATCCAACAAATGACTTGTATCCAGAATAAAGAGATCTCAAAACTCCAGGGCAAAAGAAGAAATAATCTGATTAGAAAATAGGCAAAAGCTATAAACAGACATTTCACTGGAGAGGATATAAAGAAGGCAAATAAGCACACGAAAAGGGGTTCAACATCATTAGAAATTAGGGGGATGCAAATTAAAATTGCAATTAGTTATCATTACACATCTGTCAGAATGGCTAAAAGAAAAAATATTAGTCTCATCAAATGATGGCAAGGTTGTGGAGAAACTAGATCACTCATTGTCTGTGGGAAAGTAAAATGGTACAGCTACTCTGGAATATGGTTTGACAGTTTCTTGAAAAACTAAGCATGCAAGTGGCATATGATCCAGCAGTTGCACTCTTGGGCATTTACCCCACAGAAATGAAGGCTTACTTTCACACAAAAATCTGTATGTGAATGTTTATAGCAGCTTTATTGTTAATAGCCCAAAACTGGAAACAATCTAAATACCCTTCATGAGGTGAATGGTTAAACAGACTGTGGTACATTCATACCATGGAGTACTACTCTTAACAAAAGGAACTGGCAACTAATACAGACAACAATTTGGATGGATCTCAAGGGCTTTATGCTGAGTTTAACAAATCCAAACTCAAAAAGTTGCATACTATAAAATTTCATTTACATATAGGAATTGAACAACTTGGGGGTTAGGGGCACTGACCTCCCATACAGTTGAAAATCAGAGTATAACTTTACCGACCTCTGTGTCTGTGGTTCTGCATCCACAGATTCCACCAACCACAATCGTGTAGATCTGTAATACTTACTTGAAAAAAATTTGTGTATAAATGGACTAGTGTAGTTCAAACCCTCATTATTAAAGGATCAACAATATATAACATTCTTAAAATGATGAAATATAAAGATGGTGAAAAGATTAGTGGTTGCCAAGAGCTAAGATTGGAGGTAGGTGTAGGAAAGGTAGCTGTGGCTATTTCAAAAGTAGCATGAGAGATCCTCATGATTTAATTGTTCTGTATATTCACTGGGTCACAGGAATATAAAGATGTGCTACAGTTGCATAGAATCAAATATACACACATACAAATGAGTATGGGTAAAACTGGTGAAAGCTGAATAAAGTTGGTGGATTGTATCAGTGTAAATTTACTGATTTTGAAATTGTACCATAATTATGCAAGATGTTACCACTGGGGGAACCTGGGTAACAGAAACATGAGAGTTCTCTGTATTACTTTTTACAACTGCATACATATCTTCAATTATCTGTAATTATAACTAATGCTATAAGTTATAAAGCATAAAAAGAAGTTAAGCTCTAAAAGTCATCTGTAGAACCTGAATAGTAAAGAAACATCATCTCTAGTTAAATGAACCTGAATAATTAGTATTGATCTAGCAAATTGTGGTGGCCTTAAGCCTGTGTTGAGGATATGTGATTTTATTATTTTCATAAGGAAGGGCAGTTTGTTAAACATAAAGTAATATGATTTAATGTTCAATGTGACTTAATATTTAGTCTTTTCTAAGACTTTCAACTAAACAGATTCACAAATTCATATTAAAAAAAGAAAGCAATCTTTATCAAAGTGTGTACCCTGATTATTTTACAGAATATGATCACCACAAATAAAGTGATTGTATAACTTAGAAATAAGTAATGCTAAAATACCTTAGGCCACTGCCCTCTCTCCCTCCCTCTTCAGAGATGGCCCGCACTCTGTCTATGGAGTGTGTACCTACTTTTAATCTGAGCACCCAGCCCCCACATCTCATGGCCTTTCACTGCCCTTCAATGCATCTCTTTGAATAAATCTAACTTCACTTAACTGTGGCTCGCTCTTGAATTCTTTCCTGCCTGAAGCCAAGGACCCAAATTTGGCTGGGCACATCCCAGGGGCTCAACCAAAGCCTGGGACACGGCCCTCCTCACACCCACATCTGTTTTCCCTGCATCATATCTTTGGCACCCAACACGGGACATTTACATAAAGAAAAGGGCTCAAAGGGCATAATCTTGACCCACCTGTTGGGCTACGGCTCCCCTCTATTCAGAGGGTGGCGGGGGTTTCTCCCGCACCATGCAGATTCAAGTAGCCTTTAGGTGGCGGCTGATGCTGCCTGCAGGATCTGGCAGAGACCAGCTCTCTAGCAGTGAAGGAGCCCACTGAGCCCAAGGCTTTTCTCCCCTCAATCTTTTCTCATTCTCTCCTCGCTCTATCTCTTTGGACTCGAGAAGATCCACCAAGGAGATCACTCAGACATCCAAACTAAGACCACGGGAAAAAAAATAGCTTAACTTTTTTCCCCTGCTTTACACAGAGTATTGTGAATTTGTGTGTTCTGGGTGGTTTTGAATTTCCTTTGCTTCTGATTAGGTAGAAAATAGAGAAATATAATGGTCAAAACTGAGAATTTTCCCTCCATTAACTGGTAACCTCTTCTCCCTTCAGTAGCAAAGACTGCTGCCATGTCCTGCCACACATAATGGGGTTGTGGCTCCAGGACCTTGCTTCAGGCATGTAAGATCCCCTTACCCATTAAACCATTGATGCCGCTGGAAAAAAAAATTGAGAATTTATTGAAAACATTTTTGCTAGCTCATTATATATTTGGTTCTCAGAATTTTTAAACTAATCATTGGTAAATTTAAATTGTACATCTTTGGAAATGAGACAGGATGAAAGGGGGCATGGCACAGCCATTCAAGGAATGCCGCAGCAATTAACATCAAAATGGAAGGTTCAACCCCCAGTAGACCTTGAGGCTCAGGATGATGAGAGATTTAACTTCTAGCAGAATTTGAGCTTCATTATACGCCCATTGTAATATATTAACATGGTGAATGACACGCCCACAGGCACCATGGCAGTACCAAGGCCAGCCACAAAAGGTCAAAGAGTGGGAAATGGCCAACTTCCTAGGAATCTCAGCCCCTTCCCTCTAGACTGCTCCTTCCACTTATTAGCATATGAAACCACCAAGCCCATAAAAACCAGCAACATGGCGCCTTGCAGCCGCCCCCTCTCTCTCTCCCTCTTCGGAGAAGTAGATGGCCCACATTCTGTCTATGGAATGTGTACCTACTTTTAATCTGAGCACCCAACCCCCACACCTTGTGGCCTTTCTCTTGCCTTTCAATGTATCTCTCTCAATAAATCTACCTTCACTCAACTGTGGCTCACTCTTGAATTCTTTCCTGCACGAAGCCAAAGACCCACACTTGACGGGGCACATCCCAGGGGCTCAACCAAGACCTGGGACACGGCCCTTCTCATGTCCCACATCTGTTCTCCTGCATCAGAAAGAATTCTCAAATATTTATGACTTTTACCACAAAGATATTTTTAGAGTCCCCTCCCCTTCCTTTTTGTTTAGGTGGGAGCTCGCTGCATGATCACAATTTGGAAATTACAGAAAAAAACATTTTAAGATAAATAATTACTTTTGCATGAAACCATCCCTACTATCCAGAAGGATATATGATCCTAGAAATGTCACATATATTTTATTCATTCATTCTACAAATATTTACAAAATATTTTTATGTGCTCCGTCCTAAGAACCAATTTAGCAGTTAACAGAACATACTAAAAATCCCTGCCCTCTGAACTTATTTTCAAAACAGAAATAGACCCACAGACATAGAAAACAAATTTATGGTTACCAAAGGGGGAGGGGGGAGGGATGAATTAGGAGTTTGGGATTAACAGATACATAGTACTGTAAATAAAATAGATAAACAATAAGAACTCATATAGTGCAGGGAACTATATTCAATATCTTGTAATCCCTATAATGGAAAAGAATCTGAAAAAGAATATATATATATAACTGAATCACTTTGCTGTACACCTGAAACTAACACAACATTGTAAACCAACTATACTTCAACTAAAAAAAAATCCCTCCCCTCAAGGAGCTTACATTCTAGTGCTGTTACTGTGATAAAAGGCCAGTTAAAACAATAACAAACTGTTCAAATAGTGGTCACAATCAGTGTATAACCTATTTGTAACTAATTATACAAGACCTGTGGATAAGAAAATTTTTTTATAAATTTAATCAGTATACTAAACCAGGCTGTATAAATACCAAAAACATACATTATCACTCCTAGGCCCATCTTGGACCAGCATGTTATCATATCTAATCTAAATGGAGGGTGCAGAAGCACCAAAGACACTGTGGAAAACTAACTGGTTCCTCTGAATCAAATCCAAACCTTTGTGGGGTTTTGAAAAATACAGTTCTTTTCACAAAAATTTTGTTATTTATTTTAACAAGTAATAAGTTGTATGTTATTATTTTAAATGAGTTAATATTTTCTTACTTTCTTCGTTTTAACTTCTAATATTATTAAGTATTGATAGACATAACAGAAAACACTCTTCACAATCTCCAATAATTTTAAAAAATATAAAAATTTGGTCTTGGACTCCAAGACCAAAATATTGGAGATTAACTGCCAAATTAAATAAATGCTATCTCCACTTTATAGTTAGTGGAACGGGACTATAAAGATCAAGAAGATACAAAAGACAAGCCTAACTCAATCTTGTTTTCCTTTCCATTCAGCTTTGTAATGTAGATACTCACGTCCTCCTCTGAAACTGACATAATTCAAGTCCTACTGTATTAGGTCAAGTTTGGCAACCTGACATGTATATTCCTATTGTCTCTGTCATCATATTTAAACTTTTAAGAAAAACCATCCAAAACGTGGAAATAAAGCAAAATATTACTATGTGCTTTTGCAAAGTCATAGTAGAGCATTGTCTAAGAAGCCTGCAAGAGGGTCAGAGGATTCTGGAGGATGTCATCTTATTTGGCTTATTATTTATTACTGACAGAGCTTAGAGTCTGTAAAGTTGGATCTTAACTTGTAGAAGATAAGTTGCAAATATTTTTGTCAGGTAGAAAAGATTATTTCAAAGATTGCTGTTTTATTGATCTGTTGATGTAAAGCAGTGTTGTATTTAACTTTCGCTTTTATTCCAACATTCTTTTTTTCCATAGGCTATTTACCAATCTCCTCTATCCTCCTTGAGCTGGGTTTAGCATCCATGTTTGCCTCCCTAGTAAGTTAAATAAGAAGAGTAAATGAAAGATCAATTTGCCTGTCGAATGGGGAAGGGACTGTTTCTGGTTTGGGAAGAACAGAATGTGCAAAGGCTTCATGACTCCTTTAGAGAATTCCAAGGGTCTCATTGTGCCTGAAGCTGTGTTCTCAGACTTTAATATGCATGTGAATCACTGAGATTCAGTAAGTCTAGGGCAAGGCCAAGATTCTGCATTTCTACAAGCTCCCAGGTGAAGCTGCTGCTGCTGGTCTGTAAACCACACTGAGTAACAAGGGGCTAGGCCAGAGAGCATAGGTGTATGTGGGAATGTCCAGAGTTGAAGATGGAAACTAAGGGAGATGAATGTGTATCCCGAACATACTCTCCAATAAAAATAACCCTTTTTCACAACCTACATCAAACAAAAATATTCCTAAGCTCAAGCAGGTAGTTCAAACCTTTGAAATAATATATGCCCTCCAACCACATTCCAGTATAATCACAGAAGTGGAACTAGGTCTAGCATACTAAGGAATTGCAGGAAAACTGTCCTGTATTTGTGTACTTCCTCAGCTCTGTATTTAGTTAGGCTCAACTGTATTTGGTGATGTCTACTGCCATCTAGTGGAAATTAATTGACATTTTAAACCAGTGCCTCATTTTTATGGTACCTAAGTTTTCCAAGTACATTTTATCTTCTCAGTAACCTATGAAGTAGACAATGTTATTCCAATTTGTTTTAATTTTTAAGAAGTACTTTATATTATTGAGCTTACTGTGATTCAGGCACTATACATGAATGATCTTATTTATTCCCAGTATCAATCTTTCTGATTCACGCATATTGTCTGTGTTATTATTTCATTTACAGATGAGGAAGCTAAGGCTCAGAGAACTTGAGAAACATGCCCTAACTCCAACAGCTAATCAGGATTCAAACCGAGGGGAGGCACACATAACTAACAGAGGCCTTCTTCTCTTCCCCTTCCCCCTCCTTCCCCTATTTCATCTTCATTATCACAGACATTGTGAATATGTGCCAGGCATTTTCCTGAGACCTTTACAGGTATTATATAATTTAATTCTCACAACTCTTATGAGTTAAGTAAAATTATTATTCCCATTTCATAGATGAGGAAATCAAGGCACAAAGGAGTTAAGCAAGTTATCCAAGGTCATCAGCTAGTGAAATGTATAGCCAGAAGAAAGCTCAGGGAATTTTGGGTTTTGTTTTAATTTTATTTAATTAAAATTTGTTTCTCTGATATTGTCATGGATAATTATGTGCTATCTTAAATATGGCACTTTATCCATTACTATAATACTAGATAATAGTGGCCTAGTTCTTTAAGTTTTGATAATTCAGACGTGTTTAAAAAAAAAAAAATCACTGTCTTCCTCATCTAAATTTTTGAAAGTTACTTTGTTCCAGGACTTAAATAATTTGGCTCAAGTACTTTGTTTACAATGTAAACGGATATCATAGCATTTAATAGAAGAAATGGCTGTGGCTTATCTGAAAACAATGTCAGCATGACTTGGTATATACTTAAAAGAGTGCATGTTGTGAATATTTTCTAATATGGGATGATCATTGAAATATCAAGGACTTTAGTAATTGTATTTCTTGAATAAATATATGTTTATGAATTTTCTAACTTATATTTTGTTATCTCCTCTGCTAACAATCCAGTTTTATACTTTTCATTGTCCAAAATGTCACTAATACTGTTTCTTCAAAGGTTTTGCAGTTCTGTAATGATGAAATAGTGGAAAAAAACAAACTGTTTGCTCATTAATTTTCAAGAATTTTCAAACCATTTTGAATCTGAGCATAGTTTTTAAAAACATTCTCAAACATTATGCTTCTACTTTAATTCTTAAGTTTGAGGTGAAGAAATATAATAGCCAAAACGGATTTAACACTTTTTCAGTGAATGTCTTCATTTATCAATTCAATTCTGGTTCTAAGACTTATTTGACATAAATCTGTATTAGTTTTAAAAAATTTGCTTCTCTGAAATCTATGAAGTGAATCTTTTCTTTTTCATGTCTTATTTTGTTTTCCAGTTTTACTTAGTATAATTGACACATAACATTATGCAAGTTTAAGTGTACAATATGATGAGTTGATACACATAATGTAATATGAAATGATTACCACAATAAAGTTAGCATATCCATCACCTCACATAATTACAAATTTTGTGTATGATGAAGACATTTAAAATCTACTCTCTCAGCAACTTTCAAGTATATAATGTAGTTTTTTATGATTTATTTTTTAATTAATAACATTTACATTTAAAGAGCAGTTTTAGGTTTACAGCAAAATTGAGTGGAGAGTACAGAGAATTCCCCTATACCCCTGTTTCCATACATGCACGACTGCCCCCACTATCTACAGCCACATTGGTACATTTGTTGCTATCAGTGAACCTACATGGACACATTATTATTACCTAAAGTCCAACGTTTACAGTAGAGTTCACTCTTGGTTTTGTACTTTCTATGGGTTTGGACAATTGTATAATAATAAGTATCTACCACTGTAGGATCATACAGGACAGTTTCAATTGCCCTAAACATTTTTGTGCTCTCTCTATTTATTCCTTCGTCCTCCCACCTCCCCCAACCTCTGTCAACCACAGATTTTGGACAGTCTCTATAGTGTTGCCTTATCCAGAATGTGATGTAGTTGGAATCATACAGTATGTAGCCTTTTCAAATTGGCTTCTTTCACTTAGTAATATGCATTCAGGGTTCCTCTATATCTTTTTATGCCTTGATAGCTCATTTCTTTTTAGTGCTGAGTAATATCCCATTATAATGTAGTGTTGTTAATTGTAGTCACCATGCTGTTTATTAGATCCCCAGAACTTGTTTATCTTACAACTGGAAGTTTGTATCCTTTGACCAACATCTCCCCATTTCCTCTACCCGCACAGCCTCTGGAAATCACCATTCTGATCTCAGTTTCTAGGAGCTTGGCTTTTTTTCAGATTCCACAGGTAAGTGAGATCATACAATATTTGTCTTTCTCTGTCTGAGTTACTTCACTTACTACAGTGATCTCAGGGGGACCCAGGGACCAGTATTCTACACCCCATGCTCTCAACCAGTGAGCAATTTGAGAAATAAAGTTAATTTGGTTCTCCTCATTATGAAATTAATACATGTTCATAAAAACAGAAAGAAAACAATCACTCAAAATTCTGTCTCCTAAACACGATTAAAATTAATATTTGGTGTCTTTCTCCTAGTCATAATTCTATTTTGATCTTATTATAGTTGTGATCATACTATAAGAACCATTTTGTATTCTGTGTCTTTTAACATTTTAACACAGGCATTTCCAATATCCCCAGATTCTTGGTAATTGTTACTGTGAATAGGTCTTTATAACATGTAATGCCTACTATGGGTTGGGTACTGGTGTATAGAATTTCTATTATTTATTCCTTTAATCTTTATAACATCCCCATAGGACAGAGACTATTATTAGCACTATTTTAGATGAGGAAACTGAGGCATACCCAGTGAGTGACAAATCTGGGTTTTGAACACAGTTAGCCTGGCTCCAGAGTCTCTGCCATCGTCTAACTGTGGATATAAGAATTTAAATTGTTTACATTTTGAATCAGTTACTAAAAACCACATGGAGAAGCACTGAAACAGTCTTTAACCACTGAATTGTAAGAAACCTTTATGTAAAAAAAAAATGATAATTAATGTTGCTTATTAAAGAGCCAGTTTTGCATATAATTAAATAAAGCCCAGAAAATAGAGGAGAGTATTAATAGCCACCATTTATAAAGGGCTAACTGTATATTTTTACAGACACTATCTCTAATCTTCACTCTCTGAACTGGTTACTGTTATTTCGTTCACATCATGAGGAAAGGAATCCAGAGAAGGGTAATTTGCTCAAGATCACAAAGCTAATCCGTGCTGAAGTGAGGTTCAAACACAGATCTTTTTTTTTTTTTTTTTCATTTTAACCTTAAGGTCTTATCTGCGTGGTAAACTCCAGAGCTGCATTGTCCAATACTGTAGCCACTAGCCACATGGCTCTTAAATACTTGATATGTGGCTGTGGTGAAGTGACGTGTGCTGGAAGGGTAAGATACACACTGAATTTCAAAAACTTACCACAATAAAAGGAGCATAAACTATTTCAGTAATTTTCATACGGGTTACACTTTGAAAGTATAAGAGTTTGGATTTACTAAGTTAAATGAACACTATGGTGACAATGAGTTTCACTTGTTTCTTGTCATGTTTTTAACGTGGCTACTAGAGATTTCAAATTACACGCGTGGTCCACACTTTCCTTCTGTTGCATAGTGCTTCTGTAGACCTGCACCTCTTCAACTTTGATGTGCAGATGAGTCACTTGGGGATCTTAATAAAAATGCAGATTCTGATGCAGGAAGTTCAGGGTGGGATCTAAGGTTCTGCAGTTTTAACAGGCTCTCAGTGAGGCCAGCACTGCTGGTGCAAGTGGAGCACGTTGAGGAGCAGATTCTAGACGGGAGGGAGGTGGCGGGAGAGCAGCATTAGAACCTTAGCAGCACCTGTGTTTGGGGGCTAAAGGGACGCTTTGACATGGAGAAGGGGAGAAATGGCCTGAGAAGCCCCTTGGGCACTCAGAGGGACAGTGTGTTGTTGGGGAGGCCAGGATGGAAGCATGACAAGGTGACAGAATCTGCAGCTACGCATGCGAAGGGACGAAACAGGACCCAGCTGGTTTCTCAATGAAGAGGCCCCTGATGAATGCAGCTGGGACAGTTTCTGTGAGTAGAGGAAACTGATTTTACAATGTTGGGGAGTAGGAGAAGTGGGCCTAGTCGCTCTTTTTTTTTGGAGAAAGATCAAAAAACACAGCAGCCAAGGTTGATGTCAGGGGCAAGTGAAAGCAGGACGGATTATGGGGACACTGGTTTGGTTTGGTTTTGCAGACATGAGGCCAGAGTCTAAAATTTATGCAGAAAGGTAAGGGTGTGATGGAGAAGTCAGCCCACAGAACGTGGGCAGCTTCTCTCCTAAATAAATGAACATGTTTACTGAATGTCAGCTTTGTGGCTGCTCCAGGAATAAATGTGACAGAGCCTCGAGCTTCAAAGGTCTCACAGTCCTGAGTACCTAGAGACCTGTGTTCCTCTGCCATGAAACCTTGAGAAGTAAGTGTAGCCAGCATGGATTAGTGATAAGCAATCTTTTTTACATGAGGCCCAACTCAGGAAAGATGTGTATGGTCCCCAGTTCTCCTTGCAGCTACCTTTAAGTATTCTTTATTTCTCCATCACAGAAGGGGTTCATTTTTAGGTTAAAATTTCACGAACAACCCCACTGCAGTGACCTCGGTGACAATACCAAGTGTTTGAAGAAATGTGAGGTGACACTACATGGGATTGGTGAAGAGGTTATGACATAAAGGCAGGGAAGAGAGCTGGCATCAGGATACAGCCACAGACCAGGAACAAGCGAAAAAAACTCTGGCCCCTTGGAAAAGTCTGTGTTTGGTGGCAACTGGAAGAATGGGGCTGACCTTTGGGTGGGAGCATGTAGCAAGTGTGGCGTAAAGTGGCCATGTGCAGGGTTAGAGAGAAGGGGAGAAGGGATGCTGGTGCAAAAGAGAAATTTCATCCTCCCTTATCTCCTCGGCCTAAAAACAATTAAAAGAGAAATTTGTATCAGGCTTGACCCGGCCCATCATCGGAATAAACTTTGTAGTCCTTTAACTTGCTCTAGAGATTCCCAGAAGAGTTAAAGATCAATTCTCCTCCAAGTCTGTCCAGAAACCAGTGCCCCTGGGGTTTGTGTAACCATTGCGCCATTGTGTCTCATTCTTATGCAAATATTCTGAAGCACAGCAATCAAAGAACCAGCCCCAGGGAGTAAACAAGCTCTAGACACACAATGAAGATGCTCGTTTTGCTGCAGGATTTAACAGGGCCTACCTGGAGCACAGAATCCCCTGAGCTTACTGGAGATTCCAGGACGCCTGTAGCATGTCGGTTTGCTGGGTTGTCAACCACCACTTAGCCCTGGGCCAGCCCTCCTCCGCTGGCTCAGTGGGTCCTTCTCCTGGGGCAGCCCCAGCCATTTTAAAGCAGCCTAGGTCAAATAAAGGAAGACCCATTCCAGTTCTTTCCTTCCTTCCAGGATGGGTATTTACACAGGCAGAGGTGGTATGTTTAGAAGGGGCTCTTTTAACACATCTCTAGACAGTGATGTTCTACCTTCTGCAATGACCTGTCCAATACTTCTAAGAAGCCTTTGAATAGTTTTCTGACACTTTAATAAGGCCCGTGAACCTCACCAAGGTAGTTTTAAAAACCTTTGCTTTCTGAAACTTTCCTGCCTGAAGCCATTGCCTCACCCTAGGTAAGCTTCCTCCCTTCAGCCTCCTCCCCACTTTCTAAACTCACCTTCACCTCCAAAATCCCGGCTCCAGTTTGCCAGATGTAGAAGCCCTGCCAAGCCTTGGTCCTTCAACAAAGCGTGTCTGACATTTCAATGTTCTTCAAAAGGCACCCCTAGCCTTCATGAATGACTTTTTTCTCTTCACTCCTACGGTTAATTTGTAACACATTCACTCACACTCCTTAATTCAGAAAACATTTATGAAGACTTACTGCATGCCTGGAGATTTTCTAAGGTACGCTAACAACTTCAGGGTGTATAAAGTGGGCAGCCCTACTGCCAAAGAGCTCACAGATCAGTGAGGGAGGATGACAGGTAAACGTTGCTGTGTGGTAGGTGCTATGTTTGAGATGTTCCCCCAAGTACCATGAAAAACCATCCCAGACTTGGGGGCCCTAGAAAGACTTTCTGGAAAAGAAATAGGGAAGGGCATCCCAGGCAGGCAAGTATATAGGCAAAGGCTTAGAGAGGGGTCTTAGCCAATTAAGAACCCCGGTGGGTCAGCCTCATCCCACCCTCCCCTTGCCCTGCCTGACCTTACACTCCAGCCTGGGGAGGTGGGATGAGACTGGAGTGGAGTTCAGGGTCCAAAGCATGAAGGGTGTTTTCAGCCATGCTAAGGAGTCTGGCCTTGATCCCTTGGGCAGATGGCCATTAGGAAAATTGCTTTGTGGTGTGCCGAATGCATTGGTTGGGGTGAGGGGACTGCAAGAGTAAAGGTGCCTCACACAGGATCTGATGCGCGTAGGAAGTAGATGAGGGTTTCTTCCATGAGGAGGCAGCCAGAAGGCTGGGAGGTTTCCCAGGTGAGAGATGACTGAGGCCTAAGATCAAACAGATGACTGTCTTCAGAGTATTTATTTCTTCATTTGCATGGGCATATGGTCTCTCTCCTTCATTGAACTGAAGCCCTGAGATGGCATTTTTGTCTTGTTTACTGCTTATTATGAGCCCAGGACTTATAATAGTGTTTAGATGTTAAGAGGCACTCAATAAATATGTGAATGAAGGAAAGAGAGCAGCTGACATACAATTTGACAGGAGGCTGACTGTTTGGGATGGGGGCAGGGTAGAGGGAGGCAGGGTGCCTGCAATCCCCGCCCTAATGCCGTCTTCCCTGAAATGAGGCCCCCTTTGAGTTGGTGACTCTTATTTTCTTATTGCTGCTACAACAGATGACCACAAACTAAGAGGCTATAAACAACACACATCTGTTCTCTTAATACTTCTGAACGTCTGAAGGCTGAAATCAATTTGAGTTAAAGGCAAGGAATCAGCAGGGCTGGCTCTTTCTTTCTAGGGATACAGGGAAGACTGATTTTCTTTTAAATTCTGGAGGCTACCTGCCTTCCTTGACTTCTGACCCCCTCCTCAAATTACTCCAACCCCTTTCTTCCATCCTCAGATCTCCTACTTGCTCTTTTGTACTCAAATCCCCCTCTGCCTCCCTCTCATAAGGACACTTGACTATGTTCAGGGCCCACCTGGATAATCCAGGATAGTCTCTGCCTTTCAAAATCTTCTATTTAATCACATCTGCAAAGTCCCTTTTGCATATAAGGAAACAGTCACAGGTTCTAGATATTAGGACATTGATCTCACTGGGGGGAGGCTGATGTCACTATGACAGTGACCAGAATGTGAGATGGTTACTGGGTGCTTGAGTTGAGCCCCCATTTGTAATCGGTAGATATAGCCAGTGTCCAGGTTCTTGTCCCATCCCAGGAGGAATTCAGAGACAAGACACAGAAAGTAAAGCCAGGATTTATTAAGGGATGGATAGTACACTCTCAAGGGGAGAGTGGGCAGGCTCAGGTGAGCAGCTGTGCTGAGTTTCTTTGGCAAATTGGTTACATAGAGTATAAAAATGAGTGGGCGGGATATTCATTGAGGAGGAAAGGGCTTGGGGTCACATTCCCCAATTTTCATCCCAAATCCACCTTCACAAAGGAAGGAAGAATTTTTGTCTTTATTTAGTCTGGATTGGAATTGTCATGGTGTCAGTGAATGATGGGTACTTCTCATCTGCAAGGCTAATTTTATTGTGACGAGGGCATAATGAGCCAAAGGTTACATTTGAACACTGGAGAGTCCTGCCTTTTCCCACCTTTCTTTGTCAGCCTCCAGGCCTCTAGTCACCCCTAAAGGAGTGACCACTTATCAGCCCAGAGGTTCCTGCTTTTCTTTCTCTGCCCAGGGACCCCTGGAGCTCACGTGATGTATGGTTTCCTGCATTTGGCCTGTGCCCTTCCTTCCTGCCTAATTCTTGTCATTTGTTCTGTGTCCCCCTTTCTGCTCATATCCAGCTATCTGCCTGCTCTAACACATTGAGATTGATAGGACTGAACCTCTTCACCTGAGAGGCAGGGAAACCGTATTTAGGGACACATCCTGGAGCCAGACTGCCCAAATTCAAAGCTCTGCTACTCACTAGCTGTGTGGCCTTGGGTAAGTTACTTAACCTCTCTGTGCCTCAGTTTCTTTATCTGTAAAATAGATAATAATAGCTGTCACATAAGGTTCCTGGTATGAGTTAATGATAAAAGCAGGTAGACTGAGTGAGTAGTGCCAGTCACACACAGGAAATGTTCAGTTTGGGAAAGCCCACAGGGAAAACCTGAGGATGCCCTGATCCCACTTCTCAACATGAAATTGGGTCAGTGGCTCAACCCTGAAGAAACAGACTACATCGGGCATCTGAATTCTCTCCTGTATGTGGGAGACCAAAGGACTTGGAGGTGGTGAAGCAGGACTCCACATTGCTCCTCAGAACTCCTCCACTGAATCTCTGTCTTCAATATCAACATCTCCCAGTTTTAGACCATCTTTCTTTAAGTTCCCTAAGAGCCAGGTGAAAAGGAGCCCCCTTTTTCATATACCGTCTTCCCAGTTGTTAGTGAGACTTCCAGTGCTAGCAAATTACTTTACTTCTCTGGGCAACAGTTTCTTCATGAATAAAATGATAAAAAGTCAACACTAAAATAGACCCTGCTGGATCCTGGTTGAAAATGGGAGGGTAGCTGGGCCCTGGGTTTCTGGGCTGCTAGGTCAGTCCCAGCCACAGCTGGAGTGCCTTATGTCAAGTGGCGCCCATGACTAAGGGCTCAGCTGCACCACAGAGAACATGAGAGACCCAAGTTCATCATTTGCTCCCAACCCCATATTAGGCAGGTCCAAGCCCTTTCCCTGGGGAGATGGTACTCATACTCTATTTCATAACTCTCATGTGAATCCACTTCCAACCACTCCCCAGTGGGGACCACAGCGCTGATTGGGATAATTATTCTGTACATGAACCAGAAAAGTATAGGAGACCTAAGTTCACTTTTGGCCAGAATGCCACTTCAGCCTGGCAGCAGCACCTAGTTTCAGCCTTCAGATTCTTCTCCAGGCTCCCTGAAGCAGCCCCACTGTCCCACCCAGAGGGCTGAGTCTCAGCTTTGCGGGGCCCCTCCTAGAGCATGGCAGCTGCCACCTGCAGGCTTTACCTTAGAGTTACCTCAGTGTCCCTTTGCTTTTTTCAGTCCTTTAACATCTGTATAACTAACTTAATTTCCAAACTAAATTCTCTGTAGAACCACAACTATGGTTTCCATTTTCCTAGAAACTAAATACACAGAGATTTCTTTTAACTTTTTCTTTTAAATAATTTCACACTTACAGAAAAGCTACAGGAATAGTACAGAGAAATCTTGGATATTCTTTTATACCCTTTACTCAATCCGTCAGGTTTTTTTTGAGGTGAAATTCACATAATATAAAACTAACCATTTTAGAGTGAACAAGTCAGTGGCAATCAGCAATCAGTACATTCACATTGAATTCATCAACTTTTAACATTTTGCCATATTTGCTTTATGATTCACAGTGGCTATATATACACATATGATTATGCATAATGTTTTTTCTAAACCACTTATAAGTTCTATACACCACACTCCTTTACCTCTTACTACAATTACATGGACTCCTTTAGAATATATTTGTATATAACTATTGTACATTACTTTAATCTATAAATCCATGTTTCAATTTTGTGAAATATCCTGATAATATCTTTTACAATATTACTTTTCCCATTAGTGCAAGACGCAGTCTAGGATGACACATTGAATTTAGCTGTTTAGTCTCTTTTAATGTGGGACAGTCCTTAGCCTTTCTTTGTCTTTCACAACTTTGACATTTTTTAAAGAATACAGGTTAGTTAGAATGTTATTCAGTTTGGGTTGCCTCATGATTAGATTCTGGTTTTACATTCCATTAAGTGATTTGTGCCCTTTTCATAGTGTTACAATATGATGTCTGTCTGCCTCTGATTGATGATGATACTTTTGATCACCCAGTCAGGATGTTGTCTAGTTTCTCTCTTGGAAAGTTACACTTTTGCTTCTTGGCAACAAGCAAGCAATCTGGGGAGAGTCACTTTGAGACCACATAAATATTTAGAAATTTCACAATATTTATCTTCTGTACATTTTGCTGTTTGGTCTTAGATTTTTCTTTGATTCAAAGGTATTGTCAAGAAAGCTTTAAAATGTCCAGGTGTTAGGGTGCAACATATAATTTCAAAACTCTTATTATTTCTTTAAAGGAAAAAATAAAACATACTATGAAAAGAAACTATAAGTTAGGCTTACTTTGTGTTTTCTAATGTATATATATTCCCCTGTTCCTAAACAAATTGACTTTTATCTATACCTGCCACACAGGTCTATATTCAGCTTTGTTGTTGTTGTTGTTGTTGTTGTTGTTGTTGTTGTTATTTAACAATATATCCTGAAGATCATTAAGTATCAGCACATTAAAAATTAGTTTCCTTATTCATTCCAGTAGCTGCAAACTATTCCACTATATACAGGCACTGTGATTTATCCAGTTAGTCCTCTATTACCTTTATGTAAGCAATGATGCAGAATAACCATGTACAAATATCAGTGCAAGTATGTCTATAATATAAATTCCTGGATGTAAAATTTCTGAGTCAAAAAGTTTGTGATTTTGTATTGTAATTTTGATACATGCTGCTAATGTATCCTTCATCAAGATTCCACAGAGATTGTACCAACTGAGGGGAAATATATTTTAGCAGTTTTTTCTTTATCTCCTTTGCATGGCTCCTCCTACATGCAATGGCTGTGAGAAAAGAAATTTGAAAATAGTGGTCTTCTGCCATTTTTCAATTAGGTTGTTTGGTTTTATTAACATTAAGTTTTACAAGCTGTTTATGTATTTTGGATATTAACTTCTTGTTGGTCATATCATTTGCAAATATTTTCTCTCACATTCAAGAGGTGGTCTTTTCATTTTTTTTTTTGATGGTTTCTCTTTTACAGGTATTTTAAAATTGAGTAAACTTCAAGTTCAGAAAAGTACAATAGTAAGCATTTAATAAAATAGAAAATTTAAATATTTTTAAAAATATATTTAAAGTAAAATATTTTTGTCATTTATTCAATCATTCAAGAAATATCTATGAAGTTCTTACTGTGTGCCAGGCATTGTTTCAGACATGAAGAACACAGCAGACAAATTCTCTACATTCTAGAGCTTTCCCTGTGGTGGGAGAACATGACAGTCAATAAAAACAAGGAGAGGATAGATAATAATATAATGTTTAATTTTAGCTAGTGATATGTGATATAAAGAAAAAATACAAACTTGAATATTTATTGGTATGAAGAGATCTTTAGAGTATATGGTTAAAATGGGAGTTGCAGAATAAGTTATAGGGATCTCAATTTTAGGTATATGTAGGTATATTCACAAAAAAAAGAAAGTTGAGAAGCATATACATAAAATATAAGTATATACAATGGAATACTGCTCAGCCATGAAAAGAATGAAATTTTGCCATTTGTAGCACCATGGATGGACTTGGAGGGCATTATGCTAAGTGAAAGAAATCAGACAGAGAAAGACAAATACTGTATGCTATCACTTATATGTGGAATCTAAAAAATACAACAAACTAGTGAATAAAACAAAAAAGAAGCCAACTCACAGATATAAAGAACAAATTAGTGGTTACCAGTGGGGAGAGGGAAGCCGGGAGGGGCAATATAGAGGTAGGGTGGGGAAAAAAAGGAGTTATTATGGGATTGTATAAATTCATATGTGTGAAACTTCTGAAAATTGTAAAGCACTATAGTATTTAAAGAATCTTTCATTCAGTTAAAAATAAAATATAAGTATATAAAATACCAAAAAAAAAAAAGAGACCATTTGAATTTGGGATATGGTTCCCAATATTAAGAACAAGAAAAATACAAGGAACTGAATTATCTAAGACCTTCAAAACCTTGAAACTATCAGATTTTATGGCTACCTGGAGGGAAATTTTTCCTGCTGGCCTGGAGTCATTATTGACAAAAATAATTGATGGGGTGATGATTTGTGTAAGATCTCTGACATGCATTATTTTGCTCCCCTGCTCACCTCTATGGTCAGATTTTTCTGTTACCTAGAGCAATGCTTTGCACTTAGTAGGTGCTGCATAACTGCTGCAAGCTGGTGAGAAGGAATATATGAACTTACTGTGGAATGGGAAACAGATGTAACTACTTTGGGAATGTAACCAAACAGCTTTTGAGGTACTAGGATAGAGTGTATTTGCAAATCAGGAAATATTCAACCCCAGGAAGCAGATGCTGATATGCTTTTGGTGAAAATATCTTTTTCATTGAAAGCTCTGGGGTCATATTTTTACTTTGGTGACTATCAAAATTTTTAATCTGCCCAGGGAATTTATTTACAAAATGACATTCTGAGTGACTGCTTCCATTCACAGCAACCTGAGGGTTGTGATAATTGCCTTTGATGTCTGTTCTGTGGCTCTTCTACCTCTCCTAACCCCTGTCACTGTCAATTACCCTGGGAGGCGGCTCACGACAATGGAGACTACAGCCTCAGTGAAGGCGGTATCCACGGAGCCAGAGGCTGCAGACACTGCTAAAGGCTACCCTGAGAGCTAAGGGAACTCCCAGGGGTTTGCTCACACTGAAATGTATGATTTTCTTTTCTGCAATGTGTGCCTATTGTCACACGGTTTTGGGCAACAGTTCCATCTCAGATCTCCACTGGATCCCCAAGTTGCCTCTGTTGTAGGCAAAGTGATTCTTAATATTGCAAGCATACAGCTGGAATATTCCAAAGACAAATATAGAAAAGAGAGGATCCTGGCTAGGGTGATGACAGTGCCCTAGGGACTGTATTCCATAAACCATTTCCCCCTTCACCCAGCAATTTTTCCTGAGGGATTAAGATACTTTAGGCAGTGCCAGAGAAAGGAACTAACATTCATTGATTCATGATTATGGGGCACAGGTTTTACAGATCCATCTTAATCCTAGAATATTTAAGAGGTATTATCAGTCCCAATTAACATTAGAAAAATGGGATCTAAACTCAGCTCTCTAGACTCTAAAATCATATTCTTTCTACTTCAAGAAGCTTTGGGAGAGTAGGGAGTGGGAGTCAAGATTACTGGCTTGTTTGGAGCAGTACACTCAGTAAATGTCACAAAGACAGTGCTTCACAAAGAACATAAAATAATCTAATGTGAATATTAGTTTAATTACATTGGAACAAAACATTCATCTTTAATGCATCTTGATTTAGGGGAAATAACTGAAATTTTGAAAGTACTTAAGTATATTGAAAATACTTAATTATAAACTTTTAAACAATTTAATGTGTCTTGATCCTCAGTCTATCATACCTCTACAATTAGTCAAGCACCTGAAGCTTTTTTCAGGTCCTAACTCTCCAGATCTCTACTGCTGGCCATCTCCCAGTAAGATAAACGAACAACGCCAGCTATATTAAAGTTGTACTATAGTCTCGCTGCCTTCCATAATTAATCACATTTCAAATATCCCAGAGTAATATAAGTTATAGTCATCATCATAAACTTCTCAATGTCTTAATGAGCGCAGTTGCAATGTTATTTAAAATTGACAAATTGTTTCCTATAAATGATATTAAAATATACTTGCAAACTTGATGAATAGAGTCGCAGGCCGAAGTGGTTACAAAGAATTCCTTGGGATCAAGAAGTTCACAGAAAGGAAATTTAAAAATTATCAAACTCTTGATTGTGTGGAATAGCACAAGAACAAATTGTCATAGAGAACGCGAGGCTGTCTACGAGCAGTGAAAGGTAGGTGTTTTAGAAATAGAAAAAGAAGATTTTTTTTAAAGTGGCTACCACTGATTCTGGAAGGAAAAAAAAGAATATATAGCAATTTTACCTTTTCTGTTTGACACATATTCTTGGAGATGACTTTGTCACAGGGTTGAGTCTAAAATAAAGAATATATCCTTTCCATTGTCATTATTTAAGTCCTACTTATCAATATAAAAGTCCAGCTCTCTGAAAAAGATTGGATACTTCAAAGGAGTTTAAGTATTTAGTTGTAGCAAGTAACTTGAATGAGTATGCAGAATGTCACAAATTTTGAACTTGTACATCTGATTTTGGAAAACATTTCTACAATAGATTTAGTTTTAATTTGTCCCACTTCCATGCAGAAATCTCTTGGATCCCTAAAGTTTTCCTATGTTCCTTTTACTTCTTTTTGTAACAGTGCTTCTTAAATTTAATATGTATGGACATCTTGTCAAAATGCAATTTCTGATTCAGTAGGTCTGGGTCAGGCTTCAGATTCTGCACTTTTAAAAGCTCTCAGGTGATGACAGTGTTGCTAATGGATGGGCTACACTCTGTGAGACTTCAGATCACAGAATTCTTAAAATTCAGATCTTAAAAGTGGGAACTAAATGGATTAATAGAAGAAGAGTTTTCATAAGGGGATATTTAAGAATGACAAGAATATGAATAGAAACTATCTTAAACCAGGATTTGTTGAGGGCTTTACTATGGAGAAACACTGATGAGTTTTAAACAAGGAGGGACTTGGTTAGATTGGTTTACTATCACTCCTTTCTTGCTAAGTAAGCACTAAAATTTAATCTCAAAGTCCATATTAACAATACACAAGCCACCGCTGGGAAAATATCCAGATAACAGCAACAAACAGCCCTAGCCAAATCTTTCTCTCTCCTTGTCTCCCCACCTCCCTCAAGGCAGTTAAGTGCAAGTTGAGGAATTTCATCAAGCCTAGAATAACAGATACAGTCTTTACTCAAGATGTTATCTCTACACAGACATACAGAACAAACTTATGGTTACCAGGGGGTAAAGGGGGTGGGAAGGGATATTGGGAATTCAAAATTTTAACTCTTGGAGAGTGATGGAAATGTTAGCTATCTTGATTGTGGTGGTGGTTTCATTGGTTTATACATCTATCAAAGTTCATTAAATTGTATATCTGAAATATGTGTAGTTTACTTTCAGAAATCATATCATAATAAAGGTATTTTAAAAATATTATATCTACAACAGCCTTGGGAAGTACTGCTATCTATCTCCATTTATACATGAAGAAATTGAGACTCAAGAGTTGTAGGAATTGCTCAAGTTCACTGAGCTAGTTAATGAAACAGCTAGGCTTTGAGCCCAGAGATTCAGGCTCTAGAACCCACATACTACTTGAATAGAAGCTTCCTCAAGTGTTTCTCTTAATAATTCTGTAACAGCACAATATGATAGCAAGCATCTAATCTTGTTGTATTTCACTTTTGTGAAATCACCAGGATCCTGCTAGAAATGTAGATAATATTTGTAGAGTCTAGCTCTCTTCTCCCAGAAGCCTCAGTTTTATCTGTTGTATACATTTTCTGCTTGTGCTGCCTTCACATCTTCAACTTCCATTCACCCTACAACCCATACAAAGCCAGCCAGGCATCTGTCCTCATCACTGTACCCAAAGTGATCTTTTAAAAGTCATGGCTGTCTTCTGTATTGCTATATCTATGCACCCTACTCCTTATCTGACACAGCCTCCCAGCAGCATTTGACCCAGCCTTCTGGTTTCCCTGACACTATACTGTTTTGTTCTCTGATGTCTCTGTTCCCTCTCCAGTCTCCTTTGCTACCTCTTTATCCTCCATGGGTCTTTAATTATTGGAGTTCCAGTTTGATATTTTATCATGTCAACTATTCTGTATCTGTCTTTATTTCTTCTCTTGGTCTTTTTCCCACTACTTCATGCCTCCCTGTTTATCCTCATGACTTTAAATACTTTCTTGATGATACAAATAATTTCCAAATTTACATTGTCAGCACATGCTTCTTCTCTGAACCCTAAGCTTAGAACTCTTAGAACTTGCTTAATACCTCCACTGTCATGTTTCATGGGCATCTTAAACCTCATGTGTTCACAATTAAACTTGACTGTAACATATAAGAACTAAAAATAAGCCCCATAACCTGTGGAGACTGGGTGAATCTTTTGCCAAAGGAAGTATCTTCCCCCATATGACACTGAATACAAAGAGGATATTTATTAGTTATTTGTCCAAAGTTAAAGTATGGCTCCCAGAGAAATGTGTATGTGTGTAAAAGATTTGTTTAGGTAAGGAAACAGGCAAATGGTAAAGCTGACCGTTTGAAAAATAGAGACTTGTAAAGTCTGCCAGGAAGGACATGCTAAATAAAGTTGTTAGGTAATAGAACCAACTAGTTAACGTCCTACAGGGCAATAAGACTATAACCATTTGGCAGTATCTTTTCTACTGGAGAGGAACCAGTTACCTCTCTACCAAACAAAACTCTACAAGTTAACGTGTAATTTGATAAAGTCCGTGCCTAATCAATGCAAAGCAGCATAGCAGAAGTGGTCATTTCCCTGGAGATTTAAATCATCCTTGGGTGGGTCTGTTAAGACAGAACTAAAGTATAACATTGAAAAGATAACACAGCCTTCTTTTTGCCTTATTTCCATGTTTTAGATAATTTTTCCTAACAAGTGTCAGAATCTTCACACACTTTTTTCTTGAGCACACAGTTTATAATGGACAGAGCTAGGATTTTGATTCCAAAGCATATATTCCTTCTACCATACTCCATTGACACATATATCTTTTCTTTAGGAGGTGTGCTATAGAGATTTTTAGGCTCTAGGTGATAACAATGGAATATCCATTACCAGGATCAAGTACTCTTAGAATTCTGAAGGTTAAGCCTTGTTTCTGGATATTTTTCAAAGCCTAATCTCTTAGGTCCCATTGAGTTTTCTGTCCTCAGAGACCTAGTAAATACTTCAGGTTTAAATGATTCATTTGCCATTTTACCCAATGTTTTATTTAGTGATAGTTATTTTTATGTATATGTCCAGTCTCCTCAAGTAGAATGTAAACCTCTTTTTTGAGGGGTGGTAATTAGGTTTATTTTTAATTTTTTTAAATTTATTTTAATGGAGGAACTGAGGATTGAACCCAGGACCTCACACATACTAAGCACACACTCTACCGCTGAGCTATACCTTCCCCGCTGTAAGCCTTTTAAAAAGAGGTTTTCTTTCTTAATGCATTGCTATAGTTACAACTCCTTGAATAGGCTCTACAATGCTCAATAAGGATTAGCTGTAATGAGGCCACATATAGGTGAAAATGAAAGCTAAAGAAGTTGAGACAAAGGAGACCTAATATAAAGTAAAATAATATGGAAAACATAATGGAACGAAGGAAAGTGAAAAACTAGAAGGAATGGATTTGTACTGATATACTATGAAGGCCATACTTAGCCCTGAGGAGAATTCCTGAGAGGGAATTTCCAGTGACACCTGCTGGAGGAATGTTGTTTCATGAGTTAATCATGTCTTCATTCAGCAATTTATTTTGAGTGTCTGCTGTATATTAACCACTAGGATACAGTTATGAGTAAGTCAGACATGACCCAAACTTCATGGAGATTATAGTATAATGGATAAGACTAATTGCACAAAGAAAATTAAATTGCTATTAAGAAATTACACTTACATAAAAAGTTTCCTTAAAAACATAATGTCTGATAATGTACCTGACCAGGAATCCTCAAAACTGTGAAGATCATCAAAAATAAGGAAAGTTTGAGAAGCTGTCATAGCCGGAGGAGACATGATAGCAACTAAATGTAATGTGGTGTCCTGAATGGGACTATGGGACAGAAAAAGTACATTAGGTAAAGACTAAGGAAATCTGAATAAACTATGGAATTTAGTTAATATTAATGTATTTTAAGTAACAACCGCATATTGGTTCATTAACTATAACAAATGCGCTATTTTAATATAAGATAATAGGGAAACTATGTTGGGCTGAAAGTATACGGGACTTTGTACTATTTGCTCAATTTTTTTGTAAATCTAAAACTGTTCTAAAAAAGTAAAGTCTCAAAAAAACTTTAAATGCTTTTACTGTAAATAAAACAAAAATCATTTATTATAAACACTGAAAAGGCAAAAAACTAGGCATCTGTTTTAGAGTCTCTAAAGGTGTTAAGAAAGTTTCCTGTGAAATCACATAAAAGCTGAGACTTGCAGTTTGATAAGAAGTTGGCCAAGAAAAGAGGACATCAATATCCTTCTAGGCAGAGGTCACAGGGAATTCTAAGACTGAGAAAGTTAAAGCAAGTTCAGCATGACCACAGCAGGAACCCTGGGCAAAGATTAGATTGATATAGGAAAAATGGAGTGGAAGAGGATGGTCATGTCCCAGATCTCGGGTGAGTCCCTGGGACATTCCCTGCCAAATGAAGGTCCTTGGCTTCGCACAGAAAAGAATTCAAGAGCGAGCCTAGTGGAGTGAAAGTAGACTTTTTCAGAGAAATACATACTCCATAGACAGAGAGCAGACTGTTTCAGAAGGCCAGAGAAGCCACAAGGCATGGTGGAGGCAGGTGGTTAGTTTAAAGTAAAAGTAGATACTCCATAGACTAAGTGCAGTCCATCTCCGAAGGCAAGAGAGGGAGAGCCCTTGGGGTGCGTTGTTGCTAGTTTTTATGGGCTAACTTTGTATGCTAACAAGTGGGAGGATTATTCCAAATAATTTGGAGAAGGGGCTGGGATTCCTAGGAACTGGGCCACTGCCCAGTTTTTAACCTTTTATGGTTAGCCTCAGAACCGTCCTGTTGCAATGGGAGTGCCATTTACCATGTATTACAATGAGCATATAATGAAGCTCAAGATCTACTGCAAGTTGAATCTCCCACACATCGGGCCTCAGGGTATACTGGGAGTTAAATCTTCCCCTATCTTTGTGCTAACTGTTGTGTCATTTGTTTTAATAGTTGTGCCCTGCCCCCTTTCCTCCTGTCTCAAAATGAGGCTGTGACAGTGGACCCCAGATAGGGCTTTGTTACCAGGTTAAGAATTTTTTAATTTATCCTAAAACCAAAGAACCATTCACTCAATAAACAGTAGTATCAGCATGGTCACAGGAAGCCCTGCTAAGCACTGGCCCTATAGTAATGAATAAAACACTAAAACTCCTGCCCTAGTTAAGCCCCTAAGGACTGGGTGGGAGATGCTGGAGGAAAGAAGATGGGAAAGGGGACTGAGCACTGAAGAGCCTTTGGTTTTACTGAGATGAAGGCTTCTGAGCAAGAAATAACTTGACCTTCAGGCACTGTTTATAAAACCTCACTTAGGCTGCTACTCTTCCCTGTAATCCATTCCCTCAAATCCGCCAAAGTGACTTTTTGTTTTTATTTACTCATTTTTATTTAACTTTTTTATTTTCCACAAAGTGACCTTTTACAAACAGAATCAGATCTGGTCATTCTCCTGCTCCTGCTTTTAAGCCCTATTGTTTCTCCTGGCAGAGAAACTAGAATCCAAACTGCTGTAACATTTAAAGAAAAACTCCTAAACAATAAAGAAATTTCAGCAAAATATGTCAATCTGTAAAGAAAATATGATTCTTTCAAACAGGTTTTTCCCTGTAATATAAAGCAGGAGGTGGGGTTGGAATTCTTCTCTGGATTAAACCAATTCTAGTGGAGTCTTAGAAGTCACTCTGAAGGCATGTGCAAACCAATGTTCTTTAGTTTATCTATTCTACCAAAACCCTTATCTTCAGTTAAAGACCTTTCTCCTGTAAATGGGGGGAAAATTTATTGTATTTCTCAAACTACACGTCATAAATGCATCAAATAAACAGGTTTGTGAAACACCCTCTTTATTTCTTCCATACTGACTTTTTCTATCCTCCTAGAACCCTACTTTGGAGAATTTGCTTCCAAGAAAATCAATTTGACACGTAAACGGATTTGGTGGGTTTTATGTCTGAGGAAATTTTACTGGAATATGCCTAGGAGACACAAACCAGTTAACATGATATATAAATGTATTTCATTTCTACAACATAGAGAAGACAATTTCAGTGTGCAAATATTTAATTTTGGTTTTGTAATACTTTAAAATTTTAATAAATAGAATTCTGGAAAATTATTAAAAAGACCTAGGCAGATCTGCATATAATGACAGGTTCAAGATATTAAAGGAAAAATTTCAGGACAGTATGTAATAATTTTAGTTTAAAAACGTGTTTCATAAGTATATTGTATATGGTTAGAAAAAAGCTTTAACTATATAACTATTAACATTAATTCTTGAGTATGAGTGATATACATGATTTTAGTTTTCAAATTGTAGATTTCTGAAATACTTATTTTCTACAAGTTTGCTTCTGATTAGTTGTGAATCACAAAAAAATACAGAATCTAATATTTATAAATTATGCAATACTTTAGTATTTAAATTCATATTTATAAAAATCAATAAAATAAAACTAAATTACAGGACTACCATAAAATAATGATTGTCAATGATTGGGCTAAAATTTATCTCTAGGTGTAAATGACTCATTTTATTTGGACTCCAAGATCAAGATGACCTGGAAAATATTCATGATTATTCTTAAAAGAAAAAAAAAAAGGTTATGCTTCAGTTTTGCAGCTTAAATTAAGGAACAGTCTACCTCCTTAGTTGCAATTCCCACTTTCGTCCTTAAGAAAAAAAAAAAAAAAAAAGAGGAGCGGCTTACCAGTTCCTACTCATTTATTAACCGAGCTTAACTTGGGACTGACCAATAGTTACTCGGCTCACCACCCATACAAGGAATGGGATAAGATGGATGGTACCTGACCATAGGCCAAGTTATTCTGGCATAATATCAAATGGGAATGTCAGCATCTGAATATTCCTAAAAAGTCACTGAGACAGTTTCCCTCCCTCTGTGAAACCCTTCCAACAGCACATTGAATGGATTTCCTCCACAAAGTCGTTACTCAAAAACTGGGTTTGCCTCTTGGTGGATGTTGACCCAAAAGACACGACCAAGCCAAAGACTGGGAGAGGTACAGATTTATTATTTGCAGCAAGTAAGAAAGCCAGGGATCTTTCCCAAAGGAGTGTCTCCCCAAACAGCAAAATTAGGGAAGTTTTAAGCTAAGAATATATGCATACTCATGAAGGGGCTTGAGCAGAGGAGAATTCAGCATAGAATTGGGGCAAAGATCCAAGCTTTAGTTGATTGAAGTCACTGAGGGTCAGAAAAGGTCAACATCATTCCATCCTCCACCTGTGGGGTCTGGTTCCTGCAGAACTCAAAGATATGTATCAGACTGTTATGTAGAGCCCTTGAGGAGGCACTAGGACTGTGTTTCATTGCTGAACTGCTTCTTCTTGACTACTTTTCCTTTGTTCCTGCCTTCCCTCATTTCCCTTAAGATCATTAATTACTGAGACCTGTTCAAGGGCAATCATTGTGGCCAGGCTTAGATCACAAAATGGCTTAGGCCAAAATAGTTTTTCTTATGTCAAGAAAGCCATTCCTGGTTCTCTTTTTCAGTGGACCTCCTACCCTATCTGCTTACAGTGTCACTTCTCCTCCAATAGGCCTATCCTGGCCCAGCCTGGATTAGGCACATCTTTAATGGATATCATTGGCTGCCATGCATAGTTAAATAAATGGTGCTAAGGGCCACAACATCCAAGCATCAAGTGCTAACAGAGCACATACAGTCGTACTAGGATTTGTCGTTCAGATGAAGCTTCCTGGAGGATGTGACATTTTAGCAGATCCCTGAAGAATAAGAACAAGTTGCCTGAGTAGAGTGTGTCTGTGTTGGGACAGGCATAGGTGCTGAGGCCCAGAAGAACCTTCCAGGTGGTTGGAACAGCATGTGGAGGTCTTCTGAGACCGGAAATGGCCAGTGTGGTGAGAGGAGAGGTAGCAGCCCAGGTCTGGCAGCTCCTTATAGGACTTATTAAGCAGCTCAAACATGGCCCTAAAAGAAATATGAAGGCACTGAGGGGATTTTAGCAGAGGAACAAAGTGCTCAGGTGATCTTATTTACATTTTTTAAAGTTGACTTTTTTTTTAAGTTGACTTTTTAAGGCCTCTGGATGAAGAATGGAATGTAGAGGAGCAGGAATGGGCAAACAGGCATCAGCCATGACTAGAGGTACTAGTGGCTTAACTGGTGTAGCTAGACTGAATGACAGAATTTAGAATCAAATTATAAGACGTAAGGCCTTGGAAGTCTCCAAAAATCTCTTCCAGTTTCCAAGTTTTATGTCTCAGACAACAAGGAAACCAAGTCCCAGAGCAGCACCATGAATTATTTAATGCTACACAGCTTATTCATAGCAGAGCTGGAACTACAAATCAAGTGTGCATTTCTCACGTTCTGCCTTTTTTCATAGACCTCCTTATTTGCCTCAGCAAGTTTGTGAATTTTTTTAAAAAACAGTGCTTTACTAAATTATGGTTATAAGAACTTAATTATACTATTATCTCTACTTTGTACATTTGAAAATGTTCTAAGAAGCAGTTTTCTAAGAAGCAGTGCTTTAAAACTGGGGCATAGGTGCAAATTCAAGGCCTTGAGTTTAGCAATGGAAACCATTCCAGAGTTTCCCGAGGCTCCCATACTCATATGGCGCCCTCTGGGTCCCAGCCTGGGAGACTCAGCTGAATGGTATTTGGACTGATTGCCATAGTCAGAGATAATGCTAGATTGCTGGACTCCATGACACTTGCCTGGGGCAAGACACGTAAGGTCTCTTTGAATCTTCTGTAAAGTGGAAGTCTATAAGGTCAAATGACAAAAATAATGCAAGCTAACAATGAGTTTGATGTCCTCTATTCAAAGGAAAACAATCCATGGATTGGGAGTACAGTGCCTCACAAGCAGAAAAGCACTCTTCCTGCGGGACTTTGGACAAAGTGAGTTTTTTACAGAGCTTAGAACAGGCAACAGGAAAAAGGGCATGGTTGGCTAAGAGGTCGGAGGTGGGGTGGGTTCCTTTATAAGCCTAGCAGGTCCTATTTTCCAGGGTAAGGTGAGCTAGCTAAAGCTGAGTTGGAATATTTATTGGTGTGTGTTAGGTTTCCTTGACAGTGAGGCATTTCCTGTACATGCAGGCTGACTTATATTTAGATTTGTGGCCTGGGCTGGGCCGCGGGGGTGGCCTCCATTTTCTGGGTCCCCATATACCAATTATCTTTATCAATACTTCTTATAAAGGGGTTGTTGTGAGAACAAAGTGAGTCAGTGTTGGTCCCACATTCCATGATCACTGAATATTATTTTTTCTTAACTCTTCCTTGAAATTGAGTAATCAATGTCATCACAGCTGTCTGCAAAAACCACTAAGGGTGACCACATAATTGTCTATTTATGATTTATACTACATGTTGAAAATAAACTTGAAGGAGTTCTGAGTTTGTTTTATTTAAGCCGGGAATTGTTACTCATTTAATAGCTTCCAAATATAGAAAGCAAAGGTAACAGTTTATATTCACTAAAACAATTATATGGAAGATGGATGAGTGGAGAAGTAATCCTACTGATCTTCAGTCTGAAATCTCTGGGTCTTGGAGGTTGGTGGTTGACAGTTAAAGGAATTAACTTTAGATACTAGTTTCATTTCCAGAGTAGCTGGTGTGGCAGGCCTTCCTGAAGACAGTGATCAAGGATCTCTTCAAATAGTACCCTCTATTTTATCTATCTATTTTATCTTACCCAGTCTTTCTGCACCACATAGATTCCTTGGTCCTAGAAAACATTCAGTCAGTCATCTCCTTATTTTCTCTCCTTTAAAATTTTTTTTTCACCCCACTCTTAACGTCAGTGAGGAGGGAAGATTCAAAGGAGTACAGCACACACATTGTAAATACCAAATAATTGCTGAGTGAATGAAGCAGTTCATAAACAAATCTGAGCCCTATCATTTAAATGTAACATTATAAGTTGCATACTATAGAAATGCACATTGTAGAAAGTGAAAGTACATCCTATAAGCCCATTCCACAAAATAATCCTGGTTGATAGTTTGACCACTAATTTTATTAAAAACACTGGACTGAACATTCTTACATATATCTATACACTGGGAGGTGTTGTTGGGTCAAAAGCCTTCTGTGTGTGTGTGTGTGTGTGTGTGTGTGTGTGTGTGTGTGTGTGTGTATGTGTGTGTGTATTATGACAATGCCAACTCATTCTCCAAAAATGTTGTAACAATTTTCACTCCCCCAAACATAGTATTGTAAGATGTGCCATAATTAAAAATACTTTAAAAATTCTTATTTTTCTAAATTATAAAACTACACATCCCTTTGTACTTTCAAAGAGTTGGAACATTTTGGGAGCATACAAAATAGGAAATTAAAGTGTTTCCCACCCTTCATCCAATTTGGGGGATCCTTTTAGAATGAGATGATGTAAGTTTAATATAGTAACCTCCCCAAATCAATTTTAGGGATTTTTTTTCAATTCTTTTTCCCCAGCATATGTAAACAATCTATGTCTCTCCTTAGAAATTCTGGGCAAGAACTGCCTAGGACTTCTAGGCCTCACACATTCTTGCTTTTCAAGACGCTACCTACCAATCATCTTCAAATGCACCCACATCTATCTATCTATGTAATAATTTAATATTTTTCTTCTTAAAAATATTTGAGTGTAAGTAACTAATTTATTAGTTATGATTTCTCAGCTTTTCGCACACTCAGGATTTCTTGGGAAGTGAGAAAAATCTACTCTATAAGGTTTTTTAAAAATATAGTAACAATAAATGCTAAATTTATGAATTAAGTCAACATAATGTATTTGTAGGGGTGACTGATCTGCTTTAGAAATAATCATAGCAGAACAGAAGTACATGATTTGTACTTTCTACACAAAACTATCTGGTCCAGGAATTCTTTCAGAAAAATATTGTGGGGCTTAGTTTGGATGAGGAGATTTTCTGGAAGATACTATTTATTGTTTGGTGGCAGACAGTGTAAGAGATGGAATAGGAAAATCTCTTGGGTTTTTATAGGCTCCCAATCAGCCCACTGGTTGTGCCTATTTCATGATGAAGAGAGGGGCAAAGAAGTGGAGTATTCTGTAGGAAGACTGCTCTTCAGAAGAGTCAAAGCAATGAAGCAGTGAAACACCTAAGACCAGTGGGTCTCAACCAGAGCAATTTGCACCCCAGGTAGAGTAGCCAGATTATCAAATAAAATTATATGATACAACATAAAAATTTTACATATGACATACTTATTAAAGTTATTTGCTGTTTATTTGAAATTAAAATGTAATTGTGTTGCTGTGTAAGGCAACCATATTACTCGGAGTCATTTCCAGTAACTAGTGTCACAACTAAGCGGGAGGGATGCTTCTAGCATCTGGAAGGTAGAGGCCAGGATACTGGTAACATCCTAGAATGTAAGGACAGTGCCCCAAAATGAAGAATTATCCAGCCTGAAATGTCAGTGCCAAAGTTGAGACAGTCCTACCTAGGCCAACTAATGTATAAGGCATTTGCTGGATTGACCATGTGTGTTTTGGTTTTTAAAATAATAATACTTATTATAATAAAAAATTCAATTAGCATTAAAATTATTATTTGGAAGCAGAAATCTCTTGTCAACCTACTTCCCAAATCACCTTAAGTAGTTTGAGTTATTCCAGACATTTTTTCATACCAAAATATATCCTTTAAAAAAATTAAAAACTGGCTCATATGTATGATCTGTTCTGAAACCTACTTTGTAAAAATTGCCTGATATAAAATAGACAAACAACAAGTTCATACTGTATAGCACGGGGAAATATATTTAATATCTTATAGTAACTTATGGTGAAAAAAATATGAAAACAAATAAATGTTCATGTATGTAGTAACCTATGGTGAAAAAGAATATGAAAAGGAATATGTCTGTTCATGTAAAGTATTATGCTGCACACCAGAAATTGACATAACATTGTAAACTGACTATACTTCAATAAAAATATATACACAAAAAAATAAAAATTGCACAAGATACTTTAGATATCTTTTTATAGCAGTATACAGTTCTAGTTGGTCCCTTTTAGAAACTCTGTGTCTATGACTATATCCAAAACCAGTTCCTATTGATGGGCCTGAGGACTATTCAGTTATTTATGATTGCAAATAGCCCTGCATTTACCATTCTTATATATTTTTTTTTTTTGCAAATTTTGCAAATATTTCTGTAAGTTCTTAGAAGCAGAGTTGCTGGGACAAAGGATATGCACAATAAAGTCTTCAAAAGTCTAGCCAAATTACCCTCCCAATCTGTAATACTGATTTATACTGCAACCTACAGTGTATGAGACTGCTTATGTATGATTTCTTTATGAAGATTATTAATTTATCTACATTTTTTCCCCTGCTAGAACTGAAAAAGCAGTGGAACACCAGCAAATAAACATTTCCAAAGCAGGTGAAAAGTTCTCATTGGGGACTCAGATCTAGTCCCTGATCTCCTGTGCTCCTCTACATCTGAAGGCACCTGGCCTTTGCCAGCTTTATTTCCTAGGCTTCTGGTAAGCTAGCAGCTGCCTGGGTTGGCTAATGGGAAACACTGGCATACACTGGAGAAGTCAGGAAGGGAGAAGTCAGGTATTTTTCTTCTCCCGCTGTCCTGGGAAATGTTTTGGGAAGGACAGTGGTGTCCTCCTTCACTCCAATTCCTCCATGACTCCACATTCTACTAAACAGGCCACAGTGGTTCCAACTCCTATTGTGTGTCTCTAACTCTTTGGATGCCCTTTTGGCTTCTAAACAATCACATCACTTCTACAAAGAATCCTTTGCCTCAGATTTCCTGTTTTAAATACTTAGAAATGAGTTCACTTTCCTGATAGGATCTTGAGACATTCTTCACATCAATATTCTAGCATTATTTTCTAAACATATTTTCTTCCACATGTTCAGATATTTTTCCATTGTCATGGCCATGTAAGTTAATATTTCATCTTCTGATTTCTTCACTTAACATTATATCATAAACATATAATATAGACATATCTTTGAGTACTTTTAATAATTACCATATTTAATGGCTGCACAGTATATTTTCTTATTGATGTACTGTGAGTTGTTAATCTAATCATTTAATGTGTATTTAAAAATTGCTGTGAGAATTGAAACTAGCTTTCTTTCTTGTCCCTGGGTTAAATAATTCTGGGATGAGGCTAAAATTTAGCTATTTGCTCTATGAAATTCTTGCTCCTAGAAGATGATGCTATGGACCAAATAAAATAGTTTACTTATCAAAATTAGCAACTTGCTCATTAATACTTGTTTCAAGCCCCTCGCCTTGCTTTGCTCACCAATGCTATAAACTCTGCCTATTCCCAGTGAGTTCCCTGCCTTGCCAGACCTTCTTAGAGTCATGCAATCTGGGCCTAAACCCTATAAATATCCTCCTCTGATTACTAAGACTCTGTTAAGGTGCTGTTCCCTCTCTCTGTAGTACCCTAATAAACTTAGCTTTGCTTAATCAGCAAATTTTCCTGGCAGTCTTTCGGAAGGTTAATAATTGACAGTGATAATCTACATTATCGGGATTATCATGAGCAGTGAATGAAATCAAGTCCTGAAAGCATCTCTAAGCAATAATGTACTTCCACTGCAGGGCAGACTGCATCTAAGATGGTGCCCGATGATCACTTCCCTCCTCTTTTTCTTTCTTGAACCTAATGTGGCTTGAGAAACTTAGAAGAGAATGGCAAACAACTGACATTTACTGAGTGCTCTGCCAGGCATTCTGCAGGGGTTTCTCCATCTGTGACACCACTTTGTCCTCACCTTAGTCTTGACCAGATGGCAATATCATTCTGAGTCTCTGGACTAAGAGATGCAGGCTGAGAGAGGTCAAGGGACTTGTTTGAGGTCTGACCCTAAGTGGCAATGCCAGGATTCCACCCAGGTGCGTCTGACTCAGCTTGTATTTCCCCTCCTATTATCACTCTACTTCTCAGATTTGTATTGTTTTTACTGCAATTATAGAAGGTCAGGCTGACATTTCAGGGCAGGAGGTCACTCAGCCCCTTGTGTAGATCTATGAAGGGGAAATCACATTCTAGGGAAGCACTGGTCAAATAGAAATATAGTACAAGCCATATATGTAGTTACAATTTTTCTAGCAGTCATAACAAAGAAGTTTTTAAAAAAAACAAGTGAAATTAATTCTTTAAACTTTTCAATTTAAAATAATTATAAATTCACAGGAAGTTGCAAAAATAGTACAGTGGAATCCAGTATCCCCCATCTTCCACTTTCCTCCAGTAACAATATTTTATATAATTATAGTACAATATCAAAACAGGGAAATTGACATTGTTACAATCCACAGACCGTATTCAGATTAATCACATTTACATACATACAGAACTATTACATCACCACAAGGATCTCCTTCGTAGTGTAGCTTTATATTCACAAGCCTCCTTCCCACCCCATCAAATGCACACACACCCCATTCTTAATACCTGGTCATGTCTGATCTATTCTCCATTTCTTTAATTTTATCAGTTTGAGAATGTTACATAGATGACATCATGCAATGTATTAGTCTCTAGGGCTGCTGTAGCAAATTGCCACAACTGGGTGGCTTCAAACAAGAGAAACATATTCTCTCACAATTTTATCTAGAGGCTGGAAGTTTAACATCAAGGTGTCAGCTGAGCCATGCTCCCTCTGAATGGCCCCTGGGGAGAGAATCTTTTTTATGTCGCTTCTAGCTGCTGGTGGTTGCCAGCTTCCTTCGCTTGTGGCTACATCACTCCAATCTGTGCCTCAGTCTTCACATTGCCTTCTCTGTTTTCTCCTCTGAGTGTCTCTTTCAAGGACACCTGTCTTTGGATTTAGGACACAGTCAGATAATCCAGAATGATCTACTCATTTCAAGAACCTTAATTTAAATACATCTACAAATGCCTTAAAACAGCACTATGCCTGGCATGTGTAGCTGCAGCCCAGAAAGTGAGGGCAAGAAAAAGGAAAATCGTAGGAGGCGATGCAAAAATTAGAACACCAGGTGATAAATGACTTAATTGCCACTTGAAATCAATGTATGGATGAGGTATATATTTTGTGAGCATCAACTTAATGTCAGGAAAGATAATCTTGATATCTATTCTGAGCTATAAAAAATATGAACTATCCTATGCTAAGCCTAGATTATACATTCCTGTCTGCCAGATTAGATGTCTCAATGCTCTGTGCACAGTGTTAGGTAAACAGTGCCAATGTCCCTCCTTCATTTTCCTCTTTTCTGGATTATATTGCAGACTAGCCTCTTATGGAAACATTCTATCTTCTGAATACAGTACAGGAATTTAGATTTTATTTTCGCCCAAATCAATATACTTGATTTGATTGAGGTTTGATAGTGTGATGATCACAGTTGTGATTGGACTGTAGTGGTCTGGTTTTGTTTTTCAGAAAGACTTCATCACTGCTTATGTAAGACCTCGTTGGAACAAGCCAAGCCCATACTTAAAAGGGTGTCTGTTCTAGACGAATGCCAAGCACTTCATCTTCAGTCTTGATTTATTCCATCCTCAGCTGGCTGGCCAATCTGCTTTACTTGACTTTCCTGCATCCCTTCTGTCTCTTCATCTTTCAGCAGAGGAGCAGCCTCCCTGCCTCTTGGGATAACACATTAGGAATGACCTTAAGGTAACTGATATCTAGACTTTTGACTCTTTATAAACTATGCCCATGGGCTGCTTAGTTTCCTGAAATTCATCCTCCACCTTTTCCTTGAAGCTTTGCCTACCTAAAAGCCTTCACCTCCAAACTCTAAAAGCTCTTACTGTTTGTGCTTTTACTGAAGCAGGGTATGTTTTTTTCCCTCAACTAGATTGCAAGATGGTGAAGGTTAAAACCTATTTTATACTTCTTTACTTACCCTTCACTCTCTCACCACATTTATGCCTTAAACAGAGAAGGCACTTGATAAATTCCTGTTGAATAGAACAGCTTTAAGGATAGGAAATGACTTCTTATTATAAATCGGTAGACACTATCAGGAGGAAAACCAACATTCTTAGAAATAACATTTTATGAAAAGATTTTGAACACTTACCAAAATAATGCAAATAACCAAAACACCACTACAAAGAAAAAGGAGTTTCTATTGTTTATAGTTAAATTTTTCCAAGTTTTAGGTTTACTGAAGTAAATTTGCATTTAGTAAAATTTGCCCTTTTAAGTTGTTTGTGTCTATGAATTTTGAGAAATGTATACAGTTGTGTAGCTATCACCACCAAGATATAGATCATTTACATCACCCCAAAATTCTGTTGTGCCCTTTTGTAGTCAATCCACTTCTCTCATCACAGCCTTGTGGCAACCACTGGTCTCATTCATATTTCTTAGCTTGCCTTTTTCAGAATAATATATAAATAGAATCTTTTTTATCTGACTTCTTTCACAAAAGGATGATCTCAGTGCTTTTGAGATTCATCTGTGTAGTTACATGTATCAGTAACTAGTTCCTTTTCATTGCTTTTGAAGGGGTCAGCATATCCTCTCACTGTGGCATAAAAATTATTTTTAGCAGAAGGCATTTGAATTCTTAAAATCTCTTATCTTCCTAAAAGCAGGACTAAAAGAACTCAATTGTCATAAATCCCCTCCCCTGGGATTCACCAGAGATGACTAACTCTTATGGGTATGAGAAGGCTCCACACTTCTAATGAGACATTGTCACAAAACTATTACATCTCCTATCTATTCTCCAGAGGCCCATTTACCTTTCCAAAAACTCATTTGTTTTCCCATGAGTGCCCTTTCTTCTTCCACTTCTCTTATTGAGAACTGATTTATTTTCCCATTAGTGTCTTTTTCTCCCTTCTCTTCCCCTTTTAAGATGGTATATAAGCCTTAAATTCTAACTACCCCTTGAATCACATTTTCCTCTAAACCCTCTGCATAGTTTAACAAAAATATGGTGGTTAAATGTTATCTTTTGCTAATCTGTCTTCTGTCATTTGAATTCCAAAGACTCCAATCCCTAAAGAGAGTACAGGAAAAGTTTTAACTCCAGCACACTTTATTCCATTGGATGAGTGTATTAAAATTTGCTTATCTGTTCACCATTCGGGCTTTAGGACTGTTTCAATTTTTAGGCCCTTCCCTACAGGGTCTTTGCATGGTATAAATTTTCAATTTTATTCAGTTAACACTTGAAATAAGATACCTAGATTATGTTCTAATTGCCTCTGTAAGAAACTTCTTCAAGACTGTTTTCCAAAAAGGTGTGTTACCCAAAAACGGTTTGCCTCTTGGTGGGTGTTGAGCTGAAAGACACGACCAAGCCAAAGACTAGGGGAAGTACAGGTTTATTGTCTGCAGCAAGTAAGGAGAACCTCAGGGATCTTTTCCAGAGCAGTGTCTCTCCAAAAAGAAAAACTGGGCAACTTTTAAGCTAAGGGTATATGCATATTCATGAAAGCTTGAGCAGAGAATTAAGCATAGAATTGGGACAAAGCTTGACACAGTCCTAGCTTTAGTTGATTGAAGTCACTGAGGGTCAGAAAAGGTCAACATCATTCCATCCTCCACCCGTGGGGTCTGGTTCCTGCAGAACTCAAAGATATGTATCAGAGTGTTATGTAGAGCCCTTGAGGAGGAACTAGGATTGTGTTTCATTTGCTGAACTGTTGCTTCTTGACTGCTTTTCCTTTGTTCCTGCCTTCCCTCGTTTCCCTTAAGATCATTAATTACTGAGACCTGTTCAAGGACAAGCATCCCAGCCAGGCTTAGATTACAAAAGGCTTAGGGCAGATTGGCTTCTTTTATGTCAAGAAACCCATGCCTGGTTCTCTATCTCAGGGGACCCCCCCACCCCCACCCTTTCAGTTGTACCAGTTTTCATTTCTCCTCAATATTTGAATATTAAGGTTGCTCAGCATCCTCATCAGCATTTTATATTGTCTGTTGTTTTACTTTTAGTCATTCTAGTAGGTTAAGGAATAATTTGATGACAAGGAAATGTCCACCAAAGAAATGTTTATTTATAAACCAAAGCCTGGTTTTAGCCTTGGCTGGGTTGTGTACTTTGTTACAAGTTTGATTTTATTGACTATGTCAGGAATAAGATCATATGGAGAACATACAACACAGTACCTTATCTCTCCAGGTCTTCACAGTCACGTCAGAAAGGGGAAGGAAGATATGTACGATAGTGTGCATTTCATGGCACTTTAGGAATACAGGCTGGAAGCCTTTGCCTCTTTCTGGGAGGAAGGGAAAGGCTGCCAAAAGTTGTTCTGTTTCCCCTAAATTGATGATGAGCTTTGTAGGTTAAAATGTCAATGCTGGGTCTTGAGTATTTTTAAAAGCAATAGAGAACAATAAGGGTTTTCTTGCCAGAAAATAGGCTTAACATTAAAATAGGCTCAAGAGTTAAGGAAATGTGGATCTGAAGAGACTTCTTGCCTCAAAAATATACTGCTGTATAGCTATTGAACAAAAGTAGCTCATCAGGCCCAAAAGAGTAAAAGATGTTTTAGGGAAGGGCAACTGCTAGGACCAGTGAAGAGAGTTTAAGATACATGGAAAGATCAGCAGACAGGTTGGAAATCTGAGCCCCTGGGTTCTGGTTCCACATGTGCCCTAACTAGTTGTGCAAACCTGGGCAAGCCAACTGTTTGCAGGCCTGTCTCCTTTCATCTATAAAACAAGAGCTTGAACCTCTGACATCTCTTTCAGTTGTGACATTTTGTGGTTTGCACACCATATGGAGGGAGAATCTAGTAAGAAGGACAACAGGGAAGGCCAGAGCAGAGAGATGGAATGCAGGGAAGGGGCAGGGCAATGCAGATGATGGGCTGTACAGGGAGAGGGGTGAGGTTTGTATTTAAACAGGGGCAAATGGAGAGACCCCTAAGGCCCAGACAGTAAAACTCCACCAAGGAAAATCCAAGGAGATATTGGTGTGTGGAACTAGGAGTGTGTTAGGAATATAATATGCAGAAGAGCAGGAAGTGAGATTTTCAACAGGAAGGCAGCGCTTAGGGACCTGTGATCTGGGAGCATTTATTTATCCATTCAATGAATAGTTATTGAAAAGGAGATATTTTTAGGGGCCTTTCAAAGAGGCAGACCAGCATTGATCATGAGGGAAGTCTATGATGGGGACTGAACTGGGAATACTGATAAGGGTATGGAGGGCCCCACTCTGATAGACTGATACCAAGATAGGATCCTGTGAATTAACACACATATGTTGAGCAACTACCATGTTATAGACACTGGAGATAAAGACCAAATTCTCTGCCCTTCCAGAGCTTGGTTCTAGTAAGGAAAGGTAAACAATAAAAGGATAAATAAATAAAATATATGGCATGTTTGTTAGGGATAAATGGTAGCAAGAAAAACAAAGCAGGGAAGGACCATAGGATTGGATGTAAAGGGAAGAGGCTGAAATTCTAGAGTGTGGCCCCTGAGAAGGTGACCTCTGATCCAAGGAGGGGAGGAGATGAGCAGCATGAATGGAGAGGTACTGGATAGTCTTTCAGAAAAGGAACAGGAAGCAGAACAAGTGACCTGAGTTGGAAGAGTAGCCAGGGTTCAAGGAGGCCAGTGAGGTGAAGGGAAAAGGAACAAGGGGAAAGTGGTTCAAAGTGGGCTCTGTGAGAAGGCAGGAGGAAGCCCAGCTCATTCTGGGGCTCCCCAGCTTGCCTCCCTCCCTTCTCTCAGCATTTAGAAGCACCTCTGTGGCTCAAGCTGCAGACACTGTCAGTGATAAAACACTGTGTTCCAGTTCCTGAACCAGGGCAAAAGGTCAGGGCCCAACTGGCAGCAGGGTAGACAAAGCTGCCATCAACAGAATTGGACTGGGGTCTTAAATCCCTATCTTCAGACACTATCAGTCTTGAAGCCAGTTGGGCTCAAGGCCTACTGATGGATCTCCCCACTGAGGGCAAAAGAAGCTACAGAGAAGATACTGGGGCTCCCAGATATATTGAACTGAAAGATATACAACTGTTGTAGGAAATACTTGTACAAGATTCAAAATGTAACAGAATAAAATGCACCCTAGATTTCTAAGCTGCTGAATATTTGAGGTATCACTATTCAACTTCTTCATTTGCCATACAAAACTCAAGAGAAGTGATTTCTCAAAGCAACAGAGGGTAGGAGAAACAGTTCTCTAGCCTACCTGGACAGTGCACTTTCTAGTCTATCACTACATTTGTTTTTTTTTTACTTTCACCAAAAGTTTCAGAATAAGGTCATAGAGAGCAGAAAGCACTATTTTAAGTTATGTTGTAAGTTCACTGTTTACTAAATGAGAAATAGAAATTGTGCTGACTCAGAGAACAAGAATTTCAGAGCCAGAGTTCAATTCCTATAGGATTGGTTATATCAGGAAGAGATTCCTGGAGGTGCAAGCAGTAACAGGTACTACTGGAAATGTAAGGAATACAGGAGAAAGGCCCCAAATAGTCCAATCTTGTATCTTTGGCTGGTGAAAGCTAGAGTGGAAAGAAAAGCTTTTAACATCAAGATAGAGACATGTGTACCCTAACTTTTAATCAATACTAACCTTGAGTAAGATGTAACACTGAAAGCAGATTATTGAACTTCAGTGTAACATTAATGTGGGTTCTGTCAAAATGAGATTTTGTTTAAAAGAAAAAGTGAATAATTAGGAATAAAAAGCTTATAGAAGTTCAGAAACAATATTTAACCAAACTTTTGAAATAAATCTCTAGAGAAAAAATATTACTAAGAACATGCAATAATTAAAATTTTTTAAATGATTAATTCAATTTGTGGGAAAGAATCCATAGGCTTAGAATTAAAAGACCATTGCTCAGTCACATTTCAAAGTCTTTACCTTGCAGAAGATCTTAAATTTTGGACCCAGCAAAGTAAAATTCTGCCCCTTGAAAAACAATTAAGAATTCAAGTTCATAGCGCCAGCTTCTCCCAAGGAAAGTTTCTATCAATTTGTGATTTGGCCTTAAATTTGACCTGTGGTCTTCATGTCATGATAATTTGGGTTATTTTGAGTATTCCATCTCTTGAAGAAGGGCCTTTGCTAATTTTAAATGAATTCAGCTGCTGATTCACTATTCATCTATTTACATCACAGTATGTGGGAATAAATTCATAATTAATAAAACATTTCCAGTAAGCAGTCAGACTGAGTAATTGAAGGACATCTAGTAAGTTTAAAAAGAGACATTTCATTTTTGTTTTATTGGACATGAAAAAGGAAAGGTTTTTTTTAGGTCTTTGATAGAGGCTAGAATTGTTCCCTGGGCTATAGCATCTTAAAAAGCTATGTAGCCTCAAATTGGAGTTTAGTTTAAAAAAAAAAAAGAAATTAGAAAAAAATGAATTTAAAAAAGAGAAAAAATATATAAAACTTTGTACCAGGCCTATGAAAATTTTCTTCCTTCTTTCCTTCCTTTCTGCCTTTCATTCTTTCTTTCCCAACCCCACCATTCTCTCTCTCTCTCTTTTTTTCTTTTACCCTTCCTTTCTGCCTTTCTTTTTTTTTTTCTCTTGGGATCAATGAAAACGAATACTTCTCGAGTTTGATTTATGGGGAGAGCTTGCATTTGATATTAAAACCTTTGATGGTTAAGCACCTTAGGGCCTTCATTCCACCTTGTATCTGACACTGCATTAATATATATGATAATATATTGTCCAGATTTAGGGAAACAGGTCTATTGAGGAGTAGAGCAGGAAAGTACAGTCTGGAAGCTTTCTCATAGGAGAAAAAAGTGAAGGCACTTGAGAGAGATGGAACTGAGGGAGCTGGAGGAGGAGGTAGGGTAGTCTCAGGTAGGTTTTTGAGCTTGCTGTTTTCACTGTGTATAATGTTCCCTCACCTATTCTCCACCTGTTGAAATTCTAATTCTCAAAGCCAGAGTGGATAATCACGTATGGTGACAAGTTTCTAGATCCTTTTAGAAGCTCTCCCTACTCTAACCCCCAAAGTGCTTGCTGCTACTTCTATTACAATACTAGTGATAGTCCAATTTACCTTAAATCTGGTTAGTCAGGGCCTTGAATGTCACACTAAGGGGTTTAAAGGAGCCATGAAACGTCTGAGGACAGCTACGATTTAAGATATCCAAGCATTTCTGGTACAAAAAGAAGGAAAAGGATGCATGAAACTACCTTCTCTTTCACCCTCTCTCTCTAGCATACTACTGTGTACCACGTAGCATGCATGGTGACCCCACTTTATAAATCTGTGAGCCAGATTTCCGACAAGTCGTGAAGAGCCTCCAAGTCCTCACAACCCTCTTTACCCCCTTTTATCTGAGGGTTATTGCTCCACTGAAATCTTACTTTGAAGGCTCAACATTGACCCGATATGGCCACTTCTAGGGACTTCTCCCCTCTCTCAGCAATTTTGGGTCCACAATCTTCCCGAAACATTTTCTTCTCACAACCCAGTAACTGATTCCGTTTCTCTCCCTTACTGTTAAAATTTGGAAGGTATTTATTAAATATATAAGGTTGAAACGAAGCTTAGTTAAGTGTGGCTATCTCTTGGTGGAGGCTTTAAGAGATTCTGAAAGGTATTTTCGCGAGCTTTAGACTTGAAACGGCGGGTGTTAAAGCCTGCATGTTTTTTTAACAGCTTTATTCCCATGCATGCACGCCAGAGCTGGGGGGTAACATTTCTGGCATTTGTGTATAAAGGAAATCAAGAAAGGGTGCGAGGCTCGCTTCTTTTTTGACTTAAGGGCCAGAGTGAGGGGCCGGGCGGATTAAGCGCGCCTCCATTCCAGCTAGGGCCCAGAAGAAACCCCTTCGCCCAGGGGCGGGGCAGGGAGGGGCGGGCGGGCCGGGCCAGGCTAGGAAGCCACGCGCGCCAGCGGCGGAGGGGGCGTGTCCCGAGGGCGCGCGCGGGCGGCGAGGGGGCGTGTCCCGCGGGCGGCGGCGGCGGCGGCGCGGGCCGGGTGCGCGGCGTATCCTCCTGTGCTGGAATGTGCGGCTCCGGGGAGCTCGCGGCGCAGCGGCCCAGCAAGCGCCGCCGAGGCCCCTGACCCCATTCCCCGACGGCGGCGGCCAGGCGAGAACCGGTAGCCTGAATACTCTGTGCAGACCCACTCCTGCGTCTTCGCGGGCCTCGACGGCCCCAGCGTCCAACTTTTCCACCCTCCCTCTCCCCTCCCCCGAAACTCCAGCAACAAAGAAAAGTAGTCGGAGAAGGAGCTGCGACGCCGGGTCGTTACCCCTCCTCGTCAGGGAAGGCCGGTAAGTGCGACGCGGTCTGAGGACGGTGGCGGGGAGGGTAGGGGAGGGCCGTCCGGGCGGCGGTGGCGGCAGCGGGAGGGGGAGGGAGAGGGCGCGGAAGGACGCGGAGCGAGGCGCTGTCCAGGGCTGATTTGCAGATACTATGGCTTCGGCGGCGGCGGCGGCGGCCCGGGCTGGCGGGGACGAGCAACCGCGCGAGATCGGGTTACACCGCCGCGGCCTGGGGGCTGGGCTGGGGGCGTCCGTGGGGAGCGACTCGGCGCCAGGACCCCCTCCCCAGCTAAGGCCCGGCCACCGCCTCCGCGCGGGCCCGGGCGTCCCTCGGAGTCGGGTCCTGTGGCGAGGAGCGGAGCTGCCTGGGGCCCTAGTCCTGAAACTTCCTCTCGTCGTCCTCCTGCTCCAGGTCCCGCCGCAGCCCCTCGCCTGCCGGCGGCCCTGCCGTCCCCCTCCCTCCGGCCTCTCCCTTTCGCCGGAAGGCGCCGTTGAGTGCGGCGGGGCGGGTTGAGTCAGCCCGGGGCCCGGGCAGTTCCACCAATGGGGCTGGACAGCGATTTCTACGCTCCGGCCGCCCGCCCGGCCAGGTCCTCGGCGCTGGGCCACTTCGCGGGCGGAGACGGAGAGGCCAGGGCGTGCGTCCCGCGGGGCGCCGTTGGGGAGTGAGCCCGCAAACTTCCGGGGCGCGGGGGGCGGCCGGCGCGCTTGGGGCCCCCTCCGGCGCTCGGGGCCCGGAGCCTCGGGAGGGCGCCCGCGGAGGCTCCCCGGCCCTCTGCTGAGGGCGAGCCCAGCGCCGGTGAGGAGCCGGGACGGCGCGACGCGGTAACTTTCCTCCCTCTTCCCGGACTCGGGCTCTTGGGCCGAGAGGGGGCAGCCTGGACTGGGGAAGACTGGGTCTGGCCCACCCGGCGCCCCGAGTTTGCCTACCTTGCCTTCTTTAGTGTTGGGTAGCCCAAGAAAAGCTTCAGGACGAGAGTTGGGGAACTCGACGAGTTGGGTTGTCAGTGTGTGGCAGTGAGTGGGCCGAGCCGAGAGGAAGCGAGAGCGCCCGAGTTTGCAGAGAGCTGCTTTGTGTTTGGTACGTATTTTGAGAAAATGGCCGAATGCCTATTTCAGTCCGGAATGCCGCCGCCGAAGCAGGCGCTGGTGGCAGCAGCACGTAGGAATTCGTGCAACATGTTGGGTTTCCGGGCTGTGCTTGGACGGTCTTCCTGACCAACGTGCAAATTCCTTTAGGGTTGGTAGGTAGGGTTTGGGGAGTAAGAAGAAAGTAGATGTTTGAGTAAGTAGACTAGCTGTTATGTTAAGCCCTTGGACAGCTTTTGCTTTGTGTAATGGCATTTGATTCCAACTTTGTTGGTACATCAACTCAGCCGGCTTGAGTTTATGCAGTCGGGTGAAACGGACTACGTTTTTGGGTTTAACGTAATTTTTTTTAGTCCTTACCACTTGTTTTGCTTTTTTCCAATTTGCAAGAGAAGATCTAATTAGAGAATAACATCTTTTAGATTGGAAAGTAAAGTGGCTAAGGCAGTTTATAAAAAAGTCCAACATGTTTTCAAGGTGCTCTTGTAATGGCCACTAGGCAATTGGGCCAAGTCAAATACAGTGCAGAAAGTTGCTGATTGTGGAGATGAGTCGACCAGTTACTTTATTATAGGGTTTGAAAGTTTCGTTATTTACATGTGTGAAGTTTTGAATATACCAACTTGCCTTTTAACAGGAAAAAAGGCCCATAATTTTCATTTTTAAACAGATTGTCATCAAAAAAATAAGAAACTAAGTGGTAAGTTTTCAAAGCACAGTGGACCCGTGAACAACAGGAGTTTGAACTTTTGGGGTCCACTTATACCTGGATTTTTTTTTCCAATAAATATATTGGAAAAATTTTTGGAGATTTGCAGCATGTTGAAAAAATTTACAGATGACACACATAGCCTAGAAATATCGAAAAAAATAAGAAAAGGGTACCCATGAATGCCTAAAATATATGTAGGTACTGGTGTATTTTATCATTTACTGCCATAATATATACAGAAATCTAATAAGAAGTTAAAATTTATCAAAACTTATACAAACACACACTATACATGGCACCATTCCCAGTCCAGAGAAACATGAACAAATGTAAAGATGCAATATTAACTCATAACTGCATAAAATTAATTGTAGTCCATGCAGTACTACTGTAATAATTTCATAGCCACCTCCTATTTTGGTGAGCTCAAGTGTTCCAAGTATCCACTTAAAACACCCTGTGAGTCTAGTCATTTCCCTGTGAGCAGTTGCTCTTTCCAGTAAATTGTGTATTGTGTTTGAAAAGTCATCTTGCAGTTCATCTTGTTTGAGTGCAATACCAGTGCAATACCTGAGTGTTCATCATGTTTAGTACAATACCAGATACCTTGAATAATACCATGGGACCCATAGGAAGTGCCACTAGTGATGCTGGAATTGCTCCTGAGAAGCAGAGAAAAGTCATGACTTAATAAGAAAAAGTTGAATTGTTTGATATATACCATAGATTTAGTTCTGCAGTTTTGGTTGCCCATCATTTCAAGATAAATGATTCCAGTATGAGGATCATTGTTCAAAAAGAAAAGGAAATTTGTAAAGTTATCTCTGCAGTTTTGCTAGGAGACACTAAAGCCTTGCACTTTTTGCTAAATACTTTTTTCCCCTCTTGTTCTGAAAAATACATCTTTTATGTGAGTTTAGGATGACTATAAGAAAATTATACCTATAGAAAAAAAAGTGAAGTTATTTTATGATGACTTAAAGTGAAAGGAAAGTGAAGGATCTAAATCTTGAGAATTTAATACCAGCAGAGGGTGGTTTGGTAATTCTAGAAAAAGTTTTGCCTTAAAAAAATCAAGATAATGGAATCTGCTTTGAGTTCCCAGATGTCATTAACAAAATTATTGACTAGAAGTCTGTCTTGCCTAAACAGATTTTTAATGCAGAAAAATGTGCCCTATTCTAGAAAAAATTGTCACAAAGGTCATTCATTAGTAAGGAAGAGATGCAAGCATCCGGATTTAAGGCTGCTTTAAGGGTAACTGTTTTGTGCAAATTGAGGTTTTGATCAGAACTGCCCTTACCTATAAAATTGCTAATCCCCCTAGCCTTAAAGGGAAAAAGATATATTCTAGTTTCTAGTCTTTTGGTTGTACAACAGAAAGCACTGTGCAATAAAAATAGTCTTCTGGACTGGTACCATTGATGATTTGTCCTCAATCATGAAATAACTTGCAGTAACGGATTGCCTTTTAAAGTTCTTTCATATTGGACAGTGCCCCTGGCCACCCCTACCCCATGAGTTCAACATCGAAGGTGTGGCACACATCTTTTCAGCATCTAGATCAGGGCTTCATAAAGATTTTTAAGGGTTGTCACACATAGTGCTCTATAGAAAGGTTTATCAACACTATGGAAGCAAACCCCAATAGTACATCATAAAAGTCTGTACGAATTACACCATTGAAGGTATCATCATTGTGATAAAAAATGCTGTGAAAGCCATCAAGCCTTAAAACAATGAATTCCTGTTGGAGAAAACTGTGTGCTGATGTTGTGCATGACTTCAGGGGATTTATAACAGAGACAATCAAGGAAATCATGAAAGAGATTGTGGATGTGGCAAAAAGGTGGGGAGTGAAGGGCTTCAAGATACAGATCTTGGAAAATTAAGAGTTAGTAGACACCATACAGAGAAATTTTATTTTTTTTATACATTCAGTGCTTTCATTTTTTTTAACATTTTTATTTGAATAATAGTCATTTTACAATGTTGTATCAAATTCCAGTGTAGCAAGCACAATTTTTCAGTTATATATGAAAATATATATATTCATTGTCACCTTTTTTTCTCTATGAGCTACCACAAGATCTTGTTTATATTTCCCTGTACTATACAGTATAATCATGTTTATCTATTATTCTACATTTTAAAATACCAGTGTGTCCCTTCCCACCCCCCGCCCCCTTGGCAACCACAAGTTTGTATTCTATGTCTATGAGTCTGTTTCTGTTTTGTATTTATGTTTTGTTTTGTTATGTTTTGTTTTTAGATTCCTCATATGAGCGATCTCAAATGGTATTTTTCTTTCTCTTTCTGGCTTACTTCACTTAGAATGACATTCTCCAGGGACATCCATGTTGCTGCAAATGGCGTTATGTTGTCAGTTTTTATGGCTGAGTAGTATTCCATCATATAAATATACCACATCTTCTTTACTCAGTCATCTGTTCATGGACATTTAAGCTGTTTCCAAGTCTTGGCTATTGTAAATAGTGCTGCTATGAACATTGGAGTGCAGGTGTCATTTTGAAGCGGGGTTCCTTCTGGATTTATGCCCAGGAGTGGGATTCTTGGGTCATAAGGTAAGTCTATTCCTAGTCTTTTGAGGAATCTCCATACTGTTTTCCACAATGGCTTTCCTTGCTTCCCTCTCCCACTCTTAATGGGAGTCTTCTTTTACAATTTTGTCTTTATTTTTGTAATTCATGGCAGTTATCTCCTTTCCAGTTATGAGTTTCTCATTTTTGTATTATCCTGCTTCTTTTCTATTTAGAGTAGACCTGTCAGTATTTCTTTTAGCATGGGTTTAGTGTTGCTAAATTCTTTTAGTTTTTGCTTGTCTGTGAAGTTCTTTATCTCTCCTTCTATTCTAAAGGATAGCCTTGCTGGATAGAGTATCCTAGGCTGCATCTTTTTTTCATTCAGGACTTTGAATATATCTTGCCACTCCCTTCTGGCCTGTACTGTTTGTGTAGAGAAATCAGCTGAGAGCCTTATGGGGGTTCCCTTGTACATACCAGAGAAATTAACAGAAGTTGACTTAGAGATGAGTGCTTCCAAACCAGTGCCAGACTATGAAGAACAAGACATGGAAGAAGCAGTGCCAGAAAACCAGTTGACATCAGACTGATATAAGTCTGGCAGAAGGGTTCTGATTATTGAAGACTACTTTTGATTTCTTTTAAGACATGGGCTCTTGTTTGATAAAGACACTGAAACTAAAGCCGGTGGTGGAAGAAGGAATGGTACCATATAGAAGCATTTTTAGATAAGTGGAAAAGCAAAAAAGTCAGACAAATTTGAAAATATATTTCTCTCAAGTTATACTGAGTTCCTGCCTCTCCTTCCACTTCCTCCACCTCTTCCACTTCTGTCACCCCTGACTCAGCAAGACCAACCTCTTCCCCCTACCCCTCAGCCTACTCAATTGACGACAACAAGGATGAAGACCTTTATGATGATCTGCTTACACTTAATGAATAGTAAATGATCTTGGCACACAGTCAATAAACTTATTTGTTGTGTTTGTCTTCTTGTGAAAATCTAGTAATTGTACGGCAAGAGGTGGGAGACATCATTGAATATTCATTCTCATTACCTAAGTATTCATTGTGTAGAACATTATGTGCAAGACTTTTATTCTATGTAGGATTAAGGTAAGTGATATTTAATATGAATATTCTGTTTTATAATTTGTAATTTGAGAAATGGCGTATCAGCTATCATCACTTGTATGAGGTTTTTAAAATTTTTTATCTTTGTTTCCAATACTGTATTATGAATATGACTGTGATACTGAATGCCATAAACATTTTATGATTCATTTATTTGCATATAGGCTAGACTACTATGCAGCAGTTGTATCAATTACAGTAGACTACCATAAAACAATCCTATTGCTGCTGCTTTGTGATCAATGCATTAATTTATATTTGGAGATAAATATGAATTCCTTCTTCACATTATCTTTTCATTTTTGATGCCTAGTGTTTGTAATACATGTCACATGTCCAGAATTTTGTATCACAAAATACATTAACAAAGGTACTGACAGATACTGTTAATCTTGTACATAGAGAATGTAAAGGTGAAGTATTGATAAATACAATACTGGAAATGTATTTCTATTCCTTATGATTTTCTTAATAACATTTTCATTTTTTAGTATATAATACATGTAACATGCATAATTTGTGTTAATTGACTGTTTATGTTATCCATAAGGCTTCTGGTTAATAAGAGGCTATTGGTAGTCTAGTTTTTGTGGAGTCAAAAGTTACAGGTGGATTTTTGACTACAGTGGTGGTTGGTGTTCCTAACCCTGTTGTTCAAGGGTCAGCTGTAGTTTATTCTTTTGGAGTTAATTGAGTTCATATGAACTTCAGTTCACTGACCAAAGATGATAGGCTTCTGCTTTCACTGTACTTAATAAATGCATAGATGGCTTTTGGATTTTCCCCTTTTTTGATTCAGACTAGGAAATTGCTGAAAGAGGAGTTGAGAGGATAGCAGTTTACTATTCATGCATAGAATGTAAAATATAATTTTAATTAACACTAATAATGAAGGTTACTTATATTTTTCCATTGGAAAAATGAAAAGTGTTTGAGGGAAGGCACGCCAGTAGTAGACCTAGTTGGTAGATGAATTGTGTTGAACAATTGATAGAATTTTTTGTAGAGGTTATAGAAATTTTCTCCATGACAGCAGTAAAGAGAATTTAGAATTAAAATATATTTTAAAGGCTTATTTTCAGTAATGAAGCTTATTGAGTTTAAAGATTATATCTGAAAATGTATTTAAGTTACAAAGAATTACAGTGATGATTTGGTTTTAGACCAGTAAAAGTTGTATTTAAAGTGGTGCTTTTGTGTTTTTTTGTTTTGCTTTGAATGCAGAACACAGTTATGGCCACCCAGGTAATGGGACAATCTTCTGGAGGAGGAGGGCTGTTCCCCAGCAGTGGTAGCATCGGCATGGCCTTGCCTAATGACATGTACGACTTGCCTGATCTCTCCAGAGCAGAACTGGCTGCGCCTCAGCTTATCATGTTGGCAAATGTGGCCCTAACTGGGGAAGTAAACGGCAGTTGCTGTGATTACCTGGTTGGCGAAGAAAGACAGATGGCAGAATTGATGCCTGTTGGGGATAACAATTTTTCAGATAGTGATGGAGAAGGACTTGAGGAGTCTCCTGAAGCAAAAGGCGAGCACAATGGACTGGAAAACATGGAACTGGAAAGTTTGGAACTCGGTGTTGTGGAACCACAGCCTGTGTTTGAGGTGTCAACTGCCCCAGAAACATACAGCTTAAATAAAAATCTTCCTCCGGAAGCACCTGTAACAGAGGACAAATGCAAGAACTTGAAGACCAAACCTTTTCGCTGTAAACCATGCCAATATGAAGCAGAATCTGAAGAACAGTTTGTGCATCACATCCGAGTTCATAGTGCCAAGAAATTTTTTGTGGAAGAAAGTGCAGAGAAACAAGCAAAAGCCAGGGAATCCAACTCTTCCACTGCAGAAGAGGGAGATTTCTCCAAGGGCCCCATCCGCTGTGACCGCTGCGGCTACAATACCAATCGATATGATCACTATACCGCTCACCTGAAACACCACACCAGAGCCGGGGATAATGAGCGAGTCTACAAGTGCATCATTTGCACGTACACCACAGTAAGCGAATATCACTGGAGGAAACACTTGAGAAACCATTTTCCAAGGAAAGTGTACACATGTGGAAAATGCAACTATTTTTCAGACAGAAAAAACAATTATGTTCAGCATGTTCGAACTCATACAGGTAAGAGGACCTTTCTCCTTTATAAGTGTACTCTATTCAAAATGTGGAACATCTTAAAAATGTGAGAAATTTCAAACACTTCAGAAGTAAACAGAATGCCCCACTGCGCCCACGGGTACCCATCACTTATACTTAAGTTATCAGTATTTTGTCACATTTGACAATTCATTTTTTTAAACATAATAACTTTATTAAGGTGTACTCCACTACGACAGAATTCATCCATTTAAAGTTGGAATGCATTTGTTTTAGTATTTTCACAGAATTATGCAGCCAACACCCCAATCAGTTTTAGGACATCCTCACCCCAAGAAGGAACCCCATCAGTGGTCATTCCCTTTTCTTCCCATCAGCCTTTAATTATTTCCTTTTAAATTGACTTTCAGATCTTTACCATTCAGGAATCTCATTATTTAAAAGAAACATTGGTAGCTATTTATAGGTAATTTTCTTATTTATGGTACATTTTCCTGTTATGAATTGATACCTTTGATTACTGGTCTGAATAAAATGAATAGGGTAATGTAGTAGTGTATTTTTTGCATCACAGGTGAAAAGGGGCTGTGAGATGCTGTTTACATCAGGTTCCCTTTTGCAGGAGTTAATCATTCTGTGGGACTGAACCCCAGGCTAAGTGGGTCATAGTGAGGAGGGGAATTGATGTTGCTTTATTTAAATGGTAGACATAAACAATAAAACTTGCAGATGAAATTCCATTACAAGAAAGATATTTTCAACAGGATTCTAAGCCCCAGCAGATGGCTTCTGTGTAATTTAAAGCTTTAAACTCTAGTCATTTGCAGTCTGTTTGGAATTTGCTGTAACCTGTGATTGAATTGTCTCTAGACTTTGAAACCATTTTATTTCAAAAGTAAAAAAGTTTAAACAGTTCAAAATTACGTGGCGTAAAAAATGAAAGTTACTTGGGAATCCTATACCATTAATCATTTAACAGATTAATTAAAGCAAACTGTTAGATTAAATTAACCTAACCTATAATATCTTAAATCAAATCCCGGATACTGTATATACTTTAGTCATAAGTACTTCATATTCCCTTAACAGGTTTTTGAAAACCTTGGGGCCTAATTTAGAATTGGCTGTAATCTGTAGAGCTCTCAGATAGTAACTATGACATATGGTAAGATGTGTGACTTTTATGTGTACACTTTGATGAATTTTTTTGATTGAAGTATAGTTGAAGAATTATTATAAATATATGTGCTTGTAATCACCATGCAAATCAACATTAAGAATATTACCAGCCATCCATTTCCTTTGTCTTATTAAATTTTAATTTTTTTGGTGTTCTATTTTGATAATTCAAAAGTGTTGAGTCACTGAACAATGTAAAATTTTTCCCAAAAAACTAAAAATGCTTTCAGCACTAAACCTAAATTTGTTGATTTAAGAACATTTCTAGAATGAAAATAAAAGAAAACTGGGCAAGTTTCTGTTTTGATGTCTAGTTCCAATTTTTTATGGAAAAGGTTTTTTTTAAACAGGAACTCTACTTTTTGCTATTTCTTAAATTTTTTTTGTTACAGTGGTTAATTTTCATCTAAGTACAGTCTAGGTGACTAATTTTAATGGCTTATTTTATATACTGTATCATCCATTAGTTAACTTTTTCTCCACATTATTTTAAGATTGATAATTCCACAATAAGGTTATGACTTACGTATCTAATGATTGTATGTATGTCATTTCACTTTTTAGTCTTAGACTTACTTGGTCTTAATACTTTCTAAAAAGGTTTTCCCCCTAGTATTATTACCTATTTGTGATTTTTTTAACACTTTAAAAAATTTGGTGGTGTATAGGACAGTACTTTGATTAAATGATAGTTCTGAAAATTGTATTTATGGAAAAATTCACCGAGTGCTGAAGAGCAGAGAAAAGAAATGATCATCAGTAGCAATCACATGTTTCTCATTTCTCACTTAGGTGGTAGCCTACTGTAAGATTTGCTTAGTGGATTTCTTCTGTTCTTTTATCGAGTGCTGTTAAGTGCTTGCTTCTATGCTAATCTTCAGAATAATTTATAATTTATTGAGGAAAACAGGATAAGTGTTCACTGCGAGGGAAACTTTAGGCTTGAAAGCCTGCAACAGTGTGCCCAAGATCACATACAACTAAGATTGAAAGTTCCAAATCACTTTTTATAGGTCATTATCATGGTGGGAGAGTGAAGATTTTCATTTGAGTCTTCAATCAAAAGATTTTTCATTTTGTTGTTTTGATATTATACCAGTTCACAAATCGAACTTATTTTTTTTCCTTGCATTCTTTTTTTTAAATTGGAGTACAGTTAGTTTGCAATGTTGTGTTAATTTCTGGTGTACAGTATAGTGTTTCAGTCATGCATATATGTACATATATTCGTTTTCATGTTCTTTTTCATTATAGGTTACTACAAGATATTGAATATAGTTCCCTGTGCTATACAGTATACACTTGTTTGTTTATTTTATATATAGTAGTATCTGCAAATCCTGAACTCCCAATTTATCCATTCCCACCCCCTTCCCCTGTGGTAACCATAAGTTAGTTATCTGTGTCTCACAAATCCTACTTTTTTTTTCCCCTCCTTAACTGATTGGTTGGTTGGTTGATTGATTTTATTGGAGTACAGTCAATTACAATGTCAGTCTCTGATGTATAGCACAATGTCCCAGTCATGCATATACATACATATATCAGTTTTCATATTTTACAAATCCTACTTTAAAAGATGACATTTTTGCCAAAAATCACTGGCATATGATATATGAATACTAATCATTATATTTTTGCAGGAGAACGCCCATATAAATGTGAACTTTGTCCTTACTCTAGTTCCCAGAAGACTCATCTAACGAGACATATGCGTACTCATTCAGGTTGGTAAGAAATGGAACTTTTCTATCATTTTTTAGTAAGCTACCATCATAAGAAAGTTCTAGATTTGGAGCTGGGAGCTTATTAATGGTTTATTTGTAATATAATTTTGAAATTGGAGTTAAAAATTAATGTTCTACTAATGTAGTGCTGTATTTAAATGGAGATTCTTAAGCATGGAGTCCATAGGTGGAACCTCTAAAACTGAATATAAATGCGTATGTGCGTTTTTTCTGGGAGGAGAGTTTTTAATTGTCATCAGATCTTCAGCAATTTCCATGACTAAGAGAAACTGACCACGGTTTATCTTTTCTGAGTAACTCCTACCGTCTTATACTCCCCTACCCGACTGTTCCACCCCCACCACACAGTACAAAACCAAGTTTTAGTGTGGGGTTGCTGGGTTTCAGGGGTTCCTTCTTAGCTCCTCAGGTCCTGAAATTTAGGTTTGTTCCCTTGAGAATTGATAGGGCTTCTGAGGACTGATTCACGAAAGCCAGACTTTAAAGAATGATAGATAATCCAGGATCCCAGTTTATTAACTTAAAATAGATAAAATGCAGGACTGTAACAAGTGGGAAATTCATCTACTCCAGTGACTGAAATAATCATGATCATCACCAACCAGAATTGAGCCCCATTGTCAAGGTATGTAGGCGGCAAGGTTAAAAAGTCAGTATTAGCATAGGTGATCTTGAATGAATAATTATTTCATTTTGACCCTTGGGTAGTCCTAGAGATCCTGACATGATCCACAATTCCCAGCAGATATGCTACCATTTCATTCTGGCTGAAGTATTTTGTAGTGGGAGAAATATATCCAGTTTGTGTTTGCCATTATGATATCTTTGTAGGTATCACACTGGATAGTTCTCCCACCCTGCTAGCATAGGAGTTCATTTTGAATATTTTCCCATTATGAGCACAATGGATGTTTGCTAAGGGAAATTAACAACTTGCCAAGTTCCACCATTGACTACTATTTTTAAGATAGAAAAATATTTTTCAGCAAAAAAAAAATTTTCTTTCACCAAATATTTGATGGTTATTATGGAGGCAGTATTATAATAGTTGGCTCATTTGAAACATGTTATGGTTTGAGAGTCTTTGTGAATATTAGAATAAATTTTTTTTTTTAATTTTGTGGGGAGGTAGTGTTTACTTATTTATTTTTAGAGAAGGTACATGGGGACTGAACACAGGACCTCATGCACACTAAGCATGCGCTCTACCATTTCAGCTGTACTTCCCCCCCAGAATAATTTTTTAAACAGCATTTTATTAAGTTTAATTTGCACACGTGAAAATGCACACATCTTAAGTATACAGGTCAGTGACTTTATGTATGTTTTCTCCTTTATATATGTTTGACTACCACCTAGGTGAAGATATGAAACATTTCTACCACCCTCAGAAATGTTCCCTTCTTACCCTTTTTAGTCAGCACTCTCATAGTCTCCCCACCAGCTGATACTCTGACTTCTGTCAAAAAGCATTAAAACATGCTTCTATAAAATGTTTTTGAGATTTATCTCTTGCTATGTTATCAGAACTTGGTGTTTATTGCTGAGTAGTGTGGCCCCCATTACTTTTTAATTTATAAGTTCCCATGTTTTTCTTTCTGGGCTGTTCTTGATGAGAATGTATAAAGCTTGTAAAACTCCCTTTTTGAATTTGCCTTGCATTTATAAATTAATTTGGGAAGAATTAAATAGACATCTGACCACATTTATAAAGATGAAAAACTAGTAAATATTGCTGGATCTGGTTCAGGGCAAAAGAAATTATATTCAGCTAGGTATTAATAAACTACACTTGATGACTAGATCTTCTAATACAAGAAAGATTTAATGGTAATAAAACAAAAATGGAGGCAGGATGAATGAAGCAAGTAAATGATACCATCAAAGTTTAAAGAGTCCTATAAATTTCCATTTCCTGACCATTTCACAGGTGGATGCTTGCACCTTGCTTGATGCTGGCTCTGTAAATACCCTTATTCATTAGGGCTTTTAAAATGGCAACATTTTCATTATAATTCTTTTATGAGCGCATATATTTTCCTAAAGAGATAAATTCCATTCACCAGTTATTTATTTACTCAGAGGTAGGGTTTATATGGTAAGGCAAGATGAACACATGAAATCTTCCCTCTTGTTTACCCTTATTGAAAATTACCAGTTGATTCCAAAAGTGATGACTTACAGGTAATGCATAGTAACTGGTTGGCTATCCACTCTATGCTAAGTGCTGTATGTGGATTAGATTATAGCCCATAACACCTAAGAGTATTTTACAAATGAGGAAATCGAGCCTTATAAAAGGAGTTTTCAGTAGACTGCTGAAGATCTCATAGTAAGTTGCAGAGCCTATATTTGCCCCCCACCACCCTAAATATTCTTACTGTAGAACAAGTTCTTAACATCTGTGCCACATATCTTTTCCCCATTCTCTGTCTATATATGCTAAGCAAATGTTTGTCTCCACTGAAATCATTCAATGGAGAGGACAAGGTAGAGCCAAGTATAGAGTAATGTAGCATGTTGTTAGAAACCTCTATTTATGAATCAGTGGACAAATGTGGAAAAGGGTTGTCCAGTTAGCTTCATACTCAGTCTGACATACCTAGGTAAGTTTCTGTTTTTGTGATTGAGTATTTTATCATCAGACATTTTCTAATCATGTAAAGCTTACCGTCTACATGGTTTTACTTAATGTCTGAGTATTATTGCTTTATGAAAAAAATAAGATTTGATATGAATTTGAGAATGTTTGAGAGATGAATTTTCATAAATGTCAATTTCCATTTTTCTGCTATGCATTCCGTTGGACCAGTGGGGTATGGATACCATTTGGTAATATTTACTAGATTGTGATCTAGATGGGTATGTATTCAGGTAGAATGAGTTAATCTTATGCCTTTAATTTGGGGTTGGGGGGCTTCTGGTCTTGTATGTACCTGTGATTATGACTTTCTTTGCTTATTTTACATACCATATCTATTTGTATGCCCCTTTTCATTTACTTAGTTTCTTTGCCCATTCTTTAGAAGAAAGTAGGGGAAAAAATCAAGAATGGATTTCTGATTTGTCTGTATTTTTGCTGAAAAGTAGTGACTGTGTCATTGGAAAAGTTTGCTGAGTGAAACTTGACTCAGCTCTTGCCACAATGGACAGATGAATGAGTTAAATTTAGAGAAAAAGCCATTTGCTTCCTGAGGCCAAAGGACTGTTTTAAAACTCTTGACATGGAAGCTAAAGGTTTAGCCTAGAATGTAAGATATTTCTTTTGAAGTGTCAAGGTTTATCTTAAATTATGGGAATTTTATATTCTATTCCATTATACATTTGTTTTAGCTAAACATAAAAAAATTAAAAATTGTCTCTCTCTTCAAGTATCCTTGCCCCAAAATTTAACATCAGAAGCCCAAATAACTTTGCCAATAATTGTTGTGTACTTCTTGATGAATCTGTGTTCTTTACTAGTACTTGAGAACCCTAGCTTGATGACCTTTTTAGAAGCCGAGGATTAACTGAGATAATTATTCCTCCATTTGGTGTGAGAATCAATGTCAAGGGATAGAGAAAAGATATACAAATAAATATGGTGAATGTAAATTGCATGATAAAGTCTTCAAGAAATAGTTTTTGTGGTTTTTTGTTTGTTTTTTTACATGTATCCAATTCCTTATAAGTATAATTGAATAAATCTTGAATTCATTTCTTCATGTATGTTTTCTATAACATCTCTTGTTTACCTTCAGGTGAGAAGCCATTTAAGTGTGACCAGTGCAGTTATGTGGCCTCTAATCAACACGAAGTAACCCGCCATGCAAGACAGGTTCACAATGGGCCTAAACCTCTTAACTGCCCACACTGTGACTACAAAACAGCAGATAGAAGTAATTTCAAAAAACACGTAGAGCTGCATGTGAATCCACGGCAATTCAATTGCCCTGTATGTGACTATGCAGCTTCCAAGAAGTGCAATCTGCAGTATCACTTCAAATCTAAGCATCCTACTTGTCCTGATAAAACAATGGATGTCTCAAAAGTGAAACTAAAGAAAACCAAAAAGCGAGAGGCTGACTTGCCTGATAACAAAATTACTGATGAGAAAACAGAAACAGAGCAGACGAAAGTAAAGGGGGATGTGTCTGGGAAGAAAAACGAGAGGTCTGTAAAAGTGGAGAAAAAAGATAATGTTTCAAAAGAGAAAAAGCCTTACAGTAGTGCCTCAACCCAAATGGCTACCAGAACTCGCAAATCAGCCACAGAAACTAAAGAAATGGACATGCATACAGGAAATAACTCAGAAAAAACCTTTAAAACCAAGAAAAGCAAAAGGAAGATGGAAGCTGAAGCCCATTCCTTGCAAGATCCTGTTAATGATGAGGAACCTGTGAGAAAAAAGAAAAAGAAGGCAGAAAGCAAATCAAGAAATATACAGGAAGTGCTGAAGGGTGACAGCAAAATAGATGAGAATAAAGAGCAAAATATTTGTATGAAAAAAAGTACGAAAAAGAAGACTCTGAAAAATAAATCATGTAAAAAAGGCAGCAAGTCTGCTCAAAGGGAGACTGTTCAGAGGAGGCCTTCTCAGATGGAGCCTGTGCAGATAGAGCCTCCGCCTCCCATGGCATCTGTTCAGGCGGGGCCTGTTCAGGCGGAAGCAACTCCCCCCTTGGGGCCTGCTGAGGTCGAGGTTGTTCAGAAGGGGCCTGTGCACATGGAGCCTCCTCTTCCCTTGGGGCCTGCTGAGGTCGAGGTTGTTCAGAAGGGGCTTGTTGAGATGGAGCCGCTGCCTCCCACGGAGCCGATCCCCAAAAGGTCTCCTCGAAAAGATAATAAGAAGGAAAAGTCCAACATGCAGGGTGAAGTGGCACAGAAAGAGCAGGTCCTTATTGAAGTTGGCTTAGTGCCTGTTGCAGATAGGCCGCTTCTAAAGGAAAGCACCGGTACACAGGATCTCTTAGCACCGTCACCACCTCTGCCAAAGGAAAACGTAAAGGAAGAGGAGACAAAAGACCAAAAATTACTCACTGCAGACGAAGGAAATAAAGAAGACCCTCTTCAAAAAGTGGAAGCAGAAGATGCAGGTAAGAGTCTAGCTGGTCTTGCTGCTGTTACCAAGGAATCTGCCCCTATTTCACCCTCTGAAAAAAACTTGAATTTGCCAGAGGGTGAAACTTCAGATGGTGGACATCAGGCTGACACTGTGCTTTGTGAAATGGAAGTGGACACTGAGGAGAACAAAACAGAGAATCCCTCCGGCAGAGACCCAGCAGTTGAAGAGCCAGTTCCACCACCGCTTCTTCCTCTGCCACTGGAGAAACATGAAGCAGTGTCCAAAACTGCTGTGGCATCACCTCCTGTCACCATGGCAGTAAATGAGTCTCAGGAAATGGATGAAGACGAAGGCATCCACAGTCATGATGGAAGTGACCTAAGTGATAACATGTCAGAGGATAGTGATGATTCTGGATTGAATGGGGCTCGGCAAGTTCCACAAGAAACTAGTAGAAAGAATTCAAAGGAAGCCTCGGCAGTCAAGGTGACTGAGGGAGATTTTGTTTGTATCTTCTGTGATCGGTCTTTTAGAAAGGAGAAAGATTACAGCAAACACCTCAATCGCCATTTGGTTAATGTGTACTTCCTTGAAAAGGCAGCTCAAGGGCAGGAGTAATTAAACTTTGGAGAAGGCTTCAGTTCTTAATTTGTAAGGTCTATGACATTTTATCTTCATTTGTAGTTGTAGACAACTTTTTGTTTTTAAAATTGCTTTAATAAGTGTTCAATGTTGATTTTTAAGTGGCACTCTTTTCCTTAGGACTCTGTATACCTATTGATGTGTAAATTTTAGTAAATCCAAGGGAGTTAGTGTGCTAAACCAGCAGACACCTAAATCTGTTAGCTTATGCATTTAATTGAACCAGGAAGGCCCAGGTGATACTGGATAGAGCATTCTATTGCTTTGTCCAGATATAACTTGTTAGTTTTTTCCCCATGTCTATCTTCCTCTTTCACTTTTGTTTATTCTTAGTTCCTTGTCTAGCTGTATACAAATTGGCATACTTAAAAAGCAAATTACTTGAAGAATTTGCCTGCTTTATATAAAGTTAGCACTTTAAAATTGTTTTAGTGATGAGAGGAGACATTTAAAGTGAAGAGAAATTCTCCCAGCAAAGGACATTATGTCAGTCAAGGTATTTACTTCCTGAGTTTTGATCAATGTTTTTATTTGTGTATGTTAATTGTTACAAAAACAATGATTTTGGTGGTTTTTTTTTTTTGGTGCTTTAATGGCTTAAGATATTGCACATTGTTGTTGTTTTTAACCTATGCAGTTAAATTTTTCTAGAAATAGCATTTGTATTGTAACACTTTATACATATATATGCATGTTTCTTTTTTCCTCTTTGGAGGGATGCTTTTTAGTCTTGTTTGCAAAAGGGCAGTTTTCTTTTTCCTTTGCTGCAATTGTCTTTTTTAGTGTGTGCAAATTTGTGAGCAAATGAAATATGCAGGTTCAGTCCATAGATATTGATTTTATTATCTTATATCTATGCCAGAATCTGTATTTCATATAAGTAATTTATTTTAAATGGGTGAAGTGAATTCACAGCTTTCAGTTTGAACTTTTCAGTAAATAAACCACTAGGCTCTATACTGAATGGATTTTTATCTCAAATAGCAACCATAATTAAAATTATTTGGTCTGCTTTGGGTACAACTCCTTCGTAATTGTACAGTGTTAAACCTGTAAATTGTACAGGTTTGAAGAAAACCTTTTTTAATAGATGGTTGGTGTTTATATGTCAGAGCTGTAAATGATATTTGGAAATTGCAAATTTGAAATTAGGAGGCATACTTTCTCCTTCAAGTTACACAGATTATCATTTTGTGAGTCCAAAGCCATAGCAGTTATACAGAAAACCTAGGATGAGAAAGGTAGTATGAGTGCTGGTAGACCAGCTGCTGCTTCTGTGAGTACAATGAAAAAGGCTGGTGAAACTTAAGTACAGTCCAGATTTTTAAAAAAATCACACTTTCTCAGGGATCTCCACCAAGTAGTGGGTTTCCTGGCTGTTCCCATGACAGACAGCCTTTTTCTCCAGGTGAGGCCTCAATAAATTGCAGCTATTCTGGTGTTCCTATGGGGGCACTTTGTGGAAATAGTGTGTACTCCCAATCTGTGTTGGTAGGTTCTTTGGTTAGTTGCCAAAGAATGTGAAAGAATCTAATATAGGTTTTTTCCTTGCTGGCAGTTATTCATTGCAGTAAAATAAAGTGGGATCCCAGTAGGGAAGCTTGATTCTGATACTCCCATGTTCTATTCTGAAATAACCACTTTATATTTCATTTATTTTTTTGTCTAGTAATCTCTGAGGCAGGTTTCAAGAGCTCATCAATATAACATGAAAGATTAGGAAAAGCATTGATGAAGTATGGGTGGAAAATTTGTTAATGTGAGAGGAAAAATTGATTGGGAGGCCAAAGATTTAAAGAAGCAGGAGATTCTCTCAAGAGAAGAGGAGTAAGTTGTGTGTTATTATGTGTGTTTTGTATGCGTGAATGGAGATTTGTAAATGATACTGAATTCTAGGTGAATTCTTGGCTTCGACAATCATTGTCAACAGATCAAGCTGCAACATATTTATGTTTTAAAACTTAAATTATAAGGCTAGTTAAATCTTTTTAACAACTACATTTAATGTTCATTGGTATATTTTATGTAAGTTACCTTTTACAATATATATAAAAAAATTCATGTTAAGTACAAATTGGAGATTGGGAATCAGCTTAGGGAAGAGGTTTTTGTGGATCTTCCGTGCTACCAAAGGAAAAAATTCAACTTCTGGGGAATTGGACAAATTTTCTTACCTAGTATTTAAGACTAGAATGCCAAAAAGAAAAATACGAAGGAAATTAAAATCCCTAATTAGCACAGTTATCTGTGAAAACATTGTTACTGGAAATTGAGTGGACTTGAGGTCTTTCTTCCAGAAAACAGGGACTTGATTGTCAGACCTATATTAGGTTCTGAACCTTAATGCCATGTATTTGTACTTATTAAAAATTGTTTCAATGAAAAGTATATTAGTAAAATGAACTTCTAGTCGAGCTGGGAGTTCTTCCAATTGAAAAAATGTGATATTTGTGTGGGACTGTTTGAATCTTTTTGTTTCCTGAGTTTCCCCTCCACTGAGTTGAAGCTAGAATTTCCCTTTTGATAAAAGAATGAAAAGTGAACGTTATTTGTAAATTGATGTTTAGTACTAGAGAGAAAGTTGAAATGCTTAGAATATAAGCCTAATCCTAGGTAGCCTTATAAAAATGTATCTCTATTAACTGTCCCCTGAACCTGTATTTACATTGATTTTCAAGATAAATTTTAAGTTATATTTTTTCCTCTTTTCAGAGCTGCTTCTGAGGGGTTGCTTTTTTCTTTTCCTTTTCTTTCTTTTCTTTCTTTTCTTTCTTTTCTTTCTTTTCTTTCTTTCTTTCTTTCTTTCTTTCTTTCTTTCTTTCTTTCTTTCTTTCTATCTGCCTTTCTTTCTTTCTTTCTTTCTTTCTTTCTTTCTTTCTTCCTTTCTTTTGTAAATTGAGGTGTAATTCACAAAGGGCTGCATTTTTTGTTAAGGTTTCTTACAAGTATGGCTAGATGTTTTACTCTAGTCTTGCAAGAAGGGCCATTTTATTTTTTTAGAGTCATTTTTAAATCATGAGGCCTTTAACTTTGGGGACTGTTTTGCATATGAGTGCTAATACAAATTGAAGTGGACCTCATTGCCTGTCACCCCATGAATGCTGACAATGGAAAAAATACTTGTAGTTCTGGACTAAAAACTGGGGAAGAAATTTAATTTTCTTTTTTGCACAAATCAGAAAAATAACTACTTTGCAGAGTTTCCTTGTTGACTTCAGCAGATAAATTGGACTGATAGTATTACAGATTTAAGAAATTATCTGAATCTTGGTTTGAGTAGATTTGGGATCTACATGCAATATTAACTAGATCAGATAGCTTTTACATTTTCCCATATATACGTAGGCTCTCCCCACCTTTGTCAACATCCATTAGTTATTGAGCTTTGTAAGCTGGCATTGAAACATTACAACAATGTTTTGTTGCACCAATTTTATAAACTTTTACAGTGCAATATGTGTTATTTTTCAGAGACAAACCAAAGGTTAATTTCTCAAGGTTCTTGTTGTTTGCTTTAGCAGCATTTGATGGAGGATCTTTTATATACATTTGTAATAGATGAAAAATAAACCAGATTGCAGATTTTTTTTTAAAGCAAATCATATACCAAGTTTTTGGTCCAAATTATGTAGGATAAGTTAAACTTAAATTGCATTCTGTTAACGAACATGAGTGGATTTGTGTAAGCATAGTTAATGTTGAAATAAAGTTTTAAAAAGCATTTTATGCCTTTGTTTGTTATTGAGACATCAAGTATCGAGGAAATCATTTATTTGGCTGGAATTGGAGGTGTATTAATAATTTTCAAAATCTTTCCCCCAAATAACCCACAGTAGGTAAAAAGGCTGTGGAAATATTTGGAGTAAACAATGCAGTGGGTAGTAGACCAAAGCCTGTCCTCCTATAATCTGGTTTCTGGGAGGTGAAGGGGAAGGTAGGCGAGAAACAACCTGCAGACAATTCATGAGATTTTATGTAGTAATTTTTTCCCAACCATAGGCCCCCTTAACATTTTTAATATACATGTCCAGTCTCAGCAGGACTGATGTTAGTAAATTTTGACTCATAATTGGAAAAAAGATGCATTGAAGGGAAAATAAGTTGAGCTACATTGAATGTTCGCTGAATGTCAGGGCACTGTTTTAAGGATTTTACTGTATTTAATGGAACTCAGAAGAAAATGAAACCCAAGAGTAAGTGTAATCCATATTCTTAACAAGGTTCTGCTTCCTTTGTTAATGGAAGTAAGTAGTTGAGTTATATGTTAAAAGCTTATGCTTTTCTCTGGGGTTGAGAGAACAGGGAGAGGGAGTTGGAAAAACCTCTTCAGCTATGCAAAGCATCAAAACAACTGGATCACATTCTGTCCTGATGCAGCAGGTGACCTGGAAGATCAAGAGTCAGGAAAAAAATGAGTATTTCTTGTTGAACTGGTGAGTGATAAGCCCTCTTTCCCCTCCTGCAAGACTTCCTTTCAGGAACAAAGCAAAATGAATTTCCAGCCATTTATTTTATTTGCATGGTAGAATCAATGAAAGAAGTATGAAAATTTCTGTCTGACAGAGGATATATGGGGAATTTTAATTATATAAATGTTATTGATGTGTGACTTTGTTACATTTAATGAAAGAAAGAATGGTTACAAATGTGTTTCTCCAGCTCCTTGCTACTCCTTTCTCGGAGGCTCACCCTGTTAAGATTTTTACATGTATCGTACATTTGAGCTTAACCTGTTGGCCATCCAGGTATTCTCCCGAAGGTCTAAGTCAGGGCTTGACCCTGGTTTGTAGGTAGAGTAACAGTATAATAGTGTGAGCTCCCCGCTAGGGTACTTCACAGCTTCATCCTCAGCTCCATAAAGGGAGGTTGGTGAGGATGGTAAGAACAATATTCTAATGTTTGGTAATCAGAGGAAGTTTCAGAATTGCAAAATTGCCTTTTTAAAGATTTTTAATGCTGGGGTATATGAGGAGCTTTGTGGCCCTTGCAGTTAGAACTGGGTTCACTATGGACCTCTCTTCCTTACTACTATAGTTGGGAAATTCATTTTTAAATTTATTAAACCTGTTTCTTCAGAAAGTGGGGACATATGTTACATCAATCCATAGAGTGGCTTTGAGCGTTAAGTGATTTTGAGCACTTAGCCTAGTCCTTGTCATGTAGTTTTAGTAGTAAGACCTTACTTTTCCACTAGATAACAAACCAAATAAATATTAAATATTTAAAATATTTCCTCTATTTGGCACGATTAAGTTGTATAATTTACCTGTTGTCTTGCATGTCTTGCATGTCTTTCAAAATAGTGAGCTTTTAATGTTAAAGTACATGTAGGCTTTTGTGTCAAACGGTATTATAATCTCCATCTTGTGTTCACTGCTTCACTCAGTGCACCTAGAAGAATATCTGGCCCACAGTGGGGCAAATAGTTGTTAATTGCCCAGGCCAAGAATGTGTGTGTGGTGTCTTTCTTTGTGTGTTTCTTCTTGATTTCAATTAATTAATATACAATGGTAGTTTTATTGTAATTTTAAAATTCTGGTAATGCAGAAATCTTGGTTCATAAACTTGGATATTTGGATGAATTAACAAGGCAAGGAGAGTTCACCTAAGTAGCAGGAAAAATAGCAAGTCTTGAGAAAGAGATTTCGTTAAGAAACTTATTTTAAGAAAGGTTCAAACTTACGGAGGAGTTGCAGGAGTGGTACCCTGAAATGTTATGTACCCCTTATTTGGATCCACCATTCATATTTGCTTTCTATGTATTATGTATGTGTTATATGGTGGACCCCCAGAAATTAAGTTACAGGAATACCCCTTCATCTCTGAAAACTTCAATTTGCATTTCCTAAGGATAAGTGCATTCTCTTCTGCAATCACACTATCATGATCAAATTCAGGATTAAAGATTGATGTAGACCTTAATATACAATCTTAAGTTCAGGTTGTGCTAAATTTGTTAATGCTACCCTTTTAACAATCTTCCTGCTCCTAGTCCCTCATTGCATTTAGTTGTCACATCTCTTCAGTTTCCTGTAATTTGGAACAACTCCTTAGTTTTTCTTCTTCACAGCATTAAGAGTTTGAAGACTCCAGCCAGCTGTTTGAAGAACATTCCTTAACTTGGATTTTTCTGATTGTTTTCTCATGCTTCAATTCAAGTTGTACATCTTGGCAAGAATACTAGTAGTGGTGCATTACGTTGTGTTAACTTGTACTATTTTGTCTACCAGATTTCTTTGCTGAAGTTATTATTTCCTTTTGTAATTAATATTCTCTGGGATGATATAGTGAAACTCTGTCTTTTCAACAAACCCAGTGATTTTAGCATCTATTGATTTTTGCTTGGATCAGTTATATCTTACCTTAACTGATATTCTCTGTCAAGAAGAGCTTTCTTTCCCTTTTCTGCGTAGACCCAAGTTCTTGTTTCATGTGTTGTCTGACGTTCATTCATTTTACCTCTATTCAGCCAATGGGGAGTGCCCTTTCAAATTCCCTAAATGAGACTCAGAGAGACTCTTACACTGAATAGTTGAAACTCAGATATATCATTTCTCCCTGCTTATCTCATAAGAGTACTATAAAATTTATGACAGCTTGATTGAATGTCTTAAGGGTTAAATTGTGGAAATTTACCAGTGGTTAAGATTCTACCTCCAGAAGGGACAATTTTAGAGAACAATATTCTAATTTTTATATTGATTTTGAAAACTTCACACCTTTCTTTTTTGTATACTCTAATTACTTTTTAAAGATCACATAATGCAGGCACAACTACATACTCAGGAAATTCACACAGGTTAAAATCTATTTTGACTAGCTCTCCCTACTAATCTTACTTTCATTTGTTTCAGAATTAACTACTGTTAATGGCTTACTATTAACTCTTTACCTCCATATGTGTATGCATATTGAAATGCTTGGTTTCTATGCTTTTTACATAACTGGAATTATTGATATTCTGCAATGAGTAGAATTTAGAGATCTTTGTCAGTATTTAGGACCTTTCTCATTCTTTATAACTATTGCATAATATTTCATTGTATGGATGTATCTGGTTTAATCACTTTAATTATTGCCAAAAGTGGTTAACACTCTGGAAGTACTTGAGAGTGGACACCGTGTGAAGTGAGTTGTTCAGGGGACCCATAATAATACCTTACACAAAAGTTATGTTTATGCTTATGTTCTTAAGATAGAACTTCTTTTAGATTTGCTGTAGTAATCAAGTCTTGCACTCTGTATGTTGAAGGTTTTTTTTTTTTTTTGACATAGAAGATGTGTATATACAAGGTGTTTAATTGAGTGTTTCTTAAATGATGTACAACATGTTCATTTAACATTCAGCATTGGTGTGGAAGGGAATAGCCCCTTGGCACTCAGCTAACATTACTGAGGAGAATGAATTATCCATATGATGGCATATTAAGGAACTGCAATTTAATGAGACAGAGGTCCCTGCTTGAGCATGAGCTACAGCAGTTGCTGGAATTAGCCATGTCTGGTGGATCATTGTGGGGAGTCCAGCAGGAGTTTTATTTGCATGGAAGAACACAGATGTTTCTGATGAAACAAAGCACGGCTTAAAGATACTGCGAGTAAGACAGGCAAGTTTGTCCAGTAACAAGCATAGGACATTGAATTAGAAATCCTTTTGTAAGTACCAGGCACTCTTCTAAGCACATCACATTAACGCTTAATCCTGTCAACATCCCTAAGTAGGTTGTTATTCCCACTTTGCTTCCTACAGATGTCACACAAGTAGGAAGTGGCAGGTCTGCATCACAGTGCCTTTTAGAGTAAGTGAAGAATGTTATGTGGGGAAATCGGTGCTGAATAAATACAAGGAGCAATCAGGATGGTGGTCAAAGGCATTTCAGCCTAATGTTAATATATTAATTATATTAACACGATATAGAGGGCACTCTTTAAACAGGCCCCCCTCTATATGATAACATCTAGCTAGTTTATATTTACTAAAGACCATAAGAAGCTTACCACCAGTAGTCAGATTAATTTTACCTTTTTGAGGTGAAAGAAAACTAGTGTAAACCAGTTGTTCCCTGATTCCACTTATGCCTGTTTCTGAAATAAAGCATAAGTGGAATTTTTAGATACACCACAATATTCATTATGTGGGTAGCTATTTAAAAACAGCAGAACCTATATCATCATTTAAAGTTAAGAGCTGGATTTATGTTAAAACATCCTTGGTTCTTGGGCCCTATGAGCCTGCTGTATTGTACAACCTGATATTTGTCCCATCTGATCCATTTATTAGACTATCACTCAAGTTCCAGACACTTGGCAGCAGGTACCTGTCTCCGGGTCTCCCAGAAGCCTTTGGGAGTGGTGGAGACACACAGCAACAAGCCGTCCACTCCAGACAGCAGGAAGTGGTAAGAGCAACAAATATGCCCACGTGGGTTTCTGTCTGCTTGTTTGGCATTAGAGATGGGGAAATGCTGGTAGGTGGCCAATGTGAGGAGAGGGACTTTTCCAACCCGTGTCACTCCATCCCTCTCCTTGTTTGTAGAATCAGGAAAAGGGTTTGTAGGGCCTCAGGGTCATCAGCTTGGATTCTGTCTAAAACCTCCTTTCTCCTTGGAGAGTGATATGATGCTATTTAGGGATGTTAAAGTCCTTCACATCTGTGTTCGCACTACCTTCTCTAACAAGACCATGCAGCTAACTGACTTCCCAAGGTAGCTTTCTGCTAGTGTAAGTGCTCCTTGAGGGTTGGTTGGTTGGGAGGGGAGATAGCCTAGATTTGTATCTGAATGGGCTTTTTCTCTCTTTAAATTTATGAATGTAAGACATGCACAGTGAAGAACAAACTGTTCCTAAAAGATGTATGATAAAATTCAACAGCCTTGTGCTCCCTTGTTTCATCAGTCACGTAGCTACTCCATGTATCTTGAGTCCTGAGGTAAATTGAAGTCAGCGTCAAATTTCTCATTTGATAAATTGACAGTGGAGTCTCTTCATAGTGGTCAGAACACACAGCATTTTATACTGCATCTTCCTCAAGATGATGAACATGCTGAGACCTTGTGGTAGACAAAAGTGGCCACAGATTCTTTGCAGCCCTTCAGTCAGCTTGAATGTGTGCTGCTGTTGCGACTTGCTTTGACCAATACAGTGCAGCAGTGACACTGCGTGATTTCTAAGCTCCAGCCTCCAGAGGCCTTGCAGCGTCTACTCTCATGCTCTTTCTGAGTATGATCACCTTGTGAACAAGCCTGAACTGGCCTACCTTAGGGGGAGATGATAGGTGAGAGTAACCCATGGAAACAGGCCCAGGTTTCCCAGCTCTAAGAACCATCCCAGATGAAGCTCCTGACATGGAGTGAGGTCTGCAAATGCATATCCCCATTGAGCAGAAGAACCCCTAGATCAAACTACCAAACTAAAGAATGGGAGCAAATGAAAGCTCAAGTCACTGAGTTTTGGGGTGGTTAGTTACTCAGCAGTAGATGTGGCTACAAACCTAATTATGCCCTCAGTCTAGTTAAAAAGAAGCATTTAACAAACGAGCAACTACACCTAGAAGAGACTGAAGCCATGCTGAACAGGGGAGTTCGTGGGTGCAGGGACCATTAAGCATTGTTTCCCTTTGTTGAACAGCCTCATCCCCGCTGCCGTGCTGCAAATCTTCAACACATTCCTCAGAATTCCCTTTCCCTAATAGCCTTACTTGTGCACAGAAAGAAAAAGATATTTTCTTTAGCTAGTGTTTCAATTAAATATACCTTCTATCTGGTATTTTAGGGAAAGTAGTGCCCATTTCTCTAATTTCCTTCCTATTGAATATTTAACCATAGTTTAAAGTCAAAGACAGGAAAGAGAGAAATCTTTTTAGGCCAGATGTTAAATGCTGAGGAGAACTGGAGATTATTAAAAAGCTTTTAAATGGGCAACCAGGATCCCATTTTAGTGAAAGTAAAATGTGAAAAGGAACAGGAAACAGGATGAGTCCTACATGAGTAGAAAAGACGAGCCATTTAAACAAATTGAGGGCCAGATTTGGTTTTTGGAGCTATCCAATTTGTGAATAAATAGGGACCTCCAGTTCTCCCGTATACTAAAATAGGGCAAGGATTTTAAATCACAGCTTCTATTTTAGGATAGTTTAGTGGTGTAATTCTTTGGATGTTTGTATTTCAAATTTACTGTGTATGTAATTTCCTATTTTCTTCATCAGAATTTTGTGATAATACTGTGATCTGTCCATGTTACTTGGCAAAGCTCACCAGCGATGTGAAAAGACTCCCAGCTGGCCATGAAAGCAGGCTTGTTTGATTTAAAGCTACCTAAGACAGTAAGACAACACGGAAATTACTGTGGGACCCCAGTTTAGGTTTAGGCAGCATTGCTGGAGTAAGACAGCAAGGGTGTAGCACATCAGATACACACGCACACAGGCATGCACATACTGGCTTTGAGAAATATTCTCAGGGTGGAATTGTAAATGGGAGGATTCAAAGGAAGCTAGAAAGGGAATTAAGAGGCAGTAACAGTGTTTCCAAGGACATTGTGTCATTACCTTTGGAGGTCTTCAAAGTGGGTTGCCTTTCTTTTCTGAAATAACACATTTCCCTCGTAAGGCTGAATAGTTTCTTGCTTTAGGCTTGTGAGGGGCTCTAGTACACAGAGGAAGTGTTGTTTGGTGGTTGAAAACCTGGGTGCTGGTGGAACTGTTTTGTATTGTGATTACGGTGGTTATTAAATGAACCTATATGTATGTTAAAACCCATAAAACATTGAAAAGAGTCAGTTTTACTGTATAATTAAACAAATCCACAGGGTGTTGGGGTTTGTGTTTGTTTGAATCAAGCTCTGTCACTCATTAGTTGTGTGAATGCACAAGTTACTTGTGCCTCAGCATCCTCAACTCTAAATGCAGGTTAATAACAGTACATACCTCCTGCATGGGGTTATTCTAAGGATTCAGTTAATACATGTAAAGTGCTTAAAACAGTGCCCAGCTTGTTGTACCTGCAAAATAAGGGCTAGTTACTATTACTATAAGAATATAAAGGAATAAAAAAGAAGCTATATGGGCTGGCATAGGATTACAGCAGCCATGAATAGTCTGAAATACAATTATCCTGAGATACTTGCCTTTAGGCAGGAAAGGAAGAAACTCTAGAAAAGTGTCAGTGCTCCTAAGCAAATTTGAGTCTGCTCTGTTGCTGTTTCTCAGGGAAGGCAAAACCCAACCAACCAAAAAAGTGCCCTTGTTCTCCGAATTCATTCACTCATGCAATGATTACCTGCTATTTTCCAGGCACTTACTGAAAAGCTAGAGGGATCTTGGCAGTCTCTTACTTCCAAAATCACCTGATGATGTGGTCGTTACCACATGTGTCTTTTTTGAGTGTGTGGCCTCAGTTTTCTCAAATTTACCAACACTACATCAGAGATACTGACGGTGTCTGTGATTAATATCATACCTATTGCACCTACCAGTGAGAATACTAAGACCAATGAAATTCTCCCACTAGTTTGATTACTCAGAAGGTGAATTCTGAGAATTATCCAATAACCCAAAGGAAGCTTCTGAAAAACAGGAACCTGAGGTCTAAGCCATAGGTGTATTAAATATGCTGTAGACTTACGAGTGTTCAGATCATGAAACTCTTGTACTAAATGAGAGACTATTGATGGGTGGTCTTTGACATGAAGGGAAAAAGTGAGGCATTATTCCAACATGGTGTTGAAATATTAACCTTCAGCTGTTCCCCAGCCACTACAGGCCATCAATGGGCAGACAACATGACAGACACATTAAGAGCAAGCAGGTGCTATCTATTCAATTCACATGAGTCTGAAGTCTTGTTTTTACTGTTTAAGAATTACTCTTTGACAGTTGAGAGAAAACAATCCCCCTGGGAGGAGGAGAGCAGCCAACAGAAAATGGAACAGTCTGAGAAAGAGTGGAAATGATTCTATTGCTCCATGAGACAGAGCCAAGTGGGAGGGAGGCCAGTGTAAATGATCAGAGGCTGTTCTACAAAACAGCTCTCCTCAGCTTGAGTGCTGGGTGCCTAATCAGTGGAGCAGTAACCACTCTGCCATGTCTGGCACAGCTGGAGCTCCAAGTTAGTCATCTGTAGGAAACTCGCCTTGATCTCCATTTTGCAAGGAGTGTCTGAATGGTCAAGAAACACAAGCACACATGATTGCATCTGTACTTCACTTCTTGGTTATCATGGAAAGTGTCACGAGTAACATAATTTTAGACTATGGGGAACCACACATTAAAGTTCTATTGATTGGCAGGGCTTGCTGTTTATGGTGATTAAAAATATAGAATGTGTTAAACTTTACTTTGTCTTGGTAACTGAAGAACATGCTGCTGTTTTAAAGAGGGCAAAAAAGAGATGGTGGAACTTAAAAAAATCCTGCATTTAATCTCACATAGAAGTCAAAAAGCCCTTTGATGGCACATATTTTACTCCTTTTAAGGTATCATGACATGCTGAACGACACAAGGGTGCAGACTGAAGTAAACTAACTAGTATAAATTTGCTTAATGGTTTCCTAGCCCCTCAAAATAACCTGTTTTGTGGCAATGAGGGGGCTGTGCTGACAGTTTGCCAGTAATTTCTCCCCTTTAGTAATTCCTGCATGCTGCCATAGTGTAAATGATAGTGACTCAAGGGCAGTCTTCAAACTAAGTTAATGGATTAAGAAGTATCCATAAACTGACTTAAGCTCAGAAACCAACACAGTAAGAAAACTTTCTTACAGCAAAACCCACTATTGACCAGTTGGATATACCAGCACTGATCCTAGGCTGCATTAGGTTGGCAGAATGTGGAGTAAATTAATAGCAGATCCTAGTGGCCATTCTCCACTGTCTAAGCACAGAGGGTCTTTTTTGGTTTGAGGTACTGTAACCACCCTTTTCCTGTCTTTCTTGCCAATTTTTGCTGAGAATCATAAAATGTTAGGACTGAGAAATATCTAGTGTCATTCCATTTTATAGATGAGAAAATTAAAACCCAAAGACATTAATATAACCAGGGAAACTGAAACTTACTTAATAAACTGCACTGTTTGAAACTCCTAGCAAAATACCTTGGAACATTTTTAGATATGCCAAAGTCAAGCTTTAATTAATTACATTACATTTTAGAGGTAAAAGAGACTGTGACTATAAATTATGAATATTAAAAATTTTTTTTTGCTAGTCAAGAGGCCTAAAAGCTTAAGGATAAGATAAGGAAGGCAAACTGTTCTGCCTTCTAATATACATATAAGTTATCAGGGTAGAGACAGCATCAATTTTTGGGTTCTGTATTTCTCCACAAATGCCAAATTTACTGTATTTTATTCATTTTATCTAAAGATTCAAGCCTAAGCTCCAAGCTGTATTTAGTGGATACAAATATAATGTTCACAGTTTTAAGTTGTAAAATAATTGTATTTCATTCTCTCTAAAATAAGAAAAAAACCCTACAAGTCCAGTAATAATTTTCTCAACTTGAGAAGCTACCGCCCTCTAGAGGGTGGGTTTGGAAACATCTGGGATACTTTCCAATTTTCCAAATAAGGGCAGGAGAGTTGCTATTGGCATTGAGTATTTGGGGATGAGGGATGCTCATAAAGAACTACCTCCCCCAAGATGCCAATAGTGTTCACCTTGAAACATGATGGAAGTGAGATCTACAAAGTTTTTACAAGTTGCATCTGAAAATTAATTTATTCTAGAATGAGTGACTGAGTGAGGCTAGAGTGTATACGGTGACAGAGAACATGGGACTGTCAAGAAGGTCATGCTAAACCTGAGTCTACAGGAAGCTCCTGGATCTGTGTTTCAGGCCAGTTTACTCTATAAGCATTTATCTCAACGTTGAGATCTGGGACTTGACTGACCAGTTGGTCATTGTACTGAGCTATAGTACTACTTACTTACTCAACTAGGAATACCTAAAGGGAAAGATTTCTGACTGACGTAACGTTATACCATGTTTACAGGCAAATGTTGATAAAATGGTTAGTGTTCTGATACTTGGAGAATAGACTTCAGATTTCAGGAAGATATAACTTGAATCCTTTTTAGTCTTAAGATTTGCAGGCACTTTCAGATTATGTAACGTAAACTTCTAATTGTTCTCCATCATCTATTCTCCCCTTCTTAATAGAAATCCAAAATCCTTATTTCCCTCCACACCCCTAGCTTCCCTGTGGGGGCGTGTGGCCATGTAACTGTTAACCAATGGATGATGTCATGTCTGCAACTTCCATCTTCCGCTTTCTTTTAAATAGGGGAGCTGTGTGCTCTTCACTCTCTTCTCTTTCCATTTGCTGCAAAAAGATGACAACTTGAGCAACCACCTTAGACCCAGAGATGGAAGCCATGGAGTGCTCTCCCTGTTGGGTCCTGGGATGACTACATGGTGCAGAGCCACTTACTTCTATCTCACTTAAGCCAATGTATTTTGGAAAAACTGATTTTCTGCCACTTTTTTCATATGCCAACTGCTAAGTTGCTCTCTCAACTAGACTCCAAATAAGAAATGCCATCTGGTCTTGGTTAAAAATAGTAGCAGGAGAACACTGAATGTAGCAGAACTCCTTTTTTGATATATTTGGGCCACAGACACACACATATATGCACCATACAAAAAAGTAACTTGTGTTTACAAACTCAGTACTTTAAAGAGAAGCACTGTCCAGAGTAGTTTAAAAAGGACAGGAGAGGGGAAGAGGTGGGGAGCTTTAGTACCATGATATTTAACAAAATCCAATGTATGTAATATGTTCTATATGGTTAATCTTCAATGTGAGCAAGGTCAGCTTCGTATACTTATTCTTTCTTTTTCTGCAGATTGTACACAAGGGCAGGAGGCTTCTTGGTTTTATAGGCCACGCTTCTCGGGATGCGCTTTCCTTTGACGTTGACGATATGTGGTAAGAGTGGGGGCCGGACCGTCAGTGCTGTTCCTTGAGGTGTATAGCCTCGGAGGTGCAGTCTGTCCTTAAACTGAGGCGTCACTGCGACCCAGCCTATGCAGACAAGGGGCAGAACACAAATGGGTGTTAGCAACCACCTTACCAAAAACACCAAACGCAGCTCAGAATGGAGACCTAAAGGAGGCTGCTGCTGTCTTTCACTCTGTTTTTTTTTTTTAAGACATACTATGCATTCGCGAAAAGGTACAAATTTATTTTCAGAGTAGGTTGCATCTTATGAATAAAGTAGTATGTAATTCTTAAATATTCAGCTATGTCAGTTAAGGTACATTTATAATAAAAATGTACTGTAAGTTTGTAAGGCTACTTTATTTACCTTTTAAAAAGTGCTTAGTGTAAAATTACCTGCAGAGGAGAACTTGATATCAGCCACTGCTTCAGATTCCCCAGGTCCTTCGTCTAATGTAATGTCTTCAGCAACAAGAGGAGGAAATCCTGCCATTCTTTCTTCTCCACCCATTGGAACCTTCCATGGGAAGGAAATGAAGATATTTGGAAGTTCAAATTAAACACCTCATAACTCTAATATTAAGTAAGGCATTGATAATTCTGGGAGGGTATCAAGAATAAAATCCTTTCAAATATTCAACTGTTTAACATTTAAACATTCCAAACACTTCCAGTGTCAAGGGCCCCATGTGGGCGTCCATCTGGTGGTAACCTCCAGATAGCAGAATCTTGCTTTATTAGCTTACACTATTTTTACAGCTCTACAGACAATAACGTTGGGCAATTAAGGCAACATCCTTCCAAACACCTTAGTTCTTATAGGCCTGGATGGACTGGGAGATTAATCCCCACCTCATTACAAGTCAAGGGTACATGTATAATGGGTAAGATTCAGTTTCTATGTTTACAGGTGTTTCTGTGGATTGGAACTGGATAATAACTTACTTATTAATAGATCTCTCTGTGTTTTACAGTAAGGACATTAAGACAGATGTTACAATATGGCTCCTGCCCCCAAGTAAATCAGAAAGTGGAAATAACATATAAACTAATTACAAGGTAAGAAATGCAATGAGAGGCATCTATTAAGTACTATGGTTGTGGAGGAAGAAGTAATGGAAGTGTTTCAGTCAAGGAAAACATTAATGAAGAGCAGTATTTTGAAAAACAGGTTGAAGTCACTCAGTGGAAAGGTATTCTGGGTTAGAATCATGTACAGATACAAAAACTGAAAAAAAGATAATGGGTTCAGGGAACTGTAGTTTAATTGTTGGGGGGGAGGTGTATTTGTGCGTGCGTAATAGTTATGAGACTTCTCTCAGTAATGTGGAACTACCAAGGAATTTTAAGTAGGTCAGAGAAGAGGTAAGGATAAAAAAAGAATACTGTGACTTGCTTTGTATTTTGGAAAAATCTCCCTAGTGCAGGGCTTTCAACCTCAGCACTCCTGACCTTTTGGGCTGAATAATTCTGTTGGGGGAGGCTGTCCTGTGCATTCCATAACTTTTAGCAGCATTTCTGGCCTCTCTACTCAGCATCCACCAAGATGTGAAACCAAAAATTTCTCCAGGCTTTGCCAGATGGCCCCTTGGGGTAAGAGTCAACCCTGGTTGAGAACCACAGCTCTAGTGGGGTGGGGTAGGAGGAGGGCAGTAGAAACTGAAAGCTGGAAAAATACTTAAAGATCTCAAAAATAGCCTAATGGAAGCAGATTATGTTTGGACTACAAAGCTGGTTTCAGTGATAACTAAGAGGCAGGACTGACTTTGACTTTGGAAGTGAGCAAAACCAGAAGGCAAGGATGATTCTCAGGGCAGCCCAAGAAACTGTTTATATTATGCTGGGAGAGAAGTCTGCCTGTTGCTTTGAGAAGTATCAGTGCTGTTCATTCTGAAAACTACACAGATGCATGGGGGTAGAACACCATAGTGTTCATTTTTATGAGAGCTGTATAAACGAAGGACATTTTCTTTCCTGTAAGTCTCGGGTTATCTTACAATTTGTGTATTAATTGTTTTATCTAAAAAGTGAATGAATTTAACAGGAGAACCGAGGTCTTCTGTGGTACAAAATCGACAGATCCGATGTTGCTATTTGCTTTTATATGCTCACTACATGTCTCTGGAGTATTCACTTTAGGGCAGTGACCTCAATGGCGTTTTAATTTCACAGTGGCTTCCTTAGGAAATCCAGAGAGAAGGAAGCATTTACTCCTCAAGTCAGGTTAGTTTTATCCTCACTGAAGGGCGGGTGTTTATTCTGCATTTTGACTTACTTCCGGTTGCATGAGCCTTAGTTAATGGTAAATCACTGGATGCAGCTATTTTTGCAGTAAATACATCCCACCATCATCATCACCACCACCACCACAGATACTTATATAGTGGTTACAACGGTGCCCTGGAATTTAATCTTCTCCACAACCTTATGACATAGGTACAACGGACAGAGATAAAAAAAAACTTGCCTAAAGTCACACAGCTTTGCTAAGTGGTGGAGCAGAGCTGGATTTGAACCCAGTCTGGCTCCAATGATCTTAAATATTATACACTAGCCAACAGTGTCTACAGCATGTCTGGTTAGAGCTAAACAGTCCCTACTCGGTCTAAGGAGGACTTAGTAAGAACAATTTCAGTGGCACAGAAAGGGCCAAACAGGGACTGCAGAGGATGGGATGTGAGGAGCAAGAATAACCTAGATTGTAAAGAGAAGGAATGAGCAGAACACTGATTTTTGTTTTGTTTTTTAAGACCAGAGAAATTTTAACACACTACTCACAAGCCCAAGGAAGGAAGGAAGTAGAGCAGGAGAGAAGAGGTGGGAAAATCTGTAAGTGTCTGGCATTATAAAAACCTGGGAGGAGAGCTTTTCCACCCCAACGACAGCTTCTCAATTTCGGCACTTCTGACATCTTGCACCAGGTAGGTCTTGGCTGTGGGGGCTATCCTGTGCCCTGCAGGATGGTTAGCATCCTCTCTGACCTCCCCCTCTAGATGCCAGCAGCACCCCAAGTTGTGAGAATACCTGTAACTTCTCTTCACTCCGCACTATCCAATACAACTTTCTGCAATGACGTGGCTGCTGGGCAGTTGAAAAGTGGTCACAACGACAGAAGAATTGAATTTTCAATTTTATTAAATTGTAATTAATTTACTTTAATAGCCACATGTGGCTATCGTTTTGGACAGTGTTACCTAGAAAAACCCAGCTCTGTCACTATTTTAGGATCAGTCCAATCCAACATCCCTTTTCTTGTAAGAGCCCACCTCACTTTATAGCCAAAATCCTCAAGGTGAACAGGGTAAGGGGAGAGCTAGCTGTTGGTGTAATGAAGATGGTTCTGTCCAACAAAGGCTTTCTTAACAGGGCCGAGGGACTGTCACAGGGGATGTTAACCCAACTATGCAACCATCAAAGCCTGTCCCCTCACCTTGAGTAATGTATGACCCGCATGCTTCTGATACACAGTGTCTGCCCTGTCCAAGGAAGTAATGTGCACGGGAAGGAAGTTTGAAGCCACAACTGTAAACCAAGCTGACTGACTCCCCTTAAGAAAAGAAGAAAGAATTTATTTCATACAATGAAAAATTTGCAAAACCAGCACATTACAAGGTACAATTAAAGGAAAAAAATCAAACTCCCTGGTAACTGTAATCAAACCTACATCAATGTCTAAAAAAGGGAGCAAAATATGGCAGAAGCAGTGCATTTCACCTGTTTATGGGACTATGATTCCTTCTATAGGCTTGTTGATACATCATCATCATCATCATCATCATCATCATAATAATAATAAACTTCTGTTTTGAAAAGCAAAAGGAAATACTGTCTCCTTTATGTCCCTGTATAAAGTTGAGTTTAAAATACTAACATTCTATGGGCTCTAAGGGGAATTAAGTGTTTAACAGGTGTTAAGTGTGAAAGTCTAACTTTCCAACAAATTATAAACCCACACAAACCCAAGAAGTTGCTATAGGCAATGGCCTGCAAGTTACATTTAGTGCTGTTGGACATATCCATGTTTCATTTTCCTTTTTCTCCTCACTTTGGCAAAACAGGGATCAACTCTATAGATAATCTAAAGTCCCTGAATGATGCTATGTAAATGAATACCAAATCAAAAAATACATAAAATTACACATACATGGGATATAAAAAGTGTAAAATTTATTTAATGCATATAAACTCTGTACCTAAAGCTGTGAGCTCTAATTTCCACATAAAACATTTCAACATAAAACAGTATCAGAGGGAAAGTATCTTTTCTTAATGCCAAGCTGAATGGGGCACTTAACTTCCTATTGAAAATACAGGTTTTAATACCTAGTACTTTTTCCCTCCATTTCTTTTTCCTAAGTTTTTATTACAGACATTTTCAAACATATACACATAAAAGAATAGTGTATCAGCCCTACAAAGGGAAGACCTAGTTTTGTTCCTCTATCTGCTTCCTTAAAGTAAATCCCAATACTAAGTCATTTCTTAGTGGTACAGACTTTCCTTACCTGCAGAAAATCTATGCGGCCTATGGCACCCAAAAATAGAACCATTCCTGGTTTAAGCACGAAAGTTCTTGGAACAATGGAGTGTGTTGGCAAAACAACATTTACTTCTTTTTCTGTTAGAAGATTTAAAATCTATAAAGCAAAAGGCAGAGTTTTCAGAGAATTACTTTCAATGAACATCTATATTGTGATATACCTGTAAGATAAAAAGTGATAATAAAATATTGCAGGCTTCACAATAAATAAAACTATGTATTCCAGATTTTGCTGCACATAAAATTCATATATTCTTTCTGCTTAAATGAATCATTTTACGAATGGCTCTATTTTATAACTTAATCTTGAGTAATGGCAAAATAACTTTATAGGAGTATGAAACAGAAGCATCCCTCGAATTCTGTCAAATTTGGTGTGAACTGAAAGCCCTAATGATTCAATCCCAAGCTAGAAAATAGGTTGTCTCCATCAAGGCTTCTGGGGAGCAGCAGTTGTCAGCTAAAAGTCACGTAACATGCCACATTCAATCCTACAGTGGAAAGTATGCACTTTCGCAATGATCACCCACTTCTAGCAGCAAGTAAAGAGCCTGAAGAAACTTTTCTAAATTCCCGTCTTTGGTTTCCTTATTTTCCCCAAATACTCAGGGGGGAAAAAAAAAGGAGAGAGAGACAGAGAGAAAGTTATAAATCCTGTGGCTTCTAAGGATGAAGAGCTCCTAAAGAGACAAGAGAAAAAAGAAAAGGAAAGCCAGGCATACAAGATTCTCGCAAGATTTAAGGAATCAAAATCTGATTTAAAAGAAAATAGAGAAAGTTAAAAAACAGGTAAGAAACCTTTGAGAACTTGCACCTTAAGAAAAATAACAAGGAGATAAAAAATGTGTGATACTCAGACAGGCTCACAAGAAAATACATATAAAGGGGCTGCAAATAGTTTTTCTTAGAATTTGTGTTTGACACAGCACATTAAAAGCCACCTGCCTGGAAGGAACACTGTAGAGCATCTTTGTGTTCCTCTTGTTTACGGGTGATTTGGACGTTTATCTTTTGCTGTTGTTGTTTTTTCAAATATTGTTCCTTATAATAGAAAGTTTAATTAGCTCCAGAATCTAAGTTTATGAATGACAGTGGTCACAAATTTATAGCTACTTATCACATTTAAAAATAAGAGTTTCACAATTTTGCAAAACAAACTGAGAACCCCTCCATCTTTTTATGTGATCTGGAAAAACATAACATGGCATTAGAATAGGAATTTCCCTGTAAATGTGAAAAAGCCCAGCCCTAAAATTGAGGGGCTCAAGGAATAGAGGAAAAATGTAAAGGATTGCTATTATCTTGGATTCATTTATCTCTTTTAGTCTGCTGTTAAGTAAAATTAAATGATATATATATTAAAAGCCACCTGCAGTAAAGAAACCTTTTAACCCTTTTACCAGAGACCCTAATACTTCCATTTCACAACAGAGTTCCTTGGTTCAGTTAGGAAACACTGGTTGAAGGCATCAAATAAATAGATCAATAAACTGACACTGAATCCTACTGCCTGAAAGAACTTTTATATTTAAAACCTTGCAGGTCTCACTGCTGGGTTCTTGCCTTTCTGACTAATTGACTAGAGGGTACACATGACCAAAGTAACTGCTATCCCTGACCTGAGTCTAAAAGGGGAGAATGAATTGGTGAAGTTAAAGTGACAGAACATTACTAGGAAGCAGTGCAGTTGCTCTGAAGTTCTGGATTGCTAAAGAAGAAAAGACTGGACACAAACAATTATTGTAGAAGGCAAAAAAGGTTAAAAGACCTATATGCAGACACCAGATAGAATACAATTCTGAGAATGAAACGATAAGTGATTCTGATGAGGCAAAAGGGAGGAAAAATACTTAAGAATCTAATGTTGTTTCACAGAACTATACATAGACAATTAGGTAAATTAGAACCTGGTCAGTAACCAGATTCAGAGGAAGCTGATTAATGGATCTGTTGTAAGGCTGTATCCTAAATGCACACTTGACTCAATTGATGACTTGGATGATGATCCAAACTGCAGATGAATAAAAGGTTAGATTTAATGAGCATGTAGGATATAGGCTTAATTGAAGATAAAATCCAAATTGCCCAGGAGATTCTGCAAGTAATTTAAAAATATGTGCAAAAACAAGATAGATAGAGTTAATCCTATTCTAAATTAGGCTCATCTGAGGCACTTATACAAGAAATTTAGTTGTTTATGTCATACTTTAAGAACAAAAACAAATTAGAAATCATTGTGACAAAGGGTTTGTGTTCATCACTAGCCCATCAAAGAGAATAGCTATAGGAAATGAAGACAAATCGTCTGGATTATGTCAGCACAGTAAGTACTCCATCTTTGTCGGATGAACCAGTGAAAGAAAAAAAGGGTAGAATGAAGGAGAGAGAGAACAGTATACTTTAAAATACTTCAAAGTCTGGAAAAGTAAAGAGGCATTACATTTGTTCTGTACAGCTTTAGGGAACAAGGAGGACAAGTGACAGGGAGACTGCTCAGCTCAATACAAAGAGCAGTCAAAGACCAAAGAGCTGACCTTGGAAGGTGAGGTGACACTGTTTCAGGTGAATGCGAGTCATGCTGGGTTCACTGCTTGATGGATATGTTATAGAGGGAATTCAAGCATGAAACAGGTGACTGGACTGTAGTGATATTTATTTCTTTCAACCTCAAAATCTAGGATTCTGTAAATGTCTCCCTCACTAAGGTTGGTATTTTAGGTACTATAACCACAAAAGTTATAAGTAGGTTGGGATTTTAGGTATTATAACCCCAAAGATGTAAGTAGGTTGTCAGCAGTGAAGCCTACCAAATGGCATATAGAACTTGATGGTTTATAGATTCATCTCTGAACCGGTTCTATGAGTGAATCAGAACTGAGTCTAAAAGAAAAGGGCACCTCTTTTTTGCCAATTAAGAGAGTAGTTGTACAATTAAAAGTTAATGTTTCTAAAACACGTCAAATACATACACAATTTTCTTTTGAAATTCCAGGGGTGTCGTAAAACCAGTGGGCATCTTTCACATCTTGTGGGGTTAATTCTACTCGTTTGGTGGGTTTAGCTGCAACTGTAAGAGGTTCATTTCCCATGTCAAAGGCAAGTGAATCAGCATCAAACTCGAAGGTAGCTTCATCCTTCTGCTCTTCTGAATACAAGAATGTTCTTCCAACTCTTCCTAGAACAAGTTATACTGAAGTTAGTAGTTACTCCTTTAAAGATTTTGACTCAAGACAGATAATTCTTATGTTTGCCTCAAACAAGTTACTAAGACTATGGTGTATGGAAGGAAGTAAGACTACAATGATACTTTTGCTTTATTTCTAAAGGCAGTGAGAGTCAGACTCTTACACTGACCAAGTATGTATGTATGGCTGTGCATACTAAGTGGGGGGATTGGGGGTGTGGGGTGATAGTGTTGGAAATCAAACTGTTTTTAGTAAAGAAGGTTGAAAAAAGATACCAAGGGAAGAGGGACCATCCACTTTAAAGCCGGTACAGTTCAACAGCCTGTACTGGTTTGCAAGGAGGGGGCTCGAATCTTGGTGAAAATGCTTCTACCACTGACAATAGGAGGCAGTTATTCACGCTTCCTTTCCTTCCTTTTGCTTCCTTTAATATCTACTGTCTCAACTTTCCCAGTGCAATGAATTCTGGATTTCCAAACATTAGCCTTGCCTCTAAAAGGAACTCTGTGTTCCAAAATGACTAATTTCTCCCTCCAAAACTGGCTAGCCCCACAGAGCTGTAGTTCAGGTTGCTCAACAAAGAATTTTAGCATAGACCCAATAAGACTTTTGCTATAGAAGGTGCTTACCTACTACATAACCATGCTTTTTCAAGACATTAAGTTGGTTTTGTTCTTGCTGGCTAAGATCTTTTTCCACTTCAGATGCATTTCTTTCAAGCCTTTTTTGCCTTTGAAACATTCTGTAAGGGGTTGGGTTACAGATAGGAAACTTCAGGAGATTTAAGGTAGTACCTAAAATACCAAAGAATAAATACGTTATTATAAACATTGTACAAGAAAATGGAGTAAAACTAACATTTATGAGGAGCTACGCTGTCTTGGGTACTGTGATTATTTCTCTTAACTTTCAGGGCAATTCTCTACAAGATTATCCTTACTTTACAGATGAGGAAGTAAACTCAAGAGATTGGCTCACAGGCTCAACCAGGATTTGAATACAAAATCTATAGGCCTGTTCTCTTCCCATCTTCTCCATACTACTAACCATTATAAAAGCACTTCTATGTATAAGTCAACCAAAGTCCAGGACAGAGAAGTACAGCTTATCAAGCAAAGTTAAACACTGGTTTCAAAGGAACAAACGAAGTAGTTCCTTTTGCCAACTGTTAGATACAAACAGGGTCACAGAAGGACTCATTTTGCAGTTACCACAGACATTCCTTAAAGCCACAAAGTTGACATTTCCTCTCTACAAAGTCATGTACCATGCTGCATTAGTGAATTATTCAAATGTTAAATGTGTATGGTATACAGATGTCGTGAATAAACTGAAGACATGAAGAGTAAGACTGAGGGGGTGGAGAGAGGTTTAGAAAGTAAAAGGACTTTTTGGAGAAACATACAAAGAACTAAAGCTACAAGGGAAACCTCCAAGACAGCAGGAACTTCCCTGTGTCCCCTATAGGTGCCAGAACAGTGACTGGAACACAGAAGTACTCTTAATTATTTCTTTTGGAAAGTCACAACATATACTGTATTTCCTAGCACTAAACTGACACAGAACAAAGGTGTGACTAAGTAGGCAGAGAATTTTTCAAGGGAAGGCTCCAATCAGCCTCTGGTGTACACAAAGGAAGGATATAGTACTAGGTGCCTGAATCGCGACCAGACTTCTCAGAAGACCAAGGGGACGGGCCGCCTAATGCTCACCAGGCCAAGGGGAGATGGTGGCCCTGTCGATAGCCTCAGCACCCTTGGCGATGCAGTAATCTGACTCCAAGAGCGTGTTGAAGAGAGTGGACTTGCCAGTGTTGGTGGCGCCAACCAAGTAGACGTCGCCACGGTAGCGCCAGGAGCGCTGGAGCACGGAGATCAATTCTTCGACTCCATAGCCAGTCTTGGCGCTGATGAGCCGCACGTCCCTGAGCACCGTGCGGGACTTGGTCGAAGGAGTCGCATTCTCCTCCCCGTCCCTAGGCCGGTCCCTGCTGGGATGTTGTGGCCTTCGGTAGCCAGGGGGCGGCAGGAGCCCGGCGCGGGCACAATCGTCCCACAGTCGCTCCCGGAGCCGCTGCCGGTAACCAGGAGTATCCTGGGGCAGCAGGTCCACCTTGTTTCCTAGCACGATCAGCTGCTTGGGGCCCACCATCGCGGGCAGGTGAGGCAGCAAGTTGTCCGGCAGATCGAGGAGGTCCACCATGTAGAGCACCAGGGAGGGCTCGGGCCGCCGCAGTGCGGCGCTCACCAGCTCCAAGTACTGCTCGTGGCTCACCTGCAGACGCAGGGCGCGCCGGTGATGAACCAGCAGCCAGCAGCGCTGGCACACCGTCCGCGCCAGCCCGTCTTCGGTCTGCGCCGCCGCGCTGAATTTCTCGCTGGGCAGGTAGCCGGGCAAGCCGGGGTCCTGGCAGTGCAGTTCCGCCCCGCAGCCCGAACAGTTCAGGCCGCTAGGCGGCACCGTCGGGTCCGGGTGCCCCACCACCGGGTGCACTCGCCCGCTCGCCCTTAGCTTCCGTAGCCGCCGCTCCTCCCGCCGCTGTTGCCTCTGTTGCTCCTCTTCCTCCTGCCGCTGCTGCAGCTCCTGCAGCTGGTGTTGGAGGCTCAGTGCGGGCTCCGGCTCCGGGACGTACTCGGGGAACAGAAAATGCTCCTCCATGTCAGCACTTCCCTTGTAACCCCCAGTCGCTGTCGGGCCACAGGGAGGCCCACGACCCAGGCCCGATGGGCGCTGGGAGCAGCCGGCGGCGCATCTTCTCTCCAGAAGCGCCTCCCGGAGGCCATGGCGTACTACCATGAGAGCGGATCCCCGCAGGACCCTGCATAGCAGCCTAGACGTGAAACGGGCGGGCAGCATGAGAGACGCGAACGCGGGCAAAGGGGCGGGGCCACCTGCTCGCATGCGCACTGAGGCCCCAGAGTCGCGTTAATCACTGGAGGAAAGCCCGGGACTACCTGAGAGCAGTCATTTGTCAGTTGGCGCACTTCCGCTCCTCCTCCTAAATCTAATGTCGTGAGTTCTCGCGATGAGAGTTCTGTGGCCTGGAAACACACTTAACGCGGAGGTAAAAGTACCAGGGACTTAGGCTGAGCTAGGTTGGCAGAAAAGGGCTAGGTTGGCCGAAAAGGTTAGTTAACTGAGTGAGGGTTTGTTCACTTTCAGACTTCTTCAACGCGCTACCGTCGGCACTTACCTGCCGTTCAGAAATCACACTTTTGAACCTTTAAAAAAATTGAGGTATAGTTGATGTATACAGAAATCGGTTTTAAAGTTTCGTGTTTTTAAGTCTTTGAACTAAAAAAAAGCATCGAATGTTGCACACTCACAGCTCAATCTAAAACCTATTAGTATAGATTCTTTCTATTTTTTTTCCAGGTGCCATTATATGTGCAACAACATTGAAAACAAAAACTGTCATTGGCTGGATCCAACACTGAGACAGTAGTAGGAGTGGTCCTCGCCGTAAGCTACAGAAGCGGGGAACTGCAAATTGTGCATGTGCATACTAACACTTCGGGAACCTTTGCTTAAACTTCGCACAGGCGCAGACTTTACAATGACGTCTTTGTGGGCGGAGTTTTGCTTGGGACGCAGAGTATTCTGGGAACACCAGAGGCGGAAATCACTTCGCCTCACGCTGTGGATGTCGGCGGTTGCTGCGCGCTGTTCTCTGTGACTTCTAGAGTTTGGAGCTCGGGAACCGTTTGCCAACATGTATGACGCGGACGAGGGTAGGTGAACACTCCGCGGCGACCCACGTAAGGAGGGAAACGTGGGGAGCTGGACGAACAGGATTTGGGGCCTCTTTTCCGGCCCGCCGCGCAGCGTTTACAGACGTTTCCCTTACATTCCCTAGGCCCGGAGCGAATCCGTTACTGCAAGAGGTGGAGGGTGCAGGAAACGTAGTAATCTCAGTCAGGGAGAGTTTTTGTCTCCTACCTGCTCCTGAATAAACCTGACGCTCCCTTCCTGTATTGAAATAGCGTGCAGAACCATACGGCAAATAACCGTTGTTTTGATTTTTGTCTGAAGCAAAGGGCTCCTCGATTTCCCGTGAGGCCAGACCTAGTGGATTTATTGAATAGTTGAATTTTTGAGCGTAACCCTGTGCCAGGCATTGTGTTAGGCTCTGAAAATACGCCGGGGATAAGAAGTATAGTGCTTATGTGTTGGATGTAGGGGAAGGGATGGGTCTAGTTTGGCATTTCTTCACGCTGTCCTGTGCCAAATAAATTATCTTAAAAGATACATTTCTTCCTTTCACAAGATGACAGAATTCTAGGTGGTATGTATTTTACTGAACAGGGCCAATATACCGTTTTTTTCCCTTTAACTTGCAGAATTTTTAGTCATGTGTAGTGTATTTTCATTATGTATTTTTATTGCTTTCCCTTCCACTTTCCACAGCTACTATTTCAAACTTCATTTTCTTCTAGCTCCTGATCTCGTGTCCACCCCTCACATTTCTATTTATTCCCTCAGCTACTTAATGGAGAAAGTAAAAGTAAAAAAAAAAAAAGTGAATAGTACACTCTTAAGAATTGGGGGCGGCCCAAACCCAGTGAGGAAAAATGATGCCTTTCCTTTGTTTTTCCTGTCCTTATATCCTGGTTTCGTGATTGATTGATTAATTGATTGACAACTCAGGTTCTCTGTGCTCTGGTTGATTGACAGCTCAGGTTCCTTGTGTTCTGGTTAATTGACAGCTCAGATTCCTTGTGTTCTGAGTTGTTCCTTTCCCCTTCCTCTCCCCTTGCCCAATGCTCATTTCTATCTAAACTACCTAACAGAAGCAGAAACTAAACTGTTAAACTACACTGTTTAAACATCTCTTGTCTCATTTTTATCTTTGGTCTAGAAATGTGTTAGCATCATTGTATTCTTTTTTTTCTTAAGTCCTGTCTCAGAAAAAATTTTTTAGAAAGTTTTTTTAGCTTAATTTTTTGTAAGTTTTTATTACTTATTTTTATGGAGGGGTTAATTAGATTTGTTTGTTTGTTTACATGGAGGTACTGGGGATTGAACCCAGGACCTCATGGATGTTAAGCACATGCTCTACCACTGAGCTATACCTTCTCCATTTTATTTTTGAATGGAGGTACTGGGGATTGAACCCAGGGCCTTGTGCATGCTAAGCATGTGCTCTGCCACTGAGCTATTTCCCTCTCCCGTTTAGCTTAATTTTTTGAGTAGGTAATATATTCTCATTATTCATAAGCTAGGAAATATAAAAATGTTTAAAAAGTGTAAGGTCTTACTCTTGTCCACTGTCTGTCCCATGAAAACCTTCTGCTCAGGAGATAACCAGTGTGCTTAGATTGTGGTCTCTATAGATGATTTATGCATATTCAAACAAATATAAAAGGGATCCTCCCCCCCACCCCTTTTACAGATAAAAAGTAGCACCCACACTTTTCTGCACCTTTTTTTTTTTTGGTATATGTCTAAAAGATTTTCGTACTAGTACATAGAGAGCATCCTCATCTTTTTCTTACAAAATGTCGAATCTGTTCACTCTTCCTTCCCCTCTGCCACAAATCTAGTTCAGGCCACCACCATCTCTTGCCTAGATTACTTTCCCAGACTCTTAACTGGTTTGTATGCTTTCAGTTTCCTTGCCTCTCCAATCCAGTGTCTAACAGTAATGATCTTTCAGAAATGAAAATTTCTAGACACACTCTTACAAAATCTTGGAATGGTTTCTCACAGCTCTTTGGGTAAAGACCAAACACTTTTACCAGTCCAACATCACACTCTGTGCTTTGGCTACACTGGCCTTTTATTCCTTAAATATCTTTTGTTGTGGAACGATTTGCACAAGTGTTTTCTGTTTGTAGTTCTTTCTCTACCCTTTGCACCATCACCCGCTCCTTTTGCCTGGTATACTCCTATTAATTCATGCATGAGGTGTCTGTTCAACTCAGCTTTTGGGAAGTCTTCCCAACCTCCTGGTTGGGAAGGTCCTGGTTAGGACTGTCCATATCACTTCAGTTTAATTGAGTTTATGTTGTCTGTATCTCCCCAGTAGGTGATAGTCTTCTTGAACATACAGCCATCTTTTATCTTGTTTAAGGTGGTGTCTCCAATGCCTGGGACATAGTAAACAGACACAATGAATATTTGATAAGTGGATGAATGAATAAATTAGTCTCCTTTATGGATTCATCTTCCTTCACATGACTCTAACAGTGGTATTTCCAAATATCCTGCCTTCAGTCTTCTTTCTCTTTGTAAACTCTACTGTATTCTACCAACCACCTCTTAATGGTTCTGAACGCCTTATAATTTAGACTCCTTATTTGTGCTTAGTATTTATCTCCAGTTACCTACTGAAAGTATTTAAAGGGATAAATGACCTACAGCTGTAACTAAAGCTGACTTCATACCTCTCCTTTCCCAACCTTACTAGCTTCTTCTGCGTGGCTGTGGTAATAACATCTAGTCTGCCATGAAAGGTAGAAATCTGTAAGCCATTTTAGATACTTTTGTCTTTCTTACCTCCTCTCCCCCATGTGTAGGAATCAGTAATTCCAGACCATTCAAGAAGACTTTATTATATAATTTATTTTTGATATGTATCAAATTTTGAACCGAAGATTTTGTTTTTAATTGAGGTATAGTCAGTTTACAGTGTTGTGTCAATTTCCATGTACAGCACAATGCCCCAATCATACGTGAATATACATATATTCATTTTCATTTTCTTTTTCACTGTAAGCTACTACAAGGTATTGAATATAGTTCCCTGTGCCATACAGTATAAACTTGTTTATCTATTTAAAGGTCTTAAGTTTTACATACTATATATATAGGTCAGAAAAGAAAAAAAATGTAGCACACTTGATCTTTTACATAAGAAGATGAGACTAATATTAGACTAGTACACACCAATTTTTCAAGTACCCTGTTGGATAAATTACTATTGCTGCATAACTGCCCCAAAATTTGGCTGCTTAAAAATTGTTTAATATGCTCATTGTATTAAATGGGTCAGGAATTTGGACAGAGCATAGTAGGAATAGTTTGTTTGCTGCCTGATGTCAGTGGTTGAACTGGGAAGACTCAAAGCCTGGGTATTGACAGCTGGGACTGGGTGATCTGGAATGTTTACTCAGATTTCTGGCATTATACTAGAAGGACTCAAGGACCAGGATTGCTGACTGGAGCATCTATAAGTGGTTTCTCCCTATGATTTGGGCTTCTTCACCCAAAGTATACCATCCTTAGAGTAGTAGGACTTTTTGATGGCAGCTCAGGGCTCCAGAAGTAAGAGTTTCAGCAAACAATGTGGAATTGCATTGCTTTTCCTTACCTAGCTTCTAAAATCATGTAGCATTGCTTCAGCTGTATTCTGTTAGGTATTAGTTACAGGAGAGTCAAAAACCCACCCAGATTCAAGGGGAGGAAACAGACCCTATATATTGATGGTAGGAGTGTCAAGATCACTTTATAAAAGAGCATGTGAAATGGAAGCTGTGGTTGTGGCCATCTTTGGAAAAGACAGCCTGTCATCCTTGTGCATGTGTGAAATGTTGCTGGAATAGACACCCCTCCTTAAGGTATTGCTCAGCTATTGGAATCCTTTGCTGACTCCTCCCTATTACTGTAATCTCTGACTCCAATCTCTGAGGAGCCTATGGATCAGAGAACTGCAAGCTTGTTTCTGATGAACATAGATGCAAAAATCCTCAACAAAATATTAGCAAACAGAATCCAACAGCACATAAAAAGAGATTATATACCATAATCAAGTTGGGTTCATCTCAGGGACACAAGGATGGTTCAACATACGCAAATCAGTCAGTGTAATACATCACATCAACAAGAAAAAGGACAAAAACTGCATGATCATCTCAATAAATGCAGAAGAAGCATTTGATAAAATTCAACACCCATTTATTATTAAAAAAAAAAACTCTCACCAAAGTGAGTATAGAGGGAACATATCTCAACATAATAAAAGCTATATAACAAACCCACAGCCAGCATAGTATTCAACAGTGAAAAACTGAAAACCTTCCCACTAAAATCTGGGATAAGACAAGGTTGTCCACTCTCACCACTCCTATTCAACATAGTCTTGGAAGTCCTAGCCACAGTAGTCAGGCAAGAGAGAGAAATAAAAGGGATCCAAATTGGAAAAGAAGAGGTAAGATTGTCACTATATGCAGATGACATGAAGCTATGTATAGAAAACCCTAAAAGTTCCACACAAAAACTACTAGAACTAATGAAAGAATTCAGCAAAGTAGCAGGTTAGAAGATTAACGTACAAAAATCAGTTGCATTTCTTTACACTAACGATGAATCAACAGGAAAAGAAAGTAAAGAAACAATCCCTTTTAAAATAGCACCCAAAGTAATAAAATACTTAGAAATAAATCTAACCAAAGAGATGGAAGACTTATACATGAAGAACTATAAAACATGAGTTAAGGAAATTAGAGAAGACTTGAAAAAATGAAAAGATATCCTAGTTATCATTACAGTTAACTATTAATGAGACTTACGTGGACTTTCTGGAGAAGATGGAACAGTTACAAATTCAAATGACTTGCACTAAACCTTTTTCATGAGGCCTCTTTTATGTATTGGGAGAATACCTATGTGACATAGATCTTCATATATGCAGATATATACCTACGTATACTATTTTATTACAATTTAAGTAGTGTAACAACTGAAATTTAACAAAAGTGGAGGTAAAGGGATTGTTTTTTATTTAATAGAGAAATGTATTTCTGCTACTTCATATCATAGGAGCAAGATGTGAAGTAGTATTTATTGCAGATGAGTTTTGTTTTTTTTTACAGATATGCAATATGATGAAGATGATGATGAAATCACCCCAGATTTGTGGCAAGAGGCATGCTGGATTGTAATTAGGTAACTTTTTAGACCAAACTGAATAAGCTTTAAAAGCTGCTGTAAGCTAAACAGGGATTTCCTACTTACTCTGTTCTTGGAAATCAGATGTTCTATGTGAATATGCTGTTGGAGAGCTGGTTTGTCATTTTACTTATTTAAATATTTAACTTTAACTTAAAATATTTTGAATTTATAGAAAAGTTACACAAAGAATTCATGTACACTTCACCCAGATTCCCTAAATGTTAACCTTAAGCTCTATTTTCTTTGCCTTTTTCTTTATCTACATATTTGCTTCTAAAACATTTGAGAGACAGTTGCTTAGCTTAAGAGTACTCTTATATAATCATAAGTCACCAAAATGAGGATATTGATTAATGCAGTACTCTTGTTTAATCTAGAACGTTACCTGGATTTGGCTGATTTCCCACTAATGTTTATAACAAAATAAAACTTTTCTGATCCTGGATCCAACATAAAATCACATTGCATTTAGTTTTCATGACTTTTTCTTTTGTTTCCTGTAATCTAGAACAGTTCCTCAGTCTTCCTCTTTTTTTTTTTCCCCTTTTTTGAGGGTTACAGTCCACTTACTTTTTAGAGTGCTCCTCAATTTGGGTTTGTCTGATGTTTCCTCATAATTAGATTCAGATGATTGCCTCTGGTAGTGGTGATGTTCTGCTCTCACTGCATTATATCAGGAAGCACATGATGCCTGTTTGTTGCACTGCTGGTGCTGTTAATTTGATCCCTTGGTGTTCTCATTGTTTTAAATGGATAAAGTTACAATAGGTTGTATTTCAGCCCACATTCCCGTCCAATTCTGAGTGTAATTAAACTAATAAAGTTCAGTAAGAAGCCTTACCTATAGGTAAATAATAAAGTAACATCTTGTTATGTTAGAATATAAAATGCTACAACTCTCCTCTCTTACCAAACTGGCAGTTACTTTGTATATAGCAACGTGTTGATGCCTCTCTAAGAACCACCATCTCCAAGATGCACATCCTCTTAGTTGACACTCTCTTCCTTTTCAAAGAACCACACGCCTCTGACTTTCTACCATTTGTATTTTGGAGTAAAACTGAACCTTTGCCAAACATTGTTTTGTTAAAAATATATTGAGTTTTTCGGATGTAAGTACTTAGTTATTTTTCTGTTAAAGATGGGCTATAAACACTTTGCATTGAGACATTAGTATCTTCCAGATGTTTGAGTATTAAACACCAAGAGATATTTTATTAGGAAACAATAACCAGGTAGATGTTTGGGGTATGCCTATATTCTATGATCTCCAGGGAGAAAGAATATTTTGATGTTAGCCAAAAAAGAATAGTTTTCAGCATGTGGCAGATTGCTCAAAGATAAGATATTCTTTTTGAACAGTCATTGCATTTAATATTTGTTACAGAATAAAATACTATTTGATTTTTACATTTGAATTGATTGTAGGTGCTTTGGCTGTTGTGAGATGACATTTTGTTTTTTCACTATTTAACATCAAATGCTTTCCCAAACAATGTGAATGTGATATCACTTAATATCACCAGTGACTTCAGTAAGATGACTTTTTGTACAAGTCATGATCCCATAAATAGGAAATATTCATATAGTTGAGGCGTTTAAAGGATAGCATTCTAATGAGGTGCCACTTTTCTAATGATTTGGGGGAAAGTAGCTGTGGTTCAGTTTCCTGGGAGAAGGAAATTTGTCCGTGGTTTTGTAATGATTTTTCATTGTAAATTGTCCATAGAAATCATTGCTGTTTATCTTACAGGCAGTGCCTTCCGTGTGCTTCTTACATATCACTGGCTGACCTAAGTGGCTGTGAGAAATTTCTTTCCTGTTAGTTCACAGTCTCTGCTGAAGGAAATTGCCCCCACCATTCTCTAGGCTGTACCTTTTCCAGGGATCATCGTGTACTGTGTTCTCCACCATAAGACCTAACCTCCAATATTGGCAACCATGGTTGATTAAATCAGGGTGGGGCCTTGACCCAAAGTCAATCAGTCTGTAGGCTGGCCAGTGACCTGTGAGGTGATTTGATAATGCCAAATTGGGAGGCTAATGATTAGCCGGGCTGTGCATGTTATCTCAGAAAATTGATGTGGGGATGAGGGAGTCATTATTTACTAGGGGTAAGGGGCTAGAAGCTAAGTCCAGCCATACAGCTGTTCCTGGGTGGTGGGGAGAGGAGAGATTTCCTCTTGCAAACAGCATGTCTACTCTTTTCTGGTCTCTGTCCTTCTTTAGGGCTTCACCATTTGATTTCTCTGTCTACGCTACCAGCTCTGATCTCTAATCCATGTCCACTTTTAATGATCAGTTATTTGCTGAGTATTTTCATTTGAATGACTTAATCTCATGTTACCATTAACATATTCAAAACAGAATAATCTTTACCTAAAATTGAAATTCTTATATATGCTATATTTTAGTCATTTGATAACATCCTCTCATTCAAATTAAAGTTATTTTTATCTTTTTTCTTCCTTTTTAAAAATTATATAAGTTTCAGGTGTACAGCATTACAGTTCAACATCTGTATACACTACCGAGATCCCCACCACAGTCTAGTGATAGTGATTATCACTAATGCTGATAATCAACATTATCATCATCCATCAACATACAGTTGACCCCCTTCACCCATTTCACTCACCCACCAGCCCCCTCCTCTCTGATAACCACTAATGTGTTCTCTGTCTATGAGTTTTTGTTTTCTTTTGTTGGTTTGTTGGTTTTGTTTTACTTGTTTTTGTTTTTAGATTCCATGTATAAGTGAAATTATATGGTATTTGTTTTCTCTATCTGACTTATTTCTATTAGCGTAATATGCTCATGGCCCATCCATGTTGTTGCACTTATTTTTATCTTTGACAATGCATTTTCTTTTGTTTCTCTCCTGACACCTTTTTCAAGAAGTGTTTCAAAGAGGTTATATGCAATTTATCGGTAAAGGACATTTGTAAATTAGGGCTTCCTTATAATTCTTATGTCGTGCTTTAAATCATTTTACCTGTAAGTATAAGTCTCATTTCCTCAAACTTAACAGTAAGTTCTACAAAGGAAGTGTTACTTGTTTCACCCCTTTTTTGGATACCTTAGATATTTTTATGTACTGATGAGTATAGAGTATTTGGTATTTAATAATTAGTATTTGTTGACTTTTATGATAATGAAAATGGGGAAATATGCTAGAGAACATCACTGAGTTGTAACTGATTATGAACCCAAATGTTTTCCCAGTTCCTATTTTGATGAGAAAGGCTTGGTCAGACAACAGTTGGATTCTTTTGATGAGTTTATTCAGATGTCTGTTCAAAGAATTGTGGAAGATGCTCCACCTATTGACCTACAAGCCGAAGCTCAGCATGCTAGTGGAGAAGTTGAAGAACCGGTAAGATGGTTATTCTGATAAAGTAACATAAATAGAAGAAGAGTATTGATTTGAAATTTCAGTCCTTCTCTCACCTGGCCTAAAGGTTATAAAAAAAAAAGTACATGTTTTTTGTAGTGTGCTGATAATATCTTCAAGCAGCTCCTGATTTATTCTTATTAAGGGAGAGATGTATTTTTTGCAAGTAATGCAAAACTCTAATCCTAATTCAGATAGTAGGTAGTTAATAGCCAGGGAGAGGAAACTCAGAGATACCGTGAACTACTAAGAGAAGCAAGCCAGAAATAGTCATATTGCTTCAGAAAACTCCACTTTTTTCTTTCAGTGTAAGAAATCATAAAAGTAAAAGTATGTGAAGGATTTTTTCACTTTATTATTTGTTGCATGAACTACATTATTATATCAATATAAGAGATAATAAGGGAGAATAAACCAAACATATCAGCTATTTTAATTTTTGTAAGTTCATTGTAGTCTTTGTTTTCACATATGCATGTTTTTAGTGTTGTTAAAATTATGGTAAGTGTATAATTTTAGAATCTAGTTTTATATGAGTGATTGTAAAAAAGTATGTAGTCCAAAATAAAGGCTGACCCTAGTTTTTGAGAGGTAGAGAGACAGTATGCCTCAGTATGATGGGCCTTGAGAGACAGGAAAAACTGACAAAGTAGGGCAGGGAGAGCCCCACAAGTAGAGTTAGACAGAGGGAGAGGTTGTTACTTCTAGCCAGTTCAGTCCCTCTTTTGTGTAGCTGAGCTTATAAGAGCTGTTGTATTATTCTTATTCTGGTTGGAGGTGCTGCACAGACCTTTGCTGTTAAGAACAAAAATAATTTGATCTTTTGGCACTGTTTTGGAAAAATGGGCATGAAATTCCTTTTTTATACTTATGGCATCTTCACTTCACGATCTTTGCAAAACAAGGGAGATGATGTAACAGTCATATTCAGAGTACTAGAATAAGTACTATTGGAGGGAAAGATTTCTCAAGCTGGGATTTTAGAGCTTAGTGGAAGAGATGGGAGGGACTTAAGCTGACCGTGAAGGGCGTTTGTTTTACTAGAGAAAAAATAATCATTTCAGCAAAAAATACTTGGTGTGTTTGGCTTGGGGATGGAATGGGAACCACAGTAGCCAATGTATTGTTTTTTGGTTTGATCTGTTCTTAATGAGTGTTAGTGGAAGATAAGGTGGAAGCAGATTGTCATATGCTTTGGATTTTTGGATGTCATGAAGAATTGTGGAAAGATTGTCAAAGAAGTACATAAAATATTTTGTTTTTTATTTTATTTTATCTTATTTTATTTTATACTTACTTACTTACTTATTTATTTATACTAATAGACTTTATTTTTTTAGAGCAGCTTCAGGTTCATAGCAGAATTGAGCAGAAAATACAGAGTTTGCACAGAGCCCTCCCCACCTGAACAGATATACTCCCCTACCCTCAACATCCTTTATCAGTGTGGCATATTTGGTACAATCAACGTGGGCACATTATTATCAACAAAAGTCCATAGTTTATATTAGGATTCACTCTTGACGCTATACATTCTACTCTTTGACAAATGCATAATGATATGTAGCCACCACTATAGTATCATACAGAATAATTTCATTGCCCTAAAAATCCCTTGTGCTCCATCTGTTCATTCCTCCCTCCCTCCCTCTCCCCAAACCCCTGGAAACCATGATTCTCTTTATTGTTTCTGTAGTTGTGCCTTTTCCAGAGTGTCATTTGGTTGGAATCATAGTTTGTAGCCTTTTTAGACTGGCTTCTTTCATTTAGTAATATGTCTTTTAAGTTTCTTACATGTCTTTCAATGTCTTGATAGCCCATTTCTTTTTTTTTTTAACTGCACATGTATTTTTAAATTTATGTATATGTACTGTTTGTTGTTTCTAAGAACGTTTATGGCTTTAGCTTTTTAAACTGACATAGTTATCAAAGGAATAAAGTCAACCACAAAGTAAGAGTTAATTCAAAAAGATACATACACCCTGCTGTTAACAGCAACATTATTTATAATTGCCAAGATATGGAAGCATCCTAAGTGCACATCAGTAGTTGAGTAGATAATGAAGGTGCAGCATATATATATATAATGGAATACAATTCATCCATAAGAAAGGATATTTTGCCTTTTTACAGCCCTTCATTTCCTTTTTTTTCTAACTTCAAAAACCAGGATTTTATAACCAGCATAAACATCTCTATTACATCAAAAACATCAAAATACTTAGAAATAAACTTAGCCAAGGAGGTTAACTTGTACTCTGAAAACTGAAATGACACAAAGAAATGGAAAGATTTCTTGTGCTTTTGGGTTGGAATAATCAACAGTATCAAAATGGCCACACTACCCAAAGCAAGCCACAGATCCAATGCAACCCCCATCAAAATACTCAGGACGGTCCTCACAGAACCAGAACAAACAATTCCAGAATTTATTAGGAACTACAAAAGACTCCGAACAGCCAAAACAATCTTTTGTAAGTCTTTTTCTTTTTTTTTTGTCTTTCTTCTTTCTGTTCTCTTTTCTTATGGTTTGATGACTAGAGAAGTTCCTTTAACACTTGTTGTAAAGCTGGTTTGGTGGTGCTGAAATCTTTTAGCTTCTGTTTATCTGTGAAGCTTTTGATTTCTCCATCAAGTCTGAAAGAGAGCCTTGCTGGATAGAGTATTCTTGGTTGTAAGTTTCCCCCTTGCATCACTTTAAATATATCATGCCACTCCCTTCTGGCCTGTAAAGTTTCTGCTGAAAAATCAGCTGATAACCTTATGGGAGTTCCTTTGTATGTTATGTGTTGCTTTTCTCTTGCTAATTTTAATATTTTCTCCTCATCCTTAATTGTTGTCAATTTGATGACTATGTGCCTTGGTGTGTTCCTCTTTGGGTTGATCCTGTGTGGTACTCTCTGTGCTTCCAGGACTTGGGTGACTATTTCCTTTCCCAAGTTGGGCAAGTTTTCAGTGATTATCTCTCCAAAAATTTCCTCAGGTCTTTTCTCTTTCCCTTCTCTTTCTGGGACCTCTATAATGCAAATATTAATGCATTTCATGTTTTCCCAGAGTTCTCTTAAACTATCCTCATGTCTTTTCATTCTTTTTTCTTTTTTCTGTTCTGCAGTAGTGATTTCCACTAATCTGTCTTCTGGCTCACTGATCCGTTCTTTTGCCTAATCATTTAGTCTATTCTTGGTTCCTTCTAGTGTGTTATTCATTTCAGTGATTTTTCCTTCAACTGTTTGGGTATTCTTTATATTTTCCACCTCTTTGCTAAAAACTTCACTCTGTGCATCTATATTCCTCTTGAGTTCTCTGAACATCTTGGCCATCAGCACTTCAAACTCTTTCTCAGATAAATTGCCTATGTCCTCATCACTTATTTCTTCTGGGATTTTATCTTGTGCCTTGGCCTGGGAGATACTTCTTTGCCTCCTTATATTGTCTATCTCTCTGTTTGTGGATTCCTTCCACAGGCTTTGGGATTGTTGTTTTCTTATTTCTAGTTATCTGCCCCTGGTGGATGAGGCTGGTCTAGAGGCTTATGCAGGTTTCCTGGCAGGAGGAGCCAGTGCCTGCCCACTGCTGGGTGAAACCTGGTCCTGGACCTCTGGTGGGTAGGAGGGCTGTGTCTAGAGGCCTTTGTAGCTTAGGAGGTCTGCTGATGGGTGGGGCTGTGTTCCCACCCTTCTGTTGTTTGGCCTGAGGCTTCCCTACAGGCTGTTGGGTGGGGCTTGGTCTTGGTGCTAATGATTCAATCAGGATGGCAGCCTCCAGGAAACTCCTATAGATGAACACTCCCAGAAATGTCCGCCACGAGCTTTTATGTCCCCTGGGTGAGCCGCAGCCTTCCCCCACGTCTCCAGGAGACCCTCCAAATCCAGCAGGCAGGCCTGGCCCAGGTTTCAATGAAATCACTGCCTCTGCCCTTGGACCTGGTGCACGAGAGTTTGCATGTATGCTTCCCAAGCGAATGTAGTCTCTTTCCCCTAGCCGCATGGGGCTCCTGAAACTGTGCCCCGCTGGCCTTCAGAAGCAGATGTCCTGGGGTCTCCTTCTCTTCCCAATGCTAGAACCTGAGCTAGGGAGCCTGACGTGGGGCTTAGAGCTCTCACTCCCGTGGGAGGGCCTCTGCGACTTAACTGTTCTTCAGCCCACCCGGGTGTATGGGGCCCAGTTATACCGCGAGCATGCCCCCCTACCATCCTGTTGTGCTTCCGTCTTTATGTTTCCAGTTGCAAAAGATCTTTTTTGCTAGGTTCCAGTCTTTTTTTCGATGATTGTTTATCATTCAGTTGTGGTTTCATTGTAGTTGTGAGGAGAGGCGAGCTCATGGTCCTGCCACTCTGCCATCTTGACTGGAAAATCCATGAAGAATTGTTTTAAAAATGTTGCTTTGGAAGTGATGTTTCTTTGGAGTGGGAAGAGGCTGGAGGCAGATAAAAATCTTGAAATAATTTTCAGTAAGTTTCAGATAATAATAATAACTAGGGTGATGGTGGAAATGAGAAGTTGGATGACTGAATTCCTTTTGGTTCATTATCACCATGAGTTCTCTTTGCTTTTTACTCACTCCAGTTTGGGAAGCTTGGGTATCAGGAGTTTTCCTTTAGTGGTCAGCTTCGTTCCATCTTTTTCTTTACTGAGATTTGATTTGAGAGGGATCCGCTATCCATTTAGCTGTGGAAAGTTCTCATGGATTTAGTTTTATTGGGTAGCAAATAGATATTTAATAAACTTTTCTTTTTTCCTCTTTTTGTTTTTTTAAGGTGGGCTGAGTCAGCCAAGGTTAGAAATTCTCATATCTTTATGTAGAATAGTAATTAGTATTTTCTGTATGTTTAATTGGAGAGCTAGGTTTACTTTTTCTATGTTCTGTTGAATAGTTGAGAGCATGTTTCTAATTGTTTGAATGTGTATTTTTTTTATTTTCTGGTGACTTTGTATACCTGACCAGAACTAAGGAGAGGTCACATGAAATGGCTATATAGATCGTTATTTAAATCCATTTCAATTATTTGATATGAACTCAGAGCATATGATATGTGCTTAGTCTTTATTTAGTTGTGATATGCTCAGTTTCTTTTTGTCTTCCATCTTAAGAAAATGATGAAGTATAAAACTTGACATCTTTGGAATATGGATGTTAACTTTGGAGAGTCCTCATTTTAGTAAAGTGATTAATTTTGGCATTTTCTAGATCTGTTTCTACTCAAAATGTTGATGTCAATTAAAATGGAATCAGATCTTTTATGGAAAAAATTATTTACCCTTTTCATGGTTTTTGGTTTTATTTTAGCCAAGGTATTTGCTGAAATTTGAGCAAATTTACCTCTCCAAGCCTACCCATTGGGAAAGAGATGGTGCTCCTTCACCAATGATGCCAAATGAGGCCAGATTAAGAAATCTCACGTAAGAAAAATTTTTTTTTTTCCAGCAATTCTAGAAAAATTCTGGAAAATACAATTCTGAAGATAAAATTTTAACCAGTTGGTAGTTTCAGCAAATACCTTACTATTAATTATGATCTTTTATTTTCAAAGGTACTCTGCTCCACTTTATGTTGATATAACCAAAACAGTCATTAAAGAAGGTGAAGAACAACTTCAGACACAGCATCAAAAGACTTTTATAGGAAAAATTCCAATTATGTTGCGTTCAACTTACTGCCTATTGAATGGCTTAACAGATCGTGACCTTTGTGAGTTAAATGAATGCCCCTTGGATCCTGGTGGCTACTTTATTATTAATGGATCAGAAAAGGTATGATAGCATTATTTTTAAAAAATTACAAAATAATTATTAAGATTTAAATTGTGAAAGTTGAAATTAAAAGGTAAACTTTTCTATTGAATTTCTACTAAACCGTAACTTTATTTAGCTGTGTATGATATATGCACTGGAAATTTATGTGATCAGTTGTTTGAACTTAGATGTTTCTGTGAAGCATTTTTGCAAAATGGAGTTTGTAAACGTCAAGAATTGATGTTTCATTGAGGTTGTATGATGAGATTAAATTAAGATGCAGCTTTCACTGTTCTTTTTACTTCAAAGACCTTCAGGATTTTATGGCTGTAACCTTTATTGTCCATATAGGTTCTGATTGCTCAAGAGAAAATGGCAACAAACACAGTCTATGTGTTTGCCAAAAAGGATTCTAAATATGCCTACACAGGAGAGTGTAGATCATGTCTAGAGAACTCTTCTCGACCCACCAGTACGATTTGGGTTAGCATGCTGGCAAGAGGAGGACAGGTATGGACTGTTACATGGTATTGTTTGGGTTTGTTCCTTTTGGTCTAGTTTTGTAAGTTATCAGACTGCATACTTAGTCAAAAAGTTTTTCTGGAGCATATTATCAGTGTTATAGGGTAGACATCTTATTATTTACTAGTTGTAACAAATTACTCCAGTAGCAACATTCATTTATCATCTGTTTCTGGGTGTAGCTTAGCTGGGTCCTCTGGCCAAGCATCTCTTACAGGGCTGCAGTCAAGGTATTTGTCTGGGCTGCAGCCATTATCTTAAGGCTCCTTTGCATGGTTGTTGGGCAGAATTCAGTTCCTTGCCTCTCGGCTCTCCTCTGTACAACAGCTGACAACATGGCAGCTCACTTCGTCAGAGTAATTGAACAGAGCTGTGAAGCATACAAGCAAGATGGAAATCACCATCTCTTATACCTTAATCTTAGAAGCAATATCCTATCATTTTTGCCATGTTCTTTTTGTTAGATGCAAGTTAGTACATCTAGTTGATACTCAAGAGAAGGGACTACACGAGGCATTGATTGTAGGCAGGGATCATTGGGCACCATCTTAGAAGCCAGGTAACATAGGCATGTCACTTATAATAATAGCTAACATTTCTTGACTATTTGCTGTGTGCCAATTATGTAACTCAGATTGCTTGATTTAATCTTTATAACTATTGAAAATTAGCTGTGATTAACTATTTAATTTCATGTACACTTTTAAAGTCATACGTGCACTTTAAAATAGTTCAGAAAAGTACAAAAATGGGTGCACTATAAAAAGTAGTCTTCCTTTGACCCCTCACCCCATATTTCTTTACTTGAGGCAGCTGCTTTTGCTAATTTCTCATGAATCTATCCAGAAATAGTCTTAATGCAAAAAATACAAATGGGAACATATCATACACACTGTTTGAACTTTGCTGGTATCCTTTAAAAACATGTTTGGATCAGCAGTTGATCATTGGTTTTGAGCTGTGATATTCCATAAATAGGTGTAGCATAATTTATTGAGCCATTTCCCTTTTGATGGACATTTAAGTTTCTAGTCTTGTGCTCTTACAAATAGTTCTGTATAGTCTAATACCACTTTAATAAGTTTTATAAAGGAGAAGAACTTGAACATTAGAGAGGTTTAAGTGCCTGAAGTTACAATCACTTGTAGAATAGGTGTTTAAAGAATTAAAGTGGTTTTTACTTGAAAGTGATGGTGGAATGAGGCTCAAGTACAAGTGTTTGCAAAAGCTCTTTGGGTGACTGTGATGTGCATTCTTTGTTTAGAAGCATTGTCCTGGATTATGGAGGGTAAGTATAGTAACACAGTGTATTAGAGAGATTATCATGGCAGCTGTTGGTAAAATGAATTAATTAGAGGCAGAGAAAGGAAAGTTACCTAGATTTAGTGATAAATTTGATATAATACAAGGATGAGTCAAATAAGATTCTATGGTTCTATCCTGACATTCTAGATAAAATAGAAGCTTCCAAGAATTGATTTTTACAAAGAACCTGGTGAGTTCATTTTTAGACAGAAGTTGTTTTGGTGGGGCATTCCTTTTTAATGTTTTGCTTACTTTGAAAAAGATCTATGATGAAACAAATAATAGACTGCATGAAATAATTGAAATCTAAGTTGAAACAACCAAATGGCAGTTGGAGATATGAGGGTTGTGGGTACAGAAAGAAGATCAAGGTGAAGATTTGTGTATCATTTATGTAAAGTTGTTACTGAATACCTGTGAGATGGGGTAAGGTTTCTAAGGAAGGAGGCCTGAAGTAGGAGGAAGAAGACAACAGAAACTGTTATTAGATGGATCATGATAATGTTGGGTTATGAGGCCAAGAGAAGGTAGAGTTTGATATTGAAGGAAAGAAATTTTATTAAAACTGGGAAACGAGGTAATTGTATGGCATTGTAGACCAGTAACTTCTACTTCGTTTCTGTATGTGTTACAATTAAAGAGAGACAGACTGAAAGAGAAGCTTGAGAGAGGCTGTTTTGAAACATTATTTGTCTATGGAGATACCTCACAGAGCAGCTCTGAGTTAATATTTATTTTTCATTCTGTGCTTAGCTTTTTTCTACATTTGTCCATCCATATTCTCTCTTTATTTTCCCTTCATCTATTTCTTTCTTCAAAAATTTTAAATTTTTTGGTCAGGGGAAAAGGTGAGAGGTCTGTGTTCATATTCTTTTACAGGAAAAGATCATTTCCAAGTGCAGTTTTGGAAATTCTAGAGAACCTTGGCAGACAGAAAATAGAGAATGGAAGTTCTCCCAGGTCTAAATGACCAGCTTGTCCATCAAATGAGTGAACCTATTCTAGTGGTTTTGAAAAGCAGCCACAGTACATTTCTTAGAGTATGAGATACATGCTTTTTTTGAAATACATACAAGGAATATGTTTATAAAGTGGTTGTTGTGATGTTTATATGTGCCTTGATCTCTGTGTCCTCATATTCTAACGATGTTTTATTTTTCTAGGGTGCAAAGAAGAGTGCTATTGGTCAGCGCATTGTGGCAACCCTACCGTATATCAAGCAAGAAGTTCCTATCATTATTGTGTTCAGAGCATTAGGTTTTGTGTCTGACAGAGATATTTTAGAGCATATTATTTATGACTTTGAAGATCCAGAAATGATGGAAATGGTAATTTGAAAGCAAAATATAGTCACAGTGTTTTACAAGAGGTTTAAAGTTACTGACTGTTGCTAATCCTAAAACACAGTAGAAAGCTGCTCTGAAGATCAATTTAGCTGTCACAAACTCCATGCTATTTACAACGTAGCAAAAGCCTTCAGCCCTGCCTTGGCTTCTTTCCTGACAATTCTCTATAAAATAGACATAAAAACTAGAGGCAGCCAGAGTTCATTGACAGCAGCAAGAAGAAACAGTAGTAAAGAAAATCATAAAAGCATACTAGTCTCGTGCAATTTAGTAAAAAGGGAAAATGAATAGTTAATATCTTCTATTTTTAAAAAACTTTATTTTGAAATTATTTCGGATTTATAGAAAAGTTGCAAATAACTCTTGTATTCTCTACGTCCATATTCACCCATTGTTATCTTTGCCACATGCCACTTTGTCTATAGATTCACATTATTTTTTTCTGGATCATTTGAGAATAAGTTTCAGACATCATACCCCTTTACTTCTAAATACTTAGTGTATATTTCCTAAGAATCAGGACATTTACTTGCATAATCATAGTATAGTTTTTAAAATCAGGACTTTGGTACAGTACATACTGTTAACCTAGAGATCTTACTCAGATTTTTGCCAGTTGTCCTGATAATGTTCTTAATGGCATCCTCTCCGCCTCTATCAAAATCCAATCCAGGATCATGTATTATATGTTTTCACTTGTCTGTAGTCTCTTTTAATCTTCCCTTGTCTTTTTCCTCACTGAAACACTGAACACTGAAAGTTTTAGAAAAGATAGGCCATTTATTTTACAGAATATCGTTCAATTTGAGTTTTTCTGATGTTTCCTCATGATTAGATTGAATTTATGCATTTTTTGGCAGGACATATACAGAGATCATATTGTGTGCTTCCCAGGGAATCGCATCAGGAGTCACATGTTGTTATTTTGTCCCATTATTGGAATATTAACTCTGCAGTGTCATCTTTTAGGTTCCTCCACTGTAAAGTTAGTACTTTTGTGGAAAGTTTCACTGAGTCTAGATAAATATGCATTTCCTTATCAATCTTTTCCATTGATGATCCTTGTCTCAGTAGTAGTTGATATTCTTAGTTGTTCTGAATTGTCCCGAGTCTTTTAGACTACAGAGAAATAAGGCAAAATGCAGGCCAAACATTGGTCACAAAGTTAGAAAGTTAAGTATATGTTAGTTATTAAAGTATTTATTGATATGGGTATATGACAAAAATATCCATTTTTATCCAGTTAGATTTTACTTTAAGCTTTTGGTAGTAGTAATTTTTTTTAATTAGTTAAAAGATAAAAAGTTATTTTAGTAGTTAAAAGATAACCTCTTAAACCAAGGTTGAAAACAGTACAGCATATTTATTCATTTGAGGCTTAGTAAATTTTAATTTGAGTATTAAACTTCCCTAAAATTTTTTTTTTTTTGGTTGGGGGCAGGTAATTAGGTTCATTTATTTACTCTTAGAGGAGGTACTGGGGATTGAACCCAGGACCTCATGCATGCTAAGCATGTGCTCTACCACTTCAGCTGTACCTTCCCCACCCTAAACTTCTATAAGTTTATACACACATAAACACATACATATATGCCATAGTTCATTAAGATGTAAAAAAACCCAAAAAACAAAAAACAAAAACCACTGTGCTCTGTTATAATGGAATTATTTGTATTTATCTGGAAAATATAATTGCCTGTGCTGATAAGTGGATTTTTTTCAGAGATCTCTAGATCTCTAAGATGTCTTCAAGTTCTAAGGTTTTGTGATTCCTTGATTTTATAAAATCAAGTTAGGTCCATAGAGTTATTTAGTATATTATAAAATAAGTGAGATAGGCTAAGGATTCAGCTTCAGGAGAGCACAGCGCTATGTCTAAGGGGACGGGAACTCAGTTTTCTTAGGACGTGCTTGGGAGGTGCTCCTGGGCGGAACAGATGAGGAGAAGGTTAGAAAATAAGGAGAAGCTTACTGTGTGTTTCTGTTACCAGTTGACTTCTTTTAACATAAAAATAAGAATTTGAAAATAATTTTTCATTTGAATTAACTGATAGGTTAAACCTTCTCTCGATGAAGCCTTTGTCATTCAAGAACAGAATGTTGCACTCAATTTCATTGGTTCAAGAGGAGCAAAGCCTGGTGTCACCAAAGAGAAAAGAATTAAATATGCAAAGGAAGTCTTACAGAAAGAAATGCTCCCTCATGTTGGCGTCAGTGATTTTTGTGAGACCAAGAAAGCTTATTTCTTAGGGTACGTTAAATTTCATTGTTCTAAGTTCTTTGCCAAGGTACGGTTTTAATAAAAGTTTTTCTTACAGCTAAAAATGTCAAAATTGATGTTTTTAATATATAAGTTAAAAAAAAGCCAAAATCATGTGTTTTCTTTTTTACTTCTTTTTTAAAAGGTACATGGTTCATAGGTTGCTTCTAGCAGCTTTGGGTAGAAGAGAATTAGATGACAGAGATCACTATGGAAACAAAAGATTGGACCTTGCTGGACCACTACTTGCATTCTTATTTAGAGGGTAAGAAGCTATAGAATGATAATGTTAAAAGTAGAGAGATTTCACTTTGGATTATTTCACATGGAGGTGCCCCATCCATATTGGGTACATATGAAGGTAGCTGCATTCTTTTTGCCACTTGCTCAGATTTAGTTCTATTTCTTGTCTGAAAATGTCAAGTTTGTGAGAAATTGTTTATTACTTGTGTACATTTTCTTTATTCCTCTGTACCGTTACAAGGCATTTGAAAAAAGCTGTTACTGCCTTGATTTTCTAAGTGCTGATAATGGAATTTTTATTAGTTCTGCTTTGCATTTTATAAAAACACATAAGCTGGAGGGAAATCTCAAAATACGAGCAGTGGTTGTGTCATTATTGGGGTTATATGTGATTTTTATTTTATTCGAGATAACGTTTTTATGTTTTCTGTATTTTCTATAATGAACATATAATACTTTTATAATTAAAAAACTTATTTGTAAAAATAATGTAGGCAATTTAATACAAAAACAGTATTAGCAACGTTTTGCACATATTCTATTATTTATTGTGTTATATATTAGTGTTTTTCAAACTTCTTTCATGATCATCCCACTAAGAAGCCTCTTACGACATTTTCCCCTAATTGCTTTGCCTGTGTATGTTTATGTATTGTATGTACATCTGTGCATTTTATATAAAAAGTAGTAACCTCCCTCCACCTCAATCACTTTTCACCCCCTTGTGGGTTATATTGTCCCCATTGACAAGGCACTTTGTAGACCTTTGCGTGTTTAAAATAATACTGTTTTATTGGGCAGAATGTTTAAGAATTTGCTTAAAGAAGTACGGATCTATGCACAGAAGTTCATTGATCGAGGAAAGGATTTTAACTTGGAGTTGGCAATTAAAACAAGGATTATATCTGATGGCCTAAAATACTCCTTAGCTACTGGAAACTGGGGTGACCAAAAGAAAGCTCATCAAGCCAGAGCTGGGGTATCTCAGGTAAGGGTGTGTCAACTATGACTACAGTTTTGATAAGAAAATGTTATGGAGCTAATAGATTCTTTCACTCATCAAATGTAAATTATTTAGCCTTTTTTTTTTCTTGATCAGAGGTAAAAGGTAAAAGCACTTGGGGGCTTTTGAATTATGAAAGTGAAATTTTTCTTAAATTAGCTATCAGTATTACTAAGAGAGATTAAAACTTTTGGCTTACATCAAGATAGTTAATAAATTTGAGTAGCTACTTGGAAGGTGAGATGGTCCATGTTTGTGAAATTTTTATGTCTTAAAGACTCCCTAGTAGAAGCTGATGCCAGAGAATAGAAGGGCATCTGCTTCCTTTTTTGCAAAATGTAATACTTTAACACTGATTTCTCTATGTTGGCCTCTTGTATGTACAGTGACTGTAATAGCTACTCTCAGAAGGAGAATTGGGGGAACCTTTTACAAAAATGTCTCACTAGACATATTTATTTATTTACTTTTTGTAACTGTTTTTCATATAAAATTGAACATTTATAATATACATGTTCAGCTTTGTGGAATTTGGGGGGAATCTACCCCTTTGCTTTTTTTTTTAACCAGCCTGTACCAGTGTCACCTGATTAATTTGGCATTCAGATACCAACTTTAAGCTTCTGATTCCTAGAAACATACTACAGATTTTAAGAAATTTTAGAAGGATGCTGATAGCCCAAGTTAATTTCTAGTTCCTTTTAACTTAATACGAATTTGTTGAGTATACTTGGTGTTTGTGATGCTGCGTTCAAAAACACAAATGAGATACTCTTCCAGCCCTCAAGGAGCTCACCATCTATCAGTGGAAGCATTCATCCATGTGCAGCTCACTTTGCTTTGAGCTCAATTATGATAAATGTCATCCTGCCAATTCAGTGTACAGCTCTTGGGACTTACGATGTGCCAGGCACTCTGCTGTACATTGGAGATGCAAAGATGAATAAAACATGATCTCTGTTCTTTAGTAGTTTACAGTCTGTACTCATAGACAGACATAAACAGATATTACAGCATGGTACAGTGAGTATTAAATGAGAGCTGTGCACACCTGCTCTGTGGGAATGCTGGAGAAGGCATTTAGCACAGGCTGAGAGGGTGAAAAGTGTTTTCTTTAGGAGGTGACACTTGAGCTGAATCTTGAAGGGTAGTTATTGGAAAATGGCCCAAGCCTGGGAGGAGGATAAAACTAGCAGCTCACAGGAAAACTGGAAAAAGTTTAATATCCTTAACAAAGGGACAGAGAGGGGAAAGAGCATATATGTGTGGGAGGAGCGAGAGCAGCCTAGGGTTTTCAAATCAAAGTGGGAGAGTTAGGAAGATGGGGTTGGAGAAGGAAGCTGGGAACAGCCCACAGAGTGGAGTGACATGTTCATTTTTGTTTTTTAGGTAGCTTCACAGTAGTTGGCGGTGTGGAGAAAAGATTTGAGAAGAGCAAAGTTGTTGTCAGGAAGATTGTTGTAACAGGCTGAGTGAGAAATAATTAGGGCCTGCACTAGAGCAATCTTATAGAGGGGGAGACAAATTTGAGAAATACTTGGGAAGTAAGTTTTGTAAGACAGTTCTTCGTGGAGGTGGGTGAGATGTCTTCTATAGAGGTGGTAACGTTTCACTAGGCAGAGCAGAATGGGGAAGTGCATTCCATTTGGTGGCAATAGCATGGTCAGAGGTTTGGGATTTTGCAGTGTGGATGGGGTACAGGAGTTCTGGAGACTGGTAGGGGAAGGTCCTCTGGGACATCATTGAGAAGCACTTTATTGTCATGCTCCTCTGTAGTTGGTGGGGGCCTGTTTTATATTTTTTAAGTGAATGAGTGGTATGAACATATCTGTGTTTTATTAATTCTGGTAACTGAGGAGGTTGGATTGAAGAGGGAGACTGTAAGGATTTTTGAGCTGATTGTAGTACAGTAGGCAAGAGGTAAGGGGCTGGTCTGTTGCTGTGACGCTGGGAATGGAGGGGTTAGCTTTTAGAGAAAACTTAAAGTAGTGTTTACAGGATATGTGTATTGATGTGTATAAAGGAGGAGGTCAGAGACAAAGATATTTTGAGATTTCTGGATTGGAAGATTAAGGGAAAAGTGATACCATTAACCATGACAGGAGACTTAGGAAGAGGAAGGAGGTTTGGGTTGTTGTAGAGCTGGGGAAAGTGGTGATTTGTTATTAGGTACATTGAACTTGTGTTGCTTGCTTTATATTCCTCTAAGTATTACCTTACTTATAGAACACTAAGCAAGGCAATACTTGTAAATATTAAATCTCTGTGTTGGACTCAGAGGTCTCAGCCTGGCGGAAGTTCTGGGATGGATTAGTGATGTCTTCTATGGTCAGAGAAGTGTGAGTTGGTAGCATTTAACACTGTCTGAGTGCCTAATGTGTGCCAGGTACTGTTCTAGGTATTTGGATGTAACAGAACAAAGCAAACAAATATAAAATTGCCACCCTTGTAAAACTAACATCCTCGTGGTTGGAGACAGACCATAAGTAAAAGTTACGTGGTATGTTAGAACTGTATGTCTTACGTTTGCCATCCCTGCTATAAGCCTCAGTTAAGTTATGGGGGTGAATAAGATTATCCAGGGCAGGGTGGAGAAAGAGGGATAGGGATATTTGGACATTGGGTGGATTATATGTAACAATATGACTTTACCTCATTCTATTATTTGCCAAAAATGTGATAGTATGAGTAACAGAAATGCCCAAAGTTTAAAGATTTACTGTTGTTTTTTAGGTATTAAACCGCTTGACTTTTGCATCTACTCTTTCTCACCTGCGTCGTTTAAACTCTCCCATTGGTAGAGATGGCAAGCTAGCAAAACCAAGACAGTTGCACAATACGTTGTGGGGAATGGTGTGTCCTGCTGAGACCCCAGAGGTAATGCACTAGAATTTATGTTCAAAACAAAGAGTCTGACAGGAGTTATGTAGGGGATAATTACTTTTAGAAGTAAGTTTTTATTTAATTATACATTGTGGTTTAGAACTAATGTGTCATTTATAATTTTGTTCTTCGGAAGTGAGAGTACAGCCTGAGAGTAAACTGAAGGAAAAGTGTTTATGGAGAAGAATTTTGATAGCCATGTTAAATCAATATGAATAATATGTACTTTGTTTATTCCAAGGGCCATGCTGTTGGACTTGTGAAGAATTTAGCTCTGATGGCTTATATTTCAGTTGGATCTCAACCTTCTCCAATTCTGGAATTTTTAGAAGAATGGAGTATGGAAAATTTAGAAGAAATTTCTCCTGCAGCTATTGCTGAGTGGGTATAGATGCAACTTAAAAACAAAAAATAGAAAACTATTGTTAATCTTTGGTTATAGAGTTACTAAGTGCAAAATGCTGTTTGGTTTTACATTTTAGTGCAACCAAGATTTTTGTTAATGGCTGCTGGGTTGGAATACATAAAGATCCTGAACAACTTATGAACACTCTAAGGAAACTGCGGCGTCAGATGGACATCATTGTGTCTGAAGTAAGAGTCTTTAACCAAGAGGGCGTGAGCTATGAGATTTCTAAACGGGGCATAAGACTAGTGAAAGTTATTTTTGCATTGGTATCTTTCTTGAACTAGTTTCCTTTGAATTATAAAGTAATTGTCAAAAGTCTAGGTGATGTTTTGAGCTAAATTTAATTATAAGGTATTACTTGCTGTAATGTCTTAGATAATATGCATTTAAAATTTTGTCATGTAATTTAAGTTTTTAAGTTATATTTTGGAGCTCAAATTACATTTTAAAGTAAAAGAAATTCTTTTGAGAATCTTTTTGTAAAGCTGACAATAATGCTTTTAAAAAGAGAATGATCTTTCTGATTCCTCCTTTGTCTGAATCCAGAGATTCATTCATGAAATGTAATACACCTTTATTAGATTCTCTTATGTTTATTTATTTATTTATTTTTGGTGGGGGGAGGTAATTAGGCTTATTTAATTTTGGAAGAGGTACTGGGGATTGAACCCAGGACCTTGTGTATGCTAAGCATGCGCTCTACCACTTGAGCTATACCCTCCTCCCCATTCTCTTATGTTTAGGTGAATGTTGAAGTGCCCTGGGATTAGGATGGGTTTTTGTTTTTTTTTTTAATCATTCAAATATAAGATGAGGTTTTTTTCCTCCCCAAAATAGGGCTTTGCTTTTAGTGTCCTGCATTGAGGGCTTAGACTTAGGCTTTTGATTTCCCCAAATCTACACCTTGGAGTCTGTCTAGGTGAAAGTGGGTTTGGGAAGAAACTATAACACACTTAAGCTTCTTCCTATCTACCTAGCAAAGCAGAGAGTTGAGGTTTGGCTGCTCCAGGTCTTCTGGCAGGCAGACCCTGGGTTTTGACGTGGTGTATTCATAGCTTACTGTCTGGAACAGCATGCTTCACTTGAGGGCAGGCAGGTCTGAGAGAAGGCCTAAGAACCCAAATTCACTGTGTTGTTTATGACTGAGAACTTTGTTAATGCCGTGTGTTTCTGCAGAGAGCTGTGTTCAGGTTTTTTTTATCATCTCTAGAGTAAAATTAAATTCTTCATGTTGTTTTAGGCCTCTTTACCTTCCCATGGGCCCATTCACTCAACCTGGAGTGCTTGTGTGCTCCTTGAAAATGGGCAGTAGGGAGAGGGGTGCTTACTACCTTTTTTAGGTAAATCTCACTTATTCTGCAAAACTTCTGTATTAACTCTCTCTCCTTCAGGATGCTTTACCTGGCTCCCTAGTTTGATTTTTTTGTAAAGGGCCATATATTAAATACTTTAGGCTTTGTTTACCTTATAGTGTCTGTTGTGTATTCAGCTGTGCTGTTGTAGTGAAAAGTAGCTGTAGATAATACATAAACCAGTAAGACTTTATTTACAAAAATAGACGGCAAGTGAGGGCAGATTTGGCCTGCGGGCTAGTCTCTGAGCCCCTGATTTAGATCTCTGTGACTAAATACAGCATATTTTCCTTAAATAACTTCTGACAATGCTTATACTAGATAGTAATTTGATTTATTTGCCTGCCTTACCTGCCACACTGTTAACTTCTCAGAGGTGGGGACTGTGCCTTAATACGACTTTGTATTTTCAGTTTTGAGCATGATACCTAACATGTAGTGCTTAACACTGAGTGAATGTTGAACCTATAAATGGACCCTGTGTCCTTGGACTAGGCTCTTTAATCTCCTGTTGGAGAGTGTTGTTGAGAGCCTCTAAGGGGGAGAATTGTATTTATTTTTAGGAGTCTAGTGCTTTTCCCTTATATTTTCTGATAACCAGAGGTCCTCATTTTACCTGTTTCTAACTGTAGCCTTGTGTTGGACCTATTAGGCTTTCCTGTCAGCAGTCCTCTCAAGAACATCTGTTTTGGAACACAAGATACTGTTTGGCCTTTGAGGACACAGCTCAATTTATGTCTTCCTATTAAGACAGTAGAGCTATATTCTATTAGCTATGTTTTAACGTAATATTCTGTATTATGTTAGAAATTCTGTTAAAGATTCAAGGCAAGCATTTGAGAATGCCCCTCATGATATTTTTCCTCATAAACACAGTGTTTCATCTCAGATTGTTTTCGAAGGACAGGAAGTGGGCTAAGAATGTGGGTGGTGCATTTACTGTTTCTTGCTTTTGATTTTTTACTTTGGGACAACTTGATATTTTTGACCAAGCTTTTGTGATTTACTGTTTTCAAACGGAGTAATCCAAACCTTTCATTTCTTAAATAAACTTAATCTTTTCTTGAATAAGAGTATCCAGATGTGATTTCACTTTTTTTAAAAAAATTTTTAATTTTTAATTTTTTAAATTTTTTTTGTGTGTTTTGGGGGGTAAGTAATTAGGTTTACTTATTTTTTAATTATTATTTTTCATTTAACCGGAGGTACTGGTGATCAAATCCATGACCTCATACATGTTAAGCATGCGCTCTACCCACTGAGCTGTACCCTCCCCCCTGATTTCACTTTTTAAAGTATTTTTGTGGAAAAATACCAATCTATTTTTCCATTTTCCAACTCATTGGCAATTGATTTCTTAGTTGACTTTTGAGATTATATATTAGATCTATGTAATTCACTGGAAATTCTTATTTGTTTATTCCTTGACTTATTTCTTTATTGGCACTTCGGATTCTATAGTGCCTTTAACAATTATGTAATTTATTGTAAATTTTCCCAGAATATTATTGACATTTTCTAGGAATATATTTTTTAGCACTATCCAGTAGAAGTATAATGTATAAGATTTCAACATATAATCAATGAGAAATTATTAATGATAAGTTTTACTCTTTTTTGGTACCATCTTTGAAATCCAGTGAGTAGTTTATACTTACAGCATATCTCACATCATCAGAATGGCCACATTTCAAGTGCTCAGTAGTGTCACGTGGCTAGTGACTGCTGTATTAGACAGCTAGACTATAAGCCATTTGTCTGATAGGTAATTGTGAGAATTCAGGCTTATTACTGGAAAACTGTGATCAGGGCAAAGCGATATAGGGCTGGTTTTTGAAAGGTTACACAGTGAAGTAAGTATATGTAATTATCAAAGAGGCAAAATAAGAAATTATCATATACTAGTTTTTGTGATATCAAAATATATTTTCTTCATATTATTTTACATGACATCATTACCAGATGTTGTTCCAGTCTGTAATTACCAAGGTTAGATATTTATCCTGTATAAAATTTTAGATTATACCTAGGTTTTTAATATATCTAATAATGATGAACTAAGATTTGTTAATTTTATTTGATAATTTATTGGTCTTAATTGTATTTTTAGCTAAGCCTTGATGATGCAGAGAAAGTAAAATTCATGAGACTGTTTTGTCTTTTTATGTGTAGGTTTCTATGATCAGGGATATTCGAGAGAGGGAAATTCGGATCTATACAGATGCAGGCCGTATATGTAGACCACTTCTGATTGTGGAAAAACAAAAGCTACTTTTGAAGAAGAGACACATTGATCAGTTGAAAGAGAGAGAATATAACAATTACAGGTAAGTACACGCAATTAAAAAAAATGAGATATAATTCACATGTCGTAAAATTAACCATTTTAAGTATACAGTTTGGTGGTTTTTAGTATATTCACAAAGTTGTGCAACCATTACCACTGTGTAATTCCAGAGTACTTTCATGGACTCAACAAGAAACTTTGTACCCTTAGCTGTCACATTTGCTTTTCTTAAGTTTTGTTATCAAGTAAGGGACTTGTAGGGTTCTGTTTAAGCATAAAAGTCTTTGTGACATGGAAAAGACTACCTCTATTATTAATAAGAAATAACCTATATAATATAAACAATATATGGTATACAATATGAGCAATATAATAAATTTAGTGAAAAGAATGTTTTATAATTTATTATTAGTGATATATGAATGCATATATTTTCATTGTAAAAAATTTCAAACAATTGGTGTAATAAAAATATGTAAAAGTCTTCAATTCACATTCTCCTTTTCAAAAGTAAATACTGTTACCAGTTGGGTTATCTGTTCTTCCAGACGTTACTCTTTATATACTCACCCTCTAGCCCCACAAGTGGTTTCCTTAGAGCAAAGCAAAACAAACTAATAATAGTTTTGGAGCCATACTGTATGTGTATTGTTCAGTAACTTGTTTTTTTTCACTGTTAACAATAATATAAGTATTTTGGAGTTCATTCTATATTAGTATATAGAGATACAGGAATAGTCTTTATTAAGTAGAAAAACTAGATAGTTAAAATAGTTCAGAGGGTAAGGAAATTAAGTGAATTCTTCTTTTTCAGTTGGCAGGATCTTGTGGCCAGTGGGGTAGTAGAATATATTGATACCCTAGAAGAAGAAACAGTGATGCTTGCAATGACCCCGGATGATTTACAGGAGAAAGAAGTAGCTTATTGTTCCACCTATACTCACTGCGAAATTCATCCGTCAATGATTCTTGGTGTCTGTGCATCTATTATTCCTTTTCCTGATCATAACCAGGTTGGTAGCAGTTTTCAACTATGGTTTGTAAGGAATTGGAAGAAGTAAAATAAAAATTAGAGATTAATCTGTAGTTTCTTCCAAAAGAAAAGCCTTTTAGTGTAAAGGCTATGAACTACAGAGTCCGTAAGAGTCATAACTGATTATTCCAAGTGGTTATCACTTATCTTTCAGAAAAAGCAAGAACTTTACCAATCATGTTTCTGATTTATGAAGTACCTTTAGAGTCTGTTTATTTAGAAGTAATTAAATTTTCATTGATTCTACTTTTCATTTTTACCTTTAGTCCCCTAGAAACACATACCAGTCTGCTATGGGTAAGCAGGCTATGGGGGTTTATATCACCAACTTTCATGTTCGTATGGATACATTGGCCCATGTTCTCTATTATCCTCAAAAACCACTTGTGACTACACGGTCAATGGAATACCTACGATTTAGGGAGCTGCCGGCAGGTATGTCCAGTTTTGTTCTACATTTTTTAAGAACCTAAGAACCTTCCGTGCTTAAGGTACTTTTGTGGGTGCTTGGAAGGGTTATAAAATGCATATCACACAGTCTATTCTCACAGAATTTATAGTGTGGGAAAACATGAGTAAAATTAAAAAGGTAGATACATGGAAAGTGTTATGAGGAAGGTGTAGAGTCCTTTGGAAGCTCAATGTGAAGGAAATGATTGATTCCTGTTGAAAGTCTAAAGGCAGCTTCATGAGGGAGGTAGCATTTTGGACTAAAGTTGATGAAGGGGTATTTGAATTTGAGAGATGGTTTGAACAAAGGTCTAGATGCATGAAGGCAACAGTCAATATTTACATCAGTTTAGGATGGCTGGAGTATAAATGCATGGGAGTGACATTTGGTCTCAGTGTGGAGACAGCAGATTGGATTTCATTTTGAGAATGAAGACCTATCCAGCCTTTTTGATGAAGGTAGTAATACAATTAGAAATTTATTTTAGGAATAGCATTTTGACAGTCATATAAGGCATAGATTAGAGTCAGATACGGTATTAAGCAGGGGGATAATTTAGAGATTTTTTTGCTGTGGTCTAAGTGAGAAAGGGAAGGTCCTTATTAAGAAATGAAACAGAGTAAGGGGGTGAGATACCTGTTGGAATACACTTGATAGGACTTGATTACTGATTGGATGTGGAATGAAGAAGAGAGTGAAGAAAGGAATTGGAAATACTGTTGGTGTTCTGGCTTTGGTGATCAAGGAGGGAGAGACATTTTAATAGCATTGGGAGCATGTTAGAAGAAAGAAAAGGTTTTAGAGGTAAGATAATTCAGTTTTCCACATGTGGATTTTGAGTTGCTGCCAACACATAGGAGTGATCTTTCAACAGTGAGTTGCAAATGTGGTTAGAAAGATCAATTATAGAACTGTGAAGTTTTTTGATATACTAATGATAATTACAGATTTTTAGAAATTGCTGAGGGAAAATTCAGAGTGAGAATAAAGCCAGAGACAGGACTTTAGGCACTGGGAAAAGAAATAAAGAGAGGAGATTTGGAATGTAGTTGATAAAGAATCAGAAATTTGCAGGAGGAGATTCTCAAGGAGACTGGAAAACTGGTAAAATGGTGCAGAGAAGTCTGAAGTGTATGAGAGTGTTGAATCTAAAGGAGACAGCATAGTTCTGCACAATTGTTCTTATCGTATTATTGGCAGAAATTGGCTTTGACTGTGGATAATATTATTTATTTAGTAAACGTTGCCTTGTAAATAGTGGCTGTAAGTTATTTACTGTAATAGGGAATCTAATATTTTGATAGCAAATTCTCACAAGTTAGAATGATTTATTTTCAGAGTCCTCCACAAGGGGTTACTCTTGTCTGAAAAAACAAAATCTGTTATGTTGTCTCTAATACGGTCATATCTTTGGGCCGTGCTTGCAGTGCTGTGTTTTCTTCCACATTTAGATAATAGTTTCTTTACGGCTAAAGAAGAAAAGAAATGTGGGTGAAGGATTGGATTTGAAATAGAATGTTCCCTTTAGTGCTGTTATGAAGTGGTGAGGACATCACTGTTAGGGACTACATGACTTTCAGTTCTGTTATTGCTTCACGCCTTTATTGTGTTATCCTTTTAAAAGACTTTTTTGAGATAATTTCAAGCTTACAGAAAAGTTGTGAGACTATGATAAAGAACTCCTGTATGCTCTTCATCCATATTTCCTAGCTCACATTTGCCTTATTCTTTCCCTTTCTCTCTCTTCCAGAACCATGTAAAAGTAAGTTGCAGATGTGAAGCCACATCACTCTTTAATTCTTCAGTGTGTGTTTCCTAAAAACAGGAACATTCTCCACAGTACAGCTATCAAAATCAGGAGGTTAACATTGATACCCATCTAGTCAGCAGTCCCCAACTGTGATTTTGCCAGCTGTTCTGATGTCTTGTATGGGTCTAGGATCTAATCCAGGATCGTGCATGTCTCTTAGTCTCCTTAATCTGGAACAGTTCTTTAATCTTTCCTTGTTTCTTATGACTCAGTCTAATTACTTTGTACATTGTCTCTCCATTTGGGTTTGATTGTTGTTTCCTTATGATTTATATTCAGGTTATGAATTTCTGGCAGGACTAGCATAGGAGCGATGCTATACTCTCAGTGTGTCATATCAGGAGGCACATGCTGTCTATATGTCCCATTATTAGTGATTTTAACTTTTTTCATGTGATTAAGATGGTGTCTGTCAGGTTTCTCCACTTTTTGTTAATTGTAAGTATTCTGCAATTACTAGGTAAGAAGTCTTTGTGAGGAGATACTCTGAGATGATGTAAATATCCTATTCCTTGTCACACTTTGAGCCATTAATTTAGCATGTGATTGTTGCCAAGTGGTGATTTTCTATTTTGATGCTGACATTGTCCCAGATTTTCCAGTGGGAGCATCTTCAAGATGACTCCTGATAGGTCCTCATCATTGTTTAAGCACTTCCTTACATTTTGCCTCATCTTGTGCTTTCCTTCTCCTAAACTTGGACTTGGCCATTTTTCCTTTTGGTGAAGAGTAGTATGTAGAAACCAAAATCTGACTGCTAGGTGCGCTCCTTGCTGTTAAAATGTCATCATTTCTGGGTCCTCTCAGCTGACGGATCTAGGAAAATATATGTAGGCATATGTCCCTCCCCACCTTTATCTACTTTCATATCTCTATATACTAAGGAACCATGAGTTCACATCAGTATCTCCCATCCCAATACAACACCGTAGTGTTTATTTTAGAACTCCGTTTTCTGACAGTGAGAAACCTGGTTCTCATTGTCCTCAATATATTTAATTATTTGTCATTTTGTTGTTGTAACCAATCTCCTGACCATTCTGGCTGAATTAGTAGCTCTGACCTTGCCTAACACTCTGGTTGCATTGGCCAGATTTTGAGCCCTGACTAATGGGAAGGGGCTAATTAGTTTATGTTCTTTTGATTAGTATCATTCCTTTTTCTATAGAGTACCGTTACCTTGGTTGACATCTTCTGGGAGCAAAGATCCTTATGGGACAGAAGTGGATCAGGGTACTTAGAGCCTCTTCAGTGCTGCACTGAGGTTTGAGATTTGGAGGCCAGGGTCAGGGGTGAAACAAAGTGACAGGAGTTTGAACCTAGCTGACAGGTGGGTTGTAATCCTAGATTTCACATGTTTATAGTCCTTGAGATCACAGATACTTTTTAAAAAATAGTATTTATCGAGCAGTTTTGTGTGAAACACCATCCAAACACCTTTTACATATGTTATTTCTAAGCGTCATAAAAGCTTTGTGATGTTTTTTCACCTACAAAATGAGAATAATAATTGTACTGCCTCATAAAGCTTTTGTGGTGATTAAATGATTAAATCCACTTAAAACTAGCAGTTAATAAGGGAGGAATAAATGTTAGCTGATTAGTAATAGTGGTGTGGTTGTTTCATCTCTATTTTACGAATGTGGGGATAAGATCAGAAAGGTTAATTACCCAGCTATACAGCTTAAGAAATGTGTAAGTCCAGAATCAGACCAGTAAACTCTGGTCTATTTTTTTTTTTTCCTTTTTGACCAGATGTAGGCCCCCCAACCCCTTTTCCTTTCTTGTGCTCATTCCTTTTCACTACATTGTTTCTTGACTTGGGGCTTTTAAACTAAGAAGAAAATATCAGAAATATAATCCAGAAGATCACTTTTAGCTAAATTTAGCTGATCTCTTAGACTTGCCCAGATAACCTTTGGGTAAAGGTTGTAGAATGGAGGGAGGGGGTGGCCTCTAGGACTGTAGTAGATGTAGCATGCGTGGGCAGGCGATCCAGGGATTGTCACAGGAGAGGAGGAAAGCCCCCAAGAACCAAGACAGTTGAGCACCTACAGGCTGTGTCAGCAGCTGGAGGAGAGGGGCCATAGGCAACCCTCCACAGAAACGTGAGGACATGCTGGGGAAGTTTCGCCTGTTCCACATATCACAAATGTCACATATGTCCTGCTCCAGGCTTCCCTAGTAGTATGATTATGTCACATATGCCCAGACCCTGGGATTTCTGTAAATTCTCATCTTTTCAGATCCTCCGTGCCTTCAAGATCTTGCATCTTTACCTAGTTTCTCTGCATTATGCTACTTGACCATTTGTGAAACTTAAAATTCTTCTAATTTTCTCAGAGAATCCACACAAAAAGGTGATGACTAGTGTGGATATTATTAAAGATTTCTTGGAGGAAGTAATTTAGATTTGAAGAGGAGTTTTCATCTTACACTTGAGGGGTGACTGACTTTACCTCTAAAAACCCTTCTGGCTCCCTGCTACTAGGCACTTTATCTCTGGCCCTTCCCAGGAAAGACTAAGCTTCCCTGACACTGCCCTTCCCTTGGAGGATTTCCTACACCCCTTCCTCTCCCAGCAGAGCATTTTAGTTTTTCCTGCTTCAAAGTTAAATACATAAACCCATCAAGGTGCTCAGAACAATAGATGCCCTCTTGTTACTACGATCCTTCTTCCTTAGAGAGCAGTCAAGGTTACATTTAGCACAAAGTGTTTAGTCTTATCTGTTAAACAGGGCTTGCTGTCTCAGATTCCCACAGGGTTAGGCATGATTGGTTAGTATGTGGAATTGAAGAGAGGTTCGCCTTTCTACTGGGGTTAGCCCTATTCAGCTTCAGCTTATGGTTTTAATGTGTGCATGCAGACTTAGTGATGTCAGGTCTGATTTTTCAAGAAAAAGTTTTTGTGTGAATTTATTTTTTACAATGTTGTGAATGAATTCAAGTTTAAAACTGGAATCAGCTCCCTTGGGCCAGTGCTTTTGAAATAGCCAGTGGAAAGCTTTCTATAGCACAGCAGACAGAACTTTTAAGGAGCAGATGTATTTGTTAGGGAGGAGGGCCTGCCTTTTGCATGTATCTCTTTCTCCAGATCTATTCCTACCTTGGGGTTGGGAATTATTGGGACTCAGGGACTTGGACGAGTCTCTTTAGTGACCCAGATCGAGACCATCAGCACTGCCACCCCTTACCTGCACTCTGCTTGTTACAACTTTTGTACCCCTGCACTACACATAAGAGTAAATGAATGGTGTGTTTCCTCTTGATGGATGGTTTGTGTTTTGAAAATTGAATTTAGCTTTAGGGAAGCAAATATAAACTTTATTCAGAATTTAGATAACCAAAGCATTCAATCATCCAGATTTTGTTTCCTTTGTATTCTGTAGTCATAGTTTTTACTCCACATTTGAAATACGTAGATCAAGATATTAACTATAGCTTTAGAATTGGGTGTTTCAATTTTTAGAAAATCTGTTGATTGACATATATATGAATTATGTTCATTGAAACCTCACATTTAACAGTCATTTCTTACATTGCAATCTACTAGTTTATAGAGTTTTCACCTTTTTTTTTTCTTCTTTAACACTTGTTACTGTAAATCTTTATGGCCTCATCAAAAGTAGTTTTGGCAGCAACATCTAAATGAGATTGTGGTGGGGAAGATAATGCCACTTTTTTGGTGGCATAGGTAGAGGATCTAGGAGCAGAGCAAGGCTGGGAAGAGGAACAGGGCAGTACCTGACTTAGAATCAGAAATCAGGAGACAAGGAGCTGGGGCTTGAGCTTATTGCTTATTAACTTTGGGATCATGGATAAGTTTTTTATTAGAGCTTTCTGATAGTGAAAATAATAATATTTACCTTGTTTATGGCATAGGGTTGCTGTGAGAATCATTGAAACTTGGGTGGGGGAGGTACTTTGTATATATGAGGTGACTTGTATATATAATTACTGATTATATAAATGAATACTATTGGGAATGACTATTATTAGAATTTGCTTATATTAGACAATAGGCCACCAGAGTAGTTGTCTCACAGATAGTTATTCTAAGAGTAGACCTTGACAGTTACCATGGAGAAACATCTATGGCAAATATGATTAAATAAAATTGATTTAAAAGAAAGGTGCTGTTTTTCTATTTCTCAGATGATGCTTAAATGTTTGCTCTTAAATGCAGGTATCAACTCAATTGTGGCCATTGCATCATACACTGGATATAATCAAGAAGACTCTGTTATCATGAATCGTTCAGCTGTAGACCGAGGCTTTTTCAGGTCAGCTATTTATAAAAGTTGTCAAAACACAGATATAGTGGAAATATGAATATTTTAATCAAAAAAAATTGTTTAAAAATAGTTTGACTTGTGTGTGTCCAGACTTTTTGGTTGTTTTGAATGTTAGTCTGGAAGAAATTTTGATCTGACAGTAGAGAAATTTTTCTTTTAAGATATTTAATCTTCTGCCTCCATTCATGAAACTTTATGGATATCTGGCAGGCATATGTTGCTGTATGGTTGCCTGTATAGGGTTTAGTGTGATGAAATCAGTGCCCTACTCCAGCAAGTAGAAGGCCTAGTTGATGGCCACAAACAACTGCTATTGATCTCGTGATTTTCAGGTACTAATGTTTTTAGCCCCCCTTTTTGTAAGTAAATACATGTTTGTACTATATATAAAATAGATAAACAAGTTTCTACTGTATGGCACAGGGAACAATATTCAATATCTTGTAGTAAGCTATAATGAAAAAATATGAAAAGGAATACATGTATGTGTATGGATGATTGAAACATGCTATACACCAGAAATAGACACAACATCTTAAACTGACTATACATCAGTTAAAAAAAAATACATGTTTGCATTTCAATAATATAGAAATGTCTAAAGAAGAAATAAAAAATAAACCTATAGTTTTAGGGCCTATAAATAACTACTGTTAAAATTATAATATACTTTCTTTTTCAATCTTTTGTTAGGCTTCAGTTTGATTATTTTCTGTCAGACATTAATCTCAAATCCAAGGCATATGAAAATTGGTTAAAAAACTGGGAATTTAGAAGAGAGGGTGGCTTTTTTTTCCCCCTGTATAGTTTCAGAGGATAGCACTAAGACCAGAGGTTCATGTTATACCTTAATATTATAAGCTTATCATTAGAAATATTGGAGCGGATCCTGGGTGATTATGTCTGAAGGTTATTGTGGAAGGGATTCTTGTTTTGGGTAGGAGGTTGGACTCTCACATATAATTCCAGCTGTGTTTAAGGTTATGGGTCAAATATTACATGTGTGGCCTGTGTAATAGTTCTTAGGACTCAACTTTGACCCTTAATTCAGTTAACTCTTGTCCTAGATTCATAGTTTAAACTGCCTACCGGATACTAAGTAAAAATTATTGGTATGTTCTAAGCCCTATTATTAAGGAAAAATAGAAGTTAATTTTAGAACCATGTGTTTTTAGGTCTGTTTTCTATCGATCATACAAAGAACAGGAGTCTAAAAAAGGATTTGATCAAGAAGAGGTTTTTGAGAAGCCTACACGTGAAACTTGCCAGGGTAAGTGATACTGACATTTAAATTATGGAAATCAAAGTTAACTTACCATGGTTTTCTTTTTTTGCCATGTGAGAGTTTATTTCCTTATCATTCCTAGACCTCATTTTTAAGGAAATAATGTGTTTGCCAAGTCTTTGCATCCAGGAGTGGCTTGCTATAGTCCTTTCATACTGCTAGGTCCTGCATTGAGGAGGGGATTTAGGAAATCGGAGAGGTCATGTAATTTCATGGGACACACCTCAGCCCCCATTCTCGCTTGTACTGTGTCCTGTCCCTCAGTTTATGTATTTGCATAGGAACTTCCCCCTCTTCACACTGTGGTGTGACCATAGTATTTGTCTAGCTGGAATATTTTATAAATGTTTAATAAATAAGAGGATACCTAGTACTTTTTGTTTCTTCTGGAAAACTCAAACTTATTTTCTAGTTACTATTTTTACAGACACTTAGAATCTGTATACAGTGGGATGGATGGGATGTCCCAGGAAATGGGGTATCCTTGCTACATTTTTAACCCTTAATAGTATTTTATGCAGTAAAATGTGTTTTGTTTTCTTAGGCATCTTCTTATTACTCCATTTCCTATGGGTGGTTCTATTAGTAGTGAATTGATGTCCAGTGGAGTTAAGATTATATAAAAAGAAATCCAGAATTTCTGTGAGAGATTGTATGTAGAGGACAGATACTCTTCCTCATGTAATTGAGAGATCAGAAAGAAGATGGCAACACACTTACCCAAAGTCACTTAGCAAATGGAGAATATGATTTTCCAGTGCTCAGTCCAGTGCTTTTTTAGACTTCAGAATAGTTTGTAATTTGGAATAAGGGCACATTACTACACGTTGGAGATTCTTGTGAACTTCTGTCTGACTTGGAACTGATTTATGTATTTGGTTTTTAATCTATTTTGGGGGGATTATGTGACATTTAAAATAACTTTTTCTTTATCGTAGTACCATTTCAGAAAATTCTATTTCTTCTCAGGTATGAGGCATGCCATTTATGACAAACTGGATGATGATGGTTTGATAGCTCCTGGAGTTCGTGTATCAGGAGATGATGTTATTATAGGCAAAACAGTCACTTTGCCTGAAAATGAAGATGAATTGGAGGGCACTAACAGACGCTACACTAAGAGAGACTGTAGCACTTTTCTCAGGACTAGTGAGACGGGCATTGTGGATCAGGTTATGGTAACTCTCAACCAAGAAGGATATAAATTTTGTAAAATAAGGGTGAGTATAGCTTTGTCATATTGCTGTTTATAGAAGGCAAACCAGATCAACTTAATTAACCTAATTTTGTATGAATCCAGGTACGCTCTGTTAGAATTCCACAGATTGGAGACAAATTTGCTAGTCGACATGGTCAGAAGGGTACCTGTGGTATTCAGTATAGACAAGAGGTAGGTATCTTTTATCTTTTGTCTTTTATCACCCCTAACCCAAAGTTTTGTTGAACGTTTTATTAAATCAAAATGTGCTTTAACCAAGAGCCCAAAGGTAGTGAAGGCTTGACCTTTAATTTTAGTGTTGACTAAGTATATGAACATAATATGTTGAACAGAATTTAGGAGATGGAAGAGTTCAGATTAGGAGGAGTGGGTTCTAGTTCTGTAGTTAAGAGATTTAACTTTTTTTTTTTAAGTCTTTTAAAAAATTCCTTTATAGGACATGCCTTTCACCTGTGAAGGTATCACCCCCGATATCATCATAAACCCCCATGCCATCCCCTCTCGTATGACTATTGGTCACTTGATTGAATGTCTTCAAGGGAAGGTAAGAGTTTTTCTTTAAAAAGATAGGTTCCAAATTCATATTTATTCCAAAATTTTAGGTGATTTCTTTCATATTTGAGCCAGGGTACTTTGGAAAAAGCCAGTATGATACTTTCTTGCTTTTAAATTATTAGTGTTTTTGTTTTTGTTTTGCAAAAATATGCAAAGTTCTGACTAAGTCAGAATTTCTGTAAAATTTACTATATCCAATCTTTATTATTTTGACTGATTGTTTTCTATAAATGAAGAGTTAATAATTCTTTGGTGGTTAGTTCAGCGTGAACCTAATCATTTTATTTACACTGTTAGCTATGTGTGTATCTTTCAGTGGAGATTTTCTATTTTTAAGTATCTTGTTAAGGTAGAATGACTACAGCTATATGGACAGCTTGGTTTTAGGGCATTAAAATGTCATTTTCCTTGAGTCATTGGAAGTCTCATTCTTTTTGTATCTGGCCTCACAGAGAGCTTTTTAGTTGAAGGCTTATGATTGAGTTGTTTTTATTTTTTTAGGTAAAGAAGTTTGTTATAAACATTTTATGTAAGATGCTAATAGAATGAACCTTATGATATTACAACTTTCTATAACATATATTTAATTCTTAAGTTCAGAATGTCCCCTTTCCTAGAAAGGACTTTTTAAAAACTGAATTTTTATTGACACAGATTTCTAAAGGGAGACAGAAGGAAGTATTTTTATTTTATTTTATTTTATTTTAATTTAATTTAATTTAATTTTAATTTATTTTTAGGGGGGAGGTAATTAGGTTTATTTATTTATTTATTTTCACAAAGGCACTAGGGATTGAACCCAGGACCTCGTGCATGCTAAGCACGCACTCTACCACTGAGCTGTACCCTCCCCCAGGAAGAAGCATCTTAAAGACTACTTTTTTTTTAAGGTATCAGCTAACAAGGGTGAAATTGGTGATGCCACTCCATTTAATGATGCTGTTAATGTGCAGAAGATTTCTAATCTTTTATCTGATTATGGCTACCATCTCAGAGGAAATGAGGTATGTGTACTTTTAAATTAGTAATTTATGTGTATTCTTTTTTGTATGTGTGTGATTCCATTCTTAAAAATTAAACCTTTCACTGACGTATGATGCATACTTGAAATATTTGCATAAACCATAAACTTACTGCTTGGTGAATTTTCACAAGTGAACACAACTGTCTGACTGGCACCCAGATATTGAAAAGAAAATTACCAGAACCCTTTTATGCCTGGATGCCCCCTCTGTGTCCCTTTCCAGTCACTACCTTCCTACTCCTACCAGAAGGTAACTGCTGTCTTTACTTCTGATGTATAGGTTAGTTTTGTCTGTTTTGATTTTTATATATACAGAATTGTACAATATATGCAAATACATTCTTTGAACTTGTTTAATATTTTAAAAATCTGCTTCAAAATCCTCCTGTTTCAGGTCCTATACAATGGATTTACTGGTCGAAAAATCACATCACAAATTTTTATTGGCCCCACTTACTACCAGCGTTTGAAGCATATGGTGGATGATAAGATTCATTCTCGTGCTCGGGGACCTATTCAGATCCTTAACAGACAGCCCATGGAGGGTAGATCTCGGTAAGAGAGCTGCATCATCATTGTTGTATACAAGGATGGTTCTCATACTTCAAGATTCCAGGGCCCCAAAGAGCTTTTTGTCTATGTGAATTGTACTTTTTGATATTTATCCTGTTAGAAATTAAAACTGAGGAAGACTTAAAATACTTATTTAAAAAATAACAGTAAGCCCATTATATATTAACATAATAACATTCTTTTTAAACACCTTTATTGTGATATGATTCTTGTACATAAATAACATTCTAAAGGAAAAATATTTTCCAAATAAATTTAGTGATGAGTGACGGTTTACCTTTTTGCAAGTATTTTTAATGAGCTAGTTTGTGAGAAGAAAGTGGATTCTTGGGTCTGTTTCTGCATTCATCCCATTGCAGTATTTTATTATTTTATTTAAGCATATGAGAAAAACTGGACCTCACAGAGATATGTGGTTGGAAAGGGAAGCATATTTTAATAATTTTCAGGTGATTGTGGATTTTTTTTGATGCTACACCAAAAGTTTTATTTTTTTAAAGGTTAGTTGTGATGTAGACTCTGAAACTACTTAAGTGAATCTTTTTTATTAAAATCCATTGGCCTGTCTTATACTTTTAATATATTATCTTTTATTTTTTAGTATCATAATTGGTCATTTGGAAAATACTGGTTCATTCAATTATGCAAATTTTCAAATGTTGACATATTTCATTATACCAAAAAAAGTCACATTTGTGAATATCACTGCCGTGTCATCAGAAAAGTCTTTTAAATATTGGGAAGCTTTCAAGCCTATAGCATCAGATAGAGGTCTTCTAAAATTCTGACTTTTGATTGAAAATTCAAATTTTTAATCATTTTCAACAGATACTTAAAATTGTTTTCGTTAAAGTGAAAAGCTCACCTTGTTCATTTTCAAAAAAAGTCTGCCAGGTATCTAAGTATAAATTAACATAGTGCTAATGTTGGTAGGTTAACATAATTGGTGTCAGTTCTTTTTTCAGGTGAAAAAGATATTCCACAATAAAAGTGACTAGTTCAGAATTGTGCAAGTGCTTTTCTTCAAGATCACAATCTTCACTATAGAACAGAAATCCTTTAACTTCCCATTTTATCATAGAATATTTAAAAAGATGTATACTCAAGGGTCAGTTAATTAAAACTAATCATTTTTACTGCTTCATTAATGGCATTCTTAAGTAAAACTGGCTTTCTCCCCTTTCACTCACGGTGGAGAATATGACTACTAGTAAAGTTTAGTTCTACCACCTCCATGTATTCAGGTGCCAGCAGTTTTATTCAGTTACTTTTGTAACCATCAGTGCAGATGTCAACACAGTGGAAGAAGCAAATATGTTGTTAGTATTATTATAAGAATAGTTTTCATCCTCATGGAGTCCACAGACTACAATTTGAGAACCCATGCTTTAAAAAATAGGATAAAAATTAATCACAGTACCTCCTTAATATTATTAAATATCCAGTGTTCAAATTTCCCTGACAATTACATAATTTTTTAGTTTGTTGGTTTTAATCAGGATACAAATAAGGTCCATGCTTTATAATTGATTGATACATCTCAAGTTTTTTTTGTTTTTGTTGTTTTTTTTTTTTAATCTATAAATTGCCTTCGAACTTTTTTCCCCTGCAGATTATTTGTTGACTAAACTGGATTGTTGGTCCTGGAGGATTTCTTAGTCTGGATTTTGTTGACTGCATTCCTGGGATGTGTGTTTCTGTTTTTCCTGTAAATAGCTAGAGCCTTGATGAGAGGAAGGGTTTGTGTTCTTTCACAGCAATACTTCAAAGGCAGTGTTGTATACTTTCAGATCTAGTTGTCTCTCTTATGACTTTTAGCAGCTATTAATGATTGTTACCTAAAACCCTTAATTAAATAGGAATTGCAAACTGATGAGATTCTAATTTTATCATTCCTTCTTCATGTATTAGTTGGAATATTTTCAGAGAAACTTTTTTTTTTCCTCTACTGGTTACCTGGTGACATAGTTCATATAGTAAAAGACAAGATAAATGCTTCTTTCCTTTTATTTACCAGTTTTCAAAATGTTGTGTTGGTTGTGTAGTATCCTCCAAAGTTGACCAGTGATTTGTTTTTGGTAATATTAGGAAAAGCTCAGTTATCTTACGTAGTCTGTATATATTAAGAATGTTAAGGAAGCCATCACCATCCATCTGAACAATGCATTTCATTTCACTTTCATGCTGGGAAAACCTGTTCTTTCCATTACATTTGCCAACATGCATTTCATTTCAGGCTTGATTGCCTGGGAGACTCATTCATGGAAAAGCTGCTTTATTTAGATTGAATTCTAGTAAGTTAAATGATAGTTTGAAGAGACTCTACTCTCTATTGTGTTTTATGAGGAAAACTATATATGCTGTACTTGAGATTCTAATGTGTTTACTTACTCAGAGGACTTTTTTTTTTTTTTTTCCAGAGAGGGAGGTAATTAGGTTTATTTCTTTATTTTTAGAGTAGGTACTGGGGATTGAACCCAGGACTTCATGCACACTAAAGCATGCTCTCTACCACTTGAGCTGTGCCCTCCCTCCTGGGGACCTTCTAATGCACATCAAATAGTTGGCAGACTTCTCAACCTTCCCACCATGTAGAGAGAATGCAAGGGTATATAAGTTAGAATCTAGTGCTTTTTTTTTTTTTTAACGAATATCATTTGTTATTTTTGCCATTAGTCAAAGTGGTGTTGGCAATAGAAAATAAGTACAAAATAGTCTGTTGTTTTTCCCTTAACAGTGATGGTGGCCTGCGTTTTGGAGAAATGGAACGAGATTGTCAGATTGCCCACGGAGCAGCCCAGTTTTTAAGGGAAAGATTGTTTGAGGCATCCGATCCATATCAGGTTCATGTTTGCAATCTTTGTGGAATAATGGCGATCGCTAACACCAGGACGCATACATATGAATGCAGGGGCTGCCGGAATAAAACCCAGGTATGTATAGGCCTTACCGACAGTTGATATTTGTTCAAGATATAACCACGCTGGTCTAATCATCTAGGCAGGTTTAGTATAGTGGAACAAACTGCCATTTTCACAATTTTCATAGCATGCTTCTATAAGATTCCTAGTTTTAAATGAGGTAAAAGATAACTTGATTTTTCTAAAAACCACTTTAAATTTTATTGTAGTAATTTCTCTAAGCTGTTCATCTTTTGGAAGTAATAAGGCTTTGTACAAGGAATTTTAACAGTTAGTTTTTTTTTTTCTAAACCTTTTAATTTAGAAGGGTGAATATAAATTGTCTGGCAGAAAAGGGTGAAATACCAAAGCCTGTTAGTAGAAAGAACCACTAAAGGCCAAGGTAGCAGGATGAGTGTTACCAGCCCACTGACTTATTCATGTCCAGTACCAAGTCTTTAGCTTTTCCTGGGGTAGGAAGCGGGCTCACTTCATTACAGCTTTGCTAATTACCATTTACTTTTTTTTCCCTCCCCCAGATCTCTTTGGTGCGAATGCCTTATGCGTGCAAACTGTTGTTTCAGGAACTCATGTCTATGAGTATTGCACCTCGAATGATGAGTGTTTAACTCTTCTAAAAATCTTTGGGTCTTTTGTGTTTTATTTCTATGATATGGCTTTTAAAAAGGATTTAAAAATAACAAAAATGTACTGCCTTGTGAGAAAAGCAGTTTATTTGTTTTGTTTAATGATAAGCATGCTCTTCTTCTTTTGTAAATAGGCAATAAATTTTTGTAGATAGTCTTGATGTGTTACCTTTACTTTCTATTTCACTGTGTAAAACCAGTGAATATAACTAAAGTACTAGTGGACTGGATGAAAAGAAACTGGTTACTAGGCAAGAACAGGGGTTGGAGTGATCCGTGACTACTTCAGCTATGCAAGCTAATATATTCCGCAGGCTTACAGCTCAGCACCTTCACCTGTTTATTTAAAAAAAAAAAAGATAATTAGTTACATATATGGACATGGTTGACTTTTAAAATTTGATGTAGTTTAGCATTTTCAAGTAAATGATGATGTTAAAATGTGGAGATAAAGGATGTGTGAGTAACTGTACACATGATCTGGTGCAGTGCTTGGTCTTTGAGCTGTACGGTGTTAGACGTGGAGGTGATTTTGTTGTACTGGTCTGCGTGTAAGAGATGGACCTTACTACAGAACTGGGAGAAGCACGTTTCACAAACGAGCAAGGTGAGATCCAGGAAGGCTAAGGAACTTCCCTTACTCATTCCAAATTTAAAGTGGAATAATTAGTGGCAGAGCTTAGACTCAGACAACTCTTAGCTACTGCTCTGTTTGTTTCATCACTTGGCTTTACACATCTGGGCTGAAAAGAACCTGACCAAACACATCTTTACTTGACATTTCTTCCTTTCATACCACAGCTGTGATCCACACAGTGGAAATGGTTTTGACAAATGCTGGCAATAAATTTTGTTCTTATTTTTGGCTTAAGGGAAAACCAATTCAGACATCAGTCTAGTAGAACTATATAAATGTAAAGTAGCATTACTCTGACACCACCGGGATGGGTGCTTAAGAGGAAGCTTTTGACAGTGAAGTGGATAGAGGCAGAACAGACTTGGGTACTTGCCAATATTCTCTTTCTGGCTTTTTTCTATTAAAAGCTCAAAGTGAAGGACCAGAATTGCCTACAATCATTTCTTTTTTAAATGGAAATTTAAGGGTCACAACACCAAGGAAAATGCTGTGAAGATAGAAGGTTACGGGAAATATAAACCATTCCAATTGGTTTGAGTTTTGACTCATACGTGTAAGATAGAGTGAAAGCGTCGAAGTCATAATAATAGCATTCCATCAACCAGCGAATGTTTTTTTGGAGTCGTGCACTCTACATTTTGATTACATACTTAATGTCCTTCCCTTGTGGATCCCTAACATAGAATTTCATTAAGAGCAATGTCTGATACTTTCATACTTGGTTCTGTCCCTTATTAAACAAAGCACTAGTCATTTTTAAATGGTTGTGGGATTTATTACCTACCTTTTTTCACTGGTATTTCATGTAAGGCATCAACCACTGTAATTTTTGCTGATGCTGAAGCCTGTCCTTGGCTATTGGATGCATGGCACTCATATTCTCCAGCATCTTCCTTACTAAGAGGAGATACCTGTAGGGGAAAAAAAAGGATCTTTTTTCTCTATGGCCATCATCTTTTTCCAGTGGCTTCAGTTAGGTCATTATTTTATAAGTTGCCTAAGATGACCAGGGGACTTATGGCAAAGATACTGCTAGAAATAGTGTAAATCCTGTGCTAGGAGTACTTGGTCTGCCAGGAAGATTCCTACTATGAGGAAAAGTCATGGCCAACTTTAGATCACACTGGATAGGTTAAAAACTGGACAGGTGCACATGTCAGTTTGAGGGAGACCTTGGGGATAAGGGTGTACGATCTAAGTACTATCCATGCAGGTCCATGACTATCAAAGGTCAGGTAAAATAAAGTAACTATTAATAATTGATTAAAATGTTTGGGTTATTTAGTTCCCTGTGAGGATTTTGCTTTGAACTCATAGGTTTAAAAAAAAAAAAACGGTTCTTTTTTATTTTTTGGTTGTTTCCAAAACATCCAGTAGACTCCAGCTTTTTTTGTCTGTCTGTTTTTTTTAAGTTTCCTCTGAAAGAGGAACAGGTAGGACTAGTCCAAAGAACTGTGGAAGGGCAAATTCTTTCAGCCTTGGCAGTACATCAGGCACCTTGTTGCCAAGTTTGCTGTGTCTAATCCTAAGAGTGAAATCCTTGGCAGCTCTTAGTACTCACCAGCACCCAGCCAGTTACTTCATGCTTTTCTGGGCCACCCCGGGTCTGAATGGCCAGGTTGTCTCGGTCACCAGGCAGGAGTTCTGTCCTTTGAACTCCATAGTGACCCCTTTTTACCTGCAAAAAAAAAAGGAGGGCGGATAGTGTGAGTTCTCTGCACTGAACCATCAACTTGGAAGTGGCTAACATTCCTAGAATTGCACAGGGCATACATCAGACTTTCTAACTGGATTAAACCTAACCATTTCCATGTTACCCTTTCCTGAATATGTATGTAAAATATAAATTCTCTTTTACTTATTCCTATCAGTTTCCCTCTAGGTTTATGTATTTTAAATTAATACATTTTTCTGCATGCTTGGGAAATACAAATTGTCATAATTTCCTGCCACTGGCTACCATCCTTCACACAAGCCCTTGTAAATTCTGCTTCTCAAGGCTGGCACTTGGTTGCCATATGCCATGTTTGACGAACTATCACCTAGTGCTAGGTCTGATACTTGGGACCTTGGGTAAGAGCCCAACTCCTGGAGCTCTTCCTACAACAGTCTCATCAATGGGAAATAACAGGATGAGTCCACAGCCAATACCATTACTTTGTCCTGATGGCTAAGAGTTCATCAAATGATTTAGTAAAGACCTGAGAGCAAAAATGCCTTTCAAATACATGCTGCTGTCATTGTTATGACAAAATTTGCTGCCTATCCCTGTGTGTGTCATGAAGGGATTCAGAAAGATGGAGTAAGAAGAAATTCAGTTTCCTTGGGTTGAGGCCAGTAGTGAATACTGTCCTAATTTCTCTCATTTAAAAAGGCAAACTATATGGGGGAGGGTATAGCTCAGTGGTACAGCCTGTGCTTATTAGCATGCACGAGGTCCCGAGTTCAATCTCCAGTACCTCCATTAGAAAAGTAAATAAACCTAATTACCTCCTCCCCCCAAAAAACCAAACATAAAAAGGCAAACGATGTTCATTATGTAAACTGGAAAATACATAAAAATTCCTAGAAGAATAAATTTGCCTGTAACCCCTCCATACATAAACATTTAACATAAATTTCTAGAAGAGGAATTGCTGAGTCATAGAGTATAAATATTTTAAGGCTTGTGATGATAAGTCTGAAAAACAAAGGATAAACAAAGCAATTTTGTTTATTCCATCCCAGGCTGCCTTTTAGAGTAAGGTTGGTGTTTACTGATACTACCTTTGTAATTAGAAAAAAGAATTTACAGTCTCAAATATGGAGTTTCCTTTTCATTTTCTTTTATAATTAAGCAAATCTTGAGTTCAATCAGATCATCATACATAATTTTTTTGGATACTTTACACCAGTTTTGCTTCTCCATGTGGTCCCACTGCCACCACATGCTGTTACTAAGCTATTGTCTCAGCATCAAATCCACCCTTTATTTTCTCTGCTTCTTGACACCAGGGCTGGGACTCTGAAACCAAACCAAGTGGGATCTAGGCCTGCTCCTACTCCATAAAAAAAAAAATGTAGCATTACTGATTCAGAGTGCCTGGTTCTTGCCTGCTTGCTTTTCTCTCTCCTGGGATTTCCCCGTATTGTCACTGTTAGAGAAAACCAGGTGTCTTAGTGTTCTTCTCGTATGAGTGTTATAAAGACAAAACAGATGAACTCAATAGGCATCTTTTTCTTTCAGTTTCCCAAGTAGCTGGCAGAAAAGGTTCATGCTAGTGCAGATTTTGAAACACTTATTTAAAAATGGTTTTAAATAATGGTTTTTAAGTATTATTTTGATTCAGTGGCTAAACTAATACATCTCTACTCTTCATTTACTGAATTTCAGAATTCTTTAAGGGTTTTGACCAAAGCAGAAAAACACTACAGCTTCGAAATAGTGAATCTTAGCAACTGAGCTGTTGCTCCTCAGCACTCTCCCAGTTAACCTGACACACTGTGTACCAAGAAACCGTTCTTGCCAAGTATTTGATTGCAAGATAATTAAAGTGAGTTGTTAAATGTTAGTAACGTATTGTAAAAAGTTTCATACCATGTAGAAAACACACAGAAGTGCAAAGAATTTTTACATGGCCAATTTTTATATGGCAAACTCCTTTACTCTTTTACTTATATAAGGGGAATTTGATGTTTTCAGTTTGAGGGAAAAAAGATGCAGGGTGGGCTGAGAAAGTGGTTTCTAAGACAATTCTACAGATGCGCAATGGGCTGGAAGTGCCTCAAAGTTTGACCCTTAGAAGTCTGTAAGGCAGAAAAAGCTGCCTGGAAGTCACTGCTCACCACAATTTCAACTAGAGTAAGACTCAGAGGGAGGCCCAGAAGTCATCTCAGCCCTCTGGTTGTGTTTTAGCTGCAAAAAGATTTTCCTGAATCCTGCTATTGCAAATAAGCAGTAACTAAGAAAAAGGTGCCAGTAATTACAGAAGCAGGATGGATCAGTCTGATTCCCACAGGTTAAGAAATCTCAAGCATTCACAGAATTGCAGGAAATCCTTCAAAGGATATTTATGCAGATCAGACTATTTGCTGTGTCTTTTTGGTGAAGTTTCAGAAGAATTTTATGATGAAACAGAATATATGTCTGTTAAAAGTTTCAGCTCCTCAGACACTGAACAAATAAAAATCAAAATGATTGTGCAGGAAAAAATATTTGTAATACATGATAAAGGGTCAATATCTCTAATGTACAAAAAGCCACAAACTGATAATAAGAATCAACTCAATAGAAAAATGAGTAAAGGCTGTGAACAGGTAATTCATAGAAGGAAAAATCCAAATGTGACAATATTCTCAATGTCAAGGAAATTAAAGCAATAATGAGATGATACTTCTACCCATCATTAACAAAAACTACAAAAAGAGGGGTAATGTTAAAGGCTGGGGAGGATGCAGGGAAATGACACCCATATATCACTGGAGAAAGTGTGAACTGCTACAATCCATCTTAGAAAATAATCTATCTATCAAAAGACAAATCTTTTGACAAGTCTAGTCATGTACCTTGGGGGAATCTATCCTATAGGGGAAAAATAACGCATGTAGGATATGTGTACTCAGATGTTCAAGGCAGCATTATTTAAGGTGATGAAAAATTGGAAACAACAGAATCCAGGAGTGGTTTAATAATTATGGTACATCCACACTTGGAATATTACATAGTTCTTGAGAAGCAGACCTGGAGGGGATCCCCATGAAGTATTTCTTAAAAAGGCAAGTTTCAGAGTAATACACCATATTCCCACCTCACCCCACACACTGAGAATGTGTGGAGAAGACAGTCTCTTTAGCAAGTGATGTCGAGAAAACTGGTCAGCAGCAATGTAAATCAATGAAGTTATTAGAGCATGCCCTCACACTATACACAAAAATAAACTCTAAATGGCTTAAAGACTTCAATATAAGACAAGACACAATAAACCTCCTAGAAGAAAACATAAGCAAAACATTCTCTGACATAAATCTTAGCAATGTTCTCTTAGGAAAGTCTAACCAGGCAATAGAAATAAAAGCAAAAATAAACAAATGGGACCTAATTAAACTTACAAGCTTTTGCACAGCAAAAGAAACCATAAGTAAAACAAAACAACAACCTACAGACTGGGAGAAGGTATTTGCAAATGGTGCAACTGACAAAGGTTTAATTTCCAGAATATATAAACAGCTCATACAACTTAATAACAAAAAAACAAACAACCCAATCCAAAAACGAACAGAAGACCTAAACAAGCAATTCTCCAATTTGAAGACATACAAATGGCCAAAAGGCACATGAAAAAATGTTCAGTATCACTAATTATTAGAGAAATGCAAATCAAAACCTCAAAGAGGTTATCACCTCACCTCAGTCAGAATGGCCATCATTCTAAAGTTCACAAACAATAAATGCTGGAGAGGGTGTGGAGAAATGGGAACTCTCTTAAACTGCTGGCAGGAATGTAGTTTGGTACAACCATTATGGAAAATAGTATGGAGATTCCTTAAAAAACTAAAAATATACTTACCATATGATCCAACAATCCCACTCCTGGGCATATATCCAGAGGGAACCTTCATTCAAAAAGATACATGCACCCCAATGTTGATAGCAGCACTATTTACAATAGCTAAGACATGGAAGCAACCTAAATGTCCACTGACAGATGACTGGATAAAGAAGCTGTGGTATATTTATACAATGGAATACTACTCAGCCATAAAAAATATGCCATTTGCAGCAACATGGATGGACCTGGAGATTGTCATTCTAAGTGAAGTAAGCCAGAAAGAAAGAAAAATACCATATATCACTCACATGGAATCTTAAAAAAAGAGGACACTAATGAAGTCATCTACAAAACAGAAACAGACTTGCAGACATAGTAAACAATCTTACGGTTACCGGAGGAAAGAGGGTGGAAGGGATAAATTTGGGAGTTTTGAGATTTGCAAAGGTTAACCACTACATATAAAAATAGATTAAAAAAATTTTTTCTCTGTATAGCACTGGGAACAATATTCAATACCTTGTAATAACCTTTAATGAAAAAGAATATGAAAGTGAATATATGTATACATATGTATAAAAAAGAATGTGTGTGTATACATTTGAGCATGAGTAAGGGAATCCTTGAGCAAGAAAGATGTGCTACCTTCTTTGAATCTCAGTTTAACAAGTGAGAATTCTAAGATTCATTCATACCTAGAAAGCATTTCTATGCTTAAACTGGATTTGACTGGTGATCTTAAATATGTCTTTTTTTTTTTTGAGTAAAAGTAGATTTATTCAGAGAGATGCACACTCCATGGACTGAGTGCAAGTCATCTCAGAATATCAGAGAGAGGGACCAATATATCTGTATTCTTAATAGTTATAAGGTTATAAGGAGAGTGGGGAGAAAACAAATGGCCTCTTTAATTCTCTGGGTCAGTGACTTTCAAAGTGCTTTGAGACGGCCCAAGTAGTAAGAAATACATTTTGCACTGCAATCTGGAATATACAAAAAAGAAAAGTCTTATGAAATACCTTTACTAAATGTACCTTTACTTAAGATATTTTCTGTTCTACTTTTTATTTTTTAAGAAAATGTTGGTTGTGATCCCTACATTAACTGCAAGATTCACTGAAGGGTCATGGTCTGCAGTCTGAAAAGCACTGCTTTAGGTCATGCATGTGGCAAATTACATTATGAAGGTAGAAGGTGCTTGACAGTTGGGTTTTTGCTTGTTTCTGGCGAGTTTGTAGAATTTTTTTTCCCCCATTTTCCTCACTCCTTCTCTTCCCACCCTCCTGACCCCCCAGTTGACAAGCCCTCAGGGAAGCCTCACAGGATCCCAAAGTTTAAAGGAAAAGATTCCTGAGGCAGATTTATTCCCTGGTTTGTGCATGCATTAGCTGGAGGGATGGGCAGAGCAAGGACTAAAGAAATTATTCAAGGCAAGATATGCCATTAAGGTCACACGCCCTGGGACACTTGGGTCACCCTGGCTTCTCATTGTGTAATCCCTGGAGAACTGCAACAGCACTTTTTATGGATCCTCTTTGGAGAAGTAGTTCCCCTCTCCACCCCCTGGAACAAACAAGCAGCCTCCACATAAGTAATGAGTATCAGCAGCTTTCGCTGAAGGCCAGGAGGAACACAGTGCATTTTTGCTCTTCAACTGCTCCTGCCTTCCCTTAAAAAAATAGTTTACTGAGGTAAAATTTCATATCTCCCTTTAGGAAAGCTGTAGCACAGCTAGTACCATCTGCACACACACCCTCCCCACCCCAGTCTGGGTCACTCTGACTTCACTCCCACCAGATGGCTCCAAGGGAGCACCACATCTCTCTGGCCACATGGAGGAGCCAGAGTTTGGCAGGTGACCCAACCCGGGTCAGAGTCCTTCGGTGGGAATTTTACAATGCAGCACAGTGGGGCGCCCTTTTTCCTCTGTGTCTTCAAACATAATATGTGATATTGGAGCTGCCAGTGACAATATTACCTATAGCACAGGAGGAATCTTTCTGAAGTAGAAGGAAAAAATGAGACCCCTACATTGACAGCAAAGAGTCAAGAGTTAAAAGAGTTCTGACCCCACTGTGTACCTGGATCTAGCTGCCCTTGAGGCTGGAATCATCCCCCCACCACTTTTTTTTTTTCCCTAAGCTAGTGTGAAGTGAGTTTCTCCAACTTGCAATAGAAATAGCTCTGACTGTGGGAGCCAAAATCCCTCCTGGAGTTCCAGAAGTTGCTCCTCTGGTCAGATACCAAGCAAACAAAATAATCAGGAGAGACCATCACCCATCTTCAAGCTTGCTGGAGAAGCAAACCAGCTGAAAAGGGGTGTCTGGTTATGCCTTTTTTACTTAAACTAGATTTCCTCTTACTAGCATGAGTTGGATGATATTTACTCCATAGATTGCTGTGAGGCTTAAACAAGGCAAAATGTATCAGGGCAATAGTGTAACATAATGTACAGTATGGCTGTGAAGTATTACTAGGTCTGGCAAATGTTTTCTGTTCCCTCCTACAGACAGTCTGAGAATGTGCTGTCCTTCACATATGGAGACAGTTATACAAGATAATGCCCCTTGAAGGAAAACATTTTTGGGAGCAGTAGCTACTAGCATCTCTTGAGTGTTAATTATGTATCTGACAATGAGCCAAGTGATTAAGCTGCATTACTCTGTGTAATCTTTACAAGAATTCTATGCTATTTTGATCATATGGAGGAGAAGCCAAGGCTTAGAGCACTGGCATTTTCCCTCAGGGGACACTTGATAATGTCTGGAGACATTTTTAACTGTCACGTGTGTGTGTGCGCGCGTGTGCACGTGTGTGTGTGTGTGTGTGTGTAAGCCAAGGATGCTGCAAAACAACTTACAATGCACAGGGCAGCCTCTACAACAAAGAACCGTCTGGCTCAAAATGTTAATAGTGCTGATGCCGAGAAATCCTGGCTATGAGAGAACTCAGCTGACCTGACTAAGGAACTCACATTCTTAACCACTATGTTATACTGAGACCTATGCCTGCAGGCACACACACGATCTCATACAAGCACGCACACACAGTCAGGAGGGGATGGGTGTTCAGCATCATAGTTCTTCAAGTTCTCAAGACTCCCTGCTCCGGACTGCTAACAAAAGCAGAGCAGCGACTATTCTGGAGGTCAGTAAAATCGTGTGTGATAGACCCAGGACAGGTGTCTGGAAGACTGTCAGGAGGCCTTGACCTTGAGGAGCAGAAGGCAATGGAACAGGCTGAGGATTTTAGGCTTTGCACGGTGTAAGAGGAGCTCACCAGTCTAGGATGTCTTCCTGAAATCTGCGGCACTGACCTTGTTCCAGACGAGGACGGGAGTTGGGATGCCGATGACCTCACAGCTCAGGTACACTTGTGCGCCACTGACGTTCCAGATGTCCTTGGGGGGCGTCACAATGGAAGGACCTAGAAGACGGCACAAAGCCAAATCATCTTTTTAAACAGTCGTTAACATCAGTCAGCGAGCTAGGAAGTAAATACTGGATTATATTTAGGAGGCTGTCCCTCTGCTGATTCTCTGAAGCTAATCTCAAAGACCAGACTGGCTTCCCCCAGCCACCAACAGGATTTGTGGCTACACTTTGGTAATACATAGCATACATCTTGAAAGAGTCAGAAAAAGTTAGGAAGGAAAATGTATTGCTTACAGATTTTTCTTTTCCCCCAAATCATGCTTAAATGAGTTTTAATTTACCAGCTGTTTTGGTTATCTGGGACTTTCCAAATAACAGAGTGGAATTTTACTTCCAAAATATTAAATGTTTTTCTTTTTTGTTTACCACCATTTCTTTCGGGATGGGATGGGGCAACAAGCAACCACTCCTTGGGTGATGAAAGAAAAGAAATATCTCAGAAGATTTCTGCAAATGTGCTGAATACCCAAAAAAGACGGCAGTCCCTGCCTCCAGCAGTTTGGATCTAAAATTGACAAGTCAATGGTGGTAACAGCAGGGATGCCAACTTTCACTGAAGAGAAAGGCATGGTGTGCTGTGTGTGCCGGGAGGCTGGAAGGAGGCACCTCTGAACCTGGGAGTCACGGAAGAAGATGGGAGTGTCCTTCCCAGCTCAGACAGGGAGAAGCAGTGACAGGTTTACTGTGTTTGACCAGGGCCCCAAGAAGAGGGCTCTTTCCCAAGGTTCTCAGTGTCCATGTGCCTGGCAGGGAGCACTGGCTACTAGAGGCTACCAGTATGAGACCACCCAGGGAGAGCCCAGAGCTATCAGTACCTCCCCACCTGCCCCAGTTCTGGGAACACATCCCTAGGCCTTCGCTCTCATGCCCCCTCCAGTAAGAAGGCCCTTATGCAGAACCAACATCAATGATATGTATCCTTTTTGTTACTGAAGAGGTCCTGGGGTTAAATCTGGCCCGTCACTTGTTGCATGGCTTGTAAGTGGTATTTATGTTTTAAAATGGCTAGAAGTTTTTAAAAGAAGGATATTTCAAGATGTGAAAATTATCAGAGGTTCACATTTCAGTGCCCATAAAATGAAGTTTTACTGGAACACAGCCATGCCCAGAGGAGGCAGTTGCAGCTAAGACTGTAAGGTCTAAGATAATTACTATTTGACCCTACGTATAAGTGCTGGTCCCTGCTCTTATCAGTTGAGGGGTGACCAATGCCTAAATAAGACATTACAGGAACGTTTCAGGACTTCGATCCTTTATGCATTACCCCAGACAGATGCAAATAAACCCACTGGATAATTTCTGATCCAGCTCTAGAATGTTAACATTACTTTTTTTTTTTAATGTATTGAGTATAGTTGATTTACAATGTTGTGTTAGTTTTTGGTGTACAGCATAGTGATTTAGTCATATGTGTGTGTATATGTATGTATATATATATACACACACATATTCTTTTTTATATTCTTTTTCATTATAAGTTATTGCAAGATACTGAATATAGTCCCTGTGCTATACCATAGGAACTTATTGTTTATCTATTTTTTATATAGGAGTTTGTATCGGCTAGTCCCAAACTCTAAATTTATCCTGCCCCCACCTCTTCTCCCTTTGGTAACCATAAGTTTGTTTTCTGTCTGTGAGTCCGTTTCTGTTTTGTAAAAAAGTTCATTTGTCTCATTTTTTTAGATTCCACATATAAGTGATATCATGTGCTATTTGTCTTTCTCTGTCTGACTTAGTTTACCTAGTCTGATAATCTCTAGGTCCATTCATGTTGCTGCAAATGGCATTATTTTATTCTTTTTCATGTCTGAGTGGTATTCTATTATATAAATATACCACATCTTCTTTATCCAGTCATCTGTTGATGGACATTTAGGTTGCTTCCGTGTCTATATAGTGCTGTTATGAACATTGGGGTGCACGTATCTTTTCAAATTGGAGTTTTCTCTGGATCTATGCCCAAGAGTGGGATTGCTGGGTCATATGGTAAGTGTATTTTTAGTTTTTTAAGGAATCTCCATGCTATTTTCCATAATGGCTGCACCAAACTACATTCCCACCAGCAGTGTAGGATGGTTCCCTTTTTTCCACACCCTCTCCAGCATTTACTGTTCATGGACTTTTGAATGATGGCCATTCTGACTGGTGTGAGGTGATACCTCATTGTAGTTTTGATTTGCACTTCTCTGATAATTAGCAATACTGAGCATCTTTTCATGTGCCTATTGGCCATTTGTTCATCTTCAATGGAGAAATGCTTGTTCAGGTCTTCTGACATTTTTGGATTGGGCTGTTTTTGTTTGTTATTGAGTTGCAGGAGCTGTTGAAATGCAACACTACTGAAGTCTACAGGTGTGGAAAGAGCTGTGCTTGCTCACTGCTTTCTGCTGAGGGGCCAGCTCCCCAACATCGGCAGGAGCAGAGTCAGGTACACCTACTTTTAGTGGGTGGTAATCAGTCTTTCACTTCTGCTAATTCACAATGCCAGGTTTCACGCATCAGGGGCCTTCAGAGAGTCCACACTAGAGGGAAGTAGAGCTGGGAGCCTGGGATCCTGGTGTGACAACACTGCTCCCAGAACCAAACCTGGCCCCTACTAGAAGCTCCACACCATTTCTGCAAAGAATGAGTTAATTATTCCCTCTGATTTTCAGCTTTCCACTGCCTTGGGTCTTCCAGCTGAATAAAATATCTAACTACTGGGTCATCTTGCACCAGAGTCTTGGGAAAGGGACAACCTCCCCTCGGGGCCTGGAAAGTTTTCTGGCATAATCAGAAATCAAAGGGCATGAAGTCTCCCCTTTTGCAACAGGCTATTTCCAGTCCACGATTAATTTCTTGAAACAGAAAGGAAATGACAACAGCATGTAAGATTTTTCCCACTCATCTAAAGTATTGGAAGCTAGTTTTTTAACAAATCCCTTGAGGTAGTTTTTTTTCCCCTTTGTAAGAATGTGCAAAACAAAGTTTTGAAAGCTCTAAATATATTTGGTGCTTCCTTTCCTATAACCCCTAGGTCTAAAGAGGAAGTGTCTATCTTGGCCAGGGGTCTTGGCTTTTCTGTCGCAAACATGGATGTGGTAAGCCCAGCGGGGCTGTGTTTACGTGTGTCTCTGGCTCTGTCTCCGATGCTTCCGAGTCTGTCCTCACCGACATGAGACCCCGCAAAGGGCAGGGCTGGGCCTCACCGCATCTCAGGCTTCCTCCAGGGCCCTGGGACCTTGCAGGCTTGGCCACTGCAGACCGGATCTGGCTCACCTCCGAGGGCCCCACGTGGCTCTGTCCTCCTTCCCATACATGGACTTGGCAGGGAAGCTCCAACCTCAGGGGATCTCAAGGGAGTGTTCTGAGAAGAATACACCAGAGTTCAGAGATTGGAGGGACTTGGGAACAAAGCTGCCTCTCACAGGGCAAAACCACAGGAGGAATGTGAGCCGTTTCTGCTGTGAGATCCGAACGCCTCAGCCTTGCATTAAGCCACTTATTTCAACGCGCAGGCATCCCTCCACAGGCAGAGCAGGAAGCAGAGGCGGCGTCTGTGTCCGGGGCAGGCTCTAGGGGGCACACGGAGGAACTCCAGCCCGATTTTCTGTCACAGATCTTGAAAACGTGCTATGGATTCTTCCGATGGCCTAATTTTAAAACTAAGATGTTCTTAGTAACTTTTCTTTTATGATTAGTGCTTTTGGTATCCTGTTAAGATTTTTCTTGCCTTGCCAATGCCATAAAGCTCTCCTATTTTCTTCGACAAGCTTTATGGTTTCCCCTTTAACGTTTAGGTGTATAGTCCATCTTGAATTAATTGCTGTGTATGCTATGAAGTACAGGTCAAAGTTCATCGCCCCCTCTCCAAAGGACAACCAATTGCTTTGGCACCATTTGTTGAAAAGACCGTCCTTTTCCTACTGAAAGTGGTGCCTTTGTGGCAAATCCACTGACCGAATACGTGTGAGTCAATTTTTGGATTTTCTATTCTGTTCTATTGGTCTATGTGTAAGTCCTTGTACCAACAACCACGGTATGATTTAGAATTGTTTCAAAACTGAAGCACTGAATGGAGGGCAGACCCAGTATATCCATCTCCCTCCAATCCCTCCCTTAGTCCAAGAAGCAGACTATTTCAGGAGGAGCAAAAATTCTTTAAAAACACCTGATCCCACTCATGAATACTTGGAATGAGAGCCATCACCAGGGCGTTCGAGACAAATCATGCTGCAGGTTCTTCTTTCTTGCTCCTAACTCTAAGAATACATACGAAACTTTGGGGGAATGGACTGAGTCAACAGTCGGACCATTCTGAGAACAGAAACGATTTTTGACAATTCTGCTACTAGGCTATGCCTAGAATTCTACAAGATTTCCATACCACAAACATCTGTATTACTCACTGATTCCTGTTGAGTTGATGGGGTGGAGAGGCAGAGGAGGGGCCAGTTTGTAGTACAATATTTATGAAAACCCTTGGCTATTTCAAATGTCCTTGATCCACAGAGACACCAACTGGACACATCTTGCATGGAAGTGAAGGGATGGTGAAAATGTTTGGGGTTAATATGATGGCAGCTCCAACAACACTGTACTCCCCTCCCCCACTCTAAAGATCCACCATCCCACATATTCCATTGACAAGCAACTTCACTTCCTGCAGTTCAATTCCTGAAGGTTCTGTTCTACCTCAGGAGAGCACTCGACAAAATAACTCTTTACCAAATAACTTCTAATTCTTTCCCATATTGCCTTTTTCCCAAGAGGATGAAAGCAGATCCAGAATTATTCCTGTTTTTAAGGATAAAGGAACTTTTAGTTCTTCTGAGCTCATTTCCGGGCTCAAAGCTCAAAATCAGTTCTCGAGGCCAAGCCAAGGGTAACAACACTGCCATCTAAATCATACTCAGTGTTTGGATTCCACTTAAAACAAGTCATAGAATATTTAAATGTATAGGAACAAACATCAGGATAGGTTTATTTATTTATCCTTGCCTTTGTTCCAGTAAGGACTTCAGGCTGCTCAAACATCTGTCTAAGCAGACATCCTGTACAAGTAACTGCCCACTGCCTTTCTCCTCCCCTGCCCACCAAGGACAACAAGAGACAGCAACCAAGCTGTCACAGTGCTGCCTGGTGGCTGGTGTGACGAGAGTCTACCCCAAGGCTTTCCCCACCTCCAACCCACCTTATCTTCCTGTCTCAGATGATTATCCCCAAACTAGGTTACTCCATTTACCTTTCTTATCTTCCACAACTTGGCTAGTTCTCATTCAATCTCATTTGATCTTTCTAAACTCTCTAAGTTCATTTTCTTGCTCCCTTATTTTTTGTAACTCTTGCCTGGTAAACTTAGATGGTGTCTTCTTTTTAATCATTCCTGGAAGGGAAAAAGGAAGAAAAAGAAGCAAGCGAGGGAGGAGGTAGAGGAAAAGGAGAAGAAAGAAAAAGTAAAATGAAAGATAGCTAGATCCTAAATGAAGTTGTTGCAAAGAAGAAAAAAGTTCTAAGTTTGGAAGAAAACTAAAACTCAGTTTAATTAATCAGTGTCACCTTCAGAGTATCTAGAAGGAGTCAAAAGTGTCCTACAGAATCCCCACCAAAGTCTACATTTCCCCCCCTTAGCCACTTCTAATTAAGTTCTAGACAAATGACCTACAGACTACAGATTACTTTGGGAATATTCATTTATAACCTAGAAATAGCTATGTTCTGAGAAATCATTAAAGATATAAAAAAAGAATTGTGGATGATTTAAATTTGGAATATTTCAATTTGATTCTGAAGAGGTAAAGGGCAATTCTCCCAAAATACACAAATGTCATGAGGAAAAGAGCCTGAAATGGAATTAATTGAGTTTGAGCAGCAATTCATTCCAGCTGATTTTTACATAAAGTTGTAGCAGAGAAGACAGAGTTAAAATCTGTTATCCTATAAAAAGCATGGGAATAACGTAAAAGAAATATGCGAACAATTTCCTAGTCTCATACAGAGCCCAGACGTGACCTGAGATGTCCTCACCATGTTACCATTAAAAGCACAAAAAACAAAGCACTTTTGGGGAGAGAACACTTGGCTCTAGATCCTTGTCCACTGCTTATAGCCAAGAAAGAGACTTTGGACAAACCACTCACCCATTTTTACAGAAGAAACCAGGGCAGGTCTGCAAATTTCCTCTTTGGGTTGGAAGTGAGTGTACCCACCATGAGTGTGTCCTAGAGCACAGTCAGTTGGCATCTTTGACATCCATGGCGTTTTGAGGTTCCACTGCCTGGTTCTGGAGCTCTGATCCCTCACAAGTCAGTCCAATGCACCTCTCTACAAAAATGCAATGTGACTCATAACAAATTTCATTCTCCCAGTAATGAAAAAAAAATAGCGCTTATAAAGGTATCAGTGGTTACCTAATTAGCCAATTTTTTAATCTGGAAAAGCTGCATGGAAGATGTTAGGAGAGGTCATGTTTTGGAGCTAAATGTGTACACTCAATTGAACCTGGGAAATGGTCAAAAAGTCAAATTTTCCCTAATAGTCCAATTTTATCCAATTTTGTTGATATCTCATTTAACCACACATTTTTCTTCACATCATTGCCTTCTTCATTTCCCCTACTATCCCTTCCATTTTTAGCCTACAAATCCTTTTTTTTTCTTACTTCTACTAAAACTCTCTGCTCCTAACATTCATGCTCACTCCTCATTACATGCTTTTTACCACTTCTAGAACCTTTGTTTATGCTGATGCACTTGCCTACTTGGGAGGTCCTCCTTTCTCTAATTGATTATCTATGCGCCACCCTTTATTCAAAGCTCTAGGGCTTAAGTTTCATCTTCCTTTTGACTTTTTTTTTTTTTTTTTTTTTTTTTTACAGCTCCAGTTCCCACTTATTTTTTCTCTGAAATCTTGTTGGGTCCAGAGTTAGTGCCACACAGCTTAGTGCATCTTTATTCTCTAATGCTTTCTCCAGCAGGGCTAAGTGAAGATGCCAGTGTCCTGATGGAGCTAGAACTGAGCCAGAAACTCTAGAATCAGATGTTCTCATGTTCATTAGAAGAGGGACAGCCCAGATTGTTTGTAGTGGAAAAAGGGCAGCAGTAAATTCAGAACATAACATGATTAGTCATATGGAACTGAGAAGATCGCCTCTATCTTGAAAATATACCAGTGCACACATTGCCAAGGTACCTAACCAAAGTGGTGTCACAGTCACTTATTTATTAGCTGGAAGATTATTCGTTGTGATTTTCTTTAATCTTCCATTTGACTTTCTCTTGCCATAAACAGTATTTCCTGGCTACTGCATATCTGCCAATCAATCTGTATAAAATCAGGGATGTAAAATAATTTAAATATATATTAGCCAAGAAAATCCCATTGAGGAGGGCAGATCTGCTGTGGGGAAAGGATCATCAGTCATCCTCACATCAAAAACAGGGTTTCTGCAATATGCTCGTTACATTTTTCACATTGTAGCTCTCATTGAGTACTTATTAGCATGGCCAAGATAGCTGAGTGTAAAGACTTCTCCAAGTTATGACAGATTTGCAAACCATACTTCTTTTGTCTCTTAATGATTCTGGGCCCTAAAATAGTTCATAAGAGTGTGTGCATTCATACCAAAAAAGGAGGGCCTATGAACCAAGTAAGACACCACATATGGTGATGAAGAGTTCAGACAACTTGGCAAAAATCCCCAGATTAGATTCCGATAACACACTGAAGGGAAAAGCACCAAACAAAAGTACAAAATGGGAAAAGAATAGTAGGAAGGCACTTTGGCCAAGAAGGGGAAGGGGATGAAACACGAGGAAACTTCCTGATATTAAATAAGGGGAAACAGTAACTGTATGGCTAATTAAAGGGCAGAGCCATCTGCCAAGGCAAGTCATTTCGGGAACTCCTGAAGGCGGGCTGATGGAGCAGCTGACCCTTGGTATGGAAATCCAGCACACAGTCTCAAGGGTATCAGCTGAGGACAGTAAGGGCAGGGGAAACAAGTACTAAATCTTAAGCAGCACAGGCCAGACTTAATTTCAGGGTTTTAGTTTAAGACAAAGTCATCTGGTTACTGCAGCCACTGTAGGTCATTTACACTTCAGTGTGAGTGAAAACCAAAAAGTTTTTAATGATGGGGCCCTCCCAAACACTGCTGGGGGCAAAGGTATGTAAGAATTGCTTCCTCTTCACATATAATATATTGAGATGGGGTGGAGGAGTTTTAACATGTTTAGACTGAGAACAAAATGCTAGGGAGGTAATAGACTCATGAGTTTGGAGCATGAACTTTGGAACCAGGAATTCTGCTCTACCACTTCTGAGTTATGTGACACTGAACAAGTTATTTAACTTCTCTCAGTTTATTCACCTGTTAAATGGGATAATATCTAAGCCATCAGATTATCAGAAAGATCAAACAAGATACAGCAATTAGTACAGTACCTGGCATGGGGTAAACACTCAGTAAGTGTTAGCTATTGCTTTTATTTCAAAGTCAATTCCTTGTGACTAGAGTTGATACAAATTGCTTCTTCAGAGTGGAGACAACATGTCACTTGGGCCTGGGGTGGCTGGGGAAGGGAGCTGGCATCTGAGAAGGCCCTGAAGTTCAGGAGTAGGCTTCTCTCAAGGAACGTTTTCACCTTTAGAGACCTGCCTGAGCAGAGGTGTGGATGCATGAAAACACTAGCTGGCTGGTGGAACAGTGAGCACCCAGGTCCGGCTCGGGGAGAGCGCTGCAGAAAAAGGGAGGAGCTGCGACTCGGGTGTGGGGCACAGACAGTGGAAGGTGGAGGAGATGGGGCCGTATGGTCCAATGTGTCTCTGAATGTTGGAGAGACATGATTCAAGTGGCATTTCAGGAGATGATTTCAAAGGCCTCTGTAGCAGGATTGAGACTAGGAGCCTAACTCCAGGTTGCAGCACTGGGAACAGAGGGGAAAGGGGCAGACTTGAGCGATTACTCAGGAAGGACCAGCACTACACAGGAAGTGACTGGCTGCGGGAAAGCAGGAATGAGGCAGGAGCTGTGGGCTGGGTCAGAGGAGGCTGCTTCACGGTGAATAAAGGCCAGGGTGTCAGCCTGAGGAAGGCATGGGACTAGAGACAGGGGAAAGGATGGATTTAGGATTAGATCTGCTAAATTTGAGGTATCATCCTGGGCAGTGAGGAGGTGCTGAACCACACAGAGAGAAAGGAAGCAGACTGGGGACCAGTGCTCCAGGGTAAACACTGCCTAGTTTACACGTTCACCCTGGGAAGTCTGCGTGGGCTCCTTGGTATGAAAGGAAGACAGCTTTGGCTCACTATCCCCACAGACAGCTTCTCTGGAGAGAATACCATCAGCTTGCTGCTGACACCTGGCCCATTCCCACCCCATGGCTGGTAAAGCAGAGGAGCACACCGCTAGACACTGCTTAGCCACCAGCCACTTATCTGCTGGCTGGTGAAAGCAGGCTGTCCTGTATGACACAGCCCTGGTGACGGCACATAGAGATCCTATGAATTACATTTCCTGGCTGACTCCTAGTTACCTCTGGGTTGATGAGACACCCTTTTGGCTCCAGCCTTTGATGCTGAAAATCTTCCTAGAGTGTATTGGTCTATGTTTTTCCTGTAATAGACATCACAGTCTTCAGATGTCTTTCTATGATGACTGTGAATCTTGCAAAGTCTCAAAATTATCACCATGAATTTGAACTGATCATGGGTCATAAACAGAAAGCTGCTTCTTACAATTAGTGGCTTGCAAACAAATTTCTTATTTGACAATATCCTCTTCCTCTTCTCCCCTAACTTATATGGGTCCAGCACAAGATGAACAGGATAATAACCAAGGGTCTGACTCCAGTCTGAGGTTCCTGCCCACTGGTGATTCTGGTACATATGGTCTGGAGTCATCCTTGGAGGAACCCTGCATTAGGTAAAGTAAATCCATGAAGGATTTAAAGCCAAGTTCAGGTGTGTAAGTGGAGACATCACTGGTCGCTGTGTGGCGGATGAGCTAACCTGGGGCTGTGTCAGCAACACCGCCAAGGGGTGAGCTCATGTCCTCGGCAGCGCTCCCATGGAAGCTGGAACACCGAAACTACCATCATCTCACCAGATTGATGTCCACGCAAATTAAATTAGTGGGCTACATTTTCATTTGGTTTGAGCATATGGAAGAACTGACTACACAGAGTACCTTTATGAGGGAAAACTGCCTAGTTAAGTAGGTGTGTCTTGGTCATGCTAATAGAACCTTGGAAATACCCCCCACCCCCACATTTCATGAGCCTGTCCTATCTGGACTATGACTCACCTTAAATCCAACCTATTAAAAATTTAGGTCACTTTTTCCCATTCTGCAAGCACAGAACTGGGTGGAGAATTTTCCACAGGAAGGCACCTTACTGCCACCTGATTCTGGGCTTCCTAGAAACCCAGAGAGTGAGTTCCCCCAGGACGCTTCATCTTTGAGTCTCTGCCTCCCTGACATACACACCCACTACTTGACATCGTCAGGCATCAGAGAAGTGTTTTCTGAACCGAGCCGTGAGCTATAAGGGGAAGTCTTCCGGAGCCTGAAGGCTCACCCACCCTCAGCGTTTAGTCTCTGTCCACAGGCCCTGAGCTGACTAATAGGAGTTGCAGCCTGGGCAGTTCCCAAGAAAGAGATGTTCTTGAACGCTGCCCCTGAGGGGAAGGATGTGACGGACTCCCCAGTGTCCTTCAAATTCAGGAGGGTTGGACTTGCTAAGCCTAGAGCCTAGAACATTTCGGAACGGTGAAGAAGGCTGAGGCCTGAGCTCCCAGGAGGCCCTGGGAGGCCACTTCTGCTGTTCCTTGTCCACTAGACAGCCTGGGTACCAGGGAGCTTCCATCCACCCAGGGTCTTTAGAAGACTAAAGTTCTTCGGCTCCTTGAGAACTAGATAAGCCCTCAACTCCACTCTCTCCAAGGAAGAGATTTACACTACAGGAGACCCAGTAAATCCCTCAGGCCAGGCTGCCCGCTCCGGAAGCAGCCTGTGGGAACTGACAGTGCAGTACAGGGTCCCCCTTTGAGACTAGGAGCTATCGGAAAGAGGAGATTTTTCCAGTCTCTGGGAGGTTATGCAGGTTGGAAAAGATCTCACGGAGGGGCGTCTGCAAGAATAACAGGCACCAGACACACAGCCGACGGGGCAAGCTCCCGCCACGCAGGAGGATTCTGTCTCGCAGTGGTTGCCAATCCTGGCTGCACACTGGGCTCCTCCGGGAGTGTTTAGTACCCATGCCTGGGCTGCACTCCCAGAGTTTCTCATCAGTCTGGGTGTGGGGTCTGGTGCTGGAATATTTTTTAAACTCCCCAAGTAAAACCACTCAATAAAAAAGTGGCTTCAGAGTAGGAGATAACTCAGGTGATGAGGAGGGCATGAAGGTGGAAAGAGAGAAGAGGAGAGAGATTTGGAGAAATAATGCCCCCAAGTCTTTTCAAGGAGAGGCTGAGGATACCTGGCAGATGCAAGTACTCAAGGAGAAGAGAGGACAGCCCCAGGAGCTGGAGCGAAGGGGGAAGCATAGCAACGCCTCCTCACTGTTACTATTACTGCTCTAGCTCTTGGGGGACAGTGGGCAGTGTCCGACTTCCCTCCTTTGTCAGCAGCTTCAAATGGCCTGCTCTCAGAGTTCCAGCAGTTCTCTTTCTGCGCGGGTCTCCATTTTCCTAAAACAGCATTTGATTCTTATCCTTAACCCTCTCCTGTCCTCGAACTCCTACCCTCCTGAGCGCCAGAGATGGGGCTCTGCAGCTGGGGTCTGTGGGTCCCAGTGAAAACCCCACGAAATCTGGACCCATTGCCTTCACTTATTTAGAGTCAGATCGCCTCTCTGTTAAGACAAGTTTGAGCCAGCTTTAAGAGGACCTGGAGCCGGGCAAAACCCCAGGGGTCTGTGAGTGAGGCGCCAGCCCCCTCGGGCTGCTGTGCGCAGGGCGTGCTTGTGCCTGGCATCTGTGCTTGTGATGTCTCTGCCCGCCAGGCCCCAGCTCTTTTCACTTGGAATTCACTTGGTTACAGCCGCCCCCTTGGCGGACAGCCCCAGACATGAATCAGCCACGCATAACAGCTCCCCCTGTTCTCCTCGGTGGTTTTCCCTCCTTCACTTGTGCCCTCTGGTTATTTTCTGTACCCCTCTGTGATCTGCAGACTTGAAAGCTCTCAGCTATTTACCCCAAGTCTCATCCTTTGTTTATCTCTGCTTTGCTGAGTGTTCTCAGATTTCCTCCCCTCTTCCTAGTGGGATTTAGCGTCACTTCTCCCATGTTCTGCATTTTCCAGCACATTCCCCAAGGCTCAAACTAGAACAGACACTCCTCTTATCTTGTGGGCTAATTCTTCTTGTATGTGTCTTGGGTACTTACAACATTTGCTACTGTGTGCTTGAACTGTGTGTTCCAGTACAAATTTAAGACATCCTCTCTGAGGGCTGGAAGGAAACTCACTCCACAGCAGGTGCTAGATGTGGGTGCAGTGGACCATCTGAGCTTGGAAGAGCTAGGTTGTTCAAGGAGGCTCAGAAGTGCCAAGCAATACTGCTCTGAAAATCCAGGGAAATGGGCATGTCTGAGCACAGGGCAGGAGCACCTCTCTGTGGGAACCGGGGGACTCCAAATAAGGGTTTTGTATTTTCATTAGTGAGGCAAGTCACGCTTACTCTTAACAGGCTGGGGAATGACCTGGAGCCCACTCTGCTGGGTGTGAGCTATGAAAAATGGGGACCAGGTAAAGGAAAGCTACGCCAATGCACAGGGGAGCTGTCACCCTAGAGTGAGGGACCCTGGGGGCGTGAGAACATTCTTTCCTGCTCTTACTGGTATTTATGGGACTAGACAGCTTTACTTTGGCATTTTGATTATTTTCAGATAGTGATTAGTTTTCTATAATTAGTACTTTTCTTTTTTTTGAGTTTTGTTTTCCTTGAGTTGTTAATTCATTTTACAATGCAGGAAGAAAACAAAGAAAGGGGTTTTCATGGTTTCAATAGTAGATTGGGTTTTGGGGGGGTTTTTTTAATAAGAAATATTTTTAATTTCAAGAAGCACGTATTGAAGGCATCCTAAAACCTTAAATGGGATTCTGGACATGTAAGTCTACAGAACACACAAAATTAAATATGCAAATCTGCCCCACTCTCTCGGGCTGGAACTGGACGCTAGACACTGGAGGGAGGGTATCCCTTAGTACAGAAGTCTCTGAAGTCGTGTATAGAATACTTCATAGCAGTAGATCAGCATTAAATACTAGCCACCGAGTTTTCAGAACTGAATTTGCCTTATAGACTGAAAAAGTTGTGTACATCCAACATGTAGAGACAGTCTTACCCCAGCTGGCCCGGCCTGTCAGTACACAGACATCTGTAAGTGATAGGAGCTTCACAGCCTAGAACCTGTGCCCATGGGAGCGGGGAGGGCAGGGCAGGGAACAGACGTTTCTGAAGGGTCGTCTCTGATCCTGGACCCTCAGTTGGAGCCTGCTGCCTCCCCTTCACATCTTTGGTCTTTTAAACCAAGGACAGTGATGAGGACCTGGGTAGTTCTAAAGAGTGAACATCATTGGCCCCCAACCATCATCTGAGCAGTCACTAGAGCGCAATGGTCAGTCCTCAGTGAAGTACCAAAAATCCAGGGAAGACCGGACAGAGGCCAGGCCCGGGCTCTGCCCGCAGTGCTGACCATAACCACTGCAGCACATCACAAAGACTGGTTTTATAAGAAAAACATGAGTGTTTGCAGCTCCCTTGTCTCAGGAAGAAGCTCTCCCCACAAGTCACTGCCCACCCTTGCCAGAGGCACAGCCAGTAGGAGACTGGGTTTTGGAGGTGAAGAGTTTGCATCTTTACAAGGCCTGGGAGCAGCTACATGCAAAGTACCCTATGGGACCTGTCACAGAAACGTCCCTGCCCTCTGCAGGTGTTCCCTCTAGCAGCCATGGGCTCCAGCCTTGGAGATTTTCTTCTTTTGTTTAAGTAAAGAAAATAATTTCCTCACAGTGCAGCAGCTGGGACTTCAGACTTGGCACCTCTTCAGAGCAGCTGTGCATAAAAGTAGGAAACTTTTTCTTTAGAAACTTGGGGAAGAAAATGTCCTCGAGCTTCCTGAAATTGATGTGGAGGCTGCCTTTTATGCCTCCTCAGTCCTTGCCTTTTGGGTATACTCTCAGGGAATCTCTAGCAAACGTGTGACCTCTGCAGGAAGCTGGGGGCTTCAAAGATGAGGCCTGGTCAAGAGGGGGAGGGTGCTTGTTCTGCTTGTAGCAAGGCGGAGAGGTGGCAAAGCAGCCCACGCTTAGCGAGTCCATGGGAAAGGATGATGGTCTCCGAGCCTGTAAATCAGTTAAACTGACACTTGAAGAGAAGAAAACTCAAAGTAGACTCTAGTAGATGAAATAAGACAGGACCCTTGGGACAAGTATGACGTTGGTAATCACGGAGCCTGCCTCCACCCACGCACCCATGGGAGCTTGGCCTCTGTGAAAACAGAGGGTCATGATCTCTGGAGCTGACAGCCTGGAGCATGATCTCCTCCACGGACAGTTCAGAGCAAGTTTCAAAAAAATAAGTAAGCAGCATTTTAACCTACACAATAATAATGAGGAATAACAAATCCACAAATATTCCAGTGTCAGCACTACATAGCTTTTCCAATGTCATACAACATGCCCAGAAAATGATTAAAGAATGGATCTTTCTGGAACATACTGATCCTCAGACGTAAAACTGGGCTCTCCAAAGGTTTAAAATTCCTACAAATTAGGGGATATCAAAAGAAAAATGTCATCTCTTCATCATCAATACTCATTCCCTGCAATTAGAGCACTAACTTCTACTATCGCTTCAATGAGTTTATTCCTTAAATGCAAAATCCCTATAGAAAAAGGTATAAACGTTGAGAAAGATTCACAATGATAATCAAATTTCAGCACTGCGTGGCACTCAGCAGGTAAAAACACGGAGCGGATTCATTCATTCCGGTCCTCCGTGAACTAAGTGCTGTGCTGGGTGACATGAGGGATGGAAAATTGATGGGTTTGGACTCCTACCTGACATGGATTTACAATCCACAAAGTGTAGACAAGCATATTAGCAATTATAATATGGATGGAGTGTGACTGTTCTTATGATGTTAATATAAATATAAAAAATATTCTGACTGTATAGTCAGAACTGAATTCATGGAAGAGGAAAAGGGATTTCACAGCTAAAGACAGTGGGTGGGGTTGGGAAGGAAATTTCCAGCAAGGGGATCAGCCTGGGCAAGGAAGTGAGCTTCACTTTCTACTGGTTTTGGGCTTAACAGCCCACAGAGAGTTTTTATGTCCATTACTTCATTTTGATTTTCCCAGCAATCTTGTCAGCTAAGCTCGTCATTTTACAGATAAAGACTCTGAGGTTCGGGAAGGTTAAGTGTCTTGTGCAAAGTCACCAGCCTGGGAGTGCTGTGCCCAGGACACTAATCTATGTTCTCTGCATCCAAACCCAGAGCTTCCCCGAGGCTCCTGTGGTGCCTCTGTGCACAACCCGGTATGGCTGAAGTGGTCCATCTTGCTTTGTTTTGTTGGGGGGTGAGGTATTTCGAGAGAGGAAAAGAAATCTTGAGAACTAGAAGCCAGACTAGATTGCAGAGGTTTTCGATGTCAAGCCAAGGAGATTAGCTCTGTTTACAAGCTATCACAAAGGAAAGAAAAACAGGAGAATAAAAATACTGAGGTATTTCAGAGAAAAGATTACACAGTTGTGAGAATCATAAATAGAGGTCACGTCTCAACATTCACACTCTGGCCTGAAATGTTTCAGAAGTAGTATCTGAGTAGCTCTGGGTAAGCAGTTTGCACTTGCAACCCCAAATAGGTGAGAATTACCCTCCTTATACTGAATGCTGGGCAGATGTTAACCCCACTGCGACTGTATGATGAGAGCCCTACCCACATCTTAGAACAAAACAATCTGGGAACTTCAGCCCCTTTCATTAGACTTTAACAGTTTCAATGAATAGTTAATGTGAAAATCCATATCTGAAAATATGCTTCATGTTTTCTTTTGCAAATCATCAGAAAGATGCCATCTTCCTGGAAAGTACCTTACATAGACAAGAATCCTATGAGAACTATAAAAGTCAATGGTAACAGCCAGTAAACATTCCTGGGCAGAGCCAAGCAATCCATATATTAGTGCAAGTGTTTCCTCTTTGGAGTTAGATAGGCTTCAGATTTACATCTTCACCTTGAGAAAAAATGTAACTGCCAGAAGGGGGGTAAGAGTCCTAAGCGAATACATTTATCTAAACTACAATATCCAGAATAAATAAGATCTGGTCCTAAGTATGTTTCCAGCCTCATGTCAACATCCCTCCTGAGCTCTGAGCTCCCACCATAATGAACTTCTGTGTTCCTCAAATGTGTCCTGCTCTCCCTGGCCCCCAGCCTTTGTGAATACCATTCGTTTTTCTAGAACATTCCCCCTGCTTCCCTTTCTTCCTCATCTTTGCCTGATTAACCCCGAGATATCCTTTAGATCTCAGTTTAGTTATCTTTTTGTTTGACAAACCTCCCTTGACCCTCCTCTTCTCCCCTAACCTTCTCCCCCATTTAGAATTACCCTCTTACCCTCTTAACAGCATTTTCTCAGAGCACTGTGACTGTGTCTGCGCGCCCCATGGGTTAGACTGCAGGCTCAGTGCTGGTAAGAACGTGCCAACTTCTTCTCTCTCGTTCTTTTCTGTATCCCAATGCCCAGCACTGAGTAGGGATCAACAAACCCGAGTAGCTGAGTGAACTGATGCCATTACCAAAATATACACCAGGTTTGGTACTTTCACGTCAAGGTTTAAGTAGCAAGACTTCAGGAACCACTCCAGGAGAGTGGCTTTCTTTGTTGTTGATTATTAAAAAGGCTTGGTGGGGGGGGGCAAGCTAGTTATAAATACTTAAAAAAATTTTTTTAACTTCATTTACTTTGGGGGAGGGGATAATTAAGTTTATTTATTTATTTTTAACAGAGGGACTGGGGATTGAACTCAGGACCTCGTGCATGCTAATGCTACACTCAGCGTTCCACCACTGAGCTATGCCCTCCCCCCATTAGCTATAACTACTTTTATTGCAGAGTTTGTACAAGGGCGTGTTTTAGCATTTGGGTAGAGATTTTTATTAACTGTGGCTACTTAAAAATTGGTCCTCAGCTGTTCAAAGGTACAAATAGACCACTGTTTAGGGACACCCTGCTTATGTTCCTGACCCAGCTACTCAACCAGAGCAATAAAATGGCCAGAGTGGCTGATTCTGTATTTTTATGCTTACATTCACATAGATCATATGTAAAAAATCTATTTTAAAAAAGTAGCAATCTCATTAAAAAATTTAGATAAAACCCAGGAGAAAAAAGGTAAAGGCTGACTCTACAGCAAAATGCTGCCTTATTGTTCAATTTATAAGATTTAAAAGTTGTGGGGTCACTGGTCAGAATTTTAGTGGGAGAAACCGGAGTGAAGTTTGGGGCAACTATTTAAAAGTGCAAAAGGGCAAGTCTGTGTTGACAAGCAATAACAGTGTATTGGAAAAGATGAATTTAAAAGAAACAACCAGCAAAGCATAAACCCGTTCCCCAAAGATGCTAAACACATTTATATGAGGTTTTAAGTGAAAAGGGTCAACTTAAAAGTCTGTTTCCAAATGTGAGAGAGAGCTGCTGACTCCACAGGCAGAGGAAATCCTCCAGCTGAGGGACGGGCTCTCTCCAGGGGGCCTTGACAGGAGCCAGTACTGAGACTCTCCTCTTGTGGTAAATAAATCCTACCCTTGTAATTCTTTCATGTTCTTAAATCATCACATAGCCAGTGACTTTTAGATGCAGAAGGACCCTAAGATCCATCTTGTCCAAATTCTCATTTTATAGATGAGGCTTGGTGGGGGTTAAATATTTGCCTAAACACATTCCTGGATGTGGGCAGAAATGGAACTAGACTGTATGAATTCATCTCCTTGTACGTCACTAATCATCAGAAAAAACACGATCTGTTCTCATTCAGCTGGCCGCCATTTAAACAGTGTGAAGCTGAGAGATTAGAAAGGCGCTGAGCAAAAGCATTAAGCTTGAACAGCAGCCTTTCCTTGTCAGAGGGGCTGCACACAGTTTAGTTATGGGCGTATTTCCAATTTGCATGAATGGAACAGGGACAATAAGATAAAGCTGGCTCCAGGAAAGTACTTCCCCCAGCTTCCCTGAGACTGGGACTTGGGAAACTGCCGGCTGCTCTGGAATTTGAGAACATGACAAATGATACTGGGTAGGACTCCCCACGTGACCTCAGCCCATGCACTCACACACGCATGGAGGCTTGTCAAGGTCCCAGGTGCCGGCTTGCCCATGGGTTGTGGCTGAGACAGAAAAACAAAGAAAGAAATTCTCCCTGAACACACACATAAGCAAAATATGATCTTCCTGTGTTCTCTGCCAAGAAAGCTGGAGCCAAAGAGATGAGTTCAAGACTGATTCTTCCACGAAGACAAATCAACTCAGTCTAAGGAGGTTAGAGGGCAATTTAGGAAGTAAACAGAAGTTTAGTTTCGGGAAGAGGCTTTGGAGAACACAGAGGCCATCCCTGGAATCTAACTCCACGATGAAACAGAACAGGGCTCACTCTTAAAGCATGGATTTCTGAAAATGCCAACAGATGGACACGTTCAAAGGGGCAACTGCAGAGGCAAATAGCACCGAGATGTTAGCCCTCGTCCTACATGGAGTCTGGGTCGGAGCCAGCTCCTCGCTGAGCTGAAGAAGCATCTCAAGTGGAGAAGAGGGCCTGACGGCACTGTTCAAGTTCAGCAGTAGCACGAGAAAGTCGTATCAGAAGAAGGTACTTCCCCCTCCAGGAGTGGCCAAGCTCCTGGGCTGGCCTGGGGCGTCTGCCCTTGTTTACGGTCAAAGCCACTGCTCTTATCTGTATCACTTCTCTGCTTTGGCTGGCCAGTTGTTCCCCTGGCTCCCTCCCTCCCCACCCCTGCACCAGCCCCCACGCCAGCCACAGATGTGAGTTTGTGCCCACATTCTCTTTCTCTCTGTCTCCCAGCGTCACTAGAGTATCTGGTCCAGGTCCTATTCATCCCCTCTGCTACACAGGTCTCCCAACCCCTTATCAAATCCTCCCTTTTTAGGTGCTAATTCTGCTCCCCTTGAATGTGGGCTAGACTTAGTGACTCCCTTTTAAATGAACAGAATGCATGGAAATGACAATGTGTGAATTCTGACACTAGGTCACTAGGTCATTAAAGGCATTGCAGCTTCCTTCTTGCTTTTTCTTAGATCACTTGCTCTGGGAGGAGCCAGGTGCCAGGTCGTCAGGATGCTCAAGCAGCCCAATGGAGAGGTCCACATGATGAGGAACTAAGTCCTCATGACAGAGTCATGTGAGTGAGTCGTCTGGAAACAGATCCTTCAGCCTCAAACCTTCAGACGACTCTAGTCTCCACTGACATCTTGACTGCAACCTCATGAGAGACTCCAGGCCAAAAACTACCTAGATAAACCAGTCCCAAATTTCTGGCCCACAGAGACTGTATGAGATAATAAATACTCATTGTTGTTTTACTTAGACTGCAAGTTTTGGACTAATTTATTGTGTAGCAATAAATAACTAATACAACATCTTTGAACTTTCTCTACTATCAACTAGAGTTGTCCCTTAATTAAAAATCATCTTTTTTTGGAGGAGTTTTTTTTAATTTGCTTGTTCTGTTCTTGTCAGAAAGTCCTTTCCCCATTAGGACAACCCCCACCCCCACCCCTCGACATTTATACAGTCTTCCTGGACGAACACTTATTGGGTCATAATGGCTCAAACCCAAGAAGATCACTGGAATAATATATATTTTCAAAGACTATTCTTTGTACATGCTATCCTAGAATCTTTAATGTTACTTCATCATTATATAAAAACAAATTGGACCTTTTATCTCCCCAGGGTCCTCAAAACATAAGCCTTAACTATGAGCATATGTAATCTTAAACAGCCTATAGAAAATACAAGACACTTTTTATTTTCTTAAAAGTCTTGTATTTACACTTTAGGGAATAGTGGGTGGGATTAACCTGCCATATACTACAACACGGATGAACTCTGAGGACACTAGGCTAAGTGAGGTAAGCCAGTCACAGAAAGTTAAATACCACATGCTTCCACTTACAGGAGATACCTAAAGCTGTCCAACTCACAGAAGCAGAAAGTAGAAAGGTAGTTGCCAGGGGCTGGTGGGGAGCAGGGAATGGGGACATTCAACATTCATGCAAGATGAAAAAAGTTCTAGAAATCTGCTGTACAACAATGTGCATATATCTAACAATACTGTATGTAACAATTTGTTAAGGGGGTAGATTTCAATTTAAAAAAAGGGAAATAGTAAGATTAAAATTATCTCATCCTAAGATTCACAGCAGTGATTCCTTTTCGGCAACATTCTGTGCCTTTTCCAACACACCATGGAGTGTCATATCATCACCAGACCCTTTCAAAACTAAGAAAATGTTTTACTTGTTTTTACATTAAGAAACAAAAATGATGCTCTCTTCTTCCTAAAGGATTGGTAGGGTGGGAAAGGAGGTAGGATTTCACACAAACCAAACATAAGGACAGGATGTTGCATTCCAAGAAGTTTGGGAATCCATGATCTGGAGATATGTTGAGGTTTCAAAAAAAAAGCAGGCTGAAAAATGAAAAAAACACCTGAACACTGGAAAAGCTAAACTCCAATCAAGGGACTGATATCACCAGTTCACTATCTAATTTTCCTTAGAGCCAAGACCTGCAGACACAATAACCAAGAGAACAGAGCACAACAGAAGCCAGTGAAGACTCAGATAAGCAATGAGCTAATGTCAATAGGAGGAGCCCAGCAATATGTCAGTAACAGCAGAGAAAACTAAGACTGAAATACATTCTGTAAACTGATACATGATTGATAGAGATGGCAAGATTCTGTTGCATCATTTTCCACAAAGAGAGAAAGAAAATATCAAAAAAGAGGAAATGGCACATGAAGGGCTGAATTTTCACGATGCATGTACATCATTAGCACTGCCCTGCAGTAAATCAGGAGTGGGACTGGTGAAAGGCAGGGAGGGTAGAGGAAGGAAGCTTTGAGTGTTACAAGGACCAGGAGAAAGGGACAAATTATGTTTACATTTAGAACACACACTAATGCTGTCAAAGCTGACTGGCAGCTGGAGTATGCTTTCTCTTCAGTCAGTCTTCAATTTGCTAACTTTTTTTTTAAACATTAAAAGCTAATTCTGTCCAACTTTTTCATTGCCAGTCTCAGGTGCAGAACTCTTCTGAAGGACGGGAGAGAAAAGCCAAAGCTCTGAGAAAGCCTTTCTGGCCAAGTCTACAGAAATGTTCTGAGCCCTCTGCCCAGACATGAGAGGGGCCCCAGGGTGGTGACTGACCCCCAGGTGGGCTTCCACCAGGCCCACAATGCTCAGGCCTTCCTCTGGGCGTGCTCCCAGGACTCAGGATGAAGGAACCTGTTATATCCTCTCCTTGTATTGTTTCGGGACAGAATTTCACCATCAAGACACACTGACTTGCCCAGGAAGGAAACTCAAACTGGGGTGGAAGCCCGAATGGCCCTGAGTCTAGAGGGCCCCAGTCTGCGGGGCTGGAGGGAGCGGAAGAGAGGAATGAAAAATTGAGAGGCAAATGAACAGAAGCTGGGCAGGATCCACAGGCTGGCCTCATGGAACCTCCCATGCCTGAGATCTCTCTCTCTCTCTGGGTTGTGTGTGGTCCCTCACAACAAAACACAAATGGGAGGTTCGCCATCAGGGGCCTTCGGCACCAACAGTTCTCTTTACATTTCCTACAGGGATCTTAGGTGAGATTTTCTTTCTTCTAAAGTCTTCCCAGAGCAAGAGGTTTTTTCTTCAAAATGTTGATCAGACTCACTGGATAATGCTATCTTATTAAGACATTAATTTTATAAAGAGGAGGCTGGTTTAAATAAAAGTGAAAACCAAAGAGATACTCATTTCATGTTAAAGAGACCATTTTTTGGCTTTGTTTCCTCTGTCCCGTCCGCTTCCCCTCCCCAGGTGAGATTATTTCATTATAATCACACAGATTCTGTTTATCTGTGCATTTCCATTATGGCTAACAAATCGAAGAAAGCACATTTCCTGCTGAAAAATCACATTTAACGAATCCCTTGGGGGACAGAACAAAGTGCACACAATTTAAAAAGATTCGTTTGTGGGAGTTAAGAATTCAGACCCAAATCACTCTGCATTGTGCTCTAGTTCAAATGAGGTGGGCACCCCAGGCCACGTTTATAATGACGGAAGCTTCTCTATCTCTGACTGCAGGCCTGAACCTCCATGAGACCATCATCATTCTCAAATAAAAATACGCCAAATGAACCACCAAAAGCTTAAATAAAAACACTTCTCTCTGGATGTCTAAGATGACTCAAGCCAGGTCGCAAATTGGGGGGAGGGGTAATGAACAATGACCAATGACCAATGAATGACCTCAGTGCATTTTTCTATTTGATTAAGATGAATTCTTCCTAAAAAGCAAATGTGATCCATTTTGAGGATCGATGTTAACGGTACAATACAATGTATTAAAGAATTTATTGAAATAAAACTGTTAATTTAAAAAGGTCAATTTGCCTGCAGATAGGCTTTCCCTACACGTGTTCCTTTTACACTATGTTCTATTCCTTCTGCTCCCAAAACACCAGGCTCATCTGGTTAACGGAGCCCCTCAGTCCTTGTGCATGTGGCGGTGATGAAACCTGGCTGGACGAAGTATGTGATTTGGTACAAGGTGCAGCATGAGTGAAATTCAGCCAAAAGTGGTGCCCATCAATGCACAACTCCAGGACCTACTGAAGGCACTGTTTTATATACCTGGGGTATGAAAAGCTAGCTTGGAATTCACAACGCATGTTCCTCCACCACAGCCTCTGGAAAGCCTCCTCTAGTCCAGCACTACAGTGTTCCAAGCTGCCACTGAGTGCACGCACGTCTCATCGAATCAGGCCAGTTCTGCGTGGGTAAGCAGAGAAGGGCTGGCCAGTAGGAGGCCTGCCGAGGCCCTGAGTTCTTGCAGGCCTATTTCCCTCCTCCATTTGTGCTGACAAACAAACATCTGCTTTCAGTCTGGCACTGTCCCAGGTTCTTCATCACTCAGGCTTAGACCAAGCAGGGCCAGGTCTCCCACACTGGTGGGTTCCAGCACACACAAGGTAAGACAGCCTCCCTTGGTTTTGCCTGGGTGGTCATTCAGTGGGTGGGGATCCTTTAACAGCACATGCTGGGCCATCACCGCCAGCCCACAGTCCCAATGCCCATCCTCAGCCTAGCCAAGGAGACAGGCCTTAGTCAATATCATAGCAGGCCTATGGGAGCCACGCTGGTATTGTGCCAACTGTACACCCTCGGTATGCACAGCGGGGGGCTGAAGGTGTAGTACCATGAACACAGTAGGCTCCAGGTATCTGTGGATGTGAAACCCATGGATACAAAGGGCAGACTACTTGGTGTGGAGGATGTCTGAGTGCTCAGGAAAGCAGGTCTCCACACTGGCTTTCAAAACTTTGGGTCTGTTTAGGAGGACTTGTCTTGAACAGCTTTTGTCTGTGGACTGCGAACTCTTGCTGCATAAGGGAGGTGGTTACAAAGAAAGTCTCAGAACTGCCCAAGATGACTAGTCTCTGTATCAGGAGGGTCAGAGTAAGGTGGGCCTTTTGAGGGAGACTGATAAGCTTGCAGGCGACGAAGTAACTGGCCAGGCTCTAAGTCAGCTGGGATGTACACCACAGTCACCACCCCTGCCTCGCACTTCCCCACCATCACTGCTCATTTGTGGAGGACTTCCTAAAGTGTGTAATCTTACCTGACCCTCGGCACAGTCCTGTGGGGTTGGTTGGGGGCCCCTGTGACCCCTGATGCACAAGGGGAGGAAACGCAGTGGAGTGAGGCGGGAGTGGTGGGGTGAGTGGGGTGGATTTAGGAACCTGCCCGGGGCCAGCAGCTCACATGGCAGATCATGGTCTGAGCAGCCAGTCTCCAAACTGCCTGCCTTGCTTTCCTCTTTGGAAAATACGCCTCTCACCCAGAACTAAACCTTTTGTTTGTTTGTTTCTGCCCCTCCGTTTCCTCTCTCCCACCTGCCTCGGAAGGTTTTAAAAGGTGCAAGTGAGTCATCACTGGCATCTGGATTCTGCCTGTCAATCAAGCAAGTCTAAAGTCTAAAGAGAAGCACCTCAGGCTCCACGTCTCTCACTACGTGGGACGCTGGCTTCCTCTCCAGCCTAACTGCAGGGCTTCATGTCACTCTTGCCAAAGCGCTTCATTCCTTTCCCTTCATCTCTTGAAGATGGAGGAGGCCCTTCTTTCATATGACCACTTGTGTTCTTCCCTATTGATACCCTTCTAATAACTGAGCCATCTTTTTAAACACCTTTTTCACACAGTCTGCTTCAAGTCTTTCAGTTAAAAGAAAAAAGATACAGCTCCTAAAAAAAAAAGTCACCAGCATCCAAGTATTGCCAGGCTTCAGGAACTTAAATTATACTTCATTTGGTAGCATCTGTGTTAAAACAATACAGCATTATCTACTTTGATTGCAGTAGAAGCCCCGGGGTAGCATTTTTGTACAAGCAATATTAAATCTGGTTGGAACTCAACAAGAAACAGTGTCATGTGGGGGAAATCTGTGCCTGTTGGACCCTCGACTGATTCCATTTCAAAGCCTTGTGCTTTGCTAAAGGGCATCTTTCTTTAAAAATCAAGCAATCCTATTACTCCGAGCCTTCTCTGCACACCAGAGCTTTGAAGGAATTTGACAGTTTGCAAATTCAAAGTTGAAAATTAAAAACCCACGAATAAGACTTGAATCCATTTATTCATGGTAAAATGAATATAGCTTTGAAAAGTCTAACCTCATTAGGATCATTTCAATGTAATCTGTGATCTGGTGTGAGGCTGTTTAGCTAGCCTCTTGCCCATGAAAGGAGATCCATTTTCTAAAATGAGCTCTGTCTTCAAAGGACTCAGGAGATACTGGAGAATAATATTAACTTCAGGGCAATTTTTTTTTTTCAAGAATGCCTCATTGTTTTCTCAATCAGTGTTATTTTTATTTTGCCAGGTCTTCCCCTTCCTCGCCAAATGCATTAAAATAAATCCTGGCCCCTGTAGGAGTGATCAGAGCCTCCCAATTCACCGAGGAATGTCCGTTCCTTCGAGCCTGGGGAGGTTTCCTAACTAATGAACTAGAACACTGTCAGATGTCTGGCTGCCAAGTGATATATTAAAGTGCTTTTCTAATGAGATTTCTGCAAGGTAACTAGAAAACCATAAAAAGCACACTAAGCTTCAGTGAAGCAAAAACATTAAAAAAAAAATAACCAAATGCCTTTAAGGGAAAGAAGAGTTCAACACAGCAGTTAAAAAGCTGAAGAGAATCTGACAAGTGGAAAAGTGAAGCCCAATAATTCCATATCTGAGAAAAAGGGCGGACGCAAAGCAGAGCCGTGCGGGCGCTGGATCAAAAAGGAGCCGCCTGATGATTCCAATATTTGACTTTAAATCCCCACACATCCTTGTCTATTTGTAACATGGATCTGTGATAAACATAGCTACAAATGTCCTTTATTATGAAAAGAAGGACCAGCCCTCCATTTTTAGAACTTGTGCCTGGGAACTTAGGAACAGTCTATACAAATCCTGAATAGCAAGGATCTCTTTGTTAGAACCAATGCAGTGAGGAACTCTCACCTGAAATACAAACTATAGCAATGACGTGAAGCCTCCACTATGGACCACCCAAAAACAGTTTTGGGAAATCCTTCTTTTGGCCCCTGCCTGTTACTTTGCCTTTATTATTTAATCAAGGAACCCACCGTGACATCACTGAGGCTACGAGACTGGAGACCAGTTATCTCAGTCTGCATTTGTGTGAGACCGTGGCTCCAGTGTGCTCTGTACTGACCCAGCCAGTCCTGTAGCCCCGGGTCTTGTTCAAGAGGTTAAGAGTGGAAGCCAGCCATCAAAGACTGGTGTGGAATCTGAAAACCAACACACAAGGCGATGTGGGTACTTAGCTTAAAGAAGAGAAGCCTGGAGTAGGGGACAGCCTGTTAAATATCTTTTCTAACATCTGAAAGGATACCATGTCAGGGAATGAGAAGTCTTGACTGTAGTAACTCCAGAAGGAAGCACTAAGATCAAAGACACATCAGATATTTCAGGTCAAGGTAACAAGGTGTTTGTCAGCAGTTAAAGAACTCTAACAGTAAACAGACTTGCATAAAATGCAATCGTGTGTGGATGAGCAATGGTGCACAGCTGTCAGAGATGAATTCTTCATTCTAGTCACAATTTCAATCAAATCCAAACAAATGATGTATTGATTCTGAAGGAAAATTTTTTATTACTTAATATTATCATTCCTTTTCAATAGCTAACCTAGCACTGGGAAATTATTTACTCAAGATTAATGGAATTAAAATATTTCTCAAAATACAGCGCCCTGGATTTATACAGAACAAAACATAATAAGGCATGTATTCATGGATATTCAACATTTGCTTCAGCGAGACCACAGAACACAATAAATCAGTCCTCCCTTTGCAGAGGTTCTTCAAGATAAGTACACTTTAAAAAGTTAAATAATTTATAGAACAATGACCCTGGCACTCCAAGTCCAATGCAAATGCTGAGATGCAGCCTTTGGTCTAATTCTGTCCCAAAGCTTTAATCTTCAGGAATGCAACAGAAAATGGAAAGCAAAGGGGAAGGAACCACTGTGTTGTGAACATCACCTCTGGATTCAGACAGATCTAAGAGATGTTGGATAAGTTACCTAACATTTTGAGCCTCAGTTTTCTCATCTATAAAATGGGGTGACAATAAGTACTCAGGCCTCCTGGGACTGTTGTGATGCACGCACAGGGCTTCCTAGGCTGTCTGGCACACAGCGAGCACTCAATAAATGGTCACTGTTATTTATGACTTCAAAATAATTATTTTAAAGTGGGATAGGATTTGTCTTCTTGGTTATGGAGGAGTATAGACTAAATGACTTTCATAGTTCCTTCTAATACCTTACTCTGTTATCCTATTCTACGTTAACTGCTTCCCCTCTCAGCTCAGTCCTGCCCCTCAGCTCCCCACCACATGCCCACTGCTCACCATGGGCATTCAGATGGGTGGCAATTTAACTCTCTCAACAACTCAGTGAGGTTAGGGCTATCTCCCATTTTACAGAGGAGAAAACTGAGGCACAGGAAAGTTGAGTGATTTGCCTAAAGTCACAAGGTTTATAAATGGTAGAGCTGGGATTCAAAACCAGGCAATTTGGTTCTAGAACCCAGGTTCCTAACCATTATCCCATACTACCTTATACGTAACCTAAAATTCTGCCTTGACATATCAACTAACCAACATACAAGCCAACCACTAGTTGCTGCAGCTGATGGAAAAGTGGTACAAGATCCAGTGTTTGCTTCCAGTCCCTTCCCCTCAGTCCTCACCATAGATCTTCTAGGTCTAAACTCCAGAGCTTCATTCCTAATCAATTTTTCTCTTCGTCCCTCCCCACAGAACACCCTTACTCTTGATGGGCCAGTGACACAAATATGCATTAATATGCATTGCCCATTCACTTGTGGGTTTAGTTTTTGTTGTTGTTGTTGTTGTTTTATTTAAACTTTCTGTACCATGTTCCTCTGTTCTTTGTGATGCAGACCACGTCCCTGGAGGGCTGGCTAATCCTGAGCTCACAGAGCCCTAAGCACAGACAGGCATTTCAGAAATGCAGTTCGATGATGACAAGGAGGTTTCTCTAATAATGGAAAGTTCCCAACAAAGTTGTTAGGACTTGAGGAGACCAGCCCCACCATCCACCCCTGCTAGCCGGGCAGCTGCCATCTGGGCAGAGCTGGCTCCTGCCCACAGGGTCCCTGATCCTCCGGCTCATCTCTCAGTGTCTCCTGCTGCAGTGGCTCATTTCTTCTTGTCCCTTGTGTTGTCTCTAGCACAGGTGATTAGTACCCTCTATTTAGGGTGAGAAAAATGACCTTGCTGTCCATGCAAGTAGGGACCACTCATTCCATCTAGGACAGAAGCACACAGCTACTTGCTTCAACTCGAGAGTATCCTCTTTGCTGTCTTCTTGTCACTTTTTCAAGTAAAGTATTATGTTGTCTCGTAATTTCCTTTTTCCCCCTTAAAACCAAAATAAATCGCAGTTAATAAATTCACCGCATTTTGTGTTGCTAAAATCATATTCTGCTGTACTTCATTAGTAAAAGCCTTTTCTTCCCCACCATTCATGCTCGGTGAGATGCAAAGAGAACTGATTGCACTTTTCCACTTGAACAGCCAGAAAAAAAAAAAGGGAAGAAGGAACAGCACTTTGCTTATCTCCATGTTACACATTAACAGGGTTCCCCTTTGTAGAGGTTCTTCAAGGTAAGCACACTTTAAAAAGTCAAATAATTGACAGAATAATTACCTTGGCACTCCAAGGTCAATGCAAATGCTGAATTCCATACCAAAGCTTCAGTCTTCAGGAATGTAATAGAAAATGGAATGCAAAGGGAAAGGAATTTCCCAGTTTCTCCACTAAGATGTAATTGAAAAAAATAGTGGTGCTCAAGGGAAAGAAAGCCAGCAAGTCTTCCATGAAATCTTCCCAGGTATCTCCTGTCCTGCAATCTCTCCCCTGCTGAAATCTGTCACTTTTGCTTTGCTCTCTCACTCTTGTGACATTTGTTTCACTAATAATAATAATAGTTAACAGTACAAATTACTCTACCCTTACCATCACCACTGTGAACGAAAATACTGCAACCATATCAGTAAACAAAGAATGCTGAAACCAAGTCATCAGCGGCTGCCGCCACCCCCCAGTGAGGACGGGCCTGCAGCCCAGCCTCTGCAGCCACTCACAATGGTGCACTTTGAGGGGACTCAAAATAAGAAAGGACAGGATACTGGCCCTAGATAGCTAGGTGCTTGTCAAAGGAGTGGAATGAATAAGCCCAAATATTTGCTTCCTCCCATACACAGAAAAGCACTCAATTCTTTAACTTGAGATGCCTGGTTTTCTTTAGGTAACAAGTTATCTTTTATTGTTCCAACTACCTGGTCTTTGTTGTAAAGCTCCTACATATCCTAGCTCCTCCCCTGCCTCTCCGGAGCAGTCCCTCAGAGTGATCTGAGAGGCTGTCATCCCAGCTCAAGTCCTCCTGCCAAATAAAACATAACTCTCAGCTTTTAGGCTGCGCATTTATTTCAGTCGACACCACTAATGCCGCATCTACCACCATTTACTGAGCTTATTACATGCCAGGCACAGTGCAGGCTCTTTTGTATGTTATTTCAGGTAATCCTCACAAGAATCTAATGAGGTGTTTATGCTTATTAGCCCCATTTTACAGATGAGAAATCGGAGACTCTTAGAGGTTAAATAACTTGCACAGAGCTTATCAGTAGCAGGGCCAGGATTCTATGGCAGGTTTAACTCCAGAACTTTCATCCTGACCACGATTCCCACTTTTCTGAGTAATGGCCCATTGACATGGCTGTTTCCATCCCTGCAGAGCCCGTTAGAGAGACTGGAGGGCTCTTGAATGAATGAATAAATGAATGAATGACTACATGAATGAACAAATCAACAATGTGCTTTCTGAATGTGAATGTGCTTTCTAAAGACTAGCTTTTGAAAATAGGGTACTCTCAGAAAAGCAAGAATATCTAAAATTGAGTAAGGGAATACTTAAGACTTCAAAACAAGATCATTTCACCATCTGCTTAAAATTCAAGAGAGAAATTGTCACAATTGCATTCTACCTACATTGGTCCTCAGTGTTCCAAGCCACAGGGGTAATGGCAGAAAAAATTGAAGTTGACATATTCAAAAGCATCTTGATTTCAGATATATGATGTTAACTAAAGTTAATATCAATGTCTCTTCTTCCAATACTGAACTCCCCTCTTGCCATTTAGAGGGCACTTGCTGAGTGACATTCATTTTTCTTACTTTTTATTTAGAACTGGGGTAGACAACACCAGGCTTTAACCACATCCCCTACCCTCCAACACACACCCGCGAGGAGACAAACCAAACAGCCAATGGGCTGGAAAGTGCTCAAGACACTGGTTCAGCACAACCAATGAAAATGCTTTGAGTCACAAAAACTTTGCTGCTTTCTTTTGCCCTGTGAAGGGGACATCTGTGCTGGCTCTCTGCTCTTCAATCTCTCCTCTCTGTCCCTGGCCAACATTCCCAGAGTTCCTCGGGTGGGCTAAGGATGCTGAGGGGTGCCATTGGGTCCACCTCACCTTTCCTCCCCCGGAAGTCAATGCCCATCTCCCTCTGCAGAGCTTCCCGCTTTTGTCAGCATAGGAAATGAGGATCCCAACCGGAGAACTTAAATCGTGCCTTGACTGGATACTGTTTGGAAACACTCCTGACCTCAGGGTGGGAATCAGGGAAACCGGTCCCAATGTCCAGCTTAGTTTTAAACCTGCTTGGTAATCACTTTGGAACTGCCCCATCTTCATAGATCCCATCCCTCTTCCTTTTTTAGCCTTCTCCCCTTTATGGGTCCTAAGTACGAAATCCTGTCAGGGTATTAAAAATGGCTGCTGCTAAAATGCTTAAGAAATATGGAAGGAGGAAGCAGATGTTTAGATTTATTCCCCTCTACTCCCTCCCACTCACACCATAGACTGCATAGTTTCCCCTCAGAAAGGAAAACATTCTTGACCTCTGTTTAAATGTTTATCAGAAGTTGTCTGGACTGGCCGAGTCTCTGAAATCACATTTGGTATCAGTCACATCCTTCTTGGTGTGTGGTGTAACCCTGCTATCAGGCCAGGAGAGATGCTTGGATTTTATGCAGAAACCATTTGATGCTGGAAGCATCCACCACCACCCAGGGATTTTCACTTGGCCCAAACACAAGCAGAAGCTGAGCAAAGAACTTGAGCTTCCTGATGGCGGCAGGGCTTCAGTTTTGAATAGATGTGAAAAGAAAATCCTCCTGGTTCTGTGGGTCCTGTGGGGCCCTGGTTTTAAAACAAAACCCGAGCATGGAGCCTGGAACCAGTGGAGGTTCTAGGTCCTCAACACAGAATGAGAGGTCATTCAGAGTTTTCCCCTTGCTCTGAACCACTCCTACTTTGGAGTAGGACAGCAAATCGCTTTGCTGTCTTGGGTCTTTGATGTTGATAACTTAGTTTATGCTTCAGAAGTTTTGTAAAGTCTAACAGACCTTGTATCAGTGGGTGGAAGGCACTGTATGAAGAACCAACCAGGTGATGCTGGTATGTGTCTGAGACAAAGATATGGCTAGGGCAACAGAAAGCGCGCTGGCCTGCCAGGTAGGATTAAGTGGGTTTTGGTACCAATTCTCACCATAAGCAGGTTACACATTCCACTTAGTCCTCAGTGTTTTAATCTTTAAAATGGGAAGTGTGAAGCAATCATCTAGGAGGTCCTTTGGGGGCCAAGAATTATTTCTGATTTTTTGCCTCTAAAATCTAAAGTTGAGGAAACAGGTGTTAGCTTCAGCCCAAAGGACATCAGTCACAACGAGAAAGACTTTCCAGAGAGTAAACTTGAGTTTGCAATGGATACTCTGGAATTTTCCTTTCTAGACCAGGGTGGGTCTTAAATTGTGGTCCAAGAGAGCTCTTCCAGGACCAGTGTTTTGGAGCTGTAATGTTTGAAATCTCATATCCTCATCGAGAGGATATAGGGAAGTGGGCAGCACACGGCTAGTGGTAAACTGAAATATCACGTGAGAATCATTCTAGATATATGAGTCTACAATTAATTTTGTAATTTGGGGGGGGGTTGGTAATTTATTTTTTAATTATTTATTTATTTGAATTAATTTTTTAATGGAGGTACTGGGGATTAAACTCAGGACCTCATGCATGCTAAGCACACACTCTACCATTGAGCTATACCCTCCCGCCATGAGTCTACATTTTAAATCTAATTAAATTTTTGGTAATTGAAAGGAGGGAAAGAAAATACCTTCACAAATTTAGCAGCTTTTATGATGTTGCATGGGGAACACCAATGCTGTAATGGTGCAGTACTAAATAAAATATTTTGTTGGTATTAAAAGAATACAAAAGTGCATGCTCATCAACATTCTTTATGATTAAAACCTCTCAAAAAAGCGGCTATAGAGGGAAGGTACTTCAACACAATAAAGGCCATATGTGATCAGCCCACAGCTAACATCATACCCAATGGTGAAAAGCTGAAACCTTTTCCTCCAAGATTATAAATCAGACTAGGATGCCCACTCTTGCCACTTTTATTCAACATAGAACTGGTAGTCCTAGTCAGAGCAACTAGGCAAGAAAAAGAAATAAATGCATCCAAACAAGAAAGCAGAAACAGAAGTGTCACTATTTGCAGATGGCATGATGTTACACATAGAAATCCCTAAAGACTCCACCAAAACATTGTTAGAACTAGTAAAGAAATTCAGCAAAGTTACAGGATACAAAACATACAAAATATACAAAAATCAGTTCATTTCTCTATACCAACAATGAACCCTCAGGAAGAGAAATTTAGAAAAATAATCCCATTTACAACAGTATCAAAAAGAACACAATTCTTAGGAATATATTTAACCAAGGAGGTAACAGATCTGCACACTGAAAACGATAAGGCAGGGATGAAACTGAAGCAAATAAAAATAAGTAGAAAGACACCCCTTACTCATGGACTGGAAGAATTAATATTGTTAAAATGTCCATATTACCCAAAGCAATTTAGAGATCAATGTAATGCCTTCAAAAGGATGTTTTTTAAATAGAACTAGAAAAAACAACCCTAACATTTGTATGGAACCACAAATGACCATAAATAGCCAAAGCAAGTTCAAGAAAGAAGAAAGGTGGAGGTAGCATGCTCCCTGATTTCAAACTATACTACAAAGCTGTAGTAATCAAAACTGTGTATTAGCATAAAAACAGACCCATAGATCAAAGGAACAGAATAGAGAGCTTAGAGATAAACCTACATACTTATTGTCAATTAATTTATGACAAAGTTGACAGGAATATACAATGGGAAAAAGATAACCTCTTCAGCAACTGTGGACACCTACATGCAAAAGAAAACTGGACAGCCACATGCAAAAGAATAAATTTGTACCACCACCTTACAAACATACACAAAAATTAACTCAGAATGGATTAAAGACTTGAATATAAGACCTGAAACCATAAAACTCTTAGAAGGAAGCATAGGGGGTAAACTCCTTGATACTGGTCTTGGTGATGATTTTTCATATCTGACACCAAAAGCAAAAATAAACAAGTGGGATCACCTCAAACTACAAAGCTTCTGCAGAACAAAGGAAACCAACCATCAGCAAGATGAAAAAGTAACCTTCCAAGTGGGAGAAAATATTTGCAAATCATATTATCCAATAAGGGGTTAACATCTAAAATATATAAGGAATTCATAAAACTCAATCACAAAAAAAACCAAATCATCTGATTGGAAAATAGGCAGAGGATTTGAACAGGAATTTTTCCAAAGAAGACATAACAGATGGCCAACAGACACATGAAAAGGTGCTCAATATCACTAATCATCATGGAAATGCAAATCAAAACCACAATGACATATCACCTCACACCGGTTAGAATGGCTACTATTAAAAAAGACAAGATAAGTGTTGGTAAGGATGTGGGGAAAAGGAAACCCTGGTGCACTACTGGTGGGACTATAAGTTGGTGCAGCTGCTATGGAAAAAGTATGAAGGTTCCTCAAAAAATTAAAAATAGAACTACCATATGATCCAGCAGTTCTACTTGTAGGTATTTACCTGAAGGAAACAAAACACTAACTTGAAAATATATGCACCTCTATGTTCATTATAGCATTATTTACAATAGGCAAGACATGGAAGTAACTTAAGTGTCCACTGATGGATGAACAGATAAAGAAGATGTGGCATGTGCGTGCACATGTGCGCGTGCACACACACACACAGGAATATTATTCGGTCATAAAAAAGAATGAAATCTTGCTATGTGTGAGAACATGGATGAATCTTGAAGGCATTATCCCAAGTGAAATAAGTCAGAGAAAGACAAATATCATTATGATCTCACTTGTATGTGGAATCTAAGACAAAAAAAATGGAATTCATAGATACAGAGAATAGACTGTGGTTGCTATAGGTAGGAGGGAGTGAAGGAGGTCAAAGGCACAAATTTCTAGTTATAAAATAAATAAGTCATAGGAGTGTAATGTACAGCATACTGATTATGGTTAATAATACTATCTTAGAATGTTGTTAAGAGAGTAGATCTTAAAAGTTCTCATAGAAGAAAAAAATTAGAACTATGTGATGATGGATGTTAACTGACTTACTGTGGTGGTCACCTTGCAATATATGCAAAAATCGAATTGTTATGCTGTACACCTGAAACTAATATAATTTACATCCCAATTACATGTCAATAAAAACGTCTTTCCTAAAAAATGATTACAAGTCTCACAGTGTAATATTAAGCTATTGAAAAAACTGTTGGGGTTGGAAGGAATCTTAACAGTCATCTTAGTCCAATCCTCAAACTAGGTACATGAGTCTGCTCACCAACAGCTTATGGTTCTCAACCTGAATACTTCCAGAGATCCTGACCCAAGATTCCCAAACCCACTGGTGAATCACTGTGGTTGTTATAAACATCGTCTTTAGCTGAACTAAAAGTATCCTTCCTGCAATTTCCACTGCTGATTATAGTTTCACTCTCCAAAACATTGTGGAAGCACCTAAATTGTTTTTTAATATGATGGGGGAAAAAAGTACATGCTCATTGTAACAAATCAAATACTTTTTCATTTTGTTAATTAAAAAATTTATACCTATCACCCTACAAATCGCCTGTTGTCAGTGAACAATCAATATATCATACATTGATTCATTAGATCAACACCATAAAACAACAACATTCTTTTCAATAGCTGCAGAATGTTCCATTACATGGATGTACCGCTTTAAGAGCATTCAGGATGTTTCATTTTCTTTCTATATACAAACCATGATACAATAAATATTCTTATACATATGTCCTTTGGTATTAGTGCTTTTGTTCCTGTTGAATAGATGCCAAGAAATGTCCTTTCTGGGTCAAAGGGTATGAGAATGTTTAATTTTAATAGACATTCCTAGGTTACTTTCAAAAAGTTGTTAGGAATTCTTGCACTTGGCAATGCGCATGAGGGTGCTCATTTCCTCATAGGTTTTCCAGCAGTGGGAGTTAGGAATTTTAAAAAAACAGGTCCAGCTGAAGGGGGAAATGCTGGATGTCCTTGTTCTAACTGCATTTTCAGGACCACCTCTGAGGTCCAGCAACTCTTCAGAGCAACTCTTGACATGTTTATTGGTCATTTGCAGTTGCTCTCCTCCTAATTCACTATAACTTTTGCTTATTCATCTATGGGTTACTTATTAGTTTATATGAGCTTTTGCTTTCTGCAGATATTTATTTTTTATCATATATTTTGCACATAATTCCTCCATGCCATGACTGTCTTTCAGTTGTTTGTTTGTTTGTTTGTTTTTATGCCATTTATTTGTGGTATTGGTTGCTACACAGCATGTAAGCTCTTTGAAAGCAGCAATGCTGGCTCTTTGGTACACTGCTGTATCTTCAGCATTGAGATCAGTGCCTGGCACATAGTTTGTTCTCAATAAAAATAGCAAATGTATGAATGAATGAATACATAAGCTTAAAATTTTTAACGTAGCCAAGTCTGTCAATCTTTTCATTTATGTTAGAGTTTATTTTATAGTGTTCTATACATTAAAATAGAAATATACCCTACCATCCATTTTATGTGCTATTAAAATATCTAAAATAAATTAACCCAAAAAATAAAGATGGTGCCTTGCTTTTTGTGATTTCCTTGTTCTGGTTTCCTCCCGAGTTTCCCCGCTTCCACTGAAATTCTAAAAAAAAAATTTTTTTATATAATTTGTGCTGAGTTGCTCCCTAGAAGAATTACTTGACAAAATATCCAGGTGCTCCTGGAGACTTACTCTACTTAGACAATAAAATTATGTCACAGACTTGAATGTGGCTGATTATACTTCATATTTACTATAGTCTAGGAATACTAAAGATAGAAATCACACCTTATTCATTCTATACCCCATCATAATTCAAAGATTACTTTGATATATTAGGTAGTCAATAATACTTATTTAAATTAATACTGTGGTAGTAGAGCATGTATCTGATTTATCCAAGAGAACTGAGGATATTTTGAAAAGAGGCTCAAACACAACTGGATGTATCGCCCTTAAAGACTCATTTTGCATGTGTGGTAACATGTCTACCAACTGCAATTAACAGAAGAATTCCCATAGACTTAGTATGATTGCACTTAGTGTGACTGCAATATTTGCAGATCAGAGGCCACAGCATAACTAGGCATGATAGCAAATTAGGAGATGGCAAATTGTTGCAAATACTGCTGATTATGTACCCAACAGCAGGCCCCTTCTTCCTTGATGGCAAACCAGACTTTTGTTTGGGTCCTCAGTCTCTCATGTAACAAGAGAAGGTTAATCCTCAAAGGCAGTGACTGGTTCAGGCATGGGTGTGTGACCCAATTCTGGCTTATGAGACCCACAGATTCATCTACTGGAGCACTTCTCAGAAAAGCTTTCTCTGATAACGACGTGGAATGCATGAGAAGATAGGACTCCTTCTTCTTCTCCTGATGTTGTTGAGCTGGCTTGCAATCACGAGGTTCTAAGTCCCTCCCCAATTTTTATGTGATTTGGTCTTTCCTTCATCTCTATTGTTTCTTTCCTGTGCAACTTAGAATCTACTTCTAGAAGTTTCTCCTTAGTTGGGGACCCTGTCCTGGAAGGGAGCCCTAGCTGGTCAGCTGTGAGGGTTCCCAGGGCTCAGACTACACCAGCCTCACAAAACCTCCCATGGGTCCTGGGTACTCACCCACTAATAAACTGAGTACACCACACTTTGCAATGAGTGAATACCTGTTGGCTGTGTTGGAATTTTCCTGTGATCAGATCTGTCACCACCTCATCACTCCCCTCTGTTTCCTTCCACAAAGCTGCTGACATCATACACGCCTTCCAGCATAGGTGGCTTGTTTTAACCCACTTACATCTTTGGGTTTCACACAAGGGCCAGCTTGTCACCTTGTGTGTCACCTAAATGTTGTTCATGGGGTTTTGGTTTTGGTATCTAGTGGTTTTATTTTTTATTTTTAAAAAATTGTGGTAAAATATCCAACATAAAATCTACCATCTTAGCAATTTTTAAGTGTATAGTTCAGTAGCATCAAGTATACTCATGCTGTTATGCAACAGACCTCCAGAACTCTTTTCATCTTGCAAAACTGAAACTCTATACCCATTAAACAACCCCTCACTCCTCCCTACCCCAGCTCCTGGAAGTCATCCTTCCAGCAACTCTGTTTTTATGAGGGGACTGAATTCAGGGAAATCAACAAACTCTGCTGCTGCCATGGCCCCATTATTAAACTGTAACTTCTGGGCTGGAGCCTGTGCTCCATGCCCACGGCGCCAGGATACATCTGCCACAGAAAACACACACATTTAACCGACGAACGAGTCATTCTTAACTCCTGTACCTTTTGGCAGGGTGATAGGATGCTTTCTTGTACTCATTAAAGTGATTGATGGTTAACATAAAAGTTGTCATCGTTACCCGGACTAATACATTTTCAGGTCAATATGCAACACGAGCTTCTAGAGGAGGGCGCACTGCCAACTCCTGATCACCCAGCTAATGGAGGGCAGGAGAACGGATGGTCTCAGACGGATGCTGACTTTAAAGCACTTTATATTTTTGCCGGGTGTGAATTTGTTGTGGCAAATTTCCTTACTAATTATGTTTGGTTCAGGCTAACACTGCAACATTAGCAGCTCCTGGGTATTACTTGCTGGTAGTGATTTGAAGGGAAGGTGGACACGGGGTGGCCTATTAAAAAGTAAATATTTGACACAGATGTACCCAAGGTAGTTAACTAACTGGGCATATTTGAGAGTTGTTGCAATAATAATTGATAAAATCAACGAGAATAAAATATTGCATTCATATAAGGCTTTCCAGTTACAAAGAGACTTCAAACCCATGATCTCATTTATTTCCCATAACACTTACTCTTTTAACACAGGCCTTGGAAGCTCCATTTTACAGGTGAGGAAATGGACAGGTCTGGGAGGCTAAGTAATGTGCTCATAATCACACATCTAGTCAATGTATAATGAGGACTGATAAAATGGACATAAGACTGGCACTGCCCCCTTCCCTGTTCCTTCTAACTGCCTTGAATTAGGACTCAATGGCTGGAAGAACCAATGATGGTCCTTGTGATCATTAAGCATGAAGTCAGAAGCCAACACACAAGGACAGAGCAGAAAGAACGAACCTGGGTCCTCCAAACATTGTTGAGCTATTAAAACCACAGCAACAGCTGTCTACACCTGGGCTCTTTGTTCTACAAGCAACTAAACCCTTTTTGGGGAGGGGGGCACTATAACCAGGTTTTCTATTACCTGCAGCTGAACATGTTTCTTACTGATAAAACGGCTGCTGCCCCTTTGGGTGATCATTCCTCTCTTCCCCTTCCCCAAATCCAACCATCCCCTTATATGTTGAAGGAATTGGTGTAGAAGGGCCCTTTCACATCAGGTACAGGCTCATATAACCGAAAAGTATTTACAAACTAAAATATAATACACACAAAATTACACAACTGATCTAGAAAACTGCTGAGAAATGTTCCTTCACCTCTGCCTAAGAATTTGAGTCCAAGACACATGTCATTCTTCCTTGAGAAAACTACTATTTCTTGCTTTCTTTGGTGGGTCTGGGGCCAGGCCTTCTCGCTCTTATGATACACCGATTGGTTTTAAGGACTTCTTGGTGAGTCAGTCTCATTCCATACAGATGAAGCATATGGACATGAACACACATGACAAAAAGATGAAATCTCTCCGAGACTCAATTTTATTCACACTGATTAAAAATTTAAGTGTCTCACAAAGTTCTTCTTATGCTGTTCTGTAATTTTTTTTAGAAGACATGTGAAAATAGCGATTTATCTTATTACTTTTTCTAACTCATTTTGTGTTTTCCTCAGAACACTGAATGACACGTTGGTCGTTTTATTGAGCAAAGCTAACAGATCCAGGTGGTATGCATGCTTTGGGAGCCGGACCACCTGTAATTAACCAAGCTAATCACGAGCACTTGGGGAATAATTATATCATGCTGTATTAGACAACTGCCACTGGCAAAACCTTGAATTTAGGTTATTTACGAAAACAACAGCTTTAGATTCTATGGATATTTTTCTTCAAAAACGCATATGGTTTAGGAAAACAAGCACAAGTATATGCATTTCCATACTTTAGTAAGAATAAGAGTAACTGAAGACTGTGGAAACGTAGGATACTAACGATACAGGCAATTTAATGGAGACATGGTTTAGGAATGAAAACTGAAGCTCACAGATTCAGAACTGGAATGAAGCATCTCTTACGTTTAACTGGCTCTGAAACTCAGTTTCAGCTTCCTGTGGCTTTAAACGTGGGCAGACGTGTGCCGGCCCATCCATGCAGGAGCTCACCTGAGGTCCTTACTGCAGCTTCTCTGCATTTCCATTAATTAGGGCTCTGCTTGGACATCCAAACTCACCAAATCATGGTTGCCTAATTTATAACGTGGGGATAATACTAACACCACAGGGTTCTGATAGGGATTAAAGAGCTGATATACATGTGCATGTACACGAAAATTCTCAGTGTCCTGGGCTATGCTGACGTAAGGTCTTTTCAGTATTCCTATTTCCCAGTCACATATGGGGGAGATTCCACCAGAACAATCACATACAGCTTCTCTAGTTTATACATATATTCTCAGCACTGTTTAGTTACTGTATTAGCAGGAATAACTGCCTTACAAAGGACTATTGTTGCTGAATGTGCTGGAGATTAAAGGATTTAAGGAAAAGAGAAACAAGGCTTTGCCAATCTCTTTTGAACGAACCCACAATGAGCTCCAAGGACATGTGCAGTAAAATGTGGTAAGTAGATTCTTTTCCAGTTTTTTCAAGTGTAGTAGACCACAGGTTCTCCCTGAGACATGGAGAGCACCAGTACATCTCACAAACAGATGAGATAGGGGTCAAGCCATGGTTTCGGTATTATGCACGGAATTCATATTTAAAGAGGTGCTGAGAATCAATTGTATGTGTATTTGACTGGATTCAAATAGAGAGTTGTGAAGGCTATTTTTTTCCTTCTGTGAAAAAATACTAAAGATAAACCCTCCAAATGTCACAGTTTTTACTGCTTACTTCTCATGTAGGTGGCTGCCATTACAATAGACATTTTCAAGTTACTCAAGCAGGGCTGCACATGTTTTTTTACAAACCTCATTCACAATGTACATTCAATGACGTACAAAAGCATATTACTTCCATCTCCCTATTATTTTAACATATTTGATTGGCCAAACTGGACTTTCACAAAAGAAAGGCATTATAGCAAACAGCTTTTTTGCTGCTGCTGGAAGAGTTCCAGCTGATCTGAATGACTCCCGATGCCTGGTAGTCTTGGATGCAAACCAGATGGCTGGCAGGGCCCTTGGTTTTTTGTCCAGTCATTACAAGTTTTGTAAATAGGAACTGGGGCGAAGGAACAGCTCTTAGTGGTCTCTTTGCCATTGAAGAGGGACAGTGACAAGTGTAATCCAAGTCTGAAGATAATTAAAAAGTAATTTTGCCACAATATTGTGATGCTTTGCTTTTGGCCATGAAAGTTTTTCTGGGTTTTTTTTTTTTTGGTTTTTTGCGGGGGTTTTTTTGGAGAAAATGTGTTTAAATTATTTTGAAAAGGCTAATTTTTAAACTGGAATCACTAACATCAATATATATCAATTTTTTTTAACGTTCATACCTTTGAATCAGTAATTCTAACTTGGGATCCACTCTCAAGAAATAGTGCAGAAGAAAGATCTTTAGGTCCAAAGATGTGAATTTAAAGATTTTTGACAGAAGAAAACTGGAGTAAATTATGATTCATTCAAATGCTTATGCCATGTTATAAATGATACTTATAAAACATTCTAAACACATGGAAAATAGTTATCAATGAAAAACAAGATGTAAAAATATATGGATAGCACTATCAAAATAACTACATAATATGGAGCCTAGAAAAACACTAGAATGAAATACAATAAAATATGGAATGGGTATAATAAAGATTAATAATGATGGATTTCAATGAATTCTACAAATTTCCTTAATGTTTGTTTTTCTTTAATGACAAAAAAGATCTTCATTGAAAACTAGTTAAATTAGTTCACATTCCCAGAACATGCATAAACTGCATGGCAGCTGAAATTAATTAACAAGGATACGCAAGCCTAGAATTTAAAACCCGCCATGGTTTGTCCAAAAAGCTAAACAACTGCAGAACATATCCTCACAGTCTCAATAGGTTATTGCACGGGTATAAAATTTTGCTTTTACACTTTTGCCAAAGGAGGAGGTAGAGCAAAGTGAGTTTACTGCGTATTTTTTCTTAACGTTACCAAGGAATTTAAACACAATCTTTAGGATTCTTTTGGATCAATATTTTATCCTGAGTTCAATTCTGAGCAAATAAAAATAAAAGTCACTCGTCTCCTCTTTACAATGTCATTTTGGGCAAAGTGATAAACAATTCATTTATATATTACATACCTGGCCATAGTTACATTATTTGTAAGTCCCTATAGTTAAATTATGATGCATTCATAGGCTACAAACGTGAATGTACCTTTGTTCATTTTTTTCCCTTCTAGTACAAATGGCACAGAAAACATATACTTCCAATGATTAAAAAGTTGAGGTGTGCATGTATGTGTGTGTATTCTTTGCTCCTCTGCATGTTTATTGACCTGACTTACATGGGGTGCTTTTATTTCAACCTAACTGCCACTTCTTCCCACACTTCACAAACCACCAGATGGACCACAGGTTTGCAGGTTCCTTAGAGAAGGGGCATTATCTTTCTCATCACTGCAAATTGGTACCTCGCACAGCATTTACAAGAAGCAGGCACTTGACATGACTGACAGGGAAATCATAATTTTCCACTTCTAACGACAGTGAGGATTGGGTAATCTTTGTTTCCCGAGTTAAGTGATGGGGAAACTCACAGGACCGAGCCTAACTGCTAAGAGGAGAAACCAGGTTGCAGGCAAGGTGAGGAGCGATGGTGCCGTGAGCCCAGCTGTGTGAGGGAAGGAAGGGCATGCAGGAGACCAGCTTGTGGCAAGGCTGGAGAGAGCAGTGGGAGGAACTTCCTGCTGCTCTATGAAAACTTAGAGAAACCTAAACTTCTGAGTAACACCTGTGGAAGGGGAGTCCTGCTGGCATATGAGCGCAGGGCAAAACCAGAGGCTGGTCTTGGGGACAATGACACAGGGATAGCATAAGTGTTTGTTAACCTGGGTCAAGAGTCCAACAATTGTCTCCTAAGCATCTGCGTCATAAGCACCTCTAAGCGCCAGAACTATGCAAAGGAAGCATAACTCATTCGTGTGCTTTGCTTTCAGAAACACTGGAAAGTCCCCTAATACTCATCAATGATCTGATCCCTTCCAACAGTGTCGAGCATCATTATTCACGGGTTCTGGACTAGTGAATCCACCTACTTGCTAAAATTTGTCACCCTCAAATCAAATCATCCTTGGACATGCACAGAGTGGCAAAAACTGTGAGGCCCCCGCTGAGGTCAGAGTGATGTCTGCCTTCTTGTTCCTGCTCTTGTACTGCAACCCTGCAGTCTATTTAGTGCCACTTTTTTTTTTTTTTGCATTTTATGCTTTCTGTTGGTGATCTCGCTGTTTACAAGTGCAGTGCTAAAGGGCTATCTAGTATTCCTAAGCAAAAAAAAGGGCTATGATGTGTCTTAGGGAGAATGACAGGTAATATGTATTTGATAAGCTTCATTCAGGCACGAGTTACAGGTTGTTGTCGGTAAGTTCAACGTGAACGAATCAATGATGTATATTAAATGAGGCATCTTTAAACAGTAATATACATAAAACAAGGTCATGCACTGATTACTGAAAATGTGATCAGAGGCTCTCAGGAACCTATCTCTGCCCCGAGGAGCAATGGTTCAGCATTTACGAATTCAGTGTTCGCAGGACTTTAAAGAATATAACTACCATGAATAATGAAAATGGACCGAATTTGTGCCTTCCTTTGTTGCTGTTTAAGTGAAGGGGAAGGCAGACTACAAGTAACCTTTATTAAAAGCCAGTTGTTTAAAAGCTTTTGCATGGCTAAAGATACCATCAACAAAACAAAAAAACCTACAGGATGGGAGAAAATATTTGCAAATGATGCGACCGATAAGAGACTAATTTCCAAAATACATAAACAGCTCATATACCTTAATATCTAAAAAACAAGCAACTAATACAAAAATGGGCAGAAGACCTAAACAAGCAATTCTTCAATGAAGACATACAAGTGGCCAACAGGCACATGAAAAAGTGCTTAGCACTGTCACAGAAAAGCAGATCAAAGCTACAATGAGATATCACCTCACACCAGTCAGAATGGCCATCATTCAAAAGTCCACAAACGATAGATGCTGGAGAGGGTGTGGAGAAAAGGGAACCCTCCTACACTGTTGGTGAGAGTGTAGATTGGTGCAGCCACTATGGAGGACAGAAAGGAGATTCACTTAAAAACTAAAAATAGATTTACCATATGATCCAGCAATCCCACTCCTGGGCATATACTCAGAGAAAAATAAAATTCAAAAAGACACATGCACCCCAAAGTTCATAGCAGCACTATTTACAATAGCCAAGACACGGAAACAACTCAGATGTCTATCAACAGATGATTGGATAAAGATGTGGTGTGTGAGTATACACACACACACACACACACACACACACACACACACAATGGACTACTACTCAGCCATAAAAAAGAATAAAATAATGCCATTTGCAGGAACAGGGATGGACCTAGAAATCATCATTCTAAGTAAAGTGAGCTGGAAAGAGAAAAATGCCGTACGATATCACTCATATGTGGAATCTAAAAAAAAAGGACAAAAATGAACTACTTATTTATAACTTAGATGACTGATTTCTTGAATATGTGTAAGCACATTTGACTGTTCTTTATGACTGGATTACCACATTCTATTTATTCTTATTTTGTGGTAGGCTTTATTCTTTTGATAACTATGTAAATTTAGAAAGCTAAACCTCTAAACTGTTCTTAGAAACAATGATCAGTACATATGTGTAAACTAAAAAATATGTGCAGTATATTGTATATATGTATTTACATGCAATATATTGTATATGTGCAGTCAAATTGTAACAATTCTACCTAATAAAACTGAAAAAAAAAGCCAATTGTGGACTGAACATTGTGTTCATTGTCTAAAGTACATTAACTCATGTAATTTTCAACTAACTTGTGAGGTATGTAGTATCCTCATTTTACAGATGAGAAGACTGATGCTCAGAGAGGTTAAGTAAATTTCCCAAGGTCACACAGCCAGTGGTAGAATACCAATCCCATTGCTTGTGAAATGATTAGAGGGAGATGACAGAATTGAAAATCTGTTCTCAGTCTCAGAGTTTTTGTAATAGTAGGATAAAGGGCAATTTGAGAAGATGCCAATCAGGAAGGTCTCAGCCAAGTGACAAAAGATTCTTCTCTAGGTTGAACCCAGAAGCTGGACAGAGTCATCTCTCCCTATCAGAGACCCCCAGAGTGGTGACAGAGAGAGAGGTGGGCCGCCACCAGTGTGAATGTTCCCCTTTCCAACAGGGCACATTATAACCCACACTTAATTCATTTATTCAACAAGTATGTATTGAATACCAACTATATTATCCCAAGGACTATTTAAAGATACTGAGAATTCAAAAGTGAACAAAGTAGGAAAAAAACACTGGGCTCATGGAACTAATGTTCTAGAGACATGATTGAAAGATTGGATTGCATGGATTTAGGTGAATTAAGTACTGTGGTATTTAAACTGTTATTAATATCAACAAGTCAGATAGAGGTAGAAATATTTTCTTTCTGTCGGATTCAGATAACCGCACTGAGACAGTCAAGGAGATAAGAAGCAGTCAAAGCACCACGCCGTGTGCACTGTATCGAGTGACCATGTTTTCTCTGGCTTCTACTTCCTCTGGTGTACTAGATGTTCTGAAAAATCGTCCTGCTGTGGAACACGAGAACTGGATCAACTGAGCTGAAATTGACCCATCATTATTATAATTATCCCAAGGGAAGTCTTTTTAGATCAGTGGTTCTGAACCTGGCCTGGACATTAAATCATATGGGAAACCCAGATCACAAGCAAACCAATTTCCTAACTGCTGATGCTGGGGAATCTGAAAGGTTATCCAGCTTCTTCTATTTCTTCTCCACACCCTCAGCTCTTCTGCTCTCCACCCTATACCGGGAGGTGGGTGTTAGCATTTTTCAGATGGATGCAAAGAACCAGCCTCAGTGGGTACCATCATGATTCTAAATATGCCCGTTTATAGTTGAAAATCTGAGTTTTAAAAAAGAGTTCCTGCTAAGCTAAGGCTACATGTGAAAGCCAAAAAAGAGACACATGAAGTGCAAGCAAAAGACTTTATTATTTCCACCAAAAAAATCTCTAAAAGTCGAGGATAATGCCCCATATGTACTTAATGGATACTAATCATACTCTTCCTCTGCCAAGCTCTGATTTTGGTTCACATTCCTCTTTGGAATATCTCCAATATTTTTCAAAAATGAGACGAGCCAACAAAACCCCAAACATTTCCAACATATGCAGGGAAGAAACAGACCAGTAATTACTGAATTTGAGTGTCCTTTGAATCCAAAATGTCCCATCCGTAAAAGGTATTACTAGAAAACAATGTGTGTGACCTGAGCTTGAAGATGGAAATATTCCGTGCTGTAAAAGCAAAGCAACCCCCCTGGCCAGCAGCCTGGGTGGTTCCCATGTGACTATCTGCATTTGGACTCTGGAATCTCTCCCAGATGGAGCAGGACTCTGTCCTGGAATCCTTGAAGAGCAAGAACGAGAGCTAGGTGGAAGTTTCCAGAGGTTTGTTTATAAGAATATTATCCTGCTATTTTGTTTGCACAGATTTAAACACAGGTTTTAGATCTAACCTGGAGATAAATAAGGCCATATTACATTCGGATTGGTCAAAGTAAGACATCAACATGTCACACTCAAGGCACTTGTAAACTAACTCATACCAGGGTTTATGATGCTAACAGCAATAAAAATTGAAACGAAACAGCATTCAATGAGACTTTACTATATGCCAGGTACCAGTGCTTTTCATGTAACTCATTTAAGCCCCCAATGACCCTAAGTGGCAGATACTATTATTACACTTGTTTTGCAAGTAAGAAAACTCTGAATCAAGGAGGTTAGGGTCACATGAACAGTTAAGCGGCAGAGACGAATCTGATTCAGGTGGTCTGAGTCCAAACTTCACTCCCTTAACCACTCTGCCACATTTTCTCACACATACCAGCCAAGTTCTGGCCGTTGGGTGACCAGCACAGTCACAAGAGTCAGCTCTGGGGACCTGAGAAACTCATGGTCACCAGCGGGGTGACTGTCTCCCCCATTCCCTGGACTGGACCTAAGAGGGGCCACAGGGTTTTGTTCTGATACATGGAGTGGATTAGGATCCTAGGACATCTGAAAAAAACTTCATCCCAAAGGAGTATCAAGAAAAGAAGGGACAGTCATCTCTGGCTGATGTGTACTGAACTGGCTGCCTTATGGGGGTGGCAGGCCAAGCGTTTTTTCATTCACTCTCTTATGGGGGAAGCCAGGAGGTGGCTGCTGAGTCTAGGGGCAGACTGAGTAGAGCTCACTGGTTATAAAGTTGCTGGCCAGGCTCTGTAAGAAAGGGCTGGGAGGTGGAGAAAGGAAACCACATTTCTTTGAGCTCAGTCAGACAGGAGAAAGGGGCCGTGAGTAATGACAGGCCAGGCAGAGCAGGTGAAAAGAAAGAGGGCTCAGATGAGGCAGGAATGAGGCAGGGGGCCGCTAACTTGCCCACATCACGACTGGGTCCTGAACAGGCCTGCCCCTGCCCTGACAGTGATCTTCCAGTGAACCAAAGGCTGCGCTGCAGCTCTGATGTGAGACACACCTGAGTGGAGAGGGGCCTCCGGCTCCCCAGCCCTCACCTGTCAAAACTCAGGCAGCATCCTGATCTCTGCCCCAGCCTGCCCTCTCCAGCTGGGCTGAGCGTCTCTAACAAGCAGCCTCGCTGCAAGGTCCCCTCGCCTCGCCTCGCCTCCTCTAACGCAGAGCTGCGCTGCCGCTGAAGCACTTCACTCTCCATCACACGCTCTGGCTTCCCCAGGCGGGTCCTTTGGAAGCCAGGATTGTGGTGTAATTGCTGCAGCTGCTATTGAAATTCACTTTTGGCTTTCTGTTCCCTGAGCAGAAAGTTCTGAAAGCTCCCACAGAGAAGGAGCGGGCTCTGTATCCCGCAGGCTTGGGCTATCCCGACAAATTCCTAAAGCCGCATTTCTGTGTGGTCTCTTTCAAAACCTTCTGAAGGTTCCAGAAGATCTATTTCTTGATAAATTTTTCTCCCTTGCTTGGGGTCAGGCCAGAAGAGAGTTGAACACATGTTAGATCTGAAGCTTTCCCGATTCAAACACTTGACCACCAGCCTGCTAATCTGCCGTGATGTAAATGAAATGCCTTTGAGCTTTTCTCACTCAGGGAAAAAGACAAGCCTCCAAGAGAGCTGGAGACATCCCTTCTTCAAGAAAAACAACATGAAAGAACAGGGTGACTGGAGTCAGCTGCACTTCTGCCTGCTAAAATATTAAAGTGCTCTTTTTATTTCTCTCACAAAGTCAAAATAGATCACACTTAATTGAGTTCTCAAACTCCTACATAAATTTTTCCCTCTTCTGCAAGTGGTCACCTGATGGACAAAAATATGCTTCAAATCCTATAAATGCAAATTCCCTCAAGAGAGTAGCCCTACAATGAACTACAGCTTAAATGTGGAGTAAATATTGTGTTCCCAGCCAGGAATACTGATGGTTCCGTGCTGGGGGCAGGCCTCAGTCAGCACTAAGGGCTAAAACCTCCGGTGAAAGCACACGCTTGAGTGTGTTGACGGTTATCTTAGTGATTTTCTCCTATACCCTATTCGGAGTTTCCAGAAAGGCCCGGCAATGATCAAACACCACACACAGACGTTACGTCCCAAGAGGTCCTGCTTGGGAAAACAGTCATGTCAGCTGCCCCTAGCACACAAGCCGTTCAAGAGACTCTTGGCTGCAGTTAAGGAGACTGGCTCTCAGATCGCCAAGGGCTGGGAAGGGCTGATGATAGACTGGGCTCGGGGATCTGTATGAAGGCCGCTCAGACACGTTCATTCATGTAAGACATACCGCCTTTCCCTGAATGTAGTATGACATTACAAGGCATACCACATCACCACAAAAGCCAATTAAACGATGACATCAACTTTGTTATATATAATTTCTTTTTTAGGCTAATTAGAGTGATTTAGAGAGGAATGTGTCATTCACCCCCCTTGTCAATGCACCAAAAAGAAAACAGAAGCAAGATAAATTCTTTAAGATACTCCTAATGCTTTTTCATACCCAAGAGTTTGACTTCCGTGAGTCACCTTTGTTTTAAGCTGTTAATTTTGAAATAATTTTAGGCTTACAGAAGAGAGAGACAGTAATACAGATGCTGCTGGTCTCTGGGCCACACTGTGACCAGCAAGGCTGCAGCAGAACACCCAGATTTACGTACCAGAACTAGTAACACAGCTAGTCCGCGATGGCCGACCTTCAGTTCCTCATTTGGAAACTGGGATGTTAATTCCCCTTACCTTCCAAGGCTGTTGTGAGGTTTCTAAGGAAACATCCCCAGAAACCCTCAGTAACTGTAAAGTACCATAAAGTACAATACAAGCCTCAGTTATCATTATCACACCCCACAAGGCACTATGCAGAGTTCTGGCCCCAAAGGAGTTTACAGTCTAGTCGGTAATGGTCCTTTACATTACCTGATGCTGCACAGTTCTGCACAGTGATGTCATACCTATTCTATAATTTGACCTTTGCAACAATCCTCTGAAGTAGGTAGACTAAACTGTGCCTTTGTTTATTATATATATATATATAATATATATTATGTTATAATATATATAATATATATATATAATCCCAACATTTTGAAGGGGTTGCTTTTTTCATAGTGGTAAACTCTATTTTGAACACATTGGTTGGTCCTTGCCAACACTCTTACTGTAAGTAACTTCACCCCATATGAATGGGGCTTTGTCAACACTGGGTTACTAGGTCTATTTTACCTGGTCTAAACCTTCCATACTTTCCAGATACAAAACTTTGTAACCCTGACCTGCTTTGGGGCCCAGGAGATTTCATGGCTGGCTCCTCTCTCTGGTGACCCACTGCTCGGTAGAGGCACTGAGGAAGGAAGGGAGCTGGGTATTGCTGCTCCAGCAGTTTCTGATCAACCTCTGTAGGATGGTTAAGTCAATTTAACAAGTTAGCTTTTTCAAAGGCACCAGACCATTCTGACATTAATCCAGCTTGGGATAAAACAGAGTTCAACTATCAATTTTAACAGAGTTCAACACATTAATTTTAAGTCAAAAATAAACATCCCTCCCTCCATTATCAACCCTGGCTCTCTTCTCCTGACCTCCTTTCTCTTGCAGGCTTCATGGGGTGGTGGCCTTGATCAGCCTGAAAACTCCACACAGATCAGGCTTGGGAAAGCTTTCCTTAGATATTTCTAAAGTCCCTCCCACTCTCCCACGTGCCCCATAAGGAGTAAAGGACTCACTGGGAAATCTTTAAAATTGCCTAAAATAGCTAGACTCATTCACTTACATACTCCTAAGTCTTCTTTCATCTCCAAGCTTTCCAACAGCGTAGTCCTGGATCTAAATTACAAAAAAGGGCACACTCATATGCCCCGGCTTCAAAGTTCTTTTGACAGTAATTCAGGATTTTTGTTTTTTCATTTTAAACAGTTGCTAAAAACAAGATGTTATTTGTCTTACAATTAAAAACACAGATGAGGTAAGATCATTTGTGGGGTAGCCTGAGGTAAAGGAAGCACCATTATCTTATCCACTGTGGGGAGGAATTCAGAACACTGGAAGGCTGGCTGGCCTTGGACTCCGTCCAGGGGAGTTCTGTCCCTAAGCAAAAGAGAGCCTTATAAGGCAGCTTCTCCTAGAAGGCAAGTCTAAGACAAACCCTAAGGGCAGGCCCTAGAGAAAGATGGGCTTCTCACTCCCAAGTAACAAACCACATCAAACAAATGCCTGCTCAGCTCAATCCCTCCATCTCAGGTCCAGCATGTAAAAGGCCTCAAGTTTTAACATCCTCTCTTAGACGCTTCCCCTCCTCCCTTCGGTGCTCTCTAGCTCCACAAAAAGAGAATCTTCGAAACATAATTCACCTGACTCCCACACGAGCACATCACAGAATTCAACAGTTTTTACTGCAAGTTCTTCCTGGAGTGTAATCGAAATATGCCTTGTGGCTGTGTGGTTCTAGGACTGTTAATTTGTCTCCTGAAGAACTGTAGAACAGTAGGTCAGGCACCTTCCATTTAATAACTAATTCCCAAACCATGAAGAAACATTTACTTGTTCTTTGGGTTACTTTCCTTGAAAAGAATCTTAAGTCCTTTAAGACCCTTCTTCAAGGCTGCTTGTTTTCTTTTCTAAAGCTTCCTCAGGTTTTCAAATCTTTCCTAAGATGCGGTGATTAAAACTGGGTAAAGGGATAAGAAAGAACCAGTGACTTACTCAACTTTCTAGAACTTTCTGTGTGCAATTAACGGCAACTGAGGCCAGGAAAAGTTTTTTAAAGCATTTCTATTGAGGTGGGGTAGACTCTTCGAGATGTGACTTTTTCTGTTTCTGATCCGCAAGGGGAGAGATAAAGAGGAATGGGGATTACAGGAGGAAGAGCTTGCTGACATGATCAAGTGGCTGTAATTCAGAAGCAGGGCTGGCTAACGAGGGCACTTTGTGAGGGGTCATTTAGTAAGAACACAGCGCGGTACTGGCTTCTCACTTCCAAGTAACAGCTTGCCGTGGCAGGCTGGGAACCCAGGTTTGACAATGCTTCTAAGATTTGAGAGAGAAACCAGAGGTCCTGTGAGGAAGGAGCCTAGCTAGCATCTCTTGCCCGGGTTGTAGTAACAGCTTCCTAACGGAAGTCTCTGCAGTCTTGCCCCCTTTCAATCCATCCTCCTCAGGGAAGCCAACAGAGATGTTTAAAAAGCACAAATCCAATTATATCACTCAACAGATGCTGTGACAGCATCTAAACTTCTTAATTAGCCCTCCATCACTGGGCTCTGTTCAGTGTCCAGCTGCCACCTCTGCCCTCCCTCCCTGCGAGGCAGCCCCATGGAACCACGTGCTATTCCTTCTGCCCAGAATGCTCTTCTCATCCCCCCTAACTCCATCCCAACCTCCAGCCTCATCTCCAGCCAATTCCTTCTTACCCCCACCTCAGGGAGGACCCCATTCTTCCAGGAATTCATTTCAGGCTCTTTCTCCACAAATCTGGGTTAAGGATCCCCCTCCTCTGTGCTCCCTGACCATCTCTGTGGCATCATTATGTTAATTTAGCAAAGTGTTGCCCTGACTTGCACCCCCTACCCCTACCCAAGATAAATCAGACCAGAATAATTTCATTCAGTTCTGGAACCCTTGTTTCAAATTTCAATGAAGCTCTACAATTTTGACACCAGTTACAATGGTGTGTTTTTCCCCACACCACCAAGTAACTCCCTGACACCAGCTGGGCATCCTACAATTCAACTCAATTCTGACGCTACCTGGAGAGAGATCACACAGGTTAAGGGCTCAGTCCAACAGGACTACCCCCTCCACCCAATTCAGACCCCAATCACAAGTTCAGGTTGTCATATGTGTTTCTGACAGACTGGCCACAAATTAGAAGTTCAATTAATTTGCTACAGAGGCTCACAGAACTCAGAGAAACATTTTACTTACTGGCTTACTGGTTTATTATAAAAGGATGTGACGCAAGAGCAGCCAGATGAAGAGGTGCTCAGGGCAAGGTGTGGGGAAAGGAGCCTAGAGCTTCCACGCTCTCAGAGCGAGTCACTCTCCCAGCATCTCCACGTGTTCACCAGCCTGGGGGCTCTCCTGACCAGTCCTTTGGGGTTTTATAGAGGCTTCATTACATAGGCACAATTGATGAAATCATTCAGTCATTGGTGACTGAACTCAATCTCCAGCCCCTCTCCTCCCCCGGGAGGTTAGGGGGTCTGGGGCAAGACTGAAAGCGCCAATCCACTAATCCCATGGTTGGCTCCACTGGCAACCAGCCCCCACCCTGAGGTGACCTAGGGGCTTTCCGAAAGTCACCTCACCAACATAACAAAAGACACCTTTATCTGCTTGTAATACTCAGGAAATTCCACAGGTTTTAGGGAAATATGTGGGAGGAATTGAATGAAGGTCAAGTATATACTTCTTATTATAAATCACAATATTATAAATTCATAAATTCATTGAAGGATAGTAGTAGAACACGGGCATTTATTTTTATTTATTTATTTCTTCTTACGGAACACTTCACGTATTTGCGTGTCATCCTTGTGCTGGGGCCACCCTAATCTTCTCTGTTATCGTTTCAGTTTTAGTATATGTGCAGCCAAAGCGAGCACTAGAACATGGGAATTTAAATGATACATTACCAACAGAACAATGAGCCTCAAATGAACTTCTCGAAAAACAAATGTTTAAAATTCATCAAATAAAATGCGTTTCTGAATATCAAAATCTTTACTGAAGCTTTTCCCATTTACAGAATGGTTTCTGTTGCTCTCAACCTAATTCTAACCAGCAAGAAGATGTGGAAATGGGATTTGAGGGGGAAAGTGACCATCTAATGTTAGAGTTCAGAACAGCAGAGGATGGGAAGGCGAGCCAATGTCCGATGCACTCCCTGGCTCACACATCAGGCAGGCAGAAGACGCAGCGAGAATAGAAGGCAGACAGGCAGAAGAGTCCACTGCCTGGTTTCCAACGAGAAGGCACTTTCTTAAGAGGATTCCTGCATTTCGTGAACAAATATTTAGAAAGTGTCCAACTATTAGCCAGTCATTGAGTTTATAAAGAATAGGAAGACGGAGTCCCTCTTTTAGGATGCTGCTGGTCCTGAGAGGAAGACAGACATTCAGAGAACCCTTTGGAGGCTGTGGAAGGTGCTACACTAACTGGAAGAGCTCTATGTCCCCTCAGGAGCTCTGCTCCCTTTGCAGAAATCCTCACAAGGTCCTCAGCATGGCTCGGCCCACCCACCTACCATGGCTCATCCATCCCTAGTCTCTGTCCTACTCCCTGGTGCACATTCTTCACAGCGCACACTACTACGTGAAAATATGTTTACTTGTTTCTGTCTAAAACTTACAGTAAATGCCACAAGAGAGGGATCTTGTCTATCTTATTCAAGGCTGCCTACCCTGGGACTAGAAGAGTGCCTGACAAATTCATTCATCCATTCAACATATGTTTAATCTGCTAGTGCCAGGCACTGATCTAGGCCTTTGAGAACAGAACAGGGAGCAAAAATTCCCTTCCCTTAAGGAGCTTAATTTCAAGTTGAAATAATGAGAGCAATGAATATTCATTGAGTGTTTTCTACGGATAACTTTCACACTGAATCTTCACAGTTCTACAGGACAGGTATGATTATAATCCCTGTATTACAGGTGAGGAAACCCAGGTCCAGAGAGGTCATGGAACTTGCTCAAGGCTAAGTTACCACACCCAGAGAGTCTGGTTCTAGAACTCAGTGTCTTAACTATTCTGCTCCAAGGCCACTTCTCATATATACATGTTACATGTGCAGTAAATACTGTTGAAGAAGTGGCTGGAAGGCAGAGGAGATGAATAGATATTTTTCCAAACAAAAATACATACAGATGGCCAATAGGCATAAGAAGGATGTTCAACATCACTAATTATTAGGGAAATGCTCATCAAAACCACAATGAGATATGACTTCACGCCTGTCAGAATGGCTATTACCAAAAAGCCATAACAAGTGTTGGTGAGGATGTGGATAAAAGGAAACCCTCGTGCACTGTTGGTGGGAATGTAAACTGGTGCAGCTACTGTGGAAAACAGTATAGATATTCCTCAAAAAATTAAGCATAGAACTACTCAGCTATCGTACTTCTGGCTATTTACCCAAAGAATACAAAAGCACTAATTTGAAAAGATATATGCACCACTGTGTTCATCACAGCATTATTTACAATTGCCAAGATACAGAAACAACCCGAGTGCCCAGTGATGGATGACTGGATAAACATGTGGTATATGTATTCAATGGAAAGCTATTCCGCCATGAAAAAGATGAAATCTTGTCATTTGCAACAACATGGATGGATCTTGAGGGTATTGTTCCAAGTGAAATAAGTCAGAAGGAGAAATGATTTAAATTATATGTGGAATAAAAAAAAACCAAAAAACAAAAATAAGTGAACAAACCAAACCAAACAAAAACCAACATGTAGACAGGTCACCAGAGGGGATGGGGTGGATGGCAAAATTGATAAAGGGGGTCAACTGCATGGTGACAGATGGAAACAAAATTTTTAGTGGTGAGCACCCTGTCAGGTGTACAGAAGAAGAAATATAATGCTGTACATGTCAAGTGAAACTTATGTAATGTTATAAACCAATGTTATCCTAATGAAAAATAGATTTAAAAAAGTAACACCCTCCACCCCCCAACAAAAAATGTATAAGCAGAATCAGAACATATAAAATAATGGCTGGAAGCCTACACTGAGCTGAAGAAGGACAAGGACATCATTATGGCAGGTGGTGGGGAGAGAGTCAAGGGGCTTCCCAGGGAAGGTGGCATCAGCTGATCCTTGAAGGCTAAGGTTCAAAGCGGGGAAAGGAAAGTGAGGGTGTGATTGCAAACAACAGCAAAGAGCGAACAATTATTGTGGACCATAAAGGGGGTTGGAGAGAAGAGGCCAAAATAAGAGTTATTGTGAAGAGCCTCGTATGCCTTGCTAAGTAGTTTTAACTTGGTCCTAAAAGTATTAACAAGGGAGACCCTTAAGAATGAATTCTGATTCCACAAGTCAACATTAATTTTGAGGGAGAAGAAGAGGGGGTGGGACCCAAAGGGACCAAGAGATTGCCATGGAGCTCAGATATAAAAGACCAAGAACATAGGGGTACCAAGAAATGGAATAAAGGAGCACCATGTTCTCTTCCGCCTGTGAGATGTTATTATACATCTTGGCATCTCTATTAACTTTGTATTAAACTGAATTTTCAAATCCCCTCTTCCAGTTACCCATGACTTCAGGGACCTCAATAAGACCTAATGGCACTAAATTCATGGTGACAGTTTCAAGATTTGAGATTATTAACTCATTATCTTTTATGCAGATTTTCAAAAGGATGGCTTTGCTTCTTATCACAGAGGTAGGTACAAAAAACAAGTGGACCAGCATCTCTCCCCAGAAGGTGAGTAAGTGGTGACTTCAGAAAAGAAGGGACTGGGAAAAGACGGGGAATGTCTCCATGGCTCCAGGGAAAGTGCTTTGAGACGTAGGTTTGTAACCTGTATGGATCCTTTCTTAATCAGCAAGACCAGATCTGTTTTGTGCATCCCCAGCTGCACAGCAGCTAGCACAGTGCGGACACATGCGAGATGCTCATGAGGAAGCATAATTCAAGTTTCTTCTCAGGGTAGAAAAGTGATGCTCACTCCCTCTCAATATTTGAGGAAGCATAATTCAAGTTTCTTCTCAGGGTAGAAAAGGCTGGAAGAACCCAGGAAATGTATTTCCTACTCTTTGCAAAGCCCCAGTACTAAATGGCACAGAAGTACATGGCACTCTGATGGGTTTGCTTCTATAATTGTCAAAACACATCCAGGAATCAGGAGAAATCTATTAGGAAATCTGGGTGTAGTCCCATTTATCTCTGCTGAGGAAAAGTACTCTGGTGAACCTCACATCCTTTTCTGCTCTCTCTGGCATTCTCCCTATAGGGCCCCAGGCACTGGACCCCGTATCTCTAAATTTAGGTTGGGGAAAAAAGGCTAATTTGTGTCAAGGTTTTCAGTTTTAGATGCTATTTCTCTTAACATTTTCCCAAACATAAAGAAAAACCAGGTCTGTACCCTCATGGGGTTTGCAGTCTGGAGAGACGCAGAGATGGGTTTACATGATAATGGAGTTATGTGACTCCTTCTATATGACTATCCAGCTCAACATTTGATAATTGCACTGTGTGATTGTTTAGAGATGTAAATAGCAGAAGAGAAGATGGATAAAACTACCTACAGGCTAGAACTGACAATACTTAAATCATCACCGAGGTAACCTTCTGCTTTGACAAGGCAAGTTCCATGAATTTGGAAAGACTATGGGGAAAAATTCCCCTTGGAATGTGCAAGAAAAATGTCAGTATTTGGAATGAATTCGTAAACTATGGACATTTCTCTTTTCATGGCATGACTGATAAATTAGACCCAAAGGCACAAATGATTGGTTCTGTTGGAAAAGTATGCGGATTATTTGGATTGTGATTTTCTAAATTTAAGGTGATGATAATATAAATAGTTAATAGTAAGTTGTTAACACTATTTAAGGCTTTCAATAGTGAACTCTGAAATCAGTGACAGATAACCTATTAGTGTCTGGGCTTCTGGGAAAAACTCTAAAAAAAAAAAAAGAATTATTTGGAAAGCTTGGAGAAAGTCTGAGCTGTGTTAAAGAAGCAACTGCTTCTGTCATTTCAGGAGAACTACCTCCTCTCTTTTCTACCTTGGCTCAGACCAGGAGAGGGACTGCCAAGGTTGGATTTCTAACTTTCCCTTGAAACTACTGCCTATGGAAAATGTTATTTCAGACATTAGAATTAAAAGCCCCCTCTTTTTTTTTTTTTTTTTTGCAAGTCCAGACTCTATTTTCCCGTTTCATTTATGCAAGCTTGGTTGGACTTGTTTGGAATAAAATAAAAGACCAAACATAACCTCAAAGGCATTCCTGCTGAACAATGCATCCTGGGAACAAATTACGCAAAAAAGGAACAAGAAAGAAAAACAAAATGGTCATAAGGTTCACAACATAAACAACATCATTAAAAAACACTCTTCAAAGAGTTTGGGGGTTTTTGCCCACATATAATTAGACAGTTAGATTACTGTTTCAGACTCTAACTTCCAGTAAGTGAATTATTTTCCTTAATATTAAGAAAGAAGAAACCATGAAATCCAATTTGTAAAATTCTTACAATCTAGCCAATTAAATGTGGGACAATTAACTTCTCTCTGAGAGTCCTTACTTTGTATCTCATCGTCAAACTTCTTTCCCCTCTTGGCTTCATCTCTATACACCCAAGCCAAGAAAGCACAAAGAGACAATGACAACTCTGGGTTGCCAAAAGAGTGGGGGCAGCTTTTGAAGATCGATTTGCCAGCGATTAGCACGAGCTGGGTGAGCTTTGGGGATGCGAGTGTCTGTGGAATCGGGAATCTTTTCCATATATACACTTGGCATGTAGTCCTCACTTTCTTGGCGCACGCACCAAACTCTCAAAATAAAACCACCAAAAAAAGAGAAGGGGAGACTACGCCCATCCCTCCAGGCATCCCTCGGCCGCCAACTCCTCCCCACCCCTCCTGCCCACGGGAGGAGCCGCGGGAACCAGCTGGGCCGCGGGCCGCGGGCCGCAGACGCCCTATCAGGTCTGCCCCGCGAGGGGGCGCCCTGCTCTCCGGGCTGAGCGGGGCGGGGTCGGAGGGGAACGCGCTCATGCCCACCTTGCTCGCAGGTGCCCTTGCTGACCTGGGTGATGGCCTTCTCTCCGCGGCTCTCGGCCCTCAGGCTGGCGGCGCGCAGCTGGCAGCCGCTGGGGTAGGTGATGCCGTCACTGCCGCACACCGGGTAGCGGCTCTTGCACACGCACACGCCGCTCACCACCGGGCCGCCGGCTGCTGCCCCGGCTTTACCCTTCCGCCTCTTGCGGCTCTTCACGCACTCCATGCCCGGCGCGCAGTGCCCCCTGCCGGCTCCGCCGCCCCCGCACGGCTCGCCCTCGCCGCGGGCGCACACCGGGCAGCAGCCACAGGCGTCGCGGGTCTCGCCCAGTGGGCAGCCTCGCGGGGGCAGGGGCGGGCAGGCGGCCGGCTCGCAGGGGCCACAGGCGTCCGAAGAGGAGGAAGAGGAGAGGGGCAGGAGCAGGAGCAGCACCCCGGCGGCGCCGAGGAGCAGGGCGGGCAGCGGCGGCCGCTCCATGGCTAACCGTGGTGGCGGTGGCGGGAGCGCGAGTGAGCCGGCGCCCTCCGGCCGGCGCTTTAAACCCGGCGCCCCGCCCGGCCGGACCGCGGGAACCACACCCCGGGGCGGCGAGAGCGTGGCCGCCGCGCCCGCGCCGCCTCTCCCGGGACCGCCGCGCTCGAGCGCGCCCCTGCTGGCGGGGCCGGGCCGGGCAGCCGCGGGGCAGCCACGGGGGTGGGGGCCTCTGGGTCTCAGGGCTCCGAGCGCACCCCGCCGGCTCCTGCTCGGCCCCTGCTCCTGAGGGCTGCAACCCCAGTTCTTGGGGGATCGCCCGCAGTGAGAACGGCTCCTTCACCCTCTGGTCCCTCGCCTTTCCCAGTCGGAATATTTATACTTAACAACTTTGAGATGACCCCACGTTTAATCCCTTAAATTCTCCGCGGGTCTGGGAGACCTGAAAACTGCTTACTTTGTGGTTTGGGAAGCTCTTTAAAGAACAGTTCGTTTTTCAAACCCCCCACGGGGATTTTGTGTCCCCGCTGGCCACCGGCCCAGTGTGGTCATGGGTGCCAAGCTAAAAGGACAAATGGTTGGTAACCAGTCCTCTTTTTGGAATCTCATAACTGCCTCCTCCCTCTGTGCTTTCTTATGCCAAGTCAAGTTTTAAGTGTAAGTGTGAGTACCGGAATCCATGCGAGAGCTGGTCATTGTCCTCAATTTATAGCAAATGGTGCTGGACCTCCATCAAACCTCTCCAGAGAACTAAGCCCACCTGGGGGTGCCATGGAGACCCCCTAAAGCTCCTCAATTTTCATTGGTCATCCCGTGAGGTTTTTAATATAAGCAACTGACAATTCCTCCTCAGTCTTTCTGTAAAGTACTCTGCAAACTCAACTTCAGAGCCTTTTCCCAAGAATATTGGCCCTTTGAGTCCCTCCTATCCAGACTTTTAAGTTATTTTCATTTTTATTGAACATACAACACTGAAGTGTGCATAATTCTGCATGTTTCATTTTAGTTCTTCACCACCTTCTTCTTAGCATAGACCCAAGGATTTATAGGATTGCTAACTCAAAGTGTGTTTCTCAATGCCACCAGCAGTTTAGAAATGTCACTCTCACCAGAGTCTTCCTAGGATAATTATTATAAACATTTTTTGAAAATTAAATAATCACAAAATTCAGAGAATAAAAAACCAAGCTGATTTTTGGCCTCTCCTTAGCATAGCACTTTTCTCTCCTAGAAAAGTGGCACTTTTTTTTTAAAAGGTCATATGTTAACATGAAAATTGTTTATAAAACAATGAAAAGTCCTTAGAGCAGAGTTTTCCTAAATATTCTTGCCTTTGTCCCTCAGTGAGAGTTTACATGACCTGGTGTACAGTCCCAAATTGAGACGAATGCAGAGTGCACTCTGATTTTACCTATTCTATTTCAGTGTATTAATTCACTAGTCAAGGTCTACTAAGTTTATATCATGACCAGCTTTGACTATCTGTTATAGTTTTAGGCTCTCAAGAACCCGAGACAAGGATTATTCCAGTGCAGGTAGTTTACTAGAGAGGTCATGTCTACACCACTTCTGGGGCAGAGGCCTAGGGAGTGAGCAGGAAGGGAAGACAGCCAATAAAGATGCTTATCAAGTCAGCTCTGGGCAGGGTGGGCTCTGTAGCCAGATGAAGCCCTCAAGGCTCTACAAAGCTTTGTGTGGGGGAGGGTGGGGGGATGGGGGCAGCCACTGACAGCAGTTACATCACTGCTGGTATATCCTATAGAGTTTTTCAAACCCTGCGTTGGAGCCAGCAGTAAGAATGCAAGCACATGGTACAGTAGAGTCCCTTTGCATGGGCTCCTCACTGCCCAGCAAGCAAAAGAGCAAGCAGGGTCTTATCACTGAAGAGGGTACCTGGGCTGTGTGTGATGGCACCAATCTGGAGAACTTGAAAATAGGAAGAGATGTGGTTATTCAGGAGGAGGAGAAAAGGCAGGAAAATGGAGCCTTTACAGAGAAACCTGAAAACTCCCTCCTTCCAAGAAAGAAAATATTGTCACCCATTCAGCTTTAGTTCTGGTGAGACGAAGATCCAAGATGTGGAGACAGGATATGTTATCTGCAAGTAGAGAGAATTTTACTTCTTCCTGTTTAATCTGGCTGCCTTTATTTCCTTTTCTTGCCTGATTGCCCTTGTTAGAACTACTGGTGTAACGTGGCATAGAAGTGGTGAGAGTGGGCTTCCTTGCCTTGTTCCTGACCTTAGAGGGAACGCTTTCAGTCTGTCACCATTTGGTAAGATGGTAGCTGTGGGTTTTCCACAGGTGGTCTTATTAGCTTGAGGAAATTGCTTTCTATTTCCAGTGTGCTGAATGCTTTTATCATGAAGAAGTATTGTATTTTGTCAAATGCCTTTTTTGCATCTATTGAGATGATCATAAAGATGTATTTTATTCTGTTGATATGTTGTATTATGTTAATTGATTTTTGAATGTTAAACCAAGCTTGCATTCCTGGGCTAGATCCACTCGGTCATGATGTGTGATCCTTTTTGACATGTTTATAGATGTGATTTGCTAATATTTTGCTGAGGATTTTTGCATCTATATTCATAAGAGACATTGGACTGTAGTTTTCTTGTGATGTCTTTGGTTTTTGCATCAAAGTAATAGTGGGTTCTTAGGACAAGTTAGAAAGTGTTTCCTTACCTTCTGCTTTTTTGAGAGAGTTTGTGAAGAATTGATTCTTCTTCATATGTTTAGTAAACTTCACCAGTGAAGCCATCTGGGCCTGTGCTTTTCTTTGTGGGAATTGTTTGGTTATTAATTCAACCTCTATTTGTTATAGGTCTGTGTTAGTTTGCTCGGGCTGCCACAACAAAATACGACAGGCTGGGTGGCTTAAACAACAGAAGTTTATTTTCTCACAGCTCTGGAGAGTGGAAGTCCAAGATCAAGGTGCCAGCAGGGTTGGTTTCCTTGAGGGTCATAAGGGCAAGATCCTCCCCACTTCAGACAAGGTGCCACCCACAAAATACAAAGAACCCTCCTTCCTTCACTAAACAGGACTGCTACTTTAGCAACTGTAGCTTTATATTAATCAAGTCCACCTGGATTGATATCCACCTATAAGATATTAAGATTCATTGAGATACTCAGTCACAGAATTCACCCCATCTAGAGTAAGCCCCTCCTTCCTTAGACCTTTCCCAGAATTACTCATCCACAGCCCAAATCCCATAATTGTTTTCTTTCCAACACTCTTACTGAGACACCCAACAGTTCCATATGGAGTCCATTGTCTCTTGCTACAATGAGTAATAAACCCAAATTCTTTGACTACAGGTGTGTTTCTGGTGGTCTTCGGATGATGGACAGTGACACATGAGAGATTTGCCCTCCAGCTCCTTCTCTTCTGTCCTACTTCAGCTCAACATTCCCCTGCCCTAACCATAGTACACTCCAATACCCTTTGCTGATGGGTCCTTGTACCTGGCAAGGACCCTTCTTGGTGGGACATCTGCAAGATTTCTCAGGCCAGCAAACTTCAGTGGCATCTTGGGAACTCATGGTGCCACGCAGCCTGCCCTGCTGTGTCCCTCTGTGCCTGGCCTTCCCAGCAGATATCCAACTGGGAAATGGAATATTTGTCTCCCTTTGTTGAAAACATCAGAAATATGTTGGTTTCTCCCCCATCACTTGGCTCCTTTGTGTGGGTAGCCAGGACAGGCATGGGAGTGGAGAAAACCCCTGCATCCTCCGGGAGGCTCTTTCTCGCCCCAGCCTCCTTACATGGAGTAGGGGTTAATGTGTTGGGCAGGAGTGATGGAGGCAGGGCCATCTAGCACTGAGGAACATTCTGCTTCAGTTCTTGGTGGCTCTTTCAGAATGTGGAGACACATCACACCTGTAGTTTTGGCTTCTAGTGTCATTTTCAGGCTAGGGAAAAGTTGTTCTATTCAACTGCCTGTTACAGTAGTTATCTATTATCTTTATCATCATCTCATTTTTTATCTCCTCTCCTGCTTCCTTCTTCAACACCATCAGTAAGCAGATTGTCAGGTGGTGGGGTGACAGGTATATGATCAGCCCAGCCCAGATAAACAGCATGTAGAAAGGAATGAAGCCAGTGGAAACCATCTTGGCGCATTCCAGCAAACAGAAAAAGTCCAGCACAGCGTGAGCAAGGTGTGTTTGGAGAGAAATGGGGAGAAATCAGTCTGGAGAGAGTGCAGATGTCAGGTGACCAAAGGCTTTGCAGTTCACACCCAGGACTCTGGACTGGAGCTTATAGTTGACAGGATGCAGGGGAGAGGCGAGATCAGGTTTGCAGTGTAGGAAGGTCGATACAATGGAGGGAAATGGATTCAAATGGAGATGGACTGGGGGGCATGTAATTTTCTCAGTGCAGGGGCTGCCCTTCGCCTCTGCAGTGCCTTTCTGTGAATTAAAAAAAAAAGCACCCTCAGGGGGCAGATGCCATGCAGAGGGTGCAAGACTTGGTAAGCAGTTGGAGCCTTATCCAAGAAAAAGCAACCTCTTTCTCCAGAGTAGAGGACCTAGCCTCCCCCGAGTTGCATGGCCTGGCAGGTGGAGGGAGGGCTGAGTTTCAGCCTCGCTTCCTGGGCTGGGTGCCCTTGCATAGTGTGCAAACTACACAACCTTACAGGGAAGCTCAATCTGGTGCCAACAGTGCATCTGGTACAGAATTGGCACTCAATTAAGAAGTTTAAAAAGTAAATGGACCAAAGGGAAGCAGCTATTACCGCCCATTACTTCCAACTACTACTGCTCTCCAGGCAGGAATGCATGAGAGCTTGAAGTAAGTTGTGGCAATAGGCTGGGAGGAGGTGGACCATATCATTTCTTGTCCTTCTGGGACAATTTTTCCAGCAAAAGGGGGCACTGTTCATAGTTATGCTGGGACAACAGGCATAAATCAAGATTATCCTGGACAACAGGGGCATGTGGTCACCCTACACAGAGGGGAAGGGATGACTGAGAGATCTTTAAGAAGTAGAATATACAGCCTTTAGGAAGCAACTCACTATGAGAGGAAGTCAAGAGAAACTCGACCTTTCTTGCATGGGAGACGGGTGAAAGCTGCTGTGAAAGCAGATTTGTTATGGAACCAAACTTGGGTTCACTCCCTTGTGTGCAATAAAGCCAATCTATTGACAACTGGGTGGTGGTGAAGAGAAGTGTTGTGTTTATTGCAGGTGCCAAGCAAGGAGTCAGGTAGCTAGTGCTTAAAAGACCAGAGCTCCCCGATGACTTTTTAAAGACAGGATGAGGGAGGGAGGTTGTGGGCAGCATGATCAGCTCGTGGACATTCTTCTGATTGGTTGATTGGTTGGTGGTGAGGTAATTGGGAGTCAACATCAGCAACCTGGTTTCAGCTGGTCTGGGGTCTACGTGCTGGTAGGCGGCATGCAGTTAACTTCTTCCACCTGGTGGGGGTTTCAGTCTCTGCAAAACAGCTCAAAGGACATGGCTCAGAATATTATCCATAGCCCTTGAAGAGGAACTAAAGGTCCTTGACTTTGAGTAATGGCCAAAGTATTATTGTTTTGGCTGCTTGATTGACTGTTTTCCTTTCTTTCTACATTTTCTCACTTCTCTGATTAAATTTATTCTTTGGAACTTGGGGAATGCCTAGGAAGCTAAAGTTTTTCTACAGACAAGAGGCAGGCGGAGGACATGGGGAGGAGGGTAGTCTTTCCTGAGAAGGCCCCATAGGATCCTGCCCAGTAACAGGTTTGTGTTGGGGGAAGGTAACCAACTTGATTTTGGACATGCTGATTCTTAATAAAACTGGGTCTATCCTTTTTGGACAGTTCTAGAAAGGGAAGGGGATGATTCCCTGGTACTCACAGCACATTGCTATAGAGACACTGTAGGGCTCAGACTTAGAGCAAGCCCTTGTTGTTTGTTCTCTCTCGGTGTGAAGTCCCTCAATGATAAAATCTTACTGTTTAATAAAGGACAGAAACTGACTTCTTATCAGCATTCTGTATCTGCTCTCTTAAAAGAGCTACAGCTATGCTGGGAAACAGCTAATGATTTAATTGAAAAGGCATTAATAGCCTATAAAATTCAATATTAGAGGCAGAACTTGAAGGACTCTCCAGAGGTCATTTAAAGCTAGGTGACACTGGACTGTGCCTCTAGGCCTGATCGTAAGTCATCAGGGCACAGCGACAACTGAGAACTCTTAGCGATTGCTGAGGAAGATGGTCTCGCTTGTATTCTGCTCTTTTATTTGACAGTCTTTCAAGATTTGAGAAGGTCACTAAATAATAAGCCAACTTCCAAATACACACAGTTGCAAAGAAAATTTAGGCTTAAGCTCTAATCTTTGCTATAGCAGATATGTCACGTGAAGCTGTTAAACCTCTAGGAACTTAAAAATTCATTTTACACTCTAACTTTAAATTAACACAGACTTTTTACTTTACATTCCTCTATAAAATAAATTAAAGAGCATTGCTTCTGGTGACAACACGTAGGAAGAAATCTCTTTGGGTTATTCCATAATTAGGCTCCATCCCTTTTTGTTATGGGGGAAATGATATGATCATTTGGTGGTAAATGATGCGATGCCCCCGTATTAATCTTTCAGCTGCTCCATTATTCACCTTGGCAAAGTAGAAAAATAAAAAAACAAAAAATAGCTCCTCATCATTGTAAGAAGCCTGAGAGAACATCAAACCAGAAGGAATAAGATATTTTCAGGGAATAAGTAGTTCAGTTACAAATACACCTGTGAGTAAAACTGTGTTCATGCAGGTGTTTCATGGGTGTCTTTGAAAGTTTGTGAGGATGTTTATCCTGAGAGCATTGATTCCTTCCCTCTGAACAGATCGTCAGCTAGGATGTTAAGATGTTGAGTAATATTTTCTTTCGCTGATGCTGTTTTTTTAGCTTGGTAAGGGAGTAGAGTAACAGCATTCCTTTCACTGATGCTAAAGATTCACTTTTTAAAAAGCTGATACCCGAAGGACATGATTGTTGCCTTGTTTACTTCTGCCATGTAGCCACCTAGCTGGTGTGTCAGCTACTTAGGTCAATAAAAAGCTAATGCCAGTGTTGTCAAAATCCACAGCTATCAAGGTTCAAATTCAAATCCCTTCATGCCAAGCCACCTCCCCCATTAGTGCTGCCTCATAGCATTCATGTTTAATAAAAATGCTTGCTTTTTGAGAGAAATGGTGATGTGCCGGAACAGAGGGAATTCTGGAGAAATGTAAGCCCCTCTTCTTCTTGATTCGTGTTGAGTGGAATTCTCTCAGGTCATTTTAGTATATTCCCATGCTTTCTTGAGCAGTCACGTTATTAGGTTTTCTCCGAAGTTTAAAGGTGAACATTTTGTCCTCAAAAATGTCCTGAAAGCCCACGAAATGCACTGGCAGTTGGCTTGAAAGTCAAGGTCTTTGTGGGCAGAGGAGGTTCCCCAGTGATTTTGTTACTGCAGAAAAAGTGACTTGGGGATGAAGTAGTCAAGAAAGGTGACAGAGGATACAACTTTAAGAGAAAGGACCTGGCGTCTCCTTAGCCCTCAGTGAAATCTCGGTGAGTGGTCCCAGGTCTCAGGAATCCGGGGAGCAGCTTAGGACACGGCAGGGGGCTCTCGTGGAGGCACAGCCTCCAGGGTGGGAAGCGGACCCTGCTGAGGTGTGCTGGTGGACGTGCAGTGAGTGCTAGGAGGGGCTTCATGGTGGCAATGACGTAGCTGTGGGAAGAACCGTCCACCTCTTTAGCCATGACAATGAGGTGATGGACATTCCAGAGTCCAGAAGAGTGGCTTACTGTGGGAAAGTGACACCTTCCAGTTCTATGTGCCTCTCAGAAATTGTCTAAGCCTTTTGAGGTCACATTCTTAATGTAATTCTATACCACTAGCATTTGCAAGAAGAGCTCATTGGGGGCAGAATTAAAGCCATTATCAGGTATAACTGCATTAAACCAATTAGAATATTTAATATTCTTCATCTGGGCTTCTTGAAACAGCTCTGGTCAATAGAGGGTTTATACTCAAATAAATACTGATTTACCACCCCCAGTTGATGAGAAGAATGCTGGACTTATATCTTTCTTTATAAGGCACTTTAAAACCTGTCCTCCAGCTACATCACTTGACCCTTTCCTTTTGACCTCCCTGATCTGCCATACTGAAACACTTCTTTTCCCTGGATGTGCCATCCTCGCTAGACTTCCCGTGTGCTGTTGCTTCTTTCTGGAAGTCGGAGAAAGTGAGCATTCACCTCCTTCCCAAGACCCTGTTTTTCTCTCTCTGATGGAACTCTGCCTCCTTTGCCTGTTTCCCTCCTGGGAGTTGAGCTTCAGAACCCCAGCCGAGTCTGGACTCCTGCCGTTTGTGGCCAGGTTTGTCTGAGACCCCCCTGCCCATGGCAACCTCTGCGTTGTCTGCTCCAGAAGGTTAGTTCCTTTCTGCTGGGCCTCCTGCTGACTCTTGTCTGTCGTATTCTCTACACCCTGGAGCTGCGTTCCCCCACAGCATCTCTTGCCCACAAGAGCTTCCTTCCTTCCAGTAAGCACATCACATGCCAGCTTCTGGCCATTCCCAGTCCATCCATCTGCCTTTGCCAAGCCCTTTCTCTTTCCCTTGGGGCTTTCAGGATAGGAGGAAAAATAAATTCAGACTGGGCTCATTTGGAATTTGGCTGTCAGAATCGTCTCTTCTTTTGGGGTCCATTTTCTAAAGCATTCGGGTCTCAGAGGGGATAAAAACCTTTCTCAAAGGGCTAAGGCGTTCTGCTCTGACCCCCAGAGGATCCTTGCTCCTCCTTCAGGTCTCAACTCAGACATTGCTTATGGCAAGAATCTTCTCTAACCCTCAGGTCTGGCGGAGGGGCCCCACCTGGGCTCATTCTCCATCTTAGCTTCATGACACTGAATCCCACAAGCAGACTGTGCAAACTTAAGGGTAAAGACTGGCTTTAACAACTGACTTACGACTATTGCTCTATCTCCAGCACTCAGCCCAACAGGAGCACGCATGCTTGTGTGAATGAATGAATGAAAACTTCTCTGTACATGTCCCTCTGCTTAGCTCTCTGTTGTCTCAGACATATCAGTTACCATACATTCTTCAGACTATTTTGGGGGTGGGGTGGGAATCGCTTTCTTCTCTTTTTCCAGTTTCCAGCACGTTCTAGCTTACCTTGAGTAAGTAACTTAACCTCTCTGTGCCTCAGTTTTCCTATCTATAATGTGAGGATGAGTCATACCCACCTTACAAGGTTGTAGGGGCATTAAATGAGCTAACACACATAGAGCATTTTGAACAGTGCTTGGGGCGAACCTTCAATAGATGTTATTGTTCAGTTATTTCCTGTGCATTCCTTCCTGCTTTCACAGGATTGCTGAACCAATGATTTGGTCAAAACTGATAGAATAAAATATCGGTGGACATTTTCCTCTCACTAGGTTGTGGCGAATTATGTAAACACAGCTTCATTTTTCTTTGTCTTTGCTTTTCCGTTTGACACCTCCGTGTCTTTGGAGGGACTTGGGGTACTGAGGAGGGTGAACAGGTAGCTCTGTTGGTGGCCGTCAGGGCTAAATGTCTTTGCAGGTCACACTGAGAATATTAGAGATACCTAAGCTTTGATTGAAGTTTGAAAATGTTTTAATAGTTTTACAAGGAGCCCCACCACCACCTCCATTAAAAAAAATAACAACCCTATGTGAACATGGATAAAGTTAAAATGGTACCTGGGACAGAACAGAAACTTGTTTGTGTAGGGCTGGCCTTACTGGCCCAACTTGCAGGACTTACCAGCTGAAACTCTGAGCCACATGCTGATGGGAAGGTCTCTGGGAGAACGGCAGGAACTTGTTAAAAAGCACAGCCTCCTCTGCACCCTGGGAGCTCTTCAGTCTCATGGTTGCTGCTTTAGGACCCACTGAAGTTTGGGGATTTTCCTTCCGCATTCCCTTAAGATGAGCGATGAGGTAGAGGTTCCAGGACATTAAAGGGTTTTTCTGTTGCTCTTTAATTCTCTGTCTCAAAGAATAGAAAATGACGTTTGAATATTCCTCACACTAGCTTCAGCCCCCTGCTGGTGAGATGCATTTTTTCCAGAAGGCTAAATATTTCTAGTCCCTCACTTGTAAGGGCAGAGTGGACACAGAGAGGGTTCTGCTCACAAACAGGAGCTGATTCAGAGGGGTTGGGTTGGGGCTGTTTTTATCCCTTTTTATTACCTCCTAGGTAGCAGAAGTGATGACCAGTGTCAACATCCAACTTGAATTTAATCACCCCATTTGAAGCAGGTTCATAGTTAAGTCACCTTCTCCTCTGGAGTAGCAGCATTGAACAGCAAACTGGCACAACTTTTGTGGACAGGTGTCTCCCACGCATCACACAAGCATTACATTTTCCACCTGTTTCAGTATTTGTCTTTTTGGAAGAGGTGCTTGCAGATCTCAGTGTAACTTGCTAAATATTCATAAATTCTCAATTCCATCTTTTCTTCCACAGAGAAGAAATATTATTAATTTCATGCTGAGTATTGCCGGGGCAGGGGTGCCTTAGGAATTTGATGAAGCAGAGCCTCAATAAGAAAAGCCAGTAAATGCTTTGGAAATGTCCTGTCATTCTGACCTTAATAATGGAGGGGATGGTGGTTATATAGTTTTTTACTGCTGCTTAACAAATTAACACAAGTTTAGCAGTTTGTGGGATTGACTAGGTCCTCTGCCTAGGCTGAAATGGAAGTATGGGCTGGATTGGTTCTTATCTGGGGGGCCTGGGGGGAGAATCGACTTCCAAGATCATTTACATTGTTGGCAGAATCTAGTTCCTGTAGTTGTAAGACTGAAGTCCCCACATTTTGCTGGCTATTGGCTGGACAGCTCTCTGTTCCTTTCCTGTGGTCCCCTCCATGTTCAAGGCCAGCAAAGGCATTGCTGAACCGTTCCAGTGCTTCACATCTCTCTGACTTCCTATTCTACCGTCAGCCAGAGAACGCTCTGCCTTCAAAGGGCTCGTGTGGTTGGACTCGACTCACCTGGATGATCTCCATTTTGATTAACTCAAAGTCAGTTGATCAGTAATAATTTAATTATATGCACAAAATCTCTCTTGCCAGGTCATATAACCAGGGGCATGATATCTCATTATATTTACAGTCCTGGAGGTTAGAGTGGGAAATCCTGGATGGTCAGTTTAGAATTCTGTGTATCACAACTGTCAAGTGTTGTTTTCTGAAATTAAATCTTCACTGAAGCCAAGCTCTGTGACTTCCGTTTCTTGCTTTTTGGAGGGAAAGGGGGTAATTAGGTTTGCTTATTATTATTTCTATTTTAGAGGAGGTACTGGGGATTGAACCCAGGACCTTGTGCATGCTAAGCATGTGCTCTACCACTTGAGCTATACCCTCCCCCCACCTTTCTTGCTTTTTATGTGCCTGTGAACCTCACAGTTTGATGTCTATGCCCTATATCTTACCAGTGGAATTTTTCTTGTGGTTGAAGGAGGGTGCCAGTCTCCCAGGGCACTGATTCCTGGGGGTCATCTGTTGGTTTTGGACTTCGGGATTTGGTGTCCCAAACACCCATCTTTGCCTGGACCACACAAGGGGACCTATGAGAAGCGGTTAGCAGTCAACAGAACCAGGGCCAGCCTCCAAACCTGCATGTTTCAGTGTTACAAGGAAATAAGAAGTTGCTGCTGTATTCACAGACCAACAATTATCCCATTAAATAACTTCTCAGACCTTGATTTAGCCATTATGAAAGATGTTTTGATGAAGAACATCTGGCGTTGTTTTCAATTAAATGTTGTACCACTAAACTTTGATTAAAAACTGATTTAAAATTTTAATGGCCCCTTCTTTAGAAGATGGCTAAATGCAAAAAAGAAAAATGTCACTATTTAAATTGTTTCCCCCCCTCCTTTGTTGCTCTATTTTAACTGGATTCCCATTAATGACTGTTTAAAACCCACACAGTTTTGGATGCAGTAAATCTAGATGCATAAATAAGATTACCATACCAATACTGCTCTTTTCACTCTCTTACTATTGATACCTCATTTTATTTTTATGCTTTAATTAAATTGAGTATATTTTATGTTTCAGTTTGCTCCAGAACAACTGCAGTGCGTATAATTGACACTATTTCATCCTTGTTAGAAAGTGCTGAGTTGAATGAAACACCAGTTCCATTTCCTTTTACATTTAATCTGTGGAAAAACTAAGACAGAAATAATATGAACTGTATTTCTTTCCCAAGTTGCCCTGATAGGTGAAAATAACTAGTCACCGAGTAATTACTAATAAAGACTGAAATGAAATCTTTACTGTTAGCATAACTCACATCTATATAAACAGGTATTTAGTGGTGTAAGGTAATTTTCCTTAGTAATTTTTCCCAAATGGTATGTAACAAACAATAAACATATTATTGCTATCTATGTATTCCATATATAGCATAAATCTTCAAGCACACAGTTTAATATATTTTCACTTAAGATATCACATCTAGCTTAACTATTTTGGCTGGGGAAATGCTATTATGCCATGTTTCTAAAGAGCAGGGCTTGGCAAACTTTTTTGGTAAAGGGTCCCATGGGAAATATTTTCAACTTGGCAGGCTCTGTGATCTTGGAACTATACAACTCTGCTGTTGTAGCCCCAAAACAGCCAGAGACAATATGTAAACCAATGAATGTGGCTGTGTTCCAAGAAAACTTTATTTACAAAAGCAGGTGGTGAGCCCAGGGTTTGACCCATGGGCCATGGTTTGCTGACCTCCTACTATCCAGGATAATTACCACTTGCGGGCTGATGTCCGCAACAGAGAAGAATCAATAGGTCAATTCGTGGATTAGGGTCCTGATTAGTGTCTTAATTTTTGTAACCATAGATATATTTTTTTTTTGCTTGTCTTGCAATAGTTTGTCTTAACCTGTTGATTCCCACGTTGGAACCTCCTCCCACATCTTGTACTTTAAATAAACCTAAGCTCATCAACATTTCCACACGCCTAAGTTAAGTCAACAAATAATTATCCTGATTAAAATGTCCTCTTCTCCTCTCTAGCGGTTCAGACTCTAATGACAACATATTTATCTTACACACGAACTTGGCTTAAGTCAGGCCAGACTTTGCAAGTCTCAATTCATACCACTGTACTTTATAGATTTAGTGCCAGTTTGGGTGGGAAGAGGCTCAAGCACAGCGATGAAGCCAGGAAGTATTTCTTGAATGGAAATTTGGGAACTAGATACTGTAATTTTGCTAATGAAAAACAGGAAAGCTATTTCTCCTTGCCTTTGTTCACAATGATGGATTCCCCCTTTAAACAAATGGGCTTATAAAATGAAGTGGGTGCCGGGCCCACATTCATGGGATGTTCCCATAGTGCCTCTGCTCCCCGTTGCTTTCTGTGGGTGCAGCATTCTCATTCAAGAGCAGCTCCTGACTTCTGTGTCAGTCGCTTTGTGGCAGAAGAGCTGCCTCCTGGTCAGAAGTTGCTGACACAAACATCACTTATTAAAGGCGTGTTGCCTCTATGGAAAGTCAGATTCTGAATGGAGTTCATTTTCAGAGAAGTGTACATCTGGCCTGACAAACAACTTTCCTATATGACGGGGCTGAGGTGTCCTATGCAGAAACAAAGCAACCCTTAAAGGACTAATATTTTGCTGTGCAGGCAACATTGCCTGACAGCATTTAAACCATATAGTGTTAAATATCGATCTGCAACTGGTTGTGGCGGAGGCATTAATAATACTTATACCTACCATTTCATTAAGGGGCCATTATGGTCTAGGACTTTTCTCTAATCCTTACAGTAATCATATGAGGCAGGAATTATTAGCACCATTTCACCTGTACAGAGGCTTAGAGACTAAGTGACTGGCGGAAAATGGCAAAGCTGGTAAATGATGGAGCTGGGATTCACGCTCAGCCTACTTTGGAATCAAAGCCCTTGTCCTTCTGTGGTGATGAGTGTTTTAATATAGCTCCAGTCACTGGGTCTCTCACACCCTGCCTCAGAGCAGTTAAGTCACAGCCTCTAGAGTGGGTTCTGGACTTGGGTATGTTTCAGAAGTACCCCCAGGTGAAATTAACGTGCAGTCGAGGTTGATAATTGTTGGTGTCAAGTGTAAAATTTAGAGACAGCCTAGATAAAGCCTGTATTTGGTTGTTAAAGTGGTTTTGTATTTGACTGTTAAATTGGCACAATTTATCCATGTCACCCTCACTGGCTCTTTCCATGTCATTTTGTGCTGCCACGGCACTCTCCAGTGGCCTCCTTCAGGAATCCGAGCCCTCTACATGAACACACCCACGTAGCATCCTCTTGCACCTGGCATGGAGATCCCGCTTTAGCTCTGTCTTACTGGGACTGTCTTTGGGGTCTTTGTGTAGCATTTTATTATCTGATCCTTGCCTTTCTCTTAGAAAGAAGCCTGGAGTAAGTCCCTAGTAGAGGTGAAAACAAGGAGGTTCCTTAGGGGAGAGGAGTGACTAATTCAGAATTGCAAAATCCAGATAAGGGGTGAAATCAGTTGAAATCTGAAGTGTGCCTGTAATACCTACAGACTGATAGTGGGGCTGGGCTAGTTTGGGGAGGCCTTTCTAGCAGAGAGGGAAGAGCCTGAGACAAGATCTGGAAGCACCGAATGCAGGGTGACCTAATGAAAATTTTTGTGCCTAAATTTGAGCCAGGTGTCTGCATGGTGAGTGGCCCACGTGAATGGAGGAGAGAAAGCGTTGCACATGCACTTGTGTGCACACACGTATAGTGGGAAGTAACTCTGCAAAGTGGCGAGCCGCTTGGAGACAAGTTTCAGTATCTTCTTCACCCATAGATCTCTCTGGAGACCCAGCACCTCCCATTCCTTTGGAGGGCCGCCTATGACCCCTCCCCCATGACCTGGCTGACTGGACCAAGGACAGATGCCAGAACTAAAGGCACAAGTCCATTGTTTGGCTAGAGAACCAACCAGATGATCTCTCTTGGGAATGAACCAATGCTCACAGAGATTTCACAGCAGAAATCACTGGAGTGAGAGACCATGCATTTACAGAGTGCTACACCCCTTATTTGTTTCAGGACCCAAGGCTACAGTGATGCCCACGAGAAAGTTCCAGTCTCATCAAGCTAGTGTTAAAGCGGGGAAACAGTCAAACAAGAACTTTGCAGGTGGTCGTTGTCCTAGTCAGTTCAGGCTGCTACAACAAAGTCCTGGGTGGCTTACAAACAATAGACATTTATTTTTCTCAGTTCTAGAGGCTGGGAGTCTGAGATGAGTGTCCCAGAGATGTCGAGCTCTAGCAAGGGCCTGCTTCTTGGTTTGCAGACAGCTGTCTTTTAGTTGGATCCTCACATGGTGGGAAGAGAGTTAGGTAGCTCTTAGGCCCCTCCTTAAAAAGGCACTAATTCCATTCATGAAGGCTCTATCCTTGACCTAATTACCAAGCAAAGGTGCCACCTCTAAGTAACGTCACTCTGGGGATTCAGTTTTAACATATGAATTGTGGGGGACACAGACATTTGACCCAATGCAGTGATAAAGGCAATAGAATGATAAAATGGTGTCATCTGATACAATGCAATTGGGTGAGACAGATATTAATAAATAGGGGAGTCAAGAAAGACCTTTCCAAGAAAGCGACAGAGGGTATTGGGTATGGGGGCCATGGCCACAAACAGGAAAATAGTTGACAGGTGGAAAAGCATGTGAAGGGATTCGAGGTAGGATACGTGGTCCCTGAGGGATTTAGGGAGGCCACAGGTAATTGTGGATTTCTGCCTTCAGTAACACACACACACACACACACACACACACACACACACACACACACACCCCCCTCTTCTGAGCTAGCTTGAATGGGTCTCCCGTTTTGCAAGCCAAAGTGCTTCAGCTAAAAGCAGGGATAAACTGAGGAGAATTCTGAATGGCAGTCTGCAGTTTTGGACTTTGCTCTGCCTCTGACAGGGCTTTTGAGCAGGGTAGAGTGTGTCTTCATGCTCTGGTGTCAGGAAAAACATTCCTTTTTCGAGGATGGAAAGCTTCTGACTGTACTGCAGCATGCATTCCTCTGCCAACTGCTGAAACAAGAAAAACCACCACCACCATCCTGACTGCCAGCAGTCTGGCCAGCCACCACCTGTTCTCAATGCCTGTGAGTCATGTTTAGCTTAGCTAGGCAGCTCCAACAGTACCTGGGATGCAAAAACATCCTGAATTTCTCCAAACACCGCAGCAGGGCTGTTTAAACAGCACGATATTCAGGAAATAGTCATTATCTCCACACCTCCTGCATCCAGTGGGGTGGATTATCGGATAAGCTTCAGAGGGCAGCTCCAGTGAGTGCCAAGTCCTAACCCACCTAAATCTCCCAACCACTTGGTTACACTGCCAGTGGGGGCAGGGGGAGGGGAATGCGATGGAGCCAGGCTGCTCCTCAGGATGTTGGAGAGGAATTTGGGTTTGATTCTTTCCTCCTGTGTGGGGTCTTCTCTGCACATCAAATAAACTGTCTGCATCAGCACAAAAAAATGGGGGCAGATTTGCAAGGGAAGGAAAAGAAACAGTTGTTTTTGCATGTATTTTCCACTGGGGCCACTTTGGCCAATTACAGGGAACAGGGGAAGGTGAAGGCAGGCAGAAGAGTCTTGTTTCTCTTCATTCTGCCCGGAAAGAGAGAGGATACCCTGGCAGCCATCACCTGGTGTCTTCTTCCCTTCATTTCCTCTTGTCTTTCCACATCTGGCAGCAATCAAAGCTGACCTCAGAGGAAAGCAGTTGTTGTCAGTCTGGGCTGGATGAGGTTCTCATCAGGGAAACAGAGGTTGGTAGTCAATAGCTATGTGAGACTTTAAAAATACTCTTTACTTTACAACTATGGATTGTCACCCTCTGGTGTACCCTGACATGCACGGCTATTCTTCTGTGGTTTTTAAACTTTGCTTAAAAGTCAGACTCTTTATTCAAGTGAATTTTGTAGAGCTGGGTTACAAAACAGGTCAGCTGAGCTACTTACCAGGGAGGCAACTATAAGGGATTCTGGAATAAATCAGAAATATGATACTTTAAAAAAATTTTTTTTTATTAAAGTATAGTCAGTTTACAATGTTGTGTCAATTTCTGGTGTACAGCACAATGTTTCAGTCATACATGAACATACATATATTACTTTTTGTATTTTTCATTATAGGTTACTACAAGATATTGAATTCTTTATGCTATACAGTAGAAACTTGTTGTTTATCTATTTTTTATATAGTAGTTAGTATCTGCAAATCTTGAACTCTCAACTTATCCCTTCCCACTCCTTTTCCCCCCTGGTAACCATAAGTTTGTTTTCTATGTCTGTAAGTCTGTTTCTGTTTTGTAAATAAATTCATTTGTGTCTTTTTTTTTCTTTTTAGATTCCATATATAAGTGATATCATATAGTATTTTTCTTTCACTTTCTGGTGTACTTCAGTTAGAATTACAATCTCCAGGTCCATTCATGTTGCTGCAAATGACATTATTTTATTCTTTTTTATGGCTGAGTAGTATTCTATTGTATAAATATACCTCAGCTTCTTTATCCAGTCATCTGTTGATGGACATTTCAGTTGCTTCCATGTCTTGACTGTTTTAAATAACACTGCTATGAATATTGGGGTGCATGTATCTTTTTGAATTAAAGTTCCCTCTATATATGCCCAGTGGGATTGCTGGATCATATGGTAAGTCTATTCCTAGTCTTTTGAGGAATCTCCATACTGTTTTCCACAGTGGCTGCACCAAACTGCATTCCCACCAGTGGTGTAGGAGGGCTCCCTTTTCTCCACACCCTCTCTAGCATTTATTGTTTGTGGAGTTTTGAATGATGGCCATTCTGACTGGTGTGAGGTGATACCTCATTGTAGTTTTTTTTTTCCCCTTTTTATTTATTTATTTATTTATTTATTTATTAACATTATTTATTGATTTATAATCATTGTACAATGTTGTGTCAAATTCCAGTGTAGAGCACAATTTTTCAATTTCATTGTAGTTTTGATTTGCATGTTTTTGATAATTAGTGATATTGAACATTTAGAAATGTGGTACTTTTAAACTCAGGTTTCCACCTGCGTTTAAGCATCAAAATTTACTTTGCTCCTAATCCTAGTAAACTAGAGGCTTTCGTGTGGAAACAAAAACAGAAACAAAAACACAAAACATTCTTTGATGGTGATGGCCAATTTTTGCCTGAATGTTTTTGTGACTCCAGCATGCGTGAAGTTCATTCGGCCCCGGCCAAGCCTAGCCAGCCAGCCATCAGCTGAAGTTCTGAAACCCAACAAGACGTCACTTAGTCCTGCTTACTGAGAACAAGTGATTTATTTTATCACAGAAATTTTAAGCCCTTTAATGTCTCCTAAGATGTGTCTGGTTTGGCTACATCCAGATTTACATCCTAAATAAGAACAACATTTCAGAAAATAGGATGTTTTGTTAAAAGAACGACAGAACAAAACAGGGTAAAAACACACTGAAAAAGCCACATAAGCTGCTCCTCTCCCAAGGAGTCTGAAGGCCTGGGTATGAGTATACAGTGCTTTGCCGTTAAGAATAATGGAAGATCAGTATAATGAAAGACAACTGCAAATAAGTTAAAATATTATGTTAATGATAAATATATGTAATCATCTCCTGACCTGAACATAAAAGTATATATCATTTTATCAACAGAAGTCAGTTAACTTCTTTCTATTGTCACTATATTCTCTCATTCAATATTTAAAGAATTGGCACAAACAATATTTAAAGGATTATCCAGTCCGTAGAACCCATGTGCCCCCAACTCGCCTGATTAGGTGTAGTCCTAATACAAGTTAAATGAGAGTGAGGTCTCTCTGGTTCACATGGGAACCTGGAGAACCACTTAGGAGGTAGGTTTTTGAAAAATTCTTTCTTTTATGAAATGATGAGGATAGAGATTAAATAAATAATCCTTTGGGAGCTAAATATAAAATTATTAGCCCTGTGATAGTCCCCAGGATTTTTGTGAAAATTGTACTTGTTTGTAAAATAATAAAATCTGGGCACCACTGTTTTAAGGTACATTTTAAAGATGTTCTATGTTTTAGTTTAAAAAAGGAAATAGGCCTTTTTTTCTGATTATAACATTATACATGTTTATTTAAAAAATTAGAAAATACAGATATGATAGAATTGGTGACATAAAAAGCATTAATGTGTAAGTCGTCGCAGCGTTCCCCACTCCCCTCCTTTTCCAGGGAGGCTAGGCTCTAGTGTTTTGCTGTGCTGATTGAGGAAATGTGAGGCTTCAGAACTAGAAAGAAGAGAGTCTAGACTGACTTTTAGTGGAAAGAGCCTAGAGCTACAGGAAGAACCTAACAGATCTCAGAGCAAGAGGTTGAGGCTTAGAGGGGAGAGGAGGAAGGATGGAGTTTTGCATGGAGCTGTCAAGGAGAAACACACAATAAAAGACTTAAAGATGCTTTCCCAAGTTTTCATTTCCGATTTTAGATTCTTTTGCGTGCAAAACTGTGTTGAAACTGACCATGGAATACCCAGTTTTATTTTGGTTACAAAGGGAAAAACAAAGAAAATTTTTAAACTGCATAATTCCACTTTTAGCATGTATTAGATTTTTAAAACATGGTAAAGACAGCATTTCATACTTACCTTTCATTCCTCAGGGGAGAGCAAGTACATCAGAAAATATGTCATATTCTTTAAAGTAGGTAGAAACTTTCTAGCCAATGGCTTCTTTTGATAAAGGGACACATGTCATTGTTAGCTTGGTCTCTGCTCTAATGTTTCTTTCTGATAAAGGCCTTCTGGCTGCTGGAACTTGTGACTGATACTTCAGGGATAATCTCAGAGGCCTTGAGACACTAAAACCTTCCTTTCCGACTATGATAGAGAACTGTCTTCCACTGGACGGTTGTTGGTCAACCATCTTTGGCTTAAATGATTGTGGCGCTTCTGGTTCCAAATAACATACAGATTCCCTTCCACAACCCTCCTTATACTTTCACAAAAACACAAATGGTGGAAATCTTGGAATATAAAATGCTCCATGGTTTCAAAACATCCACAGCTAAAACAGAGGCAGATCCTCACTCAAGGAGAACTTTTCAAAAGGGCTAAAAGGAAACTTCCCTCGGAGAGCTTACATCCCTCTTCTGCCCGGACCTTAGATGAGATGCCCTTTAGGTTCTGGAATTCCACACCTGAATATGTTTCCTGGATGCTCTTTCAGGTGATTAATCCTTCCTCCAATTTCTTCCTCCTCTTCTCCCTGCACCCAACCAAAATAAGTTTAAAATTCTTGCTGGTTTTTGACAAAAGGGCGGAGTGATATATAAAACATTTTATGACTAAAAATGACCATATATTAAATGGTAATGTCATTAAAATTTTTTTCTTTGGATATACTTAATTTTATTTGGTTTCACTCTCCTAGGTCATAGAGGTTTTTGGGGTTTTGTTTTTTTGTGTGTATATATATATATATATTTTATTGAAGTATAGTTAGTTTACAATGTGTCAATTTCTGGTCTACAGCATCATGCTTCAGTCATACATGAACATACATAGATTTGTTTTCAAATTCTTTTTCACCATAAGTTAGTACAAGATATTGAACATAGCTCCCTGTGCTATCAACTTGTTATTTATCTGTTTTATATATATTAATTCGTGTCTGCAAATCTCAGATTCCCAAATTATTCCTTCCCATCCCCTTCCCCCTTGGTAACCGTAAGTTTGTTTGCTATGTCAGAATGTCTGTTTCTGTTTTGTAAATAAGTTCATCTGTGTCCTTTTTTAAAATGATTCCACACATAAGTGATATCATATGTATTTTTCTTTCTCTTTCATGCTTACTTCACTTAGTGGGGAGGTTATAGCTCAAGTGGTAGAGTGTGTGGCTTAGCATGTGCGAGGTCCTGGGGTTCAATCCTCAGTACATCCTCTAAAAATAAATAAATAAACCTAATCATCTCCCTCTGCCAAAAAGAAATTGTTCAAAATTTTTTATTAGAAATTTCTTTTTTTTTTTTTGAAGGACTGGGAAACAAAACATCAGAGTCCTTCTGGCAATCTTTAGTTTCTTACCTTTTTTGTTGCAGTTATCACAGGACTTCGTGCTTACGTTTCCTCCTCTTGTCCATTTCTGGATAATTGCTCAACTTCCAGGGATTTCTTGGCACTTCTAAAAAGCTTATGTTTTTCCTTCCTATTTCTTCATGGTGTCTGATATTTAATACATTTAATATTATCTTAAGGTTATCTCTGTTGCGTGTTAGTTCCACAAACAGGTGGTAAACATTTTCTATTGGCCAGGCACATGTCTGGGGACTGGAGATAGAGATGAAGATCACTGAGATCATGATCCCTGCCCTTGATGGTGGGAGAAGGAAGAACTCTGCGTTGATCTCAGTCCTCAATCCCACCAAACTGTCAACTGCTCCCACCATTGTATAGATGAGATGCTAAGTGGGAGAGCTGGGGAAGACACCTATACCTGCCTGACTCTACAGATCTGCCTAAGCTCTCTCCACTACCTGCACCCCCCAGGCTTGGCTAGAAGGCTGGGGAGCAAATCCATCACAGTTAGGGGAGAGAGAACCACGTTGAAGTATCCATGATGTGACTGGGACTTTAGAGATATGATGTAAGGGACATAAAGTTCAGTCATTGAACTTGTCTTTGCACTTTCTCAGTGGAGAGAGGATTGAGATATTCTTTTAAGTGAGGGAGTGAGATGCATGTTTAGAGGCTGAGAGTGAGAAGGTGGAGAGAAGGGGGCATTTTTGATGAGGTGCTGAATAGGGGTAGAAATGAATATTTCCAGAGGAAGCAGGAGGCAAAAATGGGCAAAACAAGAAAAGGTGATATTTTTCTGGGAAGGGAGGTGGTATAGCATTTATCTTGAGATGAGTTTGAAGGAGGCTCGATGGATAATGAGGAAAGTACATTTGATGATTGAGAGGAGAGAGTTTGGAGAATTTATCCCCAGGCAGGTTTTCTTAGAGGCCAGTGGGTCCTGTGATGAAGGTCACATTGGTTAATCTCAGACGGGCTGTCCTAAAACACAAGTGCTCAGCTGCTTCTGTTAGTCATAGAAACCAGAGAAGTAAAACAGATACACGTGAAGTAGGTGGGATGGACGTGCCTATACGTTTGGCACCACCTGTACTATAATAGTCACATAAAACAAACCAGAAGAGAAACTTAGTGCACATGGGAGCTCAGGGCAATTATAGGATCATTTAGAGCAGAAGAGTTTCAGTCAGTAGAGACCTTGCTGAAAAGAGATGATAAAGTGGCCTTGAATACGCGCACGGTCTAAGTATCCATTGAGTGGGGGAACAGACTCCGCTCTTACTTGGGGAAAAGAGAAATGATTAAGTCATTAGTCAGACAAAGCAAGAGCTGACGATGATAAAGCATTGGTATATCCAAAGGGGATTTTTGGTGCCGCACTAACTGCAATATGTTATACTTTAAAAAAAGAAGGTGAAGTCAACTAATTTGTCTTGCTGACTCTATAAAGCATTAACAACTTTTTCACTGACACTTGAACGGCGTGTTTCTCCTCTTCACATCCTCCGTGCCTCAAGTCTGTCTGCCCGCTGGTCCTGCTTCCCTCATTAGGCACCTGGGAGCAATCAATGAAGTGAGGTACAGGGCTGGAAAGGCATGAAAAGCCTCTTCTGGGACTTCCTGAGGTCCCAGGAGTGTCCTGCAGAGTTTTACTTCTATCCACAGACCACCTCACTGGGACTGATTTCTCTCATAACCTGGACTGGTGTTTTACTCAAGCTGATCCCGAGCTAAATTGGAAAGTGAGCATCCAACGTGTCTTTCTGCATTTCCTCTCTGTGACTCTCTTCCTGTTCCTCGTGTTTCTCCCAAATTGGGATGTTTCATATTTCTCTTAAAGCCTGTGCTCAGTGCCTGTCAATTTAGGAGAAACCTCTACTGAGGTGGAGATAATATTTAGCCCTCTCAGTGGTCCTAGAATTTTATAAGGGCCACTTAGAGACCCCCCTCATTTGACTGAACTCTAATGAAACACAATAAAATGGTGACATTTTAGGTATAATAGGCTCCTGGAGAAAGGGTTTTGGGTTAGAAGATACCTTAGGAGCCCTTGAATTCTATCCTGTGAGAAAATTCATACCCAGAATCCCCAAGCTTACTGAACTCTGATGTCCTGGGGTTATGAAAAGTGTGGAGTTGATGCTCAGATGGACCATTCTCTTCCTCTGTTGACCACAGTGACCAACCAACTACCTTCTGCAGGATTTAAAAGTATTCTGGGAGCCATACTAGCCAGTCATTCGTAATGCTTCTAAGCATCAGAAAGTGATTAAAAACAACTATTTGGTGCATTTGAGCAGCAAGGAGGGAGTTTGGTCTGGCCTGGGGAGCAATGATGACATCCGGTACATGTGCTGGTTTCCATTTGGTCCCATTCTTAGTCAAGCAGAAAGTGGGGACAGCCTAAGGCAGGTCAGGCCACCAGAGATTTACATTGTCAGATGGTGGCTGGGCCTGGGAATATGGGGGTACTTCTGAGGAATTCAGTTCTGCAAAAGATGAAAGAATATGAAGGCGCCTTCATCTTCCTCAAATGCAGGCAATCTACCCTTTATATGCAATACACCAGGACCTTAGAAGGAAAGATCAAATGATCCAGGATGGAAAATTGGCTGGAGAAGTCTTGTCTCTTGCTACAAATCAGCCTGCAAGGAATAGGCAACAGCAACTTCAATTCACACACATTTGAAGGATGGTGACTTCTGCATTATCCATGGTGAAATGTACAGCCAACAATCAATATGTATTTTCAGGCAAAGAACCATCATTCACTTCTGTTATCAGACAATCTCAGGCAGAAATCATATCTTTTGTTACTTGAATGCACAGCATTTTCAACTGCTTTTATTTCTGTGGCTGCGAATAGCACTTTGTTCTGACTGGTATTTAGATGCTGCTGTTTTCTGAACTGCCATTTGGCTTGGGATAACCATGACAAGCGTGAGTTTCAGGGGGTGAGTACGAGTAGAAAAGGAAAGAAAAAGTTGTCTGTAGGGAAAAAGCTATTTTTGTTAGCTCCAAGCAGCTTAATTTGTTATCATTGACACAGAGTGTGATGTTGATTTAATGTTTGCATTGGGAGTATTGATTTTACAGTGAAAAGCCAGACACTAGCCATTGTCTAACAATGACCAGCATGATCAGAATTTCAGTCCCAGCATGATGTAGAGGATGAATGGCCTCCAGAAGATAAAGGATGTTGTCCTGGCTCTTTGAAGAATTTGCTATGTGACACTAGCCAAGTCACTTTACTTCTGTGGGTTTCAGATTTTGCCTCTATCAGGAGACAGATGTCGTATCCTTGACCTAAGATGCCTTCTAGCTCTGAGTCTTTGGCCGTATGATTGGGGTTGTGTTTTACTCTTTAATGACCTCATAAATGCCTAAAATGAGGCAGGTTTCTATTGAATGACAGTACGTTGTTTCCAACTCTTTGCTGTGATGGATAGTGCTTCAGTGAACTTCATGATGGTACATACACATATATATCTATACTTGTGAGAGCATGGCTGAAGATTATATTTCTGAAAGTAGAGTTGCTAAGACAAGAGTTACACACATGAATTCTTTTTATAGATACTGACAAATTGCCTAACAAAATCTGTAATGATTTATACCCATTAAAATGGTTTGGTGTCAGGTGATAGAAAAGTCAACCCAAAGTGGAGAAAGGAAATTTAATGGTCTTGTACCAACTGTCCAGAGGAAAACTGGTTTCAGGCATGGTTGGATACAGGCTCAGAAAGGATATCATCTGGCTCCAGGTTCTCTCTCCTGGCCCCTCAGCTCCACTTCCTCTTTAGTGGCTCCATCTCAGACAAGTTTCCCTTTGTGGGATTAAAACAGCTGTGGTGTTCTAGGCTTCATCATTTCAGATTTTAGGGTTTAATCCTATGAGAAATATCATATTAGTCCTATGAGAAAATACATGTTAATATCCCGGAAGCTTCAGTCAATGTCTGTTTGGCCTTGATGGTTCACATAACCATCTCTGAATCAGTCTGAGTGCCCAGGGCCATGAAGGTTTTTATTGGCCAAACCTGGAGCTGTGTGTGGAGTCAGCTGCACCAGAACGTCATGGTCTGAGAGTGGGGCAGAGTGGCTCACCAACTAGAGTTGGCAGCTTCAGCTTTTTCTGAAAGTAGAGTCAATGGACAGGTGTGAAATCAATAGTAAAGGTGATGGAATGCTCCTATGGAGACAGACTCTATCATGTGGACTTGGGGGTTCAGACTGTGTTCCATCTTGAGAGTTAGCCTTTAGAAGAGTTGGCATAGAGGGCTAATTAGGTGGTATGATTTAAATGACATTCTTTGCACTGCTGGTTGGGACTGTAATTATGTATTACTGAAATGTTTTTGAGAGAGATCCTTAGATAAGATTGGTTTTATAACTGAAAAAGGAACCCTGTCTCTTTAGAAGGAGCAGGTGTATTAACAAACAAAAGCATCTTAATCGTTTTGTTGAGGTTGCTATGGGAATGACCGAATGCAAATTTTATTTTAAGTCCCTTAAAGTTAGTAATCTGTAGAGAGCAGAGAAGTTTGGAGCAGGTGTTTTTGTTGTTGTTTGTTTGTTCTGTTTTTTGAGAAGGAGAAAGAGATATCTTAAGGTTGGGGCAAAAAAAGTTTGAAGTTTTTAATCTGGAAGAGACCTGTGAGATTATTTAGGCCAGTGGTTCTTAAATTTGAGTGAGAATCACCTAGAAATTCTGTTAAAACAGATTTCTGAGCTACATCCCAGAGATTCTGATTCAGTAGATCTGGGCAAGGCCTACATATTTGCATTTCTAATAAATTACCCAGTGATGCTGATGCGATGCTACTGGCAGGGAGGACTACACCTTGAGAAGCACTGAGCTAGGCAACTTCCCGTTCTCTCAGTTTATAGATGGGGAAATTAAAACTTGGACAGGTGAGGGGCTGGCTCAAGGTGACTTTGAGAGTAAACAGAAAAACTGGGGTTCAAATCAACTTCATTCCCTCCCCTTCTCCCCTCCTCTCCCCTCCCTTCCCCACCTGCCGCTGTAAGGAAACTGAGCCCCAGATTGGTTATTGCCAAGGTCATAGAGCAGAGACCCCAAACCTCTTGACTTCTGGGCTTGCCCTTTCTCCATATGTCTCAAAGGTTTCCACTGCTACAGAAGCAGGATGCGCCAGGGGATAATGGGTTTGCCCTTTCAGTAGGCAGATTATTCAGAAAGTGCTTTCCTTCCAAGTAGAGAATGAGGAGAACCTGCACTGTTCAGTAGGATGAATCCGGAGTCCCATGACAGGGAAACTCAACAGAAATTGAAAGGCTCTCTGGCTTGGAAAAAAGATGCTTGTAGCTGGTGGTAGGAAAGAAAAACTTTCCTCTACTCTCTTAAGTCCAGTCTCTGGGGGCATGTGAATTAAACTAACAACATATAGACAGACAAGAGAAAAATTTTTTATCAATATATTATTTGCATGCAAGTTCACAGAAAAAGAAGTGCAACTCAAAGAAGTGGTTAGACTAGGGGGCCTAAACATGATTTTAACAAAGGAAAGTGGGCTTGGGTTTCAAGGGATATACATCATGGGGAAGTGACTAGGAGACATGTGGGGGAACCAATGGAGGATACAGTTATTTCGTAAGGGGTATTTACGCAGACTCTTCTCAGTGTGTAAGAACGCTCTTCTCTTCCTGCTATGGGATGGGAAGGGGAACACCTTCGCAAAGGAAAATGGATGCCCTGCTGGGAGGCAGGTAAGAGGAGGGCAGAGAAAAATTCCTGCATCTGTTGACTCTCAGTTGCCTTCAGCTCAAAATAATCCTTACACCAATGTGGCATATTTGGGGGTGGCAAATTCCGACCCCTTCCCTGGATTCAGAGACTTGCCAGCATCAGGGCCTGTGACACTCAGATGTTTGCTAGAACAGCGTCACAGTGTTAGACGGTGAAAGAGTCAGGGCCATCGTTATCCAGCCAGGGGGAAGCTAAGCTTAGATTAAGCACTTGTTGAAAGGACTAGTAAATTAGAGTTCAAATGATTTTATTTATTTCTATTAAAAAACCTTCCCTTAATTGTGTGTTATATTTTAGAGACTAGTATTTAATGATGTTGCTTAATGAAGAATTCTATTCGGGCTTTTAGAAAATATCTCTCTTAACCATGCCTGTGTAAAGAATAGCTATTTTTACCACTACACAATTACTAAAGGACCATTATCTACCTTATCTCAATTACGGGCACCATAACTAGAAAGAAATAAACAGCTGTGGGAGTGTTGGACTTGCAAATGCAACTCTATTAGGCGACAGCAAATGTCATGATCCTCCTGTTTTAAAATATCTTCCCAACCTGGAACCCCAGTGAGTGGATGATACATTCACCACTTCCTAAGTTATCTTGCAGAATGTACACACGTTGTTTGCATGTCATTCTGAAGGAGTTCGTTGATCAGATCATATCTCTCCGTGGCAGCGTAGGAATAAAAGACAAAACACAGGATGAGAGGAAGGAGCACAGAAAGGGGTGCCCGGGGGCTTGCAGACCTAACCACACAAACACACCAAGTAAATGCAATACTCTTCTTGGCATTATGTATTCATTTTCCTCGCCAGGTTTGGGACCGTGGTCAGCAGTTGGCCTGGTGGGAGGAGTACTGTGGGGGCAGGGGGCCTTCCAAGAAACCCTGAAATCTCACTGAAAAGGGAGTCTGTAGTGTTTCTCTTGTCTCTACTCTTCCCATTAAAGGGGCTCAGTTCTTCCCAGACTTTCTGGCACACTTTCGCTCATTAGCAATTAATGTGGAAGGTCTTCTAATTAGCAAGGCCCCTGTGGTAGCAAATGCTGGTGCTGGATCGACTGAGTTCAACTCGAGTTCTGCCATCATGTGATCCCAGGGGAAGTTACTAAACCTCCTAGAGCCTTGGTTTCCTTAATTGTAAAAGGGAAATCTACAGATATCTCTCCCACAACAGTGCAGACTGAGAGGGGTAATGCACCATCAAAGCCAGGCCACTGCAGGCGGGGTTTTTCAGGTGCAAGACACTGAGATGCAAGACCTTTACTAGGGATCCGCTCCTGTGTGTGGCAAGGGGAGGGAGCAGGCCTGGGCGGAGGGAAAGCTGATGCCATGCATCAGCCCCGGAGTGAGTGCTGCGCATCTAAGTTGTCCCAGGAGGGGCTGCAATGGTCAGCCCTCTCTATCCCTGCCTCATGCACCTGCCTGACGTGGCTGCCCCAGGGAAGGGCGTACTCCTGAGTGAGGCAGCTCCCGCAGCATCAGAGGCAAACCGTAAGCTGATGTCTGGAGGCTGCCTGCTGGCCACAGTCCTGCAGCAAAGTGTCAAGGCCTTCCCTGCAGGCTGGGTTGGAAGGCTTATCTTCACGTCTACCACGTAGGCATCCAACAAACATGCTTCCTCCAGGCCACTAGAACCATATGCTTTTTTTTTTTTTAAACTTTTCTCCATCCTCTTTCCATTCTCCATCTGCCTGCTTCTCTTGCACCTGCTCCTTCTGGAGCTTCCATCTCCCCACAGTCTTGAGAGCTTGCAGCTCCTCTGCAGGGGACCTAGAAGTGGTGCGGCTTCAGTTGCTGTTCTGCACGTTTCTACGTAAGCAGGAAATCTCTTTAACATTTTTTTTCTCATTCAGATTATTTGCCAGTTACCCATAACTCCTCTTTTACTTTGATAGAGAGAAAAAAACCAGCCAGGCTTTATTCTGCTAAGTAGACCAGCCCAGATGCTGGTGAATGCACTGTCGGCCTGTGGCCTGCCAGCTGGTACTAACAACAGGGGAGAAGGCTTGGCTGCCTTGCTAATGGATTTCCAAGAACAAGGTGGGCAGCCAAAAAAGCCAGTTGGGCTCATTTCTTTCCCCTCTGTTACCTCTCTAAAAGATAAAGAGGCTGTCGGATCATGAATGGGAACATGGATTAGATAATATTTGGGAGGTTAATGTCAAAGGTGCTGGGAAGCCAATGTATGAAATAGAGGACAGGAGAAGACAGCTGATTTCTAAATGCCTCTGACATTCAGAAGCTGCTCTCGGGAGGACGTGGTAGGTGTGCAGACAATGGGAAGCCAGATCATGGGCAGAGGACTGGGAGCAGCTGTGAGGGCCCCAGATGTGTCTGCGATTGTCTTCCTAATATGACCAATCCTGGCATCACTCCCTGGAGATGCCTGCATTTTCGGGTGTCCCAGGCCACATCCCTCTGAGCTTTGGGGATGGTTCCAAAAATGGCAGAGAGAGTGAGAGCATGTGTATCTTTTGGCCACGTTAGAGAGAGGACCGCTGATCCTGTGTTCTGGCAGTTGATTTGCTGTATGTGAAATCTCCGCGCCTGGGCTGCAAGCCCGTGAGCACGGCAGGGGCTGGGAAAGCCCACCAGCTCCCTCCATGGATGGCGGCCATGCGATCTGCCACACGGGGCCTCTCCTGCCCTGGCTTCCCTCAGGAACCCCACGGAGGGGACTCGGGAAGTGGGGACTCCCTTTCAGACACCATTTCAAGACTCAGCCATTCTTTTTAAATGTTTTATTTTGGTAAAAATACTTAGTATGAGACCTACCCTCCTGGCAGATTTCAAGTGTGCGTATTGCTGCTGACCGCGGGCCCAGGGTTGTGCAGCCTCCTCGGCACTTACTCATCGGGTTTAACTGAAACTTTATGCCAGTTGATTGATAACTTCATTTCCTTCTCCTTGTCCCCCGGCCACCGCCATTCCAGTCCTAGAGGCTACGAGGCTGGCTATTTTAGATAATCCACATGAATGGAAATATGTAGTACTTGTCTCTCTGTGTCTGGGCTTGTGTCACTTAGCGTACTGTCCCCCAGGTCCATCCATACGGTTGCTCATTATAGAATTTTCTTCTTTTTAAAGTCAAGCCTCAGATATTCTGTGGAAGAAGCCAGTAGCAGGGCTTCAGTTTACTTCCATGTTTGGGGATGTCAGCCTGGAATCCTTGTGCAGAAAGAGCGGAGCATCAGATTTGACGGTGTTGAGGCCTGATGGTCCCAGCAATGTTTCATTTCATTTGTGAGTCTACCAGCACCTGGAGAGGCTGAGTGACTTGTCCCAGGTCTCACCACTTGTGAACAGTGGGGCAGGCCCCAGCTGGCTCCAGAGACTTCAGGTCCGTGGTGACCCTGTGTCTGATTTTTCTCAAATCAGAGAAGACATGGGGACATGGACGTTTAATCCCACAGAGAGTCAAGTCAGGCGCTAAACAACCAGGGCTTCAGAGGAGGCTGCTGTCCTCACTTGCCAGTGGTCAGACATCTTCCGCCGTCCTTGGACTTGGCTGTGGAGCCTTTGAAATGTGGCTCATCCAAACTGAGAAGTGCTGCATGAATTTTAAAAGCTTTGTGTGAAGGAAGAAGGTAAACTACCTCATTCATAATTTCTAGATGGATTATATGCTGAAATGATATTCTGGACATATTGGGTACAATAATTATATTTAAAAAGTATACTTTATATTTATAGTAATATCAAATATACTATTAAAATTAATTTCACCTGCTCCTTCTCACTTTTTAAAATTGGGCTACTAGAAAATTAAAAATACCCCAGTGATTCACATTACATGTCTACTGGATTACTCTAGAGTCACCCATATCCCTGAATACATTTACTCTGTTTTTGGCTTCTGCCTCTTCAGTTGACATCACTGTTACTGGTGGGGACTGAGTAGGTCACCCACTTTGGACTTTGAAACTTAAGAGGTAGTTCACAGCATGGTGTTATTTTATATGCAGGTACGCATGCTTATAATTGGATGTTCATAGGGGACTTGGCACTTTAATATCAAGAAGCCTCCTGGGGTCAGGCCTTATTCACTCAACAAATATTTATGTGACATCTTCCTGGTGATGAAGTATTTTGTCAGGTTCTGGGACTATGTCTGAGAACAAGAAAAAAATTAGTCACTGGCCTTGGGGAGCTTATAGTCTGGTAGAGCCAATGCCATTGTGGTGGGCAATTTTATGTGTCAACTTGACTGGGCCACGGTGGGGGGGTCCAGATATCTAGTCTAAGAATATTCTGGGTGTTTGGGAATGAGATTAACATTTGAATGAGTTGAGTGAGTAAAGCAGATTGTGGGTGGGCCTCATCCAATCAGTGGAAGGGCTGAGTAGAACAAAAAGGCTGAGTGAGAAGGAACTTCAGCAGCCTGACCCCTGAGCTGGACACCAGCCCATTCCTGCCTTTGGATTTGTACGGAACTTCTGCTGTCTGCTCTTCTGGGGCTTCAGCTTGCTGACTGCAAATCTTGAGATTTTTCAGCTTCCAAGTCACATGAGCTGACTCCTTATAATACATAACTCTCTTTCTCTGGAGAATCCTGACTGATACAGACATTAAACAAACAATTTACATACTGAATAATTGTATAGCTGTTTGAGGGTGTGGCGTGGTGGTGAGCTGATACGGAAACACCTAGGGACAGAATCTACTCTACCATCTTCAGGGTGACAGCAGACTCTGGCCTTTTCCCAAAGAGGCCTGGTCCACTGGATCATCTCCTACAACTTGGCTACCTTCCTTGCACATACAGGGCAGGAAATGATCCAGCCAGCTCTAACCCTGGAGTCTGGTCCAGAGTGGAAAGGCTCTTCCTGTCCCTATACCAGTCTTTGACTCCAGGTAGGGGAGGCCAGAGAAGTGAAATCTCTGTTTTTCAGTTCCCCTTATTCCCTTTTTATTATTTAAGTTTCTTTTGATAAGATGAATTAATGAAAATGAATGCCTTGAACACCTCTGCCACTTGGCGTTCTGCATGTTTTATGAAGTTTTGACAGGGAAACGACAATGTCATCCTTCTTTCTACACCTCAGTGCCATGCTTGCAGCTTTAGGAAATGTCTTGCATGCCTGGTGGAGAGCCTGGGGGTGGAGTTGGGTGTGGGTGCTACATTGTGGGTGGAAGCATGTGGTGGGAGAGTGGTCAGATTAGCATGGATATCAGTCCTGGCCATCTACTGTCTATGTGCCCCTGGGCAGTCATTCAAAATGGCCTGACCCCAGCTGCCTCGTCTGTACAATGGGCTTGTACCGCACACTAGGTAGGCTGACAGGAGGATTAGTGATAAAGTATAAAAAGCCCCTAGCATCACTCTAGCACACAACAGATGCCCAATTGATGGTTTCTATTGCTGTGGGGGGTAATTTTCATAGGGAGGCTCCTATGTCTCTTGTTCCTTGGTCCTCGTTGGTCAGGTTGCCAGAGGGACAGAGTCTGAACACTTACGTTGGAATGATGTTCTGGTCATCTATGACAGCATTACACACTACCCCAAACTTAGGAGGTAAAACCACACCCATGTTCTTATCTGCATGGATCCTGTGGGCCAGGGATTCGGGGGGCACGTGGAGGGATGACCTGTCTGCTCCACCATGTCTGGGTGGGAAGAGCTGATTGGCTGGGGGCTGGAATCATCCACAGGCGTCTTCACGCACATCTGGCTGGGTGTGAGTGGGTTCCCTGATGGCTTAATGAGGCTGAGGATCTTTTCATGTGCTTATGGCCATTAGTATATCTTCTCTGGAGAAATGTCTAGTCAAATACTTGGCCCGTTTTAACAATGGCTTGTCTTTTTAATTATTATTATTATTAAAAAATATGGACTACTTCACGAGTTTGTGTGTCATCCCTGCACAGAGGCCTTGCTAATCTTCTCTGTAGCCTTCCAATTTTTTTAGGATATGTGCTGCTGAAGTGAGCGCTGTCTTTTTAATTGTTGATGTATATGAGTTCTTTATATATTCTAGATACAATTTCCTTATCAGATACTTGATTTGCAAATATTTTCTCCCATCCTGTAGGGCATCCTTTCACTTTCTTGAGTGTCCTTTGAAGTACAAGTTTTAAATTTTACATCCAGTTTATCTATTTCTACTTTTGTTGCTTGTGCTTTTGATGTCATGTCTAAGAAGTCTTTGCTCAACCTGAGTTCATGAAGACTTACTCCTATATTTTCTAAGAGTTTATATTTTTTGCTCTGATTTAGGTCTATAATCCATATTGGGTTAATTTTTATATACAGTGTGAGTAAATGGTCCAACTTCAATCTTTTACATGTGGATATCCAGTTTTCCCAGCACTATTTGTTGAAAAGACTGTTTCCACCCCCATTGAGTTTTCTTGGCATCTTGGTCAAAACTCAGTTGACCATACATGTTAAAGTTTATTTCTGACTCCAATTTCTATATGTCAATCCCTCATACCAAACGTATGTCATGATTACTGTAGCTTTGCAGTAAGTTTTGAAACCAGTAAATGTGGGACCTCCAACTTTGTTCTTTTCCAGTATGTGATGTTTTGGCACCAAAACCATATCCCAGCCTCAAAGCCAAACTCTAGATGAAACAGTGAAATGGACAATTTTGGGCAACCTGCCTCCCTTTCTGTAACCCTTTCCTTTTTCTTCCTTCTGAGCATTCAGATTCTCTCTGTGCTTTCCATCCTTCTCTTTATCAAAAGCTGCTCCCTAGGGAAGAATATAATAAATTTTTTCTTACTTAGGTATAAATGACTAAAAAAGCTTAAAGTCATTACCATTCTCAGGAAAATTTGCTTTTCAAAAAAGAGAACAAAAATGTCTTAAACCTGAGGAATTACTCTCCAATGGTAACCTTTTCTCTATATGCAGGCAGAGGAAAGTGCTTTTTTTTTTTTAAGGCAGGGAAGTTCTCATATTGTGTCTGAAAAGATGTGATGGACGGGCCCATATCCTGCTTATGCCCAAGGCTGGCTTTGTTCAAAGTTATTGATTCTTTCTCCCCCAGCTGTGAGTTTTATACCCATCACTTACTTGCTTTGTGACCACGGGCAAATTAACCTCTACGAACCTCAGTTTTCTCTTTTGCAATATGGAGAAAATGGTGCTCACTGCAAAAATGTGTAGCATTTGTTCTGTTTAGCTACTGACAGTAAGACCAACATACATTTGGACTTAACACAACTCCAAAGCCCGAATGCCTTCATCTTTCTCTCTCCAGGAACAGAGATAAACTTTCTACTAAAGCGCTTTAATCCTTCCTTACACAGCTGCTAGGGATGGTGTGGGAGAAGCATTCAGGAAAACAGTATCTGGGAAGATGGAATGGGGATTCTCAGATTCTCTCCTGGATAGATTCTCCCCTCGCCATCAGCCGCTGCTGGATGCGGGACATCTTGCTCAGTCTCCTCTGGTTTGGAACAAGAGTCTGCACTTGCTCACACCTCGTGATGACATGTAGTTTTATACTTTCCACGCTTTTCCCAAGGATCAGCGTGTCTGATCCTTCAAGCATCCCTGTGAGGCCAACTTTATCGCCGTTACACGTGGAGAAACTGAGCCCAGAGAAGCGAAGAGACTTAAGACCCACACCCTCTTTCCATGCATATCACAGATTTGTAAGGCTGAGAGTGACCTCGGCCCCTAACACTGCCACCCACACCATTCCAGACCCCAGGGACCAATCTGCTCTTTGTTTTATACACTTATTGGAGATTTCACCTCATTTGGCCATGGGAGCGCTTTTGTTCCTAAGAAGTTCCTTGTTTTAAGATGGAAAATCCCAAACCAGTGACACCCCAAACTCAAAACGCATACATGTTTTCCTGAGTTGCTATGTGAGGCACTAGGTTTTAGTGTTGCACAGCCTGAACCGCTGGGAAGGACAGACCTGGGTGCGATGGTTGAGAGGGACGCGCTGCGTTGAAGTATACGGGCCCCTAGGGCGAGCGCGGCCCAGGCCGAGCATTCCCGGACCTGCCCGGTAGATGGCAGCATCGTGCAGCCGATGCCTCCTCTCCGGGCGCCAGCCTCACTTTACCCCTCCGCGTCTTCCCTGTGCTTGGCTGCGAGGCACAGGTAGCCAGTGCCTCCCCACTCCCTGATGCCCGCGGTGCCGCATCATCTACTGATGGTCTGTGCCTGGCAGGTCACAACAGGTCTGAATCCATAGCATGGGGCTGACTCAGGCTCGGGTGTTTTTGTGGCTCCGAGTATAGCCGTTACTTTGGCTAATTGGCCTAGACCGTTTGTCCGCGCCTCCCTCCCCGCCCCATCACCAAGAAGTGCAGGAAAGGCTAATAAACGTTTCCTCATCCAAGTGGTTTCTTACCCCATTCCTTTTGTGCCGTGAGCTTTGTCCTTAGCGACCCCCGTGTTCCCAGCGGCTCACGGTCCCGGGTCGTTGCCTCTCTCTTGCGTTCTCCCGCCGACAGGGACTCCGCGTGCCCTGCGATTTTGACTGTGGCCACTAGAGGGCAGCAACGTCACGTGCTGCGCAGGAGCCTGGCCGGGAAATGCGGCGGGCTGGTCCCAGGCCGTCCACGTCCTAGACTTGACCTTGGGACCTGCAACTGCCTGTGGCGGGGGCATTCCCTCTTCCTGACTCTGTGGGCTCTTTCAAGTGTGCTCTGGGGTCCCTTTCCCTCAGAAATCTCATTCCCCTAGTCCTCCCTCTTCTCGTTTGTGTCTCAGTCGCTGAATAGATTGGCTGGTTCCCATCAGCTTTTTAAACATCAAGTAAACCACATAGTGGGAAGAGGGGATCCCGGTAAGTTCCTCTCTGCTGAATACCCCCATCTCTCAGGACACGTACCCCACCACCAAGCTTTAGTTGGCGGAGATAGGGAGACTTTTAGTTGATTTAGTTCCTCAGTCCCCTTCACCGTTCTTCCCCACACTTCCCTCCATTTCTCAGATGCTCATCCTTATCTTTCTTATTTGATCTCCCTAGAACTGGCACCATCTCCCTTCCTCCCAGATCTGTCCTGCCTTGGCTAGATTTTGATTTCGAGACTTCTGCTCTGGCTGTTCCTTTCTCAATTCTTCAGAAATTTACTTCCTTTGCCAACCCTTTAAATGTCTGTGGTTCCAGCATTCTGTCTTTGGCCCCCTTCTCACCCTCCTCACCTTCCCTGAGAATCTGTTTATGTGCCTAGAGCCAAAACCTACCACTGCCTTCTCCACAACCTCTAGAATTTATTGATCACTAATTCTGATGGCAACCATGTAGTTAACTTGGTGCAAATTTCTCTTTTGAGCTATAGACCCATTTCTTCATTTTGCCAGGCTAACAGGTCTGCTTGGAAATAATGCTTAGAAAGTTGTCTCTGGCCTATAACACTGAGGATGGTGGGCACTGTTTGTCTCCTGTAAAGCACTGCTTTAAATGAATAATTCTTCACCTCTGAACAGCTCGTACTTCTCTTTCAAGGCTTGTCCAAGATTGAAAAATGTCCCTCTCTAGTGCTTAACTAGAGAAGCAGTCACTGAATCTAACTATCCCTTCTCCCTCCTCCCACTGTTGAGGGAAGCACATCAAGTCACGCGATCCTCCATCTCAGCCCTGGATGATTGGACCCGGGCTACAAAACCGGAGTGGCAATGGGCCAATCAGAGTCTTTTTTCTTGAGATTTTGGGACTGCAACGATGAGAATAGGGAGGGGCTGTCGGGTGTTCAGGAGATGAAGCGAGGGCTTTCAGCTGAGGGAGCAGAGGAGCAGGCTGTGGCTGAAGGGCTGGGAGGCTGAGTGTGAGATGAGAGAAGCAGGAACCAAGCCATGTGACCTTATCTTGTCCGGGTCAAGCGTTAGATAAAGTATTTGAGGAGAACAGCTCAGTTATATCTGAATGACACAAAGGGTGGCGGGGGATGGGGGAGAGTGGAGAATTAGAACTGCAGAATCAAGATCCAAGAAAATCTCACAGATCTAAATTAAAAGTGATGGAGTTCAATAAATGTGAAGTTCTACATTTAGGTTAAAATTGTTCATTGACTTTCAAAGATATATACACAAGGATGTTTATAACTGCATATGTATAATAGTGAAAAGTACATGAAAAATGAAATATGCAACTATAGGAAAATAATTAAATATTCTGTGTTTTCAAAATTGGGTTCAAATGCTAGCTTCTCCGTTTGCCAGCTGGCATTAACAAATTACATGACTTCTCTGCGCCTCACTTTCCTTACTTAGAATATAGGGTTCCTAATACCACCTCTCATGTGAATACTACACAGGCACTACATAATATCGTTACCTGTTAGTATTATGTTTATAAATATGTTTAATGTCATTAGAAAATGCTCAGTCTGTCATGTTAAGTAGAGGAGGGAATCTATGCAGTTTAATCTCTGGTACACATGTGGGTTTGTGTCTTTCTGTAGTTCAGATCTTCTGCTTTGTCAGCTTGGGGTACAAGATATGGTCACATGTCTCTAGTGAACAGAGGAGAAACCCCATCCTACTTAGGATGAAAGCTCCCTTCTCTTTCCCAGAGGACCCCTTCTTGTGATATGCCTAAGGCTCCTCTGTCCCAGTTTATTAAGGATCAGTGATACTCCCACATGTCTTGGAGAGAGCCCGGGAGAATCTGACCGGCCAACTGCAGCTGCACTTACTGCTCCCAACACTGGTGTCTGGTGGAAGTGGTTGGCCACCACTGCCTTGGGTCCTCCCTGGCCGTGCTGTCACTGCTGGTCAGGGGATGGGTCCCATCGTGCTGGGGAGAGGAGATTTCCTCCCTTTGTTCTATACCAACAATGACCTGGGCTCCCAATATTCCAACTTCTTAGTTTGCCCTCATGCACATTCTTCTCAAACTTGCCTCTGGTGCCGCAGTGGTTGCAGCAGTCGAAGGCTGCTGTGTTGTCCTGGTCCTGAACAGGAACCACCTCCCCTCAGCACCAGCGATTCAGTGATCCAGGTGCCTGCATAAGACCAGCTATACTCATCAGAGATGCTTGAGAACAAGTGTACCTCAGGAGAGGTAGTTAGGGGCTTCACTCCTTTCCTCCTAGGGAGCTCCTGGGCTCTTTCAAACTGACTCATCTACTCCCCAGTGACATTTGACCTTAGTACCAGGGGATGAGATGGACAGCCTTTGTCCTGTGACTGCCATTCTTGCCTCTGGATGGTGGGTGCCTCTGCCTTATATCTGCAAAACTAAAAGAAACTGCCCATGTGATTGTTTCAGAACAAAAATGTGTCCCAAGATGACTTGTTAGACATGGAAGTGGCTGGCAACTCTTAACTTGCAGATTTTCTTGCTAACAAAAAAATTTTTAAGATTCTGTCCCATCAGGGACACTGCTGCATATTCATGAAAAAGAAATTGACTGCAAAGAACTATATCACATTATTAGCCATGCTTACCTCTGGGTGGTGGGATTCCAATGGATCCTTTTCTTTTTTGTGTATTTTGTTATGTTTTCCAGATTTTTAACAATGAATATGTATTACTTTCACAATTAGAACCATAGATCCTGCTAATAAAATTATTTAAAAAACAGTCACTTATCTGGGTGGGAATATCTGTGTGAATATTTGCCTCTGTCCTAGGTCCACCCCCGTTACTCCAGATGACTGCTCTGTTTTCTGCAGGTGGATCTGGCTCTCCCCCACTGCCAGTGAGGGGCCAAGACGACTGTTCTATAGAAGTCCCATATGGTCACAAAGAGGGAGGTTTGGAATTAGTCTTTGTGTTGGTTTCTAAGCCATCCAACAAGGCTACTGGTCACAGCTACCCTCTCACAAATTCTGCCATTGGGATGTCTATGTGGGGTCCCCAAGATGACCCTCAGATCTGACAGTTTGCTGGAAGGACTCACAGACCTCAGAAAAGCTGTTTTCTGTTTTCACAGTTATGGTTCATTACAGTGAAAGGATGAAGATTAAAATCAGCGAAGGAAAAGGTGTATCAAGTAGAGTCCAGGAGAAACCAGGCACGAGCTTCCAGGTGGTTTCACCCATTGGAGTCGCATGAACAGCCTGTGGTTCCCCAGCAGTGCTGCCTGACAACACGCATGAGGTGTTGCTAACTTGAGCCTTGGTGTGCAGGGCTTGTATGAGGGGTCAGTCACGTGGGCATGGAGTGGTCATGTGACTGACCTTAGATACTCAGTCTCCAGCCTCCTCAAAGGTCAAACTGATAGTCTTGGAACCAGGGCCCCAGGCAAACAAAAATAGGCATTTACCATGTATCACATTATCAGCATAAACTATCTGCCATGGCTCTGGGCCCCAGATATACAAGATATGCCTCTCAGGCAGGATATTCCAATAGCCTACAGGTTACCTATCAGGAGCCAGTCAGGGCCAGTCCTTCCTCTGGAATGCACAGAGTTTGGGCCCCCAGGTCTGCTGGGTTAACCCTTCACTGCACGTGAGGTCAGGCTTTACAAGCTTGGGCCTGTTTGGATCTCTTGGATACTTGGAATTTTCTTGTTTTTTACCCCTTTAGATCATGGGGCCTGAGCCAGGTGGGCAAAGCCCTGCTTTATTCTCCTTGTGGCTTTATATACTGTTCTCTGAGGCCCTGTTGGAGGCAGAATTCCATGCAGGAGTTTGGGTTGGCTTAACAGTCTCATAGTCACTATTTTATACCTCTGAAGCTGTGTGCCTGCTCTGGTGTCCCCACAGGTCTTTCTGCGACCCCTGGAAATGGGCTGCATTGGCTATGGGTCTGCTTGGATTAGGGCTTGGACAATCGATGGCCTATACTGAGGCCACAGCTGTACCCACACAGCCCTGTACCCCTCCCAGGCTGTGCCCAGCATGCCTTGCAGTGAATGCCACTACCTTGCAAAGTAATTTACTCCCTGCTGGGTGCAAATCCTTAACATAAGTGACGATAAAAGAGGTCTGAGAATTGTAGTTGACCACAAATTCTAATGAAAGAGCAGAGAGGTAGTCATTATAAAAAAAATTAGACAGTGACAGGGAGTGACAGCATTGGAGTCAGAGCTGAATTTGAGTCCATTGCTTAGTTTTCTAGTTCTGTGAACTTGAGCAAGTTATTTGCTCTCTGAGTTTTAATTTTTTTTCATCTAAAATGGGAATATTAAAGTTGGGTATAGTTCTGATTACAAAAAAAATGTATGCAAAGAAGCTAGGTCAGTATGTGGCACATGGTGGGGTGCAATGAATAGTAGCTGCTACTAATATTATTGGCTGTATTAACAGAGTAGGTGTTTATAGATCAAAGAAGGTAGTTGACACACTGCTCAGCTTCATCTGGGCCTCCACTCTAGGATGTGTGTGTGTGTGTGCATGACGGAACATTTGGAGTTTTTCCAAGGATGGTGGTCAGGAGGGCAGAGAGTCTGGAAAATATGTCACATGAAGGAAATGGGGATATTTAGCTTGGAAAAGAGAAAAGTTTTCTCTGCCTTTAAATATTTGCTAGGTGACCATGTAGACATGTGTGGTGTAGCTACAAAGGATGTACTAGACCCAATGCAGAAACTCTAGGGAGGCCAGACCCTGTCAGAAACAATTCTCACTGTCTAACAATCACAGATGCCCAACAGCAGATTAGATGGCTCCTGAACTGTCCTCGTCCTGGAATCATGCGTTGGAAGATGTGTGACGGGTGGAAACCCAGAGAGTTCAAGTTAGGTTGGGAACCTGGCTGAGAATGAACTCCAAGGCTCCATGTCTTTAGTGGCTGTCTTGCTTGTTTTTCTTGTTAAGATTCTATAGGAGGCACTGCTCATAAAGACCCTTTGATGTTAAATACCATTATAACTTTGAAGGAGCTGCAAACACCCACGGAATGTGAAGAATGAAGTTCTCTTACCCTCTACCTAGTTATCTCCCTAGAAAGAAATTTCAAGTTGGTTTAGGAGAGAGTGTCCCAGCAAGTGTTTCTCTTCAGAATGATTAAAGTCTTTGGGTCCATCTGGACTCATTCATTTTAACTATTCCATTTCCCAAGAATATCATCTCATTACTTTTTCAATGACCCAATATTTTCAGCACAAGTGAATGAGCCCAGAAAGTCATTTCAGTCATTGATTATTTTTGGTAACCTGATCTGTTCTGAATCCCTTTTCCTTTAATTTCCACTTATGTCCCCCTGTCTTGTCATCTGTTCTAAGCTGAAAATAGTAACTTGGCTTGACCTTATTATCTACCATTTAAGATTTTATAGTCTTTGGTTAAATCTCATCTTAATAAGTGTGGCTAGGCTGTAGACAGTAGTTTCTTTCTTTTAAAAGCTGCTCTTCGTAGCTCATATCTGTTATTACAGGACCAATTTTACTCTCCTCTAAGTATACCAAAATCTCACTTCATCTTTTTGAGAAGATTTGGTGTCAAAGTCAGCCTTATGAAGATAGACCTTTTTGTTTAGAAACAAAAAACACCTCCACTCTTGCCTTGAACTGTCTCCCAGATCTGTTTATGAATATACAAAAAAAAATCTCACTTACATGGGATTTAAAATGCCACTGGGCAGGGCAACATACTAAGGTGTTAACTAGATCTGAATGTGGATGGATTGATCAGCTCCTTTGCTAGGAGTAAATTTTGATGCGAGAGAAGAGATTGGTCCTTAGGAGAATTCTGGGCATTTATTTGGCCAAACAATGTTCTTTAAGCAAACATGTACTGAATACCTGGCTGTGATCTGGTATGGTAGTAGGATATGGGAACAAGATGAAAAAGACAGGATGGTTGACCTCAAGGACCCGCCGTGAAGGGGTGTGGGGCTATGGATTTAAACATATAAGAAAATAGACAGAGACATTTCAGAGCCTAGAAGACAAACTTCAGATTTTGAGAACAGGATCTGGGTGGCCTAAAGTAGTTTTCATACTCAGAAGTGGGGAGAAATGAGGCAGAAAGTGGTAGAAAACAATTTTCTTCCAGCTCTTTGGGATGCCATCTGCATCGAGGAGTAGAGATTCTTCAGATTTTTAATACTCTTTCTAGGATGTTCTGACTGGTTGAGCATCACTCAAAACCCACCCAGTCCTTTGAGATTTGGGCAGACTTCTGATGCATGTCCTCAGGGCCTGGCTTTGGTAGCAAATCCAATTTAAAGGGAGAGCAGCAAATCAGCAGGAAAGGAAAAGACTCCCCTTTCCTCATGGCTGGCGCCCTCCTCCTTCCCCTCTGTGTCACCAAGTCCTCCTCATGTCCCCAGGCCCAGTTCGCATTCCACCTTCCTTGAGGCAACTTTTCTGAACCCCAGCTGGACTTCAGCTCTGGCTTAGCTGCAGTGCATCCTTCTCCAGAACTCTCCTGTGGTGCTTACCCCTCACTCGCTGGCTTTGCAAGCTGTCCTTTCTGGTTTAGAGTCGAGGGCTGGCCATGATCATATCACCATCATCACTCTCAAACAGTGGGAGGAAGGCTACTGGGTCAAGGTGCTGACAATATGGGTAGGGACAGCTGAGGCCTGCCCTCCGTCAAGGGCTCACTATCTAGACCAGTCTTTCTCCCAGTGAAGTTTGCTAGTACTATCTGAGGTCTGTCAGTTCTATGAGAACTTTAAAAAACTGTGTTTTCCTTTCAATGAAAATACGCTACTGAAAGACTAAGAATAAGGATGAAGTATATTATTTAAATTAGGGTGTTGTAGATAATCTCTGGGGTCAAGAGGCTATTATTTCTCCAAAAGAGGTCTCTTACATCACTCAAATTTGAGAGACATTGGTTTAGTTGATTTCACTAATTCATTCACTCTTTCCATAAACACTTACCGTATGTCTACGTGGTATGTCCTGGGCACCGCGTCGGGCACATGGGCAAGTGGTCAGGACACGTTCTAGGCTCCACAATCCTAAGTGCTGTTACTGACTCACCATATAGCACCTTCTGTATGGGTCAGGCTGTGGATTTCTCTAGGCCTTGCTTTCTCCAGCAATAAAACAAAGATGAGAGTATTTTATCTATTTCTGTCATCTCAGAGGTGTAGAAAAATATACCCTGGGATTTCAAAAAAAAAAAAGCCCATGACAAATTACTTGTATCCAAATTTGGTGTTTCCAAGTCAGCTGCAAGTGCTCAGTCCACATCTTCTCCTACATCCCGCTAGCCTTGGTGGGAGGGGCCCGGGACCCATGGAAGGTCTCAATGAGCTCTAGCAGAAGTAGGTCCTACACTGCAGAGCAGAAGATTTTTCACAAGAGCTATTTTCAGATTTGTTTACACTGCCATCGACCTCCAACTGCACATTTCACAAACTCCCGTGGGGCCAGGGACTTACTCCCTGGGAATCTTCTCTGCTTAGCGGGAACTGAAGGCAGCATGCTGACGGGTCTGGTGTTTAAAGAGCAATCTGTCACAGAGCTAAGGGGCTTATTACTCATTCTAACACGGAGCACTAAACAAACACCAGACTAGATGGAGACATAACCTGGGACCTTTTAACACAGAGCTAATATGAGTAGTCATTAGAGTAGCACATTTGCAAACCCACCACCCACCAAGACAGTTCTTATTAAAAATGCCTAAGCGGTTGCAGTGCAGTCAGCAAGAACTACAGCATGATGCTTAAATATGTCAGAGTCATTCTCTAACAGGACCACTACCCTGCTGTTCCACTACTACTGAGTAACAGGGATGCGCCTTGTTTTTGTTTTTTTTTTTGTTTGTTTTTTAACATTTTTTATTGATTTATAATTATTTTACAATGTTGTGTCAAATTCCAGTGTTCAGCACAATTTTTCAGTCATTCATGGACATATACACACTCATTGTAACATTTTTTCTCTGTGAGTTATCATAACATTTTGTGTATATTTCCTTGTGCTATACAGTGTAATCTTGTTTATCTATTCTATAATTTTAAAATCCCAGTCTATCCCTTCCCACCCTCCACCCCACTGGTAACCACAAGTCTGTATTCTCTGTCTGTGAGTCTATTTCAGTCCTGTATTTATGCTTTGTTTTTGTTTGTTTGTTTGTTTGTTTTTGTTTTTGTTTTTTAGATTCCACATATGAGCGATCTCATATGGTATTTTTGTTTCTCTTTCTGGCTTACTTCACTTAGAATGACATTCTCCAGGAACATCCATGTTGCTGCAAATGGCATTATGTTGTCAGTTTTTATGGCTGAATAGAATTCCATTGTATAAATATACCACATCTTCTTTATCCAGTCACCTGTTGATGGACATTTAGGCTGTTTCCATGTTTTGGCTATTGTAAATAGTGCTGCTATGAACATTGGGGTGCAGGTGTCATCCTGAAGTAGATTTCCTTCTGGACACAAGCCCAGGAGTGGGATTCCTGGGTCATATGGTAAGTCTATTCCTAGTCTTTTGAGGAATCTCCACACTGTTTTCCACAGTGGCTGCACCAAACTGCATTCCCACCAGCAGTGTAGGAGGGTTCCCCTTTCTCCACAGCCTCTCCAGCATTTGTCATTTGTGGATTTTTGAATGACGGCCATTTTGACTGGTGTGAGGTGATACCTCATTGTAGTTTTGATTTGCATTTCTCTGATAATTAGTGATATTGAGCATTTTTTCATGTGCTTTTTGATCATTTGTATGTCTTCCTTGGAGAATTGCTTGTTTAGGTCTTCTGCCCATTTTTGGATTGGGTTGTTTATTTTTTTCTTATTGAGTCGTATGAGCTGCTTATATATTCTGGAGATCAAGCCTTTGTCGGTTTCACTTGCAAAAATTTTCTCCCATTCCGTAGGTTTTCTTCTTGTTTTACTTCTGGTTTCCTTTTCTGTGCAGAAGCTTGTAAGTTTCATTAGGTCCCATTTGTTTATTCTTGCTTTTATTTCTTCTAGGAGAAAATTTTTGAAATGTATGTCAGATAATGTTTTGCCTGTGTTTTCCTCTAGGAGGTTTATTGTATCTTGTCTTATGTTTAAGTCTTTAATCCATTTTGAGTTGATTTTTGTATATGGTGTAAGGGAGTGTTCTAGCTTCATTGTTTTACATGCTGCTGTCCAGTTTTCCCAACACCATTTGCTGAAGAGACTGTCTTTATTCCATTGTATACTCTTGCCTCCTTTGTCGAAGATGGGTTGACCAAAAGTTTGTGGGTTCATTTCTGGGCTCTCTATTCTGTTCCATTGGTCTATATGTCTGTTTTGGTACCAATACCATGCTGTCTTGATGACTGTAGCTCTATAGTATTGTCTAAAGTCTGGGAGAGTTATTCCTCCAGACTCTTTCTTTCTCTTCAGTAATGCTTTAGCAATTCTAGGTCTTTGATGGTTCCATATAAATTTTATTATGATTTGTTGTAGTTCTGTGAAATATGTCCTGGGTAATTGGATGGGGATTGCATTAAATCTGTAGATTGCCTTGGGCAGTGTGACCATTTTAACAATATTGATTCTTCCAATCCAAGAGCATGGAATATCTTTCCATTTTTTAAAGTCTTCTTTAATTTCCTTCATCAGTGGTTTATAGTTTTCTGTGTATAATTCTTTCACCTCCTTGGTTAGATTTATTCCCAGATATTTTATTACTTTGGGTGCTATTTTAAAGGGGATTGTTTCTTTACTTTCTTTTTCTGTTGATTTATCGTTAGTGTAAAGAAAGGCAACTGATTTTTGAATGTTAATTTTGTAACCTGCTACCTTGCTGAATTCTTCAATCAGCTCTAGTAGCTTTTGTGTGGACCTTTTAGGGTTTTCTATATATAGTAACATGTCGTCAGCATATAATGACACTTTTACCTCTTCTTTTCCAATTTGGATCCCTTTTATTTCTTTCTCTTGCCTGATTGCTGTGGCTAGGACTTCCAGGACTATGTTGAACAGGAGGGGTGATAGTGGGCATCCTTGTCTTGTCCCAGATTTTAGTGGGAAGCTTTTGAGTTTTTCACCGTTGAGAACTATGCTGGCTATAGGTTTGTCATATATAGCTTTTATTATGTTGAGATATGTTCCCTCTATACCCACTTTGGCGAGAGTTTTTATCGTAAATGGATGTTGAATTTTATCAAATGCTTTTTCTGCATCGATTGAGATGATCATGTGGTTTTTGTCCTTTCTCTTGTTGATGTGATGTATTACATTGATTGATTTGCATATGTTGAACCAGCCTTGTATCCCTGGGATGAACCCCACTTGGTCATGATGTATAATCTTTTTTATGTGTTGTTGGATTCTATTTGCTTAAATTTTGGTGAGGATTTTGGCATCTATGTTCATCAGTGATATTAGCCTATAATTCTCTTTTTTTGTAGTGTCTTTGCCTGGTTTTGGTATCAGGGTGATGGTGGCTTCATAGAATGAGTTTGGGAGTATTCCCTCCTTTTCAATCGTCTGGAAGAGTTTGAGAAGGACTGGTATGAGTTCTTCTTTGCATGTTTGGTAGAATTCCCCGGGGAAGCCATCCTGTCCTGGACTTTTATTTGTAGGGAGGTTTTTAATTGCTATTTCTATTTCTTTCCTAGTGATCGGATTGTTCAAGTGTTCAGTTTCTTCTTGATTCAGTTTTGGTGGACAGTATGTTTCCAGAACCTTGTCCATCTCCTCTAGGTTATCCAGTTTGGTTCCATATAGTGTTTCATAATATTCTTGTATGATATTCTGTATTTCTATTTTGTTTGTTGTAATTTCTCCATTTTCCTTTCTTATTTTGCTAATTTGTGCTCTCTCTTTTTTCTTCTTTGTGAGTTTGGCCAGAGGTTTGTCGATTTTATTTACTTTTTCAAAAAACCAGCTTTTGGTTTGGTTGATTTTTTCTATGGTCTTGTTAATCTCTATTGTATTTAATTCCTCTCTGATCTTTATTATTTCCTTCCTTCTGCTGCTTTTTGGGGCTTTTTGTTCTTCTTTTTCTAATTCATTCAGGTGGTGGGTTAACTTGTTTATTTGAGATTATTCTTCTTTTTTGAGGAAGGCCTGTATTGCTATAAATTTCCTTCTTAGCACTGCCTTTGCTGTGTCCCATAGGTTTTGAGTGGTTGTGCTTTCATTATCATTTGTCTCAAGGTATTTTTTTAATTTCAGCTTTGATTTCCTCATTGATCCATTTTTTTTCAATAACATATTGTTTAATCTCCATGCTTTCCTTTTTTTCTCCTTTGTGTCTCTGTTGTTGATTTCGTTTCATGGCATTGTGGTCAGTAAAGATGCTTGAGATAATTTCTATCTTCTTAAAATTGTTGAGGTTTCTTTTGTGCCCAAGTACATGATCGATCCTGGAAAATGTTCCATGTGCACTTGAGAAGAATGTATATCCTATTTATTGGGGGTGTAATGCTCTGAAAATATCCACCAAATCTAGTTTTTCTATTGTAGTATTTAATTTCTCTGTTGCCTTGTTTATTTTCTGTCTGGAAGATCTGTCTAGTGATGTTAATGCAGTGTTAAAATCTCCAGCTATGATTGTATTCCCATCAATATCCCCCTTTATCTCTGTTAGTAATTCTTGTATGTACTTAGGTGCTCCTATATTGGGTGCATATATATTAACGAGTGTAATATCTTCATCTTGTATCACTCCTTTAATCATTATAAAATGTCCTTCTTCATCTTTCTTTATGGCCTTTGTTTGGATGCACCTTGTTTTAAAGGGAGAAATTCCTTTTTAAATGTGCTAACAGGCAGATGTGGATCCAGCATCATGCAGTCTAGTTGGGCAAGTTTTTTTGATCCTGAGCATCACATCCAGCAGGGCAAGATTTTGTTCTCAACGCTTCCAGGCCTGGCACCAGTCCTCTGCGGGTACCCGCGATGCATTGTGCGTGGGCATGGTAGGAGACACAGTGCAGTCCTGTCAGTGGGCCACCTTGTTCACCGGGGCCTGCTCTCTCTGTGTGTGGAGCAAGAGCTACTAAGAACTTTGTGGGGGGCACGATGCCCTCATTCATTCTGCTAACTTTTATTCAGTGTCTACTTTATGCCAGATAACACACTAGATGCACAGATATGGAGGTGGATAAGACATAGTCCCTACCTTACGGATGCTTATAGTCCAGGTGGACATACCAGCAAGTAAAGAGGTGATTCTAATACAGAGCAGTCAGAGTGATGCAGGCTGCTTAACCCAGTCTTGGAGGATCGGAAAAGGCTTGTTGAAAGTTCAAGCTGAGACCAGAGAAGGCATGGGATATAGCAGGTCAACTTGAGGGGATGGCAAAGTGTACAAGTCCCAAGGTGTGGGACAGTATGTCAATTTGGAAACTACACATATTTCAGGATGGCTGGTCCTAGAGTGCAGGAAAGTATGATGAGAAATGAGATGGGAGACGTAAACGACTTTAAATTAAATTGCCTTCTAGTTATTTTTCCCTGCACTCCTTCCCCAAAGTAGACAAGGAAGGTATATCTGTGTGTGTGTGTGGGTGGGTGTGTGCATTAGATAAAACAAAACCAAGAGGGAAAAAAAACAACCCAACCCTTGAGTAACATTTTCAATTGCTTGATTGAAGACTATTTAGGAGTAAAGTGATGGTCTCTCTGCTTGCTCTGAGTCAAGTTGGGGAAAACATCACATGCTAGGCTACTTATCACAGGGGCTGTGACCTGGTATTTGCCAACCTTGCAAATGCTCAACTGAAAGTTCAGTTTTCAAGAAAGAAAGTTACTAGGGACTCTCAGTATAGAAACAGAAGAAACTGTGCCAGAGGGATGCTAGGAGCAACTTCCACATGTGAATGCAAAACATCTGAAAGTCTAGTTGTGCAGCCTTCAAGACCTGCAGAAGCAGAAATTGTGGTCCTGTGAATAAGACGATGACTGCTTTGTGACAACATGAGTTGTCAAATCAAGACAGCAGATGTAATTAACAATAAGAACAATATCAAGTCTTGACATAACAGTTTATATATTCAATGACGTTGCAATAATTAATATATTGGTTCAGTTGCTATATCAAAGGAGAAAAAATAACAGTGGCTTTATTAAAATAAAAGAGTTCTTTCTTTCTCTCATAGAAATCTGAGTTGGTAAGAAGCTTTGCTTCATGAGGTTGTGCAGGACCCAGACATCGTCTCTTTTGTTCATCCACTGTCCTCTAAGGTCAAAGATGACCCACCACCACCATGTTCAAATTCCAATGTGCTGGAAGGGAAGAGGAAAGTAGGGCAAACAGCTCCTTTTTAGGTGTGGTCTCAATATACAAAACAGCATGGAATTAGCACAAAAACAGACATATGGATGGATGGAATAGACTAGAAAGCCCAGAAATAAACCCACACACCTACAGTTAATTAGTCTTCAACAAAGGAGGCAAGAATATACAATGGAGAAAAGACAGTCTCTTCAGTAAGTGGCACTGAGAAAGCTGGACAGCTGCATGTAAATCAATGAAGGTAGAACACTCCCTCACACCATACACAAAAAGAAACCCCAAATGGCTTGAAGACTTAAATGTAGGACATGACACCATAAAATTCCTAGAAGAGAACATAGGCAAAACAGTCTCTGACATAAATTGTACCAATGTTTTCTTGTGTCAATCTCCCAATGTAATAGAAATAAAAGCAAAAATAAACAAATGGGACCTAATCAAATTTATAAGCTTTTGCACAACAAAGGAAACCATAAACAAAATGAAAAGACAACCTATGGAATGGGAGAAAATATTTGCAAACAAGGTGACCAACAAGGGCTTAATTTCCAAGATATACAAGCAGTTCATACAGCTCAATAACAAAAAGCAAACAACCCAATCCAAAAATGGGCAGAAGACCTAAACAGACATTTCTCCAAAGAAGACATACAGATAGCCAATAGACACATGAAGATATGCCCACATCACTAATTATTAGAGAAACGCCAATCAAAACTACAATGAGAAACCACCTCACACTGCTCAGAATGGCCATCATTAAAAGTTTACAAATAATAAATGCTGGAGACATTGTGGAGGAAAAGGAACCCTCCTACACTGTTGGTGGGAATATAAATCGGTGCAGCCACTATGGAAAACAGTATGGAGATTCCTTAAGAAACTAAAATTAGAGTTACCATATGATTGAGCAACCCCACTCCTGGGCATATATCTGGAGAAAACTCTAATTCAAAAAGATACATGCACCCTAATGTTCATAGCAGCAGTATTTAGAACAGCCAAGACATGGAAGCAACCTAAATGTCCATCAACAGGTGAATGGATAAAGAAGATGTGGTGTATATATATAATAATATGTACATGGATCTTGAAGCACTGATAAAAACTTGTCGTCTAGGAGAAGATGAATTCATATCACCACTCATAACTTAGGTGTAAAGAGCTCTGAGTCCATCTTTGGGAGCCAAGGCCATGAACATGTGCAAGTCTTGTTTTAACTTCAAATAAAACATATAAAAACTAAAAAAAATTAAATTAAATTAAAAAGGTGTGGTCTGAGAATTGCAGATATCCTTTCTCTTTGTATTCCCTTGGCAAGCAGTTGTTTGCTTGGCCACATCTAGCTGCCAATGAGAGCTGGGAACTGGAGTCTCTGGCTAGGCCTATGTGTTTAGCTGGAGCTTTGGGTGTTATTGCCGAGGGAAGAGGTAGGAATGGAAGGTAGTGGGCAATCGGCAGTCTCTGCCTTAGACAGTAATCTCCATCATGTCATTTAACCTCTCAGCAGAAAGGCAGCAGAGATTATTTATAGTAGGCGAGGAAAATGAGACAGAAAGACTAAGAGTCAATACATGCAATGAGGCCACACGGCCTAGTAGGACAACCATAAAAAGCCTGGTTATGAGGTGCCCTGGTAAGGCACGCTCTTACTCACTAAGTTTTCTAAAGCATATTCCTCAGCTTGAGAATAGTGTTCCCAGTGATGTAGCTTCTTTCAAGAAAAATCTTCAAGGTAAACTCAAGTTAAAGTCCCGAGGAACACACGTCTAAGGGGATTTTGAACATGGCCCCAGGTCTGGGCTGGCCATGTCTTATTTTGCCTCTTCCAATCCAAAGACCTGGGCAAATAGGACCAGGAGGCTTAATGGAAAGAACATTGGATTAGGGGTCAGGAGACTGAGTTAGTCCTTGTTTTGTCACCCATGTAGTCATCTTTAACTGTGATCAAATGCATGCCTATCAAATGGGCCCTGAGCTTGACACCAGCACATTTTCTCACTGTATCTCAGAACAACGTTGTGAAGTGGATACTATTATCTACATTTTACAGAAGGTGACATCAAGGCCCAGAGAGCTGAGTGGCCCAAGATCATATAGCTTGTGAGCGGTAGAGCTAGGATTTCAACCCAGGCCCTCTGACCTCAAACCCAGAGCTCTTCCCACTAAAGCACACTGTCCTGTATGCCCAGCAGCTGCTGAGCGAACCAGAGTCAAATACATGACCGGCTGTATGCATGATCAGTAGCACTTCAGCTTGGTGCCCATGTACTTCAGTTGCACCCTTGTGACTCTGCCTTTTTGTGAAAGAAGCTCTATACTGGAAGGAAGATCCCCTAAACTGGCCTTCCTCACAAGCTCTGCTTTTTTTTCTTTTTCCAGTCTGCTTCTGGATGGGCTCTCCCTGGGAAACTCGTTTTTCTTTATTCATTTTTTTCTCTTTTCAGAATTACGAAAGGAATCCATGTTTATAAAATTCAAATAAAATGGAAGGGTCTAAGATAGATTGTAACAGTTTCCCTGGCCTCCCCACCTCCTCTTCTAGTCCTTTCTCCCAGAGGTAACCACTGTTAGCAATCTGGTAGGCATTTTCAGATGTTTTTATCTATGCATTTATTTCTGTCTAGAGTTTTTAAAAGTAAAAAACAGTCTAGATTTTTTTTGCAATTTGCTTTTTTCACTTAACAATACATTGCATTTATCTCTGTGTCCTTGGAAATTAAAATTGAACTCATTCTTGCTGGTGGTCATCTGTTGGGCTGGCCACAGAGCTGACTTTGGATAGTGCTCACATTTTGGTATTATATGATGTGCTGTTAACAGTGTGGACTTTAGACCCATACCATTTCCCTTCTGAATCCTGGACCCATCATATATTAGCTGAATGATCTTGCGAACTTAACTGTTGGATCCTGGATCCTAGGAGACTTAACTGCTCTGAGCCTCAGTTTCTTCAACTGTAAAGTGGGGTTAATAACAGTAACCTCCCTCATAGGATACTTGGAGTTTTAAAAGAGTTAAACAGATGGAACATACTTAGAACAGATCCTGGCATGTTGTTGGAGTGCTACATGAGGATTAGCTGGTCTGTTTATACTTGGATAGCATTTCATATTATGTCTAGTTTCCTATTACTTGACATTTAAATTGTGATTCTTTTTTTTGCTAAAGCCAATGCTGTTGTGATCAATATGCTTTTACATATGCTTTTGTGCCTATGGGGAAGTATTTCTATAGAATAAATTTCTTAGAATAGAGTTAGTGAGTCAAAGGGTATGGGCGTTTCCAGTAGTAATATAAGCTGGTGGGCTTTGCCTGAACATGCTTTCTTTCCTTGGTTCTCTCAGTCAGGTCACCCAATAGCAGCTACTGGGCATCATGCCATCATCCTGTCCTCCACATGGTTGGCAGAGCCATGTGGCAGCAAGCAGTTCCCTTTGTCTTTGTCTTTGTCTTCCAGGGCCTGGCCCTTTGTGATCATACATTAGACTGGATAGTTTTCTGGCAGTCCTGATGGGGATTCTGAATTGCCACTTTGTGTAAAGTGTGATGCACAGGGGACAGGTGACCATGTCCAAGAACCTCGATCAGATCCCACATGCCCATCATAAGACTGAGGCTGAGACGGCCCAGGTGGTCAAGAGAATGGACACGTGATTTCCCTCCTGAATCTGTCCAGGTTCACTAAGGGCTTGAGGACACTGGACTTTTTTGGCCATCATGTCTTTGCTGAGTGGTGTGGGGTGAATGCCCACAGTAGGTGTGGATGTGATGATTCACAGGACGCAGGGACCAAGTGGACTCCTGGAAAAATAGGAAGAGAAACAAGGCAGTGCTGTGCATTGACGCTTTGATATTTCTCTTGATCTAATTAACACAACAGGGGCTAAGGAATAAACGTGATAATCTGACTTGGGGGCAAAAAGGTTGGTGATTTATTTAGCTAATTAATGAATACTAATTGAGCAATTACTTTGTGTTGGGCACTATGCTTATTGCTGGGTGTACAGAAGTGACTAAGGCATAGTTCCTCTCTTTGAAGACACCACAGAAGTCTTAAGAGTCCTTGAAAAGATTTAAACTCTTAAGAACAATGGGAGTGATGATGATGATGGGGCCTGTGTTTCAACAAGACTCTGAGTCTTGGGGGTGGTGTGAATGGGCATTTTGGGGTCCCTTTGCAAAGAAATGATTAGTAGGGAGGCTTTCCTGTTCACATTTTATAGATTAAAAATTACATTCTCTTTTCTTTTTCTTTGATTATAAAAGATACAGTTGTATAGACAATTTAGAAAAATGTGAAGGAAATTAAAGATCACCTGTAACTATTTCATCCAGAGACAGCCATTGGTAACAGTGAGTATATTTACATTTGATCACATTTATATGAAGTTACATGTCCACCCCTGCACAAACAAATAAAGCATTTAAAAATTATTGAGAAATGCACACTCTCACCCACTCTTAGCTGATACAGAACAATAAGTGGGACAGAAATTTCAGCCTTGGGGCTCATTGGTTGATTATCATTGCCATTTCTCCGATGACTCCTGTTTTTGGCTTTTATTATTTTTTTAAAGACAGGAAAAAAATCTAGAATTCTGAGTGTTTAATCCCCATCCTTTGCAAACATTGCTCACAGGCACACAAAGCAACATAACTTCAGTTTCTACATTCATTTTAGTATTCATTTTAAAGGCCACCATTGAAAACTTCCTCCCTAGAACTTCATTCAGGCCTTACCTCCGACTGATTCAAAGTTCACAGTCCAAACTCCCTGCCTTTCCCATTTCCCCCGTCCACTCACCTCGTGCTGTTTCTCCTTCCTTTTCAGACACCTCAGCCCCAGCTGACTCCAGAAACACTTTTCCTCTTTAAGTCTGCTCCACAGGCCACCCTCTTCCCCTCATCATTTCTCATTTCTGACAGTGAAAATCTCTCCTTTCTCTCTTTATGGCTTCTTGCGACCTGAAAATAGAGGTAATTTAAATTTGGCAATTATAATGACAATGAAACAAATTTGTGAAAAGCAGAGTTTAAAATTCAGGAGTTTCCTGATGTTAAAACCTAACTCTCTCTTTGCTTTCCTTCTGTGGATACCTCTGGTTGGGGGGTGCCTCTGAGTTCACCCTGGACCTGGTTGCCCAGCGCTAGAGGATGAGAAACAGCGACCACGCGCAGGCAGGTGACTTCTCCCATCTGGTGTGGTAGGGATGGGAGTGAGGTCAACCAAAGTTACCAGGTTCATGTTCAGCAGCCTCTTCTACCTGCAATGATCTTCCTAACCCCCGTGTGAAATCTCTGCCCCTCTACACCTGGCCCCCTGCACTGGGAATGCCCCAGGCTCCAGCCCCGTGGCAGCATCAGGTAGCTGAAATCCTAGAGTAGGGGCTGGGGATGGCATGATTTCTTCTCTGCCAATGACGGGATAAGTCACCTCCTGGGGGCTGCTCACGGCAACCCTTTTCTCCATCCTGGAGGCAGGGCCTTCTGAAGACCTCACTCACCCCCTCCGTTATGAAGTGCTCCGAGCTCTCCAAAAGTCAGCAGAAAATGTATTAGTGTGGATTAACATCCCACTTCCCTGGCACACACCTAGTCTACCACTTAAACAACCGGCTCCAATTCTCAGTAAAAAATGATCTGCTAAAATCTGGTTTCAGAAGGAGGACACAGGAGGCATATAACATAGAGCCCATCTCCCGACGGGAGCCATCTGTTCTCATTAGAGTGATCTAGCAGCCTCAGCTCGGGAGGGAGGGGCCTCCAGGTGCTCAGAAGGAAGCCAGCTTGCCAGTTGTCTTTTCAGAGACTTTGCTTTTTTGTTTTGTTTAGTTTAGTTTTTGTCTGGCAGGCTCAAAGAGAGACTGTCCTACTTTCCAAGAGAACAATCGCTCCAACATTTTAAGAAATTAAGTCCCTGGGAAAAAAAATCTTGTTTGAGAGGGTTCGTAATGGCTCTTTGACCACAAGCTGTGCTGTCCGATTTATAACAGAGAATTATTACAGAAGTTGGGAGCCAAAGTTGGTGTGCACAGCCATTGCTTAAAAAGGGACGGATGCTTCCTGGGGACAGTGATCCTCCCCACCGGACCCCCCAGCATTTATTCAATCTGGAGAGAATCTGTCTGCCAGGCTCCTGTTCCTACATTCCAGGAAGAGCCAGACTCATTCATTGTCCTCTGTATACAGAAAGTGATAATTCCACTGAGCCTAGAGGGGAGAATGTGATCAAAGTCCTGCTGGTGATGGCAACTGCCTTTGGCAGGGGGTGTACCCATTTTGCTAGTGTCTTTCTATTGCAAGCCTGCCGGGATGCCTGCTGAGTCAAAAATATATTACTAGAAAGATACTCCTTTTTGGGGGTATCTTATATCCCACTGTAGAGAAAGGCAGATGAAATAACAAGAGAATTTGTCCCCAAATTTAAAATGATTTTTCCTGGATTTTATATTATCCACTTTGCCTGCAAAGATAGGCCTGAGGACTAAAAAATGTAACTCCAGGTCTCCCGCATATACTTGGAATATCTTTCTCCTCTCTCGGGGTCTCCTTCCTGCCAGTCACACTCCTCACCAAGCTGTTATTCTGCCTCCCATCAAGGGCTTGGTTTATGTAATGTGTCCTGTCAGCTGATTCCTGTTAAAATGTTAGCTGCTGTTAGGATATTCTCCTGGGGGATATTTGCATTTTAATAGGAGGCTTGAATATGGAAAAGTTTCAGCCTAAAGCTGAGAAGCCTCACCGGGGAAGAGAGAGGAAATTCTGGATGGGGGTGAGGATGTGCGATGTCGGAGACATTATCAAATCCTACTGAGTATATCCCATGGAACTGACCCTTCTTCCCTCTCTTTTACTTTTGTCCCCAAACCTCTGAGTATATGGCACCTCACACACTCCTGTGGGGCAGAAAGGAAGCCTTTTATAGGCAGGTAGGAAATAAGACAGCAATTTTTCCAAGAGCGCTGGAACTCAGTAAGTCCTGGTGTGGAAGCAGTACCACTGGAGAAAGCCCCCTGCACCTGCTCCTATATAAGGGAGGGGAGCAATTTAAACTATTTTTTAAAAGCACTAAGTGAAATTTTTCTTTGGAACTTGGGAGGAGATGCATTGATGTGACCTCTGAGCAGAAGTCAAAGACTGAATGAAAAGTGCTTCTTCCTGTTCCTGACCCTGGGAGCAGTTAGGGGTTGAAGTGAGAGCACAGTCAGCACCCTCCCCAGCTCTCCACCCATGCACTGCTGGATTTAACAAATAAAAACACAGGTGCCCAGTTAAGTTTGAATTTCCGATAAACCATGAATAACTTTTTAGAATAATATGATACATGTGCTATTTGGGATGTATTTATACAAAAAAAATTCTTGTTTATCTGAATTCAAATCTAACTGTGTGTCCTGTATGTTATCTGGCAATCCACTACCAAACTAGTCTTTTGCAATTCCTTGTATATGTTGTTAAAAATAATTTCTAAAATCAGTAAAATTAAAACTCTTGTACAAACATAAAATGAACATGTGTTAATGAATATGTCTTTTTTTTTTTAACTCATTGATTAATGAGAGAACCAGTAAGATGTCATAACTGGCTCAAAGGAGAATTCCATACACACACACACGCACATACATACACAATCAGTAAATGCTGAAGGAAAAATTTTAATAGATGCAAAACTAGCCATATTCATAGGGCAATAATCAGTTGTGTTCCACTGGGCAAAACTGGTTTGCATTTCTGTGGACAAGAGTCATCTGCATTACTATCAGTTTTCTACAACTTGCAATAGTTGTAAAACAGGCCAACACTAATGAAAGGCACAGATAACCAGGAAGGGTGTGCTAGACAGAACATCCAGTAATCATTTTTGCCTATTTTAAAGTCTTTCATAATTTCTCCCGATAGTGTCATGCTTGCTCCTGTCTCAGGGCCTTTGCACAGGTTCCCCCACCTTCCTAGTTATTTTGTACTTACTGTTGGTATCTTCTTTCAATCATCATTACTTCTGGGAATCCTTCCCTGACCCTCAGTCTAGGTCAGATTCATGAGTTACATGCTCTCATAGGAGCATATTTCTTTCATTATAGCATTTATGTCAGTTTATAATTCCTGCTTCTTACTGAGGTCTCTAATCCCTTGCCCAATCTAGCCCCTGTTCTCACCGGCTTCCTTTCTAATTATTCTCTGGTCACACTTTTCTCCTTTCTGTTCTTCGACCATAACAAGTACTTCCCTGCCCCAGGGACTTTGTACCTGCTGTTCACTGCATCTGGAATTTTTTTTGTCTCTTGGCTTTTGCATAGTATGTTTCTTTTCCTCTCTCAGGTCTCAGTTTGAATGTCAGAAAGACTTCTCCAGATCATCTTATCTAGAGATGCTCCCCTCCCCACCTTACTTTCTACCCCAGTGGTTCTTAAACCTTAAGCACAGATCAGAATGCCCTGGCAGGCTTGTTAAAACAGATTGCTGGGGCTCATGCCAGGGTTTTTGACTCAGTAGGTGTGGGGAGGTGTGTGAGGATCTGTGTTTTAACAAGTTCTTGGGTGATGCTGATGCTGCTGGTTTGGACACCACTCTTGAAGAAACAATACTCTGATGATTTCCTCTCAAAACTTAACATTATCTTTTTACCCCTTTACTGATTTGCTTTCTGTCTCCTACACAACTGGAAGTTTCACGTGGGGAGGGACATTGATACCGCTTTTCTCTGCTTTATCCACAGTACCATAGCAGTGCCTGGTTTATAGAAGATGTCCAGTAAATATTTATTGAATGAATGAGTGAACCATTTTCTCTATTCCTGTTCTGTGCTGTTATAAAAATTCAGGTGGCTGAGACTAAGCCAAAGAGACTGGTATTCGTCACTAAGATGAGTTTGTGGAGGAGAGGTCTTGATAAACCACGCCATCATCTGATCAGTAACTTGGATAAAGACCAGTGACTGTTGAGGCCTGTGCTGCCCCATGAGTGTGCCCTCCTTCTTGGGGGCCAATGTGACCAACCTACAGTTGGTTAGAGACATCAGGGCTTTGGCAAGCCACAAGCTGACCTGGGTTTTACTAAGACCAGAAGCTACCATGAGCAGAAGACCTGGGCAGGTGGGGTGGGGGAGCGGTTTGTACTTTGGCTTCAGGTGTGCTGCCAGGGTGAGGGGATGAGGCAGCTTGGGTAAAGGAACAGAGAGAGTCAGGAGCAGGGGGCACTCTCCCTCTAAGCTAGGCTAAAGGTAGTTCTGTCACTTTTTTTGCATCTTCTTAAATGCCTTAGGGTCCGTTGCCCTTCTGGTCTTAACTCTGGGCCTTCTAATGCCAATATTCCATTCCAAAGCCCTCAGTCATGGGGAGCTTAAAGCACACCCTCAGGCCTTTCTCCGCAGCAGCCCTCCAGGTTATAGCTCCTTCTCATCTACTCTCTTCTGTACCATTCATCTGGGCGTTCATCTCACCAGGTTATACGGTAAACTAATGGATCCTTGAGAAGGACAATATGCCTAGTGCTTAAAAGCATACACTTTGAAGTCAGCCCCAGATTCTAATCTTATTCCTGCTAAATGCTGTGCATCCTGGAGAAACTTACTTAACCATTCTGTATGTCAGGTTATGCGGATAATGATAGCATTAAATCATAGGGTTGTTGCAGGTATAAAAGAGATGATACTTGTAAAGAGTTTAGTCCCTGTGCCTTGTAGCTACAGGATAATGGCCTAATACTCCTTCACTGAAACAGCTTTCCATTTTGACACAGGACTTTGGTAGACTGCAAGAGTCTTGGGAGTTCGGATATTTGGAGGACCTTTAGATGACAGCACGTGAGCAGATGTCCATTCTGTGTGCTGGATGGAGGAGCCTCTGCAGACCTCAATGGGGGACAGAGCACCGGGAGACTTGGCTACTGCCGCTCATCCTGCTCAGACCCTGGCAACTGAGGGTAAGACAATAATAGCAATGTTGTATTCAGGAGCATTGCTTTAAATAATCCTTCTCCTTAATAGCTTTGCCCCTGGCGTGTGACAGGTGTTTACATTATTAAGTAAAAGCATTTAAACAGCGACCTCCTTGGTATAAGGGTGAAGGAGATTAAAATCCAAGCAGTGCTCCAGCCATTTAAATCAATGAGACTTGTCAGATCTGTAACACATAAGCCACTTGGAGGGCGCAGGCGTCTATTGTTTTTGAGCTTCAACTAATATCTCAGTATGTTCATTCCTTCAAAGCCTGCCCGGCCCTGGGATGCTTGCTAAAGGCTGGTCTGGCCACGGCCTCTCTCCCTTTAGAATCAACATTGTTTAATAAATAATAGCATCATTTAATGGCAAAATGTGCACCAAGTAGTTATGCTATTAGGAAAGATCAGAGCTTGGGTTGATTCCTGCTCAGAGAAATGAACTTTCAAGGAATCCCAATGGTCAAGTCCCTTAGCTAATTGGGAAGCAGCGATCAGGAATGCTGCCCTCTCCTCCACTAGCGGATGCTAACCCAGGCTGCTTGGCTTCACCCAGTCACCTTTTTTGGAATTGTGTCATCCCAGTCTTTAGCCACACTCTGGCAACCTCATGTCCACCAGTAGCATTGAGGAACCCAGTTTTTGAGACTTAAATTTTTTTTCCTCCAAAGTTTCATACTCTTATTCTCTCTTCCTTAATGATTAACCTAGATTTTCCACATTTGGCAATGAAGGGGAAATCTCCATTTAGGAATTGCAGCTGGAATTTAAAGATCCAACTCCTGTTCCTCAAGATTTACCTTTCCCTTGGAGGTCTCTAATTTCTGCAAGCCCCACCAAGCTGGTTTCAGGGTGCTGCTTCATTATTAATGTTTCAGTTCTAAAGGGGACATGACCCTTCTTTAATTCTTTTAATTCCTTCTCAATTCACACTTGAGTCAGGCTGGCCACAAAAGGAACCACACGTAGGTGGGGTTACAAGGCAGTGTTTGTTTTCTTCCAGCTGTGGCCCCATATGCTGGTCTGCTGTAGGGAGTGAGCAGGACCCTGATCCCTGAGACATGCCCTGACCCAGCAGAGTGTGAGGAATTTTCTCTCCAGATGGTGTGAAGGGCTTACTCCCAGGTGACTGACCTGGGCAATGGTTTTTGCTTCAGAGGAAAGCCCGCCTCCTACTCACAGTGGCGAGGTGACATCACAAGCCTCCAGTCTACAGAACTTCATCAAAATACAGCACCAGGAACTTCACACTGGAAAAGAGACACATAAACAGTACTTGGCCACTCAACATGTTCAGGACCAGCAGTACGGATGTGCCCTGGGGGCTTGTTAGATATTCAGCAACTTAGGCCCCCAGATCTGCTAACACAGAGTCTGCATTTTAACAACCTCCTCAGTGATTTGTGTGCTTGCAGAAGCCCGAGAAGCACTGATACAGAACAAAAAGGGCCATTTTGTCCACACCACCTCCACCTACCACAGGAAACAACTCTGTTTAAGCCTGGCTCAGGGAGGAAAGTCCCTTGACATATTTGTCCCTTGGCCTCTGTAGGATTCTTCTGGATTATGGCAGAATGACTGGGGACTCTTGGATTTCTGAGACTGTTTGAAGGGAGAAGGAATGTTAAGAACCTTCTGCAAGGGGATAAGAGGGCACGCATGTCATGGGTGGGAGACGAGTGCACAAGTTAATTTGTTTATTTCCATAATCATGCTCAGTACCTCCAACAGCATGTGGCCAATGGGGTGCAGGCTCCCCGGGGGCCTGGTGCAAGACTGCCTCCTAGGCAAAGCACAGAGAAGCCTCCCAGACAATGCAACACTCATTAAGATTAATCAATTCTGTCAGGAGCCCACTCAGTGAAAGCAGTACCTCCTGGGTGTTCAACTGCTAGTCAGTTGAGTCTCCACAGCAACTCGGGACCCACTGGTAAATGCAATCTCATGGTTTGGAAGGAATTCAGGTATTTTATTCACAGAGGCAGTAGAGACCCCCATGCCCTCCACTTGGTTAGCTCTGTGACTGGAGGCTCATATTTAACCTCCCAATATTTAGTTTCTCCATTTTAAAATTGATGATACTGATCTCATGAATGGTACTGATCTTATGAGTGTGTTGTAAATACTAAGCTTAGTATTCACCCTGTAACAGTGTGTATTACTCAGACTTAAAGTCATCTTTATAGGACATAAGAAGTATATTTCAGGAGTGGAAGGAATCTTGAAGTCACCTTACGAAAAGAGGATGAAAAACGATCATCACAAAGATGAAAAAGATCTCTGCTTTCATTTTGCCAGAGCCATGAGTTCCAGCTCTAGGTCTGCCCTTGTGTTACTGAGGTCCAGTGAGAAACTGGGTGAAACAGGAGCTAGGAGCAGGAGTGGGGCTGTGTAGGTCAGCTGGAGGCCATCAAGCTAGTTAACAGGGAAGAGAGATGAATTTATTTGTTGTGGCAAAATATCAGAAGATCTGAGGTATCAACAGTGTTGGGAAAAGAATCTGATATTTTATTCTTGATGATCAATGTTGCAGCAAAAGAGAAAGACATGGCCGAATACCATGTCAAAGGTTTGAAAGGTGCTCACGCAGATGAGCTCACGTGCACCCCCGTGGGCTCTGCCCCTCTCCTTCTTGATCCTACCTTCACTTCCCACGACTGGCAGGGCGTCAGTGAGCAGGAGGAGGTCCCAGCACAGAGAAGATTTTCCAGAGTCACCTATAAGCTTGCAAAGGACATGTCCTTTCTAAGGAAAATTCACTCCTGTAGTGCTATTCCTGGGGCTCGACTAGCATGCTGCTTTCCACTGACAAATGATTTCAGAGGGGGAGACCTTGTGACCTTGTAAATATGACACGTACATTTGAATTTTTTTCTTCTGGAAGCTAACTACTGAAAGCAAGAGTTAAAAAAAATGATCCCCCTCTGTCTTCTCTCTGGCAGATGCTGAAAATACAGAGAGGGGTTTTCATTTGGCAGTGATCTGGATGCCTTCTGATGGCCTGTTTTCCTTTGGAGCTGGGCTCCCACTTTCAGACTGCCGTCCCTTTGATCTTCTATTCCCTGTGTTCAGGTACTCCTTTGAGCCTACCTGAACCATGAGAAACAAATCTTCTAATTACTTCAGGTTTGGCCTCCTCCTCCAGTTCTCATTTTCTGCAGCTCCTGCAATGGTTACCAAATAAATCTGTGTGGGTCTCTAGCCCTTGGAAATAGCATGGAGGTACCTGCAGCAGCGAGACGAATTTCAAAGTTAGTTAACAGGCACAAGAGGAGTGAAGGAATTGAACGAGAATCCCTCCCTGGTTTTCAGCTTGGAGATCTAATGCTGACTGTACTTCAAGTCCGTGTTCATTGCAGGGCACAGCCCTCACACCTTTGCTTGTAGAAGAGAGAATAATTAATGCTGTCTCTCCTCCATGTGGTACCCAGAGCTCCACCCTCCATCAGCGGTGCCCCAGGTGCTGTAGGAACACATACCCTAAGGGGAAGCCCAGGCGGGCAGAGAAAGGGGAAGGAGATGGTGGTGGGCTCCGGGTTTGACCACTAGGAGACCTGAAGCAAGGCAAAGAGTTGCGGAAGAGCGGGCCAACTCCTGTGACCTGTCACTGAGTTGAAGCCAGGTTGCGTGGGGCTGCATTTTAAGCAGTCCATTCTGAGTGAAGAATCTGTGGCAGAGAGGTGCTGGGGCAGGCCAGGCTGTGATCCTGTATGCTGGGCGGTCCAAGGGGAGGTAATTAGGAGCAACGAGCATGAAACTGTGGAAAAGAAAATGTAAGCTGCGCAACATAAAAACCTTCCTGACAGTGATGTCTATTAGCCGATGGCATCCTCTCCTCAGGGAAGTTTCAAAAGACCCATTACTGGAGGCGTTTAGGGGGCCCTGATAACATATGGGATGGGGGAGTGGGCTGGTGGGAACTGCATTGTTCCTTCTCAGAGCCATGCCCTGCCCAAGCTGGTTTCAGGTTAATCACGCCAACTCACACCCCTTCGGTGCTGCTAGAAGGGCCACTTAACACAAATTCCTCCAGCGGGATCATTTCCCCTTGGAGTAATTTCTGCCTCTGCAAAAGGAAGGTGCCATGTAGGCATGACTATAAATAAACGCAGCACACCCCGCAGCTCCTTAGGGTGGGGCAGACTGTTGGGTCCCCTAAGAGAAATTCTGAAAACAAAATTTTCACTAGTTGGGTGATGATTTGCAAAATATTTTTGAGGGAGTCTTCTTTGAGATGGATAGGTTTACTCCTCTAGCGCACTTAATTTTTAAAATGTGATGATGAATCACATCGGGGTCAAATAAGTAGAAAGTGTCACTCCTCCACCCCCTCTCCCTGATGGCCCCAGTGTTTTGGGGGGACTTTGAAGGTCAACCAAGTGACCAGGAAGTGGCTTCTCTTGAGATAACCATCAGTGTTCTTTCTTTACTTGGTTCTATTTACAACACACAGCAGTGTGTTAGGCACCCTAGGGAGACAAAATGAGTTAGATTTGGGCCCTACCAGGGCCCAAATAAGGGGTAATCCCCTTATTCACAGGGACTCCTGGCAACTCCTGGCCAGGCAGCTATTTAGAATACAAAGTGGGACTAACAGCTTGAAATTGTAGTTGCTTTGGGCTCCGCCTCACCCTTGATTCTCCTAGGCCATCAGTCCATAGCTCTGTTGATAGCTTTTCATAGCATTGCTCATGTTCATCACCTCCACCTCATGTTAGATCATCAAGGGTTCATTCCTGGATGATTGCCATTGCCTGACCTTCCTGCCTTTATGTTTGTTCCTTCTAACCCACCTTTCCACCCTAGCCAGGTCCAAATCTGGAAGCCACCTTTTCATCATGACACTCAATTTTGCAAAACTTGTCAATGGCTCCCCATGGCTGCCAGGACAGAGAATTGGGCTGGAACGATGATCCTTTCCTACTTATAAGAATAGTTGATTCTGGTAATATTTTGAGAGATTCAGACCTATTCATTTCAGGAATGACTAGGATTGACATTAAGGGCTGGCTATTTCCTCTTCATAATTTATGATTTAAAATTGTATCTAAACATTGACTTTGATAATCAAGTTGCATTCTGAATCCTTTACCTTTGTAAGCTAAGCCCCTTCTGTAAGGTGAGGATGCTGTGACAGAACAGTGGTTCTCAGCCCAGGCTGCAAGTAAGAGTCATCTGAGAAATACTGCAAGCTATGGATGCCTGGGTTAGAATCTTTGAGGTGGGGAATCTGAGTGTCAGAATTTTTAAAGAGTTCCCCAGGTGACACAAATGTGCAGCCATTGTTGGAATTAATATTTAAGACTACTTCTAAGACCATTGTATTGCAGATATATTTTGGTTTCCTAATTCTTGAAGTCTTCTAGGTCAGCTGAATACTTAGCTAACACAAAGTAGGATCCTTTTAGTTAGATACAATCTTAGATCCAAATTGACATTGCTCTTTTGTGGCCACTATAACCCCAAACAAGATTCTATTTTCCTCTGATTCTGAACACAATTATTCCCCTAATCCATGCCTCCTGCCAATTCATCCAATCTACAAATGTTTATTGAGCATCAGCTATATGCCAGAGGCCCCATTCTAGACAGTGGGAAAAGATACATTAGTGAGCAGGGTAGACAAAAAGCCTGTTTTCATGGAATTTATATTCTAGAATCAGGTCTAGATCAATATGAATCTCATCTTGATTTTGTTTGAATCACTTCCCTAAGTTTTCAACCATATTTTTCTGGTTACTTATGCCTGCTTTATCCCAGGGCATCAGTATAAAGCCCACTTTTAAACTTGATTGTTTCTCATCTATAGAAAAACACTAAATCAGGTGAGAAACAATTGTGAAGTATAGTACCTAAAGGCTATTATGATGTCTCTGTAGAAGGTGGGATTAATACCTTTTGATAACTAGAAAGGTTAAGGAATCTGACCATTTGGATGCAGATATTTTGCTCTATATATTTAAAAGTAAGTCTTTCTTTTGGTGGTGGACATATCTTGTTGCTATAACCATTCATTTACTGTCTTGTTAGATATTGGGAGAAGACATTTACTCCCCAGTCCACCATTGTGTGTAGGGAATTCTTCAGAGTACAATCCAAGTTTCTATACGCTGCATACCCACTTCTCCCCTTGTCCCAAGGGAGGAAGAGTGACTCACTTAATGGGTGAGTGAATTTTGCTTAGTGGCCAGGTACAACTCAGCCCTCTTTCTTCTATTATTCTTCATCACCTATCAGTTTGCAGAGAGCATTCTCTGGTTCTCCATGCTATAACTCTGACAGGGGCTGGCCCCCATGGGAGAATCCATGTCTGTGATGGGGCAGGCCCGTCTAATTCAGGAGTTAGCAAACCCAGTTGGTTAACAGACCTAAAGACATGTCATAAAGGTGACATTTTTGTATCTCTCTACCTGGCTCCTGGGTCCTTCATCTGGTTCCAGGCTTGGGGCATTGAGCCTCCTCAAGCCCCAACAGTAACTATATCTCAATTCCCCTCTGTAGAACCACTTTCTCCAACTCGTAGTTTGGATTAAGTGAAACTGATTCTATAATATGAGACCCACAATTAGTTCCCCCTGGTTACAATGATTAGTTTAAGGGTGAACATATAACCCAATCAGACCAATGACCTGCAGCGATGTTTCCCTCACTGAGGAACTCCTGATCTTATCTGCTGGACCCAAAAAGGGTATAAGGGTTACAACCATTGCTGCCATTCTGTTCCAACATGAAGCTGAGGAATGGAGAGAAACAGTCCTGATGACATTGGTTGTACTCAGGATTCAACCATGACTGAAGCTAAGTATGCCTCTGGAGTTTTCATCCTAAGTGAAACAATAAATTATCATTTTGCTTAAGCTAGTTTGGGTTTAGTTTTATTCTACTTGCAATGGCAAATGAGACACTTCATTTTATTTTCACATTGTTAGTTTTAATTGATTTTAGAAGCTCACAGATCACCTCTATAACTCACTTTAGATGCCAAGAGTTAGAGATGACTTCAGACAGTATTAATTCACCACAAGGAGAGTAGCTAGCTTATAATGTTGCAGTATTAATTATTTTAGGCACTTTTTATTACTTATTTCCTTTGTCTCTGTTATTTTTTGGAAAGATAATTTGATGTGATACTTGACTCCAGTAAGTCTTTAATTAGAAACTTTCAAAATGTAAACAGATGATATTTTCCTGATTAACTGGAATGAAACTTGTTCTTTGAAGTTACAATGATCATAATAAATATCCTCAAGGAAACAACAAATTCTTTGGGGAAAGTTACTTTAGCTTTTCCCAAGATAAAAGACTGTAATTTTTAAAGTAGGAATTCTGGTGGAAGTGAAATAGAACTAGAAGGGTGTTGAGGTTTGAATGGGCGACGAAAAGGGAGAGGAGTCTTCTGGTAATGGGGAAGGAAGTTAGCAGAGGAAGAGCAAGCCATATTCACAACTGCTGCAGTGAAGATGTCCACAAAAAGTGTGGTCTCCCTTCCATTTTGTAGAATTGTTATTGGGAAGTGGCTGTCCTGCCAGGGACTATATTTCCCATCACCCTTTGCATCCAGATATGGTCATGTGATTAGTTTTCACCAATGAGATGTAAGTGGAAGTGATATGTGGCACTTCTGTGCCAAAGCTTTTAAAAAGTGGTCCAATTTCTGGATAACTTTCCCTCCTCTATATGTATATGGTCCAAGTGGTTAGTAGAAATGTAAGCTCAAAGGAGCTTGGATCCCTGCATCACTGAATGTGGAAAACTTGCTTTGGATTGTTTCGTGAGAGAAACTTCTATTGTATTTGGCCACTATACATTTACAGTGAGATTCAGTGATACTCAAAGTATGTCCAGGAGCATCAGCATCACTGGGACATGTTAGAAATGTAAATTCTCACACTTCATCCAAGACCTACTGAATCAGAAACTCAGATCCAGAAATACGTTTTAACAAGCTCTCCAGGTGATTCTAATGCATGCTCAAGTTTGAGGACCACTGTCTTCTTTACCAACTTTACTGCCACCGTAACTGATTAGTAGACAGGAGTTGTTTCCTCAGTTTTTCTTGGCTAAGCACTCAAAGTATTGTAAGTTAGTTGCTTTAATTAGGAATGGGTGGCTGAAAGTTAAGAACAAATGTCAGAAGAATCGGTGCAGTTGGGAAGACATTTGGTGAGTTTGAAGTTCCATTGAAGTTTGAAGAGAAACATGTTTGTTTAGAAACAACTTTTGTTAAGTTCTAAATATTTTCATTGTTTAAAGGGCATATATCCTAGAACAGGGGTCACAACCCAAATGCCTACCAGGTTGTCTAATCAAGGGAAATGGGCTGAGTGGAAGGCAGCAAAGTGTACTAAGCTACAGCTGATTGTTGAGAATGTGGGCCCAGTGTTTTCAAATCTAAATATTTTAAAAGAGAACTGGAAATTTGGATTTTCATGTCAGCTCTTCTGGTTTGTACATGTTGACTTACATTAAAAAAAGTTAAAAACAAAGCCCAAAACTTTTTGTGGTCAAACATACCCAAGTGTTGAATTTGACCCCTGGGCTGCTGGTTTTATAGCCTTTATCTGGAAGAACCACGGAACCAGTCAGGCTAGCTAATATCTTGTCTTAGTCATTAACAAGCAAAATAAATTTTGCACAACTGATGAGCTTCAAAGGAGGGAGGAATAAGAATTGTACAAAGCAGTTGCCAAGGTAACATCTTGGTGATCAGAAAGTGACGGCAGTTGGGTTTTATGTAGACGCAGTGGGAGAATGAAACATAATCTTTCCCTGTATTCTTTCTGTTTAAGATCAGTGAGGAAATGGATGTGAATGCAGTGCAGCTGCCTGAGATTAGCAGGAAGCAATTCTTTTCCCATTTGTGGAGACCCCAGTGAGGCCTGATCACCAGCTAGCAACATATGGAAGTCACACCTTAAATCTTCCAATTTGCTAGCAGCAAATCAATGAACTCCAAGAGCTGCTGCCCTAAGCTAGCATCTAGGGAACTGTGGACAAGTTATTTGATACCCGAATTTTAGTGAAAGAAAGTTAAACTTTTTCTTAAAGCAGAGGAAAAAAAAATTCTATTAAGCAATGAGAGAAGAGAGTTGAAGTTTTATAGAAGAGAGTTGGTTGTTTTAGACTATTTTTATTTAAATGTATCAGAAAACTATTGGTAATTAGTGTTTTATTGTTTATTTATACTAACAAAGTAATACGAAAGGCTTTTATACTTTATTTCATTTAACTTTATTTTTCTATTATGGAAATAAGACATTGTTCTAGGGCCTGCCAAATTTAGGCAGTCTCTTCTCTCTGGGCAAAATCAGACTTTGGTATGTTTTCAGTACAATGAGATGGAAATTTTAGAACACTAAGGGACTGATACTTGCCTGAGGAGATTTACTCTCTCTTTAATCCTTATCAAATATCCAGATATTACCTGTACTGACTTGGCATGCTGCCAGAAGGTGGGATTCTTTGATTGTATGAGTTCTGGGCCCCAGATGGGGTCTGAGTAACGTTGTACTGGGGGCAAATAACAAGGTGTTGCCCATGACACAGTCAAGCCTCTTTTTCATTTAACAGCCTATTTTGGACATCTTTTGGTAGAGATCTACCTCATCCCTTTTAATAACTGCATAGAAGCATGGACATTTGGAGGTCTCCAAATATTGGTTGTCACTTATGGTGTATTCTGTTTTTATTATGATAATATTGCAATAAGTATCCTAGCAAACTTTTTTTTTAACATTTTTTATTGATTTATAGTCATTTTACAATGTTGTGTCAAATTCCAGTGTAGAGCACAATTTTTCAGTTATACATGAACATATATATATTCATTGTCACATTTTTTTCTCTGTGAGCTACCATAAGATCTTGTGTATATTTCCCTGTGCTTTACAGTATAATCTTGTTTATATATCCTACAATTTTGAAATCCCATCTATCCCTTCCCACCCTCCGCCCCCTTGGCAACCACAAGTCTGTATTCACAACATATTTTTACTTACATGTAATATAGCATTTTTTGAAGGATAAATTCTTAAATGTGAAAATGCAGGGTCAAAGTATATATAGATTTGAGATTTCAGTAATTAACTAACTGTCCTACAATGGGATTACAACAATTTATATTTCCATCAATAGGTCACAAAACTGCTGGTTTCCTCTCTGCCTTACTATATATTATAAAATTTCTAATATTTTCCAATCTGGTATGGAAAAAAATAGTGTTTTACTGTTCTAACTTATTTTTCTCTCATTATGAGAGAGTTTGAACACTCTTTCATGTTTTAAAGATACTTGCGTTTCTTTTTCAGTTAAATATCTCTTCATATATTTGCTTTTCCAAAAATTGTTAGAATTTTTAATTGACTGTTAAGCATTTTAGCCTTTTGTCACATGACGTAGGTTTAAAAAAAATAAATGTTCTAAGTGTTTACATTCTCAGCCTAAGTCACCTGGGGAAAGTCTAGGTAATAGCTACACACAGCTAGTTGCCTAGTGAAAACTGCGTAAATCTCAGGCACAGGGGAGAACCCAGAAAGACCTAACCTGCACATGCAAATCAATAAAGAAAGACAAAGTCTTAAGACCTTCTGGAGAAGTTTACCGAGTACTTAGTTCAATGTCATGAGCACAGGTGAAGATTGGAGGTGGCAGGATGAATGCGTGGTGGGTGGGAGGCCAGGGCTAGGTCTGAGGTGGGATTAACAAGAGCGATGTACATGTGAACATGTCAGAGCTAGACTTCTCATGGCAGGGTTTCCCTTCAGTCATATTCAAGGACTGCCATTTTGCCTCACTGCTTCTTCCTGTGGATCCCTTTTGCTGCCAAAGCCTTTCCAGGCTAGTGCTTTGCTTGCACTCAGACGGATGCTTGTTTAGGCCAGCACCAGACTCTCTTGGGAGTAACAGACATAGTTTCTTTTGAATACCCTGTGTGTTCCCCACATGACACTTTTCCTCATTTTGGGTCCTAGGCTAGCCTAAAGCTCTCCATTAAAGCTAATGGTAAACCACAATCAGAGTTAACCCAATTTTCCTTCTTTGGTATTTATAAAAAGCAAAACTTAAAAATCTTGAAATTTACTTAACCAACAACAAATGCCATTGCTCTATTAATTCCTTCCCGGAGACGGTTCTTTCTTCTCAAATAGGCCACTTTTCAGACTGGAAATCACCCCAAATCCTCAAATAGCCCCATGTTTTTCCATGTGTGATCCCAGCAAATTGCTGTTTGCATGATGCCTTGATGGGGACTCATTTAAGAGCAAGATTTGTTACTGTATTCACTGACATTTTAACATAACGTTTTTAGCTGCCTAAATAATTGTAATACTTACCAGAAAAAAAGAAATCAAAGTAATGAAAGGTACTAAAATTATTCACACTTCAACATTACAAGCCTTAATTTCCTGCCTGAAGCATGATGAATGACTCATTTTTAAAGTCATCTCTGGGAGTCTATGGTGATATATATATAGATGGTTTATAGACTGGGAAAATCAATGAATATCACAAATTGTCAAGATAGGCAGTGTGAAGAAAATGAGGGCTAGCAAGGGGGGAAGTAACTTGCTTGAAGTTCTGTAGGTACCAAACAATACATCAGTATTCCCTGTGTTTAGGATCTTCTATCCTTACCCTGTGGAGCTCTTTCTGCCCTTACTACAGGCTAGGGGATGTCTTTGCAGGAGCAGAAGACTATGTACTGGGCTTTGGTGGGTGGGCTGTCTGGTTTCACCATGGCTATGCACATTCTGGGAGAGGTCTGTGACAGCTATTGTCACTCTTGGTGACTTAGCATCTAGATTGGTCAACCTGTAGATAGCGTGGGAAGCCCTTGTAATTTGAATTAAAAAAAAAACTACTTACTTGATCAAAAGAAACCTTTTTTTTTCTTCTGATAGAAACTGCTATCAGTTACTCCTTAAGGATTTATGAGTTTAAGGATGCATTTTAATAGGCTATGTACTCTTCTAACTGGGAGGGATAATGCATTCCTAGGAAAATAAATATATAAGTGTTATATTCTGCCTTTCTCTATATCTGGTCTTATAAACCCATGTGCATCTTTAGGTGTCTAAGTCTTTGTTCATATCATTCTCTTGGCCTGGGAAGAACTTCTCAGACTAGATAATTGTCATAATTTTCCAGGGTTAAGATCAAATATCACTTTCTATGATTTTCTTTATCCTTCTTCCCAAGTAGAAATAGCTATATATATATATATATATATATATATATATATATATATACACACACACACACACACACACACATATATACATACACACACACACACACATATATATATACACACATACACATACCTGTACAATTTACTTGTACTTAACATAAACCTCCTCAGTCTGCGGAGAATTTGAGATACCTTACCAATATACAAAAAGATGAAGGAGGGAGGATTTGGGGTCAAGGGGAAACAAGGGCAGCAAAATAAATGCCTACCACCCACTCTGGTAGAGTTGCTCAAAGAGGACTACACATTTGGATTTAAGCTACTGACAGCTAAAGCAAAAATGGAAACATGATGAATTATAAGATTTTACTCTATCTGTAAGATAAAAACAAATGAGCTGTTCTGAGAAAGTTCTTCCTGAATCTGAGATCTGAGAACTTCTCCATGGGGTCCTTTGAAAATGAGCACAGTGTGATGTAGGGGAGGACACTTTCAATATTCCTATATTGAGTACATACTTAATTCCATTCAGCAGTTTTAAAATGTTGCTCCATCTAGGCAGATGATGAAACACCAGAGTACAGCCAAGTAAAAGTGTTACCACTGAGGTGTGAAAACAAAGCTGTGGCTCATGTTGTTTTGGTTCTTTGCAATTTTTTTTTTAAACTGAATTATGCTTCCATGTACATGAATAGTAAATTTTAGGATATCTAAAGTACTAGATGGGCTGTTTGTCTTTTAGGTAAACCTCCATAAATTATTTATTGTAAGTATATTTGATAAGGGTTATATGACTGAAAGTTCAAGGTTGTATTTTTTTTCCAGCAAGAAGCAAGAATGCAGATAACCTACAGCCAATCGAGTACAGATCTTTATGGTTTGTCAGTCAATCTGTCAGAATGTACTGTATTGTAGCACTTATCACTTTGTTTTATAGCATGTGTCCCTGGCATAACTGCATACTCTTCAAGGGCAGGAACTATTTCTTTTTGTCTTTGCATTCTTAGCCCCTAACGTAATGCCTGAAACAGCATCTTTCTAATAGACTTTGCTGAACTGAGTCATCTAAAAAACTTTCCATTATCATCCAGTTTACGCGGCAAAAATAAGATTTCTGAGGGGGTTGGACAGGGAACATAGGATAGCTAAGCTATGAAGGTAGGGGAAAGGCAAAGAGGCAGGAAAGGATGGAAACTTGGAGTATAATATGAGAAAGCAAGCCCAAGGGGGACGTTCCAGTGGAGGGTGGTCTTACATGTAGAGCAGACAACATTGGGGCATCAGTTGATTAAAATAGGGGGACTAGAAAGACTTTTAAAAGAGTAGGTGGGGTGGGAAGGTATGGAAATGACTGGAAACAATCTTTTTCTAGTATGCCAGCTATTTTCTGTTGTTAGTCCTATTCTTATCCTTATTTCTTCTCCTCTGAATTACAACCTGCTGGAAACTTTTCTAGACTCCCTTGGTAGCGGATTTGAGGTAGGGTTTGTCAATGGGAACATTTAGGGGAGATTAGAAAGTAGTAGGAAGAGAAGTCCATTCATTTGGCTGTGATAATGATAGCAGTGAATGGTGCCGTGAGTGACTGGGGCTCCAGTAGCATTAGGGGTGGTTCCAGTATCGTCAGTAGGAGCTTGGTCTCCTGGGTTCCTGCTAAGCAGCTAGGATCAATAACCTCAAAAATGGCCTCCAGTGATCATTGCCTCTTGGTATTCATGGCCTTGTGTAATCCTCTCCCCTTAAGTAACTTGCTGCTGACCAATAAAATATGGCCATGTTGAAGGATGCCACTTCTCTGATTGGTTACAAAAGACTTTGACTACTGTCTTGTTAGAAGTCTCCCTCTATTGCCTTCTCAGCTTGCATGCTTTGATGAAGCAAGTGACCCTGTTCATGAAACCCATGTGGCAAGGAACTGAGGATGGTCTCTGGCCAATAGCTAGCAAGGAACTGAGGTCTACCAGCTTACAAGCAACTGAATCCTGCCAACATCTACATGAACCTGAATGTGTATCCTTTCCCATTTAAGCCTTCAGATGAGTATAGCCTAAGCAACACCTTGACAGCAGCCTGGAAGAGACCCTGGAGCTGAGAAAGGACTCAGCTAAGCCATGCCCAGATTCCTAACCCACAGAAACTGTGAGGTAGTAAATGTCTGTTGTTTCAAAGCGTAATATTTTGAGGTAATTTGTTACACAATAGCAGTGGATAACTAATATAACAGTAGAGCCATCAGTTCCAACCTCGGTAGTCAGTGTGTGCTGGTAGACTCTGGGTAACATCATATTCACCCCATTTACTCCTCCAGCTATGGGAGCAATGGCAACTTTCTGCAGCTGCCTATCTCTGGGTAATGCCACCTTCCCCTTCGCAGCATTTTCATCACCTTTGTCACTTTTTTCCTATGCTAAATTCTGTCTGAACTATCTAAATGGTGATTGATACATCTATGTAACCATTTTTTCCTGGAAAGGAGATTAAGGGGAATCACATTATTCTAAATGCAGCCATGTCTTTTTTGATGTTAAAAAAATGTGATGCAACTTTTGGTTTGTTTTTTAAAAAGCGAGTAGAAGTTTATTTCTCCACAGGTCTTGGTGTCTGGGAAAGGTCAGCTTCAAAAGGTGGAGTCATCTGTATATTTTTCTCTGGATATAGTAGGTATATATCCCTGCCCACCTGCAGGCAGCAAAGGCAATGCATAAGGGATTCTGAAGGACACACAGTGGTTTCTTCTCCATTTTCATGTGGGAGTCCATGGAAGTACAATCGCTGCATGCTCCCTGTAACTGGAATAAAACAATATGGCACGTGTATGAGGGCAAACTCTTAACTCAGCAGGTGAACAGCCATATCGACTCCATTTCCCCTGGAGACTGTGAAACTAGAAAGAAACCTATGTAGCAGGCTGGAGCAGCCCTTGATGAAGCTCAAAATAGAGGTGGCAAACTCACAACTACACAGCAAAAATACCAAGTCAGACGCAGCAAAAGAACAAAGGGAGAGAAAAAGACTTGTCAAAGAGGCCATATCCATTCACCTACAGAACACCCCGTGAAGAAAATGAGCTACACTTCTCCCACTCGAAGGCTTGGGGAGAGGGAGACATTCAGGGAAACCACAGGAGCAGAAAATTAGATACTTTATCTAAAAGAGAAGAAATGAACTAAAGTGTGCTTTTGATATATGGCTGAAAGAGAGGGCAAATGCGAAATACCAACGTATACTTGGCATCGGAAGACTGCCTTTTATCCAAAGATCTCAGAGCAGTTTGAGTCTATTAATTGACTTGTGAGACAGTTAAATTATTATTTGTTCATTTTTTTAAAGCAGCATTTTATTCTAAAATTTGCTGAGCATTTTACAACCCAAGAATATTCGTTATTCCCCAAATAATCTGATGACATACAGTGTGGCCATTCCTATTTGGTATATGTGGAAACTGATCCTCAGAGAAGTTTGGTACCATACTGAGGATCAGAGGAGGACAGTGGATCAGAAATGAACATGTAAACACTGTTTAAGCAATGGGGAACTCTGTGGAGACAACTCAGTGTTTTCTATGGCTAGTCCTTCATGGCATCTGTGGTAGGCAGAATAATGGCCCCTCAACGGTGTTCACATCTTAATCCCTGGAACCTGTGAATATGTTAATTTATATGGCAAAGGGGACTTTGCTGAGGTGATTAAGTTAAGGATCTTGAGTTGGGGAGATTATCCTGAATTATCTGGGTGGGCCCCTCTTTCCCTTACAAAGACCAAAAAGGGAAAGAGGAAGGTAAGAGAATCAAAGAAGTGATGATGGAAGCAGAGATTAGAGTGATGTAAGGCCATGAGCCAAGGAATACAGGTAGCCTCTAGAAGCTGGAAAGGGCCAGAAATATATTTCCCTCTACACCCTCCTGACAACCCATTTTAGTCTTCTGACTTCCAGAACTGTAAGATAATAAGTTTATGTTGTTCTAAGCCATTATGTTTGTGGTCATTTGTTACAGTAGCAACAGGAGACTAATACAGCATTTTGGAGGAGTGGAGATCTGAATGATTCCCTGACATTACAGACCTAAAATTTTATTTTCTGAGTATTTGGGTAGCACAATTTAATAATTTTGGGGGAGGCAAGAATTACTTGGGTATTTATTCATGACAGTAATGGATTTAATAGTTTGAAGGAAAAGAGTAATGGCAGTAACCACAGTAATAGTAATGGGTAATAGTTATTAAGGCTTAACACATGCCAAGTGCTGGGTCAGCCTCTTGAGGTGCCTCTGTCTCATTTCTTACAGCAACTCTACAAAGTAATAATTATTCTCATTTTCCAGAGGAGGAAACTGAGTCTGAGAGCCATTCAGGTAGTGAGGGAGCTGACATGTGCACACTAGTATCTCTGACTCTTAACCACTACTTGAAATAGCTTTTCTAAAGACTTCTTAATTCATTGAAGGGAAAGAACGAGTCGTGTGAAGGGAAGCTGTATAGAAAGTCAAGGACAGGACTCTCTTGTCACTGAGGTGCTAACTCTGCCTCCCCAAGAAGGAGGTGAGGGACAACATCACCTTTCCTTCTAGCACTTCAGCCAACCACTTTATAAAGTACCCACCATCAGAGGGCAACATCTTTCCCCCACTCTTTCTTGCCAAGAGACACCTCTATTAAAAGCAAACAAACAACTTCACATTGCATAATGAATGTCTTTCCTCCCAGAGGCAACTACAAGGGTGCAGAGGCCCTGGGGCTTTAGCTTACATAAATGAGGAGGGAGCTTCAGTGAGTGGAATCAGGAGGATTTGAGTTGAACAGGCCACAGTCTTAATGAGATACTGTTAGAACTAGCATCATCAAGTTTGGTATTGGTTAGAACAGAAATAATTCACAATGTTATAGGCACTATTGTAAAATGGACACTTATAATAATACCTTCTTCATAGGGTAATTGTGCGCATTGAATTAATAAAGGTAAAGTGCTTTGAATGGTTCTGTAAAAGTGTAGCTGTTACTCTACCTCACTCACTCCTGTGGCTAACGGTGCCACTATGGCTATCAGCACTGCTGCGGCAACTGCAACACCGTTGCTACTACCCCCACTATGATTACTACCCTATTGCTATGAGTACTATCCTGATCACGGTTACTTTTATTTCTATTACCACTGACTACCCCTGCTATCATCACTATTATTTCAAATACTACCATTACTACTATTGTTACTACAATAATTATTACTATCACTACCACTATTGTCAATGTTCAGGTATGGCAAATGCTTCCAACGTGATAAATATGCAACACAGCCTTCTGTACCTTCAAAAAAGTGGCCAGAGCAAATCCTCAGGTCATCCTAGGTTTGGCTGGCTATACTTCCTCTCTGGCTCTTTTCTCTGGGCTGTTGGCATTCCTTTTGCTACTGCTCAGGCTTGGACAAAGTGGCTGTCATTGCCCTGAGCTCTCTGAGGTAGCAACTCTGCTTGCTTCACTAATCCTTGTCAGTGACAAATACTCCTCAAATCTATTCCCAGTGGCCTTTTGAAGTGGACAAACAACTCCACAGCCATGAAATATCATGTTTTAAATAGAAGGCACTGTGTCAAATGTCATCAACAGCTCAGCCAGAGGGCTGCTGATCTCAGACTGATTCAGATAGTTTTCAGATAATAATAGGAACTAACCTCTATCGAGTGCTTATCAGATCTTATCAAGCACTTTTTGAGGCACTAAACACAGATTGAATTATTTAGCCCTCTGCAAAACTTTATGAGGCAGTTCCTACTATTAATTTCAAATAAGAACAGGTGAGAACACTAAGGCACACAGAATTTGAAGCACTTGTTCAAAATAACACAGTTAAGTGGGAGAGCTGGGTTTTGAATGCAGGCAGTCTAACTCCAGAGAAGATACTGCTGGCCATCACAAACCAGCACATTGGCTTCACTGTACACAGTGTTCTAGTCAAAGGAGGTTAGGTCCTAGTGAGAAAGCTGCCCATAGTAGGTGCTCAGTAAGTGCTAGACCAGGGAATGAATGAAAAAACAATGGGTGGAAGAATGAAAGTAACCTAACACATCATTTGTGTGAGTGAAGAAAGAAGGAGGCATTTGTGTATTCTAAACCGTGAAGGGGCAACTCAGTTAACTGCAGGAACAGATTGGAAAGGGAGTCACGGAAGTCAAGAAGGTACTGGTAGAGATCTATCTACCTTGCTGGAGATCTAGGGAATTTGCCACTAGGTTCTCAGCCTCTAAGGATCTTCCTGGGCTTCCTGGGTCTGCTGGTGGCTGCAAGTGACCTTGGCTTAGACCGGAGAAGTATGGCACGCAGTAAGGTTCCATCCTCTGCAAGTTGGCCCCGTCTCTGATGTGGAGAGTGATTTGTTTGCTCTCTTAGGTACTAACAGTTACAGGCCATAGAATTTTAGTGTTGAAAAACTCCTTGAAGATCAACCTCTCCCATTCTCCTCACTAGGAAACTGAGTCCCAAAGGCATCAAATGACTTAACGAGACCACAACACCAGAGAAGAGCAAGTTCCCCTGATTCTCCAGAAACTAACCCACATCTTTAATTATGGCTTATTTGTTTGTTTGCCCTGATCTGGCAACAGTCTCTTGCGCTGACTTAAACACCTTGGTGTTTCAGATAAAATGGTTGGCTTGAGCCAGGGCCTCAGGCACAATTTGCCTTCCATAACACTGGATGCAACAAAGACCTAATTAGCTAATTAATCTCCACTGCATTCCCTTGACACAAGGTCATACAACTTTCATCTTTAAGATGGACAAACTAAGGTAGTTCGCATTTCCCTTCACTTAATATTTAAAGCCTCTTTATAAGAGGAAACAGTCCCAAAGAATTCTATTTGCACTTACATTAATGTCATTTAATTAAAAACATTTTTCAGCATTGCAACAAATAGAACAACTACGTTGGCTGCAATGTATGTTCCTATAGCAGCAAAATTTTGCCTGTTTATCTAGTTAACAAATATGAGCATCATAAGACTGTAATAAATTATTTAGAGGGTATTTACTTTTAATTATTATTTTCTCAATAAATTCTAAAATTCAATTCCATAGAAACCAAGATGACTTAGTTACACAGAAATGTTTCACACTGGACTCATTTTGGCTTTCTGCAAGTGACAACATTACTTTATTAAAAATTTCTTTTGTCTTTTATAAGGGAGAAAGGGAGAGACCACTGTGTCATTTAATGGCTCACTCTGTCCTGCCTAGCATGCTAACTTCTCTATAATTGTACTTGCCCGTAGTTCTTCCTCCTGAATAGAAAATATTAAATCTCCTGTCCAAATCTCCGCTCTAATTATTACTCCTATCTGACATAAAAGGGTGATTAAAGTAACTCACGTCTCAAACCAATTTGATATATGATAATAAAAATTTCTTGTCAAATTCCAATGTGATCTGAGTGATTTAGTTGTATACATATAGCCTGTTACTGATTTTTTCCCTACTTTGATAATTCAGCACTACTTGTCTTTGGATTTTCTCTAGCTCAAAAGGAAAAAGGAATGCCATTGTTATTCCACTCTCACCAAACCTTTTATTTATAAGCAACCACTTATTAGTAGTCACATACATTCCACAGTATTATAATCCAGGTGAGTAATCTAACCCTAATACCTTCCAGTTGTGGATGGGAACACACGTTTTTGTTGGTTCAATGGCTTACACTTCAACCTGATCCCAAGATATTCCCTAGTTCCCTTCCCTCTGTTATGTCTCTCTTCCATTATTCCATTATTTGAGTCTTGTTGGATTAACATGAATTAGCACAGAAAATGGAACTTAAGTGTCTGGTCTGAAGGCCCTTTCTTCCTTTGAAGAGCTCACAACAGAGAAAAAGTGTAGCTCCAGGAATCTTTTCCTTTTATTTGTGACCCCACCAAGGAGCCACTATTTTTCCATTTTATAGATGGAGATATTAAGACAGAATCAGCTTGGGGACTTTGCTTCAGGTTATATAGTGAATAAAGGTTGCAGTCAAGAGGAACAAAACACAGGAACAGAAGTCAGTTAAATAAATAAACTCATCGCCCCATGCACAGTATTAGCTGAAAATGCTAGTATAAAACTCAAGGAAGGTTTAAGTAAAGTTCTGGGTAATAGAGCCTTAATAGGAATTTAAGGACATTTAGGAACTGCTTCTAAGCTTGTGAGGCCATGATTATGGAGGAAGTTACAACTCTTTCCTACAAAATGTCTCTTGGTGCTATTGTCAGACAGTTGGTCTAAGCCACTATGGCAATTCTTATTTTGTTATGTTTTCCCAAACCCCTTTTGGTGTTTTATCTACTGGAGCATTCATTTGAGACAAACAGCTTATGTACTCTTTCTAGCCAAGCAGAAATCAGAATGAATGAGAAAATCGCCTAAGGAAATCTGTCCTCCTGATTTCCCACATGAAGCTGGCTAAAGAGTCACCGTTCCCCTGACAGAGGCTTCTGCAGGCTCCACCAGTACTTGTCAATTGCCTGGCTTGTCGCGGGGATACTGGCAGCTGCTGCTTCCACTTCTTCAAAATGAAAACTGCAAATAAGTATATTCAAAATGTATATCCATCCTAGTTCATCCTTCCAGCTGTTTTCCTGGGATTAGACTAGTGGTGTAAGAGAAATCTCTGAGCCTTATTGAAATCCAGACTTGCCCAGCCAGTGGCTTCAGTTATTTATTTTTATTCACCTATATTCTTATTTATACAAACATTTACTATATACCGTGCACTGTGCAAATAGCTTTATATGCTATATTAGTTCAGGCTGCTATAACAAGATAACACAGATTGGGTGGCTTTAACAATGGAAATTTATTTTGTACAGCTCTGGAAGATGGGAGGGCCAAGATCAGGGTGCCAGCAGACTTGGTGTCTGGTGAGGACCCTCTTCCTCATTTTCCGATAGTTCTCTTCTCATTGTATCCTCACGTGATGAAGAGAGTGAGCCCTAGTCTCTTTCTTTTTTTATAAGGACACTAATCTCATCCTGGTAGCTCTACTTTCTTGACCTTATACAAACCTAATTACGTCTCCAAACCCCCTACCTCCTAATACTATTACATTGAGGATTAAGGTTTTGACAGAAATTATTTGGAGACATAAATGTGCAGTCCATAACACATATATCTCATTTAATCTCAAAACAGCCCTACAATATAAGATCTTGTGGTCACTCACAGTGAAAAAAAAAGTGACAATTAATATATGTATGTTCATGTATAACTGAAAAATTGTGCTCTATGCTGGAATTTGACACAACATTTTAAAATGACTATAATTCAATAAAAAATGTTTTTTTTGAAAAAAAAAACAGCTCTACAAAGTGGGTATTATTACCTATAGATGAAAATACCAGCCAGGTTTAAATGACTTGCTGAGGTCACCCAGCTGAGTTGCATACTCAGGTCTGACTGACTGCAGGGCCTATGTTCCCAATTAGGATGCTACATGCTGGGGACTTGACTTTTTAGTCTTTCAGAGTTAAACCTCTTCAGTGGTCCTTGCAGATTTACCATCTTGGACATGTGTTCTTAAAGGGCCATTGGCACTTACAGTTTTTGTATACTTCCTAGGGACTGATGGTAATGACTCAGGCTTCCTGGGAACTCAATTTTCATGCACCTAATTTGGCTATTGATCTGGTCCCAGACCTCCTGGTTTGTGTTTGTGGATGTGTGCATATCTGTGTGAGTGTGTGAGTGTGTATGTGTGCACATGTGTGTGTTCTCTGGCTTGGAGTGTCAATTACTGATGATCAGAGTTTCCCTCATCTTTTTATTTTTATTTTTTTAGGGAGACTTCTTAGTGTTTCTTTATTCGAAGGTTCAGTTGAGTATGGCAGTTCTCTGAGAGATCCTTTTCTCTTAATTCAGCAAAGACAAGTGGAATATTTTAGAAGAAAACAAAGGCAAAAGCAATCAACACCAACCCCCAAACACCTATATACATGCACTCAAAAATATATGCAATATAGATGGAGATGCATTTTCAGAGCACAGATTGATTATCTAAAGCAAGGGAGACTAATAGTTTCTTGATGGCATTGCCAAGACTTACTTCTGAGCCTTTAATTCTGCATATGAGCCCATGATTATCCTCACTGTGGTTAGACTCTCCTTCATCTATACAGGCACTCAAGCAAGTCTTTCCTGAATGTAGAAGGCTTTTCTCTGTGGTTTCACAGTTCCTGCCTGGAATACAGGCTATATAATGCTCTGATCTCACCTTCCCTTGTTCACATACCCTCCATTTGCAGCTTTCAGTGTCATTTACCTTCTTTGGGGGTTAGGGCAGTGGCTGGGCTTGCTCTCTTTTAAGTTTCTGAAGCTTCTATGGTTGAAAGATCCTTTCTGGAAGTCTCTTCACTCTGGTTCAGCTTCCGGTCAGGGGGGAAAAAAGCCTACTTTTCTTCCAGTTTCAAAACTTTGCAACACCTGTTGGATTTCTTACTATGTTTCTACTTCAGTCCTAAGGGATATCTCCCTGCTCATTTGCAGGGATGGGATTTGGGAATTTACCTAACCAAAAGAACTGGGTAACAGAAAAATACCTTATACACAGAGTGGCAATAATAAGCATACGAGAGAAGGAATATTGATTTTCTGTATGCCGTTCTCATATTACTATAAGACATAACATAGGAACTGAATAATAATAATAATGAGCTTTTTGGAAAGCACACATTTTTTCCTTTAGGCTGCCCCCTCATTCTGAGCCTCAGTCTCACATTCATGGAAATTCCATAATGATGGATACCAGTTATGATGTTTTGGATTGCAATTAACAGAGATCACCTCTGACTGTAAAGCAAGGAAGAGACATATAGAAAGCATAGTGGAGGTCATGTTTGGAAATTGAATGTGACCTTCAGAGTTAAGAAATAAGGAAATCTGGCTATGTTCCTGTTGTGGTTACACTTCTGTTATAAGTACCTTTAACCAACCCTTTATCTTTGCCTCACTTGCACAAAGTTAGGAGGTGAGTGAGAACATCTGACAGGCTGAGCCTTGACTGTGTGCCCTCATTGCCTATAGGGGATGGGGAGAGGAAAGATCTAGTCTCTAAAGCTTCCTCTGTGGGAGCTTCTGGGAACCCTCTAAGAGTATACTTAAGGAGGTAGGAGGTAGGTATTCCCCAAAACCAGGAAGGGGGCAGGTTAAATGCTATACTGCCATCAAAAAAAAAAAAAAAAAAAAGACACGGAAGACAAAGACCATAATGGGAGGAAAAAAATCCGATAGCTAGTGCAATGTATTTTCTCAGTACTGTTTTTAAAAGAAATCTCACTTAGTATTCTTAACACTGTTCTCAATTTCTATAGCCCTCCTTTTTGTCCTCTTTCTTAAACACATACTTTTTAGGTTAGCAATTGCCTTAATACTGTTAACATTTTATACTGAGACCATGCAGTGCTGCTAAAGTGTACAGTCAGAATTGGATTCAGAAGATTGATGTCCTCTTCAGGCTGCAGACCATCTGATTACTGGATCTCCTTTGGGCAATGAAGCTGCCTCCTTTTTCTCCTCTCTCGACCGTCAAGCTTGCACCACAGTAATAATATTTAATAAGAGCTGCAGTAAAACGATGTCATTGCTTCTCTGATGGTCAGAGTGGAACGCAGCTCCAAATAAAACAGGAGTGATAGTCGTACAGATAATACAGTTGTTTTAGTTCTTTCACCTTGGGAAAGGATGAGGCAGCCTGAATGTTGATTGATGCTTGTCTCTTATAGCTTACTGGAATACTACATTAGGTGTTTGGGTGAAATTGTGAGGTGTACTTGATCATGTATTAAACATTTGCAAACTATTTGCTGCTGTAGATTCTGACTGGATCTTGAAAAACAGCCTTGCTAGTTCAGGATAAAGGAAATAAAGCCTTTGTGTTTTTGCCAGCTCTGCCTGAATCAGGTGACTTTTTATGAGGATATCCAAGCTCTTTGCTACATTCATCTGTCTTTTTCTCATGTCATCCCACAATAAGTGAAGAATAATATGAAGATACAGGGGAACTTGTTTAAAAGAAACCTCTACATATAGAAATCAAAATTTACAAAACAGAAAAATTGTGGGGAGGTTATTTTTTTTGTTTTGGTTTTACAAAAGGATTCACATCAGGATTTCTTTAAATTGCAAAGTCCCTTGCTGGATTAAGAATATGACTGAATCACTCAGAAATACATCTATTATGAAAACTAGCCATATGTCATCTAATTTTATAACTGAACAACTGGGAATAATTCAGAAAAAAGTCATAGAAACTTAGTGTAGCTCTAGGAAGAGGATCTAGGATACTTGATTTTCATTCCCTTACTCTCCTAGACAGAGAAGAGCTTCCATGGAAATATAAACTGAGCCACTTCTTTCCACACACCTAGAAGATTCCTGCATTAAGTCATGACATAATCATAAGATCATTCTACTATTGACAGTGACATTTTCAAACTATGTTGTGAATAACATATTACATTGATGGTCTGAATTTTCTGCTTTGGAAAAAAAATTTTACTGAGGTTGATTCCTAAAAATAAAATGCATTTCAAGAAAATACTTTCTTTGGATTCCCTATTGTGTAATTAAAGGGAAGACATTTCACTGTAGCCTTTTTGGATCTTAGTTTCCTCACCTGAAAAATACATTTAAAAAAATTGGGATATAATCAACACATAATGTTAAACGAGTTTTAGGTGTACAACATAATAATTTGTTATTTGTATATATTGCAAAATGATCACCACAGAAAGTCTAGTTAACATCCAAAATGACGGTCTTGAACTAGATAATCTCTGGGGACTTTCAGAGTTTCCAAATTTGCTACTTAATTCTTTATAGGAGTGACATAAATCCTATGTTTCTGAGACTCTATTCCCTTTCCTTTGCTTAATTCAAATCCTACATTAAATCACTGATTGATCTACTCTATGCTTTATCTTCTCATCTAATAAATATACTTTTTAATTGAAGTATTGTCAGTTTACAACATTGTGTCAATTTCTGGTGTGCAGCAAAATGTTTCAGTCATACAATACATATATATATTCATTTTCATATTCTTTTTCATTATAGGTTACTATAAGATATTGAATATAGTTCCCTATGGTATACAGTGTAAATTTGTTGTTTATCTATTTTATATATAGTAGTTTGTATCTGCAAATCTCAAATTCCCAATTTATACCTTCCCACCTCCTTTCTCTTCTGGTAACCATGTTTGTTTTCTATGTCTATGAGTCTGTTTCTGTTTTGTAAATAAGTTCATTTGTGTCTTAATAAATATACTTTTAACTTAGTGTTTTAAAGCCTGTGTCTAGACTTATAGCTAGTTAGAGGTCTGAAAAACAGTACAAAAGAATGTTGGGTGTACCTAGATTCATTTTTTATTTTAATGAGGAACAAAATCTTAGATTGTTACACAGTAGATGTGCAAAAAGAATAAAAGTGTAAGGAATGAGAACTCATAGAGCCAATCAATGAGTAGAGCCTGGTGAAGGTCTTGAAGCACCTGTGGTGGTTCATCATTATCCTGAATGAGCCGTGGGTCTGGTGGGTTACAGTAAGATCACCTCATTAAATGGGATAATGAAAAAAGGACACGGAAGAAAACAGCCCTGAGAATACAGTTGCTCATGAAAGCCATGTGATGGTTGACTCTGAATCCTGAAAATATTTTTTAGCCAAGTAAAGATGAATATAGGACTTTCCACATTGTCTTGAGCAATGACTTCTGACACTAACTACCCAGTGTCAGACTTGGGACAAACCTCACAGGTTAAGGGCACAGTCCCACACAAGACTTTCCTACTTCAGACACCAACCATAGACTTGGGGGTTCCCAGGCCGTGCTCACTTATGATCAACTGGCTACAAATTTGGGGGTTCCCACTAATTTGGAATAATTTGCTAGAATGACTCACAGAACTTGGGCAAGTGCTCTACTTATGACTACCATTTTATTATAGCAAAGAGGATAAAAATCAGAACCAGCCAGCAGAGATGCATAGCATGAGCTATTCTCTTCCCCTTGAGTCAGGATGCATCATTCTCCCAGACTCATCAGTGTGTAACAATACACATAGAGTGCTGCGACTACAAAAGCTCATCCCAGCTTCTGTGTCTGGGGTTTTTATTGGTGCTTCATTTTGTTGGCATGATTCATTGAATTACTGGCCAAAAAGTTGAACTCAATCTCCAGCCCTCTTCCCCAGAGGTGGGGCTGATATCAGGTGGCTCAAAGCTCCAATCCTCTAATCACATGGTCAGTCTTTTCTGGTGTGGCAAGCCCCCATCCTGAGATACGTCCTTAGCTTAAACAATGGCGGGCCCACCTTGAATGATCTTATAGGCATAAACTATCAGGGTCCACTAAGAGTAATAAAGACACTCCTATTACAATGGAAATTCCTAAGGATTTAAGGCTTCCTCCCAGGAAGTCAAGACAAACACTACCCACATTATTATATAACACCTTGCTTTTGCTTTTGCCTGTTCTGTAAGGAGTACAAATTGCTAGTTCTCTCTTTATTTGACAGGGACCTCATGGCTGGATTGAGGTCATTAATTGGGTTAGAGACCAGGTAAAGTGGTTAATAGCATGACTGTTTTGGGTTGTTGCCCCCTTCCATTTTGGCACAAGTTGGACTGGCCCTATTGGAGCCTCTGCCCTGGGCCTCCAGCAGGTCTGCAGACTTATGGTGGGACATTCGCAGTTCTCTGTCTGAACCAGGCCTCAAGTGGTCTGCCCTGTTTGTTTTTGTTTTTTCTTAAACGGAGATTCTGGGGATTGAATCCAGGAGCTCGTGCATGCTAAGCACACGCTCAACCACTGAGCTCTACTCCACCCCCGTGGGCAAGAGGATGGCTGGTCTCCTACACCCAAACTAGCCCTTGGGGTCCTCCGCCATAGCACTGCGACCAACTGAGTGGAGGGGGAGGGCAGGGGGCAGAGTAGGGCAGTGTCCATAAGGATCAGGGTTTGTCTGAGAAGCAGCATGAGCCAGACACTTTACCGACACGTCTAGGACAAGGCGCCTCTGGCACTTGGGTGTTTCTCCTCTCGGGACTCTCCCGCCCGCCCCTGCGAACCCCGAAATCTCGCGAGATCGGGCTTCCTGTGGGAAGAGGAGGCGGCACTGTCTTGGCCTGGTTTCCGCCATTTGTCCAGCCTCCCTGGACGTTTACCGCAACCGAGCCCTCCTCTTTCTGCCCTGCTGTCTGGACTCAGCCTTACTTTCCCTATCCTCTCCCATTCATAGCCACAGAGTGCACCCTGAAGGCTCCAGCGTGCCTTGCTTCCTTTCTGGGGAACCCCACATTTCACCTGCCCCGACCAGGCCGCGCGAGCGTCTCCTGCGGTGTTCAGGAGAAGAGAACGTTCCCGGATTGAGGGGCTCGGTGGAGAAAGCAGGTGCTCCGTCATAGACTGCCAGCACTGGGGCTGGGGCAGAAAGAGACAGGAATGCCCTGAGGCCGTTCTTCAGTGGAGCCACTCCAGGTAAGGGTAGTGACGGTCTCCTGAGAAGACTGCTGGGTCCCTGGCTGCCGCCAAGCCCTGTCAGGGGGACAGCTGACCCCTGGAGCAACGAGACAGTGTGTTTTTAGTTGCTGTGGCCGTGGACCTTGGCAGACATAGGATTGGCGCACCAGGAGCCTGTGTGAGCCGCTGCCGAAACCCCTAAGGAAAAAAAAAAAGGAGCTTAGGCTGGTTGGTTTTATCCTGGTTCCACCACTGCCGACTTGAAGATCTTGGGCAAGTTATTTAACTTTTCTAAGCTTCACTTTCCTCATCAGTAAAATGGTAGCTTACCGTGAGGGAGAAAGTTAATGCTTGTAATATGCGTAGCATAGTGCTGGGCACATAGTAGAAGCTCAGGGTTTGCCATTAATGATTACGTTTGGATTTTTGAATAGCCATTGAATATTACTAAATCTTTTTTTTTTTTAAGGTAGCATACCCTAAATATTGCCAGGTCAGTGGTTTTAACAGACTTTTAGAGATCTATCCCTTCGTTAAAAGGAAACCCTTCACAAAATCCTAATCTGTAAAGCAGATAAAATCTATGCAGGGCTGAGTTCCTCTAGTTGAAGAGGGTCTGGCTCATCTAGCACCTCTTCTATCTCTGGGTATTGAGTCATGTTCAAAGTGCGCTTGAGAACTGGTCAACAGCACTGCCAGTCTGGCTTCCTTCCATCCGCCTCCCACTTAGCTCCTACATCAGAGGCACCTCTGTACAGTGTCAAAGTCAGGCTGTAATTTTCTTATTTCAGTTTCTCCATGAGTGAAATGGAGAGGATAATGCCAGCTTTGTTGTGACAGTGAATTAGATAATGTCTGCAAACTAGTTTGAGTTTTTGGAGATCAGCTTTAGGGACAAAGACCCTTAATTTCTAGCTTGCTTCTTAAGTATGGTATTCCAAACACACTACTTAAAAATGGGCCAAACCCTTATTCTGTGTAATCTTAGGATAGGATGGAAGTAGTGATTGTCATAAAAAAAAAAGTGCTCTGCTTAATTGAGAAGAGAGATTTTGAATTAGAGTTACTTAGAAAGTCCATTGGGTGACCAGGAGAGAGAGGACACGAGGCAGCATTTTCACAAAGCTGGCTATGAAGCTGAGTTAAAATATGTCATTCTGGTCTTTCTTGAAATTTAATGTCCTTGACTGAAGTCTGAGACAGACTCTTACTATGGGCTCCTGCTTCTAGTATGATTAGTTTCACAGCTGAGTTTGCACTGCAAACTTGAGTTTGGTCCTGTTTCCATCACATTATCAGAGGAAAGTCTGTAGCTTATTTGAACATTGGAGGAATGGAAGTGATAACACTTATCTCAAAGGTTTGTTACAAAGATTATGAGATAATACATAGAAAGCACAATGCCTAATAACATAGTAAATGATAACTAGATAGCTGTTTTAAATACCATCAGTATTATTAAAATTTTAAAAATCAAGGTATAATTGACATAACATACTAGTTTCAGGTATACAAAGGAATGATTCTATATATATTGCAAAATGATCACCACAATAAGTTGAGTTAACATCCATTGCCATATATAGTTACAATTTTTTTTTGTGATGAGAACTTTTAAGATCCCCTATGCTAACTACTTTCAAATATGCAATATAGTATTATTAACTGTATTAACTGTATATTCTGCCATTATTAACTGTAGTTACCATACTGTACACTACATTCCCATGACTTACTCATTTCATAAGTGGAAATTGTACTTTTTGACTCCTTCACCAACTTCACCCTCCTTTCCCTCCCTTCCTCCCCCTATACCCTCCTTTCCCTGCGTCAGGCAACCACCAATCTGAGCCTGTTTTTTTTTTATTCCACATATGAGTTAGATTATATGGTATTTATATTTTTTTACTGAACTTATTTTACTTAGCATAATACTATGCAGATCCATCCATGTTGTTACAAATGGCAAGACTTCCTTCTTTTTAACAGCTGAATAATACTCCATTTGCACCCCCCCACATCTATCAGTGTATCTATATATATACCCCTCCACATATATGCCATATATACACATATACACACATATGTATGTATACACATATATATGCCACATCTTTATTCATTCATCCATCAGTGGATATTTTGATTTTCCATGTCTTGGCTACTGTAAATAATGCTGCAGTGACATTTGTAAATGATGCTGCATATATCTTTTCAAATTAGTGTTTTCATTTTCTTTGGTTTAATACCCAGAGGTGGAGTCTCTGGTCATATGGTAGTTCTATTTGGAATTCTTTGAGGAAACTCCACATTGTTTTTCCATAGTGGTTGCATTAGTTTGTATTGCCACCAACAGTGCACAAAGGTTCCCTTTTAGGCCCATTTTCATCAGCATTTGTTATTACTTGTCTTTTTGGTAATAGCCATTCTAACAGGTATGAAGTGATATCTCATTGTGCTTTGGATTTGTACTTTTCTGATGGTTAGTGATATTGAGCATCCTTCCATGTACCTGTTGCCCGTCTGTATGTCTTCTTTGGAAACATGTCTATTCAGATCCTTGCCTATTTTTAAATTGGATTATTTGGTTTTTTGAGCATATTGAGTTGTATGAGTTCTTTATGTATTTTGGATACTAATCTCTTATCAGATAAATGATTTGCAAATATTTTCTGCCATTCAGTAAATTGCCTTTTCACTTTGTTACAGTTTTTGCTGTGCAGAGGCTTTTAGTTTGATGTAGTCTCACCTGTTCATTTTTGCTTTTGTTGCCTTTGTTTCTGGTGTGAGATGCAGAAAGTCATCTTCAAAATTGATGTCAAGGAGCTTATTGCCTGTTTTCTTATAAGAGTTTTATGGTTTCAGGTCTTACATTCAAACCTTTAATCCATTTTGAGTTAATTTTTTTATGGTGTAAGATAGTGATCTAGTTTCATTCTTTTGCATGTGGCTGTCCAGTGTTCCCAATTCTATTTACTTAAGAGACTATCCTTCCCTCACTGTATGTTCTTGATCCCTTTGTCATAAGTTAATTGACCATATATACATACGGGTTTATTTCTGGGCTCTCTATTCAGTTCCATTGAGCTATATGTCTGATTTTATGGCAGTACAATACTGTTTTGATTACTTTAGCTTTGTAATATAGTTTGAAATCAGAGAATGTCCTACCTAGTATTATTAATTATAAGTTTGTCGTCATGGATGCTAAATATCTGCCCATCTATATCTATGACCCTGATCTAAAATTCCAAGTTCTAAAATCATCAAAATGTTAGAACTTGAGGTGTAATGCCCGTCCACAACTGGAAAACCTGAGCCTAGGAGAGATTTTGATTTGCTCAAAGATAATCTGGGAGTAGTTGTCATGTAAGTCTTCATTATCTGTGCTCTTGCAGTTGTGAGCTTTCATGCGGGAAACAAAGCTTCTTATGCTCCCCGTCAAAATGAGGCAACCACTTACAATATTAATCTCCATTCCAGTATCCTTGGGTAATATTAGCTTCTGTTTCTGCTCATCTTATCAACATCTTTTTAAACTAGTTTCTTGTTGATTGCCTCAAGTTGTTAACTTCAGACAGTACAATAAAAAGAAAAGCAAAACTGATTGCGAAGTAAAATTGCAAAGCTTGTAAAGGATACAGGATTTCATGAAGGTGATGAAAATGATATTGGAGAACTGTTGAATTAGCAAATATTTATTGGGTATCTTCCATGTAGCAGGTAGTAGGTATTGGAGACTAGCCCTGAATAAGTCAGACAAAAATCGCAGCCTTCATGGGTCTGACATGCCAGGCTTACACAGAACCAGTGACAAATAGATCTGACAATTGAAGCAGTCAACAATCAGAATAGAAAATTAACAAAGAAGATGACATGATAGATGCTTTGGTAATTTAAAAACATGTTCACAGATTTTTTGACACTTCTCTTATAAAAGGTAGAGCCTGATTCTTCTTATTTTGAAAATGGGCTGGCTTTGGAGATTTGCTTCTAAGGAATAGAATATGGCAGAAGTGATGCTATATGACTTCCCAGGCTAGGTCATTAAAAGTGATATGGCTTCTGCGTTTCCTCTTGGCCCCCTGACATGCCATGTATAAAATCTAGCTATCTGAAGCTACTATGCTGGAAAGATCATGTGGTGAGATCAGGGAGAGAGAGAAAGAAGCCTGAGGAGCCCTTACTATTTTGGCCTCCAGTTGAGTCTTTCCATCCCAGGTGTCAGACATATAAATGAGTAGGCTGGCAAATAATCCCAGCCCTCAGACTTGGACTGTTTCAGCTGATAAGTGGAGAGTGACAAGCTGTCCCCACTGTACCCTGCTCAAATTGCCCCTTTGTGAGCAGGATAGGTGTTGTTATTTTAAGCCACTAAGTTTTGGCGGTAATTTGTCATGCAGCCATAATAAGTAGAACAATACCTCAAAAGAGAATGATATGAATATCAAAAGAAAATAGAGACCCATGAGAGAACTGAAAAAACCTTTGAATATTTTGCAAAACTAACCCTCTTTATGATCATTCTGTAAAAGTCAAATGAGAAGTGATGGATCTTAAGTTGAGTTGTCATTCAGTTCTTTTTGGGAAAAATAAATGGACCCCCCCATATTAAGACTTAATATTTAGGGGATTGGAAGAATAGCTTAGTGGTAGAGCACATGCTTATCATGCATGAGGTCCTGGTTTCAATCCTTAGCATCTCCATTAAAAAAAAGACAATGTTTAAAGATGTTTAGAACCTACATTCTGTTAAATATAAGATATAATATATATAGTCTCTTAATATATACTTTCATTTTTCAAAATAAAGTTCTAATCAAACCCTCCTGGTCCACCATGATTTACTCTTCAAATTTGTTCTCCATGGTAAGTGGAGTCATGTAACTGACTTTTTCTCATTACCCTGTTTTCTTAGGATGTCTTGTAGCAGTGACAGGAAAGGAAGTGGGATTGAGGAGGAGTTTGATTTATTATTATTGTTATTATGATTGTTATGATTGTGGCTTTCTTCTGGTGAGCTCTGGAGGAAGTATGGAGCACCTTTTTAACATCAATCTGAAGTGTAAATGGTGAATCAGTTAAGAGGAGAAAGAGTATATGTAGGGTCATCATTGTATTTTAGGTGTTGTAGGGTGGTATGATGGTCTTACCAGAGGTTCTATAAACCTAACCAAGTTTCTGTAACAAAGTCCCTGCAATTGATTACCAAGATCTTGCCTTAGATCAGCTAGAACAGCGCAATCCATAGTTCACTTGAACAAGCTTTCACTTTGAAAACCAAGATGCACAAATATCTTGAAGAAGGTGTTACACAGAAAATAAGGGGTCAACCATTTAAGTTTCAGTACTGAGCTTCTTAGAGTTTTTGTTTTGCAGTAGGATCCCTTAGGATGAACCTGGTGTTTTTGTATTGATTGCCTTCCTCTCTAATGTAGTTAGGGAGAAAAGAGAATTTTTGCAGAATGTGGAATTTAGCAGAGAGAGAATGTATGAGACTGTCTGCATTTCCTCGCCTCTAGGCATGGTTTGCTCCTTGAAGGTTAGAGCCAAGGGAATTCTTTATCTTCCAACATTTTCATTTAGGGCAATCAAACACCACAATTTGCAGTCTTCAGCTTTAGGAAATCTCAGACTTCAATAAAGAGGATGGTATTTTATTATCTCCTCGAGTTGTTTTCGGAACTTTGAAAAAAATCACACAAACACTTCTACTGGACTGGATGACTATAAGGGGGCAGAACAAACCACTTGAGTCTAGTTTCACTTAGGAAAGTAATTTTCATTGTTCAAGACACTTGTATTAAGGATACTACTACAAGTAAGGTTTTGGATTTTTTAGAAACCTCTTCTGTAAGTAGCCGGCACTTCTGTTATATTGAGTGCACGGACTGGGGAAGTGGCAAGTCAAAGGGATTGTTCATGGTAGACAAATGGAGGGCTCCAGAACTTTGTTTTTCAGTTAGCCAGCACAAACCTGATCTACCCTGTATGAGATTTTTTTTTCCCCTTCAAAAATAAATCTGCTTCTGAAGTCTTGCCAGGGTGACATGAACATAGAGAGATTTGCTAATGCCCTTGAATGTGCTGTCAAAGGTTTCAGTCTCAGCCACGGCTCTCTGACTGCTACATGACCATACTCAAGCTTCTAAACCCGTTTTGTCTCAGTTTTTTACATCTCTCAATTGGAGGTAAGTTGTAACTGTCTTGCAGCTAGGATCTGAAGCTTACATGAGGTGGCTTGTATAGTGGCCTCAGACAGAACCTGGCATATAGTAGATGCTCCATGAGTATTAAGTAGCAGCTTGCATGCTCCTGTGAGCCTCACCTTTCTATCTTTATCATCACATCAGGATGTGGTGAGGATCAAATGTGTGTGACAGGGAAAAATGCAAGGGACAAATATAAGGCAAGTGCTATTCACTTCCATGTAGAAAATAAGGGTGTCAGCAATAGATATGAAGAGGGTGCCCTGAATGAGCAGTCTCTGAGATGAACAGAAACAGCTAAGGGGCTAGGTCACTGGAAGAGTCATTCATTAGGTATTAGTACCTGGGCTTAAGGACTAATGTTTCCACCAGAAATGTAGGCCCTATCCTTATCCTACAGGCAGAAGAAAAAAACACTGTCACTCCTCAGAAGTGGGCTTTTCATTCTGGCACCTGTGGCAAGTTGGCAGTCCTCCTCTCACCTGAACACTTGCCAGAGCGTTTGGGCTCTCATCCCTGGTTTACCTAGATTAGTCTAGCCTTAAGCCTGTCAGTGAACCCCAAGATGGCCAACCCATGTTCTTTGCTCAGGGGCTGATAACAGAAGTGAGGGTAAGATGCTGAGCAGTGAATACTCCAGGGGACCTAGATGGAAAAATGCTGAGTCACAAACCAGGTGCAAAGGGTGGGTGCTGGTGTGCAACCAAAATAACTTCTTCACTGGGCAACATAGTTCTAAACAGGACCCCCTCACAACCCTTAAATGCTACTAAATTGAGTATTGTGGTGCAGTAGAGGATGGCTAAGAAGTAGGGAGTTAAAGGTCAACCAGTTGGAGGAAGAGAGAATTTAAGTCATTAAGGTTAGGTTTGTGCCCAATCTTGGGGGTAATTTGCCTGTTGCATCTAATGGAAGAGACATGAAACTTGGTCTTAACTTTGGATTCTCTCTCTTGCTCCTCTCTCTCTGACTTTGTCTCTATCTTTAGCCTTCTGTCTCTTGTCTCTGATTCTCAGTGTGTGTGTCCTCACCCCTGTCTGGTTGCCTGTGTCCCATCTCTTCGCTGCCTTTCTCTTTCTCTTTTTCTGTCCCTGAGTCTCTCTCTCTCTTTCTTTGTGTGTTTCTTTCAGAGAGAAAGGAAGTTTTCTTTTGCACTGTTTTTTATTAGATACAAAAAATAAGTGAATAAAAGCAGTTTATCTTTATTGCCTAAATGAGAGTTGTTGGATCCCGATCATCTCCTTCTCATGTTGACAGAGAGTGTTACTGACCCTTTTGAGTTGGACCCCAACAAGAATCCTTCTGTCCAGTGTTGCTTGTGCCAGTAGAATGAGATAGAGTTTGGTTCAGAAGCAAAGGAAAGTTTTATTGTTTGATCAAAGAATGGAGAGGTGCGAGCTCATGCCCTAGAGCACACATGCTCTCCCTGAAAGGCTGTTTGTGGGGCTGCTTTATAGGGATCTCATCAGTCGGGGGAGAGGAAGGAGGAGGGGAAGGGGCGGAGTGATCTTGAGGCTAGCGCAGCTGTGCTGCTCGAGCTTCAGATCACAGTGCCGGGCACAGTGTCTCTGCACACAGCCCTCTGAGCTGAGGTGTCAGGTGCAGAATCTGATGTGTCTGGTGCAAGGCTTCTGCACGTGGCCCCCTATAGGCAAGTGAAGCTAGACTAAGCAGAAAAGAAGAGGTTAGGCCTTATAACCTAGATTCCATCTTATTTTTCCTGGGGACACTAGTGGGCTTTGCTGGTGAGAAGAGTACTACATAATGTTCTAAGCACTCTTGTCTCAACTGGCCTTAAGCACTCTTCACGGAAACTAATCCAGGAAGAATGCAGGGTGGGAATTATTATCCTCATGCTTTAAATAGGGAAATCTCAAAGAGATTGGAAACTTGCCTGAGGTCAGCCAGGTAGTGGGCTGGTGGCAGAGTCGAGGCTGGAGCATATGCTTCTACCAGACACCAGAGGTGTCTCTCTCTCTCTCTCTCCCCCCACAACAGGGGTGGAGTCTCAGGACCAAGATGTTCCAACCTAGCCTTGTATAGTAAGATCTGGAATATAAGATCTGGGTCTAGGTTTAGGGTCAGTACTAAGGGTGCTGTGTACTCTACCTTCCAGCCTTTTTAGCTAGGTAGAGTTGATGACAAAGAACACAGGGTGGGAGTGAAGAAGTAGAAAGTGCAAAATGGAAAAATGGAACTTATATCCTATGGGAATGTGTGAAGGGGTGTGTTTAATTTCATGCAAGCAGTAGTTACATTTCCTGGTTTCAAATCTCAACTGAGACCACTAACTGTGTGATCTTGGGCTAGTTACTTAACCCTTCTGAGCCTCCTTTTCTTTATTTGTAATATAAGGATAATTATGTTACTTACATAATAAGTTTGCTTGTGAATATAAAATGAGACAGTCCACACCAAAATATAGTGAAGCAAGCACTCAGTGAAGGATGATGACACCAGCCCCAGTTTTTGTTTTGTTTTGTTTTGAACATTAGCTGGGACTAATGTTAGCTGAGACTAACCCTACAAGCTGCCTCCTGAGTCACTATATTTATTGAGTGTTTATATCAGCTACATATGATGCCAAGTTCTGTGGAAACAAAAGTAAACTATTTTCTGATCACAGAGCTATTATTGCCTGTTGGGTGAGACATGCCATCATGTTCCTGGGCAATTTCAGTACAGTGTGATTGATGTATGTTGAGATGAGGTAAACACAGGGTGGAATGGGAATCCGGAATGAGGCATCTAATCAAGGCTTCCCAAATCCAGACCCTGGTGCTACTCCTTTAATTTTCAGACCCCGGACACACACTACACAAGCTCTCCTCCTTAGCAGATTTAGTAGGTAAGAATCACTGATAAGAATGGGAAGTACGGATCGCCCTATGGGTCAGAAGCCTTACCTTGTAGGACAGACACCTCCACTGGAACACACAGGCCTTCCTGGAGTTTAGAGCATTAATAAAAATGGAGATTAACCCTTTCCAGTCGTTTTGTTTGATCTTTTGTGACTTCCTCTACACAACATGCGGTGTAGGTGGAGACATTTTAGCAGCGGGGACAGCAAGCAGCGCTCACAGCCCAGGAGGGCCTCCCATCAGCACAGTTAGCATTGGCAGGCATATTCACATTTTGTGAGTAGCTACAAAAGGTGTTTGCAACAGGCCTGCATCTCCCAGCTTTATCTCCATATGGGTCTCTTCTCACAGTAACGTTTACAGAAGAGAAATGGCAGGGCATAGAGAAAACAAAAGCCGTGGCCTGTTCTCCAAAGACTGGGAGGACGCAGTAGAACTGCAGTTCCAGTTCCTCATGGGTAGCATCAACAATTGTGCTGGCTGCTTCCCACCCGGTAGACAGCAGAGGGCTTTGCTGTTTAGGACAGAAATGACAGGTGTTGGGGATGCAGCATGTTCTCTCCTCTGCATCTCGTCATGGTCTGCAATACAGCATCATGCTTCTATTTTAATGTTTTCTCTTTCTTGGGAACAGGGAAATTTTCTCCCAGATTAGACCAACAGTTTAAAAAGAAATTATTGGCAGTGAAACATAATGATGTGAATACCCCTCTGTGATAAGATGAGGCTTTGCCAGGAAATTCACTGCTGTTGCTGATTTCTTTTTCACCATTATCGATCACCACATTGTTCAACACAATCTCAAAACATCATTCTTAGGTAGGATAGCAAAGTGGTTAAAAATACGCACTCTAGATACTGTGGTTCTGATATTTACTGTGTAACACTGGCCCGGCCCTTTACCTCTCTGCTTCACTTTCTTATCTGTAAAATGGGCATAATATACTCTCTGTAAGGCTGTTGTAAGGATAATTATTGAAAGCGGTTCCTGGCTGACACAGTGAGTTCTATATAAGAGTTTGCTATGAGTATTACTATAAGCATACAACGAAACTTTTCATGCTAGATATTCCTTGTGGTGAATTTAAATATATTTCATGTGGCAACCAGCATGTTAGTACTGGCTCTGGGTTCAGTTGAATGGCTCTGAACCTTGGTTCAGTACTTAATAAATGTGTGACCTTGGCCAAATTATTGACCTTTTTGTGCTTCAATTTTCTTATCTATAAAATGGAGACAAATAATTGTAATTCCTTCAAAGCATTGTGGTGAGGGCTAAATGAGATAATACATGAAAAATAAGTCATGTTACTTCTCTGTGCTTAAATGCAGAATGGGGATTATCATGGAACCTAGCTTATGGGGCTGTTTTGAGAATTGAGGATTAGACATAGATATGGTGCTTAGAACAGTGCTGTAGACATGGTAAGCACACGCTACTTATTAGCCATTGTTTTTATTAAATGACTACCACTTCCATCGAGTCATAATATTACTACTACCATCTATTTAATGTGCATTGTACTTAAGATTCTGATATAGTGACCCACATAGTCCAACTTGTCTCACTTTGTCTTTCCTTTGGAATTGGCAGTTTTCACCCTCCCCTCCCATTTTGGCCTATTTATCCACTCTGATTTTTTATTGACTTAATTACCACTTCCCTGAGTACTGTCTGCACACACCAAGTTAATGGCATGTTATTTGCTGAGTGAGACTTTTTCCCCATCTTGCTTCGGTCTTGGAAGTCTCTCGAGCTCCCTCCTGACATAAAGAGCTCAGGTGTAATGTTATTAAAACTCCCACTGGGCTCCTGGTGTACCTCAGTTTTGTGACTATAACTGCTTTTAAGCAATTTCAGAATGTTATTAGCCTGAGGCCTTTGCTTAGGCAGGAAGAGTTAGCATTAATTAATTAATGCTCCCAGTCTTGGACGGTTTGGAATCTTTGTATGTTTTACCTTTCGTAGTGAATGTCAGAACATACAAACTCTGACTTATATAATTAATTCCTCAGCTTCCTCAAATCCTTTCTGGAAATATAATATAAAAAGAATATAAATAGTGGAATATAAAAAGTGGACATAGTAAGCACATGCTACTCATTAGCCATTGTTTTTACTAAATGACTACCACCGCCATCGAGTCATTATAATACTACTACTACCATTTATTTAATGTGCATTGTACTTAAGATTCTGATATAGTGACCCACATAGTCCAACTTGTCTCACTTTGTATTTCTCTTAAATCTTCCCTGCATCATTCATTTCTTCATTCACAATTTGAAGCATTTATTTAGTGCCTACTGTATGCTAGGCATGTGGGAGGGAAGTAGAGGTGAAAATGAGAAGGCCTAGAGGAAGAGAAAGGTGTCATAGGAATGCCCAGACCCATTTCTGTAGTGTAAAAAAGAATGAATAAATGAATAAGAATAATAATTAACCTTTACTGAGCTCTTAATATTGGCTGTGCATGCTTTACCTTATTCAGTCTTTGAGAACAATTACCATTATGCCCATTTTTTAGAGGTGAAAAATGAGGCTTAGAGAGATCAAGCAACTCTCTCAAGATCACACTGCTGGAAAGTGGCAGAACCATCATTGAAATCTGGGCCTGTTTAGCTCAGAGCCCATGATCTTAAACAGTACACTTTTCTGCCTCAAAGTCAATGAATGATCGCTGTTCGCATCCCTAAGGGACAATGAGCTGCTGAGAGGTCGTGCTGGTTCCTGTATTTCCCCAGTGAGAGGACAGCCACATCAGATGCAGAAGAACAAGCTCCCGCCGCCTCTTCATTTACCTACCTGCCAAGGGAGGCTTGTGAGTAAAACAGCTTCATCTGATGCCTTTGCTGCTTGGGACTGGTGCTTCATGGCCCAACTATGCTATTTAAAACATAACGCTGATGGTAAGAATAATAACAGCCGATAATTATGCAGTGCTAACTAGGTTCTATTCTAAATATTAATTTATCTAATCATCACAGTAACATGCTAGTCTTAGTTTGGTTTCCCCAGAAGCCTACACTGATACTAGTATTTTAGCATCAGTAGTTTATTTGGGAGGTGAAGAGACTCCATAGGGAAATGGGGAGGCAGCCAATAAAGGATGAGCAACCAGGGCTTAATGTCCCTGGGACTCTGTGAACTGGCAGGACTGTGTGCCTAGGAATTATCTCACCAGAGGGCAAAGGGGTGTGGTACTCACACACCAACTCGTGTGTGACTTGGACTGGTTCAGGACCTCTCCTAGGGCATATTAGTTCTTTGGAACTTCTGCCCTGGCGTAGCAGAGGCAGAATGACTTTGGCTGCCAGAGAAAGCCCTCAGGCAGTTGAAGGTCTGGCTGCCAGCTCCACAGTGGCAAGGCCCAAGGGCCTGTGGGGAGGGCATTGACAGCTCTGCTATAGTCCCAACCCCGAGGAGCCCGAGGTACAGGAGATAAGTGACTTGCCCAGGGACACACGGCTTAGTGGTGTTATGGGTTGAATTATGTCCCCACCTCTACCATCCCGCTTCATATGATGGTTCCCTGCCTGCCCTCCCTCCCCACATCACCCCAATACCACAGAATGTGACCTTATTTGAAAATAGGGTCATTGCACATGTAATTAGTTAAGATGAGGTAATTAGAGTGGGCCTCAATCCAATATGACTGTTGTCCTTATGAAAAGGGAAATTTGGGCACAGACACTTACACAGTGTCTCACAGGGAGTGCCAGATGAAGTTGAAGGCAGAGATCAGGGTGATGCTTCTACAAGCCAAGGAATGCCAAAGATAACCAGTGAAACACTAGAAGCTAGGTAGGAGGCATGGAACAGATTCTCTCTCACAGCCCTCAGAAGGAGCCAGCCTTGCCCACAGCTTGCTCAGACATGCAGTCTGCAGAACTGTGAAACAATAAATTTCTGTTATTTAAGCCACATTGGTACTTTGATAGGGCAGCTCTGGCAAAGTAATATAAATGGCAACTGTTACTTGTTGGTTATTGTTTCTAGCCCCAAGCTGTGGGTGCACTGAACATGGTGTAGGGAGAGGGAGAAAAAGGATGGGAGCTAGCAGGCACTGTCAGAATGTTATAGTCTTTCTTGCTTCCTCCTTACTTGACTCTTCCCACTTCTCTTCCTTCTCACCGCCAAACGTAATATTAAGTGTGTTGAGCTTTTTACATGCATTACTCCATTTAATCTCCACACAGCCTGAATGAGAAGGTAATATAGGTATCTCTGTTTTATAGACAAGGCGACTGTGGATTCAGAAAGGTTAAGTAACTTGCCTAAGGACACAAAGTAGGTCAGTGTCAAGCCAGGATGCAAACTCAGCCAGTCTCTTGCTGTGCCATCTCCACCATTGCAGTAGCCAGACTGACTCATGTCCAAAGAACAGACAGCTATTTTATAGCCATCTTAGGAACCAAACAAAGATGTTGCCGGGGAGACCACAGGGAGGGAAAGAGTCTCTCAGAGAGAAGCACTAAGCAACAGAATATTAAGTGGCATCAGGCACAAAGTCCTGAATGGATTATGTAAATACTATCTTCCATTTTGAGTACTTAAAGTTCTTCTCCTTTTTAATATTTGTAAAGATCCGTGGAGAGGAGATGTTTTCCTCCTATCCCAGAGGTGATCTGTGAACACTCTCAGTATGGAGTTAGAGTAACTTAAGGATATGATTCTGCAGAACTGCACTTGTTCGCTGCCCCTGCCTGCCCTCCCTCCCTAATTCAGTGTCAATACTGCAAGAAATTTGGTTCTTCTGCTTTGTCATTTTTATTTTCATCCAGAAAAATGTTCTGCCATGTGTCTTTTGTTCTTTTTCGGAGGCAGCTGAGAAGTTATAATTTACTGGCATGTAGAGAAAAGTGGATTTTTTCATTGCAATTCCATTTCTCCCCTCCTTTGGGATTCTTGGGAAAACCTGATTAAAATGTCAGCCAGAAGAATGGTTGGTGATTCTTTAAAAGGACTGATTAAACCAGGATGACCCATAGCACTAACAGGAGAAGAAAACCCTGTGGGGATCTGAGCATGTAACTTTTTAGTTATTTGAGTATAGCAAAAAAAACTCAGAAAGAAAGAAATAAGAAGCTTGATAGAGAAGAAGGGTGATAATAAAATTATTACTAACAATGGTAATAATAAATTCCACTTGAGCAATTTCTGTCCTAGGCCTTGTACTATGTCCTTGTCTGTATTATCTCTAACATCTAAGCTCTTGGACGTAGGTAGGATTGCCCCTGTTATCTGTAGAGTATAAGTCATGTGCCTGTGGTCATACAGCCAGAGCCTGTCTCCTGGGGCCTGAAGTTCATACTGAGGGAGAGTCTAAAGACCCTTAATAGGAGATTGTCACTCCAGGATGAGGCCGCACCACATTTGGAGAATTGATTTCTTCTACCTGGGATTTAAGCACTAACTCTTTCTGTGCTTTTCTGGTACTCAGCCGTTTTGCCCTGATCTTATACCTGCTTTCAGAATTTCTTGCTAATTTTTTCCTGTTTAAAACTTCCCCTTTGTTAGAGGATTAAATGAGTTAATGAAACAGTAACTGGCAAAAGCTGTTAGCTGTTACTGTTATCTTTAACTGTTACTTTGATTTTATTTTGTGTTTTTATACCTTGATGCCAATAAAGGCAACTTTCATTTATTAAAAAAAAATTCTCCCTTTGGAAAAAAGAAAATCACAAATACATACATAGAACCATGTGGTTCAGTAGAAAAGAATTTTTTTGACTTGACTACAATATTCTAATTTTGTGTTTTCTGAGAATTGGATTCTACATGTTGAGCAATCCAAAGAGGGAACATCAAAGTGGGACCAAAACCTGTGGCCTGATACCCACTGAGCTTATTTGTGGCTCCCACTTGTATCCTATGGCTGCACTGTGGAATGGAGGCCAGCAAAGGGACAGGACCATTGTCCAATTGATTTTGGCCAGACTTATTGAGAGCCTGGCCCCACTAACTTCTCTATTTCTTTCTTCTGTCATTCAAGGCCGAGTCTAGTTAAACCGCACAGAATATCCTCCTGTGCTAAATCTGTTCATTGTTTTCACGGCATGAAGCACTGTATTATGTTACTCTTTAATTATTTTATTTTATAGTAATAGTTTTGTCTGCACAATGGATTGTGAGCTCCATGTAGGTACGAAGAGATCTCTCTTTACTTTGCCTGTCTTCCCTCATTCCTCCCAGCCCCTATTCTTCATCTCTGTGCTGATCACAATGCTAGGGATATAGAAAGTGCTCAGAATCTACTATTAAATGACTGTTAACCATTTTTGTTTTAGAGTGTCAATGTCTGTGGTAAAGCATGTGTCATGTAGAATGAAGAGGTGCTCCATTATCAGGTTGTGAGTCGGTGTGGGGAATGTGAAAGAGAAAATGTCAGGAAGAGCAGTGACCCTATAGACCACTGTTAAGCCCAGAGTTGGGAGATTCCCTTAAAAAAATCCCTTGAGGTATCTCTGCACTGACAGGGAGTAATAAACAGTGGTGATTATTGGCACCTGTTCTTAGTTGTGGTACATCTGCTGGCTCCTTCCCAAAATAGACTACATACTGGCAACGGGGAGAATGTGTATTACCTCAAAATTTTTTCTTTGTTTGGAAATGATGAATTTCTATAAAAGGAGTGGGACAGATCTGTTCCTCCATCTAGGATGAAATAAAATGTTGTAATTGGATATCCCCATGGGTCCCCAGTCTCTATGCCAAGGAAAGCCATAAACAGGGATGAAACACCTCCTGTGCCCTAAAGAATTTCCAGGTCACCTTCAGAATTTCCTCCTTATGGAGCAGAGGACCACTCTTGTTGCCATCATTCAGTTACCTGTAGGACTCTTGGACTGTTCACACAACTGAAGAATTACATCTTCTAGCAGAGGGTAGAGTTGGTGCAGGAAATATCAGGATCTTACTTTAGCCCACACTTTATAATAGAATCTAAAGCATGAATCTCTATCTCTTGGATCCTGCAATTTTCTTATCTTTGTGAAAAATATAATCAAACTGTTTTCTTCCCTGGAGGACAGTGACATCACTAATTTGTTTGGACCCTAGAACATGCATTCTCTTTTTTTTGGTCTTTCTACACATGCTTTCAACCTTCTTATCATACATAAATCAAGAGACTCTATAGAAAAAACTCAACTATCAGTCATTTCTTCCTCTTTTTAATCCTCCCATGTTTTTGTTTTAAAATCTACCCCAAAGGGAAGAATTGAACTAATTTTAAGCAGACTTTTTAATGCAAAAATATACACAAGGGGAACAAAAGGGAAGAATTTAAATTACGTGAGGTGATGAATTTTTTTCAGATAATACAGTTATTTGATAACACTAGCTTGTCCTGAAATTTCCCATTTGCAGTTAGATGTATGCTGCTTTTTTGTATTCAGGAGAAAATGTTATAAAATAGACTCATGGGGTCTAAAAGATTTACATTAAAAATGAAACAAAACAAAACACCCAAACTACTGTTGCTTAATTCACTAGGCATATGGGATTGAAGATATAACCCTGGTTTCTTTTTTTTTTATTTTTATTTTTATTTTTTTTTACATTTTTTTATTGATTCATAATCATTTTACAGTGTTGTGTCAAATTCCAGTGTTCAGCACAATTTTTCACTCATTCATGGACATATACACACTCATTGTCACATTTTTTTTCTCTGTGATTTATCATAACATTTTGTGTGTATTTCCCTGTGCTATACAGTGTAATCTTGTTTATCTATTCTACAATTTTGAAATCCCAGTCTATCCCTTCCCACCCTCTACCCACCCCCCCCCCCCCCGGTAACCACAAGTCTGTATTCTCTGTCCGTGAGTCTATTTCTGTCCTGTATTTATGCTTTGTTTTTGTTTTTTAGATTCCACATATGAGCAATCTCATATGGCATTTTTCTTTCTCTTTCTGGCTTACTTCACTTAGAATGACATTCTCTAGGATCATCCATGTTGCTGCAAATGGCATTATGTTGTTGGTTTTTATGGCTGAGTAGTATTCCATTGTATAAATATACCACATCTTCTTTATCCAGTCACCTGTTGATGGACATTTAGGTTGTTTCCATGTTTTGGCTATTGTAAATAGTGCTGCTGTGAACATTGGGGTGCAGGTGTCATCCTGAAGTAGATTTCCTTCTGGACACAAGCCCAGGAGTGGGATTCCTGGGTCATAAGGTAAGTCTATTCCTAGTCTTTTGAGGAATCTCCACACTGTTTTCCATAGTGGCTGCTCCAAACTGCATTCCCACCAGCAGTGTAGGAGGGTTCCCCTTTCTCCACAGCCTCTCCAGCATTTGTCATTTGTGGATTTTTGAATGACGGCCATTCTGACTGGTGTGAGGTGATACCTCATTGTAGTTTTGATTTGCATTTCTCTGATAATTAGTGATATTGAACATTTTTTCATGTGCTTTTTGATCATTTGTATGTCTTCCTTGGACAGTTGCTTGTTTAGGTCTTCTGCCCATTTTTGGATTGGGTTGTTTATTTTTTTCTTATTGAGTCGTATAAGCTGCTTATACATTTTGGAGATCAAGCCTTTGTCGGTTTCACTTGGAAAAATTTTCTCCCATTCCGTAGGTTTTCTTCTTGTTTTACTTCTGGTTTCCTTTGCTCTGCAAAAGCTTGTAAGTTTCATTAGGTCCCATTTGTTTATTCTTGCTTTTATTTCTTCTAGGAGAAAATTTTTGAAATGTATGTCAGATAATGTTTTGCCTATGTTTTCCTCTAGGAGGTTTATTGTATCTTGTCTTATGTTTAAGTCTTTAATCCATTTTGAGTTGATTTTTGTATATGGTGTAAGGGTGTGTTCTAGCTTCATTGTTTTACATGCTGCTGTCCAGTTTTCCCAACACCATTTGCTGAAGAGACTGTCTTTATTCCATTGTATATTCTTGCCTCCTTTGTCGAAGATGAGTTGACCAAAAGTTTGTGGGTTCATTTCTGGGCTCTCTATTCTGTTCCATTGGTCCATATGTCTGTTTTGGTACCAATACCATGCTGTCTTGATGACTGTAGCTCTATAGTATTGTCTGAAGTCTGGGAGAGTTATTCCTCCAGCCTCTTTCTTTCTCTTCAGTAATGCTTTAGCAATTCTAGGTCTTTGATGGTTCCATATAAATTTTATTATGATTTGTTGTAGTTCTGTGAAATATGTCCTGGGTAATTGGATAGGGATTGCATTAAATCTGTAGATTGCCTTGGGCAGTGTGACCATTTTAACAATATTGATTCTTCCAATCCAAGAGCATGGAATATCTTTCCATTTTTTAAAGTCTTCTTTAATTTCCTTCATCAATGGTTTATAGTTTTCTGTGTATAATTCTTTCGCCTCCTTGGTTAGATTTATTCCCAGATATTTTATTACTTTGGGTGCTATTTTAAAGGGGATTGTTTCTTTACTTTCTTTTTCTGTTGATTTATCGTTAGTGTAAAGAAAGGCAACTGATTTTTGAACATTAATTTTGTAACCTGCTACCTTGCTGAATTCTTCGATCAGCTCTAGTAGCTTTTTTGTGGACATTTTAGGGTTTTCTATATATAGTAACATGTCGTCAGCATATAATGACACTTTTACCTCTTCTTTTCCAATTTGGATCCCTTTTATTTCTTTCTCTTGCCTGATTGCTGTGGCTAGGACTTCCAGGACTATATTGAATAGGAGTGGTGATAGTGGGCATCCTTGTCTTGTCCCAGATTTTAGTGGGAAGCTTTTGAGTTTTTCACCGTTGAGAACTATGCTGGCTATAGGTTTGTCATATATAGCTTTTATTATGTTGAGATATGTTCCCTCTATACCCACTTTGGCGAGAGTTTTTGTCATAAATGGGTGTTGAATTTTATCAAATGCTTTTTCTGCATCGATTGAGATGATCATGTGGTTTTTGTCCTTTCTCTTGTTGATGTGATGTATTACATTGATTGATTTGCGTATGTTGAACCAGCCTTGTGTCCCTGGGATGAACCCCACTTGGTCATGATGTATAATCTTTTTTATGTGTTGTTGGATTCTATTTGCTAAAATTTTGGTGAGAATTTTGGCGTCTATGTTCATCAGTGATATTGGCCTATAATTCTCTTTTTTTGTAGTGTCTTTGCCTGGTTTTGGTATCAGGGTGATGGTGGCTTCATAGAATGAGTTTGGGAGTGTTCCCTCCTTTTCAATCGTCTGGAAGAGTTTGAGAAGGACTGGTATGAGTTCTTCTTTGTATGTTTGGTAGAATTCCCCGGTGAAGCCATCCGGTCCTGGACTTTTATTTGTAAGGAGGTTTTTAATTGCTATTTCTATTTCCTTTCTAGTGATCGGATTGTTCAAGTGTTCAGTTTCTTCTTGATTCAGTTGGTGGACAGTATGTTTCCAGAAACTTGTCCATCTCCTCTAGGTTATCCAGTTTGGTTCCATATAGTTTTTCATAATATTCTCATATGATATTCTGTATTTCTATTTTGTTTGTTGTAATTTCTCCATTTTCCTTTCTTATTTTGCTAATTTGTGCTCTCTCTTTTTTCTTCTTTGTGAGTTTGGCCAGAGGTTTGTCGATTTTATTTACTTTTTCAAAAAACCAGCTTTTGGTTTGGTTGATTTTTTCTATGGTCTTGTTAATCTCTATTGTATTTAATTCCTCTCTGATCTTTATTATTTCCTTCCTTCTGCTGCTTTTTGGGGCTTTTTGTTCTTCTTTTTCTAATTCATTCAGGTGGTGGGTTAACTTGTTTATTTGAGATTGTTCTTTTTTGAGGAAGGCCTGTATCGCTATAAACTTCCCTCTTAGCACTGCCTTTGCTGTGTCCCATAGGTTTTGAGTGGTTGTGCTTTCATTATCATTTGTCTCAAGGTATTTTTTTAATTTCAGCTTTGATTTCCTCATTGATCCATTGTTTTTTCAATAACATGTTGTTTAATCTCCATGCTTTCCTTTTTTTCTCCTTTGTGTCTCTGTTGTTGATTTCCAGTTTCATGGCATTGTGGTCAGTAAAGATGCTTGAGATAATTTCTATCTTCTTAAATTTGTTGAGGTTTCTTTTGTGTCCAAGTACATGATCGATCCTGGAAAATGTTCCATGTGCACTTGAAAAGAATGTATATTCTATTTTTTGGGGGTGTAATGCTCTGAAAATATCCACCAAATCTAGTTTTTCTATTGTAGTATTTAATTTCTCTGTTGCCTTGTTTATTTTCTGTTTGGAAGATCTGTCTAATGATGTTAATGCAGTGTTAAAATCTCCAACTATGATTGTATTCCCATCAGTATCGCCCTTTATCTCTGTTAGTAATTCTTGTATGTACTTAGGTGCTCCTATATTGGGTGCATATATATTAGCGAGTGTAATGTCTTCATCTTGTATCACTCCTTTAATCATTATAAAATGTCCCTCTTTATCTTTCTTTATGGCCTTTGTTTTAAAGTCTATTTTGTCCGAAATCAGTACTGCAACACCTGCTTTTTTGGCTTTTCCATTTGCATGGAATATCCTTTTCCATCCTTTCACTCTCAATCTATATGTGTCCTTCTCCCTAAAGTGGGTCTCTTGTATGCAGCATATTGAAGGTTCTTGCTTTATTATCCACTCTGCCACTCTATGTCTTTTGACTGGAGCATTTAGTCCATTAACATTTACAGTAATTAATGATAGATGTGTGTTTATTGCCATTTTGAACTTATCTTTGCAGTTGAATTGGTATATCCTCTTTGTTCCTTTCTTCTTCCTTTTGTGGTTTGGTAATTTTCCTTTGTATTATCATGGATTTTGTTTAATTTTTGTGACTCCCTTGTAAATTTTTGACTTGTGGTTACCCTTTTTTGTAAATCTATTAACCTATACCTGTTTTTATTAAACTGATAATAACATGATCTCAAACCCATCCTACTGTTAAAAAAATTTTAAAAAAGAAAGAAAAAAAAATTCTATATTTCCCTGCCTCCCTCTCCCACTCTCAGTGATTTGTATGTCTTCTTTTATAATTTCGTGTTTTCTTTATTTGTAATTCATGAGTTATCACCTTTCCAGTTGTACGTTTCTCATTTGTGTAGCATCCTGCTGCTTTTCTATTTAGAATAGCCCTTTCAATATTTCTTTTAGCATGGTTTAGTGTTGCTAAACTCCTGCAGCTTTTTTTTTGTCTGTGAAACTCTTTATTTCTCCTTCTATCCTAAAGGATAGCCTTGCTGGATAAAGTATCCTAGGCTGCATCTTTTTTTCATTCAGGGCTTTGAATATATCTTGCCACTCCCTTCTGGCCTGTAGTGTTTGTGTAGAGAAATCAGCTGAGAGCCTTATGGGGGTTCCCTTGTAGTTCACTCTTTGCTTTTCTCTTGCTGCCTTTAGAATCATTTCTTTATCCTTGACTCTGGCCATCTTGATTATGATATGTCTTGGTGTGGGTCTGTTTGGGTTCTTCCTGTTTGGGACCCTCTGAGCTTCCTGTACTTGTATATCTGATTCCTTCTTTAAGTTTGGGAAGTTTTCAGTCATGATTTCTTCAAAAACCTTTTCAATCCCCTTTGATCCTTCTTCCCCTTCTTGGACCCCTATTATGCGAAGATTGGGATGCTTTATATTATCCCATAGGTCTCTTATGCTATTATCATTATTTTTTATTTGCTTATCTTGTAGTTCTTCTGAATGGGTGCTTTCTGTTGCCCTGTCTTCTAGATCACTAATTCGTTCCTCTGCATTAACTAGTCGGCTTTGCACAGCTGTTAGATCATTCCTCATCTCTGTCAATGAGTTTTCCCATTTTGCTTGGCTCTTCTTTATAGCTTCAATTTCATTTTTGACATATTTTATTTCTCTAAGCATTATCTCTTTTAATTCCTTCAGCAATTTGATCCCTCCTTTTTTGAAATCTTCATCTAGTAGGCTATCGATGTCTATTTCATTGAGCTTTCTTTCAGGGGATTTCTCTTCTTTTAATTGGGAAAGGTTTCTCTGCTTCTTCATCTTGCTCATACCTCTCTGGCACTGTGGTTTATGGAGTATCAGTTGTCTATTTTGGATCTTAAGGATTTTATCTATCTAATGCCTATTTAGGAATAGAACTTAGGAAAAAAAAAAGAAAAAAAAAGAGAAAAAAATAGAGAGAGAGAAAGATTTTTAAAATAAGGGAGAAAGAGGGTTTGATAACAATGTATAATGAATAATAGAAGAGCGGGTTGAAGCAGATTATTAATCGGGTGGAGACGTCCTTTTAAAACCTTTAAAAAAAAAAAGGGGGTGGGGAGATGAATATATGTGTTTGAAGCCTGTGTCTAATCAATAACAGGACATCAAAACTGAAGAGAAATAGAAATGAATTAAGAAGTAAAAATTAAGAGAGTAATTGAAAATCAAACAGGTAAAAACAGATTTAAAAAAACAAAACAAAAACCAAAAAAACAAACAAACAAAAAAAGGGAGTTGTCGGTGTTCTCCTGGAGTGTGTGTGCTTTTAATGTGAAGTCCTTCTGTCTTCGTCCTGTTTTGGAAGCTCAGCTTGTTTTCATAGGCCCTCCGTTGGCGCCCTGTTCTGTGCTGCTCCCAGCACCTGTCGGCAAGCCGATCGCGCCTCCTCCTAACACGGGGTCAGATGCAGCTCTCCTCTGCTGCGGGCGGGCGGGTCACTGCCCCTCCAGATGCTGCAGTCAGATGTTGCAGACTGGCCAGGCAGGAGGGCGGGTCGTGCCTCCTCCCAGCACCTTGGTCAGGGTTTGTGTTCCTGCCCGACAGGCGGGGCGGCCGCTCTCCCCCTGCCTGCGCCGCCGGTAGCTCCGCTGCTATGTGCGGCTGCGCGCTCTGCGCCGGCGCTCCACCCTGGCCGACGCTCCGCCCTGGCCGACGCTCCCCCCTGGTCAGCGCTTCGGCCCTCGTTGCGCTCCGCGGGTGGGCTCGGGGAAGACCGAGGGGCAGCCTCGTCCCTGCTCCGAGCCAAGACCCAGCTGCTTGTTTGTCTTTGTGGAGCAAGTTCTCTGGGGGACCAGAATGGAAGGATCCTATCTGCCCCGGGCTGTAGGCCTGTCTCAGTCTGGCCCTTGAGGCTGCTAAGCCCTTCGGTGGGGACGCAGGTTTCGCCTCTGCCCCCGCCTGGGTGTTAAGCGCCGGAGAATATGGCGGCTGTGCCTGGGCCCCGCCCCTCTTCCCCTGAAAAGTTTCCGCGGGTTTTCAGAGATGGGGGTATGCACCCTTCCCCCGAGAGCTCATCAACCTTGCTGTTTTATGGAGGGCCCAGGTTGTTCTGTCCTGTACACCCACAGCCCCGGCGCCCAGCCCCTTGCAGTCCCCCGGAGCTGCCTCCGTGCAGCCGACCCCGTCCTCCGCCCGGCTTGTGCAGCCTGGCCCTGCCCGCCGCTGCCGGCCCGCGTCTCAGGCTGGGTGTCGGGGGGACGCTCTGTGCCCATTTAACTTAGTTCTGTCAGACAAGGGCTGCTCTGTACAGATCCGAGCCTTGGAGGCTCCCCCTCCGTCCCGCTGGCCTCTCAATTGGAGAGGGGAGACCCAGCGAGCAAGCGCCAGTCCTCCTTTGCCGCTCCCTGCCCGCGGGACCCGTCCCGCGCTGCTTTGCCTTTTGTTCTTTCTTTTTTCCTTTTCTCCTACCAGATTTTGGGCGTCTTTATCTTTTGAAGAGGGCGATGATCTGTTGGAGTTCCGCAGGTGCTCTGGTTGGCTGAGTGGGTCTGTAGATGTGGGTCTTGGTGTATTTGTGGGAGAGGGTGACTTACAAGCATCCTTCTACTCCGCCATCTTGCCCGGAAGTCCCCATAACCCTGGTTTCTTAAGCAACTTTGTGGTGAATCACAGAACTGTGTATTTCAGGATTGGCAGGAGCTTGTATTACTATCTAGTCCAATCACATACCCAGTGCTTGAACCTTTTCTTTGATATCTCTACCGAAATGTCACTCAGCCTCTGCTGGAATACTTCCAAGGGTAGGCAGCTCATTACCTCCAGGGGTATTTCACTTCATATATGAAAAGATCTGTAGGCAGTTTTTAAATTTTTTTGATTGAAGTATAGTTAATTTATAATGTTGTGTTAGTTTCTGGTATACAGCAAAATGATTCAGTTATACATATATATTCTTTTTCATTATAGTTTATTGCAAGATATTGAATATAATACCCTGTGCTATACAGTAGGACCTTGTTGTTTATCTGGTTTATATATAGTAGTTTGTGTCTGCTAATCGCAGACTCCTAATTTATCCTTCCCCCCCTTTCCTCTTTGGTAACCATAAGTTTGTTTTATATGTCTGTGAGTGTATTTCTGTTGTATAAACAAGTTCATTTGTATTGTATTTTAGATTCTACATGTAAGTGACATCATATGATATTTGTCTTTCTGTCTTTGACTTAGTTCACTTAGTATGATAATCTCTAGGTCATCCATGTTGCTGCAAATGGCATTATTTCATTCTTTTTTGTGGCTAGGTAGTATTCCATTTCATATGTAATACATTTTCCTTATCCATTCATCTATCAATGGACATTTAGATTGCTTCCATGTCTTGGCTGTTCTAAATAGTGCTTCTATTAGGGATGCATGTATATTTTGGAATTAGAGCTTTCTCTGATGTAGGAAATTTTTTATATTGAACAAAAATCAATTCAAATATATTTATTGAGTGCACACCATGTTCCAGATAATAGATACTGTTTAAGTCCTGAGAGTAGTGAACAAAACAGACAGAAATCCCTGTGCTCTTGAAGCTTGCTTTCTTCTGGAGGGTAAGAGCAAACAGGAGGGTAAGAGCAAATCAAGCATGTAAAATGAAGAGCATGATAGGAGATAAATAAGAAAGGAAGAAAGAGAGTGCCACGGGTGGGCACTTGCAATTTTAACTAGGGTGGTAAGGAAAGGCTTCATTGACAAGTGACTTTCAAGTGACGTTCTGAGTGAGCCCTGTGAGTATCTGAGGGAAGAATATTCCAGGCAGTAGAAACAGTAAGTACAAAGGCCTAAAGTAGAAGTGTGCTTAATGTGTTCATGGTGAGCAAGAGACCAGTGTGGTTGAAGTGGGGAATACAGAGGGGAGAGTGGTGGAATATGAGATTAGAAAGGGAATGGGAGTCAGCATATGTGGCCTTGTGGGCCATTATAAGGACACTAGATTTTACTCTACATATAATGGGGAGTCTTTGGAGGGGGTTGATCTAGGGACTCGTATGATCATATCTCATGTTTTAAGAGATTTGCTCTGCAAATAGATTGTGCAAAGAAAAGGGTGGGCTTAAGGAGAGAAGTGTTTGGGTTCTGGATATATTTTGAATGGTGCTCTTTCAGAGTTTCCCCTGCCAATCCTAGCATTATCCCCTGGTACTTATTTAACACCTGTCATCCTCTTTCATATATTTAGACTAGACTAAAATAGGAGAAATCTTCCCTTTGACACTCACCTTTGCTCCCATAGGCAAACATTCTAATATGTGTGATGGATCTCCTTCTCTTTATATGAGTTCTTGTAAATCAGGCATTATTCTTTTATTATAGATTTTTAATTTAAATAGATGGCATTGTGCTGCAAATCATATTTTGTTTTTTCCTGTATTTTGAAGCTGTATCTGTATTGCTGAAGATACCAAGAGTCTACTGCTTATGACTGAAGTGAGACCATTTTTCAGATGAGACCACTGAACTGTGAAAAGACTATGTTAATAGCACGTTTCCCTTAGTTTTCTCCTCTCCAGTCCAAACCTGCCCACTTTTTCCAGCTGTCCCCAGATAACATGGCTTTGAGCCTTCTCTTGGCCTGGCTACTCTCCTCTGAGGCTTCCATGGTTTATCTCTGCTTACAGACCTGGGCTTCTGAGAGCAGCATCTATGCCTGGAAACTCTTTGGCATTTGTCAGGTGTGGAAACAAGGTTTAGTACCTAAGAAATGGCTGTAAGGACTTTGGGGCTAAGAAAATAGAAGCCACAGGACAAAGTGAGCCCTCAGATTCCACATGAATCCAGGGCAGATCTTTGCCTCAATTTTCATGGGTACTACAGAGTAGTGGTTAAGAACTTGGGCTCTTGGATCTCATACATGTAGGTTTGCCTTTTAGTTCTTTTTCCAGTGTGACTTTGGATTAATCGCTTGGCCATTCTGAGCTGCACTTTCCCCATATGTAAAATCATGATAATCACAGTACTAATTTTAAAAGAATGTTATTAGTATTACATGCAGTACTCTATGTATATACCTTTTGACATAAAGCCTGACACAGCATGGGTCCTTGGTAAATATTGGCTTTAACCTTAAGCATTAATTTATATAAACCCAGATTATCACAAAAAAAGAAATACAGCTGTGTTTTTGCATCACAAAAAAAGTAAAGGATTCCCTTTAATAGTAATTTCTCTAGTGCACTTGCAGTGTGCTTTAAATGACCAAAATTGGATTTACATGCTGCTTTTCAGCAGTATAGACTGTATAAAGGATGGTTTACCGGTATGATGACAGTGAGGGAGATGTACCACATGACAATAAGAACTGTATTGAAAACTGTATGCAGACATGCCAACCTTATTGTGGGTTCTTTCTTTCTGTCTCTCGCTCTCAGATTCTGTACAATTGTAGTCCTTTTTTTTAATCTTGAGGGTAACACTATATTTTCAGAAGTGATGTACTGTTTTCCCAGTGAAAACCTATAGTAATGAGGACTTGAAGAGATGAAAAGATTTTAGTGTCACTGAAATCGCAAGATTGTAAGGTAACCCCGAGGCCATCAGATACTCCTTTCTCTTTCCACAGATGAGGACACTGAGGCTTACAGAGGTAGAGTGACTTGATCAAGTTCACTCAGCTTATAAATGGCACAACAGATTTCCTGTTCAGTGTTCTTCTACTCATGGTTCCTAGGAAAGGTTGGATGTAAATCACCCATTTTGAGGGTTATTTTGTCTTAAAAACTCCAAGAATGGAATTTGTATCTTCCCATGGTAATCTATCCCAGTGAGAAAGTTTTTCCTTAAATACAGTCCAGCTGCCTCTTGGAACAATTTAAATACTCAAACGCAGCCCTGTCATGGAATTATACCGTAACATTTGGATATGATCAAGAGGAAAAACACAATGTAGGCTATATACATTTAGTCTACTTTTCCCTCCTTTTGCTTCCAACTCAAACTTCTTAAAGGCTCCTCCTTACTTTCTCCCCTCCTCTATTTAATGTCTCTCCCACTGGAATGTGAGCAACATGAAGGCCAGGGTCTTTATCTGCCTCATTCGTTGTTGCATGAACAGTGCCTGGCACAAAATAAGTACTAAGTGGATGTTGTCTGGAGGACTAGTAATTTTATTGAGTACCTGCTATGTGCCAGATACTCTTCTTGGTACACTGGATGCATAACGTCCCTTAGTACCAATAGTAGGGAAAAGGAGAGAGAAAACACAGCTCTCTCTGATAGAGAAGCAAGGTTTAGACTCATCTTACCTGTCCCTGGAAACTCAGAGGGAATCTTTTGACTAAAGAGTAAGCAGCTTTTCTCCTTGACTCTCACATCATAACAACATGTCACTCCGTGCCTTACCTGTGCCTCACCGCAGGTCACATGTGTGTGCACATGCACACACACTTGTGGGTCAGTTTGATGTGATTTATGTAGCACCTAAATTCTCATCTGTCTCCCTAATACATATTTCTCACACCCGTGCATGGTACCTAAAATCCCCACTATCAATGATTCTCTGGGTTAGGGAACATCTAAAATAGACCTATTTTATTTTATTTTATTTTATTTTACTTATTTACTTATTTATTTTTTGCATATACATACATATTTTCGTTTTCATATTCTTTTTTCCATTAAAAGTCACTATAAGATATTGAACACAGTTCCCTGTGCTATAATAGACCCATTTTAAATGATAAAAATTTTATCTAGAGACACCAAACATTAACTGTTAGCAACACCAGTACCTATAAGTGAATTACTTTTTCAGGTTAGTCATTGAGAAGAGCAGAACCTGTGAGAAATGAGCATAAATAGTTACATTCTGTGAGGAAAGAGAGATACGAGGGGACTGGGCATATTCTGGAACACTGCTACTCAAAGTGTAGTCTGGGGACTGCTCTTGGTCCACCATGAGATGAGTAGCTTGCAGGGTCACTAAGCACCCTTATTAAGTTGGCTGATTTTTTTTTGGTATCAAGACTTTGTCATTGAAGGAAGCAGCATATTAATTTACATTTGAGTGCAAACTCCTTATTTCATCATTGTCTACTAACAAGCAACTGATATATTAAGTAGCACTGATCTAGAAGATGGGCCACTGTCTCGGTAGGTAGCCCTAGTGAAACATTGTGAGAAAATCCCAGGGCTTTTAGGGGCGATGTGAGGACTCTGTCTCCTGGAGGTGGGCGGCAAGGATAGAAAAGATCAGTTTTGCTTATTACTTCACAGCTTTGCCTAAGGATCAGGCTTGACTTAAATTTTTTTTTTTTTCTGCAGCAGCATCTTGGAAAACATGTGCGAGGGGGGCACTCAACACATTTTGTTAAGCGTCAGTGTGGTGCAGTGGAAATAACAAAGAGTCAAATAGAAAAGAGTTGAAGTCCATGGTTTTCCACTTACATCAGCTTGGTGACTGTGGGCAAATTTCTTAACTTTTCTGTTTCCTCATAAGAATTGAAATGACAGGAGGCATCACATAAGTTTTATTATAAGCATCCCTAAAAGCAGACTTTCAGGCACATGAATGCTTTTTTGAATAAATGGACTGAGTGATATTTCCCATGCTATATCTCATTTACTCATCTCAATAACTCTACAGTATAGGAACTATTATAAGCCCATTTTATAGATGAGGAAACAGAGGCTTAAAACTCAAAGCCTAAGAAAAGGTAAACAATTTGCTTAAAGTCTAAGCTGGAGCCAGGATGACTCATAGCTCAAAAGAATGGCTATAAAGCAGCACACACAGTTTTCCTGAAGGCATCTTTGTTATATCTGATACTAATCACTTGACTGTGTGGGCACTGACTTGATAAGGGAACATGAACTGAATCATTAAGCCTCCAAGTTATTGTCTTCACTTTATAGACCACAAAAATGACTTGGTTGAGGAAATTCCATCAAATATTTTAATGTTTTAAAATTTAAAAAGTGAGATCTTTCTAAATGGTTTTGCAAAGGTCAATAGGATTAGTATACCCTTTGAACATGGTTATTTTATGTAAAATCAGGTAGCATGGAGGAAACTTCACAGACAACTCACATAATAGAAATGTAACGTATTTGCCCTTTTTCTTTTCCTTGGCGGCAAATGTGTGATTACTTGAAGCAAGTTGGTAGAATAAATGGTTCCACCTAGAAGTTATTCTCTGGAAATGGGTTGATTATCTGTAAATGTTATTTTACATTCTCAAATTCATCAAAAATCATCAACTCCAAGTACCTTGAAAAGAACGAGCAGATAATGGGTAGCTAAAATTGATGGATTGGAAGCCTGAAGAAAATGTGTGCTCTTGGGGACATTTGCAATTGCCTCCTAAGTTCTATATAATTTAAACAAACTACTTCTAACTCACTTTATAGGTCAAACTTCATTTTTAGCCTCCTGTGAAATGAAAATTAACCTTAAGGTAAATTCATAGAATTTCCTAAGTAAAAATGAGAGTCCTAGCAGACATTAATAAGTGTTCTTAGGAAAAAAGGTTATGTAGTTAAAAAGTTCTGAAGCCACTGGGTTCAGCAGAGGTTCATAGATTTCTTTAGTGCAGGACTTCTCAGAGCCTCTAAGTGCTCATGTGGACTTTGAGCCTCCCAGAGGGCAGTAAACAGCATGAACTTACTGACCTTGCAAAGCACAACCCACACCACTCCTGCTGCCTTGCCCCCATGAAACTACATAATTTTTTCCCCCTGAATACTTCTTAACATCTAGTGGGGTTAGTGTCCTCAGGAACACACTTTGAGAAATACTGATTTTTTTCTAACCCCTGCCATTTTATAGTTTAGGAAAATCGAGTTTCACGGAGTTATGTACCTTATATTCAATACTGTAGTTTTGTGTCTGCTTATGAGATGTGATTATAAAGTAATATGATTATAATTTTATGATCATGGAACTATTGCTTGGAGATGAGTGTTATCTTTCAAAATGGAACCCTTGAGTGTGTTCACATTGAATGTCTCAATGATGGTACCTTCATTCAAAACAGTTTCAGAGCTTCTGTTTTGGTTATTACTACATTCATGTTACCAGACCTGCTTATAATACAGTCAGCCTCAGGACTGCAGACCAAGAACTAACTGGTATCTTCATGGTAGAAAAAGCACCGGTTTAGGGCATCAGCAAAACTTTAGTTCTTTGAGTCTCCACTTGACCATTAACAAGTTAAATGACTTTATTTGTAAAACTCTCAGAGCCTAGTTTCTTCATCTGTTAATAAACTGGTCACTAGAATAGCTATCTCGTGGGGACTTTGTTTGCATTAAATAATGCCTGCAGGCATCCTTTACAGGAAAGATATTGATTGTGTAGTTAGAAGTTGATTGTTTGAGTTAGATTTTCAGCTCTACTGTTTACTAGCTTTTTGACCTTGGGAAAATTATTTTACTCCATTTCCTCACTTTTAAAGTGGTAATGTAAGAATTTCTACCTTATAGGGTAGTGTGGACTAATAAAATAATATATGCACAGTGCTTAGCACAGTGCCTGACATGTAGTAAATGTCCTATAAATGCTAGAGGCTGTTATTCTGACCTTGAAGAATTAGGTAGACTTGAAAATGTTTCCTTTTCAAGGGAATTCTTGATTTTGTTAGGAATGAATAGGTAGGAAAGCAAGGTAAGGAAAAGATGGAGGACAAGATTTGAGAATGATTGCTTGGATAAAAAAAAATACATGTTATGTTGACTAGCCTTGGCTCAGACAGTTTGTATATTAGTTATCTATTTCTGTGTAATAATATTACCACAGGCTTGGCAGCTTAAAACAACACACATTTATTATCTCAGTTTCCGTGGGTCAGGAGTGTGGGCATGGCTAAGTTTGGTCCTCTGTAATGTTGCAAACTATTAGCCAGGGCTGGGATCTCATCTGAATGCTTGACTGGAAAGGGTTTACTTCAAAGCTCACATGGTGATTGGCAGCATTCAGTTCCTTCCAGGCTGTTGACCCAGGGCTTTAATTTCTGGTTGTCTGTCAGCTCTAGGCTACCTTCAGCTCCTTGTAATACGGACTTTCTCAATGTGATGACTTGCTTCCTTAAAGCCAGCAAGGGAAAAATGTGGTGCTAGCAAGACAGGTTACAATCTTAGGTAATATAATTGTGTACATGTAGTTATGTATATCCCACTATGTTTGCTGTATTCTATTGCTAGAAACAAGTCACAGACTCTGCCCACACTTGAGGGGAGGGGATCACACAAGAGCATGAGTACTGGGAGGCAGAGGTCATGGGGACACCCTAGAGTCTGCCTGTGCAGATTGTTTCCAAAAAATCAACCCAACTTAAAAGGATGAAGATCTTAAAAAAAAAAAGAGTGAAGATCTTGACAGAAAGTACCCCTGAAACCAATTTTTAAGATAACATTTTGGGTACCAAAGCAGTATGGTTGGAATATGTATAGTCTCCCAAGATGATCATTTTGAAAGGACAATACCTGTTTCAATCAGAATTTATATCTGGTTATGCTGTTAGAAGTCGATCATATTATTTCATGGTCAGATTTCATCGACTTTAAAACTAAGAGGATTTTCCTTATAATCTACATTCTATTTTATATAAACCTTTGGCATTCTACCTTGCATGGACTTTCCTCTAAAGATCTGTCCAGGCTGATAGATAGGCTGACTGAAGGTACTTATTATGCAGCAAATCTTAGATATGAGCTCTCACTACCTGCAGAAATCTGAAAAGATAAATCTACCTTTATAGAAGTTTCCTTGATTTTTTGTGTTCAAGGCTCTGAATTTACCACATAACAGCACAAGTAATTGTTTCTCTTTGGTTGTATATGCCGTTGGGAGTTTGTGTTCAATAGCTTTAATCACCAGGAGTTTGGTATTGAACCTCAGGACATGGGAGAAGTGTTGTGTAGGACTATGTCATGCTCACCTACGTGATAATCACCTTAAGAAGAATAACACGCACATATAGGTATCATAAAGAAACTGAAACTTGATAAATACCTTTGTGAAAACAGCCTTGGGGCAAAAGGTCATCTTAACTTTTGGGTATAAGGAAGCTATAAAATCAACAAATCATAGGGTATAAAAATCTCTCTTAATTTAGTTTGATGAAGACAGATTTTAGGTTGTGCTTCAACAAGAGAATATGAGGTTACAGCAAACCACTTGAAAAGTGGAAGTGAGCAGGAAGGGCCTTTCTTAGTTTCAGCTTCATAGAAATCACAGTGAGACAACAATAAATGCATTTAGATACTGCGAGTGCTCCCTGGAAGAAAATCTTCTATGAAGATTTTTCAAAACTCTGATCCATTGCCCAGAATTTTCTAGTCATGTTATTGATGCATTATTTTCACTTCATTTGAAACATTATTCATTTACAACTTTTGTTTGTGGTTGAGTTCTACTGAGAATAAAATCTGCAAAATGTTTCTACTTGATCTTCATTTTTCTTTGAATGTTCTCGATAGTACCAATAGAACCGGGAGTGTTTTTATCACAGGCAAGTATAGCTTGTATGTATTAAATGTATTAAAATCTGATATACTCATCATTTGGGTCAGGATAGTGCATGCTGGTTGTATAAGTAAATTCAAGGTTTCTTATAAATATTGTTGTTTTGGTAAATAAATATTCTTAGGCTCATACTTTAAAAATCACATTTCGAGAATAAATCACCTTGAGACCCCAAAAGAGAAAAACTCTAACCACGTCTATGACAACAGCATTAAACAACGAAAGATCTCATCCTCATGTTAGATTTTAGTCCAAGGTCCGCCCTATGTGTGACAATCGGCAGTTTGCTTAACCCCAGACTTAGATATTATATAAAAGGCTTTTGAGATCTAGAATCCCGTAACTCCTAGAGAGACAGAGAGGCAGCAATCTTTTACAAACAGAGTGTCACATTTCTAACCTCTGATTTTCTTAATATTTTCAAGGTATAGCCGAGGTCACTTTGTGCTGACTCCTATGAGCAGGCATGAGAGAGGAAGTGCAGGGATAATAAAAGGATGAATATTGAGTCCCAAATTGTCAAAGGGCAAGTGTTATTGATCAATTCAGCTACACGTATTAAGCATTTTCAAATACAAAGCGTAGTGCTAGATATTGCAGAGGGTGCAAAGAAGATTAAGACATAGTCATATACTTAAAATGCTTATGAGATAGAAGAAAAATAAATGTTGATAAGTAAAATAAGCAAAGACAAGGCAGGATATAAAGTATTTTCACAAGAAAGACTCAGAGCAGGTATTATTGAAATTTACATGGACTGATCGTGTCTAGTTTGGAGGGGGTGGGCCCCAAAAAACTTTCATTGAAAGATGACATTTGAGATGGACATTAAAGGATGGAGAGGAGTTTGCCTGATAAAAATGGAGGGAAGGAAGCGCTGGGTAGAGGGAGGTGCATAAGCTATGGCTCAGAGATGAGGAAACATGGGCTTTGGGAGTAAAACTGAATAGTCCATTTCGTTGGACAGTAGACAGTTGTGTTGAAAGAGCAGGCAATGGCTTCATGACTTTAAGCAATAACAAAATTATGAAAGCCCAAATGGGTTACACGATTGAGCATTCTGGCTTATGCAGCATGCTGGCCTTCTGAGACAAATTCATTTTTATCTTTATGCCAATAGAATGCATTTTAAGGGTACAGCTGTCATTCCAACAATATACCATCTTTTGTACTGACCCAGTGTGGTTACACAACTTTTATCTATGTAATGCAATGCTTTCTAACAGCATTAGAGAAATAGCTAACATCTTCATTATTTAAGAACATCAAGTGCCATCCAACATTCATTTTGTCAGGAGCATAAAAAAATCTTCAAGGCTTCTGTGTGGAGAAAACCACTCTATTTAGTGTATCCTCTTGAACATGAAAATGGTCTGGTTCTTGAAGGGACAATTTCCAAACCTGGCTAAAAAATGTTATGCCTCTTTTATTTTTGTCACCTGGTAGCTATCACCTTCATATTGCTTTTGGGCATAACTATTTTTTAAATATTTGTCTTGCTTTCTTTGGGGCATTTAAAATTTACTTATTTATTTTTTAGTATTACTGAATTCCATGCTGGCTGCCTGTGTTATCAAAGATTATGTAAAGGCATGTAAGGAATAGCTACTCTTATGCATTTTGCCTTCTCTTTGTCAATTGCGGGCACAGCTATCATGGATTATTTAAACTCCTGTCCTGGAGTGAGCCCAGGAGTGCTTCAAGTATTCATAAAGAAGTCTCTTGAAGCTTCCCTGAAGGAATCACACTCTCAGTGGTAGTGAGCGAAGTGAAGTGGCAGCAGCAGTTGTAGGACTGAGATAAACATTGGGCCAAAATCCTGAACTGAGATTTTGGCATTTCCATAATCTATATGTGTTGGTATCTAATGGCAGAGCACTTTTTATACATGGAAGAGGCTGGTTAACAAGGGAGCAAAGCAAAAGTAACAACAGCTTTAGCAGTAAAAACATTTTTCAGGTGTTTAGGTGCCAGGAACTGTATAATTCTGAAAAATCCTATGTTATGATTCTTGTTTCCATTTTTCAGATGAGGAAACTAAAGCACTGAGAGATTAAGTTACTGATTCAGAAATCACACAGTGTAAGTGGTGGAGCTGAAATAGGCAACAGTTTTTTCTAAGTGCAGGGGATTCAGCTTTGTCAGTATAGCTGGGGATGGAAAGCATGGGGGATTTGTGTTCTCAGATGTGGTGGATGGTCTAGGACCCTGCCTAGATCTCCTTGTGGAACTGAGGCACCCATTCCCTCAGCTCCTGGGAGTGTTGGCAGTTGACTCTTAACTGAGTTCTTCTTTGCCATTGCCCTCAGCAGGAGAGAGCCACTTCACCTAGGTCATACATACCTTTTCCTTGGGAAAGCCAGAATCTAAGGATGTGTCTATGGGGAGAGTGGGATATGGAGGCCTGGACTCCTTGCCTTAAGGCAGGACAACCCTCCAAGGCCATCAGCTCCAGAGACCTAAATGGGATTTTGGGGTCAGCTTCCCAGTCATACGTCCTTCTCACCTACATAAATGTTGAGACTGAGAGCTCCCTATAATAATCTCTTGCACACACATCTCAAACTCAGAATCTGTTCTTGAACTAAGACATTAGTGTGGGGGAAGGAACCTGGGCTTCAGAGCCTGGAGACTTGGATTTTCCTCTGTGTTCCAACACATCCTCCCTAACTGTAAGTTCTTGGGTATGCTATAATACTATCCTGAGCTAGTTTCATCATCTGTTCAATGGAAATGATAATCCTGGGTGATTGTTAGGATTAAGTAAAATAAGTATATAAAATATATTGCATGATGTTTAGCTCATGGCTGGTCCCCAGTTAACATTGTTTGGGCACTAATAAGTGGCTGGCCCTGCAGTCTCAGCAGGAGGTAGCTAGGAAAGAGAGAAGCCAAGAGGTTTTCTGGTGAAGGTCAGTTGGGTAGGTGCTAGAAGGCCTATGGCCTAAGCAGTGCTCACCATCCTCTTTAGTGTGAAAATCACAGTCATGACTGCAAGTCCCAGCAGCTTTGCTTAATGGTCTGGCTTCCTGGGAGTTTTCTAAGCTTGGTTTGTACAGTCATTCCCATAAGTTTATATTATGTATACATATAAAAAATTTTTTTTAACCATTTTAAAATTTATTTATGTATTTGTTTTACAATATCATATTTTTAAATTGAATTATAGTTGATAGACAATATTATATGTTACAGGTATACAATAAAGCGATACACAAATTTTTAAAGTTTATACTCCATTTATAGTTATTATAAAATATTGGCTATATTCCCAATGTTGTACAATACATCCTTGTAGTTTATTTCATACCTGATAGTTTGTACCTCTTAATCCTCCACCACCATAATGCCCCTCCCTTCCCCTCTCTCCCCTGGTGACCACTAGTTCTTTCTCTACATCTGTGAGTCTGTTTCTTTTCTGTTATATTCACTAGTTTGTTTTATTTTTTTAGATTCTACATGTAAGTGATATATTACAGTATTTGTCTTTGTCTGACTTATTTCACTTAGCATAATGCCATCCAAGTCCATCCATGCTGTACAAAAGAAACTAATGCAACATTTTAAATCAACTGTACTCTTCAGTTAAAAAGCAAACAACCAACCAACCCACCTATTTAAAATATGGGCAAAAGAACTGAACAGACATTTTTCCAAAAGAGGAAATGCAGATGGCCAACAGGAACATGAAAAGTTGCTCAGCATCACTAATATCAGGGAAATGCAAATCAGAATCACAATGAGATATCACCTACCTGTCAGAATGGCCATCATCAAAAAGAACACAAATAACAAATGTTGGCAAGGATGTGGAGAAAAGGGAACCTTTGTACACTGTTGATGGGAATGTAAATTGGTGCAGCCACTATGGAAAACAATATGGTTTCTCAAAAACCTAGAAATAGAACCACCATATGGCCCAGCAGTTCCTCTACTGGGCATATACCTTAGAAAAACAAAAACATTAATTCAAAAAGATACATATACCCCACTATTCGCAGCATTATTTATAATTGCCAAGATATGGAAGCATCCTAAGTGCACATCAGTGTATCAACAGATTTCTGGTTAAGGTGGCAGAGTAGTAGACCCCCAGCTCACCTTTCTTCGTGACTACAACAAAACTACAACTGACTGCTAAACAACCATCAAAAAAAAAAAAAGACTGGAACCTAGCAAAAAGATCTTCAACTGGAAATATAAAGAGGGAACCATAGTAGAATGGTAGAAAGGGTGTGCTCATGATACAATTGGGCCCCATACCCCCTGGGTGGGCGGCCCACAAGCTGAAGAATAATTAAGTTGTGGAGGCCCTCCCACAGGTGTGAGAGTAATAAGCCCCATGTCAGTCTCCCCAGCCCTGGATTCTGGCACCAGGAGAAAGAGACCCCAGGACATCTGGTTTTGAAGGCCAGTGGGGTTTAACTCCAGGAGCCCCCATGGGGCTGGGGGAAACAGAGACTTCATTCTCTTGGGAAGCGTACAGAAAATCTTGAGTGCCCCAGGTCCAAGGGCAGAGGCAGTGATTTCATAGGAACCTGGGTCAGACCTGCCTGCTAGTTTTGGAGGGTTTCCTGGGGAGGTAGGGGACAGCTGCAGCTCACCCAGCGGACATAAAAGCTGGTGGTGGACATTCTGGGACTGTTTATCTACATGAGCTTTCTTGGAGGCTGACATCTTGATTGGATCATTAGCACCAAGACCTAGCCCCACCCAGCAGCCTGTAGGCTTAAGGGCTGGGAAACCTCAGGCCAAACAACATACTGTGTTCCCATCCATCAGCAGACTTCCTGAGTCACAAATGCCTCTAGACACAGCCCTACCCATCAGAAGTCCAGGACCAAGCTTCACCCAGCAGTGGGCAGGCACTGGCTCCTCCTGCCAGGAAACCTGCATAAGCCTCTAGTCCTGCCTCATCCACCATGGGGCAGATACCAGAAATAAGAAAACAACAATCCCAAAGCCTGTGGAAGGAATCACAAACACAGGCAAGACTCTACCCTGGGACTGGCTGGACTCTGGCCCTTGGGTGACAAGAGGAATGTACTGCTAGGACTCATTGGATGTCTCCCACAGAGGACCATCTGTCCAAGGTTGAGAAATGTAACTAACCTACCTAAAAATACAAATAGAAAGATAGACAATATGAGGCGGCAGAGGAATATCTTCCAGGCCAATGCACAAGATAAAATCTCAGAAGAAGAAATAAGTGATGAAGACACAGGCAGTTCATCTAAGAATGAGTTTAAAGTAATGATGGCAGAGATGTTCTCAGGAGAACTCAAGAGGAGCATAGATGCACCGAGTGAAGTTTTTAGCAAAGAGTTAGAAAATATAAAGAATACCCAAACAGAATTGAAGAATAAAATCACTGAAATGAATAACACACTAGAAGGAACCAAGGATAGACTAAATAAGGCAGAAGAATGGATCAGTGAGCTAGAAGACAGATTAGTTGAAATCACTATTGCAGAACAGAAAAAAGAAAAAATGAAAAGAAATGAGGATAGTTTAAGAAAACTCTGGGACAACATGAAGTGCACTAATATTCACATTATAGGGGTCCCAGAAAGAGAAGAGAGAGAGAAAGGACCCGAGAAAATTTTTGAAGAGATAACCAAAAACTTCCCCAACTTTTGGAAAGGAAACAATCACCCAAGTCCAAGATGCGCAGAGAGTTCCACACAGAATCAACCCAAAGAGGAACACACGAAGGCACATAGTCATAAAATGGACAACAATTAAGGATGAGGAGAAAATATTAAAATTAGCAAGAGAAAAGCAACAAATAACATACAAGGGAACTCCCATAAAGTTATCAGCTGATTTTTCAGCAGAAACTGTGCAGGCCAGAAGGTAGTGGCATGATATATTTAAAGTGATGAAAGGGGGAAACTTACAACCAAGAATACTCTATCCAGTAAGGCTCTCGTTCAGATTTTATGGAGAAATCAAAAGCTTCACAGATAAATAGAAGCTAAAAGATTTCAGCACCACCAAACCAGCTTTACAACAAATGTTAAAGGACCTTCTCTAGTCATCAAACCGTAAGAAAAGAGAACAAAAAGAAGAAAGAGATAAAAAAAAAACCTACAAAAGATCGCTTTGGTGGTTGTTCTGTGATTCTTCATAAATTTTGAAATTGTTTGTTCTATTTCTGTGAGGAATATTGTGAGTATTTTGACAGGGGTTGCATTGGATCTGTAGATTGCTTTGGGTAGTGTGGCCATTTTGATAATGTTGATTCTTCCAGTTCAGGAGCACAAGATAGCTTTCCATTTCTTTGTATTATCTTCAATTTCCTTCATCAGTGTTTTAGAGTTTTCAGAGTATAGATAACCTCCTTGGTTAAGTTTATTTCTAGATATTTTGTTGTTTTTGATGCAAAGGAAATGTTTATGCCAGTTATAAAATTCTGGTTTTTGAAGTGGAAAAAAAACAACAACAGTTAATGAAGGGCTACAAATGGCAAAATGTCCTCCTTTTTATGGGTGAGTTGTATTCCATTGCATATGTATGCTACATCTTTTCTATCCATTCATCTATTGATGCGCACTTAGGATGCTTCCATATCTTGGCAATTATAATTATATATATTTTTAATAGGTAAATCTTTCATTTGATTTTCCTGTATATGGGTATGGATATGGAGTAGGGAGAAGGGGGAAGGAGAGAGAGAGGGAGGGAGGGAGAGAGTGAGCAGGAGGGAGGGAGGAACTCCAATCTAGGTTCATGACTTTCAAACCCTTAGGCCATGACCCTAAGTAAGAAGTACATTTTACCTTACCATGTAGTACACACATGCATATACACAATCAAAATGTTAAAGTTTCAGGAACTAATATGTGCTTTTACTACGTGCAATGCACTGTGATCTCTTCTTTAATGTCCTCTTCATTCTGATCCATTCCCTTTCCAAGGAAAGACAATCCGAATGTCTCTGGTGGCTCATTCTCTTTCTTTTTAGCTTAGCAGAGAGCTGGCTCAGTAGTTCTGAATTACTCTTAGGAAGAACAGGGCTGAGCTCTGGAGTGTCCCTATCACTCCTGGAGGCAGGAAGCTTCCCCTGTAGTTACAGGTTGCCTCTTTCAATAGAAGTATGTGGTTCCCTCGCTACTGATTTCCTTGCTGTATGCATCCTGTCTGGTCAACTCATTAGGATAATGAGAGCTTGATGCTCTTATGCACACTTTGCTTTTTCTGTACTTATCAATCTTCTTCCTACAAATCCTACTTTGTATTTACTTTGCATGGTGCTAGGGATATGTGTTAATGACTATACATCCCTAACTCACAGAAAACTGAGAAACACCAGAACTAGTAGGAGTGGGTGTTTTGAAAAAACTCAGCGGTATCTCTGGCTTGTGCCTCTCCACTGCCAGTGAGACAAGCCTTGTTGTAGAGCAATAAAACACTATTTGAAGTAGGAAGGAGACTTCTTTCTGCAACCAGGTTATTTTGGCCAGAGAATGTACATATAGTGTGGAATGGGAAAAACTATGAGGGCCAGATGTTTGTGGGGATAATCAAGGTTCATAAGCAAAACTGGGGTTTTAGAAAAAAGTTCTCCATTTTCTTCTGCCACTTTAAATGCTTTGGGAAGGTACCTTGAAAATATATATGTCAACCTGGCATCGCAACATTGTAGGCTAGATAATTCTTTGTTGTGGGGCCTGTCCTGTGCATCGTAGGATGTTTAATAGCATCCCTGGCCTCTATCCACCACATACCAGTTGCCCCTACTCCTGCCCCCAAGTTGTGACAATCAAAACTATGTCTCCAGACATTGCCACATGTTTCCTTGGGGGCCAAAATCATCCTCAATTGAGAATCACTTCTTTAAATGAACCCTAAACATCGTTAATGTTTTCCAGTATCCACATCATGTTATTTTTTTATGTGTGAAAGAGTTAAAACACTTCTACTCTGAACACAATAATGTCAAACATTTAACAGTTATCCTACTTATTATTGATATATGAAGATATTATATTTTTATATGTAGATAGTCAACATTTTTACAGTGGCTATTGAAAATGCTGTAGACTACTACTAAGTATAGTAGTAGATACAACTATTCCTCCCCTTTCTTTGATTTATAGTGTCACCCAGGAGAATACTATTAGAAAGACTTACTAGGTAATGAAAATTGGAGGGTCTACTAGATATTGATTAAAGTAAGAGCAATGCTTTAGCAGTAAGTCCCATGGTTAACTCCACAACTTATTATAAATAAGCGTCAATAAAATGTATTAAGAAGACTTCAGTGTTTCAAAGGTAAATGTTAATAATTTCAGAAATGAAATACAGAATAGTTCACATGGTATCATTCAGGCCACACTGTCAGTTTAGTGTCAGCTTGCCCCATTGCTTATCTTATTCTTAGCTCACTTTCCCTTTCTTCCTCTCAAACAGTGTGTACTAGGAAATGGAACATACTTGAACCTAAACAAAACATAAGGAAGGAAAGGGAAGCAACAAGGAAAATAGTAATAATCACACCACACATTCCAAAGCTTTTGAATTCTCTGGTCTTTTGAATAATCCTTCCTATGGTGCTTCTCTTCTAGCAGAGCGATTGCAAGCTGACTGGGGAAGGGCATTTGCCAGCCTTGGGAGAAACCCAGGATCACTCAGAATGAAACTCAGAAAGAACAGAATGTCTTTTGTATCCAAGAAACAAACAGTAGTTAGCCTCACAGCATTTAATATACATAGTGAGGTGAAGGTTACCAGAGAAAGCTGAGAAAATACTGTAGGACTTGCCTGTGAAACCTCAATTATCAATGCTGTTTGGCTTACAGAAAAAAGAGTTAATTGTTTTTAAGCAGAACTATTTCTTTCATTGTTCCTTCCTCATTGTCCATTTGTACTCATTTTTTGCTGCCCCTTTGCTCTATGAAACATATATATGCATGCGTGTATACATGCATATGTAGGTACATACACACAGACATCTGCACACACAATGACATTTCTGCTGGACCTGTATTTCCTTTCCTGAAAGCTATGGACATGGAAAGGGAACTCAGCCATTACACATATTCTCTCAGCGTGGGGTGAGCTCTACCTTACCAAATAGCTCTTTGCCTGCATTTTGCTCACTTTTGGTATCTTTTACAAAAGTGAGCAGGAATTTGAAAATTCATTTCAAAATAATTTTTTAAAAAGAAGGCTTTCTATAGGAGTCACTTTTTTCCACTGTAAGAAAATTTTATACTTATTCTAGGAAAATTTGGATTTAAACGAAAGAGTGAAAAGGGAAAATGAGAAAATGGAAAAGGGGAGCACAGAAGAGAGACAGAGACAGAGACAGAGATACCTATATATGTTCCTACCACCCAAAGGTGGCCATCAATAGGCTTCTGATCTACATTATTAGGACCCAGTACAATGTGTTGCAGTTGATAGCTTGTAAGGTCCATGAATAAGGAAGAAGGCCAGCCTGTATTTATTGCTGTTCCCTTGATATTTCTAGCAGAGCCTAGCACAAAGTAAGACCTCTGTAAATACTTGTTGAATATTAATAATTTTTACTTTACTCTTATGTTACTCAGGATAGGGAGTTGGTGAATGAAGAGAACTCACTAGCAGAAACTGAAAACATGTGGGATCCTAGAATGCTGCAAGCCAGTCATTTTGGCTAAACTTCTCATTTTATAGATGAGGGACATCAAGCTCAGGATACTTTAGGAGCTTGCCTAAAGTCTGTAAGTGGCAGAGACAGGAGACAGCTCAGTCCTATACTTTCATAATCAGTCTTTAACAACCTAAGATCCTTTTGATTGAGGTTGCTTAGAAAAGCGCAGCAGTATTTGTTTATTTAAAATCAGTCTTTTCAGCTTAACTTTTCAGACAAGTTTGAACATTATCTTTGAATATCTCTTTATCCTTGACAGTGCATCCTATTCGCTTCCGTGGACTTAAAAAAATTTACATGATCAGGCCCCTTCCCAGATTCAAAATGTCTAGGACTTAGGCATCAATATTTTAAAATAATCTCCACAGGTGATCCTGACATTTCAGTGATGTTGGGAACAATTGCTCTGGATAGTACACTTTTGTTCTTTGACAATATTTTTAGAGTTCATTTCCCACAAAGCTGAATTTGAGGCTCTTATTCCTTATGAAAGTGTCACGTCATTATAAATATTCCTATGATTTTCTGCCAGTCTGGTAAATTATTAGTATTTAAATTTTCAGTTTATAAATGGAAACTTATATTGGCTTTTTTTGGGAAGTTAACAAGTATTGACTTCAAGTATCTGTTTCATTTTCCTCCTTTTTAAAATCAAAGTAGAAATTTCTGCTGTTATACGTGGCTGCTCAGCAAGAGACCACAGTTCCAGCCTTTTTTTGCAGCTAGGTTTGGCCATGTGACTTAGTCTGGCCGATCGGACATGAGAGGAAGTATTATGTATAAATTTGGGTCATACCTTTAGAAGGGAAGAAGTTTGTCCTACCCTTTCTTTCTTCCTGTACCAACTCTGATACAGACTAATATGTGACAGAGAAAGAAATCTCTATCTTGTTTAAGCCGCTGTATTTTTGTCCTTTGTTACAGCAGCTCAGCTAGTGCAACAAGGCTGATAAAATCTAAATTATGGGTGATAAAAATCTAAATTATAACACTAGCCTTTGTGGATCTCATTTCCTTTGTTTACTATCCATGACACAGCACAGTCTTTCCACAGTGAGGTCCTTGTGGGCTGGGATCAAGTCTTACTCATTCTTTCTAATTCTGAAAGTCTGGCAGTACTAGGTACACCTGTTTGCTCAATAGCTGTATGTTGATGAATGCCAGTCTGCTTACACTCCAAAATAGAAAAAAGGGGGTAGACAATTTCATTCTGAGACAACAGCATTGGCAAAGTGATAAGATCACAGAGGCACATAGTAACTGAGACTGACACTTGTTCATGAAAATCCATATTCTCTACTTCTGGAACACACATTTGGCTTATCTCTCATCTTTCCCAGGAGTTAGACGTGGTAACATGACTGAATTCTTGATAATTCTGTTAGCAAATTCTATCTTTGAATCTCCTCATCTGCCATCACATTGTTTGCAACTCTAACTTCTGTTCATGTTTTCTGTTTCCCTACTCATACTAACTTTCCTTGGAGTCTAACAACATCTGTGTTCTCAAAATCTACCTCATGCTTCCTCTGAATTGAGAAACACTTTTCCCTTGCTTCCTCTCAGACTATCACAATATTCCAACCATGTCCAACATTCGTCTTGCAGGTTGTGTTTAAAAGGAACTGTTGATTCAGAAAAGTAAGGTTGCACTAAGTGCTTGCTTTCTGCTTCAAAGTAATTTTTCAATTGTTCCTTCTTTCAGTGTTGTTTTTTATATATTTCTCATTTCTAGTCTTTCTTGGGCTGCATGCCACATTTCTGGCCTCTGGAAAAGTATGCCTGAAAGAGCATAGAAACATCTTTTATAACATTCCATTTCTTTCTGACAGCATAATGCCAGCTGCAATCTTTGTTTCTCTGTTTGTTTTTCAGTTGTCCTTAGAGTAGGAGCATTTCTATGTTTCTCACTTGGGTGTCCTCTTCCATTGTCAGGGGCTAATTATAGCATGTGCCAGTGGAACTGAAACTAAAATATGTAACAAGTCAGTGAATGCTCATTAATGGAATGGCAAGTGCAAAACTTGAAGCATGGACATCATTTCGAGAGCTTACTCTTTTGCAAAATAATAGAGTGATGGTGTGAGAAAGTACTCATGTTAATGTCCAAAGTTTAGTTTTGAATGTTAAATGCTCATCAAGGTAGTCTTCAGAATATATTTTACTTGCACACAGTGTAACTTTGCCAGAGTGTGGATTTACTTCGACTTGTTATTAATAGAAGACACCTTAGCTCTGTAGTGTGACCCATCTCAATCTAGCTATTTACGTTTCCAGTTAACTCCCAGTATATTCTCTGCATGCTTCTCTATCTACCTTTGCCTGAATACACTACCTATGTTAGGATAACACAAGCTCCTGTAACAAGTCGACCCTAAATGCATAATGGGTTCGAACACAGTAGAAGTTTATTTCTCACTCACTGAAAAGTCCAAGGTTGGTGCTGCTGGTGGGCAAGAGGGCTCTCCTCCTTAAAGCCATTCATTGATTTAAACTGATGGAGGCTCTGCTGTTTTCATCACACAGCTTCCAGAGTTGCCTTTGTCATCTTTTTTCCAGCCAGCCAGAAAGGTAAAAAGGATTAAGGAGTTCACGTGGGAGGTTTCTGTGGTCCAGGCCTGTCACTCATCTCTTCTGTTCATGTTCTGTTGGGCAGAATTGTTAATCACATGGCCTCACTGACCTACAAAGGTTTTGAGAAATATAATGTGGCCACGTCCAGGAGGAAGAGGAAATGGATGTTTGTGAACAGCTGGTAGTCTCTGCCACACACCCTTCTATGACTCTTTTCTTCTGCTTAAACAGCTTCTTTGCCTATCAAAAACCTTACTTAGTTTTCAAGATCTAGCCCAGAAGCAACTTACCTGTCCCAGATCCCTGGTTGCAATGATTTGTTCTTTCTCTGTCTTCTATTTTGAATCTCTATTAGAGCCCCTATTTAATTCTACCTTGTGTTCTTTTTTTAAAAAGAAAATTATTTTTTATGAGCAGTTTACAACAAAAGTAGGAGAGAGATAACAGAGATTTCTTATATATCCCTTGCCCCCACAGATGCATAGCCTCCCCCTTTATCAACATCACTCACCAGAATGGTGCATATTTTACCAAGGATGAACCTCCATTGACAAATTATAATCATCCGAAGTCCATTGTTTATCTTAGGGTTCACTCTTGGTATTGTGCATTTCATGGATTTGGGTAAATGTATAACAGATATCCATCATTTTAACATCGTACAGAATAATTTCACTGCCTTAAAAGTCCTTTGTGATGCACCTATTTATCCCTCCTGCACCATCCCATCCCTGGCAACCACTAATCTTTTTATTGTCACCATAGTGTTATCTTTTCCAGGATGCCACATTGTTGGAATCATGCAATATGTAGCCTTTTCTAATTGGCTTCTTGATAATACACATTTTAAGTTTATTCTATGCCTTTTCATGGCTTGGTAACTCTTACTTTTAGTGCTGAGTAATATTCCATTGTCTGGATATACCACAGTTTATTTATCTATTCACCTATTGAAGGCCATATTGGTTGCTTCCAAGTTTTGATAATTATGAATAAAGGTGCTATAAATATCTGTGCAGATTTTTATGTGGACATAAGTTTTCACCTCCTTTGGGTAAATACCAAGAAGTAAAATTGATGGATCAATGGTTAGAATATGTTTATGTTTTAATTTTTTATTTTAATAAACTTTTAATTTTAGAATAGTTATAGATTTACAGAAGAGTTACAGAGATATAGAGTACTCCAGCCTGTTTTATACTCAGTTTCCCCATGGGGTTTTTTTTTTTTGGTAGTAGTATGTTTAATTTTGTAAGAAACTGCCAAAACTGTCTTCCAAAGTGGCTGTGCCATTTTGTATTCCCACCTGCACTGAATCAGAGCTCCTGTTGTTCCTTATCCTCATCAGCATTTGGTGTTGTCAGTGTTCTGGATTTTGGTCATTTTAATAGATGTATCATTGTATCTCATTATAGTTTTAATTTGTATTTCACTAATGAGAAATGATGTGGAGCATCTTTTTGTATACTTGTTTACCATCTGTGTATCTTCTTTGGTGGTGTATCCATTAAGGTCTTCTGCCCATTTTAAAAATCAAGATGTTTGTTTTCTTATTGTTGAGTTTTAAGAGTTCTTTGTGTGTACATATATTTTTATTGAAGTATAGTCAGTTTACAGTGCATCAATTTCTGGTGTACAGCATAGCGTTTTCAGTCATACATATATACACACATATTCACTTTCATGTTCTTTTTCATTATAGGTTACTACAAGATGTTGAATATAGTTCCGTGTACTATACAGAAGAAATTTTTGTTTATCTATTTTGTATATAGTAGTTAATATTTGCAAATCTCCAATGTCTAATTTATTGCTACCCACTCCTTTCCCCCTGGTGACCAAAAGATTGTTTACGATGTCTGTGAGTCTGTTTCTGTTTTGTAGATGAGTTCATTAGTGTCTTCTTTTTTGCTTTGTGTGTGTGTATGTTTTGTTAAAATATAGTGTCAATATCATGTCAGTTTCTGGTGTACAGCGTAGTAGTTTAGTCATACTCTATATACATATATTCGTTTTCATATTCTTTTTCATTATAGGTTACTATAAGATACTGAATGTAGTTCTCTGTGTTATACACTATAAACTTGTTGTTTATGTATTTTATATATATAGTAGTTAGTATCTACAACTCTCGAATTCCCAGTTTATCCCTCCCCACCCTCTTCCCTCACTGGTAACCCTAAGTTTGTTTTTTTAGATTCCACATATGAGTGATATCATATGGTATTTTTCTCTCTCTTTCTGGCTTACTTCACTTAGAATGATGATCTCCAGGTCCATCCATGTTGCTGCAGTTTGCATTATTTTATTGTTTTTTATGGCTGAGTAGTATTCCATTGTATAAATTTACCACAGCTTCTTTATCCAATCGTATGTTGATGGACATTTAGGTTGCTTCCTTGTCTTGGCTATTGTTTATACTGCTTCTATGAACATTGAGGTGCATGTATCTTTTCAAATTAGAGTTCCCTTTGGATATATGTCTAGGAGTAGGGTTGCTATATCATATGGTAAGTCTATTTTTAGTTTTTTGAGGAATCTCCATACTATTTTCCGTAACAGGTACACTAAACTGCATTTCCACCAACAGTATAGGAGGGTTCCCTTCTCTCCACACCCTCTCTAGCATTTATTGTTTGTGAACTTTTTAATGATGGCTGTTCTGACTGGTGTGAGGTAATATCTCATTGTAGGTTTGCACTTCTCTGATAATTAGCAATGTTGAGCATTTTTTCACGTGCCTGTTGGCCATTTGTACGTCTTCATTGGAGAATTGCTTGTTTAGGTCTTCTGCCCATTTTTGGATTGGGTTTTTGTTGTTGTTGTTAAGTTGTAAGAGCTGTTTATATATTCTGGAAATTAAACTTTTGTCTGTTGCATCTTTTGTAGATATTTTCTCCCATTCCATAGGTTGTTGTTTGGTTTTGTTTATGGTTTCCTTTGCTGTGCAAAAGTTTGTAAGTTTAATTAGGTCCCCCCCTTTTTTTTTTTTTTTTTTGCTTTTGTTTCTATTGCCTGCGTAGACTGCCCTAGGAGAACATTGCTAAGATATACATCAGAGAATGTTTTGCCTATGTTTCCTTCTAGGAGGTTTTAGTGTCTTGTCTTATATTAAAGTCTTCAAGCCATTTTGAGTTTATCTTTGTGTATGTTATGAGGGAGCGTTCTAACTTCATTGATTAAATGATGCTGTCCAGCTTTCTCAACAACACTTGCTGAAGGGGCTGTCTTTTCTCCATTGTATATTCTTTTGTCAAACATTAAGTCTGTAGGTTTATTTCTAGGTCTCTATTCTTTGTATGTTTTGGATAACAGTCCTTTATTAGTGTCTTTTGTAAATATTTTCTCTCACTCTGTGACTTGTCTTCTCATTCTTTCTCTCTCTCCCTTTTGATCATTCAGTATTTATTACCTAAGTTGGATATAAAAATGAACAAAATTTAGTGCAAAATATACATAAATTCCATCCCCAACATAATACAAAAAGTTTTTCCTTTGTATAGTATACCTGGACCCTACTGTGCCCTATAAGACCTTATGTGGATTGGTCATGACAATTTTTCTGACTCATATGCACTGCTTTCTTTCCCCCATTGTATCCAGCTACTGGTTCTGTGCTTGTCCTTTAGGTCCACCAGGCTCATTCACTTTTAGGGCTTCTACACTTCCACTTTCCCTAGGACCTTCTTGGTTTTATTCTTTTGGTATTGTCTTTTGCAGAGTAGAAGTCTTAATTTTAATGAAGTCCAACTCATCAATTATTTCCTTCATGGACTGGGCCTTTGGTATTTTATCTGAAAAGACCTCTCCATACCCAAGGTCATCTAGGTTTTTTCCCTGTACAATCTTCTAGGAGCTTTATAGTTTATTGTTTTACATTTAGGTCTCCGTTTAATTTTTGTGACAAATGTAAGGTCTGTGTCTAGATGATTCTCCTCCTCCTCCTCCTCCTCCTCTCCCCCTTCTCCCTTCTTCTTCTCCTTTCTCCCTTCTTCTTCTTCTTTTTTTAGCATGTGGATTTCCAGTTGTTTCACTACCATTTGTTGAAGATACTACCTTTGTTTCATTGAATTGCCTCTTCTCCTCTGCCAGAGATCAGGTAACTATATTTATGGGAGAATGTCTATTGCTGGGCACTCTATTCTCTTCCATTGATCCATTTGTCTATTTTTTTTGCCAATAGCACATTGTCTTGATTACTGTAGCTTTATAATAAAGCTACTAATGTTAGGTAGTATCGCTTCTCCAACTTTGTTCTTCATCTTCAACATTGTGTGGCTACTCTGGATCTTTTGCTTTTCTATACAAATTTTAGAATCAATTTGTTGATTCTAAGTAACTTTCTAGGATTTTGATTAGTGGTTAGTTTTTAATATGTTGGTCTCACTCACCTGACTGGCAAGCTCCTTTAACAGGCTTGGAGTCACACACGCCTGGATTTAAATCAGCTTTGCTACTTTTTAGCTGTGATATCTTAAGTCACTTCCTCTCTTCTCCTCATTTTCTCATCTTAAAAACAGTGGTAATAGTGCTAATGTTGTATTAAGGTTAGCTGAGATAACATACTTAAAATTTCCCATCAGGACCTTGTATATAATCGATGCACAATAAATATTAAAGCTGCTGCCTTTTGTTTCTTCCACAGTGATATTCCTTTAGTCAATTTAAAAAAAGGTTGCTGAATTGAAGTGTAAGTCTTCACAGCATTACAGTAATAGAAGTTCAGGCTAATGGTGTGAATTCCTGGTATACATGCATGGGCAACGGAGCCAGTACAGAAGGAGACCATTCAGAATAGCATCAATTTGTTGTCTGTATAGGTGGTCCCTAAGCTCTAGAGGACTCATCACCTGCTTAATGAGTTGTGTTAACGCTAGCCATGCTTGCAGCTGCCTCAGACAACCTCCGAGAGTTGCATCATACCACCAAGCAATGGCTGCTTTATCACAGATAAGGCCAGAGACAGCATGCTGGGCTTAGGGCAGGGCTGTCCCTACCTGACCCACTTAACCCTCCCCCAAGGACTCCTGGGGCACTGGAATGAGAAGAGAAGGGCCAAGGGGAAATTAGGTATCAAGAGAATGGCCTAAAAAGGCCTAAAAAGGAAACCAAGGAATGTAGACTTCTCACTTGATAACTCTTCTTGCATCTTCAGTTCTCCCCCAATGGAATATTACCACTGTCAAATTCGAGTAGGGAACAAGCCTGGCCTTAGGGGCTGTGTGGCATAATGGTTAAGAGCCAGGCCTCAGAGCCAGAGCATTCTCAATACTTGCTTGTTGTGTGACCGCAAGTCACCAAATCTCTATGTACCTCAGTTTGCTCATGTGTAAGATGGGCTTAATTACTTCATAGGGCTGTTTTTGAATTGTCTGAGTTAATATATATAAAAGCCTTAGAATAGTGACAGTGGTAATTTCTGTGTTAAGTGTTTGTTAAATGAGTATTCATATATGTACAGAGCTGGAAAACCATTTCCCTACCTTCCTCACCATGATCCACAGAAGTATTTATTATACTTACTGAAGATGAGGAGCCTCCAAACTCTTCACCATTTACCACAGTTGGGTTCAGACCCATTTGGTAGGTTAAATGTGCTTATGCATGTGCAAACTGAAGCCACACCTCCAGAGGGGTATTGTGGGGATGGGGTAGACTGTCTAGAGACTACCACAAAGAAGGCCTGAGTCTGGCTTGTCTAGGAAGACAGATTTATGAGGTTTGGAAAGGAGTAGCTTCTAGGTACAGGGTGGTGGCTGCCTGACTATTGTGACAGTGTCTTCTTGCCTTGGGGAGAAGCAAACTGTCTGTCATCTGAGAGACATATCACCCCTTTGTGGAGCGTAATGCAGAGAGAAAGAGGTCCTTTCTTTATCACAGGGAACTGTGGAACACTCAAGGGCATTGAGGTCTGAGGAACTGGTTTCTGGGGTGGCCAACAGACATGTGAATCTGAGCAGACGAGGAAGAAGATCATGCTAAGCAGTTCAGGCCTTCCGGGCCAAGTGAGGTGCTAGTGGCAGCCAGGGTGACTTCTTGTCACAGGTTGGATTCTCTGGAAGCAGATGCTGAGGTAGAGTTTGGTATGCAGGATATTTATTAGGAATTGGCACCTGTGGAGGGAAAGAGCAGGAACAGTATGGGGCAGATAGGGAAGTTAAGCTGATGCAGGCAGGATGAAGCCTCAGTCAGCCCCATTGGGAGCCCTGGGTTGCACGTAGCCTGTCAGAATGGTGTAGCCTTTACATCCCTCCTCCGTTGGCCATGGGTTGTGGGCTGCCCTGTATGCCTTTGGGTGACATGGCTCTTTGCAGCGAGGCCAAAGGAACTGATTACTGGGACAAGCCCACCCCTGAATGGGGATCTGGATGGCACATCTCCATGTCCAAAAGAGTTCATACAATCAGAGGAGGGGACTCTGGAGGCGAGGGTGGGAGCTTTGCCAGGGACTGGTGTTTCTGTATTAGCAAGTAGGGCTTTGGAGCTGATGAAATGTGTACAAATAATATTAATGTGACATTGCTTGTACCCATGTCTTGGGGGGATCTGGAACATTCACGTTATAAACACTGATTGTATACTTTTATAATAAAAATCCTAGAAGTAATGGAAAAAATGACCTAAAATTCTGCCACCCCCTCTGTTCACCTGTTCCCTTTTGTTCTTTCTCAGATATGTCTGTAAATTTTATAGAATCCAATTTGATCTTGTTTTTATGCTAATTTGAGGACTTAGATCTAAAAGTCTAGACACCGTGTGGGAAAAGTGATCTGGCTAGTAATGAAAGAGGTGTAACCTGAACAGTGTGAGCTAGGTGATGTGTAGCGTACATCACTGCTCAGCCCAGGCATCAGGCAAAGAATCAGCTGGAGGAAATAAATATTCTTATAGCTCTGACTACAAGCTCCACCCCACTTTTTAGAGAGATTAATCTTTATGATTAAATGGTAGTGTTGGTATTGAGAGGAATGTTCTTAATATCTTATACCAGCCTTTTTCTTCTGAGTCATCAGTACAATTTCCCTGAGCTTGTTAGTTTTTACATGTTGACTTCATAACAGGCGGTTGCATCTTGATTATTTGCATTTTAAAAAATAGGCTGCTCACACTGCATTAAATTTTTTATAGCTACTGTGTTCATTGATCTGATGACTCTTTTAGCAGTTACTATTCCAGCTGTATATTTTAATTACATTTGAACAATCAGCCTTTCTGAGTCCTTGAGTAATGTGCTGAGTTTAATTTGTCCTGTTGTCAAATTCCAACTTAAATTATTTCATTAGTGTTGGCAGTCCTGTATTACACACACTTCCTGGTCTTTTTAAATCAATTTCTTGGGGTTTTAATTATGTAGAATAGTCAATAAAAGTTGATGCCAACAAAAGAACTATCAAGGCATATGATCACAAAGAATATATGCCCACGAGATATATTTTATTAATGAACATCCATAGCATTTATAACAAAACATTAGTTGATTAATTCATACCATACCCCATAAGAATGGTGAGCAATTTTATTTTTCATCTAGTTAATGACAAACTGTGGCACAGAGAAACTATACAGACTATTGAAAGCTGCACAGCAAGCCAGAGGAAAATGATTAGGAATTTCTGGATCATGGAAACATTAAAATAAATGATTTATTTGAAGATAGTAATAATATATTAGACTCTGATCAAAACATTGACTTCTGATGACTGTTTATTTTCATACCTAAGAGATTATAGAAGGAAAGGACATAAGCTTCTAGTTCAGAGGTTTTAAATTGCCTGACTGTAGGCTACATGTGACTCACAGACCTGTCTCCGGGAGTCTACAGAATTTTTTTAAAATTTGGATTTGGATATCTTTAAAAAGGATGTGAGCTCTCCAGCTTCCCACCTCTGTCTTGTGGTCTTGTTTTGGCCTGCTTTATACATATTTAAGTTACCTTCCTGATTCTGTGAGGCACTTGAGTTTGCTACTCCTGATTCTTGTACAGTGTCCTCACTTTCAGCTAGAAAACTAAGATCCAGAGGGCTTGAAGTTTTAAAGCACCCATAAGATTACTAGAAGAGCTCAGCCTAGAACCCTTAGTTTCATGGCGCCACTCCAGTATTTTTTCCATTACATTGAGCAGCCTCTTTAAATTTTCTTCTGAGAATTAAAGCAAGACAAGTATTTCATTATATCTTTTTGGATTATGGTAATAAGGCCTTAAAGCTATAATACAGATCCATGGAGGACATCATAAGTTTCCTAATGCTTAAAAAGTATGTTATTTTGATGTGGCATAGAGAATGTTAGCTGCAAGTCAAAAGATACAGTTCCAGTCTCAGTCTCAGCTGTGTCACTAACTAGAGGCTATTTGACTTCATGGGCTTTGGTTTCCTCAGGGTATTGTACTAGATGAGCTCTACGTTCCCTTCTAGCCCTAAGATCTTATGATTTTTTTCATGAACTCCAGTAAAAGAATATACATGAGTAGAAAGATAAGCCATTTGATTAAAATGTCACTGTTCTAGGCAATCAGTTGTCTTCGGGAAGCATTTTGACATTGAGCTTTGATGTCCTCACCCACATTTTCAGTTGGAGAGGAAATTCAGAAACATATAGTCTAGGGAGGTGGTTATTAGAGGTTTGCACATTAACATTTAGAAGATCTCTGGAAGAAACTAAAGGGATAATTTTAGAGGTCTGGAGACTCTCTAATCCCTTTGAGGAGGGTATTGCTAAGCCACTGACTATCATGTCTGCTAGACCAAGAGCTCCTCCAGCACAAGGACTCTCTTTCATTCATCTTTGTTTTCCGTGGGCTTAGTATGTTGTCTGGTTCATAGTAGGTGCTCAATAGATACTGACTAAATTTCAACATTCAGAGGAGGACCAAGGAGTCCTAGTATTGGGAGGGATCTTAGAAATCAAATCCAGTTTCACTTGCCAGTGCAGAAATCCTCTCTCTGATATCCTAGGAGGCTGCTCACTAGGCTGCACTAGTTCACCCAGTCATTTAGTCCATAAATATTTCTTGAGTGTCTCCTACCTACAGGAATGATTCTTGGGTACAATAGTGAATCAAAGAGGTACAGTCCCTGTACCAGGAAGTCTCCCATTTCAAGTGGAGCATGGTCAGTGACTGCAATATACTATGCGTGACAGCTCTCCACTCCGCCAATGACCACGTCTCAGCTCCAACAACTTTCCTCTGGAAATGAAACTTCTTCTCTGATGATAACAGCATCAGTTCTCCCTGATACTTTCTCCATGTGTCCAGCACATTGCTCTGGGACCTCCAGTATTCCTGAGGTCTGCATTTATGCCATCTCTGTCACCCAGCCTTCACCTTGACCTCAATTTCAGACATCATTTAACATTTCTTAAATCACCAGCATATGGGAACTTACCTGTGCCAATGGCCACATTCATCTTCAGAACAACTGGGCTCCTGCTTGGTCCTGGGAGTGGGAGCAGAAGAAGACACTCTGGTCATATTTTTCCTGGTTGGGCAGAAAAAGCTGCAGTGAGCGGTAATGTTAGGAAACACTACCTTATATCCCAGCCTCCTGGAGAGTTTTCTTGCCTGATGGACAGAGGCCATTCAATCCTTTCTCCAAAATAGGAAATACCTTGTTGAAAACTTACTTTTTTTGAGTCAGTGTTAAGGAAAATTTGAAATGAATGTGGATAGGGAACAATATGGTTGAGGGGCAGGCTGGGCCTGAACACAAAGTCACGAAACATGTCCCATTTCAGGAACACAGTGTTCAGAATCTTCAGCTGCTACCTGCATCCTCCACAATTGATTGTTCAGTCAAATCTAAGCTCTTTAGTATGACGTTCCTGGCTTTCCATTGTTTGCTCATAGGCTACCTTTCGAATTTCATCTCCTACTAGTTGCTCTCATAGAGTCTTTGCTTTTGTTAAACAGAACCTCTCACTACTTACTTAATCATCCCTGTATTTTCTTTCTCCTACACTTTGCTTAGGCTTTTCTCTCAGTTTAGAATCCCTCCTCTCTGCTTAGAAGACCCTTCCTTCTATCTCTGCCCGCCCAAAGCCTACCTATCATCTAAGGCCCATCTATGATGCTACCTCAGCATGAAGCATTCTGTGATTCATGATGGTTCTCCTTCTCCCATGACTTCCTCCCCTGCTGTGAGTACTCTCTCTGTATTTTGAGGTTCTACAGAGCCTGATCCCTGCTTTTCTTTCTACGAGTATCTGCTTTTAAATCGAATGTAATTGTCATAGCCATTAAATGGTAATTATACCTGGTCAAGCTCCTTGGAAACAGTCCTTGTCTGATACCTTTGAATTTTCTACAGGCCAAGTTGAGTGTTTTGCACTCAACAAATATTGCATACATTGAATAAATTATTTTCAGAAAATGCCAAAGAAACATAAATATCGAAACAACTGTGTAAGATGAAGTGCCTATATAGGCCAGTCACAACAGTCTTTTAAAAATAAAAGACACCTGTCTGGAATTCCAAAAATACTTGAAAGAGCAATTTTAATCTTTAAAAAAGCATTCTCTCAAAAATACAACCAAAACAAATCAGCAAATAAAGAGCGAACACAAAACTGAACAAAAAGAATTTACTATTTTTTGTTTTTTGATATTTATATATATATATTACCAGAAAAAGGATTTACTTTCATAACTTCTTAAAGTTATCTTTTCCCATCTTCCCCTTTAAAAATGTCTCAAAGGCTTTCACCCCTCACCTCCACCCCACCAGTTTCCTTATTCTCACACCCTCAGCTTCAGGATGCCCTCCAGGCTCCCTAGCTTCTCACTGTTCCTGCCAATATAAATCCGGCTAGTTTCCCCGGGTTTGCCAGTTTTCCCCTCTCCTCACTCCTGACAGGGTCACAAGGGTTCATGGGGCTGGGCAAGCCATGATTTCTCTGGGTGGATGTGAATTGGAGAGTTTATGGGTACCTGTCTCCCTCACTTACAGAAGGTGTCATGGTACCTTTGCATTCACTGTCAAGATAGCCTCAAATTGGTGTTTTACTAAGGATTTCTGAGACAAGAAACTGTCATCACTTCCTAATTGAAAAAGCACATGTGAGAAGGTACTATGGGGTTAGTGCCTGACAACCTCTTTCTGCACTGGGCCTTTGGACCTAACAACCTCAAATCAAGGTAGGTACAACTGAGGACAGTTAGGTGAAAGTGGGTCTTGATGTTGGTTGCCGGCCATTAGCTCCCAAGCTCCAAGTGAAAAAGTGAAGAGCCAGAGCCTCCTGGGCCATTTGTTGCCTATGATGGCAGGCCTCCCCCCTCCCCTTGTATGAGGTGACAGTAAGCATTTTTCAGCTTGTGCTTTCAGAATGTAACTAGTGTAGTATTTTTTATTCCAGTGCTGCTTGGCTTGCTTCATTTGCTTTTATGACAGTGCTTGGGTATGATTAAATGACAATTTAATGTGTATAATAACTCATTTAAAGTTTTAGCCAGGGCTTGAATGAAGATGATGGGGTTTGAGCACATATTCAAGAAAGCCAGGGGCAGCTTAGAACAATTTCTTATCTTGGCAAAAATCAGCTCCATTTTCTACATTCTTTCCTTTTTTTTCTTAAACATGTTTCTACTTGACTGTATAAGAGGTAACGCTGGGGAATCTGGGTTTAATTCCCATCCTGTGTACTCTGATTTCTTCCTGGGATTCATAAGCTATCTGAAAAATATCTTGAGTCACTGCAACTCCTCTTAGCCTGAGGTTTTGTGAACTAAGATGAGTATGGGGGATTCAGGAGGTTTGGGACATAGACAAAGGCTCCAGACTCTTTTTCTGTTCCTGTTAGAATATGAGGAGAATGTAATGTGTCATTTGTTTGCCTCATATGTGTCTTCTGAGGATGGTCAGATGATGTTTGATGACTTATTTTGCCACCATCCAATGTGCAGCTGGTGGAGGAGAGAGGTGGGAATAGGAGTCAAGTTTACCATCCTTTGTGGAAGATCCTGGCTAAACTCAGGGCCTTGGCTGAGAGGAACAAGCACCAGGACCCCAGATCGAATGACTCATGCCTTTTTTGGCTGACCACTATGGTTGTGGCCCAGGAGGAGTAGAGAGCAAAAGGAATCTTAATCTAAACCATTTTTCTAACTTTAAATGCTCCATGCAAACAGAAGTGCCAAAAAAAAAAAAAAAAAAAAAGAAAGAAAAGAAAAGAAAAATCCCTTCTGAATAGATTGGGGAGTCTCTTTTCTCTAGGGCCTAAGCTTTTAACAGTCTGCTGATGACCTGGTGTCTGCACTAAGTTCAACAAGAATATGGTGACCTGCCAGGGGCCAGAGACCACCAAGTCCCTAAGGAGGAATGAACTGGCCTATGTCAGAAACAGAGTAGGTCAGAACCCTTGTACTGATAGGTATTGGTTTGAGAATAAAAAGTTCTTTTGTTTGTTTGTTTTACTTTTTCACACTTTGTAATGGCAAATCACAGAGTATACCACATTTATAACAGTTTATACATAACTACTAGCAGGTCTCCTTAGGTCCAGAGTGAGCTGACTCACTAGGAACAGGGGACAGGACACCTGCCTCTTCAAGGAGGAGCACTGCTGCATGTTAGCACAGGTTGAAGCAAAACTGCAGAGATTTCAGAGCCATTGCTTTTCAATCTAGATGATTTCAATTTTGATTCCAGGAACTCTGAGTTTTCTGCCCCTAGGAGACATTTTTGAATTTCTTATCTTCTCTCCATTGCTTTGTAACAGAGGGAGTCTAAAGTGTGCCAGGCTGGTATGGAAAGAAATGACCCAGATTCTAGAAATGTGGCCCATCATAGTGGGTTTTTATTTCTTTTTAAACTATTATATAGTTTTTAAAATTGTGATAAGAACATTTAACATGAGATCTACCCTCTTAAAATTTTAACTGTACAGTTCAGTATTATTAACTCTAGGCACTATGTTGCACAGCAGATCTCTAGAACACACTCATTTTGCATTCATCTTATTCACTGTAAGTTAAAACATTACACCTGTTGAACAGCAACTTCCCATTTCTACTCTTCTACTCTTGTTTCCATGACTGGGACAATTGTAGGTACCTCATCTAAGTGTAATCATGTAGTATTTGTCCTGTAACTGGCTTATTTCCCTTAGCCAGTGTCCACCAGGTTCATCCATGTTGTGGCATATTGTTGGATTTCCTTCTTTTGAAAGGCTGAATAATAGTCCATTATATGTATATACCACATTTTCTTTATCCATTCCTCTGTTGAAAGGATATTTATTTTTCCTACAGAGGGTGGCGAACTCAACTCCTATTCCCCCTTCTTCTACCCTTGGCTATTGTGAATAATGCTGCAGTGAACATGGGGGTGCAAATACATCTTCAGCGTAGTGTTTTTGATATATTACCATAAGTATAAATGTTGGATCATATGGTAGTTCTTTTAAAATTTTTTTGAGGAATCTCCGTACTATTTTCCGCAGTGGCTATAACAATTTGCATTTGCATCAATAGTGCACAAGGATTCCCTTTTCTCTCCATCCTCACCAATGGTTCTTATCTGTAGTCTTTTTGATAAAAGCTATTCTAACTGGTAAGAGGTGGTATCTCATAGTGTTTTTGATTTGCATTCCTCTGGTGATTAATGATGTTGAATACTTTTCATGTACCTGTTGGCAATTTGAATGTCTTTGGGAAAATGTCTATTCAGGTCTTCTGTCCATTTTTAATTGCATGATTTCCTTTTTTCCTGCTGTTATTATATAAGTTCTATATCTATTTTGAATATTAATCTCTTGTCAGATAAATGTTTGTGTATATTTCTCCCATTCCATAGGTTGCCTTTTCATTTTGTTCATTTTTTTTTTGCTGTGCAGAAGCTTTTTAGTTTGATGTTAATTATTACATATTAAAGTTGTGTTTTAATTCTTAAGTTAGTCCTGGGAAAATAGCTTTTTATTTTCTTTTTACTTTCATAATTGACTCTTGGCTCTAGACCAATTAATAACTCCAGTTTAATGATTTTAGCTTTAGTAATAGTCTGTGCTCTACTGCCAATCAGAAGATTCTTGAAAAAGGTGGAGGAAGTCATTTCTTTCCTCTTTAGGAGATGTCTAAGTAGGAGTGCAAGTGCCTTGGCACAGCTGACCCTGAAGGATGCTGTTGAGCGAACTCTTGAGAGAAGCGAAGACAAAGAGGCTGAGCTTCCTTTTTGTAGAAGTCTTTCAGATCCAAATGGAAATGGGTGTCTTAATTACATGTGCCTTTTTTTGTTGTTGTTTTGTTTGTTTTGTTTTTTCCTACAGGAGAAGGCCGTTAACTTACACAAAGCACAACAACCATATTTTGGAGTGTCAAGTTTTAGTCATTTTGTTTGCATCTCAATGGCCATTTTCAAAATAGGGGCATGGAGGGTGGTTTGAATATTCCAAGAATAACAGGGTAGCCAGAACAACTGTGGGTATGTCACTTTATAGGGCAATCAAGAAGAAGCTGAAATCACAACCTCTCATTTATCCACTAGTAATAATGCTGAGTGAATTACAGGGTGTTTTTCTGGCAGGAGCATTTGTTTCTATAGAACAGGACTAGATTTGAAAATGCATTTTGGGTTAGCAACCCCATTTCCCCCTGACTGACAGATAAGGGACTTGAATACCACTTTTGTGCTCACTGGCTAAGTTGTGTGTGTTTGTGTGTGTGTGTGTGTTTGTGTTTGTGTGCACTCATGCATGCTGTGGGGACAGCGAGAGATAGGAGAGGGCCGTGCAGGAGGGATGTGAGAAATAGTTAAGAACATATGTGTACTCCAAGTAACCTGGCTTTTTTCCTGTATCTTTTCCTTGATGCCAAATCTGAGTAGTAAGACTGAGAAATGGGCACATGGTGGGAGAATGATGAAAAAGATGGGAGATGGCAGGGGGAGCCATCTGCTCTCCTCCTTTATCACCAGTGCCTAATGCTTGACTCTGAATGCTAAATTTCAATTAAAAAAAATATTCAACTTAATTTTAATTTTTGTCCTCAAGGATTTAGTTAAATGCTGAACATTTAGTCTAATTAAGATTACACTTAGCCCTACTGTTTTTAGTCCTTGCTGAGAACTGTATTGAGTCATTTATTAACTTGATGACGTTAAACAGAATTTACAGGACAACCATAAATCTAAGAGTGAGGAGGTGAGGCCCAGGTAAGAAGGGGAAAGAGAATTGGTTTATTTCACCTTGGGGCTAGGAGGCCCTGGGCAATGTGACAGGGACCTCTAGACGAAGGGATGTTTTTGATGACAAGGATGGAGACCACTGTTTGCAATCAGCATAAAATGGACAAATAGTTCATGAGTTTTAGCAATAATGTAAAAGCTATTTCTGGTTAAGGAGAGCTTGTCACTCAGGAGGATGTGTCCCTTTGGAACAGTGGAGGCCTCTGAAGAGGGAATATCTCTTTCACCACTGTTATTGGAGGATAGGTTCTTGTCATGGGCAGGAAGGTATTCAAGAGCGAGTCATAGTAAAGGGAAAGCAAGTTTATTCAGGGAGATACACACTCCATCGACAGAGTGTGGGCCATCTCAGAAGGCAAGAGAGGCGCCCAGAGGTATGTGGGTGGTTAGTTTTTATGGGCTATGTAATTGCATATGCTAACAAGTGGGAGGATTATTCTAACTGCTTTAGGAAAGGGGTACAGATTTTCAGAAATTGGGCCCAGCCCACTTTTTGAACTTTTATGGTCAGCCTGGGAACTGTCATGGTGCCTGTGGGTACGTCATTTAGATGCTGTTGTATTACAGTGAGCCTATAATGGTAAGATACTGCTTGCCAAACTTGACACCATACTGAAAGTTGAATCTTTCCCCATCTTGGTTCTAACCAGTTTATGGCCTGAGGACATTGCTGTGTCATCTTTTCATGGTTGTGCCCTGCCCTCTTTCCTCCTGTCTTAACTACTTGCCCATGTAGCAAAGCATTACCTGCTTACTGATGGCTGCTTCAGATGCCTAGTCTAGCTTTTTTTGGGATGTGTGTCCCAGGAAACCTCAGACATGAAAGTGATATGAAGAGGTCCAGCTATTGGCATGTGAGATCTCTGATTCATATCAGGATAGTACTTCAGGTGAATTCTACGGGTCTTATTTTCCTGATAATTCCTTTCTGAGCCTCTTACTTATAATTAGAGGTGGTCTTATCTGTGTACCACACTCTTCCCTTTCTACTTCTGATACCTTCGTTTAATTTTGATGCTCTCCACTGTGGTGAAGGAATGAATAGCGAATGATCCCTTCTTTGAAATAGGTCTATGGCCCTGTCACTATCAGTATCTCTATGAAGGTGCAGCCATAGTGGCTTGTGTGGGTCACAGGGTGAGACATGATGCTAGATACGATAGCTCCTGAGTCCCTTAGTCAAACCCTCTCTGGTCCATGTAAATATTTGTTTATGGTAGTTAAAATCTCAACATATTTTTGTGTCCCATGTCCCCAGAAACAGGAGCTGAGGTACTAGATATTTATATATTAGTCTGCAGCACCAAACACAGTCCAGAGTGGAGGGATGCCCAGGCTTAAATCACACTGTGTCTATTATGCTTTAGCCTGAGCTAATCAACCCCTTTTCCAGCAGAGTAGACTGGGTAGTTGTTTTCATCTTCACAGTGAAACGAGGGATTTACAAACCAGTCCCTAAGCTTGACAGATGCTCCCTAAATCCCCCCAGCAAAGATCTCAACTGGGTGTATGTGGGAAGACACTGGGTGGAGGGTGGCAGAAGGTGATTACATTCTGTGCTTGAGGATGGAGCCACTGTTTAGTTTGACAGAGATGAGTACAGACTGAAATCTAGCCTGTGCTTCAAGACAGTTTCAGTTTTGAGGAAGGAGTGCGCTTTTTTTTTTTTAATTTGTAGAAAGACACTGCTTGCCAAACTCTTCACCGTCAGAAGAGTGACTCTCTTTTCTGCACAAAGATCCCATATATGCTATGACCCTTATGCATACAGATGGTATGAGTCCTGTTGCATATTGCATAGCTGGCACAGGTGCTGAAGGAAAATCTAATGGCAATCCATTTGGTCAAGTTATTACATTAGCATTAAAATCTAGCACACTCAGATAATGAAGGGTCATAATTGTGTTATGGGAGGCCTACTGGAAGCAGGACAAATAGAGATAGGATAGGGGACTCTCCTTTCCTTTCCTCTTTTGTATGCTGCTCTCATGATTGTCTAAGAAAGGGAGGGAAGCTGAGTTACAAAGAAAAGCAGAGTAAATTTCAGGGAATTGATACACTTGTACAAAGAGAAATGCAATGTAAAATGTCCCCCAAATGTAAATGCAAAGTGTAGAGTTTGTCTTTGGGCTGTCTTCAAGGAACAGGCTTAAATCCAATTGCTATAGCAACACAGAGACTCGTCTGATCAGCAGGCCTTCCGTTCCACAGGGGCTGAAACTGTTTTGTTTTCAAAGGGGATAACGTATCTCTGTTTGCCCTCCTTTGCTTTATAAAATTGAACTGCAGAGAACTCATGAATAATAGAAAGAACACTAAGGACTGTGAAATTAACAGTGGCATGAAACAGAATTTCTAAAAGGGGAAACTCTACTGGAGGAAGACTTGCTTCAACTTCCCCAGACAGCGATTTGAAAACTGGGATATCTTAGCATTGGAGGGTGAAATAAGAGGTCCAGTTTGCTTCCTGCTTTCAGGAAGGTGACAATTTTCAAATCCTTTAGATCAGACAGATATTTCTTATTTCATGAAGATCTTAAAGGGTAAGAACTGTGGTGGCTTACGGCTTCAATGAGGACCATAGGTCTAATTGTGAGATTTGACCATGGAAACCACCATCTTATTCTTTAATAATGAAGATAGATAACTTTTATTGAGCACTTACTATGTGCCAGGCACTTTGCTTTACACACATTTTCTCACATAATTTCATAACTACCTAGTAAGGTAGTTACAATTATCTCCATTTTACAGATGCAGAAGCTGAGGTGCAGAAGCATGAAGTCACACAGCTATCAGGAAATGAGAGTATCTCTCAAACCAAGCCTGAATGACTCTGGAGCTTGCCTTTTAACCACTACAGCACCCTTTTATCTTTATGTGTCCTCTTAGCCCTTTGTCTGCAAAGCCCTTGTATAATTTGTTGGCTTATTGGCTCCCCTTCCTTCTTTTTGCTCCCCACAAGGCAACACCCTGCCTTGTGTATCCCTCATCATCCAGATTTTCTTCAGCTTGTCTTGGTGTGTTATAGAATAGACTGGAGGAAGAGGAGCTATCCTACAAGAAATGTATTATTGAGACCAAAGAAATACTACTATGAGCTGTTTCTAACCCAGAGTCACCACAGCATAGGGGAAAGTGCTTAAAAACTGTAAAGCACTGAATAAATGAAGAATCTGAGTTTTGGAAAAGACAGATCTGGATTTCATTCATTCATTTGTGGATTGTTTATGGAACTCCTACTATGTGCTAAGAAATGTGTTAAATGCTAGGTTTGAATTCTAGTTTCACTGCTTATCGCTATGGACCTTGGGAAATTTATTCACCTTTAATGAGAATAATAATAGTTGCCTCTGGGCTGTTCTAAGATTAGAAACTGGCATATAGTAAGAGCTCAATAAATTGTATTAATTAAAGGCTAAAAAGGTGCTGTTGTTGGGCCAGTGCCCACTTACATTACTCTCCCTTAGGGCTCTGCTTGCCAAGGTTTCAGCTAGCTAGTGTGCATCACCAGGGCCTGGGAAGTTAATGTGCTAAGTTAAACTATTAGCCTTTGCAAAGCCCTTTTAGCAAGATAATGACTTAGCCCAAAGGAATACCTAATTCTGGGCACAATGACAGACTCAAATGGAGGTCATTTCAACAAAGGACTTACACATCGAACCATCAGGTATTTATCTACCTGCCACTTTAGTAACTGCCTCCTGACGGATAACAAGCTTTCCTCCTGTATGATCAAAGGAATAGGTAGTTGCTTAAGAAATATGGATGAATTTGTTTTAAATAATGAGAGAATTCCTATTTGTCCTTCTAGGTGTTAGTATCTCACCTCTAGTTAATGCATAGTCCACTGACGTTAGCATTTGAGGTTTTTCAGATGCCCTCAATGATACTACTTGGCTAATCTAATGTGATTCAGCTAATAGGTTTTCTATCAGCGTTTATGGACCATCTCATCCATCTACCCTTCTATTAAGAGAAGTGTGTGTATGCAGTAGATCTGAGCTATCCTTTTTCCCAAACCAGTTAATTCTGTTTGAAAATCAATATGTAGAATTTGTGCTTCCATGGTGTATACTCAGGCAGAATGGAGGCTAATTTCTATCTTTCCATTGAGTTCATAAAAGAGTAAAGAATGAGTCTTGAAACAATCCTGTTTTTAGAATAAGGTTTTTAAAATTTTTTTAAAAAAAATCTGCTAAGCCTAAGTAATAGTAACTACTTGAAGATGATTTAAATTATTAGCAGAAAGTAGGAGTGTTCCCTCTCTCCCTGACTGAATAGTCTCCATCGGCTTGCATCACATTCTGAGTTTCAGCCAGACAGAGCCAGACTCTGTTTGCAAAGCCCAATCCTATCTGGCCTCTTATTCTCCCTGACTCCATTTTCTGCCAGGCTCTCCTCACCCACTTCAGTCCAGCCACATTAGCTTTTCCACTGTTGCTGATCTCAGTCATGTTGAGAATGCTTCTGGAATAGGGTCACCTCCTTCAGGTCTCTGCTTGCAGGTCAGTCTATCAGTAATGCTGTCTCTGCTCTCCTATTCTTTCTGTCCTTTACTGGCATTCCTTAACTCCTTTCTTGAGTTTATTTTAATTTTTAGCCTTTATGCCCATCTCACATACTTACTTACTTTTTTGTTTGATTGTTTATTATGTTTCCTTCTAGCACAATGTAAGCTCCTTGAGTAAAAATTCTCCGTCTTGTTCACTGATGAATCCCCAAGGGCCTGGAAAAGTGCCTGGCATTTAGTAGGCACTCAGTACATACTTGCTGAATTCAAGTATGATTGTGGATGGATTATTTACTTTGTTAACTTTTACTCTTGGTGTTTAGATAGAGCAATATCTTTCTGTTGTATAGGAACTTAGAAATTCTCAGACACTTTTCAGTCTAGGCTGTTGAAAAGCCAGTATTCAGAATATCCAGAGAGCAGCAAAAGTCTATCAGGATTCCAAATAACTCAAAATATGGGGGTTGTTGTAAAACCAACCGACAGCAGAAATCTACCTGCTAAAAGAAATCTACATAATAATGAAAAGCACATTAAAGACCCAGATTACGGGACTAAAGAGGGCCCAGGAAGAGAAAGCAACTGGTTTGCAATTTTAGTTTCCTTCCTAAGTCACTTTCTGACCTATAGCCATTTTTCTAACCTCTGGGACTTTAAAATTTTTTTTCTAGGGGGAGATGACTTCCCCCCATTTTTTACTTTATTATGTTGTATTGTTTTAGTCATTTACTTTGAGATCTTTAAGCTATGACATGTTATTTGTAACAAGGTAAGGAAGACACATTGGCTCCTTTGAAAATTTCATTGTTGTTTAATGAAGTGAAGTTGAGCCCTCTCCTCGGGCTTTCCTATAGCCATTGCTTGCTCCTGGTAAATATTCATAAATCTGCTATCATGGAAATGAAATAGAATGCCTCAAAATTACTTTGGGGGTATAAGGAAGGCCCTGAAGAGTGAACTGGGAGGATGCATTTCATTTTTAGATTTGTAATGAAGAAAGTAGGTTTTTTTTTGGTTTGTTTTCTTTGTTTGTTTGTTTTTAGTGGATGATGTGCCCTGGACGAGAATTCCAAGGACCTGAGCAGATCATGTTCAAGGCCAACACTTGTACAGTGAGGGCAGCAGGTTCTATCCGAATATGGGCCTCTGAGAGGGCTGGTGGCAACTTCTTAGCATTCTCATCAGTATAAAGGGACTCTTGGCACTGACTATGTTTTGGACTACACCTTCTTAAAACTTCTTGATGCTTTCTCATGCTCATTAGAGGATTTTCTTTAGGCTAATTCACATTTACTGAGTGTCTCAATGGGAGAGGCACAGGTGTAAAATATCCCAGGAAAGGGTAGCCCCATATGTAAAGAGTTGATAAACTAGTAACTTCTGATGGCGGTCATACTGTTAGGGCACCTTTAACTGTAGCGTGGAATCTTCCTCTCCTCTTCCCCTTTCATTACCTCCTTGGGAGCAAATCAAGGCTCTGGAGTCAAGGGCAGAATGATTTAATGATTTTGGTGAACTTATAAAGGTGGTATATTTAATCAGAGGCTGTTTGTAGAGAGAGAAGTCTGTTCTTGGAATCATTTAAAGGAGAACTGTAATCTAGAAAATTAAGAGCATCAGCAACATTTGCAGTTGTGGAACATCAAGGTTAGGAGGAAAAAAATAAAAGCCCGAGAGGGCACTCTTGTCACTGGTTTCAAAGGAGCTAATTCTTAGGGTTATTAGCTGCCTCAATTTACAACGTTACATACCCTTGAACACCAAATGCTCATTATCAAAAATTAAGGAAGCGTGGAGCTCTAAGATTTGAATTATATTTTAGATAATAGATTTTGGAACATGCTTCATATTGTTAAGATTGACCTGACCTTACAACTGTTGCTGGAGAATAGGTTCTTGCCTCACTTAGGAAAGAATTCAAGAGCAAGGCAGAGTAAAGTGAAACCAAGTTTATTTAGAGAGATACACACTCCATAGACAGGATGCAGGCCATCTCAAAAGGCAAGAGGGAGAGAGGCCGAGAGGTGCGGGGGTATTTAGTTTAAAGTAAAAGTGGGTATACATTCCATAGATAAGAGTGCTGGTCATCTTAGAAGGCAAGAGAGAGAGTGACTCTGAGGTGTGTGGGTTGTTAATTTTTATGGGCTTGGTAATTTCCTAGGCTAACGAGTGGGAGGATTATTCTTACTATTTTGGGGAAGGGGCAGAGATTTCCAGGAATTGGGCCCTGCCTATGTTTTGGGCCTTTTATGGAACTGTCATGGTACCTTTGGGTATGCCATAAGGCTCAAGGTCTACTGGAAGTCGAATCTTCTGTCATCTTAGTTCTAACCAGTTTGTCCTGTCCTCAGTTGCTGTGTCATTCCGTGAGTGGTTGTGTCCTGCCCCTTATCATCCTATCTCACAACTAATAAAGGCTTCCCATAGCTATGGAATCTCAGTTATAATACCTTGTTTCCAGAAGTATGAGAAAAACAAGGAAAAGCTCTTTTGTTTTTATTTCTGTCATGGTGCCCAGAAGTAGGCAAAATTGTTAGGTAGGTAAAATCTGGCTTTGGAATCTATACTCTTGACTCTCCTTGGGCTCTTTGTGTCTGAAGGTCTTAACCATGGACTCTTATTTTAATCTTTCCTTAGGAAGGAAACAGAAGTATCCTCAGTTCATAGGAAGTCAGAGAAAAATGTTCTAATGGTGGATTTTCAGGCTTCCACTGTCTGTATGGGAATTCTGAGAGATGGATATTTACTTAACTGAGTCCATGGTAAGGCTGGCTCATTGCAGTGACTGTGGCTGGTCTCCTTAACTCTGCTCTTTATTCCAAGCCAGCCTACACATACGTGCTAGAAAAAAAAAGCTGCTTCATTAAATGTGATTTTTGTCACAAGTCTCAAATCAAGAATGACTGCCTGTTATATACTGCCACTATCACAGATACATCTGTCTGGCTTCCATAATCTTTTACTGACCCTTGAATTCTCCTTCCTTCTGTTAACAAAATTCTGGTTCTTCCATTTTTAATCCTAACAAACACATTTCTCATGATCAGCTTTCAAAACTTACTTCTTCAGCTGAACAAATTATTGTCATGTCCCAGACTTGCTAAAAAATGACTTCTGTGCCTCAGCCCTTGACATTTCACTTCCGAAATGTTTTTTTGTCCCCCATTCTACCATGTATCTTTGTCTAAAAGCCCACTTCCCAGCCTAGCAGATTTTAATCACATCTCTGGAGAAAGGGACTGACCAACCATTCATAATAATTTTTTAAAGGTATCTCTGGGTAGAAGAAACATTCCTTTTGTCTAAGTTAAAGCCCTTACTTTATGATTTAAGTCCTTGTGCTTTCTTTTTTTTTCTTTTGCTTTCTTAGAATATGATGAAAAGCTAGTTAACTTCTTTCATTTAAGAATTCTTCATAAATTTAAAGCCTGTTAACTTGCCTTTTATCCTATTCTTGCAGTTAAATACTCTTGTTTTCTTCATGCCTTTCTTACTTGACATGTTTTCCAAACTTTTAATTATTGTCTGCAATTTCCTTTTAATATCAAATTCAGTCAGAAATATCACATTTCATTGATTTTGAGGTACTTTTTTCTCACATTTTAACATGTCACATTTCAGCATTTAGTAAGATTCATCTTATAATTGATAACATTTTACAATTATAAATGGCAGCACTTTTTTTTCTTAGTGATTTTTAAAATGAAGGTATATCTTGAATGATTAAAAAAGGCAGGGGGTAAACAACCAGGTCCTACTGTAGAACACAGGGAGCTATATTCAATATGTTGTAATAGCCTATAATGAAAAAGAATATGACAAGGAATATATACATGTATGCTGAATCACTGTGCTGTACACCAGAAATTAACACAATATTGTAAATCGACTATACTTCAATTAAAAGAAACATTAAAAAAAAGATAAGAACTCTAAAAAAATGAAAAAGAAAGGCAGGGGGAACTAGTCTAGATTAAAGGAAATTAAAGAGAAATGACAACCAAATGCAGTGTATAATTTCTTGATGAGATCTTAGATTGAAACAAAATTAAAGAACAATTAAAGTTTCACTGTTTTTAAAATTATTTAAAATTATTTTTTGACTTTATTGTGGTATAATTAACAAATACACTTTTAATTTATTTAAAGTGTACAATGTGATCATTTGATGTACATATACATTGTGGAAGGAGTTAGGTAACATATCAATCACTTCACATATTTACTTTTATTTCCCTAGCGAGAACACTTAAGTTCTGCTCTTTTAGCAAATTTCAGTTGTGCACTACAGTATTATCAGCCATAGTCACCATGTTATGTATTAGATCTTCCCGACCGTATTCATCTTATAACTGGAAGTTTGTTCCCTTTTAGCAGTATCTCCCTATGCCCTCCCCACTAATCCCCCCACCCCCTCTGTTGCCCCCAGCCCCTGGTAACTACCATTCTACTCTGTTTCTGTGTGTCTAAATTTTTTATTTTAAGATTCCTCATATAAAGATACTATGCAGTATTTGATTTTCTTTGTCTGACTTATTTCATTCACTTAGCATAGTTCCCTGCCAGCTTCATCTGTTGGCACAAGTGGTAGGATTTCCTTTTTTAAGGCAGGATAATATATATTCCATTGTGTGTGTATATATATACACACACACATACCACATTTTCTTTATCCATCCATCCATTGATGGATACTTAGGTTGTTTCCATATGTTGGCTATTGTGAAAAATACTGCTGTGAACATATAAGTACAGATATCTCTTTGAGATAGTGAGTTCTTTTCCTTTGGATATATACTCAGAAGTGCGATTGCTGGATCATTTGGTAGTTCTATTTTTGATCTCATGAGGAGCCTCCATACTGTTTTCCATAGTGGCTACACCAATTTATGTTCCCACCAACATGGCACAAGGGTTCCCTTTTCTCCCAGTGCTTGTTATCTACTGCCTTTTTAATGATAGCCATTCTAATAGGTGAGATATCTTTCAAAATATTTTTTGACTTCCCTTTTGATTTCTTCTACGACTCATTGGTTTTTCAGTAGCATAGCAGGTAGAGCTGAATGTTCTAACTCTTTAATCATCTGGTTGGCTTTTTTTGGTGACCATCCCCCAATCCTGAAGCTACCTAGGGGCTCTTCCACCAAGTATCATCTCATAAGCATACAGAAGATACCCATCACTTAGGAAATTCTGTGCCAGAAACTGGGAACAAAGACCAAATATTTATTTTTTGTTATACCATAGGCCCATAATGTGAGTGGACTCAAGAAGTTCTCAAAGTGTAGGGTGTGACAATAGCCTGAATTCCCAATAGAGATTTCTGCATGACCTCAGGAAGATAGCAGAGGAGAATGAAGGAACTTACTTTCTGAAAGGATGACTCTTATCTTCAGACGTATCACCTTCATCTGTTTGTGTATTGCTGAGGGAATGGTCCCTCAAACTACTCTTTAGGATGTTACTCCTTATCTTATTATCTTCTGTCTTAATTAACTCAGGCTGTCATAACAAGATACAACAGACTGGGTGGCTTAAACAACAGAAATTTATTTCTCATAGTTCTGAAGGTTGGTTAAGTCCAAGATCAAGGTAGGGTAGGGTAGGTTTCAGTGTGAGGCTGCTTCTCTTGCCTTGCAGGCATTTGCCATCTTGCTGTCAGCTCATATGATCTATTCTTTGTATTTGTGAGGAAAGGGAGGGAGGATGGAAGGGAGACAGGGAGGGGGAGAAAGAAAGAGAGAAAGAGAGCAGGAGTGTGTGCGTGCATGCACTCTTTCAGGTGTCTCTTCCTGTAAGAATAGTAATCCTATGGGATCAGGGGATCCACCCTTACGGCATCCTTGAACTTTAATCACCTTATAGGTGCTGTCTCCCGAAACAGTCATATTAGGGGTTAGGGCTTCAACATAAGAGTTTTGTGGAGATACATCATTTAGTCCATAACATTCCCTGTTTTCAATACTACTAAAACCCCACAAGATTCCAGTATCTTGTTCCTAAAGAATTTGCTTTAAAAAGACCACCAGAGGAGGATTAATTGAATGGAATTAGTTACTAATGGTGATGTTTTAGCTATCAGTAGGAAAGAGATTTGTGGGATGAGGTTGGAAAAAGAGATTTCGGGGGTGAAAGATGAGAGGATCTGTTAAGTTTAAAATCACGCCTTCTGGGCAACCTTATATTTTAATTATAATCAAGACTAAGTCTTCATCTTTCCAACAAACTTTATAACTAATTCCTGGAATCTGGAATCAGCATTTGTTAAAATTCATTTTAAATTGCTGATTTTCTTCCTTCTATTTGACTAGCTCTTGGCCACTTTTTGGAGCTATTTTTTTTCCTTGAAGAATTCTCTCATTAGAACAGTTTCTGACCTCAGCCCTTTGGGACACATCATAGATAGGAAAGCCTCACTCTGTATGTTTGGATATTTTTGTGTTGGCACCATTTCTTCTATGGCTTCTCACTCCATGGGGTTGATTCAAGCACAGAGCTCCTACTGACTTCAAAGGACTCTAAAGTAAAGTGAGAAATAGTTTTACAGAAATTTCCCAAAGATATTTTGGATTTATAAGATGCATTGGTAATATTTTAAAAAGATGTGAATATTAGTACTGGAAAGTGAGTGGATATTGTGAGTACCAGTTAGACAAAGTTAAGAAATTCTCCTTTGATAGTAGGAAAAAAGCTCTTGTAAGTTCTTGGTAGCATTCATTCTTCTGAGGAGAAATTTTTAGGTTAGGTTGTGGTTTAAAAGGCATAAAGATGGAATCCTTTAAATCAAATCCCTACTTTATATATGTCAAATATCTACTACATTATTTTTATAACATAAGTGTAAAAATTATTAACTATTTTGAAAAAGATACATGGTGTATACAATTTAAAGAAAATATTTTCTTAATTTCTTGGAATTTTTCAAATTTCTCAGAAACAGTTTTAAATTTCATATAGGATCTAGACAGTGACTAGTTTTGTTTGTAATGTTGTTTCATAGTTTGGAGAATATCACATATCTGTATGAGAATCATTCAGGCACTTTCAGAAAAAAGGAAACTTATTGTAAGATACAAGGGTATAAGCAGACAGGAACCAAAAAGAGTCAGTGAGGCGCTGGGGATTGACTCTTTGCAGTCATGTTTTTTGTGTGTTTTCTCTATTGTACTTTCCCTTCCAACTGGCCGTTTGTAGACACGATGCCTTACATGTCCAGTACAATAGTCTTTTTTTCCCTGTTTTCCAGCGTGTTTTGTTTCCTCCACTGGAGCAACAACTCTGACAGAACAGGGCAGAAATGATGGCTGTCCTGGATGTTCCTCTCAATGCAGAGACAGGTACAGTAGATGAGACTTAAAGTGGAAATAAAGAAAAAATCCCAGAATTCCAGCCTACAGAAAGAATGATGTGAGCATGATAAAGAGACATCACAGAACTGAAAGAAAGAAAGAAATACAGGATTCTCTGATTAGGAAGTGAAAAGATATCTTTCTTTGCTCATAGAGATCTCGCATTTCTGTCCTGCTCCACGTTTGGCATTCTTTTCATTGCTTATGTGATCATTCACACTGAATGATCTATGCCACCACCACTCCTTCATGAGGGAAAAGGACCAAGGTGGCTTTATGATAAACTAGTCATTAATGCCTTTCATTTTCATGAACATATGGCTGGAAGTTCATTGACAAAGTAAACATTTAAACTTGAGCTCCCAAATTAGCATGTAGATACTTAGCATTCTCATTGCCAGATATATAGCTTCATTGAAATAAAAGAAACAGTATTTCATTGGGAAGATATACCATCTTTTGAAGGAAACAATGGATAACTTCTCTAAGTATAATGGAGAGCATGATCTTCATGCTTTGTGTCGATCTATTCACTAACTCTCCGTATCAGGTATAATATATTCTTGTTGCCAGCTTCATTTAATTGAACTTGTGGTAACTGATTCAGTTGAGCACTTTAATTAGGTAATTATTTTGTTATAAGAACTGCTTTTCAACTTGCTAGAGAGAGTGAATTTTCCATTTTTCTCAAGCTAAAAATGGAACCTGGATTCTTTTCTTTTAGAACAAAGTGGAATAAAAACGCTCAGATATAAAATTAAGCTGAGATCGAGCTGTAGAACAAAGAAAAGTAACCTTGACTTATGTATTGATAAGCGTGACTCTGAGAAGTGAAGACAGAATTATAGTTTCTCAGATTGTGAATACTGCCAGTGGTAGTCATCACTTTTGAACAGAGTGATTTTTAGTTACCTGCCTCAGTTTCCTCCAGAAGTGAAGATTTCTTTCCCATACTCTGTGCAAGAAAATAACTTATGAAAAAAGAAAATAGATCACAAGAAAATACTCCTATCTCTTGAGTTTGAACAGATGTCCCTGGATCTAGGAAATTTTTTTTTCCGGGCAAATTAATTATTGCCCTGTTTGAAAATTTATTGTGAAAGTTAGTCATTCATTAACTTCAGAAGGAGACTTTGTCTTGAAGAAAAGACTCAGGCTCTGAAAATACTGCCTTGTCTAGACTGAGCACCTTGAAATAAAGCTATTCTCAAATTCTCCACATACTTGTTAAGATTCAACCTTACTATCTTTTGTTGGTTGGAAGGACCAATTGTAAATAACCTGAGGATACCTTAGATCAGACAAACAAATAATTAGAGTTGACACTATTAAAGCCAACAAGACCCTAATTAATTGATTTGCTAATTGCTTTCACCATTTGCAGACGTTGGTCCAAGTTGGGTTTTAAGCTGTGACAGGGCCACAAGATAAACATTTTCTTTCTCTAAATTACCGATTACCTGCCAGTTTCCAGTCACACCATCAACTGGTCTTTAGAGGGTTTTATTCATTAAAGGATTGAGGCTAATTCCAAATAGTTTTCATCTGAAACATAATATTCATATATAAGCTCTTTGTGGAATGCTCAGTCAATATGGTAATTACATTTGCTTTAGAATTTTTTAGCTTCATATTTTCAGCAAGGAAAATAAAACAAAGGAGACATTTTTCATTTAAACAAATGATGTTGCAAGTGTAGCTTTCCCTAGTGGATGATAAGAATAATGACAGTTCTTTTCCAGACACCCAGGGGCCAGAGAAGGGCTGTGTTCTAGTCACCACTGTGCAATAAACCATTCCAAAATCTAATGGCACAAAATAACATTTTATTATCTGTAACAGCTTTGTGGGTTGGCAGGGCTCAGCCTGGGCTATTCTTCTGTTTTACATGATGTCATCAGGGCTGCAGTCATCTGGGAACTCGTCTAGGCTGAAACATCCAAGTTGATGTACTTACATGGCTGGCAGGAGGTGCTGGCCATCTGCTTAGAGTTCAGCAGTTGACAGGAGCACCTCAGTTTTCTCCATATGAGCTTCTTAAAGCATGATCAATGGACTACAAGAGAAATGTTTAAAGAGAAGAGAGAGGAAGGTGCAGGTCTCTCAAGGCCCACCCTTGAAAGTTACACAGTATCACACCTGCCACATTCTGTTAGTCAGAGTGGTTTACAGAGCCAGGCCAGATTCAAAGTGGTTATACTAAGTAAGATATGGTCACTGGGACCATCTTTGGAAACTAGCCATAATAAGTGGAAACAAAGATGACATGAAGCATTTTTTAAAAAGCTCTGTCTTGGCCTTTTTCTGTGACCATCTTCATTGGTCATGGTTATTACTGAGGGTAACTTCAGTTGGAATCAGGAATAGGTATTAAATTTTCTTTCTTTTGAACTTTCTTATTTGTTAAACAGAGCCAAGAAGTGAAAACCTGTATTCTCTTTGAGAAGAGTTTTCGAGGTATTTCTCCTTTTTCCTAGCTGCTGGTGTTGTGAGGGTGGTGTGTAGAGTCAAGTTTGGAGTCAAGTTTCTTTAAAGGGGCTCCTTCAGTTACTGTGTGACTAGCTGTGTGAATCTGGGTAAGAGATTGGTACTTACAAACCTCGGTTTCCTCATCTTTATGATAGGATATTCATTTTACTGTATAGATTGTGAGAATTGAGATACTATATATCAAGTGTTTATCAGAGTGCCTGGAACATAGTGAGTACTCAGAAAGTTGTAGCTACTGTTTATTATGTAGTAATGGGTGTACAGGAGAACCTAACCACCAAGGAATTGAGCATTTTTCTTCTTCTTATGCTTATGCCACATTTTATGCCTTCTGCCACAGATTCATATAATGAGGGTTGTTTTGGTGTTGAAAGTGGGGAAACTGGGAGGGGACTGGAAAGCAGTGAGTGGAAGCAGGCCAGGAACACAAATGTCTGGTTCCCATGGTCTCCACCTGGACATTATAATATCAGAACTTCTTAAATTATGTGGGCCCATGGTCTTTGTATTCTTTTAAATTATTCCACAGCTCCTGCAAAGGAAAAGTATAGCTATCAGATGCTCAAAAAATGAAGGGTGGTAATTTGCATGAGTTATACCACCTGGGAAAAGCAAACTTACATATTTCATTTTCTCGCATCTCCCACATTTATTTGCCATGTATATGCTGTGACATAGTATTTAGAAAACAGGCACTTACCAAGGGTTTGTCTGTCATGTGGGCAGGGCTGTTTCTCTATTCCTCTGGCTTCATTGTTTCCATGTGCAGGGACTTAGAATAACCTTTTGGCCTCTTGTTCCATCCATTATTCTTGTGAGTTTCCTGAGTTACCTGAACAATATCCACTGTGCCATGATTCTCAAGGCCCCGAATTCTGGGGATATGTTCTCTTATGTTTTGTATTACTCTAGATACAATGAGGAAACAGTTACTGTAGGAATATGTGTCCTGTAGAACAAACTTTCCTTTAGATGGACTTTCCTAAGGTCTAGTATGGGTGGAGGGACAAGAAAAGGTCATAAATTATTTGGGTTACAAATAATTATCAGTGCATCACCTTTATTTATCCATTGGTCCTAAACTAGGAGAAGAAAGAAATGGATGTTATTTATTGACTCCCTAAAACCCGAACAGTGTCATTTTCTAACCCCTACTTAGCTGAGGTTGTCTGAATGATTGAGACTAATCTGGTTGAACTGAACTCATGTCCAATTTTTCTTGAAAAAAAATATGTATTCTTTAGCATCTATATATGAGCAGTAAAAAGAAAAACTTTTCTTTTTAAAGCAAACATTTACAGAACTCTTGAATTTTTTCTTTCATACCTACTGTATCTCTGTTAGTAACACAGGTATGTTTCTCTTTACTTATTCAACAAATACTTATTTAGCACCTTCTACATGCCAAGCTCTGTCTTAGATGTTGGAGCTATCACTGGAAAGAAAAAATAGATGTAGTTCCTACTCTTCTTGTTGATCTTATACTCTACCTGGGGAGACTGATATGAATCTAAAAATAAATCATGCAAATTGTTGTGTATATAAGAACAAGCTGAAGTAATAATCTATAATTCTGTGGAAGTGTTTAACAGATACCCTGCCCTGGACTGTGTCTGGGACTGGGGACATGGAAAGTTTATCTTTGAAGGAATGATGCTTGAGCTAAGGATGAGCACAAATAAACAGATGAGGTGAAGTTGCCTGGGTCTGTATACCCATAGAGAAACAATTAACTGGACCTCTGACCTTATATTTGACTGTCTGTAGCATTCTATCCAGCCTTTCTGAATATTTGGCTATGGCAATGATTTTCTATCATACTTTCCAACTACCTTGACCAGTTTTCCTAAACCTAAAATGACAGCACATGACCTATCAAAGGATTTTTTTCCCCTAAGTTGTCAATTTATTTTTTATGTATTCACTCACTCACTCCCTCCCTACTTACTCTTTCCTTCCATCCATCCATCCATCCATCCATCCATCCATCCATCCATCCATCCATCTAATACCATTTATTGAGTGCCTGTATGTGCCCAGTGCCGTGTTAGGAAATGGGATGTAGCAAGCCATAAAAACAAAATCATAGTTAATTGACATTAATTATATCTTTCACTGGGTTCCTACATTACTGTATTTCTCTCTCTGCTCTTTTAAGTTGTGTTTATTAACTTTCATGTTTGTCTCCATAAGATTCAGCTCTGCAGTCAGGCACTATGTCTTACTCATTTTTGGCTTCCTGGTGCTAAATATGGTGAATGGCACACAGTTGGTATTTAAGAAATACTTGTTATTGAGGAGCATAACATTAAACATTAGATGAATGTTTACTGTTATTGCATAGGATAAAATTGGAATAAACAGTTTGATGCTCTGGTATGTTAGAAGATGAACTGGGGCACATTAACATTTTCAAGAGTTTATACTGAGTATACATTGATTTGAATTAGGCAGTGCCAAGTCTAAAGTGGTTAGGTGTACTTCACCTGTAGGAACTAGGGGAGAGGCTTTTTCTAAAGAAGATGCTGCAGCAAAGAAGATAAATGATTTATTTGGTTATATTTTAAGTGGTTGCCTTATTTGGGAAAGTCTAATTAACTGTGGTTGGCTGTTCTTAAATTTCACTTTCTTGGTTTCAAGTGCATTAACTCTGACTTAGATTTTGGTTTGCTTATATAGGCTACCAAGACATTAGCGAAACCTCAATCTGTTGGTCTCCTTTTTAAAATACTTTAACAGGTGTAAGCTAATAATTCCTCACCTTAAATGGAGCGGATGGCTTCTGGTGAGACTTCAGTAGGTATGGCCAGGAGCCATCAATACCAGTCCCTCTGCCATTGTCTTAACTGAGTCCCTCAGCCAAGCACTTTGCTTCTTAGTGCATCAAATCTTAGAATCTTCCAGTGAGCAAGAGCAGTAACACATTGCCCCAATCCTTGGGAAGATGAATGGAATGGATTGAAGAAGGGATCCTATTCCTTGGACACAAGTGCTGCATAATCAAGGTTTTAATTATGGCAGCTAATGAACTGACAAACTTAATCATACCACTACCACATTGTATCTCTAGATTCTAGAAGAATTCATTGAACTAGTCAAAAGCTAAGGTAAGGAATATGAACCATTTTTTTTTGGCTTCAGAAAGAATTTCTATAAAATTCACAGTTCTCTTCTAAAACAGCCTTTACTGAGTGAATGAAGTACCTCACACAGATCTCAACTCAAAATAGACCTGTGGATTCAGATGCAAAAAGAGGCCATGATTTCTTCTCTCACAAGTGCAGTACAAATCAAATAATTTCCATTTGCTTTTCTTGTCATTTTAGCCACCACTATAGCTTTATTATATCTTTGTGTTTCTCTCCTGTTTGCCCTAACAATTCCTCCTAAGATTTTCCACAGTTCTTGGCTGAGAAGTAAACTTATAAATTACCTGACAGTAAAGTCAGAGGATAAGTAAATCACCATCCAGTCTGATCACAAAATCAAAATGTTTGTGATATGTCAAACCTTTAACAAGTCAAATGCTTCTTTTGAAAAATGTGTCTGTTCTCCTTCATGCTGAGAACAACCGAGTCATTCCATGAATTTTGCTCTAAGACCAAAGATGTAGTGCCTCAGACTACAAATTATGTCAAACATCTAACAAAATGACTAAGCAGCATTAATGTCTTTTTACTTTTAAGAATCTTTTTTCAGTATTTAATTCCCTGTAGAACAGAGTTGAGCTCTGGGTCTTTGGTAACTCAAGTAGATAATGTAAAATTTGTCCTGAAGTTTAAGGGAATAAAAGTTTAGTCTACAGGCCCTGAGTTATTTATGCTTTTCTGTTAATGTCACCAGATATTTTCCTTCTAAATAATCTACATAATTATGATATATATATATATATATATATATATATAACTGCCTCCACTGTAAGAGTTGTTCATCACATCGCAGTTTGTTAATCGCTATTGTTCCTGCCTGACTTCAAATAATATTGCCCACAGATGCCAGTTAGGGAACTTTGGAGCATATTTGTCAAACCCAAGTTCTTTTACAAAGCCAAAAGTAAAGATGTTAAAAATAGGTTTTGAAGAAGTATTTGGACTTTAGAATTGTGCAAGCATTTCCAAATCTGCTGCGAGTGATAATCATTGCAAACAATGGGCTCAATTGAACCTTGAGGAACTCAAGCAGGGTTACCAATTTCCAGGTGAAAAATTTAATACTAGAGGAATGCATTGGCTTATTAAATATAGAAACCCATTTCTGATAATGATCAATAACTGGAGTCCTGCAAAAAAGGCAGTTTCTTTGAAGAAGTTTCAAATATGGTTAAAGAAAGCATTCCTGAGCCTTTCCAAATTGTGTAACTGGTAATCTGAGATGTAACATGAATATTCTTTGTTGAACTGAAAATAAGGAAGGAACTATTTTCTCACTTCTCTTTCTCTCCTTCTGTACACACACAGACAAACACAGACATACACAGAGTTACACATGTATGTATAGAGTCCACATGCTGCTCTTTAAAGTTTTAGGTATGAATTTCTGTGGCTGAGAGTTTCAGAACAAAAGTATTTTGTCTGGCCATTGGAAGAACTGCAAGTTCTTTTATTCTCAAACTTGTCACCTTCTCTCATCTTACTTCCTATCTTAAACAATTCTTCCCCAACTTACAAATAAGCCCCAGTCACACCATCCATATTTTTGGGTTGCCTAACTAATAATCATTTATTTTTCTTGCCCACAGATATTGCTTGACAAGGTTGGCTAATTCTCTGAAAGGATAGGGTTCATCTTGACGTCTTTATTTCAGCTCTAAACACAGGGTGAAGAGCCAACAAGAGTTCGGTGGGTGTAGCTGGGAGACAAGCAGTCTTTCAACACCCTCTATAGCCTCCGTTATCATTTTTCTCATACCATGAATCAGAGCATCTTCCTTCTCTTTAGCTAGCCCTTTCAGTGACTTGGTCCACTTCAGAAGGATTGGGAGCTGCAGATCATCCATGCTCAAATATTGCATCAATTTTGCAAAATTCCCTTTATTGAGAAACTTGTGTTTCCAGTGCATCCTCAAAAAGCAATTTCCTAATGACTTATTAAAGTAATGCCACTTTCCAGCCTTTTAAAAAGTCCGACTTTTGCATGGTGTCATGCTATAATTAGTAATAAAGCATCAGTAATTAAGCAGAATACCAATGGCATTTGCACAGCCTTAACGGAGTTTGGTCACTAATGGGGTAATGGAACTTTGATTGTTCCTTGATAGCTGAATATTGCGGCAATATCTAGATCTTTGGATTACCTTGAAGTGTTGATTTTAGACTCTTGAAACCATGGCAACAGTTGACTCAAGTGAATCCCAGAGCTTTAAAAACCAAGATTTTGTTGTTGAATTTCTTTGCTTTTTTTTAACCCCTTGGTTTACAAAGATCATGAGAAAATAGTTACAGCTAGAGTTTGTATAAATGTAGTATCCTTTCACTTTTCTTAAAGAAAAGAGCAGAACACAGCTGTGATTATCTTCCCATCAAAGAGAGATGAGAAAACTGATGTGTGGATCTTATAACTGGTGACCAAAGTATGATATGATAGTATGATAGGAAAGTGGTAAAGAAAACAGTACCATATTAAAATCTACCCAGTTGTCCAAGCTTAGGAATTACCCCTCCCATATGATACCAAAAATATCAAATTCTATTGATGAAATATTTTTTTATTTCTTTCGTCCTCCTTCTTCTCCTCCTCATTTTTATTACCACTTCCCTTATTTAGGTAATAGTCCATCAACCCAGCTCCCTCTCTCTCATCTGGCTTCTTTTCAGTCCATTCTTGTCTAGTTGATGCTTCAGTGATCTTGCTACCTGAAAACCTGTGATGGATCTTCATTACCTTCAGACTAAAATATAAGTTTTTGACATTAATTCAAGGCTCTCTACTCTACAAACTGGCTCAGCCTAACTTTTTAACCTTTTCTATATTCACTTCTCCTAATGCACTCCAAATTCTAGATATACCAAATACTGATATTCCCTGAATTGAGCCAGTCATTTCTTTTCTTTCTAACTTTGTTTCTACTGTTCTCTCTGTCTGGGGTAGACTTTCCTCCTTGGTCTTTGGTATCCATCAGGATATTCTTAAAGTCTCAGTTCAAATGTCTTCTCCTTTCTAAGTGTCTCTTATGTCCCTGACCCTTCTTCTATTCCAGAAAACTGCCATCTGTATTTGTATGACATCCATATTAAATTTCCTTTTAATTAACTGGACATTTCTTTTTTTTTTGCTGCATTATGAAGGCCAGGAACCTGCCATATTCACCTCTGTATTCTCAACATTTAGCACACTGCTTGTTATGTGACAGAATTCTGGTGTTTGCTGAGCTGAATTGAATTGTCACTAAAACTGATTCTCATTGAAATAGTTCGGGACAGAATGGTAAAGAGGTAAAAACTTTTTCCATTGTCTTCCTTTTTCTTTTCTTCCCTAACCCTTCTTACCGGTCTAATTCCAACATTGCTCTCATAGGTTTGATCAGCATGTAGAGAATCCTCCATAGTTGGAACCCATTCAGGAAAATCTCCACAGTTTGTACACAGCTTGAACAAATGCAGAAAATAGGGGATATCAACACAAAGGTTAGGAAAGCATGAAAAGAGCAAGTCTGAGTTGATGTTCTGATGCTAGGATTGGTTGAATGGCCCTAAAAGACCCTTCCCATATCATCCTTCTCTCCACCTTTTCTCTCCTTCTCCCTAATGTCTTAGACAAACACAAAATTCCTTATTAGTTCTCTCAAACCTTGTGGAGAGTCCTTTCTTTTCTCCCTTTTGGAGTTTTTTTTTTCCCCTTCTAGATTTCTGATGCCTCATGGCAAATAGGTAAGTTAATATGATCACTTAAGAACAGTAGGTAGTCATGGTCTATTAACAGTTATCTAATCTTCAGTAGCATCTGAAAATAGAAGAGATTAAACTCTAGGTCTACATTTTCTTCTCCCTTGAGAAGCTGCCTATATATACTCATTAAAGAACCTCAGTCATTTCCCCCCGAAATCCTTGGTGCTATATTGTCTCATCCCAGGGGTCAGAAAGTTGTCCAACAGAAGCAAAAACTTCATCTCAGACTCTTCTCTGTTTATGTTTTTTTTTAACAACTGTTGGACAAAAGGAGGCCAGAGAATAGCAGGCAGAATGAATTCTGTTTCTGAGTTGGGCAGGGCAGAAGTGTAGGGATGCTTCACACAGTTTGTGTTTCCCTATCCTCTGTCTTGTTTCCAGACTTCTTTAACTCTCAAAGCCATCTTGTTCTGTTCTTAGTTTAGCCTTTCTTACTCTTTGGTCCCATCATATTTATTTAAATATTGCTTAGTTAATTGTTGAGTCATTCAATCATTCATTTCAACAAAATTTAATTGAATACCTACTGTATTAGACAGGATGAGTAATGCTAACTCCTGTAACAAAAATCTCCATAACTTAGCACAGTGGTTTATTTCTTGCTTGCCTGAAGTCCAGTGTGAATATTCCTGCTTAATCTGCTTGCCTTGTAAGGGTAATGTAGAGATTTGATCTGTTCCATCTTGTGGTACTGCCATATTCAGGAATATAAGAGTTCTTTGCCTCCAGCCATATGAATAGAGAAAGAACCTTTGAAAGTTTGCTTGGGATGTATTATGACTAGGTTTGGTGGTGCTGTATATTATATGCACTCATGTTCCGTTGGATATAACACAGTCATATGATTACATGTTCTAGGCTGGCGGTGGGTAGATGCAAGATAGGTATGGGAAATGTATTTTAATTGTGTATCTAAGAAGGAGAGGATAATTGATGAACATAATACCAGACATTTTGCTAAGATGTGGGTATTTAAAAAGTGAGTGAGAAGCAATGCTCAGTGTCAGGAGCTCATAGTCCAGGGGACCAGACATACATAAATAGAAAATAAAATATGGCATTAACAGTTATTGAATATATACTTTAGTCCATGCATTACGTTAAGACCTTAATATAATGGCCCTTAATTAATGACTCCTTAATACAATCCCATAAGGTAGGTACTTTTGTTATCCTCATTTCATAGATAAGGAAACTGAGGCACAGTATTTTAAGAAACTTGCTCAGCGTCACACTACAGATAAGTGATTGAGCCAGAATTCAAACCTAGGTAGTCTATTTCAAAGTTTGAACGCTTAATCATTACATTATACTACAATGATGAAGAGATGCACCGAATGTTAGGGGGCTACAAGGGAGACTTGGCTGGTTGTAGGATTCCGCAGCAGGAGATCCTTGAATTTATGTATAATGGCCGGGTTGGAGTTAATCCAGTTTTAGGGCAGGAAGAATTCCAACAGGGGAAATAGGATGGATAAGGGTATAGCAGTGACAGATACCTTGGTGTATTCCAGGATCTGTAAGTAATTTGATGCTGTGGGTCAGGGTCCAGGCTCAGAATCAGGAAGAGCTAGCTGCAGAGGTAGATGAGGCAAGGTCATGGAAGGCATTTTATGCAGTGCTAAGGAGCTCAGAACTTACCCTGAGTGATGGGAGCTGTTGAAAAGTTTCAATTAGGGGATTTAAATAATCAAATTTACATTTTACCTACATTATGCTTCTGGCTGCATGAAGGATGAATTGGAGTGGACCAAGAGCATTGGCTGAAAGATCAGTTAAGAGGCTTTTAAAGTAGTCCAGGAGGAAAAAAAAAAGTAGCCCAGGAGGGCCAAATTTTAAAGTGTCTTGCTTTATTTCTTTTTACACAGAGAGTATAAAATGATAGCAGAATGGCTGAGTATCACTTACCATAACACTCATTTGTCTTTACAACTACCATGTGAAAGAGGTACTGTTATTATCCCCATTTTATAGATGAGGAAACTGATGCACAGATAGTGTAAATGGCTAGTAATCAATGGCACCAAGACTCAGCCTCTGCAGTCTGGCTCCAGAGGGTGTATAGTTAACCCCTAGTGTATACAGTCTCTCCATATGAAGTACTATTACACTTTATCAAAGATACAAAAAGCTGAGTAAGATGGAGGAGAGATTGAGCAGCAGAATCAGCAAGAGGTGAGTCAATCAGGGGGTACAGGTACCTCATCCTGAGGGGTGAGAAAGTGGGGAGTCTTGGGGCAAAGTCAGATGGTCAGGTGTGCACCCACAATCCTGTAACTAGTAAATCACAGAGAATGGATATGAATCCAGGTAGTTATTTCTGGAGTCTTTATCACCATGCATTTTTACCTCTATTTTGTGCCACACCCAATCAGTTATTTAGAGTGAAAAGAATATTCCTGGATATGAGGAAGTCTTGGATCAATACAAAATTTAACATTTCTGCAATCTATATTCATAGTTATCAGTAAATAGTTTCTATCAATAATAAACCAGAAGTAGCTGCGGAATATATTTATTCTTGGTAAGAATTGGAGCCATTTTTAATGGCTTGATAATTAATTACTCCTCACAGATATCATGAAGTATTTAAAAATATATGTTTATGTCAAATCTGATGGTGTAGAAGTGTACTACTCTCTTAGAGCTCTCTTGGGGCTTCCCTGCTTTCATTTTCTATTATACTGGATGTTCAGCTCCCACCCCAGCACCACCAAAAACAGTGCTGAATACATAGTCCATGCGATTCAGGGTAGTATGAAAATGGGAGCTCCTTATTAAAAAATCAAGAAGGATTTCAAAATAGTGACAATAGAGAATTAAACCAAGTTTGTGGGCCTTCTGAGTGTGGCACTCTGTAACTGCATATATTATATAGCTGCAAAGTAGGCCCTGGTGGTGGCCTTGTCCAAAACTTAGCTCAGTAGTTTCAGAAGGCATTATCTGGTATGTCTCTGTCTCTGTTGATCCCTAAATATATGGTGTTTTTGTCTCCAAAATGCTCTTCTCGTTGAGGGGCTCATTTTTAAGACTTTCTCAGTTTTCCTCATTGGCCAGGATTATAGAAGTGAATGACCTTGAGAAGACCTTGTTCCTTCTTCTGAAAGGCAGGCTGCCATTCTTAGTAAGATCCTATCTTATGGCATTTGGTGCAGAAGTAAGACTATGGACAAAAGGAAAAGATTGGAACTCAGTGGCTTTTTTGGTTTTAAGAATATGGCAGAGAATATTTTTTTCTCTAGAAAAAATATATTTTCAATACATGTAATTGCCACAGAATATATACAATATTCTTACAAATCAATAAGAAAAAGATAACTCAGTATAAAATAGATAATGACTCGATTAAGCATTTTATTTAAGAGAAATTATAAATAGCCAACAATTTTATAAAAATATGCTCCATCCTACAAATAATTAGGAAAATGCAGATTAGAGCTACAAAGAGATATACTTTTGCATTTGTTAGATTGACAAGTTGAAGGCTGTTAATACCAATTTTTAGTGAAAATATGGATCAGTGGAAACTTGAAAATTGGTCAAGCAACTTTGGGAAACAACTTGGCTTTATCTTGTAAAGATGAAGATACGTACATCCTACAGACAAGCATACATCCCTTTGCCTTGTGGCTTGTTGCTCAAAGGGTGGTTCCTTAACTAGCAGCATTTGGAGTTGGTTACCTGGATGTTTGTTAAAAATTGTGTCTCAGGCCCCACCCCACCCAGGTCATGGAATCAGAATCCACAGGTGATTCGTGTTCACATTACAGGTTGAGAAACTTTGCTTTAGGACACTGTTTCTTAGACATTTTTGACAGAAACTTATGCTAACAAAGTCTTAGAGTAAGAAATACATTTTACACCATAACATAATACACACACAAACAGTGAAACAAAATTTCCTAAGGCAGTTCTTGCCAGATGACTTGCATTGCACTCTGATATTTTTTATTCTAGTTTAAACTGCTGGTCGAGACTTACTGAACTGACCCACTGATGAATGGAGTCTGGTCTGGAAAGCTCTTTTTGGGAGAAACTCTTACACATGTTCTCTGAGAGACACAGAAAAGAATTTTCATACCAGCAAAGTGCATAATACCAAATACTTACAATTTAGAATACTATATAGCAATGAGAATGAATGAACCACTGCTATTTGCATCAACAAGGATGCATCTCATGAACTTAATGTCAAATGAAAAAGAAAAAAACCCAGAGGAATACATGTAGTGTAATCCTTTGTATAAGATTCAAAAACATGGAAAATTGTATAATATTTCTTAGGGACACACATATATATATGAAGCTATCAAGATGAGATTGATTAATACATAATGTAAAATAGTGGTTCAGGGGTTGAGATTAAGGAGGGGTACACAGGAAACATGAAGCTGATGTTCTGTTTTCTTATTATCCTTCATTCCTTGAATGTTATAAATATTCCATTGTATATATTTAACATTAACAAAAGTGAAGATAAAGGAAAGACTAAAATTAACATCAAAGCTATTATGAACATAGCTTCCCCCAAAACATTTTCTTTTAAAAGTGTTTTTTTAAAAGAAGTAAATTTGTGTATTAAAAATAACTTCCCTTCCCCCATATGACTTGCATAACAAGGTGAAAGCACACAAAATTGATTTAGAAACCACCCCTGCAGCATAAGTGTCCCTTTAATCACTGTGTTGGTCAAAATATTTAATTGTGGTACTTCACTCTTCCATTTCAACGTAAGAAAAACATGGTTTTGCTGATGACAGTTATGCTCTCATGTTACAACGGGGGCAGATGTCTGCACTTAATCTAGAAATTATCTGCATTTCAGTGTCGCAAATATCCTTCACAGTAATTAATAACAGGCTGTGTAAGCGGACCCTTTTACCTCTCTGACAAATGCAGCCAAACTGGTGATACATAAACATCTACAAACCAAGATACCATATGCTCCATGTAGTGTACCATTTGGGGCTGGACGCTAACTAGTCAGGATTTATTAGGCACTCATCTTTTACTGAGTCTACCATTTCTTTATTATTCATTCTTTACCAGCCCTAAAGAATAGGGCTTGATTGCTATTACCATTTTGCAGGGAAAGCGGTGACAGGCGAGGTAATTTGCCAAAGGTGGGAGAGTGAGATGGCGATAGGCCTGAGATTAGAGCCCACAATCCCAGGGGGGTAATTTGGATTCCACTGCCTCTGTGAGTGGATATTGGCTATGTGTTCATCACATGCTTTTATCTGAGGTTACTGAAGCATTTCATGAACAGGAATCTTTTTCCTCCTGGTCTCTTTGGCCCTTATGGGATGTATTACACCACTTAGCACCTATATTGCTCTTATATGTTTTTATTTTCTTCTTTAAATGTTCCAATTGTGGAAAGGACTTGAGTACCTAATAAAATTGTGAGCTGCTTAACAGCAGGAAATGTGTTTTTCCATTTCTTTTGGTGTCCTCTCTCTTCATCAGCACAATGCTAGGCATGTAGGTCAATAAACAGTCATTGCTTTCTGATCCTTATAATAACCCTTTGTAAATTAGGGTCAAAACATAGGATTCCAATTTGCTTTATGAAATAAAATTTTGCTTTTTACCAGAAAGGGTCTGTGTTTGGACTACTTTTGAAACATGACTAGATTTAACAGAATTCACTTTTGACATAATTTCATGTGTACATACTCGGCAGGGGTGGTATATGGAGTAATCACCTTAGGGAATCATTTGCATGTGAAAAATATAGAAAATATGCTCTATGCTCCCTGTGAATATTTGCTTGGGAAACTGGGACTGTGTAAGGTGCTGTTATCCCTTGTCAACTCTAATGGTAAATTGCTTATTTAATTAGATGTGTCTGGCCTTTATGAAGGAAAAGATACAATAATTGAACTGTTTACCAATGGATGGTGGGAATAAATGAATGTGAAAAATGCTAATCTTGAATTTGAATTATTTTAAAGTATTGTAAAAAGAATTAGTTATGTAAGATGATCTGTGTCCTTCCCTCCTTTTCTTTCTCCTTTCCTTCTTTAAGCTTTTAAAGTATTCTTTTTTTGTCTTATTTGAAGATTCCTAAGTATCGAATTCATCAACCCCAGCCTGACAAATTGCACAGCCTCCCCAGGCAGGACTGATATGCGCCAGTTCCCACTGATAGACATAACAGCTGGCATCCATTCTGAGTTGTCAATCCCTGTGCCATACTGTTTGTTAAAGATTTGACTGTCACCCCTCTCTTGCCATGCATGATATGGGTTGGCTGCATATTTGGGTTCTCTTCTGTCACAGTGTTCTTACTGAACCTTTCTCTTCAGCTCTATTTTGGGTTTTTAAAACTGAAGGTGAACAGGGTGTAGCTGACACTTACTATTACCTGTCCAGCATGTATAGACCCTGCTTTGGTAGCAGCCCCTAGATTTTGTTTGGGGCTCATCCCTCCCCATCTCAGTCTATGAGGTCCTAGTAGAACTGTTTTCATCCCTGACACATGTTCCATATTTGGCCACATTGATCCAGGATGATGTCATCCTATCATGCTTGTTAGATGCTCGAAATTATTTCCTGGGATTGCTGGCCTAGAAGCAGATCTTCATTTCTACTAATTTTAGACTTGCAGGAATGGAGAGTCTAAATCTTTGCATATGCTGTTCTCTTTGCCTTGAAGACTATACATCCCTGGCCTTCTCCCTTTCCTTGCCAGCTCCTCCTCATCCTTCAGTTCTTAGTTGAGATACTACTTCCTTCAGAAGGCCTTCCCTGATTGCACAGCCTGGGTTAGGCCCCTTTAATATATGTACCCCCATAATATGTCTACTTAGCACTCACTATCACACTAAATTGTGATTTCCCATCTGCTCTGCCACCAAGCTCTGACGTGAGGCACTTCCTAGAACCAAGCTTCACACTCAGGATTGCACAGAAAGGTAGGTGGTAGTGGTAGATAGGTGGTAGGTGGCTGGGTTGGGAGTCCAAGACCTACGATAGGGAAGTGGGGATAAAATCAGGTAGGCCTCAGAGCTGGGTGGCAGGGTAGGTAAGGGAAAAGAGAATAATATGAAACTCAGATGGAAGAAGGCAAATGTCATGTGCTAGGTGCTTTTTTGTGTTCCTCTGTGACTTTCATTCATCCTGCAAAGTGGAGATGATTCTCTGCATTTTCTAGAAGAGGTTGAGTGGTGTAAAAAATTTCCCAAGTCTAACAATTAGCAAGAGGCAGAGTTTATAGGGTTGCCAGATTTAGGAAATAAAAATACAGAATGCCCAGTTAAATTTGAACTTCAAATAAAAAAATGAATAATTTTTTAGTGTATGTCCCAATTGTTCATTGTTTATTTAAAGTTCAGATTTAACTGGGTGTCCAGTATTTCATTGAGCAACTCTAAAAGGTGGAGTAATTTCTGCTACACTAATGGCAGATAATTTCACAGGCAGGATTAAACTACCATAGTCTAATCAGTGGTTGAGCATATTAAACATGAGAAAGCAGTGGGAAAACTGGTGGTGTCAAAGTGATGAAGGAACTATACAATTCTCATATCCTTAGTGGCAGTAAAAATTTGCTGTCAAAAAACCATTAGGTGATATGTTTCCAGGAGGGTTGCACATTTGAACTTGCATTGGAATTCTGGGAATTTTAGGAAACAACCTTAAAACCCTTGGAACAAATTGAGATGTTGATTAATCATAAATTGATTTCCCAAAGAAGTATTCTAAAATAATTTAATTGCATACTTTCCCCAAAGAGGAAATAACATTGGATAGATGGTTATATCCACTCCATGGAATATTTTGCAGCTGTTAAGAATGATAATTACAGAGTCTTTAATAACATGAGGAAATACTACAAGGTAGGATACATAATTGTACATCTAGGATGATACAGCTTTTTGAAAGGGAAAAAGGAAGATAGAATGGAAACTTATACTTGAGGAAAAAGTTTGACAAGAAATACCAGATGTTGAAAGTGGTTTCAAATGATGGTAAAATGGTTTTCAGTGGGTAGTAGGTGATCTTTTTCCTTGTTTCAACTTTTTTGTCATTTTCAAAATTTCTATCAGTGGTATATATTTCATAGTGAAAACTATCAGTCTTTTATTTTAAAAGAGACAAAGTAGATACTAACATTAATTATTTGTTGTAACATCCGTTTTCTCCGGTATATATAAACTTTTAGCATTGTTTTTGTCATAAAGTAGACACTGAACAAATAATTATTGAATGAATGAACGAGGACAGAGTGTATGTCAATATTCCTTACCACTGTGTTTGCTATATCCAATGAAAGGGAGTTGAATGAATGGGAGATTTTAGCTCTTGGTGGTTTTGGACAAGCTTCTTAGACTCTCTGGGCCTCAGTTTCCTTATCTGTAAATTGAGGGCTTGGACTGTCATCTCTGTGGTGGTCTCCAGAAGCTGAAAAATTTTGTGATTATTTGATTATACAAGGTTCAGACTGTCAGGCAGCAAAGGTAGCAGTCATTTCTGATCTTATCATTCCAGGCCACTTCCCTCTACTTTAGGATCAGGCAAGCCTTTTATGGTGGACTGTTTCATGAGACTTCAGAACTGCCCAATTGTACGGGGAGTCACTCATGATTAAATCTACTGCATTCTACATTTCAAAGACTTTATTTTACATCACTCCAGTGCTTTCTGAATTACTGCTTTGTTCTTAGTTTTTACCTTTTCTAAAGGCTATTTAGTTTTCTTGATAAAAATTATTTTAATTACTATGGGATAGTTTCTTGTGTAACAAAAACAAGAATGCTCTCAAACCTGGGTAAATTAATTCAGCTTACAACAGGAATCAGCTGAAAATGCCCTTGGTCCAAGGTTAAATCAGTTGTGGAAATATTGGGAAGGTTGAGTTACCAAGCAACATGTAGTTTCCTTCATATTCTCCTAGGGTTCACTCCCTGTTTCTCCAAGTAGCGTTCAAGTAGAGATTAGGACACAGCAGTAAGGTAATAAATTCATAAAAAACGAATATACAAAATAAGGAAAAAAATAAATAGTTTTTCTAACCCTAAATTTAGAACATCCCTGCTTATGGCACACAGACACAAATTTAGTTGAGAAACCAGCAATGGTTGAGAAACCAGCAGCCTTATAAGAGGAGCACCCTGTGTCTTGAGAGAGCCTCGTCATCAACATCAGTTTGCTGCCTCCAGTTAGCACCTCTCTCTATAATGTGTTTAGCTTTTCTCCTTCACAAAAGCTTATTGATTTTTTGGCAAACATTCCATTATTTCGGAAAAAAGAAGAATATCAGATATTGAACTGGTGTAAACGTTCGTACAACTAGATACTTGGCTATTCCATTCCTCGTTCCCTGGGTATTGGGTTTTGACTGCAATTGTTAGAAACTGAATATAAAGGGAGAAAAGACATCAATACATATTGCAGGAGCAGTTTCTTTCAAACTCATCACTACCAAATTGAGGGGAAAAATAAAAATGAAAGACCATTTCTACCTTCTCTAATATGGACGTAGACGTTGAATTTACATTCATCCTTTGGAGGAGGGATAGTTGGCTTGAGAGGATATGGGGAGTGAGATGGAAAGGTATTCTTCAGTTCAGTGAGAGGGAAAAATAAAGAATGAGGAGTGAGTAAGAGACAGTGTGTTCCTTAACAGACTTGGAGCCAGGTTAGCAATTCTTGCACATATTTATCATTATTTCTTTGCTCTTTGACTTTGGGACATAATTCCTGTTTACCTCTTTGCTGTAGATGTCCTTACTTTGGGATTAAGCAAGTCCTTTTATGATGAGTTGTTTTATGAGACTTGAGCACTGCCCAACTGTACAGGGATCATTTAAATTAAATCTGATCAAAATCTGTGTTTTACTCTCTGATCACCTCTGTATTCTAGACACACTGTTCTACCTGAGAGCCTATAAATATGTCATATGGTTTCATCCTTTTATGCATTGCACATATGGCTTGTTGTCTTTACCTGCCCATTCTCTTAAGTCAGACTTGAAGATTTGGTTGAAATGTCTCTCCTCTATGAAGTCTTTTCAAATACCTTTAGGCAAAAATAACTGTATCCATTCTGTGATTCTTCTGCAATTTAAAAATTCTTTTTAAAGAGCACTCATCACATTGTAGCTTGTGTCTGTCTTTTCCACTAGACATGAGCAACTTGAGAACATGCTAATATGTTAATCAACTCTATTTCATAAAGCACTGGTTAAAAAGTAGGCAGCTAGCTTCCTTTTCTTTTCTGTCTATATGAGGCAGGATAAGATTTTTCTTCCGCTTGGTGGAAAGCAGGTCTTTGTTAATCACAGTAAAGAAACAGTGACTTTGCATAGCATGCATCCAAGTAGAGCAATAAGAGGCTGTCAGTATTAGCATGATAAACATTTGTCTTGTTCAACTCTACAAAATATAAAAGACCTAAGTTTTCTCCTTTGGTGTACTGTAGGGTTCTTCCTTTACTTGTACAGAGCCCTGATTGATGTTCATGGTTTCAAGGACATTGCAAAATATTTCCAAAATGAAAATGAGATGAAAGTGGACCTTAGGGAGTTGGGGGAAATGGAAGGGATCCAGAGAAAGCAGGAATTCCTGAAATTCCTTCTGATAAGATCCCCACATGGAGGGAAAGATGACTCAGAGGGAAGATCAAATAGATCCTCTTGTACTGTCTTCAGGATATTGTATGTTCATAGTCATCTAAAAATGAGATTATTTTGAGGGACTATGCTTTAGATGGGAATCTGTGAGTCTCTCTTTCTGGTGTCCTTTCCTCTTCTTTCCCCTGCCTCCACCATACCTATGTCCCTGACTTGTTTTTTTCGTTCCCTTCCCCAACCCTAGAATCTCAACCCCATCTTCAAGGCTGAACTCTGATTTGGTGGAGGGAGATCACTACTGTACTATAAGAAATAAGCATAGTTCTAACTGGTGTGCACTGGTTTCCCTCACCTCCCCTACTCCCCTGGTACCAGGGAAAGGGTTGAGGTTAAAATTACCACCTGTCCAGTGAAAAGGGGCCTTGGAGTCAGAATGGAAGTTGAATTATAGAAAATTAAGTAGTATTTCTTACATACGTAAGTCTGTGTACTATGATTCATACTTGCTAGCTTTGTAAACATTTATTTCTTTTTTACGTTATGAAGCAAATACATGTCCATTGTATACATGTTATATATACATTAAGAACATAGAAAAACATGGAAACCTCCATCAACAATTCTACCATTATTTTATTTGATTTTTGAACTATAAAAAGTAAATAAATGGAAGTTTTCCTCCTCCACCATGCTCTCAGCCCATAACACCTATTTATTGCCATCCAACCCATATTTCTTTTAGCATATTTAAATATATTAATTATTTAATATATTTATTTCTATAATTGAATAATTGAAAAATATTAATTAAGTACCCTGAGTGTGAAATGCTGTAGTGGGTTCTGTTAAGCTGTGTGTGTGCATGTGTGTGTAAGGATACACTTGATTTTTACCCTTGAGGAATCAATTAACCACATGCCAGAAAGATAGATGTGAAAGAGATGAAAATATTTTAAATAGAAATATGTAACTACACACAGACAATTTCAGCCTAAACAGATTGACTTATTTCTTGGGAATAGGTAAAGATTTTGGGGAAAAGAAATTATCTTTTTTTCAGGTCCTCCAGTGACATTTAGTACTTCACTTATATCTTTGAGGTTACTGCATTGAGTGATGTACTTAGAAATCAAACTCAAATGCTATACGGCTTTATTAAAGAAAACAAACAAAAAAGTCCCTTTCTTCTAGGCCAGCTATAGGAATCACCCCTATCTTTTTGCCCCAGTCTGCCTTCCAAGCAGCACTGTATGAGACGAGGCATGAAGACTTATTGGGAAAATGAGCCCTTCTGTGGTATAGACAGAAATTAATAAATACAGTGGTCTTTCATCTTACAAAAATAAATAACATTTCCTCATTCCCTCACCTTGGTTTAGACTTGATTGAGCATGAAAGGGGAATTTTCTTCCTTCTTTCAGGGTAGCATTTACGAACCTCTAAATGGAAGTCTCTCTGTCTGCTTCTTTGCTCAGACGAGGGGTCTCGCTTCCATATCCTCAGGGTGTACTACATGGACCATGGACTGCCAAGCAGGAGACGCAGATCCTATTTCTGGCACTGCCCTCTGGCTTGCTGTGTGACCTAGTATAAATCACTTACACCTCTCCATTTCCCTGATGGCAAGACAGCTGCTGAAACATTCACCACTGTCTCCAGTGTCTCAGCCAGTCTCTTGCTACAGGCTTGAGAATGGGACAGAGTTGTGTCACTTGTCAGAAGAATCAGGCAATCAGTTACTCATTTTTTCTGATATGATTGAATCGCCTTGGACAAATCCACCAGAGACTCAGAAGCAGATGGTGTGATTTTTCACTTTACCCAATTAAAAAAAATTGGAAAAAAAAACCCCTACACCTCAAAAACTACAAAACATCCTCAAAACACTCATGTAGATTTTGTTTCAGTTTTCAAAAGTTTGAAGACTTAGATATTTAGTCCTCCTGAGAATGAATATATATATATATACACACACGCACACACATATATATATATATATATACACACACATATATGGCTTTGAAACGAGTATTTGCAAAATTCTTGACATCATAAAACTTGAAGATTAGGGAAAATTTTGGAAGTAGTCAAGATCTGATGGCTTGTTTTTTGATACTGTTTTTTGACAGCAAATTTTTACTGCTACTAAGGATATGAGAATCAACCAAGGAACTTTAAAAAGAATATAGATCACCATATCCCAAATGAAATGTATTAATTCAAGGGACCCAAGCATGTGCATTTTAAGGAATCTCCTCAAAACTAAGTCTGAGGATCAATTAGGTTTGGGAACCATGGGACAGGTTCACTAAATTGGACGCTTATACCCTTTATCGGTGTGTTTGAATGCTTCCAGATTTGGGAAATCCCTGCCTACAGAGAAAGTAAATTATATTTTGGAGTTGTTTGGGAAATTAGCTATTATTATCTCCTTTAATGAGAAACTAAAATACTTTCTACCTCGACTTCTACCTCAATTACTACTATTACTACTGGTAAATGTTAATATTTATTGAGCACTTTCTGTGTAGCAGATACCCTTTTATAGGTTAACCAACCATCCCTGTTTACCTGGTACTCTCCCAATTTTAGCATTATCGCTTTCAATCCTGAAAATTAAGCTAGGAGATAGATCCTGTTACTGACCTCACTTAACATTTGGGGAATTGAAGGTACAAATATAATAAGCAGTTTGGTTACTCAGAATGTAAACTGAGATCTGGGATTAGGACCCAGTCAGTCCAACTCAAGAGCCCTTTTTCTTCATCATTACTCATTCACCGAGAGTCATTCTTTCCTCTTCGTGTGACAGATTCATCATGGTTTGTGCAAATGGGCCCATTCAAGTAGTTCTGTTTAGTGCTCTGTGATTGCACCTGTTTAGTGCCAGTCTTTCTGGGTGACAGAATCTAAGTTTTGCTATAGTGCTGTGGGAATTAATATGGGGTCTTCCCCTCAATTTTATATACAGGTCAAAATTGGTTGTGAAACAATATATACAGTGGCCTCAAAGGAGAAAATAAGTCATGGCACAATAATCCTGAGTTGAAGGGTTGAGGACATGTGCAGAGAGAGGCAGGAGGTGGTATTGCCTGGTTGCACCTGTAGGGCCTGACTCTGGGGACTATAGAGGGCATTTATGATGTGATTTTGTCTGTCTCAAGGTTGGTTGTTTTATTTTATTTTACTATTACTATTATTATTATTATCCAGCATCAATTGGTAGTGCTCTCAGCTTGTCCTCTGCCTATTGCCTGACCCTCATTGTTCTAAAGAATGCCCCAAAGAAATTTGAACACTGGCTGAATTTTATGATTAAGGAGTTATTGGTATTTTTTGAGGTATTTTAATGATACTGTTATGTTAAGAAACATGGAAATCTTTTTAAGATATATACCAAAATCCCTGGGTTGAAGTAATTTGCTGCATAGAGTTGCTTTAAAATAATTCAGTGGAGGAAAGGGGGATATGGGGAGGTATGCAGATAAAACAGGATTGGACATAAGTTGATAATTTTTGAGCAGGATGATGGCTACATGAGGGCTCATTTTTCTGTCCTATGTACTTTTGGTTTGCTTAAAATTTTCCATAATAAAAAGTAAAAGGTAAGTTCCCAAAGTAGGACCAGGGAGGAATCCCATTATATTTCAGGGTGATCGTATTGCATAACACCACTCAGAGTTTCTTTGGTTTGATGTTCTACTTGAGATGACTTGACTTTAATTTGACTTGACTCATGCTGAAGAGACCTCAGAAGGCACTACATTAAATATGACTTTATTTTTAAATGTCTATATCACATGGTCATTTCCTCTGTGTGCAGACAGAGCAGAGCCCTAGGGAAGGGGTCAGAGTTAGACTCACAGCTAGGTCCCTGTCTTCTAGGGTAGGGCATAGTTCACCCAAGAATAAGCTGGGTGAGGATGTAGTAGGGTCCAAAACAAGAGAAGGGATCTTGCTTACAGCATGATTTGATTGAGCGTTCTGTCAGCCTAAGGGCCTCCTTATCAGGTTTCTCATCTCTACCTCCAGCTCATCTCATCTTGCTTAGTAATTTCCCCTTTCTCCCCATTCCTTAAAAAATTCCTTTGCTTCCAGACACCTTATTAAAGCTACTCTCTTCTGGCTGTTAGAGTTAAGAATCTGTCAGCATTTTCCATTATACACCTCTCTCAGCTGACACTCTATTCTTAATTGGCACTGTTGTAGTAGGGGAAAAAAGACAAAAAGCTTTACTTAATGCTGGGGACCAGGACAGGTTTTCAATCTTAACTCTGTATTTCCTGAATTAGTGTGTTTAAGTTAGTCCTTTCATTTACTTGAATATGTTTTATTCCCAGGTGTCCTCTCTGTTATTTGTAGTGCTTTGCAACTCCTGACAACCAGAGGGAAGTTCCTTTGCCAATGAAAGCAGAAATATATAGATATAGCAGGGAATTACATACTGGCCAAGACAGGGGCATTTTGTCAGTAGGTTTGCAAAGGTAATTAAGAGTTTTGGTTTCTCTGGCCAGATATTTAAGTGGTGGACATTTAAGAGATAATTTTTAGTATAAATTTTTCCTAGTGATGTGCTTTGAGGCTTGTGGCCTCATGCAGAGGGCCCAATTCCAGCTTCTCTGCTTTGTGGGACCCTTGCCACATCCTACCCCTGGACCTAAGACCCACATCCAGGATCACAGCTCTGCTGGAAGGCTGTGAGGTTAGCTCACACTTCCTGCTCTGTGAAATCTCCTTTTGTTTTTAAGCACCTGGATATTTCTATTTCTGTATTTCAAACTCAGTTATGCATTATTTTTTGGGTTCTATTTTATCCAGAATTTCTTTTTTTGGAGGAGAGGACCATCCATATCACCTTAGTTTATTTGTCAGAAGTCCTCTAGAAGACCTTTCTGTTCTAAGCAATTTGTTCAAGAAGGAAGGGTTGTGATTCTTCCAGTGAAATGTTGCTGATCTTTGTTTTCAAGAAGGCAGGCACAGCTCTTCTACTGGGGGAATCTCCTTTGCTTATATCTGCCCAGTATTGGAGCTTTCTTTGCTCCAACTTGCTCCTCACCCTCACACATTACTCCCAAGTTACCTTGGAAGCACTCCAAGTTATCATTGCTTTTTGTCTCCCTAGAAGCCAGGTTTTAATTCCACTTCCTATTATCCCATCACTCTGTCTCTTGGACATTCTTCCTTTGATAAAGATCTGTCAGGCCCCTTTGTGAAAATGTAAACCTGTTACATTCCCTTTATTCACCCTGGCACTAATGTCCTGACTTCAAATAAATGTCCTGAAGCTCTGTTGGCTGGCCTTTACAAAGGAGCAAATTTTAAAGTTACCTTCCATCTACTGCCCTTTTTTTACTTTGTTTAAGATGTAAAATGAGGGCAAAGAATCACAAGGCTTAACTAATTGTCTGCAATTTCCTGCTGTCTCTATACCTTTTTTATGACATTAATTCATTGCCAGTTCTCTGACCTGTGGAATCTCTTCTGGATAGAAATGACTAGGAGTTAAAATAAAGTTTGAAAAAATGCCAGTTTGATTCAGTAGTCTTTTCAGAGTTCTTGTCACTGTTTCTTTGGGACAGCATACACTATTGTAATCATTTTACCAGCTGCTCTCTGTGTTAAAACACCCATCTTAATTACTCATCTCCTTATCTGAAGGTTAGGGTTTTGATTTAGTTTCCTTTGATTGGAAAAGAAGTGTTGTCTACTTAAAATACTTCAAGTCATCTAAATATCCATCTTCTGCTGACTTCTTTATTTTGTCAGTTTTTCTAAATAAATCATTATGACACAAGTACTAAGAAAAACATCCAGTTTAAGTTTTATGTTCTCAGTATTATCATTTGGTATTCTATTCTGTGTTTCTCAAAATTGTTATGTTTAGTAAATATCAGGTAGGTTATTTGGATTGCAAGTAACAGAAACTGATTCTAATTCACTTAAGCACAAGAAGAGTTTATTGGAGATTCCTAGTGGCTCAGAAAATCAAGAGGAAGCTTTCAGAAGATGAACATGTTTTAATCAGCTATTGCCACAATTATGTTGCATAACAAGCTACCCCAAAGCCCGGAGGCTTAAAAAATGAGCATTATTCTCACTCTCATGGGTCTACAGAATGACTGTGGTTTGTGGGTCCTGAATGGACTCTGCTGGTGTGACAGGCTGAATAATGGCCCTTTCAAGATACCCAGTCCTAATCCCTATAATCTGTGAATGTTACTTATGTGGCAAGACACTTTGCAGATGTGATTAACTTAAGGATCTTGAGTTGGGGATATTATTCTGGATTATCTTAGTGGCTCCTAAATGCAATTATAAATGTCTTTATAAGAGGAGGGCAGAGGGGAATTTGACCCAGAAGACACAAGGTGGTGTTCAGTGGCAACAGAGAAGATTTGAAGATACTATGCGTCTGGCTTTAAAGTTGGAAGAAGGGAGCGTGAACCAAGGAATGCAGCTCTAGAAGCTAGAAGTGGCAAGAGAACATATTTTCCCCTAAAGCTTCTGGTTGGAGCACTGCTCTGCTGATACCTTGATTTTGTCCCAGTGAAACTGACTTGGGCCTCCAGAAATGTCAGAGAATAAATTTTTGTTGTTTTAAGATACCAGCTTTGTGCTAGAGCAGCCACAGGAAACTAATACAACCAGGTAGCTCTGTTTTGAGGTACAGGTTGGCAGGACTCCTCAACTCCAGGCTCTGAGTTGGGTTCTGTGTACTGCATGTGTGTCTTTGTCTGGGCTCAGGGAAAGAGAAGAAGCTTCCTGGGGCATAATCTTCTTGTGACAAAGCCCTGGAACTTATGCTTCAAGCCACCCACACAAGCATGTGATTGTGTTCATGTATCACATTGGCTAATGTTGCTTTGTGACCAAAGCAAGTCACATGGCCAAGCCAAACGTAAGTTGGGCAGGACCTACTGTGGAAAGTCAGGAGGTGGGTGGAATAAATATTTGCTGAACTGTAATTCAGACCATCACAGGCAAGGATCAAATGAAACTGTGGGCCTGAACCATAGATGATCCATATACCACAGGAACAACTGGTAGTAGTTACAGGTATCAGAGTTTCTGCTGGCCTCTAGGTACAGGATGCTGTCACTGTCACTTAATGAACTCTAAACTGCCTCCTGATTTTTAAAAATCATTTGATCTAGAGTTGGTGTCCCAGGTACATTTAATTGGCCGAGTCTAGGTTATGCATTCAGGGAGAGCAATTGTCTAGCCTTTTCAATTTCCGTTTTGGGAGAGGGGGGCCTTGCCTACCTCCAAATTTCACACAAGGACAAGACTCCCTCAGTTTAGGAAGGGGATTTAGATACTGGGCAGCAAAAAACAATAATGAAAATATTCCAAGGGGTATTGTGATACAGTGGAAAGAGAAAGGGCTTGTTAAATGTTCTGAAACCTAGTTTCCTTATCTCTAACATAGGGATAAAACTAACCATAAGGCTTTTCATGAATAATAGAATTCAAGTACTTGACGCCTTTGATGTTTAATAAATGGCAGCCATTCTCTCTCTCACTCTTTCTTTTCTTTTCTTTTTTTTTTTTTAGGAGCCAACTCATTTTTTTCTGACTTTATTTTTCATGAAGAAATTTCTATTTCATTCCCCAATAAAGAACTATTTTATGGCTCTGGGTGTTTGTTAGACATTGAAAGCCAGATCCCTTTTTTAGTCTCCATTCTCCATCTGTTACTTATTTCTGCAGGAGTGGTTTACCTTTCCACTGCAAGAGTCAGACACCCACTGTCCATTCTTCTGGGTAGAGTTCAGATGATGAGTGTTGCTCTTCTGTAGTCTGTTCTTCTTCATTCTCTTGGCCTTTGCTTCACACATTTGTGTTTTCCTTCTCTACCTATGTGTGTTAGGTTTGTTCCTCGTGAGACTCAGTATTGTAAAGGGTAGATGGGTTTGCTCTGTAAGGAAAGTGTTAGGAAAATCAGACAGGGGTGGATCCAGGTGTAGTCTCAAATCTGGTGTTACCAGCAACTAAGGTGATATTTTGATATCTGGTCACTTACTCTGTTTCTCAACTGATTCCAGATCCATAGATGAAGGTATGTAATTTGCAACCTCAGACTTTACAACATTATTTTTAAGTGAGTCAAGGACTAACGCTTACAGGGGAGAGTTGTTATCCAGAACTCTTAGCTCTAGTCTCATCTTTCTGGGCTAGCTTTGTGCTCTGTAAAATGGTTTATTTTTGTCTACATAAATGGTTGAACTCCAATGTCAAAAATAACTCAAGAAGGCAAATGACAGAGTTGAACAGTAACCACAGTGAAGAGCAATCTGAAATGTTCATAGTCATCTGAGTTGGCTCAGATAAACAGACCATGGAAATAGCATATAATTGGGAGTCAGAACAGACCTCTTGCTGATTCTTCCACCAGCTTGTTCAAGTTTCTTTACTTTTAGGCCATATGGACTGCATGTTCTCTGGTAAGGGCACAGGATGCTAAATGCACTTCACTATAGCTCTTGCCACATGGGTGTAAGGATACTCATAGAAAGTAGTTCTGGATGAGTAGTCACCATGGTCCTTTTAAAGTGACAGTAGTTAGTTTTTTCTAGAGAAGTAAACATGTGGATAGAAGAAACATCAATGCAAAGTAATCCTTCCCTTCACTTTCTCAGTCCTCACCTGGCTCACGTCACTTTTCATGTCTGACTATTCTAGCTAAGTTACAGAGAAAGTATACTTGAAAATAGTTGCTCAGCTGTATATATGTCATGTAGATTTGTCTTTTATTGGAACTTTTCCAAAATGAATCCTATGAATCAGATCAAAGCATTAGAATACCAAGAATAAATGTATCTAATGAAAGTTAATGAAACCTGTTACAAATGGCAGACATGTGTAGTTAAGCTATTTAAGAGTGATGTAGATTTCAAATTTTTTGCCTGCCCTGCATCCACTTTCCAGTCTTCTGATATTAGCATCCTGAACTTTCTTGGGTAGAACCATCCTTCCTCCATCTCCATTCTATGTGGTTTGAGTTGGGCTGACTCTGCTTTCTAGGTATTGAGAATTGCCACATGACCCAAATTGATCCAATAAGATAAAGTCCCAGGAATTTTGATAGAACAATTGGAGGTCTAATGTGTGACTTTGAAGGGAGAACTTGCCTGAGAATGGAGCCACAGAGATAAGCAAAATCAAAACATAAAGAGTAAACAATATAAATCAAGTTCCTAGATTCAACCATGCCTGAATCCCTGCTGCCCCTGGATTTTTTAGTTTACTTTAGACAACAAATCTCTTTTTACTCAAGGTTGAGTTGCATTTTTGTTACAGTTGAAGAAGTTCTTACTCATAAAAAATGCTGACAGTAGATAAGAAAAATAGAGGCAGCATAAAATTGCAAGAAAATGCACAGGCTCAGGGTATTAACCCCAGTTAAATCATTGAACATTCCTTGGCCTTCTTCACCTGTAAAATGAAACTGAAGTTTTCTAAACGTTATTTATTTTATTGAGGATCTAAAGATTACATGCCATGCAGCTAGTTACTAGCATAGTCCTGCAGTGGGCAGCTGACCTATGTTCTCTTTCTAGGGCTCTGTTTACAAAATATTTTTCTCTGAGACCAGTAGCCTTTTATCCTATTGAATTGACATTCTCCACAACTTTTGGAAATTCACATGGATAAAGTGGTATTGAGTGTGGACCATGAATGAATGTATCTCCGATGGCAGAAAAACATTTAGTATTAGATATGAGGGGTCATTGGAAAACTGACCCACATTTTTATACATTACATCAAGAATTGGTACATTAGAGATTTTTCTTTCCTATTACATTTTTTTGAGAAATGTTTGAGGAGGATTTAAGTCAGTTCTTTATTAGCTCCCCATTGCCTTAGTAGTGTTTCTGGTATATAATGAGTACTCAATAAATATTTAGTGAATTGTTGAGTATTTGGGGTTATTTCTGCTTGTATTACAGAGTATTTCATTTCAATTCAATAACACTTCCAAATGAAGGAGATTTCCAGAAGTCTGTTCCCTTTGTTATTACTAGAGAATGTTTAAAAGTGGTATTTTCTTATACATATGAACAATTTTTTAAAAATGGACATTTATGTATGATGACTATTGCATTAAAAATATAGCTTCCTTCTGTAAAATTCTGCATTTTGCCTCTTAATCTTTTTCTAAGATTTGTTTGACTTACTTTTCATGTTCCTTTAAAAGATTAACTTCCTCCTTCCTAACTAAATCAATATTATTCATGTTGAAATTACATTTTCTTAAATGTTAACACATTCTACTCCCTTCCATCTTACTTGCCATGCTAGTTCCTTCACTGCACAGAGAATCGGAAATACGTTTAGGTGTAATTGGGTCACAGATGATTAAATAACTAGCTTTTCAACTTAGTCCTGTAGAATTTCCAGATGTACACACAGGTTTGCTTTTATGCCCATCACTGTAGAGCGTTTCTCCCCATTGAAATGAACTGAATGCAAATTTGTTTATGATCTGAATTTATTCAGTGGCAGATATCTCTTATTTGTAGCTCCCTTTGAAGTCTTTTTTAAGTCCCCAAATTGGATTTGTAATTGGTTCCCTATTTTCAGCTATTTATTTTCTTATTTTTTCCTTCCTCCTTCACACAGTGGCCTTGAATCTCTTCAACTATTCATTATTACTAAAGTTGTTACCTTCCATCCATCCTTCCTTTCTTCCTTCCTTATCCCCTCCTTTCCTCTCTCTCTTCTTCTTTCCTTACTTCTTATTTTTTAAAGTTTATTTACATAAATACTTTGAAACTGACTTACCAGTAGAATCCCTCATTCTGTAAATTCTTGGTCACGCATGTGGGTCCGTGCACAAGGGCTCCATCTCTGTCTTTTGCTTCTATTATTTTCTTTGTTCTTCTTTAATTTATATAGCTCTATACCTCTGGGTTTTGGGGTCTTTTCCACAAAAAATAATAGTAAAATAGCAACATGATCTAGCCTTCGTGAGGCAGAGCTGCGAGATTACTGGCCTGTGTCCATAACTAGTTCTGAGATGTGTATTTCCTGGCAGCTTAACCTTTCTGTATGTCGAGCAGAAAGAAAGGAGGAGAAGGAATTTAGTGCAGTGGTTTAAAGCAGAGATTCTGGTTGAAAACTGCCTGGGTTGAATCCTGGCTTTGCCATTTACCAGTATGTGACCTTAGGTAAATTACTTAACTTCCCTTGCTCAACTTAATTACTTTAAAATGAGAAGATGCTAATGGTACCTAGTGAACAAAATATTGGGAGGCTTAAAGTTAATAATAGATGAAAAACTCTTCAAAATCTCGTATATATGCTGGCTTTTATTATTAAGTGGGAATTATATTCAAATAGCTGAAAGAGGAAGAGTAATATTTTTATCATCATCAAAATGCCTTATTTAGAAACAAGTGTTAAAATGGTCCAATCATTTAGTGACTCATTCAAACAATGAATAGAGAACTATATAATTTCAGCTATACTAGAAGCAAGTGCAGAACTCTTGGAAAATTTCTTTATATATTAAGAAAAATCTTACTGTTTTCTTTCTTCCAGTTTTATTGAAATATAATTCACATACAGCACTGTATAAATTTAAGGTGTACAGCATAATGATTTGACTTACATACCTCATGAAAGATTATCACAATAAGTTTAGTGAACATCCATTATCTTATATAGATACATCAAAGAAACAGAAAAAAAATTTTTTTTCTTGTGATGAGAACTCTCTTAACAACCAACTTTCATATCTAACATACAGCAGTGTTAATTTTTACTTTTATTGCCCTCGCCTGAGGAGACATATCCCCAAAAATATCACTAAGACCAATGTCAAAGAGCATACTGCTTATGTTTGCTTCCAGAAGTTTTAGGCTTCAGGTCTTACATATAACTGTTTAATCCATTTTGAGTTTATTTTTGTATGTGGTGTGAGAAAGTAGTCCAGTTTGATTCTTGTGTATGTAGCTGTCCAGTTTCCCCAGCAGCATTTATTGAAGAGGCTGTCTTTTCTCCACTGTATATTCTTGGTTTTTTTGTTGTAGATTACTTGCCCATATAAGTGTGGGTTCATTTGGGCTTTCTATTCTGTTCCATTGATCTATATACCTGCTTTTGTGCCAGTACCATACTCTTTTGATTACTGTAGCTTTGTTGTATAATTTTGAAATCAGGGAGCATGATACCTCTAGTTTTATTCTTTAATCTTAAGATTGTTTTGGCTATGCTGAGTCTTTTGTGTTCTGTGCAAATTTTAGAATTATTTGTTCTAGTTCTGTGAAAAATGCCATTAGTTTTTTGATAGGGATTGCACTGAATCTGTAGACTGTTTATTAAAAGATCATGTATATGTCTGTGTACCAGGAGAAGGTATGTTTTACTTATCTATTGCTGCATAACAGTCAAATAAAACAATACTATTTTACTTGTACATGGCTTCTGTGGGTCAGGGATTTGGATAGAGCACAGACTGGATATCTTGTCTTGGCTCCACAAGGTCTGGGATCTCAACTGAAAAGACTCAAATGTCTGGGGGAATTGAATCATCTGGAGGCTTCCTCACTTACATGTCTAGCACTGGATAAATGAGATGGACTGTGATAAATGGAAGGCTTGGCCCAGCTGGGATGGTTGACAGTCTGTTTACCTATGTCCTTTCCATGTGGTTTGAACATCTTCACAGCATGATGGCCTCAGGGTAGTCAGACTTCTTACTTGGCAGCTTACAAGAGTAATTGTTCCAGAGAAGAAAGAAAGCACTCTGTGACCTTTTATGACAGCCTCAGAAGTACATAGGATCACTTCCACAAGCTCTATTCATTAAAGTAGTCACAAACCTGATCCTATTCAAGGGGTGGGGGCATAGATTCACATTTTTTTTTGATGGAGTGTATTTTTTTTAGATCAGTTTAAGGTTTACAACAGAATTGAGCAGAAAATGCAGAGTTCCCACATAGCCCTCCCCAACCACACATATATATTCCCCTACCCTCAACATCCCTCATCAGTGTGGCATATTTGGTACAATTGATGAACCAACATGGACACATTATTATCAACCAAAGTCCATAATTTATATTAGGGTTTACTCTAGGTGTTGCACATTCTATGGGTTTTGACAAATGCATAATGACATGTAGCCATCACTATAGTATCATACAGAATAATTTCATTGCCCTAAAAATCCGTTGTGCTCCATCTATTCATTCCTCCCACCCTCCCTCTTCCCAAACCCCTGGAAACCAAGATCTTTTTATTGTGTCTGTAGCTGTGCCTTTTCCAGAATGTCAGTTGGTTGGAATCGTACAGTTTGTAGCCTTTTCAGACTGGCTTCTTTCATTTAGTAAAATGTCTTTTCAAGTTTCTTCTGTGTCTTTCATGGTTTCATAGATCTTTTTTTTTTTACTGCATATGTATTTTTAAATTTACATATATGTACTGTTCATTGTTTCTAAGTACATTTAGAGCTTTAGCTTTTTTTTTACACATTTTTATTGATTTATAATCATTATAGAGCTTTAGCTTTTTAAACTTACATAGTTATCAAAGGAATAAAGCCAACCACAAAATAAGAATTAACTCAAAATGATACATACACCCTGCTATTAACAGCAGCATTATTTATAATTGCCGACATACTGAAGCATCCTAGGTACACATCTAATAGTTGAATAAATAATGGAGATGCAGCATATATACATATACACACGTATACATATACATATACATATACATATACATATACATATACATATACATATACATATACATATGTAATGGAATACAACTCACCCATAAAAAAGGATATTTTGCCATTTGCAGCCGTTCGCTCACTTTTTTTTCACTTCAAAAACCAGAATTTTATAACTGGCAGAGACATTTCCATTACATCAAAAACAACAAAACACCTAGAAATAAACTTAACCTAGGAGGTTACCTATACTTTGAAAACCAAAATGACGCAAAGAAATGGAAAGATTTCTTATGCTCTTGGACTGGAAGAATCAACACTATCAAAATGGCCACACTACCCAGAGCAATCCACAGATCCAATGCAACCCCCATCAAAACACTCAGGTCAGTCCTCACAGAACTAGAACAATTCCAAAATTTATAAGGAACCACAAAAGACCCTAAACAGCCAAAGCAACCTTTTGTAGGTCTTTTTTTTTTTCTCTTTCTTCTTTTTGTTCTCTTTTCTTATGATTTGATGATGAGAGAAGGTCCTTTAACATTTGTTGTAAAGCTGGTTTGGTGGTGCTGAAATCTTTTAGCTTCTGTTTATCTGTGAAGCTTTTGATTTCTCCATCAAATGTGAATGAGAGCCTTGCTGGATAAAGTATTCTTGGTTGTAAGTTTTCCCCTTTCATCACTTTAAATATATCTTGCCACTCCCTTCTGGCCTGTAGAGTTTCTGCTGAAAAATCAGCTGATAACCTTATGAGAGTTCCCTTGTATTTGTGCTTTTCTCTTGCTAATTGTAATATTTTCTCCATACCCTTAATTGTTGTCAATTTTATGACTATGTGCCTTGATGTGTTCCTCTTTGGGTTGATCCTGTGTGGTACTCTTCTGCGCTTCCAGGACTTGGGTGATTGTTTCCTTTCCAAAAGTTGGGGAAGTTTTCAGTGATTATCTCTTCAAAAATTTTCTCGGGTCCTTTCTCTCTCTCTTCTCTTTCTGGGACCCCTATAATGTGAATATTAGAGTGCTTCATGTTGTCCCAGAGTTCTCTTAAACGATCCTCATTCCTTTTTATTCTTTTTTCTTTTTTCTGTCCTGAAGTAGTGATTTCCACTAATCTGTCTTTTAGCTCACTGATCCGTTCTTCTGCCTCATTTAGTCTATTCTTGTTTCCTTCTAGTGTGTTATTCATTTCAGTGATTTTATTCTTCACCTCTGTTTGGGTATTCTTTATATTTTCCAACTCTTTGCTAAAAACTTCACTCTGTGCATCTATACTCCTCTTGAGTTCTCTGAACATCTTGGCCATCATTACTTTAAACTCTCAGATAAACTACCTATCTCCTTATCACTTACTTCTTCTGGGATTTTTATCTTGTGCCTTGGCCTGGGAGATACTCCTTTGCCACCTCATATTGTCTATCTTTCTGTGTGTTTGTGGATTCCTTCCACAGGCTTTGGGATTGTTGTTTTCTTATTTCTAGTATCTGCCCCTGGTGGATGAGGCTGGACAAGAGGCTTATGCAGGTTTCCTGGCAGGAGGAGCCAGTGCCTGCCCACTGCTGGGTGAAGCTTGGTTCTGGACCTCGGGTGTGTAGGGCTATGTCTAGAGGCCTTTGTGGCTTAGGAAGTCTGATGATGGGTGTGGCTGTGTTCCCACCCTGTATGTTGTTTGGCCTGAGGCTTCTCTACAGGCTGTTGGGTGGGGCTAGGTCTTGGTGCTAATGATCCAATCAAGATGTCAGCCTCCAGGAAAGCTCACATAGCCAAACACTCCCAGAATGTCTGCCATCAGCTTTTATGACCCCTGAGTGAGCCGCAGCCATCTCCCACATCCTCAGGAGACCCTACAAATCCAGCAGGCAGATCTGGCCCAGGTTCCTATGAAATCACTGCCTCTGCCCTTGGACCTAGTGCACGTGAGTTTCCATGTACGCTTCTCAAGCAAGTGGAGTCTCCGTTTCCCCCAGTCCAGTGGAGCTCCCAGAGCCAAGCCCCGCTGGCCTTCAGAACCAGGTGTCCTGGGGTCTCCTTCTCTTCCCATTGCCGGGACCCAAGCTGTGGAGACTGACATGGGGCTTAGAGCTCTCGCTCCTATGGGAGGGCCTTTGTGACTTGACAAATCTTCAGCTTGTGGGCCGCCCACCTGGGGGATATGGGGCCTAGTTACATCACGAGCACACTCCTTTTCCTGTCCTGCTGTGGTTCCCTCTTTATGTTTCCAGTTGCAGAAAATCTTTTTTGCTAGGTTCCAGTCTTTTTTCATTGGTTGTTTAGCATTTAGTTGTGGTTTCATTGTAGTCTCCAGGAGAGGCAAGCTCCTGGTTCTACCACTCTGCCATCTTGATCGGAACTCCGGCATAGATTCACATGTTAATGAGGGAAGTATCAAAAAATTTGTGGCTATGTTTTAAAACCATAATGGGCTAGGAAAATTTGGTTGTACATCATTCTAGTTGCATCTGCTGATTTCAAGGACAAAGTAGTCTTATTCATTTATATGAAAACATAGAGTTAAAAGATAGATAACTTAATGGAAGGAAGGGCTTTTAAGGAGCATCTATAGGAAAAATAGTGCTACCTCTTTGATCTTTTCAGATTTATGCTGATATTGATGTTTTTTCTTGTTTAAATATTAGTTTTTGTTTTTTTAGCTCTTTCCAATTCCCTGATTACACAATTAACACATTTTGTAGTAAATGCGAAATGTACATAAAAACATAGGAAGCAAAATTATGCTTCCATCAACCTTCCTACCAATAGTCCTACTACCAAGGGGAAGACACTATTAATATTCTAACATCTATTCTGGCTATGATAGTTTTACATAGTTTACATAATACTATACACACAATATTGTATTGCCAAGTTTCCAATTTAACATTTCATTATAGCATTTTTTTCATATAACTAAAAGTTATCTGTAACCTTTTCTCTTTGTCTCTCTATATTATTGTTAGGTTTTAAAATGAAAAAAATTTAAATTTAAATTAAAACAACACATGGTTGTGATAAAATTAAACAGAATGCTGCTTCCCCAACCATACCTAAGTTATTGATCTATAAATAATTAATCTTTTTTTCTCAAAATGAGATTTTTGATATACGTACTGTTTTACAACTTATTTTCCTTTACTGTTAGTAAATTTTGAAATTCATCTATTATCATTTTTAGATTTACCTTTATTTAGATAGTCTCTAATCCAGGTTTTCCAATGTTTGTTGTTATAAAAATGCTGTAGCAAACACCTTTGAATGTGCAGACTTTTTTTTTTTTTTGCATATTTGTAAAAGATTTTCTGTAGGATTGAGACCTTGGAGTGAAAATACTGACAAAAAGGATGAATCATTTAAATTTTTGATAGATACTGCCAGATTTATAATCATCTGTTTTAATGGTTGCATAATATCTCCATATATGAAAGTAACTTAATTTGCTTAATCATTTCTTCAGAATTAGACATTTAGGTTGTCTGAAGTTTTCCCCAATGATCAATAATGCTGCATGAATATCCTTATGTTGAAATCGTTATCATCATTACTTCAGGATTGGTTTTTATAAAGGAAATTTGTTGTCATAATATAGGAACATTTTAAAAACTGCTCATTCATATGGCTAAGTTTTTTCAGAAATGCTGTGTCAGTTTGCATATTTGGTATCTGCAAAATTTTGAACTTGAGATCAGGCTAAAATGTTGCTGTAAAATATTATGGCTGGTTCTTAATTTCCTGTAGCTAAAGGTCAATAGTACCTTTTAAAATTAAAGGCTAGCATTTTGCCAGAAAATGATGAACACTTTTCAAATGATTCTTATAGTACTCAAAATTCCATGGAATTTCTATGAAGAATGCTCTCTGTTGTTCAATGGCAGTCACCTTCCTGTTGCTACAACAGTAAGAAAATCTGAATCTGTATTAGTGATGGTCAAGTCAGTTGCCCTGGTATGAGCCTATTGTGTATGAATGTGAAATAGAAAATTCTCAGCTCTGGAAATATATGATGTTTCTCTAGAGAAAAAATAATGTGAGAAATAATTCCCAAACAAAACTGTCTTCATCTTTGCAACTGGATTCCAAAACTTCTGCAACTATATTTTATTACTTCATAATTTTTCTTGTCCTTCAAGTTAAAATAATATCCCAAAGCAAATGGCTTTTGGATCTTATGAGAGAAATGTTTTCAGTTCAGGGTATAAATAAATAGAGGACTGGATTTCCAAACCACTCTAATCTTGACTTCTTTTTCCTTCTGTGTTGAAGATCACTTTCTTGTTATTTAGTCCCCATTGCTGTGGATGGTTAATTTTATTTGGTTAGAGTGTGTATTTGTGTTTAATTTCACAATTAGGTTCTCAGCTCCAGGAATTATTGAACACAGGAATTAGTCCTTGCCTATCTTCATATCCCCGGATAGTGCTAAAAAAAGCAGCTTGACCACAGTGGGCTCTTCATTTGCTTATTTGTTCAATATACCCTTGTTAAGCACACATTCTATACCATACTCCGGCTAGTTCTGGAGATTCATCAAATATTCATAATTCCTGTACTTTCCAGCTTCTGTTGCAGTTGGGTTGGGACCATGTGACTGCTTCTGACTAACAGACTGTGAACATATAACTGGGCAGGGACAGTTAAAGAGTTGATGTGCCACCACCATCTCTCTCTTACCCTGATACGGCAACCTTGGAAGTCATATTAGATGATGGCATCAGAAGATGTAGTCTCAATTCCTCAGTTAATGGAAGTGAGATGAAAGTCCCCATCATGTACACTAGATGTTCTGTGAGTGAAAAATAAACTTGAGTTGGCTTAAGCCATCATTATTTTTAGGTTTACTTGTTTCTGCAGCAAAACTTATTCTACCTTGAGACACCGCCCTTAAGCAGCTCATAGTCTATGTAGGGTAAGCTCATGTATGATTCACTTTTGAGTATGTTACTGTTAAATGGAGTGATCTGTGGTCTTTGAGGTTCTCAGTAGAATAAGAGTTCAATATGATTGGTTTCTCTGGGTTTTGGACTTTAACAATCTGCAAGTTTGAGGAAAAACACTTAATTTCCTACAGATGTAATTTCCTCATTTGTAAAATGAGAGAGCTGGCCGTTTCTCCTGTTCTGATTCCATCTCTGTTTTGTAAGCACCTGTGAGAGTAGAAGAAACAGACTATAAACACATTCATATCTTTATAGAAAGAGGCACTTTTCTGTGATTTACTGGTAAGGCCCTCACAAGACTACACTTGAAATAGCAGTTGGAGGCAGGAAGGGCCATTATCTTCTAACTCACACATTGATCTTTCAGTCTGTCTTCAGGGAAGCCACGAAAATTTGTTGCAACACATTCATTGCTATCAACAAGGATCCCTTTTCTTTAGAAAAAGAATACTCACTACATTGTCAAACTCCTACTCAACCTTCTGTGTTGGATATTGCATCTTAGGGCAATCTTTTCTGGAATATCTTTTCATTCCCTTACACAAAGTTACACACTATCACATACATGCTATCTGTACTTCCCAGGCATACTTCCATTATTTTACTTATTACACGGTATTTTATTACTATATTTTAAATAGCTATTGCTGCTGTACTTACTGTACACTTGACAAGGAAAGGGCTTTTAAAAAATATATATATCCCAAGGGTTTAACCTGGTGCCTGGAACCATGTAGCCACCTAATAAATAGTTCTTAAATAACTGAATGACAGGACAGTGAATCTTTCACTGTTAACCAACATTTCCTGGTAAACTGGACTTGGAAATGGATGAGACAGTGCTAGTACTCTGATCATTTTACTGTTACGATAATCTTGTCCCCACTACTTTTTCTCTTTTAAAAGATGGGCCATTTCCTGGTGACCTGACGTTGCATTATAAAATCATGTTTTAGCTCTGGCTTCTGAGCTTGTTTTGCAAGGGAATTAAGAGATCTAATGCATTTATGTTGCTGAAGAGCTTGAGATCTGCTTGGGAAAGTCACTCGAATGCCTCAGTGCTAGTATCATAATATTTATTAAGAATTGATGAGTAGAATTCTTAAAACTATTTTGTTCACTGTGGTTATCATTGAAAGCATACTACACTAAATGCCATTTGTCTTGGGTGTAGGATTTCTGGAAGATGAATGAAAAGAGGAAATTAGTGGATTTTGTAGCAGATTGTGTAAGAATGAACAGTTTTTATAAAGGTCCCTTTTCTTAAAGTGACAAATGCTAGAAAAATGCTGTTAGCTGCACCAACATAGGCCTGGTAATTACTAGTCTAAAGATGGGCAAGTCCCATACGCTGCCAGATGGAGAGGATGAGAAGCATCTCTGCCTTGAAGTCTGTTCTGGGATGGGGCAGAATAACTGCTGAGGGTCACTCCTACCCCAGGTCCCTAAAGTTAGGTACGTCATTTGTGGTCACATCCATTTTCTGGGAGATGGAGGGCTTCATTCTTGTATTTCGTGGAGTTTGATGACCTTTGGTATTTATATCAGGGATGGATTTTAAAAGCAAACATGTCTTCAGTGCTGCAAAAGGATTTGGTAGTCAGAGCAATTGCTGCCTGAGGTGGGACAGTCAACTTCATTTGGGAGAATTTGGAGGGTATGACTCAGGGAGACAGCTAGAGGGGAACCAAGTGACTCCACCTGATGGTGCTAAATATTCTGTAAAGTGTTTCAAACATCTAGGCTAAAACATGCCCTTCTTGCTTCTCTTTAGCCAATGAAAAGGCAAGGCTGAATTTCTCTTCTCATACTAATTTTTTGCTTCTAGTTGCTCAGTTTTCTCTACAAAAATTCTTTTGATATTCATTTAAATCTCATTTTAGTTCTATAAAAGTATATAGAATTTCCTGCCCAATGCCCTCTAAAGATCCACCTTCTCCTAATTTTTGGAAATGAATCCTCCAAAACAGAGAAGCTAGCCCAACTTTTCCTCTAGTAGAGAACTTGCCGTCCTCTCATTCACAGACTTCTATAGATTACCTATTCTGTATAATATTTACAATAATAGAGGTTCTGACACTGGGAATATTCATGTGCCTTTCATAGTTAAACATGCAGGAAAGGCAAAAACAGCATCTGAGTCGTACACATTTAGTGTAGAACCGTATCAAAATGGTTGCTTGATAATCATACATATTAAGCATTTGTCTCAGAAAGACTGGTTTTGATGACCATCATTTCCTCTGCTCAGAGGAAAGGAAGTGTTTCCACCAAAAATGAGAGTAAGAGGAATGGCTGGATGTGGACGTAGGTACATTTGTCATGGTTGCATGTAAAGTGTGTGTGGAAGATTGCTAGTAGAAAATAATTTTAGCTGAATGACATTGACATTATTCTCTCTAAAGTAGAAGCTGAGGTTTTCTACTGACAGTGAGAAAAAGAGGCTTAAAGAGTGTGGTTATTACTCAGACTAGTCTGTAGGTTACCAGATGTATCTTCAAATTAAAATTGTAAACTTCAGTAAATTACAGAACTTAATTTTATTCTCCACCATTATTGTGATGGTAAATCCTCTAGGTCTGTGATTTCATCAGACAGCATGCATGCTTATAGAATGATGGAGGACTGGGTGAATTGAGATGTCATTTTGAAAGCAACATTCATTGTAGCACTGGGATACACAGGTCCTTGTATTACCTGCAGTTGGTAAGTTGAGGACAAAGACCTCCTGGGTCTCAGTAAATTCTTATTAACTCAGAAGCCAGGTGGAAGATGGGAGAGGTTGACACCTCCCACTGCACCTCTGTGAGTGTCTCACATCACTCTTTTATCTCCAATTGCCCCACAAGAATTGGGCAGGGCACCCATTTCAATGCACTTCATAGAACTTTAGGGATAATTGTATCAGAATGAAACACTTTTTTACTTTTTAGTTTTGTTTGTTGCATTTTCTCTCTTGGAAAGATTTACATTGAAAGAATTCTTTGTACATAGCTTATCTGTTCACAGTTTTAGCAATTTGTCTGTATTTCTATTCCAAATTCAACTATTACCCTTTTGAATCTTTTCATGTTGTGTTTTAAAAACCTTCCTTTTTATAGCCATAAAATGAGCATAAGTAGATATTGCTATTCAGTAAGAAGTGGGTATCATTAGCTCAGTACATTAGAAGTCCTCTGAATATAGGATTTCTTCTGAAATCATATAAAAATTAGAGTATTTAGCAAGGAATACCATTGTCATAAGCATTTCATTGCCCCTCAAAATTTGAACCTTTAATTTCTTACTTCTCTTTCTCTGGAGTGCTAAGCAGGAGAAGTTTAGTGTCAGTGCTTATAAGGGCACAGTTTCCTTACTGAAGCAGTAGCATGGTCTTCTGGGTAAGTAAGGCAAATTAAAATTTAGGAAGACTGGGTACTTTGGAACTCAACTACTGCCTGACCTTGGTAATGCTGTTTACCCTCTCTGAGCCTCAAGTTCCCCATTTGTAAAGTTGGACTCATAATGATCTTGCATCTACACACTCCTTTGAGGATTATAAAGGGAAAGTGCTATATAAACCAGGAACTTTTTATTCTTTGCAGTTTTGAACTGAGTGTATTACTTAGCTAGGGTTCAGAACAGATCAATGAGGAGATAGGAAGTAGGATTTTTAAAGAAAGGTTAAACTAAAAGTTGTGCAGAGAGTAAATATTTATATATTAACTTATGTAATCCTGTTGGCTTCCAATATATATTTGGAAATGTTTCTATAGGAAAAATCAAATAACTTCAGTTCATAAGAAGAAATTTCACTCGAGAATCCTGATACTCAAGTTCAAGGAATGTTTAGTCTTTGTCAGAAATAAAGTCTGATTATGTTTAATTCTCCTACCAACTCTGGTAAGATGTTAAATGACTATTCTGTATGACCACACATAATTTAAAAAATATATTGGACAATTATTATCTCACTGCATGTCCTCACTGTCTCAGCTAAAGTTGGGTTGTCTAAGCTGTAAGATATCTGTAGTTGATTAGTAGATGTCTCTAGTGGGAGGAAACTTAGGAAGGTGTATTTTTAGAGCAGATGTTAATTATCTTCATTTAGCATAATAGCAAACCTCTAATGTCCATGAGTTTTGATTCCTAGAACTAGACTGGAAGGAGATTCTGCAGTGGCAGTGTTGATGAACCCATAAAAGGTCCTGTTACCTTTGGAGGCAACTGTGGCTTCATATTAAAAATAGATCATTGCTAAATTTAAAAAATTAGCCTAAACCCAATGTGATCAAGGTGAGAGAGGACTGTTTGGAGAACAGATAAACCTAAGTAAAAAGAATTTAATAAGTCCTTCTAGGTTATATAGTGGTGAATTGCAAACAGATAGTCCAACTGTCTGTCTACTCAACAGTTGTGGGTAAGGAGCAGCACTAGAAACTGGGATGGTAATAAGTAAAAAGCAAACCGTTTCTATAAACAAAGAAGTCCCCTAATCAAAGAAAAGGGTAAACAAAAGAGGGACAGCAATAGCATCATAATTCAGGAATTAAAGCTCTTTAGGGTAGTGGAACTACTCAGCCCTCTAAGTGGGTAAAATATGCTTGCAGTACTGGCTTAGAAGGATAAAGCATATTATGCAAAAGGGGAAGTAGAAGAAAGAGAATGGAAAACATGAAGCATGTTGGAGTTTATCACTTATGAAATACTGAAAGCACCATATTATGAGCTTCTGTAATATCTTTGTATTATTTGGTGATGGAAAAATGACTTTAAATATGTATTTTATGCTATTACATTTTACAGTAAAAAGTTGTGGAATCTCCTTTCTAATATTTTGAAGGAGAGAATGTAGAGCAGTTTTCTGTCATGAGTGGCTCCAGATATAAATGATGACTTGGCTTGAGGCATTAGGGAGCGGTACAGACTGTGGTGAAGTGTCAGCTCCAGTTATGTTTAGAGGATATAGGGTGGACTTTCTGACTCTTTCAGTTCTAAGTTCTTGGCTATACTTAAATTTCTTTACTCTGTTTTTAGGACAAGATTTAATATGGCTTCCTCAACTAACAGACCACTTAAGTAAGAAACTGGTCTCATGTGAACAGAGGTGTTTCACAGCCTAAAGAAGTACAGCTTATTTCCACAATGGCACTTTCTCTACAAGCATTTGGTGCCCTATTGCTGATTCCAGGCAGCATAAACTTTGTGCAGCTGACATTTTCTGACTCAAGTCCTGCTATAATTGAAATTACTTAATTAAACAAGCTTGAATCATTTCAATTACTTCGTGGCCTGGAGTGCTAGTGACATACATGATGACTACATGCTGATTAAATTAGAACTTGTACACCCCAGAAAGATGTGCATACCAGAAAATGGCTTTCTCTTTCTTCAGTATAAAAAATCCCTCTCTAATTCGTATTCACTGGCTAGATCCCTTTGGGTTGTATATTAATATTCATAAGATAAACCACATAGCTAAAGCAGAAGATTAAAGTCAAGTCTCTTAATAAAGAAGCAAGAGTAATGACTACAGTAAAATCTCCAAAAATGCCATTATCCCCCTGAAGAGTGAACACTACTACTGTACATGTGTTGAAGCTGAGCAAGAGAACAATAAAAAATGAATTACTGCAGTGATTTGGATTTTGAAATCCGCTAGAGAGGAATGAGCAAACACAAGCACTTAGACCAATAGAAAAGAATATCAAGATCAGACAGTTGTACAAAGCAACATCTTAAGAGTAGAGTTTACAGTATACCTTATTTTGATATGAGAATAGATTTGTGCTATAGGAGGTAGCACTAAAAATTATTTCCCTTAAATAAACTATATGGTTTTCTCTTAGATTCAGTACTGAATTCTGAGGGCTGAGGGGTAAGCTAAGAGCTGCCCAATTGGATTTCTTGCTGGTTTACCCTCTATACTTTGGCTCTCTTTTGGCCATTGTATTGACCTCTTCTTGAAGAGACAAGGGAATTACATTTGCATAGACACTACCCTCCCTTGCTTCCTCCTTTTCTTCCTTCCATAGATATTTACTGAGTACCCGTTTTGAGCTGGCTACTTTCTTAGGAGCTGGTGATTGGCAATTAACAGACACAGCTTCTACTCTCATGAAGCTTATTTTCTAGTGGGAAGCAATAAACATCTAAACCAATTATAAATGACAATTGCAGGAGTGAGAAATGCTGTGAGGAAAACAAAACTGAAAAGGATATCAGGGTGACTTGTTTGTTTTGGTTGAAATTGTGCCATGTCACATCAGGGACATCAGGGAAGGCGTATCTCTAAGGAGGGGGCATTTGAGAAGAGAATACTTGCATATGAATACCATTATAATAATTTATTTTTGTATCATATTTTAGAGTTTACATTGTACTTTCAAATAAAATGTATCATTTAGTCTTCATATCAATCTTGTGAGATCAGAATTATGATCTCAATTTTCTAAATGAAGCTAAGAAAGCTTAAATGACTTGCCCCAAATTATATAGGCAGTTAGTGGCAGGACTTAGGTCAATGGCTCATATTACAAAGATAATTTTACTTTACAAAGAAAACTAGGGAATTTAAATAAAACCTAAAATACTGCTACTTCAAAAATACTGTTCTTGCATTACCTCCTTTTAGTCAGTGTGTGTATGTGTGTGTGATGTACATGCAAGAATGAGTGACGTGTAGTGATTCAAAAAGAATTGTACTCTTTCAAAAATGTATTACTTAGTAACTAGGTTGTACATTAACATTTGGTCAAAACCCATTTATAAAGGAACTAGGACAGTCTTTTCTATAGTTTACAAATATTCAAGTTGTACCCCACATGTCACAAGTCTCACATTAATCTTGTGGTCTAGTTCATTCCAAATACTTTTTAATATGTCATAGTTAGAGGGTAAAATAGCAGCTTCAATGCAGTTCTTTATTTCCTCATGTCTAATGAGGAAGAAGACTACAAAATGAAGTTCTTGACATAACTTATATGCAAACCACATGCTTCTATAATCTGGTTGATGAGTAATGTAATTTAAAAAAGAGTGCAGTCCTTCTTTGAATTACCCCATAATTTGCATATTGGTAATCAATTCCTACTTTTGTGTATTTTTAATTAACTTTACGTGCTATAATTTGCTAAATGTTTCAATTGTTAAATGTAGGTTTTCTTGTTCCAAATTGTTAGTACAATTTCCACTTATCAGAACAATCCCTTCCCCTCAAAAAGCTCATCCTCTTCTGCCACAGCCTGAGGCAGTGGCATTTTCATTTTTGTTTTCTTCAAGGAAGCTTTTCTATGAAGACATGTCCCAGGCAGAGGGAATAGCAGACACGAAGGCCTGGAGATTGGTACTTAGAGAATAAAGGAGTAGAGGGACAAAAAATGGAGATTGAGCAGCCTGTAGGGAGGCCGGATCCGGAAGGGCATGGATGCCATGCCAGTGCGTGTGAGCTTTCTTCTTAGGATGGTGGAAGCCATGCAAAGGTTTTAAGCAGGGCATGGATGGATTTACTTAGTTTCTTTGATTATTTTTCAAGTGTCATTTTCTTTTTAAACTTCCTGTCCTATAAATTTCATGAGGAACTGTGTTTACTATGTGAGAGGAAATTTTATACTCAACCCTAAAGTATATTAACAGACATAAACAAAGTAATTTTTTCCTTTCCTTCTGAGCACAATTTCTATTGTTACTGGAAGAATTTGTTAAGTCCTGAAAAATATATATTCATATTTTCAAATATACATTTCAACTACTTAGGAGTTTAGTGCATAAACGTTCATGTGTTCAAGAATGTTCATTCCATCATCTTAGCAGGCTCTATTTTCTCTTCCTTTTATTCTCTCATTTCCTTCTTAGAAAGCAGCAAAAATATTCCCATTATTATTATCATTTGAATTCACAGATTCAAGCTAGAATCTTTAAGAAGATTGAAAAATTAGATTTTGGGATTGAACACTGAGTCAACAGTAGGTATCTTCCTGTGGAGATTCATATTTTGTTCTGTTTGAGGAAAATAATGATTTATAAGATATACTTGGCTGAGTGTTAGAGGACTTAGCTCTTACAATGACATTACTACATAATAATAGCTGTAGTTTATTGTGCTAGGTTTTATATATACATATATATATATATATATCTTTATATATATATATATTAATTTGCAAAACAACTCTATAAAGAAAGTATTATCCCCATTCTAAAGTGAGGAAACTAAGGACTAGAAAGGTTAAGAATGTTGTCCCAGGTCACACACAAGACGTAAAACCTGGCTTTGAACCAGGTTATCTGACTTCCAAGATGCTGTCTTTAACCATGTCACTCAACACCTCCCACTTCAGCAAGCCAACTTTAGGCAAATTAACCTTTCTTTAAAGTATAGAAATTGAACTAGATAAAGAAGTTGGACTAAATTAACTCTAAACTTTCTAGCTTGGACATTCTGTAAGTGATCTTCCTCTTAGACATTGCCAATTATGAGCAATAGTATTATTTAGATGAAGTCATTATGTTATATTTGGTTTATATTTCATTTTCTTTATGGGAAGCAATAAAGAATCAAAGTTGCTGGATAGGCAAATAGTGAATGATAAGGATAGGGATTTTAAAAAGCGCAGACATTGGAGCCTAAGGTAGCTGGAGGCTAGTCCCAGCACTGACAGTCACTACATAGGTTACCTAACATTTCTGAGCTCCAATTTCCTTATCTGATGAACTGGGATGATGATATACAACTTGCAGATTTGCATGAAAATTAGAGATAATGTTTAAGTTTTAGATTTTCATTGCTGTCAAATAAATATTATCATTAATATCATTATTATTTTCATCAACATTGTAATTACACATCGCTATTACTGTCAGAATCAACAATATTAATGATAGACAAATGGGAACATGCTGTAGTTTCTTGTGATATCCACTTTAAAAATAGTCTGAACTGGTGAACTGATTCACACTTAAAACATTGGGTCAGAGCTGAGACAATAAGTAGTTGAATATAATAATATTTACTAATTCATACAACAAATACTAATTGAATATCTACTCATGGCTATGTTACTGTTTTAAACCATGGATTTAAAAATAAATTAAAAAGTTCTGGTGGTCACAATAACATTTTAGTGGGAATAACAGGAATAAATATAAATTATGCAGTAGAGATTAGGGCGGTGATGAAGAATAGAAAAGAGTAAGTGGAGAGGGTGTGAGTTTCTGTGTAAGGAACTTTTTTATTTATACATTGGTCAGGGTGAACACTATCGGTGATGACATTTGGAAAAAGACCCAAAGAGGGTGAAGGAGCAAATGATGCAGACATCTGAGGAGCATTCCATGCAAAGGGAACAGCATGTACCAAGACTCTGAGGTGGAAATGTGCTTCAGTGCTTAAAGAAGAGCAGGAAGCCAGTGTTTCTGGAGCACAGTGAGCCTGAGAAGAGCTTAAAGAGATAATATCAAAAAGATAGCTAGATTCCATTATATTGGTCATGTAGGCTATTACAAGATTTTTGGCTTTTCTTCTGAGTGAGATTGGAAGACATCAGAAAGATTTAAGCAAAGTAGTGACATACTCTGACCTATTTAAAAAGATTACTTTGGCAGTGGTTTGGGAATAGACAAGTAGGTAACCAAGAATGGAAGAATGGAGACAAGTTAGGAGACTATTGAAATAAATGTGACAATTTTACAAAAATGTTTTAATAATCCAGATAGCTTTAATAATATAGTAGCAGTGGAAGTGATAAGTTGTTGGAGCTCTGTTAAATTTCCAAGGTGCAGATGAGATGATTTGCTGATAAATTAGTAGTAATACATGAGAGAGGATGAGGAATCAAGGATGACACTAAGGTTTTTAGCCTGAGCAACTGGAAGGATGAAATTAACATTTTTTTTGAGAAGGAGAACAATGGGAGGAGTACTTTTGGTGGTGGTGTTGAATAAAAATCAGTAGTTCAGTTTTGAGTATGTTAAGCTTGAGAAACTTATTATGTATCCAAATGGAGACACCAGTAAGAAGCTGAGTAAATGGTCTAGAGTTCAGAGGTAAATGATGGTGTAGAGATAAAATTTGGAGACATCAATATATATAGTATTTAGAGATATGGAACTAAATGAGATCACCCAGGAAGTGAGTAGCAATAGAGAAGTTTAAGGACTGAATCCTGGGATTTGCCAGTGTTTGGATGTTGGGAAGATGAGAAGGAACAAAGGAGACTGAGAAATAACAACCAGGAAAGTAGCAGAAGACTTGAGAGGCAGTGACTTGGAAGATAAGCACAGAAAGTGTTTCAGGAAGAAGATGTGTTGAATAAGATAAGGATTGGGAAATGACCACTGGGTTTTACATCCCCGTGGTTGATAGCTTTGGCTGCAGTGGCGTATTAGGATTTAAATCCTAATTGGAACAGATTCAAGAGAGAATGAGAGCTGAGACAGAATATTTAAAACTTTTTTGAGTAGAAAAATTGGTGCTGCTGATGTGTGTGTGTGTGTGTGTGTGTGTGTGTGTGTGTGTGTGTGTGTGTGTGTGTGTGTGTGACAGAGAGAGAGAGAGAGAGAGGGAGAGAGAAACACAATTGCATGATGTACCTGACTAGGTGATAGGGGATGGATGACCTGTGATAAGCACACATACAGCTAGCAAGCATTCAGCTCAGGGAGCAAATCAGATTGTAGAAATCAGGGATCTATTACAAAAAGTCATGTGAATAAAGATAGAGGCACAATTACAGAGCCAGAATCAAGAAACTACAATAGCTGGGGTAGCTTTTTGCCTTTGATCCAGAAGCTTCTGTGGATACAGCAAATTGGGAGGTCCAAGAGAGAAGGCGCATGCAATATTTGATTACAATCAGGAATGCATGGGCAAGAATTTAGGTGTTTTCTGGATTCTTGCTGCCATACTGATAATGCATCAACATCCTCTTGGTCAGGTGGCATCTGTCTTCACTTTTACAGTTCATTACCTTTTTGTAAGTTTCCTGAGAGCAGGGACAATACCTTATATCTCTGTACATCTACCTCTGGCTTCTACAGTGCCTTGTACACAGTAGCTGCTGAATAAATGTTTGTAAAATTGAATTGAAAATACTCTGTACTAAAAGTAGATGTATATTGGGCCAAAGAAACAAATTGAAAAGTGGAAAACTGAGCCTTCCAGTCATCAAGAACCCATATAACCAATTACTTTTCAATTAACTGGATTTGACTATATTGACTGGTTTATCTAGAGTTGTTATGAGACTTCATGGACAACTGTGCATTGAATGACTGACCTCTTCCAGGTTTCCCAACCATTTTCCAAAGAGTATTTGGAGGTTTTCTTCCCAGCTTCTGTGTTTCAGTAGAAGTAATACACTTTTACTACTAAATTGCAGAACGTATCTATTTTGTAACAGCAAAGCAGATCAATCACTGATATTTCTATTATTATTATTTACAACATTCTAAATGGGAGAGGAGTGAAATGTAAAGCAAAGAGTTTGCAAGTGAAGCAGAGCCCCGGATATGAGCTCCCTCTGTTTGTTACCAACTCTGAGATTTGGGGCAAGACACTTAGGTTTCAAGTGTTAAAGTCCTCTGCTATAAATTATAATACCTGTCCTGTTGATTTCACAGATTACTGTGAAGAGCAGATGAAAATGGTTGGAGAAAGATAAAGCAGATGCTCCTGTGCTGGGGCACACAGACAGGCTTCATGTGTGTTCAGGAACCTCCTAAAACTGAATGCAAAATTTGCCTTTATGAATTTTTGCATTGTCCCTCTAGATTCTCAAAGGTTTCTCGTCAAGATTCTCAAAGGATTTTTGTGATAACATTGCTGAAAAGAAATAATAGCAGAGTTGATATTATTTGCTCTGGCCAGGTGCACTATCCCTAAATTACAATAATATTTTCTGTGTCCAGATGAAGGTTAAAAATTGCATTGCATATGGTAGTGGTTCTCAGTCTTCAGTGTGTATCAGAACCACATGGAGGGCTTGTTGGACTTTTGGGCCCCACCCCCAGGATTTCTAATCCAGTTGGTTTCAGGTGGGAACTGTAAATCTACATTTCTGAGAAGTTCCCAGATGCTGCTGCTGCTGGTCTACAGCCACATTTTTAGAGTCACTGGCATAAAGTATAGATGAGCTCTGTAGGTATTTAGTAAGCAGGTTATTGGGGAAGTTTTGATTTTCAGGGAGAGTGTAATGTCTTTGAATAGATAGTGGTAATGGTCTCTACTTTGGTCTTCTTTGTTGAAAAGAAAAAATAAGTTTCTTTGCATTTTTGGTAGTGTGTTACTAAAGCTGACTGTCTACTTTCTTGAGCAGCATGCCACAGCTGAACAGCTCTTAACATCTCTTTTGGGGGCCAAAATGGTGTAATATTCTATCTGACAATATGCCTGCTATTTCCCTGCTGATCTCACAGAGTGGCAGAGTAAGAGCCTTGTGTCTCAAGTCCAGGAACTATCGATGGCTGCCATGAGGGCTGAATGGACTCTTTAACTGATGAAGTCACAGAGTTTTCTATAAAGCCTTTAGAAGAATTTGAAAATACATTTCCTTTTGAAAGAGAAGGAAAGAGGCTTTTGGAAATAAGTACGTTTTGAAGATGTTTCCATCAGTGGTGAACAGGGAGCAAGGAATTGAAATATAAGTGCCACTTGTTGTTTGGATTTTTTGCTGTGGAACATGGTCCACATTACCTGCCCTAATGTTTTCATTAGGAGGAGGATGCACACACATTTTACATGGCTGTCTTGGACAGCAACAAAGAAAACTGGCAAGTAGCATAGAGATAAAGTGCTAACTAGCAGCACCCAGGATGAGAAACACTTTGGCAAAACTTAATACTGTGAAGCAGGACAGTGTGTTTTAAACCCTGCCGACAATGTGCTGTATGAGAGCTACAGTTGGCTAATTTCATCCTCACAAGTATACTGTTTTTCAAAATCTCACTTCTTGTTACTCTAATTTTCTCAGGCCTGCCTTCATCTTCATTTTCTGTTTACCTTTAATCCTTTAATATATTCTTCTTATTTTTACCTGACTGTTCCAAATACTTAATATTTGAAGAGACTCTTTTTCAGTCAGATCTGGTACCTGTCAAGGAACAGTAAATAATCATAGTATTATAGATTAGATTTTAAAAAGGCCATTTAAGTCACATCAGTGCTAGCCATATTAATATGTAAGATGCCAAGGGGCTTTCACTCTATGGAACTCAGAGGAGACTGAAATGTCTTAATCCTTCAAATGTGGAAGCAGAAAAGGAGAGATCATTTTCACTTTTACATGAGCAAAACTTGTCTGTCCAAGGGCATGCAGAGTCCTAGAAACACTGAGTGAAAGGAATGGAGCTGGCAGACAGTTTGCTGGTTGTGGGCAATCTTGTCTGTTTGCCTGAACAAATTTCTTCAGTGCCCCCAACACTTATTCCCTTCAAAATCAATTGGGACTTACAAGAACTTGCAAACTGTTTTTAAACAAGTCAGAGCTAGAGCATTAAAAATGGTGAATAGGTGTAAATCCCAGAGAAATAGTGTATGGGTAAAACTGCAGATGTTTATGCAGTAGTTTTGGTTCCAAACATTCCCATTTCTCAAGGCATTTGAATATTTTTGGTTTACAAAATACTTCTACTTGTTTTTTTAATGTTAGAAGTGTTTACATTTTTATAACTCCTACTAAGGTATCTTATGTTCATTACTGTCTCCATAAAAGCTAGTGATTTGGTGGCAGTGGTGCACTTTATGAGCTGTCATGGGATATGCTACATATTATGTTAAGGCGAGGAGGGAGAAGATGACAAACAAATCATGAAGTTGTCCATTTTTCTAGACAATTTTACATCTGTTTTCCTCATTTTTAAAAACATTTTAAATGATCTATGTGTTTGGCAAAGTAAAATGTTTGTGTTGCTTTTTCATGCTTGGTGCAATTAAGGACTGTGTTCTTACAAAAACATACATTTCACATTTTTTTCTTTTAAATCAAACAGTGAAGAAGAGATTTGGATGCTCATTCTGGTTGTGTTATTTAAGAACTGAGTCATTTCTGAGTCTCTTTCTCTGTTATAAAGAAATAATAGTACTAAGTACCTCAGATCTGGGTATAATATGGACTCCAAGATATTGGAGAATGAGGCAAAGAAATTTCTACTTACCACATTGCCTATGTGGTATTTGGGTTACTGCTAGGATATAGTCGTCATCATAAATAAATACGTTGGTATTTTAGTGTATCAGTCTATTTATGGAACTTTGGTTAATACAACATAATCCCACTTGGACCTGACCATTTTTGGGCAAATTTAGTACAAAAATAAAGGAACATTGTATGTAAAGTTAAATTTAAAGATTTAGATTTAACCGTGTAAGTGTTTGAAACTTTCGTACCTAAGTGATCACCATAATCAAAATTTAAAGAAAAGTGATATGTTGGGATAAAATGTTGATAACTACTGTAATGGCTAAATGATTAACAGCCTCAGTGCATAAAGAGGCCTTAAAAATCAGTAAGAAAAACTTTCAGATTACAAGAGAAAAAAGAACAGAAGACATGCATAGTCCATTCACATAAGAAGAAAATTAATGGCAAATAAGAATGAAAAAACGTCAAATTTTACCAATAATCAAAGACATATGAGCCAAAATCAGACACCATTCCTTTTGATCAAATTGGCAAAGATTTTAAAGGCTAATATTTAATTCTTAGTCATTTGTTCAATACAAATGGCTTTCCCTGCAAATTTAGGGTGGCCCTGAGATTTTAGAATGTGTACCATTGTAGCATGCTACCATTTTCTTCCTGGGCAATGCAGTAGTGGGGGATGAGACCAAGCTTTGGAACCAGGCACTGTAAGTTAGGTTCCCAGCACGCCTGTCTACAGTTTGGCCTTGAAGAGGCTGTCAGTTCTTAAACCTCTCAGCTTCTAATTTCTCTTCTGTAAAATGGGGTAATCCTAGTTTGCAGTAATTGTGAACAGGCAATGAAACTAGTAATGCTTCTAGAAAATAGTAGCTGCCTAATAAATAAATGGCTATTCTGTCATTTTTAGACTATTTTCTAGAGTGTCAAACATGGGATTTCAAAATTGGTATTTTTGTAATGCAAAAGGCCATTCAGAGTATGTGTCAGATACAAATACTGGCTCATCAGTAAATCCCAGGCTGCTTTATGCTATGAAACATAAGATGGTGTGACTCTGGATGTCACTTGTTTCTAAATAATAGGGAACTTTTTTTTTTTTTTAGATAATAGGCATCTTGAAATTTTTTTCCCTTATCAATAGTCCATACTGGATTTTGCAGCACAAAATATAAAATTCATGCAGAACAGAGTGAGACAGACTAAGCAGGAGACAGAGGCATCATACAAAAAGACAAAACCTGGGTAACAGGTCGATTTCCCTTAGAAGGAATTTTGCAGATACACACAGGAGGATAACCCAGTCTATTACATAGCTATCTGCAGTAGCAAGTGAGGAATGAGTCTCTCTAGAGTTAGAGAAATACATTTGATGAGGCTGCTGTTCAAAGTTCAGTTAAAATGTAAACTCTGAATAACTGAGGACGGAGAGACGGAGAAAGGTTCTGATACCAATAAGCAGCTTATGTGTGTGGTTCTGGAAGAGCTTGGAGCACCGAACAAGGGGGCCCAGGCAAGACCAAGTCAGAAAAGCAGCAGGCAGCTTCTGCCAGGAAGAGGTTTTTGTGCTTGTGCAATGATGAACAATTGGAATTAACAATACACCAAAATGCTTACAGCTTAGTCTGGGTATTTGTAGCCTCAGTATCTACTAGCTCAATATTATCCTGCCTGAGACATAACAAGACTTTAGATCTCCCTCATCCAAAATGCTTCTTCCTTATTTTGGGGAGTCTTCACAGAATGGTAGTCAGTTGCCTGAAGTCACTAGCATTAACTTCTATCCATCAGCTTCTTCTTCTCCAGTACTGGCTGCCACTTTTATACACCTGCTGCCTGCAGACCCTTTGGAGAGGGACTTAATTGCTGCACTGACATCATGAGAATTCAGTGTTGACATGAAGAATGATGTCTCTTAGGCACCAGAACTGAGCTGAATCCCAGTGGCAGCTGGACAAAGGGCCTCCTCATCTCAGCCGTACTCTTCCAGGTCCCTGAAGGAGATGTACTTGTGCCCAGTGAACCCAAAACCTGTCCAAGGGACCCTAATGGACAGTGGCCCAGCTCTGGTCAGTGTATGTTCTGTGTCTTCCTTTATAGTTCCCTCACCTCATCAAAACGTCCTCTCTCCTCTTCCATGTATAACCATTCCTCTCCCCTCATCTCATCCCATAGTGGCCCTACAGGATACTAATGGTACTTGCATGTGAGTAGGGGTGGTGTGGCCTGCAGCCCAAATGCCTACCTAGCTAAGTCTAAGCCTGCTTTAGTTAACTCTTAGGGAAGGGCTCATTCACTCCACAGTGTAAAAACAGCCATTCTCAGTGTCAGTTTCATTGTCATAAAGTTTTCAAGAAAAGAATCTGTATTGTAATAGAACAAACTGTAAACCCCAACGAGAAATTAAAAGAAATGTTCTGCTTCCTGGGGCTGGCTGACCAGTTTGACAGGTCCCCACGTCTTCCAGAAGGGATTGAGCAAAACTTGTTTTAGGCTGGGTTTGCCACACATTCTCCATGCTTCCGAATAGGTTATAGTTCTTGATACTCATTTTTTTTAGGTTACAGTTTTCCTCAGATAACAGTAAGCAGTTTCTCATTTCCTTCCTTCTTTGATATATGATCTTTCAAATATTCATAGATGTTTTCCTTACCTTTTTGTTGTGAACCTCAGATATTTATCTTCATTCCTTCAATCACATTGTTTGTGCTATTCTGAGTTCTTGCCCAGATGTATGGCAGCTGGAAGTTTGTAGAGTCTGGCTCCCAGAGTAGAATAAGGAAGTAAAAAGCTTTTGGGCAAATGGCCTTGGGGCTTGCAGCCATGGGCAGTAATGGTTTCCTCCTGACTGTCATTTTTCTGGGTCTGAACCTCGGTTCAGGTTTTCCTGTTCTTCCCACTCCAGAAATAGCAAAGCTTTGGCATCTAAGGGAAGGGAACTATCTTTTTGTTTTTTTTCATGCATCCCAGGTTCTTGGGAGGGAGCTTCTAAACCCTTAGAATTTCCTATTTGATAGGAGGGTCTTTGTTATTCACTGTAATAAGTATATATTTAGTTTATATTATATACATTATTTATGTATTATATATATCTAAGATATATTTAGTTTAATCCTCACAATAACCATTTTATTAGATAATATTATTACTCCTTTTCTATAGGTTAAATAACATAGAGGCACAGGGAAGTCAATAATTTGTCTTAAATCACACAGCTGAAAAATGGTAGAGTCAAGATTTGAACCCAGGCAGGCTGGCTGTGGAGTTCATGTTCTTAATCTCTAAGCTATACTGCATCACAGAAACATTGTGACACTAGCTAACATATTTGGGACAATTGCTATGTGCAGGCATAATACTTGCCTGCATTAATATATTTAATCTCCACAACAGTCTATACTAGGGACTATTAGATGATGAATGTAAAGTATAGAGAGGTTAAATACTTGCCCAAGACCAGCAGGTTAGTAAGTGGCAAAACTGGTACCCAGTACTTTGTAAAAGAATTATCCCAGTTCTCTAATTTGCTTGAGGGAGCATGTTTAGGTGACAAGACTAGCAATGGGAGGGTAGATTTCACTCTGTGGTTCCAGAGGGACATTGCTAAACCTTGTGAAAGAAAAGAAAAGAGGCAAGCAAGGATACTACAAAGAATCAGTTACATACACACCTAAGAGACACCCAAAACAGTGTGTAGATGGGGAGACAGTCCCTGAGTTACCTGTGGCCCGCATTAGAATAATAAACCCCCCATCCACATGGTAAAATGTGTCAAGGATCCCCTTTTCAGCCTACACTCTGAGAAGATTGTCAAGTGCCCCAGTAATCCTCTTGTTTCTGCTTCTCCTGGCAGCCAAGAAGCAGATCAGGCTACATTTTTGCTAAAGCTGGTCATTCTGAAGTTTGTTCAGGCATGTGATGGTTTATTTCTTCCTTAAGTCATTATGCTATGGATGGGAATTACTGACTTACACCCTCTCTGCCATATCTTTTCCACTTTCACAGCTTCTGTTTACAGATCCTAGGGGATCAAACCTTTTACAAAACTGCAACTCTTCTCAACAAGCTTCTACTATGAAAGGCAGAGGCACAATTCTTTAAAAGTATGCTTTTTAGTTGTTTCGTTTTGAGAGAGAAAGAATAAACTATAAATAATTTTTACATGGGTGTGTGCACAGATAATTATTTCCCTTAAAAGTAATAGAGACAACAAAGTATGCCTGGTGGGGTGCACAGCAATGTGCTGGCAGTATTGATCTGGGGACTGCAAGCTTGTTACCGGGTAAGAAATTAAAAAGAAGGACTGTACAGTCCACTCATTCTCGGCATGAGTTTCTAGCATCCGTGCTCTGGGTTCCGCGCTGGCTTCCCATCTTCTAGGGGATGCAATTCAAGGAGTCAAGGTGGAGATTGTGATCTATGGGCTCATGGTGATTGGATCCTCACTCCTAAACTATGCCCCCTCCCTTTCTTGGCAGGGGCTGGTGACAGCTGAAATGCTGGAGTCCTCTTGGGTAGAATTCTGTATTGGGACTCTTCAGGCAGGGAGGTCCCAGGAGAGGGCCATCAGAAGTAGAATAGATTCCCTGTTATCCTGCAGTAACCTAAATCTGTCGACTTTTCTGGCCCCTGGCAGAGCTGTCAAGCACTAATGTTGGCTTAAATTAACAGTGATGACTCCTGGGCAGAGGGAGGGAGGTGAAGGCCAAATTGACTGGAGGATAGGCTCAGTGTCCACTCTTTCTTTCCTACCCATGTTCCTCATCTTGTGTTCCCTTTCTCTGTTAAATTGGTAAATTTATCCCAGCACCTGCTATGTGTTGCCTCAGCTGGAAACCCTGGAATCACTGTCTAGTTCTTTTTCTTTATTTCCCATGTCCAGTTAGCCATCTCAGTCTCACATTTGACTCTTGCAATATTTTTTCAGAAGAGAGAATCCCTCACGTTATTGAGATCTGCCCTAGATCAGATTCTTTTAAAAAATTTGTTATTTATTGAAGTATAGTCAGTTACAGTTTCTGGTGTACAGCATAGTATTTTAGTCATACATACACATACATACATTTGTTTTCATATTCTTTTTCATTATAGGTTACTACAAGATAGTGAATATAGTTCCCTGTGCTGTACAGAAGAAATTTATATTTTAATCTATTTTGTATATAGTAGTTAATATTAGCAATAGTATTAGCAATTCTTGAACTTCCAATTTATCCTTCCCACCTCCATTCCCCCCTGGGTAACCATAGGTTTGTTTACTATGTCTGTGAGTCTGTGTTTTGTAGGTAAGTTTATTAGTGGCTTTTTTAAAATTTCTTTTTTTGCTTCAGCATTTGTTTTTTAAAAATTTTTTAATTAAAAAAAGTGTGTATTTATTTATTGTAGTATAGTCAGTTTACAATGTTGTCAATTTCTGTACAGCACAATGCTTCTGTTATACATGAACATACATATATTCGTTTTCATATTCTTTTTCACCATAATTTACTACAAGATATTGAGTATAGTTCCCTGCGCTATACGGCATGAACTTGTTTATCTATTCTATATATATCAGTTAGTATCTGCAAATCTCTAACTCCCAGTTTATCCCTTCCCACCTCCTTCCCCCACCCCTGGTAACCATAAGTTTGTTTTCTATGACTGTGAGTCTGTTTCTGTTTTGCAAATAAGGTTGTCCGTCTTTTTTTTTTTTTTAGATTCCACATGTAAGTGATATCATATGGCATTTTTCTTTCTCTTTCTGACTTCACTTATAATGACAATCTCCAGGTTCATCCATTTGCTGCCAGTGACATTATTTTATTATTTTTTATGGCCGAGTAGTATTCTATTAGTATAAATATACCACAACTTCCTTATCCAGTCATCTGTCAATGGACATTTAGGTTGTTTTCATGTCATGGCTATTGTAAATAATGCTGCAGTGAACACTGGGGTGCATGTATCTTTTAGGATTAAGGTTCCCTCTGGATATATGCCCAGGAGTGGGATTGCTGGATCATATGGTAAACCTATTTTTAGTGTTTTGAGGAATCATTTGTGGACTTTTGAATGATGGCCATTCTGACTGGTGTGAGGTGATACCTCACTGTGGTTTTGATTTCCATTTCTCTGTGCCCTAGATCATATTCTTATCATGAGCTGCTTGCATTAGGAGATCTTTGTAACTTGTTTCTCTGCCATTAACAAGGCCCTCTCCAATTTAACAAAAACAGATTCCAGAATGATTTTTCTAAAGTGGTGGTTCTCAAACTTTACTACATATCTGAATCATCTGGGACATTTTAAAATGTCCATATCATATACCATACCAATTAAGTTGGGATTGGGCCCCAGCATCAGCATTTTTTAAATAACTCCCCAAGTGAATCCAATGTATAGTCAGATCTGAAATTACTATCTGATCATATCCATTTCTAATACAGTCAGATTCTGTCACGTTGTGTATTCCATCCCGCGACACTCCTGCACCCTAAACAACTAAATTTGAATAGATTATGATTGACCTTTGGGTTGTGCAAATGTGTGGGCTTAGACATACTCATAGTGACACCAACCTTAAGTATCACATGGACTACTTCAACTCCCAGCCGCCACCCCATGATCTGCTTAAGTATGTAGTTTTGCGTTTTCCATAATTGTCATAAACGGGGTCAAACTGTGAGCAGCCTCCTCAGACTGGATTCTTTCAGTTAGTAATATACAAGTGAGACAGGAAGAGGGAAGAGCACAGCCATTCAAGGAATAACACAGCAATTAACACCAGAATGGCTAAAGATTCAACCCCCAGGAGGCCTTGAGGCTCAAGATGGTGGGAGATTTGGCTTCTAGTAGACCTTGAACTTCATTATACGCCCACTGTAATATATTAACATGGTGAATAACATGCCCACAGGCACCGTGACAGTCCAAAGGCCAGCCACAAAAGGTCAAAGAGTGGGAAATGACCAACTTCGTGGGAATCCTGGCCCCTTCCCAGCCCCTTCCCCAGGCTAGTTAGACTGGTCCTTCCACTTACTAGCGTATGAAGCCACTTAGCCCATAAAAACTAGCAAGGTGGCTGCTGCTGCCGCCCCCCTCTTCCTCCCCCACTCCCCCCACTTCAGAGACAACCTGCACTCTGTCTGTGGAGTGTGTACCTACTTTTACTCTAATCTGAGCACCCAACCCCTATACCTTGTGGCCTTTCTTTTGCCTTTCGATGTATCTCTCTAAATCTACCTTGACTCAACTGTGGCTCACTCTTGAATTCTTTCCTGTGTGAAGCCAAGGACCAACACTTGGTGGGGCATGTCTCGGGGCGGGGCTCAACCAAAGCCTGGGACACGGCCTTCCTCATGCCCCACATCCTTTTTTCCTGCATCACAGGTAAGATTTACCGACGTCTTTCTGTGAGTTGATGGTTTAATTTCTATTGCTGAGTAGTATTCCACTGCATATGTATGGGAGGAAAACCAGTTTTCCTTCTTCCCTTCTAGGTTCTTGGATGAGACCTCCCAGCCCCTAATAAGACAGATTACTGGGAGAAAAACAAACAAGTTTAATAACATGTGTACCTCCTGTGTGCAGGGGAGATACCCAGGAAAACTGAGTCCTTCCCTGAATGGCCAAAGGCATCATGTTACATATGGTATTTAGTTAAAAACAAAAGCGAGGTGGTGGAGAGGGAGGAAGTCCATTATGGCAGGTTATCTTGAAAGCTCAGTAAAAAAGAGTGTGTTTGTTATGCAGATTTAAGTCAGGACTTCTCTATTGACAAGAGTTAGTTGAGATTTAATCAGCCTTCTATTTCTAGTACAAAGAGGGACACACCCTTACAAATGTAGATTTTCCTATTAAATGTAAATATCACTCAAAAGGGCAACCTCTACTCAGTTTTCTATTTTTTTTTTTTAGATTAGCCCACAGTAATCTTTATGCCAAAGAAGCCTATTTTGGGGTGGCTTATTCTGCTCTTATTGACATGGATGTACCCCAGTTTGCTTATGCCTTCATCTGTTGAAGGACATCCTGACTTCAAATGTTTAGCCAATATGAACAGAGCTGCTGTACATAACTGCATCCTAGTTTGTGTTTGGACATAGTTTTTTGAAGCACTTGCCTAAATACTCGATGCAGGATTTTTGGATCCCAAGGTGAGACTTGCTTAGCTTTGAGAAAAACTACCAAACTCTTACGAAGTGGCTATGCATGCATTCCACCAGCAATGAGGGAGTTCTGCTGTTCCTCACCACCAGCAAATGGTATTATCATGTTTTTGGAGTTCAGTGGTCCCAATAGGTGTGCCTTGATATCTTGTGATTTTAACTTATAATTCCCTAATTGTATATGATACTGAGCATATTTTTTGTATGCTTATTTACTGTCTGTTTTGGCTGGGTGTCTGTTCAGATCTTTACCCATTTTTATTTTAGAGCTCTTTGTATATTATGAGTCCAAATCATGTATCGGATATGTGTTTTGTAAATATTTTTCTCACACTTTGTGGCTTGTCTTTTGGCTTTCTGAATGAGGTCTTTCAGAGTAGAAATCTTTTATAAAGTCCATAATACTACTTTTTTGTGGATTGGCTTTTTGTGTAGTGTGGTAAAACTCAAAGGTCATAATCTACGTGACCAAATCCAAGGTCATGTAGTTTTTTTTCTGTTTATCTGTATAATTTTGACAGCTTCGGATTTTAAATGTGTGTGAATAAATTTGAGTGAATTTGTTGTAAGTTTTAAAGTTTTTGTCTCCATTCACATCATTCCTTAAGGCTTCCAATTAATTGTTCCTTAACTATTTGGAGAAGTTATGAATATTTGGCTATATTTCAGTTTGAATTTTCAGTTTAAAGGATTCAGCATAACTATCCTCATGGCAGGGCCTCTGGTGGCTGTGAGGGTAGCTTGGTTCACACCTTCCTGTCCACAGTGTAGTGGACTGAGTGGAGCTGCCTTAGGGCATCCCTCCCCCCTGCCCACCCCCTGACTGTCAGGGTGGCTGGGTCTGCGCTTTCCCATTGTTCTGGCAGGGCCCAGAGCCCACCTCGCCCACCTCTCCCACCTGCAGTGGGAACCCACTTGGCTTCCTGCTCAGCTGACTGGAACCGTGTCTCCTCTGGACCTGGCAGGGCTTCGGGATCACAAGGGGCTATGTCCATGGTGACAGGAGCCAGTCTCCCCAGGACCCAACAGGAGGTGCTGCACTGAAGGAAAGATGAGGAGAAAAGAAACATGAGGAGAAGCTTCCTGTGAGGGGCCAACTGCTAAGGGGAATCCCTCCTCAGAGGCCCTGGGAGAGGAAGGGCTGGATGTGGGAAACTGGGTTTTAGTCAGGTTTTGTGTGTGGTGTGGACAGTGTGCCATGTCCTCCTTTGGTATGTGGTGTCTGGTTTTCCCAGCACCATTCATTGAGTGGACTGTCTTTTCCCCAGTGTAGGTTCCTGGTTCCTTTCTTGTGAATTAACTGACCACATACCCATAGGCTTATTTCTGGACTCTCTATTTGTTCCTCTGGTCCATGTCTCTGTTTTTGTGCCAATTCCACACTTTTGTGACTGTAATTTCCCAATGGAGTGTGAAGTCAGGGAAGGAGATACCTCCAGCCTGTTCTTCTTTCTCAGAATCCCTTTGGCTGTTCAGGGTCCTTTGGGTTTCCACATGAATGTTAGGAATGTTTGTTCTGTTTCTGTGAAAAATGCCACTGAACTTTATTTTATTTTATTGAAGTATAGTCAGTTCACAATGTTCTGTTATTTTCTGGTGTAGGGCATAGTGATTTGGCAAGATTTGCTTTGAATTTGAACACAGCTTTGGGTAGAATGGATGTTTGCATTTATTTGTGCCTGTTCAGTTTCTTTCCTCAGTGTCTTAGAATTTTGAGTGTTCAGGTCTTTCACATCTTTGATTAAATTTATTGCTAGGTAATTTTTTAGATGCAGTTGTAAATGGGATTTTTAAAAAATGTTTTCTGATGTTTCGTTATTGATGTATAGAAAGACAACTGATTTTTGTGTATTGATTTTGTATCTTGTAGCTTTACTACAATGATTCATTAGCTCTAACAGTTTTTTGATGGTTTGATGTGGAAAATTAGAAATCAGAAATCACCCTTTTTGGACTACATCCAGGTCATCTGCAGCACCCAAAACACAGTGGCTCCTAATCTTCACAGTGCCTCTGAATTACGTTTGGACTCCTACAAGGGCGATTAGCATCAGCACTTTGGGTGAACTGAATCTGGTTTAGGGTGGGCCTCTTATAAGGAAATCTGATGTCTTCTCTGCTTTTTTGGCGTGGTGTTGACATGGTTGTTTTCAAAAGTAATTTAGTTTCTAGTAATTTCAAACGTATAAAATACTTTAAGTAGTATTATGCAGTACTCACATTTATTACCTGACATAAAATAGTCCAGTGGGTTTTATCTAAAACTGGGATATGCTCCCAGGGAACCAGCACATAAACCCCAAATGAAGAAATTTTATGGTTCCACCTTGGAATCCCATCCACAGGCCCACTTCCACCTCACCATTGCCCCCAACTTGTGGAAATCCATTTTTCCATTCCATGCCAGTTTTCTTTTTCTGAAACTATTACTGAGAGTTTCCTTCTTTTTCAAAATCTTAATGGATTAAAGCAATGAGATGAAGATGATCTGAGTGGCTTCTTCTGTGTGGCTTCTTTCACTTAGAATGCTTTCAATCTTTATCCAAGTTGTAGCATGTATCATTAGTGATTCATTCACATTTTTCATTGTCATTAAAAATATAGAACATAACATTTACCATTTAAACCATTTAAATATACAGTTCTATGATATTAACTAAATTCACATTGTTGTACAGATACCTCACCATCTCCAGAACTTACTCATTTCCCCAAGTGAAACTATCCAGTAAACACTAACTTCCCTTAGCCCCTGGCAATGACATTCTTTCTATCTCTGCATTTGGCATCCCTGGATGCCTTATATAAGAGGAATAATATAATATTTGTCCTATCATGTCTGGCTTACTTCACTTAGCATAGTGACTTCAAGATTTAGCCACGTTGTAGCATGTGTCATTATTTCCTTAGTTTTTAAGGCTGTGCAGTGTCCCATTGTGTATATACACCACATTTAGTTTATCCATTCATCTGCTGATGGACAATTGATTTGCTTCCACCATTTGCTATTGTGATTAATGCTACTATGAACATGGGTGCATCCATTTCTGTTCCAGTTCCTGCTTTCAAATAATTTGAATATATACCCTGAAATGGAATTGATGGATCACATGTTAACCCCATGTTTAAGTTTTTGAGGAAATCCCATATGGTTCTCCACCATGGCTGCACCATTTTATTCCTTTATATGGCAGAATCATACAGCAGTTTTTGGATAGATACCCAATTTGTTTATCTATTTAGCCTTTGATGGACATTTCAATTGTCCTACCTTTTAGGCCATTGAGAATAGTGCTGCTATGAATATTTGTGTACAATTTTGTTTTTGTTTGAACACCTGTTTTTAATGTTTTGGGGTCTATATCTAGGAGTGGAGTTGTTGAACCATAAGGTAACTATTTCTATCTTTTTGAGCAAATGACAGACTACACATGGGCTATACCATTTTCCAATTTTTCAAGTAATGTTTAAAGGTTTCAATTTCTCCACATTTTTGCCAATATTTGTTGTTTTTAGTTTTCCTGATTATAGGGCTTCTAGTGTGCTTGAAATGGTATGGCATTGTGGTATCAATTTGCATTTCTTTCATGACTGATTTTTAACATCTTCATGTGCTTGTTGACTATTTGTCCTGTCTGGAGAAGGGCCCATTTAAAAAAAAAATATTTAATTTTTTGGGGGGTGTTTTTTCCTTTTTCCTTTTTATTAGGTAGAATTATTACAGTTTGATTGCACATATACATTATATTGCATGTAAATACATATATATATAATATACTGCACTTTCCTTTTTAAGTTTATATATAGAGAAGAGTCTATTTAAGTACTTTTACCATGTTAAAAATTGGGTTGTTTTGTCTTTTTATGAATTGTAAAAGTTCTTCATATATACTTGATAAAATTTTTTTCAAGCATATAATTTGCAGATATTTTCTTTGATTTTGTGTGCTGTCTTTTCAGTTCCTGGATAGCATCTTTGATGTACAAAGGTTTTTAATTTTGAGGAAAGGCAATTTATTTATTTTTTTCTTTTTGCTTGTGTTTGCTATCAGATGTAAGAAAATTGCCAAATCCAAGGTCATGATGATTTATCCCCATTGTTTCTTTGAGAGTTTATACAGCTTCCCTCCCTATCTGTGAAGTATTGGTTCCAGGACACCCTGTGGATACTAAATCTGTGGGTGCTCAAATCTATTATATAAAATGGTGTAGTATTTGCAAATAATCTAAGCACACTTTCCTGTATACTTAAAATCATCTCTAGATCACTTATAATACTTAATTTAATGTACATGATATGTAAATAATTATGAAGAAGATGTAATGTTTTTTAAATCGTTTCTGGTATGCCACAAATTCAAGTTTTTCTTTATGGAATATTCTCAAATTATTATTTTTATCTGAAGGTGGCTGATTCTGCAAATGTAGAATCAGCAGATGAGGGCTGATTGTCACTGTACCACTCTTTAAATTTAAGCTTTTTATGTATCTTGAGTTAATTTTGTATATGGTATGAAGCAAGGATCCAATTTCATTTCTCTTGGAAGTGAAAATTTTTCACTGGGGAGACAATTGTCTGGCACAATTTGTTGAAAATACCATTTTTTCTCCAATTTATTGTTGTCCACTGTTGTTAAAAATAAATCAGTTAGTGCATGGGTCTTTTCACATTAGATTGTTGCTCTGGATATATGCCCAGCAGTGGGATTTCAGACTTTTCTTGTTTCTGACCTAAACAATAAGAGATCACTATGTGGAACCTACACTTCAGGAGAGGGGTATTTAGCTCCACCTCCATCCATGGATTATTAGGAATTCTCCTGCATAGGAGTTTTCTATTCAATCCCATTTATTAAAAAAAAACAAAGCAAACAAAAAAAACCCAACAAACAAAAAAACACATATATCATCATTTAACTTCACCATTATAGACACCTGCATAGTTATTTTAATCTTTTGATTATAATCCAGCACTACAGATTTTGGTTGCTCAGTTTATTCCTGCTTTGGCTGTTGAGACCTCTTTCATTGGCTCCTATTTCCTTTGAGATCATTCCTTTTTTTTTTTTTTTCTTGGTACTTCCTTACTTTCTGATACAAGATTCAATATTATCCTGGCTCATATATTGACTGTCTCTCCTAGTATAAGCCATGTCTTCAAAGAGTCCTGATTCCTTTTATTAGAGAATGGTATTAAGAACTTACATGCAGGAGGAAAACGTCCTCAGCTGACAATGCAAGGAAATGTGTGCCTGTGTTCCCACTGAAGTGTATTGTTGCTCATGGAACACCACCTCACCCTCCCCACAAATCTGCCACAAGCACATAGTGTTTTACATTTAAGCTACTTAGAAAATGGCCAAAGCAAGAGAGACACTCTGACTCCTATTCTGTCTCCCTAAAAGCAGGAAAAAAGTTTGTCATGTGAAAGGTTCAGAAGCCCATATAAACATAACTTGTTACTTTAATTTACCACCCCAAGCCCAAATTCTTTTTAGATTCTTCATTAATTGAGTACCCCAAAGCTACATTTCTTTGGGCTGTCAATTCCTAACAAATTTATAGTTTTCTAGATATATAAAATCTGCCTCTTTTCACTACTTCTTACTTCCCATTGCTATGAGACTTTTGTGTGTAGGAGTTAAAATTTCTTTCTCTTGTGGCTCTGTCTTGTGTTAGTTTTATTATTAGTCCAGCCACAAGAAGAGTGAAATTTCCCCCTCCCCAATAGTATACACTCCTAATTATAAAGATTTCTATGTGGAACTGTCTGTATTCATACTAAGCTGAAGATGAGATGCCTCCATCCTGATCCATTATCATATGGACAGTGTACGTCTCCCTTCCTGCTTATCTGTAAGTCCCAGTCAGACAGTGAGAATCCTGGTTTCCACCATCTTCCATCCATTCATTTTTCATTCTACTCCAGATGAGTGGTTTTAGCATTCTTAGCTCCTACCTCTGTGGGATGGAACCTTATAGATTCCACTGTTTGTGTGCAGTCTTTAGTCTACACATTCTGTTCATTCCCACAGTTACTGAGGCCAGCACATTTTGCTCCACCAGCGTCAGTGAGTTTTTCTTACATTTCTAATACATATTCTTTGTTACATTTGTATTCTATCCTGTGACAGTACCACTTACTTGATTATTTAATTGACTTGTTGGGCCATAGAAATCTATGGATTTAGACAAATGGATATTGGCAGATGTCCATCACTAAAGTATTTTATGGAATATTTCAAACTCTCACACAATCTGTTTACCATCTCTTAGTTTTCCCTTTCCCCATATTTTGTATAAATTGGGTTATACAGTGCATATGTAGCCTCTCCAGAGTGGATTCTGTCGCTTGTGAAAGGAAAATCAACATGGAGTTGGTTTTGATAAGAGAGCACTGTAAAATGGAGCCAGGAGCCCATTCAGAAATTGTGACATCACAGTTTCACATCTCAGCCTGGAAGAAATCCTAAGCTTTGACCTGATGAAGTCATCCAGAACATCTGAGAGAAACTTATCAGCCAGAAATCTACTTATTGTACTCTTGGCCTCAAATAATTCACAACAGTCTGTCTACATATTGGATGCTTACCCTAAATCAACTTGTGATTCCTTAAGGACAGATATTTTCTGACTTGCATCAGAGTCCATCACAATTATGGCCATTCAACTTTTAACAACCTCCTGGAGTTTTGTCTTTATAAGCCTCTGTACTCGTATTCTTGCCTGGAACACTCTAAGGGTTATCTGAATCTGTGTCTCCAAAATGCAATTCTTAAGACCCTAAATAAGCATTTTTCCTATTTGCAGTTTTCTGTACTATTATGATTATTTATGATGATAATGGTGATGATGATGATGATGATTTTGGTTGCATAATTAGCAGTATACATATAAGATTCATCCATGTCTTTACATAGGTTGGTGGTTCATTTCTTCCCATTGGTAAACAGTATTCCATTGCATATGCATGGACAGAAAAATAATATTTTTCCTCTACCCTTCTAGGATCTTGGTTGACACCCCCTCTGCAATAAAAGATTAACCAAAGAAGTTTAATAGCATGTATGCCTCCTATACACTTGGGAGATACCCAGGAACACTGAGTCACTGCCATTAATGGTCTAAGTCATCACGTTAAATACCATCTTCAGCTAAAAACAAAGACTTGGGGAAGAGAGGAGGCCAGTTATGTCAGGATATTGTGTAAAGCATGATATGGTTGATACTCAGATTTAAGACATGACTTTTCCACTGATAAGAATTACTTGAGGCTTAATTATCCTTCTATGTCTGGTACAGAAAGAGGGATACACCCTTAAAAATGGAAATTTCCCTAATAAATGAAAATGTCCTTCACAAAATGGCAACCTCTACTCAGTTTTCGGAGTCTTTTGAAAAAAGTTAATCAGACTGTAGTAGTCATTAGGGTACAGACCTATTTGGGGGGTGGCATATTCTGCTCCCCATGACATGAGTGTGCCCTGCTTTGCTTGAGTTTATCTGCAGAAGGACATACCGATCACTTGAGTTTCTTAGCTGTTACGCATAGAGCTCCTGTGCGGTACTTGATGCTAGTTTTTGTTTGAACAGTTTTTTAAGGCAATTGTCTAAATACAAGAGCTGATTTTATTGGATTTGAAGTTGAGACTGTTTAGCTTTGGCAGAAACTGCCAAACTGTTTTCCAAAGTTAGCTGTACCTGTATTCCACTAGGATCTTGAATATATTTTTGTATGATTATTTGCTATCTGTATACCTTCTTTAGCCAGGTGTTTGTTTCTATCTTTACCAATTTTTAATGGGGTTGTTTGTTCTAGATTTTATTGGTATAATTTGAGTACAAATCTTTTATTAGATATGCATTTTGCAAATAATTTCTCCTAGTTTGTGATTTCTCTTTTGTCTTTCTGAATAAGCTCTTTCACAGAGTAGAAGTATATAGTTTTATAAAGTCGACATTATTAATTTTTGTATTAATTTGTAGATAGGCAGTTGGTGTTGTGTTAAAATGCATCACCAGACCCAAGGTCTTATAAATTTTCTCCCATTTCCTTTTAAATTTTTTACAGTTTTGTCATTTAAATTTGTCTATGGGCAGTTTTGAGTGAATTTTGGTATCAGTTGTAAAGTTTGTTTATGTTCTCTTCATTCTGTATGTTTTTCATTTGCATATATTTTCTCCCATTCTGGAGGTTGTCTTTTTGTTTTGTTGATACAAAGCTTAGCTGTGCAAAAGCTTTTAAGATTAATTAGATCCCATTTGTTTATTTTTGTTTTTATTTCCAATACTTCAGGAGCTGGTTCAAAATATATATTTCTGTAATGTATGTCTGCGAGTGTTCTGCCTATGTTTTCCTCTAGGAGTTTTACAGTATCTGGTCTTACATTTAGGTCTTTAATCCATTTTGAGTTTATTTTTTTATATGGTGTTAGAGAATGCTCTAATTAGATGCATTATCTAATTAGATTCTAATGCTGAAATCAGGATGCTCTAATTTCAGTCTTTTATAGGTATCTGTCCAGTTTTCCCAGCACCACTTACTGAAGAGACTATCTTTTCTCCATTTGTGTGTTCTTGTCTCCTTTGTCATAGATTAATTGACTATACACGCATGGGTTTACTTCTGGACTTTCTATCCTGTTCCATTGATCTATCAAGAATATATTTTTAAAAGGCTGCTTTGGGAGGTATGGAGAAGGTTGGACCTGGAATTCTTAAAGACATGTTAGGAGGCTACTATGTAATTAGCCGAGAAGAATGGTGTTCACTGGGGTTGGGGTGACAGGGGAGTGGCCTCATAGAAGCAGGTGTCTGGCGGGGGTAGGCGGTGAGAAAGCAGCACAGAGCATCAGATGGGCCGAAGAGGGAGATGTGGAGTGTGACTCCCAGTGTGCTGAATTGAACTTATGCAACTGGAGAAGTGGTGGGAATGTTCACTTAGAGAGGAAGGTCGTCTTGGAGGAGCACAAGTCTGGAGGTGAAGGTCGTTAGCATTTCTTTGCAGAGCTTGGGTTTGAGGTGCCCGGAGGTATGCATTTGGATGCCATGGGCAGAGCTCTTATAAGGATGCTATGAGTGTGTGCAAGATTACTCATGGGAAAGTTTAGGATGAGATGATGAGGGGGCCCCCAGCACAAAGCTTGGAGTATTTCCAACAGTCAAAGGCTGAATGCAGGGAGATTGATAAAGCAGATGGAAAAAGAGCTGCCCACGAAGTCGGAGGGAAATCAGAGGAGACAAGGGAATTGAGCATTTCAGGAGACATTGGTGGACAAGAGAGGCAACTCTCTCATTCAGCAGTGTGAGGGCCAGCGTTGATTTCAGTCGGTGCTGTCATAGGAGATGTGATGAGACAGCCACAAGTGGGGTTCCGTGTCTGAGTTCAGAGTGAGAAAAGTAGAGGGCCGGCCAGTGCAATTATTTCCTTTCTGCAAGTCTGTTTAAATGCTCGAGAGAGGCATTCATTGAAAGGTAACTCAAAGAGGACCTTAAAATGTCTAGCCCAGTCCAGGTGCAGTCAGGCCATTGCTGTGGGAACAGAATGGGAGGCAGATGCACTGTTGATGGTTTGGGTGGCACTTTGGCAGTTCCTTGAGAATCTGGAGCATGAGGTCTCCAGCCTGTTGTCCCTCCACACTGGGCTGCTTGTCATTGAGAAACCATAGAGCATCAGGGAGTGTCACACCAGGCCCCTGGTGGCTTCACAGAATCCACCCTGAAGGACGCAGGAGAAGTCACTGCAGCTTGTGAGTGCAGCCATGCATGTCATGTGATGTCTGGAGGGGAGCCTCAGCCCCAGCACGCAGCTTTCTGACCAGCCCAACCCTGGCCTTCCTTTGGGGTGATGCCTGGTGAGTACCCCTCAGGCCCTGCTGCTTAGAGCACTCTGCCAGGTGGGCCATGTTGCCTTCTCTGGATCAGAGGACACTGACTCGGTCACTCGCTGGTCTCGCAGCTGGTGGAGGACGTGAGAGGGGACTTTGCTGGGGTGGCTCCTGGAAGATGGATCCCACCCCACCTGAGCTGCTTCCCTGCAGCCCCCCAGCATCCTACTGATCACCAATTCTCAGCGCTGCCTCTTGGAAGCGGCCGCTCCCCTTCACGTCTGCCAATGCCCTCCGGTCTCCCAGTTCCCACCTGAATCCTGCTCTGCCTTTCTCTTTCCACCCAGCCCCTCTCCTCCAACCTAGAGCAGCCAGAACAAATATGCCCCCAGTCCCGCAGGGCATCTGTGGCTCTGAGCTCGTGGCCTGCTGTCTGTGCCCCCTCTCGCCATGCCCCTACCCAGCAGCAGAGAGCACAGCTTGCGCCTCTGTTCCCTCCCCCGCGATTGCTCATCAAAGGCCTACATCACGCAGGAACCTGGGGTGGAGGGGCACTGCTGCCGTGGCTGGAGGTCAGAGCCAGAATGTCAGATGCAGACCCAAGTTTTGCCACAGACTGGCTTTCTCAGGCTGGAAACGGTCTTTGGAGAAACACCAGGAGCAGACCGTCCACTGGTTTCTTTCCATCCCAAGGCACCCCGCTCGGCACTGGCTTTGGGCACTGACTTTGGGTGGTGGCAGATTGGGCAGGGTGTTGCAGTGCCGGCTCTCCGTAGTTCAGAGCCGCAGAGGCACCTGCCTGGGGTACAACAGCCAGCTGAAGGGTGTGAGGACTCCGTTTGCTGCAGTCTTCGGGGCCACCGTCACTCGTAGACACTTGTTTTGCATTCTAACACACTATTTATTGAGAATTCATATACATGTGAAGCTACCCTTCCATGCCCCCCTCCCCTCTCCCCTCCCCTCCACCTGAGTGCACCCCCTGCTACCTAGGAAAGAGTTCCAGCACAAAAGTTTCTAAAGAAGCTTCACTCTGAGGAAATACACAAGAGTCCCTGCACGCTAACAAAGACACTCTCTAGCTCAGGGACCTCAGCCTCCTGCTGACACCACCACTCCCCCTGCTTCTGCAAGGCCTCCCCCTCCGAGTGAGAGTACCTCTCCTGCAGCCTGTGGAGCTCAGTCAAGGACTCTTCTGTGCTCAGGGCCGGGGGCTCCCCTGGCATGTGCCCACGCCCCTCCCCACCCCACGTCCCGGGGCACCTGTTCTGCTGGCAAGTTCTTTAAAGGGTGTTCCTCCTCTGAGAAGTGAACAAGTGGATTTCTCCACGTTCAGTTTTCTTCTTCAGACATGCTGTACTTTTCCTTTAGTTCAGACATTATCTTGTGGAGATTCTTCTTGCTTGTGTTCACACCTGTCTTTATGACCTTCAGCTTTTTGTCAAACTGGGCCAAAAATGTACCCCGTGTGGTTCACCTCCATGGACAGCTCTTTCAGCTTCTCTTGTTTGCAGCATCCCTTTCCCCTCAACAAGAGAGCTCTCCAGAGAAAAAGGACTCCCCAGGCGGTATGCAACCAGGACATCAGGTTGAATGTGGTCCCAGGCCAGGGGCCCACCAGCACCTTGGCCCAGTGACCCATCAGGAGGATCATGCTCTGAAGGGTTCAAAGCACCAAAGTGGTGACGTTTGAGTGCCTGCCCTTGACAAAGGCCACTGTCACTTTTTTTGGACAGCTGCTGCCGATGCCCTGGCCACAGCAACAGCAGACAGAGTCTGGCCTGGGCTGGTGGCCTTGGATCTCTCATGTCTTGGTCGGGACACCCCACGTCTTTTGGTCCAGGTCGCTCTTGCTGCCCCATTTCCCGGCCTCCCATCTGTCTGGTGGAGTAATTGAACTGCTATGGCAGGCCAAGCTGGTTGTACCGATTCTTCCCTTCGTGGTTGTTGGGGCTGGGAGTCAGGGAGGCAGCGAGGCCAAGGCTGCCAGGAGGCGATAGGAGGTTTCTGGGGCCCCTCTCCTCACCCACTGCAGCCTCTGAGCTCAGATGCCTGGAGGGCAGCGTGGGGATGGCATGTATGAGGACCGGAATGAAGTATTCCTCTTCCACCAGGTAGCAACCTCTTCCTGCCAGCTGACCTAGGTCTGGCAGAGGTGCCGATGGCCACAGGCAGAAGAGGACTCGGGGAACAACCAAGGAAAGTTTCTGTCTGGATACCCACTGCACACTTGGAGAGGGTTCTGGAGAGTGTGGCATGGGAGTCAGTGGCTGCCCTCTGTTTACCTTGGTGTCTGGGCGCTTGGCTGGCCGGTGAGAAGCTGGGTTGGGATGCCAGACGCCTGGGAGGGGTGCTCCCGGGGTGGGCAGGGGTCCTCTGTGCTCCTGTTCTCAGAGCCCAATATCCCACCATGGGGCTGGAACCAGAGGGAGAGGAGGTGGGCTAACCCGCACGGGAGCAGGAGGCGCCAGGTGCGGGTGCATGGACACTCCGGCCTGCAGAGGGGTATGAAGGTGGATGCCAGCATGAAAGTGGAGTGTGTAGTGTGGTTGAGGGGCCCAGAGCAAGAAGAGTGGGCACGGAGTGCGTCAGAGGTGGGCGTGGAGAAGGCAATGGAGAAGGCAGCAACAAAGAGCAAGAGCACCAGAAAGGCCATCTCTGCTGTGGCTGACCTCCGCAGTGTTGCCGGCTTTCATAACCACCAGTGGTGCATCACAGTGCCTCCCTGTGACCTCTGCGGCCCCACTGGCCAATTGCCAGGCAGCCCTCAGCAAGCCGTGCCTCTGGCCAATTGCCAGGCGGCTCTCAGCAGGCCACGCCTCTGGCCAATTGCAGGTAACAGAAAAGAACAAATCTGTCTCCATATGAGACCAATTCCTTTGATTCTCACCCTGTTCCCTGTTTCCTGGGCTTAGTCTTGCTAGCTCTGCACCTTTTATAAAAGAATGTTGCCTTTAGCCTGAAATACACAGGAGAGCCCATCATCAAGGCTCTGACCTTTAAGGGTATAACACTTTTGCACTCATATAATGATGACAAGTTGCAGAATAGAAAATAATGTTTGTTTTGTGGGAGGTTTACAGGGACACCAAGACCTGACCCACATGGACAGCTGCAAGGGCAAAGGACTCTGACACCAAGAAGTTTGCACAACCAACCCCCTCCGTCCCTTTTTTAGTATAAAAGGAGCCTGAATTCTGGCTTGGGGAAGATGGTTCTCTGGACCATTATCCCCCGTCGTCTTGGTCGGCTGGCTTTCCGAATAAAGTCGCTATTCCTTGCGCCCCCTGCCCCTACAAAGTCTAGTCCAACCTTTCCTAAAACGTGTGACACAGCTTGTTTCTAGATATTATGTGTAGAAATTGGGGTTCAGTCATCAAAAAAGTCAGGAAACGTGGGACTTAACAATAAACATGCTTCTTCCTTCAGGTCTTCCCAACGTTTAATATCCTTATGGGACTCTGATCTGTAAGAGGCAGACTCCCAAATTACTTCACCTGGATTTAAAAGATCATCTGTATTGTTGACTTTGTTCCTGTCAATTAAAAAAAGTAATAAGGTAATTTTTAGAGTAGTTTCAGGTTTACAGAGTCACTGAGCAGGAAGTACAGAGAATTCCCACGTAACCTGCTCCTTTCTTGACCACTCACCCTGGTTTCTACATTAACAACTTGCACTAATGTGGTACATTTGTTATAATTGATGGAGCGATGTTGAGACGTTATTAACTGAAGTCTTTAGTTTGCATTAGTATTCTCTCTCAGCTTTGTGGGGTTCTATGAGGTTTGAGAAATGAGTGATAGCATGTGTCTGCTATACAATATCACAGAGAAGTTTCACTGGCTTAAATACCCTTTTTCACATCTGTTCACACCCCTCCCCCATAATTCCTGGCACCAGCAAACACTGATCTTTCCGTTGTCTTTGTAAGTTTGCTTTCCCCAGAAAGTCATATAGTTGTACTCATCCAATATGTAGCCTTTTCAGAATGAATTATTTTACTTACCCATATGCATTTAGAGTTTTTCTATGCCTTTTTTTGTTTGTTCAGCTTGATACCTCACTTCTGTTTATCTCTGAGTAATATTCCATTGTAGGATGGACCACAGTTTATTTATCCTTTCACCTGTTAAAAGACACCTTGGTTGCTTCCAATTTCTCTCTGAATCATGAATAAATCATGGATAAAGCTGCTGTAAACACTGGTGTGTAGGTTTCCTGGGAAAATAAGTTTTCAGTTCATTTGGGTAAATGATTATGATAATGATGGCTAGATTGTATGTAAGACTGTGTTTAACTTTGTGAGAAGCCACCAAACTGTCTTGTGGAGTGACTGGACCACTTTGCATTCCCATCAGCAGTGATGGGAGTTCCTGTTGCTCCACATCCTCACCAGCATTTGATGATGTCAGTGTTTTGGATTTTAGCTGTTCTAATAGGTGTACAGTGGTATCTCCTTGTTTTAATCTGTGATTACTTAATAACAGCTTATGCTATGCATCTTTTCACATGCTTATTTCCACCTGTATATCTTCCTTAGCAAGGTATCTATTCATATCAATGCCTGCTTTTTAATTTTGTTGTTTTCTTATGGTTGACTTTTTAATTTTTTTTTTAATACTTGGATACAAGTCCTTTATCAGCCATGTGTTTCGCAAATATTTTCTGCAAGTCTGTGACTTATTTTTTCATTGTCTTAATCTGGGAGCTTTTAAATAAGCATAATTGAAAGCTTTTAATACCCAGCATTTTCTTATTTATTTTCACTGGGCACCATCTATATACTTATCTACATCTGGCTTCAATGGGCAATTCTAAGTCTGCTTTAAAATGAAGTCTCTTTAGTGTTTTGCACTAACTCCCTCCATCCCCCCCAATGGAGCCTTGAGGAGGAAGGTCGGTGCATGTGAAGTGATGGCACATGGTCGTCTTCCAGCAAAACTCTGATTGGAGACATTCCTGTGACTGTTAACAGTAGTCAATGTTATTGCTTTTATTTATTTTTTTTAAATAATAACAGTTATTAGTCCTTGTTACTTGTAGAAAGTGAGACCTTCAGTAAATCAATCACCTTGTCACACCTTTGGTTCCTCAGATGTGAAAGAGAAATATAATATGAGCTCCCATGTAGGGCTGCTGTCCTGTTTGAAATGGACAATCATGAAATTACTCGGGGGATGACAGACACAAGGTCTCTGTTCAGTTCAGGAAGGTCATCCCTGCTTCCCTTTTCACTGGAAGGGTGTTGACCTGGCTACTGGGTGTGTGTCGGTCTGGATCCTAGTGCTGAAGAGTTCTCAAGAAGAAACAAGAATCTTCCCTCTTCCTGGAACGTTATAGATTCTTTTTTTGACATTTCAAGTTGGCAAATATGATCCTTGTCCTGATGAGATAAAACATATTTGTTGATTATCTCCAGAAGCCAGAGTAAATTCTTGGATTAAAAATAATAATAAAAAAAAAGTAAAATGTTTGAGTGCTTTCTTTGTAAACTCAGAAGACAACATTCTAGCAGTTTCTGTACCTATTTTGGTGGCCATCAATAGAAGCAACTAAAAATTAGTCAACAAAATAACAGCATTAATGGAAAGAGGAGGACGTGGAGCTAGAACATGGGTCTGTGTTTCTAAGATAGAGTTTACAAACAAATGGAAATCCGCCTGCAAGTAATTCTCCTTAGGTTGTTCACGAGTAAGTTTACTCCCTCAAACCTCCTCAGTCTCACTCTGACCTGGCAGCCCACAGACTCTCATCACTTCCTGGATTTGATGATGGGTCCACATTACAGTGTCCTCTCCAGATTCCAGGATGATTTCATCTCTTTAAAGTAAAACTCATTTCTTTTCCTTCTGTCCCCCATTCCATTCTGTGACGTGTGCTGAAATTCAAAGTCATCCTTCTCACTTTCCTCATCTCTCAAGGATCAAAAGTATAAAAGATAAGTGAGAAGCAAAATAAGAGGCAACTGAACTCCTTGGTCTTGTATAAGATGTCAGGGGAAAGGATCTATTGTTTAAAGGAGGCAGACTAAAGATTATCAGATAAAACATTGAATCAAATTTTATGTCAAGTTATATATATCTACTGAATATCTAGGTATAGCCAGGAACTGTTACAGACACTTCCTTCCATTCCAACAATTCAGTTAATTCATTTAGTCAAGGAGCATTGATTGGAACTTGCTTGGTGCCCATATTGTAACCCAGGGACGTGGTTTCAGAGCTCACTCTTTTAACTGTATTGTTCACTGCCTGCCTTGATGTACGCGTGTCTCTCCAGGACATGTGCCTCCTTGCTGGGCAGGTTACAGGGTTTGCTTATTTCTTATTTCTTACTATTTACTTATTTCACTTGGTGCGTATTGATACTTTGCTTGTAGAAAGCCGCCTGAGACTTCTAGTTGAACTGGAGAGAGATTTCTTTTTGTCTGTCATTCAGTTTATTTTTTAAATAATTAAAGCACTAAAGTGGATATCTGATCTCAAATTTTGAATATGATTATTTAACATATTTCAGTTAAGCAGAAAAATTCTAATTAGTTTCTTCCCTTCAGTTATGGGAACTCAGCCTCTAGAAATATATCTGATACTTTAGTTGCCTTGGATAAAGAAATATGTATGCTTCCGAGATAATTCTGAATATTTTGGATCATACATTAGACATAGTTTGCCTGTCACTAACTTATAATGCACTGGAACCCCCCAACAATACACCATTCTAGACATTACATTATTGTTACCTTAGAAAGTAACAGTGCATTAATCACATGGGGATAGAAATTTCAAAAATACTTGTGTACTAGGCTATTGCTGCTCAGTGAAGATTAGGCGAGGCTCAGGGGGTGGATCTTAGGGAAGACAGTCCTACTGAAAGACCAGCTGTACATGTGCTCTTTGGTAATTCAGCATCTCCTCTGTCTTGCTCTTTTTACTGCCGAGGAAAGATAAGTTTCTACTTTCTGGTACCAAGGGTGCTCAAGGATAAAACATGTCATTTTTATGGGTACTTTTTGGTGTCAAATGCAGAAATCATCTACAGGAGCTTTAACTGAACTGAAAAACAAACAAAATCTGACCTAGCAGCTGCTACCACCAGTATGAAACCGGAACCAAAGTATGAGACCCTGCGGGGCTCTCCTGCATCTCCTCCTCTCACTCACTGTGCTCATTTCTGTGGGATCTGCCCCTCCAGCCCAGGGTCCCCTCGGTCTTGGCTGCGGGTGGAGACCCATACCCAGCGAGCTGCTATGTGTGCCCCAGGACATGTTGGCCAACCAGCTTACTCTGTTTTAGAATGAATATACATTACCATAATCACAAGAAGCTGGATAGATTTTAGGCTTTTCACTAATTTGGGAATATAATTTGCATCATAGGCAGTCAGTGTGTCTGCTCTAACATGTGAAATCCCCTTATCTACATGACAAAGATTTGTCTTTTTTAGCTTTGTCCTTGTTATAATTGGAAAACCCACATATTTTCTGCCCTAGATGAAAATACTTGGTTTGTACTAAATGCCAAGTTCAATAATTATCTTACACAGAGATAATAGTTTAATAAAAGCAGACAAGTATATTGTAGAATATGAAAATATATCTAATTACTTCATAGGATTGGAATCTGTTCTAAGTATATTTATTCAGCAAATAGCATTGAGCTTCTGCTGTCTATCGGAACTATACCTTGTGAAGAATGTAAAAGTGAATTAGATCTGGTCCTTATCCTCAGAGAACTTGCAGTCTAGTAGGGGAGATAAAAAATTAGGGTTCAAGAGAAAATATGGTAAGCATCACTGTTGATTGGGAGAGTCATGCAGTGACCCAGGATAACAGAGCTTCTGCCATTTCAGAAGCTGCTGTTTACTGTGCTGAGAGAAAAGGGTACTTAAGCATTTCTCATTACACTGGCAATTAAATATTCGGCTTAGAATTGACACATGTAACTTCCACTATAACTCAAGGTCCAAAGAGAGTCACAGGGCCTCACCTGCTTAGGGAGTACAAATTTACCATGTGCAATATTATGTGGCCCTGGAAAGAAGGGCAGTGACTATTCCAAGAGTGAATCTTCTTGTGTTAAAATATCCAGATGCCCCAATGCTGTGGGAGGAGATTCAGTGAGAAGAATATTGGACGGGGATGATAATTTGACTTAAGGTTTCTTGCAACATATATTCAGATATCTGTGCTGGGTAGTGTGAATCATACATTTCATATCAAATAATAAAATAGCTTCTTTGCAGAACCAACTTAAAAGAAGAGAATTTTATGTCTTCTCTCTTGCTTGCTTTCCCTCTATAATTGCGAAAGACAGCAGTAACTTTTAATGTAAAGCAAATTATCTTCCTAAGCAAAATAAATTGCCTGAGAGTTCTTAACAAGATGTCTGTTCATTTTCTGTGAGAACAGGAGAGGGTTAAGTGAGTTTACAGGGAGATTTTCAAATTTCTGTGCCTTCTGGCTTTCTATAGTATCTAGTAGTGTTAGCCCCTACCAGTCTTCTTTTTCAGTTTTTTTCTTGGCTATTCTTGTCTATTTGTCCCAACATGTGGATGTTAAAATCATTTTTGTGCATTTTTACAGTAATGTTGCACAGACAATAGAAGTGAATAATAATAACTACAACAAAACAACACAAAAGAGTTAAGTGTGAAACAAGGGTTAAATAATTATGTCCAAAATAATTCTGAAAAATCAAGTGAAAGCAGTGGAATAGATTATGTTGGTTGTTACTGCTGTTCTAGATATTTCTATATTTATAGTGCTCATTTCACAAAGGGGTGATCATGTTGGGAATTATAAATGAATTGAAATATGTTGGCCAAATTTATGAAAGTCAGATTCATAAGTGGCTTCTGAGACAGACTAGAATATAGTTCATCTTTGAAGGTGACCTGTGGGAGGATAGATAAGCAAGACCTTCTGGGCCATTACTGTCTCCTTAAATTCTCCAAAGTCTTACCAGTACAGAGAGAATATGCTTTAAAACCATCATCTGAAAGTTGAGCTAGTAGCTTAATCTCGTTTTCTATCATTTTTCATGAACCTTCAAGGATTTTTGCTTTTGACATTGGTGCATTAGGTCCATAAATGTATAGTAATTTTGATCTGTGGAAAACACATGGTTGGGCCTCTAGAATTATTCTGCTTTCCAGTGCAACTTCAGATTTGCTTTGCTTTCTGTAAAATCCCTTTTGGGTGAACTTTTCTTTACAAAACCATCTGTAGTATTTCACATTTTGAATCAAATTTTATTTTCTGAATATCTGTGACTTGTTTTGTTACATATTTTTGAACCATGTAAAGATTAGAGGAACAGTGTTTCTTCTTTCTTCCTGGGTTTATTTAGTTTAGTCACCTCAATCACTGGAAACTTGTTTACTTCTCTGATAGGTAGGACCTTTCAAACCATTTTGACTGTACAGAGCTATCCAAAGCCTGTAGACAGACTTGAGATTCCTTTGGAATATCAGAAATAAAAATTACTAGAGCTTTCTGGTTAAGGAGTGAGAAGCTACAGTGTGTTAAGAGTGTAACAGGGCAACATACAAAAGTAACTAAAGCTCCCTTCTCTTAGTAAGTGACAGCAATAAATCCTATATTGTCTGCAGAATATACCTACAGAATAAGCACATTTCAATGCAATACAATTATAGCACATTTGTGTAACACTCTTCAGTTTATGAAACATTTTCTTGCCGAGTCTCTGAGATTGACAGCAATTCCTTAGGTAGGTATGACTGTTGTTAGTATGATAAAACCATTACTTGGGTGAGAAAATGGAGACTTAGAGGGTCTTGTAAGTGACTTGTCAAGGTACATAACTGGATATAGAATTTAGGTCCTCTGAATCCAAACTCAGATCCTCTGAAAACTAAAGGACTGTATCTGTATATTTGCGACCACCTGTAAGAAAAAATTTCAGGGAAGGGTCACTGATAGACTTATTTATCCCAAAATAGCCCCTCTGCTTCCCCCAGAGTAATGGTAGCTTGTATTCTACTATTAAGTTTTGGGTGATGCTTATAAAGCATATACTTCTGGTCATTGAGAGGCTTTGGAAAATTTAAGGAGATAATAATGTTCTAAAAGGTCTTGCTTGCCCCCTCAGTCCACAACCAATGTTCAGTTAAGTCCCACAGACACTCTTAGATAGCATTTCCCCCAATTGTGCAGATTGCACTTGCTAGCTCTGTGATCATGTACAACTCATTTAACCCCTATGGGCCCAAGTTCCATCTGTAAATGGAGATGATAACAATTCCTATTGCACTGGGCTGCTATGAGAGTGAAATGAGTTGATCTATTCAAAACATTTAGAATAGTGCCTGGCACATAGTAGCACTTAGTAAATGTTGGACATTATTAATATATGCAAAGTGCTTGGCACCTAGTAAGTGCTCAATAAATGAGTTAAAAAATTAAAGAAAGGTGAAGAAAGGAATGCCAACTATTCTGAATTCAGTTTTCATGGCAGGCCTTAATAAGTAGAAAGAGCAGAAGAACTAACTTCCCCACACAAACTTACAGTGACCCTAGTGTAGCTGAACACTGAACCTCTTCTGCTCCCCTACTCTCTGCTAAAGTTTATCACCATCCATCAAGAAAATACCGAAAAGCCACTGGACTGTGATTCACGGTGCTCATTAGAGCTAGTGCTGGTAATGCCCTCTGTTACTGCCTCCTTGACTGACATTTGGACTGGGAAACCCAACCATTTACCTGCACATTTTTCAGTACTAAGGCCTCTGCCATAGTGAATGGACTTGCACCCACTTTCTCAGCAAAAATGACAGCAGTGCTTTTAGGAAGAATGTTCAAAAGCACATTCACAAGAATGTTAAACCAGGCATGTAAGTAGTAAATGTGAATTAAGTCATCACATTCTGGCTAATCTCTAAAAAGAATGTGCCCGCCTTTCAGCAGCTAAGAAAAATAAAAGAAAGGATTAAATTATTTGCATGCAGTCAGAATAAATGCTAAGTTTGTCTTTAGGGCAAAATGTTTTTATTACTTCTTACCAGGTCTGTAAACAAGCTGTTGTGCTCCTGGCTAAGAAGATTAAGTGCCCAGCTACCTGAATCTTCAGAACATGAGGTTCTAACTAGTCTATGAAGAGGAAAGGCTCTTAGACAGTAAGGATACAGGAAACCATAAGGGATAGCGGCTCTGAGGCTTACGTTTGTGTTTTGGTTTTTGCAGTGAGAATTTAAATGGTTAAGTTTGATTTGCTTTTCTTTAAAAGAATGGCTTGTGGAAAACCAAGGCGTCTACTCCAGAGAGGTAAAAGAAGTCAGAAGTAGGCAACTATAAACTAAAAAGTCATGCTAGGCCTACCTCCTTGAAGACACCATGTACCCCATTCCCTGATTTGATGTAATTGTTTTCTTCCCCCCGCTTAAAAAAACCCAATAAATTTGACATATAATATTGTGTAAGATTAAGGTGTACAGTGTGTACTTTGATACATCTATATATTGTAACTTAATTGCTGAGATATAGTGATATATATCACATTACATAATTATAATACAATATTGTTGTTTATATTCATTATACTGTGCCTTAAATCTCTGTGTCTTATTTACTACTTGTTGTAAGTTTGTACCCTTAAACATCATCAGCCTTACCCCTTGTACTTACCACTTGTCCGCCATCCCCTGGTAACCATCCTTTTTACACTCTGTTTTTTATAGGTTTAACTATTTTAGATTCTAGATATAAGGGATATCGTATAATACTTGTCTTTCTCTGTTTTTATCTTGATTAACATAGTTGCCCTAGGTCTGTCCATGTTATTGCAAATGGGAAGATATCCCTCTTTGTCATGGCTGAACAATATTCCATTGTGTATTTGTACCACATCTTTTTATATCCTGTTATCCTTTGATGGACTTTTGGGTTGTTTCCATATCTTGGCTACTGTGAATAATGCTGTGATAAACACAGGAGTGCATATACCTCACTGAAATCCTGCTTTCATTTCCTTTGGGTATGTTCCCAGAAGTGGAATTGCTGGACTGTATGTTAGATCTATTTTTAATTTTTTGATTAACTTCTATATTATTTTCCATAGTGGTTGGACCAATTTACATTTCTATCAACAATGTATAAGGGATTTTTCCCTTTTCACCACATCCTCACCAGCACCTGTCTTTTATCTTCTTGATAATAGCTATTTTAACAGGTACTATGTGATATCTCATTGTGGTTTTGATTTGCATTTCCCTGGTGATTAGTGATGTTTAGTATCTTTTCACGTGTCTGTTGGCCATTTTGATGCCCTCTTTTGAAAAATGTCTATTTTTAATCAAATTATTATTATTTGTTATTAAATTGACTAAGTTCTTTATGTATTTTGGATATTAATCATTTATCTGATATATAGTTTGCAAAAACTGTCTCCTACTATGTAGGTTATCTTTCCATTTTGTTAATTGTTTCTTTTGCTGTGTAGAGGATGAGTTTGATGTAATCCCATTTGTTGATTTTTGCTTTTGTTGTTTGTGCTTTTGGCATCATGTTAAAAAAAATAATAATCACCAAGACCAATATGGATGAGCTTCTTCCCTATGTTTCTTCTTGGAGTATTATGGGATTATGTCTTATATTTACATGTTTGATCCATTTTGAGTTCATTTTTGTGAATGGTGTGAAATAGGGGTCCAATTTCATTGTTCTGCATACATTTCTCCAATTTCCCTGGCACCATTTGTTGAAGACACTGTCTTTTCCCCATTGGGTATTCTTGACTCCCTTGTTGAATATTAGTTGACTATATATGCCAGGATTTAATTCTCGGCTTCCTATTCTGTTTCATCAGTTGATGTGTCTATTTTTGTGCCAGTACCATACTGTTTTTATTACTATGGCTTTATAGTATAATTTGAAATCCAGAAGCAGTGATATCTCCAGCTTTGTTTTTTTCGCTCAGGATTGTTTTGGCTATTTGTTTTTTTTTTTTTTTTGTGGTTTCAGACAAACTTTAGGATTGTTTCTTCTATTTCTGTGAAGAATATCTTTGTATTTTGATGGGGATTATGTTGAATCTCTAAATGGCTTTGGGTGGTATGGTCATTTTAACAATATTAATTCTTCCGGTCTGTGAACACAGGATGTCTTTCCATTTGTTTGTGTCTTCTTCAGTTCCTTCCAGCAGTGTCTTGCCGTTTTCAGATATTGCCGTTGTACACATATTTTACTTCCTTGGTTAAATCTGTTGCTAAATATGTTGTTATTCTTGATGCTATTGTGAATGGGATCATTTTCTTTATTTCTTTCTCAGATGCTTCATCATTACTGTAAAGAAATGCAATTGATTTCTGTATGTTGATTTTGTATCCTATCACTTCACTGAGATCATGGATTAATTCCAACAGTTTTTTGAACAACTCCTTGGAATTTTCTACATATAAGATTCTGTCATCACCAAATGACAGTTTTACTTTCTTCTTTTGGATTTCGATGCCTTTTATTTCTTTGTCTTGCCTTATTGCTCTAAGGACTTACAGCACTATATTGAATTGAAGTGGTGAGAATGGCATTCTTGTCTTGTTTCTGATCTTAGAGGAAATATTTTCTATTTTTCTCCATTGAATATAATGTTAGCTGTGGGTTTGTTGACATATGGTCTTTATTATGTTGAGGTATATTCCTTCTATATATATATGTATTATATATATATATACATATATATGTATATATGTATTACATGTGTTGATTTGCATATGTTGAACTATCCTTTCATCTCAAGGATAATTCCCAGTTGGTCTTGGTGTAAATCCTTTTAATGTGTTCTTGAATTCAGTTTGCTAATATTTTGTTGAGAATTTTTGCATCTATATTCATCAGGGATATTGGTCTATAGCTTTTTTTTTCCCGTTGTGGTATCCTTATCTAATTTTGGTATCAAAGTATGCTAGTTTCATAGAATGAGTTTGGAAGTGTTTCCTCCTCAATATTTTGGGAGGGTTTGAAGAGGAAAATTTGATACGTTTTATTTCCATTTTCATTTGTTTTGAGGTAATTTTTACTTCCCTTTTGATTTCTTCTTTGACCCAATGATTGTTTGAAAGTATGTGTGTGTGTGTTTGTCTTTTGAAAGTGTGTTGTTTATTAATTCTTCTTTAAATGTTTTGTAGAATTCTCCAGTGAAGCCATCATGGAGTTTCCTGTGTTGGGTTTTTTTTGATTATTGATTCAATCTCTTTATTAGTTATTGTCTGTTTAAATTTTCTAGTTCTTCCTGATTTAGTCTTCGTACATTGTGTGTTTCTAGATGTATCCACTTCTTCCAAGTTGTTTAATTTGTTGGCATATAATTGTTCATAGTAGTCTCTTAATGATTCTACATATTTTTGTAGTATTAGTTGTGGTGTCTCCTCTTTTATTTTCATTTTTATTTTCATCTTCTTTCTTTTTTCTTAGTCTAGCTAAGGGTTTGTCAGTTTTGCTCATCTTTTCAAAGAATCAGCTCTTAGTTTTTTTGATCTATTCTGCTGTTTTTCTGGTCTCTGTTTCATTCATTTCCACACTGATCTTTATTATTCCCTTCCTTATGCTAACTTTGGGCTTAATTAGTTCATATTTTTCCAGTTCCTTAAGATGTAAAGTTAAGTTGTTTATTTGACATCTTTTAAATTTCTTAATATATGTGTTTATTGATATAAAATTTCCTCTCAGAACTGTTTTTGCTACATCCCACAAAATTTGATATGTTTTATTTCCATTTTCATTTGTTTTGAGATAATTTTTACTTCCTTTTTGATTTCTTCTTTGACCCAATGATTGTTTGAAAGTTTGGTTTTTTTATTTTATTTTTTGAAAGTGTGTTGCTTAATTTCCATATATTTATAGATCTTCTCATTTTCCTCTTGTTGATATCCAGTTTCATACCATTCTGGACAGAGAAGATAGTATGATCTTAATCTTCCTAAATTTGCTAAGATTTGTTTTGTGGCCTATCATATGATCTATCCTGGAGAATGTTCCATGTGCACTTGAGAAGAATGTGTATTCTACTTCTACTGGATGGAATATTTTGTATATGTTTATATGTTTATTTGTTCAATTCCAAGGTTTCCTTGTTGATTTTCTTTCTGAATGATTTCTTCACTGTTGAAAGTAGAATATTGAAGCTTCCTACAATTATTGTATTGTTGTCTATTTCTCTCTTAAGGTCTATCATTATTTACTTAATGTATTTTGGTGCTTGATATAATTCTTTATCTTGAGAAATGCAACATGGATTTAATTTAACTTGAATTAGTGCATAAAGGGAGATTATAAAGTACTTTAAAAAGAAATTATGATGACAACTCTGAAGGGAGGGCATTTCTTCCATAGTGAAATCGTTTGATGATGGTAGGTTTAATTCAGGTTGAAGTTAGGTTATTTTATTACTCACTGCTCCTCAACCCCAAACTAATTTTGACTTGCTTTTCCTTTACTCCAGCTTCCTTTCAGGATGTCAAGATATGTTATAATACCAATAACACTAATAATAAAGATAATACTTCAAAAATAGCCTGTACATCTGGAGTGCTTGTTTTGTGCCAACACTTTTCTTTATACATATTTCACTTATTTCTTTCAGCAATCTTAGGAGGTAGATGTTTTTATTAACTCCATTCTAAGGATATAGGAAATTTACATAATTTTTCCAATCTCATCCAGCTGGTAAATGATAGTGTTCAAATCCAACATAGCTCTTAACTACTACTACTACTTCTATGACTATGACAACAACCACCAGTACTACTTACTACCATTAACTATAATAACTGCAATAACAATAACCGCTACTACTACTGAAACAGCTGCATTATTGAGACTATGACTACTAGTCCTCCTACCCCTACTCCTACTACTATTACTAATCCTACTACTATTGCTACTACTAAGTATGAACACTTATCCATTGTCACTTTAAGTTCAGTGATACAATAATCTTGAATTAGATCTGAGGCTTTTTTATTAATGATACATCAGTAACTCCTCATACTTTTCTATTGAAGTAGCCCTAATGACAGGTGGAAGTGAATTGAGGGGTTAGGCATGGCCCAAAACAATCCTACAGAAGACTAGAACTATCTAGAAGTTTTGCATTTTTTTCTTTAAAAACCTCCCTCACATACTGTTTTTCTGTCATAATAAATTTGTGTTGGTTTTAATATAATAAGAATATTTCCCCTAATAGATTGTGAGTGAAATTGACAAGATGGAAGCTGTGCCAAGTAATCTGGTGACTGTATTTTCCCAGTGTCCCTAGGTGTGTGAGTTTGTGCATAGTAGGCTGACAAACATTGATGCATGATGACAAATAATTGATTGGCTGACTTACATAAAAGGCTGGAAGTTAATGCCAGCTCAACCTTGAGTTCTTAGTTCAAATGCTATCTCTTGAAGAGAAAGGTTTCCCTGCTTCCCCTTGTTCCCATAACTTTGTCAATTCCTCTTTTATATCCACTCCTTCCCAGCCACCAATTTTTCTTAAATATTACTAATCCTCAGTAGCTCATAAAACTTTTGTAATTTTACAAAAAGTAAATTACATGAAGTCAAAGATCATGTCTAGTTTTTTCCTCCACTATTAAATTCCTGGATTTAACACAATGCCTGACACATAGTGGGGCCTGAAAATGTCACATGCATGTATAAGAGAATACATGAACATTTTGCAGAGTCATCTCTTCTTGGCCTCAGCTGGGTATGGATGTGAGCAGCATCTTTAGGCTTGGCAGTCTCCCTATATCCAGAAACAGTACAATTGATAACTCATTTATTCGTCATCTTTGGGGAATGAAATGGGTCCCATGTGTGACGTAGCCGTATAAAGCGAAACGTGTATTTAAGTTTTAAAACTTAAAACTACAGCCATTTGGACAGGTGCCCATCTGGATACCCTTTACTGGCTACTGATAACTTTTTGGTACAAGATAGAGCAGTCCCACTGTTCATCAGCATGCGTCTGTACTTTGCTTAGGTGGTATGGGGTGTCATGGGATGCGGTTAGGTAGAGAAGATTGGTGCCTGTCCATCTTCTTTAAAAGCTGACCACTACATCCTTGCAACACTTGTTTTCCTAATGGGATGTTCTTCAGGAATGACAGATTTACCTTTTTTGGCTAGTTAATTTTATAGAAACTGTAGAGAAAGGGGAATCCCCTGTAGGTTTCTCTGTTTCTTTGGCCTAATACTAACATAGTCAGCCCATGCTGGGCTGTTTAAATAACGCTGAAATTCTCACTTATCTAGCAATATGGGGGATAGCAGTGTTCCACATAAGTGGATTTTCCAGATAACTGAAACTTATCTTGCTACCTTGCAAACTTAAAAATTTACCATTTCTATAAACTCTTCTAAAATATATGATACCCATCCCTGCCTGCATTTTATATCAGAGTATACTGAATATATTTTACCTTTATTTTGATGGCTTAAGGTCAGAAGTTTGAACATAGAATCATAGGATTTTAGAGTGTGGTGGGCCTTGATGAAGACCATCTGATTCAACTCCATCCTAGTAGACAGGAAGAGAATGAGGCCCAGAGAGCTGGCATGACTTTCTGAAGACTGCGCAGCTGGGCAAATAGAGACCAAGATGAAAGTTCAGCTCTCAGCTCTTATCTTCCCATTGTCCTATATGAAAGGTTTAGGTATGTAGGGTTTTTCATCTCTCCAATAAGTAACTCTAAACTACTAAGTTTATTAAGTTGTTATTCCTGATTTTCCTTTCTTCCCCCTGTATCCTTTAGTTGAAAAAGTCAGTTTTCATTTCTTGCTTTCATCGTGTATTTGCCTCTATTTGTCATTGTATTTGGGGTACTTCAGTACTTCTTTAATAAAGCAGGTGGTGGTAATGACGGGAGTGAGGACTTAAAATTTTTTTTAACTAATAAACTTTGTTAGAGCAGTTTTAGGTTCACAGGAACTTGAGTAGAGAGTACAGAGGGTGCCCAATTACCCCTGGAGTGGTGACTTTTTAAAAAGCATTTCTTCTAGTTCCCACAATTTAGCACAATGTCTTGTGTGTAGTAAGCACTTAATAAAATACTTGTTGAATGGTGGATTCTATCAACTGTGGGCTGGGGAATCAAATAGTGAAGGTTCTTTGAAGTGTATTTTAAATAAGAGTACACTGTACTGTAATGAGGTTCTGAGAGAGAACCTGGGGGGCAGATTGTAAATAAAGTATATTAGCTTTGTGACACCACTTTGGCTACTCAGAGTCCTTGTTTGCTTACTTCTGAGTTTTCAGGCCATTCTGGATGATTAAAGCCATTGGATAAAATAAGCATAACTATGGTAGGAGTAATAATAAAAATAACAACAACAATAATAATATTCTATATGAAAAATGCTTTAAGCTAGATTTGGGAGTTAGATTTTAGAACTAATTGTGACACCACAACATGGATAGGTCATATTTACAGTTGTAACCTGGTATCTGGCCCAGCACCTGGTTTTAACCTGGTGTCTATCACAGCTACTAGTTATAACCTAGAGACTAACACAGTGACCTATGTAGCACAGTACATAGGAAGGGCTCTAACCCTTAGAGGAGGCACTGTCTGACTTGAATTCTGAAGAATAAATTGGAGTGAACCAGGTAAAGGGAGTGGTTGCCTTTGAAAAGTACTTTACTCAGAGGGAAAACCAGTTACAAACTCCCCTGTGGGAGAAAACCCCTTGAGAATAAGGGGATTGTAGTCTGTGCCACTAGAAAAATAAGCAGAGATAGATACTCATGGAGGGTCTGAGAAATTTCCTAAGGAGCAGAAATTTTATTTGGAAGTACTATAAGGAGTCACTGGAGCATGTTAAGTTGGGAAATTATGTGGTCAGAGTTGTTTTAGAAAGATCACTTGGGTTTCATGATGGAAAATTTATTTATTCTACAAATATACATTAAGGATCTGCCTTGTGCTAGACACTCTTCTAGGAGCTGGAGCTAAAGCTCTGATTAGTCAACTCCCTAATCTCAGGGAGCTCACATTCCAGTGCCTTTTTATGTTTATGGTGGTAGAAACAGAGGTGGGGACAAGTGGACAGATATACTTACAACTTCAGATAGTGGCAGGGGATCTGGAAAAAAAAGAACAGAGCATGAGAAGGTGGCTGGGGTAAAGAGAGTATTTGGGTTAGATGATCAGGAAATATCTTTTTGAGATGGGAGATACAGTGGAAGACAGAGAGTGGGGAGACCAGGTAGGAGACTACAGATTTGCAGATGAGAGTGGTAAAAGGCTAAAGGTAGAGGTAGTGGTAGCAGTAATGGAGAAAAGGACCCGATATTGCCCAACACATCAATGTTTAAGGAGGTAGAACCTGTAAGACTTGAGGAATGATTAGATGTGAGAAGTGAAGGTTGCAGAGTAGTGATGGTGACAGTATCAGCAGCAGCCACCTCTGGACCAAGCCTTGTGTCCTGGTCCATGTCACATTCTGCACAATGATCTGGTGCCCGATGCTGCCCTGTTAGTCTTGGACATTTTGGAAAGATTGGCGGTACTTATGGATGGTTCTCTTCTCCTTCCAGGAACTTGGAAGACTAAATTTTGTAGCCCTCTTGCAGTTGCATGGAGCAGAGGGAGCTGGGAAAGAGTCATAGGAAGTGATCTCAGAGATTTTGTGAGGACCAGCTCATGTGGGACTGATGGGTCTTGAAAAAACTCTGGCTTTTATTCTGAAAGAGATATGGATATCCTGGAATATTTTGAGTAGAGAAATGATCTGAAATGACTAACATTAAAAAAAATTACTCTCGTGGCTCTGTGAGGGAAGAAATATAGGAGTTAAGGGTAAAAGCAGGCAGTCTGATTAAAAGGTGATTGCAAAAATCTAGATGATGACTTAGACTAGGGTAATAGTAGAGGCTATAGGAAGTGGCTGTATTTGGCTGTATTTTTAAAGTGGCACCAACAAGATTTGCTCTTAGGTTGGATGTAGGAGGGAAGAACAAGAGGGTCAAAGATGATTTCAAACTTTTTGACAAGAGCAACTGGACAGATGAAATTGATTTTTTTTTTTTTTGGAGAGGGGGCTAACTGTAGGAGAAACAGGTAAGAGGGAAAAAATAGTGTAATTGCTGTATATGTTAGATTTGAGATGCTGTTGTCCATCTAAGTGGCAGTGTCTTCTTGGCAGTTGGAGACACAAAGCTAGAACTTGGGGAGAGGTCATGGCTGGAAGTAGCAACTATGAAGTTGTCAGTTAATAGTTGGATACTCAGCCTGGTTGCCAAGTGAAAAAAGTATTTCAATGAATAAGTAATAATAAGCCCTGTCATATGCTGCCACTATAAGAGGTTAGATGAGAGTTGAGATATGACTATTGTTATGGTGGAGATTGGAAGTAGGTACACTGAAATGGTGGAGACAAAGTCTGAATCAAGAGAGAATTGGCAGAGAGGAATTTGCCACTGCAGGTATAAATAACTTAAAAAAATGAGATTTGCTATAAGGGAGAGCAAAGAAGTGGTGGTTGGAGGATAATCTGAAATCTGGGGAGGAATATTCTTAAAGATAAGTGATATTATCATATGTTTGTATACTGATGAGAATAACCCAGAGGGAAAACTTGAAGATGTTGGAGAGAGGGTATGCAAAATCTTCTCAAGAGCAAGAGCAGAAGAGATCCAAAGTACAAGTCAAGGAGTTGGCCTCTGATAGGACTGTAAACAGTTCATCCATTTGAACAGGAAGGAAGGAAGAGTATATGGGTACAGATGCAGGCAGGCTTGTGGCTGTAGGAAGATGTGACTCTCTTCTGACTGCCTCTGTTTTCTCAGCGAATAAGAAATCAGGTCATAATTGAGAGAAAAGATAGCAGGAGAGATGTTGGGAGTTTGAGAGAGAAAAGAAGATACGAATGTTCTTCTGGAGAGTGGGAGGTTGACAATGGATTAGAGAAATATAATATGCATGTCAGGAGGCAGTAGAGTTTGTAGTCATACGTTTGAAGCAGGGCGAATCAGCATAATTATGTATTCACCTACTCAGTGGCTTTGGTGCCTGTGATTCAAGTGCAGCTTCGGAGTGGTGTTTGCAATTATCATTGTTGGGGGTAGGGGAGGGTAGGGCATGTGCAGTACAGTGATAATAACAGTGGGTTGTGGAATCTAGGCTAGGGTGGGGAGGGAAGGTGAAAACATGGATGAGTTCAATAGATTGCTGGAATTAGGGTACCGGAGGGAGTGAGCCAGGAGGATAGCAGATGGAGCTCAGAGAGTGGGATGCTTGGAACTGAGCCAGCGGAAGCAGTGAAGTCATTTGTAATGATTGTGTGTAGAAAAGAGGGAAGCTGAAATGGGGCGGTTGGAAGATCAGATCATTGTAGTTAAGAAAGCAATGAAACTAAAAAGCCAAGATACTGGAAGGAAATCCAAGTAGACACTGAAATCACCAAGAGTAGTGGTGGAGAGTAACAGTGAGTCAGGTGCTGCCTCTTTAAGGGATGAAGAGAATTAACCTGCGGGTCTGCACATAAGTACAACAGGGAGGATGAACAAGATGTTAGAAGATTGGTAGCCTGACTTTGAAGAAGTTGGGACCCAAGGGGTTGAGGGAGAAACATTTGAACTTTACCTAGCACCTTGTATATGTCTTCATGATGCTGTCTTATTCTGCATTTTGATTTAGTCTCTGCCCTTATTCTGTCTCTTTTAGAAGCCTATCCCCTCACTAACTTGTGAGTTCATTAGGTACAGGGACTGTATTCTCATTTTTAACCACCACAGTGCCTAACACAGTACCCAATCTATAGCAGGCAATTACCATTTGTTGAATTAGATTGTACCAAATGTGCAAATTTAAAGATCAAGTGGCTAACAACCTCAGAGGATATAATATTGAAATGAAATTTACACCTAGATTTATTGTGTATAATAAAAACATAGCACTGTCAGCTAATCATGTAGTTCCAGTTGTTTCTAGAGTTCCAAAGACATTAAAAAATATAATTTGATCATAAATATTGCAAAGAAAAGCCTGAGGCCATTCTATTTGCATGGAAAGGTGCTATTTCCTTGTTTCTATGCTTCAGGAATAAAAATATCTGGGAAAGAGAAGACGTTTACTAGCTTTGATCATTTTCTGAACCCCCCAAATATTTTTTCATCCAAAATCACTCTTTGAAAGCTAAAGAATACTTAATTTCTTTACTTTGCAGAAGGAGCGATACCCCTGATTTAACCATGTCTGTGGCAAACTGGGCAATGCAAAAACACTATTCTTGAAAATCTTCTCACTGTGTAATGGCATTGTATACGATGAATAATAAACATCATAAGAAAAGAGAAATTTTGATTGAAACTGTAAACTCAACTTAGATTTGCTTCCATAACTTATTTCTGCAGCATCTAAATGAAAATTGTAAGGGTGAAAAACTATTTTATGTCATGTCCAAAATTGCCTTTTGAAAACCATGATGCAGTGTCAGCACTTCGGTTCTACCATTGACATAGGTAATGGAGAGAGGCTATGTGCCACACACTGTCGCTTTCCGTGGGTAATTCACATTCTCCTTGTGTCTTTGAATTACTTCTGACAAAAATGTGTAACTAATCAACTGAGATCAAAGATACTTGATTTGTACTCTATCTTTCTTACCTCTCTCACCTCTTGCTGTCTTCTTTCCCTCTCCCTCCTCCTTTCCTATATGCTCATACACCAGAATCACTTAAAGATAATAGCTCCTTCAAAAATGCAGCTCCAAGGATTTAATTAAACCGTAAGTCCAGACTGGCCTGGGGAGGTTGAAGTAGTGTAAGATGAATCTTTGTTCAGAGTGAACATGGGAGTCTAGCGGCTTCAAAGTATCAGAGATCAAGTACATTAGAAGAGAGATTTGGCTTGTCTCTGGTTGTATGGATTCAGTGAGTTAAACAGTGGGCTGGAGAGTTAGCAGTCCTCCCTTTTGTGTGACCTTGGTTATGGCAGTATTCTTTTTCCAGCTTCCTTACCTGTAAAGTGCACTTTGAACACCAACCTTAAACTCTCTTGTTGCTTAGGAAACAGCTTTTTAAACCTTGACCCAATACTTTTTATTTGGTTTACAAAGTCTAATTAATTATATGGGAGATATTTCTGTTGTTGCAGATATTGAGGTAAAGATGAAAGGGATTATTTTGTTAATGGGTATCTCACGTTCCAGCGTATCTTCCAGGGTCCTAGAGTAAGGGAAACTGCATCCAGACAGAAATTACAGTACCTCTTCTATAAACTGTATGCAGGACAAAATGCTCATAGGAAAACACTATTCTTAAAAAAATCTCCTGGATGGCAAAATGATTATAATAGCTGACATAATGCTTACTATGTGTAGAGACTACTAAAACAATTCATATGTAGTAACTTATTTATGCTTTATAACAATTCTCTATGATAGATACTGTAAATTATTGCCATTTATAGACAGAGACAGAAGAGTTAAGTAATATGATCAGAGATCCCAACAACATGTGTGTTAGTCAGTGTTCTCCACAGAAACAGAATCAATAGGACATATGTATAAAGAGATTTAATATAAGGAATTTCCTCATGTGATTATGGAGGCTGACAAGTCTCAAACTCTTTAGCTGGCAAGCTGGAGACCTTGGGGAACTGGTGGTGTAAATTCTAGTCTGAAGGCTGGCCGGCTCAAGACCCAGGAAGAGCTTATATTTCAGTTCAAGTCTAAAGGCTGGGAAAAACAAATATTCCAGTTTGAATAATACCAGGCAGGAGAAATTCTTAATCCTGGGAGGGGCGGACTTTTTGTTCTATTCAGGCCTTCAGCTGATTGAATGAGACCCACTACAGTAGGGAGAACAATATCCTTTACTCGGTCTACTGATTCTAACGGCAATTTCACGCAAAAACACCTTCATAGACACATCCGGTATAATGTTTGACCAAATGTCTGGGTGCCTCATGGGCCAGTCAGGTTGACACATAAAATTAACCATCACAGCATGTAAGTGACTGAGCCAGGATTTGGGTCAAGACAGCTTGGCTCCAGAGCACATATTTTTGGCCTCTACTTTTAACCCCTCCATGGCCTTAGAGATCTTTTCTGTCACTTACTCAACATGAAAGTTGAGCAATGCCCCTGGTCAAATTTTAACAAAGATTTTTATAATTTTCAAAATTACAAATACATACCCTGTTTCCATAAACAACATGTCACGCTAGAGGGATCTTACAAAGAGAGAGTTTGCTGCTAGAATATTTGACCTTATTCCCAGGACATCTTATTTTGTCCTTTAATATTTCAAATTGGTCCAAATTAGATCCTTGGTTGCCTCATACCAGACCTCAAACACTTCAAATTGGACATTTCATAAACCACAGAAGGAAGAAAAGACGCTCTTTACTTTTCCTTCCTAGATGCTGATAATACAGAAAACTGTAACCGGGCCACAGGTCTGAGGTCTGGGACTTCCTGCCTGCTTTCGCTCTTCTGGAAATACAACACTGCATGAAAGAGGCAAAGACCATATTTCCCTGCTTTACAGTGAGGGATGCAGTCAATACATAAGTAAGTAAATAAAAAAATATATAACTGAATGTGGATTAGAGATAAAAGTCCTATGACAACAACTGAGCTGGGAAAAGGAAGAAAGACAGTTGAAAGTTGTGAGTGAAGTAAGTGGCTGTTAACAGGGGAGTCAGAGAAGGATTCTCTTGAGCAGGTGACGTTTGAGCAGAGATCTGAATGAAATAAGGAAGTGAGCCATGAGATGATCTATGGAAAGAACTTTCTATATGGGAACTTTATGAGTCAAGGCCCAAATAGGGAGTATGCTCTGCGGGTTTAAGGAACAGTGTGAAGAAGGTGGGGGAAGGAAGGTAATGGAATCAGAGGGGCAGCCGGGGCCAGGTGATGTAGGGTCTTTTGATTAATGGAAAAGACTTTGGATTGTGTGATGGCAAGACATTGAAGGGTTTTGAGTAGGACAATAGCATGATCTGACTTACACTTTTAGAGGATCCATATGGTTGCTATAAGAGAATAATTAACTTGGGAACAAATATAGGAGCAGGGAGACGAAGTAGGAAGCTACTGCACCCATTCAGGTAAGAAGCAATGACTTGGGCAGGATGGGTAGCAGAGGAGGTGGTGACAGTTCTGTGGATTTGGATTACACTTTGAAGGTAGCATGAGGGGCCTTGTTGATGGATTCACTGTGTGGTGAATACCAGACCAGTGTACAAAGACCTTATAACTTAATGGATTTATGTGCAAATGAGTGGGTTGGAATAATGGTATCTAAGGTCTATTTCTTCGACATAGTGATTTTAATCACATTTACTATACTTCCTGAGATAGAACGACACTCAACTATTTTATCAGTTGCAGTTAACTTTATTCTTTCTGTTCTAAGTCTCAGCATATCTTCTTTGATCCAGGGAGATTTTTAACAGCAGCATTATTAGTCCACCAAAACAGCAGCTGGAGAAAGAAAATGAATGAATTCTCAATGTATTCATGGAAATGACAGGAAAACGTACAAAAATATTACAAAAAAGTTATGAGGATGTGTATCTTTTAAATAAATATGAGAGAAAGAAACCCATGAAGAGAAAAAAAACACATAACATAAAATAATATGAAAATGGCCCTCAGGGAAGGACCAAAGAAAGGATTATTTCATTTAGCAGCATTAGCATAAAATCGCCTGGCTTTATATCAGAAAAAAAAATCCTCATAATCCACTTTTAAAAGCGCTTGCTCCATATATTATGCATGACATTTCCAGGCTGCCAAATTTCTGATTGAGCTGGTGATTAGAAGACAATACAGCACCTCCTTTTCTCTTTCTTCCTTTCTTGGAAGCAGCATTGCCTCAGCTCTCCTTCTGAATGTCTCATGAAAGTCAGAAACAGAGAAAGCAGTGAGAGAGACATGCATCAAAGAGCTGATTTGGTTAAAGAGAAATACCTAGCGGGAATGTGTAACAGCTAAGACAGGCAGAGTTGGCAGAGGGGAGAAAGGGAACGAGGAGGGTCAGGAAAGAGTGGTTTTACCTGCAGTGTTGAAGGTCACAAAAGTTTCTGATGTTGATAGTATCTGGGTTAATTGCCCCGACTCCAAATGAAATAAAGCGCTGTTCGATTTGCAGGCAGCTCTGAGGAGAGATGGCTCATTTTCAACCTGCATGTTTATATCACGTTACTTAATTGGCCTGTTGAGGCTTGAGGGCTGCTGTGAGGCTGCAGTGGGAAGGGGGAGGATGCGTTGGGGTGTGTGTGTGTGTGTGTGTGTGTGTGTGATGGAGTTAAAAGTGGTAATTTATTATGATTGCTTTCCATGCTCACCATAATAGACCACTTCTGAGCAATCAGGTTGTGCTCCTGCAGGACTTGGGGTGGCACAGGTAGGCATTATTTAATTCATCTGTGAGAAAGTGAGCAACACAGGGAGATAAAGTGGATATTAATCAGAACTGTATGAGATGTGAGATGCCTGCATCTAAATCATTCCAAGGAATCGTCTGGGAAATCAACTCCCTGTTTTCAGCTGGCTTACACATTTTATTCTGGTGGAGGGATATTAGAAGCTTTTTTTCAATCACTTCTTCCCAGTTTGGTTCATCCTAATAACCTCCAGAAAATTCATAAGTCAGGGTGAATTTGCTCTGACTGGAATTTCATTCCACAGTCTCTGAATACTGATAACCGGTACGCATCACTGGGACGTTATCTGATAGCCCGAGTCTCTTTTGAGTTTTTTCTAGGCACTAGCAAGGATTTCTCAATACCTCCTGAAGCACAGGGTCTGGCTGTGCCAGTCTGAAAGCTATGGTCTAGTCAATGCCAGTGACAGAGCACACCTGAAATGGGGGATAAAAATGAAGAACCAGGAATGAAGTGCCAAAGGATCTTGCTCTGAGCTTAATGTGCAGTATGGAAGCAGATTAATTAAACATTTGCCTTGATTTTTGATCATGGAATACAAGAGATATCCTCACTGGCCTTCAAAGAATGTTTTGAAGAGGAAACCTGTTAGTTTGGAACTTACCAAGACTGAAGAATAGGAAGAGAAATGCTGTCTGTTGATTCTCAGCTTTTGACCACATCCATGGCACCCACACCTGAGCTCACCTAGTACCATCCACATGTGGACCTCAGGAGGTTTGAGAAGCCTTGCATTGAAAGTTAACTGCCGCCACTTTAGGTTCTCCCCACTTAGGTTATCCCCTAAATTGTAAGGGGCACCCAGATAATCCAGAATTTTCTCATACTGTTTTTGAAAGATCACTGAAAAGAAAACATGCAGTACATAATCATAACAGCGAAAGATTTTCCAAAAACATATCCATGGATTTGTAGGAGTCCATGAGAAGAGGCACCTGGCTGTAGGATTTTTCTAAAATAAATCCTGGGCCGTGTAAACTACTCCTTGGGAGTCATTAGGTAGGATCTCTGGTGGACAAGTGTATTCTTTTAGGTCTTCTGGGCCTGGTGCTATGAGTTGATGCCCCAGAGCACTTAATGCATGCCTTCCCAAATGTCCCCATCATTTTCCACCTCTTATGTTCCAAGGGACCCAGAAAAACTAGTAGGCCATCTTATATGGCCTAATATAATAAAAATTAGTTTCATGACAGGACTGATAATTTCAAAGATAAATTTACAGGATCCAAAGCTTTTGAAACATAGTTTCAAATTAATAAAAATAAAAAGGTTCCTGTGAGACAAAGCACTTTGTTTACCTTAATATGAAAAGATTCTAATCAAGGGAATGGTAATAAAGCCGAAATTACAATGTTTGGTTACTAAGTCCTGTATCCATTCCAGTATTGTAAAGTACCTCTTCCCAACTGGTTGGTCTTTTCAACTTGTCTATCTCTTTTGGCATATTTGTTGCTTATAGACATCAATAAAGATGGTTAAGATGTATCAACCAGAATGTATTTTTTTTAAATATGTTTATTCTGAAAATACACATTGTTTTTCCAAGGCAGCATTTCAGGCCACACATAAATCAAAGTTGCTTTGTATGTTATTGACTCAGTGGTCTGCTGGGGATTTTAATGGACCTCTAAGCTCTGTTTGGTTCATCTTTCCATGTTTAAAAAAGAAAGAGAGACAGAAAGAAAGAAAGATCTTTGATCTCCATCTTATCTGGGGAGAGGAGAGTGGAAGGGAGCCAGAGATAAGAGAACTAAACTTACCTTTTGAGAAATGCAAGCAACAGAAAATATTAGACACAACTCTAGCTATCACAAGAAAGTGGCTTTTGTTGTGGAGAAGTTAAAGAAAGAGAAAGAAATAGTTTTTCTTGCTTGCCCAGTTCTGCTTTCCTTGGCCTTCTTTCTCTGGTGATTCTGATGCTTTGTCCCATGTGGAGATGATAGTGCCATTCTGGGTGCACACTGAGGCAGAATTAGTCCCATTCCCTGTTCAGTGGCCCTGGTCTCAGTGAGGCAAACCAGATTCAGACCCAAGGGAATGAGGTGGAACAGACTCAAGGGTAAAGGTGGGAGGCAGCAGAAAGGAGCAATCTGCCAACGTCCAGTAGCGTCAACCTGAAAACCTGTTTGACAAAAATAAAGCGTGAAAGCTGGAGCTGATTTTCTTCTTTTAGGCGTTATCACTTCCCACAAAATCCTAAGGTGTCAGTGTCTCTTCTGAGTGCATTTCTGTTCCCTCTCAGATAGCAAGACCATTTTCAAGTCAGGCCTTTGCATTAATCTTTGTATGTTCTCAGTTAATGAATAATATTAGAAACAATATCAGCGCTTTTAGACACATTATGAAAGCAGGACATTGAGCTCCTGTTTTCATAGTGTCCACAAATAACTGAGCTCAGAGTGGAACTCTTTTTCATTCTACCCAGAGCTTTGCTTTGGGGATGTAAAGTGCCTTCCACACGTCAGTACTGCATGTTAAACTGTTCAAAGAAATTCTGTTGGTACTTTTGAATCTAAATATTTTGCAAAGAAATCTGAGCGCTTTCTTTTCTTCTTATTCTGGATTATGAAGATAGAACACAGTCCTCCTGGTCCATCATATATGATCAGCTCTGATTTTATCCACCTGTGAAATACTCATTTTGTAGATTAACTGGGGAAGTGGAAATAGCAAGATGACCCTCCATTTGGCATAGGGGTGTTGCCAGTCTGCATTCTCCATGCCATTTATGATATATATTCAGGAAAAATGCAAACTGACTTTAATATTAATTGAAGAAAAATTATAAATAGGAAGATAAATTCTATACAAAGACTCAAAATCATTCTAAAGATATGTATATAAATTGTAGATTTTCCCAGGTTGGTATTATCTGAACCATGGTTGCTCTTCAGTGGAGCTGAAAAAGCATATGAGGACACAGAAATATGTATATTTTAAAATTGGTGTTTTCATATTTTTTTCCTTGATAACCTAAAGTCAGTATAGATAAGCCAAAAGCACACATTTTAACAATAGTTGATAAAGTCTGTTGCACTGTTGCACCTACAGATACTTTGCCTACAGGATTATTGACCCCATTTATTCCCGATGTGTTACTCCAATTCAGTTCAGTTAGGAATATTTAGGAAAATGATTCAAAGTGAAGAGCTATTAAAAAATCTCTTCACATGTTGAATTAGTGAGACAGTGAGACATGACATGATTTTATTAGATGAAAGATTATCTGGATAAGATTCCCCATGATTTCATAGGATCAGAATTCTAGTTGGTGTTTAATTTTGTGACTTTGCAAAAGGTTACTTGGCCTTATAGGTTGAACCTCTCATTGATAATCTGACCCCTCTCTGCACTTACCTTTCATTATACCCCTTCTTGTGCTTGGCGTCTTAACCTCAAGGAACACTCAGCATTTGCTAAGCTTACCATTCACGTTCCTTTCTTGGAGTGTTTTTTTTTTTTTAATTGTCATGTTTTTCTTTCAACATTAGGACCCCCTTTTGCTTCATTTTCTAGACTGAAATCCTACTTTAAGACCCAACTCAAGTGTATCATAAAAAATATGATCCACTTCTCTATTTGGAATGAATTGTTTCCTTTCCTTCACTCTTTTAGCATACTGGTTCTTGATCCTGGCTATACATTATAATCACTGGAGAGTTGAAAAAATGCTGATGCTTTGAGCCAAACCTCCATACCTACATTTTGTGCACCAGATTCTCACATTAAATCTGAACAATGACCAGCAATAACTTTTTACTCTTTACCCAATTCTTTCTAGACACATGTGGGTAGTATCTCCTTTCAAGGCAACTTGAAGGTACCCGCTGATATATCAAAGTGAGTTTGGATGTGAGTGAATGGGAGCAGCTCACTCCCTTGGGTCTAGTGGTCTTCGATACAGCTGCCCCTGCTTGCCACTGCTATACCAGCCAGGTGAGCATGCTTATGTCACCATCAGTGAGGTACATGAAAATATGGATAAATGTATATGACATGTGTGTAGAAAATTAAGTTTGAGGGGTCCACTTTTTAAACATTACAATAAACACTTCATGTTTTCTTATTCATGTATAGGCAGTGAATCACACAATTCTACCACACTTCCATAGTTGAATCACTCTTGCTTCTGCCATTTTCCCTTCCCTCTTCTGCTTCATTATGACCCTCTGTACTGGGACATCTGCCATCCTAAAAAAAAAAAAGTTATCCCTTGACCCTTCATTTTCTCTATTAACCTTTTGTGGCAGCTTTGATAATGTGCCGGCCTATGTCCTACTAAAGGGGGTCTGTCCTTCACTGAGGTCGCCAACTGATGAGCTTTGGAATCTATCCTGTCTTTGTACTAGTCAGTGCTTCCCGTAGACAGTGCTCCCTTTCAATGATTGAATTTGGCAGGGATACTAATACAGATCCCATCTTGGTAGGCACAGGACTCCTTTATTGGCCAGCTCTGGCTCAAGAACTGATACCTTTGTCAAACATTTGGTGGACTGCATGGCATTCTAGGAGGCTTTCACTCAACCCTCTCCTGTCTCCTTCACTCAGTGTCAGACTTACATTGTTGTCTGACAGCTCTCCTCACCCTCTCCAGCTCCCTCTATCTTCTTTCACATAGGCATTCCCCCTGTAAAATCTTTACATGTTTAATCCAGGCTTGGACTGTCCTTCATGAAGGACCTAGACAACCCCCGGCTCCAATTTCTCTAAGTTCTAAAGTGGAGGGGCTAGCTGGTATAGGTGGGTATCAACCTCCAGAAAAAAAGAAGTAGGCAGTGATGGGAATCTGAGAAGGTGGATGAGATTTGTGATCCCCACACACCGTCAGTAACAGAACTCTGATTTCTTTCTCTTTCCCAATTAGTCTCTGTAGCTTTGCCCCATCAGACTATTCCCAAATAGCAGCCAGAATGACCTTTAAAAAACCAGATCATATATTCACCTGCTCAGACCTTCCAATAGCTTCGCATCACATGTAGAACAAAATCCAAAGTCCTCCTAGTGGCACAAGCCGATGTGGAAAGATATCTCTGGCTTCATATTCTGTAACTCTCCTTATCCTTCTGCTCCAGCTGCCTTCATAGCTTTGCTGTCCCTCAAACACCAAGCTTGCTCCCACCTTCAGGTCCTTTCACCTGCTGTTCCTGCTGCCCAGAACTCTCATCCCAGGTTTTCCCATGGTTCATTCCCTCACTTCATTCATTTCTTTTTCTCTTCCAGATCACTTCTTCAGTGAGGCTTGTCCTTATTATTCTATAGAAAATTGGAGCCATTTTCATTCTCTTTCCCTTTACCCTGCTTTATTTTGTTATAAGCATGTGTATCCCCAACATTATACGATATATCTATTTTTACAATTGCCTGTCTCCCACTAGAGTATTAGCTCAGTGGGAACAGGGACTTTGTGTTTTCCACTGCTGTTTCCTCAGTAACCAGAATAATGCCCAGCACACAGTAAGCATTCAGTATTTATTGAGTGAATTAATTCTGGAATATGAAACATACATGCCAGGAGGATACAGAAAGGAGGAAGGGAAATGGTATGGATCATTTATCAGAATATGTCTCCAGATAGCTTTTTCCTTTTTCTCTCCGCCCCCCTTTTTTGTATTATAAAGAGATCTACTCACCACAAACAGAAGAAAGTTCCATTATATGAACGCCAATCATATAGTGCTAACAGAATGCTTAAAGGGTCAATTTCCCCCAATTTTTCATTAAACAGCCTCGTGTGTCACTAGCCTCCTGGTTACAATGGTTGCAGATTTACGTTGAGTAACATATGATGGGGGGCTGGGTACTGAGTGGACCTGGCAGTCCTGTTCTTGGGTATTCATCGGCTGCTTCCGGTATGGCTTTTTGTATTGTGTCAGTGATGCAAACCAGAGGTCCTTGGGTGCCCAGAGGTCCTACAGAAAGAGACATGGGCAGCAGGCTTAGCCCAAGCTTTTTTAGGCGGCCCTCTATGTGTGACTGGAATGTGAGGAACACAGCTTTCTGCTGGGTAATGAGAAGAAAACATTCTAATAAGGACTCACATTTGCAACATCTGTTTCATTTGGGTAATTTTAGATGGCTAAAATCTACATCTCAGAATGACGAGAGCTCCTATCATCTTACAGATGTTTGCGGTGACGTCTCAAAGCAACCCCCACAATAATGGACTGTAAGGGTAAAGAAGGAATAGGACCCATATTAAGCTTAGGAAACAGCATCCGTTTAAGGCATACTGACACAGAAGAAAACAACATAATGGTCTTTCTCTCTTAGAAAAGCCTAGAAAAGTCTTTTCTCTCTTTTTTTAGAGCTGTAATGGTGAGTTAAGGATTTTAATACTTATATTAACTCTTTCCTTATCCAGGTATCTATACTTAATTAATCCCTACCACTTTTCTAAAGAAAAGCTACCTCATTCAAAGAAATTTCCAGGGATAAAAATTGAATATTCAAGATTCTGATGAAACCCCATTGTTATCAGACCCCCTTCTAAAGATAGCACTTAGTAGAAATGATAGCACTCTTGCTCAGATTTTTCTGGGTAGAAACATGAGGGAGATTAGAAGCTGTTAATTGTATTGCACAGATGATGAAACTGGAGGCCCGTAAAGGATACTTCCTCTTCTTTTCTGCCTCTCACAGCACTTCGCATCGTGCTGTCAGCCAGTGCTTAATAGACATATCTTGAAGAAAATGCATGGCTACAAATGTAGATAATAGTGGCAAAACAGGAAGTACAACTCTGATTTCATAACATGTGGATCCCCTTTTATCCAGCAAATTTTATTCTCTTTTAAATATCAAAACAAAAAAACCCTCCAATGGAAAGCAGGATGATGGAGTGCTCACTTTACAATGTGAGAACTTAAGTACAGTCTAAACAGGCTCTTTGTCAAGCCGATTCCTCTTTGTATGGCTTTGTGCAGTAAACAGAACACTTTAGTGTACATAATCTCATTTGATCCTCTTAATCTCTTCTGAGTTGGATCCCAAAAGCCTTCCTAGACCCAGAAAAGGTTTCAGAATATTTCATTGCCACCTGGAGACTGATATTCTTTCAGTGAACGTGAAGATGAAATGTTCTTTGAAAAGGAGCTGTTTGGTCATCAACACTTTTCTGCCAGATATCAGTCTATTGGGTTCTTTTTGCTGAGGTTAACATGTAGATATGTTAGCTTTTTTTTTTTTTTACATTTTTATTGATTCATAATCATTTTACAGTGTTATGTCAAATTCCAGTGTTCAGTACAATTTTTCAGTCATACATGGACATATACACACTCATTGTCACATTTTTTTCTCTGTGATTTATCATAACATTTTGTGTATATTTCCCTGTGCTATACAGTGTAATCTTGTTTATCTATTCTACAATTTTGAAATCCCAGTCTCTCCCTTCCCACCCTCTACCCCGCCCCACCCCCCCCGGTAACCACAAGTCTGTATTCTCTGTCCATGTTAGCCTTAATATACCACACTATGCTATGTTAACCAGGGTAGGATAAGTTACGCTCTGTTAATGAACAACTCCCATATCTCAGTGGCTTAACAGAAGAAAGTTTTGCTTCTTGCTTACAAAGATGAACTGCAAATCCAGGTGACTCTAGGGTGACTCAGTGGTCTGGGATGATGAATGTGCATCACCCTGTGACTGCACCCTAAGGAACACAGATCTCCCTGGTCATTGTAGCAGGAAGAGCTGGGCCGGGAAGTCCATACTGGCAATTAAATGTTTTGTCCGGGAAGTGACACATATTTCTGCTTACCCGGGCAAGGAAGTATCATCTTCCTCTGTGCCAGGAAGGAGAGGCAAATCAGATGTCAGTGACACTTAGGGATTCCTACTACATAGGTTTTTCTTTTATCAGTCAGTTAGGAAGTATTAAGTGTTCAGCTTTAACTTGGAGTAGACTTAGCAAAATTTTTCAAGGTCTATGGCTTTCTTCCACTGAATGTATTAAAATCGTTACTCTAAACGGTGGAGCCAACTCCCAAATTTTCTCTGATAACAGGCTATGGTGGTCTCATCATGAGGTCAGAACCACTCTGTAAATTCAGTGAATTCATTGGTGAAGAAAATTGGCCCTGTGGTTTTGATAGTGCGTAGAATAAATAGTTGGTTGATTGTCTGCAATATTCATTTTCCAGTGTGTCAGTGAACAATGTGAGAAATGTTTTTTGCCTGGCCTTTTCTTTGTGTAATTTTGGAGAACCTGAAAACCAGCAGAAGCAGGAAAGACTGAGGGTCATAGATTAGACCCTCATGGGTTATGACTTAGTTCTTGGGATCAAATTGCTGTCTCTTGCAAATGTGATTTTGGCCTCCTGCACATTGATCTTACACCAGCTGATAAACTTGGTTTAACAAATCATTGATCATTGAACAAGAGTGTGCAACTCTACCTAAAAGTGAACTCCCTGTTGGTTGCTTTAGTCCAAAACTCAATCATGAGGTTTTAAATCTGGTACTTATCCTGAGATTTGTGTAAGAATCATCTGAACAACTTGTAAAATTAAAATTACAGGTCTCCATTCAAAAATTCTGAAACACTTTTATAGAGCCTAAGAAATCATTTTTAGCAAGAATGTCAGTTGATTCCGATACTTGCTAACCTAGAGGCCACATTTTAAGAAATGAAAATTTGAGAAACACTGAACTAAGTCAGAGAACTTAGATTAGCCAGGAAATGGTCAAAATCTTGTGAATTCTAAGCAGCCCTCAAAAAATATCTGTATTGTCATGTAATTTGTTCAATATCCTATACAAAGGGCTTGGAAAACAGTCTGCATAGTAAAAGCACAAAGAGCTTTCCAAGACTTGACTGCTGGAGACTGCTGTAAATTTTCTAAATAATCTGTACAACGGCTTTAGGCATTTCTTCTAGTTAATATTGAGGGCTTTCCACCCACTCCATTTACTAGTGCCCTTCAGGATTGTAGAAAAGAACAGTTGGCCCTCAATGAGGACAATGGAAAGCAAGTTGAATGAATTCCAAAATGGCATATTTTACTTGAAAAACATGCATTATGCTCTTTTCCAAGTAAACTGCACAGAAAAATGTAAATGAAGCATAAAGCTCTTATGAATTAGGCCCTAAGCGTTTTTCTTTTTAGCATATAAACTGCCACTAAGGATGTGATAGGAATGCATTTTCTACTATTTTTCAAACTGTAATTACGTTTCCCTAGTAAAACTCAAATACTTGATATGGTCCTGTTGCAACTGTACCAGACAGGTAATAATTGGAAAATTTAACGCAGTGCTTTATCTCTTAAATGCTAAAAGGTACGGCTACTCACAGCATACAGAAGAGTTGGCATTAAATATAAAAACTGTGAACCTGGTGTTTCTCTATGATGTTAATTTTGCATCTGGAAATATGTTCCAAAGCTGTAGCACCCTTTTAAATATAAAAGAATAAAAAGACAATTCCTTCCCCAACTTTTACCTGAAAGAACCTATAATCTCCATCTGCCATTCAGTGGTTCCATTTTTTTTTCTCCACATTTACTGTATTTCAGGTTGGAATGTGATGCATGTAAGTCTCAGAGCAGTAAATTAACTTATTTAAGAAGCAAGAGAATAAAATGAAGCAAAAAAGAGGAAAATTCTCTGAAGAGCAGTGTTCAATTGTGTATCTAAAGACCATCAGAAATGGGCACACAATAAAACTCGTACAGTGAGTTAAAGAGATTTGAGCAATGCTCTTCCTATCCATCACTATGGTAGACTTTGTTAGCCAACATTATTTTTTATTACTGTCTTTTTTCAAAATTCAGCAATTTTGTGACTTATACTACATTAAAGATGTGAGAACCTACACAGATAATGAAAGGCTCCTTAAGTCTTCCATATGAATTGATAATAATATTTTTGTAGACAACGCAAATTAGTTTCCACATGGGCACATCATATGCAATTTGTATGGAAAAACCATAGAGTCACAAATTTAGGACAAAGCCCATCATTGTCTGGAATGTGATCTTACATTTTAAGATGCTTAGAAAAGCAAAATCTCTGAAATAATTTCTGATAAGATCTTTCATGAAATCTTCATCCTGACTTTGCATTTTCACTTGGGAAAACTTTGATTTTTTTCCCTAGTGCATGTGAAACCAAAATCTATAGCCCTTTGACAATGGTTCATCTGTACTTGAATTTTTTTATGGATTTCATTCAGAAGTGATGCAACTCATTTTTGTGTCTGTCAAAAGAAATATTAATTTATTTCTGCATGCCATTTTTCATGTCTCATTACTGTGCACATCTGATTTCAAAGGACTTGCTACAGCACAACTTTGTAACTGTGAATTAAAGTTATGATTTCTGAAAGCATTTATCAACTTTGGATGCATAAAAACTAAACTAAGTATAACTGAAAACAGTACAACTTTAAACCTCTAATTAGTAGTTGCAGTCAATATTCTCCAGTAAGTCAGACTGGAAATCATCTCATAAGTATAAATATGTAGCTTTTGACAGTCGGGGAGGCAAGAGAGTATAAAGATCAATAGCTCAGAGTTTGGAATTAGACAAGGGTTTCAGATCTCTGTGTTAACATTTACCAGTAGTCCTGACCTTAAGCTTGTGCTCTTTGAGCTCAGGTTCCCTCATGAATAAAATGGATAAGATAGTAGTTATAATATTTAGGATGTGCTAACTGTTGTATCCCAAATGTATAGTGGTTCAAACACAATGAAATTTGATTTTTATTCACTAATGGTAGTTGATAGTGACCAAGGAGCCTCTCCTCCAGTTAGTCATTCAGAGACCCAGGCTGGCAGCAGTTCTACTGTTTTAATCTCTTTAGGAAAAAAGAAAAAAATTGAGAAATAAATCATCTCTCCATCATTTAATCTATCAGAGAATAAAAGAAATCTTAGAATTGGAAGGTACTTTAGGAACCATGTAACCAACTTCCTGTGAATGGATTTTTGCTTGAATAGTTTAAGTAAAAAGGAGGCAGTGCATTTTCTTATTGTGTCTTGAGTTCTTGAAAATTTTTATTGCAGGCAAAAAATTTGTATCCTCCAGCTGTCCCATCTTACCCACTAGTATTTGCTTTTACCTCAGACATTTTTACTCATTAATTCACTCAACTGATGTTTATTGAGTGCCTAAGGTACATCTGAGATAGTATGCTGGGCTCTGGATATTCAAAATCAAATGTATACTCCTTACCTTGAAATACTTGAAACATTCTACCCTTCATAAAGCATGAACTTGTGCTCGCTTTGGCAGCACTATACTAAAATTGGAACAATACAGGGAAGATTAGCATGGCCCCTATGCAAGAATGACACGCAAATTTGTGAAGTGTTCCATATTTTTTTACTCTAATCTGAACACCCAGGCTCCACACCTTGTGACCTTTCTCTTGTAGCTTTAAATAAATCTACCTTTACTCAAAAAAAAAAAAAAAAAAAAGGCAGGAACTTGTGTCTTAGCCCTTATTGTTTCCCTAGCCCCTAGCATAGTGCAGGCACTTAGGAAGTGCTCCCTCCCTAGTTGTTGAATAAGTAGGTATCATAGTGGAGACAGAAAAGGAAAACAGGCAATGTCAGAATAGTGAAATGTATAATATTAAGGAGGCAATGACTGGGCTCTGAGGGAGCAGCCAGGAAGAGCACGTAACCCATCTGGGCAGTGCACTTAGGAGGAGGTGATATTTGAGCTAAGTAGTGAAGAATGTGAGAATTTACCATGTTATAGAATGAGGGAGGGAAGTTTCTAGAAGAGAAAAATAGCATGTTTGAGGCCTAGAGTTGAGAGGACTTGTCAGAGTGTGATGTAACAGGTTGAACAGTGTCCACCAAAAATTTACACCCCCTCCCCAGGAACATAAAAATGTGAACTTCTTTGAAAATAGAGTCTTTGCAGATGTAATTAGTTATTACAATGAAGCCAGATGGTCTTAGGGTGGGCCCTAAATCCACTGAGTGATGTCCTTGTAAGAAAGCCATTTGAAGATGCACAGACAAACACCGAAGGAAGACAGCCATGTGAAGACAGAGGCAGAGTTGGAATTATGGTGCCACAAGCTAAGGAACTCTTAAGGGTTGCTGGGAGCCCAGATGTCAGAAGAGGCAAGGATGGGTTCTTTTCTAGAGCCTTCAGAGGGAGCATGGCCCTGCTGACACCTTGAGTTCTGGCCTCCAGAACTGTGAGAGAATACATTTCTGTTGGCTGAAGCAGCCCAGTTCGTGATAATTTGTTACGGCGGCCCTAGGAAACGAATACAGGTAGTGTTATCAATGTACAGTCAATGGAGAGTTGGGAAGAAGGGGTTAGCAATCAGAAATGGTGTCCTTTGAGGCTCATCATTGATATAAATATAGTAGGAACTTTTGAAAACTGATTTACCAGATGAACCAGAACTCTCTGTGCCCTCTGTATAAGATACTTGACTGGACACTTCTAGTTAGTAGGTTACTCTCTAGTTTGCCCAGGTCCTTCTGCTCTCAGAAGTTGAGCTATATACTTAGCAAATCTATTGTTCCCAAAACTACTTCTGCCTATTGTACTTGTAATTATGCAATATTATTAAAATATGTTATATATCTTACGGGTAAATTATGAGAGTTATTTCTTTGAAAAATGATGATATGTTTTGGAAAAACTGGAGTATGATTAAAACATTGTAAAAATCAAGAAGACTTATGCAGTCAGAGTGCTTTTCAAGTGTCTTAATGTTTTACATGTTAAAGATACCAAAGCTACAAATTGTAAAGGAGGCATTTTAGGAGTGGTTTATACAAAAAGAACTTTGAGGAAGTTCAGGCAGTGGCAGTGTATACATGCATGTTTGGAGTTTAAGTAAAATACCTAAGGTATGTATTTTTAAATGGTTTTCTGCTTGAACCAACTTTTATACTTAATTTTCCTGATTGCATTGATTAGGAAAGTTTCTTTTGTACTTTGGTAAAGTGACTGAGTAGGAATGTTAGCAGGTACTATCTTCAGGATTAATGAGAACTTTCTTTCAGTCACACTGAATGGGGAGCAAATTTCCTTCTTACCTGGCAAGTGGCTGTTTTAAGAACTGGGATTTGGATTCCCAGCATTCTGAAGTGGGCCTGATGTTCCCTATATAAACAGCATCATAAATGGTGTCTTGTTTTTCAGCCCTGGGAATTTATTTAACCCAAGGTCATAGAGCCAGAAATGCAAACAGTTTCTTCCTTTTTTTTTCCTATATCATGTTCTTTATAATATGCCTCACCAACACAAAGGAAATACTATGCCAGTCACTTTTAGTGAAAACAGTATTTTCTTTTTCTTTTTCTTTTCTCTTCATTTTCTTCCTCCTTTTACTTCTTTAAAATACATGTTTCAAGATCTCATCCCTAGTTTACATACAATCTTTTGGAACACCACACATTTTCAAGTTGGAATAGTCTTCTATGTTTACTTTTTGTTTTTAGCACATTTAAGTTTCAAACTATATTTTGTTTGTATAAACATTAGTATTTAATGATGATGATGAACATAAATCAGTTGATTATTGGGCATGTGGTCTAGAAATAGGAAATAGGTCAAATGATAGGGGAATTTAGCCTGGGTTTGAACTTAGTCATGAATTCAACAATGAATAACTACAAAGTTATTGATCAGTCAGCAAATATTATTTAAATGTCTAGCATTTGCCAGGTACTGTACTAAGTGCTGACATATGATCAGTATGAAGATGAAAGACTGTCAGGTTCTGGAGATTCTATATCAGCATGATCTCTGCTTTCTGGGACCAAAACTAAGATTGCTAAGAGAAGACACTATAAACCTCTTAGAAGAAAATATAGGCAAAACATTCTCTGAAGTAAATCTCAGCAATGTTCTTCTAGGGTAATCTACCCAAGCAACAGAAGTAAAAGCAAAAATGAACAAATGGGACCTAATTAAACTTAGTAAGCTTTTGCACAGCAAAGGAAATCATAAATAAAACAAAACGACAACCTACAGAATGGGAGAAAATATTTGCAAAAGATGAGACTGACAGGACTTAATCTCTAGAATATATAAGCAGCTCATACAGTTTAACAAGAAAAAAAAAAAAAAAGCAAACAGCCCAATCCAGAAATGGGCAGAAGACCTAAACAAGCAATTCTGCAGTGAAGATGTATGAGGGGCCAATAGGCATATGAAAAAATGCTCAGTACCACTAATTATCGGAGAAATGCAAATCAGAACTACAATGAGGTATCACCTCACAGCAGTCTGAATGGCCATCATTCAAAAGTCCACAAACAATAAACGCTGGAGAGGCTGTGGAGAAAAGGGAGCCCTCCTACACTGTTGGTAGGAATGTAGTTTGGTGCAGCTGTTGTGGAAAATGATATGGAGATTCCTCAGAAAACTGAAAAACAGACTTACCTTAGGATCCATCAATCCCACTCCTGGGCATATATCCAGAGAGAACCTTAATTCAAAAAGATGCATACACCCCAATGTTCATAGCAGCATAATTTACAATAGCCAAGACATGGAGGCAACCTAAATGTCCATTGACAGATGACTGGATAGAGAAGTTGTGGTATATATATACAATGGAATACTACTAGCCATAAAATAATAAAATAATGCTATTTGCAGCAACAAGGATGAACCTGGAGAATGTTCTTCTAAGTGAAGTAAGCCAGAAAGAGAAGGAAAATTACCATATGATAACATTTGTATGTGGACCCAAAAAAAAGACAAATGAACTTATTTTCAAAACAGAAACAGACTCGTAGACATAGAAAACAAACTTAAGGTTACCAGTGAGGGAAGGGGGTGGGAAGGGATAAATTAGGAGTTTTCTGCTTGACCCAACTATTATATTTAATTTTTCTGATTGCATTGAATAAGGAAGTTCCTGTTGTAATTTGGTAAAGTGACTTGGTAGGAACTTAGCAGGTACTGGTTTCAGGGTTAACAAGAGCCTTCTTTCAGTCACACTGAATGGGGATACTAACTAATATACATAAAATAGATAAACAACAAGTTCATACTGTGTAGCACAGGGAACTATATTCAGTATCTTGTAGTAACCTATGGTGAAAAAGAATATGAAAACGAATATAAGTATGTTTCTGTATGAGTGAAGTATTGTGCTGTACACCAGAAACTGATACAACATTGTTAACTGACTAAATTTCAATAAAAACAAAACAACTCCAAAAAACTAAGATCGCCAGAGGCAGTAGCTGTAAGCCTTAAAACCCTGCTAGAAAAAAAAAACAACAACCCAAAAAACCCTGCTGGAATATTTAAATGCTACAGGAGGTGGCATTCTCCACATAAATGCTATCAGAAGGAGAGAATGTGCTAACATTTAGGTCCCAAGATTTAAGAAGGCACTTTCCATGTTTAAAATCCCCAGTTAACTATTCAGGAACTTACAAAGTGCTTAGCATAATACTCCCTTTGAGTTAGTGTGGTGTGTTGTAAAAAACACTATAGAGAGAAAAAGAAGACAGTTTCCAGTCTTGGCTCTGACAGTAACAAGCTCTGTGACCTTAGGCAGTTCAGTTTGATTCTTGGGTCCCCATATCCTCCTTGGTAATGATTGGATGCGGTGATGTCTACAGTCTTTTCCTGTTATAAAGTTTTCATTTATTGTACAATTTCAAGGCTGTTTGAAGGACCTAGAGCATCTTTTATAGAATTTTTGAACTACTTCATATTTTCACCACACAGCATGATATTTGAAAGAATAGTTTTTGTCACAGAGACAGTATATAATCTAATCTGCCTTCTTTCACCCCATTAGTGCTCCTATTGGAGGGAGGAGGCAACAAGAGGCCAGTATCTGCTTGCTGACTTGAGGAATAGTTGAAGGAATTAGAAATGTTTAGCCTGGACTAGATGACCTTAGGAGAAATAAAAGCCAATGTGAAGTATTTGAATGGGTGTCATCAAATGTAGGTACTTGTTACACAAAGACACATGCTTTTTGTTCTCCAGAAACTCACTTGGTTGAAAAGATAGACACACCAAAAACATGTGATGAGTCCTAATGTCGAGACAGAAAGGGCTGGCTATTAGAAGACCCTGGTAGAGATAAAATGGAAGTACAAAGGGAAGAGTGGGTTTTAGTCTTTCCCCAGATAGCAGAATAATAATATGTTGGTGAAAGGAACAGAGGACAGGTTTGGCTCAAGTGTAAGGAAAGGCTTTCTAATAATAATTAGAGCAGTTCACCAGTGGATGGTGCATCCTAGGAAGGAGAGGAAGACTCTGCTTTGCACTAAACAAAAAGATTCTGGACACATTTATTGGATACCTCTACCAGATTGGGGGGGGTGGTTAGGTAATCTCTAACTTGCCTTTAGCCACTCAGACTTTGTGAGACCCTCTCAATTAAGCAAACAGATTTCTTTCACTGGAGTCATCTTGTAGGAAACCAGAGGGCAGATTTCATGTTATCAAATGAAAACAACAGCAGAAGCAGCAGCAGCAGCAGCAACAATAGAAAAAGGAGATTGTTCTGATGAAAACGAGAGTGATTATTTCCATTACCATTGCTATCTTCTCCATTAAATAACTCTTATTATCCATAGAAAGACTGCATGACCCCAAACCAGGACAATGGATACATAGAAAAGTCCAAGAAAGCCTCATTCCTTAGCAAGTAGTGGACTCCATGGCTTCTGAAATGAGAGATGCTGGAATGCAGCTTGCGTAGAAGGCGGCTGTGATAGGTTTTACTCCAAAGTGCTAAGCTCGGAAAGCTAAGATTTCCCCTGAGCCTGTTGCCTTTAAGCTGCGTGACTCATCCGAAAATTCACAAAACAAAAATGTGATCACCATGGATTATGCTGCTATTGCTGTTAACATGCTGGCAATGATTGTAACAGGACTTGCCAAGCACACATTGACCCTGTGAGTCACATTGGTTCCTATGGAGATTAACACCATCAACGGTGAGAACAACAGCCCAGAAGTGCGATCGGTGTTAGACAGGGAGGAGAAAAATGACAATATGATCCTCCAGAAATGCAGCAGTTGGAATGAAAAAGGAGCATAGGGTGGCGCAGCTCAGGAGACAAAATGACCCGTAATGGCACTGCAATCTACTTCTCTAGCTCTTCCTGAAAATGGCTGGGGAAAAAGTGTGGTTCCTGGCAGATAGGCTATAATCTACTTTTATTTATCTGACCATTTCCAGCAAGTTCTCTTCTCATTCCAGATAGCTTCTCTCTTCAAAGGAGTCTGTCCAAGGTGACCTCACCACACACCAAATGGTCCTGATGCTGGAACTACACGTCTGATTAACATGTTGGGATCCATGGGTGGGAAGGACATGGATTACTTAGATATATCTTGGTAGGTTTTAGTTTTCACTCTGAATAGAAAGACTTTTACTTCTATTCAAGGAAAACCATGACTTGAATTTTACAATTTAAATGTTTCATCTATCTTAATAGAATAGTTGGGTTACTGAGAGTTAAGAGTCTGTTTTTTCCCTTGGAAGTTGTGGGGAAGGTATGTGCTGGGAAGACCTCCAGCCTCTCCTGTCCTTTGTAACCAGTTCTGTCTGGGCACCACCACAAGCAGCTTTGTACACAGGCTTACCCTGCTGGTGCCTGAGTCTCCAGCCTCTTTCCTAGGAATAAAGAGAAGGGAGAAGTCTGGAAACATATACATTTTCCAAATTCAAGATATGTGACTCATGCCCAGCTCAGATTAATCAGGGTATATAAGGTGAGCTGTATGTTTTCCTGTTTTTCTCTATCAGCAGTTGTGGAAAATGCCTGTTAGTTGCTGAATGATCAAACAGATGTAAGAAGAGTAATTGGTTTCAAGCAAAATCAGATTAAATTGCATCAAAAGTAACCAAGCTGAAATGACAACATGTCACCCTGGAAGAGAAAGAAGATGAAGGTTTTCAAAGAAATGACAAAGCATTTTTGGAGAAAATTAGTGTTACTAAGATAGTTGGAGATGGAAAAACATACCGCTATTCTCCAAATGTTGGTTGATGATGACTATTCTGTTTAGTAGGGGATGTGACTTGGTATACAGGAAAGTGCACTGGGCTGTGCATGATTACAGAATCAGCTGACCACTGACTGTTAGTAGAGTCTTAGGCAAGTCTCCTAAGTTCACTGGGCCTCAGTTTACTAATCTATAATGTAAAGAGTTTGTAACCACATAACTTCAAGGCACTGAACACAATCTCTGACATAAAGTAAAACAATAAATGCTAGTGATTAGGATAATGATGATTTTGACAATGGCAACAATGATAATGGTGATGATGAAAATAATATTGATGTAATAATCATAACTATCAAGGGGTCTTTCCCCTTAGTTCCAAATTCTATGATTCTGAAAAGAGAACTTTATTTGTTATAAAAGTGATTTTCAAGAAGTTGTTTTTTGTAAAGGTTCTGCTTTATAGGAAGCTCAGAGAGTTGTATTTTTCAGTAATTTAAAATCAGTCTTATGCTCTAGGAACATGCTTTTCAAAGTCTTATGTCCTCTGACCTTCCTAAATGGGTGTCCATTCTCACTGTGCTACATTGTGTATATCAGAGAAGCAGCCTAACATAGTGCTTACCAGCTCAAGATCATGGTAATATTCCTGCTCTGCCACCTACCAGCTATGTGACTTTGGGCAAGTTACTGAACCTCTCGGTTTCAGTTTCCTCACCTGTAAAATGGGATGGTAATAGTCATATTTCATAGGGTGTTTGTGAGATGACATGTATTAATACACGTTAAGTACCTAGATAGTACTTACCTGAGTAAATACACAGAGTACACATTCAATAACTATCAGATATTATTATAATTCTTTCTGAAAAATTAAGGATATAAGGAAGATACTGCATTTCAATCTTTTTCATTTATAAATTAATTTGTTGTGAAGCTTTCCAGAGAATACCTTTAATTTATGGTACGTTTGTACTTGTCAACTCAGCTTTGGGTTTTGTTCTCAAATCTTCCTTGAAAAAGGCAAGTGCATGTGAATGTGTGTGTGTGTAAGGAGGAAAAAGCCTCTGCAGGTGAATGCTGATGCCATGTATCTTCCCACAAGATGGCGCAGCTCTCCTGCCATTGTAACGTTCAGCAGCTACCCAGAGGGAGGCAGGGAATTTTGATCAGCATCCAAAGAATCACCTCATCTCTCCCTGCAGAGAGCACAAGACTTCATGTTCTGTCAAGTACATGTTGCTGTTTCTTGCTTTCGATTTCATAGGAACTACAAAAAAGCTAAAGCTACTTTAGCTTTTAATTTTTTCCCCAGTATTTTATTCCAGTCTAAATTTGACCTTTCAAGAACATATTTTGTTGGTGGCTCCTTGTATCTGAAGGATGGGATTAGAATGAGAAGATAGAATCTGTCTCTTGTGTCTCTAGATCGACTATGGAAAACAGACAATTAACAAACAGACACCACAGAAAACAGGAGGTAGAGTATTGGTGGGACCGCCTTTGAACACAGTATTATGGAGGTGAATTTTGTCTTCAGGGTCTCCTGCCCCTTCCCTCTGTTGCAGCCTCTTTTCTATGACCTTTAGGTACCGCTGGACCTGTGCTGCTGGGACCTCAGGACCTTGATGCTCACGCCTCATTCATATCCACCCTTCCCGGCTCCTTACTGTTCCCTCATCAAAGCTTAACTCTTAAGAGACTCATCCCCTCAAGGCCCTTCCAGTTTAATGAAACTCATCTGTTAAAATAATCCAGTCTCCTAATGGATTATTGTGCAGTGATACTTTCCTGACAAAGAAACACATTTATTTTTTATTCTAAGTACTGATAATCCTAGAAATTGAGAGATGGGGCTCTCTGTGTAGACTCTCTTAACAGTGTAGACTCTGTTAACTTTTTCTAATGGGCTATGTTATTTTTGCAAGAACTCTGTATTTTAGAAAAATTATTTATAGAACTAATGAACTTATTTGGAAGCTGTTAAGAGAGTAGGTCTTAAAGGTTTTTATCACAAGAAAAAGAAATTTGTTACTATGTGAAATGTAACATCCAGTGATGGATGTTAACTACACTTTTTGTGGCAATCATTTCACAGTATATGCATATATTGAATCCTTATGTTGTGCGCTTAAAACTTACACAATGTTATATGTCAATTATATCTCAATAAAACTGGGGAGGAATAAAACTAATGAACTAAATTAACTTGATCTTATATATGTATCACATATATATCATATGTGTTTGTGTGTTAGAGGCTTCTCAGATTGTGTAAAATTGCCCCTAAGGTGGAGAGACTAACGTGATGCTAATGGAAATCAAATGACCAAGCTCAGCTTTCTGTTAAGAGCTGGTCTTGGCTCCTTCCTTGCAGAAAGACCTAGCTGGCATTACTCGCTATTTTCCCCTCCTGTGTCATGTGAAATCTGTGCCCTGAGCCTGCTGGCAGCTTTCTAAATCTCTTTATTCCAAATTTGGCACAACTCTCCTTCATCTGTGACTTTGGAGTCTTCTGATGTATTCCCCGTGATTTAGGCTGGAGATGGGAACTATTTCATTAACTTAACTAGTTCCCATAATAAAGAAACTTTTCACCCCTAAAGAATCTGAATGACACACCCTTACACAAATAAATTGTTCATTTATCATTTTGAAGACTATTTTGAAGTCAGTCAAAGTTATTGTATGTTGCCCTCTTGTAGCAGAGCAGAGTGACTTGTATTACTCATTTTCACATGTTCAGCCTTCCAATCTAGTCACTCCAAACTGTCACACTGATCTGTTAGAAATATCAATTAGGTAATTTCATGACTATGGTTAAAACTCTTTGTAGATTCCTGTTCTCTGTCCCTAACATCTTTATACATTTGCTTCAGGGCACTAATAACAGCCTATAATAATATCACTTATTCGTTAGTTTACTTGTTTATTTTATATCTTCTCACCTAGAATGGAGGCTCCATGAACCTTGCTGATCTTGTTCTCCTTTGTATCCCCATGAGCTAACAGAGGGTTACATGTAGGAGACACTCCATAAATAATTGTGGAGCAAATATAGTTCTTTAACGGTTAGCCACTTTTTGTGACCTAGAGCTACCAAAGTACATAGCCAAAGAAGATAAAGTGATGATAATGGGGGGGGTCACCATTTATTGAGCACCTACTATATGCCAGGCATTTCAGTAATTTTGTATCTTGGATTTCACAAGGTTGATTTTATTATTTCAATTTTGTAGATGATGAAGGTGAGGTGAGGTGATGGACTCAAAGGTACACAGAGCTGGAATAAAACCCACATATTTTTGGTTTCAGAGTTGATACTTCTATTATTCCAGGCATTGTCTTTATTGCATGATCCTTACATTTCCCCTGATTCTGAAGATCATAGTATTCTTTCCAATATGGGGTGCAGTGACACACAGATAAATGTAGCATATACTTGCATATTTTCTATCCTAACTACAGACATAGATATGTTAGGGGAAATGTATTTTTTTTAATTAATAAAGTAACTATGGTGCTCTCAAAGATTTTTCAAACTGTAAAATATCTTGTAGGCTAGATTAGTGGTAAACCCTAGGATCCAGAGGGAAGGGCAATTCTCTGCATAGCCAACAGGTACATCCATCCGTGACTTAGCTCCCATTTATCTGGGTTATGGAAACAGAGAAGGCTGAATGTAAAGAATCTAAAGAGGTAATTTCTTAAGAAATGGGAAACATCAAGGCACAAGCATTCCAGTTTGGCTGTTCTTCTGCGGGAGGTAAAGACCCAAAATGGAGAGAGACATTCCTCCTACATTCCCCTATTAGAACTTAAGCAGTGCAGCAGTGCAGGGGGAGAGGCACTGCTAGTTGGTGGACAACTGGTGCCCAATGGAAGATGCCAAGGGATCCTGCCAGCAGTGGTGGTGCCTGGTGTGTATACTGGCACACAGCAGAAGGGCCTGTGTCCAGCAAAGGTGGCAGTTCTGGACAGAACTGGTAGCCATTCCTTAGTGATCCGTGCCAGGCAGAAGGGGGAGTGATATCTGGGAGATGCCAAGAGGTATCTGACCAACTGGTTTTGTGCATGAACCAATGTGCAAAAGCCTTGGAGACAGAGAGAGAGATATGTAGGAACTTTATAGGGGTTGTATTCTGTGCTAGCTGATGACAGCAAGATGATTATTGAGGATGTGATACACTTTGCACTCCCAGGCTGGGTTAGCTTGTTCTAGGGCATGAAGAATACTCCTGTCTCACAGGACAGTAGTGAGGACTGAAGGATATATGAAATATTGCTTAATGCCTGGCATATAGTAGGTGATTAACATGGTTAATCTCCTCCCCCACCTTTACTGTGGTCTGTTAGAAATACAGACTACCAAAGGTATTGTGTCATTGTGGTATTCCTACTTAAAGGTACTTTTTAGGAAGAGTGTAACAATTTGACATTCTATTGAGAACATTAAAATAAAATACCAATTCTGAATGTACCAGGGGCCATTGTAAGTTCTTTATATGTGCAAATGTATTTAATCTTATTAGGTGTATACTTTTACTGTCTCCATTTTATAGAAGAGGAACAGAGGTGCTAAGAGTTTAGGTAACTCACCCAAGGTTTTACAGTTAGCAAGTGGAAGAGTTAGAATGCACATCTGGGCAGTGACCGTGTACTTTACTACATTTACTGCTTGTTTATATCAAGTATGTTCGGGTAATAAAGAAAACATTGAGTGCTTTCTGTAGGCAAGGCACTGTGCTGGGTGCTGCAAGCTGTGTCATACGCTTGCAGAACCCCTGGGGGCCACTCACCATGGTCTAGGTTAATGCAGTGCACAGCCTGGGCAGCTGTACACGGCAGCCCTAGAGTATCCAAGATGTGTTACTTTCCCTGAATCAAGGCATTCTATGAAAGTGCCATTATAGAGAGCAAAAAATGCCAAAGGAGCAGAGAGGACTGAGAGATTAATTTTGAGTCTTTTATCTATTTAAAAGGCATAGAGATATAAGATAAATTTGTAGGTAAACAGTTTCAAATTCATAGATTGTCCTTCATGGGGACCAATGACAGACATGTCTCTAAGACTTTAGTAACTGAAAACATCACTTTTCTGGGCAACAGGTATTGCTTTATTTCATGTGGAGTGTATTTCTTTAGTAGATTAAGTTATCTTTTTGTTTTGGTATATAGAAGCTTAGAACTGAACTGAGGTTCCAGTTATCATAATTGTGTGTGATCTTGTGGTGTATGTTCTAGTCAGCTAGTTTTCTCTCTGATCTCTTTTATCTTTGCTGTGATTTCCTTTAAATATTTACACTTCTACATCTAATTGCATGCATTCTTGCTGGTTGACTCCAATCTTTGGTCATGGGGTAGAGTCAGTGAGTGTGATGTTATTCTCCCTTATAGGGGCATCAAGCAGGCCCTCATGTGTGGTACCAGTTCACTGTACAGAGTGACCAAGCACAACAACTTAAGCCCCAGTGTTTGATGTAAATGACTCCTGGCTATTTCAGAAGGAAGAATGTTTTTCTGCTCTTTGTAGAAGTGTTGCTGTTCTTGTGGCTGATTGATTGATTATATGATGACAGTCCAGCTGTAAAGACTATCATTTTGACACATTTAATATTACATTTGGTCCACTGAGGTCTGGCTTGATTTTGATAAACACTTAGGTGAAAGGGAAAGTCTGTCTCCTGATAGGGCAGCCGCGGAAGTTTATAGAAACAAGAAAGCAGGTGGTCTTAGTGAAGTAAAGATCAAGAGAACTGCATACAATTCCCACAGGTCTAATCTGTTCCTTTTATGTGCCATGAGGTACCACATTTAACATCTGCCAGGGGTGGGACTTGGTATCTATTTCTGTTGGAGAGGAAAGGAAAAATAAGAAAAAAATGTTCCCAGATTTCCATCTCGTTTAGTCTTTACAACAATCCTGAAAGATAATCATTTCTAAAATGTTTATCTGTTACATGGAGGTGTAATACAGCTTCAGAGAGGTTCAGGACCTTGCCCAAGGTCACAGACTTGGACTGTAAAAAAGCTGGGATTAGGAATTGGGTGGGTTTGACCCTAAACATGATCACCCAACTCTTTCAGCTTGCAGTATGGTGCTTGCTTTTCTAACAGCAGGTCAGGATTGTTAACTGTGATACCTTAGCTTACTGAAGCCGTTAATAAAGAGGGAAATCACAGTACCTCCAAGAGGGAGAAGTACCTCTGCAGTCTTGTCTGACTGTACAGTTTGTGTGTAGGAAGGCAACAAATCCCTTTGAATCCCAAACTGTTTGTCAGGCTCTGAAGGGTCTTTCAGGTGACTTGTATATTGATTGACTAGGGTTGCAGGTGTGGTGTTTTGTGACCATCACAGACCACAGCTGCCATTAGTGCTGCTGGGACAGCCTATTCAGACAAAGAAAATCATTATCCATTGCTCATCACAGAGGAAACTGCCTTTGCTCTGTGCTGCCTTCTTCTGGTTGGGTTGGGTTAGGAACTCATCAAACCAGAGACATAAATAGGATGTGATTTTTTTTTTTTTTCTGATTTAGTGTTAATAATTCAGGAGTTCTGGGCATTATATGTTTTAAAAATCCAAAGTGTGCAAAAAGTGTATAGTTTTATTTTCTTAAGATGTAGCCCATGTACTGCTAGACCTCTGAGAAAGCAAAGGGCTTAACTACTATTACTGACCTTGGCCTCTTAAAATCCTCTGTGGCCACTATGGATAAAAGAGAGTCAGTATCATCCATTCTGGATCAGAATCTTCTCTGGAAGTCTTAGAGGGCACCTTGATGTTTCCATGGCCTCAATTTGCAGCATGGTGTGAGAAAAACCTCTGCATGTCATGGGGACAGGGACTAGATAAACAATGCAAGCAGTGTGTTTACAGATATGCAAATAAGCATGCAAATTAGACTCCTGTTGGCTTCATTTAGAATGTAATTTAAAATTAATTAAAAATTAAGAGGTAAATTAGAAGCTAACATTCAACACCATATGGGAAGATACACATATTTATCAGAATGGCATGTATATGTATACTGCATGGATAGGAGCTAGTTGTGATGTGTGCAGAATTCCTCTATTTTGATATTGCATAAAATCCTTGTAGGGAAATCCAATATGTTGTAAGATTATTTTTTAGTGCTCTATGAATTAAAATTCACTTTAACGTAAGGATTAAATGAATACATTTCAAATGCATTAAATTCTCTGTAAACTTACACTAAAGGACACAGAGTTTTGCAGTTGGAAAGTGAAATGATAAATCAGGTACAGTTTACCTCCATATGCTATAAAATATTTGTGAAACTCATTTTTCTCAAATGGGGTCATTGAGCACAGTCACCCTGCCAGGCCTTTTGCATATTGTTAATATGCGATCTATGCTTGGAAAGTAATGATTTCCTCTCTCAGCCACTCAAGAGTTCTGGGTGATTAATGAGTTAATGGCTGCATCCACACAAGGCCAAAACAACTCATTGAAAAGTGAAAAATTCAATCACTCCACTGGCTGTTTTGTCTACAAAACAACCAAACAACCTCTGTGATTGATTTTCTTTTCACTGAATTGATTGCTATTTTTTGGCAACTTCGTTGAATTAACCAGTTGTTTGATACAACCAGAGTGTGGATCAACTCCTTATGTGAGTATTGTAAAACAGTTCTATGTCAACCTTTCTACCATCCATAAAAATAGATTATAAGTAAGGATTGAACTTACAGTACCTGTGTAAGAAAATCAGAATTTTTCCATACTTTGACTGTCTTGGATGAAATACTTAATTGTATCAAAATGATAGGTTTTAATGTAATGACAAGTAATACAAAGGACAACTTATTTTTTGAAAACTTCACAGAGACAAAGGGATCTGAAGTCAACCAGAATAAAATGACCAGAGTATATGTCTTAAAGAAATGAAAAATTAACAATAGTGACAACAAAAAAGTAACAACAAAACTCCTACAAAGACTGAAGGAAATTTCAGAAGAAAATGAAAAATTAACAATAGTGACAACAAAAAAGTAACAACAAAACTCCTACAAAGACTGAAGGAAATTTCAGAAGACAGTGCAACTAGTGAGCAAATTAGGAATTTGGAAGCATATTCTGAGAGCTAGAATGGTCAGTGTTGAATTTGGTAAATAGGTGTGACACTGAAAAAAAAGATTCAAGAAAGAAATGTGTGCTCTTGGCTGGTATACAGATGTATATACACTGTTCTAATAAAATTGGACATTGAATAAAAATAGTTTCTTGTATTCATTTATCTCTGTTAATGCTGATTGCTTCATTTTTAATAATGAAGCTGGCAGGCTCTGGGTAATGTGATAGAAATATTATTCTTTAAAATGTTGGAGTGGAGAGCAGGGTAAAACACACCTGTTAAGGAGTCAATTAGCATTTGGAAAGGAAAGAAAGTTATATTGTAGGAAGCTTTGCTTGTGATTTGTCCTAATTTAAAGGTGCAGCAGGTGTGCAAAGAGGAAAGGAAAGTTCTCATTGTTATTTCCTGCAGTTGAATGCAAAGAATCATATTTAAAGAAGAGAGAAATTTATTGAAGCTAATGGCACTACAGAGTAGAAATGAGCCTTGGCAATCACTTACTCCAGCTCTTCTTAATTTAAAGATGAATCTACTGAGGCTTCTAAGCGTGAGAAGACCCGCTCAAGGTCATAAGACCCTTTCAAGGTCATGTGGCTAGTTTGTGCTGGAGGCAGAAGAGGTTTCCAGATTCCTTGACTGTCAGGCTAGGAAATAGTCCCTGTGAGTATGTCAGAGATGAATGAATAAGGTACAGGTTTTAAAAGTTGGAAGACAAGGTATGAATTCATTTCAAGAACTGCATTTGAATAGAGGTTGTAGTAGATGGAAGGGCTCACACTAGATGGAAGTGCTCACACTGAGACCTAAGAAAGTTGAAGCCAGCCCAGGGTCCCCTTTCTGGGTTGCAAGAGTTAAGGTCACAAGGAGTTGTAAGGTGGGCCTTCCAGGTTCCAGGAGAGTCAATGGTCCTGGAGGAGGTCTACCAGCTGATTTGAGAAGAGACACAGAGGAATAGAGAAAGGAAGGTTGAGATGAACTTCTGGGTTTGGAATTTCTGGCAATGCTGGAGCCAGTCTCAAAGCAGCGTAAGAGAATTCTCATTTTCCAAGAAAAGAGAATTGTAAGAGAGAAATTTTTTAAAAAGCTAGTGCTATAAGGGCTATGGTGCTGTGGTGCAGAGGGTAAAAGTAACATCAAAAAGGATCATGTTCAGGTGAAGCCGTGCAGTGATGAGGAAGCCCAAACTGGGGAGAGTTCTGGAAGAACCTGTGATAGACAGATGTAGAAAGGTCAAATGTGCATTTGACTCAAAGGCATTTTAACACAGTGTCTGTGTAACTGTGATGCTTGTCTGAGGAAAATTGACAGCTTGTCACTGGACATTGCAGTTCTGTTGTGGCATGTTCATTCATATTTAGTAGACATGGCTGAGGTATTTGCCCACCATCAGCCTGAACCAACGGCAAACTAAAACAAGATCTCTAATCAGAGATCTGAATTGTGGGCCACAGGCTTACAGGGGTCATGAAGTCCTAGATTTTGATAGGATCACGACGTGGCTTATATATTAATAGGAAGAGGAATCAAAGTTAGTAAAGGCATGGTAGGCTGAGGAAGGGGTTGAAGATGGGGGCTAGTGGAGCAATTCACTTAGACTTTCTGTTCCTAGAGAGAGTAGAGGTAGGACAGAAGAGAGAAACAAGTGAGGTGGTCAGTCAGGTATTTTGTCTCTCTCTCTCTGTTTTTTTTTTGTTGTTGTTGTTGACCTGGAGTAGGAAGGACACCCAGTAAGAACAGCAGGTTTTTGTTTTGAGACTCTGAAAGGGCCAGCACCAACATGGGACAGTCATAGTTAAGAGGGGGGAGAATCTCTTGAGGTTGGCACTCGTGAGGGTCTCTCATTTCCTGTTAATGAGGATGCTGAGTCTGGAGCTAACAGGGCTGGTGTGACAGCAGCAGGACACTTAAGCTGCCTTACTCCCCTACCCCTCTCATTGCCACCATAGGGAGAGAAGCAGCAGGAGGGGAAGGCTGTTTGAAAGATGGAGTGATTTTATTCAGGAGAGACTGAGTATTCCCTAAAGCAGCGGTTTAAATTATTGGATCAGACTAAATTTAAACCAGGTTAGACATTTAGTTAATTTATTTTTCTCTAACCAGCAGGTGGAAGTTTGGAGGAAGACAAGATTATAGACAAAACAAAGGCAGTACATTTTCTCTGATGAAAAAAGTCTCTTAACATTTTCATATCCTGTTGGTTTTCGAGGAAACATAGAAGTGCTTTGTAAGAAGTAATCTCAAAATTGACATGATGGATTAAAGATGGGAAGACATGTTCTGGAATGCCTAATTGCAACATTAGTCTATGTCTGCACACATAGACCAACATGGCTATTGAAAAGTTTTTTTCTTTTTTTTTAAAGCAGTTGAATTCAGCAAGTCAATTATTTTTTGCTCAATATGACAATATTTGAATTGAGTGAATTTCTTTTGCCCTTTTTTTTGTGGGTCTATGTTCACAATCTTAATATCAGAGTGAAAATTTTCTCACAGAAACTTTCTGTAGTCTTGTAATGAGTCAGATTTAAGGCATTATTCTATCTGGAAATATCGGAGGTGGGGGAAAGTGAGGGATTTCATGTGATAGGCCTAAGTCCAGTCCAATCACACAAAGGTTGACTGCTCCCTTACTCTGTGGAGGGCACGTGACAGGCATTGAGGGTGAAAATGGACATCAGGGAGGAGGAATGCCATGAAGAAATAAAAGACATAGGGAATCGTTTTGATTGGAGGAGCCAGGAGGGCTTCATAGAGGAGATGGCCTTTGTGCTGGGCCTTGAAGAAAGACTTCCATAGGTGAAGATTTTTCATGGGATAGGCACTTGAGCTGCAGATACGTGAATAAAGGAGCAAAAATGAGGAAATGCCCAGTGGGTCTGTGGCGAGTGCAGTAGTCTGGTGTGCCTAGAGAGAGATGACTTGGTGGTCTCTAGTGGAGGTAGAGGAATGGACATGGGGTGGGGTGAGGGTGAGCCGGAATGGGGTGGGGCCATCAGGAGATAGTATTAGAGAGGAGGGCTGGAGCCGGGGAGTGAGGGTGATTGAGTAACAAGGCCAGCATGGCCTACCTGCTCTAGCAAAACACTGCCTAGTTTTGGTAGATGTCATTGTCTCTGTGACTGGGGCGGAACTGGAAGAATCAGAGCTTGTCATTTTCTGGCACCTGCCATGTCAAACTAGGTACTTTAGGGCTGTGCTGCTCGAGTGACTGTTTTGATGGGCTCTGTTGGATTGGACTGACTAAAGCTCTTGGACGTTGTCAGTTCTACAGAGGAGAGTTACCACTCAGACACCATGGGCAGCAGCAGCCGTTGGCCAGAGTATCAAAAGAAACAAGGGAAGACTCAGTAAAAAGGAAATGCAGCCAATACCAAGGGCTCCAGTTTCTACACTGGATAATGAATAAAGGTGGCAAAATCTCAAGATAAACCCAAACCCTAATTTATTCATGAGGTTCAAGCAAAGCAGCAAACTCTTGTGGGTATATTATAAAATCTCTCTGTAGGCTGGTATTTTTAATTTGTTATTGGAGTGTAACACCTGTGTTGGTTCATTCTTACTCAAATTCCTGAGATAATTAGTTTCATAGAATTTTGCTAGGTTGGCATATTTCCCTTGCTCCCATCTCTCCTGGGAATATCAAAACTAAAAGACAGGTACTCTTATCACAGAGTTATATTAATAAATTTAATTAACATAAAACAATATTAATCCAACGGCTGTCACCTGAGGCCGGAGAGCTTTTCCTTCTCTCAGGCTAATCTTGTATCTGCCGGTGTTTTTTTTTTTTTTAGTCAGGTTTGAGGTATAATTTACATAAAGTAAAATCTCCCCTTTTTAGTGTTCTGAGTTTTGACAAATGTATACAGTTGTGTAATTATCATAGTTAAGATGGCGAATATTTCTGTTACCCCCAGATTTTCTTGTGCCCCTTACTAGTCAATCCCCTTCCCTCACTCTAGCCTCTGGCAACTACCAATTCCTGTTACTACAGTTTTGCCTTTTCCTTAATGTCTTTTGAGTGTGGCTGCTTTCACTGAGCATACTCTGCTTTCTAGACTCATCCATGTTATTGAGTGTATCATTTTGTTCTTTTTTACTGCTGAGTATGTTGTATGGATGTGCTTGAATTTGTTTGTTCAGTTAACCATTTAATGAACATTTGGGTTGTTTCTAGTATCTGGTGGTTATGATGAAATTTGCTCTAAAAGTTCACGTCCAGGTTTTTGTGTGGATATATGCATCCATTTTCTTGATGATCTAGAAGTGGGTCATATGGATAAGCATGTGTTAAACTTTAACTTCCAAACTCTTTTTGAAAGTAATGGTCCCCTTTTGCATTCCTACCAGCAATGTATGTGAATTCTAGCTGCTCCATATTCTCACTAGAACTTTGTAATTTCAATTTTTTTTATTTTAGTCATTCTTATAGGTGTGTAGTAGTATCACATTGTAGATTTAATGTATGTTTCCTTAATGAGTAATGATGTTGAGAATATTTTCATGGGCTTATTTTCCATCCATACTTTTTCTTTGGAGAAGTGACTGGCATTGGCAAAAGAACAGGCACATAGATCAGTGGAACAGAAGAGGCAGTCCAGAAATAGCCCACCTGTATATGGTCCATTGATTTTCAACAGAGGTGCCAAGGTAATTCAATGGAGAAAGGATAGTTTTTTCAAGTGGTGCTGAGACAATTGGACATCAGTGTGCAAAAGAATGAACTTAGACTCATACCTAACACCACAAACAAAAATTAGTTTAAGATAGTTCACAGACATAAATGTGAAACCAACACTATACAAATGCAAGAAGAAAACATAGGAGAACATGTTCATGATGGTGGGTTAAACAAAGTATTCTTTGATAGAACACAAAAAGCATGGATCATAAAGGAAAAAAGTTCTTAAATTGGACTCCACAAACTTAAAAGCTTCTGCTCTTCCAAAGCTACTTACTATTAAGAAAATGAAAAGACAAATCACAGACTGGGAAAAATATTTACTAAGTATGTATCCAATAAAGGACTTAGATCTAGAATATTATAAAGAACTCACTACTCAATGACCTTGCTGGTCTGCTCTCCTCAGTCTACAATGTTCCAGTGCCTCCACACATGAACTTTCCTGGACTGCATAACTCATCACCTTTTCTTTACACTCACCAGCTTTTTTCTCCCTTTCTCTCTCTTTCCCTCCCCCATTTTCTCTCTTTCTCTCCCCCTTCCCTTTTGATCGATCGATCGATCGATCGATCTATCCCAACAGAAAGAGCTCTAATAGCTTTCTGGCACAGTGAGTAAAGAATGTTTTCTTATATTGTGAATTCTTTTAGTATAACCATGATTTTGTGTTGAGCTTCAGTTTGGGGGGCTGAGTGAGAAGGGGACTCTGTGAGAAGGTAGGACTCTTTTAATGCACCCCAGTTATTTGATTAGACTCAGAACTGATGTGACCAGAACAGGGGTACTAAAACCCAACCTTTCAGAGTAGTATACTTTATTTTCTCTCACTGACAAGATCTCTTCATGTCTTTATGGGAAGGATAAAGGGAAGAATTGGCAAAGACATATGACCAACAGTTGCAGGGGATTTCAGGCTGCAACTCTGAGTTCTTTGTGAAGCACCTCCTAGGATGGAGTGGTGGGGTTGTTCAGGGAATGCCCCCACCTGTCCCTCCTGCGACAAGGGTTAGCAGGGAAGCGAAAAAAGACTGAAGCAGAGCTGGGGGCAAAGCTGGGCCTAGGAGCATACTTCTTGGTGAACCATCCTGTTTGCAGGAGAGAAGTGGTTTTACACAACTGGCAGAACTCACTCCTAACGATTTTTTGGCTCCCTGTTTTAGTTGCTCAGAATGAGGGCTCTGCCCCAACCTTTTTTTAAAGCAATAACTAGTCAAGAGCTATGATTCTTTCCCCAACCACTCTCAGAGCAAAAGCCTAGCAAAGAGCTTTGGAGCTGACTGAAAATAAATACATGATGTATATGCATAACTGGGACATTGTGCTGTACACCAGAAATTGACACATTGTAACTGACGGTACTTCAATTAAAAAAAGAAAGAAAAAAATTTTAATATATACTTCACACACGTTAGAGGAGTGTGTGAGAGAGGAGAGGTCATTACTTGGTGTTCAGGCAGGGACACAGACTCTATAACAACAGCTTCTAATCACACGTCAGTATCTCAGGAGCTTAGTCACTGATAGAGGCTTAGCCTGATTATAGATTTTCCTCCTCAGCAATTAGAAATGTCCCAGAGATTCAGCTGGCTTGTCTCTGCAGCCCATTGTAGAGGTTCTTTGCTCTATGTTTCATTGCTAACTGCCTTTTGTACTGAATTTCAGATAGAGTTGATGTGTGTGTGTGCGTGTGTGTGTATGAGAGTGAGAAATGCTTTCATCTGAGACCTTTATTGGTATGGATCCCCTTATTTGGAATTAGTCTTTGAACTATAGAACAGAGATTCCAATTTTTTTTTAGTTGAGGTTTTTTTGTTTGTTTTTTTGTTTTTAAATTAAAACCTTCCTTCAGTCTTTACCTGCTAACTATCACATTTCTGGTATCTGTTAATTAAGAAAATACAAAATGGTATCATGACCTCAGTATATTGGTAAAGGATTAAAAACAATAATACCAGCAATTAAAAGCAGTGGTGTGGAGATGGATGAGGCAAGATTGCAAATTTTTTGCTCTAACTCCAAGGACCCTCAGGTGGGGTGAACCCATGGGCTGTAGAAAATGGATGGGCTGGCGTGTCATTCTTACTATATTTTATTTTTTCCTTTGCTCCATTTATTTCTTTTGGAGCACTTACACTGCTGGCTGAGAGTACAAAATAAAGGTCATGGATCATAACATGTCTCAGCTGGAAGGAATCTTAGGCATCCTTTAGCCCAGGCACCTCATTTTACGGATGAGGAAACTGAGTCCAAGAGTGGGAAGGTGCCCTGCCCGATTGCAGGCAGTAATGCAGGCAGTAATCTTGTGATGGAGTTAGGAGTGTGTCATGCCTCTTCACTGTCTCTTTCATATTTTTCCTCTTCGGCAGTATGAAGAACAGCTGCCTGTCTCTCTGGCCCTATAACGCATTGGAAGGAACCACAGTTTGTGTATCAGCCTAATGCATTTATTTAAAAAATTCTTTTAATGTTAAAAAGCTTGTCCCTCAAGTTCAATTTGCTTGAAATCATTTTTTTTAAAGCCTGTTTATGTGAGAAGGCAGCTGAGTGGACCAGCATAAACGAGCACATTCTCTCCTGGTTGGTTGCTCCTTTCCTAGTGTGCTGGTGCCTGGGAGAGTACTAGTCAAGGACAAGCTCTCAGGTGGCGTCCACCTGAAAGCAGACGTGACTTTCCAACTCCTACCCTTCACCAACCTGGGTGAGCGTTGCTGCCTTTCGAAGCACCAGTTGTTATGCCCAGAGTGCCCTGTAGAGGGCAGCCTTTCCTTTCCCATGTTTTACTGTCCTGGAAAAAGTCCTGGCCTTTACCTGGGATGGAATGGGCTTGCTTGTCACCTAAGTGCAAATGTCATTTTAGCACTTCGCTGGTCACAACACCCTTTCTGGCCTTTATAGGAAATGACATATTCTTGTGTTCTTTGTCTCCAACACATGCTGCAAGAAGACAGTTATTATGCTTTAAAAGGTAGGAAAGAAAATGCAGAGACCTGTAGGCCAAATATCAGGGAGCACAGAGAACAAAAATCAGGTTTCCATGTCACTTGGGCCTTGTGGAAAGTAGAGAAAAGAAAGGATTGGCCTTGTGTCCTGTTGCTATTAACAAGCTTTCCACTGTCATTTCTCTTCCCGGGGTCAGAGGGATAGTAAAACAAGATTGGTGCTCTCCTGAACAGATTGGCTTTCCCTGCTTCCATCTCTGCAGCTTTGCCCCCAGCCCACCACTTCCCCATCCCTTGCCCTCCTTTCCTCCCTGCTTGTGTGCCCCTGCCATGTAGGTCTCTTTATCAGTCCCTTGAGCTGTTCTTGGCACAGATGCAGCAGCTGAGAGGTGCTGGTGCTGCCAAATGCCCAGCAGCGGCAGGTGCCAGGGAGGCATGTAGCGGCCTGAGACAGCTTAGGAAGAGCAGTTTTATGGCCTATTACAGTGCTTGCTTTCCCTCAAGGCACAAGCTGACAAGTGGTTCCATTCTGCCTAGGTCTCCGAGACACAAAAACTCGCTTTGAATTACAATCACCACTGCTCCTGGCCAGATCTCACAATGTCCAGAGGTACGAGGTACTTTCTTCACCAGGCAGTGATATTCACAGTTGGTTTTTCTTCCTATCTGACATTACACCGAATAATACTGTTATTGAACACTCACCTAACACATCCCAAGTGCCAAGAGTGCCCTAAGTGCTGTTCAAATGTTACCTCATATTCTCCTCATCTTTCAGCACTCCTTTGAGGGAGGTACTATTACAAACCTTGTTTTCAGATCAGGAATTGGTGACATGAGAGAGGTTACATACCTTGCTCAAGGGAATATACCCATTGATGGGCAGATCCGGGCTGAGCTTCCAATCCAAGCAGTGTGGCTCCCCTCCCTGCCCCTCAACACCATGCTCTGTTAGTTTGGGAGACAGCAGTGAGCTCACGTTCTCTGAGAAGAGAGGAAAGCTTACCTTTAAGAAAGTATGAAAATGTTGTGCTGCCTCAGTTTCTACAAGATGGTCTGTCTTGGGAGGCAAAGTGCTGCAGACTGCTACAGACAGCAGTAAGCAGCAGCGTTATCAGCTGCCTCTTCCAGCAGGATCTTCTCCACCTGCCAGGACAGTCTCAGCGTGTGCCATGGACCACAGTGCATGTCATGCCATTGATTCCTCATTGGAAACAAAACTGCCCAGCCTCAGCTGTTCCTGGGGGCTGCTAAGTGCTTCAAAGAGCAAAGTCCTTACCTTTAAGTTAATTAAGTAAACAAAGGCTGCCTGTGTCTACTACGTGCCAGCACGAAGCTCAGTTTTGGGGATATGGAGTTCATAAGACACAGTCTTGCTGTCTAGTACCTCGAGGTCTGGAGAGGGGCAGATAAGTCATCAGTGCCAGAAAGCCTGTATCTTTGCCCTAGGGTTGCACTCAAGGAGGTAGATGCAAAGTCCTTCTATCCCTCTTCAGGGTTCTGGTAAATGGGGTGTGACCCAGAATCTTAGTAAATAGGACTGACTGCAAGTGTTGGACTGGAGGAACTACCACCTCTATCAAGGAAGCTATCCTGGAACATAGCAAACTACGCCTTGCTGTAAACTCCTAACAGAGCAAGGAGAGTGACTTGTGGCTCATATATGGAGTGGGCAGTTGAAGCTTTAATTGCAAAAGCATTATCTGCTGCTCATTTATTGACAGCACCTGGAAAGTGTATTATCTCCACGGGACATTTCTGCTGCACCCAAGTTTCATTAGGTCAATCTTGAAGGAGGAGTCTGTCCCCTGGTTTGGAATCTTCACATTTGGAGGCATGTGCACCTTGTCCTAGCATATGCCACCAAGAAGGAAGAGAAGAAAGAAAAGATAATACTGCTGGATTTGAACCTGAAGGTAGAAGTGAGGAAGAGGGAAGAGAAGGAGGAGCCACCAGAGGGAAAAATGCCCCAAGGAAGAACAGGCTGGGCCAGCTGGAGCTGTGATGGGAAATACATGTGTGGTGCTGACTCTGGTCCTGACACTGCTCCTATGACCTCATGTTCCACCATTCACAGCAATCCTGGAAGGGCGTGACTATTACTATCCCCATTTCATAGATGAGTTAACTGAGGCACAGAGTAGCTAAGTAATTTTTCCAGGGGCACATAATAAGCAAGTAGCTGATCTAGGATTTGAACCCAGCAGCCCGGCTGCAGAGTCTAGGTCCTAACCACACATCACTCTGCCTCTAGAAATAAAAAAATTACTCTATCCAGTGGCATAGAATATTCTGCTCAGTAGGGCTTGTTTCTTTTCTTCTGTGTGGGCAGGCGATAATGTTCAACTTCAAATTTGACCAAGTGCCTCACAGCCAGCTGTTTGGGAAGTAGGCAGGTATTCTTGGATCCTAGAAGTGTGGGACTCAGCTGTGACCAGGCCTACTGGCATCAAGCACATCAGTGGGGCATTCTTACTTCAGGCTAGAGGAGTCCATGACAACATGGCTTGTGTTCAAATTCTGCCAGGAGTCTCTGTTCAGGCAGGAGATGGGATTTAGAAAAGGAACACTCGTAGCTCGTAGAGGCACATGGCCCTGGACCCACAAACTGGGCTCAGGCTCCAGGAAATCAGAAACCACAAGCTGATCAGCACAGAAGAGGAGGGAGGGGACTTTTTTCTCCTAGTGATCCAGTGAAGCGCCTCCTGACTTATACTCCTGATGTCCAAGAATAAGTGTCTGTCCTCTGTGGTGCAATAAGACACTGTAGTTGTTTGTCTAGGAATCTGTCTCCTCAGCTAGCCTGTGAATTCTAAAGCAAGTAACTGTATTTTATTCACCTTAACATTTCTGATGCCTGGAATGGTGTCTGTGTAGCGTTAGGGACTTCAGATAGTCTTCAAAATGTTATTATGTGAATTAATGATTAAGAAATAGGTTTGTCTGTTAGTCCAAGAAGTGCTATGTAGAGCAAAGCACAAAGCACCACGATGGATTACAAAGATAATCTCATATTTTGGGGTAAATACTCTGCCCTGTGGTTCTTAGAAGTGGGGTCAGGAGGAGTTGACTGTATGCAGTATGCATCCTGCACACACACACACACACACACACACACATGCCCACACACATGTTTATGTTCGTTTCTGTACCATTTTGGAGTCTGAAAGGGAGGACTGTAAGAGAATGTCATGTCAGGCAATTGTGCTTTTCAGTGTTCTCCATTCAATAAGCCTGCTGTGCTTACAAAGTTTGCATAATACCTTGTTCATTAAGACCCATAAATTAGCACTGTTTTAATTGATTCCCTACAGGCAATAAATAAAATGACACGAAATGACATTAAAGGGGAGAAATGATACTAGGTAGGTGTTTTTCTTCTTCCCCTCCCTGCATTCCCTGAGGTCTGATAACTCTTCCTCCTCACACTCTCCACGTGGCAGGCTTTTGTTCCAACCCTTTCACGAAAAGACCAATACCTTGAATGGGTTCCAGAGCTTCCAGAGAGCCTCAGCTCCTGCGTTTGGTATCATGAGTTGCCAGGGCAGGCTGTGACCGAAAAAGGAGTAGGTTCTGTCAGGCTGCAGACTAGGGGTAGAATTGTGCTAATTATGGAAACAACTCTAATTGGTTTTTTCTTCTTTCCTGTATTTATTTATTTGTGTAGGTTGTGTGGGGGAGTTGTAATTTAAAATTTTTTTATTATTATTTTTCTCTCTCTCTTTTTTCCTGGAGGTACTGGGGATTGAACCCAGGACCTTGTGCATGCTAAGCACACACTACTACTGAGCTATATCCCTACCCCTGAAACAGCTCTAATTGTGAAATCAAAATCTTGATCCCTTATTAAAGCAATTTCAGTCATTATGTGCCATTGTCATTAGAGTCACCCTAGCTCACTGGTCTCTGACTATAAACAAGTTATTTTGGGAATGGCAGGGAAGCTAGTGTCTATGAGGTCCATTCTTTGCCAGAGCTTGCTCTGGGGGTTACACATGATCTTGCACCACAATCATGATAAACTGAGGTCAATTTCTCTATTTCTGTAGATAAAAGCACAGAGATTCAGAGAGGTTAATTATCTGGCTAAAGAACATACACTTTGCAAGAAATGGAGCCAAGATTTAAATCCATGCCTGTAGAGTCTTAAAGTGTCTGTTCTTTCTACAGAATTGTGTTGTCATGCTAGCTTTTGTGGTTTGATCATAGGAGAACCAGGAAGGGGCCATTGCTCCTTGAATAGTTCTCCCCTCTCTGCCTACTGCTGTATGACTTTCACAGAGAAATTTGGTGACATGCATGAATAGATCAGGGTTTATGTACATCTATATGTTTCTTCTCAGTAATATTTGCATCTAAAGGGAGCCCTAATTGTGGAATAAAAATATTTGTCCCATATTTACACATTTTGTTTACTGCTGTACCCTCAGTACCTAGAATTGTGCCTGACACATAGTAGGTAATCAGTGTATTTTTACTGAATAAATTAAAGCAATATCAGTCATCAGACAGTTTGGGAGAAATTTTGGGGGGTTGAGCAATATAGAACCGAGGTGTCTTGTTTCCAGAACCCCTGAAATCACACACCTTAAGCAATGGTTCATTCTACCTACAGGTGAAGCTGAATTTATGTCTTCAAACAATGCCGACAGAAACCTCAGGGGTAGGCCCAAGACATAGACAGAAGTGTGTGAAAACTGAAATAATTAAAGACAAAGAAGAAGTAAGAGGGAGGAAGATAGGTTGGAAAGAGTACGAGGAAAGGATGCAGAACTTTGCAGAGCAGGAACACGTCACAGTGTTTTCTGGTCTGTCCATACTCTGCAACGTTGCTCGTATTCCCCTCTAGTCTTCTTTCGGGGGCAGTACAGGGCCCTGAAGGGTTAATGTTATGCAAGTATGGAGGCTATAAGACTTCCAGGATGGTGTGCTCTTCAGGTCCATGTCAGATATGACTACCAGAGGGCAACAGGGGATCAGCCTCAGTGTTTTCCACCCAGGGTCCTGGGACAGTAATTCAGGAAAGAGATCTGGGATGAAGGTGGAAGAAGGGTAGGTAGTGGTCACAGTGGGATGGGTGTGCCAGTGTTGAAGGTGGAAAGAGGAGATCTGTGGGAGAAGAGGGATCCCTATGGTGATTTTGGAGGGCAATAGGTCTTGATGGGGACTTGTGGTTAAATTCCTTGCAGTTCTTAAATAGATTAAGTGCCTTGGACAGAATGTAGACAAAGATATCTCACTGTCTAGATCCAGTAGACTATGAGCTCCAAAGGGCTGGTACTGCTGACCTAGTTCACATAGAAATTCATCAGCCACATATAGTGAGTGATTGATAGAGAAATTTCAGACACTTTTAACCAAGGGTCCTACTGCCCATGAAAAAACTTCCTGGATTTTATCCAATTTTGTGTGTGTGTCTGTGTGTGTGTGAGAGAGAGTGAGGGCGAGAGGGAGAGAGAGAGAGAGAGAGAGAGAGAGAGAGAGAGAGAGAAGGTTCATGTGAATTTTTTAGGGAATAGAGACTTTTGCATTGGTCCGAGTTTTTCCAAAGAGAGTAAGTGGCCCCTAAACCATTTAGCCACTGTTTTGGCTAAAGCTTGTCAATTGCTATGATCAGAATTCCATAAAAATTTCCAGGTCCCTCACCAGACAACTGTCCTGTGTTAGGATAGCACCAGGCTATAACAAATGGGTCTTTAAAAGGCATATTGGGTCAAATAAATGTCACATGCAGAAGACATTTATCTCTTGCTCAAATAAGAATCTGAGGCAGTCCCTAGTCAGTGGTAGTCTTTGGAGGACCAGGGCTTCTGTGTCTCTGCCATATTCCGTGGAAGGCTTCGAATGTCACCCTTAGGGGTTGACATCATAGTCAGTCAGGAAGGGAAGAGTTTCAGTGCATGAAGGAGCCTCTTAAGGACTGGACCTGAAAATGGTACCTATCATCTCCTCTCACATTCAGTTGAGCTCAGTCACTTAAAGATAACGTTTGCAGTGGAAGCTGGGAACTATAGTCCAGTGGTGCTCAGGCAGACGAGACAAAGCATTTTGGTGAGCAGCTGGAATTCCTGCCACTTCTCTTCTGTTTATAACCAAGTGCACTTGCAGTAGTACTCTTCAGGCAGTAGTGCCAGTGCAAAGTGCTAATGACTGATGATCTGACTCTTTCTCCTTCTTGGGACTCCAGATGATTTTTAAAACCTTGATATTAATGGATAGTGGTGTTTCCTGCTTCAAACTCTCAATGTCTTTGATTATTTTTACAGGGTTCCTGTCTACTTTGAGAAAGTGGACATTTTCTGGGGGTAAGACAGTCTCACATATTTCCTCATCCAAAGTGGTCCCAAGAGTCAGGAGACTGGAAGATATTTTGGGGGAGTATCCCAGACATACTGGCTCTGGCATTGTTAGTGCTCTTATTGGGAGACAGTAAGCATAGCAGGTCTGACTCAGTCTGGCCAAGCAGTACACTTTCAATCCAGGCTAGCCAGTATCCTTACTGCTTTTCATTGATCTGAGAAGATTATGGCTTTTTGTTTCTCTTGCTGATGGTAAGGATATGATTAGGCTGAGAGGAAGCAGAATAGAAGCAATAGATTTTTATGTGGAAGGAAGGGGGCTTTGAGAAAGAAGAAATTAATGGTAGGTGAGAAAAAGAGAAGGAACAGTCAGAAAATGGAAGAAGAGAAAAGAAGATGAAAGAGAAAGAAGATGTACAAGACAAGACATTTTAATGTCATGGAATGTGATCCTAGTAACACAGGATTGGAAGACCTATGGTTCTGTGCACTCTTTCTCCTCGCCTTTATTGACACTCATTTATGCTTAGTCTCAATTTATTTATCTTTTGAGTAGTCTTGAAGTATTATTTTTATTTTTATAATCTACCTGAAGTCTGTAGTGAGGGTATTGATATGTAAAGAAAATAGAGTTGCCCTAGGAACCTAGTTAATTACTACTTGCCATTTTTTAGTATTAGCTGATCTTAGCAAATAATAATACTGCTATGTACAGTTTACTGTTTGAAGATGATCATGTATCTAATTAATCCCCACTCTTCTTTGCATTGTTATTCCAGCAGGGGATAGATGTTCAAGGAATAAGACTATAATGATCAAACTCACCATTTGGCTGAGAGGTGCATTTATTCATTAAGGCATGCTTGCATCAATTAATTAATTAAACGTTTATTGAGGCCTTATTGTATGGGAGATACTAGAAGGGATACAGAGAATAAAAGACAGCTCTTTCCTTTAAGAAGGACCTGACAGTTGAATGCCCATCATTGTCAAGGGCTATGCTAGATGTGTCCTAGGCATTTAATTCCCACACACACCCTGTAAGATAGTATTCTCATAATTTCTCAGATAAGGAAGCTCAGAGAATTTGTATAATGTGCTGAAGGTCACATAAGAAATTGAATGGAGGGATTGGGATCTGAACTTAGATTTCATGGAGTCAAAGTCCATCTTCTACATTATGCTGGTTTTTGGTTACAAGGAGCTAATCTTATGTCTATAAAACAGAATGAACAAACCAAGTCCATTACTCATCTCTGCAGACATGCCTGCTAGTCAAACCAAGCTGTCATCCCTGAGCATTCCACACTTTCTTGCCTCTCTACCTCTGCTCATGCCTTTATTTTAGCTTAAAACACCTTCCAGTTATCTCCACTTATTACAGACCTGCCCATTTGTTAAGAACCAGCTTAAATATAATCTCTTTTAGGAGGCTGAAATCTTCTCTGATTTTTCTAACAAGAGTGCTTTCTCACTCTTTGAAACTGTACCTCACTTAAGGTAAATTGTCTAGTTGTCTTTGTGCTTGTCTTAGTGTTTTAGTGGTAGTCAGCCTCTAAGTTGGCCCCCAGTTATCCCCACCTCCTAGTATTCATATCTTTGTATTATCCACTCCCCTTATACATGGGCTGGATTTACTGATTCTCTTCTAATGAACAGAATATGGCAGAAGTTCTGGGATTTCACTTCTGATACTAGCTGCTTAAAAGATTTTGGCTTCTGTCCTAAACACTCCTTTTTACTTTCTTCTTGAGCAAACAAGCTACCCTATAGAGAGGTCCATGTAGTAAGGGAATCAAGGTCCATGTAAGTGAGTGTGGAAGTGGATTCCCCTCAGTTAAGCTTTCAGATGAGACTGCAACCCTAGCTGACAGCTTGACTGCAACCTCATTAAGACCTTGAGGCAGAGACAGCCAGCTAGCTGTATCCTGATCCTGATCCAGAGAAACGGTGATACAATAAGCATTTGTTGTTTTATGCTACAGTGTTTTGGAGAAATTTATTATACATCAATATAACCAGTATGGCCCGACTAGTCTGTAAATTTCTTGGAGACCAAGTCTCTTTCTTCTTTGTCTTTCACTTGTATCACCAGGTAAGACGTCTTGCATCAGTGGCAGGAAGAAATGCCCTCTCTCAAGTCTATGGTACTGCTGAGGAGGATCTTAAATAGCAAAGATCTTACTAGAATTGATACCACTTCTCCTGGACTGCAAAGGAAGAGCTTGTCCCAGTTACTGTGGTGACTCCTGTAAGGGAAGCTTGGCTCAGGAAAGAGCCAAAAATGGCTATCCCTGAAATAGCAGGATTCTTGCTTCACAAAGGGCAGCATCCCAAGTCATGTTGATAGGAAGGATGTCTTTTCTATATAAATAATTGATTTGATTGTCCTCAGGGAAAAATTAGTGCTTACCTTGGCATGTGCTTGTGTCTTAGGTAAACGGTGAGAAAAGCAGTTATAGCTTTCTCTGCCAGGGTGAAGAAAAACATAATTGGAGCAACAATCTTGGCTTTTACATGACACTAGATCTCACCTTTTCCCTTTCTCCTTCCTTTCTGAGTTTGTAACTGAGCACCTTATTAAACACCTAGCTAAAGCCAGAGGACCATAGTGTTTAAGCCACATAAGAAACAAGATTTCTCCTTTTTCCACAGAGGTATTTGGGATCTCCCAAAGGAAGGAGAAAGATCACCAAGTTGGCTTAATGAAGGGAGGGATTCCTTGAGAGGAAGACGAGATTGCGAGAGAGTGAACATCTGTGTACTAGAGTCTTTTTTTTTTTTTTCAGAAGTCAGAGCCTTTAAGACCTCTTACTAGGGGCACAAAGGAGAGATGAAGCTAAGACAAAGGAAAGATGGTCTGTTTTTCCCAGACCATCTTGCACTTTGGAGGGTTCCTTGATCATTAGGTGAGGATTCTGTGTATCTCTACTGAATCAGGTGAACCTGAGAAGATGGAGTGGAAGGGACTCAGGAAGGTGTCACCACTGCAGTGCTTCCCAGTTATTTTGCAGGAATTTTGGAGGAGCAGGGCTGAAGGACAGGCTGCATCTACTCTCTCTCCCCTTGCTCTTGTTCCACTACTTCCAACCTCTGGCCCCCAAATCTGGGAGTTCCTTGGAGAAGTCCTATTAGATAAAAGCTTAAGTTCCTTGTTTCATTGTAGACTCAAAACAGTTTCTGGACCAAGTCCTTGCTGTTAGCATACAAAGGCTATGAGCTGAGAGTGGCCCCCAATACTCCAAAGCATAAGGAACAATGTGATTAAATTCCCCAATGTCTCTTTAGGTTAGTGTTCCCAAAGCAGAAACCTTGCCACTTTTGAAATGTGCATCTCTGGGATGAGTGTGTGGCGTGAATAATTAAAAATATTAAATGCTTTGTATGTTTTGAGTCTAGCTTTGAGTCTGAATATGCCAGGACATGTCAAGCAGAGGAAGTTTAATTTATGTTTGAAAGTTAACCCTAAAACTGTGCTGATGGAAAAATCCTTATTTTATTTTGCTTTGTGTGTTTGATTTCACGGTTGTAGCTAAAGTTATCTTGTAAGAAAAAGAGATGTTCTGTTTTTTTCAATATGCTCTCATTTGTTTCCTGCCAATTTTTTCAGTATTATGAACACATTTGTTGTGTGTATGTATGTTTTAATTAAATCTGCCTTTGTCAGGCTAACAAGTCTCCCATTATTGGCAAGTACAGAAATACTGAAGTAATGAGTTACTTATTGACCATGAAAAGTGAAAAGACAAGATGTTTTGTGGGGGATAAAACTCAATTTATAATCTTCTGCCCTTTATGAAGGACCTTGTTGAATATTATCTTAGAACTGATCATAGAAAGATTTTCCAGAGAAATTAAAAAAGAAAGAAAGAAAAAGAAAACAGCTACACAACAAACTTCTTTAACCTACATAAACAGAGATTGAAGGAACAATCCACAAGAACTATCTTCATTATTCCACAGCCAACAGCAAAGGCTTATATCCCATTATGGTAATGAGCAAACCTTTGAACTTTGCATTGTGTACTGCCAGGCAGCAGCACTTAAGGCTTAGGCAAACAATGTTTACAATTGCTTTAGGGAGTTGCTAGGATAATACCTCGGCTTGTATTTCTGAGTAGGCTTCATCCTGCCTTCCCAGCCTGCATTTCCCAAAAGCAGAGGCTCGAAAGCCCTAAAATTGGATGAAAAAGTGGACTGCTGGGAGTAACACATCAAGTAAGATTTCTCCCTGTGCCTTAGTGCTTCCTCTTGTTGCTAAGTAGTGGGTGGGCACAGAGGGAGGTCATGCATCCTATCAGGTCATGACAGGGCTATTTACTCTAAGTTTAGGCAAACCCTTCTGAGCTCATTTTCATAATCTCTCAATACTCTGGCGGAATCCACATGCAGCTCATCTAAACATTGGAAAGAACCGATGGGAAAGCAGTGCACCACAGAGGAAAAATTGGAGTCAGGTGGACCTGGGTTTGCTCCCAACCCTGTAACTTACCTTGAACGATTTTAATTCTCTTTCAGCCTCTATTTTCCCATCTGCAAAATGGGAGACAATAAGGAAGGACATATCATGTACCATAGGTCAATGTCTGATGAAGAACAGATGCTTGGTAAATGGAAGCTTATAAGAAATGGTCAATCCAATCAATAGGATTGTTTCTATGACTAATTGAATATGTTTGGTTTTAAAGCTGAACTAACTGGGAAGTTTGATTAAAAACTTGATTGGATATGTATAGATACGCAGTTTTAATGGAAAAATATCAGTTGAAACTGTGATTTGCTACCATGGGCTGCAAGGTGCACCACAAATACTTGGTTTATAGCCTAGACTTATCATGTATTAATTTATGGCATTAGTTACATCTTTAATTGTAGATGTCCTTAGTTGGTTTGAAAGAAGCAATGTGTGTCTCTGATTTTCCACTCTTGTAGCCATAGAAGAATTTGAGTAAGAATAAGGGTAAGTCAAAGCTGTTCTTTCTTTCTTTAACCTTAGGATATTGTTTACACAGTTAAGAGATATCACAGGGAACAAAGCAGATTCTATATTGCTCAAGTGGCAGGTTCTCTTTTTCTTGGACAGTCAGCCAGACTTCATTTCCCAGCCTGCTTTGCAGTAGATGAGGCCGTGTGACTGAGGTCTAGCCCAGGGATTGTGAATGGAAGTCTCAGGCTCCACCTTCCTGCTGGGCTCACTGAAGCCTCTTACGTGTTCCTCCATGCTCCCTTTCCCCTTTCAGCAGACTGGAGTGCAGGTGACTAGGGTCATCGTGGAAGCTACATGTTGAAGATGGCCGACCCTTGGTTGCCTCCATCAGCCTGCTTTCTGAATAACTATTTAGAAGTCCAGCTTACTAATTTATTTAATTACCCAGTACTAGTAAGTGAGTAAGAAATAAACTTCTGTTGTCTCAGAGCCATTATATATTTTGGGGCCTATTTGTTACAACAGCTAATTTACCCTATTATTACACATATTCTATTACTGTGGACTGGACTTTTCATGTTATTGCCAGTGATTAGGTTCTTGTCTCATTGCAGAAAGAATTCAGGGACAAGACATGGAGGTTAAGAAAGTAAGGTCAGGATTTATTTAGGGATAGATATAGTACACTCTCAAGGGGAGAGTGGGCAGGCTCAGGTGAGCAGCTGTGCTGAGTTTCTTTGAAAAGTTGGTTACATGGGGTTAAAAATGAATAGGTGGAATATTCATTGGGGAGGGAAAGGTTTGGGGTCTTATTCCCTGATTTTCATCCCAGCTCCACCTTCCCGAAGGGAGGAGTGATTTTTATCCTTATTTGGCCTGGATTGGAAGTGTCATGGTGTCATTGCATCATGGGTACTTCTAATCTGCAAGGCTAATTTTATTGTGATGAGGGCATAATGTTCAAACACTAGAGATTCCTGCCTTTTCCCACCTTTCTTTGTTGGCCTCCAGGACACTTGTCACCCCAAAATGTATATCTCTTATCAGTCCTGAAGTTCCTGGTTTTCTCTGCCCAAGGACCCCTGATGTTTACATGATGTATGGTTTCCTGCATTTGGCCGATGCCCCTCCTTTTTGCCCAATTCCTGCCATTTGGCCTGGGTCCCTCTTTCTCTGCTCAAATCTAGCTATCTGCCTGCTCTAACAATGGGAATGCCTCTAAGTTTTATCTATCCAAATATTATGTCTTTGTCAGTAACAAGATGCCTACTGGGTTTCATGAAGAAATCAAGAAGAGGAAAGGCAGAAAAAGGCAATAAAAGGACATTTAACATATTTCATAGCCATGTTCCCTGAGCTGAATGTTAATGTCAGTGTTAAAATTTCTTTTCAAGTTCATGGAGATTGTTTCCCTTTGTGCCTGGCATGAAACTAACCAAATTATTCATATAAGTGAAAACTATTATTGTGGTTGCTTCTGCCTGTTTTTTAGGACATAAAGGACAGTTTCCAAGATCAAAGTAGAACCTCTGGCTGAGGGTAAAAAGCAATGCAGAGAAAGGAAGAGAGAAAGAGCAAGTGGGAGTTCACTGAATATTGACTACATGCTAAGGTAGTGACAGCTGAATAAAAGTTACAGTGTTAAAAAAGTGCTTTCATGATACTGAGTACTGAGTGCTTTGTCAAGGGAGAAGAGTGAGGCATTGACATAGATCAGATGTGTGACTTTGGAAAGTCACTAAGATTCTCTGGGCCCCAGTTTTCCAGTCATAAAAGGAGGTCTGACCGGATGATTTCTAAGATATCTTAACTTTAAATATTTCATTCCAAATCATACAAAAGAGAATTTAATGTACTGATAGCTTTGCATTGGTGCTGTAGTATAATAAATGTCAGAATCCCCTCTTCTCCCCCTTCTCCTCCCCAAATACCACATGGCTCATTAATATACATGCATAACACTATTTTCCAGGGCTTGGTGGTGATGTTCAGTGACATCTTATACAGCTCCACACAGGCAGGGCATCTGGGGCAGCTACATTCAATTTTAACTGAAACAGAGCAAAGTAGCAGCTGTTTGGCATTAAAGAGAACTTTAAGCCTGTATTCCAACTCCACCAAGGGAAGGAGCAAACAAAAGTCAAAAACATTTTAAGCCAACCAGTCTAAAATATTTAAGGCCATCTGCATTCTCTCTGTATGTAGCCATCACCTGAAATGTGCTCTTATTTTCCTTTAAAAACAGAACTGACGATGATTTATCATAGGATAAAAGATGCACTGGCTTTTAACATACTGAATTCTCAGCTCATTGTCAGTGCCCTTGCCATAATTATGCGTCATTTGTCTAAGCCTGAATTTCCATTATAACTGAAAATATAACATGAGATGCAAGTTTTACATGGAGGGAGCAAAAGTGGATCTTGTTTTCCCACAGCAACATGCTTGGGCTTTATAGTGAAATCTGAACTTGAAGGTTCAGATGTCCAAGCACTGTGACTCTTAATAACGTGGAAGAGTGAGCACACTGTGTAATATTATGAAGCGTTTGATCCTGCCTGACTTCTGTGTCTTGGACTATTAAAGGAGGTATGCATAGTCGCCTTATGCCAATGTACTCTTTAACGTTAGGTAATAACAATTTAAATGCTCATGTTTATCCTGAATTCTGAGGCTGAGTATTACTTGTACTCTTTGCACTATTGCTACCTTATTTCTTTTGCTATTTCCTAGTTCGTTCATTCATTCATTCACTGAACATGTATTTTGTGAGAGACATCTGTGTGCAAGGCATTTTAATAGGTGCTGGCGAAACAGTGGAAATAGGATAGATTTATTTCCCATCTTTACTATCTAGTGGAGATAATAGACTCAGAGCAAGTAATTACAAGTACAGTATAAATGAAGAGTTTGGGAAGCAAGAGGAGGTGAGTTGAGCCTTAATGAATGAATGAAAATTAGCCAGGTGAAGTGGAAATTAACCAGGCAAAGAGAGTAGAGAAGGCTTTTGAAGGGGTGGGATTTATGCTGAATTTATGCAGTAAACATATGTGTGATCCCTTTGGGGAATTTCGTGTTTGTATGTTTCTAGAGTGTGAGAAGAGGTCAGGGAGGTGCAAGACATGGAGCTGGGATGCTTGGCAGGGATCTGACCCCAGCTGCTCTCAGATGCCATTTTGGGGAGTTTGACCTATACCTGTAGGTAAACGTCATTGAGTGTTCAAACTGGTAAATCAAATGCTCTTGTCTTAATAGAAGGATCAGCACTGTGGGGAAATAGATGTGAGGAAATGGAAAGAGAGCAAGACTTTCATAAGAAGCATTATCTCTTCTGTGGAGGCAATTTTAGCAAGAAAGTGATCCATACCTGATTCTTCTTGATGGCAGGCCTGTCTGTGAGCCTCCTCCCTTTTGTGCCTGTTAATATAAAACCATATTTTAATGCCCAGCCTCCTTGTGGACCTTCTCTTCATTATTCCCAGAAAGTTTGTCTTCCTGTAAAATTGTATACTTCTTCTCTGTTCTCTCATTGGGTGTGGAATATATCCAGCTTGTAATGCTATTTATTCATTTTTTCTATAAGTCTTCTTTCCCCTACAAAACTCTTGAAGGATAGGGAGATGTCTATATTTCTTCAAATCTGTAGCATCTAAGTCAGTGCCTTGAAAAAATCATAGTCTTAGAGCTGGAAGGAACCTTAGAGACCATCCAGTCCTTTTCATTTGATGGATGAAGAACTTGGGACCCAGAGAAATGAGTGCCTTCCTAGAATTCTCAGCTGCCAGTTTAACCTTTCAGCTGTCCAAGAGGGTGAGTATTTTTGTGCTCAGTGATGATGAATTAGATGTCTATGGCTTTATTAGAGAGACATTTTCCTGTTATTGTAGTTTCGTGCATGGTATGATTCTTTGAGGATTAAAGAATGAGTGTTGTTTATTAATACCTCTTTTCATTAATAACAAAAGGCCAGGCAATGAGAAGGCTCAGTGAATTCTATAAAATATTTGAGCTCCAAGATGATGTCATGCATTCAATGTAATAGTAGCTGCTAACTAGATTAGGCATGTTTTTATTTGTTTGTTTTTCCTGAGAATAGATCATTGGTTTAGATGACCAGTTCTCAGTTGGAGAATAAAATAAGGAACAATTTCTTTTTCCTAAGTCATGGGTGCCCTCATTACGACTCTCTGTCTTTACAGGCCATTCCTTTTCCTTCCTGTTCGCCTATGAATAATGGTAAAGCCCATCCCAGTGTCTTCAAATTCAGGGTAACAGTTGGAAGCCATGCAGAATGCACATTATCTGTCCAAACAGGGCACATGGGAATTTGGAAATGACAAATCCTTTACTAAGGATTTAAATACATTGCTTAAAATACATTGCAAATTTCGTGTGTACAGAGGTGTCGCAGGTAATGCAAATAAGTAGTCGGCTTGGTCGAGACTGGTGACTTAGACAATGAATGAGTAAGAGCTGACATGATAGCTCTTTCTCAACTCCAGCTATTGTTGCCATGAGAGAATTTTATAAATTCTACCAGATTGATTTTCCAAGGCAGTGCAAAAATCTGGATTTTTATGTGAGATATATCAAATCTGCACTAATGATCATGGCTTTAAAAATTGAAAACTTTGTGCAGCAAATATGCAAGCAAGCAAAACAGTCTTGCAGACTGCCTGAAGTCCTGTTAGTCTGCAATTTCTGGTTTCAAAAATTTCAGAAACTTACTTTTAGCTACTAGATATACAAATGAATGACTCTACCAGCAATAATTTTGGGTAATTTGTTTGTGTGTTTGTGTATGTGTGTAATATTCAGGATACTCAAAAGAACCTATAGAAATTAATGGCATGTTTTGATCCATACTAAACTTTCAGCTGGTTGAGAAATGTGAAACCATGTATGAAAACAAAACTAGTGGTTTAAATTACTGTGTAAATGTAAATGCAAAATAAGGCATCCTGTCAATTAAATAAGATTCTCTAGACTTCTACACCTTGAGACCAAATTAATGCCCCACCTATGAGTTATATAGTATGCTCTAGAAATGCATATATCTCTCTATAAATTCATTCAATAGTATAATCAAGAATTAAAAATCTATTTGATCTTAAAATGTAAAACCTTGAGATATAATTTGTATTTGTACCTCCTATATTTACTACAATGGCTGTACATAATAGTTGTACATTAAATGTTTGTTGACTATATCAGTAACAAATTGAAGCCTATGGAGTAATTGTGATTCCAAAACACAGTAGAAACTCAATACTTACTTGTTTAATAAATGAATATACTCATTAAATGGTAAAGAAATGATGCCAGATGGTAAAGAAAGACTTTGTGGAGAAAATTACATTTTTAGTTGGACTTGATGTGAGTGAATAGGATTTCCATATGGGAATCCTGTGGAGGTCATTTGAGGGAATAGTTTGAATGAGGTTATGATGAAAATAATTATACTGATTTTGAAGATGGAATTCCATTTTTATACCAACTTTGAGTATAGTTTAACATGGTTCAAATATTGCCACTCAGTATACTGTGTCTGTAATTTTTAGGTTGTTCCCATCCCAGTACATTAGAACATTTAGGAATGAGCCTGCAAACCTCAAGGGAAATGAGGCTGAAAAGGTGGAGTCATACCCCATTGTAATAAGTCTTTCCTCCACCTACTTGTTTGATTAGAGGTGAATACTAAGCAAGGGGAACACTTGGGAATTACTTATGTCACTTGCTATAGTGCTGATAGGAAATAATTCTTAGAGCTGCCTAATGTGGGAGGCCAATAGCTTTTGGGGATTGAGTTTTATTCTTTCAAGCATTTCCCATTTTCTCTGTACTCTAGTTAATTGGATGTACTCAAGAGGCCTCCAGTGGGAACTCCTTCCCTGGGGATGGTGGCTCTTCAGCATAACATCCCCAAGTAGCAATGCAGTTGAGAGAGATGGGACTGATCTTCCAGGTATTTTCTGGGTGCTTTGGTGGCATGTGGACTTTGTCCATGAAGTTCTCTGTCCCTGAAGTTTTCTCTGCCCTGTCACTGATACCACAGCCTTATTTTAGAAGCTTCTTGACGTTCTTTGTAAAGCAAAAAGATATTTACATGTCAAAGGTCAGATCACTTTTTTGCTGTAGGCTTTTTCCTGGAGACTGACAAGAATATTGTAAGAACTCCTTGAAAAGCAAATTTATCAGTAAGTCCCAAAGCTTATTTTTACCATAATTTTATATATTCATATGTATTGTAAGTAATCAATCATGCTGCCAAACATCTTGTACTAAATGTGCTAATGAGCCAGTGAATCAAATATTTTGAAAGTATGGACATATGTAACATTGATTTTCAATATTTGGATCACATCAATAATCTGCTCAAGGAAAACAACTTTATTAGGATGGATCTCCATATACCTTATTAATACTTGACAGGCAAAACAACACTTGTTACATTCTTTGTTGATTTATTTCCCTTAACTCTCTGTACTGTAGATCCCCTGAGTCCTTAGCAACAATATTAGTAATAGCGGAATTGTAATATTCATTATCTTGCTTAGATGGATTTTTTTCCTTCAAGTAATGCAAACGTTTCTCAGGTTATTTTAGGAAATAGATTGTTGATACCAGTTGAATGTCGGTAGGAAACAAACAAACAGCAATGACCAGCAGTGAAGGGAAAAGGGGAACAGTTAAATGGGCGAAGAAGACAAGGCATCACGCTTAGTGTAGAAGGTACTGAAAGGTTTTGGAGGGAAGATGAGTGAGTTCTGATATGCTTTAGTTCTGAGTCTGGTCAGTCACTTAACCTCTGTGAGTCTCAGTTTCTTCATCTCTAAACCAAGGATAGTAAGATCTGTCTCTCATGAGAATGGGAACAATTAAATGATACAGATATCTGGAAGGTATCCACCATATCTTAGCCCAAGAAAATTTATTTCTCTTTGTCTTCCTGCTTTTCTTTGTCCCCTGATCTCTTCCTTTTCCTCACTGTCCATTTTTTCCTTAAAAAAAAGAAAAAAAAAGAAAAGTATGACTTGAATGTGGAAGTATTTGTTGTGTCAAAAGACATGAGGTTTTAAGAGAACAATGTTAACTTGGTATCCTATCAAGAACAACTAGTTGGTATTGTCTGACACCCAGGCTTTCTTATTTCTTAGAAAACGTAGAGAGAAATAGCATTTGTGGAGTACTTATGATGGACCAGGAATGATGCACATCTTATTTAATCTAGTGATAACCCCATAAGGTATCGATATTCTATTTTACAGATGAGGAACTGAGGTAAAGAAAGGCTGTGAACTTTATCTGAAATCACACAGATAATGAGAAGCTCCAATTGTTATTCAGACCATACTGGCTGTTAAGTACTAAACCACCCTTCTACCTCTGTGGTTCTTAACTGGGGAGAGGAGTACATCTGGATCATCTTGGGGGGGCAGATGAGTGGTTTGAAAAATTTCCCCCAATAATTATGATAGGCCCTTCTTTAGGTAACAGTCTTGACCTGGGATCCTTGAGTGTCTTGAAGGCAGAGATGCTGGCATTTTTGGCTGGCTCTGCTTCTGAGCCTGGTAAGGGTTGGGTCCCAACTCTGCTCAGTGATCCTTAGAACAACTTGCAAATCCAAAACAGCACTATTTCCTTCTTAATGGATTTCATGTCTTCTATGGAAGTTTTCTATAAAATGTTCATCAAAGCAAGTGCATTAAGAATCAAAACTTGAATGTGGTCTCTTTAGGGTCTATCTTAGAACAGCAAAAATTTTAAAATAAGAACCAATGTACATTTTTTTTAAGGCAAAAGAAGACTCTTTCTTATAGCTTGGCAGGAGAGATGAGGAAGTAATCATGGGTATTGGTGCTGTTGTTTACTAACTGAGGTGCCAAAGATATCCATCTGTCAAGAAAATGTGTAGGATGTTGATCAAGCCTGGAGCCTCTGACACTGAACACCCCGCCGGGGACTAAGGATGCCACTCCAATGAAAGTGTGCTTGCGTGATGGTACGCCACCTCTGTGAGAAGGGATTTCCATCTATCTTTGCACTGAAAAAAGGCTTTTATTACAGCTGAAAAAAGGGCACAGAAAAGTTGTCTTGATTTTCACAACAAGAAATGTAATTTGAGTGTTACATGCATAAGAAACTTTGAGAGATTATTTCATTTTAGACTTTGACAAGCCAAAGCAACTGATATTTTAATACAATGGAAACAACTACCCCTCACCCTAACTACTATTGAGGGTAGGGCTGAAAAGCAGGATATTTGAATGGTGTGGTGATACGGCTTCAGCCTTCCATGGCCTGTCTTTCCTTTTACATTTTTCTTCTTGATCATTGCTATACGTTCTCTCTAATATCCCCCATTTTTCTCATCTATAAAGAGAGCCACCTGGTGATAAATATATAATAGTTAGATAATTCACATTATTTTGTTGATTGACATTGGCCATGAGGAAGAATACTTGGAATCTAAGGATACCAACTTCCCAGGAGCTCCTGAATCCACAGACTTTCTCAGTGCTCCTGGGGAGGTGCCATGTGGCAACCCATGCCCAGAGCCTATAAGACAATGCAGAGATACAAGCATCACCTCTGGAGATAAGAATCTTCCATGAGGTGTGCAAGTACTTTCTTTTTAGTTCATTCTTTCCCTCTTTCCTGTGTAAAAGGCAAAAATAATTTCCCTGTTTGTTTTGAATATGTGTTGTCATGGTGCTAGAGGTAGACATGCAGAATGGGCGAGGGGTTGGTAAAATTTGGAAAAAGGTATTAACTCTCTACAGCTCTCTCAGAAAGTCCTCTATGTTGCCGAGCTTAAGACATTACATTACCACCACCCATGTTGCTAGCAGGCCCTGGGGGAACAATAAGGTATGCTCATCATTGGCAAGACATACAGGTAGCCTGTGATTCCAGAGTGGCTAAAGCTACTGAAGACAGGGGCTGGGGCAGCCTCTTTAGAGTAAGAACGCAGATGAGGCAGTTTCTTGGTATATTTTGGACAGAACAACTAGTTATAAACTCTTTGCTTTTTAGCTAATTTCTTTGATATTGTAGAGTTGTATCATTTTTCATTCTTACTCCATGCCTCTTCCACACTTTCTCCATTGCTTTTTCCCGACTTCCTTTTGGATTCACTGTGATGATCATTTGAAAGATGTGCTTCTAAGTGAATCAAGGCTTTTGTATAAACTCTTCCCTCTGCCTGGTCACCCCATCTCCCCCTTCACTAGTCAACTCTTACTCGTGCTTTGGATCGCATTTCAAATGTCATTTCTTCAGGGAAGCTTTCTTTGACACCTCTTCCACCCCACCTTGTATTTTTCCCTTCAGACTATTTATAATTAGTAATTACAATTTATTTGAGTAATACAATCTACCCTACAAGAATGCAGATTCCATGAGAGCAGAGACTGCTCTTGTGTTGTGGCTACTGACTACCCAGCATCTACAGCAGTGTCTGCCTCATCATAAGTGCTAGACATTTTTATGGAAGGAAATAGTGAAATCTGCATTACACTTATTAATCAGTATTTACTTAATGCTTAACAGCTAGCCCTGTATTGAGTTCTGGGCCATGTAGGGAGTTTAAAAGAAATAAAACACAGATCAAGTTCCCAAGGAGCTTACAATTGTTTTGGGAAAACTAGTTTACCAGGAGAGCCCTTGTGATTTTTAAAAGTATATTGATTTTCTTACCATACTCACTACTTCAAAAATCATGAATGTTAATAGAGCAATATCAATGCTAAGTAATAGAAGTATGATAATCAGTAACAGAATTTACATCAGGTATGTAGATAAATTTCTGCAGTCTGTTCTGTTTATTTTGTCATATTCTGTCCCCTTTTTGGACCTATTTCAAACACAGCTGTATATTCTTCTTCCTTTCTTATTCTTATTATTATCATTACTTTCATGTATTTATTCTGATTCTATTAGTACATTGTTGTGATAGGTGATTTGAAAAGAAGCTAACAATTTTGGGGAAAAAAAAATCCATGTGATGCCTCATGCTACGGATCAAGATAAATCCAGAGAGTTTAGAAAGACAAATATTTATGGGTAAAGGGAATTAGAATTGAATATTTGTTAAAACTCTGAAAAAGATTAACTTTCTCTGATTTGAAATGAGAAAAGAAACTATAAGAAAAAGACCTATAGATTTAATATGATAAAATTCTTATTTCCCTTATCAGCAAATTTCTAGTATGGCTGGCACAGAGTAAATATTCCAAAACGTTAATTACTATTGTTTTATTATTGCATTGTAGCAATGAAAAAGCATGTAGTCTAAATAAAATCAAACAGAGCAACCTAGAGAAACTATTTGAAAGCAGAGAATATAATAAAGTATGAAGTTAATAGTTTGATTATTAAAGCATTCATATTCTTAATAAATGGGCAAAGACCCCATAGATATAACATATAAAAGAAGAGTTCTAGAAAACATACATGTAGAAAAAACGTTCAACCTCCTTAGGGTCACTTAAGTTTAAGTAGTACAAATTAAAATAGTACAGTAAAATTGGAAAGAAATTCAAAAGTATGCATGAATGATTAACCATGCTAAGAAATCATTATATAAACATTGAAAACCCATATTCCCAAAGAATTTCAACACAGCATTTTTTTCATTTTGGTGGAAAACTAGAATCCTCATAAAATTTAACAGCAGAAAAAGGTTAAAGTGTTCTTTATCTGTGTGCGCAATCTTATGCAACTGTGAAAAGGGCAGGAAACATAATTTTTAGGAAACATAATAATAAAAAAAGTTAGGTTTATAATGTTATGTGGTAGTATTTATTGTAATTTAAAAAATTCACTGACCTGTTACTTTTACTTCTAGGTATCTGTTCTATGCAGAATGTGCACAAAGATGTATCTACAATATATATGTTGTTTGTAGTAACACTGGTTTTAAAGCAAAAAGTAGCAACAGCCTAGATATCTAGCAGTAGGATGTATTTAAATTAATTTTTGATTTTACTGTGATGAAATATTATGTAGCCAATTAAAAGAATGATATGCCAGCATGGAAAAAGTTTCAAAATACATTGTTAAGTTAAAAAAAAATGCAGTTGCTAAATAATGTATACAGTATAACCTGATTTTATTAAAAAAACTATTTTTGTAGAGTTTAAACACATGGAGATTGATATATAGATACAGATATAGATATAGATATAGATATAGATATAGATATATACATCAGAAGAATAAATTGGATAATATCATATACTGAGATGTTAATGGTTCTGACCTCAGGGAAGGGGCACAATGGAAATGAGGTAGGGTAATAATGAAGACTTTCATTTATTACTCTTTAGACATTTTTGTATTGTTAATTTTTTTAAACAATGAGCTTATAATAATATATTTCCTATATAATGTTAAAAATAATGTAAGAACAAAAGCTAAACCATGAAGAAGTAAAAGCAAAATATTCAAAACCAGTTCTAATTATTTTAGATCATGAGATTATGGGAATTTTTTAATCTTTTTTTCCCCACGACTACTATAATACAGTTCTATTCATTTTATGTGTAAAATTTAGAAAGAAAGATTTTGTTAGACATACCTTTCCCCAGAGACAGTGGCAACTGTGGTTTTATAACACATAATGGGCATAATGTAGGAGAAATCCTTGGTTATCTCAGCTGAAATTGTAAAATTTTTCTAAATCAGAAGAGTTTTAATTTACATAAAATCAAAGTTCTCGTAATTTCAAGCTCTCTAATCCTCCTCCCCTTTTTTTTTTTGGTCAAGGAGAGATTGGGTATGGCACTTGTCATATAGCAAACAATAGGGATTTTCAATTCTCATAGGTTGGAGATCACTGCTTTAAGAGCTAACCATCTAAGATAGATGACATGTGACACAGACAGTTGTAAAAAAAATAGACACGCAGACAACTGTACAAGTATTGAAAAAATGAAGTATTTACATTATGCATGAATAATATGTCTTTGTGCACATCTCGTGGGTGAACTTGTCAAGTTATTTTTCTCCTGTCTACTTCGGTGTTTATTTTCAAACCATTTCTACCCTGGAAAAGTCTTTTCATACTGCTTTGGATCCTCTGGAAATGACTGACTATAACATACACTTTCCTCCTATCCAGTATATATTGGGCTTCCTTTCCCCATAATTTTTACTTTCTGATTTGTTAGTTTAATTTAAGCTGAATGCTGACTGAATAAATATGATTCCATCTACCTTAATGTTCTTTGTGTCATCTCTAGCACATTCTGGCATCTAATAATGGTTAAATAATTTACTACCACTACAGGAAATATTTTCTGAGACTTTACACTTAAACCCTTCTCAGTAAAACCCAAATGGCTGAATTCATTCCTAACCATATTATTTTCAAAATAACAAGAACAAGAGCCAAACCATAAAGAAGTAAAAGAGCATAATACTCAGAAACAGTAATGGTTTAGGGCATGAGATTAAAGATGATTCTCTCTTTTCTTTTTTCCCATTTTTCCTATAATGTGGTTAGACTTTTATATTTAAAATTCAGAAAGAAAGATTCAGAAATAAAACAATCAACAGTTGTTTGCTTTATTAATACTTGCAGATTGAATTGACCCCCAGAGCCTTTACCCGTGTCTCTGTTTTGTGTTGTAGAAACTGCCTTAGATTTGTTTGCTGCATTTGTTTTCCTGTGTTAATATTTTCCAACTGGCATGAAAGTTTTTAATAATTCAACATAAAGGAAGAACAATATTATAGTTGAAAATTAGCCTAAGAAAGGAGAATATAACCGTTTTATGTAAGAAAAATAGGAAGGGTGAGAAGAAGCCAAATTAGCTGAACAAAAAGCTGCATAATGACCTGATAACATAAATAGAAATGTCATATAAATTGGAAACTAGAGTGCTCACTGAAGAGGAATGTGGAGACAATTGCTTTTAAGTATAAAATCAGGAGAGTTAGGCAAGAAACAAGATGCTACCAGCAAGACATTAAAAAGAAATAACGTTTCAGAGGCTTATTCTCTCCACATCTCTTTTAAGCTTGGGTACACGGTAGGCCACCAGAATATCTGGGTGTGATGAGAGTGCTTGAGACCATTTTTCTTCACTGCCATCATTGGTGCTGGGGGAAGTGGATGGCACACTTTGGACACTGAAGAGCTGGAGACCCACCCTGTGTTCTGATCCTGAGCTGCTGCTGCTGCTGTTGACTTTGAACATTCACAGCAGCACCTGTAGCCAAAGTCAAACCCTTGGCACCTCTCCTGGGAACCTGGACTTGACCCTGGGTAGGGCTGCTCCTGTCTAAACCCCATGCCTGGCTCCTGGGTGAGTAAAAAAACCAAACCAAAACAAAACAAAAAACAACAGTGTATGAAAATCCCATCTATTCCTAAATGTTGGCCTTACCATTGAGCTTGCCTCCTCCCTTTCTCCCTGCTGTACTTAGGCCTTGAGTGGGATGGCATTACAGATGAATCTCATTTTTAGAATTTCTTTTTCTGCTCTAATGTTTTACACTTTCTACCATGGTAGGCATTTCTTATCTTACCCTCAGGAGCTCTTGGTTCATCTTCTCTTTCCCTTCTCCCTCTTGAAAAACTACGTCCACAGGAAACATTTGATTAACTCACCAACCCTAAGATAAATTGCTGGTAAGTGTTGAATTGTGACCACCCCCTTTCTGATGTGCTTGCATAAGCTTGAAAACAAGTCAGACAGAGGGTGTCTAACTTCAGAAATTTCACATGTGTTTTTGTAGTGATTCTAAAACTATTCACCACAAATCACTGCTCTTATTAAGACTCCTCCATTTATAATCTATATGTTTTAAAGACTTTTCATATCAAAATAAATGTATTAAGTTGTTCCCCCACAAATGGTCTTATAAGTTGGTATAATTTTAATCAAAAACAGAAACTGACATTAAGGTATAAAGTTTTATGTTGACCTAGTTTATTTGTAAAGATCAATATGGTTGCATGAGAGGAAATGCCACTAAGGAGAAAAGAAATGTCTCAATAGAAGACATTTTCCTTATAACCTACATCCTATTACCAATCATCAAATCTGTAAGCTCTGCTTCTAAAATATATCCTGCATTTCACTACTCCTTACCAAATCTATAGTTCAGATGTTAGTTGAAGACAACATAATTTCTCACCTGGAACAATATAGAAGTCTTCCTAATTATTCCCCTTGCTTCTACTCTCCACACCCTCCATTCTGTTTCTTCATTCAGCATCCAGAGTAATGGGCTCAAAGTATAATTGAGATCATATCACTCGTTGCTTAGAACCCCAAATGGCTTCCTAGTTACATCAAGATGAAATCTTAAGTCCTTTCTAGACCCCAGAGGCCCTAAGTGATTTGTTCCAGATTTCCTTGCTGATTGCATCTTCTCCTGTCCCCTCCCCGCACCCCCTGGATTTTGGCCACAGTGGCTTTTCTTCCTTGTATCTAAACAGGGAAAGTTTATTCCTAGCTCAAGGCCTTTGTTCCCGCTGTCTGCCCTGCCTGAATTAATCTTCCCTCAGATCTTCATGTGACTACCTCTCCTTAGGACTTACATTTCATTTCATTGTCCCCTTATCAGAGAGGTTTTCTTTGACCCTAACCTCCTCCCATCCCCTGCTCAATCTATCTCATTGTACACTTTATTTTTCAGAGTATTATCCATGTCTGGAATCATCTTGATCACCTACTTATTTATGAATTTATTGTTTGTCTTCTCTCACCAGACCATATGCTTCATGAGAGCAGGGATTTTGGCTTTCTTGGTTACTGTTGCAGTCCCAGAGCCTAGAACAAAGACTGTCACTTAGTCAATAAATATTTGTTGTACTTGAAGAAAACTACCAGAAACATATCAGTTTCACTTTCACAGACACAAAGTATTAGGTCATCAGATATTTATAAATAGCAAGCAAAACACAGAGCAGTGTCTGAAAGCAAGATGTTCTGATGAAATGATTAGTCTAAATGAAACAAGGGAATTTATTCTGAATAGTCCAAGAGTGAATGGGATTAAATCATGGCTGGTTGGATTGGGTTGGTCAGCAAGTAGCAAAATAAACATCAGTCAAATTGGAGGTTATAGTATGTTGTGTTCTCTTTGATTAAAACAGCAGTATTTTTAAATGACTTGAAGCTTGCAGTTTGGTTGCAGTGACTCGTCATTTTGAAAAATGTGTTTCTTCAGGGTGGCAGGAAAGTTTTAAGTTCATAATTCATTTGTTGCAAAGTTCATTTGTTAAAGCCAATCATATTCTCTTACATTCTTTTATTTTGGGACACTATGCCTTTTTCTTTTCTTTTTATCATACTTTATGCATTATGTGCATTCATATAAATAAAATTATGAAATACAGTTTATGTTAGAAGAAAAAGCATTTTAAATATTTTCATGTGTAGAGTGGAGCATACTTTCTTACATTTTGTTATAATTTGGCCTGCAATTTTAAAATGTGCAGAGAATATGAACACAGAGAGCATGTACTTTTCTCTATTTATGACTCCAAACAAGAATTTTATCAAGTTCATATTTGGAAATATGACTAAAACAGATCAGGGAATAAAGCTTGCAGAGATCTCTTGAATTAATTGAATTACTCAGTTTCATACTAACCCAAGGAAACAACAGATCCCCTGTGGTGTAGAGGGTATAATCTGCACATTCGTCTCTGTATCCTACCCTTCTCACTAAGGTTCTGTTAAACCACTGCAATCATTAAGCTATTATGCAAACCACCAAATTAAACAAAGAAGCTATTTGTATAGAAGGGGATGGGAGGCAAGGCAAAACATTTTTTAAGATAAAAAATGACTTTTCCTCAAAGCCCAGGAACAGTAGCAGAAGGCTTTAAGCACATAAACATAACCAATCTGTCTATTCTAGGGGATAAAGGCTATGTTTCTTAAACATAAAAGAACACAATTTCTAAGTAGCAAGCAAGTTGGAAGTATTTGCATAATGGATTCTATTTACATAAATTACATTTCTTATAGCACTCATTTGAAAAGATTTGGCAAAGGTGGAAAGCAGAAGTTGAAGTGGAGTGAAAAGAGGGTGAATGTATAGTTCTAGGACTCCTTTCAGCACTTTTTGACTTTTCCCCATTCTTTTAAGTCTGTGTTTTTTTAGTGGCTAATATGTACATTTGCCCCGGATTTTATAACCATGAGTGTCAAGAGGAATTAGATTTGGTCAGTACTGAACTTTCTGTACCCCTTACCCTGTTTTGTTCTCTTTCATGAGGGTAAAAATGCATTCTCTGTCAACTACTGGAGCCTGTTAACTCCTCTGCGTTGGGATTTGACAGTCACTGGCTGTGGATTTTCTTGCTGTAACAACCAAATGAAAATGTCACCAATGAATCTTGCTGCTAAGTGCCAGATTTTCCCTTTCTAATATACTCATTTGCCCTCCACCAAATAGAAAATTCTAGGTGTTTTACTTAGCTCCAAAGCAAGGAGCTTATTTCCAGGGTATAACGTGATAGCTCACAATCTCTAGTCCTTCCAAGAATGGGTAAATATTGGCGGTGTTTGATTGAACTTTAGGTACATCTTTATCAGAATCTCTAGCTCAAGAAAGATATTCTGGCCTCATAGACATCTGGATGTAGAGAATGTATCAGACAAAGAGGGCTATTCCCTAAGAATTTTTTCTTTGCTTTCTATCTCAAATCTCCAGAACCAGTGATGCTTCAGCTGAAGGAAGGATGGGAATAATAGAGGGAGCTAGCCATTCACATTTTGCTATGCCCTCCTAATTCAGGGTCTTTGATTTGATGAGAATTGGGCATAACAGAACTTACTTATTTCTCAAGTTCCAGACTCCAGAATTTCATAAGCATTGACTTACAGTAATTCATCTACAAGTGAGATTGGTCTTTGCAAATGTGGAAACCTTTGGCTGTGCTTATGGGATTAACTAGGAATGTATTTGGCTGCACGTATCAGCATACCCAACTAAAGGTGGCTTAAACAAATGAGTGTATGTGTGTTTTTTTTTTACCATAACAAAAACTCCAGAATTATAGTTTCTGGCTTTGGTTCAGCTGCTCAGTGATGTCACAAGATACCCAAGTCTTCTTTTTCTGTCTTTCCACTGTAATATCACTAGTGTACTGGCTTTCATCTTTGTGCTTGTTGCTTCATGATTGCAAGATGGTTGCCATAACTTTATACAAGGAAACTCATTTGATTCAGGAAGAAGAGGGAATGAGGAAAAATGGCTGGTGGTGGTGTGGAAAAATGTATTACAGCTCGGTTTTACAGCTCAGTGTTACAGCAACCTGGATCTGGGCGAGAGACAAAGCAGCACCTGGAGAGTTGGAGAACTCAGGTTTATTACACCAGCAGGCCCAGAGGAGTTAACACTTCAAGCTCTGGCCCTGTCTGTAGGTTTACACAGGCCTTTTATAGGCTGCCAGTTTTACACTTTGCAACATCATGTGCAAATAAAGTACAACAGACATTGACCAACCAGGAACAAGCTCTGCAGAAACAGACCAATCAGGAGTGAGAGAAATAACCAATCAGGAGTGAGCTCCTTGCAAATGAAGTATTACAAATGGACCAATCAGAAGTTAGGGAAGTGGACCAATCAGAAAATATAGCAAGTGAGCCAAGCTGCAAGGTCAGCTATAATTACCAAGGAATTATAATACTGTAGATAGGTAAATATTATTCTACATCCAAAGTCAGCAACTGAGATTCTTTTGAGTATTTCAGGGCCAGTACTAACTTTTCTCTGCCACTAACTCCTACCTGCCTCTTAGAACAATGTGCAAGACTCCATTCTCCCTCTGTTTACTTCGCGGGAGGATGATGAGTTTCTTTCTCCAGAAAACTGAAGTGTGATTCTAAATACACTTTAACTGAAGGGTTATTGGACACAGTTTTGGTTAGAAAAAAGGAGATATTGCTTTCAGTATTACAACAAGTTTTGCTGTCACAATTTTAGAGTCAATGAAAATATGGGAGGAGAAATGTTTTGCCAGTTTGTAAACTGCTTTCAAGTTATTGACTTACCAACACAATTCCCCATCATTTCTCCTGCTTTGTCCAGACTACATATTCAAAACATTAGAGTAGAAACTCTTGAAAACATTTATTTTCTTACCATGAAGAATATGCATGTGAGGAGGCCCCTCATCTGAAGTTTCACTCAAGTCATGGGGCAAACCTCATGGGATACTGCACAATTTCCAGCAATGCCTTCCCAACCAGTGCTGGAAAGACAAAATAATGCATCTTGTAGTGAAAAGACAAATACTTTTCGCTCTTCCTTGGCATCAAGCAGGCAACTGCCAGGTAAAGTTAGCTCGCAGGATTCCCAGAGACACGGCTTGGGCTGCAGGTTGGGTTGAGAAGCTGTTGCCATCTCATTATTTCATTGTCGTGTGGTTGCCAGGCATACTAGCTGACGTGCAGAATCAGAGTAAAAATTACTACTGTCAGAGAAGTGATACTAATGGCAGTGGCTCTGTTCAGTCCTTCGGTGTTTTCTAGCCAGGGACAATCACCTTAATTTGGTGGACCTGCTTCCAGCTGCATTAACCCCCTGGGAAGGTGGCTGGAGTATGCTTTCTGAACTGAAGATGCTGGATGATTTGTTTTAATAATGGTTTGAGGGCCAGATGAATTAGTCACTGTCACTTGAGGGAGGAGGAGGAAAGGGTATTCAAAAGCATTCTCATATCATGCCAGCAGGAAGAAAGCAAAATAAAGCTTAAAGCTAAGAATACTTTTAGCCCTTTTAAAAGAGAAAACACAGGAGACATACACCTTGGGGAACTCTAATGCAGAAAGCACCAAAGAAGTGAAAAATTCACTCATCATGGTGTTTATCAATAGGGAGTCAGTATTTGGGCAATTGGTGCTTCTGTTTATTAGTCTCAGCACCCCCTCCCCATTCTTTTTTTTTTTTTTAAACATTTTGTTCAAGATTTTTAATTTTAAATTTTAATTAAAAAAGTGTTTTTTGTGGCGATACTGGGGATTGAACCCAGCATCTTCTGCATGCTAAGCATGCAGTCTACTAAGCTATACTCACCCCTCCACAACCTCCCCCCTATTTCTCTCTCCTTTTGAATAGTTTTTATTAGGAATGCTGATTGTTTGGGAACATCTAAAATTTCTTAGTGATTGTAGTGGCCAGATGAACAGAGAAGAGCCAACAGTAGGCAGTGACTTGTATCTCTGCAGGTTGGTTCTAGTGCTGTAGTGAGGTTTGTTGTATCCTCCAATGTTATCTCACATAATAAAATTACCAACAGACATGAATACATAGTCTTGTCTTGGTTTCTGAGTCTGCTGTACTTGAGTGCCATTGTATCATAGACATTAAAAGAGTTTGATTATACTCTGAGCGGTTTTTTTCCATCATGTATATATATGCATTATATATGTTTTAATTGTGCATAATTTATCTTGTTAAAAAATCTCAAATTTAAAATGTATGCATATACAGGATCACAGGATAAAGAGTGAATAAAAATGAAATCAGAATGAAGGGAAAGTAAAGGTAGAAAAATAAGTTAAAGCCCTGGAAAAAGAGTACATATCATCAGTGATCTGAAATCTAAATTACTCACTTGAGGTGGGCTGAAAATTTGACTCTAGCTTTTAGGCAGCTGAAGAAAAGAAACTTGATAGGATTCTCAGTTCTGTATAATGGAAACAAAGCAGTTGCTCAAAGGAAGCAAAAACTCTGTCCTACTATGAAATCTGAAATAGTTATTTCCTACTCCAATAGTGTAGGGAAAATGGAGTCTCTCAGGCTCTCTTGTAGGACGTCTGGTGCCCAGTGACTCAGCTGTGCTATCCCGCATGCACAGTACCCATGTAGTGTTATATAAGCATGACTTGCACCACGCAAGCGCACTGGTTAGCTCCTATCATAATTGACTGGATGCTGGCTTTGTTTGCCTTGATACATAAGGCCGACGAGACTTTCCGCCTCAGGCGCCATTGAATCCATGAACCTGCCAGGCCTTGAGCGCTTGCAATACAAATAGGTTTCCTTTCATAGGTATAGGCATTCTGTGTTAAAAAAATGTGTTACTTATGTATAAACTGCTGAAGGGTGTTGGTAGCTAGTGCTACAAACAAACGATTTTTAAAAACCTAGTTTTTAAAATCCCTTTCTTTGAAATGTTGAATTGTCATCAGCTGGGTACTTGGGGCTCTGAACAATGTTTTTAAGAGATTAGATGACATAAAAAGTCTGGATATTTTTATTTTAATAGAATCGGGATGATTCAGGGAGCTGAAATGAGTCACTGAAAAATGTTAAGCGAGAACACACTTTTGAGAGCCAAAGAGAATTACGTAACCTGAATGTCCCTTCCTCTGTAAAAGGTGTTCAGATGACCTCCGAAGAGTTGCCCTGGGCTGTGTTGTGGTCATTCAGTCACCAGCCACAGTCTAGGCCCAGGGGGCATGTGCTCCAGGGTGGATGGCCATGGTTTGTGGACAGGAGGTTGGCTGGTGACAGTCGCTGCAATAGGCCTCTCTGCACCTAGAGTCCAGCCATATCTAGAGCATTCCACCTGGAAAGGGCACCGCATAATGCCATCACTGGGCATGCCTCCCAGCATGCAAGTGCACTGCCAGTGACTGTTGGTCTTTGGTGATTATACCTTTTCTCTTGCCTGGAGCAACAGAATGATCTTTTAATGTTTTCAAATATTAAACGTTTGGGCTAACTGTTTGGATTTCCTCCCATGTTGAGCATCACCCATTCTAACAGATAAGCAGAACCTATTGCTAAATAACTTAAGACTTGAATGTATTAATGCCTTTAAAAAACTCTTAACTTTAATTATTTGAAATAATGTGACATGGAGATACCTATAAAATGCGCAGAGTTTAAGAGAGAGGACAAGTCAAATGGTGAAATCAGATCTATGTCTATATATATCTAAAATGTCAACTCAAAGCAAGCAAGCTTTACAGACATTTAGGTGTAGCAAGGTCAAAAAATAAAATATGAGAAGCACTTTTCAGTCAAGACTATTAGACATTATGCAATCAGTCAGCAAATAAAATAATTAAATTAAAAAACTATTACAGGAGTCACATACTCTAACTCCATATCCTGTGGTAAAGGGAAATATTTCAGGCACAATCTAAGGAAAAAAAAAAGTATTAGGAGATCAATATCTCACTGGTGTGCTACATTATCTCTTTTACTGCTGACAGAATAAACAAACAAACCTGTGTGGGTCTTTGGAGACAACTTGGCCACCCTTACCGGTAGAATATTTCTTTCTGGATACAAAGGTAATCACGCATGCCTTGTAAAAATTGTAAGAGACGTGTGAAGCCTGGTATTGAGGAAAAGAGATAAAATGGCAAAATGATGAAATGGAACCAGCTATTACAAAATGTCCATTTCTGGCTCAGATGCATTCTTCTTCCTATTTCGTTTCCAAAATTGTCCCCTTTTGTCCCATTTTCTCTTGATTTCATGCAGCAGAGTTAGAGATCAATAGATATTGCTTTATAGAACATTCCTTTGTTGTGTGAGCATAAAGCAAGAGGAATAAGGGAATTGGACCAATTGAGAGGTCAAGCTAGGTCAGTGTTGGATAGGGCAGGGTGATTTGACTCTTTAAAATGTGTTATTCAAGGGGAGTTTTCCAGGTTAATTACTGGGACATTATATGAAACAATTTTGAGGGGAGGATTTTATTATATTATGCCTGTGATAATACTGTAAAATGGATCAAGTAACTACAAGTAACTATTTATTATTTGGTGAATTATTGAAGCTTAGGGATCAAATATTTTTGGATGACAATGTTTATCAAAAGATGTTTAGATTTTATGAAGGAAGGCAGAACACTGATGATTGATATAAAACACTTTCCTTCCTCCCTTCCTCCTTCCTTTCTCCCTTTCTTTCTTCTTTCCTTCCTTCCTTCCTTCCTTCCTTCCTTCCTTCCTTCCTTCCTCCCTCCCTTCCTTCCTCCTTCCTTCCTTCCTTCCTTCCTTCCTTCCTTCCTTCCTTCCTTCCTTCCTTCTAATATAGAAATAAAGCTTTCAGTATGTATGCTGATTGTGAACTTTGAGTTTCAAGGAAAAGAATCACTCAGGGAATTTCTAAGAATGAGAAGAAAGGAGTAGTTATTATAGGACCCAGTGGAAATAAGTCTGGCAGCAGTCCTAGACAGCAGTACGGCCTTACAGGGTCCCAGGAAATCATCACAATCAATTCTCACAGGAAAAACAATAACACAGAGGCCCAGAAAGCTTGGAGACTAAGAGATCCCTTGGAAGTTGAACTATTGCCTGAGAATATTAAAAAAAAACAAAACAAAACAATGAATAACCAACTCTGAAACCAGCCTGTTAACTTCTGATAGGTTGTTTTTACATTTGAGTTCTTTCTTATCACAGTTTGTAATCAGGGTAAGGTAAGGCTAAGCCTTTAATATTCTGAGGGCTGAAGTTTGTGCATTATCTAAGCTACCAAATAACACGTACAAGTTTAGTTACTTAAGAACAGACAGGCACATTCATTCAGCAACAAATCTTTACATGCATTTACTATGTGTCAGACAAGTGTCTTGGATTCTGGGTGTATTGTCTGTGCACCGTGGGTGGAGGACCTTGGGCACAGCTAAACAAATTGTGAAAAGTAACTTAATACGTGACTTTGGTTATCTCTTGCTATGGCCATTTTCTGGGGCTTAACTCCTTATCTGCTTATTTGGAAAGTGAAATTACTCAAAGGCAAGTTTCTTTAGTTTCCACACTTGGGTTTTCTTCCATTCTCAATGTATGATTGTTTGTCAGGCATTGCTGTTGGGTCTTGACACAGGCAATGTGGATGGCTTCTCTGCTTCCAGGCATCGTGTTGTGTCTTTTTATTTTTCACTGATACTGCTTAAAATGTGGTCATCCTCATAATAGATTTTCTTCTTTTTCTGACCCTTAAAGAAAACTCTGATACAATTTGATGAACTCTGATCCCATTAACTTAAAATTTTAGTTATGAAAGGTCAAGGTGTTATATTTGCCACTTTTCTCAATCTTAGAAATAGATGAGGTCGGCTTCATTCTCTGCCGCCAAAGTACATGTTAGTCAAAGCAGTATAAAGTTTGGTTTTTAAACCACTTCTGGTGGACAACTGGTTTAACTTGAGTATTCATTAAATTGATGGTCATATACTTGGTCAAAAGTATTTCTGAATAGTTCAAAGTTCAGTGCTGGATGAGATGGAAACCAAGATAACTAGGGCTTTCTGTGTGTCTCAGACACTATGCCAGGCACTGGAGGAGTAAGATTAATTTTATCACAATTCTAAAGAAGTAAGTTCTCAAAGAGCATTGGATATATTTTTGATATCAAATAGTTTTAAGGGCTAATAAGTGGCCAAAAGTTTGCCTTTTGAGATTTATTGTGTTATTAAAAGCTTTCCCAAATGAACTAAGAGAATTTGTTGGAAATGGGCTGTGGAATAAACATAAGGGCTTGATGAAGAAAGAGAGATATAAGGGTGGGTCAAATGATGAAGACTGTGTATTTCTCGTGTGAGAATCATTCCTTCCTACCAGACTCTGATATTTAAAACAAAAATAAGACTATTGGAACAAACATTTGAAGCTCCTGTAATTTGTAGAAATCCCACATTTACGTAACACTCGCTCAATTGCAAGCTAATAAGAAAAAAAAAAGCTAGGTAACTGAATTATCTTTACAGGTTAATAAGACTGCCAGAAAGCAACTGAGAAAGTACTTTCAAGAGGGGAATTATTTAACATAATGACATTTCTTTTCATGGAAACCAAATTAATTTCTGGAAGTACATTAGAATACACTCACCCCCTCCCCCTTTTACAAGTTTTCAAGCTAGATTGTGTTAGATCTAGAAAAACACTAAACAGGCCCCCTGCCTATCTTCAGGAGCCTTTAAAATAAAAATGTGTGTGAATGAGAGTAGAAAGAGTGATGACACAAACCAAGAGAGCAAGAAAGTCGATCCATATCAAAGAGCAAGCATAAGGTCTGCACTGTCAGTAATTAGCATTCATACTGGGAAAGAAATTACATATTAATATACCGTGTGTTCTTTTATTAGGCGGCTCATTTTTTAACAGTGACATGCCTGTGGACAGAAATGTAATTCTTCAGAGAGATTTAAAAGGTTGAGACTGCATGCAATTCACCATATTAATCATGTGTTAGATCAAATAAACACCCATTGTGGGCTTTTTGTATTCACCAAGAGTTCAGAAGCAGCAATATGATCTGTCCCAAAATTGTGAAAAAAAAAATATGAACTGAAAAATCATGGGAGAAATGAAGGATCTGGAGAATCAAGGCATGTTTCTTATTTATTTCCAAAATCCATCTTCTCTTTCTATCATTGAGGTAAAACTTCAGACTAATCTTAGAGTCACTATCTGGCTGATACGAGTGGTTTATTATTATTAACTAGTAGGAGATAGGATAAACCAAAATGTGTAGCAATAGTAGGAAATAATTATAAGGATTTGCTGCTATTTAATCAGTGTTTGAAAGCCATTTTTATGCCAGTTCAATTCTTGCTTCTGTGTGTTCTATAATGCCTGGCAGTAGGAGAGAGGGAGAAAGCTTTTGTTTCTGATTATAGCACATTCCAATAGAAGCTTTTGGTGCACTAAGAGTGTATAAGGCTAATCATTTTTAAATACTGTGATGCATTTTCAGAGAATTAGAATGTGTAAGGGCAAAGGACTTGTTATAGTTTATCCTTTAAAAGATAACAGCACTGGAAATAGATTTTAAAGCACTGTTCATGAATCCACGTTGTGGTATTGTTTAAAATAACACGATGTGAAGCATGAATTGCATTCATACATGAAAATGAAATCTGAATGCATTCTGCTAATGGAAGGCAAAAGTCAATTGTCATTTAGGTCACCGTGTGACGGTAAGAAATCATTTTAATGAAGCTAGCCCTGTTCAAAACAGTTTGGATCTCAGCATATAAAAGAATATGAGTTCCTAAACGGGATTTCACTGGAGGCAAATACTATCAAGCAAGCAACTCAAGTGTACAGTAAAAGCTCCCACTAGCAAAAGGTTGAATAAGCTTGAATCAACCAAATAGATGGTTTTAAGCATTTTATTCTCCACATTTTTGATGACTTTTAAAGTAGTACCCAGCTGCCTGCACTGTGTGAACTTTAGGGGCAGAATTATGCTCATTGCAGCCCTTACTATAGTTAAATATTATGCTTCATTTAATTAAAATTATGCCCAAAGATGAACAATAGAGAACAAAGAATCTTCACTAGAGAAAACAAAGGCTGAAGTATATTAATTATGTCATTAGTCATTGTTTCTCCTCCCCCTCTTCTCCTTCTTTCCCAATCAGAATTCCTTCATCAATTTCCAATTCTACTTTTCCTCTCTCCTCCTTCAAAATTGGCAACCAGAGTATTAAAATGAAATCCTCAGCAAGCCTTCCAGTTAAAGGTGCTCTTTGTGGAAGATTTAATGGTAATAGGGACTGCAGGTTCCTACATTTACAATCTTTTTCAAAAGACAGCAAATTTTGGCAAGAAGCTAAGAAAGTACAGTCCTTAGTTTAATCTGCATTTATTCAAGGCCATGCTGTATGCCCTTGGGCAATCAAAGAGTTTCGGAATGTGTGCCAAGTGTCATGTCATTGAATTTGCCGCTGCCATCGTCTTCTCTCACCCAGGAAGGCTGTGGGGAAAGATGATGACTCCAGGGAAATCAAGTCAAGTTTATTCAGTGTTCAGTCTCAGGCTATTGGTTAAGAAGACAATAGGATTTCTGGATCCAAAGACTCTTCATTCCTCTTCTCTCCCCTCTCTCCCTTTAGTAGAGAGAGGCAATTGCATCAGCATGGTCAGATTTATTAACACGTGAAAATAAAGAGGAAGAAAATATGTCCAAGATAAGCCTGTGTAACAAAACTTCACAGTTCTTTCTTATTACACACATTATGTAGATATGTGTATTTTTGTCTAGGAATAGAGAAGAAAAAAAACTTAATCCAAACTACAGAACAATGTAATATGTTAGCAAAGTATTTGGGCATTGCTGGGAATCCTGCTCCTGGTGCTTCTGTGGCATTTTAAAGTTAAAAATATTGCCATTAGTAGACAAGTAAGAGAATTATTAGGAAGAGATAATTGACAGATAGTATAATGGAGTGATTCAGATACTGTGTAGTGATTTGGTGTTAAGAAGAGATGTCTGTCCTTGGCAAATTAATTCCTTTAAGTCTCAATTTCCTCATCTGTAAAATGGAGTTAGTAAAGTTAATGGCTTTTAATTGGTGGGAGTGAAATTATGTATCTAAGGTTAGAATGTTGTCTGGAACAAATTAAATTCTGGTTATTAGTAGTGTAGTGCTAAAAATACTGTAATAAAAATCTAAATAATTACATTTTAACTTTCATCTAAGTGTTTTGTTGGAGTTACCCACCATTTTGCAATGAAATCTTTACAGTTCTTTCTTCTGTCTGTCTGTCTTTACAGAAGAGTTTTTCCTATTGCTCAGGAATTTGCATTAGTATCCACAGATGAAAATTACAGGTATTAAATATTCCACATTGGAAAAAAAATCCACCACATTTGGGGCAAGATTTATGTCTACAGGGCCTTTTGCTCAGGGCTAGAATTACTGTGAGCTACCATCCAATCACCTCGTTCTCAGCTCACATGAAAAGATTTGGGAGAGGAAAAAGAAGCTTCATGATTAACCTTGGAATGGTGTTTGCACTGTGAGAACATGATGGGGTGCTTACCTTTGTCCAAAGCCAAGTGAAGGGAGTCTTCAGGAGAATCACTTGCAGAGTCTGAGGATACCTACATTAAGGGACTTGGCAAAGTTCTCATAGGCCCTTTGAGGAGGATTGCATTCCCCAAATTTGGTGGTGCAAAGATACTCTATTTTCTCATGTATTAAGTAAGTGGCGAGGGAGATAGCTGAACTTGAACTATGTTTGAGGGAGCCCAGCAGCAAGTGAGGGTGGGGTGTATCATGAATGGATGTTGTTGAGATCGAGTGGGAGAGATTGAGCTGGACCCTGGTCTCTCACACTAGGTTTGATTCTTTGGAGAATGTATATATGTGTCCCACAGGTGAGCCAGCATCTGGATGCCTACCACGTGTAGGTCTGGACTAAGGGGAGTTGTGACAACAAGAAAAGAACTGTAACTACAGGGAATTAAGTAAGGGAGCTGTTGCGTTTTACAGTCATCCTTTCTCTTTGCTCCCAGCCATGTGTTGAGATTAGACCTAGGAGAGGAAGAAAGAATTTTAGAAGTTGTGTTTCCATCTGTCTTCTGAGGCATGGTAGAGTTACAGAAGTGAAAGAGCAGACATTTTCCTCCCCACTTTAGGTGCCTTGCATCAGGTATCTGATCTGCATGAGGGGATGGCTCGAGTTGGAAGTTTTTAACTTGATTGTTTTCTCTATCTCAGTACACAGTCAGTACTCTGAAGAGGTCTGCTTTTATTTGGTAAGGATAACTATGTGCCTGGTCACCTTTGCTTAAGAGTTATATCAGCTCTCCAGTTCTGTACCACAGTTTTGTTTGCAGGAACTTTCATTATCCCACATTCCACAAGAAGTCATGTTGGTGTACTGTATTGATGGCATGTTACTTCCTTTGGGAAGATGCATAATTGCTCAAGAGGAGGAAGTAAATCTCCCCCAATACAGGGATCTACAACTTCAGTGAAATTTCCGAAGTTCTAGTGGTCTGTGAAATGCCTGGAAATATCTCAAAATTGGAAAGACAAGTTGCTAGACTTTTTTTTCCCTCTGTCAGTAAGATAGAGATAATGCTTCAAGGGCTTCTTTGCATTTTGGAAACAGTGTATGCCACATATGACTCATTTACAAAAGCTACTAGGTTTTTGTGGTGTCTAGAGCAAAAGGTGCTTCTGTAGCTGATCTAAACTAGTATTAGCAACTCTCTCAACTCTTACTAGTTGGTGGATCCAGTCAGTAGTGGTCAAAGTATCTGAAACAAATTAAAATGTTCATTGGGGCTGATGGCATATGGGGAAATCATTGTGAAAATACCTAGGGCTTTGGAGAAAAGTCATGCTGTTTTCAGTAATTAACTTTTTCTTTAAGAAAGAGATCTTGCCTTTTAATGGACCCTGACAGAGACTAAAGTCTGACCAAAGACACAAGTTGACCAACCAAGCCACCCAAGTTGCCCAGTTTGAACTATGTGTTATCTGAACCACAAACCATACATTTAGGATGCCCAGCAATAAATTTTTCATCAGTTGAAGTGAGATATATGGAATGGGGCCTGAGTAGGTAGTGAAGGTAAAGCAAGATGCACGATCGGTAGATTACACTTCCAGTGCGTTTGTTAGGTCACTTACCTACTTTTTCTCAATCTGTATTTATAGCATCATTGTGAGTTCCCTATGATCTGTTGGTTGAGGAAGAAAATATTTTGAGTGTATTTTATGGATGACTTTAATCAATATGTGGGCACCAATTATGTGTACTGTTGGGGTATTCTCATACAGTGGTTGCTTTGAAAGACAATGAAAAAAATTTTCAGGAAACAGAATTTAATAGTGTACACCATTATCTAATTCATCTAAAAGGGAAGATAGCCTGAGATAAGTATGTATATCTATTCATTGTGGCAAATGATTGGGCTAGATGATCGGAGGTTTGGAAGGAATGCGATTGGAGGATTTGTGACAAGGAGGTTTGAAAGAATACACAGACGAATCTCTTGCAATCAGTTCATAATTATCTGTCTGTCTGCCTGCCTATCTATCTATCTATCTATCTATCTATCTATCTATCTATCTAATCCATCTTCTTTGTAAATGCTGATAAACAGACCTCATTGAAAAGAAGGCTCTTAATCAGAACAAGATGAATAACCCTGTGCCTGTTTGCAGACTTCTTTCCAAGCTACTTTGATGTACTTTATTAATGAGCTTTTGAAAAAAGTTGCCATGAATGAAGAGGATGGTGGCTATGCATGAAATAAACAAGATTGATTGCCCTTCATAAAATCTGACCTGGCTACTCTTACTGCTATGTCAGAGTTAGATTCTGAGTCCCTGATAAGGCATGTCCCAGGTGGTCCTATTACCAGTAAGGGGAAGTGATAGGTCTCTTTGATACATATTGTGGATTTAAATTTTTCTTCCTTATTCTGACATGTTCTTCCAACATCCACAGACTTCCTTAATACTTTATACAGTATTACTACAATCAAAACTGTTTCTCACCAGGGAACTCCATCATAGTGAAAGAACAAAGCCATGTTCTTTTCAGTAAGTAATTATTCACAATGAAAGATGTAAGACAGTAGGCTAATGCCCATGCTATTCATAGTCTTAGTATGTTCCCCCATCATCCAGAACCATGGAATAGACTACTGGAGATACAGTTACAGCACTATCTAGGAGACAGCATCTTATAAGTTTAAGGTACGTTCTAAAATTGTGTTTTGTTCACTAAATCAGTGACCAATACACAGAATTGTCTCTTCAGTAACTAAAATATCCAGATCTAGATACACGGAGGAAAAGAGAGTGGGTGCATTGTTCTGTCATGCCTATTGATCCATTTATAAAAAATTTCCTGATTGTCCCTGTGACTCTGGATTTTATTGGTTTAGAGATTTTTGACCCACACAGGGAATCTTTCCCCTTGGGGTTACTACTGTGATTCCAATAATTTGGAAGCAGAGACATTAGATAAATAGAAAAGGGGCATAGTGCTGACCATGATGATTGATTTTGATTGTCAAGGTTGAAGCTGCCCAAAGAGAGTAAGGGAAGAATGGAGGGAACCCATACTTCACTTTGTGTTCCTCTCATTATTGTCATGTAAAGCCTAGCAGGTAAAGAATCCCAACAATCTGAAGTGCTGGTTGTGGGCAAAGCAATGACAGAATGAGAAGTGGGACAAAGAAGTTATAAAAATAAGCTATGGCCTTAGGACCTTATGGAGAAACATCGTCTCATTTTCCTTGTTGTGACTAGGATTTAAAATTGTAAGTATGGTGGATTGTATTATTGTTCTCCAATACTTGCTATTTCTCTCTAAGGAGAGAAACTATATTATATTTCTCTACTCCGCTAACTTCAGACTTACTATCTTAATATCTTTGGCCAGTAAAAGTGAGCAGAAGTGATGTGAATTACTACTAGCAGAAATTTAAGCCAGTGAATGGTCCTCTGTATCCTCTTTTCCTTTGGCCATTAGATCAGCAATATTAGTTAGAGGTTGCCCCACCAACATGGATTTCAGAGCACAGACTGTGGGGAGAGAGTTGCAGCTAATGCACAATAAACATGTAGTGGGAGTAAAAAACACATCTTTATTATTAGAACCACTAAGGTTTTGGGGTTGTTTATTGCTGTAGTATAACCTAGTCTATCATGGCTTACATGGCATATTTTTCTAGTAACAAATTTTCTATCATTTTCACTCCTTTTCTTCTAATCTTCTATAAAGACCATGTTGGTAGTGGCTAACTATACAGTCAAGCCCATGGGTTAATAGAATAATAAGACCAAATAAACCAAGATGAGGAGTAGATACCATCCAGTGATTCTGGACTTGACACTGGATGCAGTGATTGATAATTTTGGTGTGGATTGCTGATGAGTGTATTTTTCGGTTATATAAGAATTGTAATATGTTAGAGGGAAAAATTTTATGGAAAGAAGAGTATATATTCTTGTTGAGCAACCAAAAGATAGATTTTCTTAGACATTTGCCATTTTTTTCAGTTGTCCACTGAGTCCACTCTCTATGTTTGTGATTTCCAAGAACATAGTTGAGAGGCAGAGCCAGGCTCCCCCCCAGAAAAAACTGAAAATGCCAGGTACTAGCTCTCACGGCCTCTCTCAAACCTATGGCATGACTACATGTCTTAGTCTCCACCACTTAGATGCATAGTGCCAGATTTTTTTTCCCCTCAGAGTAGGGATTTGAACAGCCAGGATGTGAACTCAGATTTTTGTGATTTGAAAACTATGGCCCTTCAACTAAAAAGTGTCACTAACAAATGGGAATTAAGTGGCTCTACCACCTACTGGCTTTGTGATCCCAGGCAAGTCACTTAACCTATCTGAGCCTCAGTTCTTTGTCTGGAAATTGAGGATAATGAAAGTGTACCCTTATAAAGCCCTTGTGAGGAATAGATGCATTAATGCTTACAAAATACATTAAATGATACAATATGTAAAACAAGACCTAAGTAAGTGGGAGTTTAGTCATACAGAGAAGCAGGGCTTGTGGGGAATGCCCTTTGGGAGTAATGGTGACAGCAACAAGCCTGATTTCCCAGGGCACCAATGGCAGTAATCTCATCTCTAGCATCTAGAGTCCATGCCAGCCCCAGAATGACTGTTCCCTTACTGGCCGAGTTCTGTGATATAATGGAGCACTGCCCATCTGGGAAATTCCACTGTAGTTCTCCAGCCTTCCTGATGACTCTGTGAACTGCCCAGTTGTCTTTTAGTAAATTCTTTGTCTGCCAAGTTTGATTTTGTTTCTTGAAACTAAGAACTCTATGTATTTTAATAGGCCTGGCTTTATTCCTAGTAGTCAAAAATGCAAATCTGGTTTGAATCTCATCAAGTCTTTTACCAGCCTACATTAAGTTGTTCAGTGAACTCTTTGAGCTTCCAGCTTCCTGTCCTTAAATGGAGATGATAATATGTACCTTATAGAGTAATCATAAAGATAAACTGAGATAATATGTATGAAAAACTCCTAATATTGAACCTCACCTGTAGAAGGCATGCAAGATAGCTTAATTTCCTTCTCCAAAACCAGTATGGCTGTCTTTGTCTCTTTTACAGTAGAGATTAGGCTATATAAACATTATACAAATAGCTACTGGCCCTGATATTGGGATGAGTCAAAGAACCTGGGGGAGAAGTATGCCTTTGAGAGGACCTGGAAAATAATTGGGAAAGGGAATTTCTCTAGCGTTAGGCCTATCTTAACTGAGTGGAAGGAACAGGGATAACGTAGAATGAAGTGTGTTACATCTTCAATTGCCTTTTGCCTGCATTCAGTGGTAATTGAGTCTGCATTATTTGTAATTTTCTGCATTATTTGTGTTGAGTCTATTAGGCAACTGCATCATTAGTATCACATTCACAAGTGTTATCATGCATTTACAGCCAACAGACACTTAATGGCAAAATCCACTTTGAATCATGTGAGTGTTTTCTTTCTTTCCTCCCTATTTCCTTCTTTCATTTTGCTGATGATACACACACACACACACACACACACACACACACACACACACACACACACACACACACACACACACACACACACACACACACACACACACACACACACACACACACCGTAAAGCATATTGTATATGCCAAGCTCTTCCATTTATGATAAAGGATCTAGCTACTAAGTGTACCCAGGATAATGATTCAGTGAAGGCACATTAACTCACTTTGGGTAGTGGAAATATCTTATTTGCTGTTTTAATGCTATTCTTAAAAGCATTACTTTATAGCAGTGGTTTTTAAACTTCAGTGTGCATAAAAATCATCAAGGAGATCACTAAACATAGATTCCTTGTTCCACTCAAATGAGGTAGGTATTACTATAGCTTTGCTTCCACAGTATGGAAACTGGGGCACAGAAAGGTTAAATGACTTGGTTACAGTCATTGATGGAGTCAGAATTCAATCCCAGGTATTATCATAACTCCATAATACATAGAGCAACAAAGCAGAGTATTGTGCCCTCTGACAGGCAACTAAGGACAAGTTTAGTTTTAGTAACTTTTCTTAGAATATGTTGTTGTCTTTTTGATATCAGTTAGACCTTTACCAGTTTTCAGTGGGAGATGACAATTCACATTCTCATTTCTGTTTCTTCTATTACTGTGTCTTTTCCTAATTGAATAAAAATAGGTTTCAAAATAACTATACACCAAAACAAACAACTTGAAAGAATAATCACTTAAAAGCAACCTGCTTATTTTTTTAGATCTGTCAAAGCTTTCCATGCATTTAAGATTTAGAATTGAGAAATAGATCCTTTGGGACTGTTAGGGGATTATGATCTTGGGAAATTAATCCATAGTAACAATGTGTTTACAATACTTGGACTTTCTTAAACCTTTATCTAGAGAAAGTTCATGACTCTTCTTCTCTCTACTGCCTCATTTCTAATTTTCCATTAGCATTTGTTGAATGCTTTCTACACACAATTTCTTTCTATATACTATTCTATACACTATCCTATAAGGACAGCAACCTATAAAGTAGATCTTATTCTTCTCATTTTATAGATGAACAAAAAGAAGTTTAGAGAGACTAACTTCTCTAATATCACACAGCTTATAATTAGCAGGGCTAACTTACTATTATTGACTCTAGATTCATCTCACTTTAAGATGTGTGCCCTTAACCACCAACAGTTCCTGTCTACTTAACAGAATCATAGGTTTTTATGTTCTTGGGACAAACCAGTAATAAATTCAGCAGTAGCAACCACAACAAAAAACTAAACAAACAGATTTTTACATCCTCCAGCATGTTACAGAATTGTTCTAAAGCACAGAGAGTTAAGCTGCAGTGGAACGAGAAGCTTGGGATCTCTTTATGACACAGTAACTGTTCTCATGTCAATGACAAAATGGCAGAAGAGCCAAACACAGGTGACAGGAGTCCCAGCACAGCATTCTGTTTGTGCAACCTTTATTAAATGGAGCTGTTGGCTACCACCTATGGTTTTGTAGTTGTGCCTCCCACTGAGCACACATTTGATCTTTCAATTAATTAGGTGCACCTTGGCTACAAGCCACAATCAGGCATACATATTTCAAAGCTTAAACTGGGTTCCTCCTAAGATGAAAGCAGAATGTTTCAAAGTGTAGCATAAATCCTCATGTCATCTTTTTGGAAAAATGAATGACATTAACAATATTAATTTATTGATAAAATCAAAAACATTATAAGGAAATGATACACTTCAACTTTTAGTTTTAATTTGTGTTTTTATGAGAAGTTTTTTATTGGAGTAATGTGGCAGTGATCTTTTTGAGCAGATCTTTAATTAGAACAGATTAATTCCATCCCTTTGGCATTAAGAAAACAAAAAATTAGACTCCTAAATATATTGTCTCTAAAATGCTTAAAAGTCTGCCTACATACTTGCTGAGATGGAGACATGGCACTGCTTTCATTTTTTCTTAAAATGATTCAATATTCTATGGGACAAGTAGCATTTAATTGCTATTTTATCTAAGACCTGTGTCATCAACCTCCTTTTAAAAGAGGTTCCAACTGTCTGAGTTGCCTGTTTATTCTCCTTCTCTGACTTTCTTCCAAACATGTGTCTTTCATCTCTGTAGTAAGCAATGAATAACCAGCCAAGACGGTCTCCCCCACTTTACCCCTTTTCTCTGTGCTAAGGTAGTCCCAGCGTGTTATGTTTCCTTTCTCCATAGTGGCTAGAGTACTGCCAGCATGTGGAACACCAACAACTCATTTCCAACCTTCAGCCACATAATTAACAGCAAAGATGAATGGATGGAACAAAGATCCATTTGTACAGCCTTGGTGGCTCTCTTTGTATGTTATCTAGGATGGATGATCTATATTTTTATATTCTTACTCACTTACTTACCTTAATAGGTGTCCTGATAAATTTATAGTAGCCAGACATTTGTCCATCAGTTCTGTGGTATAGATCATTCTTTGTTTAAACTAGTCTATGCAAGGCTGTGAGATTCACTGGGGATTAGCAAAAAATGATCCCTGAAGAATATAATTTGAATTGTCCTTTCTATGTTATCTCTTATCAATTATCTTTAATAAACCTTCTAGACTTTTTCCTTTAGATTTTTTGTTATTATATTAGGAAGAACTTACTAATGCTAATGCACTTTTGTTATAACAAGTAAAAACAAGCCTTTATAAAGGGAAGTTAATAATTCCCTCTGCCTCCCATCTCCTTAAATAGACTACTAAAGCTAACAGCCAAGAATGTATGTTTGTATCTCCATTTCTATGGATACATACATATCCATGTAGGTATATATACATACAAATACACATATGTATGCATACAAATATATGTATGTATATACCCATGTGTTAGTATTTTTACAAAACAGAAATAATATATATTCTTCACAGTTATTTTTTATTTAAAACTCTATCCATTCAGAATTAGTCACTGCATATCTCTATGTGCCAAGCAGTGTTCTAGGCACTAAGGATGTGATGGTTAGCAAGATGGATGACTTACTGCTGTCCTAAAGCTTACATGTTAGTGAGTCATGGATACCCCTTACGTCAGTAGACACAGAACCAGTTGATTTAACAAATGGCCACATAATCTTCTAAATTTCCTTTCCTACTGATAGACTTTTGTGAGTTTTCACTTTTATTGTTATTGCCAACAGTGCTATATTAAGCGTCCTTGAATAGCTATTCTTATGTACCAGTGCTTCTATCTTTAATAGGGTAGATTTTTAAAAATGGGAATATCTGGAGAAAATAAACACATACTTTCATTTGAATAAACATTGTAAATAACTTTAAAAAAGGTTATAGTGTTCTTAGGTGCCATATTGCCCTGTCCACATATCCACCAAAAACGAAGGCGTGTTGTTCCTTTTATCCTGCTTAGTAGCCCTCTTTTATCATTCACAAATTGCTATTTGTGGAGAAGAAATGCTATTTTGAATATAATTTACATTTTAGTAGTTACTAGTGAGAGGGAGCACTTTTTCATGTTTATTAGCCATTTGCATTCCTCTAGACTTGTTGGGCTTTTTTCTCTCTGTTTCTTTATTTTTTTCTTTGTTTCTTCACATATAAGGGATAATATATAATCCCTGTGTGTCTTTGGTGTGTTGTTGCAGATATTTCCCCAAATTCATCATTTGTCTTTTTCATTTTACTTTTTGGCATATTTTTCCACATAAAATTCTAAATTCTTTATGTGGTTAAATTGTTTAATATTTACTCTCTGACTTCTAAGTTTTTCCTCTTACTTAAGAAGGTCTTCCCTACCTCAAGGTTATTGAGATATTATCCTAAAATTTCTTATTATTTCATTTTCAGACTTTGATAATTACTGTATTAAGATTTTTTTGTTTATGTACATGGTGTGGGGTTGGGTTTCAGCTTCATTTTTTTCCAGATTGGTGGCTAATTATGCCAGTGTCAGCTATTACATAGACCCTCACTCCCTCCTAACAGAATTTCTACCTTGCCGTATAGAGTCCCAGGCATACTTGGATAACAGCCTATCCCTCCTGTTAGGTTTCATGGACCTTCTGGATTTCTCAAAGTTCTATAATACAACCAAAGGAAGTTAGTGAGCAACTGAGAGTCTAGAAGTGTAGTGGTAAGTTCCTTGTCATCAATTTCTCATTAATAAATGAGAAATCTAATGCTATTTCATCAGGACTGGTGAATGATGATAGAAGAGCTGTAACCGAACTTTCTTCTGATGAAATTTCTGTATTAATAAACATAGTTCATGTGAAACTCTGAATTCTCTGTAGTTTGTTCTGAACATAATTTAAAAAGCTTACACTTGCTCATATTATAATGTTATATTCTTTATAATCAAGTTAATATTAACCAGGGACATTGAGACAATTTATTTATTTCTAACATGCCTTATAATTGATTAAATTGACGTTCACTCTTTTAAGCCTATCACACCATAAAAATCACATGGAAGCTAGACACTGGAAAGAGTGAAAAGCCAGAAAAATTCTTTTCTGCAAAAATTGGCAAGCTCTACATCTTAAAAACTCGTTAGTTCAATATTTCTCAAACTGTGTGCTGTGGAATACTAGATCCATAGCATTAGTTTTATATACAAAAGAGGTTCTGTGTCAAAAAGTTTGGCAAGTGTTAGATCAAACATACTTGACAATTTTTAGTGTAGGACGTCAGAGCCTTTGGTTTAATCTTATGGACTGTAGATCTCCATAGGGCCATAATGGTATGCAGTGTTTTCTAAACTTATTTGACTTTAATTATTTTCCCCCACCCATGTTATATTTACAGAGCTGATGTCTCATAGAATATACTTTGGGAATGCAGCTCAAGCTTATTCTTATCACTCATCATAAGTTTCCATCTTCCCTCAAAGGAAGGAAATGTAAATTTGAAATAATAGGAATAACTGAATTATTTTGTGCATGAGAAAAATCACTGATAAAAATTCCTGATGAACTACTGGCTTTTCACATAACTCAATCAAAACTTCATGCTTTTCTGGGCCTTGTACCATACCCATTCTGCTTTCAGAGCCATCACTAAGTAGTCTTCCCAATGATGGCCTTTACATTGTTGCTTACCTTCCCAAACTCTAAAAGAAAGACATTCCTTTCCTTCTAGTGTTGTATTCTCTTCATTTTTTCTTCCTCCCTAGGGGATCTTCTAAACACATTATGAGCATTGAATGTTTGTGAGAGCAATTGCTTATTAAGGCTTATATTCTGCTATTTGAAATCTATTTGTGCTGTAATAGGGAAAACTACTCTAGGAATCTGTACATAAAGGATTGATTTTGCTTCTTTACTCTTTTAAATCAGTATTTTAATCAATTCTACTATCTTTTGAACTTTCTCTAACCCAATTCCATCCTACTGGCAGTCAGTTGGTTAAAAGTCAGTGCTTTTCTGGTGTGAGTATTCATTGGTTCTGCAATTTAGCACTTTTTATTTTTCTCCAGATAGATGGTGACAAAAATGGTCAAGTAATTAACTTGCCTATCCTGATTGTCCTATACAATGCAGTAGCAAATTCACATGGAGAAGGTGGGCTGACTCTTAATTCTCCCATCAAAAATATATTAAAATTAAGCATGTTTTAGTATTTTCATGAAAATAAGTACTGAGGTCTAGAAAACCAGTAAGTTCTTTTCTCCTTTTCTGTCTCTCTGTTTCCTGCTTTCCTTCCCCTCCCCCTCTCTCCAATCTTCATTTCTTTCTTAAATTATGCTGTTCATTGACATAAGACTTGTGCTGCCACTTTGATAGAGAAATTGGAAGAGAGAGAGTGCAGCATTAGGGAAGCAGTAGGTTGTGCGTATGAAATTTAACAAACAGGGGCTGGTCCCTCATTTCATTTTAGAAGAAAAGAACTGACAGTGGTAGAAACATTATTTCATATCTATTCTCAGTAGAGTTATGTAGAAAGAAGAATGTTCCACACTATTTTCTCTTTATGTGCTTCTTGGAAGAACACTTGCTGGCTTTACTGGCAACAGTTTGTCATTGACAAACCCCTCTTAATTGTTCTTAATTTCGTTAGTATTTCTTGTCCATAGATACTGTTTGTTAGACTACTCTCCTCCCCTGTTTTAGTTATCTTTTTCATTTATCCTATGAGGAAACGTTTTAAACAAGGACATCTATTTATGTTTCAAACACAATTTGCTCTGTGATTAGTTTTCTATTCCAACTTTGCTGGTGTCAGAGTACAGGTAGGATAGCATTTATAAACAGAAGGAATTTTTTGCTATCTTACTAATTCACGGTAATATACCATGGGTCAGGAAACTTGTGTTTTATTTCTGGCTCTGCCTGGTACTTACTTGCTTTTTTTCTTTTTAAGAAGTCATTGGCAATAATGAATTTTAATCTATACATCTCACAAATCTATATGACTGATATGCAAAACATGGGATATTGAATAGAAAAGAAAGGACTTTAAAAGCTGTAATAAGATACTAATAGAAATCTTACATACAGTATTGCTTTCTGGAATTATTTATTGATCATTTATTCATTCAAGTGATCAACATCTAGAATGTGCTGGGCACTGTACTACATGATGTAGATGCAATAATAAATGATACAAATTCTTGTCTTAGGACAAAATATACATCATCAGGATTTGCTGAATCACCAACTTAAAATTATTGTAAAATTTTTCCTGATCTAATTTTGTGAGTTCACCCAAGTTTTAATAGTTTTCCAATTGATCAAGTCCATTTGCTTATTTTACTGGTTGAGGGAAAGTTGAAATTGCTTAATTTAAATAATGAAGTCAATATCCAGTTAATGTCTTGATTTCTGTGACTTGTCCATATTTTACCTCGTTGCTAATAATGATACCAACTTTTATTTATTGAGTACTACTCTTTTTTCTGTTTAGTATCTTAGCTTGTCCCTTTTGTGTTTTGGGCCCATTCTGTAATTTTCTTTGGTTGACTTTGATACCTTTGGTTCAGACTGCCTTGTTACTGGCTTCATTTTCTCCCTATCACAAATTATGTATTTCATCTGTCTTCAGTTTTTTTTTTCCAGTGGAGAATTTTAGTTTCTACTCAATATTGAATATTTTCTTTCTTTTTTTGGTCAAGGTATATGATAAAACATTGAGTTAAATGTTTTTGGAGCTGAGTGAGAGTCCATATAATTTGCCTTCATTTCTCTGTGTGTATGTATGTTTGTGCATGCAGCTTACACCCTCAATTTACCAAAACAATCTTGTCATAGATACTTCCTGAAGGTCATGCAGCACATATAAATTAAATCCATCTATCATAGGTTTCTTTTATTTGAAAGTACTCCTTGAAGATACTTAGAAGAATTTCCATGAATAATTTGAAAATTGTTGCTTTAGGAAATGTGCTCATTTAAGAGTCTTCTAGAATTATTTCCTCCTGTTCTGAAGAGATTATTGGCTTTGACAGGGTCTTGTTTATAATTGGAACAGTTACTCTTAGTTTGCTAAATGTATTTGTGAGGAAATTGTCACATTCAGTGTTATAATACAAACCTAAACTTACAGTGAAGGAAAAATAATCTCTTCATGGAGGGATAACTGGATACTACTAGCATTATCTCTTATATTATCAGGGAAATTTTGGTTTCAAATGACAGAAACTCAACTGGAACTAAATTACACAAAAGGATGACTTATTGAAAAGATCCTGATATAATTCTGAGAATCGTTGTAATTGTAGAACACTCAAGGTTTGGAAGGCAGGAACTTGGAAAAGTCCTTTAGGGGTTTTACTATTTAAGATATCAGTTTACCTATTTTAATAGCATGGCTTAAATAAGACAGATTTATTTATCTCTTATGTAAAAGCATGAGTGAGTAGACAGTCCAGGGGGAGGAAGTCACCTGATCTGTGTTATCCAGAGTCCAAAGTTCTTTCTATTTGATTGTTCACCATACCTAACCATGGTATATTTTCTGTATGATTTATTCTGGATCACTTCCTGTCAGGTCTAAGCTGCAGCTGCTGGAGCTTGGGAATTGGGAAAATGGAGTAAGCTGTTTCCTTATAAGAAAGTGACACAGAAATTATTTATGTCACTTTTGCTGCCATGTCTTTGTCTGAGCTTAGTCATGACACTGCAAGAGAGGCTAGAAAACAGTCTCTAGCTGGTAAGCCATATGCCCCACTAAAACTTGCAGGCTCTATTATGAAAAGGAAGAATGGGACAAAGGAAAGCAGGAACAAATTGCAGATTTCACCACAGGACTAGCAACCCTTGAACGTGGTCAAGATTCCATCTTTGGCACTTTTGTCTCCTTATCTCCACCAATGGGCTTCATTCTGTTCTACTGCAGGATACAGAGCAGGAGATATGGTTATCAGTGGCTCTGTGTTTACACTTCCTCAGCATCACGGTCAATATCATCTCCAACAAGTAGATTCAATTCTTTTTTTGTCCCTGGTACATTGCCCAAGGAGGCTCTGGCTACAGAGGAAGGTGGAGTTCTAGTTAAGGGTATCACTCATTTTATTTAACACATATATATTGAGCACCCATGTGCCAGGCAGTATCATTGATCTGAACCAAATCTGACCTGCTATCTGTTTTTGTAAATAAACTTTTATTGGAACATAGTCGCACCCATTTGTTTTCATATTGTTTGTGGCTGCTTTTGTGCTACAACAGCAGAGTTGAGTAGTTATGACAGAAATAGTATGTTTTTGAAGTCTAAAATATTTATTATGTGGCCCTTAATGGGAAAAGTTTGCCAACCCACTGTTCTAAGTGTTACGGATATGATGGTGATTAAGATGTGCAAAATCTCCATCCTTTTGGAACAAATATATGTAGGATTTGCCCTCTGAGATCCATTTTTTATGGGTGATTCCTGCCTCTTACTAAGGTGTTTGGTAGCAAATAATTTGTCTGTTCATTATCCACATAGATTTTCAGGTCTCTTTGGGATAGCCCTGCATGACATGGTATGTCCATACAAGGAGAGTTATGTATGCCATTAAAACCCCAGTTCAACATCCTTATGAACTTATAGAAAGAGATTTCAAGTCATCAAAATGACTTTTGTACCTTTGGTTATGTCTTGTACTTGGTTCCTGGTCCTTCTTGGGCTATGGATAATTTGAGCTGTCATTTTGTTGTGTGGTCTATTTATATGGCTGTTTTCTTGCTTCTCACTATTTTCCATCTGGCTTGTTTCATTTTCTTGCTCTTTATTTTCATAGCATTTGAATTATTTTCATAATGGGTGTATTACCTATGGCTGAAACAATGATATTCTTTTTTTTTCTCATTTAAATATCTCCACCTTCTCCAGTTAACTCTTCATTTTTTCTTAACATTTTATAGAGGTGAATTCAGAATGTAGAAATTCTTTCAGTTAGATTGAGGTTACTCATTACAGGTCTCACTCAATCTGCAAAGTAATGCAGTACATTAGTTTAACTCTCATACGTCCTCCACTGCAGGATGACATCCCGCCAACATGTGATTATAAAGTATCAAGATTGGAGCCTTCCTGTAATACAGCCATTGTGAGTGCAGAACTTGTCTGTCTAGAAATATGCTGCCATCAGTAGGTGGATAATTAATATAAAGGGAAGTAATGAGGTAGGGGGTAAAGGTACAAGACTCTCATGGCAGGAGAAATTTATGATGGGAGAACTTTATAATGAGAACAAAGTGTACATTAGTAAATTTATCAAAGGGTCAAAATGGAAAACATAGAACAGTTTTCTGGTGTTGAGAGAAAAGGACAGTTTTTGAAATTGACCTGAATCCTAATACCAACCCTCCATCAACATGCCTTTTGCCTTGGTTTACATAACTAAATTGAGGAACTGAGTTACATTGATATTCCATAAAGTATGCCCTACACATGTTCTATAAAAAAAGGGATTAGTAGTTAAAAAGCTTAAGAAATGCTGCAAAGTATATTCCTCTCTTGGGAAGTTGTTTCAAAAAGTCTTGCAGTAGGAGGGAGAGTGTAGCTCAGTGGTAGTGTGTGTGCCTAGCATGCTGAGGTTCTAGGTTCAATCCCCAATACCTTCATTAAAACAAACAAACCAACCTAATTACAAAATTTTTTTAAAAACCCCAGTACTTGGTAAAACTTAAAAAAAAAAAGTCTTACAGTAAAGACACCTATCTAATTTTGTTTTACTCAGGTCTTAAACTTTTGACCAAGGGATGCCCTTTTGGAGAAGAATGAAAGGGGTAACATATTTTAACAAACTGGAGAACTAGTGTTTATGAAATTATTTTCTGGAACTCTGAAATATAGTCTTTAGTGTGTCTTTTCAAATTCAAAACTCTTACAATTGTGAATATTAATGGTATATCTACATGCATTTGCCATTCTATTCGTCCTGACCTTCAGTGTTGACACCAAACCACCTGAGAGTTTGATGTACCTACGTAATATGTAATACTGGGGGTGGAAAGTATATTTATATTCCCTACAAACAAATACAGCCCAGTACTATCAATTTACAGTTTGAGGCTCTTCCAACTGGTTTTCTGGTGTGTATAACTTACGTTCCCTGTCAAGCTAAAGTAGAACCTGCTTTACCCATAGCTTATTAGAAGGTTTAATGACAATAATTTTCTGTGAAGTTAACTAAATTACAGTTTTACTTGCAATTGTGTGTGCATTGTAACATCCCAGAAGTCTTGTTGTTAGTAATAGAAAGTAGTGTTCAGAATGTTTGTTTTACTGTTTATGGAGTTTTCTGTAAAGATCTGCCTCAGCACACTGTTTTCTTCTTTTTTCCTAACTCTTTTAGGAATAGTTAATTTAGAGCTTTATCCTTAATTCTGTGAATGCTGACATGTATTAACTTACTCTTTTGTGTTAATTTGTGAAAGCACATACAAGGAGGACCTTCCTGATTTTGTTTGTGCAGCCACAGTTCAAGACTGTAAATGGTACACAGCGTTGTTTTAGAGTAAGCACACTGAAGCGACTTGTATTATGGGTATCGAGAGATGAAGAACTTTCCAATTTCTACCCACCATCAAGAAATAAGAAATTAGAATTGGTGAAGGAGTTCTTCATCAGCTTTTAAGGCAGTGAAGTTGAACCTGTTCAACTTATTACCCTCAAGTTTTACCCATAATCGAGAAGTAAGAAATTATCCTTGTTAGGTAAGAAGATGTCTTCCTGCAGAATTGAATAAATGAGCAATTTAACAAAATGCCACTGTAGTATGATGGATTACTGAGGACTTTCAGAAATGAGACACTGTACTGTGAATGAACTCTATTAGGAAAGAAATGGAAGAAGAAATAACTTGTGCAGAAACACTGAACTGAGTCCTTCTCTCATACAAGAGTTGTTAATGGTTCCAGTAAGCACTGAAAAGAGATTTTAATAGGATAAGCTGGCCTCTTTTATGGAATTTTCAACTGGCACATTCTTCCAGCTTTTAGTAAAAAATGTAACTGTTAGTGGCTTAAATTGAAATTTTTGACAGACATTTCACCAAATGTCTTTTCCCTCTTTGTTAAAGACAAAGTACAGATCTTTAGCTGACCCAGAGGCCCCTTTTCTTTCAGAAAGTGCTTTTCATTTATTGCAGGGCTGCCTTGGTGGTGATTATGAACCTGGCCAGTATGTTAAATTGGTCAAGAAAAATTAGTCACTTATTGTAATCTGAAAGTGGGAAGGAGCAGAAACATCCCATAAAAACTTACTCTCAAGGGGATTCGTGGCATGGTGGTGTAAATAATTGGAACTTCATTTTCCATCCCCATCACTTTCTAGTTGCATCATCTCAAGACAATTACTTCATTTCTCTTTGCTTCAGTTTTCTTATCTATAAAATGGGGATTATGAAAATGCCCCCTCTTCCCCCTGCAGAGTTGTTGTTAGGATCAAAAGAGGCAGTATATGTGAAGTACTGGGAATATTATTATCACTCAGAAATGTGAGGTGCAGTTATCAGTGGTTGCAGAGATTGAAATGGTTTTCATCAAGTTTGTTAATCAGGGAAGTATATATCCATTTGGTTCATCAGCAGAATCTTTGTAGGCCCTTGAAAAAACAATCTTACATTGTTTTCTCAAAGATAAAGCCAATACAATTGTTGAAATTGCAGCAGCAGCAATTTTCTTCATGGTTATAATGTTATATTGCACCTAGGTTCTTAAATATATCTTTTAGTTTCAGCTTATTATGGTTTAAGAACATCAGGAAGAGGAAGAAGAACCAGCATGAGGTTGATGGTTGAGTGGCAACTGTAATCTTCCATATAAGAGAATCCTTGCTAATCTAAAAGCTACCTTCTGGTTATGCAAAAGTTTAATGAAATATAGGCACAAAGTGGTGTTTTCTCTCCAACAAAGAATAAGTGCAGTCGCAGAATTTAGCATGTTGAGTTATTCTTTCCAAAATCAACCACCTAAGGACCAAGGAATACGATTTAAAACAAAATTTCTATGCATTCTTTTTTTGAGTGAACAAAACAGCTTGTGTAGCTAAACAGGGTAGCTGCAGTGTAATTTGGTAATGTTTCTGTTTGTTGAAGAAATGCCGAATATTTTCAGGAATGACAAGAAGCAAAACACAGCTCTCATCTGTATGCAACATAGTCATAACACAAAATTATGAGCTCAGAGATATGATTTCTGAAAAGATTGAATTAACATTGTGAAAATAGGGCCCCCTCATTTGCATAAATCTGGGGAATGCCATAGCATGACAAAGCTAGCAATTTATTTGGCTGTAGGGAAGAGTGAGGTTGTAGGGACCTCTATAGCTCTGGCTCCCTGATTGAAGTCAGGAGTGGGAGTTCACTCTTTGTAGGAGGGCCTGAGAATCGGTATAGTTTACTCTCAACCCAAAGCTCACCTGAAATAAAAAGAAATACCTTTAGAAATTCTGCTTGAAAAATGTTGAGTATCTTTTGACAGATAGCTCTCTGTAGTGAAAATTCCTCTGGGAGAGAAGAGTGTAATTATCTGTTTGACACAAAAATGATTGTAGCCTTTCTAGCTAACTATGGTTACCCCCCCAGGTGACCTCTGATTCCTTGCGCTTTCAAGAAGGAGACCCTGACCTGGAGGGAATCAAAGCTTTTCGTTGGAAAGCAGGAGCCTGCTGTCACGTTCCTGGGGTCGGATGATCATTTTATATCCAGTCTTAACTGAAAAAAAAAAATCACTGATATTCACAAAGCCAGCAAGCTGGTGTCTCTTCTTAGATGGCTGATGTGTTGCTCTCAGGACTTTCCTGTGCTGTAACTCTTTTTCTTAACTAATGCATATTAACTGTTAAAGGTGCAGGAATGGAGGAGCAGAGTCATAGGTATGGAATGTAAAAAGATGAAATGACAGCCATAATGTTACATTGTGAAGCTGGAAGGAAGAGGAAGTGGACACAATATAAACAAAGGTACATTTAGGTGTCCTCCTCTGCAGTCAGGAGATCAGCTCTGTGGGACTGGGATGCATTCTACATAAGAAACATGATCTGACCCAATGCATGGCTAGAAGAGTTTGATTTAGAAAGGTGTCTAAAAAGCCAGAAGAGATTGATCTAAGTGGGAAAAAGGGCCTTTGGAATGAAAAACACTGAGTTTGAAAGAGTTTGTTTTCTGCCTGCTGAGATGGGGGCTCCCACTTTCACCTCAGGTGATTGATACTGGAACTACAGGGTCCTGTTCTACACTGAGCCTTCTCATATAGTGTGAATTGTATTTTCCCCATTCTTTCTATAGCCCAGAGATCTGAGCCAGTCTGTGCAACATTCATAAAAATAAAAATTAAAAATCAAAGTTAACAATTAAGGTGAATAAAAATTTCTTTTCCTTCCACTGAAACAGTCCCCCCTCATTAAATTAACAATTACACAAACAAACACACACAATAACACACAACTTACATGGATTCTGAAAACCACAGAATGCAGGTGAAAATGGCTAATTTGTTCAGTACAGACCAGGTAGAATTGATTCTGAAGCCCTGAATAATTCATAGTCTCACATCTTATGGAGCATGCAGTTTATAACTAAGACAGTATGCTGAAAAAAACCCTGAGTGTTATAGAAGAAAAGAGGATGGGGCAGTTAATTTTTAGCTGTAGGAAGGCCAGTAGGGAAAACTCTTTAGAGAAGAGGACATTAGAACTGGACAATTAAGAATGAATGTGATTCTGTTTGTTAAAGAGAAAAGAAGTGATAGGCGTTCCAAGAGAGGGACCAGATAAGTAGGAACTGTATGTTGTGAACGTTCATGGTGTGTTCAGGGAAAATTAAATAGGTCAATATGGCTAGCGTAGAGTACATGAGTAGAAGGGGCTAGTGATATATAGTTGGGAAGGCAAGTTGCAATTATATCATAAAGGGTGCTTGTAAGTCAGTCATGCTGTTGGGTTTTGGATTTCATTAAACACTCAAAGGTTTTTAGAGCAGGGCAGTGCTATGTTCAATCTCTGCAGAGTAAAGGGTACATCTGGGACGAAGAAACCTGGAGAAAGGGAAATGGATTAAGAAGCTATTGTTATAGCCTAGATCAGAAAATATGTAGGCATAGTAAAGTAGGAAGAGGAGATGGATTTGAACAGTATTTTAATAGGATAATCAGTTGGGCTTGGTAATTGGCTGGATGTGGAAAGTGAATTAAAGAGATGAGTCCAAAATGACCTTCAGGTTTCTATCTTGGGGGTTTGGGGTAGACATATCATTCACAAAGGTTCGGAACATACATGGAGGGAAACAGGGATTTAGGGGAATGTTGATTTCAGTTTTGGACATGATGAATTTTTGATGCTTACTGGATGATTATGTGAAAATGTTTGTAGGTAATTGAAAGGTGAATTTAGAATCCAGGGGAAATCAGAAGTGAAGAAATAGATTTGGATGCCACTTAAATAATGGACAGTTGAGACAGTGAGAGGTAATGAAACCACCCAGAGAGAAGGTATAGGGAAGAAACAGAAGTACATTAGGGAGGCACGCCGATGAACATCTAATATTTGCTGGGCAATGTCTAAGGAAGAGGAGCCAGGGAAGGAGATTTAAGAGAAGAATGAAAGGCAACAGGAGAACAAGGATAAATTAATATTTTGGAGAGTAATATAGAAACGAGTTTCAAGAAACAGAGAGTAGTCAATAATGACAGATATTTTAAACAAATCATATTGAATAAAAGCTTCTTTCTGTGTTTTACCAACTGTGCTTAGCTACCCAGTGGGCCATGGCTAGCTTATACTGTTCATATCTATGAAAGAGAAAGAGGGCTTCGGGAATGAAAGTGACCTTTGTGTGCAGTAGACAAATGAGCCCCTCCCTCCAGTTGAAGGCAGTGCTTAGAGCTTGGCAAGCAGCACTTTTTTTACCTCCTTGCCTGAGCAGTCTTGTGCAGGGTGCATGCTGCAAAACCATATGTGGCTCTGGCTAACAGGGGCAGAGGCAGTAAGTAAATTAATGATTGTGGATCAGCAGAAGGATCTAGGAGAAGGGGATGAAGGAATTAAGGTAATGCTGAGTATTTACTTAAAAGTTGTTGCCCTTGGGCCCAAGAATGATAGGGAATAATGTGAAGAGAAGATACTGGCCAGCTTGAGGATATTAGTTAGGAAGTCAGTAGAGATCCTGATGAAATCAAAGAGCACAGTTTCTGAAGATTGGTAGCGGTGAAAGGATTGATTAGAAAATCAATGGGAATGGATTTTGGAGTAGAAGTAAGGGTTTGCAGTGAAGGATGTCATGAAATAATGGGGCCAAGATGTTGGGTGGTTTCATCAAAATATATGTTGAAAACACTTGTCAGTTAAGTCAGAAAGACAACTATGATCCTTAAGGAATGGGAGGGAACAATGGGAGGATCAGTAAATGATAATGAGGTTGGAAAGAGGGTGGTATGACATGATGTCTTAAGACTTCAGCTGGTGGCTAAAGCAGAAAAAGAACTTTTTTTTTTCTGCATGACTAGTTCAATTTATAACAACAACTCTTTGGGTAACTAAAAATTCTTAGTCTGGCTGTTTTGTTTGGCTATGATGAGTAAAACACAATAGACCAGAGAAAGGCAATAGTAGAGGAAACCATGGGTTTAAAAATTACAACCAGAAAAGTAGGTGGGTTCAGGAGAAATGAAAAAATTTATTGCTATAATAGAAGAGTAACCAGTCCAAAGGTACACACCTTTTAATACTATTTCCTTAGGTGGCAAAACTGAGAGTGAGGATTTTATGCATTTCACCTTGGAGGAAATTTCAGCTCCACTAGGCTTTTTGACCAAATCGTCCGAACTGTAAGAAAGCCTAGCATAACCCTGAATTTTGTTACTGGGAAAATTTGGTATATCATCAGTATTGTGCTCTAACTTAATTGACTCAATGCTTAAGAACTTCAACTACCAGTTTTCAATTCCTCCTTAAGATCTTTAATCTGGATCTTTATTTGAGAGAGCTGAAAGCTTTGAGATTACCTTGTTTTTCAAGAAGGCACACACCTGAAATATGTATTGATATGAGAAGAAAAGAAGGATATATACATATTTTTACAGTCAAATAAAATATTTGAAATTCTTTATTCCTCTCTGCTGCTAAGGTTTTAAGAGTGAAAGTGCCAATGACAAAACAACAACAAAAGAAGTGTCAAAAGACCTCAGTTTTTTATTCATTTGTGTTCTCTAAAACTCAGTGGTGTAACTGGTAAAAAGTGGTTCTGATACAGAACTTGGTATGGTTTTCCACTATTGTATACCTCTATTCACAATAAAATGAGCTCCTCTCTTTTGCTGTTGGAGTGGAGGAAATGGATGCATTTGGTTAAAGTAGGGTCAAATGGGGTTGGGAAGAGAGAGCTGTCCCTTTCTAGGGACACAACCTCCTTCGAAGCTGTGCTGATCAGGAAGCGTCGTAAGACCTACTCTGAACTCTGCAATGCCTTCATTCCATTGGCTTTGACTTAGTAAAAATGGACTAGAAGTAGCCTTTCTAAACTATTTATATTTATTATAGAACTCTTTAACATAATTACAGCTTTCACAATACCCACTATCAAGTCTAGTTGAACCAAACCTTCCTACTCGTGCACACACTGCACATCTGTATGCACTTACACATCTCTTTGGAATTAAGACAGTTTAAAGATAAGGTACTGTCTTTCCAAATGGGTGTTTTGCAGTGTTTTCTTTGTATGGTTGCTTTGGCGATCACAATAGAGGAGATTTCAAAAGAGACTCTAATCAGTGTAAAGTTTGGAGCCTCTGTCCACAGACTTGACCTTCATTAGTATTTGGACTATGAAGAGATAGCATCGAAGTTCAGGGTTCTTATTTTTGGTGAACCCTAATATGTTGTTCCTAGATATGGTTACTGCATGTATAACTCTGCTACCACCATTCACGTGGCTTATTTTCCACATATGCAAATTAAACAACCTGGTCTTAGAGTTACAACCTCTCTCTCTCTCCGTTTCCCCTCTTTTCCCTAATCTCACATACCACAGCTTCCAAGGGGCAGAGAGGAGTAATCATTTTCTATGGGTAGGCTGTGGTGAGAGGGAGTTGCCCTCAGGTCTGGCTCCTTAAGCCTCTAGGAAGAGACCTCAGTGTTCTAGAAACATACAAGGCATTTTCCAGGAGTTCTTCATCCCAGTTTCTGCTGCCTATCCTTATAACCTGGAGACCTGGATGTATGTATGATTGTTTTTGATATTAACTTAACATATGCAGTGCAATTATTTATTTACTAGACCTTGAGGACCTTGAGAGCAGGTATTGATTTATCTTTGTCTTTTCATCCCCTCTTATAGTGCTTGGGACCAATAGATGTTTAGTAATTTTGCTGAATTAAATTTAATCCCAAACCCCATTCCTTGAGAACATTAAGTTGAGGCAAAGACGATAACGATGATGATGATAAACTGTTGAGTATTTGCTCTGCTCTGGGTGCTATTCCAATTGTATACATACTGGCTTATTTGAACAACAATTTATAAAATAGGTTACTATTTCCTCCATTTGAAAGATGAGGAACTTGAGGCTAATTAACCTGCCTAATGTCATTTATCTAATAAGTAATAGATCTGGAATGGCTTAAATGGTCTGGCTCCAAAGTCCAAGCCCCAAACTAAGTGCTAAATTACCTCTCAACAGTGGAAAGGCTGAGTGGAGAAGGTAGACAAACAACTTCAGTATTTAACACTCCGCCCGGCCCTGGCCCCATCCTGGAATGGGTTATTGGTCCCATCTCCCTTTCTTTCTCCCATATCTAGTTGTTCTTCCTTCATCATGTGACCTAGAGCAAGTCCATCCCATCTTAAATAGATAAACAAACTTCTCTTAACCAGGCACCACCTTTCTGTAGTTTTGCAGTGTCCATGAGAAAAACAAAACCTGTTGCTTCTGGGCGCCCAATTTTCCTGAGCTGAGACCTAGAGAAACGTGTGTGAACAATTCTTATAAAGGGATACTGTGTGAGACAGTAGACATATCTTCCAGAACATGTCCACAGTGACTATATTGTAGGATGGTTCTTATAGTGTCCCTTAATGTGGTCTGGAGTTATAAAGACAAAGTATTGTTCATTAAAAGCAATTTTAAGGTGGAATAAAAACAATGTGTTCTGAATTTGTAGCTCCCTACTGATTGCTTGTACTGAATGCCTGGTTCATTGTTACTTATCTGGGTCTATATTGCTGTCAATGGCTGGAACATTTATTATTTTACTGGTTGTTTGGCATTACTATATAAATGCCAATGCAGGCCCTTAAGTTCCTGGTTTCAATTAAGATAGAGATCAAGCTGGGATATTCTGTTGGGTATGTGGCATCCTTGATGCAGTGGAATCGAGAAGTGTCTTAAACAAATGTGACTCAAAAGTAGCTGTTTTCTTTTCTTTTCTTTCTTTCTTTTTTTTGTATCCTCTAAAATTAAAATACCAACTGAAATGTCCTCCCACAGGTTTACTCTGTCCAAATACAGTACCCAAACCCACATATCTGTGTGCCCAAGGGAAGGGGGACGTGGGAGGAGAGACTCATCAGAAGATATTACTTGCTGCTGTGACCTTCAGAGGCTTAAAAGAGTAAAGGGATTTATTTATTTATTTTTATTATTAAGAAGGATAGAAATAGCTGATGTGGCAGCTAATAGAGGAATATCTGGAGGCAAAAAAATCATGAAATTACTAGAGAAAGGGGCTCTAGCGATTCTAATTTTAATATATTTTTTTCCTTTCTAGTGACATATATAAAGAGCTGGCATGATTTGGATATCCATCTGACTTCTAGACTCCTGATTCAACAAGTCTGGAAATTTATGATTTATTTTTATTTCTCTAAAATAGAATAGACAAGTGTCTGGGAGGAAACTTTTATGAACCCTGTCCAGAAAGGTTCAATAAACTCTGTTTTGCTTACTGACATGAAGAGAGGGAAAATGTAGCTTTTTCTTGTAATGATTTCCCCAGTTGAAAGAAAAATTAAATAAGAAAAATTCCAAAATACCAAATGTGATTAACATGGCAGATGGGAGCAAATCTGATGGACTCTTTCCCTTCACTTATAAAGGAACCTATATTAATAACTTATTTGGAAGAATGTTGTATGGAAAACTTCTTGTAGTTTGTTTAGTTAAAAGGTGTAGAGGAAGCACCAAAATGCCAGCTAAAAACTGTTACATGTCAATTCAACGTCAATCAAGTGAAACAATTATCAACACTTAGCCATAAAAAAGAAAAAAATAATGCCATTTGCAGAAATGTGGATGGACCTAGAGATTGTCGTTCTAAGTGAAGTAAGCCAGAAATAGAAAGAAAAATACCACATGGTATCACTCATATGTGGAATCTAAAAAAAGAAAGAAAAGGACACTAATGAACTCATCTACAAAACAGAAACAGACTTGCAGACATAGTAAACAATTTACTTCGCTCTTCAATAATTTGAAGTTTATACTTAAAATCACAATTTCTACTTTAATAATTCAATCTGCAAAATAAAATATTATAATAAATTAGGTTAAAAAGGGCAAAATTAGGTAAATTATTTGCAGGATAAATAAGCTTTAATAAGTTGGAAACAAATTTTATGTTACCCAGCTAGAGACTCTGCCACCCATATGTTCATAAAAACACTGTGGTGGTTTTATTGTTCTCTCTGGCAGTGCCAATCATAGTTAGCGCTAATTAATGAAATTCCAGGGTGCTGTTTGCCAGGGGGTTCATGCAATGGGTGAAGCAAGCTACAGCAGCAGAGTTTCCATCATTTATACTGCCATGACAATATTGGCTTAAGTTTCAGAAACAGTAATTCCTGCTCCCAGTCCCTGTGAGAACAAATGTAGATTGATTTATGTTCCTACCCTCTCTAGCATATTGTCAACACTGAGATGGCTGCCAGAGCTCATCATGCAAGGTGCTGACATTTTCTGGGAATCTGCTTGCCTTTACACATATTCTCTCTAGCACACATTGCTGTGTTTTTTATTTCTTTGTTTTAAAGTCTAAGGCATGGATTATTGCTATTAAAAGCAGTCTAACATTATTCATCTAGTTTATGCCAGTACAAAATGTTTTAGGGTCAAATCATGTTCATAAAAGACCATAAACTTTCTTTAACCTATGTTTGTAGTACCATCGACAGCATTTAAGATTAGTGATTTTCCTTAAAATCATGCTTCCTGTTTAGTAAACTCCACCCCGACTTTTTTTTTTTTTTTCTGTCTTTATTTCCCACCTCTGTTCATCAGTTACTGAACTTCTCTACTCAGGTCCATCTCTCCTACCCTAAACCTCATTGTCATCGCTGCAAAGTCAAGGACTTTTGGGCTCTGTGATTGCTTTCTGGTTCCAGTTGTAGACATAGACACTCATACACATTTTTTTTTTAAGTTATCCTTGGAGAAGAAAAAGAGCTAAATATGTCAGTTGATTGTTATAGTGAAAGACAAATACATCAGCTCAATGATGAAGCTTCTCTGTATGGATTTAATCAAATAAATTGAATAATTCTCTCAATTGTATTTTGGGAAATCAAAGGTTATGTTGTAGATTTCTAGCACTTTTTTTTTCCCCTTGGAAATGTAAGGCATTTCATTACTTTTTAAAACAAATCATTGAGATAAACTATGGACTCATCATGATCAGTTTTACATCCTGTGTTTCTGAATAGGAAAATTATTTTTTTCCATTTTTGAAAAATTGAGATGTAACTTAGGTAACATATAATCTTAGACATACACCTGGACGAATTTTTATAACATCCCTCCCACCCTGATCAAAACAGATAATTTTTCTCTCCCTGGAAGGATCCCTTATCCCCTCTCAGTCTGCAAGCCCATCCACAGTTTTGCAGAAGGGTAACAGAAATGATTATTTTTAAATGAAACCAATTGAATGTTTTAATTTTTTATTATCTATTTTTCCCTCCTTTTTTTTTCTTGTCATTGCAGAATTGCTTTGTCTTTGAAAAAAAAAATCTCCTTTCAGATTTCCCCCTGAAAGTTATGGTAGAAAATGGCCACTGAGCGTTGTGAGTTTTGTTACTAGTTCTTGCTGAATGCGTCTCCAGGGTTGAATATTTCTTCTTGTCCCTTATTAGGTTATTAACAGAGAGGTAGAAGATTTTTTTATTTTTTTTAAAGGATTTCTGAAAGATTGCTTATATGTATGAAAGGATAAGCATAGTTTTCCATTTGCCAATCAAGGGAGATTTTTCTCATTTATGTAGTCTTTTTTTTTCTTTCTTTCTTTCTTTTTAAATTGTTCAGTCTCTGGGGAGGAACCCAACTTCACCAAATTTTCCTTCGGATCTTCATTTTTCTTGACACCAGCAACATTAAACTTTAAAGGTCCACTCAGACACAGAAGAGAGAACGAAGTTAAAGAGGTATATTGTACAGCATTAGTGGGCCTTCACAGAAATGATTCAAGCATCTCCCAGGGGCTCCACCAAAGAATGAGATACACTAACAGCAGGAGCAGTGGGGTTACAGATGCCAGAACCAAGGCTTATTCACTCCTGAATTCCAACTTCCCTCAGTCCTCAATGCAGAGCTCCTAGCTTCCCATGTTAAACCTTAGGCAGAGTCAAACCCTGTTTGCCCCATGTATCACCAGTAATCTTACAGTATTAATGCTGAATCTTTGTGTCATACTTTTATGGTTTATAAAATTCATCTTCCTGTTTTATCTCATTATTTATAATGACAGCTTTGTAAATTGTTATAAGCCTGTTATCCCTTTTTTACTGTTATGAACCTGGAATTTAAAAAGATTAAGGGTCTTTCCAAAGAATATATCTTGCTTAAGTAGTTTGGTTCCTCACAATCTGGCTCCACAGTTAGAACCACAGGGAATTTCTAAGTTTATTAATGACTCTGAAACACATACTAGTTACACCCATATATTCAGAGAATAAGGGCAATCATGCAAAACATGCATCTGATCCTTCTATGGCTTGAAGTTCTAATATAGTATTAATAAAATGAGACTCAGTAGGACAGTCTAATCCTAGACAGGGTCTTGTCCACCCATTTTTATATCATTAGTTTTGGATTATCTCAGTCTGTGGTTTCAGAAATAACTTTTCCATGTAGATATTACTTGAACTTAGCTCTTTCAGCACCCCAGGCTAAGAGAATCTTTAAAGCCATGAGCTTGTCAAATTGAATGCTGTTAGAATTTAAGACCAGCTGAAGCCTGGGTTAAGGTAGTATTGGCTATGGTGGATGACAAAATATTTATTGAACAACCGAATGGTTCTAAATATGGTTTGTCCATTGTTACTTATTACTACTCTATAGCAAGAATAAGAGTTTTGTTAATTTTATCGTACTGTCAACCCAGCAGTGAAATTTATACATTCACAGTTTTACTCCAATATTCTGAGTATGATCAGTAACTACAGGTCTTCTGAATTGTTCTAAAATTCTTGGAATAAACAAAGGCCAGTATTGACAGCAAAAACTGTGGGTGTGATATTTCTTTTATTGATAGATTAGCAACGTCAATAAATTATTAAAAACATTAGCAAAGAAATAATGAAAATTGCTACTCACATCCTTTTTCGCTTTTTCCATTTTATGGAAGTATCATAGTTGATCTTCTTTTCTCTCAGCCACTGGGTCTTAAGAACTGTAGATGGCAATCCAACCACAAAAATGATCTGGTTTGCTAAATTTAGTCATGGATTTGCTTTTCCTAGCTGTACAAAATTATGTTGCTCTAGGAGGGCAGCATATCAAGAAAAGGAATCATAAAAACAAAAGCAAATCTCAAAGAAATAGAAAACAAGATAATTTTTTGCAGGCTTTTCTTTATAAGTTCCACTACATGTAAGTTTACAAAATGTAATTTCAGGCTCATGAGTTAATCAAGAAATACTGTGAAGGCATTTGAAACTATGGTTAGAAAAATCTCAGTTACCATGGAAACAAGATACCATACATGAGAACAGGCCACATCATATAGAAGATTTAATTACAATGAAATGATAAATGAATAAAGGCAATTTTTTAGCCTATTTGTGGCTAAAGTCCATTAGAAGTCCAGTTTCCAAGGAAACCCATGTCTAAAAACAGTAATAAGAATTATGGAATAAGGTAAACTACATTTGAAAAAGATTTTTAAAATATTTCAGCAGCCCCATAAATTAAGAAGAACATTTTTAAGTTTAAAAGAAAAGAACTTAGAGTTCTTGTGAGAATCATGAGCTATCCATTATGACAATAACACATGGACTTTCTACGCAGAATAATAAAATACTTGTTTGATTGAAAAGTGTTCATGAATCTAAGTTTTAGAATATGGTTGGAATGGCATATTTAGACATGTTTTATTTTGAAATCAGTTTCACTATGATTTAAGAGATCAAATCATGGCTAGGAAACACAGCATGGTTGTGTCAGTTGGATCATTTTGATTCCAAATGTTGTGTCCTATTACCAAATTTGCTGATGATTTATGCATGTGTGTTTGGGCTGAGCCAACAAGAAACAGACCATCTGGAGGGCCCTTTTGATGTAAGAATGTGAATAAAAAATACTCATTATCCAATGTAGTCTCACTAAGAAGTGAATTTAAGTCTAGGTGGCCCAGAGAGTAAGCACAGTATGTTCCAAATTTTAGGCCACCAGCAGGAAGCACATTAGCAGTGGCATTGATGTGGTAGTGAGCATTTATTATAGGTATTCATATTTTAAAGGAGCAGAGCACTACGTCCACCTTTCTCACATTGTGGGGTATGTATACACACAAGGCTGACTGAAGCAGGTTGAGAGGTAAGAGAAACAAGACTGGTGGACTCATCTGTAAGTCTACCATGTCGGAGAGCAGTCGTTTGACCACTGGTCAGTTCCTGTGCTTTCTACGTTGCTGCACCTACTTTACACATTCACGATAGCAGTCTTTGTTGATCTGGACTCCTGTAAAAAGTACAGTTTGAAGCTCGTTGGTTGTGGTGTAAGACCAACATAGACTTGGATCTCAGCTCTACTGTTTACTAGCTGCATGGCCTTGGGCAAGTAACTTAAACCCTTTCACCTCTTCATCAGAAATAATATCTACTTTTGGATTATGAATATTAGTGTCAGTATACGTAAAGCAGGGTTTCTCAGCCTCAGCACTATTGACGTTTTGGGCCAGATAATTCTCCCTTGTGAAGGCTGTCCTGTGTGTGGCAGGATGTTTAGTGGTATCCCTGGTTTCTCCCCATTCTCACTCCCCAGTTGTGACGGTCAGTAACTGTCTCTGGCATTGCCAGATGTCTTCTGGGAGTCAAAACTGTCCCCTGTTAAGAAGCACTGATGTAAGTGACCTGCTAATAGTAGATGATAAATAAATGGTAGTTAAATATGATAAGTTTTTGTGAGGATGTAGTATGTAGTACAGTGATTAGATACAGGTTTAGTAACTTAATACCTTTCATGACCCATACTTTCCCATGCCTTTTTTCAGTTCTGAAGATTTCTCAGACAGCATCTTTTCAAATATTTACTTTCTTCTGTTCTTTCATTTTTCTCCCTCTAATATGCCCACTAAATTATGTTGAAATTTCTTTTTCTATCTTCCATGTCCCTTAACCACTCATATTTTTCTGTCTGTATCCCTCTAGACTGTTTGGATGATTCCTAAAGAGCTATCTTCCAGTCGAGGATTCTCTTCTCAGAAGAATCTTTTGTTTATCTTAGCTCCTGAGATTTTTTTTTTTTTAATTTCAGTGACTGTAATTTTCCTTAAAAAATTTTAATCTGTTTTCCATATCTTCCTTTAATAATACTCCTTGTTTTCCTTGTGGGTTTTTTTCCCCAAAGTATTGGATATTATAAAATAATAATTACATTGCTCTATAAAAGACTTTTTTTATTGAGTTATAGTCAGTTTACAATGTTGTGTCAATTTCTGGTGTACAGCACAATTTTTCAGTCATACATGAATATACATATATTCATATTCTTTTTCACTGTGAGCTACTACAAGATCTTATATATATTTCCCTGTGCTATACAGTATAAACTTGTTTATCTATTCTATATATACCTTTCAGTATCTACAAATCTTGAACTCCTAGTCTGTCCTTTCTGCTCCCCTCCCACTGGCAACCACACGTTTGTATTCTATATCTGTGAGTCTATTTCTGTTTTATATTTAATTTCATTTGTCATTGTCTTTTTTTTTTCTTTTTTAGATTCCACACATGAGTGATATCATATGGTATTTTTCTTTCTCTTTCTGGCCTAGTTCACTTAGAATGACATTATCCAGGGACATCCATGTTGTTGCAAATAGCATTATGTTGTCATTTTTATGGCTAAATAGTATTCCATTGTACAAATATACCACAACTTCTTTATCCAGTCATCTGTCGATGGACATTTAGACTGTTTCCATGTCTTGGCTATTGTAAATAGTGCTGCTATGAACATTGGGGTGCATGTGTCTTTTTGAATTAGGATTGCTTCTGGATATATGCCCAGGAGTGGGATTACTGGGTCATATGGTAAGTCTATTTTTTGTCTTTATAAAAGACTCTTTTTGATTTTTCTGTTACTGATGATTCTTCAACTTCTGCTGACTAGTCATGGCAATTCTGTAGCCATGTGGCCATGTAAAAAGCATGTTTTTACATGCTTTATAATTTTAGTCAGCTCACTTTTGATGGTACTATTTATTTTTGGGGTTTAATTTTTTTCCTTTGATTTATGGATGTGACCTTGTTGATAATTTTGTGGTTGCCTCTGATGTAGTTCTATATGTTCACTCATTCTGGGTATATTTTTAAGTTAAAGTTTTTGCACAGGGTCTCCATGCAAGCAATGAAAGAATTCTGATTGCACACATTTGATAGGTATAGGCTGGAGAACCTTATTTCTTGAGGTAAAGAAGCCTCAGAATAAGATGACTCATATTTATTTCACGTCCCTAGTAGGTGGAGCTTTGCCAAGGGGATTTTCCTGACTTCTGACTTTATTCAGAGACTCTAATTTCAATTTCCTGTTGGAATACTGAGACTTTAGACACAAAGAATTCCATTGTACCCATCTGATTTCAATATCCTGTTACCATCATGTATTCCTTTTTCATTTCTGGTGCCTGTAGAATTACATTTCTTGTTTTGAATCTTTACTATTTATTTTAAATCAAAAAAAATTTTTTTTTCCTGAATCTAGCATTTCTGTGTTTCTGTAGTAGTAGAAGATATTGTTGTCCTATATCAGTTCAGCCTGCCATTTTGACTAAAAGTTCCAGTTTAACCTTTCTAAGCCTCAGTTTCTTTATCTGCAACACTGGAATAAAGATAGCCTCTACATTGTAGGGTTGTTGTGAGGAGTAAATGAGATAATGAATGTAAAACATTTATTTACTAGACACATAATAATTGCTCAGTATACACTACTAGCATGCAAATCAGCCGCTGCACTTCCTGCCAAATTTCAGATACTCAATAATTTATCACTTTAATCTCTTAATTATGGCTATTTGTATGTATCCTTATCTCAGATCCATTCATGATTGGGAACCATATCAAGAACTGAAAAGTCCTAGCAAATAGTGCCAGAACTATTCAAATATCTCTACAGTCTGCAAGTCACAGTTGATTTAAAAGTTACTGAAATATTTCCTTTAATTAAGACAATAGTATTAATTGGGAGTTAGTTTGTCTTCGAAAGGACGTTGGCAATGTCTGGAGACATTTTTGATGATCACAACTTGAAAGGCAGAGGGCCGCTGGCATCTAGTGGGTAGAAGCCAGAGATGCTGCTAAACATCCTCCACAGGACAGCCTTCCACAACAAAGAACTACCTGGCTCAAAGTTTCAGTGGTCCTGAGGTTGAGAAACCCTGAACTAGGTTGTTGAACTGCTTCATGTCTCAAATTCCGTTTGTCTGAAAATCATTTGTCTTAAAAAGGTATTGTGAATTGTACTGTACAATGAATTAGTAACTGTATGTCGATTGCAAGTTGGAGACCAAGGTCATCAATCTGATTCAAAGGAAGCTTTCACATAACCCAGGACTTCTTTGGCAGTACGGAGTAAGGAGAAGTTACCGAATCTGCCTATATAGCAAAGAACAGTATTAACAAAACAGCAAACAACATCAATAAACTCCACAACAGCATCAATAAACTCAACAACAACAACAACTCACAGAAAGACACCTTCAGGTACATATAAACACATAGCCACACAAACAACAGCCAGTGGGGATGATGAGGATTTTAGAAGAATGAGAAATTTGCTAAGGATGTCTTTAGATTCTGAAGTGTATAGCGTATTCTGCTAAAATTTGTGGATTTGTCCTGAATATAAAATTGAGCTCTAAGAATCTATTCCTCCTCCTTACCTCTTAGGGGCTTTTTTTAAAAAAAATTATTTTTACAATATTTTAATTTTATGTTTCTGTGTTTGTTTTCCTTTCTAGAGATCTTTGAGGGCAAATATCTTGCCTTATTTATTTCATTATCAAGCCTTGATATATAGAAGACAATAAATGTTTGAATTAATGAATGAATGGGTGAATGACCAACACTCATGCCTAGGTTTACCAATATTTAGAGTGATATAGTTAAGAATATATACCCTGGCTAAGTGAGGTATTGGAAAATGCAATGAGTAACTACAAAGTGAAAGAGAAAATGGATGGACAAATTTAAACCCAGCCTCAAACAAGATGACAGAATTGTGTAGGGCTGGAAAACAATGTCAGCAAGCCAGAAAACTTGATATATAGCAATCCAGAATGAAATTTGAACGAAGACTGAAGTAATTCCTGTTGTCTTGGAATCAGGCAAACATCGCTAGTCTCTGCAAATAGCAATGGCAGACCCAAAGCCAAGAACATACTTTGCCTGTGTGTGTGTGTTTGGTGTCTTGGGGTTACGATTGTGTGAGCCAACTAGCTAGGCTTTTTTCAGGCAGAGATCAGTGTAACATCCAGCATTTTATACTTTCCATAGATTAGACAAATTCAAATAATAGTATCAAATCTCTGACGAACAAATCCTCTATTGCCACTACTTGTGTACTCAATTTAGGAAAAACTGTAACATCAATCCAGAGAAATATACATCCTGGTGAAAATTTTACCTGTTTGAATATTTTCAACTTTTTCCAGTTAATGATTTCTAAAGTTCTGATGTTTTGTGCTCTCTTTAATGACAGCCGTTTAATTTATTCTCACTTTAGATGCTTCCATATTTTCACTTGGAAATCTTTTCCTCACTTTATACTTGGGGAAAGTAAGTCTTTGAAAATCAGAGAGACTTGCCCAAAAATATCACTGCTAGTTAGTGGTGAAGCAGAAATTCAAGGCCAGGTCTTTTTGGCTGACTGTCTTGGCCTCATCTCCTCATGACCAACGCATAGCAAATTTCTATTCCTTTGGCAAATTTCTTGGTAACGGGACTTCACATTTTTTATTTTTAGTTGTTCACCATAAAATAGATTTGAATATAAAAGTTTCTATTTTAAGTTAGAATTATTCAGAAATTTCTTTATGCTGTGTAACACTGCTGGACACTGCAATAGTATGAAAGAAAATGGTACCTTTCTTAGGAAACAATTTTATTCCTTTCATGAATGTATTGGACAAATATAAATGTACTTCATTTGATAATCAACCTAAAGCTTCCTTTACACATTTTTATTTTTAAATTTCAAGTAACATGCAGATACATTATTATAAAAGATTCAAACAACACAGAAAAAGCTAAGCCCTCCCACATCTTCAGTCCCATCTCTGAATGTAGCCACCTGAGCTAGTTATTATCTAGATTCCAGAACAACAAATTCTCCTTCCATTACTCTGTGATACTGCAGTTGGGGCCCCTGCCAATAATATTTCTCAGATGGCTTTACCAGATGGCTTTCTGGAAAGTTTTATCAACAGGAGGTAGGAGGAGGGAGAAGGGACTTCTCTGTTTCTTCCCATTCCATTCAGCATTAGTCCTACCAGTGGCAGTTTTCCCTAGTCTCCATGTTCTTTTGACAATCGCAGAACCAGCTTCAGGGACTCCTCAGAAGTACAGCTGCACAGATGGGGATCCCCACAGAAGTCTGAGCATACTCCTCCAGGCCCTTCCTTTACATGTCTGGATTCTTAGAACCCTATCTCTTTTTGTTTGTTTGTTTGTTTGTTTGTTTTCCCATACTGAGGATCGTAACTGTGTCATGCAGGTATTATCTCTAATTTTACTTAGTGTTATCTCTGTATTCTCTTAGCCTTGTAACTTATGTGTTAAATAACTTCTCTGTTTGCAATATAATAAATTGGTTTTCTATTCGGCTGCCTGGTTTTCTGTTTCACTCTGAAAGATAAACCACCATGAACAGATTGATTTATATCCCTATAGATGTTTTTCCTTTCTCTTTTATTATCAATTTAATATTTTATTAATTTTGATCAGTGATTATTTCCATATAAAAAGAATATGAAAGGTGATAATATAAAAAGAGAATAGCTAGTACAAACCTAGCTGTGAAGGAGAGGACTATAGTGCCATTGATAGATACAAGCTTTCAGAAAAAGAAAAGCTGAAGTAAGTTTCCAACTCATAGTCTGGCTTCTGCTTCCCTGAGAATTATAGGTACTCCTGGGAGGGAAGTGGACAAAACCATGAATTAGTCTTAGGAGGTGTAGGGCTCACCACAGTGGGTTATCAGCAGGGTTGTACTGAGCCAGGTACTGGTTATTTAGTAGGAATATGGTCAGAGGTGGTGGGCTGCTCTATATTTTGATTCTATTTTCACTCAAGCCAGCCTCCAGTTCTCAGAAGTTTGTAAAAGCAGAACTTCTTTGAGAGTGCAGTGTGTGTCCTCAGTACATGGTCCATTCAAGCCATCTTGTTAATGATACCAAAACACTCAGGAAATTTAACTTTGGAGTACACTCCTTAAACCTGGGTGGGTTGCCTTCTATACAGTTGGTATGCAGCTGTCGTCCTGGGGTCTTCATTCACCATTACCCTGGGATTCCCTTTGTCTCTCTCATATATTCAGCTTTCTGTTACCTATATCCCATAACTTCCTATTTCTTGGATTACTCTCTCAGTTTGGTGGGGTGTCCTCTAATAGCTTCCTAAGAAATGATGCATGGGAAGTAAGTATTTTTCATACCTTGAATATCTAAAAACAATCTTACTCTGCTCTCACATTTGATTGGTAGTTTGCCTAGGTATGGAACTACAGATTGGGAATAATTTTCTTTCATAATCTTGAAGACATTTCTCCACTATCTTCTAGTTTCCAGTGTTGCTCTGAGAAATTTGAACACATTCTGATTTCTATCTTCTGCATATAAACTGTTTTTTTCCCTCTCAGAATGCTTATAGAATCTCCTCTTTCACCCCATGTTCTGAAATTTATAATGATGTACCTCAGTGTGAGTCTGTGTATATGGTGGCCCTTTAAGCCTTTGAGGAGACTCATGTCCTTGAGTTTTAAGATTTAGTTGTTGATTACCTCCTTTTCCGTTTTTTTTCCAATTTCCTTTTTTGGAACTCTTATTACAGTACTCTTGCTCCATAATTTCTTAATATTTTCTTCCTTTTTTTCCCCCCTTCTCTAAGATCTTCTCTGGATTCTGAGTCATTCTTCCTTTACTATCTCTGTATTTGGTTGTTTCTGAAGAGTGCATTGAAAGTGCCACTTTTTGGTGCCTGAGAAGACATCTCAGCTTGCCATCTACCTCTAAAAAGTTAGGGAACAGGGAACCTGACGTTTTTAACATCTTGAACAGTCTCACTTCTTTTTAGTCTAGAACGTGGCTCTTTTGCCAATTCAGCTCTTACAAACACTCAATTGGATATTCATATATTTGATTCCATTTTAGTCCATATGACAAAACCTATACCCACTGTTATTTTCAAGACCTGCCTCTCCCTCTAGATTTAATTACAAGGACTGGCATATCAGGCTTGTGTGGGGCCACAGCCTTAAGGTTCATTGTCTTCAGACTTTCAGTGTTGTTTTTAAGAGGTCTAAAGCCATTATGATTCCTGATTATTTCCACATATGAGTTTTCTTCTTTCTTATCTAAAAATTTATGAAATCTTTTTTTCACTCAGGTTATACAAATATGTGTTTCTGACTCTCCACTGAGAATGAGGCTCAAAAGCAACTTTTTTGCTGGACATACATAGATGTTCCTCAGGCAGGTTAAACATTCTGTGTCAGAGGTGTGTATTCTTCTTCCCCTCTTTGTGCGCTTTCCTGTATTCCTGATGCTCTTTATTTTTACTGCCTTCTACCCATTGGTCTAGGTCTGTTACTTAGGTTTCACTCAACTCCTCTCTAGCTCCTTCACTGCATACATGATAATCACCACTATCTGATTATTTTGATCTCTTCCTACAAATTTGTTGAGTCTTGGTCTCTTCCTGTTTATACCAGTACAAGCTCTAAATACCTCTCTCTTTGACTAACTGCAACAGCCTCCTCATGGGTGAGTCTGTCTGCTGTATAACTTGTACCCATTCTCAGCAAATTTGCCAATGATTAATCTAAATATAACTCCAATTTTGGCCTCTGCTTATAACCTTCAGTGACTTCCTGTTGCTTATAAAGTAAAATGAAAGCTTCTCAGTAAGGCATTTGGGACCTTCCATAAACTTATTCTTACCTACCTATCTTAGTCTGCTCAGGCTGCTGTAACAAAATACCACAGACTGGGTGGCTTAAACAACAAACACTTATTTATCATAGTTCTGGAGGCCAAGAGTTCTAAGATCAGGGTGCCAGCAGATTCAGTTCCTGGTGAGAGCCCTCTTCCTGCCTTGCAGATGACCCCTTCATACTGGATCCTCAGCTGGTGGAGAAAGGAAACTTTTATGTCTCTTCCTCTTCTTATAGGGACACTAATCCCATCACAAGGGCTTCATCCTTATCATCTCATCTAAACTTAAGTACCTGTAAGACTCAGCCTCCTAATAGCATCACATTGAGGGTTAGGGCTTCAACATACGAAGTTTGGGGTGACACATTCAGTTCATAACACATCCCTTCAGCTTTATTTCCCCCAACTTCATGCCTTATGATGCCTTATAATTTACACTTAGAAAATTTGATTTATCTCGATATGCCTCTCGCTGTTCCACAGTTCACATTTGTTGATATTTTCCATTTGCCTTGAATGTCTGTCCTACATTTCCTTCATATGGATATTCTTACCCTTCTTTTAGATCTCAACTCAGGTATTATAATTTCTAGGAAACCTATGCTTAACCTCCAAACTGGTTCAGTTTCCCTTTCTCTGTAGTCCCTTAGTACCTGAGTCTCCCTTGGTACTCTGAGTATACCTTTAGCTCAGCAAACACCCTATTATATCCTTACTATGCATATATATTGTTTTTCCCCTTTAAATATTAAGCACCTCAAGTGCAGAGATGACATCATTTATATTTTCATGCCCAGTGACAAGCACAGTGCCTGGTCCATGGCAGCCAATCAAAAAAGATTTGTTATTAAACCAACTAGCTACATATATCATTTTATACCTGTTGTTAATCTGTGTTAACTACCCAGAACATTCCAAACATTTTGCTGATACCTATCCCTGTAGTTTATTTTAATTTTCTGTGTTGAAATACTTCACGTAAACATAAATTTGCAACAGTTTTGACATCAGCACTCTTTTTATAGTCTCAACCTTACATTTATAGCATGTGAAAGTTTATATGCTGAGACTAATGGATCCCATTTTGGGCATTAAAAACTATACTTAAACTTTATCAGTAGGGCATTGCTGCAGTGGATCCTTGAACATTGACCATTGGCTGAGTGGTAGCTTCAGATGTGGGAGGTTCAGAGTATTGTGTTAAAGGGCAGTTGCTGAGATCAAGGCTAAACTATTTTGCTTCTGGAGTGCTTAGATCATCCATAGCCTATAATGCTGGTTTTGGAAGAAGTGAAACATTAGGCATTCAGATCAATATTTCTGAGAGTAGATCTCTGAAGAGATGACAGCAAATTAGTGGCCATCTTCTGGCAAGAGTGAAAGGAAAGTGAATCATTTTATAAAGGAAGTAATGTGTGGAAATGTCTTTTCAGCTATGAAGTGGTACACAATTGTTTACTCTTGAAATCACTGTGATTGTTATTAAGGGCCAGTTTGAAAGTCATTTGCCTGTCTCAGCTCGGATAAAATACTAGATCTGCTATATTATCCCATGACTCTAGACAAGCAAATTCCATATGCCATTCATAATGCACTCTAGTAGATATTGTTTCTAAATAATGGGTTGCTTTTTATCTTATCCCTCTGCCCTCCTTCCCCTCTTTTTTAAACAGTTTCTGCCTTTGGCCATGAGTGTAACCAAGGCCTGGCCAAACTTGATTCTCCATCCTTATAGTCAGAAAAATTTGTTTAGAGGGATCCAAGCAGAAGCAATCTTAATCCTTCCTTGGGTTCTATATATGGGTATTGGAGAAAGACATTCTCTTTATTAATTTTTGAGTTAGGGCATTATAGACATTTGGTGGGCTTTTGAGTTGCCTCTGGTTAACTTCTTTGTCTGCATTGAGGAAAATAATGGGCAATTTTGTAATAATATGGAATTAGAATACTACACAGAGTAAATCAAAGGTGAGAGATGAGGCAGGTGATAGAGAGAGAGAGTGAGCAAGAAACCGAGCTAATAACGTAATTTGCATTAGTGATCCACTTGTGTCAGAATCTAGCGATGTCTGAACTTAGTTACATGGATTAACTCATCTTTTTTGGGTTAAAGTATTTTTAGTTTAGTTTTTTTTTTTCCACTTCGACCTGAAAGTGTTCTGAGAAATACACTACTCTTCTCTAGGGTTTTTTGGCCACCACTCTCCTGGCCTCAGTCTTTTTCCTGGGCCCTGTTCTGCTTCCTAATTACATCATGGTTTGGTGGTTAAGTGTAAGTACAACGAACCAGACCACCTGAACTTGAATATTGGTTCTTCTTTAACCTCTTTGAGCTTATTTCTATATCAGTAAAATGAGATAATTACTTGCACCCACTTTTTGTAAGGATTAAATAAGTTAATGCTTATAAAGTCTTCAGAAAAGAACCTGACACATGTTGGTTGTTTAGTAGATGTTAACCATTTTAATATTGTATTCTAAAAAAAATCAAAATGCTGTGTTTGTTTTTACTGCCTAATTTAAAATTATTAGATTTTGAAGGATAAAGAATTTGCCTTCTTGGCTTCCATGGCTTGGATAGATTATAGCACCTAGCATAATCTCTTGTACATGGTCAGCATTTCCCTGGCTTACCTGTTCCCACACCACACAGCCAATACACGATGACACAAACCTGTCATTCACAGCTTCCTTCCTGACTTGCTTTGATCTATTTCTTGGTACACTGAACTTTTCTTTTGACCTCATTATTTTGTACTGGAGTAAAGACTCTTGTTTGTCCTTTACTCCTGCTTGACCATGATTTACAAATTTTTAAAAAATTTTTTTAGAGGGGAGATAATTAGTTTTGTTTGTTTGTTTATTTAATGGAGGTACTGGGCATTGAACCCAGGGCCTCGTGCATTGTAGGCACATGCTCTACCGTTGGGCTATTCTCTTCCTTGACTATGATTTTTATTCTACTTCTTCTGACACTATTTCAACTCACCACTTCCTCACCAAAACCCTTAGTGAGAAGGGCTCTTACTAGATTGAGCAGTGTCAGGGCAGCATTCAATAAATGTTTATGGCCAAGAAATTATAGAACACATGCTAAGCAGTAATATTCTAAGCTCATAGTGAAGGGGAGTTAACCACACACTGATTGTATGACCTAATGCAGGCTTATCTAACTTGTGCTTCTCAAACTTGATTATTTGCTGCCTGATATTTTCCTTAACTATTAATTTTCCTTAGTGGTAAATAATTTGAAAGCATTTTCATATTAAGTAAACAGGGATATATTTTAAATACAAATCAAAATTTACATTGTTTTAGGAGGTGAAGACACATTCTAAAGAAATATCTTCATTTCTTTGGGTGTTAGGCCCCCATGGACTCACATGCCATGGGGAGCATAAGTGGTGGGACTTACGTTACTGTTCTTTGTTGTTAAAGAAGCCTCTGTGGAAACATTTGAGATTATAATACTGCCCATTTCCTTTGCCAGTGTTGGATGGGAGGTTTATGTTCACAATAGTCAGAGCTTAGTAATAGCTACCAGTTTGGAACACACTTATATGCCTGAAACTCTGCCATGCTCTTTACAATAACACATAATTTGACAGTCACAGCAAGTCTATTTTACAGAAGAGGAAACTGAATCTTAAAAAGTTAAAAACTTAAATGAGGTCTCACAACTATTTTGTGTTGTGACTTGGAGTCAAATCCAGGTCTGTAAAGCTATAAAGTGCCGTTAACTGCTACACTGCACAAGCTATGAGGAATCATTCAGAATAACCTCATTCAAGATGGGAAGAATGAAAATAGCAGTTTCTACTTAGTAAGCACTAGCTTGTGGTCTTATAGGAACTTAAGGGCAAAAGGAAGATGGGAAAGAAAAAGAGAAGAATGTTTGTGTGTGTGTGTGTGTGTGTGTGTGTGTGTGTGTCTGTGTGTATTTAAACCATAGATATTTTACATCTATAACAACTTTTTTGGGAAGACTGAATTGTAAACTTATTCCCATACCTCAAAACTGAAGTTACCTTCTGCCAGTTCAGTTTTAAAAAGAGCCAGCTTTTGTTTCAAGGAAGACTGCCATGAGATTTGCTTTGTATAAGTCATGATATATTCAGACCCCAAGGACTCACTGATGAATATAATGAATACCAACATTTTGATGGACAATTTGCCCTAAACATTGTCCCCTAGGATTACAGTCCTTCAACTGAAATCATTGGAGAAGGTCAAATAGCCTACTTAATTGTACATTATTTGCAATAGAAAATTTGTTAAATTCCTTTCTTAAAAGCTCATTGATAGAGCTATTTACCATCATCACATTTTCCTTCCTTTCGCTCCTTTGCAGAGGTTGACTTGGCAACAATGTTATTTCACTTTGCTATACTATGAACCTCTGGTGCATGTTCTCATTTATTTTGGCAAGTGAACCATTTTGTCTGTTTGGCTTAAAGTGGTCCGTTGTATTATGTGACAGCAAAAACATAGCTTAACGTATTTTCTGTTGATATGTTTAAACCTCATTGATCTACATACACAAAGCTTAATGGAAACTTGCAAACATAAAGCTCATCCAAGCTTCTAATCTTGATAATGATTCTAGTTCTGGGTGCTAGTGAGAGAGTCAGACTGTTTCTCAAAAAGTGTTCCATGAAACACCCATCAGGACCCTAGGAAGCTATGCAAAGGGCTTCAGCAGTCAGATGAGTTACAGAAATGCTGTATAAATATAACTTGTCTTAAAGATTTACACCTTAATTTGTATATGAATGTCTTTAACCATCTTGCAATTAAAAGAAAAATGGACATTGTTTAAACCAGAATTTTCTAAACTTATTTGTCTGTTTAAAACTATGATTTTCAACTTCCTGTGGCAGTGCTGTTTCTTGAAATACATTTTGGGAAATACTCATCAGTACCCAGTGGCTTTTAAGTCCAACTGGACCTGGGTTAGAATTTTAACTCTATAATTTGAGCACATTTTTCCTTCATGAGCCGAAGATTCCTCTTTTGGAGATATTTATCTCACAGGATTGTAGTTAAATTAAATGAGTTAATACATTAAAGCAAATAACACAATGCTTGGCATAAATTTTAGTTCATCTACCTCTTAATCCTTGCTTTCCCTCATTTTCTTCAAGAAACATTTAAAATTGCACTTCCTTTATAAATTCTTCCTTCAGAAATTGATATAGAAAGATACTCTGGACCTAAACTCATCTGAAGTTAACATGCATTTGTTTTGACTATAGTTTCATATATCAAACGCAAAATGCATTTTCCCTTTTAATAAATACTCTGCTTAAAAAATGATAATAAATGGTCCCCTTTTAATGCAAAGGTGAAAATAATATGGTTCCAGGAAAGGGACTGCAGAGAAAGATCTCTGGGTTTTGCTCTTATATTAGGTTCCTTAAGTAGACAAATGCTAAGATTATTTGAGTAAACTAAAGAAAGTTCTTTTAAGGCTGTGTGAATCAGCATAGAAGCAGCAGACAATCCTGGTGTTTGTGTCTGCTTGTGGTACTATTATTAGAAAAAATAAATAAAAACTGTACCTATAGCCTTATGGATTCTGAGATACCAGTTTTGCCTTTGTTATTGACAACTACCCTGAGTCTCTCAACTGCTGAATTTGTTGGCCCTAAAAACAATCAGGCTACAAAAATGAATCTGAAAGGACAGTACTTCCATGTGTAAAACTGTTTGTGGTTCTGGTTGTTCAACTTTAAGAGAGATGTAAGAAAAAAAATTTCAGATAAACAAATATACCTTGTTTATGATGCTGTTTTACAAGGAATTCCAGGTGGCTGAGCAGCAAGCGTTGCCCACTATACCTTTGTGGTGCTAGGAGGGAATGCAGGAACCAGAAAGAAAACAGAATTACTGCTAGTGGGTCAGGAACATGAATAGGATTCCAGGATGATGCATTGAGGTCCCTTTTATTTTGCACAGAAGCAGCCTCAGGATGCACCAGGCATTCACCTCACTTTGATTGCCTCCACTGTTTTCTCCTTTGATTTCATCTCTGGGAACTGACTCCCTTCTAGCAGAAGGCCTCAGTTTAAGATTATCCTTAAAGGAAGGCAAAAGTAGATCTCACCCAGCAGAATTAAGTTTTTCAGTTTTAATCAGAATAGTGCATGTATGAGACAATTCAACTTTTTTCTTACTAAATTGCACTCTTTCTTAGCATGACTCTGGAGTGTTACCGTGCCAAAAGACCCACTAGCTTCCACTGAGGAGGAGAGAAAATAGTGAGTAAAAAGTGTGAGAAGGGAAGGAATCTTATCTTTTCAGCTTACATCCTTATGAAGTCCCTAAATGTTTATTCCATTCCTGAACGTCCACTTTGATCAACTTATTTAAGCAAGAGTCCTCTTTAAAAGAGAGAAAAACCAGGGATTAAGAGGAGTTCTGGTGACTCATGTAGGATGTAGGAGATGTAGGATGGCCAACAGTGTGGGCTCTGGATTTAGGCAGGCCTTGTTTTGAGTATGGGCTCTACCACTTACTGGCCGTGTCACTGTGATCTCTGAGACAGTTTTCTATATTATATGCAGACACAGTATAACATAGTGGCTGTAGTGGACATTTATTCCAGCATTTATTCCACTCCCTAGGAGTAGGCTTGATATCACCCCAGCTCTATGCATGGTCCCTATTGGACATAAGGCAATTAGCCCGTGCCACAGAGATTGCTTCAGTGATGAGCAAAGACCTAGGCCTAAGCCAGTCAGTGCATAGCATTGCACTGGCCTCTGTGATTGGTCCAGTCAGAATGAAGGACAAGTCATTTATACAAGAGACATACGGTCCCTTGCTCTGAATGGTGTGGCATGTAGGTGAAAAATCTGGGAATCCTAATGACCTTTTTATTGCCATGAGAGATGACAGTCTGCAGATAAAGCTAGTATACAGAGGTTGAAAGAACAAAGTGAATGACAGGAAATAGAGACTGAGTTTGACCATATCCTTCCAAAGCTTGCCCTACCTTTGGAATTTCTAGTTACCTGGGTTAACAGGTTCCCTTTTGTTTAATCCAAGTTGAACTCTGTTTTTATTACTTGCAAAATAAGGAATCCTAATTCATAAGTATATTATAAATGTATCATATCTGACATATCTGTCAGATAGTGACAAGTAATATAGAAGAAGATACAGAAAGAGGGAGGAGAAGTTTTTCAGTGGGGGTGCTGAAAACTACAACTGAAGTCAGGCAGACTGATTCAGAAAGCGACCTTCGAGCGGAGACCTGAAGAAGGCAAGAGAACTAACCATAAGACCATCTGGGAGAAGAAAAGGCCCTGAGGCAGGGTTCTTCCTGGCATGTTCTAGTAACAGGAAAGAGATCAGCATAACTAGAGTGTGGGGAACAGACAGAGAATAGGAGATAAGGTCAGAAAGATAATGTGAAGCAGGTAGATTACAAAGGGACTTGAAGCCATTGTAAGGATTTTGGCTTTACTCTTAAGTCAGAGGGGAGACCACTGCGGGGTTATGGGTAGAGAAGTGAGACGACCTGGCTTATATTTTTAAAGGATCATGTGGCTATTGTTTTTAAGTATAGACTGGGTGAGGTGTACGTTAGAGGCAGGTAGAGGAATGGCAGAGGCTAGAAAGCCCTTTAGGAAGCAGTTACAGGAATCCAGAGCAGATGAGATGGTCTCTTGGGCACGTTGGTGGAGTGGACATGCTGAGAAGTGGTCAGAGTCTGACCATAGTTTGGAAGTAAAATCTAGATGATTCATTGTTAAATTGATTGTGGGCTATGAGAGTAATCGCAGTCATAGGTGATGCCAAAAAAATAATACATTTTGTATGGTGGGGCTGTGATGGTTGATGAAATAATTTATAAAGACTTGTTATGTAAAAGACTGTTGAATGATAGTTATGGAACAATAATAAATAGTTGCTTGCATTGTGTAAGATATCGACAACTCTATAATCATAAAAGTAGCAACAGATATCTTTGATAATAAATAGTGTTTGTAAAACCACTCATAATTTATAGTGTCTTTTCATATGTTTTGTCTTTTAAGCCTTAGAAAACCCTGAGATAGGTATGTTTATTACCACTTTGTAGAGGAAAAAAGCAGGAATGAGATGGGTACAGTGTTGTTTTTTTTTTTTTTTTGTATTTAACAAATGTATTTCTTTTTTTTAACATTTTTAATTGATTTATAATCATTTTAAAATGTTGTGTCAAATTCCAGTGTTCAGCACAATTTTTCAATCATTCATGGACATATACACACTCATTGTCACATTTTTTTTCTCTGTGAGTTATCATAACATTTTGTGTTTATTTCCCTGTGCTATACAGTGTAATCTTGTTTATCTATTCTACAATTTTGAAATCCCAGTCTATCCCTTCCCACCCTCTAACCCCCTGGTAACCACAAATCTGTATTCTCTGTCTATGAGTCTATTTCTGTCCTGTATTTATGCTTTGTTTTTGTTTGTTTGTTTGTTTTTGTTTTTTAGATTCCACATATGAGCGATCTCATATGGTATTTTTGTTTCTCTTTCTGGCTTACTTCACTTAGAATGACATTCTCCAGGAGCATCCATGTTGCTGCAAATGGCATTATGTTGTCAGTTTTTATGGTTGAGTAGTATTCCATTGTATAAATATACCACCTCTTCTTTATCCAGTCATCTGTTGATGGACATTTAGGCTGTTTCCATGTTTTAGCTATTGTAAATAGTGCTGCTATGAACATTGGCATGCAGGTGTCATCCTGAAGTAGGGTTCCTTCTGGATACAAACCCAGGAGTGGGATTCCTGGGTCATATGGTAAGTCTATTCCTAGTCTTTTGAGGAATCTCCACACTGTTTTCCATAGTGGCTGCACCAAACTGCATTCCCACCAGCAGTGTAGGAGGGTTCCCCTTTCTCCACAGCCTCTCCAGCATTTGTCATTTGTAGATTTTTGAATGACGGCCATTCTGACTGGTGTGAGGTGATACCTCATTGTAGTTTTGATTTGCATTTCTCTGATAATTAGTGATATTGAACATTTTTTCATGTGCTTTTTGATCATTTGTATGTCTTCCTTGGAGAATTGCTTGTTTTGGTCTTCTGCCCATTTTTGGATTGGGTTGTTTATTTTTTTCTTATTGAGTCGTATGAGCTGCTTATATATTCTGGAGATCAAGCCTTTGTCGGTTTCACTTGCAGAAATTTTCTCCCATTCCATAGGTTTTCTTCTTGTTTTATTTCTGGTTTCCTTTGCTGTGCAGATGCTTGTAAGTTTCATTAGGTCCCATTTGTTTATTCTTGCTTTTATTTCTTCTAGGAGAAAATTTTTGAAATGTATGTCAGATAATGTTTTGCCTATGTTTTCCTCTCGGAGGTTTATTGCATCTTGTCTTATGTTTAAGTCTTTAATCCATTTTGAGTTGATTTTTGTATATGGTGTAAGGGTGTGTTCTAGCTTCACTGTTTTACATGCTGCTGTCCAGTTTTCCCAACACCATTTGCTGAAGAGACTGTCTTTATTCCATTGTATACTCTTGCCTCCTTTGTCGAAGATGAGTTGACCAAAAGTTTGTGGGTTCCTTTCTGGGCTCTCTGTTCTGTTCCATTGGCCTATATGTCTGTTTTGGTACCAATACCATGCTGTCTTGATGACTGTAGCTCTATAGTATTGTCTGAAGTCTGGGAGAGTTATTCCTCCAGCCTCTTTCTTTCTCTTCAGTAATACTTTGGCAATTCTACGTCTTTGATGGTTCCATATAAATTTTATTATGATTTGTTCTAGTTCTGTGAAATATGTCCTGGGTAATTGGATAGAGATTGCATTAAATCTGTAGATTGCCTTGGGTGGTGTGACCATTTTAACAATATTGATTCTTCCAATCCAGGAGCGTGGAAATATCTTTCCATTTTTTAAAGTCTTCTTTAATTTCCTTCACCAATGATTTATAGTTTTCTGTGTATAATTCTTTCACCTCCTTGGTTAGATTTATTCCCAGATATTTTAATACTTTGGGTGCTATTTTAAAGGGGATTGTTTCTTTACTTTCTTTTTCTGTTGATTTATCGTTAGTGTAAAGACATGCAACTTATTTTTGAACGTTAATCTTGTAACCTGCTACCTTGCTGAATTCTTCAGTCAGCTCTAGTAGCTTTTGTGTGGACCTTTTAGGGTTTTCTATATATAGTAACATGTCATCAGCATATAATGACACGTTTACCTCTTCTTTTCCAATTTGAATCCCTTTTATTTCTTTCTCTTGCCTGACTGCTGTGGCTAGGACTTCCAGGACTATGTTGAATAGGAGTGGTGATAGTGCGCATCCTTGTCTTGTCCCAGATTTTAGTGGGAAGCTTTTGAGTTTTTCACCGTTGAGTACTATGCTGGCTGTAGGTTTGTCATATATAGCTTTTATTATGTTGAGATATGTTCCCTCTGTACCCACTTTGGCGAGAGTTTTTATCATAAATGGATATTGAATTTTATCAAATGCTTTTTCTGCATCGATTGAGATGATCATGTGGTTTTTGTCCTTTCTCTTGTTGATGTGATGTATTACATTGATTGATTTGCGTATGTTGAACCAGCCTTGTGTCCCTGGGATGAACCCCACTTGGTCATGATGTATAATCTTTTTTATGTGTTGTTGGATTCTATTTGCTAAAATTTTGGTGAGGATTTTGGCGTCTATGTTCATCAGCGATATTGGCCTATAATTCTCTTTTTTTGTAGTGTCTTTGCCTGGTTTTGGTATCAGGGTGATGGTGGCTTCATAGAATGAGTTTGGGAGTGTTCCCTCCTTTTCAATCGTCTGGAAGAGTTTGAGAAGGACTGGTATGAGTTCTTCTTTGTATGTCTGGTAGAATTCCCTGGTGAAGCCGTCCGGTCCTGGACTTTTATTTGTAGGGAGGTTTTTAATTGCTATTTCTATTTCCTTTCTAGTGATCGGATTGTTCAAGTGTTCAGTTTCTTCTTGATTCAGTTTTGGTGGACAGTATGTTTCCAGAAACTTGTCCATCTCCTCTAGGTTATCCAGTTTGGTTCCATATACTATTTCATAATATTCTCGTATGATATTCTGTATTTCTATTTTGTTTGTTGTAATTTCTCCATTTTCCTTTCTTATTTTGCTAATTTGTGCTCTCTCTTTTTTCTTCTTTGTGAGTTTGGCCAGAGGTTTGTCGATTTTATTTACTTTTTCAAAAAACCAGCTTTTGGTTTGGTTGATTTTTCTATGGTCTTGTTAATCTCTATTGTATTTAATTCCTCTCTGATCTTTATTATTTCCTTCCTTCTGCTGCTTTTTGGGGCTTTTTGTTCTTCTTTTTCTAATTCATTCAGGTGGTGGGTTAACTTGTTTATTTGAGATTATTCTTCTTTTTTGAGGAAGGCCTGTATCGCTATAAATTTCCTTCTTAGCACTGCCTTTGCTGTGTCCCATAGGTTTTGAGTGGTTGTGCTTTCATTATCATTTGTCTCAAGGTATTTTTTTAGTTTCAGCTTTGATTTCCTCATTGATCCATTGTTTTTTCAATAACATATTGTTTAATCTCCATGCTTTCCTTTTTTTCTCCTTTGTTTCACTGTTGTTGATTTCCAGTTTCATGACATTGTGGTCAGTAAAGATGCTTGAGATAATTTCTATCTTCTTAAAATTGTTGAGGTTTCTTTTGTGCCCAAGTACATGATCGATCCTGGAAAATGTTCCATGTGCACTTGTAAAGAATGTATATCCTATTTATTGGGGGTGTAATGCTCTGAAAATATCCACCAAATCTAGTTTTTCTATTGTAGTATTTAATTTCTCTGTTTCCTTGTTTATTTTCTGTCTGGAAGATCTGTCCAGTGATGTTAATGCAGTGTTAAAATCTCCAACTATGATTGTATTCCCATCAATATCCCCCTTTATCTCTGTTAGTAATTCTTGTATGTACTTAGGTGCTCCTATATTGGGTGCATATATATTAACGAGTGTAATATCTTCATCTTGTATCACTCCTTTAATCATTATAAAATGTCCCTCTTTATCTTTCTTTATGGCCTTTGTTTTAAAGTCTATTTTGTGTTAAATCAGTACTGCAACACCTGCTTTTTTGGCTTTTCCATTTGCATGGAATATCCTTTTCCATCCTTTCACTCTCAATCTATATGTGTCCTTCTCCCTAAAGTGGGTGTCTTGTATGCAGCATATTGAAGGTTCTTGCTTTATTATCTAGTCTGCCACTCTGTGTCTTTTGACTGGAGCATTTAGTCCATTAACATTTACAGTAATTAATGATAGATGTGTGTTTATTGCCATTTTGAACTTATCTTTGCAGTTGAATTGGTATATCCTCTTTGTTCCTTTCTTCTTCCTTTTGTGGTTTGGTAATTTTCCTTTGTATTATCATGGATTTTATTTAATTTTTGTGACTCCCTTGTAAATTTTTGACTTGTGGTTACCCTTTTTTGTAAATCTATTAACCCAGTACTATAACTGTTTTTATTAAAGTGATAGTAACATGATCTCAAACCCATCCTACTGTTAAAAAGATTTAAAAAAGAAAGAAAAAAAATATTCTATATTTCCCTGCCTCCCTCTCCCACTCTCAGTGATTTGTATGTCTTCTTTTATAATTTCGTGTTTTCTTTATTTGAAATTCATGAGTTATCACCTTTCCAGTTATGAGTTTCTCATTTCTGTAGCATCCTACTGTTTTTCTATTTAGAATAGCCCTTTCAATATTTCTTTTAGTGTGGGTTTAGTGTTGCTAAACTCCTGCAGCTTTTTTTTTTTTTTTTTTTTGTCTGTGAAACTCTTTATTTCTCCTTCTATCCTAAAGGATAGCCTTGCTGGATAAAGTATCCTAGGCTGCATCTTTTTTTCATTCAGGGCTTTGAATATATCTTGCCACTCCCTTCTGGCCTGTAGTGTTTGTGTAGAGAAATCAGCTGAGAGCCTTATGGGGGTTCCCTTGTAATTCACTCTTTGCTTTTCCCTTGCTGCCTTTAGAATCATTTTTTTATCCTTGACTCTGGCCATCTTGATTATGATATGTCTTGGTGTGGGTCTATTTGGATTCTTCCTGTTTGGGACCCTCTGAGCTTCCTGTACTTGGATATCTGATTCCTTCTTTAAGTTTGGGAAGTTTTCAGTCATGGTTTCTTCAAAAACCTTTTCAATCCCCTTTGATCCTTCTTCCCCTTCTAGGACCCCTATTATGTGAAGATTGGGATGCTTTATATTATCCCATAGGTCCCTTATGCTATTTTCATTATTTTTTATTTGCTTATCTTGTAGTTCTTCTGAATGGGTGCTTTCTATTGCCCTGTCTTCTAGATCACTAATTCGTTCCTCTGCATTAACTAGTCGGCTTTGCACAGCTATTAGATCATTCCTCATCTCTGTCAATGAGTTTACCCATTCTACTTGGCTCTTCTTTATAGCTTCAATTTCATTTTTGACATATTTTATATCTCTAAACACTATCTCATTTAATTCCTTCAGCAATTTGATCACTCCTTTTTTAAAATCTTGATCTAGTAGGCTATTGATGTCTATTTCATTGATCTTCCTTTCAGGGGATTTCTCTTGTTCTTTTAATTGGGAAAGGTTTCTCTGCTTCTTCATCTTGCTCATACCTCTCTGGCACTGTGGTTTATGGAGTATCAGTTGTCTATTTTGGATCTTAAGGATTTTATCTATCTAATACCTATTTAGGAATAGAACTTAGGAAAAAAAATAAGAGAGAGAGAAAGAATTTTAAAAGAAGGGAGAAAGAGGGTTTGAAAACAGTGTATAATGAATAATTGAAGAGCAAGTTGAAGCAGAGTATTAATCGGGTTGAGATGTCCTTTTAAAACCTTTAAGAAAAAAAGGTGAGGGAGATGAATAGATGTATTTGAAACCTGTGTCTAATCAATAACAGGACATCAAAACCCAAGAGAAATAGAAATGAATTAAGAAGTAAAAATTAAGAGAGCAATAGAAAATAGAACAGGTAAAAACAGATTAAAAAAAAAAGGGGTTGGGGTTGTCGGTGTTCTCCTGGAGTCTGTGTGATTTTAATGTGAAGTCTTTCTGTCTTCGTCCTGTTTTGGAAGCTCAGCTTGCTGTTTTCAGAGGCCCTCCGTTGGCGCCCTCTTCTGTGCTGCTCCCAGCACCTGTCGGCAAGCAGATCGCGCCTCCTCCTAACATGGGGTCAGGTGCAGCTCTCCTCTGCTGTGGGCGGGCGGGTCGCTGCCCCTCCGGATGCCGCAGTCAGATGTTGCAGACTGGCCAGGCAGGAGGACGGGTCGTGCCCCCTCCCAGCACCTCAGTCAGGGGCTGTGTTCCTGCCCGAAAGGCGGGGGGCCGCTCTCCCTCTACCTGCGCCGCCGGTAGCTCCGCTGCTCTGTGCGGCTGCGCGCTCCGCCCTGGTCAGTGCTCCGCAGGTGGGCTCAGGGAAGACGGAGGGACAGCCTTGTCCCTGCTCCGAGCCAAAACCCCGCTCCTTGTTTGTCTTTGTGGAGCAAGTTCTCTGAGGGACCAGGATGGAAGGATCCTATCTGCCCCGGGCTGTAGGCCTGTCTCAGTCTGGCCTTTGAGGCTGCTAAGCCCTTCGGTGTGGATGCAGGTTTCGCCCCCGCCCCCGCCTGGGTGCTCAGCGCTGGAGGATATGGCGGCTGTGCCTGAGCCCCGCCTCTGTTCCCCCGAAAAGTTTCCGCGGGTTTTCAGAGATGGGGGTATGCACCCTTCCCCCGAGAGCACATCAACCTTGCTGTTTTATGGAGGGCCCAGGTTGTTCTGTCCTGTACACCCACAGCCACGGCGCCCAGCCCCTTGCAGTCCCCCAGAGCTGCCTCCGTGCAGCCGCCCCCGTCCTCCGCCCGGCTTGTGCAGCCTGGCCCTGCCCGCTGCTGCCGGCCCGCGTCTCAGGCTGGCTGTCGGGGGGACCCTCTGTGCCCGTTTAACTTAGTTCTGTCAGACAAGGGCTGCTCTGCACAGATCTGAGCCTCGGAGGCTCCCCCTCCGTCACGCTGGCCTCAGTTGGAGAGAGGAGACCCAGCGAGCGAGCGCCAGTCCTCCTTTGCCGCTCCCTCCCCGCGGGACCCGTCCCGCGCTGCTTTGCCTTTTGTTCTTTCTTTTTTCCTTTTCTCCTACCAGATTTTTGGCGTCTTTATCTTTTGAAGTGGACAATGTTCTGTCGGAGTTCTGCAGGTGCTCTGGTTGGCTGAGTGGGTCTGTAGATGTGGGTCTTGGTGTATTTGTGGGAGAGGGTGACTTACGAGCGTCCTTCTACTCCTCCATCTTCTCCGTCTCCTGTACAGTGGTTTTGATTAAGGTTCCATAGGCATTTTTACCTGTTTTCAAACCTGGATCTTGTGGCTCCAAATAGAATTCTCTTTTCAGTATAGCATTCTGCTGACCTTCCTGTTCAAAGGTGACATTTTTGACTTCATTCCTGGGGAGAGGTAGATTGAGAGCAATCCATATTTTTTCCTGATTTTTCTTATAGTGATATACCTTATAGGAGAACCAAGTAGGAGCTTTCACTTGTGGCAATGTAGAGAAATAATCATAATGAATAATTCCTGGATTAATTAACACTTATTAAGTGCTAGGCATTAGTATTACTTGCATTACTACATGAAGTGTATCAATTAAGTTTTATAGAAACTCTCTGAAGCAGTGTCTCAATCAGGGTCCAATCAGAAGATAGTAACCACACCAGTAATTTAATATAAAGAATTATTAAACTAGTAAAAGGCGATTACCTACTAAAGGGAGTAAAAGAGGCATCTAACAAATGTAGGGAAAGGAAATACAGAAAGTAGCTGTCATCTCTAGGGCTGAGGGAGCGTGAACAGGAAGAAACTGAGAACCTGGAAGGGCCTCCCATGGAGGATAAGATTCAGGACTCAGAGCAAGACTGATTACACAATTTGTGGGATCCCATGCAGAATGAAGATGCACGGCTCCTTGTTAAAAAATTATTGAGAATTTCAAGATGTCAGCATCAGCACTTTAAGCCAAGCGCAGAGCCCTTCCGAGGATAAGCCCCTATGTGACTACACACGTCCACGTACTTGAAGGTGCACTTGACTGTAGGCATGTCTCCCATAGGAAGATGCTGGCTGCTGGATGCCAACAAACTTGGCAGAGGGTGTGAGCCAGAGTTAGTCTGTAGGAGAAGCCTGCTGAGTGCCAAAAATGGGTGAATAGGCTGGAATTTTTCTATAGGAAATGTCTGTAGATATTTGCTAGGGTTTTAGTAGGCCACAGCTGATTTGTAGGAAGTTGCTTCTGGAGTACCGCCTGTTGGAGAGTGAGTGCTACTGGCACTTCACAAACACTACTGGCAATTGTAACAGGAGGGAGAAGAAGCCCAGACTGGAATCAGGAATGGAAGCTCCTTACTCTTGCAATGTCCCTGTAGTGACCTCAGCTGAGAAGCCTAACATATCAGTTTGGCAGAGGAGAAATGTTTCTATGGTCCAATTCTAGTGCCACAAAGCATGGCAAAGAAAGGTGGATTTGGAGCAATAAAATGATAACTGGCACAGGCAAGTACTGTTATTATTCCTTTGTTATAGATGAAAAAACTATTTCAGAAAGTTGGAGTCTCTAGGTTGAAAATTAGAAATAGTCCAGACTACAAAACTGTAGAACTTTGCTGCACTGCACCCCTTGAATGGTACGTTCATGAGCTTAACTGACTTAACAGGGTGTGGAGTGGGGAGTAATAAGAAACAGTGTAGAGCAGAGGGGGTTTAGGGAATAAGCAGCACATCAGGTAGTATCGGGAGGCAAGCGCATCACTAAAGCAGACTCATGCAGAGAACATCTTACAAGAAACAAGCCACGTGAAATGAACAACAGGAAAATCAAAGATTTCCTTTCATTGTACCTGAAGACAACCAAATAATTGGTGAGGGAAAGCTTCTTTTTGTAGAAAACTTTCAGCTAATATATGAAAAAGGATAGCATAAAATTAAAATATCATCATTTTATAACCCCCTAGTGATATGATGGATGTAAACAATATTCATTGATGTCTGCTAATATCAAAAACAAACAAACAAACATGTGCTTCTTGATTGAAGCAACAACACCTATGAAGTATTATCCTAAAAAAAAAATCTATAAATCTGATGAAGCCTCTAGATCTAACTGCCAATTTACAGGAAATCCAGGGACCAAGGAAGATGTTAAAGGAAGCTACAGGCAAAATCCAGAGTGTGAAAAACTACAGGACAAATGATTGAGATTTCTCAATCAATAAATTATAAAAGTAAAAGTGGTGGAGGAAGAACCTATAAACTAGAAACTTCAGAGGCATGTAAACAAGTGAAATGAATGGGTCTTACTTGAATTGTTAATTGAACAATAACAGTAGCAAGAATAAAAACTACAAAAAGCAAAACTGATATGACAGATTTGAAAATATTTGATAAAATTTTAGAATAATTGTTAATGTTTTAAATGTAATAATGGTATTTATTTGATTTATATTTCAAAAAAGAGTTCTTATCTTTAGCGATACATACTGAAATTGAATATGATAAATAATGTGTTATTTGCTCCAAAATAATTATGTGGAGGGGTAGTAGATGAGGGTTTAGAAAAAAAAAATTAGCTGTTAGTTGATGGGATTTATTTTTATATTCACTTTATGTCTTTATTTTTGAAAATCACCATAATGAAAAATTTTTTTCTTTTGTCAGAATGATTTTACTTTTTATGAAATCAGGTACTTGGAAGTTACTAGCTATCATCTACTAGGACTGAGAGAAAAAATACATTTCCCACTATACTAGAGCCATATAACCCTGTTTTTGTAAAAAGGAATTATCTGGGAGGAGTAATAAGGTTTTTATTATAAAGCACTTAGTCTACAGTCTATGTTTATGTTTTGAATTATTTTCTTTAATTAAAAAAGATCAGAAAAAGGAAACCCTCTTCTTCAAGATGGAGTGTTTGACAGGAATTTCCCATTAAAGTGACATAAGAGATCACTCTCCTTTCATTTATCTCAAAGTGTCCTTGATTCTTAGGCTTGCCTAATCTTAGCAAAAATGACAGAATAGAGTATGTAACAAGATTTCATCACAGTGTCTAGAAGCGTTTTTTTTTTTTTTAACTCTAAGTGACTTGAAACAGAAAAGAGAAAAAAATATATTTTCTTATTTATGAAAATGTTTCAAACAACCTTTTAGGGTATTCTTGGACTACCTCTTTCTAGTTTCCTCCTTGCAGAAATCTCTGAAAATAGAGCAGCAGCAAGCAACAGTAACATCAAGAGGCTTTCTTTCATTGATTCTGAGGGGCTGTTTCAGACGTTAGATGCCTTTTTTTTTTTTCCATTACGCTTCTCAGGGTGCTTGATAAGCTTATCATAGTTTTCGTACTTAGTAGGCACTTATGTGAGGTTGGTTGAATGCAGTTACGTTCCAAAGAGGCAACAAGTGTCATGAAGATGCCTGCCTTCTAGTCTGTGGCCCATCAGTGAGTTTTCATGGGAACAGGCTTTAGTTATGTCACCTGTCTGGGACCCAATGTCTTTATCTGCAACTTTATGACAATGAGGTAGGAAAGCACCATGAGCCTTTCCAACTCTGACATTTGGTGGATAAAAAGGGTCAAACATCACCCCTGCTTCACATCTTAAGATAATATTTTAGATATTAATTTATGTTTTCTCCCATATTTCCTCTTTTCCTGCATTTGCACTTCAAGTTTGGGTCCAAGAGAAGTAGACTGAGTACCTCAAAGGATGAGAAGCTTGTGTGGATAATGCTAACAAAGAATCAGATGCCCCCACCCAGATTCTCTGTTGTTTTGATCCTGACTATGTTTGGCAGAATGTTTATGCTGCTCTGCAGAAATGGAGGGGAGGAGAAATCCCTGAGTGACTATATTTGCCCTTGTGCCACCAAATAGAAATGGAAACAAGTATTAGTAGAGGAAAATGAAATTACAGCTTGAATCATATGTCCACTGCATATATTATTCAAAACATTCATTTTAACTCTTTCCATCTTTGCTTCTGCTGGTTGTTTTGGTGTCCTATAAAGACAGTCTTAAATGGCATAAGAAAAGAGTTTTGTGAATATTAGATGAGCGATAAAGCAGAGTTTTGACGTTTCTGTTATGTAAAGTGCTATGGACTGAATTGTCTCTCCCCACAATCTCCATGTTGAAGTCATACCCTCAATGTGACTGTATTTGAAGATAGGACTTACGAAGAGGTGATAAAGTTTAAATGAAATCATAGGTTAGGGATCTGATCTGATCACACCAGAGCTTGAGCTCTCTCTCTTGGCCATGTGAGGATAGAGCAAGGAGGTGGCCATCTGCAAACCAGGAAGAGAGATCTCACCAGAAACTAGTAATGCTGGCACTCTGATCTCTAGATCAGCCTCCAGAACTGTGAAAAAATAAATTTCTGTTGTTTAAGCCACCCTGTCTGTTGTACTTTGTTATGACAACCTGCAGAGACTAATATGTAAAGTCTCAGGAAGATCAATGCAGATGGATCTATGGTAAACTTTATTGACATCAGAATGTCCTCCTAGGTAAGCTGCAGCAGGATGAAAAGTTTTACTACTAGTTGTTTGAAATAATTAAGGATAAAATTCAAGCTATGATCAACATTTCCAAAATGAATGAAATCAGAGTAGCAAGCTGCTGGAGAGTTGATAATTACACCTAATGTACTGTAAGTAAAATTGTAAGTGTTCAGTGCTTTTGATTTTATTATTAACCTCCTCCCTCTTATTTAGAACCTGTGAATATTAGATGAGCGATAAAGCAGGTTATATCCCATGTGCTGACAAAGGGGCGAAACCGAAGAATAGTAGGAGTAAGTAGTGCTTGTACAGCAATTTTGTGGGGCATTCTGTCTACACAATTACAAATCAAAGAGCACTCCTTGACATTCCTTCTAGAACAAAGAAATTTCTTCATTTAAATTTCTCCTTTTAATCCCTGCCAGCAGCACAAAAACTATCTTATAAGCAGAAATCAAGAAAAATCGACTAGATTTTAAAGCAAAAGGCTCTCCTCTATTTATGATCATCCCTATTATTTGCAAAATGGAAAAGGAATAGTTGTGGCTAAATCAACCACAGACTTTTGAAAAATCACTGTATTTTGCTTGAATTACTGGAATAGTTGTTTGCTATCTTTGTTTTTTGATAGCATACAGTATCTCTTTCATCTAGTTTGTTTGGATTCTCTTAAAATTATCTATTTTTCCATGAACATACCCAGGACAGAGACTAGCTTTAGAATTTGCTGGACAATCATATAAATTGATCTATTATTAAAATTCAACCCAGGAGGATCCAGAATGAGTTTAATTTGCATGTAAAAAATTGATTATACATAAAGCCTGTAGCTGCTTAAGATTTTTTCTTTTTCTTTTTATCCACTAAGCAAAATTTAGCTTCATTTAGTTATGTGTTCTTGTGGTTTACCCATGATAGTCACCATGTTCCCTCTTGATTCTGGTCATTAGAAAACCCTAGTGAGTAGCGAAATCTTCTCTCTCTCTCTTTTTTTTTTTATTCATTTGACCTTTGTTCCTGACCCTTCTGTGTAATACTATGCAGCTCAATGCGTGTCAATATTTAGATTGAAGCCTCTGGAAAGAGCTCAAATTCCTTACACTCACTCTCAGGGATAATTTTCAGAGCCCGAACTCTTTGTGTGACCTCTGTGCCATGGTATTTTAAAGAAAGATTGGATGGCATAGTGTTGGCTGTGATGATGAAGGTTACTAAAAATGACAAATAACTGACCCTCTAATAAGATTTAAAACAGGTTTATTGAGCTGTGAGGTTGTGAGTGGTAATGAGATTTTATTCTCATTTTTTCACATCTCTTTTAATTTGCAGCAGATTGGAAAAAAATTGTTTTTAAGGGCTACCAAAAATATGATTCATGGCTTTTGCTCATGGATAACTTAAGCTCATTAGAAAATTATGAAGATGCATAATGCCCAGGGTAAACTAAAGACTCATAAAACATTTTGCTTAAGGTAAAATTGATTTAAAATGTGCTGGGGGAGTGAATATTAGTTAGCCTTAGATTAATTCCCTTTAGCTTAGAGACTACATTGTATGGGGCAAGGTAGTTCTTTAAATTAAAGATGGCATAATTAAAAGTGCAATAAATTGAAAGAATTACTTTATTTGATATAATTTCTATGCAGTCTGGTCTCACTGTCTGATTCTGTTATGGCACTGCCAATGAGTGGTGACGACTAAGTACTGATTTTCAACTATATTATTCTTCACTGTAATCACCTTTTATTATAACACTTATCTGCAAGGGTACATCGATCAGAAAATGCCCATTAATTACACTGCTAATGGTCAGCAAGTGAAGGGATTATGCTAGAATGAATAGGAAACGAGCTCTAAGTACCTTTGGGATAGCACTGTAACTGCAGCAGTGGTACCCTGGGTGATGCTGAATTGGTAGGCAAAGCTGCCAACCTGGAGCCAGCAGGTAGCATGCATTATTGACCTTTCATTTACTTGGAAAACTGCAGGAGCCTGAAGCCTACTATTAACCAATGATATAGAGAGCTTCTCTGACATGGAAAGGCATAGGGAATTTAGTCCCCTGATAATGCTCAGAGATGAAGATGTTTCTAAATGACATAGTTTGATTCTGCTTCAGGTTTTTGAGTGTTGCCTTTCTGTACTGATGAAAGATAAAATCTGAAACATGAATCACAGGCTCTTTATCCTTGAATATAGAAGATGGCAAGAAATAATGATTTTATATAAGTTGTTTCCAAATATCTAGTAAGTTAATGGGTGCATTTATTTACTATACTTGTATATTGATTTTTCTTGTAATAATTTCCATATGCTTTAGAATTATTGCAATACTTACTAACATGCAGATTTGCTAGTCTTAATATAGCAGTATGTAACTTTGACTCCACTAGTATTGAAATTACATTTCTATTTTTTAAAGCTATATTTAATGTTTAGAAAAATCATAAATTTTGTCTTACTCTTGTGGGATGGGATATATTGTTGATATAGGTTTTAAATACTATTGAACTTGAAAATTAGAGAAAAGGGAAATGAGATGACTTTGATCTGACTTTAATAGAGAAGTGGGGAGTACAAAATCTCATGATTAGAGAAAGAGGAAAATGGGATGATCTTGGACCATTCACTGGAGAAATTAGTCTATAATTGATTTTCATGTTTGAAATAAAGGGAAAAAAGCAGGCAGGAGACCTGCAAAAGCTTCTTCTTCTTTATCCAACCTCACTGCCAGCATGAAAGAGAACATTCTGGGGCTATTCTTGAGGTCAATCAGAAGCAACACCCATCAGAAAGAAGGAGCATCACAAAGTAAATAAATGAAGAAACAAGTAACTAAAATGATGGTCTGCTTAAATATCACTGCTCTTTACTGGTCACTTGGCAGAAATGCATGAAAAACTTAAAATTACCATGCTATGCCAGTTAGGCTTTTTAAAAATGAATCACTTAGTTTTTCAACTGATCCCTTTGTATTCTTTGCCAAACAACTTTGATTTTGTTTTCTTTTTAAGGTTATATGAATATACTGCTTGTTTTGGGCATGGAGAAGACAATGCTTTTGTCTCTTGTGGGTGCCAAATATAGGACAAATTAACATTCAGCATACCTATTACTTAGAAATTAAAATACTATTATATTTCTTCAGAATGATTTCTTTTATTACATAGATATACTTAATTAGGCATTTAAAAATGAAGTGTTCCTTGAAATTCTGAATTAATTTTATTATTTCCATAATTCTCTTGCCAAATTAATTGGATATTGTGGGCCAAATGTGTAGTTTAAAATCATCAGATTAATGCAAATGACATTTTATATATAAAATTAAACAGACTTTTAGAGATTTCTTAATTTAATCTGAGAGGCAATTGCAAAAATAGTTCTCTATATCAAAATTAAAGATGTTATTTAAAATTAATTCTAAAACTAAAGGACAAACATTATTTCAGATTAAATGCTAAAGGACAAAGATTAATGGTGAAAATCTTTAATTAGTAGGAAGGAATTGAGTGGAAAATTATTAACTTGTCCCTTCATAAATCTTTAATACTAATTGATTAGTGCTTTATATTTAAAGATATAATCACCAGAGTGTAAATAAGCAGTGTAACCTTTTTTTAACAGTGGGCTAAAATATTCCACCAGACATTTGAAAGCCTTCCTTCTGGAATAGTTGGACTATTCTATTCCAACAATATTGGAGTTGTTTTATTAGAAAAACCAATCCCTATAAACTTTGGAATCATTTCTTTTTTAGTATATGTGCTGCTGAAGTGAGCACCAGAATCATTTCTTAAACTTTGAATCTCTCTTTGCCACAAATATCACACTAGCAATTTCAGAAATACTAAATTTACCTCTGTTGTTAAAAAAATGTGATTTCTCGAACTCTCATTAGGTAGTCATTTAAAAATTCATTTTTATCTCTTAACTACTGCATTTCCTTTATAGAACTTTTAGTATATGTCCATGCTCATGCTGGTCAAATGTGGGCATTTTTGAAACAAGTTGCTTCATTAATAAACATACCTGGGAATAGTTAACTCATCTTCAGTAGTGATAGAGAAGTCTAAATAATAAGGATGAAATGAAAACTCAAATATATTTTCATTAGCACATAATTAATTATTTGAAAAATATTTATTAGAATTTCTCCTGTGGTGAGCATTGGGTAAAAGAAGTACTTTAATAAACCAATTGTGGTAGATGGTGACACCCCAAAGGCATGTACTAGTAGTAAAAAAAAAAGTCCCTTATCGTTTGGGAATGAGATAAAAAGAATAATTTGCATTGTTTCTAGAAGAGAAGTAGAAGATAACCTCAAGTAAACTGTCAGAATGACGTGTGTTATATGATAAGGTAGATCCTTGTGATCCCTCACAAATGCTTGCTGTTGAGTGTATTTTTTGTAGAAGAGGAGAAGGTGCTGAAGTTTGCAACACCTGTTGATGGTGAAACAGAGACGGTGTGTACAAAAAAGAAGCCCAAGACAGATTCTAGACCTAGAGCAGAAATCTGAGATACATAAAATTAAACAAAGGCATTATATCAGCATAGTAATGAAAGGTATCCAACTCATAGTCTTTAGGAACCATGGATAAGGTTAAGGACGGAAGCTGTCTTAACAACTCGGAATGCCCTGACAAATACTATAGACTGGATGGCTTAAACAACAGACATTTATTTCTCACAGTTCTGAAGGCCGATATATCCAAGATTAAGGTGCCAGCTGATTCAATTCCTGCTGAAGACTCTTTTGCGGAGAGACATCTATAAGATATATCCTCACATGGGAGAGAAAGAGATCATCTCTCTCATGTCTTTTCTTATTAGCATACTAATCCCATTAATGGGGCTCCATCCTCATAGCCTAATTACCATCCAAAGGCCCCACTTCCAAATACCATCACATTGGGAGTTTGGGCTTCAGTACGTGAATTTTGAGGGAACACAAATCTAGAGTTTGTTTATAGGAGATGGAGGGAAAAATGATTTCACTATACTGTATGGAAGGAGTGAACTGGACAATGCAGTGGTTCTGAGAATCTCTTTTTAGGGAAAAAAACGTTTTTTTTTTTAATGAGATTATTTCCTTTAAGATCAAAGGTCACTTCTTTGATCCAAATTATATTATATTAAATATAGTATTATATTTCTTTATGTTTTCAGGATTGCTAAGCAAAATAACACTCATATTAACAATAATTTCTCAAAGGAGTTCAACCATAGTTAAAAGTGTCAGTAACACTGAATGGTGTGGATTCAGGCTGAAGACAGAATATCCTGAGGATAGGGTTGCTCTAAGATTCTGTCTTGACTGATTTGTAACCTTAAGCAATTGCCGTCTGGTGAAGTAGAACTTTAGATATTCTTAACTAGTGGACATTGCCTCTTAGTGAAAAGACCATTTAGAAATGCTTCAATGGTCATGTAATCTTCTAGCCCAGCGATTTAGTGGGCTGTGATTCTTTCAGTGGCTACACAAGATAAAGAGATAGAGGGAAAAAAAATAGAAGTTCCATGTGTAATATGGAATATGGCAGCTGTTGGTTAGCTATTAATCAAAACCATTAGTGTTTTTCCTTGCACACAACTAGACTGTTTTTCAAACTCCCTTGCAGTTAGGTGCATCCATGTGACTGGATTCCAGCTAATAGTATATGAACTGAGTGATGGTTTTATCCATAAAAACTCACATGTGCAATTGTAAATGCTCTTTCTCCTTCTGCTGGTTTGATGGATGATACAAGCAAAGTGACCTCAGAAGTCATGTGTTAAAGATAATGGAGCCATTTGTAAGAGAGTCACCACAGAACAAGAATATCTCTTTAGAATTTTTATGAGGAAGAAGTATCACCTTCTCTTCCTCTCTTCCTTTCCCTTCCTTTCCTTTCCCTTCCTCTCTCTTTTTCTCTCTCACTCGGCTGATCTTTTGTATAAGCAACTAATGTTGCTTTAACTAATGATACATTGGTGGATATTTTATTTCATAATATATTAGTACTATAGAATATGTATTTTTAAGGAGATGCACATGTACTGGAGTGGGAGGGTATACTCAGTTTTTTTCTTACCTTGAAGTGTGTATAATAGAAAACATTGGAAACCAATGTTTTAATTAACTTGTGAGTAGAGAGACACATCTGTATTTGATCCTCTTCATTTTCCTTTCAAGAATTATTTACCTAGCAAAAATTGCTCTGTGCCAGACAGGAAAAGCACTAACTACTGGAGGCACTAGGCAAGGATGATAAAGTGATGATCAAACATACATGAAGCCTGGTCTTTACATAACCTACATTTTAGAAAGAAAAATAGTCAAGAATAAGAAGAGATTAATAGCATAATGGCTGTTAGTTGTTAGTGGATAATTCTTATGGGAAAAACAAGTAAAAAGCTGAGAATAGAAAATAATGATGGTGATGTGGTGCACTTATTTTATACACTGTGATCAAGAAAATCATCTTTGAAGAAGTGGCATCAGAGATAAAATTAATAGTTAAGTGAAGGATAAGGTTTAGAAGAGAATTTCAGGCAGTTATGCATAGGTATATTCTTGGAATTGAAGACCAGTTTGTCCAAGACAACATGACTGATGGAGAGAATGGTACATATGTGGTTACAGGAGCACACAGGTATGAGAGCATGCAGGACCATAAAGAAAGTTTGTCAAATTACTGCCCACAAGACAAATTTTGCTAAGTTTTGCCAGTTTCTTGCAAATAAAGTTTTATTGAAACATAGCCCTGCTCATTACTTTATATATTTTTATAGTTGCTTTCATGCTGCACAGCAGAGTTGAATAGTTGTAAAGGAGACTGTATAGCCCATGAAACCTGTAATATTTAATCACTGGATCCTTACAGAAAGAAAATTTGTCTATTTCTGATATAGAATGTGGAGATATTTTGGATTTCAATCGAAGAACACTGAGGAGCTATCAATAAGTTTTAAGTAGGAAAATAAGATTATTCTGATTTATATCTTAAGAATATCCATCTGATAAATAAGTGGAGAATGGATTAAAGAGGGACAGGAATGGAAGCGCGTTGTTTCAGGAGACAATTATTATAGCCCAGATAAGAGATGATTGTGGCCAGTTCACAGTGGAATACACAAGACTTACTTTTAAATTAGATACGAAGTATTGAAGGAAAAAATAGATCCAAGTTGACTCCTAAGATTTTGGCTTGAGTAATTGAGAATTGGTTTGGCTTTTTGCTGAAATGGGGAAAAGTGAGTTTGATTGGGGGTATTGTGGAAACAAGTTTTGGAAGAAAAAAATAGTTTTCCTTTGTATATATAAGTTGGAGATGTCAATGAAATATAAGAATCCAGAACTCAGAGCAGAGGTCTGGGTAGGTGACATAAATTTAGGAATCATACACATGATAATTCTATTTATATTTATGGCCTTTAATGGCATATCACTTAGAGAAATACAGTGAGAAGAAAATAAGCACAAGACCCATTTTGACTGATGTCAAAATTTAGACATCAGAAAAAAGAGCATGAGTCAGCCAAGGGAAGTGAGAGGGAGCATAGAGATGGATGGGTAACCAGTGATGTTACTGGGGCTTAGAAAATTAAAGAGTATTTCCAGAGAGGAGTGGTCAAACTTACTGAAAACTTCTGAGAAATCAAGAGTGAGATAAGGAAAGAACATTCCCATTAAATTTGGCAACATGGTTTTGACCTCCATGAAGATTGTTAGAGACTTGACTTGAACAGTTCCTGTGGGATGAGAGGAAGAAACCAGTTTGTAGAGGACTTCATGACGAACAGGAAGTGAGGTAGTTGGGAGTGCTTTGAAGACAGCCCATTTGGGGAGTTTGACCATAGAGGGAAGTAAAGAAGTGAAGCCATATCTAAGCCAATATATGGGGTTATGGGAATTTAAAAAAATTATTATGTGTTATTTATTTAAAAAATCATGGCAGTTACCGCAGCATATTTGAAAATAATGGAAATGTAACAGTAGAAAGAAAAAGATTGGTGATGCAGGAGGTTGGAGGTTATAATGATGGATGAAAACTTTGATAAGAAAAGTGGGGATTGGTACCAAAGCACATGGAATGGATTGACCTCTTATAGGGAGAGGGACACCATGATGGGAGACAAAATGAGAAGGGTCAAGTTCAAATCAGTTCAATGAATTCTGGGAATAGGAAGAGAAATTTTATGTAATGGCTCCAGTTTTCTAGTTAGAGTAAATAAGAGGCAGGTTCACTAGGAGATTGTGTGGCAAAAAAGAGGACAAATAATATGGGAAGGAAAAAAAATTGGCAGTATCAAGTGCCCGTTGATGAAATCTGTCAGCTTAGGTGTGAAGTCTTGTTTTTGTTTTTTTCAGGAACTACTAGAACAGAATGCTATGAATGCTGTTAGGAATTTGTGACAACAGCTTAGGTGGGTTAGGCCATAGATTTTGGAGTGAGAACAAATCTGAGTTCAAATTCTGCCTTTGTATTTAGCTCTGTGACTTCAGACAAGTTATCTTTACTTCTCTGACCTTCAGTTTTCTTGTCTGTAACATGCCTATGACAACACTTACCTTGCTTAAAATAAAAATGAAATGAGTTAGTGTATATAATGTCCTTTGTAGAAATAAAATAAAATCCTTAATAAATGGTAGCTGTTGTAATTATACATGGATATTTCCCTTGTAAAATGAGTAAGAGAGCTTTGTTTGCTTGGACCTTTGATTATTTTCTATATTTGCAAGGTTTTTTTTTATTATTAATTCACATCAAACTATTTGTATTTTGGCACCCAAACTACATGCATTGCTCTGAATTTCTTTATGTTCCCGGGTCCCCACCCTTAACTATGCCAGAGGCTTGCCCTCTTTTGAGGGGATAAAGGACAAAAATAATCTCATTATTGTTTGCAGTTAAGTAAGAAGGAATTTCTGCAGAGATGAGTGATGAGCAGAATTTTGAAGGAAAGCACGATATTGATAGAGAAAGCAGAAGTTAATTTGTAGATCAGTGGGTGGGGGGTTTGCATGAGGAAAGATACAGAGATGAAAATGAACAAATCACATATAGGAGATGACAGGCAGATATTGCTAGTGGGAGCAGAGAGGCTGCAGGGAAAGGTAATGAGAAATGAAGGTAGGATGGGATCCCGGGGGGTGTAATATTGGTGGAAAGCCCTAAAGGCTGGAGAGGGCTTGAGATGTGCATAAAAAGTGACACTGAAGCACTGGAGACTATTGAACAGGCAAAGGACCTGAAGAAAATGAAGTCAAAGAAAATCATTAGAACATTTGAGTAGGTGGGATATGATAAACAGAGATTGGCAGAGAAACCTGCGCGGAAGCCATCACTGCAACTCAGACATGAGCTGATAAGGACCTTGGAGTGGGTGACTATGGAAGTGGAGAGGAAAGGGCAGATTAAAATGACAATTCCAGTGTTTGTGGGAGGTTACGTGAAGAAGAGCAAAGAGGGCAATTAAAAATAACTAAAAATTTGAAAATTTAGAATCCTGAGGGAGCTTGGAGATGGCAGTGATTCAGTATCTTAAAGGGAGGTGAAGTGGGGGCAATGAGAGAAGGAAAGGGGAATGTTTTAATAGATTGAAGGATAAGAAGACCAACTTATAGTTCTGTAAAACTGGCATTTGAATTACAGTAATGAAAAACTAGTACTGTCTCAAAGATGAAAAATAATAGGAAGAAAGAATATTTGGAACATTCTCCAGGAATTGTAATTTTTGGTGATCTCAGGCCACCTAATGTTTTTGTTTGATCTTGCCTACGGATATAGGCAAAACAAAACAAAAGAGAGAAAAAGGGAGATGGTGAGTAAGTTATGTATTCCTTGGGTCCATGTTTCTAATTCTCAGTCTTCCCTCTGCTGCATCAACTTTTGAGCACTGACGTTTCAGAACTAGGAACATGAGAAGAGTTTGCCATGAGACTTGGTACTCAATGAAACACCTCAAAGCTTCTAACAGCCTCGCTGCAGCTTGGGAGTACAAGAGTTTTGAGAGCTGGAATTTGTTGAGGAATTGTCTTAGGTGCTACTGATGCTATGGGACCAGAGTCTCTGATGACTGACATGTGATGAGCACTTAGCATGCCAGTACTGTGCTTGGTCCTTTGCAGATGTATTTCATAGTCATCACTTAACCATGGCTTTCTCTGCAATCTGTGCAAGTAGTATAGTCAGTGTTAGAAGTAAAATCTTTTTCCTAGAAACTCCTGTGAGTATCATAGTTTGAAATGTCTTTCTCAATTTTTTCTGTGCATAGGGAAAGACACTTACCTTTCAAATTTGATCAGATCACAGAATTACTGTTATCTTTAACACTTTTAAGATACCTTTAACTGAAGTGTAGATTAGCAGGAAAAATATGTTTGGTTTCTTGACTAAGGTAAAGACGTTTTAACAGTTGACATCCAGCTGGTTTTTATTTTTGGTTTATAAGTGTTACATGTTTTTAATAGTGCTGACAAAACTTTAGAACTGAGGAATACATAGTGAATGTAAAATGGAAGTTCCTGTCTTAAAGTCCATCGTCTGATTGATTTCATATAGAATATACATATCTTGCTTTTACATAACTTATTATATATTATGCATCTTATGCACATTTTGCAGTATAGAGATACATATATGTCTTTATTATGTCTCCATCTTTTCTAAGTCTAATTTCCTAACTTAGTGGACTTTAGTATCTTTTAACATGCTAATGTATTTTTACTCAAAATATGGTAAATTGTGGTTATTTTATTCCATTTCTAAAACTACTTTCAACTCATCTGAATATTTAAATTAAATATACATGTTATGTTGGTGTTTAATTACATGCTTTTAATTTCTATTGATAGTGAAAATATTTTACTTTCTCTAGAAGTAACTTTTACGTTTCACATTGTAGCTTAATAAAAATACTACATAGTTAGGTGTAATGTGTGAAAAGGAGTTAATCTATTTTGAATTTGTAAAGAATGCTCCTTTAAAAAATTAACCCAATAGTATAAAAATATTAATACATGTAGCTGAGGAAAAACTAGTTTAAATGTGAACAAGTCAAAATATTTTTAAAAATAAAGTGTTTCATATATTTGACCAACTGTCTATGGATTAGGCAGCAGCTAGGGTGCACAATGTGTGGACAAAAGAAAAGTCTTCATCTCTGACCACAGTGAATCACCAGAAAGTACATTTCATCTTCTCTGTTCATTTAATGGCCATGTGGGCTGGGAGAGTATTTTTCAAATTGCATTCCACAGTTTTTGAAGTATTTTTGAATGTAGTAGCTCTTTGAAATTAAGTGTGATTTTGACAGGCAGTCTTCTTGTAAAGCAGGGTGAGAACTTCTTAAGCGTGAATTGGAAATATACTTCTCTTCTTCAGATCTCTTTATAAGGCTTTTCATGCTTGTGCTGAAAGGACAAGTGAGGATGGCTCCTTATTTAAGTGGTCTCATAGCTTCAGATGAGCCTATGCAAAGTCCTGCTGGTTATCACAGCCCCTCGTTGGCACCAGTTGCTCTACTCTCCTCTGGGAGCTTTGCTGAGATTCCCTGAATGGAGAGAGGTCTGCCACTAGCCCTTCACTACTCTGCTCAGGAAGTTTGCTTTAGGCACACATTTTGCCAAATCCCAACTCCAAAACGTTTCAGGTAGGCTTTTCAGAAAAGACTTTTTTCTTCCCTAAGATGTTGGAGAATATACAAAATTAAGATTCTGGGTTTGAAAACCTCACATTTGGAAGCTAAGGTTAGAGGAGTACAGGAAGGAAGATAACTTTTTATTAGAGTTAATTTTTTCCCAAAATTGGGGTAAGGGTGGCTGGTGGGGAAGTTGAATACAGAATAAGCCGAAGACTACTAGGAAAACTGTGGAGCTGTGACTTGACACTGTTGACCCATGGACCTCAATTTTTGAATTATGCTCTCCAAATCTGACCTTATATATATTCTTACTTTAAAGCAGAAATGAAAACATTTTAGACTTGTTCATCGAGAGGAAATCCAGCTCCTGAGCTGTTTTTTAAGAGACTAGTTTCTTTCGTTTGTAATATTTTTCAGCATCTGCTCACCAATCCTAGGCCAGTCCAGTGTTTCTTTCTTATAATTCCACTTACTGGAGTAAGTAGACCAATTCTACCACTGGTCACCTTATGCATGGAAATTCACCATCTCCTTTGGAATCAAGAACCAAATTGGGAGTTCTAGATATGCAGATACTAATATTTATAAAATAGATAAACAACAGGTTCATACTGTATAGCACAAGGAACTGTATTCCATATCTTGTAGTAACTTACAGTGAAAAAGAATATGAAAATGAATGTATATATGTTCATATATAACTAAAGCATTATGCTGTACAATAGAAATTGATACAACATTGTAAACTGACTGTACTTCAATAAAAATATATATATATATATACACACACACACACCAAAAAAAAAAAAAAAAGAACCAAAGGTGGTGTTCCTGACAGACTGACACTCAAGGCTGAATATCCACATGTGAGGAATGACTGAACATTAATTTCCAACCATCATTCATGAAAATTATCCTTCATTTTAGTGTCTTCCCACAAACTTCCACTCCTCTCACAAAATGGCTAACCTTGGAGAATATAGGTCTTTTCAGAGAACCAGCAATGTTCCTTACATCTTCCTGAAAGTTGATGAACCTAACGGAAAGTGGTGGAAGAAAACTGGTCAGAGATATATCAGGAATAGAGATCTCTGCTTTAACCTATGTTTTTGGAAGCCTCCTACACTATGGGAATGGGAACTTTAGGTTCTTGAATTAGAGGTGTAAGAAGGCACAAGAGTTTTTAACCTCTTTATGCATGTTAGGAATACAGAGGAAAGCAAATATCAGGACTTTTAAAATAGCAACTGATGGAATGCCTAATTCAAACTGACTTATAGGGTATTTATAAAAATTAGAAGTGTGGAAATAAGGTTGTTTTGGAAAGGCAGGGCTGAAATGATTTTCATCAGGACCAGATTCTCTCTCTTCACTTCTTCAGACAACCTTTTTGGTACTGGCTCCATTCACTGATAGGCTCTGTCTTTATGGGGCAGCATCAGCCTCATACCTTACTAGAGTCAAGTATGACTTCAAGTATGCCGCACTCAGGCTAAGGTTCTGAGACTAGCCCTGTTCTTACCTGACTCACTCAGCTTGAACCATTGTTCCTAACTGAACCAATGCCTGACACCAGTGGAAGGAGATGATCTGATTGACTAGGCTGATACCAAATCACCCTAGAAACTGGAAGTGAACTTAACTCCATAGCATGTGGTCTATGAATCAAGGAAGGCTGAGTTCCTGTATGAAGGTTGGTGTGCTGCTAGTCAAGTAGGGTGAATGGGTTCTGGAGATTTAGAAACAATAGTTGTCTACTCTGACCCTGCAATACTTTCTCCTGAAAGTATGTTTACAGAGAGACAATACATATTTCACAAGATCAAGGTACCTGAGTAATGAAGTTATATAATGAAGAGCAGCTTCTACCAACTTCCTTCTCATTTGAAAACTTTAAAAAAATTTTTTAGTATACTACACTGCATAGCCCAACTCTATATTGGATTTACTGATGACAGTGCAGCTATCAAACATCATGTATGTGATACACTTGGAACAACTGATGGAAGTGTGTGTTTATAAGTCTCTTTACAGCTAACATGAAAAGACCAGCAGAGATAATTCGAAACTCTTGAAATACTTTGAGTGACGATACGTGGTCTTAACACATTAAAATTGCTAGCAAAATTTTGAGAAATGCAGAAAGAACAAGAGAATTCAGTGAAGGAAACAAAGGGCAATTACAGTAGATTCCAACTACAATGCTGAAGTTATACAATCTGTTATGTATCAGTTTTGTCTTATCCCAGTAATCCTGTTATTAAAAATGTTTCTCACGTCTGAAAAATATTGTGACATTATTTCTTAATATAAGCCTATAGCCAAGAAAAGAGACAGTAGATTTTGCTGACATTTTATTTATTCTTAAGATTTTACTACTTCAGATAAAAAATGTGCAACTGTCAGTGTTTCATCTTTTTTTTTTTTTTTATTCTTTTCTCAGCTTCTCTGAGTACTGGATCAGGCTTCTGTCTCCCCTGTGAATGAGATCTGTTTTGTAAACAGTTGGCATTGCATTGTTGACAGCTCTGACAGGTCTTAGAGATTCAGAAGGAAGAAAGAATAGAAAAACATTGGCAAAATCTACATGAGTCCAAAAGTGTACAGTATATTTCAGCGTGATGTTTTGGATTAAATGTTACTCTTTATTTGGACATCTTCAGTAAAATACTCATATATACATATGCACACATGTATTGTACTTGATGGAGGGGCCTTAACATTTAAATAATAAGGAGATATATATATTATATATATTTATTTTTTCCTTAAACAGTGCTACCAGGTAAAGTATTTGGATAGGATTAAGTTAATTTAGCCAAATGATCAGTTTTATTTTTTACCTTACCAAATCACTGTACTATTGAGCTGAACCAACCTAACTGGCCAGTTATTTTGGTGTCATTGAAGGGCATCATGTTCTTTTCCGTGAAATAATTTGGGTTTGATAATTTCACCATTCAAAGAGCTGTGTCCCAGGTTTACCGTTTTTTGTTAGGAGTAGTTGGGCCAAAATAGAAATTTAGTGAAAGTAATGGCAGTAGAAATCAAGATGTCACAGTGGCATTGTGGTACCTCTTAGTGCCAGGGTACAAGGGAGATGGGAGATCACTCCTGGGAAGTACTCAAATAAGTATTTGCAGATGACCAACTACTTTTTAAAATGAGAGAGCAAACAACATCCTCTACAGTAAAGACTGTAGTTACCATAGCCTGCTGTTTGTTTCCTCAGTTGGGCCAGGAGACTCCATATGGTCATCTGTGCCTATTTGATTTTTAAAAATTAAAAAAAAATTTATGTATATTTTTTGTTGGGGGGAGGTCATTAGATGTATTTATTTATTTATTATTCGTTTTTCTTTTATTTTAATACAGGTACTGGGGATTGAACCCAGGACCTCGTACATGCCAAGCAAATGCTCTACCATTTAGCTATACCCTTTCCCCCATCTATACCTGTTTGTAGAACTAGCATCCCAGGATAACTAATAACTATCTATTGAGTACCAGCTATGTAAAACACATGTGCCAGGCCAGAGTATTAGAAAGTTACAAAGGTTTCTAATCTTGAGGGGCTTAAAAATAAGTTGGGGGAATAAGAAATATTAAAAAAACCATAAATACTAATACTAAGTAGTATGAGTTAATTCATAGTATAGGTCCAAAGTCAACAAATTATTTTTTTAAGGACTAAATAGTAAATATTTTAGCCTTTGTGGGCCATACGGTTCTGTTGCAACCATTCAACTCTGTTGTTGTAGTATAAAAGCAGCTATGTAAATGAGTGGGCATGCTGTATTGTGATAAAACGTTTTTATGGACACTGGAATTTGAAATTTATGTAATATTCATGTGCTATGACACATTAGTCTTCGTTTGATTCTTTTTAACAGTTTAAAATGCAATACCCATTCTTAGCTTGCATGCTGTACAGAAAAAGCATGAGCCAGATTTGGTCTGCGGGCAGTAATCTGCTGATCCATGGTATAGATAACAAGTGCTCTGGCTTATTGGGGTACGAGTATTTGACATATTCATTGTTGATGACTTACCTCTAAGAGGCTATATGCTCTATTTTAAGATAGCTATGTTTAGACTCTAATATTTTGCAGTCAACTAATTGGTTATTTAATTATTTCCAGTGGAAGCTTGCCTGGTTAAGGCTTGAGCTCAGAGATATTTGAGTATGCCATTGAGTAATGATTCAGTTTGTAAAGCATAAGCATTGTGTATAAGACAGTAGTGAGAAAAGGTCAGTGAGAACCAGAGACCTTTGAACGCTGGGCTGAGTGGGCTAGACTTCAGGAAAGAGTTGCCTTGGAGGTTTTTGAGGAGGGGAATAATCTGATCAGAATTGCATTTCAAGTGGTTTAGTGTTTAGACTAGAAAGATGAAAGGAAAGCAGGGTAAGGGAACTAACATTATTGAATGTCTAATGTATGTTGGAAACTTTGTAGGGGTTTTTTAAATAATTTCTCCATTTAGTGGAATGAAGGGGAAGGCCAGTTTGTAAAGTATTGCAGGAATGCAAAGAGAATGGAAAAGTGCTAGAAAAATCTCACACTCTTTTGCTTCTGATTGAATTTGGCAAATAAAGGAAAGAATCAAAGAGACTCCAAGGGTTCCAAGCCTTGGTGACTGAAAGACTGGTAATAGGGAGTCAGGAGGAGTTGGTTTTTGGAAAGAAGTTTGGGTTGAGAAACACATACTCAGCCAAGCAAATTAGCACAGTCCAACAGACTCAAATTACAAGCGATTCAGCTGAAAATTCATTGCTGTTTTAGTAAACACAGTCTAAAGGTGATTTTAAAAACTATTCTATATGCCTTAAATTATTAACAGTTGTTTGTATTATGCATTGTCAGCTCATTAACAGCAGTGGATATGAAAATGATTGGTTACATTTTGTGGATTAGTAAAAATGTCTGAAAAGCTAAAAAATTTGAAGACATTGTGCAAAAGAAACACACACACACACACAGAGAGAGAGAGGGAGAGAGAGAGAGAGAGAGAGAGAGAAAGAGAGAGAGTCATACTGAATTCAGTAGTTCCAAAAATTGGATGTATTGTAAGCAGTAATTGTTTTAGTTCAGATTTAAATATGTCAAAATCCGTATGTTTAACACCTTTAACATATGGCGCAAACATATTCTGCTTTTTATTCCCCTAACATTTGGCTTATGAATAGTGAAACAGAGAAGTTAGTGAATTTGATTCACAGAGGCCTCATTGCTTTAGTTTGCTGACTTGTAGCACCTTTTCTTTTTCAACAAAAAAACTTAAAAAGCACAAATAATTTCTGTTTGTTTTTGACTGATCCATTCCGTTTCCCCTAAGTTCCTTGTGTGATTACCTAGATGTTCTCACTGTTCTACCAGTCTTTCCTCTGAGTGGCTCAGTTATTCTGTCAGCTCTAATTATTCATCTGCCAACATGTTCACATTTTCTAATTTAGAGAATTAGTAACAATTTCTTGTGATGCCTATCTTGCATGATTTGAATTATTGGCACCCATGGATGTTGAGAAAGACTGGCTTTGAGTTACACTTCCTGACATTTTAATATTTCCACAGTGCAGAAGAACTCACACTGCTCTCCAGAGGAGGTAGAGTGCATGCAGAATTAATGAGGCATACCCCTGGCTCTGTTTAACTGTGTACAACCAAGGAGGCGATTTGGTACCTCTCTTCCTTTCTTTCTCTTTCCCTTGTTCCTCCTTCCTTCTTTGTTTCCTGTCTTCTTCTCTTCTTTTCACTAAAATACTCATTCCAGTCACACTGAGATGAGGAATCAGAAGCCATTTAAAATGTTCCAAGTGGGAAAGATTTTAATACAGGAAAATAGAGACTTTCACAATTGTTGGATGGGCTGGTGGCATAAGACATAGGGAAGCTACTGCTCCTGAGGTGTACATTTGACTAGAAGATTCTCAAGTTCCCTTGCTTCTCCTTAGTTTCCCAAGATAGATGCAAATCTAGGCAGATTGTAGCCTAGAACAACATGGGGAAAGGAATCCTGGGAAATATAGTCCTAATATCCCTCATCCCTGCTCCTGCAATGCAGACGATAAAATCAATGGGGATATTAATGATATCAAAGTGATAACACTCTGATGTATTTGCTAAGCCTCTATCAAGCCAGACAAAGATGAATGTGGTGATTTCTATCCTTAACATGCTCACAGTGTGGTTAAGCTGACCATTTGTTAGTTTTCTCAGATAGTAAATTTTGCTGAGCAACTATGCTAAGACAGATCCTCCCAGAAGAGCCCTATTACAAAATGGATTATTAATTACTGGGGTTGGTTACATCATAGCTCACATCGAGTCTCCAGATGCTAAGAGCTACTTACAGTGAAAGCTTGGCATACAGCAGTTACCAGAGACCTAAACATTGTCCCTTCAGCAGAATTAGTATTCCCACTGTGAAGTATTCTGCATTCCCAAGATGCTTTTCACAATATTAATATGATTAATAATTTCTTTTTGGCTAATTTTTGAGTATGAATTAATTTCAGATTACAGTATCCCTCTTGACTGGTTAAAACCTCCCATTTATAAGTAGGGTAAAATGTTACATGAGGATAACTTCATAAAACTTCAGAGTATCTGTGTTCATTTCAGTACCATATATCATTATATTACAAAGAAGTTTTGAGTGGGATTTAATGCCTGTAGATTTCTGAGGATTCAGTGAAATTGATATTTCCAGTCTTAGTCCTGTCAAATATGGACTACCTTGCCACAGGGCACATGATATTTTGAGAGATGGGCATCATGTGCAATGAGATATTAGTTGTGTAAATTATATACTGTCTTCCACACTTAGTTTTCTCAACAAGACTCCACTGAATTAAAGGGAATGCAGAATCCAGCACTGGAAAGTTTGATTTAAATATTGTGTGTGTGGCAGTAATGCATGAGCACACCTCTACACAAGCACCCTCAATGGTTCCCACGGCCTACATGCAGAATAAAATCTTAGCCTCACATCGCAGTTCAAAGCCTGGGCTCTACAGCTTGGCTTCCTCACATTGGTCTTCTTTTCCTAGCCCTTCCTTAAACTTATCTTTTCATCTTTGTAAACGTGGCTTGCTCAGACTGAAACTCTGCCATCCTTTCCTTCATCTATATTGACATCCTAAATCAACCTGATTTCTATTCACTTTTCAGTATTCTGAGCCCTGCCGAGTGCTATGCCCTCTGTGTTCCCATAGGACCCATTGCTTAGCTATTTTTATGCTTAAACTTTTATTTTGATGATTTGATTACTTGTAAGTTTTCTGCATCAGATTAAAAGCTCCTTAAAGACAGAGACTGTTCGTATGCAACTTGGCATCTTTAGAGCTGGCCAGAACTCCCAATACATAGTAAATACTCATTAATTGATGAATGAATGAATGAATGAATGAATGAATGAATAAAGCTTGGAAGCTGGTAACTTCTAATCACAGTGATAAAATGAATAAAACAGAACTAACTTTACATTTATCTTCATTTAATTACTTTTTAACCATAACAGTATTACAACTTTTTAAAATCATAATTTTACACAAGGAAGGAATTATAGATCTTTCATAATGTTTTTGCCCAGTGCCATTCTGCTAGGGCTCTCTGTACAATCAGCAATGCCTATAATAATGAACTAAGCTGGCTAGTGTATATATATATATTTTTTTTTTCCTTCCAATTAATTCCCTCTCCCTAGTTTACCTTGCAAACCCAGATGCTGGGAGAAGCTCTGATGGTTATGGGGTTAAAGAGGAAATGGTCATAATTTTTATTTAGTGTTTTCCATATAAATGCACCTCATTATCTTCTGTACCTCATTATATATGATCTATTTTATGACCATTTAGATCTCCTTAGCCGTCCTGTTTTTATTCTGTTATGCTTGCTGTCTAAACTCTCAACTTTATGACTCCATTACCTCAGCTCGCTGCTGCCTGCTGTCCCACTACCACTGCTGAGGTGGATAATGTAGCTTTGCTGTTACTAGGCCAGCATTTCTAATAAATTCCTCACATACAGACAGGCAGTGGCGTAGGGCACAGCGGTTTGGTGTAATGCTTTCATATCACATCACTAGACTCTCATTAGATACTTGTGAGAGAAATTACCACTGAGGCTTCTTCAGGCACAATAGCATTAATGAAGTTAGGAAATGACTCCCACAGATGTCTGACACTCAATCAATCCTACTTAATTTAATTACACTCCTGAATGAAAGACAAAAGAGATGCTCTCGTAGTTCAGCCCTTGCTTTTTATTTTCTCATACGCCTTTTCTCCCCCTTCTGATTTACTTAATCCTTGCTGAGAAATGTCAATGTAATTAACTTAAGTTATAATTATTTAAAAGTGGACTTTGTTATAATGCCTTGTATCATTTTCCACTTCTCTCCCCTACCAAACTGCAAGTACATGAGAGCTCTAATATGTAAATAGAGTGGTGGAGTGGAGAGAAATTGGCTCTTATAACCTTGACAATTCATCCGCTTCTTACACATTCATAATTAAGGATACTGATGACATTGCGACTTACAACTTTATGTCTTGAAATTTTATTCAATAAGATATTTTCAAGGAAGTATTTAGATCTAAATCTATCTAAATCTAAATAGATTTAGAAGCAATTTAGATTCTTGGAAAATTTCTTTTTACCAGTCTTGAAATGATAGAATAAACTTATAAAATAACAAAATTAAAATAACTGATGCTGTGCTGTACTTTATTTGTTACAAAGTCCGTTTATACATATGAATTCCTTTAATTCTTACAATGGCTTAGAGGGATGAGTATAATTGTCACTTTAGAGTTGAAGGGCCTAAGACAAAGACTGTTAAGGGATGACCTTCTTCAAGACTTTATAGTCAGTAAACAGTGATCCTAAAACTTTGACTTTTTCCTTCCTTCCTTCATTCATCCAACTAATAAATAATTTTTGTGACTACATTATCTGTCAAGCAGTATTCCAGCACTGAAGAAGTTGACAGATAAGCAGATGGCAGCATCGCTGTATGGTGTGGCTTGAATAGACCTCTGCAAAGGAGGCAAAGGGAGTGATTGGATGGAACTAACTAGTGCATGACAAGTGGTGGTAAAAGGAGAGCCAAAGGATTCTAAGGAGCTGGAATATATATTGAAGTAAAGAGGAATCACTGAAGGATTTTTTTTCTCATGAGTAATGTGATCAGTTTGAATTTTAGGAAGAGTCGATCTAGTTTTAGTACAGGTTATGTCAAGAATGCTTTACAGGGTGGATGTGCCGCCTTACACTAAGGTAGTAACCACAGGAAGAGAAACAGGAGTGGGAGGGAAGACTGTAATTTTTCACTTTGCACATAATTTTTTTCTCCACGGGACATATAGGTGGATACATCTGTGTAGCTCAGTAGGAAGATCGGGAGGTGTGGGTTGTATATTTGTTCATTATATTACTTAATGCCTCATGATATTTATCATAGTCAATTGTTTACATGCTTGTCTTCTCTGCTAGAGTATGAGTTCTTGAGGGTCCAGACCACTGTCTTCTTCAACTCGGCATTCTCAGGTTGTAGTAGATGTTTGTTGAATTAAATAGGAATATAACTTTGTTTCTTTGAAGTTACATTTTAAATCCTCCAGTATTCCTTAACTTCTGATGCTATTAGCTCCATGATGTCTTGCTGATTTCACTTCCATCTTTCTTCAGGGCGGCATAAAGAAGGGGGGCTGGAGAATGCATATTTGTATAGATTCACGGAACCTTGCAGATGCTCTTCTGAGACCTGTAGACAGAGTAGGATGCATACCTAGCTCAGCCAATTGAAAGCTCTCTAGTCTTTGGGAAGTCTTTTAAGTTACCTTAATTTCCTTTTCCACAATAAAAAGAATATTTTGGTTACAGCACTTTTAATTAATTAAACAAATATTTATTGGTTATCAATTATGTGTCAGGTTCTGTAACAGGAGGTGAATTTGATTATCTGTCTCTTATAGTCTCCTGGGGAACTCCAAAAGCCTTTTCTGCCAGTCAGCACCTATTGGGAAGATAGCCTTGAAAAGTAGCTCTTTCCTCTGAGAAGAGGTGGACAACTTGGGATAGTGAGCTTTTGATTGAGATGAGGGGACCAATAAAGCCATTTCTGCCACCATAAATTTCTTTAATAAACCACTTTATTTCATTGTCACCATAATTACATTGTGAAATAAGCCAAAATTTTAGGTGAAAGATTTTGAACTGTAGGTATTCATGAGCAACGGAAAGGTTTTGTGGGATTTTAAGCCAGGGAGAACAATGCCCATATTTACCTTTGAACAATACCCTTCAGCCTGAAGAATGGAGAGTGGACAAGATTTAACACAAGGGACAAGGTAGAAGGCACTAAACTTCTCCAGTGAAATTTTATAGTGATTTGGGCTAAGATGATGGCAGTGGGATGGAGAGAAAAGGGTGATCAAGAAATATTTAGCAAATGTAATCAAATGTATTTTAGGAGTATCTTGGATATAGGTGGGAGTTAAAGGAAAAGGAAACATTCAGAAATAGTCCTTTTGAGCACTGGATGGTGGGTAGACCTACTGAAATAGAAAACACAGAAGGATGAACAAGTTTACTGGGAAGATGATGAGTTTGGTTTGAACACCATTGATTTTATGTGCTTGGGGTATATGAAAGTGGAGACGTTGTGGAAGCAGGATTTAAGTGTCTGGATTAACTCTTTAAAGTTCTAGGTTGCCATAGAGAAGGACTATTGCTTGGACAGCTTCATGAATTTGATGAAGCCTGAGAAAAACCAGGTATCCACAAGGAGGGCCAGTGTCTCACAGGTTGTTGATTTCAAATCTTCCATTGTTCTTGCTTGGACAGATGGGCATCTGTGTTACCAGGTGCATGCCTGGTAACACAGATAGCTCATTGAGAACACTAGACTGGGAATGGCCTAACCGGCTGGTTTTTTCGAACTTCAAAATCAGGACAGCAAATGAAAATTTTAACTTAGATAATCCAGAATCCCAATAGCACAAGGGCCTAATCTGGAAACAAATAAGCCATTTCATCTTAATGGTCTTAGTGTAATTAATATTTATTGTATGTTTATTTATAGGACTTTTGTGTCACATTGTGTCACACACATGATTATATGGCATAACTGTGTCTTATCAGTCTTTCAAAAGAGCTTTCTTGTCATTTTCTGCTCCTTTTTATTGCCATATATATTGCAAACCTGCTGTATTTAATAAAAGAACATTGTAGGTGAAACATTCTGGTCCTTATGTGTTTAATTATTGTTATATATTCTGGCCATTCCTAATTTTCCCATTTGTAGAAAGTGACTACTTTGAGAAGGGAAAATGGGCAATCAAAGCTTAAAAAATAGTGATAATTACTCCTCTTGTGTAAGAGTAAAGCACTATCTATTCTGAAAATTGAATGAAAATACACAGCAGTATCAGGGGACAAATGCATCCTATTTATAAATCAAAAGTTGATAGTTAGGCCTTTAGCACCTGCATTGAATATTAATAAGTAAGGCTTAATTAATATCTGAACACTGGGCCATTATTTTATTACCACATTTGCCAACACAAGCAGGCCTGCTCTTAAAAACTTATCAGAAATAATGACAATTAAAATGAGGCATGTTGTAAATTACAAGGGTCCCAGTTCCTTCTCTTTCTTTGTAATGGCATGCTTTGCCATGTGACTGCAGTTTCTTCTTGCCTTTTTGCAAGTTTGCCCACATGATTTACTTTGCTTGATGGCATGTGAGTAGGTATGGCATAACCAAAGACCTGAAAAGAAATTGCTCAATTGGGCTTCTCATACCCCTGCCATAAGAAGAACATGTTTTAGTTCTGTAATTCCGGGAGGACAAGAGACAGTGGAGCAGAGCCAAGTGATTCCTGAGAAGCTGGGCCTAGAGCAGTCAACCCTCTGCTTACCTTCTGATCCATGAGAACAAATGATTGCTGTTTTTAAATTCTGAGTTTTTTATGGTTTTTGAGGTAGCAATTATGTGACATAGGCTAATATGGGGAATTGCAGACTCAACAAAAAGACCCTAGGTAATGTTAGTGACCAGAAACTTGGAGGGGGAAAGAAGGGGGAAAACAGAGTGAAAGGGAAAAGGGAAGTGAGAATGAGAGCTAGGGGGAGAGAGAAAGAGAGAGAGAGAGAGATTGACATTGGATCAGTACAAAATTCAGTGCAAAAGAACACAGTTGTTCTGAGGTTAAAGTAAAAACATTGAGTAAAGTCAAAGGCTTGGCACATGAGGAATGGAAACATGAATGCATCTAGAAGAAAGGATCAAGAGGATTTGAGGTTAGGGAAAATAATCAGTTACAATTTGTGAATGGCCTGGACAGCAAGAGTTGCTGAAAGAGGATTCCATCTTTCCTGAGTTGAATCGTCCCTTTCTCTGCCTTCTCCCTCACTTCAGCCCCTGAGACAGTTGTTCTCCTGGCATAATTTGGATTGCTGCCTCCCTCCAAGAGACAGCTGGAAATAACTGGAAACAATTTTGATTGTCGTAACTTGGGGGATCAGTGCCACTGGCATATAGTGGGTAGAGGCCAGCAATGCTGCCAAACATTCTATGATGCACAAAGACAGCCCCCCTAACAAAAAAGAATTATCCAGTCCAAAATGTCTATAGTGACAAATTTGAGAAACCTTGCTGTGAGATATAACTAGTGTGGCCTTCCCGTGTGAAATTCCAGAAACCTGACCAAGAAAGAAGACTTAACAGAAGTCAGACAGACTTTGGTTTTGAGGGCCTTCCATACACCAAACCCTCTATTAGGCAGTAATAGTTACAAGGATGAGAAAATTACTTTTGTCTTCAAGGAACATACAGAGAAAGCAGTGGGAGAAAGAGAGAGAGATACAGTGTCCTATAAATAAACATACAATTATAAATGGTTGTAAAGGAAAATATTTGGGGGCTTATGAGAGGAATTTGACTTAGTCAAGTGGGCTAGAGAAGATTTTAACAATAGGCAGTATTTTAACTGGTGTCCGAAGGATGAGGTGAAGTTAACTATATAAGAAAGGGTTGGGGAGCCTCTTGGGTAGCAGAAACAGCATGTGCAAAGTCACTGTGGCTGGAGGGGCCACTGTGCATTTGGATAAGTGGAGGCAAATCAGTGCTGCTCAAGTACCTATAACCAGGGCAGAGTGGCCTGTGATGTGATGGAAGAGGCAGGTGGGGGCCAGATTATGCAGAGTTTCATAGGCCTTTTTGAGGACTTTGATCCTTGTTCCAGGAGTAATAATGAGCCACTGAAAGATTTAAAGGAATAGTGTGATTAGATTAGTATTTTAGAAAGATGGCTTGATTACCTAATAGATAAAGTTTTGGGGTGGTGGGAGGAGAAATAACCAGGAAAAGAAAGGTTGGTCATTTTTAGGAATGGCTGATAGTTGAAATCCCTGGTATTTCACTCACAGAAGAGGGAATTCATTTGAGGTGACTGAAAGAAAACTAGAAGATGGGGAAGGAGTGGACACACGTAGGCAAGTGAATCACAGCTTCCCAATAATAACAGGGAGTGCTGGACAGCGCTCTGGTTGCTATAGGTAAAGTTGGCAAAACCTCTCTTACCCACTGGCATGAGTGGAGAAGCTCTAACTAGTACTTGTTTCCTTTAACCTGTAGGTAGTAGCTAAGTGGGCCAAGTGAGTCACCCCAAGCAACCTAGCTGTCCTGACTGATGTCACATTAGAGACCATTAGAGTGTCTGTTTTACCCAACATCTTTCCCCATCACCTCCTTTCTTCTCTTTCAGGGACTTTTGAGCACTGACAGTGCTCCCTATCCCCTCTTCATGTCTTTAGGTAACATATTTTCTATACAGCTCTTAGGTCAGTTTATTTATATAAACAGATACTAAGAGCCTACAATCTGTGTTCACTGTCTGTTTTACTAGCAGCAAGACTTCAGTAACCTTATTTACTTACTCAGCCTCAGTTTCCTTATCCACAGTATGGGGATAAAATGACTGCTACCTTTTAGGGTTGTTGTGAGGATTAAAAAATTGTGTGCGTATAGAAACAGTGCCTGGTAAATATTCTGTAATTGCTTGTTGAGCACTAGAGATAAAAAGATGAATATGGATAATCCCCAGTCTTAGTGAATGGACAGCATAGTAGAGTAGACAGAGAGTAAACGTTTAATTTCAATTATGTGATTAATACGACGATAGAAATAGAAGCAGCTTGCTATAGAATTGTAGAAGAAGTGCATCTTCTGCAGGGGTGTTTATCTGCAGCCTGGGTCGTTCTGATGATTTCTCGACCTGTATATCACTCTGCTTAGTGGATAGCACCCCTGGATGTTTCAAAGGAAACTCAGGCACCATTATTTATTCTGTTGCCTGAGGGAGAAACTTGCATGCCATTCTAGTGCTTCAACCTCATTGTTGCCCAATCAATCACAGAGTCTGGCAGCTTCAACCTCCCTAATATCTCTTACAGCCAGCTGCTGCTCTCCATCCTATCATAAACTTTGTTCATAACAACTTCATCTTTCCCTAGATTACTGCGATTGCCTCCCAATTGGTCTTTCTTCCTCCAGTATTGCTCCTTCTACCTTGTTGTCTGCACTGCAGCCTGAGGGGTCTTTCTAGAGCACAGAGCTGATAGTATTATTCCCCTAATGAAACCTCTTAAATAGCTCCCAATTGCTTTGTTATAAAGTCCAACCCCCTTAGGCAACATAGGATGCTGTTTATGCACATGGCTTCTCAGCCTTACCTCTGGTTGCTGCCCTCGTTTCAACAGACGCTTCCTGCATTCTGAACAGCATGGCAGTCCATGAACAGGGCACTCCCTTGCTCACCTCTGGGCTTTTGCAAATGTGCCTCTGACCTTTTTCTTCCTGCTTTGCCAGGGATTTATTGGCAGCTTCCTTACTTAAGACCTGGAAACCTGCGGAAACAGGCAAAATGCAGTAATTCGCACCATAGCATTCTCATTTCTAAAGAGCGTACACGAGAGACCATTTTCCTCCTCATGCTTTCCCCACCATACATTCTTTTCCTTTGGTCTGAGTGTGGGGACTCAGTTGCCTGAAGTAATAACATTTGAAGTTTACAAATGATGATAAATTTTAAGGTAAATATGGAAGAGCTACAAAAATTCAGAATTTTAGTTTATTCAGTTCTTTTAAGTTCTAGGAAAAATACGAAACATGCTTCAAATCTGTGTTTTTTATTTTGAAGATACTGTGCTAATAAATCCTAAAGCCACTTTATTGAGGGTTTCAGCAAAACTGAAATCGTTACACTCTCTCTGAAGGAGCAGAGTATGTGAATGCAAGTCATTCCTTATTAACCCACTTGATTATCTCAAATACAGTACTCTTTATTTAGGATAATTGATGTGTATTGTATCATGGTTCTCCTTAACATTGGATTATTAACCATCTCTATGACATGCATATATGACTTCCACTGTTTTTTTTTTAATTTGCTTATCTCTCAGACTAAAATGATTATTGGTTATTTTGGTTTTCTGTGTTTCAAAGTGAAACTTCTTTCAAAGCAAACTACTTTAGAGAGTATTTCAGCTTACAGTCTTTATAAAATTTTCAAGAACAGTTACGTCAAGAAGTTTGACCTTTAGTTTTTGGACTTAAGCCAATTGTCTGGTTAGATTTATTAAATAAGGACCTTTGACAAAACAATATTAAATCACACTGCTACTTAAAATTTTTGATGAAGTGCTTAATTGAAAAAAAAGTTAAAGCACCTGAAAATAAATGCTAACACTCCTCTATGGGTCAGAAATCTAGTTAATGAGAATCAGAGAGTCCTTCCTCTAAAGGACAGTTATCCTTAAGTAGCTTAGCTAAGTAATGATCATGGGAATAATACACTGGTCTATAAAAAGGAGTTAATTGCATTTTGTCACCTTCAACTGAGCAGGTACACATATAAAATCTGCCACTGATTTTTTCTTCCAGTGTTCAAGGTTCAAGTATCTTGGATAAAAATTCTGTGTGACTTACGTTTGGATGTGATCATTGATGATTAGTTTGATGTTAATATTGTCATATAGTTATTTTGAATAACTTCCACTATTGTTTTCAGTGCCATAATTATACTTTGGCGATGTTAAGAACATACAGATGTAACAAAATTTTAGTGAATAATAGGAGTTATGTTTTATAGTAATGTAACTCAGATGGCTGAGGGAGGATATACTTATGGTAGCACTGTCTAATGGCTCTGGGAGATGGAGTATTTGGGACATAAGAGAAGAAAGCTCTCTGATCTGTAGATGGAAGTATGTATGTGCAGAGGGAAGGAAAATGGTGGGCCTTTACAGTGGGTTTTATTTCATTCCCTCCTGTAAATAAGGAAAATTATTCTCTCACATCTATATAATTTATGTTCTTTTGTTTACTGACTTAGGCTTTTTTTCCATATAAACAATATTCCTGACCTTATGTTAATAATTGAATTTGCCCCATCTTGCTCTGTATTTTGTTACCAAACTTGAATACATTAGCTGATAGCATGTACTGCTGTGCCCAAGTGACTTTTCTTTGCCTCAGATTTCTCTCCAGCCTTTACAGAGGTATAGGGAAAATACTAGTTTTCCCTGGCACAATAAAAAGAAATGAAGAAGAAAGGTGAGGTATTACAGTAAATTTCTCCTTCCCTGTGAAGCTCGTTTTCACCTTCTACTGCGTCCCTAGCTGCATTAGCCACTCTTTCATTTGTGTTACCATTATGACTTGAATCAGTTTCAATTATAATTATCATACCGATGACTGTATTTTACTAATTTTTGTAATTTTACAAAATTTGAAAATTTGAAAGTCCAGTGCTAGGAAATAGCACTTGGGATATATTAGGTACTCAATAAATTTTTTTGTTTATTGAACAACCAAAGTACCTCTGTTGCTAGAAATATTGTTGGCACTCAGTGAATGCTTTTTAAAAATACTAATAAATATAATAAAAATAACAACAGCTAATTATTTGTTTTAGCACTTACTGTGTGACAAGCACTGTGCTTTATATGGATTTTCTCATTTAAATATCATTAATAGCTCTCTGAGTTGAGCACAAATATTCCCCTACTGTTGCACTTAGGGAAACTGAAGTGTGGAGAGGAAAGGATACTTCCTCCAGGTAATATACAGCTTGTCAGTAGTTGGGATTGGAGTTTCAGTGCTCATACTCTTAATTTCTGCAGCAGATAAATGGGAATGGATGTAAATAATTGTAATACTATGATTAATTACAATGATAGATCTATATACTTGGCCCAGTTGTGGCACAAAGGATAAATGACCAGATTTACATGAACAGTCAGGGAAGGTTTCCCAGAAAGGGTGAAAAATATTGGCAGGCTTGCATAGTGATGAGAACACTTGGCCTAGTTTTCTTTTTGGTGTTGCCACCAAATTTTAGTAAATAAGGCTGATCTCTTGCAAAACATCACTAAATTCACTTGTTTCTGTTTCCTTATCTGTAAATAAAGGGTTAGATTAAGTGATATTTTGTCTCAAGTATTGTGATTCAAAATGAATTCTTTCACTGGAGTGTGTGCCTTGCATACAATGCAGGCTCAGTAAACATCTACTAAATTGAATTACTTTGAAATAGAATGCATCCAGTGGATGGTATTGCTGCAGCCGAAACCATCATCTGTTTAGATTGTTATTTTTTCATTACCTTACATGGCAAACCACCACTTAGAAAACTTTCATGTCCCTGTAAATGCTTTGCTTGACCAGAAATGCAGTAAACTTGTAGTCAGCCAACCCCCAAACACTCAAAGCAACTCTGGGCTCTATACTTACTTCCTTGTTCCTTTTCATCTCAAATAGGGTTGACTGTGTGGCCCCAGCCAATCAGATGTTTTCTATTTTTCTCTTCTTTGTTCTTTATTTTTGTCCCTTTGAAAGTTTCTTGCCTTCTGCTCAGTTTTGCAGTTCTCTAAGATCGTCGACTTCATGAAGTGTTAAATAAAATTTGTTTGCATCACCTAAATTGTTTTATTTAATACATTTTTTAACAGTTTTTGGCAAAGAGGAATGAAATCTGAAACTGGCAGCTAATGACCTATGGGACAAGATGCAGAGGCTGTTTGAATTTACTGTTCCTGTCATCATTACTAAGCCCATGGGTAAGTCACACTCGGATTTGAGCTCTGCTCCCTTGCATGCAGTTCTCTGATCCAAAAAAAATTTATTAAAAATATTTATAAATATATATTTTTCCCAGAAAGATTCTGGGGTTCTGGAAAGGTCCCACGGTTTATTAAAATTCCCAGAAGGGTCCTGGGGTCCCAGAAAGGTCTGGAGTAGTTGTATTGGAAGTCTATAACAGGTGGCAGTTGTTAAGGGACTCACAAAGCCTCAAGGTAAGTCCATAGCATAAACTGCTGGGGGACTTGGGAAAATAAATGAAGACAAGAAATTGGGACTTTTTTGACCATCAAAATCAAAATCGAAGTAGGCGTTAAGTCAGACTATTATAAGTCATCAGGGCATCTGCCATTCTAAAGAAATCATCTTGTGAAAGGATGAATAGATCTATTGCTAGTGGGAATCTCAGAAATCAAAGCTGCAAAGTTGGTGGGCATGGGTCAAGCAATTAAAAGCTTTTACTCTTTTGCTTAAGTTGGTCACAGAGTGGGTTAGACATTAGGTCACTTATCAACCTCAAGAAAATTTCCATGCAGTGAGGTACACTGGAAAACACCACCAAAATCCTCAATTTAGTGGCACATCCCTCTTAGGTATTAATTTGGCTCCAAGAGACTCAAGGCTTAGCTAAAAAGATGGGACTCTCAAGTTTCAAAGGATTGAGTGCAGCACCTTCTGGCACAGCTGCTTATTTTATGTCTAAGTACTGTAGTCCCGGAAGCTGTAATATTTATAAAAATGGTAAAGTCTTACTAGGACAGCCTAGAATGACAATGGCCATTATGGAAAACATTTCAGTTAGACAAGGTCGTTCATTTAAGAAGTGCATTTGAAAGCAAGGGTTCCCAAATCAACAAACAGAATGGGATACCTATTTTACTTAGAAGATTCCAAAATAACTTCATTGAAATATTTATTGCAAAAGGCTTATGAAAACTTAAAGACACTAGAGATACCTAAAACGAAAGACTGTAAGACTATGTGACTCCTACTCTCCTCTATCTTCCTTTACCCGAGGACTCACATGCTCCTAATCTTCTATCTGAATTGCCTTTCCATGCTGAAAAAACTGCAAAACTAGAAACAAAATTTAACCCAGAGTCAGCTTTCTGGGATCTCTACAGTGCCTGGTTGAAAAAGGAAGGTAAACTTCAAGATGTCCCTTCTTTTATAAATCTAGACTCTTGTGAATTTTTTAGGGGGTGCCTGTTAGTTGCCGATCCTTTCTCTCTCAGGAACAGCTGTTGCCTTCTTGTTTGTCTCTTTTTGTGTCCTGGTAACTTGGCTTGGCTTTTTCCCTGCCTGGGGCATGCAGACTGTCAGCTCTTGCATTATGTAGGCAGCTCAACTGTCAAGTTGGGGGCTCAAAGATTTGGCTGGACAAAAATGTGAGTTGCACTCCATTTGTGGCTAGGGTCCTACCAGCTGTGGTCAGCTGTCCGAGAATTGTCAGCACTTTATTTTCGCTACTTTTGGGAGTGCCTTTGAATCTTGGGAGAATATTATCTTTGTACCCTCTTTGGTGATGCCTCTTTAGTCCATGAGGTCATTTGATACTGCCAAGAATATTTATTATTTATACCAACCGAAGCCTGACAAGATATTTGAATGAGTTTTTTTTTTTTTTTTTAGAGTGACTCTATGGTCAAACGTTAGCCAAATTGAAAGCTGATATTCAGAGCCTGATAGAAACTTCTTTAAAGGCCTTCTCCCCTAAGCAAAATGAAACTTTGTACCCAGAGGGAAATAATAACATTCTAAAAACAAATAGCTTTAAATATAGAACATAGGAACTTAAAAAATTTCTAGCTTAATTGAAGATAATCTAGTAGGATGGGTGGGTCAGCACCTTAATATCATTTCCGGTTACAGTCCAATTCTTTGAGGAATTAGAAACAACTGTCCTATAAATTGAGGACAACTTGTCCAATTTGTCTTACAAATTGAGTTTTTACAAGAACAGAAAAAGCCTACCTATCCTTTTTAACCAATCCCCAGACCTCCCCTGTTCATCTCAAAAGGACTATAGGCATTATAAAAATTCTGGATTTAGGAGGAACTTGCATACATCTTTGTGCCTTTGAGGTGTAAATATTCTACCCAGTCTTCTCTAGGAACTCAGGTCTCTTTGAAACACAAGCTTTATGGAGGTAATTCTTATCAGAAGGGAAAAAAAGGAGAAAAAAAAAAGGGAAAGGCTATTTGGTAACTAGGCAAAAGAAAAATCTTACAAGTCTACTTCACAAATACTAGTAAAAGTTTTAACCATCTAAGCAAGTAACCTTAACTTATTTCATCTGCCAGAAACAGTATTTTTCTTTCATAAACTTGTGAGTTTTGTGTTACTGCATCTGTCTCATGGCTAAAATTTTAAAACAAAAGTTGTAAGATCTTTGAGTCTGTATGTTTATGTATGTCTATATATATGTTACAAATGTGTGATTTTTTCCTACCTGCAATGGTATTACAAATTAATTTATATAGAGCTCTATTTACTTGAATTAAGAAAAATTAAACGTTTATATAAATCAAAATATGCTCTCAGAAATACAGGAACTAACTGTAATGTTTTTCAAGTTCATGTGATCTAGGATAACCTTTGGTAAATAAAAGCTAGTTTAAGTTTGTTGGTTTCATTGTCTTTAGAGTTATCATCAAGTATAATACTTTCATTTTGCCTAGGGTTACCAAACAGAGAAGCTCATGATATCTCTGTAACAAAATTTATCAGCAAGAAAGATAATTTAAGATAATGGTTAGCTGTTTAATGTCTCATGGAATTTTTATAGTTAGCCTAAACATAATTGTTAAGAGCAAGTGAATTAAATAGATGTAAGCAAGGTAAATATTTATAAATGAACTTTTCAATAATAATTATACTTTATGGTATGTCTACTTAAAAATAGTTTCCAAAATCTTTTCGGTAGCTTGAAACAAAGTTATAATGAGATAAGTTAAATGATAGATATTTATTAAATATCTAAATCATGTCTGAATAAGATACTGAAACAGCAATTACTGACCATAGGTTTATCCATTTGGACTTTTTTATAGATGAACTAAAGCTATTTGGTTCTATTTGTAAATGTGCTTTGTGCCATATTGAAAAATTTACTGTGAGGAACAGCATACTACCAGGAATTGAATTATGGAATGTATTTATAAATTTGCCACTCTACCTAATGCTAGTGTAACAGACAGTCCACAACCTACTTCTTAGTTTTTACTAGGAATTAAGGTTTCTAAGGTTAAGAATTTAATTAATGTATGTAATTAAAACTACTAGAAGTAATAAAGGAGACATCTTTATGCAAGGAAAATAACATATGTCTTTGGCAAGAAAAGGTGTTAGGTATGAAGAGGTGTTTTTGTAAGGGAAAAAGAGTAATTTTGTCTTAAAGTGAAATACCTGATTGTTTCAGAATGAAAAGAAGGGAAAAACATCTGACAAAATCGGAATGGACATAAAATTGTTGTAGAAGGTTTGTAGAAAAGGAATCCTGGGAAAGGAATTTTATGTGTGGTCAAGCTGGCCAAGATTAGAATAAATTTATTTAATTAAGAAAATTTTATTATGAAAGTACACTGGTGTAAAGTTAGAATTTGGCTTTTTCTCTGATGAAAGGACAAAGTTTACTTGACCTATTGATCTGCTCTTGATAATAGATTGTGAAAGGTTTTTTTTGTTTTTGTTTTTTAACGTTTTGGGTAATCTACCTGGAAAGCAAACATTTTGAGTTTTGTCTTGCTAAAATAATTCACTGTGCTTCACAGTTGTTGTTTTCAGGTCTTTGATTACTTAGAAAAACCCAGTCTTCTCAATATTAAAAGAGTTAAGTTTTGTACACAGCAATGTAACCTGTATTTGCCTTTAAAATCTACTACTGTTACTTTGGCTAAAAGATAATTAAGTATTATTTCATAATGATCTATGATTCTATTTAATCAGATGTTCAAACCTTTTGACATTTTCTCAAAATCAAATTCTAAAGGCAGTCTTTTTGAACTCAGACTAACTTTGAGATTTCCCAGAGGGTCTCTGGAAATTTTGAAAGGATTTATCTCTCACTTGATAAGATGCTTTGTTGCTCCACCCTAAGAGAGACCATCCGTCAGCTCGTCAGTGTCTTCCTACGTGCATTTATAACTTCTGAGAGAATGCAGCATATTAAGGAGACAGTAATCATTATTAGCAATGAAACAATGCCCATGGTTTGGAGAGCTCTCCTGAGCCAAGGTCCCCAAGACTTAAACCAGCTAGAATCAAATAAGTCAGGAAATGATCCTGTCCAACAAAGGAGAATAGAACATAACTAAAACTGGAGGCTAACATCATCTGTTTTGAATACTGCACTGAGATTCAGAGAAACAATGGTATCTGAAAGGCATACTAAGACCAATATGTTTGATCAAATCTTTTGACTGGTCAAGAGGATGATCAAAAGTGGGAAGCTGTTGAAATAACTTCCTAGGCCTAAGATGAAGTCACTCTTTTCCCAGGGTGCCATGTAAGCAAACCAAAACTTTCATGTCCCTGTAAACGCTTTGCTTGACCAGAAATGCAGTATATCCAGTTGTCCAATCACTAATACCAGGCCAACTGTGGGTCTCTAAATTACTTTCTTGTTCCTTTTCACTCCAAACAAAGTTGACTATGTGATTCCAGTCAGTCAGATATTTTCTGTTTTTCTCCTTCCTGTTTTTTATTCTTTATCCTACAAAAACTTACTGCCTTCCACCCAATTTTGCAGTTCCCTGAAAGAAGACTTTCCACTTTGTGAAGTGCTAAGTTTATGTGTGTCACCTAAATTGTCTTCGTTAATCATTTTTAATAGCTGTAATATACACCTTTTGAAATGACCAAACACAGGGACATCATAGTTTATCATTGTTGAATTTCAAATTTAACACTAAGATTTCTTATTTTTCTGCCATTTCCAAGGTGTGCTTCTTACACTAGGGATTTGATCACAGTCTATCAATTCTTCACTTGATAAACTCAGAATAGTTTCTGAGAAAGTGATTAAATGTATTTCTTTGACATGTATTAAGTCAAAGGAGAGAATAAACTATGAGCCATTGATTTAATGTCAGGAAGTGAATTTTCAGAGGGGCATAATCCCTTTATTTACCTGTGGGGGATGAAGCCAGTCTTTACCCATATCATCTTGGAGAGAAGAACATTACCACTTTAAAACTACTTTTAGGGAAGAGCAATAGCCTCCTTTGGATGGCATAGAGAAAGTTATATCTGAGACATGCTTAAAGATGATACACACTTTTCACAAGGAATTGTGTTTAGGGGGAGGGGTGTGGAGGTGTAATAGATTTTTGGTGGTGTTTATTTTCTCTCTTTTTTTGTTTGCAAGTGAAGTGACTTTTGTTCTTTATTATTTCCTTTCTCTTCTATGCTTTAGGGTTAGTTTCCTCTTTTTTGCCCCCCTATCTTCTTAAAGTAGAAGCTTAGCTTGTTGATCAAAAAATCTTATTTTCTAGTATAAACATCTAATGCTATACATTTCCCTCTAAGCCACCTTTAGCTGTATCTTACAAACTTGAATATACTGTGTTTTCATTTTTATTCAGTTAAAAGTATTTTCAAATTCTTCTGTGACCCATGAGTTATTTAGTAGTATATTATTTAATTTATAAATATTTAGATATTTTCCAAATATTTTTCTGTTGCTGATTACAAGTTTAATTCTGAAATGGTCAGATAATATATTTTGTATTATTTCAATTTTTAAAATTGGTTGTGGATTGTTTTATAATCTGTCTTATTGAATGTTGCATTGTGAAAGTGAATATAGATTTGGTGAACTGGAAAGTTAAAACTGTGATCCAAGAGGACTCCTTTATGTCTATAGCCTAAAACAGACTGAAGGCAGGCCTTTGTGTTCTTCTTTCTCAGTGCTGTGCAGTATGATAGCCGCTACCCAGATGTGGCTATTTAATTTTTTTAATTAATAAAATAAAAATGTTAAATTAAAAAAATTTAAATTCAATTTCTCAGCCATACTGGTCACATTTAAAATGCTTAATAGACACGTATGTCTAGTAGCTACTGTACTTGGCACTTTCATCATCAATAGAATGTTCTCTTGGGCAGCATTATCATAGATTCACATCCTGATCTTGGCCTTTAAGACCTCACCACTACTAACAAGATGAGGCAAGGACACCAATCTAAGAATCAGGAAAATTAGCTTCTTCTACATGAGACTTGAGTTGTCTACCCCAAAACTTCTTCTGGAAACGGTTTTTATCATGAAGGAGGAGGCAGCCATAGGCCTGTCTTGATGGGAAACATTTCAAAGAAGGACCTATATGACAAAATAAATTATTCTATTTGAAAGAAAAAAGATGTTCACTCTTTTTGTGTCACTGACCATATAGTGATTAAAATGATGCTTTAACCATCTTCTGGCATTGGGGGTGGATGGTGTTTGAGGAGGTTCTTAGATTGTAACTTGGGTGAAGCTGAGAGTTCATGTGGGGAAGGCTTAATATTTTTATTCTTGATGTATGTTGTATGCTTATTTAATGTCTATCTCTCTCACTAGTCTCCATTATTGTACAGAATATTGTCAGTTATACTCACCTTTTATCCTCAGGACCTAGCAAAATGCCTGGCTTTCAGTAGGCATTTAAAATATTTGTGAATGAATGAATGAACCCTATTTTGGAAGAGGTTTATTCTTATTTGATACTATGTTAGTCTGTATCAAATTAATAAAATTTGGTCTGTTAAATAAATAATGTAAATAACGTTAAGTCCTGTAACTTTTATTATGTTCTGCCCTCCAGTTTTTCACTTCTCAAATGTATGGATCCCAGAATTGTGTGTGTGTTTTTAAACTGGCCTGGCGGTTCTTAACGGGATACACTGAGCCCTAGGTAATTCATGCTTGGACTTCAGGGACTTATGTGTATGTGCCTTTGTATATTTTTCTGGGGAATGGATTCTTAGGTTTCGTTAAATATTCAAAGAAATCACTAATATCCCTCTTCCAAATGTTAATAACAATTAGATTACCCAGTGCTGGGCTTATTTGAAATGTTATTTTTCAGTTCTGTAGCATAGTGAAGAGTAAAGAATGGTTAATTGGGATCCGGGAAAATTGAATTCAGTTGTCTTATTAAAGCCTCTAGTCTGGTGGGTCCCAAATTATTGTAATTAAAATGAAAGAATTAAAAATGATGAAAGATAACCTCTATGGGCCCCTGTAACTTAGATGTTCTTGTGTTTTACAGCTTGAATCACTGGTTTCCCAATAAACTTGTGGAACCTTGTGTTTGTTAATTTGAAGCAAGTTCCCACTGTTAAGTGAAGTTCAATTTAAGGTCCTTTGTTCTCCACACTATTATCTACTTAAAATAATTATGTTAGCTGTCAACTTTTGTTTCTATAGGTGTTTAAAAATTTCTCCCATGTACCCTTCAACTAAAGAGATACTTTTTCTCTGGCTTCCTTGTTCTTCCACAGGCAATTTGAAATTCTCAATCTTTTTTCCATGGTTCTGAATTTGGTGTAGAGTAGTGGTTCTTAGAGTGTGTTGCAGTGACACTTGAGAATCCTAGAGATCCAGTAGGGGGTTTGTGAGGTGAAACTTGTCTTTATAATACTGCTTATATCTTAAATACCCTTTTTCACTCTCATTCTCTCATGAGTATATGGTAGAGTTGGATATTATAACTGATGGAATGAAGAAGCAAGTGTAAGGATATAACTGTCTTTTATTAAGCCAGACATTGAATAGATTTGCAAAATAAATCAACACACTCTACTGACTAGTTTTTTTCAGAAAATAGTTATTTTTCATAAAATATGTAATTTTTGTTGATATGCAATGGATTTATTATAATTTTAATAAGTTAATAAATATTTTAAAATAATCTGTTTTAATTTTGAACACAGTAAATATCCATAGATATAACCCAAAGTAAGCAAAATTTCTTTGGGGTTCTCAATAGTTCATAAGAGTATAAAGAGGTCCTGAACAAAAAGATTTTGTGGAAGAACTACAGTCAGGCACAGGCAACATTTCTACTCCAAGCCTTCATCTTGCATCTTAAACCTACATCTTATTGTAATTTAGAGGAGAAATAACATGGCCCTCATTTTTCTTGTTCTCGCTATTTGAGTCTTAAAAAGATATTTACAGTGGAACATAAAAATGGATAAAAAATTTCCATTTGTGACAACATGGGTAGTCCTAGAGGGTATTAGTGAAATAAGTCAGATGGATGAAGGTAACTTCTGTATGTTTTCATTTATATGTGGAATCTAAAAAAAATAAAACAAATGAACAAATATAACAAAAACAGAAAGACTCATAGACACCGAGAACGAACTAGTGGTTCCTGGGGAAAGAGGTGGGAAAGGGGCAAGATAAGTGAAGGGGACTAAGAAGTACAAACTATGAGTTATAAAATAAATGAGTTACAAAGATATGAGGTACAGTACAGGGAACTTAGCTAATATTTTACAATAACCGTATATGGAGTATAATCTATAAAAATATCGCATCTCTGTTGTATACCCAAAACTAATACAATATTGTAAGTGAACTGTACTTCAATTTAAAAAAAGGTAGTGCAGGTCACCAAGGTGTTATGGTCAAGTTAGCAGAGGAAGGCTCCAGGTAGAGAACTTGCTGGAAGCTCACCTTGCAAATTTTGAGAGTATAATTCTCCCCCAACTGCAGCTCTCTCCTGTGTCAGAGATAATGAGTGGGTTCAGTTTAAAAACTGTGTATGGAAATTAGATTATCAAGTGGCTACCTATTGCCTATAGAATGCTGTCACAAATAAGTCTAAGGTGCCACCTTTTTAGGACAGTTACTAGCCCCAAAGAGTTTACACCATAAACTTCTACAGGAGGCTACTTTCTTTATCTTTTTCCTTCGATCAGCAGCTTGTTACCTGTCAGGTAGTTTTTCCGAATAGGAAACATACCTGGTCTTTTACAAATGATTTACTGAGGAATATTTGAACTATTTTTATGTAATCATCATTTAAGAAAAAAGAAGAAAAGAAGTCCTAAAGGATCTTCTGCCAGGCGAGCCCCATCTATGAGCAGTTACTTTTGGGTGTGGAGTACTAGCAATACCCAAGGGCTTATTGGAAGCAACATTTCTATTGTTGTCAGCGATGAAAATGTTTGGCCAGGGAGTATGTCCATTTTCCTCTTTGTCATTTATAATAGATTACTCACAGTAACCATAAGTGGGAAAGTATATTTTTATGGCAGTTGTAGTTCAGAAACAGAACAGAAATCCTGAGTTATTGGTTATTAAGTTTTACCTATCTGTATAACCTGCCCATTTTCAAGGCAACTGTGAAAGTAGAAGGTATTTTTAAAATAATCATTTAGTTTATTTGTCAAATTATTTTTACTGTATCTTAAAATAAGTGGAAGAAAAACCTGTCAAAAATGATTTACTACTAGATATTGGAAACTCAAACCTTCAATAAACTAGATATATGTATATATATACATATATGTCTACATAGAGCATATTAAATTGTGCTTTTGAAAATTAGACATGTTTTAGGTGACATTGCTTTCTTTTGGAGCTCTTTTTGAGGAAAGTATAGAAACTGACAACTATCTTTTCTGTACTTTCAAGAAAATAAAAAGGGAAATAAAAAATTACTGCATCTCAGTTGGTTTATTGTTTTGACATCTTAAGTTTTTGAACTCAAAGGGTCAATTAGAAAATTTTTTATTAGTGGGTAAAAGATGAGTATTAACACATGTAATTCTTCCAGAGCATAGGAAAGAATTAAAATCTAAAAAGAGAGAGAAAAAAACCCCAAAATGTAAGAGGTAAAACTGTCAACACATCACCTAGGAATGAAGATGTTTTAAGTAGTTTATTTGAGATGAAGGTAAAGGAAATGAAGATGTATAATGCAATTTGGAGCACATCATCATTAACACTGGTCACAGGATTTCCTGGAGTTTTGGGGTAAATGATAACAGGAAAACTTTAAAAATTAAATATTGAATGAGTTTGGTGAAAGTTGACTTTAGTTGAAATGAGATTGAAATCTAAGGGCAGACACTCTTGTTAATACTCTGCTCGTGGTAGAACACTCATTTCAATATGGTTTATATTAAAAAAAAAAGAACCTTGTTATATTGAAAGAAAACTTGGGAGAAGAAATATTATAGACATTTAAATGTTATCCTGATTAGTTGTGTTTTGGAAAAATGAGTCCTATCTCTTTGAAGTCTTTGCTTTTAACTCTGTGTGTATGTATATTTTTATTCTTGTGTCAATACTAGTAGGAAAATTGAACTCTGACAGTGGTTGACCAGTTATCACTAAAATCCAATTATAGGCCTTTATAGCAAAAACAATTCCCTGTTAGAAATATAATTCTGAAAGGGTTAACAATATTTTACCTAATTCAGTGATGAATTAACAAGTCTAAAAAACACAACTTTAAGAAAGAAATTTCCAAAAACTTGGAGAAAATATTGGAAGGTGTAGGGGAAAATATAATAAATAGATATGAAGAGTTCTAAAATAAGATTTTTCTTTTACTGTACAATCATAGATGATCTCAAGAAGGAAGTTGAGGAAACATTGAAAGAGATCAATGTGTCTGTATAGAGAGCTCTTTGAGCTCAGACATAAAAAGATTATGTATAAAAGAGGCACATGCCAAGGACAAACACAAAAGAGTGGCACATATCTGAAGAACAAGGTCAAAGCTGAAGTCCAAAAAGACTTTGTGAGAAATGCTAATGACTACAGATATCCTAAAAGCTATGTTTGGAGCAAGCTGAAAAATAAGAAAGAGATAGATTCAAACTCAGGGAAGATAATATAATGTCAAGAGGGCAGAGAGAAAGCAAAACTGTCTAGTTCCTTCTCTGCCTCTGTGTTCTCTGTCAAAGACTAAAATTTATTTATTTGGCTTCACTTTAATGAGCATAGTCAGAATTATTTCAGAGACCAAGTGAAAGGATTTATGGGATAGTGCTTTAACCTACAAAATTACTATTAAAGTATTAATTGCTATAAATATTATTAACTAAACTACCCTATAAAAATTTTCACATGCGCTAATGCTTAGTTAGACTCATCTCACCCGTTGGAAAGTAACACCTGTTGTTCATCCCCCATCGAATTTTTTCTTTAAGAGTGCCACAAACATCACACTGTAAATCATCTCCTCAGTCAGCATGTCCTTTAGCTTTCTCTCCAACATATATCCACATTCTGCCCATTTCACAACATTTTCCTTGTTATCTCTTCTCACTATGCCCATTGCTACTACCCTAGTCCCAACTAACACTATCTTTTTCCTGAACCATTCTCAAAGCTTCTTAACTTTTTTGACTTTTGCTTACCTCTACATCTTGTCCTCCACAGCCCCAACACACACACACACACACACACACACACACACACACCTACCCCTCCACACAGCAATCATGATAAAAATTCTAAAACGTAAATCATTTTATGTCACTCCTCCATTCAAAACCTCCACTGGGTCACAGAGACATATACAGGGAAATAAAGTTGTCAGTCATCATGTTCTTTTCATCTGCTCGTGCTCCTCTGGCTGGTCCTTCACACTCTGCTTCAGAAGTTTCTTTTAATGTCTATATCATTTGTTTCATCACTTCTTTACCAGTATTGATGCCAGTGACTCCCCATAAGGTCAGAGGGTCTTGCTGAACTTTGATCTCCTTATTTCATCTTGCTACAAAGGTAGATGTATTTCAGTGTGGTCTCCGTTTACAGACTTCATGCAGTAAACAGCAACTATTTTAATATATCACCACCAGTCCAGTTTTGTAATTTTGTGTAAGTTTATGGTTAGTATTACCGTAGTAATGCTGTATGTAACCAATTTGATGAAAAACCTGACTGTACAGTATGATCAAAGCATGACTTCATTGTTCTCTCATTGCCCCATAAATTTTATTTCTATATGAAAGCTTGGTGATGTTCCCTAGCTTTTCTTGTATATGTAGGATAATAGGCAGTTTTAAGTTACACTTACTTCAGAAATTAGAATGCCCTGCCTTTGCTAATCATCAAAACTTTGAACTTGTTTTAAGTCAAGCTTTTGCAGTCCTCTAGTCAGACCATCTGCATGTCTGTGAGCAAGTCATCTACAATAGGAGAGGAAGGCAGCCCTTCTCTCTCTTTTCCTACTTCTATGCCAGCTGAGTAAATAAAGTTTCACGCCCCTCTGGGAGGGGTGCATGGAGAGAGAGGAGAGGAAAGGAGGGTTGTTGTGGTTTCGTTATGTGACTACTAATTCTTTACTACTCTTCTTACTCAGGGGTAGGGTAAGTATGCAATGCCTTAGGATCCTGGTAGGTTTGTGACTATCTTGGTCAAGAGACGTGATGTTTGAAACACCTTGTTATTTGAATCTTCCCAGCTGAGGGTCCAGATAACATGGAGCAGAAATAAGCTATCCCTACTGTGCCCTGTCTGACAGAATCTGTGAGCTTAATAAAGTTACTGTTGTGTTATGTCACTAAATTTAGGGTAACTAGTTGCACAGCAACTGAACTGAGGGCAAGAATTTTCTTACTTGTACTGAACTAGTACTTGTGACTTAAGAGATTATTTTTGTGGTCTCTGAGGTTGATCACTGCTTTGATTTGACTCTCCCTCAAGTCATTTTTAGATCCTCCCTTTAGATCCTTCCTAGTGGCAACTCCTTATGATGAGACAAGAGGTTGGGGCTCAAAACACAGCCATCTCCAAAGAATTTTCCATCTCAAAAGCCCCTCTCCTCCACTTCCCTCTCTTGCTCCTTTTTCCTAGAGTGCATGAAGTGCTCATGAGTAAAGGGCACAAGAGTCAGGAAACAGGCTCTGAGCATTTCCTTGTAAATTCCCCTTAGTATAGTCTACTCATACTTGCTTTGCTAAATACTGGTACTTCTACTGAAATTGAAGTCCCATTTTAATATCCTATTAAAAAGGATACAATTTGTTAATTTATTTTACTTACAGAATGCATTGGTAACCTTGTATTTATAGAATGAGGATTGATCTGTGGATGTTATTTAAAATGTTCAATTATACTTGATGCAGTCTAATTTTTGCCATAGCTATATTTGACAGTTTGAGGGCCTATGAAGGATTTGGGTGACATTTCTTACAAATCTCAAGGGCTTACCACATATCTTGAATCAAGTACAGAAACAGCAATAGTGAAACCACGGCTCTCTCTTTTATTTATGGCCTGGTTTGCCTGCAGTGCCATTCAAGATGAGGAGTGTCACGATGGGCAGTTTATTACATGTCAAGGGTTTAGAGTCAAGAGCATTCCTATTGTTGTTACTTCTATAACTTTTCTGGATGGCTGTAAGCAATAATGTCCGGCTCATTGCCTGGAACATAGCAGATACTCAATACATATATGTTTGTTTAGTGGTTATGAGTGAGGATTTTAGAGCAGAGGTGGGCAAACTTTTTATGTAAAGGCCAGATGGTAAATATTTTAGGCTTTGTGGCCATATGGTTTTTCTTGCAACTATTCAACTCTGCTTAAGTAGAATGAAAGCATAGATAGACCGTATGTAAATGAATGAGCATGGCTGTTCTCCTATAAAAATTTGTTTACAAAAACAGGTGGTAGGCCAGATTTGGCCCATGGGCCAACCCCTGCTTTACAGTCAGGCAAATCTAGGTCTTCAAATTCAGCTCTGCTGTGTGCTAGCCATGGCATTTTAGCAGGTCATTTGATTTGTCTGTGCATAGATTTCCTTCTCTGTAAAATGAGGGGAGTTATTTCTTCTTCGTTGTTGTTACAAGGATTTTATGAGATATGTACATGAGGCAGTTAGCGTAGTATCCTAAGCATTTGGGAAAGTGGTTGTTACTTTCATCGTTTTTCCTATGTTTTTTCAAAACCATGACGTACTGGCCATTTCTGTAGACCATATTCCCAGCATTCCTGCTTTGCCTAGAATGATTCCTGCTCCATGGGGAACTAGGAATGCTTTCCTGCAGGACTTCTAGTCTACCTGAGTTACCCCATCCCTGATTTTAAAAGACGCATCAACCTGTTTAAACCCTATCAGACACCAACCCCTTTAGGAATGTTTCTTAAATTCTTTACTTCTCCATGCTCACTGTCATTAGTCTAGTTCAGTTCCTCATCACAAGAGCTTCCTTATTGTGCTTTCGTACACTGATCTCTTAATTCTTCAATTTATCCTCTACCTCTACCTAAATTATCTTTTAAAAACATATCATGACATCACTCCAATAATTAAAATTTTTACTTCTAGATGATTATGGAATAAAGTGGAAATCTCTTACCTTGGCATACAAGATCCTCCATTCTGCCTCCATTCTGCTTTTCCAAGTTCATCTTATGTTTTTCCTCATGATGTAATCTATTTACCAGAATACATACATTTGCCTTTTTATCCTGAAAAGAGTATCATGTTTATTCCTTGTGCTTTTATATTTATTTGCATTTAGAATTAAATTATGATTAGTTGTATAAGAATCTCTATCCAGCTAAACTGTGAAGTTCTTGAAGTAGGGGCTGTTTTATTTATCTTCAAATTAATGGGAAAAACTATTTTGGACCATCAAAAAGGTAAAATTGAATGATCAGTTTCAGTAATCTCTATGAGAGGGCTCTTTTTGAAGTGCTACAACTGTCTTTTTAATCTTCTCTTCTAGAATCTTATTGTCTAAAGTCAGAGTTGAATCTTAAGTGATAGGATGAAAAACACAGTCTATATCCTAGGGAAAAAAGCCACTACATCCATAGGTTGTTATTGCATCTAAAAACCTCTTGAGCATTCCTTCCAACACTGGTAGAATTTTCATTCCTATTTCCTCTTCTGTTTGCAAATCTATTACAGTATTTCTCAGACTTCATTGTAATTATTGTTAACGTATTTTTTTCTACTAGATTTGGAAATCCTTAAGGGTAGGAATCATGTTTTATTGTCTTAGTATAATGTCATATAAGAGGTCAAAATTTTTTGTTGGATGTTTGGATGAATGGGTGACTGAGTGGTTAAGTCCCCAAGCAATATCCCTTTTAATTAAATCTATTAAAACCACAGTGTTTAGTTAATATGTTGAAATTTCTTTCAGCTTCTAAGTGTTAAACAAGTGAAAAAAGGAGCTATTTAAGATGACAAACATCTTTAAATGTTGCTTCATACTATGAGTAGCTTTGAAAAGTCTCAGAAGCTAAACAAAAAAGCAATTAAGGAAAGCAAATTGACATGAAAGGTTGAATCACTAAAGAAATAATGAGAGAATTATTTCATATGTGTAGATGTTTAATGCATAAATGTCAGTCAGTGCCAGTAGCTTACCATTCTGCTCAACTTGGAGCATTTGTGATGTTGAAAAGTACGAAATTTTGGGGAAACAGGAGATAGACAGATTATCGACTGATATGTTGTTTCAAAATGATGTTCTCAGATTAGCCAAATGTGAAACTTTAATTATGATTTGCCCTGTTCACTTCACATTTGACAGAAAGACACATGCTTCAGAAATGTCAATTGAAAATCTACTTGCCATTTTTTTCCCCTTGTGAAATATTGAATGTTAATATTCTATGTAATTCAATCCATAAAGAATTATTTTTGGCCATGTATATTATTAAAAAATAGAACTTATTTTTTTTCAAGTATATGCTGGCTTTTAATCCATTTCTTTAAGAAGTCTGTTTTCCTTAAGTAAATCATAGATACACTATGATGAAAGTATTATAATCAGTTAAAGAATTTTAAATGTTTATTGTATCTTTCTAGGATAGAAATATCAGTGAATGTATTTTTATAGATTTTAGTGTTAAAAACTAAGCAATTTGAAAAAACTATTTTACTACCTTTTTTTGTTCATTACTGGAGATTGTCTTCCAAGTTTAGAAAGTTAGACTTTCTAAATCACTTATTTTTTAGCAGTATTTGAATCTTTAGTAGTTCCATACCATTTATTCTAGGCTGTAATTTTTTTCAAAAGAAGTGCAAAAACACACATGGCATTTTGGATATCAAATGGTGCTAAGTTAAAAGCAAAACCAAAACTGCAACAATGAAAGAGAAAATGCATACAAGCCAAAATTCTTTGATGAACATGCTGGAGAGATTTCCATAAAATATTCTTTATACTGACCAAGTTGTATGATTACTAACATGGATAAACAAAGCAGAAACCCACAAACTGAATTTTATAGTGGAACTTGTGCCTCCCTTACCAGTTAAGTGCTCTGCTGAACTTCATGCCCTTGCCTTGTGACCAAAGTGACATAAAAACATAGAAAACACTATTAAGTCTCCCCCAAAACTGAAGAGAGACCTCCTTATAGTCATTTAGGTAGATCTGCAGAAGTGATTATCATCAACATCAAGAAACTCAAATTCCAAGCCAAGGGATGAGGTTGTCATAAAAAGTGAAAATAAGAAAATGCGACAGGAGCTCTCTGAAGTGATTCCTTGACACTTACATGGTGCTTCTTGTCAAAGCACCATACAGACGCTAACTTTTTGATCCTTCCCATATCTTAACAAGTAAGTGTAATTTTCCTTTAGAAAAAAAAAAGAATTGTAATGAACTTAACTATAGATAGTAAGCTATTTTTCAAGGCTTCTTAAGGTGTCAAACAACAAAACTGTAGGCCAGGCACTTGGAACTTCTAGTGGTGGGCCCAAGAACGTTCTCTTAAAAGGTCCCTATGAAAACAACAACAACAACAAAAAACCCTATTTTCTCAGTTAAATGGCAGGAGGGAAAATAATGCTGTTTAGTTGTTCATAAGGAGCTGCAGATAAATTATAGCTGAACTTAAAAAACAATCATAAACTTTAAAGACTGGCTAAGGACTAGGTTGTGAAAGGTTCAGTTTTCTTCAGTGCCTTCTCGTATCTCCCCCACCTCCCTTCTCTCCTCTGCTTTTTCAGTAAAGCCTTTCCCTACACTGGGTCATTATCTCTACCATGCTGAGTCCTGACCTTACGCCACCCTCAATGGTTAGGAGATTGGATCGAGGGGCAAACAGGTCAAAGTCTGAAAACTGTCTTCCCCCTAGAAAGTCTGAAAACTGTCTTCCTCCTACAAACTGATATTGCTAAGTTCCTTCCTTGACCTCTTTAAGTGGCTGTTAACAAAGATTTAATGTCAGATATTGGAAGATATCTTCATTTATAAAGAAAAGCTTTATTGTTGGTGATGACTTAACCCATTAGTCTTCTGAATCTTAAGTTCAGAGGTTTGATTTAATTATAATAATTTCTTACATATGCAAGTTCTCTCTTATTTACTTACTTGTTTAGTCTTTTTCTAGTCCCATTTCCCATACTCCAACAGTTGCCACTCTAATGTATTTAATGTGTTACCTTTTTCTTTGTATTCTTGTAGAGTATGTATTTCTGTTTTATTTGCAAGTATTTTAATTTATGTAAATGGTATACTATGTACTAGATCTCATTTGTCTTCATACCTTTTTCACTTGTAGAATGTTTTTAAGATCCAGCCAAATTGTTATGTGTATTCTAGTGCCTCATTTTTAACTGCTGTATAGTATTCATAGGTGGACATCAATCCAAATCTTTTCAAAGGCTTTCATGAAAGAACTACTTAAGACTGAGGAAAATGAACTTACACTCTCATACCCTCTCAAAGTGGAGCCCAGAGCTCTAGGCTCAAGCCCCATATTTCTTTGAAATAATTTGATTAATCATTTGAAAAGAAATCATGTGGGTATTGCATTCTATTTCATAATATGCCAATGTTTAGTATAAAATAACATTTTTAGGTTATAATTAAATTGTTTAACTTTTATCTTCACCACATCAATGAAATTGACCCTCCAGAAGATACACTGTTTTTTTCCCCTATGAATTTCCATACTGTGCATGCTGCCATGTAGTCCCAAGTTTGAAAAATGTGGTCTTAATCTAAAATAAGTAGTTTCTAAAAGTGGGATTTCAGGCAAAAATTTGCTTAAGTGACAGAGAGTAATACTTAAATCCCTGCTTATTAGGAAAGGCAGCCCTGATAAATATACTTAGCACTGAAAACTTGAAATGCGTCATTTCCCACCGTAAACTGCTGAAGCTATTGGCTTCTGCTCCAACTCAACTATAGTAATATAGGATAACTAATTGTATTCCTAAAGGAACACTCTTTGAAAGAAGCCAAACCTTTAAAAGGTTTCTTATGAGGTACAGAGTGGCTCCAAGACATATCTTGGTTTGGCAAACTTCCTTTCCATTTCCATTAAGTTTCCCAAGCCGCACAAAATAAACATATAATCTAAGTAATAATATCAGATGTCACTCCTTCCAACAAGTGGCTTCCTGCAACTACTTCCTTGCCAGACTTTCTAGAGCCAACACTGCATTTCTGGTTTCATATCTTTACTAATGTTGTCTTAAGATTTCCCTTTCTCTTTTACTGTTTGTTCTTTGTGGTTTAGGTAAAGGCTTATCTATTCTCTTGTAGTCTGTTGGATTTCATTCATCATTCTGTTTCTCCGAACTCCCTTATCACTTAGTCTCCTTAATTTAGCTCTTTTTATTTATTCTTGTTTCATTTGTGCTTATCTTGATTGTAAGTTCCCTGTGAGAAAGGATTATATTCTCTATATTTTTCTGAGTCTCTCCTGGCACCTAGCACAGAAGTGGACATATAGTAGATCCTCAGTAAATAACTGTGGTTTGATGGAATTGCCTTACCTTAGAATATTTAGTTAAATTTTGTTACATTCTAAGCTTTGCCACCCAAAGTGTGCATTGTGGATCAAAAGCATGGACATCACTTGAAAACTTGTTAGAAATGTAGGATCTGGGTCCCACCCCAGATTTATTGGATGAGAATCTGCATTTTAACAAGATCTCTGGGTGATTCATGTGCACATTAGAGTTGAGACATACCTAGTATTTTTCCAGGTCCTAAGTGTCAGTAGGTTAAAAACTTTTGTAAATACTGAGTTTATTACATTTGATAAATGTCAGTATTATTAAATGCTATCTAAAGCTTGGAGAATTTGAACAACAAGATGAAGATTCAGAATATCTTTTTACAACTTATTAGCTAGACTATGTCTTTGGACCAAACCTGGCCCACCCCCTGTTTTCATGTGGTCTATGAGCTAAGAATGGTTTTTACATTTTTAAATGATTGAAAAAAATCAACAGAAGAATATTTCATGACAAGAATGTTATATACAATCAAATTTTAGTGCCCACAAATAAAGTTCTACTGGAACAAAGCCACATGTACTTGTTTATGTAATGTCTCTGGCTGCTTTTGTGCCGTAAGGGCAGAGTGAAGTAGTTGCAACAGAGAACTTACAGCCTGCAAAGCTGAAACTATGCTCTGGTCCTTTACAGAAAGTCTGCTGGCCCTTGATCTAGATTCATGTTGCTTGTTTATACAGAAAGAGCTCCAGATAGATCTAGTTAAACTTGTGGAAAAGCAACTTTAAACTTTATACATTTGTTGGCTTTAATATACTAGTATATACACATACAGGGAGGTGGACAACTGTATTATAAAATTACATGCAATGAAAAAATTATTTTGAAATGTTGCAGGATTATAATTTTGTGGGATAATGACTTCTTTTCTAACCAGGCACAGGAAGTAAGAAAAATTAAAGTGCTTGAAAATACCCAGTATGTCATTGTCATTTGAAACTCAATAAGCTATTACAGTTTTGTCAGGTTGAATCTCTAAGGAGGTGAATGAAAATATATATCTTGGGCAGTTTGACCCCTATCAACATCATGCATTGTGGTTACTCTGACATCTGAGAAAGAGCAATTTTGCTCTATCAACTCGGAGACTCAAAGTTGCTGGTAAAGGTCACTCATTCCTTCACCTTTAGCTACTGGATATCAGATTGAAACTAAAGTGAGGAGGTGTAGAGAAGGTGTCCTACATCTTCTGTCAAGTTAGCCTAATCCTCATTAAGTTGTACTGCTAATTCAGCATGTTCTAAGGGCTCCTGACACTAGGAGAAATGTCACCCTATGACTTTAAAGGGCTTAAGGGATATGAGACTTGTTGGTTTGAGTCAATCCCTCCCTGATACACCCTGGGGCTTAGAGGGTGTGTGCATCCTTTCTAGCTGTCTGCAAGGTTGCTGTACATCTTGTATTTTAGGAATATAGAATGGCAGCTAAGTTGATTGACTGAATAAAACATAAGGCAGGAGAAATCTGAAGGCTGCCTGAAGTTACTTGTGCTCTTACATCCTTCACGGGCAAGATTTGTTAAGAGCAGATGAGTGATACTGTAAACATAAATGTAATGTAAGTTAATAAATTACCAGAGGTTGCACCCTCAAAGTTAACAAACAGTATCTCACCAAAAAGAGCTAATTGCTGAGATTTCAGCTCCTGCTTAAAAATAATTGTTTGGAAAAGCTGTATTGTTTAGTTGACAGCTTGCTGGATGACGATCAGAAAAGCATGGGTTATATCTTCTCACTAGTGAAGTACTTTGCAAGGCACTCAGTTTCTTGGTAATTCAGACTTTTTGCTGAGAAAAATAGACTGTGAATGCCTGGCTTTTTAAAAACAAGATTCTATGATGATAAACAACTGTACAACCTCGTCTGGGTTACTTTAAATGAATGGCTAGAAATTTAATTAGCCACATGTACAAAAACTCCCCAAATTAAAAATGGAAACCCTCAACTGCTTCACTTTTTTTCCTATTCCTTTTTTGTGGGGTAGGGGGAAGATTAGAGAGAGTACAGAAAGGGAGACTTGACAATGGGTATAATATCAGACTTGAAGCACACTGGAAAATGTCCCAGTTTTGCCAGACTTCGCCAACTTGGGGCTGGAGATGGAGCTATAATAATAGCCACGATAGCCAGAGTGTTATTATTTCTTGACATGCCAGGCAAAGGCAGAGTCTTCAGCCTGGCATTACTGTCCTACTGTCTAGGTTTGCTACTTTTCTACCAGATTCCAGGGTCTCAAGGGGTGCTGTTCCTGTTGGATCAGGTACTGCAACTGATGCACTACAGGCCTTGAAGTACCCAAATTGATGAATAGGGAAAGAAGGTCTCTTTCCTCTTTGTTAGATTGTTTCAGCGTTTCCATAGTGCTCTTGTTCATCAATCTACAATATTAAAAAACTCTTGTAGAGAGATACTAACTTAGAGATATTTCTCTCTCTAAGCTAGAATCCAGATAAAATCATGGGACCAGTCTACAGATAGGTTTGATTGATAGCTACAGTGAATCAACACTCCATCCCTGGCTTTGTCACCAGGTCATTTCATTGTGCCTTCTTCCTTGTACCCTTGGAATAAATGACCATCCCTGAGTTTCTGCAGCCCCCACACAAACTGACTTGACAGACCTCCTTTACCAAGTCAATGCATGTTCATCCATAGACTCATCATAGCCTCAGCAATGAGCTACAGCTCCCATATAACCATATCTTGATTGGGTCACCCTTCTGGTTCACTAGACGTGACCAGACATATCTGACTTTCAGAAGTGGATACAACCTTAGCTGAAGCCAGTTGATTTGTGTGGGCTAAAGAATTTCCTACTGCTGCATATTTGCATGCCATTCTTAGATGGAAAGCAGGATCAGTGTTTCCTCCCCCTCCGAATGAAACCTGGGAAGCACCAAATAATATGTTAAGTTGAGACAGATAGTGCCTTATTTGAAGTGGTGGTAGGGAGAGTTCTCTTGCTCACTGAGTACCAACTATGTTTCAGGCACTGTGCTATGTGTTACCTAATCCAATTCTCACAACAGTCTGGTTTGTTTTTTCAGTTACGTTATGAAGCCAAAACAAACAAACAAACAAAAACCCCTGAGACGGAGAGTTTCAATAACTTGCCCAGGTTTATACAATTAGAAAATGATAGGGATTTCAAACATTGATCAGTCAGGCTGCAGAGCCCATTAATTTTTTTCACTCTAATATGCTGAAGATATTTGTATATCCTTTCTATTTATTTAAAAAATTCACTAAATTCCTCTGTATTTGGATTCCTTTTACACATTTTCCCGCATTGCATTACTCTAAATGGCATACTCATCCTTATTTTTTTTACCAGAAAATTTTTGCAATTACCTTTTTCCAGAAGAGTTGTTGCAGTATATTCACACAATAGATAAGAAGCCACTATTAAAGCAAACAAATCTAAACAATACTATCATTCTCAACACCTTGTGGCTGACAAAAATTAGCTACTCATATTCCTGAAAGGGCAGGCCTGGACACCTGCCATTTCTGTTAGTGGAAGATGTTTCTGCCCAGTCATAAATTGGTTCCAGTTGTCTTTCAGCATTCAGGCATCTACCATGCCTAGCCGGGAGACCATCAACCCCCTTATCAACTTGAGAAGTAAGAGCAAAGTTAATGCTAACCCCCCCCCCCCAAACACAACAGGGCTTGTGCAATAGGTTTATTGTATTGTAAGTCTGTAGACCACTAGAATTGTGTCATGAATATGCTCCTGACAGTGCTCTACCTGGAACTTCAGTTACAGAGACAATGGGTACATCTCCAGCACAACTGCTCTGTGTATTGCAGCATTGTTCTTTATGTCGTAACAAAGAAAATATAAGTAATTAGTGCCTTTCATGCTAAGTGCTTTAGCTGCAGTTTGGTTGACATTTTACATATAATTGTTTGAGTGTTAATAATATATTTTTTCGTAATCAATACTTTATCAACTGGGGAAACTCTTACTGATAGAATGGATGAGTCTATTCCATGTTTTCTTTGTAACTGTAAATATTTTCTAATCTGTATGTGATCAGTTTTAAGATATTAAATACAAGATTTTTTCATATAGTTTATCCTTTTATATGAAGTGCTCAAAATCAGTTAATGTGAATGATAAGAGAATTACAGGGCTTTTATTAAATATAAAAATAGATTTAAAAGTTTTGACACTACATATTTGGTTCTGAAAATTTCTATTGATATGCATAAATAATAAAACATTTTTTTCATGAAAAATGTTTTACCTGCTCTGGTTAAACCTAAGTAGTTAAGAAATGAGGCAAGCAAGTCATGTAATATTAGTAGTACTCTTACATGAATATCCACATGGTTAAAGATGACAGGAGTTTTTTAATTCTTTTGATATACAATGTGAAATAGTCTTCATAATTCTTTAATTTCAGATATGGAAAATATTGGCAATTATTTGATGGTCTCTTTTGCTATGAAAATGCAGTGAACATTGTTTTATTGGTGGGATATTAATATTAAGTTATAATTTCATAATAATTCTTTTCACCCAGGATTTTATCATCTGCCTTCAGAATGACAACTATCTTATAAACTATCTTAAATGTTGAGACTTGAAATTCTGTAATCTGTGGTTTATACACAAAAATTACTCCTAAAGCAACACAATTTCACCAGTAGGGGATAAAACTCTATCAGGTAACAAGGCAATGGTGGATATGCTATTTTGTTAAAGACAAAAGGATACTTTATGTCTGGTATTCATTTTGTTGTTAAATTTATAAAATAATTCAGTTATTAGTATTGCAATTTTATTATATTTTTCTGATGGATTGTTGAGAATATTAAATTTTCTTCCTTTCTCAATTGAAATGTAGTTCAACTTAATTCTTTTACTTTTTAGAAATAAGAGTATTAGGGAAACTTAGCATATGATTAGATGTTACAAAATCAAATGAATTCAGGTACCAGGCAGATAGGCTTACTGAGGAAAGCCTTTGAGCTTTGCAGTAACCAGGAGTGGTGACGTTGATAGAGAATTGGGGAATGTGTTTCTTTTATAAAAGGAATAGTCAACGATGAACCTATACAAGTGGTCCCTGTTCTCAAGAACTTTTCTCTCCTGACTCAGATGGTTTGAGATTAATTCCACTAATCTATGTTTTGATAATTTTTGGCATTAACTTTTAAAGGTTTTATATAACTCTATTCATGTTCTAAGGATTCATAAACTGGGTATCTTCTTAATCTATACCAATGTAAAGAGATAAAATAAATATATATGTGTTAACTTTACAAGGAAACGAAAACAATAACAACTATGCCTACAACTTTACAGGTTGACCAAGCAACTGTTAGCAGTGTAGAGACAGAGGAACAAAAATGTATGTTCTTAATTTACATATACACACACACATAAAATAAAATGTTCCTAATAAAGTAATTTAAAAAGACAGCTCAATCTTTTTGTAGTACTTCCTCTTTTAGTACTCAGATAATCAACCTTGGGAAATAAATTTTTAGAGAGCAGATCATGTGAATTAAATTGGCTCTAACCTTTAATATTGAGAACAACCTCAGAAGTAGAAGGCTGGAACGCCTATGGAGACAGGCACTACATAAAATTATATATGAAGTGGCTGAGTATAACATAATAGGGAATGTTGGGGCCTGTAGGGGCTTGGTTAACTATGGAGTCTTAAGAATTGCTTAAAGATATCAGTGTTCCTTTTTAAAAGATTAGTTTTCTGTTGACTGAAACAAAACACTTTGATTTGAAACCCTTCTTACATTGTTAAACCTAATTCTTTCCATTCCCTTTCCAAAGCATCAATCTTTAAATAGCAGTTGTGACTTAAAAAAAAAAAAAACTACCTACATTTTCTAGTTTTAAGATGGAAATCATTAATTAAGGGAACAATTTCTCTTTATAACTGTGGCATTTGACACCAAATCCATATCAAGTTGCACAGGAACAAGGCATTTCTTCCTATTGGGAATCAATCAATTAAAGCATTACCTTACTCTTTTGATTACCTAGACAAAAGAAAATGCAAGATAATCTGTTATACTTAAAAAATTAAAATTTGTACAAAAAAAGGAAGATCCTAAGGTCATATCAAGGACTGGTTTTTATATTTATAGGAAATAAGTATTTTCTTACTATTAAGAAAGTTGAAGTTTCATGTACCCTAATCAAGTGCCCACAGTTTTTGGCAAATCACAGAAAACCGTGCCTCCTCTACCTGGCATTAAGAATTTTGTATTTGTAAATGTGTTATTTTGAAACCTTTTTGCTTATATGAAAGAGGAAATATAAAACAGAAGAATCACTAATGCTACCAACCTTTTTAGATATAATATCAGAATCTGTTCTTGAGGAGATATATCCTTTTTAGGGTAAATGCATTTATCCTAAAAAAACAAGATAATCTCTTTGCTATAAATTTTCATTTCCTTAGAAAATATAAAGATGAAAGCATTTCATTTTGTAAAGCATGCATTAATAACCACTGTGGCTATCAAAAAAGATTTTAAACCACTGTGTCCTTGCCCTTGACAACTTACAAAGGCCTGCTTTTTATGATGCGGTTCTCCCAGGTATCTGGGATACAATCAGTAATTGATTTTGCTGAGAGATCTAATTGTTTGATAAAAGCATTATTTCATCCTTTAGAAGAATAACCTTGGGGGAAGAGGTCTTGACCCTTCTTCTTTTACTGTCATGAAGAGATCTGTCTCTAGATTGAATGGTACTGCTTGGTTGACTGTTTTGAATTAATTGATTGGTCAGTTCAGTCAAGTAGCCAATTTATCATTTTTCTCTCCTGTCAGTTGAGTTGAGTTTTGCTTAAGCAGACTAAAGAACGAGGCTTCAAGTAGATCAGAATCTGAGTTTCCATTTTTCCTGGGTGGAAGCAAATTGCTGACAGCTTTAGAATCTCTTGATCAGAATATTTTTTTCATAAAGGCATACATATTTTAAGGGTGTGACATTTTCCTTAAAAACCATCCATAATTTAGCATATCCTAAAGTAAACTTCTTTTCACCTTCAAATCTACTCCTTCCATGATCTTTGACTATCCACAACTCCCTTGGTAGAACTGAGCTATGATCCTCTGCTCAGAAATACTCATTGACTACCCATTGCTTGTGAGTCAAAGTCATTCTAGGATCTTTGAAATCTGGTGGTGATTTGCTTGTCATCCACTAAGACACTTTATGCACTTTCCACAACCTATTTAATTGCTCTACTTGCTCTTCTCTGAAGTTTCCCTACCTCTTTACTTACCTGGTTCAGCTGATGCAAATGCAAGTCTTCTGTGAATCATCCTAATAGTTAACTCAGTGCACACTCTTTATTTATGTATCTATAGAGCTTCTCTGGGCCACTCCTGGGGAGAACTTTTTTCCTTGACTTTTTTCCTTCTCTCCTTTCCTCCACTCTACGCTCACCCCCCAGGTCACACCATGGCCCAGGTTTTTTATGCAGGGACTCAAAGCTGTTGCCAATGTATAAACTTCTGTTTTCACTAGAAAATACTCAACTAACCTTGCACCCATGTCACTATTTTCTTCCTTGTAGGATTGACTATATTTGACTATATCTTGACTATATTGACTATGTTTTTTCTGCATTGCTCAGAATCCTGTTGGAGATGTGTCAGGTAAAAAGTACTCACCTTATTAGTAATGCCAAAGGATTGTAGAGATGGAAATTCTTTGCTACAAACTACACAAGTTCTCAGGGATACTAGCCTTAAAATAAATTGAGATGCAATTATCAACACTGCTAAGATAACAAATCTACAGTGGTCATGAATGAACTAGTTTCTCTGAATTGTTTGTGCCTCTGGGACATAGTTCAGAGAATAGAGGAATATTGGACATCTGTAGAGATCAAAAGCATATATACCATTCAGAAAAAACAAAAATGACTTAACTTCAATGCATCATGTGGCCATGATGTGGACTCAATGTTAGATTAACTCCAAATCAGCAAGTATTTGCAGCCTTTGTGTTCAGCTGCCTTTTTTGTTGTTGTTTCTCAAAGGGGAAAGTATTTGATTCTGTAAAATGTTTTGTTTTTGTGCAAGGCCCAGACCTACCTGTTGAGTATACACTTAAACCTCTGCACCCGATGGTTGGAAATATTTCCCTGTTACCTCACGATACACTATTAATTCTGGCTGCTTCAAGTGACTTGACTAGGTTGAGAATGGAATTCTGTAAGATCTAATGCCTCAGACAAAATTGATCTCAGGATAATTAATAATCTGGATTTAAGTCAATCATTACTCAGTATGAGACTGTATATAAGACAATGATATTTGTCAAGTAAAAATTCTCTATATTAGGGTTAACTTAGTGATTCAGAAAAGTTAGCTACTACTGAAAGAACTTGATCTAGGCAGAAGTTTCTCTTACTGTGGGTGCCATCACCTTTGAAGCAGTAGAGAATGGAGCCTCTGAACTTTTGCTTATTTGGCATGCACTGAAAGGATAAATGAATTGTATTGAGTTGATAGAATTTTGTGTGACTTTTGAGAAAGGATTTTTCCAATTATTCATAACTTCCAGTCTGTCTCAGAAGGTTTTCAGGTTCACATCTGGGCAGGTATCTGGAGAAAACTCTAAGCTGAAAAGATGCATGCACCCCAGTGTTTATAGTAGCACTATTTACAATAGTCAAGATGTAGAAACAGCCTAAATGTCCATTGGCAAATGATTTAAAGAAGATTGTATGTGTGTGTGTGTGTATATATATGTGCAATGGAATACTACTCAGCCATAAAAAAGAATGAAATAATGCCATTTGCAGCAACATGGATGGACTTAGAGATTATCATACTAAGTGAAGTTAAGTCAGAGAAAGACAAATATCATATGTCACTTATATATGAAATCTAAAAAAATGATACAATTGAACTTATTTACAAAACAGAAATGGATTCACAGACATTGAAAACAAACTCATGATTACCAAAAGGGAAAGGAGAGATAAATTAGAAGTTTGTCATTAGCTGATACAAACTACTATATATAAAATAAATAAACAACAGGGTCCTAATGTATAGCACAGAGAACTATATTCAATATCTTACAGTAACCTCTGATGAAAAAAATATGAAAAAGAATGTGTATATATATGTGTGTGTGTGTATCACTGAATCACTATGCTTCACTATGTTGTACACAAGAAACTAACACAAGATTGTAAATCAACTATACGTCAATAAAAAAAGAATTTTAGATATTCTGAATTTAAGTAAGCTGGACTTTGCATGGTACAGTGGGGAGAATTTTTATTTTTCAGCTTGGTTTCTCCTTATTCTATGTGTGTATCATTTTAGTTGAAAATTATTGGAGAAATTTAATCCTGCCATCACAAGAAAGTGAACGGGGTTCTGAAATTTAAAATTGCCTTGCCATAAACAATTTTGAGAAGTCAAATCCTGAATTAAAAAAACCCCAAAGCATTATTTTGGTCTATTTGACTTGCTGTGTAGATACAGAAGTTTGTTACTTGAGAAAATGTCAGCCTCGTCTGAATAAACAGTTGATATCAAACTCTATTTAGCCCTCATTGGCTGTTACATGTTGAGGCATCTTATCTTGTCAGTGGGTTGATTATCAGAGGAATGCCTCATGGCATTTGGGTTAATTTAGGTTGCTTAGAAAGAAGAAGTTCTTGACCACTTAGACATAGTTTATGACATGAGATATAAAAGTAAAACTGCACAGAGAATTGTAACACCCTATAGTAATATAAAGTACAATTATTTTAATGGGCATTTTATGATTTTACCACACATGGTGCTTATATAATTTTTCCATAGTTTATGTTGCCTTGGTAGAAACAAAATCATATTCATGATGAACATAAGCCTGGGAAGTTCTTATTTGCATAAAACATGGTACAGAACCAGAATTCATGATTCAGTGTCAAAAACTGTAAATAAAAGCAATCACAGAGCTGTGGCACATTTCACTGGTCATATATCTACATACACAAAAATACTATTTTGTGCATTAGTGGAGCTTCCAGTCCTCTGAGGTATGACAGTAACATGCTGTCATCACTTTCTCACTTTCCGCTCACACCTCCACCCTCAACAATCTTGCTCATATCCCTGTGATGCTATCAAAATTGCTCTTGTTTTAGCTTCCAAAGATCATCCTAAGACATTTGACTTCTCTGCAACATTTTACATAGAGCCTCATCTTGAATTCCTTTCTTCTCCTGGCTTTGCAACAACATATTCTCTTATGAAAATTTTCACATTCTTTTGGTCTGCCTCCTATCCCTTTAGTTATTCTTTTCAGTCTCCATGAAGGCAACTTCTTCTTTCCCCATTGTCAGGAATATTAGACCTTAAAGCTCTTTTTTTAGCCTTCTCTTCTACCTATCTACATTTCCTCTGAATGATCACCATATTCTATGGCATCATTACCATCCATATGCTGATGACTTCTAAAGCTGACCTCCCTCCTTAGGTCAGACTTTGATGTCTGTAGTAAACATCAAAGGAGTTACCTGAAGAGGACCCATTTTCTAGGAGTGGCCCTCCCTTTCTAACCATATGTTGAAGTTGTGTTACTGTGTGACCCTTTCCTGTACCTCAGCTAATTTGTCCAGGGATGGGTGCTTGATCCAACCTTGGCCTCTAAATTTGTGCCCTGAAATTTGGGGTTTGAGACCGGGGCTCAGAACAACCTCTCTTTGAGATTCTGGGCTGGAATCTTGGTGATTGTCATGTTGAATGCATCAGTGTCATGTAAGGGCTGCATCAATTCTGATTGGTTGTTAAATATTTTATACATAACCTCGAATTGTAAGGTAGAAAGCTTGGGAGCTGCAGGCAACTGTGTGTACTCTCATGTAAACATATACATATATACAGAGGTGGCCAGTCTGTAAATTAGAGATGATTAAATTTATTCTTTGTGAATTGTATCTCAATAATAATAATTTTCAAAGGTTAAAAAAAATAAATGAGAGACTTAGAGAGAGGGGCAAGCTGAGAAATGTCTGGAGTACTGAAGGCATTAGGCCTCTGAATCCTCTAGTTGCTCAGACACAGTTACATCCCTATCACAGTACATTTATAGCAAAGCCTGCACTTTGTTAAAGCTGGCTTGATTGATATCTGTCACCCTTTACAAAAAAAGATTCTAGTTAACAAAGCATCCTGCTGCCTACTGGACATTTCTACTTCTATGTCATGTACCTCTAATTCTCTCCTCATTCGTCACTGCACCCTCACCTCCAAGCCTATTTCTCCTTCCATATCTCAGTAAATGGCATCTTTACTTATTCAAACCAGTGAGCTGGTAATTATCTTTGATTCTTTCTGTAATTTCTTGCCCTCCTATCCAGCCAGTCAAGTCCTGTTACTTATCTGTCCTTTAATTTCCATTGCCATTCTACCACATTAGTCTCCCCTATAATTAATTTGATCACCTTGGAACTGGTTTTCTCCCTTCTAGCCCTGGCATTCTCCAATGAATTCTTACTCCAAAGTAGCCTGTCCTTTGGCTTCACAATGAGGCCCAATATCTTTAGGTTCATATTCAGAACTCTTCATGGTCAAGCTCATGGCTGCCTCTCCAGCTTTATTTCCTGCCACCACCTTTGTTCATATGATTCATATGGTCAGTATGCATGAATCACACTGAAATGCAGATAGTTCCTCTGTACTAATCCCTCTTTCTGAAATGACCTTCCTTCCTTTATCAATATCAGAGCACCCTAACTGTAATTGCCTGTTTACCACTAGTCTGTAAGCTCCTTGAAGGCAGGGATAACGATCTGCATTTGCATTACTATTGTATCTTAACACAGTGCCTGTCTTATGGTAGGCATTCTAGAAATATTTATTGAACAAATATATGTGTTAGAAGAGTGAAATGCTGCTGGATACAAGTATAGAGCATGCAAGTAGAGATTTGAACTTGTAAGTCAAGGACAAAGTCCCTTTCCATGAACAGAATGCTGGGAGGAAAGCAAGACTGACTCGGTGTTCAGTGTTTTGTGAATTATCACTTAGCAATCTTAATAATCTTGAACATGCAGCTCTTCACGCACTAGTTCATGTTCATCTCTTGGGACAGGCATTGATTCTTTGACATGTAGCTAGTCAGGTAGAATAGATTTTACTGTCTACAGCTGGTGGCATTTTTCTCTGTGCTTTCAATTTTTAGTTCCTTGACATTTTTTTAGATATTGCTGCTTTGATTTTTCCCAGACACTGCAGTATGATGACTGTTAGATTATTAATGGCCACAGCTGTGCACATCCTAGAAAAATTAACTACTTAATCGTATTAATATGAGCCTCTTGAGGCTTAGTGCTGGGTTCATATTGGACTGATTGGATAGGCTGGATGATAATTTAAATGTGGTAGATCATTAGAGATTTACTATTGTGCTTGATTTCAAACTACTCAGGCTTAAAACTAGGAGGGTACATAAAGATGTTTGAAAGCAGATGGTCAGAATTGTAGAAAATCTCAACTCTTGATAAGGCTCATAAATCTTCAGTTCTACCAGTTGCATAGAGTGAGTAATAAATTTGTAACTGAGATGTGAGGTGGTGTCACCTTGCCTCTTAGGATTTAGGCAAGACTAGCTCATCGGCTCATTCTTTGTTTTGTGGACAGTCTTTTCTTTTTCTAAGACTTCTGTCAGTTCCTATAAGGCTTATGTTTTGATGGTCACCTGACTCCAATATCCTGCCTGTACTAACTTCTTGTCTCTGATCTGTCATTGTTGCCACTGACCCTAATGGACACACAGCCCCTTCTTGATACCATATCAAGGCAACCAAAGGTATTAGAGCTTTGTATCTAGCAGAACTAAGTTATTGAAAATGTGTTATTGGAAGTTAGTCATTATTGCTCTTAATTCACTGTCAGGCATTCTCACTGGCCAGACTACCTGCTGAGGGTCCCACTTCTATCATTTTGTGTTTCTTTTGTCACCTTCTTCTTCTGGATTGCTTCTGGGAACTCAGAATTCTCACTCAATTGTATAGTCCAATTCAGCTCTCTCCAGTCTCTCTTCCCCAAATCTATCTCCTTTGCATATCTGAAACTCATCTAGTTATTCAGGCAAAAGAAAAACACATGGACTTATTTAGAAACACAAAGAATGTCCTGCCATTTCTTTTCTTTATTGGATTTATCCTCTTTAGAACCCTTGTGATTTAAAATCGTCCTCTCTTCTAACTCTTACATAGCACATTTATTCCAAGGTTGAGTATAGAGAAGGTAGTTCTGGTCTGTTGGTAAGAGTGGGAACTTCTTAAAAATTAGACCTCTCAATAAGCAAGTGGCCTATCTCTGGGAGGTTTTACAAGTGAGATGTCACAGAATCCATTCCTACTGATCCTTAAAGAACACAAGAAGCAACATGACTTCATATAAATCCTTTTCCTGCAAATTAGAATCACTTGAGTGACCAAATTTTTTTTCTATGTTATTTACTTTCCTTAACATGGATGAATGACACGTAAAAAAATCTTGTTTGCTTTATCTTTATGCTAGTTTCTTGGTGAGACCTTTTCTGATGTGAAGAGTTCAGGCAAGGGCCAAGGAGAATGAGGCATGTAACAGACAAATACATTTCTATCTGTGGAAAGATTGTTAGTGCCTAGATATATCTTACGTTGGTTTACTCCCTCTCTTCTCTAGGGTGGTCACTGTTCTCCCATTATCGTCTCATTTTAAAGGTAATTTGCTCATTTAGCTAAGGTTTAACTATTTAGTAATATTTAAGCTTTTCCTAGGGGTTACTAACTAAATGACTTAACTAAGGACAGGAAGATAACACACTGAAAAAGGAATTGGGTGTAAATAGAGAACTTAAGTAAATAGGTGAGCTCCTGGCATGTCTAGAAAAGGCAACAGTAGGTGCTGAGTAAATGCCAAATGCTGAGTGGAGCACACAGGCTGTGGGCACTATGACTTCTTTTGCATATTGAAACCCAGACACTGTTGCTCAGCTCAAATGAAGAGTCACCTTTTAAAATGCATTTCCAATTAATTAAAACAAACAAAAAACCAACCAAACAAGCAAAATATGCTGTGAGATCAACTTTGTGAGTTTCAAGCAACACAGAGTGAAGGTAGAATCCAACCTAAGGGTCAGGACTGTTTGACCTTCACTTGCTGTTCAGACTTTGGAACTTCTATAGGTACTCTATTCTTCTGTTCTTCCTTTTATTTATAACTTCCTTCTCTAATCGTGAGAAATCTGACTTCCATTTTCTTCGATATATTTACTCATTTGTTCAAGCCTAGAATGCGCAGAATATAGTTTCTGACTCACTAACCCAGACCATTGGAGAAGCAAACTTTTCCATGTATGCATGTCCCCATTATCAAGATACAGATCATTTCTATCACTCCAGAAAGTTCCACTGTGCTTATCCTTCATAAATATATTTCTTAGTATATTTTAGCATACTTCCTTTTTCAAGATTCTTTGGATCTGGATAATACCCAAAAGTGCACTGTTAGTTCTTCACATTGAACTTATGTAGGAATTTAGATAAAAGTCTTCAAAATTAAGGGACATTTTATAGAACACATGACCAGTACTCCTCCAGACTGTTGGGGTCATGAAAAATAAGGAAAGTCTGATAAATTTTGAATAATTTTAATATAACTTAATAAAACATTTCAAAACATTGTGTATAAAGTAAACTCATATAGATTTTGGAGGTTAAGAAACCAGGATCTGAGTCAGACAGATATGAGGTCAAATATCAGCTCTATCTAAGACTTGTAAACATTATCATAGTTGATTTTGACCAAAGTCATGATCATCTGTTTTCAAATATCTCTCTGTACCCTTTTAAAACTAGGAGTAGCTGTTTAAATCAAGCATAGCAGAACATGTACAAGCTGGCATTATCTTGAATGTATTAACCTCTTTGAGTCTTTGCTTTCACATCTGTGAAATACAATAATAATTCTTATTTCACAGGATTGATTTGGGGGGGTTAAATTGATTTGGGGGAGAAAATACATGAAGAATGCATAGCAGAGAACTGGATATATAGCAACTATTCAATAAATAGTAGCCAATATTATTATTATTGGTTGGAAAGTGTCACATGTGTCACATACACATCTCTTTCCCAGGATTTATCACAGTTTATTGCTTAGTGGTCCATTTCCCTCAGTAAGCTATGAGCCTCTTAGGGTCAAGGTTGCTTTCTGGTTCATCATGGTCTCTAACTAGCATGATTGTATATAGTAAATACATGATGAAACTTTGTAAGTAAACTTTTTTTCCTATGAGATGGAAACATCTCACAAATTACTCTTCTGGAATCCATTGTCATTGACTATTCTCTTCTGGTTGTGACATCTCTGCAGCATCATGTGGGGCCATTCGACCCCACAATGTTTTGACCTCCTCTAGATAGAAATTTAGCTATGCTGGGTGTTGGGCGATCTTTTCTCATATTCTTAAGGCAACTTCCTGACCCCACATACAACATCACTTTCATAGTTTCTTGATGCAGGATGATTGTGCTCTGCTTTCTTAATGACAAAGGTCATTTGGGCTCTACTATTGGGGACATTTTAAAGTTACTGTGTCTCTCCAAAGTTTAGGCTTGAAAACGTTAAAACAGATGGTAGTACTTGGAGGGTAATTAATTTTCCTTTGGAGAAATAATCGCTTTCTTTAAAAATAAATTAATGCCTCCTTTTTGTTTTTTTCCAAGAGGTAATGGTTTAGTAAATTGAGCAATGAACTTGGGTGCCCTTGACCGGGATTTAGGGGAAAAGGAGAAATCTTTAGTGATTCTGCCCCTGTCTGGTTGTGTGAATTTGGGAGCCTTACTTTCTTGGATGACTGGGGAGATTAAATAAAACAGAGCATTTTAGAACACTTAGCGTGTGCCTGATGCAGAGTGAGGCTTTAGAACTGTTAGCCAGTATGACTCTTGGAGGTAGAAAGGGCACATTATTAATTGATCTTGTTGACTTTGTATGGACACTGAGAGTACCACACATAAAGCGCCGCAAGGTTCTGGTATATAGGCTCCATTTGCACAGGTGATATTTTTAAAATTAATTATTGATTAATGACCAAATTATTCTTCTTTTTCATGTTATAGTAAATCAATTGGAAAATAGTTTAATGTTCCTCTTCTTTCTGGACAGTAATGTACAGCAAGTCACTGACTGACAGATGTCATCAAGTGCAATCTTCCTAGGAGCCTGTGTTTTAATATTTAGAGAAAGCTCTTAATGTATTTTTAAAGGCTTATTGAAATAGAACTTCCCATGTGTTTATATCTCAAGCTTTCCATATTCCCTAACTTTGAACTTCCAGCAAGTCTTTGATACCAGGTATTGTATGAAATGATAGCATCTTTTGTTTTGTTTGTATGTCACTGTTTGCCATTTGAATTTTCACAGTTGTTTAAAGAAATATAATCTAATGATACTGGGTAGAAAGTTATTGTGTGAACATTTTCTTGAAATTCTTCTGAGTTAAGCTTCTGCAAGGGGCACATTTATCAGGTAGAAAGTATCATGGTATCCATATTTTAGCATAATGAGAGATGTATTTTAATATTTCATTCAAAATGAGAAGTGATTATTTCTGCAAAAATGTGTTTTAAGCTCACTGTCCCTTACCACAGTGTGGAGGAGAGTTCTGCCCCCCTACAGAGAGAATGCACTGGTTAAGTGACTGCAGAGATATGCACGTACCACCCAGCACAGATTGCCCAGGGATACAGGAATAGTAGCATGAATTTGCCTTTTGCTGAGTATTGGAGGGGAAAAATGTGTCCTTCCAAAATTGCTTGACAAAGACTTTTTAAAAATTTGCTCAGTCAAGTGTATAAGTTTAAGACACACTTAGGGAACCAGAACCAAAAAGCAGCTTCCAGTACAGATCATTACTGGTACCTCTAGTACTAGATAGTGTCAGCCTGTGATAGAGAGGAGAGGACCGAGGATGAAGCCAATTAAGGTGTATCTTAATTAATGTGTATCTTCCCATGAAGATAAATTGGAGGTTGATATCAGAGCCCCTTGAATATGCTGTGGCACTCATTTATATATTGGTCTGGAGAGCAAACTGAATCCAATTCTCATTTTCTTTTTCCAAACTGGAGTGGTAATTGTCGCCAAGAAGCAAATCAATATCATTTGTCATCTTAATAAAGTTCTGAATCAGGGAAATCTTTCAGATTTTTTTTTATGAAGTTAACTAGTACCTTGACCAAAGAAAACTAGTAGAAGATGGCCAAAACTCAATTGTTTGTTTTAATTTCCCCTGCTTCTTTACAATGTATTCAGCGAGGAAAAGTCTTGCTGGGCTTCTGGATGAGATTTTAGGAAGTTGCGGAATTTTTCTAAATATTCTTACATAATGCAAAATCCTGTGATCGGTTTAAGATGGAAAACACAGCCATGGCTTAGGAATTAGAATTTCTAATCCCACATGATTAACTCTTCAGTCTTCATTCAAAGATAAGACTTCTGAACCCCTTCTCCAGGGAGAACCAGCTGCAAATGATGCCTTTGCCTTTGGAAAAGGGGTTTGGTCCTTTGTCTCACTCTCAGTTCTCTTCTTTCAACTTGTTGACTGAGGATTCTGGTCTCCTCAGGCAGTTTGTAGCAAGGGAGGGAGAAAGCAGAATGGGATCCAGGAAAATCTCACTGACTAGGATGTTAGCAACTGGCATTTTTCTTGCTGGCCTGGCTCACCTCTTTCTCTCCTGGGTGCCTCTGTGAGTGTTTTTGGAAACTCTGTCTAAGCCAGTCACTGACCACTCCTATAACATAGTCAGCACTTCTCTCCAGTCACTTGCTTCTGACTTTCTATCTCTGGCTTTCTGGGTACCCTTCTACAAAGACCCTCCATTTTTGTCTCTGCACTCTGGCTGAAACTGTTTTGTCAAGATTTCTTTAAAATCAGCTTAGATTTTACTCCTGCAGAGTCGTCATATGGGCCAATGTTGAATGGTGACCCCCTTTTGGGGTCTTTTTAGATACTCCACATTCTAACCCCTGGAATCGGTGAATGTTCTTCTTTGGAAAAAAGGGTCTTTCCAGATGTAATTAAGTGAAGGATCTTGGTACGTGATCATCCTGGGTTATTAGGGGACAGATGTCCTTATAAAATAAAGGTAGAGGGAAAAGAAACACAGAGGAGAAGGCCAGGTGAAGACTGAGGTAAAGATTGGAGTTAGGCAGCCACAAGCCAAGGAATGCCTGGCGTTGCTGGAAACTGTCAGAGGCATAGAAGGATTCTCCCTAGAGGCTTTTGAGAAAACACAGCCTTACTGACAACTCGAATTTGGGCTTCTGGCTTTCAGAACTGTAAGTGAATAAATTTCTGTTGCTTTAAGCAACCAAGCTTGTGGTAGTTTGTTATGAGAGCACTAGGGAAATAATAGACACATTTTGGCTGGCCATCATCCGGTCCTGTGCAGTTACTGCTTAGACAAGCCTTCTGCTCTGCTGACACAGGCCACTTCGGCCAGCCTCTGTAGGCATTCCCGGGCTTGTACCTGACACCCTCATGTACACCCCAAACTCCAGGGAGCACATCTCAAACTCTCCAAGAGGTTTCCCTTGAACATCCTCTCACCAGACTTGAGGTAAGAGAAGAAATAGCCTTCTTACCAAGTCCATTTCCTTGGGGGCAGTAGAGTGGAGCTCACAGTACCATGCTTTATGCAAAGAAATCCTCTCCAAATCTTTTTTCCACCTTTCCTTTCCCAACTATTTATTTATTTAATTGTTTATTTATTTTCAAGATACCATCTGGAGTTATCAGACCTGTTCTTGGTCATCGACTTTGAAAACTGGATTTTCCTATCTGTTGTTTCTTAGTCAGTGAAAACTGCTAGTATGACATTTTGGTTACATGTAGGTGTCTGGAATGTATGAATCCTACCTACCTGTCAAAACTCTAGTGTTAAAGCAGATAAATCCAGGTAACAGAGTCCTTAACAGAAATCTATTTTGAAGAAGCTGTTTTCTTGGTGTTGTACATATTATAATAGTCAAAGGAGCTGCTGTTTTGTGGTGTTCATCTGGACTTAGCAGTGCAGCGCTGGAACTCTGGCTGCAGACAGTCCAGTGCTAATGGCAGTCTGTGCTCTCTTTGTCCCAGGTGGATACACTCTTACCAGGTAAACTGTAACTCCTGACTGCTGCAGCAGAAACACTGTGCCTCCCTTCCCAGGTTCCCCTGTGTGTCTGCCTGCCTCAAGGCTGGGTAATACTAATTTGTGGTTGTGCAAGAAACTCAGCAGGCCCTTGCGGGCTCTGGGGTAGCTGGAGGAAGACAGTAAAAACTGCCACTGTCTGCCAAGCTTGCTTTCTTCCCTATTGGCAGGGGAAGCAAGCAGCAGTTTCCTATGAAGAGAGGTATCGCAGGGGAAAGAGCTCATGGAAAGTAGAAGGATTGTGGCTACTTTGAGGTGGAGGGGGGCACTCTTAAATAGCTTGACTGATTTCTAATCCATGTTAGGCTTAGAATATGAAAATCCATAATGAAACAGTATAGAATTGCTCTCCCCTGTCAACTGTAGCTGGCTTGCTTTATTTCCATGTTTATAAACTCATGCTGTTATTTAAAAATATGTGTTAACACAGCATCAACATTCTTAGGCATTCTTAGGCCTTTGGAATTTTACCACCTCCCATCTCTCTTGGAGATTTCCTATCAAAAATCTACAAGTGTAAGAAACAATACCCAAGTCCAGACAAAGTTCTCTTTTGGATCAGCCACATTGCTTACTTAGGCTCAAGCTTTCCATAACTTTGCCCAAATCTAGATAGCAAGCCATTCTCAGACAAATTTATCACATGGAAGCAGGGGTGCAAAAGAAAAATATAATCAGAATTTATCAAATTGCAAAGCAGAGTTAACCAGGTCACTTTTAAAACCTGGTTCAGTAAAAGTTCTATGTTTTGACCAATAATATTATCAGCTCTCTTCACTGAGGTAAAGGGATTTTACCAAAGATAGGAGAGGATAGAAGGGTAAAAGTATGAAAGAAACAGACTTGCCTCCTTTCAAAATTAATAATGATGCTCCCCAAAATCTTATTACTGAAATCCCCTGGAATCACAGAGATAGCACTTGCTAGAGATTTCACCTGCTGAGCCAGACAGATTAATTCTTACCATCAGAGAGATTGTCAGGGCGTAATGTGGAGAATCAGCTTTGGATTTAGCCAGGCCACGAAATGCATCCCTCTTATCCACTGTACCCAAAGGGCTTACTTAGTGAAACTTCTTAGCATCTCAAGAGTCTCAGGTTCCTTTGCAGAATAAGTGGGGATAATGTCTGGTTGAATTGGTAGTTACATGATCTGATAACACATAAAAATGCATGTTAAATGCTTGTCATGGGTAGTGACTCAATCCATGGTAGCACTGTGACTATAACTTTTATAGCAGATGTTGGAATGCACAGCCTTCATGATCCCAGTTGCTGTGCTACTTCCAGGAATCTCACGCCTTTGCTTTTCACACCATTGAGCAGCTTTCCTATTATGAGCTTTGGACATTGTTAGCCCTCTCTCTCTTCCTGGAAACAGATTTTTCACCTTCTTGTACAGACTCATCATTTTTTCCTTCCTTTCACATAGGAAGAGTGCAGAATAGCTGTGGACTGAGAACAGAACCCTGGGGAACCATAATGTTTAATAGGTAGTTAGAGGAAAAACATCTTATGAGGGATTCACAGAAGGACCAAGAAGAAAGAAGAAATCCAGAAAAACAAACAAATGAAACAATCCCAGCAGAGCAGAGTTTTAAGGAGGCTGTAATATAGAGCAAAATGTAGCCTAAAGGTCTAGAACGAGGCCTAAAAGAAAATTGTTCACTCAAATCCACGGATTCTCTCCTATCCAAGACTTTTGAGACTAGTCACACGTTTATGTGCCAGCTCCCTGGGTATGGAGGAGTCTTGTTCTCAGCAGAGAATACATCTAAACGGTCCCCTGAGATGAGACTGTCAGTGAGCACAGTGAGGATAATGGCTCAGCCTTTGTAAGACTGAGCCATGGAATATTGGTGTCCAGCAGTATTTAAGATTTGCATATTTATAAGTACTTGTAGGATGACATCAGAAATGCCAAAATAAAGTCTTCTCTCTATGGGGGAAAGCAAATCAATGCAAAAAGTTCTCGAGGGTCCAGGATTTTAGAGGTCCCAGAACTTACAGAGATCAACCCACTAAAGGTATGCTGTTAGAGGGAAGTAGGTTACTTTTCAGCTTGTTCTGTGAAGACTCTAAGTTCAAGCCCATTTATCCTCCTCTGCAGAAAGTCATGTACTCCAGTGATCCTAAACCAGGGCCTCAGGTGAGGTATGTACCTTCCAGACTGATTTATAAAGTTGAATTTAGGCATGCACTCCCTACCCACTTTCCATTACTTATCTATGGCCCCTATAAGCATCTGATCAGTTTGTAAAGCTTGACCTAGTCAAATCACGTGGTACACCTTTGCTTCTGCAAGCTGCAAATAAAGGTCTTTTCTTACACATTGTACTCTTCAGGCCTGCTGCAGACATTCATTTTAACCTGATTTCACTCAGATACGGTGGCAGAGGGTAAAAATTCTGCTCCTACAAATTGTGATTGACCTCAAGTGAATACATCCCTCATCCAGGGAATGTTCACATAGGGATGTTCTAGTGCTTCCTTCTCTTAGGGAAAAACATGATTAAAAACCATTTTTTTTCCTATGAAAACATGTTGGCACAAGAATCTCTTCTGTTTTAATAAGAATCTTGCCTTGTACTTTTTATGCTGTTTTCTTTTTGTTCCCCTTTCTCATAAATGCCATGGTAACATGGGTCTATTTCTTCACATTAAGTTATAAAATGGTTTTCTTGACCTATTGCTTTTTATAGGAGGCAGCACTTATGACCCAATTTTGATTTACACAGAGTCACAGGGAAGTGGAGCTGAACTTCAATGTCTTTATTTGTTAAGCAGTGAACCATGCCACACACTGCTTGTGGAGAGGGTCTAGGGCTAAGAAAGCCTCAGTTAGAGGCATCTTTGGGCCTTCCTTCTATGAAGCAGGATGAGAGAGGAACTAGGACTGCTTTCCTTGGGAATAACCTGCAGGTAACACAGGAGCTCTATGCTGGGGCGGGTGGTGCTGACTCACAATGTCACTTAAAGACAGGAGTTCCTTGTGCAGGAAGATGAAACACTCCAGATGGGAACATGAGGCTATTTTGCTCTTCTCCCAAAAGATATCAAGGGCTACAATTCATACACACATTTCAGTGTTAGCATGGTGCCTGCCACATAAATAGTTTGTGAATAAATGGACTTACTTTTGCTGTTTTCATTGAGGAGATTCAACATATGAGGGGTGGTGGTGAGATATGATGTCAAAAGGATCTTTCTTTTACCAAAAGAAAACCTATTCTAACAAAGTTACTGGGTAGTGGATCAGCAACTCTGGAAACAACATGAGACTCTTTCTCGGAAAACATAAGTGGTTCTGCAAATATCTTCCCTTCCTGACATGATAACCAGATTTGCTTTAGTAAATCCTTAACAGAAATAGATTTAAATTTACTGACAACTTCCGACCCATTAGATCTCTGTTTCTTGTTAATAAAAAGATGAAAGCACAGTTTGCCAAACTATACAGAGAAATATTTATATTTTTTGTTTGTTTAATGCTAGTTAAGGGAAACGTTGGTACAAGTGGGATGATTTAGAGAATGTCCACATATTACATACTGTGAGTTTCAATTGAATTAATTAGCTCTGATGACGTGTGTCTGCTTGATGATGTGGTTTTCAGAGATACAGATTGAGATTCATTTTGACAACATTTTAAGAAGATTAATACAATGTTAGACTTAGTTCTATTAGGTTTATATGTGTATAGATTCATCTAGGTGTTCACCTATTGAAGTTTTCTTGGCAGAAGTTTACCTCTTGTCATTCTTGTAGTACCATTTTTATACATATCATTGCCTACACCAGTGATTACATTGCCATTAAGTCTCAGGGAACTCAAGGCCTTGTCAGTGTGCCAGAATTTATTTTGGAGGATTCAGGCCAAATGATATCATCAAAGATTTTCTTAAAAAAGTCTAGGAGTAGTCATATATGATTACTTTATAGGTTGAATCTTCCTTTGCCTTACAGATACAAATTGGAAAATAAAAAAAAGCTATTAGCATTCATCATTCATTAATTTTGAAAGATGTTGTCATGATGGAGAATAAAGGTGGAATATAATTAATTACTATTTCCAACAAGCTTATGATTTAATAGTGAATATGTTCCATATACAAATAAATAGGATATAAGAAATGTGTCAAAGGTCAGTGCCTCAGTAATGCTACGAGAGTGGTCAGATGGTGAAAAGGTGCCTGGATATTGGGAAGGGCTTTGTGGAAAAGGAGGCATATGGGCACTGAATGATGAGTCAGGTGTTCATAGATGACAGTGGGTATGGGAGGAATCACAAGGACAGTCAGGGAACAGCATGAAGTCACTTGGCTGGAACATATTCAGGATACCCTGGAAGATGAGACTGAAGGTATATTTTAGAGCTGTGTCATGAAGAGTCATAGGCTAGACTAAGGTAAAAAGGTCATGTATCAATGTCATTTCTAAAGAGGCAGAGCAAAAGGACATGGGCTTTGGAGTTAGAAAGACCTAGGTTCAGATTTTGGTTCTTTCATTTTCTGTCTTTGGAATCTTGAGCAATTACTGTGTCACAGCATCTTCATCTTTAAAATTGAGGTAAAAATGCTTCTCTTGCACCTTACTTTAAAGTTTACAAATTATAGCAATTTAGAAAACACCAGACAAAATATGTTATGATATTTAGACATTATCTATTTGAGAGTTCCTCCATGTATAGATTCATCACAGGCTTTTTTTTTTTTTTTGTCTTGAGAGGGCACAGCTGGTCTGATTTATTGATTTGAAAGTGAATCATATCAGAGATTAGCACTTAGCAGAAATCACTTAATGGTGTCCGTTAGGAAGCTAAATTACTTTTGAGTTGTTTCCCAATTCCAGCTAACATCTTACATCTAGGTCCAGGATAATTCTTTCTATTGCTAATACTGCTCTTACAATGCCTCAAATAATTTTACTTCTCACTGTTAATCCCAACATGGTATTACTTCTACTTTTTGTTTTTCCTACAAGTAGCTGTTTGAATGAATTGACTTTGGAGCATGCCCAATTCCTTTATTTACCTTTTAATCCTTTCATGTCACTCTGGAATTACTGCAAGATGAGTCCCTGCAGAGATGGCATTTCAAGCAGCCTATAAGGATCAACTTTTTTTTTTTCCAGCACATAAACCCAATTTGGGGAATTATCACCTCAGGCATAAGGAAGATAGTTCTGGAAATGTCAGTCAGAAAGGCATGTGGAATAGTCCAGGTCCCTTTTACAAATTGTTTGGTGGGGAGCAAAATATCAACTCCATCAACTAGTCAGTGGGCGGACAGACCTTTGGAAATGTCTGCAAAACCCTCTGCTAGCAGCTAATCTCTGTAATTTCACTGACATTAGCAATAAACCTTGTAATTATACTGCACTAATCAGGAACACTGACAATAATGGAGTATCAATCACAACACTCATATATAAAACCAGTCAGACTCAGAGCCTAGCTTTGGCATCATTTGTAGAGTTAGTTTTAACCTAACTAAAAGGAGCCGATGGATGCAAGCTGGCTAAGTCACATGTAGCTCAACTATTTGTCTGATTATCTTGAATATGTTTTTCAAAATGCATCATTCATTAAGTTAAATTTCTCGTGCCAGTGTTTGAGCCTGTGCAGTTTCCTTCACTTAGAGTTTATTACAGCAATAACATCCTCAACACAGGGCATCTCCTGAGGATTAATGGCCAGCTGGGGTTAATGGCTGAAGGTAGAGCCAAAGGCCATCAATTCCTTCCCTCTAGTCATTAATTCTTAGGAGATGACCTGTCCTTTTATCATTATCGCTTGAGCCTGACCTTTATATGAAGTGATGTGACACCACAGGAATTAATCCTGTCATGGGGCTGCAAAAGATGCACCCACCAAGCTGGGAACTTTTTTTTACCTAAATTTGTTTTAGGACAACTTCCATTCACCACCAAATCAAAGTCATGCTCTATTTCTGTGTATATCCAATGAGCAGTTTTTTTTTTTTTTAAGAATCAGTCATTTCCTTTTTTCTGTGTATATCCAGAAAGCAATTTGTCTAGAATCAGTCATTTCCTTTTTTCTAGCTTCTAATGAGTGGTCAGAACTGATATTTATGAGATTTCCCTATTGTTTGATGTTTTAAAATGTTCATCTCTGCCAGGCAGCTCTCTTTTGGAGAAGTGTCTCATGACATTACATTTCCATCATTGTATAGGTACTGTTACATGTTCTCCTCAGAACCCTTAATTCAAACGTGCACAAAGAATCTTCCTCTGGGGTCTGTGTGTCTGTGCTGGAGAGGTGGAGGGAGCGGTCTGCAGGGAGTAAAGGGATATGAAGCACGAACCATGAATTCACCAAAAACTCTGCAAAGATTTTCTCTTTTGCAGGGACAAAGAGGCTTCTTTTTAATCAGCTCTTCGTTATTGTCTCCCTGATTATCATGTTCCCTGAAGATTTTCATACTTGTATTTTCTCCTGAAAAAATAATAATGGTGAAATTATTTAATAATGTTGCTTTGTCTTTTATCTGGTCTCGCACCCAAGAATCTCCAGGTGCTTGTAAAGATTAATTACGATTCATGAGGCTTACAAAATGGATCTTAATTTAAAGCACTTTAAAAGTTGTGAGACCTCAATAAATTAAGGAATAGAAGCTGAAACCTGAAGTTGGGGTTCATTTGATTGTAGAAGAAAGAGATTTCCTTCTTAATAATCCTGTGACATTTTTGCTCCAGAATTAGGATAAAGGATATAAGGCTAGATTCATGAAAGTGAATTAACTTCTCTTAAGCACTATGAATTAACTTTTCCAAAGCACTCTACCTGTGCTATTTATTACCGGGGAAACAGTGCTGCCTATTTAGAGTAGTGCATTAATCAGGATTCTTTGGCTCAAAAGTGACTGATACCCAACTAATAATGGCCTAAAAAGGGGAAAAAAAAATAACTGATGTAACTGAGAAACCTAGGTGTTGTTGCCCTCAGCTAGAGTCAATGACTCACATATGTCCATGAACACTCTACCACTTGGCTCTGCTTTCCTGGGCAGACTTTATTTTCAGACTGTCCTTCTCTGTATGCTGCCCCGAGCAGCTTCAGACTTATATCTTACAAGTTGAACAACCCTGGTTAAAAGAGCTTTTCTTTCCTGAAAGTTCCAGCCAAAAAAAAAAAAAACTTAAGAGTCCGCTTGACTTTTATCATGTGCCCACCCAGACCCAATTTCTGTGTCAGGTAGGATAAAATATGTTGATTGGCTGGGCTGATTCATGGGACTGTCCTTGAAACTGAGGGTAGAATAAACCATATCCAAACTGGGTGGGTTGATTTTGTGAGTAAGGATGGTTCTCCAAAGGGAAACCAAGTAATTGTTTCTAGAAGTGGGGTGGGGAAGGTATAGCTCAAGTGGTAGAGTGCATGCTTAGCATGCACAAGGTCCTGGGTTCAATCCCCAGAACCTCCTCTAAAACAAACAAAGAAACAAACAGACCTTATTACCTCCCCTCTCCCTCTAGCCCCACCCCCCAAAAAAGTAAAAATTAAAAAAAAAAAAACAGAAGGAGGAGGAATGGGAGTTGTGGAGGCAGAAATAACAGACCTTCACAGAAGGTAGGAGGACCTCAACATTCACATTTGCTTTTAGCACAGATGATTGAAGACCTCAGAGATAAAACTCAAAATTTCTGACCTTATTAATATAATGTTTCATTAACATACCATTTTCAAAAGCATGTTCCCTGGAAATTAGTCTCATTAGCTATTTCTTGAAAAAAAACACACAATGGTTATATAAAGTTAAGAAACAACAGAAAACTATAACCATCCATGGAAGTATGTTAGTATTCAGTAAGTATGCCCTTATAACACATAAAGATTTTATTGTATTTACACAATTAATAAACTCCTCATCAATTCACATATGTGTATATATTGTGTATATGTGTGTTTGCTTCCAAAATTTGTAATGTTGGAGATCATAAGTGTGATATAAAGTATGATGATCTCTTGAGGCAGAATGATACTGGGAGAGAGGAGAGGACCATTAAATGAAAGTGGACCGAGGTTCTTGGGGAACTGGCCCAACTGTAGAAACTAATGTTGGAGGTTCATTTGGCTATGCCAAGAAGTAGCCACGGAAAGTCACACTTCCTAAAATTATTAACACTAGATTTCCTACTGGGAAGAGCACACAGTGGCAGAGAATCTGTAGATCAGTCCATGGTTGTCTGTCAGGGGAGAATGTGCCCAGTAACTGCTGAGTTCTGAAAAAATCTGTCTTTCTGAGTAGACGTCAGGTGTTGTTCCTGGTCCTGATTCCAGGGCATTGGATTAGCATGAATGAAGAGGAGCAGGACCCTCTGGAACTGGTAAGAAGTCTGGAAAGTTATATACTTACTTAAAAAATTCTTAAAATTTTAAATTGTGGTAAAATACACATAACATAGAATTAGCATCTTAACTATTTTTAAGTGTGCAGTTTAGTTGAATTAAAAATGCATTCACACTGTTGTGTAACCATCCATGTCCAGAATTCTTTTCATCTTGAAAAATTAAAACTCTATACTTGTGAAGCAGTAATTCCCCACGTCTCCTTCCCCAAGCCCCCTGGAAATTAACATTTTACTTTCTGTCTCTGAATTTGACTACCCTTAGTACCACATATAAATGAGATAATATAGTACTTGTCTTTTTGTGACTGGCTTAATTTACTTAGTGTAATGTCCTCAAACTTTATCCATGCTGTGGCATGTGCCAGAATTTCCTTCCTTTCTAAGACTAAATAATATTTCATTGTATGTTTATACCACATTTTGTTTATTCAATGATTATTTTTTATACTCTGTGATTTCTCAAAATATACCTGTTGATTCATTGCAGTTTCTATCATTTCTCCACTTTTTTCTCTTGAAATTAATTCTGGATGGTGATGGAGGGGTGAGGTAACTGGATCTCCCACCTCATTTCAGTCTCACCTCATCTAAATCTTAGGCATATGATCCTAGTGAAATAAGACTGTTGTATCATTTCATATTTTATGTTCCTTCTCTATGGTTAATGAGTAAATTCTTATCTGTGAGTTCTATTGGATTTGGCTCTTGATAAGTAAAGCCAAATGATTAGAATTTTTTAAAAAAGAAAGAGGGAGGGTGGGAAGAATAGAGGTGGAGGGGAGAGAGAGCGAAAGAGAGACAGAGGCAGAGAGACTGAGGGAAAAAGTAAAGAAAGAAACTTTTTTTTCTCAAGCACTTCATTCCTGCAATTAAAAACTGTGGATTTCAATATTGTTTCTGTTAAATATTTGTAAAAGTCTATATAGTGCTTGAAAGCCATGCGTTTGACTCATTTTTCAGTCTATGTCAAATGCTAAGCCAAGAGCAGTATGTATAGATAACCAGTGCTGCTGTTTGAATGGTAGGGGGACAATTATGGATAAAAGGGACTATAAAACAAACAAGCCCAATGACATGTGTCAATATCATATCAATATCAATCAATATTGCCTTGCTATATGAGCATTAAAGGTAACACATGTAAAGCATCTGACATATAAGTATTCAGAAACGGTGGCTGTTATAATAGTATATTCAACCTTTCTGGTGAGATTTTGAATGAGTTTTGACAATAGATTTTGACTTGGTTAAAGGTTATACCCTCAAGTTCACGCCAGATCATTTGGACTTTTGAGCTCATAACTTAAGAATGTTTATGTCCTTTGAATAACAGAGTGGTAATGGAAAGGCTGATGCTATATTTTGAAAGTTGAGAGAGTGGAGACTCTATTCTTACAAAAAGAAAGGACTATCCAGTTTTCTTCTATCTGAAAATGTTAACTTATGCTTACATGTAACATTATACTTTTTAAAAATTGAAGTATAGTCAGTTTACAACATTGTGTCAATTTTTGGTGTACAGCATAATACTTCATTCATACATATATGTACATATATTCATTTTTATATTCTTTTTCATTATAGGTTCCTACAAGATATTGAATATAGTTCCTTGGGCTATAGAGTGTACATTTTTATATATAGTAGTTAATATTAATAATTCTTGAACTCCCAATTTATCCCTTCTCACCCCTTTCCCCTCTGGTAACCATAAGTTTGTTTTTTAAGTCTGTGAGTCTGTTTCTGTTTTGTCTTCTTTTTTTTTTTAGCTTCCACATATAAGTGATATCATATGGTATTTTTCTTTTTCTTTCTGGTTTGCTTCACTTAGAATGACAATCTCCGGGACCATCCATGTTGCTGCAGATGGTATTATTTTATTCTTCCTTATGGCTGAGTAGTATTCCATTGTATAAATATACCACATCTTCTTTACCCAGTCATCTGTTGATGGACATTTAGGTTGTTTCCATGTTTTAGCTATTGTAAGTAGTGCTGCTCTGAACTTTGGCATGCATGTATCTTTTTGAAGTAAGTTTCCGTCTGGATATATGCCCAAGAGTGGGATTGCTGGATCATATATGGTAAGTCTATATGTATTCTTTTGAGGACTCTCCATACTGTTTTCCATAATGGCTCCACCAAACTACATTTCCACCAACAGTGTGGGAGGGTTCCCTTTACTCCACAGCGTCTCCAGCATTTATCATTTGTGGACTTTTGATTGATGGCCATTCTCACTGGTTTGAGGTGATACCTCATTGTAGTTTTGATTGCATCTCTCTGATAATTAGTGATATTGAGCATTTTTTCTTGTGCCTTTTGGCCATTTGTATGTCTTCATTAGAGAATTACTTGTTTAGCTCTTCTGCCCATTTTTGGATTGGGTTGTTTTTCGGTATTAAGTTGTATGAGCTGTTTATCTATTTGGAAATTAAGCCCTTGTCAGTCTTATCATTTGCAAACATTTTCTCCCAGCCTGTAGGTTATCTTTTTGTTTTGTTTATGGTTTCTGTTGCTGTGCAAAAACTTATAAGTTTAATCAGGTCCCATTTGTTTATTTTTGCTTTTATTTCTATTGCCTGGGTAGACTGCTCTAGGAGAACATGCTAGGATTTATGTCAGATAATATTTTGCCTATGGTTTCTTCTGAGAGGTTTGTAGTGTCTTGTCTTATGTTAAGTCTTTAAACCATTTTGAGTTTACTTTGATTAGAATAATTGTTTTATGTAAATATCTATCTATCTATCTATCTATCTATCTATGATTAGTTATATTTAGCTGTATTACCAATAATTCAAATTCCCCTTATGTAAAGACAATAGTTTTGCTCATCTTTTCCTTATTTAAATGGAACCCCAGGCTTTACTTAAGAGGGAGTGATGTACAGGTTGAAGATATGGACTCTGGGATCAGAGAACGGTGATTTTAAACTCAGGCCTTGCCGTGTACTAGCTGTATGACCTAAAGAGTGTTATTTAACCTCTTGCTCAATTTTCTTACCTGTCAATATGAATAAAATAGAATCTACCTTTTAGAGTCAATGTGAGAATTAAATGAAATAATAATACAGCATTTACTGCAAGATATGACATGTGGTAGGGGTCAAAGTTGGCTGTTATCATTCACAACTTCTACCTCCATTTGTGTAATGAGTTTCACCTTGCAGTACTTAAAAAATATTATCTTTCTTGGCAGTTTGCTATTATTTTCTGAGTATTGTGGGAGTTCTTATTTCCTGCCAAGAGGGCCATCCTCAGTTTCTCCTGTGCAGGCTGTCTTCCACCCAGTGGCTGAAGTTTTCTGCTTTTTTTTTAATAAGATACTATTTTCAGAGTCAAGTGCAAGGGCCTATAAGGTACTCCTGTGGTAAGGAGTGAGGCTGATGTGATGCTGCTAGCACTGTGCTGTTTGAATTGATTTGCTTCTAAAGCCACTCCTAATCCTGGTTGGCTTCCCTGCCTGGTGCAGTTGTCTTGGTTTTGACCACTACTGGGTATGATCTCTAGGGAGTGCTGGCTCTCTGAAAAAGTTTCTTGCTGAAATTTTTCTCAAACTAGAGGAGTATTCTGTGCTTGTCCTTGGCAGTATGGCTTCTTGTTACTTGGTTAGTTTGACTTGAACCTGCATTTTAGAATCTGACTTTTTTTTTTAAGGAATCTCTTGTTTCCACCTAACAATTAAAGACAATCAGACAAAACAAATAGACTAACAAAAGCGGTTAATATATAGAATTTCTAACAAATTCTTTACAAAAAAAGAAAGGCTATTAAGGATCATAAACAATTTATTTATTTTTTTTAATTTTGGGGGGAACTTTAAATAAGGTCTTGTAGCAATTTATCAGATGAAGAGCAAAGATAGCCTGGGATATAGCTTTTAATTAGGTATACAATATAGTTAGTGGAATTTGTCTTTGTTCAAAGCATTCTTAAACATCTACCATTTATGTAGCATTGTGGCAGTTGCTGAGAACTATTATAGAAGAAAATCTGTCTCAGTGATTAACAGTTGGGTGATCTTGGAAAAGCTACTTGATATCTGTGCTAGTTTTGATTGCAAAATGTTTCTAATTCTTCGCTCTGCACTCTATCCATGTGACTTTGTAGCTCCTCTCATTAAGAGGTGGTATCTGTTTCCTTAATCCTTGACTCTGGATTTGGCCTTGTAATTGCTTTGGCCACCAATGAGGTGGCCAAAAGAATGAGTGGTTGTGTGGTTCTTTGGAGCCCAGATCTCTCACCACATTTAAAGAGATCATGTGAAGGAAAAGGATTCCCAGCTAATGAATTGCCACTCCCCAGAATCAGAATCAGGGTCTCCTACCTCATCTGCAGTGACAACAGATGTTTGAGAAAGTCCAGCAGAGATCAGATATCTATCTCAGCTGAACCCAGCCTCCATTATTGACTTACAGAATCGTAAAGTATAAATGATTATTGTTTTTAACTAAATTGATTTAGTAAAGCTCTGAGATTCACTTATCCCATTTGTAAAGTGGAGATGATTACGTCTGCCCCAGACAGTGGTTAGGAAGACTGTATGATATGAGAGCTATTATAAGCCTATCACCATGGCTGACACACAGCGTGTGTCTAATTAAAGTCAATTCCCTTTACACCCCTTTTATCAGCTCCAACTCCCTTCTCACCCCTTCCCTCCCTAAAGTTTTTTCCCTTGGGTCAAAAAAGCAAATAGTTAGCACTTTGAATAATTCCATTGCCACATAGATGGCTAAGGTGCTGTGAATATGTAATTAAAATGATGAATGTTCAGCTCATGTTAGAATAACAGGCATGGTGAATGCACCCAGAACACATCTTGATTAAGTGGTTTGACCCACATGCTTTCTCACTGGCTACAGACCAAATACTGAGTGGAGTTGTGTGAGGTTGACTGACAGGCTCTGCATAACTCAGGGAAGGATGATGTTGGAGGGTCTGGTTTCACCAAATGCCACCCATTATATTTGGTATTTCTGGATCAGTTAATTATTGAAATTTGTTTTACAGCACAGCTTTCATTAATTTGCAAGTATTATATGTTTCAGCTGACTTGAATATATTTTGAACATTACTTGACTTGACAAATATGTATTGAGAACCTGATATGTGTCATGACTAGAGATACAGCATAGACATGTAACTTGTCCTTATGGAGCTTAACTATGTTCTGTTCCTAAATTACTTTCCATATGCAAGTCTCCTCATCCCCAGGGACTCTGAGAAGTTCATTGATGCAACACTGACTCAGTCTGGTTGTTAGATCTGTTATAACCATATAACCAAAGTTGAATGTAATGAGTATAATCTTCTTGGGACTAAATTACAATAAGATGAATAATGCCTCCAGGGGCTGAATAATACGTATTGTTCAATGACTTCATTATACTGATATCTGCTATTAAACAATTCATCTGCCTGCACTGCCAATCGTCTACTGTTTGGAATTTTGTTAGATGCCCTGAATCTTTGATTTATTTTCATCCATTTTTTTTCTGTAGTCATCCATTTACTCATCAGCTTCTCAAATACACATGCCCTTGATGTGCCAGACATGTGGTCTTTGCTCTATAGGAAATTCTGGTCCAGTGAATTGAGGCAGACAAGTGACTAGGACAACAGAAAGAAACCTTCAGCTAGAAGTTTTACAGGGGACCACGGAGCAGGGACAAGGAGTCAAGATGACTTTAACCTGGGACAGCTTGTTTTGATCTGAGTCAGAATCTCTCCCATTGGAAAAAAAATTTATCTTCACCCCAGAAAGCTAACCCTACAGCCATTTCTTTTCTTATTTCCATATTCCAGTCCTGAGCTTTTCTGTCTTGCAGCACTCAACCTGGGGTTTCTGAATGTGCCAGTTCTACCCCCCTAAGGCTGTAATGGATCTAAAGGTATGAAACACTTGGCCAGACTTAGGAAGAAGATACATATACAACTACAGTGTGTGTTAGTTTGATTTTATAAGAAATTCTCTCAGTTATATTTCTGTTTAGTTGTGGGTGATATTTATGGACAAGTGATCTTTGTAATACCAGTAATTGTATTTAGGAAGTGCTTATTGCCATGAATTTAGGCAGTTAGTAGTTTTATTAGTTTGCTCTGGCTGCCATTACAAAGTACCACAGACAGAGTGGCCTACACAACAGAAATGTATTTTCTTACCTCCTGGAGGCTCAGTGTTAGAGAGCACGGTTTTAGCAGGGCTGGGTTTCTTCTGAGGCTACCCTTCTGGCTTGTATATGGCTGCCTTCTCCCTGTGTCTTCATCTGGACTTCCCTCTGTGTGAGAGTCTGTGTCCTAATTTCCTCTTATAAGGACAGCAATGATACTGGATTAGGTCCCTTCTAATGACCTCGCTCTAACAGTCTCCTCTTTAAATATCCACTCTCCAAATACAGCCCCATTCTGAGATATGGGGCATTGGGACTTCAACATATGAATTTTGGGGGAACACAATTCAGCCCATAACAGAAGTTTTCACCAAAAATGTTCATGAAAGTCTGAACATGTGTAAGCAACAAATAAATTGCCACTTTATTTTTTAACATAGCTCATAAAATATATTCAACTATTTTAAAGAAAAGAGGCCTGCTGTTTCATGGCACTTGGTATTTGTTTATGTATATAAGCTCAGTTGCCTCAACTGTGAAGGAAAGGAGAGAGGAGTCTGAATTTTTGGAGAGGCCAGAAATGGTGTGAAAGCCTTTGGTTTACTTGAGCTTCTATATATTCATTTTCTTAGTCCAGTAATAAAATTAAGGCATATGATTTGAAAATATTACCTAAAGAATTCTTTTTTGAGCTGGCAGTTAGCCAGCTTCTTCTTTGTATATTGTCAGGAGAATTTCTTCTTCTCTTCTCTTTGTTTTATGAGCCTTCAGTTTGATTTCTGTTCTAGCAAGGCATTTGTTGACTAATGGTATTTCTCTTTGCCTGTGTCACGTGTGTGCATGAGTGTGTTTGTGTGTATGTGTGTGTGTGTATGTGTGTGTACGTGTATATGGGAGAGAGAGAGAGTGATTAGGAGAGAGCAAGAAAGCACATTTGCTTTGGGTTAACATATATCAACTCTTGTTATCCATCTTGAAATTCAGATAGAGAATTATCTAAGGGAAAAAGAGGATTATTCATTGAATTTATACATAGGATAAATAATATTTGTGTCCCACTCGGTTAACATTCAAAATTTTACTAACATTACTAGAATTTGGAAGAAAGTAGCAAAATTTCAGTCACAGGCAATGCTGATGTACATAAAATAATCTGGTGTGAAGAATTAGCTGTCTTATTTCATAATTTAGTGGGATATTAGTTAAACTGTTTTTTAGGTTTGGTTACACATGAACAGTTGCACATGCTCACTCTTGAAACTCACCTGTGATTTTTTTTTTATTGAAATACATGGTCAGTTACAATGTGTCAATTTCTGGTGTACAGGACAATGTCCCAGCCATGCATATACATATATATATTTGTTTGCATATTTTTTCATTAAAGGTTATTGCAAGATATTGAACATAGTTCCCTGTGCTACACAGAACCTTTTTTAAAATGTATTTTTACATATAGTGGCTAACATTTATAAATCTTGGACTCTGGAATTTTTATCTTCCCACCCCCTTTCCCTGGTAATCATAAGATTGTTTACTGTGTCTGTAAGTCTGTTTCTGTTTTGTAGATGAGTTCATAGTGTCCTTTTTTTTTTCTTTTTTTTTTTAGATTCCACATATGAGTGATATCATATGGTATTTTTCTTTTTCTTTCTGGCTTACTTCACTTAGAATACCAACCCCTAGGTCCATCCATATTGCTGCAAATGATATTATTTTATTCTTTTCTAAGGCTGAGTAGTATTCCATTGTATAAATGCACCACAACTTTTTTATCCAGTCATCTATTTAGGTTGCTTCCATGTTTTGGCTATTGTATACAGTGCTGCTATGAACATTTAGGTGCATGTATCTTTTTGAATTAGAGTTCCCTCTGGATATATGCCCAGAAGTGGAATTGCTGGATCATATGGTGGTCTGTTTTTAGTTTTTTTGAGGAATCTCTGTACTGTTTTTCATAATGGCTGTACCAAACTACATTCCCATAAGCAGTGTAGGAGGGTTCCCTTTTCTCCACACCCTGACCTCACACCAGTCAGAATGGGCCATCATTCAAAAGTCCGTGAACCTGTAATTGTTATTACAAATTTTTTAAAGAAAAGAGATATATAGATTAGATGTCTAATTATCAGCTCAAGTTATATGTTGAAAGGCATTTACCTTCTTCTGATAATCATAATTCATAAGCCATTGAACATTCTTTCTGTTGTTCAACTCTCCACAGAGACTGTGGATTCAAACCTCTTTCTCTTCATGCTTTTTGTATTGGGTCTTCTGGTGTCATGGAATCACAAAATGACTCTGAGCTCTATCAGGTGTTAGATGTTTTAGACAAGGCATCATAATTTTACACGAATTTCATTCGGCCATGTGACCCACAGTGAAGTGAAGAAGTCCCACGGAATGTCTTTGGCAATGCCCATGCTCTGTGCTATTATTGATGCTGGTAGTTTGCTGTCTTCAAGGGGATTCCCTGAGAAAGAAACACAAAACCCTGTCGATTTAATTAGTCCTCTTTTTTGTAGAGCACTAGCAAAGAAATTCCTATTTATTTTTTATTTGAAATACAGTTGACATACAATATTATATTAGTTTTGGGTGTGCTGCATAGTGATTTGATACTTGCATACATTATTAAATGATCACCAGGATGAGTCTAATAACCATCGATTCCCATATAAATTTATTATATTGACCATATTCCTTATGCTGTATATTACATCCCTGTGACTTACTTACTTTACAACTGGAGGTTTTTTACCTCTTAATTGCCTTCATTTATTTCATAACCCTCCAACACCCTCCCTTCTGGCAACTGCTGGATACTTCCCTGTATCTGTGAGTCTGTTTTAATTTTGTTTTGTTTGTTTGATTGTTTTGTTTTTTAGATTCTACATATAAGTGAGAATGTGCAGTATTTGTCTTTCTCTGTCTGACTTATTTCACTTAGCATAATATCTTCTAGATCCATCTATGTTGTTGCAAATGGCAAGATTTCATTCCCTGCATGGTCTACTCCCTGCTTATTTTTCTAACCTCATCTAATTCATTTATCCCAGAACTCGCTGGTTCAAGTTATTTAGCCTCTTTTCTGCTCCTAGAACAGACCAAGTTCTTTTTAACCTCAGAGACTTTGGACATACTTTTTCCTTTGCCAAGAAATTTTTTTTTGCATCATCTTCTTTTTTTTTCTCTCTCTCTCTGTTTCATACTTTTGAAGTCAGCTAAAGCGTCACTTCCCCAAAAAGGCTGTCTCTAGCTTCTAAAGAAGGGATGGAAGTAGATCTCTCTTACCTTGTTCTATTCCAGAATTCTTCAGTTTTACAGCTTATCATAATTTGTAGTTATTTCCTTTATGTGTTCGTTTTTGGTCTGCCTGCAAGTTTTATGAGAGCAGAATCCTGTCTGCCTTGCTTTCCATAGCACCCAGTGCTGAGAACAATGCCATTAATTGAATAAATACTTTTGAAGGAATGAATGAGAAAATATCATTCTGTCTAGGGAAAGAATACTTTATGTAAAGTTATGTAGCGTATTGAAGATATGGCTTACCAGTAGCTCCAGAAGGGGAATTATCACCAAATCTTTTGTCCTGACATGAGAAGATGCAAAAGACATTGGACTTGACTAAATTAATAACATTTGTGAAGATTTTAACACCCTACACACTCAGAAATGAACAGGCATCAGTAGCATCGTGTGGTGTACTTCAGTGGCAAAGATGTTCATTGCAACATTGGTAATAGCACAGGATAGAACTTCAGCAACGTGAGGCATGAAAGGAGAAAAGGATAAAGTTCTGTAGAATTGTAAAAAGAACTGGTATGCTGAGAATCACTCTCTGGGGATCCTCAGAACTACCTGGATGGAACTGAGCAATGATGTGACTAGAGGGCACAGGCCTAGAGATATTATTTTGTTTAAAAAATTTGTATGACCTTGTTTATTCAACCCAGACTAAGGTACTCTAGAAACTATATATTATATGTAGGACTAAGTATTATCCAAGCATTACATAAATGTTTAGGATCCAAATATTTCCTCTGGCTGCTGCAGTGATCTGTTATGGTATAGAACTATTTTTGCATGCAACACAGTGAGAGGTAAAGATAAGTCAGAGATAATTAAGATGGAACTTGATAAATGCTATGGTAGGGGAATAATAGTGTGTTACAGAAGCACATGGAAAGTCATTTAGCGTAAAGAATAAGTAGAAGGTAACCTCTGGAAGCTTAATTCATTGATTTACCAATCTGCTCAATGTTTTCTGCATCAGAAATTTGAGTTGGGCACTCTGAGCAGTTTTGCTTCATGTGGCACTAGATGAAGTGACGGGATGGCTGGAAGTCTAAATGACCTCATTCACTTGCTGAAAATTGGTGCTCACTGTACGTTGGGAGCTCAGTGGGGACTGTCAGCCTATAGGCTCTGTTTTCCAAGTGGCCCTCTTTGCACATCTACTTGTGCTTCCTCACAGCATGGTGATTGGGTTTGCAAAGGAAGCATTATAAGCAGTAAAGCTGGAAGCTGTGCAGACCTTTTAAGACCTTGCAAGAGAAGTTATACGGTATAACTTACAACATATTTTATAGTTCCAAACAGATCATAGGACCCATCCATATTCAGGGAGAGAGGAAACAGACTTCACCTGTTGATGGGAAAATGATAAGTTCATGTTGTAAAGGAACATACTGAACAGGAGATTTTACTCTGGCCATCTTTGGAAACATAGTCTACCACACTGGTCTAAATCTCTTGTTACTTTGTTTATTTTTTGGCCTTGAATTTGAAGGCAACTAACACTTTCCTCTTGATAATGACTTTTCACATCATGAAGTCATGGAAACAATGATCTTTTCTTTTATCTTTTCTTTCAACTCTTTCCCTCCAGAAATACTTGATAAAGTCATATTTCATGACTTGAATTAATTCTTTTGTATTTTTGGAAGATGGCCAATTTCTTAGTATCTTTTTAATCAGCACATTATATAGCATACTTGACTCTCAATAGAAATGGACAAATACTAAGCAAATACTGAAAGATTTCAAAATTTGTAACTTTGTATGAGTAAATACATCCTACTGTCAATGTGATGTATTGAAATGAACAGTGTTGTTTTAGTTGGGGACCTGATTCTATCACTTGGTCTCTGATCACTACTCTGTACTAGTTTGAGCAAATCACATGTCTTTGGGATTCAGTTTCCTTCTGTGTAAAGTGGGTGCTATGGACTTGATATCAAAGACTCTTTCTAACCTTAAAATTATTTATATTTTCAGAGAAGTTTGGTGAATGTTAAAAATTTTTGATGACTATTTGAGTTTTCTTAGTAATTCAGTTTGGAAAGAAGTTATACACTTCTTGTGTCTGTTTTAGTAAAATAACCCAAATATTCAAAATACTCTTTTTTTCTCATTAAGATTTGGTGGCTAATTATTTCAGGGTAATGTTAAATTAATTTGAGACTTTAAAAAAAGACTATGGTCTTATTAAGTGTGAAATACATTGATTTTTTTTCAAACTAAAAGTTAGAACTCTTGCTTTTATTTGCAAGCTGAATTTGAGTTTAGTCAAGGAAGCTTCCTAATGGCATATACAAGTGATAGAAACTCTTAGAGTTTATAGATCATTGCAGTAGAAACACATTCATGTGAGTATCGCACTGTTTGATTATTTCAGCTATTTCTTTACATATTCATCCATGAATTTATTGTTGCCAGCATTTAATAATCATGGTATGATTTCTCACAGCAGCTCTGTAAAGTAGATGACATCATTATTTCCATTTTACAGGTAAGGAAACAGAAGCATATTTAGAGTTAGCAAGTTGCCCAAGATCATATATCTTATACTTGGTAGAGCTGGGAATCAAACCCAGGGTTTTTGATTTCAGCCTCTTAACCCTGTGGCATACACTCCTTTTTAACCTTGGAATCACCATTTTTTCCGCTGAATTCCATTCATAAATTCAACGTGGTGTTCCAGGAATGAGGCCCTAACACTAGGGCACTAAGTCTAATAAATATTGGAAGTTCTGAACCATTTGTATAATGAATCCCAGACTGAGTGATGAGCAGATATCACAAGGTCTGGGGGCTTAATGGGCTTCTTCTCCAGCATGTTTAAGAACTTTCCCTTGTACATCTGTCATTGTTTCATGGTCCTGTTAAAATGTCATTATTTTACTTCTATGCCAGAGCTTTTCTTGCATTTCAGTTTTTCGGACTCAGTGTTGCTTCAGAGGAGTAGGTTGATAAAAATAATTTGTCATATAAAAAAACCATCCAGTAACAGACTATTAAAAATAGTGCAAATTACTTAGAAGTACAAACATGTTTTATCTTGAAAATTTATATGAAACATTTGCTTAACTGGAACAATTTTGCATATTCACTTCCATCTGCCAATGAAATATTCCCTTGGATGAAACTACTTCTTGTTCTGAATATTCAATGTTAACTTTTTTCTTGGCTGTTTAATAAATTCACATGTTTATTACAAACACAAATCAGGCAGTTTTAGGCACTGTAAATATTACATACATGTGTAATCTTTTGTTTAATACATTTGAGTTTAACCTGCTATTTATTAACATACATGAAAACTACATATAACTCATCTGAAGACAGTTTTTAAAACATAATGAATATACTTAATTTTGAGATTCATTTTGATAGTTTAGTGTCTCTTATAATGCAGGAGCTATTGTAACATACTTATTGGGTGCTGTCTATTGGAATTTTTTATTGGATGGCTTCAGTCAGAAGACTGGGGTTTTAGTTTCTTAAAGGACACCTTTTAGTTTATATTTGTGACATTAAGTCACATTTTATCTTAGGTTTAGTGAAGATGCAATGGGCTCGAGTAAGATATTGCATGGAAAGTTACCTTCACAATTGTCTTATCATCTTTATATCTTTAACAGCTCCTGCTACCCCCTGGTCCTGAGATAAGAGCTGCTCTTGTTCAGGGTCTCCTGAAGCTTGAATCCTAGTGAGGAGAAAGAGCTCCAGATTCTGCTTTCAGTGCTCTGATATAATCCACTTGCTGTACCCTGATTCTCTCTTTCCTTGTGTCCACGCCTGACTTTCACTTGCTGTTGTGCCAAGACACTTGGATTTAACTTTCTACTGGATTAACTCTGGGTTGTCTGCTCAAGCAATCAATTTTGGATTGTCTCTGATGTGCTGCTTTGGCTCTACCTTTTCCTTACCTTTGGCTCTTGTGAGTTTGGCCCAAACCACCCTCCCCAGAATCTCAGAACCTGCATTACCCTCTGAAATATCAGGGACTGCTTATCTAGGAGAGAAACAGGCACTGTGTCTGTTGCTGACACTGCAGAGGAGACTGGGACACAGTCTCTGCCCCAAGAAACTTGTTTACCTGTTGCAGTGAGGGGAACAGAAATACACAGACTTTCTCATGTGATAAGTGCAGTGTAAGTTCCTGCATAAAATTTTGTGAGAACACAAGAGGAGGCCATGAAATCAAGTTTCACAGTTAGGAAAGATCATTTGTAAGACTTGTCACTTGAAATGAGGCTTGATGATGTGAAGGCAGTAGCTAGGTGTATGTGTATGAAAGGGACACTGTTTTTATTTTAAGGCAAATCATGGAGTACAGAAACAACATTGAGTCAATAAGGAAATACAAACATTGGAATATTGCCAGAATGTAATATGCAATGTAAAAAGGCAAAAAATGATAAGGCAGAGGTTGGGTCATGAAAACTCTATGCTATAGTGAAAAACATGGGCTTATCTTGTACTGACAGAAAACCTGAGCTGTAATGCTTTCCTGTTTTGTCTAGTTATATGCCAAGTGGCATCCATTTACTTTTCTCCTAGAACTAGCACTTTAATTTGGTTTCAGAGTGCTCACCACTGTCTTATTTACTATCTATGGGGTTGAGTCATATTAGGTCCACTCCAAGTTCAGGCACATTGTGCAGACCAGACTGATAAGATCATTCCATCTGTCTGATCACAGCTGGTCCCTTCTTCAGGTTTCTCTCTCTCTCTCTTTTTCTCCCAAACACTTGTAGTAATAGAAGTTACTATAGTACGTATGTGTGTAGGATGTGGAATAGGGATGATAGAGCTGGAGGACATGGAAGGAAATAACTACCCTCAAAAAGAAGTTCTATAGGATAAGCCAATTCCCTAATACCTGGCTGGTGATGGTGCTATGGCTCTAAACAAATAAGAACCTTCGTACTTTTTTCCTACTTACCCCTCCTCCCCAGATTGCAGGTTTGTTTTGTTTGAGATGGATAAATATGGATAGATCATCAAATTGTGTATATTTTTCACCCTAACTCTATTCATTTTAAAATTATTATAGATGCTTCCAATATTCTGAGAATATTGGAATTATATCTTTCTTTATGATTATTTTCCTAGGAATTTAGATCCAGGATATCTAAATAGATCCTCTGTGAAGTATTTCTCATGCAACTCCAAGCCAGTAATCTAACATTTATAATAGCAGTTTACTGTTTGCAAACCAGTTTTCCCATACAAGATATTATTTGATTTGCATATCAATTCTGTGAACTCCGTATTATAAGAAGTTTCATCTTACAGATGAGAGAAAAAATTGACCTTCTCTGTTAACTAAATGAATGGCCCTCATTCACATAGCAGATTGAGCCGTGAATATGTCTTCCTCTATATCATACTGCCTCTCAGTCACTCTAACAGTAAGTTTGGAAGATGAGTCTGAGAACATGTTCATCACCTCCCTTTGCTAATAAGGCTGCAGAAGTACAAGAGAAAACAAAATAGTGGCTGGAGCTGAAACAAGAGATCAGTGCAGGTCTTTTAACTTCTTAACTTGTGAGCTGTCAACTTTATCCACGACTTCTTTTTGCATAACTGTATAGCTAGTTTCTTTTTTTAATTGATTTTTTTCTAAATTTTATTTATTTATTTATTAGTGTAGATGATTTACAATGATAATTTCAGGTGTACAGCAAACAATTCAGTTGTACATACACATATATGTATTTTCTTTTTCAGATTATTTTTCATTATATGTTATTACAAGATATTGAATATAGTCCCCTGTCCTATACAGTAGGTACTTGTTCATTTTATACATGGTAATGTGTATTTGTTAATCGCCAACTCCTAATTTATCCCTCCCCCACCCTTTCCCCTTTGGTAACCATAGTTTCTTGACATACCCGTTAACACTGATTGGGTTTTTTACCGCTGGCCTGCTCCTCTCTGATCTTTTGTCTAATGCTGGGACACATTAGTTGTGTCATTTGCATTGTATTATCAGCTAGGCTATGAATATGACTTCCTTAACCACAGAAGAAAAATGATAGCTATTTATCAGACTCAGACTCTGTATATCCAAACTATTTTAGCTGCAGGGTGCTTGTTATGAGCACCCAAAATACACATTATGGCATGTGTAATGGTATCAATTTGACAAATAATTCACATATATGAAGCTTCTAAAATGCATTGAAATTGAAATGGTTTTGAAACTATAATTATCAGCAGAATCCTGGCTTTCAGTTCACCTTGGGGTCATAATTTTATCTTTTGAACATTCTCTCAGGAGAGTAGTACCACTGAATGGACTTTCTTACTGGCTTCCCTATTGAACTCTGGTGAGTTTAGAGTGTGTCAGGAAAGTATTTTAACTCCATCCTATTTCTGCTTGGCTGGAAAAAGCTTTTAATATCTGGAAAGCTCACATTTTGTAAATGTGGGTTGTAAAAGTAGTTTCTTTAAGAGAAAAACATGCCATTGCTTTCTAAATATGAAAAAATTATATGGCTTACATACATTTGGTAGTTTTATATCAACACACCCATCTCTGCAAAGTGCTTATTATTGCACAAATACTGTGTCTTATCCCAGGTTCAATGTGCAGTTTCAATAAATAGATATCAGAATGTTGTATATAATCATACTAAATGTTATCTTTGAAAAAAGACCTAATAGAAGTTCTAAATATTCGGGGATTCAAAATAATTATATTAGTGTTTATGATGATGATATTCTAAGGTACAGTTTATAATAAGAGACCAGTTAAGTTTGTTATGATCTTTGGAGAATACACGCTTGATATGTTGCAAACAAAGAATAATTATACCTTTCCTATTTTTTTGTTATATACTATGTGGCACTGATCTCGATTTATTTAAAAAATATGTTTATATAAATATAGTTCCATATTTAGAGTGGTTAAGTTATTTTTTTTCTTTGTGCATAGGAGCATTTCAAAAGGAAGGTGAAACTAGCTGTCTTTGTATTTGAATCCTTTTTTTGGAATCATTAGGTTTTCCCACTGGATGATGGGTTTTTCTTCTACTGTAGAAAAAATCTTTTCAATTATGCTGTGTCAGTTCATAACAAGAGACACAGCACCCTAGAATGTTAGAACTGGTAGGGGCCTTAGTAATTGTCTAATCACTGACCACAACTCACATAAACGTGTTTTATATTGCAACCAAATGTACACACATGAATACCCAGTCCCCTGCCTGTTCCACACAAAGATACACACATGCTTGTAAACAAAACTGGAACAAGAGTGTTTATGCTTTGTGTGATGTACATTAGCAGTTCTTCTCAATTAATTCATTAAGGAAATGCTGATCTCAGCTCATCAAGCTGGTCTCACCACCAGGACCAGCTACATATTTTGCAGGGCCCGAAGCCAGATGAAACTATGTGTCTCCTTGGTTAAAACCTTATTTTAAAATTTCAGATGGCAATAGTGAATTATTAATCCAATGGTGGAGCCCTTCTGAGCATGTGAGACAGCACAGGTTTGACACCAGTGAGATCACTGCTGCTTATCACTTGTGAATGCATTGTGGTCAAGCAGTTTTAAAACCCTCTAAAGCAACTCTCTCATTTTACAGATGTGAAGCCCATTGAAGGTGAGCGATAGGATACAAGAATGAAGTGCAATAGAATGGCAATTCTCTGATCACTGTTCCAGTGTTCTTACCACTAATCTCAATTAGATTACTCTAGGGATGGGATAATAGAGTTACAAATTTTCTGTTTTATGGTGAGCCATTACCTCCTCCAAGTTTTTTAAAATTTAATTTTTTAATTTAGATGTTGTTGAAAATGTTTTTAATATCACTTAGTCTATCTTCATGTCTTTGTGAGAGTGAATAATGATTTTCCTTCTTTCTGTTTCTTATTGTTCTTCTCCTTCTCCTCCTCCTCCTTCTTCTTCTTTTTTTTTTTACTTTGAGACTTTATGAACCACCAACTCCTATTAATAGTACTGTAGTTGTTCGAAAGTAATGAAGAGAAAGACCAGACATAAGTTTCAGAATCTGGGTCAAAGAGGAAAGTCTTAAAAACAGGGACTAGTAATGCCCTACAGAAACTGAGAAGAGTTACAGAGGAGTGAAATAGAGGGGTTATATTTAGAAAAGGAAGGAAACAGTTACTTCCCTGAGCTTTAGGGGAAGGATGAGAGGACAGCTGTGTATGCCGAATATTGCTTCTAAGTGTGTAGAGAAGAAATGTGTCCATGTTTCTTTTTTTTTTTTTCCACATGGGAATGACACCCAGGGTCATCATGTGGTAAGGATGGTGTGCAGGAGGTCAGGGAGAATAGAAGGTTTAGAAAAGCTACCTGGTGAGGCTGGATACCCTGAGGGATCCTGTTTTTCTATAAAGGGTCTGCATCATGAAGAGTTAAATAATGTATTCAGAGTCACATATCTATATATCCAACTAAATCTAATAAGATATATTATTGAATTATAAGAATAAATAGAATATAGAATTATTAATAATTGCATTTAATTGATTATTAGGCTGAAGTTAGATTGTTTTAAAGTAAAAGTGAATTGAACCAATTAAACCAAATGGATATCTGAAATAGGGTCCCCGATTTGAATCTACAACAATTTTTTGTGAGTTTGTTGAGGAAGTTGATTAAACTATTTTTGTATTTATACCTAGTCTTTTAAGTCAGTCATTAATTTGACAGTACAAATTAGAATGTCTTTAATCCATCTTTACTTTTAAGAGGAGAAGTCAAAGGAGGTGCAAATGGAGAATAACTAGAGCAGGAAAGTGAGTAAGATAAAGAAAGAAAATCAATCAAAATGTCATCCTTTTTTTAAAATTGAAATCCATAGTGTTTGTTTGATCTTCTACAGTCAAACCATGAGGAAACACAACTTAAAAATAATGTGAGTGAATGTTAAATATTCCTTATCAGACTTGTAGATATAATTCTACATTATAGTGGCTTTCATTTATTAATAAAAAAAAAAACTTTGAAAAAGACACCAACAAACTTCTTCCAGATTTGAAAGTTTTAAAGTATTTTCTTCCACATCCTAAATTTTCTCCTTCTCACCCCATACTTAGTTCTTTTACTCTCTACTCTCTCTCTCTCTTTTTTAAGTGCTTGTGCTCTAATTTCTGTCAGGACTTAATTTAGAAGCTGATGAAAACTTTTAAGTCCTTTCACCCAGCGTTGTGCTTCAGGGTTTCAGTAACAAACATTAAATCGACACACAGGGTATCTTTTTTTTTTTTTTTCCCCTTCATTTCAAGTTGTTGACCCTAAAGAATTTGGGATCCCTTTTGCAGAAACATATAGTTGTTAGTTCTAGCACATGTATCTTAAAAACTGTCTTTAGCTCAACCTGAAAGAGAAACTGTTCTCTGTCTCTTCCTCAGGATTAAGAGATCAAAAGTTAACATACTTTAGAGAGGCCTTTTATTCATTTTGAAGCCCCTTTTTATGGTCAGCTTTTAGTGGCGTAGAGTTGTGTAATAATTAAAGGCCTTTACCATTTCTTTATGGGACTTTTCAAATGTCAAATGCCCATGCACACAGTAGGTATAAAATTCTTCAATGATCGGGGCAAAATGTGAAAATAATAAATTGGAAGTTTCCTTCTGACTGCCCTTCAGTACTGAAATTTTAAGACAGCAATCAAAAATAGATTCTCCCAATAATTCGCACATTAATAGCATGAAATATTCACTATATTAACTTTTTAATTAAATTCTAGTCACCTATGATAATTTGTTTCAATAATTTTAGGAGTAGCAATCCCTTAAAAAGATCAATGGTGAATGACATTTACTATCTAAATGACTGCCTTCAATCTCTTGAACTATTTCTCAATAGTGTACTTAATGTGAAAAATAATCCAAGGGTTCTCAATGCCTTGATTGAATTTAGATGAGTCAAAATTTCTAGAACATTATCTCTTCAGCATGGTTATTGTTATTTGTAATATTAAAAAGTTTTGTTACTTAAGAAAAAAACCCACCAAGTGAAGCATAGTTTAGTATGTTTCTTTTTGATGAGATTTGTAAGAGCCTTTAAAATGCTGGTATTCATTGTGAATCTCTAAGGGAGGGAAAACAGGGAATACAGCATTTTCTACATCTGTTTGACTAGTTTTGAGAAAAGGCACCTCAGGGGACAATTCTGTAGAACATGTTTTGGCAAAAACTGATAAAGAGGATGAGTTTCTGTTTATACATTCAAGGACATAGTCATGGGGTATATAAAAAATGTCAGATTTTTGTTAGGTTATAAAAAAATGTGTTGTCTTAGGGTGAAGTAATCTCAAGTGCAGTGGATGGAATGTGAGATATTTCTAAATTTAAAAGGAAAAATATCCCCTTTACTGTTAGGTTGTGAGGTGATGTTTTAATAGATTGTCTTTGAACAAAGTTCCTTTGTATTTACTTTACTTAGCATGGAGGATAAAAGGGAAATTCTGATCATCTTAGCTCTAAGAAAATCTTAAGTGACTTAGGAAGATGAATGACCATAGGGAAGGGGATGTCTGTTGGGCACCAAAGAAAGTTGTGCTTCTGGATTCTGTATATTCTCTGATTCACTGGGATACGGATATCCCAAGCTAGACTGAGATTATATCAAAATCATTTTTTCTAGAGAAAGAAGAGAAGATAGAAGACCTCCAGTATGATGATGATTGATGAAATTATACTAAATAGTATACAATATTATATAAAATAATAAAAATAATAATCATAACTCACTATTTTGGAGTGCCATGTGCTTGCTACTGTGTAAAAGTGCTTTATGTGGATTGTTTCATATGATCCTCAAAAAATACAGTTAGTATAATAGTCCTATTTTTAGATAAGAAAATTGAAGTTTGGAGAAGTTGCATTATCTTACCCACATCTCACAGGTGTGCGTAAACAGAGAACACAAAAACAGGAAGTCTAATTTCCAAGCCTGTGTTTCTAAACACTAAAAGTTTGCCTTCTAGGTTATGTTTTACCATCAGTAATAAAGTTTCCAATAACAAAACATGTCACTGGCAGGTCCCTTCTTTATAAAATAGATGTCCCAATTTTCTTGGATACTTACTGTTTATTATTTACTATTTGAATATGGAATTTCCTTCCATTCTCTTCCAAGATATGACATTATAACTTGTATTTGTAGCTAAGGTTTTGAGAGGTAAGGAATAATGTTAGGTAAGGAGATAGAAAAAGTTTATGTTTGTAAATAAGGAAGTGAAGTCTCTTTGAAATAAAGCAGAGAGAGAAGTGGGAAAAGTTAAGTGCATTTTAATAATTTCAAAGATCTGCAAGAGAGCACAATGGGATAAATGTTTCAGTACTGATCTAGTATGTGATTTTAAAATTAAGTCAAAGACTGCATGGGTGGTCCTGTGTGGTTGAGTACATCCATGCAGATTGTGGCAGAATAAGCTTGCATTTGCTTCAGGAGTGGCTCCCGGGACCAATCAGTTCTTATGCTCTTGGAAATATGATGCAGTCGAGTTAATGGAGGTGTCACTGCTGCTGTGATCAGATCAGTTACTGCAGGTGATTCCTAATGGGTTTGGAGCTCAGCGTTCTTTACTAATTTCTCATTTCCATTCCTACTGTCACAGTTCAGGACCTTATTACCTTTGTCTCGACTACCAGCTGCTCTGATTACCTTTGGTCTCTCATCTCTCAAAATCACCCTACAGAGTTCAAGGTTCTTGAAGCTCCCTTTTCATCATGTCACTCTCCTGATCAAAAGTCTCCTGTAAGTTTCTGTCACCTACTGAATGAAGAGCACACTTTGTAGCCTGGCATCTAATAGTCTCCTGAGCTGGCTGTCACCCCCCTGTCCTGCCTTATCCCCCTATTAACTTACATGTTCCTTCATCTTTACCTCCTAACAGCTGCTGGTAGCCTGTTTCCTCATGCCATCCCCTTTCCTTTTGCTTCTCTGTCAGTTAAAATACACTTCTCCTCTTTTTCTTCCATCCGTATTCTATGTAGGCACTATTTATTTTTTTCCTTTACACTACTTTACTGAGGTGTGACTGACATGAAAAATGGTGTACATATTTAATGTATACAGTTTAGCTAGTTTGGGGATACATGTATACCTCTGACACCATCACTACCATCAAGGCTGTGTGCATATCCATCATCCCCCAAAGTTTCCTCCCAGCCTCATCATCATTACCACCATCATTTTTTTATGTGTGATAAGAACGCTTAACATAAAAGATCTACTCTTTTAACAAATTTTAAGCATATAATACAGTATTGTTAGCTATAGGCACAATGCTGTATAGCGAATCTCCAGAAATTATTCATCTTGTATAGTGGAAAATTTGTACCCTTTGACCATTTTCCCTTCCTCCAGGCCCTGGCAACCAGTATTCTACTCTACTTCTGTGAGTTTGACTATTTAGATTCTGTATATAAGTGAGATCACACAATACTTGCTTTTCTGTGTCTGGCTTATTTCATTTAGCTTATTGTCCTCCAGATCCATCCATGTTATTATAAATGGCAGGGTTTCCTTTTTTAAAAAAGACTGAATAACATTCCATTGTATGTATATGCCACATTTTCTTTATCCATTCATCCATCAAAGGACATTTAGGTTGTTTCACATACACATTCTTTAATGCCATTATAAATATCTCTTACTTTATAAAACCCTCTAATCATTTCAGCTGTGAGGAACTTTTCATCCTTTGAACTTTATTAGTGGATTTGTGATCTCTTTGCATGAAGCTAACAAATTTTCTTTAGATTATAGCTTGAGGACATTTTTATTACTGGATTTTGAAGTTATTAAGTGCAGAGGCTGAAATTTAATCATCTCTGTACACTATAGTGACTAGCCCAGAGCTGTAACATAGTAAATGCTCAAAAAAATATTTGTTGCACTCAGATGAGCTGGCTCTCATCATTCTTAAGAATATTATCCACAAAATTCTAACTTCCTAAAGGCAGGTAGTTATAATATTTCTTCTTCCCTATTTACTTTTCTAACACTAGCACCCTCTGTTTTTCTTTTGAAAAATCATCACAATTGAAACAAAAATCTTAGTTTGCCTAATTATTTATTGTTGGTCTTTGTAACGACAGAGACTAAGTCTGCCCAGCTCATCATTGTATCCTCATAACTAGCACGGTATTTGGAACATGAAAGTTGTATAATGAATAGTAATTGAATGAGTGAACAAGTCTCCTAACATAATCTGTTTCCAAAACACCTTAATAATAGCTGTTCATTCAAAGATACTTACTGGGCACTTGCTATTCAGAATACATTGTTAGAGCTAGGACAACAAAAATTGAAAGGGAATTCTTTCATGTCCAAATGTGAAACCCTTTATTCAGTCCAGTCAGTTAGCAAAATAAATTTAGCCAGCCACTTTGGTTTTAGTGATATCAGATCAACCTTGCCCTAGCTGGTCCATAAAGGAATCACAAAATCTCTCAAAGCCTGATCTACCATCCTGGTAAACAAATACGATCTACCTTACTTGTAAGGGCTTTTGATACCTTAACTTACACTTGATTTGTCAGATACAAGAAATCATTTCTTCAGTGTAGTAGATTTAACCCTATACGAATAGTGTCAGTGGACTTGTATTCATGGTGCAAGACTCAGTTGACAATATAGAATGTATAAACTTCAAATGCTTGATAGTATCCCCACATTTGAATGATCTGTCTTAGTCCTGTAGAAAGTTCAGCTGAGACACAATAATTGGTGGGTTACTCTAAGAGGCACATCATCCATAAATCCTCCTGATTCTAAGCTTTAAACCTGTATCAGGTTAGCTCAGTATATATTGCGTTACATACTATAGAGCATTATTAAACTCTGTCCTTGGTTTTTAATTGCAGCTGTATGAGAAATAGCCTTATGTAGAGCTCTGCATATTTGTAGTAAAACAGCAATTAAGAATGTTATTCATGATTTCTTATGAGGACCCACATCCTCATACATATATATATAATTTTTTTTCAGAATTTGGGTAAGATAAACTTTGTGACTCATTATATATATGATATATAGAAAGTTCAAAGCTAAGCCTTTTGCCTGGTTTCCTTTATCCTGAGTTTTATTTTATAACTATTTTCCTTCTTTCTTCCCACATATTGCCTGAGTCATTTTTTTTCCTGTGCTTTTGAAAATAGTTTTATTGTATTGATAACTTGCATTGTGGTTTGAATTAATTATTTTTGGATGTAGTTGGAGGCATAAATAAATAACACCTAAATAAATAATAGATTTGTCTTTAGGCATCCATATTCTCTATTACAAACATTCATTGCAGGAGTTAATTGGAAATGGAACTAAATATTACTTTGATTAATTAGTGTTCATTAAGTTCCCTTGGTGTACTTTATAGAACCCAAGAAGCTTCTGGTGCCTGCTCTGACATAGCTTGAACGGTACTTTTGGAGAGAGCACTGAATTTTTCCTGTATTTTAATGAGTATTATATATACAGATTAATTATTTTTGTTCAGCATTTCATATTGTTCCTTTTGCTTTGAAATGAAAACTGTAAATACTTAAATAAATTAATTGAAAAGTTGTTTACCATCACTGTAACTCACATATGTATTTTCATGCCCTTGGCTGAAATGTAATTTTCTGATGCCTGACACAGGTAATGATGTTTAATGAATCACAGACAAGTTCATTTTTAGCTTCTTTATACTAGGAAAAAGAAGACCAGAACTCTCTTCCATTATTCACTTACGTGAATATAAAAAATACGGAAATGTCCAAGCTGCTCATGGTCTAGAAAACAATCTGAGACTTATTAGCACACCTGTTCTTCACAGTACCCTTAGTGGAGCACAAAATTCTCCAGAAACATAAGTATCAATACCATCTTAAATTGGAGCAACACTGTCCTACTGATAGAAACGAATATATTAGTATACAGACCTGGTTAGTCAGGGACAAAAACTTGACCCTGGTGTTCTGTCAGCAACTCTTCTGCTTTTTGGGCACTTGGCTCTCAAAAAAAAAGAAGAAAAAAACCCAAAAAACTCAGCATCCTTGAGTTTGTGTTTCCTAGATGGAATTTAGCAAAACACTTTTTCTGCAAGATACACTGTGGGAATAGGGATTCTTGATCAAATACATGTGGAAAATATGACATATCACGCCTCCATTTTCTTGGAGGGTCATAATTTCTATTATTATCAAGGCTCTAAGAACTCCAGCAGGAAAGAAATACATTTTTAAATCTAACACTTTCTTAGAAAAAAATTTTCTTCTCAGAACAAGCAACCAAAACAATTAACAACCTGAGGAATTATTCTAGTTACTATTTTTATTGCTGTTTTCATATTCCATGGAGTAAATTTTGGTCAGGGATGCTTTAGGAATTTTCTTCTACCACTCAGGGCTTATTCTTGTCTCTTATAGAATCATGGAGCATTGGAAGGGCCTCAGAAGATGGTGCAGCCCAGTGGTTTTCGCACTGGGACATGCACGACAACAATCTATGGAAGATTTGTTAAAATATGGGTTGCTGGGCTTTACCCTTGAAGTTTTGGGTTCAGTAGGTCTAAATTAGGAGGCTAAGGATTTGCATTCTAACAAGTTCCTAGGTGATTCCGGTGCTGCTGGTCTGGGATGATCCTTTGAAAACCCTGATGTAGTGGTTTGATGTAGTCCACTATATCTTCCCCTACTTCCAGTGTTTAAAACTTCCTTAGACTTTTTTTTTACTCTCAATTTCCTCAAATACCCTTAATTGTCTAGGACACATCACTTATCCCCAAACCATTAGGCCTGAATATATGAACCAGGTGGTCACTCATTAGCTATGTAGTTATTTCTGGAAAGAGCATCAACATGTTCTCTCAGTGACCTCCACTGCCTGTGGCTGCCTTGGTTCTTTAATTGTTTGTCAATCTGGATATTCATCCGTTTACTTTTTGAATAGTTGCTTGCTGGGTGTACTATATATTGGGCACTCTTTTAGATGCTGGGCATATAGTGGAAAACAAAACAGATGCAGGTCGTTACTCTCATGGAGCTTACATTGTAGGAGGGGAAATATCTTAGGGAGAATAAATGAAAATGAACAAACGAAAACAAAACATAGTAATGCTAGAAAGAATGTCTGTCAAGGAGTAACCAATACTGTGGTCAGAAAATGGCCTCTCTGAGGAGGTGGCATCTGAGGTGAGGCCCCAGTAGCTTATCTTTCTTTTTAGATTATTCTCCTTTGGATTTGGTCACCAATTTTCTGAATTGATTATTTCACTGTTAGCCTCGCTAATTAGGATTTTGACACTGTTTGGACTACCTTCCTACAGCTTTGCTGGTTTGCTTATGGCTATGGATAGAGATGTTTCCATTCCAGGGACCTTCATTCCATAAGCTTTGTCATTCCTGGCCATTCCTCCCTTCCCAACCCCCAACTCTCCCTCCACCTCTTTGACCTACCAGCCAGAGTGAGTAAGGTATTTGCCTACTTAACGAACTCTATTTTTGAACAGTTCCTGAAAAGATATGTACATTTTGAAGTAAGCTTTTCCATCCCTGAAATGTTCTTTAAGAAAACTTTAAAAAATCTAAAAATAAATTTAGATTCTCTGTCATTTTTCTTCCTAATTGTAACCATTGGGGTAATATAGGTCTAATTCAACCACTCTATACATGACAGCTCTTTGGATATTTGATGACAGCCAGCATGTCCTCCATATCTCCTGTGAGATTCTTCTTTTTATGCCAAACTTCCCTATTGCCTTTGAGTCCATCATTCCATATTGAATGTTTCTCTTTCTTGCTTTCTCTCCTTCATATGTCCTTTATATTGTCTTTAACCAATCTTCCAGATGTGGTTTGAATAACAGCAAAGGATTGTTGCTTCTTCTTGAACTAATTACTATTCATCTATAATGCACAGGGGCTTTTTATTTCTTTAACTTTGAATATTAATATCATTTTTAAAAACTCAAATTGAGTTTGACTAACCTCTTCTTCCCTAATTATGTTTTTCTGCAGATTTTCTGCAGTGAAATCATGCCCCTCCATCATTACCCTTACATAGCACTCACTTTATATCAGGCACTTTTCTAATACATTAACTCATTTTATTCTTAAAAAAATTATGAAATTGAAACTATAGTTAACCCTATTTTATAGATAAAGAGAACAAGTCACAATGAGGTCAAATGACTTGTCAAAAGTCACACAGCTATTTACAAGTGAAATTGATGGTGCCAGAATCTGAACCCTTATAGCCCTGTTCAAGTGTCTGTGCTCTGAACCACTCTGCTGTAATGCTCTTAATCCTGTTATAGTCCAGTAAAAAACCTTTTTATTATCCCTGTGAAATTTCATGTTGTAAGATTTACTCCGATCTCTCCAGTCTATCAAGATTGTTTTGTGGCTGTGCCATCCAATGCATTCAATATTCCTAACAAATTCGTATCTTCCACAAATATTAAAACAATCCATTAAAGTACTCTATCTGTCTATCTATCTATCTATCTATCTATCTATCTATCTATCTATCTATCATCCAAATCTCTTCAGAAGTGACATCTCATTCATCGTCTATTCACATGTTCTCAGAGCCTTCAGCTGATGAAAATTTTACTGTTTCTCAAGTTGAATGCATGCTGCCTGTGGCTTCCCTTCCTACCCTTTATTTCATATTCCGGTGAAGAATTTGACCTAGGTGACTGGTAGAAGTCACCCTGTATCTCCTACAAGGAAACAAAGGGCATGTATTGAAGTGGATGTTAAAACGCAAGTTGTATGAACTTCAGGTTTCCTTCTAGGCAGTGATCATAGAAATAGAGGGCAAAGCTTAGCAGATAATTAAGGTTGATAGAAGTCCTTTAACATTAAGAAGGACATCATAAACAGCTTTACAGTTTGGAGGGATTTGGCCGACAATTGTGTAGAAGGTAGCTGGAAGAAATGATAGCTAGAGTCATGCTATAAGTCCATGAGGTTAGAAAAAAATGTAAGAACTATTGCTGCTGAGGGATGCTGGGATTGTAACTTCTGCTTAAGGACTGTGCTGTAATGACCTGAAAATTGTGGATCCAGTGAGAAAGGAACGTATGCACTGCACTGAAAGAGGTACTATTAATATGCTTTGTAGTATATAACATTGTGTAGCATTTGGTCAAAGTAAGTGGTCAATAACTGTCAGTTTCTTTAACTGTTTATTAAGTCAAGTATTAATATACCTCGCAGTTTTGAATTTCCATGGGGTAAAAGGTGGCAGCTAGATAATCTTTGAAATTATTTTATTATAGTGATAATGGGAGACAAATATAGAAACAATTATTTGTTCTGTTTACTATCATATGTCTAGATAGAGGAGGGCTTCTCAGTAGCAGCACTTTTGACATTTGGAGTGGGCCAAATCCTTGTTGTGGGAGGCTACCCTGTACACTGTAGGATGGTTAGCAGAGTATCAGCCTGGTCTCTACTCACTGAATGCCATGAGCATCCTCTCATTTGTGATAGCCAAAAGTGTATCCAGACTGTTTTGTTCCCTAGGGGTTAAAATTAGTCCTGTTGAGAACCACTGAGCTAGAACATCAAACATAACAGACACAAATATTTATTGAAAGAATTAAAAAAAAGGATGAATGAAATGTTTTTTTCTGCCCACATTCATATTAATTCTTTGTTGCTGAACACATCAATAACTGAGAGAAGGGCTTGAAATCAGGTTTTAAGAGAGTGTTTTTGTTAGATAATATCCGAGCCAAGAAGAATGTGCATTTAGGATTAAATCCTACACAAAGTAGCAGAAGCTGTTCTCCCATCCTGTGAACCCTTAGATTACTCACCTACCAAACCTTCTGCCTGAATGATGAATAAAATTCCACCATTCACAATTCACTCCATTTCCTGAAGAGTTCATTAAAAAAAGAAAGGAAAAGAAAAACTCCAGAAAGAATTATTAAATCCTTATTGTTAACAAGAGTGAGATCATGCATTTGATATTTTCTCGTACACTATTAGATATGAGCACCTGGGGAGCCCTTAGACCTTTAGAAGTTTGGTCACGATGGAAAGAAGAGAAAGTAAAGGCAAACTTCACCAACCACTCAACTTTCCAGGCAGTCTCACCAGTGTTATTTGTTCATTAAATATACATGCATAGTCTCCAGGACACATAGAAAACATTAAATACCCAAATATGCAAGGTCATGACACCTAGAAACAAGTTTTCTGCTCTAAATGCTAATCTCATGATGATCGTTGAATACTTTTCTTAAATAGTAGTTAATTTGAAGATTAATTTCCCCTCTTTGTATTTCCACCACTGTTGATCCCTGTGAAGAACTAGTGCTAAAGCCTCCAGATTTAATTGTCACAAGAATTCTCAGCCAAGTAACAGTCTTTGAGCATAAGCTGCCAAGATGCTGTCTTCAGAATAGGCTCTGCTATCTGTTATTCAGGTCCTTGCTTGAATTGATTTCTGCTTATTATTCATTAAAATACATTTGTTAAAAATGTTTATGCATGGCCTGAAGTCTGAATCATAGATAATTTTATGCTGCATTGACTGATTAAAATAATGAGTTTCAGTCTCCCACTTAGAGGTTGTCATTCTCGTCATTTAAGCAAAGTTGTAGTAATCATACCTACAGGAGAGTGAGGGTATTTCTCTTGACCAATACAATTACCACATACTATATATAAAGGGTAACAGGAGTATTTCTCACAAGAGGAATTTCTCATGGAGTAGACTGAGCTGCTTGCAGCAGTAGATGGTTACCTTGAAGCAATCCTTGGGACAGTGTATTCAGTTCAATTCCATGGCCATTTATTGCTTACCTATTGATACTGAGGAAAGAAGAGTCAAATAAAGTTACTTGCTGGGCAGAAGAGTAGATTTCCTTTACAGACATTTAAATATTATGGGATATTCCTTTGTATGTTCACTCACTTACCTAGACACTGACAAAATGAAAGAGAATGATGACAGTATTAAGAAGGGTTTCACAATCTACATCTTTGTGGCTGCTTCGGGATATGGACCACATTGGCCTTTGCTATGATATTTCTAGAAGCCTTTCATTTGTCTGTATGACAGAATTTTCAGATGAATGATCTAGTACTCAAAATGTCCATAACTTTAGTAAATATTCTTACCCATCATAGCTGGTTCCTTTTACACCTGAGTTTGTTTCATGAGAAGAAAGGGCAATTTATAACTTCTTCCTTATTCATTTCTGGGCTTGCATGAATGTCTGTGGGCTTTTGCTCATGATTTGTAGCCCAACACAACATTATGGATCATCTGCAGGAAATCTGCTGGATTCTGGTCATGTTTATCTTGGGAGTCTCAGAATCTGTTTTGGCAAGAAGGCTCTATTCTGCAGCTTTCTGAGGAGGGGTAACACATTACAATGTCCAAAATTTTGACTCTTGTGTTGCAGATTGGTACATATGCCTTTCTTCACTCACCTGAATTGTTCCATCCTCCTGTAGTATTGCTATTCCAGAGGAAACAGACTTTGGTGATAAAACCACATGAAGAAGAACTTTTACAGCCCCATTTTCTTTTTGTTGGATATTATTGTTTCATTGTGGGAAAGAAAAAGCATTTTCAAAATATGGTAAGTGACATATATTGTAAATCATGGAGACTGACTAACTCTGCCTTGGAGATTCTTTAAATTTCTAAATTAAAGACTATTACAATTTTAATATTTTTATTTGAGGAGTCTAGACATTTATCAAATAGTAGATATAAACTCACAGAAACAAAGCATCTTTCGTAATGAATAACAGAAGTGGCCCACTTATTCCGTCACCAAAATGTGGCTCCTAGGATTATGATTCCTAAAAGAAGAGCTACTAAACTGTATTACTTGAAACTCCTATGGATTTTCCTTACACACCCAGGGGACAAGCAACTTCCCAGGCAGAAAAAAATGGCTCATTTCTTTGGCCTTGTTCCTCCCTTTTTATACTTTCTCCCAGTTTCTTCCTAAGTGCCTAATAAATATTACTGACTACTTCTTAAAATCAGGAATTCAGGAGAAGGTACTTGGTTGCACAGACTTATATCTGAAACACATGCCTATCATTGGCTCCTCTTCTTTGGAGATGAGTTTTACCTATGTGACCAATGGTTGTAGTAGACATGCTCCTGCCCCTTGGGAAATAACTCAATGGAGTCATCCATTTATGATTTTAGGAACAGAAGGGAAAATCAACATGCTTGCATTTTCTTGTCTGCAGAAATTTTTATATTGATGTCATCTTTACTTACAAGTCCTCACCTTCTCTTTTGGCAGAGTGGAAGTTAAAGCTGTTTTTAGTTTGTCTAGAATTATGTTTGGAAACACAGTTGCTTGAGGACAAAGTGTGTGTGCAACTGGGAATGTATACGTAGTGGGGAAAAAAACTAGACCTACAGTGCAGTTAGAATGAACTGTACAGCGAGTACATTATATGCAACCCAAGAGGAAGCATTTTTTTCCCGTGAGTTTTGTGACACATATCAGTGGGTAAGGTTGTTTTTCATATTTTCAGTAAATGAATGTCAAACCTGAAGCCTTTTTTTATTGCAAAAATAGGCTCCATGGTATTAAATAAATCATGCATAGATCATGACATTCATCCACAGCCTAAGAGCTCGTTTTGAAAGAGGTGAGCTTGTGTTCTGGAGCTGAACCTTAGCTTGCATGTTATACACACACACTTTCACAACTACAAGCCAAGGTAAACATCGTTTCATTGTAACCTTTTAAAATTCTTCAGCATAATGAGTAGCTATGACATGAATAAGTATGCCAAAAAAACCTCTTCAACAAACCTATTCTCATGCTTCATTTACATTATTCCCAGAACACAAATAGTAAGATATTAAAACTGGGTAAGACTGTCAAATGAGATTCACTCACCTGACAGCTCTGTCACTTTAAATTGCTTTGTTGTTTATGCCACGGTTGCAATCTCAGCCCTGTTACTTGTTAATTGCTTAGTCAACGCAATTGTATCACAACAAATTTATCAGAATTTTAAGAGAACTGTCTCTCACTTGGATATGAAATTACTTTGATGGATCGAAGGTGATTATTATCATTAAATGTGACAAGCACAAAATAAAAAATTCTGATTTTAAATTTCTCTGCAGTGAAGACATAATAAAATTATATTTGGAGCCTTCTGATGAAGGAATGAAACATCATATGGGCAGATGACCATCAAATACATCAAATGAAATATTTATTGAGTAATTAAGAAGGACAGAGCATTTTCAATGTTTGTTAAAATCAAATGCATTGCACTTATGTGCACATAATTTGTGAATGTATTTGTGTGTGTATATGTGTATGTGGTCAGATTTGGTGAAAGTTTACTTGGGCACTGGCACTGGATTCATGACATTAAAGGATTCTTCAGACCCTGGCAACGGAATTCTTTTTGCTCTTCATTTTGAAGTCAGCTTTTGCCCTTACAAACTCTGTTACACTTTGTATCTATGCTTATATTGTCTTCTTTCATTTAGAATCAAATTCTAACAAATTCACACTTTTTCAGGTAGCAAAGTATAGTAGAAAGAGCACCAGACCTTGTCTAAAACTGCACCTATCCTCATCTTTCCCTGCATTCTTTCCAAACCTCATTTTTCATAAATATTCATTATATTTGTAAATATTCCACCATTAGAAGACTGACCCAGCCCCAAATCTCATCATCGTTTATTTTTCTCTCTCCTTATCTCACCTGTGCAACTCATCACCAAATCTGTTTTCATCTGCTACATGAATTGTTATTTTAGTTCAGGTCCTCTCATCATGTCTTCTTCTCTGGCTTAGTTCTTGATCTTCTTCAGACTTTACCTCCAACTTAGCTTCCATGTTGGAAAACAAAAGGAAAGTTGATTTACCTTATTCTGGGGCTATAGTTAGTTGTTCATCTACTTCACCTGGAACATCTCTTTCAAAACGCATTTATAGTAGCAATTGATATTTATTAAGCACTTACTATATTCCAGGTATGGTTCTATGTGGCTCATTTAATCTTTATAACTAACTTATAAAGTTCATAGTATTCCTGTGTACCTCTTAAAGTACTAGGGAAATGGCAGCCCAGAAAGGGTCAGTAGTTTGCTCAGGATGAGGGGCAGAACTGGAAGACAGCAATATCAGGATCAGAATCAGACTGGTTTGCCACCTGGGGTTTTCATCCATTGGAAATGATTTTGTAGAACTCTTCTACTGGAATGTGAATTCTTTCCATTTAGGGACTTTATGCTTTTGTTCCCTGAGTCTAGGATGGTGTTGGGCTTACAGTAGACATCAGTATACATGTGCTAAATAAATGGTTAGGAGTTGCATCATTGGAAAAACTCCTTCAATTTTCTTGAAAATAATATTCTTCCTCATATGCAAAATTGGAATTATAACACCTACCAATAGAGAGAAATAGATGAGATAAAGTAGAAGGGTTTAAAAACACCAATAGTCATACAAATGAAAGGGAATAATGTATTTTTATAAGAAACAGTTCAATAGATTGAATAGTATGTAAAGCCTACTGTGTGCAAGAGTCTATTACTCTATTATTGGGGGCTCTTAGAGATACAACATGAATATAATACATATTGGTTCTTACCCTGCAGTTTCTTAGAATAAGGAGTCATCACCTAGCAATTATAAATGGCTTTTCTAATGACACAGTCTTAACAGAGGCTGTGGATTATCTTAGCCAAAGACATGTTGAAAAATAAATTGATTCATTCATGCGTTTATTGTTGTCCATGCCCACAATGTGATAGGCACTTTCCTAGGCCCTGAAGATACAGTGGTGAGGAAGTTAGACAAAGCCCCTGCTATGTGAAGGGAAAAGATGACAGACATATAAACTCAAACTACAGGAAAAATGAAAGTAAAAGGATAGAAAGTGATGGGGTAGGTGAGACTATTTGAGTTATCTCTTCTTTGAAAAGATGGTTAATATTAATATTCTTAGGGAGACATCACTAGACTCTATCTATAATACAATATCCTTTTGGCATGACCATTGATTGAACATGGTCAGTACTCTGCCAATAGTCTCTTGCATCCCTTTACCACATCTGTGTGTGCAAACTTGATTTAAAATGGCCAGCATCTACGTCTTTGTACTGCTGAAACACAGTTTACTGCCTCAGACCACATACCAGAATCACCTGATCATTAATGTCACTCCAAGACAGCCCTTAATCAATAACATGGGTGTGAGGGTATAAATATTCTAGCTCACCTTCATCCCTTGACCAAGATAACTCTGAGACATGCATTTTACACCACTTCCCAGATATAAAGCTTTAGTTTCCCATTGTGGCAGCTGCCTTTGCATCAAGCAGTCCAGCAATCTCTCGGCAGCAGTGTGGCGGTAGCTGCTAGGTTGGCTTGCCAACTTCTGTAGATTTGACTGGTGAAGAGAAAATAAGCCCACATGGATTTAAAGAGTTTGTTACACAGACAGCAAAAGCAAAGATCAACATGGTGTTGACTCCCCACATCCTAGGATGTCACAGGACAATTTAGAACCAGAGGGGTCAGATGACAGACCACACAAGTAGTGAGTCACAATGTCATTGAGAAGCCATCTCTAAATTGTACCCAAGCAGTTGTGTAGTCTACAGTTGTACCCAAAGAAAGAGCAAGTTAGAAATTCCCATGTTTCACTAGAACCAGTGAGGCAGATGAGAAACTGCTTCATAACGGCCTTCCATAAGGTAGTGTCCCTCCTGCAAGAGAGGGACATGGATGAAAAGTGGTCTTGTGACAGCTTCTCAAAAGACTTCTTATCTTGTCATGTTCTAGAGTAGATCATAGTATGTTCCACAAAGACTTGGATTAGACTGTAGTTGAGCCTTGCCTAATGGAAACATCCAAAGTCACTATAGCACCATGATGGAACCATTCCACTACAATTTGTAATTTCTCCCTTATAATGGTTAATTTTATGTGTCAGTTTGACTGAGCTAAGGGATGCTGGGATAGCTGTTAAAATATTATTTCTGGGTGTATTTGTGAGGGTGTGTCCAGAAGAGATTAGTATTTGAGTTGTTTGACCGAGTAAAGTGGATTGCCCTCCCCAATGCAAGTGAGCATCATTCAGTCTGCTGAGGGCCTGAATAGAACAAAAAGATGGGAGAAGAATAAATTTGTTCATTCTGTTTGAGCTGAGACATCCATCTTCTGCCTTCATGACAGTGACTTTCTACCTTGCTCCCCCTTTGGATGTAGATGCAGACTATGAAACTGTGCCTGGTTGTAATGTAGAGTTGACTCCTCAGTGACCTCCTGGGACTAACTACTCATGTGACATCAGTGCTCCTGATTCTCAAGGTTTTGGTTCTAGGGCTTAATACACCTCTTTCCACTGTCCCTTGCAACTCCACATTACCTCTTTACTTCTCTGCTTGCATTTCTGCACCTCCCAAATAACCTGAATGCACTTAGTCCTTGTCTCAGGTCAGGGGACCCAACCAAGACACAAAATTACCTCTACAACCACATCCAAGAGAGCTGAGTATGCAGAACTGTCAGAGGGTTTTGTTATGGTACAGTTGTGAGCTTGGGCACAGAGGTCACAAGATTCATCTTCATTTCAGCTATAAAATACACATTTGGCTTAGAAAAGGTAAACAATAAGGACAGCAACTCAACTTTACAAGATACTTGTATTGTGAAAGATAAAATCCCTTTTTCTTTTCTGAAAGAAGAGCATGACTTTTAAGTGGAAACTTTTGGTATGAAGGTTTAAATATGAGTGGACAAGGGGAGTTAGTGTTACTCTAAGAAAAAAAAATAAAGCAGATGTGTGCAGGTATCATTGTAGACATTTACAAAAGGTTTGTGTGTGCAAAGTTCAGTAGGGATCTTGAAATATCTATGATAAGAAGAGATATCTTTTTAAGCAGAGGATATATATATATTTTTTTAGCTTTTCTAACACTTGCCACGCAGAGGTGGTTTTGGCAGTAGGAATTCTCCCATATAAATATTACTATTCAGATCCGAATTTAAGCACACAGATTTTACATCTCCTTCACATTCCAGTATTTGAATCTGAGTAGTTTTGACTTCAAGGCACCTATTCTTTGCATTTCACTATATCTGATATCTGTCCATATCTGGAACAAAGCTGATAGTAATAATAGCTAACATCTATTGCACGTTTATTTTGTGCTAGCAAAATTCCAAGTGCTTTATGTATAACAACTCCTTTAATTCTCATACCAACCTAAGACATGGTTTTTATTGTTATCCTCATTTTTCATTTTAGGAAACTGGAACGTAGAAATACTAAATTACCTACCCAAGATCAAAGATCTAATAAATGGTGAAGACAGTATTTAAATCCACACAATTTGACACAGTCTTTGATTTTAAAAACTACGTGTATATTTCACCAGCTTTTTTGAAATGATATATTAAAAGTACAATTTAAAAACTAAATTTGATAGTTGTAGAAAGTATTTCTCCAGAGTGCAGGTAGAAAATCTTTATATTTAAGAGCTATGTGTAAAAATCAAAAGGCAAAATCATTTAAAGCAACTTTACTCAAAATGTTAATGTTTACATGCAGAAATCTTACTAAGAATTGACCTCGAATGGGAGGGCCTTAGTAATGACAAAAAGTTGTGGTGATTAAAAAAAATGAAAAGTAATTTTAAAACTCACCACTTCTCTTGAGATCAAAAAGGAATTAATTAAAACACAACTGTTTTTAAATTTAAAATGTACAATTTATTTTTCCTCCACATTGATAATAACTTAGTGTTTAATCAGTTCCTAATATCTATTTGAACTGAAAGTTGTTAATTAGTTAAAATCAATTTTGGGGGGTCTGGTTTTGCTCAAATTAAAATTACTAATTTATATTGGTAGACTCTTTAGTGTAAGAGCATATTTCTGTGCATAAATATCGATAATATCAAAATCAAATAATGCCCCTGATTCAGGTCTGGACAGGGGGTAGAAGGAGGAAGGTCAGCTACAGTTATTAGATAATATATAGTTAATATGAATAAGATAGAGAAAAAGACTGACTAGATGTTAGCTTGCCTGAATCCAATAACCTGAGCTCAGAAACTTTTTCCTTTAGAAAGCAGAAAGGGGATTGTAGCTGATTTTCATGGTGCCAGTTCGCAAGATTTAGGGCTGAACATTAGTGTAACCAATTTTCTTGGAGCCACTTTAACGCTTTTGATCCTTAGGAGCCACATTCCCTGGTAAGCAATTTATTGATGGGTTGGGACATATTGAACCAACCATTTTCATATCACTTAATTTATCATAAAAATAGAGTAATGTTAGAAGGGAGAAGCAGATGGGCTGAATCCAACTCATGATAAAAGGAAGAGAAATGCAGCAGGGATAGTCCTAGAAAAAGATCTTCAAGACTCTGACTACTATACTAATAATGGTAATTACTAGAGTTAACATTATTTAATAGGTATAAACATTCAATAAATGATCAGTTTGATTCAACAATTGTTCTCCATTACTTCCCATTAGCAAAAAGGCTTCTATTGATCCTGTTGTAAAATAGAGACAGAGTTTTTTATCAACAGTTTTTCAGTGGTAAGCAGTAACTCCAACTAATTTTATCAAGATAAAATTTTATTAGAGGGATGAGAGAGGTCTCAGTACAGTTGGGAGACAGGAGGCCTAGCCTAAGTGCTTAAAAGTACAACTTACACCCAAGCCACACTTCAGCACTGGCCTGATGATGAAACTGTTGCTGCCTTCATTGAATGCCAGTTGCGACAGTTTGTACTCTGCCAACTTCTCAACCTTATGGTAACTCTAGTGCTGCCAACTAGAGAGACTAGCTTTTGAATTGAATCCTGACATGGATGCATGTGATTGGCAGAGTTCAGGTCCATGTTTACATCCCAGATTCAAGGGAACCTGGGAAGCGAATGCTTATATTTTCTCATTTCTGGGATCTATTTCTCCTGCTATGAAGACTTATAAAGTGTAAAGTTTCCCCACATCAGAAGAATGCTGAGATGATAAGTGCTTAAAAGGAGCGATGATTGTTTAGTCCTTGACATCTTTATGTAAAGCCCTTTTGAAGAGCTCTGGCCTCTGGCCTTGTCAAAAAACCAAGTTAACTGGTCTCTAAATTTGCTCCAAGGATTCTGACTGATGGTATAACATTGTTGTTCAAATAATGGATCTCTCAGACATACTGACATGCTCTTGAATGAAAATTTCCTATACTTATTCATGGAGGTGTGACTGTCAGTAACTATCAGTATAGAGAGAAATATCTGGAGTTAATAATAGTATGTTTGACACTAGTACTTGATACCAGTATGAACATGAGGAATGACCAAATGCTAAGTCTAATTTTTTTTATAAATAAAAGAGGTAATTTTATTTTTGCTTATACATTTTATCCACAGATCTGAATTCTCTAGGTTCTTTTAAAGCTGTACTTCTGAAAGCAGACAAATAAAAGAATATATTATGCTGACCAGTGCATTGCATTTTCTTTATAGATGGAATATACGTGATTTAGCAGGAAATTTTTATGTTGTGAACTTCAAATTTTCTTCAGTTATGATGTCCAAAATTATACAAATGTAGGCTGAAAATTTGTTTTCCAGGTGGAAGCAGTAATTATTTCTTTAAGTGATATGTTTTGATAATAGTGACTTAGGGAAAAGCCCATTCAACAAAGTTTGTGCAATTGGTAGCTGCATTAATATTGGTCATGCAATTGGTAATTTCTCTTATATGCTTTTAATAAGCAAATCACATACAACAAGCTTGTGAAGTCAAGGCCTTACTGAGGAAATAATCTAGAATTCAGAATCAGATAGATTTATTTTCCAACCCTGGATCTTTTACTTAACAGCTTCCTTACTTAATTTATTTAACCTCTCAAGTCTGTTTTCTTACCTATAAAAGTGAGAATGATAATTGCAATGAACTGAATGTTTGTGTCCTCCCAAATTTCATATGTTGAAATTCTAACCCCCAATGTGATGATATTAGGAGGTAGAGCTGTGATGGTGATTAGGAGGTGGGTCATGAGGGTGGAGCCCTCATGAATAGGATTAATGTCCTTACAAAAGAGACCCTGAGAGCTCTCTCACTGTTTCCATCATGTGAAGACAGTGGAAAAATGTTTGTCTATGAACCAGGAAATGAACATCACCAGACACTGAATCTGCCAGTGTCTTGACTTTGGACTTTCCAGCCTCTGAAATTATGAGAAATAAATTTCTGTTGTTTACAAAGCCACCCAGTCCATAGTATTCTACTGCAGTAGCCCAAGTGAACTAAGACAATGATACCTTCCTTGAAGGATTTCTGTGGGTATTTACTGAGAATTTAAGTCAAGAGCACATTGCATGGGCATGGGTACTTTGTGATCTCAATGCTTGTGGTTATTTCAATTTTTCAATGAAAATACTTACATACAAACAAGGGGCAATAAGTAATATGAAAATACCTTTAAAATGTTTATCACAGAGACTTTATGCTTTCCAAAAGAAATGAAAAAGCATTGCTTGGAGACTCCAAATTCTGTAATGTGTATGGAGAACTTAAGCAGTTTCTTCAGTATGACATTGGGGTATATACATTAGGGTCACCACCAAAAAAATGGAGCTAAGATTGAATAAGCCAGGCTGAGGCAGGTAACCGTGGGGCAGAAATGGTTAGGTATTAACAGTGTAATGATCAGAATTACTGAATAATTATCTGAAACTCAGGTAGCAAGGCCAGTGGAACTCCTATTTAACTTTGTGTGGCACTGATCTGAAGCACAGAGTGTCTTAATTTTCATATCATAAGTTTGATAAACAATGGAATGGGAGAAAATATTTGCAAATGATGAGACTGACAAGGGCTTAATTTCCAGAATATATATACAGACTTATGGTTACCAGAGGCAGAAAGGGTTGGGAAAGGATAAATTGGGAGTCTGAGATTTGCAGATACTAATTAATATATATTATAATATATAATATATATTATATATATGTTATATGTAATATAGTATATATTATACTGTATAGCACAGGGAACTATATTCAATATCTTATAGTAACTTATGGTGAAAAAGAATATGAAAACGAATATTTGTATGTTCTTGTATGACTGAAGCATTATGCCATACACCAGAAACTGACACAACATTGTAAACTGACTATATACTTCAATTAAAAAAATACAGAAAAATAAATTGTAGATTATACATCACAAAAAAAGTTTGGTAAACAGCAGTTCACCAGGCACTTTAGAAAATGACACTGTTTAATAACATCAGAATAAGAGGCAGCAGGTGCTAATATGAAAAGGACTTTGAAACTTCTCTATACATGTGCACATGTGTGTGTGCCTGTGTGTTCGTGAGAGAGAGAGAGAGAGAGGGAGAGAGGGAAGAAGGAAAGTAAGGACAGAGGAGAGGGAGGAGAGAAAAAAGTGAGAGTTAAAAGACATTGAATTTCACATTAAGGAGCTTGACTTGAAAATCTCTCCCTTACTAGCTAGCTCGGTATGGTATTTTACTCCTTTCACTATTATTATTTTTATTAAAACAAAAATAAAATAATACTTTTCAAAAGATTGCAGTCCTCATTAATTGAATTCAAGCACATAAGCACACTTAGAACAGGTGGGTAAATACTGGATGCTCAATAACTGTTGAATCTTAAAGTGCTATATTATTATATATAGGTGTTACTATATATATGTTCTGATTGGTCAGTGCTTTTTATGGACAGGTAGTTAAAAAGTTTGACAATCCCCTGATTATTGAAATAAATTTTAGCACTTTGTTGTACTTTTATCTGTAAGAAATAAGTCATTCCAAAAGATAGTTAGTGCCAATGATTTTCTTCTAGAAACAAACCAAATGTTTTTCTCCTAAGAGGCTATGTTCCTCTTTCCTCCTCTTCTCACAGTCCATTTGTCCTAATACCTAGACATTCTTATTATATTTGAGCTCTTTCTGGAAAACCCAGCAGCCATTTCCACAACGGTTCCCTTTGCATGAACTGTTTCTCCTCCTGACCTCCCCTGTGAAATGCAGTTGAATTATTTATGTGTGCCATGCTTCACAAAGTGGAGAGCAAGAGGGGCCACTAAACTTTACTCCCCAACTGGTGGAAGTCCATAGAAAAAAAAAAAGGTAGCCCAAATAAATTACTTAGTAGAATGAAAATCAATGACATCTTTTATCAAATGCTGTTAGCTCAGGCCTCCAAGTGTCAGGAAGAACACATCTAAAACATTTGGTCCATTCAAGTGAAGGACAAAAAAGTGCTCTTTTCAGGGACACTAAGGCCAAGGGAACTCTAGTTAAATAAAATCAGGCATAAGATGCTGACTGGAATTGAAGTCCTCCAATTCCTTTGATTATTCGCATGGATGAGCCCAATAAGAACTCAACTTCTAATGACAGAGCCTCTTAGTCGGGCTGTTTGCTTTTGGAGGTAATAGAAAGCTGATGAAATCCAAGAAATTAAGAACACTACTAAGGTGATTTTGTCCATTCATGGTGGAATTTCGAGAAAAAAAATATTCTGTGAAGGATAGTGGCTTCTTCCCTTTCTGTTCTCTGTAGATATTTATTTGTTTATTGTGGGATAGAAATCTATGTAAGTTTTTTTTTTTCTTTTTTAGAGACCTAAAGATTATCAATCACAGCCAATGCTCCAAGCAAACAAAAGGTGAAAGTTTTTGGTTCCTATTTGTTTCCTGTGAGCTTTTGAAATACAACTTCAAAGTATTAATTACAGTCAAGTTTGATGAAACCATAGGGCAAAACAATTGTGTTGATTTAATTTTATAAGAGACTAAGGTTTCAGTGAGAATTTAATTTTCTTTCTTCTGCTGGTTAAGTTACTGAAAGTGTACAGTGGATTCAGGTAATATAGGCCTTTTTTTTTTTTTTTGATTTAGTTTTGCACAGTTGCCTCAGAGAATTTCCAAATTGAAGAGGAGAGATGTGGATTGGTAACTTTTCTAAACAGAATGTTGCTAAATACAGAAATTGGATGGATCAACACAAGTCTTTTGCCACCCCTGGGAAATAATTCAAAAGTTCATGTTCCACCGATGGTGGGGCCCGAGTATTGTCTTCATAGGAGAGATAGCACATTATACTTATTTCTGTTTTCACTATGGCTAAGTCTTTGTTACCTTATGCAAGCCATCTTGGAAAAGGAATTTAATAATAAAGAGAAGTGTGTGTGCTTCCTTTCCTAAGCTGGACAAAGGCACATTTCACTGCTTGAGTTACTCTACCCACTAAAAAATAATTCACGTTTGCCCAGTTTACATTGTGCTTGAAATTAGAGTTTAAAAGGATCTATTTACTATGCTTGCTTTAGATTTTGCTTGGTATTTTGAGGCCTAAATTTATGCAATTATACTTTTAAGACTATAAACTTAAATTTACAAGACTATAAAATTGATTTCTTCAAATATACTTCATCATATACATAGCCTGTATATCATGATGCATTATATTGGGGTATGTGTATTCCTTTTCCTGAATAGTGTTCTCTTGTCTTCGCTTTCTATGATTTGGAATTCCTTAAAATTAATTAGAAAATATTTGCTGTGCGTTTTTATGGAGAGAGGATCCAACTTACCTTGGCTTCTCAAAACAGAGTATAACCTTCTCCCTACATGCTTATTAACCATTGTTTTCTTTACTATCCCCCTCTAGACAATCTCATCCTTTCCAGAATCTCAGTTAGCAACTAATGCCTATGACTCTCAATGATTGTATCTCAAGCTCTTCTGAGCTCTACACCTTTATATAAAAGACATTTATACCAGCATGTTCAAACTAAATTAGTTTTTCTCTCTTCTCATCTGTCCTCTCCCAAAACATGTTAAAACTTGCAATCCAAACAAAAAAATCTCAATTTTTCCTCGTTCTTGTATCCCTGTGTCCAGTTACCACCTTCTTCGAGTATGCTTTCTAAGTTATTTTCATTGCCCTTCTCTTTTCTCCTTTCCTGCTGTCTTTGTCCTTGGAAACTATCATCTAGTCCAGCAATCTCTGAAAAGGGATACACACACATTTGATGATGCTCCTTCAAAGTCAGAGAAAACAGTCAGTTTAGAATTTCTATTTCTGTTTATTTTTCTTATCCTTTTAAGTTTCCAAGGGAACTCTGTAACATGTACTTTACATATGCCAATATATGTTATAAGATATGCCTGTAGTAGAGAGTACAGGCTCAATTTTTTACTGATAAGATTGCATGATCAAAAACTTTTGGAGGCCACTGAGCATTGCTGGAATCTTCTAACCAGTTGCCTTGTCTCTGTACTTACATTCTCCAATACCTTTGTATTATTAAAAATCCTTTCCATATCAATTGGATAAGATCAGACTTTGTTTTTGGCAAGATAAACTATGCTCTTCATTATTTACTCTAAATAAGACTCTTCCGGTCTCCTCTCTCACCGTGTCCCCATGTACAAGTCAAGGGGAGCTTTAGTATTCTTCCAGTTAATCCTCCACTCCATGACTTGGCTCTACCTGTTGTTCTTTTTGTGTGGGAAGAGCCTTTTCTTCTTCACCTAGCAGACTCCTGTTCTTTCAGACTCTGGTTGAAATCACTTCCTCCTGAAGCATTTCTTGACTTGAGCAGAGCTAGTCATGTCCTTTCTTTTATACATGAAGCAATTTACCCACAGTGCTATTATATAGCATGAGTGGGATTCCATTTTTAGGTGTTTGTTCAAAATTTTCTTTCTTCCTCTAGACTGTGTCCTTAGATTCTATCTTATCCATTCTTATATTCTCCAGCACTCCTAGATCAATGGTTGCCATTGTAAGGCAATCAATAAATGATCTTTTAATATATATGTTAATTTAGTGGAAAATAAGAGTAACGAATGGTATTGCTGTTAGAAATTTCATATTATTCTGATATACGCATTAGAAGAGGTCAGACTTGATGTTAAGATCAATGAAGTAATCTAGTGGTGCTGTATTAAACCAAGAACTCTTTTTCAGTGTATTAATCTGAGTAAGGTGTAATTTTTTAATTTCAGGGATGAATTTAGAAGGGCATGTTCTTTTACATTTTGATGAGTGGACCTTTTCACAAAGATACCTACCTATGTGGGGTAAAATATGCTTGACATTTTAATTTCATTTTATTTTACTGTAGAAAGAACATTTAACATGAGATCTGCCCTCTTAACATTTTTTAAGTGTATAATGCATTATTGTTGACTTGTATACTGTTGCACTGCAGATCTATAGAGTCTATTCATCTTGACTAACTGAAAGTTTGTGCACATTAATTAGTAACTCACCATTTTCTCCCCTTGTCCCCTAGATGCTGGCAACCACCATTCTACTCTTTGATTCTATGAATTTGAGAATTTGACTATCTTAGAAAGCTTATATTAGTGGAATCATGTGGTATTTATCTTTCTGTGATGGGCTTATCATACTTATTAGAATAATATCTTCAAGATTCATCCATGCTGTCACATATCACAAAATTCTCTTCTTTTTAAAGGATGAATAGTATTCTGTTATATGTACATACCATGTTCTCTTTATCCATTCTTCTGTTGATAAACATCTAGGTGGTTTCCACATTTTGACTATTACAAAAGTCAATATTTGGTGCTGCAATGAATATAGGATTGCTAATATCTCTTTGAGATCCCAACTTCAGTTCTTTTGGATAAATACCCAGAAGTGGAATTGCTAAATCATATGGTTGTTCCATTTTTAATATTTTGAGGAACCTCCACACTGTTTTCCACAGCAGCTGCACCATTTAGCATTCCCACCAACAGTGTGCAAGGGCTTCTGTTTCTCTACATCCTTACCAACACTTGTCTTTTGTTTCTAATCTCAAAAATATGCAAGAAATCCCAATAACACTATAGTAAGAAATACAAAAAACAAAGTAAGACAAAAAACCAAAAACTAGTAACTTGGTTAAAAAATGGGCTAAGAACTTGAATAGAAGACATACAAATGGCTGTCATGTATATGAAAAAATGCTCAACTTCATTAATCATCAGGGAAATGCAAATAAAAACCACAATGAAATATCACCTTGTATCAGTCAGGATGACTATTATAAAAATATATGTATAATATTTAAGCAAACATTAATACTGTTCCCTTTTGTACAAAGACCTAGTCAGGAAGAAATCAGTGGACCAAAGAGGTGACTTGAGGGATTCTCACTTTTCCCAGTGCACTTAACTGAGAGTAAAGAAGGAGTCCCTATAGGTACAGACCATTGTTCAGTAGCCATGAGTTCTTAGACTGTTTTGTCTTTTCCTCTCCAATTAGAGTAGATTCAGCTCTGCTTCGATGATCCCAACAAATGATATAAGTTCTTTTCCCTTAAGATGTCCCAGGCACGAAGTTTTATAGCGCTAAATCAGTGTAGACAAGAGTCAGGAGCATATCAAAGCAAATCAAGGATGGCCAAGCATTCATAAAACTCATTGTTTATTTTAAAACATAAGGCTAAAAGTTAGTTACCCACTTAACATTTCAGTGTTAGCAGAATATTCAAACTACTCTCAACAGATTGCATCAGCAAGCTTCACATCTGTACTCTATAGCCTTAAGTACTGTGGGGAATGGACTGATAGCCAGAGAATATCTTATCACAAAGTATTATTTGTTTGGAATGCAGTAGGTCCCAGGTAGGGTAGGGAGTATACAGAGAATAATCAAGAAAATACTAGGATAAGCAGTAATTTGTTTTGTCTGTGTTTTATTTCCATGATTTAACTGTCATCTTCTTTTTTTCACTTTCTGTATATCTCACATTTTTTACCTTCTCTAATTGCATTTTGTTATGGGAGACGCTTCTTGTTGGTAGTAAAGATATCACTGTATTTCAAGTCATATGTTATTAGGGTTTACTATGATTTTTTTTCTTTTTAATAAGCTTTAATTTTTATAATAAAAGATTTAAGTGTATTTTTGGCTAAAATTGGCAGCTAAAAGCCATTTTTACATTGAAATATTTCCTGAACTCTAAGGCAGAGATTTTTATTCCAACTATGATATCCTAGGACTTTATAAATATGTCTATTTGGGGACACTCACTACATTCATTATAGTTATTTTTTATGTTTGACATCACAACCCTAATATAATCTCCATGAAGGTAGATGATGTATTTTACTCATTTCTGTATTTTTCTCAGTGCCTGACACACAGTATGTGTTTAAAAAATGTTTATTGAATAAATAGATAATTAAATACATAAGTACATGAAAATGTGATTTCTGTGTTTCTCAGAGCATCATAAACAGTATCACAATCATTACAAACGCTCAATAAATATATGAAAAATTATTGAGTTATTTTGTGAATACCTCTTTACTTTTATTAATTGAAACCCTACCTGCAATGACTGTTCCTTGAGTCTTCTATTTATAGGAAGAGGAGGCAATAGAAAAAGCACTGACCGAAGAACCAATTTTTAGCTCTGGTTCTGGAATTATTTTTTGGTATGATTTTGGGCAATTCGTTTTTACCTTTACAACCCTCAGTACCTTCATGTGTAAAACATGCCCTGCACTCTTACTGGGTTGTGCTGAGAATGAAATGGGATACTCTATTTTGTAAATAAAAGAGCCCTGTAAATGTATGTGATAAGTTGGAATATTAGGACTGTAATTTTGTTCCGCCAAGATTAACTTTCTCCATTCAAAAATGATTTGAAAGACATTTTTTTGTTGTGGTCAAACCAGTTAGGAATGCAAATAAAGCCTTTGTTTAAGGTATGAAAGTACATGTTGTTTAATATTAACTTAAAATATTTTATTAGTGCACAAAATATTTTGATAAATGTAAGAAAAAATTAGAAAAGAATATGTATGCTAAAAGTAAAAATTCTAATTCATGGTAAATTATACATTCTAGGGAAGTGTTATAAAAATTAGATGTGCCTAAGTATTTCTCCTCCAGCCAGAAGTGATAATCAGGGGTTGTTCCTTCCCCCTTCCCCCTGGTATCTATTAGTTAGTTTTCTAAGTCAGCTTCTATTTTGTATATATATTATTTTGTTTTATATTTTAGATTTCACATATAAATGATATCAGAGTTTTTGTTTTTCTCTGACTTATTTCATTAAGCATAATAACATCTAGATCCATCCACATTATCGCAAATGACCAAAATCCATTCTTTTTTATGGCTAAGTAATATTTGTGTGTGTGTGTGTGTGTGTGTGTGCGCTAAAGTCTTTTAATCCATTCTTCTGTTGATGGACATTTGGATTGCTTCCGTATCTTGGATATTGTAAATAATGCTGCCATGAACATTGGGTGAGTATCTTTTGAATTACTGTTTTTGTTTTCTTTGGATATTTATCTAGGAGTAGAATTGCTGGGTGATATGGTAATTCTAGTTTTAGTTTCTTGAGGAAATTCCATACAGTTTTCCATAATGGATGCACCAATTTACATTCCCACCAACAGTGTACGAGGGCTCCCGTATGTCCACATCCTCTCCAGCATGTATTAACTGTAGAGTTTTTGAGAACAGCCGTTTTGACAGGTGTGAGGTGATATCTCATTATGGTTTGATTTACATTTCTCTAATGATTAGCAGTGGTGAGCAATTTTTCATATGTCTGTTGGCCATCTGTAATCATCTTTGGAAAAATGTCTATTCAGGTCTTTTTGCAATTTTTTAATTATTTTTTTTTGATACTGGTTTTATGAGCTGTTTGTTTATTTTGGATGTTAGTCTCTTATTGATCGTATTGCAAACATTTTCTTCCATTCAGTAGGTTGTCTTTGTTTTGCTGATGGTTTCCTTTGCTGTGCAAAAAGCTTTTATAATTAATTATATCCCATTTGTTTATTTTTATAAATTTAAATTTTTGCTTTTGTTTCTTTTGTCTTAGGATACAGATTAAAAACACACTGCTATAATTTATGTCAGTGTTCTATGTTCTCTTCTAGAATTTTAGGAATTTCAGGTTTTTCATTTAAATCTTTAACACATATTGAGTTTATTTTTTATGTGATCTGAGAAAATGTTCTAATTTCATTCTTCTGCATGTAGCTGTCCAGTTTTCCTAGCACCAGTTAGGTCTTTTTTTATTGCATATTCTTCCTTCCTTTGTCATAGATTAAGTATGTGAGATTATTTCTATGCCCTCTATATTGTTCCATTGATCTATGTATTTGTTTCTATGCTAGTACGATATTGTTTTGATTACTGTAGCTTTATAGTATAGTCTGAAGTCAGAAGATTTGTTCCTTTTCCTCAAGATTGCTTTGGCAATTCGAGCTCTTTGTAGTTCCATATAAATTTTAGGATTATTTGTTCTAGTTCTGTGAAAGGTATTGTGGATATTTTGATAGGAACTGCATTTAATCTGTAGATTGCTTTGAATACTATGGATATTTTAACAATATTAATTCTTCCAATCCAGAAGCATGACACATACTTTCATATCTGTATCATCTGCAGTTTCCTTCAGCATTGTATAATAGTTTTCAGAGTTAAGGTCTTTCACCTCCTTGGTTAAGTTTATTAGTAGGTATTTGTTTCTTTTTGAGGCAATTTTTTTAACATTTTTTTATTGATTTATAATCATTTTACAATGTTGTGTCAAATTCCAGTTCAGGGCACAATTTTTCAGTTTTACACACACACACACACACACACACATACATATATATATTCATTGTCTCATTTTTTTTTCTCTGTGAGCTACCATAAGATCTTGTGTATATTTCCCTGTGCTATACAGTATAATCGTGTTTATCTATTCTACAATTTTGAAATCCCGTCTATCCCTTCCCACCCTCCACCCCCTTGGCAACCACAAGTTTGTATTCTATGTCTATGAATCTCTTTCTGTTTTGTATTTATGCTTTGTTGTTTGTTTTAGATTCCACATATGAGCGATCTCATATGGTATTTTTCTTTCTCTTTCTGGCTTACTTCACTTAGAATGACATTCATTCCATTGTATAAATATACCACTTCTTCTTTACCCAGTCATCTGTTGATGGACATTTAGGCTGTCTCCATGTCTTGGCCATTGTAAATAGTGCTGCTATGAACATTGGGGTGCAGGTGTCATTCTGAAGTAGGGTTCCTTCTGGATATATGCCCAGGAGTGGGATTCCTGGGTCATATGGTAAGTCTATTCCTAGTCTTTTGAGGAATCTCCATACTGTTTTCCACAGTGGCTGCACCAAACTGCATTCCTACCAACAGTGCAGGAGGGTTCCCCTTTTCCCACAGCCTCTCCAGCATTTGTCATTTGTGGATTTTTGAATTATGGGCATTCTGACTGGTGTGAGGTGATACCTCATTGTAGTTTTGATTTGCATTTCTCTGATAATTAGTGATATTGAGCATTTTTTCATGTGCTTTTTGATCATTTGTATGTCTTCCTTGGAGAATTGCTTGTTTTGGTCTTTTGCCGATTTTTGGATTAGGTTGTTTGGTTGTTTCTTATTTAGTCGTATAAGCTGCTTATATATTCTGGAGATCAAGCCTTTGTTGGTTTCATTTGCAAAAATTTTCTCCCATTCCATAGGTTGTCTTTTTGTTTGACTAATGGTTTCCTTTGCTGTGCAGAAGCTTGTAAGTTTCATTAGGTCCCATTTGTTTATTCTTGCTTTTATTTCTATTGCTTGAGTAGACTGTTCTAGGAGAACATTTTTGAGATGTATGTTACATAATGTTTTGCCTATATTTTCTTCTAGGAGGTTTATTGTATCTTGTCTTATGTTTAAGTCTTTGATCCATTTTGAGTTTATTTTTGTGTATGGTGTAAGGGAGTGTTCTAGCTTCACTGCTTTACATGCTGCTGTCCAGTTTTCCCAACACCATTTGCTGAAGAGACTGTCTTTATTCCATTGTATACTCTTGCCTCCTTTGTCGAAGATGAGTTGACCAAAAGTTTGTGGGTTCATTTCTGGGCTCTCTATTCTGTTCCATTGGTCTATATGTCTGTTTTGGTACCAATACCATGCTGTCTTGATGACTGTAGCTCTATAGTATTGTCTAAAGTCTGGGAGAGTTATTCCTCCAGCCTCTTTCTTTCTCTTCAGTAATGCTTTAGCAATTCTAGGTCTTTGATGGTTCCATATAAATTTTATTATGATTTGTTGTAGTTCTGTGAAATATGTCCTGGGTAATTGGATGGGGATTGCATTAAATCTGTAGATTGCCTTGGGCAGTGTGACCATTTTAACAATATTGATTCTTCCAATCCAAGAGCATGGAATATCTTTCCATTTTTTAAAGTCTTCTTTAATTTCCTTCATCATTGGTTTATAGTTTTCTGTGTATAATTCTTTCACTCACTTGGTTAGATTTATTCCTAGGTATTTTATTACTTTGGGTGCTATTTTAAAGGGGATTATTTTCTTTACTTTCTTTTTCTGTTGATTCATCACTAATGTAAAGAAATGCAACTGATTTTCGAACGTTAATCTTGTAACTTGCTACCTTGCTGAATTCTTCGATCAGCTCTGGTACTTTTTGTGTGGACCTTTTAGGGTTTTCTATATACAGTATCATGTCATCGGCATGTAGTGACACTTTTACCTCTTCTTTTCCAATTTGGATCCCTTTTATTTCTCTCTCTTGCCTGATTGCTGTGTCTGGGACTTCCAAGATGATGTTGAATAGGAATGCTGATAGTGGGCATCCTTGTCTTGTCCCAGATTTTAGTGGGAAGCTTTTGAGTTTTTCACCGTTGAGTACTATGCTGGCTGTAGGTTTGTCATATATAGCTTTTATTATGTTGAGATATGTTCTCTCTATAGCCACTTTGGTGAGAGTTTTTATCATAAATGGGTGTTGAATTTTATTAAATGCTTTTACTGCATCTGTTGAGATGATCATGTGGTTTTTGTCCTTTCTCTTGTTGATGTTATGTATTACATTGATTGATTTGCATATGTTGAACCATGCTTGTATCCCTGGGATGAACTCCACTTGGTCATGATGTATAACCTTTTTTATGTGTTGTTGGATTCTGTTTGCTAATATTTTGGTGAGGATTTTGGCGTCTATGTTCATCAGTGATACTGGCCTATAAGTCTCTTTTTTGTAGTGTCTTTTCCTGGTTTTGGTGTTGGGGTGATGATGGTGGCTTCATAGAATGAGTTTGGGCATATTCCCTCCTTTTCAATCGTCTGGAAGAGTTTGAGAAGGACTGGTATGAGTTCTTCTTTGTATGTTTGGTAGAAGTCCCCAGTGAAGCCATCCAGTCCTGTTCTCTTATTTGTAGGGAGGTTTTTTATTGCTATTTTGATTTCACTTCTAGTGATCAGTTTGTTCAAGTGTTCCGTTTCTTCTTGATTCAGTTTTGGTAGACAGTATGTTTCCAGAAACTTGTCCATCTCCTCTAGGTTATCCAGTTTGGTTCCATACAGTTTTTCATAATATTCTCATATGATATTCTGTATTTCTATTTTGTTTGTTGTAATTTCTCCATTTTCCTTTCTTATTTTGCTAATTTGTGCTCTCTCTTTTTTCTTCTTCATGAGTTTGGCCAGAGGTTTTTCGATTTTATTTACACTTTTTCAAAAAATCAGCTTTTGGTTTGATTGATTTTTTCCCTATGGTCTTTTTAACTTGTATTTTATTTATTTCCTTCCTAATGTTTATAATTGCCTTCCTTCTGCTGCCTTTTGGGTTTTTTTTTTTTTGTTCTTCTTTTTCTAGTTCATTCAGCTGGTGGGTTAAATTGTTTATTTGAGATTGTTCTTCTTTTTTGAAGAAGGCCTGTGTTTCTATAAACTTCTCTCTTAGCACTGCCTTTGCTGTGTCCCATAAATTTTGTGTGGTTGTGCTTTCATTTTCATTTGTCTCAAGGTATTTTTAAATTTCAGCTTTGATTTCCTCATTGACCCATTGGTTTTTTAATAACATATTGTGTAATCTCCATGCTTTCCCTTTTTTCTCCTCTGTTTCTCTGTTGTTGATTTCCAGTTTCATGGCATTGTGGTCAGTAAAGATGCTTGTGATAATTTCTGCCTTCTTAAAAATTGCTGAGATTTCTTTTGTGCCCAAGTACATGATCAATCCTGGAAAATGTTCCATGTGTACTTGAAAAGAATGTATATCCTATTTTGGGGGGATGTAATGCTCTGAAAATATCCACCAAATCTAGTTTTTCTATTGTAGTATTTAATTTCTCTGTTTCCTTGTTTATTTTCTGTCTGGAAGATCTGTCCAGTGATGTTATTGCAGTGTTAAAATCTCCAACTATGATTGTATTCCCATCAATATCCCCCTTTATCTCTGTTAGTAATTCTTGTATGTACTTAGGTGCTCCTATATTGGGTGCATATATATTAACGAGTGTAATATCTTCATCTTGTATCACTCCTTTAATCATTATAAAATGTCCTTCTTTATCTTTCTTTATGGCCTTTGTTTTAAAGTCTATTTTGTCCGAAATCAGTACTGCAACACCTGCTTTTTTGGCTTTTCCATTTGCATGGAATATCCTTTTCCATCCTTTCACTCTCAATCTATATGTGTCCTTCTCCCTAAAGTGGGTGTCTTGTATGCAGCATATTGAAGGTTCTTGCTTTATTATCCACTCTGCCACTCTATGTCTTTTGACTGGAGCATTTAGTCCATTAACATTTACAGTAATTAATGACAGATGTGTGTTTATTGCCATTTTGAATTTATCTTTGCAGTTGATTTGATATTTCCTTTTTGTTCCTTTCTTCTTCCTTTTGTGGTTTGGTAATTTTCCTTTGTATTATCATGGATTTTATTTAGTTTTTGTGACTCCCTTGTAAGTTTTTGACTTGTGGTTACCCTTTTTTGTAAGTCTTTTAGCCCCTTAGTATAACTGTTTTTATTAAACTGATAGTAACATGATCTCAAACCCATCCTACCGAGAACAAAAAATTTAAAAAAGAAAGAAAAAAAAATTCTATATTTCCCTGCCTCCCTCTTCCACTCTCAATGATTTGCATGTTTTCTTTTAGAATTTTGTGTTTAATTTATTTGCAATTCATGAGTTATCACCTTTCCAGTTGTGAGTTTCTCATTTCTGTAGCATCCTGCTGCTTTTCTATTTAGAGTAGACCTTTCAATATTTCTTTTAACATGGGTTTAGTGTTGCAAACTCTTGTAGCTTTCTCTTGTCTGTGAAATTCTTTATGTCTCCTTCTATCCTAAAGGATAGCCTTGCTGGATAAAGCATCATAGGCTGCATCTTTTTTTCATTCAGGACTTTGAATATATCTTGCCACTCCCTTCTGGCCTGTAGTGTTTGTATAGAGAAATCAGCTGAGAGCCTTATGGGGGTTCCCTTGTAACTCACTCTTTGCCTTTTCTCTTGTTGCCTTTAGTATCATTTCCTTATCCTTGACTCTGGCCATCTTGATTATGATATGTCTTGGTGTGGGTCTGTTTGGATTCTTCCTATTTGGGACCCTCTGAGCTTCCTGTACTTGGATATCTGATTCCTTCTTTAAGTTTGGGAAGTTTTCAGTCATGATTTCTTCAAAAACCTTTTCAATCCCCTTTGATCTTTCTTCCCTTCTGGGACCCCTATTATGCGAAGATTGGCACGTTTTATGTTATCCCATAGGTCCCTTATGCTATTTTCACTTGTTTTTATTTGTTTATCTTGTAGCTGTTCTGATTGGGTGCTTTCTATTGTTCTGTCTTCTAGGTCACTAATTCGTTCCTCTGCATTATCTAGTCTGCTTTGCACAGCCATTAGATCATTCCTCATCTCAGCCAATGAGTTTACCAGTTCTACTTGGCTCTTCTTTATAGCTTCAATTTCATTTTTGACATTTTTATATGTCTAAACACTATCTCTTTTAGTTCCTTGAATACTTTGATTACTCCTTTTTTGAAATCTTGATCTAGCAGGCTATCGATGTCTATTTCATTGATCTTTCTTTCAGGGGGTTTCTCTTGTTCTTTTAATTGGGAAAGGTTTCTCTCCTTCTTCATCTTGTTCATACCTCTCTGGCACTGTGGTTTATGGAGTATCAGTTATCTATTGTCATCCTAATGGAGTTTATCTATCTAATGCCTATGTAGGAATAAAACTTAGAAAAGAAAAAGAGAGAGAGAGAGAAAGAATTTTAAAAGAAGGGAGAAAGAGGGTTTGAAAACAGTGTATAATGAATAATAGAAGAGCAAGTTGAAGCAGTATTTTTAAAAATAATAATAAAATATTTTTTAAAAATTTAAAAGAGATTAAACCTGAGGGTATATATAATTGTTTAAGAAGTAAAAATTAAAAGGGTAATAGAAAATAGAACAGATAAAAACAGATTTTAAAAAAAAAGTGGGGGGTCAGTGTTCTCCTGGAGACTGTGCTTTTAATGTGAAGTGTTTCTGTCTTCCTCCTGTTTTTGAAGGTCAGCTTGCTATTTCTAGAGGCCCTCCGTTGGCACCCTCTTCTGTGCTGCTCCCAGTGCCTGTCGGCAAGCAGATTGTGCCTCCTCCCAACACTGGGTCAGGTGCAGCTGTCCTTTGCTGTGGGCGGGCTGGTCACTGCCCCTCCCAATGCTGCAGTCAGATGTTGCAGACTCGCCAGGTAGGAGGAGGGTGTTGCACCCCCTCACAGCACAGCATTCCTGCCTGAAAGGTGGGGGGCTGCCTGCCCTCTCCCGGCGCCTGTTGCTCCGCTGCTCTGTGCCGCTGTGCGCTTGTCTCAGGTTGGCACTCTGCAGGTGAACTCCAGGAAGACCGAGGAACAGCCCTGTCCCTGCTCCAGGCCAAAACCCAGCTCCTTGTTTGTCTTGGTGGAGCAAGTTCTCTGGGGGACCAGGACTGAAGTATCCTATCTGCCTGTGGCTGTAGACAAGTCTCCATCTGGCCTTTGAGGCCGCTAAGCCCTTAGGGGCGGATGCAGGTTTCGCCCCCGCCCCCGCCTGGGTGCTCAGTGCCGGAGGATATGGCAGCTGTGCCTGAGCCCTGCCTCTCTTCACCCAAAAACTTTCCGTGGGTTTTCAGAGTTTGGGGTATGTCCCCTTCCCCCCAGGGCACATCAGCCCTGTTGTTTTATCCAGGGCCCAGGTTGTTCTGCCCTGTGCACCCACAGCCACGGTGCACAGCCCCCTGCAGTCCCCCGGGGCTGCCTCAGTGCAGCCATCCCCGTCCTCCACCCAGCTCGGGCAGCCTGGCCTTGCCTCCAGCTGCCGGGCCGCGTCTCGGGCTGGGTGTGGTGGGGACCCTCTGTGCCCGTTTAACTTAGTTCTGTTGGTCAAGGGCTGCTCTGTACAGATCTGAGCCTCAGAGGCTCCCCCTCCGTCCCGCTGGCCCCTCCATTGGAAGGGGGGGCCAGTGAACGAGCACCAGTCCTCCTTTGCTGCTCCCTCCCCGTGGGACCTGTCCCACTGTGTTTTGCCTTTTTTTCTTAATTTTTTCCTTTTCTCCTACCAGATTTTTGGCGTCTCTATCTTTTGAAGAGGACGATGTTCTTTCGGAGTTCCGCAGGTGCTCTGGTTGGCTGAGTGGGTCTGTGGATGTGAGTCTTGGTGCATTAGTGGGAGAGGGTGAGCTACCAGCTTCCTTATACTCCGCCATCTTGGCCCAATGTCTTTGTCTGGTTTTGGTACCAAGGTAATAGTGGTCTTGTAGAATGAATGTGAGTTTTCAATTTTTTGGAGTAATTTAAGAAGGATAAGTATTCACACTTTCTTATATTTGGTAGAATTCCCCTGTGAAGTCATTTGGTCCTGGACGTCTGTTTGCTTAGATTTTTTTTTTTCACAAATTTATTTTCATTACTAGTAACCAGTCTGCTCAGATTCTCTATTCCTGGTTCAGTCTTGGAAGGTTGTATGATTCTTGAAATTTGTCCATTTCTTCTAGATTGTCCAATTTGTTAGCATACGTCTTCATAGTGTTCTCTTGTGATTTTTTTTTAATCTCTGTGATATGAGTTGTTATTTTTCCTCTTTTATTTATCATTTTGTTCTATTTGGGTCACCTCACCTTTCTTTTTCTTGATAAGCCTGGCTAGGTTTATCAATTCTCTTTATCTTTTCAAAAAATCAGCTCTTGATTTCATTGATATTTCCAATGGTTCTTTTGACCCCTATTCTGTTTATTTCCTCTCTGATCTTTATTATTTCCTTTCTTTCACTGGCTTTGAGCTTTGTTTGCTCTTCTTTTTCTAATTCCTTAAGTGGTAGGTGAGATTGTTTATTTGAGATTTTTCTTGTTTCTTGAGGTAGGCCAATATAACTATAAACTTACATCTTGAACTTATTTTGCAGCATCTCATAGATTTTGGAGTGTTGTGTTTCCACTTTTGTATATCTCAAAGTATTTTCTGATTTTCTCTTTAATTTCTTCATTGATCCATTGGCTTTTAGTATCATGTTGCTTAGTCTCCATGTGTTTGTGCTTTTTCCATTTTCCTTCCTGTACTTGACTTCTAGCTTCATACTGTTCTGGTCTGAAAAAAATGCTTGATATAATTTCTGTCCTCTTACGTTTGTTGATACTTGTATTCTGGTATAACATGTGATCTATTCTGAAGAACATTTCATGTGCACTTGAAAAGAATGTGTTCTGCTGTTTTTGGAGGGAATGTCCGATAGATACCTATTGACTCCTAGTAACTGTTCTAATATGTTGTTTAAGACCACTATTGCTTTTTTGATCTTCTATCTGGATGATCTGTCCATTGATGTAAGTGAGGTATTAAGGTCCCCTAGTATTGTTGCATTATTTTCAATTTCTCTCTTTATGTCTGTTAATACTTGCTTCATCTATTTAGGTGCTCCTTTATTAGTTGAATATGTACTTAACGTGTGTTATATCCTCTTCTTGTTTTGATCCCTTATCATTATATAATGCCCTTCTTTGTCATTTGTTGTAGACTTTATTTTAAAGTCTATTTTTTTTGATAAGAGTATTGCTACTCCTGCTTTCTTACTGTTTTCATTTGCATAAAATATTTTTCAATTATCTTACTTTTAATCTCTGTGTGTCTTCAGCTCTTAAGTGAGTCTCTTGTAAGTAGCAAATAGACAGATCTTTTTTTGTTTTAATCCAGTCAGTCACTGTGTGTATTTTGATTAGAATACTTAGTGCATTGGCATGTAAAATGATTATTGATAGGTGTATACTTATGGCCATTTTGCCATTTGTTTTTCTGGCAATTTTTGTAGTTTTTCTTTGTTGTTTTCTTCTAGTTTCTCTCCTTGTGGTCTGACACTTTTCTTTAGTATTATGCTTGTGTTTTTTTCTCTCTAGTTTTTGTGTATCTACTGTAGGTTTTTGATTTATGGTTACCATGGAGTTCATATATGTTGACCTATAACTATATCTACTTGTTTTAAACAGATACTTGCTTCAATTCAAATACATTCAACAATATCTATATTTTTTACTCCCCTTCCCTACATTTTGTGTTTGTAATACCATATTTTATACATTCATGTTTATTCCTATAGTGATTATTGTAGTTACAGTTGATTTTAGAATTTTCCGTTTTTTACTCTTCGTATTAGGTTATTTAAGTGGTTGATCTTCAGTCTTTATATATATTTGCTTTTTCTAGTGATACGTTTTTCTTTCCTATAGATACTTCTTGTTAAACCCATTTTTTTTCCACTTAGAGAAGATTTTAACGTTTCTTTTATGGTAGGTTTAATATTGATAAACTTTTTTAGTTTTTGCTTGTTTGCCAAGTTCTTTATCTCTCTTTTAATCCTAATGATAATATTTCTAGCTATATTCTCCTAGGTTTTAGGTTTTTCCCTTTAAGCACTTTTAACTATATCATGCCACTCCCTTCTGCCTGCAAAGTTTCTGCAGAAAAATCAGCTGATAGCCTTATGAGAGTTACCTTTTATGTAACTCTTAGTTTTTATCTTTCTGCCTTTAGAATTTTCTTTTTACCTTTAACTTTGCCATTTTAATTATGATATGTTTTGGTTTGAGTCTGTTTGAGTTCATCTTGTTTGGGATCCTCTGTGCTTCCTGTACCTTGATATGTTTTCTTTTACAGGTTTGGGAAGTTTTCAGCCATAATTTCATCAAATGCATTTTTGATGCTGCCCTTCTTCTGGGACTCCTATACTGTGAATGTTGGTATACTTATGTTGTCCCAGAGGTTTCTTAAATTCTCCCCACCTCTTTTTTTGCTGTTCCAATTGAGTGATTTCCATGATTCTGTCTTCCAAGTCACTTATGCCTTCTTCTGTATCACCTAGTCTGCTGTTAATTCCTTCTAATGTGTTTTTCATTTCAGTTATTGTGTTCTTCAGTTCTGACTGGTTCTTTTTTATATTTTCTAATTCCTTGTTAAAATTCTCATATTTTCCTCTGTTCTTTTCCCTAATTCAGTTAGCATTCTTATTGTTAAAACTTTGAACTTTTTATCTGGTGAATTGTTTTATTAGTTGTTTTTCAGGGGTTTTCTATTTCTCTCTAATTGAAACAAATTCTTCTGTCTTCTCCTTTTGCTTAACTTTCTCTGTCTCTGTGACACAGATACCTATTGCAATGTTAAAGTGGTGTCCGCTATACAGTCTGCATGTTCCCAGTGGCTTTGGTGAACCGGCAGGATCTGACATCAGTACAAGTCATGACTTCCCCAGGGTGTTCTAGCAGCTATCACCTTGGTAGGAGAGGGGCTTGAGATGGATGGGCTAGGGCCAGAGCCAGGTGTCAGCTAGGGCTTCTCCTCTGCTCAGTGGCTGTCACTGCTCTACTGGGGGCAAGGTTGGGTTCCGCATTGCTGGGGCAGAAGCCCTGAGGTTCAGGTCTGAAGTGACTCTGTTTTCTTTGTATGTGATTTTCCCCCCAGCACTGGCCCCCTCACCCTTGATATGAACAATGCTGGAGTAAGAGGCACTGGTGAAGGTGTTCAGTGTGGGTCAGGGTACAGGCTGTAGTGGTCCTGCTGCTGTCAGAGACTTAGACCACTTCTGATGCACTCCTGTGTAAAGGCCAGTAACGGCTACCCCTGTCCTGCTTAGACACCTCTGTAGGTCTGAGCTACTTTTGTATCTCATAGCAGAGATCTCCCCTCAACCAGGACAGCCCTCTGCCCAGTGTAGAGTTGCATAATGAAGCAAGGGGCTGGAGCGATGTCTCAGTTTAGGCTGGGGCATGTGCTGGGAATGTTGGGGGACACTTGCCAGCAACCCATGGAGTTTCAACCTGCCCTCTCTGCCCTGTTTCAGGATTAAGCAAGCGTATGTACATGCCTAATGAATGGAGTTCAGGCTTCTCTCAGCCCTCCTGTTAGTCCTACTAGCCAGTGAGACTTGTCTTCCTAGTGTTGGATTCTAGGGTGCCCAATATGTGGCTCAAACCATTCACTCTCCATGGAAGATCTCTGCCCATGTAATCTCTCTTCTTTGTATGTTTTAAGATGGTTTTTATAATAAGCATTGTATTTTTAAGAAAAACCCCAATTTATTATTCTAAAAAATGGGAGAAATTGAGGATCAGAGAGGTGAAATAACTTGCTAAAGTCACTTAAAAATTAACTCTGAGTACTCTTTGGGTAAAGCTTTAAAATAATTACTGTAATATTGCAGTTTTTTTTTGTTTGTTTTGAAACATCATTTCTCTGGATCACCAGTATGTGGCAATATTTCAAGTTGCAATTTTTCCTGTTTTTTAATCTATTTTAAAAAAGATGGATAGAATGTAAATGGATTATTTTTCTTTTTTGCATGTATCAAAATGACCAAATTAGTGTAAACGACAACTTTAGGCCATTTTATTTTATATTTCATACAAAGATAGAAAATTACAGCCTAAGAATTCTTTAACACACACAGACAGACACACACACATGCAAACAGTGAGTGGGAGATGAGGAAGGGAGAGGAGAGAGAAAGAGAGGAAAAGGGAGGGCATAATGAGAGGGTTTGGGGGAGGGGAAGAAGGAGCAGGGTTAAAAATGAGGATAGATTAAGGGCTTTTGCTTTTTACCTGTACCATGTGTTCTTTCTGACTTCATGGTACTCAATTTGAGTTCTGTCTGCAGATATCTATGTAATATGTGCCTTTGTATACATATATATGCATATAATTTAAATTTTAAATCTGGATTTTTATCCCACATAAATATTCACAGTCTATCTATAAAAGTTTATAGAAAATGAAAGGCAGTCCATATATTTTAGACTAATCTATTTTAGAGTACTTTTAAATTGTATTCAACATAGCAGTTTTATTAAATTCCTTGATTTAAAGTATTACTGAATTATCCTGTAATCTACAATTCTCAGGTGACGAGACAAAAATGCCATCAAGCTAAGGAGATGGGAATCTAATTCCACAGAACAAAATGTGCTTTTAATAAACTGTGACAAAACAGGCAAGGGAAAGAAAAAGGTTTAGGAGGCAAAAGATCCAAGTCTCAGACTAATGAAAACATTCAATCCATGTGTCACAACCAAATAAAAGAGGGAAGAATATGGTGAGCTGGCACTGACCCACCTTAAAGAATACATCTCTCCACCGTAGCATAGTCACCAAGAAGAGCCATGTGTCCCTGATAAACACTTGTCTTACAAAGAAATGCAATAAAATGGTTAAAAGGATAAACTTTCAGTGCAACAGCACAATGAAACAAGTGTAGCTAAAGGAATATATTTCAGACAAGCATAGTACCCGTTGAATGAGAATTCACATCTGTGCATGTATAGGTACATATACATAGTGATGAGAGGGCTTGGCTGTGGGTTGTTTCCATCTTCCAAACTCTGCTGGTATTTGAAACTTAAATTACAAATTAAGAATTCTGGTTATAAGTAATGTATACCCATTATTGAGAACTAAAATTACCAAAATTAGAATTAAGGAAAAAAATGATTCACATACTTGAAATAATCACTATTGACATTTTTGTGCATTCACTTTATATTACTCTTTATTTTGCTAGTATGTTATTTGCATAATTAAGATATTATTTTTGTCTAACTTTATATCCTTTTCTTTTCACTTATTTGAACACAGAAATTTCTAATCACATTTAACAAAAACTTAATTTTAAATGACTACTTGATAGTCAGATCCATATACTTCAATACCTAAGTATACATTATTCATGGGCATTCAAAATATATATATATATTTTTTCTAAATAATGCTACATTAAATACCTTTGTCTATACATTTTCTGTATTTCACTATATTTCCTTTGCATAATTTAAGAATGTAATTTTCAATTCCAAGGGCAAGGACATTTTGAAATCTCTTTGGCTAATATAACCAATTGCTTTCAAAAGGTTTGCACCAATTTATACAGCCTTGCATGAGGGTGCCTTTTACCTAGTGATTGAGCTAACATTGATTATAATTTTCAATTTTTAATAATTTGTTCAATTTAAAAGTCCCCCTTTATTCAGTTTTTGTTTATTCTTGAGTATAATGATATTGACAATTTTAAATATATACAGTATATTTGCATTTTGTTAACTCTGTTTTCTTTTGATGTTTTATTCCTTTTGTATCTACTGTGCTTTTTATATAGGAAGGCACAAGACCTTTGTAACTCATATTTTTACTTTTTTATTTCTTTATTACTATTTTTTCCTGAGATGGTAATTAATATTTTTCTAACCATGCAAATATTTATTATTTATTTTTTATCTAGATTCTTTTTCAGTTATTAAAAATTGAGAATGCTCTATTCACATTTCCACCCACAAATGTGTTTCTATTTCTCCTAGCATTAATAATAATGCTGCTGCTGCTGGCTAGCATGTATGTAGTACTTTCTATGTGTTTAGTACTGTTTGAAGTACTTGTTATATTATATACTTTGATCCTCACAAAAACCTAATGAGGAAGGTCCTATTATTAAGTCCACTTTTCAGATTATGAAATGAAGGGACAGAGAATTTAAATAACTTGCTCAGTGTTACTTATCAGAATTCCAACCTATGCAATCCGGCCCCAGAGTCCATTTTTGCTTGTGGCATTTTGATACTATTACATTCAGTACCTAGAGGTTCATGATTAGCCCATCTTCACTGTGTGTGAGATTTTTAATCAGTTTAAGCCCACTCTCTGTACTACCTTTGAAACTAGTTACAGTGATTGAATAGGCTAAGCTCCATGAAGTATGAAGAAAATGATTTTGTTTTCTCCAGTCATTGACTTTAGTCATGTTCTCTTGAATCTCTCTTTTCCTGATGACATTTAATGATATTGCTATCTCAAGTAGGTCCTGTAGCAGTCCCAGAAAGACCTTTCTGGTCAATGATATTAAAAGCCTATGCATTGTACAAGTTACTCATATGGGAGAGAAGTTCTAGCTCAGACTGTTTCAAATCTCCCTCCTTTCTGTCCCATCAATACATCCATTGTCTCTTGCTGTTGAACGTGTTTGCCCAGCAGGTGGCCCTCTTCAGAAGTACCTTCAAGACAACTCAGTCTGTGCTGCCTTCTGTGGTGCCCATTGGACTTGCTGGAAACTCACATTCTCTCATTTGACATGAGGTGGATGTGCAGGCTGCTCTACTGCATCTCTCTACTCTGCTCCTTTTATCTAATTTTCTTTCAATCACATAGGCTTTGGGGGTAAATGTGAGGCTCTGACAGCTCAGCCAATCCACTGCACAATGTTTCCTTGTAGTGATTCCCTTACTTAATTTCAGGAAATGATAATTTTCTCTCTTTCTCCCTTATTCTATCTCTGTCTCTCTCTTTTTCTTTTTCTCTCTCACTCTCCTTCCTTTACTTCTTCTCTGGCTTTTGTTCATACCTACTGACAGGGCTGGGGAATAGATTGGTTGGGATGATAGCTGAGAGCAGCAAATCAGTTTCATTCCCTCTCATAATAGGTTCTGGAAACAGTGTTTGGCTCCTGCTCTTTCCTTATTCTGGAATGTAGTGGATGTCTTATCTTACTGCTTTAGCTTTTGATTCTGTCAGTTTGGGGCTAACCAGAAAGGTCCTGTTATATAATTACACATTTTTGCCTGAAGTCTTTTTTTTTTTTTTTTTTTTGCCAGCCCTGACTTTTGTTTGGTATTTGCCTAAATTTTACTCTACGTTTTAGAGGTATATTTCCTCTTTTTCCGCTTTTTCGAAGTTTTTATTTTTTATTTTATTTTTTGGGGAGTGGTAGTTAGGTTTATATATTTATTTAGTTTTAGAGGAGGTACTGTGGATTGAACCCAAGACCTCATGCATGCTAAACATGCTCTCTACCACTTGAGCTATACCCTCCCCCTAAAGGTATATTTCTTACGTGCAGTATTACATTCTATTTTGTAAGTCAGCTGAAAGACTTTGTTCTTTTATGGCTCAACAAGGTAAATGATGTGTCCAAGATTGCACCATTAGTGAGGAGAGACATTAGAATTCTATCCCAGCATGTCTGCCTATAAAGATCATGCCCCTAAATACTACATTCCTTAATTTTCTCCAGTAATGTGGAAAATATCATCTTAAACTCAGTTTTACTGATTATTGTAATGTTTTCTAAACATTCACACCTGAAGCTTTAATTGTCTAATTCAAGGATAATACTGTAAGTTTTAATCAGATGAGAGAACTGATACACTTCATTTCCTGCCATTTCTGCCCACATAATCCCCAATCTTTCTTGATCTTTGCTTTTCTAATTGGTTTTGTGATTAAACTCATGAGTCTTGAAGTCAAAAAGGCCTGGGTTTAAATCTCAGATCTGACACAGTTTCATCTGTAAAATGAGGATTAAAGAGCTAAGACACTAGAGTGAAAATTATATGGTGAGTCTTGTATTAATCAGTTGATGGAATTTAAACACATTTGCCCATGCCTGGAAAACTGATAACACAAATCCAAGGAAAGTCTGTTTGCATTTTGGGGGTGAAGATGCTTCTGGGAAAGGACTTGATTTGCACTGCTGGGGTTTAACCTTACCTAGTTATAGGGATATTTATAATTAGTGGGTAAGTAGGGAACAGCTGCATTTGACCCAAAATCAGGCCTAATAATCATGATTTTAGCAAAGCTTGAGGCTCTTAATCAAATATGTTTTTAGTTCAGTCTCCAGAGAATATTTGATCCTAGAGAAAGGAGTGAAAGTAAGTCTAATCTGAGGAGCTATTTTGGGAAACTGAATTTTGGAGCACAAATAACACCACTATTGAGCTCTTTAAAATATATATGTATGATGATGCAAAGGAAGAGAATGGCTTTTCCCCTTCTCTCTCTGCCCCATTTTGCTACACATACCAGTGCGTAGTGGAGCTGCCCCTGAATCGCAGCTTTGCCAGCATGGAGCCACTTTTCCCAGGTGGGGAGTTATGACCCATGGGTGCTGAGTGTGTCAACCAGAGCCAGAGTGAAGAGTGAGGAAGGGATGGTGTAGCCTGAAAGAACAGTAGGTTAGAGGAATAGCTGCACGTACTCTTACTGGCTTCCAGGTGCCATTTTGCCAAGTGCAGCAATAGTGGCACCTACACGCTCCAAAACTGCCACTGTAGAGCTGCTGGTGCCCTGCTGAATGACGATGAAGTGACAGTTCATGGGTATATAAGCATGAACTCCTGATTTTCCCTCTCAAATCTGCCCCCGCCACAATATTCTACACCTCAGTAAATGGCAGTTCCATCCTCCCAAGTATTTGAGCCAAAACCTTCGGCATCCTCAGTTTTTCCTTTATTCTTCCTCATCCCACATTTGATACATCAGGAAATCTCACTGACTCAACTTCTGAAATACAATCAGAATCCAGACATTCTCTCCCCCTCTACTGCTGCCCTCTGGTGCTGGCCCCCATCATCTCTCACCTGAATTATCATCAAGCCACTTCACTGAGCTCTCTGCTTTTACTACTGCCCTCAGTAATATATTTCCAACACAGCAGCCAGAGTGAGCCTTTTCTTTTATTATTTTTATTGAGATATAATTGACATATAGCATTGTATAAATTGAAGGTATGTAACAGTTGATTTGATACTTTCATATATTGCAGTATGATTACCACAGTAGCATTAGCTAACAACTGTATCAAGTCACATAATTATTATTTCCATTCTATAATGGGAACAGTTAAGATCTAGTCTCTTAGCAGCTTTGAAGTTTATAATACAGTATTGTTGTCAGTAATCACTATGTTGTGCTTTAGATTTCCAGGGCTTATTTATCAACTGATTGCAAGTTTGTATTCTTACACAACATCTCCCCAATTCCACTCCACTCCAGGCCCCTGGTAACCACCATTCTACTCTCTATTTTTATAGTTCAGATTTTTTAGATTCCACATGTAAATTATACTGTACAATATTTGTCTTTCTCTGTATGCTTATCACACATAATGCCCTAAAGTTCCATCCATGCTGTTGCAAATGGCAAGATTTCCTTTTTTTCTCATGGCAAAATTACTCTTGATTTATTTATTCATTGACAGGCACTTAAGTTGTTTCTCTGTCTTGACTATTGTGAATAAAGCTGCAATAAATATGGAGTGCATATATCTCTTCAATATTGTTTTATTTCCTTTGGTTATAACCCAGAAGTGGAATTGATGGATCACATGGTAGTTCTATTTTAAATTTTTTGAGGAATGTCTGTACTGTTTTCCGTAGTGGCTGCACCAATTTGCATTCTCACCAGCAGAGTATAAGTGTCCCCTTTCCTCCATATCTTTGCCAACACTTATCTCTTGTCTTCTTGGTTATAAGCACTCTGAACCTTTTAAAGAGAAAGTCAGCTCATGTCCCTCCTCTATCCAAAACTCTCCAAATCATTCCCAGTCTCACCCAGAGAGAAATTTAAAGTCCTTATAAGACTTTATATGATCTGCTTTCTCTCCTTAATCTCCCTGATGATGATCATATTAATATACAATATGTCATATGTAATAGTTACTATATATTACAATGTATAACATATATAAGATATACCTAGGGTTATTAAGAGTATTATAGAAATTAATATATGTAAAATGCTTAGAAGAGTATCTGGTACATAGTTAGTGCTCAGTAAATTTAATTTATACTTACTATTGTACCTTTATTATTAACTAGGAAGATGAAATCATGGAAATGAACATATCCCCAATTAAAGGATTGAGGAATTACAGCTCATGAAGATGAAGAGTCTTGTCTAGAGCCAATGCTAGGATGTGGTAGGGCAGAGATCCTATCCCACATCTCTTGACTGATTCAGATTGCCCAATTTTTCCAAAGAAAATAACTGATATCCAGTGTGATCCACTTTGGAAAATGGTTTCCTGAATTCATCTTTTATTTTACATTTTCATTTAAACTTACCAGAATAAAGGGTGTTGAAAAAAGCTCTAAACTGCATTTACTGAAAATTTCCTATGGTTATGTACCTATGATTATATATTTGTAACTAAATGTCTTTCGTGTCTCCTAAATATTCAACTCTTTGAGAGAAAGTACTAGGTAATTATAATTTGTAGTTCCCTAAGATTACAAATGTAGGGCCAAGAAAATAAATTAAAAAATACAGAGCAGTGTTGATGAGTATGAATGTATCTTTATTTGCATTAATCTGTCAATATTGTTTTAAATACACTGAACAATAACCTAAACTCTCTTGTAACTTGAAATCAAAGTTTCCTATAAGTTGTCTCTTTTCCTTTTTCTTTGTTTCCCTGTGAGTTGTTTGTAGGTCTTTTTGGGTTTGTGATTCACATTTATTTATATTACAACACTTTTTTTTTAAATCACAGCTAATTCCTGGACTTGACATTAAAAATTGCATCTCACAAAAGCGTAGTCATTTCTTTCACAGGCTGACATTCATATGAGTGAAAAACACTAACTCAGTTCAAGAGCTGTGTTCAAACTAATAAGAACAAGATTTATATACTTTTTTGCTGAGAATGTTTCTTGACTGCTAGAAATTAGAACAAAACACCAGTAGCAAATGGAACCAAAATGATCAACTCAATGTAAGAAATACTTAGGAGCAAGTCTATTTAGAAAGTCCATTCCACTTACATATATACCTTTGAGTGTGCTACAATATTATACTGGCATTTGCATTACTTTAAAAACATTGGTGTGCTGGAAAGCAGGCATTGCAGTGCCCTTTTTCTCTTCAGTTTTAAATTTGTTATATTCAGTGACCTGGCTCTCAGGGATAATGATCATGTTAGTTAAAATGAATGACTATTTTTCAAGGGGTGAAGGGTTGCCTTTTTTTCACTCAGAGCATCTCAGATGAGCATAAATATTAAACCATAAAGGCCTTTGCTGCCTGCCGGTGATTGCTGGTGCAGAGGCACAGTGATGCAACATGGATGCCAAGAAGTAGAAAAAGTACAGGTTGATGCCATTTTCCTCCAGTGTTCCTGCATGCCAGCAGAAGTAGGAACAACCTCAGCTTTCAAAGGATTAGAATATTGTTATACTTTCATTTGTTTGCTTAAGTTCAGACAATGCTTTCTTTGCACCTGTCCAAATAGCATAGAAGAATTTTCACCTCCAGAATCTCAAATTGTAGAGGGAGGGTTTTGCCTAAGATTTTGTCTTATGCCTCAGGCTCTGAATGTACATGGGAGATTTGATGATTTTAAGTTATTAGAAACATTTTCCAGCAAGAACCATTTGACAGATACAACATTGTAAGTCCAAAGTAGCAAATTTTTGGTGTTTCTTTTTGTTAAAAATATATTCATTTGTATAAAACTGAAGTTAAATTTCTTCTTCAAATGCTTATGTTCCGCCAGCATTTACCCTAAAACATAAATTTCTTTATTATCTTCTCCACCCAATTCTGAGGCATCTTACAGTCTCTACCTGCCATTGGTCTCTAACTTTTCTTTCCATAGTTAAACTCTCAAACAATGGTGTAGTTGTCATACATCATTATTTTGTATCAGTTTTTTCTCAGACCTTCTATGTTTTGGTCTTTATCTCTTTCAGTACCCAAATTCTTCATTTGTGATGGTTTTTAATATATTCCTAACTGCCAAAGAGGTAAAAAATTTCCAACCTCAAAATTTGAAGGTTAAAAATTTACACTATCTCCATTAAAAGAGCTGAGTAGACAAATGATCTCTATGGAAAATTCAAGCTTTTTTTATTTTATAGTTTAATAAGTTGCTTGAAGTTTCTTGAAGTATGTGCCCATTTGACTATAGTGATTAAAATCAGTTTACATTTATCACTTGGGAATTGAGTGACATTGGGAAAGAGGCAATGGTGAGCAAAAAATATGCTGCTCCATCAATTTCATTTTGAAACCAAAGCTACTTTCCTGGGGACTTTCAGGTACTTGTGGGGTGGAATATGCCTTAAGTATGTGATAGATGGATGTTGAAACAGGCTTTATAAATTTAAATGTAAAAATTGTAGCCAAACTAATTTGTAAATGTAATTTTGCATAAGTAGGGAGTTTTGTGAAATTTACACAAAGATCTGTTCTAGAGGTTAATGTTGTAAAGCTGTGCTATACACTTTTTTTCTGCTGACCATCATCCTTAGGGCAGATTTTCTTCCTTTCATCATATCATCAATATCTGGAAAGTAGTCCTTGAAGTTTTTGTTAAAAATTAAAATAGATATTTTTATAAATATAATATAGTACTAAGTGATGTCAAAAACTCAGAATTCTAAACCACTGATTCTGTTCTGTGACTGTCACTCACCATGCTCATGATTCTTGATGGACAAAAATAGGCTGGGTCACATATTTTATTACTCTTAAGCTTCAGACTCAATCTTAGTCAAGGCCAATGGGAGGACTCAATTTAACCAACAGGTAGAAAGATCTACTCTATTTTTTCCCCCTAATTTCATGTCTAAGCCTGTGATTTAACATTCCAGTGATGATAAAAAAAATTAGTTTAGAATATGACAGCCAGCAAGAAAAGGAGTTCAAAAACATTAGTGCTTGATGAAGACAGAGAAAGTGAACCTTAATGGTTGAAGACCAGTCCCTACACCCAGTCTTTCTTCTCTAGCCTTGTGGAAGGAAGAGCATCCAAAGAGAATGTCTGCCATGTAGAATCCAACTTTCACGTGGCAACATCAAAATCCCCCCACTCTGCCTCTTGAAACTGTGATCCAATAAAATATCAGCAAATCTGACCCATTTCTCACATCTTGCCTTCTATGTGAGCAGATTTGAGGTGGGAGTTAGTGAAGAGAACTGGAAGCTTTCCTTACCCCTTTGCTCTGTAATTAGACTGAGGAAATTTAACAGACAGAAAAAATGAGTTGGAGGACAAAGTGCTTTGCTTCTACTAAAAATCTGTTTTGACTGTTTTTCCAAAACTGTTTATTGCCTTTTTCTCTCTCAACATATGAAAGACAGATGAAATCTGTATCCTGCCAGTCCCATTGAGTAACACAGACACTAGGAATAACAAAAGAGAATTGATATAAGTAAAGGCAAGCAAACAATCAGGAAAACAAAAAATGAATTAAAAATTCTTATTTAAGCTAATGAGATGTATTGAATGAGGAAGCATAAAGTTTGTTTTATTTATACTGGGTGAAATTTAATGAATTTAACTCTTAAAATAAATTTCTCAGAATTTAAGCAGCCTGTCAGAATCTCAGAATTTGACCTTTAGAACTAGTGTTCAGGACAGATTTGAGGAGATAATTACTAATGATATGATTTCATTAAGAGAATTTGAAGAAGCTTGGTTTCTCATTAATATTGCAAGACTTTTTTCTTAGGCTTATAACCCTAAGCAATTGCTTCTAACTTTATATATGCTATGTTCATTTTAGGCTGGAATCAGTAACTTTTCTTTTTCTATGCTCATCATAGCATAGTATTTACCAAATTGCAATTTATAATTATGCCACTGATCTTAGAGAGACATTGAAGGCAAGCTGTGGCCCCTTATATATGTTCACCAGGCTCTACTTCCTTTTCTTCCTGGAACACAGTTGAACTATATTTCTCAGCCTTCCTTTTGGTTAGTTGGGTCATCTGGGTCTGACCAACAGAATGTGGACCTAGGCGCTTGGTCTAATCTTCAGGTCATTTCTCTCCCCTTACCTACCAGTCAGATATAGAGGATTCTATGGAAACCCTAGGGATGCTGGAATAGGTAGACAGAAGTAGTTGAGGCCTTGAATGATTATGTAGACCAAAGTTCCTCCCACTCCCATAATCCTTTTTAGACAATGATTTAAGTGAGAAACAAAGTGGAAAGGGGGAAAACAAGAGAAAGTCTTGGGTAAGAGCAGTTTACAAAGTAAGAGTCAAGGGTCTTGTAATGTTAGGTTGAGAACTGAATAAAAGGAACATGATTTGAAGTAGTTTACCATTTAAAAACATAAATCACTAAGTATAATATTCTCCAGGTCCATCTATGTTATCTCAAATGGCAAGGGAATTATAGAGGTATAAACTACTTGATACAAAATAAATAAGATACAAGGATATAATGTATAGCATAGGGAATATAACCAGTATTTTATAATAACTTTATATGGAGTGTAATCTATAAAAAATGTTAAATTGCTATGTTATACACCTGAAACTAATATAATATTGTAAGCCAACAGTACTTCATCTTAAAAAAAAACCATATAAATTAGGAATAAAAAAAGAAAGATAATTCAAATAAGAGATGTTTCAAATTGTTAGTTTTGAGGAGAGAGACAGAGGGTGAGAAAGAGAGAGTTGAAGGGATGAGCGTGATATTTCTGAAACTTTTATTGAAACCAATTATAATCTGTTTGGAAGGAAGGTACCAGGAGGCAAATGAGCTAGAGCAGAGTGACTGGTTAGGTTTTGCTTTGTAGAATTTAGCATGTAGTCATTTTTGGTGGCAGAGATAAAGCTGTATAATTAGGGTGGTCAAGTAACTTATTATCCAAACTTACAACTTTTGAGAGTAAAACTCTTACTACTTAGTTATCCTGAGAAAATAGGCATAAAATTGTCCCAGGCAAGCAAACAAAACTGGTGAATTAGGGTTCTCCAGAGAAACAGAAATGATAGAATATATATATATATATATTCAAGAAATCCATAAATAGTAAAATTAAAATCATCAAATCAATAAATAGTATTTAGTAAGAGTTTATTGTGCCTATAAGAACAGTTTAGGAACTAGGTGGTTTCAAATTGAAAAGTGATGTGAAGCTAAGGGGCATGGTGTTACAGGATGGCTTATAAAGAGAAAATGAGGAAGTTGTTTAACTCGTGATAATTGGTTTTTACAGTGGAGAGTTCCAGATGATAGGGGATTCGTTAAAAGTGATTATCTTATACCATTTTTTAAGAAAGATGACTTAAGTTTATTTTATGATTATCAGAGGCATTTACAAGAAATAACCAAAGTTAAGTTTCACCTGTTTTGCAGAAGCTAAAGTAAGTTTTGCTTATGTGGCTAAAATGGTTTTGTCTGCTCAGGGAATTTTCAAGTTCAGTTTCCATTTTGTATGTAATTATAACAACATATATTTATATATAGCCATATACATATGGAGAGAGAGCTAGAGAGAGAGAGAGAGAGAGATTGATTTTAAGGAATTGGCTCACATCATTTTAGAGGTTGGCAAGTCCAAAATCTTCAGGGTAGCCCAAAAGGCTGAAAACCCAGTGAAGAATTGATGTTGCAGTTCAAGTTCAAAGGCAATCTGGTGGCAGAAATTTCCTCTTTTGGGGAGAGAAGTCTTTTCCTATTAAGACCTTCAACTAGATGAGGCCCACTCACATTACGGAGGGTAATCTCCTTTATGCAGAGTCTTTATATTTAAATATTAATTTCTTCTGCAGTACATCTTCTCAGCAACATCCAGATATGTTTCACCAAGTATCTGGGTACTGTGACCTAGCCAAGTTGACATATAAAATTAACATTACACTTGGATATATGGTCAATCAACATAGAAAGGGTGCAACTAACTGGCAACCCTTTGACTGAATTTGCACTGAAAGCATGATGTGTTTGGCTAAGAGTCTCAAAAGTTTTTTAGCCAACATTTTAAATTGAGAAATTCCATAGACAGACAAAACATATTCACATTTCCAGCTTATCTTAAACATTGGCACACCTCCCTCCACTGGGTCCTCATTGCCTCACAGCAACAAGTGTCTAGAATTTAGTAGCATCTGCCTCCTTATGATGGAATATGCCCTCATTCCTTCCTCACAGTTCCCACATTGCTTTGTCTCTTACACCCCATCATCCTCACCCACTTTCCTGTGCTGCTTGGATTCTGTAGGCATTTATGTTTTGAATCATAGCCATATTACTTGTGTGTGATGAACATGGGTTGAAAAGCCCCCTAATGCTTTGCCCTATAGTTAAACCAAAGATAATAATATTGATGAGATAAGCTTAAACTATTTCAGCTGCTTCAGGGAGTAGACCACTACCTTAAATGGGGGCCCATATTCCTAAGAAAGTTTACTTAGAATGAGCAACCCACTATGGAGAACACTTAATTTACCTGGGAGCCTTTGACAATAAAAGCAATAAAACGGAAGTGGGTTTTTTTTGTCTCTTTGTAGTGTTCATTGTCCAAGGAAAGCTAACATACATGTTTATCTGGCCTACCTTACATAGCATACCTTACAGAGCAATTTTAATGGAATATATGATAGAAGCTCTCAAGATAACTCGTATAGAAAAATAAAAGTGTTGACTAGTTCTCTTTAGGATTGTCATTCAAATTTTTTTTCTTCTAATGGAGACCTTTATAAGAAAGGTGAATGGAAATGCATCTGTGTGTTATAGGGAAAATATGGCTTTTAAGGTTCTGACAGCCTGAAATTTCTTAATAATGAGATTCACAATTGATCTGTGATGCATTCCCTTAGCCATATATGTGAGCAAATACGAACTTATTTCTATGGGCCACTGCTTTCTGTGACCCTATTCTAAAACCCTTTTAAGAACATTCGTTTGGGTTGGCAGAAAATATATAGTACCTTAGAAATGCGTATAAGAGAATCTGTTCAAACATTAGCAATTCAGTTGAGCTAAATGTACTACTTTCTACCTGTCAAAAGCTTTCAGGGAAGAATGCCTTATATGGGAGGTGTTTCTAAGGTCTAGAGCAGTTGGGCTTCTGTCTTTTTCTGTTCATTAATTTCTGGCCTTTTGGGATTTAGTACAAAATCCATTTCTTGAAAGCTTTCGTTAATTAACTCCCAACTGAGTAGGAGTGCAGCAGTACTGGGAAGGGTAGTGGAGGCTTCAGAGAAGCCCCATGCCTCTTGGGTATCAGTGGAAGACCCACGGACATTGAGTTGTGCGAGTAGATCTGTATGATGGCTTTTGTGTGCTCAGCTTAAGGATGAAAGAAAAGAGAGGAGGTGTGTACTGCTTGTCTGGTGAGGGTACGATGGTACAGTATCAGTTCCTCAGCTTGACCTCAGGTCTAGGTCTGATTGCTATAACAAAGGAGACATTATTCTCATTTTATGCATGGCACTGGGTTCAGTACAGTAATGACTAAAACCAATAAAAGCAATGTAGACATTTTGGCATTGGGATGGGTTTCGCATTGCATTGGAGTATATCAGAGGAAAATACCTGGTCAAGGAATGACAGTAGACTTGAGGCCTTATGGCCAATGATGGTGCAAGTCAATTGGTCACAATAAGCTTTGTGAGTCTCTGATCAAGCAGCCATAAATATCTCTTGTTAAATTAATGACTTCCAATGGGTAGGTATTTAGATGCTCTGCTTCTGGGCCTGTAAGCTATTTTGGAGTTATCAAAACATGTCCTGCCTCCTTTTCTGTGCCTCAGGCTACTCTGTTGTAAAAGCGTTTCAGAGCGGTCCACAAAAAGACCTGACTAAAAACCTTTGTGTAGGGAATCCTTGGTGTTATCCCTACCAGTTTAACTGGAATAAAATCGTCCTTCTTTTTTTTTTAAATTATGAAAAGTTAGCATATTCATTCATTTATAATACTATTTTTCCTTCTTTTCTTTTCTTTTCTTTTTTTTTCAGACAGGTTTCCAGTTGCCAGTGAAGTGATGTCATACCCTTTGGATATAATAACCAAAATACAAAATTCAAAGGAAAATATAAAATACAAAAAATTACAGGAGACAAATTATATAAAAGGTGCAGATGGAGGTTATCAAATAGATTGGAAGATTCAGGCAGATTACTCATCCTTTCTTCTTTCTCGACTTGGGTCTTAAAAACGTTCTATAGAGCCTACTTCCTAGGGCTGCCTTACTGGTATTAAAGTATAAGATGCTGGGCAGCCAGTTTTTGCTTTTCCTGGAAGTTGTTTAGATATGTAGTGAAGAGTATAGGTTCATTAACAACTTCATAGTTGTAGCTTAAGGCAAGAAATGATAGAAGTCCACCCTGGTTTTGGAATCTATTTAAACAATTCTTATCTACATCTTATTTTGTGCTTTAAGATTAATATTTTTTCAAAGAGAAGAAAATTTTTTAAAAAGTCAGTTTATCTCTTTATCTATGGAGATGTTACCTAAGTATACTATGCTTTTAGTAATTTTGGAGGTGGGGCAGTTATGTCAGTGTATTATAGATAATAGTATTTTACATATTGTCAGAGCATTTTGCTGTACATCAAATTCCTTGAATATTAAAATTTAAATTAAGGCCTTAAACGTAAACACAGACTTTTCAAGATCCCCTGATTTAGAAAACTGGATTCTATTGACTATCAGTTGGTATAGACTCTGCTTATCTGTTTATAACTGCACACAGAAAAAATAATTCCACTTGTACACTTAACTTTTCATGGAGACAGTTCTCTGTGTAGGAAAGATGAGCTGAATCAGAAGAGATGAAAACCAATAGGAATATTTTGCCAAGAGATTAAATAAGAAACCTGATTATGGTTGGAAAATACGAATTCATCTCCATAATATTTATATTTCAGACACCTATCTGGGAAAGAGCAAATAGAAAGAACTTTGTATTATGCTGCATTTTTGTGAATTATATCCATTCTAAAAGGGACTTGTACTAGCTACAGGTAGTAATAATAAAACTATAATAATAACGATTTCAATTTTCCAAAGTAGAGATTGAGTTCATATAACCTCATAAAGAAAAGTCCTCCACAGGTATTGTGTGGAAGAAGAGATTAATAAACACTTTTTATGGGTACAAGCAGCATTTAATGCAATTACTGTATTCCCAATAGAGCTAGTCCCAAGATTGAGTCCCAGAAAGTTTCCTTTATAGTGGATCTAAATCCCCACTTTATATTTCTGTGCTTTACACAAAACTAGATCCATCTTCTCTTCTTCCTTGGATCCTTGTCCCAGCAACTGACCCCACTGTCTGTCCGCTTGTCTCCTCTTTTCATATCTAACGTCTCCTTTGCCTTAGTTCAGAACCTTATCATTTCTTGTCCAAATTGTTTTCCTCTATTATTTATTTTCTTTTTTAAAACATTTTTATTGAAGTGTAGCTGATTTATAATGTTACTTTCAGGTAAACAGCAAAGTGATTCAGTTATACATACATATGTATATATTTTTTCTTTTCAGATTCTTTTCCATTATATAGTAGTACAAGAAGTTGCATATAGTGCCTTGTGCTATACAGTAGGTCCTTGTTGTTTATCTATTTTATATACAGTAACATGTGTCTATCTCCAACCCTTAATTTATCCCTCCCTGCCCTTTCCCCTTTGGTAACCACAGTTTGTTTTCTATGTTCCTGAGTCTGTTTTTTGGTTTGTAAATAGAAATATAATCTTTTTTTTTTAAGATGACACATATAAGTGATATCATATGATATTTGTCTTTCTCTGCCTGACTTCACTTAATATGATAATCTCTCAGTCCATCCATGTTGCTGCAATGGCATTTCATTCTTTTTTGGTGGCTGAATAATATTCCATTGTGTGTGTGTGTGTGTGTGTGTGTGTATGTATCTCACATCTTTGGACATTCAAGTTGTTTCCATGTCTTTGCTATTGTAAATACTGCTGCTATGAACATTGGGGTGCATGTGTGTTTTTGAATTATAGTTTTCTCTGGATATATGCTCAGGAGTGGGATTGCTGGATCATATGATTTTCTTAATATACCCCTCCCTTCACTGCAACTTGGATACCTTTACAAATTATAAATATGATCATGACATACCTTTAATTCACTTTCTGGTTTATTCATTCAATATTTATTAGGCATCTATTATGTACTATTCTGTGTGCTGGGAAAAGATCTGTGAACAAAGAGGAGTTAAGTTTCATGTTCTCATAATCTTTCTATAAGGGGAGTATAGATGCTAAATATACATAGAAGTAAATAACTGTAATTATCAGGTACTGCTAAATGCTATATAAAGAAAATAGAATGGGGTAATATGAGGTAGATGTGTCGTAGTTAAATAGGTTGTATTAGATTGGACAGGAGAGGCTCTCTGATGAGATGGCATTTCCATCCACATGAATAAGCCATGCATGTAAAGCTCAAGGGAAGAGCATGGTAGATATAAGAAACAGTAAAGACAAAGGTCCTAAGGCAGAAATGAGAACTGCACTTGAGAAATAGAAGAAAGTTGGTCTGGATGGAGCATTGTGAGCAAGGGAGAAGGTAGAAGGGGATGAAGCCAAGATCCAAGCAAAAGGCAGGGGCCAGGACATTTGGCCAAGCCAGTTCCGAGTTTACTCATCTGTCTCTGTTGCTCCCTTGAAGACTCTTTGTCTCCTCACCCAGGGAGATTCCATTGCATTGTTTTGAACATGCTTTTTCCCTCTCTATATGGCCCTCACTTTTCAGTCTCTGGGACTCAACATTTTGTTGGGTCTTTTCCCTGGTCCCCCATTGCACTCTTGTGATACCTTGTCTCACAGCACATGTTATTCACTCATTACTTCCTTCCTTTATTTTTAAATGTATTTTTGGATTTATTATAGAAAGTAGGTTGTGAACTTTTTTAATGAAGTATAGTGGATTTACAATATTATATGTTTCAGTTTACAACCTAGTGATTCAAAAATTTTAAAGGTTATACTCCATTTATAGTTATTACAAAATATTGGATTATTCCCTGTGCTATACAGTATATCCTTGTACCTTTTTTCTTTTATACGTAACAGTTTGTACCTCTTAATTTTCTTCCCCTGTCTTGTTTCTCCTTCCTCCTCTCTTTCCAGTGGTCACTACTAGTTTGTGAGTATTATGTTAATTTCACGAGATATAATATCTTCCAAATCTATGTTGTTGTAAATGGCAAAATTCCATTATTTTTTATGCTTCAGTAATATTCCACTTACATCTATACCATATTTTCTTTATCCATTTATCTGTTGACGGATGCTTAAGTTGTTTCCATATCTTGGCTGTTGTAAATAATGCTGTTATATAAACAATGGGGTGCATGTATCTTTTTGAATTAATGTTTTTGTTTTCTTTGGATGTATACCCAGGAGTGGAATTGCTGGATCACATGGTAGTTCTGTTTTTAGTTTTTTGAGGAACAACCATACGTTTTTCCACGGTGGCTGTACCAACCTTACACTCTCACCAAAAATATACGAGGGTTCCCTTTTCTCCACATCATCACCAACATTTGTTACTTGTGGTCTTTTTGATGATAACCATTCTGACAGGTGTGAGGTGATATCTCATTATAGTTTTGATTTGTATTTCTCTGATGATTAATGATGTTGAACATCTTTTCATTTACCTGTTGGCCATATGTATGTCTTCTTTGGAAAAATGTTTATTCAGTTCTTCTGCCCATTCTTTAATTGAGTCAACATTTTTTTGATGTTGAGTTGTATAAGCTGTTTATATGTTTTGGATATTAACCCCTTATTGGTCATATCATTTGCAAATATTTTCTTCCATTCAGTAGGTTGTCTTTTCATTTTGTTGATAGTTTTCTTTGCTGTGCAAAAGCTTTTATGTTTTATTAGGTCCCATTTGCTTATGTTTGCTTTTGTTTCCCTTGCCTTTGGAGGCAGATCCAAAAAATCTTGCTATGATTTATGTCAATGAGTGTTCTGTCTATATTTTCTTCTAGAAATTTTATGGTTTCTGTTCTTGCATTTAGTTCTTTAATCCATTTTGAGTTTATTTTTGTATATGATGTGAGAAGATGTTCTAATTTCTTTCTTTTAAATGTAGCAGTCCAGTTTTACTAGCACCACTTATTGAAGAAACTGTCTTTTCTCCATTGTATATTCTTGTCTCCTTTGTCATAGATTAATGAACCATAAGTGTGTGAGTGTATTTCTGAGTCCTCTATTCATAGAACTCCATTGATCTATGTGTTTTCTTTTTTTGGTGCCACTTCCATACTGTTTTGATTACTGTAGCTTTGTAGTATAGTCTGAAGTGAGGGAACGTGGTATCTCCAGTGTTTCAACTTTACCACATTTATTGATGAGCTTTAGAAGTTTTTTGGCAGCATCTTTAGGATTCTCTATGTATAGTATCATGTCATTTGCAAACAGTGAGAGTTTTACTTGTTTCTTTCCAACTTGGATTTCTTTTATTTCTTTTTCTTTTCTGATTTCTGTGATTAGGAATTCCAATGCTATGTTGAATAAAGGTGGTGAGAGTGGGCATCCTTGTTTTGTTCCTGATCTTATAGGAAATACTTTCAGCTTTTAACCACTGATATTAGCTGTGGGCTCATCATACATGGCCTTTATTATGTTGAAATATGTTCCCTCTATTAGGTTGTAAAGGTAGAAATCATACCTTAGTTACTCCATAGGGGACAGGTGGGTCCCCTAGCACCTAGCACAGCATCTGGCATTCAGTAAGTATTTGTTGAAATATAAATAAGCAAAAGTTTAGAAGTTGTGGTGCAAATGGCAATGACAAACTGAACTTCAAACTGATGAACATAGTTTGAGCCTTAGGCTTGCATTCAGTAGGACCAGGAATAAAATATCACCTGCTTCCTTAACTGCTATCAGTATAAATCCAAACCTCTTTCTTTTGCAATCAAGGCTCATCAAAATCTAGTCCCAATCACAGTCCCATCTCACAGGATGTTTTCCCCAACCCTTAAAAGTTTCTGTCATCAGGAACTGACTTCTGTCCTTTCACAGCACATCTTTCATGCCATCTGTTCTTCATATCAATCTTTCTGTAGTTTATTTTCCACACTGTCCTTTTGAGAATCTCCAGTTTATCTTTAATGACTAAGTTGCAGTGTCACTCCTGTGAAGACTCCCACGAATTAGTGATGAGATCCTCACACAAAGAGTAAAGAGTTTGCTTTTCTTTCCATTATGTTTAACAGCTGTCTCTACCATTATTATAGCATTTGCTATATCACTCTGCCCATATTATTATTATAGTGCATTGTAATTATAAGTATGTCTCCCAAACTGGAATCCCTGAAGTCTATAATGGTGGCTTACTGTTTCAGCTCCCATGTTTAGCCTAGTATCTGTGCATGTTTTCTGCTCAATAAATGTTGGCTGAATGAAACAAATTTGAATATAAACAAGTAGGTAGTTTTGGAATAAGCTTAAATAATTTTTTTAAACCTAAGATCAGTACTTTTCCTGGTAGACCAAAGTGCCCCAAGAGATTTCATTTAAAAAAAAATTAGCATGTATGTTTAGGCATATCCAAATATATGCTGTCTCCTTTGGTCACTTCAGCATCTCATCACATGATAATGTGCTTTTCCTAAATGGTACATTTTATGCCCAATCTTGATTCAAGGATTTGTTTGCTTTATCATTTTAAGTACTGGGGCAATAATATAAAATTTTCAGTACAAAGTAAATTTACAAATAATTCTGTTCAGCCATACAATACAGAATAATAATATGGAAAGCATAATTATTAGTTACATAAAATCAGATTTTTCTTCTTTGATAATCTGTTTACCACAAAGCATATACTTGTGAATTTTGCAACTACTATTGCTTTCCTTCACTTTCATGAAGATAGGTGGAGCGTGGTTCCTCTGAATCTGGATTAATCTGGGTAACAATATAATATTAAGAGTTTTAGGACACATTTTCAGACATGTCAAGATGTTAATAGCTCATTAGACATAACTTGCTCAGTTACCTTAAGTAATTGAGTAATTGAGAACTGTTTTATTACATGTAGTTGTTTGGGACAATTATCCATGAGTCTTTTGTGTTTCTGTATACCTTGCATGTGAGGCACTGACCACTGTCTGTTCTGCACCATCTTTTCAAAGATGTTTGTATAACATTCAACAATGGAAGATGGGCTAGCATTTCTCTCTACAGCAAAGGTCAAGTATGATTCCTACCCATTATAAAAAATTTGGGTTCTGTAAGCTTATGCTTTCTCTCCTGTAATACAATCTGTTGCAGGCATCACCTGAACCTTTTCCCATTACCCTGTGGACTGACCCCCCTAACTGCCAATACTCTGGCTACTTCTATTTCTATACATAATAAGTTATTCTGTGTCTCTTACTCAGGAGTCTCATGTCCTTTACCAGCATCTGTGAAAGCATGTCAGGCTAACTTATTAGTGTTCAAGTTGGTTAAAATTTCAGTCTCAGATCCTTCACAGTTTTTGACAGGTGGCTAGTTGGGTCTTTCTGGGCATTTAACTACACTGTATTCCACAGCCTGTCTTTTAGTTTTGTGTGGCTGTGTGATGGAATTCTGACCAGTGGGTTGTAGGCATATGTACTCTCCTCCAGGACTGGCTCATGAACTACTCTGTATACTCTCTCTTCATCTCTTGGCTAGATACAGAGGATCTAGCTGGGAATGCCAAGGACCAAGAAATTACAGTCACTAGGTGAAGAAGCCTGAATCCTTAAATGACTGTATGAATTAGAGCCCCTAGTGACCCTCACTAGACTGTGATGAAAATATAGTGGGAAAAAAAAACTTCATTAGATTAGACTTTTCAAATTTGGGGGTAGTTTGTTACAGCAGTAAGGCTTTCTTGATTAATACACACACTGTGGTCAACTTCATATCTGAAGTCTTCTTAAGCCATTAAAATAAATACAACAGCTATTTAGAAACATTATACTAGTGTGATTTTAATTTTGACCTATCTTTCACAGGGAGTTGGTGATACTTTCCTACCCAATTAAGACACTAATTCCACGTCTCAGTCATGCTGTTCTAATCACTGGCTTTCTTAGTTTTTCCTCTTCTTTTCCCTCATGTCCTCTTTTCTCCATCTCTTTTATCACTTTGCACATTACTTCAGGGATTATGCATCCCTCTAAACCACTCTGCATCCAATTATTATATAAGTAAGGCTTTCCAACTCAGCCTGCAGAGCACTAAAATCGTACTCTCCCTTCCATCCCACACATTTTTTCTTTTTGCAGTTTCTCCCACATACCTCTACTTTATTGGAGTTGTACACCGTATTTACAGAAAATCAGTGATATTTTTGGTTCTTGTTTGATAGTTGCTGTTTCATGTTAAATTATTCCTTGTATCCATTATATTCATCTCCTTCGTTGCAGAGCATACTCACTGTGTAGCTTTCATTAAACTGATTTTACTTTTATTGAGTTTTCTCTGCATCATATCTTTAGTTAGGTGACAAGATGTATAGCTTAATATACTCATCATTGATTTAATAAATATTTTGAACCATGCCTATATGGTTCTAGGCACTGAAATAGTAAATAAAACCAACAAAAAGCTCTGAAGTCATAGATCTTATACTCTAACAGAGGAAGATACAATAAACAAATAAATAAAAGGTGTAGAAACTCAGAGGATGTTTTTCTTCATAGGAAAATGAAACAAAAAAGGATGAGGGAATACTGTGGTGGTAGGTGGGGGGAATTGGGCTGCAGTTATCAATAAGGTGTTTAGGAAAAGTCTCAGTGAAAGTGGCATTTGACTAAGACTTCCAGGAGGTGAAAGAGTGAGTCAAGCTAATGTCTAAGAGAAGTGTGTTATATGCACAGAGAAGAGCAAATGCAAAGAAGCACTGATTATCTTGACTTTTTCATGGAGCAAGAGAGAGGCTGATGTGACTAAAACAGAAGACAATGATAGGAAATAAGATCCAAGAGATAATGGGGGGCCAGACTGTTTAGGCCTTTTTAGGCTTTACTGTGATTCTGCTGTTTAATGTAAGAGAGTTGGGAAGCCATTGAAAGATAGTATTGACACATTCTGATTTATGTCTGAATAGAATCAGTTTGGCTATTTTGATAATAAACCATAGTAACCAGAGATAGAAGTAGAGTGAAAGGTTAGAAGGCTTTTGCAATAATTCAAGTGTAACTTGGAGGGGGCATCGGAGTGAAGGTGGCAGGAAGTGGTCAGATTTGGAGTATATCTTGAAGGTATCACTTGCAGGATTTGCTGAGAAATTGCCTATAAAGTGTGAGAAAAAGAATTAGGGTGTTAGTATGGCTTTAAAAATTGAGCAATATAAAGAACAGTGCTACCATCAACTGAGATTTGGAAGATGGCAGGATAGGAATGTAAGAAGCTCAGTTTTGAAAATTTAAATTTGAGATACTCATGAGATAGTTGAATGGACATATCAAGTAACCAGGTGGATATGAATCTGAAGTCCAGGGAAGATATCTTGGCTGAGGAAATGTAAGTTTAGGAGTTGTCAGTGCAAAGATAGTACTTAAAGCACGAGGGTAGATGAAGCTGCCAAGCGAACAGGCATAGATAGAGAAGAGAAGGGGACCATCAGAGAGTCCTGGTACACTCCTACATTCAGAGGTCGGGAAGGTAAGAGAAGATCAGCAAAGGAGGGTATATTAGGGTTCTCCAGAGAATAAAGTCAAGAAGATACAATATTTATGTGCTAATGTAATTGTGGAGGATAAGTCCCACGATCTGCTGTCTGCAAGCAGGAAGGACTGAGGAAAGCCGGTAGTGTAATTCAGAGTCCTGAGAGGCAGGCAGCTGATGGTGTAGATTGCAGTTCAGGTCTGAAGTCTGGAGAACCATGGGTACAGCAGGAAAAAAAAGGTACAGGTTCCACCTGAGCAGTCAGGAAGAGAATGAATTCAGTCTTCCTTCTCCTTCTTGTTCTATTCAGGTTCTCAACAGATTAGATGATGCCCATCCACATTGGGGAGGGCCATCTGTTTCACTCAACCCACCAATTCAAATGCTAGTATCTTTCAGAAACACCCTCACAGACATACCCAGAAATAATGTTTAACCAAATATCTGAACATCCCTTAGTCCAGTCAAGTTGACAAATAAAATTAATCATCACAGGGGCTTAGAAATAGAAGCCAGTGTGGTAGGGAAAGCTGATGTTTTCTCAGAAGCCAAGTGAAGAGAGAGTTTGAAAAAAGAGAAGGATATCAACTATGTCAAATGCTGCTGATAAAACCAATAAAATAAGGGCTGAGAATTGACTTTTGGCTTAGTAATGCAAAGGTCACAGGTGAATTTGGAAAATGGTTATAATGAATGGGGGGAGAAAAAAATAAAAATAATGAGTGTGCATAATTTAAGAAGTTTTGCTGCAAAGGAGGATAGAAAAAATAGGGCAATAGTTACAGGAGTGTGTGGGGTTATGAATCATTTTTTAAGCAGAGACATTTTACAAAATGAATGCTTAATATAATTCACTAAGGAGGGAAAAGCATGATGAACTAGAGAAGAAAAATTGTTGGAGCAATGTACTTTTGAGTAGATTGAAGTGGTGAGGATCACATGCATGATAAGTAATGACATAGTTGGAATATGTCATAATAGTAATGCATACCAAGTATAGAGGCAGCACCAAGAGGGAGTGACAGGCTAGCTAGAGGGTGAGGGAAGGCCTCTTAGGGGAGGTTAGTTGACCTGAACTTTGAATGATAAGCAATAATTTCTCAAGGAGACAATTCTACTGCACACTATTGTATGGAAGAGATATGAGAGAGCACAGCTTATTGAGAGCTGGAAGGGGAAGAGGCTGAAGATCTGGATAGAAGCCAGATTATGATAAACCTTATGTGCAACGTCAATGAGTTTTGAATTTTACCCTGTATATCATGAAGAGATTTTAAGCAGTAGGATGCTTTATTTTATTTCATTTTGTAAATAACACTCTATTCATACTGTGGAAAATGGATTGTAAGGGAGCAAGTTCAAGTGAGAGATAAGTACTGAATTAGTAGTGTACCAGAGTAGGTGAAGAAGAAGGGTTTGATTTTGTTATTGAAGAGGAAAATAAATCTGGTTAAATATAACCAAATAACCAATTAAATGACTAATTAAATATAGAAAGAGGTGGAGAGAAGCAGAATCTAGGGTAACTCCTAAGTTTCTGGTGTGTATGACAATTAAATGTAGAGAATAGAGGTGGAGAGTTTTAGGAGGGAATATGTCTAGCTTAGCTTTGTATGTATTGTAAGAGAAGCTTGTGGGATATCAAGGTGGGGTTGGCCATCAAGGCGGGGATGGCTATCGAGACAGCCAAAAGTGTGGGTATAAAACTCAGAAGTAGATCTGGCCTGGAAAAATGGATTTGGACATCACTGGTACATTTTTGATAGTTGAGATTTGGAAATAAGCAAGATAACACAATTAGAATAAGAGAAGAGAAGAGGGCTAAAAGATCGAGGTATTGCTAGGATTATACAAGTGAAATAAAATTTGATGATCTAGAAACCAGTATTTGACACTGCAATTAACTAGAAGCCTTTTTTCTTTAGTGAGTGAGAGAAAAATAGTAGATTTTTAGGTGGACTAACATAATCAATCAGCACTTAGCAGTGATTTAAAAATACTAAAAACAGTCTATAATCCACAAATAAGTCCAAATTTGGTTTGTTTTTCCATCCTTGTGGCATAATGAAAAAAAAAATCTTCCTAGTGAAAAATCTAAAACATTTCAAGATTTCAGTTATCGAAGAATGATGAAATTCATCCAATATAGTCAATTTACAAAAGCAGGATGTTGAACAGAAAATTTTAGAAAGATTATTAAGGATAATAAGAATATTTTTTCTAGTTTATTTTCAGTTATTCAATCAATTGATCAATCAATTTGTTCTCAGTCTCTAAGGATTTTAGTCAGTGCAGAATTAAGAGTATGTATTTATCTAGGTACAAATAGCTTTTACACGACATTTGGCAAAATTATATTTGTGAAGAATATTATGTTAATTAAGGCACTATGTGTTTCTTTCTCTGAGAAAGTAGTAGTAGAGCACAGTGATTTTCCAGCTGCCTGACAGGCATGCTGTGGTGGCAGCACCTCTCAGCACTTCACTAGTATCCAAAGGTTAAACAGACTTTAAGAAATAGCATTCATTTTGCACTGTATCACTTTCTAGTATATCACAATTCTTACCAATTTAATGCCATATCCCCAGATTCTTCAAAATGAGAGAAGTGACACATTTCACAGGCAACAAGAAAGCAGAGATTCTGGGAAACCTTTCTCCTGCCTACTCTTCAGTTCCTTTCGCGCTGACAGGTGCTCCCTTGGCTCTCTCAGAAGTCAGGATTCGGGCTGCTGTCGAAATGGAAGGAGCCTCAAGATTAGTCCTGACGCTCAGAGCATGAGAATACCTTGTCAGTCACCCCCCCTTTTTTCCTCACAAAATCCACTTTTTTGGAATGAACCTAGTCTTGGCCCACTCTGTACAAACAGGATTTTGCTAGACTTGAAACAACTGATCTTAGAAAACTGTGGGTTTGTGTGATGCTAGAACAAGAAGGACTTTGTGCATTTATTCCTGTAAGTAACAAGGAAACAAATGCTGAACTAATCCTTCCTTGCATTTCCTTCCTTGGTGTTGGCTCTTCGTTCTTTGCCGTCTGGCCGCAACACCGGCAAGCTGTGAATTTCTTTAGTGGTCTCCCAGGAGACTGCAAGTCTATGCAGAGAGGCTTTTCTCCAGGATAGCCCCTTCATCTGAGGAAATAGCAATGTCTCTTTCCTCTAGGGAGAAAGTCACCCCTTCATCCTTCTATTCTTCATCCTACTCGCCTTCTTTATCCCTGTAAATTATTTCTGGCATGCCCCAAGACAATGCTTCTTGTGGACATATGTGTGATCCAATGTGTATAATAGGACCATGGCCTTTTCGAGCTGGCAGGAGAGTTAGAGATCATGTAGTACAGATGCCTCATTTTACAGTAGAAGGAACTGAGGTTCCGAGAGCAGGGGATGGGAATTGTCCCATGGCCTGTTTAGTTGCAGAGTTTGGGTTGGAATCCAGGTTTTCTGATTTTTGGTCCAGTGTTGTGTATAAAATCCCACCTAAGCAAACCCGTAACTTTACAGGCTGTATGTTTATGCGAAAAGTTTTCTGTAGATGGCTAAAATACTCACTTTTTTTAGCATGCATTGCTAAAATTCACAAAATGCCTTTACCTTTTAGAAAGACCCTTAGTGATGGTCAAAATACTCCCTAGGATGGTCAGTTTTCTGTGTCAACATGGCCAGGCTACAGTACCCAGTGATTTAACCAAACACTAATCTAGGTGTTTGCCATGAAGGTACTGTTAAGAAATCAAGAACAAATTCATTACTGAAAGCCCAGCTTATAGTTTTTTAGGGAATGAATAATCACCTATTTAGTGACATTCTTCTCTTTCTTCGTGACCTTCCACCTTTGTGACAAAGGGGATGTGCACAGCATTGTACAGCTGTTTCCACCCAGGCCTTTCAGAGGTGCCTTAGCTTTGCTTACGAGCACGTTTTCTCCAGACTAGACATACGGTGATGGGAGGGAAGGCTGTAGGGGAGGCATTTAGAAGAGACCTCTGTAAGGCTACATTTAGGAATCAGAGCATATCTCCCTTATCAAGAGATGCCAGATGAGATTTTTGGTAGAAGAACTGTGAAGAGCAAACCATCACTACCAACAATAAAACCTCTTAAATATTCCTCTCAACATGAAAAACACGCATGTACATGTAAATTATCAGATACAGATCGCCTTTCTGAACTAACAGAAGACAGACAAGGATGAAATGGTTGCCTAAAGAATTGATTATCACTTCATTAGTATTTGGACATAAATTTATGCATTCAGAAATACAATCTGAGAAGGATTTTTTTTGGAATTTCTCTCCTAAGAAGCTGTCATTTAGCCATTATATGGAAGACCAGAGACATTGAGTCAAAATGCTAAATTTGGCTTCTCACCTAAAAATTGGCACTAACACCTGTGCTGCACATATTTCAGATCTCTGAAGAAAAAGTTGGAGTAATACATAATAAGACACTGAACCTTAAGAAAGAAAGTATTTCATAACATCATTACTACTACAAAACAGTGAAGTACATTCAAAAGCATTTAATATAAATTAAAATATTCCAAAGTAGAGAATTCCTTTTCCTATTAACTCAAGGCACATTTCTCTGCCTTCCCCCAACAAATCCCCAGTGTATTTAAAAAAGCTAACGTGATATCCTGGCAGCAAGGGCCAATCCAGGTTTTGTGAGGGCTGAAACATACACAATTTAGGGGCACATTTTAAGGAAAAGAACATAAAATTTGGTACAAAAGTGAATATTCACTTAGCATTAGAAATACAACAGATCAAAAAAAATCCCTAAAGCTAAAAAATATCAGAAACATTATACAATTCAAAAATTAATGATATGTTTTCAATAATTTATTTCCTGACACAACTCTATAATCATATTTATTAGCTACACATTTTGGCTGCAAGCTTTTTGATCACCTTTCGTATGACAACAATTTTGTACTATCAATTTCAGTGAAGATAACAGCCTCTGTGTAGAGGCTTTTCTCTAGCATGGTCGATGGCAATTTCTTTTTTATTATTGACAGTTGGGTTGCAGAGACATGTGACTTCATACAAAGATGTTTTTGCCGTTTGCAGGACTGCTATGGCTAGTCCCCAACACAGCGGACCTAATACAATCTAGTCCTTGTGATTTCCATCAAAATTGTGTAGAGTGTATGTGTAACAATATTTGCTGCATTGTCATGTATATTCCTGACAGAAGAGAAATTTTCATTTTGACTAGGCATCAATGAGAATTGGTCCTTATAATTTTACAGATGTGATGATTGGAAGAATTATTTTCAGACTAACTATCTTCTGGCTTTGTACATTTCAAGCCTTATTTTTCCTCCTCTATTATGTACTTCTAATGTCAGAGGTCTCAGGGAATGGCCTTGTCATAATGCTATATGGGCCTTGCATTTCAGGGTCAACTCAGCAGGTCAGATGACACAGTTGTCAGTAGAGGGAGTTCTTGGAAATCATTCCTACAGCAGGACATTTAACGATAATTTCAACATGCAAATCAATAAGAACCATATAAATATAACACAGTAAACCCAAATAAAATGTATCCTTATCTCAGTTTCCTATTAGCTAGATCCCTAAATCATCTGTGGATCTCCAGTCCATCAAAACAAGGGGAAATGAGAGTGGAAAAGTTGGAGTGGAAAGAGAAAGCAATCTTAACTAATAGTGATTCAAATATCTTACATAGATGGTACAAAACATCTGATCATATGAAGAAATTACTAGTACCCAGTCCTTGGAAAGGGCTCATAAAAGTGAGGGTCCTGAAGCTGAAGTGTCCCTGGCTTCGCAGTGACTTTGCATCTCCCTGATGGAACCCCCTGCTATGAAGCAGAAGCATGGGCTTGCCTTTCAGATGCTGCATCTTCATTACAAAATGACTATACTTGTTTCCTAGGGCCACAACAGCAAGTTTCTACAAACTTTGTGGCTTAAAGCAATAGACATCTATTCTCTCACTTATTTTAGGTGAGAAGTCTGAAATAAAGGTGTGGCAGGGTCTCACTCCCTCTGATGGCTGTTGGGGAGAATCTTTCCCTGTCTCTTCCAGCTTCAGGTGGCCCCAGGCATTCTGTGGCTTTCATCTGCATAACTCTTATTTCTGCCTCTGTTTTCACATGGTCTCCTCCTTTTTGTGTCTGTCCTTTCTTCTGTCTCTTATAAGGGCACTTGTCATTGTATTTAAGGCCTACTTGGATAATACAGGATGATATCATCTCAAAATCCTTAACTTAATTACATCTGCCAATATCCTCTTTCCAAATAAGGTTATATTCATGGGGTTAGGGGTTAAGACATGGACACATCTTTTAAAGGACCACCATTCAACCCACTATATCACCTTAACATATCATTTGGAAACAATCAGAATATGGGTCCTAATTAACTTACATGAAACAGCAAGAACCTCTATTGTTCATACATCATTGTACTATCCTCTAATTTCCTAAAACTTCATATTTATCTATTTTCCACATTTTAAGCCAGGGAGCCTTCTAAAAACAGTTACCCAGTATTTAGTATCCAGTTCTCTAATCATTCAAAGTATAAGCAATCTTCGTTTTTACATCCCAATATGTCATGAATCTAGGGGATATAAGGATAATTAAAACCTAGTGTGTATTAGGAATGATTAATCCAATTACAAAAGCAATAGGTACGTGGCCAGCCAGTGGCTTGTAATGTTGTATGTTTTCATGCGACAGGATGTGGTTCCCCTGTGGAAACAGTTACTAGTAGTAGATGTAAGTGCAGATGTGTGCTCTAATGGATGTTATGGGGTAGTACTATCTGTCTGGTTCCACAGAATCTGTGACTTAAGGCTACACTAAAACAAGTTTATGAGACCTGCAGGCGAGCTCTGTGGCAAGATTACAGTCAAATCTAGGGATATATTACCAGGATGTGGACACCCATGAAAAATAACAATTGCAGAATAGTGTTAGGATGTGCTCTGAAACATTCCCTTCTGACATCCTCTGAGCAATTCATCTGCAGCATGTTTTTACTGGACCAATCTCCACAGCCAGGTAGAAAGGGAGAATGAGGAATATGTGTAGGCAGATGCAATAAAGAAGCATTCTTAACGATGCTTGGCCTTCATTAACACTGTACTAATTGGCAGCTGTGGATATCTCATTTTGTTAAAGCAATTGTTCATAAAAGTCTCCTAGGTTCTTTAAATTTTTTTTAAAAAAGATGCTTTGTTAATCTTTGGCAGACTATTTTCTCTGTAATAGCTATGCTTTAAAATGTAAGCATGCTGTGCAATCATTTGTAGGTTCTGTGCACAGTGAACATAATTTGGCTGAAAGATATAGGAATGTTAGAACAGGTGGAATTGTAAAGTAAATTTCTTTCTTTTATTTTTTAAGGCTTTTCACCTCTACTTTATTATCTAAAAAATCATCAGGAATACATCAATTTTATTTTGCAATTAGATCACATCCTTACTCCCACTCTTAAGGTTATGTAGAGCTTGAGAGCAAAAACAATGCTTGGGAAGTTTATATTTCATTTATTTATTCACTCATTTTTTCACACATTTATAGAGCTTCTAATACATGCTAGATATTGTGCAGAATTTCATATGGGACCAAATTTTTTTTAAACAAATTCACAAACCTTGAGTAATAATCCTTTCTGAAGTGGAGAAAGAGAAAATTACAAGTTTCATTTGCCTTTCTTCATTAAATATTTAAGTACCTACTGTAGGCACTGCTCAGGGCTTCAATACCAAGTAAGACAAAATACTTGCTCTTAATCAGTTTACTCTCTGCCTAGGGAGAGAGCACAGCGGTCAGACACCTGTAAGGTATAGACAGCATGGTAAGTCCAATCTCGGAAGTGTGCACAGGGTGATATGAGAGCACAGAAATATGCATTAGAATCAGCCTGTAAATCAAAGATATCTTCTTGGGGGAGGCATAATTTAAGCCGAATTTTTAAGAATGAGTTTGAGTTAGATCCGTAAGGCGTGGACCCAGAACCGAGGCTGTGGAAGTAAAAGCTAGAGAGGTTTGACAACTCATTACCATGTTGAAAACTCTCAATGTAGGGAATTTCGTAATTAATTTTGTTAGCAATTTCCAATATTAGTATCATGAGCTTGGCTTGGTAAAGTCCAGGCATAAGATTTGCTGCTAATAGAAATAATTAAGAGCTTTGAAGATAGAGTAATAAATAGGAACAACCTGCTAGGGGATGCAGTTGGAGTATAGATGAGAATTAGCTCTGATAGCTGTATAGTTTATAAACTTCACAATTTCTCCTTATGGTCTGTAGCCAGACAGTGATGTTGGAGTCACCGTATGGTGAACTTTCAAAAAGATGCACTTATCAATATACATAGCTCAAAAAATTGCCTGCTAAATGGGCGATGTTGGCCACAAAACAAATAGAACAAACTTTCTTAATGGTGTTTCTTCAGGGAAGCAAGTTTTTCTTAGCATCATTTCTGGAAATACATTTGTAGAGGAGAAAGGAGGATCAAATTGTGTTGTGGACCTGAGATTGGAATGTATAAAAAAAAATCATAACATTGTATGTGAGATGCACGCATATGAGAAAATATAATTGTAGGAAGATCATGTATTACTACTGTAATACATGGCACAATATAAAGGAGGAAATGAAAAAATGACAAAACAAAGCCCAGACAAGTGTAATTATCAGTATACATTTACATCTGAGTGCTCAGCTGGCCAGTGTCTTGAGAAGGTTGTATAATGACTGCAGTAGAGAAGTTTGGCACACAAGTTCTGCAGCCGTCATTTATGACCACTTACTTCACAGGACTATTGGGAGGTGCAATAAATATAAGAGAAATTTCACCCTGCTATATAGCCCAGCAAAATAAGGTGCTTTAATAGGTTAAGTGAGTCAGTGCTAAATCAATACAAAAAATAGATGATTTGGGTTCATAGGCTGGTCAGCCAAGTTTATTTCCCAGGCATAGATCTCCCTACAAAGAAAGCAATTAATATGCTCACCAAATCAGGACAGTACCTTTATAGGCAAGAGGGAACACTGAAAATCGATTTCTTGTAGATTTTTACAGATCTCATCTGGTACGTACCATTAGCTGCACCTGAGACCAAATACAATTCATACCATGTTTTGTTCAACACCAAGTAATGATGAGCTTCTCATACTTAATTGTAGTAATCATACAATGCTGTAGTGAGGCTGTTGTAAAAGCTCCAGGATCATAAAGGGATACCAGTTCAAATTCTTCAGCCAATATTAGTATAATCTTGGGCTGTTAGGATACATCCAATTTTGTACGTCACAGGTTTTAAAGGATTCTGCCCTGCCTTAATTGAGCTGTATTTTAAAATTATCTTCAAACCAATCAAATTGGAGTCTGACATAAAAGCCGCAGTACACACGAAAGGAATGTCTTATACTTGGAAATAATGATCAAATAGCACAGAATCATCTCCTATCTGTGCCTCTAGGTAGCAGAGGTGACACAGAGCTGGTAACCTTCCGGCAGTCTCAAGGAACAAAAGAGGAGAGGGCATTCTAGGAAGCAGGAAAAGCATGTGCAGAGACCCTGAGTGTGGATGAACTGTAGTGTGTGTGTGGGACAGTGGTGGAGGTGAGGTTGGAAAACTGCCCAGGAGGCAGATGATGAATGGGTTGCATGCCCTGTGTAAGTTCAGATTTTATCCTGCAGGTGATGAGATCTTTGAATGATTTTTAGCAGGAGAATGATTATGGTAATTATTTTGGTCCATCAGTGTTTGCTGCCTCTGGAGAGGACCTGGATCAAACCTCAATGAATTTAGTTCTTGCAGGCCTGCGGTTCCATGGTGTAATGGTGAGCACTCTGGACTCTGAATTTAGCTCTTGCAAAACATGGCTAACCATGTACAACAGGGGTTGCATGAAGATCTTAATTCAAATTGTACAAACTTGTATTAAGCTACTTACTGATAAAACACTCACAAATATTTTTTTATTACTCTCAATAATCCTAAAGGGAATAAATATATTGTGACTCCCTTATTAACTCATAAGACAAGTGAAAATCAAAGTGCTTAATTTTTTGAGTGAGGTCACAGAGTCAGTCAAAGTCATGTTGCAGAGACTGGAATTCTGATCCAGGGAAGCTAGTTTAAGGGTTTAAGTTACTTACAACAGCGTTGTCCTGATTATCTGCGGAAGTTCTCCAAGCCCTCCCACCAAAGCCTTTAGGATGCAAACTGTCCAGCTCTGACGTTATAAGCTACTCCTTATTTTCAGCTGAGGAAAATAGTGTTGCATAAATATTTTCTTTATAGTTTACTTTGTACATTATCAGTGGAGAAAATAAGTATTATTTTAGAAGTTGATCAGACTTTGACACTGGTCAGTAGTAAACTCTCTGCATGCAACAGTATGAGATTGTTCTGTAAAGAATTTATATGTAAATGTATATGTAGAAGAGCAAATGGCCAAGAGAAACAGAAAAATTTAAAGAGTAAGTTTACATTCCTAGCAAATTTCAAGTGCTTGTAAAGAATATAAAAATGCTTAAAAATAATAAACGTCAACTTCAGAACCTTTGCCCTGGGCTTCTCCCTGAGTATGCTTTTCCCTTGGGTGATTGAATGATTCTCTCCTCTACCTTCTTCAGATGTCTGTTCAAATGGGAAGCCTCTCTTACGTAGAATGGTAGCTTTCCTAACCCTGGCACTTCCTATCTTCCTGCCATGTTTTTTTATTTTCTAAAGCATGTATCAATTTTTTCACTATATAATTAGTATTACCTGCAATTTATTATTGTTCATCTCACCTACTAGAAGAGAAACTTAATGAGGGCACAAAAATTTGCTTCTTTTGTTTTCTTATTAATTCCCAGCTTCTAGAAAAGTTCCTAACACATAGTATATGTGAAATCAATATTTGTTGGTCATATGAATGAACAAAAACAGGTGCCAGGGGAACCAGATAGCAGGGCTTATTATATAGCAGTAGATAGAAATGAAGGCAGTGCGGACTTGTCATAGGGTAAACACCAGGTCGAAGAAACAAAAGAGAGTCGAGAAACAGACTCAAGCTTATTTGGAAACTATACAAAAACAGAGTGCCATTGCACATCATTGGAGAAGACAATGGACTGTTCAATGTAAGGTGCTGTGAACATTAAGTTTAAAATCTCTAGCCATCAAAAAACATCATAAATAAAAGTGAAATGATGAGCCACAAACTCTGTAAAGATAGTTGCAACATATAAACTAACAGAGAATTAGCATCCAGAATATATAATTTTAAAAGTACACATCAAGGAGAGAATGACAATTTATGCCAACAACACTTCACGAAGAAGAAATATGTGAAATGGTGGTTATCCTCATTATCAGCCATGAAGAAGCCCATGGGAGCCACAATAAGATGAAAAAGTCTACAAAATCAAGTCTGACAAAATCACATCAAGTCTAATGTGGAGCACCCCTAATGCTCCATACTGCACTACTGATAGAAATTAGTTCAATATTTTGGAGAAACTTTTGTAATTATTAATAAGATATTGCTTTGTTTTTATTTATATTAATCTTAAATAAAATGTTGAATACAATAAAGATATACACCAGTTCTTCTCTCCTGTTTAACCCATAGGAGGATTAAATTCTCCTGCTGCGTTGATGCTCAGCATAACTGTGAGTCTTGCAAAGATGAGTAAAATGTAAATGAAAATGATGTGTTTTGTTTACAAGTCAAGTACATGAGTGCTAGTGCACACAGCTCCTAGTACACACAACTCCATGCACTCTCTTGCTCTGCTCCTGGGACCATGTGAGTGTATGGTGATACAGAGTTACCATACACTCAAGCATTATGAATGCTAAGCCTGTGGCTGAAGGACAGCTCCCCTGGAGCATTACCTGGACAGCAAACTTGTGCAAGCAAGTCCTTAACTATTGTGTGTTAAACTACTGAGATTTTACAGCTGTTAGTTGCTGCAGCGTTAACTAGTTTATCTTGACTGATAGCTCCTAAAATACAGGAGCTTATGTCTTTGTAGGTACCCTATGAAAGCTCTTTTATGTACACAGAAGAAGACGTGCATAGTGAAGTTTTAGACAGCAAATATTTCAATAGCAGAAATTTAGAAAGAATCCAAAAATTCATCAATAGAAGAGGAAATTTGTGATATAGACATACAATGGAATGACGTAGTAAAAGTGAATAAATTGGAGTCACATGTATCAATAAGGATGGATTTTTAAAATATAATGTTAACCAAAATAAACAAGTTGAGAATACATATAGCAGTACCTATACTATGTGTATATAAACAATTGTATCATGTAAACACATGCAAAACAAGACTACATATTACTTAGGAACAGATATTTCAATAAAATAACAAAGAAATACGTAAAGGTGCTAAAAATCAAATTCAGAAGAGTAACTATCTGGAAAGGACAAAAATGTGATTGAGGATGGGTTCACCATAGGCTTCAATTGTAGTGACAGTATTTTAATTTCTTAGTGCTGGCTTCAGTTGCAGGGTATATAGGGAACTCTACTATTCTCTATAACTTTTGCATATCTTAATATTCTTGCTAATAAAAATACTAACCATTTATATAAATACAAGATATGTAAGCAACTGTGGACTATATTTTACAATCAGCTCTGTACTATGGACTGATTTTTTTTTTAATGAAGAAACTTTAAGAGATAATCAATAAATGAGAGGTCCAAATATATTTAAAAATATTCATTGGAAAATGTATATGAAAAGCACTCCTAAATTCTGTTAATTAGCAGTATATGGACATGGACATACGAATCAAGAAAGTTTGTGAGACTTTTAAGAGAATAAAAGGCATCAATTTGCATTCGGATATGTGGATGCAATCCATATGTATTAATCAGGGTAGGCTAGCTGATACAAAAAATAACCTTCCAGTTTGAGATTTGCAAATGTTAGCTACTCTATATAAAAATAGATTTAAAAAAACAAGTGTCCTCTGTATAGCATAGGGAACTATATTCAATGTCTTGTAATAACCTTTAATGAAAAAGAGTATGAAAATGAATATATGTATGTATATGAGTGACTGGGATATTGTGCTGTACACCAGCAGTTGACATATTGTAACTGACTGTACTTCAAAAAAAAATAACCTCCAAAATTTCTGGCTCAACTCAATAGAAATGCATTTCTTTCTAACATAGCATTCAATTTGGGTGTATGGCAAATAGATTTCTATGAAGTAATCCAGAGACCAAAGCCTCTTCCATCTTGTGGTTCCGGCTCTGCTTTGTTTTCCTGAGTCCTATTTTATGAGACAGAAGGATGGAGAGAGCATTGAGGGTCACACAGGGAAATTTTAGCGATCAGTCCTGAAGTGATGTGATTGAAGTGATATACTTTCATCATATTCCAATATGATGAAATGACCCAATATTAGAAAAATAGTCACATCTGACTTTAAAGGAGGCCTAAAATATAGTGTAAGAGGAGAATGAAGTGAGTTTGGTAAATGCATAGCCAACCTTAGTCACACTATATTTAATATAAATGGTGAAATTGGATTATAAACAAATGGCTGAATTCTGATAATCAGTGATGGATCATCCAACAAGCAGAATTAGTATGAGCTAGAACACTAGTCAGAGCCAAGAAAGGTATTCTTTGAAAGAATTAGATGCTTGATACTGCAAATAAACTATCAAATATATCATCATGGGAAAAGCAACTTTATATTGTTTATACATATTTTATGTACAGGATGGTTTGCTTTTTAATACCTTGAGGATGCACTGTCAGTTATCCTTTTAGAGCTTAAAGCCTCTGAAGAAATACACCTCTACCTTAAACCTTTCTGAGCTAGGTACTTATGAGGAGGAAACACTAACCAGCTGTGGGATGGTGGGCTGCAGCAGGGCATCCAGCATATTTAGGAGAGAGACAGCAGAATGATCGCAGAGAATTTTGCACTTGGAGTTATGAAATTTAGGTCAAGTCTTAGTGCTGACTTCACTAGTCATGGAATTGTAAGGAAGTAATTTCATCTATCTGTATAAAATTTACTCCATGATACAATGAGGGTACAGAACTAAATATTTTCTAAGTTGCTTTCCAGTGTTAAAGAGTCTGTCTGTCTAAGTTAGTCATTCTAACTGTAATCTTTCCCACATTACAAACAGCAATTCAACAAAATGTGGTTCTTTCTGAGCAAAGCCAATGAACAGCTGACAGGTCAAATGGGCAGATAAAACTTTAAAAGCTTTGTGCGTGGTTGACTCAGTTACCCTTTTTTTAGGGCATTCAGTGAAGAAAGGACAATAATTTTTCAGTTGTATCTGCACGTAACTATAGTAGCACATTTCAGAATTTCTGGAATCTTTTTCTATTTCACATTCCTTAACTTTTTTTTTGTGATTTCTTTTTTCAGTAACAGTGTAGTATCACCATATATATTTTCTTTCCTTCTGTTTCCTCCCACTTGAGTGTAAGGTCAAAGAAGGCAGACATTTTTGCCTGTTTGTTTTTAATGTTGTACTTCCAATACCTTGAACAGTACCTGGAACATAGCACAATATTCACTAAATATTTACTGAGGGAGCAAATATATTATGAAGTCATGGAGACTTCATAATCATGAGGAGAGTTTCCAAGGAGGCAAAGATGAACACTTTTGCAGTTTGGATATGAAGATCTTTTTGAGAACAGCAGACTTAATGTTGCATTGCATTTCTAACTCACTGGAAGTAAATCACGACTGGGAAGGACAAATCCGTTGGGGAGCAATTTTTCCTAAGTTTGAAACCTTTTAAACCTCTTAAATTAAAAAAAAGTCATAAAAGATGGCAAACATTGCAAGAAATTCTTTCAATAGGGACTATTCTAACAATATTTAAATAGGAGAGTAACAGAGTTTTAAGTTTCAGGCAGAATTTTCATGAGGATTCTAATTTAATTCAAAAGTAGCAAATACAAACAATTCTTAATCTGCTCAGTATAAAGCAAGATAACAATACACACAAATCTCCATGTCCCCTACCTCAAATCAGCATCTAATTATCAATGTTTATATATTATTCCAAGTTCTCATTCAGATAACTCTAGACCACTGTTTAATCATGATAGATTATGAAAGCAGCATCATTTGTGGTGCAGGCTATGATCTGCTATGATTCCTCTCCAAAATTATTATGATGAATCACACTTGTCATTGATTTTTGAATGAGACAAATCCAAAACTAATTTGCTATCTGCAATCCAGATGTAATTGGCTATGTATCATAAATCTTCCATGAAAATATTCTTCAGTTCCATTTCTGTCGACAAACAAAAGTGTTTTTTCATAGTTCACTCCTCAAGAAAAGCAATAGAGTATAATTAGAAGGGAAGGGAGAAAGTGCATAGTTGACTTGAATATAAAAAAACAGAAAATGCCTTGACCAAATTGGCTGCATAAATGAATCTCTTATCAAAATCATTGGAAATTGCATCTCTCCATTTTTGGTCCAGGGCCTCACTACCCTAATACAGCTATAAAATATTTCATCTTCATGCTAAATTGTGGAAATTAAACAGTGCTTATAGAGTGCTCTAGAATTTGAAAATTACACTTATTTATGTTGAAATAGGAGAAAGTTCAGTTAAAAAGTACTGAGGGGGGCAAATGTAGAATTCATTATTACACTATAGTGAACATAAAATTTAAACAATTTTTGTTTTATTCCCTGGAGAGAGTTTTGAATATTAATTAACTATGGCACAAATAAGACATAGACTATAGTTTCAAATTCCACAGAATCCAGAAAGCTTTGTACCACGGCATACCAACTCGGGGGGGGGGGGGTGCGAGTGTGTGTGCGTGCATGTGATCTTTGAAAAAGGTATCCTCATTTGAAATGGGAAGTAGTTGAGAAATTCTGCATGAGTATAAACCTATCATTCCTATTCTTAAAAAATGACTTAAAGTTTTTTTTCCTCAATAGTAGGTCTTCCTATGTATGAAGCATAGCACTCTTCATTGCTCAGATTTCCAGCATCAGTATAATACATCTTTTCCAAATATATGAAAGAAGGCATTTTGGCCAAAGCTCAGAAAGTGTAAATAGACCCCTTCTCAAAAGAAAACAAAATATTCTCTGAGATGAAACGTGTCTAATCACAAATCTCATTTCTTTTCTCCATAAACATTCCTTTGTGCTATTATTCATCTAATCCTTACTTTTAAATTAACCTCATATAATAACGTCATTAATAATACTTAGCACTTCTATAGTGCATTCCATCTTCAAAGGACTGAACAAATGTTAAATAATTCATGCACATTTAAAGAAGTCAACAAAAATATAGAACTTCCAAATTCTTATGAGATGAGCAAAAATAGTTCATTATTAATTTTTGGATGATGTGATTTGTTTAATCCATTTTCTTAAAGTATTTCTTACCTTGTCGTATAAGAGGAATAATGTTCACAGTGAGGAAGTATATGAGCCTATAACTAGCTTTTACAGATGATTAAATGCTGAGGTTGAAGCCAAGGCTTTTGATAACTGCTCGAGCCATTTATGACCTCATATAGTACTCCACTGTGGAACATTAGGTCTTAAATAACATCAGCCATGTGCTTTTACTGAAAAAAGGAGAAAGAAAAATAAAATTCCCTTTCAGATGAAGACAAAATACATGTAGAGAACCCTATGGAAATATCATAATGAGTGAAATACATGAGTAAAATTGTATTTAGTGAAGGTTCTGTAATAGATTTGGGAACCAGGGTTTCATTTGACACCTGTCTGAGTAGCCTTTGGATAGAAATCTTATGAAGGGATGTTTCTTTTATCTACAGGTATAAAAAGTGCATTGGGGTTATAATAGCTCTGGCATTAGTCACTGCTATTCAGAGGACTCAAACCTCCACACAAAGTGGCTTGACACTTACAGTGTTCACTTGCTTACATTGAACATGGTCTCTCTTAGTGGACAATTTGTGAAAAATCACATCTAATAATACTATTGGATTGACAATGTCATGCCTAAGATTTACATAGTGGGAGCCATTTGGTGTGCAGGTATGCCCAGAGAGGTACCAGGGTTTAAGAGTACAAACTTGGAACAAGTAGTATATAAGCCATACAGGTATAGTGCACAGTATAATGAATATAGATAATAATATTATAATATAGCTATGTAATGTGATAAATAGTACACCAGCAGTCATATTATAATGTATAAATATATCAAAATAACATGCTATATACCTTAAACTTATACAGTATCATGTTATATTTATTCAATAAAAAGGAAAAAAAAAAAACCCTAAAGAAAACCATTTGAAAAACCATCTACATTGCTTTAGAATGTATCTAACAGAATGTAAAGAGTATTGCTCTTAGGTTTACACTTAAAATATGTTCATTGGGTGTCAAAAATTGTAATCATAAGGGGAGGAGGGTACAAATGCAGGGTTGATAAAATGAATTTAAATTAAGCAATCAGCAACTAAAAACAATCAGGTATATTTTTGGATTGCTATTTACCTCCTGGTAACCACAAACCAAAAGTCTGTAATAGACACGCACACCCAAAAGTGAAAGAAATCCAAACATAATACTAAGGATAGTCATCAAATGACCAGACTAATTATCAGTAATGAAATTGAATCAGAAAAATAATTTAAAAAAAAAACAAAACTCCCAACAAACAGAAGTCCAGGACCAGATGCAGAAAAAGCTTTTGACAAAATTCAGCATCCATTTAAGCTAAAAACTCTCCAGAAAGTGGGCATTGAGGGAACATACCCCAACATAATAAACACCACATATGACAAGCTCATAACTAACATCATACTCAACAGTGAAAAACTGAAAGCATTTCCTCTAAGATGAAGAACAAGACAAGGATGCTCACACTTACTACTTTTATTCAACATAGCGTTGGAAGTGCTAGCCACTGGTAGAAGAGGCCGTGTCCTGGCGCAGCTGGCCACATGTTCTGATGTGTCCCAAGGCTGGTGCCAGTCCACTGGTGGGCAGGGCCAGGTCCTGGGGCAGCTGGCTGTGGGATCTAGGGGTCCCTGGACTGGTTCTGGACCATTGGTGGGTGGGTAAACCCCTAGTGCTAATAGGCTAGAGAGAATTTTAGCACCAGTGTCCTCATGATAGAGCAAGCTCACAAAAATGTTTACTGCTAGTATCTATGTCCCCAGGAGGAGACTCAGTTGCCTCCTGTCTCTCCCAGAGGCTCTGCAAGATCAGCTAGTGGATCTGGACCAGGCTTCTTTAAAATTAATGCCTCTGTGCTAGGAGTCATAGAATGTGAGGTTTTTGCTCAGGCCCTTTAAGAATGGAGTCTGTTTCATATAGCCCTCTGGAACTCCCACATGCAAGCCTTGCTAGCCTTCAAAGCCAGACATTCTGGGAGCTCATCTTCCTGGTGCAGGACCCCTGAGCTGGGGAGCCTAGTGTGTTAATTCAATCTCTCACTCCTTCTCGAGAACCTGTGTAGTTGTGATTATCTTCCCATTTGTGTGTCGCCTACCTGGGGATATAGGTCTTGACTACATCATGTCTTTTGCCCTCCCACCCATCTTGGTGTGACTCCTTCTTTATATCTTTAATTGTGTAAAATCTTTTCTGCTAGTCTTCAGGTTATCTCATAGACAGCTGCTCTGTATATAGTTGTAATTTTGGTGTGCCCATGGGAGGAGGTGAGTTCAGGGTCTTCTACTCTACCATCTTGGCCTCAATATTTGTCTCTTGTTTTTAAATAAGAATTTTCCTACAGTAAACTTTTAAGGATGTAAATTTGATTTCACAGGCCGATGTGCAAAAACTATTGGTGTTCTAGTTAACAGGAACTTTATTTTACAGGTAATTTGTTGGGTGGCTCTGCCTAACAGTGCAAGGGGCATTTTCGTACAGATGCTCACCACTTCTCTGTATCTCAGTAGGATGTGGCTGTGACATGTGTACATGTATATATTTCCCCATGAATGTGAAGTTTCTGCTTTTCAAACGCGTACCCAATAAGTATAGTGTATGGGCAGAATTTGGTCATGTAGAAAGTTAATTAACCCTTTATGTGCCTTCCTGATGTAACAGTGGAGTACAGTATAACCTGAGAGTGGCATTCATTTTTACCTTTTAATAGATGTTATTTGGTATTTGCTGTGTGGAATCAGTTTATTGTTTTGCCACAAAATCTTGTAACAATAATCTAGAACTTCCTCGGCCTTTAGCAATAAGCTTTTATTAAATTTATTTAATTTAACCTCTGAGGTGGTTGGCAGGTGGCTTTGCTAATTTTGGTGGGATTCAGTTTCATTTTCAGGGTGTTTCAGGCTATTAAATGATTTGGAAAAACTTCAGCTGGAATGGCTGAGTCTGCTTGGCTTTGCTTCACATGTTTACATCTTCCTGCAGACTGGCCTACACATGTCCTTCTCATGTTTACAGAAGAGGGCTATAGCAAGGACAAGTACAGTTATACTAGACCATTCCAGGTTTCTGTCTGCATCATGTTTGCTAACAACTAATTGGCCAAGGCATGAGACATGAAAATACCCAAGGGAAGGGAATTATATCAATCCCCCTTCCACCTACCCTGGGGAGATTTGAAAAGTTGTATGGGAGAATATGTAGATACAGGGAGAGATAAATAATTGGGTCCATTAATTAAGTTAGTATGGTCTTTACTTATAGTTACAATTATTTAATCAACCTTTAATATATAACATTTGCTCAACACTATTCCACCCAGACCCTCAAATATCTTGCAGTCACAGCATCAGTCTCACATGGTCCAAAACCTTATCCAGGTTTGGATGTGGTTCCTCTCGATTTGGAGAACTATAAAATAAAAAGGCAGATTATCTGCCTCCAAACACTTAAACTTTGTGGCTTACTATATCTTAAAAAAACCTGGACTTTAAGGCCAGGGACTATAATTATATGAAGGTTTGTTCACTAATATGTCTGGTGATAGATGCTAGTCAGGACCTTAGCTTGATCTACCGAGTGTAATATCTTCACATGGTCCTCCCATAATATGAACTTAGCTTACTCACAACGTAGTGTAATACCAGAAGTATTACAGAGACCATTTTTAAGATATGGATGGAATACTGCTTGCAGCAAATCTGCTGATTATGCCTAGGTGTTAACTCATTATCACGTGATTTAGCATGGTCTTATCTGGAGCAACTGGGAAACCTCAGTTTGTTCATTATGTCTCCTATCCTTTATTAGGCTAGACCAGGTATCTCCTTTCATGACAGTATTAGAGAGCAAGTGTGAAAGTGAACCCAGTTGTATAAACCCATTTTAATCTTTTCTTTGCATCATATTTGTTAATATATCATTAACCAAAAGCAATACATGGCTGAATCCATCGGTGGAAATTATGTCTACTCCCGTGTCCATGGGAGGAGATTGCAAGGTTGTATAGCAAAACATGTAGATACAAGAAGGGCAAAGCATTGGGGTCATCTACTAATCTACCAATTTAAAATCTTCTGACTCCAAAAAAAAAAAAAAAACAAAAACAAACTTCTGACTCCAAACTTCTAATTCTTATGCACAAGACTGATAAACATTGTTAGTTACCTTAGATTATATTCTATTGGAATTGTGTTAAGTTTTTCACTTCAGATTTCACAGTGCTTACAACTTGTTTTGTACTTCTAAAAATACTAATCAAATACCAAGCAAAAATTTTCTCTTTGAGGAAAGTACCTTTTATTTTCTTGGTTAACAGGTGTGGAAACCTCAGTAGATGGTTTAAGACACTTGCTAAATTTCCTTCCCTTCAGGGACAAAAAGTTAATGGTTTTCAGATTAGTTCTATTTGTCAATTAGAACACTTGTTTCTACAATTAAACCATACTAAATAGCAGAAAGTTTATTTCAGTTGAGGGTAGTTGTCTCATGTCTTTTACACAAATATTTTATTTTATTCTATATTAAGTGCTTAAATGAAATTTTTCCTAATGAGGACAGATTGAGACTGTATTTCTCCAAAACCATAAACAGGAGTAAATATATTTCCACAAGCATAACGCATGATTGCATATGCTTTGATCATTCAGGCTTTTCTTGCAGAATTAACTATATTGTCATGGGTAACCATTAGGGGAAGTATAGATGACTAGAATGATAATCGTTAGTTGTTACCAAAGCTTTCATATAAGAAACCACACCCCTGACATAAAAGTCCACTTTATTTTCTTTAAACATATTGTAGTTGAAATTTATGGGAACCTTTTAGCCTTCTGTGGTCCTTTATTTCCCAAAGTAGTCACTAAAGGAAAATTAACTAATATCTGAGGACAGGAATGTAATATTTTTGTGACTTTCAACCCCAAGAGCAAAACCCATTAGTAGCTATAGATTTTTCTCTGCAGCAGTGAGCTAGTGTATAATCAATTTATATTAGTCTAACACTGTATATCAGAATGGTAAGTCTTGCTGGGTCTGTGCTTCTGTTTCCTGTGAGAGCTTGTACTAGGCTGTGCATTAAGTCTAAAAGATAAGACACAAGCTTGAGTCTCAATAATTATAAAACAATCCTTTGTGTCTGACCTCAGTCACCTTCTTAACAATCCCTGAGCAATAAACATTTATTTTAATCAATAGCTTTCCTCTGGATGAAACAACTTAATTATTAAAACTTCTGATACTTTAAACAAATTAACACTAATAATAGGCAATGTGTTTACCTAATGTTTTCAGCTCTTCTTTTTTTCTTTCTTTTCTTCTCTCTCTCTATTTTTTTCCTGTTCTTTTTCTTCTTTCTCTTACTTCTCTGACCTTTCTTTTTCTGTTGCTCTCTCTTATTTTTCTCTTTGTTGCATTTTCAAGAACTAGTTTTCTTTGGAGTCTGGCGATTTTTAGGTACTGAGAAATATTCCCTTGACCAACTTGTTTATAAAAATATGTTGGACCAGTGGCTCAGAGAGAAATATGAAAATGTCATTATTCAGAGTATGTTTTCATACTGGAGTTCTTCCTATTTTAAATTATCAACAATTCTGTTATTCTTAGCAATACGACATTTACACATTAGATCTACAATGATTGTTATGACAGTCATTGCATGAACTACTTTTCCTGAACTCATAGTCGTGAAATAGGTAAAATCTTTCCATCAAAGTCTTTGTTCTTATCAAATTTCCTACCATTGAATTTTTTTTTATCTTTTCCATTGTCCAAGTGTGTGATTTTTGGAACATTCCTGTGTATTATTATATTGCTTTGACTAAGTTTCCCCTATTGATGCATTTCTTTAATGAATTCTTAAACCTAAAAGCATACACACACATACAAAATTATATAAAATACTGTCAAGTATCTCTTGAGTGGAAAAAGGAGGAGGGTGGAGGAAAGAGGGTGCTAGTTTTTCATCTTTTCTAGTCTCCATTCTATCTGCTGATTGTGGATATAATACAAAAGCAAAAGCTTGCTCTGACACAGCACGGGGAGTTGTGGTATTCCTTTTTTATTAATGCTGCATGAGCACTGGAAAATGATAAATATGTCTTTGCTGAGTACCATGACAACCATCAGACCTTTAAGGATACATATTATTTATTTTAACTACTTGTTAAAAACCTGCTAACATACATAGGAAAATATGGATTTCATCTTTCCTTGGTCTTTTGGGCTAAAAGCCTTGTTTCTTTTAATGTTTTCTGAATAGTTTATGATTTCAGAAGGCAGATGCTTCAAAATGATTGAGGGTTAAATGATGATAATAAAGGATTATTACTTTTCATCTTGCTGGGATCTGAAATCATCACTGAGTGCTTGGCTTGTTCTATGTTTCTGTTTACATTCCTAGGAGGAAGGACTTTGTATTAGTCGGGGTTTTTTCAGATAAATTGAACTAATATTTATCATAAGGAATTGACTCGCACGATTATGGAGCTTGAGAAGTCCAGACCCAGGAGAATTGATGGAATAGTTCCAGTCTGAGTTTTAAGGTCTGAGAACCAGGAGAGCTGACAGCATAAGTTCCAGTCCGAGTCCAAGCTCTAAAGCAGAAAAAAGCCCAATGTTTCTGCTGGAAGACAGTCAGGCAGAGAGAAAAAAATTCTTTCTTACTAAGCCTTTTATTCTATTCAGGCCTTCAGTGGACTGAATTAGACCATGTTGATGAGGACAATATGCTTTACTCAGTCTATAGGTTCAAATGTTAATCTCATCCAAAAACACCCTCACAGACACACCCAGAATAATAGCTAACCAAAAACATGAGCACCTCACAGCATAGTGAAGTTGACACATAAAATTAACCATCACGGATTTATTCTACAGTGGTCACTGGGTATGTATTTTTTTGCAAATGGAATATGAATAACATTAGAAAAGATAAGAGAGAGTCAAAACTACACTGATTTCTGTTTATTAAAGGACTTTAGACATCTGTCGTTCTGATTTTTTTCACCAGTTTTATGTGCACCAAAGGCCAAGAAGAACTGTACTTTCTTATGAAAGTAGTTGAGAGAGAAATCAGTGTGCTGTGTACAATGCAGTATTTTCAGCTTTTTATCCAATTTCATGTTCCCGACACAACTGAATCAGATATCCATTTCTCCACTTAGCCTCCATAGAAATACAGATCACCATGTTACCTAGTAACTTCAGACAGTCCATAGATAACTGTAGACACATCAGGAGGTAATGGAAGCTGTTTCTATATTATTAAATTAGAGTCCCCAGTGGTTAATCTTTTTGCCAAACTATTGGTGTAAAAATAGTATCAGGGAAGAGATAATGGCAGGAGTTACTACTCTAACAAGCAACAATATGAAGCTGCTTCTCCAAATAATAACTTACATTTACTTAAACATTTACTTATGTCATAAATTCAGTACAGATTAATGAAACACTGGCTAGATTCAAAACACTGCAAAGTCCTGCAGGGGAGCATGAAGATAAATAAAATATTCTGTCTTAGGATTTAGTAGAACTATAAGAAAAAATTAGCAAGAGGGTTGAAAAATTAAATATTAGGGCAACCTATCCAGTGTGAAGAATGAGATGATGGAGGTTTGAGTAATTCTTGGAAGTCTAGGCAGGCAGTCCAAAAATTTCTGAAAATGGCAGTAGGGCTTGAGTCATAGTTATTTGAATGAGGAAAATATGTCCAGTATCTGACTGGGACTAAAGAAAGCAAAGAGAACAATGAAGAAATAGACCCAATTACCAGAAGTAGAATTTCAGAATAGAACTGTATTTAGAAGAATTGAGGCACCTAATGTGAGAAATCAGACCTTTAGAATAAGGGAAGAGCCCATTCAGCAGAAATACAGCACTTTGTTGAGGTCTCATTAATAACAAGGGCAACATCATGCTTAGTTAAAAATGCTGTTGGTGTGAAGGTCCTTAGAGAGTACCCATTTTTGTTCATCTTTGGTCTCAGGATCTGAATACTCTGAGCTTTCAGGTGCTTACTTCGTCTCAACTATGGAAAAGAGGAGAAATGTAAAATTAAGTTATAGCATAGGTCTTAACAGAAGTCAGGGGTCCCAGCCTCAAGAAGCCAAACTCCCATATACCATCACAGATCTGCTTTGGTGGTAGACAAGAGGGAGCACAGGCTCTATACTTGAATGAGCTGGGATTAGCACTTTTTGTTACTAAATGGGTAATGAGCAAATCATTTAAGCTTCTCATCATTAGTTTTCTTATACTGTAGTGTACGTAGACTTGATCAGTTGCATTGATGTCCTTAATTTTTCACTCTTCCCATTGTGGACAGGACATTCTGCCTTACTTCTTGACTCTGGAAATAGCCATGTGATTTTATTTCACCAATGAGATAGTATTACCAAACATGATGCAAATACAGTGTCCCAGGTATCTATTGCTGTATTAAAAACCACCCCCAAACATAATGTCTTGAAACAAAAATCATTTTATTTCTGTGGGTCAGCAATATGGGGTTGGCTGAGCTGGGTGGTTTTCTGCTGGTCTTTTCTGTGGTGGCTTGCTCAGACGCATTTATCTGGTGGCTTGATTTAGGGGCTGGCTTTCTTACGAGTTCTCACCTGAGGTGACTGATCTCTGTACCATGTCGTCTTTCCATCCTCCAGTAAGCTGTATAGAGAGTTTCTTCACATGGTAACCTGACTTTCCAAGCAGGAAAAAATAGAAGCTGCAAAGCCTCTTGGAGCCTAGGCTCAGAAGTTGAGCAGCGTCACATTGACACATTCTGACAGTCAAAGCAAGTCACAAGACCATCCTGGATTCAAGAGTTAAGTAAATAAACACATTGCAAAAAGGCATTGTGTAAAGCTAAGGGAAGAATCATTGTGGCCTTCTTTGTAAACAACTGAACATGCAAAGGCATGAAAAGCACTTGCATTTGGCGCTTGCTACCTCTATCAAATCTTCCAGCTATGTTTCTGGAGGATGAGATATATGGAACGGAGTTACACCACTCATCATCCCTCCTATGCCAGGCTAGATTTCAGTCAGCTGATCCCCACATATGAGTGAACCTAGTCAAGACCTACTAGTTGACACACAGTTGACTACAGATGCATGAGTGAACCCGTTTAAAATCCCAGAATCACCCAGTTCACCCAAAGACTCATGAGCAATAATAAATAGTTGTTATTTTAAGCCACTGAGTTTTCTGTTATTTTGTTATACAACATTATAGTGCTAGATTCTCAGAGGAGTTTTTGTGTATGTATAGGGGTATGTATGTGCCTGCATGTGTATATGTAACAGACAAGGGATCTTATCTGTTGTGATTAAGAATCAGCATAGTGCCTGGCATACAAGATGGTCAGTAAATACAGTTGACCCTTGAACAACATGGGTTTGAACTGCATAGGTCTACTTAAATGTGAATTATTTTCAATAATTACACTGGAAAAAATTTTGGAGATTAGAAACAATTTGAAAAAAACTTTCAGATAAACCATGTAGCCTAGAAATAACAACAAAATTAAGAAAAAATTAGGTATGTCATGAATGCATAAAATATACCTAGATACTAGTCTATCTTTACATAAGCATAAGATGAGTGTGATATTATTAAATTAATAATGCATTAATTTTCTTACTGTTCTATCATCACAAGTATGTGGGTTTTTTTAAGTAACAGTATTTCTAATACTGTAGTATGAATATGTGTTTGACATAGTATTCCATAAAAATTTTTATAACAATCCATTAGTGTACAGGCTAGGCAACTGTGAAGCTATCGTACTGATTACACTAGGCTACTGTAAAGCAATCAGATTGCTACTTGTTTGTTGTCAATGCATGAATCGTTATACCTGTAAATAAATATAAGTTTATTTTTCAAATTGACTTTTCACTTTTGATGTCTAGTATTAGTAATACGTATTACAGTATTTTGCATTATATAAGGCAACATTGATGTAGGTACTGACAGAAAAGTCATCTTGTAAACAGAGCATGTAAACTTAGGTTATTGATAAATAGAGCATACTACTATAAATGTATTTTTTCTGCCTTATTATTTTGCAATAATATGTTTTTTCTCTAGCTTACAGTATTGTAACAATGCACTATATAATGCAAAGAATGTGTTACACATACAAGATATGTGTTAATTGACCATTTATGTGATTGGTAAGGATTTTGGTGAACAGTAGTCTACTAGGACTTAAAGGTTTGGGGGAATCAAAAGTCATACTCAAATTTTTGACCACGAGGGCAGGGGAATTGATGCCCCTACTCCCATGTTGTTTAAGGGTCACCTGTAGTCACTGGGTAGATTTACATGCTAATAAATATTAGCAGTGAGGTCTCAAAGTTGTATTGAAGAGTCTATGTCAGTAGAATGTCATGTAAATCTTAACTCTGGATGATTATAGATACATTTTTTTTTCTCAAAAATTGAGTTTTCTTTTGTGAATATGTTGAGCTAAGACTGATTACTTTTATTGCACAGCATAAGTCAGTGGTTTTCTCTGGAGAAGTCAGAAAAGCAGTGCCCTTTAAGAAACTTCTCTAACCTAGAGCAAATCTACTGAACATCATCTAAGCTCTATTTTAAATGATCAGGAAAAAGAAAAAGGATCAAAGAGTGATCGGCTTATTTTAATCACTTTTCAGACTAATGCATAAATCTTTGTTTGGTTACTACTATATTTTAGACTAAGATATTTTTTCTTTGGAAACTATATGTCCAGACAAGTAAAATTTTACAAAATAAGTAGACTATAATAAGCACCCTCTTTTGTGAGAGACTACTCCCAATGGCACATAAAGAATCAGAATTTGCTTTTGGTGGACTGAATTCTCTCTAGTTGCTGTGTTGCAAACAATTTGTCTAGAAGGCAATCTTTAAGACTCAGTAGGCACAATTTTACCATATTTTAATGCATTATATGTTTAGGGTTTAGGTTATTGTTTTTCAAATCTTTTATGTTTTCCATACTTAATTTGAAAAAAAGAAAAGGAAAGAAAGAAAGCAGAAAGAAAGAAAAGAAAAAAATTTATAAGCTAAAAAATCTAAATGTAAAATAATTGATTGTTCTCATGGTGAAGCCCTGTGGTTGTTTTGATCCTGTTGTTGTAATGGTTGGTGTTTGCTCACAATGCTGCACATTTGTGAAGAGAGAGAAATCAGAAAAAAAAAAGAAAGGAAGGAAGGACAGGAGGAAAGAATGAAGGGAAGGAGAAAGGGAGGGAAGCAGAGAGAGAAAAGGGAGAAAGCGAAAGAGAAAACACCATCTCCAGCTCTCCAGCAAGGCATTTAATCACCTCTGAATGGTATTTCAAATATTTTTTTCTTCCTTTCTTTTCCTTTCCTTCTTCTTTCCTTCCTTCTTTATTTCTTTGTTTCTTTGGTTGTTTCTTTCTTTCTTTCCTTCCTTTTTTTTTCTTCTTCTTTTTGGTACAGTATAATAGTAATGCAACTATTAGCCTTGTGTAATGTTGCAGAAGTAAACATTTGGGCAGGAGAAGAGAAGTAGATGACTGGCTTGAGGCATTAAAGAGTGAATAGGCCTTAGTGACTAAAATCTAGGTATTCTTGACGCCAAGATATGTTCTCAGATGACAAGAGCTTAATCTCTTTTGTGAGGGTAACAAATGGATTGGTGGATCGACAGTTATTGATAGTTTAGGCACACAGCCAGATTCCCAGAACAGCAGGAAATTTATTTCTAGTAAGACCTGCATCATAAATAGGCAATGTTGCTGTTATCGTTATTACTAGTAAGTGACAGAAATAGAAAAACATGTTTTCAAAAAGTCTAAAACAGAATGGCATTCTCATTAGCAAAATATTAGCTTCTCAGGTTTGTTGTTACTGATCGATGAGAGAAGAAATGAGGCAGGAAATTGGGAGGAGTTGATTCTTAACCTGTTCACATTACTGACTAGTCAGTAACTGACCTTGGGCAAGTGCCCCAACCCCTCTGAACTTCAGATTTTTTAATCTGAACTACTTCTCCTAATAATACTGCATTGACAAAAGCTCTGTGGAAAGTAGTATACAGAGTAAGATTTCATTTTTGCCGCCTTGCTGGCAGTAATAATTGGACTTTTGAAACAAGAAAGAAAGTGCATACTTATGAAGTCCCATATAAAGGTATATATATATTTTTAGTTGCTGTTCTTTGGATTCTTCAAATTAAATTGTTTTTAATATAAATAATGATATTAATTTTATCACCCATCATGATTCCTTATATTGCATTCTCAATATCAGAAGGTTTTCTTCAAAGTTTAGAATCATTCCTGGATATTAACAGAACAAAAATTGAGTATCTGCTCTGTGGAGTGGGCTATTCTAAAAAGAATGCTATATTCTAATTAATTAATTGCATTATTGTTTGTTGAGCACAAATTGACACTGTGCAGGGAACTTTTCACATGTAATACTGATATTTTTACAGTAATTATGCAAGTCTACAATACTATTATTATTATTAATTTACAGATAAAATGACCTTGTGTATACAGAATTTTTAAGTGACTTGCCCAATATCCTAAAGGATCTAGACATGTCTTCCAGTTATGTCACACTGTTTCCAATATATAGCTTGTACCTATAAGGAACATAGAATCTAGCAAGAGAGAAAAATACAGATATAAACTGTTATAATAATTTAAGAGAGAGAGTGATAAATACTATAAAAGCAAAACAGAAAAAAAATGTGAAGAGATATTGACAATAATAGAGATTGCCTCTACTTATAAGGATTTTGAAAGAGCTAATATTTGGGAAGGAACCTGAAAGGAGTTTGGAATATTAAAATGCAGAAATAGAAATCCATTTTAACTAGCAGAATCTTGATGACAAGTCTATGAAGATAGAAATAAGGTGTATTTGGGTAATTCTGAATGTTCATTTCCTTTTTGTGTTTTTAAACACATGACCTCAGTTCTGGCTTAGGTGGGGTTTCAGATACCTGGAGTGAGACTTGTCATGAAATGAAAAGTGGAGAACCGAGGCAAGTTTTAACTTTGAATGTGCAAAAAAATGATTTTGCAGCAAAGGCAGTATTTTTTGAAAACAATTGGAATTTCCAGATTCATTTATCACCCATTGAACACCTCAAGAACTAGAAGGATTTAAATCAAATTTTTTCCATAAGGTAGTGAAGATGATCTTTCTCCTAGACTAGCCAGACTATAAGATTTACTCTTATAGAGGATGGAACATTTGATATGGAGGAAGAAAAATAAAATCTTTCATGCTAATTTGGTGGGCATCTGAAGAAAGAGAAAAGGGAAGGCAGAAATGTTTTAGTAAGTAAAATAGCACTGATTAGGGGTGAATGGGGCTTTTTCCAATGGTCCTCATTGAGATCTTGGGAAAGAGCATTCCTTGCAGACTATCCTGTACTAATCCGCTACATAGCCAGTTGTGATGCCCTGGGTTCTCGAATGCCATATACCAAACAAGATGTTGCCAAGGTGCTTCCTGGTAAGTTTCCAGAGGGAAAATTGTAGCAGGGGCAAAGTGACTCATTTGTAAGTTTTTCTAACCAGGGAACCAAGTTCATATGAGTCATAGTAAGATCTCAGAGGAGTTTAAAGTACTGGGAGGGTCAGAGATGAGGTTTAATTAGCCAGAGTGTACCAGCAAGCTCTACTAGTTCAAAACCAGATTATGAGCTGTATCAGTATTGGGTGCCATCAGGTGAACTAAGGTCCTGGAGACCAGGAAAGCCTAACAATTCTGAGTCAGTCTCTAACATGAGGTTGCTTAAGCCGTATCTTTCTTTCCATATACTCAGAAGCTACCGTGAAAAGGACCTGAGAAGGGGCATGGAAGACTGAGGCATCTGAGAGACCTAGCACTTTTTCCTGAGAGTCTGAATTTAATCCAAAGAAAATCTTTAACACTTACTTATTTTCCATGTTACAATTGGTTCAGGTTTAGGAGAAAAACTACATTTGCGGTAGACAGAAGTAAAGAAGTTGCATTTTCTCTGCGAATCTGAGTTATATGAGTTCAGTTTGTAATCCTACTACACTAAAATGTGAAGGAGCCATTATTCTCATTTTTGGATCAGAAAATAAGATTTGGAATAGCTGTAATTTGACCAAAATACAGAACAAGAAGAGGATGAGGCAAGACTTGAGTTGGATAGTCTGATTCCCTAAGTCTTGCTTTTATCATAAAACCATGAAATAATAGGAAATAGCAAATAACCTTGTTTGGATGGACTACAAGAAGCATGGCTAGGAATTAAAAATGTCATTTCCTATCTTGGCCAAACCATGAAATAGTGTTCTTAGGAATTATGAGAACCAAGAAGTGTTTTTGAAACCCAAACCAAATTAGATCTGGGTAATAATCATAGGAAAAGAGTGAAGGGTTTGTACACCTATTCTACAGTATTATATACCTATTATATCATGGTACATATTCCATAGGTGATACATAATGACAATAATATTAAACTGTAAAATAAATAATGTTCAACTTATTACTATTTCTCATGATGACTAATTGGATCAGCGAACCATTTAAAATATTTTTCCCCGATGACCGTTTGTTTCTGGTGCTATAAGGATTTATCGTAATTTTACATATTCCAAAGACTGTTAAGATATGAGAATATTAGTTCCTGTACTAGGAATGGAGTCTAGATGCAAGTAGGGTAAGTTATCGGGATAATTTATCTAAATCTATTGTTAATATGTCAATTTTTTAAAAGTATTTTCTTAAGAGTATCAGTAGGTTATGCCTAAAAATTGCACATTTTTACTGATTTTATTCATAGCATAAAGAAATTTAAACTATAGGATTATTTTCCTGTATTTAAAATTAATATCTGAGACATTTTGATTAATTTTCGTAAATAGAACACTCATTTAAGGCATGGAAAAGGGGAAATGAACTTATCACATTCTAAACCAACATTATTTGTGGATAAATAGGCCTATTTTGGATTTTCACCACAGTTCCTCCCTCTTTATGTTCTTCACCCTCGATTCACCCTCAGTTTACTCATGTAAACTTTTGAATTGTAATACTGATAAACGTATTTTCAGTATACCTTTTTGAGTTCAATGAAGGCACTAGTTGATAAGGTGTGATAATTTTAATAGCTATTGTATATAAAAAGAGATGGAGAGTTGCAAAGTCTTAGGAAATGAGTTTTGGTTTATTTGCATATGAATAGAAATGTTTTATTTGAAAGAACGTTTAACAGGAGTCCCTAAAGATGGGAAAGGGAAGAAAAGGAAAAGCGAATATCCCAGAATATTTGAGCCTTTCTGGTTCTGGAGAAATAAAGGGCCCAGTGTGCCTAGGTAATGGCTGACATTTTAATAAGTTTATTTAAAGACAGTTTATTTAAAGGCCTTTATTTTTCTTTCTGACTGTATCTATAATTTCATAGTAAGACAAGGAAGGAGAAATATTCTTAGTAAACACTTGACATTTACTAAGACTACATCAACAAATGTTTAATGACTATTATTGTGAACTTTTTATACATGATGTAGCATAAATTATTTGAGACCTAGAACAGTACCTGGAAAATAGAAGACACATAATGAATATTTATTTAATGACTATTTCATAAGGGCTATTGCATTTGCATTGATAGGTAGAGATTGGCAATGCAGTGTTACGAATCATAGGTTGAGTCAGACTCAGTCTCTAAGTGACTTGATACTCAAATTCATGTCTAAGTAAGTTTAAAAATTACCACATCTCAGAGTCCCTATATTAAGTCTCTAAAGTATAATTGCAACTATGAGGATTAGACTTTTCATAAACCCATCACTATGATGCACTTTAAGAAGATAAGTGGATGAAACAGAATAGTTTTTTGTTTTGTTTTGTTTTTAAAGCTATGGATTTTGGAATCCCAGAGATCTGAATTTGAATGCCACTTATGTGACTTAGCTATATTATTTAACCTGTTTAAATATCCAGTTTATCATCTGTAAAGGAGAAATAATAACATATCCTTTAAAAATGGTTGTGAGAATTAAATGAAATAACCCACATATATCATCAGAACTCAGTAAATGTCAGTTCTGGTCTATCATCTGTTAATCAAATCTGCCATATCGTAAAGCTGCAAATAGTTACATTTCTATACACGTATATATATCCAAGTAAACCACCACTCATCAAAGTATATATTTGCACCACCCGGTATGTACCTTCATGCTTGCTCTCAGTTGGTATACACTATAGGATAACTGTGATTTTAATCTCTAGCATCATAGATTAGCTTTTCCTACTTTGAACTTCACATTAATTAAACATAGTATATGTGCTTGTTTCCGGCTTCTTTAGTTCAATCTTACTGGTGTGAGATATATCCATGCTTTTGTCTGTAGCGACAGTTCATTTTTTTCCCATTCCTGTTGACAGTTTTCATTTGCTCATTCTACAATTGTTGGGCATTTGGATTGTTTCCAGCTTTTGATTTTTGTAAATAACACTGCCATGAACATTCATAAGTTTTGTATATGTCATTCCACTGTCAAAAACACTCATTTCTTCTTGAGCTATATTTAAATCTGCAGTTATAGGATGTGTGTTTATATGTGTGTGATTATAACAGATACTGTCAAACTGGTTTCCAAAGTATATGTACCAATTTACAGCCCCATCAGAAATGTATTAGTATTCCTTGATATCAGTCAGTGCTGGTATTGTGAATAAAATTAAAAATATATATCTATGTGAAAATATAGCCATTCCTGTGGGGATGTTATGTCTCATTGTGATTTCAGTTTACATTTCTGTGATGACTAACGATGCTGAATATCTTCTCATATGCTTATTTTCATTTCATTTTGAGTGATGTTTCCTTTCAAGTTTTGGTCACTTAAAAAATTAGATTGTAGGATTCTGAGTTTAAGTCTTTTGCTACACCTAAATAGTGGGAATATCTTTTCTCAGTCTGTAGCTTGCCATTTCATTCTCTTGTTGTATTTTTGATGACAGAATTTTTTAATTCAACATTTTTTCTTTTATAGTTAGTGGTTTTGCAGCCTGTTTAAGAAATTATGCCTATCTATGGTCAAAAAGATTTTTTTTAATCTTTTCATCTAGAAGCTTTTTGTTTTACTTTTCTCATTTAGGATTATGATCTGTCTCAAATTACTTTTGCATATGGTGTGAGGTAAGGGTCAATTTTATTTTTGCCTTTATGGCTATTTACTGGACCAGCACAGTTATTCAAAAGACTGCTCTTTCAGTCTGAATTGCAGTAGTATTTTGTTGTAAATCAGGTGAACATGTATGTGTAGGTCTACTTCTGGATTTTATATTCTGTTCCATTACTTTCTTTGTGAACACAATTTTATTATAATTTTGTTCATATCTGGTATCAATTGCAGTATTTGTGATTTTATATTCTTCAATAAAATAAGACAAACATTTATAATTTTGGAGCCATTGGGTAGTAAAATTATTCTTTCTCTTAAATGCATGAGTTGTTTCCTGTCAAGCCCTACTTAATTTTCTATACATAATCACAAATTCAGAATCAAAAGATATTTTTCTACATTGGTTTCAAGTGTTAATTTATCAATATTCATTTTTATAGGGTTTGAATTTCTAGTTCAATCTATAATGTGTTATTTGTTTATCCATTCATGCATTCATTCACTGTTTGAGGACATGCTGCTTTGTTTTCAGCACTAGTTAGTGCCGGGATGACCCACTTATCAGTTCAGATACTGGCATATGACATGCATATGCATATGCTATTGGTTTGGACTGAATAGAACCAGAATCTAAGAGGGGTGAACAAAACAGGTAAAGGTAGGAATGGGTAGATTGAGCAATGGTGAATGGAATTTGGGGGTAGGGTCTATGGTCCACAGTAGAAACTAAAATTTGCATTATGAGTAATTCCTGGCCATAGAAACACTAAAAAATAATAGCTATGGGTTTTGATTCTTAGGAGTTTTTTTAAGAAAGACCCCTTGATACATACTCACTGACTTTAATGTTCCAATATTCCATTTAAAATAAATTACTAACTACGTATTATTTAGACAGAAGATTTTTCTTTTAGAGCATGTCTGAATCTGATGTACTCTCACAGAAAAAAATAATAATAAAGCTACTCAAAATACTATTAAAAATGTATTGCAAGTAAGAGCTGTGTTTTCTTTTCCCATTTTTAAAAAAAGAAAATACACGTTATTTGATGATGGATTCAGTTTGCTCTGAGCAGTCTTTTATCACACATTTCAAAAGGGAGTTTTCTTTGAAGCACATCTTTGCTGATACATAAAAACACAAGTTGGCTAAAGCCGACAAGTTTGCTATAGTGACTTGGTCTGGAATATAGGAAGAAATAGGAGCCTTTCTCAATTTCAACGAACAGCTACCAAAATCTGCCTCCTATTTTTTACTATAGTGTTGAACATTACACTTTTTCCTCCTGAGGTAGCATTAAAATCGATCATTTTCTTATTAAATTCATAGAGTATGTTTCAACAGTATTGCATTTAGCCTCCAAAGAGCAAAACTGGGAGGGAAGTTAAATGTGAATCATAAAACTCTTGTTTATCAATAAAAACACTGAGTAGGTGGCAAAGGCAATGGCAAAGGCCAGTAAGAGTTGACATGTGGTGGTCATTGATTCTATATAATATTCTGAAGGTTTCTTTTTCACATTCTTCTTTCCAAAGAAAGTAAAAGGAAAAAAAACCAGACAGGATTTCAGTTAATATTTTAAATAAGTTGCATAGGTACTTAAAGGACAAAACTCAACAATAGCTTAGTCTTCATAAAATAGGTCATTCCCACTGTTCTGAAGTAGCATAGTAATCAACAACAACAACAACAACAAAATATATCAGCTAGCCAACTAACTAGCTGATAGCTGTTACCTTGGTTTAAAAAGTCTAATAGGTTTTTAAAGATATAAATGAGAAGATTCCTTGTTATTTATTTCAGTGTACCAGATTTTGTTAACTTTGTAATTATGTTATTTTCACCAGTTCATCCTACTTCAGCATATTGCAGGAAGATTTTTAATGCAATTAGTTTGGTATGAATATAGCAACTAGAGCATAATACTGAGAATATTGCTACCCTTAAATCTTCTGTTCTCAGGGAATATATCTTCTCCTTCCAAATCTTTTAGCTCTCCCATCACTGCTGGTCAAACAAACATATTTCACAGTAGTGTCTGGTGGAATCTAGATTTTAAAAAAAAAGAGATAGTTTACTGTAAATATGTATTTGCATGCAATATAATGTGTATGTGCAGTCAAACTGTAATAATTCTACATAATAAAACTGAAAAAGGGAAAAATGACTCTCTAAATTGAAAAAAACAGAAGATAATTCAAAAATTAAATAAATCTATTATATAGCACCTTAAAAAAAAGTTTCTATTCCTGGACAAGTAAGTTTTAATCTGCATTAGGGGATCACAAAAGACATTTATCAACCATAAATTTGGTCAGAATGCTAGTAGAATACAGAAGGCACAAAGTGTTAACTGATGTAAATTAAAGGAAAGGACCAATTATGGAGACGTAGGCAGAATTAAGAGAAGCAAAAAGCGATGGTGAAGCATTCGGTGACCCTCAACAATGGAAAGCCATGACTACTCCGAAGCCTTATGGGATAAGGATAGCAAGTGATACCCATCAGAGCCCAGTGATGGCTGTGGCTGTGGGAGATGGGCTGCCCAATAGTAGTGGACACACATAGGGGAACACAGCCACTGTCAAAATCATGGGTTGAGAGGAAGGGAGCTGAAATGTGGAAGAAATCAGTACCTAATAACTTTGTCCTCTTACCCCTTTTCTCCTGGTAGTACCTCCTATTAATTGAAACCAACAAGGTGGCAGAAGATGAGCTACCAAGTGATATGGTTCTGAGCTAAAGATCAGGGCAAATAATAGATCCAGAAGTGTAAAAGCAAATGCAGACTATTCAGCACAGTTCATCCTCCCCCCACCAATTAGCAATCATTCCCATTCTTCATTTAGATACACAAATCTGAGATGCAAGGGAAAAAAGGATCCTCAAACATAGAGGAAACATAAAATCTTATTAATTACATTATCACCTTTGGAATATGTCAACATAGCAAGAATTTCATCAGGAACTTTAGTTGGTAATGTTACTGAAGATCATCAGTGCCCTTCGTATAGAGTGTCAATATCAGGAATAGATGGAAAGGAGAAACATAATGATTAATATAAAACATAGCTGATGATAGTGTCCACTTCTGTAACAAATTATAATGCTTAGGTTATAAGGCTTGTTGGAATTATAGCTTCATTCTTTGATCACTAGTTTTATATTCCCTTTATTTCCAACCAACATCAGTTGGTGGTTTTTTCTTGTTGGCATGACCCAAATCTTCACTCCTATAGAACCCAAGTCTCTAGTGGCCCTAACTAGATTATATTGCCACAATTTCCCATTGGCAATTAGTGAAAGAATGGCTGTATTAACAGATGCCACAGCGAGTTGCCTGGATTTCAAAGTTCTCTTTGTCCCACTAGCTGAAAGCAATCAAATATCTCCTTGGTAATTGAATTAGTTAATCAAACCAGTACTCAGGCCTTTTTCTTTGCCAGTTAGTTCATCAAAATGAGGAGCCCAATATAGCCTGAGGTCAGTCTCGGTTTCTATTTCAGTGGAATCATGACTGTATACTTTCCTGGTGGAAGCACCACTTTTCCAATCACACTGAGGTTGCTTCTAGTGCACTATTGGGTGTAATAGTAAGAAGATCTATTCCCACATCCACTCCAGTTTCTCAGACCCAAGCATTCTATCTACAGAGGAGATGGAAGTGTTTATTGTCTACTAGCTTAAAGCACATTCCACATCATGTAAAGAGCATTACAAACAAATAGGGTTTCTTCACTTACCAAGTGCCTTTCTTGAGCCTTTGGTGACTAATTCATCACTTTATCCACCAGTTTATCTCTGGGGAATGTGATAAGACTAGAGAACATGTTCAGAGGGGCACATTGCTATATTTCTTTCACTGTAAAATATGTCCCCTCAGCAAAAGTGATTTTTTTTAGGATACTAAAGTGATGAATAAGGCATTTAGTTAGTACTTGCATAGCAATATCGGTAGAGTTTTGCAGACAAAAGAAAATCTATTTTTGGAACCTGAGTATATTCCCATGAGAACAGCCTTTGTGATAAAATGGTTCTAAAGGACTCAGCTTTCATCTGGTAAATAGATAGCTCCACTGGAAATGGTCATATTGGGGGCCTAGCATTTGCTTCTGCTGTTGGCATCTTGGATACTCAGCATTCCTTGTGACCAGATCAGTCTTAGTGAAGGGAAGTCTATGTTGTCTATGCTATTGAGCCTGCACATAGCCTCCATCCCTGCCACTATGGCCACTTTGTAAATGGGCCCATTAAACAAGCAATTTAGCGGCCAAGGATAGAAGCTGACTTATATCTGCACAATAGGTAATTTTTTTTCACTTGACTGGTGAGTGCCTTCACTTCACTGGAGAAAATTTATGTGGCCCATGAATATTTTCACACTCTGTGCTCATTCTGAAATGTTTAGTCACAATCCTGTCTTCTAGATTCCCTTGTCACTTGTTTTCCAGTCTTGTTTTTTTTTTTTTTCCCAAAACATGTCCAACAACTAACCTTTTATCTGCTGACTATGGATTAATGTAGATTTTACATCAGGTCATCCACCTTTCCTTCCAGCTCTCCACAGAAAGTGGAGATATACTGACCCAAATATACTGACCCAGATATACTGATCCAAAATCCTCACCCCAATTTTCAGGGTTTTACTTCTTTCTAAATAGTGTCTTTAAAGTTAGCACGAGAGATCTGAAGTAATTGTACATATAACTGGCACTGCATCGCTATAGCCCTTACAATCAGGCTTTGGTTCTGATCCACAGTCATGTCTGCACTCCAGGTATGTGAGAAAAGCTTCATAGTGGCTTTCTGTACTTTAAAAAAGAATTTCAGACTTTGAGTTAATTTGTGTGTGTGTTTGTGTGTCAGTCAGAAATGGCAAACATACTCCAATTTTTTACATCAACTATGCCAACATAACAGCTAAATGACACAGAAAATTGATCTCCCAAAGCCTCTTTGCATTGCACTCCATCTCTTGCCACCTGTGACAATTTGAGTAACCATGTTGCCACTGCAACCATGAAGTGCCAGTGTCCTGATGCCCCCTAGCAGAGAGATTATCTGTGTGCTCATCAAATATGTGAGACATCAAAGCTGAAATTCAGATTTTAGAGTTTATTTCCTGGCATATTCCTGGAAAATTCTTGTATCAGGTTCTGGAAAGAAATTGTTGACATATTCAAGGACTTCATTAGCAAAGTATAAAGTTGACATTATTTACAAAGTGAGGTCAGGGTTAAGGGCAACAACAAGAAAGGATAAAGCCCCCTGGAATTAGCAACAATTATTATGGAATAGTTACCAAGAACTAGCTGTTATCAAGCCTAGTTTTAAGGGGAAAAGTGGGGAGCAATGTTTGGGGAACTTATTGAGAGGAGACAGTAGACTGATGACCAAGTGGAAGAGGATTCTAGCCATTATTAACACTGCAGGCCAATAGTGAGAAGCTACTGGGCTCTCTCTTGATTCCTGCTCGCGTTCCAGTGCCTCATATTGGTTGAACGCAACTGGAAAACAAAGGGGAAAGGATACTGACTGATGCAGTCTGCAAAGTTCAGCACCAAGGCACAGAAAAGGGTGGGGACTTCATTCATCTGGAAGATTAGATAGAGAAAATCCAGCATAAAGCCCAGATTAATTATGTTTTTGACTAATAAATGGATTCTTTTGGATTGCCATATTTTTGTTTTATTCTTTTAGCCACAAATCTACACATTTTTTTTGATTAAACTAAAACTTCCTCATTTGAGGTTGAGAGACACAGAAAAGTATGCTGATTTACTGCTAGTCACTGGAATATAGGCAACATGAGGGTGGGGGATTCTCTGCTCCAATCCTGCATTAGTTTGCTCAGGTAACAAAGTACCACAAACTGGGTTGCTTAAATAACAGAAATGTGTTGTATCATAGTTCTGGAGATCACAAGTCTGATCAAAGTGTTAACAGGGTTGGCTCCTTCTGAGGGCTGTGAAGGAGAATCTGTTCCACGCCTCTCCTCTTCCGTGGTGGTTAGCTGGAACTCTTTGGTGTTCTTGGCTTGTATAAGCATTGCCCCAGTCTCTGCTTTCAATTGTACAAAGTGTTCTCCATTTGTGTGTGTCCAAATTTCTCCTTTTTATAAGGATACCAGTTATATTGAATTAGGGGCCCACTCTACTCCAGAATGACTTCATCATAAATAATTGCTTCTATAATAACTATTTCCAAATAAAGTTACATTCTGAGGTACTGAGGGTTAGGACTTCAACAAATGAATTTTGATGGGAACACAGTTCAACCCATAACAAATCATAGTATCTAATACAATCTATGGCCCCTAGTAGATATCCAATAAATATCTTCAGATAAATATATGAGTAGTAGAAGAGTAGATGAGAACCCATTTATCTATTTTTTAAATTCTGGGGGTGTTAAATCTTATGCTCTATCCATTAAGCTACATCTGATTGTCCTGAAAACTATTAATTTAAGAAACTTGAGCTTGTATCAGACAGGTTCTTCTATTTTCCCCTAATGATTAATTAGTGATATGAGAACTGTGTACTGTATTGGGTAATAAATCCTTCTACTCAAGTTCTACCTCTGGCAGTGTCCGTTCAGCCAGTTTCAGAGACAGAAATTTCTCACCCCCATAAATGTCATTCTGACCTCTGAATGATCAGTTTACTTCCTGCATCATGAGATTTGATTAAAAAATTATTGCTTGTGCTAGTTACCTGCAAGTACTTTTGAGGCTCATAAAATAATCCAATCACTTTCAAATCTAATTTCAATATTTATCCCAGTGATAACCTGTGCATAAGAACAATTAAGATAATTTTTGCCAACACCCTCTGAGTCATTTATCCAAGTTAATTTCATTTGCTGTCCTGCTGCCTGTGCTGCTACCTTCTACATTTAAATCTATCTTTACTTTCTAAAATTCACAGGCAGCCTTTTCTTTTCCAACATCTAAAATTCAAAGGAAGCCTTTCTTATTCCAATAAATACTCTCCAATATTTTTGAACATGGAAACAAAGATTCTGGTATTTTCAGTTTCCCTGTCTAATTTTCTCCTCTGCCAAATCCTGAATAGGAATAATGAGTTTATAAAGCTGCAGGAGTCCATCCATAGGTCCTTACAATGCCATGCTGTGTAACAGACCCGTGGAGTTAGAACCCAATTCTTGAGTTAGGAATTTAGATATTCAATAAGATAAGGTTATATATCATTGTGTTAAGCAAGTATTAAAAATTTTTTTTGTAATTATTTAGCTGTTATTTGTTCCTTTCATCTTCACTACAACCTTATTACAAACTTCATTTAACACATAGGGAAATTTTTAGAGAGATTAATTAATCTGCTGGAAGACATAGCTCAGTAGTGGTGGCAGAATTAGATTTAGAACTACAGCTGTCTGCCTTCAGAGCCCACTATCACTTATGTCATCACCTAGTATTTAAGAGCAATTCAACAAAGTAGCAGGCTTGACCTTTCTCTAACCGTATCTGCTTTTTTTTTTTTTTTTGCCTTGAACTCTCTTTGTCCAGATAAGTAGATAACTCCTATTTATCCTTTGTGTTTCTGCATTGACATCAATTATGCAGTGATAACTTCCCTGCTCACACTTGGTGGAATTTATTTCACTCTCAGTTCCCTATTTAATGTATGTCTTCCTTATGAGGTGGTAAACTCTGTTAGGGCAGAGATTGTCTCTGACTTTTTAACCACCATATCTTCAGCACAAAGTATAGTTCTTGACTGTGCTCCATGTATGTTCTTAGATACACAGATGAATAACAACACATACATCACTATGTTTGTTTTGCACAGGGCCTAGAACGCAAAGATACAGTCCTGCAAGTAGTACACTCAAGAAATCCCAAGAAAAATTCAGACAGAACAGTTAAGATTTGTAAAGAAAGCACCCCTTTCTTCTCAAATATTCTGAAAATTGATACAGGAGATAATAGCACAATACCTATTTCAGAGGCCATTTCGACTCCATGAAATGCTATAAAAACATACACATATATAACACATAATACTATTCTCTGCAGAGCTATAAAAAATTGATGCATTTGATTAAAATAAAAATTAGTGCTCTGAAAGACACTAGCTTGGAGTAATATTTTCAATTTTAATTAGGATTCTTACTGTTCACAACATATGTTCTTATAAACATTAAACCTATGCTTTGCATCTCCCATTTTAGAGACCACAGTTTACTATTAGATTAGATCTATGTAAAATTTACCTTAATATGATTTTAATGCAAGCATGAATCACAAATAAGAAATAAAATGGTTTTCATTTAAGCATATCAAATTATTTGTTCATAGTAGGATGACTAAGCATAATATATTAACATTTGATGCCTATTACTATGGAAAACCCACAGGTATTAGTTCTTCAAATTTATATCTGATAAATAACTTCTAGTCAAGTGGTTCTGAACATCAGAAATATTTAGAGGAGCATTACAGGATAACATAAATGATATTACCTCATTCCTGTATATTCTTAATATGTTTGGGTTAGAGCTATGAAATCCACACTTTTGAGGAATTCTCCAGTGCTTTAGATTTTCACATGGGTTTGGGAATAACCAAACTCTTCAATAACAAGACAGCAAATCTGATTTTGTTTCATACATAAACCACTTCTTAATGATGATACATTAGTAACTTGGGGAGTTGAATTATTTCATACAGCAGTCACTCAAACTTTCACCATTCTTTTTCCAACCAAAATATAGGGGCCAGGAACTTTAATTCATCCTTTATTCAAATAAAATGGGATGTAAGAATAGGTGGTAATCTTGGCTGAAATTAATATAATAACACTTGTGTGCAATTATTTTATGCAGTGAATGCTGCACTAGGGACTACATTTCAAACTGTAGTAGGAGGCCACATAAAACTCAGTTTTCCTCTTACATATATCTCTCCTCAACATGTGCTTTTCTTTTAAAAGCAGAATAAAGATTCATGACCAGAAAATTGAAGCTTAAAATGTATATGAGGAGTATGTAATTTTCAAACCTTAATTTTGCTGTTTCTTAACCTAAATCCCAAATTACTTTCAAAAGCCTCCATTACTCCTGTATTATATAATGCTTCATTTAAGAAGCCAAGTTTTGGAAGAAAGTGTAGGAGAACTTTACTTAGAGCCATTATACAAGAATACCAGGACTTCCTTAGCCAAACTTCACAGAATTGATGCACAAAGAGATGGAGGTGGGATGGGAGAGAGCTTTTATTTCTCATGAATGCTTTTTTTCCTCTTTGAAATGCTATATTTAGCTGTGAAAACGTTTTCTAGGTCCTAACAGTATTTGTGTGATTCAGGAACTCAATAAGTGTTTTTCCTATAGCAGTTTTCAAAGTGTTTGATAGAAGTGTTAACAATGACAGACAAGGCAGCTTAGAGCAGTGTTTACTGTGATGGAGTGGCATTAGTCATAGCCAATCCTGGATGAAGCTACATGCAGATCACATATTATATAGTTGGCTTGAGGAAAAATGATTTTATTTGTTAAACAAGATTCACAAAATCTGATGGCTCATCTTTTTGTGTCAAATTGGATTAATTTCTAAAAATCTTCATGTCTCAATTTTCTTTCCTAAAAATTGAGAATCAATAGGTTAGTTTGGAAGTTGAGGAAGATGAGTTTTCAGATTTGTTCCTTCAAGTTTTTCGAGTTTTATACTGTATAGTCCTAGGAAATAATTTATGATGGTCTTGGGAACCAGGAAAGAAGATAAAATAGAGATTTTCCTCTTTCCTAACATTTTCCAATTCTCATTTTAATTGGGAAAACAATTTAGTTCTTAGGTCCTAAGTACTGTCCCAGCAATTTGATTTGTTATGTAATGACAGCATACAGCACACATTAGAGAAGTGTGAATCACTATTTCAAATTGACCTTTCCTACTTGTCAATTTAACATTTGAGGTTTCAGCCAATTTCCTATAACTATAAATGTTTGTGTCATGCAAAAATTTATTATTTCGACAAGCACAAACTTGAATTCTATGTGATGTTATACTGGAGCCTGTCACTGAGAAAGGCACTTGGCCAGCTGGGTCTCAGGTGATCTTTGGGCTTCAACTCATTGTCACTCCTGAGATAAGTGATTTCAGGTCACAAGTGCTTTGTACTTTATGAAAAAAGTAGCTAAAAAATAAATTTTGTACAAGTTAAAAGGTAGTTAAGTTGAAATGTGTGTATGGAAAAAATATGCTTTTGCTTGGAAATACAGTTTGAAAAAAGCTAAGATCCTGTAGTCACATTTTCACATTTGTGAAGGTATCAAGATTTATCGTCTCCTGAATGCCAAATGTCTCAGGTTGAAGTCTCTACTTCGGTAGGATGAGATTTATTATTTCTTTTTATGAGAGCTGTCATTGAACTTTGTTGCACTTTCAATTCAAATTATTTTTTAAAAGAGAGCTAGCATTATTGTTAATAATGCTATACTGCACATTGTGCTAAGATGCCTAAGACATCTCATACTTCTTCTTCCTTAAACAAACCTACAGACAGGTCCACATTATAGACCTCATTCTAGAGCGGGGGCAACTGAAGTTGAGTCCTCAGAGGGTCGAAAGGATCAGTTGCTCCTACAGCCAGTGCCAGGGCAGGGCTTTGAACCCCTTCTATCTAGTCAACTCAAATTTAAAAGTGGGGAATAATTTAACCTGCATTATTCTCAATTTTTCTGTATGTGCCACTATTAGAATGGTAAATTTTAATAGTATGCTTCTCTGATAGTATGCTTCATAGGACTGAATTCCTTAGGCAACTCTCTTCTACTCTCAGTGATTAAAAACTTAGTCATAAAGAGGTTTGATTTGAAGCTATGGCTATTAAACACACACAGACACACACATATACATACACACACTCAGGTTTTAGGATTTTAAAGAATTTATGAGGCCTGTGTGTATAACTTTGAAGGATGAGAAACTATGTATTGAAATATGCATTTGTATTTTTCTAGCATGAAGGAATAGAAGATAAGAGTTTGTGTCTATGCCAAAATTACAGAAAGTAAAAAGTAAAGACGTTGATATGAAAAAGAGCAATCCATAGGAGTAAGTTACATGGTACATAGAAGAAAACTGAGTTTTGAATCTGCATTCTAGTTGCATTTATAAGAATGAATGACAAGAAAATATGTCTTAATAAGAAGATCTGACTGGGATGCATGTAAATAATCTTCAAATAAAAAGTACACATATGATTTTGAAGTGATTAATCAAGTGAAAATCTCAAAAGAATTAAGATCAGCTTCTCAAACTTCTGAAAATGTTTTCCCCTTCCCCAAGCATTCTGCTCTTCTTGAGATCCCTGTTTGGCATATCTTTAACATTTAAGTTGACTAATATAAATTTTTATTATCCTTAACATGATTAGTTTTTCAAAACACTAAGATGGACATTTCGATAAGTTATTGGCAAATAGAAAGAAAGGGAATGGAGAAAAGAATATTAGAATGTTCAAATTCCTTTGAAAAGAATGGCAAATATCCATAATAATAGTGAAAATAATAAAATGGAAAATCAGTCAAAGAATAAGAATAATAGGGCAGAACAAAATGACAGAAATTTAGGAAAAATGCATGATTGTCTGAAATAGATTTTTGTGCAACTTAGGAAGACATTATTAAATAGTTAAGGAAATTTGCCACACATAATTTCAACTACTGAGCTGAGACGCTAAAAGGTGAACTTGGGAAATGAACAGAGAATAAATGAAAGAACTCAGAGTTGATTGAAGAAGACAAACAGAGGATAAAACAATGCAAAGCGATTAGCAAATACATTTGTTAAGTATTGACAAAGAGAACATTGGAAAATGTCAAGTGCTTCATAAAATATGATTGGAACAAAGTTACAGTTCTCCTAGGAGCATATAATCAGGATATTTATAGATTCAAAGCAAATTGAAACAATGCCAAGAGATACAAGGAAGTCCACAGAAATGCGAATGGGAGATGCAGGTAGGTGACAAGAGTTTGTGCAATGGAGGCTAATAAATAGCAACGATGAAACAAGGAAAGAAGTAATTTATCACATTTCAGACATGAAACACATAGAATGCTCCTGAATCTGGAACAATTGTGACCAGTGAGGCAACTTGAGGACAAATTTAGGTTACTATCTCATCCTTTCAGACTCACCAAAAATGTGTGGAATCCATTATCCAGTTATTTTATAGGACTCTATAGACTGCTAAATGTTTTACAAGTTCTTTTGGACTTTTTGTTTTGTCTATGGCCAGAACGCTTAGTTGAGAAGAGGTTTAGGTGTGGATGAAAAACAGGCAGCAGAGCCTCTGAATTACTCACTTTGTGCCATTTCCTTCATCTATGATCATCTTCCTGGTTTTTCTAGTGTTCTGCTAATTTAGTGTCAGCTCTTAGATATATAAATGGTATCTTTCTCTCTTCATTTGGGGGAATTAGGGACATACAGAGAAAAATAAATTGGACACATCCAAATGCTAACAAGCACATCATTTTTAGGGCTTTTATCAAATATCTTACTTAGTTCTTGAAACATTCATTGGATAGTTAGTCTACATGAATCAGATTCTCCCTTTTCTAGCCTCTAGCATATCTACATTATAGCAGCATTATAATCTGAAAATAGAACATTAACAGTCTTAACGAGAGCTGTCTGGGAAGCATGTGCATGTGGAAAAAATCTCCAACTAAGTGATATGAAAATGTAAGAATCTGTGCTGCAATGGCCTTGGCACCACGATTAATTTAAATTAATTTCCTTATATATAAGCACATACAAGCTTAACTTGGGTGTAATTACAGTGTAGATTACAAAGTTTTCTTCTTTCAACATGCTTTGTAATAATCATGATAATGCTGTATAATATTTTTAAATTGCTTCTTAATGTTTGCTTAACATTTCATTGAATATTATGAAATGCTCAAAATAATTAATCTTTGGAAAAATTAAAACCCCATTGAGATAATACTGCATAACCACAAGAATAACTAAAATGAAAAAGACTGGCAATATTATACTTCAGTGAGGTTGAGGAACAAATGTAACTTTTACGTATTGCTAGAAGAAATGTAAAATGCCACAGGCCAAGTTAAAAAATCACTTAGAAATATATTGTAGAATTTACAGTACACTTACTACATGACCCAGAAATCCCATTTATAGATATTTACCCATGAGCAATAATCATATATGTTGACACAAAGAGTTTTATATTTGTAAGACTATAATCCAAAACTGGAAACATCCCAGATACCCATCAACTGATAAATGGGTGCACACATCTTGGTATAGCTATATGAAAGAATGCTACTCAGCAAAATAGGGAACAAATTACTGATAAAGGCAGCAACATATATGAAGCTCCAAAGAATTATGGTGAGCACAAGAAGCCAGACATAAGACTAGGTAATATTATTCCATTTTTATGGAACTTATATGGTATTATTTTATTGAGTTCAAGCTCCAATTTTCAGATGCTAAAAAATGTAAATGCAATCACTTTTAGTGTAATGACAAGTTCTACAACCTTGGTACACACATTTGTAAGTTTTCATAGTTACCATGTGTGTTCCTTAGGATGTCCAATACAGGCACAATCATATCATCTGAGAATGAGGAAATTTTACTTTGTTTCCAATCTATATGGGCTTGGAACTTTTTTTTTAATTTTTCTTATTCTTTTGGGGAAATTTTACATTTATAAATTCAATTTCTATAATACATAGAGAGCCATATATCGTATATAGACCTATTTAATACATGTGAATTGAGCTTTGAAAATTTTTGTCTTTAGAAGGATTTGTCCATTTTATTTAAATTGTCAGATCTATTGAAATATAGTTGTTTATAATACCCTCTTTTTTTTTTCAATGTTTGTATCTGCAGTGATGTCTCTTCTTTCATTCTGGATAGTGATAACTTTTCTTTTTTTCTTAACGTGACCTTGATCTGAGATAAATGGTTATGCATTGTTTTTTCCAATTTTAAAGAACCATTGTTTGACTTTATTTTCTCTATTGCTTGTCTATTTTTTGTTTTTTTGTTTCATTAGTTTCCACTTTAATCTTCCTTACATTTTTCCATCTGCTTACTGTAGGCTTAATTTTCTTCACTAGTTTCTTAAAGTTGAAAATGAGATTTTTAATTTGAGAACTTTCCTCCTTTTTAGTGTTGGTGCTAAGTACTATGATTTTCCTCTAAGCAATGCTTTAGCCACATCTCCAAATTTTTACATTTTGTTTAACTTCCCTTCAGTTAAAAAAATTTCTATTTTCTTCTGTGATTTTTTTCTTTTACTTACAAATTATTTATTTGTTTATTTCTCATTTTCAAATATTTTAAGATTTTCCAGATACCCTTCATTGTTGTTGATGATGATTATTTAATTCTGTTATAGTTAGAAAACAAAACTTTGCATGATTTTGTCATGGAAGAGTAGGTTCTTGCCTTGCACAGGAAAGAATTCAAGAGCTAGAAATAGTAAAGTGAAGGCAAGTTTATTTAGAGAGATACACACTTCACAGAGAGTGGGGTCTATCTCACTCAGGTGGAAAAATGGCTCAGGAAATACACACTCCATAAGGCAGAATGTGGGCAATCTCAGAAGGATGAGAGGGAGAGAGACTGTGAGTTGTGGGGGTATTTAGTTTAAAGTAAAACCAGATACTCACTCCATAGACAGAGTATGGGCCATCTCAGAAGGCTACAGAGAGTGACCATGAGGTGCAGAGTTGTTAAATTTGATGGGCTCGGTAATTTTATATGCTAACGAGTAGAAGGATATTCGAACTACTTTGGGGAAAGGGTGAGAATTTCCAGGAAATGCCCCCCCCACCTGCTTTTTGACATTTTATGGTCAGCCTAGGAGCTGTCATGGCACCTGTGGGTATGCCTGATGCTCAAGGCCTACTGGAAATTGAATCTTCTGCCGTCTTGATTCTAACCAGTTTGTCCTGTCCTCAATTACCGTGTCATTCCTTCAATCATTGTGCCCTGCCCCCTTTCCTCCCACTTCAATTTCATCTCTTCTAAATTTATAGATACTTTTTAATTGGAAGTAGGTTATCAGTCTTGGGGAGTATTTTATATACACTTAAAAAAATCAAATCATAGTCAACTCTTTTGGTGTGGAACGTTCTACAGATGCTAACTATGTCAAATTCCTTGATGCTGTTATTAAAATCTTCCTGTGTTCTTACTAGGTTTGTTTTTTTTTTTTTTTTTTTTGTAGGGAGGTTACTTGTTTTACTGATTGCAAAGAGAGGGATATTGAAGTTCTTAGGTCTAAGTATGTATTTGTTTAATTTTTCTTCAACTTCCAGCAGTATTTGTTTTATGAATTTTGATATTCCAATACTAGATACATAAACATTTAGGACTGTTATGATTTCTTAATGAACTGTACCTTTTTTTTCTATAGAATGTATATTTTTATCCCTAGTAATATTCTTTGTTCTGAAATCTACTTTGGTATTAATATAGCTACTCTAGCTTTCTGTTGATTAGTATCTGCATGGTTTTTATATATACATATTTTTAAATCCTTTTACATTTAACCAATTTGAGTCTCTATAGTCATTGTAGCTTTCTTGTGTAGTACAGAGTTGGGTCATGCTTTTTATTTACTCTGATACTCCCTTCTCTTTTACTTTGTGTAGTTAGATCATTTCAATTTAATATAGTTTTGTGTAGATCCACAATCTTGATATTTGTTTTCTAATTTTCCACCTTCTGTTTGTTCTCTTTTTTCTTGTTTTCTGTCTTGTTTCAAGTTAATTGAATATTTATTATGGTTCTATTTTATCTCTACTGTTGGCTTATTTGACATATATGTATATATGTTTAATAGTTTCTCTCAGGTTTGCAATATATATTTAACTTATCATAGTCTACATTCAAATGATACCAGACTAGTTCATATATACTGTAAGAACCTCCCAATTACTCCCTCTTGGCTTTTGTGATAATGTTGTCATATGCTTTACTTCTACCCATGTTATAATATTGACAACATAGTTTTTGCTACATGTCATCAATTATTATCATAAAAGATTAAAACCTGAGGAAAAATGGCTTCAGTATTTACTCATGTAGTTAGCATTTCTGGTGTTCATCATTTCTTTTTGTAGCTCCAAATTTCTCTCTGGTATCATTTTTCTTTTATTTAAAGGACTTCTTTTAATATTTCTTTTAGTGCAATTCTGCTAATGATAAATTTTGCCAGCTCATCTTTTGTGTGTGTAAGAATTATTATTTTGCCTTTATCTTTAAAACATATTTTCTTTGGGCATGAAATTATCATTGATAGCTTTTCTCCTTTTAGTAGTTTATAGATGTAAATTAATTTTCTTGTGGCTTACCTAAACTCTGACAAGAAGTTAACTATCATTCTTAGCTTTTAAAAAAATATAATTCATTTTTCCTCCCTTGAAACCCCTTTCAAGGTTTTTGCTGTGTCATTGATGTTTAGTGATTTCATTATGATGTTCCTCTGCATTTCTTATGGTTTTTGAGCATCTTCAATCTGTAAAAGTAGAGTTTTCATTGAGTTTGATATTATGGTAGTCATTTCTTTAATTTTTTCTTTACTTACACATATTTTTCCTGAGACTCCAATTAAACATATTTTTAGCAGTTTAACATTGCCTGGTTGGACACAGATCACTGACGTGCTGTTCAGTTTTTTTAGACTTTTTTCTGTGAGCTTTATTTTGAGTCACTGTATTACTATTCCTTCTAATTCACTGATCTTTACTTCTAAAGTGTCTAATCTGAGATTACTCTCATAATTTTTCAATTAAAATGTATTTTTCATCTCTAGAAGTTCCACTTGACTCTTTATTATAAGCTTCTTTTTCTTTTCTCATCATGTTCATGTTTTCTTTACATCCCTGATCATGTTCATGATATTTATAATATATGTTTTAAAGTCTTTAATCTCTATAATTTGTGGATTTGCTTTTATTAATTAATTGTGCTCCTGGTTATGGGTCATATTTTCCTGTTACTTTGTATACCACAGAAGTTTTTATTGGATGATGGATTTTATAAATTTTACCATATTGAATGTGGATACAGAATAGCCTTCAGTTAGGCCTTATTTAAATGCACATCTGAGATGATACCCTTCAAAGAACTTGAAATTGTCCTAAATTTGATGTCACTTCAATCTAGATAGTAGAATGTGACCTGTTCTATCCCTGTAAGAGCTCCAGGTATTATTGGACCTACTAACTACTTTCCAATGTTTTATTCCTTGGTCCCATGGAATTTCAGCCTATGTTTATCCAGATCAGTATTCAACAAGGACTTTGGTATCTGGGGCTGTTTCTCTAAATAACTCTGCCCCACAAGTTCTAGCTGCCTTGACCTTGCTTAACTTCTTTCACTGTCTCCTATCTCCTGCAAGTCTGTGAGGCCTCTAGGCTCTTTGTTCACTTGTGTGATCTGCAGCCTGGAAGCTGCCACCATGGGGTAAGCTTGGGCAATCACAGAGCCCATCTCATTAGCTGCTCTTCTCATAGGGATCACAGTCCTCTGCTGACTATTTTCCAATGTATGCAAACAGAAGTTTCATGTATTTTCTGATTATCTAGTTTTTAATGGTGGGAGAGAAATGGCAGTTAATTTTTCATGTGTGGAAATTTCTTTTCCAGAAATTTCATAAGCATCTAATTCTTTGTGTTCTGGTTACTACTTCTGAGTAAAAATTACCCCTAAGTATGGCAGCTTTTTAAAATAGCCATTTTACTTTTCACAGTTTTCTGTGTCAGAAATTTGGGGATGTATGTCTGGAAAGCTCTGCTGAGGGACTCTTATATGGTTGCAGTTAGATGTGGAAGCTCAAATAGATGTAATCCCAATAAGGCTTATTTGATGTCCTGCAGTTGATTTGGTGGTCTGACTGTCCACTGGCCTCTCCAGCATAGTACTCTTGGCAAGTTAGTCTTCTTACATGGCATCTGGCTTCCCTCATAATGACTGCAAGGAAGACTGGGCATAAGCTTAATGGATTTTTATGATCTAGTTTTGGAAGTTATATGGTGTCACTGGTTTTGTACTCTATTGTTGAAGGAGATACAAGCTGATCCAGGTTCTGGTGAGAAGATACTGCTCCCATCTGGCAGTGGGAATAATGTTAAAGAATTTGTGGTAATTTGTAAAACTGCCACATCTTTATTAAGTTTCTTCCTGCTTGAAATATCTGCAGTGATTAATTTCCCTGACTAAATTCAGAAGTTGGTGCCATAATTTGGATGCTGCCGTAACAACAGAACTAAAATAGGTGGAGTTTATTTAGCAAAAAAGTGATAGTCAGCAATGAAAAATCTATAACTGCCAGCACTATGGCAAGACAAATGATAAAATGATTCTTGTTATAACTTAGAATCCTTTTAGGGGAAAGTTTGAAAGAGAGTGATAGTGTGTGTTGGCTACTATTAGTGACATTTTGCCAGATATTATAAGAAAGAGATTAACCCAAGCAATAATTAACTTGTTTTCAAGTAGAGATCAAATGTAACAGAGAAAGTTCAGAGCTCAAGTGCCTTACAAGATTGGAAAAGTTGACTGTTTCTTGACTAAGAGTATTTGGTTGTAAAGTTGTAAAAGGTTCTAGTAACCAAGATACATAGTAAGACTCTTTATTAAAGAGTGAATCATTTGTGTGGTAATTATCAGATTAAACATATTTTTTTCTTATAAAACCCTATTGTTTCAGGTAGTGCCAATAATGTCTCCAGTACTTTGAGAAAGAATGAACTAGGTAAGCTTTAAGACATAGTTTAAGAAACATCTTTGTGTATAGTTGCTGGGAACACAGAACTAACTAGAAGCAAATAGGAAAGAACTACCAGCTTAAGTGGACAGATCTATTAATATTTAGTGATCTTTAAAAAAAATAAAATCAAAAAAGCCCTGGGACCAAAAGTCAATGCAGAATTTGTTTAGCTTCTAAAGAAGACAGACATTTCTCATACTTTAGTGGATAATAATGGATATTCAACAAGGCAATACTTGAAAGAGGGCAAAATATAGGATTCTCAGAAAACAATTCTTCCTAGAAAGAAGATTTGGGATATTAAGAATATCTCCCTATTCCTAGATATGGGGCCTTCACTATGCCTGCCCAGTGGAATGTCATACTTTCTGTGGACCAGTGACTGCTTGTGTCATCCACTCCCTTCATTTCCAAACAAGAGATTCTGTTGGAGTCTTTCTTTCCTGCTTCACCATTGAGGGTTTTATGGGTGGGGAGAAGACAACATGTTAGTTTGGTTTCCAAGTTGCTGGATCATGAGAAGATGCGTCTGAACCTGATGACAAGAAATGTGTGTCATCTGCAGTTTCGGGACATTCAACTGAATTCATGAATGAATGAGACTTTGGGGAAAGGGTGAATGAGCATTATGTGTGATAATAGAATGATATTTATATGAGAATAAGAGGATGGAGAGTAGTATTAAGTTTGTGTATTATCAAAATGAGTTCCTCCTGGGTACACAGCTAGACTAAGTTCTTCAGTCTTCCTTGCAGTTACATGTGACCATATGACTAAATTCTGGTTCATGGAATGGGGCCCAAGTGATCTAAGCTATTTCCTGGGATAAGAATTTCCTGTAGGGATCCCATAGAAATCTGCATATATCTTCTTACCTTTTCTTTCCCAGTCTGCTGGTTGAATTATTAGAGAATTTCAAGGGATACATAAGAGAAGGGCTTGAATCAATTGAATGACTACATGGAATACTCTCTAACTGTAAACTTCATAGGACTTAGATATGGGGAAAAAAATCACTTTCATATTTTAAGCCCCTGAGAATTGGGAGGTATTTCTATTATAGGAACTAGAGTTACATAACACGCACACATTGCTATGTGTAAAATAAACAAGGACCTACTGTATAGCACGGGGAACTATATTCAATTTCTTGTAATGAGCTATAATGAAAAAGAATCTGAAAATATATGTATATGTAGTTTGTATATGTGTAACTGAATTGCTTTGCTGTACACCTTAAAGTAATAATGTAAATAAACTATACTTTAATTTAAAAAAAAGTCAAAACAAACATTATATAGGAAGTGCGGAGAAACGGCAGCTTTTAACTAAAGCAGAGAATCTACAAAAAAGAAAAGGGAAATTTAAGACTTTAGATCCTCAACTCATGGCACAGTTAGAGAACTAGAAAGTCCTTATGAATAACTTAAAATAATTTCTTATTTTTATAACCATAGGGCCAATGGGGCCTATAATGTGACTCAAACTTATCCTGTGGGAAGCAGAATTATAATGCAGTTAAATTCACTTGGCTAGCCAAGTCTCATATGTTAGGGAATTGATTGAAAAAGGGTGGGGACTCAAATATCAGAATAGGAATATATGTATATGTTCAGATAACCTTGACTGCTCTAATTTCATTGAACCTCTCTTGTCACCAGAAGTTACCTGTAATAATCTTACCTAAGGCAAACAACTTTCAAAAGGAAGTTAATATTCCTTAAGATAATCAATCCTCTTGGCTTCCATATTTATAACAAAGGGTCCCAGCACACCTAAATGGAGGACTAGTATATAATAAGTGATCTGGAGGGGTGTAATTCTCAAACTTAAATGATTGAAAATTTTTGTTCATTTATATCAATGAATCTTGAGAGCACATGTGAGGGAAGGATTATACAGATATTTAACAAAAGAGCATAACATTGGATTGGGCTGAACTAATTTATGTGGGTTGATTTTTCACAGATTTTGATTCAAGGTTTTAGATGAAGAAACCAGCAGTGAATCCTATTGCTTTCTTGATTGGTTGACTGCAATGTGGACTAAATGATGACCTACATTAAATTAAGTTGAGTTTTTAGAATTTTCTTGATAAAAATAAAGAAGGGAATCCAAGGACTCATATGCAACCCAGTCAATGTCTCCCTCCCTCATTTATTCCACAAGAGTTCAGAAAATACTCCTTTTATGACAGCACTGAGAAATATATTTGTGAGGAAGTAGCAGCATTCTTTGAAATCTCTGTAGTAGCTTTTTCAGCAAGCTGGGGATGACCAGTAGGGTTATATACTACCATTGAAATGAGCTACAGGGGCTTGATGGGATCCTGGAGTGGCAGTACTCAATCATGTGAAAAATGGGTATGGTTACCAGATGGGTAGCAAGGCTGAGGAAACAACAGAATTGTCTGGCTGATTCTGTCAGAATGGTCTAACTAATTAATCATGGTGTTCTTCTAGTGCTGAAATAGATGGGATATCTACTAAAATTACTTGATCCATATAATTGAAAAATGAAAAAGAAACGTAGGTTGAGTGAACAAGGACCTGACTTAAAACCACTATTTTGATTTGCCTTCCACATAGCCTGTGTAGCTGCTGATTTTGAATGGAACTCAGATAACAAAAAATTTCTTCAGCTGAGCATTAACTGATTCAGTGGCACCTCAGGTGTCCATGGAAGATACAGATGCTCTATAAACCTCTGACAAGCCCAAGTAGGAGCATTATAGCATAGAATCCTAGAGTTTTGGAGCAACACCATGCACTTTGAAGATGTAATTAAGATTATTAATCAGGTGACCTTGAAATAGGAAAACTATTCTCAATGATCCTGGTGAGCCTAATCTAATTAATGGAGCCACTTAAAAACAGGCAGTTTTCTCTAGCTAGCATAGAGGAGGAAATCAGAGGTGTTTAAAACATGACAGGATATGAGGCACTACTTCTGGCTTGACGATGAAAAGGGCCACATGTCAAAGAAACAGTGGCCTCAGTCCTATAACCTAAAGAAACTGAGTTCTGCCAAAAACCTGAATGTACTTGGAAGTAGATTCTTACCCAGGGCCTCTGGAAAGAAACACAGCACCACTCACACCTTGATTTAAACCTTATGGGACCTTAAGAAGAGAATGCATTCATATGATATCAGGCTTCTGACCTACCAGACTGTGAGCTAGTCAGTGAGTGTTACTTTAAGCCACTAAATTTGTGGTATTTTGTACATAGCAAGAGAAGATGAATACATTATTTGGTTCATTAAGTTCTAATATCAAGCATATACAGTGGTAGTCTATCAACAAATAGAAATGTGTCCTGTTGGCATAAATGTGAGCAAGTCTCTCTTACTTTCAAGACAATTGCTACTGCTACATTGCAACTTCTCTCTTTCAATTCCACCTATGGCCTCATGGAAAGTTATCTATGGTTAGCTGACTGAAAAAGTACATTGGGATATTATCTATAGAAGGTTTCAAGTCTTATGTTGGTACCAATCTGAAATACAGGCATCACTCTCCCACTCAGGAATGGCCATGTAATACATGGAAATAGGAAGAATGGAAATATTCCCAGTGGGGTGAAAATCTGTATGTTCAGTTTGTGTAGAAGGAACAGTGGCCAGATGTATGAATTTACATCTGTTTATGGGCAAGGGCTGATTTGGCTGAATGGCCAGGGACCTGGAAAAACATGATTGGAGAACTTTTGCCAAAACAAGTATGGAGAAGAGATACATGGACAGAACTCTCAGAGTGTAAAGATACTGCTGTTACATACAAATGCCCACCAGAGGATAGCTGCTCAATAGCGGCTTCCAGATTTAAGAAACAAGATGACTCATTCTGTGAATGTCAAACAGCCTCTCTCCTCCACCATCCCTGTGCTTGCTCAGTGGGCTCATTAACCAAATTTCCATGATGACAGAAGAGGGGTAAGCTACAGGTGAATAAAATGCATATCCACTCACCAAGTGCTATAACCACTTGCCAAATGTAGAGACTAATGTTGAGCTCCTGATATGACACCCATTTCCTGAGGTCCAACCAGCAAGATGATAAACTGATTATATTTGATCTCTTCTATTTTGAAAGATGCAATGGTTTGTCCTCTTTGGAATAACACGTAGTCTGAAAATGGATTTGCCCTTCTTATCCACACCCTAGCTTCTGCTAGCACCACTTGTAGAGTTTCCAAATACTATGTCTACTGCCATGTTTGACCAAGTGACATTTTTATAGCAAAAGTAATGATGAATGGGCTTAATCCAGAGGATTTACTAGTTTTATCATGTGCCAAATCAGCCATTGTAATGGAAGAATGGCTTAGTGGAAACATAGAGTAACCTACTAAAAGCACTAGTAACAGTCTTAGTTGGGTGATAACAAATCGCAGTATTGGAGAACAGTTCAAAAGATTCAAAGTGATAGCCCACTCACAAGCTGTTTGTGTTCTGTTCCCATGACTTCAGGCTCTACTGCCTTAAACATGAAGTGGAATGTTTCCACTAGAAGATGTAACCACAGTCCCATTAAAAGAGAAGTTGTGATTGCCATGTGGCCACTTCTGTCTTCTCATATCATTGACTGAACAGTCAAAGAACTTACAGTGCAGTGCAGGATGATTAAATCTGATTATAAAGATAAAATATGTTTATTGGGGTTACGAATGCTAGATAAAAATATAGGATATCCAGTTAAAATTGAATTTCAGAAAAACAATAAAGGCAATTTTAGGGGTATACTTAACATTAAATAACTTTTGTTATTTTATCTGAAGTTCAAATTTAACTGTATTTGCTATATTTTTATTTTCTAAATCTGGCAACTCTAATTGTGTGTAAGGTGATGTATTTCTGGAAACCAAGGGATTCTCAGATACTGTTGATCTTTCTTTTCTTTCCGTTTCTAACCATTTTAGTTCTAATCCTCATCACCATACAAACTATTGCTACAGCTGTGATAAGCCTGCTTGCTTTGGTGTTTCCTCTACAGTCAATCCTGTATACCAAGATAGAAAAGTCAACCTAAAACTGCTAGCATACCATATCATTCCTCTGCTTGAAAAGCATCAAGGACTCTTCTTTGTTACAGAGATAAAGTTCAAACCCCAGAGCATCAAATTCAGAGCCTTTTATGCATCATGCTCTTTCCCGACAACATCCTTAGGTGAACTTCCTAATCCAACCAGAGATGTTTTCTTCACTGATGCCTGTTTTTTCATGTAAACTTATCTAAATCTGAGATTTAAAAGTCCTGCATCTTCTGTTAAAGTTTCTCTTATCATTCCAACAGTAAAAGGTAACTCCCTCTGAAATAATACAATGGAAATACAGATTTGTATTTACTGTTCTGCATGTATTTCCCAAAATTGATAGTAATCTTTTTCTTTGGAGTCACATTGAACTTTTAAAATATTTTAAATTGCACAAGTTATAAGAATTAACATTACTATATATCAGGGTTGGTGCAACGATCTTGATATGCATACACAAGTACATACATATTCATATATATACACATATAGTCACACACACACACACACACACACACATATATATAAAACATATTAATTCAATCATCAAACGTATCCAAAATGATGTATAAGTAGGTTTAATTTTTATATTCATTTTACAAATTAAAAAAGCAGAAGAACAAATAACCTAAGTAACTTGCCCAAGGTCGTGCATGTGTAAATCACAGACCTGGAATTTAAAACCAGGCAGTCTGGCTCTAGAGTCTGTACTTCTAACTACGGTATTATACTGTGTCTGTGAGGAATGCATTTTCCTGATTTAAAACATTAAAACAATGAGATATGATTAAATTCTCCTTCGATTTACCAATTTTCTAAGTCCAATAATTCACTCAGAGATAACTGTTAGAATCAGTTTGGTCTATATTTTTAAGATTTTAAAAAAATATTTCTATGCTGATGGATATGTACCTATAGAAAGCACAGACTATTCGAATGTTTTAATATATATAACATATGTACTGTATAAAAATATTAACAGAATAGTGAACATCATATATTTGGGAATATATTCTGTAGGATAGGTACAGAACAAGTGAATTTTCATTTTTAAAATATTTATATCTAGTCACATCCCTAGTAGTATTTCATATTATCTATTTCATCTCTCTCTTATTAACACTTAATTTTATAAAACTTTTTAAAAAATTTGATAGATGAAACCTTAAAACTCATTGCTTATGTCTTCTCAAATGCTGGTAAAGTTGAACCTGTTTTCATAGCTAATCGACCATTTTTGTATCTGTGAATTGCTTATTTATATTTCTTATATCCATTAAATTGTTCATCTTGTCCTTATTGATTTTTTGACTTTTATATATATCAGCATACTAAATGATTGTATTATTTATGCTTTCAATATATCCCTCCAGTCTTCTGCTAACTTTTAACTTTGTTTACCAGGTCTTCTTTGGTTATTTATAGTATTGTTTTGTTTAACAAGTTTTTCCTATATTAAAATTTTTATTACCCCTCCCCTTGCAATCTATTCAACACCTAGCACCTGGAGTGATCTTTTAAAATTAGAAATTGGATTCTGTCACTTTCCTTCTTGAAACACATGAGTGTTTTCCCATTGCAAACACCTTACTCTGACTGTCATTGTCCTACAGTGCTCTCCCCTGGGCAATCTCCCTCTGCACCGCTCTTCTCAGTCTCTTCTCCAGTCTCATTAGAGCATGTTTTCTGGTCTTTAAACAATGCTTTCTTTTCAGAGTCAGGTGACTTATACTTGTTATGCCCTGTGCACGGAATGCTCTCTCCTTCATCTCCATTTGGCTGGTTTATGGGTTGAATAGTGTTTCCCCATAAAGTTATGTTGAAATCCTAGTCCCCAGTTAGCATGTATGGGGCATGGAAATCAGTATTCAGATGTATAGTCTAGCTAATACTGACACTAACACTGACATCAGTGAGAAGGCCCCAGAGGCATAGTCAACCAGTAGGATTATTTTGTAACCAAGGTTATAGATTATCAGAATTTTTTAAGGCAGACAACTGAAGTGTGGAGAATTTCTTTTCAGGATGAAAGGGAAAACATTTACTAAAGAGGAAAAATATTTATGAAAGGTTGGATTTTGTTTTTTTCTTAGAACATTTAACAATTTGGCTAAAGAATTTATACAAAAGAATTGCAGAAGCAGTTGGAAATAGAAAAATATTAGATTATCTATTTCTACTAAGTTAGTATATTTTGGCTTTATTTTGCATATATTTATAGTACAAAAAGTTATTACCATCATATTAGGGATATAATTGATGTATTAGTTTTTAAAAAATAATTTAGGACAGAATTAGAAGTTGTACTTGGTTGCATTTCCTATTTGCTGAGGCAGTACACCAGGTAGAATTCAGTCACAGAGTCAGAACTACTGCAAGTGAAGTGATAAAAGGATTTACTGCATCATTAAGATTACCACAAACTGGTGAAGAATCTCTGGTAGGCTGTTGTCTCTTCCTGGAGGTGGGCCTAAAGTTACCTGTAGATCAGCAGGGCTGAGTGTGAAGTGGGGAGAAAGAATACAGAGAACCTGTGTCAGAACTCTTTAAGGCAGTTCACTGAAATAAACAATTTCTTTTGGGGATGAAATTCTTTTCAACATTGAACTTTCTGGTGCCTTTTATTTCATTTTGTAAAAAATGCTGTACACAGAAAAAAGTGGTTCATACACATACACAGCATTCTTTCTGGGCACTACCATAATGCTGCACATCTAGAATATGTGTGTATACCCCCCATTAGAAACACTGCCTTTTTCTTATCTCGAGCCTGGCACTGCCTCTGCCTTATTCAAAATGCTGTCCAATAGGCTTCCATGCGGGACCTGATGGAATGCAGACTAACTTCATTCTCCCTTGTACCTTATCCTAACAAACTTATTTTACTTATCTGAGTTGTTAATGCCACTTTTTACTATTTCCATCCCTATCATCCTCTTTTACTGTGTTCCCTCAGTCATGCACCTCTAAGTCTTCTCAGAGTCTTCCTGGGTTCTTAACATTTCTTATAGGAGAATAGGCTGTCCCTCACTCTCAAATGCATTGATAATCATCAGAAAGACCAGAAGGGTTTTATTTCTATGTAAAGGTGTTTTCATCCCAAGTCCCTGATATTGCCCTGCTCCAAATCTTTCCTTTTCAACCCTGCGTTTAGCCTGTTTCTGTAATTGTTTCCACTTAATACAATATCACTGTCTCCATGTCAGTGTAATATTTCTGATAATAGATTACACTTACTGTTTATTTAGCAAACACAGTAGTGATCACTGTGCTACTGTAGGCACTTTCAAAAGTGACTTGCGAGGATGACTCATGTAAAACTAATAAAAACTGTCTGAGAATGCTATTATTATCCTCATTTTAGAGATGAGGAAACTGAAGCCCAGAAGGCTTACGTTGTTTACTCGTTATTCTCATTAAGTGGCAAAGCCAGTACTCAGACCTGAGAACTCTGGCTCTAGAGACCAAACTCTTAACTGCTGCGCTGTGCTATCTACCATGACAGCAGAAAGAAAAAGAGGAAATAGAAGGGAAAAAGAAATCAGCTATAGGAAGTGACGGAAACTGAAAGCCAGATTAAGAAAAAGACTTGCAAAGATGAACAATGACACAGATTGACAGTAATCAGTAAAGAAAATGAGAAAGATAGGAATGGAGAATGATAGACAGAAGTACATACACCCAGAGAGTCAGAAATAGAGAGGGAAAAATTGTCAAAAAGACAGCAGCACAGAAGCCAAGATATTTGAGTTTAAAAGAAAGTATCTTGAATATCCTGCCTATTTGTGAGGTGTACGTTTATTTTTTTCCTGAACTACAAATCATCAGGAGTTAAAAGCTGACATATTTTAAACATATTAAAAGCTTAATATGTTCTTAGAAACAATAATTAGTACATATATGTAAACTAAAAAAATGCAGTATACTGTATAATGTATTTACATGCAATATAATATATATGTACAATCGAACTGTAATAATTCTACCTAATAAAACTTAAAAATAAAAAAGGTTAAAAAAAAAAAGAACATAAGCAGAAATAAATTGGTTAAGCTATTCCTGAAAAAAAAAAAAACAGAAAACAACTAAACAACTAAAACAACTTTTAGGTGAAAACAGCAAAAACACAGATAAAAGAGTTTACATTTAGACCAATATGATTTACGAGTAAGAGTGATGAGGAATAATTTAAAATGAAATGTGGAGTAAGAATGTTAAAATGAGTAGCTTAGCAACAGGAGGCCAGTGACACATTTGAGAAATAGTGGCAATATTGGTTGTTTTTAGGGAGAGCCTAGATTTTTTTTTTAAGTTACTTGGTGTGTATGCTAACTAAACTGGGAAAGAGACATGATTTAGAACGGGGTGAGCTGTAGTCTCTAAATTGTCTGCACAAAAATCATTCCAGTGATACCTTCAATGTGCTAATTTAAACCAGAAAAAATATACAGACTTCTTTCAGGTCACAGTGGCTGTTAGTAACTTTGGAATGAGTAGACCTGTGAGAAAAAAAAATGTTATGGTGTCCTCTTCAGAGCAGGGAACACCTGTATAAACTGTGTTGGAGGACGGTCTGCGATCATCTCCATTTTTTCCACATGCTTTGTTCCTTAAGTATGGATGTGACTAAAGTAAAGTATCAATGTCACCAAGCTGGCAGCTTGTGTTACAATCAGTTGTCAGGTGTTCCTGGTTTTGTTCTGCAGATGGCACAGAAAGAATGGTCAGAGATTACTGCAAAATTCCCAAGAGTCTCAGACTGGCTGCTGTATACCTGCATATCTGAAGGCTTTGTTCTGCAGTTACTTGAGTTCCTTCAATCATTCATTAAGACATGCACCAACAATTTTCTTCATAGATCTTTGAAGTATAATTGAAGTACAGCAATCTATACACTGTTGGCTCTTATTTGCACATCTCGTATTTGTGAATTTGCCTACTTGCTAAAATTTATTTGTCATCCCAAAATCAATACTCATGGTGCTTTTTGAGTCCCTCATGGACATGTGCAAAACAGCAAAACACTGAAAATTTGCCTTGCCTTCATGTTTTGGTTTTCAGATTGTAAACAAGTGCTTTTTTGGTGATGCATTCAGTACCACATTATTCACATTTTTTGTGCTTTTTGTTGATTTTGCTGTTTAAAAAAATAATCTCCCAAGCATGGTGCTGAAGTGCTATCTGGTGTTCCTAAGTATAAGAAGGCTGTGATGTGCCAAGGAAGTATGTGGCTTAGGTCAGTTTCTGTCAGGCATAAGTTCTAGTGCTTCTGGCTCTGAGTTCAGTGTTAATGAATCAACAATATGGTGCATCCAGAAAATGATGAGAAAATCTGTCAGTCTGTATGTTAGGCTGCTCTGGAAAGTGCTAAAGTAACATTTATACATGAAGCTATAGAAAATATGGAAAAGTGGCTAAATTTGTGATTCATGAGATGACTGATTTTTAAAAAAGCATAATGAATAGTATTATAAGGAGGCTGAAAGCCAAAGGAATGTACATGTATGTTATGCAAGGTCAGGAAAATGTTAAACCCTCTTTGACTAGTACTGGCTGGCTTCCATGTTTCAAAAGGTAATATGTGTTAAAATGATTAAAGAAGACAATTTAGGTGATACAAACAAACTTTATTTAACACTTCATGAAGCTGCAGTTCCCACTCTCAAGAGTTCAGAGAACTGTGAAGTAAGGGGAGAGGGCTGCAAGCTTTTATAGAAAGAGGCAAGTGTTACCCAGAAAGAGTTTACAGCCCGATGACATGTATAGAAGCCAACACAATGGTGCTGGTGTTTGAGAAAAGAGTTTTTTCTTGAGCGGTAGACCTGCAAGGAGACAGGAGGCACAGCTCAAATCTCCCTGATCTGGAGTTTGGTCAAGCTTTTTAGAGTTAGGGATAGAGGGTTGGTATGTGGAAACACTGGTGAGGGTGGATTTCAATTGGAGGGCTTTGGAACTTGGCCATCTTTGGTAAGGCATGGTAACTGGGCTTCCACACCAGATCTTCCTGGACAAAGGACCCTTTGCTTGGGAAGGGGTTCTGGTGTTCAGGTTCCAGTCATGTCCTGGTCTGTTGATTCCATGGTGGGGAGAAACTTTGGTTCTGGGTGTTTGTCAAAATTTTCTCCTCTGCCCAAGCTTCGGCTTCATGACTTGTGGTTTTGTTCTGTTGTCTCTGAAAAACAACTCTGTATCTTGTTAGAAACAGGATAGGGCCAGGTTTAGACTGTTCTGGGGTCACACAAGCAGAAAACAATGAAGTACTGGACTTCAGTTGATTGGTTAGGGTTTCATACTGTATTTACATAGATCAAGGAAAAAGGAAGTAAGTATAGGGCCTAAAGTTGGCTTGGCATTTGGGGAATTGACTGACTGGATATATTAGGTTTCTGACCTAATGGAGAAGCATTAACAGGCAAATGAAATATCTAACTTTCAGTTTGCTGATGTGGCACCCTGAAAAGGAGCGGCTCCATCTTGGAGATAGAAATTTATTTTAACACCTGGGAAAAATGTTGTGTGTGAAGCTAAGTTTGTAGTTCAGGAGGCTGCAGAAAAATTGTTTAAATGCTTGCTAAGTTTTACACAAGAAGAGGATATGTGGGAGAACAGGTACTCAGTGCTGATGAGAAAGGCTTATTTTACAAGGATGTTGGTAAGCAAACATTTACAAAGCAAGTGGCATTTTGGTTGATGGAAATGTTGTTGACAAGAGAGGCTCACAGGAACCTAACTGTGTTTCCCGGAGCAATAGTTGCATATTCTCTGATTCAGTATTTGCAACAACTTTACTGAACACAACTATCATGAATAAGAATTGACTGTATATTTAAAGTATACAAATTGATCAACTTATATACATACACATATCATAGTCACAAGATAATGAGCATTTTAGTTACAACATAAAGTTTACTTGTGCCCCTTGGCAAACCACCTCATCCCCCACCGCATGCTCCAGACAATCACTGAATTGTTTTTAGAATCGATAAATTACTTTTAGAATTACATTCTTTTAAAAAATCTGACTCCTTTTACTCAGCATAATGATTTAGAGATTTTTCCATGTTGTTGTGTGTATCAATACGGTTCATTCCTTTTCACTGCTGAGTAGTGTTCAGTAGAATGGGTATTACCATTCCTCCATTCATGGACATAGATACTAATGTCAGTTTTTTGGTTATTGCAACTGAAGCTGCTGTAAACATTTTGTACAAGTGTTGTGTGGATGTATGTGTTTTGCATCTTTTTGTTAAATATAGGGGTTTAATGTTTGGGTCTGGTAGAAATAAAAGTTTAATTTTTGAAAAGTAATTTTGGCCATTGGTATCTCACTGTGGCTTTAATTTGCATTTCCATTATAACCAATAATGGTGAACATCTTTTCATGAACTTTTCGTCATATATACTCTTTTCTAAAGTGCATATTTTCATGTTTATTTTTGAATTGCACTGTTTGTCTTTTTATTATTAAAGTTTAAGAGTTCTTTATATATTCTAGTTATAATTCCTTTGTCTGACACATGTGTTGTGAATATTTTCTTTCAGTCTGTAGCTTATCTTCTTGTTTTTGAAACAGTGTCTTACAATGTGAAAAAGCTTTAAATTTTGATGGAATCTAATTTCTCTGTTTTCTTTTATGCTTTGAATTTTTAAGTGTTCTTTAAGAAATCTTCACCTACCCCAAGGTGGCAAAAATTTTTTCCTAGAACTTTTTCTAGAATTTTGTAGTTTGTTTTACATTTAGGTTTATAATCCATTTCAAGTTAAATTTCTTGGTTGGTATGAGGCAAGGATCAATGTTCACTTTTTTCCATGTGGATATCCAATTTATCCAACATTATTTGTTAAAAAGACATTCCTTTCCCCACTCAATTGCCATCTTTGTTGAAAAATCAAGTGGCTATATATTTATATGTCTATTTCTAGACAATATCTATTCTGTTCCATTGATTTGGTTATCTTGTTTTTAATACTGTACTATCTTGATTATTATAACTTTATAGTTTAAGTCTTGTAATGTTACGTATTTACTCCTTTATTTTTGGTCATTCTAGATCATTTGCATTTTTCTATACATTTTAGAATCTCCATTTCTATTTCTGCAAAAAAGAAAGTATGTTGGAGTTTTAATTGGAAATACATTGAATGCATAGAGCAAATGTATGTTAGTTTGCTGGGGCAGCCATAACAAAGTACCACAGACTGGGAGGCTTAAATAAAATGACTTATTTTCTCACAATTATGGAAGCTAGATTTTGAGATCAAGGTGTCTGCAGAGTTGGTTTCTTCTGAGACCACTCTCCTTGGCTTGTAGATGGCCATCTTCTCCCTGTGTCTTCACAGGGTCTTCTCTCTGTACATGTCTACATCCATATTTCCTCTTCTTATAAGAATACCAGTCATGTTTGATTAGGACTCACATCAGTGACCTTGCTTTATCTTAATTACCTCTTTAAAGACCCTAGATCCAAATACAGTCACATTCTGAGGTCCTAGAGGTTAGGGCTTAAACATATAGATGTTAGGAGAGCATAATTCAGCTTATAACAAAATGTATCATATTTTCTGGTTGTTTCTTAATTTTTTCCATATATCTTTTATTTCAGCAATTTGGTTATAAAGTGTGTGTGTGTGTTTGTTTCATTTCATTCTGTTGAGTATTTACTTAGCTATATATATCTTTCATCACATTTGAGAAATTTTTGGTCATTATTTCTTCAGATATTTTTCTCTGCCAAATCTCTTTCTCCTCTCCTAATACTTCAGTTTTCCTAGGTTAGACCTTTTGATATTTTTCTCACAGATCTTTGAGGCTCTGTTAATTTCTCTTCTCTGTCCTTCAGACTGAATAATTTCTGTTGACTATCTTCAAGTTCATTGATTTCTTTTTTCTCCATTCTGTTCAGCCCATCCAATAAGGTTGGTTTTGTTTTTTTGGTTGTTGTTTTACTTTAGATATTACATTTTTCACTTCTTACATTACCATTTGGGTTTTTGCTATAAGATCTATTTATCTGCTGAGAATTTTTATCTAGTCATTGAATTCAACGCCTTTTACTTATCTCAGGAGCATAGTAAAATTGCTGCTTTAAAATATGTGTCAGATAATTGTTCTGAGTTATCTCAGGGCTGGCATTTACTGATAATCTTTTTCTTTGAGAATTTTTCACATTTTCCTGATTTTTTATACGTTGAGTAATTCTGAATTATGTTCTGAACATTGTGAATATTAATTTCTATCGATTCTGGGTCTTGTTACGATTCTCTAGAGAATGTTGATGTGTTTGTTTTAGCAGCATTCAATCCAGGTAATTTCAGACCTTAAGTTCTGTTGCCTTCTGTGGGTGGTGTTTCAAATCACAGTCCAGTTCTGTAAGCCTTTGCTACACTGATTTGGTTCTGTCCCACACAGGCATAGCTTAGGGGTGAATCTGAAGCTTGTGATGATTCATGCTCACAATCAGTGGCCTCCCTTCTTCAGCTCTATTTTCTCCATGGTTCCTCCACCCCTCCAACCTACAGAGGCTACTTTGCTGGGCTTGGAAGATGGAGTTTCTATAGAATTTTAGCTGTTTACTTAGGTTACTTTTCAAAGTTTTAGTTTTCCTTCATAATCTGCCCAATTTCCTTTATTTTTCTAGATTCTTTAGGTAGTTATTTTGCCTTTCATCTAGAGTTTTCAGTTGTAATTAGTGTAAAGAAAGAGTTATAGTGGACTAAGCCAACATGCCTTACCAGGAGCTCCAGTTCAACAGTTTTGAGAAAATATTAAGGCACTAAGCCTCTAGCATTCTGGATCACCCTTTATTTATCCAAGTAAGATATCCAAGTAAGATAATTTGAGATTCCATCCATCCCATGTATTGTAGAATTGCCTCCATAACATTTCTGTAGATTTCGAGGGTCCTGCATTCCTGGGTCTACTTCATCCAGTCATCTGATCCTAGCTGTTCCTCTTGAAACATGAGTCTATTGTCATCACACTGGCTGGGTTCCCTTCCTTTTGGCTCACAACTACCACTCTCTCCTCCTGTATCTCTGCTTTACTCAGATTTCTCATGTTTATGCTCTTTTTGCCAGTCTTTCACATCTCTTACTACTTTTACATTCTTATATACAACCATTATGTCTCTACCTCTGCTTCTGAAGCATGCATTCAAATATTCATTAATATATTTTCCTATGCAAGGAGCTATCTACTTTTGGTCTTTACCCCTGGCAAAGAACCAGGGAACAAATTTTAAAATTGTGTTTTTTCTTTAACCAATTTGAGATCAACTCTAAGGCAAGGGTCCTAAACAAAACAACCAGAGAAAATTGTGTGATGTGATACTGTGTGGTGTGGCAATTTTCCATTGTTCTGTATTCTAATCACTAAGGCAAGCATGGCTCTAGGTTTTGGGAGGTAGGGAAAGAAAGGATGCATATGACCAACTTATTTGTTCCCTTCCCCTTCCTTCCTCAACCAAATTGTTTCCTCAGTGAGATAGTTACACCCTGTCAATTGTGATATGACATGTTAAATCTCACAATAGAACTCTAGAAAAAGTGCTATAAGTTGAAACATTTGTGAGCTTTGAGGGACTTGGGAAGCTTTCACAAAGGAGAATGTTGATGGATGCAAAGACTTTCACAGAATCTTGAAGGATGTAAATCAATTTACCAGATGGATAGGGAAGGAAAATAAGTAGAAGGCAAGTAGTCTGGAGGTGACTGCAGTGAAGGGAGTGGAATGAGATAAAGATGGGAAGATAGGTTAGGTTCAAATCGCTCATGGCTTTGCATGCCATACTGTGGAGTTTCCACTTTATTATGTAGGCAAAATGTTCAATTTGGGTTACCTATTCAAGTCTATTCTTTGTATGCTCTTGTAGGAATCTCTACACAACAACAACAATCACATAAAACAAAGACCATAACCACTAACTATCCTGATTTTCAGAATTGCATATATACCTATATCAGAAATGTCCTTAGCACAAATTGTCAAACTTAAATGATTAGGTAGAAATCTGATACTGTTTCTTCACTAATTAGCCTAGGAAACTGGCAAGATAAAATTGGTAACAATGAATCTGAAAGATGATACATAAAACTGGAAGGAAAAATGATAAGATATATTTTGGGTTTTTAGAATCTTAGTAAGAAAAAATTTTAACCAAAAATGAAAATTGTAGAGGTCATCCAAGGCAGTGCTCTAACTGCTTGTTGTGGAATCTGATGTCTAATAGGAAGTCTGTACCTTTGACCACCTGTACCTGTCTTCTCATTGTTCTCCAACAAATATAATTTTGATATGGCATTTGTATGCTTAAGTTCAAAGCCAAATATTTCTCTTTTTTACTTCGATAATTTTTCTTAGAGATTTCAAAGACTGCAGCCTGCCTTGTGTCAGGCAATGCCTCTTTTCTGTTGGGAGCTGTACGACACCCCTCAGCTTTCCTGTCCAATAGTATACTTCCAGTGCCTCTTAGCTGCGGAGTCTCTTTGACAGTGTCATTTTGAAAAGGTGACCCTAAAGGCAGCTTCCACTTACATGATCACATCTGGACCATGGAAAACTCTCCTTCACTTTATCAGCAGTGGACATACAGCTTGTTTCCAGTAAGATCATCTCTTGACAGTTTTAGCTATACTACTCAGGGTTCTCCAGAGAAACAGACCAACAGGAAGTCTATATATTTCTTATAATAAATCTATTATATGTATAAGTACATATACACACACACACAGATATATAGATATGGATGGCATATATATATGTATATATATATATATATATATATATATATATATATATTTATTAATTGTAAGGACTTGCCTCACATGAATATGGAGGCTTAGAAGCCCCAAGGTCTGTAGTCAGCTCGCTGCAGACTCAGGATAGCTGATGGGTTAGTTCTAGCTGAAATCCAAAGGCCTGAAAGTCAGAAGAGCTGGTGGTAAACTTTCCAAGTCTGAAAGCCAGCAGCCTCAAAACCCATGAAGAGCCAAAGTTTTAGTTTAAGTCTGAAAGCAGGAAAAAAGCAAACAAACAAACAATGCTTTTGTTCAAGACATCAGACAGGAAGAGGTCTCTCTTACTCGCAGGAAGATCAGCCATTTTGTTCTGTTCAGGCCCTCAACTGACTGATCGATGGCACCCGTGCTAGGGAGGGCTCTACTCATTCTACCTACTCAAATGGTAATTTCATCCAAAAACACCCTCACAGATAGGCCTAGAATAATGTTTGACCAAATGTCTGGGCACCCTGTGACTCAGTCAAGTTGACACATAAAATTAACCTTCACATTACCTGTATCTTTTCACGTTAAATTTCTCAAGCATAAGTCAAAAAAACTGGTCTTTTATATTCCCCTAAACTTCCTGAAATGTATGTAAAGCTATGTAATCTGTTCTTTTAAAGCCCTTGTCACTTGACATGGACTGAGGGTGAAGTATCTACCTTTCCTCCTGCATGAGATGGGTAGGGGAAAATGCCACAGAACCGCAATCATTTTCTCCAGGAAAAAACTTCTCTTTTGGCACAATTATTTTATATCCTTGAGATTCTGTTCAGCTTCAGGTCACAAGGTTTTGATGATCTCTTTCCATGGGCTGAGTTGTATCCTTCCCAAATTCATATGTTGAAATTCTAACACTCCCACCCAACCCAATATCTTAGAATGTGACTCTATTTAAGGGTAGCATCTTTAAAGAGGTAAAATGAGGTCATTATTGTGGACCTTAATCCAGCATGACTGATGTCCTTATATGCAGAGGAAATTTGGACACAGACGGGTGTAGAAGGAAGCCAGTGTGAAGATAAGGGAGAAACTGGCAATAAACTAGTCAAGGAGAATGGCCTTGGAAGAAACCAGTCCTGTCAACACCCTAATCTTGGAAGCTAGCCTCCAGAATTGTGAGAAAATAAGTTTCTATTTATTGTTTGAGCCACGCCGTCTGTTGTACTTTGTCATAACAGCCCAAGCAAACCAACATATCTCCGTTTCAAGTCTTGCTTTGATAGTCTAGCAAATTCAGTTTGAACTATTGCCTCCTGTTATTTTGTTCTTGGCCTTTGGGGGCTTTAGAAGAAACTGAGAGAGGAAGAATCTCATTTTAAAATTGTTACTGTATGTTTCATATCCTCTTGTGTTTCCTATGTCTATATCCTATTTCTAAAAATCTATGAACTTCTTTCAACTAACCCAGTCTTATAAAATTTTAGATTTATGAACATACATTTTAAGAAGCCCACACTATTTGGAGAGCAATATAACTTTAAATGTTGCTCTTTACTTAGAAAACATTCAAGTTTGACAGAATGTCAATGGACAAAGTATTTTTAAATGGCTTCTTAAAGTACAAGTGTGATCCTGTCTTACTCCAAAAAGGAATTAAATGAATGAATCAATGCTTTTGATGACTGTCATTCAAAATGGAACCCATATTTTCTTCCATGTCCTAAGTGGAACTTGCTTGGATAAATGAGTCTGATTGCCATAAGGCAGACATAGCAGAATCCGGAAGACATTTCTGTTACCTTTTACATCTAACAGATAGTGTTTAGAGACATCAGATATCTCTGTGTAAGTACAGAAGTCTGGGAGTTTAAAGCTTAAGCAGAACAAATAAAATGAGGGAATAAGTGAGTAAAATATTCTTGTGGTGCAACATTAAATCAACATTCTATGTGAACTTTGTTAACACCTAATTCATTTATCCTCAGTTGTAAAAAATAACAATGCTTCTAGAAATATGTAGCTGTGTGGTGCCTCACATTTGGTCTCATAGTGCCATACAATGAGATATGGTCAGTGAATAGTTACAACATGGAAATTTAAGTATACCTCTCTATAGTAAAGTAAATAAATTCATTGATAATACATACTTTGGCAGATAGCCTATATAGTTCTTAAGAAAAACTAATAAGCTGGAAACATAAACACTATCTAAGAATTAACATTTGCACCTAGAATAATTCTTCATCAGTGTTCCTAAATTTACTTTCCTTTTTGCATTCTTGCTTTATTCAGGAAGCTCAGTGAAATCCAGTGTGTAGAACACATTCAGAAGGTCTGCAGTTTGTCAGATACTCTCATATTTTTCGCCTCACAGGGCATAGACTTCTGTAAACATGCAGTCTTCATAGATTCTTTTTGTCAAGAGCTTATTGGAAACAGAAATCTATTCTGTCTGCTAAACGTGAGGAACTGAGTTTCAAGTTCTGGCACAGCTAAGCTGTCAACAAAATGTAATGACTGGGCTGATGTCCAGTGTTCTAATATTGACCTGGTTCTTTGGAATCCTAATAAAGTCAAGTAGCAATGACAGCTACAGCAAAAGGCATGCTTTGGACACCTTTATGTTTTGTGGGGACCCATATCAGTTTTCTGTGGCAACATGTAATATGTACTTTATTGCCTGTGACATGTTAGCGCCAGGTTCCTGACAGCTAACAGGCACTCAGACCTGAGGCTTTGCATTGCCTTGGAAATCAGGCACTCAGACTTTGGTGCTCAGAGCTCACATTTCCCACTTGCATGAAAAGTTTAAATGCTGTGGGACCTGTGAAATGTTTCAAATGATATTCGTAACAAAACCGTTCTGATTCGAGTTGGAAACAGCTAAATTTTCTGTTAGAAGCTTGGGTTTGGGAAAGGATAGCAAGCGGTTTCTAGTTAACTCTCTCCCTTCAGGGAAGACTGACTTTAAAGAACATGTAGGTGTTTCAAACTACATCTCCGTGTTTCTTTTAAACTTTACATCCCCTCTGTTTAGAAGGTAATTCTTTAGTTTTTTGTAAACTGGATGTAAGCTGAATTCATTCAGTTGGTTGAGATTTAATCAGGAATACTCATCCCACATACTCTGCAGACTGTCTCTAAGTTTCTGTGGGTTCCAGGAGGTTCCAGCCTTGTGGTTCCTTCTGTTTCTGAGTTCCTTCTGCTGACCTCTTATTATCATTTCTGTTTCCTTCTGTTTATAATACACTGAACTATCCCCATACTTAATCTGCTACTCAGACTAATCATTCCTACATGTAGTAGGTTTTACTGAGATTTTAGGGCAGCAGAAGGAATTCTATGTTGCATTTCTGTAAATTGTCTTATCCTAAAAAATCCTTTGTCCATTTAGCTACGGGGATTTTTCACTGGCTGTGTTCTACTTGTAGACAGTTGTAAAACAGCCCTTCACCATGCAGCCTTCCCCTGTTCCCTTTTCTAGCTTTTGGAGTTTACCTTTTGCAAGATTGCTTAAAACTAGGTTTCTCCCCTTCAGTCTAGTTTTCCTCACCCTATTTAGCTCACTTTCCCTAACTTTTCTTTGGGTCTGTATTTTCATATCCAAAGACCCATCAGTGTTTCTGATAAAACAAAATGTCACCACTCTCTGTCTTGCCCCTTAGGAGACCCAAATGGTGGACAGTCTTTCTTCCTCATTCCCCTTCAGTCAAGTTAGCAGAAATACAGACACTATTTTTGGACATTAATTTAAAAGTATATTTAGAAATACTTTAAACAATATTTTACAAATATATTTTAGAAATATAGATAATATATACCCCCAAAGATGGACATGGCTATATTCTGTCAGTTTGGGGTTAAAATTGTCAAAGATCATGCATGGTACATTTGAAACTTAGTTTGAATTTTCTCTCCTTGTGAAAAATTAATACCTGCTACCATTTTTTTGGATTGAATTTAACCAATGTGAGCATTTGATTTTTACATGGACCAGACTTGTAGAAAAGGAAAGATTAAAAATAGCTTTCTTAAATCTTTTCTTAATAATTATATGTTAGATATATTAGTCTTTCAGGTTTGAATGAGAGCGCAGTTAAACACTACTGAATTATTTTCCAATTTCTGGGCCAAAGAATTGCCAGTGCAAGAATAGTTTCAATGAATATTTCAAAACAAGCTAAAACATATGCTGCTATGGTGCTAGTCATCTTTTGAGATGTTCTGAGAGCTGTCTTTTTTAACTATGCTTATTTCCAAGAAAAAGACAGAGATATACTTTTACACAGAAAAGTATTGCACAGATTCAGGCCTCCAGATTCTCAATAAATTTTCAATGAATCTGACAGGAAAGGCATGAAACTTCTTTACGTTGCTTCACATTTGGTTATTTCAGTTGTGATTTGTTTTTGTTTATTCATTTATTATTTATTTCCCTTTTTGTTCCTAAAGACATTATATTGCAAGATAATGTAAATTAGACACAAGAAAGAAGGGACAAAGAACAAAGCATATATGAGGCAAATGAAGAAATAAAGGATGAAGAACAAAGGAAATAGGGGCAGGGAACAAAAAAGCACATACAATGACGCTAAGGGTAAGATTCGAACAAAATATCATACTTCAAAGTCTTAAAGGTATGTATACAAAGAAGTTGGTAAAAATGGTAATTTGAGGTAGTTCATTTGACTTTTTTCACATAGGGATAGGGCCATAGTTTGCAGATTTAATCCCAGCTAGGTGCTCACAGATTTGTTCTGTTTGTTATATTAGTGTCACCTTGACATTAGTTTAGAGAGACTTTTTTTTGATAGTGGCATAAGCAGAAGCTTAGAGGGCAGAAAGGAAAGAAAACTTCCAAATATTCTGTCTTTCTGGAGTGTCTTCATTGTGTTCACATTTATCTGTAAAGAGTCCTAGCAATGCTTTCTTTAGGAAAGCATGAGACATCACATGATAAAACTTTGAGTGGTAAAAAGTCTTTGCAAACTCTCTTAAATTCAGTGACTCCTGGGTAGAAATACACTTTGAGTCATATGAAAAGAAAGTTACTTTGCTCTCTGAAGTCTGTTGATATCTTTGAAGTGATTTTATGATTTTTTTTTTCTGTGCATCCCACTTACATCAGCTTTCTAGGATTTCGGAGCCAATGAGAAGCTGTCATTCAAATTAAAGGGGTAAACAAATTGAGAGAAAAAATAAATTAAGTGTTTTTGATATATACACTTGGCTGATTGATATAGTAGCAAAATTAAAGATGTGTTATATTAACTATTAATAGTTTAGGACTCATTGATAATATAACATGAAAAAACAGGATGTGTATGTGGTTGTGTGTGTATGTGTGAGTCTGTATTTGATTAATTAAAAGCTGTGTTTACATACTATAGGATGGATGTGCATGAATATATATATGATAAATTATCCTTTTAATTGTTATAGAAATGGTTATTTTCATAGGGAACCACTCCAGAAAAATTTAGTATAATTTAAAATTTAATGCACATATTTTAAATATAATATAATTAGTTTCTGATTTTAGGTAAAAGTCTGTCATATATACAGAATGCAATTAAGTCTTTTCTCTTTGTGTTTAAAATACTGCTTCTTAAAGGGACTACAGCAATTAAGAATGTGTGGGGATTCAGGACAAGTGTGTTTATATCCCTTATTTTTTTAAAGGGCAAGACTAAGAATGGCCTAAATCTGTAATATTCTCTTATCTACTAACTTTAATAAATTATTAAAATCCAGTTTTGGTTTTTCATTTTAAGAAATTTTCTGCATCTACCGGTCAAAGCTTGACTCCTTTAATAGCTAATATCATAAACTTGGCCAACTTATATGACCTCTATGTATATTGACTCAACTGTAACATAAAGATGAAAACAGTGCCTACTTGATGAGGTTACCATGGAGATTAATGGGAATACCTGAAAGAGTACCAGTTACATGCACATTAGTTACTATTATTGCTTTGTTACTTAATAAATAGAGATAAATTCATATGATGATTTAGGTACCTTCTTGGGAAACATTCTATGAGACAATTGGGTCTTCCTATGGTGCATGGTGTAACCCAGCTCTAGAGGAAACATCTTTGGTGCCTATGTGATGCACCTTACCTTGTAAGACTGAAGAGTAATTAGAGTTTATTTTTTGGACTAAGAGTTTTCTAAGACTGTTGACCACTTACCTGCTCTAAATTTGCATTCTTCCTGTGAATGTAACCAAACCCGCACCAAGTGGAATGACTTTGCTTTGTATATCACAGACTGGTGATTGACTATTGACCCTGTCTATCAATATCATTCTTAAAATCTTTCCTCTGCCCTGCTGTCCTTCACTTTGAATACAAATGGTGCATTTCATGTAATACATTCTTCTGTTTCTTATTTTGTGGCCTGCTGCTTACATGGGGGTTTGGTTTACGTATTTTTGTGTGAGTGTTTTGTAAAATTCACTGGTACTTCAATTTTAGACGTTTAAAACAAACAATTAACTTGCAAAAGTTATATATACTGGCATGCCTTAGACTCTGCTGTGGGGATTATATTGCAGGCAGAGATAAGAGTTTCACTGGAGTTCTATTTTACATGATAACATAGCACTGTCTCAGTGGTAGGAAGAGCAGCAAAGGAAAAAATATATTGTATTCAATTTCAACTTGTATAGACTTCAGTTTAAATCAGCTAATGTGGAAAATTTTTGGTGAACTTGCTTTGAATCCTTATTTGTTTGATTATTTACTTACTTTTATATACACAACAAGAAGCCTGTATTTAGTATATACTATTAAAAATATTGATTCAAACTAGGAATCAATGGAAATCTTAAAACTCTTCATAAATTATTTATTACGATAAAGTTCAGAGCCAATAAATAAATAAATAAATAAATAAATAAATAATTTTAATACCACATTGTAATTACAAAGATAATATTTTTTACCATTCACAAAATACCATAATTAGAGTTTCTTTAAACTGAATACATTCACTTGTACATAGATGAGAAATGCAATTACTTTTTTAATCCTCATAGGGATAAAATATGTTGGGCAGATTTTGCTTTTTAATTACAAAGGAAAAGATTATTTCTAAGCAGTTTTCTAGATTCTAGTCCTGGACAACTTTTTGCTTAATTCTTTTTGTAGAAGGACAAATAACTTCACAAGTAGGCCCCTTAGAAATGTGTTGTTACAGTCAATTTTAAAAACACAGAATGTTTCCTTCAGACAGCCTTTTAAAAGGTACTATCATAAATCACATGACCTTTATTTTCATATCCATATAAAATTCCAAGAAACCATTGTGATATTGAGAAGCACATCGATAAGGCAGTGTTAAAAATAACAATGAGAGAAGTTTAGTAAATGATAGAGGGAAATCAACAGATAGCATTTACAATGTTTCTGATATACAAGGGGAAAAACAGAATATAATATGCAAATACTATCCAATAATATTAGATGGTAGTGTATAGTTTTGTAATTTCCACAGGTAGCATGATGAAACTTTCTGTTTTAGTTTAAGAAAGTCATTTTCTCTGTCTCTCTGCTTCACACACACACACACACCTCGAAGTATTTTTCCATTGCTTCTGTTGTTCAGTGCTGCAGTGTCTGCTCTTGGTCTGTCTAACTCCTTTATCTTCCTTTGACTTGTTGACCTCAGCTCTAATTGTCTAAAGTCCCTTCTAGGAGTAAAATTCTTTGATTCTGTGATCCTGTTTCTGTTTATCACACATCAGCTGTGTTTATATATTCCCAGCCAATGGAGGTAAAGATAATTTTAGATTCCATTCTTATTTCTTTTTCTAGTCTACTGATTTTTCAACAACATATAGTGTGACAGAAAAATCATAGGATACACATGGTGAAAAACAGAATAGATGCATTTTATTCACTTATTTATTTCCAAGTCATTGCTTTCTATGTGCCAAGCACTGCACTGGATACTAGAGACACAGACAAGGCTTAGTTGAAATTCAGGCCACCAGGAAGCTCTCAGTGAAGTAGGGTCAGGTAGACACATAAACAAGTATAAATGTAATAATATTATGAGTGGCTTCATCTTGAAAGATGAGTGGACTTTTGTCATGTGCTGAGAAAGTCATTCCTGGCACAGGAAGATACGTGAGCAATAAACATAGGTGTGAAGCTGCTGAGTGTATTAAAATAATTCAGTTCAGCTGGAATGTTAGAGAGGGCCTCCCATGTGGAGGAGTCAGGCGTTGATCATATAAAATATTGGTCTCTTATGTGTGATGAATGCAGATTTTTGCTTAATATATTCCTTCAGAGTATGCAGGAATATATTAGAACTTCAATATAACATTATATCATTCTTTAATTTTTATTTTAAAGTATGCTGCATCATATATATGTATCTAACTTGTAAGTAAATAAATATACCATGTTGGGAGTATGCTTAAAAGTTGTTAAGGAGCAGATGAATGTGCAACCAAAATGTTTGGAGATGACTACTCTAGGATTTAGAGCCTTTGAAGAGTTTTAAACTACAGTGATCTGTTTGGCATTGTAGAAGGGGCCAATTAAATTGTTAGGAATTACTGAAATCATACATTTAAAAAAACTAAGCACTATATATAGCAAATGGTCAGTAAAGTTTATTTGTTGTTGTTGTTGTTGTTGTTATTATTGTTATTATTAGCATCATCCATGGTAGTGGTAGGTATAAAGAAAGTGTAGCTTAGAGGAGCTAATACTGGCTTTGGCATCCGGCAGGCTTCTTTGGCATCCGGCAGGCTTGAAATCTGGCTCTGTCAACTATGAGTTTTTGGCAAGATACTTAATTAAGCTTTCAGAGGCACAGTTTCTTCATCAGCAACATGAAGATAATAATTTCCACCTTACTAGTTTGTGGTGAAGATTTCAGATAATGCGTTTGAAGGACCTGGCATAGGCCATGGTCAATACTCAATAAATACTTATAAAAGAAACAAAGATATTGCAATCACAACATAATTGCTGTCTTCTTATTCAGAAGACGTTGCTGCTTGTTTCTCTTTTCTTATTTATTTGAATTTATAAACATTCCCACTGCTCTTTCAAGTCCTTGACTTTTACAGATGACAGTGGTAAGGGAAATGCGCTTCTGTTTCTCCTAAAAGAAATACATGCTAATGGTCTTATACTTCATCTGCAAAAAATATAAAATAATATATTCACATGCAATATTTTACATAATGGAAAGAGATTTCAGTCAACATGATTCCTCTCTTGACAATGTTCACACTCTTAAACGTATTATGAAGAAAACTGCCTTCTTTGCCTTTTACTCAGACTTTGTAAATAAGAATCAGTTTGGCCTGCATTTCAGTAGCTTGGGTTAAGTCCTTGGTGACTGATGTCTGTATAGAATTGTGTCTTAATAATCTTATGACAGTAAGGATAAGTTAGAATATTTCCCTGATAAAGTGAATAATTTCAAAGACTGTAAAACACAGCTGTGTTGGACCTCTCTTCCTTTCGTCTTTTATATGAATATGTTGAAGTCATTTTGGCTCAACTGCATAGTCTGCATATTTGGGCCATGATGTAGAAAGCAGACTTTTAAAATGGTGAACTAGGCATGACTTTATTGAATAATTTATTATTCTGTGTAGGTGTTATCAAAAATAATCGGTAAAGATCAATTACCTGTTAAAAAACTTAAGTAATTATTTGTGGCTGACATCACATGGAATTTGAGTATAGTATATCCCATAATTCCATAAAGAATTTTAACTTGATATACTTTGAAAATAATTTATTTTGTCAAGATTACTAACATGTGGGGGAAAAGCAAATGTTTCAATACAGCCTTAAGCAGGAGGTGTAGCAGAAGCAAAACCAGGCCTCAGTCACAATTGAAGGAGAGCCTTATTAGAAGGGGAATCTGTTAACACAGGTGTTTTCAGAAGCCAAACTTTGAGGATAATTTCATCTTGTTAAGTAGATAAATATTTTTACATAGCTGTGATTATAAAATGTAAGTCATCTTTATTTAGTCTACTTCTTAGCATAAAGTTGAGTCTATCTCAAACTGTATGCTAAAAAGGACAAAGTTATTTTTCTGTTAAATTGGACATTTTGTATAATGGTTTCAAAAATGTTGCTTTGTAGATGTGAAATAAATAGGTTTTTTTGTTTTCATTTTGCTTTTTGCTATAGACACCACATTTGTTAAAATGTTTATTGTAGTAAACTGTTCTCTCAAAATTGTAAACTACAGTTATGATAGGAGATTGAATTCAACCATTTATCTGGTGATAATTAACTATACATAATTAACATTTCTAACTAATCCAACATGTACAAAAGATACATTTTCTTCTTTAAAATTGCCCTTACAAGCCAAATAAAGTGACTAATACATTAACTTTAAAATGTAATGCAGAATCCTTACACCAGAAACTAACACAATATTGTAAATCAACTATACTTCAATAAAAACAAAAAAAAATAACAAAAAACCCCACAATACAAAATCTTAGTTTCTGATGAATGGGGAACTACTTTGTTCAATGCTAATTGTGGGACTAATATTGCAATATTTAAAATTTGAGAACAACTGTAAAATTTCTTATCCTAAATTTAAAAATATTTTGGATATATTTAGGATAAATATAAAATAAGTAATTATGGGGATATTATTTAGAAATCCTAAATACTAAATACTTTACTACTTCTAATAATTTACTTCTAGATTTTATGTACTGTATATACATTTATATCTTCCTTCACATACTGAAAGTCATGGTTACACCTTTTCATTCTCCAGACATTTTATTTGTCTTTCTTTTTTCATTGTACTGGCTAATAGCTTTGGAGCACTGTTGAGTAGAATTTGTGGTGGTGAGTATCATTATCTCTTTTTCTTATTTTAAAAAGAATGTTTCTAGCATTTCACTATTAAATGTGATGATGATTTACATTTTTAAGATTTCCAGTAGATACCTTTCCTCATATTCTTAGTTTTCAAATTGTTTGGTTTTATCACAAACAAGTATTGAGTTTTTATTGAAACATATTTCTACTGTTTAGTGAGATCCAAGTATAGTTTTTCTCCTTCAGCCTGGAAATTAGGTGAATTTTCTTTAATAGATTTAAAAATATTAAAGTAACATTTCATTTCTGTATAAAACTGAGGTGGTCATGACATATAATTTTTTTAAAAGTTTGCTTAGTATGGTTTGTCATTGCTTTTTTTTCTTTTTCAGGTTTTTATGTCTGTTATCACCTTGTGATTTTTCTTTCCTGTACTGTTTTTGTTGGTTTTGCTATAAATGCTATATCATTATTTTATAAATAATTTGGTGTATATTTTCTCCCTTTCCATAATATAGAAGTCTTTGTATTGGATAGAAGTAATCTTACCTTCAAAGTATAAAACAGCCAGAATCTGGTGGTATCCTGGTATAAGATTATAATTACAGTTCTTTTTTTTTTTAACATTTTTTATTGATTTATAATCACTTCACAATGTTGTGTCAAATTCCAGTGTAGAGCACAATTTTTCAGTTATACATGAACATATATATATTCATTGTCACATTTTTTTCTCTGTGAGCTACCATAAGATCTTGTGTATATTTCCCTGTGCTATACAGTATAATCTTGTTTATCTATTCTACAATTTTGAAATCCCAGTCTATCTCTTCCCACCCCCTGCCCCCTTGGCAACCACAAGTTTGTATTTTGTCTGTGAGTCTATTTTTGTTTTGTATTTATGCTTTGTTTTTTGTTGTTGTTGTTTTGGTTTTTTTTTTTTTTTTGAGATTCCACATATGAGTGATCTCATATGGTATTTTTCTTTCTCTTTCTGGCTTACTTCACTTAGAATGACATTCTCCAGGAGCATCCATGTTGCTGCAAATGGCATTATGTTGTCAGTTTTTATGGCTGAGTAGTATTCCATTGTATAAATATATCACCTCTTCTTTACCCAGTCATCTGTTGATGGACATTTAGGCTGTTTCCATGTTTTGGCTATTGTAAATAGTGCTGCTATGAACATTGGGGTGCAGGTGTCATCCTGAAGTAGGGTTCCTTCTGGATATATGCCCAGGAGTGGGATTCCTGGGTCATATGGTAAGTCTATTCCTAGTCTTTTGAGGAATCTCCATAGTGTTTTTCACAGTGGGTGCACCAAACTGCTTCCCACCAACAGTGAAGGAGGGTTCCATTTTCTCCACAGCCTCTCCAGCATTTGTCATTTGTGGATTTTTGAATGATGGCCATTCTGACTGGTGTGAGGTGATACCTCATTGTAGTTTTTGATTTGCATTTCTCTGATAATTAGTGATATTGAGCATTTTTTCATGTGTCTATTGATCATTTGTATGTCTTCCTTGGAGAATTGCTTGTTTAGGTCTTTTGCCCATTTTTGGATTGGGTTGTTTATGTTTTTCTTATTGAGTCATATGAGCTGCTTATGTATTCTGGAGATCAAGCCTTTGTCGGTTTCATTTGCAGAATTTTTTTCCCATTCCGTAGGTTGTCTTTTTGTTTGACTTACGGTTTCCTTTGTTGTTCAAAAGTGTGTGTGTTTCATTGGGTCACGTTTGTTTATTCTTGCTTTTATTTCTTCTAGGAGAAAATTTTTGAGATGTATTGTCAGATAATGTTTTGCCTATATTTTCCTCTAGGAGGTTTATTGTATCTTGTCTTATGTTTCAGTCTTTAATCCATTTTGAGTTGATTTTTGTATATGGTGTAAGGGAGTGTTCTAGCTTCATTGTTTTACATGCTGCTGTCCAGTTTTCCCAACACCATTTGCTGAAGAGACTGTCTTTATTCCATTGTATATTCTTGCCTCCTTTGTCGAAGATAAGTTGACCAAAAGTTTGTGGGTTCATTTCTGGGCTCTCTATTCTGTTCCATTGGTCTATATGTCTGTTTTTGTACCAATACCATGCTGTCTTGATTACTTCAGCTCTGTAGTATTGTCTGAAGTCTGGGAGGTTATTCCTCCAGCCTCTTTCTTTCTCTTCAGTAATGCTTTGGCAATTCTAGGTCTTTGATGGTTCCATATAAATTTTATTATGATTTGTTCTAGTTCTGTGAAATATGTCCTGGGTAATTGGATGGGGATTGCATTAAATCTGTAGATTGCCTTGGGCAGTGTGACCATTTTGACAATACTGATTCTTCCAATCCAAGAACATGGGATATCTTTCCATTTTTAAAGTCTTCTTTAATTTCCTTCATCAGTGGTTTATAGTTTTCTGTGTATAATTCTTTCACCTCCTTGGTTAGATTTATTCCTAAGTATTTTATATAATTACAATTCAATTACTTTAATCATGATACCCTAAGTCAATTGTTCCAAGCCGTACTAGGCTACCAGGACATTTGAAGGTAGTAGTATTTTGGCAATTGTGCAATATAGGACTACATAGACATTCTATTTTAAAATCTTTACTGTGGCTGTAGTCATTGACTCTTGTTTATGTGTGCTTTCTGTCCTTTTTCTTAATCAGCATCACTAGAGGTTTGCTTATTATTCATTTCAAAGAATCAATTTGTAGCTATTTTATCTTACCTATACTATGTTTTGCTATTTAGTTTATACCATTGTTTTATTTGATATCAGTTGTTTTCTTTGGATTTGTTCTATTCTCCTTACAACTGAACTTGGATGGCAGGCTCCTAATTTTATTGCTTTCTTCTTTTCTACTGTAAGAACACTTTAATGTTTTTTTAAGATATCTTCTTTGACCTAGCAATTATTTGGAAGTGTAATTTTAAATTTTCAAATTTATTCATCAGTTGATTTAGTCAGATAATATGTTACTGATTCTTTGAAATTTTTTCAGATATCTTTGTGGCTTAATATACCAAATTATTAATCTAATGTTAAATTTTTTAAAATGTTCCATGTGTTCTTGAGAGGGAAGGCTATAATCTGTGAGGTGCAATGTTCAGTGTATGTTGATTAGATCAAGATGATGATTATATTGTCCCAATTTTCTACATTCACACTAATTTAATTCATACTTTTAAAGGATATTTTATTAGGTGCATATGTTTAAAATTTTTAAGATTATATTGTAAAATGAAGCTTAATCATTAAAAACCCTATATAGCTTTAATAATGCTTTATGTTTAATTGTGTGATATTAAACTGATACTGACATAAATAGTCCAGTTATTGTTTGGTCCTTGTTTGCTTAGTTAGCCTTTTCTAGCCTTTTACTTTCAACCTTTTCAGGTTCTTATGTTTCACTTGTCTCTTGAAAGTCATATCTAGCTATAAATATGCAATGCATAAATATTTTATCTAGAAATTACATTTGAAAATCTTTGTATTTTAACTGGTGAATTTTCCTCATTTATATTTTGTATATGGTTTCATTTTTAACATATTATTTCATTCTCTCTATATACATCATTTGTCTATGTGTCTTTTCTTCCCTCTTTCTTTCTCTTTTTAGAATAGGTTATTTTTTAATATTCTGATATGTTTCCCTCAACTGGATTTGAATTTCTGTACCTTCTTTTTGTAATTTTTATTACTACGCTTGAAATTTTACCATAAATACTTAATTAGAAAGCTTAAAGTTAATGAATTTTTTTCTCACCACAAAATGAAGCAAGAACCTTATTATTATTTTTAATTCTTATAAACTCTCATTAAGCTTTACAAATTATGATTTTTCTAGGGTTTTACTTTTAGCCTCATGCTTTAGGTTTGTTTGCGGTCTTTGACTCTAATTGTCCTTGCTACTAATTTTTGATTTCTGATTCATAGACTGTATTAAATCTTTTTTTATCTGATACTTCACTAAGCATTATGGATATGAGATTAAAAAGATGGGATCCATGCCATCAAGAAGTTTTACATTTGACTGAAATGAATGTGATAGAATCTTCATTAAAGAACTTCACTAAGAACGATGTGAGCAGAGGATAATGTGGCTAATTTACTAAGATTACATATTACATTTGATTATTGTTGTTTTTACAAATAATGGTTTTAGATTTATTTATATTTTTATGGATATATTTTTACTCACAATTCCTTCTTATATATAAATTTTTTTCCATCTGGTTAATTATATTGTAAATAGATAGTTTTATTCCCCCCTTTCTGTATGTTTTTTATTTTATTTCTTTTTATTTATTTAACTATAGTTATTTTACAGTATTGTATTAGTTTCATGTGTGCAGCTTCAGATTCTTTTCTATTATAGGTTATTATAAGATATTAAATGCAGTTCTATGTGCTATACAGTAAATCCTTGTTGTTTATCTATTTTATATATAATGGTGTATATCTATTAATCCCATACTCCTAATTTATCCCTCCCCCTCCCCTTTCCCCTTTGGCAACCATAAATTTGTTTTCCTGTTTGTCTTTTAACAGTTTTGTTGTTTTGTATCGGCTAAGGTCTACGGTCTTTGTTGAACAGGAGTGGTGAAAGTGAGCTTTCTGACTTTATTCCTGAACTTAAAGGAGGAAGCATTCAGACTCTTACCACGTATAATATTACTGTAGGATCTCTTTGTACATATCTTTTAACAATTAAGAAGATTCTTTTCTAATCTTGATTTGCTGAGAATTATCCTGATTATAAGCTGAGTTTGGTTACACTTTTTCTTCTATATCATTTTTTTATGATCATATGATTTTCTTCTTATTCTGTTATATCGAAAAATATACTGGCTTTTTTTTTAATGTAGGTTGGTTTACGGCCCAGATTATTGTTTATCTTGGTGAATGCTCCATGTGTATCTGAAAAGATTGTATATTCTATTCTTGTTATGTGGATTATTCTACAAATGTCAGTAAACATCGATTAGGAAAATAGGTTGATGATGTTGACCTGACCTTCTATATCTGTATTCATTTCCTATCTATTTGTTTTATTTCTCATTGAGAAACGAGTATTAAAGTATCAGATTTTAATTGTAGATTTGTTCATTTGTTTTTTCAGTTCCATCAGTTTTTGTTTTATGTATTTTGAATATCTGTTGTTATATACATATACATTTAGGATTATTATGGCTTTTTGGTATATTGACACTTTCACCACTATAGAATGTCTCCTTTTATTTCCAATAATTTTCTTTTTTTGAAGTTTACTTTGTCTGATGTTAATGTAGCCATTCAGGCTTCCTTTTGATTACTGTTTTCGTGCTGTATCTTTTTTCATCCTTTTAATGTATTTATTGCCTTATTTTTTAAAATGAGATTCTTATGGATGACATATACTTGAGTCTTGCTTTTTATCCAGTCTTTCTGTCTTTAATTGCATGTTTAGATAATTTACATTTAGTGTAAATATTGATATAGGAGGATTAAAGGCTACATTTTTTTCTAGTTGCTTTTTACTTGTTTTGTTTGTTGTTTGTCCCTCTCACTTTAATTTTTTTTTCTGCTTGCTGTTGGATTATTTAAGTATTTTTTATGATCCCATTTTAGGTCTACCATTGTTTTTTAAAAAGTTATATTTTGTTTTACTTTAGTAATTTCTATAAGATGTACAATAGAAATCTTTAGTTGATTGCAATCTAGCTTCAAATTATATTACACAGCTTCATATGTAGTCTAAACACCTTACAACTATGTTCCCTATTCCTTCATCTCACTTTTTGTGCTATTTTGTCTTACATTTTAGTTGTACATATACTTAAAATCTTCAATATATTCTTAGTATTTTTACATATACAGTCCATTACACTTTAGAGTGATTAAAAGTAAAAAATATGTATTTTATATTTAGCTTCATTTTAACTATTAACCTTACAGATTCCTTAAAACTGTCACGATGTCTCCAGGAACTTCAAGATCACACTTTGAGACCTGCTGAAACAGTCTATTAAGATTTATATAAGCTGAGTTGTTTTTTCTTATACTTTTCTCTTTTTATTTATCTGTACTTTAAGACTGCTTTCTAACTCAGTACTCTACTTTTGGCAGCAGATGCAAAAAATGTTTTATTACAAAGCATGATAGTTTGCCTTTGGAAGACTAACTCAAAATGTGCTCATTAAGGAGACATACACCTACATATTCCTGAGAACTATTTTTAAGAACTAGTAATTTTATTACTATTTAGTACTGTGAGACCTTTGTCATAAATACTTAGTATTTTTGTCTGTTCTTTTATCTTTTAAGTCAAAAGAGATACCACTGTAGAGTGTGGTCCAGTTATTGAACCTTTTAAATATTTTGAGGGTAACTCAGTTTATCAAGAATTAATTAAACCATTTCACGGCATTGTGAGGTGTCATATAACAGTTGGATGCACTCACATGGAGGAGTGACACAGCCTGTCAGTCATTTAAAGAGTCAAGATGATCAGCTTGTTCAGATCAGTCTACTTCTCAATTGCTCCCAAAACTGACACTTCCAAATGGAAATAAAGAACACATGGAACATATCCTCCCCTGTGGAGCTGGCTGAGGCTCTCTGAAGTTCATAAAAACTCCCCACTCTTGGGCTTTCCATGTGCCTGGAGCCTATAACACCTATTAACCCCCCATTCCCCACTGCAGGACCCTTCGCATACCCCCATTTCTGCAAGATAAAAATATCTTCTCTTAATGTATGTTTACCCTAACAAAGGTAAACTGCCCCAAGAAATAGCCCATTTCACAATGCCCTAGGTGGACAAGCCTCACATCCTGCCCTTATCAGAGTTATAATGCTATTATTGATACAAGCCCCTAATAGATCTTACAGTCAATCATGTATTTGTACACAAATTGATCATGCAACCCCCTATTCCTTGTGTTCATAGCTCCTTTCCCCCAATAAAAGACCCTGCACGTCCACCCTTGGTGCTCACACAGGCACCTCCCTGTTGCCTGTAGCAGTGTATCTATTAAACCTTCCTTTTGTTCTTAGATCCATTGTCTTTGGTCCTTGGTAAATTCTTTTAACCACAGGTGACTGTGGCATTGTGTCCCACAACATCCCCTATGCGGATATGGGGCACAGTTCTTACTGATTATATTTCCTGCATATAGTAATGGAAATATACTTTGAAATATTTCAAATATTTAAAACTTTTAGGATATTATTTTATCTAAAGATTTTCTAAAAAGATATTTTGATTCTCCCCTTTTTGCTTCTAAAACATGTCGTCTTCTGTTCCCTATATTCTTTTTGATGTCTTTTAGTGTCAGTTCTTTATCATTTGGGGTATAAATTATAAAATGTCTCTGTTACAGAGAAGAAGGGAGTAGAAGTTACCTCGGTTCTTAGTTACTTGAAAAAAATGAACTTTTAATGAGAGACAGAAAGTGTGATATAAACAGAAGATTTTATTAGCGAAGTAAAAAGGTAGTAAAATATAGTACACATCCGAGAACTGGGAGCGGGCCAATCCAAGAGAGGAAAAATGGCACTACTCCTTGTTTTTCTGTGTCTTACATCCTGGCTTAGGGGACGTTTTTCGTGGTTGATTGATTCACAGTTCACTTTCCTTGTTCTCAGGCACGCCCATCCCTTTTGTGCGTGTTCTTACCCATGATGCACACAGAGAAACCTGCAGGAGAGGCTCAAACTGCAGTGTTAATTACATTATAATGATCACTGGGTCAAGTTAAGCTGGGTCCTTCTGTCTATTGTGCAGCCACAGCATTCAATCCTAGTCGACTTCTTCACTGGCCCTCATTTATAGAAAGTAAAAAATGTTGGAGCCCCTTATCCTGAGTGCAGGCATATTGTTATTTTCTGGGTTGCTCCTTCCCCCTTCCTTTCCCCCTGCTCGGTGCTCATTTCTATCTAAATGTCTAACATCTCTGTGCTGCATCTTTATTTGATGGAAACTTTTTTTTTTTTGCTTTCAAGAAATTGCCACTTTTAATATGATTATGTACCATTAAATAGCTTACAGTTTTCAGGTTTCCAGAAATTTTTTTTTTTGAGTAAAGGTAGATTTATTCAGAGAGATACATTGAAAGGCAAGAGAAAGGCCACAAGATATGTGGGTTGGGTGCTTAGATTAAAAGTAGGTACACGCTCCATAGAAGAGTGCGGGCTGTCTCCAACAGAGAGAGAGAGGTCCAGAAATCTTGATATGAATTTGATTTTTGCACAAAAATTTAGTAAAATGTAATTTTTTAAATCATGTATTAAAATAGCATAATTATAAACTACTGAAAAGTTCCAGCATTGGTTAATAGATGTGAACTTAAAAGTAAGGCATTAGTCTAAGAATCATTACTTTCTAACCTCTAAAAAATAATCTATCATGAACAGCTTAAATATATATTTGACATAAGTTTCACATATATAAAATAGATGGCTACATAAATACTATGTGTTTGCAAAGTCTTACTATTTTGTATTCTACATCAGGATAATAAAAAGAGCAATTTCAAGAGATTTACAAATTAAAATCAAAGTAATATTTTAAAAATTTGAAGGCATCTTTGCTTGCTTTTCAGAGACATCATTGAGCTTCAAGTAATCCTATCAAATCTGATTAAAGTCGTAAGAGATGTCATTTACTATTATAAGAATATAGTTTTTTATATTGTTACAAATCCTTTATGAAGTACTCTATAGTAGATGTTAACTAAATTAGAGATGAGTATTTTTATGAATAATTATTTTCTAATTTAACCTGAATTTGTTGTTATTTTTTAAGGAAATTGCAAAATATATCTTATGTATTTTGGACAATTTGATTTAGTTTAACATTAAACTGAAATCAAACTTTAAATCTTGGGCCAAATGACAATCTTTTGCAAGTTATTTATTTTTTTGTTGTTGTTCTGTTAGTTATATGTTGTTGTGTAACATATTACCCCAAATTTAAAGGCTTAAGACAACAAATGGTTATTATTTCACAATTTCTATGCAGATTCTTATCTGGGTAAAGCTTAGCTGGGTGCTTCTGGTTCATGGTCTCATAAGGTTACAATCCAGGTATCTGCTGGGGCTATATTCTCATCTGAAAGCGTGGCTGAGGGACAGTTTATTTTTAAGCTCATTCGTGTAGCAGTTGGCAGGATTTAGTTCTTCGTATGGAATTGTTTTACTAAGGGCCTCTACCCATGCTTGCCGTTGGCAAGAGGCCTCCAAAGTCCCTTGCTACATGGGCCCTCCCATAGATGAGCTTATAATGTGACAACTAACTTCCATCAAAGCAAAAGAGCAAGGAAGCAAGAGAAGCATGCAGAATGGAAGCCACTATCATTTTTAAACCTTTCCTTGGAAGTGACATTCTATCAGTTTGTTATATTCTGTTCATTAGACGAGAGTCACTAAATCTAGCTTACATTCAACAAGAGCGAATTACATGAGTGTGAATACAAGGAGGTAGGACTCATTAGAGCATGTTAGAAGCTTTCTACCACACTTGTTTAGGACTCTTTTGAATTTCTTACACATAGAAAGAAGAAACTTAAAATGAACCTACATTTGGTAAAATCACTTAATGTTGTTAAAGAAGACACAGTAAAGGGATAGTATTTTGTTTCTTTCAGAAAGTATATTGTTTTATTTGTTCAAAATAGATAACTCAGAATTTCTCTATCTAAATCTCTTACTTATTTTTATTTTACCCATTTATTTTGGGGGACATGGTTTCTTAGAGGGTTAAATTTTTGTTTCTAATGCCTGTGCCATTTTTTCTAAATGTAGTGCTGGATCTGCTTAAAGTCAATTGAACATTTATTTATAGGTCAGAAAGCCCTAGGGAAGTATTTCACTTCACCATGAATATACTTTTGAGATCATTAACTCAACATGAATACACCTTCAAGATTATGACTTGAAACTTCTCAGTGAACTGCTGACTGTCCCTTAGATTTCTAACACGCAGAAGGTTGTAGTAACTAAACTGCATTTCAGGGTCAAGAGAGAAACATCTCTAACTGTGCTTAGTCTAAATTCTCTGTGATAGAGACTAGAAAAATCATTAATATGCTTACATTTGTTTTCTCAATAATTATTTATTTTCCATATGAACATTTTAAATTTGTACAAAAGGGAAGACTATCAAGCTGGAGACCTAGTGATTTTATTTAAAAAGTGATATATGAATTCCTTTTAGCTTGACATGAGTTCTCCTGTGCTCCAAGTTCTCTTCAACAATCCATTAAAATTTTCTCTGGCAGAGTCATATTAATAGCCTTTGTCCTGCCATTAATGTGACCTAATCACTATGGCAAGGAATCCCAGAACCAAACCAGCCATCTATAAAATATGACTATCCAAACTGGAGCTTCATTAGATTTAGTGCTTGTCTCATGACACAGCTTCATAATTTGAATTCAGAGGTTCCCAGACATTGCATTCTGTGACTTGATACCGCTAAATGCTCATCAGTGTGCCTTAATCTGTCTAAAATATTTGTAATGAGCCGAGATTTACATCCCTGGGAATTAACACTTAGGAAGGCCAATGACTTCTTTCATTATTCATCACTTCTTGCCTCCCATTAGCACGATTAAGAGCTATTCCACCCCAAATGATGAGAATAGTTTCAAACTATTCAACAATGTGGATTGAACAAAAGAGTTGTTAATTTTATTTGACATAGATTCAGAGGATTGTGAGGCTTGTATATCTATCACATTTTGGGTGATAATTTTAAAAGTAGATATAAATGGCCATAACTGCAAAAATTATTCTTTTGCTAACCAGAACAAATTGTAGTAGAATGATATTGATAGCTAAACTGCCCTGTATCTTAGTATGAAACTGAAATTGAGGTAAACTCCACATATTTTATTAATTCTGCTCATTTTCTATTCATATAATCATATCTGTTCTATGTTTTCCCTTCACATCTTCCATGATTATGTGTGAAAGTAATTTTCTCTTTTTTTAATGAGAGGTATATGATCAGAATTTCTTTGATGTTGTTCCAATGCTTTCAGAAGTATCCGTTAAGGATTGTTATTCCCTGGAATGCATTTAAGAAGCATGTATTTTTTATATTCTCCCTCCCTCTCTCCTCTCTTGCCATTTAACTTGTTATTTCCTGGAATTTATAACTTACAGTGAGTCCATTAGCCTGAACTTTATTACTCTTTCAACTCCTGACATTTAAAATTCTTTTCACTTGGTTAAAAAAAATGGTGAAATTGAGTGAAGTGGAGAGTCTGATAAGGCTAGCTTTGTGTGTGTGTGTCTGTGTGTTTGTGGTTGGATTAATACATTGGATAAACAGGGAGAAATGACTGGAGAATGAGATGTTGAGTTCTTGGAACTGAGATTTCAAATAGTGTATTTGGTGGTGGTGGCAAGGGCTAGTTTACCAAGAAAGTGAGTATCTGAGATGATGGTGAGGATATACAGAAATGGAAGAGTCAGAGATGTATCTATATTGATGTAAAAAAAAAAAGATGGAAAGCTAATATGAGTAAAAGAAGAGGGAAAACATCATGAAGTAAGTGTAAAAGGCATCAGTAAATTAGGAAGTTATTAAGTAATTAGGAGATGAGAGCAATATGCCAAGGGAGACATTGGTATATCTGGTGGTTTATAATGACTATATATATAGTACAGAACATTTTTATTCCTACCACTCCTCTTATTAAAACAGAAATTACTGACTCTATTATTTCCTGTGTTGCTCTCACAGGCATTTCTTATTGTGTTACACTGTCACATTTTGCTTTACAATTATTTTAGGCACATTTTAAGTATGGGCTAACACCCATACACAGAACTTCACAGAATGAAAAGTGGAGGACGATAAATTATTTACACAAAGGGTTTTACTGGGCTTTATTATTTTAGTAAGAAATCAAATCCTTTTGGTAATTGTGATTTTCATAACTAATTGGCCTTTGGATTCCCAAATCTTTGCATTTTACATTGCCTGTCTAGCCCCAAACTCACCAATCCAATTCAAGTCCTCTGTGGATATTAACCATGTAAGATTAATTACCTTAAACCCCCCAAATGAAATGAATTCAATGACATTTACTGTACCATTCAGACATTTACTCCTTTTCATCAATCTTATATTGCTTCTTGAATCACAATTAAAACCTGTAATAAATAAAGATGCTGAAAGTTTCAAGCAGGAATTCTTAATGATTTAACATTTAGGTCTTTGTCAGTGCCCAAAAACAAGTTGGGAAGTAAATTCTGCACACTGAAAGAAGCTAGACAGAAGTCTTCGTATTTCTGTGGTCTGTAATTCTTTTATAACGGGTCTAAAAAATAGAGAGTTTAGAGAGATCAGCAGTCTTTATAAACAACACTGATCTTAATTAAGAAACATCAGTAGAAGAGTTTACTACTGAGGGAAAAAAGTGGAATGGTCTTATATGTTATTTCTGTATTTAGGGTTGTTAATGATCTGTTACTGATGGCATTTAGCACCTTATTATCCTCTTAAAAGAGCTTAACACCAGTGGGAAACTTGGAGGAAAAATCCAAGTAGACTAATTTAGCACAATAATGCAATATAATTTTTTTGTTACTTTCCTCTTTTCTTGCTTCCCTGTTTCTTTTCATTATTTTTAAATAAAAAATGGGAATTACCAAGAACCAGTATCTTTCTTGACTGGTATAAGTTTAAATCCCATTATCACAAGCAAAAGTTTGTTAGTAACCCTAATGCTAACACACTTATTAGAAAATACCTTCCCTATAGATTCTAGATTTTTAGAATTATGTTTAATTTCAAATTCTAGTCTTAAGAGTAAAAGCCAGCATTGACAACAACATGCCCATCTCCAGATTAGAGCAGAAAGAGGGAGCATCCAAGAAATTTATTTTGTAGTATTCATCCACCTATACTTTTCATTAAAAATTGATGGCATTATGAATGGAAAATTTTGACTTAATGTGAACTTCAAAAATGACATAAAAATAGAAAACAAGAGTCAGTGTAGGAAGAACATTAAATCATCTGATGGTCTGTTTCTCATAATCACTACTTAATGAATACACAGAAGTAATGGTAAATATTGTAAAAGCTGAATTACTTGTTTCACAAGTTAGTCTCCGTAGCAATTAAAAATAAAGCTTATTTTACCTTAGATTAGCAAAACTGTATGGGAGCCTAATGATTCAAAGAAGTCACCTGATAGTCTTCTAACTTATTGGTACTTTTTCCAATTCTTTGGAATACTTGCATTGTTATAAAGTAATGTGAAGTGTATGATTTATATCTTGCCAAGATAGAAATGATGAGCAGAAAAAGAAAGCTAAATGAATATGTATGATTTTATAGATTATTATTATTATTAAATCTATCTGATCTACTGTGTCTTCTAAGGCCAGTATTTCCCTATTGATTTTTTTGTCTAGATAATCTGTTCATTGATGTATGTGGGGTGTTGAAGTCCTATGCTATTTTTGTGTTACTGTCAGTTTCTCTCTGTTAGTACTTGCTTCATGTATTTAAGTGCTCCTTAAATATTGGATGCATGTGTATTTACAATTGTTTTGCCTCCTTCTTGGATTGATCCCTTGATTATTATGTAATGTCTTTCTTTGTCTCTTACTACAGTGTTTTTTTAACACACTTATTGTGGTATGGTTCCTGTATAGTAAACTACACATATTTCAAATGTACGATTTGATGAATTTTTATAGATGTTTACACCAGTGAAACCAACACCACATTCAAGATAGCTGACATTTCTATCACTCCCCAAGAGGTACAGTCTTTGTTTTAAAGTCTTTTTCTTCTGATTATAAATATCACTAGCCTGGCTTTCTTTTGATTTTTTATTTGCATGGAATACGTTTTTCCATCCCTTCATGTTCAGTCTTTTTTTTCTGAGATCTGAATGAATCTCTTGTAGGCATCATATGTACGGGTCTTGTCTTTGTATTCATTCAGCCACTCTATATTTTTTGATTGGAGCATTTAGTCCATTTATATTTAAAATAATTATTGATATGTATGTTCTTATTGCCATTTTATTAGTTGTTTGGGGTTATTTTGTAGTTCTTTTCTGCTTTTTTTGCTCTTTTTCCCTTGTGATTTGATGGCTTTGTTTAGTGTTATATCTAGATTCCTTTCAATTTTTTTTTGTGTGTGTATCTATTGCAGAGTTTTGGTTTATGGTTACCATGAGGTTTACATATAGCAATCTATGTATATACATGATTATTGTAAGTTGCTGATCTCTTAAGTTCAAACACATTTTAACAACCCTGCATGTTTTACTCCTCCTCCCCTCCCCAATATTTACTGCTTTTTACATCCTATTTTTTACCTCTTTTTGTTTTGTGTATCCCTTAACTACATATTGTGGATATAGAAGATTTTAACACTTTTGTCTTTTAGCATTCCTACTAGCTTTATATATGATTGATTTGTTACCTTTACTATAATTTGCCTTTACCAGTGAGATTTTTCCTTCGTAATTTTCATATTTCTAGTTGTGGCCTTTTTTTTTTTTTTCTCTGAGAAGTCCCTTCAATATTTCTTATAAAGCTGGATGGAGGTGCTGAACTCTCTTAGCTTTTGTTTGTCTTTAAAATTTTTGATCTCTCCATTAAACCTGAATGAAATACTTGCCAGGTAGAGTATTCTTTGTTGTAGATTTTCCCTTTTCATGACTTTAAATTATCATGCCTCTCCTTTCTGGTCTGCAGGGTTTCTGCTGAAAAGTCAGCAGAAATTGCCTTATAGGAATTTCTTGTACGTAACTTGTTCCTTTTTGTTTTTCCCTTGTTGCTTTTAGTATTCTCTCTTTATCTTTTTTTTCCCTTTCCTTTCCTTTTTTTTCCTTTTAATTTCCATTTTAATTACAGTGTCTCTTTTTGTGGTGCTCTTTGGGTTGATCCTGTTTGGGACCTCCATTCTTTTTACACCTGGCCATCTGTTTCCTTTCCCAGTTTAGGGAAGTTTTTAGTTGGTGTCTTCAGATATTTTCTCTCCCCTTTCTCTCTCTCTTCTCCTTCAGGGACCTCTATAATGGGCATGTTAGTAGTCTTAATGTTGTCTCAGAAATTTTTTAATCTGTCCTCTTCTTCTAAAATTCTTTTTTCTGCATGGATTTTTGTTTTAGCTATAACAAATGCTTTTTAAAAATTTTTTTCCTGACTTTTTGATTTAAAGTCTATACATAGGAAGTTAGACCCATATGTCAGAATAAATTGTTCTGTCACCTCGTTTCCCATATACATTCTCTGTTATTTAGGTGAGGACTTTTTTTTAAAATAAAATCAAGTGTAAATGTAATTATCAATTTAGCATGATAAGTTCATCAAGTTCTGCTCCTAGTGGGGTGCAATATTAGCCTGTGAAGCCTTTGTTGTATTTAAAAGCCTTTCACTCCAAAGAGAGTGGAAATCTAAGAAATGTAAGAATTCATGTCACTATAAATAAATGGATGAAACCATAAAGATCTTTATAATCTTGATCTCAGGGAAAGAATCCAGGATGGATGGGACCAGGACAGTTGGATAGAAAACCAAAATAAAACCAAAATAACTTTGTATTGTACCTGGAGAATAGAGAAGACAAAAAAAAAAAAAAAGAATTAGAGAGAGAGAAGAAAAGGGACACCCATCTGAATTCAACTGTGGAAGAACTTCATGAAAACAAGTTAAGAAATGTTTTGTGTGATCTGTACTCTAGGTTAATACTAGGAACTGAGTTGCGTCCCTCCCCCAAATTCACTTATTGAAGCCCTTACTCACAGAGTGATGGTGTTTGGTGATGGTGCCTTTGGGGGACAATTAGGTTTAGTTGCGGTCAGGAGGGTCAGAAACTCCTGATGGTATAGGGGTACTTATAAGTAGAGACAGCAGAGAGCTTGTTGGTCTCTCTCCTTACAATGTGAGGACGCAGCAAGAGGGTAACCATCTGTCAGCTGGGAAGTTAGCTCTCACCAGAACCTGATTATGCTGGCATCTTGATCTTGGATTTCTAACCTCTAGAACTGTGAGAAAATAAATTTCTGTTGTTTAAGTCACCCCATCTATGGTATTTTATTATGGAGCTTCAGCTGACTACAACAATCCATGGCAAGTTAAGATTTTTTTTGGTAATAATATATTACAGTCATTGTGGGAGCATACATAAAATAACTTACAGGGGCCACCTGATAACTTTGACACTTCAGTGTTTGAAAGTCATCAGGCTCTGTGATTTTGATTTAGATTTGCAGGCCAGTTCAGCTTCTGTCTGGTAGGGTAAAAGTGAATTAAAAAAAGAATCCATAGGACTACTTCCAGTCATTTAATAGGACATGTTTATTGAGTGCCTGCAAGGTACCAGACACTATCGTGGACACTGGAGATCCAGGGAGCACAAACAACCCAAATCCCTGCCCTTACAGAGTTAACATTGTAGAAAGAGGATGCACGCAATAAACTGAGCAACAAAATCTTCCAAGTATAATAGATGTTGACATGTTATATTAAGAAAGATAAAACAGGAATTTGGATAGCTGAAGATGGTATTCAATTTTAAAGAGGGTAGTCAGAGAAGTTATCAATGAAAAGGTACCATTAGAACAAAGATCTGAAAGAGCTTGAGGACAAGCCATACAAAAATGGGGGAAGGGCCCAGACATAGGGAGCCACAAGGACAAACGTTTCAGGACAAATATATAGACATAGTAGTAATGTGTGTGTATATTTGAAAACAAGCAAGGAGCCCAGTGTTGCTGGAGCAGAGTGAGGAGGAGAGAATGAGAGAAAGGTTTCTGGGTATGTGCATGATGGGAGAGGGCAAGAGGTTAGAAAATTGGCTGTGTTAATACTTCTGTGTTGAATATTCAGAGGAATGCTAATTAACCAAACTCAAATATAATTACATATAGTCACAATCACCAGACTGTTAATTTCTAGAAAACTTTGCAAGAGAAACAGGGGTTTTAACAGTTTTCTGCTGACAGTTTTTTAACAGATGGTTATTTGGTTAACCTGAAGCTCAGATTCCAGATGCTGCATTTTAAATAGACAAGAAGGCTGCTAATTGAGCAAAACCTTTAAGCTCCAATCTTTTTGACGAGGCAGGGTAAGCCAGAGTTTACGTTTGAGGCCAAATCTATTCTCTTTGAGGCTCAGGATGGCATCCTCAATCTGTGCAATTTTCTGGCTGTGGTTGATATAAAATGAAGCAAGAATGCACTTTATACAACATAGTCAATATTCTGAATAAAATCAATGTTTTACAGTCACTATTAGATAAAGATTTATTTTTAGCCGTTGGTTATTTATTCTGACTTTTAATATGTATTCAGGGTGTTTCATTGCTAAAAATGATCACTTCTAATTAATATAATTGTTTCAAAATCAAAGTCAGCTTTTTAAACAAGTGTTGGGTTATAGTTAAAATATTTTAAGCATTAAAACACCATTGAAGGAAAAAAGAAACTGGGGAGCTATCTCAGCTGTAAAACCTGAAGAAGATGGGAATATAGTGGAAATACTTTTGATAGGTCTATTCACATGGTTGTTTTAACATTTATCCCTAAAGATGATTTTATTTTTTATCATTATTTTTAAATTTTTACTGGGGACTGAACCCAGGACCTCACACATACTAATAAGCATGTGCTCTACATCCAAACTATACCCACCCCCTAAAAATGATTAAATTGTGCTGTGCTTTATGGGGAGTATCTTACCCAAAATTTCATTCTGGATGATTTTGACTATTATAGGAGTGTGTTCAGCAGAAAATTGGAAAAAGCATTGAGATCACACAATAACTTGGCCATAGTAATATTTTCTGTGGTTTTGGAGAAAGGGGATGGAGACATGCACAGTGCCAGGACAAGGAAGCAGACAGTTAGCCCACTCTATGAACTGTGTCTCAGACTTTGCCTTCAGTGGTTTTATGTATCATTGAGCCTTAATTGTTTTTCATTGAGGCCATTTTAATAACATTCTATCTGAACTCCTTGCCTTTTTCAGTCCATCTTTCACATCACCACAGCATTCTAATTATAGAATTTATCTTAAAAATACTGCAGACTTGTGAATGGTTCTAAAATAAATTCTGGAATGTGACACTAAAACCCAGACCCTTGTGATCTGGCACAGCCTCTCTTTGCAAACTTGGTTTCTCACTGATAGACTCCCACCACATCCCCCATCTTCCAGTAATGTTGACAGGTTTTGTGACCCAGTAACTTTTAATCCTGCCATGAGCTCAGGATAAGTTGCTCTCCCACACTCAAAACCAGGTAAATAATTTGTGGGACCTAGTGCAAAATTAAAATGCAAGCTCCATTATTTAAAAATTATTATGTATTTCACGATCATTAAGTGGAACATCAAACCCAGTATGGAACCCTTCCCAAGTCTGCCTTCTGTCATTGCACAAGTCACATGTCTATGAAGCTGTTGCTTTCTGCACTCGTCATTGACCAAGATTTAATGTTTTAAGGTGTTAAATCATGTGTCTTTGTATGAGAGATCTTCCCCAGTCCTTTAAGTCAAAATGAACCATGTCTCCCAATTACTGTGCTCCAATAACCCATGTACGTAGTTTAATTTGCCTAGTATTCATGTATATGTCAAGAATCTAAAGAAAGGGACTCAATCTTCATCCTTGACTTCTCTTCCTAACCTAGGTGTTTTATGCACAACTGATGAGACAGAAATTACGTCTTAAAGTTTATGTGTCTTCATCAGGGGCCTCCAGAAAACCATGGAATTCATTGCACCAAAGCCTATTTATTTTCTGTGGTTTCCACAGCCTTGGGAATCTGTCCTGACAACAAATGAAATGCATCTATGTCAGTCAGTAGGGAGCCTGCCATTTTCTGCCTTCCTTTCTCACAGTACCACGGACTGGTTTGACACTATTTGTTTTTCTGGTGAGACAGTTGATGTTGTTAGAATGGTAGAAGGAGGAAACAAACATCAAGTCCTGTGGATAAATAAAATAAATGTAGAAAACAAATATTGGATGGTTCTCAAAGGTTGGATAAATCAGCAAATTAGCAGAAAGACTATTACTAATAATATTTATTTTAAAAACTATTTATTTTCTATAAAATATATTTAATAGCATAATACATGCTGCAAAGGACAGTTTGCAAAATCTCAGATTTTATGTATACAATATTGGCATAGTTGGAAGTTTTGCCTGATTAAAATAAAAATAAATAAAATAAACTTTTTTTTTCTACGGAAGGGAATAATAACAATGAACACCAATGTGACCAACATATTGAGGAGGCATTGATTGGGACTTCCTTTCCCTTAAAATTAATTTCAAAAGATAAAGAGGATCTTTGACTTCAGTTGCTAAATTTCAAATTAAGTGGAAAATTATTAGAATTATTATAATTATTAATTCCAGTTGCTGGATTATCATTTAGCCAGAGAATCTATATGAAGTTTATAATATTTGCCTTTTACAGTCCAGATTAATTACTCTTTATTCTTTTTATATACCCCTTTGGATAGAGTTCTTTTGTTTCCATTCAGTGGTACGTTTCTTTTGGTCATTTCTTCTACGTTTAGCATAAGTTGCTGAGAAGATGTTAAGGTGTCAAGGGTGACTATGCATCCTGGGCTCGTGCCTTTTGTTCTGTTGCTCTAACATATTTATTAATAGTGTCCTCTTTCATTCTCATTTCACAGAGCTTTACTCTTACCCAGTTTAGATGATAAACTATTTGGTCACTCTGGTATTACCTAATCCAAAAAGAAATTTATTTTCACCCTAAAGAGATGAAGATTTAATGGTAAATTTTTAGATACCAAGCACTGGTTGGAAAGAATCAGGGATATAGCAGGTTGAGGGTGAGTGATGAGTGAGAGAAGGGGCTATACTCTTGTAGCCCTGAAATCATATAACTCAGTCTAATTTACTTTAAATTAATAACAAGTCCTCTAGGAAAACCTCTTAGATGTTGCACTGCTGTAGCAGACTAAAAATCTCAGATGTCTGGGTATTTCATTGAAGACAAAGATGTAAGGATTTGCAGCATGGGTGTCAGTGTGGATTCAAAGCTTCATGGACCACCGTTGGGTTTCTTAAGTAAAGTAAGTTTTTTATAGATGCTAAAATGATACACATGCTAAAGATAAGGTACTCTAGATTCTTACTACTTAAAACAATGCCAATTTAAATTTTTAGTATTTTTTGTTATTAGGGTACATTATGTTACATAATACAGGATGTCTGGCTATTTGACTTCCTATAAGAATGATCCCAAATCTATCTCACGATTTTAAGTTTTTTTTTTTAAACAGGAATCTGATTTATAGAAAACTAACAGGAAGAAGGGAAACTCTGGAGAAAGAAGAATGAAATAGATATAGTGAGAGATAGAGGGTCTGCTAAGAAGGTGTGTCTAGGAATAACTTCCCTGGAAAGATTGGATATCAAAAGCCAATCCTTCCCTTCCCAGTGGCATTCTGATGGGCTTGCATGCTGAACACACAATGTGATTATCCTTTTTTTTTTTTTAAAGTAGCAGCTCCCACGATAACAACAACCCAGAGGAAAATATTTTGTAAATGTTTATGTAAAATTTTAGACTCTGATAGAAGAGTAGCAAACTCTATTTCAGGAACTTGGGTCCTGGATTCATTTTATAGAAGCAAATTTATTCACAGCTCTTCATCCTCAAGGGTAAAAAGGGAAATGTGACAGCTCTCTCTATTTTCTTCAGAAAGTTGTTTTATGGGTTAGTAAGGCAAACTTATTGGAGTGTTTTGAGCATTTAATATGAGTTATATAAATGTAGATTATAATGAGGGTAGGAAGAAAAATTAGTTTACAGCATAGTGAGAAAGTTAATGAATTCAGCAGAAGCAACCCATTATGCAGAGACATCTAGGAGGAGTCAAAAGAAACTGTTTACTCCTATCTGCAAAATGACCTTGAAAATTCATTACCTGACCTCACTATATGCATCGATAAATTTTGTGGTATTTAGAAGAGTCTGAGGGAAATGACGCATTAGCAGGATGCTGGCAGTGTTTACAAGGTCTGCAACAGTAGGACAAATGTTTTCATTGTGTGTAGGGTCTGTGTTGTACCACAGTTTAATTAGGTTTGGTCTGATTTCATTTTCAATTAAAGTGATCGGCTTAATTAACTTTTCTTCCAGTTACTAACAAGGTAAATTTGATAATATTTCAGCCTTATTAAGAGGGTGTCTTTGTTCCTTGTAACTCTTTAGGATATAATTTTATTTTTCCAGGTTACTAAATGTGAATATAATTCTTGCCTTATTGTAGATAAGCAGCCAAGCTCAAGTTGATCAGTCTTTACTGAGGGTCTGATGTGTGTCAGGATAAGGGAGAAAGCAAGAGGAAATACGTGGAAGAACTTGCTGAGTTTGGAGTAGGAAGTTCAGGATGACAAAATCATAAAGTGCTTGAGAGATACAGAAGTTGACGCTATGTAGGGTGGTTGGCAACGGATTGTAGAGGGCTGTGGATGTTACTTCCTGGAGTTCTTATTTTATCTTTAGATGATGGAAAAACAAGTACGAAAATAATCAGAAATATGATTTTAAAAAGTCAGTTTATTGGTAATATATAAGAGAATGTGCCTATCCCCATGTCTCTTCATGCTGAGACATGAATGGTTAAACAACATGTCTGTAATCTATTTACTGACTTTGAGGCAAATGGGCATAGGGGGTGAGCAGGACACATCTGAGGTGGAGAGGGGGAGGGACAGAGTGACTAGGTCTGATCTCCTTATGTACAAACTAATGACAGGCTGCCAAGCAAACTAAATCATCTTTTTTACCACATGTCACCTATCTATGGAATGTTTTTAATGAGATGTACCTGGTTGTCTGGGATTGTTCAGAGTAAAACATACATGGAATCTCCAGTGGAGCTTGGCTCCTTGGAAATGTCACTTAAAGTGTGAAATTATTTTATTATAAAATGAAGCTGTTTTACAACCCAAACATTGCCTTCTATGTAAGTGAGGCAACTACGTAGTTATTCGGAAACCCTGTCTATTAAACTGGGCCACACCATGCTGGGGTGTGTGGTATGCTGGCAGAGAGGACCTGGGTAGCTGTGGTGGGGGCCCCAGAACACTTACTGCTTGTATTCTTGAGGAACTATTGGTAAAAGTTGGTACTGGCTAAAATCTCGATGCCTGTGAATCAATTTTGTAATGTTTTGTACTGTCTCTGGTAATACAAAATACTCATAAATATTCAAAAAAAGAAAGATTTTCAACAGTATTGGAGTTTTACAATCAGAGAAAGAGTTTAATTGATCAAACCAGTCTGTCCTAAGTACTCTCCAGCCTTTCCCTTAGTTCTTTTCCTTTTATAGCTACATAAGGATAGCAGCATATCGAGGTAGGGGTGAGGAAAATAACAAGTACATTTCAAGATGTATGGCCAGCATGTGTTGTACCTGGCAGGGGGAGGGAGCAAGACAGAGATGGAGGGATTCCTATCAGCATTTTAAAGTGGGGGGCAGCTGTCTTTCAGGTGTTGTATCTGTCCAAAGGGAAAATATATCTGTTTCAGGTCAATCTAGGGAACATGATTGTTGGGATGCATCAGACAGATAAATAGATGAATAGATATATAGTCAAGAACAGCCAGGATGTAGGAGAATGTGATATAATGATAGTCAAGAGATGAACATATTGATTCTCTTAAGCAAATAAGTTCCCAGTAATTTTCATAAAGTTAATTTCAGTTGAAATTTTTCATGTATTTGTATGACTCTTTGATTACTATTTGTTTCAACCTCTGGACCCATGTCTTTTTTGTGTACCTAATAAAATGTACGATGAATGCTACACAGTAGAAACTCAATATATATTTGTTGAATGAAAAATGCATTTGTTGAATAAATTATTGGTCAACTTAGTCAAATGCAGTTTAAATGTGAAATAAGATAACAGAAAATGATTCAATGAATTTTGCAGTATGGAGATAGCTGGTGATTCTAACTAGTGGTGAGACTGAAATTCTGCAGTTTCCATATTTAATAAGAGGTGGGTGTGAGGATACTGCATATATAATCAACTTATTTGAGCAGTTTGACTGTGAGCTGGCAGCAAATAAATGGAGGCAACAGATGGGGTCAAGTTAGAACTTAATAAACTAAGAATGATGAGACGAAAGAACAAAATTCTTAATCTTTCCCCCAAACCTTTATCAAACTCTAACATAGTTTTGCCAAGAATACTACAGAAGTTATTTTTTAGTGATCTTTCCATAATTCCTTCTGGAATATGGTCTGACATTTCTGATGGAGTGATTTTGCCACCTTCCTGTGTAAAACCCTCTGATAAGTTCTCATTAACGTTAGGATATATACAGATTTCCTAAACATGCCCATAAAGTTTTGCATCCTCTAATTGCTTCCTACCTCTTAGCTCAGTTTCTCTGATTTTCCTCTTATTTTCCTTGCTCTAGTAAGATTGGCCATTTTTTAGCCTTAGAATATTTTTTCTTTTTTCTTTTTCCTTTCTCTAACTTATTTCTCTTTTCTCTTGGTCGAATTAATATACAGATACTCCCTACGTCAGCTGAAGTCTTCTTCATTAGGGACTTATCCCCTGATTTCTTTGAAGAGCTCTCATTGCATTATTTGGTTATTCTATAGCAGTTAACACACTTATGAGTTAATGTTTACTTGTGTGATTGATTAATGTCTTGGTCTCCCAGCATTCTGGAAGCTCTCTGAGTGGAGAGATTATGTCTCTCTGTGACCACTGTTGTATTTCCTAGCATGGTATATAGCAAAGAATAAGTGCTCAGTAAAGATGTTTTGACTGAATAAATGACCAGCATTCCTTTAAAAGCGGATGAGGGACAGATTCTAAAACACTTGTACAAGAATTGGACTTCCTCAAAAAAAGATTCACCTTGTCAGTTGTAAGAGGAGGAAAGAAAAATATGAAGGTAGATGAAAATTATTGTGTAGCTTTATGGTTGGAAGACAATGACATTCTTGTCTAATGATTTCTCTTAGTATGAGGCAGTCAAATGTACTAAACTCACGGGATGTGGGGAATTTCTGGAGAGAAAGTAACGTATGAAACAATCATCTTATAAAAGGGAAAGGTTTAACTTCCTTGACACCTGAAGTAGGAGTGAAGATATAAACATTCTTCTTACCAGATTAGATGTTCTCTTTTTCAATCTTTTGCCCCCAGCCAGCTTTTCATCTACAGCATTTTAAATGGCTGATTAATCTTAACTTGGTTTCATTCCTGCCTTTCTTCCTTATTGCTTATTTTCAGTATTCTTTCTTTAGATGTCAGGCATTTATGCAACTACCACTGTTTTGTTATATAGCTCTCATATCCCTGATCCCAAATCTAAATTTGGTTTTCTAACTGCTTTGTAGAAGAAACAAGCTTCATGTTTTTGTCAGAAAAGAATCTGTTAAAATAACAGTTCCTTTTCATAAACAGGACTATAATGGGAAAACAAAGTCAAAAAGTCTTAAGGCTTTTTGATTACCAAACGTGGAATTACAGACTAAATTTAGGTAGAGAACAGATAGTAAGTTAATTACCATATTGTTGGTGGGATAGCAAATTCAAGTATGTAAATTTCATTTCCTATTAAGAATGTTTCTAACAAATTCAGTTTTCTATCAGAAAGGTAGTAAGTAAACAAATTTTCCCATAAAAACTTGCAAGAAAAATCGTAGCAAAAAAAAAAAAAACCTATAGGAAATTTAAAAATAAAGCAGAAATAAAAAGAGTAGAATATTACAGGAGAGTTTTTTTTTTTCTTACAGCGAATAGCCCCCAATTCTGTTTCATTATGATGAGATAGAATTTGTATTAGTATAAAGGGGACCCAAACCCCACAAGATGTATGCAGTTTATTTGTTGTGTCTTTATGGTAACTGGTATGTAAATCGTCTCCAGATAACTCCTTTATTTTCTTAACAAAGGATAATGAGTAGTTCAGTAGTTTGTATTTTCAACTGTGCTTATAAAAATAGTCTTTCTTTCTTAATCTTCTTGATTATGAAAAATGTCAAGGTTTCTCATTAAATACTCTCTTGACTTTGGCTTACTGTTTTCAAAAACAATTTTAACTAACTTTGAAAAAAACATTTTGGGACATACACACATAATACATGTGCATTTTTTCTCCCCATAATGACACCATCTTAAAACCCTAAGAATTCCCATTATTTTTGTTTTCTCACTCTTCTCCAACTCTTGTTTCCAAATATATGTTGTGAATTTCTTTTCTGACATTCTGAAAGGTGAACTTCTTTGCATTTCTTTGAAAAGTGTATCTTAAAGGGCATTTCCTCAGCATTATTGATACATGTAAACAAATTCTTATTGTCAGTATTGTTATGAAACCTTGCATAATTTTATTTTCCAAGATTCCTATTACATTACAGCTGCAGAAGATAGTTCTCAATTTTTGTCTTGTTCTGCTCTGTTAGTTTCCTTTCTTTCCCTATGGCATACATCCTCATCTTTCACTGGCTAGGATAAAAGTAGAAATCATATTGTTATATATAATCATTGCTCTGATAGCTACAATAGCCTATTGTAGTTAGGTCTAGAAAAATAGGTATATTCTTGCTGATTTATTTTAATATATAAAACACATGTTTTATTTACTTATGAAATTTGGAAATCACATGCATTGAAAATATCATTGCCTCAGACTTAGTTTCAGGGATATCTTAGAGTTTGCATTATTTCCTTTGAGAAGCATCCAAGAAATGGCATGGCTGGAATATTGTATTTTCTGTGTCAAGTGTTACAGAAACACCTTTATAGCCATGAATTAGCAGATACCCTACAAATAAAACAAGCCTCCTTATGATTCATCACACCTACTTTCATTAAGTTAATGGATTACTAAGGACTTGAATGGTTTTGAGTGCAGAATAGGTACTTCAAAACACTTGTTAGTAACGTAGAAAAACTGTTATTAGCAGCATATATCAATCCAAAGATAACAATTGCTAATGGATACCTTTGCTAATGTGTTTTGGAGGATTTATAATATAGGTTAATACATCCTGGAAAGAATAAATCTTGAATGTACTTCTCTCACACATTATTCTAGATGAAAGAACTAGATTTCCCAATTATGTTCAATCTTAGTCCTAGTCCTAAAGGATGGGAAATCCTGTTTGGTCTAGAATGGCAAATCTTCTTAATCTTACAGGTGAAGTTAAATGATGTACCACAATGGGGAGGGTGTAGCTCAGTGGTAGAGTGCATGCCTAGCATGCACAAGGTCCTGGGTTTAATTCCCAGTACTTTTGTTAAAAAAAAATTGATAAATAAGCCTAATTACTGCCCCCTCTTCAAAAAATTTTAAAAAAATAAGCAAAGTAACTTAAAAAAATGACATGCCATGGATTACAAAAGAAAATTGAAATTCCATGGCAACTTTTTATTGTTATGAATAGATGTCCTCAGTATCTTTTACTAGGTCTCATCTATGAAGGAGACTTACAAAATATTATACACTCACTCTTTATGCATTAATCAGTGTGCATTTATTGGTATCGTTTGGATATGATATTTATATGATGGTAAATAAATGATGTCTTTCTCTGGCAGAGAAGAGTGTACCAGTAATCATTTTCATCTTGTTTCTTGACCTTTCATGTGATGGGGGATGACTAAGGCCTTACTTCTTCATAAGAACAATTACCCATATGCACTTGGAATGCACTTCTGTAAACAGTGCAGTCAGAAACATGCACAGTGAAAAGCAAAATCTTTTAATTGAAGAGAAGTGGGTTAGGAAAAGTCCTTTTCATGTGCCATTTATTGAAGAACCCATTTAAAAATGTCTTAGTGGTTTGGAAGCAATTTATAACACTTGAGGTATGTTGGGCCAATATTTGGAGACTGACCGTTGGTTGCAATTAGATTCACAAGTGCGAAGTTCATGTGGAATCCAAGGGGATGATGAGATAGGTAAGCTAATCTCTGTTTCTAATGTCAAGTATAAGAAATGGATAAACAATATAAAAAAAATTCAATAGTATCCCAATCAGCTATCAGTATTGAATTTGGAATGTCATTCAAGACCTTCCGTGGTTTGGAATCTATTTCCCTTTATACCTTGTCTTTTACAATTCTGATTCATTCCCTCTTGCTTTAACCTAACTGTGCAATCCCAAAATGTGCCCTGTACTTTATATCTCTAATTCTTTTGTTGTTACTTTCCTCTTGAAAAACTTTCCCACATCTCTGCATGGCAGAATGCACCTTCTCCACAATTGGTTCCAAGAAGTCCCAACTTTAAAAATATCAGTTTGCCTTAGGTTAAAATTTGCAAATAGTGTTTTAAAAAATCTTGATTATGTGGACAGTATATTTCCTATTTGTGTTGCACTATCTGATTTGACAGGAGCTTTAATGAAGATGCTACAAATGGAGAAGGATTGGCTTTTGGAATGACAGAGATAATTATCTTGTTTAAACAAACATATGCACAATAACATCACAACTTCTGTGTTGTTGAATGCTTGGTTTGAAGATTAATTTTGTTGTCAAGGCATTACACTTTTTTTGTAATTTAAGACAAGTTAGGTACTGGCTTTTGAATCTGAAGTGTCTGTTGAAATTGTTACGTAGAAATAACCTCTAAATCCACCCCCCAACTTTTTTTTGACAAGTTGATGTTTCTTTGTCCTTTCTTTCTTTATTGTGTTTTAATTGGTTATTTCTTATGACAAAGTAATTTCAGAGATATTTTGTAGTTGTTCCTCATATGCAACAGAATGTTCCAACTGTGGAAACAAATAGATCCAGCCCTTTTAGGATAGAACAGATATTGTGAAACCTCAGTGGTCAAAGACCTGATGACTAACTGTGCCAGTGTTGGAATAATAACTGCTGTAATTTATTAAATCTATTTCAAAATATGTATATGAGTATATACAAAAGTCAACTTTAATTGTATAATGAATACATTAATATGAATGAGTGAAGAGATTATTGGATAAAATCTCAATTTATCTATCCAAAATGTTTACCTTAAAAATGAGACTGGGAATTGTCATTGGGCAAAAGGGAATTGCTGATGTTGGCCAAAGTTCATGTTATATTCAGCAAGACTGCATTCATGGAAAACAACTGAACCATCAATCAAAAATCATGTCAGGATGTGGGATACAGTATAAATTTAGACATACATGAAAATATGAATTGGATGGGAGTAATACATGCCTGAGAAGAAAATATAAGTATCACAGACACACATGCACAGCTCCTCTAGGTTTTCTATAACATAAAAGTGGTTCTCTATATTTTCCTGATCCAGAATAAATGTATAGGAACAATTTTGACCTGTTAATGGTGGATTAAATGTAGGATATAGTTTTCTTACAAAGCATGAAGACAAGAAATAGGCTATTGTTGGTGCTAGTTATCAATTCACTGGGCTGACATCTGTGTGATTATCTTGGCTTTCTTATCATGGTCAGAAGATGGCTTACCACCTCCAATCATCACATTCTCACAGTGTTACCAAAGACAGGAAGCAGGAGAAGAGGTGATCTGAGTAAACTCTCCTTATGTATCTGTTATTTTAATTAAGGAACAAGAGCTTTTCTACACTGCAGAATACTTACCCTACTGTTTCATTGGCCAGAAAAATGATTGGATTGGGTCATCTCTTTCTGCAAATAAGAAGCTGTAAAAATTAGTGTCTGCAAAAAGAGGACAGAATGTTTATGACTGGCTTAAACCAATTATGATTGTCCCTTGGGGCGAATCACTATGCAATCTCAAAAAAAATATATATTACCAAGTAAAAAGCAGCAGAAAATAGCTATTGGACAAAATCTAACACTTTCTATGACAAAATTATAACCAAAAAAACTAGCTATTGTGTACAGTAGCCAAATCTTTGAAAGATTTTATCTTGAATCAATTAATAAACAAAAATATTCATGTCCAGCAAGAACTATAGAATGAATATGATTAGGAGGGCAATGTGATATTCAGATAGCTAAAGATCTCCCAGTAATTTTCTCTTAATTTTTGTTATTTTACTTTTAAATTATCATTTAATTTATTTAAATAAGAACAAAAAACAAAACAAAACAAAAAAATGTACAAAACCAGTTTACTCATTTCTCCCACCCCTATACCCTGACTTTTTACAACTTCCAATCTGTTTTTTGTATCTAATGACCTTGGCTTTGTTTTGTTTTGTTTTTAGATTTCACATATAAGAGATTATACAGTATTTGTCTGACTTACTTCACTTCGCATAATGCTCTTGAGGTTCATCTATGTTGTTGCAAGTGGTACAATTTTCTTCTTTTTATGGCTAGATAATATTCTATTGTGTATATATTAACTGGTTATTGTAATCACAGTTATTTTTACAATTTTTGTCTTTCAACCATCATACTAGCTTTATAAGTAATTAATTATTTATTATGCATTTACTTCTCCAATGAGATTTATTATTTTATATATGTTCTTGTTACCAATTAATGCTCTTTTCTTTTCAGCTTGAAGAAGTCCCCTTAACATTTCTTGTAATGCTGGTTTACTGGTAATGAACTTCTTTAGTTTTTGCTAGTCTGGAAAACTATCTTCAATTCTTGATGTTGAATTTGCCGTGTAGAGTATTCTTTGTTGGGAGTTTTTTCTTTCTTTCTTTTTTTTTCTTTTAGCACTTTGAAAATATCATTCCACTCCACCTGGCCTGCAAAATTCATGTGTAAAAATCTGCTGACAGTGCTATGTGGGTTCTCTTGTATGAAACAAGTTGCTTTTCTCTTGCTGCTCTTAATATTCCTAAGTTTTCAGAAAAAAAAGTTTTTAATTTTTTTTTTTTTTTGTATTTAAGTTTGTAAAGGAAAAAACCTGAGATACCTTTGTTGTCATTTGGCTAGACACAAGAGCTTTTATAGGATGACGTTATTTTGATGATACAAGTTTGGGGGCTTGGCAAGCATGTAAGCTGGGTTTCATCAGTCAGTATGGAGATGGTTAGATATTCTTTTTTAATTTACTAGAGACACACTTATACTCCAGGATGCCAAATTATTTCTCTACGATGATACATTTCTTACTTTTTTTTTTTGATAAAAATACAATGTGCATCCTCTGATATAAAAGTTCATTCTTCATATAAATGTAACTGGGCATCTATATTTAACTATAACAATGTTTGGTACAAATTGAATTATGAAGGCAAACAGTTGTGAGTGATACTATTTACAGATCAGGGAAGAGTCTATAATATCTGCCCCTCAGCAGAGCATGTCCCACTAGCAACTAACTGGGTTCTTTGTGTCTCTGGAGATGTATTTTAAAGGGTTTAAATATTGATGCACATGGATTATCAAAGCTTGTATTAGGACTTGCTTTTTCCTTATTCCCATTGCTGATATTTCAGTCTTTCCTTAGCTATGTAATATTATTGACTAAACTAGTTGAATAGTTTGATCCCATTAGTATAGAAGATATTCCTTCTCTTTCATTTTATATTGTACCAATCAGTGTAAATGTTACAGGATAATTTTAATTTTTTTATCTTTATATTCTTGCAGATCAACTTACTTTTTTTACAGACATAGTCACACACATGCACACAGACACACACACACACCTATGGTTGAAGAATGAGAGGCTTGGGGACAATTTAGAGAAAAGATTGAAAATGGGAAAGAAAGGAGAACTCCAGGGCTACAACTAATAAAAAATAAGGAAAATAAGGGCCACTCAGTTAATTCTTGGCCAGAGAAACAATGTGAGCTACATAATGAGAGTGATCATTGAAAGTGAATGGATATAGCTGAAGTTGTAGAGCTCATGCTTAGCATGCATGAAGTCCTGGGTTCAATCCCCAGTACCGCCTTTAAAAATAAATAAATAAACCTAGTTGCTTCCCCATCCCCCAAAAAAACCTTTAAAAAAAAGAAAAAAAAGTGAATGAAGTTTGTGAATAAGAACTAGAGGTAACTTGAGGTTGTGAAGAGAAAACAAACAATAGATTGTATGGCATGAATTAAGTCTTTTTGGCAATGTGGCATTGAAAGAGTTAAATAAGTTCCAATTGCATTTTTCTTTCTATTGGCAGAAAAGAGGTTAAGACATGGGGATAGAAGACAGCAGAGTGGGGAAATTGCATTTGACTAAAATTTATCATTAAATAACAATCAAATATGTTTTATAAATCCTTATTTTTGGTGATACATTTATTGAGAAAATAGCCCAGATTTAGTCCCACTGGGGTTGGGAATTGGTAAAAATTAGAGTCATAACATAGAATCTTATACAAACTATAGTTCATTGCAAAAAGCTCAGAGGATACAGGTTTCAGCAAAGGATAAAGGGATGTATCTGGCTGGAGTTGTTCAGTTAGTGCTGCAGTTTTTCTCAGTTCCATTAAGAAAAAGATGCTAAATTGATAGCAATGAGTGCCACCTTCACCCAGGTGGGATTACTATGCTAAGAATTTCTGAATGAAGGCTTTCTGAACCTAGGTACCCACATCATCCCACAGCCACATCACTGAGAACTTTAGCAAAATCTTGTGTAGTTGTAAAAGCAGCTGTGGTAAGTCATGCCACTCACATCTAATTTTGAGGTTCTAGGTTGAATCTCTTACTTTGCCATCGATTCCATTGTTGCCAGAGAATGGGTACATGTCTCGCACAGGAAAGAATTCAAGAGCAAGCCATAGTAAAGTGAAAGTCGATTTATTCAGGAAGATACATATTTGATAGACAGGTTGTGGGCCATCTCAGAAAGCAAGAGAGGCCACCCAGGGTATGGGCTTGTTAGTTTTTATAAGCTGGGTAATTTCATATTCTAGCAAGTGGGAGGATTGTTCCACCTGTTTTGGTGAAGGGGCAAGGATTTCCAGGAATTGGGCACCCACCCAATTTTTAGACTTTTATAGTCCACCTACGCGCTGTTATAGCACCTGTGGGTGTGTCATTTAGCATGCTAATGTATTACAATGAGGCTCAAATTCTATTGGAAGTTGAATCTTCTGCCATCTTGGGCTGAGTTCGTTCTAACCAGTTTATGTCCTATCCTCAATTGCTGCATCATTCTTTTAATGATTGTGCTCTGCCTTCTTCCCTCCTGTCTCACCATGTTGCTATATTTTTGCCTTGGATTATATAATAATGACCAGATCCTGTTCAATACATTAAAACAACATAAAAATGACCAGTTATGGGAAAAACTTCTTTTCCTCCTTTCTTGTGCAAAAAGTCAGTGGAGAGGGTGCTGGGGACACCAAGCACAGTAGGTCTGTTACCCTCTTTTACCTAATGTCACCGTTTCCAATCTCAAGCACTTAAATTAGTCACCATTACCAGAGCCACAATGAATCTGAGAGATGGGAATCAATACAAAGAGCATTAGAAAGAACTGAAAAATAAGACAGATGTGGTGAAAGCCATGTTTTTATTTTGATTACTTTCCAGTTAAATTTAAGGAGATCAATTTTGGGAAACAGATTAAGAACTGGAAAAGCAGATAGGCTTCATCCTGTGTCTCCACTTTCTTCAGTTGTTTGCAGCACCTGTGCTGAAATTATTAGTGTCTCTCTGGATTTTTATTTTTATGTTTTAATTTAATGATTCAGATTATTTTTCTACTTAAATACATGAAAAAAAGTAGTTCCTACTATTTTTTTTGTTAAATTGAGTACTACTATATTCATATAAAGATCAAATGTGAAAGATGGAGGAATCTTCATCTTCAGGGCTGTTTATTAATTCTTTCTCACATATTTTGTCTTGCATATTGCTCCCACCCAATGTGGTTAACTCTGCCATGCTTTTCAGTTTAAAGCTGAGAATACAAAATCCAGAGAAAGCATGTGACTACCTATGGTCACTACTTTATAAGTAACATGGATGTGACTTGGATCAGGTACTCTAATTTTAAAGATTGCTTTCTTTCTGCAATACTACCATATCATTATATCCACTTTAGTAACTTGAATGGCTCATTCTAATATGTTAACTCATTTACTGTAGAGATCTTTAGCAAGGAAGTTACAGGGATACTGTGGAAGGTTGATTATAAAAAACTTTCTATCTCTGTAGGGTCTCCAGTACATACAGATTCTCTTACTTTGCTACCAGGGCCATAGCGCCAGCTCTAGTGTATGTGAAGTCATTGATGCTGTCACTCAAGAAGAGGCCTTCTGTTACTTGGCCAACTAAATGTCGATATGGTTCTGCTTTCAAATCTTGAAATTTATTTGTTCCATTCTGAAAACATGTGAATGTTCAATTTAAGAAAAATGTAGAGGCATCTTACTCAGAAAACATATCCTGTGAAAAAAACAAACTTTTTTTTTAACCAGAGGAGGCTTAGAATTTAGTTTTCCACTTAAAGAAATGTTTTAACATTACACATGATAAAAAAAAATAGAGATAGAAGCAATACACACTTAGCAAGGAGGGTGCGGAAACATGAGGCATGAAGCATCTGTTAGTCTCTCAATTCAAGTGACGGATTCAACATCTAAAAAAGGTTTTGTGAGATTAGTGTGAAAACCTTGAAAATAAAGAGCCTAGAAATTGAAGCACGTCCTTTGTCTGCAAGTAATGGCACAGAGGGCTTATGAGGCCTCCACCTATTTCATTGCATATTTTTGCCATACCACTATTAAGATGAATTGTGCATTATTAACCACAAGTAACTGATAATTCCTTTTGCAATTTTGTTTTAAAAGTAACAATTCTAAATCTTATCCAGTTCTTATGCCATCATTAATTCTCAGGATAAAGCTTAATAAAATAATTTTGAGCATAATTTATAGGCAATAGCAATGTGATTCAGATTTGCTTCTTATGTATTATTTTTGCTGGAGGCTATTATTTTGGATAGAACAAAGATATGCGTATTGAAATATAGATCTTTGGCCTTGTAAGAGACTTACTGCATCAGCAAGTCTGGAATAAGGTCTAAAATCTAGATTCTTAAGAATCTTGCCAAGTGATTCTTGTAAGCATACAGGTATGGGAACATCTACATTATGCAGGCCACTCTTGATAGTAACTAGATTCTGAAAAAAATATGCTAGTGTTTAGCAGCAAGGATATTTTATTTTAATGGCTTTATGTTTTGTTGGAAATATGACTGGGTATAAGACCATGTAAGAAGCACTGTGGTAATGAGAAAAGGCAATGAGTAAATGAAAGAAAATTTTAAAGATTGGGTGTCTTAGGGATGTTTAGTTTCTGAATCTGATATTTAGTTTTTAGTTTTTGTAGTTATGAAAGCATTTTTAAATTTAAATATTGCAGAAAAAATAACTTTTTTTTTCCGGTCTGAATTTCCCTGGCTCTTAATTCCTTTTTTCTCTCACTAGTTTTATTAGAAAATGAATACAACTAAACGCTTATGTTAATATTTTGATTTTGTTTTGTGTTCTCTTAGGAACTCTTACGTTGTAGTAAAGAAGGCTGTGTGCCACTTTATTTAATACTCACACCTATGAGATATCTATTATTATTCTCATTTCATAGATAAATGAGCAGAGCCTCAAAGAGGTTAATTACCTTGACCAAAATCACACAGAAAATAAGTGGTAAAGCCAACACTGATTTCGGGATGCCTGACTCAAAGTCCAAGGAACTTTTTTGAATTTTCCGTAACATTGTGCTACTCACCTTAAAGAGTGTACTTTGTAGTTTCTTTTTAAAATGGACATTCTAGTCTTCTGTGCCTCATAAGCAACCTGAATATCCACAAATGGTATTCTTTAAAATGAATCTGGCCGAATAGTTTGATGGTAGTACTCCTTTAAATAGAAATTCTAAGAGCAAGCTCATGTGTGTGTGTGTGTGTCCATGTGTGTGCTTTGCTGCAGCGTGAATGAGGTATGATTATGCTATGAGCAATATTTGTCTAACTGGGCAAATAATTTTCCCATTCTGTCACCGTATACTCTTCCCTTCATGATGTGTTCATATCTTTTACTGCAACTTTCCAAATGGAAAGTGCATGATGTCAGGCGAGTTTTACAAGCATGCTTTTTCCATTTTAAAAGCATATGTGGAAGTTGCAAGAAATCAGCCACAGACTACCAAAATTTTCTCAGATTTGAGCCTTCTGCACTATTCCAATTAAAGTGGATCTTTCTCTCCACCATAGGAATTGCACTGTATAACTGATTACCAAGCACATCATGTAAATGGCTCTTAGAAACTGCAAACAGCCCATTATGGAGAATGCACATTATTAACAAAGGTCATATTAGAATCTCACCCTGGTAACTAATCGCGTCAAGTGTACAGTACATCAATAGGTACATAGACTAGGAAGCAGTGTTTTCCAATTAAGCGAATCAGTCTGACCTTCTGAACTATAAATAAACTGCAGCAACAGCTCCTGATTAGGCTTAAGGACTCTGACTTCCATGGCAAACAAATGCCTGAGAACTTAAGCATACTTAGAAAGTTAATCCTGTAAAGAGTCAGTGAACAGATTTAAAGTTTCAGCATTAAAGCCTTGGACCTGAGTTTCCTCAAATTTCTGCAGTGCAGGCAGAATAGGAATGTATCCCTCTGAATAGATAAACAAGCCCTGAATTAGTTTTTACCCTCTCTCGGGATAACTAATTTAACAGAAGTAAACCCATTTTCAAAACAGAATAACAATATTTGCTTCCCTAAGTATTTTGCTTAGCAAATAAAGTGTTTGCTTCCCCAAGTCATGGCCTGGCTGGGCTACATGAATAAGACCAATTAACTATACTCAGTGGAAAGTTAAAATACTTGTTAAAAACATATTTTGACCCTTGTTTATTTTTATCTGATGTCTATTCTAGAACTAATCAACACTCATTCATCTGATTTAGATCAAAAGTTGAAATCCAATCCAGTTCTTTAATTTAAAAACGTTAAACTTAGTAGGTATATAGGGCTGACACTGACTCACCTTCGAGGGATGGTATACTTGCATTGTTCTTCTAATGTTAGTATGGATTTCCATAACCTTTGTAGGCCTCCGTTTTCTCATCTGTAAAATGAAGGCCTTGGACTAGATAAGATTTAAGCCTCTCTAGCTAAAACGTCTATGTATTTGTGGACATACAGAGCTAACAAAAGTTCAGGCATTGTTTAACCAGCCCAGATATAAGTGGTTAATTTTCAATATTTATGGTATTCACTGTCATTTTCATCATAACATATGGGAGGCAGATGATAAGCCCATAAAATGTAAATTTCTGCAAATTTAAGAAATAATGGTTAGTATATTTTCCTAATAGGAAGATAAGAAATTTAATAATTAGGAACACAAACTCATTTTACATAAAGATCATTTTAGAGTTTTTATATGAAACATTCAATTTCTGAGAACAGCTCTGAAGAGCTATGTGGGGTCTTTAAATAAATTAACAAATAAATATGTATTTATTTAAATTTAAATAAAAAGCCCTTTTTAGTGTTCTAGCTACTGATAGGTGATAATAGGGACTAGGTTTCTTCATACTGTTTCCTCTTTTATAGGAACACTGGAAACAGCAAACTAAACTTAGAAAACTCCCATATAAAATCTCATTGTTTAAACTTATAATCTTCTTACCTACTGAATTTAACAATTCCAAGTCAGGGGTGGAGGAGGCAAAAAACCATTTCCTTGAACTAAGGGTCAAGAGTATTTTTTATTTTTCAGCTTTGAGAAGGGTTAATGTGAGGCTGATCAGTCGTACAATAGGTGTTTTTGGAGACATACGAAATTGATCTCCATCACATGAAGTTAGAGATTCAATATTTCGTTTGACATAAAATGGTTCCTAACTTGTGTTAGTTCGACTTAAGGCTTTATAATGGTGCAAAAGCAATACACATTCAGTGGAAACTGTACTTAGAATTTTGATTTTTGAATTTTTATCTTTTCTGGAGGCCAGTGATACACAGTAGGATACTCTCTCGTGATGCTGTGCAGCGCTAGCAAGCTTCAGCTCCCAGTCAGCCACACGATCACGAGCGTGAACAAGTGGTATGCTTACAACCATTCTGTACCCATATCACCATTCCATTTTACACTTTCATACTGTTTTCAATCAATTAAACGAAGTATTCAACACTTCATTATAGAATAGGCTTTGCATTAGATGATTTTGCCCAACTGTAGAGTAATGTGAGTGTTTTGAGCACATTTAAGGTAGGCTAGGCTCAGCTATGATGTTCGGTAGGTTAGGTGTATTAAGTGCATTGTTGTCTTATAGTGGGTTGATTGGAACATAACCCTGTGGTAAGCCAAGGAAAATCTTGCAGTGTAATGGTTGGAAAATGAACTCATCATCTAATATTCTAGAGTGGAACGTTGGCTTTTGGTAAGATTTTTCCTTAGAGTTTTGTACATAAAAATACAAAATTACTTAGCATGATGCGCATTGATGTCTGAAGTAAAATTATGAAGTGGGAAATATTTCTTTATTTTGTCCTCCATCTGTGTACATTTTCTGTCCTCAAGGACTCTTTCATCCTCTATGTACTATCACCTTCCCATCTCAAAGAAAGGCATCTGACAAGTAGATTCACACAGAAGCTCTGATGTCTTAATATATCATTCTTTCCAAAAATTAAATATATTTAGTATACTATTGATATATTTAGGAGGGTTAGAGGATTAACTCATGTCTGAATCTCTATTAATAATATGTGACCTGAATACAGGAGATGTTTCTAATCACAAGGATCTTCTGGATGCTCTTCTTACTCTCTAATAAAGACAGGTGGCTATTCTTTTCTTCATACAAGCCTGTGAGAAGATGCTGAGATAATGTAAGCTCATGAGGGTTAGCATTTTTATTCACTTCAATTACTACTTTTCCCCAGTATTTAGACACAGAGTAGACATTTAATACATACATATTCATTTATGAATTATTACTATCTTTTACTACCAAAATTCAGGCATGTCAACTAGGGCCAGTAGGGACTGCAGATACCTGTCTGTGAAGCTTATTATATTGGGAAGCCCAGATATAAGTGGAAATTAGCTGCAGAACAGTAATGAAACGATGTAGTGGAAACTGCTATGGGCTTTCCGAAATAATTCTCTCTTCCTCCTGAGCAGACAGCTAGAGGAAGGACATCTCTCAGCCTACCTTACACTTAGACGTGGCCATGTGGCTGGGTTTTAGCCACTTGAATGTGAGCTGAAGTGATTTGAAATACTGCCCGCCTTAGCTCATCAAAACTTCCTATATTTTCTTTATACTTCCTCTTCCCCCATCTGCCACCTGGGAAAGGATCTTAACAGAACACTTCAGACCCTAGGGAAAGCTGGAAAGAGACTGGATGCTAAATGATAATGTGGAAGTCACCCTGACTGAACAGAACATCTATGTTGGATTTTGTGAGCGTGAAAGATAAATTTTTATTTTGCTAAGCTCTTACGGCTTTCAATGTAAAGGAGAATACTGAGCCATTCAGAAAAGGAGTAGTGAAGCAAGATAGGGCAACAAGTAGGAGCAAGGCCAGAGGGAATAGAAATGTGGTTGAAATGTTGCTGGTCTGGGGCATATGAAAAATAGGCAAATGGATAATTTGAGGTCAGAGTCTGTTGCTAGGAAATGAATGACAAAAAGTGGAGTTACTGGCTGAAAACTATTGACATTAGTAAGTGTTACTGCCTTGCACCAAAGTCCTCCTTTGAAGTTAACATGTGTAACAAGAGCTCAGCCCCAGCTGTTCACTAATGTTCATCATTCTCCCAAATAAAACTTAAGATCACGCGGCCCTATTGCCTAACAGGTCTTCTCTTATAAAATCTTCCCCAAAGACCTTTGTTCCCAGGTAAAACTGAAGCAGTTTTCCTCTCATCTTTCAGAGTTTTAATTAACTTACTTTCTTGTTGAACCTTTCGTAGGTAATGAGAATATATTTCCAATAAGCCATTCATTTCTTAAAGTCTTCTTGCACTTAATTTATCTGGTTTATGCGTTTAAAGAGAAAAGTGGTGTAATAATTTTGTATTCTTCTGCCAACATACTTCAATGCCATTTTTTGGCCACTTTAAAAAAAGTTTCTCTACTTTGATTTTAATCTCTGTCAGTGCACATCAAGCTCAGCCATCTTGTACTTAGGGAAGCTTTCCCTTATATTTCACCCCTCAGACTTGGTTGTTGACCCCACTTATGTGTTTTTTAAAAATCCACTGTATTTTCCCCAAACATAGGAATTCTACCGTGATAACAATTGTACCTGAACTTACATGTCTTTAAACTGTGAGCTCAAGGAAATACTATGTCTTTTGTCTACACTTTCCACAAAGTAGATGTCCCAAAAGGTGTTACTGAAGAAATAATCAATGAATTAAATAAATATTGCCATTGTATTATATTATTTTAGTTCCTAAAGCCAGTGCTGTGTAGAATTTTAAGAAAATAATAAATGCCATTTTTGTGAGGATAATAAATGAAAAAATGCCTTAAAATTTTATCAAGGTATAATTTATGTAAAGTGTGTACAGCACTTAATTGTATTTTAATTGTACAACTCGACTAATTTTTCATATATATTCATGTGTTAGCCTCTGTTCATTTCTTTCACCCCAGGAGTTTCCCTCATGCATCTTCCCAGGAAACATCAGTCCCCTCCTCTCCCTAAGGTGCACACTAGTCTCACTTCTATAATTTATTTATACTTAAAAAGCTATACTACAATCAAAACCAAATATTGTTGGCCAAATAAAATACTGTGATATAACAAAAATTTGAAGAACTGATGTACAACATAGACTAATACCTAATTCCCAGATAAACCCTGAGGGGTAATTGATGGAAGATAAAATTTGATGATAGACTTAAAGAATTCTATGCCAAACAGAATAAATTCAGAGAAATCCACACCCAAACTACTGAAAAAGAAAGATAAAGATAACAAAGATCAATAAAGGCTCATCCTATACACATGTATACACCACTTAACACCTGTTGTTGTGGTAACTACAAAAGATTGGCAATGACTGAAAGTTAAAGAAACATACAGTGTGCTTGTAGGAAAAAATATTATAAAATATTAGTCAGACAAATATTTTATGAGAGTGAAACAGTGGTGACATACATCTTTGAATATGAAAATTTAATCCTTATACCCTAAGTGCTGTGTTTCCCAACAAAAAGAAGATGAAAGAAAAGGAAAAAAGAATGTGATGAAATGCAAAATCCAGTTGACGCTTACTTCTATTTTTTTGAAAATGCTGAACCCTCAACAATATTAGGTTAAAATGTCACTATTGTTTACAATTTGGGATGGATTTTGATTACTCAGGATGCCAGGCAGATGCCTTTGAAGAAGAGAAGTTGTAGTCAAGTTTGTCCCATGCAACTAGTTATTTCTGGATACAATGAGGAAGTATCCACCTGCACTTACAGATGTGAAAGGAACATGAATTTTCCCGTCAGAGCAAGGCAAGCATGCAGACTGCTCCTCTGAGTTAAATACTTGTCTGTGTTCAGGTGGGCAGTTTCAGTTTTATCATAGTTATTTTTTTTTTCTTCAGGGTATTAGGATTCTATGAAGTTGAGTTTTCAGGTACAGTGTTACAAGTTCCCAAGAGTATAAGAGGAAATTGTTCCAGCAAACTCTGCCTCTGAGGCAAATGCTTACTGAAGAACAGCCATTAATTAATCTTGGGACAATAAAACCTTTTTCTTGTCCTATCTCCAGTTAATAATGCATGACTGAAAGTTTTGTTCTGACTGTAAATCAGGCCCAACAAAACATATCACAAACTTATTTTCCTCTCAAGTCCAATAGCTTGATATGTGTGTTGTTTTAATATTCCCACTTGGGGCTGTACATCTAATGTAACTTTGAAAATATGCTAACAAGCCTGAAAGTATTGGGCTTTTTAATACATTTTTATTACAAGGGAGGATTTTAAAAAATGAAATCTGATGCTTCTTATGCAAAACATAGTGTGAAAGCAAAATAGGAACTATTAAGAACAGGGCGATAGAATTTATGCCACATGTTAGAATTATCTTAATTCATTATCTTGCATAAAATACTTTTTTTCTTTTATTTGTGACATAACTGTTTTTGTGTTGTTAGCATTATTTTAATAAGAATGCTTTTTAGTGTTCTTCTTCTGTTTTTTTTTCCTCCAGAAGATCTTACATAGTCAAAATGATCTCTAGGAAGGGGGCTTGGATTACCCAATAGTAATGTGTGAAGACTGGCATTGCCTTAAAAAATGTGACAGACTATTATGAATGATATTGAAGTGAAGCTCTAAAATTCTAGAGAACCTGTTTTGAAACTCTGGGGAGAATTGGTGAGTTGGAAATTAACTCATCATTCAGGTACATAGTCTGGTTCAAACAAAATTGGCACCTTTACAAATATCTGTAACTATGAGTTATGAGCTCATAAATTTACCATAACAAGAAATGCGAGGCTGCACTGAATATCTAGGATAGTCCAGTTAAGCTCCTAAACATGCCTTTGTAAATTGGATAAGTTATAGAATTCCATTGAGACCTGTTTCTACAGAGTAAAATGTAAAGATTGAATTAGACCTGTGTTTTAAAAAATATAACTCCAAAGATGCATTAGGATTTCATAGACTGATAATCTGGGAACTTTGTGGGGAGAAAACTTGCGTGGTATTAGGATCTAAATTGAACAGCCAATGGCCATATTGGAATTAATACAGTTTGTTGTGTGGATCTCATGCCTCCAAAGACTTTTAGGAATGAAAGAAAAAAAATCTTTATGATAGATCTAGTGGTTTTCTCCTTACCTTAAGAAACAGACATTCATCATAAAGCTACAGAAAGTGCACCTTTGTTAAAGTGAGGACCAATTGGATTGTTTTCCTAAACCTAGTTGCTGTCAGAGATGATGTCAGAAAAGAAAGCACTATGGGCAAGAACTGTAATAGTTTCCCTCGGTGAAGGGTATTCTGTGTATCCTAAAAGGGGAAACCTTTTAGCAGTAGCAGAGACCTACACTGTGGCACGTGTGGTATATGATATTTTGGTATTTCAGGAACTTCTGGGCAGTCATTTAGGCAGTTTGGAAATATCTGGGGTAATAACCTGGGCAGAAAAGTAGCTCTTGAAGCAGACATTCAATATACCAAGGTAAAGAGAAGTGTAAACTCCAGTTGTGCTGGTTTGAACAGGGACTTCTGGTAACAATGGTGATAGTAACATCTATGGCAGTCAGTGTTCGTTATTTTACAAGAACCTTCCCAAAGATGGAAATAAAGCGTTTTATTCTCACAGAATTCATATATTAACATATCATTCTCCTTTGACCTGTGGAAGAGGAATTAATTTGATAACTGAGCTTGTTGGTGTAACAAAATTTAAAATTAGCTATGTTTCTACATTATGATCTTATTTTTTTATTGTTTGAAATTAAGAGGAAAAAGTTCTGTCATGTAAGTGGGTTAGTTAAGTTGTTATATAATATTTTCCTTTGCATCATCTGCCATATGTTTATAGGACAAAGACTATACTGCTGAGTTCACAATATGAATGTACAAGTATCTTCATCATTACATGAACCATTATGTAATAACTAAATATCACTTATTCTTATATTTAATTTTATGTGTCAATTTGACTGGATCATGAGATGTCAGATATACGGCTAAACATTATTTCTGGGTGTGTCTGTGTGGGTGTTTCCAGAGGAGATTAGCAATTGGATCAGTGGACTGGGTGAAAGGAATGTGGATGGATTTGAGGCCCTGAACAGGACAAAAAGGTGGAGGATGGGAGGGCTCTCTCTTTCTCTCATTCTCTGTCTGATGAGCTGGGACATTGATCTTCTCCTGCCCTCGGCATTCCTTGTTCTTAGGCCTTCAGACTTGGACTGAAATCTACACCACGGGATCTCCAGCTCTCAGGCCTTTTAACTACACCACTGGCCTTCCTGGGTCTCCACCTTGGTCATGGGACTTCTCATCCTCCATTGTATGAGCCAATACCTTATAGTAAGTCTTTTTATATATATCCTTTGCTTCTGTTTCTTTGGAGAACTGTGACTAATACACTTGAATCACAAAATAAACATTGCATAGATATAAATTATCATAATTATAAGTAGTTATAAGTTATCAGCTAATTGGCCAATTGTTTTTGAACAGATATTCTCTTATGGAAATTTTGTCAGTACAAAAATTATGTATTGTTAAAATTTAATGAGTTTATCATGTTCGTATTATTTAAATTTTTATACATTTTAAAATAATTTCTGAGCTGTTATATACTATTTTCCTCATATGTCAAGATGAAAAGAAAAATTTTAGAAAACAAAATGGAAAGTCATTGGATACATAAGTGAAAGAAAATATTTTGTATTATTTAGATACATTTTTGGAGAAAATAGATGTAATGCTATAAAAGGGAGATTTCAGAGCTATTAGTCTCTGTGTAGTATAACACTAATATGTCACTGATAAAAAAGGATATGAATTTATCTCTCATGTCCATGTCAGCCAGAAATGGTAAATTTCAAAAAACAAAACAAAACAAAGCAAACTGGGATAAAATATACATGAAAAATTTATTAGACCAAATATATTTTCTGAAGATTAGGATACTTGATGGTATAATTTGAATATTAAACAATGGAAATTTTTAAATTACCAAATGACAGAATAGCCACAGAAGCATTAATAAGTTCTTCCAAATTGCTAAAAATATACTAGATCCTTTTACTTTATTACAAACCAAAAGATTCTATATATTTTATTCTATTTGAAGATGGAAAATATTCAACTGAAAAATGAGAAGGGACAAAACATAGACAACCTTCATCAAATAATCTTGACAAAGATGAAAAGAGCAAAAGTAGTGTATTCAAAATTGAAATTCGATAGACTATTGAGGCATTCTAAACAGAGAGTGAAAGTGAACATAAGAAGAATATGGGCAAGGTCTTGTTGAGTAAATTATATACAAAATTTAGTTTTTGCCAAAACCTTTAAATCGAGACATAAAAAAATAACTTGAGGTATAAGAGAAACAACAGTACTGCACATATGCTTGGAAAGGAGAATGGATAGAAGATATTCAGAGTAGTTAAAGGTATTTTATACTTCTCATTCCATGCATTGTCTAAATTTTGTGGTAAACAATAAGGTAAAAATCTTTATTGATTCTGATACATTTAAAACACTACAATGTGAACAAATGTTGAAGTATACTAAAAATACATTTCCTGCATAAATTTGAAGCCATTGTCAAAACAGCAGTAAGAAAGTTGAATTGATGCCCTTGGGCCACAGAATATTCATTGGAGGATACTCTTCTAATACTATTTTAGAAATTGTTGATGTATTGATAAGGATCTAGATTCTGTAATGAAAATCAAAGATATACTTAAAATATACTTAAAATTATTTGGTCTATACTAACAATATTTTAAGCAAAATGATACATGAACAAAAGTCAGTGTATAAAAGTCTCTGAAATTGTTGAAGAGATAATGAAATTCTTTGATGAAAACAAATTGTTGACATTTATGAAAACATTGATTCCAACTAAATGTCAGACTAACAGTACTGACATCAGTTTCTCCCATTCAAAACACCCTAGAAAAAGAATAAAGAAAACTCACTTTGAGTGTGAACCTCACAATCAGCACATCTATGATTCAAAGATAATCTGAAAATCAATCTTTTCCATGCCCAATGCAATTTCTTCTTTACTAAAGATTTACTGTGTTGAAAGAGTTAGATTTTATACATTTAAAGTGGCATATATATTTACTAATGAAATTAACTTATGACCATAGCAAGAAACATGCTATCGATAAAACCTCTATTTTTAAAGAACTAAAATGCTTAAATTTTATAAAACCTGATAGAGCTTTCATTATAGACTTGCAAAATATTTAGACACAAATTTGCTAGACATCTTTTAAAATACTTTTATAGCCCTTGTTCTATATTAACTTTGCCAGCAAAAAAAAGAAGTTTCCCATAAAACACATCAAAAATGACTTAAGATGTATCCTGCCACATGAATTTATTTTTTTAAAGAAAACAAATATTGGAGCAAGTATGCATGGAAATTGTAATAAATACTTTCATTTCCTTGAAAGCAAGGAGCATAAATAACTCTTTTACAACCAATGCTTATATCCTACTGACCTTAACTTTTAAATAATTATAATTAAAAATTTATATTTGGTATATTATTTTCAAATTTTGATTTATAGAATTTGCACAGAATGGCTTTATGTTTCGTATCACTGTCATTATTAAAAATGAAAAGAAACAATTTCACTTCTTTTTTTTAACTCAAGGATAGTGTGATTCTTTTCTAATTTGCCTGTAGACAGTCTGTTCCAAATACTCACTTTTACAATTCAAGAGCCTTGTATGGAGGACTCAAATCAGAATTTTAGAATAAATAAAATTTTATTTTAAGTCATATTCAGGATATAAAATATGATGGAAGGGAAGTTTGCACCAGATACAGAGATGAAGGAGAAAGCACTGTGCTGTGTAAATGGGGCCAGAGGAAGGGTGACTATCATGAAAATTTTGCCTGAGACCACCATGGAAATAAGGAGAGAGGGGAGTTTCCTGGAAGAAGTAGGAAAATCTGCATGAATAGAATTTGCCTTTTAAAATTTACTGTGTATTTCCCAAACAACAACAAAAACAACAAACATCCAAAACCCACTGTTTTTGAGACTGAGATAGACTAAGACACTTTTCGTGCCAAGTTGAAGGTCTTGTCCTGCTGCTTCCCTTCTCCCCACTACTGAGTGGGAATGGGGAATCTGTAGTAGAGACTGAATCTATTTCTGGTAAAAACACAAATTACATATTTTAGCCATCTAAATTGTGGAATTGTAACTTTAAACTCATGCTGCATTAACATTTATTTAACATCTATTATGCTTTAAAGATGCTCTAAGTTTTTTACATCTGTTCAATTATTGTTCGTAAAAACCTCTGAAGTAAATCTAAAGAGATTAAGCAAATGCCCAAACTGTAGAGAATTATTTGCTCCATCAAAAATTTGTGCTCTTTGTGCTCTTTGCACTTTATACTACCTCTTGATAACAACATTTTATTTTATAATCATTTCTGGAGAAAGAGAAGCAGATGGGAGCCAGGAGACTGAAGAGAGGGAAGCACAGGCAGAAAGAGGGAGGAAGAGTGGGAAGGAAGAAGGAAGGAGGAGAGGAGGAAGGGAAGTGGGGGAGGGTAAAAGGGAGTGAGAAAGGAAGGCGAGAGGGAAGGAAGGGAATAAGCCCACTCCATGGGTCTAGAGGGAAAATATTAATGAGAAGGATGTGAAGAGATCATAACTGCTCAAATTGTTGTCCTCTCATTCAAAGCAAATGATGTCTGGAAATGAAGAGAAAGGAGACAACACCCCCGAAGGATGAAGAGACGGTAAGGGAATGATTGGATTCGAAAAGTGAATTTCTTTTGTTCTGTGATTAGATTCTATTCTATGAAAGAACTTGTAGAAGGAATATTAGAGAGTAGCTTTAAAGAATTATAGAGACTAAGATAAATGCCAGAAGAGGATATTGGAAATTGTAATTCCAATTTTCACCATGGTAGTATGGGTCTAGAGAGAATAGCATTATCTGATGGATATATAATGGATTGATGGTATCCAGACATTAATGATGGATAGCTTGATATCAAATTGGACGGAGAATTTTAACACAGAAACAATGAGTTCGTCTCTCAACACTGACAATGGTCCACATTTTATAGCAGTAACCTATTTGGAGAGAGATGGGACATGTTTGAATTTGCAAATTATACAAAATTGAGAGGGACAGTAAAATGTCACATGGTAAAAAGCTAGAGGCAAATTGATATCAATATGTTGCTGTGATAAATTATATAAAAAGATAAACTATAAACCATTCTGCACTTTATTTTTTAAAAAACACAAAACTTCACAAGTATAAAATGAGGGATATGGGACTTAGACCAATAAGCTTTCAGATGACCTAAAGCCCAATATGAATTGTTATTGTCATGTTGTTGTTGGTAAATCTACTTTGAGCCTAGATTTTATTAAAAAGAGGTACAGTATCTTAAAAGAGGAAATACTATGGCTACTTCTGTATACCATTCTTTCAAAGAAACAGAGGAAAACAAGCAAAGAGTAGATTTGGAGGAAGCAACCCGTCCAGAGTCAGAGAGCATTGCAGGCCCTTAGGTAGCCAGACTTCACCCAAACTACCTTCTATATTTAAAAGCTTGCATGGTGAAAAGCCAACACACTTACTCAGTAGGTGCTCTAGTGCTATGGAAATAGAGTTAATGGATAGAAATTGTGAAGCAACTGCTTTTTTCTCACAGTCAGAATTGCCTGAATGAGCCATTTCAGGAGGTAGTAGGTTTCCTGTCACTGGAGGTCTTCAAATAGAAGTCTGATGACCAGTTGGGAGAATGTATTTAATGTTGTTCATTGCTTTGTCACCTGTTCCCAGAACAGTGCATGGCAAACATTAGCCACCAACAAATATTTATTGAGTGAATGAATGATTAGAAAGAAGTTACTTATAACTCACATTTATCGAGCCCTCACTAGTGGTCAGGGATAGCTAATTTTCCAATACTTTATAGGAAGGGACAGTTTTGTTTTGTTTTTTTCATTTGGCAGCTCAGAGAAGTGAAAGCTAGCAAAGGGAAAGATACTTCCCCAAGTCACCCAGAAGTGAGTGGAGGAGGCAAGATTTTAATTGTGGTGTATCAGTCCCCTGAGCCTCTTTCAAGTTTCAGAAGGTGGTTGACTTAGGAAATTTTTGTTTCCTTCACCACACACTTCCTGATGTAGGCTGTTATTAATTAAACAAGGAGGCTATCAGAGGTGGTTCTAATACCTTAGCAGCCTTTATAAGAAACCCAAAACCTAAGTCTGTAAATGTCTCAGAGTTAAGAAAACAAAACCTAAGAACAACCAATCACAAACAGCCAACTAAACTCTTTCAAATAGGACAAAAGCTTAAGCTATAGCCAATCAAGTAAGTTTCTTGTTTTGCTTCTTCCTTTTATCCATAAAAGTCTCTCTCCTATTTCCTATCATTGGAGCACTCCAACCATTTCCAGGTTGATACTGCCTGATTGGAATTGATTTTTGCTGAAACTCAACATTTTTAATATATCTTAGCTTATTTTTTAACAATGCCAGTAAGAAGAACTTAAATTTACTACCTCTTACTGTGTTAGAACCACTTTATTGACAAAATTTGTTTAATATTAAAATGGATGAGTAGAATTTAGTCTCTGAGACAATTACATAAATGTTACAGACATGTTACTTAATTAGCAGGAAAAAGTACAAGAAGGCAGCCAGGCAGGCTAGCACAGTGTATGAGTTTGAGTACCTGGAGGCCAGGACAGCCCTGGGACTTTAGTATATTTTGGGTGCCAGAAGAAGTGTATGGTAGTAGTGAAAGGTGAAGCCAATGACAGACTGTACTGTTTTGCAGCCTTGCCAGTTTAAACTGCTAATTACATCTTGAGGATTAATGCAGAGTGTGAGCTTTTTGAGGCCAGGATTAAACCTTACTAATATTTACATCCTCTGAGCAAGTGACTTTCAGAAGTATTGCACAAAGGATATGGTAAAGATAGGATAAATATGTGGCTACCATTGTTGTTAGGGCAGCTGGAATGGTGCTGGTATTAATTTCTAACTCTTACTAGTGACAACCCCTTGCTTGCAATGGGAACCCTAAAATTTACTAGTAGCTTATCTTTAAGATTTACTTCAAATTTTGTTGTGGAAAGTTTTACATGACCTACTTGTTTAGCTGCCTTGGTTTACTTGTTGTTTCTAAATTATTTAGCATTCTGTCTGCCAACTAAAAATTGGCACTTGCCATCTGCCTCTACAAAGATTGGATCACGTTGTCACTTGCCATCTACCTCTCCTCGGATTAAATCATGAGCCGCTGCAGCCACTGACCTCCTACACGCCCTGGAAGGAGTTCAGGGTGGAGATCAGGAATGAGGCCCTCTGTGCTCTGGGAACACTGGCAGAACATAGATAGTTAGATATTTTCAGGAGAAGATTTAATGAGCCCAAATTTTTGCATCTCCTCATATTTAGAAAAGCACTAAAGTCATTAACGATGACATCTACTCCTGGTGACTAGGAGCAAGCCTCTTTGTAAATGTGTGCTTGACTGTATGTACCCCTTCCACTAAAATCATATGTAATACTGAGTTCCCCCCGCCTCTTCTGAGCAGTTACTCAGAGCTATCTGAAATGCTGTCTTTTCAGTCGACATGTGTTTCCTTTTTATAATACCCCTGGACAGACTCTAATGACCTATTTAATTATTTGCATGCTCCTCCTTCCTGTAACCCGAACTCTGAACTACTTGAGGGTAGGGTAACCATGCTACTCATCTAGGGTTATCCTCAATGCCTCTCAAAGGGCTTCAGAAATAACGAATTCTGTCAAAACAAAAATTGCACCCAGTGAAGTCCTATAAGCAAGGAAAACTATTTGAAGCTACTGTGTGAGAGAGAGGCCATAAATAGTCTGAGATTAACTCTGCTGAACGAAGGATGGGAATGTTTTTAAGAGCTGGGCAGAAGGATTGTGGTTAAACTTTCTCCTGTCTTTGTGACAGGGGGTAGTTTCACAGCTTGGAGCAAGTTAGGCTTCCACCCTCCCACAGAAACTGGAAAACAGGGATTCTGTCTTGCTTGATGATTACCTTTCCAAGGGTTGGCTTTGTAGGTCCTTGAGAAAGACATTCCTGGGTTATAAAATTAGCAGGAAGCTATTTTTAAAAATTCAACCTCAAAAGGTTAAAGAAATAATTTCTAATTGTAAGTTTTCTAAATAAATTCTCTAAGTAAAGGGAATTTAAGGGTTTCAAGTCAGGGAGAAGCTTGTCTGAAGTCTAGATAATAAGCTAAGGGGAACATTAAGGCCATATTTGTCAGGGCTCAATAAGTTTGTTGAATGAATTAGCAAATGAATAAATAAAGTTTATTCCTTACTATCCTAATTTTAAATAGGTCATCTTATTGAAGAAGTAATATTAAAAGTAATTAAAGCAAATTAAAATAATATTTAAAAGCCTTCTTTTATTTCTTGTTGCTGATTTGATACTTCATTGTGCAGCAAGTTCTACACTCCCCAAACATATTACATGTTTAATATGCATAAGGTTTTAAAAAATTAAAAAAGACTTCAAAAACTTTTCAACTGGAAGCATCTTTTATAAATAACTTCTTGCAGTGGGGCACACAATGAGATATTAAATGACTTTTTAAAAAATAATTTTTTTTCAGGAACTGTCATATTTTCAACATTTTTGTTTATTCTGAAATCAAAAGCATTACATCAGACTCTGAAACATGTATAAGTTTTCTTTGTGGTAGCTGTGGCTATAAAATAGGAACAATAATGCTTTCTCTTCCAACCTTGATAGGTTTATGAGGAGCAAATGAGAATGTGAAAGCACTTTAGAACTGTAAAACTAACTATAGAAATGCAAGGAATTACTAAAATGAATAATGAACACATAAAGTTGATTATTAAAGTGTTTTCATTTTCTTTAACAATAATTTCTAAAAATGTGATATTGTATGGATACTCAGGCTTTCTCCTAGGACATGGAAAATTACATTTAGTAACCATTACCTTGAAATTATTGGTAAGTCTGAGTTAGTGATATATTTAAACATAGAATTTTTAGCAATAAATACAGTTAAAATGTTTCAAATACTCTGATTAATAGCCTCCCAAAATATGATAATTTCTAGAAGAAAAATTATCAGGTAGATAGTATCAAATCTTTGTTAAGATTACAAACTTTTTTGTATTCAGGTAGTCTGTTTTCAAATCCCAGGTCTCCTACGTTCAGGTCTATAATCTGAACAAGTTACATGAACTCTCTAAGACTCTGGTTTGTCATTTGTGAAAGAGGAAACATATCTAACTTCTATGGTTACTATGAGGATCAAATGGGATGGAGTACGTAAGGCATTGAGCATAGTGACTGACTCATAGGGAGGTTTTAAAACCTTCGTGAAACACACACACACACACACACACACACACACACAAACACGCTTATACATAATTGGGTATGACATACATGTATATAATCCTAACCTGTACAGAATAATTTCTGGTTATTATGTCATTGGAACTTTCAGAGGTCTTGAAATAGTTCATTTTTAAAAATTTAAGTGCCAATATTTATCATCTTTATCATACAGTTATTTGACATATGTTTTCTGCTTCTGCATAAATTTTGCTTGTGCAGGAATTTTGCAAGCCTCATATAATGTATCATTAATTTTAAATTATTCTTGAAATAAGGACATTTTACCAAACCATATTTGGAAAATGTATCAGTGGTACTGTAGTACAGAAGCAATGGTACTGAATTGGAGTTTTTGAGACCTAGGTTTTTCATTTACCACCTGTCTTTGGGGAAGTCACTTATATTCTAGAATCCCAGTTTACTAATCTGTAACCATTTTGCTAATTAGAACTACCAGAAAGAATTATTGTACAGATCAAAAGAGTTAATGCATTTAAAAATACTTTTATAGAAGTTAAGACCTTGTTTAAGCTATCCCACAGAAAAAGGATGAATCCTCATCAAAATTTGGTTTGGATATCAAGACTCATGTTACTACATACACACTGAGAGGCTATAGAAAAGTTTATGACTCACATAAATGAGGTTTTCTGGACAGAGCAAGGCAGACTCCCAAACTGGTTAAAAAATAGCTTGGGAAAGCAAGAAAAGGAGACTGCTTTGGGATTTTTATGGTAATCAGGGAGTGGAGCCAGGATGAGGCTCCCATGGAGCCAAATGTAAAAGTGCCTGGGATTATTTCTTATCAGCTTGTCCAGATATGGAGCAGAAGAGGTAGGGCTTAAAAAGCTGTCAGCAACCAAACATCAAAAACAGAGCCAAACTATTTGTATAGCCAGTGCAAATTACGGATTTTATTGTTAAACTGTCAGTGCCAGTCCGATGGTGTTGGTTGCTACCCAACAACCACCTCCTCTCCTCCTCTTTGTTGACAGAAGTGATCTGCCACAATGGAAATGAAACCTGGCCAGTGGGACCTGAAAGGAAGTCTACTGGAGGGCTGTTAGGAATGATTTTACTCTCTAATAGAAAGAGGTGAATAGGAGTCAAAATGCTTCATTTCTTCATCGTTAGGATATTTTGTGATTCAAATTCATAATTGAATAAATTAATAAAATCTAGGGTTATTCAGGAACATTTAAGCATGAATTAAAAATATCCAATGTGTTCCAAAAAGTCTAACCTGAACAACTTAATATAAAGATAAGCAAATGAAGGCAAATATGATGTTTCTTTGTGATATGAACTCATTTTAATAACAATGGCTACCTCCTGGTAATCAAATGGTCTAATTGTTAGTAATAAACTACTTTATTTAATAAAAACACAATGAATTCCCAGCCACTTAATAAATACACTTTGCAGACTAGATACAAAATTTCAAATTATAGAGCCTATGTGAAGCATTCTTGGCTGTGACGAGTTTAGATGGACTGATTCAAAGTATGACTTCTTTCTTTGAGAATCCGTACTTTAAAAGGGGAACTATAGTAGGCACAGTAAAATGGCTCCCTAAAGATGCCATCTCCAAAGTCCAGAACCTGTGACCATGTTACATTACACGGCAAAAGGGACTTTGCTGTCAGTGAGGGAAAGAGAGTTTTAGGTGGCAAGTCCTGCATTCTTCAAACATTATTGCAGACTTGGTGGTCTAATTTCATACTCATATTCTCAACCCTGAGGCCATCAACAAGCATAATTGTATTTAACTGACTTAATGGATTTTGTCCCCTGCCTGTCTTGTTGAGGAGGCATCATGGGAATATAACTTTGGAATTTCTGACAGTTTTCCAACCATACTTTGTCGCCTACAATCTCTAGACCCTATTGCAGAAGGTAGAGCTTTGTAATGATGGGGAATCATATTCACCCATCTGCTTCATGAGCTCTGAAGTTGTTTATGTAAATACAACAGCATGCATTCTCATGGAATTATTTTAATGTATTGAGGAGAATTCCTCAATGAAAGCCCAAGGAAGTAAAGAACTGTAGATCCTTCTTTGCTCTTAAATCCTAACATCAGCTATTATTTATTTTTTATATGTTAATTATTGGAAATATGCAAGCTATGAATAAAAATTTCAACTAATTTTTTTAATTAAAAACTTTCAAATATCCTTTCTACTTCAGAATCTCTTTTTTTTTTCTTCTGTCTTCTCCGTTACCCCTGTTTCTATGTGACATTTGAGGGAGAAATGTTGAAAGCTAAAATGCTGTTTTGCTTGTTAACGGTTGTAGCTTCTACTGGGTATCCTTTGACAACACCATTACATAATGATAATAAAAATGATAATGCATCATCATATACCTTAAGGTTATATTTCTAATTTCTCCATCAATTCAGAGATTATAAGGAAACATTTCAAGAAATCCAGTTTTTTTCTCTTCTTGTTCTTAATTCTTCATTTATTAAATTACATGGCAACCATTCTGCATTAAATGTTTAAAAAATTGTATACTTGTTCTCATATGAATACATAGGAAATGAGGCTGGCTCAGTTTTCCCTGAGGAATGGTCCCTGTCTTAGAGTCCCTTTCTAAGTATATATTGATCATTTTACAGTTACATAGGCAGCCATGCATAGCTGGAACATGATCATATTAAACTTGTTTCTTAGATACATGGTTTTTGCTGGTAAACTGCAATTCTGAAACCATATCTGTAAGTTACTTGATTTGTCTTGGAATACCATAAAACCTGACATATTGTTTCATCATTTAGGTTACTTATCTCTTGCCTTTTAACCCTTATCATTAATAATGAGATGAAGAAATCAGAGACTGATTTTCCCTACAAAAACCATAAATCTCATGAGTTTAGTTTTCCCAGATGTATTCTGAGAGTATTTATGCCAAAATGACGGACTTGATAAGTCCAGGTTATATCAAAAATATTTGTAAAGAAAACTTTACAATATTTTACTATTGAGTGGTAATTCTGCATTCTTTGTGAAGTTTAAACTCCTATTACTGTTAATTGCCATAACTCCTGTGAATGAATCAAAGTGTCAACTTTATATTGGTATCTTTAAATTCAGAAGATGATATGTACTTTTAGAAGTCATACTTTACAGTCCTCACTTTCTAGAAAGATTTTTATATTTTGGCTTCATTGCCTACCATTCAAAACCATTTTTTGGTGTATCTGGATAATATACATCAATATGTGTGGTGGGAAGTGATTCCGGGTAACTCATTTAATAATAATACTTACAGCATATCTAAATTATGCAATTGGCTTAAGGTTATCCTCTTATTACATAACATCTATTTTAAGAGACCAGCAAAAACTGAGTAAAAAGAAGCCTCGCATAACTATTGAACATTATTATATTCCCAGGAATAAAAACAGACTCACAGGCACAGAATATGTAATTTGGAAAAGAGTATTTTTACAATTCTGATCAAATAAATTAGTACAGTTTAGTTCCACTGTAGTGTGTATTCATTTCTCTCTTATAATAGAATTGCCCATTTTATATGTCTGTCTTCTCTACTAGACTACCACTAATTAAAGGTTATGTCATATGTATTTAAAAACAAAGAACAAATATTCAGTATATGATTGTGGAACTAAATTGCATAATGTAGGAGAGGAAAGAGAAAAGTTGGTGAAAGTTGAAAAAAAAGAACAGACCAAAGTCAATTTTTGGCACTTGCTATTGATGCTTTATGTTCAAAAGACCATTGAAAGAAATTGGAGGTCATTACACATAGTACCAAGCACCTCACTTATTAGTAAGTCTCCTCTCTGGCAGTGTCAACTATAGGAAATCTAGCCTGGTGTTTTGTCAAGCATCTGTTTGGAAAAATGGCCCCACTTCATTCTTGGTCTATGTGGTTAATGTGACGTTGATCTCACCTCCTAGGTCAAGGTATGAGAATATTCTGTACAAGTCCTTTGCATTCACATCACCTCAGTGATGGATTCAGAAGCACGTGACTCAAGCAAAGTTGATAAGAGTCCTACTTAGAGGATTTTGTTAGAATGTTGGAAAATAACTTTCCTTTCTTTCCTGGATATGTTACCTCTCCAAAAATTTAAGCCTAGAGCTACCAAGGATCATCTTTGCCATCTCATAGGAAGAATTTGGCCCATAAATAAACCAACATGGAGGAAAACAGAGTAATGTAATGAAAAGAGATGCTCTGGTGACTTGTTTAGATAACCCATTGAACTCAGAAACACCTCTAGCTAATTGTCCTGAACTTTAGATTTATGATATTTGCAGACATAATAACCTAAGAAAAATTATAAATAGGAAATGGGCTTGTACTTTCCAAGTAACAGACCCTAAAATATGGAATGTGTTGAATAGAGATTAGATGGCAATGGGGATTTCCCTCCCAAGGCTACAGTACTGGCGTATTTTTATATATGAAAGCAGAGCAGTTGTCAAACTGCTATCTATTTTAGATTAAATGCCTTTCAAATTCTATATTTTAGGTCCCTAAAATTGCCAGACTATGAATAGCTTCATGTAAATATGACTGGGTGGAATAGATATCACTCACCAGTGTTGGTCATAGAGCTAGAGGCAATAATTATACAAAACCTTGGGTTATTTGTCCTTGTTGATAGAGTGATTGTCCTTTTAACTGAAGTTGAAATAGTAGAGTCACGTTGCAACTAGAATTTTGATATTGTGTGGGAAGAGAAGTGTGTGTGTATCATAGTTAAATTTTGGGATGTAATGGACTCAGTGACCACATCATTATGTGAAGCCATGATTCCACCATTTTTAAACCACATGGCTCAAGGAAGCCTAAGTTACCCTATGGGTGTGTTAGGGGTGAAACCGGTATCACAGGCCTGGCAATCAGAGTAACATGGAGGTTAGTTCAAAGACAGGTATATAAGCAAACCAGGCCAATTAGTGCCTATCTCAAAGCTTTTGTTAAGCATAAAATCACTGTCTTTTTTAACATGCTGTCAGCTAAGCTGCTTTTACAAATATGTGGAGAAAGCCAATTTGAAAATGGAACCACAACAAGAAATCAGAGCTGAAGAATGGAGAAAAAATGATGGATGAGAGAGAGGAAGGAAGAAAAAAAAGAGAGTAAGGAATGGAGAGAGGAAAAGAAGGAGTCGGGGGAGGGAGGGAGGAAGGAAGAAAGGGGAAACCCGACAGTATTCTTGGATCCTGTCTTTACTGAAGCTAGTTGTATTTCTGATATTCTCCATAATATGAGCTAATAAATTCTCTTTGGCTTAATCAAATTTGAGTTAAAAATAAAATTGAGTTGTATTTCTGTTATTTGCAACCAAGAGAGTAATTATAGAGATCACGTTTTAAGAGAGAAATTTCTAAGCAGATAAAACTATATTAAAAGGTTCAGCTTTAGAAGCTCCCATGTTTCACCCATATGAAAACCCCTCAGATCTTAATCCACAGCCATTATGATACTGTGATTTTCCAAGCAATTCCAACAAATTTTTTTTTGAGTTTTCAGTTTTAAGCAGATAAAATCCAGCTAATTTGTCATAGGGCAAATGCTATAGGTAGGCATATTGATGACAGTGAGTTTATAATTGACCACATGATATTAAAAATGACCCAAAGTCTATGAAAATTTTGCACAAATACTGAAAGCCTCTTTAGTTATATGAGGACAACTAAAACATGAATAAAATCCTTGAAATAATCTCCATCATAAGATAATAATTATTATTATTATTATGAGTACCATTTACTGAGATAGGTAATCAGGTAATATTATTGTTACCTAATTTAGTTCTCAGAACCATTCTGTGAGGTAGATATGATTATGTTCCCTAGTCTATAAATTAGAAACTGACTTTCTTTTTTTTTAACATTTTTTATTGATTTATAATCATTTTACAATGTTGTGTCAAATTCCAGTGTTCAGCACAATTTTTCAGTCATTCATGGACATATACACACTCATTGTCACCTTTTTTTCTCTGTGATTTATCATAACATTTTGTGTATATTTCCCTGTGCTATACAGTGTAATCTTGTTTATCTATTCTACAGTTTTGAAATCCCAGTCTATCCCTTCCCACCCTCTACCCCCCTGGTAACCACAAGTCTGTATTTTCTGTCCATGAGTCTTTAGATTCCACATATGCACAATCTCATATGGTATTTTTCTTTCTCTTTCTGGCTTACTTCACTTAGAATGACATTCTCTAGGAGCATCCATGTTGCTGCAAATGGCGTTATGTTGTCGGTTTTTATGTCTGAGTAGTATTCCATTGTATAAATATACCACATCTTCTTTCTGACTTTCACAACTGACTTTCACAGAGCTGGCCTTAACCATTATATATTGCTGCTGAATTAGGGTAATATAGGTAAAGCTGTAGTAACAAACACCTCTTGACATTTCTGTGACTTAACCCTATAAGCCCTTTCAGGACATTTGGTCCTGACCAAAATATCCATAAGACATCACTTTATGCCAAAAGGTCCTTGATATTTGATCTTGTCTAAAACCATTTGGCGTGGACCAAATATGCTCATGGATGTTTTTGATAGGACCACATTTGAAGGCCTTTTGGCATGAACTGAATGTCTTATGGACATTTTTGACAGAACCAAATATTCACTAACCCTGTAAATGTGTTTCTGGCTCAACAGTTTTGAGAGAAAGGTCTGCAGAGTAGCTCTTCTCCATCTAGTTATTTAGTGACACTCTGATGTGACTCCTTAGGCTCTGCTATCTTTAGTACAGACTTTGAACATCCCAGTCACAGAAAAAGGAAAGACCATAGTAGAGCTTGTGAAGGACGAATTTATGGGCCAGATCTTGAAGTGGCACATACCTTTTCAGTGATATTCCATGCATAAAACTTACTGCAAGGGAGGTTGTCCAGCTATGGGCTCAAAAAAGAATGAACCATTTTTAGTGGGTAGCTAGAGGTATTGCCTTCTTTGTTTACTTTTAACATTTTAGTTAACATGCTGTTGATAAAATTACAGAGAAAGATGCACTGGAAAAAGAAGAAAGCAACCATTTAAAAAAATTCCTTTTAAGAAGAAACTAGAAACTAGAACAAGATTCTGGATGGATAATTGGCAAAAGTGAAAATAGGGTAAATCTGAAATTTCCCAAGGGGAAAATCATTATTAAATTGCTTCTATTTTCACTTTTCAGAAGATCAGTAAAGTTGTAGTAGGAGCATAGGATTTGAGATCAAAGAGAGTGGGTTTAAATTCTGCTTGAATATTAACTAGCCATTTGATATTGGACAGTTGTGTATCCTCTCTGAGCTTCAATGTCTTTGGTGGAAAATGGATAGAATTTGTACCAAATAAAATTCTTACAAAGATTGAATTTCATATAAATAATGGATCATTATGTGTTAATTGCTACTCTTAACATCATAGTGGTCAGGAAAAAAAATTGAGTAGCTAGCTCATTTTAACGGTATTTCACTGTTTAAAATGCTCAGCTATGGATTTTTATATTCCCCTTGAGCACAAGATTGATCTTGAGCTGGGATTTGGGGGAAGGAGGGGTAATGGTGAACAAGTAGTTTTAGATGGGAAAAGCAAAAGACTATAGGGGCAGAAAACCAGGTGGTTCAGGGATGTGTTTTGTCTTCTAAAACCACATAAAAGTCATGTGACTACTCTTTAAATTTTTGTGGTGGCCCGGATTATTTGTTGTGCTTTCACATTTACTGGCTCAGGTGGCCTCTATGCTTGGTTTTCTCACTTCCAAATACAGTCTCATGTAGTGTTTATGGGAATATTTATTTATTTGTCCATCAGGATTTCAGCGAGAACAAATACTGTGAGAACAAAAGTTAATTAAAATAAAACAAACCATTACCACCTCCCCCACAATAATAAAAATAAACTCAACTATGACTCTCAGCTTCCCTTGAAGATCTAATTTTCTTTTTCTAATTCTTTCTAATCACTTTGTTTTTTTATATTTACATTACTAATTGTGAAATATTGAAGTAAAATGTTTTGAAATATAAATCTTTATAGTTGCTTCATCTCCAGCATAGAGCATAATGCCTAACACCAAGCAGATACTGGATGGATGGATGGATGGTTGGATATGTATTCAATGTTAAATGTACCTGGCCTATATCTCAAAAAAACTGAGGCTAAAAAAATGTACAGTATGTGGTTAATTGGATACTTTAAAAAATAGTATTATTGTTTACTTTTGTTATCTTTTAACCACATTAAACTCCCTTGACTAGGAAGTGCTCTTTCTTACTTTCTAGTTGGTGACCAGGCATTCATTCATTCATTTGTTCATTCATACTTAATTCGTTTATTCATGTACTTGGCCTACAACCCTTTTTCCTCTACAATTTCTCTTCAATGACTCATTTATCTTTCAGGTCTCGGAATATAGGTTTATCCTTCATGAAAACCCTCCCTTACCCCAAATTCAGAAGAAGCATTCTTTTTTGATTTGATAGAGCTGAGTATTTCTTTTACTAAACATAGGGCTAACCACACTGCATTGTTTTTGCATTTTTGTCTCTTCTAGTATTAAATTCAGTAAAGATATCAACAACCAAAAATATTAAAAGGAGATCCATTCTTTACTCAGTATTTCTCAAAGAATGTCAACCTGAAATTTTAGCCATAGCATTAGTTCTTAAAATTGTTTTCCATATAGAATGCCTTCAAAGTTTTTTTCCAAGTCCTATTTTTCCTTCCTCACCAGAAATATTGCCCCAAACGGAAGCCAAAGTATCTTGGCTCTTTTACCCATCCTGTCACCTACCTGGATCTATGGTTTTCTTTTCTTTCTTCTTCAACATAATATCTTTCTGTGCAGAGCTCCTCTCAGAGCATTGTGCAGATTCATGCTGATCCTAGAAGTTAATGCTGCCAGTAGAATGAGAAAAGTACAGAAATTGAGAGGAAACACTTAGAATTCTTTATAGCATATTGATAGAGTTTTTTGTGTGTGTGTGTGTGTAATGTATCTAGTAATAAAATATGGGCTTGATTTTTGTCTTTTTTAATTTCATTTTTATATTACTTTATTTTTATTGTATTTAAAAAACATTGGTCTGTGATGGATTGGGGAAAAAGCTGGTCCTTCACCAGAGATAGTTTGAGAAACATTGTTCTGGTTTCTTTTTGGGTTGATTTTCAATGTATTTATTTACCTTTACAACACATACACCATCCAGTTGGAATGGAGGCCCCCCAAAAACAGTGTTTCTGCCTTCTGAACAAGTATTTGTCTGAATATCAGCCCCACCTCTCCTAAAGGTTTTCTTTTCCTGATTTACCCAATCCTATGAAATGGTTCGGGAGCAGAGCAAACCTTTACCTGGTGGGACAGCAGGAGAAGCCAAGAAGCCAAAGACAAAGTCCTTTTTTACAACCTGTTTAAAGTCTGGGGAGGGTGGCAGGCAGGGAAATAGAAAGGGTCAGAGGCTACGGTTTGTTGAGTGCTTATAATTTAACATCTTTTCTTATATATCCATTACAAAATACAAGATTATTTTAGATGCAAAGGACTGAAGACATGATATACATTTATATGTAAGATTAGTCTCTTTTGTTACAGAATTGAAATTGCAGTTTTTAAAGAGTTAACAGCAGATATTCATCCAAAGGGAAAGATGTTAAGATAGATAATACAGGAAGGTAAAAAGAGATCTTGTGTTTAATAATGACTTTATTAGATATTTTTTATTTTGTTCTTCTTTGTAAAGATTTTGAATAAGACCTTAGGAGTCAAGGTGCTTAATCAGAAGGAAACTTCTATTTACGTTAGGTTACTTTTCATGTGTCTATTATCATCCCAATTTATTTGATTGTATCTGATTTTATAACAGAAATTCCACAAATACTCCAGCTGCTGCCATACTTTTAATCCAAACGTGCTATATATTCTACTCTAAAATAATTCCTCTAATGCTTTACTGACCTGTTGAATTCTTAGATGGCAGTGCTTCTAAAAATAAAATGTTTATGACATAAATTTTCTTGAGCAATACATATTTATAAGGCCATTTGTATCCCATTTTGAAAATGACTTCAGGTTGGTTTCCTGTCCCCTCCTTTGTTTTCTAAAGGCATTTCCTTGGGACCTACATACTTTGCTTTCTCAAAGCTTTTATTATACAGGAAATACTTCGCATTATTTAGGAAGGCATTTGAAAATAACATGGTCAGCCACCTTCCTTCTAACATCACTAATTTCTTCCTTTTGCTCACATTACCTTAGATTTCAAAGGATGAGTCATGTGATAAATTGATCATTTTATGAGATAAGTGGGCTGTTAGAAACCATTCTCCACTCACCTACAGTGGCTACATCTTTCTCTTCCTGGACAAACCCATTCATATTTACTGCTTCAATGATCATTACATTCAGAAAGCTCTCACATCACCTTCTTTCAGTCCTGAGCAGTGTCCTTGTTGACAATATGAATTTTCAAAAGCCTGATAAGTACCTTTGCTTGCATATACCTGGGTTCCTTAAACACAATGCATTTGAAATGAAATGGATGTTCTCTGCCCACTTTCATTCTCATCCCTGATGAAATACTTTACTCTTTTGTATGGTCATTTTTTTTTATTAGTGGTTATATCAATCTTCCAGTTGCCTAAGATACAATAACTTATCCATCTTCCTTTCTCCTTTATCTGATTAGTCACTAAATCGTGATTTTATCCCAAAAATGTCTTTTGTATCTTTTTCCATCTCTTCTCTTCATACTCCTATTCCTCTTGGCCTGCATTTTCCTTCTTGCTTCTAATTTTTTGCCATCAATTTCACTTGCCATTCTGCCACAAATATTTTCTTTCTAAATCACAGGTTCGTTCATAATGACCTTTCCTCAACTCAGAAATCTTCCAGTTTTCTACTACTTTCAGAATAAATTCAAACTCTTCAGCATGGAATTCAAGGCCTTTCAAGATACGTGACTTAATATAAATCAGAACCTCACTGAATTCAGTTATCTTCCTCATTTCCAGGACTTGCCCTTTCACATGTTTCTGTCTTTTGGAATATTTTTCTTTCTAATCTTTTTCTTTGTTCTTATTGTTCTCCTAAATTTTCAAAGTTTACCTGAAATGCCTCCTGATTTCCTGTACACAGGAGGCTCATTCCTCTGAAAGCCTAGGGTGATTGGTCTGGGTCTCTACTTTGCTTTGGTTTTATTATGAATATAGTGTAGTTTTATCACAGATTCATTTAACTTACTCAATCATCTATATATGTGCTCAAAATTTCAATAGTACTGTTGACTCTACCTCTATCTGCCATCCTTTTAAAAGAAAGCATGAACTGAAAGTCACAGATTTTAAGTTCCTCATTTAGGTCTCAGGTCCCAGAAGCTTTTGATAGCAGCATCTTGCTGAGTTGTGGCCTGTTGTGGTCCTAGTTTGGGGGCATGTAGCATATTTTGCATGTTTTAACAGTCCCCAAATGCTAGTCCAGTGGTAAAGAAATACTTAATAATAGGTCATTCCTTCTCTGCCTGTGCTGGACTAATTTAGAGATGTAGGTTCATTTTTGATGTGGCATTTTCCTAAGGAGATTTTTGATTCTTGAATATGAAACAAATCTACAAACTTTCAGGTTTTAAACTTTAAGTTTTAGAGTTTTGAATTTCCTAAGGGAATATATATGTCACTTGTTTCCCTTTTGGCACATATCATAATGCTCTACTCACAGTGTTTGATAAACGCTGTTTAAACTAGATTTATTTTGACTTCATCTCAACAGCATGGGACTCATAGGGACAGCAAATAGTCTCAAACAATATTAGGATTCTCCTATTCTGCTGTTTTTATTATGTGGTGGAAATTCTATATATCCTCTCCTTTAATACTTCGTGACCAATTGAAAAATTCTACAGGAAACCCTGACTACTGCTTTTATGAATTACTGCAATCAGTAAGAATTTTAACTTCTTGCTCCAGTAAATAAAAGTGTTGGGCTGTTCTGATTAATTTGCTTGAAATCCAAGGAGAATAAAGTTCACCTTAGTCCTCCAAAGAATCAGAAAACACTGCAAAGCGGCTCACACATGTAGTGAATTTGTCTCACGTAGATTCAGACTCACAAATTATAGCTAACTGTAACTTTCAGGTATACTCAGTGTTTTTAGTTTAATAGAAGAAAACAGTGGTTCAGTGTACTTACATATATGTATACACACACATATGTTTGTGTATATATATAGCCATGTAACATTATTACATCTCAGTAATTGGAAACTCTCCTTTTCTGTAATGTGACATTTTAATACCTTTGCAGGAAAAATGACACAGTCTTCTGCAAGTTGTAACATTTCAATTTTACACTTTAAAGATTTCATCTTTTGATGGAATCCCTTTTACAACCTGACTAATGTAAAGTTATGTTGTCTCTCATTCCACCTTTGATCATCTTTTCAGTAGAGCAAGGCTAATGTCATCATCATCATTAAGCCCTGGAAGAATTTCCTGCTGGTTTTTTTAGATAATCACAATATTTTTTATTTTATAAAGAGCATGAAAAGAGTTTCTGCTTCTCTCTTCTTATTTCTTTTATTGAGTGTTGGGGATGGAGGCAAAAAGGAGAAAGAAAATAAGGATCCTGAATAAAGCAATCTTAACTATACATTTAAATTAAAATTTCTTGCAGCAGTATTGTCCCATGTGTTTTCTGTATGAGCCTCTGCCTAGAAATGAGGGTTTGAATTTAGGAACCAGGTTAGATTTTCATCTAAATTGTCACATTTCAACTAAATTTTACCTCATTATGAGTAGCCAACTGCAATAACTACCAGAAATTTGCCCTGAAAGTGGAAGCTTATGGTTTTTAGAATTTGGCCTACTATCCTGCCTAATATTTTCTACCACCACTCACATTCCAGTTAAGCCATTGACAATAGATTACAGTTTTATTATATTAATGTTACCTTTTGGGTTGGTTTTGATAAAGCTTTTTAATAATTGCAATATGATAAATGTTATATGAAATTATTTCATATATGCACATCATATCTGCTATGCCTTATCATGTCAAAGGAATACTGTTAGTATCTGGACTGCTCTAGAATTTTAGTGGAGTCTGAGTAATTAATTGTCTTCTGAAAGGTCATCTTGGTTGCTTCCACATTTAGGAAGGCACATTATGTTTCAGTCATAAAGTACTTAACCATAGCTTTGGTTGTTTGTTTCTTACCATCATTATATGAGGTCAGTAAGAATTATCTTTGTTGCTATGATTCTATGAATAGACGAATTGAAGCATATGGAAATAGATGGAAACTGTGGTTAAGCCAGCTACCCAAAATTATAACCAAGGTCACAGATACGATAGAGATCTGAAATTACATGTCTAAGTCCCTATGTGTTGTTTCATTGTTCAATCAAAGGAGGCAGATTACTTCTTAGATGTTGTATGTTTGCAATTTTTAGCTTGGAACAAAATAATATATTTATATAGCACCTTTAAATTTCATCTCACCCAATCATTCAGCAAATTTAGTGCCTACTTTGTGACCTGCACTATGAAGGAGTGTGTACATGACAATGCCATATTTTCTGTCTTCACAGAGCTTCATGTACGCAGTTCATCTTAATACCAAACACAGATGAGGGAAAGTCACATAATAACCATCATGTAATCTGACAATTTGTCCCACCCCCATGTCTTGCTTGGACTCTTGTAATAGCCATCTAAGTCGTCTCCTGCCCCTGCTCTTGCCGTTTGCAGTCATTCAGCCACAGGATATCTAGAGGTGTGTATCTAAAATGCAAATGTAAGCATGTTACCCCCTTGCTCAAAATCTTTCAAAAACTTTCCAGTATCTATGATAGTGAACAACATAAGCTACAAGTTTGGATTCTCCTGGAATGTCTTTAAAAGTGCAGAATACTGGGCCCTACTTCACACATACAGACTGAGAATTTCTAGTGGGGCTGGGAAATCTCTGGTGGGGTTTGAAAATTTGCATTTGAGCAAGAATCCTGGAAAATTCTAATGCTTGGCAAAGTTTAAGAATCACTAGTAATAAAGACAGCTAAAAAAAGTTCTTAAATATGATTGCATTGCTTATACTTCTGCTATTATTATGGACTCTGTTCAAGCCATGCTTGATTACTTGTATTTTCCTATTTATTTTATGTCTTCATGCTTTTGCACAAGTTACACCTTCTTTCCTGAATGCCCATTCTTATCTTTTTAACTGGCTAATTTCTACTTGTTCTTTAAGAAGCAATAGAAACAATTCTTCATCTGGGAAGCCTTCCTTGACCTCCCACCTCCCACAGAGAACTATTCTCACCCCTCTTGGTGCTCCTATCACACTTAATAAATACTGTCATTACAGTGAGAAAAGGTTCAAGTTAAAGTTAGTGGGCAGCTGTGAGTATTGTGACTGAAAACGGGGATGAACTAATGCCCCTGACTGTGACTGTGGGGGTGGTAGTTATATTTTATCCATTTTCTATATCAGCATTCATTATAATGGTTATCATGTAGAAGGCATTCAGTAAGTTTTGGAATAATATATTTAAAAAAATGTATAATAAGAAAAAAATAGGACTTTTTCTGTTTCCTAGAGCTTAGTAATTGAAGTCAGGCCAAAGTTGAAGAAAAAATAACTAAATGCATTCCATTCTCAAGATAGCTACCCAAAATTTTTGCTGTATTTCTCCTGCCAGGCCTTACTAAGTGCCAGTGGGATCGATCTTTCTTTTACCATTGATGACCTCAACCTTACCTTCAGCCCAATATATCTAAGACGTACAGAGAGACAAGAGATAAAGGGAGTGTTATCAGCATTATGGGCCTCATGGAAAGTGAATTGTGGATGATGTGAAGCATTTACACCATGAGTACTAAACGTAGGCACTCTGCCACCAATTCAAATGATGAGGACACTCTAAGAGAATCACTCGCATACCTATACTTACATACTATACTACGGTACACGAGTCTGGTGTTTTTTCTCTCAATTGAATATACACCTGGGCAGTGGATTTCTGACTGTCCTTCTGGGAAAGAATTGGAGAGAGAGAGCAGGGCACCCTGGGGTGGGTGTAAAGCTTTGTGCATGCACACTGGATGTGTGAATTTCTTCTGTGTCTAGTGCACAGTGGGAAAGGTAACTGATTTTTCTGGGTTGTGGGAGCCAACCCAGAAAGGCTAATGGCCAGGGAAGATGCCTTTACATGAGGTGAACAACTTGAGTTGGAACCTGGGAGGATCATGGTGAAAGAGAAAGAACTTGAACTCCCATACCCAGGAACTGTGGAGTGGAAAAACCTGTGGGGGCGGTGGTACTCTGAGACAGGTGTGCCTTATGAGGGAGGCACACTTGACAAGCAGAAGCCACCAGTCGTTGTTCAAAAAAGCAGCAATAGGCACTACCGAGAGGATTTTGGCTATACCATTAAGTACACTGATGTTCACTATTTCCCTTTCTCCTTAGCCTCCTTATTAAGTAGCTACTCCCTAGAAGAGGGAAGAGAAGAACACAGCTCCTTTCCAATTAATATTCCTGAAGCCACAATTATAGCCAACAATGGGGATGAGCAAAGCTTTAAATGGATTATTATGTGGAATTTTAAACAGTGTTGAACTCTATAGTCAACATGTCCAGAGGGCTGTAGAAACCGCGTAAGATGGTCATGAAGGAATCTGCTTCCCAGTAGGGAACTGCAGTTCAACAAGAGTATTTTGGAAAGCAGTGATTAAAGAAAAATAAACCATTCTATATTTTTATACCATCAAGTTGATTTAAGAAAATCTAGTTTACTTGAATGAAAATAATGAGCAGTAGAAGATAAGATGCATTCACCAATGGCTAGTTATAATCCAGTGATATCATTTCACTTTCTAAAAGTTTTTATAGAGGTTTGGAAATACCCATATCCAGTTAAGATGAACAAGGAAGCCTCAGGATTAGGACAGTAGAAAAAGGAACTTGTGGTTTGTACATGTATCTAAAGGAATAAAAGTGTAAATGAGAGTAGGGTGAAGTTTATGTTGAGTTTAGAAAAGAAAAAAAAAACCAAACAAACTCCTTCATCAGTTTTTACTTGATGTTCTGCATTCAGAAGAGGCACTGCATTGAAGTGGGGAGGTTAAGCATATCACAGGGAGTAGGACGTCTCTGGGTTGGGCTTTGAAGTCCAACAGGCCTGACTATGCATCTGGACTCTACTCCCTAAAGCAATGAGATGTTCTCTGGACTTCAGATTTGTTCCTAGTAAGTAAAAACAACCTCATTACCCACTTTGAATGCAAATATTATTGTGCAAATAAGTGAAATTATATACACGCATAATATGATAGCTGACACGGAGTAAACCCTAGCAAACATGAACGTCTTTTTTTCTGGAGAAGCATATTCCACTGCTAGAGAAGGCAGTAGTTCCTCACGTTCTTCTAATAGATGAAACCTCTCTCAAAAATATCCAACTTTAACTCCAGTTCAACCCCCATCAAGCTACTTTTACATAATAAATTCTATCTTCCAGATGCTTTGATTCTAATGATGGGTGATTTGGATGGAGATGCCAGTGTAGATAGGTTTATGAAACCCAGAGCTCCATTCTGTGTTAGTGAATCATTTTTCTCTTGTGTGTTTGGTTACTCACATCCTGACTTGATTCCTCAAAGCCTGATCTGTTCTTGGTGACGTGATCAAATTAGGATTCTGGATTAGCAAAACTAAAGGCTAGCCCTTGGAAAGTGGTGACCACACGAAGGTATGACTTCCCATTTTCTAAGGACCAACTAATCTTCATGTGTCAGATTGTTGTTACCTCTCTTTTGAATTGCTCTGCGGAACCACATTATGATCTTAAGAATAGACAGTTTTGGAAACGGCAAATCTAGACTGTTTCATGAAACTGCAGCTATAATATAGGTGTGCACAAAATGGCAAAGTCATCAGGCAGGATAGTTAGGCAGATTAAACAGCAGGTACACTCTTCTCCTCAGGGCAGAAAATGACATGAAACCGCAAGCAGGCATTAAGGAAAAGGGTTCACAGTGGTAAAGAATTGTTAGCCACCTGCCAGTTCAACACAACAGCAGGTGCACATGTTAAATGTTCATGAAATCAGAATGATTTTTTAAAGCTTTTGTATGGTTATAATGCCACTTTTCACCCTTTGAAAAAAAGACAGTGCTGAGGTGTGTTACGTGTTTTAAGTCTTTGTTTTGAGAATAAATGATAATTTTATTTCTTAAATTGAAGAAAAAAATCTAAAAACAATTCCGAATAAATCCACGGACATGCATTTTTACTATGAATTTTCAAAATTTAACCTTTCCCTCCATTGTAACATTTCAAAAATTTTAAGAATCCTTTGGTTAACTCTGCCACTAATTTTGATTTATTATATAAAAGGAGTTACTTTTACACAAATTGCTGCTTGATAGTATGCCTTGTGGTTTCTTGATGGCATGGTATATTATAAATTCTACCTGCAAAACTAATCTTTCTGAAATACTCCCTGGAATTATGTGTTGAGCCTTTATCTGATTGGACTTGGCATCTGTGTCAGAAATTATGATATCTGACACATAGACACTCAATAAATATTTTTTTCAATTAATTCATAAATTATACTGATTAATAGATTTTAGAACATGTCTTGAGGAGGATAAAACAATTTAAATTTTAAAAAAGTTCATAAAATTATATATGTTTAGTGTTAAAAAAGATATCAAAGGCTATCTATTTCATCCTCTTCATTTTATAAAACAGGAAACTGAGGGCTGAAACAGTGAAATGACTTGTAATTACCGGCTAATCATTTACAAATCCAAGTATAAAAATAATTTTTTTATTTAAACATTTAATTTTAAAGCATATATTCATAATTATACCAATTCCACTCTTACTTAAAAACTCAAGAAAATAATTTTAACATCGGTAACCCATTTGTAGATGATACAGATATTTTCTGATTTCCATTGGTGATTTATAATATCAACCCAGGATCCATTTAATCTTAAATGAGTAACACAGTCTAAACTTCTCAGTATTTTCACTAAGATAACTGTTTTAGCATAAATGAACCTTTATATTCACAGCTAATGCAAATAAAGTAAGTTTAATATTATAAAATAAAACCTTAAAACATTAAAATATTTACATTCTAGCCCTCTGCAGAAAAATGTTTGCTGACCTTGCTCTAAACTTTGAGAAATACACATGTGAGATCTTACGATTTCTCTCCTAGCTTCCAAATAAAGTTTATTTAAAATTAGGATTTTTTTCCCAAGCTTCTAATGCATTCTCAATCTTTTGAAACCAGGTCAGAACTGGAAAAAAAGGAGGCCAACAATCAAGTGACAGTATTTTAATAATCCAGAAAGAATATATCAGATATAACCTAATCTTATTTTAATATCAGGAAAATAAATACATGTATTAATTGTTTCACAATTCATTCAGTAAAATATTTCTTTTTGAGCACCTAATCCATGTTGGGAACTGTTCTAGGGTCTGTATATAGAGGGGTACCTTTCAGACAGTTTATATTTTCCTGGAGTGGGGTAGTCAATAAGTAGTTACATAAATTAGTTAGCTATGTTTTGAAGAAGACAAAGCAAACTGAAAGCATAGCTAGGAGCTTGTGAAGGATGGGAAAGCACCATTTAAAAACTTGCCAACATTTATCAAATGACTACAATGTGCCAGATAATGTTCTTTGCAGTTTAGACCTATTAACTCATTGAATGCTAACAACCACCTGATGGGTAGATACAGTTAAACCCATTTTACAGATAAGGAGTCTGAGACAAAGAAGAGATCAATAACTGCCTAAGTCTCTCAGCTAACGTGGTAGAAACAAATATTTGAGTCTTGGAAGTACAAACTCTGAATTTATCACTGTGCTGAGTGATCAGTGAAGATTTCACTAAGTTTACCTATTGAATGCTAACATGGGTCAAGCCATCAAAATCCTTGTGGAAGAGAGTTCTAGGCAGAGGGAATAGCAGGTATACAGGATGGAGGGCTGAGATGAACTAGGGCTGTTTGAAGACTAGATAGTGTGGCTATAGTAGGAAATGAGGGGGAAAATATTAAGAAATGGTGTGAAACTATATCTCAGCATATAGGCCATGGAAAAGGACTTAGCTTTATTCTACATGTTATGGCTTTAAATCAGGAAATGGCTTTATTTGACTTATGTTGTGAAAATACCTTTCTGACTGCTCCTGGGAAATGGACTGCAGGAGAACAAGAGTAGCAACAGTAGAAACAAGATAAAGACGAGACTGCTAACTGTCTACCCAATATTCCTCCTCTCTTCTTTCTTCTACTAATATAACCCCATTTTTTTTCAGGTTGCTATGCACACTTGTAAAAATTCTATTTCTCAGCCTTCCTTGCAGCTTGGAATGGTCATGTAATTGCTGTGGCCAGTAAGAGATAAGCTGAAATCTCTCGGTGGGACTTTGGGGTAAAGCTCTACATATGGAGCTGACTCTGCCAGCAGCTGTTTTTCCTTCTCTTGATATTCCCCCCCCCCAAAAAAAAAAAACATAGAGGTAAAGGATGGAGATGCAAGGGCCGAATTGCAACTGTAAGGAGATGTGGAGGATGGAATCTGCGATGTAAGGATATCTCAGGGAAAGATTAGGTCAGAGACCGAGGATTGTTGCAGAAGACCTGGACCACTACATTTCAACTTCTAGTTTAATGACAGGAAAAAAATCAGCTTCACTTTTATCTATGCCACTTTTATTTTCCAATATGCAGTCCAATGAATTCCCTAAACTGAAAATGGAGAGTTCTCAAAGTAATCCAAGCAAAAGAAGTTAGTGGTTCAGGCACAGTGGTATTTATGGATATAGTAATTGAATGTAATACTGTCTTGGAGAATGCACTCCATAGATATTTACTTGAAAGAACAATGAATGAATAAACAAATGAGTGAATTGAATATTTTAATTTGCTAAAAGGATAATTAAGGTAGTTAAAAGACTATACAACTAAAATTCAACATGGTTGCAATCATGTTAGAATATATATAAAAAATAAAGTAATGTGCAAAAGGGAAAATAGTAATATCTTTCTAGTTAAAATAAAAAATGTGTAAAAAGTTAAATTTAGATTCTTAAAGAGCCTTTTAATTGTAGGTTCATTTGGAAGGAAAGCAAACTAAATCCATCTAGGCTACTGTATATAGGCAGCTTCCCAGAGGCAGATCAACATTCCAATCCTGTCAGATGGGGGAAACTATCTTTTTCTGAACTCTAGGAAGACAAAGTCTCTAATCTTTTCCCTTCCAATCCTTACAGCTTTATATATACCACATTTGCCAGATTGAGACTTTTGGTGGGTACATTATGGGCTTTTTAATACCTCCTTTTGTGAAATCAATGTAATCTGTATCTACTGCCTGCTTTATACATTAGGGGATTCTGTAAACCAAGCAGAGAATTTAATAACAGTGGTAGCTGATGCACTGGATAATTTAGAGATGCAATCACCTGACAGTCGATTCTTCAGTGACTCCACTTATCCTGAAAGAGGAAAAAGAAAATGCTGAAGTTGTCAGTCCACTTCTATTTTTTATGGGCGAATTTTGCACTTTTTGGAGCTATGAGATGGAGGTGCATTGCAAGAATGAACTTCACATGCCAATCTGCAAAGTAATCCTTGCTCTCTCTTGTGATGGGAATAACACTTTTGGTGCATTTTTCACCTGAGGACGGCAAAGCTCCTCATTAAAATGGATTTATTAAACCTCCAGAGCCCTCTGTAGAAGAGGGATGGTCAGCTGTTATTTCATCAAGATGGGAAACCTGGGCAAAAAGAAGTATAAGTGACTAAATTATAGTATCACAGTTTGACAAACTTTATATGCTTTTTGTCCTGGGTTTATAACTGAAGTCAGTACAGCCATGGGCATATTGGTACTTTAAGCACCAGTGGTGTACAAGGAAGAGAAAAATGCTAGATGCAGGATTTCTCAACCCCAACACTATTTGACGTTGTGGGTCAGATAATTCTTTATTGTGAGGTGGATCTGGGGGCTGTCCTGTGCATGATAGGATGTTTAACAGCATCCCTGCCCGACTAGTTGCATCCCCCACTGTGACCACCAAAAACATCTCTGGGCATTGCCAAATGTCTCACACGGGACAGTATGTCCACTGCCCCTGCATCAAGAACCACTGTAAAATGATGTAAGCTGAAGAGTGAACTTACTAGGGAACTTAGAAACACATCTAGGTTCTAGAACTAGCACCTTAGAAGAGGTCCAGCTTCACATATAGGGTGTACGAAGGTAAGGTGCAAACACAAGTTTGATTTAAGCAAACGTTGTAATAAAACAGTGAGATGATTCAGAAGAAAACTTCAGATTGCAGGTAGTACTGAAGCTAATGGAGAAGGCAATAGTGATTTAAGTTGAGTTACCCATCTATTCACCCAAAATGAAATAAAGCTGATAAAAGATAGGTAAGCCCTCACTGAGCAGACTGGGACATTGGGCTGGGTGAGTGTCAGGCAAGAAACTGAAACCTGGCTAGAGGCATAGAATGAATTCGTTCCCTGTCACTTCTTGGTCATGACAGATGATAATTTCTGAGGCTGAGCACACCCCACATAAACTTCCTTGGGAAGTGAGTGGTGCTGAGCCTGGTAAGGAAAGGCATCAATAACGATGGAGAAGGGCAAGAGAGAGCAGGAGTGATTATTGATCAGAGTTTCACTCCCTTCATAATTACTGATTAGTTGCCAGATACTAATTTATCCCCTGAGTCTGCATTAAATCAACTCTGAAGCTGTAATTACTGACAGAAGTAGTAATTTTTATGTATTTAAATATCATTTAGAATTTTTAAATAGCAACTGTAAGAAGTATTGATCTTGTCATCCAGTATCTGAAAGAAGGGCTTCCCCTTTGGGGCTGGCAATCCTTTTCACTTTCTGTGATTAACTGTGAGTCTTCTTCCAAAAGTACTAAGAATATTTTCCCATAGTTAAATATACTCAAACCAGCTTAGAATTTATATGGGACATGGTAATTTTTACAGTGACCTGTCACTCATTAATTCGTCTATTCACCCACCCACCCATCCATCCATCCAAACAGTTCAACTACAGATATTTTTGAGCACTTTTTGGTGTTAGGCACACATCAGAATATGGGGCATGCACATGTAAATAAATGTGGAACCCGACCTCAAGTAGATCACAGAATCTTAGGATATGATACTTAGTTAATTATGGCAATATTAATTTATGCCACTTGCAGCACATAACAGGCAACCATGACAAAGATAGTTAAAATTTATTTCAGTTAAAATTTAAAGAATCACTGCTATTTCACTGGGTGAAAACATGGATTTTAGGACACAACAGTCAGGCCCAGCAGGGAATACAGGGGTGTGAAAGAATGTCATAGTGAGTAAAAAGGAATACAATTGACCAAAGCAGTTGGAGCTAAGCCTAGAAAATGGGCAGGGGCAAGTTTGTGAATATTCTTGTTCAGCATGCTAGGGGATTTCGATTTTAACTTTTTAGCAGAGGACTTTTACAGCAATAGTGTAACTTGACCAGGTTCATATAGAAAGATCATTCTGAAGGCAATGTGGAAGATTCATTAGACTTGAACAGATTGGTAGCATTGGGACCAAGAAAGACTGATTAGCTGGCTTTTGCAATAGTGAATGTGACAAATGATGATGACCTGAACTGAAGCAGTGACAATGGGATGGAGATAAGAGAATTAGTCTGAGATATGTTTAGGTGGTGGGAGTAAGTTGATTTGGTAATTGGATTGGTTTTATATAAAAATGTTAGAAACTGATGAATCAAGGACCAGTGTTCACTGATTCTGCCTTTAGGTCAACATGGTCTACCCATGAATAGTTTGGCAGTCAATATCAACCACAAACCATGGACATTCCCATACTATTATAAACTATCACTCAGGAACTTTCTGGGTAATTTTTCCAGGTGTGTTTTATTTTATTTTATTTTCTTAGCTTTGACTTAGGGTATTCATTTGACCCTAGGCTCACTTTTATTTTCCTCTTGACTGTCTGGAGACACGACCACTAATCTCTCCCCGGTTGCTTGGACTCACACTCTAACATGGATAGACATTATCTACATAGAGAGTTATGTCAAGTGTTTATATTGGATGCTGGATTAATGGAGATCCTTTAATTAAGAAGAGAATGTCCATTTGTAGATATCTAGATATGTAGATATTTATCTGGTAGCTCAAGAATCAGTACAGGGCAAAATGCAAATATGAATATTCTCAAATTTTATCTGGCCATTGATTTCATGAGCATGAATATGACCTTGAGAGGGAAATGTCTACAGTAAGAGAAAATCAAAGAAGATCAAAGAAATTAGTAAACAGAGTATTTCAAGGCTGTGTAAAGATGTGGGGTAAAATGAAGGGAAAAGAGGGAATTAGTAATAGAGTTAGGAAGAGAACGATATTCTGAGATCAAGAGGGGAAAAAATTCTTAAGAAGACGACAGTGGCAAATACTTCTGAGAGATCAAGCAAAATAATGAATTTGAAATTCTGACTAGATTCTGAACTTATGAAGGGCCTAGCTATAATATAAAAATTTATTTTATTAAGTAATGAAGGCAGAAGTTATCTCTGTGGGTTAAGAAGGGATTGGGAAGTGAGAAAATGAAAAAAATAAATACAGTCTGTTCTTTCAAGGACTTGGGCAGTAAGGTGAATTACAGAGCAAGGATTATGTTCTGGGAGAAATATATGACCAAGAAAATATCTTTAAATAGAAAATAATAAATATGTTCAATATGCTGAGAAGAAAAGTACAAACTCCAACAAAAAGAGGGTATCATCAATAAAATAGGGTTCCCAATGGAACAGGAGGGGAATGAGAAATTAACATGGATGGAGCTGTCTGTCTTGGCGGTGAGGTGAGACATCTCTTTTGAGACATAAAGAAGAGGAATAGGTATGGGGGAGATAGTAGGTTGGTAGATAGTAGATAGATGAGTTTGAATGTGGTAGAAGAGAAGTTGATGTAGTTAATGTTTCATAGCCTATTAGATTCTCAGAGGAGGAGGATGCAAGATAATTTGCTGGGACTGAGAATAGCAGACTGAGACGGAGTTGTACACATATAATAAAGACTTAGAATAACCAAAAAAAGGGGCACTAAAGGGAACAGCCTATAGAGAGCTGTAAAAGGAATTTCAAACTTTACTGCAGTTGTTTAATTGAGGCCAGATACGGTATTTTCACATCACAGTTTAATAGCATAGTTGTAGAAGCATACATGTTAGTTGGCTAGGTCTTGGGGTAGGAATTCTTCATAAGGACAAAGAAACGAAAAAAAAGAAGGAGGAATTAATCTTTATTTAGCTTCTATATCTACTGATCAACTTTACACACATTACCTTATTTAATCATCACAAAATGTTTAGAGGTAGACATTACTTCCATTTTACTGAAGAAGAATCTAAAGCTGAGAAATCATAGTGCCTTAGAGAAGGTCACAAGTTCTGAATGGCAGAAACAGAATTTTAACCTGCATATGTCTTTATATCTAGCGCCCTTTCAACAAAATTATGCTAGGTAAGAATTAGGAATTATTTGAGGTCATTAACCAGTGGGTCTAGATGAAACATAGACAGGAATTTTAAAGGTATAGAATAGGGTCAAGAGAAATGGTGATTAAAAATTATTGAGTAATTGGTGCATTTGGAGCATATCCTTAGTGGATGTAAAAGAAGAGATGGCTATAGCCAGAAAGTGAAAATCGGAAGGTCAAGATTTCAAATGTAAAGAATGTCCAAGAGATAGAGAATCCTATTGTGGGGTCCTAAGAGTCTTTGCTTACCTTAAAGGTGAATTGTTCTGAGTTCTGTAGTTAAGGAACAGTGATACTGGAACACTGATTAAGCTAACTAGATAATCATGTGAAAATGAAATGGTCCTAAGGACTTAGGTTGGCAAAGAAGAGGATAGACCTCATCATTGAGGTACCAGAAAGATAAGGGTAAAAATTCTCACTTTGCCACTTTTAAATGTCACCTTTGGAAACTTGAAATCTTCTCTAAGTATTGAGAGACAAGAACCTCAAGAACAGATGAAGAAGGAGGATTTTATTTTATGATTTGTTTTTAACCAGCCTTTCAATCAAATTTCTACTCCCAGTTAATCTTTCATTAAACCCATAAAATTATACTTTTTTGGTAATATTTTAATAACTTCTGTCTATACCTGGGAACTTTTTTTTTCTTTTCAGCATTAATAAGTGATTTATAAATCTCTTTAGTTCACTTTGGGTAACAGTGATTAAAGCAGGATGGCTTACTTTAGTAGAAAATGGGAAAGTCTCCTTGCTCTGTTGTCTTGCCCCTCCTCATTTATTTTGAAGTACAGAATAATGGAATTGATTAATCCTGCTCAATTTGTGGTGCTGCTTTATTAACCAAAACTGCTTTTTAAAGTCTATTTATAATTATCTCTCAACAAACCATAGATAAATGGTTTTACTATAGGGGATTTATGCTAAGTCAAATTATTGGGAAGGAATAAAGTCTCTGCTTTTAATTACAGCACTTCCTATTATTATTAGGAAAGAAGATGATTTCTCCAGTGGGTGCTAAGGATATGAAAAGCATTTTTATTCTTTATCATAATCAGAAAAGAAAAAAGCTAAAACCAATCATAAAAGTCCATAAGTGACCCTAAACTGCTTCCTGTGGGGAAGAATAAGCCCTAAAACCACAGATCAGTTAGAAACCTCCCACTGTGTGCTACGCTTTCAGTGCCATCATACATAGCTTTAATGTAGTTATTTTTTCATCATCATCCCCTGTTAGTGTCTTCTGGGTGTCAACTCTGGCCAGAAGAACTAATACTACAGCTAATAATGTAAAATAGGATATTACCATTTTATTTGATAAATGTCACTTATAATGGGAGCAAAGTTTTATCTTTTACAATCAGAGAACACATTAACAGCATCTTTCCTTAGGCAAATAGGATGCTCTTAATCTCTCCTCTATTAATAATTCTCATGTATGCCCTACAGGTTCATTTTGTGCTTTGAATTTACTCTTTTTTTTTTTTTTTACTTATTCTAATTCAATGTATTTTCTAAAGGTGCTATAATGTACCATTTAAATCACTATCCTTGAAAATACTGCTTCTTCAAATTTTATTTAGATTTCTTTTGTGATGCTAATGACTAGATGAGATGGAAAAGAAGCAAGTTGGTAGATTAATGAGCATAAGGACACATTCGGAGACTTAAAATTTTGTTCCTGTATTATTGCAAAAGGCGGGAGGGATAAAAATCAGCATGTTGGATTGATAAATATATAAAATAAAATTTACTTCAAACCTGTGTAACCATTGTTAAGTACTTTTAAGTATGGAAGGGAACAATGTGAACAATTAAGCCAGGACAACAGAATTAATCCTAGGTAAACCAAATGCATGGTCACCCTGCTTTTATGCCCCTTATGCCATTTCAAGCTATTTTATGGTTATTTATGAAGCTTCCTTATCTGGTGGATTCAAAGCTTCCTGAACATATTGTTATTTCTCTCTGCATACCTTTGTATTTTCCCCAGTGATTTGCAGGTAGTACAACTTAAATTAATCTTTTCCCAATAAATGATAACTATTTGAAGTAAGTATTAGCATCTTCTACCACAGTGTGACCAGTATGGCACATAGCAACTTCAGCTTCAAATGGGAGAGGTGCTTCTAGTATCCTGCCTCTTTCTTTTATATGATAATAAATACCTCCAGAACTCGTATTACCCTCCAGAACTCTGTCCTAATTTTTTATCTTAAACTCACTTAAACATAATATTTTTGTATTGTGTTATCTGTAATTAGAAATATGTTCTACTTGGCTTCCAGTTGTTGAGTGTATGAGGTCCTGTCCCACATTCACCCAGCTTATACAAGGTCAAATCCTTGGCTATCTCTCTAAAACATTTTCAGTTTCTTCTCTCAGATATGACTGATTCAATTTACAGAGCAGGTACAAGTTAAGAAATACTTATTTTTCAATTACATTTGGACATTTCATGGAATTCTAGAACTTTAGAAGGAAAAAAAAATCACTTAAATATGACTTAACTAGCTCACTCTTGGATGCTAAGATCCTGATAATTAAAACTACTTATCCTAAGCCAAACAGTGTTGAAACAGAGATCTGTATTAATAAATCATATATATTTATATTTTTAATCTATATATGTAGATTGTAAAAATTTCTTATTTAAAAAAAGAGTATCTTTTCAGATAGTATATCCCCTGCAATCATCAAAAGTTTGACTATAGCAGTTTAACCAAATAAAAGCTTATGTTTCTTAGATAAATAAAAGTCTAAGGACAAGTGATACAGTGATGATATGGGAGCCTTAAAACATCAACATTTTAAGCTCCTACTGTCTTTCCACCCCATCATCCAAAGCCTGTCATTTCACTCTCCTGATTGTCTCATAATCTCAAAGAAGCTACCCAATTTACAGATTTCCACCCAATTTTCAGACAGGAAGAAGAAGGAAGGAATAAGAAGGAAGGACACTAATACATTTAGAAGGCGAAACATTCCCAGAAATCTCTGGGAGACTTCTACTTGAAGCTCATTGGCCACCCATGGCTATAAGAAAGCTGGGACATGTGGGCTGTTTCATATAGATGTGTGTTTATGTATAAACTCAGCCATAAAAAGTGTGATATCTTGCCATTTGTGTCAACATGGATGTACCTAGTGGGTATAATGCTGAATGAAATAAGTCAGACAGAGAAAGACAGATACCATATTATCTCACTTATATGTGGAATCTAAACAATAAAACAAATGTACAAACATAACTAAACAGAAACAGAGTCGCAGATACAGAGAATAAGTAGGTGGTTGCCAGAGGGGTTGGGGGAGAAGGGAGCAGAAGGAAATAGGTGAGAGACAGGAAAAGGTATAAACTTCTAGTTGCAAAATAAATGAGTCATGGGTATGAAATACACAGGGTGGAGAATGAAGTCAATAACTAACTGTGTAATATCTTTGTATGGTGATATATCATAACTAGACTGACTGTGGTGATCATTTTGAAATGTATAGAAATACCAAATCACTGTTGTATAACAGGAACTCACACAATTCTGTAGGTCATTTATACTTCAAAAACCAAGAAACGAACTCATGTGAAAGAGATCAGACTTGTGAGGGACCAGAGGCAAGGGAGTAGGAGAAGAGGGATTAGATGAAAGAAGTCAAAAGGAACAGACTTCCAGTTATAAGACAAGTAAGTGCTAGGGATGTGATGTACAACATGATAAACATGATTAACAGTGCTGTATGTTATATATAAAAGCTTTAAGAGAGTAAATCTTGAGTTATCATCACAAAAACTTTTTCCTATTTCTTTAATTCTGTATCTATATGAGATGATAGATGTTCTCTAAACTATATATGTAAGTCAAATCACTGTGCCGTACACCTTAAAACTTACACAGTACTGTATGTCAATTATACCTCAGTATAATTGCAAAGAAAAAAAAGCATACTTTGGAAAAATTGAAGTGACAGATTAGAAAAGGGAAAATGCTGTAGAACATTAAAGGGCAGAAACAGTGGCTTTAATATCAAGTCAAAGAAAATTGTAGTAGGGCAGACCAGCATCTTCCTCCACTATATTGCAAGCATGGATTTCCAAAACTAATTAAAGGAATCTCATAACTTTCATTTGGCTGCATTCAGTTGAAGGTAACTGAGAAAATAGGCTATCTTTATTGTCTCATACTTTCTTCCTTGGATGACTTTTCACATTTCTTCCTTTTGTGTCAGTATACCTAATTCATGAAACAGAGGTCATATTTAAAGGGAAAGTGGTCAGTGTAGAGGGAGGCAGGTTTTCTCATGGTATCATCTTGCCAAACATTTAAGCTTCTGTTTTGTTCTGTTCCTCATCACCACAATTTTAGAAGCCCAATATCAATAGTTTCTCTTTGGATCTATCAGATCAAAGTCTGAGACACTAGCATGTCTCAGGACCTTCTATGTGTGACCCAACTTAGGAGATCCTTTGTCATATATTATGGCAAATGTTTGGATGGAGATGGTTTCTGTTAATTTGAGAAGGCTACACTGTCAGAATTAGATTGTGAGCTTTCTGATGTTTTTACAGCTCTACAGGCAGAAATGAAGACTGGCAATAATTTATTTGTTGTATGCTGTCTTTTGTTGAGTATCTCCTGTGTATGTGTCATGGCATGAAAACCATTAAATATACTATCTTTTCAAATTTTCCTTACAATTTTACAATGTAGATAATGTCCTTTTGCAAATGAGGAAGCTGAGACTCAGAGTCTCACCCAAAGTTACACAAATAGTGCACAGTGAAACCAGGGTTTAAACCCATGTTTGGATGATGCCAACGTTTTTGAATGTTTATTCTGCTTATTCTGCCATTTAGGATATCTTTTCTGTCAATCACCAAAATTAAGACAAAAAATCAAATACTTCCAGGAAAGTGTTACTGGTTTCCTTGAAATAAGCATCTCTTTTCTACATTTCTGATGAAAGTATGCCACCAAACAAACAAACCAACCCTCCACTGGTATGCAGGCCAAAACAGTTATTGATTGAGAGTAGAAAATAGAGTAGGTAGATTTAGCTGTAGATTCAGCTACCAACATTTAGTATGTTTGCTATTAAGAACTTAGAAATCTGATCTCAATAATTGAAAACAATCTTTTCACAGAAAGAGTCTTGGTAAGATGGCAGCATACTGGCATGAGAGAGTTGGCATTTACAGCACCCACATGAAAAAGAGGGTGGTAAAAGTGAAAAAAGCAGAGAAAACATTTCAGAGTATTCCTATATCTTGTTTCATGAAAGAAAGCACTGTTCATCACACCAACAAAACATTTTTAATTAGGGGTCTGTTAATCTTCAGTATTCACCAATTTATGAATCATTCCAAATTGCATTTAGATATAAATAAACTGAATCCTCTTAGACTCTGAATCCTCTCAAGTGTCTCAAGCATGATGAAGACTACCCTTAGATGTTGCTACTTGTATCTAAGGCAGATTAAAGATTTCACTGCATTTTTAATCCATAATTGATTCTAATTTTGACTTTCACATATTCTCAAAAGAGTTATGACTGCCTTCTGATGTACAGAGTCTGGTGATTTGATCAACTAGTTCCACGAAATGTATGAAAAGCAGGAGGTAGACTGCTCCACGCCACGCCCCAGGAGCAATTTGCATCATGTTTGAGGCTACGTGACTCCCCCAGTGAACGAGATACTCAAAAAAGATTTCTCAGTGTTTGACATTTCAAAAACTTAGAACAGCTGAAGGCTGGAATGTCATTAACCGATGAGATTTGTTCAAGTTACTTCATTCCTCCTACTCTACCTAGTTTAATTGGTGTGTCAGTCTGTGGATTCATCCTGTGATAAAAGGCCAAATATCTACTGATTCTCCCAGCCTGACTGGTGAGTTTTAAGGGTCTCTGGAGCTGCTTGTAGACAATGAGACCATTCAGTGAACCTTGCCATTGAAGTTGACAAAGAAGCAGACTGAGTGCTGGGAAGAGTATCTCCACGTGCATTATTCTGGTTGTCACATGCATTATCAAAAGAGAATCAGAAAAGTTGTGGGCCACTGGCTTATGTAATGCCTTTCTTTTTTTTTTTCCTTTTCTTTCCTTTTTTTCCTCCTTTTAACAATAGAGTAATTAAATGTCACAATAAAATCCAAACTTTCTTGGATAAGGCAAGATTTTACTTTGTGAAATGGGTAAGAAGGTTTTGAAAGAAAAAAAAATACAATTCTGGAGAAAAAATTTAATATCCTGAAATCAGGTTTTTTTTTTCTGTTTCTGTTTCTGTTTTACTTTGGCTGGGCTAACACTCTCCCAGCCAATATACCCTCCCTATTATGTGTGTTCTGCAGTATCTGCTGTTGAATCTGACACGGCCTGGTAAACTGTTTGACCCATCATATCTGCCACAAGATGTTCAAATGATAGGGCTGGTCTATTAAAAAAAATCAAAAGAAGTATATAAAGTGAGATGTTAAATAGGCCTTTAATCATGGTAGGAGGCACATTTCTTGTCCAGGGAGTGGACAAGAAGGTAAAGAGAACAGGGGTTTCTAGAAGCATTATGAAAGGCATCAGAAATATCTCTGCACCCCGGGCTAGTAGAATAGGTAGTTGGAATCTGTCATGAATTCAGGTGATTGACGAAAAAGATGAACATGTGTCAGTGAAAGACACTAAGATTGCATCATCACAGGGGCAGCATCACAGTGCTTCGAAGTAGTTCTGATTCAGTCTCCCCTCCCACTTCTAGAAACTCATCTTCCTACAAAGTAAAGAATGTGAACATAGTTGTACACAGCATCTTCCTTTTCAGAAAGTTAACTATTATTTTTCCAAATAAGCTACATCTTGGTGCCTTTCAATCCTCATATTCTAATACTCCTTTTACATTTCTTACTTTCCAGTCAAACCAAATCGATTGCCACCTGAACACATTTTCTATTTCTATGTCTTACGCTGTTCTGTCAGCTGGTATTGTCAGAGCAGGCAGATAGCTAGATATGAGCAGAGAAAGGGGGACACAGACCAAATGGCAGGAATTGGGCAGAAAGGTGGGGCACAAGCCAAATGCAGGAAACTACACATCATGTAAGCAGCAGGGGTCCTTGGGCAGAGAAAGAAAAGCAGGAACCTTGGGGCAGATAAGGGATCATGCCTTTTGGGATGGCAAGTGGCCTGGAGAAGAACAAAGAAAGGTGAGAAAAGGCAGGAATTTCCAGTGTGCGAATGTAACCTTTTGCTCATTATGCCCTCATTTCAATAAAATTAGCCTTGCAGATCAGAAGTACCCATCATGCACTGACGCCATGACACTTCTCATCCAGGCTAAATAAGGACAAAATTTCCTCCTCCCTTTGGGTAGGTGGAGTTGGGATGATAATCAAGGAATAGGACCCCAAACCCTTCCCTCCCCAATGAATATTCCGCCCATTCATTTTTACACCCTATGTAGCTAACTTGCCAAAGAAACTCAAGGCAGCCGCTCACCTGAGCCTGCCCACTCTCCCCTGAGAGTGTACTATCCATCCTTTAATAAAGCCTCACTTAACCTTTTTTTAACCTCTAAGTCTTGTCTCTGAATTCTTTCTGGGACGGGACAAGAACCTGAAACACCAGTTGCAGTATGACCTTTCTTCCATCTTATTCCATCCATCAGACCCTGGCCACTGTGCTGCCTCTTTTCTGAAAGCTTTTCTGGTATGCCCAGCCAAAAGAAATCCCTCCCTCCCTTGAATTCTTCTGTTTCATTTTTATCTCTCTGATGGAATTCATGTAGAAAAATCTCCTTGAGTGTGCCATCCTTAATATGAAACTATATTTTAATAATCTAGTTAGAGTTTCTATCTTGTCAATAGAAAACAATATAAGAATAAAGAATGAAGGTTTTCCACCTTTATTTTTATACATACTTTATTTTGAAAAATTACATAATATTCTGAAATGAGTGTTTGTATAGTAATGATGAAATAAGAAGAAATAAGAAGTTGTTTATTGAGAGGTATGTCATTAGCTTATACCATGCAAGATAGGTATTGTTATCTCAGCTTACATATAGTAAAACCAAAGTTTATGAATAGTAAGTGACTTACTAAAGGGCACGTAGCTAATAAATATAGCCAATAATCCCAAAGCCTGGCCTTAAAAATGGCAATCTTTAACAAAAAGAATCTCAGTAAGAGATTAAGACAAGGCATCTACTGAGGAAGAGATCTTTCTGCTTCATTGCTTTATTCATTCATACAGTTATTAGACAGATATTTTTGAGCCCCATATTAGGCACTGTTCTGGACTAGAATGCTGCAGTGAACAAATATATTTGGTCACAAAAGAATTGCTGAATCTCTAGCCATCACATATACATTCTAGGCAAAATGAAGGGAAAAGGGAAAAGACATATCCTGCCTTTTAAAGGAGTTTTGCTGGAAGTAATTTTTAAATCTTCTTATTATAGCTTACTGGCCAGTGCTTAAACACACGGCCACCCTCACCTGTAAGACAGGCTGAGGAATGGAGTTTTCAGTTGTGTACATTAATATTGCTACATTATATATTTAGGGTTATACTTGTAGAGAAAAAATGTACAATGGCTGTTCAGTAAGCAGCTAGCTGTCTCTGACACTCCTCTCCAAAAACATTATACATAGAATAGCTAGAGTGATTGGTTAGTACCATCTGGCTGTTAAGTGATTTAGCCCCGTATCTAAGGATTTCTAACTCATAGTGGGGATACCTATCCTACTTTCTATTCTATGTCCTGTTTTAGTCACCTTCAAGCATCAGAGTTTTATAAACAAGAGCATGGCTATTCTGTTTTGCTCACGACTCCTTTTTTGTCCCAAATAAGTCATATGTATTTCTGTATAGTCAAAGACAAACCAAGATGTCAGCACAGATACATACGAGACAGCTTGGGTATATAGGAGAAAGGGAACTAAAAGAAAAAGAAAACAATGCAAATAACACACAAATGAAAAGGTCTATTTAGTTAAATTTAAATACTAGCCAAAGCATCGGAAGTATTTCTATTTAATTGTTCAAATCATTAAAGAATTAGAAAAGGACTTTGTAATCACTATAATTAATTTATTCATTCTTTTCAAAGAAGGTGATAAAGGATTGCTCCCATTTCCTGAATTACTCATTATTTTAGGGAACAGTTTTTACTTAGAAAAATGGCAAGAATGAAAAAAAGTTACCTTCAAAAGTGATTGTCATAATAGCAGTATAGAGAGCAGGGAATTGGAAGGTATTGATGTCTTTTGGATGTTTGAGATATTATCTCTCTGCAGCTATTTCACTTCGTTTTGAGGAAACAGCTAGAAGATCACAGGTTTAAAAGAAAAGATTTAGGAGGAAAAAAATGAACAAATAGATAAGATTTGTTGATCATTAACAGCCAGCTATAGTTTATATTGTCCATTTTAAAATAGATTTAATTAAGCTGGTGGAGCAGTGTTCTTCAGGCCTTGCTAATTAAGTAATAAAGCCCCCATCACTCCTAATTGTCTTGAACAGAGACAATTACTACAAAAATGAAACAATTGCTGCTAAAGGGAAATCCAGTATTTCTTAAAAATAGCAAAAATTGGACAATGTGAACAAATTTGTATAAATCACATGGAATTGCTACCTAATCTGATTTAAGTTTGGTCTAAAAATATGAAACATCGAGATGGAAAGAAGAATAATTGGAATCATTATATAAATGTGTGCATATATATGAAGTATACTCATATAACCATATTTATATGACTTTTATAATCAAATGCTTATTAATTATTTAATTAAAGCCCCCATTTCAAACCAAAAATGCGGTATCAGTTGACTTCTGAACAGACATAAAAAGACTAAATTCAGGTAAATAAGAAGTAATTGTGACAAAAAATTTAAAAGCAAATAAATTGAACTAAATATGGCTATTAATAAATACTTGATAAATATCTATGTTCTTGATAGCCATTGGTGACAAATCTGCTTCTTCTAGACAATATAAAGAAGGAAATCTGGTAAATCACATAATTCACCCATAAATTTAAGAGCAATTCAGTATCTTAGGAAAGACACAACTATAATTAATCTTAAAATCAAATGTGAATTTGTTTTTGAGGGTTCTAGTATATAAGCATGTATTATGTGTAACAAACTGAATAATATACTCATCAACATAATTTTAGAATGTTTTGGAATTGTCTCAACATCTTTTAATATCACATTAAAGTACAATTCAGTAATCTAGAGTTATTTCAATGTCTGTGTATCAGTTTTCCACATATTTAGTTAAATCTAAGGTTACCTTTTAGACTGTGGAATTAATAAACTACACCTACTAATGGCAGTCCACCCACAGATAATGGTCCTCTCAGTCTATTTATGTAATCATATATAGTTGACAATAGAAAAAGGGTATTGGTGGTCTATAAGCTGACTCTACTATTCATTAGTAATAAACAAATTAATAGAGTCTTATTTGTGTTGGTAAGTTTATTTACATCTTAATGTTTTGTTTACAGACTTCTTAAAGATTCTTATTCAGTAATGAAATAAATGACCTGATGATTAGCCTTTGGAAAGGGAAGAGTGAGAAAATCACACTTTTATTAGCTTCCAAAGACAGAACATGAGATAAGTTTTACAACTTTTGTATGTAGAATAAAAATTCAGGTACAGCTTACGAATTTTCTTATTGTTAATAGATATTAGCAGTTGTACAAAATAAGGCCACAATGGAAGTCTGGAAAATAAATGAATGAATTATTTTTTATTTTTGTTGATAGTATAAAAAAGTCATGAATGTACTGTGTTAGTCCATCCAGCTTCAGAGTGATGATAGAGGCTACTTATAAAAGTTGTTCTGCATTTACTGTGCTAGACTTCTGTCACTCCTACCCTCTCAATCAGCAATTCCTAAGACAATCGTTCTTTGACGTTACAAAACCAGTCCATTGGCTTCTAGATCTATCTTCATTCTGTCAGTCACCTCTGTATTAACTTTCTGCCCATCCCAGCTTAGCTATAGTGTTTTCACACGTTCAATACTCTTCTGCTGCTCTCTTTAACTACCTTGCTTCATTCTCTTACTAGTATGTGAACAGCCTGAGTTGAAACAAATTACAAGTCAAGAAAGATGCTCTAGATATCAAATAAGTAAAATTAGGAATTTTTGTTGATCAAGTTATTTCAAACAGAGTCTATGGGTAAACGAAGTCCTTGTTATGAATCTGTTTACCTAGCACTTACATTTATCAGTCAGTCTGGGTTAGTGTTGCTAAGGATATGCTAGGAGGAGCCTACACATAACATAAACTTAGAACATGAACAGAACTAGTTATTCCTTGAGCTCATCCATCCAAAAGACAACTGAGAAAAGGAAACAGCAAAGATGAGTATGGGGTAAAAAAAAAAAAAAACCCTAAATATTCTTTGTAATCATGTATTACTCTCAGAAATATATAACTTTATGTTTTATAAAGATTTGTACTAGTTGCAGTGATAGAAATGTAATCCTAATTGTTAAGGATAATTTTGGCATTCTTATAATTGAAAATTTCATGGAGAGAACTAAATTCTGGTATTTCTGTATCCAGATGCTCAAACATCAAGAACCTGTCTGGCTCTAAGTCTTGTTTTCCTTGGCTTTGGATTCTTTCTCATGCAGACTGTTTCCATCAGTTGCCATTACGGCTCTAAACAGCCTCAAGATTCTCCTCAACAAGCTTGGCAATTCCAGTGTGTTTATAGTGTCTTTGAGGAACAGCACTTTCTAAATAATTTCTATAAAACTCGCACGGTTCAGTCTTACTGCTCTGATGTAGGTTACATTTACATTCTTTAATCAATCACCATGACAAGAAGAATGATGTTGCAAACTGAGCTAAACCAGTTTGATCATGTGCAACTATTAGATTCCTTTTCGTGAGCGTTAATAGCCTCCAACAGTTAGAGGCAAGTGATGGTTGTTGGTTTTCCCCCCAACAACTTCATACCAGGTATCACTGGAAACAAGTCTGGAATAGAATCCTGACACAAATACAGGAAGACACAATGTTCTCAGACAAACTGTTTTGGCTTCATGAAAGCCCCAGCTTTATTTTTGGTGCTTCAAATGTGACAATCATCTGGTGGCAAGATTCAACATACATTACTGATGGGAGTCAGGCAAGCAAAAATCTTCTGGATACACATAGGACCATTTAGGAATCAAGCTGAGAGTAGCATTTCTAAGGACAAGTTTGCTCTGCTTGCTTGATTTTTATGACCTGTTTGTTCAAGGGCAGGAATGTCTCTAAAGTACTTCTACTGAAATCCATACATCTTGAAAACAACTAATTCACTAATGAAAACCTATCTCTAATATTCATGATGTTTACTAACCAGCCAATAATTTTAACTGTAAAAATTCAATTCTAGTAGGCAATGATGCTAATTAATAAAATTCTGGAGTTGATTGAAATTAAAGATTGTTGGAATGCTATCATCAGCTGCCTTGGAATTAGGCCTTTGGAATAAAAATCTAGCTAATTATATTTTGGAATCTGCATTCCAGATTAGGGCAAGTTAATCACTCTTATGAGTAGATTAAAACTAATATATCCACACATTTGTTTCTCACTGTCTGTAGTATATTTTAATATCAATTACAGACCAGGTAACATTTCATTTCTAAATATTTCAGAATGCTTCTCTAAAAATATCTTCTTCCATAGCCAAAATAATAGGATAACACCTAATGAAGTGCATTAAAATTTCTTAGTATCAGTTAATACCCCATCCATATTCAAATTTACCTAATTACTTTAACATATTCTTTCCTGATTATCTGTCTTACCTAAGATCTCCCCATCACAAATTTTATGTCCCTTTAGGTTTTCTCTTCTTTAATAGCATCTTTTTGTGAAGAAACTCTCATGAACTGACTGTTGGTTGTCCTAGAAACTGTTCCATCTCCACCATCCAAATCTGGCTGGTCATTCTTATAGTATTGGTTATCTTCTTCCCTATAATGCTTGTAATTCCCTTAAATTACAAGTTAAATTTGAAAGTTCAATTAAATTTAAATATTTTTAGCAAAAAGATATTATATGTGATATTGTATACCTTATGAAGACTCCCTTTTGGTGTCATTATAAACTCATGGCTTTTTATAAATTTAATTTATGCAGCCATAAATTTCTTTTCTTTTTTGATGCATAAATTATCACACTTTTGTCCCATTTCAAACTCTTCAGTATGGCTTCTTGGCTCCTATGTCCTCATTGCATGACCTATTTAATCTTTAAAAATAGCCTTGCTTTCTGACCTAGCAAGATGTTCTGAATTCAACTTGGATCATCTATGCTCTAGACATGAAGTCAGCCTTTTCTCCAAGAAGCTCTGGTTCTTGTAAATGATGGTAGAGACCAAAATTTGGGCACTAGAATTTGCATATCAGTTTTGCTGGTAGGATGGCATATATACATATTCTCAAAAAAATTAAAGAACAGAAATTTTAGTTTTAAAACATCATTAAGAAACAGTTTTGTAATATTTGGAAGCAGAAATTTCAATTATCTTGAAAAGAAGTTTTAGTATTTTATTCTAAATACCTAAAACTCTTTGTAGATTTGTTACTTCACCAATTCTCATTTTAAAATACAGTATACATGTATTTTTTACCTTGTTTCCAGAATGTTTCTTGTGAAAAAAATCCCAATCAATGTCTATTTTAGATTTTTTTTGAAAAGGGTAGGAATCAATTTGATCCTTGCATTAATTACTAACATACTAAGGCCAGAATTACCTTTCTGATTCCCACCTTTGGTCAGGATAATTACCATTACATACACTACAGGGTGAAATTCACACTCTTCTCATGTCTTTCACAGCCCACTCTACGAGTCTCATTTCTTGCCCTTTCCATTTTATTACCTTTACTATTGTCACAGCAAACTCCTTGAATCTTGTGGACATACTGCCCACCATCTTTCACAAATTTATATTTATTCTGATTACTTCCAATGCCTAGAAGCTGTTTCTTTTTTTCCCCTTTCTCCTTTTCTCTTTTCACTCTCTCCCAGTCTCCTGATTCTTCTATAATATAGGGTAGTAGTTTTGAAAGTGTGGTCCATTTCTCAGCAACATTCGCATCACTTGAGAACTTGTCAGAAATGCAACATTAGCATCACTTGAGAACTTGTCAGAAATGCACATTTTCAGGCCCTACCTCTGGCCTACTAAATAAAAAATTCTGAGAAAGGGACCTAGCAATCTGCATTTCTGACAAGTTCTCCAGGTAATTCTGGTGAGAGCTGACACTTGAGAACCAGTAATATAAGGTTACACAGACAACCCAGTCACAACTCCATAACCAAGTCTCAAGGAGAACATTGTTTTATGCCTTGTTTTCTACAATTCAGTAGCTGATTTAGTGATTGACAGTATATCTAGCATAAGTGACTGTCAACTTTGACTGTACTTCTGTACTTCAGATATCACCTAGGATTTTTCTTTTTTTTTTGAACAAACATTGAAAGCTCATAGCCCCCAAGATTCTGGGCTGGGGTTCAGCCTGGGCATTGGAATTTTGAAAAGCTCCCTAAGTGATTCTAAGGTGCATCCAATTTTGAGAATCACTGCTTTTTCAATTTCACCATCTCATAATTACATCAGAAGTGAGTGTTCATTGTTGCCTCCATGGATATCTCTGCTGTGACTTCTGCTTCTGCTATCCTCCTATCAAGACTTTGCCCAGGAAGCTCCGAAGATGAAAGTTCTTTTGCAATCAACATGGAATGCCCCTTTTAGATAAATGCATCATATTGAACCTCCTCAAAGTTTGCTGTTGCCTTGCAGATCTGGCCTATTGATGACTGTCCTTTGGCTAGGGCACTGGACTGCAGGTCCAACCAGATGTGAACAAGGCAACAGTGTCAGCTATGTAACTATCACTCATTACCTTCAGTATGTAAGTTTATTTACATATTGAAGCTTCTAATAAGGGCAAATTTTTAGGCCCTATCTCAGACCTACTACATCTGAATGAACATTTAATGAAATTTTCAAATGATTCATATGTACTTTAATGTTTGAGAAGCACTGATTTAATTAGCAAACCTGTCATGTAGGTTAGAGCTACACATTGGTTTCAAATATATTCATAGGAATGTGACTTTCATATATAGACTTATGATTATTATTCTCATAAGTGCCTTTTTTGGAAGGATTTGAAGGATTTTTCAGTTAAGCATAAAAATATAAAGTCTTAATTTTATCCTATGATGTCTTGAATTTTAAAGAAGATAAACAAAATAATTGTTGCTATTATATATATTTGAAAGGTTGGCATGTGGATGAGAGATTATATTCATTCTCTAAGGATAAAAAAGGACTAATGAGCATCAACTTTGAAGGGATAGAGTTTATCGTAGTATCTTTTTCTTTTTACTTTTTGTTTTAACACCAGATTTACCCAAAGAAGGAATTAGAATTGCTTGTCAGTGAAAGTTGTCAACACAAGCTGGACCATCTCTGAGCAAAAAGATTGTAGGGGTTACCCAAATATGGGATGATTGTTTTGTGTAATTGACCTCTAGGATTTATTCAGATGCAGCAATTTCATGATTTATGTGTGTCTCCAATTATATTATCAGGTCCTGTTGGTTAATTTTTTCTTTCATACCACTATTTCTGTGTTGATCTGTCAGTGTACAGATTCTGTATTGCATTTTTTGGTTGTTTTTATATATTTCCTCAACTTGGCTGTATTCTGTATTGCATTTTTTGGTTGTTTTCATATATTTCCTCAACTTGGCTGTATTCTGTATTGCATTTTTTGGTTGTTTTCATATATTTCCTCAACTTGGCTGTGAGCTCCTTAAGAGAAGAGGCTGTATGACTGAGTCATTTATGTCCTTAATACATAGTATAATACATAATATATGGCAAACAATAGATGGATATTTATTGAAAGAATGGAAGAAAACAGACAAGGAAAGAATAAAGAAAATATTTAAATGTGTGGATACTTTGTTGGTGCAAAGCAATCTTTACAGCTGCTCCAACTAATGTCACCAACTAATTCCTTTAATAATGAAAACATCATGATTGTGTCTTTTTAAAGAAAAAAATTCATGTTTGATGTATATATACCATGTTATCAAATATATAAAAATTCAATCTCTAGGGAAAAAAACATTTACTGCCTGACAAACCACAGGTGGTTCAGTTTATTTCAAGAAAAGTCTTGTAAGAAAATGAACCATCTTTTTTTCTCATTGACATCAGGAACAGGAAATAACATCTCTTAAGATAATGAACATAGAGGCATTTTGCCAAGATGTATTCTATAAAGTCATAAAAACCCACCTACATAGAAACTTCAGTGTGCGAACAAAAGTAGAGGATTCAATTTTAAATTGTGCTAATGTAGAACTTAGGGGTGATAGAGAAATAGGAAAATATTGCTGAATAAATTCTGGAAAAAGCTCTTTGAATAAGATAGTATGACATAGTAGGCAGATCACTTTCAGTGAGATACTGGTTTCTCAGCTGCAAAGAGCTACCTCAACAAAATACCCCTTCTCACAGCAGCTCAGATCAGTGCCCACACTTTCAGGGACTGTAAAGACCTGGTCATCTTAGCCCAACGAGGGAAACTCTGAAAAGCCATTGTAGCTTCAAACTCTCTGTGAGGTTGTCTAATTTTGTTAGACCTGCTTCAAAACTGTCTTAGCCCGGGCTGCTATAATGCAATACATAGATTGGGTGGAACAATTCTGGAGCCTGGGAAGTTCAAGGTCAAGGTCTTGGCAGATTCAGATCCTGGTAAGGACTCTTATTTCTGGCTTTAGGATGGCTGCCTTCTCGATGTGTCCTCATACACGTGGTGGAGAAAGAGTGCACTCTAGTCTGTCTTCCTCATTTTAAAAAAAAAAAATACAAATCCAGTCATGCAGGCTCCATCCTCATGAGTTCATTTACATATGACTAACCTCCCAAAAGACTTACTTCCAAATACCATCACACTGGAGGCTAGAGCTTCAACATACAAATTTGGGAGTAAGTACAAAATTCAGTCCATAACAACAGCTCAGCTTCTCTTCTTGTTTGATTCTGTTTTCTTTGTTTTCCTTTCTCATCGTTTAACATTGTACATATGGAAACCCTCAGTGTCTGTATCTCAAAGTATCCAACCTGCAACAGAAACATCACTGTTTTGGTCATAAACATAAATCAAAAGAGCCAACTTTAGGCAACACTGTAGAAAATATTCAACTTAAAACTCTATCTGCTATATTAAATTGTTGTTAGTAACTATGATGTTTCTGACTACAAGGCAAACTCGTAAACTTAATATATATCATCACAATTAAAATGTCTATATGATGTAGTCATGCTTTAAACTTCATTCTACACCTTCCCCCCACTCCTGTTATTTTTGATTAAGTCACATTATTTAATGACTGGTATAATTTCATCCTGGGTTCTTTTCTCAGCTCCATCACTTGTTAGCAAAATTTAAGCCATTTCTTTGTTTCAAAATTTCCTTATTCTGTAAAATAGGCATCTAAATAACTTCTTGTATTTTGTATAATTAATAGGAGGCCAAACTTCTGTGAAACTGCTTTATAAATTCTAAGACCTATACAGTGTAAGGAGATTTTCTTAACAATGTGGAAAATATTTAAATATTTGAAGCTTACTTTGAAGAAATTCTAAGTGATATTAAAACATTGTACCTCTTAGTAGAACAATGGTTTTACACAGGAGCTGAACATCAGAATCAACAGACAAATTTTAATTAAAATTCAGTTTTGTTCTTAATCCATTCTATAAGGTCAGCATTACCCTAATACCAAAGCCAGATAAATATACTGCAAGGAAATAAAACTACAACCAATATCCTTTATGAACATTGATGCAAAGACCCTCAACAAAATATTAGCAAACTAAATTCAGCAGTATATTAAAAAGATTATACCCCATGACCAACTGATATTTATTTATCTATGCAAGGATGGCTCAACATACAAACACTAATTAGTGCAATATGCTACATTAACAATGAAGGGGAAAGAAACACATGATTATTTCAATCAATGTAGAAAAAAATTTGACAAAATTGAATATCCTTTCATGATTAAAAAAAAAAACACTTAACAAACTAAGAGTAGAAGAAAACTACCATAACATAATAAAGTCTTTTTATGAAAAGTTCATAGAGAACATCATATTCATTGGTGAAAGACTGAAAACTTTTGTTCTAAGATTAGGAAGAAGACAAGGATGCTCACTTTCACCACTTCTGTTCAACATAGTACTGGAAGTCTTAGCCAGAGCAATTAGCCAAGAAGTAGAAATAAGGGGTATTGAAATTGGAAAGGAAGAAGTAAAGTGACTTTCTTTGTAGATGACATAATCTTGTATGTAGAAAACCTTTTAAAATTCACACAAAAAAACCTGTGGAACTAAGAAAAAATTAGCAAGTTATAGGATACAAAATCAACATGAAAAATTCACTTGTGTTTCTGTACATTAAGACTAGGTGCCATTTATTGTTTCTAGAGCCTTCCATTGAATTAGCTCATTTAATCTTCACTGTGATGTTATGAGGTATGGGTGGTTCCATTTTCTTACTTAATGGATAGGAAATCATTTGGAAAAAAGGTGTAAATATCAAAGTATTAGAAAAAATTGATAATTGGATGAGAAAGGACCCTGTTAGCCTTAAACCAAGGACAAAAATTATAAAGGAGAAAATGATTGCTTTAAACATTTAAAATTTAAAATGTCTATAGTGTAAAAGCAAATCAAAAATAAAATTTTCCAAAAAGAGTGAACATACAAAATAGAAATTAAGAAAATAATTTCATAAAATAGCATCCAAAAGAATCAAATTCTTATTAATAAACCTAACCAAGGAGGTGAAAAACTTGTACACTGAAACCTACAACCTATTGCTGAAAGAAATTAAAGAAGACACAGAATAAATGGAAAGGTATTTTATGTTCATGATTAGAAGAATTTTTATTACGATATCAATACTACTCAAAGTCAATGCTACAGATTCAATGCAATCTACATCAAATCCCAATGACTTTTTTGTAGAAATAGTAAAAATCCATCCTAAATTTCATTTGAAGCCAGAAGGAACTTCAAATAAGCAAAAACATTTTTGGCTTGGGTTGTTTATTCTTTTCTTATTGAGTTGTATGAGCTGCTTATATATTTTGGAGATCAAGCCTTTGTCGGTTTCACTTGCAAAAATTTTCTCCCATTCCGTAGGTTTTCTTCTTGTTTTATTTCTGGTTTCCTTTGCCCTGCAGAAGCTTGTAAGTTTCATTAGGTCCCATTTGTTTATTCTTGCTTTTATTTCTTCTAGGAGAAAATTTTTGAAATGTATGTCAGATAATGTTTTGCCTATGTTTTCCTCTAGGAGGTTTATTGTATCTTGTCTTATGTTTAAGTCTTTAATCCATTTTGAGTTGATTTTTGTATATGGTGTAAGGGTGTGTTCTAGCTTCATTGTTTTACATGCTGCTGTCCAGTTTTCCCAACACCATTTGCTGAAGAGACTGTCTTTATTCCATTGTATACTCTTGCCTCCTTTGTCGAAGATGAGTTGACCAAAAGTTTGTGGGTTCATTTCTGGGCTCTCTGTTCTGTTCCATTGGTCTATATGTCTGTTTTGGTAAAAATACTATGCTGTCTTGATGACTGTAGCTCTATAGTATTGTCTGAAGTCTGGGAGAGTTATTCCTCCAGCCTCTTTCTTTCTCTTCAGTAATGCTTTAGCAATTCTAGGTCTTTGATGGTTCCATATAAATTTTATTATGATTTGTTCTAGTTCTGTGAAATATGTCCTGGGTAATTGGATAGGGATTGCATTAAATCTGTAGATTGCCTTGGACAGTGTGACCAATTTAATAATATTGATTCTTCCAATCCAAGAGCATGGAATATCTTTCCATTTTTTAAAGTCTTCTTTAATTTCCTTCATCAATGGTTTATAGTTTTCTGTGTATAATTCTTTCACCTCCTTGGTTAGATTTATTCCCAGATATTTTATTACTTTGGGTGCTATTTTAAAGGGGATTGTTTCTTTACTTTCTTTTTCTGTTGATTTATCGTTAGTGTAAAGAAATACAACTGATTTTTGAAGCAATTCTCCAAGGAAGACATACAAATGATCAAAAAGCACATGAAAAAATGTTCAATATCACTAATTATCAGAGAAATGCAAATCAAAACTACAATGAGGTATCACCTCACACCAGTCAGAATGGCCGTCATTCAAAAATCCACAAATGACCAATGCTGGAGAGGCTGTGGAGAAAGGGGAACCCTCCTACACTGCTGGTGGGAATGCAGTTTGGTGCAGCCACTATGGAAAATGGTGTGGAGATTCCTCAAAAGACTAGGAATAGACTTACCATATGACCCAGGAATCCCACTCCTGGGCTTGTACCCAGAAGGAAATCTACTTCAGGATGACACCTGCACTCCAATGTTCATAGCAGCACTATTTACAATAGCCAAAACATGGAAACAGCCTAAATGTCCATCAACAGGTGACTGGATAAAGAAGAAGTGGTATATTTATACAATGGAATACTACTCAGCCATAAAAACCAACAACATAATGCCATTTGCAGCAACTTGGATGCTCCTGGAGAATGTCATTCTAAGTGAAGTAAGCCAGAAAGAGAAAGAAAAATACCATATGAGATCGCTCATATGTGGAATCTAAAAAACAAAAACAAACAAAGAAACAAAAACAAAGCATAAATACAGGACAGAAATAGACTCATGGACAGAGAATACAGACTTGTGGTTACCAGGGGGGTAGAGGGTGGGAAGGGATAGACTGGGATTTCAAAATTGTAGAATAGATTAACAAGATTATACTGTATAGCACAGGGAAATATACACAAAATGTTATGATAAATCACAGAGAAAAAAAGGTGACAATGAGAGTGTATATGTCAATGAATGACTGAAAAATTGTGCTGAACACTGGAATTTGACACAACATTGTAAAATGATTATAAATCAATAAAAAATGTTAAAAAAAATTCCAAAAAAAAAATAAGCAAAAACAATCTTTAAAAAGAAAGGTCTCACTCTTACTGATTTCAAAACTTATTACAAGGCTGCAATAATCAGAACATTGTGGTACTGGCATAAAGAGAGACATATATACAAATGGAATAGAATAAAAGCACAGATGTAGATTTTTGAATATACACTCCAGTTACTTTTGACAAGCATGTCAAAATTATTCAATGAAGAAAAGATAATGTCTTGAGCAAACAGTGTTGTGAAAACTGGAAAGCCATGTGTCAGAAAAATAAAATTGGATCCTTATCTTACACCATATTCCAAAAAATAACTCAAAATGAATAAAAGACCAAAATATAAGAGCTAAAATTATTAAGCTCTTAGAAGAAAGCATAGAGGAAAAGAATTTATTGGCTATAACAAAAACACAAGAATCAAAGAAAAAATAGATAAAGTAAACTTCATCAAAATTAAAAACCTTTATGCATAAAAGAACCTTATAAACAGAGTGAAAAGTCAACCCATAGAATGGGTAAAAGTATTTTTTAAAAATATATCTAGTAAGAGATTAATAGCCAAAATACATGAAGAACTTCTACAACTCTACAACACTACCACCACCACCACCACCACCACCACCAACGAACAACCTCATTAAAATTAGCAAAGAACTTGACATTTCTCCAAAGAAGATAGAAATGGCTAGTAAGCACATAAAAATTTGCTCAATATCACTAGTCATTAGGAAAATGCAAATCAAAAGCACAATGAAATACCACTTCCACCAATTAGGAGATCTACTATAAAAAAACAAAAGAAAACAAAAATATAATAAATGTTGGTGAGAGTGTGGAGAGATTGATATCCTGTGTATTGCTGGTAGGAATATAAATGGTGCCGTTACTGTGGAAAATGATATGGTGGTTCCTGAAAAAAATTAAATGTAGAATTCCTATTTGAACCAGAAATTCCAATTCTAGATAAATATACCAAAGAATTGAAAGCAGAGAATCAAACCAATGTTCATAGCAATATTACTCATCATAACCAAAAGATGGAAATAACCCAATGTCCTTCGGTGAGTGAGTGGATAAACAAAATGTGGTACATACATACCATGGGATATTATTCTTGAAAAGGAAGGAAATTCTGACACATGCTACAACATGAATGGATCTTGAAGATCTTATACTAAGTGAAATAAGACAGTTACAAAAAAACACATACTGTATGATTCTACTTATATAAGGTACCTAGTGTAGTCAAATTCATAGAGACAGAATGTTGGCTGCCCCATGATGAGTAGTGGGGATTAGGGTGTTATTGTTTAATAGCTTTAGAATTTCAACTGGGGAAAATGAAAAAGTTCTGGAGATTGGTTACACAGCAATGTGAATATACTTAATGCTGCTGAATTGTACACTTAAAAATGGTTAACATGGTAAAGTTTACGTTACATAGTTTTACAATTTAAAAAATGCAGTTTTATAAAGACATACATTTCTAGAACCCATCCATTCCCTATGAATCATGATATCTGGAGTTTGTCCCCATAATCAGTTTTTAATAAAAGATCCACACATGATTTTTGTGCAGCCACATTTGGAAATGTCTGGAATGTTTACAAGAGTTCATCAACCTGTGTTCTGTGTTCCATCTATTTTGTAATGCAGTAATACATCTGGAAAAATTTTTTTAAAATCCTAAGAGTAGCATTAACTGGACTTCTTATGCTATGCTTTATTATATTCTTTGTTATATCTTGATTCAGAATTCAGAATTACATTATGTGTGTTGAGAGAAAAATGTAATTACTTGATGGATCTCATTTTAGTATCCTATCATGTATAGTATTGGCTGCCTGTGGTTAGCTTTAAAGGACACTCTATTATATCATTTTTATGATCTGGAAAAAGGTGACAAAAGTATCAAAAAGTGCATTTGTTTAAATATACCTCTAATAAATTTATAGTAAAAGTATAGTTTTAAGATAATAAAAGCATCCTGGTTTGACAAAAAACGATGAGACTGGAGTTTGGAATCCTTCAGTGCCACCTGTAACTCTACCACTACAAGGTGAATAGCCTTCAGTAAACTGCTCACCTACATGGTACTCTGCATGCTCATTCATGAAGGATGGTTTGATGTTTCCTCTTCTGTGGCTCCTTTATCTCAAATTTCATTCTCTTCCAGTTAATCTCACTACATCTGTGACTACCTCTTGGTCTTGCTACAGGCTTCTCACACTGAGCTTTGTGGAGCAAACTCTGCATCACCAGCCTTTCCTATAACACTTTCCTTAACTTTAGTTGAAATTTCTCTCTCTCTCTCTTTTGGGCAATTAGTATCATCTCACCATTGGCTCTCCGTATTGCTCCTTCTCTCTCTATGCTTGTTCACTGTGATTCACATGATGAGTGCTCAGTATGCTTGTTTGATTCCTCAGGCAGTCACCACAGGCAGGTGTCTCATGGGCCAAAGATAATCTGGAGATGTGTTTTTCTGGTCGGTAGGTGGTTGGCTTCCAAAGTAATAGAAAACACAGTATTTTAATTTGAATTATTTTCCAGTGTGAAAAGTGTGGGAGTTTTCAGATGAAAATAAGAATTTCCAGCTTCTCTTTGAAGTTGGAACACTGGTGAAAGAGCATGTGTATTCCTATGTGGCAACAGTTATTTGAGATCAGCAGTAGCTATTCTCTTAAATGAAGCTTTGCATTATCCACTTTACTAAAGTCTGCACTATCCCCTGTTTCTTCTCTGTGTCTCAAGGGCACAGTCAGTTCCTGTTTACCATCTTAAATTTTGTTCTTCTTCATTATGTACATTTACTTCCAGGCCTTGAGGGCATTTGAATTTCAAACTCTGACCCAAACCCTGTTACTCAGTGTCACTATTACCCATAAACTGTCACTTATACTATTGAAGTTATAGCCTTATCACTCTACTCTTATCTACTATAACATCCAAAATATATGTATATATTTCTTGATATTTGATACATTATTCTTTTTTCTAATCTAGCCTCCCCTAAATTGTGTTCTGCAGATAATTTATTCTTTTAGGTATTAATAGATGTTCCTCTAGAGCAGAGGAAAATAAATATACTTGGAGAAAATGTGGATAAGCAAAATTGAATGGGTCTTTGAAAGGGCCTTTAAGATGCTACTATGCATTGCGGACCTCCTAGAAAGACAAGCAGTCTGCAGCATTTCCCAACTTGTTAAACCACAGAAAATGCTGGCATCATTCCTCGTGTATTCTTATCAGTTGGAAAGGGCTTTTAGTTCATCTTATCCAATTTCTTATTGTACAGATGAGGAGCCTGAGTCTGGGAAGAATAATAGATGTCTTGCTAGGCTTATATTTGTGGTGATGTTAAACTTTATTTTTATGACCTTGCAGCCTTACGTGCTCTTCAGCTACATCTCTCATTTTATCAGCCTCATTTTGAAGTGAAGTCTTAACTTCAGTTGCTATGCTGCTTGGAGAGGAAACAACCATCTTAACAATTCTCCATGTAACTCATTTAGAGAGTGATTTTCAATGGTCTGGAGAGGAAAGAGGGACACTAACACAATCAAAATCACGTGGTGTTCTAGTGACTTTATGAAATATACATACCCTGTCTGAAATCTTCTTGTAGACACACTGGTTCCTGAAGGTTCTAATAGTCTCTTGAGGGATGCATGGCCATAAACAGTTTTATCCATTGCTTATTACTAGCCATATTTTGTGTAAAGAAGCATTTACTAGTAAGTTTACTAGTGAATGAATAAAGAAGCATTTGTTATTCATTCTGACAAAAACATTGGGCAGCAGACATCAGATAGATGAACTTTGGGGCTAGAAATTCAATAGTATAATCAGCATTCCAACCTAGCTTGATTTGTGTGTGGCAGTAGAATTTATACTAAACTTATACACTGAAGGGTTCCCCTCTGGAATGGGTGTTACAATTTCATAATGGTGTTTTAAGGATTACATCAGAAAAGATGTAAAATACTTAGTATGTTTCTCTCTAAATGTCATTCCTTTTATCCTGCTAGCTAGAATGATTAATGAAATAAGCTACTGTTAGTTTCCTTACGGGAGGAGGAGGTTGAGGATTAGGGCAGTTCTTTCCTGAGAAAGGATTGCACTGCTCTGAAATGAGGTGTTATTTGCCCTGTAAATGATGACTTGTTGCTTTAGCAGTTCTGGAGGGGAGAGGAGGTCTTGCTTCCTCTCAGCAGTCCATATCAATCCCCTTGCCTAGGTGACAGAATGCTGTGATACATAAATTTTGCAGAGTGGGTGTTGCTCTATTATTTACTCCTTCTAAAGAGAAACATTGATCAAATCTAGCATATCTGTACTGGTGATTTATTATTCCATTTTATTCTCTTACAAGAGGATTAATGATTGAGGTAAAAGTCCATGCAACTATTAGAGAAATAAATATATATGCTACTTGGTTATTTTGTTACACCAAAAGAATTTTAAATCTTTAATGTTACATTGGGTTTAGGATAGCTTTGAGCAAAAAGTTCCAAATTTCCCCAGGAGTTTTTTTTCTGTTTTTTGGTTTTTATTTTGTTTTGTTTTGTTTTGTTTTGTTTTTTAGTAATTAAGGTATAATGTTCTGAGTTCTAAAATTCAATGTGATATTTAAAGCTTATAAATAAGCCATGCTAATGGAAGTCATTTTAGGCATAAACATTCTGGAACTCTGATCTTCTGAAAAGGAAGAACCGTTCCCATATGAGGAAATAGAGGTGGATTGGTAAAGCCTCACTTCACCTGTGCCTTCAAGGATCACCCTCGGGGAAACCAAAGCCTACAATGAAAGAGTGAAGCAGACGCTTCCCATCCTTTAGGTTTTACCTTTATTTCAGCAGTCAGCAGGGCTATAATGCATCATGGGAGTGCAATACTTAATATCCACTAAAGCTGTCCTACTTACTGCTGTCCCTGCATCTTCTCCTTGGTCTCGGAGTTTGTTGCATGCTCCGTTTCCTACCAAATATATCAACTGCTTTCTGCTTTTTCTTCTTTTCTTGTCTCTTCTAAACTTAATGATTAATCTTTTGAGCTACACTCTCACCAACATCTTCAACTTTCCAGCATCTTCAACTCTCTTGTCCCACTAGCTTTCCTTCTGACCTATTCAAAAAAAATCTCATTCCTTAGCCTCTAATTCTCCTTCTTTGTTTCTGTACCTGAATTTTGTTGCAAAAAAAAAAAAAAAAACCACGCTATTTTGACTGCAGTTGCCACTAAATATTCATGTCATTCAGCTTTAGCTAGACCCAAGCACTGATCAATATGTCATTGTACATAGACTGACCAGGTTTTTTACCATTTTTCTTAGCCATGATGCTGATCTTCACCACACTCTTCAGTCATGCTCTACATGACAGTCTTGCATTTAATGCAGATAGAATTCCTTAGAAATGCAGCTAGGTCTAGCACACATAACCAAAAATACTTAGCCTACTACTGAGGGGCAAAGACAAATTTAGGACTAATGTGCATTTTTATAAAGCATATAAGAGCATTTTAAAAAAGAGATAAATAAAAAAGGTATGAACATTAGTAAAATAAAATACTTTTTAAAAAATGGATTCAGGTGTGGTCTTTCTCTACTTTTCCATATTTCCCCTAACCCCCATCTCCACAAATATAGCCACATTCATTTTTACCTTCTTCCTTAGTTTCAGATACTGCAGAGTTGAAAGTTCTGTCTTCTTAAATCCAGCAACTCCTGGGCTAGAAAAAATATTTCATCTGCCTCATATATCTTTCTGGTCTAATCACTCTTGACTCCTCTTTTTCTAGACACATAGTCAAGTATTTTCCATTCCTTGAAAGAACCCTGCTTATGTCATCTATCCCTTTTTAGTTACCATCTAATTTCTCTTTTACCTGTATCAACAAACTTCTGGAAAAAAAAAAAAGGTTAACACTCATTTCTATCCTTTCCTTTAGTCTCCCATCCACTATAATTTATTTTTGTTCTTAAAACACTACCAAAATTGCTCTTGTCCAAATCACCAATAATTTACTAACTGCCAAGCCAAAAGGACAGTTGTAATATTGGGGACTGTTAATCATAATATCCATGATAAGATTCATATTAATAAGAAGTAACATTTACTGGCATTTTCTGATGACTTGATTATACTATGCATTTTCTATTCATATCTCTTTCAGTCCCCAGTGACTCTATGAGAGAGTTAACTATTATTACCCTCATTTTGCTGACAAGAAGGTTGGGAGTCAGAGATATTATGTAAATTGCTGTCACACTGTTAGTAAGTGGGTAAGCCAGAGCTGAACCTAGATCTTAAAACTCTCCACTCCCATATCTTTGGGAATAACACTCTGTCTTATTTTTCCATTGACCCCTCTAACTCTACCATTTCTTTTTCTCTTGGCAGATTCTTCTTTATTCACTCCTTAAAACATTGGTTCTCCATCTCTTTTGTACAACAGAATTAACTAAAGGTATTTTTAACACTACAGATGTTATGAACCCACATCAAAGACTGAATCAGAACGGTCAAGGTTGGGATATTATGTATACCTAGAATGTGCATCTTAAAACTCCCAAAGTGATTTTAAAATGTAATAGAATTTGAGAGCCACTGCTACACAATCTTCCAATGATCTCATCTGGTTTCACAATTATGCCTACCACCTACAAACTGGTATTCCAAAGTGTATATTCCCTGACAAAGTGTCTCTCCCATTTTTTTCTCTGTCCTCAATCTGTGTTCTCCAACATCTTTCTACCTATTGGACAATTGAATCTATGTCTTATAGGAAACTCAACATTTTCCTCCTGAAGCCCTTGGATAAAGCAGTCATATGGTCAGTCTTTCCCTAACTGCTTTGTTGATTTCTGCAGGATAATGTTTGAGATTCTTAACATGGCATGCATAGCCTATGATAATCTGTCCTCTGCCTACTCTTTAGCTTTTTTTCTCAGTAGTTCATAACCCAAAATTTATTCTTCATCTTCCTGAAATACTTTCATCTCCTTCTATACATGCTGTTCCTCTTTTGTTTTATGCTGCAGCCTCTCTAAAATGCTTATCCTCACTTTTTTTAGCCTGTCCTACTTCTTTCAGAATTGTAGAGGTATCACTCCTTCCTGGAATTATCAATTAATTCTCTTTTCCATTCGCTACCTGTTTTAGTTAGACATGCCTCCTCTACATTATATCTTATGACTACTGCCTGCTGTGCCTCTGTCTGCTGCTGCACTGAATTGAAATGATGGTGATTTCTAGCACATTGCTGCATGTTGGAACCAAGCCTGAATGGCTCTAGCCATGCCTTGGTGTTTTGCTAATTTCTCTGTTAGAGTTTAGTCATTAATTCAAGTCAGTTTCCCAAACTTCACTGGGCAAGACCTACTTTACTCCTGTTTCCTACCAGGCCGTGCAGCTCAGTTCCCAATGGTCTTGAATATGCTACAGTTATGACAAACTTTAGTTCTATCTGATGAAGTGGACAAATACAATTTAGAATGGGAGATGATGAAATACCATAGGAGAAGTATATTAAAGTGTTAAGGGGTCAGAGAAGCAGTCCACTGATTCTGCTACTGAGAAGGTGTTAGGGATGTATTCCTAGATTAACTGGATTTTGAGTTGGCTCTCATTTAGTAAATGCAGATACTTTAAATTTCTGGAAAACTTGAATAGTGCCATTTTTTAAAAAATTGCTGAATTGCCATTTTTTAAAACTGTGACTATTTCTTTATCATTTATCTATAGTTTCAGAGAATGCCTAATGTAGTCTACACATGATTGCCATCACTGAACAACTCCAGGGGCACCATCAATATTTTATTATATCACATTTGATCTTATTGACCACACTCTTCATAGTGCTAATAGTATTCACACTGAATGAGTAGCATCCCTTGAAGTTGAGTAATAGAGTATCCTGGCTGAAAGCAACCAATAAATACATTTATAGAGCATTGGTTATATAGCCAGTCCTGGGCTAGGTTCCCTATGCCTTTGGGAACATACAAAAACAAGTGTTATATCTGCTTTCCTGAATCAAGGATTTTTAGGTAAGGTTATAGAAATAAAATTCACATATGTGTCTGACAAAGGGCAATGAACTGTATTTTATATATAGGTGCTACATTGTTAAGCATGATGAAGATTACTAGAAGGGATATTACAGGAAACCGGAATATTAGAATTCTCTGGTAAGTTTTTTGAAAACAGAGAAGGGTATAGATAATCAGGGAAAGGAAATGAGTAATGTACCATAAACTAAGGCATGGCATATGAAATTGTACAAATGATACCAAAATCTGGAGGGGAGTTCAGAAAATCTCTGAAAGTGTATGTTTGTAGTCAGCAGAGGTTGCTGAAAAATGGTCTGTCTCTTACTAACCAAGGCTAATGAGATCAGTGTTTTGTTTGCTTGTTTGTTTTTCTTTTACCACTTAATACCTTACTGTCTCATAAATAGTACCCAGGTTTTGATAAAGAACCATCACCCATGGGTATCAAGTCAAGCCAAGTAAACATTTATAAGGAGCAGTTAGTTCCTTTCTTCCTGGCCTTGATTTTATTTACTCAATTAATTATTTAATCTTAACAAGGAACATAGCCTCCCTATGCTCTCTTCATCCTTTGAAGTAATCAGCAGTGAAGGGAGGCAAGGCATTAAATGGATTCTGTATAGAGGGATAAGAGAATTGCAGATAACTGTTGTTTTAAGTACCATGACCATAACAGCAGCAGCTTGGTAATAATAATAAGAAGAAAGTAATTTATATTGAGCACATCTATGAAAGGTTATTATGTATAGAATGATGACTGGTTGTTCTCCATCACAAGTAGGCACAGAAAAAGATGATCTAGATTTAAATATTAGTAGATTATATTATTGAAAGAGAGAATAATATTTCCCAGGAAGACTTTAACATAAATTAGAATGATTATTCATCTGTCAAGAACAGTTTAAGTTGAAGTCTGTGTAACTAGGGAGATGGATTCAAAATCTATATTGTAAAAAGATTATTACTATTTTTTTGTAACTTGGCATCACAGAGAATTGATCCTTTGCGTAATAGCCTAGTTGTTCAGATAGCACTTTCCGTCTTTATTTTGTTTTCTTTTTGAGATGGATGCTTGATTCCCCATATTCTAGTGGAGAAGATACACCCTGAGTAATTATAGAACCTGCTCAATGACACACAGCTACCTGATAGTGGTGGAATAGGAGCTCAAAGTTAGGTGTTCTGACAGCAGAATCAAAGCTTAAATTGCAGCTTTGCCATGAGGAACCCTTCAAAAATATTCTACAGTGCCCCTCAAGTTATAAATGAAGAAACTGAGGCCAAGATAATTAAAAAGACAAATTTTTTAAAGGAACAGAACGTGACCAGTGTGCTTTCCACTAACTACAGCTCTCCCCACCTCTCTCTATTCACATAGGGCAATATGAATGAGTACCCGCGCATCCACACTCTCCTTGTCCACCCAGCTAGCAGCAGAGGATGCAAAACTCCACTTCCTTCTACTGCTTTGTGTCCTTTAGTGACAGGATAAAATGTGAAAGTCACAGAATTGATATTGTTGTCCTCATTTCCTGTCTTCTGTCTTCTAAAGTTACAGTGTTCTTGTGCTGATAGTCCCCAGGTTTTTGCTAATAGTGTTAACGAGATCATAGGAAACCTGGAAGAAACTTGACAAGAGAGTTAACCTGCTTATCCATTAGAAGAAGTAGAGAGTGCTTTGTGGAAGGAGATAATATTGAAAAGGCTGCATGAATGGGTGGGTGAAATAGTGGGAAATGGAGTGGGAGGGTATTAATGGAGAAGAGATATATTTGTAAACAACTCTTATGATAAGAAGATCTCTCGGAAGAAAGACGTCTGCTGAGGATTTTTAGGAAATTTGGTTGTGTTTGTGCAGTTGAATTCCTCACCCTTCTTCCTAACCCTCTACCATCTTTACAACAGAATCAGTAAAATCCTACATTGCCCTTCAATACTTTTAAAATCAGAATTGCATTTTTTGAGGTAATGGGGGAAATACTTCAATGATCACCTTATATGAGCAGGAAGTTCAGTTCCTTTGGTTCATTCTATTTACAAATTTAAACATTGAATTTCATGCCTAATATTAAAATTTTATTATCATGAGATACTAATCAATGTTATAATCTCTTTATTTTTTTGGTTGTTTACTTTTACTTTGGAAATGGAAGGGCCCATTGTTTTAACTGGAAAAGAATATTACGGTTTCTCTTTCTTCAATATCTTCCTCATCCAGTCAGTCTCCCTGTACGTCGTCTGTTAAATTTCTGACTTTACCACTACTTGCTTAAAAGCTACCTTCAAAATCAAATCTATACTTCTTCTTTCCTTCTCTGGCATATAAAACTCATCATTATCTAAACTCAACCCAACCAGGCATGTCTCCTTCTAGTGGGCTTTGCCAGGTATGCAGGATACCTGATACATTGCTCCACTTTAAGATCCCTAAAAATGCTGCTTTTCTTTCTTGTCCAGGACTTTTGTGGATGTCATTTTTGTATCCTTATTTCTGTTTGGCTTTTTTTCATCTGATGAATATAATCTTCACAATTTGTTTTATCTTCCCTGTCTCCCCAAGGCACAGAGTACTCTGCTTTATTTGAGCAGTCTAAGGTTTTGGAGTTTCCGTTTGTGTTGAAACATACCACAGGATTGTGCAGTGATCATTTTCATATCTATCTGCTGTTGGTTTTAAGAACTGGGAGCATGTCTTATTCACATATGTTTAGTTAGAACAACATAGGGCATATAGTAGGTGCTAATAAAAAATTGCTGAGTTAAATTGAATTTGACAAAGGGGTCAAATTTTTTATATACATTACCTGATGTTTCCTCATGGTTTGAGTCAGGGACTTTTGAGGAAAAGAAGAAACATGCATCACAATCCTTGGGGCATTACTCCATTCCTGCATTTTGGCAGATATGGTTGATAGGCTTCTTACTGGAGGTACAATTCTTTGATGACTAGTCCCCTGTCATCTGCTGGAGAAGGTGGCTTGCCGAAGTCTTGTTTACAAAGAGCTAAGGTTTCTGAGAGCTTGTGTTGTGACATGTTTTGAGGGGAGGGCTGCCACCAAATGGAAAGACAAAGGAAGCAGGAAGTCCCCAGGTTATGGAGTGCTGGGTACTACATGGGTGATGCAGAAAATGGATGGACAACACCAACATCTACAGGGCTACACCTAATTCCTATATTAGTCGTACTCATTAGATTTTAGAAATCTCCTTGCTGTGTGGTCTACTGGTGAGCTGGCCTAGAGCAAATCATTCATTTTAACACTTCCAATCTAATGTCTTTAAAGAGGTGAAGACTGATTAATATGAGCAATTAGAGGGGGAGAAAATAGGCAGCTCGTGTGGTGTGTTAGGATGAGGAGACGAGGTGGGGTTATTATGGCGTGTATAACACGTCCACAGTGCCGGTCTGTCATAGTTTTAGGTCTGCTTTAGCATTAACTGTCTGCAGCGTCCCCTCCCCTCCTGGGGACTTCTCTTTACAACTAGATCCCTAGAGGTGCTTTCCAGAGCCCTCTTACAATTTAGTTCCAGAAAATGGACTCATTTTGTGACATTTTAAGAATAGTTTATTACCTTCAAGGATCAGGAAGGGAGAAATGTGTCTTATCTTCGCTACTGAACTATTAATTCTGCAAGTCCAAAGTTAGAAAGCAGTCAGAAGTAGTAAAATGCCTTCTGCATTCTCTTCAATGTGATCTACATGTTTCTATAGATAACCAGATACTTATTTATAATACAGAAGACACTCAGCATGAACCTGACAACAGTTATGAAAGAACAACCAGCCACTGATGAGTTATTTGCTCAGAAAAATTTTACTTTGCTCTTGTCAGTGCCTCAGCCAATAGCATGTGGACTGGTGTCACCCTCATTGCTTAGAGGAATCCTTTGTTGCAAATGTGCTACAAGCTGATAAATTCAATCCTGAAGTCTTCTATGCTTGATACTTCATTAGGCATACAGTGACTTTTTTTTCTTTTTGTTTTTACTTTGGCCTCTAATAGTGATAGCAAGTACACGCTTCCAATTTAAGTATAATTGAACTTGAGATTAGCTGTTCACAGATGCTGGTAAACCTTGCCATATATTGCCTAAAAACAAATTCTAACTCCAATTTGAATAGCACCTTTCACATCAGTGCTCTAAATTGTTTCACAGTAATACATCATCAATATTTCACAACATAGTGTCACTGAGCAGCATATTCAATTATTCAACCATCACTTCAAATAATCTAGAGAAGAAGCAGCTATAGGAAAGCAGGTCTTTTTTTTTTCACCACACTGTGATATAGATTTATTATTTTCCAAGTGTTTTACCCTGAAACCATATTTAAAAGAACAGCCTAGCAGAAACATGCAAAACTGCTCCTGAGACACCATTAATATCTGCATTAGTAAATCCAAATCAAACAAACAAAACCAAACCCCTGTTGTATACATGAGTATATACCGAATATTTCATGTGACACTACATATAGCTTCAAATACAATCTATTAGACATTTTAAAAAATTAAGTATAAAATTATTTTATTTGAAAAATTAATTCATGAGATTACTGCCTAATTACTACTTAGGAATATTGTTTGCCCAAGCTAGGAATGAGAAAAGTCATGCTGGATTTCTCTCTTCTCCTCACCACATCCAGTGCTCATCTTAATGCCTCCAGAATCCGTACTGTTTCATCGTATTGCATTATTCCATCTTATTGTCATATCCATAATTCAGCCCTCATTTTTTACTTGGATTAAAAATCTGACTGTTTTTCTTCGATCTAGGTTTGCTTGAACATTTTACTTTGCCACTCTTTATATTCCTCATAAGTGCCAGAGTAAATTTTCTATAATAGAAATAGACAATGTCTCTTCTTAGATAAAAATACTTTCCAGGGACTCTCCATAGATTTCAGACTGTTTAAAATACTTAGCATGGCACATAAGGCCTTTCAGGAATTGACATCTATCTATATTTCTACCAAGATATGTTTTTATTCACAGAATGAGCACTTAACATTATCTCAACACTTTGAACTCTATGTAGTTCCATGAACACATGACCTTTGTCATCTTTGGACTTTTAAATGTGGTGAATCTTCTACCAGAAATATATAATCATGTGCCTGCTCAATTTTCTCTCTCACTAGGGTGAGATCTGTTGCATATAGTCATTAATGACTGATATATGATAACTAATACTTGATTCTTGAACTGAATTTGATATGAAACAATACAACCTCTGTACCACTCATGTCTTCAGTTTATTGCACAAAGTTAGACACAGGCTATAATCTTAAAATCTTAAATTTTTAATATTTTGCAAAAGTTATATCTCTCTTTTAGAATCTGTTGGAAGCTATAGACTCAACTGGATAAACGGCACAGATGCTCTTGCATACATAGCTTTCTGTACAGCTTCAGAAGCTTCATAAACACCTTGAATTCAATTTAGGGTTTTGAAGTGAAAAAAAAAGCCCTGCTCTAAGGCATGTTCATTTGATAAACAATCTATTGGGGAATTTGTTCATTTGGGTTGATTTACTCTTTCTTACCTCAATTTAGACACTCATAGAATCTTAGAATTGGCAAAATGTCTAAATTTATTTAGCTCAATTTCATACCTAATATATAAAACATCTCTACAGTGTTTATGTCATATTCTTTTTCTTTTCATGTAAACTATTGTTATTTAATGACAGTGAAACCCTTATCACCTGAGCTTGACCAGATATACTTCAAAAGATCCAGTCTAATTAAGAATTGGCTGAGACTTCTCATTTGAGCTCAGACATAAAAGGAGCTTGGAATTCATCACTTAAAAAAGCTAGACAAACTGAAAATCGGTGACTTCTTCTTGGATCCATCAGAGAACTGAGATTGAGGGGCAAATTGTCTCCTTGAAGTCTGGAGAGAGAGGAGCATCCAGAGCCATAGCCAAGATCTGCTTACCTGGAGTATAAGTGCTGAAACTATAAACTAGTAGGAACAATTAAATGGTAATTTTAATGAATTTCTGCAGTTGAATATAGGCTAGCATGAGAGTGAGAAATTCTTGGAAACTTCAGTCTTGGAGGGTGTCCTTCACAGCACTTTGATTTTTACCTCCAGAAGTTCTACAAGGTACCCGTGGTGGAATTTTCCCAAGGTTCCAAGAAAGAACCCCTTGTAGCTAGCTCTGGGAAAGATAAGAGAAGAATAATCATTATGAAATACAACTAGGGCATTCTCTATTAACAAAGTCTTACTCTGTAGGGAAATAGACTTCACTAAAGCCTTATTTTGTCTGAGGACAGACACTGCTCTCAATCCAGCCATATCCAACCTTCTTGTCTCATCAAAGTGTATGTAAGGAAACAGAGTCAAGAGGGGTCAAGCTATAAGGAAATAGACTGGGAACACAGAGGCAGGAAAGGGTAGGGAGGAAAAGTTGTACCACTGGAGAAACAATTCTTAAGGTTACAGCTCAGATATATAGGCCAGCTAAAAGACTGAGATTTAATTAGGAAATTATGAAATGTTTCTACTTCTTCACACCTTACAATGATACTAACATGGCTCCAGTATAATAGCAGGGGATTAAAGCTGAAAGAGCTGTAAGACACAGGCTCTCTCTCTCTCTGAACATGAATATTTACAGAGGCCTAATGTCAAGAGAGAGAACAAAAATAAGGACAATAGAGGAAACTGAAGCCTTGGGCATCTATAGATACAGTAAACATTACACAGCCCAACTCCTAGACAAATTAACATAAATATTTACACTGAGTCTTACTTGTCTAAGTTCCTATTGTCCAGTACAACATACAATGCTTTCAGCAAATTATTACAAGGCATGTCAAAAGAGAAGATAAAACAAAATATGAAGAGAGAAAGCAAGAATCAGAACTAAACTCAGGTATGACACAGATGTTGGAATTATTCGACAGTGAATTAAAATGAATAATTATTATGTTAAGGAGTCTAATTGGAAAAGTAGACAATATGTAAGGACAAATGGGTAATGTAAGCAACGAGGAAAACTCTAAGACAGAATCAAAAGAAAATGCTAGAAATCAAAGACACTATAATAGAAATGAAGAATGCTTTCAATGGGATCATCAGTAGACTCCACACATTTGAAGAAAAAATCAGTAAGCTTGAAAAATAGGTCAATAGAATCTTACCAGCTGATATGGAAAGGGAAAAAAGAGAATAATAACAATAAAAAGTACCAGAACAGAACATCCAAGAGTTGTGGGATGATTTCAAAGTTGTAACATATGCACCATTGGAATACTAAAATGAGAAGAAAGAGAGAATGGAGGATAAGAAATATTTGAATTAATAATGGATGTGAAATGTCCAAATTAACGACAGACACCAAAGAACAGATCAAAGAAGCTCAGAGAATATCAAGCATATCAAGAAGAATAAATACTAAAACAGGACAAAACAAAAAGAAACAAAAACTTGACATCTCATATCTGAATGGCAGAAAACCAGACAAAGAGAACATTTTGAAAAAAATCTGAAGGAGACAACAAAAACACCTTACCTAGAGGAACAAGTGTGAACAAGGATAGAAATTACAATGGCCTCTCAGAAACCAGATGATAATGAAGAGAGCAGAGTGAAATACTGAAAGAGTTGACAGAATAAAAACACCAATATATAATTCTATATCCAGTAAAATTACCCTTTTGAAGTAAGAATAAAGACTCTATCAGAAAAACAAAAATAGGAAATTCATCACCAGCAAGTCTGCCATAAGAAGAAATAATAAAATAAGTTCTTCAGGCAGAAAGAAATAATATAGATCAGAAGCTCAAATCTGCATAAAGGAAAAGCATCAGAGAAGGAATAAATAAAAGTAAAATCTTTATTTTTCTTATTCTTAATTGAGCAAAAACCTAAATGTGTATTTATAGTAGAATAGTAACAATATATTTAGTGCTTACAGCATATGAATAAATAAAATGAGGGAGAGCAGTGACACAAGTATTTGAAGAAAGAATTGGGGATGCATGTTTTAAAGTACTTGTACTACATGTCAAAATTGATTACAATTAAAAGTGTAGACTCCAGAGCAATCGCTGAATTTTTTAAAGATGTAATTGATACACTATAAGAAAAGATTTTTTAAAGTACTTAATTAATACTGAAAAAGAACAGAAATACAGAAAAAATAAACAAAGAAGAGATACAACAAATAGAAAAAAGTTATAAACATGGTGGATATTAATTCAACTATGTTAATATTCACTTTTAAGTGCAAATGAGCTAACTACACCAGGCAGAGGTTAGAGGTTGTCAGATGTATAAAAAAATAAGACCCTACTATATGCTATCTATATGAATCCTACTTTAAAAGTAAAGTGATGGAGAAAATATTGCATCCTAACTCCAATAAAAAAAAAAAGCTAGTGTAGCTATATTTTAAACAAAGCAGACTACAGAACAAGGAAAGGTTTCAGGGATAAAGAGGGACAGTATATAATTATAAAGGGATCAGTTCTCCAAAAAGTCATCACAATCCTAAAAACAAAGCATAAAAATACATGAGGCAACTCCACTATTAAAGTTGAAAATATCAATACCCCTCTGTCAGCAGTTGATAGATAAATCAAGAAAATCAGTAAGGATATATATAAACTCAAATGACATCTATAAAATATGTTGATCTAATAGACATTTAGAGAATTCTCCATTCACAACAGCGTAACACATTTTTCTCAAGTTTGCATGGAACATTTACCAGGATAAACTACATCCCAGACCACAAAACACATCTTAACAAATTTAAATGTATAGAAATATTTCAAATATGTTCCCAGATCACAATGGAATTATAGACTAGAAGTCAATAAAATAAAAATAGCTTGGCAACTTCCAATATTTGGAAATCAACAAATGCATGCCAAATAACGCATGGATCAAAGGAGAAGTCTCAAGAGAAATTTAAAAATATTTTGAGTTCTTCAAGACCAATAAAATTGATAAACTTGTGGCTAGGCCAAAAAGAACGAGAGAGAGAAAGAGAGAAGGCATAAATTGCCAATATCAGAAAAGAATGAGGAGTCATCATTACTGATCACATGGACAGTAAAAGAGAGGAAAGAAATACTTCAAATGATACTGTGCCTACAAATTTGATAACTTAGATAAACTGGACAAATTGCTGAAAAACACAAACTACTAAAACTCATATAAGAGAAATAGATGATCTGAATAGCTACATAACTATTAAAGAAATTGGATCAATAATTAGTAAATATACATTAAAAAAATAAAACAGGCCCTTTTGGGTTTACTGGTGAATTCTACCAAAAGGTTAAGGAAGAAATAATATGAATTCTTCACAATTTCTTCCAGAAGATGGAAGCAGAGAAAACACTTCCTAATTTATTTCATGAGGCCAGAAGTATACATTACTAAAACTAGATAAAGACGTTACAAGAAAAGAAAATGACAGACCAATATATTTCATAAATATTGACACAAACAACTTCACAAAATATTAATGGATCAAATACAATAATACATAAGAAAATTACACATCATGTCCAAGTGGGATTTATTCCAGGTATGCAAGGCTGATTCCATGCTCAAAATTCATGTATTAAAAAATAAAGGAAATTGAGTGCAGGGTATATTAATATTTAACAGAATATCTCGGTACTGTAGCCTAACCAAGTTGACAGTAATATTAACCATCACAAAGACTTACTGTACTGCTATGTTAATAAATATATCATGATATGAGTTAAGGAATAGATACATGGATGATCAATGGAATAGAATAGGGAGCACAGAACTAGACCCACACAAATATAGCCAACTGAATTTTACAAAGGCACAAAGGCAATACAATGTAGAACTGACTGTCTTACCAAAAAATTGTGCTGGAACAATTGGATGTCTTTATGATAAAAAAGAATGAACTTTGACACAGACTTTACACATTCCACAAAAGTCAAGTGCAGATAGATCATGGACTTCATATAGAATGTGTAGAAGTAAACAGGAGGACGTTGTTAAGAACTTAGGTTTGGCACTGAATTTTTAGATACAGCTCAAAAGAATAATCCATGAAAGAGAAAAATTGATAAGTTGAATTTTACTAAAATCAAAAACTTCTGCTGTGCAAAAGGGAGTGTTAAGAAAATGAAAAGATGCACCACAGATAGGATAAGATATTTGTAAAGCACATATTTGGTAAAAAACTTGTATCCAGAAAATAGACAGAACTCTTACAATTCAACAATAAGAAAAAAAACTCAGTATAAAAATGGGCAAAATATCTGAACAGATAACTCACCAAAAAAGTGGACAGATGCCAGTAAGTATATGAAAATGTGCCCAATATAATTTGTTATTAGAGAAATGCAGATTATTAATGAGATAGCACTACAAACCTACAAGAATGGGTAAAAATTTAAAAATCTGGCAGTATTAACTGCTTGTGAAGATGTGGAGCAACAGGAACTCTCATTTATTTTCTGGTGGGAATGAAAGTTGGTACTGCTACTTTGGAAGACAGCATGGCAGTTTCTTAAAAATCTAAACAGTCTTGCCATATGACCCAGCAATCACATTCCTAGCTCTTTACCCAAGTAATTTGAAAACTTATGTCTGCCCAAAAACCTGCATGCAAATGTTAATAGCATCAAAATGCAAAGCAGCTAAGATCTTCTTCACTAAGTAAATGGATGAATGCACTGTGGTACATCTATATAATAGAATACTATTTAATAATAAAAAGGAATGAGCTATCAAGCCACCCCAAAGACACAGACAAAACCTTAATTCATATTGCTTAGTGAAAGAATCCAATCAGAAAAGGCTACATACTGTATGATTCAATTTACATAACATTCTGTGACTGGAAAAACTATTGAGATGGTAAACAGATCTATGTCTGACAGTTCTTTGGGGAGAGGTTGAATAGGAGAAGCGAGGGAATTTTTAAGATGTTGAAACTATTCTGTATGATACTGTGATGATAGAAACATGGCATTGTGAATTTGTCAAAACTCATGTAGTTTTACAGCTCAAAGAATGAAAATTAATGTACAAAAATTAAAAAAAAAACATTTAGGAGGTCAAGGAATCTCCACATAGCATGACAAATGAATTTACCTGTACAAATATAGGGAAGGACTCACTGAAGGGAGTGGGAGGAAAGGTTGCTGACCTATGCAACTTTGGAAATTAGTGGATTTTGTAAAACTAAAGGTCATGTCCTCTAGTTGATAAAATTATTTTCCATGGGTATATAGGTTAACAATTTATAAGTGGATGGTGAATGGTGGGAGTCATGTTTCCACTGTTGGACTGGGAGTTTACAAATAACAAATAGAGGAGTCTAGAATGATCTATGTAGGAGTAGATTAGAGTTTGAGACTTCAGTATGACCTGAAGTTTGGGCTTAGTTTAGACAGATATGTGTTTATACATGAGTTGGTATACCATATATACTTCTTTGCTCTTTATCTGAGAGGCACTAAAAACAATAAAAACAATGGTACCAGTGACTGTACATAGTACCTAGAACTTAGTTTCTAATGTCATTCTTTGACGTAGTGCCAAAAGGTAAGAAAGTGCACTCATACACCTTCCTCAATGTGGCATGTCAAAAGGGTATAGGTGCCGACTGAGAGAGCTCCTAGTTGGCAAAGTTGAAACAATTTGATCAGCAAAATAGATAAATATTGGATTATAACCCAAACTATAAAATAAATATCCTTAAGTCCACACTGATATAAATGACTAAATAAATAAATAAATAAATAAATATTAGAGCATAGACAAATCTCCCATGCATAAGATTTCCAAACAGTTTTATGTATATACTCTTACCTCGAGGGGGTGGAGCATAACTCTCCACTCTTTAAGTATGGGCTACACACAGTGACTTCCTTCCAAGACGTACAGTATGGAAAGAGAAGGAAAAGTAACTTTGCAATGGAGAAACCTGACAAACCCTACCTCAGCTAGAAGTCAGTGATCAAAGTTAATGCCAACACTGATTAAGTCATATTGATAGTATATACCCTTGATATGATGTGATGAGAATGGTCCTTTACCTCTTTGGTCTTCCTTCCCAAACTCAAAACCCCCATCTAATCATGAGGAAAACATCATATTAATCCCAATGAGAAGCTTTCAACAAAATGCCTGACCAAAATAGTGAGATTCTCAAAAACAAAGAATATCTGAGAAACTGTCACAGCCAAAAGGAACCAAAGGAGATTTGACAAATAAGTCTAATATAACTTGCTGGATGAAAACCTGGAACAGAAAAAGGATATTGGTAAAGCTAAGGAAATCTGAATAAAATATGGAGTTTAAAATTATATAAATGTTCATTAATTGCTATAAATATATAATACAAATGTAAGATGTTAAAAATAAGAGAAACTGGATATGAGGTATTTGTGAGCTTTCTGTACTATCTTTGCAGCTTTTCCATAAATCTAAAGCTATTCTAAATAAAACATTTATTTTTAAAAGTATCTAATGTGGTAGATTCCAAGATAATATGGATATTATTTTCTATATTTATATTATTGAGTTCAGTAACAACCTGTTATTTGCTAGTTAAAAATTAAATGCAGATAAGTAGTTTTTCTCATTGCCCTTCTCAGTCTATTGAGAAATGAACTTGGCTAAAAGATAAGTAATGCTGTTTTTTTCTTTTGTTTATTGGATAATCTGATTTTAGTAGGATTAGAATTAGATGTCTGAGTAGTTGCCTATCCTTTTACATATCCTGAATTAGTGCCAATTTTGTGATTTTTATATTAAAAACAATCTGTGGGTCAACATTCTCTATAGTGTTAAGTAATTTACTGCCTATTCTCACAATATTATAATTTTATATTCATATACTTAATCATTTCAGGCAGTTTTTTTTGGGGGGGGGTCTCATTTATCTCAGGATTTGGTTTCTATTTCTATTATGTTTTCTCACTGTTGACCAGAGGTGAAGAGAGCAAATGGAAACAGAAAAGGCCCCTTGAGTCCTAGCTTGAAACTAACACACTGTCAACCCTGCCTGTTCCTTATATTGGTGAAATCAAAGCACATGGCCATTTCCAAAATCAAGAGCCAAGAAAATATTCTCTATCCACAGTATAAGAGCATTAAAAATTTTTTTTTTAAATATGGTAACAGAGAGGAGAAAGTTAAGACTAGAAACATAATTATCATCAATATTTTTTATTCACTTTTCTATCCCACAGTCCTAGAACAATGCCTGACACATAGTGGGTATTCATTAAATTTCTGTTAAATGAATGGATGAGTGAATCTTTGGCTAATTGGATAGATATTTTGCTTTCTGAGATTCTTAGATACGGAGACATGCAGGTGTATTTTGCATGTAAAACTTACAATGACTTAGAATCTTCCTAACATTGTCATACTGTCTATATGTTTCTCAAACAAGTCTTGGTGGCATCTGCAAATTATATGAAATTTCTCATGTTGTGCTTGTAGTTTGTACATAAGAATATAGTCATTTATTGGAGATTTTTAAATGATTTTTTTCAGTTTCTTTCCTCAGAAAGTCTATGTATAATATGCTCCTTTTAGAAAATTATTGCAGTGTTAATAAGATGTCAAGTAGTAGAATCCTTACATTGATTTTTGTCTAAGAAAAGTTTTCTTACGTTTTTCTTGTTTTCCTTTCTTTTTCAAGTGTAAGAAATAATAGCACCATTTGAATTGCTGTGTCTTAAATATTCTCGGAATTGGATTTTGAGAGAAAACATGTCAATCAATCCAATCAATGTATAGAAATACACTGATACCTCAAGGAGCTGACAGAGATAAAAATGATACTGGCACCCATCAATTGAATTCTGAGGATGCATCAATGTTTAGGTTTTAAAATCAGAGAAGACTGATGAGTAAAAACAACAATTATGCTTTTGTTGCCGTGAGTGTGGATACCAGAGCATTAATTGGATCCTCCTTCTATTGGCTGAAGGTTCATGCATGCGTCCCTTTCCGGGAGCGCTCTCTGTGGAAACTGCTGCCTCACCAAACGTTCTCTCTCTCTCTTTCCAGAGGAAGAGGGTCCTGTACCCAGTGACTGGTTTATATGGGTTATAAATGCCTGGTCTCTGACTTGGATTTGAGATGACTCTAAAGAGCCAGAGCTCCCTGTGAGACCCACTGGGGCCTCTTGAAATTGCATCCCAGTTCAACTTCACCTTTATCTCAATCTTACTTCCTTCTCTTTTCAGGCATTGTTCTCCAGTAAATCTCCCGCACTCAAATCTGTATCATGGAGTTGGCTTCAGGGAACCTCAATAAGCCACTACCTGTGAGAATTCATTCATCTCACTTGTAGACATGTGGACAACTCTATTCTCTCTCTTTCTTTTCTTGTCATGTCATATTCATAATACAAGTTAGTGTATATTCTCTGGAGAGTCACTTAATTGAAGAGTTTCTAGCCTGATGCAAGTGAGCTATAGATATTCACACAAAATAATATTCAGCTACAAATATTCAGCACAAAAGAGAGCTTAAAAAATTGTTTCCAACTTCCTCACTGCATAGGGAGATTTTTTCAACAATGGATGGTTGTACACAAATGTAGAGAATTGGAGAGAAATGAAGCAATGATACATTAAAAACAAAATACATAAATATACATCTTGATCAACAGGCTTCTGTGAGGCTTAAAAATAGCAATGGCAAAAACAAATGCTGCAGGGAATTTGAATTATTGACTAGAATACCCAGAAAGAGATGATCAATTATGAATTGTGATAATAGTATTTCTAGCTTATGTTTTTCTTTAGTTGAATATCTTATCAATAATTACTACATGTTTGCCACAAGAGGGAAAAAAATAAATCAGCAGCTTTTCGGAAGAGAAAAAATTCTTTTGTTGGACATAAGTAATAATAGCTATATAAATATGCTTCAATCTGAAACAGCTAAAGAATACAGACATTGTTTTAAGGAATTAATGCACCTTCCAAATTTCCAAAACTATTACTAAAATGAATCTTTAATCTCATAGAATCTAGTTTAATATTAATAACCATTTTTTCTCCATATTAAAATATACATAACTTTTTAATGTTGCTTTGTAAACTTCTGGGGGAAAATCTATCACCCTTGTTAATTATCTTAAAATGAAACTGTAGCTTTATTTGGCATTTAAAAAAAGAGTGCTTTATAGAGAGCAAAGAAATCAGGCTCTAATATAGTGACATTACATTTCACTGAGTATAAAATGTAATAGCTGTGATGAAACACATGGAAATTTCTAGTTATTTGCAGAAGCATGGCTTTTATGTGTACACACATTTACATATATGCTCCCTGGGCATAGTTTTGTGTGTGGTGGTGCAAACATGCATGTAGTTGTGTATGTGTGTGTGCTGTTCAACAATGAATAACTATATGAGGGCAGCAGAAGGAAGATTTCACATGTCCCAGTCTAGGATTAAATATTGATTTCCCTAGAAGATAGTGAATTAGAGAATGAAAAGATATTAAAATGTAAGCACTGTCATCAAGCTATCAAATACATTTATTGAAGGTGTTTTTATGTGTGTTTTTATACAAAATACTTTCCTAAATAGGAAAAGAGATGGATCCTACCCATGAGGAGTTTATATTCTAACAAAGTCATAAGCATCCTAATTTATACTATATTGATTCACTTAATGTTAGCAACATAAATACTTGGGGACTCCTTAATCTAAGTTTTTCTCCCATAGCCACCAAGCAAATATTTGACCAGGGCACCTGCATTTTTAACTTTTATTTTCAGAGACTGTCACTATTCGTAGAAAAACAAAGAAGAATCCCTTCTGCAAATTGCTTCTGGTCCCCTGACTGATCACATGCAACTACTAATAAAATGGATTGATTCTCTTTCTCTCTTTTTTTCCTCCTTGACTTTAAGTTTTTTCTTCTCTCCCTCTGTCTCCATCCCCCACTGCAACCCTGCTTCTCTTTTTGAAATAATTCTTTCAATAGAAAATTTCCCCTAACATTTGCAGTCAGGGAGAACTTTTATAAATTATGCACTTAGTGAATGTAACAATAGAATATTAATTACATAAACTATTGCAAATCTGAGCCTGGAATGCACCACTGCAGATGTCCTGGCCATATCTCTACAGACATGACAGCTCTAACTCATCCTGAGGTCACCTTCCACCCCCACCTTCCTTGCTGTGGTACCACATTTGGGCACCAAAGTTACATCTAGATGACTCTTGCCACCCAAACCCTCCATGTTCTGTCCCCTTAGCATCCACCTGAAACATAATGCCCTTCAGTCATCCTGCATTTTCTTTGTGCACATTTCCATACTATTCAGTCCTATAAGTTCTGAATCTGTTTATTTATGATCCCAGCACCTACTTCCATGACAAACAGCCTTACTAAATCTTCAGCCTCTTCATTGAACCATCTAGCTACTTCTGCCTTAAAATAGACTTGTTGCTACACTGATACTATTATGATGATGATAATGATGATGATGCATACAAGTATACTTTTATGTGACACCCAACGACATGTTCGAAAGCCTGAAAGTAAGGTCAGCATTCTTCTGCCTCTTCATTGCCATTTCCAAAGCAGTACTCTCTACCTCTGAGGGAAAAAGTCCTGCCTCTGAGAGGAATACTGTGTGTCTGTGCCACCTCATCTTTTCTTATTGCAAACACTAGTCAATATCTTAGTCAGTTCTTTCTAGCTGATGAAGTCTTCACTGTTTTCTTTCTACTGTATAAGTCTAAGCATTAGCCAGGGTGATTTCAGTATCCATGTTGATAATGAATCCAATACCTTAGTTCTTTCTGTTCCATGATATCTTGGATTCAAATGAAATTTCACTTCTGTTCTACTTTAATCACCAACACATTTAGTCACTTTGTGACTCTGGTTATTATGATCATCATATTGCTGGTAGATGCAACCGGTGTTCCAGGTTCTTGTCCTGTCCCGAAAGAATTCAGAGACGAGACGTAGTCGTTAAAAAAGTAAAGTGAGGATTTATTGAAGGATGAATAATACACTGTCAAGGGAAGAGCGGGCAGGCTCAGGTGAGCGGCAGCCCTGTGTTTCTTTGGCAAGTTAGTTACATAGGGTGTAAAAATGAATAGGCGGAATATTCATTGGGGAGGGAAAGATTTAGGGTCATATTTCCTGATTATCATCTCAACTGCACCTTCCCAAAGGGAGGAGGGATTTTTGTCCTTATTTAGTCTGGATCAGAAGTGTCATGGCATCAGTGCATGATGGGTACTTCTGATTTGCAAGACTAATTTTATTAAAATGAGGGCATAATGAGCAAAAGGTTACATTTGCACACTGGAAATTCCTACCTTTTCTCACCTTTCTTTGTTGTCTCCAGGCCACCCAAAAAGGTGTGATCCCTTATCAGCCCAAAGGTTCCTGCTTTTCTTTCTCTGCCCAAGGACCCCTGCTGCTTACATGATGTGTGGTTTCCTGCATTTGACTTGTGCGCCTCCTTTCTGCTGAATTCCTGCCATTTGGTCTGTGTCTCCCTTTCTCTGCTCATATCTAGCTATCTGCCTGCTCTAACAATCAGAAACACCAAACCTCAATATTTTAATTTCTGTTTATAGCCTTAATGTTTTCAGTGCTTTGATACTCTCAATTTCAACTGTTTTTTAAAATCACATAGCCAATTCTGTTTCCTTGATGTCACAGTTTTCTGTCAGTAGTTCACCGTTCTTTGGGCTGCTTTTGTTGCTCTAAGGGTATATTTTATGATCTTTGATCAATACCATCAAGTATGCAGCATTCCTGCCTCTGTTCCATCCTCCTATCAAAATTCCAACCCTGAGTCCATGCCACTGACTTCTTGGGGCTAAGGAAGTTTCAGTAAAAAAGTCCACACTCAAGATTAATGCAGCCACAAAAATCATTTTTCTCCAACCTCAGATGAAACCTCAACCTTGCACAATTATTTTACTTGTTCTTGGTTAATTATTTCTGTTTTCCATAAGAATTGCACTAACCCTTCACTTGCCTACTGCCTTTCAGCAGATGACTTTACTTTCTACTTCCTACTTGAAAACAAAACAATTAAATGTCAGTTATTTCATTCTGCTGCCCTACTCCCTGATATCAGAGTGTATCCTCACTCCCTTTCCTGTAATCTCAAAGAAAGCGATGATAACCAGCACTAGCTGTTACAGCACATAGCCCTGGCATACCTTAGCCCAGTAATCACAGCTCCACACTGATGCTTATTCCACATATAATTGCCAAATCTTCCTTGTTTGTTTGTTTTTTAATTCCTATGTGTTGTTTTCTCAACATCGTGGTAGTTGGCTTAGAGACTGCTTTCACTGTTCGGAGACATTACAAGGCCACCCTGTGTTTGTTCAGGGCCTTTCAACTTAGGATTTCCCTCTCTGGTTGCTCCTCAGAGGGCATGCACACAGTATTTGACCCCCAGGATTACTCTGATTTTAGCCAGGCCCTCCTTGACAGGTTCTTTCCCTGGTCTTCCCATTTAGCTTCTGGTTGATCTGTCTTAATGGGTATCACATCCAGCTACTAGATTCAGTTAATTTCGAGCTGATTGATCTATTGTTTTCAACAATGCCCTACGTTATATTTTGTAAAAGTCTGAACCAAATAAAATGATGCCCTTTGGCAGGAGCAAGGTGTTGCCAGTTACTCAGGTCTGCCCCATCCTTCACTGGTTGGATGTGGACGTGGGAGATGGATACAGCATGGTACAGGACCGCTGCACTGCATTATAGAGCAAGAGCTGGGGAGACTGGAACTCAGCCTTCACCAGTTTCCCCACCTGCGCCTTCCCTATATGTGTGCTGCTGTGTGTTTGTGGTGGGGGCAGGATGGCAACAGAAATGGGTGTGGCAGGCTGGCTGCTGCTACCACATACTATAGATCTTCTGCAACCCAGAGTTGGGGAGCTGGTAATCTTGGCATCTGCCAGTATTCACTGGCTGTCACATCTACCCAGAATAGCTTTTCTACCCCAGGATGCTGAGGAAATGGAGTCTGCATTTCGGCTCCTGAGCCCACTGCAGGAGTTCTCCCTTAACACAGGGTTTTGAGGAAGTAGGAGACTATACGTTCTCTTCGTGTTGCTGCACCTGTACTCTCTCTGTGTAGTGGGAGTTGGGACTGGAGGAACGGTCACGCTGCCTTGGGCCACCACCTGCTCGGTATAGGCCTTCTACAGCATGGAGCTCTGGGAAGTAGGGTCAGCTGATGTTCACTGGCCATTGAATCCACCCAGAATAGCTCTTCCACTTCAGGGACCTGAAGGACATGGGAACTGCTGGGACAGTCTTCATCAGCTGCAGGGTATGGATGTCGCCTTTAGCTCTAATGTCATGACCTCCCGCTCTTTTCCCTGGGCTTCAGAGATTATGTTGAAGTAATGTTTCTTGAATTATTCTAAGCCCTTTGATCAGTCTCTAGAGAAGTTGAATGATTGGCTCTGCTACTTTAGATCAGTTTAATAGACGTCTCTTAGGGAGAGAAGTTTCCTTAAACTTCCCACACTGCCATTCTAGAAGTCACATCTCTGAGTTCATTATATTTTATCCAGAAATATGATTCTGTGTTACTCATGTCACTAAATGAATCTGCTATACACTCAGGTAGCCAAGCAATAAACTGTCTAAGTTTTTGTAGATTTCTCTGTTTCCTTCAGCATCATATCCAGTTAATGACTAATTCCTGCCAAATTTACCTCCCAGTTATGCCTCAAATCTTTCTGTACTTCCCCTCTCCCACTATTACCATTCTACTTAAGACTTTCATCTTCTCACTCCTGCGCTATTAGAATGGTATCCTAAATAATCTCCATGCATTCATTCTTGGCCATCTTAAATCTATCCTCCCCACTCAATTCAGAATAACCTATATAGGATGTGAATCATTACAATCACCTGCTGAACACCTATTAACCACTTGCCTTTAGAATGAATTACTAGTCCTGTCGTGGTTTTATGGCCCCATAGGTTAAAGTCTCGTCTTTCAACTCCATCTTGCCTTTTAGTCCCTGGTAATGAAAAAAATGTCTGTATTCCATTTATATCATGTATTTCACATTTTCATTTCTTTATACAGATTGTTCCTTTGCCTGGAATACCTGTCTAACTTCTTCTCTCGTGATAATTTTCACTCCTTCTTTGAGACTCAATTCAGGCATTTTATTCCTCAGAGAGGCTTTTGGCTCCTCAGGTTGAGCTTGTGAAAGGTGAAATACAATGGAGTCACTTGTGTCAAGGGGTTTTAAAACAGAGGAGGCCATTAAGGAGGTGGGCTTTATGCATGTCTTCACTGAGTAGAACCATGAACTGTTGGACTGGGCCAAACGGAAGATATTCCAAGAACTCTGCAAGAACACCTGCAACTTGCTCTAGTAATAAACTTTTGCTTAGTGATAGACTTAGCAACCCATCATGCTTAGCCAAGACTAGCTTTCTGTCACCAAAACCAATCAAAATTCTTTGTAAACAACTTACATAAGTTTTCCTTTTTGTGTTGAAAAATCCCTGAATTTTCCCTCAAATGGGACACTATTTGGGTTGCCACCCAAATCTGTGTACCCCAAATTACAATTCTTTGATCCCTAATAAATACTGATTTATCATTATCTCCTGAGAATTTTAGGTTGACAGGTGAAGTTTCCCCTTTTCTGTTCCCTTATCCCACAGTGAAAAACCTCTTCATACTACCAATTGAATTTTAGTGTCTGTGAAGTTCTTCCTGCCACATTCTAAGTTCTCTGAGACAGGGGCTATATTTTCTTTCTCCAACTCCTCAATAGCTTCATATTTTTCCAAGAATAGATACTGAAATCCTTAAAATAATCTGGAAGGCTCTGAGTAATCCAATATGTGATCTCTTTTCTTGAGGCCTTTGCAGACACTGTTCTTGTGTTCAGAATGGCCTCTTGCACTCTCTCCTCAAACCCTGACACTCACATTCCTTCTTCTTATGTAACTTGAACTCATCCTCCTGCTCTCACTTGAAATACCATCTTATCCAAGAAAGCCTCCCTGATCCTAAAATTAGATTAACTCTCTCTTATGCTCCCTAGATATCCCTTTTACTGTTTCTTTATATTAGTTTATAATTATACATTTTTTTGATTATTTGATTAATGCCTACATTTCTTCAGGGGAATTTAACTCTGCTGGCAAGGATTGTGTTTACTTTCCTTTTTCTTTTACCCCTTATGCTTTACACAATGCCTGGCACTTGGAACACATTCAGTAAATAAACAGGTTGACTAAGCTCATGAATGGCTAATTTACTTTTACAATGACACCAGTGCTCAGCTCCATGCTTTATGTATAACAGACTCTCAACTATGCTTTTTGAACTGAAATTAATGTTGCAAAAGGCTGACATTTCATGAGATATTTAACAGTGAAAAATGAAACTATTAGGAAACAACAAAAACAAGTCATATTCATACTTCAGTTTTCAGCTTTCCACTGAATTATTTTTATTGGCAGCAAGGCACATTTAATATATTCAGTATTTGGGGCCTGTCAATTAGATAGACTAGGCTTAGATTTCAGCAAGTGGATGAAAATATCAGTCTGTTTTTCTCAGCAGGCACTCCTCTGTGAAGTCTTGTTGGAACCCTCCCATCCCTGACCTGTCTCATCCTGAGTAAATCAATTTTGCCCACAAGGATCCTCTGTATATGTAGAACTTGTCTTTTCTCATCTCTCTTGAGTAAATTAGATTGTTTATTTGCATGTCTGTCTTCCAGGCTGGAATATGGGCTCTTTGGGAAAGCAACTTTGTCACTTTAATCTTTATATCCTCAGTATGTACCATGGTGTCTGGCACAAGTAGGTTTTCTGTTAATATTTGTTCAGTGAATAAATGAGTCAATTAATGAGTGTCTCAGAATCACTAAATGCTTTTCATAATGAAAATGATAATAAATGGCTTACCTTTGAATGACTTCATCTGAAAAAAGCCTTTATCCTCACAATAAGTAAGCCAAACAATTAATATATTTGCTGAGTTTTCTTTCCGCTTGACGTATTTTATGCTTATGCTTTTAATCTATTTGTCATTTATTCATGCATCTACTTCAGTGTGGCATCTTTTCTTGTGCAAAACTTTTACTGATTTTGAATAAAACCCTAAGTCTAAAATTGATCATCAATTTAGTACAACTAGGAGAGTGTGGTTCTAATTACATTATCAGAATAAAAGTAATTGTTCTTGAATTTCCATATGGTAACTTCCTTTGAAGTCTCCAAAATCCTTATATAAAGGGAAAAAGTCTCTTTTGTGTTTTAATTCTTGAAGCAATATTTTAGTTGCTCCCCACAAATTGTAATGATACAGTAAAATATAATGGAAAATAACAGCTATAAAGCAATTATATAATATTTTCTATCAAAAATCTTGTTAGTACTCTAGAGACATTTCATCTATTTTATAACGTGTGTCAGCAACTGTGCAGAATTTTACCCTCAGGACAAGTTTTAGAGCATCCTCAAAGCCCCTGAAATCACTCACACAGAATGTATTTTTAACATTGACATCCTTTGGGGGAGGGTGGTCTTAGAATAAAAAATTAGCAATTCTGAATCCCAGTTCTCGTGATTACCTCTCATTACCCTTTCACTGGATAGGTACAAAGTTTCCAATACAAATCCCAATTCTGAAACCTCTTTGATTTAACCAGCCTGTTTCATAATCCATTAACATAATGATTTGCTTTTATTCAAATTCTTTCTTGGTTAGGAAATTTGAGAATGCTGCTCTTAAATGAGATACTCAAAATATATTGACTGTTTTTGTCTTTACTGACTACATTTTAGTTAATTAATCAATTAATATAAAATCTCAGCTGGCCAACTCAATACAGTCTGGTAAGTGAATGGGATTCTATTAAGTAAGAAAGTCTATCAGTTGGCAGGGATGGTAGCACACAAACTAGAAGATGCTAAAAGTGCACTGACTGAATCCTACAAGCCCATTAGAGTAAAAAGCTTTTCCGGACTGAGGGGTTAACTCCCATTTCCTCTGGTATAAGCTTGTAAAGGGCAGTGTTTAAGACATATTAACAACGCTAGAGCACTGCATAATAAAAAGAAAAAAAAACGCCAAAGTGAAAAGGGTAAAAATAACATGTCTCAATAGTTACTTACTTCTGTGTAACCACTCGTAGAGGCTGACTTGTAATTACAGAAGAAAAATGGAAGCAATCAAAACTAAAACAGAGCTTAGTCATTTCCCCAGTAAGATTAGGTTTAATTCAAACAAAACAACAAACCAAAAGATTTAAAGAGAGAAGACCATGAAGAGGTTGGCTATGAAGCCATTTCCCCTGCTCTGCTGGTTCACATTTTCATCTATAGGGACCTGTCACATTATGTCCTAATGTAATGACATCCTTGATAATAACATGGACAAGTGCAAGCAGAAACAGAGCAGCAGCCACAGCAGCAAACCGGCTGATTTACACAGCACTTTGCCACGTGGAATTAACTTTGCATGAGAATTTGTACTTCATCCAGGCCAAAAGCCACCACCAAAAGCAGCCTCATTTGAACCTCTGTAGTGTACTTAATATGCTCTGGATTTCACTGACCATGTCAGAACAGAGGCTGAACACTACCCAATGTCAAAATGTGTTTTCCAGCCTATGTCAGAGTCCTTTAGTGCAACACTTGTAATTTCTGAACAATTCCCATAAAACTTAGAGGTGGTTGACCTGAACCAAACTCCCTATGGCTAGCAATGTCATTCTCGCTCTCGTTTCACTTTCCAGGTTGATAAAAATCAATACTTTCTCTCATAGAATTCTGACTTTGTAAGCAGCGTTCAGGTTCACATGAAGTGTGTGGAGCAGACAGAGGGACAGGAGTTGTTATTTTATCTTCCAGAGCTATTTCCTGCATTCATCCAAGTAGAGGGTAATGCCAGAAATGTCATAAGAAACAATCATTTTGAAATTAATTAGTTTGGATTTTTTGATGCAGTTAGTATAAATTTTGAAAATAGTTCACTCTTCCACAAACATCTAGCTTCAGTCAAACTTATGTCAAAATAAAATCTTAGAGCCTAATGTGCATTAACTCCCATTCTGTTTGATTTCAGTTATCACTGATTTGGTCTTAAAGTTTATAGCTAATGTGTGCTTGAAATTAAAAACAAAAAAAGCTGAGAAGGACATAGAGCTATGACCTCCTGTTTGGTTTTTACCTTGAAAAATGAGGAGAAATGGGTTTGCAAGGGATTCTTTCCATTTCTTTCCTTTTGAAAGAAGCTCTTCATGGTGTGTAGCTTTCTTAAAATTAATATAACTAGACATTCTGAAAATGGTTCCATTTCCTATTGTCTGGGCTGGCAAAAGATAATTCAATCTTTTCTATGTGATACGTCCACTTTTATGCCATGCCTCTAAGCCAAGAGATGCAAACTTTTTCTGTAAAGAGCCAGAGTAAATAGGCTTTTTCAGCTCCTGTGTCCTCTGTTTCAGCTACTCAACTTCTGCCATGGTAGTGTAAAACCAGCCATGGGTAACATGTAAATGACTGAGTATATTTTAATAAAACTTCATTGACAGAATCAGGTACTGAGCCAGACTTGGCCCTTAGGCCAAGGTTGTCAACCCTTGCTTGAAGTTAATGATTCTTAAACTTTGGTTTATATTGGGATTATCGGTGAGCTTGGCTCAGACCTATATCGGGACTCACCACGTATCTAGTGAACAGAATGGATACATTCTGATTTGATATACAAAATATAAATAAAAGCAGAATGTATGTATTTAATAAGCAGTTTAGGTGATTTTGATGTATCTCGAAGTATAAATCATTGTTCTAGGGCATCTAATTCCTGAGAATTTTATTCTATGCTTCCTGGATGAGGAACTTAATTGTCTTTATTTTCCCTGAGTCTTAGAAAAGATTCTTATGAATTTAGGCCAGACTGTTGCTTTGATACTTTTCAGAATCCTGGGGATTTTGAGTAATCAAAGTGGTGACACACAGTAGTGTGTCAGGATACCTACTGAACTGTCTTAGGGAATGTATTCATATTAGTGATAGCTGAGAAACAACCTTGCTAAGTCTATAATCCTGCTGCCCAGACATTGTACAGCAGCTGGGCTTTGGAGGTCAGGGTATCTGAAATGAAAAACAAATTTAAATGTTTAAAATTTATTAAGCATTTATTTTGTTCCTAGAGCCATTTGAATCTTTAAATCTATTAGTCTATTTCATTCTTGTATCTATCTTTTTGTTTTTTATTGACATATAGTCAGTCAGTTTACAATGTTGTGTCAATTTCTAGTGTACAATATAATGCTTCAGTCATATAGGAACATTTGTTTTCATATTCTTTTTCATCATAAGTTATTACAAGATATTGATATAATTCCCTGTGCTATACAGTAAAAACTTGTTGTTTATCTATTTTATGTATATTAGTTAGTATCTGAAAATCTCAAACTCCCAATTTATCCTTTCCTACCCTCTTCCCCCTGCCACTGGTAACCGTAAGTTTGTTTTCTATGTCTGTGAGTCTGTTTCTGCTTTGTAAATAAGTTTGTCTTTTTTTTTTTTAATTCCACATATAAATGATATCATATGGTACTTTTCTTTCTCTTTCTGGCTTACTTCACTTAGAATTACAGTCTCCAGGTTCATCCATGTTGCTGCAGATGGCATTATTTTATTCTTTTTTATGTCTGAGTAGTATTCCATTGTATAAATATACCACATCTTCTTTATCCAGTTATCTGTTGATGGACATTTAGGTTGTTTCCATGTCTTGGCTATTGTAAATAGTGCTGCTATGAACATTGGGGTACATTCGTCTTTTTGAATTAAGGTTCCCTCTGGATCTATGCCCAGGAGTGGTATTGCTGGATCATATGGTAAGTCTGTTTTTCGTCTTTTGAGGAATCTCCATAGTTTTCCATAATGGCTGCACCAAACTACATTCCCACCAACAATGTGGGAGGGTTCCCTTTTCTCCACACCCTCTCCAGCATTTATCATTTGTGGACTTTTGAATGATGGCCATTCTGACTGGTATAAGATGATACCTCATTGTAGTTTTGATTTGCATTTTTCTGATAATTAGTGATATTGAGAAGTTCTTCATGTGCCTATTGGCCATTTGTTTGTCTTCATTGGAGAATTGTTTGTTTATGTCTTCCACTCATTTTTGGATTGCGTTGTTCATTTTTTTCTTATTAAGTTGTATGTGCTGTTTATATATTCTGGAGACTAAGCCCTTGTTAGTCTCATCATTTGCAAATATTTTCTCTCATTCCATAGGTTGTCTTTTTGTCTTTCTTATGGTTTCCTTTGCTGTGCAAAAACTTATAAGTTTAATTAGGTCCCATTTGTTTATTTTTGCCTTTATTTCTATTGCTTGGGTAGATTGCTGTAGGAGAACATTGCTGAGATTTTTGTCAGAGAATGTTTTGCCTATGTTTTCTTATAAGAGGTTTATAGTGTCTCATCTTATGTTTAAGTCTTTCAATCATTTTGAGTTTAGTTTTGTGTATGGTATGAGGGAGTATTCTAACTTCATTGATTTATATGTAGCTGTCCAGTTTTCCCAGCACCATTTGCTGAAGAGACTGTCTTTACTCCATTGTATGTTCTTGCCTCCTTTGTCAAAGATTAATTGACCAAAGTTTGTGGGTTTATTTCAGGCTCTCCATTCTGTTCCATTGATCCATATGTCTGTTTTTGTACCAGTACCATGCTGTTTTGATTACTGTAGCTCTCTAGTATTGTCTGAAGTCTGAGAGGGTTGTTTCTCCAGCTTCAGTAATGCTGTGGCAATTCTGGGTCTTTTGTGATTCCATACATATTTTAGGAATATTTGTTCTAATTCTGTGAAAAATTTCCTGGGTAATTTGATAGGTATCACATTAAATCTGTCGATTGCTTTGGGTAGTATGGCCATTTTAATAATATTAATTCTTCCAATCCCAGAACATGGGATATCTTTCCATTTCTTTAAGTCATCTTTAATTTCCTTAGTCAGTGTTTTGTAGTTCTCTGCATGTAAGTCTTTCATTTCCTTGGTCAGATTTATTCCTAAGTATTTTATTTTTTTGGATGCAATTTTAAAATAGTTTCCTTTCTTTCCTTTTCTGATATTTCATTGTTAGTGTAAAGAAATGCCACTGATTTCTGTATGTGAATCTTGTATCCTGCTACCTTGCCAACTTCTTTTATTAGCTCTAGTAGTTTTTGTGTGGAACCTTTAGGGTTTTCTGTATGTAGTATCATGTCATCCACATATAATGACAATTTTACGTCTTGTCTTCCAATTTGGATCTTTTTTATTTCTTTTTCTTGTCTAATGGCTATAGCTAGGTCTTCCAATACTATATTGAATAGAAGTGGTGAGAGTGGGCATCCTTGTCTTGTTCTAGATTTTAGAGGAAAGGCTTTAAGCATTTCATCATTGAGTATTATGCTGGCTGTAGGTTTGTCTTAAATAGAGAGCTCATACCAATCCTTCTCAGACTTACAGAGGCTTTATAGTATGTGTTAATGTGTAATAGGGCTATATCTCTATCAATACAGTGATTTTTGGCTCCTTGATTGTTTTCCAAATGAGTTTATAATATTGAAATAGTCTCCTAAGTAGTTTCCTGTCTTTCATGTTTTTTGTTTCTATTGTATAGTCTCCACATGGCTTCTGTTGTACCATCTAAAACATACATCAGATCTCATCTGTTCTCTGCTCAAAGCCTTCCATTGTCTTCCCAAATCAATTAGCAGAAGGACAAATTTCCTGAATGGCTTCAAGTCTCCTACATGACCCAACCTTGTTAATCTTATCACTCATTCTGTGTCAGCCACAGTGGCATCCTTATGGTGCCTCGAATACACCAAGCACACTCTCAACTCAGAGCTTTTACAATTGCTCTACACTCTGCCCAGTATACCCTTTCCCTTGATGTCTGCATTTCGCTCTATGCTCAAAAGTCTCCTTCTGAAAAAAGATCTTTCCTAAATGTCTTTTGTTAAAAAAATTCACTTTCATTCTCACTGGCTTTTTAAAAATAACATTTATCATCATCTGAAATATTATATATGTGTATTTTTCATTTTTTATTTTTCAACCTATCCCAATTAGGCATTTTAACTTTACTTCACTGTTGTAGCTCCAGTGCCTGATAAGGTACTTGGCACAAAATAAGTGCTCAGTAATTATTAGCTGAATGAATAAGTAAGTAATATGCATGGTTCCTTTAATTGATTGATAGCTCTTCTTATGGAGGTTGCACAGTGCTAATGTTCCATAAAGCACTGTTAGTAACTGTAATATATATATATAATATATATATGTGTGTGTGTGTGTATATATATATCTATATATATATATAGTAAGTATTAGACAATGCTGTTTTTATTTAAACTTGAGGGGAAACTCATTAGTTTCTGTTTTGCTTTGATTGTTGACTAGCTAAATGATTATATTGAATTAAGCCATTTTTTCCTGCCTCTGTTTACACGTGTCCCAACTGCATCTAGAATATATTCTTTTATCTTTTTAAAAATCCACCCTTTGTGTGTTGCGCAGAATAGGTATCCCTTAAATGTTTGTCTCCTTTTCTTTTCTGCTTATCTTCAATATATTCAGCAAGTTTGGCTAACAGAGTTCAGCTTGTACTCCAACTCAGAGATTCATTTGAGACCAAGAATAATTAATGTGTTGAGATGGTTTAGGTGGCTTAGTCAGGGCTCAGGTGGAGTGTCTTTGATAAGTCATGATTACCTAGGGCCAGAAAGGATGAGGGACAGCATGAGTGAAACATGTTTTTTATGTTTGAATTACAAGGTAAGTTACTGGAAGAAATTAATTTATTCATTTAAAAAAATCTTTTCACTAACATAGAACATCATTAATATATTTCATGTAATAGATACCCCATACATATTTGTTGTTTGCATGATTAGTCTGTAAATGCTAAAGAAACACTTATTTGCATCCTGAGATGAATCTCATCACTCTGTTTCCTAGGCAACTTTTTACTTTATAAAAGATCATTAATTCCTAATATATTGTTAGGGAAACCTTTCTGTGGCACCCAAATGTCACCTGTTCATATATCATAAAATAAGAGTTCTATTAGTTATTGTATGGGAGAAAAGCATCTCTTTTACCTGCATACCTTTCTTGTGCAAAATAAACATAAGTTATTTTATTCTTGGGGTTAAAGGAGTTGTAATGCTCCTCAAAATAAGTTACAAAACACTGCTAATATTTAGTAGTCAGTGTGAATTCTTCTTGAACACAATAGGAATCCACTTATCATTTTCCTAACTGGTAAAATCATGCTGCTGACATAAATAAGAAGAGATATAATTTATAGTGCCTAATTTTGAAAAGAAAGTTTCCCAGTGAATTGCCTCATTCTCAAAACAAAAACATACTATACCAAAGAATACAGGTATACATTGGTATTTCATTGTATTTCCAAGAGTCATCTCTTGGCCTCTAGGGCAGAGATTTGAAGCAGTAGTGAAAAGCATTCAGTTTCAAAGCATTGCCAAACTTCAACATGAAATCAAACTTTTTATGTGTGTATATTTGATTGTTTCTTCTCTGAGTTCTCAGCCTAATTGTTGTTTTTGATCTTTTTAAACAAATTCCATTTAACCAAGCATAGTCATATTAACAGAACTTGCTTCTATAATCTCTATGGGTTTATTTGTTCTTACCACAAAAAGAAAATAAATCATGCACAACAGTCAATGAATGCCTGAACAATGGCTAGTAATTATATTTTTACTATTTTTTTCCTTTTCTTACATCCATCAATCCATCAAATCTGTCAGCTAAGCCGTTAGGAATGTGATCTAAAAGCTGTCATATCTAGACAAGAAACTTCTTGAGTATGGTGGTCTTTGGCTGGCAACAGGGTGTGGTTCAAGTCAGTGGAACTGTGAGAAGCATAAGGAATTTGATGTTAGCCATATTTGATAAAGCTAGATTCAAATCCCAGCTTTGTTAATTATTAAATGATTTAACTTCATCAGTCTCAGTTTTTCCATCCATAAAATGGAAAGAAAGGTAGTTAGCTTAAAAACTTCTTATTTTCTAAAAGAATGCTTAGTATATAAGACATAAATCTATAGACAGAGATAAGCCAAATACATCCAAATTTGAGTAAATAATTTGCCTTGTTTAATTTAATCCTACAATTTTGTATCACGTTATCAGTACACCTTCTATGTTCTCTTCTAATACTTTGATATACAGAAATAAGCATAGATAAGTCTACACATAAAGCATGCCAGGAATGCTTAACTCAACTGTCACAACATCTTTGTTGCTTTCTAATTAGTTCTTCACACATACCACCAAAATAGTCTTTCATATATACAAATCAAACTATGTTACTACTTGTTCAAAATTATTCAGTAGTTCCCATTCATTCATACTAAAGAATAAATCAGATACTCATTGAAAATCTAACCACAGTCAAATTTCCACTCTTCTCTCTCATTGCAACATAATATTCCAGAAACAATGCCTCCTGATAAACTCATCTACCTCAAATGCAACTCTCCCTGAACATCTCTTCTGAAATACCAGGCAAATGTAAGTTCTTTTCCACTCCCACTCTGTTAAAGCTATTATGATTTTGTATTGAAGCATGTGTATGAGTGAATGAATTGTGAATCTAAGACTCAGTGACGGGATGGTCACAGATGCAAGTTTTTTTTTTTTTTTTACTGTTGTATAGTTGATGTACAATATTATATAAATTACATGTGTACAATATAGTGATTCACAGTTTTTAAAGGTTGTATTCCATTAGTTATCATAAAATATTGGCTGTATTCCATATTTTATACCATATATACTTATAGCTTATTTTATACATGATAGTTTGTATCTCTTAGTCCCTTACCCAGTATTGCCCCTCTTCCCTTCCCTCTCCCCTCTGGTAAACACTAGTTTGTTCTCTACATCTAAGTCTGCTTCTTTTTTGTTATTTTCACTAGTTCGTTGTACTTTTTAGATTCTGTGTACAAGTGATATCACACAGTATTTGTCTTTCTCTGTCTTGACTTATTTCACTTAGCATAATACCCTAAGTCCATCCATGTTGCTGCAAATGGCAAAATTTCTTTCTTTTTATGGCTGAGTAGTATTCCATTGTGTATGTGTGTGTATATATATTTATTAGAAAAATTCTGGAGTTAAAGTTGTCTCTCAGATTATCTAATGTTTCATAATGTTTCATGTATCTGAAATGTAAAAAGGTACTTAGCTAATTTTAATGTAAGTCCTATTGAACTGAATGAAGTGAAAAAAAGGAAACTTATGGATGCATACTCTGTATAGAATCAGAGAATTTTATATATACACAAATAGTTGATTAGAGTAGATAAAAGTCTGGCACATGGACCCAACCACATTTTGCTGTAGAGTAGGAATTAAAGGCCCATCATCTCTAAGACTGTATCCCTGATGTGTTCATAGAATAAGGTTCAGTATAACACAGACTTGAGACTCTAATAATCTGAAAGTGTGGCTTCAAAGGAATTTTCCTTCATTTCATATAGTAAATTTTGGATTTCCAATTGGATCAAGTAGCAAATCTTTTTCAATTTTTGTTTCCTCTCCTGGTATCAAGGTTTGTGTGTGTGTGTGTGTGTGTGGTTACCAGGTATATTTCAGGAGATCCTCTCTATCCTGTTCATATTTGTATGTTTTCTTCTAAATGTGTCCCACTTTTTTATAAGTGTCTCAATAAATACTGTCAGGGTTAGGGGGTCTTCCATGATGATTATAGTCTTACTGGGTTTGAAGTGCCCTATGCTAAAATCAGATTTAAATTAACCTCTTGACATGTTGCTAAATCATGATGCTCAGTTGAACCCAGACCCTTTGTTGGTTCATTTTACAGTTATCCATTAGGGTATGATGTCTTCTCATTCTTTAGCAAGAACAGGGATAAAACATTCTGTGCCATCAGTATTTTTTCCTATGATTTTAAAAATTGGGATTTTTTTGGGTGACAGAGGCATAAGCAACAGTAGTAGAAGTATGTAATACGTCCTAGGATCCCAGTTAAGTAATTCGTTTTTGGAAATACGGACTTCTTCTTCCACATGAGTGACTATTTGATGGGCTCATAAATATATGCACAGAGGATCAATCTATCACCCAAGAGTTCCGTAGAATGGAAATTAATGCCTGATTGAAACAAATAATCAATAGTCACAGGATAAGGGTCATTCTCTTGAGTATACATTGATCATGGCTTGTGCTGGAATAAAAACACATAATTCAACACAGGACACAAGATACCCAAGACACAAGGTACAGGCCAAGACTCACAACTCAGCTCTACTTTAGAAAGGGCCCCAATTCCATACTTCTGCTTCTAAACACCAGTTGTTAAAACTTGCAACTTAGGCTCATAAATCTAAAACAGAGACTTGGTAAGAGTGGTAAAAATGCAAGAGTGGGCACAAAGCCCAGTTTTGCACCAGCAGGCAGCAGTGCAGCTGGACGTCCAGGCTAGCCAGTAGGCAGCCACTCCCAGGGCGTGCCCAGGCAGGCGGCAGAGCCAGTTTACAAGTCAAAGGAAGTCCTACACACATTAGTGGTCATCTCCTTGATCATTCTGCTCACATCACCATTCTCAAAAATTGTTTCAGATGTTAAGACAGATGTCACACAAGCACCAAGAGGATATGAAAAGGTTTATTTTTCACAAAATAGGACAGTACAGGTACACAAGCTTGTCTGGAATGGCTTGAGCTATGTGAGATGTAATGGCTTTGGTTGGTATTGTGGTTAAGGAATGGGTCTGGAGGGAACATTTTCACATATGGAGTAAAGTTTGCATGTTTTGATCTTACCTTTGCGTGCCATGGGAAGGAACCCAGATTTTCTTATGTAAGGACAAGAAGGGATAATGGAAAGGTGGTCCTGAAAGCTGTCAGAGGTCAAATATCAAGAATGGAGTCAGGCTTTAGTACGAGTTGATCATTTAATGAAACCTTGATTTGCAATGTTTTCTCAAGTTGTCCACCAATGATTTTCTTCTTTTTTTTTCCACTTCGCCAAACTCAAAAGGCTTCTGATATAAGGCAATGATATACTTCTCTTGGTTTCTGTCCATACTACATGTAAGAATTAAATCAGTTTCCCAAATTTTACTTAAAATTACCTGTTCATTGTTTTTCTTTACTGCTCAATTATAAGCTCCCAGAGGACAGGAATAGCATTTGAGTTTTGCACCACTGGCATATGATGGGCATCCAAAAAGATCCATTAAATGAGATATGGGTATAGCATCTTTTAGCTACTCAATTCATGGAAAAGTTGCTAAACACATTCAACTCAAAGAGAGAAGAATACTCTCTTAAAAATCAATAAAGCACAGTGTAATAACAAAATAAACAAAATGCACAGGTTTGCTCCTTATAGGCTATGTTGTCTTTGACAAAGCATTTAATATCTCTAAGCCTCATTTTCCTAATCCATGTAATGGAGATGTCTTTTCCCTGAAAAACTGTGAACATCTTTTTCCGTGATTTTGTCTCTAGAGGGAATCTAAATGATAAATTACTACTTAAATATTAACAGAATTTTGTCACTCCTTCACCTGAATAGTCATCTTCTATTGATAAGTAAGAAGTACTTGAGGGCATTAAGCTCAAAGGGTAGATGTACAATACATTTTAAGAGGGGACTAGAATGTCACCCCACTAAAATTGAGTTCCATCCACCTAAATGAGAGTTTCTCTGTGCCCTCTTAAATGGTGCTTCAGAATCATTGCTTATGCACATTAACAAACGTTACAGAATAATTAAGGAGAATAGAAATCATTATAATGTCAGCCCTTCCTATTATTGAATTGTAACCACTCGATTCGGAACTGCCTAAAGCAGTTGCTGAATGCAATAGATCCAGCTATATCTCCTTCAGAGCCCACAGAACCATCTTGCTGTAGCCTGCAGGTTTCACACAAGGCCCTTCCCTCAATTAGGATTTAATCACCTTGGAGAACAGCTGAGAATTTCAATCATTATTTTTTTTTCCAAGTTCCCATCAATCTTGTCTATTGAAGTAATTTGATTTTTTTTTTCTTCCTGTACAAGCATACTAAATCTTCTTTAGTGGAGAAAAATGATGGGGGGAAATAAAGTGGAAAAAAACTAATTTTTACAGGATATTTAAATGAAACTCCTAAAGAATTGTTGTTTTAAACCACTCCATTATACCTGTACCTTAATACCTTGGGGACAGGAAGGATTCCCTTTGAGGGCCTTATTTCTTATTACTTTCTAAAGCAATTTGGGCCACATTTGCTGCTCAGATCTGGAGGCAACACATACTGTGGTTAAGAGCTAGGAATTTAGAGACACATGGCTCTGGTTTCAAATTCCAGCTTCATCACTTATGAATCATATAACCTATGTTCATTTATCATCCTTGAGACTCAGTTTCCTTAAACCTAAGAAGAAAAAGTAATAGTAGCTACTTTGGATGAAGACTGAAAATTAAATGCAGGCCATGATCTTAAGGAACTAGAACAAGTCCTAGCACATAATCATATTTTAAAAGGGTAGCTATCATTTTTTATCCCTTATTCTCTATTACCTTTGACACACCTATCTTAAATCCTTTATTAGGTCAATGAAATAAGATGGATTTTTCTGAAAACTAACATTGTCTTGGGGGTATCTAGAATTAGTCATCATTCATCTTTTAAAGTAATAGAGTTCAGTGATATCCACAAAGGGAGGCCAAAGTGGGGAGAAACATTGTGTTTATCTTTGCTTTTATTCTATCTTTGAATATTTGGAGATTAAATTTTAGCTGATTATTAAATACATTTATTGGCATATAATGATTAGTCATTCACTATCGATGAGTCAAAACATTCCTTCCATTTAAAAATTGTTTTAAATTCTTTGAGATTTCTGTAGGAAAATGATGTGAGGCAAAGTTTTTAAAATAAACTGTCAACACTGTATCTTTTAACCTTAAATTAAGGCTACAAGTACTCTTAGACAATCGTTTTTAGTTCTTCGATTACACTTTGTTCTTACTCTGGCTAGACGTCGATTGACATTGCCTTGAAATTGTGTTTCTGTTTCTTTCCCTGCCTCTACATCCTGAGATTCTCAAGGACTGAGACGACATGATTCATTTTTGCATCTGCTAAGACCTCAAACGGAAGCCATAGTAGATGTTAATAGCCTTTTATTGAATGAGGAAACAAATGCATGGGTGACTGGGCACCCCCTGCTATCAAGTCAAATTAGAACTTTATCCTTTTGCACTCAGAGGGATCCTCCCGATTTTAAAAGCCATCAGAGAGGAGCATTTTATAAAACTTTCTTATATTGTGTTTAATTACCATTTCTGTCAAGGAATTTTTTCTTCACAAGCTGTAATTGCTCGTACTTTTGGGACATTTTCTTGAACTTTAGTCTTCGTGTATGACCACAGAACCCATCCCTGGTAATATAATAGCTCACATGTATTGAAGAGTATTGTCTTTACCCCTTTTACTCTCCAACCAAATGAATAGTCATATCACCCATTTTTTACATCTTTTTCTTAGCTCCTCAAGCTAATTATAGTAATAGCTCTTATAATAATAAGTAATATATGATAATTAATATGTGCTAGGTACCCTCAAGCACTTTGCATGTATCAAATAAATTAATCTACAACACTCATATGAGACGTATTATTGCTTTCCATGTTTGGCATCTGGGAAAACTGAGGCAGAGACCATTTAATGATTTGCAAAGGTCAAATAGCTAATAGGTAGCATGCCAGGATGTAAACTTGGAATGTGTGCTCTTGTTCATTAAGCCTCTTAACTGCTTTCCCCAGAGTGAAAACTTCTCTCTCCAGCTTATCACGTCTCTGGGGTTCAGTTGTGTGGTACGGGTGCTGTCTATGATAATGCCGAGTCACACATGGAGGGATAGGGTAAAAAAGATATGGTCTTCTACTATTGGCCAAGGAAGATTAATTGCCGTGAAGTTTACACTCCTTTGATACAACCAGTAAACCGGACAAAATATATGAAATGACTGTTTTTCAACATCAGACAACAGGCAGTGCAGATCTATGATCTCCAAGAAAGGGGTGAACAAAATGAAGTTAACTTACAATTACTTCGCCTTGATGTCTAAAGGTAGTCTCCAGGTTGCTATGGAGGGAGTTAGGGAGTGAGAGACAGCCTAGCAGTCACCCTGAATAGAGAATAGAAATCAGAGTGACAAGAAGGCAGCGTGGCTGGAATGTGTAGGGCATAGCATAGGAGAGAAGGCAGAAAGAGATCTGGAGATTTGCAGAACGGTGATGCTCTAGCCTCTGGCTGTGTACTTATTTGGACGTTCATGAGATGAAACTATACAAAGCTGGTGGAAAAAACACTAAAAAGTAATAGCTGAATAATTTCCAGCACTTATTCTGGTATAAGAATAGTTTGTGTTCCCATTAGAATAGAGGGAAGAGACTCAAAGCAACATGAATCTTGGTAGTAGGAGGCCTTACTTTTAGAAAACAGAATGTTGTGTGTGCTTGTGCTCACTATGTCACCTGCATTCATATAGGAACATTCAAATTGAGTGCTCTAAATTTTTTTTTCTTTGGTGTCTCCTGTTGGGAAAAGAAGGGAGCTAGCTCACCTGGTTTTGGATGGTTGTTGATACATTTAACACTATAGCTAAGAATCTAATCTCATAGAATCCTTATATATGAGGAAATGACCTAACAGATTTCCTTTCAGTTCTTTAGAGCACCCTGGGCAAGAAGAATAGCCATTGGTGTTAGATAATTGATTATTGCATTCTGCTCTTTGGAAAATTTAAATCGGAAATTAAGAAGAGACTCCAATGTTGAGTACAATAATAGAAGAGAATGGGAAAATGGAAAGAAAATAGTGGGTGCCTTTTGCTATTAGAAAATAGGTGTATTAATAAATATGCTCTGCTTATATCACAGGTTGCACAAATACACATACATTTTTATTGTTTCAGCTACAAAAGTCTGATATTCTAGGCTTTCTTCATAAGGAAGTGGATAGCTGTAAGGAAAATTTGATATCACTTACAATTAGAGTGAGAAGCAACCTGTAGATAATTGTTAAAGGCAAATATCTTTTGATTTAGATTTCCAAATTTCCAAATCAGCCAACTGATTTAGTGCAAATATGGAAAGTGTTCAATTTCCAGTCAGTATCTCAGAAGGAATGATGATCAGTAATAGGCTGTGACTTATCAAAAAAATATTTAATCTCTTGGTTTGATAGTTATCATTAACTAAGTCAGGTTAATAATGAACCCTTTACCTACTGTGTTAATTTTCTATTACTGCATAACAAATCATCATAATCTTAGCTGCTCAAAAAAGCACACATTTATTATTCCACAATTTCTGTGGGTCAGGAATCTAGTCACAGAGTAGTTGAGACCTCTGCTCAAGGTCTTACAAGCTGCAATCAAGATGTGACCAGCCTGCATTCCTATCTGGGGATGAGGGAGAATCCACTTCCAAGCTCACTAAGGCTACTGGCAGAATTCATTTTCCTGTGGCTATACTGGCTTTTGCCAGATATCTGCTGGAGGCTACACTCTGCTCCTGGAAGTCACTCTCAGTTCATAGAGGCCACCCACAATTCCTTGCCACATGGCTTTTTCAACATGGCCCCTTCATCAAGCCAACTAGAGTCTCTTGAGAGTCTGTTAACAAGATAGTCTTTTATATAGTAATGCAGTCACAGAAGTAGCATCTCATTATCTTTGCCATGTTCTGTTGGCTAGTGACAGACCCCACCCATGCTCAGGGAGAAGGGCTTATACAGGGTGTGTATACTAGGAAGCAAAGATCATGGGCAGCTGCCCTGGAGTTTATCTGCTGCACCAGCTAATGTAATAGTGTTTTCACAGACAGACAAGAGCCATGTGGCATGGATGTACGTCCTTTCAAATTTCACCTGTCATCTAATTTTCTTTACTCTTGTTAATAAATATAAATGCTAAAACCATTCTGATGGATAGCATCAAAGTTAGAAGATCCAGAAGGACTAAAATGAGCCCTGCAACTGGGATGTTTTATGTTTGGGTTGCACTTTACACTTTTTAGAGCATTTATTTATTTTTCACTTTCACTGTTAAGTTTTTTTTTTTTTCACTTATAAGTATCCTGAGAGATATCCAAGGCAAGTAGTATTGCACATGTATTAGGCGAGGAAAATAAACAGTTTTATAAAAGATTTGTAGATAGAATATAGTCCTGTCCATCCTTTGTTGAGTGTTCCTTCCAGTGAATTTCAGTAACTGAAGATATTAAAGAGGATCTCTTCCCTTCTGCTTATTATCCAGCAATTATGAAGCTGGCTTGTTGCCTACAGGAAGATAGTTGAGAATTCCATATGAATATAGCATCAAACTTTATTTAAAAATAGATTTTGAAAATAGCAATAAAAAAGTAAGATGGGATTTCTCCAAATGAGGCTTATTTCTCACTTTTCAACATGAAGAACGCAGCTTTTAGGTGATTCAACTATCCTCTGCAATTGTGATAAGACACAATATATAGTCTGTTTTATAATTTCTATATATTCTCATTATAAAAATAAACCTTCTAATATTGTTAAATGAAGTTCTATCAAAGCAGATAAAAGCCCTGTTCTTTCCTATGCCATAATTTCCACTTCAGTGGATGGGTATAACTTTTGTTGTTTTTTTTTTTTTTCTATAATTTCCTCCAGGCACCAAAGGGGGACCAATAATTTGCATCCCATTTCTCTTTACCAAAGGATTACAATATGCATACTGCCTAGTTTGAAACATTTAAAATATGGTACATATTATTACTGCAAGAAAAATATTTTTCCTTATTATTAACTCCAATGGGCTAAATCTAATTTCTCAGCCATACTGGGCATTCATATATATTTGGTATATTAATTTTCAGATATCAAAAATGTGAAAAATGGAATAGAACAAATGTGCCTTGAGAACTTGAAAAAGGGAAGCATCAAAGATAGAACAATTCTCTTTGATTCTAAAGCTCATTCACAGTTCACTATGGCTCAGCTTTTAGAAACACTATCAAGCCTTGCTGCCTCCCTAAAGTTAATTTCAATGAATGGTTCACGTATTGCCTTGCTTGTAAGCAGGGAAAATATTGCAGGTAGAATGCCAAGGAAATGTATTGTATCATACAGATTGGAAGCATTTTGGTAAAATATTATAAGACAATGTATAGGAAGTGCATGACTTATTCTACAAATAGTAAAATGACACTCAAAATGTCAACTTGTGTGACAGTTGTTTGAATCTAGAATGAAGTGTGCTCTCCACTTCAGTTTCACTTGGTTGCTCTGTATTAGAAAGTGCTGGAGGAATCTCGTAGTCAAAGACAGTCATTAAGACTGTCAAAAGGAATTGTCCTTAGAGGAAGCCCAGACTATTATTTAGGTTGATAGAGTGGTATTGAAGTCACAGTTGTCAAGGACAAAGCAAAGAAAGAGTTAACTGCAAAAGGTACTATGTGAAGAGTATGGATAGGAAGATGTTTTCCTGGCTACTTTTATCTAAATTCAGACTCCATAATTGATGTACACTTTTGGAAAAATGATGATGGGACATTTTCTAATAATGACGTAATTCTAATCCATCATGGCTGGTCATCCATCAAAGCTTTGTTTGTGATCTTTGATTGATGGAATGAGAAGAAAGAAATCATTTTCTATTTTAGCCAGTGAGCGAAGGGACAGATTCACTTTAAAGACTGCACTCTGCTTTCAAGATAAAAATAAATATCTCTTAATCAAATGGACACTATCAAATAAGTAGCTAATTTGTAACAGATCCTGTCTTGTGATAGCAATTAATACTGCCATGAAAACAGTCAGACATAAACACAACTGTTAGATGACAAGGGTTAGCCCTTTGTGTTGCATCCCTCTTAACTGATGGGCCTGAGGCACTGATGAGAGCTTCAGTAGTGTCCCAGGGTGCCTGTATGTGGGCACTGGGGGCAAATGACATATCCATAGCCATGGGAGCCAGAGTGGCTCCTTCAAAAAGTCTTCTGAACAAAGTTATTGTCAAGAGCTGAGACGGGGAGCTAAGAGGGTTAGAAGAAACAAGCAAATCAAGGGGAAGTTTGTCTGGTCTGGGCTAATTCTGTTTATTAGGATACACAGTAGGTAAGGACAATGTCCACATGCAGGAAACTTCCACTGAAGGTGAACAGGATGGGACGGGTAGTGTACACATGTTTGTGGAGCATGTATTGTGACTTGGAGGGGAGCAGCAAATATACATGTTCCAGACAAAGATTTAACTCCACGAGAAATATATCCACTTAAGGAGAAGATGAAACAATTATTTATGATATATAGTCATTTTTGTAGAACAATTTTAGAGTTAATAGACACTGTAACTGGAATTGATATATAAACACTGATTCATAGACTCATACAGACATTTTTATGCTTCATTTTGATTAGAACTGTATGATTTTATTGTACACAAAATGAGAACTCCATTTTAAAATAAAAATAATATTTTAACAGGGTATTAAGTTAGAACATTTGTTTGAGTCAACAAAAATCAAATAAAGATGATATTCCAAAAGGAAGAGCCAAAACAAAATGCAAAATTTCTCAGGAAATATTTGAAGATCAGTTATATGACCCCTTGCCAAAATTGATATTATAAAGTGTCAGATTATTGGTGATTGAGAAAGAATTTCCTTGGCAAATTTCTACCATTGGCCTCACCTTTTCTCCAGGTGTAGAGGGAGAACATGACGTGAGCCCTCCACATTGGAGGAGTAGGAATAGAGGGTACCATGGATTGGGGTCTGCACCAATCTGAGGTACCTGAATGATCAGGGATGAAGTGACTCTGAGCCTACATTCCTTGAGCATATGAGGGTTTTTGAAACCATGACTGTGTCACTTGAGCTTGATGAAGACAATGGTGAGATTAAATTTGAGTAAAATTATTTCAGGTCCTGACCAAGTAGGTTGCCTAGAGGAGCAAACCAACTTGGCACAGGTTGGACATGAATTGCTGGACTCTGATGGGCTGGGGAAGAAAGAAATAATAAAGTGCATGCATGATCTACATCAAGAATACTGCAGCTGAAAGGTCCGTAGCAATTGGGGCAGGACCAGCAAATGTGCCTCACAAGAAAAGACCAGGTCCAGAGGTTATAGAACCAGCTATGCCAGTAACACGTACAGATGTTCCCCTCTCTAGTTAGCATCTCTTCCTCCTTATGCTTCAGCTTCAGAGGATTCAGAAACCATGGTTAGCAATGTAGTGGAAGAGCACAGGGAGAAAAAAAAAAAAAAGCTGAATATACCTTCTTCTTTGGCTCTTTTTTTTTTTTTTTCTACCTTCTATAGGCCCTGGCAGGGCACAGAGTAGCTATACGTTTGAATAAAGTAAAATCCTGGATTGTTATATTGGTGTGCATATGCTAAGAAGTGAACCAAATCTATGCATGTGTTGCTTTAAAGAAACTTTGTATTATCTAAATTTTCAGCACTAAGCAACTTTTACCCAGAATAGGAAAAGCAAGCTTTCCTGAACAAAGGTAAAAGACCAGAGAAGAAGGAAAAAAAAAATGTTGCTTTGGGAATCGACTCCATTAATCTTTTTTGTTCAATATTCTGGTTGTGTTATATATTGGACCCATTCAGAGGTTTTGTTTTTTTTTTTTAACAATGTATCTACATTACTACAGACATAGGCTAGATGTGCATCAAAAATCCTTAGACAAAAAATGGAGCCAATACTTCACAGAAAATTTAAATGAAGATCAGAATTTTAATTATATAGGCATTCTAACTTTCTGAGTCCCACTGTATTTGACAGTTTGAAATAACCATGGCTCTTATTATCTAAGTCACCACATAATTCGTGTCAGTGCCTGAGTTTTTATCCAAGAGCAGAAGAGCTTACCACACTAAATGAATTTCAAAAAGAAAGTGAGAGATAAAACAGTCTTTGTGATTATCCACCATGTGTCATAATGACAGGACCTCCATTAAAAAAGAAGAAAAACAGCAACAGCAAACAAACTCATCTCTCCAGAAGCTGAGTTTATATTCATTATATTATTTAGCCTCTGAAGGTTTATGTTCTCATTTCTATAAGAATTTGAATAAATCCCTTGATGCTAAATTGTGGTTGTTTAACAGAAGGAAAGTCATGCTGGTCAAAACGTGATCGCAATTAAAAAATACCTGCTTTTTCATTTTTGGGATTTTCTTTCTCTGTACCTTCAGGTAACAACACTATACTCATTACAATACTATTTAAACCTTTTCAGGGACATCACAGACTCCTATTAGAATCTGAAGAAAGCTTTTGACACTTCCTTCTCCTGCTTGTAAACATGCATATATGCACTGAGGGCTGATCTGCCGCTTTTGTTGGCCATTCCACTCCCTCTTTCCTAAGGTAAATCTCCCCCCTTTTCAACGGTGGAACCGTTTAATTGTGGTATATTTGAAACTGATGATGTAGTTTCAGTCCAAATTCAAAGTCCTGAGAACTAGAGGAGCCAATTACATAAGTCCCAGTGGGAGTTTGAAGGCCCACGAATCAGGAGCCTGAATGTCTAAGGGCAGAGGATGGATGTCCCTATTCAAGCAGAGAGATCTATTCATCTTTCTCTGCCTCTTTTTGTTCAGTGTGGGGTGGGTGGATAGCCCCCTGTGGTTGATGAGGGCTAATGTCTTTACTCAGTGTACCAATTCAAGTGCTAATCTCTTCCAGAAACACTCTCACAGATATACCCAGAAATAATGTTTTTAATCAGCCATCTGGGCATCCCTTAGCCCACTAAAGTTGACACATAAAATTAATCATCATGTCTGTGGAACTTTTTCCTGAGCTGTGGGGAAAGTGCCCTGTTTCCCTCAGATTTTCAGGTGGTGGGATGTGCCTTGAGCAAGTAGAAGTTATCACTTCTACCACATTTTAAGGGTCTGTGTTGAAGTAAGACAGAGTCCTAATACTCTTTGAGCTTTAGGAACAAGAATTTCTTAAAGCCAACTCACTTTTTGGTCAAGGAGTTTTTGAGCTAAGAAATTCCCTTTTTCATTTAAACTAGTTTGCATTTTTTTCCTAATATATCTGCTAAATTGCTAAAGTTTACTTATAACTTCATGGGTTCCTGGATCCAAGAAAATCATTAACTTTCCAAACCATGTTAAGAAAGCTTCTCTTTATGTGACTTCTTGAAATAGAGTCCTGAGAATGAGTGAGAAAAAAAGAAAATGTAACTAAAGGAGAAGGAAGGATGAGTATCTCACAATTCTTGAGTATTTCCCAATTCCCTAGAGTTCCTGGCTTATCTTGGTTACCTCTAAGAAAGAAGTCACAAATGTCATACATATTTTTATAAACTTGATACTGCTTCATTGTGTTTCTTAGAATTCTGTGCCATTTTTATCCTCACAAATGCATGAAGTATTTTCTATAAAGAGTAAAGTTGCTGGTCATAATGGTAAAGAGAGGGCGGTTTTGTGTGTGTGGTGTGTGTATCTCTGCGTGCATGTTCTGTTTGTGTGTTTAGATTTATGATGTGAAAAAAAAAGTGGAAGAACTCATGTTTGAAGGAGAGGACTCTGCCAAAGAATCAAAAAAGGGAATATTTCATGTTCAAAGAAATACCCCTCATTGAAAAACAACTGGTAAACTATGACATAATAAAGGTAAGTTGCACATTCCCACTATGACAGTTACCTCAGGTGAAAATTTTTAAGTCTTTTCTTTGTGATTTAGGGTTGACTTTGTTTTTCATGCTTGACTCGTTGAGTTATGGTAAGCTTTCCAGTGAACATTCTTCCTCCTTGAATATTATGCTCCATGCACTCTCTTACATCTCAATCAGAACGCCACCATCTCTTTGCAAGGCTTCTGCGATGGCCTCCTAAATTGGTCTCCCTACTTCCCCTCTTGCCTTCTAGTCTATTCTCCAATGGTTAGCCCCAGTGATCCTGTTAAAATCTCAGCGAGACTCTGCCGTTCCTTTACCATATCCAAAGCCTTCCATGCACTTTTTACTACTTGGTCCCTTTCCACTTCTCCAGCTTCATCTTTTGATATTCTCCCTTTTGCTTTTGCTCTCTTCTAGCTAAGAATACTGGCCTCTCTGCTGTTCCTTGCATTGAACACTTTTTCCCTAGATCCAACGTGACTCACAGTCTTCCTGCCTTCAAGTCTCTGCTGAAATGTCATTTTGTCAGAGATTCAACCCAAATCACTTTATATAAAACCACCTCTTCTTTCCCATCATTACCACTCCTTATTCTCTTTATTCTGACACATTATTTATTTGTTTGGTTATTATCTATCTACCCTCACTTGAGTATAAACTCCTGAGGGACAAGAATTTCATTTGTTCACAGTTGTATTCCCAATTCTTGGAAGAGTGTGGCACCATAATGAAAATCTGTTGAATAAATGGTTGTTCTCAACACATCAGTAGCATCCACAGATTTCATAGCATGAGTACCTAGATAATCACCATAGATAAAAATTATAATATCTAACTTTTACTAATTAACCTGAGATAGAGTTCAAGAACTTTGTAAGAGGTTATACTTGAAAAACATAGAACCAAGTCCAGAGACTCTGTCTTCATAATTACTTCTTTTTCTGTTTTTCTTGCATCTTGTCAGGGAGAATCAGCTGGACATACTTCCAAAACATAAAACAGTACATCTTCTGACACCTGACAAAAGGGCAGAGTAACAAGCTGCTTTATTTATAAGAAGTTATATTCAGAGAAAAAAAAATCCTTGTGGTAGAGACTAACTGTTGAGTGTGATGTAACAAAGCTTGGAGGATATGCCACAAGCACAGTTAGGATTCAGTTTTCAAACCCCTTCTAGAATGTTATGAGGCATCATGCATTGTTAAAAAGCTGTCAGCTCCTTCCCCAGAGGAGATGCCATCTCTGTGATGGGTAAAGCAATTTTCTCTGCTGATCTGTGAAGGTTCTTTAGCCCTTGAGTTCTCTGGGAATATGAATGCAAGATATTATGACTGTGAAATGTTAAAAACAATAACTAGTCATTCATGCCATTCAAATGTAATTTGTTTGCAGGAAAGACTTGACTTCTCTGAAGTGGTGTATTCAGGTTTCAAATTAAATACATATAGTAAGAAATAAAAGTTATCTTAGGATGTATGTAATTATAGATTACCTCCCCCAAACTTTTGTTATCTTTCATTCAGTGTGTTCAATATGAACCATGATAGCCTCTACTTGAATACAGAGAAGCTGTTGAAGTACATTTCACTTCCCCATCCTCTTCCAGCTATGCTGTCTGCCACCCACCCCTCACCATTCTTTCATATGAATCGATTTACAGAGGACTATGGAAGAGTTCAGAAAGTCAGGTTTCCTACAATTATTTTTCTGCCCGTAATTCACCATTTTTCTCCCATTTTTGTCTTCTTTTATTTTTAAGATCTGTAAGATGGAAACAAAAAACATTTTTCAGTTAAGGAAGTGATTTTGAGTAAAGAAAATTCAGCAAGATGGAAGAGGGCAATATAAAGCTAAAGAAAAGAGCTAGAAAAGTAGGGGGGGGAAGATGGATAATGGGAAGGAGAAGTAAAATGAGAGAGAAAAATGGGAGAGTAAACAATGGAGATAAGAAGAACTGACGTTTGCAGTTGACCTTGCTAAGGAGCACTTGCCTAGGACTTCTTTCCTACTAGCCTCTGTATTTTTCTGTAACCACCCAGGGACTCCTCTGCCTCCAAGAAGCCTGATGCCCTGGAGGTTTTATCAAGATAGTTTTTTTAGAAGGTGGAACATCATTAGAAGGATAAAAAATGAGGAAATAGGATAGAATATTTCCTCATTATTTGGAAACTTGTGTCAGGTAATGCCTAAGGTTGTTTTCTACTTTAAGGAATGAAATTTTGGTTGTCACTTTTAACCTGACTTATTTTTATCTTAAAATTATTTTATTCTGTTTCTGTTTTGTGTGTATGTGGTTTGTTTTTTTTTTTTCAAACTCAAGTTGTTGGGGCATGTGGTCCACTGCCTTTTTCTGCTTCAGAATAACTCCTATGATGGACCCACTAACCTAAACTTCTGGCCTTCTCTGGTTATTTTGACCTTGGATTTAGACTCAATGCAATCTAAATCCAGTGCAGTGAATTTCAGTGGAATTGGTGAGCTGAAGTTTGGCCCATTCTACTCTCTGCTTTATTAGGGCCAAATTATAGAGAAGGAATGTAATACTGAACAAGAAAGACATGACTTCTGCCGTCACAGAGTTTAAAATCTCATGCAGGAGACAGACATATAAGAAATTGCTAAAGTAAGATGCATTTGTAAAAGAGAAATGCTAAATATAAAGTGTATGTAGAAGACTGGAGGTTTCTGAAGAAGTAGCATTTAAGTGAGACCTGGAAGTTAATAAAAGTAGCAAGTGAAGGACAGAGTGGGAGGAAAATTCTAGTCAAAGGCAGGCAAAACTCTTTGATAGGAAAGATCATAAGGTACTTAGGAACTGAGGAAACGTTGCTGGGGCAACGAGTATGTAAGGGAACATGGCATCTAATTGAAGTGGGAGATGTAGGTGGGAGCCAGAATACTGAGGTCTTGGAGGATATGAGAAAGATTTTGGATATTACCCTAATGGCAATGGAAATTCACTGAAATTATTAAGTAGACGAGTGGCATGACTGATTTAAATACTTTAAAAGTTTCTCTGGTTTCTCAGTAGAGAGTGTATTAGAGAAGCTCAAGAATACATATGGAAAACAAAGAGTGATTTGCAGGAAAGTTGATGACTTGGGCTGGCAGGTTCAAGCTGGGCTGAACAGAAGTTGATACCTTCAAGAAATGTTATAGAGTAACTTAAATACTAAGAAATTCAAATGGTTTTGTAGGAAATAGTGTATCAATGACAGACCTGAATTATCTGGATTCCAAGTTTAGATTAATTTTCTGATAGTCATCATAGTATTTATGGGAAAAGAGATATAATGCTTAAAATAGGAATGCCTCAAAAAATGAGGGGAGTATGGTGACTATATACTTGGGGGTTCTAGATAGTTACACTATGTCTAAAGATAGTGTTCACACAGACTTCTTAATCTGTCCATTCTAGTAGCTTTAAACATAACTTTTACCAGTTGCTCACTACTAGTCCAATAAATGTGAACTGTTCACTTCATTTATACCATTTTGATTGCTCTCCTGATTCTTCCAATCCAAATATCAACATTTTCAGTGCTGGTCCTTCCTTTAGCATCTAAATAAATTTGAAATTACTAAATAATTGGCTTTTTTTAAACTGAGGAATAAGATGTATACTATTTAGGTATCTAACAGTTATTTTTGTAAATATATATATAGGATATCATCATGGACCCTACTCTGATAAATACTTGTAACAATTCAGTAAGCCAGTTACGTAGTTTTGTATGAAAGGTTGACATTTTCTTCTGTCAAAATGATAGTGTTTCAAATTCATTTAAGTAGAAGCTGTTCAGTGGGAATTAAAGTCACATATTCAATAATTTAAAGAAAACATGGACATTGCTGAAATGAAATTGCACCAATTAAAAGCTGACACTTTTAGTGAATTATTTAATCTCATTAATGTCTAGTAGTTAAATCAGATGCCATATTCAAGAAATCTGAGGGGGTTTTTTGTAAAGTTTTAAACAACAAAAAATGATTGGCAGTTTATTTATGACTAATAAAGTATTTTCTTCATAATTTAGTTTCCAATATCCTAAAGTAATTGCATCGTTCAGATTAAGCACTTTAGAATTAACTCTATTTAAAATCCCATTGTGTTAAATGTCTCAATATTAAATAGCCCCACCATTAGCTCAATTACAGTGGGGAAGTTTTTATCTCATTTCTTAGCTGGTATACTCAAGTGTCCTTAATATTTTAAAAATTTTACTTCAACCCCAAAGCTGCAGTATCAATATAGGATGTCTATCAAGTGACAGAGAACTTAGTGGAAGCAAATCAGGAGAAGAAACACATTCATTGTTCACACACTATGTTTCATTCACTTCACATACTCACACAGACTTATTTACTCACTCAATAATTCCTTTGACAAGTATTGAGTAAGCACACTGTGTAGATTCAGCACAGATAATTAAAACGCAGAAGTTGCCTGCAAAGAGCCCATCGTCTTGTGGGAAAGAAAGTCACGTAAGTGGTGACTTTACATCTGTGGCATAAAAGATATCCATGCAGGGAGCTGTGGGAGATAGGGGAGCAGCATCTTCTTCAGCGTGAAGAAGTCAGAAGAAGACTTTTCAGAGGAGGGAACTTGATTCTTGGGGCATGAATATGAGACAGCTAGTTGGATCAGGGAGCAGAAACGTTTCTGATGAAAAAGATACTTTTCAAGCATTTGTAGAGGCACCGTGAAACACTGAGAGGATGGCAGTCAGTTCTTAATGGCCCACACACAGGGTGCTGTTGTGATGGAGAAAAAGAATGGCAAGTAGGACCTCCTGTGCTACGCAGTGGGATTGAACTTCAACACCACGTTCAGTGAGAAGCTCTGCCGGTTTTCCCAGCTGCGTCAGGAATCCTGATAGAAGACAAGTGAAAGCAATGGAAATGGGAAACACTTGAATCCACCAACAAAAATAATCTTCTGGTTAGAGAAGAAGTACCTCGTGATCACTGTTTGACAGTTAGAGATAGGCGTATATGAGCAGAGTGATGTTGAGATGAGGACAGACGAAGGGGCTTGTAGTGTAGAATACATTCTCATGGCAGAAATTCCTGATTGATTTTTAGATTAGAAAATACTGCTGCTTCAGAGCAACTTTTAATTTTCATCTTGTTTGTAGTGGGATTGTGTAAATGATGTTTCTTTTTGGATTGGCTGAGAGTAGGACTAAGTCTGAATCCCTACCATAACAAGAGGGGTCATTTTGTTTTACTTATTGAGTCAAACTGCCGCCTTCACCATGTTCCCAGTCTTTATGTATTTGTATTTATTACTTCATGATAGTATGTTTTCTTTTGGGTGTCATTTTGTGTGATGTATAATAAAATAATAATAATAGCCAGCAACTAGTAAGTATTTATACCTTGCCAGACATTGTTATAAGTGCTCTTTTATTTCAAAACCAAAGCTGTGAAGTATTACCATTATCCCCATTTTACAGATGAGACATAAACTGAGGCAGAGAAATGTTACTTGCTTTGCCCAAGCATGTTTGCACAGCTATAGCAAAAGTGTGATTCACGGCCAATACACTTAGTCAATATTCTATCCACATATTTTTGTTTTCCTTCATCTTCAGAATTAAAGTGGGATATAATTAAAAGGTACTAAAATTGCCATAAGGACTCAAACTCAAAGATTAGTTGATCTACATGTTTTATTCTACTTTTCTTAGAAATACCTTCTGATTGAGAGATTTAAAAATATCTTTTCTATGTTTTATTTTTTTTCTGGCTCTTTAATGCATTTGAAACATATATGGTTAAAATGTTTTATATATTAACAGTTTTCCCAACCTTATCTTTTTGATTGATTTGTGTTGCCAAATTTGTCAGGTAACAACCATATGTGTTTTTTTGGAAAGCTATGGTCTTCAGTTGATTTGCTTGATAATTCTTGTATTCTTTTAGTTTTTGTTAATTTGTATTAGTTATTATCTCATTCATATTTCATATGTTACTGCATTGATTAGAAATTATAGAAAATGATACATAATCATGATAGTATTCCTTTAATGTTTTATTGTTAGTTATAATAATGGTTCTTATAATATCAATTACAATGTTAACATGATGCAAGATGAAAGCATTCCATTTATGTAATGTAATAGAGTTAGAAAATTGCATACCTCGGGACTCGGACCCATGCCTGCCTGGCTACAAAGTCCCTATTTATAAATATTATTCTATATGCAACCCAAGAGTTCTCAGTAGTCCTGGAGCTTTGAATCTGTTTCATTTGTTTTTATGATCATCTAAGTGGAATGCAGGATAATGAGTTCAAGGCACAACATAACAATTATTTTAATATTTTTGCCACTCACGTATTTTTAAGGTTTTGAGATGACGTTGGGCATATTTCTGCTATATCACCTACATGTTTTAACTATCATAAACTGTATGATCATTGTTTCATTACAGATTCTATCAAGTTTGTTAAACACTTGGCTAAGTATTAAAAAAAAACTCAGATTAAGTCTGCTATTCCTTCCTACTCATTTCTTTCAATAAAAGTAGATTAGAGTATTCTGTACCTAGAAGTATGTTATATGTTTTGGCTTCTATTAAGTCAATGCCATAGCTTCTTAAAATGATGATACCAACAAATTAACATCAAGTTAACATTTTTATTTAAAAATATACAGGTATAAAATTATTAGAATATGTATGCAAGTAATTCTCTGTGTACCAATCATGGGACCATTAGCACCTTGGACTCCTAAAAGTAGAAATTGAAATTACACCAAGAAAATAGAAAGACTTTAACATACCTAGACTGTACAGTGTTATTTTTTGTTATTCTGTAAGTGTGACTATAAAAAAGAATCAAGAAATTATGACATCAAACTATACTTAGGAATTTTTTTTACCCAATCATGAAGTATTTTTAAACTGTGTTTTGCATAGCTTCTGGTTTTCATAGTAGGAAATTTGCACTGTGCACACCTCTCTGTCAACTTCTTGTAGCCCTACTGTGATCTGATTTATCTTTCACTAGCTAAAGGCATTCACTTTTTGCAATTTTTGTTTCAGTGTTCAGGATTGGTTTCTTTATTTTATCTATAGAAAACATTCTGCCTACTGTTTATTGAACAAATATTCTGTTTCTGGCAGGAGCTAGTTGAGCTATTTTCATTGTATCATTTAATCTTCATAACAACCTTGGAGTCTGATATTGTTGTTTCAACTAAATGACTTAGAAGATGTATGGTGAGAGAGTGAAGTGTCTGCTTGTGTAAGTAGGTGCCAGAACCAAGATTTGCACCAGATTTAGACTTATTTCAAAGTATTTACACTTAACCTCTTCTAGACTATGCAGCTTTCCAGTATCCTACCACTGTCAAGGATAAAGTACTTAGATTGAGTCAATACTCTGTTCACTTTCACCTTTGCATTTGGTCACAAAGGAGAACAAGAGAGGGTATCCATCAGGAATCTAAACATCTTAGGCAACTGATTATCCTAAGGGGAAAGATTGTTAAAATCCAAAAGTTTGGTTCCAGGGCAATTGGTAAACATGGAAAAGCTTCATTACTTAAGATGGTCTACAGCCTGGCCTCTATGAATATAAGGTAGATTAAAGGTAAAAGAGCTACATCTCCATAAACTTCAGGAGATATTGAGAGCAGATTTCTCAAGTAGTTCTGCTGCTGATAGTAATGACTGAAGTCACTTTGGCTCCATTACATTATTATATCGGGTATTGTTTACAAATAATACCAAAGCCTTGGCTGGGGCGGTGCTATTAGTCAGCAGGCTTACAGCAGCGATAGTGCCCTCATTTGCTCATTCAGTACCATTGTCACTGGACACTGGTGTCCTCAGGAGGGACAATGCAGCATGTGCTGTTTGCAATTTCTTTGGTAGTTTTTGGAATTGCTGCCTTCTTTGGCTGTGTTTGCCAGTAGGTTTCCTTTTATCTTTCTTGAATTTCTTCCTATTCATTTCCTTTACTTTTTCTTCTTTGTTGTTTTCATGCCTAATGTTAACTGCATAGGAAACATAAAGAAAAATGCCACTCCTGCTTTTAATAACTTAGTGCCAACAATATGCCCAAAGCCAGGATTCTAAGCTTATTAGTTAAACCCAACCCTTCCTAAGATGAAGCACAATATTCCTGTTGGCCAAAGGTCTACTCTAATATTCTGTAAACATTAGGCTGAATTTCAAGTAATGCAGAGGAATCTCTTTTGATGCTACTTCCTCCAAATTGTCCTTTTGATTGAAACTTATTTATTAACTCCATCATCAAGAAAGTTTGGGAAATACACTATATGCATAATACCATGCAAAATTATTCATCCCACAGTACCACTGTTTTTGTTTGTTTGTATATTCTATTATTTCCTCCCCTCACTGTCATCTCCTTTCTGGACTATCACTATAAATTAAGTAATCACATTATGTCCAATCTCTCTCTGCAACAATTCATTCTAGGTATGTATACATGTTTAATTTCCCCCCAAATCACTGTTTTCTTCTGGCCATATTCCTGTACTCAAAAATCTTAATGTTTTGTTTACAATGTCGTATTATTTATTCTGAAGATCAAGATCAGGCTTCTGAAACTGGAAATGAAGTCACTTCACAATAGGACTGATGACTAACATTTTTATTGAAGTATAGTTGATTCACATGTTTTAGTTTCTGGTATATAGCAAGGTGATTCATATAAATATATTCTTTTTCACATTCTTTTCCATTATATTTTATTACAAGATATTGAATATAGTTCTCTGTGCTATACAGTAGGACCTTGTTGTTCATCTATTTTATATATAATAGTTTGTATCTGCTAATCCCAAACTCCCAATTTATCCCTTCCTACCCTCTTTCCCCTTTGGGGAAACAAACATTTATTTGTTTTCTATGTCTATGAGTCTGTTTCTATTTTGCAAATAAGTTCATTTGTATCACTTCTTTTATATTCCACATATAAGTGATACGGTATGACATTTGTCTTTGTCTATCTTAACTTCATTTAGTATGATAATCACTAGGTCCATCCAAGTTGCTGCAAATGACATTATTTTATTCTTTTTTATGACTGAGTAATACCCCATTGCATATATATCACATCTTCTTTATCCATTCATCTGTTGATAGACATTTAGGTTGCTTCCATGTCTTGGCTACTGTAAATAGTGCTGCTATGAACATTGGAGTGCATGGAAGTTATCTTTTCAAATGAGAGTTTTCTCTGAATATACACCCAGGAGTAGGATTGCTGGACATACGGTAACTCTGTTTTTAGTTTTCTAAGGAACCTCTATAATGTTCTCCATAGTGGCTGCACCAATTTACATTCCCACCAATGTAGGAGGGCTTCTTTTTCTCCATGTCTTCTCTAGCATTTATTGTTTGTGGACTTTTTAATCATGGCCATTCTGACTGGTGTGAGGTGATACCTCATTGTAGTTTTGATTTGCATTTCTCTAATAATTAACGATATTGAGCATTTTTTCTTATTGGCCATTTGTGTGTCTTCATTGCAGAAATGTCCATGTAGGTCTTCTGCCCATTTTGGGATTGGGTTTTGTTGTTGCTGTTGTTGTTGTTACTGCGTTGTATGAGCTGTTTGTATATTCTGGAAATTAAGCCCTTGTAGGTCACATCATTTGCAAATATTTTCTTCCATTCTGTAGGTTGTCTTTTTGTTTCATTTATAGTTTCCTTTGCTGTGCCAAAGCTTGTAAGTTTAGTTCGGTCCTGTTTATTTATTTTTGCTTTTATTTCTGCTGCCGTTGGAAATTGACCCAAGAAATATTGCTACGATTTCTGTCAGAGACTGTTTTGCCTAAATTCTCTTCTAGGAAGTTTATGGTGTCATATCTTATATTTGTCTTTAAGCCATTTGGGGTTTATTTTTATGTACAGTGTGAGGGAGTGTTCTAACTTCGTTAATTTACATGCAGCTGTCCAGTTTTCCCAACACCACTTGCTGAAGAGGCTGTCTTTACTCCATTGTATATTCTTGCCTCCTTTGTGAAAGATTAATTGCCTGTAGGTGTGTGAGGTTATTTCTGGGCTCTCTATTCTGTTCCATTGATTCATATGTCTGTTTTTGTGCCAATAAGATGGCTAACTTTTAAAACCTATTCTTTTCTACTTGTTTTTATTAACTTTCAAGCAAATGTGTTCTTGGAGCAGAGCTTGTAAATTTGCCATCTTCATGTCTCTGATATTACTATTTTCTCATTATCTAACCATCTTTAACCCATAATTCAGGATTTAGTCCAGGCCTCATCTCCTCTAGAAAGGCTTTTTCTAGGCCAGAGTGGCCTTCCTCTTTCACTCTTATAATTGTTTTCACATCTCACAATAGTTTTTCTCTTATTCCTCAAGGACCCTGCATGGGCCTAGAGGAGAAACGTCTTATGTATACTTCTCTGGATTTCCTACAGCGCTTAATATAGTACTTGTGTATAGTAGATTTCCATTTTATATTTATTAGATGATTGGTTGATTGCACAAAAGCAACATAAGTACTATTGTTGACCTTTGAGAGTTTACAATATAATTATAGTATTGCATTATTTTTGGCTGGAGGAGTCTCAAGGGATTTGAAAGTATTCTTAAATTATGACTCATAAGAAGAAGTCAAGGATACAGCTCAGAATCTTTCCCCTATAAAATGAGGGCTGTTGTTCTACAGTGTCCACTGGAGTTCCTCCTACTCTATTCTGTAGGAATGCAGAGAAGGAATATATTAACGTAGAAAAGATGGAACTTTTTTAAGTTTTGAGGAATTTAAAAGGTCATCAAGCAAAAGGAAGAGATTCTAGGTGGTAGGTGGTGAGATTCTCACAATAAATAGCTGAAAGAAGACAGCAAGTAGTCTACATTTAGGTGTTACAAGGAAATTAGCCTGGCGTGGATGCAGGCTTCTTGAATTGGCATGTGTGACATAACCCTGGAGAAGAAATACTGAGACAGATCCATATAATGCTTTCATCAAAAACATGCAAAGGGAAGCTACTTAAGAGGTAAAACTTAAGATATGAAAGAGAGAGGCTACTTACAGGTCACAGTGCTGTGCCCACTTAGAAAAACAATGTTTCAGACATTACTTCATGGCTTTTTGCTTTGCAAGACTAGTATGTATGGCTTATATAAGCATCTGAATGTATTTGAAACTATCAGCTTTCTTTTCTTTTTCTCTTTTGAAGTTCTCCAACTTTAAAAAAAAAATCTCCAAATTTATAAGTTATTTTAGAAAGTACACAATGTGTCAAAGGTTCCCAGAGTTGACTTGGAGAAAACTCTGAACATGTCTTCAAATAAAAAAGAAAGATTTCAAATATTTTATCAATGCTTACTATATTACCTCAGCAACACAGCTGGAGAAAATCACTGCAGAAACCGGGTAAGACCTGGTGGTACAGAGTGTGATCTGAGACTGACTGTCCAATAGCTCACGTAAGCTGAATCTCCTGTGCCAGGATGAACTTGTACTGGCAGGAAAAATATTATTGAAAGGCAGCAGAATCATTATATCCATTTCTATGAAAAATGAAATACTTAGGAGGGCCCAGAAGAAATGACTAAAAACTGAAGTTTGCCTCATGAATTCTTTACTGACTGGGTAGGAAAAAAATATATGGAACAGGTGATGGGCTTTATTGATGCCATGTCACAAAAAGTACTCTATCCAATCCACAGAATTAATTAGAGCATACTTACCACTTTATTTCCGAAGACAGAAATAGAAGATTTATATTTTCACGTAAAGTTCTATTTGTTAATAATCAAGTAAATATTTCTATGCTTCTGTAATGCATAGATAATATTAGTGTTTCTTAGATTGCCCTAAGTAAGGGAAAAATTCCCTTTGAATGAAAATCAGAATGTGAATTTAGTTTCTTGGCTTAAACATGTCCCTCCTAGAGCTACCTGTTTTCTCTGCACAGTTGTTCATATCATCCAAGTGCAGTTAATCTCTCTGTGTAGTGGACATGGCTATTTTTGCAGTGCCTTAAGAGTTTTGTTGGTTGCCAGATCATTAATGGGCTATGAATTATGCAATAAACTTCTCCTGCACCAATAAAGAAGAAGCCAGCAGTGAAGTCTAGCCTAAGAATAGATGAAATGCAACAATAAAAGCCATAAACACATTTTTTCATTTGAAAGTCCTATTAAGAATTAGAAATAATTCATGTTCAGATGGTTTTGTATGGCAGAGATGCTGTATTGAAAGACTTTGCGGGACTTTTAAAAAATTGAAGAAGAAAGGAGAAGATCATTGCACTTGAAACAGAGGCTGTGACTGGGAAGCAGGGAGCTCATTTCCTTTGTTTCCTTCTTCCTGTTAAAGTCTCTGGCTGGTAAAAGTTACATTTATAATCAGATTATGGGCCCATATATAATTTATCAGGTGGTTATTTTTATGGAAAAAAACTCACTTGCTTTTTTTTTTAAAGCACTTTTATGTAATACCATTTTAAATTCATGTTAAAGATCTAAAAATATTTTCGTGTTTGAAGCTGATTGTACTGATGATACAGCTCTTTCTAGGTCTGAGAGTAAAAAAAATGAGAAATGAATAACATTTCTTCTTAAGCAAAATACCCATTAGAAATGCTTTAGCCTGAAATTGCAGTTTATTTTGAGTGAGTCTGCCATTATGTGAAATTTGGTCATTTTGCCTTTAGATTTCTACAGAATGGAAAAACACTTGAAATAAGTATGGATAGCACTTAAAAAAAAAAAAAAAAAAAAAAAAATAAGTATGAGATACACATGGTCAGATACTGTAGTTCTTTCACTTACTAATTGAGCTTGGGACAAATAAGTTATTCTCTTTGTTAAGGATTGAACTGGATCCCCCCTTACCATGTCATATGTTAAAGTTCTACACTTAATACCTCACAACGTGACCTTACTTGGAAATAGGGTTATTGAAGATGTAAATTAAGATGAGGTGATTAGAGTGGCCCTTAATCCAACATGCCCTTATAAAAAGGGGAAATTTGGGCATAGAGGTACTGTTAGGGAAATTAAGTAAAACAAAGTCTTCCTCTAACCCAGAAGACCTCTCCATAAAGGTAGGAGAAAAAGGAAATAGTTTTATTATTGAACCAGAATTAAACCAGAATGTGATGCGTATCCCAGACAATCGCTAAGCGGTTGTAAAGACAGAAAGGAATCCTCACTCTTTTATGTAACCAAGCAGATACAACCCATGGCATGCGTTTTCAAGATAAACAATGACTAGTCAAGTAAAAGAACTTGACAGCCCCTTCTGTCACATGCAGTTCACCTGATAATTAGAGTAACCTTCTGTGTTGGCTAATTGGCTTTATCCAGAAGGAAACACACTTCTTGTATCTTCATGACGGGATAGTTTTGCAACTTGGAATCACGTCCCAGCAAAGTTAGGCCCTGCCTTCCCACAGACACTGGGAGGTGGAGGGCACTGTCTCCCTTGAGGATTCTCCTTCACAGCCCTCAGAAGGAACCAACCTTGCTGATGTATTGATCTCAAACTTCTGGCCTCCAGAAGTGTCAGACAACACATTTCTGTTGTTTAAACCAGTCAGTTTAAGGTAGCCCTAGCAAACTAACACACTATATTTCAGTTTCCTCCTGGAATGGGTGGGGCTTGGGAAGGCTTGAGAACTGTAAAATGGGTGTGATAACAATATCTACTTCAGAGAATTGTTAAGAAAAATAAGTTAAGCACTTAAAATGCTTAGCCAAGTACCTGGAGCATAATACTCACTACATCTTACCTGTTATTACCATTCTTCTTTCCTGAGCAGATTACACAGCATTATTAGTTGTGATCTGGTTAGACAAAATTCTCTCATGTTCTTTGCATCTCAGAAATTCAGTTACTCTATTTTTTTCTGTCTTAAATTTTTAAGCCCCTTTTGTTCATTTCACTGCAAATCAATTAATAAAAGTAATATATTGAGTATCTCCTATTTAACAAATATTCATTGAGTACTTCCTGTGGAATATGCGTGTTGAAAAATGATTAGGTGAAGTAATGGAAATATAAAGGAATATAGAGGAAACATAGAAAAGGGAGGAATCAAATCTGGGTACAAGAGGGAAAAGTGAAGACAACAGATTAGATAATGTCTACAGTGGTGTTCGTGTTGCCAGTGAATCCAACGAGTGTTCCAGGTTCTTGTCCTGTCCCAGAAAGAATTCAGAGACAAGACTTAGGGGTTAAGAAAAGTAAAGTGAGGATTTATGAAAGAATGGACAGTACACTCTCAAGGGGAGAGCGGGCAGGCTCAGGTGAGCGGCTGCCCTGAGTTTCCTTGGCAAGTTAGTTACCTAGCATGTAAAAATGAATCGGCAGAATATTCATTGAGGAGGCAAGGGCTTGGGGTCATATTTCCTGATTATCATCCCAACTCCACCTTCCCAAAGGGAGGAGGGATTTTTGTGCATGATGGGTACTTCTGACCTGCAAGGCCAATTTTATTGAAATGAGGGCATAATGAGCAAAAGGTTACATTCGGGCACTGGAAATTCCTGCCTTTTCTGACCTTTCTTTGTTGGTCTCCAGGCCAAAAGGTGTGGCCCCTTATTAGCCTAAAGATTCCTGCTTTTCCTTCTCTGCCCAGGGGCCCCTGCTGCTTACATGATGTATGTTTTCCTGCATGTGGCCTGTGCCCCTCCTTTCTGCCCAATTCCTGTCATTTGGTCTGTGTCCCTGTCTCTCTGCTCGTATCTAGTTATCTTCCTGCTCTAACATTTGGAGGTCAAATTCATTGCCCAGGAAAGGGCAAAGATAGTCATTCTAGGGAGCAGCAGGACCCCCAAAGCAATGAACAACATAGAATAGTGCTTGTTGCTGCAAGTATTTCTAGATCCTAAAATTGTGGGGGGAGCAGGGTGGGATGTGGCTACAAGGGAGACATGGCCAGATTATGCCAGAACAAAGGGAGAATGTTGACTTAGAGATGGAAACTTTAGAAATGAACTGAGAAGGAAATGCAATAGGGTGATAGAATTTCTAGTCCAAATGCCATCTACTGTGTAATGAGAGCTAACTATACATGGGGCCCTATTCTAAGTACTTTTGTGTGTATTAACAACTGCAGTATATAGAGCAACACTGTCAGGTCAGTATTTCTATCTTCAGTTTACAGGAAAAGAAACTCAGGCACTGTAAGGTTAGGCAATATGGTTATGATCTAGTAGCAGAGGTAGAATTTTGAAGTATGTGGGTTTGGTCTAAAAGGGAAAAATGTGTTCACATCTGTTATGCTATACCAAAGGATATCAGATGCCATATGCAGATTACATGGAGGGAGATAGACCAGAGCAGGAATCCTTATATATAAATCCTGTCTATTTTATACGGTCCAATTAAATGCCACATTTTCTGCAAAATTTTCCCTGATGCCCTCCACCAGAAGTCATCTCCCCTGCTGTAAAATCATTTAGTGCCTTTTTTTTTTGTAAACAGTGTATGGTTTATATTACTTCTAAAATTTGTACCAAGGTGATTTATAAGGCTGCTTTAGCTTCTTTACATGCATTAACACTTTAACACCAAGAGCTATATGTGAAGTGTTTTGAAAATAACGTACAAAATAAGTATCTGGTGGATGAGTGATTAAAAGGGAAGAGAAAGAAGTAAGACAACAGCAGTCTATTTTTGGAAGCTGCTAAGTAGCTGAATGAGTGGTAACTGAGTGCCCTGAGGCAGTTTCTGAATAAGTGGGAAGAACTAGAAAATAAAGGGCTTTCCACAAATAATTCTCCAAACACTTAGAAACTGGTAGCACTGGGTTTGGGGATTAAGGAAGAGTGGCTACAATAAGCAGAGAAGATGGGTAGGTCTTTAGGTCTGAAATCGTGATGGGCTGGGTAGGAGTGACTATCGTGAGTTTGCAGGGACAGGAAAGGATACAAGACATAATTTTTGGGAAAAAAAAAGCAGCAGAGAACTTAGAGACTAACTTCATACAGAAGGGGAGAAAGCAAAGTGACATTAGATATAGTATATTGAATTTTATGAACAGAGTGATCAAAGAAGTTTTTTGTTTGATATATTTAAGTTCTTAAGTGAGGATCTGATGCTTAGTTGATATTTTTATTTCCTCTGCTTTGATAGACATTCTCTAATTCTTACTAAAGACTTTGTTGCTTGACTCATCTAAACAAACATTCTAAGCCATCACAGAGGCTTCCAGCTAAACCGAAGGTGGAAGGTATGATGAGGAAACACTGTCTTTTAGTGAAAATCCAAATGTTTCACTTTGCCGCAATCATGTGTTAACATTTCCTTAGCATGTGTCCTGTGATCTCCCTCTTTAGCTTCATACCAAGTCAGCATCCCACACAGATGCTGCTTACAATCCTTGCTCTCGTTTTTTCTTGGCTCACTGTCCTGTGTTCCCTTACTTGGTCTTCCCTAGTATGTTAGTTCCAGTCATCTGGCTGTTCTGTAGTTCTTGCCCTGAACTGTTACAAAGGACAACTTCTGTATGTGAGGTGACACTGATGAAATTATTAGCTTTGTGTCAAAAAACAGTTCAAGATTTTTTCTGGAGCACAGTGATCCCCTCTGCTTTTTTAATAAGTCAATCTTAATTATATAAACTAGGAGTCTTTGATGAAATCTGTTAAGAGATTTTCATGATTAAATGGAAGAATCGGTCAAATCTGCATACTCAGTGGACAAATAAAACATATTCCTTAACTCAGAATTTTTATTTTTTATCTGTTGCTTAGCTACAATTAAAAAAAATTTCTCCCCCTGATGTTCACACAATTCTATATTTTATTCTTGAAGTTTTTTTTTCCCCCCACCTCGGTTGTTACTTGTTTTACTTGAAAACATAAGAAATATGAAATTGAAAAAAAAAGAAACCATATATGATATGTGAATAAAATCATAATTTTAATTTAGAAATATTTCAATACCACAACAAACTTACACAAAGGAATGTTGTAGAATTCACAATTTTTGAGAATTTGTAATATGCTGGCTGCTTTGTGACTCTTACCTGTTGAAGTCAGCATCTCCATAGGTGGTTCCTCTGTATCTCTATTTATTGACAAGAAATCTGAGAGTTGTAAAGATGATTTGTATGGAAATAAGTGGCATGAGTGTGCTTTGAACCTGTTTTGTCTGACCTTAAAGGTGGTTGTTGTTTTTTTTTTTTTCAAGCCACCTTGTTTTCTGTCCTCATGCGGAGCAAGGAGCAGTGTCCAAATGGACTTTTGTAAAAGGGAATTAGATGGCAGTTGTATCCAGAAGTATCATAAGTTAACAGAAATTTCCTGAAGTGAGAAGATCTGGCTTAGTTGTCTTCTCCCTTACCAACTGCTAGTGGCACCTTGAATGTTCCGCTTTGCTATAAAGGTGGTAGTAATACACACACTCTTGATGTGAGAATTTAATGAGGGAATGCATGTGATCATTATTTATAAATTCTAAAGTATTTAACTCTTTCCTGAGATGAAATTATCATAGTAAAATGTTAAAATTTATTTTTAAATCTGATTAATGAGTAATTTTATAATATGCTATATTATATACAATTGACTGAGACTTATGATCTCAAACCAATCTTTTATCCTTTAGGACTACTCCATTTTTTTTTGAAATATCAGTATAGGAATTTTATTGTATATTGGGGTATGTGTTAAATTTTGCACACATTTTCTTATTTTGAATTTACATGTTTTTCTCCCTGAATTATAAAAAATTAAAAGTTTAATATTTTCAATGTTTTATAATTTATTTGTTCAGCCACAATTTAGGAAAACACATCCACATTGAAGAAAAATATTCTTTTATCTACTACAGATTTTACATTATTTTAATAAAGGAGGAAAATGAATAGATACAGTAAAATAATGTAGTAAATAAAAACTATATATCTATAGAAACACACATACCAGACAACAGAAAATGGGATGGGATCTGGATAACTTCGTAAATAAATTAATTACCCATGCTTCAGAAATGTGCATTTACTGTAGTTTTTCATTTTAAGTTGTTTATATTGCATTAGTGCTTTAGTACTAATATTTATTACATTATTAATTTAAGAATTGTGTTCCTGAACTATTATGTATTTTTTATTTTCTGAATTTAATAATAACGAGCAATCTGAATCAGAGATATTTTGAGAGTACAGGATCCACCAACTGATGGATGATTTGTGGATAAAAATTACTTTAATATACACATATTGATGTTATAGAAGTTATATTTAATTATGTTTATGAGATTATATAACTTACACGGATATATTTTGCTTGTTACATTACCTAATCCTACATGAGGGAACATGGTATGTATGCTAAAAGCTAAAACCTAGCAGATGGTTGTGCATGTGGAACTGCCCAGCTCACTCTCATCTCTGACACATAGGTGGTCCTCATTAAGTGTTTATTGAACCTAAAGAGAGGAGATGTTTCCAAAAAATTTTTATGCGAATAAAAAGAGTTTCATCTTTTAAGTTGAGAAATTTAGGCAATGGATATATGTAAGATACACTTTAATGAGTGCAATTAAAAATTAGTCTTAGTGAATAATAGAATTATATCTTAGCTGATGATTGAGCCATTCTTTCAGGAAAAGATGGTGACCAAGAATTAACTAACAATGGATAGTTTGGTCTTCTGCTCATGGTTAAACAGGCTACTATTGCACTGTCAGGGATGCCTTCGTCGGAAAATCATTTTCAAAGCAAAAGGGGAGAGGAGTCAATGAAGAGAGTTGTGTATTTCTGTCATATTCCATGTAGTGTTTAAAAATATCAGAGGGCCGTAAGAGTAATATTTTGTTCCAAGTATATTTCTTGGCTTTAACTAATGCTTCATACCAGAGGGAGCCATTCAGGTTTTGGTGATATCATTTTCTAAATAAGCTTGCTGTCATTTTATCATCTATCATTCATACCAGCCCCTAGGCCCTCTGAGCTTGGCTTATGCTTTTGGGTTTTCATTCTAGCACACAAAATGGTACTTGCTAGTGCAGGCTTTCAATAGTTTCTTTTATTCTGGGGCCAAATACATTCTTAGAACTTTACCTTGAATTACTTTTAGACAGAGTCAACATTTTTACTTATAATGCAAAACACCTTTAAGAGAAAGAAGGGAAACGAGCAAACATATTGAGAAATAGAACCAGAAAAACCTCTTTATGTTCTTAATCCTCTATCAGTATAAAACAAAACAGTGAGTAAGTATAGGATAAACTGCACTGGCTGAAACCTTACATTTCTGAAACTCTTATTCTTATGTTGATCAGCAGATTAATGTTAATAATGAGTTATGGAGAATTAGAAGATATTACTAGGGAATATTTTATTCATTGTATAGCATTTTTAGAGCACACACCCATATTGGGCTAGATTCGGAACAACTTTCTGGAAGGATGGGACTGGAAGAGAGGAAAGAATTACCTCCTGGGTCCTCTTTTGATTAGTTTGAGAGACTGTTCAAAATAATAGATTTTATCATATTTTTAAACTCACTCCAGAAACAGTAGAATTCTCTGCCTTATAGAAATTTTGACATTCACTTTTCAACTTGAGATTAATAGGTAAATCAGCTTATTCTTTGTGATTACTCATTTATAATGAAATTTAAAATTCTGCATGGACTTAGTTTGATAACTGTCGATTACCCTACTGCTCTTGATTTGGGAAGTCTTAGGGAAGAGTCAGGTACCTACCAACAGGTCTCATTTCAATCTCATTGCATCTCTTGGGTTTTATCAAAGACTACAGTTGTTACTTTTCTAAGACACCATAGTGCTTTTGTTTTCTAGAGCTCTCTTTTACTATGTCATCTACACATATTTCCTCAAAAATATTGTATTGGAAGTTCTCATATGTGGGTGCCATCAATAACAAATATTGAATATTCTAAATTTCAATCTCACATCTTTCCACCTTTAAAGCTTCTTTTTCAGCCCATCAGCATTTCTTGGAAGTTCTTAGATGACTTCCTAGTGTGACTTTCAGTTTAATCATTTAAGAAATTTAAGCATTTTAAGAAATTATCACCACTTACTGAGAAATTGTTACTCAATTTTAATTTAATCATTCATTAATAATACTAATATTAACATGTTACTATTAAACAACACTACTTATTTTCTCTGTGTGAGATGCCATGCACTGGAGCAGATGTTTTATGTGCAGTGCTCCTATGTGTGTGCTGTGAGGTCAGTATTACTATCCTCCCTCCTTCATTTCATTTTACCTATTAGATAACTGAGGCTGAGTGAGGCTCAGAAAATTTCTCACTTTATTAATTTTCTTCAAGAACCAAGTACTATACTCAACCTTAAGGATATATTAGGTGCCTAGGGTATATTACTACACTACAAACAGACATGAAAGCGTGCCATTATCCAAAAGTCTGAAACTTTTTAGTCCCACTGTTCTGAAAGAGCAGCTAAGATGATTGAACCTTCAACCTTGTTACTTCCAAATGTCTGTGTTGGTGTCTACTTTGAAAATTATCAGCTTTCTTTCAGTTTCAAGTAACAGAAACCCAGCTCAACCCAGTTTAAGGCAGAAAGAAAATAAAGCAAATAAACAAAATTGAGTTGCATATGAAGGATACTGGTAATGTTCATTTAATTGAAGGAAGAGCTTCTGAAACCTGGGGAATTGTAGGACCAGAAGGCCACGGATAGGCAAGAAGTAAGGTTTTCCTAACCACAGGAACCAGTATTTAAGAGTCTTTGCTGTGAAATCAGAGTACTTCCTGAATTCAGATGTAGCTCTGGATTCGCCAGTTTTTTCCATGCATAATTAAAAGCACTCAATGATAAGTAATAATACAAAAGAAGCAACACAAAATCTATGCATAACAAAACAGCAATCACAAACTAGAATGTGATGGCCACCATATCTACAAAAATCTTCAGAGAAGGGAAGTGTGGTGACATTTAATAAAAGATAAAAAAATTGCATTAAAAAATCATCCAATATGAACCAATTTATCAGGACTAAGGTGAAATATGTCATATCAATAAATGTGAATTAACTAAACTTGATGATTAAAAGAAAATTATTTTACTTTCAGATCTCAATCAAAATCTCAACTTGATGTCACCTGTAAGAGAAATATGAAATGAACTCAGAGTGGTTAAACATAAAAGGTTGAGTGAGCAACAAAATAGCAAAAATAAGGAAGCGTAACCATCTTGATATCAGAGAAGTTAATTTCTGATGTAAAACCGATATACATGATTAAGAAAGATTAAAAAGGAAAAATGGATAATCCAAACTAAATATCTTTTATGTGTGCATATGAACAATATTTTATAACATAAAAATTCACAGACAAACTCATTAAGAAATTCAAGATAAAGTAGTGCTTAAGAATCTATATATTCTCATGTCAAGCCGTTTTCACTTTACTTGCACCTAAAGTTGATGACCAGGTGCACTGGATCAGCTTTGCTCTTTGGGGAGAATTCTCCTCTCCACTGTCTTTCGGGAATACCCCTAATTGTGTCTGCAATCCATTCACATCTGTTTTTGGCTTGTGAACATGTATTGAGCCAACTCAAGTGTAAAACAAGCTCAGTATTTTTTTTTTCCTTCTCATTTAGCTGGTTTATTGTAAACCCTCTCTATACCTCTAAGTTCAAGTCCAAAGAAGGGTACTTCTCAGACATCTTACTGTGCCTTCTTGTCTAGCTCAGGCTTATTGCCAGATGTACTGTTTCTATTTGATGATGAACTATTACTGAGCAAACCCAACTTTATGATCTGGGAAGTCCAGTGGAATCCAGTTTACAAAGGCAATTGTAGTTGTATGGTCACTTTGTGTCTTGGACGAAGAATGAAGAATTCCATTTCTATTAGGACTCATTAACGTGTCAGGAACAGTTTCTCAAAGGCAGTATAATTCTCTGTTGGAGAGGCTATGGTCTTGTTCCAGAATCCCATGGACCTGCATTGTGATACTCCGTCTGGGGCTTGCCCAGCTCTTTATGGCATCTTTTCCCACCACTTAACACCACCAACATCATAGTGTCTGCTGGATTGTATGACGTAAGCAGTAATGCCTCTTGTACCTCAGCCTGAATTTGTTGCAGAATCCTTTCCTTCTGGGACTCATTTAAAGCTTGAGTCTTCCAGGTATCCCAGTATATGGGCTGGTTTATCTATAGGTATGAAGTATATTATTTCCCAGAAGCCAGAGTAGTATGCGGTAAGAAATTAATGATGCAGCAATTTGTCTTTTACTTTGTTACTACACATGATGACCGAACCTCTAAAAGCTTCACAGAAGTCACAGGTCTTAAGCATTTATATGCTTTATTTCCCGCCTTCTGAAGTGTGTGTATCTCACCATGGGCTTTAGCATACTAGCCACCCCTTGCTCACTTTATCAATAAGTATAATGTCATTGATATAATGAGTCAGTGTGTCATTTTCTTAAATAGTCAGGTGGTTTTGATCTCTTCAGACTATAGTATAATACAGGACAGGAGACCTAAGAAGCCCTGTAAATGAACTCTCTGTTTTTTAATTGCAGTGAGAAACAATGCTTTCACCAAATCAATAATCATTAACCTCTTCTAACAGCATTTAGCATGGCAGCTGTGATCAGGGCTGAGGTAGTCTGCAGTCATTCTCTAGAATCCATTCAGTTCTTCAGGGGCCAAATTTGTGAATTAAATGAAGATATGGTAGGGACTGTTACTCTTTCTTTCTTTAGGTCCTTAATCACTTCACTAGTCTCTGTTATTTCTTTAGCCTGTGATACTGTGTTTGAATTGTATTCTTAGGCAAGGTAGGGGATTCAGTTTCAAAGATTTTCACTTGACCTTTCCTACTGTGATAGTTCTTACCTTACAGGCAAAAAACCAATGTGGGTATTACCTCAACTGCCAAACTTATTAATTTCAATTAATTCTTGGAGTCTGGGGAAATGACCACTGGTGTGGGTCTGAAGACACAGTGGGCCACTGAGAGCTGGACTCTATCCAGGACTCTTGTTTATTATTACCTGAACCCATAAGTTCTCATTCTAACAGAAGGACCATGATGTTATTTATGCCACCTCAGCCCATTTTAGAGTCTGTTGTTCACTGTGAGCCAGTCTCACGTCCCCATCTAATAGCCTGTCTTCTCTGACCCCACTTATGTTAGTCTGAGTCCTCTGAGAAGTGGACACCAAGATGGGATTAGACATAAAAGAGATTTACTAGGAGGCATGCCTGTGAAAGAGAATGAAAGTGAGTCAAGGGATCTGGTAGAGTCATAAGTCTATCTTCCACATCTGATCCTTACAAAGGAGAAAGGAAGACAAAATAGATTGGAAGGATGAGTCTTAGATTTCAGTCCAGTTCTAAAAAAGTTCACAAGGCCCATAGAAAGTCTTTGGCCAAAGTCACTTCAGTATCCCTATTATGCTCACGTATTTTTGAGGGAGCAGCCCATGGGATGATTGGCTCTGGAGCAAATGCTGTGATGGATTTGAGACTTTGGCAGCTGGGGCCATCAGTTACTTACACTCCTGAAGTCAGAAATTTGATAGATGCATATTCATGGCTGGCACACTACCAGCCTGTGTATACATCCACACAGATACATACTTTTTCCCATACAAACAACTACAAAACAATTACATTTGTGAAAGTTAAAATATAAACTACTCATTCATGTGTTATTATGATATAATATTGTAATGTATATATGTATAATATTATAGTGTAGCATTAGTATATCCAACTATAGCAGACATGTAATCATGTTTCTATGATTAGGAAATCTGTTAATAATTCACCATGGTAATTCAAAATAAAAATCATGTGATTGCTAGAAATACTAAACATACATTGGCTAAAAATATTTTTAGATAAAAAAATTCTTAGTAAAATATGGATATATGGATAACTTTAATGTGTATATATATATTTTATTTGTTTATTTAGTGTTATATCTTATCATGAAATACCAGAATTTCACAGTCAAGACAGTTTAATTTACTTTTAGTTAACTAATTTGAAATTGTTCTAGTTACTAGTGTTATAATTAGTTGTGAAAAAATAATACATTAAAAGAAAAATATTTGTTATTGCAGATGACATAATTGTATAACTCAAGAGTGAAACAGAATATGATTATGATTAATAAGAACATTCAGTAATGTAGCTGCACCCAATACTTACATATTAAAGTACTTATCTTTCTATATACAAACAAATCCAATGAGAAAATACAATCAAGTAAAACATCTCATTTACAATAGGCAAATAATATATAAAGTACTTAGAAATAAACTTAACAAAAACTATGCAAGGCTTATATGAAAAACAAGTTATAAAATTTCTTAGGGTCATAAAATAGGGCTTTAATAAGTAGGAAAACAATTGGATTGGGCAGCTAAGTATATGTGTCACTTTTCTCAAAATAATATATTAATTTAATGAGATATAGTCCAAATACTGATTTTTTAAAAAATCAGATTGTCTTCTAAATTCTTACAGAAAAAAATAGATGTTCCTAAATTACAAAAAAAAATTAAAAAATAAAAATAAATAAATCTGAAACTGGAGAACAATCCAGGCAATACACAATAGGCCTTACAGCTAGTCTAAGGTCTGATTAGCATAACTCCCAGTGACATGACTGCCCCTTTTTCCATTTCTACAGTTACAAGCTCAGCCAAACTGTGTTATCTCAAGATGTTGAGAGTGATGGATAAAGAGTTGTTTCCAGCCAAAGTGTATTGTGTACTTTATTCCAGAAATCCCCATTTATTTATTCAGCATTCAGCAGCTGTTACTGAATCCTTATTGTATGCCCAGACTCAGTTCCTGATGCCGAGGGTAGAGCAATGAACAAAACAGACCATTCCTCCCCTCATGCCACATACATGCTAGTGGGAATCACAGAGTGCACTGTGTAAGTTTAAGGTTAAGAAGTGCCCCAGCGGGTAACAATGGTCTCCAGCACCTACAGAGGCAGGACTGCTAATACCTCCTGCGTGTAACTCTGTATCTGAAAGGGGATACTTGAGCTTCCTCAAGTTGTGACCTGGCTCTCTCTGACTCACATTTTGGATCTAAAACTGTGTATGTTCCAGGTGCCCTAAAGATCCATCCTGCATCCAACACTGGAGAATAGCTCTGCCTTCTCTACTATGAAATCTGCTGATCTGACTTCTTTACCTATCTTTAGTCACATTTAATAACTTTGGCTAAGGTGAAAGTGGAATAACTTCACTCTGACTTTAGCTTTTACAATTTTTCATAAGTTTAAAAGGTTAAGTTAAAAAAAACACTATTTCATTTAAATTAAAGGTGTAGGTGATACATTTATATGTGAATATACACAATCTTTAATCATCTTCAGGAAGAGATACATCTTTGATGAGAAATGATATGCAGTCATGGTGTATTTAAATGTCAATTTTGTGGACAAAAAGGAAAATGTGTAGTCTACTTAGAAAACTAAGATGTGATATACTATTTATTTTGCTCATCTTTCCATCCAATCAGTACTGAATCAAAAAATTTTTTTAATCATTACCTGAATATTCTGTAAATTTCAGTTTTGTATCAAAATATCCAAGGCAGAAGAGAAGAGAAACTGGGAAGTTATGCCACAGTAAAGAAATATTTGATATATCTGTCTCTCCAACCTGAAAACACAGTTGTTAGTAGAGTCAGCATGCCAGAACCAGTGGGTTCCAGCCAAACACAATGGATTTTGATTAGGTAAAATAACAGTGGTTTTCTTCTTAGACAACCATATTGTTACTGCTTCTTAGTAAATAATCTTTTGATATATCTGAATGTTTGCCTATCAGTTTAATTTTCACAAATTTTATTTCGTTGTTAATAATCATGGAGTTCCTAAACAGTCCCCAAGTAGTTAAAGTTATTACTATGAAGAAAGATGCATATTTTAATTTGCAAAACAGGAATTATGACTTTTTTCTTTATTGTTCAGAAGAAAAAATGTTTAACCCATTTTAGTTATCTTGTTTACACAGAAGGCATTTTGACATAATTTCAGTGGTGACGCTTTCATGCTAAAAGACGGTGTATACTGTATATAATTAGTTTGGTTAATAATTTCCTTACCTATGTCAAATCAGACATCAGATTGATCTTTCGAAAATATTGGTCATATCATGTTTTATTGTGCTTACAGCTTCCTGCTGTTGTTCACAAAGTTTCAAATATTTAACTTGAGTTAAAAGCCTTACTATGTGGTTTCTGGTTACTTCTCCAGTCTTAGTGGTTAACACTTTCTCTCGTACTCTCTCTCTACATAACTTGCTAAATTCCAATCATATTGGTGTTCTTCATCTTCTCCTGTTTTGTTCTTGGTTTTGTTTTTTAATATCTTGAATTGGCCACAGATTCTCTCACCTCAGAACACACACACATTCCCTTCATCCAGAATTCTCACTAAAATGAGTCCTACTCTTGATTTGTGTTAAGCAAACATATTTTCATGTGTCTGGTCACCCAGACTTGAGAACTTTGAGTTGAAGTCTTTGAATTCTCTGCCTTCTTTACAACTTCTCAATCCTGTCACCTCCCAAGTGCTGTCACTTACTCTTCCTCCTTCCTTTGTCACTATGCTTCACACCCAGTTGAGGGCCATGTCTTCAGTCTTTTTAGCAGCCTTCTACCTAGAATCCTGCCTTCTGGACTCTCCCATTCCTCTCAATCTGACATACCCAGGCAGATTTTTCCTCCCACTTCACTACTTTTGTCATTTTAAGTATTTATTCAAAAGTCTTTAAGTTTCCACAAAACCCTTTGAACTAATACCAATCTTTAAAAAAAATTTTTTTTTAAACTCTGTACTGTACCTCCCATTGTCCTCACTGTTTCCTCATGTCATGCACACTTCTAAGAATACCTGCCTTCATCCATTCCTGACATTCCCAGTTGCAGTCTTTTCCAATTTTTAAAGGAATTCATATATGCAAACAGACAATAAGCTGCTACACTGAAAACTTTGAGTAATGTCCAATCACAATTTGCCATGGGTATTTGTTTCTAGGCATATCTAACATCTTGACGACAATTTTTATTTCATATAACCTTTATTAATTCTGGTTTCCACTGATACAACTTTTCTTCTATGAGCCAAGTGCTAATCCTCTAGTCAAAATATACATTTACTTTTCACTGTGGTAGTTTGCCTCCTTGGTGCCAGTTTTCCTCCTCCTGTATCCGTGCTTTTTGCCATGTGACTTCACAGTTCCTCAAACTTGGGCTCATGGATTTGTTTCTGCCAATATAATGAGGTAGATGTGACAGATTTCTGAGCTGAGACCCTAGAAGCCTCCTGTGTGTCTGCTTACTCTCTTGCACATGTGCATTGCTGTGAAAATAACGTGCTGTGGCTGGCAGTCCACGCACCTGCAGTGGGAAACAGCCATTTGGTTGCTGAAGCCCAAGGCAGAACTACCCAGCTGAGCTCAACTTAGATTGCCATTGAGTTTTAGAGGGGTTTGTTATGTAGCAATAGCAATCAGATTCATTTATACTAACATATTTTAGTTTATATCATAAATATTACAATATCAGCTATCAACTATTATTTCTGAAAAGTCTTGGGGATTAAAATCTAAATTCTGTTATCTTTCAGGAGAACCTGGCAGTAGGATGTTTTAGTTAAATACGACCTTATTCTTTCAAGATGATGTTGATTCTGAGGGAACAACTGCTGTTTTGAAGGAACTTGCTAGAATCTCCCTCCTTTTGCTATGTGTAAGAAGCTGTACTTCTAAGGGCTTATCTAGTTAAGCTTATGCAAAGTAAAGGAACAAGAATTTACAGCTCAAGGCCTCTTGGTTTCCATCTTAAATGTGCACAAATCTGGAATAAAGGGGGAATGGATCTATTACTGTGATAAAGGTGTTTTGGCCTCTTTCTCTCCTTTTAAGTGCGCTTCCCAATAGGCATCTCTCCTCCTTCATCATTTAAATAATTGGCATGCAGTGCAGCCCTTGGCAGAAGGTGGGAGCTTATTTATGTCTCCTCTTTGTCTGTAAAGACAAAAGAGAAGAACAGATGAGATCAGATCAAGGAGTACTTTGTTTTGTAATCTCTCCGGAGAAATCTGGGAGTTTCCTCCCTTCATGCTCATATTTCTTGTTGTAAAGCACTAATGAAGACACTAATTAGCTGTTCAGTGGCATGGGCTTCCCTTGGATGTTTTCAAGACCTACTTCTTTCCATTAGGCATATGCTTCTCTTGTATGTTTCTTGCTGCTCTTCCTAAATTTTGTCTGTGAAATGGAAGAGAAGACCAAATCAACAGCAATTCTTCCTCTTTTTTTTCAGATTCAATATATATCTAAAAGCTCATATTAAGTGCATGTCAAAGAAGATTTATTGCAATCAGGCAAACACTAAATTGGCAACACATCAGGTGAAAACAAAGTGCCACTGTCTACAATAAAGCTCCAAGATAAGTCCCTACCTTCTCCTGATAGATGTCCTAGCTAGAATATTTATGTTCTCATTAGCATGTTGCAATACTGAGTGCAAAAAGTGATATGGCCAGGTTTTCTTTAATGATTAGAAACCTGTGATTGCCAAAAGTTCTGATCCTTGCTTATCCTAAATTAGAACTGGATTGAATACATCATTGATTTTTTTGTATTCACTGATTTTCTTTATTCAAAAATATGTAGTGAGTGCTTCTTCTTCTATTCAATATATTTTTGTATAAAAACATCATAATAGGTAAAAATGTACCAAATTCATCAAACTAAAAGACAGATCTATTTGATAATATAGTTAATATCAAAAATTGGATTTCATTTATTTTTTTGTATTCACTGATTTTCTTTATTCAAAAATATGTAGTGAGTGCTTCTTCTTCTATTCAGTATATTTTTGTATAAAAACATCATAATAGGTAAAAATGTACCAAATTCATCAAACTAAAAGACAGATCTATTTGATAATATAGTTAATATCAAAAATTGATTTTGATGGATTCAATCTAGCAACAGGAATTTTGTTATGAAAAATATAAAAATTCACACAAGTGCAGTATTTGAGACATCCTAGGATTTTAGCTTACTCCATATTCATTTTGAGTCAACAGTATGATGCACTGATTAACAAACAAACAAAAACAAACAAAATACAAAAGGAAAAATTATTAGGTTCTTAGGATGCAATCATAGAATCATAGAAGAATGTGCTTCTAAAGAGACATTAACAGACTGGAATTAATCTTACAATAACAATCAGGATAGTGAAGAGTTTGACTACCAGTTTGAAATAAGAAGCTGTTCGACTTGAAAAACTGAATGCTTAGTACCACAGAGTTATTTTTCAATATTGGAATTATTCTACATGGTTGCAGAGAGTATCTGTCCATCAGTTTATTTACTCATGAATTAATTTATGATTTTATTTATTCAGAAATATTCATTCACATATATAACAAATAGTACACATATTTACTGTGTGGTCATACTGCAGTGATGAACAAAAGAGAAGTGGTCTGATCTTCAGATTGCGGAACGAAAGGACAAACACCATCGGCCAAAACAAAGTCAAAGCAAGGAGATTTCAGATCACTATTAAAAAAAAAAAACAGCTTTCTCTCAAACAAAACTTCTCCCAAATGCAATGTATTCCTCAGGGCTGATGATTCTGTTTCTGTTTTTGTTACTAGAGGGATCAGGTGTACCAAATGGCCACTTGTTTGAAAATGTAAGCACTGAGTGAAGTCCTATATCAAGACTCTCTCTATAACATTTTATGAATATATCTCTACTATAGTTTTTATTTTTGAGGACAATTAAGTCAGGTACAACTCAGATAGGATGTTATGATAATAAAATAGTGAAATGACTTTTTTTCATGAGTAAACTCATGCTAAACACAATCAACGTGAAATCCTGTTTTCAGACTTCCTACTTATTCACAACTGTTATAGTCTATCACTTCAGAGTTCTCAGAAAAATAATACTCATAAAACTTCCAAATTGTGAAAGTTGTTATTGTGTTCACTGAGGCTGTTATTGAGTTTATTGATATGGGACAGGGAAAATGAAGATGAGACAGAAGATTCCTATTCTGCATGAAGGAGAGTTTACAAGAAGGGTTATGAAAGTTTTAAAACCCAACTCCAATTTGGTTAAGATAAAAGCAATGTAGTTATACATGACTACTTGCAAGTCTAATGATGGATAATGGTTACAGGAAAAAATGTTTTTCCTCTTCCAACTGTTTCATCAAATATTTGCCTTTTTCTCTCTCAATCTCTTGGTTCTTCTTTCTGCAGTGGTGACTTTATTCTTAGGCAGCCTTTCTACATCTGGCAACAGTGACACCCTCTGGTTGATCCTGATTAATAACATCTAAGGGACTTGCAGTATTTGATTGAAGGAATCCTTCTTCCATGTAACATGCTTATTGATTTCACCAACATGCTTCTAATTGACCTTCCTTGGGTCATATGTACACTTGTATGCTCAACCTTATCATGGAGATTGTGGTAATGGAAGGAGTATGATTGAACAGTCTCATACTGTTGGGGACGGATAATTCTCTTAATAGATTAGTTGCTTGGTAGACAAAAGTATGCCAGAGGACCATTAGAAATACTGTCCTGCTAGCTTCATTATTTTTGGAGTTTGCATGATACAACTGGGTAAATATAATATCAACCACAAACTTTTATCAGCAATAGAGAAGTTTTACATGTTATTAGTGCAAGCCTCATACTCTTCTCCAAGATCTAAAACCAGATAAGACTCCAAAGGCACCCCAGAATTAGTAAGTCAAAGAGATGTGTCGTCAAATCACCAAAAATTTATTTTACAACTTTCTCTAAGTATCTTTCTCTACTCTAACAGATTTCTACCTATGTGAATTAAACCTTAATTATATTACTTGCAGCTCTGTGCTTAACTTGCTCAGGTATTGAATGACAATACTTCATATTATTAAGCTTTTTTCATGTAAAGGTGGTATATAATCTTCATGGCATCCTCCTGAAGATGACAGGCATTATCCTCATTCTGTAGATGGAAAATTGGAAAGCTTTCAGATGGCTTCAAATCACTGGCTAGTTGAGAGCTAAAGTACAGTCATTCTAACTGGCACTTCAGTGTTCTATCTGCCAAACTCAGAAGGCAGAATGTTACGAAGTTTCTTCTTTGGCTCATTTCAATTCAGTTCAACTCAATTTGATTCACTAAGCAGTATTAAGAACCTGCAGTATGCTCAGTGTCATTCTAAATACTCTGAGCTGTGCAGAGGATGCAAAAGGCAAAATCCCTTAACCTTTAATGTTTCCTAATTTAATCACAAATACTACACATAAACTCAAGGAACAGCTGCGTAACGATTAAAAACATGTTAATATATACTCAGATTCTTAACTGCAGAAAGTGGTAGAGATAATAAATGTAATTATACTTAAGATATTCTGTTTAGCATTGATTCTCTCATATACTGAAATACAATTTAAAATTTTGTTTTTGTAATTTATCTACTCTAAATTAGTTTTTGTATACCTACGGTAAACTAGCCAAGAACTTATGTGCTGCATGCAAAAAAATGGTGACTAAAAAGTACTATTCTGGTCCTCATAAAATTACATTTTACGGGAGGAGAGAGATTACTGAACATATATACCAACCAACAATAAAACTTATTACACCTACTCTAAAGGGAAAATCCAACTTCTAGAGATAGTGTAACAGGGAAACTGGCTTGGGTTTGAAGAAGGGAATTGAAATTGTTAAGGCTGAGTCTTTTAAACTGAAACTTGAGGAATGAGTAGAAATCAAATAAGGATTGAGGTAAAGAGCATTCCTAGAAGAAGGAAGAACTTGATGATACACCATCTCAGAGAATAGCTGAGAACAAGGTAAATAAAACAAAGGCACAAATTTAAATACACAGCAATGTAGTTTTTCTTAACTTGTTCTTTAGATGTATGAAGCAAACAGAAATTTGTCATTATGTTTGTTCAGAAAATCAGCAGGTGTTCAGGGACTAAGGAATATAAGGGAAAGCTCAAAGGGAAAATACAGATGACTTTAGCAAGAATTTGTGGGTAGATTTGGTGACAGCTCTAGAAATCAGAACAGAAGAAATTAGGATTATCCATAGTTGTGCTCTAGCAAAGGGGTTTGAATTTACTTGTGAATATTTTAGACTCAAGTCACTGAATGGTAGACATTCATTACAGGATGTTTAAATGTCTTTCTGTTTAACAGTGTGTTATCTCATTAACAACCTCAATGAATTCAAAAGCAAATCTCATAGTTTTGTATTTTCTAATCAGTACTTAGAACATTGTCCTGTGCATGATAGGTGTTCAGATAAATTTTATGGATTGATTGAAGCAATAACATCAGTGGATAACTTTAGTAAAACTATATCAAAATAAATATAAAGTTTGGAGTAGGTATATGCTTCTAAGAGACTTGTTGCAATGGTTTCCTATCAGTTGCTCCTTTTGCCCACTGTGGGGCATCTTGTGCATCACAGCACTCATCCGTCTACACCGGAGTATGTCTAGTGTCTGATTGCTCCTGTTTTGTGAGCCCAGGCAGTGACTGTGCTGGATTCATTTGTATCCACGGTATCTATAAAGTATGTGGTGTAAAATAAGTGTCTTATATTAACTGAGTGGCAGAATGAATAAACAAATGAATGATGCAGTCATCTTGGATTAGCAGTTGGTTAAAACGGATGTAGTTGAAGGGAAATAAAAGAAGCACTCTGTAAAACACATATTGGGCACTTAAGAATTGTGTCCTGAATAGATAAATCTGCACTGGAAAAAATCTATATGATTTGACCAGATACTAGATATGTGAAAGGCAGTGATGTGTGGAACTATACAGAATATTCATACTTTCAATGTTTTTCAAAATTTGTTCATAAGAATTACTTAAGGCCTTTTTTTAAAAAAAAGTGCACATTTACTGATGTCAACCCATCAAGGTTCAATTCAGTAGATTTAACAAGAATACCAGTACTTCTATTGCAGGTGGCCAAGACCATACAGACAAATTCTGCGTTAGATATAAATAGTGGCATCATTCACTCTATTTGAAAAATTGAAAGGAACATAATTTTGTCCCCTTTGAGTTGGTAAAGGAACATTTTGAACAACTTAGATCTGCTCTTTTATAACAAAAATTTGTTGAAAGGAAGAAGTAACATATGATGCTATTTTTTCCCTTTGATGCTTGACCTGGAGAAAAGCAGCATGAATTGTAAGCTGACTCTCAGTATTATGCATTATTTAAACACCTTAACCAAGCCTTTAGGGTATATTTCAGCAGTTTAAAAACAATGCTCTACACAGAAATCCTGCTGGAGCTTTCCTCATACCTATGGATTCATAAGCAATTATGTTCTTAACACCAGGCAGGGAGGTGACCAAAAAGAGTAGGTCATGGAACCACTATAAACTGCAAGGCCAAATGTTTATGTAGCATGGCCAATTTGTAGCAGAGTTTCCCAGAGTGCTGCTAATCTCCTTTGAAATGAAATATGAGATAGAGCCGTATGAAGAAGGATTGCAGGTCTGGTTGGCATTCATCCCCGCATCTTCTAGGAAGACCTATTTCTCCCACTCCAACCATGTGGTTTCAGTGGGATTTCTATGTCCTCATATTCTCTTGGAATCCTGGTGATGGTTAGTTTCAATGAAAATGGGCATCCAAACCAGCTGGGATCTTCAGCGGCAAGTACTGGATGTCTTGAACTAGAAATAGAGCAATGCGTTCGTACCCCATGTCTTGTAGTGAGACGGTTGTGCTATAGCAGTTGTTTTCTGCGTTAAAGACTGGCTCTGCCAAAGAAACCAAGAGGCTATGCACGGGTGCAGGGGAGTGAGGTTAGAAGGAAGGAGATAGAGGAGAGAGACTGAAGGAGAGTTCAGCAGCAGTCTAGTCCCTTGTTCCCTGTTTCTTGGAGACCATTTTCCTTTATTGTGGCCACACACACTTTATGAGAACTCTCTCAATTTGCCTAAATACATTTGAGTTTAAAAAACGGACTTCATTTTCTGGAGCAGTTTTAGGTTGACAGCAGAGTTGAGCGAAAGGTACAGAGATTTCCCATTTAACCCTGCCCCACATATGCACACCCTCCCCTTTATCAACATCCCCCACCAGAGTGGTACATCCGTTACAATTGATGAACCTGAATTGACACATCAGTACCTCCCCAAGTCCATTGTTTACATTAGTGTTCACTCTTGGTATTGTACATTCTATGAGTTTGGACGAATGTATAATACCATGTATCCACCATTGCAGTATCACAGAGTAATTTCAGCGCCCTTAAAATTTTCTGTTATTACAGCAAAGGATTTCTAACAAATTTGGATGTGGTATTATTCTTCAATGACTTCCATTACCTTGTGAGGTGTTAATTTGGAGGAATAACTTCTGATATTATGAAACTAGCTTAAAGTTTGGCCTAACTATGTATTACATTGTAAGAGAAACTCCTTAAGGAAAAAAAAACACACAAAAAAAACCAAAAACAAAACTTCTGCTTTCTGCCCACACTCCCATCTCAAAGATAAACATTCAAGAAAACACAGCATCTACAGAGGCCTTGAATGTGAGGAATAACATATCATTTTTAAATCTCATTTTCTTAAGTGTGTTTCTCTTACACTTCACCAGTCAAAAATTATGCTTTTAATTCTAATGACTCTTGACTAAGGTCTATTTGAGTGTATCCTTATGTTGCAGAGATATTTTGCTCGAATCCTGTTTAGATTATGTATTTTGTATTAAGTTATTCATGTTTTCCTGTCTCAGTAACAAATGGTCCAAAATGTTTTTTTAACAGTCATAAATAATCTGTGTGCTAACTGCCCAAACTTTTACAAAATTCAGCCCCTCAAATTTCATTGTCTTAAATTTAAAACTCACCCATGCAATTATCTGAAGTTCATCCATCATCTTTGATGATGTTCTGGTTCCCCTGCCACTTGGTGAATGATGATTACCAACTTCTCATTGTCTTTCTGCTTTTACTGTTAAGATTTTTCCTTTAGATTTGAGGTTGCTGTTTTCTTATAAATTCCTATAAATTGTTTCTTAATATTTTCTTAACTTTGAATCTTGTACTTATGTTGCAATTTGATTTTTTGGTTCTGTGACCTCAGGCTAACTGCACACAATTTTCAGAGTGTAGGGAGGAAGAACATGTTAGAAAACATATGTGAACTCACAAGAAGATACATTAGTTTACCCCAATATTTTAGCAGAAAGTACTCCATTTTTCTGTAGACTTCATAAAACACGCAATACAAAATAGCTGAGGCGAATGGGAAGGACAGTTCTAACAGCAAAGTTTCTTAAAGAATGGAGAACTTGGTCTTGCATCTGTCCTCTCAGAATTCAGCAACTGGAGGAGATGATGTGGCCAAGAAAGGTGAACAGTGACTTCAAACGACATGGAAGCCTCACAGGTGAGGCTTGAAGGTCCATCTATACTTTTTACTGTCCTGATTTGGAACATACTCCTGTTTTGCATAACATGGACATGTGTTCTTCAAACCCTAATAAAATGAATATGTGAGCCATGTCTAAGACAATTTCCTGTTACTCATAATATTAGGAGAGAGTCAAGAGGGAGATTTTTTTCAAGTTAAGCTTATTACATGTGGACATGTTTAATCTTTAGAATGAGAAAATAAATATGAAATAAAGGTTTTTGTCATTACTTTCTAGATGCTATGCCTGTCAGTTTTTCTTACTTATATTGCTCTCCAGATATTCTTCTGTTTAAATCCAGAGCTTTAGAATTCTGACAAGCTTTCCTACACATTTTCTAAGCTTCTGAGAATATTTCAATAGTTACTTGAATTTTAGCTGCCAATCATTCTGCATTCTCTAAGTGAAGGCTTGTTACATAATATTTTTTATAACTTTTATAATAGAAATCTATAATTATCCTCATTTTTGTTGTGAAGATTTCAACACATTGAGAGTTTGTTTAAATCATCTTAATTTTTGAAAATAGGGAAAGCCTATCAGAATCCCAGTCTTCCTACTAGTTTGTGTGCTCTGTGAAGGCAGATTCTACAGTTTACATCCTCAGGGGCTCTCGTTTATTAAATGAATGAAAAAAATGAAGCAGATTTCAAGTTGAGAGTTACGTTCCCATCGCCTTGACTCACCGTCTTTCTGTTTTCCTTAGATTAGGTCAACTACTAGAAGGGTTTTTCCAAAAGGATGTACTAGATGACATTTGGAGTGACATTTCTTTATAAGCATGTTCATTTTGAATGAATTTATATATGTAAAGCATTTAGGACAGTCCTCGCTCAATGTAAAGATACACTTTTTTCTTTTAACTTTATTATTATTATAAAGTGTCTATTTATGATTTAAATTCATATAAATGCTACTAATACCCACTCATTAAGGAAGAAAAAGCAAAAAAAAATTTTTAAAGAGTGAAACCACTCTCTTGATTCTTAAAGCTACTTTTCTCTTGTGAGAGCACCTACTCTAAGCCGTACCATAGATCAGGGATTTCTTCATACCTATTTGATTAAAGAAACGCCCTTTTCTGTTTCTGACATGATGAATCGCTCTTGCTCTTTGAATGGTGGCAGTGCAACATTAGTTTGATTTTCGTTTTGGGCTGTAATGATCTTTGCTAATGGCCTATAGCAATAGATTCAGATGAAAAATTAAAATGTTTACTGTCCTTCCTCTGTATTATGTAAAAAGAGTTCCTCAGAGACCACCATTTTCATCATCGAGGATGCTTTATCCTGCATGATTTATTTTGCTGTGAAATTCAGAGAACAGACCCATTTCTGACTTTATACCATTTCATCCCTTCATGAGGCAACAGGAAGTGAAATAGGCTCTCCGGAAACATTGAAAGCAGATACTCCTTGAAACAGTTTGAACTATTCAACATCCACAGCTAATTCTCTCATGCTTTGCTAAAATAGTGCAGTATTTAAATACTGAAAAAGCAATATACTGATAATAAAACCATTTCCAGGCAAAGAACTTAGAACAGGTATTTAGTCTGGGTAGTTTCGTTATAAATGTCTGTGTGTCCTAAAAATATTTCAAGCTAATGCAAAGCAATGAACTGCATCTGGAGGGGAAGGCACATACCTGGTTTAATCAAAACCTGATATGGGAAGGGATTTTTTAAATGAAGATTCCCTTAAATAGAAAAACACTCTTTGTTGGGCTATTAATGCACAGATGTAGTTAATTTAACTTTATATACCATTCACTTAACCTAAAGTTATGAAATGACTTCTGTATGCCAGGCATTTCTCCATTACCAGAAAATTCTGCGGTAATAAATAAGGCAGGTTAAACGTGTTAGCATATTAGAGCCCACAAACAAAAATTTCCGATAAAAATTAAAGTGTTAATTCTCATCATAGTTGAATATTTCACTGACTGCAGCAAAAATGAATTTATTTACAGTGCTTTCTCATTTCTCTCGTTTTGTTCCGTGTGGTTTTCAATTGTTGTGTATAAGTGTCCAAAATAAGCATGATGTGCTCTGAGTTCACAAGAAAGAAAGAGTAAGAAGAAACATCTCAGATTTAAAATAAATCAATTCTTGCTAATTAGGTGATGGAAGGCTGTTAACTGTATTATAACTAAATCATGAAAAACATTAGTTTAAAAGTTTCTTAATATGTTTACATATTAAGTAAGTTCTTTGTTTCTTTTTCCCTGCTGCTCTCTCTCTCTCTTTTTCTTTTTGGTAACTAAATTTTTCAAATGACTATTATAGTGTTGTTTACCAATTTTATTTCTTTGCCTCTAATCTTTAGGGCAGTGGTTGAATGAGGTCACACAGATCACACCCTAGTCCTGCTCCAGTGGGGAGTGGAGACAAACACTTAACTTTTCTAAACTTTAGCTTCCTTATCTGTGCACACAGATAATTATAGTACTCATTTTCATATTATGGGAATTAAATGAGATTATGCACATCAACTCTTAACGTAAGTGTTCAATACATATTATTTATCTGAAATCTTTGACTTTAAAAATTGTACTGTCTCAAAGTGAATTTTAGGAAAAGGTAGTTTTCACTGGAATCAAACTGACAGCATAAGATCTATTAGTGATCAAACTGGTCTGAAGTCTGTACTAAAAAGAATGACATTTTATTCTGTGAATTAGATACCAGTGGGCAATTGTAAGTAAAGCCAGAAAGAAAGTCTGCTTTTACTCAGAGCTTTAGGTTCTCAAGAAGTGTTTACACAGGCGTCCACTGTAATTTCTTCCCAGGAGAGAAATGCAGGCTTATGCATTCCCCTGGTCTTCCCAGGTGGGGCTTCACCTCTTGTTTGCATGTCCTTTTGAGATTGGTTGTTTATGGAATGTGAGGGCAGAGGAGGGAGAAAGGCAACAGAGCTTTGATTGTGTTTCACTTCCCCTGAGCATTCTTAAAGTGGAGGAAATTTGAAATCAATGTCTGAGTGCTACATTTCTGAGTCATCTACCCTTCAGTAAATGTGCATTATAGAGACATACTAAAAGTGAAAGTTTTTGTTTCTATGTAGTAAAAGTATCACATAATTTTCTATTTTTGTGTCAAATTGACTTCAAAATTCTCCTTACAGAATATCAGCAAAACTTAAAAAAAAAAAAAGAATTTGTCTGCAATTCAATGATTTTGTAAAAACTAGGATGTCTACCAAGTGACCTGTGATAAAATCTCACTATGACTGGGTGGAGAGGTGTTTGATTTTTCTTAAATGTTAATCCTTGAATCCTACCTATGACTCAAAATCTAGTTTGGGGTGATTTCTTCAGACAAGCCTTTGAGTCCTTTAATAGTTGAACTCTGAATCTACAGAAATGGTCAGATTAAAGACTTACTTTTCTTTACAAATTCTGCATGTAGAAATAATGCACTTCTGTAAGTAACTGTTTATCATTAGCATTATCAGGTAAGGTGTATTTTGGCACAGAAATGAGCAGTTACTAACACAGCCTGTGTCCTCAGAGTTCAAGAATTATAAAAAATAATACATTCCATTATAGACAATAAACCCCCAAGTATGTCACAACCCTCACCCAGTTTTGTGCTAGATTGCAAACATCACATAACCAAGACTGTGAGGAATGTCTTATAATTGTAGAATTCTTTCAGGGTGACGTGAGGATATGAAATCAGTTCACATTTATCTCCATTAATCACTTCAAGAAAATAACCAGTATTGTTTATTTGTGATCAGATGCTAGAATTTCAAGATTGCCTTTATATTCCTAAAAGAAATAGGTGTTTGAATATGAGTGCTCCATTGATAGATTAATGTCTAAACTGGTGCATGCATTGAGAGGGTAAGATAGTATCCAAGGTATAATGGACCAGTGACACTTGTGTCTGCCTGTATTTGTGTCCTCAGAATGCTGTAACGTGCTATTTCTGGTTGTGACAGGATTGTGCTACCCATCGTCAGTAGATCTGAAGTCCAGACTTGCATCCATTTGCCAATAGCAAAGTTTTGCTTGCTTCAGTTAAGCTCTGTTGCTCTGAGCACATGTGACATGCCAGAGGTAAATTCTCTGTGGTGAACTGAATAGGCAACTGTCAGTTTACTAGGCCTTAAAACTAGTAGGGAGAGAAATCTAGAACAGTTTAATTCTCATAAAATGTTTATTAGTCCTTACTTTTATATCTATCTATCTATCATCTATCTATCTATCTATTTTTTCTCCTCTGAGTGATTTGTGTATATGTATGTATGAAATATGGGTATATGTATCTACAGCACCTGGAGATGCAAAATTAAGCATTCATTTGTTTAGTGGGTTGCAAAATTGAACCCAAGCTGCAATACTATAGTGCAGAGAAAATATGACTTCTTTGTTTAGGTTATAAACAATCTGTTCTTCCCCTTCTAAGCCCCTTTCACTCATTGACAGTAAAAGCAAAATCTAAATTTCTTATTCTTTTTAAGCCTTAGCCCAATCCAATCATTTAAATAGTATCTTCAGGTAATACCACCCTCTTAAAGAGTTCCATCGGTATTCTGCAACATTATCTATCTTTTAGAAGGTCATATTTGGGGTTTGGGTGATGTAAGTATGGAAGACACAAGGTACTGGGTAGAGTGACTCCTCACTCCTCTGATCTCCCGGAAATGTTTCTTGTCCACTTTACGCCTGGGCAATGTTCTTGCCACTGTAGCTGAAACCTCCTCCTCATCAGATCTTTTGGCTTGATGGTAATCCTGAGGCACTGTCTGACTCAACTAGTTTCCTTCTCCAGCCCCAGCTGGAGACTCCTTGAGTGGTTTAGCAGTGAATTTCTTTCAGTCCTGCTGTGGGTAATCTGCTATGTAGCTCTCAGTACACAACCCATCTTCTCTTTTAGTATGTTCTCTACTCAGTTTCCCCATTGTTGGCTCTCCTGGTTCTCATCTAGTCATATAGCCCAAATGGTGACCCAGGAAGATAGACATTCGAATGTCAATCTGGATACAATTACCAGACTGCAGTAACTAAATTGGTAGGTCTGTACTCAACCAGGTCAGGAGTCAGTCTGAAATATAATCTTTTTGAAGATACATAGGGGTGAAAGTAGATAGTGGTGAAGTGAGGATGGCAAAAGAACTTATCATCTTTGTTCTTAATTTTACCCACACTTATCTAATACAGCCTACTATCACTTAGCCAAAGTCTTGAAATGGGAACATCAAGATACATATGAATAACCACTTAACTCCTGTTTCTTTTTCTCCTTTCTCTCCCTCTAAAACCCATAGCTTGAGATGGACCGGTCAAAGGGGCATTTTTACCTTGGTAGATTTCTTTAGATAGAATTCCATGAACATAGATCTCCCAGGCTTGATTGTTTAAATGCTAATTAGGAAATAAAATAATTTAGAAAATTTTCTTCTAAGGCAGTAACCTGCCATACATAGGACTGTAACTGGCATTAGTGAAACAATACTGTACAATCACTTTGCTGATTGCTTTGGTCTTTCTTCACTTTTCAGATTGGCTCTATTAAAATATTTAATAAGAACCTGGGGTTTCTCCTCTCACATTTAATATTAATTACCAGGAGTACCTTAAAATGAATGAATGAAGTCACAGTCATAATCAGAAGACTGACTTTCTCACCTTAAATCTTAGTAATTCTTAGGAAAATTGACAACGACATATTGTTCTGTCCACTTCTTATTTGCCTTTTATCTTGTTCATGAACCATAAAGAAAAAAAAATTACACATGCAGTGACTTCTGAAACCAACTACCCAGGTTTTGGCCATACCTCACATGTTAAGGGCAGAATTCTCCACAAAGCTGGCTTTACTACAGACATGGCCATAGTTCATAGGTCCACAGGCCACCCTCACTTCTGACCAGCTGGCTATAAATTTGTGTGTTTCAACTACCCTATCAGTTTTGATAATTTGCTGGAATAATACGCAAAACTCAGGAAATTGCTATGCTTACAATTAAAGTTTTTTATAGTATACAAATCAAAAGCAACCAAAGGAAGAAATTCATAGGATGAGGTCTAGAAAGGGCCCAGATACAAAGCTGCTGCCTGTCTTCTCCCTGTGGATTCCTGCGCAGCATTACCTCCTCCTGGCTTCAGTGTGTGACAGTACGCAGAGTACTAGGAACTTAGGGAAGCTCACTAAGCCTTTGGTGTCCTGAATTTTTATTGAGGTTCCATCACATGCTCTCACGATTTTCTAGCCCCTCCTGGAGGTTTGGTCTCCAGTTCCTCTGGAGATCAAAACTAATGAGGCATATTCTAAAACCCCTATCCTAAGTCACACTGTAAGATTGTCTATTGGCCAAAGTACCCAGGCAAACAAGACATTCTTATCAGGCAGGGCAGGCCAGGGGCCTAGAGTTCACTTTTCAGTGGCTTAAGGCAAATGTCAGAGAGCTCTTTGGATAAAGTTAATTCTTCACTACACAGCAGGATGCTTTTATAAATAAATCCAGGGAACTGTATGCATGTCTGCACTTGAAGCCAAACTTGCACTTGAAAACACACCTGAACTTGTACACAAGTCTGCACTTGTCTTCAGGAGTCTCAAGTTTAAGTTTCTGGGTAACCTTTAGTGCTTCTTTTACATGTATTTCTCTTTGAAAAGAGTATTCCTCCACATCAATTGTTTAAGAAATCCCATTTTATTAATCTAACAACATATTTGTAAAATCTTTTTTGTATTTCAATTTTTATTTGTCAGTGTAACTAGACACAAACATCTTTCAAGTAGTTTAACTTTAGTATATTTTACGAATATAGTTTCTTGTAAAATTATAACCTTCCTGAGGGCAGGGATTATATTTCTTTAAATTTTTTATTTCTAAGGCCTCAAGAGTATGCCTTTCATATGATTATTACTAGCAAATATTTATTTGAATGAGTGTAACTGAATGCAGTCAATTAACAGGAAGATTACATTATAGACTATAAAAAGCATTAGAATGTAACAACAGTGCTCAAAGAACCTTCATGGTTCAAACTAACCAAATTATTATAGTGACAAGTCCCAACAAAAAGAGAATCCAGTTGGTGATAAACAACACCAACTCTTACCATCCCAAAAAGCATCACTACCACCCCAAATGTGACAATACTTCCAGTATGTTATTTTTTTATCCAGTATATTCCTTTTGTAGTTGGAGTTTTAGCTTTAATCCAGGCTGTTCCCAATACATTCAGATGTGTCTTACCAGGAATCAAATTCATGTGAGGATGTTTGAAAGAAAGACTTACACACATCCAAGGAAGGGGCATTTGAGAGCTCAGTAGAGAATTTTGTCCCCAGATTCTAACCCTCTGGAGAAAACAGTTGCAAGTAGAACCTGGAAGGCCTTATCCCCAGGGGTCCTTTAGTTGCTTGTGGTATAGGAAACCCTGCACTGGGTAATGATTTGCGAGTCAATTTTGGGCAGAAACTTTTTTTTCATTTTATGCAGATTCAGCATGGCTTTCCTGCACCAGCGAGTGAATGCAGAGCTACTGCAGGACATTGAGGGTTAGCAACAGCAGCAGCAGGAGGTTGGGAGTCCTCTAAGGGAAGGCATCAGGGTCAGCCAAGGGATGGTGCAGGGCAAAGGTGGACTCTATTCAGATGTTCCTACTTTAAATACTCCATTGATTTTTTTTTTAGCTATTTCATTTGTAAAAATGATAGAGGTACAGTCTGTTATTTCAAAAATCAAACCAAATTTATGATTATTTTTTATGCAAGATGGGTCACCAAGAAATCATCAGTAATGTTAGGTAGCTTGTTCCCACCACTGGTCTGCATCCTACTGGGCCCTCTCTATTCTCCTCCACAGCCACTGCATAAGAAACCTCATCCACCCAAGGTTCTTGGTTCTTCAATTTCCTTTAAGACAGGACTGTGTCTCCTGAAATCACAGATAATGGAAGGAGGTAAAAGCAAAATGAGAAGAGTGCAAAAGAGGAGGCATACTAGGAAGCATTTTGAATCTTGAGTTTTCTTTGCTCTTCACAGTGACAACTCACAGTGGATTTTCAAGCTGCAGGAATGAGCTGTGAGTCCATATCCTACACTTAAGCTAGAGGGATGGTGGGGAAGCTTCTGGCAGAAAGCAGAGGTGGCAGAGGAAATGGAACCATGTTGATCTGCCATCTAATGAGACAGAGGAAGATGTAGGGGAAGGAAAATTTTCTCCTCTACCCTTTCTAGGTTCTTCTGGCTGGTCTAAGAATTAAACTGACATGAGACAGATTAACTGGAGAAAATGAAGTATAATTATGTATGTGTAACTGGTCCATAAGAGAAATAAAGCCCAAGGACAAATCAGGCGATTGAGGCTTATATGCCATCTGAGAGGAGAGGCAGGTGGGTGTTTGGGACTTCGTAGGGGAAGAAGGCTATGCATATGGAGATGGAAAAACAAATGTGTGGTAAACAAGTGTTTGCTATGCCACACAGAGACAGTGGGAGCCAGAAAGGACTTCGGTCTCCAAGGCCTGCTGAATTCCTCCCACCACACCTGTGGATATCTTTGGTGATAGGCCTCTTCCTGGACCAGGCCCTTTACCTGAATTCTTTTAAGGAGTTAAGGGGAAGGTAAAATTAAATACTTCCTAAGTCTTCTGTTTCTTAAAAATAACTGGCCTAAAATAATCCTTATGCCAGAGACAACATTCTGGGATGCCAAATTTTATTCTTCTATGAAGACTTGCAGTGGGATAATAGTGAGGTCACTGTAGAAAAGAATACAGTTTCTATATTAGAGATCTTCAGAGAAACAACCAATAGGAGATTAACAGAGAGAGAGAGAGAGATAAAATTATGGGAACTGTCTCACATGATTATGGAGACTGGAAGTCCTACAATCTGCCATCTGCAACCTGTAGAACTGGGAAAGCTGGTGGTGAATTCAGTCTGAGTTCAAGGCCTGAAAACCATGGTGGGGGGTGGGCGCTGGTGTACATTCCAGAGTCCAAAGGCCCTGGAACCAGGAACACTGATTCTAGATTCAAGGGCAGGAGAAAGTGGATGCCCCAGATCAAGAAGAGAGAGAGAAAGTTCACCATTCTTCTGCCTTTTTGTTCTGTTCAGACCCTCCAGGAATTAGATGATGAGGATCTTCTTTACTCAGTCTGTTAATTCAGATGCTAATCTCTTCTGAAACACCCTCACAGACACACGCAGAAGTAATGTTTCACCAGCCATCTGGGCATCCCTTAGCCTAATCAAGTTGACACACAATTAATCCTCACAGCTCCTTATGCCTTAGTTTCTAAATCCCATCTGTACTCCATCCTTTTCACCCCAATTCTGATCTTTCAGCTCAAGGATTTTGAGTTGTTGAATTTTGTACCAGTTCTCTAAGGTAAATTCAGCAAATATGTTTTGATACTATATTTTGCCTATTTGTTCAGTTAGTGCATTTTTATAGTTGGGGTACATTATTATGTGAACGTTTTGTGAATAATCTGTGGGCATAGCTAGAATGTATAATGCTATTTCTGTGGAGACATTCATTCTGAATTCCAATCAGATGTAACATATGACTACGTGGGCAGAATAATGACCTCCCAGTGACGTCCACAGCCTAATCTCCAGAATCTTTAAGCATCTTATCTCACATGGCAAAAAAGGACTTTGCAGATGTGACTAAGGTTAAGGAGACAGCAATGGGGAGATTATCCTGCATAATTTGAGTGGATCTAATCTAGAAAAAAAAAAATCTCTAAAAGTAAAAACTTTTTCCTGCCAAGTCAGAGGCTATGGTCAGAAGGAGATATGACATTGGAAGAGTGTCCTAAGATGGAATGTTCCTGTTTGGAAGGTGGAGGGAAGGGACCCACAAGCCAAAGAACATGAGTGGCATCCAGAAGCTGGAAGAGACCAGGAAACAGATTCTCCCCTTAGAACCTCCAGAAAGGAACACAGCCCTTCCAGCACCTTGATTATAGCCCACTGATACCCATTTTAGACTTTTTACCTCCAGAACTATAAGGCAATGCATTTATATTGTTTTAAGCTACTAAATTTGTTATAATTTGTCATTTCGGATATAACAACCAATTTATAGAACATATCCAAATAGTAAGTTGGTGACCGCTTGCATTAATTGCTTCTTTGAGGTTAAAAAATACAGTATTTTTAAATGAAGGTGCTGCTCCCCACCTATGCACAGGTACACACCTGCAAACCTACACGTGAGCACAGGGAGTCTCTTACTTTGTGACTCTGTTTAGCACAGTGCTAAGGGCTTAATGTATGTTCTCTCATTTAGTTGTCAACACCATTTCAGGGAGAGACCAGGATAGCCCCTCAAAAAGGTGGTGCTTTCCTTAAGATTCTGTAGCCACTAAGTGAAGAAGCTAGAACGAGTCAGTCCTGTCTGACTCCAAAGTAAGCTTGCTGAACTGTACCAGCACACAATGAATTCAAAACTAAAACTGCCATGTGCAGTGTTATTTATGCTTTATTTAAATCTATTATGTAAAACTTAAAGTGTCACTAAAAGGCATACCTCATGATAAAGTTAAATGATGACAGTAAGAAAGACTCTCACTTTACAGTGATTTCCTTGTCCCAAAAGATTTTTATTGTGACCTTCAAATGACGTTTTTAATAAAAAACCCAGAATGTGCTCTTTTCCAGAATGGCCCTGCCAAAGCATTACGTTATTAAAAATCATTTTGATATATGTAGTCTTTGATAAAGGAAACATTATAAGACTGTGGGTATGCTTATGAAAAGCAGTATCTCAGATGTTGAAGAACACAGACTCCTAATACTCGTCATCTCTTCCTGTCTCAGGACAGTCTATGTCTGACCTCAACCCACCCCCCCTGCAGTCCACTCTGACATACCTACTGGGCTTGGCATTTGGGTCCCACTTTGGACTTTCGTGCTCACTCCTGAGACAAAGTCCTACAAGATGGGAAGCTTCATTAATGATTCGTGTACATTGTGTAACCTAGAAAGAGGAAGCATTAAAAGTAAAATAATCATAAAATAAAGCAGTAATTATGGTGGGAATGAGGTGGTATATTTTTTTCCCCTTGTTTCTCATCCCAGTCAGCAGGATCATAAAGAACTGAGATGTATAACTCTGAAAGACTGAAAGATGAGGCCCCTGTTACTACCCTTAAAAGCACTCTGCTTCTGAACTCACAGGAGGAAGACAAATTGAGTCATTATCATTCTATAAATTAGTCGTTTTGAGAACCACCTCTCTCTTTGATTGCCCTTCTTATAATAGAATCTTTTGGTACTACCTAATAAATCTTTATTTTCAGGCAAAACAATGTCCAACTTGAGATTTCTGTTGAAAAGAGAACATCCCATCAGTCAACAGGTGCCAGCATTGTTGCAACTGAATCTGAAAAGAATATAGTTTAACTCAGTGAAGTTCAAATGATGTCTTAATTTTTTTTAAGGCTTATTAAGGTAAACCAGTTGGTGCCCGTGGATTGCCAAGTGTGAGCTAGATGCCGAACAACACTGGACTGAAATAGTGTGTCTTATCCCATGAGCCAATCTTCCAGTGCACATTGATAAGATTGGGGGCTGATGAATGAATAAAGTATAAAAAATAGAGCCCTTGTCATAAATGTAAAAGATTTTTTCCTTTAGGGTTTAATTATATTTTGCTTAATACATTCCTTCAAAATATTACACTTGGAGCTTATACTCTAATGACTTTTATCAGGGTAGTTGTCAAAAAAAAATATGAGAAACAATGTTTGGAGGAAGGCAATGACATCATGATTAAGACAACAAACTCAAATACAGATACATCTCAAAGCTCTGGATTTACTGTCCTTTTAATTTTGAGAACCAGTACTCATTGCTGATGGCAATATTTCAAGAGTTTTTCAGAGTATTTTAAGAAAATAGGAAGGGAAGTAAAAAATTAGAGCACTTGAAGAAAATCGAATAGTTACCACAAAATGAAGGCTTGGCCAGGGCATTCCCACTGTAGTTGTGTACACAACTTGAACTTTTCCCACAAACTATTTCCTGTGACTGAAGACAACGGGTGTTCTCCCATCTCTGTGGGTTCATTTGTAGTGATTTAAGTCAAGCTCCAGGGGGTCAGTATCCTTATCGGTGTACGTCTTACATGTGCCAGCAGAATGGTAGACACACAGTAGGTATGGAATGCAGTCACTGCTTGTAATAATAAAGGAATAAGAGTGATAAAAGCCGAGGACAGAGTGCTCCTTAGCTCTGAAGTCCACAAACTCTAAGCCTGCATGTGGGATTAACAAGTTTCTTATTATAAAGTCATTCTTATTATGAAATACTTTAAACCGTTTGGATGCCATTTAAATAAAATGGAACCAAGCAGTTACTGCTTTTAAGTCTCTGTGTACTGAGTTTGCAGTGTGACCTACCCCCATCGCAGTATTTTCACTTACACTTCCCATTCATTTCTAATGTCTGCTGATATTGTTCTCTGTGTTGTGTCTGCCAGAATGGATTGAGGCCATCCAGAGAGAGAGAGAGACAGATATTAGAACCAGCAGAAAGTGATTATAGGTGGCATCTGGCAGGAGTCATTTTCTCTTACGGCTTTGACATGTCATTCCTGGTAAATCGGTTCTATTAGCTATCTAAAGGCACCAGATGTACCATAGGAGATTATGCCAATAAATCTTTTGTGGAGTTTATATATATATATATATATATAAACTACTATTGCTGATTCATTGCAGGTCACATAAGCTCAACTATGTTTGTCTAGAAATGGATTCCAATTTAAGCTTCTTAGGTGCTTCCTTATTGAGTAAATGTTTCTGAAAGTTGTTCTTTGCATGATATGACCCAGTATTTGAGATAAATTCTTTCAGCAGATATTGGTATATTGATAAACTATTTTATCTGTTTGACTTTGAATTTTTCAGTAGATTATGTCTTGCTGAACTCAATAAATACTGCAGACACACTTTTAGTAAAATATTTTCATTGATTCCATCTGTGTGAAATGAGGATTGCCAGATCAAAAAGTGTAACAATTAAATGAATATATCAAGGGTATAGTATCTGGGGACTCACGATTGTTTGATGAGAGCTGTGACTTGGAGTCAGGATATTAGATAGTGCTGTGCATGCTCTTCTGAGTTGCCTTTCTTTACTTTATGAACAGTAGCCACAACTAACCTCATCATTTATAATCAAGCTTCTTATACTAGAGCCATGTCTACTTTCTACCTCTACACTTAATTTCTACATTTCCTTCTCAGTTCAGTTAATGTCTGATTCTTAAAAATTATTATTAATTTCTAGTAATCATTAATGCCTTCCCTATCTTAATATCTATTGTAATATGTAGAGTCAGAAAGAGTTATCACATTTCGATTCTTTCTTAATGGTTGAATTGCTACCGATGCCCCAAGACCCAGATCAAGTATTTCCTCTCTGATTCATCTAAGAAAATTGATTATTGTGTCTTTTGTCTCACTCTTGTGCCTGCTGTACACATTACTTTTGTATTTGTCACACCCTAATACTGTTTTCTAATTTTGTTTGATCTCACCTACTCTTCTTTTTTGAACTCTTTTGGCTTTTCTTCTCAATATAATGAAGTAAACAGAAAGGAAAAATAAAAGAGAATGTGGCAGAAATAAGAACTTTTCTACATCCTGATTTTTTATTTTAACTAGTAAGACTAAAATATATTAATATGTTGTGTTTTGAACATTTGCTTAAGCACTACTCAAGTAATTCAATCACTCAGTTTTCATTGGTTTTACTGGTATGTTTTGAATAGCTACTACTGTGCTTATTTCTCTCCTTGGTGCTATAGAGGAGATCACATAGTATTAAACAGAGTATTTACCTTAAAGGAATTTATTACTCTTTAGAGAGAGAAATGATACACTCCTGAAAAACTCCAGGACTACACTAAACAGAACCTGAGTTAAGTGCCTAATTGAGTGATGCAGCAAATTAATAACATGGGATTTTTGAAAATGAAGAAGTATATATATGCAGTGGCATCTACAATAAACTGGGGATGAGAGGTGATACACAGAGTGATTTCTTATATGCAGGTGTCTTCAAATGCAAAACAGTGGAAGACCTTCAGAGGACTGAAGTTAGCTTTTATATCCTTTCTATACCAGTATCAATTGCTTTGCACAACGTTCTTAGTAACTTAATCTTTGTCTGAAAATTCCTCTGGCCTTTTAATTTTCACAGTGAAGTTGAAAACACATCCTTCCATGAAAAATTAGGAGCAGAGAACTTGACCTAATAAAACATCTCTATAGTCTAGTATGGCCATTGTCACTATTCATCTCTAGCTTTCAGTCGGTCTGTGAGATTTAATACTCAGGAACCAGTGACTCTACTCACTGAAAGTTGCCTCATCTGCAGTGAAGTCATCATTTTCAAGCCTGACTTGCTCTTTCAAGAAAGAAGTCCAGAAAAAACACTACCCTGGTTACCTTCTCAAATGCTTTCTTACTTAATAGGATTGAGGGTCTCACTCTCATATTTTTTTGCTTGTGAGATGCTGATGCTTGGATAAAGTGGTTGATGATGGTTTTATGATGTCAGAGAAACTTCCATATTACTGAATATGACACTATTCATTTCTTTCCTGTAATTGTGTCAATAGAATTTGTAACTTAATATTAAATCATTTTTTATAAATAGCAGATCGGACAACCTTCTGCCTTACTCTTATGTCTGTGGGAGGCTTGCCAAAGATACGGCTGATGAAACACAACCTTAGACAGGCTCCATCTGTCCCATTTAGACGATATACAGTGTCAGATCTCAGTGGTGGAAGTAATAACTGCAAGCTGCTCTCCGGGCAGACAGCAAGAGAAGGCTACTGATCACACTGATTAAAATGAACAAACCCTTAGGGTGGGTTATAGTCAGTATAAATTTAAACTAGATAATCACTTTCAAATAGACTTCTGCATTTAGGGCCAGAGTCATGTGGAAAAATGAGACAAATATAGGTTAGCTCATTTCAAATGTATGTAATTTTGATTTAGCCATTAAGAAAATATTTTGGAGGTCACATTGCTTTCCCCCCCCATTTAGAAAATAATATAACACTTACAGGACATAGAGCTGTATAAAAGGTTTCCTCCAAGTATCTGGACTCAAGGGCATCTCTAAGTTGGGTCAGGAGCTTATGATTCAGTCAAGCTTTACTGAAAAGTTTCCCCAAACAAGGTCAGAATGGAAAAATGTGTTTTATCGAGGATCAAATGGAACTTTCTTGAGTTTTAATGGGAGTTTCAATTACTACATAAAAGTCATTAATGGGGATGGACTTTCCAGAAGCAGAAAACTTCTAAAAACCTGAGATCCATTGAATGATGGGGAACTTCTTCCCCTAAAGGTTTCCATTGTCATTAATGGGGATGGACCTTCCAGAAGCAGAAAACTTCTAAAAACCTGAGATCCATTGAATGATGGGGAACTTCTTCCCCTAAAGGTTTCCATTTGAGGTTATTGGGAATTACGTAGAAATGTTTCAAGGATAGACATTTTTGATATTGCTTTTCTTTATATTTCTAATAAATATTAAACTAGTTTATATACTAGTTATCTAGTCAGTCCTTAGAAATACAATTTGAAGCCCTTTTGAGAATATTGAAAATGAGCAAAGGTGATTAAATTTAAACTGAGAGTTAATGCTTTTTGGTAGTCATAAAATGAAGCCTGATTATCCATGTGTGTGTAATTGACTTCTGAGGTCAAAGTTTATTTTAGCCTGCTTTTTACACTTCACTGCAAATCTGGTGAATAAGAATATAAAGGGATTTGTTTTACTCAGTGATGATGGTTCACTTTCATAACTATCAGGCAACATTTACTGATGACCAACTAAGTATTTATTTTGTCTTGAATTCCAATGAGATTTCTATTATGTAGAAAGGAAGCAATCTTTTTTTTTTCCCTGAAACAGAAAGCCTTCTAGTAAATTGAACTGCGGTGACACAAGATGCTAACATAGCTCTAGAAATGGAAGGCATTATCATAAGGAAGGAAGCAGATATCTAAGTGGGCAAATAACTTAATCATTTTAAGCTTCATGTTTCCTCAACCATCAAATAAGGATGGTTTAGATGATTTCTAAAATTCCTGCCAGTTCTGATGTTTCACTTTCTTTGATCAATGAATTTTCTTTCTAAACTGAAATAGCACAAACTCAATGTCATCCATGTGTACAGCTTCTAAGAGCTTAGAAATTTTAGGGTCAAATTCTCATAGTTCTGAAATTTCAGGATGTCCTCTAGGTCATATTTTTTTCAGCTTCAGTGCTGTTGACATCTGGGACCAGATAGTTGTTGTGGGGTGATCCTGTGCATTACAGGATGTGTAGCAGCATCTCTGTCCTCTACCACTCAGGCACCATTACCGATCCTCCCTCTCTTCCCCGACCCCTCACACCCACTTCAGAAGTAATGAGGGAAATACAAGCTGTAAAATGAGATACTCTTATATACACAACAGATTTGGTTAAAATGAAAAAGTTAGATATTACCAAATGTTGACAAGAATATCGCATGTTGGACAAAAGGAATTCTGACAAAAATCCTGGTGGAAATGTAAGTCAATTAGTTTGAAATCAGTCTCATGAGATCTACTAAAGTTAAAGATATTTATACCCTTTGAGCTAGCAGTTTCACTAAGTTTACACACTACCAAAATGACTGCTCAATTTCATCAGAATGTGTGTATAAGAATGTTTACAGCATCTTTTTTCTGTAATAGCTCCAACTGGAAATGCCTTGTATTCTGGTAGAAAGGTTAAATAAAATAAAATGTATTTATAAATTAGAATACCACACAGCTATGGAATTAAGTTAACGATAGATACACAAAACCAGCATGGAAGAGTATTAAAAACATAGTTTTGAGCAAAATAATCTAGATATAAAAGAATCATAAATCATTCCATTCATATAAAGTTCAAAACAGGCAAAACAAAACCACACAGCTTAGGAATATACCATTAAGGAATAAAACTGAGAAGTCAGATTAACTCTGGGAGAGAGGAAGGGTGTTGTCTCCAGGAAGAGGCATCTGGGGGCTTGGCAGTATTTTTTTTCTCTTGCCCAAATGTTGGCTATACAGGTGTCCATAGTACAATAATTCATCAAGTTATACAGTTACATGTTAGCATTTTCCTGACTATGTATTACATTTTACAGAAATTTAAAAACAAATGTTATCTTATTTGCATAAATACAGTGGAACTGACATACTGGTCAAATAATTATTTTTTTAATTTCTTGTAAGTCTTCAAGCAGAAAGGAATATTTGCAATAAAGGGTTTAGTTGGTAGACTAAATTTTAAATTTTTAAAAGGGGATTTTATGGAGATTTTGAAGAAAAGTGCTTTCTCAGTTAAAACAAAAAGAAAATTGAGTTAGTGCATCATAACAAATTAAAACTTTAGACCTTTCAAAAGAAGCCCCAAAGTCTTCATTTGCTACTCTGTGTCCTTGAAATATTTCTAGTTCTTTTTTTCACATTATCTTTAGAGTTGCCCCTTTTGACAAATACTAGGAATGACGTAATAAAGCCAGTTATAAGCATTTAACACTTAGCTGGGCCACTAACTTTTCCTGTCATTTTATCACCACTACAGTCTCATTCTCTAACAAACACCAGCTTACTCCTCCAGAAAAACATCTTCACTTATTAACGATTTCCTCATTCTAAATTTTATGACTTCCAGCCATCAGAGGTGACCTTCCTCATCTCCGTTAGTCAAATCTGAAGCCAAAACCTCTGCCTCCACTCATTTTCTGTGTTCTTTTCTGTCAAATGGAAGAAATTACCCTGTTCGGGTTAAATCTAAATCTGTTTCTTATGCGTCCATGGTCTTCTTTTCAAAGACTGTGCTCCTTTATAATTTCCAATATTTTTCTCCAGAATCAATAGTCTCTCTATATTTACTCTTTCATTTCTATCAACATATAATATATATCAAGATTTCCCATCCTAAAAATCATTAATTTACTCTATGTTTCCCTTCAGTCACAAGACTATTTCTCTTCATCCCTTCTCAGCAAAATTGTTCAAGTATGTTATTTGCATAGATTTGTCTCTATTCTTCAGTTCCTTTCTGTTCTTAATCCATCCCTTTTTGGTTTTCATCTCTGTATTTCTCTGAGTCTGCTCCTTTCAGAGAATAGTGGACCTCTCTGTTTTTCAAATTTAATGAACATCTCCCCATCCTTCTCTAACTGGAGTTAGTTAATCTAAGAACATTCAAGCCACTTCTCCTTGAACCACTCTCTACACTTGGCTTCTTTTGTGTTTATTTGTACTCCTTTTCTTATATGAACTTGTCCTATGTCAAAACTTGAAAATCCATCTACATGCTGATGTATCGCAATTCTGTATCTTCAGTCAGGAATTATCTCCTGATAGTCACATTTTTATTTCCAAATGCCTACCTGATATCTCCAGTTGAATGTCAGGTGGAACCATCTCAAACTTAGTATGATCAGAATGGGACTCACTATTCCTTCCTCTCCATCCCTTCACCTCCCCTAGACTTCCCCATTTCAGAAGTGGCTTCATTACTTCATTACTTCATCAATTCTTAAGTTGAAAATCTGGTTAATTCTTCTCTTTAGCTCATTTTCCCACCCACGTTCCAAAGATAACAAAAGTTTCAGTTTAGCTGCCAAACTATCCCACACCTGTCCACTTCTCTCTACGGCTTCCACGCTTCTTCCAAGCTGCCATCTTTTGCCTGGATTTCTTTGCCAGCCTCGTACTTATCTTCCTGATTTTATTCTTACTATTTTCGAATCCATTTGAGACATAACAGAGTTAGTTTTTAAATGTAATTTTTAAGTTAAACCATGTCACTCCCTACTTAAAACCTCAGTGGCTGCCAACTGCTCTTTTAATAAAATTAAAATCCCTCCCCAGACTACACGAACCTGCATGACCTAAATTCTCTATTCCTTTCCAGCTTCACGTATTGCCGCTTACTCACTGTGCTGCGTGAGCAATGATGATCTTCTGTCACCTCCTTGAACACTCCACATCTTTCCTAATTCACAGGCTTTGCACTTGCTCTTCCTTCTGCCTTGAAAACTATTCTCTCAACTCTTTCTCACTGGCTTGTTTTTAATCTTCAAACTTCAGTTCTTCAAAGCAGACTTCGAGAACTGCCCAAACCTTCTAGTTACTTCTAAACCAAAACACAGTTCATTTCCTTCATAAAAGTAATCACAAACTGTAATTATCCTGTTTGATCATTTATTAGTTTAATATAAATTTCCCACACTAGGGATGTAAGCTCCAAGAGACAAGAGCTTTGTCTGCCGCTGTACCAATACCTAGGGAAGTTGCCGTACATGGAGCTGATTCTCTGTCAATACTTGCTGCCTTTGTGACAGCGTGGCTGAATGAAGTAATTAACTAAGTACTTAATTAAGTAATGAATGAAAGAAACAAATCTAATTTCTAGAAGCATGAGAGCCATCAATTTTTAAAAATTGCTGTTGCATACAATTAATATGCAATACTTCCCAGGAAGATAGTAATCCAGGAACTTCCTCACTTGAGCTTTATGTTTTTGCTCAAACTTAACATCCCCTTGTATTCAGATAGTTTTGAGTGAAAAGTAGAGGAAGATAAAACTTTTTCTTCTCAAGATGTTATTAAAAGCAATTAAGGAGAGGATATAATGTAGGGAATTTTTCCTGAAGGAAAACTAAATTATTTTTATTTATTGAAATATTTTGACCAACAGTGGTTTAAACTAAATGTTGGTGATCTCTCTTTGGTGCAGTCACCTTTTGTTTCTTTCTCATTTAATAGGATCAGATTTCACAAGTAACTAAGGCTCCTAGGGCACTGGTTTTCTGTGAACCAAATTGCTGTTTTCATTTTCTTGTTATTTTTGGTCTCAGATCTTTTCCCAGATATTCAGGAAGTAAAAAAGAAAAAACAATGCTTGTTTTAAATAACTGTGAATTAATAGTGTAAAGCCTCCATATTATTGAGAACATAAAAATGGTTTTAGATATGCAGAAAGGAAATTTTAGAGCTTTCTGTCTTTATTTAGCAAAATAATTGAAATAAATACCATATAGCTTTTAGGGTAGAGAATTCGCTATCAAAGACATCATCAGTTACCAAATATATAATTCTTCTGATGTTTGAAAAAAAAATTCTACCTTTTTTCCCTCCAGCTATAGCAGATTTGTGACATTTTTCCAAAAAGTCATCAGTTTCATAGACTCATTTATGGATTCATGAATTCTGAAAATAAAACTAAAGAAAACACAATAATTATCCCTCTTTTACAAATGTGAAAACTAAAGCACCAAAAAGTTAATTCACTTTTGCAGTAACAAGGCTAGTAACTGACAGGGCCACGGTTGACAGCTTGGCAGTTTGACTGCAGAACATGTCTCTTAACCTCTGTGCTGCAACACTATTTATTTGTTCCCTGTTTGCTTTGCTGGGTGAATTGGGTATCACTCATCATAAACAAAGATTTAAATGTGTATTTTGTATCATGGACTTTTACGAATTTGGTGTTTTGAAGATTTTCTTATAAATCACATGAATCAGTGGATATTCTGATGGTTTTCTTCAACATAAAATGAGAATAACAGTATGACTTGTACAGAGTAGGACATTGTAGGTGCTCAAAAATATAAGATCTCTTCCATCACCATCCATTGTATGGGATATGAATTGTATCAGGTCTGATTCCCTAAAAGGAAGCCTGAGATGGGATTCAGATGTAAGTGATTGAGGATGTCCTTCAGGAGAAAGCAACTGAAGTTAAACAGAATAAGATGAGGGGAAGACTGCAAGCAAGAATGTGAGTTTAATGTGAACCTGATTGCTTAGGAGCTCTGGAGCACCAGTTGCACCTGAGAGTCACTTCTGGAGGCATAAGGAGCAGCCATTTTATCTCTGTGTCCATCATGGCCAGTCTACTGGAACCCCAGCTACAAGTGGAGAATGGGAATGAGGAGCAATGTGCTTCCTGCATAGGGCAACGTGGCTTCTGTTCAGCCAACTGGAATTCTCTGTAAAAGGAGCAGCTATGCACCGTAAGCACCCAGCACCCAGCAGATGAGGAATGCCTATTCCAGCCCCAGTAAGGGGATCTGGGTGGGATCCCACTAGTATCTACTATATTAATGATGCCTAGAGTTTGATATCTCAATTTACATATGTCTTAGGACTTTTTAAGTCATAAATAATGTTTGAGAGGCTAAATTAACCACTGCCTATATGCATTTGTCCTTTAGCATGATGACACCACTAAAGCTTTCATAGGTTAATTCAAAAGTGGATAAGATTTTCTAAAAGATTCTAAGACTTGGAGCTTTTGAGTCCTAACCTTTACTTTTTGTATTCAGTGAATAATTAAATAATTAGCAGAATTCTTCTCCCATGTAACAATGACATAAGTTGCCAGTACTATTTTCAGCGTAATATGCTTTAGAATTAACATTAATTATACTATAATTACTAATATAAAACACGAACATCTACAGTAGCTTGCTAGATGTAGAATTGTGGGGGTTGTTCTATTAACAAGACCAGTAGCTTAAATTTGTTCATTTTTGCTATTGTATTTCAGTTTTTTTGCAGTCAGAAAATTACGAGAAAGTCAGAGTAGGTGTAATTTAGGGAGTGAGTCAAATTTTAATAAAATTGTATATTTCTAATACATTTCTCCAATTACTTATCTTTAAATATCAATGAAATTGTTCCATGATGGAATAATCAAACTCTGAGGACCCTCCTTTGCTCATTCTGAGTTCCTTACACTTTACATGTATCCTCTCCAATTAGAGTTTTCTCTGGACAACTGCTGGATCATTTAGCAATTCTATTTTTAGTTTTTTAAGCAATCTCCATATTATTTTCCATAGTGGCTGCACCAAATTACATTCCCTCCAACAATGGGAGGATTACCTTTTCTCCACACTCTCTCCAGCATTTACTGTTTGTGGACTTTCAATAATGGCCATTCTGACTGGTGTGAAGTGATACCTCATTGTAGTTTTGATTTTCATTTCTCTGATAATTAGCAATACTGAGCATTTTTTATGTACCTGTTGGCTATCTGTATGTCTTCATTGAAAAAAAATGTCTGTTCAGGTCTTCTTTCTACTTTTTGATTGGGTGGGTTTTTGTTTTTTTTAATTATTGAATTGAATGAGCTGTTTGTATATTCTGGAAGTTAAGCCCTTGTCAGTCATATCATTTTCAAATATTTTCTCCCATTCTGTATGTTCTCTTTTCTTTTTGTTTATGGTTTTGTTTGCTGTGCAAGTGTTTATAAGTTTAATTAAGTCCCATTTGTTTATTTTTGGTTTTATTTCCATTGCCTTGGGAGACTGATGTAAGAAAACATTGCAGCGATTTATGTCAGAGAATGTTTTGTTTGTGTTCTCTTCTAGGAGATTTATAGTGTCTTGTCTTATGTTTAAGTCTTTCAGCCATTTTGAGTTTACTTTTGTGTATGGTGTGAGGGAGTATTCTAACTTCATTGATTCACATGCAGCTGTCCAGTTTTCCCAACACCACTTGCTGAAGAGGCTGTCTTTACTCCATTGTCTGTTCTTGCCTCCTTTGTCAAGGATTAATTGACCAAAAGTTTGTAGGTTTATTTCTGGGCTCTTTATTCTGTTCCATGGATCCATATGTCTGTTTGTGTGCCAATACCATGCTGTTTTGATTACTGTGGCTTTGTAGTATTGTCTGAAGTCTGGGAGAGTTATGCCTCCAGCTTCTTTCATTTTCTTCAATATTGCTTTAGCAGTACTAGGTCTTTTGTGATTCCATGTAAATTTTAGGATTATTTATTCTATTTACTGTTATTTTAAAGCTCAGTTCTCATTATTATTGGTTTTTTTTTATTTTATATCATATGTAAAGTCACAATTTCATTCAAAACCAAGTTGGATAAGCACTTCTGAAATGACAGCATAAGACTTCCAAAATTCTTCTCTTACATAAAGTATGGGGAAAAGTCAAGCTATATCTATTTGCAGATGACATCATCTTTTATTTAGACATCCTAAGGAATCCACTAGTAAAACTATTAGAACTTATAAATAAATTCAGCAAGATTGCAGGATACAAAATTAATAAACAGAAACAAATTGTATTTCTATGCATTTGTAATTAGCAAAATGCAAGAATGAAGGTAAGAAACCAATTTCATTTATAGTAACATCAAAAGAAATAAAATACTTTGGAATAAATTTATCAAAAGAAGTGCAAAACTTGTGCTCTGAAAGTATGAAATGTTATTAATTGAAGTTAAAGTAGACCTAACTAAGTGGAAAGACATATTGTTCATAGATTAGAAGACTTCTTGTTAAGATAACAGTATTCCCCAAACTATGATCTATAGATTTAATATCCCTGTTACAATCATAGCTATCTTCTTTGTAGAAGTTGACAAGTTGATTCTAAAATTTGTAAGGACTTTATGATGAAAAATAGCCAAAACAATTTTGTAAAAGAACAGTTAGAAGATTTACTTCATGGTTTAAAAACTTAATACAAAGCTACTGTAATCAAGGATAGTATGGTACTGACATAAGGATAGAGGTATAAATTCAAGGAATAGAATTGAGGGTCTAGAAATAAGCCTTTATGTGTATGGTCAACTGATTTTTGACAAGGATTCAAAGACCATTCAATGGAGAAAAATGCTATTTTCAACAAATGATGCTAGGACAACAGAAAGACATACAAAAGAATAAAAGTGTACCCTTCCTTACATCATATATAAAAATTAACTTAAAGTGAGTAAAAACTGTTGTGTGCCAGTCTCAGCCTATTAGTAGCCAGTATTGTGGCTGTACTGACACTTGTGGTTCTTATTATGATTGCAAGATGCCCTTAGCAATAACTATCAGGAAACTTTTAAAGAGACAATGGTTATTACTGACAGGTTCTGGAAATTACATGGCACACGTGGGGCCACACAGTGAGGTTAGGTGTAAGGGTGGGGTGAAGAAGGGAGAAAGAGAAAGAGAACCCCCTGGAGTTCTGCTTTTATTGGGGTCTAGGGTGAGGGCCTAGGGTTTCAAGGGCTCACTCTTTATCGGTGAATGTAAAACATAAGAATGGAGATTTAAAGCAAAGGAAGAGAAAAAACAAGGGCCCAAATAGTTATAGAAGTCAACCAATGTCTCGAAAGCAAAGGTTCTGGGGAGGCCGGGAGGTTGGAGGTTTGGTGGTGGCCTGGCTTTTTATCTATCTTTATCTAGTCATGTGGCTGGCAGTGTGTTTACTTAATGTGAGATACCCATCTTTGAAGTGGATTCCTCAACCATCAAAGCTCAGGCCAGGCACTCGCAGTACAAAAAGTAAAGCCAGCTATTGGGCTTACACTATACACATCTATATTCAAGACCTAAAGCTATAAAAATAAAGCTATTTTCAGAAGATAATGTAGGAATAAATCTTCATGACCTCTGATTTGGTAAAGGATCTCAGATATGACACAAACAGCACAAGCAACAAAAGAAAAATAATGCATAAATTGGATTTTATCAAAAATTAAAAATCTTTTGCATCATTAATACCATCAAGAAAAAGGCAACCCACAGAATAGGGAAAAAATAATAAATTATGTGTCTGATAAGGGTCTCGAACCATAATATATCAGTAATTCTTAAAACTCAACAATACAAAGGTAAATAACCTAATAAAAATGGACAAATGATTTGAATAGATGTTCCTCCTAAAAAGGTATGCAAATATGCCAACAGCACATGAGATGATGCTCAATATCACTAATCACAAGGAAATGCTGGTCAAAATCATGAAGACATAGTACTCACCCTCACTAAGATGGCTAAAAAGAAAAAAGAAAAAAGAAAGAAAAGGAAAAAGTCAGACAATAACAAGTGTTGATGAGGATTTGAAGAAATTGCATTGTCCATGGGAATGTAAAATGATTCGGTCACTTTGGAACATTCTTGGCAGTTCTTCAAAATGTTAATCCCATACCAGGATATTCACTTCTAAGTATGTACTCCAGAGAAAGGAAAAGGTATTTTTATGCAAAAACTTGAACACAGATTTCATAGCAGCATTATTCATAATAAAGTGTGAATATCCCTTGAACTAAGCTAGTTAAAACAAGGCCAAATCAAGCTCTCCACCTGTTTTTGAAAATAATGCTTTATTAAAACACAGCACACACACACCCCCATTCACTTACATGTTGTTTCTGGCTGCTTTCACATTAGAATGGGAAGAATGAGTTGTTGAGATAATGTTTGGCTCACAAAGCTGAAAATATTTCCAGTTTTACTCTTTACGGAAAAAGTTTGCTGATCTCTGTTCTAAAACAACAGATGCTTATTTTTTGTTAACACAGAGTAGTTGTATGTCTGAGTGACTGTCTGGGGCAACTGTGCTCCGTAGGATGGCTCAGTGTTACACCTCCAATTCAATATGCACTTACATATTTGTCGAGTCAGGAGGAGAGCAAGAATGGATGATTGTACCCTGCTGTTAAATGTTTCTGCCCAACTGTGATACATGTCAGATCTGCACACATTTCATTGGCTAAAGCAGGTCACGTGCCAATGCCTAGGCACAGGGAAGGTCACAGGGAAGGGCAGGTCTAATAGTTATTCCTATAGTCACTGATATTTTGTCCATTTCTTTACCTGAAGCAATTCATCTGAGTGTTTTTACATATGTGGTTTCAAAATGATTCAACCTTGAACAGGTCCCTTTGGTTTTTATTATCTTCATGACAGTTAGGCTTTTATAGTAACTTTTCTGAGATCGTGACTTCTCTGTTTTCTATTCTAAACTGATATAGAACTCTAACATAAAAGCTGATGATATACAAATGCTACATAAGATTAAAAAAATCTTGTATGTGCATATACATCTATGTATGTTAAGAAAACATGTATCTGGGAAACTTACATTGGAGAATGACTAGCATTTCAAGGCAGTTATTTACTTTGCAAAAAATCCACTGTCGAGTTGTCTTTTTAATTGTGAGATTCCTTTGCATTTTAAATTATTGCATTATGAATAATTTGATTTAGAGTTGATTTTCAGGAGCTAAGTTATTACAGAAACCAAACTGCATTTTTCATAAGTAACATGGAAACTTAGCTTTCATTTGGGTATTTTTGAAGTATGAACAAATCCCTTTGAAAAGTATTCAAGGGAAAATGTACAATGGAAAAGAAATGGGAAAGATTGTTTCACTGCTGTTCTAAAAGTTAGTATCCTGTAACTGCAAAATCAGACACTGGGACCAAATAATTTATAGACCCTGCACTTATTTATTGTAGAGTGAATATTAGCAGAGACATGTCATGGATGTACTAAATTATTTAAGCTCCTCTTCACTATTATTTCCTGTTGTCAGTCACTGCCTCTACTTAATTTAAAGTTCATTTAATATGAACTTTAGAATAATATTACTCTTTTGAGTCTGTTAGCTCTATTAAAAGGTTTAGCAATTTTGAAAAATACACCTGGTTTTATGTTTGTGTTTTCTCTAGGCTTTATAAGACTGCAAAAAGTGATTTCTCTCTCTAATATTTAATCTGTAAGCCATTCAAACATAAGCAAACCAAAATTAATACACTGGAAAATATTCAAATGTCTTCAAAATTTGTCTGTGAAACATCCCTGGTGGTATTTCATGCCAATACCCAGAAATATCTATTACAAATGTTACGTATGTTTCGTCTGATCCCTGGCAGCAAATTATGGTCTTTGCCAATAATTTACTTAACACAGGTTCACTGCAGGAATTATAATAATTTCACAAGCCAATATTTTACAGAATACTGTCTCTTAATGAGCCACTAAAGACATAACATACTCTAAACCAATAATAGATTAACTACATTATTGTTTTAGGCAAGAGGGAGATGAAAGGAGTAAGGTCCAAATTTAGTTGAGGTGAACGTTTCTCTGAGTTGGTCCTTGGGAGAATCGGTTTAGCCAGCTACTGAGCTGGTGTCCAGCTGCCGGTGCAAAAGTTGCTGAGCACCTTGCTAGGAAGTTAAGACACCAGATGACTGTAAAGAAGAAACCAACCATGCTTATAGATCCCAACATTAAAGCTTCCCTAGTCGTCTTCACTTTCCTGTATTCTCACCGCAACAGTCCGCTTCTTTAACCCAAGCTCATGGTTCTCCTTTTCCTCCCAGACCTCTTTATTGGGCCTGGGCTTTCTAGAACTATTTCACACTCTCTCTCTCTCCTCACATCACTCATATATTATATATATACGTGTGTGTGTGTGTGTGTGTGTGTGTGTGTGTCTTTTTAATCAAACTCTCCTCAATCACCCTTCTCTTTGCTGAACATTCCTTTTGCTTGCAGAACATAATGCTACCTGGAGTCCTTCATGAAAATCCCCTTTCCAGGTAGCTCTCTGAGGACGTAGTTGCTGCCTTATTTTTCCTCAGTTCATATCTCAGGATCAGGAAGTAGGACAGAGTCTGTGTCTTTCTGTTTTCATTCTGCTTTTAGACACTGTGTGTGTGTATGATGAGGGGAGCAGTTTCCTGCTGTGGGCAGCGACCTTCACTAGCATGACACTGACTTTTTCTACCATCTGACTTAAATTCTCCCAGGTAGGGGTGGGGGGAAACATGCATGACTTATCTTTGAATCAGTAGTGTAAATGGGCCCTTTTTACTTCTTCTTCTGAGCAACAGGGTGCATGTAAAAATCATATAGTCTTGTCTGTACCTCCATTCCATTCACGTTACTGGAGAAGGTCCACCACTGGAGAAATCTGAGGCAGTCCTGTGCTGTCTATAGCTGAGTAAGTAAATCTAGCTTCACAGTTTAATTTTTGGAAGCCTACTGTTACACAGTTTGGCAACATTCTCTAGTAAAAATTGGACTCAGATAACCTTTACTCTTAGTTGTGTCATTAATTAGACATGTGAACCTCAATCGCTTCTTGTGTTACACGGACGGATCATAATACTTACACCATTGTGTTGTTGTGAAGATTAAATGATTTACTACAAATTTAAAACACTGTACAATGTGCTTAGCACATAGTGATTGCTAGCTGTTACTTAAAACCAGTGAAATCCTTTGATCCTCATATGCCATAATCTCCCCAATAATCTCCTTATTTTCGCCAAAGCTGGTTAACTTGGAGAAGAGGGTGATATTTATTTGGTCCTCTCTTGAACTCCTAGATCATCGTTCCTTCACCCTATTACTAAAACAAACAAACAAAAACCCTGCTCTTTTGAGGGTCATACTATTTTGCTGTCCCATCCTCAATTCCTTCTTGTCACTCTTCGTTAGCCCCTGGCACCCCCATTGCTTCCAGTCAACAGTTCTTTGTTTGTATCATCATTGGCACTTTTATACTCTCATTTTCCAGGTTTTCACATCTGGAGAAATGTTTATTTCTGATTATTTTATAAAAAGCTGTTACTAGTTATTCTTCCTTTATGATTTTTTTTTTGCTTCTGTCTATTCCAGCTGCCTAAGGATCATACCAACACTTGGTAGAGTTCTGCAGCTAAGAAAATATAATTTGCCTTACTGATTTACCTATTAATGTTCGTGGCTGTATCTACTAAGATAACAGGGTACACACCATTATCTCTTTGTGGACTGATCCATTCACTCCTATACCAATTCTCAAAACTTCTAAAAGGAGGCTTCTGCCAATTAAACCCACCCACCTTTAATTCCTACCTAACATTGTCATGGATAGAAAATGTTTCCCTTTTTTCTTCTCCACTCATTCAGAGAATCTACTTCCTCTTTCAGTATATTGAATGCTCAATAAATATAATTATCTAGCATACATATATGCCTGATAACATCTTATTTCTTTTAGTGTTGAACTACAGGCAATGAATCTTTTAAGAATATTTTATAAAAATTACAAATATAAATATATATATTATATATGGCATATATATGTGTGTGTGTATTTTATATATATATGCCACTGGATAAAGATTTAGGTATGCCATCATGAATTCTACTGAGACCTCAGAACAGAACTACCTGTAACAATATTTATCTTAAGGGTGATTGTTTTACAGGAAGTGCTTTTCAGATTCAAAGCAACATTTCTATTCATTAACCCAATCCTTTACACAGGGTTATATGGAGAATTACATGGAACAGAATTTTAGTGTCTTAAAAGTTTATGTTTTTATTGTTTTTGAAACAATGAGGCTGAATTTTACTTTGATCATTCTAACTGAGATATTGAATTGGGGGTGGATGAACATGGAATGGTTTTATTAGCTTTTTTTCCCCTCCAAGAGCTTTAGTCTACAATTAAGAGCTTTCTGTTCCATTGATTAGAGTACCAGTCAGTGCTAGCAAGTGAGAAAATCAAAGTAATGGTAAATTTGAACTTTTTTTTTAATCTCTGGTAGCATAGCTGAAATGGTTCTGTTTGAATGAATCTGTTCATCATCTGTTAGACAGGTTGTTTCAGTTGTATCCTTCCAGGATTCATGTTCTAAACTCCATGGTCTACTGTGTCTTACTGTCAAATTGCAAGAGTCATGATCTTATGGTAACTACATAGACCTTATGTAATTTTATCTGAACATTGCTCTTTGGTTTATTGTTATTTCCTTGCTATGTTATTTTTATAGTTTATTAATTAAGAGGAGACATGCTAGTTTCTGCAGACCCCAAATCAATAAATCTATCTATATATCTATATACATACATATACACACATGTATTCCATCATTGATCAAATAAGGGATATTCCATTATTTTTTAAAGAATCATTAGATGCTTTACATTCACCTCTTTAACCTCTTTAATAATTGCGTAACTCCCTTTAGTGAATCAGGATAAATATCAGACCCGGTCTCCTGGCCTTCCAGGCAGCTTCCAGAATTTCAGCCACACTCAAATGATTTTAGATTTCTTTTTTTGCACTAAGAACTCAAGTTGGTTGATAGTCTCAGACTTTGTTTCATCCTTTCTCTGGATTGGGTGTCTTCTCTGCAGGCGTTCTTCTGCACTACTTTTACATAGCAAGGGGCTAGTTGACTCATACTGAAGAGGGTGATGCCACCTACCATGCATTTGAGCTGCTAATTGCCTCAGCAACCTACCCCTAGGAATCAGCTTTCTAACAAGCTTCTTCAAGGTGTGCATTCTGGAAGGGAAAAATGAATGGGTTTCCACTCTATTTCACCCTCCTGGTTGGTGCTCTATTTCTCCACACTGAAGTTAAAGTGAACCCTGAAAACTCAAAACTGACCAACTCTTCGCTCTTATCAAATCACCTGCAAATGCTTACCATTGTCCTTTTAATAAAATCTGAAGTATTATCCAATTCTTATTGATTTTTTTACATGTATAGAATTCTAACATGGTTCAAAAAAAAAAAAAACCAAATTATACAAAGGTGATCCTCAGAGAAGTGTCACCACTCACCTCTCGCTTGCATGCCATTTCCCACTCACTTCTCTCCCTAAAGGTTACTGATTTCATTGCATGTTGGTTTATATTTCCTGTCTTTCTTTTATAAAACTAAACAGCTATATTCTTCCTTACATAAATTGTAGCATACTATATGTAAACTTTAAACTTCACTTAATGGTTCCTGGAAATGTCTCCTTATCATTTAAATATAATTTGTCTTTTTTTTTTTTTTTGTCTGTTCTTAAGTATTTCATAGACAAGGATCCTGACTGAAGAGCACCCTCTGTGATTGTATGATGGAATGCAGTTTCTTCAAAGGCTGATATTGGTGGTGGTATAGTTTTTGTCTTTCATGTCGGCGTGTTAATTTTTTCCTCTTCCTTCTTTCTTTCCCTTCACCTCCAAACTCCAAGAGTCACTATCACTCTTGTACATAATTCATTCTCCCCTAGAGGCTGATTCTCTAAGTCTTCAGTTTTTATTGTCATTTTCTCTAAAACCCTTTTCCTGCAGGTGCTGCTGTAAATGACTGGGGCTGAGATCTGTGTCCAGTAGTCTAACATTTATTTAGCCTTCGAACTTTTTCTCTCTGGGGGTGGTTTTTCCTGTGTTACATCTAAGGTCTCCACTCTGCTCTCCTCTTTTTTTCAGTCTCTTAAATCCTTCTTTGTCTGCTTTCCATGCACACAAGCTTGTAGTCATGATGCAGGTTCTGCATTAGCTCTGTCAGGATTTGGAGTTTATTTATCTGTGTTTACATGGCTTGATGTTTATAGAATTTTTCATCTTCTAATGATGCTGAAGACAATGGTCATGTGTGGTTTTCTTTGAGGTTTCTGTTGATAATGGTATTTTGAGGTGATTGTGTGAAAAGGTTCAGACTCAAGAGATTGTCATTCTTCTTCAAACAGAGAATGCTTAAAACACAAGCTTTTAACGTGCTTAATACAGTGCTTCATGATCTGACCTCATCTCAACTTCATCTTGAGTTCTCTTGCCAGTTTGTTCTTTCTGCTCTGGCTGTGTTTAAGGTGCTTGCTTTTGGACTGTCTCATATAGGTTCCCATACAAATAATTTTACTTAAATATTTATTTTGATATTACTTGTATGAATTAACATTAATGTTAAGTAGAATTAATTAATTCTCTCTTGCACAATGATTATTACTTCTCTCTCCAACAGAATACATGCACAATTTCCCCTCCCTAAATATCTATTCATGACTTTCCACCACTTACTAATATAATTTAAATATATTAAAATGTGCTAATATTGATTTTCTAATTTGTAAGACACAAATATCAAGCTAGTAACTTTGAGAGCATAGAACTAAATACAGTTTTTAATTTGAGAAAACACATTTCCTTTTTCTACCCCTGAATTTTACATTCTACTGACTGGAAAAATGGCAGAGTTGAAAAAGCCAATGCTTATTTTATGCTGGTAATGTATCTGTGGCTTAGTAGAACTAACATATATACAGCACAGTATTAAGGACAATTTTTCAGTCTCTTTTAAAAATGTTAAAAACATAGAAATTGTGTTGACTGTGATAGCACCATAATTCATTGGACAGAATACAGTAGCTACACTGTCATTATTTATATCAGTAGACTCATTAAAGAGCTAAAAATTCTCCTTGACTTATTGTGCTCCTCTGAATAGTCAGTGTAAACTTTGGCCATTCCTTTGATCCAGAAATCTGCCTTTGTTTCTCTGGAGAAGCATTAGAGGAATTATCTTAGACTGTAGTTGTTTAAAAAGAAGGCTACACATTCCTTTCGATATAACCACTCTGTATTATTTACCATGGATTATTATATAACATGATTGGCAAGCTGAGTTTTAAAATTAAAAAGATCCAGGTTCAAATTCAACTCCACTTCATGCTTCATAATTAAAAAGTTATTTAATTTGTCTGATTTTCATCTTGTGCACCTGTATGATAAGAAAAATAATATCTATCTCATGAGGGCACTATGAAAATTGATAAAGTAACATATATCAAGCTACTCTTGCAGTAATTGGCACCTCATTGCCTCAACAAGAAAGTTATTAATATTCTTCAGATTTCTTTGAAATCAGGGTGCACATTAAGGTGGTTTATTAGAGGCAATAATTTCATTTGAAGTTGGTTAATTGTACCATAATGCTTCTTGGGAACTGCTCTGTATCAGTAGCAGAATTTAGAAGGAATCTTAGTAATTAGTCTCTAATTGTGGCTATCTTTAAATAGTTCAATCAAGTATACAATAGAAGGAACTTTTACTAGTTGGGTAAATTCAGATATTAATCTGCAGTTATGTCATCTCAGGCCACCTTTTGAGACACAGTGTCCCAGAGGAAGCAACCACTCAGACCTGAGAGATATAAATCAGAGAGACCTCTCATTGAGCATTTTAGTGGCATGTGTCTGCTGCTGTCCTAAGTATTTTAAAATACATGAGTTCATTTGATTTTCACATTAACCCTCTGAAGTAACAGAGGAGACAAGATCTGTGGCTTACTCTGCTCACCTTTACCTGGCTATGCATTCATACCCCAGTTGCTGTGAGTGCTGGGTGCTGACTTCTCAGAGATGTTCCCATCTCTGGAGAATTACCCTCCTCTCTCAACAGAGCTGTCTTATTGGAGAGATCAGCCCCAGTCCTCACAGAAAGGTACAAAAGGCTGCTTTCTGCCTAACAGTGGAAGCAACTCCATGCTTCCCCCATAGGTTTAAGCTGAAGTAGGCACCAGCTGTGGTATCTACTCTCCAAGATGGCTCCCCAGTAAATCCATATCTCTTGGTACTTATCTGTTTATATGGTCCTCTCCTGTAAGGAATTTGAGGTAACTGAATAGAATGTATAACCTATAGAATAGAGAATTACCAACAGAATATGGCAAAATGACCCTGTGGCTCTCTGAGGTTAGATTATAAAAATCTACAAAGCTTTTACATTTGTCTCTTGTAATATTTATTCTGGGGAAGGTAAGCTACCATGTTAAAAAAAAAAAAAGTCATATTATCCTGCGAGGGCCATGATGTGAGGAGCATAAGCCATGCAGAGAGAATCTGGATGGAAACAGTATTCCAGCCATTCCAGCTCAAGGGTCAGACCTGTGAGTGAACATGCTATCTTGGGCATTTCAACCCTAGGGGATGCAACATGGGGAAGAAATGAGGACCCTAAGCTTATGTCTCTAGTTGTGTTGTCCCGGTCACCTTCAGTCATTTGAGCCACTTCACCTCACTCTACTTTGTCCACGTTTCTGATCCATCAGAATCATGAGATAATAAAATGATCATTGTTTTCCACCACTAGTTTGGGGGAGGTATGCAGCAGTAGATAGCAAGAACACCGGCTTAGCCCACACACTTGCTTAGCTGCTTCCCCAGCTCTCTGCTGCTCCCCTTCCTTTCTTCAGGGCAATCCTTCAAGAAGTCTCTTGCATGAGAATCATCATCTCAGTGCTTCTTCTAGACGACTGTACCTAAAACTGGTAAGTTCTATTAGTATTCACACTTGGTGCTCAAATGGAGGCACAGATGAATAAAATAACTTAATGAAAGCCACACAGCTAATACTTAGGAGGGCCAGTATTTGAGCCAGGCCTCAGAGCCATTGTTCTTAAGCAGGATGCTGTATATCTCTGGGCCAGAGTTAGTGCTGCCTACTGTGGGCAGAATCTCAGGTTGGGCTACTGTAGTAAACCTTCAAATCAAATAAGCCTTAGAATATAAAGAGCAATCATTTACTTACTTTTTGATTTTTTTTCTTTTTCATTCTGAGGGTCTGTGTCTTCTACTGAGAGAAAGAATCCAGTCTTGTTTAGCATGGAAGCCTTCTGTGAGATGGCAGCATGACAACACATGGAGCTGCCTGGCTGTCGGCCAGATACAGTGGTGTTCTGTTTGCACCATGCCAATCCTTTTGTCACTTGTTAAAAATTCAGTGTTATCTCCTCTCTCAAACATTGCTACCATCTGCCTACACATGACTTTGACAATGATTATGTGGTAATTGCTGCTGTGTGCCTGATACCAATTATTATAATGCTGAATGGCCAAAGCAAATACATTTTAAAGCATCTATTTTTAAACTCTACTCTTCTAGTTTTCCCCACCGCCCTGGCTCTCCAAAGCACCTTGCTTAGTCTTTTTGAAGGATTGTGGTGGTATTGGAAACTACAGATGCTTTCTGCTTCATAAAGGAAAAAAAGTATCATAAAAATCTTTCTATACATCCATCAACCAAATTAAAATAGCTTTAGGGGCTAATTTTTTAAGATCACAGTAGAGTTAAAATGTGGACGGGTAAAAGTGTTCATTTAGTTTTGTTAAATGGAGCCAAGATAGCTTGATAGTTTTACAGTAGCATTTTCCCAAATGTGTACTTATAAATAAGTCAGTGCTTGCATTATGGATCGTAAGATTATTTTCAAAGTTTTTAGGAAATATTACATAGCTTAATATAGTATATTCTTCACTAGGGTTGTCCGAAGTGTTTGGCAGTTCTCTTCAATAAGAAATTCCTGAAATACCAAATTTTTTTCCAATATCCAACGTCAATAAGCGTATGTTCATCTCCATCTCCTCGCCATCTTAGCTGTAAAAGTTCAGTTAATATTTGTTACCTGCTTAGAATAATAATTAAAAGAACACTTTCATATATGTGCCTTTGAGATAAAGATCTTCCCTGTGAAATGTCTGCTTAGAATAATAATTAAAAGAACACTTTCATATATGTGCCTTTGAGATAAAGATATTCCCTGTGAAATGTCTGGTATAAGACTGAGCACCACCAGAGGCTGGAGAGTCTTGTAAGCATGAAGAAAAGAACACATGCCTCACTCTGGAAGGAAAGCAAGTGATAATACCAGAATAAAAATCTCTTGGTATCTATCCTGGGGAATGTTGGCAGTTTACTATGGGCTTCCATTTAGTGAGAATCCTAAAGTGTCAAAGTATCAACGAGTATAAAAGTCAAAACACAAAGGAAGTAACTGATCAATAGAAAAAGTCCTAACCAGTTGCTCTATAACTTTCTTCAACAAACAAAAACCAAACCAACCAACCAAGAATTTACTTGTATTTCTCCCTGCAGATCCTCCCTGAATTTAACTAGAGCTTTATCCTGGGCAAATTTCACTCAGTGTCAGTGACCATGCTGCTTCTGCACCTGGCTAACTACCTCTCACTCTCCACATCTCCTCTTAGGCATTACTGCCTCTGAGCGCCTCCAATCTTTGATAAGTAGTTCTCTGGTTTTCCCATAATGCCATGTTCTTCTATCCTAATTCCTGTTCTTCTGTATGGTAATTACCCATTTGTTGGTCTTACTCACAATTTATCCCTGATGCCTAAAATTACACATAAGGAACATAGCTGATATATGATAAACATTCATTTATTCCAATATTTATTCAACAACTCCTACATTCCAGGAACTGTGCTAAGTACTAAAAATACAACAAAGAAGAAGTCAGACATCGTTCCTGACATCTTGGGGCCACCATTTGAATGTAGGACATATACAGTAAGACACCACTTATTTTGGGGCAATTCAGTATACTTACTATGAAGAATAGTGTGTGGTAATTTTTGGATCCCACCAAAATTGCATTCATTCTGTCACGTCTTTACCAGCCATTTGCCCCCTTTTGTCTTCTCCTAACTCAGCTTAGATTTCATGGTCCATTATTGTAATCACTCCTTTGTTTACATTCTCAACTCTTCTTCCTCTGTAACACTTGCTTGGCAAAGCCTCAGTCATGGGGTAAACACAACTTGCTACCTATTTCCTCTAGCTTCAGAAAAAAAGAAAATCCTGCTGCCTGAATTTGTTCTATTTATGAGTACAAACTTCTGACTGTTCCAGAATCCTGCGCTATTTACCTTATCAGTTCACCTTGTCACCCTTTCATATTTCCCCACTCTCTCACATTATCTGATTTTCCCTTTCTATTAGTTCCATTACATTAGCATGCAAACATGCTATAAGATCTGCCATCTTGTCTACACTGGAATTTGACACAACATTGTAAAATGATTATAAATCAATAAAAATGTTAAAAAAAATCTGCCATCTTGAAAAATCCACATATCATTGCCTATAAGAACCTCCATAGCTACCTCTTACTCATCTCTCCATCCTGATCTCAAGCCACTCCCTCCTTCATTCATTATACTCCAGTCACAAAGGTCTTCCAACAATTGTTGGAATTCAGCAGACTCTTTGTGTACGTTCTTTACACTTTATGTTTTCTCTTCCTTGAATGCTTTTTACCTGGATTTACACTGGAGCTTCCTTTGCATCCTATAAGTCTTAGTCATTATCTCAGAGAGATCTTCTCTGACAGTTCTAGTCACGCCTCCAGTTACCTTGTTTTAAACACAACACCACATCCTATTTTTTCTTTTGGAGCATAAATAACTATCTTTACTTATTTTATTTATGTATCTATCACAACTTTTGAATGTCATCTGTGTTTTATTCTTAGTGAAATCAAAAACTACTGCAAAGTTTTAAGCAAGGGAGTGGCATGATATTATTTTTTAATAAGGACTTGCTGTTCAGTGGGTAATGGGAAGCAGAGCAACGTACTAGCAAAAGCAACAGGGAGAGCAGTTACGTGGCTATTACACTAGTCCAGGAAAGGGAAAATGATGACAAGTCTCTGGTTTTGACAATGAGATGGAGAAAATGAGACAGATTAGCAATTTATTTTGAATGTAGAATTGGTGGTTATTTTTAATAGATTGAATCTGGGATGAGGTAAGGGAAAGAGCAAAATTAAGTGTGACTCAGATATACATAGGAACAGGAAACCCTGTCAATTTCTAATTTAAAGAAGACTGAGTAGGGTAGGATTTGCAGAGGAAAATCAAGAGTCATTTTTGTTAGATTAAATCTGAGATGCCTGCGAGATATACCAGTGGAGATGTCTGAGCTCTGATAAAGTTTATATAATTGAAGTTCTTAGGTGGTTTTATTATATTCCCCACTTTGCAAATGAATTTACTGAGATACAGAGAAGTTTTTAATTTCCCCACACCCCTTTAGCACAAATGGAAAAGTGAGAGTTACATTAAGTCTGTCTCACTCTTAAACAGTGTACAGAACTTGTAAAGGTTAGAAGATCTGGGAAGAAGTCTGTTCAAGAAATATAGAGTTTGGAGTTGTCAGCACATAGTATTGTATATCCAGAGATGTGACTACCTAGGAAGTGGAGAGGACTGAGACCTGAGAGAGAGCGACATGTAGAGGACTGCTGTTGGTAGATGATCTGACCAATTAGGCAAGAGGAAAACCAGGAGAAAGGTTCAGAGCAGCAGAGAGCACAGTGTTACTGGGAGGAAAGTGGTGAACTGTGTTGAATTGTTGAGAATTCAAGTGAAATGAATACCAGAATGATTCACATATGTTTAATAGACAATTAAGTGGATGATTAAATATCTTTAAAAATATATTTCCTCCAGAGACTCATGAACATCTTTTATTCCCTTCGATTTTTAAAACTACAGTCAGGCTGGGATCTAAAAAAAGTATAAAGTACAGGAAGAATGGAGAAAATAAGAATTTCTAGGTCATGTGACTTTGAACAAATCATTTGACTTTCCTTAACGTCCCAAGTTCTCACCATAAATAGGACAAGTTGTCTATTCTGTTTCCTTCATAAGCTTCTTGGGAACCAGATGTAGTGATGGGGTTTTAAAATGTTTTTTTAAAAAACTTTTGAAACATTAAGGAATATTGATTCTTTATACATATGTGCACATTTACATTTTCCCTTATTCTGTCTTCCCATTGAATAGCAAACCTCAAAGACTATATAACTCCTACTGTTAACTTAGCTCAGTTGAGCCTAGTACTGGAAAGTGTATTTCACAGGGTGTAAAAGATTTCAAATCACAGGCTGTTTTCCAGATGCTATGATATTGTGATTTGTAATAAGAAATATATATTTGGTCTTCCAGCCATTCCTGTCACAGATCTCCTAAAACTGCCAAACCCTTGGAATTTCCTAAGTGATGAGAGCATGGTTTTTTTTTATGATAATGAAGTGATTTTTGGAAAGCCTTTAGATAACCTAAGGATGGGGACTGGTTGCCAGGGGAACCAACCTAGTGATTAGAGGCTTGGAATATTTAATCCTTCCCACCCCTTAACCCTTGATCTCTTCCACTTTCATACCAGCCTCCTAGAGAGAGGAGGAGCTGGAGGTTGGATCAATTGCCAATGGCCAATGAGTTGATCAATCATACCTGTGTAATCAAACCTCCGTAAAAACCCAAAGGGTGAAATTTGGAGAGCTTCTGGGTTGCTGAACACATGGAGATTTGGGGAATGTGCACTCAGAGGGGGTATGGAATCTCTGCGCTCTTTCCTCGTACTTTGCCCTAATTGTTTCTTCCATCTGGATGTTCTCTGTATCTTTAATCATTCTTTTATAATAAATATAATACAGTAATACAGTAAGTAAAATGTTTCCCTGAGTTCTGTGAGCTGCTTTAGTAAGATAATCAAACCCACTGATGGGGCTGTGGGAACCTCTGCTTAATAGCCATTGGTCAGAAGGATAGGTAACAACCTGGGCTTGTGACCGGCATCTGAGGTGGTGGGAGGAGGGGCAGCCTTGTAAGACTGAACCCTTAACTTACGGGATCTAATGCTGTCTCCTGATAGATAGTGACAGAATTGAGTTGAGTTCTCAGGACACACTGCTGGTATCCAAGGATTGTTTGTTGATGTGGGGACCCCCCCCCCAGCCCTCACGTTGGAATTTGATGATCAGAAACCCAAATAGGTGCCTTTATCAATGTTGTTGTTGTTGTCATCATCATCATCATTATTATTATTAATAGCATTAGTATTTGTAGGTGGTCATTTCAGTCAACTACCACATCATTTTTTCTAGAGATGTATATAACACTTTTTTATATTTTTAGGTACATATTTACTCTTTTGTAACTCATGTAGAGTTACAATACAGTAGGTTATGAGTGATAAACCTAAAGTTGGAGACTTTCTTGGTCCTACTCCACAGTTGTAATTTTTTTAAATGAAAAACAAGAAGAAATACTCAAGAATGATTTCAAGTTTCCTTGTAGAAATCTGTGTGTATAAGTGGCCTTCTAGCACCTATATACTTTGCAGCCATATTACAAGGAGCCAATAGATAATGTCATGAGAGATAAAAAGGTAGGATAACAATATAAGCAATAATAAACCTGAAGATTTTAAAATTTAGTTGGACAGACTAAGCACAGAGGCAGTCTAAAAATATCAACAATAGCATATCTAAGGACACAGTGTCTGTATGGCAGATAGTAACAGCCCATCATAGAAAACATAGGATGAAAACTGAGCAGTGGATAATTGAGAGCAAGAAAAACAAAAAACAAAAACATAAAATCAATATCCCTATTATATGTTAGCTAATTAGTTAGAAATTTAAGCCTTATAGTCAGTAGATTTTATTATAGGACCAGAACAACTTTTTCACTATAACCGTTGCCATTTGGTGTTCAAAAATTTTACAAAAGCAAATGCTGGTCTGGAATTTTTTTAAGACAACTTGGTCTTTTCTGGTCAAGTTCCAAAATGGTAATTCTGAACAAGGCTTATAATGGAGATTACTATAAAGCTCTGATCTTACTGTAATATGACAGCAGCCACTACCATTTCCAGTTCCCTTTCCAATTTCAAGGCACTCATGTTCTGTGATGGAGAATGGAGAAAACAGAATCAGCAGAAATCAATTTCTTTCTTTCTTCCTTTCTTTCTTCCTTTCTTTCTTCCTTTCTTTTTTTTCTTTCTTTCCTTCTTTCTTTCTTTCCTTCTTTCTTTCTTTCTTTCTTTCTTTCTTTCTTTCTTTCTTTCTTTCTTTCTTTCTTTCTTTCTTTCTTTCTTTCTTTTTCTTCCTTCCTTCCTTCCTTCCTTCCTTCCTTCCTTCCTTCCTTCCTTCCTTCCTTCCTTTCTTTCTTCCTTTCTTCCTTCCTTTCTTTCTTCCTTCCTTTCTTTCTTTCTCTATTAACATGGAGTTATCTGTACTAAGTTCCTCTAATATACCTTGGGACACCTTGGGACTTGGGATACTTCAGTCATAAGCCCTAAGGAATTCAGGATTTTTGTAGGTCCCTATTGGGAGTTTCCTTTGGTTTTTCTATCTCATCTTCAGCTCAGGAATCCTTGCAGTAATCAACATTACAGAGATATCTAATAACAGATAAAGACAACATCTTCTGAGACAAAATGGGCTGTAGTCCACACTATAGGGAATACTATTTAATTGAGAAGGAGTGCAGGCATGTAGAATCACAATGGAAAAAATGATTCAAATAGTAAAACAGGGATTCTGGAGCCCCTCAAGTTAAACAGACTTCATAACAGGCAGCCACACAACCTCAATTCAGCATGACTCAACCTTTAGCCAATGTATAATTTAATTTTGAAATTTAAGAAACGTTTAAGGTATTTTGCTAAAAATTATACCCCATCTCTTTTGCACCCTGATAACCTCCAGAGAGGGATAGTTTCTCAAGGACAGCATCAAAGAAAAATTGCACCAGATGGAGTTAAACAAGCAAGGAAGACTTTATTTGACTATTGCAGCTCAGGTGAGAGATTGAACTCAACTCCACTGAAACAAAAGGCAGAAGAGTTTTTAAGCTCTTTAAGCTCTGGAGTGAGTGGAAATGTACTAGAGGACATTAGTGGGGAGGTATAGCCAGTGTGATTAGATCATCTGTGTTGGCTAATTGGCACTTGTCAAAGTTAAGCTTCCCATAGAGACTGGGAGATGGAGTCCTAACTTTAATGAGAACTGCATTTCTGGGAGAATATTTATTCAAAGGGGCAGACAAATAATTTACAATTGCAGATTTTCTAAAATAAGAAAAGAAAGATTAGGAGTCTGTAGTCATGAAGAAGCCTGTCTGAAGATTGACTAAGCAGCAGGGAATGTTCAGGCTGTCTCGGTCAACAGTCACAGGGCTCATGTCCTATACAGATACTGTTGAAATAGTCTTTTATGATGCATATACTTATAGCCTATGAGTTACTCAAAGCAACATGCAGAGATTTCTGGGAGATCTGGATTAAGATTTATGAGCTTCTCAAAGCTCTGTGCCACAACTACCTCTCACCTGCTAAGACCTCACACATTGTTTTGAAAGAACTCAGTTTTACAGCATGAGATCAACTGATGCTGTGCTGAGGCACAAATGTTATTTGCCTCTTCTTCAGCCAGCAGGAAATCCCTGGAGAGGGTGTTCTAAGTAAGAAGGCTAGAGGTGATGTTGAAGGGAAAAGCAATTGCTTCTGACTGCTAATGTTTAATCTGTCCCCTACAGAAATGAAAGCAGCCTTTTATCTTTGAGTAGAATAAGGTGATTTAGAAGGGGAACAAGATGACACACAGAAGTTGATGCTGATGCCTGAGTAGTAAATTCAATTCAGTGCATGACTTATGCGAATTTCAAGACTGAGATAAACTTCACTAATGTAATGGCTTCTGGGGAATAAGTTCAGAATTTCTTTCAAGTCTCTTAAACTGTTGTTGCCTTGACATTCTGGGTTACATTGTAGTGGCAATGTTTGATCTGCCACATTTAATGACTTGTCATTATTTCTATCATCTTCATAGAAATTTGCTCCAGGCTGAAACCTGATTCACAAGTTGAAGAAAAGTCATAAAGTACTTTTCCAAAATTTGAGAACTTCATAACTCAATGTAAGACAATAATACATACAGTACAAACACTTTAATAAATGACTGCTTTATGATCAATTTGTTTAAAATTGTTTTTCAGATATTAACTTAGTATCTATAAGGTCCAGAGACTCCCCTGAATTCTAGTTAATTTGTATTGATTAATACAAACATAACTATTCTGATATGTTCAAAATACTTCTATTTCTATATCCTACTGTGTAGTACTTATTATTTTAATGTTACTTTTTATAGTATATTAATACAAAATCTTTGAAAACATATTGTCTTATAACTTTAAATAGTGAAACAGTCTTTAAAGTTTTATCAAATTATAATTGACATACAATAAACAACACAGTCAAAAATGTACAATTTGATGAATTTTGACAAATGTATACAAACATGAAACTATCACCACAGTGAAGAAAATGAACATCATTTATTACCCCAAAGTTTCCTTGTTCCCATTTTTAATGCCATGCTATTACCCTCTCCACTCTTACTCTCGAGACCTTTGTCCAGAAGCAATCTCTAATCTCCTTTCTGTTATTATATGTTAATTTGCACATTTTTGAATTTTCTGTAAATTTTATATAAGTAGAATCATAGCACTTCTTTAGTCTGCCTTTTTTACTCAGCATAATCATTTTGAGATTCACCCATGTTTTAGTGTGTATGAAGAGTTCATCCTTTTTTAATTGCTGAGAAGTATTCTGTTGTAGGATGTACCAAAATTGATCTGTTCATCTGTTAATAGACATCTGGATTCTTTCCAGTTTGTGAATATCACAAATAAAACTGTTATGAACACTTGTTTAAAAGTATTTGCTAGGCCCTCTACTTGCCTTTCTATTGCTAAATACCTAGCAGTATAAGGAGGGAATCATATGATATGTGTCTGTTTAACTTTTAAATATATTGCCAAACTGTTTTCTAAAGTGGTTGTATCATTTTATACTCCTACCAGGAGGGTATGAAAGTTTCAGTTGCTCTATATCCTTGCCAACAATTGGTATGAATGGACTTTTTAATTTTAGCCATTGCAAGACAGATGTTTAGTAGTATTCCCTTATTAATTTGCATTTCCTTAATGACTAATGATAATAAGCATCTCTTCATGAGCTTTCTTACTTGCCATCCATATATCTTCATTGGTAAAGTGTCTGTTCAAATCTGTTATTTTTATTTTGGGTGGTTTGATATGCTATTATTGAGTTTTGAGAATTCTTTATAAATTCTAGATACAAGTCTTTAATATTGTATTAATATATAATATCCTAATCTGTGACTTTTCTTTCCCTTATCTAACAGTATTTTTTTAACAGAAGTTTTTAGATTTTAATGAAGTCCACTCTATTGGTTTGTTCTTTTATGAGTTGTGTCTCTTGAGTTATACCTAAAAACTCCTTTGCTAACCCAGGTAATAAAATTTTTCTCCTAAGTTTTCTTTTAAATTTTTTGTAGTTTTATATTTTATATTTAAGACAGGTTCATTTGAATGGATTTTAATGTCCTTTGTGTATAAAGATTTATTTTTGCATATGGATATCCAGTTGTTCCAAAATCATTTGGTGACAACACTATCTTTTCTCCACCACATTACCTTTGTAGCTTTGTTGAAAACCAGTTATCCATATATGTGTGGTCTATTCCCGAACTCCTCTTCTATTCACATAACTGATTTGCCCATTCTTACAATAATTCTACATTGCCTTGATTACTTTTGCTTTATTATAAATATTAAAGTCAGGTAGTATTCATTTTGTTCTTTTCTCTTTTCCAACTTTGTTCCAACTTTGTTCTTTTCAAAATTGTTTTGGCTGTTCTAAATCTTTGCATTTTCATATAAATTTTTAAAATTACTTTGTCAATTTCTTCAAAACCTTGATAGGATTTTGATTATGAATCTAAAGATAGATTTAGGGATAATTGGCGTCATAAAGATATTGAGTCTTTCCATTACAAACCAAGTGTATCTTCCTATTTCTTTAGGTGTCCTTTAAATTATCTTAGCAATTTTTTTTTAGCTTTCAGTGTTGAGCATTTTGGTATATTATGTCATATTTATCCATTAATATGTGATATTTTCATGCTATTGTAACTGGTATAGTAGTTTAAATTTGAATTTCCAGTTGCTCATTGCTAGTATATAAAAGCTACAACTTTGATAAATTCACTTATCAGTTCCAGTAGCCCTTTTTAAAAGTTTTCTTTGGATTTTCTGCATATAAAATCATGCTGTCTGTGAATAAAGACATTTTTACTTCATTTTCTATCTGGATGCCTTTTGTTATTATTATTTACTTTATCACTTATATTGCCTTAGTATACTGTTTAAAACTTCCTATAAAATGTTGAATAGAAGTGTTGATAGAAGATATCTTTTTCTTGTTCCTGACTGCTAGAAGAAAGCATTCAATATTCTTCCTTTCTAGGAGAAATAAGTCTAGGGTAAATTAATCTCCTTTCTAGTTTACTAAGATTTTCTTTAATCAAGAAGGGATGTTAGAATTTATTAAAATTTTTTCCCATGTCTATTGATAAATCTTTAGCTTTTTACTTTTTTTAGTTTTATATTGTGGCAAAATATGTGAATTGATTTTCAAGGTTAATCTTTCATTTCTAGGATAAATCCCAATCAGTCATGATGTTTTTGTTTGTGTTCTTGCATCTATGTTCGTAAGAGATTGATCTGTAGTTTTCTCTTATTTTATCTCTAATTCGGTATCAGTAATTCTGGCTTTATGGAATGAATTTAGAAGTATTCTTTGCTTTAGATTTTCTGGAATAGATTGTGTAGTATTGGTATTGTGTTTTTCTCTAAATTCTTGCTTGACAGAATTCACTAGTGAAACTATCTGGCCTGGAGTTTTCTCCATTGGACAGTTTTTATCTACACATTCAGTGTTTTCAACAGATGAAAGACTAGTTGGGTTATCTGTCTTTCTTGAGCAAACCTCGGTAGTTCATGTCTCAATGAATTGATACATCTCATCTATGTTGTCAGGTTTTTTGTTGTAAATTTGTTCATAACATTGCTATATTAGCTTTTCAGTATCCAGAGAATATGTATTAAAATCATTTCTCTTATTCCTAGTATTTGTAATTTATTGGGTTCAAGCCATTGTGGATTTTAAATTTTGAGGTATTAAATGCTTTTGTATTTTGTTTTCTTAAGCATATTCCTAGGACAGAGTGAAGCTACTTGGAAGTAGTTTGAGCTATTCAGGTCTTCTATTAACATTTATTAGGTGGGGCCAGAGCAGTGCCTAGTATAGGGTATTTATTCTGTAATACTGGTAAAAGGCTATTTTCTGTACTCAGTTCAATGTCTCATGAACCATGAGGTTAGGTTAATCATTTTGGCTGGTAAGAACAGGCACTATCCCTGGCCTTATGTGAACACTGAACATCTTAACATGCTTAACACTGACCCTTCCAGGTGGTTCTTCTCCCAACCCCAGCAATGATTGGTACTCAGAGAAATACTCGAGTACTTCTGTGCAGATTTCTGGAATTTTCTCTCTGTGCAAGTTTCCTCTTTCCAGTACTCTGTCCTGCAAAGTCTAGTTGCCTTGGTCTCCCCAGCTTTCCATCTCTTTTACTTCAGCATGGGGAATCTACTGGGCTTTACCTGGAATCTTCTCTCTGCCTGTACCTTTGCTGGACACTCTTTCAAGGAAGTAATCTGGAACAATCACAGGGATCCCCTTGTTTGTTTCCTGGTCTCAGTGGTCACTGCCCTTTGTTGTCTGGTGTACAGTGTCTCACAAACTATTGCTTTATATATTTCCCCAGTTCTAGATTGTCTCAGGAAGGAGAAGAAGCTCTGCTCTGCTCTGTTGTTCCATTTTGGCTGAAAGGCCACTATGTTATTTTTTGTAAAAGATATTTTTATTACATTATTTTACAAAATACATTTGCCTGGGATCATCCCTCTGGTTCAAATAGACTCAAAAGATTTCTTCCTACCTCATTTGCAATAAAATTTACAATGTCAATTTGGAAGTGCTTTTACCAACTCTGAGAGGTGCTGTATGCACTGTGAGATGCCATTCTAAATAGTTTTTATGAAGCTTATTTTCAGTGTCAAACTGGGGTAAAAAAAAAACCTGATTGATTATAGTCAGAATGTCCTAAAACAAGTTTCAATTGGGGGCCTTTTTTATTCCTTCGGTAGATCTCCTTTTGCCACTGCTAAACTAAAACAATTAGCCTATCTTGAAGATGGCTTCTCTCTAGAGAATGACTTTATCCCATATCACCAATCTTTTCTAAAGCATAAGCTGATAATTAAGTTGTTAGCCGACTCCTCAAATCCAATGCACCAGGGCAAAAAACAAATATTATCTTAACAACTTGTCACTAGAATTAGTCATCTAGAAGAAAATTTCCTTGTTTGGCAATATACATTTATGAGAAACCTGTGGGTGGAGAGCAAGAAAATGATGACTTAAATTTGCCAGAAACAAGTCATCAAAACAAATTGGCCCTAAGAAGAAATGAAGAATAATTTGGGGGTGGGTAAAAAATAAAAATGAGCAGAGAGGGACAACATAGGAAAAAGAAGCTGAAGTAACATGGTAGGACTCTAAAATCTGAACCAGCAGAGATACCCCAGTACTTTTAAAAAACAGAATGAATAGTGTTTGTGTCTATGTTGTTCACATTTCTACAGTGTAAATGTGCTTTACCTCTCCAGATCTTCAAAAGTATCTGTTTGTGCCCAGAAATCCTTAGACAATCTTATGAAGCAGGCTAAGATGTCTAGGAGAAAAATTCTTAATAAACCATCACTAGCTGATATAATGCAGCAAGGCTTGACTAGTTCCAGTCCCAAGAGATAATTTATATAAATTACAAAAAATAGATACAATGAAAGTAGGAGATAAGCTCATGCCTTTATTTTGCTCAGTGCCAGGATCACATTAATGTGCTTGGTATATGAGGTATTTTATGGAATGGAAATGCACCTCTAAATTTCTCCTAACGTGTTAGTTACCTATTGCTGTTGAACACGTTATCCCAAAATCTAGCAGCTCAAACAAGAAATATTTAATGGCCCACGTTCTCTGTGGGTCAGCAGTCAAGCTTGCCTTAGCTAGGTGCCTTGTCCCGCTAGGTGCAATTAAGCCACCCAGCTGGATGCAGTCAAGCCTGTCACCCGGGGTTGTGATCTCTTCTGAAGACTCAAATGAAAGAAGATTCATTTCCAAGCTCACTCAAGTAATTTAAAAAAAAAAAAAAAACTTTCTCACAGGCTCTTAGACTGAAAATGTCAGTTCCTCACTGGTTGTTGGTCAGAGACTTCCTTTAGCTTCTTGCTTAGTGGCTTCTCCACAGGGTGGAGCACACCATGGCAGTTGACTTTCCTCAGAGCAAGAGAGAACAATCGTATAGAATTCAGTCTTTTTATAAGCTAATTTCAGAAGTGACATAATATAAATTTTTCCTGCATTTTATGTGTTAGAAACGTGACTCTATGTCCAGCCTGCACTAAAGGGGAGGATATTATAAGAGGATGTGAATACTAGGAAGTAAGTATCCTTGTGGGCCATCTTAGAGACTGCCCACCACACCCAAGTAAAACAAAATGTGATAATTAATGCTCATCACTGTCAATTGAAGTAAATCATTAATTAATTTAGGGCCTGGATAGAAATAGATATCCCCCCCCTTATGTTGGTTGAGAAAAACTTTAAGAATTTGTGAAATTGTCTAACTGTAGTTTATGTCTGAATGAGCTACAAATTCAAAAATAACCATGCTTAATTATAAGGTTAGCCCACTTGTAATTAAATAATTCTTTTGTTGAAGCATTGTGTTCACATAAGTTTAGAAGTTTTCTTTCATATTTTTTAATAGTTGATAATATATTAGACATTTTAATATGCAGGGGATTAAATTTTATGATTATATCCACATGGTAAGGAATAAGATGGAAATGTTTTCTGTAAAGTGAATTATTTCAACAGAAGTTGAAACACAGAACTAAGCACAATTGGTAAAGTTGCCCACATCCCTCACTACTTCTTTTCCAAAACTCTTGATGCATATAGTTAGATATTCTTGCCATTTTGATTGAAATAGCTAAGGACAGGCTACTTCAGCTGACATCTGGGTTATACAAGTACCAAATCAAACTAAATATATCCCCCACTCAAGTTGCTCTTCTTTTTAATTTTATGTTTTTGTTAATAGCACCAACATGCTTAGATTCTCAGCATCATCATTTCTTATTCTACATACCACTCATTCAGTTCTAAATTCTATGCATGCAATCACTCTCACATCTCATTGGCTCTATTTCCAGAGATACCAAACACGAATTATCTCTTCCTTGCATAAGCTTTCTTGGGCCTTCCTGATTCAAACTCTTTTCCCAAAATGCTCTCCTTTTTATTCTTTTAAGAGTAAGCATCAAATAATACAATGTATCAGCCTCTTGTGGTATAATATTCACTCCTCAAACTTCTCAAGTTGAAACATGCTATTCTTTACCAAACTTACATTAAGGTTCTCTCTCCTGTTCTCTTCCCGTGGCTGCTTCTGAAACGTAGCTTACTGTATTTATTTTTGCTTGTTGTAAATTATATAATTTTTTCACCATCTTTCCATCTATACTACTACTACCTTTTCTACCAACATGTCTTAAACTTTTCTGTCCAGCAATAGTTCTAATGGTAATTCACTCATGGAAACTTACTTGATTGTGCTATCTAAAAGAAATATTATCCCATCCTAAATTGTGTTCATACTTAATATTACATTTTGTGTTTGTATATTTTATCACCCCTACTAGACTACAAAGTGATATTTATTATCAATGTTTTCCACCTAGTATCTATCACAAGATCTTATGTATAGTAGACTTCAAAGAAAGTGTTAAAGTTAATTGGATGACTAGACAAACCAACAGGATGGGTGTAAGCACCACCCCCACCTCATACACATATATGTGAACACACACATAAGTGCTTATTACATTTTGAGATGTCTCTGGGCAGTTCCAGTGACAGGAATGGGTTCATCCGGACTCCCTGAAGTTTTTTCTTTTAATAAACTGAAATCTGACTTTAATATCTTAGTCACTAATAATTATAATAGTAGTAACAGTTGCTTGATCATTTTATATTAAGTTATAGCTTGTAAAATATTTTTACATAAACAAAATTCAGTAATTTTCCTGAAGATTCACAGAATAAACCTACTTTCTTATCTGCTGCTTTTCACTCCTACCTAAATACTAACCATGTGCAAAACTCTTCTATTTACTTTTCTTTAAAATTAGCATTAAATCTTCTTTGGGTATGCCAGAGAAAGGGTTATATTGTTAAACTAAAAAGAGTTCAAATAGTTTTAATAAGCACTGTTATTCTAAAATAGGAAAGGGGCACTAAAAAGTCATTTAAAAGAATTAAATGATAATTATGTGACTTGATAGAGGTGTTAGCTAATGTTAAATCATACTGTAATACATAAACACATCAAATCAACATATTGTACCTCTTGAACTTACACAGTGTTATATGTTAAATGTCAATTATACTTTAATTTTAAAAAATAATTAAATAAGGTAATGCATATAAAGCACTTACTAGCATGTCTTTGCAGAGAGAAAATCAACAGGGTAAATTATTATTTTTAACAAAAGTTTTAATATATATGGTGACTATATAAATATGTTTACCCTTTCTGGAAAACAATAAAAATAGTTAAAACAAAGTGTACATATGTGATTAAGAAAATAATCTATAAATTTAGTAGTGCTTATCTCTAGGTTATGAGGTTCTTGGTAATTTTAAATTTCTTTTATATATTTCTTTGCTATGAAAATGTTTTATTTTATAATAAAAATAGAGTTTCATTTCTTTGACTGATAAACATCTCTTTTGTTGCTTTTTCACTTTGTGTCAACGTATTCTGAATCTAAAACTTCCTGACATTCTTCTCTCAGATTCACAAAATCTCAGATAAACAAATGTTCTTTTTATGCTTTGATATAACTTTTGTTCATCTTCTGTACAAGCTTATTCCATACTGATTTACTGAGTGATCACCTTGGCACTTTTGTTAATTTTTATTACAGTTCTTCTTACTTTCAGGTAAAAATTACTCAAGATTATTTTTCAGAATGGAATTATTGGATCATTGATTCTCAGCTGTTTCTGTTAAACATCCTTATACCCCTTGATGATCATTCCCATCAATATCAATAGCTCACTATGACAATACCCCAAATTAGGTATAGCAGAGTCTGTGTATATAGCATCTCGTTGATTGTGTGTGTGTATGGTTAAAAAAAAAACCTCACAAGTGATTCTGATAAAGTTCCCTTCAACCCCTCATTGAGATTGCTCCTTAAGAGCTCCCATCCATCTGAGACATTTAATTTTCCAGGGCTTGGCTGTGGAACACTATGGGGAGTGATGGAAATAGTCCTGGAGCTGTTACCGGATGACCTAGGTTCAAGACCTTGCTCTGTCATTTACAAGTTTGTGATCCAAGGCAGTCACTTACCCCCTTTTTGCTTTCCTTCTTTGATTTTAAAATAGTGATAAAATATCTCATAAAGTGGTTGCCAGGGTAAAATGAGTTAATGCGTAAGCTCTTTGTAGAATAAAAAAGGTTATCAGTCATGCTTATTACTGTTATTTTCTTTTAAGTTTGAAGTGTGCTTACTTAACGTGTAAGACCTCTTTCTCACTGTGCTCTATCTCCCAGCCTTTTCATTATTTTGAAATCCAAAGTCCCAGGCTCATTTTCAGGCTTTGTCACATTACCAATTCGTTTCAACTGGTTCTTTCTTATTGGTCAGACCACTCTGGGGATACTGTCGGTAAAGTCATCCCTAGAAAATGTGATATGCCTGATATCTAAAGATTATTAAGTGCCTCCATAAATCCGTTGTCCTAGACATAGGCAAATTATTGAAACACAGATACTGTGATAGAAGTAGAGATAGAAAAAGGAAGATAGAAAACACAAAGTAAGAGCAGCGTTAATATTAAATATAGTGGATAAAAATAGGCTAGAGTAATCAGAGAATTAAATATAAACATAAAAAAAAGAGTGATTTTTTTTAAAACTTAATACAGGATACTCAGTTGCTTAATATCACTCAATGACTTCCATTGCATGTAGATTCAAGTTCCAACTCCTAGATGTTTTTACAATTTGAAATTAATCTGTGTGTGAGTGTGTGTGTGTGTTTGTGTGAATTTTTTGAGTTTCCCATGTTATTTAATTATTCTCATGATTTAGGAAAGATATTTTTTAGTTTAGGTCATACCTGAATAAGCATTCAATGAGTACATCTTTTCTTTTTAATTGATGAAATCAAACAATGAACCATTGTAATTTTAGACATACAAAATTTTGTTTTTGCATTTTGCTCTTTTCAATATAGCTTATTAGTAAAAAACAATAAGGTTTATCAATTTTCAAATCAAATTAGATAATGAAAGTGAAATTAACTTACACAACTTAAACTGCTATTTGGTAGAATATATACATGCATATTCAGATATATGTGCAATATATAGGTATGTGCAAATTATATGTCTATTAAATATTTAGCAATTATTTTAGAAATTATTTTGAAAGTCCATTGTCTAGTAATGTGTCCATTCATTCTTATTTCTTTGTTTTTGTTTTCTGTCTTCCTCCTTCCTAATAACATAACTTTATGGTAATTGTAAAAAATTTCCCAATTGGAATTCTAGAAATTGAGTTTTAATATTGTACTAATCATGAGTAACTGTAGGAAGCTGTTCCTTATCCTTAATTAGTAGATGGTTTTCGTTTCATCTGTGGAATTTGAATTTGAATAATGTCATAATAGAAGCAAAGTTTTTAGGGAGAGAGATAATACTACAACCTACTTTGTTAAGTGAGTATACACAAAGAGCTCAGCATTGGCCTGTCTACACTCTATTGTTAATAAGGATGCCTTGGGAAACTAAAATAAATTTTACATTTATTAGTTTGTTTTTTTTTTTACACAAACAGAACTAATTAGAAGAAATTCAGGCATGAGACTTAAGGAAAATATACGAACACAACAAAGCAGCAGTAAATAATACACACTAGCAGGTGAAAGCACTCAAGGAATTAAAAATAATTAAAATTGACAGATCTTAAGAATGTGACTTTTGGCTCACATCCTTATATCCTAAAAATATTTTCTAATTTTTTTTAATAATTACTGAACCATGTTTTAGAAAATATCTCAAGTTCTTTTAAATAAGCAATCTTTTTTTAAAATTGAAATATAGTTGATGTACTATATTTATGTTACAGGTGTACAATAGTACAGTGTAGTGATTCACAATTTTTAAAGGTTATACTCCTTTTATAGTTGTTATAAAATATTGGCTATATTCCCTATCTTGTACAATATAGCCTTTAGCTTATTATATACATAATAGCTTGTACCTCTTAATCCCTCACCCCCCCCCACTGGTAAACACTAGTTTGTTCTCTATATCGATGAATCTGCTTCTGTTTTGTTATATTCACTAGTTTCTTATATTTTTTTTAGATTCCACATACAAGTAGTATCATACAGTATTTGTCTTTCTCTGTCTGACCTATTTCACTTAGCATAATACCCTCCAAGCCCATCCATAGTGTTGCAAATAACAAAACTTCATTCTTTTTTATGGCTAAGTAGTATTCCATTGTGTATGTTCTTTATTCATTCATCTGTTGATAGATGCTTAGTTTGCCTCTGTATCTTGGCAACTGTATATAAAGCTGCTATGAACATTGGGGTGCATCTTTTCAGGTTAGGGTTTTTGTTTTTTTTCAGATCTATACCCAGAAGTGGAATTGTTGTGTCATATGGTAGTTCTATTTTTAGTTTTTTGAGAAACCTCCATATTATTTTCCACAGTGTCTGCACCAATTTACATTTCCACCAACAGTGTAAAAGAGTTCTCTTTTCTCCACATCCTTGCCCACATTTGTTATTTATGTTCTTTTTGATGATAGCCATTCTGAGAGGTATGAGGTGATAACCTCATTGTGGTTTTGATTTGCATTTCCATGATGATTAGTGATTTTGAGTACCTTTTCACTTGTCTGTTAGTCATCTGCATTTCCTCTTTGGGAAAAAAGTCTATTCAGGTCTTTTGCCCTTTTTTAAAATTGAATTGTTTATTTTATTTATTTTGAGTTGTATGAGCTACTTAAATATTTTGAATATTAACCACTTATGGATCAGCAAATATGTTCTCGCATTCAGTGCGTCGTCTTTTTGTTTTGTCAGTGGTTTCCATTGCTGTGCAAAAACTTTTAAGTTTAACTAGGCCCTATATGTTTATTTTTGCTTTTATTTCCTTTGCTTTAGGAGATAGATCCAAAAAACAAATTGCTACAGTTTAAGTCAGAAAGTAGTATACCTGTGCTTTTCTCTAGGAGTTTTATGGTTTCCAGTCTTACATTTAGGTCTTTAACCCATTTGACTTTATTTTTGTATATAGTGTTAAAGACTGTTCTAATTTTGTTTACATGTAGCTGTCCAGTTTTCCCAGCCCCACTTATTGAAAACACTGTCTTTTCTCCATTGTGTACTCTTGTCTCCTTTGTTGTAATTTAATTGACCACAAATACATGGGATTATTTCTGGGGTCATTCTCTATTCTGTTCTATTGATTTTTTTTTAAGCCAGTATCATACTGTTTTGATTACTGTGTCTTTGAACTACAGTCTGAAGACAGGGAGCATGACTCCTCCAGCTCTGTTCTTTCTCAAGACCTTTTGGCTATTTGGGCTCTTTTGTGTTTCCATACAAATTTTAAAATTATTTGTTCTAGTTCTGTGAAAAATGCCATTGGTATTTTGGTGAGGGTTGCATTGCATCTGTAGATTGCCTTGGACAGTAAGTTCTTTTTAACAGCATTAATTCTTCCAATTCAAAAATATGGTTTATCTTTCCATCTGCTAAGCAACTTTAATTTTTGTGTGGTTTTTAATTCATTGACTAGTTAATAGAAAATATTGATATAATAAAACCCAAAAAACCCATATCATTCTTAGTTACAATTTCCTACCATATGTGTATATTTTAAATGTAATGGGTGAAAAAGTATTATAACCACTGTAAATATAATTGTTATTTGGATCTGCCATAATAACTGTAATAACTTTAGATCTTCTCTTAAATTTGTCATTTATGAAATATATAGTGCATAGTTCTCATAATATGAAATATTCTTAAAAATATAGAATTTGAAGGGAATATCTATGTTTTCATTTCTTTATCTCCTTTTTTCTTTCCCCCAAATTACCAAATACGTTAAAATCTGAACTTCTCTGACTCGTGTTTTAAAGCCAACAAAACTCTTTACTATTGTGAAAGACTAACACTGTCCCCAGTAGATTTATTACTAGTCCAGAGTAGAGCATCATTCTATGTGCCATGCTCAACACTCCAAATTTCAGTTTATTTCCTCACCTCAGAGTAACCTCAGATCTTTGACTAATGTCATTTGATAACAGAGTGCAATCCTGCATGACATATTTTCGGTTGCCAAAGACAATGCTTTGATGAACACCTTCGAAATAGAATAAATCTCTTATACTATAAAACAATCGGCCTGGTACACTTCTGCAACCACAGTGAACACTTTTCAGGGGTAAAAATGTCAACAAAATTTTCAAACGACAGTGAAGATATTCCAGCAGTAGTGTTATTCTCTGTACCTAAATCACCAGAATTATTATAACTGGTTCCCACTGAAGCCACCTTTCCTCAAGTTACCAGCGATGCAGGTGCAAATGATATATAGGTGCAAATAATTGGCACAATTCTTCGATCATGAACATTGTGGAAATATGGGGGTGGTCTCTAAATAAATAGAAGGCAGAGTCTGCTTCCAAGGATTTAAAAAAAATCCCTTTCATCTAGACCATTAAATTAGAGCACTTCTATATTTAGAGCTAATTATGACAGAGAAACCAGTACTCCTTACTGTGAAAGTTGTTTATCAGAATTAAACTGCAAATCACCAAAATACTGATTCTCTACTGCAAAGCAATTCAGAATGTTTTTATACAGACATGTTTAAAGTGACATTCAAACGATCAAGAAAACGGCCTTCAACACATTTCACTCTGATTTCATAGTCATGGTCGTGCTCTGGGGAATTCTGGCTTTTTTTTTCCCCTAAGAGGAGATGAAGTTGTTGTCTTCAAATAGTACAAAAGTCTATTTCAAATCTTAGTACCACACTGTTTGCGTTAGTGTTATGCTCCTGATTCAAATTTATATTAGTAGAATTTAACCCAGTGCTGGAAAAGAACAAATACAGTATTTATGTTTTTGGTCTATATATATTGCTTTATTTCTGATAAGAATTTTGAATGATTTTTCTTCCATCAAATATTATCATAGTAGCACTATTAAGTTTCTTCTTGGATTTTTAGAGATTAAACTTCCTTTAAGTTGTTTGTTAGCATCCAAAAAATACATTACAGATTGTTATATAAATCACCATGTTAGTAAAGATATTTTGTATATGGAAAATACTATCTAAAGTTGGAAAGAAGCTTTAGCATATATGTGTGTGTGTGTATACACATACATATATTTTTAATTTATTTAATGAGTACTTATTCATATGCAATGAATACTTATTATTTGCTGAGCGCTATTATAAGTGTAATTTGTAAAGTCATTGACTGCTCACAACAGCTCTATGAGGTAAGTGGTATTACCATCATCAGACAGTTCTCTAGATGAGAAAAATGAGACATGAAGAGGTTGGTCATTTTGCTAAAGTCACAAAGCTAGGCAATTGCAGAGTCAGAATTAGAAGACAGGCCACCAACCTTCAAAGCCTACTCATTTATTTAACCTCTTCTTTAATATATCTTGTTAGGCCTTGTAAATTTAGTGATGACATAGCATTATAGGGGCATATATAACTGACCTATAAACTTGTTCTTTTAATTGACTTTTTCATACAAATGACTCTTTTACTCCCTTCCATTTTAATATGCTCCCAACATTATCACGCTATTCTTCATTTTAATGCACTTCACAAGAGCCTGTGAATTTCAGATTAGTCAAATTAATATTCATTTTGTTTTCTTTTTTACCACAAGAGCCCCTGAAAGAGTTAAAAGGCAACTATCAGTGATCCAATAGTTTTCTCTGTCTTGCTAATTTAAATTAGATGTACTGAGAACATAAGAGTTTCAGTGGGGGAATTTGAGGTTGTGTGGGAGTAGGGAAGATCTTACCGGGATATTAAAAAACTCCAGTTTTATATACTTTCCCTGTAAGAATCTTTGCTGTAGATATCTTTGCCGCAAGCATTTTTGCCACTTAAGTAATTGCCCATAAGGCAATTTTGCCATAAAAGATAAAATAACAAAAAATAAAAGGGCATTAAGAAAGGACATAATGAATAATAAGAAATGAATAACAAAATTAAAAACACTTTATTGTGAAATACAAAACATTTGTGTTTCAAAATAAGAAACCAGTTCTTGGGATAGATCATCTGTTTGCTCCATAAATGCTAATGCATTTCAACCAGTTGAAACCAAACTGTCAAAAGAAAAACTGTCAAGCAGTTATTTTATCTTTCATGGCAAAATTGCCTAATGGAAAATTACTTATACAGGAAAGACGTTTAATGGCAAGGAAGCTTATAGCAAAAATACTGGAGAGGAAAAATGCCATGGCCAATGTGGTAGAAATTCCTAGTTCTGTATTAAAAAATATCCAGAATCCATACTTCCACTGCTACCGTTGATCTAAACCACCATTCTCTTTCAGCTGAACTGCTGTGGTTTCCTCCTGACATGTCCCCTCCATACCTCCACTCTTGCCCCTGACATCTACTCTGCACATAAACAACTGAGTGATTAAAAAAATTATTCATTCATATCAATATTCTGCTCAAAATTCTGCTATGGATCCCAAGCTCATTCAGACTTAAACTAGATTTTCAATGGAGTGTGTAGCCCAAAAGAACTCTCCCTGTAGTTCTTGTGTGAAATGGACTCTTTCACCCTCCTCAGTCTCCATCTCTAGTTCCCCTGTTCCTTTACCTCCAGGCACTCTGCCCTCTTTGTGGTTTGGTTAGTAAACATAGAAAATATAAAGTGCTCTTCTACTTCTTCTTCCCCCAGGAACTTCACTAAAGAGCTCCATCACTTCCCTTAGTTATCTGTGCACATGTCTCCTAACCAGGGAGGCTTTCACTGTGTTTTCCGATAAAAGAGCAGATCCACTGCCATTCTTACACTGACTGTCATTTTTTTCTGCTTTGCTTTCATTCATTCTACTTCCTACCTTAGTAGATTGTTTGTATATTTACTCATTGTCTATCTCCTCCCTAGAATGAAATTCACAGATCACACATGGAAAACTCTTGTCGATTCTGGGCACTGTGCCCAAAATAGTGTCTGATACCTAGTAGGCAGTCAATAAAAATTCAGTTAATACATGATTAATGAAGGAAAAGGAATAAAATAGGAGAGGAATAGAAAATGGAAGATAGGAAAAAAAAAAGCACAGATAAGTAACTGTCAACAAATATTCTCTAGAATCTGTTTGATATTAGTGAGAAAATGAGGAGACACTAGTATTTACTGTCTTTTCTCTATAACTACAGAACTGTAGGCCAAGTTTGAAAATTCTGATTTGTTGCTCAACTTTTATTTTCACCAGTTCATGAATTAGGTATCCTTTTTGGTGTTTCTGCTAACTTACTGCCTGTTTTGTGATAGTATTTGTCAATATTATATTTATAATACAATATTATAACCTTTTATCGATTATTTGCATTAGGTGTGGCTTAAGGAGATACAATAAAACCGGGAATACTCGTCAGCACATGCGACTTCTCTCTGTAACTTTCGCTCGTATTATTTCCTCTACCTCTGCCCTTTATGCTCACTGACTCTATTTTGGCAATTTTCTCTCAGGTCTTCTCCTCATATCCGACCATCTGTGACTAGAACATTTACACTTTAATGTGAAATTTAATGCCTCTTGTCTCTCAAATGTGATTTAATTTTAAAACTTATTTGGTATATTCTTCTCAAGCATCCTGTTTTAAAATTTTCTCCAAGTTCTACATATATTCAGATGTTCCTATGCATCTTTATCATCAGTCCCAGAAGACAGATACACACAAACACTCAAACCACAGTATCTCGCATAGTATCTCAGGGAGTCTGCAAGTGTCCTGAGAGCAAGAACTTCTCTTTCACTTTTATATCACACATTTTGAGGAATTCAATAGATTAAACATTTAATAAATATTTTATAATAAATATGTGAATGAATGAAATAAAATTTTTAGTGGGATAAACAGTAAAAACTCCATTTACAATAAATAATGTTTATGGCCATGGATTTTGCTTAGTTGCTGTTTTATGTCTATTTTTATTTTCTTGTTTGTTTTTTTGTTTGCCATGATAGAAGTTTGTTGCTCATTTATATTTTCTTATTCGTTTTTGTGTTTGCCACTATAGAAGTCTGTAGCTTATTTATTGAGACCAAGTTCAACTTTCTACTTTTGTAACACATTCAAGAGGAAATTTTCTTGTTGACATAGTATATATCCAAGTATCATATATATTGTTCATTTCTAGCATAGTTATGTAATACAATGAGAATTATATCCTTGTTCAAGTATACAGTTTATTATTCACAGTAAAAAATAGGATGGAGAAAATATTTTCTGTGACCTACATTCTTGAATATTTTAAAGCAAATGGTTTCTTTCTTGAAGATTTCTTAAAGATTGTGAAAAACATGTCAACTTCTTTTAGCAAGAGTTCCAGTAAATAAGGTTCTGCATTACTCATATGAAGCTGCTCTGAACTGCATCCATGGACTACATAAATTCCATATCTTATTAAATTTATCATTAAAATTTTGTTAGTCATTGTCCCAAGGAAAGGGTCTGAATGCATTCTTCTAGAGACTTTTGATAACTTATTAAGTCATTTAGCATCAAACAAAAAACAAAACAAAACAATCTATGTTTCTATGTAGAAAATAGAATGAAAGTTACAGTTGACAAAAATAATTTTCAAGAAAGAAAGAAACAAAAATCCCTTTTAATAGGACAGACGGTTTGCTTGAGTAAGCATTCATTTAAAACATGCATAACTGAGTATACTTTCAAATTACAAAATGGTTTGCTAGGGTAAAAAAAATAATGATATTAAGAGCTTTCCACCATTAATAACTGTTTTCCACCATTTAATCTGGTAATGGACCTACCTATTACTGACTTATAATCCCTGTCTATAGTGGGCTAATTATTTTGAAGAGGAAAAGGAAGAGAGGGAGGTTCAAATAGGGTAAAGTCTGAATGTTGATTTAAAATTCCTCAGAGGTTAATTAAAGAATGTGGATAGTAGACACTGGCCTTACCTGGTTGACCTCTCCTGTCTGGACACATGCAAGACCACTATTCCCAACCTTGTAGTTAGGTGGGCTTTATGACTCACTGTGCTCAATAGACCTAAGGAGAAGGAATGGGTGCCACGTTAGGACTGAGGCTGTGTAAAACCCTTCTGCAACCCTCTTTCCCTTTTTCTTTTGCAGCATTCTGAAAGCTGCGGATTGTGATGAGGAAATCACAGTAAGAAAACCAACTAGTTCTCCCAAGATATCATTTAGTAGAAAAGTGCCCTGGAAAGTCATTGAACCTCATCAGCTTTGCAATAACAAGGCATAAGCTTTTCTTTTAAAAGCCACTTGTATTTCAGTGTAACTTGTTATTTCATCTACATAGTCTTTATGTTACATCACATGTTATGTTACATAACATGATATAACCTTGCCTTTTTGTTAATGATAACTATGTTTATTTTATCTGCGCTGAAGTTCTAAGTGTGCTGAGTTGGATATTTGGGCATATATCCTATGATGTACAGCCACTGAGCACCCCAGCATGTCCTTTTTGAGTCACATAATATTTTTGAATTCCCATTCTGCAGTGACATTCTGGTAGGCAATAGGAAAACAAAGTTTAATAAAATATCACAATCTAAAAATGTAGAAAGATTATGAACAAGTAGTTACAATTCTGTGATAGTAATAGTAACGTCAGTGCTTTTAAGAGTTAGAAATCAAGAGCTAATGATTGTTTGAGGAATACATTACCTAAGTGATTCAGAAAAATAATCACAGAAGAAATATTGGAGATATACAATGTGTATGCTAAAGGCTAAGAAGAAAGTTCCAGTGCCCAAAGGAGAAAGGCTTTCTGGATGACAGAAGTGACATATTCAATAGTACAAGGCACACGTTTGACACATAATTCATGGAAACTAGTTGCCAGCCTCTAGGTCAAGGAGTGAACAGAGATAAGAAGTGGAGGGTGGTATTATTACTATCGTTTAGATATGTCCTGCCAACAGTGAAGAATCCGTGACAGATTTATAAGTTGGGCAAACACATGATTATATTTTTTTCAAATATTTTATAGACACGTGGAAGATAGGCAAAAGATAGAGGACTTGGAGGCAGGAAGATTCATTAGGTTTTTAAAAAATACAGATGAGACTAATTCAGATCTCCACAGTAGTGGTGGTGCACATGGAGAGAATGATGTACAATTTAGAGCCATTAATAAGGAGAAGGGCTTGTTATATTTAGAAATGTTGAGTGTTACAGGAGAAAGAAGATACAGAAATTATAGTAAAGTTTCCAGTTTATGTGACTGGGAAGAAAGTAATGCTATTAATACAAAGAGGGTCCAAAAGGGGGAAAATGGGGTAGGTAGAATAATGGTTCCATTATATATCCATGTCTTAATCTCTGAAAGCTCTAAATGTTACCTTATATAAAAAACAATTTTCAGGTCTGGTTAAGTTTAGAATCATGAAAAGGGGAAATTACCCTGGATTACCCAGGTAGATCTTAAGTGTAAACACAAGTATTCTTATAAGATGGAAGCAGAGGGAGACTTCAGACAGAAGAGGAGATGGCAATATGGCCATGGAGGCAGAGATTGGACTGAGGTGTCCATATACCAAGGATGCCAGCAAAAGCTGAAAGCCAAAAGAGGCAAGAAATGGATTCTCTCCTGAAGTCTCCTGAGTGAGTGCAGCTCTAGTAATATATTGATTTCAGCTCATTGAAACTGATTTTGGACTTCTGGTCTCCAGAACAGTGAGAGAATAGTTTTATGGTAGCTTAAGACACTAAGTTTGTGATAATTTTTCACAGCAGCAACAGGAAACTCATTCAAATTTATTAGATTGGCTTAGATTCTGGCTATGAGTATGTATGTGTATGTATTTGTATATTCATGTATGGTTTGGAAATGAATGTGTGTGTGGGGGTATATGTGCATGAGGACTGATGGACATGTAGAGGAAGAGAAACTCTAAAGCTGAAATAAACTAAAACAAGCAACTTGGAAAACCTGTGCTTCTCGATTCTCTCCACTGATACTGCATTAAAGATAACTGGTATGAAAATATCAGAGGACGTTAAGAGACGAAGGTTGTAGGCAGGCCAGGAAAATCATCCGAGCTGGTGGAGAAAGTGCTGTTGGGAGGGCTAGCGTGGACTCCGATTCCTAGCCTGGTACTGTGAACCTTAAATTCTGAGCCTCAGCACATCTCCAAGTCCTGTATACCAGCTCTACATTTTTTACTATCCTTCTATTAATGACTTTCAGACAAAGATAATAAAAGAAGAATTTCATGAAAATCACTTGAAATATCCAGATAGAAAATAAATTAATTAATTAATTAAAATAGTGGGAAATAAAAATGGTATTTATGACAACCATGAGATAGTACCCATATATCCTTCCTCTATGTCCAACCATGTGGAGAGAGTAGAGAATAGGATAATCACACAGGTCCATCTTTGAATTGAGCAGAGAATGCTATAAAATCCAGTAATACTTTGTGAATCCTCTGGTGTGAGTTTCTGAGCAGATAATAATTATAGTGAACATCAACTGAATCAGACACCATTTCAAGGACTTTTTGTGTGTCATCTGTTAATTTCTCATGATATCACCATAAAAGAGGTTTTACCTGTATGCTTATCTCTGTTTTATAGATGAAGAAGTGGAGGCACAGAGAGGTGAATTCACAGCTAGTAGCAATAGGGTCAGGGATCAAACTGAGCCCATGTTCTTAATCAATGTGCCATAGATTTTACTCACAGTCAAATGAGGCTCAGGTTCATTTCTAAGGTTCCTATTGAAACTTCTTAATTTGGAGGGAGCCACTCTAATGCTTGGGGAGTGTTCTGAAAATGATCTTTGATGTGTGTGTTACACTCAGCAGCAACAGCAGCAATGACAACATGAAGTCAACCAGTTCTGGAAGCCCTTCTAAAAATCTCAGGTTTCACTCATGGTTCCTGAGCTCAGACTCTTCTGGAATTCAGTTACTGAAATACACATGTGCTTCTTCATTCCAATTCCTCCCTCTCTTAAAAAAAAATTATTTTATACGAATTTAAAGGTTACTTTCCATTTACAATTATTACAAAATACTGGCTGTACTCCCTGTGTTGTACAATACATCCTTGAGTCTATCTTATACCCAATAGTTTGTACCTCCTTCTCCCTCATCCCTAAATTGCTCCTTTCCCCCACTGGTAACCACTAGTTTGTTCTCTATATCTGTGAGTCTGCTTCTCTTTTGTTATATGAACTAATTTGTTAGATTCCACATATAAGTGATATCATACCATATTTATCTTTCTCTGTCTGGCTTATTTAACTTAGCATAATGCCCTCCAAGTTCATCTATGTTGCTGCAGGTGGCAAAATCTTATTCTTTTTATGGCTGAGTAGTATTCCATTATAAATATATACTATTCCATTCCATTATATATATATATATATATATATATATATATATATATATATGCACCATATCCATTCATCTGTTGATGGACACTTAGGTTACTTCCATATCTTGGCAGTTGTAAATGATGCTGCTGAACATTGGGGTACATGTATCTTTTTTAATTGGTGTGGGGTTTTTTGTTTGTTTTTTGTTTTTTTAGATATATACCCAGGAGTGGAATTGCTGGATCATAGTGTAGTTCAATTTTTTACTTATTTAGAAACCTCCACACTGTTTTCCACAGTGGTTCCACCAATTTACATTCCCACCAACAGTGTACAGGGTTTCGTTTCCTCTTGATCCTTGCAAATGTTTGTTATTTGTGTTCTTTTTGATGATAGCCAGTCTGACAGGTGTGCTGTGATACCTCATTGTAGTTTTGCTCTGCATTTCTGTGATGATTAGTGAGGCTGAGCATCTTCACTTGTCTGTTAGCCATCTGCATTTCCTCTTCGGAAAAATGTCTATTTAGTTCTTCTGTCATTTTTTAAAGAAACAAAAATTCAGAAACAGAAACTAAAGGAACAATCAATTCCATTCACTACCACATCAAGAAGAAAAAAATACCTAGGAGTAAACCTACCTAAGGAAGCAAAAGATCTGTACTCTGAAAACTATAAGACACTGATGGAAGAAATCAAAGATACACAAATAGATGGAAAGTTATGTGTTCTTGGTTTGGAAGAATTAATATTGTTAAAATGTCGATAATAACTAAGGCAATCTACAGATCCAGTGCAATCCCTATCAAACCACCAAGAACTTTTTCACAGAACTAAAACAAATAATTTTAGAATTTGCATGGAAACACAAAAGACTCCTAGTAGCCAAAACAATCTTGAAAAAGAAGACCAGAGCTAGAGGAATTATGCTCCCTGACTTCACACTAAACTCCCTCTCTTTTTTTATCTTGGCACCAGACTTTGATAATCCTCAAGCTACCTGATAAAACATTCATGCTGATAGACCTAATCAGAACAAGTCTGATTATGACACAAACACATAGATAATAGTTGATAAGATAGAATGAATAGGAAATAAAAACTTATAGTTAAGTAGAAAATCATTTTTTAAAATCCTAATTGAAAATTATTCTACACTATCCAAGACACTTCTCTTTTTTGATGAAAAGCTTTTATGCATTTCATGATTGTCACTTAAAATTGACTTTCACATTTAACACTGTTGCTGATAAAGAAAACCTAATGACCCACATTAAATGTATAATGATGTCATGGTACAAATTGAATTTGCCATTGTAATTTTTAACATTGCCTTAAATGGCTTATTTATTACCATTTATCTTTTATTTCTCTATATGCAAAAGATACAACTTAAAGTCAAAATACTTTATTAATTGAGATTTCTAATAAGTAAATTTTCAATTAATTTAAATGTAGGCCCCTATAATAGTTTTTCCATGTAACCGCTATTGAAAAAAGAATCATATGGCAAAAATAAATTATTTCATCTTTTATTTAAAATATTTGAAAACAGACTCTTTTTTTTAAAATGATTCATTTTCATTCCTATTATTGTAAAATTAGGACATGAAAAGGAAATACATTCAAACACTTTCTCAAGGATGTGCAATTGAGGATCTGTCTCCAGGACACAGGCCTAGTCTCCCTTTTCTAGTGTCCGCAGTCCTGACCTGCTTCTGATTTTAGTACACCTGTTGGTTGTCTACATTACACTGATTGTAGGCTTATGCCACTATTTCTTTATTGATCAACTGTAAGTGTTATCTGACTCCATTTATTGAAGACTAATTCTGTTAAACTCCTTCCTCTTCCCCCTTTCCATGTTTTATAATAAATATTGGTTTTATTGATTATATAATTTTAAATAATGTACTTAAATCTCTGTTTCTCGATCCATCAGTCTCAGAATCTCTTGACTTTGTCCCTCCTTCCTTTCCTTCTCTACTTTGCATTTCTGCCAGCATCCCTTTACATTGTCAACAATTTACATCACTTGCATTCTACAGACTTCCATGAGTATAGACCTGCAAAATTAGAGACATCCATGATTTTACTACAGCTCCACTCTGAAAATTTAAGGCCAAGACATAGTGGTGGCCACATTAAGATTATGTCAACATTATGTATTTGTAAAACAGGTAGAGCATTAGAGAAGTGGTGGCTCCAGGTCAGTGAACTTATACAACTAGACAGGGAAAACCCCCAGGTACTAAAACATTCTCTCTCTTTTTTTTGATTGAAGTACAGTCAGTTACAATGTGTCAATTTCTGGTGTACAGCATAATGTCCCAGTCATGCATGTATATACATATATTGGTTTTCATATTCTTTTTCATTAAAGGTTACTACAAGAAATTGAATTCTGTGCTATACAGAAGGGAAAAAATTATTTTTTAAACTTAGTTCATCATTAAAAATTGTTTCACATTTTAGTTTGCTTTACACCGTCTTTCTTACTCAGAGCTCTGGATTTTCTCTTGGATTTTCTACCTACCTTTCTGGGGTTTTCGTTTGTTTGTTTGGTTTTTTTTTTTTTTTTTAGTCTCAAGAACTATATGCCTTCATCAAATCAGGCCAATCTCTAACGGTTTCTTGAATGCTCTAATAGTGACTCCTCCTTAGGCATGCTGAACAGTTGCCACTGGGTATTCCTTGTCTGCTCCTTTCTGAAGCTCCTGACACTTCCTTGAGTGACTTTTTTTCCCCTGCAGAGTGTGTGTGTGTATTTCAGAATGGACACATTGGAAGTAAACTTTCTGCATCTTATTTCGCTCAGTCTCTGTAGTTGAAATATATTGTCATTTAGCTTCCAGTGAGGCTGGGAGAAATCTGAAGTTCATTATGATTCTCATTTCCTTGTAGAGGACTTGCTTTTTCTCTCTGAAAACTTAATCTGAAGGCATATGTCTGTATCTCTAGCTCTGAAAATTTCCTTTCTGTTTTTTTTTTTTTGTGTGTGTGTGATAATTTCTTCCTCTACTTTTCTTTCATTTTTTCCCTGGTATTTAACTATTTCATCATTCTTCCTATGAAGGAGTTTGGAAACATGGAATGCCAGTATTTTCTCTACTATTTTTTAATCTCTTTTGTCTTTTTAGTTCTGTGTTCTGAAATAATTTCTTACCTTCCTTTTCACATATTTTATTGGATTCAATTTTTAGTAGCCATATTTTAAATTTTATATAACTGTTACCCAAATTCATAACAATCTGTTTGTATTTCATTGAAATAACATCTTATCTAAACTCTCTGAACGTATTAATTAGAAGGAATTTGTTTGTTTACACTCTGTTCTCTAACCTGAATTTTATTGCTGCTTCTTCAGTATTAATTGTCTCATTTGTTCATCTTTACCCTTCTCTTTTGAACTATTGAATTTCTGAAATATCAACTAATCCTTAAGTGATCACTGATGAACATAAAAGAAAGGGGCAGGTAGATTAGTTAGGTGGCTGGCAGGGGTTTCCTCAGATGTTACAGGCCTATTGCTTGAATGAGAGTTATGTTTGCAGCATGTGTATGTACGTGTGATATTTGAAGATTTTACTGTGATATTTCCAGGGCACGAGTATGAAGCTGGCACACGAGGTAAGAATCCAGACACATTCAAATACCAAAACAATGCTGGTCTGACTAATGTGAACAAACCCTCAGTCTGAGAGCCATGGATCTTCCTCAACATATCACTCAATCTATATCTGACATCGAGGCAAACACTACTTCCTGATGCACAGGAATGGAGGTGGCCTGAACACGCACGTCTTTCAGATTGATTCCCCATCAATCATTGTGATTTCTGCCCTTCCTCCCACATACTCTCTTCTTTAGCTTCTATCTCCAGGGAGCTGCACTGTGCAAAATTGCTCCTAGCTCCACTGCAGTTTTTTCTGTTGAAGATACTGAGCAGTAGCTCTTTTTATTCTAATATATCCATCAAGATGCTCCCATCAGTCTTCTGTCTTCCTGAAATTCATTCTAATCTTTTGACTGCTGATGTTTCTCTCCTGACGTTCTCAGAAGCTCTGTGGATTTATTCACTTTCATATTTCTTCACTGAACACTTCATGGATTTTTGAGATACAGGAGAATTTAATAAAATTTCTAACTCTAATAACTGGAACCAGAAGTCTTGCGAGAATTTCTAAATGTTATTTCATAAAGAAGAGCGATTCACTTATTTAAAGTCAATACCAAAGAAATATTCCCAGTTATGTATACATTTTTATATATAATAAAGAGTTAAGTTCTTCTTTCTACAATATTTACATAAATTTCCAAAGATAAACTAAATGAGCAAGAAAGAATTCAAGGAAAAAACACTTTTACAGATTTAAAAACCAAAAAGCTTTAAATAATATTTTATTTTCAAAAACAAGTTAAAAATGATTGATAGATTGAGAAACTATAATTTCAATACATATAGCTAAAAATAAATATACCATTTATATCACTCTTATAATTTATTAAATTATGAAAAAAAATGTTAAACATTTTAACTGTCAGAAAGGGCTACAGGTTATGAAGAGGTACATTAAGAAATGAGATGGCTAATAAATATTTTTTAAAACTTTAAATTATGGGGAAAATCAAAATTTTTAGCAGATATAATAGGACTTTTTTGGATGCAAGTGCTAAAAATACAAGTTGAATTAATTTAAGCAAAAAGAGAATGTACTAAAGGAATATTGATATAGTTTACTGAATCAAAAGATGAGGTACAGGCCCCAGGGTGCTTCTGGGGATTCTAAGTCACCCAGTGTTTCCAAGACATTTACTCTCTAAGAGTGACTCTCATATGTTCATCTCTCTGCTTGGATAGAATCTTTTCTGGTGTAGAAAGTGAATATCTGTCTTCTTTAGTGACCCTGGAGGAGAGCTCCTGCTTCTTGGGAAGAACTCTGACCTACATTGACATGTGTGCCAACCATGAACAAATAAATATGGCTCTGGGCACTGAATGCACCACATTGGTTTCCATGCCAATGGAGTGGTGACTGGGTTGGCTACCAACAAAAGAAGATGGAGACATTCTGCTCATCAGACAAAACAAGAGTTACATAGCTGTGTAATGAATTAAAAGGAGGTGTGGGGTTTTTTATGTTGTTGTTTTTTTTTTTTAAGAAAGCTATTGCAAATAACTATGGAGCAAAATGTTCTTGAATCTTTTCTTGATTGTCTTCCACCCACAAGGATCTGGAGGATGTTGACTTATCAGGAAGTGTAATGTTGACTTATCAGGAAATAGTTTAACACTTTTTTTTTGGCAGGATCACTGTTGACCATCACAAGGGTTTAATGGTCAAAGACAGACTGCAGTACATGGCATTACCTAAAGACTAATAAAGAACTAAATTTTATGCAGTTCCAATCTTATTATCAAATTTTCATCAAAATTCCACATGGTGAGATCTGCCAAGCACTTGAGTGGTCTTTAATAAAAACAAGAGAAAAACTTGAATGGATTCTAAGGAGCCCTGACTTGTTTCTCATCTTAACACACAAGAATAAGCAGAAGAAAGAGGCCACATCCAAGAACAAGATTACTTATTAGTAACGTGGTCCAATCAGTGAACAGCACTTTCTCCTTCTAGATTAACAAATGGCTAAATTGGAGGAAAAAAACAAAAAAGTAGGTGAGAGAAGGGAATGGCTACTGTGTAGCTTATCCAAATTGAAGTTTATGAATCTCATTTGATCCCCTAAGACTCCAGTCATTAATTTTCCCTTCTCTTTGTGGATACAGTGGACTTTATTCACAAGTAAACTGCAGAGAACTGAAGAGAAACTTATGAACTGTTCATTTCAACTGCATATTTGTATGCTAAGCTGATACTCTAGATAATAACTCTTTGAATTCAGGTTTCCTGACACACAGTTGTGTGTGCTTTCCAATATATGTGGCTGCCTTTCTACAATTAAGAAGATTGCCTTTTCATTAAAAAAAAACTACCAATCTACTATTGTTTGTCTGTCTGTGTAATTTTAAGAGAATTTATTCTCTGTAAGATGATGTCTGATAATTAATTTTCATCTGTAAGTTCAAGCTCAATAAAAAATGTACCCAATCTCTTCAGCTTTTTACTAAAATAACGAATTTCTGAAGATTCCCCCCACTGCCGCCTCCAATCTGTAGGTTTATTTCAAGGTTTTATTTCCTATGATTAGGGGAAATATTTCTTCATGTTAATGGATATCTTTACTTTTTAACTTTTTAATTAGTTTTTCCCTAATTTCTCATGTATTTGTATATGAAGTAGCTCCAGAACAGACAGATACACACAGAGACACACAATATAACACATTCTGCAATAGCCTTACTAGTGTAATTTTCAAGTTAGAAAATTTTAGTTTATTTTAGGAATGAGGAATTATACACTGATTTTCTGCAGGCTACCCTGAAATTTGATTCAGAGAGTGATGTGTCATATCATGGTGTACCTGTCTCTTTCCTGTCATTGAAATGTATAAGATCAGAAAGCCTCACATTTTAACAACTGCATAGCTCATCAGTTTAATTCAGTATCACAAAATACAGATAGTGAAACTCATTTAATGTAAGTTTACTATCCATATTCCTGTGGAATATCACAACAGTTGTGTGTGTGTGTGTGTATTTGTGTGTGTCTGAGAAACAGAGACCAGAGACAAGAGACAGAGAATTATGTATTGGACTCTGGCAATCTGTATAGTACAAGGTGACATTTCGGTTTACCTTAATTACTTTTTTTCTTTTTTGTACAAATACAGTGTCAAAGTAAGTCCAGTATGTAATTTGTGGTTTCAAGATTTTGTGAGATATTTATTGTAGGTGCCATACATACTACTGAATAAATTGTGTAAAGTTATTAATGAAATCAATAAGCAAATAACCTATATTATAATGCTGCTTTACTTTCTTTTTAATATTAGCAGCAATCAACTTTATTAAAAATGCTTGTGGAAAACTTTAGAAATACGTTCTTTAATTTGTTCATTTTAGGTCAGTTTAGTGGAAAAGATATTTTTAATCCCACTATTAATAATTTATTTCCTTCTACCTTGAGGTAAATTAAGTATCTCAGAATTAACTGTTGAGTTATTGCAGTTGTCTCTACATAGAAGATACAGATAGAAGCAGAAAAGTATAAAATAATACATTTCTAAATAAAGAAACACATGCTTGATATGTGAGAAAAGTAAGGAAATATGCAACTAATAGTGATTTGTATAAATCAATTTACATGTACAGAAGAAATTATCTAGAAATAAACATTTGCCTTAATAATGTAATGCTAACCAAACTTTTTATAGAATGTTGAAGAAAAATGCAGTTTTAATTTTAATATGCACATGAGATCAGTCAATATATCACATATGCAAATATAAAAGCAATGACCCTGATTCTGAATGCTTGTTATTTCTGGAGTTGGCATATGGCTTTCTCTAACCACAGACTTAATGATTTCAATAAATTAGCTGCTAATGCCATGTAATGAACTCTGATTTGTGTTAATTCGGGCATTACTTAGCAATTTCATGTTAATTTTTTTTATGAAATCAGCTTTTAAGGCAGTATTAGAATTTTGTTTAAAAATGGTAGGAATAAAGAGAACATTTTGATTCAGATATTTTAATAAGACAGAAACTGCTTTATAATGTAGGAATGAGGATGTGACTCATATAGTTTAAATAAAAATTAGTTTCTAATGACCCGAAGTTTTAAAAAATATTGTTCACATTGAACAATAATCATGCTGAAGGATGGAAAAGGTTATTAGGCTCATATTAAAATAGCTAGTGTTGAATGCCCCTGTTGAAGTCTTTCTTACCCTTGTTATTTTTATCTGGTGTGAGACATTACAAGGTTAGCCTGGTAGCTACTGATGGCAATGGAGGTAATGTTAGTATAAGTAATATGCACATATATATAATACACATATATTTGTATGTATGTGAATTACTTATGTGTATATAGCTTAAATGCAAACACTAGATTAATTTGTCTGAAATCATTTGAAGTAAGATATGCTTAAAGAGAAAAAAATTTCCTTTTGACCAAGTAAAATCAAGAAGCTCTTCCTTATAAGCATGGTCTTACACTAATGGATTAATTATAGACAACAGCTTACATAAAAGCTAATAACCATGAATATTTTCTATTTGATTCTTGTGGGAGAGTAAAAAAAATACAATAGAAGTTAAAATTGTTTTACTCTTGTACGTTTTTCTTAACATCTCATTTAACTTTCTACACTTCAGTTTCCTTACTAGGAGTGGGTTAAGGTAATTAACTCATACAACTCTTATAGGAATTCAGTGAGGTAGGATATGCAAAGTGCCTGGCAAATGGTAAGGATTAAAGTGTGTTGGTAAAGAAGGGTGGGTGAATGCATAGTGTCACTTGATCAAGCCCAGGTGTTTCCTCCTTAAATCTCCTTCTACACATTCTCCACATTACAGCTAGTGTCGTAGCCAGTGTAAAACATAAATCTGATTTACATTATGACTCCTTTGCTTAAAATTCTTCAAATAACACATCTAAGAAAAAGCCAGCCTCCTTACCATGAAGTGCAAAGCTCTGCACATCTGACTTCTATTTTCTTATGTCCTCTCTCAATCTTTGTAAATCATGTCTGTCAGCCTGTCCACACTGAACTGTTTGTATTTACCCGTATAGGACACAGTGTTAAACACCCTCAAGCATACTTAAAACAATATCCTTTCTGCCTGAAATGCTTTCCTTGATTTTCTTTTCCTGGGGAATTCCTACTGCTCCTTCTAGGCTCTGGGATGTGATCACCGGTATACCAAGGTGAATGTTTCAATCTCATTGCTCCCACAGCACCCTGAATACCTTGTACTTGAGCATATTACAGTATATAATATTAAGTTTTCTGACCTCTCTCCTGTAGGCTCTTAGCTTTATGAAGATTAGAACTGTATTCAATATATCCATTAACACAGAGTGCTAAAAAAAAATGATACAAATGAACTTATTTGCAAACTAAAAATAGACTCACAGACATAGAAAACAAACTATGGTTACCAGAGGGGAAAGTGGAAGGATAAATTAGGAGTTTGAGATTAACATATACACACTACTATATATAAAATGGATAAACAACAAGGACCTACTGTATAGCACAGGGAACTATATTCACATCTTATAATAACCTATAATAGAAAAGAATCTGAAAAAGAATATGTATATGTACAATTGAATCACTTTGCTGTACACCTGAAATTAACACAACATTGTAAATCAACTATACTTCAATAATAATAATTTAAAAATGCAGTGCTTAATACAGTACCTAGCATATAGTAGACTTGCAGTGAATATTTCTTGAATCTTACATTGAAGATGATGCAAGATCCGTGCTCATAATATGTTCTGCTGATATAAGAAATTAGAGTATATATTTGAATGGATTTGGGGTATTTCAGATAAACCCTATATTTATGAGATACCATTCCTGTTTCTCAGCAGCTGTATTCTCATGTTTTATTCTATGAAATGTTAAATTCATCAATGAAATGTTAAATTCATCTGCCTTTAATTATACATGCTGGAAATACTGCCTTATTTCCCCATAATATAATCTTTGTCTTTTCCTGCAGTGTACTCCATGTCTCACTGACGCTGGAAAACTTTCTCACTTCATGAAGAGAACAGAAGGTATGGCAAATTCATTCATTGCTAATGAAATTGAGCCTTTTGATGTTTCATTTCCTCCTCTAAGACGAAGTTAGAGGTGCCAGGAATATGGAGTTGTGACTTGTGAATCTTCTTGATGATTCACATGTACACAGGAGACCAAAAAACACTCAAGACCCAAATAGAAGTAGGTGACAGATACTGAACTGCAGTATATCCAAAGGTGCAGGACTTTTAAACCTTGTTTTTCTTTTATTTATAGTTGGGACTTTAGGATGGATCAATCTACATGACATACAAAAATAAATTCTATTGTAGTTAGAGACGGTAAGTCTCTATGCAAGAAACTCCAGCATTTTCCAGAAGTTTGCGTGCTTGTTGTCATTACTGCCTGGTTTGTCAGGACGTCTATATTCCTAATTAGCCGCTGCTCATAGCATCACTTTAGTGAGGTACTAAGGTTTTGGTTCTCATTTGCTTTGACTTTTGGGGTCAGACAATGTGCCTTCCATCTAATGCAGGATGTCCCAACATTCCCAGAAAAAGTGGTCAAGTGACTACTTTAGGGTTTTTTAATAAGTAGATTGTCACTTTTTTAAAGAATAAAAGCCGTCTCTTCTCATACCATCTGTGGTTGCATAAAATGCTGAGTTTTTGTTTTTTGTTTTTTTAATTTCCAGACATTCTAAATAATTCCAAAAGTGACTTGGTTTAACAAGATTACTCATAAGTTTTACAAATTATAATAGTCATGTATGATATTTTAGACCCGTTGCTAACTTGATGTTGAATCATTACAAAGTTTTGTGTGTGTGTGTTTCTGTAGGAGAATGTTCCCAAAATAAATATCTCTTGAATTTCTTTTTCTACTAAGTCATATGTGATACTTTCTAAATCAAGTAAGTAGGAGCTTGGGTGCTTATAAAGGCTAGGATGTGTTGATCTGGCAATCTAAACTAAGCACCTGGGCAGAATGAGAACTGCTTATGAATTTCTGTGCTTACAGTTGAGGTAAGCATTTGGAGAGTCATGACTGGGGTAAAAAGAAATCCAAAGTGAAGCAGTCCATCCAACCCAGACACTGGTCTGAAGAGGAAGCTAAGACAAAAAGGAGCAGATAGCTTATAGGCGCAACAGAATTAATCAGAGCAAGAATTTAGAGGGAGAAGATACTGCCTTTGAAAAGGAAAATATAAAAAATGCTTCTTAGTTTATTAGTCAGGCTTCTCCTGAGAAATAGGTCACACAATTATGGAGGCTGGCAAGTCCCAAGATTTGCAGGTTGAGTTGGCAAGCTGGAAACCCAGGAGAGAGATGGTGTAGTTCCAGTGCAAGGGCCAGCAGACAGACTTGAGACCCAGGAAGACCTGCTATTTCAGTTCAGTACTAAAGCAGGAAAAAAGTCAATGTCCTGGTTTGAAGACTCTCAGGCAGGAAGGAATCTTATTTACTCAGCGGAGGATCGGCCTTTTTGTTCTATTCATTGCCTTCAACTGATTGGATGAGGCCCATCCATGTTATGGAAGGCAGTCTGCTGATTTTAATGTTAACCTCATCTAGAACTACCCTCACTGAAACCCTTGGTATAATGTTTGACTAAATATCTGAGCCCAGATATTTAGTGGCCCAGTCAAGTTAACTCATAAAATTAATCATTGCTTTAATAGAAACAGTAAATATAAAGTCAGTGAATTCACAAATCAGAGATCTGACACTTTGTGGAAATTAGACCACAAAAATCCACTGAGCTTTAGGCACAGTTGGGCTGGATCAAATGCAATAGAGCATCCAGTGTGGCAGAAGTGAACAGGCTGAAGTCCCTGTTCAAGTGATGAACCTTCCTCCCCACACCAGTGGTCTGATGATGAGAACAAGAGGAAACTTACACTCACACGAAGTCAAGTATAACTGAGGGAGAATCACTGATGGTCTGGCAGCTAATTCCACCCTGAGAGACAGCACTAGCAGCAGTCCATGTGGCTTCATGCCTGTGTGTCTCCCTACTGGACTTGTCAGCCTGTGAGGAATCTTAGAACTGGGAAAATACTTAAGGTTATTGTCCCCATGTCTATGTAACTTGTTTTAGGATCAGAGTCATTGTAGTGTTGGTCGTAGACGACTCCTGTTGCTCGTACCCCAGGAGTTGGGGTAAGAGCCCCTGCAGTAACTCCTAGGTGCTCCTGTTGGTCAGACCCCGCGAGGGCAGGCAGCAGACATGGACCAGGGAGTCAGCACGGGCAAGAGCACCTGGTTGGAAGCCAGAAGGAACAAACAGAGTGGACTGGCTTGTCCTCAGGAGAGGCTTGGAGGCAGTCTTGGAGCACTTACCTCAGCTTCAAGCCATTTGTGTGGTTTTCATATGACTTAAGACCAGAGACTGTGCTTTACTTCTGTGCAGTTTTTCAAGCTCTCATAAAGCACCAGAGAAATTGTAATGTCTTTGATGCTGGGACTCCTGTTCACTCATCCCTGTATCTCTGCCTTCCACATGCTCTTCACTCTGACAACTGCTGACTTACAGTCACAGTGTTGAGCTTATGGTTGCTCAATTTGTATTTGTTGAGCATTTGTTTTATAATTTTAAAAAACCTAACTGATCTTTAGCTAATCAACGCTGTTAATTATGCTGATGGGTGCCCATTGCAAACTGAAGTCCTGGCTGAAAAGCTTGTGTGTTTGTAGTTCAGTCTTTATCAAGAATCACTTGTGTTCATTCCTAAATCTATTTATTCCAGTTAATATTGTTGTTGCAATTATAAACTTTAAGTATACTTGTTCAGATGAAATATGGATGTGAAAGATGAAGTGTTGATGCTTGTATGAAAACGGACTTGAATGCTTAGGATAGTCTTGAAGATAAAAGGAAAAGAAAATCTGCTGAATGATGCATAGGCAGAAGACTGAAAAAAATCGGGAGAAAAAAATCTGGAGATCTTCTATATCACATTGCTTGGCAACTGCCTTAAGTTCCCACTCACTTTGAAGAAACTCAAGCTGAAATTCACACATGAGACAGTAGTTTATGCAAGGAAAGCAGTGCAGAACTTTAAACATTTAAATAAAAGATTTTGCTCCTACATGAAAAATAATGGGTGAGTGGATGTGCATTTTACACTTTATGTTAAAATAAAATGCTTAAGGTAGTTGTAGGTTTTTTTCATCCCCCATTTTAATCAAATGATTGACTAAATATGTATGCTAATATTTTTGTCTATGAGACATCTACTGTGAGACATCAAGTCAGGTTTCTTAGCATCAAAGAAATGAATTCATCATTATTCATCACATTCCTCACATTCTAACAACATTTAGGCTTTGTGGTTGTCACATATAAGCACAGGAACCATTATTTTCCAAGAAAAAAGTGGCATCCAATTATAGGAGGTAAGATTTTGCTTCGGGGTTAAAGGAAATAGGAAAGTCATTAGACGGAGGTGGGACTTGAATTGGAATGAGGTGAAATAAGGCAACAGTGGTGGAGTGTGGGGAGTGGAGGCCAAGACAGTTGAAGAGAAGATTAAGGGATAAGAAAACCAAGAGGCTGTAACTAGAAAAGCAGCTCCAACCCATCTACCAGATCCAAGGAGTCTTACTGAGAAATAATAAGTGATTCATCTGTAGAATGGAGACAGGCAGTGTCAGCTTTTGATGCCATGTCCAAGTGTTTGTGATTTACTTCTTTGTGTGGAGTTATTAAATAATTTTGAATAGCAGTTATAGCAAAAAGAGATAACATAATTAAAGCCATATTTTATGTGGAATGAATTCATTAGATAGATAGAAGGGACAGGAAGATGGAAGATGTGACAACTATTAAGATTATTATAAACAAATCTTTGAATTACTTTGAATTATTTGACCCCAACTCTCTAACTCTTTGTAATTACTTACTAATATAAAAGAATATTAAAATTTTGTCCTAAATTGAGTAACTATCCTTTTACTGTTCTATTCATTGCAATTACTCTGAATTTTCTAGCCTTTCAGTTGAAATCATTTTAATTATATTACATCATATATATGTAAAACACACACACACCACACACACACATATATATAATTCATTATTTTATAAGACAAACACAGTGATACATTTTGAATGGTTTGTTCTGACTTGTCTGTCACCGCAGTAGTCTCTGGAGCAGTCTGACAGTGTTAGATCAGACTTGATTCACTCAGTTCTGCCGTATGAGTTGCTTGACCTTGATGTATTTTGTAATGCTATTTCTATCTACTCCTCAATTTCTCTGACTTATATGTCTCCATGTAACCTCAGTGTTATCTCTCCTTAGTTTATTTCATAAATCCTTCTCTTCCTGTCACCTGTCTAATACTATCTCAGTATACCATCTAATAGAGGATGCCCATTAATAGCAGTAGTAAACTCTAAACCGCAGTCAATTATATGACAGGGATTTTTATCTAGGCTTTTGTTCCTCCTAAAATAAGTGTTTTTTGTGTCCCTGCTGAACAGGCTTTGTCAGAAATGAATAGCATATAAATATTTGACTTACTACATTTTTATCCACAGCACCAAAATTGAAATGCTGTACCTAAAACACCATTTTTTCCCTAGAACACCATTTTTCATCAGGGTGGTAAATGTTCAGCCAGTCTGCTTGAATTCTTCTTCATGAACATAGCTAGAACTGGAATTTATATGACCAAAAGCAAAAAAAACCTACAAGCAATTATGATGGTTACTATTTTGCTTGGATGAATGCATTTCTGTTCTCGTTACAAAAAGACAAATATGAAAGGAAGTAAGAAAAGAATTTAAATCTATTTATAATCTGCAGACATCATTTTGAGCATTAATGTCAACTTTGTCACCCAGAAAAATTTAACAGAACTGACCATAAATATCACCATTTGACAGAAAGAGTTTCCTATCCCCTCTCTTCCCTGATCTGTCCTTTATAAATTTATGTACAATGCACCCCCTCATACCCCTTGATTATTGTGAAGAGCTTGCTAAGGATCTTTTATCTGAATTCTGTATTTTAGCGGTAGCAGAAAAACAGATATCATCACTGTATTGTAGTTGGCAGAGAGAATAGGTGTACACGAGCCATAGAATAGGCAATGGATAAAAAACGATTTACTCATTTAACAATTATTGAGCACTTACTCTAGACTGCTTAGCTTACCGAGGTTAAATCTGATTTCACAACACTTGCACTTTTTTTTTTTAGTTATACATGAACATACATATATTCATTGTCACATTTTTTTTTTTTGCTGTAAGCTACCACAAGATCTTGTATATATTTCCCTGTGCTATACAGTATAATCTTGTTTATCTACTCTGCATATGGCTGTCAGTATCTACAAATTTTGATCTCCCAGTCTGTCCCTTCCCACCCCCTTCCCCCTGGGAAACACTTGCACTTTTGATTCTCCACTTACTTTACTGAACAATTCTTTGATTTCTTTGCTGGTTTCTCCTCTTCTCCTTGAACTCTTGATGTTGGCGTCTTCAAGTTCTCAGGCTTTGGCTCCCTCTTCTTATCTGTCCATACTCTTTCTCTTTATGATACACCACCCAGTGTCATGACTGAAGACTATTTGCACACTAATGACTGCCACAGTGGTATCTCTAACCCTCGACCACTTTCCTAAATTCTGGACTCATATATCCAACCACCTACTCAATATCTCCATTTGGAATCTATAAGACACCATGCATCAATATGTCCAAAATTGAACTCTTGGCTTCCCAAAAGTCTCTTTACCTCTGGCCTTCTCATTTCAGTCGAGGACACTGCACCTTTTTAGTTACTCAGGCCAAAATGTTTGGAACATTCTTTGACTCTTCTCTATTTCTCATAGCTCTGCATCCAATCTGTTAAGAAACTATGTTAGCTTTACTTTCAGAGTATATCCAAAGTCAGATTTCTTCTCAACACTCTTCATACCTGAAGCACAGTTAACAGTTTTTATTTGCAGCAAGAATTATCTTGTTAGAACATGGACCAGATCAAGTTATTCAGTTCTAAACACTACAGAAGATTTCCATTTTACTCAATGTATGGTTAAAGTCCTTTTGATGGCCCACAAGGTTCCAAGTGATCCAACTCCCTCTTACCTTTATCACTTCATTCCCTTTTGCTTTTCTCTTGCTCATACTTCTCCGGTTATATCCCCTTCCCTGCTTTTCCTCTTTCTAGCCAGGACATTCCTGCCACAGGACATTTGCACTAGCTCTTCGTTTTGCCTGGAGTGATCAATCACAAAAATCCACATGGAAAAATCACTCACTTCTTTTAGTCTTTGTTTAGATGTTATCACCTAAATGATTCCACCGTATTCAGCAACTCTATTAAAGTTCTTGCAGCCAAAGAACTTTAAACCAAAAACTGAATTGTATGTAGACTAAACACCAAACTTTTATGATAAGTTTTTGACTTACTTTGACCATCTTTCTGATTAACACCCAATATTGAAATGTAAAAAAAGTAAGTTGAATTTCCCTTAGATTGTTCCATTAATATTATAACTGTTCTTAAATAGTAGTTATTAATAGAATAAATAAAGAATAAATAAAATACTGAATTACCATAAAAAAAAAGTCAACCTGGTCACACGCGCTCGTCTTTTCTATTTTTATGGCATTTATAAACATCTAAGATAATTCATTCATATATTTGTGTTGTCTATTACAGTTTGTTTTTCTTTCTGAAATGTACTTCCTGTGAGGGCAAGGACTTTAATATTTTTTTTCTTCCACTGATTATATACTGGACATCTAAAATAATCTCTTGTATGTACTAGATTTCATTTAGTCTGAAGTGTACATTTTAAAACTTTTAAAATATCTTTATAAACAGGATGTAATTTACTATTGATAGCAGATCATAGATCAATTGAATAGATTATTTTTCTTATATGTGCATAAAATAATATAGTATAATTTACCATTGATGACTTGCTAGATTTAATGAAATACAGAGGTAGGCAGTTAGTGAACATTTGTTAAAATGACCAAGAAAGAATAAAACACAGTTTTACAAATTAGCTAAGTAGAAAGACCTGTAAAGAGATATTTATAATAGCACACTGCACAAGCTATATAAAGGTCATAATTTTTTCTGTGCCAAATCAGCATTGCATTTTTCTTAACACTTTGTACAGTTGTCCCCAAGTAAAAGAACTGTTTCTAAAAATAAAACAAAATATTATAAAAGCTTCACAAACAATTTGCAACAAATGATGGGTTTAAACGCACAAATAAAAGTTTAAAATAAATATCTATTCACATGCGTGTGTATATGCGTGTGCACAGGCTCATGTCCGTGTTTGTGCTGGCATGACCTGCCCCTCCCCCATGTCCCCTCCCCCACTTTCCCTTCACTCTTTAAGGTCGTATTTTAATACAGAAAAGGAATTTACTCTTATTAGTCTTATTGCTGAAGAGTCAGAAGGAGAGGTAGAGAAAGTTGTTGCCAGTATCACTAGAAAGACAAGAAGTTTTGTTAATACTAGGGTAGAAAATGGTAGAGATAAGAACATAGTTTGGAAAGTGCCCTATGGTGATAATTAGAACCATCTACAATTTATAATTATTAAACTATAGGAATTTTAACTAGCTTTCTTCTTGAATATTGTTTTAAGCCTATTACAGTAAACCTTTGCCCTATTTGTGCTTATGTATATGAAATTCAAGTTTATTTAGATTTATACGTAGGTTTTTTTTCTTGTTTGTGAAAGTTTTAGTCTGATATCTGGGAAATGTGATTTCACTCCTTTTGGGAATAATTTGCAAACAATTCATAGAAATCTGTGCCCCTGTATTTCTACAGAATGTCCATAATATCTGGAAACAGTTAATATATTTGCTTTTTTTTACAAGTTGAAGAAGATCTTGATAACATTGTGTATATTTTTCTAAATTTCCTTACTTTAAAACATTCTCTGGAGATGTTTTCAAAGGAATTTTTAAAAGGTTAAAGCAGGGATGTTATGGTAAACTCAGATCACAGACATGCAATTTCAAGTTTATTATGAGGGCGAAGGGGAGAGACAAGGGATAATAGACTGTTAAGCTCTGCCTTGGCATCAAATTGACCATAAACAGCTTACCTTGTTATGGTGCACTGCTGGAAGGCGCTTTTTGCGTTTGTTTGTTTGGTTTCTTTTGGTGGGGTGAGAAATGAATTTGAGAAACATCTTCTCTATAGATGAAATTAACTACCTAGATTATTAATTAAATATCAAGCAAAATATCAGTTTATTTGGTGCTTTGGGACTGTAAGATAGGAACATTGGAATGATGATATATATACATAATATCAGAAATATATTGAAAATTTGGACAAAAGAACCGAACACAAAACAAATACATATTAATAGTTTTTGGCTTAGCATATTATCCATAGCAAAGAGACATTACAGCATCTCATAAAAATGAAGAAGGGAGACATGAGAAATACTGAAATTGGAGGGATGAATATTTATGGTATAGTATCTATAAACTCAATTTAGTCTTATTTAGCTCTAATTAATTTATATCATTATGTGAATAAAAATGTATAACTTCAAAATATCTTCTGAAGAGGAGGATGAAAGTTCAAAAAACCAAATAATTATTCTGGAAAGTCTACATACTTAGCAATATAGGGGCTTGATTAATTTATTCATTTCTTTCATTAAAACTTATGGAGCACTTCCTGTATTGTAACAACAGGACCATGTGCTGAGTTAACTATGAAGAATACCTTTTAGTGAGAGCCTCTCTCAGACCATAGTCTACTTAAATCGAGGCCATTTTATTTTTGCTACTGTTTACCATTTAAGCCCTACCATCTAGCACAGTATTTGATGTCTTGCATATATCCTTGATTTCTCTTCTTTCACATCCCACAGCCAACTCCTCAGCACATCCTGTCACCATAAGCTCCACACCCAATTACCTCCTCTTTTCACTTGGTCCAAGGAATTTCGTTTCTAACAAGACTATCATGATGGCCTCTTAATGGTTTTCCTGCTTCCACTTTTAACACATACACCCAAAAGTCTATTCTCCATAGAGCAGTCAGTGTGATCATTTTAAATTTAAACCATATTGTTAGAAGTATCAGGACTAGGTCTAGAATTCAGGCCTCCTATCTTCTTTCATTTTTCCATGAAACTAAGATGCTTCATTTTTAATTTGAACTCACATATTAACGATGATCCAATCATAGTCATCATTTAAACATATATTTTTATGAAAGAAAATTACTTTCCTTTGTATTATTAAATTCTAACGAAGTACATAGTCTGGGTACTAATATGCTGGACTAGCTACTCTAAAAAAGATGTGTGGGCTTGGTTGAATCTCTCATTTTTCCAGTACTTTCTGTACAAACCAACAGATCTCCTAAGCTGCCTAAACGGGACAACTAATATAAATGTTCACTGCTCCAAAATTTCTATTTCCCCCTCTTTACCTTCTTGGGTTTATTATATTCATTCTTTTCATTTCTCAAGCCATTACTTTGTTAATAAGTTAGAATGGCACCACTGTACTTTGTACATGTTAATCTGGAATTTGTTTCTTATCTCAACCAATCTCATTTTATCCAACTTCTCACTGACTCAAGTTTTAGATCTCCGTATCATTCTTCACAAATGTTATACTTATTATCACATTCTTCTTCTACATTCCAAGGTACCTGAAGAGGTGTTTTAAATCAGTATCTGTTTGAAGTGAGTGTGCTTGGAATTTTTAGCATCATGTTGGCAAGAAATTCTTTGCTTGCTAGAGAAATCTGGAAATACAAATCTTAGATGCACTTAAACCTCCCAAAAGACCCTACAGATAATATTAAGGTAACACTAGTACCTAGGAGACTCAATTAGAGAAAATAAATTACTCTTTATTCTTATTTAATAAAAGACAATGACATTTATAAAACTATTTTACATTAACTCAACAAATATTTAATAATCTCCTATTATATGGAGTATCATAGTAAATATATTAGACAAAAATCCTTATGTTTAAAGTTTAGTAGAAAATGAGGAACAATTAAAAAATAAGTAAGATGTGAGGTATTCAGTAGGCAATAATTGCTTTGAGGAGCATTAGAGAAGAAAAGTGTGATGGAGGGTTTGGAGGGCCGTGTCCAAGTGTAAATCAGTGGATGTCTCACTGAGAAGATGACAGTAAGTAAAAGCTTAGGGAGGAAAGTGAGTGAGCCATGGAACTATCCTTGGGAGAACATTCCAGAGGGACGCACCAGTGCAAAGACTGAAAATAGTATTGGGTACAATATTTCATTAATCATAAATTTGACTCTGCCAAACTTCCTGATATAAAGTTTAAAATTATTGGTCTCAGAAGCATATTTTGATCATTTTATCCAGCAGTTAACTGTTATAGGTTGAATTATGTTCCCGCAGAATCCAAATGTTGAAGTCCTACCCTCAGTACCTCAGAATATTTGGAGATAAGTATGAGGTAATTAATGTTAAATGAGATTATGAGGGTGGGCTCTAATTTAATAGGACCAGTGTCTTTATGAGAAGACAGTAGGACACAGACACACACAGAGGGAAGACCACATGAAGACAGAGGGAGAAGACAGACATCTACAGCTAAGGAGAGAGGCCTTTGAAGAAACAAGTCTGCAGACACCTTCACCGCTGACTTCTAAGCCTCTAGAAGTGTGAGAAAATAAATTCCTGTTTAAGTTACCCAGGCTGTGGTACGTTATTGTGGCAACCCTAAAAAACTGATACATTGATATGTTAAGTATACTAATTGTTATCCTAATTAACAAATTTGAAAACCGAAGATGTATCTTTACAAGACACTATTGTAGGACACCAAGGAAGTTATAACACTTTCTTGAAAATCTGTTAGTGCTGTGGCTTGGGTATGGGGGATACAGAAGCCAGAGAAAGAGCAAATCCTTGCATAGTTATCTGTTCTGAACATGTTAGTCTGAATTAATAAGAATAAGAGGTATTTTTGAAATCTTATCAGAGCAGACCTCTGTTATACAAAGTGCAGATGTGGAAATATTAATTATCCTACAGTATTGGGTTGTATTACCAAATCAAGCCAGTGAGAAAATCAAGGTATTGGAAACATACTTCCGTCAGATCTTGTAAGAGAGTCCAAATTGTTTTAAAAGCCTTGCTTATAAAGGCATACTTGGCAGGCACCCTGTGCAGTGATGAATATGCTTTCATCTTCAGGAGGACATGACAGCCAGCGGGGGTGTTGGATAGCCTGCAATTTGTGAAGAGGTAATTTTTTTTTTTTTTTACAAACCTTACAACCCACGAAGTAAACCATGCACAGGTAATCCGCCTGTTCTCCAGGCTTCTTTTGATTAACTTCATGAGAGAGCAAAGATTTATGCGGAGAAGAAGTTCCTGCATTCACCTGTTGTGGTGCTCCTTTCAGAATATGACGAATGGCATCATCTGATTTCAGAGGGGAGCGACAGGACCGTGTTCCAGTCAAAACCATTATAGGGGTGCATTTGCAGACTCCAGCTGCTTGTGCTTCCAGGAGGCCCACATGGAGCAGAAATAGACCTATTCTTACTTTCACTTATCTTTTTCAGTAATATGTTCTGTAGAAAGAAAATCCCAACAAATTTCTGTTACTTCCAATTTGTGCCAAGAGTTTTCAGGAATCTCGAGATGAACCTAGGTGAGTTCAGCATTGCATCCTCACCCACACTGGTTCTTCAGTCTAAAATAACCTATGAAAGATGAGCAGGAGAGAGCTCTGAGAGCCTGAACTGTAGAGCTCATCCTCGATATCCATTCCTTTTGTTGTTAATGTATCTAAAAATTAGTGTGATAATAGTAGTTGTCCTTTTATTGAGGTCTTTGCTTTTAATTTTGCTTTTAAATTTATTTAAAATGTAAATAAATTTACATTTATTATCTCACTGGATGCTCAAAATACTTCTCTGAATTAAGGCTTATCATACTCTTACTACAGAAATGAAGAAATTGATGTACAGAAAAGCTAAGTAATTTGTCCAATGTTACATAGCTAAAGAGTTGATGGAAAATTTGAACCCAGACAGCTTGATTCCAAAGCTTGTTTTCTAAGCTCCCTTGCCAAATACTTCTTAAACAGCTTTTATGAAATGAGTGCCTAGTAAGTTTAAGTATCTGTCTCTTCTTTAGAAATAAAAGGCAGAACTGATACATTTCCCAGACTGGTTCTAAAGAAATAGTTACATGCCAGTAAGGTTTGAAAGGATGACTCTGTGTTCTGATACATGTACTTGATGATTTCCTCCCCACACCCCCTCCACCGCTCCTCACCCTTCTCCACTCGTGCCACGCATAAGAACTGATCTATATCAATCACAGTCAAGGGTTCTCTGCCTCAGGCTTCCAGTGGGTTTAGCCACTGGGGAGCTCAGGCAATAGGTTGGAAGAGCAGAATGAGGTGGGAATCACTATTACTTTCACTCCCTCCCTGTGGTGCAGCCAGGATCCAGTTGAGTCCCTTGACTAAAGATTTCAACTCCTTGAGACAGTTTTTCCAGAGAGACTTCTCGGCTCTGAATGGTGGTAACCCTTTCCCTCCTCAGGCCATTGGGGAGGAGTGGTGCCCTGCTCCCACTAGCCGTGTGGAATCGTTCTGTCCCTCATGGTCTCGCTGTAGGGCTCCCAGTCTTGTATGTTATTCCTTTACAGAACTCTCTTTGAATTATTATAATTTGTATATACCAAATAGTGACCTTGATTAATACAATTTAAAAAATTGTGTGGACTAATATGGAATATTGAGCTTCTTACTTTTTCAAAACCAGTCACTGCATTGAGCATGCTTGCTTACACTCTCCAGACATTACCTGAAACTCTCCTCAAATCTCTCTTGCTGTCTACCTTTCAGTTACTAAATATCAAGTCAGGGTCCAAATGAATCTCACCAGTAAAGGGTGATCTAAGGATATACGAAACAAACAAAACCTCATAATGGGCTACAGTTGTGGATCCTGTCCTCTCTCTATATATGCATATATAAAATAAAGCATGTCCCAGCTGTACAAAATTCATTAGTGATGATTCATTAAAATAGGCCTGAGTATTTTTTTTAACTATACTTAGTTTCTTAATATATTTATTTCTTAAAATTTCTTGTTTTGGAACAAAACAACATTGCAGAAACATTATTTTTTTTCTAAGAAATTAGTTAGAATTCTTCCAGAACACTGAAACATTGACCAACTGTGAATTATAATTATAATCATCATCATGTTCAAGCAGTATTGATTGAGGCCTCTGTGTGTGCAAAATAAACTGGTTTACACATTGCAGCCCATAAGATACATGTCCCTACACAGGAGGCTGTTTTGTGTATGCCCTGCTCTAGTCTCAGCCGTATTCCCACCTTAGCATTTCTGGACTCTGTATCAGTGCTATTTCTGTGTAGGTAATTCTGGCATATTATTATTGTTACATTAATTCTTCTGACATGAATTCTGCCCTCTTCATTTTGAAATCTTTAGTATCAGTCAGGGACTGAATCTGACTATCTTATTAATTAATTGGAACATCCATCTTTTGGGGCTAACATCATGGGATTTTTTTTTTTTCTTTGTGCCCATTACTTCAACTTGTTCAATGACCATGGTGAAATTTCCAAGCAGTGCCAACAACCTTGCTAATGTGTGTCTGTTCTCGTATTCAAGGAGGAGGGTGAGGGCAAGTTGGTAGAAGAATACTAACCCATCACCATCACTAGAGAGCAATCCAAAATGCATATATTCTGATTGGGCTTAATTATATCACTTTTGTACTCAGATAACAACAAATTGATAACAACTGCAATTTCAGATTTGTTGTTTCAAGATGGAATCAGTATGTTGCCTTGGATTGCTTAAATTTTATCTCACTCATGTGTATCCACTTATGTAAAACATTAAAGAACTTCACACATCCTGAAGATAAAGAGTTACCAGATACCAGGTTATATGAGAAGAGGAGGTAAAGCTAAATAAAAGGGGCAGTAAAGCTTAGCAGTTTCAGGCACTAATCACAGAATAATCTACTGCTTTTATAATAGAAACCAGTTTGACTCTTGACCTCGCAGCATTTTCTCCAATAGCAGTAGAATTGGGGACTTGGCCCCATCCCTGAGAGAATGCAGTTTTCTATTATTCTCTTCAGCTTCAACAAAAATGATCTTTATGCTGTGATTTTTTTTCTTGTTGAAACATTTTATGACCAGCTTACATTGCCTCACTTTTGTACTAGTCCCCTTTGAGAATAATAATGGGGAAAAAAAGCTTGAAGTAGTCATTTTTTCTGTTATTTTGCTCTGTTAATATGTGGATTGATTTGAGAAAAAAATAAGAATTGCTTAGACAACTCTAATGGTTGCTATCATTTCAGAATAGATTGTTGGCTATTGATTAAATTAGAATGCTACACATGAACACAGCTGTGATCTGATTTCAAGTTGCAGAGTTCTGGTTTTGTTTTGGTAGACTGTAAGTGACTTACAGTAGTTGTTTACTTGAAAATAAAAGCCAAGTCTTTGTCAAGTTTTTTTTTTGCATATTTACATACAGTAAACAACAAAACAGAATAGTTTTCCATATAAAAGTAATAGTACATACTTAGAGCAATGTGAATTATACTCATTTTGGTGACAGTTGATATGTTTAATAATATCAAATAGTTTCTTAATGCCTAGAAGAAGGAAAGGTGTCAAACTATGAATTGTGCCAGCCAAAGGACAGTGATCAATGAGTAACTTATATTGTGTATACTGTGTCATTTTTTCCTAACTGTTGTTTTTCTAAATACATTTCTAAGTAATACTTTCTCAAAAACTTAAATCGATTAGCTACTAACTCAAAGAACAACCAAAAAATGTCATCTCATGTAAAAGGAAGAAAAAAAGTTTAAAAGTTCAATAATATCACACATAATCAAATCTCAGGACCACATGAGAAATATATTATGGCATTCTCCATTTAACATGCAGGAAGAGAATTAATGTATGATATTAAAATAAGTGTATTTTAATTTAAAATGTTATTAAAATTGTAACTATATTTTAGCTGTGCTTTAATTTAACTCTACTACTTAAAAATCTTTAAATAGTGATAATATTTAAGGACAAGTGAAAGATGCATGATGTTTGCTCTGAATTATAAACTCTTGAATTAACTAGAGTAAAATTAATAAATAAGTGTTGTAATTTGAGATAATTCTATCAATACAAAGAGGTGAAGAATAATATGATAAAGGGGTGGAATGTCTGATTGCTGAAGTCCATCCTTTAAATTCTAACAACCTCCTGTGCTGTGACAAGCAAGGAATAGAACTACTTTGTCTTACTGAGAGATTATAGAATGGTTACTTTGATCGGTTGGATATGAAAAAGGGAAGAAAGCCATTGGACTGGGTAAGAGATCTGGCTATTCTATTATATGATTGTATGATATCGATAAATTATTTCACCTCTGTGAATCTTACTTTCTGCATCCAGCAGTGTTGAATAATGATTAAGATTACTTATTCTTGGAATTGATTTGCTGAGGTGAAAACTGTAGCCCACCATCGAATGTGTGACATTGGGCAAGATTCCTGATGTCTCTGTTTCCTCCTTTTCACAGTGCAGACCATTGTCTCAGCTCATAGGGTTGTTATGAAAATTAAGTAAGTAAATACATTTAGAATAGTGCCATGCCCATTGTAAATTCTTAGTAAATGTTAGCTTTAACATGTTATGATGTTTTCATGAATTCACTGAATTTTAAAATTTCATTTTGAATGACATACTGCATTTATTCAAGATCTGAATATAATGAGAACAGTGGCTTTTTAGACTCAGCCCACTTGTTCATGTGAAATTCTATATTGATGAATATTTGCCAAAGTGTAAGGAAGAGAATGGTCCATTTATGGTATAATGCATTTCATTCAATTCAGATGAAGGCAGTCAGGCATGTGAGGTTGTCAGCACTCTTCCTTCCTTCCAATGTCTCTGGTATCCATTTGCAAGATTGGCTCAGCAGCAGAAATTTGGTAAGGAGCTGAGAGAAGGAGGTTCTTCTAGTACTCAAAGCAAAGAGAAAAGGAAGTTCCTTATGGTGTTATTGATATGGTATCTGGTTTTTCTCTTGGTTTTAAGGATTGGCTCTTAATTCTCTAAAAGGATTTCACATAAAAGCAGTTTTAAAGATGGTTTTTGAGAGATCAGGGACATATGTAGCAGACGGTAATGTGCAAGTTACAGTTGGGGTTGTGTAACAGTGTTCTCATCCCTATAAGGGATTCTTTAAGAAACACAGCAGGGACTTTTTAAAAAATTAATTCTAGTAAAATACACATAACATAAAATTAACCAAATTAACCACTCCTAAGTATATATAGTTCAGAGGTGTGAAGTACATTCACACTGTTGTGCAAACTATCTCCAGAATTATTTTCATCTTGCAGAACTGAAACTCTATACCCATTAAACAATTCCCCATTCACTCCTCTCACCAGCCTCTTGCAACCACCATTCTGTATTCTGTCTCTATAAATTTGACTACACTTAGGTATCTCATATAAGTGGAATTATACAGGATTTGTCTTTTTGTAACTGGCTTATTTCATTACCATAATACCCTCAAAGTTCATCCATGTTGTCTTATTTGTCCAAATTTCCTTCCTTTTTAAGGTTGCGTATCATTCCATTGCATGTATATACCACATTTTGTATATCAATTATTTATTGATTGACACTTGGGTTGCTTCCACTTTGGGGCTACTGTGTATAATGCTGCTATAAACATGGGTGTACAAGTATCTCTTTGAGACTCTGCCTTTGATTCTTTTGAGTATATACCTAGAAGTAAATTTGCTGTGACATATAGTAATTCTATTTTCACTGTGGCTACACCATTTTACATTCTTGTTAACAGTGAACAAGAGTTCCAATTTATTCATATTCTTGCTAATACTTGTCATTTATTTACTTTTTTATAGGAGACATCCCATTGAGTGTGAACATAACAGGGCCTTAAATTTCTTTCTTTTGCTCTAGATTATAAACTCCTCAAGGCAAGTATCGTTAAGTGTCTCATTTACTGCTATATCCCCTGTGCTTCACGTCCTGTCCGGAACTCAATACAGATTCAACAAACATGTGTTAAATATAAGTATATAAGAGCATAGCATAGTTTTGGTATCTTGAGTGCTCTGCAACTCTGTGATATGCCAGAGAGCAGCATCTCAGGCGAGGTGATTTCCCCACAAGCTCAGGAAGCAGACCAGAGATGACCTTCCTCTCTGAAGAGATTCAAGGGCATCAAACAACAAGAAAGCTGCTGAGGAGAAATATAGGCAGATAGAGATTTCTGTAGGAATACAGGTATTACAGGAGTATCTCTGAGACACTCCATGGGGCTTTCTGGAGTTACTTAGCAGTATGTTAGACTTAGGAAAGTAAAAATGGAGAAGAATAAGGATGCTGACTCCTCACAACTAGGATAAGTCAACAAAATTCACATGTTACAAGTTAAGTGATGACAATTTGATTTTAATTCCAGTTATACTGAGCTCAAAATGGACCAGACTTTCTCTACTTATGAGTTAGTATTTATAAGTGTTATATTTATGTTTATAAATAAATTGATAGTGACCCTATTTCAGGAATTACTAACAGTAATTAATTGTAAAGAATTGATAATGTACAAAACTAGTTAGCTTTAGTTGGCTTCAAAATGAGCTTGATCTAACAATGCCGTCACTGGATGATACTTCTCTCTGTAAAAAAAAGATTTCCTTAAAACACAGATGATTATAGATGCTAGTTAACAGTTGACAGGTTATGAAAGAATGTACATAAGTCATATGATTACCTGCTTTGCTGTGGCCTATGATCACTGAATCACTGTATGAAATAGCTCATACTTAGAGCTAATTGAATTAAAACATAGGAAGAATTTGCTAATTTGCAATTGAAGTAGGGTTAATAATAATAGAAGATCCAGAGAAAGGTGAAGTTATAAAGTAAGTAGAGACTAAGTTTTTATAAGCAACCAAGCCAGTGGAAGAGAGACAGTAATTAGATGTATATGGAGTTTGGGAGACAAATGGAGAAGAGAGAGGAGAGAGCAGCCTGTCTCTAGAGCTGTCTCACTTTGTTAATAGATTTCCTATTCCAGTCCATTATACAGGCATTATTAAAATCATCCCACTTTTTCTTGAGGTAGCTTGAGTTACCATCCTTTGAAATCAGCCTAAGAAAATAATTATGTCCTTTGGTTAAACCTGGTCCCAAATCTGCTTTTATGTGCTGAGAGCAGTTTCATTGGCTCAATATAATGGAGGTTCAACAGTAAAGTTTTGCTCATCACATTATTATTTACTATCTTATATTATAAGTCACCTGCTTCAGTTATGGAAGCTTAATACCAGAATGAAGTACCACTGCCATTTATTGAGTACATTTTATTCAGTAGGTATGCAGCTAGGTACTTAAGATTTAGACCTCAAAAATTTAACTCTATGAGATAGGTAACAATATCCTATTTTAAATATGAAGAAATTAATGCCCAGAATGTTTAAGGATTGTTTCAGAGTCACATTCAGGTCGTCTCAACTCCAGAAACAATGGCATTAGAATGAGAGAGGATGAGTCCAGTTTTTGTGTCAAAAAGCATAAATCTTATTACAGTTCCACAAAGATGAGGTATTTTTGAAAATATAAACCAGTACATTTTGCTGTAATATTCTCTACTATAATTATTTTGACTTAAAATATGATTACAAGATTTCTCTTATCCTTATTCTCTTAACTCATCTCCATTTGTCATGCAAGTCTTCACTGAAGTAATTTAGAAACTGTGACCAGGATGATCTTTTTAAAAACATTAACTGAAATAAAATGATACCTTTATTTAAAACTCTTTGATAGCTATTCATTTTACTCAAACTAACCTAGCAAAATTCCTAATATAGCTAATGGCTTCAATGCGATCTGGCCTTGCCCTTTTTTTTTTTTTTTTAATTTGTGTTGTAAGCCTGTGGGTCTCAAACTTTCCCTGCACCTGGAGCACTAGTTTGAACTTTTTAAATTTAAACTCCGCCTTCCCTGTGATTCCTCCATTTTCCCAGTGTTGGAGAAAATGTATCTGAGGTGGATACTCAACGCTTTGTCTCAAGTTGTGCCCATTCTCCCCATTTCTGCACATTTCCAAAAAGCAGCTGTGTTTATACTAAAAAGCTTGGCATTCCCAATACAAATTGTTTTGGACCGAGATGGACACATAATAAAGAAAAGTCCTTCACTGGGACTTTGAAAGTGGGGTCAAAAAAAATTAAATCTTAGACTTAATTTTCCAGGATGAAAAAAGAAATCAAAGCATAAACTGTTGGTGGCAGAAAAAAAAAAGACATTTTTTTCTTAAGTGAATTAGAAAGGACAGAAATTTCATCTGTGGGAAGACACATGTAAGTCAGACTACAGTAATACCCCATGGGAGCCATCCACGGCCGTGCCCCTCCTCTCCCACCAGACTCTTCCTGGGCTTCCTCCAGTGCCTCTTGCAATCAGTAGTCCTGGCCCCTGAGTCACAGCTGCACGCCTGACCTTATACTTCACAAGGCACCACTGTATTCTAATCATAAATATATTGGAAGCCCTGTGAAGCTGTCTGCACTCTACAGACTCACTGGATTAACCAACATTCTCCATTCCCTTAGAAAAACATGCGGACCTCTCACTGCAATTGTGGTTGAGTGCTCACTCTACTAGGCCCCTGTCCAGGACCTCACCACCCCTGATCCTCCTTCTTGACTTCAGTGCTTAACTAGAGTCAGCCTTGTTTGTTCCCTGCTACGCCAGTTGATTGTCACTAAGCTGAGTTTTTAAACTCAAATGCCTATTACAGAAGCCAATGGACTATGAGTGCAAAAATAAAAACAATATCTTTGTCATGAAATCTAAATTGAAGGTCTTTGGAAAGACTCAAGAAAGAGAGAAAAAAATATTTGAGGAAAGTGCTGTGGAATTGGATGTGGGCAAGTCAACTCTGAAAGATTGGGATACACATTGTTTTTTCAAAGCGTTCTACTCACATTTTTCCTCTGTTCTTGATACAGTTTGAGATATTGTAAACTGATGTTAAATTTTGGGTGTTGTTTATTCAAGATAGGTGATTCTAAACGCCAGTCAAATCTGCATTGATAAAAAGCTTTGGCCCTATGTCAAAAGTTTAGCAAACAAATAGCACACTTTCAAAGTTAAGTCAAAATAAAATATTTAAGGTAGGAATGTGTCACTTGTTTGGTCCACAACTTAAAGTGGTATTAATTAATTTACCAATTCCCCAACCTTCTGGATTTGGATGATGGCACTTTTATTTCCCTCCTATTGCTAAAGTTGAAATAGAGTTTGTTATTAGGTTCCCCCTACCCTTTCTTATGCAGTTTCTTCTGGATGATTTGGCATTTTAGCATCTGGATTATTTGGAATTTTAGCATTTAGCCAAGGTGAGGCAGAAAACATTGTACTGGGAGGAGGAGGGTTCAGAGGCAGGGGCAGCTAGAATTCAATAATAAGATATTAAATTTAGCTAGGTGAGATTTGTTTGTTTTCTTGCAAAGAGTGAATTCGCCATTACTTTACATAAGGAATATAAACCAGTTTTATGGTGTTTCTGTTTATTTTATTTGCTTCTATATTTATATTCACTTTTTGCTAAAAGGATTTGAAGTGGCCCATCGTAAAAACACAGTTCACTAAGACTGAACCATTAACTGAGAGTTGTTCCTACCGAGCATGTATTGCACTCCAATTCTATGTTGTATTTGAAAATGTCCTTGCATTTTAAAAATTAGAGTTGTAAACGGTTTGAAAAAAATGTCAGCTCTACAAAACTGCATATGTCTTTTCCTTCCTTTCCTCTCTGGCTAACCTTCTGACATTGTAGTAATCGGAAAGAAAAGAAACTTTATATGTAGTATGTGTTGCAGACTTAACATAAAGCCACATAAAAAAGTATCTGTAATCACTTTTTTTATCAGATGATATGTATGAATTGATTTTGTTTAGAGGTGTACACATAAGTACACATGTATATTCAGTTATGAAGAGGAAAGTGGTGTTTTTGAAGGTGACTGTGTTATAGAAGTTTTGTTTTTTAGGTATGGCCAGAACACCTAAAAAATTAAGTTTAGGGCTTGCTTACTTACAGATTTTATAACTTCAGTCTGAAACTTCATCACTGTTTTTTTGCCACCTTACACCAGAGACTATGCCAGTCAAATAGCTGGAACTCTTTTTGTTCCATTTTCTGCAATAAATGGTCCGCATGTTTTTCAGGCTATAAAAAGTCTACCAGATTGCTTATGGGTCTAATTTACTGACTCAATAAATCTGCCCCATAACTTGATTGACAACAGTGAGTTCACTAATTTCTAGCAGAAATTTTAGACAAAAGTGTCAGCTCAGGACTCCTCTTCTTGGGTGAGGGCACAATGATGCCCCCTATACATGCTTTGACCTGGATCCACCAGTGATGATCTTGCCACGTCACTTGGTGTTCAGTAGACCCAAAGGACATTGGTCTGATATTTGTAATCATTAAAGATGTCTAAGCCTCATTGTAGAAGAAGGAAAAGTATTGGAATTTTGAAGTTATTTTAGCTCTGTATTCTATGTCTTTTTTGGTCCTCAGAAATATACTTAGATTTGACTGGCTTCAAAGTATATTTAGATTGGATTGATCAAAATAAGGAGAGCTGGTTTCAATTTTTATTTTTTGACATCCAGTGTGACAGATGCGGGATTTTTATAAGAGGTTCAAACACAAAGAAGCAAATATCTATTTTAGCTAATAAAATAGCCATTGAAGAAAGTTGAAGAGGTTCATTACAGTTCTGATCTGCTCATTCCATTAAAGAAGTTATTAAAGATTGCTTCGGGATGTGGCCAAAGTAATGAAGTACTCTTAATAAATGTCATTCTTACAACTAATGGCTTCTAAGTAGCCGTTTTAAGTTTTAAACCTTTTAAACATTTTTTTGAATATTTATGATTTGGGGAAAGAAACTCTATTTATTTAGTATGTATCCCCTTGTATATCTCTATGAATGCATGTTTATATGTGTGTATATGTGTACAGGGCACTTCAACTGTAATTTGGGGATTCAGGTTGATTCTAATTCCATCAATGTGCACTTGAAATTGGAACAAATAGATGTTACTAAAATGTGCCCAACTTCACACTTCTAGCTGTCTTCTTTTACATATTTAATTTAGTTCTTTCCAAATCTCCACATAAAAGAAGGTCACAGCCAAATATAAGATTTGCAAATTTCATGAGGGCAGGGACTCATAATATTTTGTTTGCCCCCAAATCCAAGAAAGGTGCCTGGAATATAGCTTAAGAATTACAAGTGCAGGCTACAGAATAATATTGCCTGAAGGGGAATCTAGCACTGTCACTTACTTGCTATGTAATGGTGGGTACATTGTTTAACTTGTTCATGCCTCAGTTTCCTGAAATGTAGAATGGATCTGATATCTGCTGCTATACTTGTATCTAGGCTGTATCTATTCCTAGTGTGCATGATGACTTCAGTTCCAGCAAGATTTTGTATACTCCACTAACTGGATCATGAACTCAACTGAAACTAATTTTTAGTTTTCTCCTATCAATTAATAGCCCATTTGAAAATTTCCCTTTGAAATCCCGCAGATTCTTTAATTGAATAGTTAAATAACTGATCTGCTAATCTCATACAGAGTGGGTTTTGTGTTAGCCTCTTTCTTCCACTTTATATGTCCTCATGGTAGTATACAAATTGTTGGAACTCTTAAGATAAATATTGTGTGTGTGGTGTGTGTGTGTGTGTGTGTTTGTGTGTGTATGTGTGTGTGTGTGTGTTGTATGTTAGTAGAAAGAGTAACCGTACTTATTGGTATGGTACAACAATACTCCCCCTTTTTTTACAGATCAGTGTGGGCATCTGCCTGCTCAGATAATAGAACACATCAGTGCCTTAAATTGACTTGACATTACACTAGCCAACTCACATGATTCACATTTTTCTTGGAAAAAAGAAAAGAGACAAAAATCATGCTTTAATAGAAAAAGCATGCATATTGTTGTCTGGTTTAAAAATATAATAATTATTTTGTTCTCTTTTAATTTCACAATATTCTCCATCTTCCTATAAGTGGAATGTTTCTCAGAGGGATTGAGTCTAAATTTTGTGCTACAGGATGAAGAGATTAACCATGTAAAGGGGTAAGACAGAAGAGAGAAATATATGACTGCATGGTTTCTCAGGGATAAGGTGAAATCTGCTAAATTGCAGCGAGGCCAACTGATCATGGTTTCACTAGTTGCTGAGAGTCCTGGGGATGAGATGGCAGTTGTCTGCTTAGGAGTGATAATAGCGCCACCACATTGCTGGCAATATCAAAGGCTGCTGAGAGTTCACCAAAGTTAGGGACTAAAAAGGATGCACTGCAGCTACGCAGTCAAGTGGTATGAATGGTGTTCTACTATTCATTCTATTATCTGAGCCTGATGGCAGAGGAGTAAGGAATAGACCTTTGCAATTCAAACAGTGGTTTATGGCTCAATGGCATCAGCCCTCGCAAAGAGCTTGTTAGAAATGCAGAATCCCCTCACAACTACTGCATCAGAATATACATTTTAACAAGATATCCAGGTGATTGCTAAGCAAATTAAAGTTTGAGAAGCACTGGTGTGGACACCAATTTTGAGAGGGTTGGCTATGAAAGAAAGGGCAAAATAAGACAGTGGGTCTAAGGAAGAGATATAATTCATAACTTTTGTTATTGTTGTTACTATTATTGAGCAGACTGAACACATGAAAAATGATGATGGGCAAGCTTGAAAGTACAGATTATATCTAATGTCAACTATGAGCAAAATAGATACTATTTTCAGCATATAGATTTGGAAAAGGAGTCTCAGAGAGGTTCAGATACTTTGTCAGGTATAGAATGACATAATGAATCATTTTTCAAATGTGTCTCTCTGTCTCCAGATGCTTATGCTCATTGTTACGGTTAAGGCTGATTCTTAATGAGAAGAAACATACTGAATTAAGCAAAGGATGAAAGGCATAATTGTTAACTTCGGTACTATTATTGATGGTATCAAATGATATAGGCATTGCTTAATTTACTCATTTCCCACTTTCTCACAAAGCAAGTCAACCTGACTAATAAAATAATCAGTGGAAAACTTCAGAAGATGTATTTTGTGAAATGTGGGGTCATGACATATATAGTTGCTATTATAGTTGCTATTATTTGGGGAGGCTAAATATTATTAAAAAAAACTTGAATCAAATATAATTTCATATGAACAAACGCAGTCTCCTACCTGGTAGTCCATGAGTACTGTGGTGTTCAGCCCAGATAATCTTCACAGTATTGAGATACCCCATCTTTGAGCTACCCAGCTAACTCTTCTCCAGGAATTGTCCTTAGCTCAATGGATTTTTTGTCCTCTCCTTGGGCAGCTCACTCCCAATGACTATAAAGATTTAAACACCTAGCCCTCTTGTTTCAATTTGCTCTTCCTGGAGAGCATCTGAGCTCCCAAATGCTATGTGGGATCAGCTGAGTCCTCTGTTGCAGCTGCATTATATTTCAATTCAATGATGTGCTGGGGCCAGTTCCAAGTGTCTGCTAGGAGACAGTTTTGTGCATCCTTCCCGATTTTGCATTCAGTGAATTTATGTTGATAGCTTGAAATAATGAAATACATCATGAAAATCAGCTAATGCTACAAATCAAGGATTTTTTTTTCCAGAGAACTTGTTAAACTGCTGCCAGCATACCACAGGTTCAAGTTCTACTTCTGCTTAAGCATGCATTCCTTACTTCTCTACATTTGTCATTCTAAAGTGCACTCCTCACTAAACTCACTGCATGCACCTCCTTCGCAGCATCTGTTCAGAGGGAATGCACCTGAGACAATGGCATGTTTGCAAAAGTCACTTATTTTCAACACTTTACAGTAGGGTTTGGCAAACAATGATCAAAGGACCTATTCTTGTACATAAAATTTATTGGAACAGTGTCACCTATTTATATGAATCAATGACTACTTTCATGACAGAATGACAGAGATGTATATGACTCACAAAACCCAAAGTATTTAATATCTGGCCCTTTACAGAAAATGTTTGCTGACCTCTGAGCTACTGGATAACTTTTCTATCTCTCAAAGACCATTTAAGCTTAAAGTGTCCAAAACTAATCTCACTATCCTTCCTCTCCTCCATTTCCTGTACTGTTCCCTTACCTGTATATTTCTTCTTTGTTTTCCGTGTTATACTCCATCCAGTTTCCCAAGAAACAATTGAATCCATGTTTTCCCCTCCATCCTTATTGCATTAACATTCAAAATCTTGTATACTATTTTGTGCCACCTTTTATCGGTCCTCTTTGTAAGCAGTCTCTTCCCCTGTTAGTTTTCTCTCTCTGCTCACCTGAGAACTTTTCTAAAACACAGATTTTATCATACAAGTTTTAGGCTTAAAACCTCCATTCAGTCACCATTAATTGAATCAATAGCAAACCCCTTAACTTGATATATGTGTTCTTTTTTTATATGATGCTCCTGCTTTTCCAGTTTTACCTGTCAAGTCTCCTTCAAATGAGATCTCTACTTTATCACCACTGATGGTCTTTTACAAACCAGCAAAGCTCATTGTTCTTCTATGTCTGTGTAAGTAGATTCAGCTGTCTATTAAGGTTGCACTCTTTCTGATTCATAAAATCCTATTTATCTCTCAAGATCCAGCTCAAATATTCCTTCTAACTTTAAGGCTTCCATTGCTCCATCTAACAGAATTAGTTGCTCTTTCCTTGGCATTCACAAAACATGTTGTACTTATCTCTACTTTGTACCACGTTGTGTTTCAGTATTTGATTTTATATACAGTAGAACCAGCACTGTTTGCACATCTGTCTCTCTCCAGCCAGTGACTGAGTTCTCAGATCACAGACAATATTTTGTTATTCCTTTTTATCTTCCCCAGAATCTAGCACAATGCTTGACGTTTCATTGGTTCTTAATGAATTCTGCCTGTATGAATAAATAAATAAAAATGCATCCTTAGGAATGCACTGAGATTTGTCTTAGAGGGGATTTAAGCTTATCAAATAGTAGAAAGTAGTATACACTAGGTTATAAGACATTATCGAGTTTCAGAATTTTGAAAAAGGCTACTGCTTTCTGAGTAACATATTTTAATTTGAGGGTTTGAGTTTTGATGAAGGAAGGCCACATGCAATGTCTGGGACTAGAGAAAATTTTTCAATTTCTTAGGAAAGGTATTTCATCATTTTGCCTTGTAGTTTCCTCTGGGCTTGAAGCAGACAATAAGCATTGAAATTCCTACCCTTGACATTTTTGCATGCCCTTACACAATGGTTATGGGAGATTAAATAAATTACACAAATGGTATTTTATCAACTTTTCCCTCTTAAAATCATATGCTGAGATAGAGTTCCAAAAGTTCATGTTTCCTGATTTCTCAGCTGCTATAAAGTTGGACATAGCTCTTTAATTCAAAGGATTAAATTGGCTTTAACTGAAAGAGGAGAGCTTGGTTTTCTTTCACAAATTGCCATGGGAACATGAGTGCTGCAAAGCTATTATACCTCTCATCTGAAGCATTTCAAATAATTTGGAATATCTCAAACAATGACATTCGAAACCTCCCAAGCATGATCATCCAGGACATTAAAGTCAGAAGACCAGGCTATTTTATAATTTAGTACTGTTTCAGATATTCCAGTGGCACCAATTTAATAAATCAGAACTTCATCTGGAATAGTATTTGAATCAGTGATATTTTATAAAAGTCTAATTAGCACAGAATATGTGTGGCTAAAATGTAGCAGGCCCAAACACAAGACAGCGAAACTCTAGGAAAAGAAGGTAAGTCATTCAAGCTGTAACAGATGAAATTGACCCAGTGGTTTTTCCTATGATTATGTAAACATTAAAAACAACTTTTGGAAAAGTAGCCCATTGAAAATAAGGTTTTTCAGCTTTCAGAAATGTGAAATTTTACTCTTTGACGTATTACTAACTTGCAGTGCCATCTAATATAATCAGCAAGAGAACTGAAATAAGATTGCTTTTTCCCTCGTCCAGTATGAAGTACAAATTTTACCTTTTATCCAAGCTTATTGCTACTGCCAGCACGGTAAAAAGTTCTATATGAAAGTTATTTTTGACTTGGGATACATATATGTTTATTCTTAATTTTACTTCAGTATTGCTAGGAGCAAGTTCATTAAAGATGGATAGAAAGACAACTTAAAAAAACATAATTCTCTTTCAAAAAAAAAGGCTGCTCTTTTGATTTCTTTCTACATTAATAAAAGGCTGTTTGAATATACTTCAGACATCATGAGGCAAACATTCTTTCATGCAGTCTTAATCTTTTTCATCATTAACCAATTGTTTTTTTCTTTTTCTTCCCTTTTTTTGCGGAGATCTGAAATGACCTTATTTTGAATAGTCCATTATGGACTAAATTTTAGGTTTCTAAATACGCAGGGAACCTGTATTTTCCCACACAACCATAACAAAAATTCATTTTTTTTATAATGATTTTAACATATGCTCTGACTCATTGAAGAAATACCAATTTTTCCTAAGGGAAGACTACATTTTAACTGTTTCTTAAATCTTTCGCATTTTCTGACTAGTGCAGGCCAGATTCACTAAACCTTAAGCAAACACATCGGAAAATTTTGTTTTTCATTCTTAATATACTTCTTTCAAATATTCTCTCTTGTGTCACATCTTTCTAAGAGACAGTAGCTGGGTCTGTTTGTTGACAGTACGGGAGATAAGCTAGTGAGGGAAAACCAGGCAGAAGCAGCATGATGTGAAATGAAGCAGCATGGATTTATTTCATTTTCTACCTAAACAGAGTAAATGTGTGAAGGTAACTGCACTTTCAGCAATTAAAAAAGGTGATGTAAAAATAACTTTCACTTACCGGGAAATGGTTTCAAAATAGATTTCTCATTTGATAGCATAACCTCTTTTCTGAGCTTCTTAAAGCAATCTGATTAATGTTAAAGACAAAGTTAAAAAACAGTTTTAGTATTTTTCTTCTTCAGTACCTATAACAGAGAAAAATTTATGACTATACTTTAATTTTATTGCTGCTAAGCCGTTCCTAAAAATGAACTGGCAGATGCCATTAGTAGGTTAATTGATTTAATAATGTTCCTATGAATAAGCTAGCACTTCTGACTTGGACTGCTTTCTCAATTGATTGGTACTCTATAATAGAATTCTATAAAATGTATAGAAGCAGCAACGAGGAACTCAGCTCTGGATTTTTCAGTTAATTCATTAGCATTTAGAAGTCTAAGAAATTATTGCATTTTCAATTTGCTAAATACACAGCATTTGTTACTAATAATTAGGCACATGCTTTGCTTTTACAAAGGCTCTTTAAAATGCAGTCTTGTAAAAATCACACTGGAAAAAAAAAGCGTGTTAATAGCCTAGTGGTGTGTATTTTTCAAATGCCAGCACCTTCCAGGGATTTACAAGATGGAAGACATCAGGTATCAGTTAAGGTAACCTGCAGGACAGGCTTGGTTTGGGGAAAAGAGGAGGAAAGGGGAGGGCCACTGAGGAGCTGCAGGACAGGAGCTACTACCAGTGGCTCCAGAAGCATGAGGAGGGCCACTCTTCTCTAACCCATTTTCCGGAAAAAAATGCTGAGGTTTTGGGAAACAAGATTGCTACTTATTTCAGAGGATTATTGAATTCACCATTTGCCTGAAAGCCGAATGTTTCCAGATTAAAATCGATTTCAGCCCAGAGCCCAGGCCAATGACACATATCATCATTACAAAAAAATTTCTAGGAAGATTGCCAAGGTGGCAGAATAGAAGGACGCAGAGCTCATCCTCTCCCACAGATACACAAGAATTACACCCACAGACAGAACAATTCTCACAGAATACCTACTGAACTTTGGCAGAATATTTCTTACTTCAGAAATGCAAGGAGATTCTATTACTCTATTTATTTAACTATTTTAAAACTACTAGATTGTTTAATCTTTTAATAATAAGTATAGCTTTTATATTAACTTACTGAATTTCTATACATCAAAAATGTATGTTTTTTTTTACTCCAAGTCAGAGATACAATGCTTATCTATTTTTCAAGAGACTATCAAAATATAGATATCTGAATGATATGCTTTGCTTGTTGTAGATGCTATTGATGTTGTATGTCATAATTTTTGGTTGTATGACAATCATTGTAGAAATAAAGTATCAATGAAGTAAATAATACTTACCTCCAGAAAAAGTACAATCCCTACCTTCTACCAGGCTCTTAGAGTATGTGTGTGAGGGTAAGGACTGGGTGTTCTGTAGTTCAGTTGAGCACGGGCTTGGCTGCAAATTTATTTTTGGACGCAGAGCTCATCCTCTCCCACAGATTGTTATTATTTTCAGTTTGTTATTATTGTCAAATATTTTGAAGGCACAATGTAGACTTTCCTTCGGCAAGTCTTGGACTCTGAGCACTAAAGAGACTCGAACAAAACCTTTGTATTTTCCTAAACTACTTCCAGTTTTCCCAACTGTGAGTGGTCTTTCTTTGCATCACAGCCTGGCTGCCAGCCTTTTTGCTCTGGAGATGTTTTTTGTTTGATCATTTGCTTGATTTTTCTTCTGCCCTTTCCCTAGTTTTCTGGGCATTGGAAAATCTGCATCTGTCCTCCTACCATTACTGTAGCCTTGGAGTGCTGCTCCAACGTAGTCAGTGAAGATGTGGAGTGACTAAAGAGATTTTCAGTAGCTTCCTTGACCCAGGGACAACCTTCAAAGGGCCACTATTTTGCATTCAGAGAAGAGCAAGAACCAGGGGATCATCAGTGATCATCTCAAAGGATGCCTGCCATAGTTAATTTCATTCAGTGAATTTAGTTTTCTTAGTATGGTAAGAAAACAAAGCAAAGCAAAGAAAAACAAAACAAAACAAAACAAAAAAAAACACCAAAATCATCAAAAACAAAAACCTATGAAGATTTTATGACTTATCTGGCTTGTTCATGTATTTGTGATGGAAGTGCTGGTTTCTTATAAATTTAATTTCTACATCCTGACTAGTAGTAAAAGTCTTAACCAATAAGTCTTATTATAAGCCATGTGCATTTTAGTAGAAAGAATTATTTCTTAAAAATGTAAAATTTACCCACTTTTTATATAAATATGTAAAATTATATGTAGTGATTTATATATGAGTGTAGTTTTATTGTTTTTCACAGTTGGTATCCTGTGGACATCAGTTCAGTAGAGGGGACCAGGGTCAGAGTGTAAGTTGCTGGTTGGGAGGAGGTGGGCAGGGGACATGGGCAGTGCTGCCAACCTGAAGCCAATAAGTCAGGAGATGGGGTGTTGGGGAGAGAAGGGGGTTTGGGGGGAACAGCCAGTAGAGCACTGGGACTGCCGACAAGCAGACTGGCTGCTCCTCATCCTGTGAGTTTCAGAGCATTAGAGCATTGGGAGGTTTGGGGAAGATGTGGACAGTGTAGATGCCAGCTCCAGTTTCAGCTGGGATGGTGTTCGGGACAATGAGGAAGTCCCCACCCAAGGGGTCTTCAACCACTGAGAAATAAGCTTGGGAGAGAGGGCGATACTACTCAGGGTTTGGGTAGGGCACTTGGATAATATAGGCAAGGGGCGGGTGTGGTGGCATCAGAAGCTGTGGTGGAGGTGCCAGCCACAGAGGAACAGTGGGGTGGCAAGGGGCTATGGCCTGGGGGGGGGGACCCAGGCCTTTGGGCAGCCCTCTGAACTCCACAGTGGTGGAGGCACCAGGCTCAATGGGACTACTTCTTGGCCATAACCTCTTTACAGCACTGGTGGCTCAGCATGGCCCAGGAGGCTCTCTGTGCCCACAGCTCGTCCGTCTGGTGCATGAGGCCCCTCACCCAACTACCCAATCTCTGTCCAGGGCACACGGAAAAATCCCCACATTCTGGCTCCTCCTGTTCACCTCCATGTCATTTGCATGCACTGTAGTGATATAGTACTATGTTTATATACTATTTATATAGTAGAGGTGTTTTTGTTAGTAAAAAAATCTTTAGACCCCTGGATCATACATTTGCTTTGAAACAAACACTACAGGTAAATAGAGCACTCTCCCTAGCATGTCCACATCAAACACAGAGTAGCCGTTTTCCACCTTCTTTTAAGGCTTAGCTCAATTCCCCATTTTAAAGATGCTTTCTTCTTTAGTGAATTATTTCTCTTTTCTGTGTTTTAAAGGACTATATGTATTTGTATTCATTCATCATGGTTTCTACTGTATTATATCATACAGATTTATTTGTCCATCAGTTCCACTAGGACTCCAGTAGAAGATGTGACAAATAATAAATGCCCAAACATGTTTGTTGACTTATTTAATCCAGAGTGTTATTACAGAACAGGTTTCTTTGGTATCCTTTTAGGAAATGTAATAAGAATCTTATTTTTGCATGATAATACGTTTTTTGGTTTAAATGACTAATGATAATTTCAAGTAGAATAAAATGCTATGAATTGTACAATTAACATTTCTACCTTTTTCTCACATAAAAAATAATTTTAATATGTCTGGTAAATTGACTTTGGCTAGTGGTCACTATAATATAGAGGCTACTAGAAAATAAATGAAAACTGTATTTGAAATTAAGACAAATAATTTACTGAAATCCACAAAATTGAAAATTCAGTAAGCAAAAGTAACAGAATATAGCTTCCTAAGAAACAGATGCAAGGATTATTTGCTTCAAGTTAAAGCTTCCTTTGCTGAATTCATTTGGTTGAAGTCCCAGTAAATCTGCCAACACAGCAGCCACTTCTCTTGATATTTACTCATATTTCCTAGGAATTTGGTTATGCTCAGAAAGTTTGGAGCCAGTTCTTCATGTTGAGATGCCAGTGCATTGGCAGTCTGAACTGTGACAGGGCTTCACAGAATCATTATTTATGGCATTTTATAATGTCTTTTTAAAAATGCCTGGATACTTCCTAAGTAGCCTTCTGTGACTTGACAGTATTAGTGTTTCCAATCATTCTCAGACAGCCAGTTCCTTTTGCTTTTAAGTTAAAGGAAAAGTTTTTTTTTTTCCTTATTATTTTGTATTACTTAGCTGTCAAACCTTGAACATAGAACTATCATGGAAGCAATACTGGTGTGAAAAATATTATAAAATATTAAATGATTGGTTTTTCATTTCTTATATCAACCATGCGTTTATTAAACATTCTATATTTATACTAAGAAGACATTAATATTTTTCTTTTTTTAATGCCTGAAACAACACAAATTTATTTTCTCACAGTTCTGTAGGATGAAAGATTAAGGTGCCATCAAAACTGGTTTCCAGTGAAACTTCTTTCTGGCTTGTGGATTGCCACCTTCTTGCTGTGTCCTCACGTGGCCTTTCCTCTGTGCATGCATGGGGAGAGAGATCTCAGATTAAATTCTATTCTGTAGGATTTCAGTTCTATCATATTAGGACCTTTTCTATTTTTAAGACAATTTGTAAATAGTCCTGTAGATTAAGATTCAGACTGAAGGAGAATACTCTGCCTTCAAAAGGCAGAAGAAATATTCACAAGTCAGGCAGGCAGTCCTAGCACTAATAGGTTTTCCTCTGGGTAAGATATTTTTACTCTCTTGTGATCCCTTTCTTAAATTATTTAAAGAATTCAAAACTCATTTTTCCTAGATTGGTCCTTGATAGCCCCAGAAGAGTAAAACCGAATCAATATCTTATTTAAAAATCAATTTTATCTAATAAGTATTTATCAAGCACTTATGGAGTCAGGTCTTATGTTGAGACTTGAGAATTTTGCTAGGATAAAACGTGTGAAATCCTTGTCTTCATTGAGCTTAACTTCTCAAATAGGTGACAAATACTAACTAAACAGTATTTATTCAGTTAAAATTGAGAGAACTGCTGTGAAGGAGAACAAAGAGAACTATTCTAGGTGTTCTGGAAATACTTCTTTTTTATTGAAGTATGGTTGATTTAAAATGTGTTAGTTTCAGATGAACAGCAAATCGATTCTGTTACACTGGAAAGACTTCTTTAAGAAAGTTCCATTTAGGATCATTTTAGTACTATATTAGATTGCTATTGGCATAAACTCAGTGGTTGGAAACAACACAAATTTATCATCTTATAGTTCTGATGATCAGAAGTCCAAAATGATTCTCAGTGGGCTGAAATCAAGATTTTCAGGGATACACTCCTTCTGGGGGCAGAATTTGTTTCCTTGCCTTTTTCCGCTGTTAGAGGCACCCACATTCCTTTCTTTGTGGCTACCTTTCCCCAATTCAAAGGCAGCAACTATGGTTGTCACACTGTTCTCATGCTGCCGTCCCTGTGGTTCTCTCTCTTCTGCCACCCTCCCCTACTTTTAAGGTCTTCTGTGATTACACTGAACCCATCTAAATAATCTGGGATCATCTGTACATATCAGGGTCAGCTGATTATCTTTGCCTTATTTCCATCTGCAACTTTAGTTCTCATTTACATGTAATCTAATATTCACAAGTTCTAGGGCTAGGATTTGGGCATCTTTGGGTGGCCATTATTCTTCTTACCAGAAGTAACAACTTAAATGAGTAGGACTTAGTCCAGCAAAAGCAAGCAAGGAAGAAGTGCATTTCAGTCATAGGAAGCAACATGAGAGAAGGCTGTCATTTGGAATGGAGGGGTATGACCAGGACTAAGGTGATCTACCCCTCGAGCAGGGAGTAAGGGTAGGAGTGAGGCGATCTGTTGACCTCCTTACATAATGAGAATCAGTTTTTTGGTCAAAAAGTACAATGAATCACATTATTTAGAGGCCCTTAATCCCTGAAATTTCTAATGAAATGAGCATTTCCATCAGCATTAATTCTCAACAGTTGTTAGTGTATTTATTTAAAAGCAGGACATAGACCCAGTATCAGAATGACTAAGTCTAGTGGGGAAAGTTTTTTTCTCTGTTCTTAACACAAAGTGGGATAAACTTCATCTTTTAGTAATGTGGGAAATTTTTGGTGGGTTCTTTAGGTGGCCACATCAGAAAAAATTGCCTATGTGAACACAATTTGAAGCTTTATCAGTATATTCTGCAATAATATGCCACTCATAGTTTCTTTTTATTTTCTTTCTGTTTTGCTAAATTTTTGAATTTTTGCATTGTCATTGAACAAATTGAACTATGACTTGTGTTTCACAATTGACATAGCTGTTTTATGGACTATCATGTTTCATATAGTAACAAATTTATCTTTTTCTCCTTCTGTAATAACATGAGACTGGGTTACTTGTGACAGTATTGCCTTATAACTTGGAATAATCCCAAAGGATCCCTTTCCGTATTTGCTGTTTGTCAACCCTCTCTCCCTCCTCCACCAATCAAGGCTTCCAGTATCAGGATTCCTCTCTTAAAGGTGTCTCTTATAGATGGAATATTTGTGTCACTCTCAAATGTATATGTGAAGCTCTAACCCCCATGTAAATTGGTGCAGCCACTATGGAAAACAATATGGAGGTTTCTCAGAAAATTGAAACTATCTGACCTAGCAATTCCACCTCTGGGTATTCCACCCCCCCAAAAAAAATGAAACCACTGATTTGAAAAGATTAACGCAACCTCATGTTCATTGCAGCATTATTTAAAATAGAAAACGTATGGAAACAACCTATATATGTATACAATGGGATGTTATTCAGATGTAAAAAGGAATGAAATCTTGCCGTTTGCAACAACATGGATGGACATGCAAAAGATAAATACGATATGATCTTACTTATATGTGGAATCTAAAAACAAAACAAAATAAAACACACAAAACCCAACTGAGCTCATGGATAAAGAGAACAGATTGGTAATTGCCAGGAGAAGAGAATGGAAAGTGGGCAAGATGGGTTAAGTGGGTCAAAAGGTACAAATTTCAAGTTAGGAAATGAGTAAGTCATGGGGATGTGATGTGCAGCATGGTGACCATAGTTAATGATGCTGTATTACACATTTGAAAGAAGCTAGGATAGTGGACCTTTGAAGTTCTCATTATAAGAAAAAAAATTACAACTATGTATGGTGATGGATGTTAACTGGACTTATTGTAGTGACCATTTTGCAGTATGTACATATATTAAATCATTACATTGCACATCTGAAACTAATATAATGTTATGTCATTATACCTCAATAAAAAAGATCTAATATGAACAAGTAAAAGCAACAACTACCACCTATGAATTGTCTTCTTGTCTTCAATATATGCCTATGAAGTTACCAATACACATATTTTACTTCCAGAGCTTGAAGAATTTTAAGGCTCTTTACAAGCATAAATTTTCTTACATGACATGAGAATGAACCTTACATAAAATTTACATGACACTTGTCAAGCATATAATTTAAAAAAAAAAACTGAGAATCTGTAATTTGACCTTCAGTAAACTAAGACTAAGTGGAAAATACTTTTCAATTGAGAATGAAGGGTAAGTGACTGGAGAGATGGAAAATAAGTCACCCAGAAAGTCTGAATTTCTGCGAAATTTCACAAAAGCTCTAATTTAGTCTAGGATTTTGAAGACATACTGACATTTAAACAAATTTGGAATTTAGAAGCTATTAATCCTTGCCAAATATAAATATGTATTTCTTCTGCATCATAACTAACAAACTTTCTTTTTCTTCTTAAGCCCAGTAAAAACTTCATATTAATTATATGAAACACAATCTCAACTAATAAAAACGAATTATAAGCCTTGAAAAGAATGTCACCTGTTCAATTTACATGACTCTTCATTTTTAACCAGAGCTTCAACTCGAATGGTTCTTTTTTTTCATAGACACTGAATAAAGGAATTGTTAGAAATTGACCTTGCTAATTAGGTTCTAAAGGTAAAAAACTTTAGTGGTGTCAAGATGACAGAATTGAATGACTAACAAAGGAAAAGCGAAGTCTGTATGAAGTCACCATACTTGAAATTTTTCTCATTTATAAGCATGTCACTTCACCACTAAATAAGGATTATTGTTGAGAAAAATAGGATGTTATGTGATTTTTCTTCCTTTTAATGTGGTCATAGATAATCATATATCCTGCAAGTAGGGAGCATTTGTGTATTCAAAACTGAGTCAAGGAGGAGAAAAAAGATGAGGATGTTAATCAGGAGAAGAAAGACAGGCACAAAGTGTTACCAAAATGCAAATAAAAATGGGGAAGAATCACATTTGCATATAATTTTAACTGAATACTGCTTATCAAATATCTAGAATGTTTTATGATTTTAAAAAGATAATAGACAAATCTAGTTACAAAGTGTATAATCGGTTAATACTCAAACTGTGTACAACATCTCAAAGATAAAGAACATTCAGTGCTGGCCTTGAGGATTAGCCATTTTAAGTCATTCAAACTGACAGTATACTCAACTTTGTTACTATAGGAATCCCTTTTATAGAAGGTCGGAACCTTATTCATGGAAATCTCAAGGGGAATAAGAGCGGGAAGAACTGTAACAAAGATTTTCAGAACCAAAGACAATGTGAGGGCCCATCATGCAAAGTGTTGTGACTCTTTCTTCTAGCTGCTTCCTGAAGTATCCTTCTGTCCCAGAAGTTCAGAGCCATGTTGGCACTCCCTGGAGAAGCTGCAGTATTTAGCTAATAATCATGAACAGTCATTATTTGTAAATGTGGTCAATTCTAAATTGTATTCCCACCCTTTCTGGATCAGCCAGTTCTCATTTTTCCCCCCTAAACGAGCCATTTCTGTCTCTGCACTTTCCACTCTCACTCAAGAATAAATTACTTTCACTTTAGACTGAGAAGTCTCAGAATGTGCCAAGATCATCCTAGAGTTGGGTGGGAGAGTAGGTGCTCCACAGGGAAATCCGTGTGATTCTGCATGTGGTAGAGACAAAACCAAACAACATTATTAAATAATAGGTTAATTACAGAAGTTCTAGAAGAGAATTCTCTGGGTGATTATCTTCCCTGATGGAGTTACTTGGTTGTGGAAATGAGCCCTACTGAATAGGGCTTGGAACCTCAATGGTAGGTCAAAGAGAAACCAAACTCCTCTGGAAAAAATGAAAATGGGTTTTGGGGACTGAAATAAGGAATTCTAGGAAGATTAATATGGGAGTTCTGATAGAGACAGAGGGGCTATAGGAGCATGGCAAATGACCAGATCTTGCACAGAAGAAAACTGCAGTGACAATTTCCCTTAAGGGAAGAATACCCAAGGTACTTTAACAAACATTGCTTAAAACACTAAACAAGCCTTTTCCCTAATCCAAGTGCCCAATATATATGATCTAAAAGTAGAGAAATAGTGAGATTGAGTAGTATGTGGAAATTCAGTGCAACTCTTCCCATCTATCTCAATTTTAGTCTTTGCTCGTGTGTCTTCATTCAGTAGAATGACTAAAATGCAATGAATGACTGCATTGAGGTACCACCTCACACTAGTCAGAATGGCCAAATGGCCATCATCCAAAAGCCTACAAATAATAACTGCAGGAGAGGATGTGGAGAAAAACGGAACCCACCTACACTATTGGTGGGAATGGAAATTGGTGCAGCCACTATGGAGAGCAGTATGGAGGTTCCTTGAAAAACTAAAAATAGAATTACCTTATGATCCAGCAATCCCACTCCTGGGCATACATCGCAGAAAAGAAAAAAACACTCTAATTTGAAAGATACACATACCCCAATGTTCATATTCATAACAGCATTGTTTACAATAGCCAAGACATGGAAGCAACCTAAATGTCCGTTGATGGATGAATGAATAAAGAAGATTTGTTTATTTTCCCCATTTACTTATTCATTCAATCATTTATTCCCATCAATATGAACTCATGGATATTTATTTTATACTTCAGGTTATGATCCAATACTATCTGTGTGTGTGTGTATGCATGTGTGTGGCTCAAATTGTTTTTATATTTGGCAGTTGGAAGCTCTTTCATTTGGTACCAAGTCCTTTGACATCTCTCTACCATTGTTTGTGTTTTATAATTGTAATTTGTTACAGTTTTGCCCACTCTTATTCCCCTTGAGATTTCCATGAATAAGATTCAGACCTTCTATAAAGGGGATTCCTATAGTAACAAAGTTGAGTATACTGTCAGTTTGAATGATTTAAAATGGTTAATCCTCAAGGCCAGCACTGAGTGTCCTTTATCTTTAAAGTGTTATACACAGTTTGAGTATTAACAGATTTTATACTTTGTAACTAGATTTGTCTATTATCTTTTTAAAATCATAAAACATTCTAGATATATGATAAGTAGTATTCAGTTAAAATTATATGCAAATGTGATTCTTCCCCATTTTTATTTGCATTTTGGTAACACTTTGTGCCTATGTCTTTCTTCTCCTGATTAACATCCTCATCTTTTTTCTCCTCCTTGACTCAGTTTTGAATATACAAATGCTCCCTACTTCCGGGATATATGATTATCTATGACCACGTTAAAAGGAAGAAAAATCACATAACATCCTATTTTTCTCAACAATAATTCTTATTTATTTTCTCAACAAATATTCTTATTTAGTGGTAAAGTGATATGCTTATAAATGAGAAATAATGTCATTTGCAGCAACGTGGATGACCTAGAGATTACCATACTAAGTCAAGTAAGTCCAATAGAGAAAGACAAACATCATATGGTATCACTAATGTGTGGAATCTAAAAAAACGAATTTATTTACAAAACAGAAATAGACTAACACACATAAAAAAACAAACTTATGGTTACCAAAAGGGAAAGGTGCATAGGGATATGTTGGAAATTTGAGATTAACAGATAGACACTACTATATATAAAGTGGATAAAAACAAGTGCCTACTGTATAGCACAGGAAACAATATTCAATATTAAAATAACCTATGATGGGAAAAGAATCTGAAATATATATATATATATATACACACACACACACACATATACATATATGAATCACTTTGCTGCACACCAAAAACTAACACAGCATTGTAAGTCTTCACTGTATACTTCAATAGAAAAAAATCCAATAAATGGATAATACCAATTACTGTTGAAGAGTTAGAACAGCAGGAACTCCCATTCATTACTGGTAGAAATGCATAATTGCATTCTCACTTTGGAAGATAGTTTGGCAGTTTTCAAAAGAGCTAAACAGAGCCCTACTATACAATCCCAACAGTTGCACTTCTGTGTATTTACTCAACTTACTTGAAACTATGTCCACACAAAAACTGGTATGCAAATGATTATAATATCTTTATTCCTAATCACCCCAAACTAGAAGCAACCAAGATGTCACTCAGATAAATGTATAAACAAACTATAATACAGTCATACAATGGAATAATATCCAGTTTTAAAAAGGAATGCATTAACAAGCCGTTTAAAGACATGAATGAATTTTAAATGCATATTGCCAAAAGAAAGAAGCCAGTATGAGAATGCTACAAACTGTGTGATTCCATTTATATGACATCCTGGAAAAGGCAAAACTATAGAAAATTTAAACAGATCAGTGATTGTCTGGAATCTAGAGTGAGGGAAGTTTAAATAGGTGAAACAGAAGAATTTCAGGGCTGTGAAACTACTTTGTATGATAGTGTAACTGTGAACATATGGCACAATTCGTGAACCTAGGTACTCATAGAACTTGACAGCTCAGAATAAATCCTACTGTACATAAATTAAAAACATAAGATGGAGGGCATGAATCCTATAATAGAATGCTATCTGTGGCAGAAGAATATAGCTGTATTACAGATACAAGAAACGACCTCATATTGGGGTTGGAAGCAAAAGCTGCTGACCTGTGTAACTTTGGAAGTGAATGGAATCTTTTAGTCTTACAGATTAGAGAAATATACATAACTCTGTACTGTAGTTGATAAAGTTGTTTTACATAGAGGTACAGATTTACAGTTCTGAGACCACTGTACATGTATCCTGAAATTCAGCAATTATGTAAATGAATAGTGGGTGGTAGGGTTTCTCACTCTCAGATTGAAAGGGTACATACCAGCAAGGAGAGGAGGCTAGAATGATCCATGACATAAAGGACTCAGCTGGAAACAGCAGTATGAACTCATGTTTACCTTTGCATAAATACAGATGTTACGTAGAGAAATAATTACAGATACATGTACATGCATGAGCTAATATTGCATATGTATTCCCTTGCTTAGTCAGCTGAGAACATCTAGAGGCAACAACACCCCAATAGCAGTGAGTACACTGAGTATCCAGATCTTGGTTTCTAATACCATTACCAATGAAAGGAACTAGGGGTACTTGGAGAACAGTTGATTTAATAACTACTGGGGCAGGGGATATACAAGATGAGCCTAAAGCATTCTACAGTAGCTGAAATTAAGGTAGCACTAAAAAAATAACAATTGTAAAACACAAACAATGGTAAGGGATGTCAAGGGACTTGGTACCAAATGAAAGAGCTTCCAATTGCCAAATATAAAACAATTTGAGCCACACACATGCATACACACACACACAAATAGTATTGGATCATAACCTGAAGTATAAAATAAATATCCATGAGTTCATATTGATGGGAATAAATGATTGAATGAATAAGTAAATGGGGAAAAATAAACAAATCTCCTGAGCAGAAGAATTTCAAATAATGTATGTAGATAATCTACCCTCCAGGAGGTGGAGTGGAGCTCTCCACCTCCCCACACTGTAAGGGTAGGCTGCACAGAGTGACTGTCTTCCAAAGACTACAGTATGGAAAAGAAGAAAATAGTAACTTTAGAAAGGAGAAATCTGACAAATTCTATCTTAACTCAGGTGATCAAGTTTAACATTACCAGTGAAAAGTCATGCTGACAATATGTACTTTTGATAAAATGCAATGAAGATGACATTTGACCTCTGTGGTTTTCCTCCTTCCTTCCTCCCATAACACTAGGCCTAATTATAAGAAAAATCCCAATTGAGTATTCTAAAAAACACCTGAACAATACATCTTAAAATTGTTAAAGTCATCGAAAATAGGGCAAGTCTAAGAAACTGTCATAGTCAAGAGTAGCCTAAGGTGACATGATGACAAAATGTAATGTGATATCCTGCATGGGATCTTGAAACAGAAAAAGGATATTAGGTACAAACTAAGGAAATGTGAATAACATATGGACTTTAATTAGTAATAACGTATCAGTATTGGTTTGTTAATTATGACCAATGCACCATACTAATGTAAGATGTTGACAAGAGGGTAAACTGGGTGTGGACAATATGGAAACTTCTGTGCTATCTTTGTGACTTTTCTATACATCTGAAACTGTTCTAAAATCTGAAGTATATAAAATATTAAAAGTTTAATCCTTAAAATTGAAAATTACATTTCTTATAGTACAGTTCTAGATACAGGAACTTGAGTAAATATATAAGCTTCTGATAAAAGCTGAGAAAAAATACTTCTTATTGACAGAGGGCTGACTATAATAAATAGTGTAATTAAAAGAAGAATGTAAACAAGGTGTAAATATCTGAATATAATTCAAAAAGAAAGGATGACAGTACATTCTGTTCAGTCCTATATCCTAGCAGCATTGAGGAAGATATCTTATTATCTAGCATCTATTAATCAGCTTGGTGGGAAATATATACCACAAAACATTAGAGTGATGAAGATTTTCTTAAAAGTCATCAAGGTAAAATTAGTATTTTATTTCACTGCTTGGAGGAAATAACATTTAGCTTTAATTGTCATTATCATCACTGGCAAGTCTTGTTTGATTTTGTTAACAATTTATTTTGTTAGAATTTTAGTTGTTATTAAAGTATCCTAAAGAGAAAGATCCATCTTTAGGAAGAAGCCATTTGAGATAGAAATATATGTGACAATACAGTCATAATTTCACAGGTGGGAAACATGTTGATTTAAAATATGAATAGAAACTATGCCATAACTTCCAAGCATTTTAGATATCATAATCATTAATTCTTATGTATTCTGTTTCTTATGCTGCTTTTTATCTCAAATTTAGTTGGATTATTCACTTTGGAATACACTCTTAATCAAATGTATATATGATCAGTACTGTTGTTAGCAACCTGATTATCACTGGCTAAAACTCTGTGTTCTTGATTGGTTACTATTTTTATAAAAATGTTTAAGATAATATATTATGCAGTTTAGCAAAATGGAAAGGTGGGTCCCCTTACCAAACCCATACCTACTCAACAGGCTGGAAGGCAGAATGATTTTGTAATAATCAACATTTGTGAGATTTCTTACTACATATCATGGTGGAAGGAATGTTCATAGAAGAATATAGTCTGGTAGGAAGCAAGGTGACTTTGTAAAAAATATCAACATTTTAAAAATAGCATCTCCAAGACTCTATTTACTGAAATGCCTATATTTTACCACTGTTTTCACATCAACACCAATGGGTAAACATATATAATTTTAATGATCTAAAAAGATACGACTTTCTTAGACATTGTGATTATTTCTGTGATTACAACATGGCAACTCAATATATAAAAACACATCTGTTGTTTCTAATTATACCTGTTCCTGAACATTTCCATCATGCTAATTTCAGTTACTGAGTGGAATAATTGAATTTGCCTTTCCTTTCATTTCCTATTTGTTTAAGCAAACACCTGGGGAATTCTGCCTATAGGAAGAAATAAAATAAGATGATTCAAAGATACAACTTACAACAAAAACATATTGTTTTCATTTTGTGCTGCTATTTATGTAAAGTTCAGAATTCTCATTTCTTTTTCCCGAGTTAAAACTGTTTTATCCTCTTTTGCTAGATACTATTGGAGGGGGAGTAAAAATGAACACCGCAATTTGAAAGAGTTACTCGGAAAATGACTTTGATTAAATTTTATAATAAGTAGAAACTGAAAAAAAATATTCAGAATAAACTAGTTTTTCCTATTCTTGGAATTCGAGTAAACTCATTATTTTCATTTAGATAATTTGCTTCAGTGCCTCAGTGAATCATATTATCAATCAACCATGATAGAGCTTCCTATATTCATCATTTTAAGCATTATAGATAATGTGAATTTTGCTGTTGCAGAAGATACATTGTAATTGAGGAGACATGTCTAACATAGAATTGAACATACATGACAGTTAATACTATTATCTATAATAATAAAATACATCATATAATCTATATGTTATTAATTTTCATGAGAGGGTTAAAAAAGATTAGGCCAGAGATACAAAGCTTTAAGAAAGGGGTGAATTCATCTGTGAGTCTAACAGAATAAATAAAGTTAAGACTTTCCTGAAGAGTGAAACATATATTTCAAAAAAATGAAGAGCTGAAAGGCAAAGAGCATGGTCAGATATGACTAAGAAGCTGGTCAACTTCTCTTTTATTTGGAACTCTGAATCAATGATACTGACAAGGACTTAAAAATCTTTCACAGATATGTACTAGGAGACCAAATTATTCTGATACATGAGTATAATTATGAAAAAAAGTAAACAAAAATCACATCTATACATCTATGCCTAGTAAAATTTTTAACTTTACCTAAAGCAGGTGATAGGAAGAGCTGCTTACCTAATAAGCGAGGGTGTGTCAGTCAATTTTCTTGACCCATTTCACATATTCCCTCCCATTCTCTAAAAATGTCTCCTCCTTTTTACTTCATGATTAATTGTCAGGGTGACTGAGTAGATCTTTCCTGAGCAATATAAATGTCATTGACTTCATGAGCTTCTCTTGAAACATGTTCGGTACCTCTTCTTAGAAGCTAAAAATCTTAGATTTTAATATTGTCACAGCCAGAGAATAATAAACTATCTTCCAGAACAGCAACGCGGCCAAACTTGTTGGGAATAGATTTCTAAAATTAAATTACACATGGCAATTGGTATTTTGCTGTATACATTGGCCTATCAGTAAAAAGTTATTAGAATATGCCACAGTTAATCTATTTTCATCTACATAAATCCTTTGATGAAACAAAAAGTATGAACTTCATTGATATTGCAATATCGACTCCAACTGCATAAGTGATTTAACTATTACCTAAGAGAATTATACATTATTTGTGTTATTTTACATGGAAGTTTTGGTGCTGTGATATGACACCCAGATCTCTCTTCAAGAATGCAGGACTTATTTCCTAAGCTATTGGGAATGCTGCTAAAGGTGTTTTTCAGGTATCTTCCTACTTTGCAGACTGTGTCATTTGAGGAGTTGCCTTAACATGGCCACACCTCCTTCCAGGGCATTCAGAATCCAGTGATTTATCAATGTAGGGGTACAGGCTGCTCCTTGTTCCATTTGAAGGAACACTGAAGGATGACCCCAGCTCTAAAGCTCCCTATTGGAGTCAGCAGAGGCCTTCACTGGATGCACTGCAGCTCAACTTCTCCTCCTGACCTTTTTTGCTTTCTTACCTCTCATCCCAAAGATTTCCATGCCAAGCATATTTCCTAAAAATTTTCTTTCTCAGAGTGAGCTTCCCACAGAGTGCGCTTCCCACAGAGTGCAACCTGCAAATATTTTAAAATATATTCTTGTATGTGCCGAAAATTTCTTAACCAAATATCAAACCCATATTTCCAACTTCCTACAGAGTCCTGACTTGAAAGCACTATGTTTGCTTCAAGTTCTTCATGATGAAAGCATGCTCATCTCTTTAAGTTGTTATATAATAATGTTTATTACTGTTCCTTTTATTCCATTCCTGAAGTTAATCTCCCTTCTTACACATGCATAAGTGAATGTACTATTAACTGAATAAGCCATCTAAAAATGTTGTCCATATGATGTTGGGCTTAAAGTAATTTAATAGTCGACTGTCTAACATTATTACCCAATACTTGGGGGATATAGAACAAGAAATGTATATCCTAACTGCAGATCCATATTTGGTTCACATTTTAAACATGATATTGCATGTGTAAATGGGTTTTTCTAAATTACATAATACGAGTTTTTGCAGAAAAAACTTATCTACTAGAGAAATCCCTATTTCAATATTTATTCAACAACACTTTCATTGACTGTTTAGAATGTTCTGGTAAATGCTATAATTTCTGAGGTAGAGTGAATGAAATAGACATGATCCCTACCTTACTAGTGCTATTAAGATAATAAAATAGGCAATTGATAAAGATGTATGTAGACAAGACTTATTTAGGAAGGCTTCAATAAGAAAATCCTGTTGAGCTAAGATCTGAATCATGAGAAGACATCAGCTGTACAAAGATCTGGAGAAAGCTTGTCCCGGGGGAAGGAAGATTATGTATAATGTCTCTAGAAGGGGCAATGACCTTGATTTATTGGAAGAATAAAAAGAAAGTTTATATGGCTAGAACACAGAAGCAGAGTATATTTAGGTTTCACTCTGAAGAAACAGACCTTGAGAGTTAATCACCAATTTATTAAAGAAGTGCTTTCAGGGCACAGAAATGTTAAAAGGAATCTGAGGGATCTGGATAGAGTGGTAATACTGTTCTCTACAGAAGGAAAACAGGATGGAGTTGAAGACAGAGTATAAAAACATAATAAAGAACCAGGTTATATTTTATTTGATGGGATGATTTTGAAATGTTTTAATCAGGAGAGTAACATGATCAGGGTTGTGCTTTAAAATGGTCACTCTGGAGACTGATGCAAAGAGAAAGGGAGAACAGATTGTAGAAGACCAAATCTGACAGCAAATAAGTTGATTGTGAGGGAATTGAAGTGATCTAGTGATGGTGGTCCAATCAACATATGGATAAAAAGAGATATGTAACCAGATTCTGAACATATTTTAGAGGTTGATTCCATACATTTTGCTGAGAGTTTAGAGGTAAGATATATGAGAAGGAGAAAAAAAATAAGGATTATGCCATGAATTTTCGCCTGAACAACTGGGTCGTGGTATGTACGAAGAGGTGGGTGATCCTTGAAGAAGAATAGGTTGAATGAGAGAAAATCCAGAGTTCTGTTTTTGGACAAGTGTTTATATCAAGTAATCAAATAGATCCAGAAGTTTAGAGCTCAGAGAAAGGTATGTGTTGGCGAATACATGTTTTGGAGTCAGGCATATACAGAAAGCATTTCCAGTCAGGATACTGGATGAAACTTTGTAGAGAGAAGGGGCAAAAATCAACGAGACATTTCAACGTTTAGAGGTCTGACAAAGGAAAATTCCAACTGGTGTGGGAAGAAAAAGTAAGGTGTATAAAAGACTGAAAAAAAAGTATTTGAAGAAGGAGGCATAGTCAACAGTGACAGATGTTATTGAATGAACAAAATGGGTGAATATTTGAACACTTAGAATTCTGCAGCAGTTCAGCAAGATGCAGGGCATTAGGGACAGACCTATTAAAATCCCAGGGTCTGTACAAACAACAAACTTTTGTGCAGTTAGTCTCCTCTGTTACCAGTATTCTAATTAAAGATAGTGGGGAGGAGCCTAATGATGAATTATTCGCATCCTTTCTAACCTTTAATCAGGTAGCCAATTCTAATAGTCATGAGTCATTGCAAATAGTGTTTTTTCATTATGCCCTTTAAAGTTTAAAAATGGTATGTCCATGCCTGCAGTACTCTCAACATTCTTTTGTACATTTTCTTACCTTTATTTGTGTTTCCCTTCCTCACCTTTGAAAGAATAGTGTAATATAGGGGCCAAAACCTAGTACTACAGTTGGAAAAGCAAATTCCAGGCTTTTCGCAGCCACTTTCAAATTGTATGACCTGTGCCTCACTTCTCTGTGCCTCAGTTTCTTCACCGGAAAATAAGGGAAAGAATGGTGTCTATTTCATGGGCTCTTGTGAGGATCAGTAGAATCCATATGTGAAAAGCCCTGGGGATATTGCCTGGCATATGGTATTTGCTACCATTTGATTATTGCCTAGAAAAACTCTTACTCATTTTTTTCCTGGATTCCCTTCTAAGAACTCTTTTCTGACAGACTTGGACAGAACTAATCATTCTCACCTCTGTGTGACCACTGCATTTTTACCTATACCTGTATCTTTTCCTGCTGCATTTCTTATACAGTTATCTCTCCCACTACACAATGAGCTTCCCGAAGGCAAGATTATATTTTACACTTCCTGTATCCCTGCAACAAAATAATGTGTCAAGCACATACTAACCAATGATTATCATTCCTGGCTGCCTGGCAGGATCACTGTGGGGAGTTCTCAAAATATGTAAGCCCTTAGATTAGTATTCAATAAGAAATTTAGATTCTTTTTTTAGAAATGTCATTGTGTGGTTTTTCATGTTCTGACAAGTTGAAATTCTCTCTGTTAGGCACACAGTAAATAGGTAAGTAAATAAATGAGCTATGCTTTTTCTTTGCCTACTATTTGTACATGTAAACATTCTTCTTTTTCATTCATTTTGGTGCCTTAGAGAAAAATTGCACTTATCGATGGAAAAGAACAGCTAGACATGATCTGATTTATGTAATAACATTTTATATTTGAATACTATTATGTATCACTTTTCAACTTTCTCTGATAAAGTCTAAATACTTATGTTTAGTACCTTTGAATTTACTTATGAAGTTCTCTGGGTATGATTTACCATCTTACCAAAGGAGAGTTTAATCTTGCAGAGGAAAATTTCAAAGTTGTGCAGAGAAATCATACCCAAGCTTTGAATATGTTTCTACTCTCAAGAGTTCTTCATTTGAATGTGGCGATTTATATTTGTCTAATGTATCCACTGGCCAAATTAGTTAAAACACATAAAATGTTCCTTATTATCTCTAGGTTTCCAAAGAGGGGAAGTGTATATGTAGATAATATGAGAAAAAACTTCTTTGAGGAAAATACATTTTAAAATAAATACAATGAAAATAAAACCCAGTCTCTCATTGACGCTGTCAAATTGTGTGTCATAACCATGAATTTGGATTATTATTGAAAAATAGGAATATATTTTGATAGAATTTCTTGATTTTATTAATAGTTTTAGTATTAGTAGCTTTTTATTACATTCACATCTATATAATTTTTTTGTTTGTTTTACTGGCAGAATTTTAGATTTTCTGTTGCAGTTTTCCAAAAGTTTTGGAATAGACACACACACACACCTACACAGACACACACACTTTTAAAAAACTGGCAGTGTAAATAGATAATTAGGAAAGTCATTTGGTGATCAGGTTAAAGTAAATAAGTCTGTACATGGGTAGTGGCCTTGGAACTGAAAGATGAAGTGAACCCATGTGTCTTCCTGTAATCCTAGAGCAAGTGTATTTTGTCAAAAGACGAATGGTTGTTTAGCAATATATCACCTACCCAAAGAACATGAGTGAAACCTTACCTCTTTTCTTAACTGTACTGAAATCCCCATGCACTCATTATTGCTCATTATTTTTTCATTTACTAAAATTTCCATTTGTCTTTATAATATAATTGGATATTTAAATGATACACATCATTTTCCATTTTGTATTGAAATCTCTCTTGTTATTTTCAATAGCAGATGTTTTAAACATTTCCTCACTCCAAATGTATATTTTGAAGAGAAGACATCCAATAAGATGTTCTCTCATTTGGAAGTCACTTGCTGTGTCATATTTGAGTACTCAACAAAATTAATAAGCTCACAAATAATGTAACAGTTTTCTACAGGACTTCTGGATCATTCAGGTTGAACCTATGGTTCCCTGAAATATTGTTGAAAAATTTTTTATAAAAGAGTTTTTAAAGGGTCTTTTGTGACAAATTCCTAGTACACATTGTTTTTCTGCCCTTCTGCTTTTTAAAATTGTCAGTATGTAGGGAAAAATCACTGAAATTGGGGGCACAATAATGGCAGCATTTGAGTTTCATTCAAATTTTTTTTCAACAGGGAAATTCTATCCTTTTCCTTTATAAAGCTGGAAATGAGTTTCTTGGATGGAACTGAAAACTCACTTGGGAAATCCATCTTCTCTTATGCTGTCAAGGAGGATGCTTTCAAATATTGATCTGAAAGGAAAATTCTGATTGATTACTATGAGCATGTAACCTCTGCTCTAAGCCAGGAATGTGATTGTGTTTATTTACTTAACTGTTCACTATTGATTAAAAACTTAGATTTTGTCCAATAGAGTTTCAAAAAATTTTTGTCTAATAGAAAACAATCCCAAATGTTATATTTTTAATTTTCTGCTAGCATTCATCAGTTTTGTGTCTGACTTAGTTTTCTAGTTCCCCAAAATACCTAGTCTCTCAAAATGCTATTTCTACCTGCTTTATCACTTACTGGTTTCCTATTTAACAAATTAAGTATATTTTTTGATATAGATCATTCTGTCTTTTAAAAAAGTGTTTTGAGCATATTACTAATCTTCATGCATTTTGTATGAGTATGACGGCATTTTTTTGTTTATGTCACAGAACAGTTTGATGTGATTGTGACATGTAAGCCGCAGAAAGCCTCAATGAACTGTCTCCCAGCCAATTAGGCTACTAAAAGTTCAACTACTTTTTCCCAAGACCAATATTTATGGTAAAGTTTTATGAGTGAGATTCTCCTTTGAGTATTTTTCTAGTTGGAAAGTACAATAAGAAGACGAAGTTCATGCCAGTCTTATTCCCAGTGTACTCTGAAAATTCCAGGTGATTAAGGGATCATGGACTCTTTCACTTATCTTTTGAATGGTTAAGATTATTTGTGGTCTAGAGTAACACAGGGAATAATGGATTATATTGCAGTAGCTCATATATAAACATAAAACACAAGTTTCACTCAATTTCAAAGGGTTAAGGTGTAATTGCATGACTGATAAGTCAATGATAAGTCAAACAGCAAAAAAGAATTAATTGATATTTTTCCTATGTATTATTATTGTTACAAATTAGCAGTTTTGGGGGAAGGAGAATGAAGCAACATACAATTTTTGTTGAATAATTGGTTTTCTTAAATCATAAGGCTGTGTAAGGATACATGCTTATTTTCTTCCATGCTTACACATTATTTAGATGTCCTCGGAAGAAAGGTAGCTAACCTGGGAACAAAAGCAAAATCCTAAAATGAATTTTCATTTATTCAGAAAAGAGTACGATAAAATCCTGAGTTATTTTAACTCTTAACTGCAGGGACTAATCAATAGTTTGAAATAGATTTTAAACACAATGTCCTTGTTTTCCCTTTTATACCATTCCTCAGGTTTGAGTTATGCATCACTGGTAGTGTTTTAAACCACAGCGTCTACAGCTGATCTTTATTACATGCTTTATTGCATACTTGAATCACATTTTTCAAAGCCTGGAGGTTTTTCATATTTCCTTTAGTGAGATTTATGCAATAGAATTTGTAGGGTCAGAAAAAGGGAATCAAGAAAAGAGAGTTGATGACTCTATTTAATGTAAACTTAGATTGCCACAGGCTAACTCAGACCTAAGGAAAAAAAAATCAAGTACCCAGTTTAAATCAATGAAGCTTTAAATTATTTTCTTTTTTAATTTTTTAAATTCTCCATTGAAGTTCCAATTCCACTAGCCTTCACAAGTGGCTGCTTGTGATGTTGGAATGCCTTCCAATTTCTTTTTTTTTTTCCCTCAATATCAAGGGTAACTTATTTAAGGAAAGATGCCTATCATAGATCTAGAATGCTTTAAAGAAAACTGTTTCTTGAATGAAAGGGCAATGTAAAAAAAAAAAAATCCAAGTGATCCTCGCTCTGTAAGATCCCCTTCAGCAATGCGCAGATGCCCTCCAGTATTTGGGGCAATCAGTAAATGAGGATCACTTCCATTATGAGTTACATATTTCACAGGCATCATGGTATAATATAAAAGATAGAGGTATTAAAATCAGACAGGCATAGATTTTTCGTCCCATCTCTGTGTGGCTATGGGAAAGTTACTTGACCTACTAGGTTTTAGTTTCCTCAAATAAAAAGAAAACGTGACCTTGGAAGGTAACTGGTAGATTAGAAATAATGGATACAGAGCACCTGGAAAGTAAGAGTCCTTCTATAATAGCTATTAGTAAAAATTATCCCACCCCAGGTGGAGAGAACTGTCTTCTTTTTTGGTTGCTGTTGGAAACCCTGACTGATTCACGTTCTTTTGACCTCACAAGGTAACCTTGCTCTTTCAGGCTTACTTGCTTTTCTGTGAGGAGTTTATATCATGTCCTCCCAGGAACTGGGACAGCAGCTGTTTTTCTGTCTAGGCTTGGTGCTAAGCTCAGTCCTCTCCTTCACTGACCTTCTCTGCTTTTTCCTGAACTGAAGTTTTGTGTTTCACATTTCAGATCTGTGCCTAACCAAGGTAGGAGGAGTTGGAGATACAATGCTGAGTATAAGGTATGGTCCCTGCACCTGCCATCTCCCGTGTTGCTAGTTCTCATGTTCGTTAGAGAGCGCCTCCGGCAGAGACCCCAGGGACCTAAATTCCAGTATTATCATTAGTGGATTGATTTATACAAATTGTTCATGATCTCAATTTCATTGCTTCTCAGACCATTCAAATAAAATCTTGGAATAAAATCCCTCTGCCATGCAATTGACTATTGAAAACTAGAAAGAAAAAAATATAGCTCCCTCTTCCTTTTCCAACTCTTCCATCCTTAAACTGGTATTGCAAATGAATAATAAAACATTTATTATGCACATGTTTACTGGGAAGCTACTGAAGATCGAGGGATACAGCAAGACCTAAAACAAACAACAGACCCTTATGGAGCACGCACATTTGAGCCTTGGCCTTTTGTGGAACATGTGTTAGACAGGCCTCCATATCCATGTGGTGGGAATCACTTTTTAAAAAAATCTGTTACTTTTTTCTTCCACTTTCATTGACATATAATTGATATACAACACTATATGTTTTAAGTGTACACCATAATGACTTGACCTACATACATCATGAAATGATGAACACAGTGAGTTTAGTGAACATCCATCATCTCACATAGTTAAAAAAAATTTTAAAATAGAAAAAATATTTCCTCGTGATGAGAACTTTTAGGATTTACTCTCAACAACTTTCATATATAACATTCATCAGTGTTAATTATGTTTATCATGTTGTACATTATACCCCTAGTACTCATTTATCTTATAACTGGAAGTTTGTACATTTTGACTGCTTTTATCCAATTCTGCCACCCTCCACCCTCCACCTCTGGTAACCAAAATTTCTGATCTCTTTCTATCAGTTTGTTATTTTTTTTTTTTGAAGTATAATTGACTTACAACACTACGGTAATTCCTGGTACCCACTATAGTGGTTCAGTATTTCTAGACATTTCAAAATGATTACCCTGATAAGTCTGTTATGTCACTATACAAAGATACATTCCCATCCAGTAGGTGGACTTTTCATTTCATGATAATTTCCTTTGCTGTACAAGAGCTTTTTCTTTGATGTAGTCCCTTGCCTTTTCTGTTTCCCTTGCTTTGAGAAGACATATCCAAAAAGTATTGCTAAGGTTACTGTCAAAGAGCTTACTGCCTGTATTTTCTTTTAGAAGTTTTATGGTTTCAGGTTTACATTTAATTCTGTAGTCCATTTTGAATTAATTTTTGTAAATGGTATGAAAAATTAGTATAGTCTGATTCTTTTGTATGTAGCCATAGTTTTCCAAACATCATTTATTGAAGAGGCTGTCTTTTCCTCATTGTACTTTCTCGTCCCTTTTGTTGTAGTTTGATTGCCCATGTAAGTGTGGGTTCAATTCTGGCTCTCTATTCTGTCCCATAGGCCAGTGTGCTTTTGTGCCAGTACCATACTGTTTTGATTATGGTAGCTTTATAGTATAGTTTGAAATCAGGTGGCATGACATCTCCAGCTTTGTTCTTCTCCCTCAAGATTATTTTGACTATTATTGACTCTCTTTTTCAACATCATTTTGGCTTTATTTTTCCATACAAACTTTAGAATTGTTTGTTCTAGTTCTATGAAAAATAAAATTGATATTTTGATAGGAATTGCATTGACTCTGTAGATTGCCTTGGGTAGTACAGTTATTGTAACAATATTAATTCCTCCAGTGCATGAACACAGTGTACCTTGCCATCTGTTTGTATTGGTCTTTAATTTCTTTCATTCTTGTCTTATAGTTTTCCCAGTATTAGTCTTTTAACACCTGGGTTAGATTTATTCCTCAGTATTTTATTCTTTTTTGATGTAGTTGTAAATGGGATTATTTTCTTAATTTCTGATAGCTCATTATTAGTATATAGAAATGCAACAGATTTCTCTATATCAGCCTTATATCCTTCAACTTTACCGAGTTCATTGATAAGTTGAAATTGTTTTTGGTGGTGTCTTTAGGATTTTCTATGTATAATATTGGGCCATTTGCAAATAGTGACAGTTTTACTTTTTCCTTGCAATTTGGATTCCCTCTTTTCTTTTTCTTTCCTAATTGCTGTGGCTAGAACTTCCAATATTATGTGAATAAAAGTGGCAAAAGTGGGCATCCTTTTCTTTGTTCCTGGTCTTAGAAAAAGTATTTTGAGCTTTTCACCATTGAGTATGATACTAGCTGTGGGCTTGTCATTATATAGTCTTTATTATGTTGAGGTATATTCCCTCTATACCCACTTTGTGAGAGTTTCTACATAAATAGATATTGAGTGTTGTCAAAGCTTTTTCTGCATCTATTGAGATGATCATATGAATTTGATTTTTCAGTTTGTTACTGTGGAATATCTCACTGACTGAACTGTAGATGTTGAACCATCTTTGTATCCCTCACTTGATCATGGTGTGTGATTCCTTTTCATGTATTGTTTGAATTTGATTAGTTAATATTTTGTTGAGAATTTTTGTATCTGCATTCATTAGGTCCTTCTGTTGTGGCAAGCTGACAATTATGGGTGGTCTGGTCTGCATGACTGGCCCCTAGTCTGGTCAGTTGCCAGGCCCTGACTTGTGGGGAGGCTGTCATCCACCAGTGGGCTAGGCTGGATCATGAGGCAGCTGGCTGTGCATTCTTGGAGGATCCCCTGGTTAGTGCTGGCCTACTGGTGGGTGGATCTGAACTCCAGGTGCGTAGTTGCAGGATCAGGGATCTTGGATCTGGTGTCAGCCTGCTGGTGGGTGGAGCGGCTACCTGACATGGCTGGCTGCAGGGTCTGGGGAGTAGAAAAGCTGGTGTCAGCCTGTTGAGAGGAGCTGGGGCCCCGTGTAACCCAGGGCTAGTGCCAGACTATTTGTGACTGGAATCAGGTCCCAGGATTCTGGCTGCAGGGTCCTGGAAGTTCCTGAAGTTGGTGTTGGCCTACTGGTAGGTTGGGTCAGATTCTGGGGCTGCTGGCTGAGGGGCCCAAGGTGTCTCAGAGCTGGTGTTGACCAACTGATGGGTGGGGAGCTGGATCCCAGGAGCTTTTGGGGCTTGTGCCATTCTACTGGTGGGAGGTCTGTTTCCTGACATGGCAGACTGAGAGGCTGTGGTGGTTCTAGAGCTAGTGCAAGTTTACTGGTGGATATAGCCGGGTCACAGAGTTGCTGGCTGCAGGGCCCCGGGCTCCTCAGAGTTAGTTTTGGCCCACTGGTGGCTGGGACTGTGTCCCAAAGTAGCTATGGGCTCAGGGGGCCTTCAGGAAGTTGGTGTGCTAATAGGTGGGTCTGTGTCCCTGGCTAGCTAGCTTCTTGGCCTGAAGCATCCCAATACTGATGTCAACAGGCTGGTGGTGGGACTGGTTCCAACACTGATAAGCTACAAGAATTCCAAAATAGTGCTTGCCAACACCAGTGTCCTCACGGTAGAATGAGCTCCACAAAATGGATTCTGCCAGTGTCCCTATCCCTATGGTGAGCTCCAGTTGCCTCCTGCCTCTCCAGGAGGCTCTCTAAGATCAGCAGGTGGGGCTTCCCCAGGTTCCTTTCAAATTCCTGTTTCTGCTCTGGGTCCCAGAGCGTGTGAGATTTTGTACGCACCTTCTAAGGGTGGAGTATCTATTTCCCACAGCCCTCTGGCCCTCCCGAAAGTAAGCCCTACTGGCCTTCATAGCCATGTGTCCTGGGGGCTTTGGAAATCATCACAAATATCTGCTATCTGGGCAGGTAATGTAACCTGCAGGTGATATAACCATTCAACAGAAATTTCAGATCCCTTTCTCAAGGTACAGGCCAGACCAAAGTCCTATTTAGGTTGGAATAATCACCTCAGAGTTGAACTTTATCCAGAACATTTTTTATTCCTTTATTTTCAGTCCAAAACCTGGACTGAAGCTCATTTTGACAAAGGGAGAGTGTGGGCTTTTATTTTGATCCTGGGAATAAGATATCAGGTTCTTTTCTGCCTAAAGCCATTTGCTGGCTTCAGTTAATTATTAGCCCCTTCAGAAAGAACCAAAAACCAGAATCAAAGACAAAAACTTTTCAAGGGTAAAACTGTAAGTTGTTTTATCAGATAGTTAATAGTTTGGTCAGCAGAAGCTGGATCAACCGTAGAGAGAGAGCTGTCAAAGCTGTTTTACGTAATGGAAAGAGAACTCAAGAATGACCCAGACATTTATTAAAATCTTAGCTTTGCCACCTGGCTGCTGTGCAGCCTTGGGTAAGTTTCTGATGTGTAGTAAGCCGGAATGTTCACATCTGTAAAATAAAAATAATATTATCTATCATAGAGATAGTTTGGGAGAAAATGAATGCCATAAGCACAATATTGACTAGAACATGGTAAGTAGTCAATGGGTAATAAGTGTTTTCATTGTTATTATCTTTCACAAATTTGTAGGAATTAGAGAATCAATATTTGAAGAACAAAGTATTTAAAATGTAAAAAGAAAAGTAGCCTTTTAACTTGAGCTGAAAAAGTGAATCTGGAATAGACCTTCACAATTTCTCTACTTAGTAAAATTTTCCTCTCTCCTAACCTGACAGAGAATGTTGAGGAAATCTTTGTTGAAAATTTACCATGAGGATTTCTTATGGTAAAGAATAACATAAATAAAAGAATAACGTTCTTTTAGATAAGAATAACATAAATAAAAATAACATTCAAATTCATAAAACCAATGCTTTACAAACAATTGTTCGTATGGCAAAAAATTCGTTTAGATGAGAAAAAGTTACATATATAAAGTTAAGGAAGACAATATTCCCAATCTCATGGATTAATCCTGTTACTCATTTGAAAATGTCGTAAATTTGTTTAAAAAGCTAGATAGGCATATTTAAATACAGTTTATTCTTACACAGTAATAGACAAAAATTTAAAGTATTATAGAATAAAAATCTTTCTTTGAAGAGAAAAATAATACAGAGTTTTGCCCTTAAAAAAAATAGAATGCCTTGAGACCTACTTGTGTTTATTTCACAGTCTACAAAGTCAGCTTCAAAACATCTAGTCCAGACTTTGTTTTGAGAATAAGTGACATTTTAAAATACAATACCTGACATCTGGACAAGGACACATACACACATGCACATCGAGTGTTCTTTCACTCTGATTCTTCCCTGTTGAAAAAGAGTCTAGTGAGAGGTCCTACGAACAGTGGCCATGTTTCTCCTTTAATTTTACCTTATTTGGACTTAACATTGGTCATGTAAGACAAGCCCCTGATTGTTCCCTAACACCGTACTTCTTTCATCATCATTTAGTGTTTGAAATCATTTCTAAACTCATGAATATGAGATGAAATACAGTGCCCAGATGGAATAGAGAAGAAAAAAATATTGATGACATAATCTTATTCTCTTTCTTCTCATTCAGAACAAAACTGAAAGTTAAGTTACCTTTTCCTTAGGGCAACTGGTAGCCATACTAAGTCTCTGGAGTTTAAAATATTGTGTTGGGTTTCTACCTGTGAAAATTTTAACAACTGTGAATGTTAAAGCCAGGGGATTGAAAATGTTTCTTTGAAATTCACGTGGAAGAAAGGCCCTGTGGTTAGAAGAATCTCAGTTCTCTTGACTCAAATCCAGCTAAGACCGTGAGGAATGCAGGTGTGTGAAAGCTGTGTATCTAGCTGCACCAGCACCCCAGCACAGGTACCAAAGACACGTTGTCTTGTAACAGCTTCATGAGATCAGTATCACCTCAGTTTTGCTGCTATGGAATTTGATGTTTATTTTGGCATATTAAGAAGGTCACACAGATTGTAAGTGGGGAAAAAGATTCTCCCTGCCTGAACTTTACTCTTCAGTAACTCAGTAACTCCTCAGGAACTCCGAAACTCAGACTCCTCTAAGCCCTCTTCTGGACCAGGACAGACTGTGGCCCCTGTCTGGTAGGCCCGCATAGTCCAGTTTTTGCAAGTATCCTGCTAAGCCAGTTTAGAGAGAATCTTCCACCCTCTATGTATGATCAGATTCCTTATCCCCTGCCTTTGATGCTAAGTCCTTGGCCTGCTTTCCACAAAAATCCTGAGTCAGTTTAGCAAGAATTCCCCCTACCCCTGATGTCTCCTCTTAGTAATTTTGCATCCACCAACACCCGCCTGCAACTTGGTCCTTGGCTGTATTCCCTTTTCCTTGTATTTGGATCTGAGCTTAGTCTCACTCCCCTATGGCCGTAGTCTTGACACGTATCACAGTAGCTGGGAATAGTCTTCCTTACCATTTTAACAAGTGTCAGAATATTTTTTTTCTTCAATAGAGGCAAAACCAAGAACAGAATTAGGTCTGCTGAACTCAAAATCCTTGTCCTTTTCCTTAAATTATTATATCAACATTTAATGTTTTTATTCCATAATGCTAAATTTTCTGTTTTCTTAACTAGATATAATAAAAAAAAAATTTCAAGCAGTGGACAGACAATTCTATATTTAGTTAGCAATGAGCATGAGATATCTAAAAGTTTTTCAGGATCACTTTTTCATGTCATAAAAGATTTTAAAATATGATCTATTTCCTTTTCAAAAAAAAAATCTCTGCAGGCTCTATGGTCTGTGGGCCCATGTCTTCTCTGAACCTTCCAATGAATTACTTGTCTTCAAACATGCTTAATTTAAGAAGAGGAGGATTAGCAGATTACTTCTTAACTGACTTAGTTTTTAACAAGTTTTTCTGCTGTCTCCATAATTATATTAGCTAATATTGCAAAGAGTTGATGTGCCATATATGTGATTAGATAAATGAGGATATAATGTAAGCTTCTAAAGACTAGCGGTTTTCATTCAGTACTTCCATTTATTCATCATGTGGTAATATCTGCTATTAACAATACTGCTGAGAGAAAAATGTAACAAAAATTCTTATTAGTAATCTTTTTTTTAAGAAAAAGATAGCTATGATGTCTCTCATCACAAATAATTTTGAACAATTAGAAGTGATTTTCAAAATCTGTGGTCCTATATTCTTTTATTCTTTTAATTCTTTTAAGTTTACAGGGACATGTTTATTTTTCTTCATAGTTGATGCCTTCTACTTCTTCAGAAACATTTATTTCTAACATTATTGCTTTACTGCTGCCTGCTGCCCTTGAAGAGATCATATGTTTTCCATTGCCTGTAAAATATTATTCTTGAGTTGCATTCTTTGTTATGTTACACAAACCGTAGGTTTTAAAAAAATTTCTCTGTTGACTGTACTTTATTATTTGCCTACTTTAAGAAAACATTTATAAACAAAACCCATCTTCAATTACAAATATTTTATTTATACTGATTTTGTAAAGCAATGTTTATAATCCCTTGAATAAAATAATTACTAGTGACTTAGGCAATAATTGGAGATAGCATCATTTTCACAGCCACTATAAGTGATAATTACTAGAATGCCCAAATTTTAATTTGAAGAGTTTAATTTAATTCTATAACTTTCCATGAACTCTAAGTAATGAAACTTTGATTGAAACCTGATCTTTTAAATGCAGATTTGGAGCATTTTATATTTGATCTTCACAAATGTACAACTGAGTAGTAAATACTTACCCTTGATGTTTAATTAAGGTTATTTGTATCTATTAATCTATTTCTCTCCACTTCGAAAATGTGCTTACTGTGCCTGAAGAATACTGAGAATAAAAATTGGGTGTTTTGATAGAAAATCCTAAAGGTATCTGGGTTTTATCTAAGAAGACCTATTTCATTGTAGAAAAAAAAATTCTGATGTATACTTACACAGCATCGATAAAAGTATATCTAACCTCAGAAATCTTTGACACATGTTTATTATGTTAAAGTATGCCATTCACTTTAATTGTCTTGAATGTTTACCTCTTTTGTTTAATAACATTGTCATACATGTACACTGCAGCTTTAAAACCATTCTCAGAAACACTAGGTCTACAATATGTGTATCTGACCTGCTAAAAATTCATTCAGCCCACCCCTATTTTTCAATAGCTCCCCTCAGTCCATGCCTTCTACTGTCCCTTGTTCCAGTGAGCTAAGACAACACTAGCATCTGCCTATAGCAAATATGCTTAGAATTTACTACCACGTTCTGATGTAAACCAAATAAGTAGTTTGTGGATTTTGAAGTGGCTTGAATTTCTTTGGGGTTAGCTACTTTATTCTTGTTAGGCCCCTCCCTGCCTGACTCCCACCAACCTCAGCTCAGTTTCATTTAAGTCTTTGGTATATAAACTGCATTTTCATCACAGCTGATAAAGGCAGAATTTATGTGATTTTTTTGGAACTTAATTACTGAAGTCAATTTGAAGTCAAATCTATTATAAAATGTAAAATATGTAAAAGAATTTGGCCTCAAAATACAAACTTATAGCACTTGGTATTGTCCATCTTGAATGAGAATGAGCTGTCTTTCACTGGATAAGAGTTGATACTAGTATTACAAAAATTCTTAAGGCATTTACCACAAACTGAGCCAAGGTTCTGTTCAGCATAGAATTTGGGGCTGAAATCTCCATTTCCAGCCTAGAGGCAGTCTTACCTGTGTTTAATGGTTTTATTTTAAGTTTCGATACAAACATCTTCGAGTTTTAAAGATTAATCTTCCTGAAAATATTCAAAGCAGATGTCATAAGAAAATATTTCTTCTTACTCACAGTTGTATGTATGCCACATAGCACTTTTCAAATAAATGAAGAAGAGTTATTCCAGGAATGTACCATTTAGAATAGACTGCCTGTGTATGCAAACACTGATACGTTAATGAGCGATCCAACAGCTGATTTCTTTCATACATTCTCATTTTATTAATAGATGAGGAGTGGTATGGAAAACAGGGTGGTAGAAAAATATTTTAGATACTGTATTATGGCTAAAAGGGTCTAGAAAATAGAAAGGAATATTCAGTGTTTAATGTAGAAAAGGGAAAGAATCTTGAAAGAAACAAAAAAAATGAATCAACACTCCTGGTGCACATCAAAACTTCCAAATATTTTCTGATGAGAAATTCTTACATATTAAACTACAGAGTTTTTTCACTTTCTGTTTTCTTAGGGAATGTTTTTGGAGATAGCAGACATATTAGCTCTCTAGCAGACAGTTTGAACTAATTCTATAATATTGAAGGTCATTAAAATCGACTTGGCTGGCAAACAAAAATTAAAATGTAGAAGTGTTAAAACTAATATTTGATCATTATGATTAGTGAGGCTTAGATCTGAAACAACCATATTGCCCAGGACTACTAAACACTGAGAAATGCTGTTGAAAATCCTTTGTTATTCTTCTTCCAGTTTCATTTTCATTTGCATCTTCAAAAATATCTGAAAAATTGTTGGAGCATGATGTTAAATAGTGAATGCTAGAGATTATGGTATTATAATACCATGTATTAGTTCAAAAGTATTTGCTTCTTTCCCTCCTTCCCCCTTCCTCTTCTTCTGTCCTTCCTTCCAGTTCTTGAGAAATAACTCATGCAATATAAATCGCTTTGAAAAAATTGCCTAGGGAAAATTAAATCTGGAATACCATTTCTTTCTTTCATTGAATTTTAATATTTAGCCTATACATTGATATAAAAATAAATATTATTTACATGTGTATTTTAAAAATATTCTAATTTGGAAAAATGTGTGTTACATTTCAAAGAGGAAATACCTATAGTTTTATATCTAGGTAGATATTTGCAGATAAGTCTTGGGAAAAACTGCAGACTAAATAAGGTTTTCTTTTTGCAGCCATGCTGTGTTTTGTCTCTGCTTCATTTCCAGCTCTCACGCTGTCACCGTCCAAGGCCTAACTCTTCTTGTCTTGCAGAGATTGTTAGTGCCAGGCTCTGTTCCGCACCTTCGGTTGAACTTTGTCTGTCATCTGTCACATTTCTTCAGATCACAACTTCTAGGTAACACAAAAGCAACTTGTTCATAGTTAATATGTTATTCGGTCAAGGCAGAAAAAGAAATCACTGAAACATTTGTCAAAGATCATCTGGAACTTCCCCTGTTCGTTTGGCAAGGGGGTGTTTTTAGCAGAGATGGCCGTGTGTTCTCTTCCTGAAGGCACCCAGGTGACAAGCCTCTATCACTCTCCCTGCTTATTTTCCATTATTTAGTAGTCTGACAATCAAAATTCTTCTTGGTGCTCACCAGAATCTTCTACTGCGTTTATTTACATCCATTGCTCCAGTTTGTTCCTCTGAAGAGAATCTATTAAATGGCAGTTCCCTAAAGACTGAAAAAGTAAGTCTTTATTTTTGAAAACTCACAAAATTACACAAATTCCCTTAGAAGAAAAAAATTGGGGTCACAGACAGAGAAATAAATTCCATCAAATGGAAGAATCCAGAGTATTAAGAGGTAAACTAGATTTTAGCATCCAGATGTCTTTTCTTAGACAAAACCTGACAATTGCAGGTTTGAGCAGCTTATTATGTAGTCATTGCTGCCTCTTCAATAACTCATTTTGATATTTTGTAATTTGCCAAAACGTGCCTTTGTGATCCCACAGGCTCTTAACTACTTTGTAATGAGTGTGTGTGAACAGATGGAAAATGTTTTCAATTTCAGAGAAAACCACTAATGGATGTCACCAGCTATTAGAAAAGCTCAGGTGGCTCGATTTTCCAAGGAAAGGTATTGTCATAAAACTCTTCATCTTTTAATGAAATGTTTGCTCATTTATACCTAGATGGTAATTTAAGACTTCACCAGTCTAAACAGATTACAACTATAGTTGGAAATTATTCAGTGCTAAACAGCCTGGAAATCCAATCTCAAGAATCTCATCTGAAAACAGTAATGCCAATCCAGATCATTTTATTAGAACAACATGATTACTCTAAAAACAATTCCCCCAAAGAAGTGGATAAAGATACTTCACTGAATAAAGTCAAACGCATGCTTGAGCAATGGTGATGATCCCTCTTTTGAAGTAAAAAGGCGTATACCTTCTGTCGTCAATATACATCTTAAACAAATACATCTTCTCAAAGAAAAACTCATCAAAGGAATGATTAGAGCACAGGTTTGTCTCATGTTCAAAAGATATTTACATGTTCTCCAAAATGCAGAGCCATTTGTTGTTAACGCTCCCCTCAAAATTCAAACCAACTTCTTCTTTTACAAAGCTCTTGTTCTAAAATCTTGTGGAAGAAACAAGCAGACTTCTGGTCTAATTAATTTATTTTGAGCCATTTTTACCATCTCTTTTACTTAGTAAAACATTGGTCAAAAATAAATGCAATACCATCTGTACAATGATTGATCTAGCATGTGTTTATTCATTTAGAGCTCCACCAACAGGAACTATTTATATGCAGGTTAGGAAAGAATGGAGCTAGCAATTTCTTTCTAACAAAGTAAATTCTTATAATTTTAAGGAGAACTTCATGGTTCTATTTCTTCCTTACATGGATATGAAGTATTCAGTATATATTTGGATAAGCCCTTTTCTCTTGTCATGGAAAATAGGTGGTCAGATACCATCCAGAGTGCTGACACTATACTCATTTTAGTATCATAGAAACCATGTAAATGTAATTACATTGAAACCAAAATTATTGACAATAATATATTTCTTTTAATAAGAATGTTTCAGTACAGAAAAAAGTTTAAAAACCTATAGGTTTAAGGATTATGTCAAATGCATATTGGCTTTTTTTTTTTTAATATTTTACTTCATCTTGGAGGCAAACCACCTTACAATAGCATTTCTGACACCAGATTGTAGTAGTTGTAGTAGCAATATAGCAATGTTGTGGGAACGATGTGCACGAGGAAAGTCACTGCTTTTAAAAATATGGCTACTCTAAGGATATCATCTGTTTTGTTCTCAGTGGCTTTTATGTATATAGTCATCTGTTCAATACAATTTCCTAAACAAAACAAACGGCATGCACCTCTCTTCTGTTATAGACATCAGGAAGTTCCCATTTGTGACTGTATTATTTAGCCAGGGATTTCTGATATAATTTTTCTGTTTTTTTTTTTTTTTTTTTTTTTTTTTTTTACTCTCCAACTTTTATAACTTGGCTTTGGTTTTCATTGTTCTGTTCGAATGGATCTTGGTAATATTGTACGTATTATATTTTTTATAATTTCAAATCAAATCAAATCGATTTTAAGCATTTGTTTATATAGATGTGGCCTTAAGTATGAATGAATTCTTTATAATAAAATGGCCTTACTCTTATCATAGTATTTCAAATGCATTTTAGAATAGAATTTAGAATCCTGTTGTATGCGATTGTATGGCTTTGTAAGCCATTACATGGCTTAGCAATGAAGGGATATAATTAATTTCATGACTTAAATTATTGTCCCTAAATATAGCCATCTGCATTGGAGTCAGTCAGAAATTTTTGGCCTATGGTATGAAGGGATGTGTTAATTTCTGACTTTGAACAATAACGTTTTTAAGGCATGTAATTTTATGCTTGTCCTTTTTACTCAAATGTGCCTACACACATACACACACATGCATAATTATTCTTATCACACATGAAATTAATGGAAGATTAGACATGGCAGAAGAAAAGATTAGTGAACTTGAAAAGATAGTTAAAGAAACTATCCAAAATGAAACAGAGAAAATCTATGAAACTACTTCAGATTGCCTAATATATGTGTAATTGGGGTCCTTTAAAAAAGGGGCAGGGCAGAAAATATTTTAAGAAATAATGGCTAGGGTTTTTCCAATTTTATGAAAATAATAAACCCACATGTTTAAGAATCTCAACAAATCTCAAACAAATAAATAGAAAGAAAAGTCCCTCAAATCATAATATAGTCATATTGCTCTGGAATATGTGCAGAGGAACAAATTATAGAAATGATAGCAGATTTCTTATCAGAACAAGGCAAGTAAAAGACAATAAAGCTGTTTTTCCATGTTGTTTTCATTATCACTCTTAACACAGAAGGCTTTTAAAAATATATAATCTTTCCTAATCGCTCCTGCCTCATGAAATCTCAATACCTTGGATGTAAGGTGTATCTGTTTAATATATACCAATACACATACAGGTATATGTCCAATATTGTATATATACTGTATATACCATGCTTTTTTTGAGAGACATCCAGCCTTAAGATCGCCTCCAGCCTTAAGAATAAATTTTCATCCCCTTGAGGGTGGTATTGCCCCAATGAGGATGTACACAGAAAGTAACATCTTGAAAATAATGAGGGAAATTGTCAACCTGGGATTCCATACCCAGCAAAAATATCTTCCAAAAAGCAAAGGAATAATAAATATTTTTCAGATACAAAGGTGCTGAAAGATTTCATCACCAGTAGAGCTGAACTACAAGAACTATTAAAGGAAGGGCAGAGGGAAAACAATACCAGATCAAAACCTAGATCTAACCAGAGAAATGAAGGACAGAAGAAATGGCAACTTCTTTTGAAAATATAAGTACTTTTTTCTTATTACTTATATCCCTTTAAAAGATAATTGACTAAAAAAACCAAAAAACAAACAAAAAAAAAACTATTAAAAATGTTTTGTGAGGTTTGTAACTTTTCCCCAGTAGAAAGAAATAGAAAATAAACATTAAAAATAATGGCCATGAATAAGTGGTATGGAGAAAGTAAAAGGATGTAATGGTTTAGTAACTGATCACAATGAGTGGAAGCAGGCACTTGTACTGAAATGAAAAATTCTCCCTGAGAATCTGAGGGAGCCAACCATATGAAAAAATAGAAAAAACATAGGAAAATTCAATTAAAGCAGGAGAAATAGCTAGTACAAACACTCTTAAACTAAAAATAAAAAAACCCACAAAAAGCAAACCAAAAATACAAAAAAAAAAAACTACACTGAAAGGTCAAAATGTTTTGCATAGAGATAAAGGATGGCATTCAAGATGTAAGCAGAAGCTTACAAGTCCTTACAGCTCAGAAATGGGATTTTGAATCATTCTAATGGTAGCAGTTAGCCAATAGAGGATTCTAGCCAGACAGTTATAGTTCTCATTTACATTACTGAAAGTTGATTAAACTTCCACGCATTAGGTTCTGAAAACAAAGAAAGCAGTGAAATACGCCAGGGTTCCTCTTGCATGTTGTCTAAGCCTTCTGAGGGCCTTTGGTCTAGAAAGAGAGAATAACATGATTAAATACTATATTTTATAATGTCTTGAGACATTACTTTTATGAGAACAGTGTTAAGAAGATCTCAATTCTCCCTTGGGAGAATATGAAGATTTTCTAGAGGAAGTAATAACTAAGCTAAAATCAGAATAATGATTAGGTGTCAACTCCACAGAAGGAATGCAGATTGGGGGAGTATTCAAATGAGGAATAACAATATTCATTTAGTCTCTGAGGTCAAAAGGACCTTGTCTTGGAAAGAAAGAAAAAAAAGGAAAGAGGAAAAAGACAGATAGGATAGGACCTAAAGGGAATACTTTTTTGACATAGCTCATCACTGTGTTTCCATCAGTAACATAGCTTAAATCTAAGCCTAATTCATTTGACCATCTAGAATGCATATTATCTTATATTCCTGTTGATTCTCATATATGTTAATTGTTTGAGAATGTGACCATTAATCTTTCATTACCATGACTCCAGTACTAGTATATAGCTTTCATATCAAAACACCCTATTGGACTCTATGCCACAGCCTTACGACATGGTCAAAGCTAAGCCCTTTTATTTTATTTAAACAACTTGTTATTTAAACATAGCTTACCACATAACACAGAGACACAATGTAATCAATTATCTCTTAGACATAGCACAGATAATCTAACATACTTACTTGCATTTTTGGCCAGGTCTTAATAATCATTTAATTAAAATTGGCATAATAATATAGCAATCTTTTCTTCTATGTTACTTATTCAAGTTTTTTTTTATCAGTGTGTACTTCCCCACTCCTATAATGCTACCCCCCTGAAACTTAGCACCTACAGTTTATTTTTAAAAGATTTCTAACAATTCTTCACAGAATTTGGGAATTGCTTAGAGCTCATGTGAAAATATTTTATTAAGTAGTGATGTTCTACACCATTATCACATGGCATAGTAGGCTTTCAAAATATCAATCCATAATTTCTTCCTGTGTTTTGTTGCATGATTTGACCCTTTCCTCACTCAGAGAAGGGCTAATATAACTAAGAGAATGCAAATCAAATACTGCTTTTGTGTTTCAAAAGCTTAGTAGTTGAAGGGAAAGAAAAGGAACTCACATTTTGTAAACATAGGGAAGAATATCTGTAGTATATAAGCCAGGTATCCTATCTTCAGACTAGATCAGAATGGGAAATGGAAGGTATCAGAATGGAAACAGAGAGAGGTTAGATGTGGTAGAGTCCCTTTGAAAAAATGGAACAGTAGAAAACCAGTTACATTTGTGTAATCTAAGAACAACAACAAAAAAAGATGAATGTGTCTTTTCTTGGTGGACATTAGGATGGTAGCACAAGACCCTGTTCTAGGAATATATATGTGATGTGTCTAGAAATGAGCTTACTTGGTTCTCCCCTTGCACCAGTATGACCTGGGTGTAGCTGAAAAATTACACAAACTTAAGAGTGCATTTGGCATCCAACTAAACATCACGTGACATCCGCAGAGATGTCTTCTGTTCAGGTATGGCGTAAAGCAGTAAAGTCAATGTCAGCAAGGAATGTTTCCAAAAGTAAAAGAACTAGTTAGACACTAATGTGGGATGAAGCAGAGGCACTGGGGATGAATCAATGATGGATGATCATTCAGAATGATAAATGTTTCAGTGGATATTAACAGAGATTGAAGGCTATGAGGACCAGATGTTATTTACAAAATCCTTGCCATTATGCAAGATAGTAGAAATTACACACCATTTCAGGCACTAGGGTGAGGAATTTAAATGGACTGGAATTAAGTTTTTCGCTCTCCACTGAATAAGAGCTTGAAATAAAAATTATACTGAATTACAAAAAAATAAAAGAAAATTACGTTTCTTGCATATTTCTGTTTTTGGAGTGAGACCACACCTGCTATGAATAAAATATGTTCCCTCTGAGGCACATCTTACATTACTTTTGAACAATCAAATATAAGACATTGTCTATGTTTGCGCTTTCTCATATACCTGAAAAAGGCAACAAAACTCAGACATTTTCTCAGGTTATGTACCATGTGTTGTTTATAAATGAGTCTGCCACCTTTCTCTCTACTTACATTAGCAATTCTAACCAGATATTCTGTCAAAATGGTAGATGATAAGATACTTAGATGGTAATACACTTTTCAAATTCTAAGTTTTTATCAGTTTATATTAAGTTATATAAATTTGCTTAGGTTATAATATCTAATCCACTTCTAAAATCTCAGTATCAGAAATGTCTCTCTCTGATTATATCCTGTTTTTCCAATTTGCTTATTAAAGAACCTCTACTACAGTGACTCTTTGATTTCATCAAGATCTTGAATCCATTTATTGTACCACTTTATCATTATTAATCAGAACTCTGTTGTACATTTTTCCTTGTCTAGCCTACAATTCATATTCCATCATTGTCATTATTTCTCACTTTTCTTTCAAATCCGTAGTACTCACCTGAAGGCATTAAAATGATTTAAACTCCAATATCCATTTATTTTCTCTATATTTGTACTACAGTAACTAACTGCTTGGCTGACCTGAATCATTCCACATTACACATTTTAACAGGCCGTTGAGACTACCTATCTCTTTCTTACAGTGCTTTCTTGTTGAGCTCATGATCTCATGCCATAAAATATTCCTTCTCAGTTCTAATCCTAAACTTTTTCACCTTTAATCTGTACTGAATATTCACCTTTTAACTGATTGAGAAAGTAGAAACCACCAGAAGCAATTTCCCTCAGCATTTCACCACCAAGTCTGCAAGTATATCTATCCCACATCCATCTTCTCTTTCTGACTACGCTTTAATGTTACCCTTCTTATCAAACTCTAGTCCCACTGCATTCTCTGAATCCAGTTCCTTTTCAAAAGCCTCACTCTTTTTGTCATATCTTCTGTTTACTCCCTTGAGATTCTCTTCCTTTAGAGTTTGTAATTCCCACAAACATGAAGCATATTCTGGAAACTTCTGTGTTCTGTGGATGGCACATTCCTTCCAGCATAATTTATTTGGCCCCATTTGTTGACAGAATTCATATGGCATTTTTTCACAAAGGGCTTCCATTTATCCTCACCTCCTGATTTTACCTCTTCTCTGCTCCTTACCTCGGCATTTGACTGAAGTCCTGTCAAGATTATCAGAAACATTTTTACTACAGGACTCACTGAATGCCTTTTCCTTCTTGAAATACTCCCCTTCCTTGGCCTCTACAAAATTCTGCTCTTTTTGGTTTCCTTCTACCACTTATCCAATCTTCTTTGCCAGCTCATCCTCCTACACCAAATCTTTAATTGTTGAGAGCTACAGAATTTGGTCTTGGACCTTTTACTCACTTTTTTCTTATTACTTCTCATTAATCTCATTGATTCCAAAGAATTCTGGTGTCCTGTATATTCTGATGATCCCAGAACTCTATTTTCCCTCCATAGACATCTCCTTTGACTATCTGTTTATCCCAAATTGCATATTGTGGTCATTTCAAAAATGCCACTACCACTCATCTGAGGCTAGGAATTCATAAATAATAATTTATTATTAGTAGTCATACTTTATATTGGTAACTCTATTAGTAGTTCTCTCATTAAGTTTGCAATTGCTCCCTCCTATCCTTTCTTTAGCAAGTCCTATTAATCATATCTTTGAAATATATTGATTACAGATTTGAATTGTACACTGATAATATTTCAGAAGCATCTGCCAATTTTTAGATTCCTTTACTATGATTGTTCTGTATCTTGGGTTGCTGTTAACTATTACCTGAATTACTCAAAACGCCTCCTGTCCATTTGCTTTCTTCTCTATATGGCAATAAAAGTGATCTTTTAAAATGTTAAGTTGGATTACATTTTTCTACTACTTAAAAGTTTGTTTCCCAAAGCCCTTAGAAAAAAGTTAGCATTCTTACTATGACCTAAACAGTTGGGCATGATTCTCTACTGAGTCACTAAAGTCATTTGACAATTATGTCCCTCTTTCTCCTTCCTCAATCACAGTGGTCCTTTCTTAGTTGCAAAAATATGTAAAATTATTTTCATTTTGGTAAAAATGTACATATATGGACTCTTGTTCCCATGAAATGCACCCACTTCCTCTTCATCTGATTGTTTCCTTTTTATTTTTGGGTCTTGCCTTACATGATATCTGCTCAAAGAGACTCTCCCTGACTATTTGAAGTAGTTTTTCCCTCAGTGATCCATGTTTCTAATTTATTTATTTCTCAGCTTTAATTCATCCTAAAAAGTACTTTCCTCATTTTTTGTTTGTTCTTTTGTCTGTCTACTCTCTAGAGTGTACATTTCACAAGGCCAGGCACTCTTTCTCCTGGTTCACTATTTTTCTCTCCAATACCTTTAATGGTATCTGTCATAATATAGATGCTCAGTACATATAGTTGTTGACTGAATGGCTCCTCATCAAAAGTATTTTAGATAATCTATCATTATATCTAATGGATAAAAATCCTAGCAGGACATTTTAAAGTGTTTATCTTATTTTTTTGTAATAGTCAATCACACAGGTAGGAAGATGGCTGGATTCCTCAGGATTTTTCAATCTTGCTCTTTGTGGTAACTTTTGCTCACTTGCCTTTGCTTTCCAAGTAACACTACTGGAATTGTGGCCTAATCGCAAAATTTAGGACATTACTGCAGTTTAGATACACTTTCTTTCATTTGGAGGTGGTGGAGGGTCTTGTTAAGAAAACTCCTTAAATAGGTGCTTGAGTTTCACTAATACCTGATTCTAGTCTTTATCTTGGTCAGTGCTCCGGTTGTCTGTTATAACACAGCACTCTACCACCATAATGCAGTTGCTTAAAATAATATCCATTTTGTTATTATTCTTTACATTTTGTGGATTTAGAATTTAGGCAGAAAACACAGAGAAAGACTCACTTTTGCTCCATAAAATATGAGCTCTGAGGTGGGATAATTCAAACAAATGGGGGCTGGGATAGGTAGGGATTGGTTACCCAACTTTTCTCACATTATCTCCGAATTTCTTTGTTGGTTTTTCCATGTGATCTTGTCTCATGGTGTGCTTAGTATGATAGCCTCAGGATAGATGAACTTTCTACCTAACTGCTCAGAATTCCAAGATCAAGTGTTCTGATAGAGGAAGAAGAAGATACCATTCTCTGAAAGGCCAGGATGTGAAAGCAGGTACAGCATCACTTCTGCTGTATACTGTTTGCCAGAGCAGCTACAGAGCCTGCCAAGATTCAGGAGGAGGACACATAGAGGAGCACCAAACAACTTGTAGCCATCTTCAGCCAACCAAAATAAGGAACTGAATTTTAATTATAAGCAGAAAGGTGTTATTAAAAAATAAAAAGATGAGGGAAAGATGAGGGCAGTCTTTCTTATTAATGATGCTATTGAAAAATCAATGGACATTCTACCAATACATAGTGGGTAATTTATCCCTTTACAAAGATGAAGCAAATAGTGTATTTGCCTCATGTTCTTTACAGACTGCCCATTCACCCCAGTTTTGGTGTTTCAAATGTTGGCAGTTACTTATATTCATCCCTATGTTTTTATGTTATCTGATTTAAAATAATAATTTGGCTGGTACAATGGAACTCCTTTAAGTCTTTCTTTCTTTCTTTTCTTTCTTTCCCTCTTCTACTAATAGAAATTTTTGTTCAGGATGTGGTGTGCGATTTTATTGTTGTTTTGCTTTGCTTTGTTTTGAACATTGGGAAGGTAAAAGGGAGAAACCTCACATATTCCAAATGCAAGAATAAGGAACTATGCTTTGCTTTTAAACATTTTGTTTTATTTAATCCTCACCTACAATCTCCTTCTATAATTAAAAATAATGTTTGATGGGGTTAGTGAAATTGCACATGAGGTGAAGGAATGTGCCCATAGTGAAGGCAGAAGGCTGTTCTTTGAATTTATACTGACATTTTCACTGACAACATTGGACTGCGTCTTGACACTTTACTGTGGTATGGTTCCTGTACAATAAACTATGCTTATTTCAGGTGTACAATTTGATGGATTTTGATAGATGTATACACCAGTGAAACCACTACCACAGTCAAAATAGCAACATTTTCATCACTCCCCAAGAGGTGCTGTTTTCAAATTCCCAATTTATCCTTTCCCACCTCCTTTACCCCCTGGTAACCATAAGTTTGTTCTCTACGTCTGTTAAGTCTGTTTCTGTTTTGTAGATAAGTTCATCTGACTGGGAAAAAAAATAGTTTTCTTTGAAAAAAGCCCCTTTCTAGCTTATATTTCTCCTAAGGAATAATGCCCTTATACATTTTTAGGAACCTTTTTTTTTTTTATTTAGAGAAGCTGTGAATTATACTATTTAAATCTTTAAAGACCTTTTGTTTGACTAGACAGTGCTTTATCTTTCTAAAGTTTTAACAAAAGATTTTGTAGTCATAACATCAGTTTCATATTTAGACCATACAATTATATTAATTATCTATTACTTAATAACAAACTATCCACAAATTTAGTTACTTAAAACAAGAATTTATTATCTCATAAAGTTTCTGAAAATCAGAAACCCAGGAGTGGCTTAGCTAGGTGATTCTGACTCAAGTTCTCTCGTGAAGCTACAGTTAAGCTGTTGGTAAGATAGCAGTTATCTGACTGGGGATGGATACACAACCATACTTACAACCACGGAAGTTGGCAGGAGCTTTAGTTCCTTGCTTTGTAGGCCTCTTCCTGCAGCTGGCTTCTGCCAGAATGAGTGGTCAAAAGAGAGAGAACAAGATGCCATTCTGCCTTTTATGGTCTCATCTTCAAGCGTATACCATCAATTCTCCTTTATTCAGTTAGTTAGAAGTAAGCCACTAAGTCCAGTCAACAGTCAACACAAAGTCATGGATATCAAGAGTTGATTATCACTGTGAGTCATCTTGGAGGCAGATTACCACAATGCATTTTATCAGTATGGGGTAATTCTTAGGCAGTGCCATCTCAAGTTTTACTTTTGCTTCAGTTTTACCCTTATCTCTTCATGCAACTCCAAATACACTTATTATATCTTTTCATCATGGTTTTTTTTTTCCCCCTCTATTTTCAACTTCTTTTTTAGCTTTGTGCTTCAAGCACTATTAATTCTACTGATCTGTATTCTAGTTTTTAGATTCTCTTGTCTGTTGGGTCTAATCAGATGTACTGAATTTTAGTTTCAGCTGTTGCATTTTTTAGCTTTAAGATTTATCTTTCGTTATTTGGGGTTTCTTTTTCCTGTTTTCTGTGAAATTCTACTTTTAAAATTTATTTTAAAACATGCTAATCCTTAGGATTTAAAAGTTCAGTATCTTATTTTCTATATGTCTACTTTTCTCAATTTTTGCTATTTTGTTTTTTGTCTCCTTATATTATAGCTAAGTTTTAGTTTATATGCTGTCACTTTTCATACCACACTTCCAGATTCTCCTGCTAGTTCAGAAGCTCAGAAATGGCTGTGGTTCTATAGGGTATACCAGAAGCCAGAGGATAGATATCTGGAGAGAGAACTTCATGATACAGTTTGGTTGGAGAGAACTTCATGATAGAACCTCAATAAAAGTAGATGAAATTTTTATCTGCTAGTGTAAAATTAATTTCTATCATACCTGCCACATCAGTTGATCTCAAGCCCAAAATGATTATAATTATAGTACTCTATGGAGTGAAATAAACTATATACATTCTGAAACAGAATAATGAAACAATGAAATTTAGCTATTATATTCATTATTAAATTAGTTCTTGTTTCATGAGATATGGGCTATGAATGACCACTTATGTCTCTGGGGTTCATCTTTCTTATCTTCAAAGAATAGCATTTGTAAAACTTTCAAATGCTTTTCTCTTTGAGGGTAGAGAATAGTTGGTGGTTACTCTCACTGCTTAGTCTCTCAACATTGAAAAACAATGATTAAGATTCTATTCTGTTTTTTCTTTTTCAAAGTAAGCTAACAATCTCAAGGTTTTTAATAATGTCAAGGTTAATGTGTTTTATTTTATTCAGAGACCAGCCTTATCAAGAGCTGTTACTAATGAACACTGTCAGATGTACAACTCCTAGGCTACTGTATCTCTTCTTTGCCATATGGATGGGCCAAGATTAGTGGGAACAAACTAGCCTTAAATAGGTCTTTTTCTATCACAGTGCACATGGAGTCAGCAAAAATATCTTCTGTGAATTTTCTCTATGTCTTTAGATCAGATTCATAATTATTATAAGATATTTTCAAGTTCAGTTAAAATAAACAAACCTCAATGTAGTTTAAATAAAGGAAAGAATTTATTGGCTTACTTATCTGAAAAGTTAGAAGCAGGCAATACTGCATCCAAGTAATCTGCACAGTCTCCCCTAGGACTTCATGTCTGTCTTTCCAGTATACTTATAATGATGTCAATTTTCACACCAGAATTCTAGATTCTCCTTTTAGGATAGCAAACTCACTAGAGCATGTGTGGACCACACATTTTTACACTTTACAATCTAAGAGAAATTAGAGTGTGTCTTCTGCTATCTCTTGAAATCTTGGAGATTACTTATTTTCATTAATTTAAATCAACTTTTAGTGGTCAGGGAGGTTTGTGTCAGGCAATCGATTCTACTCATGCCATGCAGGCAAGAATGGGAATATCAAAAAGTGTTGTTGAAGAAAAGAGAATTGAAACTGAAGAGGCAATCAACAAATGTCTACCGACTTGTTTTAAGTTACACATTTTCATATTGAGAAAACATATTTGCTAAATACCACCAGGAATATACCTGCAGTAAAGCAAATCAGGTTTATTAACTTTCTGCAACATTGGCGAACACTGTCCATGAGGAGCCATGGGGCAGATAACTAAAAGAGGATGAGAAGGGACTTTTAACAGGGTTGTGTTTGTGCTTAATGACTGTTTCTGAGGAGAACTTGGAGAAGCATGAAACACGTCTGGACATTTATCACAGTTGTCTTATTCAAGAGTCAGGAGAAATAAAGAGCTGAGGAAATCAATAGTAAGGAAGCCATAATTGCTCAAATTATATGACCTTAACTCTGTCTAGTTGGAAATATTCTCTTAATTTTTATTGGAAATGATATAGTTTGATTACCAGTCACACTAAGAAGACACTTTGGGTTCTGTTTCTTCAGAGCTACCAAGTTAAGATAAAGGATGAATGCTGTGAAAACAAAAAACAAAATATGAACCCCCCCCAAAATTCTCTTATCTGAAGAACTGAGTTTGGAAATTAAGGCTACTTCAGTAGTGACCCAAATAGTTCAGATCCTTTAAGCAAAGGTGGAATGTTCCATTCTTAATGACTTGATTTCAAACAGTAATGTTTCTCACAGGTGAAGGTTTTAATCAACAAGGTTTCTTAGCACTGTGTTTGAAGTTAATAAAAGAAGTCTTTACATATGTAAAAAAATAATTGCTACAGTTTAAAAAATGTATTATTTTAATTCAGTTTCAGTTTCAGAGCAAAACTGAGAGGAAGGTACAGAGATTTTTTATATACTCTCTATCCCATATGTGCATTACTTCCCTCATTATCAACATCCTCCACTAAACTGGTACATTTTTTACAATTGATGAACCTACATTCACATATTATAATCTCTAAAAGTTTACAGTTTACATTAAAGTTCACTCTTGCTGTTGTATATTCAATGGATTTGGATAAATGTATAATAACATGTACCCAACATTATAGTATCATACAGAATAGTTTGACCATCCTAAAAATTCCTACTGCTCTGCCTAGTCGTTCCCCCCACTTCCAACCCCTAGACACCACTGATTTTTTTTTAACTGTCATTATAGTTTTATGTTTTCCATAATGTCACATAGTTGGGATCATACAGTATGAGGACTTTTTAGATTGGCTTCTCTTGTTTACTAGTATGCATTTAAGGTTCCTCCATGACTTTTCATGGCTTGATAGCTCATTTCTTTTTAGCACTGAATACTATTCCATAGTCTGGAAGCACTGTAGTTTATCCATCACCTACTGAAGGACATCTTGGTTGCTTCAAAGTTTTGGCAATTATGAATAATGCTGCTATAAATATCTGCATGCAGGTTTTTGTGTGGACATAAGTTTTCAACTCATTTGGGTAAATACTAAGGAATTTAACTGCTGGATCGTATGGTAAGAATATGTTTAATTTCATAAGAAACCACCAAACTGTCTTCCAAAGTAGCTCTAACATTTTGCATTCCCATGAGCAATAAATGAGAGTTCATTAATGTTCCTTGCCAGCATTTAGTGTTGTCAATGTTCCATATTCTGACCATTCTAATAAATGTGTGATAGCATTTTGTTGTTGTTTTAATTAGCATTTCCATGATGAGAAATTACGTGGAACATCTTTTCATATGATTATTTGCCATCTGCATATCTTCTTTGGTGAAATATTAAGGTCTTTGGCCCATTGTCTAATTCGATTGTTTATTTCTTATTGTTAAGTTTTAGAAGTTCTTTGTATATTTTGGAAAAGTCTTTTTTCAGATGTATCTTTTGTGAATATTTCCCAGTCTGTGGTTTGTCTTCTTACTCTCTTGACATTGTCTTTTCAGAGCAAAAGTAAAAGTTTTTAATTTTAATGAAGTCTAATTTATCAATTTTTTTTTCATGGATTGTGCCTTTTTTGTTGTCTCTAAAAAATCAAAGCCATATACAAAGTCATCAAGGCTTTCTGTTTTTTAAAAGAGTTTATAGTTTTGTGATTTAAATTTATGTAGGTCTGTGATCCATTTTGAGTTCATTTTTTGTAAAGGACATGAGATCTATCTCTAGATTTTTTTGCATATGGGTGTCCAGTTGTTCCAGCATCATTTGTTAAAAAGACTATCTTTCTTCCACTGTATGTCTTCCTGGGAGTAATGTCTATTTAGGTCTATTGCCCATTTTTTTTTTCGATTGGATTGTTTTTGTGTTACTGAGTTGTATAAACTGTTTGTATATTTTGGAAATTAAGCCCTTGTTCAACGCATTGTTTGCAAATATTTTCTCCCATTTCATAGGTTGTCTTTTTGTTTTGTTTATGGTTTCCTTTGCTGTACAAAAGCTTATAAGTTTAATTAGGTCCCATTTTATTTCTATTATCTTGAGAGACTGACCTAGAAAACACTGGGACGATTTGTGTCAGAGAATATTTTGCCTATGTTCTCTTCTAGGAATTTTATGGTGTCACGTCTTATATTTAAGTCTTTATGCTATTTTGAGTTTACTTTTGTGTATGATGTGAGGGTGTGTTGTAGCATCATTGATTTACATGCGGCTGTCCAGCTTTCCCAGCACCACTTGTTTAAGAGACTATCTTTTTTCCATTGTATATTCTTAACCCCTTTGTCAAAATTAATTGACATAGGTGTGTGGGTTTATTTTGAGGGTCTCTGTTCTGTTTCATTGATCCATATGTCTGTTTTTGTGCCAATACCATGCTGTTTTGATTACTGTATCTTTGTAGTTTTGTCTGAAGTCTGGGAGAGTTATGCCTCCAGCTTTGTTCTTTTTGCTCAGAATTGTTTTGGCAATTCTGGGTCTTTATTATTCCATATAAATTTTAGGATTGTTTGTTCTCGTTCTGTGAAAAATGTCATGGGTAATTTGGTAGGGATTGCACTAAGTCTGTAGATTGCTTTTACCCTGCTTTCTTTTTTAAAATGATTTTGGTCTCTGATCCAGAGAGTCTACAGTATGGTGAAAATTAATAAAACCTCTTTACCCGTTCATGTGAGACTTATAATATCAGAAATGCATAATTAAATTGATTAACTTATGTCTCAAAAATGAATATATATTGTTTAATTTGGTCTAGTTGCACTTATTGGTGATAAATACAATATTTAGGACTCTCGCTTTCCTCCCAATCATCCTAAGTATGACATTTTGTCAAGAACTTCAAAAATTCTTTCACGAATATCTTGTTTGATAATTATGAATCTCTCTTAAAAGAAGTTCTTTTTGTTCAAGAAATAAAAGCTGACCTGAAGTGGAGCCAAGGTAGAGCAAAGTTGAGACAACTCTATTCACATGAGAATAACAAATTGGTAATCTGTAAAAGTGCTTTGCCTTAACTGACATTTATATCCTGCTCCTTAAAACAGACAAACATGGGATAGGATATTCTGTTAGAGAGTAGACAATTGGAAAAGAAAGATGGGGGGAGCGGGGGGAGCTGCTGTCAAGAAGGAGAAGTTAGAGGTCAATCTTCTTAAGTAGCATAATTCAGGAATTGAAATCTCATTATAGGAAGGAAGGAAAAAAGAAATATGTTCGCCTTGTGAGCTGGAACTAACTCTTCACTCTCTCTGGTCCTTCTCAAGGGATCTACTTTCATTCATTCAATAGACACTTTTGAGCATCATTTTGTGTCAGGCACTATTCTAGACTATAGAGACATATAGTAGCGATTATCAAAGTAAACCAAATCTTTGCCTTTAGAGAACTTACTTTCTAGTGAGGGGAGGCAGAAATAATTAAATAAGGAAGTAAATATATAACATTCCTAATAAAAAATGGAATGAGATTTGGGGACATTCATTCAACATGTGTTTATTTCACATCTATTATATGCAAGTGCAATCTCACCTCTTGGAAATGCAAATAAGACAGAGTGTTTCATCCTTGGGAGTTCATAGTGGGAAACACAGATGAATAAAAAGTTAAGACCACTCATTGCTGAATTGATACGGATTTTTAGAATAGCAAAGGAATTGGTAAATAAAAGAACTATGAAAGAACTATAAGTATTCTACAGAACAACTCAGCCTAATAGAAACATAATTTGAGCCCAAATAAAAGCTATATAGGTAGTTTAAAATTTTCTAGTTTCTTGATAAAAAGTGAAATTAATTGTAATAATATATATCATTTAACTCAATACATTAAATATTATAATTTTAACATTTAATTACTATAAAATAGTTTATCAGATTTATACAGTCTTCTTTTCATACTGTCTTCAAAATTTAGTATGTAGTTCCACTTAAGCAGAACTCATTTTAGACTAGTGATGTTTCAATTTTTCAATAACTAATGGCTGCCATATTATACAGCGTATCTATGGAACTTTCCATCTCAGCTTACTCTGCCTTTCCTCTAAGATTTTTATCTTAGACAATAAAGATATATAGAGATTTCAGCATAGTTAGAGTATGGATTTTCTAGTTTATTTTTATTACAAAAATTTCAGCTGGCAATTTTGGGGACTATTCTGCTTGCTATGTTAAATATTTTGTTAAAATTGCTAGTAAGTTACAAGATAGTAGACATTTTTATGTGGCGAAAAACAAAGGTATATCTAAATAAAATAAGCTACATTTCTGAGAGTCTCTTATCTCTGCTAAATTACTGTAAAATTATTAATTATTTTAAGAATCAAACAAGATTATTTTCTTTATTTTTTTGGTCCTATAAAAATGAGAGTATGAAGGTCAGGCTCAAATGTCCCAAGATTTTCTGAAATGGTAAATAAAGCACAATGTAACAGACAAGAAACTGCATTTCTCTTAGTTCCTCATTGAATTACATAGTCACTAAGAACTGCCAACTTGCTGACTTGTATATATTTTTAAGTCCAAAAGGCAAAAGGTGAGTGTTCACCATTGACCTGCTTGTCAAAAACACTGAAAATTTTTTCTAGATGCTGACAGTTTATGATTTTTTTCCCCGGTTTTTTCCTTATAGCCTTCTCTCTCAGGTGTTTTCTTTCTGTGCTTTTTTAGAACATTTGTTCAGGTGATTTTATAAACTCACTAAAGTGTAAGATTTAATTTAGTCTATCAGAACTGAGAATCTGTAATCTGGAAAGGTAGATTTTAGATGTCAAAATATAGTATAAGTAAAATACAATGTTTAAAAATAATATTTTTGATATTTAATTAATGGGTTACTGGTAATTATGACTCAATGTAACTATGAAAAAAATAAAAATGAAATATCCTGCAAATCTAAATGCAGTGATATTCTTATGATTAAAATTAAAAAGTTATTCTTTTATGTATATAATTTGACCAGAAAATGAAAAAAAAATTAATTACATAATTCTTCACTGCAGTAATTTATGGTTAATTTGCATTTTTTAAGTCTTTCTAACTGAATATTTCATTAAGAGCTATATAAGGAAATTTTCATGCTACTATACTGTTCTCCTGCCTTTGTTCAGGTCAACTTTAATTGAAGCCTTGATCTTTTCTATGTTGCAATTTTCTCCTCATTAATACAACTTGAGGGCACCACTTTGTTCACCCCAAACAAGCTGAAACACAGTCATCAAATACACACAACAGAAGGCATTATAAAACCTTTGACTTTTCTTTGGTGATTTACTGGGTGAATTTTCAAACCTCTCAAAGGATTTTAACATTCCTGAGTATATGTACTTCTATTTGTAATGTGTTGGTGCTGTTTGCTTGAGATAGTAACTTGAGAAGAAATATCTACTAAATTACCTTAGGTTTCCTTTTTGTTGGCATAAAATACAAAATGTTAAACATTTTCCTTCTGAACACAATTTTACTTTTTTAAGTCCTTACTTTAAATTTAGGTGTTGACCATGTTTACTGATATTTTTATAATGAGATTATAATGTTGCTTAAACATGTCTATAAATGTCATTTTTTTAAATCTGGAGACTATAGATTTTTAACTTAAATCTATATTCTATATTACTGGGTTGAACATCTCTTTTAAATTATCATAATTACTTTTCTCTTTAAGGACATTTCTTTTTTAATTGCCTTTGGCATTAGGATCCTCAGATATTCTACAATATCAGTATTTACTCCTCCCTTCTGTATTTGTTATAGCATGCAATGAAAACTACACGCAGACTTCTAAAACTCTGTAGACAAGTTTAGTAGTTACTCCTTACAAAATTTTTACAAGGTAAGGAAAGCATCACTTTTTTATAGGTAAAAAGAAACAATAGGATAAAGAGTCAATTTTAGAAATCCCAATGATCTGCTCAAATTTAGGACAATTGCAATGGACCATTTTGATTCACTAGAGATCTAGGGTCCACATACCCAGTTATACAGATAGACCCATGTATCTGAAATGTATTTTCTTGGCATCATTTTTATCTAGTTAGTATGAATCTATTCAGTAAGTAGCTGGAAAAGAAAACACAAAAATTTAGTCATTTCATTAGTCATGAAAATGACAAAAGTAGGATATTTTATTATTAGCTGTCTAAGGAGAAGAGCCAACACAGGTTTTCAGGATGTTTATTAGGACAAATTCTTGATAAATAATTTTAACCAAATGAAAATATTTTAAAGGACAGGTAAACTGAGATACAGAAAATAGACCAAATTATATGAAAGAATAGTTGTTCAACAATTTTCTTTTTATTTTGAGGTGAGATTCACAGTTGCAAAAAACAACAAACAAAAACCGAACAATGACAAAAAAGTACAGTGAGATTCTATGCATGCTTCACCCAGGTTTTCCCACTACATCATCAATAATCATAGTACAGCATCAAAACCAGGAGATTCACATTGGTATACGTTCACAAAATTCATTTGTATGTGTGTGTTTTTATGTGTGATATGTAGTGCTATGCCTTTTTTATCACATCTATAGATTTGTATGACTACCACCGCACTTAAGATACAGAACTGTTGCACCACCATAGGGTCCATCAGGCTAACCCTTCATAGCCATGCCCAAACTTTCTCTCACCTCCATACCTAGCCTCTGGAAACCACCAATCTATTGTCTCTTTCTAAAATTTTGCTATTCAGAAATATTAAATAAATGAAATGATATAATATCTAGCCTTTTGAGATTGGCTCTTTAACACTCAGCAAAATGCCTTGAGATCCACCCAGGTTCTTGTATGAGCTTCGCATTCTTTCTCCTCTCTAGGATTCCGATGATATGAATGCTAGATAGATAGTCCTGTATTGGTCTTCAGGTCCTTGGGGCTCTATTCTTTAAGTCCATATTCTCTCTGTCTTTCAAATTATTCAGATAGGGTAATGTCTATTTATATATCTTTGAGTTCACTGATTTTTTTCCTCTGTCATTTCATTCTGCTATTGAGCCCATCCATTGAGGTATTTCCAGCCCCACCCCCTCATCCCCACTTTGGTTACTATATTTTTCAGATCTGTGATTTCTTTTTGTTTCTTTTTATATCCTTAATTCTTTTGCCAAGATGTTCTGTTTTTTCACTTGTTTCTAGAGTGCTTGTAATTGCTCATTGATGAATTTTTTATGATCATGATTTTAAAATCCTTGTCAGGTAACTACAATGTCTCAGTAATCTCAATGTTGATGTCTCTTAATCGTACCTTATTACAAGTTGTGATTGTCCTGATTATTTGTAAAAGTGATTTTTTTTTATTGCACGTGAATATTTGGGGTATTATATTGTGAGACTCTGGGTTCCATATTATCTTTTTTAGCAGGCAGTTACCCTGTTGTGGGTACAATGGAGTTAGACAAGGGTGAAGGTTTAGTTCCCTGTTGACACCAAGGTTGGGTAGGGGAGACCGGAGAGCTGAGTAGCCTTCCCTCACACAGTTTCATTCAGTCTTGTTGCTGCTGGATGGGAGTGAAGGCTCAGCTCCTCATTAGGTCCTGATGGTACCAGGACAGGGTAAGTGAAGAGCTAACTAAACCACCTTCTACGGCCTTATTAAGTATTCCTGCTGCTGAGTGTGGTTGGTAGCTCAGATCTCTGCTGGACCTTTCATGAATGTACCCTAGCAGTAGAATTAGAGCATTGCCTCTTTGTCCCAAGTAGGGAATGGAAGATCGACTCCTATGACAGGCATATTCTAAAATTGTCCCTCAACATTTTTCTCAATTCCCATGACCTTAGGTTTAGAGACATTTTGCCCATGATTATATTGTTACAGAGTAAAATGAATTTTGTAGATGTAATTAAGGTCTCTAATCAGTTGACACTGAGTTAATCAAAGTGGAAATTATCCTGGTGGGTCTAATCTGATTATACAAACCCTTTAAAAGCAGAGATACTTCTCTAGCTAGTAGCAGAATGGGAGGTAAAAGGTATTCAAAGCAAAAAGATTCCACAGATCTTTCCTGGTTTTAAAGATGTAAGGGCCCATGTGCAGGGAAGATAAAGCAGCCTTGAGGGGCTGAAAGCAACCCTTAACCATCAGCCACTAATTATTAAAAGTAGGATTATGGTGGTCGATCATTTGAGTAAGAGGCTTAAAGATTTTTCTGAGACATCCACTGTAAGCTACCAGATTATGTCCCTTGAGTGGTATCCCTAGGCCACTACCAAGCCATTTTTTTGTACAGCACCTTGCATCATGTGACTCTCAAGATGTTGATCTTAATTTAATTATGTAAGGATGGCCCATGTTATTGATTCATTACTAGAAGTTAGATTAGAGTAATCAAAAATTTCTGAGTTATCCTAATTCTTAGTGGAATTTAAAAATAATAATCATAATTTGTTTTCTCTAACTGAGAGCTGTGATAGCACAATGTGAACAAGAAAATCATAAATGAGGATGATCTGTGGAGATGAATCTGATTTCATGCTGGGTCTAAAGAATATGGCTTAGAATAATTTGTTTTGTTTATTCACTGAATATTTTTATATGAATTGTCATTTGAAAACTTTGTTATTGCATAGATTTTGTAGATATGATCCTTTGTCATTACAAAGACTGAATAATGGAGCAAAGGAACAAATGCAAAATAAAGGTTTAATGGATTTTCCTATCTCTGTATCTTTGATGGTAAGGGCAGTGAGCAACAGTATTAAGAGCACAAAGGTCCAGAAAAGATGGGAGAACCTCTTGCTAAAGGATTCCTAAAAAAGTTTCACGGCAAAATTAATTCTGTGGAAATACAAGGAATGATCACAAGAACAGTTATGATTTCAAGACTACCTATCCAAAGTTTTAAAATCTATTTCAGTACAAAAGGGAAATACAGACTTTAGTGGAAGAAGCAATAATTTCCTGAACGTTAAGGGAAAACACTTAATAATAATACAAAACAAGAAGTAAAGTTTGCTTACAAACGCAGCTATATTGTTCTCAAATTCAGTATTGAACTCAATCAAGACTGAAAAGCTAAAGTGTCATTTACAAGCTATTCTCTCATGGTTACTTTTAACTCAGATCACATTCAGAGCTTATCCTCTGTGATAGAAGGTAACATTTGCTGAATATACTGAGTGGCATTTCTAAAATGCCCTTCTTGAAATCCCAAATCATATTTATAAAGAAAGGGTCTATCAAAAAACATTTTCAGCCCATTTACCAATACATACTATATAATCTTCATTACTTTCCCTGATTCCTAATATACAAGTTTGTTCTAAACTGACTATCATGAAAAGGAGAAGAAAATAATAATTTTTACATAGCAAGAAAACAAGATTTCAAGCTGGTTTTTACATTGGTGAATATGTATTTTGGCTAGATTTGCTATAAACATTCCCTGAAATTAATTCAAGACTGTTTACAGGTATCAGATGAAAAAGAATATGTAAGAATAAAGATCCTATATTTATGTTACTGAAGAGCTTCATTTTCTCCATAGATATATTACATATAAGAAGTAAACCCAAAAATAAGGCTGAAAAAAATGATGTTTTCTACGCATCTACAAAATTTAATATAAATCTGTCATTTCATTTCCAACATTAGATATTTGCATGTTGTCACCAAAACTATTTATACACAAGTGAAGACTTTCAAAGTGCAGAGAGATTTAGGGTAAAGAAATGGAAGAGCATGTTGAATACAATGATCTACAACTATATACTTTCCAAGTAGGCTCAACTTTTACCTGAAATGGCTTAAATTTTGCTATAAAGTAAAAAAGAATTGCATAATCACTATATGTTTAAACTATCCTAAGATGCAGATTTTGTATATAAAATACCTAAATTTAATATATGATAAACCTTTCAAATTAGTGGAAATTAAATTAATTTCTTATTCAATGCAACAGTTATCTGGCTAGCCATTTGGAAAATAAAATGAAGCTGGATTTCTCTGTCCCTACATCAAAAATAATTCTGGCTGACTCAAAATTTTAAACAAAAATACAGATACTAAATAAATTATGAGTGAATATTCATTGGGGAAAACTGGCACAAATTCCAACAGAGACTTATGTTGAAATAAAATCATAACAAAACTTCTGGAAGATAAATTCAAAATCTAGTGCTATGAACAAAAGATATAATGTGCACATTCTTTTCATTATAAAAGAAACACTAATAAATCAATCAGGAAAAGGAACATCTCAAATAAATGAGAGCAAAAAAATGAACTATATGACAAATGATTAACCTCACTAATAAAGATGTTTAAAATAGACTTTAAAAAATACCTGTGTCTATCTACTTACCTACCTATCTATATTTATCTCTACCAATATATATGTTCACTTCCCATCAACAGTCTTATGAAAGAGCTTTTTTTCTCCATGCCAATAACAATCTTAATTATCTAGCTTATATGAATAGGCAAAGATGGGCAAAGATAAAATTGTTGGTATGGAGAAAAAATTCTCTTTATATGCTATTGATGGAGCATGAACTCAATTGCTACACCATATTGAATCATTTATTAATAGACAGACATATTCTTTTTTTAATTTAAAAAAAACTTTATGTTTTATTTATTATTGTATTATTTAATTATTTTATTTTGGTGGAGGGAGGTAACTAGGTTTATTTATTTGAGGTTCTGGGGATTGAACCCAGGACCTCATGCATGATAAGCAAGTGCTCTACCACTTGAACTATACCCTCACCCTAGACAGAAATATTCTTGAGCGTTCTTTGCCACACTCTCATCCTTGAAAATTGATATCACAAACATATTTGCATGAATGGGACAATATAGGCATCTATATACTGTTGACCCTTGAACAATACTGAAGTTAGGGGCACCAACCTTCTACACCAACCAACCGTGGATCTGGTAGTACTATAGTACATACGAGTGAAAAAAAATCTGCATACAAGTGGACCCGTGCATTTCAGACCTGTGTTGTTCAAGGGTCAACCATAGAAGGCTTTCAGTTTATTGCATCATTGTTTGTGCTCTAGAGGATTGGTTAATGAAATATGACCCGCTCATATGACTATTAGTGACAACAATCACAAAGAACTTAAATGGATGTTTAGAATTTAGTGTGAAACAGCAAACAGAAAGTGGTAAAATAACTAGTGTAATACTAGTGTGTTTATTGAAATATACAATTACTAATATATGATTTATTATCATGCAAGTATATATGACATATTGACATAAATTAATCATGTTTAGTCATTTATTTCATAAATCATTTGAGAATCTGCACTGTCAATCATGAAGTTCTTTCTCTTTTTATTATATCATTTTGCAAGCTTATGATTATTAATTATTTTCTAATAGTTGTACAGATGTTGACACACATATCTATATGGTAAAAACAAGCAATAAAATGAACATCCTTCAACCCACAAACCAATTTAATTGGAACTTTGCCAATAGCACTTCATCATCTTCTGTTCTTCTCCAGACTACCATTCAAAGCCTCCTTTTATTTTAATTATTGTCCCTGAATCTGTGTGCATTATTCTCTTAATTTTCATTTTAATATTTTTTGAAGTGTAACATTCATATATGATACAACAAACAAGTGAGCAGTTTGATGAATTTTCACACATACACAATAAAGCAAAACAAATACAAAAACAAGAAAATAACAATCCCCAGATGGACAAACAGAACTGTCTTTGCACCCAAGAAGCTCTTCATTCCCCCTTTAAGTAATAGTTTCTCTGAAAGATAACCACTATCCTGTCGTCTAACACATTGTTACTTTTGCCTGTTTTTGAATTCTATAAATAGAATCATTTCATATAATTTTGCTTCTTTTATTTAATATTATTCTGTGACATTCATTTATGTTGTCTAAAGAAGCAATGGTTCATATATTCTGGTTTGATAGTATTCCATAATGTGAATATACATCAATTTACTTATTACACTTTAGCTATTATGTATGTTAGTGTTAACATATACATACACACATATTTGGGGGCACTTTTTGGGTATATGACTATAATAGAATTGCTGGGTCAAAACTGTAACTTGGTCCAGCTTTTTCAGATAATACTATTAAGTATCCGAAGTGACTACATCAATTTCCACTTCCACCATCATTATGAGAGTTCCAGATAATTTGCATACTCATCAACACTTAATACTGCCATCACTGCAATAGATGAGATTATTAATAAAAAATACTTCCTACCCTTCAGAGTAGAATGTAATTCCCTGGCATTAGATTCTAGTCCTGTCCATATGAATGAAATGTTAGCTTCACAATGTAAGTAGAGTAATGAGAAATGCTTGCTTGGTTGGGCTTGCTTTCTTATGTTTCAGTAGTGTCCACAAGAAGTGTATGTCTAAATTAGCCATGTGATCCCAGGAGAAGTATGAAAGACAGGTGGAGCAGAGCAAAGCTATCCATCTAATGGAACCTACCCTAGACTAGCTGACCTTTAGCTGACCTGGCACCTGGTAAGCTAAATAAATGCTCACTATTGAATACTGCTGATATTATGTACTTATTTCTTACATAGCTTTATTATGGCCATAGTTAACTAACATATCAACCATTCTTTTAGATGAGAAGTTGTATCATATTGTGTGAGTTTGTGTGTTGTTTGGTTTATATTTCCTTGAAAACTAATGAAGCTAAGTACATTTTTAATGCTTATCAGCCATTTGGACATTCTGTTTTATAATATGCCCATTCAAGCCTTTTTCTAATTTTCCTAGTGAGTAGTCTGTATCTTTATTGTAATTTTATATGTGTGTGTGTGTGTCTGTCTGTCTGTCTGTGTGGTATAGAAGATAGGTAGGTAGATAGATAAATAGATGTAATCATATTCTGGAAATGAATCATTTGTCATGTACTTATATTTTATATGTTATCCCACTTACTGCTATTTTTGATAAACAGCTGCTAGTTGTAATGTAGTCTGATTTCTTGATTTTTTTCTTATTTACATTTTGTACATATTCTATCTTATTTTTAAAATATTTTATCCTCTAACTATAAAGATAGCATATATTTAAAACTCTTATTGTTTATAGTATTTAAATTTAAATCAATGAGCAATGAGGAATTATTTTTTTTAATGTATGCTGAGTTAGGGCCATCAGTTTCTTTTATATTCCATAAGGTTTTTTTGTATTGAATAGCCCAGGCCTTTTTCCATATCTGAAACCCACACTTTCATCACTGCAATCACTCTTATATAGTTTATATAGAGTTACAGATATGCCATGGCTGCATGAAGTCACTGCAGCGTCTTTTGCTTACAAATAAATCTTTGGATAAAATACAAAAAAGTTTCCTTGGAAAGAAAAAAAAAGAGGCTCTGAGTTACCAAATCGTGGAGAAATAGAAAGGAACGGGCCACCTTTTTGCACTGCCTTGTAGCCATGCACAAAAGATGGTCAGGGGCGTTATGTTGGGCTCCCATTTCAAGATGAGATTGTGTGTACTCACTTCCCCATCAGCGTCATTATTCAGAAGAATGGAGCTCTTGTTGAAATGTGAAATTTCTTGGGTGAAAAATACATCTGCAAGGTTCAAATGAGGCCAAGTGTGGCTTGTTGAGTATCTCAAGTGCCAGAAAAAATGAGTTAATTCCTGAAGGAAATGACATTGACCTTGTATCAAATTCAGCAGCTTTGATTTAGCAAGCCCCAACAGTTAAAAACACAGATAGCAGAAACATTTGGGATGGTATTTATGTTTCTGAAAATGGAACAGTTAGCATGCTGATGATTCAGACCTAAGTTGTCCAGCTACAAAAACAGTAAGATGCTGGATGATTCCTATTTGTAATGTTTTAAAGGTACAATAAATGCCCTGTGTTGTGGGGAAAAGAAAAAGCTGATAAGCCATTTACCCCTCTCTTTGAATGGACCAACTGCGTTTCCCATTTCTCTGACCTCACCTTGGAGGTCCAGGTCATTTTGTTCCAGACAGGGTAGAGTGGATTGCTGGCTGTCCTCTTCTCCTCCTACTGGCTTCTGTGGGCAGGATGGCATCCTTCTGGCCATGAGTTTATACATTCACCTGAGCAGTGTCCAAAGTGCTGGGGCAGGCTCCATCTTTGTCAGAGTTCTGACTGAGCTGGTGTTCAAAATGAAGCAGATGGATGCGATGGAGCTGGGAGGCCTGCGAGCCATCATGCTGTTTAACCCAGATGCCGAGGGTCTGTCCAACCCCCCAGAGGTTCTGGGAGAGAAAATTTATGCCATTCTTGAGGCTAACACCAAGCAGAAGTATCTGGAACAACCAGGCATGTTTGCAAAACTGCTGCTGTGCCTCCCAGCCCTGCACTCCATCAGGTGTCATGCCTGGAGCACCTTTTCTTCAAGCTCTTCAGAGACACCCCCATTGACACCTTCCTCGTAGAGATGTAGATCCTGCTGCAGATCACCTGCACCCCACCAGTTTCAGCCTCCCTGACCTGAGGATTGTTTCTGATCAAAGCAAACAAATATTATCAGATTGTAGAGGAAAGAAAAACAGATTGGAGACATTGAGCACATAAGGGAAATGAAGATATTAAGGGAATGAAGAAAGGTATTCTGAGATGAATGAAAAGTAAGAGCATCTGTACTAGCAAACCTACTCTATAAGAAATGTTAAAGAAATCTCTTCAGGTTGAAGGAAAATGGTACCAGAGGGAATCTAAGAATGAAGAGAGAGTAGAAATGATAAATATTTAATTAAATATAATAGACTATTTTTATTTTTATTTAAAATATAAACACATGATGACAGCAAAAAGTATAACAATGTACAATGGGACTTTCAATATATGTAGATGTAAAAGATTTAACAACTATAAGATAAGGCTTAGTGGGGGTATAAAGAGACCTATATGGTTGCAAACATTCTGTATTTTATTGAAGTAGTGCAACCTTATTCTGAGATGACTGTGAATACTTGAATATGTGTATTTTAATTCCTACAGTGGTAAAAAAAAATTATGTAAAGATATATAGCCAAAAATCCAATATATACCTTAAAATATGAAGATCAAATAAAATCCAAAAGAAGAGATAAAAGGTAAAACAGAGGAGCAAAAATCAGAGGGGGTAAATAGAAAACAAGCAATAAATGAGGCTGTATCAACCATATGAGACTATATCCAGCCATATCAATAATTACATTAAATGTTAATTGTCTAAGCACCAAGAACCAGAGATTGATTAAAATGTAAAACTGCACTTACATGTAGCCTATAAGAAAAATATTTTAAATATAAAGTCATAGGTAGATTGAAAGTGAAGTAATAGAATGAGGTTTACTATACAAATAGTAAGCTTAGTAAGATTGGAGTGGCTATCTTAATATCATATAAAATGGACTTCAAGACAAAGAATATTACCAGAAGTAAAGTAGGACATTTTATAATGAAAAAAGGACTGAGTCATCAGTAGGACATATTTCTAGATGTATATGCATCTCAAAATGATAAAATAGCCTCAAAATACACAAAATAAAAATGAATGAATTGTAAAAAGAAATTGACAATTCAACAAACATAGAAGAAGATATTAACATCCCGCTCTCAACAACTAACAGAATAACAAGACACTAATAACAGCACTATTTACCACTGGAAATATTATTTATTACATTATTACATTCAACATAATGTGTACTCAATACACATTCTTTTCCATGGGGAAAAAAATGCTGTTTAGGTTGACTATATGCTAGACTATAAAACAAAACTCAATAAATTTAAAAAATAAAATGTATACAGATTTTATTCTTTGGCCAAAATAGGAGTAAATTAAAGTAGGATATGTAGATCTCTGCCACAGATATCTGGAAATACCCCCACCAAATCTGAAAAATGCAGCTATGTAAATCCATGGGTCAAACAGAACCCTTCTGGATTATAGGTGAAATCAGAAAGGAAATTAGAAAATAGTTTTTTTTAACTGAATGACAGTTGAAATCCAGTCAATATTTACTTGAATCAGTTAAAGAAACACTTGGTGGGAAACTCAGCGCTTTAAATGTATATGTTAGGAAAGAAAAATTACCTAGAATAAATTATCTATGATTCCAAATTCACGTATTAGAAAAAGTAAAGCAAAGTAAACCCAAAGTAAGTGGAAGTAAAGAAATAATAAAAGAAGAGCATATATCAACGCAATGAAAACAGGCAACAGAAAGAATTAGAAAAACTAAAAGATGTGTTTTGCTAAGATCAGTGTAATTGACAAATTCCTAAATAGACTAAGAGAAAAAGAGGCAACACAAATCACCCATATTAAGAAGGCCATCGTTATAGATGCTGTAGAAATTGAAAGGCAGTGATTGAATACTATGAACAACTTTATGCCAACAAGTTTGACAACTTAGATGAATGGACATACATCTTGAAAAATACAACTTAACAAAATTGACACTAACCCCCACACCAAATCTGAATAGCTCTATAGCCATTGAAGAAATTGAATTTGCTGTCAGAATATCTCCAAAAAAATGTCAAGGTCCAGATGGTTTTGCTAGAGAATTTTACTAAATATATAAAGAATAAATAACACACATTTACCACAAATCTTTTCAGAAAATAAAGGAGGAGAGATGATTGACCAGTTCTTTTTAGGATGCCATTGTGACCTTGATATTAAAATCTGACAAAGAAATTGGAAAAAAGAAAGAAGGAAAAAAAAAAAAGAGAAAATTACAGAAACGGACTACTGATATATGCAATAGCAAGGATCAATCTTCAAATCATTGGTACCTAGTGTGATTCCATTTACAGAAAATTCTGAACAAATTGTAAAATTTTATATGTGCTAATTACTGTACTTAATATACTTTAATGAAATTGTAACAAATACCATGAGAGGAAAGTACCTAGCAGAGCATATAACAAGTGTTAAATTTTCAGTAAATTATCATTGTATTAGTTTCCTGGGTTGCCATAACAAAATGCCATGAACTGGGTGTTGTAAACAAGAGAAATATATTGTATTAAAATCTGGATACCCGAAATCAAAGTGACAGCAAAATTGCTTCCCTTCTGGGGCTATGAGGGAGACTACGCCATGCCTCTTCTGGAGGGTGATTTGCTGTGTATCTTTAGCATTCTTGGGCTTGTAGATACTTTACTCTAATCTCTGCTTTTATCTTCATGTGGAGTTCTCCCTGTGTGCCTGTCTCTGCCCACATTTCCACTTATTATAAGGATCCCAGTCATTTTGGATTAGGGTCCACCCTAATGACTTCATTTTAACTTGATTACCTCTGTAAAGATCCTTCCAAATAAAGGCACACCCAGAGATACCTGGAGTTAGGGCTCCAGCATATCTTTTTTGAGGGATAAACGCCAACCCACTCCAGATAGGAATATATTGCAAGAAATAGAAAAATAATTTTAAAAATTTAAAGTTCTTTTTTATCTTGAAAGAAAACCTCTCTCCAAAGTCTCTGTTTACACAGCACATTTACGAGGATCATTTTTTCACCCAACTCTAGCTGGTGGTGCTTAAAAGCCACTCAGACCTTAGTCCTCACCCTCCAGAATTAATCTAGACCAACTCCTCTTTATCTGCTTTGATCTTGCTCTTAAAATAAAGTGCTTTTCGATTTCTCATTCTACAAACTTGCCTCCATATTTAGCATTTGCCTGGCTCCTTTGATGAATGACCAGGTTCAAGTTCACTTTTCTGCTTGACTTGGTTGCTGTCATCGAGGAAACCACTTTTGGTGTTTTCAGGCTTTTCTCTAAGCCCGTTTGTGTTCATCTATCAAGTCCAGTTTTAGTACCATGAAAATGACGGGCTTTATACGTCCTCTGTTCAGCCTCCCATGGAAAATGCCCTTACTGATATTTCTGAACAAAGCCAAACAATTCTGTGCTCTCTTCCATGTGACAGCACTAAAAAATATTTGAAGAAAACTATGTTATGCTTTTTCTGTACTATTTTTTCTGTTTCAGTTGCCCATCTAGGCCTTGTTTTTCTTAAATTTTTACATATCCTACAAGGATCAGCTCAAATATCACCTGCAAAAAATCTGCAAACCTCAAACCCTGGCTGTGCTAACCATTATTTCTACTAAGTTGTAGTTTTCTGCATGCCTTAGATTATCCATTATAATTTATTGTAATTATTTATTTCATCTGATTCTACCCACAATGCTATCTGCCTCTTGGGTACAGATGTTTTTTGTAAATCATCTTTTCAATTCCAGGGCAAGGAATTAAAATGAAAATAAAAACTTATAGGCAATCAGTAATTTAAATTTGAATAGATGAATGAATGAATGAATGAATGAATGAATAAAATCCAAGTTGGATAGTCATCAATTCTTCGATATCTTATTATATTAGGTCTACTATCTATCTAACATCTGAGTTCATTCCCATTAGTCCATGCTTTGCTTAAAATATGGCAAACAATTGAACAAAAATGATCCTGATTTTGGAATATAACATCCAGTTAGGAGTTATTGCAAGCTTTTATTCTGAGAATGACACATAGCATTACTTAGGATAATCTAAACTTTGGTAAAATACACTATCTGCAGTGGTTAATTTCATATGTCAACATGAATAGGGCTAAAATATGCCCAGAAAGCTAGTAAAACAGTATTTCTGATTGTGTCTATGAGGGTGCTTCCAGAAGAGATGAGCATTTGAATCTGTAGACTGAGTAAAGAAGATTGCTCTCATCAGTGCAGGTGGGCATCATCCAATGCACTAAGAGTCTCAATAGAACAAAAAGGTGGAGGAAGAGATAATTTGCCCTTTGCTTGAGTTGGGACATCTATCATCTCCTGTCCTCTGACATTGGTGCTCCTCGGTCTCTGGCCTTCAGATTTGTGCTGGGCCTTATATCGTCACTCTCCCCCTCTTTCCATCCTCTATTCTTGGGCCTTTAGAGTTGGACTGAGACTTAAACACCATTGGCTTCCCTGGTTCTCAGGCCTTCAGACTTGAACTGCATTGCCCACCCACTTTCCTGGTTCTCCAGAAGACATCAGATGCGGGACTTCTCAGCCTCCATAATTGCATAAGTCAATTCCTATAAAAATATATAAATGTATAGACATATATGGATATTTATATCTAACTATGTGTGGATATGTGGATATCTATCTATCTATCTATCTATCTATCTATCTATCTATCTATCATCTATCTAATCTTACTGGTTCTGTTTCTCCAGAGAATACTAATACAGTACTCAAATTTTAACTACTTTAAAAATGTTGTAATCATTTCTCATATAACATTGCAAGCTTGGGCTGATACACTTTGAAAGTTTAATTGGTTCCTAGAGTAATACCTGCACTTTTATCCTTTATATATTGTATGCAAATTCACTTTTGAGATTATCAATCAGAAAGACGTGGCACAAGCATGGGGGCTTTTTATTAACCAGTACTTAAAGTCAGATGTGCTTTCTGCTCACAGACCATCAGTTGGAACTTAGTCACCTGGCCAAAACTAATTACAACAAGTGAGAAAATGCAGTTTAGTTGTGTGCCTTGCAAGAAGAGGAAGCAGGTTTGAGGGGACAGGTAGCAGTTTCATATATGCTGTAGAGACATTCTTTTGTTAGAAAGATTGCGAGAAAGGGATAATTAGGGGATTGAGATAATGACCCAACTACTGAAGCCAATAAAAATTTAGTTAACTGTCTTTAATAGAGCACTCTGGGAAAGGCATTGATCTAAGTGAACATATATCTGTCTACTTACCTACGTACCTATTTAACCACTTACATAGTTTTATCAAAAGAGTGAGTTAAATGTATTTTAAAATTAGAAATTAGGCAAGAACTCCTTCTACTGAGAAAAGTAATGCAGATTATAGCTGATGAAGTTGAAAACTAATAATAAATTTTATGTTTGGAAAGTAAAATACAGTAAAGCAATTTTTTTTCATAGCATCTTGCATGTATATATGCTTTTGATAGCATCTTGTGTGCATCTATCTATAGATCTAGGTATATATACATATATTCATTTTAAAATCATAACATTATGAGGTTGGTTGATAAAATATATAATTGCCCCAATTTTACATAAGAAAAAAAGAAGTCCAGAATTTTCCCAGGTCCCATATTGGTGAGACAAATCTATGACTGAACACTGATTATTCACTCTGGTAGCTGGAATATGAGCCATCATGATATAGTCTACTTTGTACTGTCAGTGGGAGGAATGAAAGAAAAAAAGGCAGGTTTCAAAATAAGATAGGCAGACAATGGGTTGAACATAGGAGGGTAAAGCACATAAATTTTTAAATATTCCGTTACCCAATATTATCCAACATTTTGAAGTCCTAGAGAGATCTGATAGATATAAGATACTATGTCTGATAGATACAAGATTTGTAACTCTACACTTGTAGAGAATTAATCATTAATCAAACTAAACTGCCTCACCATCTATAACTGAAAAATAATCATCAGTTCTTCACAGCCAACTTCATAGTATGTGTTCATACAACACCCTTTTCTAACTCTTCTTATAAACAATATTACCAGATAGGCAATGAAAGCTTGTCAGTGATGCTCCTCTGTTAGATTCTGTGCCTGTTGAAGAGTCAAATATGTGAAGATAACAGCTAAGTTCTTTCAAATTGGGAAAAAAGTCATATAAAATTTTATATTTTAGAAATTTTATGTTTGGGGCACTATGGCATGTATTGACTGTAATAAGTATATATTTTGTTCTTTAGATTCATTTCCTTAATCTTTCATGTTTCTATTTTTCATATAGTGTAAGCTAGGGATTTTACTTTATCTTTTTTCCACACAAATAGACAATTTTTCCAGCATCATTTGTTGAAAAATCTGTCACGGTTATGATTATGTGCAATGCCTCCTCTGTCTTATATCGTACTTTTCTCTGTAAGTGATTCTGTTTATAGTGGTCTGCTGGTTAATACTGCCCAAAGACACATAGTTGGGAAAGTAAGTCCTCAGAGCTAGTATTTCTACCAATTTTTTTGTTCATTATGGACCGCTGTTTTTCACATAATTTTTAGGATCAGTTGTTAGTTCATAAAAGAACTTTTGAGAATTTAAATAAAATGGTATAGGTCTTATATATTTCTACATTTGTTCAGATCTTCTTTTAGGTCTTTTGATATAGATTTTATATTTTTTTCTGAAAAGCTCTGTATCTTTTGTGAAAAATCTATGTCAGACATCTTAAAATATTGATATTTTTGTCTACTATTGTGCATGATACATATTAAATTAACAAATCTTTCTGTTTTGGATGTTGGAGACATCCAAATTTTGGATATAGATACTGTATGATCTCACATGTTACAAATATTCTCTACTAAGTTTCTTAAAAGTCTTGTGAGGATAATTAAGGGCATGAAGAAAAAAATTGCTCTTTTGTGTTCTCCTTTCTGGACATAAAACTTATTATTTTTTAACTTCACCAGTTAGTATCTACATTTTATTTCTCAGCTGCTAAATTTAAAGTACATTCTGTGTGATTCATCTTTTCATGAAGTTATGGAAGCTCACTTATATTGACAGGCTGCTGAGATGTTTTAATAAAATACTAGTCTTTGTATTTTGCATTAATTGTATGTTTCCAATCTTAAAATGTTAATATATTTAATAACATATTACTTTAATTATAAGTTATACTTGCATATCTGTGACACACTGAACCTGATTATGATGTATGTTTATTTCATAAAACTTTATTGTATTCAGTTTGTTCAGTATTTTTATGCATGATATATTTACAATAACTTGTGAAATTAATTTATTTCATGAGTCCTGCCTGGTCTTGCATCAAAGATGTACTTGCTTTATGTAGGAAAATTAGGACATTCCATTTTTTTCTATTATCTCAATGTTTATATGAGAGTGGTAATATCTATTACTTGAAGTTTTGATAGAACTTGCTAATAAAATACAGTTTTGATGCTTTATTTGGGGAGGGGGCTTTTAAATATTGATTTGATTATTTAATACCTAAAAAACAGTGTACATTTCTAAGTTTTATATTAGATTTGGTAAATTATAGTTCTAGAAAGTTGTACATTTTGCTTGTCAAAATTTTAGCATTTATATTTTCATAGCATCTTGCAATAATGTTTGCTAAAAAGGCTTTATTGCTAATACTATTTTTCCATACCCTTTCTTTATTCCTTGATCTATCGTGCCAAAAGTGTGCCACTTTTATTAGTTGTTTCAAGGAAACATCCTTTTAGTCTACATTTATTACCTCATTAAGCTTTTATGTTGTTTTATTTCTAGATTATCTCATTTTCTTTTCTTATTAATGTAGCTTCTGAATTGAACACTAACTTAATTTTTTGAAAAATGTCAATGTTTTAATAGATGTTAGAATCTTCTAAGTATTTAGTTATATTCTGTAACTTGTCTCTAGCCTCATACAAATATTTTAAGCTTCTTCCAGTTGCCATAACACAGCCTATCAAAAAGGGATTTCTTACAGAATGCCCATCCTAATTCAAGGACACTCAAAATAATCTTTTGAAGTCTTATAATTTCTATTTTGGAATACACATATTTCATTAAAAGTTATCTGCTTCACCTGTAGAAATGATTTTATGTTTAGTTTAGATGAAGAGAAGGGATCGAGTGGTATGATAAGATCATTGTCATATTACATTATTTGTAAACATACTTTTTTTTAAAACATGCTTTTATGTGTTTAAAAAACCTAGGAGTTTGAAGAAAGCAATTTGAAAAATAAAATATTTGTGTGTGTATAGATACATATTTTTTCTCCTTAATATGTTTCTTATATACTGTTTTCTGGGGGGAAAAAACAAATTAAGCTCCCTGAATCTAAAACTTTATCTTGATTTTGGATGTTAAATTTTCTTACCTTATAAGACCCTTATAAAAATTGTCTAATAAATCCTCACTTTCCCTTTGTCCTGTCACAAAGCCAGCCTAACGTTAATTTAACATCACCAGAAGGTGAAGATAATTGGAGACACAACAAACTGGGAGCCAGCCAAGCCCTGTAGTCAAGCACTGCAGGTCCGTGCTGCTTCCCCCAACCATGGCCTATTGGTCAGTACTTCAAATTTTTGGTTTCTTAGATCTCATTAGAAATCCTCAAAATGCCTTTGGGCTACTTTTTAAACCAACACCCCAGTGGAGAAACAGTCTGAAACCCTTCTCACCTGTGGTTTTACTTTTGTTTCTTGTAACTATGTGTATTCTGCTGATTCCATACGTACAAAGTACTAGGAATAAAATCAATACTGACATTTGTCTGCAAACAATGTCAAATGCCTGACAGTCACGCAATTCACTTCACAAAGTGAGAAACCAAACATTTTGATAAGTGAAATGATTACCTCCCGGTTCTTCCTGTTATCAAAACTGTTACTTGCTAGCCTTCATCTTAAGGATGGAACTCAGCTGTTCATAAAAACCTCTCTTAATGAGGAATAGTTGGGCTAGTGACAAATGATCATTATCCTTCCTTCTTTGCAAAAAAAAAAAAAAAAAAAAAAAAAAAAGCCTTGACATGATGAAGTACTCTAATCGATTCCAACCTCTCTTTTGTTGTCAAAAAATCCATTAACCTATGGGGAACTGTGGCCTTAAAGCCCAGAGATTCAGCATTGCTGATTGAGGAAGATCCGTATTTTTTGTTTGGCAGTGTTACCTAAATTAAAGGGATAAGAAAAATGGCCATGGTTTTTCCCCCCCTTTTCCCCAATAGTATGTTTTTCCTTCCATTCTGATTACCCCTCCTGAAGAGAGAGGGTTTTTAGATAGCTCAAAATGCTTGGCCTGGACCTTTCCCATATCTGGGCTACTTCTAGAATTTTATAGGCATGGTGCAGCTCAAACTAACACTCCCTTCTCCTTGGCAGTGTCTCAAATATTTATCTGAGGTCTCCTCTAGACTCCTTGATGGTATCAATCTTTCAGAGTCAACTAACCTTATTTTTCCATAGGGAAAATCACTGTTTAAATCAGCATTAGTAATAGCATAGATTCTGGGTTCTACTTTAGAATGGTCTCAGTATTGGAGTTATTAAATGAACTCGATATGATTGACAACTTTTGAAGAAAGTCATCTTTGAAAATTCTTTTGACACTATCAAATAATAAAATAGCTAAAACCTTTTTTTTAATTTAGTGAGTTACCATAAAATGTTTGCAAGTGCAGACTATATTTATGCTAATTTTATAATTGAATAGAAATAAATATCTTAGGAAGAGAGAGATATATATATGTACATATATATGTGTATGAAGTTTTTCCCATGGGAGAGGAAGAATATATATCCAAGATCTGAGAGAGAAACTCTAACAATCTAAATATGGCCATTCCTTGTCTTGTGATTCTTCTTTCTGTGAAACAGCTAAAGTATTTACCTTAGTGAACGGGTTAAGACACAGTCCCTTTCTTATGGTTTTCCAGTATAAAGACAGGAAGGGTGTGCCAGAGAATGCAGATGTGAGCGAAAACAACTCTTAGGGAACAGACTCGATCAGTTTCTATTAACTCAGGCCTTCACTTTCCATACTTCTCTCATCCACCTCCTGGCCCAATGAGTTTTCTTCTATATTAAAAAATATACAGTGTCTTCATGCCCTCTTATTCATCCCTTTTTTTTTTTCTTTGTGTGTGTGTGTATTTTTAAGTATAGTCAGTTTACAATGTATCAATTTCTAGTGTACAGCATAATGCTTCAGTCATATATGAACATATATATACTCGTTTTCATACTTTTTCCACCATAAGTTATTACAAGATATTGAATATAGTTCCCTGTGCTATACAGTATAAACTTACTGTTTATCTATTTTACATACAGTAGTTAGTATCTTTACAAGATACTGAATATAGTTCCCTGTGCTATACAGTATAAACTTACTATCTATTTTACATACAGTAGTTAGTATCTGCAAATCTTGAACTCTCAATTTATCCCTTTCTACTCCCTTCCCACCAGTAACCATAGTTTGTTTTCTGTGTCTGTGAGTCTGCTTCTGTTTTGTAAATAAGTTCTTTTTTTTTTTTAGATTCCACATATAAAGGATATCATATGGTATTTTTCTTTTTCTTTCTGGCTTCCTTCACTTAGAATGACAATCTCCAGGTCCATCCATGTTGCTGCAAATCGTATTATTTTATTCTTTCTTATGGCCAATTCTATTCCATTGTATAAATATACCACAGCTCCTTTGTCCAGTCATCTGTCAATGGACATTTAGATTGTTTCCATGTCTTGGCTATTGTTAATGGCACTGCTGTGAACATTGGGGTGCATGTATCTTTTGAATTAAAATTCCCTCTGGATATATGCCCAAGAGTGGGATTGCTGGATCAAATGGTAAATCTATTTTCAGTCTTTTGAAGAATCTCCATACTGTTTTCCAAATGGCTGCTGCACCAAACTACATTCCTACCAACAGTGTGGGAGGGTTCCCTCAGTCTTTATTAAAAGTTAACTTCTAAAAATATATGTTTATAACATGTAAGATTTTCAAAATATTAACAACAGGTAGAGTATAGTAAGTGTCCAGTCAGAACTGATGGGAGGCGTGGTGCTAGAACAGGGTCGTAGGGAGCCTCTACTGTGCTGGGCACTAGCCCTGGGAGATTATCTGTCAAATATATATAGACTTCCCAGCACCTCTGAAATCACATCACGACTTGCTGCTTTTTTCTGAGGTGAGTTGTAAAATAGTGTATATGTATGTGCACTTCATTGGTTGATTTATTTATAGCACTTTGGGGCTGTTTTATTATTGACATTTAGGAAATTTCTATTTTTAAGGCCTAAAGTACATTGTTCCTGAAATTATATGCTAAGGGACCACCAAGTACAGAATCAATGAGTTTTAAATTTCTTTATCTTAATGATTGCTGAAATGTTGATTATAACAGTATCAGTAAAATGGTAAAGTCAAAATATTTTATTTCAGTAAGTTAGTTCAAGCTATATTCATTCAATATAGTAAGACATTGCTTAGATATATTTTCTTTACCTTATAAACATTCTTTCATCACTTATGAAAATAGATGTAAAAAATCTGAGTAAGATATTAGCATTATAGTTCAACTGTATATCAAGAATAATATACTATGATCAAATAGGTTTAATTTAAGAACTGGAAGGGTGGTTTCAGTACAATTATATATGCTTATAGTATCAATTACATCAACACGTAAGGGGGAAAAACACGAAGATAAACATAAAAATGTAGAACATTTGATAATATTTCACTATCATCATAAATAAAACCCTAAACATACATAATAGAAGAAAACTTTATAAATATTACAAACTACTTAAATTTACTTAGTAAAAATACCATTCCAATGTGGAAATCTTAAAAATATATATATTTTAATTAAAACAGTAACTAGCCAGTGTTGCCAGTTATCATCTGTATTTGTTTAATGTTGTCTTAAAGTTTGTAGAAGATGTACTGGACAAGAAAAGTAAATAAGCAGCATAAACATTGGAACATAAGAGGCAAGTTTCGCTCCTTTACTATGATTGAATTCCTTATGATTGAATTCCTCAAAAGCCAGAGAGCTTCCAGTAAAAACTGCCAGAAAAAAAAAGTTGATAATTTTGTTCTATATGATATTAACATGTAAGTCAATTGCTATTTATGCCAGCAATATGCTTCTAGTAGTAAAAATTGGAAAAAGATGCTATTCACAATACCACATAAACTCTAAAAACTTAGAAATGTGTTTTAAGAACATAATAGAAATTATATTAAAAATCTTAGTGAAATATAGAAATGAGATCTAAACATATGGCAAAATACATATGTCCTTGGTTATGAAACCAGTTTCTTACAGATATGAATTCTCCAAGTACTTTCACATTTTCAAAATAATTCTTGTGCCCCCGGGTAAACTAACTTCAACATTCATCTGGCACAGTAATATTTTACAATATCTAAGAAGAAATTTTAAAAAGAAGAAAAAGAGTGCTACATTGTCAATATCATTATCTCTTAATATAATCATAACATCAGTGTGGCACGAGCATTGGACTAGATGAATAGAGCAGAGCCAAACAACATGATTTGCAGAGACAGATTTCGGTATAAAAGAATATATTATATGAAAAATGTTATTTCAATTCAGTGGATATGAGATGCACTATTTTTTAAATAATCTGGCCTATACTGATGATGCTTCTAGAAGAAAATTAAGTTTGTGTAACAACCTTATAGTACAGATGAAAGATTTTTCCGAGGATAGAATTGTACATGCAAAAAAACAACATATATATATCTTAGAAAAATCTAAATCAATCCTGTACAGTTTAGAATCATAGAAAATATCATTTGCCAAAAGTAGAATCTTAGAAACCATAAAAAATAATACAAGCATGCTATTTGGAGAAATTATATATCTACATATTCTTTAATTTAGAAAATACTCAATTGGTAAGAGTCTAGACTCTGGAATTCACAAAGAGTTCTTCACCATTACAGAATTGACAAGGTAAAAGCAAGCAACTTCAGTGCATAAGTAGCCTGAGATTTTTGAATAAGAAATTGTGAGAAGAGCGTGTTCAAATGGTTAACAAATGTGAAAAAGTCTTTAATTCACCAGTAGATAAATAACAACTTCAGTAACATGAGATAGTTTATATACATTAGACTGGAAAATATTCGAAATAGACAATTTTTGCCAACTAGGAGGAAAATGGTATTCTCACACACTGAGATTGTAAAATGTGAAATTATAAATGCACTGAAAAACAAACTGAAAAAATAAAAATTTTAATTTATGTACATATTATCCTAGCAAGCCTAATCATAGAAAACTATTTCTCAAGCAAATTTTAAAGTACAAGTGAAAATAATAGGCTTTATTTTTTGAACTACTCACTACATAGTCTGAAGTCTCTTCCTTGAAGACAAGGATAGGCTGATTTAATAGATCTGTCTTCAAAACGCCTGTTACCCTCCTCACCTCTCTTACCTCCCTCTTCCCCTCTGTGTAAACCAAGATAGATAAACGTAGAACATAAAGATAAACATGTAAGTGATATCATATAATATCACTTGTATGCGGAATCTAATAAAATGATACAAATGAACTTATTTACAAAACAGAAACAGACTCACAGACTTAGAAAACAAACTTATAGGTACCACAGGGGAAAGTCAGGGGGATAAATTAGGAGTTTAGGATTAGCAGATGCAAAGTACCATACGTAAAATAGATAAACAACAAGGTCCTCCAGAATAGCACAGAGAATGATACTCAGTATCTTGTAATAACCTATTATGAAAAAGAATGTACATAACCTATTATGAAAAAGAATATATATATAAGAATGTACACCAGAAAGTAACACATTGTAAATCAACTGTACGTCAATAAAAATATTGTAAACATATACGAAAGTTTATTGCAATATTTTTGTAGAAACAATATAGAAACCTATCATTCTTTGTGATGATCTAAGAAGTTATACCATATCTACAGCATGAGGTAATATGTAGCCATTAAATAAAGAATTAATTTAAGCTCCATCAGTTGACTTTCAAGGTATTGCAAAAGGTATGTCAAGAAAGAAATGTAAGTTGAAGAAAAATGTGTCACACTTGAATCTTTTTAACAAAAATGATGATGAATAGTCTCTTATAAACCTATATTAAGTAGACACATAGAAAAACTTGCTAGTATGTATATTCCATTATTAACTTGGTTTACACAGAGGGGAAGAGGTTAAGTAAGAGAGATGAGAGGGTAAGACAGGCATTCTAAAGACAGCATTTTGAATCAGCCTGTACTGTGTAAAATTTCGTATGTGTGCATAAATGACCTTAAATTAAACTTATAAATAATTGTAAAGAATTTTTAAAATGAGGAAGAACTTTAAAGAAGAGACCTCAAGACTAGGTAGTGAGTAGTTCAAAAAATATAGCCTATTATTTTTACTTGTACTTTATTAATCAAGCTTATTTCAGTGTGGTAAAGGGGTTTCATTTAATGATGTTAAAAAAAATCTAACAAAATCACTCTATTGCTTAACTTTGTGTATAATGCATATACCGTGTGAATTTCTTCAAAGATGATCAGAAAAAGATGATCAAAGAAAAATAAGCAGTGAAATGGCTAAGTAGCTGTCATTTGTAGATTGCATAGCTGATGTCACATTTGTTTATACTTCAGTAACTATTATCTTCCTGTCTACTTCAGAAGTTTCATTTCACATGTGACAGACTGCCAAATTGAGGGTGTATTTCTATTTTCTTTATGAATATTCATTATTTTAGGGTTATTTAAAATGTATTATTGTCAGAAAACTTGGAAGATTATTATATAGTACATTTATTGGTATTTATTTTGTGTATGAAAATAAATGTTTCACCTTAGGACAGAGCTAAAAAGGACACCTAAAAAAATCTTTTCTTTAAGAATTTATATTTTAGAGCAATTTTAGATTCACAGCAAAATTGAGGGGACTGTACAGAGATTTCCCATATACCCCCCTATTCCACACATATGTAGCCTCACCCCTTACCAGCGTCCCCAACCAGAGGGTACATTTGTTTCAAGTGATGAATTGTACATGGGCACATCATGAACACCTAAAGTTCATAGTTTATGTTATGGTTCACTCTTGGTATTGTACATTCTGTGGATTTGGACAAATGTATAATGACAAGTATCTATCATTACAGCACCATACCGAGTATTTTCACTGCTTTAAAATCCTTTATGTTCCACCCATTCATCCCTCTCATGCCCCTAACCCCTGGCAACCACTGATTTTTTTTCTACTCTGTCCATAGTTTTGCGTCTTCTAGAATGTTATATATTCTGGAATGAATACAGTATGTAGACTTTTCATATTGACTTCTTTCACTTATAATATTCCTTTAAGATTCCTCCTTGTCTCTTCATGGCTTGATAACACTTCTTGTTTGTTTGTTTTTGTACTGAATAATATTTCATAGTCTGAATATAGCATAGTTTATTTTTCCATTAACCTGCTGAAGATATCTTGGTTCCTTCCAAGTTTTGAGCAATTATAAACAAAGCTGCTATAAACAGCCATATACAGTTCTTTGGGTGGACATAAATTTTCAGCTAATTTGAAGAAATTACTAAGGAGTGTGATTGCAGGATCATATGGTAAGAATATGATTTGTTTTGTAAGAAACCTCCAAACTGTCTTCCAAAATGACTGTACTATTTTGCATTCTCACCAACAATGAAGGAGAGTTTCTATTGCTTCACATCTTTATCAGCATTTAATGTTGTCAGTGGTCCATATTTTGGCCATTTTATCAATGCGTTTTAATTTGCAGTGTCATTTTAATTTTAATTTCCCTCATACGATGTGGAGCATTTTTTTCATATGATTATTTGCCACTTGTAAATCTCTGGTAAAGAATCCGGTGAGGTCTTTGGCCCATTGCTTTTTTCAGTTGGGTTGATTGGTTTTTATTATTGCATTTTAAGAGTTTGTATATTAAGGATAATAATCCTTTAGCCAAAGAACACTTTTTTACATTGTTTATTGTTCTTTTTCTTACAACTTACTACTTTGTCAAGAACTCAGCTGACACAGACATACAATAAGAATCATTATGACTAAGATAAAGTGAAGGACATCTACCTGAAAGGACAGTAAGGGTGCTAGCATGTTATGGGAGGAATGAAGAGTATAAAAACTGAGAGCATTCAGCCTTCATTCTCTTGTAATTTAGAACCAGTTGAAATAACATTTTAATTATGTTAATATGAAGCAAAAGTATACCACATTAAAAGCAAAATCAGGTTACACAGAATTTTTAGTACAGCCTTTGTATTGTTAGGATATTTACAGTTGCTAGGAGAAATTCTGAAGAGTGTGGTTTTTTAACGTCTAGAAATTGATATTTTCAAAGTCCAAGTCAGAAACATATTGCGATTAAAATATAGTAGGATAAAAATGACCCCAAATTGGAGTCTGCAATGTAGAATTTATAAGGAAAATATCCTTAATTTTTTAAAGTGGTCATTAATCATTCCAACTGTATAATGCTCTGAAAATTTTGTATTTATAATGAAGACAACAGGGATTTCATATAGATTATGAAATAGTGAAAAGGCCACCAGAACTAGGAAAACTGTTTTGTCCTTCTTTTTTATTTAATACAAATGAACCATCTGGCTTTGGGGAAATCAGTTAATATTTATTCTGCTTCTATGTCCTATGACCATATAACCCAGTTTACTTTGAATACTCCTAGTTTGTGTCTGTGTCCTAGTGAAATGTTAATCAGGTACTGAAGCGGGAGGAAAGTGGGCAGGGCACAACCACCCAAGGAATAATACAGCAATTGAGGACAAGACAAACTAGTCAGAACCAGGATGGTGGAAGATTTGACTTCCAGTAGACCTTGAGCCTCATGGCACAACCACGGGCGCCATGACAGTTCCTAGGATGACCATAAAAGGTCAAAAGTGGGCGGAGGGCATTTCCTTGAAATCCTTTCCCCTTCCCCAAAGTAACTGGAATAATTGTCCTACTCATTAGCGTATGAAATTACCAAGCCCATAAAGCCTAACAACTCGGCACCTTGTGATTGCGCTCCCTCTTGCCTTCTAATGTGGCCCACCTTCTGCTTACGGAGTGTGTATCTCCTTCTGAGTGAGACAGACTGACCTCTGTCTATGGAGTGTGTATCTTTCTAAATAAACTTACTTTCACTTTAGCATGCCTTGTTCTTGAATTCTTTCCTGCATGAGGCCACAACCTATTCTCCCCCAACAGTACCTTTCACTGTTAAAAGTGTGTTGCTTTGGATAATGTATTATACTTGTAACCTTGCTTATGTACATAGACACACACACTTTTCTGCATGGTATTTAAGCCTCCTGGAAGTCTATCCATGGAACCATAGGGACAGGGTTCTTACTTTTAGTGGTCTTATGGGAATAAAAGTGTTGCAAGAATATCAAATGGTCACATGTGTAAAATGCTGTGAAGTTAAGTAAAATAAGGACTTAAGGTATGTATTAGATTTAGTTATGTGCTGACCATTTTTCTATTTAGCAAGGAAAAATTTCTGTGAAGACTGTTGATAAGTCAATGATGAAGAAGGCCATTTAGATAACTAGTGTAAATTACTCTTAAAGATATTTTGCTTTGAAGGGAAGAAAAGCAATACAGTGGTATCTGAAAGACATGTGTATACTGGGAGAGATAATTTTAATTATATATGAGAGACTATAACAGAGTTTTTCAATCCTGTTCATTAAAATAATCTGGAGAATATTTTTTAAAAAGATGTCCAGGACTTACTAATGGCCAATTAACCAGAGTCTCTTGGTATTAGTTAAAGCACTCTGCATGACTATATTGCAGAGTTGCATTATGAGAACCACTGACAAAAACTTATTTGAATTCTAATGGGTAGAAATGAATGGATTGAAAATGACTCTGAGGGATGGAAAAGAAAATCTATAGCAAAAGAGTCCTAAAAATTCCAAAGAACATGGAACCAAAGCTCAGATGGACCTTAAGAAAGAGAAGACATTTTTTCCCACACTATAGCATCAGAGCAAGAGGAGAATGTTTATAGTGCATATTGTTCTGTTTATTGGAGAGAGACAGTTGACAGAGTCTGCATCAGATAGAAACTTCTATTTTTATCAGTGCAGCAGAGAGAAAGTAATATTCTTAGTGCAGAAAGATATAAGGAGGTCAGAGGTTTAGGGAGAGCTAACTTACTGGAGAAACACTGTGATGTCTCTGGGAAATTTTGAAGTCCCTTGTGAGGCTGAAAACCACAAATTATTATAAAATTCTCAGATACGTAATCTTTCTCCAGAAATGTCCAGCTGCCTGATTGTAGTCACGGGTAAAGCTTCTGATTGGGTTCACCATGGATGTCGATTTGCCACAAAGTTGTAATGGGAAAGCAATGGTGCAGAGATCTGGACATTTTCAAGATTGTGACTGAAATGAGGATTTTTTTTTTATTTGGAATAAAAGCTTGATATGGAGGAAATAAAAGGAAGATGGCATTGATTTTACATCACATACTGTTGATCTGCATGATCCCTAAGAAGAGGATGTTGAAGAGGACAGGGATTGTGGCCAGAGACTGGCATGTTTAACAGTTTAGGAGATGAAATAGCTTTAGGTCATGGGGAGAATATAAGATCAGGTGGCAGAAAAGTACTGGAGGATAAGGTTATCAGTGATACAGAGGTAGAAAGACTGGCTAGTACTCTGGAAAACTGTTTTCATGGACATTGAAATGTTAAAATAATGACAGGGGTTAGGTTGGAAAGAGTAGATTGGGAAGTCTTCATTGATCGATGACTAATAATTCCTGACTAATTGATTAGTGATAAAGACAGAGAAATTTGGGGACTGCTGCAATGAGGAGGAGGAGTTGTAGAATCGGATATGATTAACTCACAGGAGCAGCAGGATCTATAAAGCCGGGAGAGCAACTACCTAGAAAAGGCATTGGAGAGCTGTGAAGATGCCGCCTCTGCCTTCTGACCTTGAGGTATATGGGGCAGGAGAGAGACAGCTGTGAAAGAACATCATAGCTTGTCCCATTTCAGTTACAGTGTGGGTGGTGGGAATAGTGCGATGGCATGAGCTAGTGAACACTACAGTGAGCTAAGGGAGTTGAGATGATGTTGGGAGGAGATAAATTCTAAGAATCTCATTTCTGAGGGTCTTTAGCTTTTGGATTTCTGCTGATTTCTTAGAGGTGATTTCAGCACCTTCTGCTTTGGGGAAGGAAGGTGGGTTTTGCCAAACAACCTCTAAAGCCTCTTCTCCAGTGCTCTGAGGCTTGAAGTGTTCTTGACTTCACATGAGAATATCAGTGCTTTAAAGGTGCCTCAGGTAATTGTATAATACAGTGATGATATGGGAAGTAATATAACTAAAACCCCAAATAGAAAAGATTTAGGAGTGTCTAATAGGATATAGGCTACTTTCCTGAGAGACAGAGTTCTAGCCGCGTGGCAACAGTATCCCATTAACTATTTTAAGCTGCTTCAGCTAACTGTTCTGTCGTTTGTCTGAACTGACTATACAAATGATGGAAATGAATATCATTAGGAAACTTCTTCAAAGTCACAAAAAACTTCCCAAGGCTTCTAATATATATGAAACACTTACATAGGGAAAGACGTTTCTGTAATGAGTCAAGTAATGAATACAGTCGTTTACTAGATATATTTACCTTTATGACCAAATACGGTCTTTTCTCTGAAACCTAAAACACAAGTGTTAGAACAGATTAACCCCACCTACTTGAATTGGCATTTTGAACAGCGTTTCCTTGAGATCTAGTGATAGTTTCTTATGAAGGAGTCACCACCAACACACTTTAAACTTTTCAGTGTGACTTTTTAAATATAAATATGTATTTCCATCTGTCACAAAGTAAAAACTAGATCAGCAATTTGAACTAGGACAACTTAATGTAAATCATTATTAACTAGTAAAAAAGGGTAACTACTAAAAGGACTCTAGGAATACCGAGAAAGCCAATGCATAGGGCACTATCTTTAGGGCTGAGTGAGTGAGTGAGTGAGACAGGAAGGGGGCAGGGCACAGCCATTCAAGGAATGCTACAGCAATTAACATCAAAATGGTGGAAGATTCAACCCCCAGTAGGCCTTGAGGCTCAAGATGATGGGAGATTTAACTTCTAGCAGATCTTGAGCTTCATTGTACGCCCATTGTAATATATTAACATGGTGAATAACATGCCCCCAGGCACCATGGCAGTCCCAAGGCCAGCCACAAAAGGTTAAAGAGTATGAAATGGCCAACTTCCTGGGACTCCCAGCCCCTTCCCCAGGATACTTAGACTGGTCCTTCCGCTTACTAGCTTATAAAGCCACTAAGCCCATAAAAACTGGCAACATGGTGCCTCACGCCCGCCTCTCTCTCCATTCGGAGATGGCCTGCACTCTGTCTATGGAGTGTGTACCTACTTTTAATCTGAGCACCCACCTCCACACCTTGTGGCCTTTCAATGTATCTCTCTGAATAAATCTACTTTTACTCAACTGTGGCTCGCTCTTGAATTCTTTCCTGCGCGAAGCCAAGGACCCACGCATGGCCGGGCACGTCCCAGTGGCTCAACCGAAGCCTGGGACACGGCCCTCCTCATGCCCCACATCTGTTTTCCTGCATCACGAGCAAGGAAGAAACTAAAACCTTAGGGAAACATCCTCTGGCCCCACCTCCATCAAACCAGAGATTCTGAACTTGCAGGAGAATGTGTGGCTGCCACAGAAACACTGTCTATCAGAGGCAGAGAAACCTGGCGGAAGGAATAGGAGAGGACCGAAGGGGTCAAGGATCAGGAGAGTGTGGGCAGGCTAAAGATGCCACAGCCTCACAAGGACCATCCTCCATCCTCTATGAAAAGGCCTAACAGTGCTGTCGTTAGCAGAAGAGAAATGTTGACAGAATTCAGCCTCAGAATCATCATCGCAAAAAGCATCTCAAAAAAGCATGCACTTAGAAATGAGAAGAACTATATTAATGACTGTGAACAAAAAACACTGCAAACCATATCAGTAAACAGAAAATGCTGAAACCATCAAGTCATCAGCGGCTGCCGCCACCCCCCAGTGAAGTCAAGCCTGCAGCCCAGCCTCTGCAGCCACTCACAATGGTGCACCCTGAGGGGACTCAGAATAAGAAAGGACAGGATACTGGCCCTAGATAGCGAGGTGCTTGTCAAAGGAGTGGATTCAATGAGCCCAAATGTTTGCTTCCTCCCGTACAGAGAAAAACACTAACTTCTTTAACTTGAGATGCCTGGTTTTCTGTAGGTAACAAGTAATCTTTTATTGTTCCAACTACCTGGTCTTTGTTGTAAAGCTCTTAGGTATCCTAGCCCCTCCCCTAACTCTTCAGAGCAGTCCCTCAGAGCCATCTGAGGGGCTGTCATCCCAGCTCGAGTCCTCCTGCCAAACGAAACATAACTCTCAGCTTTTAGGCTCTGCATTTATTTCAGCGACATGACTGTCACAGCTTCTATATGGAAAAATCAGAGAATAGTCTCTAATTCTGAAGTCACAAAAGCAGAGAAACAAAAGTAACTACGATGTATATACAAATATCTGTCTGATTTTAGGCTCAGACATAGTCATCCCAAAGATGATTTTTGGAGTAATTAAATTTAGCATTGTAAGCAATGTCTTTACACTGAAATACCAATTCAAACTTAGACATGATTGAAGAATCTATTATAAGCCTTAATATACTAAGATTGCTATTATAAAATACAAAGAGAAAAATTTAGTAAGTGGTGAGTTTTACTTTGTAAGCATTTGAAACATTATGTGTCAGTTATGTAGGTTGATATAAACAGAGCTGGAGCAGCCCTGTGCCCAAATACTCCATAGGGTGGCCACCATCACATATCATTCACATGCAGTCTCTAATGTTTTGGGTTAACTGTCTTCTTCCCCAGCATTTCTTTGGAAATGTAAATATTCCCAGGAGGATTATCCTGTTTAACTGTTGTCAGCTACCTCTAGCGTCAAAAACTAATGCAGCTTTTCAACAGTCATTACTATTCGTAGAGGCAAAAAGTACTCCCCTGATTTTCAGAGAAATCGTCAATGCTATTCTTACCAAAAGCCAAATGCGGCACTTAGCAATTAGCCTAAAATCATAAATATGAATGAATCTAAATTTTCTCAGACTTTGATATCCAAGTGGATTTGAGGCTATCTTGCTCAATTGCTCATCTTTTCCATTTCAGAGAGGAGCAAGTGAGTGTAACTCAGATCAGTTTTAGTTACTGTGGGAATGCAGTAAGTCTCACGTCATCAGACTACCCAGTACAATTCAACTTCCTCTATTACTGGTGAGGCAGAATGAAGACAATGCACACAAAAAAAGTGGAAGGGCTTAAAAAGATGCACAGAGAATCATGACAGTTAAAGTGGAATCATGTGACAGACACCTCAGAATTTTAACTAGGACATGCCCCAGTTCTATCTCTATAATTGTCTCGACATCATTCCAACTTATTGTTTAAAAAATATTCAACCAATCAACTGATTTTTGTGGCTGTTGTTCCTTTTATTGGTCTCTCTCTATAATAGCATACAACTGACCTGCTATTATATTTCTCATTGAATTGACTTTTAGGCTAACCAAATCATTGCATCTTTTGTTATGCATCAAGCATACCTGGAATCCTGCCGGTGAAAGATAAATAGCATTGTTAATCAGCATCCATAAACCATGCTGAACAAATGGCAATGCAGAAATCCCATCAAGAACATTTAGTTGCCTTTACTCAATAGGTCTCATGAAGAATGGCAAAAGATTTCCAAACATTTATTGGACTGTGGGGAGAAATGAGATCACTATGTGCAGTGTGGTCATAGGGCACATTTCAAAGAGAATCTTACACTGGAAATCATTTGACATGAACATGAGTTTCTGGAAGGCAGCTAGTACAGGCCACCCACTGACAATTCAGTCTCAAGAATAATACTGGATGCTACAGCTACATTTGAGGATATTTTTCCATTTCACGATGACCTCTAACTGCTGAGAGTTGCCTCCCTAACCCCCAGGGATTAAGTGCTATTGCTGTACTATGTGACACTGTCATTTTAGTCACAATTAATCAGAAGAGATAACTGCTACCTCATGCTGGGCCGATCATATTCTGTCCCTGAGAACTCTGGGTTGGGATTCAGGGACACTGTTGAGTCTCTGTGTGCGAGCTGGAATTATAAATTGTAAACTCAGGAACTGTGGGGTGTCCATCCTCAACTATGAGAGTGGGAAATGATGTAGTCTGTAGTCTTGAAAACTGAGGCAAATATTAGAGAGAAGCAGAGCCAACGGTACGGGAAGAAATTCATTTTGGTTTTTTATTTCCTGATTTGTATCCCTTGGAAGTAACCATTGCTTTTTTTTCTATCATTTCACTAATTCCTCCTTTTATTTTATTTATTTACTTATTGCTTAGGGTAGGTCTAGTTATTAACTTAAGAATCTTTTTTAAAATTATAGTTCTTTTTTAATGCGTACCACAATTCCTTTCATCAGACTTTCAAAATACAAATGCCTTACAGAGCGTGGGTGCTCAAATTAAACCATACAGGGAAGTAATGGAATTAATAACTAATGACACTTTGTGCCTTATGTTAAATTGTCAACTAAACATTGTGCCCAATTTTTTTTTTAACTAAAATAAACCCTTTGTAACACAGGTAACACTTTTTCCTTTAATATTGACTGTTTTATATGTGCTAACACAGGCTTCAGGAGAGTATTTTGTCAAATAATTTCTTCATGTGTTTTATTATAATTTTTTAATCAAAGAAAATGATTGGTGTATTATTTTTCCTAAATTTTAGCTGTTTGACAGCATTTCTTGGGAGGTTTTGTGACATAGATTATTGTAGCAAATGTAAGGAAAAGCAAGGATAAAACATCTCTCTTGTATTTAGGTTCTTATGTGCAAGTAATCAAGCAAAGAGAAGGAGTTATTAATAGGATATATAAAAATAGAATACCAGTAAAAGCAATATAAATTATTATTATCTAGATTAATAATTGTAATAGTTAAGATGTTCTTTGAAGTCCTGGTACTAGGATAACCGACATTTAACAAGTCCGTAGTCTGTGCCACGAACTCTGCTACAACTTTTTTGATTTTCTCATTAAGCTTCATAGAAACTGTGATAACAGTTATTATCATTTTATAGATGAGAAAATGAAAACTTCCTGACATTAATAATAATTTTTACAAGTCTGTTTCAATTGAGTATTTTAATTTTATGTTTTGAGAAGATGGATTTTAGTGTATGAGACCCATACTTCACATACAAAACATACTTATTATTTTTCTTCTGAGACTTTTCTCCTACCATTTCCATCTGCCTTGAAGCAGACCTTCTCTATATCCTTAAGTATTTAATAAAGAGCATGAAAAAATCATTAAGTCTTCCTACTAAAATATTAAATCCAAAATATTTGCTCTAGTACCAGCCAGCTAAACATTATTGTCAGGGGAACAGAAGTACCACATCTTTTACTCTTCTTTCTTCAATTTTTCATCATTTTTTTTTCTTTCTGATGTTAATTTTCTCCTCAGGGTATGACATCTTCTGACATTTGAAAATGAATGGCAGTTTCCTCCAAGTTTAGAGTGACTAGGTTGTTAAGATTATAAATGTGTATTCTCAGACACTTGAACGTTGATCACAAATTGGATTTTTGAAGTGTTAGCAATGTTCTCTTTGAGGGATTAATCTCTCCTTCAATAGAGTTGGGGAGGAGGAGGAGGAGTAACCTAAATGTAATATTCACCCAACTTTATCACACTCAGCTTTTAAAACTCAAGACCCCAACTTATCTCTGGAGCAATTTTTCGTCTCTTTATCTCATATTTCTGCCCTGCCAGCCAGACCACACATCACATTTTTATTGCATCTTCAGAATTTTGTCTATGTATCCAAAATATGTTTTCATCCCTATTTTCACGTCATTCCATCTTATTTCAAGGATTTCAAGGCAAGTGCATCAGTAAAAACAATTTACTTTACTTATTTTCTCCTTGTAAAATCTAGGGGAAAATAAATGGATCAGAGAGATGTAAGTTTGAAAACATCTTAATCAGAAGGGGATGTCCTTTCCCTCTTCAAGGAAAACTTCCCTTTTACCATGGGGGCACCTCTATGTTGGAAATTCTCATCCTAGGGAGGAGGTCTAAAAGCACATTTTATTGTCTTTACTCCTAGAGAGTAAGTGAAACATCTAGGAAACTGTTTTGAAAATCCAGGAACTATACTCCTTTCTCTGATCTAAGGGAAGTGCTCGTGGTGTGTAGAAACTCGGCAGTGATACTGAAACTTGCAAGTAATTAACATGGTACTCCAGGGTCTCTTCCCACTGACATCTGAGAGTCCAGTTCACATAGAGCATCCCATGACAACTACTTTTTTTCTTTTATTTTAAGGACATTCACAAACTGACTCAATATCCAATCATATTGCTGCACAAAGTCTAACTCAAGTTCTCAGAAACATGGAGCCTAAGTATTACAGACTACATGGACATAGAAATCACAAAGGGCCCAAATTTTATAAGAATAATTTTTCAATTATTGGAAAATATTGTATTAACTGTTACTTGATTAAATAAGTCTAAAGTGTCAAAGATTCTTTTTAAGAAAAAAGAGACAAAGAAAATGCATGCATGTGCAGCAGAGAAACAGACTTGCCACAAATTATTTTGAGGAACTATTTCCCTTGTTATAAAGCAAAATTTTACCACCATATAAATAACACAACTTATTGACAGAAACAAATAAAAGCTTAATATTCTTTGATCATATTTTAAAAGAGTAAATTAAATATGTAATATTTGAGACAAGTGCCTTTTTCAAATATTTCCCAAACTGAACTGTTTGAACAAGCTAAAAATCTATTTTAAAATCACTGTTTAAATAATAATAGTGAACTCTGTGATTAGACTGATTGGTTAAGGTTTAGATATGCAGATTATTCCTCTTAATACAGTCCAACACATTGAAAAAGTTTAAAATGTTTGATTCAAGCTTATGTTTGGTTTGGCATGCAATGTGTATACCCACAACTGTGTGCTTTGTCTGTTATTAAAAAAAAAAAAACCTAAGAGAGAAGGGGATCACATTTGCTAATTTGAGAAATATTGGGAGGGATTAATGCAAAATTCTAGATTTGAGAAAAACAGTAAGAAGATACACAGTCGATCTTCAGAAAGTGTAACTTTCTCTATTTCAAAATTATCCTTATTTATAAGTTTCTAAAAACATAATATGCTTATGCATTATTCATGCACTTGTACGCACACATACACATTCACAAACTCATGTTATGAAATAATTATGGAAGAGAATTAGGGAGAGACTTAACCCTTGTGACACAAAGCACCAACTCCTATTTCTACAAACTTATTCTGTCTCTGACAGATCAATTTCTGAATGCTTGACATTTAGCCCAGACAGCTGGCTCAAACCTTCTGTTAAATTAAAATATGAATGACGAGTTTTAATTTTAACTTTGCACTGCCCTTTATGTAGAAGCAGACTTTGTTCAGATCTAAAAATCTTATTCTCCTAAAAAAAAAGTTTCTATTTCAATGTTGAATTTAATAACTGAAGGAAGCTAATTGTTTCTAAAGTTGGAAAAGCAGACCCTCAAAAGAGATAATCGTGTTTACAAGGCCATCAGTTACTATCATGGTCAGGGGCAATTGCTAAGAACTCTTGACAAAAGAGATGAAATAACAAGATTGGGGGATGACATTTTAGCTTCTTCCTTTAGAGAATTTTAACTTCATATATTTCATACATGTTGACATGAAAATGGCTATGCTAATTATGATTGATGATAGAAATATATTCCAATATTTATACTTTATAATACTTTGCAGGATACACTGTTCTCTTTGAAAGATTGTATAGGAAAGGCATGGAGGATTTTTTTCACCTTTATAAAGAGGATAAAATGATATATAGAGTGGTTTGTACAAGGACACATTGTTGTAAATATGATAAACGAAGCCCAATTCCAAGTCCCCGTGTAGTATCGGGCATTGCCTTCTAAAACCGTGGTTTACATTTGAACCTCTCGGAGAGTTTCTTTAAACCAATTTCTGAATGCCACCCCTACAGACTGACTCAGTACCTCTGAGATGGGGCCAAGGGGGGCTTTTCCAACAAGCTCCCAGCTGATACTAAACCCAGCGGCTCCATGGACCACACTCTGAGCAGCCGGTTCTGACAGATCTTGGTTTTAAATTTGGCTTAGCAAATTATAATTCTTATTTTTTAAGTCATTAAAACTTTTTAAACCATGTTCTCTTTGCCCTTACGCTGAGAAAAATCACATCTAGTTTTGTTGTGAGAACTAAATGAAAAATAAATTTAAAACATCTATTCTGTCCTATGTGCTCATACTGCTAATTCCATTCCGCTCTCTGTGGGGCCGTCCTGCGGAGCTTTACTGATTCTTCCAGTTCCTTTCTCTTTGAGATTGCCACTCTATTCCATTCTGATGGAGTTGAGCAACCTTTAATGCTTCATTCTGACATCTTCCTGAGAAGGTATTGAGCAGAAAATTCAGCAGTTGAGAGAATTATTTATTATTAGAAGTATTGTTGTTGTTTTTTTTACACCAGCTCTCTCCTAAGTTTGCGATACATTTATCATTTTAATGTTTCTTTCAGAGTTTTATCATAAAAATGACTCATTAATTCAGACTATTCTGAAAAACTGAATGCGAGAATTTGAGAAAAGGCAAAGCTGGAGTTGAGCGTTTCATCTGTGGGACCAAATCTTCTAGTGAACATATTGACATAGGAGTACAAAATTAGCTGAACTGACAGAGTGAACTAATCTAAAACATTCCAATGTAGAGTTGTTTTAATTCAAAACAAATTTTATTTTATACTATTTTTCTGCATTGCAACTATGAGCTTAGATTTTCAAATAAACACTAAAAACGTTAATAAAATACATTTCCATCTATTCAGTTACAAAAAGTCACAAAAGTAGTTTTATATGTTTCAAATAATTATGTTTTTAAATATGTATTTTGTATTTATTGTTATTTTAAAATTGATTATATTTAGATGTTTATAAAGAAAATGTGTGGCAATGCAGGACCATATTACATAAATTAATGCATATTAAATACTTCAAAAAAGTAAAATTGAAGTTCTTACATGTCATTTTTTTTTTAATTTGGGAAAACTAGAAGATATCTTTAAAAAATATTTCTTTAAATGATAATTGTTGTAATTTCCATACTAAAAGGAAAAGAAACTTAACAGTACAATGAAAATATTTTGTATTCCATGTGATTTAAACCCAAATAGTACTTTCTAAATTTTTCCCAGGCATCGAACATGTAACCAGATCATTTCAACTAGTACTTAATATGGTTTGCATTTTGTTGATGACATACTGATCTATGTTAGTGATGTATGAGAGTGCTGGAAAGTGGGAAGTCACTGAATTGCTCTTCAATGCCGCTGCTGAAGGAATGAATACCTTCCTGGATTAACCTTCCTCTTTCTGCTTTGTCCTTATCTTGCATAAGATTTGGGGCTTTGCTTTACCAATGTCTCAAACTTGTAATTCATAATTGTATTTCCTATGTCAGGGTGTCTCATATCTGGCCTGGATGATGCTGAAACTTCTGGCCTCTAGAGAGTCCTTTAAATTTGTCCTCATTTTAGTTACACTGAGTGCAACTAAATGTATTCAGGACCAGGAACACCTTTTTGTTACACCCCCACCAAAGAAGAGCAGGTAGTGGATATCCTGAACTTAATTCTGAGAATGTTTCTTAGACAGCAGGACAAATAGAAAGTCTGTAGACCTAATGGCATTAAGAATTTCTTCGTTAAACATTTCTTATTAAAATAAAACCAGTGCCCAAAAATTCTCTGAAAGGACATCAGTTAAATAAATTATTAAAAGAGATTATTGTGTTAGGCAAATGGAATTTTTTAAAAACCTACAAAAACAAATTAAAAAATGTTTTTCATATATATCATACAGTCCTTTTTTGGACCTGGGAGATCTAGATAGCACCACTGCAAAATTACGATTCTGGAGCCTGGGAATCAGAACAACTAAAGGATGGAGTTGCTATCAACTGAGATGGTTGAGCGGAGTGGCTTTAGGAGGAAATGAGGGATTCAGGTCTGGACATACCGAGTCTGAAATTTTTTTAGACATCCAAATGGAGATGCCAGTGTGTCATGGCAAATTAGATATCTGAGTCCACAGCTCAGCAGACAATCTGGAATCAACACATAAATTCAGGATTTATGGCCATTTGAATGTTATTTTAAACTATGAAACTGAATAATACCACTCAAAAAATGAATTTAGGTATAGAGAAAACAACATAATCAAGGAATGTGCCCTAAAGCTGCCAACATTAAAGTAGAAGAGAAAAGGAGATTTTGAGAGAGGAAACTGAGTGTATTAAGTCGTGAAATAGACAAGGGAGGAGCTGTTGAATTGTGACCAATGAGATGGACTTGGGGGGCCAAAAAGACCAGAATATCATAATACCTTTCAAAAAACCTTGCCATTATCTTGTTCAGCTTATATTATGATTTAAAAAAATTTTTTTAAATGTTAGGTTTTGTTCTCAAAATTAGCGGGTGATTCTGGAACCATTTCTTCCATTACTGAGAAGGAAATTCAGCTCTTTGAAGTGTGGAAGTCTGTAATGCAATGATTACTAGATAGTATTTTCACTTGAGCTGAGACACTTGATCTTAACTTTCTCTCCCCAGTGAATCCGGACTTTGGCTCCATTCTCTGAGCTGATTACTGAGGCCCAAAGAACGGCTCTAATGAATTATAGTGGCAACTCCCTGGTGATTATTGATTTCATCCGGCTCACTGAACAGAAATAAGTACTTTCTAATTTGTTGTGGCATTGAATAGATGTGTTTATTTATTAAAGGATGTTGTAATGGCAGCATGCCACTTTGTCGGAAGAAAGAGCAACTTTCCTTTTCTGGGGCAGACAGAGTATCAAGCAAAGACTGGCAAAATTAGAGTATGCTCCAAGAACCCAACAAATGGCCATCTATGTAGTTTTGAAATATGACAGAAGCAAGAAAAGAAACTAGAATTAAACTCAAATACCTCTGAGTTTCTTCGCAACTCTGTCACACACTGGCTTTGACTTTTGGCAAGTTACCCAACATCTTATTATCAGGTTTTTTCATCACAGAGTTTGGATGATGACAGAAACTTCAAGGATTATTTTATGAATACAATGAAAATAAATGATTGACTCTCTACAGTTTAAAATGGTCCAGAAATATAAAATATTATTATCGTTATTAGTGACTAGATTTCCTGTGCCCTAAATCCAGCTAAAATTAAGGCTAGAAAAATTGTTGTTACTCTCAGAACTTCTACATTACTTAAGCATTTGTGCTTTCTTGAGTTTTAAATTTAATGCATTATTGAAGGTCACCACAATAGCATTAGGCTCAACGCATTTGTAGGAAAATAACCCAAAGAATAAAAATTATGTACGTCTTCCACTTATAAAGACCTTGTTGAGGGATTTCTGCATTTGAATTAAAGGCAAAATTTTCTTCCAGAAGATACAAACATTGTTATCAGAAAGAAGTATAGTGTTGATGAAAGGATATTTTGAATAAGTTTTTTTTCATATCATGATGGATTCTTTAAAAAGTTAATCTCATTATAACAATAACAGAGGTATATAATGAAAGCATGAATAATATATGCCTTCTTTATCCCCACCCAACATTTCCAATTTCTTTCTCTTAAGACAATTGATGTTATGTAATTAGAAATTATAGTATCCTCTCAAATATTGTAAATATTGCCTTTAAAACATATGTATACATGCATTCTTTTAATGAAAATTAGTTTGGTTCAGAATTATATATTCTTAAGGATCAACCACCATTTATGAAAAGAAGGTCATGACATTTAAATAAAATATAAATATTCTGAGTATAGGTCTTCTAGTATAGTCTGCCAAAATTGCAGAGAAAATTGAAATGTGTTTTCTGTCTACCTGTCAATCCATAGAGAGTGAGACAAAAACATTTGTAGCATGTTTCCAAATATGCAGCTGTTTGGTACCATATGAGTAAACAATTGGATGATGGGCAGAAGTATATAAATGAACAAATAACCTATGTGAAAGTAATATTGAATGAATTAAACTTTGACTTTCCTTCAGAATTTCCCAGATCCTCCTATAAACCAAGAATAGATTTCTCCCTGATGACTCCATTTTTACTTCATGTATCTTGTGTGTGTGTGTGTGTATGTGTGTGTGTATACATTTCCTAAAATAACAGTATAACACTAGATAAAATCTGCTGTTTACAAATCATCAATAATTTTTTAGAATCCTTTTAGAATATATTTTTCAATTGTGGTAAAATGTACATAACATAAAATTTACCATCTTAAGCAATTTCAGCGTACAGTTCCATAGTGTTAAGTACATTCACATTGTTGTGCAACCAATCTCCAGAACACTTTTCTTCTTGCAAACAAACTGTACTGATTAAACAACTGCTCTCCATTCCCCACAACCCCCAGACCCTGGTAACCACCCTTCTAATTTCTGTTTCTATGAATCTGACTACTCTAGGTACCTCATATGAGTGAAATCATACAGTATTTGTCTTATTTGTGACTTGCTTATTCTATAGCACAATTTCCTCAAGTTTCACCCATATTGTAGTGTGTGTCAGAATTTCCTTCCTTTTTAAGGCTGAATACTCTTCCATTGTATGTATATGCCACATTTCGTTTATTCAATCATCTGTTGATGAACTCCTGCGTTTCATCCAACCTTTAGCTATTGTGAATAATGTTGCTATGTATTGCTAAATACCTAATTAAGTCCCTGTTTTCAGTTCTTTCGTATATATACCAGAAATGAAAAATTTAGATCATACAGAAATTCTATGTTTAATTTTCTGAGGTACCACCACATTGTTTTCCATAGTGGCTGCACTTTACATTTCTACCAACAGTGTACAAGTGTTCCAGTTTCTCCTAAAAGTTGTTCTTTTCTGTTCTTTCAATAGTCGCCGTCCTCTTGGGTATTAGGTGGTATTTCATTGTGGTTTCCACTCGCACGTCCCTAGGGACCAGTGAACTAGAACATCTTTTCATGTGCTTGTTGGCCATTTGTATATCTTCTTTGGAGAAATATTTATTCAAGATCTTTGCCCATTTTTATTTGGGTTGTTTGTGTTTTTCTTGTTGTGAGATAAAGGAGTTCTTTATTTATTCTAGATATTAACCTTTATGAAAGATATAATTTGCAAATAGTTTCTCCCTTTCTGTAGGCCACTTTTTTTGCTCTGTTGTATTCTTTGATGCACAGAAGTTTTCATGCAGTCCAATTTATCTATATTTACTTTTCTTACCACTGTCATATTTTTTGGTGTCACAGCCGAGAAATCACTGCCAAATTCAGTGTCATGAAGCTTTTCCCTCAAGATTTTCTAAGAGTTTCATAGTTTTAGGTCTAATATTTAAGTCTTTAATCCATTTTGAGGTAATCTTTATATATGCTAAGGTAAGGATCCCCCAAATTCATTCTTTTGTATGTGGATATCCAGTTTTCCCAGCACATTTGTTGAAGAGACAGTTTTTTCCATGGAAATGTTGTGGCATCCCTGTCAAAATTATTTGACCACACATGTGCATGTGTATATCTGGGCTCTCTATTCTTTTCTGTTGGTCTATGTGTCTGTCTTTATGCTAGTAGCATTTTGTTTGATTACTGTAGCTTTATATATACTAAGCTTTGAAATCGGGAAGTATGAGACTTCCAATTTTTTTTTTCAAGATTGTTTTTGCTATTACTAGTCCCTTGAGATTCCATGGATTTTAGGATGCAATTTTCTACTTCTGGAAAAAAAAAAAAACACTCCTGGGATTTTTATGAGGATTTCATTAAATCTTCAGGTTGCTTTGAGGAGTGTTGACGTCTTAACAACATTAAGCCTTCCAGTCTATGAGCACAGGATGTCTTTCCATTTATTTGTGTCATCTTTAATTTCTTTCAGCAACATTTTGTAGTTTCCATTATGCAAGTCTTTTACCTCTTTGGTTAAGTTTAATCTTAAGTATTTTATCCTTTTTTGATGTAGGACCAGCTGGATCCAGTGGTACCAAGTCCATTCAAAAATCATCCAGGTTGATAAAAGGGTCTGGTTAGAGATTCTATGGGGCCATTATGTTCATCTGGGGTCTTGAAATTGTGATCTACATAGTCTTATGGTATCATGTTCATGCTGTAGTTGTCCATGTGGATAAAAGAGTAGGTCTGGTCTGGGGAATCCCAGGTGCCCCTATGTTCATCTGGGCACCAGAGTGCTGCCTTGGCAGGTCTAGCATGAATCCCCTTGGAGTGCCCATTTTCTACCTGATGTGCCTCTGGAAATGCAATTTCTTCAATGTGCTCTTGTCAGGGACTTACAATTTCAAAATAGTTCAGAACCACAATAATCTTTTGAAGCAGTCTACCTGATAAATGCAATGTTTCTGACTAGGATAAGTATGGGGTTTAAAAAAAACTCACAATTTTGAACATTGCTAATTTTATGGACAGTGGAGCTTCCAACTTGAACATTGGAATCAGACAAGTCCTCATTGCCAGTACCTGTAAAGGTGATGATCATGGATTATGTTATGTTACATAGAACGATTTATCTGAAAAAAGGAGAAATTATCCAGATGGGCTTTAATTAATCACATAAGCCCTTAATTAGAGAACTTTCTCTGGATAATGGAAGAAGACCAAGGCAGAAGAGGAAACAGATGTAGCAGAAGTGGCTGTCAGAGATGTGAAGCGTGAGAAGGGCTCAATACCCTGTTGCTGCTTTGAACTTGCAGGGGACACATGAGAGGGAATACACAGGCCTCTAGGAGCAGAAAGCAGCCCATGACTGATAGCAACAAGGAAACAGGAACTTCAGATCTACAACTGTGAGGAACTAGATTCTACCAATATCCTGAATAAGCTTAGAAGAGTGTTCCCAGAGCGTACAAGTTAGAGCTTAGCCCGATTATCGCCTTGATTTCATCCTTGTGATATCCTAAGAAAAACCCAGCCAGCCAAGCTAGACTTTTGACCTAAAGAACCATGAGGTAACACATCTGTGATGCTTTAGGACACCATATTTGTGATAATTTGTTAAGCCACAGAAAAACAAAAACAAAAACAAACAAACAAAAAACTAATAAAGGGCTTAAAACACCAGAAATTGACACATTGTAAACTGACTATACTTCAATTAAAAAAATAATCAAGCAACTGAAAAAAAAATACAGCCAGCATTTGGTGCATTGAAGGTGTTCAGTAAATATTAGCTCTCTGCCTGCTTTACACAAACTCTTAACATTATTGTTGGGCACACAGACTGATTTCAGTTACATTTGTCTAAAAGAATAAAATTCTTACAATGCAAGGCATAACTGAATGTCCCCTTCTTCCATAAGATTTCTCTGATCTTGGGCAAGAAAAGGTGTGTCTTCCTCTTTTTGAACTACGAAAATGGTTTTATTTATATTGTTTTACCACACTAACTGCATTTTGATGTTAATTATAACTATGCATAGATATCTTCAAAACTAGGTTACACATCCCTTGAGAATGTAGTCTGGACGTTACTCATTTTCACTTCCGATCTTACTGTTTGTCCCATTAATTTGTGCACATTGGCAACTCTTCACATATTTATTAAATAAATACGTATTTACTGCTTCACTACCTGATATATTCTATAATCAAATATACTCAATAGACAAAGATATTTTATTGCTAAAGATATAAGTGGAACAATTAGCTGATAATACCTGTGGAATAAATATCTGCTAATAAATACTGAGAAACACTGTTAAGTGGAATAATTAGCTGATTGTGCCTAGTTCTGTTTTGAGCCCACCATTTCATTTGTAGCTGTCCTATTATCTGATTTATTTCCTGTCTTGCAGGTGAACTGATTTCTTAGCTGCCTCAAGGTTATAGGTGTCCCATGAATGTTAAACAACAGAAAAAGGTTTGTGAAAGTATTTGAAACATTACGATTAAAGCTTTAATGTGAAGAATTCCCCACCATTTGAAGAGAGCCAAAAGTCATCAATAATCATTACAGTATCTAACAAGGGCAATATAATTTAAAAACATTTGTCAAACTCTCTTTAAAAAACACTTACCTTAATGGCTAAGAGTTGAAAAAGGTTGGAATCTAAATATTTACCAGTTCTTTATCTTGTCATTCCTCCTTAGTAATTCTTAGAGAGGTCAGTGACTTTCATGTAAGAGTATCAAAAGTCTACACTTTTCTTTGCTATCTTTCAAATCTGAAAATAAATATAAAGAGAGAAAGTAATGTTACTTCTACTATTTATATAAATTTATGCTTTAAGTAGGTTTCTAGGCTAAATATAATAATGAGAAGAAATAGCAAAATTAGAATATTAAATAAATTATGAGAATTCCTATTTAACACAGGAATGAAATTGTGCATTTAGAAAGGTCAAAATTAAGGCTTCAAAGGGAACTGACTATACATTTCAATTAAACAAACAAGAAATCCACAGTCATATTTTTCATTTTGTTATAAAAATAAGCTGTTCATGGCTATAAAAGATGTTTTAAAGTTACTTCAGATATTGCTTTCGGAAAATCCATTAATGTGGATAAAAATACTTCCCCCTCCGGAGTTGTACCTTTTCATGTTCTTAAAAGTTTTACTTTCTTAGAAGGCTAAAATTTCATCCATTATAAACCAATTGATTTATTCTGTGTGACAATAAAAATCTGGTTTTGTGTCATCTGGAATTATTTCTGCTGTGATAATTCTTCCAAATATAGCACCTCTTAAAATAAAAAGTAAAGATACATATTTATAAGTATCCATATATAATTATTATCATTATCATCTTTAAGTACAATAATATAATGGAAAGATGAAGACAGTTAAAACCTACAGTCCTATAACCTAAGTATTCTTAGAGATTTTAACACCTGAGAATGGGCTTGAGTTGAAAAGTTAAGAAGTAAAAAATCTGTGCTAAGGCAAAGGATATAACTAATGATTAAACAAAACACATAAAGACTGACGGTAAGATTGAACTGCAAGACTGATAAAAGAATAATTATTTTTATTTGAGTGTCTATAAACTAGTTCTATTAAAGTAAACTACCATTTAGAGAGACTAGGGGGCATTAATATTACTGCATGTTTAAGAGGAAATGAGAGAAAACCAAAGAAAGTTTGGTAAAAGCCTCAGAGGAGGCATTGTATTTAGATGAAATAGGTTTGTATAAAATAGGTGCTTGCTGAAAGAAATCTTTTCGAAAAGTAATGAGGCAAAATAATAATGATAAAAAAAGTAATGAAACAAAACACTTACCTAGTTTGCCTTTTTAGAATTTCCAAACTTCAGCAAATGAGACAATATTCACAGGTCATACCTTATAATTAATACCATGATTACCAATATTATCTGAATCAGTATATGCACAGAACTTTCAAGTTTACAAAAGGTATGTGTATTGATACATGTACATACATTGTACATATATACATAGCTTCTCATGGCATTGATGATTATTATCCTGATTCTACTGCTGAAGAAATTTAGGCTCAGAGAGTTTAAATGGTTTGGCTCACAGTATATAAGAAAAAAAAGGGCTATAGACAAGTCAGCAATCCTCATAAGAGTTCTGATAGTTTTAATTCATAATCCACACTACCTTGCCACCAAAGAATACACGCTCACTTATTTAACATCTGAATTATAAGCGACAATATTGAGGACCTGTAAGTTAGACAACATTGTGGTCGTTAAAAAAAACAATAAGATAGGGAATCATTTCCTTGATTCTTAAAGGAAAGCCAATCCAAGGATACATTATGAATGTTTATATTACTAGATAGAAGAAGTTGGATATTATCTGTGATGGACAGACCTTAAGACTTCTCACCCTGTAGTATGGACATGTGGTGTAATTGATTGTGGGGAAAATCTGTGGCTTCCACGCAATAGAATAAGCAATAGAATATAGGAAAGGTGATGGGATGTTATCCGCAGGACTACATTCTGTTATATAAATAATTTTTTTCAATATATATATATTTTAATTGAAGTATAGTCAGTTTACAATGTTGTGTCAGTTTCTGTTGTATAGCACAATGCTTCAGTCATATATGAATATACATATATTCATTTTCATATTCTTTTTCACCATAGGTTACTACAAGATATTGATTGTAGTTCCTTGTGCTATACAGTATGAACTTACTGTTTATCTATTTTATATATGTTAGTATATGCAAATCTCAAACTCCTAATTTATCCCTAAATCTTTATTTTAACAGATGGGAGCATGAAATTCTTCTTATTTGCTTGGCAAGGTAAGTGTCCTTGTTGAGAATGTCCACAAGGTTTGTGACTGTTGGTGACCTCAAAACCTGAGAGCAGCCTCTAGCCCCCAGCCAGCTGAAAGGAAATGAATTTAAATGTTTGAAAGCAGGTGTTTTTTCAGCCCAGCCTTCAGATGGGAGCACAGCCTCACACTTGATGTAGCCTTGGGAGATCCTTAGCAGAGAATGCAGTTAAGCCTTGATAGATAATGGCACACAGAATCTGTGTGATGAGACATGTGTGTTGCTTTAAGCCACTAAATTGGAGTAAACTTATTACTAAACAATAGAAAACTGATATCAGTTTTTGTATCAGGATTGGATGCTTCTGTAACAAATATCTAAAATTGCAGGGGTGGCTTTGAAACTTGCTGATGAATGGAGGCTTGAAGGCAATTCAGGAGCATTGTAGAGAAAGCCTGAGTCACTTTGAAAAGGCTGTTAGTCGAAGTCTGGACTGTGGTTTGCTATATTAAGGGCTCAGAAGGAACATGTTATTGGAAACTGGAGGCCATGGGATTTTTGTTTCATAGTGGCAGACAACTTAAGGAGAATGTCTCGTACACTTACGTGCAAAGCAGAAGTGATAAGTGGTGAAATTGATTATATAGCAAAGGAGATTTCCAAACAAAATGTTGAAAGTGGTGCCTGTTTTTGTTTTTGTCTTTCTTTTTTTCCCCTGTTGTTTATGGTAAAATGAGAGATTAGAGAGATAAATGGAGGGTAATTTTTAAAATTATCTCCTACTGTAGGCAATGGAAATCTACTGAAGGATAAGTGTGGGAATATGTGATCAGATTTATATTTTAGGAAGATGGCTTTGGGAGTGTTATGACTGAAAAACTGGAAGTGGTATTGGCTAAGGATATTGGTGAATTTCTATTCACAGTCCAAAAGTAACAATAACTGCTTATCCAGAAAGTCTTCCATAATCAATGAGCGTTTGATGCCTCTTTTCTGGACTGCCATTAGTGTCTAAAATACTCTATAACACTCTTGATATTCTATTGTAATTATTGAATAACTTGTCTATATTATACATTGACTACATATTTCTTTTAGCAGTTTCTTACTTTCATATTGCTGCTATAACAATTTACCACAAATTTAGTGGCTTAAAATAACACAAATTTATTATCTTAACAGTTCTGGAGGTCAGAAGTCTAATCTAATAGGTTAAAATAAACGTTTTTGGCAGGCTTGATTCCTTCTGGAGCGTCTAGGGAAAAATCTGTTTTCTTGACTTTTCCAACTTCTAGAGAGATCCTGCATGTCGTGGCTTATGATCCCTTCCTTCATTTTCAAAGCACATCACCCCAACTTCTGCTTCTGTCATCATGTCTTTCTGACTGTGTCTCTCCTGCCTCCCTCTTTGGTTTATAAGGTCTTTGTGATTACATCGGGCCCACCTGAATAATTCAAGATAATCTCCCCATCTCAAGATTATGATTTTAATCAAATCGGCAAAGTCTCTTTTGCCATGCAAGGTAACCTATTCAGAAGTTCTGGGAATTAGGCAGTGAACATCTTTGATGGGGGGCATTATTCTATTTACCACTTGAAGAGTTTACGTTTTTCTTCTCTGTATCCTCTGCCTAGCTTTGTTCCAAAGGCATGTTCCACAAAGCCTTAAATCATCAAAGGCTTATTGACAGAATACATGTGTTACCAACAACTAGCCTTCTTTTTTAATGGGTCATTTTATCAAATATTTCTTGCCATGACATATGCTTTCCGACAATCCTGGATCTTCTGATGGCCTCAGCTAGCTTCACTCTTCAATAACACAGGGATCTGTGAGGAAACTACTGCCCTGCCCTGATAATGACACTACCATCCTGTTTGTCCGTTTGACTGATACTGAAAAAGCCACAGCCCCATTTCTTCATTCTCCACATCATCATTTTACAAGTGTGTATGAATGTAACATATTTAATAAAGTTCTGATGGAAGTGTCTTAGGGAAGATTCTGGTACTTTTCCTTGTCTCCAAAATTAACTACTTCAGATCTCCAAATTATCACTCTCATGCCTTTAGGCAGGTCCCACTCTTGACCACAAGAAATGCTTCTTCTCTGAAGATTCATTCATCTGTTTCCATTTTCTCACATCTTTGTCATCATAAAGGTACTTCACTGTATTTCTTTTGGCTGCATGTTTTCCCCAATTCTGATCTGATTAACTTAAGTCATTGCATGGAGGGCCTTTGAATCCCTTATATAAATCACAAACCTTCATAGTTCCCACCGAATCCACAAAATATGTTTAATTATATACATTTATTGTAATGTGATTAATCAGTCCTCTCAGGGGCTTCTCACTTACTCTCGTGACACTGTATGTGAAACTCATCAGAGAGGTATGGCAGAAGTGACACTTGCCAAGAGATCATTTTAAGCTCCTGTTTCCTAGTTGATTACACACCTGGAGGAACCACCGTTCCTAGCCTTCCAAGGTCATGCCAACTACAGTGATATGTTTTAAATAAACTAGTGCCTCAAGGTAATTCCTATCACCTGTCTTTTTATCTATCAATCACTGGAAATAAGTGTGTTGCTTCTAGATGCTTTGCAGTATTCTCTCTGACTGAGAAATTCTTACAAGGCAAACCAAAGTTGTCTTTATGTCACCTTTAATAATAGGGATTGAGTACCACTGATTACTAAATCTAAACACGAAATCACGAGCTTACCATTAGGCAATTTTGGACACAACCTATGGCATTTAATTTTAGTAAATATGTCCAACTTAAACTTATATCTTTTTTTTAAATAAAAATCTTGCTATTGACATTGAATTAATAGGTGTATGGACGAAATGATAAGTAGTTATTTAATGTAATATGTTAGTTTAGAAAATTCAGAAAGAGGGAGTCTGCCAGACTATTTTCTCAAATGTCATGAATGCTATGACAGTATTCAATAATATTTTCTCTGGGTGGCAAAAGTGAAAATGATGTTGATTGCTGAGCTGTGATATATATTGCCCTACATATTTAACATAGTGAATAATTATTTAGCTTCTATTTTCTTCCTATTTTATAATAAGAAGACCAGGAGAAAGTCTAGAGAAATTAGGCAGCTTCTCCCCAGTTTTACACAACGGTGAGTGATGGAGCTGGAATTCGTTGCTAGCTTGTATGGCTCCAGACTGCTACCTGGACAATCATAAAAAAAGAGGAGTTTTTACTACTACCTTGGATTGATTCCTCAAACTCCTCCCCCATCTTTTTTTCGGTTACTAGTGAGTTCCAGAAATATGAAATGGAAAAAAATGAGACCTAAGAAGTTATTTATGTTCTTTTCTTGTGTGATCTATTTATTTCCATATGTTCTGTTTATATTTTAATGGAACAACCTTGAGTTCTGTTATCTGCTGAGCATAAGGTCCATTAGAAAGTCAGAGGAGAGAGAATGGGTAATTTGAAGGAAAAGAAAGATGTAAAGGAGAATGAAAGAAATGGAATAATGGGGATCTGGGAAGAACAATGATGACGTAGCCACTGGCACTTTTCCTTAGAGGCAGAAGATGAGCAGGTAAATGTGGGCATGAGGTCTGCAGGGCAGAAATAGGGCAGTTTATGCATATTAACTTCAGTTCCTCTTGGGTAGAGAGTCATTGTCAGCAGTGAGCAAGGGGGATTATGAGAGTTATGAGACTTGAATAAAAAGCAGTAACTGCTTGAATATTTCATGTGTCAACTCAAAAGACTTAGAAAAACAAACAGGCAAGATTACGTTTGTGATGGATAATGGTGACAGATTGAAATCACAATGGAGGCATCACAGTTGAGGCACACAGAATGGAGTCAGGCGGCTGTTGAGGATCTGATCTCACATCCCTCTGGTACACATCCCTGTACCTTCTGTGAATTGTACCCAATCCAAGGACACCAGCCATTTTTAAAATAACACCTGCTAGCTGCAACCTTATGATCTCAAGGTTGTTACCTGTGTAACTATGCAACCATTTCAGACCCCAGCCAATCCTTGCCTATCAAGCACTCTTACTTCTTGCCAGCTTTAATAATAATTCTTTTTTAAATTGATGCAGAGTTGATGTACAATTATTATATAAGTTGCAGGTGCACATTATAGTGATTCACAATTTTTAAAAGTTATACTCCATTTATAGTTATAAAATATTGGCTATATTCCCTATGTTGTACAATATATCTTCGTTGCTTATTTTATACATAATAATTTGTACCTCTTAATGCCCTTACCCCTATAATTACCCTAAGTATAATTCTTGATAAACAACTCAGATAACTAACTGCAGCCTTGTGGTTTTTGCCTTTACAAGCTTCCTCTATTTTGTAGTCCAGGAAAATCCAATTCAAGTGCTTCTTGAATTGGTAACTCTTGGGCTGTTGTCTTAATAAACCTCATACAGATGCCTCTTTATTTCAGTCAGGTATCCATTTATGAAATTTCAGTTAACAATAAATATGCAGGATTGTGGTGGCAGTTGTATCTGTGTATATCTGTGTGTGTGTAAATCTGGTTGTAGAGGCAAAGAAAACACTTAACCTGGATTCATTAAGGTTTAGAAGTTTACACTGTGGTGCTGGGATTGATAAAAGTGCCAGCTAGAAAGTTTGCAAAGGGAAATACGCAGCCCATGCTGGACAGAGAAAGAAGAAAAAAAAGTATGTGGCGAATGTCCCACAGGAATTTAGAGGTTCTAAAGTTTGGGTTATAAAGAATAGTATACTGACAATAAGGCTGTTCATGTACTAGAATGATGATAGTTTAGGTAAAAGGGTGTTATGTTATATGAACAAATCAGACGTGGACTTTGTGCTTCTGTGATGTACTAAATTTACCCACGAAGTTTGTTTGTCACAGAGGGATTGAACCAGAGTGGGGTTTAAAGAAGGTCAAAGAACTCTGAGTGTGGAGTGTGTGTCAGTTTCCACACATTAATATGGACAATACTGAGAATAACAGTTGGAGCAGGAAGATGGAGTCTGTGAGTCCAAGGGCAAAACTGTCATGGAAAGTGATAGGGTAAACTTGTCAGAAATTCTTAAATGATTATTTAGGTGACGTAAGTCAAAAGAGGAATTTCATGCACAATTGCTGAAGAGACATAATGTGCAAGTAGCAATTTCACTATTTAACAAAATATATACTACACTTCTTTATCTCATTAACTATCTTCCCGAGCAGGATATAAGATTATGAAAGCAGAGAATTTTACATAATTTGTCATTGACTTCTCCTTATTCTTAAAATCTGCCTGACATATAGTTAGTGCTCAAGAAATATCTGCTGAATGAAAGCTGGAAGAATAAATCAAAGAATGATGAATAAAATGGTAATTGAAATATTAAAATGTGGACTTTGCCTTCTAGTCCTTTGATGAATATGAGATATGAGAAAAAAAGAGTAGATGAAAGAAAACTGGTATCTTAAGGGAAAATCTATCCTGTTTTTAGTTAAGGCAGAGACAAAAGAAGATTTTGACAGATTGTATTAGAAAGTGGCTGGGTCCAAGATGAAAATATGGACAGTAATAGGAGAAAGGCATTAATGACCAAATAGAATGCTAATTTGGCAGAGATGAGGTAAAAATGATACTAGTTTTATGGCATGAGTAATATTAGGTAAATTACTGTACCATTATATCAGTTAGGATATCAATAAAGAACAAGTGGTACATGCAAAGGATTAGTTGCAGAGAGTGTAATAAGTTATTTACAAGGATGTGGACAAAGCAAAAGAATCAACAAGAGATGGTAAAGCATGCAGGCACTAGCACCATGGAATGTCAGTACCCTTGAAGGGTAAGGAAAAATGGTGGCGCTGTTAAACCTAGCAAGAGCGCTAACTGTTAGAGCAGGCAGATAGCTAGATATGAGCAGAGAAAGGGGGACACAGACCAAATGGCAGAAATTGGGCAGAAAGGAGGGGCACAGGCCAAATGCAGGAAACCACACATCATGTAAGCAGCAGGGATCCTTGGGCAGAGAAAGAAAAGCAGGAACCTTGGGGCTGATAAGGGATCATGCCTTTAGGGATGACAAGTGGCCTGGAGAAGAACAAAGAAAGGTGAGAAAAGGCAGGAATTCCTAGTGTGCGAATGTAACCTTTTGCTCATTATGCCCTCATTTCAAAAAATTAGCCTTGCAGATCAGAAGTTCCCATCATGCACTGACGCCATGACACTTCTGATCCAGACTAAATAAGGACAAAAATCTCTTCTTCCCTCTCCAATGAATATTCTGCCCATTCATTTTTACACCCTATGTAACCAACTTGCCAAAGAAACTCAGGGCAGCCGCTCACCTGAGCCTGCCCACCCTCCCCTGAGAGTGTACTATCCATCCTTTAATAAATCCTCACTTTACCTTTTTTAACCTCTAAGTCTTGTCTCTGAATTCTTTCTGGGACAAGACAAGAACCTGGAACACCGGTTGCATCTATCGGCAACGTAACTATGAGATGGGCTCCAAGAAGGAATGATTGTTTTAGGTAGAGGATTTCAGCCACTATCAAAGTGCAGGCTGCCAAGGAATGATGGGGGTGGGGGCAACAGACACACTGACCCTCCTCTATTTCCTCCTGCTTATTCCCGTTGGTATCAAAGGCTGACAGAATCAAACGAGGAGCAGGAGGGAGTGGAGAATGGACCTAGGGATAGACAACCATTTATCATATGTTGAATACCAGTGGAGGAGCAGGAATGTGTATGTGGACTTCTATGTATAGCGTGTATGTGTAGGTTTGACACCTGTTTGGTTTGATATGTCCATGCTTCATGCAGGTGTCCATGTCAGCCTGGCAGCCAAAGATACGGGTGTAGAGTTGAGCTGTCCAATAAAGTAGCCACTAGCCTCATGTAGATACTGGGCATTTGCTGTGTGGTTAGTCTAAATTGAATTGTGCTGTAAGTATGATTTTGAACAGCTAGTATGTAAAATTATATAAATATCTTCTTAATATTTTATATTTCTGGAATAGATTGGTCTAAGTATAAATATATTTTAAAATAATTGTATGTCTGTTTTCACATTTCTAGAGGTGGCGATCAGAAAATTTAAAATACATTTCAGCCTTTCATTTGTGGTTCCCATTGTTTCTGCTGGGCGATCCTGGTCTAGGGCTACTGAGTGGTCTTCACAGGGAATATAAAATTAGATGGGGCTGGGGACTCCTAGCCTTCATCCTGGGGCAGAAGCAAAGACAATTTTATTCCAGGAGCACAAGCGTTTAATTTCATAATCTTACACAAGCTTTACACATCTTTCTGTCCACAAAGATATATGGATCAAAGTTATGACTCACAAGGGAACAGTGGTATGTTTATACTGATGCTTTACAATTTCTATGGGGAATTTTGTTTCAAGTTTTAATTAAATGTTCTCAGCTTTTACTCTAGGCCTTGAAGAGTTGGACTTCAAAATTATAATTCATTATCAGCTAGACTGGGAACCTTGCAATATTTTCTAGGCTTATTCTTATATTCTCTCTCTTTTTTTTTTTTAGTACTTACTCTGTAGTATTTATCTATCACTTTGAAAAACTTTAAGAATATAACAGAGATTAGGTAAGTTTTGGTTTTAATTTGTTTCAGATCTATGGCAACAATTTCATAAGGTTCTTAATAAAGAAGAAGTGAATATTTTTAAAACCCGGAGAAGAAAGAATTTCAATATGCTTATAACTTTGCTATTCCTTAATTTTCTACTACACTAGTTCCTGGAAGCTGTCTGTAAGGTATGCCAAGCATTGCAAAACTGAACAGGACTCTTGGGGTTTCCTGCATGCCATTTGTTCCCATTATAATGAAATCTTAAATCCCAGATCCCTATACTTTGTGGCTATTAACATTCTATTGAACTTTATAAAAGAACTAAGCTATATAAATCCTATACCTTAGTGAAGTTGCATTGAAATAATAATATTATGCTTTCCAAGAAAAGGATACCTGCTTCCTAATCCATTCAAAGTATTGCAATATCCAGCATTAGATCTGCAAGAAAGATGTGTCAAAGGCTGCTCTCAGAGTTCACAGCCCCCACAGTACCAGCTGGAGAGAGGTGAGGAATGGTAGTCTCATGATCTTTTAGTGCTGATGGAGCAATCTGCAACACTGTGCTTTGTGTGTGCTGGTTGCTCAATATTTATAGAATTTAATTTCACTAGGAAACATGTACTTCAGAGACAGATCTTTTCATAGTTTAGAAGGGATGTGCTGCATCCCGTCTAAGTTTTAAAGTCGGGCACACAGGAGTCTTTGACTCCCAAACCTGTGTGTTTAACCTGAGTTACAGAAACATAAGCTCACAGTTTAGTTTCAAAGATGTAAGGGCTTGAAAAAGAAGAGTATGAGAAATAATATTCACTTTTTTTTGGTAAGATTGAGACATTGAAAATGTACAGTCTTTTGAACTGAATAATTGATACATAAATATTATTTGAGAAAATTTATAAATTAAAATCTGGTGAGAAATAAAACTTTGTTTAAATCATTATTTCCTAAATCAAAATGAGCAGGCATCATTGCATAAGAACATTTTTTCTTTAGTTCTTAAAATGAACTTTCAATTAAACAACCAGTTTGTATTTTATAACTCTAGCTCTTAATACTACACAATTATTTCACTTGACTCCTTTGTTTATTAAGCGTTTTCAGATTACTCATTGTATGGATTCAGTCAGCCCTTGGCCCATATCCTTAAGGCACCTTTACATTTCCATTTGCAGCAGGACTTAGCTTTGTGGAAGAGCTGCCCGCAGGCTGCTGGGCCCTCTTCGCCCACAAGCCCAGTGGATTGAGAATGCCTGAGAGATAACAGGCCCCAACTGAAGCCCACCCCATAACCAACTGTAAAAAAAATTAATAAACAGAAACCTCAATAATACAGAATTGAGAGACCAGAAGGGGGAGCTCTCATGCTCTGAGACAAAAGCAGAGCCCACCAGGACGAGACTCCTCTTCTTTCTCGGCAAAGACTCAGTAAAAGCCTTGGACTCTTCGTTTCCTCTGGTTACAGACTCAAATTGCAGTTCTCTAGTGAGCCCCAGTAAACCCATCTTTGCTGGATAAATGTCCAGCGGTCCCTTTGTTTCAGGTCAATACAGTAACAGAAGGGTGGAGGTGAGTGAATAATACCCCAGGTCCCTCACCCTTGGCCACGCTACTTCTGAAACATGTTTCACACGGTTTTCTGGGGTGTCCCTGCGGAGCTGAGCCGGTGAGCACAGAAGCACATTTAACAGGACATCACCTGCTGCCTGCATTCCTCTCACTGCGTCACCTTCCCAGGGCTCTGTCAGCATTCTCAAATAAAGAACAACACCCAGCCCTTGTCTAAGAATTTGCTTCCGCCAAACAAGCAGTTTGCTTCAGACTAAGGCATTTCTCATGTGCAGAAGCACTGTACCGGTAGTATATTTCTATGAGATAAACATAGTTCTTGACCACAAAGGTAAAAAAAAAAAAAGCGAAATCAACTTCATTTCTAATCACTTTTACCTGCTTATATGTTTATATGAGACCATATTAGATAAAAGCAATGCGTGAATAATTGGCATGCATACAACATATACAGCATATACACATATATAGCACACATACAGTCATGACATAACCTTGGTAATTCACAGCAATTTTAGCTTCATGAAAAACTGGATACAAAATTTAGGTCTCTAAGAACAATTTTTCTAGTGCGGTAAAGTGTTAATACAGATTTCTTTTATGAACGAATATAGATAATACATAAGATGCAAATTATAAAAATTTCTCAAGAATTGTATAACTTCAAAGTTGTCAGGAAAAAAGCATTTTGTTTCAGCTATGGCCAAATGGGAGATCTACTTAAGCTGGGAAACCAATATGTACAACATCAATGTCTTGACTACAGTTTTGTTGTTTAAATGCACTGTATTTTTCTGTGAGTGATTTCGGGTGCCTGCTGTGCTGTTATTTTACTCTTACCCGTTTTCTCCAATTTGAAATATTTTCACTTCCGGTATCAGTGTCATCCAAGCTTGCTTTATTTAGTATTGCTAATGTCACTAATAAAAATCATTTCTAAAATCATGAATTCTGAATCGAAATTAGAAACAATACCAAAAAAAAAAAAATAGAAGAAACAAGTAAATAATATGGGACAAACTCTGCTGATAATTTAGGATTTTATACCCCTCGATGCTGAGGTAATGCAGCAATTGTTTTAAAGGGCACTAAAGCAGAAATGCTCACAATTTAAAAACCAACATGTAAGCAGGCAAGGATAATGAAGAAGTGCTGGTGAGGTGGATGCAAGAGCTGCACAAAGAGTGTGTAGGTTCGTGTGCTCTGGCAATGCCTCTCATGTACTTTATTTCTCTGGGGAAAAGTAAGTTTTGAATAATACAAATTTTGAATTACAAGAATTCTTCAAGAATAGATCTCTAGCACAAAATGCAAGTATTCTCTCTTCAAGGTTGTCAACGTGCTAATTTTACATCATCTTTGATGAAGTGATATTGAAATCTACCTAAAGTAAGGATTTTTTTTTAAAAAAGATTGGTTTGTAAAAACCAACTAAAAATTAATTTTTTCCAGTAGTCTGCTTTGGTTTTATAAAACACAGTTGGCTTAGTTAGTATTGAAATCCTCAACAAATATTTATTACATCCTTCTGGTTGTATATTTTGAGTGGTTATACAGATTCAAATGGCATACAAATAACTTACATAAATGATGTGAAAACATAACTGATGGCTATTTCATACTATTTCCTAAATCAAATACAGTATTTCTAATAGGGCCAATTTCAATGTCAGGTTTTGTTTGTTTGAGGCTTTGTGTTGTTTGTATCAAAAACGTTGCAGGCGGTCAAACTTCCCTAAAGACGAATCCTTCCTTACAGGGGTTCTATGGCATGATTAGAAATATGGAGACCGTTATGTACCACTTTGCCTCGATATAAAATGTGCCAAAAGCACTTAGATATTATAATTATTCCAACATTATGAAGTGTTTATTTTTATTATTAGTGCCTCAGTTTTCATTTTTTGGTCTTTTTTCCCTCTTATCACCTATCTGGTCTACTCTTTTTACCATATTTAGCTAATACACATTATTGTATAGTGTTTTTTTTTTAATCCTGAGAGAGAATTCTTTTTAAAAAATGAATTTCTCAATTAACTTGATGAAGTAAAGTTTTCCCCTAATCTTAATAATTTAAGCCTTGTGCTATATAGCACATAATATTTGCTCTTAGATTATAGTTTTGAAAGTTATAAATAGAATTGAACAAAATCAAGTAACTGGAAATATATAGCTTTTCTTTCTGCATTAACTTCTCCCACTCTTTCTATGCCCATTCTCGCTCCCACCCTCCTCCTGCATATTCCTCTTTCTGTTAAAACATTTAAAAATCTTTAACACAGATAAATGCTGTAGCTTTAGAGGAACACTTTGTACTGACTTGTGCTCAATTTTAGCAGAGTGTTTTTCAACTCAAGAAATAAACCAGCATTTATATTTAGTGAAACAACCATCAGTTTATAAAAACATCAGATCATGTCTGTGAAGCATTAGAAAAAATGCTAAACATTTTTAAAAGTTTGTGCTTCTGAGTTGAGCCACAGCACCATCTCAGCTGTTCCATTTCCCTCCACAGAAATTGCTTGAGGGGCTTTGGGAAAGCAGAACACTTTTTACCTCTGATTTTTGCCAACTGCCCCGAACGAAGGTTCAACCAGGAAGGAGAGTATTGATCTTCATTTCATCTGGGAGCTATATTTGGTCTGCCCTGGGCTGTACATCTAAACCATTGAGTGATAATTTCTACCAGGTCTTAACTGAACCTAGGGGCCCAGCTAAGGAGGTGGCACACTCAAAGTTTCTGAGCCCTGTTTTAGCCCAGAGTGCGCAAAAGAAGACTGGTGTCAGCAACCTGTCAGAGACATTCTTGAATATCATGTCCTGTATCCATCCCACCACACATTTACAAGATGACAAGGGACACACTGAGACCATGGAGACAACTGACACTTCCTCTGTATTGTGAGCAAAAGCATGTGCACTGGTTATTTTCAGGTGTTAGCTTGGCTAGGCGACCTCACCTGGTATTCAAACACACACCAGTCTAGGTGGTGTGGTGGAGATATTTTGTAGATGTGGTTAACATCCACCACCAGCTGACTTTAAGATAAAGAAATTACCTTGATAATGTAGGTGGGCTTCATCTAATCAGCTGAAAGGCCTGACATGCAAAAATTGAGTATTTCTTTTCTTTTCTTTCTTTTTTTTTTTTTCGGGAAGGAAAAATCCTTCCTCATGTTTGCAGAATCAGCTCCTGCCTGGAAGTTGTCCATTGCCAGTCTCCACAATAACAAAAGCTAATTCCTTGAAACAAGTTTATTTTGTAGATAGAAACATAGAGACACAGACACAGACACAGACGTAGAATGTAGATGCCACTGGTTCTGTTTCTCTGGGGAACCTTGACTAATACATTATCATTTACAAAGTGCTCAGTAATAGCATTCTATGCTAGCAAAACTACCTTTTTAACTTTTCCAATAGCAGGGCATCGTCTAGGTTGTTTATGTAGAATGTAATCTTATTAAAAGACTGTAGTCACAAAATAGGCCCGACATCTGTCTTAATTTTTTTCCCATAATACGAAGATTGCATGATATGATTTTGACTACAGAATAGAATGACTCACATCATAACAATATGACTCGAGTCTGCTTTCACTTGTTTTTGGTCTCTCGTACTTCTCTTTTATCCCATACCTCTAATTTTTCTATGCTTCAAATTTTGCTTTAGCTCCTCTGGTAATTCCACTAGTTATATTTGTGCTACAGTTATTAAAATCGTTCCTTTAGCTTGAAAAGGAAAAAAAAAAAGGAATTGGTTTTATCTTATCTGTCAAATGTAATAATTTTATAGTGCTATCTGGAAGGTTAAGACTTAAGTTTCTTAGTCTGTGTTCCTGATCAGTAAGAATAATTGATGTCTTTGATTTTTGCCTTGTGTGTGGAAGAAAAAGGGTGGGAGAAAATACAGTACTTTGGGGAAACTTTTATCTATGTGGTGATGCTGAAAAAATCCTTACCAACAGCCTTGACCTCTCTTCTGAGCTCTAAACATAGACCTAATTATTTCTAGATTTTTCTTTTTAATGGCACTGCCGTTCATCTTATCATCTAAACCAGAAAAGATACTCATCTACTCATCTTAAGCTACTCTTTTCTCCATGTCCTTCATTCTAGCTGACACTGAACCTTGACAGTTCTGCTTCCTAAATATTTATCTGTCCACCCCTCACACGCAGCCTATCACAGCCCTTAGTTAAAGGTTACATTTTGACTCTTCCACGAAACAACAGCTCTCTTAAGGACAGACATTCACCTTTCTCCACACCTAGTGGCTAAAACTGTGTATGACACTGAGCAAGTGATCAACAAATATTTGTTAAATGTATGGATATCCCCTACGAAGACTTTCCCATTTCCACCAAGATTAGGTTTAACTTACTTCCCACCTCTCTGTGTTTTCACTTCCTCCGAAATGCTTCCTACGAGGGAAAGGACTGTAGAACTTGTTTGCACTTATTTGTTTGTATGACTGTCTCACACTAGTGCATGATAATTATTGATAGAAACCACATCCAAAACCATTCCTGTACCACTTGTACTCAGCACAGTTCTTGATTTTTATTCTCACAACAAAAGCCCAGTTATAGGAAAAGAGAACTAGAATTTATTTAAAGCACCTTTATTGTGGTATAATTCCTGTACAGTAAACTACAGGTATCTCAGGTTACAATTTGATGAATTTTGGTAGATGTATACACCTATGACACCACGACCGCAGTCAAGGTAGGTAACATTTCCATCACTCCCCCAGAGGTGCACAGTTTGAACTCCCGATTTACCCCTTTCAACCCCCTTTTACCCCTTGGTAACCGTAAGTTTCTTCTCTATGTTTTTGAGTCTGTTTCTGTTCTGTAGATAAATTCATTTGTGTCCTTTTTTTTTTTTAGATTCCACATATGGCATTTTTCTTTGAATTCTTGAGGAAAGAAGGAATCAGAAACGGTGCTTATGGTCTAGGTGCCAGATGCATTTTCAGGCACAGAGAATGCATACAGTGTTTTTAATATTAACTTTTATTAATTTTACTCAGAATATATACATGTGTGTTCTGGATCAGAGAGATTAGTTAAATGATAGTCACAGCACTGGCCCTCTTTGGCCCAGTTTTACCCCTGAGATGACACAATGAAAACCAGATAGAAAAAATCTCCTACATGTGTGGCCAAACACTCCATAGGTGAGGGACAAAGAAAACAAAGAACAATGGATTTTCTCTGCTTGTATACGGGAGAAGGAGGCAGTTGCCTTGATCTTCTCTGCCGGGAGGAGGCACAGAAACCTTGGTGATGGGAAAAAAGAATTCTGGGTTCTCATTATAACCATATGGAAAGAATTCTGGGTTCTCACTCTAGGAGCCAGATATACCCAGTGTTTCTGGATTTCACTACCTAGGGATGCCTTCAAGGTCGTGCATATGACTTTCCCTTGAAACATACACGCCTGTCCCAAGCGTTAGGTCAGTGCTCTTGAGTGCTCTCATTATCTGTGTAGGTGACTGTTAACCTCCCAGTACTTGTTCTAAGACCAGGGTCCCAGGTCTTAGCAAAATTTATTCAGAATGCTTCAACTCTGGAGAAACACAAAATTATTTTCTCTACATTGCCAGAATATGGGTGCAATCTTTCACCTCAGTGAAGTCTGTCTTGAGGAACCATAGCTGAACATGGGAATGTGAACTAAGACAACCAAAGTTTAGGAGCTTTAAGGCCCATGCAGGGAATGAGACCAAAATAGATGTGTCTGCAGAGTGGAGAGGCGTCTGTGTGACTTCACAAGTGTAAGCTTAAATAATGCCATGGCAATGAGAAGCAACCACATGATTGGAATGAAGTGAAAATCATTTTAATATCAGAATATTATGAAGTTTATACCACACACATGCCTGAAATATTAGGTCTAACAGATGAAAAAGCTTAAATAAAAATGTTAGTAAATCATGTTGAGTGCTACATTAAAATGATGATACATGATTACTTAGAATGTTTTTTTCAGCAATGAATACGAGACAGTTTAAAGTATTAAATCTATATAATTAAGCACAACAAAAATTTAAAGTTGAAAGAAAACAACTTCCATTACCACCATATTTAACAAAGTAATGAAAAGCTAAATACATGATTAGTACCAAGTTAGAAAGGCAGATCTATGGGATCAGTTAGAAAATTCAGAAATAAATACGTGTGTGTACGTTTGTATGCCTTTAGTAGAGATATACAGCTAGTTTCTACTTAACAAGGAAAAGATGGGTCAGTTAATAAGTAATGCAGGCTAACTATTTCTTTGAGGGAAATTAGGTGAAAGTATAGTATCATTGCAGATCTTTTTTTTAATGAATTTTTTTTTTTACTTTTAAATGCTTACAGATCCACAAACAGTTGTAAGAAGTAACATGAAGAAATCTCTGTACCCTTTAACTCAATCCCCCCAAAGCAATACCTTGTGAAGCTACTGCACAAAATCACAACCAGAAGATTGACATTGATACAATGAAGACACAGAATATTTCCATCACCACAGGGTACCTCATATTGACATTTTATCACAACACACCTTACCTATCAAACTGACCACTCTATTTCTTGAGTGTTTAGATTTTATTTGTATTTATTCACAGTGGAAAAAAACTAAAATTATTTGTGGGCTGAGCCTGCATGTAAATGACATACTGTAGTAGATGAGGCAAAAAGATAGCTTCTAGAAAAATTAGAGTTAAAAAAATCTTACAAATCAGATTTTTGAAAAAAAAATAGAGATGCTACAGGCTATATCCACATAGATTTATACATGCATACATACTACTTACACACACAGAGACATGTATGTGTGTGTATACACACACACACACACACACACAAAATAGATCTCCCCATGGCTTCATTAAGATATTATCTCAAAGAATCGCTTGGGTAGATGCACAAGGAATTAAGTAGACATAGATGAACAGCACTGTGTTTGTGTTGCTCTGATGTAGGAATTTTATTGCAGTTAAAGTTTTAGAGCACAGAAGCCTTAGACTTACAACTGCTTTGTCGATCCCCAGGTTTTAACTTGGTTAACAACAATACCCTGAAAATTTAGGGAAATGAATTGTAGTCTTTGGGGACAAGGGCAGGGTTTACAGAAGTAGATAAAATAAATCTTAAAGTTACCATTAAAAAATGTGAGATAATATTCTCCTCTGCTTTCACAATATCACTCTTTGTCTGTTTCCATTATTCATATTGTTTTGCTTTCTTCTCAGTTTCTCTTTGAGAATCCAGGTTGCAAAGAAGTTATTTGTAAATCATCTCATTTATTTTTAGAAAATGGGACACACATTAACTTATGAGTTACAATTAAGGTATTTTAGCAATAAATCCAACTATAAAATAACTTCACTTTCATCATTCACTGATACTATTCATATTTATGTATATATTGTATATTGTTTACTTCCTTGAGTCTCACTTCAGATGTAGACATTAAGTTATGTCAGTAATCATGAAAGCTAGTATTGTAATAACAAAAGCACACACATACACACACCTGGCCAAACACCTAACCGGACAGTAGGGCTGACATCCTGAACACAAAGGCAAGAGCTCAAAGCTGTTTTTCAGTTTTAGTCAATGTGCACGATATCCTCAAAACAAAAAATAAAAAACAAAACAAGTTGCTGAATCCACAACATGTTTTTCAAAGGTTGGCTTGAAAGGAACTTATTCTGTTGTTATTCTCTTGTAAGTGGGACATTACATGAGGTCATGGAAAGATATCCCCATCACAGCCTCCAGAGCATAAATGCAATGAAAATTTATTCAACTTTTCTCACAGCCGCCCTTGATTCTTATCATGTAACATCAAGGCACAATTTGGTAATGGAAAAACTTAGTTTAAATATATGTTTGATATAATTTCACTTGTTAAGACACTGCTTAGACTTTTCACTGATGTATCCTTATCAGTGAAAAAAGGTGAGCCCCTCGGGATGAGGGCAGATGCCCAAAGAAAGACGTTTGTGTGCAAAATCTATTTGTGTACATTTTTGCATTCAAAACCACAATATTTGCATACATTTTGGGTGAGTCATTATCAGTACTATTTCTGACAGATTTTGGAAAGAAGAGATTTTTGAAGATACATATTTTTGACAATAATCTGGCAACCACATGGCACAACTTACTACCCTATGTCACCCCAGCCATATGCAAACACTCAACCCAAAACACCTGCATTTACTGTTACATACAAAAGGAAATAGTATGATTTTGCAGATAAAAAATATGATTGAAAAGAAAAAGTTTCTTACGGTAACACACCTAATAGGAAAAAAAAAAAGCATGTCTTCTGCAAATCCATTAGACCAAGTACTCACTTCTTTACAACACAGGCAAAACAAAATTCCACAGGAGTGATCGAAAGAGACTGAATGAGTGAGAGCATGTGAGCTGGAACTTAAAATACTAAAGAAAGAGCAACTAATAATTTGAATGGAAAAAAAGAGGGAAAACATCTCATGTGGAAATAGAACTCATCAATGCCGTTGAATGAAATATTGGAAATGTTATCTGATCTTAAGCCCAATTTCCTCTTCAGCAAAGAGAGGATTTAAACAAGAGCTCTGCCTCTAGTTGGACCTATGTATAAGCAGTGCCAACAGTACACAGTGATATTCTAGGGGTTATGCAGATAACATTCCTCTAAAATAGCTACTATTCTCAAAGTACTGAGAGAGATGTGTAATAGAATCATTTGTTCATTTATGTATTCATGCATCTGAAATATATTTATTAGTCATTTAATACATGCCAAGCATGGTGCTCCATCCTGGGTATAGAGCAGTGAACAAGACTAAGTCCTTGTCTTCACAGAGCTTTTGTTTGTGTGTGTTTGTGAACATGCTCTCTGCTTATTGGGGGTGTGAGGAGAGGGGAAGAAATATATGATTTTGAGTCAGAAAGGGGGAAATGACATATATTGAGTCACCAGTTCTTGGTAATGGAAAAGTATAAAAGTTTTAGACAAGTATATGACATAATCACTGATCTACTTAAGAAAGATAATTCTGTGGCCATATATCCTACAGACTCATAAGATGAGAGAATGACAAAGCTGGGTTAGGTTGTAGGCTATTATAAAAGTAAAATCACATCTTTTGAGATCTAAGGAGTAAGCTTGTTTGAGCAGCAGTGTTGTGTCAAGAGGCAGAGAGAGAACATCTGATGTTATTTTGCAAGAATCTTGACATCAAAAGCAGTACGGATAAAGGAATTGAGTCTAAGAGTTTGGTATTAGCTACTTTATTTTTGTCTCATTCCTGGAGTAAGCCAATATTGGAGTACTCCTGCATTCCCTGTGAGATTTACATCCACAGAAACTAAGGCAGGAACAATTGTTGAGAAAGAGTCAATTAGATCATACATTCCAGAAAGACCAAGTCAGTGCACTGAGGAAGGGCTGCTAGATGTGACAGTTACACTGTTATCAATGATGTCTAAAGCAGAAGTTCTAATAGAATTAGGATATATGCTTTGCAAAACAAAGCTTGTTTTTAATACCGCCCACCCTGTGACTATTTCATTGCTCATCCAACCACCATCAGTTTGGGGAACATAATAGGAATTCAGAAATGATTATTTAATGAATAAATAATGATCAAAATAGGAAAGGGTTAAGAATTAGATTAGATGTTAAAGTTGGGGAAATGAATGCAACACATAATCTCTAGAACAATTTAGTAAATAAAGGTGTGATTAACTCCAAAGTATAGATAAGTCTACAATTCTTAAAAGTTACATTATGTTAAGGAAAAGCTGTTTTGGAGACTAGAAAACTTGACTATAAACATAGAGACAGTGATTGGAAGGAAACTGGGGAGAGATACAGTGTGAGAAAGGAGTAGAGAACTGAATAGAGGGCATAGGATGTAACTGTAGATAATCTTAAGAAAAAGGAGAAAAGTCTCTCATTTTTTTTAAAAGATTTACCTTTTTTTTTTTTGACCTGTTTTAGATTTACAGCACAGTTGAGAGGAAGTTACAGAGGTCTCACATGTTCCCCCAGCCTCCACACAGACAGAGCCTCTCCTGTTATCAACATCACTTACCAGAAAGATACATTTGTTACACTTGATGAACCTACATTGACACATCATAATCACCCCAAGTCTCTAGTTTACTCTAGGGCTCATTCTTGGTGCTGTACATTCTGTGGCTGTGGACAAAAGTCTAATGACAAGTATCCGTCATTACAATATCATAGACTATTTTCACTACCCTAAACCTCCTCTGTGCTCTGTTCTCTTTCCAGTGTTACACTGAATATTACAAGATTAAGAAAGTCAAACTTTCCAAAAGGCTTTCAAATATTTTTGATGTTGTTAAGTATTTTAGTAGAAAAGCAGACTTAGTTTCAAGGTAATCAGGCCAATCAGGCCTCAGAGCCATGTACCCAGGGAGACTGGTAAATTTCTCTTAAGGGAAATTTTTAATGACAAGACAGATAGCCATCTGATAGACTCCATTTGTTTCGATTGCTTCTGCACGGTTGGAAAAGGTGACTTTGAGATGGCTTCCAGCCCTACATTTTTATGATTCACTGATTCATTTAAACTGCCAGAACTAACTTTAGAATAATAATTCAAGCAAATCATAAAATTTTGGTCCCTAGGTTGCAGTCAATTTATGTGGGTTCTAATGATTCAAACAAATAGATTTTATTACAGTTATGAATACATACTTTATAAAAATAGACAGTTTAAACTGTTATACATTATTTGAACACAAATATTACATTCTTAAATTCTCATCTAGTACTACTACATGTGATTTCTAATTGTTTGCTTAACTGCCAGAGCTCTCAAATTAGGGTTCAACATTTATGAACTAATGTTTCTAGTATATGCTAAAATGTGAGAAATAGAATTGCTGTATATAGAACACATTATTTGACATATTTATTTCAGTCTCATGCTATGCCTGTTGTATTTGTGCTTGTTATTTGAATAGTTCCTTCCTCTACTTACATGTCTAGGTAATCATAAAAATGTATTTATATAGAGGCTGCACTAACTTCTGATTTATTAAAAAGTAGATACGTGTCTTGGATTTGTTTTTGCTAGTGATTTTCAAGGCTGAAACAATAATTACTTCTATCCTCTTATAGTATCTTTTAAAATTGTTGCTGGAAGAAACCAATACTACGGTTCATTGTTCTTAATTACTCTAGGTCAATTGGTCCAGCAAAACTACTTGTAATACAAAGTAGATACCCAGTATATCTCATTGTCTAACAACTTAAATCTATAGTAACATAATCATAGTAACAATTTTCAATATAGATTTAAAAGAAAAAGATCATGATCATTTTGTCAGTGTATTTTGCATAAATGTTCAAAAACTCATGTATGTTAGGATTAGCCAAGTATCCTGAAATGTCAGCTCAATAACAACCATTTCACCCCAGTCTGTGCTAAAATATTTGTGCCCAAAACCTGTACTGTGCAGATAGATTATACAGTATAATACTGGAGACAGAGATGAGGGATATAATAAAATGGTCCATTCCAAGCCCTTGTTCCTATTTGAAGTTTTCTCTGGCTGATCGTTGAATAACTTATTTAGCCCTACTTCATGATTATTGATACAACTCTATCTTGCTGTCTCTGCTAATGGGATTTTAAGTCTGGGACACTCAGATCTTGCCTGCTACTCCTGCAAATCCCCAGAGCTTGCTTCACCTCACTCCTAACCTGCCGTCTTGATATCTGAAGTCCTTTCCCTTCTAACTTATTCCCCTGGTCAGCCTAACATGTGGTAATAGCACACAAACAATGCTAATAAAAAATTCAAGCACTACAGAAAAGAAGAAATGTAAAAAGTCAAAGACAGTCTGTTACTTCAGTGAACGCCCATAAAGTAACCACTTTTGCTCTTTTGCTTATTTGGGTTTTGAGTTCTTCTGGAAGTTGAGCCCATAACTTTAATATTATTCTTTTCTCTTTAGGCAATATCCATGCACTTTGCTTTGAAAGATGAAGATGACTTTATTTTTCATCTGTATCACTTATTAGATATTCTAGGGGTAGGGGAAACTGAAACACAAAAAATCTGAATGATGGATAACTAACAAAAAAAATTTTTAAATGAGCTTGATTTTCTGCATATTATGGGAAATACCCAGTAGTCAAGAATAAAGAGGGCTCCTGCTGAGGATACAGAAAGTGGCAGGAGAATGCAGCTCCCATTTTAACAAAAACAAATTGGAAAATCTACAAAATTATATGCTTGATCCTGAAAAGGCTGAAATAATCAAATAATCTAATGAGCCAAGTTTTAAGAAGTGACAAACTCTTCTTAGAGGGGCCAGGGCCCAGGCTGTATTACCTTTGCCAAAGCAGTAGGAAGAACAGGAAGACACCACAGAAACAGATAAGGGGCTGGACTTACAACAAATTCACTCATCCTGTGGGTTAGGTGGACAGATAGTTTTAAAGCCCAATAAACCCTGGAAATAAGGGACGTGTACCCCTATTCACTCTTTTTCATGATTTTTTTTTAATGCTTGGGATAAGGCAGGGAAACAGAGGGAAACAACCTCAGAATTACAGAATTACAGGCACTCAGATCTTGCCTAAATCAGAAGAGAAAGAACCTAGAAACTCTAATCATCCTTGCCTTCTGCGTAAATCACTAAAAGTGGGTATGCAGTAGTTGCATCTGTCTCTGCAGGATGGGAATGAAAACTGGAAAAAAAAAAAAAAAAAAGACATCCCCAGACGTGCAGGCACTCAGGGCCTGCATTGGTCTGAGAGCGGAATAGGACATCTGAGAAGAATCTTTCCATACCTTGGGCCCCACGACAAGTCCCAGGAAGCAGCAGCCCTCCCCCGAGGGAGCAGGGGCACTGAAAGAACAGTCCTCCAAAGAGGAGGAGGGACACAGGGTCTGCCTAAGTCTGCCGGCAAAGTCAGGACACTGGAAAATACCCTCTCCGTGCCCCAGGCCCTCCGCTGAGTTCAAGTGAAGGCTACGGCAACCCAGGCGGTAACAGCAAAGGCCAGGCCACTGAGTAACGGTCTGATCGATTCAACTTCTCCCACAGTAATTGCCTGATAGAAGCAAAGTCACCTTTTCTGTAAATAAAATTAAACTTAGTCACTATTGTACTTTTACACAATGTCTAATACCCAATAAAAAATGACACACCCACCAAAAAAGCCAGCACACATGACTCATTGGCAAGAGACAAAATAATCAGTAGAACCACACTCATATATTGACTAAATCTTTGAAGAAAAATTAGTATCACATGGAGAAATCCCACCCATGAATAAGGGAAGGCCAAACAATACAACAAACACAATGCAAAGGCTATAGATTTGAGCCACAGAAATAAACTAATTTTATTCGGTTGATCTTTTCCCATTGATTTTCACTTTTTCTTCTGAAGCTCCCATGGTGAGATTTCATGACCAAAATGCCACATGTTAAATTTTTTTCATATTTTTTTCCCTTTGATCTAGACTCTGGAAAACCTCCTAGTCTTTATCTCCCTGAACACAAACTTATTTAAAGGTAAGTATTTGATTTATTTCACCCTTTATTTTCTTTTATTTCAGGAGTATTGTTTCAAATTCCTTAAAAAACTTATTATTTGTCCATTTTAGTATAACCTGTTCTATTTGAGTAATTGAAAAAAATATTCAATAAATCTTACCTTTTCTTCAGAATCAAAGTTCTTAGTCATCTGAGTCACTAATTATATTGTTCGCTTCCCATGGTTTCTACTTATACGAATGCCTCTAGTATTTTTTTTACTATTGAACACCTTAATCATATTTTAAATTCTGAGCCTTCAAAGTACATTAATAATGCCTAGGTTCTCCAAAATACTCTCCTTGAATTTGTATGATTTATTGAAATCCTATTTCTCCCCAAAAATGAAGCTTCCAAAATTACCAGCACACTAAAATGAACAAACTTTTCCAATACATACTTAATGGAATAAAATTTTTTGAATATGTTTTAGAGTTCATTGCTTCATTTATCTTCCATTTCTTTCTTTTAACAAGACTATATTACGATCCGGTGACTGTTAACATAGTCTTTAACTAATGAAACATTTTATTTTTCTCTGGAAAAACCCATCCCTTTCCTTTTGCTGTAATATTTACATACTTAATGCTCTTCCATGTTATGCATCACTATTTAACAGATTAGTCAATGCAGTATTATCACTAGTCATTGAGTTATTAAGCAGAGATTGACCATCTACTATGTTCATATCACTGTATACAGAAATTGACAGAATAGATCCTGCTTTTTGATGGATACTCTCTAGTGGGAAGACAGACATTAGAAAGGACACAAATAAATGAATGTAACGGTACTTTGTAAGTAAAGATCTGAAAAAGACATAGAGTGAACTAATAGAAAAATATTTTCTCTCATTTTGTCCATAATATAATCCAGTAGTTTTTCACAATGCAATTAACATTTTGAACAAATCTGACCACTTTCAGTAGCTCACAATTTTGTTTTTGTTATACTTGTTAATTGTAAAAGAATTTCTGGGAATTTCTCTTTTTTAATGGTGATAATATATATATCTTTGGATGTTCAGAATATGGCAAAGTATTTTATTTAGAGGAAAAACATTGTATGTTTTTTCCTATGAAATATAGTCCATTAAAAATCTTATCCAATGAAAAGACTGATTATACTACTTTCTATTAGGAACTAATTTAAATATAAATATATACAGAGGTTAAAAGTTTTAAAACATGGGAAAAGTTATAACATATAAAAAAAGATATAGCTAAGCATGAGATAGTAGGTGTGATTATTTTACTATCAGAAAAGTAGACTTCAGAACAAGGAATATTTCAGGGGGCAAAGAGAACATTTCATAATGTGAAGGGGGAAATCTATTAAAAATATATATACCCTAAATGTCTACAAACCTGGAAAAAAATCTTTATACCAAAGAAAAGGAAAAAAACTCTGTTTTCCTCTCCACGCTTTCAGAACACTTCATTTCGGACACCAGATGTATGGCATTTTTCCACACTAAGCAATTCTCCAATTCTTCAGACACCATGTGGGTGTCCTGCAATTCAACTCAGTACTGAATCTACCTGGAGTTGGCATCATGTCCCACAAGTTAAGGGTTCAGTCCTATAAAACCCTCTCCACTTGAGACACCAATTTCAAGTCCCAGGTTGTCACCTGAACTTATGACTGACCAGTTATAAATCAGTCTTTCTTGGCTTGATAATTTGCAAGAATCATTCTCAAAACTCAGGGAAGCACTATGTTTACCAGTTTATTATACAGTAAAGGTTATGATAAAAGACATAGTTGAACAGCCATATGAGGAAATATATAGGGCAAGGTCTGAAAGACTCTTGAACACAGGAGTTTGTGTTCCTCTCCCAGTAGGTGGATGTATTCACCAGCCCAGAAGTTCTCCAAACCCCATACTTTAGAGATTTCTCTGGAGACTTCATTGTACAGGCATGATTGAGTATTAACTCAGTCTCCAGTCCCTCTTCCCTCTCTGGAGGATGAGCATGTGAGGCTGAAAATTCCAAGCATCTAATTATGGTTTGGTCTTTTCTGGTGACCAGTCTCCATTATGAAGCTATCCAGTAGATCACCAAGAACTGCTTTACTAGAACAGAAGATGCTCTTATCACTCGGAAAATTACAAGGGATTCAGAAACTCTATGTTGAGAACTGGTGACAGAGACTAAATAGAATAAACAATGCTCCTAGCACCCTTATTGCTTAGGAAATTATGAGAGCTTTAGGAGCTGTATACCAGGAACTGAGTCAAAACCAAAATTTTAGAACAAAAGATAATCTTAGCACCCTTAGGAAAGTACAGGGTTTTAGAAGCTCTGTCCAACAGCCAAGGGCAAAGACCAAAATATATATTTCTTATTATAACACAATACAACAAAACCCATTAACAGCATTAAAATACATGAAGCAACCTCAGTGTACTTGGCAAAGAGACATTGAGATTTAATGTTATTAAAAACATTTAAGAATATCCTATGGTGCTTAATATTTTATGGTAATTATTTGTGTTCTTTAAAGTAAGAAGGTCCCTTACTCAGTTTAACATTTAAGGTTATTTATTTAAGCATTCTATTCATAGGGATTTTTAATTATTATGGGAATAGACAAATGCTTAGAAAAATGATTTACTATGAACACTTTAATTTGTGAGTAGATCTTGCATATAACTTATGCATTATTCCCCATTCATCTTTTCTTAATGGCCACAAGCCATTATTTCTCTTAACCAATAATAAGGTATATAACAGGCATTGAAATATTAGTATCTGTCATTGGATCAAATAAGATTTAATTTTTAGTAAACATTTTAGAAATAATTTTAAACATGCATTCAAAGCACATATGCCATGAAATACTAGAAATAAATGAAATATTCAAGAAGCTTGGGTGGATCCTAAGGAAATGACTGCTTTTAAGCACTAATCCAAAGAGAGAATTCACTCATATGGAAGGGTGGTTTGTCAGCATCAGCTTTGTGTTTTATTTTTAGGATTTCCAAAATTACACAGTTGATGTAGGTCTACAGGGCTTTATTTGAAATTTTAAAACCCAATAAATTCTGAAAATCTGAAGATTTTATAAAATGACTTACCTGGCAATAAAATCTGATTTGACTTAAACTTGTTTGGTGAAAATGCCTGACCTGAACTGGCAGCAGCCTAATGATAGTTTTTATTAGTTCCTATTACTGTGAATAGTTATATGTTTCCCTGAATATATAATAATATGGTCACTTAAAGAATACTACCCTAGATCCAATGAAAGATATAAAATAGATTGCATATACATTCTTACTGCTTTTTGTACAATCTGATAATTACTGAAATCAAAAATCCCCTGGTTTTAATGGCTTTGAACGAGAAATTGTCAACCTGAGCATCCTTGTGAAAATAGATTTTAAACAACATGGTTGGGTGTTCATTGAAAAGTAATGAGCCTAAACCAATGCCTGGCATGTAATATGGACCAAATTAATGTTTATTTTCATGAACTTGAATTATTGTTCTCTAAACGAAAAGAGTGTCAACTAGACATTAGATAGAACATAAACTCAACAAGCCTAAAACTGAGATGAATTCCTTCCCATTGCCAAAATAAACAAGCAGAAACTTCTCCACCTGCATCCTTTCCCATGCCAACTCACTTATTGCAAATCTAGTCTTCCACTTACTCAGATTTGAAACGTTGGTACCATACTTGATACACCAATACTCTTAATCCTAGAATACGACACATGCTAGTATCAGAAAATACTATTGGAATCTGTTGACTCTATCTACAAAATATATTCAGAACCTGACCACTTTTATTCACCTCCATTGTTCTAAATAACAGATCTAGCTCATCTGGGTGATTGTGATACTTTATAACTGGACTGCCAATTCTATCTGATCTTTCTCCAACCACTGTATTCTCAATGAGGTAGCTTAGTGATCTTTTTAGAACCTTATTCAAATCATGTCATTCCTCTGAAAAATTCTTGAAAAGGCTCTCAAATTACTCAGAGTAAAAGCTAAAGTCTGCAATAATCTTTAAGAACCTACATGATCTGTCATAACTTTCTTTCTGAAATTACCTGCTAACATCCTTTCACTCACTTACCTCATTCCAAGCACACAGGCCTTCATGTTCTCTCAATATATCAGGCCTCTTCTCACCTTTCAGCCTTTTCCTGGCTGTTCCCTAACCTCTGTAACTCTCTTCCTACAGATGTTTCCATTGTAAAATTCCCCTTCTCCAGTATTTGTTCAAAGAACATCTTTATTCTCAGAGTGGATTACTATGCGCACCCAATTAGAATATCAGCCTCCCTCTTCCAATCCTAATACTCTGGATTGTACATTTTTTCATAATGCTTAGCAGCTTCTAACATAATATACAAATTCATTTCTAAAGTTAGTTTTTTATTGTCAAAGTTGCCCCACAAGATTATAAGTTCACAAAGACAGGGGTCATTGTTTTGTCCACTGTTGTGCCCCACACACCTAAAACAAAGATAGGCACATAAGAACTGTCCAATAAATATTGCTGAAAGAACAATATTCAATTTTTATATTATTTAAAAAGAAAGATTCAGGACTGTACATAGGTTTTGTTTTGTTTTTTGCTACTTTCCAAGAAGCAAGTCTCATTTTCACTTATAAAGATTTTTTTTGTCCTTAATAATTGTTCGTTTCCTGTACATCATTACAGTCCAATATACATTGTCCAGAAGTGAGAGAAGACTGAAAGAGAGCAATTGCAAATATAGGCAATACACTGCATCATCTCCCAATGTAGAGGATGTGAAGTAGCTTAAGTATGACCCATTGTTTCTTGTTTCCTTTAGTGTTAGTTTTTCCAAACCAAAGTGTTTTCAACTTAGATCTACATGGTTGATAAAGATAAAATGGTAACATTTATACCATTAGGAGGTTAGGAGAGTGTGGAGTTTTCCTGGAAAATCAAAATCAATCACTTCAATACTTTTAGTATAATTTAGAAATGATTTAAAAGGATTAAAAACACAACTACTGAAACTCATAGTTTTCCAAAACCCAAATTACAGCTCTAGAAATAAAGATGAAAAACATTTGCTTTTTATAATATCCTAGTTAATATTTGTTGCTAGTATAGAATGTCCTTTTGAGAGGAATGAACACTGCATACCTATTCTAGCTTAACAAGTTACTTGATGACAGATTTTTATACCAAATCTTAACAAAATCTGTAATGCATAAGAATATAATGAATACAATTTGACAATTCATATTTCCCACATGACTAAAAATCATATTGTAGTTTTCATATTAAAGCTGGTGTGATTAATTTTATGAAGTCCATAAAATTTACAAATATAACAATAGTAATGCAAATAAATAATAAGAAACACTAATATTTTATATATAGTTTTATTTCTGTTTCAATGAAATAGCTGCAACTCTAAGAATATTGTGCCTGCTCTACCTTAGGGACTGGGGTTTTTACAGCCAACCAAAAAAGACCTAGTGTCTGGCAAAATGAAGCTTACTGTCTAGTGGGATATGTGTGTGTGTGTGTGTGTGCAGAAGCAAAGATCTCAGTAAAGAATATCTGCAAGATGGAAGAATTGGTATTTTAGAGAAGGTGGTCATAACAAACTTTTCAAGGAGTTCAAATTTAAGTTGTAACAAAAAATGAATTAGTAGATGCTAGATGTTTGAAGATGGAATGGAAAATAATCCAGGTATGGTACATATCATATGCAAATGTCCTGAGACTGAAAGAATTTGGTTTATTCTAAGAACTCAAAGATCATTAGGGTGCTTAAAGCACAGCTGGCAAGAAAGGGAGGAATGAAATTACATAAAAACTTTCAAACTGTAAGTAATATGGTTTGATTCTAACTATAATGGGAATCCACTGAAACACTTCATCTGCAAAAAATACAATGAGATTTATTTTTTAAGGTTGCTTTTGCAGCTGGATAAAAAAAGTCTGGAATGTAAGATGAATAGAGGTGGAGAAAGAAGCTTGGATGCTACTAGTAGAGTCTAAGCAAAAGGTGATGGTGGTGTGAACTAAAGTTATGAGTGTAAAATGAGCAACAGAGAATGAGTGGAACATACATTTTGCATATAAGATCAACAGGATGGCTGAGAGATTGGCTTGGAGAGACCATGGGGTTATGCAAAGGAAGAATCAAGATGAAGACTCTGGGATGGACAAATTAATTAGGGAAAAGTCAGCAGAGAGGTGGTCTTTAATTTCAGGGAAACTTAACAATATCACAGGTTAGAATGTTCAGAAACAAAAGAAGTGGACTCACGATGGTACCCAGCGGAACCCAAATATGTGGAGTTTACATTCAGAAAGAGGAGTGAACATCAAAGAACAAGGCAAATTCAGAAAAGTAAGAGGGAAACAAGGAACGATGATGTAAGTGATGCTGCCTCTCCCCTCCAAATCCAACACCACAGTTTTTCAAGGAAGAAGAGATCAGTCTGAGATAGTAGATCATAGTTTAATGCTGATATTCATAATCTAGGAAGAGTTTGATGATGGAATGATGATAATAATAAGGAGAGGCAGGATTAACAGACATGGACTTTGAGAACGGGGTAAGAGAAGAGATCTGATCAAAAGTGGTGGAAGTACTCTGACAAAAAAAGAAGAGGTTTTATTATTGTAAGAATAGGTTAGAGAGAAAATGGGAGTTCACACATATCTAGGTTTATAAATTCAGCAGCATTAATTGCTGAAACTGCAAATCACATTTGTTCAGGCATTTGTGCTAGATATAGACAAGATTCTTCCTCTGCTGTTGGTATAATTTAATAGATTGGACCTCATTAAGAAGTTATTTTCTTTTGCCTCTATTTAAAAATTCACACCTTATCATCATTCTATTCTTATGCAAATGTAAATTATGATTTTAAACATTTAGATCAACACTTAAGTCAAAATGTTCTTTTATTAAGTTACTGTACATTGTATAGTTCATTACAGGGTACAAGATACATTATGAGAAATCGGTAATGCATTTCAGATTTGGTGACTTATTTTTCATAAAATTTCTGCATTTTAGAAAATTCTAAATTGAAATATTTCTTTCAACTCTTGAAAAATCTATTTCTAGTAAATCTCACTTGCTATAAAAGTAATAAATTACTCTTTTTTTGTATTAAATGTCATTTGAATAATTAGTGTTGGGAAATTTAACTAATGAATAAAATCAGTTTTTGTTATTCAAAAGTCCATATTTTCACTGAAAGTCGAGCATTGTAAGGCATAGAATCTGGATTATTCTGAGAAATTTCATAATAGCTTTCAGAATGTGGGTTAGATCTGGATAACTACTTTTTTAAAGTTAGGTTTAAAGGAGTATGTCTTTCACATAATTTCAGGTACTTGCAGAGTAACAAACAATATTTAGTCCTCTTTTAATTTCTACCTCTTCAATTCCTCCCCATGTAAAGATTTATTACCAACATATTGACAGACCATATAAAATATATACCAGTGATTTGTGAGCAGCTTAATAACTCTCGGCTTTTTTTCCACATGATTCAACAAATGATTTAAATTAAGGAATTTCTAGTCCGTTCCATAAATTTATGTATTTCTTTCTTGGATCAAAGAGATACGGAGTCCCCGAGGATGGAAACATGCTGGTTAAGGCCTTTTTTCCTTTTTCTTTGATGACTTCTCATAGACTACCAGTACTATATGGTATTTAAAGAATGATAAATTGTGACAGAATTTCAGTGAGTTATAGAAAAAAATTGTTCAGGGCACATGATATGTATATTCAATTATTTCATTTTTCACATATGAGTCATGAAGCTAAGATTGGCCTAAACTGCAATAAATGGAAGTGTCATATTTAATCACACTAATAAAATGTATATTCTCAATCACCAGCTTGTTTAAATACATTTGAAATTCCAAAGAGCTTACTAAGAGAACAAATTAAATTCACTCGGCCTTGGCAAATTTAGGATATGATACATAACACAGTTTACCTCTTAGGCACTCAGTATACATTGATACTGAAATAGCTTTTAAAAACATATTATTACTTTGAATGTTTAGCATAGGCTTGGCTCAAGAATTAAACTTTGAGATGATGCAGAACACAATGTGAATTAATTCGTGTCTGCCAAGTATTTGTTCAGTAACTGTTCTTAATAAGTAAACTTACCTCGAGTGTTGCAAGAAAAACTCTCTTGCATATTGAAAAGAGTCATCAGATACAAGTATATTTATTCCTGAATGCTTGCTTTTACACGGATTATGGTACTAAAAAATTAAGATCCACTGGAATATATAACTTCCTAGATGTGGGACAGAAACAAATTGATATGGAAAATTTGGGACTCACAGAATTCACGAAGCAAATGAGCTTAAAGCATGTAATCTGAATAACCTGCTGGAACCTATTCATGATACATGGTGGTACCACTGACAATATATGATACAGTTACTTGAATTTATTGAACACTGATAATGCCTGGCCTAACTTAGCACCTTTATCCCTGGGACTGTTCTACTGGCCAGGACCCAGCATAGGACAGGCCACATTCTGGAGTCCAGTATACCTCATTGCCTGAGATCCACTATTTAATCTATCTTACATTCTGCTTTTTGGTGCTTTTCTCATCCCTTAGAATTCTCCTTCTGGCCCTCATGTAGTGTTTCTGGCTTTTCTCCTCAGTGATGAGTCACAATGACTGCTTTTATTATAAGGTTTTTTCAGGGGTTTCCAAGTTGGTGCCTCATCTTCACAGTCTGAGCCAGAGATCTTATCCCCAAAGACAGGACCTCCTGACATCTCCATAGGACAGTTAATGGAACACTAAAGACGTGATGTGTCATTTTAAGTCCTTTGGGAACCATTAATTTATTACAGGACTAGGAAAGATCAGGAAGACACCTGTCTCATCATCATTATGCTAAACTGCAATATCCCCATGTTCCTTGATGCACACCACTAGTTCAGAAGAATAAATTGGTATTTGGGGGTGATGGTCTAGTCAAGGAATATGCATTTGGCTGGACTGCCCATTCTTGGAATTCTGGAAGGGGGTGTGTCAGCCATTAGAGGCAGGGATCACGACACTGACCATATCTTTCTTTACTTGAGATTGACTATAGGTGTTACTCCTGTTATTGTTCTGGCTAGTCACTTTTTCCCAAAGATAGAATCTTATATCTCTAGTTTCTACCTAAGATTCTTTTTTTATCATAAGTGCATCATTTAAATTATGCTGATACTACACACCCTACTTGCTGTATAATCAAAATTACCTGCTTTAACAAAGCATCTTCCCCATTAGACATCTTAGATACTACAATTTCATCCTGATTTATATTTATTACAGATCCTGGAAGAATGTGGTTTTCCTGCTGATTTACCAGCTCTAGAATGGCATGTTTCTATATTACTTCTTTTTTGAAGAAATCTGGCAGTTAGATCCTAGAGACCAAGAGCATCATTAGTTTGATTTTAGTTAAAAAAAAAAAAAGAGAGAGAAACTCATGCTCTAAAATGCAGAAGTTGACTACAACAGTTTTCCTCATTTTGATGGCATATCATATATTTTCTTCCATGGACTTTGCCATCTTTAGAATTAGAAACAAATGCTCCTAAGATGACTGGTGGTAGTCAGCAGTAGAACTTGTCCTGTACGTCCACATATCCCAAGATCTGGGCTTTATAGTTACAGTGTTTAAATCAACTGATTATAACCTGTTAATGATATAGCAAGACAGTATCTATTAAAATTTTTGCCAAAATATTTTAATTTAGTAGTCAAATCCAATTGAAAATGGGAGTTACATAAAAATCACTTAAAATTTTGCTTTACAGTCAAGTTTACTGGCACTTCAGTCAGTGTAATGTAAACCATAATATTTAGTTAAACTTTATAGTGTGAGTTTCATTTTGGGAACTATTAAATTGCATAAAATTATTTAAGATTTAAAAATCATAATTTAGATGCAGAATTTCCTATCCTTTATTTCTAGTCCAGGGCTCTGTAGAAACTGTGGTGTAAGGCTCTTTCTTTTGGACCACTTACTTTGGGCACCTTATTGTTAAAATAATAAGTAAGTAAAAATCTAGATGACTTTCTTATCCTTGGAACACTCTGCAGTTGTAATGAGCTTTCTAAAACTTATAAAAGTTTGAATTTTTTTGTTTGCTTAGCTCTGTTATCTGAAGTGAATGTGTGCCTTTTATTAATTTACAAGGATTAAGATTGTTATCAATGGTAAAAATATTCTTTATTATTGCTCTTATTTTGAACCCTACTGTAAACGATAGACTTCAGAAATGCTGAATATCTGGTTTATAATATCAGTTCAAGAGTATTCCAAGACTGTGCTAACAGGTAATCCTTATCTCATTTCTGCAGGGTTCAAGTATTTATCCTGCGAAGTCATAAGTACTTAAAATGGAAATGTAGAAAAAGCTTGTAATATACACTATGACAGCAGGGTAGACAATGAAGAAATGGTGTTGTTAGTACCACAAGAACACAAAATAGATCAAGGTGACAATTGAGATGTGGATCTATTGTCTCTTCAGAATGTCAGAGGATTAGGTGGACCAGGCTTATTAAGCCCGAAGTCATTGCCTTGTTGTTACTCTTCGGTAGTTATATGAATTGACTGTAGCAGCAGTGAATTCTCCTAAGAAATATGTAGTCAACAGTTGGTGTTCATGAATACATAATTAGTATTATTGAATTTTTAAAAACTTTTTAGCCATTGCTGAGTTAAGTGGTCACAAAAATATAGTAGGTACGGCCAAATATAAACTGAAAATGACTAGCAGTAGTGTGACTTGGACAAGTTACTTAGTCTTCTTCAACTTTAATTTACTCTTCTGGCAAATTATTTCAATCATACGTTGAAGGGGATTTGTCAGGATTAATTGATATAACACAGGTGAAAACAATTAGCACTTCTTTGGCATCGTGGTTATTCAACATATAAATGTGCTTAGTTCCATTCTTGTTTGAGTGATAATTTTTTGGTGAACCCTTTTACATGATAGATATAATTATTACTGAACATACAGTTAGTACAAGTTGAAATGAGAGAGGAGATCAGAAAAAGATGAAAGAAGTACCAAATTTTTATCAAGAATCTACACCTAAATTCTATAAAAGATGTAAGGTAGTGTTTAAGAATGTCGTTTCTGTGATCAGGAAGACTATTCAGACTTTGGCTCTGCAACTGAAGTAGCTGGTGACCTCGACTGCACTATCTACCTGGTTTGGGTAGCTCAGTTTTCTTACCCATTAAGGGGAAAGATAACAACAGCAACCACAGCAGCGATACTACTACTTAAGTCAGAATTATTTTCTGGATTAAATATAAACGGCTAGAGCGCTTAGAGCTTGGGGCAGGTCTAGTCTCCAAACTTTACAGATTAGGGCAACAAGGCCTGGAAAGGTTCAGCGCTTCCTAAATTCGTGGCAGTCCACAGGTATCAGGACTGGAATCCACCTGCTTTTTAGCTAATGTTCTTTCCACTGTACAAAAATTAGATTATGATAATTATAGCTGTAAATTATTACCAGTGAGATTGAAATACAAATGAACCGCGCCTGAATGAAGGACGATGGAAGGAGGTTGGCAGGGGAAACAAGTAGACTTGATAGTAGTCTTTATGTCATTAAAAGAACGTGAATGTACGGCAACACAGCAGTTGATACAGATGCATCACAAGACTTTTTGGAAGGCTTGAGGACTGACTTGGGGTGTTTGCTGTCCTGTGGCTTACTTCTCTCTGAGGATGTATTCACAGCCCTCTCTACCTGTCTTCTTCTCATTAAGCTACATGCATTGAATTTCTATGGAACTGCCCCAGCCTGCCATGGCTAAATTTAAAAAAGCTTTTAGTGGAAACACAAGTCTTTTAACAAAAGCATTTATCACCATAGTCAGTGACAGTCATTCCTCCCCTGGGCTAGTGTAAAGGTCTGCTTACTGATGCTTCTTCTGTTTATTCCTTATATATTAGCCAGCATGAACTTGTAAACAGTGTAAATCAAATGATATCCCCCTTTCACCACCCCCCACAAACCTTCCAAAGTTTCCAAATTCATTTTCACTGAGACCCAAACTGCTAACCATGGCCTCCATGGTCATAGATGTCTAGGCTTCTGCACACGCCTCCCATATCAATTTATAATGCTAGTTTAGTTTTTTCAGATCAACACACTAGACTTTCTTCTTTCTGTTCCTTGACATGGAAATCATACTTCCACTTTTTATTATTCCCTTTGCCTGGGATACTCTCATTCAAGGTCAGGTCTTATCACTTACCTCTATGGAAATTATTTTCTTCATTCATTTTTTTAACTTCCTTATTTATCTACCTCCTCTCTCACTCATATATGAAATACAATATAAGTTTTATGAAAGCAGGGATCTGTGCATCATGGTCAGTTCTGTAACCCTATTATGCTTAAGTGATAAGGGAATAAAATAGCATGTTGTCCCTCACATGCAGAGATGAATCATCAGTATGGTCCACAATTGGGATAGTGTTACTAGTGAATCTGCACTAATCCATTTCCTTTAGTGTTTCATTTACTACGTGACTGAAAGGAATTAAGGGTGTCTCTAGTGATCAAGTATGTACATGAAAAAGGAAAGAAACATTGAATCCATATGTGTCTGAGGAATGCAGCTTGGATTTCTGAGGCAATCCACTGATTCTGGGATTCTCGGATCAGTATGCTGTGACCAAGCTAGTCGTGATAACGGAGGATTAATTTCCCTCTTACACTTCCCTTCCAAGTTCAAACCCTACCATAAGAAGAAACAATTAGATTCCCTCTAAATGCAGTGTTACTGATGAGCCTGTTCCATGCTCAATGGTGGAAATCAATTTTCATTTAAGAACCTACACTACTTAGCCTTTTTCCGTTTCTGTAGTCTGTATCGATTCTTCTTTCCGTGGAAAGACGCTATCCATTCTGCTGTAGCCAGGCACTGTTTCCAAGGTCCCAGGATAATGGGGTAAAAGTCCCAGAGGGCTTTCCTAAACTGGCAGTATGCCCGCTTTTAATATGTAGATGAAGGCCATTCTATTCATTATGGAACGTGGGAGCCTTCTTTTCCATTTAAAAGAAACAAACATTATTGTGGCAAGACTCAAAATAAGTTCTTTTTGGCCTTTCCAGTCAATTCAGGGGCAAGAAAGAGGTGAAAAGAATACTGTAATGAATTATAAATTATTCTTTTCAGTTTAGTGTGGCCATTAACTCCTTCAGATCCAAGCGGAGTTTGGAACAACTGTCTCTGTTCTTCCTAAGCCCTAAGCTAAGGGTGTTTCGTGTAACGAATATTCAGTAGATATTTGTTGACAGGAAGAACAACAGTATCCAGCAGTGATTTTTACATCAGTATTATACACAATGTAGTTCCAGAATTTATATAGACAAAGAAGACTGCCTTCTGGGGAATGACTCCTCAAAGGCAAAGTTGTTTTGGGAACAGGTGCCTTTCAGATTAGGCAATCGTCCCCTCTTTGTGTACAGTGAAGATCACCATAAAAATGGTGTCTATCACAACGGTTTTCATTAAACGGTCTTCTCTGGCATGACTTTTCTAATGAACATTTAATGAATTCTCCTTCATGAAAAATTGTCGTTTCATGTCTTTTGTAACATATCATCTAAAAGCACATGTCAACAGGGGAAACAACAACAGCAACATGATTTAACCTTATGATAGAACATAACATTCCTGCTATTTTCCTGTACAGATAACAGCAGGCAATCGCCATGTAGCCTCATTTAACAAAGGCAGAAAGAAAAAAAGCCGTTTCCAGGATCCAAATGAAAAAACTTGAAATCAAACAAGTTTTTACTCCAATACTTTGGCATTATACCTTGCCAACAAAATTGTATCTTAATTAACTTTTTTCCATTGTTTAAACAAGTGATTCTAAAATAAAATCATCTAGCTATATGTATTTTTTTCTGCCCTACTTTATGAGTTATTTCTGCTATTTATTCTTTCCCAGTGAAAACCAGAGAACTTTTATTATTTGAATCATGTTATAAAGTATTCTTTATTATAAAATAAAAACCTCACTTGGCAATAAAATGAGAAAATTATTTTCTTTTTACATCATGCTTATGAACACATGTTAATTATCTAGCATTTTTAATAAAAAAAAAGGCTGCTTGTAGTAGCTAATAACTTCCAAAATGAGCTTTAGCTGTGCTTACTAATTAGAAATTTATGTTCCATTTTTATTTGAAAGTTTTATACCGTATGTGTTTAACTACTTCCTAATCCTAGAGACTTGGTGTGGTCTTTATTTTATTTTGTTTTTGAGATCTCTGCTTTTGTAGCATTTTTTTCACTACCATATGTAGCTTTCACTTTCTTGGAGATGCTGGTAGATTTGAGCATAGTACTCACCAGTCATTGGAGTGAGATAATCAGAACTAACCTGGTTTACTTAAGAAGAAGAAAGTCTTTTGAGTACAAAAATTTGAATTGCCTTGGCACAGCAGCCAACACTGTGAGACTTAATGGGTTTCTTAACAATAGCCTCTCTGTAGAATGTTTTTAGCTGCGTTGTGATAGCCAGTCTTTTCTCTCCTGGGAAACTGACCCACATACCGTGATGCTTAGAAGATTCCATGGCCCTCTGGATGCGAGTCAGACTTCTCTAATCTAGCTGTTAGGTCAGGCAAAAAAAGAGGAAAGAGCTAAATCGATAAAGTAGATCTAAGACATGCTTTCTCTCGTCACCTAGATATTTATACTTTGTAGAGTGAAAACGCATGAAAATCTATTTTTAAGACCTCTCGTAGGAAGGTTTGGCGAGCAATGTATATATGTGTATATTTAACTGTGAGTTAATGATAACAATATAAGTTTCTAAGTCATCTACAATAATATCTTGTCATCATAAAAGTTTGGTTTTGCTTATTATTGTTACTAGAGTTGTTTATCCAAACAGGAAATTACCATTAATTGAAGGCCAGATCAAAAATTTAGAGAGGAAAAATTGAAAGGAAATATTTGTGCCAGAAACTTCTTCACTAACTGTGGGTTTGTTTCTAGCTGTTTCTTATCCACTTGTGGTTCATTAGTGTATTCAGATTCTAATATTCTTAGTGGTCCTTTTTATAGTTTTTATTTCTAAAGACTTTTTCATCATAAAATATATAATATTGCATCATCTGCAACTTAAGGAGGAAATAGCTGTATCATATTTGTGCATTTTCTACCAAACCCAGTAAACTAAGTATATTAAATTAAATGATACTTTTCTAAATAAAATAAGCATATTTTCTCCTGGTGGATAGAGTTACCAGATAAAATATAGGACACTGAGTTAAATTTGCATTTGAAATAAATAATGGATTTTTTAATTATCCTAAGTACATTTCAAATATTACATGGGACATAAACTAAAAATATTTGTTATTTGAAATTCAAATTTTACTCATTTTTTTCTGAAATACAAATTTAACTCAATGTACTTTATTTTTATTTGCTAAGTCTGGCAACCTTAACTGTCAACAATGTGAAATTTGAAAATCACAAAAAACAGTTAAACACCTATAACTCTAAGATGTTTGCATGATTACTTGTAACATTTGAATGTACTTCCTTATAGACTTTTTATATGACTCTTTGACCAGAATTGAGCTCATAATTAAAAAAAAATACAAAACTATTTATTTCTCAGGTAATCAGCGATCTCTTCAATTTACATTCACAAGTTTATCTTCAGCTTGGTTTTCTTATTTTATTACTTGTTGTTAGTTGTATCTTAGGCTTTTTTTTCAAATGGGATAAAAGATTTCTGAACATAAGATCAACATTCTCTTTCCTTCATACTTGTGTTATTTTAACTTGCTTATAAACTTCCTTTTTTTGTAAGTCTTCTGAGACATATTTTATATATCATACAGTTCATCCATTTCACCTACACAATTCAATACGATTTAATAAATATATGGAGTTCTGTAATCATTACCATAAATCAGTTTTAGAACATTTTCATCACCCCACTGAGACTCCATTTACTGTTATCTCCCATTGTGCCAAACTGCTGGTCCCTGAAAACCACAGATTTACTTTCTGTTTTTAGAGATTCAGCTTTCTGAGCATGTCATACAAATGGAATCATATGATATATAGTCTTTTATGACTGGCTTCTTCCTTTTCTTTTGAGTGAGTACTGCTGTTATTGTGTTGAAGCTGCTACTGCCTGCCACATGACAGGCCAATACACTGAGAGGAGGTGTTGGGGCAGAGACTAGCACATTTATCCGGAAAGCCAAAAGACTCAGACGACGCAGACTGCTATTCCAAAGAACCATCTTACCTGAGTTAGAATTTGGGCTTCTTTTGTACTAAAAGAGGAGGTAGTGTGGCTAGTTGTTGCAGATCCTGGAGGGGATGTGATGTGATAACCCTTTGTTCTTACAGCTGTCCACGTAGGTCTGGTCACCAGGTTCCTGTAAACCTTCAACAAAACAAATGTTTTTTGTTGTTGTTGTTCTGCAACTACTTATCTCAATATGAATGAAAAATGTCATGGTTTCAAGGTCAAGCCGGGGAGGCAGAGCCTTGAGAAAGGGCTTTTATGCGTATTTCAGGCCATAGGCAACATTATTTTGCTGATTGATGAGACAAAGGAGCAGATCCAGCATGACTAAGCACAGGCTACAGAGTACAAAGATTAGAGCTAAAGGACAGATCCAGTGTGGAGTCAGGTTTGTTCTTCTCTGTTACACTACTTTTGCTTCTTCAGTGAATGCTTCTAGTCTGTTTTCTGTATCAACACTAAAACGTTCTACAGCTTCAAATCTATGCTCAACCACCTTCAATACAGATTTTGATTCTGATAATTGCACTTCCTTGACATTCTTCTTTGAGGGAACACACAGACACACATTTAAATCTCATTCTGTTATTTTATCATCTCCAGTAGTTGGCACTACGTGCTAGTTTGTAGGAGGTAAAAATAGTGTTATATCCTCATGAAAAGTAGCATCTATGAAATAAAGAGAAATTAACCAGTTTTGGGTGGAAGGTATTGTCTCTGGATCTTTAAGAACATAGCATACATATGAAGACAATTGATATATTCTTTTTTGGTGGTTGCAAGGTCATTAGAAAAATCCTAAAAAAAAAAAATTAATTTGTATGATAATTTTAAAGATGTGTCATCTAAGAGAAGACTATGATGAAGTTCAAGTGTTGAGACAGGAAGGGATGCTTTGCCTGGGCCAATTGCCACAAACCCCAAATGAACCAATAGCTGAGTGAGCTGGAGGTGGGCTTCAAAGAGATTTACTTGTGCCCTGAAATTTTATGTGTAATTTTCTTTGTTGATTCATTTTTATTTTCCTGGGGACTATTTTAATGACCTTCTTAAAGGGAGTTATCCTTGAACCCAAATTGTAAGAACTTCTCTCAAGTCTTAAACTAATTTTTCCATACTAATAAGACAATGTCATTTGAGGCATATGATTGTTCAAATTTGATTTCTTTTTCCTTCATGTTATTTTGTCCAGGTTGCTCTACACACAAAAAAAAAGAACTTTTTTTTAACTTTTCTTAATGGAAACCTGGATATTTTGTAGTCAACTTTCATAAAGAGAAAAATATAGTTGCTGTTCTTATGTATATACAGCTTCAATCAGAAACAACTGTACTAAGGATAATTGTCCTCATAAAAATTTTATCAGACAGAGTAGTGTCATAAAATCTGAACTTCTCCTTCAGAAAATTCATTTTTAGGGTATCTGACCTATGGAACAAAGCAACATTTCTGACAAGTTCTAGAAGCACTAGAACTTAAAAATTTTAAAGTTTCAGAATATTAGCAAGTAGATGAACAGAAACCCTCCTTTTAAATTATTTTGGTGCTTATATGTGTGTTGGCACAATCACAATATATTGTAAAAAATCATTCTCATTGTCTTTTGTAATCAGGTTCTAATCTGAGGGTAGACACTGAGTTATATATAGAAAAATAATCATCAGTGTCTGTGGAACAAATAAATGCTAACAATGACCTTGATTCCTTGAGTAAGGGTACAAGGTTCACTGAGCAAAATATTGGTAATTACTCTGAGTTTACTGTTGTTGAAAAATGTTAATTATTTAATGAGTCCTGAAGTGCTGAACTATGTTTTATTTCCTCAATGAAAAATTTATACAAGTAGGTAATCAACACATTTTTATTTGCCCATTGAGGGAAAGAAAACACACAAAGATTGTTTTAATAACTTTCTTAGTCTAAATTTTAAGAAAAGTGTAGCTCTTATAAAATTTCTCTTTATCTTCTTAGGTAAATTGAAATATTGATGACAATTAAAAAAACCTAAAATGAAATTTTCTTTAAGGAATATAAAACATTTGTTCCTAAAACTGATCATTAAAAGAACTTGAAACATGTATTTAGACTCTTTTTGGTGTACTGGGATTCTCTGTAAAATTTTTCATCCAAAATGTAACCATGTGGTGAAAGTCAAATCAAATGATTCAGCTGTAAACTATGTTACATCAAATACCTGAAACGCATATTTCAGATTCTAAAGTTTAGATTTATAAAAGTGATTAGAGTAATAATCAAGGATCGCTTCAAAATATTTATTGAAAGCATTCATGAGAAAATTTACAGTAGTACAGAACAGTATCAGCTTGAGTAAGCCTGAGATGGGCTGGGGCCCAGGACCTGGGACCCTTTTCTGCAGTGCTTGCACTTGGACAAATGTCTCCTCGACACACACAGCACACACACACAGCACCCCCAAGGGGGTGGGCAGACCACCTAAGCCACCTTTCTTCTAGCCCCACCCACTAACCTACCCCTCCCCTCACCCCATCAAGGGACTAGTTCACCTCTGCTCGGGAAGCGAGCCAGAGAACCTGTTGCTTGTTTTCTCTCCTTTGTGTTGCAGCAGGAGCCCCCAGAAAGCCTTGCCTGAATTCTTCATCTGGCCTCTTATCAATTTCTTTTGAGTAAGGAGTCTTAAGAACATAGGTCAGTAGCAGACCAAATTTTAGTAGAGTTGAGGGCTACTGGAATTTTGGATCTATCACTGGGTTTGTCTTCTCTAATACATGGGAGAAGTGAAGATAGATTAAGAATCATGTATGCTCAGCATATGAGGCAAAATAATAAATACATACATAAATACAACAAAACACATAAACAAATTTACAGACAGTTAATAGTCAACATATAGATTTCCAGGTATTCATCTAAACCATATTTCCATCAACACATGCTGAGTATATACAAGGCTGTCATGAAAGCCATCAACAAACAAATTATTTTTTTGCATGTGACATAATGTAAACAAATTTTGTCCTGGTATGATGAGAGCTGTATCCAGTAAAGAAGGCTAACATGCAGAGAGCTTAAAGTTCCAGACTTGTTTTGATTTAGAATCATCTGCTTCTAAATGTGTAATTTCAGGTTTAGATGAAGTGTGTCTAAAATGTAGTAGCAAGATGCATTGCTCTTGCTACCTCAGACCAGAACAGTGAAAAATATACTTTGCCATTTTAGAGAAAGAAATACTCTCAGGCTTTACCTCATATTTCAGCTTCTGGACAAGAAGGAGTTATTTCTGCTTAAACTTTTGTCATCTTCTAAACTGAGAGGAGCAGAGGGTAGGAGAATAAACACCTCTCTTTCCACCCTCTTACTACCTCCATGAAAGGGAGAAAGAGATTGCTATTCTTATGGCTCAAGCAGTACGAATCAGACTTTCTTTAATAGCTATTGAAAGATGCTGTGCATCCTTAAGACCCCCCACCCTGTTTTTTAAGCTTTCCTTTTTCCTTAGGCAAGCCGGTAAGAACATAATTGTCGGGGTCTGTACCTGGCAGCTCCAGGGTTAAGATCTTACACATCCCTGCAGATATGCTGCTGTATGGAGCAGAGCCTCTGCTTCCGGTCTGAAGACAGAGGTACATCCCTTTAGCATTCCAAACATGAGTCTCAATAATTTGCTTTGTAGAGGAAGTTAGAAAAAACTGATTCGTCCTTTCCTAAGTTTTACTCACCAATTCATCCTTTATTAAAGTATGGCCTTGTGATCTGATGCATTTTTCTTAATACTAATCAAATATCCATTTTTCCCCCATTTGGCGATTGGCCAGATTGAAGGGGATCAGATTACTCATTCACTTTTATGAATGGGTTATTTACTCTTTTTTATTATGATAGATTATTAGTCCCAATTTGTTAGCTTTCATTGCATCCATAGGAGCACATAATCAGAATTGTTAATGTAACATTTTATATTTTTAATAGGTTGATTGATAAATAGATTTAGCAAATATTTAAAGACTTAAAATAGTGATCTTTTTAAAGATTTTTTTTTTCCTTCCACCAAGTTCTTATTTTGAATCTCCCCTAATTGTTTCCATATGGGAAATGGTTTACACAGAACTAGGGTTTCCTTACTGGTTAAGTGGCAGCATCTTCAAAACCACTGATCGATGTAAGACATAGCCTGGCATTGATTAGTAAAAGAGCAACATTAGATGGTGAGAGGATATTAGAAACAAACTAAGAAAAGCCCTGAAAGAAATCTAAGCCGTCTGTGTTGGGAAGCAGTAAGGTTCCTTGAGTAAAAGAGAAGAAAGGAAAGAAGAAAGAGAAAAAGAAGGAAGAAGTAGAAGATAGGATAAAATGTCAGAGAGGCACAGCTCATAGGCCACAGTGGTGAAACCAGACATTGGAAGCAAAGGCTAGTCTTTTAATTGGGTCACTCAAAAAAGTTCTCGTGTGTTGTCTTTATTAATTATCTACATGAATTTATAAGAATGGACTGTTCTAATTGTCCTTTTTCCCCCAAACTAATATTTCCTTATTTTATTTTTTAAATATTATTTTATTTGGAAGCAATAGAACAGGGAAGTTAATAGAAAATAGCTTTTGTGAGTATTTTATAGAAATAAGGGATTTACATTTCATCATTTAAAAATATTTCTAAGTTAAAAGTTAGGAGATGAAACAGATGATCTTAGCTGGGTGGATTTTTCATTCAGCAATGGATTTAGTGTATAACACATGCTGTGACCTTTGAATTAAAAATGGAAAACTTAATTTGTTTATATGAATAAAATGTTCTGAAGCATAAAGAAAGGCATTGCCTGAGTTCAACTTTAGAATTATGAAAGAGGTTGGCTAAAATTTATGATTCTGAAATATTCTGTGCCACCGTCCTAGCTCTTTATTAAATTTTATTTTCATATCTCGTTGCATGGATCATCCATATGTCACACTTTTAAAATAAAAGGAAATAGCATATGAACTAAGAAAGCTGAAACTGGTTAGGTATGTTTAAAGACTAGTTAGTAATGAAAACCCTGAATAACTTACAATAATATTTTATTTTGCCTTTTGATGTCTTCCACACATGTGCAAGAGATTGATTTTTGTGTTTGAACTTTAGTTTTTTGAATGAAATGTTATTTTATTTTTCTACCTGCATTTTTATGACTGTTCATTAAAAGATAGCCTTTCATTCACCATATAACTTTTCTTCGTTCTATGTCAATGGATAATGAAATTCATAATTTTAAAGTAAGAAACTGCCTATATGTTATTCTAGACGGTAGAGCCTCAAAGGCAGGCTTTCTCTCTATGCCTTTTGTTTACTTTCCACCAGTGCTTGGTTAAGTTAGGCTCTGAATGGGAGGCAGTTTATGAGGGGGCTCCCATGATCCCCACCTGCTGGTGTTCACCTACTTGTATCATGTTATATCCTTGAGTGTGGCCAGGCTTATGGCTTGGTTCTAAATGTAAAATACCACAAGGGTGACAGATTCCATTCCCATTATTACATTATGTTACGTAAGACTCTGTCTTGCTAGCTGACCCCATCTAGAGATGGTCTCTTTCATATCTGGCTTTTAAGAAGCAGCTGCCAGGAATCCTTTAGATACAAGAAACTGAATAAAGCCAACGACATAAGAAGGGAAGTGGATACTTCCCTAGTCCAGCCTCTGTTGAAATGTATTTGGGATATAGCGTTATGTAAATTTAAACTGTACAAGATGTTAATTTGGAGCATTTATATATTATAATATGATTGCCATTGTAGCTATAGTTAGCACTTCTGTCACATCATGTAATTTATCATTTTTTTGCAATTGGGATAATTAAGATATAGTATTTTAGCAAGTTTGATGATCATAATACAATATTGTTGTCTATGTTCACTATGTTGAGCATTAGACCTCTAAGACTTACTACTCCTTTCAAGTTTGTAACCTTAAACAACATCTCTCCTATTTACCCTCCACCCAGTGCCTTGTAAACACCATTTTACTTTGTTTTTATGAGTTTGGCTTCTTAGATTCCACATATAAGTGATATCATACAGTGTTTGTCTTTCTGTGTCTGATATCTCAGCACAGTATCCTTAGGCTCATTCATGTTGTCACAAAATGGCAGGATTTCCTTCTTTCTCATGGCTGAATAATCTGTCATGTATATATACACATCATATATATATGGTGAGTGTATATATACATGACAGAATATTACTCAGTTCATTCACCCCTTGATGGGCATTTAGGTTGTTTCCATATCTCTGTTATTATAATTATAGATATATGCCATTAGGCATTTATCCAAATACGTGCAATGAACAGCACCAAAAGTGAATGAGGTAAACTATGTATGGACTCTGGGTGATTATGATGTGTCAATGTAGGTTCCTCCTTGGTAACAAATATATCATTCTGATGAGTGATGTTGATAATAAGGAGGCTACACATGTGTTGAGAAAAAATATATGGAAAAATCTCTGTACCTTCCCCTTCATTTTGCTGTGACCTAAAATTGCTCTAAAAAATAAAATGTTAACAAAATTTTTTAAAATTGATATTAAAACATTTTAAAATAATTTCTTAATCTGTTTTAAATATTAGAATAGATTTTATCTATAACAACATCTAAGGTAAAACAATGTAGTGTGTAGAATTTATGTATTTAAAGCTAACAAAGACATTGGCAAACTATTTTGAAAATTTATAAGGGCTTGTAAAATTTCTTATTACAAAAATCAATAATAATAAGTCATTTTATATAGATCCATCCCTTCTTTTTCTTTTATGAAAATAGCACAGTGTTTGTACATTAGTGGTTTCCTCCTGTGTTTGCAGTCAAAACAACAACAATAAAGACAACACTTGAATTAATTAAAACATGGGAGCGGTAATGGTATACCAAAAATCATTTTCTTAATTCTGTTAGAAAGTCACTGGTGTTTGCTTGTGACTGAAAAGAACAAGTTTTTATTCCGGGAAAAAACTGGTCATTAACATTGCTTTGTAAGCCCACTGAACTGATTCTGTGCAATACTAGTATCTGCTCAACTATAAAAATAGGCTTGTGATTTTGAAAAAACAGTATTTTAACTGAACTTAAGTGCTTTGGAAAAGGTGTTTCTAACAGTGTTGTTTCTTGTAACCTGTTTCTAGTCTGACAGAACTGAATGCTGTCTAAAATAATCATTAGTGCTTGTGGAATAAGCAAATGCAAACAATGACATTGATCACCACAACAAACATGCTGGATTTACTGTGCATAGATACTGGATAATTAGCTGTGATTTTACTGTTGGTGAAAACATTAATTATTTAATGAGTTTGAAGTGTTTGCCTCTGAAAATCTAAAATACACACACACACACACACACACACACACACGTACTCTTCGGTAGTCTACAGTCAGGCTACATCCAATGAAAGAAAACTAAAATGAACTGTCAAAATAACATTGACAAATTCAGTTATGCCTTTTGAAAACAAACAAGTACAGATAAGTTATTTAGGTTCCAGAGTCTATGGTCCTTGATGCTGAAAAACATATCAACATGACAGGTAAGAAGAGAGAGATCAGTTGAAAAAAATATTTTTAAGTAGAATAAGCAGGTTACTTTCAGATTTATTTTAAAATAAAATGTGAAATGTAAGAAAATTGGAGTTTCCCATTTTAGGAGACAGCCATGAAGGTATTCTGTGTAAAATTAAGTAAATCTTGGAATATAAAACTTTTTACTTTATATGAAATACATTTAAGAAGGTTACTTAATCTGAATTGTAGAGGGCTCTAAAAACAGTGCATAAAATAAGACAGGCCACTTCTTAATAAAAAGCTTATAAGAAAAATATAAATGGTGGCAAAGAGGAAAACTGTCTCCCAATATGCTCTGTCCTTACTGAAAATTTTCTGTTAAGGGGATGAAACCTGGTCCAGTGCACGATAAAGTACTGCAGCGAATTATAAATATAAGCCAACATCATAAAAGCAGGTTATTAATGAGAATTTTACAGTTTGAAAAGAGAAGGAATGTTTATCCTTCAAAGAAAGGAAAGAAAACAGATCATTCAACAGATGATGTTTTCAGCTACTTAGAAGTTAAAATTGCTATCACTTAGAAGGATATTGTGAAATGAAATTTTTAAAAAGGAAAGGAATGCCACGGACTGGAAACACTAAGAATAAGGTGTAATGTCATTTAAGTTAAAAAAAAATAAGTTGACGTAATTTCAAATGTCTGATTTATAGAACACAATTTTAAAAGGGGCTCTATATGAAGACATGGCTCAGCCATAAACAGTTTTCACTGTGAATCGGAAGAGGATCATATCCCTAGGGCATGATTATGGTATGGTACATATTTTCTTTACAAAATAATTATTTTGGGCAAACATAAAAAAGAATTGCTCTGAAAAGAAAGCTAAAAAGAAAGCTAGACTAAAAATTAAATCACAGCAGATATAAAAGAGGTAAAATGAAAATCTACATGGAAAGCCCCAAATATATGATTTCTTTCCTTTTCAATGAGTTATCAATAACGTGTAATAAAAGTCAAACATTTTACAATATCTTGGTCTGCATTTATATATCCTCATTTATGAGTTAGTTTTGGGGACCTCCATTCTTCTGCAATTATTAGAAAAATAATATTTGCTACAAATTCTATTCAAACCAGAATATTTCTTATGGCAATATAAACTCTTTAAATTGAATTTTCAAAGATATTTTCAAGGAGCAAGCAATATAAACTATTCTGTTGCCACCTGGAAACTTTTAGGATAATGGGTCTTTTTTCATAACTTCAGCAAAATTTGTGTTTATCCAATCCAGCTTTGTGCTATTCCTGATCAAATGAGTTCTAAATCCATTATAAGAGGAACATCATTATAATGAATAGTGCACTATGCTGAAAGTATTTTAGGATCCAAGAATAACACCACTTTTAAAAATCGTTTAGAATGAAAATCATTGTCAAAAGTTATTCAGTACAGTAAATTCTTTCTTTCTCAGTCCTTCTTCATCTCTTCCTAAAGTTAAAAATAAAAGGCAGCCGAAACCTTGATTAGGCATCTTAGCACAAATTCAAGGAGGGCATAACCCTGAATCATTGTCACTAGAATGAGATTTGAGCTGCGTATGTTCTAAATATTCTCTTCTCACAGGGGAGCCCATATTCTATAGACTAAGAAGAGAGACTCCTTGCTTCCTGTTCCCCTCCTATATATTCTTTCTAAACAAGATCTGAACACCTTCCAATAGCAGGCCATTTTGTCCCAGTTACAATTCTACCTGCTATTCAGGGCTGGTGCCCCAGAAAGATGAGTAAGGCAATGTGATATAATGTGACTTACAGATTATCACTTAATGGGTCAAATACAGTTATAGGGAAGGTTCTTCACAAGACAGTCTTTTGAACCATCCTCTGTTCCCTCTATGCCAAGGCAGAATTGTGCTCCAACTTTGCCAAATTTTAGTCCCTGACTGCCAAATGCTCTCTTAACCCATTGTGTTCTTTCACGTACTGCTCCTCCCAATTGTCTATTAAAGTTACATTTCTCTCTCTCACTCAGACTCTCTGCTGCTTTGACTTATGTAAAAATTTCTTTTAATACATGTTATACTATTTAATACGTGAAAAATAAATGTGATATTTTGTACTCTATTAAGCATTGCACTAATGAACTATCATCAATAAAGCACTCAAAATGGAATTTTGTCATCCCAGCAGCAGGAGTGTTTTTCTTCTAACCTATACATAGTATAATCAGTTAGCTTAAGGTGGGTGGGGGGGAATTGAAGATGGCCGTCAAGTATTAGCATTTTAGCCTAAAGCCATGAAATATAAGCAAGTTTTATTTAATTTCTTATTTTTCCTATGCCCTTTAATCTCATCAAATAAATCCCTTTTCCATGTTATATTAACATACTTATTCAACAAATTGGAAACCCAAATGAAAAATAAGTTACCAATATAAGGATTCTTAATAAATACTTGAGAGTTTCCAAATCCTTAATTTATAAACTGGGTAATTCTAATCTTGAAAATTAATTCAATGTTTATGCCAATGGGCAACACTTTTATAAACAAATAATCATACATATTTATTTGAATAATTACATTTAAATGATTGGATTATCAGTTAAAATATTTTGTATTTTTAAAATTGGTGAAAAAGCTTGTTTTTCTTAAAGCATTTTATGAAGAAAATCTAAGAAAAACATTCCTTGGATATAACGATGAGCAGTCAGTGACAAATTCTTGTTTCCAGTGAGATCATTTCTTTCTACCTTTGCTTCCAGTTGTAGAGAGCAATTAATAGTTATGTACGGCAGAGTCTGTAGCTCTTCACTGCTCTGTGGTGCTAATTAAAACGGACACGTTGTAACACTGGACTGAAAGCCTAATGTTTGTGGATCATGAATAATGATTAACCAAAAGAAAACAGCTTCTTGGTATCCATTAGACTTCATCATCAGTATCTACGCAACCCCTTCCTGATTGGCATCATCGTTTGCATATATACATACACTGGGTTTGCCTTTTTCTACATCTGTCTAATGCCTGGGATGATAAATATCTTTTTGAAGGAAAATCAAGTATTATTTTGTTTTTAAAATTCTGATTTCCTATCACAGATTGCTAACAAGGTTTGCAGAAGAAGAACAAAATCAGTGAAAACATTTGCTGCTAATTAAGGATTAATTTTTATGTTCCTTGATTTTGGGGGGAGTGGTGACAGCAATAACTGCTATTAATGATGACACAGAGAAAACATCAGTGTTCCCACCACTTCTCTGCGGGACTAAGAAGCCAACAATGTGGTGGGAAAGAAAGAGGGTATTTTTAAACGATAATTTATTTTTATTTTTAATTCTGAACTTATAACCAACCAAGGTGGTTACTATTGTTGCCGCTTCTGTAGGTTTAATTCTTACTCCAATTTTAGTCCTCCATCCAATATCTGAACACTCACTAAGTTGCACTGAATCAGCCACATTTTAATCACTTTTATCTTGTGCGCTTGTAAAGTTTTGTATTCAAAGTTTTTTATTCCCACTTGTTCTCTGGCCTCTTCATTGGTGTCCTGGTAAATGTAAGTCAAACTGTAAAGTGACTCTAACTTCACTATGACTGCTCTTCCTTAATAGCTATTTCCCCTGTTAAGTGGACATTTTGGGGTAGGGTAGATGGTAAAACAATATTCCATCTCTTCTCTGAGCCTGTAAAATACCTATTCTGTGTAAAAGGGAGAATTAAGAGAATGTGTATCTTTTCATATCTGAATGTATATTTCTTAATATTTTGATTACTTATAAATTATTTTGATAAGCATCATGAACATTCCCAGTATAAACACAAACTGACATCTGGAAAATATAATTTATTTTTTCTTTCAGATGGAGTACAGTGATTAAGGTAGATGGGGTTCATGGGTAAGGGTGATTTTCCTTCATGGATCAAATTTGTTCAGAAATCAGGTACAATAGAGGAATTTCATTTATTGGTATAGTGACATTTAGGGTGACTTGTTATGAAAGAAAGCCAGTATCACTACTTTAAAATAATCTGTAAAATATCTATGGTTTTCCTTTAATTATTTTTCTTTTATTCATTTCAAAGCTTTATGAATATAGAACATAGTACTTCTTTGCAAGTTCTCGTTATTTATTTTAATCACATTGTTCAAACAGGTGCTTGTAGATTTTTTTGTTCCTCGCTTATGCAAGATGCTATCATCCTTTGTTGCTATTTTAATAAATCTGAATTCCTTTTCATCTTTCTTTCAAATACTCATTCCTAAGACCTCAGGTGTTTTAACAAGTTTCTTGCTATATTTGGCTCACCATCAACATATAATAGGTTTATTTTGTGTGATATTTGAACTGAATAAAATAAATTGATTTTGCAGTCCTAAAAGCTTTCTCAATATTAGTAGATATTATAACTGAAATTCTATAGTTGCAAATAAGGAGTATTTGCTAGTATTATGCTAAAAGTACAATCCAGTGACAAAAGAGATGAAAAATGTAATCTAAAGATATTAATAAATATTTTTTTTTGCCTTTTTTTGAGGGGGGAGGTAATTAGGTTTATTTATTTAGTGGAGGTACTGAGGATTGAACCCAGGACATTGTGCATGCTAAGCATGCACTCTACCACAGAGCTGTATCCTCCCCTCTAATCAATGTTTTATTATTAAATAGAAATAAGAAAGATATACCTCAGAGTATAATAATATTTTGGAAATGACATTAAAAAAAAAGATTTAAAGGACAGTTGTGTGATGTATAATTCTATAATTTCACATTTGTTAAGCCACAGTTTGACTTAATTTCCCTATTGTTCTACTGGTTTCCTTCTTTACTTCAATACTGAGTTTATTCTTCTCTCATGTGTAAAACCTTACCTCACAGATATATCTCTCAAGAATCAAGTGTGCAGTTTCTCCCACTGGATTCTCATAACTTCACCTGCCACATCTAGGCTTGGGGATTTGACTCTGGCATGAAAAGCTATCTTATATGCATAAACTATTTAATCACTTTACATAGTTTAACTGCTTTCATTGGGGTGTAAAACATCAGTAGCAAAAACAAAGTCTCCAACTGGTTTTGCACACATTAAAAATAAATAAAATGCTAAGCATTCACTCTTTAAAAACCACTGTCCTTAGTTGTAATATTCCAGTGCATGTCCACTCACTCTTCCTTTTCTCTTAACAGCAATCATGTCATCTATATTTTTTGCTCTCTTTTCAAATTCTGCCTGTCCATTCAGGGGCTCTTTTTCACCCTATGATTTTATTAACGGCATATTATTACATAAACAGGGTGTCTTTATTTTGTTAATTTTGTACAACCATAGATTTTTACACAGATGTTTAAAATAAAAGCAAAGCAACAAAGGACAGTCATTCCTTTTTGGTAACTTCAAATGTTATTTTTTCAATATAAATGTTCCACAGTCATCTTTCAGCCAGAGTATGAGGGGCCGGGGGGGGCAGTCCAGTGACTTATGGGATAGGAGGCATTTTCATTTGAATCTCAAAAGATAGATTATTTCAGCTGATATCTTCCTTATATTAATTTTTGTTGTAATTTGTAACAAAAAAGTATGTTCTAAGAAGCTAGTATTAATAAATATGGCAAATCAACATCAAATATGGCTAGAGTTTAACTTGGGGAGTCAGGAATCTGAGAATTATACTCTCAAGCCTGTTCCTTTGCTCTGGGTAGCATATAGAAAATAGACATTATAGCAGAGTCAATCCCACTAGGTAATCCGTGATAAAGTAGGTCAGATAGATCTGGAAGATCACTGCAGGCCAAATATAACCATATGTATTGTGCATATTCACTTGGAAAATAGCACGTGGAAGTAGATACCCTCAGTAAAATCCTCTTTGTGAGTTCAAATAAACACATAAAAATGGTTGTCCTTATTACAAAAGGGTAATGGAGTTAACAGGTTTTGGACTTAAGCCAGATAGATACATCAGTTAGGAAATGCCAAGTAATGTGACAGTAACAAACACCTCCCCTCCTCAACACCCTCGGCTCTAGAGCAAACCTTTAGTTGCCTAAAATAGCAAAGGCTTATTTCTTATTCGCTATACATGTTATTCCCTCCAAATATCTATTCCATGTTGTCATCATTTTCAGCGTGGGACCCGGGATGTTGGAGGAGCCACAGTGCAGAATATATCCAGTTGTTCTGATAAACGTTATATAACAGAGGATTTAATAGAAACAAATGCCCAACCTAGAAATGACACACACCACTTTCTCCTCATAACTCGTTGACTAGAATGATCACCTGGTCCCCCAAAGTACAAGGGGACAGGGAATAATGTCATGCTACCAGATGACATCTAGCAAACAGCAGTGATAAGTAACATAGTAGGCCAAGGTCTTTGTGTCCCTTATGGCCATTTATTTTTAGTAAAAGAGAACTATAATATCTGCAATTCTAACAGCTTCTTTCATGGGAAATTTTACTTATTTTTTTATGTTTCTATAAAAGATTTCTGTTTACTATTCATGTTTCAAAGATTGAAAAAAGGTATTTAAATATTTTTATAGACCTCCCATTTTCTGCCTTGTGTTAAAGAATAAAAGTAGTCAGTTGACTTCTTCCTTTAGAATATCATCCTGTACCCCTACACAAGTGAACTGTGTCAGTGGCTGGATTTCAGACAGGCAGAAATTTGAAGATTTTCACCCTCAGACAGAGGGCAGGAAAATGTGAGCAGTATCTAGATACCACTTGACACTGCCTTTGAAAAGGAACAAAAGAAGAATAAAAATCATTTCAGATGTTTTCTGTCTCCTTCTACATTGGTATTTCTATCTTTTTTTTTTTAAATAGGCTAAATTAGAGCTTTGTAAAAAAGAGGTGAGAAATGTTTGATTCTGGGTTTGGTAGGATCGTATAGAAATTAAAATAGAAAGAGAACTACCTTTGCAATGTGAAGGATTTATGCTTAATCCTGGATCAGACTACTTATATGTCCTTAGGCAATTATTTATTCTTTCAGAGCAGGGGTTATAGCCTTAGGGGACAGATTCAGCTTGCTGCTTCTTTTTGTGTGACCTCAAGCTGTTATTTTTTTAAATAGTTGAAAAAAATTTAATTAAAAATATGTGAAATTTAAATCTCAGTGTCCATAAATACAGTTTTAGAACACAGCCATACAACCATACTCATGCATCTATATATTGTCTATGGCTGCTTTTATGCTACAATGACAGAGCAGAGTAATTTCAACAGAGACCATGTGATCTGAAACTCTAAACTCTAAACTCTAGGTGATTATTCCATAGAAAATCTGAACAACAGAGGCACTGAGATTGGGGAAAGAAGTCACAAGATAGTATAGAGATAGATACCGAACTGAAAATGCGGGGCAAAATTACATCCAAAAACTGATTTCAGAGAGATGATGGAAGATATTGCTCTGATGAAATAAGAAAGAAATCTTTATTAAAGGAAGCATATGAGAATAAGAAAGGACATTTGGTATCTGATAACACAAATAAAATGTTCTAAGATTAATACAAACATTGGAAGTTAAAGAAATTTTTACAGAAAATAAAAACATGGACAATAAGAAGTAAGAGATAAGAAAACTGAAAGATAAAAACTGGAGATCCAGCATCTGGTAGAATAAGAGTTGAATAAAAAAGACAACAGAGGTAAAGCTGGGTGTGAGATTTTTAAAAGCAATACAGTCAGCCCTCAGTATTTACAGGTTCTGCCTCCACCTCTGTGGATTCAGCCAACCGTGATGGATTCCCAGTTGGTTGACTCTGTGGTCGCAGAGCCCGTGAATATGGAGGAACAACTGTATGAAACTTGAGCACCTGCAGACTTTGACGTCTGTGAGATGTCCTGGAACCAACCCCTGCAGATACCGAGGGTCAACTGGATATATTTTTTAAAGCAAATTTCCCAATAATTGAGGGATACGTGTCTCTGGATTGAAAACTACTATACTTTGAAACTTCAGAATATGAAGTACAAAGACAAGACCTAAATGCTTCCAAAGAGGGGAAAAAGTGATGTGTACAGTCATCTGATTGTTCAGTAGCAATACAGGAAACTCTTCTCTGTGTTCATTTGGCTCTGATCATACCAGGCTAGTCCTTGAATCTCTAAGTCCTTGTATCTGCTGTCCCCCATCTGTCCAAGCAGGTGTCGTTTTATCGCACTTTGCTTTATTGTGCTTCACAGATACTGCATTTTTTCTTTTCTTCCTTTCTTTTTTTTTTCTTACAAATTGGAAGTTTGTGGCAATCCTGTGCCAAGCAAGTCTGTTGGGGCCATTTCCAACATCATTTACTCATTTCCTGTTTCTGTGTTACATTTTGCTAATTCTCACAATACTTCAAATCCTCTACCAGCAAAAAGATTATGATTCACTGAAGGCTCAATCATGGTTAGCATTTTTTAGCAATAGATTATTTTTTAATTAAGGTATGCACATAGCTTCATTAGATATAATGCTATTGTACACTTAATAGGCCACAGTATAGTGTACACATAGCTTTCATATGCACTCGGAAACAAAAGATTCCTATGACTTGCTTTATTGTGATGTTTGTTTTATTGGGGTCTGGAAACATATCTGCAATATCTCCAAGGTATGCCTGTAATGCCTCTTATACAGATATTCATGTGGCTTGCTCCTCAGTATTTTCAGAAATTTATCCAATTATTATCAAGAAAGGATAACAGAATCCACAGTCATGTCAATGTATCTCATTAATAATATACACAAAAATAGTAAATTACTTTATACTTTTGTAAAACAATACAAAATTTTAGGCAAGATTGACCATTTAATAATACGAATAATTTGGACACTTCAGATCTTAACCAATCTCTGTCATTCTTTCGTAACAAGTTATATCTTCCGATATTATTGCTTAGAGTTGTGTTTCTATTTAAAAATTATTTTGCCTGCCTAATATTTCTGTATTTAAGAGATGAGTTAATAAAAGTCATGCCTGAGGTTTTCTAAATTCTGTTCCTCTTATTTTTGTATATTAACATTTTTGTATTTTAACTTTATAGGCATTATGAATTTGCAAACTTAAACCATCTATATCCCATATCCATTCTACTCCTTTCCATTCCCAGAATAGTGGAGGTGATTAAGATTAGGGTGAGGAGAAGAGCTTTCAGTGCCAGAGACTGTATTTAGGATTTTGTATACAGTACTATAGGGGACACAGAAACTAAAGACTGAAACAAAACCATGATAAATTTCAGAAACCTAATCAATTCTGAGGATACGGAAAGTGGAAAGTCACCATTTTAAGGTGGTAAAATTAGTATGAAAAATTGGTTTTTAGAGTCAGCTTAATCACTGAAGAAACAAGAAAATACATAAATGGGGCAAGAATAAGTGTGTGTGTGTGTTTGTGCATGTGTGTGTGATTGTGGTTATAGTGGTTAAGGGATGTGTGTGTGTGTGTGTGTGTGTGTGTGTGTGTGTGTGATTGTGGTTATAGTGGTTAAGGGAATAGTGAGGTAGGATGGAGCAGGAAAATCTGGTCAGTTGTGAAAACACCAGCTGGTGTTTATACATTTATTTTAAGAGCTAGTATGGATCGTGGTGTGTGTATCATCAGCCTAGCTTAGAAAGGCAGAGGTCAAGTGGACATCACGCTACTGTGAATCAAATCTATCTGACCACATTAAATTTCAGAAAGTCATCCGATAGCACTGATGTGACTGATGAATCCCTATTCTCCTTTTACAGGTAGGGCAGGTGCTGGTTCTGTGTTTGCTGTGAGAACTGTGGCTTGTACTGTAATCTTAATAGCCTGACTGATGATGAGACTGTCAACATTATAATGCTGTTTTCTAAACTTTGAGCCCGTGTACATCAAACACAGAATAACCGTATTTGTCCTAATACACTGTAAAAACTGCAGCATTCATCTTCTCCTTCGTATTAAAATAACTCCTACAATCTTTACTTGTCACAGATGTATAACCAGAACCACCAGTATATTCATACTTTCACCCAGGGTTCTGTTTTCATTATTTAAATACTGTCACTCTTCAAAATGCATCTATTATGGTCTCCCCTCCCACAGTTTTTCAGGACCTTTCTCCTTACTTGATAATAATTTATATACACCTAAATATTACTGTGATTAAAGATTAAAGTGACATCTCTATAGCTATAATTATTCCTATACTTACCATAAAATGCATACACACATACACATACATACAATATAAAAATTTATATACATATACATCTGTATGTATATAGGTAGATGTAGTTATCAAATAAAATCAGAATGTAAGGTCTCCAGCAATAATATAAACCTTCCAATCAGAGTCTCTGTGTATTCTTAAAATCTACAGTTTAAAAAAAATAAACAATAAAATCATTATATAAATACTATTTAAAATACAATAAAGAAATAAATTATTTCTGTTATTCATGTGCTTTTCATATTGTTATAATATGCAAAAACCTTCCCCTCAATATGATTATATTTGGATTCACATATAGATACATATATGTATATACACACATCACACGCACGCACAATTTCAGAGTTCCTGCTTTCAACGGGGATTGAAAGTAGAAAGAACAGACTAGCATCCCACCCTTGCTTAGTTCTTCATTTAGCAGGTGGTGTGGTTAACCCTGTGAGACACACAGGGACCAAACACTGCCAGTCTGCCTAGACCTAGCAGGGGCCTCATGGAAGGGCTGTTAAAATGGAGAAGGCATTGGGCCATTAGGATTGTCAGTAACATTAATGCTGTTAAGTGGGACATGGTAAAAGAATTTTAATTATTCGTCTTCTGATGCCTTTCTGTCACACACTGGCTCTTGGAAAGCTTCTGTCAGGTAGAAGCCCCCGGGGCAGATTTCTGAGGAGATTATAGGGTAGACAAAATATGGCATGTATAACAGACACGGACCATCCATGAACAGAACTGACACTGCTGCCCCATCAGGGTATTTTTCTCTGTAAGCCAAAATATGCACACTCTACTCAATAGAGAACTCTAATCTATTCCAGCCCCCACTTGAAGTAAAACCTATTTCCATTCCAGGAGGACTGAGAGTTCAAAACAATATGGTACAAGGCCGGTGTTCTTGTCCTAAGGTTTAAGGCTGGACTTTCTCTGATAACCCCATTCATTTAAAGCGCCTTTGAGAGGAATTTCTTGCACATTTAATTGACAGAATATGCAAAATCAACCAAATAGAACTGTATACAAAAGAGTAAGTTGCCAATCACGGGTGATTTAGATAGCTTAGAAAGGGCTCTCTCATAACTACATACTTTTTTTTCCCTTGTGCAAAATAAACTGGATTTTAAGAACTTCATCTGTCACTAATTGCAAAATACAACGTGCCTGGTTGTTCTGCTGATTTGTTCAGGTGATTTTCTAACTATTTATTTAAACTTTGTATGCATAATGAATTTACAGCTGATCCCAACCATGATTATAAATACAAATGAAGTATTATAAATTATCATATAAAATGCATAACTAGAGAGTAATATCTTAAACTAGTGCTACATTTAAATAGCAAAAATGGAGTGCTTACAAGTTGGATAATTATTAAGTTGAAGACAATAAATATATCTCCATTAGGGGCTGACTGCTGCTTCTGATTATCTAGCGTTAAGTTGTTCCCCACTTTTAAGGGCCTGTTTATTTCATATGAATGTTATAGAGTAGAACAAAGCTATTCTAGATTAGAACATATTGATTATGTGCTTGTATTGAAAGGCAGTGCTGTACCAACAGCATTCAAAATTGTGAAGAATTAAAATAAATATGCAGGCTAAATGAGACAGATCTGTAATAGATATATGACAGGAAAAGCTGAAGTTTGGCCTAAATAAAAGACTAAGCCAAGTAGCCATTGAAACCTATTATTTGTCAGATCTACCCATTTACTCAGGATCTTACATGTACACGTATGCAAACACACAAGTCCAGCACACACATGCGGCTTCTGCCTTTGCCCGAAGCCTCCACCTTGGGCAGGTAGGACCACTTCACCTACACCTGTGGATTTACTCTCATTCCAGTGCCTGGGACCTGTTCTGATCTCAGCAAAGCTTAGTATAAGTAGTTCTAGGTTAATATATTGTCAGTAACACAGGCAACTATAGAGGAACTCTGCAGTGTGTTATGTTCAGATAATTGAAAATACAGTTAGCTTCTGGTAATTAGTTTTTAAATGTATACATGTATGAAGTTAATGAGATTAGTTGGCTTTTTCAGAAAGCACACAGATCCTGACTCAAACCTTTGCTCTAACACATCCATTTTAGAGACCCTACATAAACCACTTATAGACGTTTATAGTCTTAATTTATAAAGTGTGAGTATAACTTCTATATAAATACATCCATAGATAATCATTATCACATGAGGATTTTATGGAATTTAATGAATTAATACACAAAACATGCTTATTCTAATTCATAGTGCATAGTGTATGCTCAGTAGATTTTCTTAAGTCGGGATGACTTCCTGATGAGAGGAGGAGAGCACAAATGGAAGTGCATGAAGATGGAGAAGCAGAGAGTAAATGTTTGATTGTGTTTCTCTAGTACTGTGCTGGCAAGAGCTACAATGAGGTCTGGGGACACGAATATCGTGCTGTGGGAGAGTGTGGTGCACTTGGCTTCGTCAATGGACCAGAAAGAGTATACATCAACATGATGCTAGGTCATCTTTGATTCCTCCTTGTTCTGCACAGGACACAACCAAACCGTCAGCAAACTGATCTGACTAGGTCTCATCCCTTCCACTCATCCAATAAGCCAGGCACATTGTCGGAACCGCCTCACTGGCTAAGGCTATTTTCAGTGCAGGAACCAGAGCTATTCTTTAAAATGTATGTCAGTTGTGTTATTTTTCCATGATAAACCCTCCAATGGCATCTCAAAGTACTGAAAAGCCAGTGTTCTTTACTGTAGCCTGCAAGTCCCTAACCAGTCTGGCTCCTGCGTTTCCAGTCTTGCTCCAGCCCCAGGGCTGCAGGCTACTGCTCTAGGGTTTCTGTACTTGCTGTTCCCTCTGCCTAAAATTTTCCTTCCCAGATACCTATGTGGCTTCTCTCTCATTTACTACAGGTCTTTGCTCATCATGCAGCTTCTACAAATATCATCCCACCCTGCCACTAGACACTCCCTAATTTCCATCTCTGACTTTTTCCTCTCTCTGTAGCATTTATTATCTTCTAACATAAGGCATATTTTCTTGGTTTTCTGTTTATCTTTTCCTCTCCCCTCATGCATGCCTTCACAATCCAAGTTCTCTGAGTCCAAAAACTTTGATTGTTTATATTCTTAATGCCTAAAAGAATCCCTCGCTAATTGCCGGTGATTATTAAATGTTTATACAATTAATAAGATTATTCTAATGCTGTGCTCTAAAAGCAATATTATAATTATTCTTTCAGTTTTTCATACATAATATAGGAAAGGGGTATAATGTATTCCAGGCAAATACTCAGAGGAAAAGAACACTCTTTTCTTACAAAGCAGTACATTAACAAAAATATCCACTTGGTGGAATATAGTGGAGGAATTCCAGGATCAAGCTCTGATGCTGTTTGACTAAGTAGAATTTTCTTAAACTAGAAAAGGAATGTCCAAAACTTACCTAGCAGTCACTTTAGTAGGAAGCTCATAATATATTTTCATGGTGAATTCAGTCTGTCCTTCTACCCCTAGTGAGGCTGTCTAATTATTCCTCAATAGATGATTACCTATTCTTTTCAGGTTCATCTTATATTTTTAAAAAGACCAAGCACCTAATCCTTAGAATTTAAAAATTTGCACCTGTGATGATTTCAGCATTCTTAGAATACATGTATTTGAATGTGTAGTTTCTTTAATAATTTACATAATAATGATAATTCCCCCTGTATCTGTAATATTTTAGTCTTATCAAAGTTTTTTGATGTTCATTATCATCAATGTTGATGATGTTTGGCTTATGAACTACCTTCTAATCCCCTGGTTAATTTGGTTATTTAGTTACAAATACTGGGTGGATAAAAGGTGAGAGTGCTTGAGAATTGGTTCTGAATTATTCTCATGAATGGCAGAATCTGCCTGTAGTCTATTCACTTCACACAGCAAAAGCTTCTGGGAAGCACTGGAAAAAAACCTCAGAGGAGCTGGCTTTCATGTCATCTCCCCCAAGGGGGTGACTACATTTTAGATTAATGTTGGTGCTACTGCATTTCTCTGGTGCTCAGGAAATTACTGCCCCTGAAAAGGAATATCTGAGATTAGGGAAGAGGGCAGACATAGGAGCTTCAAAAGAGGAGAAGCCAAATTTTCTCATTTTCTCAGAAGCATAGTATTACCATTTTTCTGGCTATTTTGCAAGAAAAAGCCAAATAAAACGGCTGCTATTTAAATGCATATTCACTCTATAAAATTCCAGTCATCTGCTATCAATTTAAGCAGATTTTTTTATTGTTCAAGGGCTATATATTTTTTAAGTTTCCTTATCTCTTAAAGAAAGACTAAACAGATTTGAAAAGTTTGTGTTACACACTTGTGTGCCAAATACAGAAATAGTTTAAGTGTACGTCATATTTTAGACAAAGCGTTGGGGTTTTATATTTATTAATTCATTCAACACACACACATGCACACAAACTAAAGTTGGAAGATTGAAGCTCAGAAGTTCAATACTATGTTCAAGGTCACGACACCAGTGGGTTCAGAGATGTATTTAGCCTTTGGTCATCTGATTCAAAGTCCAGAAATTGTTCTCCTATGGTCATTGCTACCTCTTTTGATGATTGAAAATAGAATGGATATATTCATAACTATATTTTTAACAGCATGTTTATATGCTAGCATTCTCTGTTATATACTTTATGTCCTGGCATGTGTTTGAAAATGACATCTTGCTTTACCTGAGGAAAAGTAATTGTCAAAGTTAGTCTTAATGATATCATTTCTCTTGCTTGTTCTACTTCTGAATTATTTTTATCTTGTGGTTTATTTATTTTGGCACAGCAAGATTCACAGCTTCCTCTGCAATTTCATAAAATGTTTCTTGCCTCATAACCTTGTTGGCTGCCCTAATTGCAATGTTCCTCCAAAATCAAGAGAGTCGGGGCTGTTACAGTTTCTTTGTCTAATTTCATATACTTTAAGCACATATAGGCTAGAGCATATTTGTGAGTGTCATGCACGGTTTTCTTCCTCCATTTTCCGTTCTTGTTGTCTATACTCCATGATCTTCATGGAGATTATTACTAAAGTTTTGGCTTCAGAGAATGTCAAGATAAATAGTTTTGATTAGTTTTCATACTGGATTGACATAATTCATTTTTTCTATGAGTGGAGAATATTGCTATTCACCTAAAAGTCATTTTTTTTTTTTACAAATTTCAATGTTAACTGCTCTATTTGAAAATGCTAGCCAATTGGAATTCATTAAACAAGTTGCATAGTCATATCTGCAGTATCAATATGACACTTATGTATTTTCACTTGACTCTTTTTTCACATGTCTATTCTAATTTGGAAGACACTGTTACATTGTCCATTTAGTGATGGTTTGTTGTCTACAATAAAGCAAACTTCGGGACAAGCCTTGGAAATGGAAGACAAATAATAAAGATCTGCCCTCTCGAGCCTTATGAAGGTAGAAAGTATACCATGTATCTCAGTACAATGCAGTGCTACATTCATTCCAGATAGTCAAACAGGACACTGCAAGTTAATAAAACAACAAGAAAAATAAGAAATGTAAAATGCAGTAAAAAATTCATGTGTGGAGACCAGGTATCTCAGACCAGATTTTTTTTTTTTAAATGGAGCTATTAGGGATTGAACCCAGGAACCTGTGTATTCCAAGCATGAATGCTACCACTGAGCTACACCTCCCCACCTCAAACAAGATTTTGCTATTAGGAATTTGCAAGTTCTTCCTCAAAGCTGGAATGAAAATTGTATATGGGGGATTGGAGGGAGGATTAAATAGAGAGAGAGGAAGGGATCTGCTTATAAAATAGCTCTGGAGCCTAAGGCATGAAGTTAAATTTTACAGTAAACATTAAGGAGAACAAGAGTAAACATACCATCTATTGGGTCCTTTTCAAATTTGTCTATTTGTGGTAAAAAGACTGTTGATCACTGCTATATTTAAAAAGCCAGAGAGAGAAATTTTTTTCAGTTAAATGCATAATATGCATATGCTTGAGACTTTCCATTGTGATTAGCTTTTGGATAATTAACCAATAAGAAACATTCAAACTGCATTTCTCTCACCCTATGTTTGACTATTTCTATTAACTAGCAGTACTCTAACTAGAAATATAAAGTCTAATATTAGAAGATGTATTTGGGATGTAGAGGAAAAATTGGGAGACCTGAGTCCCCGTTCCATTCTTGCCAATAACTGGCTAAAATATGGACTAAGCAAGGATATTAATCACATACCATTCTAGATTTAATTTTATTCTTACTGCTGTTTATGAAACTGGCATCATTAACTTCATTGTGTAGGTTAGGAGATTTCTAAAACACATTAAATGTAAGTATCTTGTCCAGGTTTACAAAGATAATATGTGACATAAGTAATTTTTAAACCTAGTGTACCTGATTTAGAGTATAGACTTTCTATCCCTTTTCCATTTCATCCCTAGGCAGCCTTAATTATGTATATTTTCCCAGGTGATTTTAAACATGTAGAAGGTTGAGTAACACTGTGCTGGATCAGTGCTTCTCATATTTAATGTGCATTCAAAGGATCTGAGCATCTTGATAAAATCTTGATAACCATATTCTGGTTAAGTGTGTCAGGTTGTGGCCAAGAGTCTGCAGTTCTAACAATCTACCAGACGATGCTAATGCAGCTGGTCCGCAGAACGTCCTGAATAGTAAAGTATTGTATCCTATTTAGCGTGCCACTATACCTGAAATGAAGCATTCTGTGAAACTTACCAATTTGCTGTCAAAAGGAGGCAATGCTGCGTTTTCTATAAGAGGGGGGCTCTGTTGTTATTGTGGATTTGCAATCTTGCCTCACTGTGGACTAACTGCATAAACGAGCAAATTTCTGATCCCCTTGTGCCTCAGTTTTGTTGTTTTTTAAATGGTAGTAATAAAAATAACTACCATATACAATTTTGTGAATGTTTAATAAACTAATCAATGAAAAATGATTATTATAGAGTCTGCCATTTCAAAAGTGATTAAGAACTCATTATTATTAATACTGTTCATTAGAATGTTTCATTTCTAGTTTGACCCACATTAGAGAAGTTCAATGCATTTCTCACAGAAGTTAGAACACACATGGAAATATCTACCTGTAGTCTTATGATTTACACAGGTCATGCTGAAAAATTATAAACAAAATATGAATAGAAAGACACGACATATTTATTTATCCTTAGCACCAAATTAGGCACACATAAGATGTACAACATTAAAAAAAATGCACACTACAATGTAATCTGCTACCAGGTAAGGCAATTTTAATCATCTATCTGACTAGTGCTTTAAAATATTTAGTATGAAGCTTATGACCTGTTTAGGCATATGTGCTTTTCTGAAAGACCTTGAGCTCTGAGACATATGGCTTCTAACAGAATTATTCTTTGATCCAAAGGCTTCCCTATTAAATACAAAGGATTTCCTGTGCATTTCTTCACAATGTAGTATTAAAAAAAAGTTTGTTGGATATAATAACGAACTAAATGTATAGTTTCTGATTTTAACAAACCCCAAATTGCTTTATATTCTCCCATAGAGAGTTTGACCTACTTAGTAGATTGGAGAACTTTGCGATCTAAATCACATTCCTTCCTGACAGCAGGAATTCAAATCCCTTGAGGACTTACCTTAAGTAGGATTCATTAGTCCTCTGTAGTCCAGTGCCCCAGCTGTCCATGCTGAAGACAAAAGGGTAGCCAATTTAATTAACCACAGCCTGGAGCAGCATAATTCATTATCAGTTTTTCCAAGTAATCTAAAACTGTATCAATGTTCCCAATGGAAGGATAGAGCCAACTGGTCTAATCAGGAAAGAAATCCCTGAAATCTAACTGCTCTTTTGACTGTTTAATTGAAGGTAAATTAAAGGCCATAAGAAGACCACAAAACTTATCATCAGAGAAGAAAGAACTATATTTTTTTATGTGATAAGAAGTCAATAATGTATATAATTAAGCTTCTGAAGAATTATCTGTAACACATTATGCCAAAACACTGTAGCTCTTTTGTTACCCTTCGTGTTTATAACTAATTTTATGGCCAATGAACAGTTGAAGAGGTTATTTGCTGTTTACTGTAAGTGTCTGACACAAATCTAGTGACTAGAAACAGGTTCTTAATGACTAATTTACTTACTCATCTATGAATTAAGAGCCTACTTTGTGCTGTGCTAAATGCAGAGAAGGTAAGGTAAAATAAGACATTTTTTCATCATTTTGCAATGCTACCTGCTTATTAAGTGATGAGAGATGATGATACATAAAGTGACATTTTAAAAATTGAGTAAAGGGATGCATACAACAGTAAGGATTATAGGAATATTAGAGAAGATGACCTATAGGAAATGTTGTTTGAAGTGTTCCTGAAAGATAGCTTTAGAAATTATCAGGGCACAAATAGGTGAAAGAGATGAGACTTCATGACATAGGGAGCACTGTGTAAAGTGTGTCTGTAACTTTGCTGCGGTAGCGGGACTGGAGGAATAAATGGAAGCGAGTTCGACAGAAGATTTGTTGATGGCAACTACCCCCTGACAGATTATATATTTAAATTATTTAAATATGTTTTTCCCAAATATTAACTCATTCAGTCCTCTCAGTATGTATCAAGGTATTCAAGCTTATCTTTGCTTTGATAAAGATGTTGAGAATTAAGAAGATATGTCCAATGTCCAATGTTACTTACATTTCGCAAATGATGCTCACGGCATCACTCACAAGGCTGCATGATTCAAACCTGCAATTTTTTTCACCCTCTGCACTAGCAAGAACTTGTGTGTTATATTAAGTCAATATTCTATAGACAAGTATTGATCTATTATAATTATACTTGAAGTTCATGATTATACTGGATTTGTGATACACATACACAAACACATACATACACACATATACCAAAAACAAGAACAAACAACAATAAAACCAGAAATCTAGCAACAGATTGGGTATTGAATGGAAAGGATATTGAACACAAGTAAGAGATTAAGAGAAATTGACCTATTTTCAAATTATTTAAAAAATAATGTGATAGAATACATGTTAAAAATGTGAATGTGACTTTTTTATCTTCTTTAATTAAAAATATGTATTGAATACATTATATATGAATTGGCTTGCTTTTTTTTTCCCCAACAAACATGTTCTTTTGTTTATTTTTACATATATATTCTTTTTCAGATTCTTTTCTGTTATACATAATTATAAGATATTGAATACAGTTTCCTGTGTTATACAGTAGCTCCTAACTGCCTTTTTTTAAAAAAAAATAGAAGATATATGGTATTAAAGAAGCAGATGTTCCTTGTCATTATGTCTCTATTAAGAAAGATAGACATCAAATAAATTGATACATGCTTTAACATAAATTTCATTGAATTAAGAAAACAGTAGCAATATTACATAGTGTATAACTCAAGTAGAAGTGCAACACTTCTTGCAAACTCCAGCACCAACAAATTTTGAATGCCTATTGTGTGCCAGGAATTTTTCAGACGAGATCATGAACTTCAGCTGCTTGAGTTCTAATAAAGAATAAACCTGACATTTTCCCAGAGTAACTGGGTGTTGGGAATTGAAGGCTCTATATTGATTTTCATCTACATTCCACTACACTAACTCTTTGCAACTAGATGTGATCATTTCAAATTGCAGCATCCAATTTCAAAGATGTCTCTGTGTGTGGTCTGACAGAAACAAAATAAAATAAGTGATTAGGGAAAACTATTTTTGACAACCTCTTCCAACTCTTAAGTTCCCATTTATGTATGCCAGGCTCTGCTTTCTCCTCAATCCATGTGCCACTGAAATGTGTGCCATTCCTCTCTGCTCTCCAACCTGATGTACGAACGTCTTTTTCTATAATTTCAAAAACTTAAGGAATAGATACACACATAGGGTTTGATGGTCAATAATATTCACTTCTCACGGTAGTAACTTGAAGATTGATCAGATAATTGTGTTATTAAGTATAGAGTGACTATGATTTCACCAGGGGTAAATGGAAGGAAACATGGATTTAAATTTAAAACGAACAGACAAAAACATTTAGAGGAAAGCATTTTAATTACTCATGCAGAGTGAGGGCCAAAAAACAAAAGTGAAAGCTCTAAGAGTATTTCGAAATGGACTCTGAATGTGAAGGAGCCTGTTTCAATTATCAGTTGCTGTGTAAAAAATTATCCCATACCTTAGCACCTCAAAACAACAAGTACTCATGGTGTCACAGTTTTTGTGGATCAGGCACTCAGCACTGGGGTCTTCCACCTCAGGGTGTCTCACAGGCTGCCATAGGTGTGGTGTAGGCTGAAGTCATCTCAAAACTCAACTGGAAGAGAGTCTGCTTTAGAGCTCATGTAGGAGGATTTAGCTCCTCACTGGTTTTTGGCCAGAGGTCTACCTCAGTCCCTTGGCACGGATGGCTCTGCAACATGGCCGCTTGCCTTTTTAAAGCATGTCATCCATGGGAAAAATAGGGTCTGCTAACATTACAGAAGCCACAATATTTAAGTAATGTAATTGCAAAAGTAATGACCCATTATCTTTGCTGCATGCACTCTATTCAACAAAGCCAGTCAGTAGGTCTACCCCATTCTCAAGGCTTGAATGCCAAGAGGCAGGGATTATTATGGACCATCTTGGAGTATGCCTACAACAGAGCTTGTGTGCATATCTGTGATGGGCGATCTCTCAAGAGACTGTAAACAGCTGTTGCTATAACTTTGATCTCGAAAAGTAGAAATCTGACAAACCACCACTTACTGATAAAAAACCAAATTCTCTCTTTTTTTAACATTTTTTATTGATTTATAATCATTTTACAATGTTGTGTCAAATTCCAGTGTTCAGCACAATTTTTCAGTCATTCATGGACATATACACACTCATTGTCACCTTTTTTTCTCTGTGATTTATCATAACATTTTGTGTATATTTCCCTGTGCTATACAGTGTAATCTTGTTTATCTATTCTACAATTTTGAAATCCCTGTCTATCCCTTCCCACCCTCTACCCCCCTGGTAACCACAAGTCTGTATTCTCTGTCCATGAGTCTTTAGATTCCACATATGAGCGATCTCATATGGTATTTTTCTTTCTCTTTCTGGCTTACTTCACTTAGAATGACATTCTCTAGGAGCATCCATGTTGCTGCAAATGGCGTTATGTTGTCAGTTTTCATGGCTGAGTAGTATTCCATTGTATAAATATACCACATCTTCTTTATCCAGTCACCTATTGATGGACATTTAGGCTGTTTCCATGTTTTGGCTATTGTAAATAGTGCTGCTATGAACATTGGAGTGCAGGTGTCATCCTGAAGTAGATTTCCTTCTGGATACAAGCCCAGGAGTGGGATTCCTGGGTCATATGGTAAGTCTATTCCTAGTCTTTTGAGGAATCTCCACACTGTTTTCCCAAATTCTCTTTTGAGCTTCCAAATGTGTAAATGTTTATGAATATATTTTTAATCTAATGCTTATCATAGAAAAAAATAGAAATTTTTTCTCATTTCTCTAATTTTAGTGCAATTCAAAATAACAAACAGGACTTATTACGCAATTCTACAATTTTGAAAATTGCAAAGAAGAATATTTGTAATTATGTATCATTTCTTATCAGAGCAAATGTTATTGTCCAATACTATGTATGCCAGATGCAGCAATAAATAAAACAAAAACTGTCCCTGCTCTTATTGTGTTTGTATTCCAAAGTGGTGAAACTATTAAAAAGGCAAGTCAGCTGCAGATAGTGATAAGAGGAAAGTAAAATAGGTGATGAGAGTGACTTTGGTGGGGGAATGCTACTGAAGATTGGTTAAGTATTGCAGGAATCAGGGGAGAGTGGTATTTGGGAGGAGACCTGAATTATATTCTGTTATTGTCTGAGGGCTGAGCATTCCAGAAAAAGAGAAAAGCAAATCAAATGATCCTCAAAGCAGACACACTGCCAGCCTTCTCGAGGACCAGAAAGAAGATTAGTGCTGCTGTACAAAAAGAGTCAAGGATGTGGAGTCTTTGAGATGAGTTTGGACAAGCCATAGGGGCTACCAGGTCCACATAATTCATGTAAGTAATTTGAGCTTTATTCTAATTCAAAGAAGACATTGGAAAGTTTTTAGGTGGACTGGAGACAGCTTTTTGGTAAAGTCTTACTGCTAGAGGACCTGTACCTGGAAGGGCTATGAGGAAAAGTGAGGTAGTTTTTAAGATAGAAAACTCTAGACCATTTTACCTAATGATAGGAAGAATCCAACAGAAAATTATGTTGCAGAAGAAAGGCGGCCAACTGTAATTCAGGCGGAGACAGGAGGCAATTTCATAGGACAATTTGTCTTACCACTTTAATCAAGGTTTTAATATATTTGCATAAGGTATGGAATTAGAGCACGTACATAAGGCAGCATGTTTTTTTGCATTTGCTTTGGTTCCGGTTTGGTTTGATAAATAAATATCTTATTTCAGTAAAGTTGTGTATTTTTAATAACTTACATTTAACCAATTTTCCTCCAATGTTACTGAGTACATTCTACATATAATGAACTGACTTAAGTGATTGAGATATATATCAGTGAAGAAAATAGACAAAGATCCTTACTTTTGTGGAGCTGACACTCTGATCAGGAGAGACAAATAGTACAAATATGGATCAAAAGTATATGTTGGAATCTGACAAGGTATGGTGGAAAAAGAAGAATTTTAAAGCAGGATAAAGGGGCTGGGGGAACCTGAACAAGGGTTGGGAAGTTAGGATTTAAATTTTGGTAAGGATAGGACTCACCCAAACTGTGAAACAATAGTTAATAGATAAAAACTAGGAGATCTCATTAAAACATAAGACAGATTACATCAAAAACTCTGTTGATCTCCCTTCTTATGCAGATTAAAAAGCTCGATCTTTACTGTGGCCTGAATTTCCTACACAATCTGACTGCCTGTTAATCAGTGGTCTCTTCTTTATTAGCTATGACAGCAATAGTGGTTCTAGCAGAGAAATCTCAAATTTCAGTGAAAATTAACACAATGTAATTTACTTCTTACTCATTCAAATTTGAAAATGGGTAACTGATGAATGAGAATTTCTCTTTCGAGCAGTGATTCATGACCAAGCTCCTGTCAGCTTGTGATCTGGCATTTTCAAGCATGTTTCTCCTTAGTTTGTAAGTTCCTCTGTATCAAGCCTGAAGGAATATGTGGGTGCTACTGAGTGGGAGTATTTTGGGGCTACATTTGGGTCTATACGTATAACTTTCACTCACATTCTATTGGTTCAAACTCAGTTACAAGGTGACTTCTACAAAGGAGGCAGGGAAACTACACTGTATGACCAGAAAAGAAGAGGTAAAGAGTTGGGCCATCAGGTTGCACTCTATAAGGTAATTATCTCCTTTCACTCCCCTCTTTCTCACTCTGCTGTAGCCATACTAGCCTCTGTTGTTTCTGGTACCCTCGGATATACTCCTGCCTCAAGATCTTTGCATAGGCAATTCCAAATGCCATATGATTTTCCCTAGATTTAACGTGACTTCCTCCCTTGTTTATTTCTGCTTGGTTGCTCAATGCTGCCTTACTGTAATGGCCTTTCCTAATACTGCATTTCCTCTTTTTTCTGCTTTTTTTCTGTTTTATTGTTCTCCATATATATATATATATATATATATTTATATATAACTGTCAAATATATATTTATATTAACTAATTATAAATTACATGTATTTATTTTATTCATATATACATACAATTCTGTAACATACAATATTTATTTCACAAAAATACCCTCTCTTAATAACTACCCTTTAAATCTCGCTCTAGGAAGTTTAATATTGGATTGAGGGGTTATAAGCTGCTTAACTTCTTTCTTTCTAACATATTTGTTTATTATCTGTATCCTTCACTAAGCCAAAAACTATGTAAGTACAGATTTATTTTCTTTTATCACTGTATCTCCAGCACAAAGAAATGTCTGTACCACATAATAGGTGCTCAATAAATATGTTTTGGATGAATGAATAAAGGTAGGAGTATGTAAGTAACTCTACAGTGGCATTTATATTATTTTAATTTTGCTTTCATATCAGTCTCCCTTACTAGGCTTCTTAAAGACAAGAAACTGCACATTTTCTGATATATAGACGATTGATGATAAACATTGGATGAAGGAATAAATAAAGAGATGAGAAAAGTGATGCCAAGAGAGTTGAATAAATTTTCAATCATAGTAACATGTAGAAATCAAGTCCTTACTTATTCTGGTCTTACTTGAAAACTCAATGTTTTCTCCACCAGATTGCTTCTGAGCACTTACAAATCCTTGTGTTCTCTGTGTTACTTAAGTGAACAAAGTTTTGTTCTTCATCACTGCAATAAACACAGTTCGACATCCTTACTTTATTTAATATAAACCCAATCAAATGATATACAGTAAGTTATTAAATGTGGGTGTGACATACTCAGCTAGGTTTTACTATATTAAATGAAGATGTTTTTCACTTAATTTTGTTTTTGCTTGTTTGTATTTTTTGGGGGGGGCAAGTAATTAGGTTTATTTATTTATTTTTAATGGAGGTACTGATGACTGAACCCAGGACCTCACGCATGCTAGACATGCACTCTACCGCTGAGCTATAACCTCCCCTAAATGAGGATTTTAATGAAACTAGAATATCATTATTTTAGAAAAGAAAATACAGTCATGCACACCAATGAGTCATCATTTCTAGAGAACATACTGAAATGTACCTATATTTTATGACAGTCAAAGATATGCTGGCATTTTTAATCTAACCTCGTTATCTCCTTTTGTGATGAGGGATTCCATCTTCACCTATTTTACTAGAGTATTTCAAACTACTGGTGATATAACTCTGCATGCTTGTAATGTAATCAGGATAGGTATGTTTGATTACCACTGTCTTAGATGGAATTTTCTGGAGAACTGGAATATCATCTGTGGCTTGATTTTTTATCCCTAGTTTATGTCATTTTGCCCTTCACTTCACTTTCAATATCATCTTATTTCTCTAAGTTATAAGATGCTGTGACCTTTTATTAAAATAGAAAAAAAATTTTAAATCTTTTGAAATGAAATAGAGAACCACACTTTGTTAAATTCAAACCAAGAGAGCATCTGTGACTCATTCAGGACATAACAACTCTAAATTGCCCTAAGAATAGGAGCCATACACAGTATAATACATGATACTAACAGAGAGGGTATGATTGTGGCTGGCTTGTGGAATTAATTCAGAGAACATTCAGTGCAGGTGCTTGAAAATGATACTTAGTTTTAAAAATATTATTCCTTAAAGGTCCAGAGTCGTAATTTTTTAAGAGAAATTAAAACTTCATCTGAAAAATAACCAACGCAGTAGACAACTCAAGTAGTACTAATTGTAATAGGTTTGAATGAGAAATTTCACAAAAACAAATGTCACTTTCTTTGCACCTAACCTGTATATCCTGCTTTGGTAAATTACATATTTTGATTGAGGGGCTATACATATTTTAACTCATTTAAATCCCTGGCTTAAGGTAGACCTGTACAGTAATATATTTTAAATTTGATTTTGCTCTGAGCTGGTGGGCTAGAGTTTATTTATTGATATTTGTAGTTATTATTTTTTTCATGCATAATTAAGTTTCCTGTAAAAAAACCAAAAACCAAAAAAAGCCACACAAAAGCTAACTAAAACAGAAAAAAATATTCTTGGAGTTTTGTGTATATAAAAAGTTTTGAGTTTTTTTATAACATGTTCTCAATATTGGACAAAAGAACAAATGTCACTAGCATCAAGAAGGTATACAAATCACACTTCCAGGATAAAAAGCAGTTTACTAATTCAATAAGTACATGTTGTAATATGAGTGTTTTCCATTATATGTCTTACAACAAGATGCTAAGGATAATTATACTTAATAGTACTATTTATTTGCATTTGATTGAAGTACATATATCTATGTCCATGGCAGTACAATACTATTATAAGAATTTTATAAAGTTTCATTTAAGTAAAGGCAGTGTAATCTTTAGGATAGTTTCAATACTTAAATTTCATAATCCACAGCTGTTGCAATAGTTGCAATAGCCCTCTATTTTTACAGGAATTTTGGATATTTTCTGAAGAATTCTAGGCAACATTTCACTCCAGTTTGCTCATTTGCTTTATTGAGAGTGTAAACTAGCTATCAGATAGATGGGTCTCTGCTTTTTTTTTTTTTTTTGTAGCAATTTGACCCTCGGACCTCAAATAGGCAAGAAAGTTGAATACAACATTCATTTTCCTAAGCTATCAAAGTTCAAGAATCTTAGATAGTCATCTGTTATTTATTTCCAATATAAGAAAGAACCTTTTCATAATAACACCTATTAAAATGGAAATTCTGAGAAGTGGAATTAAAAAATCTTATGACACTTTGTGTAAATCTCAACTAATTTATTTCTCAAATAAGCACACTATCGTCCTCTTGCCAAAGTTCTGGAGTAGTTTTGAGTGTTAAAATAAGACATTACATGGAAAAAATTTTATATCCCTAAAACTGCAAACATAAACCTTTACTGGTTTAGTTAGAATATTTAAACTTGTATTTTCTTTTTATATAAACTACTTGGTTTCTAGTTATCTTCTGAACTCATCAATATTTATTGAACTTATTTTTTTGTTAAATGACTATAAAAAGAAATATAACCATGATAACAATAATGATAAAGATAATAATAATAATAATGATGATGATGATGATGATGATGATGATGGATGGCATCCATACAGGCTGCATCACTATTTCAAAAAAAATCTCCAGAATTTTAGCCATAAGCTTCTAGAAAACCATATTCACAGTATGTAGTTTATTAATCATTTTTGTCTTGGAATAAGACATTTATTTTCTCTTTTGCATACACATAGGACAATGTTTGGGTTATATTAAAGAAAGACATATTTAACCAATGTCTTCTATCTGAGCTGGATAGATAAAGCTACACTGGGGCAATCACAATTGGATAATATGTATGTTTTTCAAAGTCTTTAACTGGCTTATCCAAAGTTTATAATAATCTAGAGAACATACTTTTTTTTTTGACTTTGCTATTTACTTTTTGTTTAGTATTCAGACACTATAAATTTACAGGTTGTTATGGACTAAATTGCATCCCCTCAAAATTCATATATTAAAGCTCTAACCTCCAATGTGGTGGTATTTGTCGATGAGGGCCACTGGGAGGTAATTAGGGTTAGATAAGGTCATGAGGGTGTGGCTTCATGATTCTATTAGTGACTTTCTAAGAAGAGTAAGAAAAAGAGAGATCACTCTTTCTTTTCCTTGTGAGGACATAGCCAGAAGGTGGCAGTCTGCAAGCCAGGAAGAAGGCCCTCAGCAGCAACAGAACTGGCTGGCATCTGAACAGGGACTTCCTGGCTTTCAGAACTGCGGGAAATAAATGTTCGTTATTTAAGCCACTCAGTCTGTGGTATTTTGTTACAGCAGCACAAGCAAGCAGACTAATATATGTAATCATACAGAATTCTAACATGTAGAATTGCTGACAGTAAATTTTGCAGCAGAATTTGTGTCAGCTGTAACCAAACCACTTGAAATTAGGACACTTTGTGAGTGGAGTGGTGAAGCAGGAATAAGGATAAGTGGCCTTCCAACCATATCATTGAAACAGTTGTCAAAAGTCAGGCTGTCTGAAAAAAAGGACATGGATGAATTTATCTACAAAACAGAAACAGACTCACGAACGTAGAGAACAAACTTATGGCTACCAGCAGGTAATGGGGGTGAGAAGGGGTAAGTCAGCAGTATGAAATTTGCACCTCTTGGGGAGTGATGGAAATGTTCACTGTCTTGATTGTGGTGGTGGCGGTTTCATGGGTGTATACATCCACCAAAACTCATCAAATTGTTCATCTGAAATACGTGTAGCTTACTGTACAGGAACCATACCATAATAAAGGCGTTTTAAAAAAGTCAGGCTTTCTAACCTAGAAAAGAAAATATTAGCCATCTAATTTTTAAGTAAAAGGAATACTCAGCTGTTTATATCATCATGAAAAGAACTAAGACTAGAAAACAAAAGTTTTGGCTAATTAAAAAGAGCCATTTTGTGACAGTGAGAAATGGATAGGGATGGAATGATCTGTCCTGGCATTCATTCACCAAAGCCATATGATCCCTAAGATTTTAGTTATTTGCTGGAGATGTCATGCAAGCATATCAAACACGGGAAGGAATAAACTGGCTACACAATTCTTTCTTAGCATAAAATATAAAGTAATAAACAAGCAACAAATTAAAATGGATTTCTTTACATAATCAGGAGGACTTCTTTTTTCTTTGAATTTTACACTTTTTAATCCACAAACAATTCAGTTGTTCATGTTCATTATTGAATATGATTTATTTTAATCTCAAATTTTTCTCCCACTGTGGAGAGAAAAGTCTTTACATTCAAAGACATTTGGGTCTTATTTGACATTGGGAAAGTCTCTCAAGTTTTATAGCTTAGTTTCCTTATGCGTACAATGAATATTATTATATCTACCTTAGGTAATTGTTCTGGGAATAATCTAATACAGCCATGGCTGATGATTAATTTTATGGTGAATGTGCCTGAGCCAGAGCACTCAAATATATGGTCAACTATTACTCTGAATGCTCCTGTTAGGGTGTTTTTGAATAATGTTTACATTTATATCAGTGGATTTTGAGTAAAGCATATTACCTTCTATAATGTGAATGGATCTCATCCAATCAGTTGAAAGACAATATAAGAAAAGGCTAATTTCCTTCTGAGCTAGAGAGAATTCTGCCAGGAAACTCCCTTTGAACTTCATTTGCAACATCAACTCCTCCTGGTTCTCCAGCAGACTGCCTGTCTTCAGCCTGTTAAACACACTGCTGCCATCATATTTTGGACTCATTTTGCCTTCACAATCACATGAAACAATTGTGTAAAATAAATCTGTTTCTTTCTATATATGCATCCAATTGGTTCTGTTTGGAGAACTCTTACTAACACACCATGTAAAGTATCAATTTTGAATTCTGTTAATTACAGTTCTTTCTCAATATTGAAAGAACTGTTTGAAAAGAAAATTTTAAAAACTATATCAATCTAATTCAATGGAATCATATAGGCACTACCTAATAGATATAAATCACATTGCTGTAGAATTATTCTCTACTATAGAAATCTAAAATGTCTCAAATTTTAATGATTTATATTTAAATATCAAGAATAGGTAAGAGAGAAAATATACTGTTTACTTACACTGTGCTAGGCAATCTACAACCACGTCAGTTCTCAGTATTGTCCCAAAAAATCTCATTTCCCTTTGTAGGTAACCACTTTAAAGGCAATTGTTTAATTTAGTGGTTTTCAAACTTTTCATTATGTTGTCACTAAAATAATTTATAAATGTATATACCTCCTTTACATTTATAAATAGATATCTAACATATTTATTATGTTTTCAATGATGTCAAAGGATGTAATTTCCATCTTATTCTAAATATTGACATTTTAAAGAAAATTATATGTATCATCTTTTTATATATTTTATGTATTTAGTTTTAATTTGAGATTATATTCTCTTTGATCTATTTTTCCATACTATTTCACCCAAAGAATTTTACCATAATGTAATACATTACATGTTTCTGTGTTATACATTTTCTCCAATACATTTTTTCCTATTATAGTCCTCTCCATGTTAAAATTTACTGTTTGAGACAGAGTTAAATTTATAACTATTATCAGTATATAGTTGATATTACTACCATATTTACTATATATTAATTTAGTAATTATTATGTTATAAAACTTAAATTAATAGTTAATTTAAAGAGCAATTATAATGAATGAAATTATTACTTTGGAATGTATTTTAAAGGATTGATTTTTACTTCACTTAGTTCATATATCATACTAGAATGGTAAAGATTTCACTATTAATTATTTTACTATATTTTGTTTTAAATGTATAGATTTGAGTCCTTAGAAGTTTTATGTACATGAAAAAAGTAGTTGGAATTTGAAGGAATTTTCTTATATATTTTGGTCACCGTATGAATTATATGTGAAAAATTACACACTGTTCTATCACTAAAAATTATTTTTAATGGTTTATTAGCTGAAAATGTGGTGTTCTCCTTCAATTTTCTTGTAAGCAAAGAGTTGGAAACTTGCTGCTTTACAAAATGGTTTGTTACTTATTCATTAAAGTCATTCACTTTCTCACTACTGATACCAGTATTTCAATTGTTATTTTTTTTGCATCCTGGGGGTTTTATACCCTTGGGCAAAGCACTCTGTTAATATTAAGGAATGTGTAAGAAATATATCCTCCTTTTAGGATGTGGGAGATGGAAATTTGTGGGGGAGAAATAGGAAAAGACAAAAATCACAGATGTTTTCTCAGGAGAATTAGTTTTAGATGAGAGAAGAGGCAAAAGTGGATATCCCAAAATCAATGCCTTTAAGCTGTGTGTGCCTGAGTATCTCTTGGAAAATTATCACACATACCCAATGGAACACTTATACTGTGTTGAAGATGGCGGGAGCTTGTTCACTGAAGTATCCAAAGCATCTAAGATACTGCTTGTCACTGCTCAACTTGAGGAACACTGTACATGTGAATAATGAATTAATTAAATAAATGAACAAAAAAACTCTATGTATGAGCTTTGGTAGTATGATTATCCCCATAATATCAAAGAGGAAAGTTAAATTAATGTTGAGAATTCATCATATTTATTTTTAGGTTGACTGCCGAGGTGTTTTTCCACTGTTGTAGAAAACATATTTGATTGTATGTAAGTAGTGGTTCCCCTGGGATCTCATGAAAGCAACTTACGTATCCTGGAGGCTATTTACATGGATTCAACTTCCAATTGATCATGACAATTAAGATTGCTAGAGGAGACTGTCTTTACTCCATTGTATGTTCCTGTTTCTTTTGTCAAAGATTAATTTTCTAAGTTAAGTAAGCCAGAAAGAGAAAGAAAAATAACATATGATATCACTTATATCTGGAATTTTTAAAAAAATCTAATGAACTTATTTACAAAACAGAAACAAACTCACAGACATAGAAAACAAACTATGGTTACAAGCGGGGGTAGGGGTAGGAAGGGATAAATTGGGAGTTTGAGATTTGCAGATACTAACAGTTGTATATAAAATAGATGAACAACAAGTTCATGCTCTATAGTACAGAAAAGTATATTTGATATCTTGTACTAACTAATGGTGAAGATGAAAATGAATATATGTATGTATGTTCATGTATGACTGAAGCATTATGCTGTACATCAGAAATTGACAAAACATTGTAAACTGACTATGCTTCAATAAAAATATCTTAGAAAGGTTGCTAGAGGAAATTTTAAACTGTAAAGCAGTAGTTGTTCCTATATCTCCCAGCCTGCTTTGTATAAAGTTATGTTATATACAGGATAAGTATATACATAGAAATGTATACATTTTATATATATATATTTTAGAGGCATATACACTAATATTATAAAAATGTTATTTTCTTTTTATAAAACATGAATATTCATATTATAGTTCACACAAACATGATTACCAATGCTTTTGTAACTCCAAATAATTTATATACAATGTAAATATTACATTGAGAATATGAGCTATTCTCTCTAGAATTGTTGTTGTTTTGAAGATAAAATTCTGAAAGATATCAAGCAATCTTCTTAATATGAGCTTGCTTTATAGTCACAGAAAGTGTGTAGTTTCTTCATGTTTCCTTCAAAAATATATTGGAAGGAATATAAACTAAACCAGGATACAATAGGCCACTTTTACTCTTTATCTAGAGTGAATTTTTTGCCCACTTACATATTGAACATAGATATAGGAATAAGTGAAGATATAGATATATTTTTCTCAGGTAAATAGACACATAGTTAGATGTATCATCAATTTTTTCATCTTTTAATAAAAGGATTTTATACTCTGGTAACTCCAATGTGTGTCATATCTGAGTCTGGTTCAGTGAATTCTTTGTCTCTTTGGTTTTTTTTTTTTTTTTTTGAATTGCCTTTCAGCGTGCCTTGGATATTTCTTTCATTAGAAACTAGATGCATTGTGGATTATGAGGCTAGTAGAACTTTAGTGTGAGGAATTATGCTTATCTGGCTGAGACATAGTTGATGTCTGTGGTAGTTAGGTGGATGAATGGCTTAAAATTTCTCTCCCAAACTTACTTATTTTTCCCTTCTTGGCCTTGAGGCTTCTCTATGTACTGCTCTTCCTAGTTTCTAAAAAGCTCTTCTCTGTAATCCTCTGTTATTGTGACTGGACTTTATTAATATGGTGGTAAGATATGAAGGAGGGGTGTTCTCTAGTCATGAGTTATAGCTCAATCTTCAGTCTTGGGAGAGTGGCCTTCACAAGTTTTCTGTCCCTCCTTCAAGGTTCAGCCTTTTTCTCCCTACGCCTTAACTTATTCCCAGGCTGCAGTGGGTATGCTCCCGTTTCTCCAGTCTGTGTCCCTGAAGCCGTCTCTTCATATTAGGGCGTTTTCCCTCTAGATGAGACAGTGCTGGAAATCGGCAGAGCAGAGTTCTTTTTCTACATTTGAGATAGAACGACACTGGTGATCTCTGGTGATGTGTAAACTTCGGGGATTAAGTGATTGGCCTGTAAGGGAGAGAGTGGTTGGTCTGGTGGATTTCAGGGTGACACGCATCCCTTTCCCTCGCCGGAGCTCTTGGCAGGAGACACGGGAGGCTTTCTCCACATTCTTCACAGTCTTCCCTGTGCGAGCCTCGTGAAGTTCCTATGGGAAAATCCGCAGAACTGTGCCCCCTGCCCTGTGAATACAGCCCCCAGAGACTTTTACTCTCACCTTAGCTCATACTTGTCCTCCAGCAACTAATCAAAATTTGTAGTTTAATGTTCCTACTGGCTTGTATGACTTTTAGCTACTTCTCTCAAGATAAGCAATTACTCACACCTCGTGTTTCCCTGGAGGTTATCCGTCTCTCCAGATTTCAGGATGGTAGCTTCCTCTGCAACCTCTTTTCTCTACTGGGTCCAAGAAAAGTTGTTATTTTTCAGTTTGCCCAGCTTCTTGTAAGAATGAGGATGATGAGGTCCAAGCTTTTTACTTTTCCTAATTGAAACCAGAGTGTTTACAAGATATTTTAGGTGAATAGTAACAACAACAACAAAAATGAGTCGATGAAATGATTATTATCATAAAAGAAGCAGTGATTACACCATACAATTGTAATAGTTTTTCACTCTAGTTAGAACAAAGAGTGGTATTATTTTCTTTCTACTTTCTACTTTTCTGTTCTTTCTCAGTTTTCTACGACAAATATATCTGTAATCAATTCCATACAGAGCATGTGGTATATGCTTACTCTATTTCAAAATCATATTAAAACAAATAGTATAAAAACAAATATCTGAGATTGAGAAAAAGAAAAAGAAACAATAAGCATTCAAAGGATGTGTTAACCTAATCAAAGGAACTGATGTTCACATTTGTTTCTAAACTTCTAGGCAGCAAGAGAAAAAATGAGATAAACATGAAAAATTACCTAGTGTTCTTCAGAAAGTCCTCAGAGAAATAAAAAACTTCTTAGTGCTATATTACACAGTACATTTCTGACTTGGAAATATATTTCATAGGTAAAATGGATAATGTCTTCAAAAATGTGACAATGAACTTTACAGTTATAGTAATTTTTGCAAATGTAGATAAAAGTCAAAAGCCAAACATAAATGATGGTCACAATTATAGATGAATCAGTGAAGACAGTTTTGTAAGTGATAAACTAATTTGATCCAAGTATTCATTCTAATAATGAGTCCTAATAATTCATTTTGATCTTAGAATAAGATTTATAAAATCCATGGGAGGAGATATTACATACTGAGTGTTGTTTTAGCCCACTTCCAAGATAACTCTCAGTAATAACAAAATACTTCTGGTATTCAATACATTGTGTAGTAGTCTCCTCTCACATTGTATCAGGTTTGGTCTGTATTGATCAATAAAACATAGCAGAAATGAACCACAAATGTGGCTTCTGAGAATGGGATGCAAAATGCAATGTGACTTATTCTATGCTGTCTTTCTCTTGGAAGGTTTGTTCTGGTGGAAACAAGCTGTCATGTCATAACTACACTCAAGCATCCCTGTGGAGAGATCCACGTGGCAAGGAACTGGAGACTTGTGCCAATAACCCTTGGAAGCGAAATTTTTAGCCTAAAATAAGCTTTCAGATGACTGCAGTGGAGGCCAACATCTTGACAACAACCTCGTTAGAGTCTGAGACTGAACCATCCAACTAAGCTACTGCCAAATTTCAGACCCACAAATATCAGTGTTGTTTTAAGCTGCTAAGTTTTGTTACCCAGCAATATATAACTAATTCATATTTCTTTTTTTAAGTTGTCCCTAAATTCCATATGTCTCATCTAGATTTGGGACAGGAACTGGAGAGCAGGGCATGGTTGGACTTCTGAAAAACTGGCTTTTAGTATTGCTTTTATTCTTACACACTGGTTGAATGTAGCATATTTTGCTTTCAAAATAAGATCTTACCAGTTTAGGAACTTCACTAACTCTTACTGAAATTAAAGATCATTAAAACAATTAGGTAAAAGTGGGTTATATTCATTTATGTAATTAATATTTAAATATCAATTTACTAAATAATAAATTAAAATAAATAGTTATAGCATGCTTTCTCCCAAGCGTTATATCAGCATTAGGTCATGCAGGAATACAGACATACTCTCTCCTTTTTTGTGAAATGGTTCTACTCCTGTTCTACTTCATAAGCAGGTTCTCGGTTGAATAATCAGAGGTGTTACACCAAAAACGTGGACAGTGAAATGCTGGGCTTAGAAATTTTCAATAGTCTTTACAACACTGGGGAAAAAAATCAATATACCTCTCATGGATTATCTGATTTTAAGCAACTTGGTTTCTTAGTGCACCTGCCAGGATTAATTATGAGCAAACTGTTCCTCTAAGTAGCTGAATGAACTGACTTACTATATGAAGTAATTTGATAGAAACCTGTTGATTTTAGTAGACTACCTATCAAAACCAATGATTTTGGTTTAAGAATAATTATCATTGAGCCCTTATTTTTGGTTGTGCATTTATATAAAAATAAACAGCAAAAAGATGAGAAGGAAGCAAAAATACTGGCTTGGAGAAGATTTTGATGAATAAAAGTAGACAAGTCTTCCATCTCAAAGAGTTCTTATTCAATGTAAGCATGTAGTAGTTGTTTCTGATAGCCCCTATTATTTTTAGGTAGAGAGTAAAACATAATTGACATAAACAGATTCTTATTTGTTTCAAAATCCATGTCAACATGGTTAAGTTAAATATACAAACATACATTTTCAAAAGTTAAACAATAACATTTTAGACAGAGTCACTGTTCTGCCCATGTGGATTGTATGCACATACACTTCTGCCCCAGCACCAGTGTGATCCTCTCTACTTCAAGCTTTAATGTCTAGAGCTGACTAAAAACTATTCATAATTACTCTGTCAAATGTACCATACTTCACTCAGATAGATGATAGCTCTGAAAAAAAAAAAGGAGCATCAATGCAGAAAGAACTCAAAAGCACTTCAATAATTTGCCATTACTGGGGTGTATGATGTTTCAGATAAGCAAAAATTTTCTGATTACGGAAAATTGGCTCATTTTCACTAAAAGGACCACAACAAATACATATATTTTTTTGAGGGGAAAAGGGCAAGAGTACAAATGGAAGTTCCAAACTGCTAAATAAAGTATGTTCAATCCTTTATGCAGTAAACATCCATAATAACAAAACTGAAAAATATGTATAATTTATAATTTTATATGATTAAGAGTGGACAGAACAATAAAGATTAGTGAAGATGGTTATAACTGCATGGATCTAGGGAGTTCTGTTAATATTTCAGTAATGTTTAAATGAGTATTAAAGATACATTTTTAACAAAAACATTTATTCTATGAAATGTTTTTTGTCTTAGTTCAACAAAATTGCTAATAATGTTTTTACAATCATTGTCAAATCTTAGATAGATTTTTATTAATTTTAATTTGTAAAAAAATTTGCTCTGTTGGGACAAGAACAATTGGAGTTTTCTACAAAATTCCTATAGTATTTCTAAATTCATGAAAATAAAGCATACATTTTACACATCATATGGAGATATTTTAATGTGGTTCCATACATTTAAAAAATACTGTCAATAATACTGTTAACCATGTACATCCCAAAAGACCACCATAAAAACATGTTAATTTAGCAAAGCTTAGACTACGGAAAGGAGAATAATACCTTGATTGAATCTTTTCTGTGCTTCTGAAAAGAGAGTTCAAGGAAATAAACACATGTGTATATATATAAATTTGTATTTTTATATTTATTGATAAATGTATATGTTATATACATTTGTGTACATTTATGTTTATATATAAATGTATATATGTATACATTATTATCTTTTAATGTGTTGAGAATTGAAAACAAATACAATCAAAATTTTACTTCTTATAATATCTAATTAATTAGACGTTAAAGAAAAATATCAAATCAAGACTAAATTTCACCTGTAAGCCAGCATTTATGACCGCAGCCTTGAACGCTGACTTGAGTAGATTCTGTCATCTATGGGTTTAGATTGAGTGTCACAATGAATTCACATGTCTACCAAGGACACCAATAGAAGAAGTTTCAGCGAAGTTGTGTTTGTCAGCTTTGTAATCTAGTTTAATACCCTTATGGATGTTATGGTAGATGTTTGGGGCTCTGTATAAATTGAGCTAGGCTCAGTTGCGGTGAGGCAAACATCCACAAACATAAATGAGTTAAAGTAAAACATTATTTCTTGCTCAGATACATATTAATTGTGAGTTATGGTGGTGGGGGGAGCACATCTCTGCTCCTGCTCACTCAGGTACTCAGATCTCCACGGCAGGGGTGGAAGTATATGATTTAATTATGTTCTGCCTCTCAAAGACTTATCTAAAAGTGACTCTTCTCACATTTCATTGGCTCAATTGGTAATGATTAACTTCAAGGAGTCAGAGAACTCACCATGTGCCAAGAAAGAGGAGAAATAGCCCCATGGGTCAATGATCTCTGACATCCATGTCATAGTCAGTGGCTTTTGAAACAAAGTTATATTTTGTAGCTTTATCAGAGAGTTGTGGTTACCAAAAGTCTGTTATTTAGATCAGTGAAACATTTCCATATTTTATTAAGTAAAGCAAAATTATAAAAAAAATTAAAGTAAAATTTCAGGCTGATTTCTCATTGTTCAAACTTGTTTAGAAGCCAGAGAAACAAAATTAGTGAATCTATTTTCAGTATGTCAGTAATTATAGGAAAAACAGTACCTTACTCCCAGAAAACTTAAGTGTACTAGTATAATTTTTCTAATCACCATTTCCTGTAAACCACGTTTCAGTAATAGCAATCTATGTTTCAAGCAGCCTATTTCTCTATAATTTAGAATTAAAACTGGAAAAAAATAGTTAAGTGGATTTATATCAGGACAAAAAAATAATATTTGGATTACATAGCAATAGAAAGAAGTTTTACCCCTTACATGGTTTTAAATAGTGGTTTCTCTATGTAGACTCCAAGGAAATACAAAATCATATTACATTACTGTTATATTTACACATTTAATAGTTTATAGAATTTTAAATTTTATAAACTGGAAGGTTTCTTTCCTCCTTCAAAGCCAGTTAGAAAGGAGTTAACAAAGCATTAAGTGTACAAACGTTATGGATCTAGTTGTAGCATTTCTAGGATATACAGATAGATTTAAAAGCTGAAAATCACTTCCATATTTTACTTTCTGCTATTCTGAATTTGAATATGGCTTTGTGTATGTGAGTGTGGAAAGATAGACATGATTAAATACAGGTTCCTTAATAACTTGCTAAGTTGCATGTTATTATAGGAAAAACATTGATTTGGGCATTTTGGTTGTTGAACATGATCATCTATATAACTTATTGAATATCAGCATATACAATTAGATAATGATATGTTTATAAATTGTTCCATAGTGGTTGGCAAATAAACTGAAGACAATTACAGTGATTATCAATCAGGATTGCTGATCTGTCCAGATCCATCTTAACTGTGAATTAACAGAAATAACAACAGCAAAAATACGTTTTATTGAAGTATAGCTGATTTATAATGATGTGCAGGACTTTTTGTTTGTCTATTTTGTATACAGTAGTTTGTATATGCTAATCCCAAACTCCTAATTTATCCCTCCCCCACGCCTTTCCCTCTTTGGTAACCATAAGTTTGTTTTCCATGTCTGAATCTGTTTCTGTTTTGTAAGTAAGTTCATTTGTGCCACATTTTAGATTCCACATATAAGTGATATCATATGGTATTTGTCTTTCTCTTTTTGTCTTACTTCATTTAATAAGATAATCTTTAGGTTCATCCATGTTGCTGCAAATGGCATTATTTCATTCTTTTTTATGACTGAGAAATATTCCATTCTGTCTCTCACTCTTTCTCTTTTATATATATATATATATATAAAATCTATCCATTTATCTGTCAATGGACATTTAGATTGTTTCCATGTCTTGGCTATTGCAAATAGTGCTGCTGTGAACACTGTGGTGCATGTATCTTTTCAGATTAATTTCCTACTGATATTTGCCCAGGAGTGGAATTGCTGGATCATATGGCAACTCTATTTTTAGTGTTTTAAGGAAACTTCATACTGTTTTCCATAGTGGCTGCACCAAATCACATTCCCACCAATAGTGTAGCTGAGTTTCTTTTCTCCACACCCTCTCCAGCTTTATTGTTCATGGACTTTTGAATGATGGCCATTCTGACTGGTGTGAGGTGATACCTCCTTGTAGTTTTAATTTGCTTTTCTCTAATAGTTAGCAATGTTGAGCATCTTTCGTGTGCCTATTGGCCATTTGTATTTCTTCTTTGGAGAAATGTCTATTTAGGTCTTCTCCCCATTTTTGATTGAGTTATTTTTGTTTGCTTGTTTGTTTGTTTTTATTGAGTTATATGAGCTGTTTTTATATTCTGGAAGTTAAGTCCTTGTCAGTGGCATCATTTGTAAATATTTTCTCGCAGCCCATAGGTTGTCTTTTCATTTTGTTTATGGTTTTCTTTGCTGTGCAAAAGCTTTATAGGTTTGATTAGTTTCTATGTGTTTATTTTGGCTTTTATTTCTAATGCATAGAGAGACTGACTTAAGAAAACATTGGTGCAAATTAAGAGAATTTTTTGCCTATGTTGTCTTCTAGGAGTTTTATGTGTCATGTCTTATATTTAAGTCTTTATGCTATTTTGAATTTATTTTTGTGTATGGTGTGAGGGTGTGTTCTAACATCATTGATTTATAAGCGGCTGTCCAGCTTTCCCAACACCGCTTGCTAAAGAGACTATCTTTTCTCCATTGTATATTCTTGTCTCCTTTGTTAAAAATTAATTGACCAAAGGTGTGTGGGTTTATTTCTGGGCTCTCTATTCACAATAGCAAAAATATTTAAACACATTTTTGTGACAGATGATTTTTTCCCATATCTTAGAAAAAAAGAAAAGAATTGTTTAGTTTACAGTGTTATTCCTTCCAGCAATATGAGGAGCCAGGTACTTGAAGTATCAGGATAATAAGCCATGTAGGCTGAAATTCATAGTCTTTCAAACTAATCCTGTATGAATAACCTGTAGACACCTCCACTGTCTATCATCAAGGTTAAGATAAACTAGGGTCATTTTGGCATTGATTTGCTGGATATAAAATTATCACTGTCTTCATCTTATTTGGTAACAACAGTGATATGTTAATATATGTGCTTTAGGCAAAAAATTAATGACTCCTGCACAGAGTTCTTTATATCATTACCTCATTTTATCTGTATTGCAAATACTCCTGCAAAATAGTCATTATTAGACTTAACTTTAATGATGAATAGCAAAGTGCTCAGAGAGCTTATGTGGCTTCTCTAGAGTCCCCCAGCTAGTCATCAGAGGATTTAGAATACAATTTTGGATTTTAACACATGTCCTTTTTCCACTGTATTGTACTGAATAAAGTCTAAAAATTTTTTCTTTTCTTATGGCTCTGAGCAAATGGAATTTTTTTTTATCATGTGGTCTTAAATATATTTACATCAGTATTATAAACATTGGTACAGGTACAGATAGTATTTTCAAAAAATATCTAAATATTATCTCCTATCCTGCTTTTTCCAGTGTGACCTTTGAAACTTCTCGTATGGAGAGGTGGTGGGTAGGTTTCCTCTCTTTGAGTCTGGGAGAGGATGTACTCCTGGCAGATGTGATGCTCTGTTGACAATACACCTTCCACTTGGTTCTCATGGGATGCTTGCTTTTGGAACCTGGCCACCATGCTCTGAGGAATCCGAATCACTCTCTGGTAGAGGAACCAGGGTCCACAACACTGGCTGAGTTCCCAGCTGAAAGCCAGCACCAGCTTGCCAGCCACGTGAGTAAGCCATCTTGGAAGTGAGTCCTCTAGCCCCTATTTCAGCCACGCCAGCTGACAACATGCAGTGCAGAGATAATTGTCCCTGTCGAACCCTGCCCAAGTTGAATATTTGGGACCCAGGATAAATTATTGTTCTTGCTTCAGACATTAAGCTTTGGGGTGGCTTGTTATGCAGCAATAGATAACTCAAATGATTATCTAAGGTACAATTTTCTCCAAGGACAGTTTCAAATTCTATATATTTAAGGTAGAAGCACAAAATGATTTAACAGATATTTGTAAGAGTTTTTATTTGCTTACACTACTCATCTAGGATGTGACTTTGTTTTTTTTGGTCTAAACTACTGTAAAATAAAATATGCTCTACCTAACAATAGATAATTGCCTCATTAACTCATTAAAAGATTTTCTCTTGTTGAGAGAGTATGCATTTTAAAAGAGCACTTTCATAAGAGAAATATTTTAAAACCTCTGGTTTGGCAGGAAAATTCAAAGCTTAAAAGCATTGGTTGTATTCATGAAGCACTTTTCTTATTAATTGTTAGAGAATGCCAAGGTCCCTTGTGGAACACATGGCAAAACAAGCTGATTAAGAGGCTTAGTATTATTTTTAAATTACTTAATTGCCATTTAATGAAATAGGGAGCTCTGACTTCCATGCTACCTAATAAAATGGTTACTCTGCAAGGAATGAATTGCTGGTTGCACTGACCTTGCAGAGCAAGCTGGGTTTAAAGAAGCCACATAATACATTTCTACAATGATGGTATAGGGACTGAAAGCCATATTACTGGAAGTGTGCATGTTAGCATTTATATCCCTTTTATAATTGCTCAAATAATGGCCAACATACATTAAGAAACGTCTGGGTATTCCACTGGGTGTCCTGATTGCAGTCAAACCACATATATGAACACCTCTTAATTGCCAAAGTAATTTCTAAGGAACTAAAAACACAGTTCATTTGCTTTTCCACCCTGCCCTTGGGAACCTGCAATTTTGCTTCATTACAACCACTCAACCTTTAGCCCTCATCCACTCAAAACGGTTTGCAGTGTTTTATATATAATAAAATAGCACCCATAAGCAGCCATGCACAAATCTGTTATTTTTGTTAGCTCCACTGCTTCCAATTTTGAAATTGGCTAAGGTCGAAGCCAAGAATTTAGCCATATCAATGCATTTTTATTATATATGCCTACTTTAAATATATATAAATATATGCATGTATATATATGAATGATTTCCCTCTCACATAGTGAATATATTTTTCCTTGCAGACCTGGGAGAGCAAATGCATATTTGAGAAGGGAGACTACGCTACCTTCTGTTTTATTTACTGCAGCACCTAATCAAACCAACAGGCTTGGTAAGGAAAAGGAATTTGAGAAGGGCAGACTGTACTCAGATTTTTAGTCACTACTACGAAACACTAATTGCTGTTGTAAATTTACTGTTAGGTTTAAAAAATAAACCTAGGTATCTATTTCATATATGTGTGTGTGTGTGTGTGTGTGTGTGTGTGTGTGTGTGTATAAATGACAATCAAGATTCATTATCCTTCAAATAGGAGCTGAACTTATCTTTCCCTTGATCACAATTATCTTTGGTCCAAAACATTCATCTCAATTCAAAGAATACTTATTAATAAATGTGTAATTATAGCTGATAGTGACAAGTTTCACAGATCATCTGGGTAACATCCAAAATTCCAGATAATTTTTGAGGATTATTCAACTATAAAAGGTCAAGAAGTCCAATTCAAAGTGTACCTTGTTGTACTTGGGAACTAAAATATTAAATCAGACATACTCCTTGTGCTTAAAGCTAGAGTTTGTGACAGAAGATTTAAGCACATTACCCCATGATAAGTACTATCATAGTAACAAAAGTGACTATAGGGAGACCAGACTAAGTTATATCTCATTATTTCTGAGGGAGTTAATGAAAGACAGCATGAAGTGAAATAATACTTGGATAAGAGCATGAGGACACACTAAATACTGGGTGGAAGTGAGGAAGCTATTTCAGGCAGAGGGTTCTGAATGTTCAAAGAAATGAAAAGCTAAGAGCATATTGACAAAGACTCTCTCTTTGATCAAAATTTAATCAGGTTCCTCTGAGCTTTTTTTTTAACTAGTCCTAGATTTTGGTCCCTGTCCTTTCTTTTGTCTGCCTAGCCCAGTTTTAGTAAGAATCCTGCCTATTCAGTTCAACAAGAATCTTCCCACCCTTGATATCTGATCAATTTCCTTATCTCCTCACCTTTAATATATAAATCCTTGGCCTGCCTTTAACAAAAATCCTGTTTAGGCCAGTTTAGTAAAAATCACCACCCCAACCCCACAAGCTTGATGTCTCCTCTTAGTAATTTTCCATCCATTACCATTCACATTGGCTATAAATCCCCAGTTGCATTTCTTGTATTCGAAGTTGAGCACGGCCACTCCTTACTGCTCCTATTGCAGCAGTCCTGAGTAAAGTCTTCTTTGCCATTTTAACAACTGTCAGAATAGTTTTTTCTTTAACAATATGACACATCTGAAAATCTTTATTCAGTATGACTTAAAAGTTGTGAGAATTCAAATTTTTCTTATGCTTAGGAACTTGCAGTGTGTTTCAGGAGACTGATAGATAAATATTAAGCATAATGCAGACAAAATGCAATAAAATTTAAAATAAAGACAAAGATAAATATTTTTAGGCTCTGGGAAGCCGTTTAATTCTAATTTGGTAAGAACTGGGATGATTTCAAGGAGAAAGAAACATTTTAGCAAGCCATCAGGGAAGAATAACATGTCAATAAGCAGAGAAGTGAGTGACAGTGGCGAAATGCATTCCAGCCAGAGGGAAATGAGTATTTTAAGCCATTGAATCTTAAAAGCTTAGAGACTGTTGGGAAACCAAATGCTATCAGTATAGTGAATAAAGTAAGTTTTGAATTTGGAAAAGTAGAGTGAGAAAATTCAGCTAATATTTTCTTTAAAGATGACAGATTGGACGCAAGTGTTTCCTTTCATTCTCTATCAAAGTGTCCTATAAATGACACGGAATAGCATATATTTGTAGGACAAAGAGAATGATAAAGAGATAAAAGTAAAATATTCTGAAATATGGAAATGGATGAGCAATAAATGACAACAAAAACAAACAAACAAACAAAAAACTGATACTAAAGGAACAGTGGAATAAAAACATAATATTTCAAAAACCCAAAAACACTCAGGAAATGGTAGCAGTGTATACATCTTGAAATGAGGATGCACTCTAGAACAGAATTCAACAGCCTGTAAAGGGAGACAACATAATCAAACTCTGTAGAACGTATCAACAAATTACAGCATAAATTTTTTTAAGTATATATGTGTTACATATATTAGATATCAAAGAAGTGAAAAAAATGAATGTATAATTAAGGGGAAAGGAGTGGCCAATATTAACAATAGTAACAAAAAGACAAGGATTTTAAAACCTTGTCATAAATATGTTCAAGGTAACAAAGAAAAGGATGGTCATAATGAATAAAAAGAAAAGAAATAAAATCTATCCAGATGTCTGGAATGGAAAAGGAAATTCAAGAACTTAAAAGGTAGTATCTGGAGTGAAAAATGAATGGGATTACCAGAAGGTTAGAGGCTACAAAAATATTAAATAAATGAATAAATAAATAAAGAGAAATTGAAATATATATCAAAAGAGATGATCCAATCTGAATTTAAAAAGGGATTTTAAAAATTGAGAGAATATTAAGAGATCCTCAGGATTATGCTGGACAATGGGACAATATTAAGGAGTCTTTATATAAATAAATTGAAATCCCTGAAAATGAAGTGAGTAAGTAATTCAGAAAAAAAAAAAACTTAAACAAATAATTGCCAAAATTCCCAATATGTTAAAAACCATCCAGATCCAGTAAGCTAAATAAATTCAAGCAGGATAGATGAAAAGAAAACAGTCACATAATAACCAAACACCAAAAATAAAGAGAGATCTTAAAAATATCCAGAAAAATGTGATAAAATTTTAATTACCAAGGATATGCATATAAAGCCACAATGATATATAATCACACATCATGAGAATGGGTCAAATTAAAAATATTTCTAAGGATGCAACTCCACATTTCTATACATCGATGAGATTAAGCTCCTATTAACTATAGTGAAAAAGTGCTTAATAAAGCACCCAGTATTTCCTTCCTTCCTTTCCCTTTTTCACTTCTCCACTCTTATCAGTCTTTCCTGGCATTCTGTTTACACTTGAATTCTTGACTCAGAATCTGCTTTTATGGGAATTTAGATCAAGATAGTTTCTGTGAATGCTACTGATCCTACTTTCAGACATTCTTGGGGTACTTTCACTATCTGCACTCTTCCTCTTACTATAGCATGTTTTGCTTCTATGGCTACACTGCTCTCCCTAGGGGACTTCCCTTGGGCTACTAAGTATCCTTTTCTGCAAGTGCCTTACTTAATTGCTTGCACAGATCTCCTCTCTCACTGTTTGCTTCTAGGGAACCTAGCCTCAGACAACAATCTTCTCTATCTTTCCTCTAGTTACCCATCACTTCCCCTAATTAACAAACTTATTATTTGAGTGTTTTAAACCAAATATCCCAAGTTATTTTATTTCTTTCATAGTATAGGGAACTACCTATCCTTACAATATTTTTCTAGGGTAATGTTTTTAGACTAGTCTGTACCATGATATAAGGCAATTTTTGCTTTTGTGGTCTTTTTGCTTAGTCTTTTTTTCTATTTAATATTTGCTTTTAAACAGGAGCAATTTTGAACCAATTTATCAAAAATAGGGTAAGAAAATATCGAAGAAAATTTAGATTTAGAAAACTGTCTTTCTAAATTGCTGGTCATCTTTAAAATGTTGTGATGCAGCTTAAACATGAAAATATAAACAGTTATCATATGACTTGCAGAGATATTCTAGAGAAAAGAGTTCTCTTTGTTTCTATATGTTTGGTGTCTGCTATCAACATCTGCACAACTGATTTCTGCTGCTTCCTCCTATGTTTTTTTGTGTTTCAAAAGTTTATAGGATTTTTTTGCCTGTATTGAGATAAATATTTCTTCTGTAAATAAATGAAAGAGAGTAACATTACCCCTATTAACAGAATAATAATTTAATTTCTGTGTTTATTCATATTTTAAATGCCAAGTGTACAATCATACCAAGCAACTTCAAGTGTTCCCTGCTTTGCATAATTCTTGGTTTCTCTATAATTTTATAATGGATCCTTAGTTTTCTTGTCAGTTTGGGAAGATCATCAGTTCAAATCAGATCATCATTCCTTGTTTGAAATAAAGGATAGAATACTTTTTGAGTTCTCTCTCTTCTGTATGATTTTTTTAATTCAACTCCATAAAAATACTTATGAGAGAAGAGTTAAGTCACAGCTAAGAAGCTTCTTCTCTAATTATGAAGTTATAGTTCAAAAATTGGTAAGATGCTAAACTTTTATGAGAATTTCAAGATTTGGATAATTATAAAAATTTTAAATGCTGGGGGAAAAAAAATCTAATTTTTACTAACCCACTTAAGAGTACTCCATTGAAGTTTATCTAAATGGAAAATTCAGATAAATGTATTATACAAAGATATGACTTGAAGTGGTCTTATAATAATGACAATGGAATTATTATCCTTAAACACCTTTATACCCGAATTAATAACAGAGTAATAGTTCCAGGGCCATGTATTTAATTCTAAATGTCATTTTTAAACTACTTACTTGTATGTTCTTCATTTGACTATAGAATTAAAGTTTTTAAGGGAGCAAGGAGAGCATCTAAATCCAAGCTCTCAATATTACAGATGAAGAGTTGGGGCAGAAGAACCAAATGCCTTTTTCTTTATCACATAATACACCATTTTCAGGGCTATATTTGTAATCCACATCCAGAATTACATGCATAGGCCTCATTTTGTTATAAAAGAAATAGATTGATTTGGAGCCCTTGCTATTTTGTTCCTGACTATTCACTAAGAAGCTGAAAGGATTGTAGCATTGAATTTTTAATTAAAATATATTCACTCAGATAATAAATAAAGGTTTTTGTACATTATATAGATATGGCAAAGATTTCCTGATCTACTTTCAAATCAATGCTAAATGCTTATAGAAGTGTGATCATTTGTTTTGGAAAAAAGAAAAAAAAAGACAGCCCATAAATTTAAATCAGTTATCTCTGGAATACCTCTGTGACTTATACCTAAAAATCTGACAGGAGGAAATAATAAATAAGGCACCTTACCTTCAGCTTTCAATTTATCAGATTTCAATCACTGTTTGATCATTATTTTAAGAGTAGAAGTATAGTCAGATTAAGAAAAAAAAATCTATGATCTCAACTATCATGTTAAGCACTCAGTGCTCATTTTTAGGCATGTGTTCAGATTCTGACGTTAAGGATGATAAATTGTACACATCTGTCCTGGCATCTGTTGTAAGCATATTTGCCAAATTCCAAATTATTTTCAATTAGGAAATAAGAAAATCCCAAATTATGTAAATAATTTTATATATGTTGATCATGGAGTTATGAAATAAGAATGTTAAGAAAAGGTGTTAATGTAGTGAAGTGTTTGAAAGGAATTCTAATATACAAGGCTGCCAAGAATGGCATTGTTTCTTTAAAGAGTTCAGGCATATTATATAGACATGTCTATGACATAATACAGAAAAGCAATGATATATAACCTGGTAATTTTTTCTGAGAAGCAAGTTACATTAAACACCAACAAGCACAACCATATTGGGACTACCTTTCCAATCCTTCTATCTTTTTAACAGAACCATTTGGAGAGAAGAAAAGAAAAAAAACCAGTAAGTGATTTTTTTTTTTTTTTACACCTATTGAAGTTCTGTCACACAAATGCAGTCTTCATAGAGTCTTGGAATAAGCAATGAATGACTTAGCATTTTATCCAATTACTTTTGCCAAGGTCTATATTCACTGAGCGAGTGTGTGAGCTGAGTTGAAGCATAAATTGATTCAAAGTCTATCCTCAGTTTGAACCCCAAGAAATGCCACCTTATTTAGTATTGGAAAAGATGGATAACATTTGAAGGAAAAAGAGATCTTATATCAGTAATACACTTACAATGGTAAGAATCCGATCAGGCTATCAAATAATTGTAAGAATAAAATATATTATTTTTCAAAGTTCATTAACTCTATTTGAGACATTTAAGAAAAAAAAATAAAAACAATTGTTTTAATCAAATGGAGGAATAGCCAGAGAAGCTATTTCCAGAGAACTGGAAAAATCAAGAGAAAGCCAAGTTGCTCTGAGTAATAAAGTGAGGACAGTGGCCAGAGAGGAAATGATGGGTATGGAAGATGATGACAGTCAGATGACAAGTGTCCACAGAGAGGGAGAAAGGTGCTATTTGGAAGGCTTGTTATGTGACAGGAAATGCAATATCTACTCCATACCTCCAGGAAAGCTTCAGTGAAATCTATCACTTCTATCCATGGCTTCTGAGGGGTTTTTTTAATGCAAAGATATGGGAAATTATTTTTGATCTTTCTAAATTACACAAGCATTTTCTTTCCTTATGATACCCAAGTTGTTCAACTCAGTAACAGAAAGAAACTAAGGCAGTCATTTAAGATCAGACTTGTCAGTTTGGAGGGTTTTTCTATTGCAGATTTGGGTTTTCAGAAGGGTCACCAGAAGCATGCTAGATTATTTCTGATGGTGGAAATATAAGAAGCTACCTCAGAACATTGCAGGATGGAAATTATGCTTAATTCTATGTCTATAAACTCACAGTTTCTTAAGAAATATGAATCTTTCTTAGGAAAGGAGAAGAAGTGTGTGCCAGATATACTTGGAAATAGGATCCACCAAAGAATGGGGTGCTGATAAAACAATATATAAAACAAATTTGAAATTGCTTGTACAGGCTACACACGACCAGTCACTAAAAGAGTTTCAAGGTGGTACAGAGGCAGGGGTAATCATGGAAGGTGCAGCAAGAAAATGCCACTGAATTGTTGCAGGGTTGGCAGGTGTGTGACAGAGATTAAGAGAGCTAACCGAGCCTGCGTTAGTCTAAGTGGAGCCCAAACTCTCAAATCATTATGTTTGCTGGGAGAATTGCAATTGTACTTAAAAGGATTTGGGGCACTGTGGTCTTTTGCCTGGATTTTTGTGTAAAGGAGAATGTGTTTCAAAAGAAAGGGGAAAAAAAGGATTTTTGAATATATTTGAATATATAGAGATGAATAGCTAATGCTGAACACAACAAGAAACTTAAGGAGAAAAAGTCACTGCATCAGGTCAGGGCTAAAATACTATTATAAAAAGCTATATTTCAACATGTCAAAATTCTTGCCATCATTATAAGAATAAAGCATACTTTAAGGTCCAATTATAAATGCTGTTGGAGAATTTCAGGATGTTGCCTGATTCCACACTTCAGCATCCTTCTTCTCTCCAAAGGGATACTAAACCCTGTATACAGATCCAGCTCCACTTCTTTCTTTTTTAATTAATTAATCAATTTATTGTTATTGAAGTACAGTTGATTTACAATGTTATATTAGTTTCATGTATATAGCAAAGTGATTCAGTTATATATATATATATATATATATATATGCACACACACACACACACACACACATATATATATTCTTTTTCAGATTCTTCTCCATTATGGGTTATTACAAAATATTGAATATAGTTCCCTGTGCTCTATAGTATGTCCTTGCTGTTTATCTATTTTATATAGTAGTGTGTATATGTTAATTCCAAACTCCTGATTTATCAGTTCACCCCCACCCCTTTGCCCTTTGGAAATCATACTTTATCTCCTATGTCTGAGTCTATTTCTGGTTTGTAAATAAGTTCATTTGTATCATTTTTTAGATTCCACATACAAGTGATACCATATGATATTTGTCTTTGTCTGATTTACCTCACTTAATATGATAAACTCTAGGTCCATCCATGTTGCTGCAAATGGCATTATTTCATTCTTTTTATGACTGAGAAATATTCCATTATATATATACCACATCTTTATCCACTTATCTGTCAATGGACATGTCTTGGCTATTGTAAATAGTGTTGCTATGAACATTGGGGTGCATGTATGTTTTTAAATTGGAGTTTTCTCTGGATATATGCCCAGGAGTGGGATTGCTGGATCATATGGTAACTCTATTTTTAGTTTTTTAAGGAACCGCCACACTGTTCTCCATAGTGGCTGCACCAATCTACATTGAAACCATACTCAATGGTGAAAAGCTGAAAGCATTTCTTCTAAGATAAGGAACAAGGCAAGGATGCCCACTCTCTCCACTTTTATTCAACATAGTTTTAGAAGTCCTAGTCACAGTAATCAGAGGAGAAAAGGAAACAAAAGGGATCCAAATTGGAAAGGAAGAAGTAAAACCGTCACTGTTTGTGAATGATGTGATACTATACATAGAAAATCCTAAAGACGCTACCAGAAAACTACTAGAGCTCTACAATGAATTCAGTAAAGTTGCAGGATACAAAATTAATATACAGAAATCCATTGCATTTCCATACACTAACAATGAAATATCAGAAAGAGAAATTAAGGAAACAATCCCATTTACCATTGCATCAAAAAGAATAAAATACCCAGGAATAAACTTACCTAAGGAGGCAAAAGACCTGTACTCCAAAAACTGTAAGACACTGATGAAAGAAACTGAAGATAAAACAAACAAATGGAAAGATATACTGTGTTCTTGGATTGGAAAAATCAATGTTGTTAAAATGGCTATATCACCCATGGCAATATATAGATTCAGTTCAATCCCTTTCAAGTTACCAATGGCACTTTTCACAGAACTGGATCTACTCCCTTCTTAAGATGGAATTTAACCTTAGGCAGAGGGATTTTAAAAGCTGCTGCCTGATATGTTAATACCCTGAATCATGTTATACTTGATTGCAAGGCAACCTTCTTCATGTGGCCCATTTCTTCAAACATGGTTTCTGTTTCCCTGAAATGCCATCTCTAATTTATTATGATAAAGGTTTTACTGCTTCCTTATACTCAAGTCCCTGTGTCAGTAACCCATCTGAGATCCCATTTCTTTAGGGCTCTGTCCCTGTCTGGTCTTTAATGCTTTTTTCCCAGAACACAATTGTGTCTGTGGTTCTGCTGTCCTCTGGTAAATGCCGTGACACTCCTTCCCACATCAGTGAATAAGTGCTGCTTTGGAATTCACCACAATGATTTCCTATGATTCACCTCTTTGCTAAGATCAAGGCACCTCAAATACTCATGTTGAGACATGGTACCAAAAGTGCTGCTTGTGTTTACGAGGCTGTCTCCCACCACCTGAAATGCATCTCTCTAATAACTGGATTCCACAATCTAGCCCTTTACCAGTCCTGCTGTAACTCCTCCTAATGTAAGAGATCTAAACTGAAGGACTATCAGGTGCAATTATTCTAATGGTATTCTAGCACATGATGTCTCAGAGGGTGCCTTGGGAAACCCCAGGTGGACAGTATGAGGAGTTTACATGCTTCGAGCTCCAGAACATCCAGCCCTTTGTTTAATCATTAAAAAAAATTATGTAATGCCTTCTATGTGGCAGGCACTGTACTAAGAAGTTTATTCAAAAAAGCTGCACTTTTAAATCTTATAGTCCCACTGTTTAAAAATATTTTCAAATTGATTATGATAAAATGCTAACATTTCATTTTAGTAAGAAAAGGGACAGAGGCTTTTTTTTGTCTTTGCAACCTTACAAAGCTAATAAAGGTTTCATTTACTGAGTAACTCCTGTGTGCCAAACATTGCACTAGGTGTTTTAAATGTGATATATATTTTTTATCTTCTCAATAAACTTCTTGGATAGGTACAATTATTATTTTCATTGTCAAATTGAGAAAAGACAACAGATCTAGTAAGAGATAAAGCAAGCTCTGCATCCAGTCAGTCTGTCTCCAGGACCTTCCATCCTTACCATGTTGGAAAGTCTGACCTCCAATCCAGAGACCTTTGGAACAGAGCCATGGTTAAAAGGTGTCTCTCCTTTCTTTAATTATTTCTTTTCATAAGCAATATTTCAAAAACTCATTTCTCAAAAATATGATTTAAATTACTTTTTGAATTAGCTACATACCCTTGCTTTAGAGTAAATACATAGCTTTTAAGTGTCACTATCAATGGAGGCGCATTGTTTCTCCTTAAATGAAAATGATTGTACAAATCCTCTGAAAGCTAAGAGACTTCGATAGTCACGTGTAATTTTGTTACAGATGAATTATAGCTGGATTTAGTAAAATATTTTTGACATGCCAGATTATTAAATCTTACTTGGAAATGACCAAATTGATTTTCACATGATTTCTATTTCATAGACTAGAGATAGACTGAATAGCATTGAAGAAATATATATATAGTTATACATAAACATATAGTATTGATTTCTTTTATTGGATACCATCAAAATGTATTTAACAGAATTTCTATAAAGCAAATTCAGTTTCCCAATGAATTCCATCATAAAATTAGAAATAGTCATTCAGAATAAATTTTTAAAAGATCAATTTAAAATATTTATTAAAACATGATTTTTATTAGAGATGGTTAATGGCATAACTACACACATTGGGATTGTATTAGCATCCTTTGACACTTGTATAACATACAACTCTGCGCTCCTGGAATATGTCTTTCTTTTCCTCTGGCTGGGTTCAATTTGGCAGAGCCTGGCACCAATAAATGCCAATGAATGCTCCACACAGGATATGCTTTACTGATAATACCACAAAGTTATATCTGAGGTAGAGAGTAAATATTAGTAGAGAAATGTAAATAGAAAAGATGTGCCTATTTTGCTGAAAATGATAAAGGAAAACTTTTAGTTTATATCTTCAAATACGCACACATATTTTAATAGTTCACTTATCTGTATTGTTAAAGGGAAAGAAGGTATTGAAATATATGTGTTTTTTCAGATATTTGAAATGTAACTTATAGGACTATGTACTAAATCCAGATAAGAATGAGGAGCAACAGAAATGAGGAGTTAATATAGCTCTAGTGTATTAAACTAAGATTACACCAGTTCTATTTTGTTCACTCACAAGATTACATTTTATAGGGATATTTAGAGATAGGAGCCTATCAAAGAATGATATTCAGAGTGGGAAAATATCCAAAAACCATTCACACTGAAAAAGAGCTATAGAAGGAGGAGAGAATACTTATTAGGTGTACTGGTATCTGTTTGCAAATAACTGAATATCCATTATAAAAAACCAACACAGAAGAGGATTCGATATCAAAAAGTTGAGCAAGTCCTAAGAGTTGGAAGTATAGTAGATTTCAGTTCATTATGAGAATCAATTTTCTAATGATTATAATTGCTCTGAAATGAATCCTGTGTCACAGATCTATTCAGCCAAGGACAGAAAACTCTCTCTTTCTTACAGAAGTCCTTATATGGAGAAATTATATACTACTTTCAAAAAATGTGGTTTGTTTTCAAGGCATAGGTAAATACTGAAGAAAATTTAGAAAGCACTAAACTGGAAAGAATATTTAACTTAACATTAGTTCTAGGACACCAATAATCACAAGAAATTTTTGATGTGCACCCAGGGTTAGGAACCATGATGACTGACCTAGCTCCAAATGCAAGAGGAAATCTAATGAGCAAGTTGAGGAAGATCCCTGGAGAGGTTGCTATCTAAAGTGTGATTTGAACTATGAGGGGATAAATATGCCAAAAACAGTTAAGGGAGTGGGGAAGGCCGAAGCAGCAGAATAAATAGAGAGCATAAAGTGCAGGTAATTGCAGGAGTCTATCGTACAAGGAAGACTGCAGTGAGAAGTGAATAGGAAAGGTGAGGAGTCTGGTGCCCGGCTAAAATGTATACGCCTATGTGTGATTTTTCAGACCCAACCAAAGGCATGTAAAAAAGGACATAACTGACAGGTCTCACAGGGAAAAGCTGCCCTCCACACACTAGATCTGTGTGCAGCTAGTTCACTGTATTCTCCAAAAAGAGTTGCAGTCAAGGGCACAGACCCACTGACAGCCAAACTCTTAGGCATTTCAACATTCCTAGCCTGAGCAGAAGCCCACCTGGGGCCTTTATCTGATGAAAGGAAGAGAAAATTTGAAAACACTCTTCTCTCACTCAGAACTCAGTACTTCTTCACATCTAGCCCTTCCCCCTTCCCCTCTCCCAGCCCACAGGTCCATAAAACTACAGGAGCCTTTTGTTCCAGGCTCCCTTAGTAGGGATCTGTGTAGATCTTCCTGCTCTTCTGCTGGTGCCATCCCTGGGGCGGGGGTGGAAATGAAGCAGTGGGGGAATCAACACTTTCTCTGGTTTAGCCTCTCCTTTCTACTATTGCAGGAAGTCACTAAAGGCTTAGTTGTTACCTTCATTTTTTGTTTGTTTGTTTTCATTGGTTAGTTCAACACCCAACACCTGGCATCTCAGGAATTTACAGCTCAGCTCCACCTCTGACAAAAGGAAGGAAGTGATCATTTAGAATCTGAATAGTGTGGAGTTTTTCCTAAAAGTAATACACATGAGCAGGGCAGCTGCATGTAAATCAATGAAATTAGAACACTCCCTCACACCATACACAAAAATAAACTCAAAATGGCTTGAATACTTAAACATAAGACAAGACACTATAAACTCCTTAGAAGAAAACATAGGCAAAACATTCTCTGATATAAATCTTAGCAATGTTCTCCTAGGGCAGTCTACCAAGGCAAAAGAAATAAAAGCAAAAATAAACCAATGGGACCTAATTAAACGTATAAAGCTTTTGCACAGCAAAGGAAACCATAAGAAAAACAAAAAGACAACCTACAGAAAAGAAAAAAATATTTGCAAAAGATGAGACTAACAAAGGCTTAATTTCCAGAATATATAAACAGCTTAATAATTAAAAAAAAAAAATCCAAAAATGGACAGAAGACCTAAACAAGCAATTCTCCAATGAAGACTTACAAATGGCTAACAGGGACATGAAAAAGTGCTCAATATCACTAATTATCAGAGAAATGCAAATCAAAACTGGAATCTCCTCACACGAGTGAGAATGGACATCATCAAAAACTCCACAATAAATGCTGGAGAGGGTGTGGAAAAAAGGGAACCCTCCTACACTGTTGGTGGGAATGTAGTTTAGTGCAGCCATTATGGAAAACAGTATGGAGATTCCTCAAAAAACTAAAAATAAACTTACCATATGATTCAGCAATCACACTCATGGGCAGATATCCAGAGGGAACTTTAATTCAAAAGATATGTGCACACCAATGTTCAACGCAGCACTATTTACAATAGCCAAGACATGGGAACAACCCATATGTTCATGGACAGATGACTGGATAAAGAAGTTGTGGTATATTTATACAATGGAATACTACTCAGCCATAAAAAGAATAAAATAATGCTATTTGCAGCAACATGGATGTACCTGGAGATTGTCTTTCTAAGTGAAGTAAGCCAGAAAGAGAAAGAAAAATACCATATGATATCACTTATATGTGGGAATCTAAAAAAAGACAAAAGAACTTATTTACAAAATAGAAACAGACTCACAGACATAGAAAACTTACAGTTACTAGAGGAGGAAGAGGGTGGGAAATGATAAATTGAGAGTTTTAGATTTGCAGATACTATCTACAATGAATAAAATAAATAAACAAGTTTATACTGTATGGCACAGGGAACTATATTCAATATCTTGTAGTAACCTATAATGAAAAAGAATATGAAAATGAATATATGTATGTATATGTCAGACTGAACTATTATGCTGTATAGCAGAACTTGGCACAACATACTAAACTGACTATACTTCAATAAAAAAGTCCACATGAGTAATAATGAATGTTAAAGTGTTAGTCTTTGGCAGTGGTTATGGGAATGCTGCATGAATTTGGTAACTGTCTAGGAGGTAGATGCTACAGAATTTGATGATTTATGATGTAAGACCATGGTAAATCATGAAGAGTAATCAAGGTTGACTTTTAGACTTATTTCTTGGGGATTTGGATAGCCTGATCTGTTCAGTTATATGATAAGAATATCAGAGGCAAATCAAATTTGGGTGGGGATAATTTCAGTCTAGGGTATGATGAGATGCTATGAAATGAAAATGGCCAAAATGAAAATGGCCAGGAGTTAGTTTGACCAATCAGACTTATGTTTAAGAGAAAGGAGGTGGAGGGTGTTGGGGGAGGGGGAGAGAAAGAGAGAGTGAGAGCGTGAGAGCTTTTCGTATAATAGGATAATGAGGGATATTTTTGAAGTAATTTCAATCTGTACCATAGTTTAATCATGACAGTATCTGAAGTCTTCAATGAAAAATGAGTATAAAGAAAAGAGAAATTAGAAAAGAATTCTGGGGCATGCTGATATTTAAGGCATTGGCCTGGAGTGTGGAGCTGATGAGTACACTAAAATGTAGTGGTCAAAGCAACATTTATCCCATTGAATTCTGCCTCTTATACTTTTAAGATTCACCAAAAGGGTCTTCTTCCACATTCCCCCAAACTCAACTTCCTCCTACTTCAGAGTCTGAAATAAGTTATTTTCTCTACTTAAAAAAACACCTACTGCCTTCCCCTAAATCTGCCTAGTCATCTACTCTATATTTAAAAATTTAAAAATTCTTTCCCTCCTAACGTGTATTAAAAAAAAAAATCAGGAAGGTGGAACTAGACAATCTACTCAAATTCCAACTCCTCATCTTAAAAATTCCATGACATTGGCAACTCTCTTAACATCTCTGCACTTCAGCCTCATCATTTGTAAAAACAGATAATGAGGACTAAATACCTAAAGCATACAGAGCACTGCTGGCCCAGAGGAGGTGCTCAGTCAACACTGGCAATTACTGTGCTGCTCTCTTAGCTCCCTTGAAAGCCTGTAAGAGGAGGGACCATGGCTGCCTCCCTACTGGTCTCTCCAGAGTCTGGGGTGTAGGAGATGCTCAGTAAATCTTGATGGAATATGTGACTTAGGATTTTTTTTCAGCTTAGCTACATGTGGAAGTTTTTATCATTTTTGAATATGTTGAATGCTCAAAGAATATTTCCAATAATCAGGTTATATCTGGCTTCATTTAACTCTGCTTTTATAAGTGTGAGAGCATATGGTTTCCAAGCCCAGTTTCTTTTTCAGCTCAAAAGCTTTTACTTATGTTTATACTGCAGCATTCCTTCTGACATACTTGTTTTCTACTTTTGGAAAAACTATAATTTATAGATGAATCTCCAAGATGCAACCTACTGATCCCTTTGATATACTTTACATCCTCTGGTTTGGAAAGTATTTTTCAATGCTGGCTTCTAATTCACAATTTACTTTCTACAGAACAAATCTAATTTTATTTCTCCCAGGGTGCACTTAATTTCTGTTTGTTTATGTATTTATGTAGGTGGTTACTTAGTTTTTCATCCTTGTATTCTCTAATGGTTGTCAGGTCTATTATTATTATTATCTCCATTATCCCTGTCTGTTTCTCATATTTAACAGAGGTAATGTTCTCTTGAATCTCCTTTAGGACTATTATCCAGATATTGCATAATCTTTTGCCATTTCATTTTTTATGGAGTAAGTCACTCGTAATGTAAAAATCTTTCTCATTCATGTGAGGCTATCACTCTTCTGTTCCTTCCCCTCTCTCTCTTACTCCCTCTCTCCCTCCTCGTTCTCTCCTTCATTCCCTCCTTCTTTCCATACACAAAAAGAACAAAGAACATTGTTCATCATTCATTTATACAAAGGGTTACAGCTCACTGCAATCACCCCATGAAGTGTACTGTGAGAGGAATTCAGGATGGAAAAAAACAGGAGGAAGCATTCTGTGCTTTGGGGCCCCTAGATAGTTAAGACGTGTATCTAAGGAAGAATTTCAGTGACCCCCAGATTCTTGGCATCTTCCCATACATAGCAAAGCACAAAAATCATTAACTCAAAATACCTCTTCTTTGTGATTTGCAGTAATCTTTTCATGCCTGACTACATATATTTCCCAGCCAAAAAAATTTGTATATATATATAGGTTCCTCCCCTATCTCTTTGGAGCAGTTCCTCAGCGCTTTCTGACAGGCTGTCTTCCAGACTATAGTCTCAGTTAGGTCCCCAAATAAAACTGAAAGTCACTGTTCTGATGTTGTGCATTATTTTTAGTTGATACTTCCTTCCATCCTTCCTTTCCTTCTGTAGGGGAAAAAAATAACTTTCCCTCTACCCTTCCAGGTTCTTGGCTGAGGAGACCCTGTAATAAGTTAGCAGGAGAGAAACAGAAGCTTAATAACACATACACCTGGGAGATGCTCAGGAAAACTGAGTAACTCCCAGAAATGGCACAAGTCACTACCTTAAATACCATCTCAAGCTGAACACAAAGAAAGATATCAAAGTAGCTGGAGGTCAGTTACTGGAGGTTACCAGGAAAAACAGTAAACAAGGTATGACTGTTATACAGATTTAAATCTGTATCTTCTTCTTTGGTGAAAGTTTCTAGAGATTTGGTCTTCCTCCTCCTCCTGGTACAAAGAGGAAGATGCACCTTTACAAATGGAGGTTCTCTTACAAATGTAAATATTCCTTACCAAAGGGTCACTTCTACCCTGTTTTCAGAGCTTTTCCTGTGTCTACTGTTTCTTAAAAATAATCATCAGCCTAAAAATAATTCTTATACCAAGGAGACATATTTGGGGGTGTAATTTCTGCTCCTTCTTTCATTCTTTTTTGATTTGCCTGTTTTTTCTTGACTGTAGATTGATTTATGTAGGCCTATCAGATTTAGCTTTTTATCTATTTAGTATTTACATATTCTGCCATCATTTTCTGCCATTAAATCTTATATCAGGAAATGCTGTAAGAGACTTAGATAGTTTTTAGATAAAGCTCATGCTCAATGAATTCTGCTTATTTTAATTCAAAATATATTATAATTTTCCTAGTAAAAGTAATCCCAGTTTGAGGCCAGGAGCACTTCTTTGAAGTCATGACTAAGAGAACAAGAATTAAGTTGAGAGGTAGGTAAAGCTATGAGTTAAGGAACATTATTTCTGGGGTTCCAACACTGCTTGGAGATACAGATGCAAATGAAAGCTTTGACCAGAATAACTTTCTGCTCTCTGTCCCACACTCCAGAGACTTGAATTTCTCTCTCAGGCCATTTATCTTCTTAATAATTGTTTCCTTTATGGTGCTATCTCCTGAGCCATATATCTCTGGCAGATAGAACCAAGTAAACTGATAAATTACAGGTAGCAGTGTAGTCAATAAATGGCTCAGACCCCAAAATTTGTTTTACCATGTCCTCCATGAAAAGACTGATAAATTCAAGTATGGAGACCTGAAACTTTCTTATGACACAAGGCAGGAAGTAGTGATTGAGAGACATCATCTGCTTGATTGGAATCAAAACTATCTGGGTCACAGGAAAGATGACCACAAACTGGGGAAAAAAGACATGTCAAATAAATGTTTATTTAATAAAACCACCATATTTATCTTTGTTAACACAATATGAGCTTGTAACTTGATGACAACACACATGATTAAGCTAAAACAGGGATTCACACTAGTGATGCACTAAAAAGACAAAAATTAAACATATAACCTTTAATCAGATGTATGAATTAAATCTACAAAACAATAAAACATAAAAGCAGAATTAGTAGCTAAAGGCCTAGGAAATTGTAAATATAAGCTAAATGGAGATGTAGGAAATAAACAAAGATCACAAAATCAAGAATTTAACTTTTTTCCTGTGTAGCTCCCATAACTCTGTTAATTTTAATTCTTATGATGCTGAAGGCTTGAGTTAGTATTTCCCTTCACCTGGACAGCCCCAATTTGTTGCAAATTTGGGACCTAGGAAGCAAGAATATTCTTTCTTTTGCAAAATAATACCATTTACAGTGCATCTGATAATGTCTACATAGCATCACTGAATAGAATGTTTAGTTACAGACTCAGTCCACTTTTTGTTCTTCCACCTCAGTTTATGTTATTAACTGCCCACTTATTGGTGCTAATTCTTTGTGTATTATCAGCCTATAGTGGTTACATTTAATAACTCAGCTTGAAAGGACTTGAATTCTGTTTGATACAGTTTCATTTACAATATCTTGCTGTGCTCAGGGCATACTGGCTGCCACAACTGATAGTAGGACTTTTCAAATATTACTTGAAAAACTATATGCATCATTTTAATTAGTTAATGTATTTTCAATAATTCTTTTAGGGACATATCTTACATAGTTATAGGTAACCTAAATAATAACGCTATTTTATTGGCTAGGGAAAAAACACTGAATCTCAGGACAAGCATGTAAATTTAGATCAAAATTTGAAAACTGAAGTGTACTTTAGTTTGTAGATCATCTTAATCAAAGTAAATATATTTTAGAAACATCTTATCTCCCACTATAAGGCAGAGCATTCACAGAGTTAGAAACTAAATAAAACCAACAAGGAAAAATTATTCATTTATTTCTTTATTAAATAAATATGTGTTGAGTATTTAATATGTGTTATGCTACCTTCTAAGTATTAAAGAATGGTTAAAAAAGGAAAAGTCCCTACCCTCATCAGAGCAATCCAATTTAGAACTGAAAATGTAGCTTTGACTGGTAGCTCTTAACTCTTATCATTACCAAAGCATCTGTCATTATTCTGTTATGTTCATACTGTTGCCAGGCCAGACAGTCACCTGTCTCTAAGATTCACCTTGGAAAATGGCTGTATAGTAGGATTTATGAAGGTTTTTGAAGCCTAGGCCTATTGGGACAGTGGAGAGGACAATGGCTCACATGCGCTGGTAGACCAGTGGATGTCCAGCCTAAGCAACAGTAAGTTCTTCTCAACATCGGCCACCAGGTGATGACTCTTTACGTGTGTTCTGTTGTGGATAATGAACTTTGGTCTTATACAGCCCTCTGGCTGATATCTGTCCTTTGCAATTACGCAGTTGTTACACGTTGTCTTCTAAACAGGACACTATAATTAATTTCAGAATGGCAAGGAGAAGGCAATCTGCCCCATTTTTGTCAACGCTATGCTACAATCTCTCCTTATTTTTCAGACGACCATGGGCCATAAAAAGAAAATGTAAGCCACATCTACAGATATTAAGTTTTCTAGAAAAAAGTCAAAAGAAAGTTTATTCTATGTTTTATTTAATCTAACATATATAAGTATTACCACTTCATCATATAATCAATGTAAAATTTTCAGTGAGATGTTTTGCATTCTTTTGTTTTATACTAAATCTTCAACTCCTCTATTTAACACTCACAGCACATCTCAATACAAACTAACCAATACTGAAGGGTTCAATAGACACATGTGACTAGGGGCTACAATATTGGACAGTGCAGTTCTAGAACACTGATGTGGGATTGTCTTCAAAAACAGAAGATTCAATAGTCCATTATAGACCATGGATGTCCAATTTCCAGACCTACATATCAAGAACTTGGAAGTCATCACTCCCAGCTTCACAGCTCAACAAACTGAATCCAGAAACTCTACTTATATTAGTCAGAGAATTGAGCTCACAGGGCAAACCACCATCTTGAAACTTGAGAGACAGACAGATACAGGGAATCACACCTAAATGGGAGCAGAAATTGCTGCTGGAGCTAACACTGGGTAGCAATACTTCAAAGGTAAGTGACTAATTCCTGGAACCTGAGAGTAGACTAGTATGAGACATAAAATTCTTGGAGACTCAGCCTTCAGGGAGGGTCCCATACTTTTGCCAATTTCAACTCTAGAAGCCCTACCAAATTCTCAGGGTGAAGATCAGAGAAAATTCCCCTCATGCTTCCCTCAGGGAAGGTGAAAAGTAAGCATTTTGAAATGTGCCTAGAGTGATGGTAGCAAAATATTCTACTCAAGCCCACTCTAGCCTTCAACATGATGAAATGGATATATTGCAGTCCCCTCTAGATAAGAATAGAAACAAACAAACAAACAGGCTGAGAAACACTGATAAAGATCACAACCCAGAGGCATAAACTCACTAGAAGACTGAGATCTAATCATAGGATTATACATCACCTCTCTACCTCATCTTATCATCCCATCAATAAGGCTCCTGTATAGGAGGAGGACACAACTGAAAAGACCTGCAAGGCTCAGACAACACTTAGGAAGAGATCTCTAGGGAAACCCAAAGGCAACAGGAGAGACAAAACAAGAACACTATGGGACATTTTAGCCTCTGACACCTACAGCTACAAGGACACTTGATGTACAACTACAGGTGCTGCATCTTATTCCATCATGTGGGCCCTTATCATCAAAATAATTTGAGAATGCAGTGTCTCCTGCTTACTTACATTACATTGATATATTTTTGGATTAGGGATTTTCAATGATGAAAACTTTTAAAATATTTCTATTCTAACAGGGAGCAAGTCTGAAAACGATTACTTGTTTGTATCTCTCTATGAGTAGGTGAGTAGATGTGTGCATTTATTTCTCCATTGTCCCAATTAATGACTCTTCTTACACTTTTTAGGGAAGATTTTGATAATGGTGTCTCTAAAACCGTTACTGCGGTGTCCATTTTCCTAAACATTTCTTTTCTAAATGCATTCCGTTATATAAATACAACACTAACTCAAACACTTCTCTGGACTTCTGGATTATAAGAAAGACACGTATGTAAGAAGTTTACTCTATGCTACTATTCAGATATGACACCTGGAATTTGGTTGCTCCCCAAACCATTTTATTCATGCCTAGATTCTGTGCAGTATTATAGGTAGCTGGCTTTGCTAAATATTTGATGTGCAAATAATTAAGTTTTTTTACTTTCTTTCTCACTTTCCATTTTTAAAATATATGTGAGATAGCTAAAATCAAAACTCTTACTAATATCCATGATAAAAAAAATAAGTACATTAATTGTATTTCTTTACACTGCCAGTTATTCAAATAGTTCTGCTCAATTCACATTAATAAAGATTATTCACATGTGTGAATTAATGTTCTGGGATAATTTAATCAAGACAATTTTAAAATTTAAAGATACATAAGGGGAAGGGGAAAAAAAACTTATGGGAAAAATGTGGTAAACTATAGCTAAGAGATTACAAAAGTCTTGGCAGAATTTCTCTTTAAGGTGAAGTTGATGAAGAACTGAAGGTTTCTTTCTTGCCCTGTACAAATACAAACTCAACTAGTCCCAGATCACTGCTACAACCCTAACATCTGACTAAAAGAGCACAGAAGGCCACCTTTATCTTGTAGAAAAGAATTCTATTTACCCTAATGTCTAACCATAATTCTAGGAAACAAGTTTTCAAAAATAATAAACACAGATCTCTAGTCATGAGATTCCAGGGAACTATCTACTGAGCAGATTCTTACTTGTCTACCACTGACCTGTTCAGTTTCTACATCAATTCAACAGATAAAACTACTAGGACAAAATTCTGCTAGAAATGAGCAGGGACACAAATCACCACTGAATACTTGGTTAACTGAGGAAAATAAATTGAAAGTAAGGCTAAATATTAGAATACAGAGGCATTTTATATTACAATGATTTAAAGAGAAACTGCAAACTCTAACAGACTCATCTCAGGAATCCTTGGAATTGGAGAAGTGAATAAAATGTTCCAAGTCAGTCCAGAAGACCAGATACAAATGTCTGGTACAAACTGTTCAGATTCGTTCATAACAATTCCATGAGTTTCCCAAGGGAAATATAACTACAGAGGAAAAAGGCAGAAAAATGAACATTAATATTGGGTATATTAGACCAGGGACTCCGTTAGGGAAGACCTAGGCAAAACACCACGCCATAAGGAGAGTGTTCACCTAGCAGTTGGGAGCAGCAGCAGCAGCAGCACTGTCAAAACCAGCCCTTCTTGAGCATCTACTGCATGTAGGCATGATTCATGCTTTGCACTGATTTCTTATTTAAGCTTTAGAATAAATACATGCTGCAGACATTTTTATTTTTTCCATCTATCAGATATATCAATTTAATCTATCAGACAAATCAATTTGATCTGTCAGATAAATCCACTAAAGTTCAAGGTGGTTACATAACTTCCTCAATATCACATAGGTAGTAAAGGTGGAAACTTTAGTTCTTGAGCCCTTACTTAAAGCCACCATACTATATTCCATCTAACTGATCTTTGAATCTTCTGTATTATTTTATAAGATATTCCACATTTATCAAAAGAATGTCTCCAAGGGAAGTCTTGAACATTCTACTAAACTTACTTTGTTTTAAATTTTGACTATTCCTTCATTGCAAGCTAGATCACCTAATTTTCAAAGTCATATATCTACTTATGTTACAGTAACTTTTTGTCAGTGCTTCCTGCTCTGGAATTCTTTGGGCTGAGAATTCTATTTTCCAAGGTAGTTGCTCCTTTTTGTCCCCCTACGTTTATCCAGCAAAAACATTTTCCTCAAGAAATATCTAAAGTCGATATTCATAATTAAATTTCTTCTGGTTTTGCTTCAGTTGGTGGCAAGTCCATTACTTGGGTCATTTTCATATTTATATTGTTACTATTCTATTTTAATTTCCACTTAATATATCATTTTGATGTCCCTGATTCTATTTTAATTTCCACTTAATATATCATTTTGATGTCCCTTTTCTTTTCCAGCAAGTATTTTTTTATTGAAGTATAGTTGATTTACAGTATTATGTTAATCCCAGGTGTACAGAGAAGTGATTCAGTAATACATATATATCTTTTTAAAAATTATTTTCCATTATACACTATTACAAGATATTGAATATAGTTCCCTGTGCCATACAGTAGGTCCTTGTTGTTTTTCTATTTTATATATGGCAGTGTGCATCTGTTAATCTCATACTTCCAATATATCTCTTCCCCCTTTTCCTTTAATAACCATAAATTTGCTTTCTATATCTGTGAATCTGCTTTATAAGTAAGTTTATTTTTACTGTTTTTCAGATTCTACATATAAGTGATATCATATAATATTTGTCTTTCTCTGTCTGGCTTATTTCACTTATTATGATCATTTCTAGATCCACCCATGATGCTACAAATGGCATTATTTCATTCCCTCTTTAAGGCTAAGTAATATTCTGTTAATCATACACACACACACACACACTATATATATATATAAAAATATAAAATATAATATAATAATGGGGGTGGCACCCTATCACTTTTTCCATATAAAGTAACATAATCAAGGGAGTGATCTTATCTCCTTTGCCATATTCTGTTGGTTAAAAGTAAGTCACAGATTCCACTAAAATGAAGGGATTATCCAGGCTTGAACATGGGGTCATTCATTCTAGGGTGTGTCTGCCAACGAAAGGCAGAGTTGAGTTGAGCCAAGTCAATGCTTACAAGATCAAAAATTAAAACTCTTGTGTGAATTATAACCCAATACAAAGTCTCTTTTACACCATCCAAGATGTTCAGTTTGCAATAATTATTTCCTTGAGATATGCATAAAAGGGAAAAAATGAGGGTTATATTAAAAATAAACATTCTATTGAAATAAATCTGAGATGAAAGTTAATTTGGGCTTAACTGACTAAAGAAAAATAAAGGCCAAATGCAATGAGTAATCATGAATTTAATTCTGGACAGGGAAATAAAACAATTATGAAGGACATTAGTCAAACAACTCATACAATTTGAATGTATATTATAGTTCAGATGATAACACCTTATTAATGATAAATTTTCTGGTTTCAATAATTGTACTACAGCTATGCAGTAGAATGCAGTTGTTCTCAGGAATTAAACACTGAATTATTTAAGGTAAAGTGCTATGATAACAGAACTTACTCTCAGATGGTTCAACAAGAAAATTATGTACATCTCTTTATCAATGTCTTTCTCTGTATCTATCTACCTATCTATTAAGGAGAAAGAGGGAGAGCAAAAGAGTGAGGAAGTAAGAGAGAAAGAGTAAGAGAAAAAGAAGAAGAGTAGTGATAAAGTGAATAGGCAAAATTATTACAACTGGTTAGTCTAGGTAAAAGATACACAGCATTTCTTTTTAACAGTCTTATAATGCCTCTGTACATCTGAGGTTATAGCACTACCAAATTTTACAAAAATGTTGATATTGGTCATATTTAATTGGTATTTATCTATATCTGGCTTTCCTAAAAGAATAGATGTATATACTGATTTGAAAATAAAGAATTATACAATTAAAAAAAAAGACTGGAAAGAAATATTTTAAAAATAAACTTTGTAACACTAGATTGCAACTAGGTATTGGGATTACAGTTTATTTTTATGTGTTTTCTTGTAATTATGTTTTATACATTTTCTAACCTATGCACATATAAATATAATAAATTGTAAGTTAAACATGTTATATAGAAATGTTAATAGAACCAACTTAACATATTTAATATTCTGCCCTCCAGTCTGCCATGATACAGCTGGGTTTTTATTCATAACAAGTATATATTAATAATATTACTTAAAAATAATTTATTAACAGTGGTTATTATTTTATCAGAAACATGTAAACTTTCTTTAGGTATCCTGAATAACTTCAAGAGTTTTATCTGGGGGAAATAAAACTATATTCAATAGTGAATTAAATGAGAAAAATTAATATATCAGAATTTGAGGAAATATAAAATGCTAATTTAAATCATATTTATATATTGCTTTTTCTTCTGTGTTTTTTTCCACTTCAATCAGAAATCATTAGTTTCACATGAGTGAAAAACAGTAATGTGCTAAATAGATGACAACATGGAAGAGGAATGCACGTGTATGTATTATCAAGGAAAGACAGACTAGAGGAAATGTTAAGTGAGAATAAGTTAATTTTCAGCTGGAAATATGGAAAAGTCATAAATACCATCATTTTTATATCAGATATCAAGATTATTTAGTGAATATACATGTTAGCAAAATGTGAAAATGTGGAAAGGTTGGCATCAGACAGTTCCAAGTTGTTGAAACTTGGACTAGAATATATGCAGTACTGATAGCCCTGAATTAGCTCCTCCAAGTAGGCTGAATTTTAGCTGTTAGAGCCATTTCAGGTTGTATTCAATTAAAGTTATTTCAACTTAATATACCCTATTATTAGGGGGAAGGGTAGAGACTGTATTTGAAATTGCATCTATGTCTAAAAGGAATGGTGTTTTCAAACTTAAAAGTTTTCGGTATCATTCTTGAAATAAAAGCCATGACGTTACGTTATTTACCAAGTAAACACTTACTAACAAATCCAGCCATTACAACTAGATTGTCAAAATCAGAACCCTTTTGAGTATTTGGTCCCATATAATGCAGTGAGAATCATCCTAAACGGTTAATTTAAATCAAAATCTTTCCCGAACATGGATTTCATATAATATTACATGGTTGTGTCTGAAGTAAATTAGCACTGGAAAAAACTAGTTAACCTAAGTTATTCAACTCACAGACATACCTGAAGAGGAAAACAAATAAAATATTCAGGAACTCAGCTTTAACTCATTTGTTTATTCATTCATCAGCAAATACTTGTTGATTTCTACTGGGCACGAGGCATTGTAATAAGGAATTGAGAGAACGTGAATAAATCTATACTAAAACAAATGTTAATCTGCTGCAATTTTAAATGTCCCAAATCTACAAATATACACATGGATGGTTAGATAATTAATGGATGATATGTCCTGGTATCCTAAAATAGTCTGTAAATTATAAAGCTAGACTTTTAGTTTAGTCCCATCTCATGTATGGGGAATGTTATTCATTAGTACTGAATGCAACTGGTTTTTAACTTCATTATACTCACTCTGGGTACAGTGTAAGACAAAGGATACTCAATATTTGAGCTGAGTTTTAGATTTAGTAGAAATAGCCTAGCTTATGAGTTTGAACAAACCTTTAAAGATAATTGTACTTTTAAGAAATGAATCTACTGTCTCACACTTTAAAGATTCACTGACTGACAAATATGAATAAAATAATACTTTACCTGAAATAATGCATTTCTCACATTAAATGTTCTCTGATGGTTCTTTTGCTTTTATATTAGCTTTTTTTCACTGTTAGCTTATGATTTCAATGAGTAATTGTATTTCAGAGAAACAATATCACTATTGATTTTTAATGACAGAACCTCTGTTTCTAAATATATATCACAAAAAAATCCTTTACATTTACAGGGTATGCTAACAGATTCTATCATATATACTTCAGTGCTTTTCTTTTTGAACCCAAAAAACACTGAACAATGTAAACTCTTATCTTGTGGCACCAAAGATACGTATGAAGTGAAGTGAAATAATAATTAAAAAATAAAACATACTCCCAAAGGGACAAAAAGTGTGTGTGTGTGTGTGTGTGTGTGTGTGTACATATTTTTTTTTACCAATTTAAATAAATTAGTATAATCTTCTTAAACTAGGATGTTAATCTTTCCCAAACAATAAAATTCATGTTTTAACTTTAAGCTCTTTAGGAGAGTGGAAATATAGTTCCTCAGATTGAGACAGAAATATGACAAAGCACCTGAAATTTGTTATCAAACCACATAATGTGAACTTGCTATTATTTCTTAGCAAGAGAAATGCTGAATATCTACAGTTACTCTTTCTTCTTTGTCTTGTTTTATCTCAATCAAAGAAAACATTATTTTCTCATGTACTGAGTCCATATTTATCATGGATGTTGGTTGTATTTCATACCTTTACTCTGGTGGTAGGGGTGGGGTTGGGGAGAAACAAAAAGAAAACCTCTATTCATCTTCAGGTTAGTATTACTGATCATACTTCATATGTAGTAATGATCATTCTACTACCTCATAAGTCTGAAAATAATTAACTTCTAACAATGTAGAATGGCTGGATGACTCCAGACAAAATTAAAATGATTTGTATACATTTGGCATATTAAATTACTTCACAAAATATATGCACCACAACTTATTAAAAAAAAAAAGAAATATCGAGACCGATGTCTTAGCTTGTGTCCATCTAGAAAACAGAGCCTGACACCATGGCTAGTAGGCAGGGGCAATGTGCTTGGAGCATGTTGCAGTAGCAGGAGAAAGGTACAAATGAGGTCTGAGAGACCGTAATTTAACTGGGTGTTTTTTTAAACCATAGTAGGGTGGCTCGTGTGTATTTTTTAAATAGATAGGAAGCCATTGATGGAAGGATACAATCAGGTTTACTATCATAAAAAATTACTGTAACTCTTAGTTGGAGAATACATTTTAGAAACCGAATGGTAGCAAGGAGGCCAGTTAAGAAATGTTTGCAGCAGTCCAGGTGATAGACGATGATTTCTTCAAGCTAGTATTTAAACAAAATGAACAAGTTTCAGATTTGGTTTGGAGAATGATAATTAAGAGCTTGCTAACATATTGGTTACTGGTGAAGGAAACGGAGGAACCATAGTAGATACTGTGATATTTCACCTGAGTAATTCAGTGGTGATGATGATGTGTACGACGTTACAGAAGAAGGATTTTGGAGGGCAGAGCTTGAGGGAGAAATCAAGAGTTCTACTCTAACTATGCGAAATATGAAATGCTGATGAGGAAATATATAGGCACTTTTTCCATTATTTCTTTACTTCTTGGCATGCAAAAACCTTACATAATTAATATATAAGGCTTGATGAATTCAGAGATAAATATACACCATAGAAGCTGTCACCAAAATCTGTGCCATAAACTTATCACCTCTAAAAGTTTCCTCCTAAACTCTTATTTATGATGATGAGGATGATGATGATTAGAACATTGAACATGGCATCTAACCTCTCAGCTAACTTTAAAGTATACAATACTGTAAAGTCTAGGCACGATGCTGTACAGCAGATCCCTGGGACTTAAAACACATGTTGTGTAACAGAAACTTTGTGCTTGACTAAAACCTCCCTGCTTCCCCTTCCTCTACGTTCCCTGGGACCCACCATTACACTCTACTTTGATGAGCCTGACTATTTTAGATTCATCATATAAGTGAGACCATGTGGTATTTTCCTTTCTGTATCTGGCTTATTTCACTTAGAAAAATGTCCTCCAGACTCATCTACATTTTTATAAATGGTATGATTTCTTTCCTTTTTAAGGCTGAATAATATTGCATTATATGTGCATGTCACAATCTCTTTATTCCCTCATCCATCAAGGGACATTTAGATTGCTTCCACTTACGGTATAACACAATGATCTAAAATAAAAATAAATGAATTGAAATTAAATGCATAAACTTTATCAATTCCATAAATACAACATCGAGTATTACAGGCAAATTGGAAGAGAACAGGTAGACCTAATAACATTTATGTTTATTTCCACTATCCAAAGTATTCTTATAAAATAACACATTTAAGGATCAAAATATATTAAAGATACAACTCTACGCCAACCTTAAGATGTTGTTTACCTCTAGGTTGGGAGGGAAAGGAATAAGTTAGGGGAATGTGGAAAATTTAGTAATATTTATAAACATTGTGATTACTGATATTTGAAAAAAATAAATGCATCAAAAGTGGCAAAATGCGTAACATTTTAGAACTAGTATCTAAGTTCAGGACAATGTCTAGAAAAGGACTTTGAGACAGGGCTTAAGTAACATCATTGGTGAGAAGAGTGATTACGAGACTGAGGAAGCTGACAGGAAAAAATAGACATTAATCATGGGACCGTTTGGCAAATTTCAAAATCCTGCAGTCTTTGGCATGTATAATTATAGTCTTCGATAGCATTTGGAACATTTACTTCAATTATATGTTCTGACCGACAAAATAGCCATCACTTTCAATGATTCCCAAATAGAGAATTTAACAATAGCAAATTACCGTGCTGTTGTGATGACAGAATTTTAAAGTAAGAATGATTTTTACTTGATTACTTTAAAAGGATTTTAATTATAAAGAAGTATCATAGATTGTAAAACTAATCATCATTTGAATGTTTCTATAATTAAGAAAACATTATCACTGAGCTATATTTTGGACATTACTTTTTAAATCCTTCTCACCAAATATTTTCTCTGTGATACCTGAGGGGTAGTATGCATAGTGTCTAAAGAATGCTCTGAAATAGACTCAGGTTTTTCCCCTGGCTCTCTTATTTTCTAGCTGTGTGACACTAAATAGGAACCTCTCTAAATTTCTATCCTCACCTGTAGTGACAAAATGAATGTAGTTATTTCAGAGTAAATTTGTACGTTAAAATAGATAATGTATATACCACTTAGCAATCCCTCAATAAAGTTAGCTACTACTACTATTATTTGTAGGAGTTCCTTTAATTTGGGGAATATTTTATAATTCTGCAATAGATAAGTAGTTATTATGTTTTTATGTTATATATTACTTGTAAGTGTAACTACACATGAACACAAAATTGGTATAGAGTTTTACAATTTTTTCCTAATATTTCTTTCAAAAGTGAAAGAAAAAATTATACAATCATTCAAATACACATTCTTTAGCTTTCTGAATTAACAGAGAGATTTCTATATATAGGTAGGTAGAAAAATAGGGGAAAGAAAGTGAAAGAACGAGAAAGAGAAAGAAAAAGAAAGAGAAAAAAAAGGGGGAAAAAAGTAAAGAGAGAGACCACCTTTCCAGCAATTTGTATCCTGAATACCCATAACTCCATTTCTCCATCAAATAGGTCAGCATTATTAGTGGGAGTCGGGGGAAAATTAGTTCACTTTGCAATTTGCTCTTGGGAAGTAAATGATCCAAATGGCTTCACTTGGGCAAAATAATCATAAGGTTTTAAATTTTTTTCTTTTCATTTTTTTAGTTTCTCTGCGTCTCTCCTTTTGAGTGTTTTTGTTACATAACTTTAACAAGGGAAGATTGTTGATCAGGAAGTTGTATTTCTGCTCCTGAGCATCCTTGTGCTAACTGGAAAAAAAGAAGATAAATGATACAGAGGAATTCATAGACATGTATAAAGCTATTATTTAATTAAATATTCTTTTGGATTATGTTGGGAAAATTTCAGGAATTTCACTATTTTATAAAAATGAACATGGATTTATGCCTTTGAATAAGAAAACTGTATGTTGTCAAATAAACATTCCAAATTTTGAAAATCAAGGGAAGAATTTAATCTTAATTTTAACATATATAATTCTAAAACTGCTCAAATATTGAGAATATACTGATTATATGGATCAATAAAATTACACAGTTTTCCCATTTTTCAAATGTAAATATACAAAACCTGTCTGCTGAGGAAAAGCTACCTCAGCAGCTTCAGAACAGTTATTGTCTCATAACCTTCATTCATGTCAACATAAATACATATTGAATTTCTTTTTCGGTCAATAACCTCTTTAGAAAAATTCCCAAATCCCTTTCTATATCTTGCTTGTGTCAAGTCGTATCCATCAAACAAAGACTTTCTGTGAAAAGAAAGGTTGTGATGAGTTGTGAGGGCAAAAATATAACAAACTTTGTCTTACATCCCTCACGGTAATCTGATGTTATTGAAATACTTAGTGGGGGACCATAGAATTGAGGACGGCAGGTAGGAAATGTTACCCACCCTACTGAACTTCTTCAGACTTTATTGAGGAATGCAGGAAAAGCCAGTTAAATAAGGTGTAGTAGGTGTCAGTGGGGATAAAGAGAACAGAAAACATTTATAAAGAGGGATAGCATTGAATAGAAGAAAATTCTTTTGCTAGTCGTGCACTACAGAAATGAAAATAAATAATTTGCTAATGGTGTAATTTTGTGGTAAATTCTAAGTAACATCTTCCCAAATCCTGTGTTAATAAATTTTATCACTTAGCCTCAACCTAAAAAAAGCATGTAACATCATGAGGCTTTGTTCCAAACTGTTGAGAAACTATCACCATAAGATTGAGAGATGTTTAGCATTAGGATCAAAGCTGTAAGTTTCTTTCTTCATCTCAATATGGTTTCATAAACTTTCTACCATCCCAACTAAATATATTTTCTTTGATTTAATCAACTTTGAAAATCAATCTTCTTGGGATTATTTTTGTTTGTTTTTATACTTTAATTACTGATCATATTTCTAATGAGAAGCAAGGGAGTTTGAATTTGACTGGGTTCCTTAGCAATGGTTTATGTGTGTTTATAGCACATGTGTGCCATCTGTAGACTTAGTAGAGGTGAGGAACATTTTTTTCTAGCACATTGAGTGAAGGGAGGAAACTGAGAGGGAATGCTTATGCTTTCCCTATAAAACTGAAACATTTTTTTGGAGTGCAGAAATCAAAAGAAGTCAGCCTCAAGACGTGAGCAGATGCCATAAATTGTACTGAGGTTCCCTACTGGCTACTTGGCCCAACCACTTCATTTAAGTCTATAATGCAGTATGAGGCCACAATAAAAACAAAACAAGAATTATTTTTTAAAAATCTTCCAGTAGTTTGCTTAAAAGAGGGATTATTGGATTCACTGACAATAATATCACAATCATAGCTCCCACCGTACCAAGAGGTTTACAAATCACTAGACCTATGTGACTTACCGTATGTCTGACACATAGTAATTACTGATATTTTGTGAATGAATGACTAAATGAATGAATGAATGAAACCATAGCTGTTACCATAAATTTAAAATATACACCTTTCCAATGGTATTTACATAGGTTATTTATATCATTTTTCATATAAGGATATCTTCCTTAATAAGTTAAAATGACACATTTATATATGTTAACAAAATAAACTCATAGATGTCTGAAGTTGTAGGTGTTTTTGAAATGCCTTTTAAAGGATAAATACAAAATTATACCATGTTTTGTTCTGATGACTAATTTGGTTCCAGCTCTTGTTAATATATATTAATATTTTTAGACTCCTTATTTGGTTCATATGTCTTTATTTTATATCCATATCACTTAAAACCTATATCAAGAGAACGGGGTGTTTGCCACTGCCACCTTCCTCTCAGTTATTAACAGCCCTAATTGTAAACATTACCATATCTTTTTTTTTCTTCTCTGTGTGTAGTTAGTGTATATTTTAAGTTTCTTCATGATGAATATCTATATAACCAAGTGTCAAATTCCCAAACTTTAATGTCAAGACCCAACCATAAATATATTACATAGATTTAAATTTTATTTACAGTGGTTGTCAATATAGTCTTATTACTCTATTTCATTTTTGATCTTTAATGAAGTATCTGTGAGTTATGATGTGGAAAAATGTCAGGATGAGAAAATGATGATCCCCATTTTTTTTCCTAGCCATGACATTTCAGTATTATGAGCTATATCTCATAAGGTCAGAACTGTGTGACCTATTTTGCTGTACTCATTATCTACTAATCCCAAAACAGAGGCCAAGAGAAAGGAAGGAGTACATTTTAAAAGGATTTCTGGCCATGGTTTTATGTGATGTGCTGCCTGGAAAGATAGGGAGGGGAGTATTTCACATTGGCCTTCCAAGGTGAAAAAACTCAGGTTATCACAAAAAGGTTATGCCCTGCCATAAAAAATTAGTAACCAGATCACCTCTCACCACCTTGTACCACCTTTGTGCAGGACAGAGAGGAAAGGTGAAATGATCTTTCTATGTAATCACCTCTTTTGTTATTATGAGCAAACATTTGTGAGGATAAAGCTGAAGAAATAAAATTCCAAAAGTTTCACAAAAGACCTGCTGTTTTTCTTTGTGTGACTAACCTATAGTGCCAATGTGAAATGGCAGCAACAGAATGCTCAAAGCTGGTAACAAGTTAGCTATATCCACAGAGAATGTCTAGGATAAGAATTACAATTTTTGCAGTTCTAACCTGGGAACATACTTTTTTCCTATAATCTTAGAAAAAAAAGAGAATTCTTTTTATTCTTGGGATTTATCATGTAAAAATGGGCATTAGCTCCACTTCTAAAAAATATCCATAATATTTGACTCCAAAAAGAAAACCTAAGTCTCAGAACAAACACATGTAGGACAAAACTAAACCAAACCAGCAGCCCACAAATAAACCCATCACAGGCAGAGTTGCCTTGCCAAGCCCATTATAGACTAGCTTAATTGGAGCAAACCTAGACACACAAGAACATTAAAATAACTACTTATACTTACTGAATTTGGGGGCAATTTGTTATGCAGTATTATTGTGGTTGCCTCTGATTAACACAAATATTAAAGTCACTGAACTTAAATTCTGTTTATGTGATAAATTTATTTAACCTTTTTATGACTCACTTTTACAACCTTAAAGTAGAAATATTTTGCTTAGATTTTCTTGGTAAAACAGGGAGTATGGTCACAGCTAAGAATGTAAATACAAGCAGTTGTGGAAGTGAGAAGAATGGGAATGTGAATGTCTTAGGAAACTCAGAAACATGTTTTCTGGAAAAAAAATTTTTTTCTTATTGTATGTCCTAGTGATGTCAAAGGATTGTTGAAGTTTAGGCATCAAAACAGTGAACTAGAAAGATATGCGATAGTTCTCATAGAGTGGGGTGCATGAATCTGAGATTATGGAGGGGTTAAAGTTTCTGGTAATGACAAGGAAATGATCATACTGGTGAATGTCTAGGTGAGAGAGACAGCAGGATAACAATATTAATAAAGGAGATTCATTCAATGAACTGAGGGATCAGAGCATTGCAAAGATCAATTTGTGTATTGGAATAATCAAGAATAGAATGTTTAAGAGAATGACAGTTATCCAGAAGCTAAAAAATAATTCTAAGAAGTGACACAGAGTCAACTGAAGATCTATGGATCACGGTGACAGTAAGGGATACCGATATGTATATTCTGATAATCAATTTATGTTTGTTTAATGGAGGAGGTACTGAAAAATCATCTTGAACAGACTATAAGGAAGACACAATATCATGTGTAGGGTTGGAGAAAACTGTCACTATTTGCAATGAAATTCTGATGCCAACCAGTAATCATAGATCTGACAGTTTAAAGGCACAGAATCCCACAAGTCTCCCCTTCCCTTTAGACACTGGTCACAAGTTTGGGGCTCCTAAGGCCACCTACATTTCTGACAAATGCTACAAAATCATGAGTTCCACCTCAGGTTCAATAATTCACTAAAACAATTTTCAGGACCAAGGAAAGCACTGTACTTATAGTTTTATTTTAAGGGTCTATAAATCAGAAACCAGCCAAAAAAAAAGAGATCCATAGAGGGTGCTCTTAGAGGTCCCAAATGCAGAGCTTCCGTGTCTTCTCTCATGGAATAGGAGGTGTCACCCTCCTGGCACATTGATGTTCACCAACCAGGAAGCTCAATTGAGCTCTGATGTCCAGTTTTATTGGGATTTTATTACATAGCCATGATTGGTTGAATCATTGGCCACATAACTTGACTCAGTCTCCAGCTCCCTTCATTTCCCTGAAGATCAGTTTGATATTACCTGGCTCCAAGTTTCAACTCTCTATTCATGTGGTTGGTCTTTCTTGTCTGAAAGACCCCCAGCCCCCATCCTGAAACAATGTAAGGACCCACCATGAGTCACTTCTCTAAGACAAACTCAAATATGGTCCCAGGAGCCCAATAAGATTTAAAAAAAAAAAAAGGCACTCACATCACTTCTCATCACTTCTGGAAATTTGAAGGGTTTAGAAGCTCAGTGCCAGGGACTAGTGAGAAAGACCAGATAAATTCTTTACTATATAACACCATTTAAGGGGCTATAGGGTAATCAGTGTCCTTAGGGGAGAGCCTGGTTTTCTTTGGAGGAAGAATATGAAGAGGTTTAGAAAAGTCAGGAATTTGCTGATGAATCACCATCAGAAATTACAGTGCAAAGATTTCATGAGGTGGGAAAGAGTAGGGTTTATCAGAAAGTGGGCTTTGGAAAATCATATCAGGTTTTAAGTGCAGGAGATGAGGAGTGAGCTGGGAGAACTGAACTCCTGGCCATAAATTCAAATTGCTCTAAAGAGAATAAGGAGATTAATGGTGATGGTATTGGAGTTGACAAAGTCTTTCCAGAAACATGCAGAGTTCTGAGGCTCCCTTTAAACTCATGTCAAAGGAGCTGTGGAGGCTGGGAAGGGTTTGGAAGTCACAGTGGATGTTGTAAACCATTCACTTTAAGCTACTAAGCGGCCCAGGAAGAAAACGTCCTCTTTCTCCCAGGTAACCACAATTTTGACCTCTCACACTGTAAATCAATTCTTGAATTTCATATAAAGGAATTCTAAATTATGTACTCTTTTGTCTCTGCCCTTTTTTACATAATAGTAAATCTTTAAAAGTTTTAATCAACTTACAGTTGCTTCATATAGTTGCTTATAGTTTAAAAAATATTTTATGATGTATTATTTCACTTAAGTCTCACATAGAATTAGGATGCTAAGCCCACCCATGTTGAAGGAATAGTAAGTGTCCCGTCTCATAGAACATAGATATTAAGGGACAAAGCTCTGATTTAAATGCATGATTTCCTGGTTTGGAATCCCACCCTCTTCTCATTAGCCCTCAATATCTATTTGGAGGGAGGGAAGCTTATTTATAAAAATTTATATTCATACCCCATTTATAATGTCTTAAGTATTTAGGTATGCCTGAATAAGGAAGTGAAGTCTTGTTTAGATGAATTGTCTCTTCAAGGCTTCTTGATTTTTACTTTTCTTTTGATTCACAAATATCCTTTATTGGTTTCTGCATCACTATGCCACAGGGAACTCTAGAGAGAGCTGAGACTTCTCACTGTATGTATCTATTCTGAAGTTAACAAGACTTGTCAGAAACAATAATTCCTGCTTTTCATTTAGGATTCCAGTCTCAAAATCTAGAGGAAGCTGCCATTACAAATTCTTACAGCTGCCTGATCTTTCCTCTCCCCACAAGGTTAGCTATTAGAGATGATTTGAAATAATTCAATAAAATATAAATAAAGTGCTCAGTATTGCAAGTTTATTGGAAAGGTGGATTTCTACTACTTCACTAGCATAGTAGAATAACGGGGGAGTAGATTCTAAACAAATAATAAACCAGTTGCACTACTGGTGCATATTTTAGTTCAGAGTTTCCCCTACCTTTTAGCACCAGATTTATTTTGTATGTATTTATCATGTTTTCTGTAGCCGATATTTATTTACTAAATTATGTAACCAACATAACTGAATACTTGATGTTACCATTAGATCCGTAGGGTACCATAGTTCAGATACATAATGATCTCTGATGTACTATCTACTGTTCTAGTCCTGGCAAAATGTTCTTTTCATTTTTAGGGACAAGCTTCTCTGCTTCCTGTTCTTCCTTGATTCTGTTTTGCTGATGTTCCTCATTTCAAAGGGGAAAGAAGAAAGAAAGAAATCATAGTAATAATTACCAACTGAGTAAAGTCATTATCATAACAGAAATGAAGTTGAAATGGTAAGAGCTTGGCATTATTCAAATATTTACTCTGTTTTGTTAATGATTATATCATCTTTGAAATCCTTATAGGCTTCTTTTGAACTGTAGATATGTCATAATACCTAAAGCATCTTAGGATATGAAGTCACACCATAATCCACTGATCAAGTCTCTTAGGCCAAGTCTACAAGTTTATCACAGCTCAGATCCTATGACCTTTCAAAAATATTTTTCTGAGGAGTTAATTGAGAACAGATGTTACCCAAAGCAGCAGCTGTTAGAATTAGACAAATGGGAAAAAAAAATGGCAAATGAAGAGGGCAGAAACTCATCGAATAGACAATGCAATTCCTTAAAAAAGTCAATGAGAAGTTTTGAAAAGGTCAGAAAAAGGTGCACAAGCATGTGTTTTTGCACATGTACATTCATTAAAAGTACAGAAAACAATTTTACACTGAAACAAAAATTCTCATGTTCATTTGAAATAGTCTAGTCATTATAATTATGAAAGTGAATTTTTCTGTACTGCAAAATGTAAAGTTCAGTTTATTGAGTTTTCAAGTTTGTGTCTCTTCATTTTTATTAGAGTCAACAATATTTTCTTGATGGCTTAATGTGTCCTTTGCCTAATGATGCAAAACTCAGTGAAAAAATGGAATACTGTTTTTCCTCAGTCTAGAACCTCATCTTTCTTGGGAAGAAATGTGAACATATGATGCAGTGACTGCTACTAGAATTAAGGGAGAAATTAATGTCCCTGACAGGGAATGTTTTATACAGAAGGGATATTTGATCTGGGTCCTGAAAAATGAAAAAAAAAAAAAAAAAGAGCCAAACAGTGAAGAGAGCAATTTTACCACAAGGAACACTGAACAACATACAGAGGCTTGAAAGCAACTTCGTATGTTAGAACTGAGCAAAATGTCAGAATCTCAAGAACAGAGATTCTGAAATTGTAGTGTGCATCAGAACTATTTGGAACTCGTGTTAAAAATGCAGATCTCTGGGTCTTATCCTGGATGTCCCGATCTAGTAAATCTGGCATGGCATCTGGGAATCTTCAACTTACTCAGCACCCCTTATTACTAGGGTGAAGTCAGGAAGTAGACTGCACCTTGAGGCATCTTTCTTTAAACGAGTCGTTCTTGAAGTGTGGTCTCCAGATTAGCATCACTGCCATCATTAACTGGAGACTTGTTAGAAATGTCAATTCTCAGTCCCACCCAAGACTTGCATAAACGTGGGAGTTGGGTCTAGCTATCTGTGTTTTAATAAGCCCTTTGGCTGATTCTGATGCATGATCAAGTTTGAGAGTCATTGCTTTATTTATTTATTTATTTATTTAAATTTTATTGAGTTATAGCCATTTTACAATGTTGTGTCAAATTCTAGTGTAGAGCACAATTTTCCAATTACACATGAACATATATATATATTCATTGTCGCATTCCTTTCCACTATGAGCTACCACAAGATCTTGCATATATTTCCCTGTGCTATACAGTATAATCTTGTTTATCTATTCTATATATACCTGTCAGTATCTATACATTTCGAAATCCCAGTCTGTCCCTTCCCACTTTAAATTGTACAAATACATTTAGGATTCCATTGACTGAGGAATCTTACCTATTGACCAGTTTTTCAGAACTGGGCCACACTTAACATTCCACAGTTAGTAACTTTATCTGTGAAAATCTTTAGATGATACTGAAGCAGAAATAAACCCCATGCAGCTCAAACCATTCACTACTGTTGGATTCCTTCTAGTAGTCTAAGTACAGATTCATTCCTGACTTGATGGGATATACACATGGACCAAACTCCAATTTGAAATAATATGAAAAATTGTCCCAAAATATTTGCTAAAGTATAATTCTGTCTCAGAAGCTTGTGTATTCCTGCCTCATTTTAGCAAACAAATTCTATTAGTCAGACCTTCAGATTATAGTATAATTTGTTGCATTTGAACTTCACATGAAGTCATTTGGCATAGATTACTTAATGAGTGCTCTATTGAAGTTATAGAATCTAATTTTGAGCATAAATAAGATATGAGCTTATTCATATCTTTCCAATGCATGCAGAGGCTCATCCATTTGTAAGGAATCATTATATTTGCTATGGTGTGTGCAGGGTAAAATTTGTTCTTTGACTTGTCATAATAGTGCAGAATAGATGCTAGCCCTGTGCGAAATGACGTTTTTGAAACATCAGAGAGTAGTCTCCTTAATAGTGCAGAAAAGATGCTAGCCCTGTGCGAAATGACGTTTTTGAAACATCAGAGAGTAGTCTCCTTCTATATTTTTTGTCAATAAACATAACCCTTCATCTTAAACTTCAGGTGCCAAAGTCAGTGTGTAAGTGGGAAGCATTATTTCATCTATCTTGCAAAAGGATGTGGAAGAACAAATATATCTAACTTCTGTCCTCTTCTACAACATGAGTATACAGATTCTTTTGGTTCTCAATGGAAAGCATGACTGAAATCTTCAAATATGAGTGGAAATACTGTGTTTTAGAAGGATAGGCCTTAGTCCTTTTTTTCTTTCTTCTCTTTTCCCCTATTTCTTCTCTCTAACCCTTCAAGGTCAAGTGTTAGTCCTTTGTGAGGAAGGAAGAGGCCATGGGTAACTGTACTTTTCAAAGAGCACTTCTGAGTTGTTTTTTGAAATAGCAATCAGTAAAACTCAAAGAGATATGATGTGAAATGGAGCAGCAAGTAAAACTAGAGAAACTGTAGAATATCCATTTTTCCATTGTTCATTGACTGATTAGCAGCTATAACCCAGACTTTGTATTCAGAGATAGATGGTGGTGAAGTAATAAATAGTGCAAGTTTCCTGTAATCTGCAGCGCTCAATCTTCTGGAAGACAAAGCCATATGCTAAAGTGGCTAAACAAACAAACAAAAAAACACAAAAAACTGGGCCTGAGAAGAGTACAATTATTTATATTATAGCTCTGATATATTAAACTTCAAACTAGATAATTGACAACCCGAGGTTGTCATGTGTTTATATATATATATGTGTTTTACAATATAAACACATGATATTTATCAACTCTAATCAAAAGGAATACATGGTTTGCTCTGCCTTTCTATGAGTTTGGTATCACATTATTTCTCACCAAAAGAAACATAGGATCACATTAGAACGTGACTTAGAAATTATTATTGAAACTGCAGGAATAAATTTTTGGAGGCAGGGTGATTTTCTTGGAGATAGAAGAGACTTTGGACCCAAGCAGATTTAGGTTAAAATTTGAGTTATGTGACTTCAATAGTTATTTTAACCTTTCTGAAACTCCACTGCTTCATCTGTGCATCTGTGAAGTGGTGATAATAAATACCACAATATATTGCTATGGAATAATTAAGTGAGATGATGTTTGTAAAGAGCCTGGCATTTGGTTGGTGCTCAATAAATTTTAGTTTTATTTGACACACATTCTCTTTAATGCTTTCCCCTTTCATGTGGAGCCATGTGTCAGCCGTTAACTGCTTGCCGCTCCATTTCACATCATATCTCTTTGAGTCTAAGAAGTCCACTTTAAAAAACAAAAATGATTACACTGGATACCGTTCCGTTGTTCAAACAGTGCATGAACGTTGGTGTGCATTTGCTGTATACCATGCATTCTCACTGGTCTCAAGGGGCAGTTGGAGTGGGTGGTGAGATGAAGGATTACAGACTGGAGAATTAAAGCCATAGATAGTTTGGACTGACTGACATTTAAGACAGGTAAATGGAAGAACATGAGGGGAGTTGAAGAATTATAAGCCAAGTGCCATTTATCTTTAAGTGTTGGCATTAACCAGTTCTCCGAAGGTTTCTAGTATATTCAAAACTCCCTATGTTGCTATTTATATCTTCATCCTATTTTGACTTTTTCTGTCATTACTAGTAAAAAATAAAATTCTGTTTTTTTTTTTTTTAAGACATGAGGGAAGTAGAGAGACAAACTGAGTATCTGCTTCATATTCCAAAGAGTCTGGAAAACAACCTATCAGATAGAAGCGATTGTAGTTAGTGTCTGTTTATCAAAGCTAAGAACCAGAAATGACAAGGTATCTTTCTACTGCTTTTGATGACAACAGTAGTCCTCACATATTTATTAAATAAGGAAATAGTTAATTGCATCCTGCTAGACAATGTGGTAGATACTAGTGATGCAGAGATAAATAAGACAGTCTTATCGTGATGAGCTCGAGGTTTCTTGAGGGAGGACATGTGGTTCCCATTCCCAAAGGGCCTGTTTACAGTCAAGCAAAATTTCCACTTAAATGATAACACCCTATCACTCAAAGGAAAGGGAAAAGAGATACAATGGGAGGGTAGGATTAAGGAAGAATATAGTTTTTTCTTTTTCTTTTTTCATCTATTATCTAAATCATAATAGGATATTGGAAAATAATTTAATTTATTGGAAAGTAAGAATAGTAAGGTAGAAACAGAACAATGTCTGTCCTTTCTTGCCTCTGTATGTTCTACAGGTTTATAAAGGCATGTGAGGAAAGCAATCTTTAAAAGACTTCTATGACGTTTTGTGCATCATTGACAAAAAAGACATTATCTACCTTATGGATGCTTTGTAAAATACCATAATTAATGCAACTCTTAGTATGCCTGGTAAGAAAACACTAACACAACATACTATTTCCATGGTTTCTCCAGTTTACTTTTTTATATTTACCTAACATATGCTTCTGGGGAATTTCTGAGAAGTGAGCATATCATATAAAATGAGTCATTTATTTACAATTGAACGTTTTTTACATTAGTAGTTGGGACTGCCAATTTTGAAAATAAATAAATGCTTCTTGTTAATTTAAGAATGTGAACCATATGCAGGAGCAGTCATTCTGGTAAGTAGAATGGTTTGTATCCCTTCCTGACAGATGTCTGCACCCAGCGTACATGTATTGAGACATAAAAACCATAATCATAAAGACCTCACTTTTGGATTCACTCTTAGGTTAAAATTCTTTTATCTGACAAAGTCTCCACACACTTCTTAGAAGGAGAAAACTCCAGGGATTAAAAAAAGAAAAGAAAAAAATCCAATAGCACTGTTCTTTAAGTAGCACAAAGCCTTTTAAAGATAATACCTTACTACTCTTTGAAACAAACCTCCTAGGTAAAGTGACATTATTTTTATCGCCAATAACAAGGAAAACCAGGTTTCACAGAGATCAAATGATAATTATTGACACACTACAAGTAGATGGTAACGCCAAAAATGAGTTTTCAAACTTAAAGCCTGGTTCTGTTCTTTCACTAGACAAGGGATGGCCTTGTTTTCTGCTGAGAATTTTATTTCACTTTCAGATGGTTGTATTTATTTAATAATATCTGTAGAAACAATGATGATCATACCAAAAAACTGGTGATTTCGTTTGTTTGTTTGACCCTTAGCCTCGAGACCCAGCATTGTATCCAACACTCACCGTTCTAGTCTACTCGCACCCTGATTCTCCAGATGAAGTCTGGTGATATCCACGGCCTCTTTAAAGATTGTGATTTGAAAGCATCCTTGGGGAGTGAGGCTAACTCAACAAGTGTTATCTTCTACTGTGTGCCAGATACTTAAATACTCACTTTCTAGTTTCACTCTTGGTCACTTCTGGAGTATAAGATGTGAGACGTCTACTAGAGAATATCTGGGGTAAATAGAGATACAGTAACTGTTGCAGCCTTCTACTGTCCCGCAGGCAACAAGCATGGGAAAAAGCTGTAATTTGTAGCTAGAGTGAACTGTAGGCAAACGTTAAGCCAAAATGTAGAAAGAGTTCAGGTTCTTATGACACCTTTAAGTCATTGCTCTAATTATGTGAACTAACTAAATGGATTTTCTGTTTGAATCATTTTGATGACATATTCTCTTAAAATTCTTGGTTTTGAAGCATTTAGTTATAAATATCATCCTCTATATAAGTGGACCCCTTATGATAGCTTGTTTTTTTCACACTGTCCTTGTCTATGATTCCAATTTATTCCTTCATTTGTAAGATCCACAGGCTTTAAAAGTCCGCCCAATAATTTTCATTTATAGGGACCCCTGCTTGCAAATTTATTCTTCCTTATTCAGTCCAATCCAGCTACTTTCCTATTTGACTTGGGCTTTTTATTTTATTTTTTCCTAAACTTTTTCCATTGCCTTTCTATAAAATACCTGTTATATTGCCAATAAAATATTCTTATGGTCTTTACTTGTAAGAAGAATGTTTGCCCCATTTCTTTGTCTGATGTGAAAACTACCTTTCCCCAGAAGGTAAGGTTTCCTTTTATTCTCCACACTTGCAATAGACTGAATATTTGTGTCCCCTTGAAAATTTACGTGCTGGAGCTTCGATCTCCAACGTGATGGTATTTGAATGTGAGACCTTTGGGAAGTAATCAGGTTTAGATGAGGCCAAGAGGGTGGATCCCCCAAGATGGGACTGATGTCCTTATAAGAAGAGGAAGAGACACAGCCCCCTCTGCCATGTGAGGATACAGCAAGAAGGGGGCCGTCTGTAAACCAGGAAGAGAGCTTGCACCAGACACGGAGCATTCTAATCTCAGACTTTCCAACCTCCGGAACAGTAAGAAATAAATGTCTATGGTAACTAGTTGTAGCAGTCTGAGTTGACTAAGAAAAAACTACTAAGATTTTATCATTCTTCCAAATTCTAAGAGATAGGGTAGCATTCTTCTAGTTCTCCACTACTCCTTTTCTTACATCACCTGCTAATTCTTTTAAAAAGTCTGTCTTTTTAAATTGAAACCCTCTCCATACACATCACTGCCAAGTACAACTCTTTTGGCTTTTCCCCCACAACACAGAAAAATAAAAATAAAACACATGTGAACTCCATCCAGTTTTGTGCAAATGATCTGTCTAATGCCCTTGCCTTTTAGGACCTGGGTCTCTTTCTGTTTCAGATCTTTCACCTCCATTCTACTGAAGCTCAGGGGCCATTCTCTTGGTATTACATTGGGTACCACTTGGAATTGCTTCATCTTGTATCAGAGATCAGATTCCCTGAGATGCAGAATTTGATACAGAGATTAGAGATCAGGTATTACTAGAGACTGCTCTTTGGATCAACTCCTTTGGAAGAGAAAGACAGCAATAAGAATGGGTCAAGGGACAAGCTGGTCTGCAGTAAATGCTTCAGGCAACCCACAGGAAGTGCCAGAGCTGGCAGGCCACCTAAAGTTGTCTGTTTAGAGGAAGGGGGCTAACCCTTCAAACCCTTGTCATGTCCATCAGCCATTTGGATGCTATTGTCCCAAGAAGGGACCTGGCCTTAGGCAGGTCTACTACCAGCAGCCCAAGGAGCCATACAAGAAGGCAGATAGCTGAGAGTGTTTCACCATCTGCACTCGCAGGAGCCAAGAAAAATCCTTTGGTCCTGAAGGGATATTGGGGAATTGCATGACGGTATCAGTTACATTCTCCCACTATACTGTTTGGATAAATACATCTCATATGAGTCCTGGAAATAGCAACTCCCAGGAGATCGAGGATCAAAAATGCTGCACAAGGATAAACAGGAAAATTTATTGTAATTAGTATACATTTTTATTTCCTGAGGGACTGCCTCGGTAATGAAAGGTTGAGTGTGAGTTTTCCACATCACAGCACTTTAGGGTATTATGATCCTTTTGCCCTAAGCTTAGCGATATAAATGTGTGTGTATCTTTTCTCCCGAAGTTTCTTTTTCAGGAGATGATTTTGTATAATTTAGTGAATGGAGTAATTTTTAAATGAAAATAAAATACATAATAATAATTGTTCACACTTTTGAAGATCCTTACTATGTACCAAGAATTATTCTTTCTTACACATATTAGAATTCACTTAACTCTGTTACCATTCACACCTTATAATTAAGGAGACTAAAGCTCCGAGAAAGAGTAAATTATTTGCCCAAAGTCACACAGCTATGAATTTGACCTCAGCAAGCTGGCATTAGTGGCTACACTATTAAACACGAAGTTATGTTGACCTTCTAATTCCTTCCTTGTAACTCCAAGAATTGCAAAGCAACTTGTCTAAATACCCTCATTGGTGACTATTTCCAGAAACTGAATGTGAAGTTACATAATTTTCCCCTTAGAATTTCTCTCTTTTACACAGTATTCCACAGAAAGACTGAAGGGAGTGTTACCAATGTGCCCTCCCACAGTTTATTTTCTTCGTATCTTGGCTTTAAGATAAATTACTTTCAACCCATATAGAAAAATGAAAATGAATAAAAAACAATAGCCAGCATACTCATCCTTGAAAGACTGTAACAATTGGAATAGACAAAGAGAAGAGCAGAATAAAAAGATTTCTTTCTTCTTCTAATTTTTATAAAATTAATTACCAGCTGAATCTTATCCCTCTGGGGGATGGGGCTGGGGAATACAGTTACTGAAAAATGGCAATGAAAATGAAATCAGTCTGCTTTTGCAAACCAACTTTGCTTCCTACACACTCAAACTTAGATGGTATACAATTCAGATAATTGTAAAAGTTTTTTCTTGTTAATTTTCTTCTAGATTTTAGAATTAAGTTTAAAAATAGCCATGAACATAGATGTGTGAAACAGGGACAAATATAGAAAAACAGAGAGTGTTAAGGGAAAATAGAATAAAATGAAATTTTATGCAGTGACCCAGTGCCATTGTGAGAACTCAACACTTCTATAAATTTTTTTCTAGGTCCAGTATCATATAGATGCTCAGTTCATTACATACTCTGTTTCATTTTCTGTGAAGTTCTACTGCTGATGCAAACATACCTGTACCCTTATAAATGCAAATATCTTGTGTATTGCAGATCAAAATTCTTTAGCTCAAAAGGACTATCTCATAAGTTCTATTCGTTGCATCTCAAGGGATTTCTGACACTTTAACCTTCCTTATCTCTATAAATCAGGGAAATTAGAGAAGGAAGAAAGATGAAAAGAAAACGAAAACCATTCTTAATACCATCATCTAAAGATAAGTACTATTACCATTTGTGTGCATCCTTCCATTATTCTCTATACTTATTTTGTACAGTCAAAAGACACTAGGCAGACTACTTAATTTGGAAAGGTGGGAATCCTTCTTCAAAAACCTTTAAGAATTTCAAGATGGTAATACCAGAGCATTAAACCCAAGTGTGAGGCTCTTCTAAGCATGAGAACTTCACAGGCCTCACACCCATGAGGCTGGTTTGTTTACTAGTATGTGAATATCGAATCGCAGGAGTCGTTGGAGAAGCCGCACACAGATATCTGAAACATACTGAGGCAAACTCAGGGGGACACGAGTTAGAAAATACTGTACGTACTTTCCATTTCTTCATATTCAGAACAGGATGTAGAATGAAATTCACTTGGAATTAAGAGTCCACACTTACATTATGGTTAAGCGAGAGAAAGTGAGACTGAAACCAGTAAGAATCTAATAGCTATCCCAGAAATACATGTGGGGAAGAACATACTGGAAAAATAAATAAAATGTTACTTAAATGAAGCAGCTAAATAGTAGATTAGGGGCCATCACTACAGGATATATCAGGAAATGTTTACTCCACTTACTGAAATTGGTTCTTAAAAATGAAAGCATAGAAGTATCCAGGCAAATTGGTCACTGAATGCTTGCTAGCACTTTTCTAAAATATACCCTTTACTGTTTATCATTTTATACTTGCAAGTATTAATGCAGGAGTACTGATAAATTCTGAACTCCTTTTGCAAATTGGAAAAAAAAAAAAGGCTGATTAGAGATTACCGGTAATGCAACTTTGATCTTGCCCTTGAGAGACTAGGAATTTATTTCTCCTAAGATTGCTGTCACCTACCTTGTAAGTAATCAGCAAACCTTGAGCCATAAATATAGGAATATATTTGCAAGTTGTAGAAACAAAATTATAGGCATATTTATTCCTTGCGTATTTCTGACAACAGTATAACTCACCACTAGAGATCCCTTAGTGAATTTTGGTGGCTAATTGATAGTCAGCTTTTGGTTATTTGCAATAATGGAAGAGCAATAATGTGAAGATTTCAAAGGAGTGGCTGATATAAACAATGACTTTTAGCAGGTTTTGCATTAAGATTTATTTGGTTAAATTTATTATTAATAACATGTTACAAGTCTGTATTCTCTCTGTCCATGAGGTCTATTTCTGTCCTATATTTATGCTTTGTTTTTGTTTGTTTGTTTTTGTTTTTTAGACTTGTGGTTACGGGGGGGGCGGGGTAGAGGGTGGGAAGGGATAGACTGGGATTTCAAAATTGTAGAATAGATAAACAAGATTACACTGTATAGCACAGGGAAATATACACAAAATGTTATGATAAATCACAGAGAAAAAAATGTGACAATGAGTGTGTATATGTCCATGAATGACTGAAAAATTGTGCTGAACACTGGAATTTGACACAACACTGTAAAATGATTATGAATCAATAAAAAATGTAAAAAAAAAAAAAGAAAACAGAACAGAAATTAGTAAAAAAAAATAAATAACATGTTACAATACTACTACTGTTTATAGTATTGGTACAATATTGGTGGATATTAGTGTAATAATATGGTATAATGTTATTAAGGTCATCAATATTTAATATTAACCATTACATAATTTATGTAAATCATTAGCCTATTATTAGAGAACTGGGTAAAATATTCACAAGAATGCTTCAGCATTTGTATCACTCTGTGTTAAACTCAATCTTTACTTATTTCATGCACTTGTCTGAGATTCTATCTACATTGTGAGCTCATTAAGTCACGGGAATCGTTACTTAACTTTTCTCCAAGAATACCAGTGCATTCATTTGAGCCTGGTTAGGTGTCAATAAGTATTTGTTGAAGGAACAAATGGAGGGATCAATGAGTAAGTATGTTGTGTGGTGAAAGGGCATTATTAGGGTGAGTCAGAATTGTCTGAGTAAGGCTTTTGAAAGAGACAGGTTATGAATGGAGACTTGTTCTCGGCTCAAACTGTGAGCAATGTAGCCATGTACAAAGGCTAGGATGGAGAATCATATTTCAAACAGAGAGCTGAACCAAAGGTGAAGGTAAGAAGGGTGAGGCTTAGGCAAGAGATGCAAGTCCAAAGCAAAAGGTTCTAGTATTTATTTAATTTTTTTTAACTACTATTTTATTAACACAAAAGTAAAGAGTAGAATTAGATATGCTCCTCATTTCAGGATATACTGTATTTATTAGTTCTTTCCTTAATCTCAGCCAGACTCCATTCCTGTCACCTTAATAGGTATTCACACTAATGTGTTTAATATATATGCTTAGGCATATATATATTTCTTTTTAAACAGTGTTGTTTATATATATATATATTTCAATAAGCCTCATTCTGTTCTGTATTTTCTCAGCCAGCAACATTATACAAGATACATTAATGTTGCAGCATAGACCTCTAGTTTTTTGCTTCTGACGGATGGATGCTTTGTAAGTCACTTACATATCCCTAACTCTAGTCAGCCACACCTGGAGACCTAAGCAAGAGGGTCCTTGTGCTTTATAGTTCCCCACTGTTGTCCACCTTGGGCTGTGCTCTCACTGTCTTCATTATTTTATCCTTTTTACAGTCTCATATAATTACAATTATATAGTATGCAACCTCTTTGGCCTGGCTTCATTCACCAAGAAATATGCATTTAAGGTTCCCCCATGTCTTTTTGTGGCTTGATAGCTCATTTTCTTTTGTCACTGAATAATATTCCATTTTAAGGAAGTAGTACAGGTTTTCATCCATTCATCTATTCAAGGACATCTTGGCTGCTTGTAAGTTTTGGCAATTATGAATAAAGCTACTATAAACATCCATGAGCAGGTTTTTGTGTGGATATAAGTTTTCAGCTCATTTGCCTAAATACCGAGGACTATATAATTGCTAGATTATATAGTAAGATTATGTTTAGCTCTGCAAGAAACCACACAACTGTCTTTAAGGTGGCTGTACTATTTTATATTCCCACCAGCAATGACTGAGAGTTCTTGCTCCACATCCTCCTCAGCATTTGGCATTGTCAGAGTTTTGAATTTTAGCCAATTTTTAAGGTATGCATTGGTGTATCTCATTGTTGTTTAAACTTGCAATTCCCTAATGACATATTGAGCATTTTTCTTATGCTGACTTGCATCTGTATATCTTCTTCTGTGAGGTGTCCTGATCTTTTGCTCATTTTTCAACTGTGTTGTTACTACTGAATATTGAGAGTTCTTTGTATATTTTGAATTCAAGTCGTTTTCCAATATGTGTTTTGTACATATTTTCTGTGAGCCTGTGGCTTTTCTTCATTTTCTTAAAAGTGTCTTTCACAGAGCAGTCTTTTATTTTAACAAAGTCCAACTATCTTTTTTCTTGCGTGGATTGTGCTTTTTTGTGTTGTATCTAAAAAGTCATCACTATAGACAAGGTAACCTAGATTTTTTTCTTATCTTCTAGAAGATTTAGAGTTTTGTGTTTTACTTTTAGGTCTATGACTTTAGTCATGTGGGGTTTTGCTTGTTAACTTCTATATGAGAATGTTTTAATCTTTCTTTTTACCATTGATGTTTAATTTCAATGAATTATGGTAAAGAAATAGTCTGTTTAATGCTTCAGCCTGTATCATTTGTTCTTAAAATTCATTTTATTTTGTGATCATTGATTTTGCAATTTATCCCCTCTCCATATTATATTATATATTTACACATATGTATATATACACACACATATGCACATGTATCAATACTATAATAGTATACGTTTATACTATCACTCATATTATTATATATAATAATATATCTATATGTTTGTATATATATATAGTATTGTTATATTACTGTGTGCTTATTAATTAAATCACAGAAATCTTCTATACATATGTTTACCTCTCTGGATAGAATAGTTTCTGAAAATGATATTGTAAATACAAACAAAGGGGAAAGGACATAAGATTTAGCTGGTGGAGGCAGGTGGAGGGGAGTGCACTCAGAGCTAGCACTTTCTGTGAAACTACAGTCTTGCCTGAAGCTACGAAGTATCAGACAATTCTAAATTTAAAAAGTCAGACCTACTTCTTGCAGTCTCAGGATTTTAAGTTGAGAGCTATATACTGTAGTTCCAAATATTTAAAGATTATAAACCAAGATAATAAACAATTAAATCAATATATTCTATGCATTTACTTTGTCAAAGACTTAATAGAAACCTTAAAGGTGATATTTAATTGTCTGGTTTAAAAAGATTTTAAGGGACAGTCTAGAGTGTTTTTAATAAAATATTTTCTTTCCTAGAGCTTTACATACTTGTAGATTTATCTGTGCATCAGTGGATACTGTTTTATTTGAATCTGTATTACAGTAATATTGTATCCTTTTGTGTGTGTGTGTGAAAAGCTAAAAGTTTCCAAGATTGCTGTTTTAGATGTGGGCCGCTATTACTTGTACACTCACTGAAAAGCTACAAATGCTTTCAAGTAACCTCCTGAGCCCTACACTTCGTAAGCATTGCTCTCCAAGCTGTAATGAATAGATGTTTAATGTTAGTGTAGAATGACAATGATGAGTCTGGCTATGACAAATTAGCTTAATCAAATATATCAATTGACAAGACAGCTGGATTTTTTGTTGTTGTTGTTGGGGGATCTGATTCAGATATGCAAACTTTTCTTTGCTGTCAACAGTTATATTAACAATGCAAATTAATGGGAATGTCTCCTTTTTGACATTTTTCTTCTAGGTCACATAATCACCGTAATCTGACCAAATAGTGATAATGACAGTGCTTGGCCTTTGCATTAGCCTTTTAGCCAAAAACCCTTAGGAGATATTGATTAATTAATCCTTTTCCATCTTTCTTGTTTGACAGCATTAGCCATACCAAAAAGTGGCCTTGGCAGAAAGCAAAGATACAAACTGGGAAATAATTTTCCCTCTGTTCAGCATGTTCCTTCCCACCTTTCCTTCTCATGATTGTAGTGCGGCACGTATGGCTATGCGAAAACGAAGGGAACTCAATGCCACCACAATCCATTAGCTGTGAGAACATTCAGGAGATTAGTTGCAGTAGTTGAGACACTCCTGGCCAGGATCAGTCCCAGAACATTGTAAATCATATCCATCTGTTTACTACCCCTGTGGTTTCCTGAGATGTCTCATCAACACAGAGTGTACTCCAGGCAAGCGAGTACTTCAGGAAAGTGCATACTGCCGAGGATTTTGACTACAAATTCCTGTGTAATTTTCTCATCTGAAGGATTGACCTGAGCCAACTGAGGGCTATTAGGACTTGTTTTGTCCCTCAGAATTATGCCCTTCACTAGAGTCAATGTAAAGTGGCCTCTCTAAACCATGCTTCCACATCTCTGTTTCTTTATTTGGTGGTTGGTTGGTTTGATATTCTTTGTTTTGTTTGTTTGCTCTAAAGGTATTCTCAAATGTAGAGGTTATCACTGATGCATAAGAAATTCTGTTTGTCTTCTTATCATTGCTTACATGGAGATCTGGCAGGAAAAAACACTTTATCTAAAGTAAGTGAATAGTAGGGAAAAAACTCAAAAAAAGTAAAAAGGAAACCTAATGTGAAAACTAAGTTTTAATGTATTTGTCTATTTATCATCCAAAATTATCTCTTTAATAGCCTCCCAAATACAGATTGTCTCAATAAAATCACACAAAAAGCTCACAGTAATTACATAATAACAAAGGAAAAAACCACCCAAAATCAACCTAATGTCAGAAGCTAAGAAGAAATTAACTAATATAAGACAGATATATTGAATTTATGAATCTCTTGTATCTACCACATGATATAAATTCATTTTGCGTCTCAAAGTAGAAATTACTATAATATAAATGGCAAATGACAATCTATATACCATCTGTGGCTGAAATGAAATATTAAAGTTTGCATTACACAGAAAGTTTGAAGATATATTGATTTCTATACACTAGATACTGCTCAGTGAGACTAGCTGAGTGTAATGCCCAAAGTCCATATTTAGTTAACTTTTGTCTATCTAGTCAGAGACTTTAAATTGCAGATGGCTACTGGAAAGATACAGAAAGACAGGATGATATTATCATAGTTGCTGTGAGAGAAATACCTTTCTACAAATCCCTGCAAGAGGAAGATGTAGAAGATAAAAAGACCTGGTAGATGTGTATATCAGGGATTCAAGATTTTCACTTATGATATTACCATGAATTATAAGATTTCTTGCAGTTAATGGTAGCACAAAGAAATCATGACAGAAAAAAAAGGTAAAATCTTGTGAGAAATGAGATTTGGAGTAAGAATTCAATCTACACAAGTACTTTATAGCCAAAACAAACAAATAAGCAAGAAAAGAAACAAACATTAAAAATGGACAGATAAGCAGTTGACTGACTCTGTTAACTTACTGAATCACTGGCTGGACAGATGTAGCCTAATTATAATACAAGGAAGTATAAATATGACAACATAGAATATATGGATGACACAAGTGAGGACTTGCCCCCACACATATTCACATATTAACACCACATACATACAATCACACATGATAGACTTGAATATTTGGGAGTAAAAATAACTTTTCATATTATTAACTTTTTGAAACATTTTAAGATAAATATTATTAGCACATTAAAAGAGACTAAAATGCTTTCTAAAATATCTCAGAAAATAAAAGCTATGTAAATATAATTTATACAACAGAGAGAGAAGAAAACAGAATTAAGGAAAAAAAAACAGATATTTTCTATTACAACAACCAATATAAATAAAAACCTATTAAAAGTCAAAGCTTCTTAGACTAGGACAAAAACTAAAATAAATTTTAAACAGAGTCAAATAATATAAGCTGCTTGTATAATTATTATAGCTAAGACACATTTGGATGCCAAAATTAAAAACCTGCATGTGAAACTAACAGTAGCTAATGCATTTGGAGTCTAGAAAACCAAGAAAAAGCTAGAAAAGCCATGTTAAGGAAGGAAGGACATTTGAATGTCAAAATCAGATGTTTCAAATCTCTACTTTATTGGCCACAGTATCATATATGAAACATTTTCCATCATTTCTGTATCTCAATTCATATTTTCATGGAAGAGAATCTTATTAACAGCTCATGGTAGCCATTTTGTGGGTAAATGTTATTCCATATGTACAATCAGCTATTTCAGGGACTTTGGAAAAGTGAGCGGATTCTAAAAAATGAGTGAGGACAAGACAGCTAATACCACCATCTTTGGTATATGAAAGTGACATACAAAACAAAATTACACAAAAGTTTGAGAGAAAAAACAGAGAACACTATACACTAAACAAATACACACATGAAATGCAGCAGTCCAGAAAGAAAAACATAGCAAAGAAAGTTTAAGACAAAAGTATTAGTATTTGTAAAATTCAGTATTAAATTTCTAGCTATATGAATACATATAAAGACAACTGTGATGAGTCACTCTATATCACACCACAAAAATAATTAATAATAACATTTGGGAATGATAGGTACAGACATCTTCTATGCCCGTGATAAATCTGCATATGTATATATAAACAGAGAAGGATAAATTTATAATACAGAAGAACAAATCTGACTTCATATTAGATCTGTTTCTTTAGCTCTAACCCTGTGCTGTTTCCTGTGCTTAGTCATACTGGTTCTGTATCTTTTGTAAAAGAATGTTGCCTGTAGCCTGAAATACACAGGATAGGTCATTCTCAAGGCTCTGACCTTTAAGGGTGTAACACTTTCCCATTCATATAGAGATAAAAAGTTGCAGAACAGAGAATAACATTTGTCTTGTTGGAGGTTTACAGGAACACCATGACCTGACCTATATAAACAGCTGCAAGAACAAAGGATTCTGACACCAAGAAATTTGCAACAACCAACCACACCCTCCCACCCCCCTTCTTTGTATAAAAGGAGCCAGAATTCTACTTGGGTAAGATTGTTCTCCAGGACATTAGTCTGCCATCTTCTCAGTCTGTTGGCTTTCTGAATAAAGTCATTATTCTCTGCCTCAACACTTTGTCTCCAGATTTACGGGCCTATCTTACAGCAAGCAGAAAGAGTTTGGACTCAGTAACAAATTGACCAACCAATCTACAGAAATACTTTCATGTTATTGGAAACATACTGCAAATACCATATAATATATATTAATTGTGCTTGAGGTAAAATATATTTTTTCTAGAAAACATTTATTACCAGAATTAAAAAAAAAACTGAAAGAACAAACTCTCAAAATATATTTATTCCTAAAATTACATCTAAAACCACAAGTCAGATGGCAATGAGAATAAGAAAGCTTTCTGACTATTCATTAGTTCTCATGTGTTCACCAAATTCTGAAATAAGTAGTTTTTTTTAAAGTATTTTAGCCATTCTGCCCTCATTTTGCTTATATAATTGTTGTATAGAACCATTCAAATTTTACCTGAAAGACATTTCCACTGGGGCATTAACATTACATAATAATTTAGACTAGCTTATAGAGAGCATTTCTGTAACTAATATATTTCAGTAGCATAAATATGTTTTTTCATATTATGAATAATGACTTATGTACATATGCTTTTTAGATGTCTTATAGTGAGATCAGAAATTTAAAAACCTTATCCTCAGAGATATTATGTTGACTTGAAATTCTCAAAGAGACATTCTTCCATATGTCTTCTTTCTTCATCTGCGAAAATATGTCATATGGGCACTTAACTTCAGGATCAAGAATGCTTTATTTCAATTTGTTAGTTTTAGAAGAAACACACATAAAATAGTAAAAGAAAACTCTCTGCAACACCCCAGGATTTTAAGGTGGTTAGTCTGTAAGTATATTTAAAAGCATCTTGTACCTACATTTTTATTTTCAGCTAAAGAGTAGTTTGGCAGGTAACAATTGGAAAACAATTCCCTAGATAATTTCATATGAAAATCATCTTACATGGTTTGAAATATGATACAAAGTTGGAGCTTTAGTAAAGCTATTGGTGAGTTATATTATACTGATACTACCTGAAAACGTGATGAGAATGTTAGCAATCGATGATGCTAACTTTGCACCTATGAAACAAAATTCCTCTGTAGAACTTAACGTATTTTACAATGGCTCTCAAAAAGCTTTAGATTAGATTTAATCTAATCCTGAGGTTGCCTCATGTTTATCAGGGTGTTTAGTAAATATGAAATAAGTAGGATGAATACTAATTATTGAATAATATTTCATATTCCATTTACAATAATACAGTCAACCAGTAAATGGGATAACTGTCTTCAAACATTTGTAAAATAAAAATATTTAAAATTAAACAGATTCCTGAATTCTTTCTTCAAGGTTATCAGCTGGGTTCTGAGTATCATAAAGGAAAATGGTTTTTCAAAGTTATTATATTTAATTTGCATATTAAATATTAATAGCAAGGAAAATAATTGTCTATAAGAAAGATATCTTCTATGTGTGTAATCAAATAGAAGGGAAAATTGATAATTTCATCATTAGATTACTTTTATGAAAATGTAAAATTATTATGATATTATGTTATATATATATTTTAAATTCACATATAAAGACTTGGAATATAGGCTTATGTGGAGAGCAGCATATAGATAAAATGATTTCTAACTTTACCTCAGATTTATGTTTAGTATAACATATTAAATATAATATGTAATTTATTATATATGCATATATATACACATACTAAAGTCAAATATAACCGTAAACGTTACTTTGAATTGGGGCTTGGGGCTTGTTAAGGTATCAAATCCCTCTTCAACTTCAGCTGGGGCAATGTTATATTATCAAATACAGTTTCAATAGTGTGTGCTTTCAACTATGACTATTAACAGCATTGATTGGTGAAAACCACTTATAATCAAAGTGCAAATATAAATAACATTACGAAGTGTAAGTATAAATACATAGTCTCAAAATTCTGCTCACAGAAATTCATTTTAGGAACTCAAATCATCAACAACATGGTTTCTATAAGAAAGCATATTGTGTTCTAATGGAGCTCAGAGGGTAAAAAGAGATTTAAAAGGACTATGATTTTGAGCAAAATTTAGAAAGGGGAGTGCTTTTTTTTACTCGGCCCTTAAACCAAGAGGCATCTTTTTAGTTCAAACTTTACCTTTTAAACTTATTCTCTAAAGAAATGAAGGGCAAAGAGAATTCTGATTTTCTTTTTACTGTGACCAAAACCTAACCAGGAGCTTTCAAGCTGTTTCCTTTTCTCCAGTGTTATTTATTTGAATTCCTAGGATTTATTTTTCTGCATTGCAAGTACATTTGCCTTGATTCCTCACATTTTCATCATTGTCAAGTTGATACATTTTTTCTTTGTAGTCAAAATCAAAAAAAAAATCTTATAAATATTTGTCTATTCTAATGACTAATTTTTAACTCAATCAACTTCAAAAAATGCACAATTTTTGCAGGGATTAGTAGAAACTCTCTGCATTAGTAATATGGAACTTCAAACATAAACAGAGTATTTCATTTGGTTTCCCAATTCTCCTTTACAGTTGTGCTGTGTACAAGGTACTGTATGATATGCAAAGTGGTTTTAGTTCTAAAGAGCAGCCTTGAAGTCATTTATCCTGGAGGATATGTATATTAACATAAAACTGAAACATCTTATGTTGATAACTATGAATTAACTCTTTATTGTGCTACATGGATTCTGACTTCCTTTCACTGACTGAAATCCTATCAATGCAATTGATAGCAATTTCAAGGCTTGAACTGAGACAGTGAAAGTGTTTGAAATATAGAGAAACGTCTTCAAAGAGACTTGAAAGAATGACATGGAATATTTATTTTACAGACAGTTTTCAAGATGGAGGAAAATCATTTTCAAATTGATATAAATACATATCTAAATTTATTGATAAGCACATGTTTTTAAAGTAAAACTGAATCTGGATAGGTTCAGAGGATCAAAGTTGCTCGCAGATTAGAATTCCTATGAGCAGGAACTAGCCTGCACAAAAGTCTAGCTATGAGGATAGTAGTTCAATGTTTAAAGGATGTGAGGGTACTTTTTTATTCAACAATTACTCTGGTTGGGACAAGCTAATACAAAGCACAGAAATATAGTCATTACATAAAAGTAGTTTGTTTTTGGTTGTTAAATCAGGCTTTTAGTACTTATTGTACATTTACTGTCCCCAGGGTCTTTTTAGGTGGGAGTGGGGTGTTGGATTGCCCGACAGAGAGTTTAGAACCTGGGTGATAACTTGTTCATTGCTTTACTGTTGGTCTTTTAACACTTCAATAAATCTCCAAATTAAAGGATCATGCACTACCATAAGCTTTTGAAATTTGTTATGCCCGCCATTCACTACATCAATCATCCTGTGATCATGTTCAGTACTTATATATAAAGAATCCAAGTTTCTGGTGGAAATCTTGGAGTTACTGGTCTTGTTTTGTCTCTGCCATGCCTTCCACAGACACACATTCTCTCGGCATAATTTAGTAGGTCATCTAATTTTTCTGCACTCTCCACAATGTACTCAAGCTTCATTTACATCTTCCAAAGGCACAAATGGAAGTCTCAACGTGGGTGCACACTTACAAGTGTTCCTTTCCATCGTCATATACTCGCAGGCTAGACCCAAAGAAGGTATTTTTCACCATAGTGATTGTGAAAAGTTAAAAAAAAAAAAAGCATCCTTTTACTTGTGCATTTGCATTTGGTAGGAGTGGTTAAGTCACGTTCACATATGCAATCTTGAAATCATCAGGCACAATGAAGGGTTACTGTCAAGATTTCTTCCCTATGCAAATACAAGTACTTTCTCATCTATATATCTTATGTATATGTTTTATTGCCTTTTCATTGTTAGTGCATAAATTAATGGTATAGTATAAACCATACTACTCCGTGCACAGTAAATGAGTGAACTGCACTGGTGCCATCTTGAAGGTGCCATTATTGAATAATGTGGTACTGACACTTAAATATTGAATACTGCCATAAGTTGAGTAACTTGTCATTTTTGTCATCTTGAGCAATGGAATCTTGTATAAGAAGTGGTTCTACAAGTCTGGACATTTTATACTTCTCTGGAATTTCAATTCCATGCAATGATGTTGGATTTGGAAGTCATATTTGTTTTGAATTCTACTTACTTTGCTTCTTTAATGACTTTCTTTCTGATAGCATTAACAGGACCTCTTTATCATGAATATTATGGAGTGTTCTTGCAAGTACCTGTGATAGTGTTGCATTTGGCCCTTCTTCTGTATGTATATTTTGGCCTATTCAGGATTTTCCTTACTTTCCCTTCAATACCAAATTGTGCTTATGTTTTCCTGTCTTACCTTGAATGACTTTGTAATGTTACCCAAATCCTGACTAGTTGCACATTGGGCACTGCAGATTCTCCTCTCATCATAGCACCAGTACCTTTCACACCTATCTCTGTTAAAGGAAAGGACATGGTAACGAAAACCACTATACTGTAGCACTGGCATTTTTGCCTGTGTGAGTATACTATTTATGCCACATTCTGATGAGAATTTTCAAAAAAAGATGTCTTTTTTTTTTTTTTTGGTAGCTGACTGACCAATGGTCACTGTTTCACTGGTTGAGGAAAACTTATTAATGTCTTATGGCTTAGACAGCTGGTTCAGTATGGCTGGATCAAGCACTGGGCTGGTAGGCACCAGCCAATGGTGTGATGGTACAAACTGATTGGTAGGTAAGTGTGGGAGTCACACCCATTAAAACCTCTTCAAATAGTGGCAGGCATTTCTTGCAATCTACCATAATTGTACCTCTGTAGGAAATCCATTCAGGGGAAACATCACCATTAACCGTGGGTGATGGGATAGTTATAGAGGGGTTGATGCACAATGTCCTCCTTGTGGGGACTCTGACACCCAGCCACTATGTGGTAGGAGAGCTACACCCATCTCACTCCTCCAGAAAAAGCAAAATACTCTGTAAGTGTTATGTCAACATGTTTGCACTTGACCAAGCTACTCCTTTCAGACTCTGCCCTTATTGAACACAACCACATCCAACCAAATGCCCAGTGGGATATTAACACACCATGCATCGCGATATCCCATCCTCCACTTGTCCTTTGTGCATTTCTCTATCTGAAGGACTCTTCCTCTGTATGTATATTAAATATAAATCCCACTCTTCTGCAAGATTCAAATCCTAATCCATCTACCTAATCCCAAATGCCATTATCAGCTAGGCTACCAAGGCAAGAAGGGTTATTATTGAATTTTAGGACAGATTAAGCAGAGAGATGCAACATGAATGTTTTTAATTAGTGCCATTTGCAACTGACCCTCAGTTGCATCAGCTGTGCTAAGTCAGGAACGAAGTCATGACCTAGGGGAACAAACCACTGTATTTTTATAATTATTTTGGGTAGGAATTGCACTGTTTATGAATTTCAGAACAAATAGATTATTTATCTTACTAGATATGCCTCATAAAGGAATGGAGAGCCTCCTGGATTCCCTATTGAGTTGCTTGCTGCCACCCAACACGAAGCAACTCTATCATTCTTAACGTCTATGAATTTTTCCTGTCTGTGTTTCTGCTTTGTCTCATATGACCTGTTGAAATTGAAAAGATAATTAAGGGCTTAGGTGTCAAAAAGCTCCTGAAAGTGGAAACTAAAAAATGAATCTCTGAATTATTTTTCTTTTTCAGATCTGCTTGACTTTCTACTGTCTGCAGAAAAAGATCATTTTTGCTTATGTAATGAAGTGTCATTTTCCTAGCATCTCTAAAAAGAAATGAGGATGAAGATGAGGAGCAAATTGGTCTTCAGGAAGTGTTAATTAGGGTACAGACTAAAATATTCATAGAAACATCCATACTAGCCACAACTAGAAACTACTCAAATGCCCATCAATAGTAAAATGGATAAACTGTGGAAATTCACTCAGTGCAATACAATACAGCACAACACACACAATGTTCATGAATTGAACAAACACCGTTGAACACAAAAAGCCAGCCACAAAGCATATTGTATGATATACTCCCTAAAAACAATAGTGGCCACCCCGGGGGTTGTACTGACTACAAGGGAGCATGGATAATAATCTGGATCACTCCTTATGTTATGTTTCTTGATCTGAGTTCCAGTTACATGGATGTGTAAAAGCTCAGTTTATAAATGTCTACTGAGTTGTATCTTTGGGATATTGTGGTTTTTTTCTTTATGTGTATTGTTCCTCAATTTAATAAAGAGGTTAAAAATAGAGGAAATAAGTATATTAACATAGAAGGTGAAAGTATAGCAAGGTGCCCTTTCTCCAGCTGCAAGTGGATGATTCTTTTTGTGAAAAAAAGTAAGTGAAATCTATCATATGTTTCCCTTTACATATTTAATTTACTAATCAATTGATATCAGTTTATCAATTGCTTAATCTACATCAAAGAAAGGGGGTTATTCTTTATTAACATAACACAGATTTTATACTATATACTATTCTTAACCTTGATAATTATCCAGAGAAGTTGTTTAGTAATGAATAAAATGTGTGCAAATATATTGTATGTGGCTGGACCTTAAAAAATGAGTAGGAATTTTTTAGTTCAAAACTTTAACTTAATTAAAATTTTAATTTTAATTTTTAATTGGAATTTTAAAAAGTATTTCAATAGCAGATTCACACACAGTTTTAAGAAATAACAGAGAGGCCTTGTACAATTGCCCAATTTCTGAAACGGTAATATTGACATTGATACAATCTAATTCTATTCAGATTTTCAAGTATTAGTTAGTTGTGTATGTGTATGCATGTGTGTGAAGTTCTATGTAATTTTATCACCTATGTAGGCTGCTATATCTACCACCAAAGTCAAGGTACTGAACACTCAAACATAATGGGTCCCCTGTTTTACTTTTTTATAACCATATCCCAACTCCTCTCCTTCCCTCTCCCCACAACTTTCCCTGCTTGTTTCCAAGCCCTGGCAAACACTAATTTGTCTTCCATTTCTAAAATTTTCTCACATCAAAAATATTATATAAATAGAATTGTACACTATGTAACTTTTGGACTTTCTACCACTCAGTATAACTCCTTGATGATTCATCCAAGTTGTTGCATATATCAGTATGTTCTTTTTCACTACTGAGTAGTATTCAATGGTATGGATGTGCCACAGTTTATTTAACCATTCATCTGTTGAAGGACATCTGGGCTGGTTTCAGTTTTTGGCTGCTACAAGTCAAGCTGCTTCATGAACATAGATCTGCCTCAGGGAAAACAAATGTGGGAGATAAACTTGGAAATATTATTAGGCATTAGGTCCTTAGGGATGTGGTTAAAAAAACGATAGGCTTTAACAAACAGGTATTTTTGCCCTATTACTATGGCAAATTAAGGATCACTCTTGGTTCCTTAGTTTGTGAGAGTCCTGATGTGATAACTCTGGTGACAATACTGAAAAGAAATCAGATGCAGTAGCTCTCAGCCATGGCTGAATATTAGACTCATGTGGGGAGCTTTTAAAAACCCTAACGCCTGGTCTGTACCACAGACCAACTAAACATTATGCTCTTTGAATGGACCTTGGATAGCCACATTTTTCAAAGTTTCCCAGGCTAAACCCTGGTGGGGCACCACTGGACCTATGGCAAGTAATACAATCATGAGGTGGTGCCTATAATTCTGGGGTGAAATGAAAAGGAATTTAGTCACAGGGAATAAAACAAACTGGATGGTTTGAAGGGAGAAATGTCAGTGTTCAATGATAAAGAAGACGTGGGGAAGAAAGAGAATAGATCAAGAGTTTCCCAAGGTTCTAGACTAAATTGTGAAGTTGCAGAATATTCCTCCTCATAAGGAGATGTTTGGAAAGTCTTTGATGGTGATGATTTATCTGATTCAGTGGTAATGCACTCAGGTAAAGATTTCTTAGAGGCGGCCAACATTTTTCATACTCAAAATTATTCATCCATTACCCCCATAAAAGTCAAAATTCCATTTTTATGTTAAAAAAAACACTTTAGACATCTTAACAGACACTAATGCTTTGTTAAATGCTTTCATTAGCAGTATACTGAGATGATCATATTGCTTGTCTTCTGCAATGAACAAGTTTCAAATCTGGATACTTGCTGCCATAAACTGAAATGAAATCACACCTTCATAATATTTGAAATTAGTTATAGCTCTGCTGTGGGTCTGGAAATCAGGTATTCAATACTTGGCAAGAGCAAAGAAGAGCCAAGTGGCTTTCATAATGTATTTTTAAATGAAAGTCATAAAGAAAACTCCATTTCATTAAAGTGCTTGAAGAGAGCTTCCTGAAAATGCTTTCAGTTAGAGAAGCCTGGCTCCCAGGTGAGTCTTGTCACTCCACAGCAGGTGAGTTCATTTTCCACGGTGGCTGAGTTTGGTGCTATTGAGTTGTTTTCCTTGTCACCTTAGGCAAGCTTGATGGTTAATGAGATCGCTAATAGGATATACAGCCAGTTACAGAGTTCTAAACTGGCCTGGATTAGCTATGACTAAAAATCAATTACCACAGTCCATTGGTCCACAGAAATCAGGGGTCATCTTATTTCTGTCCCTAGTGAACAGCTGTACTGAGTCCCCAAGAGGAGAAAAATATTACTAGCAAAATTGATGTTAATTAGCACCCATGTTGGCAGTCTGAATAGAGATACTGAGAAGAAAATTTGCAAAATGAGACTGGTTAAGGGCAGTAAAAATTTGTGTCACTAAAATTAGCCAAGTGTAATAAATGACTTTCCAGTGATTTTCTGAAGTCCCATATTCTTAATCAACACATTAAAAGACAATTTTATGACTGATGTGACATAGGTTGTACATTCCATTATTTATTCAACTATTTTACTTAAAAATATCAAATATTAGTAAATTTTCATGCAATCACCAAATGTTATTGGCTTGTTGTATATGTTTGCTATGACCAACACTCTCTAGCAGATTAACATTGGCAAGTTCTAGCCAGTCAACAAAGATTGGGTTTTTGCTCAGCATAGTAGATAATAATTCTATTGGTTGTCCCTTAAAATTCCACCTTTAGATAGTCTTTTATTTAGTTTAATACTTTAAGCTTAAAAAAAAATAGAAACAATATAGTTTTTCAATAATTTACAACTTAATGTGAGTGAATTTTAGACAATTACCTGAGTTCAGGCTGAGGGAAAAAGGCTAGAAGAATATAAGAACCAAAGAAAGAGTTTCAAAAATTAGGAAACATTTTTAGTAGACATTTCCATGCTTAAGGTATAATTTAGATATAAGCTGAATTTAATTAGTACTTTTTATTTTATTTCTTATGGCATCATTTTCTAAGATGAAATATAACTTGTAAAAAGATGGTGTTTTATTCCAGCAAAATCAATTCTGAGGTGGACATTTTTATTGAAAACTGAATTTATTTTGGAAAATTCATACAATTTAGCTTCTGCAATTTATAACTGACATGCTAGGAAGGATTGATATCTAAATTCAATCAAATATTTGTTATCATTTTCCTTTGAAGATGGAATTGTCAATGGAGTAATACTGGATTAGGCAGCTGGTGTGATAGCAAGCATTTCATGGGAATCACTGATTGTGGTGATGTCTTTTATTGACAAGCCTGAGCTTTGCTATTAAACAGCAGCGTAAAGGGTAAGATGCTGGCAGGGATTAAGAGATGGTTTAAACTGGCTGATTAAACTTTCCTAGTAACTTTACTAGCACACATTCATACACAAGTAATTTTTATACACAAGACAATATTCTTACTCCTACTCTGATCAATGGGATCTTAAGCAATTCTTTTCCTTCTCCAAGAATGAGTTCTGTACCATTTATAAACATTCCTCATACCTATGCATAAAGGCAAAAAACAAACAAAAACTGCATCTGCTTCTGATAATATTACCACCATCCTAGAAGAACATGGCAATACTTCTATAATTGTAGAGAACTTCAGAGTTTATAAGACGTTTTCATAAATATCTTGTTATATAATCAAAACAGATATCATGATCTTAGAACTAAGTGAGGATAGATAAATCTGGATATTTAGCAAAAGTATGGGACTGGAATCAGACACTGGTTTTTGACTGTTAATGGTGGCAAAGGTCTAGGGTCTGTTTTATATTTGAGTTTCATGAGTGCCTGTAGACATAAAATTCCTATATAGAAGTATCATATGTGCATTTAACATAGTCAAATTTATTTGTTTTTATTGAAGTATTGTCAGTTTGCAGTATTGTGTCAGTTTCTGGTGTACCACATAGTGATTCAGTTTTATATGTATACATACAGACATACACACACACACACACACACACACACATATTCCTTTTCATATTCTTTTTTATTATAGGCTATATTTCAATGTATTTCCCTGTGCTGTACAGTAGGATCTTCATAGGCAAATTTAATTTAACTCTTAGTATAAACAAACAAATGTATAAATGAATAAGAGAAAAGGAAAGAGCTGTAAGAATGCATGCAATGTATGGTGTTCTGCCTTACTTTATTTGCTTATCCTCCAATAAATCTAAGAGCATAGAGTTGAACTGCTCTTTCCTCAGTCAGTCTCAATCCCCATGTAGTTTTCATCGCATGAACATCTCACTATACTGAATAAAAAAGATACTTTTTTTTCACACTGATTGACCGTCACATTTAAGCCATTCTTGTGTTCAACTGAAGAAACAGTTAATGATAAAGAAAAAACTCTGTATCCTTAGTGAAGAATTCATATTAAATTTGAAAATGATATCAACTATAAATTTTTGAATTTGTCCATTTATTTGGTTTTGACCCGAGTTGCTAAATTTAGAACATAAAAGTCAGTTGTAAACCCAATTCTAGCATGAGTTTCTCATCCCTTGACTTTCATCTGTTAAAATATTTTTGATTTGGTAATATTGAAGCATGTGATTTTATGTATGTATATCTACTACCTTGCACATGGCAGATGCTAAATAAATCACTCCTTAGGATAAAGGCTAAGTGTACACATAAAAGCTAGTTAGTGTGATACCTAATACTGGAATTTAGGATCTTAGTTGGGTCACAGTGATGGTAACAAAGAAAATGGAGCAGTTTCAGCAGATAAAGGAATTGTGAGCTTTTATTTCTGAAAGTTGTAGCAGGAACTTTGCAAAGTGTGGTACATGGAGATTGATTTTCAAGGAAGGGACTCTAAGGAAAGGAAGATGGAAGAGATAAACTGAAGGTTATAAGGTCAGCAAGAAATAGATTAGGAAATGCCAGGTTATAACTGTGTCCTGGAAAGAACACATAGAAGAGAGAGAAACTGAATTTGCAGATTTTCAGGTTGGGAAATTGTTTGCCAAGAGGGGATATGAATATAATTCTTAAGGAGTTTATGTAAATATGGATGTATTTTCCAAATTATTCCATAGTAATACTTAAAATTAATAAGTGATTAATTGCAACTGAATTACATCTCTACAAAACAGGAAGGATATTTACAGGATTCAAAACACCAAAGGATTACTTTAGAGTAAGTAAGTTTTAGATGGCTTTAGACTAATTAAATGAAGAAAATCAGACCCTTAATTGGATTCTGAAAGCAATTTGTAAAATGGATACATATTCTTCACAAAGTTGTTGGGAAGTGAGAGATAATGTTACTGCATAGATTTAAATCTTAAGACCTTGATTTTAAAAGCTTGAGCGTAGGCAAGTTACTAATTCCTCTAAATGTCAGTTCACTAGTCTAAAAATAGATGTATTTATTTTTGTTTTGTAATTTTGTTGTGCAGTATGAATTATTAAATCTAAAGTCTTGCTTAACACCTGGTGCATATTCAGTGCTCTAAATATGACCAGTGGTCACAGTTAAAATATTACCATGGACCCAAAATAATTCCTGAGCATGGACCAAATTCTAACTGATTTCCATTTTAGCACTACATTCTCTCCTTCACTAGGGGATTTCTGCCATATGAGAACAATATTCCCCCAATGGCTCTTCTGAGAACTTCTTCCTACAGAAGGACCAGAGGTGACAGCTCTCCTTTTAGTTTCATTACCATTAATTTGAATATGTTCTTTATTCTGCCTAGCAATAATAATACATTTCTCTCATCCACACACCCTCTAGAGCTATTACGTGGCTTATCCTCTTTCAAACTTCAACACCTGTCACTCATCCTTACTCTTAGCTGTTGAATTTGCTTTTTACGTGTCTGAAGAATATAAAGCAAATCAAAACATGCCCACAAATTTCCACATTCACTTTTATTTTCCTGTATCATCTGTATCTATTAACTCAGTTTTTTATCCTGATAATAGTAAATGAACTCTCCTTGCTTCAGTCTCCAGCTAATCCTTCAATTGTGCAATAGTTTGTCTACTCTAGTCAACTCAAGGTCAGCCCTTCAGCAATTGCTCTCCTTTTTAGGATCATTGTTTCTTTGGTCTCTTCTGGATCAACTTTATTAACAGAGAAACATTCTACTTTTTTGCCCATCTTAAAAAAATTTTATCTTGATTTGCATTCTTCCTTTAGTTATTTCTTTACATTTATGCTCACGCTTACAGCAAAATTCTTTGAAAGTGTTGATTATACTTACTGTCCTAATTTTTTCCTCCTAATCTCTTTTAAACCCATGCAGATTAGTCATCTGTCCCCTTTTCAAACCCGTCTTGTCGATCTGACCAGTGACTTCCATGCTGATAGATATAAAGTCATTTCTTGGTCCTCATCTTAATAGAAAACCCATGGCATGTTGGTTGACTACTCTCCCTTCTTTTCTTCTCCTATATTTCAGGTTTTTCTGACTTCTTCAATTTATTTCTTCTTAGACTCTTTTTTCTGGTTTTCCCTGCCTGATCCTTTCATGACAGTGATTCAGGACTCTCTCTTTAGTCTCCTTGTACACTGATTTATACTTACTCCTTTGTTAATTTCATCCCCCTATAATGGGTGTACATATTGTATGCTTATTCTCAAATGTTCATCTCCAGGGTATACCATTCTCCTGAAATACAGGCTAATATCAGTCTGCCTACTTTGGCACCTCTACCCAGATGTCTATAACAGATACCTCAGACACAGCATGTCCAATACTGAACTATACTCCACCACTCAAAACTCTGCTTCTCCCACAAACTTTTTCATCAGTGTTGATGAGAATTCCATCTTTCCAGAGGTTCAGAACAGTAATTTCTCCATGGCTTCTTCTTTCACACTCAGTCATAGCCAAAGTTCATGCGGCATTTTAGAAGGCACTATATGATCTGACCTCTTCAATCCTGCCTTCTCTTTAACTCTTGTTTACTGACTCTGTGCCTTTCAAACTGACTTCATTGCTATCTAGCAAACATCTCATATAAGGTCTTCCCTTTCCCCCTCTTCCTGAAATTGCTTTCTACCTTTCCACCTGTCTCAACTTTTTAAACTGACATGTCATTTTCTTCAGTGAGGCCTGCCTGTTTTGACTATCCACCTCATCTCCAACATTCCCTATACCTCTTATTCTGCACCAATTTCTTTTATATTATAGAATCTATTTCTTTCTAATACACTGTAGAACTTACCTATTCATTACACTTAATTGTTTTTTTCTTTTTCTACCTCTTTCAACTAGAATATAGATGCTATAAGGATTTTTGTCTCTTTTATTCTGACACCTAGAAGAGTGCTTGGAACATAGGAGGGGATCAATAAGAAGTCATTGAACAAATGAATGAATTACTCGCTCAGAAAGATAATTCTTAATGTTATTAAAAACTAAATATAGTCTGAAGTCAGGCAGCATGATTCCTCCAGCTCTGTTCTTCTTTCCCAAGATTGTTTTGGTTCTTCAGGGTCTTTTGTGTTTTCATACAAATTTTAAGATTATTTGTTCCAGTTCTGTGAAAAATGCCATTGATATTTTGATAGGGATTATATTGAATCTGTAGAGTGCCTTCAGTGGTATAACCATTTAAACAATACTAATTCTTTCAATCCAGGAACACAATATAGCTTTCCATCTGCTTGTGTTGCTTCAGTTTCTTTCATAAGTGTCTTAGCGTTTCTGGAGAACAGATCTTTTACTTCCTTAGGTAGGTTTATTCTGAGGTTTCTTATTCTTTTTGATGCGTTGGTAAATGGGATTGTTTCATTAATTTCTCTTTCTGATAGTTCATTGCTGTTGTATAGAAATGTAACAGTTTTCTGTATAGTAATTTTGTGTCCTGCAATTTTACTGAATTAATTGATGAGCTCTAGTAGTTTTCTGGTAGTGTCTTTAGGATTTTCTATGTATAGCATCATGTCATCTGCAAACAGTGACAGTTTTACTTCCTCCTTTCCAATTTGGATTCCTTTTGTGTCCTGTTCTTCTCTGATTGCTGTGGCTAGGACTTCCAATACTATATTAAATAAAAGTAGTGAGAGTGAGCCTCCTTGTCCTAGATTCCTGATTTTAGAGGAAAAAACACTAATTCAAAAACATTCATGCACCTCAATACTCACAGCAGCATTATTTACAATTGCCAAGATATGGAAGGAACCTAAGTGTCCACCAACAGATGAATGGATGAAGAAGATGTGATATGTATAATATATATAAGTATAATAGCCTCTAAGTATTTGTGTGTGTGTGTGTGTGTGTGTGTATACACACACACACACACACACACATAATGGAATACTACTCAGCCATAAAGAGGAATGAAATTTTGCCATTTGCAACAGCATGAATGGACTTGGTGGCTATTATGCTAAGTGAAATAAGTCAGACAGAGAAAGACAAATATTGTATGATATAAATCATATGTAGAATCTAAAATATACAACAAACTAGTGAATATAACAAAAAAGAAACAGATTCACAGATATAGAGAACAAACTAGTGGTTACCAGTGAGGGGAGGGAAGGGGGAGGGGCAATGATGGGGTAGGGAATTAGAAGGTACAAACTATTATGTATAAACCAAGCTATAAGAAAATATTGTACAACACAAGGAATACTGCCAATATTTTATAATAACTATAAATGGAGTATAACCATTTAAAAACTGTGAATCATATTATATACCAATAACACATAATATCATACATCAACTATACTTCAATAAAAAAAGCAAATAATAGTGGAACAGAAAGCAATGGTATACTGCCTATGAGTCTGTATGCATTGAAGAGCTGAAGGTTTTAAGATTGTGTAGAGAGGAATTAGTACAAAATTCCATTTCTTCATAGCATCTAATAGTTGTAAAATGTAACTTCTGGGAACATCATATACTTACTGACATGTTTTCTGACTTAAAATAATTTTTATCTCATGATTTTAAATATGCCAACAAATATTTATTCTTAAAGCCCCTTTTAATCATGAAATTTAAAGAATTTCACTTGGATTAAAATTTTAATTCAAATGTTACTATGATCTCAAAAGAGCAAATTCTAATTTCTAATTCTACATGTTATCTAAGACTGAATATCAGCACACTGGAAACTACTCCTAGAAAAATGTTACATACTGTAAGTCATTAAATTCAGATGCTATAATATACCTATCCATTTAAACATTTTAAATACATTACATTGCATCTAAAATATGATTAAAATATGTCACAGACACCTGATAGTTTTGTTTTTAAGATGAAGATCACTTAGGCAGAGAAATGGAAATTCCAAATCCCACAATACACGTCTGAGATTTAAAAAAAAAAAAAGCCTAGGAGTAGTGGAATTTAAAGTGAAAAAAGTATGTTCTTACATACCACTAACAGAGCATGGACATTGTCACTGGGAGAGGCAAATGCTGGGATTCAGCCAGCAGTTTTAAACTATTTTATCTAATAAATTATTTCCAAAAATTTTAATAGACAAAAAATGAGGGGAGGGTATAGCTTAGTGGTAGAGTGCATGCTTAGCATGCACGAGGTCCTGGTTTGATCCCAATACCTCTATTAAAACAAACAAACAAATAAACTTAGTTACCTCCTCCCCCCAATTTTTTTAATGTTAAACCCTAGCTAAAAGTAATGCTTTTAATGGCAAGTGATTGATCTCTGCTATCCAGGTATCATATAAACTATATAATGATATACTTAATAATAATAATTTTATTATTATTTAACTTTTAGTGAACATATACTTTGTGATAGACACTTTTCTGGGAGCTTATATTAAAGCTCTTCAATTTGAAAATTAACTTCTTTCTCAGAACATTTAGTACATTCAGTACTTTCTTATTGCATTTTTATGTTGCTTTGTGTGTCTTTTCCTCATCTTACTGTAATTCCTCATGTACTTGTATAATCTATAAGTCATGGTTGCATCCATGTAGCTTGACATCTAATAAACAATCAACTAGTATTTATGTATTTTAACTAAACTCTCAACATCTAACACCTTAACTGGAAATAAGATCGGGAGGAATTTGGAGAATCTATTTCAATTTCTCGAAAGGAGAGGCAGGAGTTTACTTGGGGAAATGCCTGGGTACGAGAGCAATGTCAAGAGACAGCTAGATATGAATTAATGACCATATAATTATGGCAGTTGCCTCTTCCACTACATTTTTACTCTCTCTCAAACCACGAGGCAGATTTATTATAAAATTTGGTTGTTTGGTAGCTACTGCAACTTGACAGCTAAATACATTATGTGGACCAGAGTATCACCTAATATAAGGTGAATCAATAAAGTTCAAATAAAGTCATTGACAATGCTGATCCATCTAACAATTATATGACATTGTACTACACTTCCCTGACAGGCTTATGCTTTTATATCCCATTAAAGCATAGGAAGTAACTCTAAAAGTACTTTCAAATAAACTGCAAAATAGAGTATGCCAGATATACTGAGCACTTTTTTACAGAGCATCAGTTTAATGGTCCATTTTCTACTTTTGACTGTGAGAATATAACATTATATGGATGACCCCTCAAACATGTAAGAGTGTTGTAGGTTTCTGAATGTCATATATTTCCTGTGGTATAACTCTTATCTTAGTTCTTAATTTCCCTGCGTTAAAAATCTAGAAAGAACCCTTTCACACCTTGCATACAAAAATGTTGACTAAAAATGCACATTCCAGTCACATGCTTTGGTTTTCTTTGGAAACAAGGATGAGAAAATGTCTTTATTTGGCTGATAGAGGGTTTTTTTTTTTTTTTTGCCATGTTGTATTCTAATTTATTTTTAAATAGACTTGATTTTTTTAGAGCAGTTTTAGGTTGACAGCAAAATTAGGAGGAAGGTACAGAGATTTTCAGTGTCTTCCCTGCTCCCACACACACATACCTCCCCCAGTATCAGCACTCCCACCAGAGTGGCACATTTGTTACAATCAGTGAACCTAACGAGACACATCATCACCCCAAATCCATGCTAGAGTATTAGTATAAGTATTAGCCAACTAAAGAGGTGGAAGTGAGTCAATAAAAACGAATTCATATGTATAAAAAAGATGCATTTAATATTTAAATATAATCTTTTGTTGGTTAATGTTTAGAGTTTTTTTCTTCTTTTTGATGATTCTATTTTACAAATGTCTCTGGGTTGTACGGAAATTAAAAGTCGTCAGACATTTTGGTTATATCTTGCCAATAAGGTGCTTGGGGAGGCATCCAATCTTTCCTTGGAAGTCCTTAATCCAATCCCTGGTGGGTTGTCAGATGTCTGAAAGCAGTAGGTGGCACGATCCTGTAGTCTGAATGTGTCATGACACCAAATTGTAAGGCTGTCTAATTCTCTGTTGATTTTATTATTTTTAGATGCACTGTGTATCTCTTCCCATAACACGAATCAGACTCCTTCAGGTGCCAGGTTTTGAGAATTTGCAACCTGACAAACTAAACCTGTCATAACAGTTCCTTAAATAAAGAAGATGCCGTACACCCCAGTTCCCAAACATGCCAGATACCACGGCCTTGGGGTCACGCCGGCCGCTGCCGCATGTCAGACTTGGCCTGCGTGGAGGTGTGCAGGTAGCGCAGCTACGCTGCCTCGCTCCAGGTGTGAAAAGGAAAAAAAAAATAAGGTTTTCATCAAAGTGCCTTTGAATATTGTTCCTCCTGAGAAGGCTGCCAGCTACTGTCCTTTCATGCTTACCCTTTATACTGAACCGCACTCAAAAGCCTTTAAAACCCATTGATGATTCAACGTGCTGCGCAGTCACAGTACTTCCTGTAGCTGGCATCCCAGCTTGAGACTAAGTTATATTCACCCTAAGATTTAGTTGAAGGAACAAGGTGCCTTGCGAGAAAGAACTCACACTAAGAACACTGTGATAGAGTTTTGTTTCAAGGATGGTGAGTCAGGATCAGAGAAAAAGGGTCATAGCTCTCTCTTAGTTAATCTCTCCACCCAGGTGCCAGGGACACATATACCTCAGTCCTTAGGCAAGACCATGGGAAGGAAAGAAGAGTTTCAAATAAAAGTTCCCTTTGTTCTTTCCAGCATTATCCACTCAAGAAATTGAACACACATACTTCAGGTATGTCATTGTCAGAAGCTTCTACAACACTGGGGAAAAACAAGACAAAACAGAACAACACAACACTGATTTCAGCAATAACACAAGACAAACGTCAGCACGCTCAATATTGGGCATTAGCAGCTCCATTATGATACTTAATGCAAACAACTTCTGGCAGAAGCCTTGGGGATCAGTGCTCTGGCGACCACCACAGGTACAGGAGTGTCTCCTTTGATGGAGTCCAATGACAGAGCCCTTGTCACTCTTGGAAGGCTCCATTAGATCAGTGGCATTCCTGCCCCTGCTTTTGTCATTAAGAGTAACAAGCTACACCAGTATCACAGAGACCTGGAGTTAGAGGGAGATGGGCTCAAATAATTGGTTCATGAAACATATTTGCAACATAACCCTGGAGGTTTAGAAAATTACTGGCAGGAAGCTGAAGACATCTTATCTTTTGTATTGTGGAGAGGAGAAATGTGTGATTTTAATTATTGTGATGCTATTCCCACTGTCTGCCGGAAAGGCTGGGGTATATGAACAATATTCACATGGTTATTTAAAATAATTTAAGACAAAAGCTAAATTGGACTTAGAACTAGTGACTCAGTAGGAGTATGAATTGAGTTTAGAATGCAGGATTGGGATGGGTCCTTAAATAGAAAAAAATCGACACTCTCAGGGATCCTCGTTGCTCATTTCTTAGATAAAACTAAGTATATTTGGGCCAAGTGTGGGGACAAAAGGGAACAAAGTGAAGCCTCTACTCTCAGGAAGTTTATATTCTAGTGCAAGAAAGACAGCAAAGAGATAAGCAACTTAAAAAATAAATTAAAAATCGTATCTTGATAAATATTATGAATAATAATAAGAATGAGTTACCAGAAAATGACAGGTAATGCTACTTTAAAGATGGTGGTCAGGGAAAGCCACTCTGAGTAGGTGATCATAGTAATTTCTTGTGTGATTTAATAATTTTTGCTGTTCAAAAAGTCAGTAACCTTGCTGTAATGATTTTACATGTCTCTTCCTAATTTCCAAGGCATATGCATATTTAGAAAATTGAGTGCTGTTTCACAATGGAATACATAAAACTATTGATTTTCCTTTTGAATGCATGTGGTTCCTCTCAGGTCTTCAGATGGTGACGTTTTATTCTACTTAGAAACACAGGTCTTTATTCTTCATAACTGTGCTTATGCATTGACTCCAGGCCTATTTTATAATTTTTAAATTTATTTATAACTGTTCACACCTACACGTATTTTTCTGTTGATACACTTGTGGTCTCAGTTGATATAGAAACAAAGGTATACTGCTTTACATACAGATAAAGAGAGAGACACACATAGATAGAGATCAACTACTGTAGTTTTCTATTAAGGTCTTTGGCCTCAGATGTGGTCTTGTATGATGAAAACATGTCTTATTCTTGGACAATTCCTAAAATGCAGTTTCATCTCTACACAGTTGAACAGAGACTAACTTTTAGGGGGTATGTGGATCACGCTGTCATTTCAAAAAGTCCAGAGCAAATGCAGCTGGTGTTTATCCTGAAGCCAGGGTCAAAACAGAGCAAGTATGCTTTACCAAGAGTAGCACTTCCTTTCTAGTGGGTGTCCGTAGACACAGATTTTGAAGTTTCTCAAAGAGAGCATAATTCTTTATTTTTAAAATTTACCTTCACTCTAATAGAATCAAAATATGTTACTTACTAAATTTTAATGCCTTAGACAAAAATATTTCAAGCAGATAGGGCTCTTTGTGCACATGTTAAAGAACCCAAACTGGAACATTGTCCCAGATCTCTGAAGCTTCATATCCTCTTGTGGATACAAGACATACGGCAAGAAAAATAATGAAAATATAAGAAATAAATGTAAATGCAAGAACCATGTTGACAACATAGGTCAAGATAGTGGAGGAAGCACTAAGTGAATATTACCAGTATGGACTGTGCCTACAATGACCACAAGGTGTAGTGAAGAAAGCTTTTATGAAGAACTGAGAACTTGAGCTAAAATCTTAAGGGAGTTTATCTTGGGAGATACGGAAAAATCATTGAGGGTGTTGATTGGAGGAAATGGGACAACAGGAATGTTTCAGAAAGTAATATTATGTTGTAGAATGGAGAATAGATTAGAGGAGGGAGAGATGATCAGATAAACATTATACTTAAACATTATACTGACATGAAATTAGTTAATTTGGCAAGATGTTATATATTTAGGTTTTACCAGGCAGAAATTGGTGTTTATAATAATGCACTTATTTTCTAACAACACTATGATATTACTGCAATTCTTTTGGATTCTCAGTTGCATAAATTAAACGCATAAATTAATTCCCTTCAAGAATGAGGAGAGTGCTTTGGAAATTAGATATATGGTGCCAATGGGGAATAAAAGCAAATGTACAGACGAGGTCCACAGGGAGGGAAAAATAGTTAGATAATGGAGCAAGGACAAGTTGGCAATCTTAGCAAAAATGAAACAACAGATGGGATATAATTTTTGTGAGTCCTCACACAGATGGTTCACCAGATGGATTCTGCCGGGTTCAAACAGCTTATGTGTGTTTTTCAGCTGCTTATCATGATAGGCAAGGCCACTTCTGTATAGGCAAAATCTTCGCTTGGTTCAGTTTATTGAAATATAACACTGAAATAAATTGGTAGTTGGTGGCATAATATAAAGAATTTTTATTAACTGCCATTTCTAATTAGACAGAGATCTGCAGATAATGTTATTTTGAAGACATTGGAATTCAGAAAAAACTCATAGGTCATAGTTTACAAAATGTAATTCAGTGACTTTATGTAGGTTAGAAGATTTGGGGTCTTTAATTTGGATTTCAGCTATTAATTGACCATCATCTTTTGAAACTTTACTTTTAAAAATAACTTCCAGTTAAATAACACAAAAGAATAAGATTTAATAAGATTGTAAATGAAGAATGATTTAAATATATCAAGAAAAAATTTCCATATAAATTAAACCCACTCTATATTGGCACTCAATATAATATAATAAATTGCATTTTGGTTGATAATTATACTAGTAAATGTCTATTAAATATTATATTAGTAAATGGTGTAAGTCATTATCTTTAACAAACTGCTATTCTGTATGTATGTGTGTGAGCTAATTCTGAAATAAAGATTCAGTACCATTCAGAACTATTTTCCTTCTTAGAAGGAACATCCCTTAGATAAAAGGGAAAATCAAGAATAAAACATTCAAACATTATGTGTCTTCAATTAATTACCTTTCATTAAAATACAGTTATATAGATTTGTGGCACAAACAGGGCTCTACTTTAATTTGGAGGCTGCCCTTTCCACTGTTAACAATATAAGATCTTAATTTGTGTGGTTTTAAATTCTTGCAGGAGGAATTTTTCTTATTGTAGCAATTGTAAGGCATCAATTTGTAACATCAAAGATCTGATATGTCTGGAGACACAAATAGCTCCAGTATGTTTCACATATAGTTCTCTTTAAAGACAAATACATCAGTGGCAAAATATTTTAAAACATATACAGAGTTGTATTGCTTTCCTAAATATTTTTATATTTGTTACTTCATTTGGATTGTATGACAGTTATTTGAGGTCAGCATGGCAAAGATAACCAACCCCATTTTACAAAAGAGGAATGTGGGCTTGAGAAAAAGTAATGACTAACTAAGCTTGCACACTTAGTTGATGTAAGCTTGAACTGTGGCTTACTGCTATCTAACCATTCTTACGGAGAGCCTACTGTACCAAGTGAACATGGGCTGGTGCCACTCTGTTGAGCCCTGACATGAAGTATGCAAACACAGGACCCTAGAGATGGTATCTATTCATAAGGAAACCAAACCACATTGAAGATTTTATTTATTCTCTCAACAAATAGCTTTATGCTTTATGATTATACCACTTTTTTTTTTAGCTGAGACTTAATGATTCTTGGAAAGAAAGAAGCCACTTTTACTATCATAGAACTTACAGTTATATTACAACATAATATAATCACACTTATGTGGTAGGTTTTTTGGAAACAGAAAAAAGAAAGAGTGCCTAAGTCCACCTGAGCATGTTTAAGAAGGCAAAAACTGACGTTTCTTATAATTTTGAAGAAGTTGAAACACTCTAGTCAGAAGAGGGATAAGGTACTTCAAGAGAGTAGAACACACAAATTATGTGCACACAATAGTACGCAAACATTTCAGTATTGCTCAAGTATAAATTCTAAGCCATAGAATGACAAAAGATGAGAATTGGCACAGTTGTAGCAGACAAATAATGACCACAAGACTGAGTAAAGAGATTAAGGTTTCTATTATCCAAGTAATGTAAAGCTACTAGAAGTTTTGAATAGAGGTCAAGCTGGTGAAGTGTGTTTATTAAAAATGATCATACTGCAGTAGTTAACATAGATTTCTGCAAAAAATATAGTGAGGGAAATAAGAGACTCTGAACTAGGCTAAAATAAGTGGAAATAAAAAAATAACCATAGAAATATTAAAATGTTTGAGCTGTGAGAACTTAAGTTGTTAGCTGCATTTGAAAGGGAAAAATTGAAGGGTTCAAGAAAGATGAAAGGCTGTAAAATGACTCAGATTTCTAACTTGAACCATTTGATGTATAATGATGCCATTCATCACAGTAAGAATTAAAGAAGAAAGATCAGATTTGGTTTTGGTGATGGGTTGAGGGGAATCAGGGGGTACAGAAATTAAGCAGATTAAAGATTTAATTTCATTTGTAAGAGGCTAAATTTGAATTCCCTAAGGGATAACGATATTTGTAATTTGGGTACAGATTTAGTAGAAATCATCCTACATTTAGGTGTTAAAGCCTTTCCTGAATGACACTCCCTAGGAATAAGTGTACGAAGTAAGAAAAAAAGACTATCAAAGGAAGGGAACACTGATATATAAGGTGCAGGAAAAGGAAAAGAAGTCTCTAAAACGTTATATCACCAACTGTTCTTAAGCTTTTTTGTAATAATTTGTTTTCTCCTTATCCATCACAAGAAAAGAAGGATGAATTCCATATTTAATTTATTATTTCATATTTTAGTTATCATTGTACCCTTAGTGCCTATAATAACATAATAGATACTAGTAACATTCTACTGTATGCATGGATGAATGATATTCAAGCAACATTCAGGAAAGCCTATTGGGGAAAAAAAGGAAAAGTTCAAAGAGAGTGTCAAATATGAGTGAGAATAAAAATATATTCTCAAGAATTTGAACACTTGAAGTCACACATTCTGGATAATACCTCTAGTTCTTCCTCCTGGAACTAAAATGCCATGCTTTTTTAAGGACAGAATGGAAGAAATATAATAGAAGTATGACTCTACCTAGGAAAATATCTTATTTAAAATTCATCCATCATTTATGTAATCCTAATTTTCCATATGGACATGGATAAATAATATCAAATTCAACCACAACTAAAGCCCAGATTTTGTGGCTTGTTCAACATTAATGCTCAATCAATCCATTTATATCACAAAAATTGATTCATTAAATAGAAATATATGAAAGCCAGCAGTTCTACAATTTTTGCATCTATCTACATGTAGATTCTGTTTCTTTATCTTCTTATACTGTGAAAAAGCAATCACAGATATAATCAATCTGTTTGACTTCAAAGCATTTATGTTTCTGAAAAACACCATATTGGTCATCTTAACTAGTGTTTTCATTACTTTGATACAGCCTAAGTCATAAATCCATCTACCACTTCAACAAACTGTTTGAAGGTTCAAGTTCTCATTTTCAAATAAATGTATAATTACTTTTGTTAATTGAAAAAGTATCACTAAGGTCATTATTATAAGATTTTCTATTTTATTTCTTGGAATTACTATGCCTTACTGGAAAAACTGTATCTGTATTATATGTATATAACATAAATACATATTATATAAATATAATATTCATATTTAAGTATTATTTGTGAGATACTGATTGTCTAGAATATCCACTAGTACTTATCATGCTCTCTTTTAAGTGTTTACACATACAGTTCTCATTCTAGACTGTAATCACTTTCAAGAAAAAAAGAAAGCAGCATATATTTTGTTCTGGACTTTCTGTAACTTCTTACAGAATCTTATCTTAAACTGCTTGCTGCCAAAGAGATTTTTTATAAATATAATTCTTATCTTTTTGAATTCCCTACCTAAAACTTCACTGGTTCTGTAAATAACTAAAGGATAAGCCTAAACCCCTCAGTGTATCCTACAAGTTTCTCCATAATTTGGCTTCTGCCTAAGCTCTGGATTTATCGCTTGCTTCCTCCCAGGCTGCTTCTTGCCTCAATGCCTTTGATCATGTTGATCCCAAGGCTTGCTATGTTCTCTCATCAGCCCATAGTCCTCTTTCTCTCCATTCTACTGTTACTTTTTGGCTATCTGTTTTAAAAATTCAGTTCTTGCCATTTTGTGTGTGAATATATCCTGTGTCCATTCATCCAGGTGGAAATGACAACTTGTAGTGTCTGCATTTTTGCAGACATATCTGCATATTTTGCATATCAGAGTCAAACTTCTATCACCCCACACTTCACATTTGGTTTTGCATTGTTATTATCATCTCAATCTTTACCTCTATAACTCTATCTGTAACTCTAATTTCACCTCTACCTCCACCTTTATCCTTTCACATATATCCATATGTAGATATATCTTACATATCTACATATAAGTATCCATATCATATCATCTATATCTATATCTACATTTGTCTATAGCATCCATATATAATCTATATGGATGGAATATGTTAGGATGTTACATATATATCTGACATCTATATATAGATATATCTTACATATCTTTATACAGGTATCCATGTGATATCATCTATATCTACATCTATCTATAGCATTTATATGTAACCTATAATGAGTATGTTAGGATATTATTTAAAACTGAGGACAATGTTTTACTATCTCAGAATCTAAGAATGTATTTGGCTCATACAAGTATTTATAGACATTGCTAGTTGAATGAGTGAATTGATGAATACAAACACTATCATTTCAGTGAAAAAAAAAGCAGATGAGACAGACAAGAAGACATTGATTTGGTAGTATGTAATGAATAAGGACATGTGTACTGGGGTCAGGACACCTTGTCAGTTCTAACTTCAAAATATGTCCAAAATCCTACCACTTTTCACCATTCACCTCCATAGCTATGGCCCTTAGTCTGAGCCATCATCCTCTCTTGCCTTGATTCTTGTAAGAACTTCCAAACTGTTCCTCCATGCTTCTACCTTTGACTTCTACATTGTATTTTAACACAGTAGCCAGAAAAATGAAAATGTAAATCAGATCATTTTACTCATTTGTCCTAGCCTCCTGGTTCCTTCATCTAGAGTAAAAGCTGAAATCTTACTATGGTGTACAAGGTCCTTTATGATCTGTCATTATATCCTTCAGCAGTCTTTCTCCTACCACCTTTGCTCCAGCCATACTGATACCCTTGTTGCTTGTGGATCTTGCTGGGGACATTTTGTACTCAGGGGTTTTAACCTGAGGATTTCTCTGTCTACGAGTGTTCTTTCCCTACTTGGCAAACACCATTCCTGTTTTGAATCTTTGCTCAGATATCAGTTTCTTCAATGAATCCTATTCTGACCAACCTTTTTTTAACACTGAGATCAACATAGTCATCCTCGCTCCACTCCCAGATAACTTCATCACCACCTCCTTAAAGTTTTGGCCATGAAAATGCACTGCTCAGATCTCTTGCAGATCAGCACATAATTGACTAATGTTTACATTGCTACCCTTTTCTATCAACGTCTGACAATACTTCTGGCCTCCTGTTCTCTCCATATGTCTCTTCAGCTCCCAGCCAACAAACGAGCATCATCAGAGTTTTAATAGCGGCCCATTCCTAGAAGGCCCCTTTAATGGAAGATTTTGGTTCAACAACTCTCCATCAGACTAGCCAAACCTTTCCAAGAACTGAGTCACAGTGGAGACTCTTCCTACTCAATTCTCCCGCCTTCCATCTCCCCTTAGCAAGAGTCAGATCTGCATTACAGTTTGAAGGCTCTTCTTGCCTTCTCTGGCTTCCTCCTCTTTCTCCTTCACAGAAGCTTTCCCAATCAATTTCTTGTGCATCTATTACTGACTTAGTATCAGCTTTTTGGAGGATTCAAACAGAAGTATTTACTATACTTTTTCTTTTCTCCAAGGCATTGATTTATATCAGGGTTTTGATTTATATTGGTGGTTGAGTTATGACACACAGAAGTCAATGACATTAAAGAAGATTTTTGTTACTTACAGTTCCTGAGAGAAAAGGTTATGCTTTACTATGCAGGGTCATAGGGAAAACACCAAGTTCAGTTAGGAGGCAGAAAAAGGGTGAAAGGAAAACGTGGCTCAGAGCCTTCAATGAATTTTCTGCAGGAAACAGCAGGGGAAACTGTGTAGGTTTGGCTAATTTGAATAATGTCAGCAGGCTTGGGGTATAGAGATAGTCTCTAGTGTGTCTGGAACAAGCCCGGATTTACAGCAGGGGAAATGCTGGTTTGGTGTGTGTGAGTTAGATAAAGAAAGTGGCTGGGTGTATGGACTCAAGATTGGTGAGAGGGTTTGTAATGTGATTTTCACTTGCCCATGAAAGCTGGATTATAGGGGTTATGTAAACAACTTCGGTTGTTATTTTGGTCCAGTGAGTAATTGATGTGATTACTAGATTCTAGAGAAATATCGAATCTAAAGACACATACACACATAGACACACAAAGACAAAAAATCCACAAAACAATAATGTATTATTTTCTAGCACAAGGCTTGCCAAACTACAGCCTATGGGACAAATCCAGCTCTTCACTTGTTTTGCAAATTAAGTTTTATTGGAACACAGCCATGCTCATCTTTTTACATATTATCTATAGCTAATTTCACACTACAATGGCAGAGTTCAGCAGTTACAACAGAGACCTTATTTTCAGCAACCCTGAAATATTTACTATCTGGCCTTTTCGAAAACGTTTGCCAACACCTGTTCTAGTCTACTGCCTTATTTATTTATTTAATGTTTATTGTTTGCAGTCTGATTTTCCCCAATAGAAAGTAAGTGGCACAATGAAAGATATTTCTTCGCTGTATTCATTAATACATCTCAGGAATTCACATTGGTGCTTAGCATATAACGGGAAGGAATCAGTATTTATTGAATGAATGAATGAGTTCAGATAAATCTGGATTCCTAATTCATATCCTTTATTTAGTAATTATGTGAAATGAATGAGTTCCCTGAGCTTCCCAAGTCTGAATTTTGTCCTTTAATAATAGAACCCATCACATAGAGTTGGTTTGAGGATTAACTAATAAAATGCATAAAAATGCTTGATGCATGCTTGAATATAGCAAGCATTTAATAAATGTTAGATATTTTATAGGTGGAGAATGTAGTGCTTTTCACTTGACTGTCTAATTTAGAAAAATTCAGCTTACTAAGGGTTAACCCATGTATGTACACTATAGATTTGTTTGGAAAACAATTTACAGATTTTATTTAAGCCAAAGTTAATAATATTTTCTATCTGTCCCATAAGATACAGGAAGGACAGATGAAATTATATTTGTAACAATATTGAAAACTTATGAAGATGCAATATGAATTTAGATGTTTTTTAGTCTTCTAACTTTAGATGAAAGCAATCATAAATAAAATAATAGAACAATCTTGTGTTTTGCTTTTCCTATATACAGTGTAGATATCAGTAATTGAATTTGACATACTTATTGAGGCATTTGAGCTATTTATCAACTTTACCATGATATTTGAATTTAAAAAAAAAACCTCATTTGTAAATGTTAGGCTCTTATTTATATTTCAAGGGAGTCTGAATCGCCATTAGCAGACATATAACAGATCTAAGTACATAAACTATCTTAGCTTAAGCAGCACTGGGAAAAGTGTGTTTTCCACACAATACCAGCGTAAGTCTTGGTAAGCTACAAATTGTTTATGTGGTGTTTGCATTCTGATTAGTACAGCTGCTTTCTCTCGTTCATCTCCCATTCCTTGTCACTATGTTCTCAATCACTTTCAGTCTAGCCATTTCTCCAATACTGTGTTTGTCAAGATCACTGATTATATTTGGACCCCATATTGATGATACTCAATCTATACCTTATTTCATCTCTCAGAAGCATTTGAAATGGACAAGTATTCCCATCTTTGCCTTTTCTTTGAAATCACCTTCTCTTTGTTTCAGTCCTATTTATTTGGTCACTGGTTCTCAGTCTCCTTTAGTGCTCTCTTTTCTCTGCCCACCTCACAACCTTCTTCCTTCTTGTTCTAAACCCCCTACTTTTTATTTATCCCTATGGTTTTAGTTACCATCAATGTTCTTTCAAAATCTGTTGCTCCTTTTGAGACTTATTTCCTGGCTTCAAGCATTTATTTAAATATTTATGTAGAGGTAGATGAGCATTTCCACTTGAAACTCAGCATTTCTAAAATCTTCCCACTCACGGCTGCCCCTCCTCCTATATTTTTATCTCAGTAAATGACACCGAGCAACTTGGAAGGCACCTTAGACAACTCTCTCTCACTCTATAACTACTTAGAATGAATCATAAAGTACTATTGATTCATTTTATGCAGCTGCTCCTTAAAGCTATCTACTTATCTCCCTCTTCATCATTACTAGTCTGGTCTATACTATCATCATCTCTCCTCTGGATTATTGAAATTCTTCTTTGTTATTGTAACTTCCAGGTTTGGTCTCTGCCATGTACAGAAATGTAGGCTAATTGGGGGGCAGATATTAGGTGAATATTATAATCATTCAACCTTGTAAACTCTCTGTCCTTTTAATTTTGTCACAGAGACTATTTTATAAAGTCATATATTCAGGAATTGAGATTCAATAACAATTTTTTCAAGAACATTCTTAAATGGAAAAGTTACTTTATTTACCATGAACGTGTGGCAATATCAACTACAATGAACGCTCACGAGGAGCCACTGCACAAAGGCACCAGCAGTTTTACCCACTATTACTTTGACACCATCAGTGCAAATGTCACACAGTGATAAGTCAAATGAGTTTCAGTATTATTATGAAAATGATTTAGACCTTATGGACAATACTTTGAGAACTATTGGACTAATGTTTTCTTGTAACTATCAATGTTTGGACTATTACATGTTTATGAATTAAAAGAACATTCATCACTTCAGAGAATGTAAGCAACATCAAGTAAACAATGAAAATAGATGAAGAGATAAATAAAACAACATCAGGAAATATTTCCCAAAACTAACTACCTTATCTCCAACATTTGTATTTACATACACTTATATATATACATATATATTTTAAGAAAACTTAATAGATGATATGTTTTTCTTCCTTTTATTCCCATAGAACCTCAGCCATTTGATTTGTTATAACAGTGCATTAAGATTATGAGGTACTTAAAAAAGAATGCTGGAATTTTTTAAAGTTGTAGACCAAGGAACCTATAGCCAGTTCTAGTATTTAATATATTCATTACATAGTCTAGTCTGTTCTGGGGAGAAGGGAAAGGAGGCAGTGGTTGATGTGAGTAAAACATAATACATTGTTGAGAAACTTAAAGAAGAGAAGGCTAAATAGAATGGGAAAAAATACCTGTTAAGAACAATAATTAAAGCAACTCTTTTATACAGATAACTCAAATCAAAATAATTAAAACAAAATGGATTCATCAAAATAATTCAAAACATAGAAATCAAACAGTATGGTAATTACAGTAACATTCATTTCAAGACAATTTCTATACACAATAGTGTTTCTAGTATTCATTCTATTACTTTGATTATTCATTTCTTCAAAATCATTCTTGATGTTGAAACTGGTAGAATGGAATTGATCTTTTCAAAACAAAGGATAAGATCTCAAATGAATCTTTTTCCTGAAGCCAAAAGAGACTTGATCATGATAAGCATTCTTACATTTTCTAGGTTACTGACAAAAATTGAGCATATGGTGCTTGTGTTATGGACTGTATTTATGATGTAGCGTTATTTTTAAAAGGTCAGAAAACACTTGTTTCTTAGCCATTTAATGTTTTCTGCTCCTCTGTTACCCATAATAGGAAATCCAAAAATGTATGACAAAATTAGCAGTGAGAAAACATTTTTGTGGATCTAATCTTTAAAGAGAAAAAAAAAGGGTAAAACTCAATCAGTGACCACCTTGTAGAGATAATTACATTTGCAAAAACCTTGAAGTACTGAATGTCAGAATTCCTTTGCCCTTTCACAACTGATTGCACAGAATCTAGCTTACAGATTTACTTAACTCACAATGTTTTCATACTAATGGTTACATAGTCAGAATACTGGTTTTCTAGACAAATATACTTTCTCCAGTGGAAGTGATCTGGTGTCCTATAATTATAAACTTACCCTAAATGATTCCACCTTTATAGTAGAGTGTTTCAGAACTATACATTACTTTTCTGATTGGTTCCAGAAAAAGAAGTAACTTCAAGTGATTTAGAATTCTAACTTTCAAATTATACTTTTCTCAAGATTGGCCACCTTCATTTGCTTTATTTCAACTTAATGGACATGTCCTCCTCTAGGATGATCAACTGTCCTATTTTCTCTGAGATGTAGGGATTCCCTGGATGCAGTATTTTTGAGAGCTAGAACTGCTAAGGCCATGTGAACCAGGATAACTGATCACTCAATCCTTATCCCTCATCTACGTACAGCAGTGATGTCATCATTTTTTACTTCTGATCTTAGGTACGTTAGTTAGCCCCTTCGAGAATTCATTCTTATCTGTAAAATGGAAGTTAATAATCTTACTCTCACAGAGTTGTTGCAAGAAATAAAAATAATAACTTTAAAGATTCTAGCACAGTTCTTGGTCCATAATAGATAGACAATAAATGATAATTATTTGATTGTTTGTCTTATTCTTGGGAAATGGAAATAATTGCTTGATGCATGTAATATATAAATGTTCTCCAAAATTAAAAAAAATACTCAGTCAAAAAACATATGTGATAAAAATGAAGCATTAGTTCTCAGAAGGAGTATAAATCATAGCCCAAGTATATAAACTAGTAGTAAGACTTCAGCAATTATAATAATACATATGGTAGAGAAAACAAATTTCATTTCTAGTTGACCAAGAAAAACATATCAACTGACCAATAAAAATAATGCTATTATGTCATATCAGTTAGAGTATCAGAAATCAATATATTCATATACTTGGATAGAAATACAAAGTATATACCATTTATAAAGGCTAATAGACACTGTGTAACAAAATGTCAAATATTTCATTTGGTCAACAATTTTACTACTAATGCTCTATCCTACAAAAGCTTTTGCACATGTAGCCAAAGATGTATGATCAGCGATGGCCACTGAAGCATACCTTTTATGAGGAAAAGTTGTAAATAATCCAAAAAGTGAATATATCATGATGAATGTAGCCACTATAATATGAAATATTATAAAACCATTATAAACAGTGATACAAATTAATAAGTACTGACACAGAAATAACTCCATAATGTAGTGTTGTTAAATAAACCTGGGAAGAAAAATATACAGATAGAAAAATAATATTTCTTCTGAAAAATTACGTGTGTATGAGAGAGATGACAGGAGACTGAGATCTCAGAGAGACAAACACTTAGAAATATACACCAAAGCATTTAAAGCTACTTTCCACTGAAGAGTGAATAAAAGAGACTTAAATGCTTGTATATTTGAATTTTTACCCTATGCATATATTACTATTGCATTTGAAAGCAATAAATAATAAATAAATAATGTCTTTTTAAAAAGGAGAACTTTAAATGTGATTTGTCAGAAATTTGTCATGCTGTAATATAAAGTCCATGGTTTCTGGATATATGTCTATCTTGCTCCTCTCAGAATCCTGGTCCTTTATCATAGTGCTGAGCATGACTTGGTCCTCAAATAATGATATTTCTTTATACCCTTTTATTGTTAGTTATTATACATGGAGCTAAGTTATACAACTGCCTGGATAGATTGTCATTAGTATTCCTTAAAAATGGTACTCACTAGTCTGCCATGAAGCCTTATTATGTTTTTTGGAAAAATGAGATTTTTTAAATTAAAAAAACAGTAAAAACTAGAACAGAGCTTTAAAGAACAATTAAGTTTGAAAACACAAGAGTGAGCTTGGGAGGGTGAGTATAGTAATGAGATTGACTGAACAGTAAAGAGTGTTTGGGGACAAAGCCAGGACAAGGTCATCAAAGGAGGGTGGGACCTTCAGTCACATGGGCATAAAGAAAGTGACATGAGAGGGCACAAAAGTCAACATATCTTTCGGACTATTTTTCCTAGAGGAAAGCCAATTTGTATCCATCTTTTTCCAGTAGTTCATTTAAAAAATTTTTCATTTTAACTTTGAAAATAGAATGCATCTTTCAGCCAATGGTGTTTTCAGCTGTGTCAGTCAGCCAGGTGGCAGTTGTGTGAAAAATTATCCTTGACCCTTTCTGCTATGATCAAGGAAACTCCAGCTTCAAAGACTCTTTAAACTAATTTATGAATTAAGTACTTCTGATTTTATCCAAATAGTCATTCTAAGAATAATCTTTGAGGAGTTCTCTCGTTCTAAATACGAATATAAGAGAGAGTGCATTTTATATTAAGGCTGTACAAAATAATAATGATGAAACAAGTGTTTCAGTAATAGCAGCATGTAAGCTATTAATTATTCAGCCAATGTTAATTCAAACATCTGCTTTGAGGTCGGCACTGGGGTAGGCTGTGGACCTATAAGGAAGATGAAGACAAAGGGCTTGACCTAAAGGTACTGATTGGGTTATTTCCACTCATACAAAATAGGCTTGCGGAAGGCCACAAAAGAAATGAACTAGCCCTTATCCTAGTCAGTCATAGACATATACATACACATTTTCTGATGTGTGCTTCTTACATGCGGAGGTGGAGTTACAGACAGGAAAGAGTACATTACCTATTAAATTGCAGCTTCCTTACCATCTACGAAAAAAAAATATACCATCAAGTTCAAACTGGGTCAGGAATTAATAAACTGCTCTGCACTCTTGGTAACTTCTTCCTAACATTCTCAAGTCTTGTTTGAAAGACAGGTTTTGCATGTAAGACAGAATCACAGTGACTCCCTAGCGATCATCTTTTATTAGAAAGGCATTTTTACGTTGTGTACACTATCTGCAATTTTTATATGCTGTTTCTTTATTATGAGTCTAAATTAAATAACATTTGCAACTCTGAGGTATAAAACCTAGCTCTGTATTTACAGAGTGATTTTAGCAAATGTCTCTTTCTATGGGAAAGGGTAATATGTGGCAAAACACCTTTTCTTTGGAAATAGAACACTCTGGTGGATACCATAGTAATTTGTAAATACCTGAGCGATGTTAAAGTGTCCCCTTCAAATTGTATGCAAATTGAAGAACTAAAACTGTTGACTCTGTTGCAGTGTTACAGTAGCACAATGTGTCATAGCTATTTTTTGGGTTTAGAGTTACTAGGAGAAAACAAAATTCAAATTGGCTTTAAATTTATATTATTCTGTATTGAATATATGTACTAAAGCCTCCTATATGTTATCAGTCTATCAAGGCATTCATTCATGTTTATTATGTTCTTTCTAGAATCATTTAGTCATGCTCTAGTCTTTCCAAAAAAAAAAAAAAGAAAGAAAAGGAAAAAAAGAAGAAAAAGAAAGATTTTGATGACCCTAGAAATCAAATATTCTCAAACATCCAAGATTCAGAAAAATTGGTTATGTCTACACACTAAAAAAAGCATCCAAATATATAAACACCTGCCTCTGAACTGAATATATTATTAAATTGTTGATACAATAAACTAATGAGCATATCATGAAAAGAAATATATTAAGTTCACTGCTGAAGAAAAATCACATGAAAAAATCAGGAGGTTTTTCCTGTCCACCTCCTCAATTCCTTATTATTCATTGACACTGTCATAATATTGAACGTGAGAAGACAGGCTATAATCATTATTGTCCTTAATATTTTTATTTAACCATTACATATTATTTAAGTTTATACTGTCAATTGTATGTCTGCCTAACTTACTTAAGTGATGTTGAACAGTTTGCAATTCTTAAGATACATTGCTCTCAAGAGACAAGGAGACAAGAAAATTTTTCTAGAAGTCTGCTTTCTTTCAGTTTCCTAAAAATACATATGTGTGTATACATATATATATATGCATATGTGTGTGTGTGTGTATATATATATGTATATATAGTTTCTAACTACGCAAAACATGAAAACTATTTATTTAAAGCACATTACATGCAAGGAACAAATGCCAAGATCTAATATCACTCATTTCCTTTTATACTAAATTTTGCCTTAATATACACATATATAATATATGTTACTAATGTATATTATAAGTGCATTATTATATATAAATACCACTAACCAATGCAAAATAATAAACTGAAAACTATTACTCAGTTTCTGACAAGGCTATCTGTGTTCATTAGGATTTTTTTAAATTATAATTTTATTGAGATAAATTCATAAAACAGAAAATTCTCCCTTTAAAGTGCATAATTCAGTGTTTTTATTTTATTCACAGAGATGTATAGCCATCACACTACCTAATTCCAGAGTACATCAGACCACTATCGAAAGAAAACTCATATCCATTGGAAGTCAATTCTCATTACCTCATCTCCCAAACTCCTGGCAATCATGAATCTACTTTTTATATGTATTTCTGTATTCTGGAATTTCACACAAATGGAACTGTACAATAGTTTTCTTTTGTAGTTGGCCTTGTTAATTTAGCATAGTATTTTCAAAGTTCATCCATGATGTAGCATATATTAGTACTTCATTTTTATTGTCAAATAATATTCCATTGTATGGGTATACTGCTTTGTATATCTGGCTATCCATTCATCAGTTGATGGATATTTGGGTTGTATCTCCTTTTGTACCATTATGAACAGTAATGCTATCAACATCCATGTAAAAGTTGTTATGTGGGCATGTCCTCTAATTTCTCTTGGATTTACACCTAAGAGTAGAATTACTGGGTCATGTAGTAATGCTATGCTTAACATTGTGAAGAACTGCCAAACTTTTCCAATATAGCTGTATCATTTTATAATCCAATTAACAATTTTAAAGGTTCTGATTTCTCTACTTCCTCAACAAAGTTTCTTCATCATTTCTTTCTGTTCCTCACACTGGCTATCACAACTGATTTACCTCCCACTTTGCCAGTTCTTTATTTTTGGAAGCTCAAATCATTTCAGTTATTGTAATTTTCAATTCCAGAATTTTTTTGCTTCTTTTTAAACAATTTTTTATCTCTTTACTAATATTCTTTATTTGTGAGACATCATTCCCATACTTTTCACTTATTCTTTAAATAGAGTTTTCTTGGTTCTTTGGACATATTTATAATAACTGCTTTAAACTCTTTATCCAGTTAATCCAAAATGTGGGCTTCTTCTGGGACACTTTCTATAGACTTAATATTTATTCCTTTTGTATTGACAATACATTTTTGTTTCTTTGCATACTTCAAGTATTTTTCAACTGGATATTTTGAATAAAGAGAACACAATGATGCTAGAAACCATATCCTCTCCCTTCCCTCTAGGGCTTGTTTTCTTTGTTATTTGTTTGTTTAGTGACTTTCCTATACTAGTCTCTATTGTCTTTTGAGACCACTGAAGTCAATTTTCTGTGGCTGTAGTAGTCAGCTGATAATTAGACAGATATTTCCTTAATACATTTTATAAATTAGTCTTCTACCCACTGCTGAGGGGCTCCTTGTATTGGGCAAGACTTCAAAACACCTACAATTAACAATTTTGCCTTAACCTTCATTTTCTGCTTACATGGAGGCTCAAGGTCAGAAAAATGTGAGATATTAAAGCCTCAGGTCTTCCCTTAGCATACAGCCCTGTACATGCACATGGTCTCTACATTTCCAGGAATAGGTTAGAACTTTTCCAGATCCCTTAGAGCCATCATAGTCCTAAGATTTCCCTTTTAAGTCTTTGGCCACCCTCTTATTTTCCTCAACTGGTATCACTACTTTGATGAAAATCCTAAGACAAGAGCTTCCCTACTGAGCAAAATCTCAGTACTCATAATAGCCATTTACAATAGCCAAGACATGGAAACGACCTAAATGTCCATTGATAGATGACTGGATAAAGAAGTTGTGGCACATTTATACAATGGAATGCTACTCAGCCATAAACAAAAATAAAGTAATGCATTTGCAGCAACATGGATGGACCTGGAGATTGTCATTATAAGTAAAGCAAGCCAGAAAAAGAAAGAAAAATACCATATGATACCACTCATATGTGGAATCTAATAAAAAAAAAGACACAAATGAACTTATTTACAAAACAGAAACTGACTCAAAGACATAGAAAATAAACTTATGGTTACCAGGGGAAAGGTGATGGGAAGGGATAAATTGGGAGTTCAAGATTTGTAGATAACCAACTACTATATATAAAATAGATATACAAGTTTCTTCTGTATAGCACGTGGAACTATATTCAACATCTTGTAGTAACCTATAATGAAAAAATAGTATGCAAACGAAAAAAAAAAAAACTTAGGTCAATTAAAGACAAGTCCCATGAATGGGGCTTGTCCACAGAGTTGCCAAACAGACAATATAGTTAAAATCCTATGAAGGTGGGACTTTTTAGGAAGCTGTAAACCTGTTCTCCACTCTCCAGTATCTGCTAGGCGAAACATTTCAAAGCTACCATGGAACTGGGGAGAGGATTACAGAAATAAGCAAATGGAAACTCCATAAAAATCACTGTTCTTACCATGATTCAGGCATTTTTCTTGAATAAATGCCCTTCAGATTGTTACCAACCTTTGGTTGATTTCCAGAGTTTGGGAAAATGTTGATTTTGATCATTTTTTGCCAATATCCTCATTGCTTTTGCAAAGGAACACCTTTATTAGGCCTTTACCATGTCATTCCAGGTGCTTCCTCTTTCATTGGGATTTTTATGTCTTTGATATTCTCATTTACTACTTGCGATTTCTGGGACACTTGAAATCTTGGACTCAATGTGTTTTTCCAGGCTTGTCTCCATCTTGTCTCTGGTAAATACTTTATAATACAGTAACACTGAACAATCAATTTATTTTCTCTTTATTATATTCTAGCTTTGCTTTTGCTATTTCCTCTGCCTAGTTCAGGTTTGCTCATTTTGGTTTTGAATAACTCAATTCAGTACATTTAAAAAATAGTAATTATGCTAAAAATTATAATGGTAGCAGCTAACATTTCTTGATATTCATCATCAGACAGACTCTATTTTAAACTCTTTGCATTATCTCAGTTAATCCTCACAAAAATCTATGATGCAGAAATAATCTAAAGAAGTCATTTTAGTAGACTATTACTCAAATGAAACAAGACTTGTTCAGAGTCTTAATGCACATTTAGAGATAGGGAGGAGCATAGATCACTAGCATTATTTTAAATTTGAATTACTAGGTTGAAGTTACCTGATATAGAAGAGGGATGAAGAATGAGTTCTAAAGGCAACTCTGAAGAGCTACTTTTTGAATATGCTGAGTTTGTAAGATGCCCAAGTGAAGAAATTCAGCAACTAATTGGCTGTATGAACTTGCAAGGCATGAAAGAGGTCAATCTTGAAGATACGGGTTAGGAATTATGAACACATAGGTTGTATTTCAAATTTATCAGTGGGAAAGCTTGCCAAAATAGCCAATACAATGTAACACAAGTCTGTTGATGAAACTTTGAAGATACTCAAAATTCTAGGAAAAGCAAACTGGGGAGAAAAAAAGAGTGGAGAGAGCATGTAATGTGTGAAGAATACAGATAACCTGGATTAGCATTAGCTAATACATATAATCTTAATAGTCTCTTCCAGTCTTCATATACTGGAAGGAAAGAAAGAAATGACAAATACAAAGGTGCAGAGGCTTATGAGTAGACAAGAGAAGGTTAAAGTGAGTAGAGAGAAAGAAGTTGGGTGGAAGACCTAAAGAAAATAATGAAGATTTGTAAACATTATCTAGAGAGAAAGGAAAAGATTGTTGGAAAAGGGTCACCATGTTGTATGTGGTCTATCTAAAGTGATTACTCATAACTGGATAGTGGTACTAGACTCTTGGTTATATGATTAAATACACCAGGGTTCTGAACTACAGAAACACATCAAAGAGCAGATTGAAGTTCTGATTTCAAGATCAAAGAGTGTTCCTTTCTCCACAGTGTCATATTTCACTGCAAGTGCTCTCTTCTGCAGCACGAGTACTAAAATTGGAACACATTTCACTGAAAAAACCTTTTAAAAAAAGGAAATAAGAAAGTAAAACTCAAAACTATTTAGTACAAAAATATTTCTTGGAGCTCTGTATGTTTTTACTAGTCTAAATATTTATTATGGAAAAAAGGAATCAAATCTAGTCAGAAAGATGCTTTTTTAAAATTACCACTCTTTTTAATGTAATATGAATTCAATTTTTTTATGAGGCCTAAAATATATATATATGTATATATATATATATATATATATATATATATAATATTTTAACTTGGATAAAAATTAAGATAGTCACATATTAGTTAATTTGCTTTTATTATCAAAGAAAAAATATAAGGCAATTTTGAATCTATATTATCAGTCACTTAACAACCAAAATTCTAAAATAATATTTTTTCCTTTTTTATTCTATTATTCTATTAAGATTATTTTAAAAATTTGTATCCAGAATTTTATTTATTGAAAAAAATACATTATACCAAGAATTCTTGGTATAGAATTCTTGGCATAGAATTCTAAAGGCTACATAAAATACTATTCTCTAAATCTTCTTTTCTATGGAAGTCATCAATATTATGATAATCTGAAACTTGAATATGGAGTTAGACAATAAGGCAGCAGTTATGTTTAATATAGAAAGACAACTTTATTTTTACAGGCATCAATATCTGTTTCTACATAAATATTAACTCAGTTATTTTGCCAATATACATAGTGGCCAGCAGAATGGGTTAAATAATGTTTCACAGTCTTTATTAAAGTTAAGTTATTTCTTAATGCTGTAAATTTCACAAAGCCATACTAAAAATTGCATATATATGTATTAATGCCTTTTTAAATTTTGAATTTAACTGTATTTTTAAGAAATGCAGAAGTCAATCTTTGAGAAATCAAATTTATATTAAACAGTCATAATTAAATTTAAAATACTAACTCTCTTTGGGAATGTATAAATAACTAATTTAATATTTTGCCTACACACCATATAAATTTTTTTTAATTTAAAATAATTCTGAAAACAGAAATGTTAGGATCTAGATAAAATATTTCTAAGAAAAAATGTATTCATTTCCTAAAAGTTCTGCAAAAGATTCCTATAAGCTTGGTGACTCAAAATGACAGAAATTTATTTTCTCGTAGTTTTAGAGGCTAAAATTCTGAAATCAAGGTGTTGGGAAGGCCACATTTGCTCTGGAGTCTCCAAAGAAGAATCTGTTCTTGATTTTCCCTGATTCTAGTGACTGACAGCATTGCTTTTTCATGGACTGTGGCCTTATTACTCCAGTTTCTAACCCTGTCTTCACATTGCCTTCTCCTCTTTGTGTCTTATCCTCTTCTGTCTCTTGTAAGGACACTTGTCATTGGATTTAAGGCTCACTTGAATATTCTCCTCCTCTCAAAATCCTTAACTTAATCACATTTTGCTGTATAATGCAATATATTTACTCTTTTCCCATAGAACACAATATTCACTTGATCCACTAATCTGGAAATTAATACATTTGGGAGGAGGCATTTTTTCTATTTACCACAGGAAAGAACACAAAACTAATTCCCTCTTGATGCATTTTAGTTCTGAGTATTTTGCTCAAATTAACTATCATCTTTTGCCATACAAAATGTTATTGTAAACAGTAACAGCTATATTTACATCCCACTAATTGAATAATTCAATTAATTGAATAATTAAAAAATTAAAAATTACCAATTACCATCTTTAAATTGCTTACAGCTAAGTATCAACTGCTGCTATACTGAGCTTCCTGTCTTCAATTCTCCCAAAATAGAGTTCATTTGAATTTGTTCTTCAACCAATTCATTCTTTATTCAAATTATTCATGTAGCTTACTAAGAAATGTAAAAATGTGGGATAACTTACTGAGAGTGTATTGTGCATATGTTTTTTGTGTGTTTGTATGTTTGCAAGTCCAAAATATAAATTTTATGTTAAAACTCAATGTCTGGATTCATCAAAATACTATCAAGATTAAAACTAAAATAATAGTTAGGAATAAGTTGAATAAAAGAAGCTAATGACTTGTCTGAAAAATTCAAAATGTTTATGATAAGAATGAAAAAAATTCCTATTTATGGATAAAAAGATGTAATATTATTAAGATGGCATACTCTTAGATTGATCTACAGATTCAAAAAATTCCTATTAATTTTTCAGCTTTGTTTTTTGCAGAAATTGACAAACTGATTCTCAAATTTATATGGGAATGAAAGGAACACAAAAAAGTCAAAATAATTGTGAAAGACAGGACAAATTTGGAGGACTCAATATTTCCTGAGATCAAAATGCACTGCAAAACTACAGTACTTATGTAATACTTAGCACATTGGTAGGTATCTACATCAATGAAAAAAAATTTGAAAGTTCAAAAATAAACTTTCATTTTGTGGTCAATTAATTTTTGAAAAGGTGTCAAGAAAATTCATATCCATATATGTACATAGATATATATATAGAGAGAGAACAAGATAGTTTGAAGAATCAGAAGTCCATCTTCAGTTTGTATTTTAGATCATCTCTGTAAATGACTTTATATTCAAAATCATCTCCTAAGAAATTTTCTTTCAGTTTTTAAATTTTTACAGTGGCTTATTTTAAAAGCATTAAGATTTGGTTTATATATCATATCATCATTTATTCCTTTCCAAGCAAGGGAGATATTTTTTACAAATAAAAAGAAAAAGCAAGACTTTCCTACAGAAATCTGTTACATAGAAAGCATTTTTTAAAATGTATGTTTGAAAATGTTTCCATTGTTAGGTAATTTAATACTTAAAATTATGTTTAAATTCAAAAATAAGAACAGTTGTATTGAATGGGTGAAAAAAGGCAGAAAACTTGAAGAGAAGTATTCTATTCTACATAAAAATCTTCCCAATGAAGAGTTGGAATTGGTTTTGTTAACTGTGGTAAATGTAAAAGTCAACATGTTTGAGAGAAACTTTTGCAAAACAGGATTTAAGACTGAAAAAGAAGACCCATGATGTTGTGAGCACAGAAAATGATATTGTTCTTCCAATTGGGTATATGCAACTTTTTATATACCTTTTCCATTTATGGTCACCAGTATAACCAGACATGAACATAAACAAAATTTGGATATTAGAACTTTAAATGCTATACACAAACTCGTTATATCAAAATTTTAATAAATTATGATACATAATATAGCATATTCAATCACAGACTAAGAACTACATGGAGTTTATATATAGCATTAATAAATATTACTTAATACATAATCCAGCTTTATCTTATCCATTAAATGTTTCTGTATGTCTGAGATATGCATAATATATTAGTATAGAAGTATTAATGTTTATAATTGATGCATATAAAAATATAAAACTGAGTGTGATAGACTACATTTATTATTGCCAAATATTTACCACCCCTCCCAGAAGGAATTTTATATCTATGCCCATTGATATCAATCTTTTCCATGTGATTTTGAATAATGAAATATGAGTGGAGTTACACATAAAGAAATGTTAAAAATTCAGTAATACAAGTATATTAGTTTCCTGGAGTCGCCATAATAAATTGCCATCAACTGGTAGCTTAAAACAAGAGGCATTTATTCTCTCACAACTCTAAAAATAGAAGTTTAAAATCAAGGTATCAGCAGGGTTGGTTCCTTCTGAGGGCCCTGAAGGAAAAACTGTCCCGTGCCTCTCTCTTCGATTCTGGTAGTTGTTGACAACCCTTTCCATCAAACTAATTTCTGCTTCCCTCTTCATGCAGCCTCTTCACCATGTGTCACTGTCTTCTCTTACCATAAAGACACCAGTCATTGGATTTAAGGCTACATCTAAATCCAGGATGATTTCATTTTGAGATCCTAAGCTAATCACATCTGCAAAGACTCTATTTCCAAATAAAGTCACATTCTGAGTTTCTCGGTGGATATTCATTTTTGGAAGGGGCTCTATCTAACCTAAAAATAGCAAGTAACCTGTATTAGTTTGCTAGGGCTGCCATAACACAATAATACGACTGGTTGGCTTAAATAACAGAAATACCTCACAATTCTTCAGGCTTGAAGTACAAGATCAAGGTGTCTGCAGGTTTGGTTTATTTTATGGTCTCTTTGGCTTGCAGATAGCTGCCTTCTCACTGTATCAATCACATGGTCATGCTTATGTCTGCATTTCTGTTCTAACCTCTTTTTATAAGAAGATCAGTCATATGAGGTTAGAACCAACCTTTGTAACTTTATTTAACCTTAATTAAAGGTTTTTAAAGACCCAAACAACATATATACTCACATTCTGTGATGCCGGAGTGTTAAGACTTCAACATACGCATTTGTGGAGAGGCCACAATTCAGCTCATGACATAACCCAAGAAAAATGAGCAGAGACTGAACAGACGCTTGAAGAAATGAAGATATACTAGTAGCCAATAAACATTAAAAAAATGTCCAATATCAGTACTTATTAGAGAAATGTCTATTAAACCTAAATAATGGGGATGTACTGTTTTGGGCCAACATATACAAAGCTTGGGAAAATGTTACTTCATTGTTACAACAAGAAAAAGTTGAACAATTGGAAAATCAACTTTTCTTGGACACACTGTAGAGCTGAGGTTGTAGGGCAAATCACCACTAGGAAATATTGAGAGATGGGTGAATCCAAATAGGCACAGCTGAGATTGGTTTACATGAAACAGAAGTTGGTAAACCCATGAACCGATAGAAAGACACAAATGGTAATTTTGATGGATTGATGCAATTGAATGTAGACTAGAATAAGCATGGGAAACTGCTAAACGCCTCATTCCTAGAAGTGGGCCCCAACATTTATGGATTTTGCATCCAGTAACCCCATCAGGCTTTTACACTGAAGATCCTGAAAAAACATCCTCTCATTTAATGCTCTGGCAGAGGGAGGAAGAGTAATCATTGTGAAAAACCTGCTACTTTTTCTCCATAAACAGTTCTTATTCTCCAGGGGGAAAAGATTTTACAAAGGCCTTTGACCAGTTGGAGGAAGGGATCTCTACCAACTCAAGTCTCCCAATGCCTGCTTGTCTCACCTAAGGATGAGGGGGAAAAAAAAAAAGACAAAGAGCACTGGAAAAATACATGAGAATGTCAGAGAACAGAGAAACGCTCACTACAAGGTTGAGATTTCATTATAAAATTCTGGAAAGCTTCCCCTTCCCCTCATCTTACTACCACACCAGTAGGACTCCAGTACAACAGCAGTTGATTACAGCTGACAATGTTATAAGATGCAGACTCTACCTGAGTAGGTCTTAGGGAAACCTAACAACAGAGAGACAAACAAGGGCACTAGAGGAATTTGAAGCCTGTTCCCATCAGAGTGACCATGAAGCACAGTCCGAGTCCTAGTCAGATTAACATATATCCTCACACTAAAGGATGTTTACATTCCTCATATCCTATTATCCGATGCAACAGTATATAACTTCCAATTAGACATTTAATGACGAGGTGAATTACACTGAAAGACTCTCCGGATCTCGATACTATAAACGTTACCCTTTGAGTATCCAAGAATCACAGCCTTGGAAATGTGGAAAGGCCGTGCATATTATCTACACCACATTGAACTGAATATCCTGATTCTACTTCAATTTTATGACCTCATTCATTCAGATGATAAATGGTCCCTATTTTTCTGTATGTTTACTGTACTTCAACAAGCTATGTTAATTTTCCAACATTCATGTCGTTTTTAACACAATGATGAAAGAATGTCTTTTTAATTGGTAGACCATCTTCATTATTTGTTGGGTTTTTTGTTTGTTTGTTTGTTTGGTAATAGAAATTATAATATTTGATAAATATTTCCTAAAACTGCTATTGTTGGCTTTCTAATGTATGTCATTCTCCCCTTGTAGTTACAAGTCTACCATTTCAAATGTGTATTAAGCTGTGTTCACTTTCTTATCCAGTAAATTTCTCCTCAAAGCATGCAAATCTTTGCATATCTCAGAAAATGATAGGAGCCAATTATGACTAAACCACTTGCAAAACTGATGCCTCAACTTAGATGACAGTAAATAGTCTACAGTTCAATGCAATCATAAACCCTTAGCCTTAGCAAGAGAAATCAGTGAAAGGTTCTCCCAGAGAGCTATAGAACCTCCTCCTGACACACCCCTTCTCATTACATGTACTCATGACCGACCCAAATGTCACCATCAAATCTTTTCAGACCCTGCTTCTGTAGATGGGAGTATCATTTGAATCTAGAAATCCTATTCCCCCAAGTGTATGATGGCTCATTTCTACCAGTGGACAGCAGAAAAGTGGAGGCTCAGAGGGTACGCTATCAAAAGTCAAGTATATTTTACATTGAGAAGGATTTTAAATGTTGCAGCTTTTGTCAGCGCTTTTCCATATTTCATTTTAAAACTCCAAATTCCTGGTTCTTACACTAGGAATCCAAATCCCCAAACATCATCAGCTCAAAGGGAAAGACTTATATTTTAAAGGCATCCAGGGTATACTAATGTAGCCTGTTACTGGACTAGCACTCAGAATCCCTGCTCTGTATCCACCCCAGCAGTGCCTCATTATCAGAAGGCACTTTCCCCAATCATGGGACTGGAAATCTATGATATAGTGACTTTCCTCTCAGTAGATAGTCAATTCCCTCACTCTACTCTCTGATCTTTTGTAAATTATGTATTCGTGAGATTATTTTATCATGTATGAGTTTCTGATTTTTACTTATGCAGTTATGACAACTTTGCCCTGAATAAATGTGTATAGCACTCATAACATTTCTTTTTACTAGATAATTGGGCCAAAAACAAGTGTAATTAAATTTCAAAAAATCTCTTTGGGGAAAAGTAGTTACATGCAGTATTTTTTACATCTAGAACAGTACCAAAATATCATAGTGCAAAATAAAAGGAGAAATTTAGAAGAAATAAAAAGCATTTAAGCTTAGCTAGATGTTTTCCCTACGGTCTAGGGAAATAATAAAGTGTTTGAAATTAAACAGACTTTTAATCCTGTATTTTTTTTTTTTTTACTTTTACTTACAAGAGAGAATTCATTTGAGATTATAATCTTTAACACTTACATAGCATATTCCACTTTTCAAAGTGCTTCCTCTTGAATGATTTAATTTCCCAGAGGTCAGGGTACATCCTGTCTATATTGAACTTTGTTGTCCAAATGCTCTTCAGAGGCTTCAGGGCTTGAGTCTTCACCCCTACTGTTTCCAATTTTTGGAGTGTTTTTTACTTCTCTGCACTTTTCTAGGTCTGGTTAGCTCTTACTCTTCCTTTAGTTCCTAACCTATCAATTGTCCCTTCAAGAAAGTCTTTTCCCATTCCTGCATCTGGTTAAGAACCTTTTGTATTTCGTCCTATAGAATGGTGAATTAGACTTTCAGTACCCTATTTTTATGCAACGCAATTTTCCAGTCACTGGTCAATCTTTACCAATGAACCATAATAAGTTTTTTTATAAACTGAGGCTGAGATCTGTTCACCATCTATCCCAGCATTATGTCAGGCATTTAGAAGGTATTCTATAAAAGGTATTCTATAAAAATCTGCTGAATAAATAAATTCATAAATATAAATCACAAATCTGAGTGAAGTAGAGGTGTTGGTATAAGGTACTAACTACAGCAAGCATACAGCTCAAACAGAAATTCCCTGAAGGAGTCTTCCAAAACACAAGCAGGGAATGTTGCCACATTAAGTTGTATCTGAGGGCACCGAGGGAGAGGAAGAACACATGTTATCATGTCAATTTTGCAAAAAGTAGAAACAGTGACAAGGGACATCAATTGACTGGTTGAAGTATTTTGGTGTAGGTTTTCCAAAGCCAAACCTGAGACAGAGTTTAGGTATAGGTGGTAAGAAATCCTAGGGATTATCTGCACAATTTTGCATGTAGTCCCCTGAGAACCTGATGTAGATTGTTTAACATTTTCCTTTTATGTAACAAAAATAACAATCATGTTACATAACACTGATCAAGCACTTTTTACATGCCAGCTACTGTGTGAGGCCATTTTAATGGTCTATCTCATTCAATTTCACAATAACTTTATAGGGTAATTAATATTATTATCCTCATTTTATAGAAGAAAAAAAACTAAAGCTTAGAGAGTTGGTTTGTGATAGAGAGTATGTAGTCTACAATCTAACAATTTGATACAATTCCTATTTTTAAATCTGCTAATTGTGTGATTTAGTAAGCCTCAGCTTTCAGATCTATATAAAGGTAGTAAGCATCACACAGGTTTGTTTTCATGATTAAATATCATAATGTATGTAACATGTGACTGGCATATAGTATGTTCCATTAATAAGGGCTCTTATCTCTGATTTTTTCCTCCAGGTTAAAAGGTCCATGAAGGCAAGTGCTATACCTGCTTTGTGTATTTTTTTCTCAGTGAACTGAAAACTCTTAAATATGGATTAAATAGCTGAATGATTGAAGTTTCTTATCTAACATCATTTAGTATGTATTGGAATCAAAACTTAGACAAGTCTCAGGCCAGAATTCATGTCCTAAAATCATTTGGCTCCACGGTCATTAAAATAACATTTGCCAATTAAATGTATAATTTGTAATCATATACGAGTTAAATAATTGATGAAAGATTTAACACTGGTTCATAGAAAATTGTCTTGACAGTTCTAACCTGGGATGCTAGGTACATTTGTCCCTTAAGAACAGTTCTAAATCCCAAGACATTCCTGTGATATCCATATTCTTTCTTTTCTTTCTCCTTCCTTACTTCCCCCTCCCCTCAAAACAACACATAAAAAATGATTTTTCCACTGTAATTGTTTGTTCTTGTCTCTTTTTCCTGACTCTTTAAAGAACAAAACACAAGTCTACATAATTTTCTTATTTTCCTCAATATGAAACATTCATGCTGCATTATTTTTAGTTCTAAGGTTTAACTGGAAGAGGTGGTCAAATCAGGGCAAGGGATTAATATATTACATGGGGAAACTCTATGGTGATGAAAATTCTCCTCCTAAGGCCATGTCTACTTATACCAGTACGGAAAAAAGCAAAGTTGCAAATAGATGCTCATGACACACACACACACACACACACACACACACACACACATACAAAATCCAGGCACATTTCAAGGTAAAATCAGTTCCAGACTCTACTGGGCAATTTATAATAGCAACAGGCCTCCATAGAAGCTTTGGAATGAAGAGAAGGATGGAGTTTGGGAGAGGATGAGTAGGATGAAGATGAGGCAGAGGCTGGAGCTGTGACAACGACTTAGGCTGGTAAATCTCTCAGTTCTGCCAGGCCAGATCAACACCGAGGGAGTACAAAGAACAGGTTTAGCCAATCCTCGCCAAGCCAATCATGTGGCTAAAGGCAGAAGGACAGAAAATCTTACGTGACAAGAGCAGGATAGAAGCAAAAGTCATTTACCTATTGCATCTTTCCAATGGAGTAGTTGTTATCTGCTGGTGACAGTGTACTTTATGCAGTTGTATATGAGACAGCAACCTTCAATATAGATATTGATGGACAGAACATTTTTTCAAACTAGTGCAAGTTTTAGAGAGCCATAGTTATGAAAGCTCATCTTAGTATTAGCAACAAAACCTTTATGATCTACAAAATTGTTTCTTGATTTTGATTTGTGATCTTAAAAATAATAAAGTAAATTTCTTATACTGTGCAATCAATATAATCTTGCCCCACTGTTTTGCAACTGGGTAGGTACGGTTTTAACACAAACTATGGTGTACTCCAGCTACCTCTGAAACTCTTTTATTTTCTGTATATAATTAACTGAATAGTAATGAAGCTAAACAAATAGAGAGAGAAGAAATTTCCCCTTTTGCTTAGAAAATTCCCAGCAGGCTTGGCAATATAAACCTTGTAATTCAAGGCCTTAAGCAGGAAGAGTGAGGAAGACATGGGACACGTGTGTTGTGTCTTTTTTACCAAAAATCTAACAAATAATTTTAAGTGTTATTTCCGTAACCTAGCAATGGCTGATTTAAAAGGAGTTTTCCTAGTAGAACTGTGTCATTTTTTGTGTTATATCAAACAAAAATTGGAAAGGCAACTACCAACAAATTGCTAGTGTATTAAAAGGAAGATAAAAATATGTCTGCTGCAGTGAAATGCTGGTCTAACTGCTCATTTGAGTAGCTGGTACTTTTGGCAATAACCTTTATAAAGCATTCAGATCTCATCAGTAAATGAATTTACCCACTGAGGTAGATATAACTGAAATGTTAAATATGACAATTAGATAAAAGGAAGTAGCAATCATTGGAGTCTGGTTTTTGGATATGTGACTCAGAGCATGACAAAGCTGTTCATTACTCACAGGATATGTGAGGCAGAACATTCAAACAACTCTTCATTATTCAGGGAATATCATCTTTGGCCTTGCGGTTTGACTTTTCTACCTTTTAACCCAAACTGCACTGAGGGCCTGCATAGTCAATTCCTAAAGTCATCCTTCAGTGATAGAAGGCCGACTGTGATACAATTTCATGGGTCCCATGGTACTTCAGTGATACATGTGCAAGTAGCCTTTTGTATTTTTGTGGCACCATTCCCCCATGGAGCTCAAAGGACTTAGAGCTCCTAAATCCTCCCAGCATTACCTTTGAGGTGGGAGTGGAGATCCCTGGTAACATGATTCACATGCAGGTAAATATACTGCAGGGTAAGTCCTATCTCTTACAAAGAAATTAGATATAATAAAAAGCCTCTTAAAATAGTATTGACCATTAATATAGGTACTGTTAGAGTTGCTTAATTTGTTCAATAACTATCTATTAAAAAGCTACCTGTGAAATACTGTGTTTGACGTACTTAATTATTATGCTCTGACACTATAGCAATAGCTGCCACTTATTGAGTGTCTATCATGAGTGATTTTTTGGGCTACACAATTTTTATGCATTCCTTGTCATTCCTCCCAATAAAAATTCAAGATAAATTTATGTGTGAGAAAACACAGTTTTTCTGATAGTAGGCTGCCCAAATTCACGTTGCTAGAGTGTTGTTGGTGCTGGCAATCAAACTCAATTATACCTGATTCTAGAATTGTTATTTTATCCTATGCCAGGTAGTTTCCTATTAATGGCAAAAATCACCTACTGCCAATTAAGATTATCCTTTCAGCTGAAAAAAACAATTTTCTGAAAGTTCTTCAGCAAATAATAATAAGCAAATCATAGAACTTTAGAGCTGGAAAATATACTAGGATCATTTAATTCTCTCAGAAATGAAATTAAAAAGACTTTAACAAAATAAATCAAAAGTATTACCTCCTTCATAACTGATACCATACTTACAGATTGATCGATTGATTGATAGATCGATAGATCTTTACACTATCTTGCTTCTTAAGGTATTTAGCAATTGAAATAAAACTCAGGTTTACCTGTCTTTTTTATATATACTATATGAATATTATCTATTTATCAATCTATTTATCTACTTAGATTAATTAGAGGTTGTTGTTGTTTGTGCAGGCACTTTGAACATAGGCTTACTCACTTTAAAGTGTATAATGGCAGTCATAACAGGTTGGTATCCTTTCATGACTTTGGTATCAGTGAATTGGAGTTTATGATTGTGACTTTAGTATCCCCAGTGATACACACAAAGACAATAGAAGTTACCAGTCTTCCTTTAAGTCACTATTAATAAATATCATAAAGATCTTTGACTATTCCCTCTAAATTTAGTTTACTTTCATACCATCCTAATGTAGGTAGAGTGAAGCCTGGATTTAGCTAACATCAAGTAAATTTAAAGATCCCAGCCAAGTAAATATTTTTCAATCAGTACTGGACACTCGGTTTTTGTAGGTAAATATTCACAATTATGTACATGCTACATAAATAAAATATCATATACACAATAAATATAAGTTTTTAAACCACCTGGTTATACTTAGTGGCTTAAGAAACTTCAGAATACAAATGCTATCTAAACGGAGTTTATGATGATAATTGAATATGAGACCCATCTTTGCAATACAAGAGGGCCCTCAGGCTTACTAACTCTAAGTACTGTTACCCTATTCTAAACAACAGGGTAAAATACAAAACTGGTGCCCTGACTAACATTATGAAATACTAATAACTATGCAATATGGTAACTAGACAAATATTAGACTATACCATCTTGCTTCTTAAATTACTTGACAATTGAAATAAAACTTAGGTTCACTTGTGTTTTTCATATACCTATATGAATATCTAGCCATCTAATCTTTCTATCCTCTGTTTTAAAATGCTGCTAAATGTGAGAATTTTTGTTTTACGTATGAGTTTAACATTTATCTTACAGTACTAAATTTTTTCCCTAGCATTGGTTGTATCTTTGCTATAATTGGTATGGCGATTATAATATCCATACTGAGATGTGAAAAATATAAAAGAAGTATATTGTTCTATAAATTAATTCTATTTATAATACATTGGCAATTTAATGACAGAAAATATAATCTTTGTGAATTTCATGTAATCTCTCCAAATTCAGGATTCTTCCCCCTCTTTATTTTCCCCTGGGGTAGCATCTAAGTTTCAGGAAGTAGGCATTAGGTATGGAGTCATCTGCTATTGGTTGATGTCAGTCTATCCTGGTATTTGTTAAAAATTATATTATCTATCTAGCTCATGGTTAGCCTCAAACTTTACCATTGGCATCCATTCAGATCTCCGTGTTTCCAGCTATATGGTCCACACTGTTTCATACTGCAGCAAACTCTCATCATAATCATTGGATATTTTTGATTCCCCTTTTCTTCTCAATAAACTTGTAACTATTCATCAGAGAAACAGAAGAGTTTAGCTGCCTTTTAGGACTAGGGGTTCCAGAAAATACTTGGTGGGATGCCTCTGATGCAACTTATAACCATGCCTAATCTTCTGCCAATATATCATGCTGGGTGGTTCTGTGTATGATGTTTATTTAATTTTATGTCAACTTGACTAGCCTAAAGAATGCCCAGATAACTGGTAAAACATTATTTCTGAATGTATCTGTGTAGATGTTTCTGGAAGATATTAGCATTTGATTCAGTAGTGTGAGTAGAGAGAGGTTCACTCTTCCCAATGTGGGAAGCTATCATCCAATCCATTAGGGGCTCACATAGATCAAATGCACTAAGGAAGAGTAAAATTTTCCATCTTTTTTAGCTGAGACATTTATCCTCCCTTGCTTTTGGACATGAAACTTTCTGATTCTCATGCTTTCGGACTCTGGGACTTGAACTAGCAGCCCTCTGGTTCTCAGGCCTTTGACCTCAGATAAGGAGTCATACCACTGGCTCCCTTTGGACTTGGATTGGACTTGGATTGGATTATACCACCAGCTTTTCTGGTTGGTTCTCCAGCTTCCAAATGGCCGATCCTTGGACTTCTCAGACTCCCTAACCACATGAACCAATCCCTATAATAAATCTCTTCTTATGTTATCTATATCTATATCTATTCTGTGTCATCTATATCTATATCTTTCTTTCTATCTATCTATCTATCTATCTATCTATCTATCTATCTATCTATCTATCTACCTATCTATTCATCCTTCCATCTGTCTATATCTTATTGGTGTTTATTCTCTGGAGAACCCTGACTAATACAGTGGGGATCTGAAATTCTATTGCTTACCAAATATAAGATTAGAAATAAGGCACAGGCTTGTTCAGTTTCTTGGTACCAAAAACTATCTATAGTTTTATTACCACCACCTTCAAAGTTTAGTCTCAGAGAAGGGTGTTGAGATTGTTCTGAGGATCACCTCAAGAATAAAGTCTTCAAATTTATTTCTGATTATATCCTTTCCCAACCCACAGGAGAAGATAAGAAAACCAACAGACAAGAATTTAGTTATTTACTCAAACTGCTATTTATGGGAAGCCCCTGACTTTGAAAGTTGGAATACCACAACATGTTTGTTTGTTTGTTTGTTTGTTTGTTTGTTTCCAGTTTTCATTTGAGCTATGGTCTAACTTCTCTGGAGAATGGAAGCCAAGTTATAGTTTGAATGGTTGAAGACTGAAAGGTTAAATGAAGGGAAAATAAAAGATAACACAGCCAAGAAAACACATAGATCCACACTGGTTAATGCTGCAAAATTTTATCTCACCACATAATCCTTCAGCTAACATACTTTTTAAAACCATAATAATATATTCCATTTCTCACAATAACTCTGTGAAAAATACAAGACACGATCAATTTGACCCATTTTATTTCTAAGGAAAATTTTGCTCTTGTAGTTTGCATGTTGTGTATACTCATTTAGCTAGAATTTACACTTGAGAACAAATGCTATTTTAATATTCTAAGCTTCAAGAGAAATAATAAAATTAGACATAACAACTACTTGATAAGCAACTAAATAGTTTAAAATGTCCATGATCATAACTAATTACTTGTATTAATGTTATTAAATACCAATTTGATGTTTATACCCCATTTTATAAAAAATGGTATATATAAAAAAAAGAGAAACAAGATTTATCATTACTGGCTTTATGATATAGTTTTCTGATTCAACTGAAAAATTTTTTTAAATCCAATTTTTTAACTTTATTAATAGTGTTTCAATTGCTACAAAAAATAACATTTAATTGTATTAAAGTTTATCAGTGTGATACTTTTTATGGCTCAAATTTATTTTTTGACTTTCACTTATATTTATGTATGTGAAATATATCCTAATGTTTAGAGAAATTATATAATATTTTACCTACTTAAACTTTAAGTCCTGCCACAGACATTTAAGCTGGTGACATATTTTACCAAAATTCAAATACAATTCTTTCACATTATCTCAATCAGTTTAGAGTCAGTGGCTTAGAATTTAATAATCATAATATTTGAGTGAACACTGTCGGAAGCCATCCAAATTGTCCTTGGAAAAACTTATGTCACAGAGTTACTTTAGGTCATTATTACAAGAAGCCTCTCCAAATTCATTCTACTCAAAATTACAGATTGATTGAATATGTGAGTGAATCATTAATAATCTCAAAGCACATTAACAACTATAGAGAAAAAAAATTTAACCTATTTTGAGCACATGTACTTGGCTAACTTTCGAGAGCACTATGAATTAGTTGTACCATGCTGTTGTATTCAGACTTGTTACACTACTGTCTTCTGATATCTCCTCTGCTATATTTCCTCCATTTTCTGAATAAACAATTTACACACATTCCATTAATGTGCAAATAGAATTAACATAATTGGACAGTCCACTCCTTTTCTCATTCCTCAAAACAAAATTTTACTGTAACAAAATAAAAAATAAATGACTTCTACAAATAAGTTTAAAAATTCAATCATTTGTTGAACATAGAGATATCTTCTTCCCAGATGATACAGTCCCATTCCATAGCTTTAACTATGAGTGAGTTTATAAAAGTAAAAAGTCACAAAGTCAACTGACTTTAGTCAATTGGATTCCTATATACCAGCAGTGAACAAGAAAATTCTTAAATAAAAAATATAATAGGCCTAAATAAATAAAATATAAATAAAACAAAATAAGTATAAAGCTAACAAAATAAATGCATAATTTGTGTGCTGAAAATGACAACACACTGATGAAAGAAATAAAAGATGATCTAAATAAATTGGGAGATATACTTTGCTAATGCACTGGAAAATTCAACATTGTTAAGATTTCAATACCCTTTTACTTAAAGGTTCAATGTAATCCCAGTGAAAATTCTGCCAATTGGTTTTTGGAAATATGAGGTTGATTCCAAAATTTACATGGAAAAGCCAAAGGTACTAAATAGCCAAATCAATTCTGAAAAAAGAACAGTCAGAAGACTCACATTGCCTGGCATTAAGAACTACCATGAATCTATAGTAACCAAGCAGGTATTGGTGGAAGGATAGACACGGATGAATGGAATAGGATAGGGAGCCTAGAAACAAACTCACACCAATACAGCCAATTGTATTTTGACAAAGATGCAAAATCATTTCAATGAAGAAACAACTGCCACTTCAAAAAAATCAAAAATTGATGCTGGAACAATTGTACCTATCTATATGCAAACAACAACAATAACAAACTTCAAGAAAACGAATCTAAAATTTATCTCGCTGAGAGTAAGATGTCAGACACAAAGGGCTACATACTATAGGAATTCATATGACACTCATGAAAAAGCAAAATTATATGGCTGGGAAACAAATCAGTGGTTACCAGGGGTTGGAGAATTGGGAGTAGTTGAGTAAAACAGAACACATAGGATAATTTTTAGGGTGATTAAAGTTCTCTCTATGGTTTTGAGGTGGTAGACCCACGACTCCATACATTTTGCAAAATCTATAGAACTGTACGTTGCAAATAATTAATTTTAATGTATATAACTTTAAAAAATCAACCAGGAGTTCAGGGATCACAGGATGGAAAGCAAACTGTTACAAAAGACAGTAATTGTATTATAAATGTAGAGCATAACCTCCCTGAAGAGGGCAGGTAAAAATGATAATTGATTCAAGTAACTGAAAAATGGTGTTTTCACTGGAAATCAAAATGTTTCTCACAAAGGAATGGGTTAACAATTCTCAAACTCTTTTTCACATATACTGGAGTTGAATAAGCAAGTAAACGGATGGTAGATGGTGAACAGTTGGAGACAGGTTTCTCAGTGTTGGATGGGGAAGTTACAGATAAGCAAAGAAGACTGGAATGAACCAATATCTGCTGCATTAGAATTGGAGACATCAGTATGGACTTTTTAAGCTTAATATATAATGAAATAATCATAGATGTGTGTCTATACATTGGTTAGAAGATATATATTTCCTAACTTTGTCCACATAGAGGGCCCAGAATTAGTGATACCCCAACAGCCACGAGCCAGCCCAACACTTGGTTTCTAATACCATTCTCCAATAAAAGGAACAAAGATTCCTTTGGAGGAATGGCTCATTTAGGAGTGAGACAGAGAAACTAAACGATGAGCTTGGAGCTCATAAGAATTAAGAATTCTTCTTTACACTTATCTGAGATTTTTGAGTTCATACCTTAAACAATTTTCAAATTTGTTAATTGGGCATTTGAAGTCTATTCATTTTTCCCTAGATACTGACACAATTGATAACCCTAAATTGATTCATGGTTTGGTTCTTCGGTTTTATTCTGATAATAATGAGTTTAGCATCAGGACCATAATGTTGTACACAGGAATATTAGCTATACAGATAATAGTTTATTTAGCTATTTTTTCTTATCTATTAGATATCACTTTAGATTATGTCTTAGAGAATAAGATCATGTAAATTTAGCAAAAAATGTCTTTATTTGCTTTTATAGCACCTCGTATTTCACCTATTTAACTGACCACTCTGTACTATAACTGATGTATCTCCTTCAACAGAGTGCAAATTTTGTTACAGGGAAAGGATCCACGTTTGTCAATTAATTCCTAGTGGTTGACTCAGTTCCCCATAGCTTATAACTCAAAAAATGTTTCGTTTGTTAGTTCAAAAATATGTATATGTGTTTATATCCAGAAGAATATGACACTATCTATTTTGATTACCCTTAGATAGCAAACTAATTAATTTCCCATGTGAAGTGAACTAAATTAAAACTATATTAATGGAAAACACTTCAATTCCACAAAATTATTACCTGTAGATGTCCTTTAGAACATTTCTATAAATAGGGTCCCATATGGTCTTCAGTTATAAGGCCTTCTCTAAGAACAGAAGCCATATTCCAGCAATAAGGTTCCCTTTTGTGCTACTAAGCCAGGGACATGAACATGCTTCTTAGGAAGTCCTCCCATATGACAGTAATCTAGAATTTTTTTTTTCCTTGGAAAAAAAATTTTTCCCAGGTACACCGAAAAATGCATTGTATTCTCCAATTGAATATTTGTGGGTTTATTACCAAGATTAAAGTTATCAGTGGGAAAAACGTAATGGTGGGAAACCATCTAAGTAGTGGAAGTCTCAAAACCGATGAAGGTATAAGTGATAATATTTTAGACATAGCTGCTTTTAGTTTGAATCACAAATGATTCTTTCAAGTGTTGTCAGCAAAAAATAGAAAAATGCACGTCTGGAGCTTCAGAAAAACAATGGCGCTTCAGAGGTATTCACAATAATGACTACTATTAATAGCATCCACAGCAATAATAGCCACTTAATATCTGTAATGAATGCACCATGTATGCCAGAAACTGTGCAATAAACATTACCTACAGAGTTCCCTCTAACAGATATTACTTCTCTGAGTTATGGATAACTGCACTTATTTTATGGTTGAGATTGCCAAGGGAGAGAATGCCAGGAAAGAAAACTCAAGACTGTGGACAGAACTTTGGGAATGTGTTAGGGAATGATAATGAGAAAAGATAGTATAAAATGACACAGAAACTTCAGCTTCTCAGAAATTATGAGAACAGATTCATGAAGTATCAAGTGGTACCAAGAAGTGGAAGAGGATACAAGGAGGTGGTAATTAAGGACAATGTACCGAACAGAAGAATGGCAGTAGCATGTGGCAAGCTCAGATGGCTAAAGGTGATAGTAATGGGGATGAGATGCTCTCTGAAGCAGTTACCTAACGGGATGAAGGAAGGATATTTTGTTCTTTAGGAAGTGGAAGTAAGAAGGGAAAGTATTTTAGACTGTGGCAAGAATTCACAAGTGTGATATTTAAGAGTCATGGGCAAAAGAAAAAAGTTTAATTTGTGAAAGAAGGAGGCTCCTTGTATTTGGATCTGACTCATAGTAGTTTGTCAGTAATTATTTGTCAAATAAAAACTTATGTGAAAATTAATTTAGCAAGATCCCTGGAAAGAAACAAAAGATAGGATCAAGAAAATATGTGAGGAGGCGAACCTTGGAAAAATGTAGAAGCTCTTCTTTCTATAATTGGTGTCAAAAAATCTGCTCAGAGCTAGTGGAAATAGTCACTTGGAGAGGAAAAGGAACAAGGGGAGTTGAGGAAGCTCATTACTGATAGGTCTTACACCTCGGGAGAGTAGAGAGCTAGGACATCTGAAGAAAGTGAGAGCCACGGCAGCAGGAGCTTGAAAAGAATGAAAAATTGGTCTTAGGTATACACTGGCACTCTGGAAAACAGAACTGTCAAGCAATAAGCGGTGAGATATTTATGAAAATTACACAGCATTAAGAAATATCTTAAGCAAATTTAACAACAGGAATTAGCAAGCACTCTAAATACCAGATGAAGACCTGGGGGAAGGGGGCTTGAGGGTGGGGAATCAAGCCTATGTGTGATGCTCTATCTAGTCTAGGACATATTTTCCTAAAATATCATCAGTGCTAACTGGATTGCAATCAACTTAGGGGCTTGTTAAAAATGCAAATTCTTGGGCCATAAAATAGTTCTTCTAAATCAGAAACTCTGTAGGTGGGCCCTGTCACCTGTAATTTAACAACTCCTAGGGTAAAATTTATGCATAGTAAAGTGACACATGACACAAGGAGAGAAGAGAGGGAGGGAGAGGAAGCTACGGCATGAGAGATGTTATAAAGGCACGGGTGGCTGCCATTAGGTAGGTCACCACAATGGGGAGAGTAGAAGAATCTTCTACCTTTCTTACCCATTGTGGTGGCTGACAGACAAAAGTTAGGAGCACAGATCTAATTTTGTTGCATCTAGGGGAATCTACAATTTTCACAACATCTGTGTAAAAGGGGGTTTTTAGGAAACTCTCCCTCCATAGAGAGTTGAAACTTCTGAGTAGTGTATGCAAGTTTTTTTCTCATGGAAACACAATGATTAATGAAATTGTAATTATTATTTCTAAGCAAGGCATCACAGGTATCACTTTTCCCTTGTTCTGTAAGCTGCTCCATGTCTTTATTTTTGCACTGAGGAATTTTGAATGTACATATTTCAACATTCCTCCTTTTGTTCTTTTGTTCAGAATACTGTGGCTTTATACTATTAAATATACATAACCTGTTTACGAAATGGTTGGTATTTTTGCTACACGTGGGGCATTGCCCATTGCTAGTACTAATAGGATTCCTCCCTGGGGCTGGGAAGAATTTATTATCAGGAAATCATCACCTTCTCCCTTAGCCTCAGGAAATTCTGCATATAGGATGGTAACATTACCTATAATTCTTGTGGAGTATGGCCTATCTATAGGCTGCAGCTATTTCAAACTCCTTTATCTTCATTATTTGCCACCAATATTAACACAAAGGATGTTTTCCATTTGAAGTCAGAGGGTTAAAAGCAACACAGATGATTGTTAATGTTGTTGGAAATTAGTTTAAATATGGAAAAAAATGGCATGGAGAACCCTTTGACTTCTGTCTCTTGATTTCCTAAAATTCCCCACTCACTGAAATTAAAATAATTGAATTATGAGCTAGCCCAATATGGGAATCACCTGGAACTTAGGTAGACCACAAGACAGAGAGACATTAAATATTAAGTTGTAACAACAGCAATTCATGGTTGTTTACGTCAATATATACTATATGTAAAAATTTCAGGGCTAATAGAAATAATCATAAATGAAACAATTTAAAAATGCCACCAATATTTTTCAGAGTGGTATCTTTAATCCTCAAATTCAGCCTAAAAGGGGTTTTCAGATTCTTTGTACCTAGAATCATCCAGAAGAGACTGAGGGGAAGAGAATGATGACAAAATAGCATCAGCAGATGTATTCAGAGTCTAGTGCTGAAGCAGGAGGGGCCGGAGAAAGAAGGGATGTAGTTAGACCTATAATGTCTAATTCAAAGGTGAAGGACTCTTCTTAAGTTTAAAATTTTTTAAGTTCCTTATAATTTTAGAGAAATTATATTTATATCTACACATGATATCACATATATACAATTATAATTAGTATTTAATTACTTTTTCAAGTTTTATTCAAAATTTTAGAGAAAAATCTATAATTATGTCATTTAAAAATTTTTATAATATTCTTTCATTTTTTGTAATATTAGGCAATATTAGAAAATGGCAAAAAAGTAGAGTCATGTCCTTGAAGTTATGTGTAATACTTGGTAGATTTCACGCCCATCATCCAGTTATCTACTAAACAGGAGTCAGAGAAATAATTTTGGTGGAAAAAACAAGACTAAAAATATATATAATATCATGAATTCTTGTCTTAAAACATTTTTTGTTGTTCTGATGAAATTGTTTTTAAAAGCAGAATTTGTGTTTCCTTCTGTCATTTTCCAAACATCTGTTTTGTAAATATATCTAGCATCTCAGTATGAACCAACTGAATGCCAATCTAAGTTGTCCATGCTGTTACTCTTCATAAAGAAATATTTTTAGAATATTAATTATAAGCCAGGTCACAAGCTAGGCACTGCACGCACATCTAACCCTCACAACAATCCCGTAAGCCTTTCCCTATTTCACATATGGGGATTCACAGGCACAGAAACAGTGGTAGTAATTAAGAGTTCAGAAAGCTGGTTTGGAACCACAGATTCATCCCGCTTTAGAGAACAGATTCTTCACCCATATACTACAGTGCATCATAACTATCATCATAACTCAGAATATGTGATAGAAATAGTAAATTATAGCTTTGATAAAAAAATTATGAAAAAGATAAGGAATTGTAAACAGCTCACTTATCAAGAAATCTAGACTTGAAAATGCATAAAAATTCACCATGGATACAATCTTGATAATCATGTGCACCAAAACTCCAGGCGGAAGAAAAGCAATTAGGACATTTATAATGATAATGAGGAAACACTGTTAGTTTTAGGTATTGAATTAAATAAATCAACCACTGGAACATTACTAGAATTTATGTAATTATGTTATTTTTAAAATGCAGATTAATAATTCACAATTCGGTGATTATAACTCACTGATGATTATTATGCTGTCTACACGAGAGAAGTAAGGTAATAATTTACTGACCGTTTTGAGTCTGGCCCCAATGAGGATCCTCCCGCGCAGTGTCCTTCAAGACAATAGAACTAGACTGAGTTCGGTTCAGAAGCAAAGGGAGGTTTTATTCTTGGAACAAAGAATGGAGAGGCGTGAGCTCCCGCTTTAGCGTCCACGCGCTCCCGACAGGCTGCGGGCCGGGCTGCTTTCTACCGTTCTCCTCAACGGGGAGCGAGCGAGCGGCTGCGTTATTGGCTCCAGACGGCAGCGCGGGAGCGGCGTCTCCGCACATGCCCACTGCCCCCGCCGCCATCTTGGATTGAGGCGTCGCGCGCAGGTGCGCGCAGCCCCCTGCACTGAGGTGGCGGCTGCCGCTGGCTCAGGCTGGGAACTCTGGTCTGAAGAGCCTGGTGGGAGGCCTCTGCATGCGTCCTATGAGCAAGTGAAACTAGACCAAGCACAAAGGAAAAGGAAGAAAAAGGTTAGAGTTTATTTTATTATCCAGACGCTATTTTTATTTCCTGGGAATTGTTAATGTGCTGTGTATGTGATAAATCCCTCCTCTGCCTTCTGCCTTTTGTCCTGCTCCTCATTCTTGAAGGGGCACTGAGGGGTGCAGGTCAGTCCTCTGTAACTGCACTGGGGAGTCGTCATAGCCCCATTAAAGGAGCAGAGCTCCTCCTCAGCAGCCTTTAGATGTGTTCGGTTGTCACCAGGCCTCTGCCCTAACTGTATCGCTGAGTGACCACCATTTGTCTAACCTTTGGTGACAAAGGACACCAAACAATTCCACATACATGATTAATATCTTAGCAAGAGAATAATGATCATATGTCAAATTTTAACTAAAAATGAAGGTATCCGGGTCTTTTGTCTGTAAACAAAAGTGTGCCCTGATGTTGAGGCTCACTGCCGTGGCCTGAGTACCCCATGACACTCCTATTGCTTTTCGGAAGAGAAGGTTCAAGTCAGAGAGAGATTCACAGGAGTAGTCAATGGTTGCCTCAGGTTGTCTTTCCCAGGGTTGGGGCTCAGGTGCCCTCCTCACTGGAGTGTGATGCATCCACAGAGTGATCTCTGGCAGCTTCATGACAGAGTGGGAGTTTAGGATCACCAAGAGGGGTCTGTTTCACCTAGGTGTAAGGTGATCTTGGGGGCTGACAGTTTTCCAGGTTTTTAAGTTCACCCAGTCTCCTGGCTGGATGGGGTGGAGGGCCAGGTGAGTGGGTGCAGGCAACACCTGGTTACCACTTGCCAGGAGGGCTTTCATGGGTCCTCTTACCTGGGGGGCGCACTGAGTTTTTCCATTTCAAGGAAGTTGAAGTGTCCCTTCTCTCGGGGTTTGGGATATGTGTCTACCATACATGAGTTCAAATGCATTTAACTTTAAATCATCCCTTGGAGCTAACTGCATATGGAGCAGAGCAATTGGAAGCAACTTTTCCCAATTTTCTTGAGTTTTCTGACATAGCTTGGCTAAGGCCCATTTCAAGATCTGATTGGATCTCTCTGCTTTCCCCAGTGATTGAGGTCTTCAGGCTGAGCACAAGGTCCAGTTTATGTCCAGGACACTCATTATCCCCCTTCATCACTTGAAACACACATGCTGGATCATATTATCTCTTGGCAGGGATCCTGGGAGCCCAAATCTGGGCATTAGTTCTTTTAGAAACACCTTAGCCCCTTAAGTGCTATTTCAGTTGTAGCAGAGAATGGTTCTATTCATTCAGGAAATGTGTCTGCTGGCACCAAGAGGTACCTGAAATTGCCCAATACTCTCAGCATGACACTGAAATCAATCTACAAATCTGCTACAGAGCCCCCCCCCCCATAAGTCCCTTTTATTCTCTGGTCTGAATGAGCCTTATCTGGGGCCCTCTGGGGATTTGGTGTTGGGGTTGTTCATTGTGCAGATGAAGTAGGTCTCAACTAACCAGCTGATTTTACTTTTTATGCCAGAAGTTACCATGGTCTCAACTAACCAGTTATATAGGGCTTCTTTCTTGTGGTGAGTTGCTTGATGAGCCTCCCTGATGGCTTGACAAGCTGTAGTTTGGGGAAGGTGTTGCCTGTGTTCATTGACTAGCCACCCATAGCCTCCTAGATCTCTACTGAAGTCCCATTTTCAGGCTTTGTCTAACTCTTCCTTTGTGTAAAATGGGAAGAAAAATGGGACGGATCTGTCCTTTGAGGTATCAGGGTGGTTGTTGAGTTTCTGGTTCTAGGGCTGCCCTTTAGCAGTTGCATCCAACTTGTTTCCTTTTATTACCTCTGCACCCCTCTTTTGATAACCTCCACCGTGAATCACTGCCACCTTTTTTCGAAGCTGTACTGTTTCCAAGAGTTTAAATATGTTTAAACCATGTTTCACCTGTTTATTCTGCACCCTCGTTCTTTTCTGTCAGGTATTTCTTATAATTTGGGCCTTTATTTGGTCTAGCCTCTTGGCTCACAGGGCTGGCCATTTTCCTTTACCAAACAGAAAATTACTATGGAGAAGGCTACTGCTGACCCTAGCGGTCTGTGAGGAGGGCCCAAAGTCCTGGTATTGCTGCTACTGCCTTGCAGAGCACTGTGGGGAGACAGGGCGAGGCTGCCGGATTCCTTGCCCAGAGCTCCCAGTTGTCCCTGGGCATTTGGTACCACAGGAAGGCCAGCCAGAGGCAGCAGGCAGACACGTGTGCATTTGAGTCCCTGATCCCCAATGATGCCGCAGTGTGATCCCCTCAATGGGGCACAGCCCAGATGATTCTGGGAACTATGCCATATGTGCACTACCTCTGGATATTGGGTTGCTGGGCAGAGTGGCTCTGAATGCAGCCAAAGGCGGCTGCCATTCTACTCCATTAGAGTGACCTTAAAGGCCAGAGTCAGTATTCCTCTTGCAAACCTCCCAAAGCCTCCACCACCCTCCCACGGGAGCCAGGGCGACCCCAGAGCCTGGTAGATAGCTGTAGGCAAAAATGCTACAGTCCGTCTCACCTGGGCTGCTAAAATTTTGTTACCAACCCTCCTACATTAATCTCCAACAAGGAGATCCTTCTGCCTGATGTTGTCTGAGCCAATAGATGGAGACTAAATTTGATAGGTTATATTTTTGATCAGAGAACAGAGAGGTGCGAGCTCACACTCTAGAGTCCACGCTCTCACTGAAAGGTGGGGCTGCTCTGTAGGTTTCTCGTCACTGGGGAGGGGATGCGACGGAGTCCCCATGGGTCAGGTGCACCTGTGCTGTTTATGGCCTGCTGGCCGCCATCTGGAACTGAGGTGTCCCATACACAGCTTCTGCACAAGGTGGGCAAAACTGAGGTGTCTGGTGCAAGGCCTTTGCACTTGGCACCCTATGAGCAAGTGAAACTAGGCTGAGCACAGGGAAAAAGAAAAACAGTTGAGACTTTACTACCAAGTTCTAGTTTTATTTCCCAGAGAATTATTAATGGGCTTTGTAGGTGACAAAAACTAGACAATACAATCTAAAAAATGTTATTAATAAAAATATACATATGTTAGAACATGTGATAGATTTTAAATTAGTCATATTTTAAAAATTTTGTCTCAATTTATATTTAAATAACTATTAGTTGAACTTTTAAATATTTCTGGTATTTTCTATTGTATGAGTGTATTACATAAAAGTAGCTGAATGTTTTTAATTGCAAATCAAGATATAAATTCTTCTAAAGATTAAAATACTCTCTCTCTTCGTATTGATACTATCATCATTACTCCATTCTACAAATACAGACTAATATTATTTGACTGGTTTATGGAGAAGAAAGCAAGTGAAGTAAAATTTGTCAGTTGACTTCAGTGTTTAGAATTCTGAAGATATTGAACATATCATTGCAGAAGTAAAAGAGACTGTTACACATTTAAAAAGTATTCTTTGGACTAGGGAAAAAAATGTATCATTTATATTGCATTCAATTTGATGGCAGCAACTTTCCTGACCATTGAAATTCAAGCAGAGCACACACTGGAATATTCAACTTGCATCTGTTGCTCAGCTGCAATGAGTTATGCACTGTGATAGACCTTAGATATATATTTTGAACATGACACTTACAGTCCCTAGCAATATGACATTTGCAGAAGTAATTTCTATATAAACTTATAGTTCCCTTTTATTCATTTTGCATTCACTTGAAAAAAATTCTTACTTTGTTGCTGAGTCAAGAAAACACTGAGTATAAAAGACAATATGCAATAAAGCTTACTAAAAAATATAAAATTTGTAGTGCTAACAAACTTTTTTTAAAAAACAATATAATTCCAGAATATTGATGCAAAAGATAAATCAACATGTTATTTTTAAAGATAAAGCATTTATACATTAAGAAATGAAAACCAAAGTAAAGAAAAGCCATGCTTAAATATGAAATGTTGCCTTTCTAGTTTCAAAATTGTGAACATAAGTTTAATTTGTGCTACCTACATGCTGAAATACAGTGAACTAATATCTCAGGAAATATTTGCAAAATAGTGACTTTCCCAATTGTTAACTCATTTTCTAGCAAAACTGGCACATAACAATAGAATAATAATAACACAATATTATTGAGTATTCAGTGTTGTTTTATCATTGACACTATTGTTATATTTACCCATACCACCCATCCCTGACTACAGAAAGAAATAAGATGTTTAATACTGGCTACTTTAAGGTGAGGTAGGGGAGAACAGGTGTTAAATTCAATGATCAACTATTTCATTAGGAATAGAAACTATCTGACATATAATGAGTTCATCTCTTTAAAATTACTTCGTCACAAAACTCGTCTAAAATTTTTGAGTGTTTCCACTAAGAGACTCCCAATATGACTAAGCACCTTGAAGGGAAAAATTTTTATAAGTCTGATATACTTACTACAGTAACTCTCGTAAGTCTTAACATACAGTGTGAGGTTTAAAAAGATACTAAACAATTCTACAACCATAAATTGAATATTTCAAACATATGCAATTTTCTAAAAAAGTTTAAATTGTTGAATATGTGTATTTGTAGATCCTCATGGATATGAGATTGAATTCTTGCATTGGATATTGCAATCTTCATGTGTAGTTACCATGTATGCTTGATGTATTCTAATTTTTACTTAATACTTGAAATTTATTGTAATACGAGTTTCTGTTCCTAGGAAAGCTCAGATTTTTTAAATTGAAGTATAACTAATTTACAGTATTATATTAGTATCATGTGCACTACATAGTGATTAGATGTTTTAATAAATTACAAAATGATCACCACACGTCTAGCTTCAAATACCACCATACAGAATTATTACAGTATTATTGACTATATTCCCTATGCTGTGATTTACTTATTTTATAACTGGAGATGTACCTCTTAATTCCCTTTACTTGTTTTGCCCATCCCCCCGTCCCCTTTCTCTGACAATCATTAGTTTGTTCTCTGTATCTATAAGTCCATTTCTGTTTTATTATGTTTGCTCATTTGTTTTATTTTTTAGATTCACATATAAGTAAGATCATATGGTATTTGTATTTCTCTAACTTATTTCATTTAGCATAGTACCCTCTTGATCTATCCATGTTGTCACAAATGCCAATACCTCATTCTTTTATATGGCTGAGTGATTTATATATATACACATATATACATATATATATGTACACATACACATACACACACACACATACACACACACATACACACACACATATGTGTATATAGAACACACATCTTTTTTACCCATTCTGTCTATGAATGGACACTTAGATTGCTTCCATATCTTGGCTATTGTAAATAATACTGGAATGAATATGGGGTACATATATCTTTACAACTTAGAATTTTTGTTTTGTTTAAAAAAATACTTAGAAGTGGAATTTCTGAATTGTATGGCAGTTTTTTTTTAAATTTTTTTGAGGAACCTACATACTTTTTTTCCACAATGGCTGTATCAGTTTATATTCCCACCAGAAGTGAACTAGGGTTTTTTTTTTCCTCCGAATCTATTTTTTTTTAAATGAAGGTACTGCGAATTGAACCCAGGGCTTCATGAATGCTAAGCTTGTGTTCTACCACTGAGCTGTTACCTTCCCTCCCCCTTTTTTTCTACGGAATATTTTTAAAATTTTATTTTGCAATTTTTTTTTCTTTTCTTACATTTTCTTTTTGTTTATTTCAGTGGAAGTACTGGGAATTGAACCCAGGACCTAGCATATGCTAAGCATGCACTCCATCACTGAGCTATAGCCACCTCATGTCCACATTCTTGCCTTTTTTTTGCCATTCTGATTGGAATGAGGTGATAGCTCATTGTAGTTTTGATTTGCATTTCCTTGATGATTAGTGACATTAAGCATCTTTTCATGTGCCTGTTGGCCACTTGTATGTCTTCTTTGGAAAAGTATCTATTCAGGTCCTCCACCCATTTTTAATCAGATTATTTGTTTTTGAGTTTTATGAGTTCTTTGTAAATTTGGTTATTAACCCCTTATTGAACACATTATTTCCAAATATCTTTTCTTATTCAGTAGGTTGCCTTTTAACTTTGTTGCTAGTTTTCTTCACTGTGGTAAAGCATTTTAGTTTGATGTAGTCCCATTTGTTTATTTTTGCTTTTGTTGCCCTTGCCTGAGAAGACAGATAAAAAAAAAATTGGTTAAACCAATGTCAAAGAGAATATTGCCTGTGTTTTTTCCTTGAATATAATGGTTTTAGGTCTTTTATTTAGATCTTTAATCCATTTTTAGTTTATTTTTGTGTATGGTGTAAGAAAATGGTCTAGTTTCATTCTTTTGCATATAGCTGTACAGTTTTCCCAACATTGTTCATTGAAGAGACTCTCCTTTCCCCATTGAATATTCTTACCTCCTTTGTAGTAGATTAATTGGTTATATAAATATAGGTTTATTTCTGGGTTCTCTATTCTGTTCCATTGATCTATGTGTCTGGTTTTGTGTCAGTACCATATTGCTTTGATTACTACAGTTTTATAGTATAGTTTGTGATCAGGGCGCTTAATACCTCCAGCTTTGTTTTTTCTCAAAATTGCTTTTGCTATGCAGGGACTTTTATGGTTGCATACAAAATTTAGCATTATTTGTCTTAGTTCTGTGAAAAATGCTATCAGTATTTTAATAGGAGTTGCATTGAATCTGTAGATTTCTTTATGTAGTATGGTCATTTTAACAATACTAATTCTTTCAATCCATAAGTATAGTATATGTTTCCATTAATTTGTGTCACTCAGCTTTCTATGGAATCCTATTCATTTGTTTTTCATGCATGTCTTTTTTTGATTGAAGTATAGTTGATTTACAATATTGTATTAGTTTCAGTTGTACAGCGCAGTGATTTGGTATTTTTGCAGACTATACTCCATTTTAAGTTATTACAGATAATGGATATCATTTCCTGTGTTATAGAATATATCGTTGTTGCTTATCTATTTTATATATAGTAGATTGTCTCTGTTAATCCTATACCCCTAATTTGTCCCTCCCCATTTCATTTCCCCTTTAGTAACCACAAGATTATTTTCTATATCTCCAAGTCTGTTTCCATTTTGCACATGCATTCATTTATATTATTTTTTAGTTTCCACATATAAGTGATATTATATAGTATTTGTCTTTCTGTCAGACTTATTTCACTAGCATAATATTCTCTAGGTCCTTGTACATTGCTGTAAATAACAGTATTTCATTCTTTTTTATCGCTGAATAATATTCATATATGTATGTATATCACATTTACTTAATCCAATTGTCCGTTGATGGGCACTTGACTGCTTCCATGCCTTGGCTATTGTAAATAGTGCTGCTATGAACACTGGGGTGCATGTATCTTTTCAAATTAATATTTTCATTTTTTCTGGATATATACCCCATAGTAAAATCACTGGAATATATGGTAGTTCTATTTTTAATTTTTAAAAGAATTTACAAACTGTTTTCCATAGCGGCTGCACCAGTTTACATTCTCACCAATGTGCATATCTTTTGTACAACTCCGTTAAATAGACTATCATAGTTTGAGGGCAAAGATCACATTTAAGTTTTTGACTCTTCTGTCCCTAGGACTTAATTTTCTTGGAATAGAATAGATATTATGTAAATTTTATAAATGTAATTGATTAATCTTTAAAATAAAATATATATAAACTCTTGAAGTGTCTTATTATATCACTGACACATATTGATTAATTTTGAAATTGATTTTTTTTAAGAAAACTGCAAGAAACCTCTAGGTTGTTGTGTGAGAACAGTGATGTGCTATTTGGAATAGCATAGCCAAATTTGGTGTTGAAATAATTCCTCCAGGAAGTCAGGGGTATTTGATGGGGTCAGAACTTTTTCTTTTTAAAATACTATATGGCACATAAGTTAACTTTAACTTTGAAAGGTATAAAAGCTTCTTTTAAGTGTTACTCTCCATATCATACCTCTAAAGAATAAGTCAGAAAACAAGAAGATATTCTTTTAAGAAGGATGGGTATAATAAATTGATCTAGGACTCAAATTGCGCTATATTGCAAGATTAATTGTCTGTATCTAACTGAAGTAATTGCTTCCTCTCAGAAGCCTGAAGAGGTAAGAAATGGCCCTCAGCTACTCCTAAGCAAGGGCTCCTGCTTTGGTTCCCTTTTTTCCCTTCTGCATCTCTATTATTCACAGCATTTAAATAAACTCTCCTTTACATTCATAAGACAGGCAAGAGAGAACGCTCTTAGGTGCTGCTTCTTTTACTAGAGCCTGTGTTATTTGTACATTGATATTGTATATAGAGGCAATCCTTGTACCTTGAAATATATATTTTATTGGACAATTACTTAGCACATAAACCAAAAGGTATGTATGTTTGAAATGGAGTAGGGAGAGAGAAGGGAGAGAGAGAAAATTTTCAAAATAGAGTTCAGACCTACATTTTCAAAGCTAGCTATTGAAAGTTCCTAGAAATATCCCATATTAGGACATAACTTTTTTTCCTAGCCCCACTTTCTTCCATAAGGATGATTAATGTGAAATTCAATAAACTTTCAGCATTTTGAGTGTATTACTATTATTGTCATCAAGGATTTCATTTTGGAATATATATCCATGTCCTTGCTTAACTTTGTTCACAAGTGAGTTTAAGAATCTACATAAAAGGCATTAGAGGAGAGATGAAACAATCTGACAGGTAAAAAGGGAGAAAGAGAGAGGGAGCGGAGAGAGAGAGAGGGCAAGCAATAGATTCCTAATCTAGTATTCTTGGAGAAGTCTGTGAATTTCTACCAAAAGTTGCTGAAGAATACTGTAAGTAAACTCTTCTATGCAGATAACATATGCTAATGTTAACACAATCTATTTCCCTTGTATTTCACAATTTGTGTAGACAGTTACAAAGATGACTTAATATAACATTTGCAACTGATATGAACAGAAAATTTAGAGGATAGGAAAACAGAATGGTCAGAAAACATACTAGAATTGTCTTTACCTTTTTAGGAACATGATAATTAAAACAAAGAAGTTTTCAACATTTATCATATAGACAAAAATTTCAAATTGTGAGATTATTATTGGGATACAAAGAAGCAGAAGCACTTACACTGCTGGGAGTGTGATCTGTCATACTAGCTTTAGAGAGAAATTGGGTAATATCCAATAGAATTGAAGATTCATATACTTTATGGCTTTCTATGCCCTATAGGAAGTCTCACAATGTAAACTACATAATGATAAATCAACAAGGGTTGTCACTGCAACATTTCTGTTGACAGTCAAATATTAGAATCAGCCTAAATATTCATCAGTAGGGAAAATAAATAAACTGTGGTACTTTATAAATTGAAATATTATTCACAATTAAATAGAGTATATCAGCTCTTTGGTATCAATGAATGGACCTTGAAACATGTTTAATGTATTAAAGCACACTGAAAAAAAAATCACACTATGGTATGATTTATATATATTTATAAAATATATATAATATTGATAAAGTACATATAAGTAAAATACTTATAAGCATAATATACACATAAGTTTAATATTATAATAAAGTATAATAGTATAATAATAATACAATCTCTTATTTAGAGGAAATATACATGAACAAAAGGGATACACACCAACTTCCAGGGGGAAAAAGAATGTAATGTCATATAGGCTGGGTGATTGCAGCTATATTTAATCCATGCTTCTAAAAATAGTATCTAAATCAAATAGGGGAAGAAATTTGTGCTTGCTAAGTATAGATGTTCTAGTTATAATGTCTCCATATATTTACATATAAGATGATAGTACATAATCAAAAATAACTGCTCTTCATAATAAAATCAGTTGGCTTTTTTGACTGGTAATTTGTTTCATTTTTTTTCTCTCTTTTTAATGTAAAGTTGAAAAGGATAAGGACAGAAATCCTCAGAATAGATGGATGAATAGCTTACATATTGTTTAATTTTTGTTTTGCACTGTTTTAGGAACAGGGATAGTTAACATTCCTTTTCATGTTACTTGACTTACTGCAATATAAATACACTTCAATAAATTTTGCTACAAATAAAGTCTGTGTGTGTGTGTGTGTGAGTTTGTGTGTATGTGCTAGTATCAGGATGGAATAGAGTTGAGAGGGCTTGAGTCTTGTATTTACATATGTGCAGTGTAGAAGGGAACATGTTGCCCAGACAGAGGAGAGGATCCAGGAAATGAACAAACTCATTAGGAGTAGTGGCTCAGAGACAGAGATGACCACTCAAGTAAAAGACTCTTGGGAATTATTTCAACTTGTAACTTGATGCAAGACGTTGACTTCATGTTTTAATCAAACATGTCTATATTTTTAGGTGTAAGCTAACCTTAGTTTTTCTTACCAACTTTAACCTTAGCCAGTTTGATTTCATATACAAACCTTTCTAGTAACATTTCATTGTGGGAAAATAATTTGTTCAAAAAAACTATACCACACATGCTCATTAATCAAGTGTTTATTTTCTGCCAAAATACAATGTATTTTGTTTTATGTTGTGTAAAACATGCTCAAGGTATGAAATCAAGTATTAAACTACCAAACAACAAAGACCAAATTTTTACTCATAAGTGTTATACAAGGACATGCTTATAAAAAAGCAAGGCATTAACACAATTTATTCTACTTCTGTAAGTCAACTTTTCAGCTCTGAGAAACCATTGGATAGTAAACTATATTAATGTAGAATCAAAAATTATTCTCTTGGAAATCTTCCCAGTGAGAGAAGGAGGATTCAGAATATGTTTCTGCTGTGGATTTCACAGCATTAAATATAAATAGCCTTTTATTCCTCAGTTGTCAAGGTAGCAAGGAAATGTTTTAGGCAAGGACAGGTGTCTTGTGGTATATTGCTAAGGATTTAATCAAGGACCTATATCCACCGTAGAACATCTTTTTAATGAATGTGTTTCACTTACTGGGGAGAAACTCATACTAATGAAGGTACATCTGATTAAGGGAAATAACACATGCTTCTTTTAATCTTAACCATCATTTTTTAAGAACAATATTTTATTTAAGTTGTATAAGTCATAACGTGGGGAAGGTCGGCAATTACCATTTGAGTCAAAAGGCAAATAACTTGTAAATATTACCTTTCTGAATAGCAAGACTTTGTGTTTCATTTTTCTTAGTTTATTTTACAAGTGTTTAACTGGTACAGAATCATCCATAAATTATATAGTTCTTAATCACCACAGCAAGGTTTTCATTTTTCCAGTGTAATCCTTGGTAAACTGACATCTTTCTGTGATGGAACAAAATACTAGCATTATGTTTTTAAAGTAACAAGTGATGAGTATTCTACAAACTGCACATCCTCTCAGAAAGAGGTGCTGCCAAAGTGCCCTAATTCAGATGTTAATGCTGCTGCTTGCTTATGTTGCTGGAGGAAGACACTGAATTTTTGCTTTTCGACCTACCTCATGGTCAGTAAAAGTAGAATGAATACTTAGGATTCGTCTTTGAAGATGTTCAATGTAGCAAATGTAGAAGTTATCATGATATTCCCTGGCCACAATAAGAATGCCTTGTTTATTTAAAATGTGCAGATTTCCTAGGTTAAAGTGAAAAATGGCTTTTTTAGAACCCATGGTAGGATGTGCATTATAAGATAATATTCATGTCTTAAAGTCATGAAAATACAGGATTTTCATCCATTAGAAGTATATGACGTCCTAAAGTTTCTGAATTAATGTAAATTTTAACATTAATAGACAAATTTAGTGTCGTGATATATCATAGTCCATAGATTTGATAAGTAAATAGAAAAAACTCACAGGCGTGTACTCACATAAAACCTAAACATGATATTAATTCAGACAGTCTTTTCCCCATATGAAATGATAAAATCACTTCACCCAGCTCTCCAAATGAAGGATAATACAGTAGTTCCAACTGAATTAGAAATGGAGTGAACTTGGAGCTAAATGAATCATAAATCAATAAATACCTCAGCCTGCCGCCTCATGGTTTATTGATTCACAAGCTGTTTATCTCACACTCACTGTGCTTCAGTGCAATTATCGTTTAATTACATTTTCTGTATGTACCAAATTGTATTTTAGATGTCTTCCTATACCAAACAATTTCAAGCTCTATATCTACTCACTAACCATGGGTTTTGTTTATCTTTTCTTCTTCAGTATGCTAGTCTTGATTTCTGCTTGTATATGAGACACATCTCACAATAGGACCTATTAAAGCACATTTAACAAACTCTCCCTAATTACAATCATGTTTATTGTTCTCATTTTTTATGTCAAGATTGATTTGAAATATAACAGATGATGTGTTAGAGTAAGTATAGCATAGTATAAACCACAAAAAAGCTATTGAATTTTATGAATCTAAACCATTAAACTTGTGCTTTTATTCAACCTAACTATGAAATGCTCTAGAGAGATAATATAATTATGAATTGACTTGATGTTGATCACTTAAGATATTTAAAAAAATAAAATAAAGCTGAGTGTAGAATAGTCTTTCTTATTTCACATTATCAACTTTTAAAAATGTAATATTCAATGAGCAACACAGATAGCAGATAATTTTCTACTTAACATAATCTGAGGCATAAAGCAAATTCAAGATTTTTTTCTAATCAGAAAGAAAAATTACTAAGCTAAGAATCTATGAAATAATGTCCTGGATAAAACTGTTCAAAGCATCTTTCAGAAGCAGTAACAAATAGTATGTGATGGATTAAAAAGAGATTCCCTTTAAAGAAGATACTAATTACAGATGATCTTGCTAAATGGGAGCAGATTTTTAACTTATATATAATATGTAACATGATTTATGTCATTCTTTAAAATTAAAGAATCCATCTGTTATTTTTATCAGTATTGGGAGAGTGAGGTCAACTTTGAGACCTGTCATCAGAGGTTAGATCTGATTAATACGCTGTGAGACAAATAGCACCCAATTTACCATAAACTCAATAAAACAATTACATTGACAGAAAAGACCATTTGGAATGATTTGTTCTTCCATGGTCTTAAACCCCAAATTTAAAGCATACACTTAGATTTCAAAACTTCATTAATTTCAAAACCTCACATATTTCTAAATATATGTAAAACTACAAAGCTATTGTGCATAAATAAATTCTACTGGATTTCCAAGCTGTAGATGATGTTGCAACAATAAACTCTAAACACGTACTTTGGAAGTAAATGTAAGACATAAACTTCTCTACAAAATAAATTTTCCCCACTGAAATATCAACATAGAAAGTTTCTGTCTTCATTTCAGATACATCCAAAATTAGAGACCAGAATATTAGGTATTGACTATTCCACCATTCCAAAGTGATGTACTATACTTCTAAGCAAAACTTGCAAAAAATTAAATTGTCAAGTCTTTTGTTGTTTTTGGTGGTGATAGTGTCTCAAAGTTCTAATATATTCTCTGCATTACCGTATGAGTGATGTCTCTGTTCCAAAAGTATTGTCCTGGTCATGTCATCCTATTAGTATAATTTTATTTCTATAACATTTTATTCAACACTATCTATGTGAAAGGCTTTGGGCAGATAAGTGGCAGTGGGAATTAGAGAAAAAGGAGAAAAGTTTTCTGTCAAATAAATTTGGAGATTTTGCCAATTATTATGCTTTAATGGAAATTTTCCAAATATATAAGCATGTAGAGGACTTTTACAAATTGTACACTCAGGAAACTGATTTTAATATTAATTAGTGTAATTCTTTTGCAAATATATTTGATGAAGAAAGAATTTTTTATGAAATCTATTTACATATAAGCACTCTAATATAAATAAATTAAATAAATAAATAAATAAATAATTCTCAAATTTTTTGAGAGATTTTATTTCTAGGATACAAAATACTGAAAAGGCAAACTTTTGATTTTAAATTCTTACCTAATTACATTGAGGTAATTAGATATTAAAATCAATATAATAATTCACCAATCAGATTATTTTCTTTCTTTTTCATAGAACACATTACTAAGCTTTCTGAATAAAATTTTTTTTAATATACTGAGGAAAAGTAGTAATAAAGTCATATTTTAAAATTTAACATTTCTAAACTTTTATTTTCTTCTCTATTTTCAACTTGAAATCTTCTAAATAGAGGCTGGAAGTATGTTTCAAAATTTATGTAATGATAATATAGAACATTCTAAATGTGTCTTGTCTATTTTAGCAGTTCTCTCATCACTGCACTGCTATTTTGCAATAAGACAGAAGAGATTTTTTTTTCAGTGTTTTCAGCAATAGATTTTTGTTTTACCTGAGCATTCTGAATTTACAGTCATTTGTCTTTTTGTCTTACTCTAGAAATACTGGTTTAGAGCAATCGATTCTGAAATAAAAATACTTTATAGAAGGCAGCCTCACTTGGTCAATGTTAGATTTTTTCTTTCTTCTCTAGAGCCTTGGGGATCACTCGTCTTTGTTTTTCCAAATTAAGAACACTGTCCCTAAAACCATTATGTTATAATTTATTTTTCATTAAATTAAATTGATGCAACAATGTTTGCTCATTTGGCTCTCTCTCTCTTTTTTTTTCTTTCTTCAATTGATGAGTGTACCATTAACCAGTTTTCTGTGCAGAAAGTTTTACTGTGGAACTTTAAAAGAAGTAAAAGAAAAAAACTTACCTAACTCAAATTTGGTTTACCCATGTATTAGTATATTCCTTCTGAAATTAATATTTAAAAAACCCTTATTTGGTACATATGTATCCATTTATTTCTTATCAAAAAAAGCAATTTCAGGCTGTGATGATCACATGATTAAGAACAAAATCTTTAAGTGGACAGAATTTGACAATGGAAAATACCTTCCATTAACAATTAATATAGCTAGGAATTAACTAAACTATTATGTTAGAATTCAAAAAACTGGCAAATAAATATGTGAGGACTTATGCTAAAATGGAATACAAAGGGAAATTCGGTTATGTTTAAGACATTTGGCTGTATGAGGAAATGTAGAATTGACATAAAATGACTTCAATGACGTTTACAGAATTAATTACAATGGAACGACATTAAGACTTTAATGTATGTATTTACCCCATGTGTCTTACTGGCCTATGTCCATACCACTTGATGATATAATGAAACTGAATTTCACAAACGAGGTAGCAAGGGTCAGCACAAGAGGAGAAAGCCTTTAAGGAACTTTCCTGCTGTGTTTGTATTAGCTAGGCTGCTAATTTCTTTAGTACTCATTTCCCCTCTGGCACTGCTAAACTAGTGTTTGCCCAGGATATCTGTGGCATGCACTTATTTGTGTACACATGATCACCCTATTTAATAAGATACCATTATTAACATTAAAACAGAGTAACTAAGGATCATCAATGAAAATTCTAGCTGGTAATCTCAACACTTCATTAGACTTGTTCTGCTATGTTCATAAAACATTTAGATTTCTCCAAAAGAATCAACATGTTTGACTTTGTGTACACTCAGTAAATACAAAAGTAAGAGCATCAGAGAGTGAATAGTCTATTTGAGAATTAATTCCGAGACACCCATATGGCAGTAAGAAAGCAAGTTAGGGAAGGGAAGGCAGCCAAAATGTTGAATTACCAGGCAAGTGACCACTGTGTACAATTAGAGCTTAACCCTACTGGTGATTTCTGAGAGTCAAATGTATCCTAGAGTCATCCCACCAAAGGGACAAAATATCTGGGACATTCATACACCAACTTCCAGTAGTCATTAGTTGGGGGCTCCTTGTAGGCAGTATAATTCTTCCACATTTGCACGTAAGCAGAATATGTTCCAGTAACCAGGAAGAGCCCTTAAGCAAGGAGATTCACATGTAGCAACTGGAAGTCTTCTGTGCACTGAAATGGTGAAACACAAGGAGATGTGGGTAGGACACAAGGACACAAATAAACACACTGATTTTATGACTGTGATTAGACACCATTTTAGCCAGAAATTCATTTAAAGATTTTTGTTGCTGCTACTTCCTTTTCACCTCTCAGAATGATCACTTTTTAGAATGTTTCAGAAATCATGATGCAAGGTTGTTTTAAGCATTGTGCATTGGTCTTTCTCAGTGTTGAGAAAGTAATTCTTTTTCTGTTTTGCTTTGTCTTTAATAAAAAGTAAGAAATTCTTAAATTAAAACTCTCTAGTGGAGAGATCCCTGTCCTGTTCTATCTGATGGGACAAAAACACTTTTGTAAAGTGATTTCTTAACCATTCTCCAGCATAAGTCACCTTTCCAGGTAGATAATTATACTAACTCTACCCACACATTCCTGGGGGACTGTTGCCTTTACTTTCTTCTTCATATGTACAGCATCCTTATCTGAGGTCCAAATCTAGTACCATTTTGTCTATCTAGACATCCTTGTAATCTCTGGTGACCTCTCACCTAAACTCCTAAAATGCTGCTGAGAGTACTAGTATTGGCATTATCATTCATTTATCTAACAGTTACATTTTTTAGCTCCTAAATTGAGGCAGACACTGTTCTAGCTCTAGAAATATACCAGTTAAAAGCAAAAAAATTAATTCCTCTGCTTTCAAGGAGTTTATGCTGAAATAGTGGAATATAAATAATGAAAGATCAAAAATAAGTAAAATATGTAGTACGTTAATGGTGTATGTGTTTTGGAGGGAACGAAAACTAAAGAGGAGAAAGAGAGGATGTTGGGAAGTAGGGAACTTGCAAATTAAAATTGGATAGCTAGTAAGTCGAATTTACTTCAGGAGAGTAACATTTGAGCAATGATCTGAAAGTAATATTGATAACTGGGCAAAGTTTTGTTGATGACTGGGGGAATAGTATTCCAGGCAGTTGCAGCAGCAATTGCAAAGGTCCTAAGATGACACACATATCTGTTCAAGGAAAAGTAGAGAAAACAGCGTGTGGAATGAGTAGAAGAAAACAAAGCTGAAGTGCCTGTAAGGGATTGTGCTGGGCCTTATAGATAACTGTAAACACTTTGGTTTTTACTCTGAGTGAAATAGGAAGGCATGGGGGAGTCTGTGAAGAGGAGTGACATGATGTGTTAAATCTTCAACAAGATCACTTTGTCTGCTGCCTGGACAACAGACGGTACAGACAGGGAGATTATTATAATTACCTGGATGAATTGTGGTTTAAACAGGGCAGTAACAGCGGACTAGTTGAAAATGTTTAGACTCTGGAAATATTTTGAGTATGGAAATGACAGGACATGCTGACAAACTGAATGAAGGGCAGGAGCAAACAGGAAAAGTCCAGGATGACACCAAGTTATCTGATGGGTGACTCGGAGGACAGAATTGTCTTTATCTGAGAGGGAGACACATATAAGCATAAGCAAGTTTGGAGTTAAAGATTGGGAGCTCTCTTTTGGACGTGTTCATATTGAGATTCCTATTAAACATCCAAGTGGAACTATTAAATAGTGAGGCATATGCTTATTTCTGAATTTCAGGAGAGCAGATAGCTTTAACAGTATATGAATTTGGGAGATATAGATATAGATATACCTTTGGATAAGAGCTTCAAGAGAGTAAGTAGACTGTTAAACTAAAGACATCCAAGGGATGAATCTCAGGGCATTTTAAAATTAATGAAAAGAGGGCAAAGAGATGAGGAAGAACCAGCAAGAGAACTGATCAGAAATGACCGATGAGGAGACAGTTAAGCCAGAAGTGTATAATAATACTATCATAGTTAAGTAAAGAAAATATTTTATGGATGGGAGAATGATAAATTTTGTTAAATGCTGCTGAAAAGTTAAGTAAGATGTCAACTGAAATTTAGTTGTGGGATTGAGCAAAGTAGAAGTCATTGCTAACTTTGACAAAGAGCTCTCTGAAGTAGAAAGGTGAAGGTAAAATCCTGATAGGAATAGATTTACAAGATCATGGGAAGACAGAAAGTGGAGACAGCCAGCGAAGATAATTCTTTTCCTGTGGAGGAGAGAAAGAGAGAACAGAGGCGTGATTATGCAGGAAATTAGGGGACATGCACACACAGGCACACACACATGCATACAAAGAGCTAAACAACAATTGAATGGGGCACTACCGTGCCCCAGGCATTGTGCTTAATCCTGGGAAATAAGGGTGAACAAAACAAAAACGGGACTCATTTTCTCTAGTTGAAAAACCTACATCTTTTTATCAGCATTTTGTCCCAGAATATGGGAGTTTGTTTTCACTATCATAAATCCACCACCTTAATCTTAGATAATTGCTCGTTGTCTATTACCTTTCTGTATCTTTCTAAGGAAAAGCCACACCTCTCATACTATACTTCTTAATTTAAATACAGCTTTTCTCTATTGCTCAGAATTCCCAGATATGGGGAACGATTTCTGTCACCTCTGAATATTTATTTTATAGGTTGCTTTTCAACTGACGCAGAATTGGTAGGCAACATTTTATGACAAATGATACTCCTGGTTTTATGGAGCAGGTTGAGGAGCTGGAGGTGATATGGAGGAAATTAGTCAAGGAAAGGGAAAAACCCTCACATGAATATCCACAAAATCTGCTGCTGAGTTTCCAAGAGTTTCCTCTAATCCAGGTCCAGCCATCAGCTCAGCTTTATCATGGATCTTCTTCCTGAATTTCTATGGGATTTGCCTTATCTTTCTTTACAAAACAATTTTTTAGAAAAGCTAACAAAACACAGGGGGAAGAATGCCTTGAAACTAACCTAACCTCCACTCCTTGAATCAAACTAAAGCCAACAATGCTACTGTATTTAACTTGTTCCCGTTGCCCTTTATCTTTTTGCATATCTCTTATTACACTGTTTCTACTACTTATATTTCTGGCAAAATAATTATATTGATACACACCTTTTGATTTTAATTATTAGTTGACTTATTATAGAATCATATATTGATAGTTTTCCATTTTTCAAAACCTACAGACATTTGCATTTGATGAAAGCATGAAAGATATATGTGACTGCAAGTTCAGATCAGTAAAAAATTATGTATGGACCATCACACTATTGTAGTCTGACCTGTTGACCCTCAGTGTTCATTAGAAATTCATCAGTACCAGACTACTCTCTCTTCTTTGCTTCTTCCTTTTTTTTTCTGATTTATTGGCTTTATGCCAAGGAGAGATTTTCTACAGAAAACCTTTTTAATTAGCTCTTCACCCTCCTGATAGTTTCAGAATAATTCATATAAAATGAAAACTCAGATCATAGTTCACATTCTGAAAAAATGCATGAAAACCTGGAGCTATCCAACAGTGCTATTCTCCTAAGAAAATTTCCAGCCCCTACCCCTTTTTTTGTGTGTGTGCAGGCAACAGGCAAAGATAATTTTTCTTTTATTATATCTGAGACATTTAAAAATTCCTGACAACTTCAAAGCTTGATTTTTTCATGTAATAAAAGTAATAGCAATTTTTAAATGCTTACCATGTGCTAGACATCAAACTAGACATAATATGTGCTAGACATAAATCTGGCTATTTTATTTATTCTTTCAACACCTACATTTGGCTGGTAATATTCTTGTGCTCATTTTGTAGATAAGAACATGGAAGACATACATGTTTAAGTGACTTATCCAAAGTCACAAAGTCAATAAATATTAGAGTCTGAATGTCCAAATAGTTGGTCTTGTTCCAGAGCATGAATTGAAGTGTTGATGATATTGAATAACATCCTTTTATGACTATTCTATGTGTATTCACATGAATAAAAGTCATAAATATATTCTTAAAATTGTCAGCTTATAATTGCTGTGAAAGAGTTTAATGTCAATGGACATGTGTTAATAATGTGAAAGTGAAGCAATATAAACACGTATCACTTTTTTCCCCATTACACTGTATGTGGAAAAATATGTAGTCAGGGAAGGAAAGGGGATGGTATCAGTTCAAAGGACAAGAGGCCTATAGTTCTAATTTTTTTTTTAACCTTCATTTTTCTCCTAAGCTGCAAAGAACTAAATGTCTGAGATTCCTAAAATTGGATTAATCCCAATAGTTAATTCTTGGAATCAGTGTATCCTTTTCCCACTGTATTGGGAGGCAGGATGATTAGGACTAGCCAGTTGGCAAAGTGGTATACCAAGAAAAGCTAGGTTTCTTTCTCCATTTCTTCCATTCAAAGTGTTGTGATGGTGCCTCTTTCCTAAATGCTTTCCTGAGGTGTTGCCTCTCATCAACCTGTCCATGCCAAACCCATGGAGATCAGTCAATCAACAGGTCTTTTGTCATGTCATACTATTGTCCCATTACATTTTCAGTTCCTGTGTTGTTCTTTCTGTGATTCTCTAAAGATAGCAAAAAAGGGCTACCATTGTTGGCTACTACTAAAAGATAAACTGGGGCAAATTAAAATTTATCACAATTTTTTAGAGTTTATTTGAGCGAAAATTAATTCTAATCAGGGAATCAGGGCAGTGGCAAGCTAGAACTAGTGAGGAGAAACAGGAGCTCAGAGGAAAGGTGAAGCAAACCAGGGAAATTATTCATTCACTATAGCTTAAAATCAGGTTGTCTATTTGTGGTTGGCTGCCCTAAGTTCCAGTTTTTATAACCTTGAGGCATTTACTAGCTTAGATTTTGGTTTGCTTGTGCAGGCTGCCAAGACATAGAGCTCCTTTGGTCTGATGGCCTCCTTGTTTAATTAATTTAACACTGGAAAGAAAGTAGACATTAAATGGCATGCTTTCCTCATTGTGTGTGATAGTAGGGGGTTGGATAAGAAGGTAAGAAGCTTGCAGAAAGTTGCAAACAAAGGTTTTTAGCTGTTGTTACTCAGTTTTGTCTTTTTTCTTTTCTTTTTTTTTTTTAAATTAAACCTTTTTTTGTAGGCTAGTTTCAATTTTGCAGCAAGATTGAAGGAAGGTACAGAGATTCCCCATCCACCCCCCACCCCCTCACATGCACGGCCTCCCCCATTGTCCACATCCCCCACTAGAGCAGCACACTGTTACAATTGATGAACCTACCTTGACACACCATAATCACCCAGTGCCCCTGGGTTATATGAGAATTTACCCTTCGTGTTGTATATTCTGTGGTTTTGGAGCCAAACGTTGTTTTAAGCCTCAAACAGAGCCTATTTTACCTCGAGGTTCCATGTTTTTTTGGCTGTGTTACTCCATCAAACCCTTAGTGAACTCATCATCTAGTTGATTCCAAATCAGCAACATATGCCAAAGCTGATATTCAAGCTCTTTTCTAAAATACTTCTCTGTTTTGCATCTTTGTTTAAATTTAAAAAAAAAAGATTTTAAGCCTCGTAGAGTACAGTGCTTTCTCTCTTACTCTCCCTTGCTTTGTTCATGTTCACTTTTGACTTAATCATAGGTGCCATCCTCTCAGACTTCATTGGGAAATCCACATGTACAGTAGGACACTTTCTCTGTGGCAGATGTATATATACATTTATATGAAATACATATGTATGTATTTTTAAGAGTGAGGATACTCGGGGCACCAATTCCCTCCCTTCAAAGACTTTAATCAATGAGCGAAAGGTCACATTCTTGATTTGATCCTTATAACAAAGCTGAGTATTAAGCAGCCTTTGTTTCTCAAAGTAAGCATTTAAACTTCTGAGACATAATTGACAATAAATTACACATATTTAAGTGTAGTGTGTGAGATTTTTACATGTGTATGTATCTGCAAAAGCATCTCTACAGTCAAGATAATGGACATATTCATCACCTGTGAAAGTTTCTTTTCACCTTTGGCATATAGCCTCTCTTCTGTTCCTTACTCTCAAGCAAGAACTGATCTATCTTTTTTTGTGACCATAGTCTAGTATAAATGGTCTAGAATTTTATATAAATGGAATTTTGTTACATTTAGCGTAATTATTTTGACTTGTTATTGTAGTGTTGTATTCCATGTTGTGGATGTCCAAAAATATCTTTGTTCATTTACCTACTGACAGACATTTGAGTGATTTCTGGTTTTTGTCCATTGACAATAAAACTGTTCTGAATATTTAAGTACAAATGTCTTTATTTTCAGTTTTAAATGACACACTTTACTCTCTGTGGTTAAATAGCAGTTCCTTCTTCCAGATCTATAGCGCCCTGGATAAATCCAGGGATTTTGTCTGTTTTATTACTGTCAGCTGTTTTCTGGACTCATCTCTGTCTACTAATACTTTGCCAAATGCAGCCAGTAACAATGAGCATACATTATTAATATTATGTATTTCAATCTGTAACCCCAGGGTTATAAGTTAATAAGACATTATCTTAGCCCTGAATTATCAAAAACAAATTTTGCTTAAAGTTCTACTACCATAGAATGTGAATCAGCATGATGGTATGGGTCCAAGTTTTCAGAGGAAAGGCTTAGTAACCCTCTTGTAAAGAGTAACTCCAAATTATAAACACAAAAAAGTGTTTGTAATGAGAAGATAAATCGCAAAATAATCATAAATACAAAATATGATAAATACCAGATCATAAATAAATAAAAAAAATTTATCTGATGTAACATTTTCTTTTTTTTTGATTATATTATCTTTTATTGCAGATTAATATTATACTAAATTTTATAATATGTTTTTCTTTTAGAGAATGGAAATGAAATGTAAATCAGTGTTTTGTTTGGCATGGTAGGTCCTTTTATAAATTATTGACAATTTGGACACATAGAACATAAGACTTCATGCATAGAAATACTTCTGTCAATAGTAACGGTGTCCTTTTTGCCCCATTACTACTTTTTTGACCCATTAACACTAAAATGATTCTGATAATTTCTATAATTCTTATAAAAAAGAAAATGTGTTGTATGTTTATAGTTATATACATCACATTATTTCCTATATTATAGAAGAGGAGAGAACTTCAGTTTTGAGTAGGTTTCCATAAAAAACAAATCCTCTGCTTACAGTTTGATAATTGGAAAAAATATTCCATGTACTAGTTTCTAACTTTAAACTTACTGATTTTGTTACTCCTCCATGACTCACCTTCTTCTGGTGCCATGTGCTATAGGAAACGTTTCTATTGCATAATTCCAAGTGAATTGGCAAGAGGGCTGCAAGAATATTCTAGAAAGCTTTTCTGCACTGGCATGGCTAACAATTTAGCTGTAAACTGTGAGTCACATTCTTATATTTCATTAAGCTCAAACTAAATATATTTCCAACTCAATTTTCCCTTAGACAAATGAAAGAAATGATTGTGACAACTCTAAATCCATTCAGTATGAAGAAAAATGTGATGGAGAGGAAGTTACAGTAAAAAGAGATAGTGGTCTTTACAAAATGAGATTATAAAACCTGATGTTTGTACATTCTGCAAATATGTTTACTTGTAAAATAAATAAGAACAGATTACTAGGTTCCCTCCTAGGGCTATGAAGTGGACTAGTGTAAGTTGGGGAACCTGAGACCTGAGTTTTATTTGACTTCTTAGTAATCCTGTACCTGAGCCCCATCTTTCTAGCCTTTGATAGTATTTACCTTATTACCTACCTCTGAATATGTAATCAAATGCCACATGTTTTAGGCTTTTATTTATGTTAGAATCTCAGAGGTGTGAACTGAATTTTCTAACAGTCAGGATAGGCTAGGTTATTATGTGGAATTAAACACCTCCAAAATCTCACAGTCACCCTAACATGGCAAAGAGAACTCTCGAGTTTATCATACTGGGAATTTAAAGTTATAGCTTAGAAATAACATGGCATTTACCTCCCCTACCTCAGTAGCTAGTACTAGAAACACCCACACTAGGGAGGGAGCAAATTCAATCTTGCATATGTCTAGAAAGTGTGGAAAACTGGGCATCAGTGAGTAGCGCAAAAGACACATAAAGTATAATAGACATGTCAAATTTACCATGTCAAAAGCTGATCTCCTAGGCTATTCTCAACACCTCTTGCTGCCTGAGCTATTATTTCAACACAGTGTGTTGTCTACCATATCTTGTTATTGAAGCGTATCACATAAAAGAAATCAAAATGGAAACATTGCACATTTTCTATGTATTAATGCATTATTGTTTATGAAACTTGTTGCTACTTATGATAAAACAAAAATCAATAGTAATCTTAACTGAAGTGTTATGTGAACTCAAATATAATGAAGAAAGACATGTAAGAGGTTTTTTTTTTCATGTATTCAGATGATAGATTATTTCCCTCATCAGAAAAATGGTTAACTACAGTTACGGGACTTCCTCAGTGTCTTGACTCCCAATGCAGTGATTTTTCTCTTTATATGCTTCTTTCCTAATTTTTCTCCTAGAAACATAACTAAATAAGTGATAGTAATTCAGCAAAAATTCCCTCTTTTAGCTTGTAAAGCATAATTTCTTAAATTGAAATAATCTTGTATTCTGTATCTATTAAAATAATTGTCATCCCTCTGATACCTTTCACTTCTCTCATTCAGTCGTTTTAACAGGACATTTCTATTTCTGTTCATTTATTTAGACCTTACAATGTGGCCTGATCTGGGGATAAAAAAAGAATAGAGCACAGCTCCTGCCATCAAGATCCTCACAAGTAGAATTTAGACAAGAAATAACAAAATAGAGAAGAAAAAGAAGGACATTACAGGCAGAGAAAATTAATGTATAATAGCATGATAGTTTGAAACTATATTATTAGAAGACCATTGCCATTATACTGCATTTCAGTAAAATTGGAATTTGGGTTGTGTGTTCTTTGTCATGGAGATGGGTCACACAGCAGGATGAGGGGAGTGGTGAAAGATAACAGAAAAAGTGAGTAGTGGCCAGATTTTGAATGAGATTTTGGCCCATAGAACTAATCAACTTTTTCCTGTATATGATGGGAGCATTGAAAGGAATACCACTATTGGATTATTTTCCTCTTGTTCTATTATAGTGCTTTTATTCTATTTTTTTATACTCACTGAATGTCTAGGCCATTTTGATGATTTTTCTATAAATACTGTCTTCCTGTAATGATCATTCTTTACTTTCCTCTATCTAACCCTATGATTCATAGTCTTTTTTAGAATCATTTTTTCTTGAAATATTTTCCTGCAGTATAGCATTTCAATAAGCATTTTCCCCTTTTTGATTATTTTACATTAACCTCCTTTTGCTTTAAGTTTTTACAATCTATGATTCACCAAGCAATACTTTTGTACTTTGTTTTAGATGGATCATTATGGTGGTAATGCAGTAACTACTATATTAATAATTTATAGACATTATATAAAAATAGAGTCAAAAATATGTTTACTGTTAAAATTCTTGGACGAGAATTTGCTGTAATCATGTTCACATTCATTACATTCAAATGGAGTGACTACTGTGTGTTCACATTCATTACATTCAAATGGAGTGACTACTGTGTGCAGCATGGGTAGCTTCTCCCTGCATTTCAGGAAAAAAAATATGTTAAGACATTCTTTAATTTCAAAGCATATTCAAAAATACATCTTTTTAATGAAATCAGATAATTTTAAAGTGTTATATTTTCATTTATTGTAGCTATTTTTATTTATCATATTAACAATTCCATTTTTATGGTTTCTTTTCTTCTTATAAAAACATGGAGGCTTACTGTAATAAACACATTCACTAAGCTATGCTAGTATTTAGGCTCAAAACTGTGAGCAATTGCCAAAGTTAATAGTAGCTCTGTTGATTGTGTCTGTGTGCCTAAAAAAAGTCAACTTTTGTATCACCATGTATTACTCCCTTTCTCAGTACACGTGATCCCAGGATTTTTTTTTGATTTTTTGAAAGACATCCAGTTTGTGAAGGAACAACCACCTTACACACCAACAAGGATGTTCTTTTAAGGACTCATTAAAATCTATTCTTGAGAGATGTATAATTTCCTCCTTCTTTCTGTTGTAACTTCTCCACATCATCTGATGCCTTTTCACCAGCATCAATCTGATCCTTTTGGCAGGTTCATGCATTTCATAATATCATTTCTTTGTATGTAGGTGATTCCAGGCTGATCTCTACTAGCACTCCTCATAAGCTACTCTGTGAGCTGAATATCCTATTAAACTCTAAGGCGTTGACATCAGATTATCGCCACACAAAGCATAATTTTAGCCTGTGCGAGTGTCATAAAGTGAGTGGAGTTCCTTAAAGAAACTTGTTCTCTAGCAATTTTAACACCAGCACTTCAATTTGGTATAACTCCAAGACTGACCAATGCTTCCTCTTGTCTTCTAATTGTTATTTCAAGATGATTGCTTCCCCAATCCATAGTGGATCCATAGATAACCATCCTATGCTCAACATTAAGAAGTTAATCAATACCTGTATTTTAACTGATATGATATTTACAAATCATTAACCAAGCAATTACAACATATCCTCAGATGTGTGAGAGAATGAAAAAAGCTCAAGAATTTTTGAAGGCAAGTTTTGTAAATTATCAAAGTATTTTACAAGTTATATAAACTATTTCTTTTTCAATGAAGGTTGAACAGATAGTAGTAAACAATGAAATTTTTGAAATTTCTATCTGGAGTCCTTCAATAAATAAAGGTATAAGAATATATACACAATACACATTAGTCCATTAAATTTGAGGACACTCTACAAAAAAAAAAACACTTCAACTAATTCATCTGACAGCACTGTTCATATTCATGATGCCATTTTGTTGTTTTTGTTACCCACCTCCCCACCACACCACCAGGGTGAACAGGAGGAGGAGAAGGAAGAGCAGGACCCACCGCAAAATTTCATAGTCTTGAATACAAAAGGGGAGGTTGAGAGGAAAGGAAGAAGAAAAGAGAAGAAAATACAAATCCTATAATGCATGCAACAGAGTGGGGATGGTACGGGGATGGGACAGATCTGAAACTGAGGCATGGGGCATGGGATGGGTTGCTGGGGGTGGGGGACAGTGGGACCACACCCTGCGCCCCACACACATTCCTTTCTCTCATTGATGCTGTTTCCATAGTTGCAGCTTGGAGTCTCTCTAGGTTTTCAACTGTTCCTTCACAATCTGAACTTTTGACAGTTGTCCCTTTTAATTTATTTGAAGTGCTGTTTTTTAAAAACAAAGGGTAATCTGTCCATGCAGGAAAAAAAGTATTTATATACTTTCTTATTATAATTTTATATAATACAAAACACCCAAATCACCCAATTAAGCAGAAACCAAAGACATAGCATTTGTAGAACATAACTTATCACATAACTATTTTAGTTATTGAATAAACACTTTTGTAATACCTTCTATGTATCAGAAAGCATTCTAAATACTTTACAAATATAAACTCATTACTCCTTATTACACTATGACTGAATTACTATGCACTTTAGAACTTTCATGTGAAGTAGCTACCCATGCTTAGAAAGTACTTGTTTGTAGTGACAGAGGTATTGTAGAGGTAATAGGGTTTCTCATGATCAGTGGGCATTTCACAGTGATCCAATTGTAGAAGGCAAGTGCAAAGAATATTTTAATGATCATTTTGTCTTCCAGGACTAAAAACTCATTGTTTCTGGAGAAGTCTTGTGGGATAAAATGACTTCCTCATTGGGCAGTAAATGAAAGAATACATGGTTTAAAAATCATTATCTTATATAGAGAGTTTTCTGATTCACAGTGTGCTTTTGTATGTATTACTTAATTTGATGTGAGGATATTGTGAGATAACAGTTTCTACCATCTACTGATTTATGAATCAGACACTGTGTCCATTACCCTAATTCACTTCAGTGAATCCTCACAACTTCCAATCATACCCAAGGAATAGAAGGGGAAACTGAGGCTCAGATATTAGGTACTAACAAGTCACTGTCCCATGATAAACCCAGACAACTATGTTTTGATTGACTTAGTTGGTATGCTCAGGGAAACAAAGCAAATAATACAGTGGTATTTAATACCAACTTTTGCCTAATTTTATAATTTTAACCACATTATTATTATTATTATTGTATAATCAATTTCATAGCCACTGCTTTAGAGACAAAGCAACAAGTGAGGGTTATGCCTCTGTCACAACTTCATAGATAGTGACTGGAATTAAGCTAATTGCAGAGGCAATGTAATATAGCAAAATGATATGCCATTAAAAAGAAATAGGTCCTCCCAAAATAAAACATATCCCCATTAGGATTAGTAAACAAATTTAGCAGATTTTCAGTATACCAAATCAACACTCAAAAATCAGTAGTGTTTCTTCATGCTAATGATGAACAATATGAAAAAGAAATCAATTTAATTTACAATAGCATAAAAAAGAATAAAATACTTAGGAATAAACTTAACCAAGGTGGCAAAAGACCTGTACACTGAAAACTACTGATGTTGCTGAAATAAGTTAAAGAAGGAAAAAAGAAAAGAAAAGAAAAGCCAAACTGCATTCATCGACTGGAAGAATTACCGTTGTTAAGTTGGCAGTATTACCCAAAGCAATCTACAGATTCAACACAATCCATATAAAAGTCCCTATTATTTTTTGTAGAAATGGAAAAAAATTCTAAAATTCATATGGAATCTCAAGGAAACTTGGATAGCCAAACAATCTGAAAAAGAAAAAAATTGGAGGTCTCACACTTCCTGATTCCAAAAATACTACAAAGCTACAGTAATCAAAGCAATGTGTTCTGACAAAAAGACAGACATTCAGACAGATGGGAAGGAGAGCCCAGAAACTCTCTCACACATGATCAAATAATTTCTACAAGGCTGCCAAAATCATTCAATGGGGAAAGGACAGTATTTTCAACAACTGGCTTAGGGAAAATAGAATATCCACAAGCAAATGAATGAATTTGGATCTGTACCTCATACCATATACAAAAATTACCTCAAGATGAGTTAGAGACCTAAAAGCTAAAACTACAAACCTCTTAGAAGAAAAAAAAAAGTGGAATAGCTTTATAATACTGAATTTGTCATGATTTCTTAGATATGACACTACATGCACTGGCAACAAAATTAAAAAATAGATTGGATTACATCAAAATTAAAAGCTTTCATATGTCAAAGGTCACTAACAAATGAGCGAAAAAGCAACTCATAGAATGAGGAAAATATTTGCAAATCACACATTTGATAAGGGGTTAATATACGAAGCACACAAAGAACTGCAATTCAACACTAAGAAAACAAGCAATCCAAGTGGAAATTGGCTTCAGTAAAGGATTTCTATAGACATTTCTCCAAAGAAGACATACAAATGGCTAACAAGCACATGAAAAGACACCTAATATCACTTATCACTAGGGAAATGAAAATCAAAATGACAGTGAGATTCCACCTCAAACTCATTAGGATGGCTCTTGTTTAAAAAAAAAACAAAACTCAAAAATAAGCATCAGTAAGGATGTAAAGAAATTGGAACCCTTGAACACTGGTAGTGGGAATGTAAAATGGTAGAGCCTCTGTGAAAACAGTATGGCATTTTCACAACAAATTAATAATAGGATGTAATCCAGCAGTTCCTCTTCTAGGCATACACCTAAGATAATTGAGAGCAAGGATTCAAAAGGTTATTTATAAATCAATATTCATAGCAGCATTATTCACAATAGTCAACAGGTGGAAGCAACCCAAGTATTTACCAACAGATGGAGGGATGAACATAATGTAGTGTATATACCATGAAATATTATCCAGCCTTAATAAGGAAGGAAGTAAATTCTGACAGATGCTTTAACTTGGATGAATCTTGAAGACATGCTAAATGAAATAAGCCAGTCAACAAAGGACAAGTACCATATGATTCCACTTATATGAGTTCCCTAGAGTAGACAAATTCATAGAAACAGAAAGTATAATGGTGGTTGTCAAGGGCTAAGGGGAGGGGAAAATGGGGAGTTATTGTTTATTACAGAGTTTTAGTTTGGAACAATGGAGAAAAGTTCTGGAAATGAATGGTGGTGATGGTTGCACAATAGTTTGAATGTACTTAATGGCATGAAACTGTCACTTAAAATGATTTAAATGGTAAGTTTTTGTTATATATATATATATTTATCACAATTTTAAAAGCTTTTTTAAAAAAGAAATTAGATCATTAGAGAAAGAGAAAAGTAAATGCCCAACTGACTTTTTAATTCAAAAGCTGTGACTTTTAACAGTTGGTCAAAATCTTTTAATTTTTAGTTCCTTTGAAAAAGAAAATCTATATAATCTGTGTTCTCTAAGGTTGTTGGGAGGCAATAATGTATGTGAAATAGTTGGTACAGTGCCTGACTCAAGGTAGGAGTGGAACAGTAGCTTCAATGTTCATCATACACCTGTGTGCTAAACATCAGTGTTTGGATAGGTGATTATTTGGAAAAAAAAAGAGTTCCAATTAAGAATTTAAAAAATAAGTTGGTATTAATCATACAAGCATCTTACAATGGTTAAACTATTAAACTAGCATTTGTAATACAACAACTTGAGGTACAAAATAAGCCCTGATTTTAATGACATGCTTATCTAGTTTTTTTTTTTGAATGGCTTAAGGTTGTTTCTAACACTTGTGTTACGCATCATAAATTATATAATGCAAATGTTTAAAAGTTGGAGCTAAAATAGCAGCTATAAGTTCCTATTACATCTCTTGCTCAGTTCCAGCTTTTGATCTGTGAGAGACAGCAAGTAAAGATAAGAAAAGGTCAAATTTATAAGCCATCAGTCTTGGGAATCTTGTTATAGCCTATTAAAAAAAAAGTAGTATTTTTGGGTGTTGAGGTTATGACTAAAAGGCATCTAATCATCAACATTGAACTAAGATTCTTTTCCCAAGAGACAAAAATTCTTCGCTTTGGAAGAATTTAAGAGATACCATAGCATAGTGGTTAAAAGCCTGCATTCCGCAGTCAGATGTCCTGGGGATAAATTGTTACTCTTCCTCTTCTAGTTGTGTGCCCTTGGGCATGCTGCTTCACTATTCTAAGTCTCAGTGTCATGATAAACAGAGCTAGTTCATAGAGATGAAACACAACATAAAGCATTTAGCATAGTTCATGGCACTTAGTAAGTCTTTCATAGGTTTTTTAAGATGATGATGATAATTATCATGATTCATAAGATCTTAATATCTCAGAAAGTGGCTGGACATGGCCCACTTAGTTATAGTGGAATAGAGCAAACCAATCATTGCTGGGGCTTGAATCTACGCTTTGAAACTGAGAGATGTTGTGACACAGAGGAGCATTTAGATCCAACATAGATGCATGGTGGAGGTCTAATCCAGCTAGCATGCCATAATTTTCAGTAGGTTATAAAACTAGGTAACAGGTTCAAACAATCAAGCAGCTTTCAGAGAACAGTACTGGTTTAATTTGGTATTGCAAAATCATTTAGTGATTGACAGAACATCATAATAAGGAATGTGCGGGCAAATTGTTAGAAAGCCAGGCGAGCAGTTGGGCAGCACTAGAGATGCCTGAGTAGCAGAAGCCCTGGCATCACTTTTGAATTCAATCAAAGGATTTCTGCCTTTGGCTAAGTAAGCCTGGAAAAATTAAGTCTTTATTTTAGTTTAGATTTCCCCAAAATCAGCCCAGAGAGAAGGAAGCAAGGACAAGTAATTTATTTGGAAAGGGGCAGTAAATACAATTGGAGAAATGCAGAAGTGAAAGAGGGAAATGAAGGCAGCTAACAGAGTATGTAGTTAAGCTAGCTGCTGTGAGCAATCGGGACTTAACCCCATGGGAAAACTAAAACCCACTTTCAAGAGGTAAAGGAGTCAGAGGATTTACACAGCAAATAGCACTAGTCATTTGTTGAACACTGCTGGTGAAAGGAGGGAACAACCACCTTAGCTACAGAGGAAACCTTAAGGCAGAAAGATGTAGACGCTAGTATCTGGAAGGTGCTCAGGCCTGAGGGGTACACAGTAACAGATCATAGCATCAAAGAAATTAGCTCTAAGGTTCATCCCACACACACTGAGGTATCACATCTAACTTACTTTTAACCACAAACCCACCGTTTACAGAAACTGTCTCCCACTTTTCCTATTCTATACCTCACTTCTTGTAATGTTACCTCAAGTGCTGTGGCAAAACTGCACTTTCTGCATGTTTATAATCCTTTATCTGAAACCCTTGGGGCCAGGTGATTTTTGAAGTTCAGAATTTTTTGAATTTTGTAACGGTAATGTACTTAATAGTCTGTATATTTAGTAACACCTCCAGTGAAATTTGGGTCAGACTCTGTAAGCAAATATATGAATATTTTTGGTATCACACAAATGAATAGTTACTTTAAGAGGTAGAAGTGAAGTCAGTCAATAGCCTCACATCAATTCAGCTCAGGTTTGTGCTTAGTCTAGTTGTAACTGGACTGCACACACGTTGGATTTCTCTAATCTCTCTTCCTTTTATTTATAAAACTGGAGTTATGATTAGTAAAAAGTGTATTTATGGGGCTGAAATGAGGTAACCTATGTTAAATTTTTCTATAAATTGTAAAGTTTAAAGATATAAATGTTCATTGAATAATAGTCAAGAAATATGTCCACTGTAATTTGAAATTAAGAACAAATTCTGAGAGGCTAAAGTGACATGCATGGGTTCTCTCCATCCTGTTTATGCCAAACCCTCCTGCTAAAATTTTGTGTTTGATTTTAGTTAACATTATGCTTATCCATTTTAAGAGTTATGTGGCAAATGTGTAAACTCCTGTGCTTTGATTTATAGAATTTTGCTGACTGAAGAAATATGAGAATTGAGACTATCTTAAAGATTAGATTAAAGTCCTTGATAATATCTCTTTCTGCATTTGCTCCCTTCAACAGCATCAACTTTTAGAGAAAGAACTTGTCGACATATGTATCATTTTCTGGATTCAGTCAAATGTCTAATGCAGCTTTTCTCATTGAGGATCTTTAGATGCTTTTTCATTATTCTAGAATCTTAAATATTTTAAAAAATACCCTGCATTACAGTAGAGGGGTGTCTGGGATGTATGCTCTCTTTCTTTTGACCTGTTATAATACTCCTACATCATATCAGTGTCTCACAATGGTTTGTTTACTTTCCTATCTCTCTCATTAGGCAGAGAGCTCCTCAGAAAACATCGTTTTCCATCCAGCCTGCAGCACAGTGCTTGTTAATACACTCAGTATACCTTGAATTAAATCGAATAACACTTAGTACCTTTTTGGCCCACATCTTACATGGCATTCTGTTTTAGTAATATGTACATGTTTTTATTCCACTAGTGTATTGCAAATCCCTTGAAGTATAGAGCTATAACTATATTCTCTTATCAGCATGGAGTGAATAAAATATTGGGGAGGTTGAGTGCTGAATGGCACTAGAGGCAATTGTCATTATTTCTGCAGAGTACCATTGCAACATTCTTCATTTTCTTATGTTCAGGCTCCTAATAACTCAGACCTAACAGCCGCCAGAAATTCTAACCCAAATGAAGGGAAAAATGGGGTAAAAAAATGAGACAAGAAATGAAACAAATGGGCTAAAGCTTTTGGAGAGCAATAGATTCTAAGATACATAACCCTGTCAGGTGGAAGGGCAAGGAGATATTTATTCTGACCAGATTTTCAGATAATTACAGTTAACTAGAAAGAAGTCATCAGCTGCAACATCCAAAATATGTAACAAACAGCAGAAAGGGAAAAAAAAAAGAGTGTAACAAGGCACAGAAATTCATCCAAGTGCCAGTATGAACAAGAATAGTCTGAGGGTGGACACAGAACTCTAATCAGATTGTAGAGACAAAGATGAAGTGTCATTAGTTGTGCTTCATATATATATAAACATAAATCAGTTCTGGGTCCTGATTCAGTGCGTAAGGAGCTTGGAAGTCACCATCCTATCCTAACAACAAATAAAAATATGAGCAGATAGAAAAATCAACACTTCTTCTTGGATCCATAAGGGACGGGAGGGCACATGGCAAACCACTCCACCCAAGATTGGAGAGTCAGACAGGCCAATAAATGGAGGCACTGCTTAACAAAACAGAGGCTCAACAGTAGAAACTGCCACAGGAATGGGTACCACAATAGATAAACCCAAATTGTAACTGATGAATTGCTGGGGGCTCAGTGTAGACAACCCTGGGAGTTAACAACTCCAGTGAGACCCAGTCATAGTGGCCTCCCTATGATTTTGTAAACTTTACCTCTAGGAGCTCAACCAGGTTCTCAAAGTAAATAGCCTCCTGTTTCTTGCAGGGGGAGGGCAAAAGGAAATATTTTGAGATATACAAGAAAACTCTGTTTTTAACAGGCCTTCTCTCAGGAAAACCTAGTTAACCACAGCCTAATCAGCTGGGACATTATCAGAGCCTAACTGACCTAAGGGAATAGAAATACCCAACTCCAGTTTCAACTATGATTTCAACTATTTGATATTCTAGATAAGACAAAACTATGGAGACGATAAAAAAGATCAGTGGTTGCCAGGGATTTGGGAGAGGTGGGGAAAGGATGAGTAAGTTGAAGCACAGGGAATTTTTAGAGCTGTAAAAAAAAAACACTCTGTATGATAGTATAATGATGGATACATGTCATTATACAATTGTCCAAACCCGTAGAATGTACAACACTAGATATGAACTCCAATCTAATGTAACCTATGGACTTTGGGTGATTATGATGTCAATGTAGGCTCATCATTTGTAACAAGTGTACCACTCTGGTGGGGGATATTGATAATGAGGGAAGCTAGGAATGTGTAGGGTTAGGATTTACATGGGAAATGTCTGTAGATTCTTTTTTCTGAACCTAAAAGTGCTCTAAAAAACCTAAGTCTGTAGAATTGAAAAAAAAAAGTAGACCACAGTTTTAATCTATTTTTTTCCATCTTGGTATAAAATTTATATTTAATGTCATAGATATATATAGCCGTGATACTTTAAAAATGTACAGATAGCTTATTATATATTCTACTAATGAATCTACAGTACTTTAGATCATTAATTTTAGGGTTTTATTTAGGAATCTTTTACCCTCTGCTAAGCTGTGAGTGGATCGCCCTCTGTTCTCATATTCACTTACCCAACTCTTCAAAAAGAGGGCTGCACATTTATTTCTGAACTACATAATTAGCCTTGCATTTTTTATAATATATTTTTCTCTTTCTTTTAGAATGGTTTTAGACTAGTCACTCTGCCATTACTTGATGTAAACTGAAGAAGGGTTAGGTATTTTTCTAAGAAAAAAAAATCAGACCTGAATTGTTAAATTAACTAATTTTCAGTGCTATTCTGCATATAATTGTGGCATATTAGTGACTGGGATATTTGCTCTTTCTCTTAACTATTACAGTTAGGGTGAGGATTAATCTTTCAACCCTGTGTCTCATCTGTGAGGTAAAGTGAGTAGCCTTAAGTGTTTCTGGGAGTTCTCCTAGCTCAAAAAAATATATAAATAGGGTAGAAATGAGGGTAGTGGGACATCTTCTAATAAGTATTGATAATTAAAGATTATCAGGACATAGGTTTTACATTTATATTAGTAGTATTAATGTAAAACAAACTGATAAATCAAATGATTTCAGTTTTAAAACAAAACATTAAGAGGATAGGGACTCAACAGCTCACAATGTAGGTAAGTAATTATTCAGTGAATAAGCAATGCACACTTTTTTCAGCAAGGCCACAAGAAGAAATAGTTAATAGTTAAGAGCATCTAGCAGACTTGAAGAAAATAAGGGCTGGTGGTTAGAGTCAAATTTGTGTAATTTTTATTTTATTATAGACTTTTCTTTAACAAACCGTAGAATCAAGGGCTTACTGAATCATACATATGGTCAGAACTATAAAAGGCATCCACTGCCAGGTTTACTATTTGTGGAACTTTTTGCCTCGTTTTTTTCCTCTCTATTCCCTTCTGCAACCAGGACTACTATTATTTTACATGTATTGAGTCACTTTGCCATTTTGTGTTGGGTGTCACTTTAAACTCAAATTAACAATTACCACTACAGATTTCATTTTTCTTTCTCCTTGTCTTACTTGAGAAAGAGTCCCTTAAAAAAAAAGTTTCCAACCTTAAACATGCCATTTGATTCTGAACATGATTTTTTTTTCCTTTGTAAGTGTGGCTTAAAACATTGCCCTATTGTGATTATTGCAATAAATTCTTCACATTGATGTGTTTTGTAAAGAATAGAAGCTATGTATTATTTGTATTATTATCACTGAATTTAGGTGCAGCTATTTTTCATGTTTCATGTTCTTTTCTTTCCACATGGCCAATTCAGAATTTAGGACTAGACTGGCTGCCCTCCAGGACATCATTAGTGGTGACCTTGTCACTTAATGTTAACCATATACCTCATTCGTAGCGTGGTTGAAAATGGCTGAAAGCCAGCACAAGTGAAGCATTGCAAACCAGGGCTGAGATAGGCAGGTGCAGTCCTTATTTCCCATGTCTGTTAACATAATGCTCAGCTCTCCAGCTTACTGGATCTATTTCATTATTTTTACCAGATCTGAAAGTGTCCTCTAAATTCTTTCTTTCTCAGAAGTTTTCTGATCCAGAAAAACCAAAGTATTTTATTTTAAATATATAACATTTAGGGATCAGTTAATTTTCACATAATTAGAAAGTTCTGCTTCAGAACACAAATTAAAATTTTTCACCATCTAAAGAAAAAATATATGGGATAAAGAGTGAATATTTTCAGTAAGCTGGAATATCTAAGTTTTATTTAAAAACATTCACCAAACTGGTACACTTAATCGTGTAATCTAAATATTATTGAATTAAATTTTTCTGTAATTACCATTTTACTTTATTAATTTAATTACAGGTGCATGTTGTGCTTCCTGTTGTGTTTATGCATATTTTCACTCTGTTCTTAGCACTGTCAAAATATAAATGTTTTTATTATATCTCATTTGACATATTTAAAAGAGAAACATCATATCAAAAAAGTCACTGACATTCTGTTTCTTCCAGTAGTTATTATTAAAGTCAAAGATAAATGGAAATATCATATTTTACCTATGTACTATAAATCAATAAACTGAATCATTTCCAGGTCATTAGGAAAAAAATTAATCATTAAGGGTTTTTTAAAGGAAAAATACAAGGAACTCCAACCCTTCTAACGAGTTAGTTTTCAGTGTTAATTAGCAAGACATCTAAAATTTATAGCAATTTTTTCAAATACATGTGAAAGAGTTTCTTTGAGACAGCAGCTGAATTCCAACTTAAATTGCATTGAGAAGTTGTATGAACTAATGTTTTGGTGTCTGAAGAGTACCACATTTCTTCATGCAATTTCAAATTGATATCTCATAAATAGTTTCTGAAAAACTTCCATAAAGAATGTCATTAAAACACCAATGTATGAATGTAAAAAGTGACCAAATTAAATGAGGTGATTGCAAGAATATCAAACATTGTGAGAAAGATATCCTAGGAAGAAATGGAGTGATAATAACAATTAATATTCATTCTTTCCAAATGGCTTCTTTATTCAATCTAGTTGGGAAGGATGTTATTAAACAAATATATCTCATAAAATTTTGTTGTTCTTGGGTACAAACTAGCCTTACATCCAAATTTTTTCCTACACAGAAGGTTTTTGATTTGTTTTGTTACTGCCACTTTCAAAGTTTTTGGCATCGATGGAATACTAAACCAAAAAAAAAAAAAATACCATCTACATGTTGGAGTTAAACTGATAGTGAAGAAACTTTATATATGTGTGTGTGTGTACACATACACACACACACACACACACACACACACACCCATATGCATATACATACTTATGTATGTCCATGTGTAGTGTGGGCACATGTGCTTGTCTGCATGTGTATACATTTAAAGCAAGGAGAAATTTATTTTACGAAACTTATAAGGAATGACGGTTTTCACTGAACACATAGAATTCTCACTCTCTAAATGTTGAGAACTATTAGAACCAGTTTTGGATTCTGTGAATAAACAGATTTTGTTTGATCGAAATTAATTCTGCAAAATGAAGTTGACTTTGGCTGGGCTTGCATCCCTTAGTTGGCTGCCATTGACAACACCACACCTTATTATGTTACCTTTTTTTGGACACTAAAGCTACTTGTCTGTCACTTGAAGAAATTTGATTTATGACTTCTGTTTTAAGCTTTAAAATAAAACAGAAGCAAATCATTTTTAAAAATTTGAAGTAACTTTTCAGGAATATAATGAAATGTTCAAACATTCTGCTTTAAGTAGCTAAATTATTTTTATAAAATTATGAGTAGAGAATCCAGATAAATGATAACTATGACATTATAATTATGTAATACCTACTCTGTGAAGACAGTGCACATCAATAACTAACTATATATCATAGTATAATTTGCATTCAATCATTTATAGGATGATGGTAATTATCCCAGAAAATCAAAGGTTAATAGATATGTACAGAATTGTGGCTTGTTTAAGTTTTATCTTAAAAAGGTGAAAATATGTAATATGTATACATAAGCCTGGAAATGGAAAAATAGAGATAATATCAAGAAAAGTGAAGAAAAAAGACACCAACAATTTATAAAAATCAAATATCACTATAATTATATGCAATATATGTTATCCTAACTAGTAAAAACAAAATATACATTTTAAAAGCTTGCTTTATTTTGGCTCATAGAATTTGCAACATTTATAGTCCTTCATTACAGAATATATATGAGAGTGTGACTTAGTAGGCAGTTTTATGTACTACTGATAGGGATGCAAAATGCTATAATCTTTCTAATGGCAGTTTTGTCACATGCCTAAAAATATTATATATGTGTATATGTATATATATATGTCTTTAGACCCAGAATTTAACTTTTGAGAGTTTAACTTAAGGAAAGAATTAGGTACCAAGAAAGATGCACAAGAATGTTCACCACAGTGTTATGTAAAGGGCTCCCATTTGTCTTAAAAAGGCATAAATTGTGTGTTCGACAGCATTGAATGCTTTCCAGTCACTCAGATGAACAAAGTACTGAACACTCACTATATTCTAGGTACTATTCTAAGAACTAGGTTTCTAACATTTGGAAAAAAGTTATTAAAATAGCTAATCTGCTTATTTTCTCTGCCTATTAAGAAAGGAATGCCCCTGGGGAAAGAAAGAAAGAAGTGACCCAATCGAATCTCCTTGTAAATATGTTGACAAGAAGATTCCCTAACAAATAGACTAATAATATTTTCTATGAATAGAATACTTACATGGAATAATTTATCAAGATATCCTTGGATATGATTGCTAATGGTAAACCTAGAATCTACAAAATTTTCAGTCATGAATCTATAGAAAATGTCATGTTAGCTACAAAATACTTTGGTGTACACAGTGGTGTCAAAAACAAGGAGCTCCCTGTGAGAAGTAACCCATGTACTTCACTTAGAGAACTCTTTACTCTGCGTTAGAGGAAGTATGTCTCATGTGGGAATGAAGAACCAGGAGCCACCATTAAAGTCTCACAACTCCCTTTGATTTGTTTGTGACAGTTGATTTCTTGTACCCTTGATGCTAGGTGTTATTTTTGATTTATAATATCTGATTTAAAAATCTGTTCCTTTTGTGTTAGCTCAGCTTTCACTCTTTCGCTCTTTCACTGGAGGGGCTTCTCAGAAAAGTTGACATCTGAGTAGTGATATGAATGTTGAGAAAGAGGCCTTGGAAAGAGGGTGATACAAGACCCATCTGAAAATTTGGGGAAAAATATTTTAAACAGAAGTAAAGAAAACTTAAAGGTCTGATGCAGTGGTGTCTAACTTTTTGGTTACAATCTCCTTTCACTCTTAAAAATCATGAAGGACCTCAAAGAACTTTTGATTTTTGGGTCACATCTATCACATTTTGCCATATTAGAAGTTTAAAACTGAGAATTGAAAACATATATTAAACTATTTAAAAATAACAATAAACATACATGTTAACATAAATAACATTTTAATTGAATGAGATTTTCCAAAACAAAATAATCATGAAGAAAAATGTGAGTGTAGTATTTTTTTTCCAAAATCCTTTGATCTCTGCCTAAGTAAAGGTGTCTAGATTCTTCTATCTGCTTTTGCCTGGATATCACAGTTTATGTAGACTCTTAAAAATTCCACTGTGAAAAATTCTCACAAGTTGTGAGAGAATGAAATCTGCCAGGCATATAAAGACTTAGTATTATAGTAAAAATAGGTTTGACCCTGTGGACCTCTTGAGAGTGCCGTGGTGACTCCACAGGTACACAGACTGTGATTCAAGAATTCATAATCCTGAAAATGAGTTTAGTGTATTTGAGATTGAGGTGACTGAACCAGATGGTTGAGCTGAAGTAACACAAGAGGGTGAGGTGGGGTGTGGAGAAAATGAGGCCAGTGATGTAGGCAGGAGCAGATCATTTATGACCGTGTGGATTATGGTAAGGAATTCAGATCCATTCTTCTTTCAACGGAAAACCACTGGGAGATTTTAAGGGGAGTGATTTTATCTGATTCATATTTCAGAAAGTCAGTGCTGGTAGGTCATGAGTAATTTAGGCTGGTGGGGCAGGGTGGGGTGCACAATAGAAAAGAGTTATTAGCTAGGAGACTTTTTCAGTTGTAAGCAAAAGTAATGGTGGCTAAAGATAACAGGTAACAATTATTGGACTGGTCACACCACCATTATATGGAAGCAGCACAACCTTCTTTGGGGAGATTTATCTCTTCTGCTTAAATCACATTTACCTTATGGACACTACCAGTTGTAATAGGGTTGTGAAATTGCTATGGGAATGGTAACCTCTTCATATATGGAGCATAGTGAAAAATAAATACAAAATGCAAGGTAACTCAGAGAAGACTTGGAAAGAAAATACTGGACAGCAGTCACACATCAAATTTTTAATCTCATTATACCTGAAAAACTGCTTTGCACACTGATATTTTTTTAGGATTTGATTGTATGAATAAGTTCCTGTTCTCTCTCTTAGCATCTTTCAGGTGAGTGGTTGTCACATTCAAACAAAAGAATCTTGATTTATACGTGGAATTTTTCGGTAATGATTAGTTATATTAATTATATTAATCATTATAGAGAGGTACACAATATTATGTCAAATTAATAATCTGGATTGCAGAATTGCATAAATTATTATTTCATGTTTATTATTAAGAAAGAAGAGACAAAGTTTGTCAGTGTTTTTATAAACAATGATAGCAGTAATTACCTTTGAATGGTAAGATTACTCTTGTTTATTTTCCTCATAATTTCCTGAAACTTTAAAACAGTAGAATAGTACTTTTGTCGTCACTGTGAAAATTTTAAACATTATTAAATATTAAATATAACCTAATTTGGCCTTAAATTAAATAAGAACCTTTTTATAAAGTGGGATATCTCTGCCATAAAATTCAGGTCTTATACATTAACAACATCTAACTTAAAACAAATGTCCAAATAAACGTCTACATTTCAAAACAACAGATATATCCTACAAGATAACCTTATCATCAGTGAAGAACACAATTAACATATATTTTTATAGTCCATTTTATTTTTATTATTTTAAAAAATCCTTTAGAAGGAGTCTAAATGTATTTAACAACTACAAAAAAAAAGGTTTTAGACTTATTTTTTTAACTTGAATCTCAAATCTATGGAATTATTATGCTGAAAGTTTAGGAAATCCACAATGAGTTATGAATAAACTAAAATATACTCAATTGTTCATAACTATTAAATTCACAATCAGTACACAGTCCAGTAAGCTTTTTGAGTTATTCTACCTACATTTTGCTCTGAGCTGTGTGTTAATGGTTTCAGGCAAATTATGAATGCTCCATTAGAGAATATAACAAAGACTGGACTATAGATAACTAAGCTTTATTAAACAGAAATGACTTGTTACATAAAGTGTCCTTGAAGTTCAGTTTTATATATAACTTCTTGTATCTGCAATGTTTCTGAGCATTTTCACTTAGAGCTAGACCAAGTGAAACATTTACTTTTTCATTTTACAGTCAGAATATTACAACTTTTTCAAATGCTTATACTTGCTACTTTAGTTTCATTTGGAAATGTACTTTTAATTTTAATAAGATGCAGTTCTGATAATGTGATATGTAATATAATCAAGTGCCACTTTACTTCTAAATACCTATTACTATGTTTGTATTATAGTCAGTACATTTCTAGTTCAATCTTTCAAATACAAGAGATCATGTTATGTACATTATAAACATAAAGATGAACTTTTCTGAAACTTTCTGGGACAAATTGAAAACCCATATATACAAAATACACCATTCACCAGCTCTCCGTGGAAAGCCAGTAGGTGGAGACATGTCAATTTCTTATGTTTGTAGTCACCAGTTTGAAGTAGTTTTCTAGCTTAGCTACTTTTGAATGAGCATAGGCATTTTGGTTGTATTTTTCAATCAGACAAAATTACAACCTGGCTTTTGATCTAGAATCTCTCTAGCTGTGGCTCATATCTCATTGTTACCCTTGCGATTTTATTTAACAGTAGTAAATATGATTTCAGCCTCAAACAAACTAGATGTTTTCAAAAGAACCATGTATAAAAGGCTTCTGCCAGAAACCTGTTAAATACCCTTTCCTGTAACTGGATTTCAAACTTCTTTTTACAGAAACAATGCTGCATCATGAGGGCAAGTTTATTTTCAATTAATAATTTGTTTTGATACAGTACCTTTATCTGAGTCCTATGCAAATTTGTATAATCTCCAAAAATTATAAACCATAATACCAATGATTTTATATTACACCTGCCTCTTCAACGTCAAGGCTCCAGAGAAAAGGCACATGATAAGAATCATCTTGTCTGTTAAGGGATACTGAGAAACTGCATGTATTATCGTTGAAACACTATCAATAAGAAAAGACTGTTAGTGGGAGTATTATAAATGTGTTTACCCTTTGGCCTAGTAAATTTCCTCCTAAAAGGCAATAATACTTTTACCATGATATTTGTTATACCATTGTTAGTGATAAAACTGTTAGGATGACCCAACTGTATATCAGGAAAAGTGGCATGTACAATCCAACCATACATCGATAAAAGATTGTATAAACAATTGATAGCATAAAATGAAGGCTTAAAAAGGGAAAGGAATCTCTACTATGCGGCAAGCACTGTACTATATGGTCATTAATAAGTCATACAGTCAAGTGTGGGAGATAGACATTAATTGAAACCATCAACTACTCACCCATGTAATTATACACTGTGAAATGTTTATCAAGGGGAAGTACAGGGAGATATATACACCTAAAATCTATATTGCAAAGTAGTATATATAGCATTTCTGATAGAACACTTATAAGTGATAATTATCAGTATGTGTATGAAATCTAAAACAGCAGTTGTTTGGGAGAGAAGATACGAGAAGATGGTTAGTTTTTGAATGGTCTGCACTGTTTTTTTCACTTTGTCAAAACAATTCAGTTGTAGAAAAAGTTCATTGTACAAAAATATTGAATTACATTAGTTGAAATGAATTTATAAATTTTAAAAAATTCAACATGTAATTAAGAAAATAATTTAAATTATTTAAAATCAATATTTGTAAACCCATTGTTTTCTTTATTTTAAAGCAGTTATTTGCAAGTTCAATAACACTTGAACAGAAATCCTTCTCAGTGATTTGCAGCTGCACTGTGTCAGTGGAAATTAGACTGATCTGCTTGTTTTCCTCAACATGATAAACTTCCATAAATAGAGGAAAACATAGGAGTTGGTGACTTGCCTGAGGACAAGAGTTAATTTCTGGAAAAGCAGAAAAATGTTTTGTTTTCAGACCAGGGGTCAGCAAAACAGGGCCTTGCAGGCCAAATTCAGCCCACAGCTTGTTTTTCAGGGGCTTCAAACTGACAAAGAATGTTACATTTTAAATGTTTGGGGGAAAAATATTTTACATGTAAAAGCTTTATAAAATTTTAATTTCAGTGGCCATAAATACATGTTTCAATGTAGTAAATTCACAATTTTGTGCAATCACGACCTTTCAAAACATTTTTATCAGTCCAAATAACACTGTCCCCATCCACCCTCCTCATACTCTGACAATCACTAATCTTCTTTACAGCAGATTGGTGATTATTTATAATCATAAATAGTAACTTATTAATGTAAACTAAACTCAGGCATATTAATATGAATTAAGGTCAATATATCTATATTGATATTTACATTGATATACATACAGATCAAACACACAAGTACACTAATATTATTTTAAAAGTCTGGCATTATTTCAAGTTTAAATCTACTGCTGTTCTTTCATTAAAAAATCATTTACCACTTGTTCCCCAAACTTCTCATTAGCATGAATCTTTCTTTAGGGATGAAGTCATTTAGTTTTGCTTTTCAATATGTATTTAATAAGCACATCATATATTTGTGGTTTTTCAGTTAGTGTGGAAATAAAATTGAAAGTAACACAGTCATCATAGCTGCTTAGTGAATTCAATTCTAATTGATCAGAATTAAGTAGAGGCTGTAAATCACATGTATTTTCCAGAGAAAATATGGATTGATGATCTAGCCCATTCAGTTTTCCTTCAGGATAGCTCAGAAGAATAGCATGGAATTATAAACAACTACTTGGTCGGTGAAGGTTACTCAAGATGAGTATATCACAGATGCAAACTATGTACCAGAAATGGTAAACGGGACCTATGAGGAAATTTGTATTCAAAATTCAAAACACATTGTCAAAAAAAGCATGGGTGCAAGTTTGTGAGCTCAAAATAACAATTTTGAATTATATTCCAAGGTTGAATTATATTCCAGAATGTTCCCATTTGAGCACAAATGATGCTAGAAATTCATAGCTGCCAACACTAGGGTTTAATATCCATTCTTGGTGAAGTCAATTACATAATATACTCATGATACCAGTGCTATTAAAGTAAATGTATACTTACTTGATTAAAAGTTCAAAATAGACCACCAAATACTGTCCATCCTTACCTCGTATTACATACAGAGTTTAGCAAGCCTGCAATGTATAGCTAATAGGTAATACAGAATATGCTTTTAGAGTTTTATTTTATATGTATGACCAATGGCATAACCCTTAGAGTTTTTTTTATTGTTCTTGTTGTCAGTGAAGATACTGGAATGTAGGTCAGATCTTTCATCCTGTTCTTGGAATCAATAACAAAAAGGCCTAGCTGGACAGCAGGGATGCTGCTGTGATCTTTTTCTTCCTGATATTAGAGAGGGTAACATTTCAAACTGGTCAGTTCCTTGGTCTGTTATTGAGTAAAATGAAGTTGAGCCAGCCCAATTATACCTCTATTTCTAGTTTACTTCGACATTTTTGTTTTGGCATTTAAAAAAATTTATTCAGGTTTGCTATAAATGTATTTTTAATTTTTTCTGCTGTGTTGACATATAATTGACATATACCATTGTGTAACTTTAAGAAGCACAATGTGGTGATTTGACACATGTATCTATTGTGAAATGATTACCACAGTAATGTTCGTTCTACCTCCATTACCTCACATAATTACATTGTGTGTGTGTGTGTGTGTGTGTGTGTGTGTGTGTGGTGAGAATATTTAATATGTACTCTTAATTTACTATCATTATACTATACTATTGTTTTATATAATATATTATTGTTAACTATAGTCACCATACTGTACACTAGATCCCCAGAACTCATTTTTCTTAAAACTGGTTGTTTGTACCTTTTGACCAACACTTCCTCATTTCCCCCACCCTTTTAGCCCTGGCAACCACCTTTCTGTTTCTATGAGTTAGGCTTTTTAGATATCACATACAAGTTAGATTATACAGGATTTGGCTTTCTCTGTCTTACTTATTTCACTTAGCATAATGCCCTCAAGATCCATCCATGTTACAAATGACAGGATATCCTTCTTTCTCATGACTGAAAAATATTTCATTAAATATATATATCACATCTTCTTTATCCATTCATCTGTAGAAGGTCACTTAAGTTGCTTTTATATGTTAGGTACTGTGAATGATTCTGCAATGAATCATTGGGGTGTGATTTCATTTCTTTTGGACATACACTAAGGTGTGGGACTGCTGGATCAAATGGCAGTTCTATTTTGAATTTTTGAGGAATCTTCATACTGTTTTCTGTAGTAGTTATATCAATTTACATTCCCCAGCAGTGCACAAGATTTTCTTTTCTCCACATCCTACCCAACATTTTTTTAATGGAGGTACTGGGGATTGAACGCAGGACCTACTGCTTGTTAAGCATGCACTCTACCACTGGGCTATACCCTTCCCCCAAACATTTGTTTTCTGTTGTCTTTTGACGATAGCCATTTTAGCAGATGTGAAGTGATATCTTAATGTAATATTGATTTGCATTTCTCTGATGATTGGTGAGGTTGGACAACTTTTCGTATATCTGTTGGCTGTTTCTATGTCTTTGGAAAAATGTCTGTTCAGGACCTCTGCCTATTTTATTTGGGTTATTTGAAATTGGGGGGTTTTGATGGTTTGTTTGTTTTGTTATTGAGTTCTATGAGTTCCTTATGTATTTTCAGTTGTAAGACCTTATCAGATACTTGGTTTGCAAATATTATTTCCCATTGCCTTTTAAATTTGTTGATTGGTTCTTTTGTTGTGCAGAAGCCTTTTGGTTTAATGTAGTCCTTGTCTGTTTCTCCTTTTGATGCTGGTGCATTTAGCATCATATCCAAAAAAATATTGCCAAGACCAATGTCAATTTTATTTTTTATTTCACTTTACTGAAGCCCTCTGTGCCCTTCTTATACTTCTCTCTGGAGTCTTTCAAGATTTTCTCTTCCTCTTTTTTTATGTTTATTTAATATGATATACTTAGTTATAGGGTTGTTTTTTGTTTGTTTTGGTTTTGGTTTTGGTTTTGATTTTGGTATTTATCCTACTTGGTGTTCTCTGAGCTTTCTGAATCTGAAGTTCAGAATCTGTAATTAATTTTGGAAAAAAATTTTAGCTGCTATTACTTCAAATATTTCTTCTGCTCTGTTCCCTCTTTCTTATTTTTCTAGTACTGTGAATATACATATGTTATACCCGTTGAAATTGTTTCACGATTCTTGGATGTTCTGGCCTTTTTTTTTTTTTTTAATCTTTGCATTTTTATCAAAGAAATTTCTACTGACTGATCTTGAAGCTCATTTCCTATTTCCTTGGCCTGTCTGGTCTACTAAAGGGCCCATCAAAGGATTTTTTACTTTTGTTCTAGTTTCTAAAATAATTTCTAGCATCTTCTTTTAATTCCTTTTAGAGTTTACCCTGCTTATTTTACCCATATGTTCCTACATGTTGTCTGCTTTTAAAATATGTCTTTAACATATAAATAATAGTTATTTATTTTAAATTCTCTGTCTGATAATTCCAAAATGTGATCATAGCTGTCTGATTCTGATACTTACTTTTTCTCTTGAGGCTGCGGTTTTTACTTGCATTTTAGCATGCCTTGTGATTTTTTTCTTGAAAACCAAACATGATGCATCAGGTAGTAGGAACTGAGTAAACAGGCCTTTAGTGTGAGGTTTTACATTAACCTAGCTACAGAGCTGGAAAGTGTGCAATGTTTTGTAGCAGAGGTGTCAGAGATTTCAAATTTCACTTGTGTTCTTGTTTTTGTCTTCTCTGTTGTTATTGGACTTTCCTACGAACTTTTCCTCTAGTAGATTTTGAATCTTGCAGTCCTTTCAGCTGTAATCCCTCTTATTATTCTGGATCCCTGTTGTGGTGGTAAAGAATGGAGGAGGGAAAGGTCCTATAATCTAAATCTCAGACATTTAGTAGGCCCCTGTCCTTGAGTTGTGATATTCATAGATCTTTCTTACCTCTTTTTCCTCTTTACATGAGATAGGAAGGCTAGAGGGTTCTGGACTTGGAGGAATTCCCTTCTCTCAGCTGATAGAAGGCTCTGTTAAAGTCTTTTCTCCCTGGAGAGTAGGTTTTTGCTATGAAGGACATTCTGTACATATTTTGCTTTTACTTTTTTCCATCCTTTGCCATACTCATGAGAGCATCTTTCTTGTCTCTTAAGCATGAGATTGTGGTAAGGTTCTTAGAAATAAAAACCTATGAAGGGGTCTTCCCCCTGCAAATACTGCCATCTGAGTTTCTTCACTCTCAAGCTAGTCCACACCTACCCTCCAGCTTAATCAGAACTACCATTTAAATGCTCCTACCAGTTTATGGTTCAGTGGCTTTTACTCAAGGTAAGCGGATTGTGGCTGTGACTAAACTCATTTGTCTCTCCAGATTGAAGGATGAGGATTTCCCCTGAATACTCCATCCTCTGATGACCCCAGAGAAAGTTACTGATGCTCAGTTTGTTCAGCTTTTTTCTTATTGTAAGGTTGGTGATAACTGCTTAAAGCTTCTTTCAAATTAGAGCTGGAATAGGCAGTCTGTCTATTATACTTTCTATGACATGTCTTTGTAATGAATATTCTGATAAAAGACATTTTAAATTTTTTTTATCTTATCCTGCCCTTGGACATTGGTGTTCCTGGTTCTCAGGTTTTTGGACTAAGACAAAGACTTACACCATTATCCCCTCCAATTCCCAGACTGATTTACACCATCAGTTTTCCTGGTTCTCTAGCTTTCAAACTGTGGATTGTGGGACTTCTTGTCCCTATGAACCAATCACTTTAATAAATCTCCTTTTATGTAAAATAAAAGAAATTTTAGAATACCTAGAATTTTAGGTATGCACAAAAAATGATAAACCCTACATAATGCTAGTTTTACTGCTGAAGTGGTTTGTCAATGTCATGATAATATACAAAATTACTTTTTCATTTACTTATTACTCTTTTAACATACAGTATATGCTAGAGTCACTGATAACATGCACATATGCAGTACATTCTCGTTAACATTATTGTGCCATGTGGATTATGTATTCTGCAGCTGTTACTTGTGCCTTGCATTGTATTTTTATTCTATCATGCAAATTTATTTTGAGCTATTATAATGTTGATAGCAACATGAACAAGAAACAAGATCACACAACTAAAATAACAATAATAAAACACAAAATATTAATGAAAGAAACATTGCAAGTTGCTACAATAAGAATAGCTGAGGCAGTGGGTACTATAATCCAGGAGAAAGATTAAGGAGCTATTGAGGCTTAATAGAAAAGATTATAGTTAATAAAAATCTTAAAGAACAAAATAGATGGAAAAGACAGGTGAGATAGAATTACATTCTTTTACAGATTTTGACAGCAGAGGAGATATTCCAACAGCTTTGGTAAGAAGTACGAAAAGAATATTCCAACTTGTTAAATCTCATGTTACTTATTTCTTGGTATACTGTAATTATTTTTTAAGCAAAATTAGCATGGCACATATGAAGCAGTAGATGTGAGGGATATTTGGAGAAATATACCTCTTGCTTTTTGTCTCTAAAAGGTGTGTTTCTGCAAATATTCCATATATCTACTGATTCACATACATCCTGCTGAACTTTGCTGAAACAGATTATTGTTCTCAATAGGATTTGACAAGAAGAGAGCAGAGATAATAATTTGAGAGACGTGTAAATGGTAGAATCTACAGTACATAAACAATTATTTAAGAGTATTAAACATGCAATGGGAACAAAAATGCATAGATAACTAAAATGAACTAAAACTGGATATTCTTTCAATGTTAAAAATTTGCTTACTGTCAGATTAGATAAAAACAAGTAATTGTTATAGTGTTTTATATCATACACATATTAACCTGGAATTATGTGCCCATTAATTAGTCTGGACAAGAGAGTTTTAGTTAACAGGTTTATAATGGCTGTCTTTCTACTTAATAATTCTTTTTACTATTTGAACATATTTTTGTGATATTTCCTGAGGTTATGTTTACATATAATTAAATTACTGGTTGCATTTGACTATTAAAGAAGATTGTGGTGATATAATCAAAATATTTATTTAATATAAGTAAGAAATAGTATATGTAATATAATCAAAAAATTTATTTACAGCTATAATCCATTTAAACTTGCAACTTTTGTTTATGTTACAACCCTTCTATCAAACTTGTACTTCCTCAGTATATAACTAATTCTCCTTTTAGACTTTAATGTTTTCTAACAATGGCAATAGCTTTTGATTTGCACTCTTACAAGTTATTATGAATATTAAATTAAAAGAGGTAATAAAGAAGCATTTTTAATTCAAAAAGAATTTTTATATTTATAAATATTACCATTAGAGTAGAAAAATATGGAAATAAAGTATAGGTTTATAGAATAATGAAAACTTACAGAGTTCCATTTTTGAACCTTTGTTTTATATTTTTTATATCCAAATTTATCTTTTAATACTTAAACTTCTTATTTTGGAACAATTTTAGATTTACATAAAAGTTGCAAAGATAGTACATAATAATCTCTTACACCATTTTATTCAGCTCCCCTAATGTTTTCACTTTACATAACCATGGTATATTTATCATAATCAAGAAATTAACATCAGTAAAATACTATTAGCTAAGCTATAGAGCTATAGCTATTATTTAAATTTTGCCAGCTTTTCCCAATAATATCCTCTTACGGTGCCAAGATTCAATCTTGATTGTTACATTCCATTTAGTTATTATGACCTCATAATGCCCCAATATGTGTGTTTCTTTACCTTTCATTATTTTTCTTAAACTTGCCACTTTTGATGCAGTTCAGCATTTTATAGAATGTCCATTGAGTTGGCTTTGTCTAGTGATTTCTCATCATGAGAGTGGGATTATTGATTATAGGGAGAATAAAGGGAGATCTTGCTGTATCTTAAGTAATTAACTAATATTAACAGGAATTATTATTGGTGTTTGACACTGGAAATTTCTTGTCTATTATTTTGTCCAATATTTCTTCCTCCTCATTCATTCTGTCTTCTCATTCTGATTCCATTTATACATATATTAATCCTTTTTTACAGCATGTCACAGGTCTTGAATAGTGTGAGTTATTTTGTTTTTGTTTGTTTGCTTTTTTTTAACCTTTTTCTTATTGGCATTGCATTTGGGGTGGTTTTTATTGACCTATCTTCAAATTCACTGATTTTTTTCTTCAACAATGTTGAGTCTATTGATAGCTCTATTAAGTAATTTTTCATTTCTGTTAGTGTTTTGTTGTTATTTCTAGCATTTCAGTTTTATTCTTTCATATAGTTTCCACACCTCTGCTGAGATTACTCATCTGGTATTGCATTGATTATCTAATATTGCTTCTATAGTCTTTCTTGAATCTCCTAGGGCAGAGTAACATTTGGGTTCTGATAAAATTTAAGCACACTTCTGTCAGTGTGATTATCATATTACAAAGGAGAGCATTAGAACTACCCAAGGGCAAGGAATTTGTCTTGTCTTTATTTTTATCACTAGAAGTTATCACAATGACTAGGGTAAATGATTAATGAATGGTGTATTATTAAAGGTTTAAGTAATATTTTTATATAGCCCTTAAAATATTACTGTTATTGACACCTAATATTAGTACACTATATTAAGTATATAAGTGACTAGTATACTTAACTGAAACTTAATACAGACTCAGCAGATAAGTGAATTGATGAATGGCTATGTTTATTATTAAATATCTTTGCCTATTTTATTTCTTCAACTGTGAAATTGCTAATAAGTAGTTTTGGAAGAGATCACATCATTCTAACCTCTAACATCTGTGAATCATTTTTTTTTATTCTAACTTTTGTGTCTACGTTTCTAAATTAGAGATTTATTGTGAGCACAAAATTTTACAATAATCCTGTCTTTCCTTTATTAAAATAGAAATCTTGTTACTTCATCACCAAAAGATTACAATTATAATGAACTCAAATCAAACATCTGCTTTTACAAATACCGTGCCCTGCACAGAACGTCTTTTGAAAGGATACATCAATAGTAAAGTATCATATGAGCTACTGCTTAATATAATTATGAATAAACATATCCTATCTATGAAACATATTTTGCAAATTTTAGCGCAATTGTGTTGTTAGAGGTATGAAATACACCTTTATTCCTATCTCTTTAATAATGTAAAATTAGAGTTTGTTTTGGTACTAAATGTGCTTGTGCTCTTGGAGGTCCTCTGAGATACTTATTTTATGATGGCGTGCTAATTGCTGTAAGGACATTTCTGGATGATGACTGATAATTAGGATCTCATCTACAACTTTTCTTTCTAGAAGACCTTTCTCAACATTAGCACTTTTGACCTTTTTAATTGCATGGATTAAAGCCAGAAATAGGTGGTTATTAATGTTCTCTACTTTCATGCCTAGAGCTTGAAATAATGTTGCTTTCTCAATAGCATTCAGCAAGTTTACATTTCCCTCAGTAAATGTGAGTTTAAAGGTGGCTCTGTAGTGGGTATTAATTAGATATTCATAAACCTTTCAACTACATTTAGTAGTTTCTTGGTGTTTACTGAATCCTTCTTGATGCATCCATGACATTCTAATTATAAATTTAACTGGACTGCGCAAATTCATGTATCCCATTTACTGTAAAAATCAAGAAAAATTATTTATAAAATTGTCTGCTTTTTCCTCTCTTTACACAAAATTTAAAATGGCAGCTTTTGGACTTGTCATTCAAATCTGCCAGGATATGACAGTGATAAGAAGCAATATTGAGAATGTGGGGCTGTACTGTAGAATTAAAGGTACTTTTGATATACAACCTCTCAATTAGGGAGGTTGCTTACTGTTCATTTCCAGAAAGAGTAAAAAATAACATGATTTGCAAAAAATTTAAATTGACATATGTGCAGGAAGGAAAACATACTACTTAGGAAATACGGATTTGCACAATTACATAGCTATGAATAAAGGATATAATAACTTGTGATACCATTTATGCATATATACATGCTTGTATTATGCAGAAATAAATAATAGACATGTTTAAACATGCACACATCTATGAACATTATATAAATTAATCACTAAATCATATATTTTTTTTTGACAAATACAGGAACAAGCAAAATCAATGAGATATAAAAGATACTTGGTAACTAACTGCCAAGAAAAGATTGAAAAAAATTTAGACCTTTTGATTGCATAATATCATCATAAAATTACATATAAAAGTAATTTTTAAAATAAAGATAAGTAAGAAAACTTACTAAAATAAAACATAATAAATTTATTTTCAAATGAACTATCTTGACTATTCTAGCTTCAAGTTGATTACTATTTCTGAGAAAATTGTTATCTTTATCCCTATATATTAATGGAGAAATTTATTCAAATACATTTGTAAGGGCCTGGAGCATAGAACAGAGAATATTAATATAGGAAGCTGAAAGCATGTTAATTTCCCAGGTATAGTAGTTGAGACAATGTAAATTACAGGGATAAATAATATAATTTAAATGAAAAGAAACATACTGAGAAATTTCCCAATTCTATTTTAATCAAAGCAGATATGTTCAAAAAGATCTTCATGGAATTATAGAGAGTATCAATAGCCAGATTCCTCTAATTGGAATAGTTTTGAAGATTAGCCAAAATTTTCATTGATCACCATAAGAATTAAAATTTATGAAATGAAATAAATATTTATAAAGCAAAAAGAAATATTGGAATAAATAATGGCCAAGGGATTTCCAATATTAATGTCAGACACCAAAAATAATTATCATATATGAATTGTAAGTACTATGAATATATTAGCTTTCTCTAGTTAGCAGCAGTACTAAAGAACTCCTAAAATATAACAATATCAAAAGTTTGTTTCTTGCTCACGTTGTATGTTGCTATGGATCAAATTTGGCTCTGCTTATGAAAGTCTTTATCCAGGATTCAGACTGAAAGAAAAACCCTAATCTTGCCTCTTGGAACTTCTACTCAGATGTGGCTTATGTCACTTCTGTGCATATTTCCTGTTCTAAAGCAATAATATGTCCAATCCTAAAATCATTGAGATAAGTGTGTTCCTCCAATAGAGATAGTCTCTGTAAGTACAGAACTGAAGAGATACCTAGATATTTTGAATAAATATGACAACATATTGCAGAAAATTTTGTGGAAATATTTTCAAAAGTTCTTAAATCCAGAAAGAGAAACTTGGTTCTATACATGACATTGCCAAATAGTACATTTCATTGTGGATTCTTTAGGAATCTCTTACTGTCTTTCAGGCTCTAAGGAAGCTGATTTGGAAAAGAAAAATCATTATATCCCCATTAAAGAGCATATATATGAACTACAGAAAAATCAGTAATACTTGGAATTCAGACAGTTTAGGAACATTAGTCTTAGGAAATATGTTTGGGGCCAGAGAGATTGTGTGTTATAGTCAAAGATGCTGGGTGGTGAAATAGTTGGGTCACTTCTGAAAACATATAGGGGATGATTAGCTATGGAATTAAGTAGATGGAACCCATAAATCAAGAACACATGTTGAAAGACTCTACACAGAATAGCCAGTGAAATAACTTTCTTAGTAGATCTGAGTAAAGGGCTATGTGACAGCTACATATAGAAAAGTGTCACCTGAGGAAATACCTCCAATTACAATCTCAGGGTTAATTATTTGATTTGGGTGTTAAGTGAATCTCTGGATATTCTGACTCTTTATTCCATATTTCAGTGATTTTAATTGATACTGCAAAATGTAAGAGATTAGCTGCCACTGTTGTGAATTGGGCTAGTGTAGGAAATGGTGAGAAAAGTAGAAGGGTAACTCCTCTCAGGAGCCTTCCAACAAAATTCCACCCACAGCAGTGTTTGTTGTGACACTAATATATTTTCACATGGCTTTAGGAATTAAATAATTTTAGTGGAAAGGGAAAGTATTTATGCTAAATGGTCGATAAATTGTCTTTCCCCAAATTTTAGTTTATTCATTTATTTACATATATATTTATTTGTATTGAAGTACAGTTGATTTACAATGTTTTGTTAATTTCTGTTGTACAGCATAGTTATTCATGTATGTATTCTTTTTCATATTCTTTTCCATTATAGGTTATTACAAAGTATTGAATATAGCTCCCTGTGCTACACAGGATAAACTTGTTGTTTATCTATTTTATATAAAGTAGGTAGTATCTACAAATCCCAAACTCCCAAAATATCCCTTCTCACCTCCTTTCCTCCGGTAAGCATAAGTTTGTTTTCTATGTTTGTTGATCTGTGAGTCTGTCTTTGTTCTGTATATAAGTTCATTTGTGTCCCCTGTTTTTTTTTCTTTTTAGATTCCATATATAAATGATATCATATGATATTTTTCTATCTCTTTCTGGCTTATTTCACTTAGTATGATGATCTTGTTTGATCATATTGCTGCAAATGGCATTATATTATTATTTTTTATGGCTGAGTATTATTCTATTGTATACATACCACAGCTTCTTTTTCAAGTTATCTGTTGATGGACATTTAGATTGTTTCCATGTCAGCTATTGTAAATAATGCTGCTATGAACGCTGAGGTCCGTGTATCTTTCGAATTAGAGTTTCCTCAAGATAAATGCCCAGGAGTAGGATTGCTGGATCACAGGGTAAGTCTGTTTTCAGTTTTTTTGGGGGGATTTCCGTACTGTTTTCCATAATGGCTTCACCAAACTACATTCCCACTAACAGCATAGAAGGTTTCCCTTTTCCCCACACCATCTCCAACATTTACCACTTGTGAATTTTTTAATGATGTCCATTTTGACTGATGTGAGGTGATACCTAATTGTGGTTTTGATTACATTTCTCTAATAGTTAGTGATACTGAGCATTTGTTCATGTGTCTATCAGCCATTTGTATGTCTTTATTGGAGAAATATTTGTTGAGGTCTTCTGATCATTTTTGGATTGGGTTTAAATTGTCACTATATGCAGATGACATGATATTATATATAGAAAACCCTAAAGACCCACATAAAAACTACTGGAGCTGAGATATGAATTCAACAAGGTAGCAGGATACACAGTTAAGATACAGAAATCTGTTGCATTTCTTTACACTAACAATGAAATATTAGAAAGGGAACTAAAAAAAAAAACCTTTTAAAATTGGATCAAAAAATACTTAGTAATAAACCTGATCAAGGAAGTGTAATTTTTATATGCAGAGAACTATAAAACATTGATTAAGGAAGTTAAAGATGATTTAAAGAAATGGAAAGACATCCTGTGCTCTTAAATTGGAAGAATTAATGTTGTTAAAATGGCCATACTACCCAAAGCAATCTATAGGTTTAATGTTATCCCTATCAAATTACCCAGGACATTCTTCACAAAACTAGAACAAATAATCCTAAAATTTATATGGAATAACAAAAGACCCAGAATTGCCAAAGCATATGGAAGAAAAAGAACAAAGCTGGAGGAATAACCCTTCCAGATTTCAGACAATATGACAAAACTGCAGCAAACAAAACAATGTGATATTGGCACAAAAACGGACAGGTGTATCAGTGGAACACAGTAGAGAAATAAACCCACACATCTATTTATAGGTGACCCCATGGATACATTAACATTTAGTGATGAGAAATTAGATGGCATTATAGATCATTCAGCTCATTGCCACAATAATTCTTCTTTATTTATCCACTATACAAGGGTAATTACACTTTGGAATTTTCTTTGCCAATTTGGGAGAAGTTTTCTTATACATCAGAAGGCTCTATTTTCATACCGTCTATAGTAATATTTGTAATTACAATAGTGTTATAATCACTCTACCATCCACTGTGATTAAAGCAAGTTATGGAATGGATTTTAGGGAATGTTTCCCAAGATAGATATTTCTACTAGTCTTTTATCTTTAAGTTACAAATCTTTTTATTAACATTTTTCTCACTTCTATTGATGATTTCCTCAAAGTTTATTAAAAATTGTACCCAATAAATTAGCAGATTGTGGAATAATTAAGAGTCTAAATTGGAATCAAGAGACCAGGTTTACTTTCATACCCCTGTCGCTAATGCATTATAAAACTTTAGGAAAACCATTTAACCTGTAGGTGAGTGTACTTGTAATATCTAAGCTCTTTTCAAACTTAAAATTCTTTGCTATCTAAAAAAAAACCAGACCTCCTTTACATTGATATTGTAAAACATGTCTAAAAGATGTCTCAACACTGCAACATGACAAACGTGTAATCGTATCATAAATCATACTGTTTTCTCTATATTGTTCTAGATACAGATATGGCAGGGTGAATTGGTAGATACTCTTAAAAATTGTTATTGAAGTTTACCATGGAGGCGATCAGATAATAATCCTGCGCTTTCTGAACTAAAAGCTCAATCTTTTCTCACCCACTGAACTCTAAACTAGAGAGAAGTACTACTTCTTCCAAAGAGACAAGAAAACTGCATCAACAGTGGAATCACCATCACCCTGCTACAATTCCTACTGTCATGCTTATGTCAGATGCGACAAGTTTCAAAAAGATCTGTGCAACTAATATCTGCGTAGCGCCTCAAACTCTCCAGTCAATTCTAAAGCAAAGAAGAATAGAGGCTGTGATTTTTGTTTGATGGTGGGTAAAAATATGATGATACTAAGACAACATTATAAAGGAATAGAGCTAATAGGTACTTGTAAAGCAACTGGAGATTATGTGTAAAATTAGTTATTTGATATATGAGGTAAACAGATATTTGAGGGATTTATGGCCTTTATATATCTGGCACAAACAGTGGACTGATTATTCTCATATTAAGAAAGTGTTATTTTACAGGGTCCAAAAAGTCATATCTTATAATAATACAATCATTGAGAGTCACTAAGGTGATCTAAATCCTAAGATAGAATTCTGAAATCAAGGCTCTATTTTCAATTATTTTACTTACTATGCTGTATGTGATAATGGGGGCAATCTCTGAGACTCTGTTTATCTCCTGAACAATGCCTATGTTACAAAATAAGGAAATGAAATATGCTTATGGATATTGGAGATTATTGTGTGACCTTTATTTTCAGATCTAACTATACTTCTTTTAGTTTGTCATGGTGTTTTTATCTAATGCAATTTTGGGGGATAAACTTGGGAAAAAACACATAATTCCTGACTTCTTTGAAAGGTTATTGATTTATTAAAGGGACAAAGTTGATATGAAAGATAAAAAGAATATGAAATCTCCCCCAAACTCCAAACAAACTAAATCACGAGGAAGAAAGGAACTGACAAGACCAAAGTGTAACAAGTTTCTAGGTTTATAAGCAGATGATCGGACATCAGGGATGAGGAACAGTGGTCTTTCGAGCTTTAAATTTAGAATATCTTGATTCTTTTTCTTCTCTTAACTAGATCTAGGCATCTACAGTCAGATGAGTTAAGTATTACTCATGTATTCTTTGGCCTCCTGTCATATCTCCTCTAACCTTCACTCCTATATTGACAGATAGTTTTTACATAGTATTAGAATAAGTTCGCTAGAAATTTTCTTACTACTAACTTATATTTAGATGGTGACAACTTTTGTCTCATCAGATTAGGTGTTTTTTAGAATTTAATTTATGCTATTGCTAATTCAAGTAGCTTTCTACCATACATTTTGTACACATTAGAATAATACTAATTTGTGAGAAATACATTTATAGCTCTCTGAATGAGTAGTGAAATCTTTTAAAATATTGTGAGAAAAAAAATGCTGAGGGTTATCTGCAGAAACCATCCTTACTATAAAATTATTCCATATGAAATAGACATGAAATACTATGAGCATTTTCCTCATGATTATGTATATTATACATACACTTAATATTATTTATAAAGTATAGCTCTCTATACTGTATACATCTCATATTTATTTCTGGTGTTACCAATTATGTTTTATCTGTCTAGCTCTGGAGATATTACTGATTTTAGCACTACTCTTTCCCAAAAAGTGAGCTGAAGAATTTTTAAGTTATTAATTGTGATAATAATTACCTAGACTAGGCAAAAGGAACTATGCTTACACAATTTATTTGTATTTCTATCATGTCTGTCATTTAGCTTTCAACAAGTCACTTCAAAGGCAGCAGATTTTGATATTTGTATCTGGAGTTAATTATTGGAGTTGATAATTAAAGCTACATTAATTAGAGTGTAGAATGAGAGAGTCTGAGATAGACAGATAAGAGACAAAGAATCACTTGGGTTGATAACAGAAGTTACATAAATTGGAACTACAGTATGAGAAATGAAGAGAGACAAAGAGAGGAAGTGAGGGTAAGAGAGTTGCTTTAAGTTTGAAAGGCATCTCCAACAAAATAAATTTGTGTGTAATACTAAAGAATTTGGGGTCAGTCTTAGAACTAAAATATTTCTGTGAATCAGAATTTATGAAATGATCACTACATGCCCTAAATCCCAATATTTAATACAGAACTATTTCCCTATTACGTATATTCCAATTTTTATTCTGAAAGTATAAATTCTAATTGAATATTTTGAGTGTTAGTAATATTATAAACATGATCCAGGTAAAATCTTTCCTTTTTAATAAAATTAAAAATTTTCTTACATATCAAAGACTATTAGATTGTTGTGAATAATTAGGACCTATCTATACTGGCCTTTGGTTTCAGTCTTTTCTAAACTCATTGCAGTGTGAAGAATGTATCAAATTTTCTTCTAAGTAATATATGGAAATAGGTTGAAATCACATGGAAATATATATCAAAAATTAAACACATAGTTTACAGAAAATTTTAAGGGAGAAAAGTTTATTTTTGGTAAGAACAGGGAGCAATTTAGTTTTAATTCTTTCACTTATTATTTAGAAAATCAACCAGAGCATCAAGGATAGTTAAGAAAAAAAAAGTTTTTTATAAACTACATTCTCAGCAAAATTAAGACACAGAAAAGTCTCCAAATTTCATATTTGGTGAAAATATAGCCAAAAGGATAAGCCAGTCAGAAGCCCACGAAGGACGTCAAGGAAATACCTTGGGGAGGAAAAGTTTCTTTTGATCACATATTTCAGAAATCTTTAGCACATATCCATTTCCAAAAGAAAAGTTTCATTCTGATAGAAATCAGCAGTTAAGTGTAGTATTATCACTGTGGATAGAGAAGAAAGAAGGCACAAAAGTGCATGGGAGTGGCAAGAGGTGACTGATCTCATAAAGTCCCGGCCAAATACATAAAGTGCCTACTTTACATTTGAAGAAAGGGCTTTGTCTCTGGTGTCAGCGGCCTATAAAGAAATCAAAGAAAACCCAGGTTATCAGTAGAAGTCCTCATGAAATGGATTAGGTTTTAAAGGTCAAAAGAGGGGTGGCTACACAGAGGTGGCATGAGTTAAGGAGATAGTCCACCACTGTAATAATGGAGGAAGACATTAAACGGTAGAGCCTGAAAAGCTTCCCTCTTTCTGCACTTCCACTGAAACCCTCTGCTATTAGTGCAGGAAAATTAATTCAGTCCAACAAAAGTGCCAGAAAAAGAATACTCAAAGCTCCATAGAAGTAGTTATGGGCAAAATATTAAAATAATCTATAGAATAATCCTAAAGATTACAAAATATCACCAGAAAAAATCTTTCAACAACAGGAAAAACATCATGACATAATTCCAACATATTTTTTTCAAAATTAAGAGATTTACAAAGTAACACCAAAGGTAGACATGTAAAAACTCAAACAATAAACAGAAAGTAGAATCTGATTACTAGATAGCAGAGTAATGTAAAATGGATTCTGACAAAATAAAAAGTAAAAAGTAAGAATTCATAAGTAAAGAATAAATAAAAAGAAACACAAAAGAAAACAGACATGACAGAAAGCATGCGAGAACATAAAAGATAGAAAATTAACACAATGACCCAGATAAAGAAAGAAGAAGAATGTAGTAAGTTAGAGTGAAAACTATAGATACAGAATCTAGGAAAAGGCAATCTAAAGTATACGTAATTAGAATTCACAATGAAAAAAGAAAGAAAAACCACTCAAAATATAACTCAGGGTAAGTTTCCTAAATTAATCTAAATTTTGGGATGATTTGCCTACAATACAAACTGCAGCATGTGTAGGATGGCATCCAGCTCTCATCATATTGCCCCAGGAGGAAAGAATTGGGACAAAGGGAAAAGAATTCAGTTATTGTTGGGCATAAGTAATAATAATCTATCTCTTCCCCAGAAATCATGCCTATTTTCAGGATAATATAAATACATACATATATACATACATATATATATATACATATTTAAATCTTAAGTGTAATAGTGAAAATTATAAACTGAGTATGAATTCAGATTATTCAAAATAAATATATATTCAAAGAAATATTTATTTTTTTATTTAAATCTTATCAATTAGTGTTACAATCACCTCCTAATCACTCTGCTGCTGTTACCATAGGGAATTCTACCCTTGGGTCAGGAGAGTGGCCAAACACATGGCACCAGACACTGGACAGACAAGATCAACAACAGTTTATTAGTCACATGTATCCTAACTTAAGAATCTATCTAGAGCAATGTAGCATCTTATAAGACAAGTATTGAAAAATAAAGGTTTCTGGACTCTGGTCTGTCATGTAAAGAGCTTAGAAATCCTCATTCTATCCTAATGACACCAGCAAAAGAAACTTAAAGGAACAGAAAAATCAACAATGCTTCTTGGCTGTCAGAGAAGTGAGATTACAGGGCAAACTGATGTCACCAACAATTGGAGAAAGACAGGTGAATACAGAGAATCACAAATTACTGGAGGAGAAACCCACCAGCAGAAATCTCTGTGGGAAGAGTGTCAATGCAGGAAAACCAAATTGTAATTGACAAATTGCTGGAGTCTCATTGTAGACAATTCTGAGAATTAAAAACTCTAGGGAAGCCCAGTCAGAGAGAGCACCCACACTTTTGTAAGTTTTACCTCCAGGTAATTGACCAGGTTCCCACAGTGAATATCACAGAAAAATTCCATTCTGCTCGTGGCAGAAGGATGGGAAAATTAACCGTTTTGAAACTGGCCAGAAAAAGTTTTAATAGGACTTTCCCTCAAGAGAAACTGTTTCACTGGAGCTTAAGCCTTTGGGGTTAATTGACCTGGGGCAAGAGATGTATCTAAGTATGGCCTACTCTAGCCATCCTGTCCTAAGATAAAAGAAAAAAACAAGAACTGGGAAGTATTTGCAAATTTCAGAGTTTAGAGGTGTTGTCTAAGTACTTAGACTGAGACAAACATAGGACTACAGAATATGTCTTAAGTACAAACATTACTACCACACTACTGGAGGTCTATTAACCATCATTTAAAAAAAATAATACATCATTTCTGGTTCTTGAGTAAAAAGTTGCTAGGCATATGAAAAGGCAAAATAAATAAGTAAATAAACAAATAAATATACAAGTGAAAAAAATTAGAGCAAGTACCAGAACAAGGCATTGCGGAGATGTTGGAATTATTATCAGAATGAAAATTTTAAAAAACTATGGTTAATATGCTAAGTGCTCTAATGGATAAAGTAGACAATATGCAAGACCAGATGAGTATTATAAACAGAGAAATGGAAATCCCAAGAAAGACTCAAAATGAAATGCTAGGGATCAAAAACACTAAATAAGAATGAATGAAAAGGAGAATGCTTTTAGTGGTCTCATTAAAAGACTAGATTTGGTTGAAGGAAGACTCTGAGCCTGAGGAAATGTCAATAAATATTTGTAAAACTGAAAAATAAACAGGAAAAATACTGAAAAAAAAAGAACAGAGTATCCAATAACTGTGCAACAACTACAAAGTGAATAACCTATGCATTATAGGAATATACAAAGCAAAAAAAAAAAAAGACAGAGAGTAAGAGGAAGAAATAGAAGAAATATTTGAAACAATATTAGCAATATTGACTGAGAATTTACCCAAATTAATTTGAACAGTAAACCATAGACTGAGGAAATCCAGAGAACACTAAACTGGATAAATGCAAACAAAAAAAAAAGTTAAAAAAAATCTATCCCTAGACATATCACATTCAAGTTATAGAAAATCATGAAGAAAAGAATTTTTAAAAAGCGAGAGAGGGAAAATAAGCTGGCTACAGAGGAAAAGAAACAGGAATTGCATCTTACTTCTCCTTGGAAACTATAAAAGCAAGAAGAGACTGAACTATTTAAAATATTGGAAGAATAAAACTATTTAACGTATTGGTAGAAAAAAATGACCAACTTAGAATTCACTGGTGAATTCTACCAAACATTTAAGGAAGAAACTATACACAGTTTGCTATATGCCATAAGATAGAGGGCTCAGAAATACTTCCAAACTCATTCTAGGTGCTGGCATTATTCTAATCCCAAAACCAGACAAAGACACTACAAAAATAGAAAACTACAGACAAATATCTCTTCTGAACATAGATGCAAAAACTCTTATCAAAATAAAAGCAACTTAAATCCAACAATGTATGAAAAGAATCATTCATCATGATCAAGTAAGATTTATTTCAGGTATGCAAGGCTGGTTAATATCAAAAATCAACTAATGTAATCCACTATATCAACAGACTGAAAAAGAAAAATCACGGTTCATAACAATTGATGCAAAAAAGTATTTGAAAACATTAAACACCTATTTGTCGTTAAAAAAAAAAACTTCTCAGTAAATGAGTAATCAAAAGGAATTTCCTCAACTTGATAAAGAATATCTACAGACACCTACAGCTAACATCATAATTAATGCTGAGAAATGCAAAGCTTTCTCACTAAGATAAGGAACAAGACAAGGGTGGTGTTCCCTTTAGTATTCATTTCCAGCATCATACTGGAAATCCCAGGTAGTGCCATAAGACAAGCAAAGAAACTAAAATGTTCAGTGATGAGAAAAGAAGTAAAACTATCTTTGTTCACAGTTGGCATGATTGTCTATGTAAAAAATCCAAAAGAATCAACAAAGAAACTCTGGGAACTAATAAGAAATTATAGAAAGGTTGCAGGATACAAGGTTAATATACAAAAGCCAATTGCTTTTTTATATATCAACAATAAACAAATAAAATTGAATTTAAAATACACCACCATTTACCAGCCTCCCCAACCCAAAATGAGATACTTTGGTATAAATCTAACAAAATAAGTACAAGATCTGTATGAGAAAAACTATAAAACTCTAGATGAAGGATATCAAAGAACTAAATAAATAGAGAGATGTTCCATGTTCTTTGATAGAAAAACTCAATTTTAAGATGTAAGTTCTTGACAACTTGAGATATAGATTCATCACAGTCACAGTCAACATCCCAGCAAGTTATTTTGTGGATATTGACAAATTGGTTCTATTGTTTATATTAATAGTCAAAAGATCCAGAATAGCCAACACAACATTAGAGGAAAAGAACAAAGTTGCAGCACTGACACTATATGACTTCAAGACTTAATATAAAGCTATAGTAACCAAGACAGTGTGGTATTTGTGAAAGAATATACAGATGGACCAATGGAGTCTATTTGGTCAATAGATAGTAGAGAATCTAGAAATAGACCCCCCATACGTACATACAGTCAACTGACATTTAGCAAAGGAGAAGAGGCAATACTACAGAGCAAAGACAAAAAGATAGTAGTCTTTTTCATAAATGGTTTTGGAACAGCGAGACATCCAAATGCAAAAAGAAAAAAAAGAATCTAGACACAGCTCATAACCCTTCACAGATGTTAATTCAGAATGTAACAGAGGCTTAAATGAAATGCTAAACATAAAACTCCTAGAAGATAACATAGGAAAAACTCTAGATGATCTTTAGTATAGTGATTACTTTTTATATACAATACCAAAGGCATGATCCATGAAAGCAATAATTGATATGCTGTACTTAATTAAAATTAAATGTTCTGGTCTGTGAGAGAAATTGCCAAGAGAATAAGAAGCCCACCCACAGACTGGGTGAAAATATTTGTAAAAGATGTATCTGCAAGATGTTTTAAAATTTTATTTCGTATGTCTTTCACATAATTCTTGCTTTTACTTGGACTGTGTGTCTTGACTTAAAACATTTAAACCAAATTAGCTAATTATTTAAAAACACATTACAACTCACAAAAATAGACTTTAACAAATAGAAAGAAATACCATGTTCTTGGATAGAGAGATTCAACATGAGAAATATGTTTACTCCCTCAAGATAGAGTCTATATTATGTTTCCTTGAGTCCCTAAGTCATTAGGAGCAGTGTAGATATGTTCATTGATTTAACAGTTTAATTTTAATATTAAAGAGATTGGATGCTCATTGGAATAAATCTGTGGCATAGGAAATAAAAAGGGAAAGTCTTCAACTATCACCCACCCAACTTTGTCCTATTTGTAACAAATTTAATAATTCAATGTGTGTCATTACATATATTTCCCCTGCCCTTCTTTTGACTATTTTCTCTATTTTATGGAGACTAAAATACACACTTTTTTAAATTTATTAAATTGTCATCAAAGCGGTTTTGAGTTATTTTCTACATTTCTAAACTTCGTTCTTAAAAGAGAAGTTCCTATCATGAATTACCAATAAAGACAGTGGTTGCTTGTAGACAGATTAAACATAGAAATGTATTACTTCTCTTTATTGAGTGGTGTAGTGTTTCGCTAGTATGGCATAACTCTTAATCCAAAGATACCACTGGATTTATTTCCATTTAAAAAGTGTAATTGATTATAAAGAATAATGGTATGTGGTTTTCAATAATAAAGTGGTTAGGAGCACAGGCTTTCCAGTATGTGCACACTGACTTAAAGCCTGGTCCTGCCACTTAATACATGTGTGCCCTTTTGCATTTTAACCTTCCGGTGGGTCACTTTTTCCACATGTGAAATGGAAATGACTGTGGCCCCTACATCTAGGGGTTGTTATAAAGAATTACAGTGTAGAGTAAACGTTTAAAACACTTCGGCAATTTTGGAGGAATGGCCCGTTTTTTAAAATGAAATGTTTATATCTTAAGGTGTGAAAAAATATATATTTAGTCAGTTTGTCAGTGTGGATGATGAATACTTTGGTGGAGGTCAAATTAATAGTAATCAGGCTATAGACAATAAAATATTGAATTAACCCAAGTGAAGATGTGAATGGGATGTATAATAAATTATCAAAATTACCATACTTCAGACATTGCTGATTTCATTCTTGAGATTTAACAAAGGCTTAATTTTTGTTTATTTTTAAAGGAGCATGTTTAAGAGGGCTGAGGACAAAAGATGATCTGAAAAATATTGGTTGTGAATAGAGTGGGTGGAAGACCACATGCTGGGTATGTTTGCCAGAGCAGTGATGTGTTCTCTGTATACTTTTGTTCTTTTTGTCTTTTTGTTAATTTTATTGCAGAAGAAATAAAGAATGGTTAAATATGCATTTCTTTGCTATAATTCAGTATTTAGATGAGCTTCCATGTATCTATTCTGCTAAACAATTCAAGACTTAGACTGAGAGCAACATGTATAGAAAGATTATATCACTGAGAATTCATTTGATAATATTAAAGCATTCATTGACACTGTATGCAAATCATTATTATAGATATCTCTACAAACAGGCCAACGGACTTGGATTTATTTTTAATCCATATGATGAAAGGAGTTAAGTCTCTCTCCAAGCAGCTAATGTGATAATTGACTGTGTTAACGGCGGTATAAATTCCATAAAAAGGGAGTTGAATCTTCTGCTACATTTTGCTGACAAAACACCTTCTGGATTATTATACCTCCTTTCTTTTACTATTGACAATAAATAATTATTTTAAAGGAAAACCAGCATAATAGCAATTATTTGGACATAAAAAAGGAGATTCAAAAATTTTTCAAGCCTCTTCAAATCTTTGTCTGCTTTGTGAAGTTGAGATTAAATAATAGGTCTTTGTGATCACAGGTGGTTAACAGTAGCTCAAGATTAATAGGTGGAGTTCAAAAGTAGTAATATTTTGGTAGGATATCAGAATGGACTTTCTAATAAATTTCATGTCAACAATCAGATTAATTGCACTAAGAGGTAGTCTCTTGCTACCAGAAGTATTTAATCAGAGGCCAAATACCTAATGTTTGGAGATTCCCCAAGTATTTATTTTAAAAAATAAGATAAAATCAATATTATACAAAGAATAAGATAATAGATATCTTTCTAAATTGTGTATGTACTCACTAGTAAATGATTATTAAATTATGGATTTTATGTATTAAACCACCTTAATAAAGTGTATGATTGTTATGTTAAATAGACAGATAATTCCATTGCAAGACAAAATTCTAAATTTTTAGAAACATTGGAAAAAGTGAGCATTAACTTAAATTTCAAGGGAAAGTAACAATTTCCCTAGTAAATCCTTTTATGGTTATGCATGTTATGCATGTCTATACATATATCTATCCACATATCTATGTTTCATCATATTATAAACATCCTTTAAACTGCTATAAAAATATGAATCATGGTAGACGCTTAAAGTGAAAGAGTCAGTGAACTTGTTTATCTATTCTACATTTTGAAATACCAGTCTCTCCCTTCCCACCCCCGCCCCCTTGGCAACCACAAGTTTGTATTCTATGTCTATGAGTCTGTTTCTGTTTTGTATTTATGTTTTGTTTGTTTGTTTGTTTTTAATTTTAGATTCCACATATGAGCGATCTTACATGGTATTTTTCTTTCTCTTTCTGGCTTACTTCACTTAGAATGACATTCTCCAGGAGCATCCATGTTGCTGCAAATGGCATTATGTTGTCAGTTTTTATGGCTGAATAGTATTCCATTGTATAAATATACCACCTCTTCTTTATCCAATCTTATGTTGATGGGCATTTAGACTGCTTCCATGTCTTGGCTATTGTAAATAGTGCTGCTATGAACATTGGGGTGCAGGTGTCATTTTGAAGTAGGGTTCCTTCTGGATATAGACCCAGGAGTGGATTCCTGGCTCATATGGTAAGTTTATTCCTAGTCTTTTGAGGAATCTCCATACTCTTTTCCACAGTGGCTGCACCAAACTACATTCCCACCAGCAGTGTAGGAGGGTTCCCTTTTCTCCACAGCCTCTTCAGCATTTGTCATTTGTAGATTTTTGAATGATGGCTATTCTGACTTACACACCACATTATTGAAAATGTTCTTGTAAATTTTCCCCAAAGATTCTTTTCCAAATAGTATGGCCAACTGTATGTCATTGTGTCATGACTTAACATCTAACAGATTTTAACACCCTTGAATACACCATCCGTGACACAATTTCTTCATTTGACTTCTAGAACAAACCACTAACTTGATTTTTCTCTGATCTCCCTAGACACTTCTAAGTTTCTCTTGTGAAATTCTTCTCCTCTTATAGATCTCTTTATGTTTGTGTGACTCAAGGATTAGTCCTTGGCTTTCATCCTGTGTTGGTACTGGTAATTTCCTGTTTCACATACTAGCTCTGATTTTGCCCATGGGTTCCAGACTAAGTATATGTCTTTACTTGAATTCTTCACCTAAAGGATACTTAAAAAGGAAATCTTACTTCCTTCTTTCAGCCCAGACCTTTTCTCCCAGTCTTGCTCATCTCTGCATTATATATTTTTGGTGATGCTTCAGTCCTAGAACCAAACATTATTCATCACTTTCCCTTACCTCTAGTACCCAATTCAACAAGCCTTTTTTTGATCTACCTTCAAAATTTATCTCTAAAAATAAAATATGTTTATTTGCCTCTCAAGACTTTTACTCATACCTTCCAGGTCTAGATTCCCTCATCTGTAGCCCAGACTAACATAAGGCATTTATGAATTGCCTACTTCCAGTCTTATTCTCCTATGGTCTATTCTCCACTCAGCAATTCAAGAAGAGGGAAAATTAAACATATTTCCCCAGTTCTTCTTGCTCTAATATCATTTGCTTTCGTTTGCTGAGTGATAATCAATTCTATTCCTCATCTATCAGAAATGTGCAGTACACAAATTAGTCAGGACTTACATTCCAGTTATATCTCCCCGTTTTTAAATAATAATAAAAATACACAAAAAATTCTTCTGTTTTAGAAAATGACAGGTGGTTCTTATTTAATCTTACCTAATTTCCATCTTTTTAATCACTCATTCAAAGATATTCATTGTAAATATTACCTTATACTTATCTATGATTTTTTGGTCTGTTACTTTCATCTATATATTTATAGCAAGTAAAAAAATCAGTGACATCTAATTTTAGGGATATTAATTTTCACATATAATTTATAATATATAACTATATAGCAACTGGTTTTAAGCTATTTTATAAAAGACCTTTCACAGAATATTATGGTAGTTTGTTTCTCTGCTTTATAATCATATTCACTACTTAAAATTATTTCCTTGAAGAAGTTCATGAGGCAAAGAAATGTTTCATTGATGTCAAGACTGATGGAAATGGGAGATATAAAACAGAATCACCACACCTTTCTTAAGAGATACAGATAAAGTCAAGTAACTGGTTCTAGGGCACAGAATCAATGGGAGATGAACCTGTGAATCCTTAGTTGCTTGTCTTTGACAATTGCCTGTACTCTGAAATTGAAAATATTCACTGAATTCCTGAATCATGTCCCTATATCCATTTTTATAGACGAAAAAACTGAGTCTCATACAGGAGAGGTCAGCAGACCAGGATGACAAGAAAGCATGTAACAGAGTTAAAATCATGTGAGTTCTAGAAATGTTAACAGGATGTATTTTATGTGATACTCTGTTTAACAAAAACAGTTATGATCCTGTCCTTCATAAAAATGGGTTTAGTAAACATTAATATTAAATTCAACTATATTATTTCAATAAAGTTTAATCTCAAAAATTATTTTAAGAATTAAGGAAGTTGAATAAAGGCAGGAAATCATTGTCCTTAATCATATGTTTCCTCACTTTCATTTTTATAAATAGTTATTTCAGGTGGTTGTTATTATTGAATCACTAAATATAATACAACCTGATAGACCAATGACAAATTTAATTACAGAAGGACTAGTTTTAATTAATAACCTTTTCATGTTTATTGAATATGGAAATAGTCCTGGATATGTTTCTGGTAACAAATATAGTATCTTAAAATCTAAGAATGTCAGAGTTGAAAGTTATCTGCGTTATCCAGGCATCTTTCAGTTGCAAGTGATAGAAACTCAATTCAACGTGGCCTAAGAAAGAATGATTTAAACACACACATACATACATGAAATTTATTTGATGGGGACTGAGTAACTCACAGGATTCAAGGCAGCACCTCAGAAAGTGGGGCAGCCTTTAGGTCTCTCGGAACTGCTCACCCAGGGGATTGTCTGCATCTCTTTTCTGCCTTAATTCTTGGTGTTCATGCACTTTCTTGTATTTTTCAGCATAGTTTCAGGTAATTTTTGAGTTATTCTCTTAAAAGCTCTATACCAGAGAGAAAGGATAATACTTTCTCTGCCATCGCAGGAAGAAAAATTCCATGGATGAATTCCAGTGGTTACAGGAACTACTTTGATCCATTTGTCCAGGGCTTTGGTCACTATAGTTTCTCAACATTGGTAACATCACCAGTCCTAAGTGATCAGGAGAGTAAGTTCTATTGATAGAAAATGGAGAATACAGATTTGCCAGAAAAAGGTAATAATCACAGGTTACCCCTTGGTTGCCCAACACACATGACTACACACATAAATGTATTTTTCCTTACTATAATTTTTGAAGAATGTCCTCTCCCCCATTTTATTGTGGTTATCCAGTTTACAGTCATGAACAAACCCCTTCACAATGATATTTAATGACTGCTTTGGAAATTGAATCAACAATATATCTGCTCAATGTGAATTCCACCCTGAAATATCTAGAAGTGGTCGATCATAATACCACAACCTAGCAAAAATGTACACATACATATAAACCACAGAAACTGTAAACATTCTAAAATCTATGTAGAGAAAATAAGAAGAAATTCTATCTTATGGTCCTTAGAGATCAAAGCTAATATAACTTAATGAACAGAATTTTGCAAGTACTGCTATGTGTTGAGTGATTCCCTTGGTCAAACTTTATGTCTGAGAAAATTCCCTTTCCCTAGAGTTTTGAGGGGACACATGAAAGTGGAGCACTGGGGAACAAGTACAAGAAATCAAGCATTCCAGTTTTCTGTCCTTTTCTATCAGGTCCCTATAGCAAAGCTCTCCTACAGTGTTCTCAGAAAAGAACATGTGTACTGAGCTATTTATTCCCTCAGTCTTCAGGTGGCATGGCAGAAACAAGAACTGTGGAAACTTTGGGCCAATGTCTGACTTTCTTTAAGATGTTTATGTAGTGACATAAACATATACAATTTTCTAGGCATTTGATGAAATAAAATATATGTAACTATTATTTGCATATGTATTATGTATCTCTGTGTGTGTGTGTGTGTGTGTGTATGTATACACATTACTCCAAAGCTACAAGTTAGTTGAACACATATTTTAAAACTGAAAATTCACGTAACAATCATTTAAGCAGTTGAATTGCCAGAACATAACAAATATGGTTGTCTTCCTAGACCGAGATGGAGAAATCCTCATTATCTACACCCTCCTCTTAATTTGGTCAGTTTCACATTTAAAAGTCCTTCATAACACTCCATACCAAATGCTAATTTTATGTTAGCTCAAGTTGCAATGATTGTAGACAAGAGAAACTGATGTGAGCTAACAATAAAAATGGGATTTATGGTAAATATGTGGAATAATTGTAGGAAAAATGAAGAAATTAGAGAAGTTTTAGTGAATATAGGGTCTGAAATCTGGGACCTGAAACTAGATCATCAGGTAATTGAGAGTCTATCTCATTTGAGGAACACAAATAAGGACAGGATATGAAAAAATTTAAAAAGGAATTAGTGAAAAACAAATTCAAAGAATAAGTAAATACCAGATTATGGTAAACTGGGTGTTGTGCTAAGTAAAATTTGACAACTTTTCCATATGAGAGAGAAAACACCTAGCTTGCATTTCATTTTTCATAATCTGTCCTTGGATGTATTATGTCCCAGGTTTTCACAAGTGTCCTCCTATATCCAAATGTGCCACACGTTGAATGACCGCTTGTTAGGAATGAGGCAAACAAGGGCAACAAAATTAAGGGCTTTTAAAACTTTTCCATTTCAATACTGAAATACAATTGAAAATGGAGCTGCTGAGTAAAGTTATAACCAGGTAGTGCCAAAGGAGAATAATAAATGATCTTAAATCTTTTGATTCCTACGCTGTATTCTTCATGCTCTTTCATGAATAGGCATTTTGTTAATAAGTTGTTTAGCCGTGACTTGAAAACTGAACACATAAAGTATAATTTTTGAGCTGTTATTACCTTCAGTCTGATTTTCTACTTAATTTTTCCTTAGAAATTTTATGATGAACATTTGTATTTATCTTCTCCAAAATCCCTTTGGAGTGGAACTAAACAGCACTTTCAGATAGCAGGACTGTGAGCTAACACAGAGGCCCTGTGTAATGCAGTTAAATCCTATGGCATACTTACTTAATGCAGTTAAGTCCTAAGGCATACTTACTTAAAGTAATAGAAATTTCCAAAGATCACAAGACTGACCAAATTTTGTCTCTCCGAACTCTGCATATACCAGAAATGGAAAATTCTGTCTTCAGAGCTACATGAAAGCTAGAAATCTCTTAGATATCCTGGAGTAGAGCCACAAAGTGACTTAAGTTTGAGAGGTAGTTCTGAAGTGAGTGCTTTGTTGCACTAGCAAGTGACAGAGTGCAAAGTCTTCCGAACAGACAGAAAAATGGGTAAGAAAAGAATTATCTTCTTGTAAAAAGAATCCTTGCCAATTGGATTTGACTCAATCTCCCATCAGGAGAACCAGCTGAGGGAGCTGTTACAATTTTATCTTAATGTAGACAAGAGTGTTGATAAACACTTGAAGGTCTGAAAGAGATTAACAAATAAGTAAAACACTGCTTGACCAAACTGTATCTCTTCAATAAGAAAATAGCTATAACTCCACCAAAAGAAAATCAATTCTAAAAATATGCTAATAGAGTTCTTTTTATTTTGGAAATATGAAAATGGACATTTCAAAGTGTACATTATTTTGGAAATAACAAATATTTGTAATAAAGATGAGTAAAAGCCAACAGTTCAAGATAATAAAAATCAAGGAAGAGTATTTAAGGCATTTTGAAACTGGGGGAAATAATCTAATGCAGAGGCCAGCCAAAATTGTTGGGAAAAAAAGGTGTAGTTTACAAGAACCTCGATTGTGAATGTTTAGATATCTCAATTATGTTATCAAAATGTAGTGAAATATTGAAGATCTGTGTACAATAAAATGGGCCACTTTTATTTTTGATTTATAGAATCAGTATCAATCTGATTTGAAAAGCATTATCTATTTTGACATTTTCACCTAATTGCTAAAATTTCAGTGGTATCCAGAATAATAAAATCAAGTTGAAAATACACATCCAATGGATTTGGGGGGAAGGCACATTTTTGGCAAGGTTGTTTTCAGTAATTATTTGTAATTTTTAGTCTTGTCATCTGTGCTGAGTCAGAGCTGAGCAATCAACATGAGCTGTTATCATTAGTTTTTCCTTGTCTCCTATTTTCCATGTGGCTTTTAAATATGGAGCTACAACATTTGGTTAATGGGTGTCTCTTATATAAAGTTACTGATTTGCCTATAATTGTCATCTGCTTAATAGTTTTCTTTTTCTGTTATGTTTTTTCAGAAACATTAACTTTCCTCAGTTGTTAAGAGAGAGCAGTAGCCACCTATAAACATGATTGTCATTAAGAACTCAAAGCCTTAGTACAGCAAAAATATATGTCAATGTATGCATTGCAGGAATGGACGAGAGCCACCTGGACTATGAATTAATGACACGAAAACAGTGGAGATGGACATAGTTAAGAGAACTTACAGAAGCCTGTAGTTCCTTAATACTCCTTATTTTAAAAAAGTCTTATTTACTTCCGAGATGCCAATCTATATGTGTATATATTTTTCATTTTCCAATTTTTATATTTTTCTATGCTCTGGAATAGTTTAAGCAGCACTGGAATTATTTGTTATTTAAATCTTGATAGCACTTATCTTTGAAAAGAAACCTTCAACTATGGATCCTGTACACAATGCTGTATACCATTTTCCAGTTTTTTTCTATGCTCTGGAATAGTTTAAGTAGCACCAGAATTATTTGTTATTTAAATCTTTTTTTTAAATTGAAGTACAGTCAGTTAAAATGTGTTAATTTCCAGTGTACAGCACAATTGCCCAGTCATGCATATACTTACATATATTCATTTTCATATTATTTTTCGTTAACCTTTCAGTATCAATCTATAATTTTCATTTAATATATCCTGACAGAGTAACAACCCTAGGACCAAACTGGTGCGACCATATATCCCGATTTGCCCAAAACAGTTTGATTCACTTCTTACTATGCAATTATGAGAAGGACCTCTTCACTCCAAAAATGCTCTGGTTTGGAAATAATGTACACAGTCATCTTGTCCTCCAGTGTGGATGATCTTTTCAAACTCAGTTCCCATCATGATTAGGATCATTCACCTGGCATTACAGCCTATTTTGTAAGAGATTCCTTCCTTGGGCTGTTAGACCTGTTAATGCAATCTCTGGAACTCATACCTAAAAGTTGTACCTAAAAGTTGTATCTATCATGTGGTATTATCATTATTTAGTTTGGTTTACTGTGATAGATCCTGTAGGTGTTAGAATTGGTGTAGGCTGTGTATATAAGTAACAGCAATATCAACAATAAATCATATATTTAATTAGCTGATATTGCAGGGTGCATGGAGGTAGACAGCAGCTTTATGATGTCACCAATAATCCAAATTCCTTCTGTCTTTCTATTCTACTATACATTGCTTTACCTTTTTCTGGTTACACACTTGTTACCTCATGTTTGAAAGATGAGTGTTATAGTTCAGGCTTCGTATCCATGCTCAAGGCAGAAGGAAGGGCAGAATGATGCAAGCAACTGCTCTCTTCTTTCCTTTTGTTAATGACGGGAATTCACTGGCAAGTTTGTAGTCAGTCTTCCTTCTATGTCTCATCATCCTGAATTAGAACACTGGACCATCCATGTTCTGTACAAGTGGTTGTAATTGCAAATTTCTGGCATTTAACATGTATAATAGGAGGTAGTAAAACTAAATCGGGTTACAAATGTCAGTTAGGCACTGTGTCTTTCACAGTACTTTATATATTGCATTGATCCTGTGAAAAATAATCTGGTAGTATTTGATTTTAAGTTGAAAAATTACTTGCAGTATAAATTTGTCCCAATCCATTCAATCCATCAACTATTGTTTGACATTTACATTGTTACCAATATTATTACAATTCAGTAGCATTGCTTATTTGTTAGAATAAATTTTGATAAGTAGATCTATAAGGATAAAGGATATAACTAAATTTATGCATTGTATACTTGTTGAAAAATTGCCTCCAGGAAATGGTCCATTATAACCTATACCATACATGATCAGCAAAAATAATATTAATAATAAAAATATAACAATCATATAATATTTAGTATTTATCATATTGTTGTTGAAGTATTTTTATATGGTAATTCATTTAATCCTTACAAAGCCCAATTTTCTCAAATAATTTATAGAAAAATGCACAATTTCTTTTTATCACTGTACATAATATACTAAATAGTCACTTATATTTAGATTGTTTTTATGGTTTCTATAGTGCTGTACTAATGCATCTCTATATTCTAGAAGTATTACTATACTGTGCTAATACGGTATTTATGTTTTGGTATGTAGAAATGAAGTTCACTCCATTTTCTTTCTGTTTTTAAATCTGAGGGTAAAGTGATTTATTACTCAGTCTTTTAGATATTACTGTATTTCAGTTCTAGAATTTGCATTTTGCGTTAATAATAGTTTATATACTTCTGTGCTGAGATTTCATCTCTTTTCCTTCACTGTGCATATTCACCTTTATTCTTTTCTTTTTTTTAATTGGAGTATAGTCAGTTACAATGCACCAATTTCTGGTGTACAGCACAATGTCCCAGTCATGCATATATATGTACATATATTCATTTTCATATTCTTTTTCATTTAAAGTTATTACAAGATACTGAATATAGTTCCCTGTCCAGAAGAAAGGTTTTTTTTAATCTATTTTTATATATAATGGTTAACATTTGCAAATCTCGAACTCCCAAATTTATCCCTTCCCATCCCCTTTCCTCTGATAACCATAAGATTGTTTACTACGTCTGTGAGTCTGTTTCTGTTTTGTAGATGAGTTCATTAGTGTCCTCTTTTTTCTTTTTTCCCTTTTGTTAGATTCCACATATGAGTGATATCATATGGTATTTTTCTTTCTCTTTCTGGCTTACTTCACTTAGAGTGACAGTCTCCAGGTCCATCCATGTTGTTGCAAATGGCATTATTTTATTCCTTTTCATGGCTGAGTAGTATTCCATTTTATAACTATACCATAACTTTTTTATCCAGTTATCTATTGATGGACGTTTAGGTGGCTTCCATGTCTTGGCTATTGTATATAATGCTGCTATGAACATTGGGGCTATCATTATGTTAGATAATTTGGGGTTTTTTACTGGATATTGTAATGCTGTGTTGTGGAAACTCTGAATTTCCTTATATTTTTGTCAAGGAATATTGACTTGTCCTAATGATTGGATACAAAATGCATAAATGTTCGCTTAGATGGTAATTCATATTTCAGTTCATTTATTTTGTCTTTACTTGGGTTGCTTGTGTCTTTGCCACATGTGTACAGGTCCGGATAATCTACTGATTTGAGTAGAATTTATTCATATAATGCTGAGTTTGCCTACCTGCTAATTGTCTTTTAGAGATTCTGCTCTTTTTTAAGTAGGTATACTTGCACTGATTTCTGAATCTGGTCTTTTAAACCATAAACACAATGAGTTTTCTAACAGAAGTTTTGTCTCCAGTATCAGAGCCTGCACTCAGACTAAAATAATAAAAATGGGAAACTCACCCGTCTTCCAGATTTCCATTCATTTTCATAATCTGCTTGTTTTCACTCAATGATGCCTTTAGGCAATTATTTGTTATATTGTATCCAGAGTTTATAGTTCTTATCTATGGGAGTATTGATTCAGTAAGTGCTTACTTAGAATTACCAGATATGAACCTTCTTTTGTACCCAATAATTTAAGGAGAGCTTCCAAGAGTTAACAAGTCCATTTATTTTCTCCAAAGTTATAATTTATAAGTCTAAATAGCTATAGCCTTCTCTGCTGCCATCACTTCGGTTATCCTCTTCTCTCTCTCTCTCTCTCTCCTCTCCCTGCATATATATGTGTATGTATAATTTTAAAATTGTCTGTTTAAATTGAATATGGTAGGCAGTTACTTCCTCTATCCTTTATTCTGCTGAGATGGGATGCTCCAATAGTATCATTTATGGAAGTTAGAAATATCTACTAGATCTGAATGTGGATCTGAATTTTATTTCCCATCTGGATTCTAATTAGGTAACAGGTTTGCTGGTCTTCTCCCTACGTATATTTGAGCAAAGAGGAACGAGATTGAGAAGAGATAATAGGAGGGAAAGATTGACAACAGTATAGCTGACTGTATTTTGATTTGTCAGATATGAGTGAGTTGTCCATGGATGGGTTGGACACAAGGGGAAAGGAGTAGAACTGTCTTGCTGCTCTGCACCATAGTGCTAGGGGTAGAGCTGAAAGATTGGACCAAGTAAAGCAATAGTTAAACTTTCATTTCAGAGAACTATGCACAGAGGAGGTCCCATAGGACCTACAAAAAATTCACAAATGGGTCCCATGAGGGAGACAGCATTTTAATTTCTGTTAGATACACAGTATTGAGAGCCAGTAAGAAATAGCCAAATACAACAAGAATGAAATCTTCACAAGAGATCTTAAAGGACCAGCAAAGAAAGATCCTGTAGAACGTAGACGAACGAATTTACTGAAGAACGCTAACAGTTTCAGTTTTAAATTGTAATTATTGATTCCTGAAAACAATCACATATGCATACTTTTATTATGCATATTTGACAGCTTGGTGTGGTTAATATAGCCATGGTACCAGTAAGAAAAACAGGAGTTACATGGTTTTGTGAAACTCAAATAACTAATCTTAGTTTTAATTTCCTAGATTTCTTCTTCTTCCACATAAAATAACAGTAGCAAGTCTCATAAGTGTAAAAGTATTGTAGACATTTAGAAGTGAGAGCTGCCATGTGCCCCAGGGAAATTAAGGGAAGCTCCAGAGAAGGTGGTATTGAAATGCACTGGGAGTGAGAGACAGGGTTTCTAGCTAAGAATAAACACTGAGTGAGGGAAATGTCATTATCAGAACCTATGTGCAAAAGATAAAGGGTGAGAAATTTATAGTCATAAAGAAATGATAAATCAGAATAGAAAGGCATTATGGTGAAAGGAAGAAATGGCATATCAGGATAGAAGGCTTTGAGTGCTAAGTAGAAAGCATCTTGTAATGCTTTCTTGGGTTTTGTGACTTTAAAGAATTTAGCTTAACAGCGATGGTATTATTTTATCATTTTAAGATGGAAAATCAGTGTTATAATTCAGAATATTATATGAGTGAAGGAAAATAAGCTCATTCACACAGGTCATATGATATAAGCCCAGTGATTTCTGTGGATATGATAGAGAACTATATGTATGTGTTCATAGGGTTGAGTGACCCTCTCAAAGGAAAATAAACTTATTGCAAAGGAAAAACATGTGTATCAATTTTTTCAAACAATTTTGAGAAAACATAAAGCAGACAATATATAAGATAGAATATTTAAGGGAGAAGTGACCTATAATGTGCACAGCATAATAATATACAACACTAGAAGGGAAGTAGACTTAACAGGCATCTATTGCACCCTCCCTCCAACAACAACAGATTACACATTCTTTTCAAGTGTTGTGAAACACTTCAGAGTAGATCTTATCTGGTGCCAAAAAACGTATCTTAGTAAGTTAGAAAGAATTGAAATTATACAAAGTATGTTTTTTGATCTCAATGGAATGAAATTAGAAATTACCAACAGTAGAATATTTGGCAAATTAACAAAACTGTGACAATTAAACAACAACTTAAATAACCAGTTGGTCCAAGAAGAAATCACAAGAGAAATTAGAAAATACTTTGAAATGAATTAAAAAGAATACACTTTCCAAAACTGTGCTGGTGCAGCTAACCTAATACTCAGATGGATATTCATAGTTGCAAATATTTATAGTAAATAAGAATAAATATCTCAAATTAATAATCTGTAATCTGCTTTTGAATAGGAGTGTATTTGATTGTTCTCCCACAGAGAATTGCACCTAGAATTACTTATTTTCTCCTCATCTTCGGACAGTATGCCTACCCAATTGCCTCATACACTTTGTAGTTATATGTCTTGGTAGCCTAAATTAATAAGGAATGGATGAAATTTTGTTCATTTACCAGGCCTAATCTAAGTGACCATTAAAGATCTTGCTCAGCTTCTCTGATAATTGTAGTTCACTTTTCAGTATTATGTGATATACATTTGTAAAGAGTACTTGGGTTTTACATAAAATGTATTTTAAAGATGGAAATGTATGCTAAACATCTAAGCATCACAATGAGAGTCTTATGTAGCATGTCTTGCTTTTCTATTTATTTGCTTCTTCTTTCTTTTTATATTGAAGTATATTCTATGTACAATTTTATATAATGACAGATACGCAATATAATGATTTACAATTTTTAAAGTTTATACTCCATTTATAGTTATTCTAACAATTACTTGTTTTTTAATACTGCTGCATCTGGCTCTTTCATAGCATTTTATTCCATATTGGTATGGTGATTATCTTGATTTTCACTGAGAATAGATAGTATTGAGCAAAACCTGTCCATAATTTTATGTGGCTATTTTAATGTTTTTTTGCCTTCTAAAGTTTGTCAAGAATGAAAGCTAAGTAATGTTTAAAAGCATGCCTTTCCATTTGATAGATATAATTGAAATACAGCTGCATGACACAAATGACAGAAAAGATGGGTAACTGCAAATCTGTATTTTACATTATAAATATGGGTTTTTTCAAATAAATGACCAATGTATTATAGATACTCATGCATGATTTTGGAATTTAACTTTGTTTCTATGTGAAGAGGATTTTAGAAAGTGTGTCGGCTTTAAATATCTTCTTGAAGGCTGTGTTTGATTTTGACACAGATTTTTTTAAAGGATTACTCTAAACAATTTTGAAATCAATAAGTAATTATCATGGTTCTTTCCAATCAAATAAATATTGACTTGGAGAAGATACATGCTTTTTTTCTATTTCTGGGAAAGAATGCTATGATTGCCAGTTGCCATCATTTCACGTGAAATAAACTCAGTTATTTGTTAAATGAAGTGATAGCATAACATTAAAAAGAGATACACACTGACATTAATATATTGTTTTGCTAGGAGTTACAACAGCCTATACTGGCTTTTTTTTAAAACCTGGTCTTTGCATATCAGTTTGTAAGAGATATATTCTGACACTGTATTAGTGTGTTTATTTGAGGCATTAATACCAAAGCCTGACAGCATTAGCTCTACTGTTTATGTCACTATAAAACTGGCTTTTAGTGATAACAATTAGTAATGTTAAGTCTAGATATTATAAGGAGTAGTACTGATTTTCCGCAGTAAAGTTCACTTAAAGTGACATTAATGAACAATAGTGCCATCGTGCTTTATGGTATCAAGCAATTCCACTGTAAGAGAATAATGGTTATCTTGAATATTCTAATCTCACAGCTAAACTTTACATTCATGATACATGATAATTCATGTCACAATGATTCAGACTTTTCTGACCTAAAGTTGTGAAGAATTTCTTTTTAAGCAAATGTATTATGTTATAAACTTTAGAACTTTTTGCATAATTGGAATAAATTTTTTTAAAATATTTTTTATTCTTCTAAATTTTTTGGATATTTATATTCTGGTTAGGATTTGAAACCACAGCTTTTGCATACCTATGGATTATTTTGTGTATAAGTCATTTTATGATGATATTATAGCCTATAGTTTAAATGAAAATAATTCAAATATGAGTTCACTTATAGCCCGTAGTATCTTCATACTATAACATTTGAAGTTATGGGTGCTTAATTACTTTGTTGTAAATTGATATGCAGTTAACACTGAAGTAACAAATAAGTTGAATTACTATTCACCTACTACATCTGTCAAGATTAATTAGGATATAGTCTGTTATTCAATAATCCAAAAATCTCAGATATAGCACACCAAAGACTATTACTTGCTCATGAAATGCTAGGAAAACCTCTGGACACTTGTCTTCCATGATTCATGATGGAGGCTAGGAATGCCTTCACTATTTCACTATTGAGCCTTCACTGAGTTGAGAACATATCACTGAATTGTGTTGACTAGGTGTCTTTCCCATTCACTGTGATAGGTTACAGAAGCCTGGAGGGTCTCAAATTGGCAATTGAATACTTTGGCTAAAAGACAATATATATAAAACCTCTGACCCAAACCCACTATCCAACACTAATCATATTCCTACTTCCAACTGCATGAAACTGGGAAATATAGTTTTCCACGTACCCTAAAGATGTGGAGAGATGATATTATATTAGAAATAACTACTGCCCATCAAAACATTGGTCTATGTTTAGTTAACTTGAACAGATATTCCTCTGTCATTACCTGTTGCAAAATAAGAACTTGTAAGCTATTAAGTAAATAAATTTTTTCTTATAAATTGGACACCAAGCATTTTTCAATTCTTTCTAGACTTAAGGATATCATTATATTTAGAGCATTATTTGTTAGATAAACATTATTTTAAAGAATCAATTCACTATGAAAGAATCCAGCATATTCATGTAAGTGGCAGCATGTGGTTTACTATATTAAACAATGTTAAAGTGATTTTTAATATATGAAAAGAAATCATACATCTAAAATTTTAATGGTTGATTTCCCTCAATTTCATAATTAGGAACAATAGTTATAATTTGAATCATATATTAATTATACTCATTTTTAATTGCTAATTTAACTCTTTTCTCATTTTTTCCCTTTGTTTTAAACATTAAATAGTATTTCTCTGGCTAAATGGAGAGAAAGATATCCACCTGGTGTTGAATGAGATTGCATAAGCATCAATAGAACTCTTTTTTACACAAGGTTTAAAGAAAATTTAAGACTAAAATTCATAGTATTTTGTTAGGTGATAGAACTGGGAAAAAATACCAAAGAAACTTATACATGTTCTTTCTGTAAATGATCTGACAGAGATCAGAAAATAACTGATATGAAAGAGTTCAGAAAATAACTGTGGGCAGGCCATGAAGAGCAGAATTACTTAGATGTTTGTAATAAGCCACAGAAACATTTGCCTCTAGTGTGTAACCCACACATCTTGGCTGCAATGATGGGGGAATAAATATAGGTTTTCAACTTCTTTATTTTATGCCTGCTACTTGGAGAATACAACTCAATTCTATGGGAAAATTATGAGGAATGAAAAATTTTTAATTTAGATTTTTTCTTTCTCAGTAACTAAAGCAATGTCTAGTGTGCCTTTTCATTTATTTCATCTGATTTGTGTTTGACCCAAGAAGCAATTTGTCCAATAGTACAACACAGTCTTCTTTATTAAGATTGCTATGTAATCTTTAATGGTTTTCTTACTGAGTTTTTCTTAGGAAACTCTTCAATTTTCAAAAGATAAATTTTTTGTCTATATATATACTTTTATTGAAGTATAGTTTACAATGTTGTGTCAATTTCTGGTGTACTGCCTAATGCTTCAGTCATATATACATACATATATACATTTTCATATTTTTTTCACCAAAGGTTACTACAAGATATTGAGTATAGTTTCCTGTGCTGTACAGTATGAACTTGTTATCTATTTTATATATATATTTATATATTTGTTAGTATCTGCAAACCTCAAACTCCCAGTTTATCCCTTACCACCTCCTTTCCCCCAGTAACCATAAGTTTGTTTTCTATGTGAATCTGTTTCTGCTTTGTAAATAAGTTTGTCTTTTTTTTTTAGATTCCACATGTAAGTGATAGTATATGATGTTTAATGAGCAAATATAGCTAGAAGGCTGGGTTCTATAGAAATGTGACAATAACTAGCTATAAGACTTTGGAAATGTCTCATATACTCAATGAAATTCACTATGGTTACATGAAAGTGAAAATTTCTGGATAATCTCCAAGAGCTCTTATATTTCCTTTATTTGATTCATAGTCCAGGGAATGGACATTTGTCATCAAGACATTGCTAAATAAAACTTTGGCATTTCACTACACCTGATTAGAGGAATGTCACAAGGATAAGTCAGCACAGAATACCAGGTAGTCACCACTGAAATAAGTAATCATAGAGAGAGTTTAAATTCTCTATCATAGAAAATGCTAGGGAAATATATTTGTGCATTCTATAAAGGGAGAATAAAACAGAATGTAAAATAAAATTTAAATATTTTATTTATTGATGACTACCTACTTTATGGCCCATTCCCACCCCCAAAAAAATGTAACGAAGTTCATATCATCTTATAATGAAATCTATATGCCTAATTATCTTTATTTAACATTTTGTTGTACATATTTTATCACATATCTATCCCTGTCAATAACTTTCCATTAATCCATCTTATTTTAAAGTTTATTTCAAAGTAAATTATAGACATTAATATACTTCCATAAATATACCAGCATGCTTATCATACATAGGATTCAGTCTTTGTTTAGAATAATTTTCCCTTGTTGGATGTAACATTTATACACAATGACTGCAAGATTTGCAATGATTACAAAATACACAGATTGCAAGTGTACTTCTACTTTGTTTCAACAAATGTATATATCCATGTAAAACAATCCTCTATCAAAATATAGAATGTTATCATAAATCCAGAATGTCTTCTCATTCCCCTCCCCATCAGCCAGGCTATCACCCCCCAAGACACAACCACTATTCATATTCCTTTCATTTGTAGAATAGTTTTACTTGTTCTAGAATTTCAAATATGGAATCATGGAGTAAGTATACTTTACATAAAGCTTTTGTCATTTGGTGTAATGTTTTTAAGATTTATTCACATTGTTACATATGTAAGTAATTTATTTCTTTTCATTATCAAATCTTAATCTACAGTATAAATATGAATTAATTTGTTAATACATTCTTCTATTGATGGGGACATTTGATCTGTTTTCATTTTGAGGCTATTTTAAACAAAGCTGTTATAAGCATTCTTATATATCTTTTTGTGAACATATATATATATATATATACACATACATATGTGTTTATACATACATATACACACATATATTTTTAAGATAAATATCTTATAGTGAAATAATGAATCTTGGTGTTGCCATATATTTTGTATTATGAAACCCCACAAAACTACTACCCAGTGTGGTTTTGCAATTTTGCATTTCCAACCATACTCTACAAGTGTTTCAATTGTTATGCTTCCTCAATAGCATACAGTTGTTACTCTTTTTAATTTTAATGTCTTGATGGTATTAAGTAATATCTAATTATTGCCCCAACTTTCATTTTTCTAATAACTAATAATATTGAGTAGTGTTTCATTTGTTTTTGGGACATTTATGTATTTTTTTAGGTAACGTGTCTGTGCAAACTATTAGGCTATTTTTCTACTGGATTGTGTGACTCATATGAGTTCTTTATGTGTCTTTATACCAGCCCTTCATCAAATAGACTGTTAATATTTTCCTGAATCTGTGATTTGCCTATTTATTTTTCTGTGTCTTTTGTTGAGTAAAAATATTTAATTTTAAGTCCTTTTTATAAAGTTTTTTCTTTATAGTTATTGCTTTCTGTGACCTGTCTACAAAAGGATTGCCTAATCCTAACTTATGGAAATATTTTACTAATTTTTCTATTAAGTACATTACAGTTTTAACATTGGGTTGTTTTGATAACTCTGACAAATATCAAATGGATATATGAGTCTGTTCTGAGTCTCTATTCTGGGCTCTCATTGATCCAATTTTTAATCTCTATTCTCTTCCACATTGTCTTGATTAATGTATGTTTTTATTACATTTTGGAGTAAGGCAGTAAGAGTCTTAGAAACACTTTTCTTTTCCAAGATAGTCTTGGATTTTCTAAAGCCCTTTTTGTTTCCATATAAATTTTATTATCAGTTTGGAAATTTCAACAAGAACAATAACAAAAAGGATGCTGGGATGATATTTGTGACTGTATTAGATTTAGAGCTCAGTTGAAGAAAAATTGGCATCTTAGCAATATTGAATCATCTAATCCAACATATATTTTTCTCCATTCTCTTAGATTTTTAAGTTTCTTTCAATAATAAGTCTTGATAAACACTTCAGAATTTTAGTCAGAATCCCAGGAATCATGCCTTAGGAGGTAGGGCCACCTAGGTATAAGGTCTTTACCCTCCAAATAAATTTTTACTTGAATAAAATAATCCTGAAGAGTAAGTAGAAACTGAAATAGACAGGCATATAAAACCAAAAACTAACATTAGACAAAAGGATTTGTTTCAAGCTCAAATTAGATTGATCAAATGCTTACAAGTAAATGAAACTACTAAAACTCTTATGCGTTGCATTAAAGACATAAATTGCTACAACTACTCTAGAAAACTCTAGCAGAATCTATTCAAATGTTTACTTACACTACAACTCACAGTATCAATCCTAGATATGTACCTCAAGACATTGAAACTATGTCTACCAATTAAATAAAGTGTAACAACAGTTTTATTCATAATAGTTCCAACAGGGAAACAACCTAAATGTCTATCCTCAGAAAAATGGGTAAAAGTGTTTTGGTGAATTCACACAATGTCATATTACACATAAGTGAAAAAGAATGAACTACTGATAACATAAAAGCATAGATAAATTTCACAGAAGTAATGAGAGAAGGCAGGGATAAAAGACTATATTCTGTATGACTGTTTATATTGCATTCATATACAGACAGAACTGATCTATGGTCATAGAGGTCAAAGACATGGTTAATTTGAGCAACATATTGTCTGGAAAGTGATGCGAGGGAGCCTTCTTGGGTACTGAAAATGCTCTCTATCCTAACTTAGTGACCATTATGGGTATATAACACATATAATCTTAATTTAGCCTAGGGCTAAGATTCATGCACCTTACTGTGTACAAAATATACAGTACAGCAGTTTAAACAGAAAAAAATAACACATAGAATAATTAAATTCCAAGTTTTCTCTCCATCCTATTCAGAACATAAGCAGCTCTTATGTTCAGATCAGATGATTCTTATGAGGAAAAAGCAAAGAGCCCTAGAGAAAAAACTTTCATCTACTTAAATCTGGGAAACATTCTATTAAAAGAGTTGGTGCTTCAGAATATACCCAACCAGTTGACTAGCTCCATTCCTGTACTAAATTCCTGTAATTACTTCAGTACTTTCTTTTTAATTTAAAGAGATAATCAAGGATCAGAAGTTCTAAGGGAAAATATACAAACATAAAAATCTCCAAAATCTGGAATAAAATAATTCAGAGGAAACAATGCTATTTGAAAGAACAGATCTTAAAAAAAATTGTATGATAAGCAGGATGACAAAGGAAAGTCTGGCATCAGTTTAAGAACAAATGCAGGGTTTTGTGAAAAGATAAATGAAAGGAGGCTGTTAGGGAAAAAGGTAATAGCCAAAACAAACAAAACTTTCAATAGAAGAATTGAAAGACAATGCTAAGTAAATTCCCAAAAGACAGTGAAAAAAGACAAATAGAAAATATAATAAGATAGTTAGAAAATTATTAGAAGAGTTCCAGTGTCAGAATGCTGTATCATCTAAGACAGAACAATACATGAGAGAAGAGTAATATACCAAAGTAGCTGTGAATAAAACTTTCCAAGGACTAAAGATGAAGTGTATCATGGAAAAAAGACCCACATTGGAAGACAGAATACAAAGAAGGCATGCTAGGAAAGTGATTTTCAGTCTAGAAATTAGATCTAGCTATACACTCCAAGTGTAAAAGCAAAGTAAGGACATAAGATGATTCAGAAAAACTTCCTAGGAAACTATGAGAGGATGTGTTCTAGCAAATCAAAGAAGTAAACTAGACCCAGAAGAAATAGAGTTCAGAAAATGAGACCCTAAGAAATGATAGCAGATTGGAGAAATTCCAAAGTTGCAACTACTCTTCAATCATAGAGAGCAAAACATCCAGATTAAAGCAGAAGAACCTCAGATGATTCCAGGATGCCACCTGCATACCATTGATTCACTGAGCGATACACTAGACAAGTTCAGCCATAAATTTGTATCAGCAGGATGCACATAGCACACCAAAAGCCCAGACCTGTCTGCTGCCACTAAAAAGAATTTATGTTACACGGTAGCCTGGAAAATGAAAAGCTGTAGGGAAATTAACCCCTGATATATTGTTTATTAACTATGATATCTTCTATCTTGATTCTTCTATATTATAAATCTTAACAGAAATGATCAATAGTCTCTAACATAGTAATTTGGTAAAAAACAAGACAAAACAAAACCCTACTTTAAAATTTGCCTTTGATTTTTTTAAATAGAGCATATGACTGTAATAAAAATGTGGTGGCAATGGAGAAAAATTATTTATACTTAATAGAATAAATACATTAATATATTAATAGAATAAATAATAGAAATTTTAAAATATCATTTCAAGTTTCTAAATTAACAATGGAAGAAATGAACAGATTTATTGAGAGGTTGGATGTGGAACATAGACAAGTTGATACATGAAGAAATAGTAGTTTAATCATATTATTTTGAGATACTCAGGTGATTATCTAGAGTACTAAGAACAAGAATGCTTTGACTGCTACTTGGTAAAGAAAGGCAGGTGATGGGATATTGATATTTGCTAAATTTGACTATGAACCATTTATAAGATTTTTAAAAGAATATGTGTACATTTTTATTAATTTTTTAAAATAAGCAAAAAAAATCACGATTTTACAGACCTCAGGGAAGACGGAAAACTTTACTTTTATGTTATTTTGTTATACTTGAATTTTGTATTGTATGTAACTTTTCATTCAAGACTGTTTTAAATTAAATATATGTTGTTTCCCTTGTCTTAGAGCAGAGATTACAAACTACAATTCTTTGGTAAATCTGTTTCACTTTTTGTTTTTTACATGGCCTGCAAACAAAATTTCTTTTTATTTTAAACACTTGTAAATATTTGAAAACATTAAAACAAGAATAACGTTTTATAATAATGTATGAAATTCAAATTTCGATCTCTATACATACATCCACACTCATTCATCTGCATACTGTTTATGTCTGCTTCTGGGCTGCAATGTCAAGTTTAATTAATTGTGATAGAGGGAAAGCCTTAAATATTTACTTTCCCACCTTTTACAAAAATGTTTGCCAACCTGCCTTAGAAGGTAATTCCTAGAAGCCTCTAATAAGACCAATTTTCCTAATTAAAAACATCATTTTTGAAAATGTTGATGCACAATGAATATACATGTATGTGTGTATGTGTGTGTATATATACATATACACATATATACATATATATATTTGAAAGCCAATATTTATGTAGCTGAATCTTTAAAAAGAATAAAGATGTAAGAGATTATGAAAATTATGCAAATAATTCAAACTATGGCACAAATTAGGAGAGACTTAAAGCTATTAGAGCCAACTGTAAAATATAAAATTACCAAATGGTGCCTTTAACTCTGAGGACACTCAAATTTTGGGCATGGAAAAGCTAAAATGATTCTCATAAAAGAGAAAATACAACTAATTAGCAAAATGATGATATTAAAAGATAATTCTCATACAATTGAAATCTGACCATCCAAGTACATACAAGTTGGGAAATTCTAAGATGTATACACACACACACACACACACACACCCTCATTCCTGCCTTGGGGAGCAGATCATAACATGCACAAGATAAAATTCTGCTTTAGGCATTTTATGTGTGGATTATAAGAAAAAAGGGGAAGATCCTGAGGAAGAAGAGGTTTGAAGATTTGTGGTTCCCTTAGCGGGAAACTATAACATTACTGTATTTGCCTTGATTTTCTTATAATATTTTCATTTACTTGTGTTCTATGAAATAATTTAATGGCTTATTTTGTTTCCTTTACAACATCTAATTTTATACTACAAAAATAAGGAGATTAAGGAAAAATAATGGTGTGTGCACAAATAAAGAAAACAGAGTGTAGTTTCAGTAAGATGAAACTAGTTTTATTCACATTTTATCATAAAGCATTCTCTATTAACTGGTATCGCTGTACTTCTATACTGTAGAGAAAATTGAACTTCATGATAATGATTCTAATGTTCTGTAAACTTGGGATGAAGCTTTAGAGTCATTATATTCTCTTAAAAATATGCTTTGGGAGTTTCTTTTAAACATAGCAAGAGAGGATATATTCAAAGATAGAAGCAAGTAAGCATAAGTGGTAGTTCTTTAGTTTAGATTTCATTATTGGTATTTCTCTAGTCTAGGTATCATCATCTTGAAACTGAGTGACTTCTTAAAAGACATGTGGATTAGTGACAGGGAGATGTCACATTTACCGATAAATAATAATCAGTAGTTTACTGGAACTAATATCCAGCTTGTATAAAAAAATTCCAAGTAAGTTATCAAATTAAATGGTTATTATATTTGTATTAATAATGATCATTTATTATGTTCTAATTACTTAGTAAAAATTCAGATACAAAATATGATAATTTTATGTGTCTAGAATACTAGATTTCCTAGAATACCTATCTCTTCAGTCTGATAGCAAACTGTTTATGGAATATTGGGTTGGACATCATGGATATCAAAGCAAAATCACAACAAAATTTTGTTATGTGATGATGCTCTCCATTCCCTGTACGCCAGTCCAAAGAATCTTTTAACTGACTTATGGAGGGCTGCCCTACAAGTTCTCTTGAATATTCCTAAATTCATCACAGAGTTAATTCACCATTAACTCTTAAACATATAGTAAAGCCATTTCTCTACTTTTCATAGTCTATAAAATTCATTTTTCTGAAGGAAGTTTGGAAACTAAATCAATATGTAATATAGGAGTTTTTAATACTAGCAAACCAATGCAATGAGGAATAGAACTTAGAGGATCTGTTTACACTGCTCATACTAATCCTTAATCTTCAAGTACATTACTTAGAATTTCACATGACTTGTCATAGTTCATTTAAATTTCTCATGATGAATATTTGTTGCTATAATAAGCTTAGTATCTACCCAGTATTTCTGCAATGAAATTTAATTGTCTCCTTGAGAAACTTCACCTTTTTACTTAGTCCATTCATATGGTTCATGAAGTTTTAATACCTTCCTGTGACAAATATACATATACATATTTATGTTGGGTACATGACATAACTCTATCATAAAGACTTTTTTCATCTCAAAGGTGTGGCAATTAGGTCCAGTAAGACCAGTGCCCAAAGTTGTCAAAATAAACCTCTGTGTGGAGAGCCATGAGAAAGAGATGGTCTCATTCTCTTGTAATATGTTTGTTAACAGTAAAAATAAGTCCAGAATTGCCAGAAGTCCTCAAATGCGTATGACTCAAGCCAGCACAGATGGAAGTAGAAAGCTAGAAATTTATTTCTTATGACACTGAACTTCTAAACTTTAAGTAATGCCTGAGTTAGTTGTCTCTTCAAACTTGTGCTTCTACATTACCAACAAAAAAGATCTTAACATAGGGGTACTGAAACAGGAGAATGCCATTGACTTCTTTTGATAGTGAGCTTGGCTAAGTTAGGGAGAAGGCTACAGATTCCAAGCTGTGAGAGTGACAGTGCATTTTACATGGAAGCAAAATGGCAGCTTAAGCTATTTCACCCATTGTACCCAGGAGCTTATGTTTTGAAGGCATTTATCAGATAAATATTGGACTTTTGGAGACTCTTTACTAATTGTTGTGTCTTTAAGTAAGGTCTTACCAAAAAAAAAAAAAAATAGACCAACTTTGGTTAAATCTGGCCGATGGGAAAGCGCAGAGAAAATAGAAAGCTTTACTGGTGTAACATGGATCGTCTCAGTGGCATTCACTAGCAGAGTCTTCTACAGATGAACCTTGTAGTATTTTAAACCTGAAGGATTGAGGATTCTCCGTCCATCTGTTAAGGATGTATGCAATAAAACTGGAAGCTGGTAGAACCCTGGCCACACTACCCACGAATATATATTTTTTTTCATTTTCCTTTTACGATAACAAAAAGTAACTCTTTCTTTTGTTTTTAACTCTCACTTTTTTTATTGATTTATAATCATTTTACAATATTTTGTCAAATTCCAGTGTAAAGCATAATTTTTCAGTTATACATGAACATATATATATTCATTGTCACATTTTTTTCTCTGCGAGCTACTATAAGGTCTTGTGTATATTTCCCTGTGCTATACGGTATAATCTTGTTTATCTATACTACAATTTTGAAATCCTGTCTATATAACTCTTGCATTCATTAAAATGGCCATCCACTTAGAAGAGATTCCCTGACCTAGGCTATTTCCCCGTTGTTCTGAGGTAGGGGCCAAAAAGGAAGATATTACATCTGTTTGTCAATAGTCCATGGCTGACTCTTGGGCTTAAGCTGTGTAGTCATGTGTGTGACTTGTGCCTTGGCTCTTTCCCAGTTGTTTCCTGATTGCAGTCCTGCCTTCATTTTATGGCTGCCAAAAGCCGCAGTGGTGGTGGAAGTCCTCACTGGCTCTGTCTGCCCTCCATTATTGACAACATGGGGATTGCCTCAGTCCCTCCACAGGCTCTACACTCATTCAGGTTGTCTGCTGGGGAGTTGTCACATCTCTCTCCTAAGAGAACTTCTAAGAACATAGCTTTACAGAGCCCATGAACACATTGATTGAAATTCACTTTTGTTTCCCATTCATGTGGTAGTGCTGTACTATCCTGGGAGAAACTTCAGCTGTGCTAGTTAAGAGCTGGAAATTTTTGAATGAGTGGGACTATTCTTTTGCTTTGCGTATGAGCGCCTCACCTGTCCCCCCAAGTGGCAGTAGAATCATGATGTCATCAATATTGAAAGAGATTATATTCCCCGTATATAATGCAGTGACTACGGTCTAAGGATTCCAAGAGGTGAAATGGTTGGAAGAGGTGCTATATATTGATGCTAAAATGATTCCAAATGATAAATATAACATGAACAGAAAATAAATGATCACCTACATTTTCCTGCGTACGCTAGGTAAGATTTGAATTGGTATCATTTATCATTAGCAAAGAAAAATAACAGTCCTTGGAAAGTCAATGGAAGGCAGGATTCATAGGTGGCACAATGAATGATGCAGCATACAGGTAACACGTAAGCAGTGTCAAATGACATTAGGAAACGGAGACAAGGTCTGTGTTCTTTCAGTGCAAACAAATACCGAAGAGCCATGGCATTGTTAGGATTAATTGTATTGCTTCCTTTTTATCAGAGTGGCAGATATGAAGTTAGCCAGGAACCAATGATAATTTTTATTCTCCAATAAATAACAGAAAGAGATGATACCTAAACACTATGAAGAGGATTCACTGCGTTGAGTGGACAATAATTAAAGACATAAGAACCTCTTCCCTACCAATCTTTCTAAATTTTCACTGATTAATCACTTTATCTCATATGGGCCAATAGATATAGAAAGTCACCTTGGAAAAAAATATTTTCCCTGTGTCCTGACATCCTAAAGTCAGGAGAACAAGAACAAGAGAGAACTGAGGAATACAATTGATGAAATTAGTTTATTTCATAATAATTCATAATTAATGAAATTTTTTTTACTTTGTTAAAAGAGACTGATGTGGTAAAGCACTTCTAAATTCTAAATACCATTTAAAGTATCCTCTCTGAAAGCCATAGATACACTAAGGATTATTTTGTCCTTTGAGTCCTAGTTGTTGCTTATTCTAGGCAATATGACCTAATGGTGTTGTCAAACTTTTATTTGTAAATAGTTACAAAAACTCCAGTTACCTGAGAATGTTCCTCTTCCTGGAATCTGGAAGAATTAGACAAACATAGCAGTGATTAGTAAATCATAAGGAACAACCCATCTAACCAATACAATTTATAGTATTTACCTCTAAGATGTAGTGTTTTTATGGAACTACTGCCTTGGTCACAGGATGGAGACACTGTGACTACCTTAAATGTAAAAATCCTTGCTTGTCAGAGAAATGCAACCTGGATGGATATGTGTCCATTGGCTGATATGAATATGATACGTATGAATGTGATATTGTTGATATTTCCTTTAAATATGTGTTCACTTTTAACATGACAAACAGATCCCTTTCACAAAAGTGGTAATATTTTGGCTGCATTTCAGATGTGAGCAGGAGATCATGAGAGTTCAATCTACCACTCATCTTGCTTTAAACTCCTACTGAGCTAAATGGGAGTTTTGTACTTTAGCAAGCAGTGAATTAGGTTTCCAGTGATGTGAAGAGAAGAGGGCAGACAGTTCCAGATGGCTGATGCCACAGAAGCTAAGGGTCAATGTTTGCGGAGGAACGAGTGGGCACAATATACAATCTCAATTATTTAAAGTCAGTAGACAGGAAAACAACCAAAACGGTAACAGATGAATGAAATGACTCTGTTGGCATGAGCAAGTACTGTAAGCTTTTTCAAAGCTCCCAAGGGCAAATGCATTATTAGAAGATTTGTATCTATTAGGAGCATGCCATGGGATCAAGCTGCTATGAGTATATTTTTAACTATTTATTTTTTTCATCTTCTATTTTTAAAAGTCGAAGCAGCAAAGCTTCATAATTAAAACACCTGTTTCATTACTTGAGAATAATGTTTCTATAAGAACACATTAGTTTTCAGTTCACCTGACTATAATTACTTACCTTTATATATTTTTTCCTAATTATACTGTACTGCATTAATATAGTTAGAATAGAAATGATACCATTTTTCTTTCCAGAGATTGAAATTATCACACATTGCTTGCAGCCTAACATTCTTCCCCTTTGACTAGTTATAGTGCAATAGATATCAGCTTTGTTTCAAGCATTCCATTGTTAATGCCTCATGCAGGATTCATGCATGATTATCTCAATTTAGTGTTTTTAATTTAACACAAACATTAGCAAGAAGAACCAATTCACCAAACCTAATGACTGGTCATAATGAAATACAATAAAATGTTACTTTTTACACCATTTTTAATGCAAAATTTATCTCAGAACACATTTTAAAGTAAAACGGCATCATTAAAAAGTTCAATATCATCTCACCATATCAGCTAATAAATTAGAGCTAAGAGAGAAATTTAACTTATCTACAAGTAGTCTAAAGAAATGTTTATGGGATATGTATTTCAGTTGGGTGGTGAGAGATTCTAGAAGGATGAAATCTTTGGGATGTCTGGGAGCCATGGCTGGGAGCTTTATGAGAAGGGCGTTAGTTTCTGTTTGTTTGCTTTATGCACTCTGAATTGCTTTGTGAACTTGGGTAAGATACTTAATTGTCTGTAACCTAGATTTGTCTTGCCGGTAAATTAGGACAGAACACAGGTTTAGAAAGGATCACTGCTCCTATTAAAAGTGAACTGTTGTGTTTTGGGAAGATTATTTTTCACCTTTTCCTGGGCACTAAAGCTCAAATAGAAATAATTTTATTCAAAACTTTAAAAAATAAGATTAATGTTTAAAAAGAAAGCACTACAATCCCTCATCAGCAAAACTAAACAGTACAAAATCTATGCTCTATACCTTACTGATGTATTCCTGGGCATGGATTGCACCTTTGAAAAAAAGATTTTACTGATCATTAAACACTGAAACAATTTACTCCACATCATATTAGTATCAGAAATATGAGTGAATTTCAGAAATTCAGAATGTTATTTTATTGCTCAGTAACATATTTGAATAAGATTGCCATGTGTCCTCTGGACAAAGCACTTCATGATAATAAAGTAAATGACAATTTGGGAAGGTTTAAATTTATACTCTAAAATATGGTTTGTGTGTTAAAGTAATTAAAAAGACATTGCTTGTATTTTTTATACTGTCAAAAATGTGGAAAATTACCATGGCTGATGCAAAAATTACCCAAACCAGAAGACTTCTATACAGCCTCCATTGCCATTGTCTTCTGTGAACTCACCTGTCCCTAATTGCAATTAAATTCTACTTTCTCACCTGTGAAATTAAAGGAATGGTCTGAATACAAGTCACAGATTCAAATACCCACAAGGACCAACTGGTAATTTAAGTTAATTAAACGTATCAGGTGACTATTTCAGCGAACTGAAGAGTGACTGTCTCCTCTAAAAATAATCTCCTGCAGTTATTTCCTTGCAGGAATTTTGACTAGTACACTTTCCTTTTCACATTTATCTAAGAATTCTTTACTTCATATATCTAATTTTTAAATACTAGTTCAAACATTTTCAAGCAGGCAATATAAAGCGTTTATAAAGTGCAAACAGACTGAAAGCCACTAATTCTTAAATACTACAATAGATCAATTTTTAGATTTCTCCTGATTAACAACCTGTGACTTTGTGTTTCTGTAATGTTGGAATAATACAACTGAATAGAAAATTCTATGTTAGATGAGGATATGTAAAGTGTAGCACTCTTTTATACAGATAAATTGATGGAGAAATTTTGCACAAAAATACTATGATAAATTGAAACATTTTGTTTCCTCTCTTACTCCCTCTGTCCTTCCCCATTCTAATGCCTCTATTTTTGCTCAGGTATAAATTGGCTCATATGGTGTTGGTTAATGTTGATTCCAATAATCACAGTTTTTAAAAATTAATAAATATTTATTAATAATTAAACTATTACTCCACCTCACCCTCACAACCGTAGGAGAGACCGGTGTCCTACAAGGAATAGAAATGTTGAAATGGAGACTATCTCACCTAGGGAAAAACAGCTCTTCCCAGAGGATGGCCGTATTTTGGTGTTGTCCCCTAACTCCAGCGTCTATTCTTTACTATTGTAGGCTTAGACGATCAATGATTATTTCACCCGGAGGGAAGTAATCTCCCCAAGCCCTTTCATGATAGGGACACTTAATAAGAAACAGACGTACTTAATATATGAATGATGCATTTCTTAATTTCTAAAAAATGTAATAAACAAAGACACTTGTGCTTATTTATTAGTGAGTACTTAATTGTTTTTTGTCTTTGTATTCCAATCTGACTGCTTAGCTTATTATAACCAGCTTTTGGATTGATGATCTGTGGAGTAGTTTTAAAGTAGTTTGATGGCTTGTATCATAAGGCTAACGTGGATTGATGATCATCTTCATTATAGTGATCTTTGTGCCAAAATGACCAAACACCCAAAGATGACAAGCTCTAACCTAAATCATTCTAGAGGGATGCTGTCAATGTGAGTTTGTCTCTCTTTCCCTTGGATAAACTCTCTTTTAAAACTAAGACCACAATGTAAGATACAAAAAGTCGAATTTTTTTTTAACCTAATTCACAGGTTATTCATTATTATTAGTCTGTGCAAAGGCTTCATTTATTCATTTTTAAATTTATTTTTTTTTTCATCCCTAGATCCAATTCCCTTCCCATCCACATCAGGCACTTACTTTGGTCTATTTACAAATGACCCTAGATAACTAAATATTGTCTATAGATATAGTATTGAATTATATTTTAATTTCATAACCAGAATTGTATTATGAATCCTATTGTTCCTGTATTTTAACCCAACACTAGGCTTTACTATCTTTACTCTTTTATGCACATTTATTAGTTTGTTGTTTTTTTTTTTTTTTACTGTTGCTAGGTATTCCATTTTATACGTCTAAGTACTTTGTTTATCCGTACTCAGTGATAGGCATATATGTTTGCAAATTCTTGCTCCCTTTCTTAATATTGTCATAACATTTTAATTTCGCTTTCTATAAGAATATGTTACTGTTTTTTCAGACTATAAATATAATTTTGACATAGCTGGAGTGTAGAGAACTCATTTTAATGTCAATAGATATTACCAAATTTATCCCTAGGTGGTTCTACATATATTAGGAAAGGAAAAGTATTCTCAGATATCCATAGCATTCCAGATATTCCACATTATCAAGCTTTTTTACTTCTTTTAATCTTACAAGACTGAAATTCCATGTTAGTGTTGCTTAAACTTGTTTTGTTCATAATCTTAAGAATATTGTTAAATGTAAACATATTTATCCTTGATTGTCTATGTGTTGGCAACTTAATATCCTTTGAACACTTTTTCTAATATATTTCTTATCTTCTCTTAGTTGGCTTTCGGAATTAAATGTATGCTAATCTATTATTAGTTTTAGATATTGTAAATATTATCTCCCAGATTGTTACCAATTATTATTTTATGATGTTATAATTGTAAACACTTTCTTTTCAGGTCATTTTTCTCATGTCTTGTCTTTTTTGTTACCTTCTTATGTCGTGTCAATTTCTGGTGCACAGCATAATGTTTCAGTTATACATATACATACATATATTCCTTATCATATTCTTTTTCATTATAGGTTACTAAAAGATATTGACTATAGTTCCCTGTACTATATAGTAGAAACTTATTATTTATCTATTTTATATAAAGTACTTAGTGTCCACAAATCTCAAACTCTCAATTTATCCCTTCCCACACCCTCTTTTTTTCTTTACATAATCAGTCTTTTCCCCTGTGTTTTCACTAGTTTGTACATGATTAATTTATTCACTGACTCTGAAAAAAAAAAAACCTTTTTGAGTGCTGCCATAACTGGGCCTAGTTTTAAACATTTACATAGATAATAAATAAATGAATAAGTGAATGAATGAATGAAAATCTCTATTCTCAATGGAGCTTACATATTTTTGTAGATATGGACAATCACTAAACACATAACCTTAAAATATGCAAGGTGGTTATAAGAGCTACAAGAAAAAAAATGCACCCAGTATAATATATAGAGATTGATAGTGGGAGTGTGCAAATTTATAAAGAGAGATCAAGAAGGTGATATTTAAGTAGAAAGCTAAAAGAAATAGAAGACACACTTCATGTGACTGTACAAGGGAAAAGAATTCCAAACCAAAGGAAAAGTAGAAGCAGAGCTCACAGTTTGGAATTTTTTTTAACAATTAGTAATTCTCTCTTATCCCATGACTATCCCTACTATTTTATTCTATATTCAATGAAGTTTAAACTCTACATTTATTTTTAATTCATTTGTATTTTATGTGCATACTTAGTGTAAGTTAATAATACAGATGTATTTTCATAGCATAGTGAGCCACTTTTCCCACACAATATACTATATTTTTTTCTTTAGTAATTAATAATGTCATCTCTGTTATAAACCAAGGTCTCATATATACATAAGTGTGTTTCTGCATACTCTATTCTTATGCATTGATTTACTTGGGTTTTTTATTTTAATAGCACATTAATTTATTCCTAAATTTGTAGTATGTGTCTTAATGCCTGGTATGGTTAAGTTCTCCAGTTTTGCTCTTTTATTTAAAAAAAATCAGAGGTATTAAATTTCACATAAGTTTCACATAAGTTTCACAAAACATCCTACTATAGATTGTGAAGTTAGAGATACCATTGAATTCATAGTTTCAAACCAATCAAAATCAGTGAAAATATAAAGAAAGTCAATTAAAAAACTAAAGCTTTTAAAAATTGATAAATAATAATAAAGGTAACCAAGGGAAAGAGAAAGAAGCCATGAATCACCAATATCAAAAATGAAACAGGGGACTCAGTACAAATTCTATAGACATGAGGATAATAGAAAAATATTACAGAACACTTAATGCTCATAAATTTAATACAGGTGAAAGACACATTCCTTGACAGACATACTCTATCAATGCTCACTTAAGAAAAATTATATAATATGACTAGTTCTATGTCTGTTTCAAAGATGAAGTTCTATTTAGATACCTGCCAAATAAGAAACTTTTGGCCTAGATAGTTTCAACTCCCAAATACTCAAGAAATAATGCAAATGTTATATAAACACTTCTAGAAAAAAAGAAAATTAGGTAATACTTTATATAATACCAGCATTTACCTGATATCAACACCAAAGAAAAAGATATTTCAAGAAAAGAAAATGATAGACCAGTATCTCTTATGAATATAAATGTAAGAACCCTAACAAAATATTTGCAAATAATTCCAACAATTTACTGATGGATGAGACATCACAACTAAGTGGGTGTTATCCTGGAATGGCACAGTTGGCTTAACATTTCAAAACCAATCAGTGTAATTCATCTTATCCATACACAAAGGAATAACAACCATGTGATTACCTTCATGGATGCAAAAACTGCATTTGGCAAATTTTTACATTCTTATATACGTGAAACTTATACAAACTCTCAGGAATTAAGCATTAAGTGGAACTTGCTTTTCTAATAAAGAGCACTTACAATAAACTTATATCTAAAATATTTAATGGGAAAGACTAAAGTAGTTTTTTCCTACACAGGGTATCTGAATATATCTATTCAATATTGTACTAAAGAACCTAGCCAGTGCAACAGGGCAAGAAAAATCAATAAAATATATATATATATATAGAGAGAGAGAGAGAGAGAGAGAGATTGGAAAGGAGGAAATAAAATTATCCCTGTTTGCATTTTATCTGATTGCCTATGAAAAAGAATTCATAAAAAATACAAAAATACTACTGGAACTAATAAATGAGTTTAGCAGATTTGTAGGATAAAAATATATAAATTAATTGTAATTTATATTTGTATATTTATATTCATTTATGTATGTGAATTTTTTAGGGATTGAAAAAATTTAACTACCATTTAAAATAGAATTGAAAATATTAAATATATATGGGCAAGATCTGAATTGTCAAAACTATGAAATATAAAGGAAAAAAAATAAAGAGTAGAAATAAATATTGAGATACATATTTTCATGGATTGGAACACTCAATATGGTTAATAAACCAATTCTTCCCAAATTAACCTATGGATTCAACACAAGTCCACCAAATTCCCAAAAGGAATGTTTAAAAATTAGCAAGATGGTTCTAAAATTTATACTGGAAAGCAAAAGAACAAGAATACTCAAAGTATTTTTTTCAAAAAGAAGAACAAAGTCGGAAGATTTTCTTTAAGACATTATAAACCTGAAATAATGACAACACAGTATCAGCAAAAGGATAGACATAGAAAAATTAAATCGAGTCTAGAAATACGACTACACATACCTGACCAGCTGATTTTCAACAAAGATGTATTAACAACTCAATGAAGAAAGGGTAACTTTCCAATAAGTGGTGCTGCAGATTCAGACATCCACATAAAAATTAAAGCTTAGCTTTTCATTAATTTTGTTTACAGTATCTTACACATGTAAAAAACTAAGTCACAATAGATTATAGATCAAAATGTCAATTTAAAACTAAAAGAGGATTTGGAGGAGTTGGAGGAGGGAAGGGAGAGAAATGAGTAGAAGTAGAGGAAGCAGAAGAAGGACAAGGAGGACAAGGAAGAAGAGGAGGTAGAAAAGCAGAAGCAGAAAATATAAGGGAAAAATCTGTGTGATCTTGAACTAGGCAAAGATGTCTTAGATGTGACATCAAATGCATATATTTTAAAAATAAACATTGATAAATTAGACTTAATGAAAATTAAATTTATTTGGTCTTTGAAGAACTTTCTTAATTGAAAAGACATGACATATATTGGGAGACATATATGCAAAACATATATATATATATAAAATAGTTGTATTCTGAATATATAAAAGCCTCTAAAGTACATAATACTGAGAAAACAAATAATACAATTTTTTGAATAGACACATCACCAAAGAATCTATATTGGTGGCAAATAGGCAGATATAATGAAATGGTGTCATTAGTCATTAGGGATATGCAAAATGAAACCATGATGAGATACTACTACACTCTATGTCTCAAATACAAAATAATAATTATAATAATAACAACAATAGTAGTAGTAGTGGCAGTGGTGGTAGTAATCATCCTACTAACCGTAGCAATAGTAGTAGCAGTAGTGGTAGTGGTGGTAAATAATAGTAATAATATGCCGTATGCAGGTGAGGGTACAGAAAAACTGACTCTTGCATTGCTCATGGACATGCAAAATGGTACAGCCACTTAACGAAACAGTTTGGCAGTTTCTTATAAATGTAACCATAAACTTACTATGCTACACAGTAATCCCACTTCTATGTATTTGCTCAAAAGAAATTAAAATTTACATTAATGAAAAAACCTGTATATTAATATGTATTAAGGCCTTATTAAGTACCACCAAAACTGAAAACAAATTTATTTCAATTTATTGCAAAATTCTCAGCCCCCAAGTATATTAACTGATATGAAATTGCTCTTTCCTTTTCACCTGATATTGATCTGATTTTGGTTATGTTCTGGTCTTTAATAGATATTGCTTAGGAAATAGCTCTGGTGATTAAAGAAAAAATGAAAGAAAATTACTCAAAACCAGAAGACTATGTTAAAGTATATATGTTAGTTTGTATTTTGCATTTTTTTCCTCCCTAAGAAGACTTTCATCTGCTCTCATTCACAAACACACACACACTGCACCCCACCCTCTATCCACAGTTGTCACAGCTTTTGAATCCTATCTAGGTTTGACTTTTGTGCCTGAATATCTGAGGATATGTATTTACACGAACAAAAAATTGCCAATTGGATATTAGGTTGTAGTTATGGAGTACGCTATAAGCCTGGAAATGTGTTTTGAATAGAAAGACTAGGTTGAAGTTTCAGCTTTAAATTTAATCATATAACCTCATCATGTAGGGCTATTAATAGAATTAAGTAAGAAAATGAATTCAAGGACAATTTACCAACTATCAAATTATTAATGGTATTATTAATGGGGATTTTTCCAACATTACCTACACAAAGAATATATTTAAATTTGCCTTTCAACTTCAATTTAGCTTTTAACTTTGCCTTTCTGATACCAGGAGAAAAATAATTTTGTTAATGCCTACAACCAGAAAATGTATTTTATTTGGCAGATTCATGGCAACCAAGCTAGGGACTAAAACAATAGGTGTTTAATATGTGGTTAATATGCCATCTTTGTTCTTTGAAGGAAAATGTAGAGAATATACCAAGACCTAGTATTCAGAAACTTTTGGCACTATATTTTGTTGTCCTGGATTCTTGAGATAGGTGTGTAAAGACACACAGCACAAGCAAACATTTTAGTATTCTAACCTTTATTTCCAAACTCTCAGGTAGATGTTCTGACTTGCATAAATGATACAGAGCTTAAAGATGACTTCTATTCATGTAGCAGAGTCCAATTAGCCCTTTTATCTCCTCTTCCCAAAGCCCAGTCTAAGATTTTGACTCTATTTCTTTATACTCTATTGCTGAAGTGGAAGCAAGAAAAGGGAATTCCAAAAATTTTCAAACAACATAATTTCTCTCTAAATCCCAGGGAAAATCTGTTTTATAGCTCTGTAGCCAAGCCATTGCTGGACAATGATTTGTGTGGTAGCTGCAGGGGAATTTTACAACATTATTAAAGGAACTAATCCTAATATGTCATATAGACTCAATAATTTGAAATCAATTTCTTGTACATATCAGAAATTGTCACCTTTATTTAATAATGTCCTTGTATCTGATCATAACCCCTATTAATTTTTCTCTTTAGTGATATAATTAGTTAGGGCAAAGTGAAATAGGGGAGACTATTGAAGGTGATGGGATATGAATGTCTGCCAACAGCCAAAGATTATGTTATAGGGTGCAAAATTTAATGTTCCCTTCAATGGACAAAATTTAGCATATTTACTGAAGCAATTTCTTAACTACAGTATCACAAGACTTCTATTACAAGACAGGAACAGCACCTGGGAGTGTCATAATTCTCATTAGCCTAAGGATTCTTCTTTTCATAATAGCAGTGAAGATAAAATCTTTAAAAGTGTAGTATGTGTCCTTAGTTTCTTGAAAGAGCATTCAACAAACACAGAGAAATGCATGTACTTGAAATGAATGAATACTATAAGTATTTAGGGTATTTATTTTTTTAATGTCAGTAGTTGATATTGTTTCCCATTATGACTACCCCATTTTGTTTCTTTTACTACCCTACTTACTTGGCAATAGTGTCACTTTTTATTGGACTAGTAGCTTGAAGCCACAGAATTTAAATTATTTGAATTAAATCCTGTGCTTTCATTTGTTCTTCTGGCAATTGGCTTGCCTCTCCACAGAAATATTCTTGAACATTTTTATCTATTCAGCTAAGTATTGAGTATAAAAGGATGCAAAAATACCATATGATTGCACAGATATTATAAAAATACAAATTTTACACAGAAGGACAAATAAGTTGCATTCATAGTTCATTGATATACATTTTATTAGATAAAATGTGATTTTAATCTATTCCATAAACAAATTTTCATTTTGTTTTTCTCATCGTGAATGATTATAAATAAAGGAAATAGAATCATAAAGTATAGTAAATACAGGTAACACATTTATGTGAGTTTTTTAAAAAAATTCTAGAATCATTGAAAGTTACAATAAAGTTTTTTTTGTAAGTGGTATATTATATATTTTCAAAAAGTCATGTTAAATTAAAGTATTTATATTTCGATCTCCTCCAGTTCTCACTTTGTTGAATCCTAGGAGCTTCTTTTCATTTTTACTCTTCAACATTCTGGCACTGTGATATCCTTCTTTATTTTTTGATCATTACTTTAGTTTCATGAAAAGTAAACAAAGAGGAGGTGCAGAAATTAAATCCTTCAACTGAAGTAAAGGAGAGTAATTCCATAATATTTTTGTCCTTAAGTGAAGTCATTTGGTGCCATCATAAACATTTTTATTTTAAAGATTTTACTTCAAGATTTCATACTATGCATGAGTCAAAGTGAGTTTCATTCAGTTAGCATCTATTGGTAGTTTTTTTTTTAATGCAGTATTCACTGAGATAACAAAGATAAGGAAGCACTGTGTCTACCACTGGGAATCAGTAATTGATGGATATAGACATATAATTATTATGTATTATATATATAATACAAATGTATATAAAATAAAGTCTTACAGGTGCATATCAATGTTGTTAGAGTCAGAAATCAACTCCAGTTTACTTTAGCAGAAAATACATTCATTTGAGTGATATTTATATGCTCAGCTTTTGCTGGAAAGCTGGTGAGGTAGGATTAAGGAGGGAAGACAAAACCACAATTCTCTTCAGTTATAGATTACATAGGTCTCTCTTAAAGATGGCATCACTACTAAATCTTGGCATAACTACCCTCATGATTCTTAGAAAGAGAATCACTGTGTGTAAAATATTTTTACTCTTTGAATTGCTTATCAGTAAACTTAATAAATGTTTAATAAGACTGACAAAAGAGAGAGTGAGAGAATAAAAGTTAGCAATATCAGTAATGAGGAATGAAACAGAATCTATTACTGCAGACCCTACAGACATTAATGGGAAATTTTGGAATAATATGGACAAATCTGCACACATACATTTGAAAACTTACATAAAATGAAACAGTTCTTCAAATACACACTACCAAAACACACTCAATATGAAAAAGATTATATGAATAGTACTATAGTTATAATACCTTGAATATGTAATTAAAAATCTTCGAAAATATAGGGTTTGTTTGCAGAACTATATCAAAGTTTTAAAGAAGAATAAAACACCAATACTACTAAACCTATTCTAGAAAATAGAAAGGAGACAAAACTCCACAGATCTTTTACTCAGCCACTATTGTTATACACCAAAACCAAAGACAGTATAAAAAAGAAAATTACAGACCAGTATGCTTCATGAACAAGACCAAAAATGCTCAACAAAACAAAATATTAGCAATCTGTGTACAGCAATATATATGCATATGTATATGTGTCATTTGTATGTGTGTATTATATAACACAACCAAAGCAAGAGGGAAGTTCCAGGTGTGAAAAGATAATTTAATATTCAAAAGATCATCAGTTTAACAAACGCCAAGATCCATTCCTGATAAGAACTCTCAGTACATCAGAGATAGAATGTAATTCTTCAACCTGATAAAGAGCATCTATGAAAAACCTTTATCTGATACCATACTCAGTGGTGTACACTGAATGACACTTCTAAGAGAATAGTGAATTGATAATAAAAGAGAACATAATTCTAAAAGCAGAGACATTTAACTGACTATCATTGGAGGAAGTGTCATGAGAAACTAAGAAAGGAAGAAACAAGATCAAATAACAAAGGTGCACTTCTCTCAGGAACCAATGGAAAATATCATTTTTTTTTGCAGTAATAGTAAGCATTTATTTTGTTTTTTTGTTCATTTTGGTATTGTTTTATTTTATTTTATTTTTTAATTGAAGTATAGTCAGTTACAATGTGTCAATTTCTGGTGTACAGCACAATGTCCCAGTCAATTGGTTTCTGAGAGGCATTGAAGCCTTATTTATAAAGGCTTCAAATATTCCAGGGAGTTGGTAGACTATAATAGCCCACTGTGTTTGTCAACAAGAATGTCACTGGTAACATTAGCTAGGAGAGTTCCAGTAGAGGAAGCGAAGGAATCATAGTATGGTTTCCAGGGACTGAGGAGCAATGGAAAGTGTCCAAAGCATGTAAGGTATATTCTTCTGAGCATCTTGATCAAAGGAGATATTTAGAGTGATAGAGCAAGATACGCACTTGAGAAGGATTTTTAAGATGGGTAGTTTGCTTTATGATTGGATAAAGTAGCTGTGGTACATACATTACAATGGAATACTACTCCCTCATAGTAAAGAATAAAGTAATGCCATTTACAGCAACATGGATGGACATGGAGATAATCATTTTAAGTGAAGTAAGCCAGAAAGAGAAAGAAAAATACTATGTGATACCATGGAATCTAAAAAAAATGCAAATGAATTTATTTACAAAACAGAAATAGACTCAGACATAGAGAACAAGCTTATGGTTACAAGTAGGGGGATGGGGCGGTAGAAGGATAAATTGGGAGTTTGGGAATTTCAGATACAAACTACTATGTACAAAATAGATAAACAACAAGGTCCTACTGTATAGCACAGGTGACTATATTCAATATCTGGTAATAGTCTATAAAAAGAATATAAAAAGGAATATATATGTATAGCTGAATTACTCTGCTGTACACCACAAATTAATACAGCATTGTAAACCAACTATACTTCAGTTAAAAAAGTGGGTAATTTGATGTGGCTAAGTATGTGATATGAAATAAAATAATTTTATGCCTGATGGACTTTTTTTATAAAAAGGAGAAAAGTACATTTACTAAGTCAAGGAGGTATGCAGTGGCTTTAGGGACTTGAAGAAAATACATATTTGAAAAATTATTTTTAACAAAATTTATTTGTATTGCTATTTATTTTCAGAATCTTAATGTAGCCTGATTTGTTTCTTTATATAATCTTTTTAAAGAATAACAAACACAATGACATGCATGCATCAAATTAAAAATTTGGAATAAAATATCACTATTACTGTTGAAATTGAAAGATAAAATTTTGAATACAAGTGGGTAAACTTATTCTTTCTCTTAAGGGTGAAATTTGGGGGAGATGGAGGAGTTGAATCAGAATCATCAATCACTGCAGGAGTATTTCTATAACTAATCAGTTTAGATTTTCATTTGTAGAACAGCTAGCCATGGAGCATGGTCAGAAATCATTCAGTTTACGTAATCATTCATCAGTGACATGATATCTATGTTTGATTAAGTTAAAAAAAATCTCTCTTGCTTCCCGATTGAAAATATGCTCTAAGACATATTGAAAGATGCCATGACTCTATTCTAATGAAATTCTTAGCAAAATGAGAAGAGGAGAAAAGCGGGAAGAGTGGGCAAAGTATCTCTTCTCAGAATTTTTTGTTTTGTATTTGTATTTTTAATCTAAAAGGAATATATCAAAATACAAATGAAAAAATGTACCAAATAGAGTTCAAAAAATATTTTGTAGAATAAGATAAAAATTGTTCAGATTTTATTTACTGCCAAGAAATCTCCTAAGTAGATTTACCAATTTGTGTTCCTATGAGCTTTTTGAATGTTACCTTTACACCACATCCTTGTCAATGTATATTATGACCCAATTTTTTGTATTTTATTTTAAATATAATGGGTATAATTTATGTCAATCACATTAGGATAGTAATTTGCATTTTAGACACATAATGATATTGAACATCTTTTCATTTTGTGTTACCTCTTGTGAGTTGCTTATTTACATATCCCATCCATTTTGGTATTTGTTGATTTATAGTTTTTATTGACTTTTTGAAGTATTTTTTTAATATTCCCTGGTTATTAATGTGATACAATTATCTTCTCCCAATATATAACTTATATTTTAATTTTTATGTTTTTCTTTGATAAGTATAGATATTTAAATTTTATATAGAATTTAGAAATGTTTTCTCTTAAAGCAGTGGGCCTGAAAATTGCCTGTAAATTAGTATTGCCTGAGGAACTTTTAAAGACTATTATGTAGGCCCCAGCTAAGATAAATATCCTAAAAGGTTTATCTATTTTATTAGTCTTCCTGGTACAATATGTTTTGCTTTATTGATTCTCTGTATTAGAAATATATATCTCATTTCATTAATTTCTGCGCTCATGTTTATTTTCTTAGTACTCCTTTCTTTGTATTTTCTTGTTCTTTTTCAGCATTAAGTTGGTTGCTTAGTTCGTTAATTTTAGCCTTTATTTTAAATTACTAAAAACATTTAAATTTATAACTGGCTTCTAATATTTAATGTAAGTTTATCCCACAATTATTGATACAAAATTTTCATTATTGTTCATATAGAATAGAATATTGTTCATATATATTATGAAAGCATAATTATACTTTCATCCACTAGTAATTAAATTTGCTTCTAATTATTAATATATGCATAATCTGAGACATTGTTAAATACTTTTTTAATTCTTAAAAGTGTGAATGATTTTAAGTATTTTTTGTTTTTTATTTTCTGACTTAATTGCAATTTAACATCAATGCTCTTTTTTTTTTTGTGATTTGATAAAAGCCAAATCATCAGCTTTGTTATTAATAGGCACTATTTGGAGGATATAATTTGATGTGAGAGCCAAATAGGTCAGCTGTCAGGACTGCAGACTGGAACAAATTATGTACATATTTTACTTTAGCCTTATGAAAAAAAATAGGTACACAATATATACCTCACTGGACATACTGGTCCCTAAGAGAAAGAAAAATGATGGAGTTAAGCTAAGCATGCTATCTTCCTAAATTTCTTAAGCAGTCCTGTCACTCTACTTTCCCATTAAGCTCCCTTGACAGAAAGGAATTAGCAGTAGAGAAGAAATTTTCCCTAATAACTTCCCCTAAATTTTGTTCCTAACCCACTGGGATTAACCTTTAAGACCAAGGATGGGACTCTACCCTTTTGAGGCTGAGCTCAACAATCTATGGGACCAGTGCAGCTCCCACCTTCATACACTTCAGTATCAGTCACCGCTCTCTGAGACATCCTTCTATGGCTGGTAATAGAAGTTTAGGAGCTGCCTATAATACTCAGATGTGAGTTAAACAAAACAGTGTATTGATTAACTCAAATATAAACCCATGTTTACTTTCTACAATATAAATGTAAGCCCGTTTCTATTTTACATCCCAAATTATGTACAGCCACGTTGTTCACAATAACATATAAGAGGTTCTACAATATGATTTTTAAGACAAAAGACACTCCAATGATAAAATGCTTAGAAGAGAAAGATTTTGAAAATGTTCCCCTAATATCAATTTTTCAAGGAGAAATTAAAACACAATTAAATTTCTTGTGAGTTTAAATACAAAAACACCAATGTTCAAATAATTAAAATCCTGAATGTTTTTTTTGCCCTTGTGAGTTCAATCTCTATAATTCTTATTTAAGTTCAACATATTTCTTTAAATCACTCATGTTCTCAGTGTCAGTCAGATGTATTCTGAATGCCTAGGTTGATTTGTGATTTTTAGCAGCTGCAGAGTAGATTGTTTTACACTGAAATGTGTGTTGTCATTTCAAAGTTTTAGGGTGCATAATGCCAAGTGTCTGACACACCTTAAATTTTCAAAAAGTTACTGAGCCTTCCTCTTTATATCTTTGCTTTCCTTTCCCCCACCCTTATTCTCCCTTCTCTTGGTTCTGTTCCATTCTGTCTCCTTTCTTTTGCTTTCCTTTCTTTTTCTTCCGATCTCTGTGTTCTTCCTGTCTCTTCTGTCCATTTCCCTTCCTCCTTTCTCAAATTCTCCTTCTTTCCCGTACCTTCCCAGAACAACAGTGTCAGCAAAATCTCTGAGAAAATGGACAGTGAGAGGGGTCTGGGGAGTCATGCTGAGGCATGGGTCAACAGTTTTGAAGGTCAAGGGTGTAAGATGAAGATGTGGTTGGCCAAAGAGATGGTGTAGTTGGGATTCAAATAGAAATATATCATAACCTTCAAATAAAATGACTCGTTATTTGATAGCCTTTCTGTAGTTCACTAGTAAAATCTTGGTCATTTTTCATCCATTCTCCCTACTTCTGATAAGGTTGTTATTTTAAAATGCATAATTAAAGTGTCACTCTGCTTCAAAAACAGTATTACTTGCTCTGAGAGCCTGCCCTGTGCTATCTTTATGCTACCTTCAGCTCAGCCAGGTGGAAGATGGAGGATGTGAGAAATTTTGTGATATCTTCACTTTGTGCAGACATCCATAGCACCAGCCTAATATTACATGGCAAATATTTGCTTTCATATTTTCTTCTTTATATACAATGTTAAGTAAGTTATTTCATTTTGCACCTTGTGAGATTACTACTGCCTAATGCATGTGTGTATTGTTGGTCTATAGTAATTCAGTAATCTAAACTCTTTAATTAACTGTCTAAAAGGAGTTAACCTGCACTTTAAATGGAGCCTTAGAATAGATATAACATGAATGAATGATTTATTAGAACAGATAAGATCCTTGAGTCACTACAGAGCATCCTCAGTAACACGTGGAAATTTCTTGTAACTGGTTCTGTGAAGAGAAATGGAATCTTTAATTTGTCTTTATAAGTGCCATTGACAGGACGAAGTTAAATCTCAAAATACCAGACTTGCTTGTCCTTTTGACATCTTACTTTTATTACTAGACAACTCTAGGGATAAAGTTAACCAATAATTAAGAATTACTTTCCTACTGTGATGCTTCAAATATTTAAAAGAATAATGGGATTTAGCTTATACATGTTTCAATACTAATAGTTTTCATGATTGATCCCATAGCATGTGATGATAGATGATAGCAATAGATAATGAATAATAGATGAATAGCTAGACTTAGATATGCATGTATACACTATATATTATATATGTTTATATATAACCTTTTTTATGCTTGTAAGAACCTTTTAAGAGAGATAATATTATCATTGCTTTGTAAGTGAGGAAGCAGATTCACAGAGGTCATTAGAACAATTAAGTTGTAGATGTGAGATTCACCCAGCACTGTTTCCAGAGCACATTTACTCAAATATAAATAATATCACAATGCTTACTGAGAGGAAAAAAAAGAGAAACCATTTTTGAAAAAACATGTTTAAAATCATTAAAAAAAGAAACCATTATAAAAAAAAAAAAACCTTGACATGATAGAGTGAACTGCTTTAAAAAGGAAATCAGCTTAAATCCTGTCTTAGGACATTGTTTTAATTAAATGTAAACATTTTAGAAATTAATGGTACACTTATGTGTGAAAAACACAAATATAAAACAAACAAATCATATAACTTTCAGTGAAGCAACACTTATTGGATGCATGAATTTCAATTTCTGTTTAATGATTCTACTTTTATTATATTTCAAAAGGCTAATTCAGGTCAATTTAGAAGGAAATGCATCTGTAGGTTTTTTTATTTCTTATTGTTATTGGTGGTGGTGGTTAGGATTTGGAGAGAGAGTAGGAATGGATTGACATAATTATTTAATAAAATTTTAAATAATTACTGTTTATTCTCTTTAACTCAGAGACTCATAAAATCTGTTTTGTCTTGGAATGATACCTAGTTATTTGTTCTTACCATAACTATGTTCTATGGAAAACATATCATAATAGAGAACATTTTAGAACACTAACACATTGGATCACTCTAACATTTTGCATATATGATCACAGCATTCAAGAGCAAAAAGAAGCTGAGGGAAAATAAAGTTCTGAGTTATTCATCAAAGTCCATCCTCAAATTATCTTTTTAGTAAATTCTATAATGAACATACACTAGAAGTATTTCAGAAAGATGGAGAAACAGTATTAACACTTCTATAAAATATATACTTATAATAAATATCTAAGAAAATTTCATAATATAAAGATAAAACTTTCTCTGTGAATAAGCATATGTAAGAATTCCATGAATCAAAGACTAATTACTATAATCCTAGTTTTATGTTAGATAAATCAATAAATAGTATTACAAAGCAAAAGAAAATACATCAAAATGTTTATAGTTAAGTTGTTAACATAATATAATTAAACACCATATTTATGCATAGTTAACACTAGTTTTCTGAAATTTGAAAGGTAATGAAAAATGTTTCTGTGTCTAATGAAAAGGTGAAAACTTGTTAGTGGCCCCATAGGCTCCAATTACTTAGGATAAATCTAAAGAAATTTTGGAATCTGAAAATACTGGGTTATGCCTTATGAAGTTGTTATAGCCAAAATTTTTGACTTTCAAAAACTGCTTTTCATGTGGTCCAAACTAATAGAATCTGAAGTATGAAAAGAAATCTCGGCTAGTTCTAAAGAGACGTTTGTTTGTTAATTATTTTCTGAGCTCACTCCAATCAAACTAGAGATGGAGAATATTGAAAACAAGCCTCTGCGTTTATGGGAAAAGAAAAGAGAATAACCTGCAGAAATTTTCATTTTCCTTCTAAACCTTAGCTTCACTGATTCAAAATATTGAAGTTTAGATTCTGCATATCTGGTGTGGAATATGAACCTGTGTTGGAGTGCAATTATAAAAATCAGGCTTGGGTTTTGGTTCTTCATACAAACTAAATATGTTTACAAAGTTATTAAGGTCATAAATGAAGGCTACTACTAGCATTTTCTCTTTCTTGACTGTTTTTTTTTTTTTTTTTTTTTTTTTTTTTGCTTTGACAATTTCTTCCACTAATTTGGGTGCATAACTTCTGGATAAATTCTTCAATTTTGTTATTTTTTTCTATCATCATAGCATCTGTTTGATTATTTGTTCTTTCTGGGAAGTTTTTAAATTTGCCTTCCAATATTATACTGACATTTTCTTTGTCACTTTCAAGTTTCTTTTTGTTTTTTGCAAGAAGATCTATATTTTAAGAGAGACCCTTTCTCAAACATCCATTCTTTCATGATATATTTTGTAATTTTTGAAATTAATAAACGCCTCAATTTTTTCTTAGATTTCTCTGTGCTCATTTTAATTTTTTCCCTGACAATTTTACAGACTCTCACAGTCATTCTCAGACTTCCCTTTGAAATCATCTTAATACTAACATTTCATATTTTCTGTGTTGATTCCTCTGTTTCTGGGGAACAACGTCTCCTCTTTTTTTGTTTGCTCCTCTATTTTGATGAAGTAGATAATTCAATAAAGTTCTAAGAAATAGTAGTTGGGATGTGTATTTTCTGAGAAATTTAAAGTCTGAAAATAATCTCATTCTATTTTCATATTTAATATGTAGTATGTCTGGGTATAAAATTCCAGTTTGGAAATCACTTTTAATCAGAATTTTGATGTTTCTAGCTTCCAGTACCATTGTTAAGAAGAAGAATGTTCATTTCTGGTCAATCCATTGGTTGAGATGATTTGTGTTCAAATTCTGTGAATTTTTATGATTTATTTTTTTATTTAAGTTGTTTTGAAATTTTATCATGATGTGCCCTGGTTACATCTTTTTAAAATCTATTGCTACTGGTTTTTTCTACCTGCTTTTAAATTTGTTGACTCATACTATTTAGATTTATTTGGTAAATGCCTTCTTAGTCTGCAGGGTGAGGAAGAGAGTAGCTGTGTGGTTTGATCTTTGATAGACATCTAAAAGTGGAAAGACAAGTGGTGAGAAACATAAATTTCTAGAAATTCCTTGATTATGCCCTGCAGCAATTTTGCTGTTCTAGCTGTCCACCATATGCCTACTTTCTATGATTAATATCTATTGCTTTCAGGTCATTGTGGTTACTCAAGTTCTATGAAGTTGCATCACTTCATTTCATTAATTATCTTTCCTAGGAGGAAGTTTTATCTAGGCACCCTGCACCACACTAAGGCAATTATTACTCATTTACCTCCTCTCTCTCCAATATATATATTGAAAATTAAAATTATTTTTATGTAATCACGTTTGTTAAGACATATATATTAAATACACTAAAATGCACACATTTAAGAGTATAGTTCGATGACTTTTTAAAAATACATACTGTCAGGTAACAACCATTGAAACAATACTTAGAATATTTTCATCATCTTAGATGTGTCTTTTGTGGTAAAGTGCTCCAACCAAACATAAGTAATCACTGATCGGTTTTATATCACTGGTTTTGTCTGTTTTAGAAAATGATAAAGTTCTATATTCTGCACTCTTTTTAATCTGGTTTATTTTGCAAAGCAGAATGTTCTTGAGACATGTCCATATTGTATATATTGGTAGTTCATCAATGAAATTATTAAAAAAATTAAACATCCTTTTCATGTCATCAGAATAGGGGTATGTACTGGATTATTCCCATTCTCCCCATTATATAAACAATTTCCAAGATCCTAAAGGAAGCAATAATCTGGAACATTAGAAAATATATTATATTACTACTTTTCCTGATTCCCTTTCCTAGATTTGTTTCAAGATGTGGTAAAAGATCAAAAAGTATGTCCAACACATTCTGTTGTTTAATTAACCTGAGTATGATTGATTTGTAACAAAGGCATTTGAGTATGTGTAAAACGTATCTTTTCATCACTGTGAATTCATTGTTATTTTTACTGACGCAGTATTGAAAATCTTGAAGTGTATAATACTCTGCACTTGACAAAAAGGTTTTGGTAAGAAATCTACTTCTACCAGGTTTCAAAATGCAAATCTTGGCTGTGATAAAGTTTCTTTCATCAATAGCTGAGAAAACAAAGGGTTAATTTCACATTAGGCACAATTTTAGGGGGACAGTAATGGAGTCACTGTTTTTGTAGTATGAGGTATCTGGTTTTTTTGCATTGACCTGGGAAACAGGTACCCTGGATTCTAGACCATGTTCTTCTAACATTTTCTAACCAGATGAAACCGAGAAAGCCAGTTAAACTCTCTAATTTTAAATTTAAAAACAGACAGTATGGTATATGACCCATTACTTTTTATCCTCTCAATTTTTTTTTTTTTATTTTTTAGGTTTTGATTAACTTCATGGTTTAAGAGAGATTTATATTGAGAAGAAACTAAAGGTATTTCCTTGACAGAAAAATGGTGGTAGGTGATAAGGGAGAGAAGGCAGTTGGAAGACAGAAATAATTTATTCATGGATAAAAATGTTACAATTTTAAATATGATGAATAACAACAAAATAGCCTAAAATATGGAAATGATTGAATTTCTTTTGTAACCTGGCAGAGTTTCTAAGAAACAATTTAAAGAATAAAGTGAAATTATTTGAATTGCACTACAAATGAACTCATAACTATTACCGATTAATGAGGTTTTAAACTGACTATGCATTTCTTTTTACCATTAAAGTAGTTTATAACCTTAATAGTGAAGCCCAATTGATTTGAAAATATAGGGAGCTGTATTTGATGTTCCTTATTTAGCTTCAGCTTTGCAGTGTGTTATTCAAATAACAGACTACAACAATAAATAAAATTTAGATTGAAGTTAGTAAAAAGAAAAACTACCATCTACCACTAAGATCAGTTTTCTAAAATTCTATACTTTTTATGGTTTACAGCATACCCAATATTTGAGTGTGAATTATTGGTAAGATAAGAAAATGATTCTGCAAACTCATTTTATTTTGAAGAAAATTTCTTTTGGTTGGAAGCAGTGAATATTTCCCAGATAAAATTATTTTCCCTAACAGATAAGAAGGAAGTATCTTACACAGCTTAAATTGCCATACAACCACTTATTTATGTATTGACTTTTACGTTTTTGTTACATTACTTTGTTTCTTTAATTGTTAGTCTATTATGAATAAGTAATGAAATTCAGCTCATAAAACTTACATATAAAGTTATTACTCCTAATAGCCTAAATTTGCATTTTTTAATTATTCAGATTGCTTACAAATGTAAATGGCATTTTAAGTATTAATGATATTGATATGACGACAGTGCAGTTTTTTCCAAAGAAAACATCCTATTTATTTACAGGATAAGAAATGAATACTTTCAAAGTGGGTGTTTAAATGTAAAGATCTGATGTGCATGTGAAAGATTCATCAAGTATATCTTATAAGAGATGAATGCATAAACACTTCACAGAGGATTATTTACTTGAATAATTATTTCATTTCCTTTTTTCGATAAATTAAAACTTTTTTCTCTCTTAAGGACATTTCCTTAGAAAGGCAGTTTGGCCACTGAAGGGATATTTGCATAACAAAGAAATAACTCTATTGAAGTAAATTAAAATAATCTCAGATGTGATTTCCTCATATCAAATTTGTAATTTAACATTTTATTCAACTGCACTGTGTCAAGAAGAAGTTACATTATGCAAGATTATCTGAGTGGGTACTAGTTAAGGCACTATTACAGTGGTCCAGTTCAAAGACGATTAAACTATGATTATGGCAATAGGAATGGTAAGGTGTGTGGATTAAAGAAATGATCAAGGAATGAATCCATACTACTTGCCATATAAGAGAAGAGTAAAAAAAGGAAGATTTAGAAGAATACATCCAGATTTGTGAGTTGGGCAATAAAGTGGCATCACTCCCTGAGACAGTAAACACTGAGAAATACTACGTTTGGGGGGCACAATTATGTTTTTAAGACCTGTTGAATTTGAAGCATTTTTGAAGCATCAAGGAAATTTGTCTGGTTTCTTAAGAATAGTTTAGACCTATTGATATATATTTGAGAAACATGTGCATGAGTTAACTTACCTAGGAAGAGAATACAAAGTGTTAAAAAAAAAAAAAAGAATCTACAGAAGTATTTTGAAGAACTAGATGCGTTATTACATCAGAAGCCAAGTGGAGAAAAAGTAGTAGGTTAAGGAGATTGAGGACAAATAACCAGAGAAGAAAGAGACACTTCAAGAATTCAAAACCATATGTGGTAAAAATAAAAATAGATAAAAGGTAAAATGCAAATCTTTTGATAAAGCCAAGTTTGAGCTTTATCACTGAAAGCTTCTGAGCCATTTACTGATCACTGAATCATTAGAAATAATTGTACCACTGGAAACAGGGGAGTCCATGATGATAAGGTTGCAATTGACCTTGAGTGTTAAAGATGAGAAGAAGTTTGCCTACATGGCAAGGTGTGAAAACAATTTAAGAGGAAAGAACAGCATGTGCAGGGGCATAGGCTGGAAAGGACAAGATCAAGACGCAGATTAATGACAAGGGATGTGGTTTGGGTGTAGGTTGTGAAGAATTAGTTGTCAGAAGTATCATAGCACCCACCACCTTACCTTCAAAGTGACGGAAACATTAGCATCTAAATCATTATTTCCTCCTTTGTCCCCTAGTAGAATACATGCAGTTAATAAAGCGATGGCTCTTACTTTCTTACATGTTTTTAAATAAAAGTTCCACACTTTTTCCAAAGTATAGTTTCTTGAAAATATTCATCATTCAGACATTACATATTGACTAGCTAGATTGTTGTTCATGATCAACTACCATTGTAAAATTTGGTATCTTCATATATATTTAAAGGTGGCCAGATAGAGGCTTTTCAAATTCTCATTTTCACTACATTATATTAAAGACTATTATTTATCTTCTAGCTTACAGAGTAAATTAAGTCTTCCATCCATTGTTTTCTACTTAGCATGAAACCCAGCAGTTTAAATGTGTTTCTGCAAATTATTTTCAAATATGCTGACAAGAAATAAAGATCAAATCTGTAGTTTATGGATATTAAAAATACATACAAAATATATGTAATAATTAGTTACCAACATATGAAGAAATAGCTCATTAAAGAGCTGCTGGAAAATAGCCTGCTCAAAAATAATTCACAGTAATATATTACTGATTTTTAAAATGTTTCCTTTCTCATTCTTTATTAATGGGGATATTTGCATTCAAATAGACACCATTTGTTTTTAGAAATTCATCTGCTCCTGCTGTTTATTCTCTACCTACTATTTAATCTGAGGTTTATAGCACAAGCGTCGGTTGCAGTCAAAATGATTAGGATGTCACTAAAGTTTATGCCTTCAGGTGAGAAATATGGTACATTTTGAGTGCACTATAACTGGGAAACTAATGTTGTATTCATTCAAATTGTTTCAAATTAAAATGAGCAAGAACTGAGAAATTTTAAGAAAATGATTCATTGTTTTACCCTAACTGAAATATCTCTGTATGGTCTATAGCTTTTCACAACATGCCTTCTGTTCTCCAGAAATATAATCACAATATGATAGGCATGTTAAAATAATTGCCTTAGAAAACCTACAAATCGCAGAGCTAAGAGATCAACATGCTGACAGTACATTTTCATGGCTCTATTGTACATGTAAATCCCTGTTTATAGGATTGGGAGTTACTGTTTACTGAAGGTGAATGTAAATTAATCAAAGTAATTCTGCATAACATTGATATATAGAGACTTTACATATTACATATTTGTCAGACTGCAGACTATTACACTTCTTGCGTCTGTAATCAACAGAGATTTAAGTTCATGGAGAGAAAAATGTGACTAGAACTCTATGTTGCATTACCTTGTGACAAAGCCAAATATTACCATGTGTTCCATTTCAAGTGCAAAACTACTAATCTAATGAAAATGTTACAGTTCTAAGCTATATGTTCTTAGTGTTATTGTACAATACAATGGGAATTCCTGCGTTAATATTATTTGGCAAGAGAAATGAAAGTTAATGGCTATAAAATTCTGATCAAGTGTGGTGTCACACACAAAATATCAATAAAACAAAATACATTTCTGCTAAGATAAATAGAAAGACAGTGCTGGTGGGTAGAGAGCATTTGAAATAGGAGAGGTTAGAGAGTAGATTCCATAAGAAACATAGGATATTTTCAAGGACAGAAAAAAAAGTTCTGTTTGCAATCAGTTCTCAAATTTTTGATAAAATTTATTTAAAGTAAGAAAAAAATAAAAAGTTTACTTTAGCTCACTCAGAAAGTAAACAGTAGCCTCATTGTGTTTGATTGTATACGATTGTATAGGTCACACATTTAGCATTAAGTCCTCTCTCTGTCTCTCTCTTTCAATAGCTGGGTCCCCTTTAGTAGTAAAATTTCTTACCTTTTTTTACATTGGAAGAATTTACCTGTATATAGATTTCTTTTATTTTGAGATACACTCTAAAAACAGACAATTTCTCTTCTAAGTTTATTCTTAAAGTAGTGTTTTTCTAATTGTGATTTATGACCTAAAATCAAATTAGTGGGTCTAGACCAACATTTTAGGTAATTAAATTAAATGCAAAATTATATACATATATACAACATATATTGCTCAAAATAATTACAAGTAACCTAAATATTTATTAACAAAATGATAGATAATATACCTCTGTATATTCATATGATTGAGTACTGTACAGCACTTAAAATGGATAAGCTAGACTTAACAGGTTTCAAAGAAAATAATACTCCATAATACAAAGTGAGAAAATGAAGATGAAAGAAAAAAATTAACACTGTTGTGTAGAATTTGACATACATATTATAATTCTTTATACTGTATGCATGTGCATACATACTGTATATATATATAACTATAACTATAAATGCAGAATTAGGAAATTAAAATACTAAATTCATGACGGCAGTTTGCTTAAAGGAAAATGGGCACCAATGGGATTGGAAAGGATGCTGAGAGGACTTCTACTGATTCTGTTTTTTATTATGTCTTTAAAAATAAAGGCATCTAAAATATAAGATATTAATATTTGACAGTACTAGCTGTTATGTACATTTTTGTACTATAGTATCTTGTATATATTTTTGCTTAAAATAGTTTACAGAAGAAATGTGAGAAAATAGGATTGTAGCAGAGTTGCAGGGAGGACTAATTGTTGGCAAAGCTATGTGGCATTCACCACCTAAATTATGCCTTCAATATGCAATCTTAACTCCTATTGACTTCAAGAGAAAGCAGATGCTCACACCTCAAGGAAAGTTTTATTTCTAGGGAGTAAGATATTTGTGCCAAATAATAGAAAATCATTCTCTGAGAGAATAGCATAGAAGTCAGGGTGACAGCTGAATAGCCTACATTTTGTTTTCTAACAGTTTTTGAGATTACACTAGGCATCTATATTTTTAGAGAGAGAAAATTTAGTGATGCTGTGTGTTACTGCCTAGGGAATAATCAGCAGTAGAAGTGATGTACGGAGCACATTTAAGGAGGTGGGCAGTGACTGCAATTAGATTGAAATAGTTTCATTTCAGGCCAAGTGTGAAGATACTGGATAATCATATGCTCTTTTATACATTTCGCTTTACACACTTTTATACATTTATACTTTACAACTTGAGTGGGAACATATTTGGAAAAATAAATTAGTTACATACTAATATATTTCTTTCTTTCATTTACCAAGCTCCAGAAGTGATTATGCACATATGGCTAAGACAAAAATGATCATTCTTTGGACAAATGAAAAATGCTAGAACACAAAGATTAGAACCAGTTCCCAGGAGATTTAATCTAATATTCTGTGGATTTATAAACTAAATATGTGTGCTTGCACACTCACACACACATACACATACATACATCTTCTACAAAAGTGTCTTAATATAATCTCTTCAAAGTGGCCATCTCAAGGTTTAGTAAAGTAAAGGGTAAATGGAATGCTTCCAAGAACTTCTCTAAACTCTTACATAATTTTGAGAATCTCTATTAAAAATTTCTATTTGTCCTATATCTATATTTCCACTCACTTAATGCCAGGAAAATTTGTATCAAACAAATTTTAGAAATATCCAGGAACTGGCATATTCTGCTGTACCAGATGGGTGCTCTTCTTTTGGTAGTGCATATCAGAAAACCTTAGAAATGAGATAAGTCTTACAGGAGAAATCAGTTTTTGTGAAGGTTAAACCCATATGGAATGAAAAAAAAAATTATGTGAGTTTTTATTTATTTTTTTTTTTTTTGAGTTTGGTAGGAGGTACTGATCCTGATATCTGAAATCACTCTTCTTAAACTGTTTTATCATATGAATCCCATAATCAGTAAAGTTTGGGAACTAGATCCATACCTTCATATTAAAATAAGAAAAGATCTCATTATCTAGTAGACAAAATGTTTTATTCTTAAATACTTTATATACATATACTTCTAGAAAACTATTTAATTCATTTTTAAATATAAAATGTCCTGTAATATAAAAATTTAAGAATTTAAGTCCATTATGAACACTTTATACCTTACCAAGATATTCTAAAATATATCAAGATATGTGAAACACAAGTTCATAATATTTGAATTAATGATAAACTGATACATAAATTTTAATCCATTTTTTCCCTTTGAATAAATTGAGAAAACATACCTGAAACCAGTTCTAGTGATCATTTGTATTACTATGTGAGATCCATTTTTAGTCTGTCTTTAAAAGATTTTCAGTTTCATATGGAAAAAGATAATATTTTGTCACGTATGTATGTATGTATGTTAAAAGTTTGGTAGGGGAGAAATTTTGGAGCCAAGACTGGATGCATATTTACTATGTAGTATTTGTATCCTTAAACTTTGCTGTAAATCAGGTTTTAGGGAACATCAAAGCTTGTGTATTCATGGGAAAGGATGGAGGTGTTTAAATGAATGAATAGTCGTTGTACATGGCAACTTTGAATAAGACATCTCCCTTTACATTGTTGAGCAGTGACTGTCTTTTATCTTTGACAGAAAAATAATATTGAGGATTTCTCACGTATTCACTTTCTCCACTGCCTCCATAGGTGATCTCATAATACCATCTTGAAAGTGACTATTTTAAAATAACTCATGTCCTGCTCAGAGTTATCTTAATGCCAGAAACTCACATTCAGCTGTCTACTTGATATCTCCACTTACAGGTCTCATAAAAGTCAAAATGTATGCCCCAAATTAAACTCTTAATTCTTCAAGTAAACACACAGCCACACATAGATAAAGACATACATGTTTACCCCTAAGCCTTCACCATCTCGGTAAATGACACCACTACCACTTCAATGCTAAAGCTGAAAATATTGTTATTTAGTTCCTTTTCTTATGGGCTCTAACTTTCTTTTTTTAATTGAAGTACAGTTAGTTAACAATGCTGTGTTAGTTCCTGGTATACAGCATAGTGATTCCATTATATATATATATATATATATATATATTCCTTTTAATATTCTTTTACATTATAGGTTATTATAAGATACTGAATATAGTTCCCTGTGTTATACAGTAGGAACTCACTGTTTATCTATTTTATATATTGTAGTTAGTATCTGCAAATGCCAAACTCACAATTTACCCCTCCACCCCTCCTCTTTAACCCACTTGTAGCCACAAGTTTTCTACGTCTCTGAGTCTCTTTCTGTTTTGTAAATAAGTTCTATTTATCTCATTTTTTAGATTCCACAAATAAGTGATATCATATGATATTTTTCTTTCTCTTTCTGGCTTACTTCACTTAGTATGGCAATCTCCAGGTACATCCATGTTGCTACAAATGGCATTATTTCATTCTTTTTTATGGCTGAGTAGTATTCCATTGTATATGTATACCACAGCTTCTTTATCTAGTCATCCTTGGATGGATATTTAGGTTGCTTCCATGTCCTGGTTAATGTACATAATGTTACTATGAACACTGGAGTGCATGTTTCTTTTCAAATTAGAATTTCCTCCATATGTATGCCCAGGAGTGAGATTGCTGGATCATATAGTAAGTTTATTTTTAGTCTTTTGAGAAATCTCCATACTGTTTTCCATAATGGCTGCAACAAACTACATTCCCACCAACAGTGTAGGAGGATTCCCTTTTCTCCACACTCTCTCCAGCTTTTATCACTGTGGACTTTTTAAGGATGGCTATTTTGATCCATGTGAGGTAATACCTCATTGTAGTTTTCATAACCATTTCTCTGGTAATTAGCAATATTGAGCATTTTGCATGTGCCTATTGGCCATTTGTATGCCTTCATTGGAGAAATGTTTGTCTAGGTCTTCTGCTCATTTTTTGATTGGGTTGTTTATATTTTTGTTACTGAGTTGTATGAGCTGTTTGTATATTCTGGAAATTAAGCCCTTGTCAGTCACATTGTTTGCAAATATTTTCTCCCATTCCATGAGTTGTCTTTTTGTTTGTTTAGTTTCCTTTGCTGTGCAAAAGCTTGATTAGATCCCATTTGTTTATTTTTGCTTTTATTTCTATTGCCTTGGTAGACTGCCCTAGATGAACATTGCTATGATTTATATGAGGGAATGCTTTGCCTATGTTCTCTTCTAAGAGTTTTGTAGTGTCTTGTTCTATGTTCATTCATCTCATTCTCTACAACCCATCGGTAGTTTATATAAATTCTAACTCTGAAAACAGTTTTAACTTCACAATTGCTCATCTCCACTGTCATATACAAAGAACCAGAAGTCATTATGTCTCTCTAGAATAAAGAATAACTTGCCAACTGATTTCCCATTTAATTTTTTCCTCCTTTAAATTCATTCTTACCACAGAAGCTAGGATTATTTTATTAAATTGTACATTTGATTGAGTCACTCCCTGCTTAAAATCTTTAAATATCTGCCATTGCATTCAGATTGAGTCTTTCACTCTCCCACTTGATATTAGGCAAAATCTTTTCCTATTTCTTTGTGCTCCAAAATCACTGTTTTTTTTTTTAAGTTTTTAGAAATGTAAAGCACTTTAGATCCTCAGAGCTTCTGCATGTTTTCCTGCTTCCCCTGATCTCTTATTGCTCTGTCTCATCCTTTTGGTCTCGGCAGCAATGAAACTTCCTCAGATAGTCTTGTCATAATCAGTCTATCAAAAGTAAGTCCTTAATTTTTCTTAAACTCACTTCCAGTGTATGTCCTACAATGTGCTTATTATAATTTGGAATGATTTTATGTGTCTGTTTACATAGTTTATTGATATTGTCATCTCTCTCAGTGGAATTAATCTATGTAAAGACTAAGGCTATATTTATTTTATTTATTTCTATGTTTATGGCTTGTACCATAGATCCTGGCAGCAGAGTAGAGGAATGATAATTATTTGTCAAATGAGTTAATAAATGTATTTTTTTGATGCATGATTTAATGATCTTTAAACAATTTGCTTAAAGAAAACCAAACTTTCTTTTTGGCTAGAGGGAAGCTTTATATATATTATTTATAATACTTGTTATAAATTAATATAGCAAATATGATATAAAAAAGGGAATTTAGGATGAATTGCTTTAGAGTCTACAGTTACTACTGGAGTCTATATAGAGAAAGTAGACTATATCTATGTGTGAATTACCTGGGAATTCAGAAGACTAGAACTTACCTTGTCCTATACATCAATAATTCAATATTTTGCATTCTTATACAGGTTAAACTCTCTATTCACAGAGTGTTTAAGGAATGCAAAGTAGCTGTGCTAAGGCACAGAGGGGTTCTTAACAATGAGGCAGCAACTGATTAGTGCTGATTATAACTTGCCTTTTCTTCATTTTCAGTTACCTCCTACTTCCCCTCCTCTACTCTCATCAGATAACAAATGTGGATCAGCCCAAAGGTGTTGGACCACATGGCTGGCAAATAGCTGTAATGAACAGAAACCTCATTATTGTTCTAGAATCAGCTGCCTGCTGGGGTTTAACCAATTAATCTTTCCCCAAATAAGAGATTAGTGTAATTTCTCTTTATCCATGATTTGAGTTTATATTTGTCCTTTCCCCATACCCTGTCATTACTCCCACTTATCAAGAGCTCATTGTTTGTAACTAATGTTCAACTAAATTTCACTTACACGGACTCCCTAGCCCTGCCTCTTATTCTGATAAACTTCGTAACAGTGGTGTAGTTTCACAATGCTATTGACATGTAGTAGCTTTGACACCTATCCAGGTAAATAACACAAACTAATTCATCCTTATTTTCCTTCACTTCTAAACCTAAACCTGGAGGTAGTGATTCAAAACCTTTACAAATGCTTCAGTTACTGCTCTGAGCAAAGGAGAAATAATAATTCAATATATATTAGGTAAAATATATATATTAGCTAAATTTATAAGCATACATTTTCTTATATCCAGACAAGTGTTTTTCAGATATTGTCTCTTGATCATGTTTATCCTAAGAATTATTAGTGCTGTGGATTAAAATTAGCAGTTAAAAAATCTAAGTTATTGATTTATATTCCTATTTATATAAAACTGTGAATCAGCACTTTGTGAATCAATTAAAGGAAATGTTGAGAGGATTCTGATTTCATTTGTGCTCTAGATCTGGACTCAATGTGATCACCTATTAAATGAAGTCTTCTATGATTAAAAAAAAAAGGTTTAAGAATGAAAATTCAGAGTCGAAGAAATTCAAGATTAATATGAAGAATCTTTGAAGCTGTTTTTATTTTTTGGTATTGATAAAATGTCCATGCAATGCCTAACAAAGAAAAAGAGGGAAAATTTCTTCTTATGGGTCCCCACTCATACTTGGAATTCTATTCATGTAAGCATAAAGCGACAGTCAGCACACTCTCTTAATAATAGGTAGTATTTTTGAAACACTTAATATGTACTATATTACTTTAAAGATTTTATACAAATTAACTTAGCATACAGCTTTAAGTGGCAAAGTGGATTGCAGACTTAATGCACTTATTCTAGAGCCACTAGGCTCTACCCTGTTTTACTATAATTAGTAATTGTTAATTATTAGGTTTTCTCTGTCATGTAAGTGCTATTATATATTACTGTGAATTTCCCATTCTATGGTCAGATAGTAATTCTTAATCATATATTCTGTTGTGTTATGTGCTTGAATGGTTATGTAATAGAATGGTAAATAGCCAAAAATGGTATGAGAGACCTATATTGGAATTCCACTCTGCTGGAATCACAGTTATTAAATTTTAGCCAGTTATTAAACCTTTCTAATACTCATTTTTATTAGTAAAATGAAAAGAATAATATCTCTTTTCAAGACTGTGACAAAAGTAAGTAAGAGAATATATGTAAAGGTATACTTCATGGTATTTGAAAAGTGTAAGAAATGAGAATTATTTGTATATCATTTATAGTAATAATAACTAAATCTGCATCCTCAGAGTTTCAGTCCCCCAAATTGTTGAAATATAATATTTAATAAGAATCCAATTAAAAAAGGATAAAGTACAGATATTCTGATTGAAGTGAGTAGAAGAAGACAGAGCCCTGCCACTTTACTTTACACCCATCACCCGTCACTCTCAGCCCTGGTGAGGTCCAGTGTCCATAAGTTCCCCCCAAAGTACAGTATGAAAAGGACTGATCTGAATGATCTCTTTTATTCTCTAAAGGTGGTGTGTCATATTGAAATAATTATTATATCCTAACATTAATTCATGATCATGCTTGTATGATCTATGGCTGGAATTGTCCTGAAGTAGCAGAATTTTTAAAAAATCAGAGTGTTGATATGAGTCCTTTTTATTTAATATTTGCCACTTTTAAAAGTGAACAGCCAGAGACTAAGAACTCAGTACCATGCAGTGAAACATTGAGATATCAGTGCTATGGTTAAGTAAATCAGTACCTTACATTTCACTAAAAAATAAAAAGAAATAATGCATTAACTTATTACCTGACAAAAGATAACCTGATTCTCTCTCAGCTTCATCTTTGATAGTGCCAGCTAAGTGTTAACATTTGAAGAGAAACTCACAGAAGTATTAGAATCTAGCAAAAATGCATCTCCAAAGGCATAAAACCCAATTCCTGCACACTAATGATGATATTGATTAGGGCATATTTTTAAAAATTATGATCAGAAAAAAAATCACGTTAGACAAGTGTACCTTCATTGTAATTCATGGTACATTTGAATTTAACACCTGAAAAATACAGCTTCATATTTTTTAATTTTTCAAAATCATTATGATGGAATGTTTTGTGCAGTTTGTCTGTTTTTATTTCTGTTCTGAGATAGATTTGTAGAACTCTAAGGATAAAGTCGTAACAATGAAAAGTTTATTATTACTTTATATTTTCCCATGTAAATATTTCCCTTAAAGTGGAATGAGGCATTCAATGGAATCTATTTGATCAGTTTGCAGTAGTTAAGCATGATTTTGCCACTGGCTGAAAACTTTTATTGCCAACTGGTGGAAGACATTGATATTTCACTGAACTCAATGAGTTGTCAAGCATACTGTTGCATCAACAACAAGATGGTATATATTTGTGGCATCCATTTACTTGAGAACATACATAGTTATTATTCTTTACTTTTTTCTCACTGATATGAATGTAAGACATACATAATAAATAATTAGCATTTGATATCACACTACTCTCTTTTATATTTTAACATGCTATTTGCAATGCTTAGTTTGCTCCTTTTCTGTTACAGCCAATTTATATTCTTTAAGAGGCAGTTAATGCTTTCTAGCTTATATTTCATTATCATTACTATATGTCCTAGTTGATGAACCAGACTAGTTATGTTAAAGCAACTCTAGTGTGTTCAAAATCTAAATTGTGTTTTATTGAATATTGATGATGTGCCTGTGAGTGCAAGTACCATTTCTGGTGACTTAAATGGGTCTGAGTATTTTGATTGCATCTTATAGATGAATAAATGTATAGTCAGCAGTTAAGAAATATATGTGTTTTGAAATTTAACTAGCTGGTATGTCAGATTCCAGGTATAGCATAACCATTAGAATTGAAATGTTATCTCCCAATGAACAATGACAGCAATATAGAGTACCATTTACCTGTTGATACCATTTTATGTATGCAAAAAACCACCTATATAAGGATAGATTGGTGGGAAAAGGGGAGAATGGAAGGCATGGAGGGAAGGAGGAAGAGAGGGAGGAGAAGGAAAGAAAGAGAGGGAGGAAGAAATTATTTTTTATTTCTACTTATGTTTCATTAGAAAGAATGCTGGCTGTAGAGACAGAAGGCTTGGGTTCAAGTTCAACTCCGTATTTTAATTACACTGACCCAAGGACAATATATAGCCTCTTAGCCTCAGGTTTATCATCTGTGAAATAAGTATAATAAAAAACAATTATATCACAGAGATGTGGCAAGAATCATTGAACACATATGAAATGTATTCATAATTATTTACCAAGTCTGATGATTTCCTTTCTAAAGCCATCAACTCTTTCTTACAAGTTCTGTTAGCCATGAGCTAAAATAATCATAGAAACAATTTCACCAAATTAGTATAACTTACAATTGAGCCCTGTAAAAGTGATAAAATAAGTAAGTGTACATATGATCATGTTAATGTGTCCATTTCTAAGAATTGCTTGAATTATTTTTTTTGCCATATGCTCCACTCCTTTTAAGAGTTATTTGTATAATGTTTACTGAAAAATCACACTACAAACATTATCAAGTAATGATGACTTCAGGAAATACAGACGTTTATGGGCACAAAGACACCAACTGGGATAGACTGCATGCTACTTCATGTCTTAAAGTAAAACAAACAAGAAAACAAACAAAAAGAATCAAACATGAATATCATAGATGACCTATATTCATTATTCCAGTAAAATATTAAACCATGGGGCTAAGCCTCTAGAATCATTATATAGTGAATTAAAGTGTAACTTCCAATGGAGACAGATAATAGAAGTTGTTGGTGCCTTTTGTATCATCCTGCTGGCTTTTCAATTTGGGGATACCCAAATAAAGTCCATTACATCAGTCTTCGTAAAAAGAACGAGGGGCTCCAGCACGTCACTGGTGAAAAAGAAGTATTGTGCTGTATACCAGAAACTGACACAACATTGTAAACTGACTAGACTTCAATAAAAAATTATACAATATATATACACACAAATACACACACACACACACACACACACACACACACACACACAAAAGAACAAGGGGCTCTACTATGTCCCTGGTGTCTGTTGAGATAACAAGATACAACTGAGAAGTAATGTATCAGGAGTTTCTGAGTATTGAGGAACAGAAGTAAATAGCATTAAAAATACTAAGTAATTGATTAAGTAATTAAATGTATATGCATTTGATTTTCAATATTACTTTATACCAGTAATAGCCTTCATATGTTTTCGGTATAAATTATGCTGGTCATTTAAAGGGGTAATTGTAGTTTTAACAGTTTTTGGAAAAAGAGTTTTGTTTTTTTTTTTTAAATCTCTCTAATCTCACTAGAATGCCAACACATTCAGTAGTATCCAATTGCAGGTCACCATTTGGCCTTTACCTCATGGCTTCAGGCATTGGTACATTTCATTTTTATTAATGAATGTTTAGGTGTATTTAGCATACTGACTAAACTTTTCCGGCTCTGATAGCTCAGAATTGAAAAGAAGTGCCATGGTGATTTCAATGGTTGGAAATTATAAAAAACAAACATTTGGCTTGGATGACAAGCATATTTAAACAATAAGCTGTATTTTTTTTTTGTACTCACACAGCTTTGAATTTAAACAAGCCTACAAGCATAAGTGTGAGGCCTAATCTGCTTATGAACTATTTTATAATTCTGTTTCTTCACTCACAATATTCTACTACCTATTTCCCAATATTGCTAAGAGCATTAAATAATACAGATAATATATATGTGTGTGTATATATATGTGTGTGTGTGTGTGTGTATAAAAGATGCATCAGGCATTAAATGGACCCTATGAGACATATATGGAATAGAGTATATCACAGGTTTTAGCAGATATGTGCAACTATCCCTTGATACTATTAAGGTAGAAGGATTTCAGTTCATACGTATTAAATATTTTTTGTCTTTCTGCTTAGTGGTTTATGCCACCAAATGGTAAAACCTAAAACAGTCAACTGAGGATCTTAATTTCCTTAGACACTAAAAGCTGCATCCCAGGCTTTCTTAAATTCTGATAGGAAGTAGTTTTAAAGATGAAAAGCATGGAGCTGCTCTATCTTCCATGCACATGGTGTTTTCCAAAACAGCGTCAGCCTCACTGAGAGAGCATCCAAATGTATTAGAAAGTCTGCTAAAATAAGGTTCACTTGCAATTATTTTGTTCAACTTGATCAATCAACCGTTTACAAGGAAGGTAGCTAGTATTTTATGTTATCACTAATAAAAATTGCAGTTGATCTGCAATCTCAGAATTTTTACTCATGATAACATTAATGAAATACATATTAATCTGTTCCCCACAAGCATAATTTGAGTAAAGATTAAGTATAAACTAATCTGGAATGTGTGGTAACTTGGTGACAGCTACAGCACAGCTTGACTCAGCAATCATTTTGATATATTTTCCAATTATTTTCAATCACAGATATTCAACAGTTCTTGTAAATGCCAGGCTGAAAACCCGGGACATCATTCTCTGATTTGATAATCATATTCTTGAGAAGTTCAGTCTAGAAAGGAACACTGCTGGCTGAAAGTGTCTGTGGGTGAGTGTATAAAGATCTCTTTTAAACACATATGTAGCTCTCTGCACATGTAGTCTTTCCTTCTTCTTACTCTGACAGCAGTTTTGAAAATTAGTGTTACTGATCACAGTGAGGTCTGGGGACAGAGTAAATCTCCTGTTTTAAAAGCAGAGAACTCCTCAATTTTTATACTTTGCTAGTATTCTCTCATCAATTCCATGTACAAATGGCAGTAAATTAACATATTCATATTTCTCTGGAGATATATATATATCTCCCCAAATTCTTAAGATGACTTTCTTTTTCTTTGATTATTTATTTTACCTCATTTAAGGCAAAACATTTCAACTTTAAACCAAGTGGCAGAATTTTTCTTAGCCTGGGGAATTTTGCCTGTTTAGCAAAACACCTTGATGTGCCGTTTGGGTTGTTTTGCCACAGCTTAGTGAGCACTGAAATGGATTATGTCATTAAAAAAAAAAATGAAGGAGAAGCTGATGTTTTTACCAACTTCTGGTGATAGAAGAAAGAGTGAACATAGATGACAGAAAGAAATGGGCTCAGTAAATACTTGAGAGTATGGAGATTTAAGTCAGTAACCCTCAACCTCGTCAGCATCAACACCTTACCTTTATTTGTTCTATCATCAGTGTTTTAAAAACTTTTATTTAGATGTAATTTATTTAAAATGGAGATAATTTAAGCATACCATTTGATGAGTTTTGGTAAGTATGTGTATATATGTATTCAACAGCCACAACAATCATGATATTGTGCAGCACCTGAAAAAGTAGTCTTGTACTTCACTGCAGTTGATCTTGACATGACTTTTCCCAAACGACCTTCCTCTTTGATCTACTTTCTTACGCTGTATTAACTTTATCTTTTCTTGAATTTTTCATAAATGCAGTCACACAGTATGTATTTTGTTTAGTCTAGCTTCTTTCACTTAACATTTTTTTGAAGTTCATGTGTTGCATCAACAACAATATTTAATAGCAAATATTTTATAATACTCCATTTCTACATAAAATGAAACCCATAGATTCATCTTTAATTTAAAATAGATATAAAGTTAAAGAAATTTATATAAATATATATTATATGTAACACACGTGTAAATGTACTGAAATGTCTAGTGCAGATGTTTGTCCATGATAGAAATGAAGACTTGACCCCTTTATCCTTATAAAACATCTCTCTTTAATCTCTAGCAATATTATGTTTTAAAATCTAGTTTTTATATTAATTGTAGCTTCTAGTTTTATTTTGATTAAAGTTAACATTATACATATTTTTATTATTTTACTTTTAGACTACTTTTGCCTTTATATGTAAAGTACATTTCTTGTAGACAACGTATAGTTGTGTGTTGCATTTTTATCTAGTATAACTTTTAATTGGATGTTTAGACCATTTACATTTAGTGCAATTATTGATACAGTTAGATTTCTGTCTACCATCTTGCTATTGGTTTTCCTTTTGCCTCGTATGTTCTTTGTCTGCTTTTTCCTTTATTTATGTCTGCTTTTGTATTGTGGTTTTTTTCAGTTACTCCAGTTAATCTCCATTTTTGGCTTATAAAATTTTTTAATTGGTTGCTTTCATGTTTATTGTATAACAGCTAACTTTTCACATCACTGCAAGTGATATACTTGGTTGTGTTGAACTTCTTGGATCTGAAATTACAGTTTTCATCAAATTTGGATAATTGCAGGCTGTTATTTTTTCAGTGAATGTTTTACTGTCTCCTTCCTCTATTCCATCTTTTGGAGAATCTAGTTACCCTTGTAACAAGCAAACTGAAATTGCCTCACAACTCACTGGTACTCTTTATTTTTATTTTTTTCTCTGTATGATCATTTGGATAGTCTCTGATAGTCTCTATTGCTGTATAATCGAGTTCACAATTTTTTTTTCCTTCTGAAATATCCTATCTGACTTTAATCCCTTCAGAGTATTTTTCTTTTTAGTCACTGAAGTTTTCATCTCCAAAATTTATATTTCAGGTCTTTAAAACATACTTCCAATGTTTTCTACTTTAATTTTTAACATGTCAGATATGGTTGCAATAATTTTTAATATCCTTATCTGCTAAAGCTACTATCTAACATCTGTGTTAGTTCTTGATCAATTTTGATTGTTTGGATTTTCTCCTAGAGTTTCATTTTGCTGCTTTTTCCCATGCCGGACAATCTGTAAGTTGTGAGTTATACCTTGTCAGATGCTAGAGTGCTAGATCTTGTATCTTTGTAAATATTTGGAATTTTTCTCTAGGACATAGATAATTTATTTGGAATCAGTGAGATCCTTTTAAGATTTATTCGGCAGAAGTCCATCATAATGTAATCTTGACCTAATTATTTCCCAATACTGAGGCAAGACTTTTCTGTATACTCTATCCAATACCCAATGAATTATGAGATTTTTCCATCTGGCTGGGGAAGATAGGCACCCGCCATGTGTTGGTGCCAAATATGCTTATTCTAATCCTTTTGGATGTTTTCTCTCTCTCTCTCTCTCTCTTTTTTTTTTTTTTGGAAGTGTCAAGTAGTTTTCTCACATACATGCACTCATAAGTATTGCTGAATATTTCAGAATGATCTTCTGTGGATGGCTGACTTTCTGTCTGTGAGCTCTCCCCTCTCTTACACTCTGTCCACTAACCTCTAATTACTTTTCTCCCTCAGGACCATCAGCTCTGTCTTATAAATTCAGGGAGTTTGCTAAGATCTGCATGTGTTCACCTCTCTAAGCTACAGCCTGGAAATTATCTCAAATATTAAGCTGGGATAATCATTGGACTTACCTTATATGTTTCCTGTCTCTCTGGGAAGTCTCTCCTTTGTTGCCTGATGTTCAGTAGTTCAGAAATTGTTGTTTGATAAATTTGGTTAACTTTTTCTGGTTGTTTCAGATAGGAGAGAGATCCCAGTCCAAGTTAACTCATTTTAGCTGGAAGAAGAAGTCAGGTTTTTTTGGTTTTGTTTTCCTTTTTAAGAATACTTTTACTAGGTATAGGGTTCTAGGTTGACAGTTATTTTCTTTCAGCTTTTAAAAGTATTTCTTATTTTACCTCCTGAAATTACAGTATTTCTTGAGAAATTAGCTATAGTCTTACTTTTTTTTTTTTTCTTCTGGAGAAAATATGCCTTTTTCCCTCTGGCTGCTTTTGAGATTTTCTTTGTTCTTACATTTTAGCAGCTATAACATGTTTAAATATGTTTGAGTTTATAATAGTTCTTGATTTTATAATTTGCCAACACTTGTGTTTTGGAAAACTTTGAACCATTACCTTTTGAAATGTTTCCTTCTCATCCTCTCTCTCTTGTTTTTGAGGACTCAGATTATCAGTATGTTATACCGTGAATTGTATTTCCATCATGTCTCTCACTTTTCTCTGATTTTCTAACTTTTGCTTTCAGTGCTTTGCATATTTATTTTTTAGCAATTTTTCAGTTTTCAGATGATCTTTTCTGTTATGTCTAATCTATTTAAAACTCATCTATTAAATGGATAAGTTTACCTATGAATTTTTCAAATCTAGAATTTTTAGTAAACATTTGAATAGTTTCCATTTAACTGTGAGAATTCTCTAACTTGTCATTTATTTTCTCTAACATGTCTAATATACTAATTTTTTAGAGTCCATATTTGATAACTTTAACTTCTGCTTATTCTCCCTCTTGGTATCAACTTTACCTAGTCTCTTTGTATATCTATTTACTTTGGATTGTGTGCTGACAGTCTTATAGCAGTAAATTGAGGCCTAGGATATTATCTTCTTCTAGAATGTATTTTTGTGGTTCTAAAGTAGCTAGATTACTTACAATCCAAGATTGCTTTTATCCAATCAGGACTTAAAATATGTTGAAATTAGGCATCAGTCCTAAAGATGTATTACTTGTGAACTGACACAAATTTTAACTCAATTCTTTATCATATTCCTGCATATAATTTTTAGTACTCCTGAATGATGTTCTTGACCATGCAATTTCACATCTCTCTACTTTGACATCTGTCTTTCCATTTACCTGAAATGTCATCCCTCACTCCTAGAAACATCATGCTCAATTTTTATGTTCCAGATTAAATGTCACCTACTTTGTAATACCTCCCCACCACTGCCTGAGCAAATAGCTGATTTCCCTAGATTCTCATAGGCTTTTTAGCAAAATTTCTTGGCTACTACTTTCACATTTTATTTGTAGGTATCTCTTATACCTTTATAATGTGAGCTGTTTAAGGAAAGAACTAGGTCAAAGTTGTAACTGTAATAGGGGACCAAAACCTCAAAATCTTTATGTCCCCAATGTGTACTACATTACCTGAAATATAGTAGTTTGCCTAATAGTGGCTGCTTAATTGTGGTCCGGGGGTTTCATTGTGTATTCTCTAGTACATTTTATGCCTTGTAGCATTCTCTGGAAATGTGTTTCTGTGATCTCTGACCAAATCTAACTGGAACACTTCTGTATTAAAGTACTGTGAATCCCTAGGCAGTGCTTTCAGCATGCTTCCACTCTTATGCCAAATCTAAACCATATGCTGTCAAAAGCACTGCCCTAGGGTTAAAAATCAGATCCAGAAAAATTAAGCGTTTCCATGAATTTAGGCTAATTCCCAGTAGTTATTCTTGTTCCAGTTCCTGCTTGCAAATGACTAAAACAGACAAAGCAAAGTAGGTTAAAATGTCTATTTTCATATGTACATTGAAAACATCCTTTATAGTAGGGGCATCTGTACTTAAAATTTGAGCTCAGATTTAATTGGTTCTTCAAGATGCCAAAGTGTATCTAAGAATTTAAGTTGGTGGCGGGATAGCTGGATAAAAAGAAGAAATATGAACATCAAAAATTAGACCAATTCACTTGGGCCAGGACCCAAGCCATGAGAGGAATGTGAGAAAACAGAAACTGGTATCTACAATGAATGATAGCAAACACTAAAGGATAGGCTTTGAAGATGTCATTGATGCCCAGTATGAGAAGGTATGTATTCCAGGTAGATGCAGGTAAAACACTTAGGAATTGCAAGCACTCTAATCATTCAGAGGGGTGAAACAATGCCGAAGAGAAGTATCAGCAGAAAGAAGTCCTTTAATGTTCCTGAAGAGATCTGACAAGAAACATGGAAGTATTGAAATTTTGTACAAATTGGATACTGACTTTTTTAAAACTTAAATTTAATTTTATCATTTATTCCACCCCAGATACACATGAGTATACCCACACACAGACACATACAGACACGTGCACCGTTTCAGTGATTTCCCAGGACTCAGAATTTTTTAAGAAGAAAACAAAAACAGTAATAATAAACAGAATCTAAAGATCTCAACATTGCTTACAAGACCATGCATGATCTGAAACTGGCCAACGTCTTCAGCCCCATCTCAAAATTTGCTCCCCCTAGTTTGCACATTGCAGGCACATTGACATTCATTCAAATCCTTAACCTCTTCATCCTCCCTCTCCCCTTCACTTTATAAACTCTGAATTATATTTCAGATCTCATCTAAAACTTTCTACCAGAGCTTTCCCTGAAATCATAAAGTCATATTCACCTATTATAGACTGTGATAATATTATTCAAATTTCTTTCTAATATTATCAAAGTTTAAGTATACAATTAACTAGATGTTAAGCTCTATAGGAGGAGAAAGATACTGTGTCTTTTTGCTTACCCTGGTCTTCTCAGAGTCTAGTATAAGGCATGTCACATCTGGGTTCACTATAACAAGGACTCAGGAAAAAAGGATAATCAGTGAAAAACTTACCAAAACAGAGTACAAATTAAATTATTGGATGTAGAATCAGAATATTCCTGACACTAGAAAAGGGAAAGAAAGATACAACAAAATTAGTAGAAAGATGGCTGAGCTGCCTGTATAGGGCTCTCCAAAGTCTGAAAAAATACCTGAACTGAGGCAGAGCTGAAATTGCAACCTGCAGCAAAATGGTACCTTTTGCATTTAATAATAATACAGCAATAATAATTATAACAATAATAATAATAGTAAGGCAGTCAACATTTACTGAGAGCTAATCATGTGCCAGGAACTTGTCTACACATGGTAGTTGTCTTACATGAGGTAAGAATTACTGTTATCCTTATTTTTGATATAATAGTGTTGAAGAACACAGCTGTTTTTTAATCTGGAAAAGGTTCCTGAGCTACATCTAAGAGGTAGCTGAACCTAAGTATGAATCCAGTTATTGGTAGATAGTATATATTCTTTGTTTGGAAATGTACTCTATTTTGATTAATATCTGCTCACATTACATAAATAATACAAGCACAAATTCCTTGGTGAAGAATTGTCCAAAGTACAGTCAAATCTCTTAAAAGGTTCCCAGGGTTATTATAATGTAACTACACGATAGCAGTATAGCATTAGAGGTTATTGTAATATCTTCTCAGCATGTTTGTCCTCTCTACTAGACTTTCCTTGAGAGCAGAGATTATATACTATTCACTTTAATATCCTGAGAGACTTTTTACATTTCACACAAAGTATATACTCAATAAATGATGGCTTACTAAATATTTGAGATCACATTCAAATTCAGGGTTAGTTAAATCAGGTTTGTTTTTCAAAGTCATTTGACATGATTTCATTTAAGGAAAAGAAAAGTTTGTGTGTGTGTGTTCAAGTCCAGGAAAAAAGGTAATCAAATATCATTCCTAAATGTGATCGTATTATATCTTAAATGTGTATACAATAAATATGAAAAGTATTTGGTCACTTAAAACACTGTGAAAGCCTTACTCAGAAGAGGCAGAAAACCTTTCCCCTTCTAAGTTCTGCTTAGCAAACGAACAATCAAACATGAATGTACAAAAAGGAAATCAGTAAATGTTGGGCAGCAAAAAGTTGTAGATTAAATAATCGTAAAGGTAATAATTTAACAATATTATTAAAAGCCTTACATCTCTTGTGCTTTGAAAAGAGACAATCGCATTTTAATTTTTGAATGTCAGAAATGTAAAAGGATCATCTCCAGTAACTGAGACAACTAATTAAAACTGTTACACCTGTTTTTCACATGCTCCTGATTTCTAGTTGGATCATACTGAATAAACAGAAAATTATCTAACATAATTAATAATTTTGCATCTTATGTATTAACTGGACATCTCAATGAATTTTAAGTTTAAAATTTTTATACATATACAGGTTATTGTTCCCTTGTTTTTATACTCCATGTAACATCAAATATTTGATATTTACAAAATTCCAGGTCCTTAACTGATATTTATTGTCAATATTTATCTACAGATTGGGTACTGTAAGTTGTATGTATAATAGATGTGGAGATTAGTACCATTGAGAAATCAGTTACATTCACCCACACATAATAATCCCATGTTGTTCAGAGGACACATTAGATCAGTTATTTGGAGTGAGAAATATAAAGTCTAGAGTTTCAGAAACTTACTCAAATATCAACCTGCAAAATAAAAAATGAGGGGGAAATGTGTTCAATTAATTCTCTAAAATTTTCTATGATGGTAGGAAAAAGTTATGAGGAATGTACAAGAGTCAAAGAACCTGGGTTATCTAGTAGAAGACTATGAACAATAAAATGTATTCAAAACAGAAATTCGGATCCACTCTATTTTGTGAATCAAGCAGATAAACTTTTTTGTATGGATGTCATAATAGAGTAAGTAAGTCCCTTATTGTAGATTAGGGTCTAGTATATTTACAGTCCAAACCTGGGTGCCAAAACCTTCATATTGAATTTTTATTCATTAGTGTCTTTTGAAAAAACAAAAATATTTAATTTAAATGAAGTCCAACTTATCAATTTTCCTTTTTACAGACTGTGCTGTTGTACTAAAAAGTCATTTCCAAGACTAATGTTACTTAGATTTCTTTCTATGATGTCTTCTAGAAATTTTATAGTTGGCATTTTACACTTAGATCTATGACCCATTTTGAGTTGATTTTTGTGAAAGGTGTAAGGTCTGTGTCTAGATTAATTTAATTGCATATGAAGTTCCAGTCTCATCACCAAATTTAAAGGCATACACACTATATCATCAATTATGACTTTATAATTATATCATCAGATCATTTGGCCTGGGAAGAATTTAAAAATGGCTGATGACTGACTCATCTGAAATCTGTAATAAGGCTTAGATCATCTAACAGAAGAATTTAGTCAAATATCATATTAATTGATCTTGGATATTTCTTTTCCAAAGTGGGACATTATTAACTATCTCATGGCAAAGAAATATACACACACATACATGCCCATGTATCAGGAAAAACAGGTGGCTCTCATTATTTTGTGCTTTTGTTTGTCACAGCGAGCTCAGATGAACATCTAATGGGCATATCAAAATGACTGTAGTGTAATAGCAAATAATCAAATGAGACCTAAAATTTGAAGTGTTGTGTGTAACGTGGATATACCTGCTGAAAACATCCTTTCTAAATATAAAAAAGTGAGTTACTTTATGATAGTCAGGGGACATTGTATTAATCACAGAAAAGGAAGGCAGGATCTGAAGGAACAATATAGCTTAGTAGGTAGCTGTTCCCATAAATGTACTCTTAAAGTGGAATTTATTAGGACCTTTTAAATGAAAGTTTTCACTTTTACTAGTGGATATGTATCCCAAAAATGAATTGGCTTTTTAATCTTAGTATGTTTAATATGAAACACACTGATAAAAGTATCTAGAATTTCACATAAAATATAGGGGTGTTTTATATTTATATGTATTTTGGTATATAATATGTATGTGTTGTTAGTGTACATTCAATTAGCAATTATCTGTGAAATTATTAAGTTTTTTTTGGTTGTTTTCTCCTAAAAAAGGGATTTTTAGCTATCATGATATTAAGACCAAAAAGTGGAAACAAAGTAAAATAATAATTAAAACCCCACATTTCTTACTAAACATAGGGACTGTTTTCAGTCAGGTAATGTAATTTTTCTCCTTCTATCAACAATGCGTAAAACATATATTTCCCATAAGTATTTAGCAAACAAAAAACATTTTGTAAATGAGGCGTTATTTAGTATAAGAAATGTAATTTAGAAAAAAATTCAGACCTGACAGTGATTCTGATCTAGAGGTGCAAATTTTGGCTGCAAAACATTTGCACTGTTCTGTTTCTTGAAATTCAACATATGCTGGTATTTTTTACATTAAATATATTTACATTTAAATGATGAGCATCCTCTAAACCGCCAAAGAACAAAAACTGTTTAGGTTAGCTGTGAATCTCAGATTGGACTGGTTTCACTTTTACATTGCTTTGAAAGCCACAATTTATGAGCCAACTTCTGCATCATGGCTCTTACCCTTTATATTTTCTTCCCTGATTCTACAAATCACATTAAGGAGAGCAGGAAATGCAGCCAGCATAAGTCCTCCTAAAGTTTATAATACATTTCTTGTTCTGTACAATCTGTGATTTTGCTGCCTGTGTTGGTTATTTTGCCATGCATTTAAATTTTAGAGGCAGATTGTTAAATTCCATGAAAAGTCTTGCTGATAAATTTGGGAAGAACTGAACTATTCACGAACATTATCTCTTCATTCATTTAGGTCTTCCAAAAAAGTTTCAAAATGTTTAATATTTTGTATGTATTTTATTTTTCTTGCAAGAAAATTATATATAGTTTGCTTAGAACATTATATACTATATAGATAGACATTATATAGTATATATTATATATATACTGTTATAAATGCTGTGTATATTTTTTTTGCAAATACTATATTTTTGTTATATTTTCTATTTGTGACTGTATAAAATATTTTTTGTGATTATAAAAATATTTTTTATTGAAGTATAGTCAGTTTACAATGTTGTGTCAATTTCTGATGTACAGCATAATGCTTCAGTCATACATGGACATACATATATTCATTTTTATATTCTTTTTCACCATAAGTTACTATAAGATATTGAATATAGTTCCCCATGATATATGGTATGAACTTGTTTATCTATTTTATATATATTAGTTAGTATGTGCAAATCTCTAACTCCCAATTTATCCCTCTCTACTCCCTTCCCCTCCTGGTAATCATAAGTTTGTTTTCTACATCTGTGAATCTGTTTCTGTTTTGTAAACAAGTTTATTTGTCTTTTTTTTAGATTCCACATATAAGTGATACCATATGATATTTTTCTTTCTCTTTCTGGTTCATTTCACTTAGAATGATGATCTCTTGGTCCTTGTTGCTGCAAATGGCAGTATTTTATTCTATTTTATGGCTGAGTAGTATTCCATTGTATAAAGACACCACAGCTTCTTTATCCAGTTATCTGTTGATGGATATTTGAGTTGTTTCCATGTCTTGGCTATTGTAAATAGTGCTGCTATGAATATTGGGGTGCATATATCTTTTTGAAGTAAGGTTCCCTCTGGATATATGCCCAGGAGTGGGATTACTGGATCATATGGTAAGTCTATTTTTAGTCCTTTGAGGAATCTCCATACTGTTTTCTGTAACAGCCATCCCAAACTATATTCCCACCAACAGTGTGGGAGGCTTCCCTTTTTTCCACAGCCTGTCCAGCATTTAGCATTTGTGGACTTTTGAATGATGGCCATTTGATGGGTGTGAGGTGATACCTCATTGTAAATTTGATTTGCATTTCTCTTATAATTAGTGGTATTTAACATTTTTTTCCTGTGCCTATTGCTCATTTGTCTGTCTTCATTGGAGAATTGCTTGTTTAGGTCTTCTGCACATTTTTGGATTGGGTTGTTTGCTTTTTTTCTTATTAAGATGTATAAGCTGTGTAACTCTGAGTTCTTAAAATGAATCAAACTTGATCATAATGTATAAGAAGTTTGATATATTGTGGGATTTGGTTTCTAATATTTCATTTAGGATTATTGCAATTTTGTCATGGTGGCCTTACCCTAAAATAAGTGGGTGAGTCTTCCTTCTTTCTGTTTACTAAAATTTTGTGTGTCATGGAATGATAAGTTTCTTGAAAGTTTAACAGAATTCTATTTTAAAAAGTTTGGGGTTTTTTTATTTTAATCTTTTTGGCTTTGAATTAAGTTTTTAATTATTGGCACTTTTATTTTTTAAACTGCTGAGAATATTCTGAAATTTCTTCTCAAATAAGTCTCAGTGAGTCATATTTCTTTAGAACTTTTCCATTTCTTTTAAATTCTCAAATGCATGTCTAGAGTTTTCTTGGAATTCTATTCTAAATGTTCTTTTTAAATTAATTTCATTTTTCATTTCTAATCATTTTTATTTGTACCTTTCCTTTTAATTTCTCTTTTTTAGGATTCTCAAAGAAGCAGGTGTTGTTTCTGTTGATAATCTGCATCAATTTAATCTTTTTTCTAGTATATTAATTCATATTTTTGTTTTTTCATTTTTCTAATTTTCTATCATTCATTCTGTTGTTTCTTTTCCTTATTTTTCAAATGTATCTCTTGTCATTTATTTTTTAAATTAATGTTTTTCAGTGCATGGGGTCTGTATGATGCTAATTTTGAAAATCTCTTTCAGATATGTTTAATGGCTAACTTTTGTAAATATCCTATTTTACCAGCAAAGACTTTACTCTCTTATCATGGGATGCAGGAATCCTCATATGTCTATTAAATCAAGTTTATTTTTTATATTTTATGCTTTATAATATTTTTGACTATTGAATACATCAATAATTTATTCAGCTGATATTTATTGAGGCCCTACTTGGTATTAAATGATGCTGTAGTCAGAATGGTTCTCCCAAAATTCATATGTTGAAATCCTAAACTTCAAAGATGAGGTTATTAGCTTGTGCTGTATTTGGGAGGTGATTAGGCCACAAGGGTGGAGTCTTTATGAAATGAGATAAATGTTCTTATAAGGGAAACCCCACACCCCACAGAGATCCATCTTTCCTTCCATCACCTGAAGACATAGGGAGGAGGACATAGACCTTCACCAGAACCTTCATGCCAGCCCCTTTTCCTTTGCAGCCCAGGCTCCAGAATTGTGAGAAATTAATTTCTGTTGTTGGTAAGCTACCTAGTCTGTGGTATTTGGTTAGAGCAGCCTGAACAGACTAAAATGAATGAGAATTTGATAGTCAGCAGAGAGACGAAGACCCCACCTTCATGGAGTGAGTTTACATTATTTATATTTTATATATATATATAATTTACATATTATATATATATTATACATATTCATATATAATCTGAAAATATGATTGAAAATTGTCAATTCCCTCATGCATTTTTGTAAGTTATTACATTATTTATTTTTAGGTTATATAATTAAAAATAACAGTTTAGAATATTTAAAATTTCCTGGAAAACTGAGATTTTATCATTATACCCTGGTTTTCCTCATCCTTCATAACATTTAAAACTTATTTACTTTGTCCAGTGCTAATAGAGCTATCCAATATTATTATTTTATTATTATGATTATTAGCCTGGTGGTAGATTTAATAATAATTTTTAAAATTTATTTTCATTTCTTTTTCTTTTAATTTCCCTATGCTTTTTATTTGTAGTATACAATTTTTGAAAAGGATTTATCTGATTTTATTTATTAGTTTATATCTAGTATAAAAATCTGTTTCTGAGACAGTGAATTTACATCATTTACCTCTCTTTGATTAATGATATACTTGTCTTAATTCTACCATCTTATTTCTTGTTATTTACATTCATTATCATGAACCACTGAGGCTGTTGTCCTTGTTGATGGAGTATAGCATAAATATTCTTAGCAAATATTCTTAGCAATAAAGGAAGAAGTGACAATGCCAGTGGCGTGAGAGTCTAAAAGTTCTAAGTAGGGAACTTCTGTCTTCAAGATCTATTCAAAGTCAGTCATACATGTATGAAATATGCTAAAGTATTCCTCAGTCAGGAAGTGCTCTCACGCAGCCTGATGACTCAGCTACCCCCCAGTTCATAGAGGACAGTTCATTCATCATGGTCATTTTGGGTTCCATGGTCAAGTGTTCAGTTTTCACAAGAGCACATCAGCATGTCTGGCCTGCTTTCCAAAAGAATAGCTGTCTCAAGAAGAATGCCATGAGGCTCTGTTCTGTGATCCTCTTCTTGACATTAGTGTAGATTCTCTGTTACAACCACTGTCTACTACAGACACTTGTATCTTCAAGGTCATGGGCCTGAAGGGTAGAATTTTTTGCACTGGGTTTTGAATCTGTTTCAGGATTGTCTCTCATTCTGAGCCTCACCCCAAACTGGTAGCCAACCGTAACCCTAACATAGCACATTAAAATGACAGTTCCTATGAATTCCATAGAGGCTCATTAAGTATAGCGACTCTTCCTTAATGTGTCAGAATGTTCACCTTTTGCTCTGAGGGAATATGTTTTTTAAACTTCATTGTGGTCTAATTTATATATCATAAGTTCATCCTTTTGGAGGGTATATTTAATGATTTAAGTAAGTTTACTAAGTTCTGTAAGCTCTACTGTAATTTTCAATATGAGGGAATATCTTAATATGACCTAGACCACTGGCTCCATAGAAACTCTACTGAGGTGGAAGTCTCTGAATCTGCTGAAGTTTTTTCCATTTTCTGATATGTAAGTGTTATGTGAAGGCTTTTTACTGCCTCCTCCCCTGTAGATTCATTTAGCATGAGGCCATCCATAAAGCCAAGATGTCCTGTGAGATAATAAAACCATCATATTCACTCCAGTCTGTATGGGGACAGAGGAAGAATTGACATGGCCTTGAATAAGACAATGACATGTTTCTGCTGTCCACCCAAAGTGCTTTTGGTGGTCTATGCTAGATGACATAGAGGAAGAACCATTGCCAGCTCATTAGTTGCATACCATGTGTTAGGGCTATGTCGATTTGCTCCCTAAAATAGACAAAATCTGAAATAGGAGTGACCACTCATTTTGATAATTGATTGCCATTCACCAAAGCTGTCTAGTTTCTGCAGAGGCCAAACAAGTGAGCTCAGTAAGTTGTGGGAGGACTGAAACCTCTGCTTCTTTCTTGTCTTTACTGCTGTTCTTAGGTATGTGATGTTGCTTTAGATTCCTAGTTTTATATGGACAGCCAGTGGAAGGCCACTCAACACTCTGCAGCTGGAGTTAGGGTTTCAGCATTTGTAACCAGTTATGGTCGCAAAATGTATTGTTTATTCCCCACTCCATTCACTTTTGATTTAGTATTTCTCTTCATTCTCATCTTCCTCTTGCCTTCCTCTTTCCTCTTCTTCTTGTTCTTTTTTTTTATTTCTATATTTCTTCTCTGTCTCTCTTCTCTTCTCACCTGCCTCCTTTTTCTTGACATTTTCTTCACTTTCCTATGCCACGACAATATTTTTACAAGTATCTTGTAGAATATCCATATTCTAATTGCATTGTCACAGGAAGCCCTACCAGAAGTGTAATTGAAAATATGCAGTCATTACTCAGAATAGAGTAGGATATATGATTAAAAATTATAGGAAATGGCTTATGCTTTGGTGATATCCTCTTAAACTTTAGAAGTTTTCCTTTTGTATTGAAACAACTTCTTAGCAACAGTTTCTTAGGCTAGAAATTTCCCTATCCCCGTTATTTTATAAACACCAGTTATTTAAACATCACACTAGACAAATTTTTAAAAATCTCTGTTTAAACTCAAAATAGTTTGTATTTATCTTTCTTTGTATGTAGAGACTATATATATATATATATATATATATATATAAAATAATTAATATGTCTGTCACTGATTCATAAAGGAGAAGCTATTCTTGGGTTTTGTTCCTTGTCGCTGTGACTTCGACCTTCCCAAAAATTCAAGTCCCTGTAGGAAGTTGAACTTATCTTAACCAACCTCTTGTGACATTGTTTTTAGTTAGCTATGAGCAATAATCATCCTTACCCTTATTTGTTTTAATCAGGAATAATGAGGCATAATTTTATATATAGCAAAAGTTACAAATTTCAAGTATATAATAAATGAGTTTTGATAAATGTATACAGTTGTATAAACATCATGACATTCATGATGTAGAATGTCTTTTTTACCCCATGAGGTTTCCTCATGCTCATTTACAGGCATTTTTATCTGTATATCTTTAGATCCTTTTTTTTTTTTTTTTGTGATAACAGATCAATTTTAATTCTAGCACTGGAAGCTATACAAGGGTAAGCCTTATAGACTTCATGGGACTGTTGTACACGTTCAGTAAAGTGACAACTGTGCAATACCACTCAGTATCTCAAAATTAGGAACATATTTTTGAATTGTTTAAACACAATCCACAGAATTAAAAACAGAAGCCATCCACAGTTATACTAATCCACAGTTCTGCTATTTTTCATTATAGTTTTATCATTTAAAAAATCATAAAATAGAATCACAAAGTATGTAATTTTGTATGTTCAGCATTTGAGATTATTTCAAGTTGATACATATATCAGTAGCTTGTTCCTTTTTATTGACAAGTTACATTCTATTAAAGGCAATTATCTGCTGACAAGTTGGTGGACATTTGGCTATTCCAGTTTTTGTCTAGTATGAATAAAGCTGCTATAAACAATGAAATTCAGATTTTTGTGTGATCACGTTTTCCTTCCTGTTAAAAGGACTTTGAGACTGCTGGATGGAATTATTTCTAATTTTAACAAATTGCCACACTGTTTTCCAAACTAGCTGTACCATTTTGAAGTCTCATCAGAAATGTATAAGAAATAAGTAGTAAATAAGCACTAGAGATCTCATGCACAATATAATGAATATAAACAATAATATGGTGGTATAATTATGTAATGTGATAAATATTGCTACATCAGCAATCTTATTACAGTGTATAAATAACACACTGTACATCTTAAACTTACATGAAATTAAATGTCAAATTTATTCAATTTTTAAAAAATAATAAATGTATGTGTTCTAGTAGCTCCAAATCATGGCTGATGTTTGTTTGGTATTGTCTCATTTTTGTTTTGATTTGGTTTGGTTTTGTATTCACTAAAAGTAGATATGAAGAAGTAACAGCATGGTTTTAATTTGTATGTTCCTAGTAACAAATGATGTTAAGCATCACATGCTTATTGGCTTTTTGTTTATCTTGGGTAAGATGTGCATACAATTATATATTTCCATTTTTTTGTTAGGTTGTTTATCTACTGTTAGTGTTGTGACACTTCTTTATATACCAAGAAAGAGTAATTTATTATCTGTAAGTTTGGCCAATATTTTCTCCCAATTTGTGTTTTTTTTTCTTATTTGATTGCCTTTTAAGAAAGAAACTTTATTTTTCATGTTAGCGAATTTTGATTTACCTGTTTTATGTTTCATAATTTCTACTTCCCGTCTAAGAAATTGTCTCCCAAACCCACGATCCCAAAGATTTTCTCCTACTTTTTCTTTTAGAAGTTTTATAATTTTAGGTCTTATTTCAGGTCTCTGGTTAATTTTGATATATTTTATGATGTTAGCAAATCATTTTACTGCTTATGGATGTCCAATTTTTTTTCAGCATTATTTGCTGTGAAGACAATTCTTTCCTCATGAATTGACAACTTTTTTATATCAGTTAATTATATACATGAATCTATTTCTGAACTCTGCTTTCTGGTCCTTTGATCTCAATGTCTATCTTAGGCCAATGTACTGCTGTCTAACTTTATGCCAGTACTTTAAAATGAATGCATTTTAGCATACTGAAGGTGTAATATGGGAAATTGGCATACATATTGGGGGAAAATGTGAAATTTATAGTCAGAGAGACAGTGGTGAAACACCTTAACTTTATCAATTCCTAGCTGCTTGATATTCAGATTGTATTTTTTTATTCTGAACATCAGTTTCTCATTGCAAGATTGTTATCTAGAATAAACAACATAATTGTGTGAAGTATATCCCAGTGCCTGGTAAATACAAAACACTTCATAAATACCGGGTTCCTTTATCCTTTGTTCAGGAAGTTTTAATACAAAAGAGATTAACTACTGTGTTTGTGATAGATAGTAACACCCATTCATAAACAAACAAACAAATAACAGAGATAACTTTTGCTAAATATATACTTGTATCTTGCTACAATAATTTCTAACCTATTTTGAGTAAAATTGGTATTTCTGGACATGCTTAATTGCAATAAAAAATTAGAAGCAAAATTTACTATCTTTCAGATGGCATCCTTAGAAATTATTTTTTTAGGATATAACAAGTTGTACACAAAATATAGTGACAATGTCCTTTTCATTACACTGAATAAAATGGATTTTATTTCAGCATTCTAATATGTTTACATTGGAGACTGGTGGCCTAATTTAGAAAACATTTGCTGTTTTGTTCTTCTCATAAATCACAAATTAATTTATGCATTTAAGTTTATGCTACTTAAGCTCATTTCATGAATATTAGGAAAATATTTAACTCACAAAAAAAGCACTGAGTATTTGAATGGATGCTTTTGAAGCCTGGTGGAGAATGAAAATTGTAGATCTGGTTTTAGAATCCAGTAAAAGCGTTATTTATGTTTGCCCTATAACGTAAGAACACAAAATGCTGTCTAGTTAGTAAAGTCAGTCAAAGTACTGTTACCTTTACTTCCCAAGACCTAACAGACTAAATGTATTCATAGATATTGTATGAAATACTAGTATTGCAGTTTAGTTATATAATACTCAAGTATTTTGTAAGTGGAAATGGTAAAAAACAACTTCCTTGAATTATCAAATGCTAAGTGTTGCTATCTAAAGGTGATTCAATGTAGATACAGTCTAATTGGGGGAGTTTTAAATATTTGGTTCTTCTAACATTCAGGAAAAGTTGAGCTTACCATGATTTAGAACCTCAGAGTTTTTACAAAAACCCTTCAATCATATCTGAGTTTATGATTGCCTATATATTCCATGCTTATTTGGGGGCAACATAATCATAAACTAATTTTTATAAAGTAGTAGTTTATACTTACTAAAATAATTCTATTTCCTCTATATGCTTTATTATTCCCTAAATTGGTTAATATCAAATGTAGTTCAGAGGTGCCAAACAAGTATTCAAACCTCTGTGATATGAAATTTAAGGTGAGAAATTTATTGATTTGATTTTTAAAATGTATGTGTTATAGCCTACACAGAACACACTCTAATTGTTTATTTGCTTTCCAAAGAATTTTAAATTTTTGTTGTAATCTCTTATTGTATAGTTTGTTAGTATTACAATGAGTCAGGGTTTTGTTGTTGAGATATCATTTTTGTTATAAAACATGAATATAGATAAGTACACAAATCATAAAATCACAGCTTGATGCATTTCGGACATGAATACACCTGTGAAATTACTGAGATTAAAATATACATATAGACACATACATGTTAGAGCAGGCAGACAGCTGAATATGAGACAGGGGGACCCAGGCCAAATGACAGGAACTGAGCAGAAAAGGAGGGGCACTGGCCAAATGCAGGAAACCATACATCATTAAAACAACAGGGGTCCTTAGGCAGACAGAGAAAAGCAGGAACCTCAGGACTGATAAGAAATCACACTTTTTAGGGTGACAAGTGGCCTGAAGGCTGAAAAAGAAAGGTGGGAAAAGGTAGGAATCTCCAGTGTCCAAATGTTTTCTTTTGCTCACTATGCCCTCATTGTAATAAAATTAGCCTTGCAGATTAGAAGTACCCATCATGCACTGACACCATTACACTTCTGATTCAGACTCAATAAGGACAAAAACCCCTCCTCCCTTCGGGAAGGCACAGTTGGAATGAAAATCAGGGAATATGACCCCAAACCCTTCCCTCCCCAGTGACTATTCTGCCCATTCTTTTTTTTTTTTTTTAAATTGAAGTATAGTCACTTGCAATGTGTCAGTTTCTGGTGTACAGCATAATGTCCCAGCCATGCCTATATATATACATATATTCATTTTCATATTATTTTCATTAACAGTTAATACAAGATATTGAATACAGTTCCCTGTGCTGTACAGAAGAAATTTGATTTTTAACCTATTTTTATATATAGTGGTTAACATTTGCAAATCTCAGATTCCCAAGTTTATTCCTTCCCACTCCCTTTCCCCCAATAACTGTTAAGATTGTTTACTATGTCTGTGAGTCTGTTTCTGTTTTATAGATGAGTTCATTAGTGTCCTCTTTTTTTCTTTTTTTAGATTCCACATATGAGTGATATATGGTATTTTTCTTTCTCTTTCTGGCTTACTTCACTTAGAATGAGATCTCCAGGCCCATCCATGTTGCTGCAAATGGCATTATTTTACTCTTTTTTATGGCTGAGTAGTGTTCAGCCATTCATTTTTAAACCCTGTTTAACTATCTTGCCAAAGAAACTCAGCAGAGCTACTCACCTGAGCCTGCCCCCTCTCCCCTTAAGAGTGTACTATCTATCCCTTAATAAATCCCCGACTTTACTTTGTTCACCTCTGTGTCTCATCTCTGAGTTCTTTCTGTGACAAGAACCTAATCACCAGCAACACACAGAGACACGAACACAGAATATTATATTACTGGCATCCCAGAAGTGCCCCTGATCCCTCTCCCAGTCACTAGCCTCCCCAAAGGTAACCACTATTTTTACCTCTACTATCAAATAGATTTTCCTTATTTTTAATTTTAGATAAAAGAAATCAGATTCTTTTATGCTTTTTTATTAATGTATGATATTCATAAATACATCAATAATTTGTTTATTTTCATTGCTTTTATTGATTATATGATGATTCCACAATTTACTTATGCATTTTGTTCTTGAATAGCATTTTGGAAATTTCCAATTTTTGGCTATTATGAAGTATAATGGCACATGTAGTTTAGTGAATATATTTAAGCATTTCTTTTGCATATATGCCCAGGATAGAAATTACTAGTTCATAGTGGATAATTCAAAGCAGTTTTTCAAAAGTTGATTCAAATTTATGCTGTTATCAGAAGTGTATGAGTGCTCTGGTTGTTCCTCTGACCTACAAATTACCTAGGAATTATACATTTTTATGTTAGTTATGCTAATGTATGTGTAGATGTATCATATTATAGTTTAATTTACATTTCCCTGAAGGGTAGTGATGTTGAGGACCTTTTCATGTATGCATTGGCTATTGACTATTATTTTTTGTGAGTTGTCTATTCAAGCCATTGAACCATTTTCTTCTTAGTTTCCTCATTTTTGTTGTTGTTTTTCTACCTTTTAACCCCTCTTAATGATTTATAAATTACTTTATGTAGTTTATAAATTACTTTGTGTTGTTTAGACACAAGTCCTTTTTGAATAACTGTATTAAAATGTCTTCTCCCATTCTGTGACTTAAATTTTATCTCCTGTAGTGCTGTCTTTAAAAAAAAAAAACTTCTTGACTCTAGTCCCATTATTGATCTTATACCTTGATAATCATCACTTTTTGGGTTCTTATTAAAAATCAGTTTCTTCCAGACTCATCAAGATATAATCCTACATATAAATATGTGTATATATAAATATATATTTAACTAACAAATTTTGTTTTATAGAGCAGCTTTAGGTTCACAGCACAAATTAGTGGAAAATATAGAGAGTATGCATATACCCTCTGCCCCAACACACTCTCTGTCTCTCCCATTATTACCTACCACATGAAAGTGGTACATTCGTTACAATCAAAGAATTTATACTGACACATAATCACCCAAAGTCCAATGTATACATTAGGGTTCACACTTGGCGTTGAACATTCTATGGGTTTTGCCAGATGAATCATGACATGCACTCACCATTAAAGTATCATACAAAATAATTTCAGAAAAAAATCATTTGTGCTCTGCTTATTCATCCCTCCTTCCTCCTAAACCCTAGCAGCTGCTAATCTTTTTACTGTCCCCATAGTGTTGCCCTTTCCAGAATGTCATATAGTTGGAATCATACAATGTAGACTCTTCAGATTGGCTTCTTTCACTTAGCAATATGCACTTAAAAGTTCCTCCATGTCTTTTTATGGCTTGATAGGTCATTTATTTTTAGTAACGGATAATATTCTATTGTCTGGATATACCACAATTTATTTATTCATTCATCTACTGAAGAACATCTTTGTTGCTTCTGCATTTGAAATGTGAAAGTTATAAAACTTCAAAAAATATCTGTGTGCAGGTTATTGTGTAGACATAAGTTTTCAGTTCAATTGGAGTGTCATTGTTGGATCAAATGGTTAAGTTTGTTTAATTTTGTAAAAACTGCCAAACTGTCTTGCAAAGTGGTTGTTTTATTTTTAATTTCTACCAGCAGTGAATGGCAGTTCCTGTTGGTACACAACCTCACCAGCATTTTGTGTTGTCAGCACTTTTGCACTTGGCAATTCTAATGGGTGTGTAGTGGTATCCTGTTTTAATCTGTAATTCCCTAATGATATATGATATTGAATGTTTTATCATATGCTTGCTTGCCCTCTGTATATTGTCGATGATGTGTCTGTTCAGGGAGTTCATCTATTTTTGAATTGGATTGCACATTTTCTTACAGTTAAGTTTTAAGAATTCTTTGTATATTTTGGATATTTTGTATAAACCTTTATTAACCAACTGTTTCCTTTCCAAATACTTACTTCCAGTCTATGGCTCGTCTTTTATTCTCTTGACATTGTCTTTAACAGAGCAGGAGTTTTTGATTTTAATGAAGTTCAGTTTATCATGCCTTTGGTGTTGTATGTAAAGAGGCACTGCCCTACCCAAGGTCATGTGGGTTTTCTCCTATGTTATGTTCTGAGTTTTATGGTTTTACATTTTACAGTTAGGTCTGTGATCCACTTTGTGGTAATATTTGTGAGTTTTTAAAGTCTGGTTCTATATTCTTTTTTTTTTTTTTTGGCAATGTGGATGCCCACTTGTTTCAAACCATTTGTGGAAAAGGCTATCTTTGACCCATTACATAGTCTCTGCTCCTTTGTTCAATATCAGTTGACTATATTTATGTGAGTCTATTTCTAGGCTTTTTATAATGATCCGTTGATCTGTTTGTCTGTTGTTCTGTAATACCTCGATGTCTTGATTACTGCAGCATACAATTAGTCTTCAAGTTAGGAATTGCCTGAAGTATGCAGAAGTATGTTGTTCAGCCTCCACATTTTTGAGGATTTTACAGTCATCTTTCTGTATGTATTTTTTATTAAAGGAGTAGTTAGGCACACATGACAAAATATTTTTTCCTCCAGTTTTTGCTTTACTTTTAAAAATATTTTGGGAAGCTGATCTCAAATATATATTATATGTTGTCGGATACTTTTTATTTTTTTCTCTTTGGACTTTATCTATTGCATGATTAGAAGTCTTTCTATATTTTAAGGTTGAATATTTACCTGTATTTTCTTTTAGATTTTATTGTTTGTTCTCCTCATCTTCCTCCTCCTTTCTGTTATTATTTTACTCTTTAATATACTTGATAATATGCTGTAATGTGTGAGGAAATAACTTGGCACTATTTCTCTCAAATAGCAGTTGAAACATCCCATTAACATATATAAATGACCTTATTTATCAGCAGTGACTTATTATTTTGTGAAATGAATTGTTTTGTACAATATAATTGTTTCTGTACTATGCAATTTTCCATTGATAAATGTAGTTATCTTTGAATATCTTTGAGATACTATTAAAATATTGCAGATATATATTCTCATACATCAGGAAGATGGTCAATCCCAACAATTATACAATTGTATAAAAGTTTTCTAAATTTTTTTCATTTTATGAGAATTCCAATTGCTCTGCAACCTCTATTACACTTAGTATTATCAGTATTTTAATTTTAACTATTTTCAGGTGTGTTTTGCTATCTCACTGCCTTTTCAATTGGAATTTCTCTAATTATTAAACATTTTGATCACTTAATTATATATACTTATTTATCACTTATATATCTCCTTTGTTAAAGTTTTCAAGTCTTTTTTCATACAGGTGGGTGGATCTCCTTTTTATTGAATTTAAGTATTTTTTATATGTTCTCGATATCATTTTTTACCCATTTATATTTGTGAATATAGTTTCACAGTTGTGCTTGGCTTTTCAATTCCTTAAGACTTTTTTGAAAATCAACTCTTTTTAATATTGATAAAATTTAGTTTATCTTTGTTTTAAAGTTCATTCTTTTTGTACCTCATTTTAATCTTTCTTAACTCAAAGTCAAAACTTTTGTTTTTTCCTAAGCATTATTCTGTTATCTTTAAAGATTACCACTTACATGTAGCTCCATGATTCATTTTAAGTTTCAGTTTTAAGCATTTCTTTTTTTTTCTTTTTCTTCTCTAAATGCCCCAGTATCATTTACTGAAAAAACTTTCACTTTTCAATGGAATTACTTTGGCATCTTTGGCAAAAATCGTTTAATTTAATATGGGCATGTTAATTTCTCAACTCTATTATGTCTAACTCTTCTATATGTCTATCCATTTTCAATATTACACTTTTTGTGACTATACTTGTACAGTAAGCCTTGAATCAGGAAGAGTAAGTCCTTTAACTATGTCCTTTTTACTTTAATTGTTTAGGCTATTCTGCTTCCCTTACAGTTGCAGATACATCTTAGAATATATTTGATAATTTATATGAAAGCATAATAGGATTTTAATTGGGATTTAGTTAAATCTGTATCAATTTGTGGACAATTACAATCTTAACACTACAGAGTCTTTTGGTCCATTCATATAATATATTGAAAAGGTATACACTCCAGTCACGCCTCCCTGAAAATGTAGCTCCTTTATTTTGTATATACTGGATATAATGTGAAGCTCAAGTTCCCATTATCAGTGGAGTTAGGGGAAAAAAGCAAACCTGCCTTCCTTTCCATTTAAGACACAAACCTCCAAGGTGGGCTAGTAACTTACTGGTATTCGTAGCTGCTCCGTGGTAATGCTGATTAAAGAATTGTCTCCCCACTCTCCCGAGGCTGGAGTTTGTGGAGTTTAGCAAAAGGACCACCTCCCACCCCGTACTGCCCCACAGCCTCCCCGAAATGAACTGCCACTAATCTCCAGGCCTACGTCCCGGCCTTCAGGAAGCCACCGAGGGCCCCGGATTACCCAGGTCGCATAGATTCAATATCTGACCTCTGGGCATCTTCTATGTGGTCTGGGAGGGTCCAAGCCAACCCTGCCACTCCCAGGATCCCTGGCGCAGCGGGCGCCACGGCCTGCAGAGCTGTGCGCCTGCGCAGACCGCTCCCGTCGCTCTCCGTTTCCTCTCCCTCCCAGTGGAACTTGGGTAGCCGGCTGGATCCTTCAAGTTCCTGAACCTCTGCAAGCACAGTGAGTTGTTTGTTTTGTTGTTAAAATCCCACATGTAGGTGTGATGATCCATACAGTAAAGGCGTATCTCGGAGATACTGCAGGTTGGGTTTTAAACCACCAGAAGACAAACAAGTATCTCAATAAAGCCAGTCTCATGAATTGTTTGGTTTCCCAGAGCATATGAAAAGTTTTGTTTACACTATTAGAGACTATTAAGTGTGCCATAGTGTTACATCTAAAAAAAGCAATGTACATACCTTAATTAAAAATACTTTATTGCCAAAAATTTCTGAACATTGTTGCTGACAGACGCATGATGCAAGGTTGTCCCGGACCTTTAATTTGTAATATATATAATGTTTGCTAAGTGCAGTAAAACGAGATATGCCTATATTTCTTTTACCCTGACTTATGTAGCCATGTTCCCACAAATAATTGAGTAATATAACATTGTATGCATACATATACCACATATTCTTTCCCATTCATTTGTCCATGGACACAGGTGATTTCCCTGGCTTGGCTACTGCAAGGAACATGAGGATGGAGATGCCTCTTTGACATAGTGATTTCAGTTCCTTCAACTATATACTGAGAAGTGCAATTGCTTGCTCATATAGTGGTTCTAAATTTTTGAGGAACCTCCATATGTTTTCCATAGTGGCTGCAACAATTTACATTCCTACCAATAATGCACAAAGTTTCCTTTTCTCCACATCCTCTCTAATACTTATTATCGTCTGTTTTGTTTGTTTATTTGTTTTTTTTTTAAGAATAGCCATTCTAACAGGTGTGAGGTGATACCTCATTGTGGTTTTGATTGACATTTTCCCAATGATTAGTGATGCTGAACAACTTTTCATGTACATGTTAGCCATTTTAATTATCTTCATTGGAAAAACGTCTATTCAAGTCCTTTACCCATTTTAAATTGGCTTTTTGTTGTTGTGGTTGTTGCTATTGAGCTGTATGAGTTCTTCATATATTTTGGATATTAACCTCTTACCACATATGGTTTGCAAATATTCTGCTGTTTCATAGGTTACCTTTTCATTTTGTTGGTTGTTTCTTTTGCTGTGTAGAAGCTTTTTAGTTTGATGTAGTCCCACTTTTAAATTTTTTAAAAAAATTTTGTTTCTTGTGCTTTATGATTATGTGCAAAAAGTAAATTGCCAAGGTCCTATGTCAAGGGTCTTTTCACCTGTATTTTCTTCTAGGGAATTTTATGGTTTCAGGTCTTTATTTAAGTCTTTAATCCATTTAAGTTAAATTTTGTGAGTGGTGTAAGATAGAGGTATAGTTTCATTCTTTTGCATGTGAATATCCAATTTTCCCCACACCATTTATTTTAGAGACTGTCTTTTCTCCATTGGGTATTCTTGGCTCCCTTGTCAAATATTATTTGACTGTATAAGCATGGGTTTATTTCTGAGCTCTTGATTGTGTTCCATTGGTTTCTGTGTCTGTTTTTATGCCAATACCATAGTGTTTTGATTATTTTAGCTTTACAATGTAGCTTGAAATTAGAAAGTGTAATACTTCCTGCTTGGTTCTTCTCTCTGAAGATTGCTTTGGCTATTCAGGGTCTTTTGTGATTCCGTATAAAATTTAGAATTTTTTTCTACTTCTGTAAAAAAAAATAAAAAGCCATTAGGATCTTGATAAGGATTATACTGAATCTATAGGTTGTTGTGGACATTTTAACAATATTTATTCTTCGAATCATGAATTCATGTTTTTTCCTTTTCATTTGTGTCATCAATTTCTTTCCTCAATGTCTTGTAGTTTTCAAGGTAGAGATCTTTCACCTCCTTGGTTAAATTTATCCCTAAATATTTTATTGTTTTTGATGCAGTTGTCAGTAGGGTCATTTTCTTCCTTTCTTTTTCAGATAATTTGGTCTTAATGTATAGAAACACAAGTGGTTTTTGTATGTCTATTTTGTGTAAAGCAACTTTACTGAATATTATGATTAAATCTAACAGATCTTTCATGGAGTCTGTAGGGTTTTCCATATATAAAATCATGCCATCTACAAATAAAGACAATTTTGCTTCTTCCTTTGGAGTTCTGATGTCTTGTTCTGTTTTTTTTTTTTTTTTTTCCTTGCCTGATAGCTCTGACTAGAACTTCCAGTCATATGTTGAAAAGGAGTGGTGAGAGTGGGTACATTTGTCTTTTTCTTGATCTTAATGGAAAAGCTTTCAGCCTCTCACCATTGAGTATGATGTTAACTGTGGTCTTGTCATATATGGCCTCTATTATGTTGAAGTGAATTTCTTCTATAACTAACTTGTAAAAGTTTTTAAAATCATGAATGGATGTTGAATTTTGTCAGATGCTTTTTCTGCATCTATTTAGATGATCATATGATTTTTATCTTTCTTTCATTCTGTTAAAGTCATGTACCACATTTATGATTTGTAAATGCTGAACCATTCTTGCATCCAAAAGATGAATCTTATTTCATCATGGTATATGATCCTTTTAGTGTGCTGCTGAATTTGGTTTGCTAGTATCTTTTATTGAGAATTTTTGCATGTATATTAATTAGGAATATTGGCCTGTGGCTTTCTTTTCTCATAGTGTCCTTACCTGGCTTTGATATCAAAGTAATGGTGGCTTTGTAAAATGAGTTTGGGAGTGCTCCCTTCTCTTTGATTTTTTAAAATGAGTTTGAGAAGGATTGATGTTAATTCTTCTTTAAATTTTTGATAAAATTCAGCAATGAATCCATCTGGTTCTTTTTTTTTTTCTTTTTTGGGAGATTTTTGATTACTGATTCAATCTACTTACTAGTAATTGGTTTGTTCAGAATTTTCTAATTCTTCCTGATTCAGTGTTTTAGGAAGACATGATTCAGCCCATAACAATAACCTTTATTAATTTAATGAAGTTAATGAGACTATTTTCATGAATGAGTGTTGTGTTATATCAAATCTTTTTATGTACCTTTTGAAATAATTGTATGATGCTTCCTTAATAGTCCATCAAAATACTTAATTACATGAATTGCTTTTCTAATGCTTAATCAAGCCTAATTTTATCATGATTTATTATCTGCTTGTAGTATTTCTGAATATGACTTACTAGAATGTTACTGAAGAATTCTGCTTCTATGTTCTTTAGGGATACTACCCTTCAGTGTTCCTTTCTTGTTTATCTTTATTTGATTTTGGTATAAGAGTATATAACACTGGCATTATAAAATGAGATGTAAAATGTTCTCTCCTATTATGTGTACAGTTGATATTATTTATTAACTTATGTTTGGTAGTTTATGCCAGTGTCTCAATCTTGTCTTAGGATTCTTGAGAAAAGTATTTCAACTATATATCAATTTCCTTAATCCATAATGGAAACTTTAGGTTACCTATATAGTTTTAAAAAGCGCAATAGTAGTTTTATTGTGTGCCAAAGATGGAAAAGTAAATGAGATGTTGTAGAGGAAAAGAAAGATCTACCCCTTCAGGCTTAAAGACATTTTGAAAGGAGAAGAAGATGAGAGTTGGGGGAGCGGTTGTTGGGATATTTTTGTCCTTTTCTTTCCAGGCCAAATTCTCCCATATCACAGAATACTAAAAGCAAGACAGAGAACTGAGATAATTTTGCCTCACTTTTTGTTGAGGTTATGCAAGGAATTCTCCTCAAAGTTGCCTTTGAAATAGTATAGTGATGCCCAATAGGTAAGCAGAAATAGAGAGTCCATATTAGTTTTTACAAGTGGTCTCCTACTAAAGCGATTATTTTTTTGTTATGAAGGCATATCCAGTCACTTGCTCTCTTTTTTTAATCAGTACACTAAAAACCCCAAGTTCACATTTCTCCAAGAAAATATTAGAAAATCTCTCTTAGCATGGACAGTGCTTAATTAATTTTTGATGTTACTAACCAAGGTCCCATAAAAGCAAACAGTTAATTCATTTAATCAAAAGGTCTTTTATTATTATTTCAATGTGGTAATTATACTTTCTTTGCCTTTAGTGAGGCGTATATATGTAACTGGGTAGAGTGAAGTAAATTTCAGTGTTATGGGCCAATGAGAAATATTGGTTAATTTTTTTTCCCACAGAACCTAATACTGGCTCAGTGTATTTAAGTCACAGTTTCTGTAAACTTTTACAGCAGAATAATATGTTCTCATAATATTTTTTTAGGTAAAGCCTAAAATTTTAATTTTGGAAATCAGTATTTTAATCTTAAAGAAGGTTAAATTATTATAATCAATAACTGTACTTCAAAAAGCTAAATTTAAGGAACTCTATGTGTACATATTTGACATAATATAAAAGAAACTATTACCTTTATATCTGTATGTCCTCTTTAACCACTAGAATATGATAATGCTATAAAAATATACAAGCAGCCCAGTTCTAGAATCATACAAGCAAATCGTTCTTTGACGCTTAAGAAAATCATTACTTTGCTTTTGGTCTTCCATTTTTAAGTAATAACTTTCAAAATAGTTTTAACACTAACCGAAATTCTCTGTGTAAACTAGAATAGAGTTGATCCTAGATTCTGTAAGTGACAATTTTAGGAAGCACTATAGCAAATATACAACATGCAAACTACTTTTATGAATGATATTTATGCTTATGTGTATCCTCTACCTGATTCACAACACACGTTTTCACTTGTTCCATTTTTGGGGATGTATTTTGATAATCTTTTATCAAGTAATTGCTGATAATTGATGATAATCAAATTCCAGTGAGGATTCCAGTCTTTAAAAAAAGAACACACAGAAAATTGATAAGGCTACTGCTTTCCCCAAGTTACCAGCATCCCCAGCTGGACTGTTTATACAATGGTTCCCAACTGGTTTTCCTATTTGCCCACTCATCCCAATTGTCTGTTCTCCAAACATCAGCCAGAGGGCTTTTACAAATTATGCCATTTTTCTTTTCAAATTTCTCTGATGACTTCCTGTATTACTCAGGACAAAGCCAAAGTCCTTAATATTGTACACATGACCCTCCTCTTGGATCTGAATCATCTTTTACTCAATTCTGTAATTAAATTAGATCATAACAAAAAGATTGCTGTGACTCTTCTAAGTAAAAGAGCAAACCCCAACCCACAGAAAACTCACTATCCTTTTACCTGGCTCTATATTTTTTTCATTAGAATTGCTCGTACCTGATACATACCATGCTATAGGTATATATGCCATATACATATAAATTAAGTACATATACATACATACATTACATACATGCATACATGTACATATACACACATCTGTCACATTTATATAATACACATATACCTAATGCAGCTGTATGTTTCACACCCCAAGAATACCTATAACTTTGCATGTCATATAATTAACATCTGTATTTCACCACAGGATATGTGTGTTTTCACACATGCCTGTGTGCCATTTGTTTTCTCTCAGTCTTTTCTCATAAAAATGTAATAATCATGGAAAAATACATTTGGTTTTTTTGCAACACTGCATTTCTTTTTCTAAGAGAAGGCCTGGCACATGCATAAAAACTAATGAGCGTTTATTTACTAATGCCACTTATTAATATTAATATATTATAAACATTAATTAACATTAATTAATATATTATAAACATTAAATGTTAACATAATAAATCATTAAATGAATTAATGCATTTTCTCTAGCCATTTTTTCTACTTTAATAAGGAAGATTTTATGGTTAATGTCTACATGTAAGATGAAAGACATTGTAAACCTACATACTTATTTGTATATGTACGTTATCTATACAGTGATTTGTTCAATTTGTTGTTCTACCTATCTGACTGTATTATGACCTATTTATATGCTTAAGTTACTCAAAAGCTCTAAGTTAGGTGTCTACCTTAAGTGATTTTTCTCTGCAGTTGCTGCCATTCCTCTAAGTTCTCTGTCCAGTGCTGTGCAACTGCAAAACTTCCTAAGCAGGAAGGAAGCTGAAGAAACTGCCCACAATGGCATTCTAATTTTAGCTAATTCTAACAAAATCTATTTCAGATATCAGGGGTGACAAAAGGAGAGATTAACAAAAATCTATATAGGTGATTTCACACACTTCAGTGGAGTCTAATTTTTATGTGACTCTGTGATTAATTCCTCTAAGCCAGTTTTGACAGGATTAGATCTGACTGAGAATCTCTCTTAATATGATTATGTGATTATCTTGAGATTCTTTTTTTATTTCTCTTTTTCCTACATCTTATCAATTGGGAAAGGAAACCCTATAACTGTATATGTTGTTATTTAGAATTTCCCAAGTCTGAGCACACCAGCCTTTAAGATGTAAGAATTTTAGGACAAACTCATGAAGATAAATATGAATCCTCACATCTGCTCTGTCAACCAAGTATACTTGCTTCATAGTTTGTACATCCCTCAATTCATACTGAGTGATTGTTTTCAAAATATTATGACTGATATTTCTATGGTCTAGAGAAAGGACTTGACTTTGACAAACCAGAACCAGGTGTTCAGAATAGCAGGATGGTTGACTAGCACATCTGAAAGCAACAGTTCCAGGCAATGTTTGCCAAGGCCTTGGCATGCATCATGCTTTCTTAGAAAGCTAAGAAATTTGATAACTTTAGAAGAATATTCTAGAGATTATTTCTCATTTATATGGGTTTTAAAAACCAGTTCAGAATACATTTGCAACAAGAGTTCTCTCTAAAAGTAGAATTCTCATGACATCAGACTTAAGTTAAGCTAATTATAATTTTATTTATAATTTTACATTTAATTTGTAATTTAAACTCTAACTACTATGTATAAAATAGATAAACAAGGTTATACTGTATAACACAGGGAACTATGTTCAATATCTTGTAATAACTTATAATGAAAAAGAATATGAAAATGAATATATTTATATATGTATGACTAAACTATTATGCTGTACACCAGACATTGACACAATATTGTAAACTGATTATACTTCATTTAAAAAAATCATCGATGTCTGTAAAAATAAGAAATATCTGACTATTATAGAATGAAGTAAAATATCTGAATTTTCCAGAGGCTGGCTTCTTTACATCTAGGCAAAGAACTGTGGCTCTGGGTGAAATATTTCTCATAAGAAATACATTATTTTTGTTTATTTATTTTTAAAAAATTCTTTCAAGTGGGTATTTGTTTTGGGTAGATGGCAACTGGAACTAAGCTACTTTTGTTAATCAAGTACATTCATCAGCAGTCCTCACCTAGAACTTCTTTGATAAACAGCTTCACCCTTGGAGAATCTGTTCCTTCTTGAGTTGAAAATTAGAGAGAATGTTGAACAAGTAAAGAACAGTGAGGCAGAGGGTAAATAAGTATATTCATTTTTTAGGAATAGAAACATTGTTTTTATTAGGCATCACGTAAAACCAGAGTGTACCAAAAAGTTCAAATAAGGTATGTCTCAGAATATTTAAACAAGTTTTTCTTTATCTTAATTGTATGGCAAACATGTAAGTAACAATATAGCAGCAAGCATTAATATTTTCTAGAGTTACTTATTGTCATTCAATAAGACTGAGAAGTTGGATGCAGTAACTGATAATGAGATAATGAGACTTGCCTGAACAGAGAATTTATTGACATAGTTGCAGAGATTGGGGAGTATTTCAAGGAGAAAAAAGGAGAAAATAATCCTGGTCAAAGTAGAACTATAGGAAAAGCTGTAGGGAACAGATGGGTGAATTACATGATAGAATAATACAAGAAAGGCAGTCAATATATAATTGTTACATTTATGAATAATCTTTCTCTCTTGTTGATAGTAGTTTTAATATTTGTAATTTTTTTAAAAATTAGAGCTTCTTTAGGGAAAAATGTTTACATTACTGTAAACATTTGATAAATTACTCAAAATTTTGAGTGGTAGATTTTTCTAGACTTTAAGCCTCCAAACACTGAGTACCTGTGTGTTATACCAAAGTATTCTTATGTGATCCAGCACATGTGAAGAACAAATGAATAAATGAATGGATATATGAGGCAATGGTACTTCCACATGGTTGCTTTCAATGGTTACTTGGTAGATATTTAAAATTTCTGGAGAAGGAGTAAAGGCCAGTAAACTGTCAGAATGCTGTATTATCCTCTGATCTGTTAAATTAGTTACATCAAATTAAAGAAGATCTTTGGCTTAGAGAATAAAAATTGTATTTTGCAGATATTATTCAGGTGGCATTTACTGTTATGCTTTACTCTGTCTTATTTAGACATTTAAAATATAAATAATAATTATCTGTATTATGGCAATTATGACAGTAAATAACAGAAAATTTTATATATGTAAAGAAAAAATGGTTTTTGAACCACCTATGAAGAGAAATATGCTGCCCGGTTCCTCCACATGCTGCAAATTCAACCAACCAGTACTGTGGTATTGACTGTTGAAAATATCTGAATGTAAGTGAACCCAAGCAGTTCAAACCCCATTGTTCAAGGATCAGTGTCTACTATAATTTGTGCTATAAATGTGTATTTTGTCAACGTACAGACTGTCGCTATTAAGATCTGGAATAAACTGGGCATAGTCATGGCCTTTAGAAAGGCAGGGTCGTGAGTGGGCATAGAAAAGGGTCAGCAGCAAGACTTTCTTAGTGTTAATCCCTTTGAACTTCTGCGTTTTAGACCATTTTGCTTTTGCCTTTTACAAAAGAAGGTGTTAAAAATATTTAAATATTTGTCTAAGTAATTAATGAATTGAAGAGTTCATGTTATCAGTTTAATTTACTGATACAATCAAATAATTGGAAGCTAATATAAAACTTTTAAGAAGTAAAAAACAGTGAAAGGATGTGTTTATAAATTGATGTTTACATAATCAAGTACAAATTAGAAATAATCTCTTTATGCAGCTGGTTTCTCAGGACAGAACTACAAAAAGACGACATAATTTACTGGTTGTTACCAGTTTCTGATGGTCAGAAAACAAAGAGCCACTTTTTAAAGAGCTTACAAACGGACAGTTATTTGATAATGTAGTACTTTTTTTTTGGCGTGGTCCTGATAGAACCATCACAGCAGCTTGGTATGGAGATCATTTTTATGAATTCATAGGCTATTCACTTAAGGAAGATGAACAGAGAGAGAAATGTTTGGCTATTTCATTTTTAGAATTTAATTTTCTTGGAAAAAATCTGTTTCTGTATCAAATATTAATAGATATTTATAAATGGAAGTATATGTTAGAACAGAGCTGAGGGACTGTGAGGAATTTTTGCTTTCTTAATATTTTTCTTAAATTTATACAACTTGTAAAATAAAATAAATACACATTTGATATATTTATTTTATCAGATAAAATCAATGAAGATTGTTTACTGAAAGAGCTGGCTATCTCATAACAATGCCATTTATATTTCACTAGCTTTACTTATAAAATATTTTACTTCATAAAATAGTAGTTTTGCCCCAACACTTTTCAAACTAAATTAGCAAAATAATTCATATATCACGTGTATCTTGGAATATGACAATTGTATTTTCCCCTATGTCATTGTTTTCTATTTTTTACAATCATTTTTAAGTGATATTTGTTATATTTGCTCCTTTATTTTATTATAAAGTATATAAATATATTGCATACAGTTTTGAAAATGTTCCGTTGATGTTACAAAAGTCAGTGAAAAAATCAACTATGTTTTGGTTGAGATTTTTGAAAAGTGTTGTATCTATTGAGTACATTCATATAGGTGTGTAAGTTAAGTCTTGCTGAACTATTGTAGCTCTTTCGGCAGACTAGGGCTTCATGATCAACTCTGACATAAATAAATGATCTGGAAGAGTTATTAATATTTCTCCAAATCACTGGGCTCATGCCTTGCCAGTGGCTCACAAATGTGGCAATATGTTTCAGCACCTGGCATTTTTCATTTTTTATAATCACATATTAAAACAGTTAAACTCACAAGAAATTGCTAAATTAAGAAAATCATATCTTTTCTTTAAAGATATTTTTTCTAAATAAGATTTTATTTTTAGGAAATTAATCAGTGTATTAAATTTTATATACGACATTCACTGTAGATTAAAATTCTAAGTCAGATAGTTTTATCATAAATAGAATCTTTATCAGAATAAAATACATTCTAGTTACATTCTATCTTGATGCTATTGTATTATTCCAAAAATTTTCTTTAGAAATCAGTCTACCCCCATTCAGCAACTCTCACTTTAAGATAGACACCAAGTTATGACTATTTGATTATTTTTATTAACTATATGTGTCCCTTTCTAGTTCCTGCTTACTTTCTGATAAATAGAATAAGACAATTATCCTTAATCTTAAATCTTGAGCTCTCTCTCATACATCTCCAGATAATATTGGCATTGCATTCTTCAAGGTGCAGTAGCTTTCTGTTTGCTAAATTTACACTCAACATTTCCTACCTTTTTTCCTCTTTATTTATTTATTATTAATATATGTAATACATACCATCATTCTGCAAGACATCAAAGGCCAGATACTTCTAGCTTCATTTCTTTCAGGGTTATCAGCCTCTCTGCAAGCCACCAGATTTTGCTAAGCCTTTCCTCACACTCTCTCTCTAATCTGTCTTTATTTCCCAGTATTAACGATTAGTTCAGGCCCTTACCATTCTTTGATTGTGCTATAATCTCGCTTCCAGACTCCAAGGAGAAATATATAACTATTGTTCATTTCTGAATATTGTAGCTTAGAAAATGTAAAATAAGACAATGAACAAAAATGGTCTCAGGAGAATATACCTTCTAGCAGGTTGTTTTTCTGTTCATTTTAAAATGTGGAAGTCTCATTATAGAATTTGATCCTCATATTTCTAGTAACACATAAAAAGAATTGAAACATAATTTTGATGGATGGTATCAGCTGGAGTCTAGAACTCTGATGCCCAAACAATTCTAATTACTTGTATGGGAGGTATTGACCTAGTCCTACAAACTCAATTTTAATTCAAAGGAAGATCTAATGAGGAATACAGTAGAAGCTCTGCAACATTTTCAATTACACATGTGGCTTAGCTTTTTAAATAGAAGTTCCTATATCCATTTCTCAAAAATCAATGGCAAAATCTATACTAAATTTGAAGTGTAGCCCACACACAAAATGCATATTTACACATACACATGCCTTAAGAATTGAGAAACTGTTTCTTCTAGACCATCTCAGCTGAAAGTAAAAACACTTGAACTGATCAGCCAAAACTGTTTGTTTTCCTTGATAAGAACAAAGAAAGCAAACAATACGTTTGCATACAGTAAGTCTCTTACCTTACTTTATAGTCTCTTAACTTTTAAACTACTATTATTTCAGATATTTAAATTACATATTGTATGGATCAGAGTATGGTAGTTGTTTGATGTTGATGTTGATGAGAGTCCCTGATAAGAAGCAGCTAATTCTGTAATAATGTACAAATTTGGTTGCTTTCTTCTTAAGCATATAGAACTTTATATTTTTCTTCAAAATAACATTTAAAGAATGGTCAGTAACACCTATTTCCTCATTAATTTGTAAGCTTCAAGGCAACCTGGGCTGTATCTGCTTTGCTTTTTCTTTATCTTGTTGGCTGTCAAAGTTTTATGTATATTTCTTGAATGAATGGGTGATGCAAGTCTGCAATTCAGGGCTGAATAAGGTAAGTATTCTAAAGAGATACAGTTAATTCAGAGCGCTGGTGTTTAAAGTCTAGTTAACAAGATGAGGAAAATAGTACTTGAGAATGGATTAAAAAATGGATAACACAGGAAACTATATTCAATACCTTGTAATAGCCTGTAAGGAAAAATAATATGAAAAGAATGTGTGTGTGTGTGTGTGTGTGTGTGTGTGTATGTAATTGAATCAGTATACTGTACATCAGAAGTTAACAACATTGTAAACCAACTGTATTTCCATTTAAAAAAGTGAGTGGGAATGAGATCTACTGGCATGAGTAGAGAGACTCAAGGAGGAAGACATGTAGGAAGAAAGGGCATGCAATTGAATAATCATAATCTGGTGCCCAGGTACTATTTCGTTTATGGATATGTATGTCAGTTGTATGCAGTTTTCAATATTTGGGTAAGGAGGGAATAAGTGACTTCTGAGCTTCCCTAAGCTTTTTGTTGTCTGGAGACTAATTTAATATATTCCTTGTGTGTGTGTGTGTGGAGCACCAGGGGAGAGCACGCTGCATGAGAGTGCTTTTCTGGAAGTTGATATCAGGAGCAGAAATGAGTGAGTGGGGAGAGTGAGTCAGACAGGGGAGGGAAAGCTATAAAAAGTGTGTTAATAAGCTGTTTATTCTGTAGGCATCTGGGGCACAATTCTGCTGGGGACTGAGTAGAATATACTTCAGGATTGTCAAGGCTTTATTTCCACTTGCTTCCCTCTACTCCCTTTAAAAATAAATTCCATGAAGGCCATTCTGACTTTGATCACTTTCTTTTCAGTTTTCTTTCTTTTAGTTTTTTTTCATTTTATATTATCTAAGTTATTATCAGGGAAATGCTTTAAGATTCTAGTAGTTATGCCTTAGGGATGAGTTTATAAATCAAAGTGAGTCTTTTATTTTGCTAAGAAAATGAAACAATTCAATTTTTAATATATGTATGATGGTCAGTAATTCTGGGTACACTTAATCTGATTTCCTATTACAGCCTACAGATCCATAACAAATATTTTTCTTTTCTTTACTAGGTTGACTTTAAGCTTAAAATTGACTTTTACTAAAAGGGAACAAATTGCTTTGGATTTTTGTCTATTTGTTTTTAATGTGCATAGACTTAGACTATCATTATGCAGCAGAAAAGGCCTTGTCATCCTTTGCATTTTAGTGTGTGGTATCTAACACAGTCCAGGTTAAACCATAGGAGTTTAGGAAAGACCTGGTGATAGTTTGGTCATTAAAATCAGGTATTACTTTTTCCACTTATTTGGAAAATATTTCAAGGGTGTAGAAAATACTGTTTTTCACTCTTTAAAATATGGACTACAATTTATGAATTACAATTACAAATTACAATTTATAAATAAAAAATTGAGAAGTCAATTACCTTTCAAAAATGAAAAATGATGTGACATAACTAGCTTTTGAACTGATTCTAAGGCTATTCTTGAAAACCGTTATGTGCTGCCTCATTATGCAATCCTCCTGTGGTGAACTTCCCATTGATACAAACTTCCTAGCGAGCTATTTGATAAAATAAAATGAGATCTTTAAAACAGACATATCTTTTGATAGAATAATTCTGAATCTAAGAATTAATTGCAAGGGAATGATAAAGAATATATACATCAAATTATATACAAGGGGATCATCACAGTATTTTTGATAGTAGAAAACTGCCAGATAAAACTAAACTTTTGTACTGGAGGATTAGCTAAATAAATTATGTTACAGTCAAAGCATGAAACACTGTGCTTCCATTTAAAAATCATGTATTGTAGAATGCCAAGTTATATGATAAAATGTTCATAATTAAGAAGTAGGATACTAAAAGTTTATGTTCACTACCATCTTTTTATTGAGTATGTGGGTACAGCATTTGGAAGAGACTATATCAAAATGATCCTCTCTGCCGGGTTGGATTATGGAAAATTAAAAAATAATTTCAGTATGTTTTCTTTAATTTTCAATTTTATGTGAAATCATGTTTGATTATTAAGTTAGTAAGTAAATACATACATAAGAAATTATTGCTGTGTACTCAGACTTAATATTTTACTGAGTTAAATAGATATAAATGGATCAATTTTTAACATAACATGAAAACTTAAGTGTTTTCACAGGCGAAAGGCTTTCCAACTCTCAATATCTAAAGAGATAAGCAAATAGTAAAAATTAGGAAAACTAATAAAGAATCACATTAACATTCCCAGTATGTTCCTTGTATTAGTTTCCTAGAGCTACTATAAAAAAAGTACTACCAACTTTGTGGATTAGAACAAAAGAAATTCTCTCACAGTTGTAGGCACCAGGAGGCCAAAATTAAGGTGTGAAGGGCTTCACTCATTCCAAAGACTCTAGGAGAAAATTCATCCTTGCCTGTCCAGCTTCCGGTGATTGCAGGCATACTTTGATTGGGATTACATGGCTCCAAACTCTGCCTCTGTCTTTACATGTCCTTCTTGCTGTGTGTCTCTGTGTCCCAAACCTCCTTTTTTTTTCTCTTATAAAAACATCAGTCATTGGATTGAGGGACCACTCTAAATCCAGGATAATCTCATTTTTAGATTCTTAATTGCTGCTGTAAAGTCTCTGTTTCTAAATAATTTCACATTCATAGGTATTGGAGGTTATAGGTATTGGACTTGAACATACCTTTGGAGGGGCTACTATTCTATTCACTGTCTTTGCACTGGCTATAGACATGGCATGGTTACCTCCCTTACTTCCTTCGAGTATTTGCTCAGATGTTACCCACTCAATAAGGCTTTTTCTGATCATCCCATTTCAAACTACAACTCCCATCTTGTATTTACTTCCAATCATCCTACCTTGAATCTTGTAACAAACCGTACGATTTCATATGTATTATGTTATGGGCGCATATGTATTACTCATGCACGCACATGTGTAAATACCATTGGAGCAGATATTCTGATGGTTTTCTCTATGGACTTCTAACAAGCAACTAGAATATTACAGTTGATCATAAATATTGCTTAAGTTAATTGAAAGTCATATCACTCCTCTCTTTACAGCCATCTGAAGGCACCTCCTTTCACTCATCATGAGATATTTACATTCATTCAATCTGTAATTTTTTGTGTGGAATATAATGTAAGAATCCATTAGACATAAATGTACAGTTTAAGTAAGTTATAAACTAACATTTATGTAACCATTATTTAGATAAGGAAATAGAATATTGCCAGCACCCCTAGAAAGTCCACATATGTGTTTTCCTGGTCACAGTTTCTTTCCTATTTCCTAGAGGTTACCACTGCTCTGACATTTGTGATAATCACTTCTATACTTTTTTTTGATTACACTTTCTTACACCTATGTAATTATGCATCAATAAACAGTAAAGTTTCATGCTTGAAAAAAATATGTATGTAGGTTTATCCTTTTCATCTTTTAAATACTTTAAATAAATACATACATAAATAGATCCATACCATATGCAGTTCTGTTTTGCTCTTTGCTTGTTTTTGGTGACAAAATTATGTTTTTAAATTCCATAAATATTATTGAGGACAGATATACATACTTTTCGTTTTCCTCACTGTGGTCATAACGTTGTATAAACATACCTATTTGATCCACACTTCTACCACTTTTTTTTTGTTTCCAGTTGGAGTTATGAGTAATGTTGTTATAAACATTCTGCACGTTTAACCTGCCACACATAAGCATGAAATACCATAGATTATATAACATAGAGTTAAATTAGTGAAATATAGCATATTCAACTTGAGGAAGTGGACCAAACTCTTTTGCAAATAAATATTATTGATTCTACTTTAACAGCATTGTATTATTCCACATTTTCTCTAGTACTAGGTTTTGCCAGATTTTTAATGTTTGTTGAGTGTGGAGAAATACTTAACATATTGATTTTAATTTTCATTTCCCCAATTACTAGTGAAGTTGAGCACTTTCATGTGCTCTTTGATGTTTGGATTTTCTCTGTTGTGCAATGCCCATTGAAGAAATTTTTCTCATTTTTCTACTTGGTGATTGTTGTTTTCTATTGATTTGTAGTGGTGTTCGCATATTTTGAATATGTGCCTGTATAGGTTTATGGGTCACAATTTTCAGACTCAGCATTTGCTTCTCTGTTACTTGATGGTCTCTTTTAATAAATAGAAGGCCTCAATTTTAACGAAGTCAAATTTATCAATCATGGACTATAATTATTGCCTTTTGTGTCTTGTTTAAGAGTGTTTACTATACTAACATCATGATGATACTTTCCTGTATTTTAAGTATGGCCTTACAGATTTAGCTATGTAACATACCTGAAATTAATTTGGGAATATGGGGTATAATATGGGCTCAGTTTCATTTTGTTTTTCGTATAGAATGCCTCCAATGACCCTTTTCTGAGTATTGTAATGATTAGAATTCCCCGTTGTTCTTCATCATTATCATTATAATAAATCAAAAAGATATTTTACTAGTTTGTACCTCTACTTAGAATATCATTCTTTCTTTATGAAGTGATAATATGACTATATCCTATCTTTGCTCAGTCATCATTTCCTTGTACAGGTCATTCCTAACCACTTTATCTAAAATGGCAATCCTCTATGAGTCTTAATCCCCTAAGTCATTTTCTTTTTTCCTCATAAAATTAATTAGTACTTGAAATTATAGTTTATTTTTATTTATTAAACAGTTTATTATCTCTCTATATAGTTTAGAGGAAAGGAATTTTGCGTTATACATTACTATAACCTGTTTGTCTAGCACAGTGTTGTAAAACATGCTATAAACATTTGTTGAATGAATGAATGAGTGAGGAAATTAATTTAACAAAGAAGATATTATCCTGTTAAAATATCCAAAAAGTATCCTGTTATAGTATCAATGCCTGATCATTAAGAAAACTAAAAATATGAGCAAGGAGATAGAATAACATACTCAGATGTGTGAATGGGGAAAAAAATTCAGGCCACAGTTCAGAGAAAGGATTGGCAAAAAAGGGGATGATAGGCAGGGAGGTGAGGTAAGAGAGAGAGCACAAGAGATATTATAATTTTGGCTTGCATGTTATGAAGCCTGAGAACTCCCAAGATCTGCAGTTGGCAAGCTGGAGACCTAGGAGAACTATATGGTTCCAGTCCAAATCTAGAGGCCTGGAACCAGGAAAGCCAATGGTATAAATTTCAGTCCAAAGCCCAGCAGGTTTGAGGCCTAAGAAGAGCTGATGTTTCAGTTTGAGGATGAAAGCAGGAAGACTGATGTCCCAGTTCAAGCCAGTCAGGCAGGAGTTCTCTCTTACTTGGAGTGAGTCAGCCTTTTGTTCAATTCAGAGCTTCAACTGATTGGATGAGGGCCACTCACATTAGGGGAGACAATCAGCTTTTCTTAGCCCATCTATTCAAATGGTAATCTCATACTAAAGCGTCCCTACAGGTTTGTCCAGAACAATGTTTAATCAAATATCTGGGCACCTCATGACTCAGTCAAGTTGACCCATAAAATTAACCATCACGCTGTCAATGAACAGTAAGGGTATCATGACAACAAAGGTACAATTAGAAAAACTGAGTCAGCATTTTCTAGAGGACATCAGTTGAATTTGCTGATCAGTTAAATGGAGATTGCTGGGGAGAATAATGCCATTAGTTGAAGTAGGAATTTAGGAAAAGAGTGAAGGCTCAGGAGGGTGATTGTGGGATTTTTTTAACAAATAAAAAATTGGTGAAATGATTTGAGATATAAAATTGTAGCATCTCAACAAAGGGATCTGTATCAAGAAGTGAGGCGGGGGCTAGTGATAGCAGTAAACAAATCAGCTGATAAGGGGTCAGGGGAATAAACCTGATTAAAAACTTTAGCATTAGATTGATAGGAGGAGTAAACTTGAGGTCACTTGACATTAATTTATGTCATATCTGACCTTTGAGTATGCAGTTTCTGGCCACTGGAAAAGCTGTTGTGAAATTAGGTTATTTGCATAGCAATTTTACAAAAAAAGTCTCCTTCAAGTTGTTATCCATTGTTTTTATATGATATATCCATATAACAAATTAAAGATAAATGTATTATAATGAGTCATAAAATATTATAAATATATGTTGTTGTGGTTATGTGTAGAAATTTCTTGATTTTTTTTAATATAGTAGGGAGTGACTCTCCACTCATCAATAAAATAGCACTTAAAGCTCGATATACAAAGAGTAATTTATTTTATACAGCAGACCTTTTTTCCTTGGTTGATTTGAAAAGCGTACTCAGGGGCTAGTATGATACAAATACTGCCAGGTTGTCTTTAGTATACATCTTAAAGCAAATGCAAACAGACACATCCTACTCCATATTTATAAAGATATCACAGGGGATTAAAACAATCAAAACTAAGAATTTTTGAAGGAACTGAATGCTTTTTTCTCTGTTTCTCTGATATAACCAAAGTTTTGCTACCCTTGGAACAATAGTTGCATATAGAATGGAAACATCCCAGCACATACTTTCATGTGAGTGAGAGACATCTAATATCAACTGGCAATGTCCTTGTTCACCAAAGTGCTGCTGGATGCCTTTGAAATCACCACTTAAACTCCCTCTTCCCAAGGAGCATGAACAGAGCTCTACATTTTCTGTATTAATCTGACTTATAAACAGTAGACTATACCAACGTAAATGTCAAAACATAAGTAAGAATGTGCCTTTTTTTGAATATGAAAGTGTACTACATTCCATGTGCAGTAAAATATGGAGACATAAACATTTAAAATGTTGATTAAATATGGAAGCAATATGATTTAAGTTTAGTTAGCGTTGATGTTCAGACTATTGAAGGTACTTTAATTTCTCAGTAAATCAGCCAACCTTACAAGTGACAAGTGAAATATAGAAATATTTAGAATCTTGTTGACTATTTAGAGATTCACATATATAGTCACATATATATTTTAGACATTTCCATATATTTCTTTAAATCTGTAAAAATATTGTCATTTGTTTTCCTGGGTTTAAAGTAAGCAATTTGCTCACTTCAGTTTTTAAAATGATTATGGAGACTTAGCCAGCAAGGGATGCTGGAAATCCTCCCCTTCTTTCTTTTTCAACCCTAACCTCATATGTAATAAATCATTTCATATAGATGATAATCTCTCTTAGATTCTTGATCCCGGTCTCACCAGAGATATATTCTTTGCAACTATAACTGAAGATTTTCTTCTTTTTCTGGGTAGTAGAAATCTTAATGAATATTCATCAGAATGAAAGGCTTTTAAAATTCAGGAGAGTAATGAAACTGCTGACAATTTGGTTCTTTCAATAGTTTAGATAGATGGGATTTAGAAGGAAAATACACTTTTTGTCTTACTTATCAAGGTAAGCCAATTTACTAATTCCCAAAGCAGATTAAATTTTGTGCCATTGATCCTTTTTTGCCACATCAGTTTTTATTATCCATCTCATTTTTGTCTCTGGTTGGATTCTGAGAAAAAAATACTTTTTGATAAATCTTGATTAACTACAAATAATATTTAAATCTGGTTTTGGTATAGTTATAAATTAAAAAATTATTTTGTATATGTGTACATATTTATTCTAAATAGATATTTTTGCTGATTTCTGAAAACTAATGTCTTCATTGTTATATAAATATACTAAATAGACTAAATATACTAAATATATTTAGTATATATATAAAATATAAATATACTAAAAATAGAGTATATTTTTAGATCTACTTGATAAAGAAAATGATTTTCTCAGGGCTTTAAAAAAATATTTATCTAATGGAGTTTTGATTTTAAAAAGGGTACATATATACTTTAAAAGTCTTCTTATTGAGTCCCCGTGGGACATTAATGTCCACATCTCAATATGTTTCTTGTCAAACCCAATATACCAGAGGCAAAAATAAATCCATTATATTTTGTGGTGTGTGTGTGTGTAAACAAGATAGCAGCCCTTTAAGAGAAAAACATGAAATGCAAGTCCTTAAAGCTGGATATTCAGAATTCAGGCCATTTTTATGCTTTTCTATGAAAGTTAACCTTAATAATGTAAGAAAACTGCTACTTTAAATAGATTACTTTTTTTTAAGGCTTTCAATTGTGGCAGTTTTACTAAAATTGTGTTTTGCTTAATTTCAGTTAAGCTTGAATCCAATACTTATTGAAAAAAAGATTTACTGTTAAAATATGAATGGTCTTGGTCCATGTTATTTTATATGAGAGAAACACGATCCCTATGCAATATGAGACCTTAAATAAATATTCCTTTATATCCTAGATTATATCCTACAGACATTTTAACACAATACAGACATTAAGAAAAAAACTGCAGAGATTTGACTTGTGTAACAAGTATTCATTGCAACTCAGAATTTCTTCTTTTAACAGATTTGACAAAATACATGATTGATTATGATTGTCATTCTTATATAAATTCTGAATTACCATTTTTGTTCTAGATCATGATAACCATTTTCAAGCATCATGATTTCTAAAACACAGACATAGAACTCTTCCTTAATCTCTCATTTCTAAAAGACATTAATAATATAAACTATAAAAACATATACATCAACAATGGAAATCTGTGATGTTTTTTAAATGTATGGAAACTGAAGAGATTTTTGTTTGATGAAGAATGTTCATTGCTAATATGCAGAATCTGTTTGCAAAATTAAAATCAAGACATCTAGTCAGATTCAAATTTTAAAGAGGCTAAACAGGGAAATTAAATTCAGCACAGTCCTGAGTAGGTCCTGGATCAAAGGGAAACAAATGCTATAAAGGAGAGTATTGGAGCAATTGGCAAAAATTAAAAAAATAGACTATATTAAATAATATTATTATATCAATGTTAAATTGCTTGAAGTGTAATATTGTAGTGTGGTTACATAAGATAATGTCCTTGTAAGGAAGCATGACGTCTAAAGTGTACCTTCAAGCAGACCAGGAAAAAGCTAATATGGATTATGTCTATATATTCAAACCTGTATCACTATATTTTTCTATATCTACCTATAATCAATACCTATACCTATACTATACCTATATGCTCATATCTATATTTACTTGTATCTATATTTGGAGAAGGAGAGACTCCTAATAGTCAAATATTCTGTGCTACCTATTTACCAGTTTCTCCTCCAGAAACACTCTTCTTTCTTTTCTACATTACTCCCTGCCCCCAGGGGACTGACACATATGGACCCCATCATAAGAGTGCCTATAATCTTTAGATTACTTTACTGATTGTATTGTGATATTTCTATTGACTTCTCAATTAGATTATAAAATTACTGAAAACAGTTTTATGGTTTTATGTCCTCAAATGATAAGGAGTGCTAATAACTAAGACTTGCCATGTATCAGGCTAGTTATAATTGTCACCTGCATTATGTTACTTAATCCTTCAAAACACCTATTATTTTGTTATTAATTTTATTTGTATTATACAGATGGGATAATGAAGTGTGGAGAACTTAAGCAATTTGCCTAATTTCACAATTGGTAATCTGCAGAGCCAGAATTCTTACTCAGGTGCCTGACACTATAGATGATGCTGTTTGTCAAGATCCATAGCCCAGAGCACACTGCCATGACTTAGCATTTTTCAGGGCACATCAGTAAATGCTTGAAAAAGAAAATCTTATGGTAATAATAGATGACTTTCAATACAAAGAAAGTAAAAAACAAGATTCAGTTTAATATTACATTGAAAAAGTAAGCCACATTATTTATTGTGAAATATAGTAGCACTTTTTCTTCTCAAATTATAATCCTTAGGATCTAGTGAATATTTTTAGCTCAAATAGTAAAATATAAGAGAAGGAAGAACTTTTGATGCATGCATTTTTCAGAGCTGAAAAGCCATTCTGTCATCATTAAATGGTGGCATTTTCCATCAAGTGTTAAGGCTTATTGGAAGAACACTGCTTTTCGTCGTAGTCTTTAACACCCTCTGACACATTGTGTAATTATTAGATTAGATGTTAATTTCCTGTCTCTTATAACTAAACTGTAAGTTCCATGAGGGCAAAAGCTTTTCCTATTTTGCTTACTGCTGTTTGTCCAGAGTCTACAATCATTACTGACAGGATACAAGTACCAGTAGATACTACTGGAATAAATGTGTGAATCATGAATGGATATAAATTAGATCCAAGGATAGCTGCTTTTACGGAAGTAAGGGACAAGATGGAAAAGGAGCACTCGGGATACATTCATTCCTCTCACAAAATACCACTGGTATGCAGCCTTCTGGGAAAGAAAGAAAATAGAAAATAGCAGGGGATTTAAAATACTTTGTTGACGTTTCTTAACATTAACATAAACACACTTCTTAGTTTCAAGTTAAATGTCTTCAGCACTGTTTTTTAGAATAATGCTTTCTAAACATGGACAACTATGTATTCATAGTATCTAGGAAACCTTTCCAAAGTAATCATTCTTGAGCCTTATCTCATCACTGATAAAACAATTTGTGGTAACCAATGACTTGAAATTCTAGTATATGACAGTTATGGTTTAGGCAAAAATATTAATGACACCAAAGCTAAGAATTCTATGTATAATTAAAGTAGAAGAGATATAAAGGTGTTTGTGATTTAAATGAAAGGACACTACACAATGTAATGTAAAAATACTGATTAGAAAGAAGTATATCTTAAATAGAGTCATATCTCCTATGTGAGAGCTGTTAAAGCCATCTTGAGTTCAAATACTAACTTTCATTATCAGAAGGTTTAAAAATCATTTGAAATAGAAGATACCCAGTTTTTCCATTCTAAAGATGATAAAAAATCTCTCTCCTAGGACTCTGAATGATCACTAAGCTCACCTAAAAAGTCATATTATAATAATGCAATAATTTTATAAATTTCTGGAAAATTAAACTGTGTCATAATTTCTGTCATAAACTGTGATGAAAGATAACATTGCAAGCCCACTTTGTAAGAAATGCTAATATATTCTTAAAGATTAAAGAGAGGGTTTGGGGTCTCTCGGATGTATGATTATTGGACTACACACTTGATGATGAATTATAATATGTGTAAGAATTTTTAATTCCATGCATAAGACTCATTCATGTATGAATCCAAACCATAATTTGTGAGTTCAGGTGATATTTCTAAGTAACTCTTTCTAATTTTTTCCAAAATAATATTACTGGTATGACTAATCATTACTGATTTTCCACTGACTTCAGTTGACTTTGGCTGATGAATAACAGTACAAAGTGTCAGTGGAATTGGGTTATTCACTCAACATTTTGCATATGAAATTTTGTCCTTCAAATTAATGGTATTTGAAAGGAACCTAGGCAACACTCTAAATAGAAACAGGAAGTGAGGAGTTGTGAAGAAATATAGCAAAACCTTAATTTATCCATGAACACTTTAAAATGTAATTAATTTTGCTTCTGTTTTGTCCTCACTGTCCTTTATAATATTTTCTACCATAAAACAATTTTTTTCCAAAGGCTAAAATAATTGTTTATACTTTTGTCCACCTGCATGTCTCAGTCCAGTCCTCCTCACAGTCATTTGCATGATTAGAAAGTTACCAAATTTTGCTTAACTAAGGTACACATTTTTGAAAAATTAGGTAAGTATTTTGTGTAAAGTTTTGGAAAACATCTATGTGCTTACATGATCACAGAGACAGTTTGTGCTGTTACAACCTAATAATATCAGAGAAACTCAGAGAAGCTATTAAACTATATTTCTAAAAATTCCTATATGCTTAATAGCCAGGTTATAATCTAATATGCATAGAAAAATTAATTGGTAACTCCATAAACCATTTTCTTATTTGCATGTATTTACATGTAATTTCAACTGTGAGTCCGCACTAGTATTTCCGTTTTAAACATCCAAATGAACTTCTGGACATCTTGATGATTTTGCAAATCCAACCTCCCTGTTGTTCACATCAATATGTTTCTAGTTACCCTTCATACAGTCTTTCAAACTGCACCTGACCAATCATCCATAGTTTCAAAAATATCCAGAAGGTGATTGTTTCTCACCACCTTCCAGCTTGGTCCATGTGATCATCATCTCTCATAGGGATTACTGTAAAATCTCTACCCTTGTCCGTATTTCTTAGACTTCATTCTCTTAATAAAGTAGCCAGTGATAGAATTAAACAATCCCAATTGTGTACCTCCTCTGCGCAAAGGAAAAAGTGCTTTTATATCTCACTTAGAATGATCTTCAAAGTCCAGCCACCTCACTCTCCCACAAGCCTGATGTCCCCTTTTACCTTTACCAAGTTCTCTGTCATTTACTCCACTCCACTCTTGCTCAAAGGTTTTCTTTTTGTTCTGCGAACACATCAGGCATACTTTTTTTTCCCTATGAGTCTTAGCAGTTACTTGCACTCTTTTGAAACACTTCGATTCATGACCTGCTCTCTCAGTCTCATCCAGTGTTCGCTCAAATGTTCTATTTTGAATGAGCCCTGCCTTGATTATCCTACGTAAATTTGCTTCCGTTTTCCTATTGATCACTAGCTTTCTTTTCTTACAGCTTTCTTTTTATCATCTGATATACTGTATATTTACTTGTTTGCTTACTATCAGTTTAGAATTTAAAAATCACAAAATTATGGATTTTTGTCAATTTTCTTGACTGCTCTTTTTCCAATTTCTTGGAATAATGCTTGGCTTATAATCTTATGCTCATGAGTTGATGAATTATTAGAAATGAAATAGCACATTTTATGGCTGGTATTTTCTTCCAGAAAATTGGACACTTTTAATGGATGTTTTCTCATAGAAAAAGCTTCTCAAGAGAAGGCATACATCAGAAGAACAGCTATTCCTACTGTTATAACGATATGTAAAACAGATTACTACCTGTAGAAATACCATCCCTATAAAAAAAAATTGCCTCCATTTTATGCACAACTTTGATCTAAAGGACAAAGCGCTCGTTTCTTTTAAGCAGGTAATATTAAAATTCACATTGTTTATTGGATAATGAAGCTAGATCTTGTTACAGGGTTCAGAAAAATTCAGACATTTATTCAGTAAATGAAACACTAAATAAAAATAATATATGATAGTTCTGTCAGTTACCTAATAACTTTTAGAAGTCGACATAAAAGCAAGAAACTAAACTATATAGTTATTTCAAATTGTTGAAAACCACATGCATATCAAGGACAGGATATGCCTGATAATGGTGAATAGCTCCGTTCACAGTCTCCATGAAAGTTGCTTCATTAGCCTAACTCCCTGTGTGCAGGAGTTGTTAAAAATACAGATTTATATCATGATACTAAAATATATGTATGGCAGAATCAATTATTTTGGGTATAGAGATTTTCAAAGTGTTTTTTTCCCCCTCTTGAGCCTATTTTTTAAATTAAATATTAATGAAAGGTTGTGTCTGAGGTTAAAACGCCTATGTAATATGTTAGGCAAATTCCTTCAGTGAAAAAACCTCTGTTCACTTTAAGATTAGTCATTCACATGCTCAGCATTAATTAAATAGGAAATATTGTCCCAACTTTGTAAACACACACAAACTCACCTTGTTGGTTGACAAATGATTCATTAATCATGGAAAATGGACTGTCTGAATCTTTTTTGTTTGCCTGTTTTTCACTTCTTTTTAAAAATCTTTTAACTTTCATTATAGTGTCTTTATCTTCAGGAAAATTTGTGTTGTAGAATGTATGTTAGTTTTTAATGGAATTTGTGTTTTTTACTTCAAGTTTTTCTACAAAACATATTATTAATATATGTATTTTCCTATATTTAACTTTATCAATTTATTTTTTGAATGGTGTTAAGTTAGACAACAAGTTTTTCCAAATAGTATGTTTCTTTTACTTTTTGTTTCAATAAGCTTTCAAGGTCTTTTGTATTTTAAGTCAAATGCATACTTTTTTAGAAATTATTTTTAACAATCAGTTATTATTCTAGTCATATTTTATTTTCATAACTGTAGGTTATAACTTATTTTAATATACATCAAGATGAGGTCTGAAGTTGGGGAGATTTGAGATAAAAGATGCTTTGGTCATGTTTATAAATTGAGAAAATATGTAAGAGAAAAGAGAAACTGTAAGATACATGAGAGAGGATAAATTATAGGGTAAAGTCTTGAGGTATTAAAAAATTGTTTGACATAAAAATAAAAAGAATTTGACTCTTCTATTTTAGACAAGATGTAAGGAGATTAGCATGGTTTTAAGTGTGTGTATATGTATATATTTATGTATATATATATGGAAATGAAAAAATTGGACTTTAAATTTTATGGTATCACTTTCTCTGTAAAGTAGGAGGAGAAGTCATATGTTATTTGTAAATAATTGAGAAAACAAGATTAAGAAGTATTAAACTACTGTTTTAAAGTGATTTGGGTTTTCAGGAAGTACTGTGGTGTTTCTAGGAAAACAAAATCAATTCAGTGCATCAAATCTTCTCTTTTGGTCTGAACAAAGTACAAGTTTGATTGCGTATCAGTTGACAAATGCAAAATTGTGCTATGTGATAGTTAACGCTCTCTGTAATTAGCAAAAGGACTAAAAATCAATATTACTTGAAACTAACACTGATGTCACAATAGTGGAATAGACTCTATAGGACACTGTAATAAGCCATCAGGGAATGCTTTACTGATTCTTTGTGTTCACTAGATAAGTAAGAACTTTAGTTCTATAATCAGTGGAGTCAGAGAAGAAAGCAACCCAAACATTACCCTGCTTAGCTGGAAAAGCATAGAAGGCTGCTTGTGTCATGTTCTGTGCAGAAGTGAAAATTAGTTGCTCTCTCTGTGTTTTGAGAAGGAACTCTACAATGAGGTAGAGACGAAATCTGAATTTTTCATTAGGAATTGCTTTTCATGGTGATGATGATGATGGTGGTTTTAGTCCTTCATATCACTGTGGTTTTGATTAGTTTAAGTTTATTCAATACTTTCCCAGTTGGCAAAACTAAGGATTAGAAGCCTATATTTAAATATATGATAGTTCAGTTAATCCACCTACAAATATTTGTTAACTTCTTTTGTCCTTGCAATACTGTTAAGCAGTTAAAATGCCAGGCCTGTATGTTATGTCCAAAGTATAGTGAAAAAATACTGCAACTATTTGAGTTATTTTTTGATAAATGGGGATAAATAGAGAGTGTCAAGATCCTTACAGTTATGTAGATTTACTGACATCTAGACTTATCACAGATATTTAAAAAGAAGCAAGAAATGGACATTTGAAGCATCATTCACTGAGTACCAGGGAGGGAGAACTTCAGTTCAGAAGATGTAACACAGGTGTCGTGCAGGAACTCTTCCACTAGTATACTCTCTGCCTTGATAGTCTAAAAATCCCAGACAGTAATTCTTTGCCCACGGCCCGCCTCTATCTTGCTGTTGCCCAAGTAGAGCAGAGCAATCTTCCTGAGTTCTTCAGTGGCGCTACTCTTGTCAGGCTGGCTCTGCTATACACTCTGGCTGGCTCTGATTTTTCCTAGTTACATGATTCTCCATCTGCTTTCGTTTGTGGTGGCAAAATGGCCCTGCCTATCTCTTACTTTGCATTCTGCCACATTTCTAGTTTTGCTATTGCTTTTTAACTATATTTTAAACATGTAGCATAGTTGATTGAAAACTGATGAAATGCCTAGTACTTGTTTAGGTTCTTTGATAGAACAGTTAGTCTTTGCCATTGACTAAACTGTGCTTTAAACCAAGGTGCAGAAGCTTCTTGCAATATGTTTCAAGTAACCAAAATGGAAAATCCAAGCAAACTGTTGCCTGTGTTTAGCCTTGTGATTTAAAGACAGCTGGTAGAGATAAGCACTAACATAAATCTTGTCTGAATTTCCCAAACTGAGAATATGAATTGTGAATTCTTTATTGCTTTTTGTAGATGTTTAACCAGAGGTGATGGTAATATAGCAGAACAGAAAGAACAATGAATTTGGATTTAGAGAATCTAGTTTCCGAGCCTTACTTACTTGCTATTTATGTGACCTTGAGAAATAACCTCTGTTTATGTCCTCTCCTTTAATTTGGAGATGAGGAAACAGCCTCAGAGAAAATTGTAATTTCCGGAAGCTTGCAAAGCTAGAAAGTGCCAGTGATAGAAATTAAATTATGTTTTTTGACCTCAAAACCTATGCTCAGTCACCACACAGAGTGCCCAAGCTTTGTTTTTGTTGTTTTAACAATAATGTATTTTTAAGATGATGCTCATTGCTAGAGCTAGTCTATATTTGAAATTTTATGTGGCTTGTGATCAGTTGTTACCTACTACTTAAGACACAGTTTCTCTTTAGGCTGTAGTTAAAGTCTTTGGGTCTTGAATAATCTTTCCCTTTCTAGGAATATTTTGTAACTGAATCCACAAGGACCATTTTTCTCCAGTGAAAACAGAATGTATTCTCTTCTCACGTAATATTTTCATACAGATAGTCTCACTTTATTTTCCTCCTCTTAAACAATCAATATTCTTTACTTTTTCCAAAGTAATCCTGATCCATAATTAATAACGCATCTTTTGTGTCAGCTTTTTACCTAAATGTTCCCTTTGCCTTCTTGGCTTATCTGAAATCTGATCTTCAACTGAAGATCCTACTTGGATTGCACCTCCCTCCAGTTGAAGACGTAAATTCTCTCATAATGCACGCACCGTATGATATTTACGTTTACTTGAAATACTTCTACTGATCTACACCAAACTTAAAATATTGCAATTCTACTCTCTTGTAAAACACCCTCTTCTCTGCGAGTTGTACAACTTGCCTAAATCACCCTCACTTTCGCCTTATCCATAAAACTCCTTTATGTATTTTTTATTCTTCAGTGAATTTGGAATATGGTTCATAGTCTTTCTTTCCATGTAAACTCCAACCATCATGGGTGACTTCAAAATCTATATGGAGTTCTCATAAAAAACGTAGCATCTGTTTTCTGAACATCTGAAATGCCGTGACTTTTCTTATCTCTACACTTTAGCCAGACTATTGAGCCTACTACTGAGCCCTGTCATTAAACTGTTCCACCTGAAAAAAAAAAATCACAAACTTAGACGTTTTGTTTTGCTTTATGAACTTAGTTTTCTGTTTTCTCAATTTCTTGCTGATCATATGCCATTACAACTGTACATCAAATTAATGTGTATCCCTAGTTTTTTACTTTTATCGTGTTCATAGTTCTGATACACACTCTTATTATGTTTTGACTCTTGTCAAAATTCGAAACCCACTTTCCCTTATTCCTCTTACGACACTACACAGCAAAATCTTGATCCTGAACAACTTAATTATCTACATTGTCTTGCCCACAGCTGGGCTGAGAATATTTCAATTGAGCATATTTGTAACTGTAAATTATCAGTAGTCTCAACAAGGTCTTCAGTATCGCTAAGACATTCCGTTTCTCTGGATGTTTCATTTTCTACTTTCCACAAGTATTTCAGTCTCCTTCAACTGTCATCAAACCTCCAATAAGTTATCTTCTTACCATTTCATTCTCAACAAATGATTTCATATACCACTTCACAGAAGACAAAAGTCAGCAAATAGATGGAAACCACTTCAGTGTCCAAGATCCATATCACAAATCTGTCAAGATTTGTAACTTTTTTTCTTTTCTTTCTTTTTCTTTGCTTTCTGTTAAAAAGTGGGAGGACTGAAGGAATGAGTAACTTGTCAAAAGTCATACAGTTGTGAACGAACAGGAATTTGAACCTGACCTTCCTGAGTTCAAAGCCCATTTTCTTACCACTGAAATATTCTGTGAGTAGGTATAGTATCTTTTATTGATTTTAAGAGCCAATTTTGCTACATACCCCCATCTTCTTACTCTTATAGAAACCATGCCATAAGCAATTTTATGTGAATTATAGTGATTATGATAAGTTTAATATTATTTGCATAAAGAGATAGGGAAAACCCATAATTCGTAGTAACATAGAGAATAAAACTCAACTGACATTTTATATGGTCACTAATCCATTAAGGAGGCTGGTTTTGTTTCTTTGACACTCCAAAGCATCTAGTATGATGTGATTTATTCCTGAAATGCTACGAAATTAATGAAAATACTATTTGTGGGGAAAAATGAGCTTACTTGCATTTGTAATTGGTTTCGCCTGCAGCAGCTGCTGTGCTTATATTACGCATATGCCATACTGAAAAATGGAAGGTGGATTTCTGTTGTTTTTCCTTTTCTTTCCCCTTACATTTGTTGTTTATCATTTTGAAAGAAATGAGGATCATTTTTAATTATTTTATTATACTAGGGAGGGAAGAGTAATAGTGTGCCTGGAAATGCAGCTATGCCCAACTCCCTCAATACCATTTAGGTGATTTTCCCAGTCACTTGAGTTTGCTCAGATACTGTTAATTGCAAGAGATCAATCCATCGTAACTATCAAAATCACATGAAAATCAGTTTCAGCTCTTCCAGAAGGAAGTGAGCCAGGATTTTATTATCCAAATCATTTAGTTGAATACTGGGATACATTCCTCTTATGTATTTTAGACTTAATAGGGTGAGTGCAAGGATGGATCCTTGAGGTGTACTCTAGGAGTGCTTCCTGCAGATTGTCCTCGCTCCATTATACAATATTCCCTAAGGATGATTATTTAATCAGCTTCATATTATCCACAAAGGTATATTGAGAGAAATGATTAAATGCTTTTTTCACATTCATCGTATCTATGACATTTCCCCACCCCAAGCAGGAAAAAAAAATGTATATAAATATTGAATAATAGAGAATAATATTGAGTGTTTACATTGTGTTTTTAATAAACTAGCATTAGGTAATTTTATTCTGACACTGTATTTGAATGCCCTCAAAGCAACTGTTTACCAGTGCTGTTAGAACCCTACTAGAGTTTGGCATCAAAATTATCAGCTTTAATTCTGCAGTTTTTATTGTCTCTTTCTCCTTTTGAATATTAGCACTTTGAGTGACTCTAGAATGTTTGTGTCTCTCCCATTTTTCATTATTTCTCAAACAGTTGTTCTTTCTCAAATGTGTTTCTGAGCATACATTTGCAGGTTCTCCTGTCTCATGGAAAGAGTTCCAATTTGGATTCAGAAAACCTGGCTTCCAGTCTTGGGTCTGCTTCTTTACTCATGCAGGTCTTAAGGCAAGTCAGGTGTGGCATTGCTCTCATCTGTAGAACAGAATTAAGAACATATTCCTCAGAAAACTATTTTATCGATTAGAGGAAATAAGGTCCAGGTAATGGCACAGTATTCCGGACACTCATGTATAGCATATGGATAATAGTAACTCACTATATACATATAAATGATTTTGTTAATGAGAATCTGTTAGTATCCTTGAACACCAAGTGTCTAGACGAAGTGTGTTGGCCTATTTTATTAGCTGTTGCCTTCACATTGTGTCTCCATTTATCTTGAGCTCAGTTTGCCTTTATTTGATACTTAGTTTAATTATTCAGTTTAAAGGTGATTCTCCCTTCCAGCTCCATTCTCTCTGTTGTTGTCAAAGAGAGAAGACACATAGGAACAGATTTTCTCGTTAACCTTGCATTAAGCTTTAGGATGAGCTAGTATTTGTTCTACCTGATTAAAAAGGATCCTGGAGCCTATTTGTGACTCTTACTTAGTTAGCCCTTCTTTTCTAATATTTATGCTTGTTAATTTGAAAGTTACCTAAACAGAGTGATTCTAATGCAGCTACACTAGTTTCATTAAAAACCCATGTATGTCCTTTTTAATTAAAATACTAAGAATAATTTTTTCTTCATTCAAAAATTGGTTTGTTACGTGCCTGATATTGGTGATATAAAGATAAAGCATAGCTTTTAGGTGTGTTCAGGAGATAACCACCTAATAAGAAGGACAGAGAAATAAATGGCTTTTATGATTTAAGACATAGAAGCAGAGAAAAATGACATAGCTCTAATTGGGCAAGTCCGGGTTGAACTGGTGGAGGGGAGTATTTCTAGAGGATATTGACACCTGAGCTGTGTTTAGGAGGATGAAGAGAAGGGGAATATTTTTAAAATGCAGTGGAGACAGCTACAAAAAGGCATGCAAAAGGAAAAAGGCTTATGAGTACAGGCAGGAGAGATGGGGTATCAGAAATCCTAGGCTTTTGTCTCCCACCTCCAGCCTGCATGTCAGTATTGGCAAGAGTGAAGAGGAAGCTGCAGGCCTCCTTTCATGATACCTTTTATCCCTTTGTGTTCATCGTTCAAAGAAGCCTTTGATTCTAATGAACGTCACTTAAATCTTATCTGTCTTCTAGATGTTTTCCTCTTTCTTTAGAATACATGGTCAATTATCAAAATACTCTGTGTCTGGGTACTTCCTTAGGGCTTTCCTTTCACCATCTTGTTCTTACTGAAATCTGTCTCTCCTTTGAGGTCATTGCTGTCCTACATCTTATACGAGTGATGACTGTCTTATCTTAATATATGTAAATAGTACCTGTCACAGAAATTAACTATGATATCCCCATCTGGGACATGTATTATCAATCATTCCTTCTTGAAACACTTTCTTGCTTTGCTTTCCCTCAGCCCACTGACTTTATGTCTCAGCCTTCTAAGCTAGTTCCTTTTCGTCTGCTCATCCTTTTATTTGAGTGTTTATGTGTCGTCTTAAAATCAGTATGTCCAAATCCAAGATCCTTATATTTTTTCCCCAACTGTCTTTTCCTATTTCAGTTAATGAAAGCAAATCCCATTCATCAGGTACTTATGTCTAGAATCATTCTTGACTACTGTTTTACTTTCATACCTCAAAATCAGTGTGTCAGCAAATACTATTTTTTATTTTTGCTTTCAAAATACATCCAGATCTTGACCATTTTCACCTCCTCCACTGCTATTTTTTTGTTTGTTTGTTTGTTTGTTTGTTTTTGGTCTAAGCCACCATTATCTTTTCCGAACTGTTTTAATATCTTTGTAATGGTTCCCAGGTCCTCATGTGTTTACCTTTGCTTTTTCTATATTTGAATTAGATCTCAGGGAGGCAGCCAGAGTGATATTTTTCAATGAAAGACAGATCCCATTGGTCTTTTGCAAAAAACTTTCAAATGGTTTTCCAAGTTATCTGGAGTAAAACCCAAGGCTTTAAATGCCTTGCATGTACTGGCTGTCATTACTCTTCTGAAGTCATTATCTGTTATTCTCTCCCTTGCTCTCTCTGCTTCATCTACAGTGGCTTCTGGGCCATTCTTCAGTCCCTTAGACTTCAAGAGGTTCTCAACCTAGGGCTTTGTCCTTGGTATTCCGTTTGCGTAGACCGTCTTTGCTCCACATATCTGAGAGCTCACTTTCTTTCTTCCTTCAGGTCTTTTCCCAGATGTCTTCTCAGTCAGGCCTAGGACTATCCTGTTAAGACAACAACACCTCTACCTCCTTTCTGTCCTTTATTTCTGTTGTGTTTATCACTGTAACACAATTTATTAATTGGATTTTGTTTTCATTTTTTGACTAGTATGTGAGCTCTATGGGATTATGATTTTTGTCTGCTGTTCAGTTACATCTGTAGTTCCAGAATCTAGAAAGATGCATGACAATACAAGAGATTAAATCAGTAAGTATTTCTTAAGACAATAAACCACAAAACTATTAAAAATAACTAGGAATAATAAAAGTATATAGTTTACAGAAATTAAAAAAACACTTATTAGAGTTAAAATGCAGTGACAGATAAAAAATTGCCATACTGCTTGAAAAGCCTTCTTATTTTCCCTTCCAATCATTCTCCCCTGTATCTTTCCTAAGGGAGACTCTTTTCCTGACATTTAACTATAGAAATTACTTATGCCAATTTTTCTTAACTTCATAGAAATGGAATCATATAGTCTGTATTTTTACATTGCTAACTTTTTTGGCTCAAGAATATGTTATGAGGTACATCATGTTTTTGTGTGTAGCTATAATTTATTATGTCTTTTATTCTCAGAACAATTCATTCAGTGAGTATACAACTCTCTGTTCTAATGCTGATGATGAACCTTTGTATGGTTTCCAGCTATTCAAGTATCATTAATATTAATGTTATGGATATTTTTGTACATCTCTTTGGTGCCCAGGTGGTAGGTAGTCTCTGTGAAGGAAACTGAGAAAGGCTTGTAATATACAATCATCTACATTTTTATAATCTATGTGGTAGTTAAATTAGTGTCTATAGATTCTTATTATGCTCCGTCTCAACCACAGCAATTCCCAGTTTCCAGAAGCAGTTGAGGATTCTTTCAACAACTATAGCTTTGGCTATCTATATCCATTGCAAAGAGACGAGTTCCTTTTTATCCTTCAAATTTGAGTTAATTCAAGCCTAAGTCTTTATGGGCATCACTATATAGGGAATCCAAAGAGGTAACAGAACACACAAGGTTATCACCAAACTAATCTCACATACTAAAAGTCAAAATAGGAAAGCAGCCAAACCTCAACATGAGAGCAGCCATCTTCTACAAAATCATGTTCTCATAGCCAGGAACATTGTGTTGCCAAAGAGCATTACAGAAATGTTGTGAAAACTGAGGACAGGAATGATGGAAAAAATCTTCCTGAAATATCCTTGCCAGTCCAATAATCTATGGCAGCTGCTCTGAATTTATAACATGTGAAATTAAACTCATCTTAAAAATATATATTATCAAGAAGTTAATGCTGGCATTATTACAATTTATATATGTAAGAAAATTTCAACAGTGCATACTGTTATCTTTCTAAGAATATCAGTAATTAAAATAGTTCATATTTGTATAGTAGATTTGCATATATTTGACAATATGATATAGTAAACAAACAGTGCTTTTACCTGTACAGTACTCTGTGTAAGCTTTAATACCATTCTTGAAAGAAAGTGTTCTTACTTTCATCCAACAGAGGAGAACAGCTCCCATCAGTAGCACATCCCCTATCCCTACCCCATCCTATATGGTAGAAGGAGGAAGAATCTCAGAAAATTAAGAGAATTTATGCTACTTGTGAAAAGGCACATGAATTTCTCTGTGAACATTCCTGAATGTAATTATAATTAAGAACAAAAATTTAGGAACAATAACATATATTAAGTACGTGAATATTGATCTCCCTGTAACAGACAAAAATCTTAAGAATCCGAAATAATAATTAGTGTTTTTTGGCCTTTTGGCTGAGATCAAGTGCAGAATAATATTAATTCATTCTTTCATATACTATCCATTCACTATATATATATATATATATATATATATATATATATCAATTTCACATATATATATTTAAAAATCTGTGGTGTGTCAAGCACTGTTCTGGGTGCTGAAAATATAAAAAGAATAATACAGATAAGATAAAGTTCCTGCCTAATAAAACTTGTAATTAATTGGGAAAGACAGATAGTTTCAGATAGTGTTGGTTGCATGACAAGCCACTCCAAAATGTCGTGCTTTGAACACACACACAACGTATTTGGCTTACATCTCTGCAAGTTGACAGTTTGGGTCAGGCCTAGCTGGTTGGAACTTCTGATCTGGACTGCATTCACCTAATCTCAGTTGAGTCTGTTCACCTGTGATGAGCTAGTGGGCTGGATGAGGCTATGGTTTATGATGGCTTTGATTTATCAAATGGGAATCCCTTTACGTGGTCTCTGATCTTCTAGGAGGCTAGCCTGTGATTATTTACGTGGCAGCAATGTTCCAAGAGCAGTAACAGAGCAAAGACCAGTGTTAAAATACTTTCCAAGTCACTGTTTGTCTCGTGTTTGCTACTCTACCATTGGCCCAACAAGCCAAATTGTCAGCATATACGAATCAGTGTATTAGGGGTTACCGACTTAATGCAGGGAAGTGTGAGAAAATGGGATAATGATTATTGCAACAATGTACCATAGGTCATAGGTACATACATACATATACCTTTGAGAAATACCAAACTATTTAAAATAATGACCATTTTTCCCATCTAAAATGACCAAGAATGAACTTGGATTTATCAGGAATTTGATTCAGTTTTGCAAAGCACTTTGTTTTGCAGATGTTTTGCAGTTTTGAGGGAGAATAAAGCATATTACTAGAATATTGCATATGTATATAAGAAACTGGCTATACGAAGAACATTAAGAATTATTTCTACTTTCAAGTAGTTAAAATTATCCTGGTAGAGATGCAAACAAATATATTATTACAAAACAGTATTTTAAGATTATTATAATATAAATAAATAATTATGGTTATCAATTTCACTGGAATTGAGTTTTTCCTGCTATGTAGCAATCCACCTTTGGTAAAATGCAGAAGCTCCTACTCTCTTTCAAAATGAAATGCTCAGATGAAGATGCTATAGGAAATCTATTTTTTAGCTTGTCGTTAGCATGAAACAGACACTGCCGTTGATAGAAGCAGAGCCCATTACAAACGTCATAGATATGTTTCTTACAAGTTTTCTTATCGTCTCAAAGATCCCCCACAGATAAATTATATATGTAATAGTATAGAGTGAAAAGAGTTTATTTTCTGTGCTAAGTGAATGGAGGGGTTTCATAATCTTTATGTCTCTGTCACTAGTGAGGGATGTTTCTTTGTCTATTCACAGATTAAAATATTCCCATTTTTTCAAGAATAGGTAAGAAATAAAAACAAATACCAGGCATAGAATTCACTTTATTCATATTTACACAACATATTACAGAAATTGGTAACACTTGGGTAAAGTGGAAAGCCTTTGGTGTAGCATAACCACTAAATTCATGAGTTATTCTTTGAATCAGCAATGTTGAGAAAATCCCTTAAGGTTCTAGAGCCTTGTCTTTTTCATTTCGATAATGCAGTTTGTTGACATAATTAAATATAATAATGTATGACCTAGGGAGGTACCGAATACCCTCTTTAGTTGCCTAGATTACTTTAGAAATTTATACTACATTCAACATATAATTCATTGAATCCAAGCAATTAACATTGAGAATTACAAAATTCTCAAGCGTACAGTTCCTTCAAGGACCCTGTAGGCTCCTTCAGAGACTCGCAAAGTTTTAATTTATTAACAACATGGAGTAAGGCCATTTGTTATCTCCTTGAAATCTACTAGATTTCATTTACAGGAATATGTGAATGTGAATATTCAGTGAAATAATTATGTGAAGGAAATATGTGCAAAGAAGTTTCTAATTAAGGCTTTGATGTATGTGTTTTCAAATACAGTAATACATTTAAGTGCTAATTCTTATAGATGACACAACTATTTTCCTATATTTTAAGGTATGGTAAAAAGAATACTAAGTTGGGAATTAAAATATTTAAGTTTGACACAAGCTCTAGTAATAATCTATGCCATTAGGGACATCACTTGTGCCAAATACTATCACCTTGATTTCTTTTCCTCTGAGTGACAGTTTTCTTGCTTACAAAGTGAGCAGGTTGAACTAAATGAAATTATAGGTACTTTATACTGTTTCTTTCTGTGGCTCTAGTATCTCTTCAGTTTTCTTCTTAAGAGCAAGAACAATGACCTGTTTTCATCCCTGGCTTTGGAGAAATAATTTGACTGAAATTTGCTTACTCTGGTTAAATTATTAGCCCAGCTCAGATGTAACCAAATGCATAGAAGGCATGGATAGTTGAAGAAAAATTGTAGGCTTGCAGTAATTGGTTTTTTGCCCAATATTTTACGTAACAGATGTATAGAACTGGAAATATATTTCTAGTTTTTTTTTCCCAAAATCTTGAATGTCAGAGGAATTTCCCAACCTTACTTAGTTGTTCATATTCTCTCTTTTTCTCTCTCTTCATTCATATACTAATTTACTGAAGTTCCAAACCAAGTATGGGACATGGGTTTCTGTGTAAATATGTGTGAATGTTGTGATTTTTTGTTGTTACTAAATTAACATTTGTTACATAGAGCCACTGGTGTGTCAGCTTGTAAGCCAGGGTTCAAAAAAAGACCACAAGGGAAGTGAAATAGATAAGATCATTACTTGCTGGAGGTCTTGGAGGAGGTAAGGGTATCCTTTGAGGGGTCACACAGGGAGGTCAAGGCAGGGTGTAGGCAGAGAGTGAGCAGCAGGACCTGGGGCACGTGCGTTTATTAGGATCCACAGGTGGAATGCTTTGGGTTCCTGAGCTGAGGCTGGATTGGTCAGTTCAAACCAAAAAGAGCAGGGCTTTGGTAAGCTCCTCAGAGGCTTAAGGGGTGCATAAGGGAAAGAAGCTGGGAGGCAGAAGAGGTTATTGATCATATGGGGCCTTGGGGAGTCATTTCAGGAACTTACATTTACTTGTGACTGTGGACTGTTACCTTGGACGTGAACTTGATGGAGAGGCTAGTGTCATTGTCAATTTAAGACCCTGTAGGCCTCTTAGCGACACAAAATGGATTCCAAGGCAGTGATATCTTGGAGCAGTTTAACTAAACTCTCAACTGTGGTTGGCGGGGTGAGTCTGCTTCTGTCAATTGCTTTTTTCAAATTAATCTGAAATGATGAATTGAAGGAATAAATAAAGAAAAAAGTATTTTAATCACAGTAATTTTTCCATTCATGCTTTCCCACTGAAGATGCCAATTGTAGAGGAACTGAGTTAACTTCCAGTTAATTATACATGTCAAAATAAATAGTATGTTTTAAGTCATAGTAACTTTCTAATTTAGATTGATAGCTCCCTTCTTTTTGCCCCTTTATTTTGTCCCATTTAATGTTTCCACGGTTCTTCATCAACTTTGTTGAGAAATGATTTGCAAACAATAAGTATACTTATTTTAAGTATAAAGTTCATTTGGTTTTGACAATTATAATTACCCATGTAACCACAATCATAATCAAGACATAGAATATTTGTATCACTACATATGCCTCTGACTATTTTCTATCTGTTCAGCCTGATTTTGGCCCCTGGCAGCTACTGATTTGCTGTCACTATAAGTTAGTTTAGCATGTCTTATAATTTGATATAAATGAAATTATATAGTTTTACATTTATCCAGCTTCTTTCACTCAATACAGTGTTTTTGAGATTCAGTCAAATTCACTGGCATCAGTATTTCATAATTTTATGTTACTGAGCAGTATTCTATTCTTTAGCTATACCAGAAATTGTTTATTTATTCATTTATTGATGGACATTTGAGCTGTTTCCAGTTCTGAACTAAGGATAAAGCTGCCAGGAAAATTCACGTTAAAGTCTTTGTGTAGACTTGTATTTTCAGTTCTGCAGGATAGATATCTTGGAGTAAAGTAGCTGGGTTGTATAGTAAGTATATTTTTAAACAATAAGAAAATGCCAAACTGTTTACTGAAGTAGTTAGTATTTGTGTCACTTTATATTCCCACCAGCAATGAGAGTTCCAGTTGTTCCACATTCTTGTCAATGTTGATATTGTAATTCTTTTTCATTTTTGCTGTTTTAATAGGTGTACGTTTGCATTCTTCCAATGACTAATAATGTCGAACATTCTGTGTATGTGCATGGCTAGTTTTGTATTTTGTTTTGCAAATGGCTGTACAGGGCTTTCCTCTATTTATGAGGATGTTTGTGTTCTCATTGCTTATTTATAGCTTTATATGTTATATATATATATATATATCTTTATAATGCTGAATATGAGCCCTTTGTCATATATAATTTATAACTAATAATTATTGTTATTACTATTATTTTAGTCTGTGGCTTGCACTTTTCTTGAATATGTTTTACAAGAAGTATAAGTTTTTAATTTTGGTGAATTCCAATATTTCATATATATTCTTATTATTTTTAAATTATATATAACAAAGAACTTCCAATTTGTTAACTTTCTTCTCTCATTGTTAGTAATTACTGCATCTTATGAGGGCGTCTTTGGCTACACTGAGGCTGTGAAGATGTTTCATAAATTTAGCTTTTTATTTAGGTCATTGTCAATTTCAAGTTAATGATTTGTATGGTATAAGATAAGGGGTCAGGTAAATGTTTTCCATGCAGATGCCCAGTTGCTTCAACATCATTTGTTGAATAGACTATCTTTCTACACTAACTTACCTTTGCATATTTGTTGAGAATCAGTTAACAATGAATGTGTGCATTTGTTTGAGTTCTCTAGTTTATTTTATGATCTACCTGTCTGTTCTCACAAATACCAAACAATCCTGATTACAGTGACATTATAGTAAACTTTGAAGTAAAGTGTTATAGGTCCTTCAACTTTGTTTTCCTTTACAAAATTATTTCAGCTACTCTTTTTCCTTTGTAGATCCAGATGAATTTTGAAATCAACTTGTCAATTTCTTAAACAAAACGTACTATGATTTTGAGATTGAGTATAATGTATAGAATGGAATCAGAAAGACAGTGCCAGATCCTGTTATAAAGAGCTTCTTCAGATCTTTAGAAGATTGTCCAGTGTGGAGGTTGCTAAATCCTAAATAAATGTATTTACCGTTTAGCGTGTGGTATCATGGTTTAGAGTACAGCCCTGAGAGAGATTTCCTGCATTTGATCTCATTGCTTATTATTTAGAAGAGCTTGAACAAGTTATTCGTCATCTCTGTGCCTTAGTTTCCTGTTTATCCAGTGAGAATAACAATAGTGACTATCTTGAAGGGTTATTTGTAAGAGCTAAATTAGTCCATGTTTGGAAAGCACTCACAACAGACCTTGGCAAATATTATGTGCCCTGTAGAAGTCTGGGGTGTTTTTTTTTTTGTTTTTGCTATTGAAATAGTTGCTGTATTCATTGCCATTCTTCCATGGTGGCCAAGAAAAAATATTTTATTAATTAACAATAGCTGCAGGCCAAGGTAATTTTTTTCAATGTTTTTCAGTGTTAAGTAAACACCTTGTGGGCTCTACATTCCTACTGGTGGATCTCCAGGTAGTGATAAAGCATAAGAGAAGCTATTGCACATAGGGACAAAAAAAAAAAGGAATTAATAATGCTGAAATGTGTAGAACAGTACAAGAAACAGATTAGAAATAATTAAAATAATATTCCTTTGAGAAGTAGTGAGAAAATCAACCACATGTTCTTGAAATACATACTCTTTCTTACTTTAGATCCATACATCACATAAGAGTGGCACCTTAGATGGGGAAGGATTTAATAAAATTTAAAAATCTGGAGAGATTGCTTTTATTCTTTTGGAAGAAGGATCTTTGGTGCTGCTGTTGCCCTGTTAGATGGGGAGTATCTTTTGGTCTCTTGGGCAGGCAGGCATGCACCTAGCTTTCCTGGTTAAAGGCTGCTGTGCCTGGAGATCATCAGTCATCTTCTTTAAGGCAAGAACCCTGGGAGGGAAGAAAAAGAGCCTAGAAGACAGTTTAGGAAGTCTAAAACTTATTCTAGGATTGAGAAGCAAGATAAAAAGGACCTTCAGTTTTCTTTTCTCTTTATTTTCTGTTCTAATTGCTGGAGGAAAAAAACATGTAGGGAACTCAAGTTGTGTGTTTTTCAGATGCAAGGATGATGTGTTCAGGAGAAAACCATACATAATTTTGATTCATCAGAGGAAAAATGACCTGAAAGTTACCACTAATCTTTAGTATTGAAATGTTAAATAGCAACACCTTAGATAATGTATTAAAAAATTCAGAATTTGTACGTGAGGCAAATAGGTATCTGATCTTTTGTGGCATTATGATTATTCTAATATCACAGGTCAACAAAGAAGAGTCATCTATTGTAATCTGGGAGAGCAAGGATGGTACCAAACATAGCTGTCACACTCTGTACTGGAATGTTTTTAACAGCTTCTTTGCACGAGGAGATGTTTTCATTACGTATCTGCTTATCTGTGATTGCCCCATGAAAAAGATCGATGAAAGAACGGCAGATATAATGGGGATTTCAGATATAATAGTAAGAAGTTTGTGACATACTTTCTGAGATAACCTAACAGGTAGTTCAGAAGAACTAAACTTGGAGTGGGCTCACAAGGCCTAAGTTTATATTCCAAATTCATTCTTTGTGGAAGAAACTGAGATATTATATGCCAGCTATTAGATCTGGTTTCCATGATGTTAAAGTAGAAATAATAAAGGTTTGCTCTCTACCCCTGCAATATTATTTTAAAGTATTTAAGATAATGTGTGTTAAATGACTCTGTAACCCATTATACTGGAGTAGTTTCCATCTTCAAGGATAGTACGACTATGCTTGAGGGTAAAAGTAGCTCTTTGCCTAAAGATCAGTCAAGTCCACCCAAACCGACAGACTCTGTGGATAATAGCAATAATTAGTAACTAAGATTCTGACTAGACATTCTTATAAAAAAGAAAGATGACTGGTCATGTTGTTATGTTCTCTGGTGTCCTTTCACTTCTGCAAGTGGAGGATCTCAACCCAGAATGAAAGCGTGTACGTTACCTGGAATTTCAAATGGGCTGAAAGCTGTGCATGTGTCCGTCATGTCAGTTTGCATTCAGTGAAACTATTTAGCGATACTCGTTCATCATTATTAATCTGGCTTAATTATTCACAGCCTTGGTTCATTATTTTTCTGTTTATTGCACAGAAGATTATTACTAGTCCATACTATTTTGACTGCTACCAATACTCAGTTGCTGGTTTGCAAGCAGGAAACATTTCCTTGGGACTGTATAAAGCAGTGCTGTGTATTTGTTCCTGTGTGTTTTTCTTCCAGATTAAATTTATTAGATTACATATGCTTGCATTTCATTATGAGATCATAAAATGTAATGTACTCTATAAATATCGACATGATGCAGTACCTAAATTACATTTAGGCTGTGTTGAAGACAACCACAAAGCAATGAAAAATTAAGTCTCTTATGATAACAGAGGATTTAGAGCCAAAAAAAAACCCCGACTTGTTTTGAATGGATCACAAGTAAGGTGTTTGCCTGTCTATAAGTAAACTTAATAAGAATATTTAATTTAAAAGTATACTAAAATACGTTTAAATTAAAATAGAAATAAGAAAGCAATTATGCTAAAACTAAAATAGCACTAAATTATTTTCAATAAAGAGAGTGTATTCAAATACTATAATTCCTAAATGAGACATTCTTACCACAGTTTACTGTTTATTGAGTTTTCTGTATACCAGTCATTATATGAAACTGTTTACACAGAATATTTTTTTAATCCCCACAGCTAATTCATGATGTAAGTATTAGTCTTCTTATTTCGTACTGAAGATATAAAGGACTAGTGAAAGTAAAATAACTTAACTGAGATCCAGAGCATGAAGTGAGTTCTGAACTCTGCCCAGGTCAAAGGCATAACACTATACTAATGCATAACTCTTCTATATACTATACCTACTCCCCTCCTGGTCAAGCCAGTATGTTAGTTTCTCATTGGCTTAGTTTATCAGAGAGGATCCTTCCAGGTATCATAGCTTCCATCTGATGTGGCTTCTAATTCTCTGTGTTTAGGTCTAAGTCCTGGAAGTAAGTCTTCTTGTAATGAGTTCATTCTGTTTTCTGTTTTGAATAATATTTTGTTTTTGCCAGCAGTCCTATTACTTCTCTAGCTATAAGGAATGCAGAACTTGTCTATATATTTCTGAACCTCAATTAATTTTGTTAGAATTCATGTTTATAAAACATTTATTTGTCATACTCTTTTGCTCATAACACTAGAATAGTCTTTTCTTAATGTGAATTTTTCTTTTTCAACATGGAATTGGAATTGTGTTGCTCAGAATTTAGGAATTAAAGTTCAAAAATTGAAATATATTTTAAGTATCGAGAAAAATTTAATTCTCTTTATGGATTTGGTAATTTAGCTGGTTATTCAATATTCTAGAAGTTTAGAAATATTTGTAAGAATGTCGTTACCCTGCAGCAGTCTGTATTCTGCCACAATATCTAAAATGATGTAAAACTGAAAAACATGATATTCAGTTAAAAATGTAACTTCTATATTTTGATGACAGTTTGACATAAGTGTGCATATGACTCACTTGCTATAGACGATAGAAAAATAATTATTCTGAAAATTTTAGCAAAATTCTTCAGTAAGAAAATTTGAACAATTCTTCAAAATTGTTTCCTTTTTTTCAAGAAAAAGAGTAAGTCTATCTGTTCTAAGAAATAGCTGTTTTTATTGTTTCTTTGAAGTCTGATATTTAGAAGGTAGGCTTACTAGATGTGTAAAGTGCAGCTAACACAGAAGTTTTAACAATTTTATTTTATGTAGAACTATGCAATACCAGAATATATATTCTTTCATTCACTTAGGCTAAATATTTTGAAAAACTTATGTCTTTGATGGTTTCAGAAATTTTATCTGTCTGCCCACATATAGAGTATTATCTCCACTGATGCCATAGACATTTGGTTATATGTGGATCTATTTGCTTCTCATGTTGACTTGTAGTTTTGAAGAATGTGTAGAGAGATTTGGATTTGAGACTCCCATCTTTGCCCTTTGGAAAGCGAGGACCTTTTTCTTTTAAATTTTGATTTCTGTACCTTCTATTATTTTGGCATACAAGAGCACAAAATATATTTCAATATTCTGTTTCTCTTAATGTTTAAGTTATGATCCAATTTATAGGGAATCATTTTTGAAAAATATGAAGAATATTAGAGAGAATTATTTGCTTTAATGGCCACATAGAAAAAATACTTAAGCTTAACTCTCCAGGAAAATCAGGTCCATTTCCGTGAAATAAATCAGCACATAGCAATTAGCACATTGTACAATAAAGAAGAATTTCAGAAAGTTGATTAGATTTCCAAAGTATTTTACACATTCTTATAATTTGCTGAAATGAACAGAAATAAGTCAATGATACTGAAAGATAGAGTGACTACAGCGATATTTCAAAAATAGAAAAACAAAATAATAGACACTATAAAACCTTGATGTGATTTAAACTATAGATGGCAAAAAGAAAAAGCTACCATAGCAAACACAAGCCATCATCACTATTGTGTCCTAGAGGGCGTGCTAAGAGAGCACTTCACATGTACTGCTACTTTAACTTTGTACAGCAACCTTTTTTTTTTTTAAGGAATTGATGGTATACAGTTAATTATGGTATAGCTTTAGTAGTAGCTGTTAGATTGTAGCTCATTTGTTGGATCATTTCTGTATTTCTAGAAGTTATTTCTTACGTCTCAGCCTAAAGCCTACTCCTTAGAAACCCTCCAGCCATTTTATAAGCACCTCATTTCTGTATTCAGTATTTGTTGCTTTGGCTACCTACAGTTGTTTCTCTTTCCTGTCCTGAACTGGACTGATAATTGCTAAGCTTTACTTGGTCTTAGAAGGACAAAGAGAAAGCAGGGACCAGTTACATGGTCTAAGAGCCAATAATGACGTGGATGGTCCATCCTCTTAGACATATTGAAAAACAATTTGACTTATGGGATGATATTTTTAATTTTTGTGCTGAACTTGTTTGTCATGAGTTTAATATGTGGAAATTGGAGTGGAAAAGAAAATGAAATGAACTAAAGGTAGTTGAGAATAATAATGAATCTAATTCCATTTTTCATTTTTGATTACTGACATATTTCAAACTCAACCACTCCTCAAATCTGACAATCTGATAAGAAAACTCAAGTTCTCCCTCCTTTGGTGCAGGCAGAAGTTTAATCCAAAGAAGCCCCAGCCAGAGTAGGAACTCTCACCCGGGTGACATTTGCTAACCACCATAAAAACCAAGCCATTCTCCTTTCCCAGTTCTCTCAAGCCTTTTCAGACCAGCTTGAGAGCCAGCCCTGTTCTTCTCAGAAAACCTCATTATGTGAATAAGAAACCATTCTCATACTATCTTGGTACAAATGTGGCACCATCAGTCTTGACATCCAAACCAAATTAAGGGTAGGGCTCATCTCCAATACTGTCATGATCACACAGTGAACATGGGAGCATCCAGGTGATGACCACCACCACTGGGAGTCTTCTCATGCTGTGGCTTGCCAGCTGGCTCTGTTGCCTGTTGACAACTTACACTTTCATTTATGTTTCTCTGTGCTACATTGGCTAAACCCTACTGAGCCTCTGTTATAAATTTAATCTACCTAAGTTAGAAGATTTGATAATTGGTGAAGAGGGACAGGAGAATGGGAGTGGGGCTCTTTTAAAAGTGGTTGATCGTGAATCTTAACCCAGATGTATCTGTGCATCTCAGATTGAATTATATGTCTCAATCCTAGTGTAAATTGTGAAATATACTACTCTCAGGAAGAATACTCTTACCGTGTTACGATTGGTAATGCCTCAAACAAAATTGATCCCCATTTTGTAGAGTACTTAGAGAAGACTGATGCCCTGCAGTATATGGACCAGTTGGATGGTTACTTCCGTTAAACAGTATTAGTTACCAATGTGGTATGTTGAAATCAGTCTTTAAAGCAGAAGGCTCACTAGGACCCTGCAGAATGCCTCTGTTACTGCTGTTGCTCAAGCTTTTATCATAACAAAGATCCTGATATTTAGATCCACAGGGAAAGACACTCATGGCACACCCTTGGCAGAGCAAACCTAGGTCTAGCCCAGGATTCTTCAGTGCAATAAAACAACCATAGCCATAGGGACAACCTTAACCCTGGCAATACTGATTTGAGACCTGCAAGAAGGAAAATAAAAATGAGTAGAGTAGTGAGGACCTCCCTAAATTATACCTGAAATAAAAACAAACAAAAAAGACAGTGAAAGCAAATAAATTGAAAATCTGGATATGGAGGTGGAGACACAAAACTAAAAAGAAGTCCACAATTTGACTCAATAAGAAATCCGAATTTTACTGAAGGAAATTTATACAACAAAAAGTTAAAGGGAGGTGATTGGCTTTGGCACTTCTACAAGGTAGGCTCTGATAAAGCAGATAACTTTATCTGCTGAAACATACTAACTGGTAAGCTTTCATGGGCTTATTGATACCTGGGCTTGAATTAGGGTTATAAATAGGGTTATATATACTAAATTTAAACAGGGTAACTCATGTACTCTTAAGAAAGTTACTGGACATAAAATAGAGAACAAACAGATGTCTGAACCTTAACCACTGGAAATATTGCCTTGCCTATAAATTCCCCATAGTACCATTGCCTTAAAATAGTCTGCAATGGGCATGAACACTCCTACCCAATGAGTAAGAAATTAAAATGAATTAAGTCTGTACCACTTACTGTCAGCTTCATAAAATAGAATCCCGTGGATTTTGGCCTGCCTCCCCCTTGTTTTTTTTAAAGGTAATTAGTAATGTTATAGAATGCCAATACAAGTGTTTCTGGAATGTGTTTTAACCCAAAAGCTAGGAAAATTTAAACATATGTAGATAGAAAGATTGGACTGAAGTCTGACCTTATAAGTGTCCGTATTTTTATCAGATCATGAATATAGAGCTGAATTGATTTAACTAAAGTTGTGCATTTAAGCTTTGTGACTATACTACAACTGTGATATTCTAGACCCTAAATCATAACACAGTTGTTTAAATTACCATAATTTAAAAAGACTTTGTTTTATCATTGTTTAATTCAGCTTCACTTATATATATATTACCTAAATGTTTATTTATTAGGCTGTGAATTATTAGTCAAAAAAGAAATACTTCGTAAGAAGTAACTGTAGGCCAAATTTAATCATATAGAAAATTCAAATGATATAGGAAAGCTAACTCCTGACATATATATATATAAATAAATTATATATGATGTATGATGTAATACATATGACATAGTTTAAGATGATGGTAAATGTCATATAATTAACATCAAGAATATGTGATGCTTACATTTTAGGCTGTTACATATTATTGAAAACTAAGGGATGAATTTCAACTTTGAGTCTCAAATGTGGCCCATGTTTTTCGGATATCTGAATCTGTCATTTTACCTGGGAAAAAAAGGTTATTTATCTCCACCTTGTCTATTAAGTTATAAATGTGAGGTCATGTGCTCTTATAAGTAGGATCATCCTTGGAAGTCAGAGATCTGTAAAGTTTTCTAGAGTCTAACATCCTCTCTGGTTCCTCAGAAACCATCACTAATAATGGCTACTAATGGCTAATAGTAGCCATTATTAGTGATGGTTTCTGTCATCATTTTTTAAGAAAATCTCAAGAGATTTTAAGCAACTGTTAAAAATCTGACTAAACGTCAGAAACTAAAACAACTTAAGAGGCACTCTGTATAGGAAAGAGAGAAAAATAAAATTGCTGATTCCCTAAAAACCTGTCAAAAGCTGCTGAGTAATTCCTTACTTTCCTTCGGTTGTTTTAATATCAACTATGGCTGTGAGTGTGTCCAGCTGCTTCTTGTTCTCACGGAGTTAGCTGCCTAGAATCATTTACATAGCCATGTTAGATCATAAACTATACTTGCTTTCCAGTGACAGCTATGGTATTTATGGCTCATTATTTTAATTTTTTTTTTCAAAACTAGCCTGGAGCAACATTATGATCAAGCCTACGTAACAGACTGCAGCGCCACCCTCCTGAATTTGTGTTTTACTCTGGGCAGGGCAGAGACTTTTCTTTCCCCCTTGATTCAGAGTGAATTCTCTGTTCTACTAGACTATCTTTTCTGCAAAAGGATTGTATGGTTGAACAAAATATTCTTTCTTGATAATGACTCATAACAGATATGTATGGCATTTGGCAAACATTCCTAATTTCTCATTTCATTTAATTTTCTCTAGCCTTCCCTCCCATAAATATTCACCATGGTTGACAGTACAGTCATACAAATCATATTCTAGGAAAGGCTTTGGCTTTCCTATAATCCCCCAAGTCTAATAAACATTCCAAATCCAGCATTATAATCACAAAGATATTCCAATGAAAAGCTTTTTCTTCCATGGAGACTAAGAAGTTGGATGGTTAATGGCAGTGTTCAGTGAGGGACCATCCTTGACTACAACAGAGAGATAATTATAATCTGGCAGTTAGTAGTCACTGAATGTTTAATTTATTAATTCAGCAAATTTTTTTTGAGAAGTTACTGTGTGCAGAATACTCTTATAGTTGCTAAGGATGCAACAGTAAGTAAAGGAGACAGAAATCTTCGATGACATAGACCAGGATAATGCTGCTCTATTAAATAACTCTATACTCTTAGAAGTTTAAAACTATGAAGGTTTATCGTATACAAGTTGAATCTTTATTACAGATTAGCTGGGGGATCTGTTTTTTATGTTCTCACTCTGCAGCCCAGACTGATTTTGTAGCTGCTGTTATTTCTACCAGTCACAGAGGGATAAGGAAAGAGTACTATGAAGGGTCTCACACCAGTGAGCAAGTGCCCCAGAACAGAAATGATCAACAGCAGTGTTGTTCACACATCATTAGAACTAGTCACATGATCCCACTCAAACAGAAAAGGCTCAGAAAACGTAATCCTCCCATGTGTTCAAGAGCTGGAAAGCTGGATGTATTCTGTGAGCAGCACGAATTATTACTACTTGGGCACTGGCATATGATAATAAGTCAAATACATAGACTATATAGATTATATATAGATATTATTAAGTCAAACAAAACAGGAAAGTTAAATAGAAAGTTTAGATTTGGGGGTACAATTTAAAATAATAAATCACAGAAAGTGTAACAGATGTTGACACTAAATGAAGACATGCAGTAGGTAGAGGGTGAGACAGTCACCTGTGAGGAAGAGAATTCTAGACAGAGGGCAGAGAAAACACAAAGATCTGAGGGTAGAGATTTGTGTTGTGAGATCCTGAACAGCAACAGAGCTAATGTTGCTGGAGGAGAGAGTAGAAAGAACGAAATTGAAGAAGTAATTATGGCCAGATCAGCTAAAGCCACTTCCAGGCTTTGAACAGAAAAGTAAAATGATCTTTTCTACAGATTAGCGAGATCTTCCTGTTGCTGTATTGACAGTAGAAAATGTGGGGGCAAGGACATAAATGTGATGACCAGGGAGGAGGCATTCATCTGTGCAAGAAACAAATCAGACTTGACTCATGTTCGTAGCAATGAAGCAAGTGAGTCCTCTGGACTCTGAATATGTTTTAAAGAGTCAGCCAGCATAGTTTGCTGATGAATAGTTTGTCGGGAGAGAAAGGAAGACTTCAACGATCAGGGTGTTATCCTGTGAAACGAAAGGGCTAGCATGTCCTATAAGCTCTCACTTTAAATATACATATAGTTACCTGGCCTTCTGTTGCTGCCATTCCCACTGCCACCTCCTTTGTGCATGTCAGCACCATCTTTCCAGAGCCTCAGACTGGTATAACTCTGTCCACTCTTTCACTGACAAGACAATTTTCCAGATAGTAGCCCAAGTGATTTCTTTGAAAACAAAATATTTTCTGTAACAGAGATCAAATTTCAAAGTCTTTGCTTTGAATTTCAAAGGCCCCACATGATGTGGCATTTGGCAACCCCCTGACCTCACTTATGATCAGTCTCCTTCTTTGCTCACTCAACTCCAATCAGCCAGCGTTTTTGAACTTTGAACATAACAAATACTTACCCTTTCAGGATCTTTCCATACTATTTTCTGAGTGAAATAGTTTTCCCCCAAATATTGCTAAGATCCTCACTCACCTTACTCAGGTTTCTTTTCACGAGTCAGACCATCATAAAGGACTTTTCTGAATACTTCATCTATAATCTTTTCCTAGCCCCTAATCTTTTCCACTTTGCTCCTCTTTATTTTCCTTGTAGCACTTGTGAATGACTCATGAAATATATTTATTTGAGTATATTTTTATTTTTGCATTTTCTTCACTCCACCTCTCTGCACTAAATTTAAGAATTTATTAAGGCAGAGAATTAATCTGACAGACTCACACCTCTTTCCCCAGTACCTGAATTAGTGATTAGCATAGAGGGAGCACTCAAGATATATTTGTGTTGCGTGAAAGAGTAAGTGAATAAAATACAGATGGATGAAATTAGAGTCTTCTACCAGTGCTCCACTTTTTGAAGTTTGAGTAAGTTAAGCAATAATCTGTTGAACTGTTAGAAACTAGAGATGTCATAATGTAGCCAGTACCATGAATGGAAGGGGAAAAAGATTCAATTACTGATATTGTTAATATCTTGACAAAAGCAATTGAGTTCCACTAACATTCTGAAACAATTTGCCGAGTTCAAATATTGTTGTATAGAAAATAGAATAAGGGTAAAGACAAAACCACAGTGTAAAGCTTAAAGAATATTTATCCATTTTCTGTATGTAAATACGTGCCTGGGCCATAGTGTTAATTTCTAAAAATGAATGTAGGGAGTAAAAATTCTTAGAATATAATAGTAGGAGACAATTTAATAAACAGTTTGGGAAGGAAAATTAAAACTTGTAGTCTTAATAATTGAAAACAGTATTTAAAATAACATTTAAATCGAAAAATGGCACTTCTAATTGAGTAGAATCCAAATCTGTACATCGAGTAGAATATTGAACTCTATGGTCTGGTTTGCCAGAAAGTTCCCCCAAGGGCTCTGATAGTTGCAGCTTTATCGGCTGTGTAAGTATAGCCAGATTGTTGGAAATGTGGAGCCTTGGTGATTTGATCCTTTGTCCTATGCTAAAGAGAGTGTTGACCTCTTAAGTGACTTTTTATAAGTATATAAAATACTAAATAATTTTATCATATGCTGAAGAATGCTCCAGGTTTTAAACTGTATTTATATTTTTATAAGTGCATTCCAAATTTTAATAAATTAGCTGAAAGAAAAATTGCAAAAGCTAGAGTAATTATTAGAACATTTTGGAAACAACTATCTCAGTATTGATAAGAGAAATAATTCCAGATGACAATGAGAAATAAATAATATAGTTGACAGAAAGAGCAAATTTGACATGATATGCTTTAAAAAGTTCAGTGTGAATCAGTGGCTACCAAAATCAGAGCCGTATGAGTAATGTTTAAGTTGGCTTCATAATTTTATTTCATCAAGTATGATATTAAATTTCAGCTTAGAAAATGAAACCTCATTTACTTCAGTTTTAGAGACAAGATCACAAGAAGTCAAGGTAAGAACAAACAGTAGAACAAAGAATATATTTCTAGTTGGTGATTTAGTACACTTTAAAGGGATACTGTCAAGGATGACAGGGCTCAAATTGAACCTACCCTGTATATAAATGATTGTGTTTGGCTCCTTCAGGACTCAGGGCCCTAGGATTTGTAACCCAATGAACTCAGCTGAAAATGTATTATCATTAGAGAGGAACAGGTATTAAGTAGTTATGAGAAAAGTGGTGAGCCTCTTTTTCCTGTATTCAAGCAATGCCTGTCTGTGATCACTATGGAACTAAATGTGTGGGAATATTGGATATCTGAGGAAGTTCTGTGCTCTGTGTTCAATATTATTATCTAACCCTGTCTATATTCTGCATCTATATATCTGTGCCTGTCATATGTTAGCTTCTGAGATATTTTATACTCTCAGTTTCCAATTTCGGAGAGAGATTAAATATCTTGCTCAGGGACACCAATTTGGTCATTGTAATTTTGTTTGAATCCATGCTGTCTGATTCAGATATCCATGTTCTTTCCACTGTACAACGCAGACTCTCAAAGTGGAGATTCAAGTAAACTTAACAAGCATTTTGGAGATTAACTTGCCTATAGAAAGCTTTTTTTTTTAAAACTGGTGCCATTCATAATCCAGCCATCCGAAATACACACACACACATATATACCACAGGATACACGTATGAAATATATAGTTTCAAGGTTTTATTAAATGTTTTATTAAATGCTAAGAATGAAATGTTAAGAATGCTATAACTCATGAGTTTTGTAGGTACTCTGCAGATACACAATCATAAATTACTAGTAGTATTCAGTTTATATTTGTAAATCCTAAGGACTTTCAAATACATATTTTATGTATATCCTTTATATTTGTGCCCATGTTATTAATAAGCAGTTGTATTATAATTGACTGCACTTAAATAAAAATATATAAATAAGCAGTCCTATAGAAAATGTTAGTTTTAACATTTATACAAATTGAACCCATGACTGCATTTCATTCAGTAAGAATGGGCAATAACTAGATACATTTGTGTTTCTTGCTTGTCCCTTGACATTGGGATTGGATTGTATCATTTGGCATGTGTCTCCTTTCAAAATGAGGGCAGCATTTCAGTTACTATATATTTGTGCCAAATTCTGGCTAAACTGTTTAATTCACATGGACCTGAAGGGATTGTAGCTGTGGGCTTTGTTTGTTCTTGTTCCTATAAATCACAGGACAAGGCAGGTTTTAGGGCACTGTTTGAATCAGTCCCTCAGGTCTCCCTTAACAAATGGGTGTCACTCACAAATGCTGGCGATGATGACTTCCTGATTTCAATTGCACTTTTAGAGGGCTGGTAGAGAGTGACCTATGGCCTTTTTTGCAGTCAGTCCCAGGAAGATGGGAAATAGTAATTATAGTGTAATAAAGCACAAGAGGACTCTATTTAAATGGCAGAATTTGCATTTAAATGGGAATTTTAAAATGAAAACATGTAAAAGCTTGATAGGTACAATATTTAGTATACAGCTCATGCCAGCTGTTAGAAGTACGCTTAATCACATGTCATGTGTGGATGTGCAGAGGTGTGCTTCTGTGCTTGCCCAAAGGGCACGGGCGGAGAATTTGAATGAGATTGAAAAGGAAAAGGTAAAATTAGCCGTAAATATTACATTTTTCATCAAATTGAATTATAAGCATATTTTGGTTTTTTAACAGAGTAGGGAATTAATTCTTTTGGGGCACTCCAGTGTTATGACCTATAGCTAAGGACAATGACTAATTGATTAACACTTAGGAAATGTAATGGAATTTAACTTCCTGAACTGCCCACAGTAATTCTGCATTAATCCATTAATTGAAAGTGTTTATTTATATCCTGGATAGGAATTTAAGGTATACAGAAGTTTAAATACATTTGAGAGTTGGGAGGCATTTTGAAATTGATGTGAAAATCTATCATGAAAGTGATTTCCTTTTTTTAAAATAAAGTGGATACTCATGAGGATACCTTTGCAGATTGTGAGAAGGCAAACAAACTCACTTCACTCAATGCAGCAAATAATATGATGAAGGAGAAATAATGTTTAAAGACTGTGTGTTATTTCAGATGTTTTCTGTTTTGCTGAGGTAGTGATTTTATTGAATAACTCAACCAATATAGCCTATTGAAAAGAAATGATAAAAGGTATATTTTCAGATATTCCCAATTTGTAAAAAGTTCTGTCAGAATGATATTACTGCCCAACTGTTCAACGAATAGCTATAAATCAATTAGTTTTCTGATCACAAGACAAGGTAAAAATGTATACTCTAGTGTTTCAAACCTTGTCGTAAGGCAGCTGAGTAAAAATACAGGTAGCTTGTTTCTTAGGTTTCACATATTCAAAGGCAGACAACTATCAGAAACAAGTTTGAGGTCATCTATGTGAAAACAGTTTCTAAAGTATATTTTCTATTGAAGGCAGTTAAATCAGCATAGTAATCAATGCATATGAGTATTTCTCACCCTTTCATGTTTGCTCTTTATATTTAATAATGAAAATGCAAATACCAGTGTTACCACAGACAGACTCACCTTATTATTTGGATTTTCTTGAGCATATCTATTTCTAGCATATAAAGCTGTTAGGAAGAAAAGAGCTCAAACAACGATACATGTCTGCTGTCTAAATGTGCTTGTGGACTCATAATTTTAGTGATTACATAAGTTATAAAATAGCAAAGGGCCCTACTTACAGTCCAGCAGACTCACCTGGTTTTGAGTACACTTAGTTATGGAGTAGAAGCTTTTGTAAATACAGCAGTATCCATGTCAGAAAGTAACAAGGATTCTGATGAACTTCAGTTTGATACGAAATTTCATGGATGATGCTATGTGTTTCTCAGAGGGATGAGCAGTCCATTTGAACTCCATTTATGAAAGAGTTGTAGGGGTTCTCAAGTGCCTGAAGATACCCCTCCCAATCCTCAGTGACCTCCAGCATGTTTCCTTCCACCTGCAATTATATCTTTCAGTTTTAATCTCATTTATTAACTCCCAAATTGGGCTTAGTATGTTCTCCTTGCTCTAACAGTGACGGAAGTTAATGAAAAATAAAGAGAAGTGGGCCCTAAAAACTTTCATTCATCTATTTTGTCATTTGATAACTATTTAGTGAACACATACTATATCCCAGGTGCTTTTTAGCTACTGGACATAAAACAGTATATAAAATAGTAAAATCCTTGTACTCAAATTATATAATGTATATAACATAATGCTAGGTAACAAAATCAAGTTAAACACGTGTTAAGACCCCAAAACTTGGTACAGTATGAGAGAAGTGCTATTTTATATAAGGTTGTAAGGGACCTGAATAAATTAACTATGCTGGAGACATCCTGGGCAACGTTTGTGTGGATGGTACTAAGTGTCCAGAGTCTAGATTACTTTACTTGATATTTTATGCAATATCACACCCAAGTCAAGCTCAACTCTTTCATAAAGAGTTAGTGAGGAAATGGAGCCAGGAAGAGTAGTTAGTAAGCCATGGCACTGATACCAGAAGAGGTGAGGATACGATGGACTAAGATGATGGCAGTTGAGCAAACAGAAGTGAGAGTGTTTGAAAGGTATTAAAGAAATAAGTAATAAGGGTAGACTTATTTCTTCCATTTGATTTTTTTCAGTTTAAACACAATTCTTTCCATCTATTTTTGTGAATATCTATGTTAAGTACAGATGTGATCTCCAGTCGTTTGAGAATATTAAGCGATTCTCTACTGCTGCATGGAATCTAATGAAGGGAAGTAGTTGCAGGGAAATATTATCAACAAAATATGTATGGTGGTTATCTTAGGTACATTTTTTAAAGCTTCCAAATATATATGGAGAGAGTTAGTATCATTTTGGGGGAGTAGTAATTAAGTTTATTTATTTATTTATTTTTAGAGGAGCTGCTGGGGATTGAACCCAGGACCTCATGCATGTTAAACATGTGCTCTACCACTGAGCTATACCCTCCTCCTTATATATTAAGTACTGTTTAAAATCTTATTAATAACTTTTTTCTATATAATGAGGGACATGTTTTTTCCATTGTGGATAAAAATAATCAGTTCCTCATGAGGCCTTAACTAACTCCGCCAGAGAAGGTTAGGCACCCTGACATATGTTTCAGTGGCATCTTGTATAATCTGTGTTAACATCTTCATACTTCATTGAGAAAACTGTCTAAAACCTTTCTTCTTCACTAGAAATAAGATCTGTGAATTCAAAACCTGTCTATACAAGACATTTTTGGGGCTCTAGCACCTATGATATTCCTGGTAAAGCAGATACTCAAAAATATTTATGGAAAAACTAGATGAATAAAAGGGGGACAATATTGTACATGTAATTTTCTCTGGACTATTAAAACATTTATCAAAAGCAAAGATACTTTTTGGATTAAATTTAATTTTTTTAAAGTCAATTAATATGGTGCTGTGAGAGATATGTGGAGGGCTGAGTGGCATATCTGGTAAGTAGTTAGTAATAAAAATCTATGGCGTTAACAATTCTTAGGATCCTAATGTCCCCATCCTTTTAGGACTCAGAACTGAAATCAGAGGATATAATGACAGCTTGGAGCAAATATTAGTGAAAAAAAAAGTAAGATTGTATTTGACATAACAAATAAGTATGAGCTCTTTTCTCTGGTTAATATTAAATCCTTCCCTGTGGTTCTTATTTCACATTATTAGACATTTTGCAAGTAATATTGCTGGATAGGTGTAAATTAGAAGAAAAATTTAAGTAAAAAAAGGACATGCTGCAAATATTTTTTCAATAGGTTGAAATTCTATTACTTCTAGGGTTAAAAAAACTAAATAAATTCAAAACATAATAACAGTGGTAAAAGTCTTCATATTTATAAATTCTGAAAACATCTTGAGAGAAAAGGCATATGCATGTTAAATGTAATTAGGCTTCCTCTTTTGCCTTTATATTAATAATGTATAATGTATATATGTAATAACATCTGCCTTTTATAAAACTGATCTCAGCTGTTAGTTGTTTAAAATTGATTACATAAATATTCCTGATCTTAAATCATTTTAAGACAGGATTTCAGTGAATTTTCTTGAGCATTCATGCAGAAATGGTAGTTATGCAGAGTTGTGCTTCTTAGTAAATAAACTATATTTTCAACTTTACCCTTTTGATTTTGTAGGTAAGGGCATAAAGAAGCACAGGAATATTTATTTTAGAATTTTTAAAAAATCTTCCATCTCAGCTCTGTGTTCTATTTTCTCAGTGATTAACAATTTTAGTTTCATAAACCATTGGTTTTGTTCAGTCCATAACTGCATTATTGACTAGTATGTTTATTCTTTTTTAAGGTACTATATTTGTTCTTATATGTATTATACTTAAATTATACCTTAATTTCCCTTGGCTTTTGATAGCTTTCTCATATGTGTGGGCTGGTCAGTACTCACTTGATTGTTCTAGGAGTGTTAATATTCTTTTAATGGAATGATGTATGACACCATGTATTTTACATAAATTTTCAAATACAATAATATTTTTTATGGCCACACTACTAACAGACTATAAATTAAGCTCAGAATGAAATACTGGGGAATTTCATGTCCAATCAAGATCTGGACTAATACTCAACCAGAAACAACTAAAAATGGGGAAAAAAGCAAAAAAAAAAAGTTCTCAAGACATTGGAATCAGGCAGTGAAGGACAGTGATACATGGGATGTGGGAAACAAATACAGTGAGCCTGATAATTGCTTTAGCCTACTTTCAGAGTCAAGAAACCCAAATGTAGCCTGAGAATCTCCCTCGCTGGAGACGATGAAGCTGTTACTCTAGAGGTCAGTGAAGCTACAATGAGCAGGCACAAGTATCAGAGAAGAGAGAATTGCTCGGATAAATAGCTTTCAAGATCTTCAGAGGATATCCTTTGAGTAATCATCTGAGTACTAATCAGTCAAAGATTGAGAGTAACTTCCAAGATTGGATGGAAAATCACCCAAGAGGATTAGCAGGAACAATATCTGAAGCTCCCATAGGTTGAGAGTATTTCCTATTTCTACCAGACAGAGGCTAAACCCTTATAATTTACAGAGCATCAGGTATGTTACTTAGAAGGGTCTTGCCTCAGTGGTAGAGAAAAATTAGACATAGAATAAATCTTGCTCTTATCTCAACTAATGAAGATAAACAAGTTACAAAAAATTAGCTATTTCTAATTTAACTTAAACAAATCTCAGAATTTTTGTATTAATACAAAAATTCAACAACCAACAAGGTAATTTCACAATGCCTGTCATCCAATCAGAAATGGCCAGGCATGGAAATAAGCAGAAAAATGCAACCTACTATGAAATAGAATCAATTGATTAAAATCAACACCAATAACCAATATGGTAGAATTAACATAAAAGAACATTAAAAACAGATACAGCTCTTCCCGTAGGTTCACGATGCTAGAGAAAAAATTACGTACATAAATTAGAGACAAGGAATATATAAAAAGGACCAGAATCAACCTTCTGTAAGATGAAAACCACAATCACTGAGAAGAAAACTACACCAGATAGGGCTAATAATGGATGATTAGTTATTGCAGCAGAAAATATTAGTGAACAGGAACACAAGGTAATAAAAAGTATCCAAAGTGAAAGACAGAAAGGAATGACTGGAAGACAAACACAGATGAAAAGTTCGGAGACATGTATATTAGCAACTCTCTCTCTCTCTCTCTCTCTACACACACACACACACACACACACATACACACAGATATGTATATGAAGAAAAATAAATTCCTTTAAGTAGGAGGAAAATTATACTAAATAGAAATCTGGATTTTTCCAAAGGAGTGAAGAGAAGCAGAAATAGTGATTACAGGGGTATATGTGTATAAAAGACAAAACAAAATTAAATCTCCTTAAAAGCTAATTTATTATTTACAGTAAATGTCACAGTTGTGCACTGTGATGTTTCTATAATGGGGGCAGAGAGTAAATAGTTTAGTCTTTGAGGAATACATTTGGTCTCTATTGCATATTTTTTGTTTTGTATTGTTTATAACTTTAAAAGGGCAAAAACCATTTTTTGTTGTTGTTCTTAGGCTATACAAAAACAGGCTGCGAGTAGGTAGGATTTGGAAGAAAAAGAGGAAAATATATACAGAGAACAGATGGAATAAATGGAAAACAAATAGCAAGATGATTTATTTAAAATAAACTATAATAATTTAAATAGTCTAAACACTCCAATTTAAAGATGGGAATTTTCAGGTAGGATTAAAAAATCCAGGACACCATTCACTTTATGTTGCCTGTAAGATACTCACTTTATTTATACAGGTACAAATAAATTAAAATAATGGAAATAAATATACCATGCTAACACTAATCAAGTGAAATTTGAATGATTAACTGATTCTAGAGAAAAGAATATTATGAGAAATTAAGAGGAATATTTCATAACAATAATAGTCAATTCACCAAAAAGGCCTAATAATCTTAAATATGTATGCATCTAATATTAGAGCTTCAATGTACATGCACCAAAGTTTTCTAAAGCTACAAAGAAAAATAGACAAAATCACAGTTATAGTCAGAACAAATAGGTGATTTAAGTGGATGTACACAATATCATGTGAGCTCAGAACTCTTGTGATTAATAAATGAGAAGTGCAACTGTATATTGGTTTCCTAGGTCTGCCATAAGAAAGTACCAAAAATGGATGCCTCAGAGCAACAGAAATTCATTGCCTCACGGTTCTGGAGGCTAGAAGTACAGAGTCAAGTTGCTGTCTGGGCTGTGCTTTCTCTGAAGCCTCTAAGGGAGACTCCTTCCTTATCTCTTCCTGGCTTCTGATGGTGTCCGTCAGTCCTTGGTGTTCCTGAGTTTGCAGCTGCATCATTCCAATCTCTGCCTCTGTCATCACATGGCATTTTCCTGTGTGTCTGTCTTCCCTCTTCTTACAAGGACACTAGTCATAATGGAATAGGGCCCATCCTACTCAAGTGTGCCCTCTAATCTTAAATAACTGCATCTATAATAACCCAATGTCCAAAGAAGTTCATATTCTAAAATAATGGACGTTAGGACCTTAACATATCTTTTGGGGGGACACAATTCAACCCATAACAGCAATAATTAAATTTTCTCTAATGTAGGCCATACATTAAGAGTAAACTGAATCTCAGTTGCATAGATAATTATTGAACATGGCATGAAAAGAGAAGACCTAAAAGTAACTGTAAGCTTAAAGATACAGAACCAGTAGCAGGAGAGGATAAGGTAGATAATGTATTCTAATTTGAATTTGAGTCAGTAATAGGCCATTATTTACCATTTTTGTTGTCTGATTTTTTTTCTGCAGAAAGAGAAAGGGGGGAAAGAAGCTGACTTAGACAAAGACTTTTAAAGTCATTCACATCTGCAACTTACATTCTTAAGGGCTAAAAAGCACCAGTCCCTTCTATACTAAATCACTCTGTTATATTGTATACTGGATCTCATAATGGATCAGGGGCTCTAGTCCTTTGCATAGATGTGACAAGTGAATTTACAGGATGCTATGCAATACACAAGAGAAATAATTTGTTAAACAAAATGTAGAGTACTGTGTCCATAGCCTTGGTGGATTCTGCATATACTTAGAGCTTCAGAGGAGGGGAAAATAGTGATACAGAGAGAGAGAAGGATAATCATAGTTACGGGGAGAAAGACAGGCTTGAACAGTCACCAGGACACAACGTTGGAAATGTAGATTATCAAGATAGGCTGTTGTCTAGCCAGCTCTTCCAGATTTGGTAAAAGATCACAACAAAACACAAGCAGAGAATAAACCTCAGAATCATTTCATGAGATTTTGGGGAAATAATTGATGATCTTGAAAAAGTAGTTTCAGTAAATTGTTCAGAATGAAAGAAGGTTATTAGGGAGTAAAAAGAAAAATTAGATACAGATCTTAAAATTGAATCATTTTATATTTAAAGCCAAAAGATGACAGTAGCGTGAAGAAGTATAGGCAATGGGAGGTTTTGTTTTGTTTTTAACAAGGAAACGGTTCTTACAAAACACATCAGATGAGAAGACAAAGCCTACATTAATAAAGAGTCTGAAAGTCCAAGAGAGAGAGGAGACCACGTACTGGATTATAGGGTATTTGCAAAAGTCCTATTTCACTGTTACACTGTATTAGCTTTTCCTTCTGCATGAATCCGTTCCACTCCCTACATTACAATTACTTTAACTAATTCAGTCAATTATTGAATGAAAGATATGCAAATATCCTATATTCCAGTATGTTTGGGGGTTCTGTAAACTGTGTAGTAATGCAATATTAACAAATCTTAAAGTGTCAATATAATTTAAAAAATATTATTATTTACTGTAGAATGGTCTTGTGGGAGCCCATGATTGGGTTAACAAATTGTAACAGACCCCAGCCGTTTGTCTCCTTAAAGAAGAACAAATGTGCTTAGTAACTGCCTTGCACACAGGCGCCTGTGCATCCGCACTCCGGTCTCCTTGCCGTAAAAAGCAGAGACAATGCCTTGCTTGCATAGTTGAGGTTTTAATTAGCACTCTGCTAGTTGCAAAGCAATGACCCAGGCCCTCAGCTTTAAACGCTGGGTGTGCCTGCTGTTAGATAGTCTTCTATCCCCAAAGCAAGGAACTGTTTGGTCTGGTGGTCTGCTCTAACATATCTATTAGAATGTATGTTGTTCCCCTCTCCCCATGACGTCCCTAAAGGTAAACTAAGCCTTTGTACTCATTGTGGATCCTACAGTCTGGTTCCCACCCTGTCTTTCCCTAAATTCCTGCATTCCATCACACAGCTGTCAGTGACTTCTCCTTTGATTGTACACAATAAATTTGGGAGCATTTGAGAGGCTCATGGAGTTGACTCCCTCCCACTCTCTTGACTTTTTCCACAGAGTCTCGAGTAATTCATTCTGTCTCGGTGGGACTTCTGCCGACCAGAACCCACATGGTCTCAAAAATCTTGCCTTTTGCTTTCTTGTGTTTTACTTCTTAATCCTTTTATAGCTAATATATATCATCTATTATTAATAAATTATATGAATATTATCATTTAAAAATTTTGTTGTAATCCATGCTTAAATATACTTACAGCACCTATTGACTCATCTGTCATCACTATTACTATATTGGTAAGGTTCATTCCTATTTATATTTGAGGAAACAGATGCACAGAAATGTTAAGTTATATTCCCAAGGCAGCACACTTCATAAAAAGCAAAGTTGAGATGGGAGCTAAGCAACCTGGTTCCTAGAGTCCTTATTCATATTTGCTATAGTGTGCAGACTAGTGTTAGAGTTCAGTTTACGCATCTTCCTGTGATTTCCAAGAAATAACTTTAGAGTATATTTTCTTCCTCTTTATGTCTTTCTGTGAACTTTAAGCATAGAGAATTTAATAAGAACATGACATAATAGAACTAAATATAACAAGATTTGTACATGTGTGTGTAAGAGAGTCTGCTTTTGTACTTTTTCACCCCTTCAATGAACCTCAAGTTCAGGCATTAATTCCAGAAATAAAAATTGTAGTGCACTTTAATATTCCCAGATAACTGACCTATGAACTACCTGAAATAGTCAAGATATTACAACAGAGACATACAAAGGACATGCCAGCCAATTCTTGACATATATAATGTTAGGGACCTTAGTACAACCATGGCTCAGCAGTAGCTGAAAGGTTAATGGAATTGGGATTTGTGTAGACATGACTGATTTTCCTCCTGCAGGAAGGAAAGCAGGGAGAGGAGAGAAGCTGATTTGGACAAAGACCTTTAAGGTCATTCGCATCTGCATCTTTCTTTCTTAAGGGCAGCAAAGCACCAGTCTCTTCTACACTAAATCACTCTGATCTCTTAGAAGAATCCAAAGCTTGTCAGAGAAAACACTGTTCATCCAGGAGTAAGCTGAGAGGCGAGATAAAACAGTCAGTGTGAGAAAAGCAAAAGCCAACACCAGGAGTCCAGAGTCTAGGTAGCATTTATGTTGCTAAGTCAGTGTCTTCCTTCTGGAAAACTTTGATATCTGTGGGTATGGTTTCTGGCTTTTGAATATTATATAAGAGTGATTTTCAGAGTATACCTCTGTCATCATTTCCCTTTGAAAGGCAGTTAAAATTTTATTTTGAATAGCATCAGATGACACCCTACATCAGTTTACTACTGAAAGACATGACTTCTTCTGCTCTTACACACTTAAGAACGAATATTAGTTTTTCAAATTTTGCTTTAAGAAATTTTTGTTTTGCCCTTTGGGTTTTTGTTGGGTGTACCTGTAGTCTCTTGGCATGACATGTCCTTAGATGGCAATGTGACCTCAGCTATCAGATCTAATCAAGCCATATTTCAGAACATTAGTTCAGCACAGTATTTTTAAAATTGTTTTGGGATCATGTGTATATTATTTTAATATTTCCTCTACATCATTTTATTGGTGTTTTTTATTGCCTTTTGAAGTTGAAAACCCAATGTGCAAAGGGTGAGAAAGACTGGAAATCAGTAGTTTGGTGTTCCATTTTTTTATTGTCATGAACTTCAAGTTTCCTTCACTTACAAATATTTATGTAGAAATCTTGTAAGTGTTCCATTTTCCACAGGTCAACTTCATTAATTTAGTACTGAGTGTACATAACATCTCACCTCTTACAAACAGGTTTGCCAAAAATAATTTCTAAAATATTCTAATTTCTTAAATAGCGAAAACATGTTACATATGGTAAACAAGGAAAATTTCTTTACAGATTGAAATAAAAATAAATGGATATTGAATTCCCTTCTGAATGCAGTATGTTTTGTCCAACATGTTTAAGGTAAAAAACAAACAAAGCAAACCAAATCAAAACAAACAAACAAAAAAACCTTGTAGGTCTGCTAACATATCCTGAATTTTGACTTACTGTCATCACCTGAGAGCCCCTCTTTACCTTTTTGTAAAGAATGAAAAATAAATTGGAGACAGAAAATATTGATTCTTCATTCCATTAAGTTAATAATTGTTCTGCTGAGGATGTCGTATTTATTTAATGTGTTCAAACTAGAAAAGGGAAAAGAAAAATAAATTTATCCTCCTGACATGAATGCTGATGCAATCAGGATCTATAACGCCAGACATAGCTAAACTAATGAACATAAGATAAAAAAGCGTGAGATGGTAGAGACTTCAGAGTTCACTCACCCCATCTTCCTGGGCACTCACAAGTAAGGTGCCTGGGCCAGTGTCTTAAACCAGGGATCGACAAACATTTTCTGCAAAGGGCCAGATAGTATGTAGATGCTACAATTTCTGCTGCAACTACTCAGCTCTGATTTGTAGCACAGAAGCAGCCACAGAGAATATGAAAACAAATGAGGGTGGATTTTTTCCAGTGAAACTTTGTCTATAGGCAGTGAACCAGATTTGACTCATGGGCCGTATAGCTTTCTCCTGCCCCAAACTGTTATAAGTATTGAGCAATTAAAGTAAGCGACAAGAACTCAGAAGTTGGCTCCAAGATTTGTACATGATCTACTCTGAAACGTTACTCTTTTAACTTGAATTTGTAGTAGACATTAAATACTTGGGAAAGCAATTCTTTCAGAGAATGATCCTAAAGATGATGAAATGTTGATTGCTGTGTAGGTAACAATAAAACTAATTTGGTATGCAGAGACTGGACATCATGATAACTAGATAACGTTGAAAGATGATTAGATTTGCTCACAAATGAGATCTGTAGGTTGCCTTCCAACTTGATGGGTGTGATTCAATCTGATGCCTCAAAATAGTATGTTTTCTGCATTGTCAGAGTCACTAATGAATGCTGATAATTGCAAGAGTTAAGTCTATGAACTTCATTGAAGTTTTCTTAGAGAAAGGAAACAATAACTTGCTGCCTCTAGAGATACAGTGCAGTGACACAATACACTTGGGTCTGTCTGGCCAAGTTTTCTGAGACATTTGTTTGTTTGTTTTCCATTCTGGAAACAATATATTTAATTACAGATCTTTTCTCAGCTACTGTTGGTGTCCAGTTATAGTTACTGAGACCAATGAAAAGTTTAGCACAAGCGCAGATTACTGAAAGCTCAAGTAATACATATGTGATATCATTTATGGTGTTCGTCTACTTAAATACTATTACTGTTTAATAGGGAGCGGTGTTATGAATAAAAAATTATTACAGTAACATGAATCTACTTTTTAGTGGCTAGAATACAAAATACAATATTATTAAATGTCACATCCATCTATGACAAAACAGTGCTATTATTCACTAAATTGATTAATATTTCATGAGAACTTACTATGAGTTAAGCAGTATACTAATTGTCAAGAAATCAGTGAGATACTAGGCAGACAATGTTCACCCATGGACTTTAACTGGAAAAAAATTCCTTTAACTGTTGTATTTATACACACTTATAAGCTGTTATAAATGCTATAAAGTTAAAAAAAAAGATGGTGTTTGAGAAAAGTTTCTATGATTGAGAGAACTTAATATTGAAAGATAAAATGATTAGCCATTCTAAAAGTGAGGAAAAGAGAATTAGAGACAGAGAAAGTAGAATAAGCAAATATGTGGAATCTTAGACAGAAAAAGTATTCTGTCATGTTTAAGAGACAAAATAAAGATAGCTTTCCCTGAAGAATTAAGGAGGAGGAAGACAAGTTTGGAGAGCCAGCTAGTGAATAGATAAATCATCCTGATTCTTGTAAGTCATGGTAAGGGACATTTGAGGGTCATATGTGCTGTGATGGAAGAAATGAATTGTGGGTATAGAGCCATAAGAAATCATAAGAAATGTTTAATAATAGCTTGCAAGAGTCTGAGTATGAGATGAGTAGGCTCAAATTATGTATTTGGAGACAGAATCAGCGGGACTTTCTGATGAATTGAATGTGGGAGTTAATGGAGAGAGAGGAATTGGGATTGTCAGGTTTTAGCTTTGAGAGGTGAACCCCATTGACTGGGATAAAGGTGAAAGGAAGATAAAAGAGTCTTGTTAAGCACTTCAAGAGATATAATTTGGAGATATCAAGTGAGTTCAGAGCCCAGAAAAGAAGTATGCTGCTGGAGATCTGAAAATCATCAGTGTTGTACTTGATGTGAATTGATGTGAATGAAGAAGAGAATAGGGAGCAGACTATTTCTCAAAGAAAAACATTTAGACATCATTTAGAGTAGAAGGAGTCAGCAAGAAAATTGAAAAAAAAAAAGTCACACAAGTCGAGTATATATTTTAAAAGAGAAAAAACTAGTCAGTTGTGCTAAATATTGCCAGAAGTTTTAGGAAATTGGGGGCAAAGAAGTGTCTATTGGATTTGGCAACAGATAGTTTATTGGTGATCAAAAAATCATTTTTAGTAAAGCATTGTTGACAAAACCCTAAATTAAAGTAAATACAAGAAAATTTGGACATTCTCTGTTAAACATAGCAAATTGAATACACACATTATTTTGACCCCTCCTGGAAATACCACTATGTGGGAGTAATGGATTTAAAAAGCCATCAACCCTAAATGGTGAAATGAATAAGAGATTAAATAACAATAGAATGAAATATTATAAATGGAAACAAACAAGTGATAATTGTATTAGCACACTGGATACTGTTGAAGCTTTTACTGAGTAACCTAGATGAAAAATTTCTACATTCTATTTTTTTAATTTATTTCTTTTATTTTTTGTTATTTGATTAAGCTTCACTTCCATAATTTTACATTCTCTGATTCAAGATTAATACAGCTCATTTAAGTTCCCATGAAAATGTCAAATTGCCAGATTATAAATGAGAACATTTTATCAGCATCTTTTCTGAGGATAGGTCATGTTGACTGCAGGATTCAGGGTTATAAATTGAAATGGCCTGTAGGATCCGAGGAGATCATTGGGTTCAGATGAATGGGGTCACTCTCCTCTTCTATATAGACCAGCCAGGCACAATTTTAGGCCTAATGTTGTGAGGTCTTCCCACTTTTAAGGAAAACTGAAATCTGTGTTTTTTGTTGTTTTTGTTTTTGTTTTAATCTCTTGTCATTCATTGATAAATGAGTGAGGTTCCCAACATATGTCTTTGTTCTTTTACTCATTAAAGTAAATTAATATATCAAGCAATATTCATGTTGGTACAGTGTTTTATGAATCACAACCCTAAGTTTGGTACAGATTAAAGAATCCTGCAGAAACCAATTGGAAGCATTCTGTGAGAATTAACTGCTGTTTGGAATTCAAAATTGAGTATTTCATGTTGTATTATTTGTAAGTTTCATACTACACATCCTTTACATCAGTAAAATTGAAATCAAACATGCGTGCACATTTACATGCATACATTTTACCACAAAGCTGGTTATTAAATATTTACCAGCATGAAACTATTTGTGATGAAAAGATTTCTAAAGAATTCTACAAAACAGTGTGTAGGGGGAAGGTGGAGGAAAGAGGGATGAAAATGGCCCTCCAAATATAAGAAAAATCAGTGCTCAGTCCTGGAGATCAAATATCTAATCATGGGACTTCTGGAAAGAGAGAAAGGAGGGGAGCAGATTATTAAAAAATAACAGAAGACTAGTTCTCAGAATTGAATGGACCCACTTAGAACCCAATAAAGTGAATTTTAAAAGATACACACCAAAGTGCATAACCAAGAAAGGCCAGAACACCAGGATAAAGAGTAGTTTCGAGAACTTCCAAAGAGAGGAAAGAATAACTAACAGACCACAATATGAAGGAATACAAATGAAAATCATACTAACGTATTGAGAGAAATACAGGTGATGCAAATTAAAATATAATGCCTTTAAAATTCTGATGGAATTTAGTGTGCTAGCTAAATTGTCTATTGGATATAAAGGAAATGTAAAGATATACTAGATGTGTTGCATTTTTAAAAACTTTCTCCTATGTACCCTTCCCCTAGAAGTCCCTGGAGATATGCTCCATGAAAATGAAGCAAGATTGAGAAACAGGAAGATAATACATACAGGAAACAGTGGATCCAATAGAAAAGAGGGCAAAGGGCTTTTATTAAATAACAGAAAAACAAAACCCCAGAGAGACATCTGTGGGACATACCTGTAGGCCACTGATATTGTTTGGAATAGGAGGATGGATAACTTTAGGATGCATATAACCAGGAAATAATCAAACTAAAAAAAAAAAAAAAGAATTGGACCGATGCTTTTGACTATTTTGAGAAAAAGTTTAAGCTGTTGGAGAGTTGGGAGAAAACCTACCTGGAACACATACAACAAAATGAAAATAAATTAGGTTTTTATGAATACTGGAAAAAATACAAAGACATATAAGAAGGGAAATGCAATCAAAATATACTGTGTGACTGAGGTTAAACCTAAAATGTATGCTACTGATAATGATTTAACCAAATGTGGTATGTCCATGTACTCACTGAAGAGTACAACATACTCTAAATGTCACCTATTTTCCCCTGATACTTGCCCATTTTACTTTTAAAGCTTCACTTTTCACTGTGTCTCTTCTGGAATGACATTCCTTTTTATTAATCAATCCTTCCTCCTTGTTCAGTTCAGGCAAGCGTGTATGCAGACATGCACAAATGAAACACTTCTGCACAAATGTGTTTAAATTTTTCAGACACAAATTATCCTTGCTGGTTGGTCTAGAAACTGCTTACAATGGCATAAAGTTGTTCTTATTACCTTAACAAGTTTCCAAAATTGCTGCACTAGCCTTTGCTGGAGACATACTTTTAAATTTAATGTAACCAGGCTATAATTACTCTAAGTATTTTGAGAACAGTTTTTAAATATCTAATGCACAGAGTTTATCCATAAGAATCTTCCTGCCTATTACTTAATGAAATGTATGTAGGAATGAAAAATAAACACTGGCATTGTGGTCGTTGTAGCCTAGTATCAAGATAGCAGGCACAGAGCTATTTCTGTTTCAGGATGATTTATTCAAAAGCTAGAGGCATTGTCAAGTATGTCTTTATAACTACTTAAGAAAAAATGTCTGTTACATTCACTGAAACATACCTACAGAATTTTTGGATTATATTTTTCTAAAATACTTAGTCTTAGGTTGCTAATTTACATGTATTTATTTCATTTGTCCTACATTTATCTACGTGAAGTAATCAAATTGCTTTCCTCCTATATACAGAAAGAAAAAATAATGGAAACCAAAACAGTGTCATTTTGTTCCAGTTTGTTAGGTTTCCCTTCAAATGTAAATTCCTGAAAGTGTTTGTGAAGCATAAAGACTTTAAATACAAATTCCAAAAGGAAATCTTTTTTGTTTTTAAAATCAAGAGCAAGGAGTTCTTGGTGTATCTTTTGCTTATCAGTACATGGTAACTTATTTGTGTCTGAATTATCTAATAAAAAACCATTTTCCCAATCAGAATTAGTCCCACTCGTAATTAGTTGAGCTCCTTTGGTGCTGGTTCCACTATACCTTTTGAATGCTAATTATGTTGCATTTGAAAAAATACATATCTTCATCTTTGTTAATGCTTTAAATTGTTCACTTTTATTAAAGGCAGCTATCCATCTCTGGTAGTCTTTCCTATTGACTTTGATTATCTTTTATTGAAAAGTTTTTCCTTTCCTTCAATGCTTTGAACCCTTTTTTAATTCTCTCCCATTATTTTCTTTTCTTTGGACCCATATTTTTTTAACCTATCTTATTCCTCTAATCACTTAATTAATTTGAGGTTTTACATGCCAAACTCTTTCCCAGAACCTTACTAAATGCTGATCTTGATATATAAGGGTTTTACTTTCTTTTTTCATAATTTGACATAGAAACACAAGAAAAGGAATTAAAACTGTTTGGAAAACATGTGTTTGAGATAATGCTTTCCATGAGGCCTAGTGATTTGCAAGAAAATGTTCTGGTATATCAGTCAGGGTCCTGGCCATAAACAAATGGAACATCTGAGATGGGCCATTGGAAGATTTTATCTTAAGGGGCTGTGTACAAAAACTATTGGAAAGTTGTGAGAAAACTTCAAAAGATAATGCAGTGACATTGGGCTGGGAACAGCAGCTCAGAATTAACACTCTTCAGCCTTAAGTGAAGCAGAGGGAGTTGGGGATGTGTGGAGAAGGCTGCTTGGAGAGGGAGCTATGGCTCTTCAACCAGGGTTGCAGACACCCAGCAGCAACACTGAGGAATACCTTGAATTCCATTTTCTTTCTGATCTGCATTTGGTGTTTCCTGTTGGGCAGACATGATCTGAGGTCAGAGGGCCAAAGAGAGAAGCAAGTGCACATAGTCAGCTTCTCAGAGCACAGAGCAGAGTAGAGCATAGCTCTGAAAGGCAGGGAAGAGTCTCGGGACACCAAGCATAATTATTATCCATCTGTTCTACTCTGTCCTTCTTTGTTACAAGTTGTATAACAAATTTAATAATGGACGTATCGTTTAAATACTTAAATATTTCATAAGAAATAGGTTTGGTGAAATTAACAAAGGTTTGGTGAAATTATGAATTTGTAGAATGAATTTCTACACAATAAAAGTACATATAAGTATGTAAAAATTTTTTTAAATGGATGAAATCAAGAAGAAAATGAAAGATTAACAATTGAGGTGAGATTGTTACATGGTGCTCAAAATTTCAATAATAAAATGAGTGAGCCCAGTTATATAGCAGCAATAACAATAATAATATATCTTTTAAAATTCATACTTTATGTAGTGTGCAACCTGTTCTTGAACTTTTATAATTGATGAAAATCTCAGTATGTTGCAAAAAGGAGAAATCATACAAGATATTTTCTAAATTAGAATGTAACTTTAATCATGGAATTAATAAAATGATTATTTGGAAAAATTTTAAAACAGTAATAGTGAAACTGATGGACCAAGAAAAATCAAAACTATAATTATATTTATTAGAAAATAATGATCATCACTTCAAAATAGTATCTTTTTTCTTTACTTATTAACAAGAGTGTATTAAAGTGAAAAATTATGTTTTATTCAAGAGATTGAAATATAAACAATAAAGCAAACCTGAACTATGAGAAAAGGTAATAATGAAATACAGAGTAAAAAATAATGACTCTGAAAAGAGAAAATTGATAGAATTACTGTTTTCCAAGAGATAATGTGAAAAAAGATCATGAACAACTAGAATTAAGCTAGAATGTATGTACAATATATGTACATATAGATATATATGTATATTTCTATACATATGCTGTTTACAGATATTTACATGTCATATAGTGTTGCTAGAAGAAAAATAGTATACAGTTGTCCCTTGGTATCCACAGGGGATTGGTTCCAGGAGCTCCCACAGATACCAAAATCCACAGATGGCCCTTATATAAAATGGCAAAATACAATACATACAGTTGGCCCTCTGTATCCCCAGATGTGAATACGGAAGGACAACTGTATGCATGTATAATGATTAATATCCTAAAAAAACTAATGTACTACTTTTTTGTTAGTACTTTTTAAAGTCTTGATAAAATATTACTATGATCAGAAAATATAAATTTCAAATCCGAATAATCTATCAAACTCCTGGTATCTGTTGTTACTGGTGATTTTTATTATGATGTCATGTTTTACATGCATTCATGAATTTTTTTTTGTTATCATTCACTACTAAAAATGTAACAAGGGATTTCACAGGGCCCAGATAAAGTTATTTGTGTTTTCAGAGAGACTGCACTTGCTGTACCAAATATACAGGGCACATCCAGTCCCATATCAACTTAACCTGAGCATATGACTTAAAGGTTTAATTGGATCCCATAAGTATAATAAATTAGGACTGCAAAGGCCGCCTTTTGGCTCCAGTTTCTCTGGAACATACTTCTTTGTTCTATTCAACAACAAAGAAATTGTCTTCCATCTCCTGGGGTATGTGTTTTGGAAGAATAATGGGTAGATTCCTAGTCAGAATTCTTGGCTGTTTCCTCTGTAGCTCACAAAATTTATCAAAACCTATGTTGTTGTCTTATCTGTAATCACACTTTATTTTAGTTTATATCATGATGATTATTTGCTTCCTTTCCATCTCTTTTTTTCATTTAATAATTTTTTTTAATCCTGCATTTAAGTTGCTGTCAACAGGAGGATTGATCCCAGTAGTCTGCTGTATTTCCTGAATCATACATTACACCTTCTACAATATGTATCTGGGTTGGATATTTCCTGGAATTGCTTCAACCTACACTCTTGTCTTACATCTGTTATTAAGCTATAAGTTGCCGGAACTCTGATTCTCAAATCCTGTGTAATTATATAAATATAATTATTCATAGCATCTCTTTTTCATTGAAGTATAGTCAGTTTACAATGTTTCATCAATTTCTGGTGAATAACATAATGTTTCAGTCATGCATATACATACATATATTTGTTTTCATGTTCTTTTTCACTATAGATTACTGTAAGATATTGAATGTAGTTCCCTGCGCTGTACAGTATGAACTTGCTGTTTATCTATTTAAAATATAGTAGTATCTGCAAATCTCGAACTCCCGGTTTATCCCTTCCCATCCTTTTCCCTCCATGGTAAACCATAAGTGTATTCTCTATGTCTGTGAGTCTGTTGCGGTTTTGTAAATAAGTTCATTTGTGTCTTTTGTTTTGTTTTGTTTTTATATTCCACACATAAGTGATATCATGATCATTCTAAGTAAAATAAGCCAGCAAGAGAAAGAAAAATACCATAGCATCTCTTAATACTATTTTTCCACTGTATGCCTTAGTATAATTTATCTGATTCTGCTTCTCTCCAAACTGAACCAAACAAAATAAAATTCTTTTCTATTTTATTCTCAACCCATATATACAAAGACATGACTCAATATTCACAATCAATTTCACTTCACTCCACATAGCCTTGAGAGAAAAATCACATAAACTTTTATAAATACAAGCATTCCCAGGAAAGGACACTGAGCCCTATTTTCCAACTTTGGTCTTCTTACAACCAAAGATCTCATAGTGCTTGACAGTATTTTGTCAGCCCAAAGTTGAAAATACTATGAATTTTTGCAGTTAAGTTGGTTTTTGAGTATTTTCAAATAGAATTAAAGAGAAGCAACAGCTGAGGAGACATTGATTCTACATAGTGTAGCCTAGTAAGTTGAATTATGATTTATGAATGTATAAATATATCAGAATTTTAACATATTAAGGCATGCATTACTTAATAGATAATTATTCTTTTTCAAAAGATGTTGTTCTAGTAAATAAATTATATTTACTTGGCACTTATTAGAAATAACGCATACTACAGGTTGTAAAGTATTGACATTTTGTGAATACAGTTTTTAATAGCATTGTCAGGTATGAATACATTTTATTCTACCTTGGAAATGTTGACTGGGTGAATTTTGGTGCTCTATTACTTAAGGACACTAAACCGATAGAATTGAATGCCTTATTTTGGTCATGATGATGATTATTAAAGGGTGTGATATGCTCTGAATATATCTAAAAACTAATTCATTTAGTTAGATGTTTTTGAAAATTAAAATTAATCTGTAAAAATTTTTTATTGTAAATGACAGTCCAAATTATACATATTTACCATTATTCTCTCCTAGATTATCAGTGAAATGAGAAAAATCCTCCATTAGGCAAATATTGGACAATTTGAATATCAAAAGAATTAAGTACAAAAATGGTACATAAACAATTTTAAAAAATATATCAATGCATGTATACTAATACTCAAATAAATAAATACATAAATAAATATTTATTGATAAATAAACATATGTATGATGGATAGATAGAAAAATAGTTAGATGGTGGAGAAGGAAGGGCTTTTGCTTAGGGAAATATTTAGGGACAACAATTTATTTGCTTAGTCATAGTGTAAGTATATGTAAGTATCCAGTAGAGATTGCATGAGACTGTGACTATATAGACAAAATTAATATCACCAGTGAGGGGTAAATGAATATCATGTGTGTCCAGATATGATGTCCTGAGAACACAATGTCACTTATGCAGTGTTTTGTCCAGGGATACATAATCTGAATCTATTCATAGAAAACATCAAATAAACCCCAAATAATGAACTTTCTATTTTTCAGAAAAGCTTTTTCTTATAAATGCCACTAGAAAAAGTCACAAAAAGGCTCTTACTGTATTCCAGGGTAAATGAGACTAAAGAGACATGGCAACAAGTGCAATCACATCCCCTGCACTGGAATGAAAAAAAAAAATGAGAAAAGCACATGATGGGTTCAACTGGAAAAAAATCAGAATATGGACACAAAATATAATATCAAAAATTTCCTTGGTAACTCTATCTTAATTATGTAACAGTATAGCCCTATTCTTGGGAAATGCATGGTGAACTATTACTTAGGGGTAAAGTGCTATGAAACTCAATCTTAAATTATTAAAAAGGAAATTAAATGCACTCATGTGCACGCACACACATACACACACACACACATACAGAGTAATAAAGTAAATTAGGCAAAATATTAACAGTAGGTAAATCTGGGTAAATGATATGTGAGTATTCTTTAATTTATCCTTATTCATGCTATCTTCTGTATTTTGATTTTTTTTCCCCAAAATCATATGTATCCAGAGACACATCATTTTACTAGATATTTATCTTTGTATTAAAAAAGAAAAGAAGTGTATTTTGGACAGGAGTCCTTTGCATATTTGCAAAGCTTGACTCTTCATTAACATATATATTGATGTAAATGAATTAATTCTAAAGTTTAGATATTAAACATATATGGACGAATTGGGAAAAAACACCTATACATTGAAACACACACACACACATATATATAGATATATCTCCCAAACTAAACCAAATGATATTAGAGCAATGGAGGAATTAAATTATAAAAATAGCAAGGATAAAAAACATTAAAACAATATAATGTAGAAACATTTTAATCTGTATATAAATAAAATGAATGATTTTCTATAAAAACAAAAAATTCTAAATATAATCTCAAAAAAATAGAAAGTAGAATATAGCACTGATGTAAAAGTGAATTTAATATATATCACAACTGTCGACAATAAGGCAGAAGTCTAACAATAGTGCTTTTATTTATTTTGGAGGAGACACAGCTGAGCATTTTTACCAACTTTTGAGAAATACATTGTTTCTTTGCTATTTTAACTGTTCCAAAGAATAAAAAAGATAGAGATTCCAGTAAAAATGATACAGTGAGTTCATACTTCTGTAATCCTCTCTAAACACATAACTATGGCAGGCAAAATATAAAATGAAGAAAAACAAAAGCAGATAAGGTCAAATAAACAGTTAACTCTTTTGTGTGAAAAATAGAACAAGAAGTCAATATGATAGACTCCGTGTGTGGAATTATACCTAGAAGGAAAGGAATTCTAGTTTCTGCTAGATGAAGAAGGTTAAAAATTGCCACATGAGAGGGGAAGAATGGGGTCCAGGTATCCTGTTCAGAGACAGAGCTAGAATACCCTCCCTCCTTGACCTCTGCATCCATGCTACCTGATCATGTGGTGTCAAGTCACAATACTTACACACTTAGTGACATTATCCATGATAAACCCAAATCACTGTGGGGCAGTAATTCTAAAGAGATTTTAAAAACTTGGTATCTGAGGAGGCAACTGCAAAAAAAGAGGTGATACTAGAGGGGCAATAAAAGAAACTGAGAGATTTTTAAAAACCCCCAAATAGTTAAAAAAAAAAAAAGATCATCCACTCAAATGATTCAGCATAATTACATTCAAAAAAATACACAATAGAGAGAAAGCCAGAATATTATCAAAGCATAAATCCTATTATATAAAAATTAATATAGAAAAATCTAAAATTAAATTTAAAATAAATGTACTGAAATTTTTTAAGGAGAGAAAGGAAGGGAACATTTTCATTTAAAAATAAGTCATTAATAAAACCTGGTTTGTGTAGAAGAGAAGCAAATGAAAACCAAGTCTGTGGAAATAAATCATGCAGCAAACAAGATAAAGTTTCCATAGGACATAATCATAATGTAAATTCATAAATTGGAAAATGATAATAAAGAATTTGCCTGAAATGTAGCTCATCATGTCAAGGATAAAAAGATGAAAGGAATTAAGTAAAAACCTCATACTTCATATCAAAATCAGTGAGCCTTATTTAAAAGTACATATACTCAAAGAAAAAATGAATATGAAGTAACTAGTCATGCAGTGGAAGATTTTAGGAAAAAAATAATGTGAAGACAAAATTAGTAGAAATAAAATCAATGAAATTAAAACAAAAAGTGTAGAAAGTATGCCAAAAAATTTATTTTACTAAAAAGTCTCACAAATAAATCCCTTGCAAATTTGGTTAGAAATTAGAAATCACATATTAACAAAAATGAAAAATGCAAAAGGGCAAGAATCACTATGTATGAAGTTCTAAAGTTTGTAAGAGAATATTATATACAAGATCTTGACCATAAATTTGCACTCTAAGGGGCAGTGGCTGCTTTCCTGGCAAATCAAACTTATCCAAGAATACAGAGAATCCTTGGATAACCCACTGGAGATATTGAAAAGGTGATTAAAGTTTTACCATTTTAAAATAACCCTAGGAAAAGCCTCCAGAGCTGAGATCTACTGACCTTTAAAGAGTGGTGAAGTCTAAAGTTATTGAAAAATTACAGACCATCAAAGGTAAAAATATCCTCACTGTAATTTTGAGGCCAGCCCAAATAAACTCTGAGACCTTATGAAGTTACTACCGAAAAATCTCACTTTGAAATATATAGAAATATTCAATCACTATGTTGTATACCAGGAACTAACACAGAGTTTTAAGTCAATTTTACTTCAGAAAACAAACAAATAAACTCATAAAAAAAAGAAATTAGACTTGTGGCTACCAGAGACGGAGAGTAGGGGCAGGGTGGATTGGATGTAGGTTGTCGAAAGGTACAGACTTCCAGTTATAAGACAAATAAGTTCTAAAATTTTAAACAGCCTGAAAATTAATGAATGATTTTAATGGAATTGCAATTATAATCAAAACAGGTAGAGGGAGTTGAGTAACAGTAGAATGAAACTAATTTTAAGTAAGTTAAACCCCATGTCATCACATTTAAAATGTGAATTAATAATAAGAACAATTTTGGGCAGAAGGGCAAAATAGGTGAAGAGGATTAAGAGGTAGAAAGTACCAGTTGTAAAATAAATACCGCAGGGATATCATGTACAGCCCAAGGAATATAGTCAATATTTTATAATAATTTTATAGTATGTAATCTATAAAAATATCAAATCACTGTATTGTACACCTGAAACTAGCATAATATTGTCAGTCACCTATGCTTTACTGAAAAAAAAGAAAACCTTAAAATTGTGTAAAAGAGTAACAAAAATAATATTTACTTATTACCACATAGAAAAAATAATAGGAACTATTTTAGAGGGTTATTGGAAGGTTTAAATCTATCAAAAATGCGTAGGATATTGCCTTGCACTTATTGAAGCTGGCTCTATCTTTTCAAGATCAAAAAGATTTCTAAAATTTTGATGAGAAGAAAAAAGTTGTATCTTTTAGAAAGACTATATCTTACATGTTATTTAGAAAGAAAATGATTTTATGTGAAATGATTTTAAAAACCTATAGCTGATTTACAGGTAGAAGTCATGGAATGGAGATTGTGTAATTCTTAGGTAAGAGTAAATTCAGAGGAAAATTTGCAGTGGAGATAGATGAATATTGAAATGCCTGTGAAAGGATAATGCAAACTAGTAAGGCAAAATGCAAACTAGTGCCATCTTGAAAGTTTGTTTCCTGTTTCAACCACATACAAACAAACATAGAAAACATGGTTATACCATCTGGTGCACCCCTGTGAATTGTGCTATCCTTGATGGAAAAGTCCAGGTAAATGACAAATGTGATTCAGAATATGATGTCATTGTGTAGTAGGTGTCATTGTGTTGTAGGTTTTGAACTTTTTCTCTCCCATCAATGGATCTTTTACTTCAAACTGATTCTTAGAAGATATTTCCCATTCTGGTGTGTGCTTACCATTCTGAAGCTACTCGAGACAGTTGTCACAGGATCTTTGCTCTTTCCTCATCCCTCTCCTCTTTTTATAAACTTGGAATAATCCTTTTCCTCTTGCTGAGGTCACTCTGGGCTTAGGCTTTGGCTCTCGGTCAGTTGGTTCCATCTACTTTTTCCCATTATACAAGTGGGAATGTGCTATTCAGGAAGTATTTCTATAAGTGGAGAATGGGCTATATAGCAATGGCCATTCTGATTCCAGTGTTGTTATTGAAACATTTACAAGACTGGGACATACTGTTTTCTTGTAATCGTATTGTACCTTTTTAAGCTGTTGTGTAACAAAAGTTTTCTTTATCTCATGTTACTAAGGATACCTCTATAATAATAAGGACACCTCTATAATTTTGATTTTGTCTATTATACTAAGAATGAATGGGGGTAGAAAATCCAGTCCAGCAACATGTAGAACATCAATACAGAGTGTGAATCTAATTAATTGAGAAGTAGACAACCTACAATGCCTCACCCACCCAGTAGCCCAGTAGGTTTATAGGTTTCCACCAATAAAGTTAGCTCAATAATTACCTAAGACCACTTTTAAAGCACTGAGTTACACACTTGAAATATATTCCAATAGTTATTTTTATTTTCTTTTATGGATAGTGAATTTGTTACTGTAAATACCCTTTCATTAGCTTGATAGTATGCATTAAATAAATAAATCCATCTAACTTGCATTGCATAATTCACTTTAGAGTAGCTGTAAGTAATATTTAATGCAGTTATTTTAGAGAGTATTAGTTCATTGTTCGGTGACGTGATTACCTTTTAGTATGTTAAGGAGTATGACTTTTGTAGTTACAAATGACTTCAGATCCTGAAGAGTTACGTCTTTCACCTAAGATTTTCATGCTGTATTGATTAAGTTCTTTGCCCTGTGATTATCATGCCTTAATGCAACTCCTTTCTCCATTCAAAGTGATCTAGGCTCATAATCCACATGACAGAGTGTTGTGATAAATAAACTATAAAGAATGAAGGAGAATGCAATGTAAGAGAGGTTTAGAATTTTGTGCAAAATAGACTTTAAGGAAAAAAAGTTGAAAGAGCAAGAGCAAGATATCAAAATCAAGAAAGAGATAAAAGACAGAGAGAGAGAGAGAATGAATCAGATACCTCCGATTATTATTATTACACTGGAGGGGGGGGGTGAAGATTTGTTTTTTATGTTAGTAACACCCTAATGTTACTTTAAGAGTTGTTTGCACTGATAATTATGACTTAAAACTGAATTGTTCTTTCTTCCCTTGTTCTTGTCTCAATTTTCCAGAAGAACGAATCTTTTTCCTGTCATTTTTCTCCCTCAAGTTCTTCCAGGCAGTCTCAAGTATCTATTTCACACGTTATCTATTTTACACAACTCTGTGCACTCTTGATACTGTAAATTTTGCTTATTCAAGAACTTTATAGATCCATCTTTACATTCTCATATCTTCAAGCTGATTACCAGCTCAGTATCATTTTTCTTTAAGCACAAACACAGGTGATCCTCAACTCTCCAAAATTTCTCTGAAACCAAGCTAGTGTTTCACAAAGCTTTATTGAATACCTTAAGATAAACTAGAAATATAGCATGGAGAGTAAATTAGAGAATTATGTGCAACGGTTATATTTAGAGTCATACATTTTAAATTCTATCTCCAGGACGCCTTACTTTCCTAATGAAGATAGAAATTCCAGGGCCTTCATATTGCAGTAAAGAGCCCTTCAGTAGCAGAAAGCAGGTCCTTCCTGTCATTCGCCTGAATCCAAAGCCCAAGCTTATGGACAAAGTTAATTTTTTAAAGATAAATACTCTAACTACAGGGGAAGAACTCTGCCTTCCCTATCACAAGGGGAATTCTTCTTATGTTTGGATTATTTACCCTTAAATAATGCTTCCTGGGTACCAGTGTTTTTAACATTCTTCATTGGCACAGCCTGTTATGTCTCACCATCTACCTAGCTATAATTTGAATTTATAGGTAATAATCCAACATTCAGCATTTATATTCAGATCTGCACTCACTTTTCTAAAAACTGAAGTGGCAAATTTCTTAAATAAAGATAATTTTTGTAATAGTTATGGACTCTTTAATTTCAGAAACTAAATTTTGAAGACTATCCAAAAAATAGTTACCTAGCTATGATCTCTTGTATTAGTTAGAATACAGTCTTAATGATTGCAACAGAAGACCCAAGAGAAACAATGGCGAATAAGACAGAAGATGATTTCTCTCTCTTATAAGAACGTCTGAAAAGGTCAGAGTAGACCTGGCATCTCCAGGGTGCTGGGGAAAGGTGCTCTCTTATTTTTTGCTTGCTGAATCTTACATCTGGCATGCTTCTTTCTTTTTGAAGGAATAACCTGAAAATTGCACACATGATTTCATATTGTTGATCAGAACTAAATCACATGGCTAAATCTTGCTGCAAAGAAGATGGGTAATGTAAACTTTACCAAAAATAAAAAATGGACAATGCATAATGAGAGTAATCAGAATCTCTGACATCCTAGACAGAGCTTATATTAAAGTTTGGACATTGGGATACTGAGAAAGGACAAATACTAGTTTTAGAGGTGCTTTTGAAATAAATGATCTGATAAACATTTCAAGTTTAAAATTATTCCTATCACTATTGAAAATTTTTGTAATCCTCAAGTTGTCATGCAAAAGTAGAAAATAGTTCACCATCAAGTTCAGCTAAGTTTGGGGCTCTCATAAGATACTAACTTCTCGTCCTTTGTATGTGTGTGTGTGTCTTAAAGATCTCTACATATTTTTCAGAATTTATGGCTGCTCCTTTCATTCTTTCAGCTACTTTTTACATATTGTACAATATCTCAGTCCTTTTTATCCCTTAATGCATGTTACAGATCAGTAGCTTTGTTTTATTTCCTTTTTTTTTTATTCCCTTTGTTACTGAGATTCTCTTAATAGTCTTAATCATTCACACTAAAAATAATGGATTGGATCTGATGAGAGATCCCTGTTTCTAAAATAATTTTACAAGAAAATCCTCAGAAGTACTTGATATATTGAAACGACTGGGAAATTATATTTACAGGATTCTCTGGTCAAGTGTTATCTTTATTTCTGTGCTGAATTAGGATGAAAGCTAAGGGAACCTTGGTCCTAAACCTTGTCATTATTGAAAGGGTGCATTTGGCCCTGAAAAACCTGTTAGTATGAGACACTGAGAAGCCTCTCATTAAGAATAGATATTAATCAGCACAGTCATATTTGAAACAAAACTTAGGGGTCACAGAGGAGGGAAATTTTCACTTTAATGTTCTATTTGTCACTAGAACTTTTCTCCAATCTAGTTCCCCAGGTCCTATGGCAAAGAAAGAGAGAAGTAGTTAGGGGGATGGTATGATTGAAAGGGAAAGATTGTAACAGTAAAATCTCTTTAAGACATTGAAGCCCTTAAGAGATGATTATGACACAATGGAAAACAGTATAACACTCAAATGGAGGAATCTTCACACTTTTCCATAAAACATGTGCCTTGGATATGTCTAGAACATAAGAGGAAGTGGTACCAGCAAATGTGGCAGTGGTACCCAGCAGAGACATCTCAAGTGATTGTTGGTATCAGTACAGAGGATGCAGACAAATATATTAGTACCTCATAAAAGAGATTCAAAATGGGAGAAAAGAGAAAAATACTTTCTAGAGTAGGTTCCATAAATATCAGATAAACCAAAGGAATAATTAAACCCATGGCAGAGGGCCATATCCTCTAATTCCATACACCTACATTCTGTTAAGTGGCTAGGGAGCTTCTTGCCATCTATTAGCACCCTTCCCTGAAACTCACTGTAATCAATTTGTCTAACAAATATTTGTAAGTGCTTCCTAATCCCTAGGCTCTGTAGTAGTGTCCATTTCTAACAGTCGTGAGACACAGTAAGTGCTCCTGAGGAAACTCATCTGGATGAGTTAGAGGCAAGTGCTTGCTGGCTGTGTTGGTTCTGTGCACTTTATCTTCTCTCTTATCTGGGGCTGAATTCTTCGTGTGTGGCACAAGTCAGCTTGTTCATTGACACTCAATACGTGTTGACAGCAGAGACGCATCTGTTGTACACAGATTTTGTTCCCTGAAAGCTCATTTCTGTTTTGAGTGGCATCAGAAAAGAAAGACTTAAGATAGTGTCGTTAGACTGAGTAGATTTCAATGATCAATACTGAGATAAATATTCTGCACAAATTTTAAAATTGAGCTATTAAAAATAGTCTCAATGCAGAGTTCAACTTTTAAATTGATCATTGAAATTATTTTATATTTCATTACTTTCTAAGAATATTAGCTATTATTTCTAAATTATGCAGATCATATTTCTAATTGAAAGATGATTGTTTTTCAAATATCACAAAATAAAATGACAACTCGGAATCACACTTTAAGACCTCTAACATTTTTACTGAGTTGGAAATTCACATAACATAAAATTAACCATTTTAAATTGTACAATTTAGTTATATTGATTTGCATATACAATGTTATGCAAACACTGCCTCTGTCTTCAAAATATTTTATTATCTCAGTTGAACTCCCCATACCATTTATTCAATCAGTCCCGTCACCCTTCCCCTAATCCTCTATTAACCACTAATCTGCTGTATATATAGGTTTACCTATTTTTGATATTTTATATAAAAGAAACTATACAATTTGTGGTCATTTGTTTCTGGCTTCTTCTGTTAGCATGATTTTTAGGTTTACCCAAGTTGTAGCATGTATCAGTACTTCTCTTGTTTTTATAGGTGAATAATACTCCATTATTTGGAAGTACCACAACTTATTATCCACTCATCCATTGATGATATTTGGGTTGTTTCTACCTGTTGATTAATGTGCCTATTCCTGCTATAAACATTCATGAGCATTGTATATTTGAGTGTATACCTGTTTTAATTTCTTTTGAATATTTGCCTAGGAGTGAAATTGTTGGGTTAGTGTTTAAACATTATCTATAGTTAGCTTTTTGAGGAACCATCATTTGCCACATTTATTGCACCTTTTACATTCCCACTACTAATGTAATTATTTCTCTATATCTTCAACAACACTTATTATTTTCCTTTTTTTAGAAAAATAATAGCTATTCTATTGTGTATGAAGTGACATCTCATTGTGGTTTAGAGATGCATTTCTTTAGAAATATCTTTTCACGTGAACATTGGGCAGTTGTATATGAACTTAGAAGAAATGTTATTCAAGTTCTTTGCCCATTTTTTTTTTTTACTGGGTCTTTTGTCTTTTTGGTGTTGAGTTGTAAAAGTTCTTTATATGTTCTGGATACTAAATTCTTATTAGATGTGTGATTTAGGATATTTTCCTCATTCTACAGCTTCCTTTCAACTCTCTTGGTAATATTGTTTCATACACAAAAGTTTTTTTTCTTTATATAAATTTCAATTTATTTGTTTGTTATTTGTGCTCTTGGTATCAGAGCTAAGAATCCATTGTCCAACCTGATGACATAAAGATTCACCCAAATGTTATCTTCTAATAGTTTTATAGTTTTAGTTTGTTATGTATGTTATTTATTTTGAGTAAATTTTTGCATGTAGACTGAGGTAAGGGTTCAATTTCATTCTTTTTTATATGGTTATCTGGTTGTCTTGGCATCATTTGTTGAAGATTTGTAATTTTTGAGTGAAAGGACATTTTTTCAATTCATGGTTATTATTTAGAATTATAGTTAAGTAGGGACTTAAAATGAGTAAGAGTACTTCAATTTAGGTTTCATTGCTTCTGGCATAATACAAAATCTGCCTATAAATACAGCACTGCAAGATAGCTGTGACAAGAATATATGCAAAATTATTTAATCAAACAATTGATAACCAGTTAATACAAAAAAAGTTAAAAATAGCCACTGGGACCAAAATAAGACAATTGTAATTACCGGCAAGTCAGTTTAATTAAATGAGATGCTACCCAGCACTTAACTGTGACTGTTCTTATATTCAGTAACTACTCTTTCTAACATATACTAATATCAGTTGTCTCAAAAGGCCATTGAATAAATATGTAAAGCTTTGAAACAGCCAGAACTCAGATGACAAGCCCTTTTAATCCATATTTATGCCAGATGACTTGTTTCATTAGTCTCAGTCTTATTATTTTAAAGATAAATGCCTCTTTCCATTGTAATGTTTTTATGTATGTATGTGTGAGTTCAGAAAGTAAAGGACATAATTTCAGACCAGACTTCTTTAAAAAATTATTTTAGAGTGACCAAACTATTTTATTATTATTTTAAAAGTCAAGTGTCAAAATATGGATGGATATTATCTTCTTTTTGTCATCCTCATCAGTGTCACCTTCTCACTGAGGGCCATTGTGACCAAGCATTTCATTTCCTAGTATTCTCTTCAGTTTCACTTAACTCCACAACAGTTGTCATATATATGACATATACATGGCATGTATATGAGTGATATATAGTTCACTTAAAAATAAGCAAAACATTTTTATTTTGGAATAATTTAAGGTTTACAGAAAAGTTGCAAAGGTAGTAGAGATTTCACCCCTCTTCCTCTAGTATTAGCATCATTCATATTGAAGTTTCATTTGTCAAAATTACAAGTTTCACTTTAGTACAATATTATTAACTAAACAATAGATTTTATTCAGATTTCTCTAGTATTTCCACTAATATCCTTCTTTCTGTCCTAGGATCCAGTCCAGGATACCATGGCACTTCTAGATATCATATCTCCTTAGTCCTTTCCACCTCTGATTAATATCCTGTTTTTCATGACCATCTTCCTTTGGAAAGATTTGGTCAGGTATTTTTTAATAATGCCCTTCAGTTTGGGTTTGTTTGTTTTCTCATGATCAGACTAGGGATATGGGATCTGGGGGAAGAACACCATAGAGGTAAAGAGTGCTTCTGTCACGTTGTATCAGGGATCCATGATAAGGCTTACCACTGATGACATTAACCTTGAACACTTGGTGAATGTGGTTACTCACATATGTGTCTTCATTGTAATGTCATTATTTTTCCCTTTCTGCACTCCATCCAACTTTATATCCTGCCCACACTCAAGGGGAAGGAAATTAAACCCTACCTCCTGAAGGGGAGATGATCTATCTATATTTAGATTTTTCAAATTCTTTTATAAGGAAAACATGTCTCTTCTCCTCCATTTATTTATTTATTCAATCATTTACTTATATTGTTAAAACCATGAATATTTATTTTATTCTTTGGGTTATAAGATGCTGTAATTTTATTGCTGCAATTGTTCCCACCTTTGGTGCTCTTTCAGGCTGGCTCCTGTGTCCCTTTGACATACATACTCCCATCAATTGTGGGTTTATTTTGTTTGTTTTTTTGTCTGTTGGTTTGTTTAGAACTTCCTTATATTCTGACAGTATAAAATATTACAGGCTTATCTTGAATTTTACCTGCCCAGGATCTAGAATCAACTGTCTATCTAAAGATAAAGCCTGGCTCCTTATGTAGCTGGTTTACTTGTTTGCCTTTTCTTTTTTTTTTTTTTTCACTGAAATGTAAGTTAAATATGAGAAAAATTTTTGTTTGTTTTGTTACCTGCTGTATCCTCAGTGCTGAATACAATACGTGGTGCATAGTCGGCATTCAGTAATAATGTAAAATAGGTGAATAAACAGAAAGAATGTTAAGTTCACCCTACACTTACTTATCATAACCACAGTTTTAAAATGCTTTCTATCATTTCTGCTCAAAAAATTCCCTCACAAAATTCTGAACAGATAATGGAGAGCATCATGAAATTACCTTCCTTATAGGGTTTTTATTAAAACTGCTTTTTTTAAGAAGAATGTGGCTAATGCTGCTAGGGTGATCCCTGGTTTTTTTTAAAATAGGTGTTCCTCCACCTCCTGCTGGTTTCATCATCATCACCATCACACCACCATCACCACCATCACCACCATCACCACCACTATCATCTAATTGAGCTCTGAGCATGGCCACAGCAACAGAGGAATTCTGTTCTACTCTTTTATGAGCTAAACAGACTCTTTATATTTCTCCATGACTGATGTATTTTCTTGATGTATCATAATTTTTATTGCTTTGGTGAAACAAAAGAGGGTATAATAGAATTCACTACTGCAAAATTAAGTCAAATGTCTGAACCCTACTTTCAGAAGAAAGTAGGAGGAAAACAAAAGGGGAGAAAAAGAGAACAAATGAGGCAGGCAAAACCACTTGGCCTTAAATTCCATGAAACTTTACTTTGTAATTTTCCAGTGTTACAATGGTTCTTATCTACTAGTCTTGAACATTCTGACCATTTTTCATCAAATGTTTGGAAACCATACACATTGAAAATATGCCATAGCATCACATTTTTTTCTTTGCTCAGAAACTCTGTAAAGTTCTAATTGAATATCTTTCAAAGGCATATCAGCCAATGCAGTTTAATGTTTTTAATTATGCAACACTAGGTTTACTGTCAGAAAAGATATAAAAAAAAAACTATAAAAATTGAGAAGTCACTAAATCGGAAAGCTTATTTATCAATGCAGTTTTGTTATTCTAGCACAAATTTCTTGGTTGCATCAGGTGCTGTCATGCTTCTGAGGGGTTTGTGTTCGATGGTAAAGATGATATATATGGTAGAAATTGATATAAAGAGATGTATTACCATACCAGAATATGCTGATTCCAAGACTGCTTTCCAGTCACAATTTTCACACTCTGTATACAAACGCTCAGCATGTAGTAGAGCCTTAGTCATTGGTGGTTTGATTTCTTCCTGTAAATACTTGCATTGGTCATAAAGCATGGATCTTATCAATATTTTAGACTTAGGTTGTGATGCATAGTGATAAATGATTGACTAACATTAAGAGAATAGTAAATAATTCTAAAAGGTAACCTGAAATTTTTAAAATTTGAAAATATATCCTCAAAAAGAAAGGGTTTATTTTTCATACACTGACTTAAAATGGCTTAACCTCTGGTTAGAAAATGCACTGAAAGAGTCAAAACTGAAGACTCATGAAATATATAAGGCTTCTCTCTTCTCAGTAAGTACCAATGTTGTTTGCTAGGAAAGCTGGTTTTTCTCCCTTCTCCTGTATTAGCTTTAACAAGATATGAGATTAATTGATTCTGCCAGATCACAAATGCAGCATCAGTCACTGATAGAGTTTGTGAGAATTCACCAACGTTTTATATCAAATGAATCACTGTGTGTAGTAGAGAGTTTATCCATACAGAACTTAAGCTATTACGTACGTTAAGTAGTCATTTCTTTCTTTTTTTTCTTTCTGAAAATATGGATATTCTTGTTTGTGCCCCTGCCACACTCTACACAGAGTATAGTTGTATTTCTTGTCTACCTTCCTGAAGGGTGCTACACTGAAAGTATCTGTATAACTCAAATCAAATTCTCGAAGTAAGACTGAATACAGTATTTATTTGTATTTGAAATAATAAGCTGGTTTTACTGTGGTTTCTGATTCACTCCTGAACAGTAAGAGTGGCATTCTGTGTGCTAGATTTGTTGCCAGTATAGTTTAGTCTGTGCTCAGTATAGTTTTGGTTGATTTTGTTGATGCGTTTATGTGTGGGAGTATTTATGAGGGTATTTAATGAGGATGCATTTTCTTACCGTGTATTATTTCTCGGTAACATCATTGCTGACTCTGGGGAAAAAAGATAGAGCTCACGTAGCTGTAAATATTTGTAACTAATTAAATACTTACCATGTAACATTATTCAAGTCAAATTAGATTACCAGAAGGTTTGAGTTTTTTTTTTTAAAGATGATAACATATGAAGCCTCTTAAACATAACCATTCAATAAGGTAGAAGAAAAAGTCACAGAGAATCTTATATGTGATACTCTTATTATATTAAGAAAATATAAATATGTTAATTTTATAGCCAAATTTTAAATTTTTTTAAAGTAAAAGGAAATCTACTCTACAGTATAATATAAGATAAAACAGATATGAGAGGGAAGTGTCAGAATGGATGTTGATACATATTGGAAAATTTAACACAAATACAGAAACCAAATTTACATTTAAATACAGGTAATCACACAGACTAGAGAGTCTGTGCAATATGAAGTGGTTAGAAGAAAGTAAAATATTTAAAAGAAGAAAATTCTTTCTGTGTATCTTTCCATAAAGAATACAGATACTTTTGAGGGATACATTATCAGACCTCCATACATTTAAAAATTAATAACTTCTCTCTGACATGTCCTGCCCTCCTTCTCTATAAAACATAAAGGCCAAGGTAGTGACTATATACAGATATGTGCTGAGTGAATACTTGCCTGAACACAAATGTTAATGTATTGGCTTCTTCATGTATTGCTTTCTCACCAATTGATGCATGTCAATCTTCTATAATTCTTTTAGAATTCAGTGTAATGTTATTGATTCTTTCATGTCTTCGTGTAGCTTGCTCTGTATATGTCTTCTGAGCTTGTGAAAGAAGGAAGTAAGACTATATTTACATTATGTACAGGATACCTACTTTCTTGGTATAGAGAAGTTCTTATACATTTGCTCAGTATTAAAATGCATGCTGGTGCTTTTGATAAAGGCCTTAATTTAGAAATGATTATTCCCCTGAAAATAAATTAAACAAAAATAACCTGGGCAAAATAACACCTTAAAAAGGGAGAAGTTAGAAAATAGGAAAAAGAGGAGGAGGACATGTGGAAAGAGGATTTTTGCAGAGACTAGAGACAGTGTAATTTTTGAACACTTTAGTGTGAATTTATTTATTTTTTCCTTCAGATTTTTAAATTTAGCTAGTAACTACTGTGTGACTAATTTCTTACCAAGGTGAATAGGTAGGCATTGTTTTTAACATATCTGAGAAAGTCCTCTGAAAGAAAGAAAGTCCCCAGGTAAGGGTCGTTTTGCACTTTCCCATTCTTCCTCCTTACCTGACTTGATTTTTCATCCTATAATTATTTTTTAAATGTGAAGAAGAGAGCTGTTAAATATTCTAACTAAATTCCTTTGACTATTCAAAATTTATTTCTGCAAATCACATAAACTTTTTAAGACTCAGTTTCTACGTGTGAAAAATGAGAAGATTTGAACACAATTTTTAGGATTTATTTTTGTACTTTGGTTGTAGCTCATGGATATTATAAATGCAATGAAATTGTTTTTATCAGAGTCCTTCAGATGAAGTCTAGTTTGTGTGAGCTGTTATATTTAAGCAACATTGCAGTGATATCAGATCATGTCAGTCAGTAAGTAGTAATTCTTGTGGATGACCATATCATTTAGTGCTCAGGTCTAGGTAACAGAAAACCTTCTCCATATTTAAATCAGAACAGATATTACCATTGGGATTGAGATGCTTTACAAAATCGTTGAAAAGATTGGAAGAACAAATTCTGCATGGGCTTTCTGTAATATAACAGAACTAGCCAAAACAGAACTGTAATCAGAAAGGTCTTCCAGTCACAACTGTCCAGGTGATGCAGGAAAACAGATGTGGGGCATAAAAAGGGCTTGGTTGAGCCCCTGGGACGTGCCCTTCCAAGTGTGGGTCCTTGGGCAGGAAAGAATTCAAGAGCGAGCCACAGTTGAGTGAAGGTAGATTTATTCAGAGAGATACATTGAAAGGCAAGAGAAAGGCCATGAGGTGTAGGGGTTGGGTTCTCAGATTAAAAGAAGGTACACACTCCATAGACAGAATGTGGGCCATCTCCGAAGAGGTAGAGAGAGGGGGAGCCTTGAGGCCCCTTGTTGCTGGTTTTTATGGGCTTGGTGGCTTCATATGCTAATAGGTGGAAGGACCAGTCTAAGTAGCCTGGGGAAGGGGCTGGGATTCCCAGGAAGTTGGCCATTTCCCACTCTTTGACCTTTCGTTGCTAGCCCTGGGACTGCCATTGTGCCTGTGGGCATGTTATTCACCACGTTAATATATTACAATGAGCATAATATACTGAAGCTCAAGATCTGCTAGAAGTTAAATCTCTCATTTTCCTGAGCCTTAAGGCCTACTGGGGGATGAATCTTTCACCATTTTGATGTTAATTGCTGTAGCATTCCTTGAATGGCTGTGCTCTGCCCACTTCCTGTCTCACAGGTAACAACTGTTGGCTGCTACATGTGATTCTTAGCTGCAATATGAAGATGAGGGACTGGCTCTCAGAACTGTTAGTCCTGGAGCCATTCACTGTCTGCTAGAGTCACAAAAGTAAAGTGGGTGCCTCTCTGCTGCTGTCCTCCCCACTTAACCTTTGTCTGAATTCAAGCCTTAGGCAAATATCTTCTAAATGAATTCCAGAAATTTAGCTGAAAAGGATCAGGATAAACAGCCCCCACAGAGAATAGCTTTAACCCAGAGGCTATGCTCTAGGAAGAAGGTAATGGGCTGGTAATCTCAGAAGAATAGACAGACCCTCTGGAGTTCCTCCGTGTTGCCAGGAAAATTCATCAAGGTTAAGAGGAATGTAAACCCTGTAAAATGCCCTGATTGTTATCACCTTTTCTCTTCTGTACAGTTTTTCTGTAAAACCTCAGGACCCCAATCCCGAGATGGAATCAGTCTCTAAGGCACTAGCCTGCAGTGACTCCCCTTTGCCTGGCAGAGCAATAAAGCAGTCCTTTTCTGATTTTCCCAAAACTCTGCCTCTGAGTCTCAGTCTGGTTTTCAGGGTACAGAGGCTGGTTTTGCAGCAATAATGACTAGAAGTCTTTCTGGGCAGTCATTTGTGAAAAGAAAAATCATTTCCAAAAAACTGCACATTAGTTAGAAGTGGTTTTCTCTTTTTAAGAAGGCATTTAGGGTATACTTGAACCCTGTCAAGTAAAATAAAATAGAAGGATCAAGAAAATAAAGACATTAAAATCATAATAAAATAAAGTGCAAGAAATTATAATGAAAAAAATAAGAGCAAATTATTAATCCAAGATGAAAGGAAAAAATTAGCTGAATTGTAGAGTCAAAAAGAACTTTAAAAGGATTAGATGGACATATTCAAGTATAAGAAAGTATTTGTCAAATGAAATAAATGCTCAGCCTAAAAGTTGAGAGTTATGTTTTATTTGGTGGACATTTCTGAGGACTCGAGCCAGGATGACAGCCTCTCAGATGGCTCTGACTGACTGCTCCGAAGAGGTAAGGCAGGGGCTAGGATATATAGGAGTTTTACAACAAAGACCAGGTAGTTGGAACATTGAAAGATTACTTGTTAACTAAAAACCAGGCATCTCAAGAAGTTAAAGAATTTAGTGCTTTTCTTTGTAAGGAAGGAAGCAAACATTTGGGCTCACTGAATTCATTCCTTTGACAAGCACCTAGCTGTCTAGGGCCAGTATCCTGACCTTTCTTATTCTGAGTCGCCTCAGAGTGCACCATTGTGAGTAGCTGCAGAGGTTGGGCTGCAGGCTTGTCTTCACGGGGCGTGGCGGGTTGGGGGAGCAGCAGCCGCTGATGACTTATTTTCAGCATTCTTTGTTTACTGATATGGTTTGCAGTATTTTTTGTTCACATATTAAATTAGGAATGACTAGCTAATAATCTAAGAAAATAATTTTCTTGGTCACTGGCATGATAAATTTAGGACAAAGCTATCCACAATATCCAATATATTCTGGACAAAAAAATGCATTTTTTAAAAGTATGACAATCTACCAAAGGAAGTTCTCTGCTGTAACTTATGCATTTGAAAAAGTGTGCTTTTAAATTCTTGCTGAAATACTTAAGCTAAATAGATGACAACGTTTTGTGCTGACAGCCTTCCTACAACATTGCTTTTATTCTCATGCATCTTGGCAGGAAACTTTTAAATCAAAAAATGGGATTCTCTTACTTGAAATAAAGGTGTGCAGCAAGCATTTGGGAGGGATGAGGTGGATAAGAATTGACTTCAGTTTGGCTTTTCTTAGTGAGGAAACTGTCACCCTCTATATTAAAGTCTAGTAGTGGAAAACTGCAAAGAACAAGGACTTCTGTTAGGAAGGAATCTTAAAATAACAGTTTCAGGCCTCAGTGCCTAGTGTCTTTGGCCTCTAGATGTATAGAGACAATTGAACCCTCAAAATGTTTTTTTGGTAGCATTTTATCTCCACTTGTGTAACAAAACCATTCCCCCATTTTAAGGAGAATCTATTTTAAATGTGTGACAGAGAGGAGAAGCTCGTGGACCATTTATGTGTGTATTTAACCACATAAAATGCCTGTAAGTTACAGTCGGAAGAAACAGATTTATGTGGGAGAATGAAAGCCCCTCTGAGAAGCTAGTGTTGATTAAGCTGCGTGTTGCTTCTGTGTAGCATAGACTCTTCAAAATCGGAGAAGAGGATAAACATGCTGAAGAGAATAGGAAGAGCCTTCAGATACTCAAAGTTTCTCTTTAATATAAAATTCACTTAAGATACACAAACAGGAAATTCTTTGAAGTCTTTTTTTTTTCCTTTGTGGCCTAACAGACACTAACAAATACTTTATGTATTAAAATAAGCAGCATACTTTATGCTTACATTATGCCAGGCACTTACTTGCTACTTCTGATAATCCTATTAAGGAACAAGATGAGTTTCCTCTAGTCCACAGAGTTGAGGGAGATAGGAGTCAACTGCCCAGGGAAACATCCATAATAAGTAACAGGGCCAGATTTTAGATCCTTGCCTTCTGATCACTTAGGCAATGCTCTCAACCATTGTACCATATTGCCTCCAGGATATGGATGATCTTTAGTGTCACTACCCACAGAAGGTAGAAAACACTGAAATTGAAACTTATTTCTGATTTCTCAGGAATACCTTTAAATTATGTCTAAACCATTCTTTTGAACTTCCTATTCTGACTAACTTAATTCTCTAAATTTGCAATAAAATTCTTTATAGAGGTATGGAAGTCTTTTCTTTCCCTTCATACATCTTCAAAAAGGCAGAATGAGGGATTAGAAATTAAAATGGGGGGAGGGTATAACTTAGTGGTAGAGCACATGCCTAGCATGCACAAAGTCATGGTTCGATCCCCAGTACCGCTATTAAATGCAAATAATAATAAAAACCTAATTACACCCCCCAAAAATAAAATAAAATAAAATAAATGATATGGAGAGGTATTAAACTTGATATTTAAGAGTGATAGCATAAGATACAACTTGCAAGGACATTGCAAATGAACCATAAACAAACAACAAAAACAACAAATATATATATTAATATTAAGAGTCTTCATTGAAATCATAAGGAATTTTTTTTCTTTAATTATATAATTAGAATCTCTGAGAGGGGAGTAGATAATCTGAATTCTTAAAAGTGAGTACCTGCCATTCTGATGCATAGTGGAGTTGGAGAGCTATTAAGATTTTATATTAATAATAAAATATTTGTTGACTGTCTACCAATTTTAAGTCTGATAGCAATCAATGGGCTCAGGGGTATCTCATACTTTTAACAGAAATGAAAAGTCAGAATTACACAAAAACACATTTTAGCCATTCTATTCAGTTGCCAATTTATCTGACTTGGCTGAAGTCAAGTTTATGTCATCAGATATTATTACCAAATGGAAATTAAAATGTATATATTCCCAATAGAGGAACACCATGACTAATTCGGATTATATTATAAAATAAAATGTAAATGTTTATATTTTCTCCTACTTTGTCTTGCTTGATGTTTTTGTTCTATAATTTTTATTATACTACTGAGAAAAGGTAGAGTTGGATGCAGTTCTTAATCTATTACTGTCTTGATAGCCACTAAGAGTAAAGGTTTTCCTGAAAAAAAAATCATAGGACATTGGTAACCTTGATCCTCATTTCCCAATGATCTTGAAAGATGGTTATTGAACCTCTTCCTGATCATATTCAAAGGTGAAAGTATTGTCCTTCGACCATATATAGTCTATACTGTAAATGTTCTAAGGCTTAGAAACGTAAATTTATTTTTCTATATTCTAAATGAACCTACATGGAATTATTTTACTTTTCCCCTGCATGAAATTTGGTTCTTTAAATATTTTAAACATTATACCTGCATTTATTCCCCTACACCATCTATTGTTCCCTCTTTGACCTCATTTTATATTGACTTTCCCTTACTTCCCATTGCCCTGACCTCCTGCATGCTCCCACCCTAGGGAGCTTGCATTGACTTTTCTCTCATACTAGGCATCATTTCCTTAGATATGTGCTTGGCCAACTTCCTTACTTCCTTCACGTTTTTGCTTAAATATTATCTTCTGAATGAGCTCTAACCCGAATGCCTTGTTTAAATTATTAGCTAACTCCAATACCACAATATAATTCAGATCTCTTTCATACTGTTTTATTTTTTATAGTATTTATTATGTATTAGATACATAATTTTTTGTTTAATTTTAATTAATGTCTTTCTCCCTTCCTAAAGGTTCATTTCCAGGAAGTAATGAATTTTTATGTCTTTTGTTCACTACTGTATTCCAAGTATTCCCAAGTGTCCCAGGTATTACTTGAAACTGAACATAGTGATAATAAGTGAATATTTCACTTAGACAATATACTTCTTTTATCAGGCACTAGACTTTGTTCATCTAAAGATATTTTTGCTTGCTTATTTGTTTCTTTATGTAATTGCATTGGATATATTACATTACCTCCTTTATATACTTTTTTCCTAATGAGGAGATATTAAATAAAATAAACACTCTTTATATTAAGCAAGTATTCCATTATAAATTATTGCTATTACCAAACCAAACTTGGGTCCACTTACCTGTGTGCAGTAAAGGGAATCTACTGACTTTTAAATTACTTTAAATTAAATACTTTTAAATTAAAGGGTTGTGGTGAAGGAAAGTGTAGCATTTATGTAAGACGTCAGACAAGGAGTCCAGGGCTGCTAATGCTCAACCAAAATCCTGAACCCCCTGATGATTTTCAGCGAAGCATTTGAAAGGCCAGATGAGGAAGGAGCGTCACAGAGTATATGAACAGCTCATGTACAATTCTCCAATTAGCTGATGGTGAGGAAAATGGGCAATATCACAAGGGTTTACATTATCAAGCCTCAGGCTCCAGCCAGTCTAGGGGCTGCATGCATATGGTCATTATGTAGTTAACTTATTCCATATGGTGGGAGTTTTAGAATCTTCAAAACAACCCAGAAAGTGTGTATCAGATACTGTTATCTAGGTACTTCAGGGAGGAACTAAAGATTCTGTGACTGCCATATGGATGATTTATGGTTTAAGTTTATTACCATTCTTCCTGGCCCATATGCTACTTTTGTCACTACATGTTCACATCCTTTCAATCATTAATTCTTGAACCAGACTCTTTTGACCTACGGGGTGGCCTGGGAGAATACAGCTTTTCTGCAAACAAGAGGCAAGTGGAGAGCATAGTGGGAGGGGTCTGTCCCAGGAAAGTACCATAGAGTCCTGTTTGATTATAGTGCTAGAAATAGAAAAAAGTCAAAAATCAAAATATTGGCTGTTAATCTGTGTTGTAAATTTTCAAGTGACTTAGTTGTTGCTGTTCATCTCTAATTTCTGGTTGTTATTTTGTTTTTTCCTCTTCTACAGTAAACAACATTTCTTATATAAGAAGAATAATACACGATTCCTATTGAAATGAAATTGCTGAAACATGTTATGGATATCAGATAAACAAATCAACTATTCAGTACATACTATAGACATGTAAGAAGTATTGAACCTCCATGAAAATTCCGCAAAGTATTAGTTGTGTTTTTATAATGAAGGCTACAGTGCCATTTATAATACATCAGTATACCTTAGCTAATAAGGAAAAATTCCTTTCAGAAATAAGCTCCAGATTAAATTCTGCCATTTACAAGTTAATGTATGTAACCTATTGTCTATACTACTTAAGTAATAAAAGATGAGTATTCCCAGTTAAATAATATGTATTTCATCTGTAAATCCTGTAATTAGAAGTGCTAAACTTCAAGGATAATTGTAGTTATGATGTTATACTTAAATTTGAGTATAAGAAAAAGGGTGCTTACGGTTATAGAGCAATTTGACCAATTCATTACAATCTTCAGAAGTTGCCATACGGTTTACAATAACTTAAATGTATATGTTGGTCCATCCATTCATTACTACTTTTCTTGAAATGAAATAATTTATCAGTGTGTTCAGAGATTTTTTTCTAAACAATGGGAACACAATTATCCACCATCATTTGAATGTAGTGAGAACAGGAGCAAATGAAATTTGCCAAGTATGCTGATAGCTCAGCTTAGTTAATGTAACTAAATCTGAAGCTCTTTATATAATAATGTATTCTGCAAATAGAAATATAGATAATATATACAAATTACCCGTTGTAACTGAATTCAGAGGTTTGGTTTTAATGCCATGTACCACAATGAGAAGAATTATTTGAATTGCTTTAAATTTACATTGTTAATATACTCAATTATTTGCTATTGAATCACAATGCATGCTATTAACTAAAAGAATCTCTTCTTTGTAAGATGTTTCAGTTTGCTTCATTATTAAAAAAGCAGAAGCAAAGAAAAAAACTCTCTCCTAGAAGGAGTATGGTATAATGGTGTAATGTATTTTTCCACCTGGTACTTCACAGGATTCATCACACAGTAGATTAGGAGAGAAAGATACAATAGCAAGGTAGTATCAAAGTGAGTTAGCGGGGTGATGCTCCACCCAAGTACAAAAACTATGATAGGAGGAGATGAGATGAAATATAAGATAAATAAGAAATAATTTAGAGTTAAAAGTAATTTGGGCATAATTAGAAAAGCTAAAGCAAACAAATAAAAAATTCTCGCCGTAGGAGAAAGAAGTAGATTCAAAGTGTTGGAGCCTGTTTTGTAGAAGACTCCTAATCCTGAGGAATCTTCTGTTTATCTGGAAGTGGACTGTTCATATGGAATGTGTCTATTTTCCCAGTTGTTTTCCTCTTTCCCAGCCTCTAAGATCTAGTCAGGCAAGTTCTTCAGCCTTAACTCTATTAGGTATCTATGAGAAAATAGAAAAGTCCAAATTTGACTTAGAGAAGAACTATCTTCCCACTACAAACAGAAGCACAGAAGTAAGGTGGAGACAAAGAACAGTGAATGATCATTTTTAAGAGCAAATTGAGGAAATGATAGAAGCCTTCATGATAAGCAGTAAGCAGGAAGCTTGGAATATATATACATACACACATATGCATCTATATATGTGGCTGCAGATCAAATGAAATGATTAAAATGATATATCCTGACATCCAGCATCCAGTTGATAAACACTGATTAAATATCCTCCCTATTGAAACATACTGTGCAGAGTGTAGGCATGAATAAAATAGACAGCTCCCTTGGAGTTTACAGTGTAGCAGATAAGACATGCTTAAAAATAGCAAATAATTTTAAAGTTATGAGTAACCGAATGGCATAAAGAAGAAACTGATGGTGCTATAGGGTTATGTAGGATTACATTATAAGGAGCTCTAACCTGGTAGGGAGGGTCAGGAATAATGTCTTTCATAACTGAAATTTCAGCTGAAGTCTAAATGGTGCAGAGGTAAAGAGCAGAATCTCCAATGTGAGATTCTACCAGTTGCTGAGTATGTGTATTCCAATTATGCATTCTGTAACTGGGAAAACAACTGCATGATAGGTTCAGGGACCCACTGGACCAACTATGAGATGGATCTGAGCTGAAGCCTCATTGATCACTTGATCTCCATATGTTGGGTTGATAACCATGAGTTTTGGGTCTCCTGGAATTAGTGCTAATTCAGAACCAATGTTCAGCAATTATCAAAAGCTCTGATTATTTTCTTTTCCCCAATACACAGTCACTCTGATTAAATGATGTTTGTCCCTTTGGAGAAGGCATCAAGAAAGATTAACAATATACATTTTTGGCAGTGTAATGGGGTCCTTCCTCAAGGGAACTCCATCCCCTCTTCTTTTAAGGGATTCTGAGTCTATTAACTGGTTCAAGTTTGGGAATTGACTGAGGGGTTGTGAACCTCAGTTTTTAATATTCAAGTTGGAGTTTTGTTCACTTTTTCCCTCACCTCTTATTTCCTTCTTATCTGGTTTCAAATTATTATCTGCTTGCAGAATTCTTTTTAAAGTTACTAATGAACTCTGTTAGACTTAATTTTAGTCATCCTATGTGATTCCTTAGGAGAATTCTACACAGTGGACCTCTCTTTGCTTATTAAAACATTCCACTGTATTTCACTAAAAACAAAGTGAATTTTAGCAAAATGTACATTTTATTGTGAAATTCCACTACTCAAAACCCTTTGATAGCTTCCTATATTCTTAGGATGAAATCCTAAATTCTTAAGTGTGTCTTCACGTGTGATCTCTTACCACTCTATATTTTCCTTAGTGGTTGAAAAAGTATGTACATAAAATATGACCTATTTCAAAATAATGACCTATAAAAATAACAAAATTTTAATCTCTAAAATAAACTAGCAATATTTGAAGTACATGAAATTTTTTATTACAGTAAAGCAAGCGTGTAGAAACATTAATCAAAATCTGACATGGCTCATTGAGAGTATTTAGTGAATGAGAAAAGGAGGTTAGAATAAAACTAAACACAACAAAACCAGAAGATAATTGATGAATGGAAGCGATCATAAAGCCATAGGCTCTAAGAGAAAAGAGAAGTCTTCAGACTTATGAATTAGAGGCACTAACCCCCAGATCCATGGTAAAGGGGAAAATAATGCCTGGAGGGAAAAATACTGGGAATCAATCTAACACAAAATTATGCTGAATCAGTCCCACTTGAGACTTCGCAAAGAAATAGTCTTCTCCCATTAAAACCATTACCATCTCCCAATCAGGAATTCCTATGAAAAATTTCAAATATCCAGTAATAGTATTCAGATCCCACAACCACAGTCAACAACTAATTTATCAGTGAGTCTTTATTATGAAAAATAAAATACCATAAGAAGAAAGGAAGTTAGTAGTGTTGAAAAGAGAAGGCCTTTTTTTTTTTTACATTACGGAAATTAGTGCATAACTGAAGAAGAGATGGATTCAGTAAATAATAGATATTGATGATGGTGAGGACAGGAAAAATAAAGGTGAAAACAAGAGACCGTAAAGGTTGGCTAACATCACTTGGCCAAGTCATTTTATCTATGTGGTTTTTTGGTGCTTCGTTGTGGGGTATGCTTTCTAATAGGATTTAACATGCACTACAAAATTTTTCCTACTCTGCACCACTCTCGTACATATATCTGCACGCTTGTACCACAGATCTTCTTGTCTCTAGTGTGTTAATTTTCTACTGCTACTGTAACAGATTACTACAAACTCAGTGGTATAAAACAACACACATTTATTTTCCTATAGTTCTGTGGTTAGAAGTCCAATACTGATGTCAGTGGGCTAAAATCAAGGTCTTGGCAAGTCTGCATTCCTCTCTGGAAGCTCTAGGGCTGTGTCCTTTTTTTTTTTTTTTTAAACCTTTTCCTGTTTCTAGAGGTTTCCATATCCCTTGACCTGTAACCTTCTTCTTCCATTTTCAAAGCCAGCAAAGCTACATCCCTCTTACAATTCTGTCGTAGTCACAACTTCTCAACATTGCCAGAAAAGGTCCTTCCCTTTTAAGAATTTATGTGCTTAGATAGGGCCCATGCAAATAGTACAGGGTAATCCCCCCATCTCAAGGTCCTTAAGCTTAGTTACATCTGCACGGTCCTTATTGACATTAAGGCAAAATATTTTCAGGTTCCAGGAATTAGGACATGGACATCTTTGAGAGAAAGGAGATATTATTCTTCCTATCACTCAGGAAGGAATAGAAATCAGGCTACAGGGAAAAGAAGGACAAAATATCACTCACTAAGTAAAAGTAGTATTTTACTTTTATAAAAATAAATTGCAAGGTACGGATGTTACATTCATCTGTTGTTTTAGTCAGTGGGGGAAAGGCATTTCCATGATTTCTTTGTATTATTGAAATTATATAGGCTAAGCATTGCAGTAGTAAATGCTATATGAAATAGCTGGTGTGTTTCTGTGTATAAGCAGAACAGTGCCCTGCCCAGGAGGGATATTTCTCCCCTTGACATCTTCAGTCCATTTCATCTAACACCTGCCAACACCACTATTGACAGTCATGTTGTCTCTTGCATTCTCCAGGCATTTAGGAATGTCATTAGGCCTTAGGCTTTTTGTAGCCAGAAAGGATATATGCTTTGTACTTTTTCACGTGTCATATTTGGCAGCCTTTCTGTGAAATTACTGTAGTGTTCTCATCTGCCAGATGTCAATAAAATTTGAAAGAAAGGGACAAGCACTATAGATACTTCAGTGGAACCTGGCTTTAAGACTGATGAAGGAAATACAAACCCACAGACGTAACAATTGCTTTTAAAGTGCTTTCCCTTCATGCCATTAAATATATATATATATATTTATAAATATATATATATATATATAAATATGGAAAGGGAAAAGCTAGTACCAAAGATAAATTCAGATATATGTGTTTGTGTGTGTGCAGTAAATGAAGTGAAAGGAGAATGCACAATACAAAATAAAACTTTGAAGATGGAGAAAACAGATGTATAAAGAGGAAGAGGAAAAAAGCAGTGAATCATGAGTGGAGAAAACAGGAAATGTGTATCATGCAATTTAAAGGGCCCTTAATGTTCTACCTGAACAAAATTAATACCCCTGTTTAATCATTTTATTTTGATTTTAATATGTGTGTGTGTGTGTGTGTGTGTGTATGTGTAAGTAATTGGTTCAGGCATTATCAGAATTTGTAGAAATGAGTTATTAACTAGTTAATATATTAGAACCAATTTTTGATGGTACAGCAAAACCAAGCCCTGAAGTAGTAAAATTACTTCCCATGATTTATAAAGGTATTTATAAATCTGTTAGCATGTATCTTCTTATTTAGTTATACTGTCAGTCCTGGGAAATATAGAGGGCAAGTGCTATATATAACAGATGGGGAAATTGAGACCTAAGACAAAGCACTAATGAATAGTGAAATTGGACTAGAAAACTGGTATTCTTGCCCCCATGTAAGTCTTTTACTTTTTTCACAGTACAAGTCCAACTACATTAGGAAAGGCAAATTTGAGTGTCAAGAGGAAAGTAATAAACAAACAAACAAGCAAAGAAAACTAAAGTATGAGAGTAAAGACATATGGATATTATCCAGAAACATCACAGTGGTGTTCCTGAATATTTAAAAAGAAAAATACGATGTAAATGAGGAAAAGAGTCAGAAGAGAAATCTGAAGGCAGTCTGGTGGAAAGTCTCTTGCTCAGAGGAGGCTTGTCTTTTTGTTATAGTCAGGCTTTCACTCAGTTGGGTGAGGCCCACTCACCTTATGGTGGGCAGTCTGCTTTACACAGAGTTCACCATTTAAATGTTAATCTCATCCAAAAATGCCTTCTAAGTTAACATATGAAATTAACCATCACAAAGAGTATTTCCTCAATAGGAAGCTAAACATCCAGAGGTGAATATTATGCTTTATAATTTCCACCTTGTTTTTAAAAAATAATTTAATAAGTATTTACTAAGTATCTACTGAGTGTCATGCCATCTTCCAGACTTTAATGATGCAGTGGTGAAACTGATAGACTGGCCCATGACCCTCATGCCTTTTATATGGCCATCATCACTAATGATTTAACTCTGTGGCTATGACATTTGAGTGACTTGGGTAGTTTAAAGCAAAAGGCCTCTTTTCCCAACATATACATAAGACCTTCTTCCTCATGGGCAGATTCTTTCTTTGACATCCTGAATAGCATAAACCCACTGGCTATTGGTGGCAGATAGACACATTTAACAATGGATAGTGAAACATACATGTCTGAACACTTACTCTAGGAGGAAGCTGAACTAAATATTTTAAGAAAGCTTAAATATTTTATGTTGAAATCATGTTTACCAAAGGACTTTACAGGGAGATATAATTTTTTTAAAGTGCTACCTGTAGTATATTATGTCTGCCAGTATTGAAAACAGCTCTAAGAGGAAATATTACATGTGAACATATATTGTATTTTGTAACATATGTTTGCTCTAAATGGAAAACAAAGCAAAAAAGTTCAGTTTGTTTTGTGGGATTTGGGGCCATTAAATTATTCAATATTAATAAACTTTATATGAGGTTAGTAATTAATCCTGGAAAATAATTTAAATGAATGAATGGATGAATGAATAAATAAATCCAAGTATCCTTGGCTTATGAAATATATGCCCTCTGCATTAGTTTCCTAAAACTGCTATAACAAATTATCACAAACTTGATGGCTTAAAATAACAAAACTATTCTTTTACATTTCTGGAGTCCAGAAATCCTGAATCAATAACACTTGAGCTAAAATCAAAGTGTCAACAGAGTCATACTCCCAGAGGCTCTAGGGGGAATCCATTCCTTGCCTTTATTGTATTCTGTTGTTTGCTGGGATTCCTTGGATTGTGGGCACATTGCTCCAATCTTCAAAGTCAGTATCTTCAAATATTTCTTTGTTCCACTTTCCTACTGATTGCTTCTCTGTATGTCTGTGTAAAATCACAGTCTTCCTTTATAAGACTACTTGTGATTGCATTTAGAGCCCACCTGGATAATCCAGGATAATAGTCTCTCTCAATAGCATTAATTTAATTACATTAGAGAAGATGTTTCTCCCTCATAACACTTACAGGTTCTGGGTCTGTTAGTCAGCTTACTACACCCTCCTTTGCAATGCTTGATTCATTTTCATTTCATAAGGTCGGTCAAGATAAATTAGCTTATGGAACTGTAAAAAACAATTCCAAAATATTGGTGTCTTAGAACAACAAATGTTTATTTTTCTTTCATGATACATATCCATCAGTGTCCTTACACAGGGACTCAGGCTGACTGAGCCTTTACTCTTGGCACATAAAGGAAGGGACTGTGAGAATTGTGCACCACAAACTTTAAAAAACTCCAGCTGGAAGCTCACATTTCACTGACCGCTTGTAACCTTTAGAGATCCTATTGTGTGCCTACAAAGTGGAGAGCCAGAAATGTTGGTGAATAACTCTGACTATCACAATGAAGTTGGGTGTTTCAGGTCAAAATCCCAATATGACATAGAGAAAGTTGATTTGGGGCAAAAGTTAAGAATGGACTGAACTATTTAGAATGACATGTTTTACTACCAGCATCAAGATTTTAACTTGGAGATTCTGCTTTAAGATTTTGTATAGAAATTTATAAAATACCTCATTACTTTTAATATATTATCTATTGAATAATAGGCTACCTTAAAATATATCAGATGCTACTAAGAAAACCTAGACTATTTTCTTATAAGTAGTATTAATTCAGATTGTGAATTAAAATGTAACTAGACACTGCTATGTCGATGTGCCTAAACACACTTCCTTGGGGCGATGGAGGAACAGGTAATATTATCTCATACAACAGTAGGGATAACAAACACGTTGTAAAGACTTTGATGTTTGTCTTTTGAGTTGCTTTTTCAGCAGGAAGAAGATAAAGAATATAGTTATTTTATGTAGGGTCAAACAAAGGGCAGTGGCCAATGAAAACGAAGATGAATTATTGAAGTGTTCAGAAGCTAAGAAGAACTTGAAATCAGTTTTAGATATTTGCAGTAAGGCCAAGTTCCTAAGGGGAAGCTTGAAATGCTGCTTTTGAGTGGATAGCACTTGCCAAGAATGTATCTTCAGCGTTGGGCAGAGAGACACACACTTATTTGATCATCTTGACAGAGTGGTTGTAGGAAATAAATGTTTTTCATATAAAGGAACATGGTGACATGATTTATATGAAAGTGTGCTGTAAACCGAAAACATCATACAAATGTGGATTGCTCTATCACGAAATTTTTATGTGTTAATGCATTGGAGTGTCTCAGAATTTATAGTTCAAATACGTAGAATGGATATACTTTTTATTCATGATTTGATATTATCTTAAATTTCCCCAACATTAGAACCCCGAATTACGATGTAGAGCAGCAAATTGCAGAGAAATGAAATTAAGAGGCTCTCTCAAAATCATCAGCCAAGACAAACATGTTTAAAGTAGGTAGAATGAAGCAAGTAAAAGAATTGGTGACCTCTGGGGAGCTCAGAAGAGAAGAGGAAGCCAAGGAGTGAATAGATGAAGGTAATGGAGTAGGATAAAAATCATCATAAAATTTTAGAAGCTAAAAAAGAGTAACAACATTATGTATCATCCAAAGAATACATTTGAGGTTGGAAAAGGTAATTTTAATAAAACCCTAAGCATAACAGAAACAGACTGGAACTCACCAAGCACACCAAGTTTTATCTTTACCCTCTTTTAATGTTTACATGACTTTAGATTTCTCAGGAAATTTGTAACTTAAAGTTCCCATCAATAAATAGTTACTTTAAAAATGAATATTTTCTGACAAAACAAAATTTATACTTTTTGCCTTTTAATCTCATTAGATCACTTAATTAAGAAAATATATTAAAAAGTGATGATTAGAACACTAAAATACATTATTTCTTTATTCTTTTAAAATTTCCCTAATAAACAAGTGTTTAAACTATTTAGAATTTATCAAATCAACAAACATGCAGTTACTACCTACTATTCCTTTAAAAATAAGTCATGGGAATGTAATGTACAACATGGTGGCTATAGTTAAGAATGCTGTATTGCATATTTGAAAGTTGCTAAGAGAGTAGATCTTAAAAGTCCTCATCACAGGAAAAAAAATTGTAACTAAGTATGGGGATGAATGTTAAGTAGACTTTTATTGTGGTGATTATTTCACAAAATATACAAATATGAATCATTATGTTGTACATCTGAAAATAACAAAATGTCAATTATACTTCAATCAAATAAGTATTGATTGATATATTACTTTATACACATGTATATACCTTATACATATATATATATACACACACATATATATACATATACACACACACACACATACATACATACACTCCTACAGGACACTTAAACACAAACATGCATTGCACTGTGTTATCTAGTTAGATTGTTTAAAACTACTTTCTGAGCATAATGAGGACAAGTACCATGTCATTATCGCGGTGAAGACCAAATCTTGTAGTAAGTAGCAGGGATGGTTAGGAGTTGGGGGATCACTTGATTTACTGTATCACAGAATAGTCCTCAAGGGGAGTGTGCTTGTCTGCTGTTGTGGGTATGATGTACCTGATAAGGTTTCAAACAGTGTGTGTTTATTTCATCGCCCTTCTCATCCCAGCACCTTTGCGTTGACCTTGTTCTTTTCATCAAGCACTATACCTAGAACAGATTAAAGTGTTCTTCTCCAGTCTTCTCCACAACTCCACAAACTATCTAGTGGTTCTGTTTGAAACTGTGATTGCCTGAGGTGTCAAATTGAAATCCTGTGTCATGTCCAGATGTTGCTCAGTGTTTGAAATGAGCTGCTCAGTGGTCACAAGAGGAAGGAAAGGTCCTTACCATTTTTCCAAAGAGCAAACTAGATACTCAACTGAAACATTCACATGGTATATTCGATGGAAGAGTTACATGGCTGGTGGATAAGGATTCCTGTCTTACACAGCTTAAGGTCAAATGCACTATGCTTTCCAGTGTGTTCTCTTGAACCACTTACTTAGAACCTCCCCACTTTCTGCAGTAAATACCCTTAAAAAGATCTACTCAGTTCGGCCCTTGGCATCCAGTAACTCCTTGCATTGGCATCCACTCAGTTCCCCAAATGTCCATTGATTATAGTATATTCTTTTTGTTTCTCAGTATTATTTTTCTTCGCACAGGAAATACTTGTGATGTATTTTAAAAGTAGGGAAAAAAAGAAAAGCATAAAAAGTCCAAATTACATTCATACACACACATACTCACACATAGAGAAGCACATACACAGACTAACACCAAAAAAATTAAAATAATTTCCATTACAATGAATTCCAGTCTACCATAGTGTTAAAATATTGCCTTACCATAAATAAGTCAGTGTGTTTTCTAATAGGCTTTAACATGCACTACAAATCTTCCTACTGCGCACACACTCTCGTATGTATGTTTGTGTGTGTGTGTGTAATTGCATATCAGTACGCTCGTACCACAGAGCTTCCTGTCTCTAGTCTTGCTGATTTTCTATTAATTCTATGACAAATAGTGTAAAACAACAAAAATTTATTTGTCTTTAGTTCTGTAGGCTAGAAGTTCAACACTGGTCTCAACTGGGTTGAAATTAAGGTCTTGGCAAGGTGGCATTTCTCTCTGAGAACTCTAAGGGAGTGTCTACTTTCTTGCCTTTTCCGGTTTCTAGAGGTTTCCACATCCCTTGACTTGTGGCCTTCTTGCTTTATCTTCAAAGCCAGCAAGGTTATATCCCTTTTACTATTCTTCCATAGTTAGAACTCTTTCTCAGCACAACCAGGGCTCACCCAAGTAATACAAGGTAATCTTTCCATCTCAATGTCCTTAACTTTACTCACATCTGCAAAGTCCCTTTTGACATGTAAGGTAACATATATTCATTTTCCAGGAATTAGGACATAGACATCTTATTCTTTTTATCTTACTGATTTTCCAGTTCTTTTCATTCCAGACCTCAGACTGCGTAGGCAGGCCTCTTTGGCCACTGTCTAGGAATCTGTAACCATTATCTCCATAGGCCACTTGTTCTCCACCCAGTGTGGATGATGAGGTACACTGCTGTAGTTATGTCCATTGGGAAGATTTTTCATCTTTTGCATCTTTCAAGACCACCCTTGTATGTGCCTATAATGTAGCTGTCTTTCATTTTTTGTTACCACCCTGTGAATCTATCTATAAACCAACCTCAGATTATTTTTTCCAACCTTTAGCTGGTCATAAGGGCCCATCCTCACAATATGGACACAAGCAGAGTGTAGGTACCTGATCATGCAGCTTACTTATAAATTCTCATCCTGCTTCGGGTCAAAGCAGGACAAATAATTTCATCTTAAAATGACCAGCTGCTAGACTCATCTGAATTTTCGCATTTAGTGCTTACACCAGAACACGACTCTTAATGGTTCAGACTCCTTTGGACTATATTGTGACAGAGAGTGAAGAGTTAATATAAATTTGAGGCAAAACTGTAAATGAATATTGTTTATCTAACATCAATGAAAACTATTTTGCATCTTTTTAATCTAATTGGAGTAGGAAAAAAAATAGCATTTACCAAGTCAATGATCATATTAAATGTACATGAGACTTTAATATAGTTATCAGAAATGTGATCAACACAGCAGCTGTGATTGGGACTACTGCTTAGCTCAGCCTGCTGTAGTCCACAGACATGTCTAGTAATCATCTGATTTCTGCAGGAATCAGACTGGCAAATGAACTGGAGGTATGATAGAAACAACTAGTCATGCATTTGTTAGGTCTTTATTGATGGCACTAAACTATTTTTTTTTCTATTTCAAATTAAAAAAATCTTGATTGTTTTAGATGACATAATCTATTTTTATCTTATCCCGTAGTCTGAGTATTCAATGTAGAAGTTACTCTAATGCTAAATATATACATTCCCCTTTCCCCAAGACTGCGAGAATCATTAGAGTATATACTTCTTACGGTGTTGGAAAATCTTTCCTCACCATGGTATAGCCACTCCTTCAGTCGATTCCAGATCTAAAATCTGGCTGACATTTTGGACTGAGCAAGACATTTTAGCTTTGAGTTGCAGTAAATGAATGCTTTCAGCCTCCTGCTGGTTTGTGTACAAATGGCTAGACTCTAAATTTAATAGAGCTATTTTCCATGGACCAACATTGAGAATCTATGGAAAAGTTCCTCACTGACTAGAAATACTATGGGTAGAGAAATATATGAGGTGATTTACTTCCTTCTTATTGGGGTAGAAGCCAGTCATTTTCTTTGAATGGAAGCCAATCTGCTCAACTTGTCTGTGTAACCAGTGTCTTTGTTTATATGATAACTATTAAATTGCATAATTCAAACTTTTCTGTAGTAACATAGTAGGGTGGTGAAGAGTGTGGTTTGAAAAGAAAATCACAGATAGATCAATGTTTCTGTAGTCTACATTAATAGGAACATTGCATTAATTAATAGGAACTACATTAATTAATAGGAAGGAAGTAGAAATTATGGATGTCAGAGTATGTCTTTAGGAAAGTGACAGAAGGGTTAAAGTCTGAAATCTAGGACACACTGAGCACTGATGAAAGGGCATTGAGCACTTTTCATGAAAAAGAAAAGATTTAGAAAGTATATGACAGTCATCTCCCACTGTCTGCAAGTTTGCCATGTGCAACATTTGCACAGGGATTTTCAGCTTACTTTGAAGTGATCCACAAGAATTTGCAGATTACTGAATATCTATATTGCAGTAGAATTATAACAAAAAAGACTTGCAGGTGCTTCTACAACTCCTCAGATATAAAAATTAACACTTATGAAATTAAATTCAAATTTATGAAAAGCCTTAAGATCTTTGGAGAAAAGCCATGGCATAAATGCCAGGAAATTAACATGTGTAAATATGTATATGTTTGGGTAAAATATGAAACTATTATAATAATTTGTTTTCATATTTAGTTTCATCCAGGAATCACAAATTTCTTCATAAATTAATGAATTCACTTGCTTTCCATATGTGAATAAAATACAAGTCCGGGTTCAAGTAATTCACTCTAAGTGTTGTGGGAAAAAGATTACCATCTTGATTCAAAGTATATCTGAACCTCCCAGTTTAAGTCACATGCTACATCAAGTCCATTTGTAGAATTATGTAAACTAATAACTAAATAATATTTGTTAGTAGTAATATAATTTACATTTACATTTTAACCTACAAAGTATATTATTATGTAAAAGCTTATCTGTAAAACTAAAAGGGCATGTATTATTATACATAATAATAGGAAAAGGAGGCAAGGAAATAGTAGGTGAGTTTCCTAAAGTTCCCTGACTGGTAAGTAATGGGACCAGGCATAGGAAGACCTTCTCCCTTCTCATGCAGAGCTCTTTTCACAATTTTACCATTTGCATAACTCAATTTATGTGGTATTCTAAAGATTAAAGATGGATTTTTGTCATCATATCTCCCATAGCTGTCTATAAATAATTGGAAATCAATTGTTTGTTTAATTGAATAGTGTAAAAATGAGACACATAATTAGAAACATGTCTTTTTTCCAATAAAGTGTGTGAAGTAGCTCCAAAGTCAGATTGTTCCTCCCCTTATTAAATGTGTGAACATAGGAATGTTTCCTAAACTCTCTAGATCTCAGTTTTTTTCTCATCTGTAAACTGGAAGTAATAATAGCACCTATTTCATGGAGCTGCCATGTGAATTAATCAAATTAATATATGTAAAGTGCCTTAAACACTGCCTCACACAAATAAAATCTCAGTGATGATGATGATGATGATGATGATTATGATTATTGAATATTTTCACAACAGAAACATAGCTCTTGGCTTCTTTCAAGAAAATTAAGCTTCCCGACTCCTCTGGTGGTCAGTTAAATCATGTGTAATTTTAGAGGTATGAACTTGTTTATAGAAGCCATTGTAATTTACATATAAGGAAGATAAGACCCAGGAAAGTTACAGGCCTTCCCAAGGATGATAGCCCTTGATGATGATATGTGGTCTAGTAACACTTTATTCTCATTGCGTGTTATTTGGAATTCATTTTACTTGGATTAAAATACTATAGAAGTTTTTGCATTTATACATCTTTGTGAAAGTAATTACATTTTAAAACATTTTGCCTCATAAAATTGTGAGACTTTATCTCTTTAAAATTTTTCCAGATAATTTTGTATAAATGAGATGCAGTTGTACTTTTCAGTTTCAAATATAATCATAAGTGATTATCATAAATCAGTAAATAGCGATGGTATAATTCATGGGAAGAATGTATATAATGTTTAATTCAGATATTCTTATCATTTTAGCCAATCTCTATTAATATTATAAGCATTCTTAAAAAACATGAATACTCTCTGAAGTATTAGAAAACTTAGAATTGCACATGATCTAAGAACCATAGAAGACAAAAAACATTATTGTATATACTATCAATTTAATAATAATTGAAGAGAGTTTCAGAGATTTCAGTATGTCTTTTTTTAACTGATTCCTCAATTTACATGAAACTTGATTTGGTTAATAAGGGTATAAAAATGATTTTATGACCCAATAGTGGTAATGTGAATAATGGTGAATTGAATATTTGAATTTAGTTTTAAATCTGTATTATATGTACTTTATGTGAATATAGAAAACTATTAGATTTATCTTTGAAATGAAATGAGCATAGAAGTATGGAATTACACAAATAAATGTACGTATTATCCATTTTAAAAATTGCATTACTCTTTATAATATGCTTAAATGGCTAAAATATAGTATCTTTTTTCAGACTTCCATACATTTATACAGTTTAAAAGATTTTTTCAAATTCCTTTCAAATGAGCCATGTAAATTAATTAAATTAACTAGTAAACAAAAGTTTACTTCTCTGACACATAGAATAATTTGCTTTGTGCATTCTTAAAAATATACAACATGCAAGAATTCTTCATCCTAACAGATAACTCTGAAAAAGTAAATGCTTAAAATCATACTTTATGTTACTCAAAAATGGGGAGATTTCAGTTCAAAGACAAGAGCCATCCCATTGACTAATATGTTAGATATCAATGTCTGCTTGCCAGTGAAAATAATTTTATCTAGTTAGATTTGCTTATCTTTTTAAAAATTTTAAATTTGTCATTTTTTGTTGAAATATAGTCAATTTACATTGTTTTAATTTCTGGTGTAGAGCTTAGTGATGAGATATATATATATATATATATATATTCATTTTCATATACTTTTGCATTTTAGGCCATTATAAGGTATTGAATAGTGTTTCTTGTGCTATACAGTAGGACTTTGTTGTTTATCTATTTTATATTTAGTAGTTAGTATCTGCAAAACTTAAACTCACAATTTATCGTTCCCAGCCCTGTTGCCCCCCAGTAACCGTAAGTTTCTTTTCTATGTCTGTGAGTCTCTCTCTGTTTTATAAATAAGTTCATCCATGTCCTTTTTTTCCCCCCAAGATTCCACATGTAAGTAATATCATACAGTATTCTTCTTTCTCCTTCTGGCTTACTTCACTTAGTATGACAATCTCCAGGTCCATCCATGTTGTTGCAAATGGCATTATTTTATTCTCTTTTATGGCTGAATGGTATTCCATTGTGTATATACCACAACTTCTTTATCTGGTCATCTGTCTATGGACATTAGGTTACTTCCATGTCTTGGCTGTTGTGAATAGCACTGCTATGAACATTGGGGTGCATGTATCTTTTCAAATTAGAGTTTCCTCTGGGTATATGCCCAGGAGTGGGATTGCTAGATCACAGGGTAATTCTATTTTTAGTTTTTAAGGACTCTCCATGCTGTTTTCCATAATGGCTGCACATTCCCACCAACAGTTTAGGAGGGTTCCCTTTTCTACACATCCCCCTCCAGCTTTTATCACTGTGGACTTTTTAGTAATAGCCATTCTGACCAGTGTGAGGTAATACCTCATTGTAATTTTGATTTGCGTTTCTCTGATAATTAGTGATATTGAGCATCTTTTCATGTGCCTATTGGCCATTTGTATGTCTTCATTGGAGAAATGTTTCTTCAGGTCTTATGCTCACTTTTGGATTGGGTTTTTGGATTTTTTTTGTTACTGAGTAGTATGAGCTGTTTGTATATTCTGGAAATTAAGCCCTTGTCAGTCACATCATTTGCATACACTATGATCAAGTTGCATTCATCCCAGAGATACAAGGATTTTTAACATATGCAAGGCAATCAATCACATCAACAAGAGAAAGAACAAAAATCATATGATCATCTCAACAGAAAAAGCATTTGACCAAATTCAACACCCATTTATGATAAAAACTCTTACCGAAGTGGCTATAGAGGGAACATATCTCACATAATAAAAGGTCTTTATGACAAATCCACAGCCAGCATAATACTCAACAGTCAACAACTGAAAGCCTTCCAGCTAATCTGGAACAAGACAAGGATGCCCACTTTCACCACTTCTGTTCAACATAGTTATCAGAAGTCCTGACCACAGAAATCAGACAAGAAAAAGGGATCCAATGGGAAGAGAAGAGGTAAAATTGTCACTATATGCAGATGACATGATACTGTATATCAAAAACCCTGAAGGCTCCAGAGAAAAACTGCTAGAGCTGATAAAAAGAATTTGGCAAGGTAGCAGGATACAAGATTAACATATAGAAATTGGTTGCATTTATTTACACTAATAATGAAATATCAGAAAAGGAAAGTAAAGAAATAATCACTTTTAAAATTGTACCAAAAGATAAAATACTTAAGAATAAACCTGACCAAGGAAGTGAAAGTCTTATACATGGAGAACTATAAAACATTGGTTAGGAAAATTAAAAAATGATTTAAAGAAATGGAAAGATATCCCATGCTCTTGAATTGGAAGAATTAATATTGTTAACATGGCCATACTGCCCAAAGCAATCTACAGATGTAATGCAACCCTTATCAAATTACGCAGGACATTTTTCACAGAACTAGAACGAGTAATCCTATAATGTATATGGAATCACAAAAGACCCAGAATTGCCAAAAAAAATAAATAAATAAAATAAATAAATACTGAAGATAAAGAAAGAAGCTGGAAGAATAACTCTTCCAGACTTCAGACAGTATTACAGAACTACAGTAATCAAAACATCATTGTATTGGCACAAAAACAGACATATGGACCAATGGAACAGAATAGAGAGCCCAGAAATAAACCCACTCACCTGCGGTCAATTAATCTTCAAGAAAAGAGGCAAGAACATACAATGGAGAAAAGACAGTCTCTTTGGCAATTAGTGTTGGGAAAGCTGGACATCTGCATGTACATCAGTGAAATTAGGACATTTCTGCACATTGTACACATACACGAACTCAAAATGGCTCTAAGATGTAAACATAAGGCACAGTAAACCTCCTAGAAGAAAACATAAGCAAAACTTTCTCTGATATAAATTGTAGCAGTGTTCTCCTAGGGCAATCTACCAAGGCAATAGAAATAAAAGCAGAACTAAATAAATTGGACCTAATTAAACTTAGAAGCTTTTACACAGTAAAGGAAACCATGAATTAAATGAAAAGATAATCTGTGGAATAGGAAAAAGGTTTGCTCATCTTTTAAGTTCTTTCTCTAAATGGTCACAGCCTTTGCATTGTTTGCAAACTATTTTTTCAGGATCAGAAAACTTACAAGTAAACAGCACATTTTATGATGAATTTAAACAGTTTTCACGTTCTTTCACAGTACTGGACAAAGGAAATTGCTGTATCTAAGCAGGCTTTTAAGTGAGAGGGCACACCTACTGCAGCTCTGCTATATTAAAAAGAGTTTTTTCCACTCCTTGAGTTACAGATATTCAAATATATTATATGTAAGCTAGATATTGTGATTGCCAGTAAAGATTTTAAAATGTGCAATTCCTGTGTATCAAGAGACATAACCTTCTGAAAGTCAGAGGAAAAGACTTGCTCATGATTTTTTTTTTTTTTTGATACATTGTAAGTTAGCTGGATCCTGGTTTGATGTGATTCTAACAGGTGCCCACCCTGTGAACTCTTCTCAGTTGTAACTAGATTGTTATTTGGACTAGTGGGAAAATGGCTTGTTAGCAGGACATTGCAGATAATAAAAGTGTGGGGGTTGTCACATTTTTTTTCACTTCAAATGGAAACAAAGCACCAAACACATTCTACAATTCTAGAATTTAACAGCTTCTCATACAATAGCTGTAACAGTGTTGTTCTAGTATATACAGTATCTGGCACTGTTAAACAGAATTGATTTTCTTTTTAACATAAACCTAATGAATTTTTAAGCTATACCTGTTTGCAGATTCTACCCTTCACTCTCCATAGACATTTATTAACAGATCACTATATATGAATTTTGCAGAATATCTATCCGCAACCAATATACTTCCCACAAAAAATATATGAAAACTAGAGTCTAGTACTGGGAATGTAAGTGTTTCTATTTATCTGCACAGGTACTCTAGAAACTCACAGCATTGTTTTGGGTGCAATATCTTTTCTCTGCATGTATTTCATTCTAAATTTCACCATAACGTTTTCCTAATAATGGCTGTTTCCTCAGCTAGACTGTAAGTCTTTCACCTACACCTACCTTCACTTCTATTCAAACAAAATGTTTTTCCTCATTTTTCCACAAAATACCTACTTAGGAATTATCAAAGTTTATTTTCTTATGTTTTGTATTTTAATTGCAATGCTCATCTAGATACACACATGCACACAAATAGATTACATGCTGGGAAGTGTGTGTGTGTGTGTATGTGTATTGTCTGCATCAGCGTTTTATAGTCAGTTAAAATCGTGTTATCATAGTGTCTTCTTTGCATTTAGTTTACAATTACCTTGGCTATGATAATAGCTTAACTCCAAAAATCTATTGTCAAAAGAAGAGACAGACTCAATCTTTTAAGACTCAACATTTGTATCAACTTAAGATCAAATGATGCTATGGCTACAGCTACAAGGGCATTCCAGGAGTCTGGGAATAGGAAGTGATAGATTGGAGGTATCCCAAGACACACAGTTCTAGAGATGTACTGTATTTTAAAAAATGCCATGGCATACCATATAATATTTATTACATAATGATTCCGTTTATGAACATCATCTAATAAATATCATTGTTTAAGTGCTTTTTCATGTTTCATTATAAAAATTTGTGCTTATTTTGATATCTTTACATGAGCTATGGGTCGATATATAATGTTATTTTACAGGTTTAAATAGCATTATATTAAAGATAATCTAAGTAAGCGCTCATGAAAATTCATGAAATTCAGTAAAATTATTTTCCCCCATTCAAATGGGGTTTTTCAGTTACTCAAGTTTGAACAATATTGTTCAATGGATTACTGTGTTAACTAGGAAATCCAAGATATTGTAACTTCCCCTATTTTACTGAAAAATAAGATTTCTCATTCTTATTTGAGATAAGCCCTCTGTTCAACCATACACTCCTTTTAAAATGTGTATTTGCTTCTGGGCAGCTAAATTGCACCATTCGTAGAACAACTTCAGTTTTGTGGAAGTAGCAAGAAAAAAGCATGTTTCAGTGGGGGTGTCCCAGGTTTCCTTTGCCTGAATTTAATGCTGAATATTTCACATAAGCCTCTGGCACAGGTGACAGAATGGTTAAGGCCATCAGAAGACTGTGTTTCTTTAAGTCAGGTGCATAAGTTCTTCTGGAGCTTTTTATTTCTCACATGAAGTCAGTTGTGTTGGTTTGCTGATCGTTGAATGCATTCAGTAGTAAAGGCGGTATCCCTAATAGTCTCCTTTATTGTTTGTCCCAGGTTCCATCTTACCACAGGGAAGATATCATCATCCTGTACATTCTGAATCCAATGCTACTTAAAGCATAGGCATTTCCTATTACTGTAGATATGTTCTCTTGGTATTGCTTGTTCAAATGTTTCTGTGCCTTACCTGATGCCACTTAGTTTGTGATTTCTACTTAGTCATTTTGTTAAGGGGACACATCTATGTAATGTTGAAAGTCACTAACCATGTAGTGCAAACTTCTTCTAGTATTTACTTTGGAACATGTGAAATAATCAGCTTCTGAGCTAGCCATCAATGTTCTACAGTTATTCATAACTCGATCAGACATTCAATGTGTAAAGGGTTGGTAAATTGTATAATGTTCTATAATAAAAAATACATCATTTATTTTTGACATTTCAAGTGCATCAGGTAGAACAAAATAGAGGTTATAAAAGTTGAGATTCTCTTATATAGGTAATATTTTAAGAAAAATAATATGCAAAATTCCTATTTTTTGTTATAACCTATTCAAACATCACCCATTCAATCTATGAATTAAAAAAGGCTATCTCTATCTATCTCTAAAAATGTGTTTTGCATATGTTTTTTGTCTTATTATCACTTCTATGGAAAGTCTGCCTGGAACATGCTTACCTTGAGTAGACTCATACTCTATCTAGTACTCTTTCAAACTATTTAACTTTTAAATATTGTAGAGGGTGTGTGTGTGTGTGTGTGTGTGTGTGTGAGACATACTGACATTAGAAATAGGAAATGACCTCAGAAAACCGTTGTTGGCATCATCCAGAAACATGTCATTTCTTTAAAAATTTCATGGTCCATTCAACACAGATGTTTTGCATTTAATTACAGTTTAATTTGGATACAACTGAGGGGGAGAGTCTACCCCTTGTTACCAAAAATCTTCTAGTGAGTTCCACAGAATACAGTAGCGAATCACTAGTTTGGGGAAAAAAATAAAATTAGAAATTTTCATTCATTCATTCATTCATTTTTACCTTTCTTACCCAAGAACCTAAGGTAGCTAAAGTATTTAGCATTTTTTAAGAGTAAACATGAATTTCTTTTTAATAGTGGTTTTTCTCCTTAAATTTTCCTGTTCATTTCTTTTTCTCGTTGTCTTTCAACCATTTTGACTTCAGAAATTAAAACAATGGATTTGGGAGTTAGATTTTTTTGACTCTTGCTTATTATATTCTACCAAGTAGCTTGTGACCTTGGGCCAATTATTTTACCTCTCCGTATCTCTGATTCCTCATTTTTTAAATTGTGACACAATAAATCTCTACTTAAATAATTATTGTGTGCATTAAATGTAACAATTCACATGAAACCCTTATCATAAGCATTTGGTAAATACTTAATGAAAACTCTTAGATAATTTGTCCTCTTTCCCTTGTTATTGTAATGGCTTTAGGAATGTACCTCATAGACCTCCAACTGTAGGGAAGATTATGGACCAAGGGCCCCAGCTACTGTGCTCTGCAATTTACAGCTTTGTTAGCACTGAAAGCATGTGTCCCATCAGGCGGCTCCCAGCTAAGGACTGTGTGTGGGTAGGCCACTAAGGTAAAGCGTTCCTGGGAGATGTAGGACTCTTGAAAGCTGACCTTGGTTTGAAGGCTTCTGAAGACCTTACCAGACCTTCCTTAGGCTTCTTGGCAGTCTGGCCTCCTTCTACCAGCATTCCTTCTCTCTCGTCTTCCCTTAGAATCACACTTGTGTGTGGTCTCCTTTCTCTCTCAGGTTCCCCATATTCTTTCACACGGTTACCCTATTAAAATCTTTGCAGCTCTATTCTTAGCTTGGTGTCTGATTCTCAGAGAACCCAGATTTTACACCAGCAATTATCTTTAGAAGACATAGCTTTTTGCCGTCAACTCTCCTTTGACTGCCAACATACATGCTCCCTACACTAATGCCTTCTACAGTATCTTGCCAACAAGCCCTGGAATCAATAAATAAGATAGAGCAAGGACAAATTTGTGCAATTTAAGGTAACGCTTTTCAAGAGCTAAATCAGAATGCCCAACACTGCCCTTAGGGATACATCCTGAAAATATCAAACTCATGATAAATGGATAACTTAGCCTAGTTTAATCACTATTAGAGAATGAATAAAATTCCTTTTGATCATTTTTTTGTAGAGAAATGGAATGAAACACATGCCAAATCCACTGGGTGTCAATCTATTAAGAAGTTATAAGTACATTTCACCAAAATGTAATTCAGATTATAGCAATTATCACAAATTTCCTTGTACTGTCTTTACACATGTCTGTGTGTAAGAACATCCGCCTCAGTTTTTACAACAAGACTTAGCATGTTTGTGTCTCTAAGTGGGAAGGGACGTATCATTAAGTAATCTAGTACCTCCAAGGGTGAATCATCTCCCTTTGGAGTTCTCACACTTTGATACCTGGTATTCCAACATTAAAGTACCACAGGAGTATGTCACTTTTACTCTATGGTTTTAGTATAAATTTGTACCCAAATCTACTCTTAGTTCATCCCAAGCAACCTATAAATGTAAAAAAATAGATAAACAAACAAAAATACATACTTTAATAAATATTAAGACAGCAGGAAAGGAACCAAAGAGAATATATGAATATAAATGTAGACTGACTTAAAAGACAAGTATACTGTACTGCCACAGAGAGCTTTTCTCTGGGCTGAAAGGCTCTGCCTCATTTCTCATTGGGACACAGTAAGTTTGTTGGTGCCTCAAAGAACTGACCTTGTGGGTGTCTTTCAAGGTTTCATTTTGCTTAGATTCTGTCTCATCTCTTTGCTCTCTTCTTCCTTGATGCTTTTGTGATAAAGATCCAAAGAGTGAGGTTACCTAAATGCAGCCCAACTAGACACCCCCTCTAAAGCCCTGCTTCTTTTCCAGGTAACTGTTATGCAATGAATGTTCTCATCACTTCAGGTGAGACCCTGTTGCTATACCAAGTGGTGTAACTTGATCTCCATTTTAAGTCAAAAATTAAAGCTCTGATATAATACATCAAAGCATTTATCTAATGGGTATCAAGAACTAAATAAACACTAGACTGTGGATCTCTAAAGGAAGCAGAACATTACACCCCTCATGGCGCCTTCAATTTATGTGCAGCTCAATATGATTTTGAGAATGAAATATTTAATCTGTTTTTAACTTTTCAAACATCAGATGCCCAGAAGGTTCAAGGGTGCCCTGTGTCTCCTCTGAACTGCTGGCCTGAGTGTTAATTGGCAGATTTACTAGTACCAGCCTCAGCTCAGTGTCTAACCATGCAGTGCAGAGACCTTTTCATGTCTTCATCTCTGCATGCCCCAATATGAAAAGACCATGGAGTAAGAGGAGCCAGTAAATCAGATTAGAAATATAAAAGACTACCAGTAGTCTCAGCTCTCAGTTTGAAACCAGCTTCTCAATGATGACTCTAACTCAAGTGTAAATGTCAGAACTAAGACAAATACTGCAAGAAACAAACCATCTAAGAAAAACAGAAAAAAGGCAATTCACAAATGAATAAACTTGCAGTGTGTTCCATTTGAATAAAAATAAATTGAGATGCCAGTTTCCTCCTAACCAAATGATAGTTTTTAAGACAGAAAATACGTATTGTAGTCCAAAGATTAGAAAAGGAGATATCCTCATCCATATCCAGTGGGATTATAAACAGGTGTATATTTTTCAGGAGGCAGTTTGCTAACATAAAAGCCCTATTCCAGAGCCCTTTCTTCTGCCTTCCCATCTCCCTTAGATGAGGCCAGTGGAGGTGGCAGCCAGCTGACACCTGGCCTCATTCTTGTCCTCAGACACCTCATAAAATCTCAAATCATAGACAGAACTAAAAAGTCTGTTCACCATAAGTCACATTGATATGGGAAAACAAAGAAAACCTACAGAAAAAATTACAGGTAATGTCTAGAGGGGATTTTTTGAGACAGATTTTTTTTTTAATAGGAGAGACAGACAGCCCAGATAGCTTGATACAAGCCAAATCTTACTGTAGGAAATTACTGATCTATTTCTCCTAAAAAACAAAAATTGTCATGAAAAGTGCAGCCATAACCCCCTTTGTGCCTTAAAATTGGTAAAAAAAAGAAAAACTAGATAAACTCAAAAGCCATAAAATTAAGCATATACTCTTTGACCGATAATCTTGCAGCTAGGAGTTAACTGTAAGAAGGTAATCATGTCTGTGCTCAGTGTATAAGCCGAAGTCATCCCATGTGGGTTTTTAATATTATGAAACTGAAAATAACCAATGTCTCCAAATACAGAAACTTGGTTAAATTCATTTATTCACACCACAGTTAAGTGCCTCTTATATTCCAGGGATTCTTAATGTTCACATCAGGAAACAAGACAGACAAAAATGCCTTCATTTGTGTTAAATTTTATTGGGGGCAGTCTATAAGGAATACGAGATATGTAGACATTAAAATTGTATTTAATGTCAATTTTACAATACAATTTTAATGAAATGGAATTCAAAAATAAAAAAGTAATATATATATGTGTATAAAATAAATACAAGAAATATGCCATTACAATTATGATAGATTTCACTGGTGATATTTTTATTTATTTTTTATATATATTTTTATTGAATATAGTCAATTTACAATGTTGTGTCAACTTCTGGTGTACAGCACGATACTTCAGTCATATAGGAACACCCACATAATCATTTTCATACTTTTTTTCATCATAAGTTACTACAAGATATTGAATATAGTTCCCTGTGCCATACAGTATAAACTTGTTGTTTAACAGATTTTGTGAGAATCCTTCTGTATTTCGAAATGAGAGACATTCTGCCAGAGTTCAGTAGGTGTTCTGCACAATTCAGTGAGTTTGTAGATGTAATTCTTGGTGTATTTGTGGGAGAGGGCGAGCTGTGAGTCTCTCTACTGCACCACCTTGGCTCAACCCCCTTACCAGTGGTATTTTTAAGTTAACTTTATTTTCCATATTGCTCAGAGCAAGTTCTATTACTTTAAATGAGACTTTACTTTCTCCCTAAATACTGTGTTTCTTAAAATTATCTATTCTTAATATTTTCAACAGTTGTATGATAGAAAAGATACACTGTTTGAAAAAAATAAACACATGCAAACAAACATACACAGACACACAATTATACCATTACATTAACCACAAATTCAAATGTGATGTTTATTTTCTTTGCTTTAGATTTACAGAAAAAGCATGGAGCACTCCAAAAAAGGAACAGTGAAATATCATAAAGTAATAAACGTAATACTCCTATGTTTAAAGTTTGTTTAATGTTCAAGTGCAAGAAGTTGGTATAGCTGAAATAGGAATCAGCATGGCTTATTGATTGCTTGCAAAGAGTTTGTCAGTCACATACCTTCAGATCCAGATTCTCCCATTTGCTGATTGTGAGACACTGCAGTCTTAACCTCTCTATGTTCAGCTGTGTCAGCCATAGACAAAGGATTGTAAGATAGGTCATCAAAGTATTTTTAGATATTAAATCATAAATTATTCAAATGTTTAACAATATAATTGGCACATATTAAGTGTTCAGTAAGTGATAGCTATTATTATTATTATTAGAGATACATAACAATTCAAAAAGAGTAAATAGGATTTTAGTTAGAATAAGAATAAAAAGTGATCTATAGCTTTACATAGTAAGTTGAGCAGAAATTACAGTAATGTATATGAATTGGAACTTCAGTAACTTAATGCATCAGTCAGTTACTTCTCACATCAGGCTCTGATGTAGAGTGCAGAAGAATGATATTTATGGGGAAGTACTGCTATATAGTCACTTCTCATCTATTTACCTTCACAATTAAATTGGGCAGGGAAAAATTGATAGGCTTTTTCCTGGTTTTTAAAGGTTTTTATGTTCTAATGGCACAAGAAAAATAAAAACTTAGTTCAGTGAACACACATATGTAATTTGTAATTCTCAAATTAAGCACTGGTACTAAATCAGTACAAAAATTTTACTCTCATGACACTCGTGATTTTTCACATTACCTCCTATTATTAGAATTTACACATTTTATTTAAATAATTTTAGTCTAGTGGATTGTATACTTAATGTTCATCAAAGTCAGATAAAGTTTTTGTGAGGGCCAACGAATTATTTGAGTATATGCTTAAAGATTAAACCTCCAGCTGCTTATGTATCTCTGCCTTGAAGGCTGCTTTTCTCTTGCTGTTAGGATAAAAATAAATAGGAAGGGACGTATTTATTGTATGCTAATCATTTTGCATTTTCCCAAGAGCCAAAGCAGTAGTGATAAAATTCTTAGAACAATCTTATCTGGATCACAGCAGCCTCCCTGCCCAAAAATCTCTTATCTAGAAGGATCAGTTGGATCTTCAGTCATGAGGTTAATCCAAGAAGTGTGTTTAATTTGCATCCCCAAATTGCTCTTAGTGCTACAGTGCCTTCTGTCACCTCATAATCTCTCTGTTGTCAGCTTTTCACAGTGAATGATTATCAGTAGGTGGGAATAGAGAGTTTACAGTTTTCCAGACAAGGCTATCCCTTGTTCACCTGACTGCTGAACTCTGAAGGCCAGTTGGTGTTCCAAGCCTAGACCCAGGTGTGAGAGAAAAGGGGAACAGAATCACAGTGGAATGTATTCCACCTAACAGCATTCCGGTCTCCATTACATAGAGCTGAAACAGTTCAAATGCTCAGACTCATGCATTCAAAATGAATTTTTGAACTTGGGAATAGAGGAAGGCAAGAGCCATTCAATGTCATATATTTCCTTCTCAAAAATCTATTTTTTTGTTTGTTTGTTTGTTGTGAGGATTGGAGAATGTTGAAAATTTGACTGATGAGTATGTTTTCATTGGAATATTTGAAGTAAAAAAAGATGACATTTTAAGGGTTTTGCTGATTGATGACAGAACAAGGAAACTGATAAAAGCGTAGTGATTTAGCTCATGTTTTTGCTGCTAATGTGTTACAGAAGATAATTAAGTAATGGGCCCTACATCTAACTGATTATCAGAATTACCTGGGGAGCTCTTTTCAGTATTCACCAGACACACCCTGGCCTTCTGTATCAGATGTCTCTTTAAACAATGGTCCATGAGGGATTCTAATTAACACTTAGGAAACCACTGCTCTAGAAAAAGATTTCATTGTCCCGCCCACTGATTTCTAAGAATATGTAGTATAATGTTTAACCTATGAATTCTGATTTTTTTGACAATTCTACTTTTGACTAATCAATTTTATCTTTCATTAACTTAGTTCTTAAAAATTACCCAGTAGCCTTTATGTTTATAATAAGCCTCCCTAATATGTATCTAACTTATTCAATTATTTACTTTATTTAAGCAGGTTTGTTTTTACCAAAACAGTGTCTAAAACTGACCCTAAAATGGGATGGGAATATGGTCAGCTCTCTACTTAGAAGTTGTTCATTATTTTTTGGAATTAAAAAATATGCGAACAATTACTATAGAAGTACTGAGATATACTTACTTAACAACTCAATTGTTTCACCAAATCATTAATGTGGAATTTGCACATAATTCAATACTTAACTTTAGCAAGCTAAATTTCCTCAATCTAATTTTAAAAAAGCATCTTAAGAAAGTGCTATGAATTAACATTTGGGGATTGCAAGTATTTTTGTTTGTTTTTGTGGTTGAAGTACAGTCTATTTAGAACGTTGTGTTAGTCTCTGGTGCAGCCACTATGGAAAACAGTGTGCAGAGTCCTTAAAATCCTAAAAATAGACTTACCATGTGATTCAGCAGTCCCCCTCCTGGGCATACCTCTGGAGGAAACTCTAATTCGACAAGATACATGTATCTCAGTGTTCACAGCAGCACTATTTATAATAGCCAAGACATATAAGTGTTCTTAATAACATTTCTTGTGACCTTGGCTACCCTTTGACATCCCTGAGAGGGCTGCTTTTCTGTCTATGAAAAGTAATCCATAATTCTTTACCACATAGTCATTTTATAATAAAAGATTGAATTTAAATGAATTTATATTCTGGAAATGGCTCTTCCCTGGGAAAGTTGGTGACAAACGTAATAACTAAGTGTCTAAGTATGGCAGTTTTAAAATTAGTTTCCACTTGACAGTTGTTCTGTTATGTGCTGGAAGTTTTCAACATGTTTTTTGAAATCTTCACAATTTTCTTCATTGTACAGAAGAGAAAACCAAAGGCAAGGAAGTCTCAGGAGTTTACTGAGGTCCATATAGAACTGAACTGAAGGCATTCTGATTTCATAGCCCAAAATCTCTTTACGACATCATTCTGGCTTCTTTGTAATCATAGCTGTTCTCTGGTGGGGGGGCAATATTTAATAAGGAAAAAAAAACCCTTTTATTTGTGTAATTACTTACAGCTTAAATAAATACCATTATAATATTTTCTTATTTAATTTTGATAAACGTGTTGACTCAATATGAGGAGTTTTTCTGCTCTTCTATAATTTCTAAGAGTCAGTAGGACTCAAAGTACATGTATTAGGTCCTAACCACAGGCCCAGATCCTGAAAACACAGTGAGCAAACCAACTACAGGCAAGTGAACGCTCCTGAAGGGCAGCGATCTTGCAGAAAAGGCTGTGAGAAACGGTTCACCACTGAACACATGCTGCTTTGCTATTAAGAAAGAAGGTGAGAGGAAGCTCTTGTGGATATGTTTTTTTTTTATAGATTGGAAATATTTTGGAGGAAGAAAAACACTCAATATAAGATACTGTTATGAAGATTTAATATCACATTGTTAATTTTTAGGAACCAAACACTAAGAAAACCACAACAACAGGAACAATAAAAACAGCTATTTTAAATTGTACTTACTCTACCTGGAAATATGCCTTCAACAATTAAAAATCATAGAGCAAAAACACTGTGTTTCATACTTCTCCGTAAAAGTTCTCTTGGGCATTCCCTTTGGCAGTCTGCGTGCACTCGGACGTGTGATACAGGCACGGCTTCTGTGTCGCAAACCGCGGAGAAAGTTGGTAGTCCCAAATTTTGTGATCAACACATGTGATTTAACTCATCCTAAACTCTGTTTGATTAGTTTCATTAATCCCATATGCTCTCTGATGGGTTCATCTCTAGCCCATCTGGTTAAAATTTACCAGAACCTCCCTTTAAAACACTTTTTAAAGTATTTTAAATTTTTACTTTATTACAGGCTTTTCCATTTTTAATCATTACATATGTTTTCAACATTTCATTTTTCTGCTCTATTGTATTCCATTCATATTTCATTATGATTCCCATCTGTCTATCATATCTTCAAGTCATTTCTACTATTTTCTATGACAATTTCCTTCTGCCCTTTATTGAAGTGTCGATAAATAGCTTTGGTATATAAAAATGTTGCCATATATTACAACAAACTCTGATTGCACATCCCTATTTTTCTAGATGTCAGCCTTCTGTCAGTGTTCCAAATTATGTCTTAGTTTACATCTGTTCAAACAACGATTTTAAATGTAATAATGTCTGTGTTCCTACAAAATACCGTTTCAACAGTCAGCATATTTTAAAAGTTTTTGCCCCAAATTACAAAGTTTGGATAAATGTCTGACATAGCTATAGAGTGGAAAATGCATATTAGAAAATAATCTGATTTTAAAAAAAGGTTGTCAAGGGAATATATTTCTTTATGAAAAGTATTGTATTTATTCAAATAATGCTATCATTTATAGCACGTGAGAAAATTATTATATTAGTAGTGAGTTAAAATATTGACTATCCCTTAATTATATAGGAGAACATTTTTATTCCTTGTCTGTAGCAATTTAAAGTGCTTAGATGAATTCAACATTTTCTAATACCTTAATTGATGATAAGTTTTTATGGCATTTAGTACAAAAGTAGCAAGCTAAAATATTAAACTCTGTGTCATTCCCTTCTTCCATTCTCTCTCTTATTACTATCCCTTTTGATGTTGAATTATATCTATCTGTTAGTTATTCACAAAACATAATATCTAAATAAACTATGTAAACTAAAATGGTTCTCTCTGGGTATACCATGTCACTCTTTGAGAATTCATGATACTGACATTGATAACCTTCAAAGGATGAGAAAAGTCTATAATCCTTCCAAATAAAGGGTTTTTCGCCCTGAGTTTCTGATAAAACTAATACTCATACAAGGCACCTGGGAATAATAGAGAGCATTCTCCTGTTACTCATGTGATGAAAGTCATCGCGTTACGTGATCTTGATGAACATCTGTTTTTTAATCTACCAACTAGTTTCATCTACAAGCTAGTATCCTGCCTCCCAGGGTATTTGTGAAATTAAAGGAGATAATGTTTGCCATATGCTCAACATACAACTTAGCACATAATGAGTACTGATTAAGTCATCCTTGTTTGTGTTGTTTTTAACAATCAAAAACAAAACAAAACAAAACAAAGAGAGGCGATCCATGGTGGTAATAGGGAGTAGAGAGCGGTGAAATGCTTTCCTTCCAAAGCCCAGCCCACCACCAACTGGGAAATCACAAAAAGAATACAAAAGAATCCTGAATGCTGTTCCAGTTACTAGTGGGTGTTCGTAGAAAAGGGATGAATTCTAGTCATTCTCCCTCTAGTCAAATACACATAGAGTGGCTGTAATAATAGTCATGAGGTCTTGATGTCGGATAGTTTTTGTTTTTTCATGAGGTGATAAAGTAGAATACCTTTGATCATCCTATATTCAACTAACTATGGAATTTTAAATTATCTCTAAGAATCTATTGCATGTTGGAAAATTCTGTAGACAACAACTAAAAATGAAATTACGTTAAAAATGACACTGCATTTTTATTAAAATGTAGGATCCCTCCCATAATCAAATCAAACTTAGATCAGAACACAAACTTTTGAGAATAAATTTGAGACCATAACCCAGTTAGGTGCAGATGAGTGTTACTGAATGTGAGGCTATTTCTTACCCTCTCAGGAGGATAAGTGTTGAATGTACATTTTGTAAATGTCAATCAGTGTGCTATACTACTCAAATAAAAATAAGACAAGGGTACACAACTCTCTATTTTTATAGTTCAGTTGTCTGGATTGCTCTACATTGATTTAGTCTACTTGGAAAACTGAAGGCTTTATGATTTAAGGTATTTTGGATGATTTAACAATCCACTTTTATTCATGCAAAAATTAGCTAGATTTTAAAAGTTTAAATTTAAGGAGAAAGAAGAAAGAAAAGAATTCATCTGAATTTTGTTGCTCTTTTTCAATGGGGTAAGCAATTTGGATAAAGATTAAACTTTAGTTTAAAAACAACTAAACTGTTGTTACAAATAAACCGTTACAATGGCATTAAATTTTTAAAACTTTGGAAAACACACTTATTCAAACACAATTATGAATTAGATGTCAATTATACCTTAAGAAAGCTAAAATTTTTAAATTACAGATTATATAATACTTAAAAGATAACTATAACGTGGGAAAACATCAGTACTCTTTTTATGTACCTAATTTTTCAAGTCAGAAACTTTGGAAGACATATTTAACTCTTCTCTTCCTCTTCCTATGTCTGATAAGTCACCAAGTCCTAGATTCTACTTCAGAAAATCTTCCCAATCCACTATTTTCCACCAAGCTGACTCTCAGGTGTGCACAGTCCAGGTAAATACTTGTTGTGTGGTCTTATTTATATAATCGATTTGATTTAAAAATTATTCATCAGCTGATGACAAATATAGTGATTTATTAATAAAGATTTAGAATAATTGGCAAAGAAGATGTATTTAAAGATTAATTAATTTTCTTATTGGCTCATGTGAAAATTATTCATTGTGAGGTACCATATCTTCCTGTTCGGGTCCAGGAACCATCTTTTCATGTTCTTTCTCTATTGGCTAATGCATCATTTCTGACTAATGTCTTACCTCCCACTGTGAGGAAAAGCTAGCAAGTCCATTGCTACAGTGGCTCTTTAGAATGTTTGTACTGAAATAATATGGATCTGCTTGCCTTTGTAGTTTCTTCATACCAGTTACAGTTGACTCTTTACACAGATGTGGACTGTGCAGATCCACTTATACATGGAATTTTTTAAATAAAATAAATATACAGTTGGCCCTCTCTATTCAGGAGTTTCATATCCACAGGGAGCAAATATTTTCATTGTACCATTCCATTTTATATAACGGACTTGAGCACCCATGGGTTTTGGTATGTCTGGGGGCTCCTGCAACCAATCTCCTGCCGATACCATCGGATCATTGTATTTGATGCTAGTTACATTGTTACTCATAATGTGGCACCATCCATTGAACCCTGTTCTCTTCTGAAATCCTGGCTTCTGATGATTTCCTCAAAGGTTGTTTCTATACTCTGTTGATGAGGAGCATGAATGCAAGTATTACTCAGATTATGCAGGAAAATGTGAGCTGTTATTCATTTTTCTGGATATGTTAATTTTCCATTTAAAATTTTATGGTAAACATAGGACAACGTATCTTTCAATTGTGTCTTCTCTTCAATGCATTAGTCTGTAACCACTGCATTCCTAGAATGTGATGTCTTTCAGTATTAATGACACACCACCCTTCACACACAGTTGGCAAGAAGTCTATAGGGAGAATGAGATTAGTAGTCCAATTCTCACAGGAACATCGGCCCTAATCTGATGAGGCTTAAGACTGATGACAACCACATTGACTAGAATAGTCCATTAGCATTGCAGAGCAATAGTGTCAAAAGCCCTCAGACAAGATAGAGATAGCTATAACCAAGTGCTAACTGGCATGGCGCATAGAGCCCGCAGAGCTGGGTAACTGTCCTGGGTGCCTTGGGCAAGTGAGTGCCAGAGTAAAAGATTCTTGTCTCTATCTCAACTGAGATGCTATAGGACAGTGTTCCCAACCATGGCTGCTTTTTTGGCCAAGTGGTATTTATAATGTATGACCACATCATTTCAGATTGTCTCAACTAGGGAAAAGGAGCCACATTCATACTTGTGTCTAGTGGGAAGAGGCCATAATGCTGCTTAATATCCCACAATGCACAGATAGTCCTCTTGCCTCTGCTAAACAAGGAATTATTCAACTTGCAATGTCAATAATGCCAAGGTTGAGAGGCTCTGCTCTAGACCCAAGGCTGCCTTGAGGTAGAAGCTTAAATGTACAAAAACTGAGGAAATGGTTTATATACTCTTATTAAACCTAAAGGCAAGCAATGGACTGTTAGTGTCTCAGACTCCTCAACTTTTCCTGTGTCCAATGTGAGCGTCATCCCAAATTAGTATGTCTGCATCATACTGGGGCCAGTCTCAATAATCCTGAAGGAGATATTGGTCAGTGGGAGCAATCCACTCACAAGACTGTCTTCCTGAGACAGGGGAACAGCCACTGGGCCCTTGGACACTCTCACAGTACAAGTTCTAGAGCTTCTTGAAAAATCTGGTCCAACCTGTTTATGTAGAGAGCCCTGAAGGGGCCATGAGTCCCTGGGCTCACAGTAGGTCATGATCTGAGCTCAGGAAGCTTTGTTTGGATGTAATTCCCATCCTGGACAGTCCACGTGCCAGAGGGGAGACTTCTAAAGACCATTTTAGAGAAAGTGCTTCAAGTTAAGGCCCCCAGAGTTGTGTTCCCTGACACCAGTTCTCCTTTTCACTTTTTGAAACACCACCTTAGCTGGATACCTACAGAGTTCCCTCCTGACTGTTTTCTAAAAGTCACGTCTGCCAACTCTTACTACATTCCATTCATTTCATCAAGAATGAGGTGTCTGCTATAAATACTCATTTAATTCTACTTAAGGGCATTCAGCTGTCAACTTCTCAGAATAAAAACCCAGATCCTTAAACTAACTTATAAGTATTTTAGCTGTTGTCTAACATTCTCATCTTGTCTCATTTCTCTCTTTCTCTCCTTTGTTTTCCAACCATAATGTACTTCTTTGTATTCGTTTATGAATCATGCTTTTTTTTTTTAAAAAAAAGATTTTCCTAGAAGCAATAAAGCTGTCCACCACCCACTGCATCTCATTAGCTGCTCTGGCTAATTCTTTATATAGTCATTTTTTCCTAGAATTTTTGATTTCCTCTTAGGCTAAGGTAGGTTCAACTATTACACTCATTTATAGTAGTTCACTTTATTCACACCCCTTATAATTACTTAGGCAATAATGTCTGTACTCCCCTTTATACTATATATTCCATGACAGCAAAAACTGAATCAGACCTGCTCACTATTAAAACCCCCCACAGATAACATGGGACTCAGATCATGTTGGGTAGATAGTGAATAGCTGCTGGATCAATAGGTGAATAAAAACTGTTTTTTCTTACATAATTTTTTATCAGGTGTACTCTACTTTTATGTCACTTTTTAATATAAAAATTTTCAAACATACAAAAATATAGAAGGAAATGATATTTGACATCGAATTCCTATTGCCAATCTAACAGTTCATCACCAAATTTATATTTATTTCTTCTATTTTTTCTAATATTTTAAAATAACTTCATTATCCACTCCAAAATACTTCAGTATAAACATCCAAAATCAAAGATACTTTCCTATATAATTTAATCAGAATAACATTTCAAAAAAGAAAAACAATAATTCCTTGCTATCATCCAACTTGCAGTGTGTATTTTTATTTCTGCAGATTTTCTTAAAGTATCTTTTCCAGGTAATTTGTTCAAACCAGTATCTGACCATATCTGCACACTGCATTGGACTGTTATGTCAGTTAAATCTCTTTGATACAAATAGTGCCTTACTTTTTATGACATCAACTTACTAAAGAGAGAAATCAATTGTCCTGTAGAAAGTCCCACCTTCTGAATTTGTCTGATTGATTTCTCACATGTCTTTAAAAGTGTTCTTATTCCCTTGTATTTAATGCCAGCTGGAAGTTAGATCTAACAGGTTGGCTAGATTCAAGTTAAACATTGTTTTGTCACAAATATTTCACAGGTGATGTTGTATACTACACACTGCAAAAGGGTGTACTTCACCTCAAGTTGTGCTGCTATTAATGCTATGATATATCAGTGGGTTAAAGGACTCTTCCAATTTTCATTCCGTATCATAGAGGAGACTTAGAACATTAGGACAGAGTATACAACTTAATTGAAATAATTTAATGGACTTACTGAATATTCACTGAATAAATTTTGCTTAGCTTTCCTATTTTCCATCGCAAGTCAATTTTAAGTATCCAACTGAGAGTACCTGTCATAGGAATCTATGGAAAATTTAGGTAAGACTCATTGAGGCTGAGGGAGGAATTTTAAAACCATAAGATATAAAATATAAATTCAACAAATGGCCAAATCTATAATAAAAGATGAGAATGCACGTAACTGACAGCATATTTCTAGTCAATCACTGACTACAAATTATTCATTTAAGCATACAATTAAGGCTCATTACTATACAACTGGGTTTAGAGATCTCTATAAACTAACAAAACCATAACCAGTTTATAATCTAAGCAGTAGTGCTCTTAAAATTGTCCCATGCTGATCAAACAGTTTTGCCTTTGCTTCTTATTTCCTTTATATGCAGTTCAAAAATAAAACTTGGATTCCAAACAAATTAATTAACCCTCTTACTTGGTTGTTTCAGCTCCGTTAAACTAAAGTAATCAAATCACCTCATTACTAAAGCCTTGAGGAGATGAATTTAAAGGTTTTCAACTGTGAAGGGACAGAAACAGAGCTCACTGAAAAGATAGGATCTGAATAGTCAAGTAATTTTGAATAGGCTTTAGATACTTGGGAGCTTCCACGTGAATAACTGATTCTTGGATAGTGTTATAAATCCATTCTGAATATAGCATATGATACTTAAGAAGAATACATGTTTTCTGGTGCTCCATCAGCACATGCAAAGGAAAATATTGGTACTAATACTCATCTGCCTTAGTTTTTTTGGACTCGGAGTCAGGACGGATATATCTCTTCCTTCTCCTCCATCCTCTTACTCTTCTTTCTCCACTTTCTTAAACAAAATGACCAAAACTACATCGTCTTCGAGCTAGAGCTGTACTGTGAAATTTACATATATTTTGTTTTATAACGCTTTGCCACAAATCTATTAATCATTAATGGTATTCACATTTTACAGATGAGGAAACTGAAACTCTTGAGTTTTAGGTAAAAAAAGGATTCCCAAGGTGACCTCAAGGTGATATATCTACTGATAAAGAATCTGGGACTAGACGCTCACTCTGAAAACAAAGCCCATGTTCTTAAGTATTCTTTAAAGGAACTAAAGGAAACAGAATGGTCCAGTCTGCTCCCCAGGCACCTTAAAACAGAAACACAATGGTGGAGTAGTTTTCAACCAATTACGTATTGTTATTATGCCAAGATACATGCACAGGTTATTTCATTGTAACAAGTGCAAATAACGTAATGTTAACATGTAAATTTGAAATGTTATTCTGTCTTCCAATTACATCCTTCATCAAATAAATTCTCTTAAGATTCTACCTTAATAAATGTAATATATTTGGGGAAGTTTAGTATGTAAGTCCACCATTTGTATTACATTTGGAATTAGTTTATATTATGTTAGCCATCAATATTTTATGTTGTTTTGCCACCCTAAAAAATATCACCATCTTATTGCAGAAACATGGAAATGGAATTACTTAGAAAACAGAAACCAAATTAAAAAACAGAAATAAACCTCTTAAAGAGCAAAAAAATTAAAAGCTATGACTTTAGAAGGTGAAAACTAGCTAATGAATATCCACAACTCTTTCACACTTCAGTTAGAAAACTAGACACACTTAGTCAAGGCATTCAAAAGAACAAGTGTGAGCCTTGTAATTAGTTATAATCAGTCAGCTTGTGTTGTCGACATTGCTGAGCTGCTCTTCTGTGTCTATAGGAGGTGCCTGTGATGCTTTTGTGCACTGACATCTCATTTATGCAACATGCCCTCAAAAGAGGTTGTGTGGGGGAGGGTAGAGTGCATACTTAGCATGCATGAGGTCCTGGGTTCAATCCCCAGTACCCCCATTAAAAGGAATAAAATAAACCTAATTATCTCCCCTTCCCCTATCCCCCCAAAATGAGGTCGTGTGTTGTAGGGAAGAGAAGGCCTGGGTTGGAAGCAGGGCTCCCAGATGACTAGCTGTGTGAGCTGGGATGGGGGAAGTAAATAAGCTGAAACTCAGTAACCTTATGTCTAAAGTGTGAATGAGAAAATCTACCGCATGTGTTCTTTTGAGGCTAATTAGTATTTTCTTTATTGGGACATAACAAGGGTTTAGTAAATATTTGTTGAACCTGGATTATTAATCATTGAAAAGGATTTGGTATATTTGTATGCATTAACGTGTTTGAATATAGGGAAAAATGTCAAGAGTAGTTACATTTTGGGAGTCTTAATGGAAAGAATTTAGCCTTTATTTTATACATTTCTTTTTCATCAATTTCCAATTACTACAATTAAACATATGCATTAATTAATAACCATGCATCAACCAATTTCCATCATCCCATAACCTGCATACCATACCATTGAAGCCCATTTGTAAGTCCCCACCTAATAGAAATTCTTGACCTGCCATAGGGAGCAGATTTAATCCCAAAGGCTGTTCCCACACACTCCTAAATGCCCAGAGTTGCTACCTTTTGGATCCCTGAAAATTTTTAATTTGTCTTCCATTGCTATGTTTGTTACCTCATAAGATTTTCATATTCTATTTCTCCTTTTTGTGAATTTGGTACTTCTGGTCTGGTGAGGACTAAGAACCACATAGTGATGTAGTGTTTAATATAAGAACCTATGGAGTAAAAACATTGTAAGTCAGAAGCAAATAGCCTTGTGGTAAAAGCCTATAGGAGCGAGGGGCCGAGGAACTGCAGGCCTCTTCTAGTTGTTGAGAGTCGTCCCTGGCCAAGGGCTGGCCAGTGAGGGGAAATCTCAGTTGTAGAGGTTCAAGGACCTGAAATTTATCTAACAACCTGAATTAGCTCGGCAGACAATGCTGGGCCCCAGATGAGAACATGGCCTGGTCACCATATTGATCGAAGCCTTGTGAAAACTAAAAGGAAGCCAAGTCCTGAAAATCTAGCTAAGTCATGCCCAGACTCTTGATCCAGAAAAACTGTGAGATAAAAATAAGTGTATGTGGTTTTACACTGCCAAGTTTGTGTTATCTTGTTTCGGAGCAGTAATAAAACAAAATATTTGTAGTTCAGGATTAATTTTATTTTTACAAATCGGTTATCTCACAATTTCCTAAATGATAACTAAACTGTAAATAGAGTTAAGATATGTGCCTCCTCCATGTCCCTTACCTGATAAATATGAGAGGGAGAGACAGACAGAGACAAGAGAGAAAAGCAAACATGTAATATTGTAATACTTGAATATAAGTATGAATTCAATTAGGTTAGAAAAAGTAATGGCCAGGCCTTTTTTTATTGGCAAGTATACTATTCTTAAATTATATTTGATTAATTTATAGATTTTTACCCATAGTATTTCTTTACTTTTCAATTTTTGATAGATGGAATTAAATTTACATGAAGAAAGAGTTACAAATGATGTTTTTTTTGTTCCAATAAACTTTTAAATTTTAGAATAGTTTTAGGTTTACAGAGATGTTAGAAGGATAATATAGAGTTCCCATGTATCCTATACCTAGTCTCCCCTGTTATTAACATCTTATGTTAGTATGGTATGTTTGTTACAATTAATGAACCAATATTGATGTATTATTATTAACTGAAGTTCATGCTTTATTCATATGTTTTAGTTTTGATCTAATGTCCTTTTTCTGTTCCAAGATCCCATCCAGGGTACTACATGACATTTCTCCCTAGGCTCCAGTTGGCTGTGAGAGTTTATCAGACTTTCCTCATTTTTGATAAACTTTGGCAGTTTTGAAAAGTGCTGGTCAGGTATCTTGTAGAATGTTCCTCAACTGAGATTTAGCTAATGTATTTCTTGTGGTTAGAGAGAGGTTATGGTTTTTGACAAAAAGAGTACGGAGGCAGGTAAATGGCATTTTCATCGCATCATACTGAGGGTGCCTGCTATCAATATGAGTTACCACGTTTGATGTCAACTTTGACCACCTGACTGAGACAGTGTCTATCAGGTTTCTCCAGTGGAAAGTCACTCTTTTTATCCCAGTTTATGTACTCTTCTCTTTGGAAGGAAGTCACTTTGCAGAGCCCACATCTAAGGAGTGAGCAGTTATGCTCTATCCATTGCTTGGGAACTTTTCCAGTCATTTGCTTATGTTGATGAGTCAATAGGGACTCACAGATATTGAGTTTTTACTTTGGGTTACAATCCAATAACTTGGTCAGTTTTTTCTTGCTTGAAATATTCTAGCTTCGACTTTTGAGAATCTTTCAGTTGGTTTCTGTGTCTCTTAGGCATACCCCCATTTTTAGTTGTTTTTTCTCTTTGCATTTCAGTTTCTGAAGTTTCTATTGGCTAATTCAGACTCACTGATTCTTTCCTCTTCTGTGTTCGGTATACTGGACATATTCAACTCAAAAGCGTTTTTCATTTCTATTGTGTTTTGGTTTCTAATATTTCCTTTAAATCTTCATTAGAGTTCCAGTCTCTCTGCTTACATTATAACCTGTTTTCACATGTTGTCTACTTTCCCCATCATAGTTCTTAATATATTAATCATGATTATTTCAAATTTCCTCTCTGATAATTCCAACATCCATGTCTTATTTGATCTGGTTCTGATACTTGTTTTATCTTTTAAGACCATGTTTTCTCTTGTTTTTTGATATACCTCATATACTTTTTTTAAATCAAAAAATAATGTATCAGATAAAAAGGATCTTAGGTAAAAAAAGCCTAGTGTGAGGATTTATGTGGCTGAGGGTCTGGGATATGAAGAAATAGTAATCAAGAACTGTATGGTAGTAATGTAACTGACATATAGATCAATGGAATAGGAATTAATCCATACATCTATGGTCAATTGATTACTGATAAGAATGCCAGTATAATATAATGAGGAAATAATATTTTTTCAATAAATAGCATTGACACCAGTAGATAGTTGCATGCAAAGAAATGCGTTTGGACCATTCACACCATATGCAAAAATTAACTGAAATAGGATCGTATACCTAAATGTAACAGCTAAATGATAAAACTTTTAGAAGAATATGTAGGAGTAAGTTTTCATGACCTTTGGTTAGATGAGAATTTCTTAGGTATAACAACAAAATAAAACATAATAAGCAATGAAAAAAAGTAGATAGATTCAATTTCATAAAGAAGTAAAAATGCTTTTAATAAATGTCACCTCAAAAAAGTGAAAATGCAACTCATGCAATAGAAGAAATATACAATCATTTATCTGATAAGGGATTAATATCCAAGATACAAAAATAATATCACAATGCAATAATAAAAAGGTAACTTAATTAGAAATAGGAATTGGAAATCAAACAACTGTGAAATATTACCTTCAAACTCACTTGGAAAGTGGCAATCAAAAAGACAGATAACAGCAAGTGTTGGTGAGGTTGTGTGAAATTGAAACCCTCTTTCATTGCTGATTGGAATGTAAAATGGTGCAGCCACTTGGGAAAATGTTTGACAGTTCCTAAAATAGTTAAACATACAGTTACAGTTTGACCCACTAATTCCACTCCTTGGTATATACCCAGGAAAAATGAAAACATATATCTGCATAAAAGCTTGTACATTAATTTGCATAGCAGCATTTTTTATAATAGCCCAAATATAGAACAACTCAAGTGTCCATTACCTGATGAATGGATGAACAAAAGTGGTATAACCATAAAATGGAATATTATTTGTCCATGAAAATTAATGACGTGCTGATGCTTTCTACAGTATGGATGGAACCCCATTATTCCATGTGAAAGAAACCCATCACAAAAGATCACTTATTGTATGATTCCATTTATAGGAAACATCCAGAAAAGGCAGCTCAACAGAGAGAAAAAGGAAGTTAGTAGTTGTCTGAGGGAGGGGCATTGAGAAGTAACTGCTGATGATTATCAGGGTTCCTTTCTGGGGTGAAAAACTGTTCTAAAATTAAATAGTGATGATCACCAGGTTTTGTGAGTATACTAAAATATTTAATACTTCAGTGCACGTTTTAAAAAGGTGAATTTTCTGACATGTGAGTTGTCTTAATAAAGCTGTTTTTTAAAAAAGGAAAAAAGTAAGGATAGAGGGAGGAAGAAAGAAAGTAAGAAAAAAAGTTTGTTTCTTGAGCACACATCATGGACCAGATACTATGCTGGACTCTTCACAGGCATTAATTTTTATAATGCTCATGACAAGATAGGATTTGCTATCATTTAATTTGTACAAAAATAAACTGAGTCTTAGGGAACTTTCTAAAGGCTATCAGATAGAATATGATAAAATTGTGATTCACACAAAAGTCCAGTTGACAGCAAAACCCACCATATTTCAACACATGGCTGCATGAATTATTTTACCAAGATAAAGAGAGTATAAAGAATTTCATTTTTCTTCCAAATTATTAGGATTATTTTTATCTCCTACATGTTAGAACATGAATTCAAGTCACTGAAAAGTTTTAATAAATAAGATAAAAATTTGGAGAAGTGAGAGAAACTATTGGATCAGCCCATTAAGATAGACATATTTAAGCAGCACTGTGATTTGCAGAATGCACAATGATCATTTTGTCTAGTTTATCCTAAATGAAAAATGACCAAATGGTTTTCTGAGACTGCTTGAACTCTTGCTGATTCTAAGAATTATAATTATCAAGAAATATCCATTTCAAATTCAGAAACATGCTGATGGTGAACAGACAATTTTGCCTGAACCAGGCAAGGCTTTGAAAATATATCCTAATTTCATTTTTGTAAGAATATTATATAGAATATTGGTCATTTAAACTTTTTCTGTCTCAATAAAATTAATTCCTAATTTATTCTGTGAAAATTAATATACTGCTTTTTAAAAAACTTTCTAAGTCTTACAAAACATATGAATGAAAAGTGATACTATCATTAACATACCAGGTATTAAATAATTATATGCTGAGTCGAATTTATGATAATATAAGATGAATTTTGAGTGTATCTTTCATTGACTGTCTTCAGAATTATTTCTCATTAATTCACTTCTTATGCTACTGTCCTCTATAACCTATTAAAGAGAAAATTAAAAAGAAATATTTAAATCATTTTGTCAGCATAATTTATAACTTATGTATAGTATTTTCTTCCTTTATTAAAGCACAGAAATCTTTGAAATACAGGTGCTCAGGCTTGACTAGATTAACAAGGAGTTAATTTAAGGGAACATCTGGTTGTTTGTAACTGCCTAGGGTGGGAAAAAAGGGCTCCAGATGCTTACATAATTCACCCCTCCATTTCTCTCTAGTTTAGAATAAAAATATCTTTGCAGTAGATGTAGCAAGCCAACATTCAGTGCTGTTTGGGTTCACGTATGCCCAACAGAAATGTAGCAGAATTTATATTTTTTTCAAAATTTCTCAAGTTGGGAGTGTGCGCAAACCTACTACATATATGTGTGTGTGAGTGCGCATATATGAATTCTTAGTACAATTCTGAAAAACATCTATTGCAGCTACTTTGACCACCGTAGGAAAGATACGTGCTGTCGGCAGAATTCTAAGATGGGACCCAAGCTCTCCACTCTCTGGTGTCCTCTCTCCAGTTGATCCTCCAACAACACTGGATTTGAACTGTATGGGTCCACTTATAGGCTGATATTTTTCAGTAAATATACAGCTGGCCCTCCGTAGCCACAGGTTCTGCATCTGAGGATTCAACCAACCACAGATGGCAAACTTAATACATGATCCCAGCTTGGTTGAATCTAATGATGTGGAATTTAAGGATAGAGAAGGCCAACTATGGGACTTGAGCATCTGTGGAATTTGATACCCTTGGTGAGTCCTGGAAACAATTCCCCATAAATATTAAAGGATGATTGTAATCCCCTCCCCTTGAGTGTAGATATGAACTGTGAATGCGATAGATGCCATTCCTATGGTAGGTTACATTATATAGCAAATGTGAAGGAATTTGATAGATATAAGGCTAATCAGCTAATTTTAATTTAATCAAATGGAAATTAGGGCCTGACCTGATCAGCTGAGCCCTTTATAAAAACTCAAAGCAGCCGAAAAGCTATCATAATGGCCTTAAAGAAGCAAGGTGTCAGGAGTTATGTAGCTGCAAGAATTTGATTCTACTTTAATGATCAGGGCTGGATAAAGGACCCTGGGCCACAGATGAGACCCAGTGACACCTGGGTTGCAGCCTTGTCAAATGCTAAGCAGAAGACATAGCTAAGCTGTGCTCTGACTCCTATTTCATGGTAACCACAGGATAATACATGTATGCTGTTTAAAGCTGCTAATATGTCTGTGGGTATTTGTTGCACAACAATGAAAAATAATCCAGTACATATATAATAAGGCCTTGAGTTTGATAGTGCATTCATAAATACTCCTATTATGAATTTTAGTTTAAAAAATACAGGTAATTTCAGAAACCTTTCATAACATCAAGGATTATTTTCCATCCTGACATTTAGCAAGAAGTTCATTAGTAGAAATTTTTTTCTTTAAGTGGCAGCTACAGATAGATCTCAAGCATACATGTTTAGCTAAAATTAATTTAAGCTATATCCTTGAATATAAAAGGTGTTTTTCTATAAACAGACTAAGAAAGAGGATTATTGTAATACATTGAAAGATAAAAGAGATTTACAGCATAGCCAATTGAAGTTTAGCTGTTAATGCTATGAATATTTTCCAAGTTGACTGCGTTTGTGAGGCAGGGGTGAAAGTGGCTTACAAAATAAAAAAGGGTTCCTTTTTCAAAACACATAGTTGCAGAAGGAGATCTCGCAGGAGGCACTGTAAAAGATGCAGTTTTTCATAAGCATTATTTAGCTTTGCAGTAATGCTTGAGAAATTCAAAAACTTTTTTCTGAAGGAGGAGTAGAAGAAACAAAAGAGGCTTCATTTAGTTTTTTTCATGTTATTTTCTTTTTAGAAATAGAATAACAAGCAAGAATTTCTTTTGATCGTTAATGGACAACTTGCCATGGTGCTAACAGGTATCATGACCATTTAATAAAGTTAGCAACATAGGATGACACAAAGGAATATAATAACAACATTTAGCATCTTTGCATGAAATGAGTCATGGTCATAGAAATGGCAAGTATTCAGAAGACCAATTACAGAAGAAATAAGGTACAGAATATATTATCTGACAGCAGCTTAGAAGCATTCATTCCCAGTGGTAAAATAAAGGGCAAGATACAGGCAAAGTAGTCATCACTTTTGTATAATTGGAAAACAAATAGAGGGATCATGTTCTGTGAATACCCATTAACTATTACAAATTGTATTGGAACATTTATGAAGTGCAATGAATAACCAATGAGTTTATTATACTCATCATTACCAGAGTGAGTGCTTTAATAATACAAAGTTTATGAAATAGAGTTTTCATTTTATTTACCACAGTCTCTGTATTTGTGATGTTGTCTGAACCTTGATGAAGAGTTAGACTTTATCCATACCCTTGCATGTAATTACCAACATTTCAATTTTTCTATCCTTCTTCCTCATTAATACATATTCTAATATCCCAAGTGATGAACCTCTAAAGTTCATCAAGAATTGTATGTTTAATTCATTCACTCAATCAAAATCGCTGACTAGACAAAAGATAAGCTAAATCCACACAGGAAACTATGAAAGTTAACATCACAATCTGCTAATTTGTTTGTTAGATTTTTTTTCAGTAGAGATTAAACATGTACAATTCTGTGCCCTGTAACATTTTTTCACTAGGAATTTCAAGTCAGTCTTAAGACTGTAAGTATAGAAAGTTACACATTTTCAGAAAAGTCCTTCTGGGCTCCACACTAAGGTTTCTTTATTCTTAATGCTTTCCCTTAGTCTTAGTTCTACAAATTTCATGTGTGAATCCTTCCATATAAAGGCAATACTTTCATACGACCCTTCAAAAACTATTATTCCTTGAAACTCACCCAGTTAATCTTTGACTGTTTTACATCAGTCCTTATGAATTGGTCCTCTCAAATATGTTCAACTTTGGGGACTATTTGTTCCATCTGTCTTGATTCTTAAGAGTTGGTTCCCTCTTGAGATAACCGTGGATATAACCATCTGCAGTTTTAGGAGAATACGTTTTCCCACCGGTTCTCTGATTCCCTTTGGATTTAGTTTATAAGCCCTTTGGATTTAGTTTATAGTTTGGTTCCCTCTGACATCTTAGTCATATTTTTATTAGGTGTCTTTGCATTCTGTTTTCCCTTTTCTGTTCTAGTAGCAATAGTAATATCCCTCCTTTTCTAATAGTTTAAAATTAATCAGAAACCAGAGACTTTACTCATTTATTTAATTTTAATTCCATGTTATCTTAAAGAAATAATTCCTTCCCTCATGTTTTGTCAGCCTACATTTCTTCAGTTTGTTTTAATTCTTCTAGGGTACCTGTACTTGTAATAATTTTGAAGCATATGTATTTTGAAAGCATTTTAAAAGTAAGGCCTACAGACCAAATGTTCTGCCAAAGGCCCTTAAAATTTTCTCCTTCAACTTTAGTTGTGCTCATTCTATTTGCTTATTTTTCTATATCCACCTAAGTTCGTGGCCCCCATTTATCTTTGTTTGTTTGTTTTTAATAAACTGTATCACACCTCTTTGTGTACAGCCACAACTTGAGTCTTTGATACATGAAGTAGTAATCAGAACTGATGTGGTTAATGAGACCAGGTCCTGACATCACTCGGTGCAAGGAATGAGAGTTGGGAATTTGACAATAGTGCAGCCCATTCAGTCTGCCTACCTTACCCCTGTCTCTGTAGCTTCAAGTCCTGGTCCATAATCTAAGTACTTAAACATATTAAAACTGACCAAAAAAGGAAAACAAGCATTTTCCTCATCTAGTGCATGCAGTGGTTCTCCTCTGTTCAAGTTTTTACCTAAGTTGGCCTAACAACTTACCTAGCGTGGCGGCCTACGTGTCACCGTTAAGGTCTAGCATGGTCCATCTATTATTTGTACGGTGTTGCCTAACTCTTGTTTGCTAAGATCCAGTTCTGTAGCCTGCCTGTGTAAGCTGCTTAGGGCTCCATGCTCAGAAATTGCCTTTTTTTTGCCTTTTGCTACAGTTAACTTCCAAGGTCACAATTCTATGTGACTGAGTTTTAAAGTCATCCAGATCACATCAGTTAAAAATAAATGTTTAGCTATAAAAACAAGCAAAAACAGCAAAAGAGAAGTTATTATGATCTATAACGTGCTAATCTGACACATCCAAGAAAGGCCAATACTCACGTTTGCTGCAGTTAAATCTTATAGCCGCCACTTCTGGCTGCTCTAGGTCTACCTGTCACTCCTTCTACATTGCCGCACTTAGTATCAGCCCCTGTCTGCTCATGTTCTGAGCCAAATGTACTTGGACATTAAAGGGACCCAGTAAATAGGGCCCTTCTATTTCATTGATATTTGGAAACACTTGAAAGAGAAGAATCAAATTTTCAGAGATTAAAATATCAACTTTATTACTGATAAAGTAAAATGGGAAAACTTGGCCAATTTTGGTCCAGTGTCCTGTTATCACCCCCCCAGCTGAAATATCACCACAGGCTGCAGGCTTCCCACATAGATCTAGCCCTGCTAAGCCTAGGACACAACTGAAAGAAGACAAGATTGCCAAACTAAAAGTTGGTAGGATTATCAATAGCTACCCCTTTCCCCACTAAAGAGAAAAAAGAGGAGCAGAGCTACATATGCCCTATTGCTTTTCCCAAACATACCAATCAAATAATTCAGCCCTCCTCCCTTGAGGAAGAGTGAATGAAAGGATGTCTATAAAGTACGAACTCTACTCATACAATTTTCTGAAGGCAAGGAGAAAGGAGGTACTGAGGAGGGGGGACTGTCTCAGGACAGGTAATATAACTTACTAATACACACCTCCCGTCTATCTGAGAGAGGGATTTAGGGTTGAATGTTGTTGAAGAAATCCAAAAGCCCTTCTCTACAAGAACTTATCCAAAGGATAATTTAGAAACACAAATTTTAGAGTAAAGACTAAATATTTTAATGTACATATGAGAAAATTGAGAATAAAAGTAAATCAATGATTTTATATGTGAAGTAATAGGAATTTAAGGCTAAACTCAGTTTTATTTTTAGATTCAACTTAATACCATTTTTTTCTATTTAACAATTTTTAAAGATATGACTTTTACTTTGCTACTAGAATTTAATTTATACTCAGACTATAAATTCAAGTTTTTTCCTGATGTGCCATTTGATTTTGAACAGTGACATCTACATGTACAGTGTAATGTCCACGATGGTGCATTATACACATTATTCTCACATTCTCTATTTCTCTTTTAAGAAAATAGAAATATGTTCTACTGGGTACCTAGGAGTATTCCTCTTTCACTTCAGTACTTTCCCAAGATTATACTGTACTGACTGAACAGGAGTCGTTAAGCTCACCTGGAGTCTGGATGCCACCAAAACAAGCCAAGGACTAATTAGGCGGGAATTTAAGGCTAAAAAGTGTCCCATTTTGCCCACATTTGTTACCATGTGTTCCAGATATTTTCCATATTTACTCTCCACATTTCTCCATTCTGCTCTCTGACCTGGGACAATGACCCACAAGGATTACATAAACAAGTACCCTGCCTTCTGGCTTCAGGTTAGGGTAGGCCAGTGGTGAGCCCAGGCAGAGATGGAAGGAGAGAGGAAGGTGAGCTCAGGGTGACTAATTATTGCCCTGGTTCCCACACTGAAGGGATGCCGGGGTGTCTCTCCCCTGAAGGTTACTGCTCTTCTCAAGGCTGTTTTCTCTACAGGGCACTCTCCTTCCAGTTTCTAGGAACTATCACTCTATTGTTCCCTGCCCTAGATTACTGTACCATTTTTTGTGGTTCCCTTAGACCCAACCACACTTTCCTAAATAGTTCCTTTTTAAATGCGCCTAGAATTGTCCTCATTTTAATGTGACATCCGTTTTATAGAGGCACCCAGAAATCTACACCCTAGTGGGAACGTCTTTCTAAAAGCCAGAGTATTTTCTGGTTTTAGGAAATGAAACAGATGTAGTGGCAAGTTGCTAGGGAAAAACTCTTAGCTATTTTGTTTAGATCAATTGCATTTCTATAAAGGTAACTTTTAGCATGCTCATACAGTCTTACTGCTCCCTTAGTTATTGAATCTCTCCTCATGGGTAAGCATTTAAAGAACTCCAGGGGGGGATGTTTCCTCATTCATCTCCATACCTGCCAAATGAAAGGCCTTTTCCTGAGAGCATTATGATTATGTAAGAGATGTTGTCTGATCAATATATTTCTACTTAAGGATGCCAGATCCCTAAAGTGATGATCTTCCAGACTATACAATATTAAAATCCATTCCAGAGCCCTTGTGCCATTTAAAATAAGAAAATAATCTACAAAACAACTTAATTATAAATGAAGATCAAAAAAAAAAAGGAAAGAAAAGAAAAGAAAGAAAAACATGCTGAATTAGTCAACCAGTAAAAGGCAATCACACTTCTCTCCTGAAAAGTAAAATTGAATTGCACTTAGTACTCACAGTCTCCTGATAGTCTCCTAGTACTCACAGACTATGCCATTTTAAAATTTTGTAGCTTCTCACAGAAGAGTACCAAAGCACACACCAGGAAAACATTGAAAAAAATAACGTCTTAAAAGTGAAATAACTAAATGCAGCATAATTTTTTTTATGTCTACGAGCAGTTTTCCTTTTCTCTTTATCTTTTTTTAACCAAATAAATTCTCCTGAGGGAGCATTTGTAGCAGATATGCATTTTGAAATACAAATGAAATAATAAACTCTTTACACAAAGGTCTTCCCATTATGCACACATGCGTGCAACCTGTCTTCTTACTCTCCTTAATTTGTTCTGCCCTCCTTAGGAAACTTCTAATAAAAACTGTTAGAGGCATTCATGCTCTTCCTTTAAATCTCATCCTCTCTAGATTATTAAAAATATATTAGATTAAATTGTGAGCAAACATCGTCTTTCCTGAGCTTCTTTTCAGAGCAGAATATTGCTCTAAAGTACTAAGAAAATAAAACAGAAATGCTGGTATGTTTTTGTCCCTCTAAAAATCTGGTTTCAGCCCAGAGCCCTTGATAGCAAGATACTAGCGAAAACCCTCCTGGGAAAAGAAACCTACAAACATCAGTTTAAAGACAGTCTTTGGCCTCATGTTTTTTCCTTGTTGGGCAGCAAAACATCAAAGGACATGAAGAAGGCCTTTTGTGAAACTCGGGTTAAGAATAATGGTGATGGATGTTTCTCTCTTCTCTTGAAAATTCATCAAATAATTATAGGTGTCTAATTATTAAAAAAAACTAGAACAAAAATAAGGAAATATTATGTACATATGAGCCCACAGTTTGAAATGGATTATTAATGAAATAAATTTAAAACCATCTGGTTTTCTAGTCTTGATTAAATTACAGTGTAATCTGTATGAATGGATCAGCTGCAGAACATATGAAACTGTTACATATAAATGAGTCATGTATAATAATTGTCTACATATTTAAAGTGAGAACTTTATGTACCAAACCACTAGAAAACATACAGATAATCAGATGCTTTCTCCCTTGGTTCTTCAGATTATCGTTAGGAATATCCCATCATGTGACTTTTGTAGAAATCTGTTGGCTTTTATATTCTCTTGATCAAATACTTGTTAATACATTTTTAATTTCTACTGTTTACTCAGTGAAAGACAAAGACAAAATCATGAGTTAAAGACCTGACTCTTAAATAACTTGTAAACCTACTGAGGAAGAATATTACTGACATGGAACACCAGTCAACATGGCAAAACAATTCCAAAACACATCCTAGGGATTTGGTAGTGATTAATGCCCTATATAATTTACAGAGTTAAATGACCATTCATGCACAGAATGTAATAAAGTGTGTGTGCAGAGTTCCCATTTTCTGTGAATCCTTGAAGCTACACAGGTATGGCTCTGGACAAAAGTCTAGGTTTATTTATTTATTTTTAATCTTAATGTCAACCTCTAGAAATCATGTAGCAAATTATAGGTGTCCAATCAATATTTATTAAATGAAAAAATAAGAAAGTGTGAATCCTTCTGAACTGAGAAGACATTCCCCCTCCATCAAAGCGCTCAGTTCTGCAGGCATCTGGGGTTATGTTGCCATGGTTGCTTATTGCTTCAGCTGCAATATTGTTAACACTTTAAGCATTAATAGTAATAGTGTTTGTTTTACAGTGGCTATAGATCTCCCTTGTCAGAAGCCGCCAGCATGTCCCTGGAAGAGTGGGCATTGAGAGTGCTGCCCAGAGAAACAGTCCCATGAAGGATGTTCTGCCTGACACTCTGCTTCTGTCTGTGCTCCAGGGGGTGTGTTTCTGCTTTATCTTTCCTGAAGCACCTCCCCATCTACTCTGCCTCTTGTTTGGCTTGTTTTCCTTCCTGGACCAGTGTCTAGGTATGACTCTATCAATTATGTATTTATTCATTTTGTAACCCTGTTCAGGTCCAGGAATCCTACCTTTGGAATTCTCTCTTGTCCCCTGCTTGGTGCCATGTATTGAACCATTGTTGACTATCTCTCCTTTTTCTTTTCTTTACCTTAATAATTGGCTATGTTTTAAACTGACTTCACAGAACTATTTTCAGTCTGGGCTGCCTCTTCAGTATTTTTCTGTGGATTCCAAACATGCCTCAAGCAAGTCCTTAGCTGGATTAAAACTCCCCATAATCATAACAAACAGATAAGTGTGAGGGGAAAGAAACAGACAAAAGATCTGTAACTTAATTTAAATGTAGAAATCCCAGAAAATGCCAGCCTTCTCATTTTTTCCTCTTGCCATCACTATCATCTACTCAATAGCAAAGTGATTCCCTGTAAATACTCATGTTAGAAAAGAAACTATAGGTATAAATGTGCTCCTGCTAATGACCTACAATATAGATGTTTTATATTATTTTTCTTACTTTTTAAAAATGTTGGGACTTTTGTATGTCACCTACTTTCACTAAACATCTCTTTCCTCAGATGTTAAATGCGTCAGCATCAAAACCTGCATCATGAGTTTCAGTGGCTTATAAGGGAATCCCAGAGAGAGCAAAGGACACTCCTTTGAGAAACACTAGGGTGGTGACAGCATCAAACAGAATACTATGTCAGAAAACATGAGCAGTGATGACTGCATCAAACATTGAATCAGAACTCAGATGAAAATATATTTTAGGTATGACTCAATCAATTATATATTTATTTTTATTGTATATTCAATAATGATATCTGCTTGAAATCTAGATCTAAATGTCTAAAAGAGTTCATAAAAATAAAGTGAAAATTATGTAATTATCATTGATTGATTGGTTTTTTTAATTGAAGTAAAGTCAGTTACGGTGAATCAAGTTCTGGTGTACAGCACAGTGTCCCAGTCATGCATATACATACATATATTCATTTTCATATTTTTTTATGAAAGATTATTACAAGATACTGAATATACAGAAGGAACTCTGATTTTTTTTGAATCTTTTTTTATATATAGTGGCTAACATTTGCAAATCTCAAACTCCCAATTTATCCCTTCCCACCCCCTTTCTCTTGGTAACCAGAAAATTGTTTACTATGTCTGTGAGTCTGTTTCTGTTTTGTAGATGAGTTCATTAGTGTCCTCTTTTTTTCTTTTTCTTTTTTTCAGATTCCACATATGAGTGATATCATATAGTGGTTTTCTTTTTCTTTCTGGGTTACTTCACTTAGAATGACAATCTCTACGTCCATCCGTGTTGCTGCAAATGTCATTATTTTATTTCTTTTTTATGACTGAGTACTATTCCATTGTATATCACTGATTGATTTATATTATATGTAATATATATTATATATGTATTTAAATAGGATATTATACACGTAATATACATATTATAATTAATTTATAAATATATGTATAACTTATACATGCAAATATTTATAAAATATGTAACTGTCTCTCTTCCCTTAGAGGATAGCTTCTCATCTTTGCAGAATATCATCTAACCTGGAGCATCAGTGGCACCTTAATGAGGTCACCCCATACACTGTCACACTAGAATGCCTGCAGCTGCTGAATGGTAAGTTGTGCACGAGGATCATTGGATCCCTTGCCATACCTTTTTGTCTTTTAGTGGGGATGTTCCTTAGTTCAGTCAGATGTTACGTAAGATCCCATGTTAGTGTATCACACACCAACATGGATTATGATGCTGGCTGAGACTCAAGGCTAAATATAAATATAAATATAAATTTCAAAATATATGTCATTCCTTTTTATGATTAATTGCTGTCTTTTCCAGGTTGGAAATTCTCCAACACTTACTTGCCACCAAGTGGCTTATTGGTCTACATGAAGCGTAGTGTCATACGAAGTTTTCAGCTTTTGTATCTGTTGGTGGCATGTTAGACAGTGTACACTTGCTATAAAAATATGGGTTCCTTCCTTCTGAGGATCTGGGATCTTCTTTCTTCAGTGGGCTTTCGATCTAAATCCAAATCTAAAACTGTCTCAAATCCAGAGATCAAGTCAGGGATTGTGACTTTTTACTGGGGTCATTGTGTCAATTTTCTGATCATCTAATCCTTGTTTGTTTTGATATTATGTATTGACTAATTTCTTTATTTTCTGCTCATCTCTTTTGCCACTATGATGAATATTTTCTTTATGATTCTCACCGTTATCTACAGATCAAGCTCTCCTAGCTGCCGGGCCCTCCTCTCTACCCATTATGATAACCATTCCCACCTTTTTCTGACACTTACTCTGCTATTTGGCTTCTGTTACATCATGGTTCTAACATCACCATTGTTCTCAGAGAACTCAGTTTGGTTACAGCTTTCCCTACCATCAGCCTGACCTACAAAAGTGTAACTGACACTGAGCTTCACAAAGATACTCACAATATGACTCTCACCTGCATATGTTTTATCACTTTACCAACTGGGGTGTCTTCTGGGCTCCTCTCTGGAGCCTTATCAGTTGATAGTTTTTCTAGTCTCGCAAAGTATAGCTGCTCTAACATGCTTGCCTCTCGAAAACTTCTGGCCCCTTTCCCCACTGACTGTCAAGGTAATCAGCAGTGTATCTTCTGCACTTAACACAGGTCATTGCTTTCCCCAAGATTCCAACAGTCCTTTTGGCAGTGTTAGCATCCCAAGGTCTTTTCCAGGGTGTTAAATCCTGTATACTAGAAGAATACTCCCAAATCAACAAAGTTTCCCTTTTGCGTCCTTATTTTTCACCTACCTTATGATAGCTCCTTTGGAATCTAGTATAATATACTTTTAGAGCTTATTTAAAAACATGGGGACTAGGTTCTGCAGCTCCTTTGAAACATAGATCCTCTCCTCCCTCAGTGGCCCAGCATCTCCCTAGTTTTGTTAAATCATAATATGACCATAGTTAACAGTCTCGTGATCAGGAGAGGAAGTGGGGTTAGATCCTGAAGTCTTTGCATCCTCTCCAAGCAAGGGAGGAATGCTGGCCTCTTCTTAAGAAAAGAGAGGGAGCTACCTCTGCATATTTAGTAGGCCCAGGGAGATAATGGAGTTTCAAGGTTTCCAAGAACACCACGTCAAATGTCCATATCTCAGTCTGAGTGTCAGTGTCCCACTTCTCAGCCTGACCTTGGCAGAGCAGACTTGTTAGGGTGGAGAAATCATCTTTCTCTGGAGCACTGCTCCTCCTATGATCTTCCTCTGACTGCAGGAGATAAGTATCCCTTCTGTATTGCCAAGAAGTCGCTTTGACTTTTAGCCAATATTGCTGAAGCAGCTATAACTGATAATTAATCACCCTCAGCCTTTCATTTTCTTTCTCCAGAGCATCAGTGGCACTCAACATAACTGTCTGATTCCATTGTTCTTGTAATTAGAATGTCCTACATTTCTTGAAGCCCTGAGATACTGCAACCACCAATACAACATATTTTGCTGGTGTCCTGTACTCATTTTCCACATTTGTTAATGTTGTAACAGTCGTACTTACACAGCATGCCAGGGGTTACTAGGGCTCCACCTGCTACCAGTGGTGAGGTCCTGATTGCCAGCCAGTCTTGAAAATATTCTTAGAGATTGATTCATCAGATAATTCTTGGCACCAAATATATTAGTTCAAGTTCCTTGGAAAAACAGACTTTGAGATGGAGATGTGCATGCAGGACTATTGTAGGGAGGAGTAGTGTTGGGGATTGCCCTTAGCCTAAATGCTTAGTGTAAAGTAAAGAAATAGGATTGGGCAGAGGGAGGACTTGAACTGTGATACAGTCACAAAGGTCTTAGCCAGTCCTGTGGAGAGTTGGGATGTCCCTTTATATTGACCCTGAGGCGAATTTGTCACTGTCTTACGACTTCCATTGTTGCCCCCAAGAACCATCCTAGTTTCCTAGCACCGGTCTTTAGATGTGGGCTCTCCTGGAGGTGAGGGCATGATCTGACAATTAGGTTCTCTTAGCCCTAGAGTTATGTTTCCAGAGGCGTTCAGCTGGGGGCCATCTGCCACTAAATATAGGGCAGGTGGGTAACGTAGGGCTCAATCCGATAAACTCCCTAAGACTTCATTTTTTCCCCATCTTCGTTCTCCTTGGTGTTTATCTGGTTTGTTAATTCAATGCAGTCCTTAGCATTACCTCTACCGCCCAAGTGACTTTTCACTTGCCCCCAGTAATAATGACCCAGCTGCAATGACTCACATACCCATCCCCTCTTCCCTTGCTCCTGGATGGCAGGGTGCTGTTGCAGCATATGTAAAACGATGCGGACCTGTCCTGGTGCAGATTCATGCTGTGCAACTACAGTTACATTTTCACAATTATAAGCACAAACATATGAAATCACCTCAGGCAATGCTTTGACAGTTCCCTAGGGTATTGCTCAATTCTGGAGAACACTATGAAATAGCTTAAAAAAATATATGCTTGACTACCCTGAAGCAGAATACACAGACAGAACTAAGCCAGGCCTCAAGCAAAGTAAATTCCTTCTCCAACCACTTGACAATGTTATGAAATGGTAATGCAAGTTATGCATAACTAACAACTTAAAATTCATACCTATTGAAATTTCCCAGTGTTAAAAATAGTGTTAAATTCATTGAGTAAAACTACAGGAACAAAGAAAAGCCATCTCTTATATTTCTGTCTCCCTTCAACCTTGGACATACTTCAGAAGAGAAGAATATGAGAAAATACTTTAGTCAGGAAATACTTTTGAGCACCTACTATGTGCCAGGCACTATTCTAGGATTTGGAGAAACAGCAGTGAAAAGTGGTAGCAGGAAGAAAGCTCCTGAGTCTTGCAGTATTTTTCACTTGCTGTTCCTCAGTTGTTCCCTGCTCTCTTCCATCTCCTGGCCCCTGTATGTGCCACTCTGTCATTGTTTCATTGTCTAACTCGCAGAAACCCACCTCAGCTCAAGTGTAACCATTTTTTTCCTTACTCCTCTGCCTTCTCTAGTAATTTCACCTTTTTAATATTTCTTCTTTCTCTTTTTCACCAAGTCTTGTTTATACTAGGTTTAAGTTCCTCCATGATCGGAACAATCATATTATTTGTTGTATCTCAAGCATAGGACCTCGTTTTGTTGCTGCAGTTTGACATAAATGTCTTCAATATGTGAAAGAATTCATATGAGTTGATACCTCTAAAGAGAAAAACAGGAACTGATGTGCTAATAATTAGTTATGCATCAGTTTTTGTTTGATCATTTCTTAAGAAGAAAGAAAATTGAGCTGTCTACAATAAGAAGAGAAAATACATTTTATCTCACTTGTCACTTTCAGTAAATTGGTAATGATTTTCTGGAGTATTGACATGAGAAAAAAATCACAGCTGTGCTCAGACTCAGAGGGAAGGAGTAGCGTGACCTATTACGTAAGCTGGCGATGAGCGCCTTCGAAGGGAGATGCCCATTTCTAATCTCTCTGTCTCTCTGGTCTCTTTCTCTTCCCCATCCCCGTTTCCCTCTTCCTTCCCTTCTTTCTTGCTCATTTACTTCCTAGCACCTTCCTGTGGATTACAGTAGTAAAGGAGAGAAAAAGAACACCATGTTTTATGATGTATTTCCTTCTTTGGAAGAAGGAAAGCAATTCAACTGAAACAAAACCAAAAATTTTTGTGGTACAAAGTTTTAAAAGAAATTTATATCGTAGATCTTTATGTAATGCAGTCACAGTAAACTGTGAGTTTGTAGAATGCACAGACATCTTCAACAACTGACTCTCTTTGGTCTCTTTTCTCTGATACATTTCCCCTTCACTCTGTGTCAGAAGTCCCTACACACAGATAAGCTCTGTCACTAAGAAGAGCTTTATCTACCAATTTGAACTAGGAAAATCTCAGACCACAGCCTCCTATCCTTCCAACTCTCTCACTCAGATTCTTTCTAAAACTACTGGTTTTGGTTCTTCCCTATTTCAAAAGTCTGCCACCCTTTTCTGACTTTATTTTCTTTCTTATTCCACATGGAAACCGTAACTAGTCTCTGCCCTCCATTTAATAGAGAAATTCACATCTGCAAATCCCCTCTGTTAGAAATATATAAACAGACAAGAAATGTCTTCCATTTGGTTGAAAGCAATTTCATTCATAGTCTTTATTTCTTATTTCACATATAGCATGGTAGCAAATAAATAATGTGGCAAAGGACAGGTGTATAGAAAATGTTTGTGGAATAAAGAAAAATCATGTAGAGTTTTAATCAAGTATTACATAACATTAATTAACATTACTAACACTATATTTTTATTTTAATATTTTATATATACTTACATATAGAGTGTTTTTCATACTCAATCACACCTGAGATTTAACATTTTTTATCTTCATGTTTAATTATCAGTGCCCCTCCATCCGTTTTCAACAAGGTGAAAGATATAGCACAGATCAGTGACTCAGTGCAGCTGATAACTTCCATTTTAACTCCAGAGATGATAGTTTAGGAGTGGATTCGATACTCATTCTACAAATTCAGAGGTGCTAGAAATTTAATTTAGTTTTTCTAATCTTGAACTTATTCTCATGATCTAGCCCTTGTTTTGTTGGTCATGAGAACTTGAGTTCAGGTAAGAATTTTTCTCGACACTTTCTTTTCTTTTAGGCCACAGTTAAAAATGAGGGCCTTACACCCTGCAGCAGTCAGTGGGGGAGGGAGCCCGAGAATCCTGCTGTTGGAAACTGTATGCTGTCAAATGTTGAGCAGCACTTCACTCTACTCTCAGGTGCTGTTGGAAATACAGTGGGACGCCTGCTCAAAAACACGTCTTTCCAGGCTTGTCTTTTTCTCAGTGTTTTCTCACCTTCTTAGATACAAAGGAAAACTGTATTTCTCCCAATGTACTTGGGAGCTGAAGGAAAGAGTGAAGTTGTATAAAGCTCCTCATTAACTTCATGTTCATCTTGCCAGCAGTGTTATACATCTAACTGCTGTTCACATCACAGTGGGATAGGAATGAGCTCTATGACAAGATTTCTCAACTTTGGCACCCTTGGCACTCTGGGCTAGATAGCTCCTTGTGGTCCTGTGCACAGTAGGAAGATTAGCATTATCCCTGGCCTGGATCCACTGGACTCCACCCACTCCCCCTACACAGAGATCTTTACAATTAGAAAGTCTCAAGCCATTGGGAGTCACACCCAGTTGAGAACCACTGCACTCTTGAGGACGCATTCATTCTGTACTGCTCCCCACGCATTCAGTGACAGAACTCTCTAGATCCTTGTTAACAACCTGGATTCTTCTTTGGGAACTGGGAGTATAAATCTTCTCTCATCTTTGACCCCCTCAGATCTATCCTTTACCCCAAAGACTGTATTTGACTTGGTAGGGCCTGAGGTTCACAGAAATTAGATCATCATGCCCAGTAGACATACAGGACCTAACTTTTCTTTTCAACTCCCTCTTTTTCCTCCCTTCCTTTCCCTTTCCTTTTCTTTCTTTCTTTCTTTTTTTTTTTTTTTGCCTTATCTTCTCTTCTAATATATCAAATACCATTCTCAGTGATTTACCTGATGGGTACAACTTTGAATATGAAAGATGAAGAATTTGACTGTTTTGTCTCCCTAGGGGAGATGAATACTGTGGCTCAAACTGCCCAATGATAGAAAGAATTAAAGAAACATAGAATACTGATGAAGGAAGTATGCATTAATGTCTCAAAATGTAATACCACTACTGCCTTCTGCAGCTTAATTACCAGCAGATCTGACATATATTTTCAGTTCTGATTTTATTTAAAAACTAAGAAACATCTGAGTGCACAGAGATCAGTTTCAGGACATGCATATAGTGTGGTATTACATGACAATTGAAAGGGGAGATACTGGCCTGAAAATCAATTTTTGCCATACTGGGAGTGATCATACTGCCTTCACATGGGCTTTTGTCAGTGTTCCTTAATTATGTTACCAGCAAGAGATCCAAAATGGACATTAAATAATGTTAATCCAAAATTGATATGTGTGTGTACAACAGAAAAATGGTGTTAATTCCTTTATTTGTTTATTTTGAGAAACACATATACATACATTATTTTGGTTATCTGTTGCTGAATAACAAACCACCTCAGAACTTAATTACTTAAAACAAGAGCCAGTTTCTGTCCTCTGTGATTTTGCAGGATGACTGGGTTTGGCCCAGTGGTTCCTATGATATAAGTGATGTCATCTGAGCTTTACTCTTATGGGAGCTCAACTGGACTGGACCATCCAAAATGGCCCACTCATATGACTCATATGGTTGTTGGCTGGGAGCTCACCTAGAGCTGTTGAATACACTGCTTTGGTTATACTCACTTGGCCTCTACATTTGGCATGGGCTTCTCAGAGCATGGAAGCTGGATTTGCAGAGACAAGAGGCAGAAACTGCCAGTCTTCTTATGGCCTGGGCTTTGTGGTTCCAGAACATCACTTTTACTTCATCCTATTAATCAAATCCATTTGCAGATTCTAAACAGAGTATGAATTTCTGGGGCCATCTTTGGAGACTAGCAACCACTTATTTTAACAGCACATGCATTGAACAGTGGTTGTATTCATGAAGAATTAAGCTCTATAACATTTTATTTTTTAAATAAATGCTTATTTTCCCAAAAGTCATATAATATTGCTCGAATGTGTCATTCTTTGCTTTTATGCCTATTCTATGACAATGTAAATGTTTGAAGTTACATATGAAGACATGATTTCTGATTGCACGTTAAGATTTATAATGTTTCTTGTACTCTTGGGGATGTTTGATTCATTTGTAATGGAAATACAGACTCCCTTTGCTTTCCTCCAGTTCAAAACATGTTTGAATTGTTTTCAGTTTTAAGGTATCATAAATAAATTCTCATACACTGCTATAAGGATTATAATTTCATAAAACCATCCAGGAAAAATGGTTGGCAATCTATTATAGCTAAACGTAAGCCTGTTTTATGACCCAGGGTTCTACCTCTGGATGTACCCAATAGAAGTGGGATGATTATTTTTTATCTTCTAAAGTTTAAATAGTCAAAAACAAGTCAAAGTTTAATTTTTGGCTTATAAGCTATCAGCTTAAGATAATCTTAGTTAAAAAAAATCTAAAAAGTTTTTAGAAAGGATGCATTAAATGCTTCCATCATTTTACATTCTGTTCTCTTCTTTGGGAGATTAATACCTTTTTTGCAGTTGACATAATAGATCTCTGCTTTATATTAAAGAAAAGAATAGAGATTTAGTCATGACAATGTCAGTAACTATGATGACATTGTAATTGTATGCTACTTGCAAGCCCACACATTAGCTTTCTGCAGTTTCATGAATGCTGGCAGAGGTCAAAGACTCCAGGATCAAAGGAAAAAGAGTTGATTACTGATGATGCATTGAGCATTCTGAGCTTTATGCTTGCATTGGTTCCCTTTGACCTCCAAGTCTAATGGGGTGATATGAAGAGGCCCAGGTGTATGCTGTGCATATAGTAGGTTTATATCATAGCTAAGGAACCCTGAATTTAGGAAACCCAAATATTTTATAATGGACTTGAAGAAAAAAACTATCCAATCTTTGTTCCAGAGGGGACATCATCTTTAGTATATGGTCAATAAACTTGCCATCTACTCCAGGGTGAGACTATGCACACAACCCTAGAAGAAAAGCCCAAACTAAGGCCATCAGTGCTTTTGCTGTCAAGAGATACAGAAAGAAAGAGATCCATGAAAAATTATGTACCAACAGATAGAAGGTTAATTATTTGCTTTTTCTATTTTCTCTGTTCTACAATTATTGAAAGTTTTGATTAATAACTGTCTTTAGTTATAGCTCCACATAATTTGTAAGAGCCTATAGAGGAATTTGTTTTCATTTTTTTTTGCTAACTTGTATGAGATTATTTTATTTACTAAATAAGCCTATTGATTAATACCCTCTAAAGTCATGTGCAGAATTGACGAGGTATCTTTGCACTGTATGGCAAGTAGTACGCTGACATAAGATCTTTGTTAATCATAGCAAAAATACTGAGTATACTTTCAAGCTTATAAACGAGCATAAATATTTTATTAGTTTGCCTTAGAGTGTTCTGAAAAGTATTTCAAACAGAGGTGGGGAACCACTAAATATGGAGTCAGACAATAAGTTTTTACATACTATCTCCTCCACTAAAAAAGCAATTTCGCCTTAGGCATATGACTTTTCTAATAGTTATACTTCATTTATCAAAATAGAGAGGGCATGACAGTAAGGATCCCATGTTTAGACTCTGGAATAAGTTACCAAGGATAGAATTTGATTCAGTCATAACTGTTAATGATTTGGCTTAGATAAGCTTCTTGGTCTCTTTTTGTTTTTCACCTTGTAAGAACAGCACAATGTCTTAAAAAATACATCTTTAGTAAGTGTCAGTTTGCTGAAATGTTTAGTACAGACCTACAAGACTTATTATGAGTTTTAAATGAATTAAGTGTGGGACAAGTGGAGAATATTTTGGATTATATACTATGTGTATACTAAAAGTTGATCAATTTATCTTTCTAGATTAACAGTCAATCAGAATTATATAAGTAATGAATATATATATTCAAGTATAATCTATTTTGGTATCTTTCTTATTGGCATGCTGTCTTATATATTTGGGCAATCATAAAATTAGAAGAGGAAGTCCTAGGAATTTACACTATAAATTCCTGTTCTAAAAAAAAAAATTTCCTATTCTAAAATATCTGAACTGACTTATAATGCCATTTGAGATTTTTTTAAGAAACTATCATACCATATTAGTGTATTATATTACGTATTTAAAATTGAAAATGGCATGTGTAATGACAGTGTTATATTGCCTTGGTTTACTTTGAAATGCTTCAGTATACAGAGTTCAACATAAATGTGTATATGCTGACTTTTAATCTACACTTTTCAGAGAGCTTACTTAATGGACGCAGAAACGCACATTCCAAAAGTGGTTACTTGTTATTTGAGCAATTCTGATTCAGAATCCATGCTTTTACTTAGTCTCACTTACTCATTGTTGGCAAGTTGGTGAGCGTGAGGAAGAGAGGGGATGGAAGAGGAGTGGAGGCTGGGGCTAAGGGGATGACTTCCTGGTCCCTTTTTGCTTTTGTTTTGTGTTACCACACTAAGAGGCTTGGAGTTGGGGCAGTAGCAACAGCCCAAAATAAAGAAGCCGAATGGGTAGGGAGTAAAGTTAGAGAGGAAGAATCACCAGTGACAGCCAAAAAGACCCAAAGAGAGGGAAGCTGAAGTCCCTGCTGAACAGTATCCAAGGTCCAAGTGCCTAAGTTTGAAGATCCTAGTTTATTAATAATGGTTGGAGCACTTTCCACAAGTTTGGGAGAGTGATTTGCAGAGGAAGAAAATGTGCCCTCTCTCCCACCAATCCTTACTTCGATAAACTACGTGTTTTCTCCTAGTGAAGTGAAAAATGAAACAAAAAGAATGGAAAGCTGTAAAGGTGTCATTGAAGTATCTATCAGTGAAGCGGAAGATACTATGGCATGGACCTTTGGCAAGACCCTTCTTCACCAGGCTGGGGCAAGAGCAGGAGAAGGGGAACCCTTATCAAGGAACCCATTTATAGTCACCTAGGTTTGGCTGCAGGCACACTAACACAGAGTTTATCCCTGAAAGCAGGAAAAAGCTTTACTGTATCCATCCATCTACCTATGCTAGAGGGTGGTAATTGATTTATCAGCAGTTTACTGTGTTCTTCTCTGACATGCTAAGTAAGGATAGCAAAGATCCAAATCAGTTCACGATTTTCTGCCTAGGGGCTGACAGTGATGAAACTAGCTCTGTGGAGTTAACAGAGTATCAACAACTTCATGCTTGCTTTGGATCATTGTATTCCTATCCAGCCAGACACAACTGACCCCAACACTGCCACTATCTCCCAAACTATTTGCATTTTGGGCTCATCCATCAGTGATCTGCTATCTGCTTGAAATTTTTTTTTACCAGTTTTCACTTTTACCGTGACTGCCTTGTCAAATGTGCCTTTCTCACTTCGCCAGTCCACTGATGTGAAACAAAACCCAGATGCAACAGATACCAGCTAGCGACATTACAATCACTTCCCTCTTGTGTCCTCAGAAGACACATGTGAATTGGTACACAGTGCTAACACACTGAGTGGTCTTTTCAGATTGTTCCCCACACCTCCCTGGATCTCAACCATAATTTTATTGAATTGCAACTTCTTAGTAGACACTGCATACAAAAAGGCTACAGAGATGGTGATTTAGGCAAAAGTTAAAACTTAACCTTATCTCATGCAAAATGATTATCAGTAATTCTCATGATTCCTGGCTTGATGGCAAGAGACTAATTGTATCAGCATAAGAAATACTAGAAATACTTTGATTTTTCTGTTCTAGATATGTGAATTGGCTCTAAATATTCTTCAAGGACTTTTGCTGTTTTATAAACAAAAATATAACAATCGCTACCCTTTGCGTTGGTGCTCTGCACATAGGACGTTCATCTGATTCTTTTTTGTTGTTGTTGTTTTTGCAACATAATGGTGAATTCTGTAATGACATTCCAACTAAAGGTTACCTGGCTCCTGCTGCTGAAATATCATTGCATGTGTCTTGAATCAATCATACAAAGTGCTTAGGAGTGTCTGCAACTTTGCTGAGCTCACAGGAATAAGATGTGTTACTTAATTTTCGTCTGCTTGCTGGTACAGAATACATTCAGAGACTTGATCTCATCTGGTAGCAAGATTGTGGGAGAGTCGAATTAGAACCCTCATCTCTAATTTCTAATGCCTATGAATATCTACCAAAAGAGTCCAATATTGTAAATGGCCAAACTGACTTAGTCAAGTTCACAAAAGCTAGTGTCATGATGAATACATGGCTGATGAACAGACTTAATTGACTGGCAATGCACCTCCCAACATGGAGGATACCTTATTAAATTAACTGTATTCCAAACATTTGACTTGAAGCTTCTAAGCACAAAAGCATAATTTTTTCTGTCTTTTTCCCCCCAAAAATGAAATTATACATGATTCTCAGGGGGAGAAATTATATTACCCAGTTTCACATAGAATGATATTATAATCCAGGCAGAATTATAGTCCAGTAATTTGCAGTGAGAAAATCAACTATCCAAGAGACTAAACTGTTTGAACAATGAAAGCAGCACATTCTTTACCCAGTGGAAAGCTTCATGGTCAGACATTATAATCAGAAGTTGAAAGCAGAAACAGAGCCGCAAAAGTTAGTGGGCTAAGCCAATATTCGCAATAGTAATACCATAATCCACATAAAGACCCAAGCATTCATATTTCAGTCCAGGTGACTTGTCTTTTGAAAATCCAGGAATGACCACAAGGAAATCTCTGGGTGGTTGGATTATCCTTTTCTACGAGACCATTTAACCAACTCCTAGCATAGTATTTCCCTAAACACGGTCAGTATCAATGATCAGATTTTCCATAATTAATTACCATCACTCTGAGGTACAATAATTACTTTAAATTATAATTCCAGATAATAGTTCCATATAGCCTAGTTGATATGCTAGGTATTTATTAATAAATGTCTCAGGGAGACACTTTGTCTAAATTGTTTTATTCCCACTACCTGCTTGTAACTGAATGAATAAATAAATTTGACCAGGGTAAGTCTTAAAATCTACTTGAGCTCCTGTATTTTTCACATTCTTAGGGGACCCCACACTGTACTACACAGATAATAACACAGCGTTTTATTGTGCACAAGTAGATGATCGTTTTATATTCTGATTCAGTCCTTCTCAAGGGCTCCATTTCTTCATTCTCTGTTTAAATCTTCTTTGACTCATTTTCTTTTCTTCTTCTTGTGGTTTTCCCAAAAATAGTTTGAAGATAAGACAGGAAGATACTAATTGGCATGAAAAATCATACAATTTATAGAATAAAAAAGAAGAAGGAAAAACATATTGTCCTTATTTCCCTTTCTGTGATTCTTCTGGAAAGAATGACAGTAGACTTGAACTCTTTTCTTACAGTTTTTATCTATGACTTATTTTAAATATGTTTGCAATTTTGGTCATTATATATTGTCACAAATCAGTTACATGATAGTTTGACCATGTCTGGAGCTGCAAAATCAGTGGTGTGTTCTCATATTGATCCTCTCAGAATGCCACAGACGGCTCAGAGTTTACCACTGTCTTGCTCTCAGTCCTCATGCTGCCAAGAATGTTTTTTATGTTTTATTAAAGTGTAGCATTCTTCTGATTGTTAAATCTGCATTAGGATAGAGTCTGAGACCAAAATTTCCTGACGAGCCTCCTATGGAGTATGTCACAAGTGATGGCAGACACAGTAATGTTCACAGCAATATGGCAGCTGCAGAGGGAAGCAAATGATAAGCACTAAAAATGCCAATTTTGACTTAAGAAGGTATCTGTAATTCTCACAAGGTAAGAACCGTGCCTCACCACAGAATTTTCGGAACAATATGCTGAGGAATATGGATTCATATGCCCTTGAAACCGACTCTGAAAAAGTCTGCCTTAGAAACAAAGATCATGTAAAACACTCTTTTGTTTTGGCCTCTAAGCTCTAATCAGACAGAAAGCAGCACATTTTGAAGAGATGGTTTGCTTTTGAACCAATTACCAATATCAATCCCGTAGGGAACTGACCTTTGCAAAGAAATTTTCAAACAACTCTTAAAGGTGTCTCATGGTAATCCCTTGCCAGACAGAAACTTACTAAAGTACAGGATGTTTAGAATTTTCATGTCTCACTTAAAAGAATATCATAATGCTATGGATGACTGTGTCAACCGGGGCTCATTAATTCTGATCACAACTATAGTTTAAAATCCTTAAAGCCCAAAGTGACTACAAAAAATGTAACCAATTTCATAGACAAATCTCCCATGTTGCACAAAATATTAAATATTTCACCTAAATGTTTCATATTGTGTACTTTTTCTTTGTGTCTTTCATTTTAATAAATGCTTCTTATTTTTTTTTAGTTTTTCAAAGAGATCATACAAACCATTTTTTAAAAATATGTATGTATGTGCATTTTCTTTAGACATTGTTCCTAGATCTCATTAGATTTGCTAATGGACCTTTAACGGAAGTGAACAAACTGCAGGAAAATATTTGTTTTCTACTTAGAGATTATTATTATTTCTGCTGGTTGTACTCAGTAAGATTTTCTTTCCCCGTTTCCTTTTTGGATAATAGGATAATGCAGTTGTGCTTAGACTATAGTCCCTGGAGTCCAGTTGTCTGGCTTTGAACCCTGTGTCATCACTTAACATCCTGTGCAACTTTGAGGAAGCTACTCATAGATTCGAATCCACAGTTTTCTCACCTACACGCTGAGGGTAGTAGTGACATGTAGCCTCATGTGCTAATTATGAGGATTAAATGAAGTGGTATTAAAGCACTTAGGTCGATGCCTGGTGTATAATAGAAGTTCATTATTTACAGGATCTGGAGATTAAATTTTTGTCAAAACTGAAATATATGTTGGAGTTTTAAAATGAAAATAAATTAGATTTATCGTATTTCTCTACAGTCACTTTTTTCCTTAGCACTACACCTTTGTAAGTATACAGTGACCTTCACTACTAATGTGCATCTGTCACTCATCCTCGTAACACCGTAGGCATTGCCGACACCCAGAAGTGCACTGTTTCATAGGAATAAATTCAGCCACTCCACTGTCTGACTTCAACTTAAGTTCTTTCCAGTCATTTATGCCTTTATTCCACTAAAACTGCTCCTCAAACTCATAGCACAATCGGCCTCTTGATTCCTTTCATACATTTGGTTTCCTCTTTTATTTTCCTTTTTTGCATTTTGGCTGCCAAATTTATTGCCCTTCTGTTACACATGTGTGCATAAACCATAAACAGCTTTCACTGGACTTTTTCAGTGCTGCTGTAAGAAAAAGAAATGGGCCAACAAAAGTAATAAAAACTGCCAAAAAGAACATTTTACTTAAATACTGTTTAAAAATGTTTTAATGTTAGAAAACTCATACAACTTCATTTATTCCTTTTTTGTTGTTATTTAAGTAAGACATTGTATTTTAACTTCTTTTTTCTTTATTCCAGTTTTATTTTAGAATGCTTATTGGCTGAATGAGTAATGAATGTATGCATGAATGCATTTGGGGCAAGGCATAGTCATTTGGACAACTTGAAAGATGACCAAGTTCCATAGAAACCAGGTAATTTTTATTTTATGTCATTTTCAAGAAAATGTGCTATATTATCTGAGCTTTAATATTAAAAATGAAGGCAACTTGGATGAAGATACAGACATATCTTTTATTTTGGGGTATATTTCACAGTGTTCTCATAAAGTAGTCTAGGATTGACTCTGTAATTTTTATGCAGGTAAAATTAAATCCTTTTAAACAGTTTCTTTATTAAAGGGAAGGGTCTAAGTTCAGTAATTCTGTGAATTTGAGCCTATATGCTATTTCTATCTTATAATCATTTGCACTGATTTATGTCATAATGACGTGTCTTTGCTTCATATTTAAAAAATTCAAGCATTAACAGGGAAAATAATTTCTCCCAATCATTACAGTCCTCTAGTACAGTGTATTGTGGGAAAACGGGCTGTGGAAGCAACACAACTGACAGTAAGCAAGTTAGATAACTGTTTGACAGTCTGTACCTCTGAAACATCCCTGCCTTGTTGAGATGCATACTTGGTAGCACTGGGTTCTGATTATTTTTTGGTATTGCTGAGATGAATGATGTTTATATTAGATTCCAAATACCTTTTGTTCCATCTTTCCATTCCCAAAAACACTTCCTCTCTGTGTCTAAACTCCTTTATTTCCATAAGTATTTCTCACTTCTCCTTAATTATTAATTACTAATTGCTAAATACTGACTGCAAACTTTATTTCTTCATGTTTGAGATTTTCATAATTAGTAGATTTTTTCATATTAATTGTAGAAACTATGAAAACATGTCTTAGTAACAGATTTTTTGAACAATTCATGTTCAGTACTTTTTTTTTTTTTTTGGTATTTCTATTTGACATCCACTGTTTAAGGCAAACTAGACAAGTAACAGTTTTCCATCAGTCAGATACCAATGGAATGAAATTGAGGGGATAGTGACATGTTGGTGTTGTGCTCAATTTGAATTTGAATTAAACTGAAAATTTTTCTATACTACTTATTGTGGGTGTTTCATGAGTCTCCTTTGTGTACTGGTGAAAAACAAAAAAACAAACAAAAAATAATGTGTTGTCTTTTACTCTCATCACCAATAAGACTAATCCTTAATTTTTAATTTCTACAAGTTAAAATCAGTTTAAAAATTAATATTAGCACTTCATATTGAAGCTAATGTAAATAAAGCATGTTTGTTCACTCCAACCCACCACATCCACCTTCCTACAAGACTGATCTCTATATCATTGGTTACTCTTCCTGCTGTATTGTCTTCTCAATCAATGTCTAGAAATTGTCATGTAGAGTATAGTTTTACTTTTCTTGTTGGAATTCAGTATTCCTCCTTTCCTTTCTCCAGAAATCAATTGAATGTTACGACTTTTCCTTTGGGACTGGTAATTTTTGGCAAATGTGTGTGAGAGGAATAAAAAGAAAAGCAGGAAGAGTTTTGATGAAGCAAAATTTTGAAAGAATAACAAGGCAAATTGCATAGTGAAAGCTAAACAGCAACTATAATTTAGTGCTGCTAATTTATATAAGTTTTCCTACCATGATCACTAAAACATAGACTCAAGACATCTCGTATTTTTAATCCTCATTGCTTTCCTTGTCCTGACTAATCGTACAATCTCTAGTCTGAGTGTATTGTTATTATACTTCCTGAACAAATAAAACTCATGTAAGGTCTTCGTTCATTTTACCTTCTCTACCTGCAATGCTCTTTCATCTTTTTATTAATTTGGAAGTGTTTTGGCTTTAAGCAATAAAATGCAAATTAGAACCAGCAAAGGAAAAATAAATTCAAAAAATTCAAATCATTGAAAGTTCAGGAATTAAAATAGATTTTAGAGATGAACAGAATCTTGGAAAAACTGATTTTCTATCTCTCTGGCTGAATATCTGTTTCTCCCTGCATGTCCCTTTAATCTTTTTCAGAATGACATCCTCCCTGCATTTATAAATAAACCTCTCAGCTTTTGATGAATTCCTGTCAGCCTTGTAATTGAAGGAAACTCAATATTGTTGTCTTTAACCCCAAATTTAGGGTTTCTATGGAAAGAGGTTCAAATCTGGTTAAGTGTCCAGCGTGGAACTAACCCATTGTGAACTAAGAATATGGGATACATGTCAATCTGTAGGCCATCCAATGAGACTTAAGTTTGAAAAAATGCAAAAAGCACTGAAGTTTCCATAAGCATCAAGTTGTTGGAGGGAAAGCATGCCCTTTAACTGGAAAGGAGGGAAGAGTGTTGAGCATTAAATTCTTTAAGGTCTAGCATGAAAAACATTTTGTTCATCAGACTTTTCGAAGCTGCACTAATTACTACTTGCTTCATATTCCCAGTAGAACTTCATTCATACTCATGTTACGCTAGTATCGAAATCATCATATAACATTAGACAATCTTACATACCTGTCTCCTCATAATGAGAGCTACTTGAGTTTGCCCCATGTCTTATTCATCCAATGATTTCGTAGTTCAGACACATTGTATCTGCTCACTATATATTTTTGAATAAATAAACTGTCCTGCACATTGTCCGATACAAGTACAATTTATGCATCCTTTCTTGTTTCTTCCCTTCTTCTTTCCTTCTATCATATTAAGTGTGTTAAGCCAACTTTTCCCATAACTAATGCCTACACATACTCTCTATTAATCTGCATTATTTTCTTCAGAATGCTGCTCACTTTCCTAAATTATCTTACTTTTATTCACATTTTTATTTAATATGAGTTTCTCCCATTAAAGGAATGAAAGCTTTATGATATCAGGGTTCTTGCCTTATTCATCTCTGTATTCTTAACACCGAGAACAGTATCAGATATGTAGCAATTTCTTCTTATACAAATTAATAATACATGGAAAATTCAATATAAATCCTGACCTGCAGAGATTATTGTTTTATACTGGGTGAAAAAGGTAGCAGTTAGTTACACAAAGTTACTATGAGAACTAAAATGTACATAAAAATACTTCTTGGTGGTGCACTTGAAAAACTTTATTGTAGTTGACTTTCGAATGAGTCTGAAAAGATGTAATGAAGTTGTCTAGGTGGAGCTAAGAGTGAAAGAGAATACCAAACAGAAACATCAACATGAATATGTGGTCCAGGTGACTCAGGCAGGCACAAGTCTTTGCAGTATTTGACAGGGAAATATGATGCTAGCAAGTGACCACTAAATGAGATGGGATATAATTTGAGGCAAGGCCTTGGAGAATTTTGAATTAAAACCAAGGAAATAGTATTTATTCTTCAAATGCTGAAGAAGCATTGGCAAATTTTGATCAGATGATAATGAAGTCATTGCATGAAAGGTAATGTAGTGTGAACTAGGAGAGAGGGAATAATATGAGGGAATGTGTGAAAATATTATTGAGGCAAGATAAAAAATAATTAGCAACACATAGTGTCACACAAGGAAGACACTGAGGTTCTGAGTTTAGGTGACTGGGCAGATACAGAAATAGGAAAATATGAAACTAAGGAAGTTTGAGATGAAAAAAGTTTCATACTTTGTAGAGTCATTGGGTATCTGGAGCTATCTAGAAGTATAAACTGAAAATTTGGGACTGGGAAACAGATAAATCCAGGCTAGAAACAGATTTGGCAGTCCTGCACATAGAGGTAAAAATTAAAGTCAGATCTGTTGACATGGTTCAGATTAAACGCATAGAGATGAGAAAGAAAATGAAGAAGAGACCAGTGATATATATATACACACACATATATATATTATCACATCTTCTTTACACATTTGTCTATAGATGGACATTTAGTTTGCTTCCATGTCATAGCTATTGTAAATAATTCTGCACTTAACTTTAGATAAGCATATATTTTTTTGAATTAGTGCTTTTATTTCTTTCAAGTAAATACCTAGAAGTGAAATTGCTAGGTCATATTTTTATTTTTAAATCTATTTTCAAATTTTTCTAGTTTTACCTTTTTGAGGGACCTCCATACTACTCCATAGTGGCTGTACCAATTTACATTCCGACAGCAGTGCACAGAGGTTCCTTTTTCATTACATCTTATCCAACACTTGTTATTTATTGTCTCTTTGATGGTAGCCATTCTGACAGGTGTGAGGTGGTATCTCGTTGGTTTTGAGTTTCATTTCCCTGATGATTAGTGACATTTAGCATTTTTTCATGTGTCTGTTGGCCACATGTATGTATTTTTGGGGAAAATGTCTATTCAGGTCCTCTGCCCATTTTTAATCAGATTCTTTCTTTTTTATGATGTTGAATTGTATGAGTGCTTTGTATATTTTAGATATTAACCTCTTATTGGATATATCATTTGCAAATATCTTCTCCTATTCAGTAGGTTGCCTTTTTACTTCGTTGATAGTTTTTTTTTGCTGTGTAAAAGCTTTTTAGTTTGATATAGTCCTGTTTGTTTATTTTTGTTTCTGTTTTCCTTGCCTGAGGAAACAGACAAATATTGCTAAGACCAATGCAAAGAACATGTTTTCTTCTAGAAGTTTTATGGCTTCAGGTCTTACATTCAAGTCTTTAATCCATTTTGAGTTTATTTTTGAATATGGTGTGAGAAAGTAGTCAGGTTTTATTCTTTTATCTGCAGCTATCTAGGTTTCCTGACAACATTTATTGAAAAGACTGTTTTCTCCATTATATATTCTTGCCTCCATTGGCATAATTAATTGACCATATAAGTGTGGGTTTATTTCTGGGCTCTCTGTTCTGTTACATCAGTCTAAGTGTCTGTTTTTGTGCCACTCTCCTCTGGTCACCAGAGCTATATGCTCTATAGGTGCCCCCTGTGTGGGCTGCGAGCATCCTTCTGATGTGGCAAGGCTGGCTACTGTGGGCATGCTGGTAGGCATGGCTGACCCCAGCCTGGTTGGTTTCCAGGCCCTGCCTCGCGCAGTGACTGCTGGCCTGCTTGTGGGTTGAAATGGCTTTGTGGCTCTGGAGTCCTGGGGCTTATTCCTCCCACTGGTGAGCACGTAAGCTTCTGATTCTGATAGGCTAAAGGAAGGATTCCAAAATTGTGTTTGCCAGCATCAGTGTCCTCATGGTAGAATGAGCTCCTCCAAATGGCTGCTGCCAGAGTCTGTATTCCCAGGGGGAGTCCCAGTTGCCTTCTGTCTCTCCAGGATTCTCTCCAAGATCAGCAGGTCCATCTTATCTGGGTTCCTTTCAAATTACTGCCACTGTGCTGGAATTTGGAGCATATAGATTGTGTGCCATATCCTGTAAGAGCAGCATCTCTTTTTCCTACAACTCTTCAGCTATCCCATATGTAAGCCCTGCTGGCCTTCAAAGCCAGATGTTCTGGGGGCCCCTCTTTCTAGCACAGGACTCCGAGATTGAAGAGTCTGATGTGGGGTTCAGAACCCTCACTCCTTGCAGAGGACTCTGCAACTGTGATTAACTTGTCTTTTTCAGATTGCTGAACTGGAGGTATGGGTCCTGACTACACAGCATTTCCACCCCCTACACCTATCTCTTTGTGGTTTCTTTCTTTAGTTGTAGAAAGTCTTTTCTGCTGTTTTTCAGAGTGTTCTCATTGATAGCTGCTCTGTTAATAAATGTAATTTTGTTGTGCCCATGGGTGGAGATGAGCTTAGGGCCATCCTACTCTGCCATCTTGGCCACACCATAAATAAGGTTATATAAAAAAGAATATACACACACACACATACACACACATATACATATAACATATACATATGTATGGCTGAAACATTATGCTGTACAACAGAAATTGATACAACACTGTGAACTGGCTATACTTCAATAAAAAATAAAATAAATAAAAATAAAAAATAAGGTAATATAATCAAACATGATTATGTTATTGAATAACCCAATATAACATAGTGATAGAAAAGAGATGTGATTTTATATTCTTTCTTCCAAAGCAACTTGTCTTTCTTAAAAGTCGGCAAAAATTTCTCTATCGTCATAAATTCTTTATTCAGCCCATGAAAACTAGATGGCTCCCTTCTAGATGCTCTGTACTAGGCTTGGCAATTATATCCCCCCAGTCACCTTCCATGATTAAGATAACGATGAACTAATTGCCAGGCTTCCAAAGAAGATGGTGGAATTGGATCTTAGAATGCAGTGTAATCCACGCTGAGTTTTTCTTAATTTGCTACGGAAAAATCATTTATTTGTTCACTCAGCAAACAAATAATGATTACTTATTGTGTGCTTTAGTCACTGATTGTAGCTTATTTACTTACTAGGTTTGACTCTTACCAGTTAGATGAAATACACAGTTTATTCTAAGACACTAGGATTTCTTCAAGGTTAATAAAGTCATTCTTAAAGAAAACTAGCCAACTGTAATTTGTGGGAAATTCATAAAATTTGTTTAGAGGGCACTAATGCTGAGTAATTTAACATAAGATTGTGACACTAATGTGAAAAAATTTCAAAGAAGTTGTACAGGAAGAAATTTCTATTTTCTACTTAATCAAAATATTTCTATCAAAAATGGCAACACTTACAAAAATAGAAATTGAAGTGTTTATGGCAGGGCATAAAGATAATACTCAGCTTGATTCGTATGCAATCATTTTCATATTTGAAAACATTTTATGCCTGTCCTTTCCCACTTCTCTCCATTCTGTCTTCTGACAATCATAAGCTTTTGATTTCTGGTTTCAAATTTTTATTTAAGATATTTACTTTATTTCAATGAGTTGCTTTCAGAATAATGCAGTTCATCATTTTACTATATGTAGCACTTTCAGTTGTATTGTGTTAAAGCAATGCAAGCAATTGGCTAAAAAATTAAAATTAAAAAATATGTAAGGTACTATAAAGTCTATAGTGAAAAGATTAGTACTTTGCATCATCCTTCCCTAACCCCTACTCCCAGAAGCCAGGGCTAACCATTTAAATATGTTTAACTATTATTATTATTCATGGTATTTACTTTAATATTTACCAACAGTACGATATATTAGTAATTTGATGTAAAGGTATTTTACATTAGATACCAACTTCTTGTTGAGGAAAGTGCATTTTTATTATACTACTACTCCCTCAACTTTAACTCCCTGGACACTACCATGTATAGTTCTATTAGTATTTTTGTTTAAATAGACAGCTATATGTTTTATTATATTGACTATATATTTAATTTTAAAAATTTCTGCATCAATATTAAAGAATATTAAGTTTCTTTCATATAAAACTTACTTTTTTATGGCATTAGTGATTAACTTGTGTCTTGACTTGTTTTGTTTTACCTTAATCTCTTTGCTTCCACGTGCTCCAGCATATATGATAAGTACTTACCAATGTTAGTTTGAGGATGCCTGTACATGCTAGATAATCCAGCAGAGGTTTCCTGTTTTGTTTTGTTTTGTTTTGTTTTGTTTTGTTTTGTTTTTCCCTCCTGGAAGCTCCCTTATCCCTGTGCAGTAACCCTGGCTGTTCTCGTAGTTGATGGCACAGCTATCAGGCTGATACTTTCCTTACTTTATTCTGGATCATCCTTTGCTCTTCTAGGCATTGGATTTCCTACTTCTGGGCTTTACATTTTATAGTAGCTCCATATTAGAAGCAGAATGGAAAGTATATATGTATTGGGAATTTTACATTAGGTAAAATGTCTCCTTTTCTACCCTCATGCTTGACTGCTAATTCGTTTGGTATATAATTTTAAGCTGAAAATTATATTCCTTCAAAGATTTTAGCCATGTTGCTAATGAGAAATTTGATGTAATTTGAATTTTTCTTTCTTTATTTGCAATATAACCTTTCTCTCTGGTGACTTCTTTATTCTTTATCTTGTACATTTCATGATCAGGTGCCTTAGGTAGAGTATGTCTTGTGGTATATATACACCACTTTCCAATGCTTTTCATGCATTGTGTTGAGCACAGCAGAATATACCCTTCTATATGGCAGCAACTTTGGCAATTTAAAAATACTATCTTTGATAACAGTTTATGTGTTTGTTCTTTGTTATTACTTTGTTCAACATCTCTGTGACAAATGAGAACTTCTAATTTGATTCTTTAAATTTCTCAGCTCTTTTTCCATTTTGTTCCTTTTTTTTTTGGTTTATATTCTCTTAGATTCTTTATACATTATCTTCTGATCTTACTGTTGAATAGTTTTTATACTATTAAAGTTCTAATTTCCAAGATTTCATTATTCTTTAGTGATTGCTCATTTTTCATATATTCCTATTACTACTTTATAAATGCAATATTTTATCTCACTTTTCCTTAGATATAAATTGTAGTTTTTCTTTATCTATTACCTTTATTTCATCTGGGCCAAAGACCCTCCCCTATTTTTGATCACTGTGTTTTATGCTGGAGACTTTCCTTTTATGACTGGCATTTATTGATAGTCCATTTATCATTAAAAGTGAGATACCATTGATGGATTGACAGCTCTGCATGTCTAAGTGGAGAAAATTGATTTTGGGGCTAGATGGTAATATAGCTTTTTATTATGGACTCTAAATATCAATGTTTTGAAGATTTTACTCTGAGACTTTTAATTTCCGTCAACAAATAGTTCTTCAGTCCTGCCTCAGAGAAATAGACCTGGCTGCACACATTTTTGAGGCAGTGCAAAGGAATGGGTTTAAAGATAGTCTCATTCTTCAGACAGGAGCCTCTACATTGTCCTCCGGTATTCAGCGTGACTCTTCTCTTCCTCTCTCTTCTGAGCAGTATTAGTTATTTGGAGTCCTTCATAATCCTACTTGATCATGGAGTAGAGAGCTGAGGGCTGTCATCTGACTGAGAAAAGGAAAGAGAATTTGGGGACTCCCACTGATCTGTATATAAGGCTTATTCTCATCTCAGTACTGTTACAAGTTCTGGTCCCATTATATGGGAAACTCCTCCTTCAAATATTCACACAGTGTACTCCCTTCCATATTTCATCTCTATTTTCAAATGTCACCCTGTCAATGAGACCTTAATCACCACATTCAGAATTGACTCTGCCCTCCTGCTCTCTACATATGTGTATTCTTCAACTTATTTTCCTAATAAATACTTACAATTTCTTGATAATTTTCTTTGTCCTTTCCTTTAGGGTATAATTTCCATGGGTGTGAGGATTAACTTCTAAAGCTCCAGGTGAACAATGTCTCAAACATAGAAGCTAGTACACAAATAACTGTTGAATAAAAATGCTTGCTTTTATTTTAATAATCTTTGGAGTTTCCTATGCAGACAATCACATTGTCTGTGATTAAAGACAGTTTCATTTCTTCCTTTCCAAACTGTATGCCTTTTATTTATTCATTTTCTTGCCTTATTGCACTGCCTAGAACTTCCAGTATGATGCTGATTAAGAGTGGCTAGAGTAGATACTCTTATTCCTGCAATTAGAGAGAAATCATTCAGTCTTTAACATTAAGATGTCATGTTGGCTGTAGATTTTTTTTCAGCTCTGTGTCAACCCAAAGAAACTCCTGTTCATTCCTAGTTCACTTTGACTTTTGGTCATGAATGGATAAATATTGCCGAAATATATGGTTTTCCTAGTGAAATGATTCCAAGATTTTTTTCTCTATCTGTTGATACTTTTGATTGCTTTTTTTGTTGTTGATCCAGTCTTTATTCCTTACATATACACCACTTTCCAATGCTGTATTATCTTTTTATATATTGCTGAATTGTATTTGCTTATATTTTCTTGAGAATTTTATTCATTATAAAAAGTCTTTGGTTTGAGAATCAAGGTAATGCTGGTCTTATAAAATCAGTTAGGGGTTATTTCCTTCACTAGTATTTCCTGGAAGAATGTATGTTGAATTGGTATTAGTCTGTTAAATGTGTGATTTAATTCACCAGTGAAGCCATCTTGGATTGCATTTTTCTTTTGGAATATTTTTAATTATAAATTCAATTTCTTTAATAAATGTGAGACTGTTCTGGTTATGTATTTCTTATTGGGCAAACTTGGTTTGAATTTTTCAAAGGATTTTTCCATTTATTTTATTTAATTTATCAAAGTTTTTAATATAGAAGTATTATTCTAATGTCTATCAGGTCTCTTGTAATGTCCTCTTTTCTACTTCTTGTATCAGTAATATATGTCTTCTCTTTTCTTGGTAAGTCTTCCTAGATGTTTATCTACTTTATTCATCTGTCGTTTTCTGTTTATAATGCCACTGATTTTTGTTCTTAAGAATTTGTTTTCTATTTGCTTCCATTTTAATTTGCTCTTTTCTCTAGTTTTTTTTTCTTTTTCTTTTTAATGTGGAATTTAGTTCATTGATTTGAGACTTTTAGTCTTTTTAAATATATGCATTAGTACTGTAAATTTCTAATCACTGTCTGGCAGCATTCCACACATTTCAATATGTCTGTTTTTGTTTTCATTTAATTCAGAATATTTTGTAATTTCTCTTCTGACTTCCACTTTGAACTGTGAGTTATTGGGTATTGTGTTTTTATTTCCAGATATTTATGAGACATCTCTACATAGTTCATTTGCAGTTTCAAATCATTTTGGTCAGAAAATTTTGTAATGTCTCTGTCTCTCTTTATTCCAGGAAATACTCTTTATCCTTTGTCTGCTTCATCTGATATGACCACTACAGATTTACTTGGGTTAGTATTTGAATGCTATATACCTTTCCATGTTTTTATATATATACATGTATCTTTGTATAAAAAGTGAAGTTACTTTAGATAGCACATAATTGAGTCTTGCTTTTCTATTCAATCTGACAGTCCCATTTAATTGGTCTGTTTATATCATTTGCATTTAATTAAATTGTTGATATGTTTGAATAAAATTTACAATCTTGTTAGTTGTTTTCTCTTTTTGATTTATTCCTTTTTTTCTTTTTCTTTTTGCTGCCTTCTTTTGAATTTAACATTTTCATTATGTCTTTTTTTTTCCTCCACTATTGGCCTCTTATTTCTACCTGTTTTTTTTTTTTGTTGTTGTTGTTGTTTAGATGATAATCTATGATTAAAATGTATGTCTTTATTTAACCACAATATAACTTCAAATGCTATTATATTGCTTCATGTGTAGTGTCAGAATCTTACTATTTTATATTCTCAAATCCTTTCTCTACTCCTTAGTGCTCTTGTTCTGTTACTTTTATATAAGCTATAAATATATGATATATTGCCATTAGTTTTGTTTTAGACCAGGGTTATCTTTATTGTGCTGATTCAGGCCTAGAATTAAGCAGATGTTGGGTCTCTTAAGGTTTAGGTATGTGACTTTCTGTGATTCTGTCTCTCCCTTAGTGATGTAAGTAAGACCTCTCATGCTCTGGGCCCAGGGGAGCTCTTACACCTGTCTAGTGGTATCAAGGACATTTTATTTTCTGTTCTCTTTCCCTAGCTTCTGTAGGTGTTCACCTGTACAGTGCAAGTGACAGGGTTTTCTGTCTTACCTCCAGTGGCTTAAGTATTCCGTTCCACAGGGAAGTTGGGGTAATGGATCCAAACAGGATTTCTGCATTCCCCGCTGCGGTAACTGTCCCCTTTTCTCAGATCTGCAGCATTGAGAGAAGCTTTAAGCAGTTTCATATTCTACTATAAATCTTTCTTGTGAGCATGCAGTAAGGTTCATACAGAAAAGCCTTCACTTCCCTCCGAAATTCTCAGTAGTCCTACACTTTCATGCCAGCCCCCAATCCACTTTTAGATAATTATTTTAAAATTTGCTTCTATGGTTCCCTTGTCTTCTTTCATGGTCTGCTCCTAGTAAGCCGGTGCATATGTCTGAGTCTCTCTTTGGTGTGGGTTGTATGCTTTTGGATTTCAGGATTTTAATTGCAATGTTATCTTGTTTTTTGATGAGGCTAGAAAAAGTTATGATTTTGAGAATTCTTGAGCATTTTCTTGTTAGAGTGAGAGTAATGCTCTTTCCAGATTTCTGCAACCTTAGCAGAAGCTAGGAAGAACTTTTTTAAAATTTAAAATATTTCAGTATATTACTATAAATTATTTTTGTTCAATAAACCTAATTTGACTGAGAAGGCTACCACCACTCAGTGATATACAAAATGCTCGCTGTGTGTAAATCTCAGTAACTCCTCAAATTACTACCATGGAAGAATCTTTTAAAAAGATTAACTTGGTGGCATTGTGCAAACATTACATATGTAATGTTTATAAACTAGTCTATAATGTCTTCTCGTAACTCTTTCCATCATGGAATAATTAATTTGTGTTAAGTAACTCCTTCACAAAAATTATCTATAGAATGCAAATATATAAGCCAGGAGGATCATGACCTAATCTCCAGTAGACTCTAAAACTACATAAATTTATTAATTCAAATATTCAGAAAAAATTTTAATTGTCTTACAGGTACCAAGCACTAATGAATATGGTAGATTCACAGTGGAGAATAAAGTACACATTTTTTAACTTCATGATCTTTAAATAATTAAATAAAAAAATCAAAATATGTTACATAATATAGAGAAAAACACATTATAGAAATGATTAAAATATGAAAAAAACAGGGAGTAGATGACACTTTACTCATGAGTTTAGGGACAGTCACTCTGAATAAGAAATATCTACACTGTGTCCTTAAAGATGCTTAAGAAAGACAGGGGTGGGAGGGGGAGAGAGAGAGAGGAAGAAAAAGAAGGAAAGAAAAGTAAGAAAGAAAGAGGGAGAGAAAGAAAGGAAGGAAGGAAAAAAGAAATGAAGAGAGAAAGAGAAAGAGAGAAAGAAAGAGAAAAGAAAAAGAAAGAGAAAGAAAGGAAAGAAAGAAAGAAAAAAGAAAGAAAGAAAGAAAGAAAGAAAGAAAGAAAGAAAGAAAGAAAGAAAGAAAGAAAGAAAGAAAGAAAGAAAGAAAGGAAGGAAGGAAGGAAGGAAGGAAGGAAGGAAGGAAGGAAGGAAGAAAGGGAAAGAAAGGAATGAGGGAAAGAAAGGAATGAGGGGAAGAGAAGGGAGGGGAGGAGAGGAGAGGAGAGGGGAGGATAAGAGAGGAAAGGAAAGGGATGCTATTCCAGGTAGAGGGAACAGACTGTTGGTATGACCCTTCAGATAGACAAGAACATTGTGCTTTTGAGGATATGGGTAAAGGTCACTGTAGCTGAAAACAAGGGAGCAATGAAGGTAGAGTCAGATTTTGAAGCTGCAAAGATGGGCAAACAGGGTCATATCCTTGGGGTTTTGGAGGCTCTGATGAAAATGTAGCCTTTATTCCCCATGCAGTGTGAAGCTATTTTTTCACTTAAGTAAACGGCAGTTCTGTGTATCCAGTTGTAGGGATTTTTTTGTGTTTTGTTCCCTTGTACATCCTGAGTGCTGTAAAGGGTGCTTGATAAATATTTGCAGTTAAATAAATGAATTTGAAATTTTGCTTTGCACGAGAACTAATATGCAAATCCATTCATCTTTCTTTTGAATTAGCATTGTGTTCCTTCATCTGTACTTGTCTTAATGCATTCTGACAACTGTCCAGTTGTTGCTATTTGTTTTGACCATTCTATTCAGATTTTTTTACAGACCGCATATAGCTCTTTGGCTGGAGGAATTAAATTTTGAGTTATCTGTACATAGGTTTGAATTCCAAATTTATAGTGTAATTTGGACAATTTGCTTAATGTTTATGAACATTTGTTTTATTTATAAAATAGGAAATTATTTTATCAGATAGCTTCTGTAATGAATTAACAAGAAAACATGTTAATAAGAATTAACAAGAAAATACCAAGAAACTATTCAATAAATGGAACGTATTATTATCATTAACAGTAGCATTATTATTTTATACATTTTTATTGAAGTATAGTTGATGTATAATACTGTACCAGTCCTTACAGGTGTACAGTATAGAGGTTCACAATTTTTAAAGGTCATACTCCATCTATAGTTATGAAATATTGGCTATATTCCCTATATTGTACAATATATCCTTGTAGCTTATTTTATACATAATAGTTTGTAGCTCTTAATCCCCTACCTGTATGTTTGTCTCCCCCATTCCCTCTCCCCACTGGTACAGATTACTTTGTTCTCTATATCTGTGAGTCTGTTTCTTTTTTGTTATGTTCACTGGTTTGATGTAATTGTTAGAGTCCACATATAAGGGATACCATACATTGTTTGTCTTTCTCTGTCTGACTTATTTCACTTAGCATAATACCCTTCAAATCCATGATGTTGTTGCAAATGGCAAAATTTCATTCTTTCTCATGGCTGAGTAGTATTCCACTGTGTGTGTATATCTGTCTATATATAGATATATGGATATATACCATATCTTCCTTATGGAGTCATCTATTGATGGACACTTAAGTTGCTTCTATATCTTTGCAATTGTAAATAATGCTACTATTGGAGTACATGTATCTTTTTGAATTAGTGTTTTTGTTTCTTTTGGATATAGACCCAGGAGTGGATTATATGGTAGTTCTATTTTCAGTTTTTTGAGAAACTTCCATCCCGTTTTCCACAGTAGCTGCACCAATTCACATTCTTGCCAACAGTGTACAATGGTTCCCTTTTCCCCACATCCTCACAAACATTTGTTATTTGTGTTCTTTTTGATGATAGCCATTCTGACAGGTGTGAGGTGATACCTCATTGTGGTTTTGGTTTGTATTTCCCTGTTGATTAGTGATGTTGAGCATCCTTTCCTGTGTCTGTTGGCCATCTGGAAAAGACAAACTACTGAGTGGGAGAAAATATTTGCAAATGATATAACTGATAAGGGGTTAATGTCTTAGATATATGAACAGCTCATACAACCCAACATCAAAAAAACAAACAACCCAATAAAAATTAGGCAGAAGACCTGAACACACATTATTGTTATTCTGGGGATGTAATTTTCCCATGGTGATGAACAGAAAAACATACCTCTTCCCAAGTAATTTTCTAAATGTTAGTCATCAAATTAATATTTTTAATAAAAATATAATACTTCAGAAATCTCATCAAAATCTTAAACCTATAGGGAGAATGTTGCATAAATTATGTAGAATATATCTGGAATTATTTAAGAATGCTCTTAACACCAGGGTTTGTGACTCTGCACAATTAAGAAAAAAAAATCTAATAGATTTGCAAAAGATGAGTCTGATAAGGACTTAATTTTCAGAATATACAAACAGCTCATACAACTTAAAAAAAAAAATCCAAAAAGGAATTTCAGGCAGAAGACCTAAACAAGCAATTCTCCAATGAAGACATACAAATGGCCAATGAGCACATGAAAAAAAATGCTCAATATCACAAGTTACCAGAAAAATGCAAATCAAAACTACAGTGAGGTATCACCTCACACCAGTCAGAATGGCCATCATTCAAAAGTCCACAAATAATAAATACTGGAGAGGGTGTGGAGAAAAGGGAACCCTCCCACATTGTTGGTGGGAATGTAGTTTGGTGCAGCCATTACAGAAAACAGTTTGGAGATTCCTCAAAAGGCTAAAAATAGACTTACCATATGATCTAGCAATCCCAATCCTGGGCATATATCCAGAGAGAACTTTAATTTGAAAAGTTACCTGCACCCCAGTGTTCATAGAAGTGCTGTTTACACTAGCCAAGACATGGAAACAACCTAAGTGTCCATCAACAGATGACTGGATAAAGAAGTTGTGGTATATTTACATAATGGAATACTATTCAGCCATAAAGAATAATAAAATAATGCCATCTGCAGCAACATGGATGGACCTGGAGATTGTCATTCTAAGTGAAATAAGCCAGAAAGGGAAAGAAAAATACCATGTATCACTTATATGTGGAATCTGAAAAGGGACAAATGAACTTATTTACAAAACAGAAACTGACTCACAGACATAGAAAACAAACTTATGATTACTAGAGGGGGAAGGGGATGGGAAGAGATAAATTGAGAGTTTGAGGTTTGCAGATACTATCTACTATAGCTAAAATATATAAACAACAAGTCTATACTGTACAGCATAGGGAGCTATATTCAATATCTTGTAGTAACCTATAATGAAAAAGAATATGAAAATGAATACATGTATGGATATGTATGACTGAACTATTATGCTGTACACCAGAAATTGACACAGCATTGTAAAGTGACTATACTTAAATAAAAAAAGAAGGAAAAAGGAACATATAACAGCAGTTGGATATTTTTATTCATTCAGTTAAAAGAATTTCATGGAAATTTAATATTAAAAAAATTTTCTTTATTGATATTTGATTTCTTTTCCTTTTTACTCCACAAGGGTATTTTCTTAATTAAAGTAATATAATCGAAATTATTGAAGATATTACATCACAGCTCATTTATATCCTTCTGCCAGATTCATCCCTGTCACTTAGCTGTCTTTCACGTCCCATGACTTTATAACTATTGTATAACCACAATTCAAAAGGAGAAATTTTAAAACTTGCTCTGTTGGACCTCAGTCTTAATTGTGAATTGAATTGTCACAGGGCATTTTCTTTGACTTTCGGCTAATTGAACTCACTCACCCTTGACACAAAAGACTAGCAGTCTTGATCCTTGATTGTCTATAAAATCCCAGGAACCTCTCTACTCTAAAAGCACTTTTTTTTTTATTGATAAGCTGTTTTCACAGAGGCCATTCTGATTAAATATAACCTGTTTGCAGGGAAGAATTCCTTCACTATCTCTCCACTGGCAGAAGAGTTTTGCTGTCAATACAAAAAAAAAAAATGAGTTGCAGAAATGTGGATGGAAGGTTAAAAACTTTCAAAGAAGACAGAGGTGAGTTAAGAAATTGGGAGAATTACACCTCAAAGAAAAACACTTAAATCAAGATGCCATCATTTCATCTCTGACTAGATACACCAATTATCAAATTCTTCTCCACTCTGTTAGAAGAAATCTGAGCTTCTTCACTTACTAGCTCAGGGAAATTAAGGTGCAGTTTTCCTAAGTTCAATTTTCTTATTTACGCTATACGTTTTTCCAACTCATAGAGCTAATTCTAAATTATGATTATTGATTACTTGGTTAAGGACTTTTGAGTATTTCAGTTTTCAGTGACACTCTCATTACTGACCTCTCATTTGCATGTTGCTACTAAGCTTTACCAATGTTCCTGCCCCATTTAACTTCCTTCTTTCACTGAAGAGGAAGTTTGTTGTTGTTGTTGTTGTTGTTTTGGAAGGGGAGACTTTGACTTGACCATCTGGTAAGAGCAGAGAAACAACCCTGAAAAGATTGTCCTAAAATCTCCATACAGGGGAGCTAAATTTGGTAGAAAAAGCACATCAGCCAGATGGGTCCAGATGGGTCCAAAGGGCAGAGTGGCTTGAAGCCAAGAGAAATAGCAGAGTCATTAATGGCTAGTAATTTATATTAAAATTTAATAATAAGTTTATATCAAAGTCAATTTCAAGTTGAACATAATGCAAGTAATGAGTTTATATTTTTATTCCAAGTATGTTAAACATTAAATCCATTGTTTTTCCTATTAATTGTGAACTCTTTTAAAATGAAATACTGGCATTTATAACAATGTTTTAATATTAAACATAATATGTACCAAAGCATCTGCATTCTCATTTGGTCACATACTACAGGTTTGAGATTAGGTATGTGTAAATTTGTCTTACTACTTTTCAAATTATAACATTGTGTATAGATGCAGTATTTGCCTTCTATTCAGTAGTCTGGTTTCAAATATCTTTCATGAATGTAAATATTTGGGTTAATTCAGACTAAAGTGCAAAATTTGCGTCTTTTAGGAATACTTGAACTTTAAATATGGTTCATTCCAGATGTCAAGGCTAGTTGTCTAATGACATCTTACAAATTGTGTTATATATGATTTGTCAAGCATTTTTAATGAATGAAAAATTCCCCAGTTTTCATTAAGTTAAATTCGGTAAGAAATAGGTACTACTCTGTTTATACTTAAAGATGGTCTTACGTTTTATTCAATAAGAAATAGAGAGAATATTTCATCAAAGGTCATTATTGATACTCTGTAAATTATAATGATTAATTTTACTTCATTAGACACATCTTGATTACTTTTGTAGAGCCTCCTTCATATTATAGTGAGAAGCACAAAGTCTTAGGATTCATTTGATGCTAATCAAATCTGTACCAGTGATATTTATTCTAAAAAGAATAATTTTCAAATAAGGAGAATTTATTCTTTATTTTCACTTTCAAGTAGCTATAACGTTACCTCCTCTGTCCCTTCTAATCTATCTATCATCCCAATAGATGATTTCCTCCAGTTCATGAAAAGCTATTTCCCATTAAGGAGACCAAAGGAAAGACCCACATTGACTTTATCAGCATACAACTTCTGTTTGCTCGTGTTCTGGAAAGAAAGTGTACAGCTGCTTTTAAAAAATGAACTTGAAACAGGCAGAGGTTTATAAACAGATAGTTGGTGAACTGGCCTCGGGATAAAGGACTCTGAAAATGTTTTTAGGGAATTCTTTCCCAGCACAGTTACTTAGACTTTTACTTTCATCTGAGGTGCAGCTGGTCATAACAAAGGCAATCACAGCCAAGCCTCTGGGGTTCCCTTTCTCTGTCGTCACAATTGGCAGCCTGCTGAGTGAAATATCAATGCACTGAACCGTGTCAGGGCAGTGAGCATAATGATAGTGACTCAGTGGTATAAATGAGGTTAATAACTGTGAGAAAGTGGAGCTTTGTTCTCACATCCTTTGCATTTTCTTCTCTGTGCAGTGTAGCTCTTTAGAAATATTGCCTGTCCATGGAGAGCTAATGGCTCTCGTCATAAAGCTAATACACTGTGCTTCAGTAGTCTTGGAACTCATTTCTGAAGTCACACTAATCTGCCTTTCCTCTGCTATGTTTTCTTTTTGCTCCTGAAAGATTTTCTTTTTCCCTAAGACTTCAAGCTGAGCGTAAAGCTTTTCTGCTGCTGCTTATGCCATTTCTAATCAGGGGTGACACTTTTGTTTTCAGAGACTGTTTTTTTGTAATTTCAATTTTTTAATACACAGAGAAGCATCTGGGAAGTAAATAAAGGGAATTTTGAAAATGTCACAGCCCTGCTGTAATACCGCCTGTGTGTCATCCACAGGCACTCTCCCTTCCCTTCTCTCTCCCCATTTCCTGACCCTCCGGAGGGAAGCTTGCTGTCTGCGGCTCTTGCTTACTCCCTGCATTCTGTCTATCTGACTAGCTACATTGAGGATACCGAGTCTCATGATAGACTAAGAAACTGTATAAATACATACCTTTTTTTTTTTAGTTGCCAGGGATTACCTAAGGCAGCTGGATCCATTTGATTGTTTTCTGCAGCAATATGACCCTTGTAATAGGATTTACAAAAATTTATTGTTGTTGTTGTTGTTGTTGTTGTTGTTGTTTGCTCATGCCCGTTGTTTGGCTTTCCTCTCCTACTCCTATGTGCTGAAGATCTGCAAGCATTTAGGGAATGAAACGAAGCAATCCTGAAGGGAAATCAAATCACAAAGATGGAAAAAAATGGACTTCTAACGTACATCACACTGACTGAAACAGGCTCAGCCATGAGCTTGTACCCTTCCCTCTTGGTAGCCTTTTCCTTTTCAGCGCTTTTGTTTCTTAAAACGCTTGTAGTAATGTCACAGTAGTAGTTATAAGGTTGTATAATGCTTCTGACATGCCAGGCTCTGCTTTTACATATATTAACTTCTGGAAAGTAGATAGTATTATGAGCTTCCCTTTATAGAAGAGACCAATCAAATAATCTGCTTCAAAGTGGTTCAACAATTTGCACAGAGAGATCAAGTAATTTGCTTGAGGTTGCATAGCTAATAGGTATTTATGTAGAATTTAGAAACAGAAGTAAGAGCATCAATTATGGTCAGTTAAGTCTAGTTTGAGGCACAATTTTACTACTTAATACTTTACCATGGTGAGAATAATAATTTGCCTCTTAAGCCTCAACTTCTTTATTGGTAAAGTGAAATTACTGACCTTGATCTAATTGTGATTTGATGAGGATTAAACATAAGAAACATATAGATGCCCTCCTATTTTTCTGATGGGAGAAACAGTGCACATGGAGATTAAATGGCATGCATGGATATAGAGCATGAAAGAGTGAAGCTAGTGCCTGAATGAGATTTTTCCTATATCCATACCTTCCACACCCTTGGCCAATACAATTATCCTCTCCAGGTATCCCCATTCTTTGCCCCTCCACCTAGTTTCTGCTCTGCTCTTGGGATCCATTGATATGAATATTCTGTCACTCCCATCAGTATTGAAACTTGCTGCTATTTTCTATGATGACTGCACCATTTTATATTCCCACCAACAGTAAGTGTACATAAGGGTTCCAAAAGGATAGAAGTATTTCTCTATATCCTTGCCAAACCATATTACCTCTCTTTTTTTTTTTTATAATAGTCATCCTAACAGGTGTGAAGTGCTATCTCATCATAGTTTTGAATTGCATTTCCCAGACAATTAATGATGTTGAGCATCTTTTCATATACCTGTCGACCATTTATATATCTTCTTTGAAGAAATGTCTGTCAAGTCCTTTGCCTATTTTTTAATCAAGTTATTAGTTGTTTTTTGTCTGAGTTGTAGGAGTTCCTTTTATATATTAAATATTAACCCCTTATCAGATACATGGTTTGCAAATATATTTTCTGAGTCCATAGATTACATTTTCACTCTTGATTATTTTCTTTGTTGTGCAGAAGGTTTTTAGTTTGATGTAGTCCTACCTGTTTTTGCTTTTTGTTGCTTGTGACTTCGGGGTCACTATTCAAGAAAGTATTGCCAAGACTAAGGTCCCACTTTTTGTCCTCTATGTTTTCTTATAAGAGTTATAGTTTCAGGTCTTACATATAAGTTTTAGTCCATTTTGAGTTTTTTATTTATTTATTTTTGGCATGGCATTAGAGTACAGTTTCATTCTTTTGCATATGTATATCCAATTTTCCCAACAACATTTATTGAAGAGACTATCCTTTCCCCATTTTGTATTCTTGGCATTCTTGTCAAAAATCTGTTGGTCATATATACATGGATTTATTTCTGGGCTCTCTAATCTGTTCATTGACTTATGTGTCTATTTTATGCCAGTACTGTTTTCATTTTGTACTATAGCTTTGTAATACAGTTTGAAATCAAGACATGTGGTGCCTCCAGCTTTGTTCTTCTTTCTCAAGATAGCTTCGGATGTTTGAAGTCTATTGTATTCCCATATGAATTTTAAGATTAGTTTTTTCTTGTCTATAAAAATTGCTATTGAGATTTTATAGGAATTTCATTGAATTCATAGGTTTCTTTGGGTAGTATAGACATTTTAAAATATCACTTTTTCTAATCTGTTAACATTGGATTTCTTTCTATTTTTTATGTCTTTAATTTCTTTCATCAATATTTTGCAGATTTCAGTTTATAAGTTTTTCTCCTGCTTGGTTAAGATGTTTTAAGATTTTTATTCTTTTTTGATGCTATTGTAAATGGGACTGTTTTATTAATTTCCTATTCAGATAGTTAATTATTAATATATGGAAACTCAGCTGGATTTGAATGTTGATTTGGTATCCTGCAACTCCACTGAATTTGTTTATTAAAACAGAGTTTTTATGTGTGTGAAGTCTTTAGAGTTTTTTACATATAAGATAATGTCATCTGCCAACAGAGATAATATTTTTTTTCCTTTCTGATATGGATGCCTTTTATTTCTTTCACTTGCCTAATTACTCTGGTTGGGACTTCCAGTACTATGTTGAATAGTACTATGTTCCACAACTATGTTGAGTAGAAGCAGTGAGAGTGGGCACCCTTGGACTGTTTGGTCAAGCTCATCATTTAGTATATTAACTGTTGACTTGTCATATATGGCCTTTATTATGTTGAGGTAAATTCCTAGTTTGTTGAGAGTTTTTATCATAGGAGGGTGAGAATTTTGTCAAATGCTTTTTCCTTCTCATAAAATTAAAAGTAGAACTACCTATTATCCAGAAATCCTACTTCGTGGTATAGCCAAAATATGTGAAATCAGGATCTCAGATATCCGTACTTTCATGGTCTTTGCAGCATTATTTCTTAAGCCAATATGTAGAAGCAACATAAATGGCCATCAGTGAATGATGGTTAAAGAAAATGTTGTATATAAAACAATAAAATTACAATTTTTCAGTCTTAAAAAAAGAAGGAAATCCTGCTATGTGAGATAACATGTACAAACTTGGAATGCATTATGCTAAGTGAAATAAGCCAGTTATAAAAGGACAAATGCTGCATAATTCAACTTCTCGGAGGCATCTAAAATAGTCAAATTCATAGGTATGGGGAATAGAATTATGATTACCAGGGGCTGGAGGAAGGGGAAAATAGGGACAGGGGGAGTTTCTGTTCAGTGAGTACAAGCTTTCAGTTATGAAAGAAGAATAAGTTCTGGAGATCTGCTAACAGTATGCTTGTGGTTGACAATACTCTATTGTGTACTTAAAATTGTTGAGGGTAGATCTTATGTTAAATTTTTTTAACCACAATAAAAAAAAGGAGAATAAAAAAATGTGCAACTGTGTATCTAGTCCCCTAAGAATCGGCTTGCTTTTTTTCAGACCAAAGTTAATCTAAGCACTAAAGATTTGCCAAAAGTGAGGAATGTAAAGGACTTCAGGACTTCTTGGCTAACTATGAATTTTAACAGCATTTAATGACAGTGTCATTGATATCTGGTCCCGTAATGTAGAAGTAATAAGAACTTTGGCCTGGCAAGGAAGACACATTGTACCAGAAAACAGCTTGCTACACTTGTCCCTGAGATTGAATGCATTAATTGCCTCTTGCCTTGCCTACATGAAGTGCTCGGTACTGACCTTCAACAATGCTTTGAAAATGAGTATTAATGAAATAAATTGGTTCGCCTGTTGTGTTCCTTTCTCAAAGAACTTTTAGAGATTTTGCTCAATTTAGAAACCTGATGAACAGACATCATTCAGGAAATAACTATAGTCTTAAGTTATCCTGATAAAGGGCCACTTTCATCTTCTCTTTAATTTTGTAATTCAGAATCATTAAGATATTTCTCATTCTTCTTTATTGTTTCCCATGCATGTTCCATATAGACCTTTAAAAACAAAACAGCCACCACAACAGCAAAGAGTATTCTAGACCACTTGCTAGTTGCCAGACCAATTACACATTTCCCTGCTTCTTTCTGATCCATAGAGAATCCCTGTGTAAATCCAGTATATCCCTAGTTATACTTTAAGATTCACTTTCAAACCAGAAGTCCCCTAAACAGATGTATTTCACCCTCTTTGTTACACTTGCACTTTTTAAATCCCTGAATTATACACCATCTTTATATCATGTTGTGACTTTGTTTTTTATTAATCTAGTTGAGATTATAGAGCAATAAAATATTTAATAAGAACTTACTTGCCCTCCCCATACAGTATTCGGTTTGGTGGGCAATATGTGGTCTGAAATAGCCCAGATCCCAAAGGTGGTTCCAGTACACTTGGAAGACGACCAGGAGGTGATCATAAGATAATATACTAAACTATATATAACTACTAGTACAAGCTACCAAACCCAACATGCTGTCAATAATTTCTTTCTGTCATTTCAGAAATGATGAAGAACAGGAACATGTAAGAGTCTCTAAAATATTGGGAGATTTTAAAAAATTCTGTTCCTAAGGTGCCATGCCAGGCATGGATTATCTGGAGAGAAGTTAAGTCAAGATCTCTGGTTTGATGGAGTTCACAATGAAGCAGGGATGACAGACTGACAAACAGAAAGCATTTTTTTCATGGTAAGTGCAATAATAAATAAATACACAGCAGGCTGGGAACAGAGAGGAAGGGAATTTGACCTTCCTGGTGTTAGTAGGTCAGAAAGAACATCCTCACAAAGATAATTGCATCGTAGACACAGACAGCAGCTTGAGCAAAGGCACAGAGGTGAAATATCATGAAGTTTCCTTTGAGCTGCAAACAAATTCCCACAACTGGAGTATAAAGGGCAAGACTAGCATGACAAGAGATAAAGCTGGGACTGTATAATGTGAGAAATTTTTGCACAGAATAAATATGATGTTAGTCCTGCATTCTCTCAGATCAGACCTTGCACATTAGGGCAGGTGAATTAGGAGACTCCCTAAATCACTGACACTCATGGAAAAAATATTGCTGATAATTCTGTGATCACTCTTATAAGCTATAGAAACAATCCATATATTTACCCAATATGATCTATCTGAAAACCCTGTGTCTTTTCCTATTAAGTACATTAAAATCTCCACTTTCCTACCCACTTCCTCTGACTAATGTGGGAAGAAGGCTGACAGAAGAAAGAAATGGAGGCCTCCTTAATATCTGGACATTTTCCTTTGTGCTTTCATCAACCTGACAAGTGTTGAGAGTGACTTTTGGTGAATAATGAACTTTTAGAAGAAATCTCTTACACTAGCGCTGCAAACTAGGAGGATGCTGTGGCTTCAGTTAATGCTCAAATATTTGTTAATTTTTAAGTAATTGTGGATAGAATATCAGACCATTCACTTTTCATGTTTTGAGTAATTAAAACCATAATTGCACTTTTGTTACAAAACAAAATATTTCCTTTGCACTTTTTCATACTTCGTATTTCTCAGATTTGGTTATATTTGTAAATGAATGTCTTTATACCAGTGACTTGTTACTAAGTACAAGTTTCATAGTACACATTACAAAGTTTACAATGTTACTGGTGATTCATCTAAAGAAACAATAGCAAACTCATCTCAGTTTTATTTGGTCAGCAGATGGCAGTGTTTCTGAGTTGGTGAGTATGACTTCCTGATACCTTACCAAATTTGAAGTTTTGACTTTGAAATATAGGTTTCTTATATTCAGAATTCTAATTATGTGGAGTCTTATTGAGAAATGTGTTAATATTTTGGGAAAGATTAAAAGCAGTGAATCTGGGGAGCCTTGTCCTCACAATTCTCACCCACACTTGTTCCTTCTTTTGTCCTTCTTTCCCTCCCTCCCCCACTTCCTTTCTTCCTATTTTCCTTTATCCGTTCTTCACTTTCTCTTTCCGTGACCCTTCCTATATTTTTCCCACTGTTCTTGTATTCTTTCTCCTTTCCTGTTCAGAACTATTCTGAAAAAGTCTTATTTGGCAAGTTAGAAATGAGTATAAGTAAAAACCATTTAATTTAAAAATCAGTCTTGCAAAAGAGAGTAGTTTTAGCAGAAGCCACCTGCAGGAGGAAAATATTTTTACTCTGAGAATAATACTTTTAAAGTCAGACTAATTGATAGATTGCTTGCTAACTTATTTAAATAGTCCAAATTATCTCATCTTTAGTGTGTTAGAGTTTTGTTTTGTTTTGTTTTTGAAATTCACATGACAGTTTTAACTGTTTTGATGAGTACAGTGTCTTTTAAGACTGAAGATTCTGGGAGTTGGATTTTACATTGTTAGAAGTAATTTTGAGCTGTTTGGGAGGTGTTTGTTTTTCCTGAAGTCAAATTACTTTATTTGCATATCTAAAAGAAAGCCTATTTAAATTTTTTTCTTTTTTTTCTTTACTTAGGATTCCATAGGACTTGCTTTTAAAGAAAAAAAAATCTCTTACAGAGCAGTTGAATTTTGTCATGGGTATTTCATAGCTAATGATTGAATATTGGATAATGTTTGAAGCAATAAAAATGGTGAACTGCATAATGAATAAAGGCTGTATTTATTTTGATTCTGAAAACTTATTGTTTTATATAAGGAAAGGGGTATATCTTACTTAAGGCCATTAATAGCTATCAATCAATTAAATTTCATTGGGATTTTTAAAGTATGTTTAACTTTTAGCACTTGTGTGCTTCTTCTTAAGAACCTAAAATCAGTGAACATGTTTCCTTATACAGGTGTAGCAGGTTGTAAATCCTCAGTCCATTGTTCAGACAAAAGTTTCTGCTAGGAGTGGGGATTTCTTATTATCTGTAAACAAGGCATCCACCCGTGAAAGCTTCAGTTATGTTTGAGGGAAAGTAACATCCTGTCTGAGTCAAGTCTTTGCCTACTGTATATTCAGCATTCCTCTGAGTAATACCTCTTCTCTGAAGTGCCCAAGGAGGCTCCTGAAAATATGCCTGGACATGTTCCAGGATTATAGGTGATTCTGATCATAGTAGTTTAGAGAAAACCTGAGCAAACCACAAATACGTGAACAGAAAGATATAGACGAGCCCAGTGAAATTTACAATCTGAGTTAAAGCTCATTATCATGGTTTTTATCCAGATTTAAACTCCGGATACTGTATGTTTTTATTTTAAATGCAGATAGTAAAAATGCCTAACATTTGTTGAAACTTACTATATCTCAGGAACTCTTAAGCACTAAACCTACTCTCATTACTATTATGGTACAGCTGAGGAAATTGAAGCTAAAAAGCTCACTCAGTCACATATTGGTTATTCTTTATAGAACAGGGACATATTGAATGTCTTTAAAACACAACCAATCAACCAACTAACAAACACATGACACACAAGGAGACAGCATGATTAAAGATGGATTGTAAAACAGTAGGTGTGCCAGCACTGTGGAGGAATGTGGGTGGAGAGAGAGCACAGAGGCTCCTGGGTGAGCCAGTCAGAAGGAGGTAGTTAAGATCTGAACAGTGGCAGTAGTATGGAAAATTGAGAAGAAAGTGCAAATACAACGGACTTCTGAAGTCGTGCTTGGCATAATTCATTTCTTTTGTTTTGAAAGCAAAAGAAAATGGAGTGTGCTTACCTCTGTCATAAACTCTCTGAAGCTCTTTTCTGTTTACTCTGACTTCTACTCCAACATATACATATATTGACATGCAACTGATTTTAACACTTTGAAATTTTAATGTGATTTTTTTCCTAAGAGAGAGCTAAAATGAACAAATGTAGGTTGATTTAATTTGAAATGGATAACATTATTTAATCCCTCACGCCTCTCTAGAGGCACAAAATCAAAATACACATAGGCAGCCATTGGAGGAATGAAGCAAGCACTATTTTCTCCTTTGACTCTGAGGAGAAAAACTGAGAAGGGTAATATTAATGCTTTGGGAATGAAAGGTAGTCCACACTGGAGTAATCAAAAATTAAGACGAGTTTTAAAAATAAGAGTGCTCTGAAAAAAATAAGGAAAAAAGTGTAAAAGCATACCATGGACACAAACCATTGATCAAGTTCAAAGTAAACCCCCAAAAAGTACATGATTGTTTTTTAATAAAGAGAATACAGACTTGAATTAAAAACAGTCTTACTATGGTCTGTTACCCTTAAAAGCTCATTCTTCTCTTCTTGCTGTGTGCTTTCGGAGAGCTCCAGTCATCCATGTCAGAGAGGTCACTCTAATGGAAAATTTTGGACGAGAGACTTGGGGAAAGAAAAATATTTCTTTTTGTGCCAAATAAGTCTCTTCTAAGGAAATCAGATGTTATTAGAAGATGGAATATTAGTCCTATTAGAATATGTGTTTTCCATAAATTCCTAGAATTTTGTGCATAAAAAAGAGAAATACATGCAGGCAGAAACATATGCAGAAGCAAAAGATGATACAGTAAATTATTACTGTGTACCAGGTACTTTACATTTTCTCTTCTCTGTGCCCTTGTTATTACTCTAATTTTACAGGTGAGAAAATTGAGGATGAAAGAAGTTAAATAATGTACACAAGCACAAACTCCAAACACTGCCCTCAGACCCCACATTTATAATTACTTTTCTGTCACCTTGGCTATTTCATTCCCAATAAATGCTAAATTAAAATATTAATATTTCATGTTTAATGTTTAGGATATATTTTCTGAGGGCAATATTTCCTTGATTAAAAAACAGTTATGACATTATTAAAATAGCTAAAAATATTTTGTACACTTCAGAATGATTACAAAGAGAAAAAATTGAAACATTAGCATCATAGAAAACAGCTTATTCTATACCTGCATCAGTGTTTTGCTGGCGTATAGTTTTTTTTTTAATAGTGTTACATGTTTATGAAAAAATTAAAATGCAGATAAATTCCCAGATGGTCATTGATATTTGCAAGTCTCTAGATATTCATTATACTTTAAATGGTAGTTAAGATAATTAGTTTTGAAAATATAAATGGCAGGCTGAAAATTAGTGTAATGTATATATTATAGGCCAAGTGAGAATAAGTGTTCAAGTGCTTTATGATCAGTCTGGCTCTTTTGGTGGGTAGATAAAGCCCTTAATATGTAGATTAAATAATGATTTAAGATTTAACCAAAATTTCAAGGACTTTTGTGTTGTTAAAAAATACATAAATTTTATTTTATTTTAAAATTAATGTGCATTTTTAATATAATTGCATTTTGGAATAATTGTAAAATGGCATGAAGATTGCATAAAAGTTGCACTTACAGAAATGTTGGAATGTGGGGAGGGAAATAGGTCAGTGGTAGAGTGCATGCTTAGCATGCACGAGGTCCTGGGTTCGATCCCCAGTACCTCCATTAAAAAAAAAAAAAGATTGCCATGGAAATTACACAGCCTTTGCCCAGCTTCCCCAGCTGATGGTGTTTGCCAAGTTTGCTCAATCAGTGCTGTTCTACTCATTGCACGTAAATGTCAAGAATTGTGAGGGGTCTGAAGTCTTATCCTGCTTGTATTCTAGCAAGTTACTTCGACATAGTACCATAGATGCTGGTAGACATCAAGAGACTTTTGGTCAGAGGCTTTATTATTACTTGCTAAGATGTTATCACTCAAGACACAGCAGGGAACATTAGCTTCATAGTCCTGTTGTTTCCTCTTGCCCACTACTAGAGGAACAGTGGTGGGGATGATGAAAAGGCAGACCCTGATGCATGGCGTACACACAGTGGTTCTTTATTAACACTGAGTGATTGCATACTTAGAAAAGCCTAGATCTGACATGGGATACAGTCTTTCTCAAGATATGTAGAAAGGCAAAGACTGTGGAGAATTATCTCCCAGCAGTGAACACCTGTTATCATTCTTCCATTTTGAATCACTGAAAATAGTTTCAGACAAGATGCGCCATCTGTCTTTAATACAACAGCGCCTATGTTACAAGACAAGACATTCTCATACAAAACAGCACAACCACGCAAATCTGGAAATCAACATGAATGCAATATTACCATGCAATCCCCAGATTTTGTTAGCAGGTCAACAGTCTCTTTTGTTTTCCCTTTTGTTCTCAAAGATCTAATCTAGAATCATGTATTTTCATGTCTCTTCATTTTGTTTTCAGTCTGGATCATTTCCCCAGTCTTACACTGCCTTTCACAATGTAGACTCCTTTCAGGAATGTAAGACTTTCCATCTGAAGGATTTCCCTCAATCTAGTTCTGCTGAATGTTTCCTTATATATACATATAGAATCAATTTGTGACTTTTCGAGAAGGAATGCCACAGGATGATGCTGTGCTTTCATTTCATCACATCATGAGAACAGGACCTATTCTCATCCCTCACTGAAGGTTTAGCTTTGATCTGTTGGCTTGGTTGCAGAATTATCTGCAAATGTTCTCTACTGAAAAGTCATGGTTTTTCCTCCTGTAACTTTTGATATCTTGGGAGAAATTACTGTGAATCTACTTTAACGTCTCCCTGCCTGAATCAACGTCCACTATAATGGTTTATTTTCTATTTCTCTAATTCTTCCTATATATATTTTGCTTCTAACATAAGAGTGAGATTTTCCTTTAGCGCCATAAAATTATCCATATGTTTATTTACTTATATCTGTATGGAGTCATGAACTATAATCTTATCTAATGTAATATAAGCTATTATTACTGACATTTTTGATGAACAAATTTCCCTAAATGTAGTAAGTAGGATCCTCTTTGAACTTACTTCTGTCTGCTTTTGACATGTTTCTGTACTTCTTTAAGAATTTTAATTTCTGTCACAAAAATGTGTTCCTGTTTCACCTGGCACTTTCCCTGCTTGAGGTCAACCATTCAGCCATTCCTTAAAGGACACTTCCTTCCTTCCAGTAGAGGATGGTATTTACATACCAAGATCGACACACTTGGTGTCCCCATTGCTACATAGGTATCATAGAACCCATAGAATTGCCCTCTAGACAAAGCTAGAAGTAAATGTCTAATATATATTCCTACATATATTTATATCTATACATAAATTGTGGAAGTCTATTCAGAGCAATTACACCAAGTCCAATGTAACACCTTCTCCCTTTTCAAAACTGTAAATCCCTTCTCTGATAGCGAGAAGCCTGGCTCTTAATATCTCATTATATTTATTTAGTTGCTCAGTCCTTCTAGAAACACACTCAAACTCCTGACTGCCATTTACTTCCTCAACTGCTGGCCACACTGCAGTCTCCCTGGCTTTGCTGCCTGCTCTGCCCCAGCCCCAACATCAACTCCTTAGCAATCCACTTTTTCAGCATCACTAATTCCTTGGCTTTATTGCAGTCTTCTCTTCCATTCTGAGTACTTGGTCCCTTCAAGGGAAGAGAAGTAGAAAAAAAGGAGAAAATTACTTTTAATTGTTATTTTTTTTAAATAATGTTTATTTAAAAATAATGTTTATTTTTTTACATTTGACTAGATTAATATTTTTGTAGTTTGAAAAATGACACTTGCAAGATAGCATAGAATCAATAAGATTGGGAGGCTATGTCATGCCACTCTACCTTGCCTAGAATTTTCTTAATGTGATTATATGCAAATTTTAACATTAAGACCTCATTTTCTGAACTGTGGCTGATGCCCAACTATTTTATTCTTTCAGTTTTGTTACCTTAGAATGACATTCTACTAAATCAATAAAATGCCATTCAGTATAGTCCCAGTGGTATGGAGTTTCTGAGAAAGAGCAGGAACCAGTGACTTATCAGAAATAGTGTCTTTGAACTATGACAGGCCATGATATCGTTTCAGCAGAACTGGGGCAGTTGGGCCCCCAGAGTTGCAGATAAAACTCTGAGTAACTTAGATGCGGTGAAAGGAAATGTTGGAAGTGTCTTGCTATCTCTTCAGGATTCCAGTGTGATTTTCTAAAGATATGTAGAGTAAAAAGGAAAACCATATCTGTTCTGAAATGAATGTGAAATGTCCATCAAATCTAATTCAACATGAATTGAAGCCTTAAAAAAAGAGAATATTCATAGAACCTTGGGTATTCAAAAGTATGAATACAGAGCTGGTGAAATGCTTCATGATTCAAATAATCTTCCAAGGGATGTGTCATGTTCATGCTACATTGAGTAAAAATGTGTTAATTTAAAACTTAAAGACAGTAACGAAATCAGGAAATACGTATATTGTTGGAATTGTTGCCCTAAGGAAGGCTGGAATGGGTGTGGATAGTGAGTACAGCTGGAATGAAGTTCTAAACCTCTGCGTGGGGAGAATAGTTTTGAACCAACCAATGTTTAGGAACGTATACTGATCTTATACTAAATTGACAATGGTGAAGTAGTAGGTGCTCAAAAATGTTAGCTGTCATTTCATGGTGTGGATATTGAACATTTGTTTTTGAGAAAAGAGGTGTTCATTTTCTCTACTACATACTAGATCTGGATTATGCACTAAGGTGATCAGGTGTCCAACATAAAACTTTCTTTAATCAGTCAAAAGTATAAAAGAAACCAAGATTCTAGCATATATGTCAAGGCTAAAATTTTAAACAAGAAGTTCATGCATCAAAGAAATTAAAGGATAAATCAGAAAATACCTAGAGATGTATTAGAACAGAATAACAACATACCAAAATCAATGGAATGCAGCAAAAGTGGTTCTGAGAGGGAAGTTTACAGCAATGCAGGCGTAACTCAAGAAAAAAGAAAAATCCCAAATGAACAACCTAAGTTCACATCTACAGGAAATTAAAAAAAAAGAAGAAATGAACCCCCAAATAAGTACAAGGAAGGAAATAATAAAGATCAGAGCAGAAATAAATGAAATAGAGAATAAAAAAAGAACAATAGAAAAGATTAATGAAACCAAGAGCTGTTTCTTTGAAAGTATAAACAAAATTGACAAGCCAGTAGCTATACCAACCAAGAAAAAAGAAAGAGGGCCCAAATAAATAAAATCACAAATGAAAGAAGAGAAGTTACAGCTGGCACCACAGAAACACAAAGGATCATAAAAGACACTGTGAACAGCAAATTGAACAACCTGGACTAAATAGATAAATTTCTTGAAACATACAATCTTCCAAGACAAAATGATGAAGACAGAGAAAATCTGAATAGACCAGTCACTAACAAGGAGATGGAAATAGTAGTCAAAAAGCTCCCGAAAAACAAAAGTGCAGGACTAAAGAACTTCAATAGTAATTTCCACAAAACATTCAAAGAATATTTAAAGCCTATACTTCTCAAACTCTTCCAAAAAGTTGAAGAGGAGAGAAACTTTCCAAACATATTTTACAAAGCCAGCGTTACCCTATTACCAAGACCAGACAAGGATACTACACAAAAAAGAAAGTTACAGGCCAATATCTTTTGGGAACATAGATGCCAAAATCCTGAACAAAATCTTAGCATATTGAATCCACTAATAAATTACATGGATCATATACCAGGATGAAGTGGAATTTATTATAGAGATGCAAGGATGTTTCAACACATGGTACATCACAGTAACAAAGTGAAAGATAAGTATCATGTAATCATCTCAATAGATGCAGAAGAAATATTTGACAGAATTCAAAATCAATTTATGATAAAATATCTCATATTTTATGAGTGTGTATGGAGAGAATGTGCCTCAACATAATAAGGACCATAAATGACAAACCCACTATTAACATCATATGACAAATGGCTGAATGCTTTGCCTCTAAGGTCAGGAGCAAGACAGGGATGCCTGTTATCACCACTTTTATTTAACGTAGTATTGGAAGTCCTACCCACAGCAATTAGACAAGAGAAAGAAATAAAAGTCATCCAAATTGGATGGAAGGAAATTGTCACTCTTTGCAGATAACATAATACTAAATATTAAAAACACTAAATACTCCACAAAAAAAGAAAGCTATTAGAATTAATAAGTGAATTTAGAAAAGTCGTAGGATACACAATCAATTTTCAGAAATCTGTGACATTTCTATACACTAATAACAAATTAGCAGAAAGAGAAATTAAGAAAATAATCCCTTTTACAATTGCATCAAAATAATAAAGTATTTAGAAATAAATTTTACCAAAGAGGTGAAAGATCAGTACAATGATGAAAGAAATTGAAGAAGATACCAAAAATGGAAAGATATTCTCTACTCATGGATTGGAAGAATTAATATTGCTAAAATGTCCACGCTATCCAAAGCAATCTACAATGCAACCCCTATAAAAATTCTAATAGCATTTTTCACAGAAATAGAACAAGCAGTTCTAAAATTTGTATGGAACTACAAAAGACCTGAAATAGCCAAACAATCTTGAGAAAGAAGAACAAAGCTGGAAATATATAGTACCCTGATTTTAAGGTATCCTGTAAAGCTACAATAAAACAAAAACAGCACAGATCAGAATTGAGATCTGATCTCAGATTGACTTTATCACACAAATATGGACAATCAATAACAAAGGAGCAAATACCCTACAATGGTGAAGGGACAGTCTTAAATAATAGTGTTGGGAAAACTGGACAACCACATGCAAAAGAATGAAACTTGACCACTGTCTTACACCAAACACAAAAATTAACTCAAAATGGATTAAAGATTGAATGTAAGACTTGAAACCACAAAATTTTCAGGAGAAAACATGTAAGTGGTAACCTGATTGACTTTGGTCTTAGTGATGTTTTTGTCTATCTGACTCCAAAGGCAAGGAAAACAAAAGCAAAAATAAACAAATGAAACTACATCAATCTAAAAAGCTCTGTACAGCAAAGGAAAGCATCATCAAAGCAAAAAAGGCAAACTACTGAATGGGATAAGACATTTGCAAATCACATGTTAGACAAGGGGTTAATATCTAAACATATAGAAAACTCATAAAACTCAACAAGAACAAAAACCAACCCGATTAAAAATGCACAGAGGACCGGAATAGACATTTTTCCAAATAAGACATATAGATTGCCAACAGGCACATGAAAGGATGTTCAACATCACTGTTTATAGGGAAATGTAAATCAAAACCACAGTGAGATGCCTCACATCTGTTAGAATGGCTTTTATCAAAAGGACAATGAATAAGTTATAGAGATGTGGAGAAATGGAATCGTTGAACATTGCCAGTGGGAATGTAATATGGTATAGCCATTATGGAAAGACAGTATAGATTCCTCAAAAAATAAAGAGTATAACTACCATATGACCCAGCTATTCCATTTCTGGGTATTTGAAGAAAATGAATACACTAATTCAAAAAGATATATGCATGCCTATGTTTATTGCAGCATTATTTACAATAGCCAAGATAGGGATACCACCTGAATGTTCATCAGTGGATTAATGGATAAAGAATATGGGATCTCTATATATATAGATATAGATATTATATATAAAGGAATATGTGAATATATGTACATGTAAGTATATACACATAAAGATATATGCATATACACAAGGATATACGTATATACAGTATATGTGTACTACTACTCAGCCATAAAATAAATTGAAATCCTGCCATTTGTGACAACATGGACAAACATGAAGGGTATTCTACTAAGTGGAGTAATTCATAAGTCAGCCAGAGAAAGACAAATACTGTGATTTCGCTCATGTGTAGAATATAAAACAAACAAACCAACATGCAAACAAAATAAAACAAAAACAAATTCATAGCTGTAGAGATGAGATTAATGGTTACCAGAGGGGAAAGGGTTACCAGAGCAGGGTTGAAATGTGTGAAGTTGGTCAGCTGTATGGTGATGAATGGTGATGAGACTTGTGCTGGTGCTCACTCTATAGTGTATACAGATGTTGAACTATAATGTTGTGTGCCTGAAACATGTGATAAAAAACTGTCATCCAAAAATATATGGCAGTTCCTTTTTATATAATTAAGTGAATAATTTTATTTTTTCCAGTCTTTGAGTGAGCTGTCATTTCAATAATAATAAAAATTATAATATAAGTAAGTCATCATTTTAGAATTTAATCCTGAGACTTCTACTAGCTCACTTCATATAACTCTCTTCTAAAACCTGTTGATTGTCATTTTCCCTTATCTTTTTTCAGTGACTATTTTGGCCAAGTGGCTCATTCCACCTTCATCTGCTTCCTTTTTTTCCCCCCTCAAAGTAACCTGCTTTGCCATTGTCTTTTTATTCATTTTTCTCATATGTACCCAAAGAACTTGTCATTCAAATGATTTATTGAGAAAATGTCTTAATTTATAGACACCTGATTTAGTTCTCTTATATTCATGCTTTTATCCTGTATGCATGGTTTTGATCAAATAAGAGACTCCATCATCATAAGAAACAATCCTTGTTAGATTTATTGAAGTAAAGCAGAATCAATAAATTAATGGTAAACCTCAATAGTTAGTTGATACAATTTTATTACACAGAATGAATCAAGGCTTAGTAGATGAAGAAAATTCTCTTAAAAGTATTAAGGATCATTATATGTAAAATAATGATTAGCTTATATCTCTGTCTCTTGGTTATGTGTTAATTAATATGTAGACAAATACTAGAGAACATAAAATAGAGCATGTGAGAATGGTGCTCAATATGGGAAATGTTCCCAGAGAAATTGTGAGGTATGTTCAAGATCTCTTAAATACAAGGCAGATATTCTTCCGAATGGAAACTTGAGAGCTGGCTAAGGAATAAATGGGATGAATTAGGGAGCCAAGTTTATATCCAGATTCTGCAGTAGTATAAAATTGCAGCTGGTAAAGTTGGTCTAAAACGTTCCTTCAGTCATACAGCCACATCAGTATGCAGTTGAGGTGAGTTGCTGCATTCCAGTGGACTTTGTGGCAGTATGTGCTGGGCAGAAACCAGTTGTGCTGAACCTGATTTCTTGACACATACGATAATGATTTTCTTCATTATTATCTGTCATTTATCGTTGCTTTCCCTGAGAAAAAGAGTTTCTGCTTTGTATACGTGGTTTACAGAGTTTGGTTACTACCAACACAGAATGAGGAATAAAACAACACAATAGTGGTTAACTGATACTAAAAAGACTTCATTTCATATTATTTAATCATATGTGATTATTATTTGAATTGAGGCATAAATGACAGATTTGAATGAAGTTAAGAAATCAGTCTTTGTTTTTTGAGATTAGTCATACAAAAATAAAATTCAGTTCTCTGAGGTGAGCATGTGCCTGAATAAGCTCCTCTTCTTTTTACCTTTTTGTAGTTGTTCAAGGGTTTCTATAAAATTATCCAAACTAAAATAAAGCAATATTTTACGAACACTTTGGATGTTATTTCTAATAAATTAATATTTTCAAATGTAATTAAGGTTAGCTATATGGTGATTATTATTCCTATGATTAATTACTATTCCCATACACTCATTTGTCTCCAAATGCTGAAAGGCACTAAGTTGCTTTGGTTCCTAGCACTATGTAAAACAGCATCTGTGAAGTCATATAGAGTGGGTTCATATTCTCTCTTACTTACTAGATAGTGAAGGCAAGTAATTTAACCTTTTTGTCCAAATAACTGAATGTTTTTTAGTCCCAGTTTTTTTCTCTCTGTTAAATTTTACAAGATTAAGTGAGTTAAGGTCTGCAGTATGTAAGTACATTTAAAATGATCAATAATTGGAGGTTCTTGTAAATGTCATCATCATATAAAAATATCCTTCATAAGTATTCCCTGAGAAGCACATAATATCTTGGTAAAAAAAATGTTTGCAAACCTACTTCCACCAGAATGAGTTAAATTCTAATGTTAGGATATTGTATTAATCTAAATCCAATCTGCATTGTCAAATATATATGCAATTGATCTTCATTTCCTGACCTAAGATGCCCTGGAGTAACCATGTTCCTCAGTAAAAAAGCTATTAAACAGGACAAGAATGGTGGGTGGCAAGTCTCAAAATAGCTTGTCTTTTATGTTTGCATCCGTCAAGATGAAAATGGAAAACTGAAAAACACACTTTATTATCTGACAAGCATCATAAAGTGTTTACCTTTATTGTATTTAAAAATCACAGTTTATTAACACAGGTTAAAAGAAGGGAGTAGTATTTGCAGTATGTCGTGAGTGTGTAAATGTGTTGTCCCTCTTTGTGTTTACAGCCATAATCTCAATTTAAAACTATTAGAGGGACTTTGGAAAATCCATTGTATTTGCTTGTAAATGGTTTATAAACATCCATTAATGCAGATAACACTTGTTGAGAATCAATTATATATGAAGCAAGTAATTAGATCCAGGGTACCCACGAGAAAGTATACATGTTCTCTGATCTCCAAAAGCTCACAAGCTAAGGAGAAAGATTACTATCAAAATAACTATATCAGCTCTAGCTAGATCACTTTTATATCCCATTTAGTGCAGTTGTACTCATGAAAATCGCCTCTGCCTTTGTTTGTGTCTGAGTGTGTCTGTTGGCGGATGGAGTGGTAGTGATAGCAGGTTTTAGGAGGAAGAAATACATAAGAGTTTGCAAAGTAGGTGTCACAGTGAAAAATACATTCACAAAGCATACACATAGATGTAATTTAGAAAGGACTTTATATATTATTGTGCATAGGTTGAATATGGAGAAAAGATTAGCAATGAAAGTGGAAAATTCTTTTCAGCCTCAGGAGTTTGGGCTTTATTTTTCAGTTGCGTAAAGTGATAGAAAGATTTCTGAAAAACTTATTCATTCATTCTTACATAGTTACTCATTCAAAAAGTATTTCCTGTATATCTAATAAGTCCCAGACACACTCTAAATGCCAGTAAGACAGTGTTAAACAAACATGCACACATATGTTGTGCTTGTGACGTTTAAAATCCACTGGAGAAATCAGATAGGAATTAAGTAATCTTACTGAAGTAAATATTTCATTTAAAAAGAAGTAAGTATTCTGAAGGAAAGGAAGAAAGTGCTATGAGAACATATATCAGAACAAATAAATGGTGGAAGAAGTCAGGGAAGGTTTCTTGAAGAAGTGAGCATTAAACTTAGATTTTAAGATAAGTAAAATTTACCCAGAGAAAGGGGATGAGGGTGAGGAGAAACATTCTTGCAGGAAGAATAATGTGTTTATGTAGTCAGATAGTATGTAATTGGTTTGAGAAACTGGAGAAAGTCCATCGTGGCAGGAGCACAGACTATGATAAACAGAAGCAGTTTGACATACAAATATTAAAGCCTCAAAGCTAATGTCAAATATATATTTTTCTCTTCAGAGAAATTAATATCAAAGAACTTAACAAAGAATTATACTGGTAGTGAGGGAAAGAACAATGCCCAGGTTTACTTTGTAGTTTCTGGCTAATGGCAAAGACTTTGCAGTGTCATCATTGCCTAAGAAACACAACCCTAGAAAATGACCAAATTTGAAAGGAAATGGAGTGATATTTTAGAAGACTAATTCTGTCACTAGTATAGAAAATAATTGGATATGGCAAAATAGGGGGACGGGAAAGGATGATTTATCCAATGATGAGGCTAGGCTGTTTCAATTATCTTTAACATGTAACAAAATGTGACTTAAATTTGAAGTTCTTCAGGCAGAAGTAATATGTTATAGGTCAAACCTTGTATCTACGAAAAGAAATGAAGAGTGTTGAAAGTGCAGTGTAATTTGTTTTGTTTAATTGCTTTAGCAATTGCTGATGGTTTAAAGCAATAAAAGTAAAAATGCACTGTATGTTTATAATGTATGTCAAAGTGAAATATTTGACAATAGAGGTAAAAGGAACATAGGGAGGAATTAGAAATACACCATTCTAAGATTCTTACACTATTTAAGAAAAAGTATATTATTTAGAGATAGACTCAAGCTATTTTAAAGGTATATTTTTAACCCTTCTGGAAGTAATTTTTAAAGTTAATAAGATAGAAGACTAAGTCAAAAGAAGATATAAAGTGGAATCATAAAAAACGCTCAATTAAACCACAGAAGGCAGAAAAATGTTTGAAAAGAATCAACAAACAGTAGAGTAGGCACTATAGAAAAAATTTTGGTCGTTCTTCAAAAAGTTAAACATAGAATCACCGTAATACCCAACAATTCCACTCCTAGGTATATACTCCCACTTTTTGAAAAGAGGACTTGAAACACGTATTTGCATGCCACTGCTCAAGCACTATTCATAATAGCCAGCAGGTGGAAACAACCCAGGTGTTCATCAACAGATCAATAGATAAAGAAAAGGTGATATGTGCATACAATGGAATATTACTGGGTTATAAAAAGAATGATGTTTTGATAGATGCTGCAACATGGATGAGCCTTGAAAATACTATGTTAAGTGAAATAAGCCATAAACAGCAGATGAGTATTGTGTGACTCAACTCCACTGATATGATATATCTAGAACTGGCAAATTTATAGGGACAGAAAGTAGATGTTACAAAGAATAGGAAGGCAGGGAGTGGGAAGTTATTACTTAATGAATGGATACAGAGTTTCTGTTTAAGTGATGGAAACCTTTTAGAAATAGTGGTGATGGCTGCACAACATTGTGAATGTAATTATAGTTTTGACACCAATGACAATGTGTGGGATTTTTCACTACTCTAAGCAATTCTCCAATATCAGCTGGGTATCATTCAGTCCAACTCATTTCTGACACTGTCTACCTAGAGATAGTGTCAGATCTCACAGTTTAAAGGCTCAGCTGTACAAGCCCCACCCCGTCCCCACTTCAGACACCAGTTGCAAGCCCATGTTGCTGCTTGTGCTTCTAGCCAACTGATTGTAGATCAGAGGTCCGAGTGACCCCTTTCCTGGGTTTGATTAATTTGCAGAGTGGCTCATAGAACTCAGAGAAACATTTTATTTACTAGATTCTCATTTTAGTATAAAAGGCTATAACTCAGGAGCAGCCAGATGGAAGAGAAGTATAGGACAATGTAAGGAAAAAACTCAAGGAGCTTTCGTGCCTTCTCCAAGCGCACCACTCTCCCAGCACCTTGGAAGCTCTCTGAACCCTATCTTTTTAGATTTTCATGTAGGCGTCATTGCAAAGGCATGATTGATTAAATAATGGACCACTGGTGATTGAGCACAGTCTCCTGCCCCTCTCTTTCCCTGGAGGTCGGGAGATATAATTAAGGTTGTTTTCCCTGGCAATAGCCAGGTTACCTAGGGACTTTCCGAAAGTCACCTTATTAACATAATAAATTACACACTATTGTTCTCACCACTAAAGAAATCCCAAGGATTTTAGGAGCTCTGTGCCAGGGACAGGATCTAAGGAAATAATAATAGCAGTGATGATGATAATGAAAATAATAGTAATACATTGTAGCCCAAGTAATAAAATAACTATCCACGCATTCCTACTAACAAAAATAAATGATGAAAAAAATTAAAAGTGAGGAAAAGAGACAAACTGTTCCTAACAAAAATTTCAATAATGGGTTGGTAGGTGGGTAGGTAGGTAGATAGGTAGATAGATAGACAGACAGACAAAGAAATAGATAACCCTCTTCTACATAGAGCTTAATTCTCCTCCCCTTGAGTGTGGGCTGGACTTAATGACTCTGTTACAAAATATCGAATATGGAATGGAAAAAACGGTAACTTTAAAGTGGAGAAAATTATCAGACACTCCCTTAGCCAAGTAATCAATATTCATATGACCAGTAGTAAGCAACATTGATGTCATATATACTTGACCTCTATGATGTTCTTTCCCAAATACATAACCTCAGTAAAATCATGAGAAAACATCAGACAAATACAAATTGAATGACTCTCTTAAAAAAATACTCGTATCTCTTCAAAAGTGTCAAAGTCATGAAAAACAAAGAACAACTGAAAAACTGTCACAAGCAGAAGTAGACTAAGGAGAGATAATGACTTAATGCAGAGTTGTATTCTGAATTGTATCTCTGAAAGAAAGGAAAAAATGACTGTACTAGAAAAACTGTTGATATAAGAATAAATCTGTAGTTTAGATAATAGTATTACACTAATGTTGATTTATACTTTTGATAAATATACCATGATTATACAAGATGTTAATGTTAGTGTAATCAAGTCAAACGTTATGTGATAACTCTCTGTACTGACTTTGCAACTTTTCTGTATCTAAATTATTCCAGAATAAAAGTTTGGCAAAAAACTTAGCAAACTTATAGTATAATAAGTTTTCATTATATGTCATTATATTACATTATATAGTGTGTATATGTAATATTATATATTATCCTACAGTATAATAAGATTATATTAACCTCCTGTTGTGATGAAATAAAACACAGCATAAGCTATACAATATTCTTAACATAAAAGCCTTGTCTCAATTATGAGAGAATAATAATAATCACCTCTAACCATGAAAAAAATAGTAAATTAAAAGTAGACTTGACACATTCTACTAGACAGCAGTTACAGGTTTGGGAAAAAAAGTCAATACCATGAAATATGGCCTTGAAATTAAAAAGATTGGGAAGTAAATTAATTTCCCAGGGCTGTCCTAACCAATTACCATAACTTTGGTGGCTTGAAATATCATAATTTTTCTCTCACAGTTCTGTAAGCCAGAAGTCAAAAACCAAGGTGTCATCAGATATGTCTTCAGGACTACATGCTCCCTCTGTAGTCCCTTAGGGAGAACCTTCCTTGCTGCCTGCAGCATCTGGTGGCTCCAGCTACTCCTTTGCTTGGTGCTGAATCACTCAAATCTTTGCCTGTTTCTTCACAAAGCCTTTCATATTACATGCCTTTTCCTCTTCCGTGTCTTATGAGGACACTTGTCACTCGTTTATGACCCACTGGAATAACTTAGGATAACCACTTGTCTGAATTTTAGTTTAATTACATCTGAAAAAGCCTTTTTTTCCCCCAAATAAGATCATATTTACATTTACATATTCTGGGATGTCAATATATGGAGCCAACATTCATTTCACTAAGGACACGATATCCAAGAGATACGAAAATCACATGCAGTGAGTTACACTTGGTTGGATTATGGATGAAACAACTTAAAAAGACATTAATGGAACAGTTGGGAGATTTTTATATGGACTGTGCCTTTTAGATTTTATTTGTGGTATCATGATATATTGACTATGATACTTTTGTTAAATGGGTGAATGCATGGGTTCTTAGTGTTTACATGTAGATATACGTGAAATTCAAATGATGTTTGCAGTGTACATTCAAAATAGCAAAGAAATATAGGAGTTTATGTGCGTGTATCAAATAGTGGTATAAAGTAATGAGAGAGAGAGAATAATAAAAGACTATGGTAAATGTTAACAATTCAATAAATCTAATGAAAAAATACACTGATTTTCATTGTATTCCTCTTGCAATTTTTTGTAAATTAAATTATTTTTAAATAAAGCATTTTAAAATACATAATAATCAGTGACTTTCTATAAGTTTAGATCATAGAGAAGAGAACTGTGACTCAAGATTTAGAGGTCCAATATCCTTCCGCTACTACTAAAATTTATGTAGGTAACAATCTTAGGAATTAAGTCTACTTACAAAAGCTGACTTCTCCTACTAAAATAGATATTGTTAAATATTACATAAAATATATTTCTTTGTTAAGTAAATATTTTAATGATAACTGAAGAATTATGTGGGAAGATTTACATATCTAAGCAAACAACAATGTTAAATGTGAAATATTAAGGTTTAGGTGTTCATAGAAAATCATGCAGAAGATAGTGAATCTGTCAAAAAATGTTCAGCTCCTTTTGGTTTTGCCAATAATATATCAGACTTACTCATCTATAATACTGTTTGAGAATCCAGAAAATTACAAAATAAGGCTCATTTCTCAAGATAGAAAATTAAATAGCTCCAGGGATAGGTAGATCAGTGTTACTCACTCCCTGGACGTATATAATTGTCTCCTTTGTTGGACACAAGGCAACGTACCAAATGAACAGTTAGAGAATTGTAATTTATATTACTTGATTGTGTCACTTTTTCACATTCAAGGAATTTGCTGAATTTATTTTAAGGCATGACTGTAGGTATACTAACATGGGACTATAAGGCAGTAATTGCCAACTTAAATGTTTATGTAGGTTTATTCGTGTATGTGTGTGTGTTAAAGTATGCTTTAGAATTTCTGAAACAATTTGTTTTTGATTTATGAAGGTCACTAGTGAGTATATAGATCAAAGTTTGACTTGTTTTCAATAAGCATATTGATTAGTCAATCAATAGCAAAGTGCATTTCAGAATGCAGTTCTAAAGGTCCTCGGAAACACTTTCTTTGGTGGTATGTCAGAAACATACTACCCTAACCACAGAACAATTTCTTTGAAATTATGTCAAGGTCTGGTGTCTAAAAGAGTACAGAGAATTATAATTTTTTTTTCAAAAAAGTGTCTAACAATAATGAAAGTAATATTTTTTTCTGTTAAAGAGTTTATTATTATCATTCTTGGTGTTCTATAGCTTTTTATTCTGTCTAATAAAAAATAAATAAGTTGGAATTATTTGATATTATCCTACTTAACAAATATACTAGAGCATGTATACCCAAATTTATGCTAAAGCACTAAGGTACCTATACATGTCACTCACTCTTTTCTTCCTTTATTGTTTATCTTAGTGTGATAGAACATGGTGATCCAGAGCACAGATCCCCTACGGGGATGGACTTTTGCCTCTGCTCCTGGAAGGGTCATCTGCAGATTTCCTTCAGCTATTTCCCATGATGAAACTGCCTCAACTGCCATTTCACCATGAAGGAGGACAACCGTGAATGGACGTCAGCTCTTGAGCTCTCAGTAAGGCTAACCAAGGATTTAATGGGGCTTCGTTTGCAGCTCAACTTTCCCCTCTGCTCAATTCTGCCCCCCCCCCAATATCTCTAAACACACAGGTATTGATTCCACGGGCTCTTAATAAGCATCTTACATGCTGAATGGTGTTCCTGAGTCTACTTTTTGAAGAACCCAGTGTACAACAGATATGTTAAAAACATGTTAAAAATTTTTGAAATAACTGATTATACTCATGAAAAGTTATTCCAGTTTTTCATAATAGACTTGGGTTATTCATTTTAATTTTAAAATTGTTTTAAGCCCTGAATCGTATTACTGCTTCATATGTGGAAATATTTAATTCTTTCAGGATATGAAGCTCTTACTACTGAATCAGGATCTGGTATAACTTCACAGTGTTACCACAACATGTCTAAGAACTTAGGGGCTTCTGCACACCATCAAAATGGGACAACAAGGCCTGGACTTACCTTCCCAATTAAAACAATCATAAAACCAAAGAAAACAAAGCAAACAGGTAAAATTGGAAATAGTGGTTTTCAACACATTGGACATCAGGCATTGAAGGAAGATGATTCCTGAGAGATGGGAAACAACAGAGACAGCCTTACCATTGCTAAATTTACTTCGCTGAGGGAGTTTCCAGGCTATAGTGCAAGAAGGAAGAAATGAAGTGAATCAAGCAGACTCTTAAAAAAAAAATTTATACAAATGTCTCAGTAGACATAAATTCATTGTTTTACAAAATCCAACATCATTTTTTGTAAAAATATTCAGCCAACTAGGGACTGTGGGGAAATTCTTCCACCTGGTAAACGCATCTAGGAAAAATGTACAGCTCACATTATGCTTAATGATGTAATTCTGAAATATCCCCCACTTAGATCAAGAAAATTACAAGAATCTCAACACTTACCACTTCTATTTGATATTGTACTGGCAGCTGTATTCAGTGAATAAGAAAAAAGAAATGAAATTCATCCAGATTGTAAAAGAAGAAATAAAACATGGTCAACTGTATAGAAAAACCCAGTGAGGTCTACAAAAAACTACTAGAAATAATAAATGTAACAAGTAAATTTAGTAAGCTTCTTGATGCAATACTACTATTTTAAAAGTTATGTTTCTATATATTAGTAATGAACAATCAAAAACTGAAAGTTTAAAAAATGTCTTTTATGGTATGATCAAAAAATATGGAGCACTGAGGAATAAGTTTAATAAAACATATGAAAGATCTTTACACTGACAAATTATTTTGTAAAAAGTAATAAACTGATTCTAAAGTTTATATGGCTGTTCAGAGGAGCTAGGATATCCAAAACAACTTTGAAAAAGAAGGGTAAATTTAGAAGACTTTCTGACTTTTAGACTTACTATAAACCTGTTCTCATCAAGATATTGTGGAAATGATATAAAAATAGGCAAATAGATCAATGGAATAGAATATCAAGCCAAAATATACCCACACAGATCTAAATAGCTTATTTTTATTCAGATTACCAAGGCAATTTCAATAAATGATGCTGAAACAATTAGATACCCATATGGGAAAAAAACAAAGAAACTCCAAAACATATCTCACGTTTAATACTGAAATTAACTAAACATGGGTTGTCACCTAAATGTAAGAGATATACTATAAAATTTTTGGAAGGAAATATTGGGGAAAACCTTTGTTACTTTTGTATAGGCAATATTTCTTATACTCAATTCTAAAAGTACAATCTGTAGAAGAACAAGCTAATTAATTGAACTTCATCAAAATTAAAATTTTCTGCTATTTCAGAGATTCTGGTAAGAGAATGAAAACTCAAGTCACAGGCTGGGAAGAAATATTTGCAAACTAAATATCTGATAAAGGACTTTGAGTATTCAGAACATACAAAGAACTGCAAAAAGTCAATAATAAGAAAAAAATAACCTAATAAAAATGGACAGCAGATTTGAAAAGATTCACTTATTGTGAAGTGACAGTTACTGGAGTCCACATAATGCTGATGAAATACCATGACAGTGAATAAGGCATTATGAAAGTCCACAGATGGCAGTTTTGGCCAAAGCATTGTGTGCAGGGATGGAAGATTCATATCCAGGGTGAGTATCTATTCTGTTAAGGACAGAATGCTGATCCTTTCTATGATGGAAATGATCCAGTGTAATCAACTTGCCACCAGATTTGTGGCTGATCACTTTAGAGAGTAGGGCCATTATCAGGGAGTCAAGGTTGGTCTCTGCTGCTGATAGATTGTGCACTTGTCAGCAACCATGGCCAGGTCAGCCTTGGTGGGTGGAAGTCCATGTTGCTGAGCCCGTGTATAACCCTAATTTGTATCACCACGGCCACTTTTTTCATGAGCCCATTGGGCAGTGACAGACATGGACAGGCAAAGAGCCTGACTCTGGTAACCAGAGAATGGGTCATCCAACCCACTTGATTATAAAAATCTCTTCTGCTGAGGATCCTCTTTGGTGAGCATTCATATAGGACGGAAGTAGCTCTGTGTTTTTTGCCCACTCAGAGAGGTCCATCCACAAACTTCTTCCCCAAATTTCTGTGTCACCAGATTTCCAATCATGTTCCATCCATGTACTTGACCATCAAACTAAACCATGGGCTGCCGCCCTGGAATTGGCCGTTATCCTTCAAGTGAAGTGCAAACTTAGGTGAGCTGCTCAAAGTTTTGCCCACTGGGAATATTTTCCTTCACCACTGTTCTTCAAGAATGTCCCAGAAAAGGAGTAGTAGTGTTGCCACTCTTCACTTTCAGGTGGTGCCAGCATGTAGTGTAGGACCATCTGTAAGCCAGACTCAAGTCTTATATTCCTCTGACAAATGGTCACAGGGAGTTCCCTGTAAGACCACAGATGTAGGCCTGGAGAGAGAAGGTAATGCAGCAGGAGTGGGGACTTTGGTCATTTGGGCCACTTCTTCACATAACTTACTTTTGCTTTCAGGCCTCCTTGGGTCCAAGCATGTATTTACCACTTCCATTTGATGGTGGAGTGCCGCTGTGTGTGTGCAAACTTATGGATTGGTGAGTTAGATAATACCCAGCTTCTGATAAACAGGTCAGGCCCCATAATAACTTGGTGGCCTGTGGTTATATACCCAGTCTGTACTAAAGTTGCAGGTCAAGAGAAGTTTCTCAAAAGAAGAGTAATTATTTGCAGAGGATGGAAGGGCTTTAGTCCAAAATCCTAAAGGCCTAACATAGGCTCAGTAGAACAAAGAAAGAAAATAACTCAAACACGCATCAGTGTTTCTACATCTCTTCCAGCATTTTAGTCATGCATATTTGATCAGTTTTCATTGTTATTCCTATTTTGCAATTTTTGAGATATAATTAACAAATTAAATTGTGCCTATGTGTGTGTGTGTGTGTGTGTTTAAAATGCTTAAAGCTTACTCTTTTAACAAGTTTCAAGTACACAGCCAAGTGTTATTAACTGTAATCACTGTGCTGTGCGTTAGATACCCAAAACGTACTCATCTAATACCTGGAGGCTTATGTTTAACTACTATTTCCCAATCTCCCTCAGCCCCAGCCCCTCAAAACCACTATTTAACTACCTGTTTCCATGAGTTCAAGATTTTTTTAGAACCTACATATAAGTGAGATTATACAGTATTTGTCTTTTTCTGTCTGGCTAATTTAACTTAGCAAAATGTCTTTTAGATTAGTCCATGTTGCTGCAAGTGACAGGATTTCTTTCTTTATCGTGGCTGAATAATATTCCATTGAATATATGTATATATTGATCTTGACATGCATGATATATATCCCACATATTTATCAATTCGTCCATTAACAATGCTTAAAATTGCTCCATATCTTGGCTGTTGCAAATAATGCTTCAGTGAACATTGGAGTACAGATATCTCTTAGATATTGATCTTGTTTACTTCAGACCTATAACCAGAGGTGGGATTGCAAGATCATGTGATAGTTCTATTTTTAATTCCTTAGGGAACCTTCATACTCTCTTCATCATGGCTATTTCAATTTACATTCCTACCAGCCTTGAATGGGGGTTTCTCTTCTCCACATCCTTGACCCTACTTGTTATTAGTTGATTTTGGATAAGAACTATCCTAAGAGGTGTTTAGATCTTATCTCATTGCAGTTTTGAATTCCACTTCCCTGATGATTAGCTATGTTAAGCACATTTTCATGTAGCTACTGACCATCTGAATGTCTTCTTTAGAAAAATGTCTATTCAGGTCCTCTGCACATTTTTGATTGGTTTATTTAGTTTTTTGCTATTGAGTTGTGTAGTTCTTTATATCTTTTGGATTTTAGCACTTTATCTGATAAGTGCTTTGCAAATATTTTCTCCTGTTCCATAGATTCTCTTTCATTTTATTGAGTACTTTCTTTGCTGTGGGTATGTTTTTACTTTGATGATCATAGTCCAATTTGTTATTATTATTATTTTTTAAAATTTTCTTGCCTTTGCTTTGAGTGTCATATCCAAAAAATCATTGTCATGATCAGTGTCAAGGAGCTTTATCTCTATGTTTTCTCCTAGGGGTTTTATGGTTACAGGGTTTAGATTTAAGACTTTAGTCTATTTTGAAATAAATTTTGAAATGACGTAAGGTAGAGGTCCACTTTCAGTCTTCTGTGTGTGAATACCCAGTTCTCCCAACTCCACTTGTTGAAGAGGCTTTCCTTTCCTCATTGTGTGTTCTTTGCTCCCATGTGTTGCTTCCATGACTTTATATCTGGGTTCTCTATTACGTCCCATCAGTCTCTGTGTCTTTTTTATGGCAGTACCATACTGATATGATTACTGTATCTTTGTTACACAGTTTGAAATTAGGAAGTGTAAAGCCTAAAGCCTTTTCTTTCTCGAAATTGTTTCACCTGTTCAAGGTCTTTTGTGGTGCCATTTGAATTTTAGGATTGTATTTTCTATTTTTTGCAAAAAATGACAATGAAATTTTGATAAGGATTGTATTGAATCTGTAGATATCTTTAGGTAATCTACACATTCTTTTAAATATTAATTTTTTAATCCATTAACACAGGATCTCTTTTTATTTGTTTCTCCCTCAGTTTTTTTTTAATGTGTTATAGTTTCTAGCGTATGGGTCACTCACTTCCTTGGTTGAATTTATGCTTAAGTATTTTATTGTTTTTCTTTTGATGCTATTATAAATGGGATTGTGTTCTTTATTTCTCTTTCTGATAGGTTGTTGTTAAGCGTATAGGGATTCAACTGATTTTTGAATATTGATTTTGTGTACTGCAACTTTACTGAATTTGTTTATTAGTTCTAACAGGTTTTTGGTGGTGTGTTTTAAGTTTTTCTATATATAGTATCCTGTCATCTGCAAACAGTGACAGTTTTACTCTTTCCTTTCTGACTTGAATGACTTTTATTTCTTTTTCCTTCCTAATTTCTCTGAGACTTCCACTGCAATGCTGAATAAAAATACAAAGAGTGGGCAACCTTGTCACTGATCTTCATGAGAGAGTTTTCAGCTTTTCATCATTGAGTATGATGTTAGCTGTGGGCTTGTCATAGATAAGCTTTATTATGTTGAGGTGTGTTCCCTCTATACCCACTGTATCAAGAGTTTTTATTATAAATGGATGTTGAATTGTGTCAAATGCTTTTGCTGCATATATTGAGCTGATTATATAATTTGTATCCTTTGTTTTGTTAATGTGGTGTGTCACATTGTTTGATTTGCAACTATTGAGCCATTCTTGCATCTCTGGATCATGGTGTGTGATCCTTTAATGTATTATTAAATTTGGTTCGCTAATGTTTGGTTGAGGATTTTTGCACCTATGCTTGTAAGGGATATTGGCCTATAAATTTCTTTTCTCTTGGCACTCTTGTCTGGTTTTGGTATCAGGGTAATACTGGCCTCATAAAATGAGTTTGGAATTTCCCCTTTTCCTCTGTTTTTTGGAATAGTTTAAGAAGAATTGATATGAATGCTTCTTCCTCCTTTATTTCTGAGTGACTGTTTTGCCAGGTAAAGTATTCTTGAAGGGGAGGGATTCTCTCAATTCTGCAAAGCCACGCCTGTTACTGACAGCCCCTGTTTGCTTTCATAGGGTAGTGCTGAATGCTCAGGGTTTGTGTGCTTTGTCCCAATCCTATAGAGTCAGGCGGGCTTTCTGTGCATGCTCACTAGCCATCTACAAAGTCTCATACCCGCTGCCCTTAGGAGTATGCACAGGAGGACAGCCATATTGTGGGAGTGTGTAGGGGAAAGATGCACAGAGCACTACCCATGCCCACAGTTGGGGATGGGGATGGTCCACCAGGAAGTTGACCCAGTGTTTCATGGGCTGACTCTCTGATGGAGTCCATTAAACAATCAGTAGGATCTGAATCCCTTTGATGCCCTTAGAGGGCCATAGCTGCTTTTCTCTTAGCTCCTCCCTATCACCAGTTACACAGCACACATTAGTTTACTGGATGGGGTGAAAAAGAATTGGGACCCTTTGATAGCCTCCTGCATGCGCAGCTGGGAAAACCAGGTGTTTACCCACAGGCTCTTACTCTCAGCTACGGGACAAATTGACAGCTGAGAAGGTCTTTCTTGGCACTGAGCTGTGCTGCCTTGAGGGAGGGGTGACACAGATAAAGTTGAAACCATTTACTTTACCCAGTGTGTCCACCTCAGATTTTTCTTTGCTCCAGGGATGTGCTAGAACTTCTCCCCTGAACTCCTAAGCTTCCACAAAGGAACTCTCATCCATTGGTGATGGTCAAAATCAGTGTTATTTGTGGGGAAGATGGTGGAAAACTCCCATTCAACTATTTTGCTGATGTCACTCCTTGTTTACATGTTTAAATTATGGTATTTATGAATTATTGCAAATTGTTTTCCATTTACTTTAAATTATTATTATTTAAGTTTTAATAGATATTTTAATAGTAGCATATTTTTCTTCTATAAGTTATTCAAAGTATACTTACATATTCATTCATTTTTACCACCTAGATTGTTGCCATTTATTGTTGTCTAAATTGCATCCTCATAAAAAAACACTTTAAAAGAGGACAGTGCAACCATATTTGCAACATTTTACCAGAAAACATACATTATCTTGTCAGATGAGTGCTGTAAAATTTAAAAAAAGACAAAACAAGCCAAAAGTCATGAATTTGTAACGGTCTGGGGCAGATTATGTCCTCCTCAGTATTCCATAGACCTGCCACACCCTCATTGACTTAGTGATGTGTTATGACTTTATTCAGTTGTGATAAGCTCCTCGTGCCTGACCTGACTTCTTTTGCTTTTGAGATGTGTAATGAACAAGTGAGAAACAAACACACCTCAGCAGAAAAAATGAAAACACTTTTTAATGGGGAAAGAAAGTATCTAAAATATATTGAAATGCTTCATTGGTGAAAAGAAAGTTGACTGTACATTAGTTTTCTTCTGTTGAGTACAGGAAGTTATTCAAAGAAGGCTTTCTTACAGAAGGCCTCCATGTATGCTAACAACAGAAGAAATAAAAGTTGGATAATGTTGAAAGTAAAATAGTTAGAAGAAACAGTGTGTGATGTTACAATACTGACAGCAATTACTAAGAATCTTTGTAGCATCAGGAGTGGAGTTTCTTAAGAATGGCAGAGTCGAGCTTTATCTTTTGAAAGAAACAAAGTATTTTCTAACCTAAAGATCATGGTCATGGCCCTCTTAATACCAAGAATGTTCAAAGAAAAATTGGGCATTTGAAACAGAAAAATGTCTATGCTTTTGAAATATTTCTCTAATACTAGAATAGACTTCTAGTTCTCTTTATGACATCCAATCTACTGCACAGCCAGTAACCTTCAAACAAAAATATGAGTTCAATGCTTTAAGGAGCTCTCCTTTAAATAAACAGTGTTAATATATTTTGTGATTGATTAGGATGCCATATTTAAAAAAAGAAATATATCTCATGTATATGGAACCCAAAAATGTATTTTAAATTCTCATTTCTTGTTGAACTCTATAAATTAGTTCCAGAATAATAACTAACTGGTAACTTACAGTAAATTATACATATGGATTTTTTTTCTCATACCTAAGGTAATATGCACTAAATATTAGATGAGGTTTCCAGTATGGTTTTCCTACTATTATGTCATTAATTTGAGAGAAAAAATTGCAATTAATCAATGATTACATGAAGGAGTCAAAGTGTAAGAAATGACAGATGAGTCAAACAATAACTTTTCTAAAAGATTTGATATTTCATTTATCCATAACAGTTCTTTCAGGAGCATACAAGCCATCAATCTAATGGAATAGAATGGAATGGAACACTTCCCACTTAGAGTCCACTGTATGGTAATCTGGGAGCCAATTCCACATCCCTAGAAGGGTCACAGGACCTTTTCTTGGTCAGCAGTACTTCTTTAACAAATCCTCCTCTACAACTCATAACCAACACATTTTCTTTCTAACTATTATACTTCTTTCTGAGTAAACATATAGTTGCTGATTAAGCACGTTCTGCTGTTAACCTTTCTGGGCATACTGGGTATTCGACAACTTCCTCTGAATGATCATGATACAGGTTATCTTTCATCTCATCTAAGGTAGTCTTACGTTAATAAATACAACTTATGCTTCCATATGTATTCATTTCAATTATTTTTGAAGCTTTAGCCTATTACCTTAATTCTAATCTCACTTAAACATTGTGCTTGGGACCTGAGACAACACATAGTGATGTGGTAACTATTGTCAAAATCATAGAGGCATTTAAAAAACCTGAGTAAGAAATCTTATAATTCAAACATTTAGGACCATGGAAACATGTATTCTAAACTAATAATGCACTGAACAAAAAGCTTAATTTTGCATTTCTAATGAAACTTACATAAATTGATATACTATTTGACATGACATTATTTAGCTTACTGTCTTTTTTTTTTCAACTCGCATTTCAATCAGTTGCTTAAAAGGTCATGTTTAATGTCACATTAGCACTTCCCCAGAAAGATTTATTTTTGTTTAGATTTATATGGTAAGATAAAAACTTTCTGGGTATTCATTCCAAATGGAACTTTCCAAAAGTTCCATTCAAGATTCTAATATAGCTTCACTAAGGTGTCCATCTCTAGTCAATGATAGCCAACTGCTGTACCACTTTATAACATAAATAGTGCACAGTGATGTCTATTCAATGAGTCTTTCTCTTTTGATTCTTTAGATTTCACATACCAATAGAAAAATAGATATTAGTGTCGATTTAGATGTGATTATATAATGAATCTAAATGCAAAACATTATTCAGATAATTTTTTCTTAAAATTAAAATTAAGAAACCACATGAATTGATGAGTCTTTAAAAATTTTTTTGAACATCTATGTAATTCTTATTCCTTGACCCACTTTCTCCTTTCACTGGCCAATAGCTTCTTGAAGCATAACAGAAAGCATAACAGTTTCGTTGAGTCTTATTGAGCATGGCTGTGTATAATAACCATTTCTTTCATATGTTGTGCCACTGAAAACAGTCATCCAGGGCTTCAGTGAATTAGGCCAACATATATTATGGCAACGGTCCCTGCTATTTTTGACAGTCTGGTGTCATTTCTTCTTTTCTGTTGTTGAGAAAACTTCAATTTGACACTGGGGAGTGGCTTATCATTTACTAAGCAATTCATGTAATTCAAGCCCAGAAAAATTCATAGATTGGTGCATGAGTATCCGTGCTTCTCATCTCTTTGGCCATGATAATTAGTTCAAGGTGCAAGAGACCTAAGGAACATTTGCTGTTGGTTTCAGCAGGAAAAATATTTCCTGATCTTTTGAGATGGGAGAAATAGCTTCTCTTACTGGTTGACATAGAAAATGGAAACAAGTAGATCCCATGGCTACTGGTATACTTTTGATTTCTTAGGAAGTGTTAGGTTTGAGTTGTAAGTTAATACAATGGAAGACATAGAGGAGAGAAAGAATAAAATTCTTTTCATTGGGTTTTTGTACACTACTAGGTTAATTTTCAGTTATAAAAAAGATGCCAAAAATATCTCTTTATTTTTAGGCCAAGAATTCCTTGCCAATACCTCACCAATGCATAACCAATAAAGCTCCATTCTCAAAATCAAAATAAAGCACAATTATGAAATTTTGTGGGGTTTTTTTCCCTGCATTTTTACAAGTCTCTTAGTTCTGCATCCATGATGTATAATTTGGTGATGGAATATATATCTTTTTTTCTGAACTGATAATACTCAAAATATTTCACACCTAATAATAAACCACATAATATTGGTATTTAATATTTTCACATAAATCTTTAAGACATGAGGAATGGATGTTTCTTCTCTTTTATATACTCTAAGATACATGGAAGAGAACAATATATCTTGATAGAGGAGAAGAAAAATTATTGAATACTTTGGTTGATGACTATCACTACATTTTTTTAATGTATAAAGAGCATATTAATTAGATTATATTATACATGCTGCCTTATAATGAAAATGATGGCACTATTAAGCTAAACTGTGCTTTAATTTATCATTTAATAGAGAAGAAAGCTGTGGTGAGATGAGAGGAATTGCTATACTTTTTATGCATATTTCATCACCCAGGAGATAATTATTCCTATGATTCAAAGGTTAAAAAAATCAATTTTAAGACATTAAGAATTTAGAGATTTTAAACTGCATTTAAAAATATTTTAGACAGTTACAATTCTTTCTATGCTATGGAATACTGGTTATTAACATTCATGAATCACAACTCGTAGTCTATATCTTTTTATCCTGATGTTAAGCAAAATATTATTAATACCAAGTACTAGTAATCTTTTCGGAAACCATGGTCTCATAACAGTCCTTTTACCGTAAGCTCTTTGCTCATATGTTTATATTTCTATTCATCTTCTACCAATCAGATTGTTTTGTTTGTTTTCCAAAGGAGGCTTCATAGTTGAAAATGTGTGTCACTTTTCCACTTAAATGACATAATATAAATGGCTGGATATAATAATCAAAGGTAATGTGTCATTGTTTCTATGATTGACTATTATCATGCTGACTTCTGAGGCTGTCTGATCTTTTTCCTCATGTTTATAATTATTTTCTACTTACATTCCTGGAAAACTTACTTGTGAGACTTAAAATTCAGTGACTAAACAAGGCATGTCTGTATCTCTATGATTACGTTTCAGTTTCCTATTATGTGTCCATTCAGTTTGTAGATCTTGTTCATTCATCTTCATCTAAACCACTGTCCTCCAACTTCTGTATTTATAGTATTACTTATCTAGCTCGGTTTTCCACTTCTCATTTTCTCCATATGTTTTTAATATACCCTCTGAAAACTGTCACTTAACTCCAATATCCACAAGTTTATCTTTTAAAATTTCCTTCTCTCTCTCTTTTCTTTTTTCTTATTCTTTTTTTTTTAAACTAAACTTAAACCTACCTCTCCACTTAGATTAATGTCTGTCTCAAAGCTTTCTCAAGTGGTGAATTTTTTCCCCAGCATCCTGGGCTTTTCTTGGCTTGGAAGAGAGCTAAGTGTTCTGCTTGCTTGTAATTTCCCTTTTTTTTCCCTCCCCTTTTTCTTCAAAACAACCTACATCCTTGAAGTTTGTGTCATCAGACTATGCACTATCTATACTGTATTACTGCCAGCCATCCTATTTCAAATTACCCCTTCCTTTTTGTTTTACTGAAGGCTTAAGATTCACTTGCTCAGTCTATTTCTCTGTTCTTTTATTCCTTGCATCTTTCTTGTTGATGCTGGAAATCAAACAAAAACCTGGCCTCTTATTTCTTGGCTTTATAAATTCTCAGCATCTTTTGACAACCAACCTTAGCTACTTACTTTTTAGGAAGGCTTTTGACTTCTGACTCCAATATTCTCAATTTTCAGTCATTTGACCTGATTAGAAACTTCAAATAACTTAATCATTTTAAACCTATTCATCACTTCATCCATGTCCTGTTTTCTTTCTTTACCTATTTTAAATTCTGTGTCCTAGAAATCGATTTACTCTCACTGACATCCTTAATGCCATCATCTTTCCACCTATCTGCCAAAACCCTAATCCTGCTTATCCTTCAAAACAAGCATATTTAATGTTGAGCCTGCACATGTAAAACTGTTTGTCACAGGAGAAAAAAAATCACACAACTGTGTTGCCATGTTTTATTTAAAAAATTTGTACCAAACATCAAATAGATATACCATACACCTTTCAGCTATATGATTGCATTCCCAGGCAAATATGCTTTCTCACTTTCCAAAGCAACCATTTCCTAATATTTGGTCATCACATCTCTGCTATCAGTTTGATAACCATCAATATCTTTGGCTTATCTCTGCTAAAAAATTTAAGAAATTGGATGAGAAATACCTGGTTATTCTACCACCAAATCTAACAACTTGTTTTTTCAATGTATATGCACTTTTTTCTTTCTGTAGGAAAAGTACTCTGGGAATCTGTACTGGGTACATGTGCCTGACTATCAAGAAAAAATTACAAGGCAAACCAAAATGGAAAAATAAAACACAATTTGAAGAGGCCAAACAAGCATCAGAATCAGACATGGCTGAGATGTTGGTATTATCAGACTGGAAATTTAAAATAACTGATTAATATACTAAGGACTCTAATGAAAAAAGAAGACAACATGCAAGAACAGATGGACACTGTAAGCAGAGGGATGGAAACCCTGAAAGCGAATCAGAGAGAAATACTAGAGATTTAAAAAAAAAAAACTGCAACAGAAATGAAGAATGCCTTTGAAGGGCTTATTGGTAGACTGGACACACACAACTGAGGAAAGATCTCTTAGACTGAGGATATTCAACAGAATCCTCAAAAACTGAAAAGCAAGGAAAACAAAGACTGAAAAAAACAAAACAGAATATCCAAGAACTGTGGCACAACTACACAATGTGTGTAATGGAATACCAAAAGGAGAAGAGAAGAAAAAGTAACAGAAGAAATATTTTCAAAAATAATGACTGAGAATGTCCCCAAGTTAAAACAAGTGGAGAAATATTTCATGTTCATGGATATAGATATAAAGACTCAATATGGTCAAGATGTCAGTTCTTCCCATCTTGATCTTTATAGTGAATGCAAACCTCATCAAAATCACAGAAGTTATTTTGTGGATATTGAAAAACTGATCCTAACATTTTATGGAGGCAAAAGATCCAGAATAGCCAAAACAGTGTTGAAGGAGAAGAAAATTGGAAGACTGATACTACTCTAGTTCAAAACTTACAATAAAGCGTCAGTAAATTAAGATAGTGTGGTATTAGTGAAGGTTTGACAGACTGATCAGTGGAACAGAACAGAGAGTCCAAAAATAGATCTACATAAATATAGTTAACTAATCTTTAACAAAGGAGCAAAAACAATGCAATGAAGCAAATACAGTCTTTTTCAATAATTAGTACTAGAACAACTAGACATCCACATGCAAAACAATCAAACAAAAAACTGAATCTAGTCACAAGCCTTGTACTCTTCACAAAAATCAACCAAAAGTAGATCAGATTAACCAAAAATAGATTCTAAATGTAGAATGAAAAGCCATAAAACTTCTAGAAGATACCATAGGAGAAAGGTAGATGAGCTTGGGTATGAGGATGACTTTTAGGTACAACACCAAAATCACAATCCATGAAGAAATAATTGACAGGTTGAACTTCACTAAAATTAGAAGTATCTTCTCTGCAAAAGACAATGTCAAGAGACTGAGAAGGCAAGCCACAGACTGGGAGAAAATATTGGTAAAGACACATCTGATACAGGACTGTTATTCAAAATATACAAAGAACTCTTAAAACTCAACAATAAGAAAACAATCCAATTAAAAAATGGGCAAAGACCTTAACAGATCTCACCCAAAAGGATATACATGTGGCAAATGAGCGTATGAAAAGACACTCCACATCGTACATCAGTCATCAGGGAAATGCAAATTAAAGCAGCAATAAGATAGTTCTACATGCCTATTAGAATAGTCAAAATCCAGAACATTGACAACACCAAACACTTCTGAGATATGGAGCAAAAGAAGCTTTCATTCATGGCCAGTTGGAATTCAAAATGCTACAGCCACTTTGGAAGACAATTTGGTGGTCTCTTATAAAACTAAACATATTATCATCGTATGATCCATCAGTTGCACTCTTCAGTGTTTATTCAAAGGAGCTGAAACTTATTTCCACACAAAAACTAGCTCATGGATGTTTATAGCAGCTTTATTCATAATGGTCAAAACTTGGAAGCAACCAAAATGTCTTTCAGTAGGTGGTTAGGTAAATAAACTGTGGTACATCCAGACAGTGTAATATTATTCAATGCTAAAAAGAAATGAGCTATCAAACCATGAAAATACACAGAGGAATCTTAAATGCACATTACTAAGCAAAATAAACCAATTTGAAAGGGCTAATTATTGTATGATTCTAACAATATGACATTCTGGGAAAGACAAGACTATGGAGACCAATAAAAAGGTCAGTAGATACCTTGGGTGTGGGGGTTAGATGGGATAAATAGACAGAGAACAGAGGATATTTAGGGCAGTGAAAATACTTTGTATGATGCTGTAATGATGGATGCATATCATTACACCACTGTCCAAACCCACAGAATGTAGAACACCAAGAATTAACTGTATTCTAAACTATTTACTCAGGGTCATTATGATGGGTCACTGTAGGTTCATCATTTGTTGCAAAGTCACCACTTTGGTGGAAGATGTTGATAAGAGAAGTTAGGCATTTATGGGGGTGGGGATTTGTAGGAAATCTCTGTATCTTACACTCAATTTTACTATTAACCTTAGACTGCTCTAAAAAAAGTCAATATAAATTCTTATAAATTCTAATAAAGTCATTAATTTCTGAATTTGCTTGCAGACTCAGGTCTGTGTTTCTCAAAGGTTACTCTCTTTTCATCAGCACATGAAATTTTCAGTTTAAAGTAATTTGTTCATATTTTTAAGAAAGTGAAATGAAAGAGAAACTTATTTTTTCTCATTCATTTTTTACTATTTGATCTATGCTATTATTTTGTAGATTTAACCGCCCAATCTATTTTTATTTACTTCCACCTTTTGAAGATTAGTATATTGTTACTTCTAGGTATTTCCCCTAACATTTGTATTTCATTTGTAACTTAGCTAATGTTTTCTTTCTCTATGTGTTAAGCTATAGTCACCTCCACCAACTTAACCCTTATGATGCAAATTACTGTTTGCTACAGAAATTTCACTCATATTTTAATATTTCTGTTCTACATAGATACACTCTAGTTTATGTATTTCATTCTTGGAGTGTCTGTTTATAAGTTAAAACACCATCTCTTTGAAGACAGGATGCCAAAAGCTCAAATCATTCATAGGAAAAAAGCAGCCAATATTGGGGTATTTAAATATAATTTCCCTTTAATGTTAAAATACAATTATTTTAAATGTCATAGATTGATTTTTCTGAACTTACAAAATGTAATATTAGAAAAATAGAACATATTACAGAAAAGATACACTGCTGTAAGTATTAGAGCTTGCCTCAAATGGATGCTGCATTTCTGTATTTATAACATTGTCTAATACTAAAAGGAATTAAGCATAATCAATAAGAATTTATCAAAGTGTAAAGCACAAAAAAGTAGAGTTGTGTTACAAGTGATATACAGAAAGTGTTAATTATTGATATTTATTTTCCACAAAACTCTTAAATATCTTTTATAATAGCTATTTCTTATACAGGTCTGTGACTTTTCAAGTTAAAGATATCTAACCAAACTTTTTTCGTTCTTTCAGATATATCCAGTACTTAAATGAAATCCCCAGATGACTAATTTTTTGGTTTTCAAAAAAAAAAAAATGGTTTGTAGAGACAAGTATAGAGATTAAATGCTTATAAAGCTCATCATATTCATTTAAGTATTACACAATGGCTGTTAGATTTTGGCAACATTTTCTGTCTGAATATCTTGAAGCTGACACTTTTAAGATAATGTCTATATTCTGTTTAAGCTGGGGAACCAAGGAGTTAAATTTGCATGCTACCTACCACCTGTATATAAACATACAGAAAAAAAGATTCTTATAACATGAGCTCAGTAAGGCATCATGAAAATGTCTGATTATATTTTGACATGGACAATTTAAAAAGAACTAAAAACAAAGATGTTTCTGAAAACACAGCTCACTTTCTGACATATGTATGCTGTGTAAAAATATGATTTATAGCTAATTTATGAAAGTAGATTTTCTAAATTTTCTCTTTATTTTTAAACTGGAAGTAAATATTCTTAAGAGAAATAGTGTCACAGAGTACTGAGGAAAATAGTTTTCATAAGTAATTGGTAAAGATTATGGCTTGATTTGGGGACATACATGCTAAAGGTACAATTTTCCCTTGGTTGTAAGATGACATTATTTGAGACTATATCACTGATTGAATATCTGGAGAGATGATTAACCATAATACCCTTCATGATAGTATTTTTTTTCTAGAAATCCTGCTCACATACTATGTTAATATTTTATTTCTTTAAATTGTGGTTTGCCTTTAAACTATCATTAAATTTGTAATGTGTATGCTGCATTTATGTAATTACTTCATCTTAGGGTTGGGATTAATGAAAAAAGTAGCCAAAACAAGGAATGTATCTCACCAGATGCTTTGATTTTTCTTTGCTTAATTGAAATAAGAAGTTCCTAATGTTCACAAATAATCAGGGTTTACAACTTCTGTGTTTTGACTGAAAAACTTACTATAATGAAGGTTAACAATAGTGGTTAAAATGTTTCACCCAGGGAAGAGAAAGTTTACTATTAGGTACTTATCTCAAAGAAAAGTAAACTAATTGAGCTGATAATAGTTGAACAATCCACCCTTCCCTGCTCCATTTCCAAGTCCTAGAATGAAATGCAATAATGAGAAATACTATGTGATCGGGAAGGCGTGGAGACAAAAGAACTGGGTTTCTATGATGGGATTTTCTTGCTGTGATTGTCCTATAGCCATTCTTTTTTTTGGTAACACCCTGAAATCCTAATCTATTCTTTCAGTTCCTTTTTGGGGCAAGAACTCTTAGAGAAGATCTGTTGTCTAAGGAGAATCATTAACGTGGAAAGAGAAGGAATGACTAAGCCCATGGGAGCCTCTGTCCTTGGGCAAGAGACATAAAATTAGCAAGAGGTAATGGGGAAATTCATGTTTTTTCTACCTTTTTGTTGTTAATACACTGAATATATACAGGTTTCTTTTCCTTTAAAAAATATATTGGTGATAAAGTTCTTAATTTAAAATATGTGAGGAGTAACATCAGCAAAAATGCAGACTAAGAATCTCCAACCTCTCTTTCTCCCACAGAAGCATCAAAAAATCAACCACAAGCTGAAGGACCTCTAGGAAACAATTGAAGGTTCATGGCGGTGAAGCAAAGGCCCAATCAAGATAAAGCTGTCTTCAAAATGGTAGGATGTTTTGTGTTGTTTTTACTCACATTTGCACTGTCTCTGGTGCAGTGATGGTCTTATTAATTGGTGGCAACCTGGTTCCCAGTCCCCCTCTTTGAACTGGAGAGAGTAGAGCAGACCTTACTTGCAAGTTATCATGTATGTCTCTTCCAACCTGTTTGGAGGGTATCTGAAACACTTACTCACTCATCTCTTTCTCACATAACTAGAAACACAGATGGAAAAAGCAGCGGGCACTATTGCAAATTACCCAAAAGTCATCAAAAGATGAATGGATAAACAATGATACATACATACAATGTTATACTATTAAGGCTTTAAAAGGAGTGAACTCCTGACATATGCTGCAACAGGAATGAACCTTGAAAACAATATGCTAAGTTAAATAAACCAGACCCCAAATGACAGATACTATATGATTCCTCTTATATGAGATATCTTGAATAGGCGAATTCATAGATATAGAAGGTCTAGAAGAGGATACAAGAAGTTGGGTGAGTTAATTCTTAGCTAAGAATTAAAAGCATCAGGTGTTTTTTTTGAAGAAGATGACATTTTTGATTCAAAGAAATGACTTTCAGATGAAGGATTCACTGCCCATGCATCAGCATGAAGAACTCCAGAGATCACTTCCCTAGAAAAATTATTAAAAAAAAAAAACAAAACAGATAGTATCTCTGGAAATGTTTCCTAGGGCATACAATAAAAGAAGAAACATTTACTAAATAAAATCTACTAAAACTTGGTTAGGATAGAAAGAGTCTGGCATTTGAACCACAACCCAGTTCCTTCCTGCATCAGCACGTCCAGATGTGTCCAACCAAGAGCCCAAAATTGTGCTCCAGCTGTCGATCAACAATGTGTTTAAAATTTCTTTTTGATCTCCTTCTAAGCCAAATCAACCAAAGTCCATAGAGGTAATCTTTGTGCCTGTAATGTTTTATTTAGTGGCTCTATTCAACCAGCTTCAGCCTCTAATTTGGGCCATATAACTTTCAAATCTTGTATGCAAGTGAAGCATGTATTTACCTCCCTGTGGTCTCATTTAAGTTTTGTGAATACCTAAATTATAACTTACCAAAGCAGGAGGCTCTTCTTAACTTACAGATGTGTGTAAACATTTCTGATAATTTCTGAATTATCTTCTCCTTGTTTTTCACTTTGATTTTCTCAGATCATTGTTTTTATGGTTCTGCATTCAATGCTTTCATTTTGCTAAATAGTTTTTCCTAAATACAAATTATTTGAGAAGTTCATATAGTTGACACTCTTCCTAAAGACTCATGTTATACTTTCATGTTGGCTTTTCTCTATATGACTTTCCTTCAAATTATTAATGTAACTGTAAAGTATGAGAAACTATTACTGGAGAGCTTCATTCATAGTCACTTGGCTGTTTTTAGACACATACATTTCACTGTAGCTGAGGATAACTTGTAATGGTATCATTTGATAATTCACCTTGATAATTACAAACCCAGAGTTTTATATCATTTCTGCAAAGTCTTTAACAATCTTCCTTACTGAACTTATGGTACCCAATAGCTAAGGCTCATCCTCCTCCTCCGTAGCCAATGTTAGATACAGAAGGAATGGTGCTTTCCTTCCCATGGTACCATCTCACCTCCTTTCCTGTGCAGTACAGCTCAGCACATTTAAGGCACTTGAAGGCTTAGGCCTGTAGGAGGTATTTGATGTCAAGATGCGTAACAGACACCCCCCTCCAAATTAACTACAAAGTCTCTTAATCCATTCCTACTTTACTTTCTCATTCTTTTTTTTTTGCTTTTTCTTTTTTTTGAGTCTGCTGGTTTCACATTCTCTCAATTTTTTTTCATTCCCATTCTTCCATTATTTTGTTCATTCCTAAGTAATATCCAATGTTCTTGACTATGATCGTTAAGTCTTATTTTAATTAGTAATAATAATAATAGCAAAAGTTACTGACTTTATGTCAGATATTGTGAGAAAAGATTTATCTACACTATCACTCCTTTTATAACCTGACTGTTGAATGCATTGGTTAATACATTCTCGGGTTTCTCAGACTCTGAGGGCCTTCCACCATTAAAATGCCTGTGCAGTTATATCTCACTCAAAAATAAACATTCGTGTAGTCAGGGTTGTGACATCATCAATCAAGACATTCCTGGCATTAGGAATCAGATCTAGAAAAGAGAACAGCTGGCCTCATCACTTTTTATTCCCTAAGAGACATGATTAGTCTTTTAGAATTCATGTTCCACCTACCTACACCAGATTTCTACTGAATGTTCTGAAACAGTATTTTATTCATGAAACAAAATGAAACAAATGTGAGAAAAATACATTCTTTTTCATTGTTTAAAGCTTAATGATGAAAATTGTTACATTTTAGTTACTTTAGTCCCTCAAATGAACCCAGTGAAAAAAAGTTTTGGTATAATATTATAAAAATAAATTTTCAATAGGCTTTTCAGAATTAAAAAAGCATGCAATGAATCAAATGATTCTTCTGTTGGAGCTCTCAGAATTAGACACCAATGCAGAAATTAACATTTTACCCACTTCTGTCTCCTGCTTATAAATAAAAATTTGTATACCTTTCCAGATAGTGAAGCACACATTCTGCTGTGCTGCTTCTGTTCCAAGGGTGAATGAACAGAAGTGTTGTTGCAAATGGTATGATTAAATCTTACCCCAAACTGTTTTGTTTCTCACAACTTCTAGAAGAATAAAAAAAAATCTACTTTAAAAATATTTTTATGAACTGGGGTAATGTTAAGTCACTTAACAGTTTTTCTGTTTATTCTTATCAGAATTGGGTAGTAATCATATTCCTTAGTTGTTTTGGCTGTGGAAGATTTATTTAACCACTCTAAGACTTAGTTTTCCTGTCTTTAAAATGGAAATAGTGATAATAGTTTTTATTGGGCAGCTGTGAGGATAAAATTAAGTAAATACAAGCTATTTGACAGGTCTCTTGTTCTAGTATAAGGTGATTGCTCCGTCTAGATCATGATAACTGTTCATCATTATCATTATTGCTCAGAACTGTAAACCAGCTAGTTATTTCCAATAACATAGCCTTTTATAGTTATAAGTAAAAACATCAGAAAAGATGTTCATGATTTATTTAAATCTTCAGGTCACCCTAGGAGGCTAGTTATAAAGTGTTAGTTATTCATATGTTACTAGAAATAGCTATACTTCCCAACCAGGGCACCCTACTTAGTAAATATGGGAATTCCAATTTCCTTTGTTTCAAGGAGAGTGAAACGCATATTGCAAGGAAGCCCAAATATTTTTTTTTCTTTTTTTTCAGTTTCCTGTTGAGTCAATAGTAAATGTTTGAATTGCCCACCTAGAAAGATTTTCTTTGAGTAGAAAGTGCTGGGGTCATTTGAAAACTCACTTGATACTATGCTGGAAAGAGAATAGCTGTTCTCTTGGGCTGGCTAGCAGTAGATGAAATAGCTTTTTCTCTCCCCTTGCCTCATCCCCCACCACCGTCACTCATGCCCTTTATAATATTCGACAAAAGCATTGCTCAACTGCATCTTGTCTGACAGTGAAGGTACATAAAATGCCCATTTTGTTTAAATGAATGGCAGTAACCTTTTTGCTACACTAACTACTACTGCACCACAGGAAACAGCATGCGTTCTGCTTGTATCACTTCTCTTTCAGCTCATGGTGTCTTGCAGGTGATATAAATCACAATCTCCTTCAATCTGATAATCATTTAACATGAGATCCCTGTGCTGTATTCAAGTAGGTCCTTTACTTTTTGACACACCTGATGCTTCTAAAGCTGTATACTCACTGATTAAAAAAACAGATTTTCTTAAAGAAACAAAAATAGTCAATAGCATAGTCTCAAATCCTGCAGTGCTGGCCTGTCTTTAGAATCAGTCTCAATGACTATTTAACCTTTGTCCTTGTGACATTCGTTTATAAAATATTGATTAATTTTTGTTAAGTACTAGTCTCACCTTAAGAGCTGGGGATTTAGTAGTGAATAAATATTATCACCTACATGAATTGATCTATTTTGTTCTTCATTTCCCCTAGGATATAAAATAACAATTTATATATGTATTTTATATAGTATTTAGTAAAAATATATTTTACACATATTTATTATTTTTGAACTAGTAGAAAAATTAATCAAGTCATATAAATGCTTCTTCCTGGAAAATTCATAACACTGTTTCATTGCTAAATGATACACTCAATATGTACAAATTAGCCAGGGGCAATATTTAAATATAAAAACTTGACAGTATAAAATCAATGTATAAGATTTAGACAAATTAACCAATTCTCAACATCAAGGATCATATAAAAGTCAAATTTGTGAAATCATACAATCACCAGTTTAAACTCGCTATTTTATTTTGAATTTACCCAGAGATATACCCTGAGGCAAGTATTTTGGTGCAAAGAATTTCTTTGGGAGGGTCCCAGGAAATGCATGTAGGGGGACATGGAAATGAGACTGGAGGAAAACAGACTATTAAAGTGTTAACAGTTAAGCACGTGCTTACTGGATTAAAGAAGCTCAGTCTGTTGGGGAACTCAGCTCTATATCCAATGTAGAACACCTGACTCAGAATTCTCTCACCTGAGGGGTGAGGGAGCTGAGGTTATAAAAGCTTCCATTTGTTATTGCTTGAAAGCTGCTTCTCAGGGCTGTGAACTCTTCGGTGCTTCTAGCTTACTGTGATGGCGGATGAGACGCCTCCAGAATCCAGAGGAACTCTCCAGGCAAAGAAATGTAAGTGCCAGTGGTTGGAGGTCTGCCCAGCATGTACTGAGGAGGTAAGGAGGCGGAGACATAGCTAAGGTACTTATGTCTTTTATCAAATTCTAACTTACTAATCAGTTAAATAGATAAAACAGTGGGGAACAGCAGCAACAGAAACTAAAATGAGAAGCTTACGTTGATTGACACATACCTGGATTACTGTCCCACAAATACTGAGCCATGATCATGGTTCCTAGGCTCCCCTAACCACCCAGACTAGTAAGGTGCTCGTTCTGTGAATTCCCATAGCACTGTATGCTTTCTTAGTCATAATTTATTAACCTTTATTGTTATTATTTTGGGGTATCTAATTGTCTATGTCCTTTTGCAAAAATAAGATCTGCAAACACAGGGATAATATGCATCTCTTTTAATGTCATATATCCTAATAATTAAGAGAATGCCTACCTCATAGGAGGTTTTTTGTAAATACCTGATGAATAATGGATGAATAATAATTTTTCAACGCCATTCAAAAAGAAAAAATGAAGGATATGTTTTAATAATGAAATATACATTTAGGAACTGCTTTTAAATTGATTTAAATAATATTCATGTCTTATAATAACCCAACAGAATAGCATTTGTTCTACTTTTTTTCCATATGTGGCTTTATACTCACTTGGTGGAAATCATTGTAGGGATTTAAATTTCAGTTAAATTATTTTCAGTTTAATCAGTTCGCTGGTAACTTCAGAAAGTTACTGTTTATCAGGGTGAGTTTGGGATTTAATAGGTGTTATGATCTGATAGCATTTGCTTTTGATCTAAATTTCTTTTCAGACTCAGATAAGAATGTCTCTAAACTGGCAATAACAGAAGTACTAAATAGCAAATGTATTCAGAGGTCCAGGTGATGCTACTTTGAAGAAAGAATAAACCCTCAGAAAAAGTAAAGGGAATCAGCAGAGCACTTAATTAGCACTTGGCCAGCCCTTTCTAAAAGAATGTTTACTGGCTAATACAATATGTAACGTTGATTCTTTTCTAATGTTTTTGTCTGTGCTTTGATTTGGTAAAATGGCTAAATAAATGTTTTCAGGTTGAGGAAAAAAGAAATGTCCTCTCTGAGTGATCCTGTATATATAGGGGTTTTTTTTTTACATGCTAGCTTTTTGAAGTTGTGAGAAGCAGTGAATTAATTTTCTTGATTCTAAGAGGGAATAGAAATACGGAGGGGAGAAAAGACTCAGGAATATACAGGTAGGTAGGTAGAAATATAGAGAGACTTTTTTTTGAAAAGCTTTACAGATTTACTGCCTTGGAGAAAGTGAAGGTTCTCAGAAGTTTTTTAACTAAATTTGACAAACAGATGACAACTGAAAGTAGAAAAAAGGAAGTCTCATGTACTCTAAAAAGCTGACATTTTAGGCAACATGTTTGTTTTTTCCTAGTTCTAGAGATTTTACCTGTGTTTCTTAAATGGAGAGTTATGATGTAAGGTAATGCTTAATGTCATAAGAGAATATAGTAAATGATAGGGCAGATTCAAAATGTGTTGTTACCATTTTTTCCCATGGCCTTGTAATATGAATAATTTATGCCTTTATATGAGCTGAACTCTATACTAGAGTTTGCTAAAATTTAAAATTAGAAATCTATTATGTTAATTTGAAAAACTTTGCCTATACTTGTCTGTTCAACATTTTCACTTTAATGTCTCAATGGCAGCTGAATATACCCAATGATGAACTCATGATTCCTCTTGAAATGTAATTTTATTATGTTCAGTGTCCTCCTGAAAGGTACCACCATCTAGACATTTGTGCCAAAACTAAGCTTAGGAGACCCCATGACATCTTTGTCTCCTCATCCCGTGTTCAATACTTGTTCTTCCTGCTTGTCTCTCTTACATTTCTCCTGAATCTGACCATTTTCTCCATCCTAATGGCCATCTGTCCATATAAGGCAAATAAGTGTGCCTCAGAAAGAGCAGCATATGAAGGAAAACTGGGTATTTTGTGGATTTCCATTGTTTTCCCTTACCTTCCCACATCACTTTTAATATCATGAAATCAAGTCTTAAAAAATCTGATATTATAGTTTTATACAAGTTATAGTATATATATGTACATTTCTATTTCTATATAACATATACTTCTACATACATTTACAAATCAGTATAGTGCTATTCAAACTCTTTATTTTTTAATGAAAACATACCACTCCAATAATTCGGAACTGAGAAATTATACAATTTATAGAATTCCCATAGCACCTCAGATAAAACTTATCTTATGAGATCGTTGAGTAAAATGTATCTTTGACTGGACAGCAAATGAATGAAAGGTTAAACCCCCTTTAGCTCCCTCACTGGCAGTTTGATTGCTCACCTCTGTAGCTGCCATATATCATTGATTAGGAGGGATCAAACTCATTGCTAACTCTGGAATATCAAAGTGGAGAGATTAGTCAAACTCTACAAACCCACAAAGATTGTCAGAAGACCAATGATTTTTTTCCTGGACTGTTAGGGATAGACTTACTTTGAATGAATTAAATTGATGAGTTTAGAGAGAAGTAGGATGCTATTAAATACATTCCTTGTGATTTTACTGAAGTCTCAATAAGAATCAACAGCTCTGTCAAAGCTGAAACATTTTAGCTTTCAAATGTCTAAGTCGGCTGGCTCATGACCATCCTTACTTATCATAGATCAGTTATTTCAATAGCCTACTCAATTAGCACTGACAATTATGGCAGAGCAAAGCCTGCAGTTATGGATTAGTGTCACACACTATTGCAGCAAAAGGGAAATTATAACTTACACTCTTAAAAAGTAATAGTAATAAATGGTTCTTATGTTACATTTTAAAAGTTTTGCTTTTGCTTTTTGATAAACCTATTAACAAATAATTTAATGAGTGCGTTTAGGACTTGGAACAGCATCAATATTTTTCAGATGCACAAATTTAGTAGCTTTTACATGAGGACATGCTTTTTTATTTCTAGAAATATACTAATAGTTTATAATGTTATTTTAAACAAAAATACTTTATAAATCAACATATGTTCTCACATATATTACATAAACACATGCATTTAGGAAAAAAGTATGTCTGTATATACGTATAGTGGGTACTATTTTTGTGTTTGAATATATGGATATAATTTAGCCATTGGTACTTTTGATAACTCAGTAAATTCTTGGTTTGTCTTCCCATAGCACAAAAACAGCTTTTTATATTTTTTTTAAATTAAAAATTCATTCTTTTATTTTAGAAACTAAGGCTCTTTTACCTGTTATAATTTGTTTATTCTTTTCTAAAGTTATTAGAAATCCTTTTCTCAGATACCACTTTTTACTCCCTGATTAAAAAAAAAATCAAAGAACATAATTTTAATAGGCAAAAGACACATTCTTTATTACATACTTGCATTTTCTCCCATATGTTATTTTCCTCTAAGATTCTTGTAAAGAAATCCTAATGGAAAATGGAAGAGAAATATCAAACGGAATATCTTGATCTCACCTGGCTTTGGCGAACTTTAAAAAACCATAGGTCAAAGTATGTTTTGCTCTCACTTTAGCTTTACACTTGAGTCATTTTATTCCATGTTCGTATAACCTTTTGCTTAACAAATGCTCCGTCAGACCCATAGGCTGCTCTTTATGATAACAATACATATGCTTAGTTCTGAAAAGAATTTAAGTGGATAATGAGGTTACAGATGTAACGCTACTATAATCCAGGCATTTAAAGAAAGTGTTATATTATTTGAGGGAGGACCTAAATGAAAGGAAGAAAATACATCTAGTCAATTTTGAGATTATAGGCTTTCATGGAGTAATGGAAATTTATCATCAGAAGTAGAAACTTATCAAATCATACCTGCAGAAAGTTTTGAAATTCTTAACCCATTCATTCCCTACATAGTTATTGGATATTTACTATTCATTAGACCCTGTTCTAAGCTTGAGAAGTATAATGGTGACTTTACAAGACTGTTGTTTCCCTGGTCGAGTTTATAGTGTGTTTGATGTAGAAAAATAAACAGATGAGTATAATACAGTTTTAGAAAGGCCAGAGCCTTTCTTTATAATAATAATAATAGTCACTGAACCACAATATGAGTGGTCATATGACAAGTTGAAGCAATCAGATTTCTTCACCAAGATATTTCTAATTGGAGTTACTCTGGGGGAAATTCTTTTTTGCTTCTCTGGTCATGCAGCTCAAATGTTTGTCCCAGAACTGTCAGTGACCATGTTCATCACATGAAACAATAAAAAAGGCATCCAGAAAGATCACAAGGTTGCTAGAGCATCTCTGATTCTGTTTTTTTTTTATTTAAAGCCTTTAAATAAATCATTCCTTGCCATCAAGCTTATTTACATCTTTCCAGGGTCAGTATGACTAATGACTATGACTATGATTAGTCAATATGACTAATGTGCCTACATAGTTACTCTCATAGCAGTGTTAGTATTATGCAATGAGATGACTTTTCTCCAGAAACGCTTATATAGATGTTTAGATGACAAAGATTTCGATTAATCTCATATTGGAATTTTGGCAGGTGGGGATGAGAGTGAAAGAAAATAATAAAATCCATTTAAAGCTATTAACAAAACAGTGAGAGACTATGGTAAATCCCACATTTATCAATGATTCTTCTGTACTGAAATATACACCTCCCGCTCTCATATCTCCAACTGAACCACTAGGCTATTCAGAACTTCTGCAATAGGGTTAACAAACTGTCTTTTTTTCCCCACCTCAAGCGTGTTTCTTAATGTTTCCAGTATTTCCTTGCCTCAAGGAAAACCTGGTCTGTCTCCAGGATGCACCTTCCTCTAAAGCCTTTTCATGTAGGTGTTGATCATCCTCTAAAAAGAAAAGAGGGTACTCCATCTATTACTCTTATAACCACGTATAGATTAAAATTAGCATGACTAGAACCATAAATAGGTCATTTTAATGGAGTGTTTCATTCAAACTAGGCACTGTTCTAAATTCATTTCTTGTATCATCTCATTTAATACTAAAAGTATTCCATGAAGTAGGCTGTAGTTTAATTTGCATTTGATAAGTGATGAAAACTGGGCCCTTCGTGGTTATTTAACTTCATCAAAGTGACACACCTAGAACAAATTTTTACAAAGCATTGATTTTTGGGTGTGTGTGTGTGTGGCATCAAGAATTCCTGTGAATATAGTTTAAAATGTTGATTTACGAGAACCCATGCCTGATCTGCCCTCCAAGACTCTAGAGTTGTGTGGGACTTGGCAACCTAAATCAGAAAGGTAAATTGAGGCCAGCTCAAATTACTAGAAATTGAGTTTATTCAAAAGCAGCAGAGAAATTGCAGTTTGAGAAGCACGTGCTGTAACCAGGTACTGGCAAGTTCCTTGAGGGTTTGGGGCAGGCTGTATTTATGGACAAGGAGAACAAAGGGAGGGGAGGTCCCTCCAGCATTCAAGGAATAAGTTCATTACCTTGAGGATGGGGAGAGATTCTTGGCAGATGTTCATTGGTCAGGAGATGTCTTTCCCCCACGCCTCAGTTTTACTGAGATATAATTGGCATATAGCACTGTATAAGTTTAAGGTGTAAAGCATAATGATTTGAATTACATATATCATGAAATGGTTATCACAATAAGTTTAGTGAACATCCATCATCTCATATACATATAAAAATTTTTTAAATGTCCTTGTGATGAGGCTTACTCTCAACAACTGTCATATATAACATACAGCAGTGTTAGTTATATTTATCATATTGTACATTATATCCCTAGTACTTATTTATCTTACTACTGGAATTTGGTACCTTTTGACTGCCTTCATCTAATTTCCCCTCCCCATCCTCCTCTTCTGGTAACCACAAATCTGACTTCTTTTTCTATGAGTTTGTTTTCTAAAATGTATTTGACCTTTTAGTTCCTGTTATACAACATAGTGATTCAACGTTTCTATATATTTCAGTATGATCACCACAATGACTCTGATTACAAATGTCACTATACAAATACATTACATATTTGTTGGCTATATTCCCCACACAGTTTATTTCACTCCTTTATTTTGCAAGTGGAAGTTTGTACCTCTCAATCTCCCTCACCTGTTTCTTTCTTCCACTCCCCCTCCCTCCCCCTGACAACCATCTGTTTCTTTTCTGTATCCATAATGGTTTCTTTTTTGGTATGTTTGTTCATTTGTTTTATTTTTTTAAGTTTACACATATAAATTAAATCATATAGTATTTGTCTTCCTCTGTTTAACTTATTTAGCATAATGTCCTCTAGATTCATCCGTATTGTCCATGTTGCCACAAATGGCAAGATTTCATTCTTTTTATGGCTGAGTAATATTCCATGGTATGTATACACACACACATACACATACCATGGAATATTACTCATACACCACATCTTTGCTATCCATTCATTGATAGTTTGCGTCTATAAATTGGGTGTTGTAAATAATGCTGCAGTGAACTTAGAGGTGCATATATCTTTGCAGATAAATGTTTTTGTTTTCTTTGGATAAATACCCAGGAGTGGAAGTGCTGAATCATATGGTAGATAAATTTTTAATATTTTGGATTATTGTGTTTTCAGGTATATTTTTATTTCTTTCAGCTTATTCAGCAGTTTATTAGTTGTTCAGTAACATATGGTTTAGCCTGTATGTGTTGATGTTTTTTGAAGTTTTTTTTTTTCCTTATAGCTGATTTCTAGTCTTGGGGTGCTGTGGTCGAAAGAGATACTTGATATCATTTCAGTGTTCTTAAATTTACTGAGACTTGTTCTGTGGCCTAGCATATGATCTATCCTGGAGAGTGTTTCATGTGCACTTGAAAATGTTGTGTGTTCTGCTGCTTTTTGTTAGAATGTTCAACATATTATCTGTTGAGGTCATTTGGTCTAATGTGTCACTTAAGTTCATGTTTCTTTATTGATTTCCTGTCTGGATGATCTGTCCATTGATTTAAATGGGTGTTAAAGTCCCCTATTATTGTGTTATTGTCAATTTCTCCCTTTATATCTGTTAATTACCTATGTATCTAGATGCTCCTATATTGGGTACATGTATGTTTACAACTGTTAAATCTTCTTGGATTGATCCCTTAATCATTATCTAATGTTCTTCTTTGTCCTTTGTTAGTTTGTTTTAAAGTCTATTTTGTCTGATACAAATATGGCTACCTCTACCTTTTTAAAATTTCTATTTGCGTGGAATGGATTTTTCCATTCCCTCACTTTCAGTCTATTGTGTGTCTTTAGATCAGACGTAAATATCTTGTATCCAGCATATATATATTATATATAATATATATATATATATATATAAAAGATTTGTTTCTCTCTTTTTTGATTAATTAATTTGTTGGGGGGGTAGTTAGGTTATTATTTATTTTTCATGCAGGTACTGGGGATTGAACCCAGGACCTTGTGCATGGTAGGCACCCACACTACCACTGAGACATACCTCCCCCAGGATTTGTTTCTTTTTATGCATTCAGCCACTCCATCATACTCCATCCTTTTGATTGAGCATTTAGCCCATTTATATAGTTATTGACAGGTATGTACTTATTGCTATTTTGTTCATTGTTTTTGTGTTGTTTTGTCATTCTTTTTTGATCCTTCTTTTGCTTCTTTGTGGTTTGATGACTATCTTTAGTGTTGTTTGATTATTTAAAATTTTTGGTATCTTAAGTTTATACACATTTTAACTACCCTACTTTTTACTCCTTCCCCTTGTTTACTGTTTCTAATGTATTTTACATATTTTTGTTTTTTGTATCTTTTAACTACTTATTTTTGATATAGATAATTTTACTACTTTTGTCTGTCTTTTAACCTTCCCATTAGTTTATACATTGTTGGTCGACTGTGTTTCCTCTATATTTGCCTTTATTAATGAGATTTTTTCCCTTCATAATTTTCATATTTCTAGTTGTGGCCTTTTTTTTTTTTAATTTAGCATTTTGTTTAACATTTCTTGTAAAGCTGGTTTGGTGGTGCTAAACTTTTTTAGGTTTTACTTCTCTGTAAAACTTTTGATCTTTCTGTGAAATCTGAATGAAAGCCTTGCCAGGTAGAGTATTATTGGTTGTAGGTTTTCCCTTTTGTCACTTTAAATATATCATGCCACACCCTCTCACCTGCAGAGTTTCTCCTGAAAAATCAGCTTATAGCCTGTGGGAGTTCCCTTGTATGTAACGTGTTGTTTTTCCTTTGCTGTTTTTAATATTTTCCCTTTATCTTTAATTTTTGCCTTTTTAATTACAATGTATCTTGGTGTGTTCCTCTTGGGGTTGATCCTGTTTGGGACTCTCTGTGCTTCTTGGATGTGGGTGTCTGTAGGCAAAGGAAGTTTTCAGCTATTGTGGCTTCTAATATGTTCTCTGTCCCTTTCTCTCTTCTCCTTTGGGACCTCTATCATGCAAATATTAGTATGCTTGGTATTGTCCTAGAGGTCTCTTAAACTGTCCTCATTTCTTTTTACTTGTTATTTTTTCTGTTCAGCTTCAGTGATTTTCAATATTCTTTCTTCCAGCTCACAGATCTGCTCCTCTGTATCATCTACTCTTTTGTTGATTCCTTGTAGTATACTTTTCATTGTGTTTATTGTATTCTTCACCTATGTTTGGTTGTTCTATTTTCTATTTTTTGTTAAAAACTTCTAATTTGTCAGTCTGTTTATCCAATTTTCTCTTGAATTTTTTGAGCATCTTTATGATCATTATCTTGAACTCTTTATTAGACTGATTGCTTATCTCCACTTTTAGTTCTCCACCTGAGGTTTTACCTTTTTCTGTCGTTTGTTCCATCGTTTGTAACACGATCCTCTGTCACCTAACTTTGCCTGATTTGCTGGTCTTATTTCCATATATTTGGTAGGTAGTTTATGTTTCCTGGCTTTGGAGAAGTGTCCTTTTGTAAGAGACATTGTATGAGTCCAGCAGTGCACCACCCTTTAGAGCTGTGTGCTCTAGGGCTGCCCCCTGTGTGAGCTGCATGAGTCCTTCTGCTGTGGTAATCTGACAACTCTGGGTGGTTTGGTAGGCATGGCTGGACCCCTGTCTGGTTGGTTTCCAGGCTCAGACTTTTTGGGAAACTATGGCCTACTGGTGGTTGGGACAAAGTATTGAGGAGGCTGGCTGCAGAGTCCTGGGAGTCCCAGGGCTGTTGCTGACCCACTGGTGGGTGGTTACAGTAGGTGGATACAGGGCCCAGGGTCCAAGATCTAGTGTCATCTTGCTGGTGGGTGGGGCTGGTTTTACACACTGTTGGCTACAGGGTCTGGGGTCAAAGCTTTAGTCTATTGGTTGAGGGGAGGTCTATGTCCCAGTATCTCTGGCTGCAGGGAACTGGGATCCTAAGTTAGTGTGCCAGCCTGCTGATGGGCAGGCCTGGAGGCCTGGTGGTCCAGAGGCTGGTGCCTGCCCATTGCGCTGTATGACCTGTTCCTATGGGTGGTGCTGGCTCACTGGTGACTGGGGCTCTGTCCTGGAGTCTCTGGCTGCAGGATTCTGGGAGTCTCATAGTTGCTGTTGGGCTGCTGGTTGTCATGGCAGGGTCCCAATAGCTGTCTGTAGGGCCCCAAGCGATCCTGGGGCTAGTGCCAGCACACTGTTGCACAGGGATTAGTCCTGAGCCCTCTGGTGGGCAGACCCAGGTCAAAGGGTGGCCGTGGGCCCGGGGGCCTTAAGGCAGCAGGCCTTCCGTGGTTTGGATCTTTGTCCACCCAGCTAGTTGCTTGGCCTGAGGTGTCCCAGTACTGGTGTGTGGGGCCAGATCTCAGCATTAATAAGCTAGAACAAGGATTCGAGAATGTTATTTGTCAGTATCAGTGACCTCCTGGTAGAACTAACTCCCTAAAATGGCTGCTAATAGTGTCCGTGTCCCCAGGGTGAGCTCCAGTTACCTCCTGCCTCTCTGGGAGGCGCTCTAGAATCAGCAGTGCGTACCCTTTAATAGTGGCGTCTCTACACCCTACGGCCCTCTGGCCCTCCTGAAAATAAGCCCTGCAGGCCTTCAGGGGCAAATGTTGGGGGTCTGTCGTCTTGAAGTAGGACCCCTGGGCAACCAGCTCAAAGTGAGTTTCATACCCCTCCCTCCTTGGGGGAACCTCTCAGACTGTAGTCTTCCTCCTGTTTGTGGCTCACCGACTCAGAGGATGGGTCTTGATTATACCGGGATTCCACACCTCCTACCTGTCTCATTCTGGTTCCTTCTTTCTGTCTTTAGTTACAGAAGATCTTTTCTTCCAGTCTTTCTCATCTATAGCTCTTCTTTAAATAGTTGTAGTCTTGGTGTTCCTTTGTAAACTTAGTCTTTCTACTCTGCCGTCTTGGCCACTCCCTGAGAAGATTAGTCTTAATGTTTTAATAATCAGGCATTTACAGAAAGTCAGTCTCTCAGCTCTAAAGTTCCCTTCTTCTGAGGGAGCATGCATGAGATTCTCAATTTTATAACATTTGGTTCCAACTCAGATTGAAGTCTTCACAGAGCCAATAATATGGGTTTCTGGAAACTTCTCTGGGTGATATTAGTGCATCCTAAAGTCTGAGAACCAGTGAGCTTAGTATGTGCAAAAGATAGACGGTTTTAACCCAGGTACTCAAGAAATCTGAAATCAGGCATCCTTACCACTATTATAGTACAAAATAGTATTTTTAAATTTGAGAGTCATGGGGTTTGAGTGAGTGGGTCTCAAGGGACTTAATTCAACTCTTGTGTGATGTTTGTTGGTCTTTTATATGTTAAAGATAGTCGAACTAGCCAAAAATATTATGATGTGTGTAATTTTTTAATTTGTTTTACTTACAAAATTAGTATTAGATTCCTGGTCTGTATGAAAAATAGTCTCTTAACAATATTTAATGGCAGACTTTCTTGAACATAATTATTATAACATTTTCAGATATTTTACTTAATTTTAATAAGTTGAACATAATATTGACTCTATGCATAGAGGTGACTTCTTATTGAAGTATTTAAATTGATGTATACTTTCAATAGTGTCCTCAGTGTCTCATTTGACCGCACAGTAGATGAATTTTGAATGTTCACAAGATTTTTTAAATGTTAATGCTTACTATTTGGATGTTAAATTAATATTTCACAGTTGTATATGGTTCAGTTTAGTTTATAGAAATCACACTTGGCTATTCTTAATTTTGCCCCAAAATTATTTTTGTGAATTTTTCATATAACGTGAGCTTATAAATTTAAACATAACTTCTTTTCAACCATACTGATAAAAACGTATTTTAAAATGAAGGGTTTTTTTTTATCTTTCTGATTCACATTTTGACAAGCATCAGCAGTTACTTTGAGCTATGTGACATTATAATTTCCTAGAGCTACTGCATTGAGCAGGACTAAAGCAATGTCCCATCTAATTTGTACCTTTTACACTCTCATAGAAACAGTAACCAGAAAACCAATTTTTTTGTGTGTCTAAAATAACAGTTAAAAAAGGAAAAAGATCAGAGCAAGAACTTCTGTAAATTATGTTAATGAATCCAGAATGAACAGTTGCTTAGAGACCGCTAATATATATATATATATATATATATTTTTTTTTTTTTTGATATGTTAGTCTGCTTTTTTTGTTCTCAATTCTTGGCTATATTTAGTAGATGGGATAGTAAATTGGTTAAATGTAAGAATAATAACAAAGCATTTGCAAGTTTAAAAATGAAGCCCTTGCTTTTAAAGATGAGAACATGCTTGGAGAGCGTCATTTATTATAAATTCATGATTCACTCCATTTCTTCTTTAGCCTCCAACCAGCATAGGCATCTGTTTCATCCTTTCTTTAATGCTGAAACAAGAGAATTGAAATATCATACACCAGCCATTCCTCATGGGCTTAAAGTCTTTTATTCCTTATTCTCTAGTGAGTGCTGATGACAAACTATCAAAGCTCTAGGGAAATTATCCCAGGTGGTGGCTGTGGCAAGAGAAAGGAACATTGCTCCTAAATGGTGGATTGCTTCTGAATGAATGCCTTGTGTTAGATGATCCCCGGTCTCAGCAGGATTTTCAAAAGAGATTATTGACTTGCTGCCCTAATGTCTCAGGCCAACAACCTGTAAATCATATGACAGAGACGACAGAAAGTTTATTTCTTTGGACAGAAAGAAAAAGAATTCAGATTCCCTTAAAGAAGATTGAAACTCCAATTATTGATTTTTGAGAGAGACAAAATTAATAGAGGTTTCTTGCCTTCCATCCAGGCAAATCTCAACTTCAGCTGGCTGAAAATTTTTGTACCTTTAACATCTAGACTGTAGCACAAAATCTGTTGCTAGTTTTCACCCTCCCTGCAAAAATGGAACCTGGATTCATTTTTATTAATTTGTTTTTGATCACTGTTACTTGTTATATTTAAAATACAACAGTTTTTACTTGTGGATATAGTGAGGGACATTTTGCTAGTATTTTCCTGAAGTCAATCTTATTAAAACTTATTTTTATTGGATTCAGTACTCTAGGTGTTTTCTGGGATGGTATTTTGCCATTTATAACTGAAAGATTTGTACATATTATGCTGTGTTACTGGGTAATTTCAGATTCTGTTGGCTAATTTTGAATTGTTTGTGGCAGGTAAATACAATTAGAAATATGACAAATGCTCATCTGTTTCACAGCTGCCTGTGTCTCCCAACTTGAGAGTTGACCAGTCACAATCCTCTTATTATTCTATGTACCTTGCTCCCCATTTGCTACCATTAATACCCAAATAGCAATAAGCTGGGACCCATTAACAAACAAGTCTCCTGCTGTCATAGAGTGTAAAGAGATCAGTTACAAACACAGCAAAATATTATGGTAAATCCTTTTGCCATTTGCACATGTGAAAAAGAAAAGGAAATCCCAAAGTAGAATTTGGAAGGTTTCGTGTACTCACAAAGCAAATGACTCCTCGGGCTTCCACAATGTGCATGCCCTATCAGTGGCCTCGCCACAGTATTTTTCTTATTTCCTCCTCTTCCTCCTCCCCACTTCTTAAATCTTCTAATCCTTTACCTGAACTATCAATATAGGGTTTAAATGTATATTTTAATTGATGCTCTTTAATATCATCTGACATACGTAAAAATTGGAAATAGATTTAATTTTATTAAAGTTTATATTGGCCACATCAAACATATATTGTTTGAGTGGTCTTTTACTTATTTTGGCAAAATACAAACAAGAACAATAAGCAACCTTTTCCCTAAACTTTATTATTTTATATACCTCTGTTACTCCTGTATTTCTTTCCTAAAGAAAAAAGTGGTATTGAAACACTGATAATAAACAAAAGCAGTTAAATTTATGATCTACTGAACTCATAATGCCTAATGCATTCCATTTTATAACATGTTTACAAAAAAACCCTATTCATTTTTTCTATTGCTTTATAGAATCCAAAGCAGATTATATCGTTCTGTACCCACACATACACGCTTCATATTCAAATATTGGGTTCAACTGTACAAAATGCTATTATCAGAACTCCCAGTACAATTTTAGACTGAGTTAATTGCTAACATTTAAAACAATTATTTTTACACAAAACTTGTATTTCGTCCTGTCTCAAAACATAAGAAAATCGAGGTCTTCTAGGCTCACATTTTGGCATGGCCTTAGCTTCCTTGTGCTGAATGTCAACTGCTCTCTGGTTTACAACTGTTACTTTCTGATGAAGCAGATTCATTCCTATTACCTTCCTGATCTGTAAGCATTTCCATTTTAGACCCAGGTTTATCTATCTTCTCATTCTTTCAGAATTCCTTCTTAGTCTATCCAAGAAAAATTTCACTGAAAATAATTCATTTTCTAATAAAGCTCTTTCTTTCATTGTTTGATGATTTTTAATTAGAGGTATGACTTTCATTAAACTCACACCCTGTCTGAATAAGAAAAAACTTAGCTGTACGCTAGCAAGTGTCAAACATGTGAAAGAGTATCATGGAATAAAGACTAATTTCTTGTGGGGTTCCAGAATTGAGAACACAGACTGATAGTTACAAAGAATTTCTAAATATAAGAAGGTATTTATTAATCTATTTTAGTTAGGTTTTGCTATATAACAGAGTACCCCCAAATTTAGTGGCTTAAAGCAACCACCCTTCATTCAGCTCATTGTTGGTGAATTGGCTGCATAGTTCATCTGACCTGAGGCCACCCAGGGATCTCTGCTGGGATCAGACATGCAGTCTCAGTCACTTAACAGGTGATTTAGTAGGCTATTGGCAGAGTGTCAGGGCTGACTTTGTTTCTGTCTTTCCTCATTCAACAGGCCTCTCCACATGCTAGTTGCAGGGTTCCAAAAGATGAGAAGCTGCAACATCTCTTCAGGCCTGGGCTTGAAATTTGGTACAGTGTCACAAAACAATTTCTAAGACCAGCCAAGATTCAAGAGATAGGAAAATAAGATCCCATCCCTCAGTGGGAAGTTTATTGAGGAAGTTGAAGATTATTGAGGTTATTTTTTGTAATCTACCAAGTAGCCATGAAATAGTTCCTTATTTACCAAGGAAAGAGTTTCTTGATAATAAATGCAAAGCCTTTTTCTCAGATTCACCTATGCATGTAAGGTTAGCAACTTCTACTTTGCTTGGTAGCAAAAAACTTTCCATTTTCATAACTGTCTCATAGAATTTTAAACAATTCTCCAATCGTTGTTTTTACATTGAAAAGCGTTCTATCAAGTTTACTCTTCCTGGTAATATAATGCAAATACGTAGGATCTATCTGCCTTAGTTGAGCACAGCCAGCCTTTTCTGCCTTTTCTTCTTTTTCTTATTTAACTCAAGTATTTATAACAAAATATTTTTAAAATTTTTTGATACTGTTATCCATTGCATGAAGCATTTCAAGTTGCTTACAAGTTGGCGGGGAAAACACCACACACAAGCCACCCATCCCTCACTAAAATTTGCCAGGGACACATAAACTTAACAAGCTAGGGTGTGCACAGAACAGGAACAGATGATACACGTTAACACGTGTCCTTTTCTTGGCCCCTTAATATTAAAAAGTGTATATAATCTACTGGATACAGTCTAAGTAGGAATCATTCTGACAAATTTGAGAAAATACACTATTGCAAGCTAGTATCTTTATATTCAGGCTTATATCAAATTTCCAGAAACTTTTAAATCTATGCCCTTTCTTTAAAGGAAATGACTCTGAAGCTCTTGCACCTCTATTACTGTAGAACCACATGCCCAAGTCACTGCATAGCGTTTCCACATAACTACCCTATTCATGCAGTATTAACTAATTGATTTTCCCTGCAACTTTCTTCTTGTATTATTTTCCACAAGTTGTTCTTTTACCACCATGTCCCTAATCACCGACGTACGAAACTTGACTTCTCTTTTCCATTATGGTTTCATATCCAAGTAACTTCTGAATTCTTTTATTCCAGCCTTCAGATCTGCCTCTGCATCCTGTGCCTATTTCCTCTCCCAATATGCTACCCGCCTGGTGTCTAAACTCAGCTTCTGGCAGATTCCACCAAGTCCGAATAAAATATGTACACCCTTAACTATACTGATTTTATCAAAGCAAAATTCTGATATGTCTATTCTTCTACTTTAAAAAGGGAAAAATAAGGGCCAGATTTATGAGACAAATGTGAAAAATTCTTATAGCTAAAATTTAATTTGACTTGCCTAATATTTCCCACTATGCAGTTTGACACATGCATGGTGCATCCCCCAATTCCTTTTGTTTGCTTTTTCTGTTTCCTTTCCTAGAATTTCTTCCCCTCACTGTAATAGTCAAATCATAGGCATTCTTCATGGTCCACTTCCAAATGCTGTCTTCTGCGTGAACTTTCCTATTCTTTCCTTCAGTGCACTCATCTGTTTCATCTATGATTCACCATTACTGATCACTTTTAATGTGATAATTCACTTGCGCATAGGACTCATTTCCCACATTACCTGTCTGGTTCAAGTTGCCTTCTACATGATGGGAAGTGTGCCTCGTAGGCAGTCCACTGTAGATTTGTTCAGTGAGTGAGTGTTAGAATTCAGTCCGGATCCCACATTAGCCTGATTACTTTCCCTTATATCCAGTCTGTGGTGTACTCTCTTTAAAGGCAAAAACTGTGTTTTTTATTCATTTATTTTGTGTGTGTGTGACATCTACTATATAGCATATTGTCTGCTTTCTGGTAGATGCTAAGTTCATATTTGTGTAATTACTGAAATATTCCAGTCTCTGAACTGTCATCTTATAATGAAATACAGCAAGCTGAACCCCCCATTTTGATAAGTTTTTGCTAGCATTAGATCATGTAAGATGAGTATTTCTCTATACTGAAAATATATTTCTGTTGATTAGGATAAGATTTTATTAGAATTTTGGTTGCCATATACATTATAATTAAATTACAGACATGTAAAGTAGATGTCTGCGTGTGTGAGCCTGTGTGTGTGTGTGTGTGTGTGTGTGTCTGTGAAAATAGCTTTTAGGGAAGATGGTATCCTTTTTCAAAGCATTACTGTTTTCAAACTAGGAATGGAATTCCACAGGTACCCCAGTTTAATTTTAGTTCTTATCCCATCCCCTTTAGAATTTTGTGATTCAGATTTTTCCACAACTGTTTTAGTTCATTTTATAATTAGATTTAAAAAGCATACTTTTTTGAAAAATTTTCATTCAAGAGAAAAAGAACAGGACATATTCTATGACAGTTACTAGATAAAATAAGCCAGGCTGACGTAGACATATGAATACTATTTGAATGTATTGAGTGTATTAAATGTATTTGAACTCATTAAATCCAGTTTGCTTAATTATACTAAGAGATCTAAAAGTTATCACTCTCTTGACTTACCCAGTGTTACAATAATCACCAAAAAGTCTGGCAAGCCAAACATCAGGCACTTCTTTGAAAATTCCTAACTTGTACCTTTGTATGCTAATATGTCTGTGACTTTATCAATTAAATTAACTACTATAGAAAGCAGATTAGGCATTTCATATACATGGTACCTATACCCAAATATTTTCAGTACCATTATTTAGTATACTTTCTCCTTTTTTAAATCAACATACACATACATTTTATCACAAGATGGCCAAGAAGAGACGATAGAAAAAATATTAATAGTAAATATCTCTTAAACAACTATACACATCTTATAAAATTTATTTAGGTGAATATTGTTTGAAAGAAAGGGAAAAACTGAGTTTAATTTTTCTTGTCTTGACATAAATGACCATGTCTGGATGTTATATTTAACTTAGTATCACTAACATGCAAAGTTATATGGATTTTTTTTTCTGGAATTAAATCAGTGAAGGTTATTTTTAAAAGGAACACAAAAGTGTAGATGAAAAACTACTTTTTAAATGAAATGTATTTCATTTATCATCTCAGCCCTAAAGGAAGATTCTACTTTTTAGATGTTCATTTGTTATTGCAAGGAAATGAGACAGTATAAAGTCGTGAAGATACATTTGTGCTTTAAACAATCTTACACTTTTTTTCTTTGGATGACAATGAAACACTTCAACGTCTTTTAATAGTATAATCTAAACTGCTGAATTAGAAGAACTCTAAGTATTGCTTTCCCACTTGTATGCCTCATTAATGTGCTCACATGCTTTTTTCTTGATATGAGACTCTGCAAAAGAAAGACTGAGCAAAAAATAAGTTCACCATTTTCATACAACTAAATTAATGGAAGGATTTCTAAAACCTTTTAACAAAACATCATCTAGATCATCAATAATAATAGAGTTTCTCTTAGGAAGTGATTTCTTCACAAGAAATGAATACAGACTGTACTTTGAAAATACAGTTTTCTAAAGTTTCTAAAAAGTTTTCTAATGTTCCATATATAATTTGAATTTCAGAGGGAGGGAAGAAGAGGGGGAAAGAACAAAAAACATATTCTAGGACCAGGATTTGCATTTTTAATACAAATGTCAAGAAACCATTGCTTACTAGAAAACTTACACTTTCTGAAATTAACATTTTCATATGAAACTTCAGACAAAACTCCTATATGAAGGGTCAGCAAAAGTGATTTTTTTAAAACTAGATCACCTTTACTTGGAGAAAATAATATTCCAAAACAGCCACATGATTTGTGAATATATTCAATCAAGAATTGATCATATATGCTAAAATCATGCCTTCCAGTGTCTAGTACATTCAATTTTTGAAGCACTGACATAATTTAGGTTTCATTTTTCTCTTTTTCTGCTTGCTTTCTTATTCTTCAATAACTTTCTATTTATCTCTTCATTCACTGTCTTTAGTTATGGTTTGTTTTTGTTTTTCACTTGTAGCATTATGGCTGTCATTTGTGTGTGTGTGTGTTTAGTAAAGGTACAGACGCATAATGTCTTTCTTTTTCTGATATTTTTGGATACACTGATGATAAGTAGAATTTAGTGGTATTCATACAATTTTTGAAAACATCAGATTTCTGAATAATAAAAGTATTATTGCCTGTGTTTACTGAGCAAAGATTTGAAAGGGAAAACGGCATGTTTTTAAATGTCACTCAATGGTAATCAATTAGAAAAATTTTTTTATTAATAATGTCACTTTATGTATTTTGACAATATGTGTTGCAATAACTGTGGTGATTATTATATCTTACCAGGGAATTAAACATTTTTTCTTTAAGCAATGATGAATTTACTTCGTACGATTAGACAATGAAAGATATTTTCTCTTGGAATATTAAGGATATAATTCCATTCATTTTTGTGCTGTGTTGTTCCCATTCTCTTGTAGGTGATCTGTGTCCTTTTTTTCCCTCTTGGTTCGGCTCTATTATGTCCTTTTGTGTTTGGGCATATATATTTCCTCTAGATACATTTAGGTTTTAAACCTCTTAATATAATTTTTGCTTCAGATTTCTTAGAATTCTTGAATCTTAATATTGGGGTCCTGAAAATTTTTCAGTCATTATTTCTTTTATTATTGACACTGATTTTCTCACTTATCTTCTGGATCCCTGATTTGAGTAGTTGATATTCCGACTCCATTTTTCAAATCTCTTCTCTTTTTTCCCTCTATTTTTGCCTCTCTAGACTACATTTTAGATGTTGAAGACAGAAACACCTCTTGAATATCTGAAACAGATAATTAAATTTATTATTTAATTTAGAGAGAGTTACACTGGACAAGCAAATATAATTGAGGAGAATAAAGTGTTTAGGTTTTGGGAAACATTTGGGGGAAGTTATGTTGGTTACAGAGATGGGAATAGATTATTATCAGTTTAGAAGCATGCTCACTGGATTGAGCGCCCCTTGGAGATTTGCTGACCCTTAAAGTATGTGGCTGTCACTGACTGGTTAACTTTCAGAAGCATGATCACTGAAACAAATTGGCATTGATTGAGAGGTTGAAAATCAATTCTGGAATTTACTTGATACTATGACTATAAACAATCAGTCTTTTTCTGGGAGCATGAGGACATGAAAACAATCATAGATAATTGTTTCTGACATATCTCCTATGGTTCACTAATCCTCTCTTCAACTATGTCTAATTGACTGGTTGATTTATATATTGACTTTATAATTACTACAACTATATTTTTCATATCTATAAGTTATATTGGCTTCTTTTTTCACATTTTACCTGCCCATCTTTAACATTTAATTTTGTTCTTTACTCACATTATATGCAGGCATTTCTGTTCTACATGAAAGAATTCTATTATCTGAATCTTTCACAAGTTTTTTTACTTTCTGATTTTTGTTAAGCTTCTTGTTTTCCTTGGAATTTTGTCTTGAGATAATACTTTGAAGCATATTTTGAAGTAAAGTTCTGCCAAGGAGTTTTATGTATCTTTCAGAAGTACCTTGAAGATGACCCTAACTAAAATTATTTTAAATTCAGTTTCTTACCTGAGATTTATTTTTTAACTACGTGAGAAACATCAATTAAGAATGCAAATGTGACAGTGGAAAGTTGTGGCTAGAAATTCTCAGGAGACTTGTGTTCATCGCCTTAATGCAGTTACAGGTTTTAGATAAATTTACTTGTCCTCCTGGGAACAGTGGGGCTTATTTCTTATACCCCCAAGGGTAGCTAGGTAAATTTCTCAATTCTCATCATTATGTGGGGGTCCTATAACATTCCCCAGCTTTAGTAGACCTTAGTTTTATTTAGTGCTTCACTTGTCTAATGCAGCTGCCCAGATTTGAGCAGAAACTCAGTGTTTAGGTTGGTTTTGATACTTTCTACCAGCCAGGAGTCACAGTTTCATTTATTTTAGATTCTTGGTAGATTCTTTTCACTTACAGCAGCCTAACAGAGGGTAAAATTGTATCAGTAACTTTTTCTATATAAATACTTATATTTAAAATTCTACCTTAATTTTAGTTGTTAATATATCTTCCTTGTATTTTAATACTTACTAATACTATAGTACCTGACATTTTAGTAACTGCCTAATATGTTCTAACTTGATGCTAAGCATTTAAAGCATTATCTCATTCAGTACTCAAAGCGATTCTTTGAAAAGGATGCAGTTATAATCTTTATTTTTATACAAAGGAACTAAAGTTTTAGGAGGTTGAAAAATCAAAGATCCCATATCATGTAATTTTCAAAACTAAAAGTTAAACTCAGTGCATTACTTGCCAAAGCTCTAACAATTAGGCATGATATGTTTTAATTTTTAATAATCTTCCATTTTAATAATTAGATCAGTAAAACATTTTCATACAGCTGATATAAGAAATAAGGACCATGTTTTAGTATGTAATTTAGAATGAATCTCCCACAGTGGTTCTAACTGTAAATGAGGAAGCCAATATGTGTACATTCTTCATGGGAAAATTGGAGATTTATTTGTTAATTGGCTTTGAGATCCTAGGATTAAAGGTTTAAGTACTATCTTTATTAAGGATAAAAACTAATTAAAATTTTAATCTCAAATAATCTTAGGATTAAAGGATATCTCTTAAATTTCTAGAATGGTTAATTGAGATAAACTACTCCTTTATAGTCATACACACCTCTTCTCTCACCTTTTCCCATCTATGATTTTAATTCTGATTACTGTCTTTGGTCAGTGGCAAAAACTTCTTTTTCTTTTGCTTGAAAATCACAAAGTTGCCAATATTTAGATCAAGAATGCCTGCAGTCTGGTTTCAATAGTGACTATTCCCCTACGTCATAAGGATTACCCAAGCAAGATTCAAAAATCCTAGTCTATGAGTAGTCAAGTTTTGAAGAAGAAAGCATTTGCACAATTCATTAAAATGATTTCTAAACACATCTAGGAAATTATCATTAATATAAGGAAATTAAAACAGTTTGCAGCATGGTTCCAGTTATTCTCTTGTCTCTCATTACACTGCTGTTTATTCCATATGAGTTTGGATGGTGACACAGGTTTGGGACTGGCCTTGGTTTACATGAAGAAATTAATATTTTCTACAGACTAGGCTTTTCCCTTTTCTCAAAGAAACCCAACCGACCATGGGAAAACACCCATTTTCTACACAGGGACTATTTTACTTAATGTACTCCACTTGCAGAGTCTAAATGATGTATGTTTAATGTACTTTTATTAAATAATTAGTAAAGAATGTATTATAAATATTACCAGAAAAGGAATACCAACTATATATACATGTATGCATATTTATCCTAGTTTCATTATAGCAAAAAAGAGCAATTAAGCAATCAATTTTGTTTCCATGATTCTGATAAAAATATTCTGAAATCAAAACATAATAAACATTTATGAAAGGCTAACGATGACCAAGTATCTGTATTTTATATTGTAGATCCAAAAAAAAAAAAAAGCCCCTGCTTCCAGTGTTTTATCATTTAATTTGGGAAAGTATGAAATAAATATATTATTGACTCTTATACAAAATATTTTTTAAAGTAAATAATAACAAAGCTGGAGGCTTGGAGCTTGAAGAACAGAAACATTTCACTCTGTTCTACAAATACTATCTATAGGAAGAGAGAATTAGAGCTTGAGATTTTAAGAATGGGTAGGATTTGAGATACTGTTGTCATCTAGTTCTGAATGAAAGGCTCTTAGAAATGAATTTCTCCAGTGGGTTGCTAGGACTTCTGTCAGTGTGGCCTGTGTTACAGGCCACTCAGTTCCAGTGGGTGTTCCTCTTCCTATGTTGTGCCTTTAATATGTATGTTTTCTAGATACGTGGTTTTCACCAATCTTTTCATATTTCATTTGCAGGCTTTCTCTGAATGAGCTTTTGTGGTGTTATGTAGTGTAATGTTCTATTCCTGGAAGTCAGTGCCTTCAAATTCTCATTTATACTCTGAATACAAGATGTTTGAGTCTAATTGGCTATTGGATCTACCTACTTGACTATTCAAACAAATCAAATTCAGTATATATAATAACATACACTGGTATAGTTTTGATTCCAAATAATGATTATACTTAAAGACTGGAAAAACACACTGTAAATGAGAAATAATGATGAAGAACGTCTAATTAATATGGAAGGTGAAGAAGGTCTAAGAAAGGATTATTCATGCTGAAACATAAAGATAAATTACCCAGATGAAAGAGCAAGTTTGGGGGAGAGGGATGGCAGTACAAAGAACAGATGGTATTCTGAGATGTTAAAAAAACAAAGTTTAGAATATCTATGGAATTGCCAGAAGTTCAATGAAAGTAGAGTGTTGAAAGATATGGGGTGGGCAGCGTTAGATGTAGCTAGGAGGGTAGGCAGGAGTCAGTGATGCGTGGCCCCAGATCATAAGCCTTGACACAAGCTATACAACTTGCTTCTTCACATACTTTTTTCTCAAAACTACACATCACTGAAACATTCTCTGTTTAGAAATTCTGTGACTCAATATGTTACACATAAGTTATGTGTATAAACTGCTATGACTTCTGGCCAACATGGTAGCAGATGGAGAATGGGGCAGGGATAAGGGAGTAAAGTAAATAAGTGTGAACTACAGTTCCATGATGGATGCGCTACTATAGCCCACAGAAACACAGGGAGAAGGAGGGAGTGGTATCTTGGGTCTTTCAGTCTTCTTAAGCCTTATCCCCAATCAGATATTTAGAAATATGCATATGTAAACATTTGCACATATGTTTTTAATTTTCATCTATTTGAAACGCATTTACTGGAACTGTAGTCTTCCCTTTAAACCTAGGCATTAAACCTAAGGATTCTTTAAGCTCATATTTTTCTAAATCTGGGACAAATCCTCCTCAGTTGGAATAGTGTCTGAACCTTGCCCACATCCCCAAAACAATAAAATTAATTAAAAATTCTTACAATGTTTCTAGACTAATTCACTCAATTCATAGAAGAGGAAATTGATACCTCAAAGTAATCACATCTCTAAGTGCCTTGGAAAACAAATATCAGATTAAATACAGATTTCCAATTTTTACAAAGAATAAAATTTTCTGAGAGTACAAGAAATAAAAATAAAATGAAAAGCAAAGATATACGGTGATAAAACTCTGAAGTCCTAACAGTTGTTTCTTTCCATTCTACGATAAGTTGTAGGATAAAGTCTTGTTTTCTGTTGGGCTAGACTGAAGACTTTATCTTGAGTTTGGAGAGGTTTTTATTCTTTTTGTTTTTTAAGATTTTATTATATACACCTTGATTGAGCTCCTAAGTCATAATCCCTTTTTCCTTCTGATTACCAATAAATTTGATTTTTAAAATTTTTCTGGATTACAGAGATCTTGTTTAATAGTTACATTTATTATGTAGCTGGAATTTACCTAGTGAGTTAAATAGGATGATAATGTGACCACTCATTAAGAGAAACTGTTAATAAACTGACATTTTTACTGCTGATCGCTAGAAACAATTGCTAGAAACTATCAAAAGTTTCTTACATCTCTTAGATGATTTTCTCTGCATCCAGTTATAACTATTTACAATCAAATGCTGAACATCTCAAACTAATGGTGCCGTTTATTACAGAAAGTTATTTAATGAGTAGATGTTAACTGTATCCCTGACACAAAAGACTTCACAAGAAAGAATTCTTCATCTGTTCTTAATCACTGAAATAATTGTTGTTCAAGTAAATAACATGACCCTATCTAAATTAAGGTGCCTAACTGAAATTTATTTTTGCTGATGAGTAAAATTTTTACATTACTTAATATGTAAAACCCTATACATGCATTGCCTTATAGCAATGTTTTGTGGTATTCTATTTCTCTCACTTACACCAATGTGTTTATTACAATGGCTTTTGAATGAATATGCAAAAGCGTTTTACACATGGTGTGCCAAAGAAGGAGTGGTCATTATTTAAAGCACTATGGCAATGAACATTATAATTTTAAATGTTCTAGATTTGTTTGAAAGTGTAGAACTACAGATACACATGCATATAAAGTATGATTTCCTTAAGTAAGCTGCAATGAAGTGTCATTGAGAATTTAAACATCATGGTACAGCAAAAGACTGTATATAAACCCAGCCTCAATGCGTGTACTTTTGACTGTGTTTCAGTGTTTAGTCCACATAGATACCTGTTTTTAGAAGTTGCTGTGATAATACACGTGTTACTGAAACATAATAAATACACTGTATTATATGAATAAATTATGTTTTCCAAAAAAACTCAACACTAATGTTTTGGCTTACATGGTAAAATGTAAAGATAGATAGAATGAGAGAAAGAAAGAGAGAGAGAGAAAAAGTAAGAAAAGAAGAAAGGAAGGAAGGAAGAAAGAATCCTAGACTCCTAGGAAAACTCACCAAGAGATTGCTTTGTTCAGATCTCCAATAGTTAAAATGATCTTCTGGATTCCATATTTGACTGTTTACCATGGTATCTCTATTATTTCTCTGTTATCTGCTGACTTCTGTAAGGGAGCCACATTGCCCCGTATTCCTTGCCTACCTGAATTGGAAGAGACCATCTTATTAACCCAGTTTCTGTAGAGAAAATCTTGTGCTGTAACTTCTCAAAGTCTAGGCTTTAAGTGTAAACTTAATTGTTACATAAAAACCTTTAGCTACATTTTTTTTTATGAGGTACCAAAAATTGGTGTCTGGTTGTGATCATAGGAAGTTCCCCTCTCCTCAGTGTTCACAACACCAAGAGTTACTTCCTTTCTTCTTTGGGGTGAAATCTGTATTGTGATGTTAGTGGAGATGTTTTCATTAGGGAATGACTGTAAGATTCAGTTTCTATAATATGGAATAGATTTCCTAAGGTTGAAGTGACTTCTGACTTCACACTATCCAACATTCTTCTTTTAGATTCCAGACTGGGCGTTTATTTGTTTACTATTGTAGGTGGAAATGAACCAAAAATAGAACATCTGCATCTTTAGTAGATTAAGCCAGATGCCTGAGAGCACTGACTGGTATTCTGCTACTCTTTTTTTCCCCCTTTTATTCCAATTAAGCATAAAGTAGAATATTCAGCCCTCTTTTGTCTTCTCTCCAACAGATTAATTATCTCTATAAATATCTTAGTGAGTGTTTTTCTCTAAGATTTAGGGCCTCGACATTCCAGAATGTTGAACTTCTAGGATGGCTAATGACACCTTCTTTAGAAGATGTACGCAGAAAAGTATTGTTTTCTATAGCTGGACTGTAATAAAATAAATGATAGTAATTTCTGGGCTATGACAGCAGATGCCAAATTGAGTTCCTTGACCATTATAATACCTCTTCTATCAGTTTGAAACTTTAATATACACATTAAAGAGTTACTGCTTCTGTCATAGCTTCATCCTGCTCAGAAGTACTGCAGATCCTCATTGCTTGCCAAGGGTATTTACAAGTCCTTCATTTATCAGCCAAGTTACCTCCAGCAGTGCAAACTTAGTGAATGTTAGATCGTGTCAAAATCATGCTACCTTCACAGAAGCATGTTTGTGTCTAATGATATGAACCAATTGAGTACTACCGGCTGAAACATTGAAAAAGAGAGTTTAATGAGCTTCTGTGACAGAGTCAAGACTTCTAGGGAGGAAATAATTGAAACATAAGTAAACTGGAGTGATAAGAGAGGTCGGGACAAAGAGATTAACTAGAAAGTTAGAATAAAGTCCAAAGACTGAAGCTAAAACTGAGAATGGCCTGAAGTTTCAATAGGAAAGAGAGAGATGCATGAGGATAAAAAGATTCTGTGGTCAGAGAAGACAGTTCAGAAGGTGATGATTTCAACCTGTCATTTCCTAAAGGAGACCGAATACATGGTACAACTCTGAGTGGCTAAATGGAAGTGGAGATAAAGCTTGTCTGAGTTTGAATTGTCAAATAACTGTGAGGTGAAGATGTTGTAATGATCCTCAAAGAAAATATAGATGCTACTAATTTGAAGAGCTGTGGTTCAGATTTAATGTGTTAAGTGAGAATAATGGGAATGAAACCCTAGGTGCTAAATTCATAGAAGGAATGAGGTAGAAGTGACAAATAAGAGCTCTGTACCATCTAATTTTGACTTCTCATCTGAATGTCCCATTTTGTTGGTCATAGGTCAGATCTCAATCAACACTTAAGTTGTACTTAATCAAATATGAAAACATTGGAAATCATACACTTCAATTTTCATCATTTTTTAAATGAAATCACAAAAAGCCAATTGCAGCTTGATTTTAATCTCTCCATGGATCCTTTTTGAAATAAATTGCTGTAGTTGTGACTGTTTCTCTGGGAAGTTATTGAATATATACTAATCTTCAGGTTCCTATCTGAAAAGTGACAAGCATGACTACAATCCCTGAAATTGAAGAGTTAACAAAGGATGTGCTGTATGTTTATATGTATGTCTTAGAAGAGTGAAAACCAGGTTGAATCTAAGTAGAAGATTAGAGTGAGAAAATAGCAATTTAGTAACCTACTCTATGCATTCACACACAATTACAACTTGTTCAAGAAAATTATATTTATAAATTCCAGAACAGGAACAGTAGTATTCCTTCTAAACATTATGGACGGTTGTAGATGAATATTTCTCTATTTTGCCAGAGAAAAAACAAAAAGAAAATAAATTGGCATAAAGAAGTAAAATACAGAAAAAGTCAAGCATCGATTTTTGCAGCATTTCTGTAGGCATTATTTTGTGGCCAACAATTCAGGTAAAAGATGCTTGACATAGGACTGACCATTACTTCTTACCAGTGTTCTAAGCCCCTTGCTTAATGGGGAGTTTCTTTCTCTAGAGTCCTTGAACATCTCTGGGTGATACTAGCATACCTATGAAGTTGGATGAGAAAAATACATCTGAGTTTGTACTGTCCTTGTACTAAAATTTAGCATTTCCATCAATTATGTATGTGAACAATAATATAATATACCTGGAGTATAACATAGCAATGCCTGAAATTTTGCCAACAATAGATTTTAATATCTTTTCCTGAACGTATTATAGTCATTGATGATACTTTGAAATAAATTTAGGCTCATCATTATTTAAAAATTCAAGTAGTTATTAGATACCTTCCTAGATAATTTTTTGAACAAGTTAATAGCACAACAGGTTATTAATTGTTAAAGATGGGTTAATGTGTCAGATTGGGTTTTCCTGGAGGCAGATATCGAAATAGAATTATAAATACAAAAATTATTGAGGGAAATGTCTTTACAGGGTAAGGAGCAGAGGGAGGAAGAATAGGCAGTGTTAGACTGCAGTGCTGATGTGAAACCTGTGAAAAGAGACAAGGAAGGAAGAAGGGATGCAAGGAAGGGCCTCAGACTGCAGGGCACCTCTAAGAAAGAATGGGCCACAGGATCCACGAGAAAGTCATAGTGCAAGGACCGTTGTTAGAGGAATCCCATGTTGGGTGGGATTTTCCCAAACTATTAACTCTGCTGGGCTCGGTCATCGTGTGAGAGGAGCGCAGTGGGTTCTGATGGTCAGGCGAATGGACACTGTGAGCCCGTTGTGCTTCCTGCAGCAGGTTCTCTCCTGAGTGGAGAGGTCTGAGTGGTGCACCATGGTGGCTTCCACAATAAATATATCATTATTTCCCCCATATTTTGATAACAGTATTTACATATGTGTTTCCCTTATGGTCCCTTTGTGTTGCTTTTAGTACATTTAGAAACAGCATTATGAACAGGTACCAAAGGGTCCATGGTTGAAGAAAGGTTATGCATCCTTCACCTAAGAGAGACATAGGGAAGGACAGCAAGCCAGCTTTTGTACTGGGTATCAACTTTCCTGAAACATTAACTCGTGTATCAGTCTGCTAAACAACTCAGCAGAATGAATTGAATGATTTTCTTGAATTGTTTGACTTGAGCTCGCATGAAATTCTGTCTGCTTGTAACTATAGCCTGGATGTCAATGCTTTGTCAATACACAATGCTTTCTGTAAGGTTCCAAGAAATTCTGTATTAGGGCTCCAGAGAAACATATTTGAAATATGGACTTTTGAAAAGCTATTTCCACTCTTTCAACTCTTCTCTCAGTCCGGTAGCAGAAACAAAAAAAAAAAGAAAAGAAAAGAAAAAATAAAGAAAAAAAGATGTTTCAGAACCATAGGAGGAAGGAATCTGATTTATAACTAAATCACATTATTGATTGTATGAGGGAAACATATATTATTTATATATTTTGCTTGCTCTCTGAAGTTTCAGTTTAGCATTTAATTCAATGCATGCTTCACTGAGATGATTAAGATCTTACGTCTAACCAGGAAAACTGGAAAATCAGTTAAATCTGAGATTAAAAAAAACCTTCCTTTCTGTGGCCAGTGAAAAATAAAACTTGTCAGAGTCAGCCCTAGTTTTTTCTTATTTAAAGGTCTTTATCCTTTCCCTCCTATATGTCTAATTTACATTTGTCAAATTTGTCTAATTTGAATAATTTCTGATCCCAATATCCTCATGTTTATATTCCAAATAATTAGTTTACACCAGGATATGCTTTTGTAGAAACCCCGTCTTTGCTGCGTATCTCTATAAATTGTCTATCAACATAAATTATGGCTTATCACATTCAGTAGGTCACTCTGCACAAATCCACTTTTTCAGATCCTTTTTGTGATGATTAGTTTTATGTGTTAACTTGACTGGGCCCCAGGGTCCCCAGGTATGTAGTTAAACATTATGCTGTGTGTGTCTGTGAAGTTGTTTCTGGATGAGATTAACATTTGAATTGGTAGACTGAGTAGAGTAAATTGCCCTCCCCAGTGTGTGTGGGCCTCAACCAATTTGTTGAAATCCTAAATAGAGCAAAAAGGTAGAGGAAGGGAGAATTTGCTCTCTGGCCTACTGTCTTTGAGCTAGGACATCCATCTTCTTGTACATTATTGACTTGGACTTGGACTGGAACTCAACCAGCAGCTCTCCTGCTTCTCAAACTTTCAGACTCAGACTCAAAACCTGTGTGCCATTGGCTCTCCTGGGACTCCTGCTTCCTCATGGCAGATTCAGGGACTGCTCAGCCAACACAATCATGTGAACCAATTTCTTATAATAAATCTCTTCATCTCTCCATGTATAAATGGTTGTAGGAGAATATATATAGCCTTCCTCTATGTATGCATGGGTATCTCTATCTTTATATATACACTGTAGAGAGAGAGATCTGTATCTGTCTATATAGCTAGCTATTTGGGGAGAGAAAGAGTGACTGTTGGTTCTGTTTTTCTGGAGAGCCCTGACTTTCTTTCAGTCAGTGAGTAATAACATTTGGTGGAAAATTCTCCTTTTAGACTTAGTAAAGAGTTCATTAAATGATAGATTTGATAAAAAGCTAAGAGGGGATAATGGTATCAAAAGTGAGGAAAGAAGTCAGATTTCTCATCAACTCTGATTCACACATTTTGGCCTGAGGAGTTAAAAGGACTAAAAGAACTCAAACCTTGATCTTTGTTTAAAACAGATCAGTGTTTTCTGATTTACTGACCCAATTTCCCATAGATTCCAGCAACATTTATTTTGCCACTGTGGAAGAAAAAAGGTTCCAGTGCTGAGAAGTTTAACACCAAGGAAGTGATGAATGGAGTATTCAAAGGCTAGCTCTGTCACCAGCAAAACAGATTTTTCTACAAACTGTGATACTCGGGATTTGGGCTTTCTTAGGGGAAAATTTGATGAGTAGAAATTCTCATTTTCAGCATCTATATGGTTTCAGACAGAACGTACAAAACACTTCACGGAAGTAGGAGAGGAATCATTGACATACTATGAGGTTAAAGTCTGAACCAAAGAAAACACAAAGATAAAACCATAACCTGTAAGTTCTGTTTCATATGAATATCTTTGAGATCTTTCTTTTCTTATGATGTTTAAAGGCATATAAGAAGGAAGGATATTGAATGAGCAAGATTTTGCTAGTGATGCCTGGAAATGCCTGGACAGTCATTAGTCGTTAGAATAAGACCTAGACTCTTGATCTTAGTCACATGACTCTGGAAGCCAGCATGCTTGTTGGTCTATGTCATAACCTTGGAATAGAGTGCATGAGTAATCTGTGTTAGTTTGAAAGAGTCTCAATGCAAGCATTTTTGGAGAGCATTCTGGGGAAGAATATTGCACATGGATATAATCTATTATTATCTGCTTATTAATTTATTCATCACTGTTCTAGTCTCTGGAGATATGGAGAAACAAGTACCTTGCCATTGTAGAACTTACATAGTTTAGGAACACAGACTAAAAATAAATAGTCACATAAAGAAGGAAAATAGAGGCAGAGTTAACTGCTATGAAGGAAATGAACGGGTAATGAAACATAATAAATTAGGTTGTAAATTTGTAGTTTGGGTAGTCAAGAATGGCTTAAATGATAAAATTTTAGAAGAAATGTGAAGGATAAAAAGTGGCCACTGTTGGAAAAAAAAAAAAAGACCTGGGACAAATTATTCCAGGTAAATAAAATATCATGGGTAATTGGCCTGTTTTGAGAAACAGAAAAGGAGGCATTTGATGCTAGAGCACACTGAGTGAAGAGAAGAATAGTAACATGTTGGAGAGATTTGCAGACGTCAGAAAATTTAGGGGGTTATATAAGATTGTGAAAATTTTAGATGTTTCTCTAAAAGGAATGGGTAAACCATGGGAAGCCACTGGGGGGTTTTGGGTTGTGAAGTAACTAGAACCAGTTACTTTTAAAAGATTACTCTGATTCTGCATGGAATCAAGTGGATTAGCACGAAATATGGTATTTAACACTGTTAAGAGGTGCAATATATGTTTATTGAATGAACAAATTTGTTCATAAACAAATGAATTGACATAATGGTAAAGGATTGATAAAAGACATTGAGTTTTCCCAGAAGCAGTGTCCTCACCACATTGTGATCATAGGATTTGGTCAGTAGGCCTCAAGCACTTTCTATTTACCCTACATTGAAAATTCCACAGTAAATTCAAGACAGATGCAGGGGAAGAAGAGAAACAGTCACCTGGTTACAAAATACTTCCAATAAGTTTTATTATTCTGCTGTATTGCTATTGAAAACCATTCCAAAAGTGGGCAAATCAGAACGTTCACCTCTTAACTTTTGAAACAGTAAGAGGAACAGTCTCTATGTTTCTGCCCAACCTGATGTCCATTTTCATCTCCCATCACAGTCTTGTAGTGCACTGATACAACAAACACATGTGTATACAGAAGCATCGAAAATAAGTTGGAAAAACACAAGTGAAGCAGTTGGATTTGGAAAAATAAAAGCAGAATAAAAATGTGGGCTGAGAAGAACAGAATCAATTCTACTTGCAGAAACTCAGGGTTTTCATCATTTTTCCTGTGAGAAAGAATTAAAAAAATATATCAGGCCTTCACTCCTTATATCATGTCAATGTCAACTGTATAGGAAAACTGAGTAATGAGTATTTTTTATCTCATGTCATAATTTGAATTTGTCAATTTCAACAATTATTATAAATTTCCAAATTAAAGAATCCAAACCATTCATGCTCTCATTGCTTCACTCATTTATTAAGCATTATAGAGTGTAAATACATGCCAAGCAGTGCTAGGACATGGGGTAAAGTAGTGAATAATTGTAGATGCTTCTTCTGCCGTCAACAGACTTCACAGTCTAAGGGTTTATACACTGTGCAGTTTCAATATAATATGATCAATACATCATGAAATAGATGTAGAGAGTTGCCCCTTTGTAGGGAAGTGTTTTATGCCAAACATGTAGGATCAAATTATTCCTCCCAGTGGAACTGATAGCTAAGCTAAACCTTAAAATTTGAGGATTTAGTCAAATGAAGTCAGCATTATTAACATAAATAACCTGGAGAAAACCATACTATGAACAAATTACTTGGGAAAAATAGAAAACCAGTGTCTCACAACAATGGATAATTATGTCTGGATGGAAAATAGTATGTAATGTGTGGTGTCTCATGGTGGTAGAGGGGGTTGGGTGGGTAGAACTAAAGGATAATCCAAGTAAAGAGGAAAGAAGCTTGGATAATAAGAAAAGTCCTAGTTTTCCAGGGCTTGTAAACTACATTAGCATGTTTGTCCTTTGCCTTAGTGCTTCGTAAAGCCACGGAAAGGTTTTAATCAGAAGTACCACATAATCAAGTATAATTTTAAAAATACTACTTTGGCTGCAATGTGGAGAATTTATTGAAGAATGATAAATGAGGAAAGAGTATAGATTTTAGGATTCGGTAATCTCTATTTTGACTACTCCAGTGGAAAGTATCCTACTGAGAGGAAACATTCAAATAAATGGTGCAGCACCTATTTTAAAAAACATTACTTGAACAAAGGGTATTTCTGGTGGGGCTTCTTTTTATGTATATGCAACATAAAAAGTTTGCATCAGTTTTGAATCACTAAATGCTATTCGAGACTGGATAATACAAATAATTAAATGAAATGAAGGGCAATTTGAATATTCAGAAAGCATCTTTTCATGCTGAATGTGTAAGTTTATCATATATAATTGCCGTACACAGATACTCTCTTTTCAAAATGTAGGTTCCTTTTGAATTCTTTTCAACAAGCGGAATTATTCTTCTATACAATCAGAAGGGAATTCACATTACAATAGCATTTACCAAGACGCAACAGAAAAGTTTAAAATAATACTTGGGGGGGAAAAAAAAGAAGAAAATCACAGGCACTCAAATCGCTGTAAAGAGCCAAGAAATGACTCCATGCATATTTGTAGTGATGTGTGTAAATGCCAAGGGAAGCTTTATGAAGATGGCTCAAGACCTCAAAATTGTGTCAAATGGAATCATTCTCCTGTCTTTGCTATCCTAATGGCAGTGTCCATGGTTCTCCTGTGCTTATGCACGTGTGAGACGGACTGAAAATAACCACTGACTTTCCCTTTGTGTCATTACCTTTATCTGGCCCCTGAATCTCATCCACAGTATTTTAGAAAACATTGCACTATGCTTTTTCTTTGGAGCTCATATCATTTTGATTTCAAAGTACCATAAATAGCAATGTATTTAGAAAGCAACTTTTCCTTATGTATTGGGTCTTTGTGGTAGCTCTACACTTGATCCAGTATTTCTGTTTCTAGGAGATCTAAAAGAAAGAAAAAAATATTTTATCAGTGTATGAGATGTTTGATGCAAATATATTAATAAAAGACTAGGGAAATGAAATACATATTCCACAGTAAGGAATCATTAAATAAATCAGCATATACCTATATGATTGACTATAAGGAAGTTTTGAAAAGTAAAGATTTAAAATAATTTTAATGAAATTAAATTATGATTATGATATTAAATTATACTTATGATATTAAGTATAAGCGAAACAAAAACTATGTATGTATTTGATCTTATAAATGTGTATGCTATTTTAAAAATCCTGTATACACACATTTGTATATAAAAATAACTCACACATTCAAACACCTACATTCAGTGAATTCGGATCCTAATCTACGAAACATCTTAATGATTTCTGAGCTCTACAGATTAAGCCAGAGCTGCTCTCAGTCTCCTTATGAGTGTTAGTCCCACATATAGTTTAAGATATAATACCTAGAAACTTACTGTAGGCATGTCATGCTTTACTCATGTATTGATTTATTTTGAAAAAGTATAAAGATATCTTTATTCTACTTTCCATGCCTACGTAAGTCAATATTCATTAAAACTTTATATTACTCAGTTTTATATTTTTCCTTTTTGCTCTATGCATGACTTTTCTCTCCCTTTGAATACCTATCCCTTCTTCGGTTTTCTCAAGCCATTTTTTGGTCTACTATTATTCATACTCTCCCAGTATATTCATTTTTAAAATAAACATTATGGACTAGAATTATTGTCAGATCCAGAAATCCCATCTATCCAAGCAATATAAGACAAAAGTATAAGAAGAATCATTATATTACATTATTGTTAGTGACATATAAATTGATAACATTTGAATTGAAACTATTCTACTGATATTATAGGCACGTTATCTCACTCTATGAATTTGTTGTCTTCTTGACTTCTGAGTTCTATTGAATATAGGGAGAAACATTACTCATCTACAAAGAAACATTACGAGAAAGATTTTTTGAAGCAGACTACCAATATTGCTGGAGAATATAGGTTCTTGTCTCACGCAGGAAGGAATTCAAGAGCAAGTAATGTAAAGTGAATGCAAGGTTATTTAGAGAGATACACACTCCATAGACAGAGTGCAGTCTGTCTTAGAAGAGATAGCAACTTAGCAGATACACACCCCATAGGCAGAATGCAGGCCAGAGGGAGAGAAGCCGAGAGGTGCAGTGGTGTTTAGTTTAAAGTATAAGTGGGTACACAGTCCATAGATGGAGTACAGGTTATCTTGGAAGGCAAGAGAGAGCGTGACTACGAGGCGTAGGGGTTGTCAGTTTTTATGGGCTTGGTAATTTCATATGCTAGAGTGGGAAGATATTCCAACTATTTTCGGGAAGGGGCAGGGATTTCCAGGAACTGGGCCCCCACCCACTTTTTGGACCTTTTATGGTCTGCCTAGGAACTGTCCTGGCACCTGTGGGTGTGCCCTGAGGCTCAGGGTCTACTGCAAGTGAGATCTCCCACCATCTAGGTTCTAACCAGTTGGTCCTGTTCTCAGCTGCTGTGTCACTCCTCCAATGCTTGTGCCCTGCCACCTTCCCTCCTATCTCACCAATATCTAACCAAATTTTTCCTATCAACAAATTCTCATCATATGAAACAACTCAGGCACAACATTCTGACATACTTACACCCAAAGTTTATCTTCACTTTTATGTAAGAGACTGGAAAACTAGATAAAACTGGAAGCATGCTCCTGAAACCTAAAACTTTTATTACCTCTGAACTCTTTGACTTAAAAAGACATTTAATTATCTATTCTATAATATAGTTGAATTTCTAAATCACTCTATGAACTTTGTTCTAGGCACTTAAAATATAAAAATATTTGTAAGTTATAGATAATGCAATCAAGAAACCAATGTCTAGTTGGGACAACTTAGTCTCTGTTTTTGTGTGTATTCCCAGTTGTAGTCCATGTCCTAAGTTAATATGAGCTAAATTCGCTAAGTTTTCAAATTGTTGGATAATTTGCATAGATAGGTATACATGAGAACATGTGAGAGAAAGCCTCCATGCATTTTTAAAAAGAACATTGTGCATATTGAAGTTAATTTTATGTATGCAAGCACACACATGAAGTAGTCGTGCCTAATTATCTGCATGCCCCTCATACATCTCTAGAAGTAAAGGTGTTAATACTGCCTTATTGCCTTTTTTACATTTTCTCTAAGTGATAAGAAACTTGGAAATATTTTATGTCTGCTCCATCTTTGAAAACTTAATTGTACCTTGTGTATTTTTTTTCTTCAATGATTTCTCTTTCTTATCCTGGTGTTCTGATTATGTAAAGCTTACAACTTTTGATACTGTCCCAGATTTCCTGGATATGTTGTTCCATATTTTTAAAATGTTTTTTTTCTTCTTTGTGTTTTTATTTGGGACATATGTATTGACCTATATTAAAATTCATTGATTTTTTTTTCCCTCATTTGAGTCAGGTCTACAGATGAGCCTGTCAGATATTCTTAATCTCTCTTACCTTTTTTTTTTTTTTTTTTTTACTACCAGCCGTTCTTTTTGAATGTTTCCTGTAGTTTTCATCTCTATGCTGATGTTACCCATCTGATTTTGCATGTTGTCCATTTTATTCCATTAAAGCCTGTGGCGGGATCCCTAAGATCACCTCAGATTTGATGATTCACTAGAAGGACTCACAGAACCTAGAAAAATTCATATGTGAGTGGTCACTATTTATCCTAGTGAAAGAATACAGATTACTATCAGCAAAGGGAAAGGGAGACGTCCAGGAGGAACCGAGCACAGGATTCCCAGTGGGGCTGCACGGATGTGCTTTGTTCTAACTCAGTGAAAGGTGACACACACACAGCACTGCCAGCCAGAGAGCCCAGTTGGTGGTGTGCAATCACCTAGACGTGTAGCACCTGTGTGGCTGACCTCAGTTACTCAGACTCTAGCCTTTGTGAACAAAAACAGGCATTAACTGTATTAACTATCTGATCAAACTTACACAGCTTGGTCCAAGGCCTCAGCCATCCAAAACTGCTCTTATTGGGCAGAATAGTCCAAGGACTCAGAGCTCATCTCCAAGGAGCCAAAGGCCACTTCCAAACAGGCTTTTCTTGGGACTGTGCAGGTGACAACTGATGAGTTAATATTTTCCTACAGAGTCTTTAACACATTATTTATAGACATTTTAAATTATGTGCCTTATAATTCCAACACCTGGGTCATATCTAACTCTGGTTCTATGGACTGCTTTGTATTTTCAGTCTGTGTTTTTCTTGTCTTTTGCAATGCCTTGTAATTTTTGTATCTCTTTGGTTGGTTATGTCTGTCTATCCAGATTTTGGGGGTATCAGTTTGCCCTAAAACGTCAGTTCTCTGGTGTGTTCAAAAATGTCATTGATATTCAGTTACTATATATTTTTCTTATTTTAAGGACATGAGTAACAATTCCCAAGATCTTTACGTGTCATAAGTAAAACCAGAAGTCTGTTCATTTATTTCTTACAGACTCAATTACAGTATCAGTCCCAGAAACACATGAGGTAGTTTATTTAGTTCTAAGTAGAAAGTAGTGTTGAAAGGAGAATTATAAATGTGGATAGTATCAGCATTGATAGTAGTCATGCAACATCAAAAATAGAATAATTCTTCTTTTATAGTAATTTTTAAAGATTGGCTGATTCTGTTAAAAGAAAGCCCAATCAACAAAATAGATTCAAAATAGAAAACTGCAGCCTACATAATTTCAATGTTTAGAGCAGATTAAGGATTACTACTATTCAGCTTTTAAGTCCTTCAGAAACCCACTGACTATGATATTTGTGTAAAGTATAAACATGTGAACATCTATTTTTAAAAGTTAAATTTTGACCCATTTTATTTTTACTCGTATACATTTTTTTCTTGAAGTATAGTCAGTTTGCCATGTTGTATCAATTTCTGTACACATTCTACATTTTAACATTTTTGTGCTAAATTGACTTAAAAGCATGACTTGAGGAGGAAGGAAAGTTTCATTTACTTATCTGTACCCACCAGTGTTGAGTAACAGAGGTGATGGTATTGTGATGTGGGCGGGAAAAGTGCTGTCATTTTTTTTTAAACTCTTCATAGGACTAGAGAGGTTTTTTTTTTTTTATATATTTTCTATTTGTTTTGTGGTTCCAGAAACATCCATGTGTGTACTGGGAAGTACATTGAGTTTTCTGGCATCTGTGGCTTCCTAGCCAAGATTAAGAATCACTACAAAGCTCTTTCTTTCCTGAGCAACTTTGTTTTGAGCACTCCTGAGAATGGTTAATGCCTGGCTTTTTCATAAAGGAACAGTATTTATTCATATGAAATTAAATGTTAGAATTGAAACTAGTTGAGAGATAACAAATATATCTTCAATTTACCCAGACTGTTATTAATTGGATTGTTTACCATATTGACTGGTGATGGTTGATGATGAGTATAATCATGAATATACTCAGCCCCCTAAATATTTAAAATATGTTCTATTACATTATTACTAATAATTTTATCTACATAAAAAGATTACCAGGAACTTAAATGCAGCTAATAAGCCTCTAATATGCACATATGAGCAAGAAGGACGAAGCAGGGAAACACGTCTTTGTTACTTTGCTGATAGCTTGGTGGAGGGCTGGTAGACACAGTCATTATATAGCTGACCTTCACTTAGGTGAGAGTGAGCATATTCCAGAAGATTGCGGAGCGCACTGCTTTAGCAGTGTGACTGAAGAGAATCTAGGAAGCTTGACAGGTGTGAATGTGTGTATGAGCGTGTGTGTGCAGATGTGCAAAAGGCCTCTGGGGGATTATGTTATTAACAAGTAAGATTTAAAATGAAGTAAGATTTAATTAGTCTTTGCATTTTAAAGAAGGGTGACAGTATGTGATCCCCTATTTAGTGGTGTTCTGTAACTGGTTTTAAATGACTCACTGTATCTGACTGTACATTTTCGGTAATTTTCAGGCAGTTCTTAAATTACTGATAGCTTGGAATTGGCTATGATGGGAGGATCCACCCCACAGAAATCAGCATACACTGTAAATCAGAACTCTCCCAGCTTCCCCTCCCGAGAGATGGCATACCAGTACACTGCTTCCCATTCTCATCCTTTGCTCCTTTGGTTGACCCACAACCGGTGGCTACTGAGAAAGCCTCTGTGCCCCTTACTAAAGCTGAAGAGAAGAGCTCCGTAAGGAATTGTTCAGTGGTCACAGTGCAACTCCCACATAGACCCACGGTACCCTTCAAGTCTCTGGGCAGTATTTTTGGATAAAACATGAGCAAGTGAATTATGCAAAGAATCCAGGCTTTTCACACTTTTCTTTCAAGTATAATTTGTATCCTCCTAACAATGTACAGAATTGGCATTTTAAAAATGTCAGATAACTGGGAACTTTTATATCCACAAGCCACAGTAGTCACTGTGTAACATGTAATATGAAGGGTATTAGCTTAAAAGTAAAATAAAAATATATAAGTGTAGTTAAGCAGATAAATCTCAAAGAACTAATTTATAAGATATCACTAGAAATTAGACAGGAGTAAACTCAATCAATAGCATATCCTTCCTACATATATAGAAAGCATTAGGAAAAAGTTGTCATTTTGCATGTATGAATTTAAAGTCATAACTAAAGGTAAAGCTTAGGCTTCTAGACAATGGCTAGAATTTTAAAATTCTGACATTTGCATGTCAATCTATAAACTTCAGCTTATAAAATTTTTCTCTGTAATTGTAATTTTGAACATGTATAGTGAGTGTCCCAAAACATTTTTATCATGTTCCATGTTGTTAAATGCACATGAACAATTTTAAAATTTCTCCAGAAGGCATTTTTTCAGGAATTGCCAAATTGTTTTGATTCATGGAATCAAATATTGTAAACTGTTAATTACCTATTGGAAACTGCAGTGGCAAAGCCCTTTTTCCTTCTTTTCTTCTTTCTTTGTCTCTCTGTTCATTAAGTTGGACTACAGAATGATCCATTTTAGATAATCAGAAATGAGTGCTGTGTGTCAAAACTTGATTGGGTCCTGCAGGTGAGGGAAAGGAAAAAATCAGTGATAAGCTTCCAAAGTTATTACCTTAGAAAATCAATCATCTACTGTGAGGTAACAACAATGAACAGCTTTCTGGAAAGATGAGAGAAAAAAGCAGTGAGAGAGGATTAATGGAGCAGTTAGCATGTATTGATTAGACCTCAAACTAGCAAATATAAGTCTGGATCTCACCAAGAAGGAGCAAAAGTCAATTTGCCCAAATAATTGTTTAATAAGTATTGATGAGAAAAACTTTGAGACATTGCAGCGTGTTATGTGGTATAGAACCAAATCAGACACACAGGACATACACACACACAACAACAAAGAATATAAATAAGAGACCTTCCAATGGTTTCATAATTTTTATTTTTCAAATTTTTGCAATATGCAAATTATCAGGTAAAACATTAACAAGTCAAATATTTACTTTTAAGAGCTTAAACAAGGCAACAGGGACAAATGGATTCTTGTACAAACTATAAAGTAGTGAGATTTTGAGACCTATGCTAGAAAATATATTTCCATGGGAATAAAGAAAATGATGAACTTAAAAAACAGAAAATTTGATTTAACTGAACATTTTACTCTACTTAAAAAAATTTCCGACAGTCCTCCTACATTTGGGGGAATTACATATACTTAGGGTTTAAATGCGTTCTCATTAATCATATCATCAAGAATGATTCTATTCACTAAATAAAACCCTGATTATTTTGATACTTATGAAAGTCCCTAAAATTCTAAAACTAAAAGCAAATGATTAAAAGAAATTAATGTGCATGTATTTGTCAGTGTGTTTGTAGCAGTGTTATTTGAAATGTATGTGGTAGATAAGAATCACATAAGGAACATAAAATCCTTTGAATAAATAAAATATATACACATACACATTACTCAAGAAACTATCTTGGACAAATTTATCGAGGGGGACAAAGGTTTACGTTTTGATATACTTTTAGGAACAGCTTGAAACTTTTAAATCTTATGTTTCCCATTTTAATTTTTATAAGTTATAAGGATAAAATGTAAATTAGGATTTCAGTCCATTTTGGTTTTCATATGTATACACGTAATGGTTTTCAAAGTTAAAATTTTTTTTGTTTTATTCCACACTTAAAAGAATCTACGAATCCATTTTCTTTTAAAATTTTTTTATTTATTTTTATTCTTTTGTTTGAGGCGCCCTTGATGTTTTACTGATTTTTATTTCTAATGTAGGTACTGGAGATTGAACCCAGGACCTCATGCATGCTAAGCATGTGCCCTGCCACCAAGCTATACCCACCTCCCACCTGTTTTCTTTTTAAACTTAATGTTCCTTTCTTCAAACTTCACTTATAAAATAATACTCCCACGACTTCAGCATAGGAATGAACCAACAAAAAATAATTGTCAAGTCTGACTGAAGGCAAATAGTTGCACTTCACATTACACTAATGCAGTGGCTGAATGGATATAGTATTTATTTAAAAATAATATACTACTACTGATAGTTATGTGTCAGTTTGATAAATGAGTTGTATAGGACATCTCATGCCTTCTGGCCTTCTACTTTGACTTGTTTTATTTTGGGATTTCTTTGCCAATCAATTTTCACTGTAGCATCTTAGTTTACACATAATCAAATAAAACAACTAAAGCCTTCTGGATAGACAGACTGCAAGGAGTTAGTGTTATAGTCACGTTCATGACTGTAGAACTTAGAGGCAAATTCCTCTTTAACAACTGAATGTGACCTCTTCATGGATAAAGTGGTAAAGCTTTACATAAGCTAGGACTCTGATAAATAGTTACATCACAAACTTCAGCTGTTTAGCGGTTGTTCTTCACATAAACCATCTGGCTACATGCTCTACAAGTGTCCTAAGAGAAGAAAATATGTTTATATAGTAACAAATCAAGAAATGAATAAAGAGTTATAAGAATATATTTCATGTGCTTATAAATATCTGCATAATTAGAGTTTTAGCTAGAAATTTTCCATTTTGTCTCAGCATTAAATTGATATGATCAAAGATCATATTTAAAAATTCTTAAATTATTATCGAGAAGGATAAAAATCAAGAAAGTTTATTGGCAGTTTTTATATTAAGCAAATAAATGTGTTCAAATGAATAAGTGAATCAGCTTGTCGCACACTTAATTCAGTTGCTTAATAAATATTGATTTGTACTGTTCTTTGGTCATGTTTGACCACTAATATACAGTAGAATTAATTCCCTGTGCTTGATGTATTTAACTTAAAAGTTTATTTAGTGTCAAGGTGGTTTGAACAGATGAGTGAAGTACAGAATGTAAGAAAAAAATAATGATAAAATAATTTTCAGCATAAGGTGTTGGCCACTCAGTTTTTAAAAGGACTAAAATCAAGAATAGAATAAATGCCTAATGAAATTACAGAGCAACTCAACAGGTGAGAATACTATCAGAATAACACAATTCAGACTTTTTAACTGTCTGCAACCCAGGACCATTATCTTTTCAATGTGATTGCCGAGTTTTAAAAATTATTTTCAGTAATGCTCAAGGTTTCAATGACAAGCTGAATTCTGCTTTGTTTTATCTTGTTTTCCTATTTTATGTGTGTTGATTTATTCAACAACCATGTATTGAGCAGAGCCTGAAATAGAGTCTTAACTTTTTATTGTATGTGTACATTTTTTAGAGAAAAAGAAACGCTGCCTCATCACCAAAGTTTATAATCTCAATACGAATTTTAGGCACCAGAAATGAAACACCATTCTTTTAGTAGTGTTCATTTAGGAGATAACCAAAAGAGAATACAAAAAATAATTTTGAATCATGTCTCCCAGTCTTAAAACATATTAATGTATTAAATAGAAGAATGAATTTAAAAGTAATACATTTGGATAGAGAGGGCGTGATATAAAATAAAATTCAAACATAATGAGTTCAAGGTGATGGTAAAACAATCAAATATGAATAGTATGAAAGAGCTGAAATGAAACTTTTTTTTTAAATGACATATCTCTTAAGGAGCATTTCCTTTTTGAAAACTGAGTGCTATATGTTATCTAAGCAAATATTTGGGGCGGACTGAACATTTACTTTAGAACTGGAAATACCCTTTTCAATTGAATATATCTGTAATTATGTTTCTATCAATCAGATACAGACCAAAACTATTCTTGTTAATGGAGGTTTGGGCCTGTATCCCCATGTACTTAGTTTTATCACTCATTCATGCAGTTGCATCTGGGTATATGTAAAAGAGGGCTAAATGTATTATTTTAAGAAAGATGGCTGGCCAAGATAACCAAATGAGTTTCCTGTATTTGCAGTGATTTCTCCATGTCAGCAACAATATGACTGCATAGAAAAGATTTGCTTCCTATTAGGTTTCTCCTAGTTTTTACTAAGTGCAATGTTTAAGAAAAGAATAAGAGTTAAACCTGATTTACTTCAGTGGAAAATTATATTTTCTTCTCAAAAGAAACAATCTAGAGTAGCAATCAAATTTGACAAATATTCATGTGTTAAATTATACACGGACCCTCTCAGAAGCCTTATCAGTGGAGCATCTATTAACACCATCCTTTCTGCATTTTGAGAGCATGAAAAAAAAATAAACAAATACTATGCATTTAGTGTTTTATAAAGTGTCAAAATGCAGGTTCATAGTTATATGTCATCTGAGAGTACCACAAACTGCTAACTTTCAGGATTTTAATTAGAAATGCAAAGCAGACATACCTTTCGTTATTTCATAGCAACCACTAGTATATCTGGAATTGGGAAAAGTCCCAAGAAGCTATAAATTAAGTTGAATGACAGACAAATATATATTTAAAAAGGTAAGAGTGGATGACAAATAATGCATTTCTATAGCACGTTTATACCTCAAACCCCATCACACAAATGAGTCCCAAGAACAATAATCCCACAAATTAAAAAATAACTTTAGCAACCAAATGCTGATTAGTGCCTTTTAAAATATTGAACAATTTCAATAAACATTAGTAAAATAAAATTGAATTCTTCTCTTTCTGAAATGTTAGAACTTTGTATTCGAAAGCGTAAATTAAAAAAATACTTTAAAATTATTTTTCTTTAAGTATGTTTGTATTCAGCCAAAACAAAGAAAGGGGCTATTAATTATTCATACTATAAACTTTTTAATACTAATGCTCATGATTCACTTTCTCATGGAAGCGCAACATGTCCTCTTAGACGACTCCAGGAACTATTTGATCAAACAAATTCAAAGCTGTATTATTACTTGAGTCTAGATATTTTGTGAATAATTGCTTGGTCACAACATGCATGTGATTTCAGTGACATGAGAAGATAAGTGGATGTTATTAAATTAACAGCTAAGAAATGAAGTAGGCTTTCTCTGATAATTTTTAAATTTGTAAAAATAAAACAGACAAAAATCTGGCACCATGGAAGGGAAGAAAGCATTTGACATGGGACTTTGCCCAAGTAAGTTGACAGCTGGAATATTTAAGTGTTGGTGACGAGAGGTCTACTTGGGAGTAGTACTCCTAAGAGCTGCGTGATGGTATTTTGCCGAGCGTGCTTATGTTCATGTGAAGGGAGATGCCAAGGAGGCAAACGGAAGACTAGGCATGAGGGAACTGGAATTGCAGAGGGCAAAGTATGAACCAAGGGAAAAAGCAAGCTGCTCTCAGGCATGAAGTGAAGTATGCATCAAGAAGGTATAAAGTCAATTATTTCAGGAAGTAACAGAGAAAAGCTCCATTTGAAGGAAAGTGAATCAGTACAGTAAACCACCACATCTCTTGTTAAAATGTCTGCATATCACCCGGTTTTGCCTCAGCAGTCACTTGGCACAGTATCTCCTCGTTGCTTTGCTATACTGTTCGAGGAAACGCCTCATCCCTTTACTTACGTACACATTAGTCATGGGCCACACGCGTACCTGTGGTGGAACTGTGTCTCTCAAAGTCTAAGAGTTCCTTAGGTAGGCCTGTAATTTGGCCAGAGAGCCTCATCCTTAGGAAGTAAAAACATTATTACGTGGTTATAGTTTTTTAAGTGCTGAACATTGAAGTATAAATGGGCGTGTAGTTTTATAATCTCAGTGGAAGAAATCAGTGGTTTATATAATAGTGACCATGTAGACAGTTGGACTCACTTGAAATTGCTGAGTAAGGGATTTGATCCAGTTTATGGTAGGGTTATAGTGGGATTCTTTGGTTTTGTTTTATTATTTCTTTTAATTCCTTCGGAAGGAGAGATTTTGGTGAGTTGGGAATTTGTGCTTCTAAGACAGAACTTCACCCTGCTTGTTCTGAAGCCCAGGATGCACTAGTAACAATAGAAAGGGAAAACAAAGACTGTATTACCTACATTTTTCTAAATGTGTACACTACTGTACACACTCCAGTAGTCTCTCGGGGAGTGGAGTTTAATACCTAGAACATACCGTATTCCTGATGATAACGTTGAAATCATTTGTGATCAATTTCTGTAAGAATAAATACAAAAAAGAGGATGAACAGATTTAGGCTAAGTGGGGATGAGATTCCCCAGTGCTGTCATGAAGTGTATTGGTTTTATGTGCTGGATGTTGGGGTAGACTGTAGATGGCGACAATGACCAAACACTGCTTGGCTTCATGAAAAGTTATTCCCCTGAGGGTAGGGTGTGAGGAATGGACTTTATTTAGTAATGTAAGAAGAGAATAAGCAAGACCTGTTGGAAATGTAAACTCCCGCTGAAATAACACATTTCTGGAATTTTTTTAGGTTGAGTACGTACATTTCTCTTTAAATTTGGGGTAACATGAAATATCACGACACATAAAAAGGAGGCAAGTACCAAATCATCCCTGGCTAGGTTTACATTTTGGAGAAATTTAGACATAAAGTTGTCAGGGGTATGGTAAGAGCAAGTGCATTTAACTTTATATCCTGACCCATGTTCTGGTTTAGATGAAATTACCTACTGTTGTCTCAGATTTTCAATCCTAAATTTTATAGGAAATTAAAAGTCAGATCCCTACACCTTTGAAATATGGTGGGCTACTGTGAGTCTAAAGGAATATGAAAAATACAATGTTTTTATAGCTTCTAAGATATGCAACTTCTCACTTACCTTCTTAACAGCTCAGAAATCCACAGTGTCCACATATAATTTATTACCAGGGAATTCTCTGGAAGATGTAGTACAGATATTAAGTATTAGCATAGTTGACCCTGACAGTAATGAGAGATCTGTTGGTCACTAATGACCTGGCATATTCCATTTATCTATTTGTTTATTCTGTGTGTATACAAATACACATTTATTTTCAAGTTTTCAAAGGCTTTTTTTTTCTCTTCTGTATTGACATATAATTGGCATTCAATATTGTGTTAGTTTCAGTGATATAACTTAGTGATTTGGTATTTGTATATATTTTGAAATGATCACTAAATCTAACATACGTCAAGTTAACATGTCATAATACCTAGTTACAGAGTTTTTTTTTTTACTGCGATAACTTAAGATCTACTTTCATAGCAACTTTCAAATATGCAATACAACATTACTATTTTTAACTGTTAACCATGCTATATGCTACCTCTCCATGATTTATTTTATAACTGGAAGTTTGTATCTACTGACTCTATTTATCCATTTCACCCACAAGCCACTCCCCACCTCTTCTGGCAACCACCAGTCTGTTCTCTGTAACTATGAGCTTGGTTTATTTATTTTTTTAATTCTACATGTAAATCACAGTATATACTATTTCTCTTTCTCTGACTTACTACACATAGCACAGTGTCCTCAAGGTTCATCCATGTTGTAGCAAATGGCAAGATTTCATTTCATTTTATGACTAATATACCTCTGTGTGTGTGTGTATGTGTGTATACATACTATGTTTTCTTTTTTAATATCTTGGCTATTGTAAATAATGCTGCAAAGAACATGAGAGTGCATATATATCCTTTCAAGCTAGCAGTGACATTTTCTTCAGATAAATACCCAGAAGTGAGATTGCTGGATCATATCATAGTTCTGTTTTTCATAGTTTTAGGAAACTGCATACTGTTGTCCAAATTTAGATATAAAATTTGATTGCTCTTTATAGTATTATATATATCAGATATTTCAGGGGCTTTGAGAAGAAATGAAAATGCTGAGAAAACATAGACTCCTAGATTTTGTTTTAAGTTTCCAGTAAAAAGTAAATGTAAATCTTTTTATTTGTATCTCTTAATACTAGGCAAAGGATCAAAAAAAAAAAACTGTCACCACCAAATCTGAGCAAACTGCTGAGGACGAAAACATTTAGCACATCCTTCCCCCTCATTCATCTCATCCATAAATGCCAAATATTCACAAGGAATTCACTGGCCTTTCTGTAGTTTCCGCAGCAGGGCCCCACTCTCAACCACCTTTACTAAAAGCTATGATATATTGTTCCCAGGATCCTCTACCCTGATCGGAAATTACTGTTCTATGCACAAGGTCCTTTTCAGCTAAATGTTACAAGAGAAGGTGTGACTTCTTGATAAGAGCCTAGTTTATTCCTTCTCCAAGAGTATTTGTGTTTTGACCATGAAAAAAAAAACTATCTAGATGAGTGAATAACTAATGGTGAGAATAAAGAAACAGGTAAAATCAGGAAGAAAAATTATTTTCAGCATTTTGCAAGCCATGTCTTGTAAGTTACTATCTATTCCTCCATTTCCTACGTTATTGAAGACAGTAAGAAGGCAAGAAAAAAAATTCCTTTTCTACTGAAATGCTCAACGTACAAAGAATTGACAAATCTTAATTGCTCTGGCCAATAATAGCAATATAAAGCAAAAATAAAATTGAGAAAGAGGGGAAATAAAGGAAATGGGATTATTTATATGAAATACGTAGTGTTTTGCAATGGTGATTTGGTGTTTTGTGGACAAAGTTGGGTTCAGAGGATAAAGAAGGGTCACAGAACTATGAAGGGTCTGGATTACAGTGTGTCTCCAAGTACTTACCGCAGAAAAACAAAGTTATATCTAAAGGTTGTGGAGAAAGATATTTTAAAGTCTTTATAAATGTGCATATATTTGGGGAAAAAAGTGAGTATTCCTGATTTAGAGAAGAAGCTATAAGCTTTTCACCATTGAGTATGATGTCAGCTGCGGGCTTGTCATATATGGCCTTTATTATGTTAAGGTACAGCCCTTCTATAACAACTTTTTATCATAAATCAACTGTTGAATTTCGTCAAATGCGTTTCTATAATCTATTGACATTATTGTATGATTTTTATTCTTCATCTTGTTAACGTGGTATATTTGTGGATGTTGAACCACCTTTGTACCCAGGAATAAATCCCACTTAATCATGGTGTATGATCCTTTGAATGTATGATTGAATTTTGTTTGCTAATATTTTATTGAAGAGTTTTGCATCTATGATCATCAGGAATGTTGGTCTATAATTCCCGTGTGGCATCACTGTCTGGTTTTGGTATCAGGGTAATACTGGCTTCATGAAATGTGTTTGGAAGTGTTCCCTCCTTGTTTGTTTTTGGAACAGTTTGAGAAGGACTGGTTCTCTTGTGTGGTCCTGGACATTTGTTGGGAGGGTTTTGATTACTGCTTCAGTCCCCTTACTGTTAATCAGTTAGGTCAGATATTCTATTTCTTCAAGGTCCTATCTTGTAGATTGTATGTTTCTAGGATTTCACACATTTCTTCTAGATTCTCAAATTTATTGACATATAATTACTCATAGTAGTCTTTTATGTTCTTTGTGACTCTGTGGTAACAGTTGTAATTAATTTCTAATTTTAATTATGTGAGTCCCCTCTCTTTTTTCTCATGGTCTAGTTAAAGTGTTGCCAATTTTATCTTTTCAAAGAACCAGCTCTCATTTCATTTATCTTTCCGTTGTCTTTTTAGCCTCTATTTCATTTATTTCCACTCTGAACATTCTTACCTTCTGCTCACTTTGGGCTCTGTTGTTCTTTTTCTAGTTCCTTGATTTAAAGTTAGGTTGTTTATTTGAAATTTTTCTATTTTTTGATGGAGTCATTTTTCACTGTCACCTGCCCTCTTAGAACCACTTTTGCTGCACCCTATAAGTTTTGGTATATTGTATTTCCATTTTCATTTGTCTCAAGGTATTTCTTTAATTTCTTTTGATTTCTTCATTGATCCATTGATTATTCAGTAGCATAGTATTTAATCTCAAGGTATTTATGAATTTTCTTCTTATAATTGATTTCTAGTTGCATATCATTGTGGTTGGAAAAGATGCTTGATATGTTTTCAATCTTAAGTGTATCAAGACTTGTTCTGTGGCCTGATCTGTCCTGCTCAATGTTCCATGTACACTTTATTCTTCTGCTTTTGAGTGGATGTCCTATATACCATTGAACCTTGGACTACACAAGGTTGAACAGGGCCGGTACATTTGTTTTTCAATAAATACTATAGCACTACATGCTTTACAGTTGGTTGAGTCTGCAGATGTACAACGGCAGAAATGGAGGGATGGCTGTAAACTTTGTACACAGATTTTCTACTGTTGCAGGGGTTGGCATCCCTAACCGCCATGTTGTTTTAGGGTTGACTCTCTTAAGTTCATCTGTTCTAACGTGTTGTTTATGACCGATGTTTCCTTACTGATTTTGTCTGTATGATCTATCCATTGATGTTTGTGAGGTAATGTTCTTGTATTGCTGTCTATTTCTCCCTTTCTGTATGTTAATATTTGATTTATATATTTAGACGCTCCTATGTTGAATGCATAAATATTTATAAATGTTATATCCTCTTGTTAGATTGACCCGTTTATCATTATGTAATGACCTTTGTTTTTTATTAGAGTCATTTTTTAAAGTCTGTTTTGTCTGATATAAATATAGCTACTCCAGCTTTCTTTTGGTTTCCATTTCCATAGAACATCTTTTCTTCATCCCTCACTTTTCAGTCCATCTTTCCTTTTATCTGAGGTAATTCTCTTGAAGGCAGCATAGATGTGACTTGTTATTTTGAAATTCAAAATTGCCTTTTATTTTTTTTTAATTGACTTTTTTTTTTTTAGCAGTTTTAGGTTGAGTGGAAAGTACAGAGTTCCCATATGCCTCTTCAGCCCTCCCCAGATTCTCCTGTTACTAACATCTTGCATTAGTATGGTTAGATGTGCCTTGTTTTTCAATCCATTTGGCCACTCTGTCTTTTGATTGGAAAATTTAATCTATTTACATTTAAAGTAATTACTGCTAGGTATGTACTTATTGCCAATTTAAAAAGTTGATTTCTGGCTATTTTATATTTTAATTTCATCTCCCAGCCTTGAAAGTGGGAGATGAAATTTATTGTTGAATCCTCTCAGTTTCTTTCCTCTTCACTTGCCCTCTTCCTTTGAGGTTTGAAGACTTTTAGTGCTTAGATTCCTTTCTCATTATCTTTTGTGTGTCAACTATAGGTCTTTGTTCTTTGGTTACCATGTGGCTTATATATAACAACCTATATTTATAATAGTCTAATTTAAATTGATAACAACTAATGTTTGAACACAGCCTAGCACTGTATATTTTACTCTATCCCCCATATTTTATGTTCTGATGTCACATTTTATTTCTTTTTATCTTGTGAATCCCTTAATTATTTTTGTCTTTTAACATTCATACTAGCTTTTTAAGTGATTTAACCACTACTTTTGTAATATATTAAACTTTCCTAGTGAGATTTATGTTTTTATGTTTTCTTGATCCCAGTTAGTGACCTTTCTTTTCAGTTTAGAGAAGTCTCTAACATTTCTTAAGAAGCTGGTTTAGTGGTGATGGATATCTTTATCTTTTGCTTGCCTATAAAACTCTATCTCTCATTCAATTCTGAATGATAACTTTGCCAGGTAGAGTATTTTTGGTTAGAAGTTTTTTTTTTCTTTTAATATCTTGTTTGTTTGTTTTTGCTACTTCCTTCTGGCCTGCAGTTTCTGCTGAAGAAAGTCTGCTGATAGCCTTTTTGGGGTTCCCTTGTTCATAACAAGTTGTCCCTTGCTGCTATTAAGGTTATCTCCTTGTCCTTAACTTTTGTGAATTTAATTAAAATGTGTCTTGTTTGGGTCTCTTCGGGTTCATCTTGTTTAGACTCTCTAGAATTCCTGGATCTGGATGTCTGTTTCTTTCCCCAGGTTTGGGAAATTTTTAGCATTATTTCTTCAGATAAGATTTATGTCCCTTTCTCTCTCTTCTCCTTCTGGGAACCCTGTGATGTGAATGTTAGTCTGCTTGATGTTGTCCCATTGTTCCTTAAGCTATCTTTACTTTTTTTCATTTCTTTTTCTTCTTCTGCTCTGATTAGGTGAATTCCAGTGCCCTGTTTTTGAGTTAGTTTTTCTTCTATTTCAACTAGTCTGCCGTTGAACCCCTGGAGTGTTTTTTAATTCAGTTACTGTATTCTTCAGTTTGGTGACTTCTGTCTGGTACTTTCTTGCATTATGAGTCTCTCTATTCTATTGTGTTCATCTATTTTCCCAAATTCAGGGAGAATCTTTATGACCATTACTTAGAACTCTTTATCGTTGAATTACTTTTCTCCATTTCACTAAGGTTTTTATTTTTTTCCTGATACTTTATTTTGGAGATCTGTTGGGAACATATTCCTGTTTCTTCATTTTGCTTGACTTTCTGTGTTGGTTTTTATGCATTAGATAAAAGTCAACTCTCCCAGCCTTGAAAGTGGGAGATGAAATTTATTGTTGAATCCTGTCATAGCTCTTGGTTGTTTCAAACTTGTGTGGCTGTCAACACAGCCCATTTTATTTGTAATGGCTTCCTTAGTTGAGGGTGTGCCAGGACCCATCAATGTCCCAGGGGGGAGGACCTCACTCAGCTCCTAGATTCAGGCTGACTGGAAGCCAGACCCTCAGGCAGCTGCCTTTATAGTATGTAACTATATACAGTCCTATGAGACTGCAAGTATAAGCCCTGCTGGCCACCAGGGCCAGGTGATCTAAAGGTGCACCTGTGTGAAGTAGCAAAAATCAGGGCTCTGGATGAGTATGTAAGCTCCTTTCTAGGCGATACCACTGAGTGCTAGTGAGGAAGAGGGAAGAGCAAAGATGGGGTGTATGGCTTACCTTCCTTTAGGGCACATCTGTAGGCCACTAGATGTGTGCCAGTCCTGAAGTCTGCCCCTCAGGCTGAAGCTCCAAGACAGTCAAAAGGCCTCTTTAATAGAGTTGGAGGTATGTTTCAGTCTTCTGTGCAGTGCCTTAGCGACACAGGCTGCCAAGAACACTCTGTTAGTCTTGCAACCCAGGAAATCAAGCTCCCCTGGCCACAGCCAGGCAATCAAGTGTCATTCCCTGGGTAGCAGTCATAGAGACTGGGATACCAAAAGTAACATCTGTGTGTAAAATTTATAGCCAGCCCTATAACCCTCCATTTCTGCAATTCCACATCTGAGGATTCAACCAACTGCAGATCATGTAATACCACAGTATTTGTTGGAAAAAAACCGGCATATAAGTATACCTGCCCAGTTCAAACTTGTATAATACAAGGGTCAACTGTATATAGAATGTTCATCTGAAAGCAGAGCTCCCTGATACTGGTGCTTTGGAGTGTGGCGGAGGGAGAATGCAAAGACAGCATCTGATGAGGACAAGGAAATAGGGGGAAAAATGGTGTTCACTAGCTTCAGCAATGCAGAAGAGTGCAAAAATGGACGGCACTTCTGTCCCTGGAGAGTATCCCAGCAGTCCCCTGACCCTCCAGTCGATGCTTTAAGATTAGCAAATGAATCTTTCACGTGAAGTCTGGGTGCTTTTTAAACGGCTGCTTCTGTGCTGGGCCTTGGGTTATATCTGCATGTAAGCCCTTTAAGAGAGATTTCCTAGTTTGCTGCAACCCTTTGGGTCTTGGTAATGTGAGTTCCATTGGATTTCAAAGCCCAATGTTTTGGGGGCTCATTTCTCAGGTGCAGTTCTTAAAAGTTGGTGTTTCTGATGTAGAGTACAAACCTTTTGCTCCTCATGGAGAAGTCCCGGGTTTGTGGGTTCCCTCCCAAAGTGGTTTACCACACTAGGGGTTGGGTTGATGGTGAGAGCACATCTCTGCCTCTCCAGTCTGCCTTTATTGTGGCCCTTTTCACATTTCCCAATTTGAAGGAGCTGCTCAGCTAGTTTTCAGGGCTTTTTCAAAGGTAATTTCATGGGAGGAGGTGAATTGCGTATTTATTTGTATTTGATACATTGCCATACCACTAAACTCATGTTCTATATTTAAAACTGTCATATATTTTCTGTTTTTAATGATTTGTTTGTTTAAATATAAAAAATATGACTCCTCTCAAATCTTCTGTTAGACACACAAGGCTATTTTGCAGGCACATAAAGTGATTCAGTAATTGACAATTCATTAACAGGAGATCAAGTCCTATCTATCATGCTGGATACTGTTTCTACTTAAGCGGGATGCAGTTTTCGGCACTCATGAAAAAGGGATGTGTTCTTCAATTCATCTGCTTCTTCAAGCTTCTCTGCATTAGGGATCACATTGAGATCACTAGTGCAGAAATTATTCTTTTTGTGAATTTACCATATAAATACTCATTAATTGTATAAATTATAATATAGACATTAAAAAGTAAGAGATAATGACATGGATATTGTAGCCATATTGATTTGTATAACAATCCTAGCTTGGCTGCCTATTTGTCCAGTGATTAATTTTTCTCATATTTAAAATTAACATAATCTCAATTATTAAGACTTATAAAAAACTGACTATATAATAAAGCATATACAACTTCTAATTTAGTGCCTATTCAATAATATGCAGTCAGTAAATAGTATATATGTATATTTAGCTTCATTAGAATTGGAGTAGTAAGCTGGACTTCTAACATAAGCTTCAGACAACTACTCTAGGAGAGGTAAAATAAAACTTTTTATTCTATACTTGATAATTTATTGGAACTTGATTATTGATTGGTATAGCCAGAGTTGAGCTTCATCCTTGATAGTTACACAAACTCTATCACTCAATGTCAGATTAATTTTGCCCTTTGAAATTCTAAATAGACAAATGTGTATGTCAGTCACATTTATGGAAGTATTTTGTGTGGCCAGTTATGAAGTGATCACGTAAAGTATATCCTATTAATCAGTGTACTCTCAGTACTATGAAGAACATTTTATTAGGATTATAGTAATTATTTTAATATTAAATTTAAAACATTTATATTCCAGATATAACTTGCATTAAAAAAATTCCTTTATATACTTTGCATATTCAAATTATATCATCAGCTTTTATATACATGTATAAATATATATATGTATATATTGGATATAAGTAATTGTTAAAATTCCTCATCTTATACATAATCCAACATAGGAATTTCAAATATTTTAAAAATAGATGATAAAATTATTAAAGCAGTGTTACTAACCACATATATCTATAAAAAAAATGAGTTCATAAATTTTTGGTTTTTAACTATTAATACCAGGCAAGATAACAATGATTATCATATAGTATAACTCTAATTTTGTATAATTGTTTGGGATACTAGCATTCATAACATCAAAATAACTCTTAAAAACAGATTCTTAAATTACATGTTTCCATGTAAGCTATAAGTATTTTGGGAAATATCCTGTTTGGAAACTCTTCACATCTTAAAAAAATGTTAACTTTCCCAACATATTCATGAATTGAAAATATACATCTACAATATCAATCACACAGATATGAAAATTACCATAATGTGTGAGAAGAAAATGTCCTCCAAAACACATTTAATTCTCACTAACTAAACAAAAAACTTTTAAAATGTTTATTTGTAATTTTGAGATCTTAGAAGCTCAAAATTTAAAAAAAAAAAATCAAGTAGTTTGTTAGAAACTGCCAAACATTTTCAACAGCTAAAAAATAAAAACTCAATATTTGCCAATGTTATGTAGCCCCTAAGAAAGTTCCTTTTAAAAAAAACTTGTTACTAGAACATTTCCTTTAATTAGATGTTGCTGTTTCCCAAAGGTTACTGAAATTGTTACATATCTTACTTTTTGCTTTTAAGTTTGACAGCATGTTGAGTCATTTCTTTCATTTTACTTGCTTTTCATGAGATATCTGGGCATAACACAGCACAATTATGGTGTGAATCTGTTCGAATAAATATGTATAGGAAGGGAAACCAGTGAAGATAATGTTCATGCAAGTGTCAACAGCAAAGGAACAACCATGGTAGTAGTTTAAAATGAATTAAGGAATCATAAGAATACTTTTTTGTTAACACACTTCAATGAATATTCAGGATGGAATTAGCACAGGGTAATATAATGGAATTCTTGGCTGTATGCAAAAGTAGTGGGCCACTTTCATCATTTTTCTTCAACTATTTTGGAAGTTCCTTACCAAGCACATTTATAGGTTATTTTTAAAAGATGGAGGAGCAACTAATAAATGTATAAAAAGGATGCTTGAATCAAAGAATGTCTTTATGGTATAAAGTGAGGCAATCAGTACTAAATAGCACTATTTTACCAATAGTTAATTCTCTAAATTATTAATGACTACCAACTTTTTTCAGTAGTTAAAAGAGGGACTTTTAAGATTAAATCAAATAATTTGTCTGCCAGAAACTCTTGAGGTAGTTGAAGTGCTGCGCCTTGAAAGTAAAAATAATTCTTACTTGCTTCCTACTATAAAAAATCCCCTTTCATTCTCCTATTGGAAGTTGATGCAGATAAAAATTGAGAGATTATTATCATTTTCAATATTAATTACACTGCTCCATTGCCACATTTCTGGATCCAAGGTTTAACATCATAATTCTTAAGTGATTATTTAAAGAAAAGAGTATGTGCAAAAATATGGAAATCTTGGTCTGCTTCAGAAAGTCAAATTTGTATTCTTTTTTATAATTCTTCATTTTGTGGATTAAATAAATTTGAATATCATCACCATTGTCCTTATCAAATCTTAAAGTCCAGGGATTTAAAAATAGCCTTATTTTGGCTTTTACTAGAGAAGATAAATATGATAATTTGTTGCCAGAATCCTTTCAACAGTATCTTTTACATGATAAAATGAGCCAAATTATGCCTTGCTCTTTTACCAACAGCAAATGAACACTAACAAATGTTTATAGCATAAATGTGCAATAAAATGACCACTGAATCAAGCAGATTCCTGTGCTGAAAACTACTGTTCATGTACAACTAGTTCAAAGTTTTAAAAACTTGTCTACCCAAGCTTTAGTAATAAAATTATAATTATCTCAAATTAAATTTTAGATTTATTTTAGTATCCTAATTTAATATACATGGTTGATATAAAGACAATGATAGGTAATTGGCTTTAACCCTTAAACATGTAGAATCTTGCCAAAATACATCACCAGTGTGACATTTTATTAAAACCTCTACTCTTCATTTCCTAAAGTACTTAAATCTCACTTCTGTTGATACATAAAATCCATATAATTTTGGCTATCAGGCTGATTTATTCATAAAGGGAAAGTGGAAATGACCAAACATGAAAATATATACAAAAGCCAGGATCCTTTTGTGCTTAGTGAGAAAAGACTACACTATACCCAGAACTCACAAAGGAAAGATAGGAGTGTCCTCTCAAATCTTAAAGGTGAAGCAAAGCATGCACTGGCAACCTGACTGCTTTCAAAGGTGCCAAAGACTTAAGAATATGCATAATTGTTTTACCATTTAGCTAGAAATTATGAGGCTTACACCAGGTGACCTTGAAAAACACCTTGGATTGTTTTGATCAAAGTAATTGTTCATAAATAAAACAGAACAATTCAAGTTAGATGTTTGTTTTAGGTTTTACCTTTCTCACTAATATTCAGAAAGAGTAATTATAAAATTCATTAATAATTAACATTGCTGATCTGCTCTATATACAAATATCTGTATTCAGTGTTGGATAAAAGTTGTCATCTTGAATTTGGTAAGCCCAAAGAATATATAATAGAGGGGTTACTCATACTTTTCATCCATCTGTAAACTGAATGGTACTTATCAGATGTCTTCATATGGAAAAGGTTTTGTGGCTTATTATATAATTCACAGTGATGAATTAAATTATAATAACCTCAATATTTACTAGGAATGAAGAATGTTCTTCCTGGGAAAGAAAAATTTACTATTAAAATAATTTTATCAGCAGAAAAAACACTAATAAAATTAGCAAATATTTTTATTTACAAATAGATTTTACTCAAGCTTATTTCATGTTTAGTATGAGCCTAGTAAAATGATTTTCTGACTTGTCATCTATTTAGACAACCTTTGCTTCTTTGCAGTGTGTTGTTTGCATTGTCTTTAGTGACTTAGTGATCATACACACATACACAATAAGTCTCACCTTCAGAGGATTTTTTAAAAACACAAACCATCCCTTTAAGACATTTTTATTCTTATTATAGCAGTAGATGCATTATTCCAAACAAAGGTAGGAAGAATCAGAAGTTAGAAGGAACTGAAAAGAGAAGAAAGATTGATTTTATGATAGGGGTAGGATATAGTTTTCATTTTATGTATTTTTAATAATGCAACTTTGAATATAGAAGCATATATAAAGAACACCAAGGTCTTGGAATCTCAATCTTATCCTTGCTAACAGCAAAGATTTGAGACTTAGGTGGGAAAAGGAGACAAGTCTTGAAAGATGCATTAAGATCAAAGAAAGGATTTACATATTTGATGTATATAGGTTTTGCTTATGCAGTCCATTGTGTCCTAAAATAGAGTTACTTGGGTGATTCTGGTGATGGAACTGCGCTTCTCTACTATTAATTATCAGGAAAAATATTAATTCTTGTGCATATGTGAAAGTGGAAAGGGTGATTCTAACAGTATCCTACCAATGGAATTAAGTTGTTGATGCTTAGTCTTTAATAGCCACATTATTTTGCATCTATGGAAATAGAACTATATGAATTGGAGATGATAATACTAAAAAAGTCCACCATAGGTTTCAAAAAATTACAAGATTATATGAATATATACCCATACTTCACTTTTGAATTGTTTTCCTTGCAAAGGAGAATAGAGTATTTTAAGTTTGATATTGACATTCTTAATTAGAAATATCCTTCTATTCTCCATTATGAGATATTTCATCTTGTTTTAAATATACTAGTTAAATTTTTACTCCTTAGATGAAAACCTTTTAGTCCACAATCTACATATTAACTGCTTCTTTTCTCTAATTCACTCATCTCAGAAATTTGCACCACTATTTAACCAGTTGGTCAAGTAAAAGAATATATTGAGTCATTTTCTGACTCTCAAATTAAAGTCTCCAAGTCTGACCTTTACTCTGAACTGTAAACCAGTGCTGTTCAATTGAAACTTCTGCAAAGGCAAACATGTTCTATGTCTGTACTATCCAATATGGTAGCTAACTGCTCCTCGTTCCTATTTAGCTCTTGAGATGCAACTAGTGTAAATGAGGAATTGAATTAATTTTATTTAATTAAAGTTAATTTAAATTTAAATATCCACATGTGGCTAATAGTGACCATATTGGATGTTATAGCTTGAGACATATATAACCAATTACCTAATGTATATTTTCTCTTGGATATGCTGTAAGAATCTCAAATTTAATAGCCACTGGATTCAGGGCTCTGATTTCTCTGGCCCACTTACTGCCTTGGGTTTTCTCACTTCCCTATTCATCTTTTTATTTATACTACTAAAATTTGATGACACTATCACTCTATTATTTTATCCTCTATTCAGTGGATTATGTATTTTTCTTCTCTGTTTTCTTGATTATAATGTAAGAAATGTGAAGAAAGGATTTTTACCCATCTTTATCACCAATCTATCCAAGAATCTAGAATAGTGTCATCATATAGTAATCATTCATTATCTCATGAATAAATGAATGAATAACATATTTTTAAAGGAAGAATCACAATATTAGAGTCACAGACCAAGAGTTCCTGAGATTAAAAAGCAAGATGTTTATAGCTAGACATTAATTGTACTAGATCTTCCTTTTATGAATACTCTATCCTCAGAGAAAAGACTGATTTAGCCTAAGTTCCCTCTTATGTATAGGTAGATTGTAAGAATACCTATTTATTTTTTATTTATTTTTTTTACAGTTCTTTGGTAGGGAGGTAATTAGCTTTTATTCATTCGATTTGTTTTTAATGGAGGTAGTGGGGATTGGACCCAGAACCTCGTGCATACTAAGCACACACCCTACCACTGAACTATACCCTCCCTGCTAAGAATACCTAATTTATACAGTTATCTCAGTATCAGAATGATACAAAACTTGTGTATGGAATGTCATCAGTAAGTGTTGGCCATAATGACAACAGTAATAATTGTTCTTTTGGTTTTAACTTTGACATGAAAGCTATCCTTAGCCAAGTTTCTTACATTTTGGGGGATCTATTTATTCATCTGCTCCATGAAGCTGTTGAATGTTTTGATGTTTTTAAAAATAGCAAACCTAAACAATTCTGAATATGAATTCATTCTCTAGTGCATATTTCAAAGGAACTAAAATTGTGCTAAATATGAACATATGATAAAACATATATTTTTCTTCCCTCTATTCAGTATCTTTGATCAGTATTTTAGGAAACTGACATTGGTCTACCTCCTCAGTTTAAAATGCCTCAAGAAATCACAATACTGACTACTTAAAATAACCAATTACTACATATGTTCACTTTGCTGAGTTCAGACTTCAGGCTATTGGCATTATACAGTTTTCCTTAAGACAAATTTTCAAAAGGCAAAATATAATCAAATCTTAATAGATTTAACTTACAAATGAAAAAGACCAGAAGACATAATGATATCTGGGTTCAATTGGAAAGAGATTTTGTCATTTAATGATTCTATTTGGCATCTTTAGAAGTAGCACAATGATGTCAACAGATCAAAAGTAAAATGACTTGAAATTCTGAGGCACAATATGTGTTACGTTCAGAAAGCAATGAGAGAGAAGTGCACTTGGAGGAAAAAGATAGTGGATTCACTTTGGACTGAGCAGTGGAAACCGTAACTGCCGCACCTGTCCATTAATCATCAAGTTACAGTAGCAGGGCCTGGCAGTTGGGTACAATGGACTATTTGCATTAAAAACCTGTCAATTTAAAATGCAATAAAAACAAAAAAATCAATAATACATTTAAATTCAAACAGTCATCACAGCCCTGCAATAGCAATCAGTCATATTTACCAAGGGCTCGTATGTAATAATCCTCCTGATCCCTATATAATTACTAGCTTTGACTCTTGAATTATCAACAGCTCTCATGGTTTATTGCTTCATACTTGCTTAATAAGCATCTGCAATCAATAATCTTGCCACAGAGTAAGAGGCAACCAACCAGCCAGGCCCAGGGTGTAAACACTCCAAGGGTGATCATTACATCGGTGTGAATGACAAGGAGGTGGCTGTGTTAATGGGAGAGGCATACAGTAAAGAGGTAATTTAGAAAATCTGCTTACTGGAATGTGTGAATCTTACCAGGCTGGTGGTGTCTCAACTATGGGGAACAGTCACTTTTGAAAACACATCTTCAAATTCTTCCCAAGAGGTGCTTTCATGGTGATCATCAACTCCAGCAGCTTTTTCTATATCTTGCTATCAATGTAATACATTCAGTTTGCCTGAAATGCTTTTTATCTAGCTGGAAAAGCAAACAGTTATTTTCTTCATTCATATAGCATATGATGGAGAACAGAAATTTATATGCAAATTTGAGTATTAGTGACATTTTGATGACAAGAGTTTAAGGACCAATTGTAGCTGTCAAAAATGTTTGGAAACCCCTATTAATGTCATTCACATGAAAAAATAAAATTGAAGATCCCAATGGAGAAAGTGTTGTAAGGATAACAGCAGCATATTGCTTGTTTTACGCAGTCTGCTGAATTCTAAATATTCCCAAGTTTTTCCAAAAGAAACAACTGACAGCACCATCAGACAATATCATTTAATGTTTAACCTTGTAAATATTAACTATGCTCATTGTTGCTATTATTTACAATTCACCATTTATCCATAACTTAGGAGACTTTACAGAGTACATTAAAAAAAAAAACCCAAAAACTGTGCTTTTGCTCCCATAGCACTTGCATTAAGTAGATAATACAGGAAACTGATTACTTAAAAAATAAGGCTCAGAAGTGCTTAAATTCTTAGTTAGAAGTGGAATTACAGATCCACTCAGTTACATTTTAAATAAACGTTAGCATAGTTCAGTGTTGTTACATGTTGCCTAGTACATTATTAGAAGATGCCCCCAGGTATTGGGTGCGGTTTGTTTCAGGGCTTAGTACCCATCTGAGAGGAATGGTGTCTTACTGGCTTGCTCTAAAGAGCTGCTTGAGATCCTACTGGAGCCTTACCAAGGAAGGGCTGAATGTGATAACCTTTTCAGGTGGCAGGGAATTGGAAGGGTGGAGGAAGTTTGCCATTAGAACATTTCATGAGAACTTTGATTCACTCAGACCCATTGTTTTTCAAACGTATCAGGTACATTTCCTGCCTTTAAGTCTGTACTCACTGATCACTCTCTTGACTCGAATTTTCCTTTGTTTTCAGCTTAACTGACTTTACCTGACTATCTGTCTCAAGAAACAGAGTTTCTCTCCACTCCCGACTTATCCCAATACATACTTTTGGAAAGGTTGTAACTTAACACATTTTAATTTACCTACTCATATATAAACATATCACATATCACTCATGTATAGATAATATATCATATATAATCACATTTCATTGAATATATTTTTTCTGGATTCCCCCCAAATCTCTAAGTTCCTTGATGATGACAGCAGAGCACAATGCCTTGTAAATAGAGGGTACAACATAAATATTTTTAGTGCACATAGAAGAAATCTTATTAGTGGGCTAGTGCATTTCAAATATCTAATTTAGCAATATATTTATGACCATTTAAAGGGGGAGGTACATTTTGGGGCCTGTAAGGGTAAAACTTCAAAGCAAGGCCTCATTTTCTTTATATCCTTACATAACATTACTCAGTCCCTACACAGTGAAGGCTCTATTCTTCATCAAGGATTACTATATATACATGGCCTTTCTTTTACTTAGCATAATGTTTTCAAAGCTCATCCATATTGCAGCATATATTAGTATTTGGTTACTTTTTATGGTTGAATGACAAATATCTCACTGGGTATACTAAATTTCATTTATCCATTTATCATCTGATGGACATTTGGGTTATCTCCACTTTTAGATATTATGAATAATTCTGCTGTGAACATTTGCGCAGAAGTTTTTTGCATGGACATATGTTTTAAATCTCTTGCACGCATAATTTAAGAGCAGAATTGTTGGATTACATAACTGTTTAAATTTCTGAGGAGAGGCTAAAGAGCTCCCAATTGCTGCTCCATCTTCCTTTTCAGTAAGCAATTATGAGTATTCCATTTACCTACATCCTAGCCAATATTATTGCCTATGTTTTTTTTTATTATAGCCATTCTAGCGGGTATAAAGTGGTATCTTTTTATGGCTTTGACTTACATTTCTCTAATAACCATGGTGTTCAGCATCTTTTCACCTGCTTACTGGTCCTCTGTATATCAACCTTGGAGAAATGAAGAAATGCATTATGTATTTTTAATTAGGTTATTTGTCTTTTGATTGCTGAGTTATAAAAATTCTTTAAATATTCTGGATACCAGGCCCTTATTAGATATATAATTTGCAAAATTATCTCCAATTTTGTGGATTGTCTTTTCATTTTCTTGATAGTGTCCTTTGAAGCACAAAAGTCATATTTATCTATTTTTCTTTGTTTGCTTATACCTTTTTTGTAATGTCTGAGAAACCATTGCTTAATCAAAAGTTACAAAGATTTACACCTATTTTTTTCTTCTTCTAAGAATTTTATAATTTTAGCTCTTGTATTTAGGGCTTTCATCTGCATTGAGTTAAATTTGTATATGGTATAAAGCAGGCATTTAAATTACCTCTTTTGAATGTGGACATTGAGTTCTCCCATTATACACAGCTGGATTCATTAATGTGCCCATACCAGCTAGTTTTTGTTAAGTCACTATGGTAAAGTTAGCTTGCTAAAGCAAAATGAAACTGTCGATGCAGGTATTAACCAAACTGATAAACTTTTTTCCTGTAAGATTGCATCTATCATTGAGAATCTAACATAACAATTATTTACTTGAGAATGTATATATGCACACATTCAAATCAATACTCCTATATATTATATTCATATTCTTTGGGTAAATAGCAAATTACCAGAGTGGCATAAAATAGTTATTGTCTCATAGTGCCTGTGGGTCAAGATTCTGAGAATGAATTATCTGTGTCCTCTGCTAAGGGTATGACCAGTCTGAGATCAGAATATTGGCTGAGGGTATAATTTCATCTCAAATTTGAGATCCTTTTCCAAACTTTCTGAGTGTTGGCAGAGTTTTGTTTTTTGTAGTTTTGGTATCAACGGCCCTATTTTCTTGGGAGATGTTAGCAAAGCACCACTCTTTTTGCCACCTACCCCTTCCCATAAGTCCTCTCATATTATAGCTTATATCTTCAAGCCCAGCAAGATGATTCCTTCTAACTCTGCTATAATAATCTTTTAAATGTCTATCCCATTACCTTTGTCAAATAATGTAATCTAATCGAGAGTGAATGTACCTATAATTCACAGGGCCACCCAAACTCAAGGCAAGTGGTTATACAGAGCATATACACCAGGAGACAGGAACCTTGAGGGAGTATCTTAGACTTCCACCTACCACATCTGTATTTTTATCTCTCAGAAGTTGTAATTTTATAGATGAGTTTAGGTCATTCCTTACTATTACCACAGTTGTCATGATGTCTGACAATATGGATGGCCCCCACACTACTCCTCTTGCTTGAGCTAAAGCTATTCTTTATTCCTTGATTTATTCAAAGCTTCTTCATCTGGTTAGAATGACAAACGCAACTAGACCTACATGCTGAAGCCATCATCTAAACTGGTAGAAACTACAAGAGGCTTTCAGTTGTATCTTAACAGGAGCATTTGAAGTACTACCCCAAATATGTACATTCAGACTGTCAGGTTCTCCCAGGGCAAAACAAAGACAGGAGAGTTAGGAGGAATAGTGTGAGAATTTTAATGTTACTTTCTACCTTCTCCCTACTAATGTAAATTTTAAAATTTTAATGAAGTAAAACAAATATGTCTAAGTACATAGACCAAAAGCATGGGACTAAATCAGTCTTCACAAGGTGAAAGCACAAATATAACCACCAACTCCGTCAAGAAATAGAATCCAGAATATGTACCTCAGAAACTTTTGAGACCCATCCTATTACTACATTATCCAGAGAAACAATATGTATTTCCTTCCTCTTTGTATTGCTGTAGAAAGAGGTGATCAGGTTTTTGTAACCACAACCATGCCCAAAAATGGTTCTTAGCAGATACTTCCACTTATTAAATCTAGCAGTCAATGTTCAATCCTAATCTTGCTTGAAATATAAACTGCACTGAACATGGTTTAATACTCTCTTCTGAAAACATACTCTGCACATGGCTTCCAGGACTCTAGTTTTGCATTTCTTCTGGTTGTGTTTTTCTCAGTTTCCTTTGCAGAGTCACTTCCATGTATACATTTTTTTTTTTCACATTGGAGTTCCCTAGCCTTCTACTCTTGACATTTTAATCTTTATATCTATACTAATTCCCTAAAATGTGTGTCATCTAATAGCATGCCCTTACATGCATCTATGTGCTGATTACTTAAATTTATATCTCTAGGCCAGGCATCTGTCTTGGAATTTCTAGAGTTACAAATGCAGCTGACCACTTAAAATTTTCACCTGAGTGTCTAGTAGGCTTCTAAAACTTCCTTTTCCAATATAGTTATCTCATCCATCATCAATCCCCAACAACTCTATCCTCACATTCTTTCTCATGGCAATTTCTTCATTCAGTGCGAAAAAAAAAATATTTGACTTTCCTTTTTCACTTTGACAAATATTATCCTTCAGATAATGCTGTTGGATTTATATTCATAATATACCCACTTTGCACCATCTCTATTGCTGCCTGTTTCAACCCATCAGTATCTCATGATTTTTTCCGTAGGCTCCTAATTGTCTCCCTGCTTTCATCTTCATGCTTCGTTAGTCTGGTGTCGAAACAGCAGTCAAATTGATCTTATTAAAAAGTAAGTTAGATCATATTACTTCCTTGCTTACAGCTCTTTAGTTGCTGACTTTCTTATTCATGGAAAATTCAAATTTCTTTCGTCCTCTAAGGCTCTACTTGACTTGGTTCCATTGTTTCTCCGAGCTTGTCTCCTACTACTCTATCCTTTCACACTATTTCATCCACACTTGCCTCCTCTCAACTTCTAGACGCATGCATGCTTCTTCTTAAGTCTTTGTACTCGCTATTCCAGATATCCATAGGGCATCCCTCACTTCCTTAAATTTAACTCAAAGATCATTTTCTCAAAGAGATCTTCCATAGGTATCCTAGCAAAAATTTAAACCTCTCCTTGGAGACATCACATATCCCCATACAAAACCTCATGTTTTTCTCCTTGCTATTTGCCATTCTCAAGCTATATTTTTTCTACTTATGTAATATACCTTCCCATCATTAAAATGTAGGCTATGAGTATAGAGATTTTTGTCTGCCCAGTTTACTGCTGCTTCTCAAGCACAAAAAACAGTGGCTGCTGTTTTTAATGGGAGCCCCAAAAACATTTTTATATGAATTTATACATTTTACTCAGTGACCCAACATAGCATTTCAATACTTCATAATTAAGGTCTCCCTTACAACTATAATGAATGTCTTTTCAGCATAGTAGTTCACGCATGGTTGAGGGTTTTCTGTCCTCTTTGTATTGCCATTGAAAGTGTGATCGAGTGTGCTTTCGAACACAGTGTAAGCTAACAGTGACACATTCTGCTCCTTGCAAAGAACAGGATTGATGTTTGGAGTGACCATTTTAATTTGGAGTGAGTTATTAGGAAGTTCATGGTGGCCATAAATGTAGGTAAGCAAGCCCTAGACCCTCATTCATCCATACAGCAGTAGTAAAACTCTTACTTTTATGGGTACCAGTGTGACACCTTTGTCTAGCTCTTAACCGATTTTGCATTTAGAATAGGAAGATGGATGGGTGCTTAATAGTGAACCCTAAGAAATAAAACCCATTGAGAAGTAGATATTGACTGGAATTCCTTGTGTAAAGTACCATATACCACATCACCAAGTAGATGGCTTTAATTTTTAGTACTTTTATAAATCTGAATCTTGTAGTTTTATCTCAATGGTTTGTTAGCTATTCATAATGAGACAGGATTTTTAACTACTATACATCAAATGTGTGGGCCTAAAAAGTAAAGTACAGGTAGGCTTCTCTAGCTTAATCTAAATCATTATTTAGGTTTTTTAAATAAGCAGTTATGGTTGAGGCAAAGATTATGTTAAGGGGAAAAAAATAACATTTTATTACTTATAAAAACTCACATCCAAGACTGTCTCGGATGGGCATATGAGGTTTCTAGGAAGTAATGAAATAGGGCTTTTTTTTTTTTTTTTTTGCTTGTTTACACTTAATTCCCAGATCTCCAGTCTGGATTTTAGCCCACAGAGCATTCTGTTGTGTTTTGTGCCAGGCAAAGGTAAGCAGTGTTAGACAAACTGTTTGAATATCTATCTATATGATACTTTAATATGTAATGAGGAAGGAAATGGTGGAAGAATAAATTATGGAGTTATGGGTTTGTCCTTAGCTCACTAAACCCTACTTGTGACCACTACTACATCAGAGAGACTGAGTGGCTTCCCCAGTAGAAAAGACATTAACTTTATTAATTCAAACAAATGATGTATCATATTATAAAGAGAATGTTCTGTCATTAAGGGTCAAGATTGAAAAAAGATACAAATTCTCTAAACCCTGAAATTTATGTCAAGCCCTTTAATGCTCTTTTCTGAAAAATAATTTTTGCTCTGAAAATCAATTACATTGGTTTTTTAATATCAAAATAGCAGTAATGAATATCTCATTTGTTCTTCTCAAAAGAGTATTTTATTGCCTCTCAGATTTTATCACTAATAAATACACCTTCTGTGGAGCCTTGTAGATGGACAGTTATGTGTGTTAAAGGAAAGACACGTTACAGATAATCTTTTATTTCTATACTACCCTGTCTAGCTGAACATTCCCAAGCTTGATCGATTGTAATATAAACAAATCCAAAGGATCCAGGATAGTTAGATTTCTCTTCAGTCTCCAAGTTGGAGGACTTTACCCTTTTCTGATACCTTCTGATAAGATGTAAGTTATCTGCAACCTTAGTCAGCTCTGATATGCTATCCAATGTTTAGAAAAGCAACCACACTGCAGCAGGAAGAAGTTTCATGGCTCACAGATACTGGCTTACTGGAATGTCAGTATCTAATTTTACAAACCTTCAAAACTGTTCCTTAAAAAAAGCTTCAAGTTTGGAAAAAAGTTCATGTTTTCCAACAAACAGATTTGGTTTAAGCTCTTCATCAGGTTATCTGAGATTTGATGAACCAGAACTCATGACAATGCAGTAGTGGCAGATAAGGAAAGTCTGGAAAAAGTTCAGGATAACCAACCAAAAAGCCCTTGATTAATTACATCAGAATTCCTGCTCTACTTACTCTCCAAAGTAATTGCTGAAGCTAGTAAATGTCCTCTCATTTTAGGTACAGTGAGGCTACTTTCTGTTCAAGTAATCTTAATAGTCAAGTAGCTGATGCATCCCTTGGGAAAATAGAATTTAAGAGACTAAGTCACCATCCTGTTGTGAAAATGTCCCAGAAGCATTTGTCACATAAGCTTTCTAAATGTAGACTACATTACTTCATATCTCCTTTCAGCCCTTAAAACTTCTGTTCCAACCACAACCATTATTCCAACCACAACCATTATTCCAACCACAGCAATTCTATCATTAACATACAATTAAGGGGCCACCTTGTGTAAAGTAGCTCAGTCTACAGAATCATTTGACCTCCCCCCTCATTACAAAAAAAAAAAAAAGTTGCATTTTAAAATAACTCACGTGTCTTTCAACTTTCTTTCATTTCCAGGCAGTTCTACATCACAATATCTCTCCTTAGAACTTGGAATTCCTTTCCTGTTACCTCTTCCTGCTTTGACAGTTTCTCATGTATTAGAGCTCTGTGGAGATGCTTCATATTTTATTCTAGCTTCTGTCATTTGCTTGACACAGCATTTCTAAATCAAAAGTATACTGCATATTCATGTTTCTCATAGAGTTTTGGGCATTTTGGTTACAATTCTTCTTTATGTAGGGATGCCCCTTTTATTATTATAAAAGGGTTACTGTCTTGAACCTACCCACAAGATTTTATTGCCTTTACCTACAAGTGCAACATCCAAAAATGCTTCCATTCTTTCTCAGATGTCGTTTACAAGAGTGATGCCCTCCAAGCTTGACAAACACTACATCTAAACATAAACTAAATCACAAGCCAACATCTAGTCTTACAATGAAGCAGTACATCCTCCAAAATTCATATTTTGCTAGTTAACAGGCCCTGGAGACACTGTTTCTACTAACATGTCATAAAAAAAGCCCGTTTGCAACAAATAGATGTAATGTCAAATTGGATTCTGACTCCACTGACTTCCCCAAATTGAAAAATGTTGCTTCACATGTACAACTTAAAATAGTAGCTAAACACTTAAGATTGCTTTCCCTTGAGGATACTGGTTCATGGAAATAATGTCACCAAAATTAAGAGACAACTAAAGGTATATTAACCAGTAAATCTGACAAATTTAACTTTCAGATAGATTTCAATTTTTTAATTTGAACACAAAATCATAAAGGTTGAGGACAGAAAGGCTACTGTGAAATGCAGTTTGGTTGGTTTTATCTATTTAGCAAAAAAAAAAATCTGACAATTTGGATTTCTTCTGCCTTTTCTTTCTTTAAAATTTCTGGGTAATTTGAAAGATTACTGTTTTTTAAGTATATCCTCATTTCACTTTATACTACTAAAGTTTTTGCAAATCAGTTTTGGTCACTGACAAACTGAAGAGGAAATGGAATTACTGATGAAACCAGTTTCTTCAAAAATTCTGAAGAATTTCTCATTATAAATAGAAATCTTACTTGTAAATGTAAAACAGAATACAGAGCAGTAGAGGAACAGGCACCTTGACTGTACCATAAACATGACATTAGCTTGTATCCAAATGTGTTTCTGAGTGAGGAGAAAGACTACAGGCTTAAGTTCAAGAGAATGCTGGGTTTGTATTTTGCTAGCTCTGTGGGGTTATATTTTTATATCTCCAGGAGAATAGCCTTATCATTCTATAAGTATTTACATAAATACTTACGGTGTTAAAATGTTTTAGAAGCTATCTAAATTATCAAAAAGAATATAAAGAGCAACTTCATAATTATGTCTACAATTTGCTGAATACCATTATGTCCCAGGCATTATCTACTTTACTATATATTTATTTCCATTTCTATCACACATCTAAATACTTCTCATTTAATCCTTATTACAACAACTGAAGGTATCTCTTAGGTCTTCATTGAACAAAAGAATCAAGGCTTAGAAAAATTAACTTTTCAAGTATCACTCAAAGAGTAAGCTTCAGAGCCCAATATTTGTTTGTAGATCTGTGCATTTCTAAGTAATTTCTTTTAAACTGTATACTATTAAAGTTAGAAATATAATAAACCCTTAATTGTACCAACAAATTTGAGGAGATACAGGGTTCTAGAAAACAGAGAACAGCATTAGTTACTTGCCTGGCAGTTACGTTGATAATTATGAAAATGTTTGCTTCTAGGCCTGCTTGCTTCTCTGTGGTCTCCTTGTTTAAACATCAGAATTTCCTATATCATTGAAACTGAAGAAAAGAGAGGGCCTATTCTTATGTAAGAAATTAATTTCTAATGTTTTTTATTACAATTTATGTGCTTATTTTGAGTAACATGGAAAAGACAGATTTTAAAAAGTAGATAGATGTAAGGAATAAAAATTTAAGATTAAAATCACATAATGCCATTTAGCTATAATCCCTGTTGCTATGCAGACTTCTGGATAGAGCTAGGTCACAGAATCTGGCACCTTTGACAGAGTATATAGCACTGCCTTTTATTTTTTGATAAAATATTTTCACAGCATTAAAGAATTATGGTGTTTGACATTATATTCACATCACAGTGAACTATACTAAACATCTTGTGGTTTTAAGGCATGTGGGTAAAAAGTTTTGAGGTTGACCTTTTGTAAAAATCTGTACAGCTTTGGATCATTTAAAAGACTCATTAAAACTCATGCTAGGATCTAATTCAACTACAGTGTTTATGTTGTATAGTTTTATTTATTTTCAGACACTCCCAAGTATGTATGATAAATTAAAAATTATGTCTCAATAGCAAACTATAGAGATTCTAAATTAAAGAATGCCTGTATCACTTGTAGTGAAAACCATTTTAAGCACTTTGAAATTTCAACAGATATTATAGAAACTCTTGAATTTTTTAGAGTTAAAAATATTATACAAAAATATCTTGATAAACATTTATTCCAGCTTATATTCCCAATTATGAGTAGCATCTTAAAATTCTTTGTTCCCTTTTTTCTTTACAAGTGTTTAACAACTTTTCTAATAACCTTGTGGTACGCTTAGTGTATTTCATTAGTTCTCACTTAATCTAATGGAAATGAATTTAAGAATAAACAACATAATTATAAAAATTATTTTCTTTTGGAATAAATTTGTACCTACCTTTATTCAATATTAAAGAAGCTTTATAAGTACAAATGTGTATAACTGAATTACTTTAAGCCTGTAACAATTTTGCCTATGTCAACCTCCAAATTAATTATATACATCAAATAACTCTAGGCTATTTGTCATCCAACTTAAATTTTCCTTCTACAAAAGGCATTTTAACATAGTCAAAGGTTACTGAATATAAAGGCTATATTAGAAAAATAAATATCATTGTTTTACTGAAGATAGATTCATTAAAGCCTCCATGGGGAGAGACGGAGAAGATGGCGGAGTAGAAGGACGCTCTTAAGTCACCCTCTCCCACAAATACACCAAGACCCACATCTACAGACCCACTCAGCCAACCAGAGCACCTGCGGAACTCCGACAGAACATCGCCCTCTTCAAAAGATAAAGACGCCAAAAATCTGGTAGGAGAAAAGGAAAAAAGAAAGAACAAAAGGCAAAGCAGCGCGGGACGGGTCCCGCGGGGAGGGAGCGGCAAAGGAGGACTGGCGCTCGCTCGCTGGGTCTCCTCTCTCCAACTGAGGCCAGCGTGACGGAGGGGGAGCCTCCGAGGCTCAGATCTGTGCAGAGCAGCCCTTGTCTGACAGAACTAAGTTAAACGGGCACAGAGGGTCCCCCCGACAGCCAGCCTGAGACGCGGGCCGGCAGCGGCGGGCAGGGCCAGGCTGCACAAGCCGGGCGGAGGACGGGGGCGGCTGCACGGAGGCAGCTCTGGGGGACTGCAAGGGGCTGGGCGCCGTGGCTGTGGGTGTACAGGACAGAACAACCTGGGCCCTCCATAAAACAGCAAGGTTGATGTGCTCTCGGGGGAAGGGTGCATACCCCCATCTCTGAAAACCCGCGGAAACTTTTCGGGGGAACAGAGGCGGGGCTCAGGCACAGCCGCCATATCCTCCAGCACTGAGCACCCAGGCGGGGGCGGGGGCGAAACCTGCATCCACACCGAAGGGCTTAGCAGCCTCAAAGGCCAGACCGAGACGGGCCTACAGCCCTGGGCAGATAGGATCCTTCCATCCTGGTCCCTTAGAGAACTTGCTCCACAAAGACAAACAAGGAGCTGGGTTTTGGCTCGGAGCAGGGACAAGGCTGTCCCTCGGTCTTCCCCGAGCCCACCTGCGGAGCGCCGACCAGGGCGGAGCGCGCAGTGGAGCTACCGGCAGCACAGGTAGAGGGAGAGCGGCCCCCCCGCCTTTCGGGCAGGAACACAGCCCTCCTGCCTGGCCAGTCTGCAACATCTGACTGCAGCATCCGGAGGGGCAGTGACCCGCCCGCCCACAGCAGAGGAGAGCTGCACCTGACCCCCTGTTAGGAGGAGGCGCGATCTGCTTGCGGACAGGTGCTGGGAGTAGCACAGAAGAGGGTGCCAACGGAGGGCCTCTGAAAACAGCAAGCTGAGCTTCCAAAACAGGACGAAGACAGAAGGACTTCACATTAAAAGCACACAGACTCCAGGAGAACACCGACAACCTCCCCCCCCCTTTTTTTTAAATCTGTTTTTACCTGTTCTATTTTCTATTACTCTCTTAATTTTTACTTCTTAATTCATTTCTATTTCTCTTGGGTTTTGATGTCCTGTTACTGATTAGACACAGGTTTCGAATACATCTATTCATCACCCCCCCTTTTTTTTTTTAAAAGGTTTTAAAAGGACGTCTCAACCTGATTAATACTCTGCTTCAACTTGCTCTTCTATTATTCATTATACACTGTTTTCAAACCCTTTCTCCCCTCTTTTAAAATTCTTCCTCTCTCTTATTTTTTTCCCTAAGTTCTATTCCTAAATAGGCATTAGATAGATAAAATCCTTGAGATACAAAATAGACAACTGATACTCCATAAGCCACAGTGCCAGAGAGGTATGAGCAAGATGAAGAAGCAGAGAAACCTTTCCCAATTAAAAGAACAAGAGGAATCCCCTGAAAGATCAATGAAATAGACATCGATAGCCTACTAGATCAAGATTTCAAAAAAGGAGTGATCAAATTGCTGAAGTAATTAAAAGAGATAGTGTTTACAGATATAAAATATGTCAAAAATGAAATTGAAGCTATAAAGAAGAGCCAAGTAGAATGGGTAAACTCATTGACAGAGATGAGGAATGATCTAATAGATGTGCAAAGCCGACTAGACAATGCAGAGGAACGAATTAGTGATCTAGAAGACAGAGCAATAGAAAGCACCCATTCAGAAGAACTACAAGATAAGCAAATAAAAAATAATGAAAATAGCATAAGGGACCTATGGATAATATAAAGCATCCCAATCTTCGCATAATAGGGGTCCCAGAAGGGGAAGAAGGATCAAAGGGGATTGAAAAGGTTTTTGAAGAAATCATGACTGAAAACTTCCCAAACTTAAAGAAGGAATCAGATATCCAAGTACAGGAAGCTCAGAGGGTCCCAAACAGGAAGAACCCAAATAGACCCACACCAAGACATATCATGATCAAGATGGCCAGAGTCAAGGATAAAGAAATGGTTCTAAAGGCAGCAAGAGAAAAGCAAAGAGTGAATTAGAAGGGAACCCCCATAAGGCTCTCAGCTGATTTCTCTACACAAACACTACAGGCCAGAAGGGAGTGGCAAGATATATTCAAAGCCCTGAATGAAAAAAAGATGCAGCCTAGGATACTTTATCCAGCAAGGCTATCCTTTAGGATAGAAGGAGAAATAAAGAGTTTCACAGACAAAAAAAAGCTGCAGGAGTTTAGCAACACTAAACCCATGCTAAAAGAAATATTGAAAGGGCTATTCTAAATAGAAAAGCAGCAGGATGCTACAGAAACGAGAAATGTACAACTGGAAAGGTGATAACTCATGAATTTCAAATAAAGAAAACACGAAATTATAAAAGAAGACATACAAATCACTGAGAGTGGGAGAGGGAGGCAGGGAAATGTAGAATATTTTTTTCTTTCTTTTTAAAATTTTTTTAACAGTAGGATGGGTTTGAGATCATGTTACTATCAGTTTAATAAAAACAGTTATAGTAATGGGTTAATAGATTTACAAAAAAAGGGTAACCACAAGTCAAAAATTTACAAGGGAGTCACAAAAATTAAATAAAATCCATGATAATACAAAGGAAAATTACCAAGCCACAAAAGGAAGAAGAAAGGAACAAAGAGGATATACCAATTCAACTGCAAAAATAAGTTCAAAATGGCAATAAACACACATCTATCATTAATTACTGTAAATGTTAATGGGCTAAATGCTCCAGTCAAAAGACATAGAGTGGCAGACTGGATAATAAAGCAAGAACCTTCAATATGCTGCATACAAGAGACCCACTTTAGGGAGAAGGACACATATAGATTGAGAGTGAAAGGATGGAAAAGGATATTCCATGCAAATGGAAAAGCCAAAAAAGCAGGTGTTGCAGTACTGATTTCAGACAAAATAGACTTTAAAACAAAGGCCATAAAGAAAGATAAAGAAGGACATTTTATAATGATTAAAGGAGTGATACAAGATGAAGATATTACACTCGTTAATATATATGCACCCAATATAGGAGCACCTAAGTACATACAAAAATTACTAACAGAGATAAAGGGGGATATTGATGGGAATACAATCATAGTCGGAGATTTTAACACTGCATTAACATCACTAGACAGATCTTCCAGACAGAAAATAAACAAGGCAACAGAGAATTAAATACTACAATAGAAAAACTAGATTTGGTGGATATTTTCAGAGCATTACACCCCCAATAAATAGGATATAAATTCTTTTCAAGTGCACATGGAACATTTTCCAGGATCGATCATGTACTTGGGCACAAAAGAAACTTCAACAATTTTAAGAAGATAGAAATTATCTCAAGCATCTTTACTGACCACAATGCCATGAAACTGGAAATCAACAACAGTGAAACAAAGAAGAAAAAAAGGAAAGCATGGAGATTAAACAATATTATTGAAAAAACAATGGATCAATGAGGAAATCAAGGCTGAAATTAAAAAATACCTTGAGACAAATGATAATGAAAGCACAACCACTCAAAACCTATGGGACACAGCAAAGGCAGTGCTAAGAGGGAAGTTTATAGCGATACAGGCCTTCCTCAAAAAAGAAGAACAATCTCAAATAAACAAGTTAACCCACCACCTGAATCAATTAGAAAAAGAAGAACAAAAAGCCCCAAAAAGCAGCAGAAGGAAGGAAATAGTAAAGATCAGAGAGGAATTAAATACAATAGAGATTAACAAAACCATAGAAAAAATCAACCAAACCAAAAGCTGGTTTTTTGAAAAAAGTAAATAAAATCGACAAACCTCTGGCCAAACTCACAAAGAAGAAAAAAAAGAGCACAAATTAGCAAAATAAGAAAGGAAAATGGAGAAATTACAACAAACAAAATAGAAATACAGAATATCATACGAGAATATTATGAAAAACTATATGGAACCAAACTGGATAACCTAGAGGACATGGACAAGTTTCTGGAAACATACTGTCCACCAAAACTGAATCAAGAAGAAACTGAACACTTGAACAATCCGATCACTAGAAAGGAAATAGAAATAGCAATTAAAAACCTCCCTACAAATTAAAGTCCAGGACCGGACGGCTTCACCGGGGAATTCTACCAAACATACAAAGAAGAACTCATACCAGTCCTTCTCAAACTCTTCCAGACGATTGAAAAGGAGAGAATACTCCCAAACTCATTCTATGAAGCCACCATCACCCTGATACCAAAACCAGGCAAAGACACTACAAAAAAAAAAGAATTATAGGTCAGTATCACTGATGAACATAGACGCCAAAATCCTCACCAAAATTTTAGCAAATAGAATCTAACAACACATAAAAAAGATTATACATCATGACCAAGTGGGGTTCATCTCAGGGACACAAGGCTGGTTCAACATACGCAAATCAGTCAATGTAATACATCACATCAACAAGAGAAAGGACAAAAAACACATGATCATCTCAATTGATGCAGAAAAAGCATTTGATAAAATTCAACATCCATTTATGATACAAACTCTCGCCAAAGTGGGTATAGAGGGAACATATCTCAACATAATAAAAGCTATATATGACAAACCTACAGCCAGCATAGTACTCAACGGTGAAAAACTCAAAAGCTTCCCACTAAAATCTGGGACAAGACAAGGATGCCCACTATCACCACTCCTATTCAACATAGTCCTGGAAGTCCTAGCCACAGCAGTCAGGCAAGAGAAAGAAATAAAAGGGATCCAAATTGGAAAAGAAGAGTTAAAGTGTCATTATATGCTGATGACATGTTACTATATATAGAAAACCCTAAAAGGTCCACACAAAAGCTACTAGAGCTGATTGAAGAATTCAGCTAGGTAGCAGGTTACAAAATTAACGTTCAAAAATCAGTTGCATTTCTTTACACTAACGATAAATCAACAGAAAAAGAAAGTAAAGAAATAATCCCCTTTAAAATAGCACCCAAAGTAATAAAATATCTAGGAATAAATCTAACCGAGGAGGTGAAAGAATTATACACAGAAAACTATAAACCATTGATGAAGGAAATTAAAGAAGACTTTAAAAAATGGAAAGATATTCCATGCTCTTGGATTGGAAGAATCAATATTGTTAAAATGGTCACACTGCCCAAGGCAATCTACAGATTTAATGCGATCCCTATCCAATTACCCAGGACATATTTCACAGAACTAGAACAAATCACAATAAAATTTATATGGAACCATCAAAGACCTAGAATTGCCAAAGCATTACTGAAGAGAAAGAAAGAGGCTGGAGGAATAACTCTCCCAGACTTCAGACAATACTACAGAGCTACAGTCATCAAGACAGCATGGTGTTGGTACCAAAACAGACATACAGACCAATGGAACAGAATAGAGAGCCCAGAAATGAACCCACAAACTTTTGGTCAACTAATCTTCGACAAAGGAGGTAAGAATATACAATGGAGTAAAGACAGTCTCTTCAGCAAATGGTGTTGGGAAAACTGGACAGCAGCATGTAAAACAATGAAGCTAGAACACACCCTTACACCATATACAAAAATCAACTCAAAATGGATTAAAGACTTAAACATAAGACAAGATACAATAAACCTCCTAGAGGAAAACATAGGCAAAACATTATCTGACATACATTTCAAAAATTTTCTCCTAGAAGAAATAAAAGCAAGAATAAACAAATGGGACCTAGTGAAACTTACAAGCTTCTGCAGAGCAAAGGAAACCAGAAGTAAAACAAGAAGAAAACCTACGGAATGGGAGAAAATTTTTGCAGGTGAAACCGACAGAGGCTTGATCTCCAGACTATATAAGCAGCTCATACGACTCAATAAGAAAAAAATAAACAACCCAATCCAAAAATGGGCAGAAGACCTAAACAAGCAATTCTCCAAGGAAGACATACAAATGATCAAAAAGCACATGAAAAAATGTTCAATATCACTAATTATCAGAGAAATGCAAATCAAAACTACAATGAGGTATCACCTCACACCAGTCAGAATGGCCGTCATTCAAAAATCCAAAAATGACAATTGCTGGAGAGGCTGTGGAGAAAGGGGAACCCTCCTACACTGCTGGTGGGAATGCAGTTTGGTGCAGCCACTGTAGAAAACAGTGTGGAGATTCCTCAAAAGACTAGGAATAGACTTACCATATGACCCAGGAATCCCACTCCTGGGCTTGTATCCAGAAGGAAATCTACTTCAGGATGACACCTGCACCCCAATGTTCATAGCAGCACTATTTACAATAGCCAAAACATGGAAACAGCCTAAATGTCCATCAACAGGTGACTGGATAAAGAAGATGTGGTATATTTATACAATGGAATTCTATTCAGCCATAAAAACTGACAACATAATGCCATTTGCAGCAACATGGATGTTCCTGGAGAATGTCATTCTAAGTGAAGTAAGCCAGAAAGAGAAAGAAAAATACCATATGAGATCGCTCTTATGTGGAATCTAAAAAACAAAAACAAAAACAAACAAAAACAAAGCATAAATACAGGACAGAAATAGACTCACAGACAGAGAATACAGACTTGTGGTTACCAGTGGGGTGGAGGGTGGGAAGGGATAGACTGGGATTTCAAAATTGTAGAATAGATAAACAAGACTACACTGTGTAGCACAGGGAAATATACACAAAATGTTATGATAACTCACAGAGAAAAAAATGTGACAATGAGTGTGTATATGTCCATGAATGACTGAAAAGTTGTGCTGAACACTGGAATTTGACACAACATTGTAAAATGATTATAAATCAATAAAAAATGTTAAAAAAAAATAAAATAAAACAAAGCCTCCATGATGGAATGACATGATAGATCACAATATATATAAATTTTATATACAAAAATTATATACATAGCATGCATGTTATATATAAAACATACGGTACTATTAATATTATAAAATTCTTTACAACATAACAGTTGATCTTTAGTATCTGATTTTTAAGTTTTTTATAGGAATGACGTATTTGCTTATGCATCCAAATATTTTTTTTCAGATTATTTGTGACATACATGGTTGTCAGATTGGTTCTTTAGAATGATGAAAAATAAGAAATTTGTATTTATTAAATTTGAAATAATATGGCATCACTTAGAAAGTTTTACTTAATAAAGCAGATTTTTAAACTACGTCACTTCTCCTAGTTAGTAGGATTTAAATATTAGAGAATAAAATTCTCATCAGAAATATTTGCTGTCATCAGTAAGATTAAATTTAAAAATAGTTTTGCTAACTCTAATTATGAAAGTTTGAAAGCGATTGCTAGTGCCCATACAAATTAACATACAATGCAGTAGTACAGCTTCACATTTTCTTCCTGAAGCTCACAACTCTGTCTATCAAAATCAAACAAAGGGTGGATGGTTGGGGAAGGGGCTGAGGAGCTGCAGGGTACCCATGTCTTCCATGGCTGACCTCAAACTTGGGCTCCCCCCAAAACTTTAAAAAGAAAAAAAAACCCCCAAAAACATATAAAACAGCATTCCCTTTCATTGATTCCTCAAAACTAGATACTTTGGGAAAATAGATTAAATTTGAAAGGAGATAGGATATTTGAAAATTGTATGTTGTCAACAAAAAATTCTGATTTTTACCATTTAACTGTGGTCATAATATTTGTACAAAATAAATGCTCACTGAAATTTAGGATAAATTAACACAGTATTGTAATCTTAATCTCAAATTATTAAAAGGAAGGAGTTTGATGAAGCAAGCAACTGAAAAAATGCAAAGAATTTTTGAATCTGGAAAAAGGGTGTAAAGTAGTTTACTATTGTAGTGTTCTTGCACTTATTCTTTGTTTGAAATACTGACCAAAAAAAAGTTTAAAAAATCTAGTTACAGATGAAGAAAGACACATAGCCTACTAACCTAGGCATACACTGCCTGCAGTTTCAAGTACTCCTTTAGCCATCAAAAATATTTTTATCTTACTTTAACAGTAACAAGGCTCTCTTTCTTTATTGCAGTTTATTGCAGATATAGCAATCACAAATTTATTAGCAAGAAACAGCTGGAGGCTTTTGAAGAAGGGTTAACCAAATAATATTTTAGAGGCCAATTTTAATAGATGATACTATAAAGGTAGGATTATACCACCAACTTTGGTTTACAATACGATGTGCTAAACAGTATATTATAATTTGCTGTCTAAAAACATAAATTGTTGAATTAAACTCCTTATGGTCTAATTCATTTTGGGGCTCTTACAAGCTCTGTGCCTATAGGTAAATGTCTTAAGTCTTCTTTTAGTTCCCAAAGCTAGAAAATGGGTACAATAACAAACAAGTGAAATAAAACTAGCCCTTTGGTTATTATAAGGATTAATTATATGTAAATAAATATGTATGAAATATTTATAAGATAGGTACAGTAGGGGCCATGCATTAGAGCAGTTACTCTTAAACCTGTATAACTTGACTTTGTTTATTTTAGACAGCTCATCTACGGTCTGCACCACATCAAGTGTTTCTCTGCTATTCTGTAGCATTCTCTGCCTAAGAAAATATTTGTACTTCAGTCAGATCATCATTGTTCAATAAATGAATGGGTAGCTGAGTGAATAAATAATCTAGTATTTGGTCTGTCTTGGAGAGAAAATCCACACATAGAAATAAGTAAAACAGAAGATATTATGCAAAAATTCTTGTGTTTCAGCAAAGAAAATTTAAGGATGTTGGGTGAGAGGTTTGGGAAGGGTTGATAGAGAATACCCAACACTGAGGATATTTAAGGTGTGGTTTGATAGGTAGGGGTTTCATACATTGAGATGGGATAGAAAAGCAGTTTAGAAAGAGCTAGCCAGGTGAGAACACGCTGAACCGATTGTCAAAACCACAGCAGCGATAAAACACTTTTAAAACAATTTTATCTTTAAGCTATAGTTGATACCATCTTTATTTCACAGTCTCCTCAAAATGTTCTGCTGCTCTTTAGTTCTGCTTTGGTTTTCATTGAGAGTATTGAACTTAAAAAAAAAAAAAAAGATCTGAGGATTAATTTAGTCAGTCAGTGTGGGAACTCATTCGTGGTGGAGATGGGGGAGACCACAAGATCAGTGAAAAGGTGATGCCAGTTAGGAGATACAATCATCCAGCAGTAAAGATCCCCACAGTAATAGAACAATAGAAAAGAGTTTGGCTACAGGAACCATAAAATGCTATATAATAGATTAAGCAAGGAACATGACCAAGAAACATGACCTCTATAAAGAATGCTATAAAAGTTTAAGTGATGTAAATGAAAATTTGACTAAATGGAGAGAGATCTTTTGGGAGGAAGACTGCATCATGCAAAGATGGCTGACTCCTAGGTTTAGTGGAGTTTAATCCAAATCCCATAGGATTTTCTAAGAGTATCCAAAGTTAAGTTCATCTAAAAAAGAAGATAGAACTATTTAAGTTGAACAAATAAATTTGTTTTTTGAGCATTTCTATCATATATAAATATTTATATTCAACAAAAATTAAAATATGGCATTAAGAAGAATAAACAGATAACCAAGGAAATGAATACTATTATTTCTGTGAATTTAGGAAAGCATAAACAAACTCTAATAATATCAGGACACTAAGGGACTAAGTGTAACAACTTCAAAAATGATTAAGCAGACACCTTCTCACACTATATATACATATTCTTTAGAGAATGGACCATGAACAAAATTAGAAAATAAATTGCCTAATTGTATGTATAGAGGTAGTAGTCTAAGATAAAAAATATAATTGCACAGAAACTATTCATAATTCTAATTACATGATTCTACCTTAGTATATCAAAAGTATACAGGTGACTGAGAAAATATAAATTCATGAAAGTAAACCAACAAATGAGATATATCATTCTATTGCCTGCTAGATTAACCACAGTGAAAATTTGGAATAACCAGTGTTGAAAATTTATCGAAACTTACTTTCACACATGTTGGTGCTGTAAGGTGAAAATATATCATAACCTTTTAGCCTACCCTTCTCACTTTGGGGAACCTATTAAATTAGCAGAACTTATTAAAGATGTACTACTTAAATGTAATACAAACAGTATTTTGATGATAATCATTCTAATATATATAACATCCTCAAATCATAAAGAATATTTATAGTCTCACCATAAAAAATAAGATTTGGTCCTTTGATGAAAATGTATAGTCTGTCAAAAATGAGTTACAAAACCAGTGAGGAAATAGCAATGTTTGTGAAAGTAACTTTGTGTTTATGTATGCATGTGGGAGGGACGGTACTTACAGATAATCTCCAAAAATGTGATAACATTATTTTCTTTCTTTCAACTGTAGTGTCTTTGCCTATTCAAAGACCTAGCAAGATTTCTGTGACCACAAAGAAAAAAAAAAGTTTGACAGTGGAGTACCATCATACGTGTAAAAGCACATATAAAGCACACGGCAAGGAGCCTACACCTGATTTACTTTTACTTTTCTTTACCTGCCCTTTTCCTTAGCAATCTTAGACCCTATACTTTTACACAACACTTTGGATTCAAATAGGAGTAATACTTTAAACATTTTTTATAACTTGAATAAAGCACATACTGGTAAATTTACATATGTATACGTCACTTGAATCAACCAAGAAAGTACAGCTCCTTAACTTTTAGATAACTGATCACAGCTTTCTCATCTGTAGTGTAACAAAAAATTAAACTTGCCAGTAAACAGTCTATCAGTCTTTCCAGGTTGAGCTGCCCCTGTTGCATTTTAAAAAGTGTTTTCAGTAGGTAGACAAAATAGTGTCTCACTGTAATAAACTAGCATTGAACCAGGAAGATAATTATCTAATAAGCTGTGTACATACAGTACTTACTGTATTTATTTTTAAAATAGTAAGAGGTGATCAAATGTGCCTCAGTTCAGGGAAAGAAGTTACAAGACCATCATATATCTTTTTTCTGGATTTCTTGCTCATTAAGCAACCTTCTGACAAAATTTTGATTTTCCAAGTACCTAAATACTGAGAAAGGATTATGATATAGGATGTAAGTGCGTATTTAAAATATTGAAAATTAATGAAATCTTTTCATAAATGTGTTCACTTCCATTTTAAGTTTTTAATCAGAATCATGTAATTCTGAGTAACATGAATCAATTCTTAAAGCATGATAGAGTTGAGTGTTCAAGACTAAAAATTTGAGAACTGCAGCCTGGTCTCAATGTCAGTACCATGTGAGTAAGTGAGGGGGTTGGAGGGAAGGACACTTCAGCCCTCCACCAAACACCAATTATTAGTATAGGCAAAATGATGTTTTCTGACATTTGGGGGGGGAACTATGTAAAGGAGCTTGAAGTTACCTGCCTCCACTTTCCAGTATCTACAAATCTACATTTGAGGAAAACCCTGAATTTTGCAGACCAGTCAGTGTTCCATCTCTCTCACCTTCTAGGCTGAGAGAGGACATATTTTTGACATGTACAAATTTTGCCTAATTCCTGGGAACTGATGGAAAAAGCTAGTTTCTCCACAAACTCTTCCTCAGACTTTGTCTTTAGAACCAAAAAACTCAGATGAAAACAAAGTTATTACGACTGCTCTGGAGAGACTTGTTTCATTACAGAGAGTTATTAACAATTAAAATTCTATCTACTTAATGCATGTACTGATGGCTGCTCTACTTAAGCTATGTTCCAACAATATAAACCAGAAATGGATATAGACAGGCCCACCATCAGTCCCAGGTCTTGGTGTCCACACTGAATTATAGTAAATCAAATGCAAAGATTTGCTTTGTGTGTATCACTTCCTTCCCTGTTAAAATGTTATTACTGTGTAGCAGGATAGTTATTTCCACTTTGCTGACCAACTCTTCTTTCCTTCAACCATTACTATTTGTGGTTAATTTATATACAGGTCTATTCATATTAGATCCCACAGATTGTACAAAGTTATATGTATTTCAAATATATAAAGAGAAATAACCTAAGATTAAGTGTTTCAGAAGCTGAAGCAATTACTACAGTAGATTTCAGGTAAAAGAAAAATAGCTTCAGAAATTCTATTTGGGGAAAATAAAAGAGGAAACTATCTTAAGTTCATGAAAATAAACTAAACTGAATGTTCTCAATAACTGACCAAAATTTTGAGAGATTAGTTCACCGGGTTTATAAAAATACCTGCACTTCTTTTCAATTAATTAAACATTGCTTTATTTAAATGGCACAGTATTATTTTTACATAATTTTGAAGTTATTTATATTTTTAAAAGCATTACTGAAAAGAACTGCAGTATCCAAGATTCTAAAATATTTTAATAAAAATAATAAAATCTAACTATAGCTTATTTTTCATATCATATATTCGGATTTATATTCATAAAACATCTCAAAGAATCTTCAGTTTGCTTCTCAGAATCTTATCTATGCGCATTTGAATTTGTCTTACAAGTGGAGTAGTTCAAGGTCACCAAGTTATTATACTCATAAACTGAAGGAGCATGAAGGTGCATTTCAGAATATTTAAGTCAATTTCAGTAAATGAATGAATTAATAAAGGAACTGACGTATCAATCATAAAGGTAAAGAGAAAGGAAATGCAATAACCTAATTAATAATCCAATCCAAATATTCATTAGAAATGAAATCAAATAATTACTGGCTTTGGGTTGAATCCAGACACTTTTTAAAATCTGACAATTTTATTAGCACATGAAAGCAGTCATTATTTACTGTAAACAAATTTATACATGTCTGTAGTAAGCATTTTAATTCCAATGAAGATATTGTATCTATGCAATTCTGTTGGACAACCTTCAGATCTGCATTAGCTAATTATTTCATAGTGTAGGCTGTCCCTTTGTGGAAAAATCTTCAAGATGTGCAATATTATATATCAACCTATAAGTAACAGATAAAAATTTTTAGAAATGAGGGAGATAGACTGTATGGCGACATAGAAATTGAAATCACCTTGTCCATCCTGAGAGAGCATGGGCATCTGATTTTCTATTAGCTAATTAAATGCATTTTCATAATAAATGAGGAAAGAATGAAGCCAAAAGAAAGATTATGTTTGCAAAGCTGAAATATTACTGTATTATATTTAAACTTGAAATCCAAATTCAGACTTTTTAAAGTTTTGCCTCTTTCCCCCAATATTTATTTGATAATTTCATGAGACACAAGCACACTTCCATAATTTTGTGTCATAACGTATGTGCATATGTATACACGCACATATATGTGTATATATACATACATATTTTTTAGAAAGACAGTTATTTTGTTTTTTCCTTTTTGTTTGAATTCCTTCTACCTCCTTTCTCCTTCCAACACAACCAAACACGGCTCTCCACCCTTGGTCATCAATGTTAACAACTTTTTATAAATATTTCTATATTTTTTCATGCTTGTGTATTTTTACTAAAATAACTTAGAGACATACACACATATGAACTTAAATGCTTTTTGTTTTCTGTATCTTGTTTTCTCCCCACTCAACAATATCTCTGAAAATCATGCAAAACAACAGGTACAATGATAGTATACTTATTTTTGTGCCTAAAATACTTTCTGCTATGGACAGGCATGATATGATATGGTCCACTATTTTCCTTTGCTGGCATTCACTCAAATTACAGGTTTTTAACACCATAAAAACACAAAACTATCCTTGTATACATGTCTTTTTTTTTTTTTCCCTAATACTTAGAGGATAGATTTTCAAGGAGTGCAATTACTGGGTTTACAGAGTACAAGTACCCGTATATTTAGTCTGCTTTCACCAGCAGTGTATGACGAGCTTTTGTTCACTCTTCAAGCCAGTAGTAGGTACTAGAGTTTGTTTTGGCCTTACAGTCTAACATGATGAATTGTTTGTACAATGCATTTCACCAGCTACTGGCAATGTGGGCAGTTTTAAATATGATTTGTTACCTTGATTTGATCTTTAAAAAATATATACTGATATTTATATTAGATATTTTCTTATGATTTTGTTAAAAACTCACTCCATATAATAAATACTTTAAAGTTTTGTGCATTGCTTTTTTTAATCAAAATCTACTGATTGTTTTTTGATGGTATTTATGATGCCTTATACTTCAGAGTAAGTTCAGTGATCATTTAAGGCTAACATATAGCATTTAATGCTAAAGTATAAAACACCAGATATATAAAATATAAGGCACCATATATATATACATATAAGGCATCTATGTTACTAGTTTTGGTTAAAATTGTCTCCTCTGTGCCTTCTTTTTCTTGCAGTATATTTACCCTGCATATTCACATACATATTTTAGACCATCAGGAATATATTTGTGCATATGATAAAAGATAGAAGTTGTATTTTATTTTCTTCCAGATACATAGCTATTTGTGCAGTCACTATTTACTAAATAGGTTACTTAGTAAATACAGGTTATCTTTTCTCAATTTAGGTTTACCTTTTCCATTTAAAAAATTAATCCATCATTTATACTGAGATCTATTTCTAAATTATTTATGCCATTGATCTATTTATCAATTTCTATAACAATACTGTAATTTATAATGGCTTTGTAACATGTTTGTTTTATGGCATGTCTTTCACTATTTTTTAAACTTGTTTTGACAATTCTGAAGCTAAATATAGAAGATGACAGGGATAAAATCAGAGTCAGTCAAATTTTTTCCTCATATAAGATTTGAGATTAATTTAAGTTAAAAATTTCCATATGAATTCAAATTATGAATTCATATTGCATCAATTTTGAAAATTGATTTTTATATTATATATTCCTATTACAATGGAAGCATATCTATTATACATCTCATGTTATTTAGTAAGGTTTTACAAGTGTCTTTATCCAGCTTCATATTTCATTTGTTGGAATTACTTATTTTCCAGTTTTCCCTATCGAGCACGTAATAGCTTATCTAATTTCAGTAAATGGCACTTTTTGCTGGATTAGGAAGAAAAGCTTTTGTTATTTCTCCATTTATTTACAAATGGAGTATACCTTCTACCTAAAGAAATGTCTGCTTGTTTATATAATAGTCTTGTTAGTATCATTTTTTCTTCAAGTTGTTAATTTAATGAATTATGCTGACAATTTTTAAAAAATTTATTTTTCATAATTTGAATGAAGTTGGCTTTATCCAATATCTTAGTTCCTATGATTTTGTTGGATCATCTTAGTATTTTATGTGGAAACATTGTTTAGTTAGGAAAATGCCATTTATACTATACAAGATTTTAGTATGAAAATTGTGTTCATTTACTAGAATGATTTGGATAATTTTGTTATGTCTTTGGTCTTAGGTACTTAAATTTGAAATTATCTGCTCTTTAAAAATACTCTGAAACTCAGATATAATATTCTAGTTTGGGTACTCTTTAAAAATCCTCAAATCTCTTATAGTAATTGGGCTAGTTGCAATTTCTACAAGTTCTTTGGTCAATTTTAGGTACTTAAAATTTTACTAAGAAATGATTTTTTTTAAAGTTTTCAATAATTTGCCACTGTTACACATAGTAATCTCTTGTTAAAAATTTTAACTATTTCCAATTGTTTTCTTTTTTTTTAACTCTTGTAAATTCTGTCTCATTCTTTTTAAATTGAAGTATAGTTGATTTACAATGTTGTGTTAATTTCTGGTGATTTATTTATAAATATATATATATTCCTTTCCTTATTCCTTTTTTATTATAAGCCATTACAAGGTATTGAATATAGTTCCCTGTACTATACAGTAGGACCTTGTTGTTTATTTTACATGTAGCAGTTAGTATCTGCAAATCTGGAACTCCCAATTTATCTCTCCCCATGCACGTTCTCCTGATAACCATAAGTTTGATTTCTATGTCTGTGAGTCTTTCTCTGTTTTATAAATAAGTTTTTTTGTGTGTGGCCTTTTTTTTTTTTTCCAGTTTCTACATATAAGTGATATCATATGGCATTTTTCTTTCTCTTTCTGGCTTACTTCACTTAGTATGATGATCTCCAGGTCCATCGATGTAACTGCAAATAGCATTATTTTTACTCTATATAGATGTGTCATTTCTTACTCCAAACATCCAGAATTAGAGTTGACCCTCTATATTCTCCAGGGGGATCCATCCTAGAACCTGTACAAATACCAAAATCCCTGGATTCTCAAGTCCCACAGTCAGTGCACCATCCATGGGTTCTGCATCCCTGGTTTCCACCAGGGATCCAACCAGCCGTGGATGTAGCATGACCCACCATTGGTTGAATCTGTGGTTGCAGAACTTGTGGATAGGGAGCACCAATTGTATTAATTTCACAATTTGTACCACTACCTAGGTCACATTTCCATTTGGAATCAGACAAGATAGCTTGTAAAATATTTACTTTTTAGAATATTTAGTGACTTTTCTTTTTGCCTTCCAGTACACACTTGAGTTCATGATTTTTTTTGCCATATATATCCAAATAAATGTGACAGAAAATGACAAGAGTATTGGAGAATTAAATTATACCTGTCTTTTTGTTGTTGTTAATTTGGTTCACTTCTGAATGTGAGATATTTTAACTCTTTTATAAGTACATGTTTGCAAGTTATGATTGTATTTCTACTAATTTTATCTTGTATATTTTGATTATATTTTTTGCAAAATGAATGGCTTATTATTTTATGTTACTATATAGCTTCATGATTAACATTAAATTACAACTTAACTGCCATAAACATTGTAATTTTTGCTTCCCTTTCTTGATCAATCTTTAATTTTCTCCTTTATTTTCAGAAGCAAATTGAATCTAGTTGTTTCTATTGTTTGTTATTCTTTTAATAAGCTATTATTATTCTTGTTTCACTTGTCAGATTTTAGTATTGCTTTAAGAACTCAGGTGACAGTCTCATTTTTCTTTTCCTTAGACTTCAGGAATTCTAAAAGAATATGTCCAAGCATTTTCTTTCTTCCAACTCGGTAAACCTTTTCATAGAATCAATTATCTTCCAGTTCATACAAAATGTCTTCTTTATGGCATAGTTAACAATGTTTCTCTCTCATCTGGAACGTCTGTATTTACAAGTAGACCCAATTGGATCTATGTTCCAAGTGGTTTTTTTTTTTTTCGCTTTAGCATTTGCATCTTTTTCTATTGTTGTTTGTGTTATGAAGAGAATTCTTGTGTTTTGTTATCCAGTTCACTTAAAGAGGATGCAAAATAAATGGAAAAATACCCTTGGATGTTTATGAATTTTAGGTCCAGAAAATCTATAAATTGCAGTTAATGTCAATATACACTTTCAAGGACTGAAAAGATAAGAAAACTCTAAAGCATATATTCTTAGAAAAAGGATTAGGAAAGATGGTTGTGCTTTAATTCTTTCAGGTGAGTTCTGCCAAATAAAAGAAGAGAAAAGTAAAACCAATGTAAAAAAGGGAATGTGAAAAGTATCAAACAATCTAATATTCCTATCAATCAGAATTTATTCTTTAAGGTTTCAGACCAAAATTCACTTTTTTCTTCCACTTTGGTTTACTCGTCTCCTAAATGTAGATTATTAATTTAATATAAAAAGTATGAAGGCTATGTTATGTAATTAAAGAAAAGGCAACTATCACACTTTAAATATGTGAATGGAATCCAAAGATTCATGATATAAAGCACAAGATGTTCATTTTAAGCTTGATTTTTATGTTAGTAAAATAATTTGTCAATCTAATTAGAAATTTATATTTTAATATATTACAAAGAGAAGTCTGGAAACTTGTATACTTGAAAACTTAAGTTCTAGGTGGTTCAGTCCACATTTATCTTTTAAAGAGTCAACCAAAACTTTCAATTAATTTAAGATTAAAATAATTATGTTTGACAATAATTTAAGACTAATAATTTAAATTACTAACTCATTTCAATGGAAAGTTTAAAATATATTTTATTTTTTAAAAATATGAATTTTCTATGAGTATGTTAACAATGTGGAATTTTATTCTGCAGTAATCATATTTTGTCAGTTTCACTGAATTCTTTTTTACTCATTCAGAAATATTTGACAGCTTATGACAAAACCAATGTGGAGTCATTTAAATCATCTACCTGACACTGTTGTTTAAGTATGAGTCATTTTTTTTAAACCATGTGATTCTCATTCAGTTTTTAATTATATATTATCCTCAAATCTCCAGGGAATTTTGTAGATTGATTTTTTTTATCAGTACAAAAATTTATCTGAAATTTGATTTTTTTTCTAGTAAGATTTTGTTAGAAAGAGGGGGGAGAAAAAATGCATAGAATTATATTCATATGAATCATATTAATATATTCTTTAGATTTTCCTCAAATTCTTTAATACGTAGTTTTGAAAAAATATATTTACACATATCTTGATATGCTGATAATTGTGAAAGAAATAACATTTAAACAATTCATCTAAAGTTTAAAAAATGATTTTTTTCTTTACTTGAAATGTGAATCATTTATATGGAAACAAAGTTCTTATTAGTGATATAAAACTGAACACAGACGATTGTAAGTAGGATATATATAAAGAAAACAATCCCTACTAATGAAGTAATCATCTACAACACAATAGTGTAAATACATAAAAGATGCTACTTCTATTTACTGATTGTTTATTCTTTTAGTGTATATATTACACATTTAAAAGGAAACCATATGCTTTTAAACACTGAAACCTTTTTTGAAATATGTATTTATTATAAATGTTATGTTTTCTTTCTGAGTTATCCAGCGATTGTTTTAAATCTGTATCTTTCAGGAAGCTCAGTTGGCTATGATACCATACTAGTGGTGAAAATGTTCCAGAAGGATTGTGAATACACTCTGTTAAGCTTGTTTACGAGATCTTGAAATGCTGATTTTAACCCTGGAATGAAGGGCATTTTTGGTTGAACAGTAATAGTTTGGTTGAACAACTGGTACAAGTGGAAAAATTTAATTGCTGTTTGCTAAATTCAGGGCCTTAGTTCTGTGGTGACTATTGTATATTCTCAACAAATACGTGTTTAATAAACAATCAGGACATTAAAACATTAGCAAATTTTGAGGCTGATAGACCTATTTTCAAATCCTAGTTTTGTAATTTTCCAAGTATGTACTTTAATGAGTTATTCAATCTCAATACCTGTTACTCATTTTATGCAGTGGGTATTAGAAACTACAGAGCTTACAAGACTGTTTTAAGAAGTAGATGACTGTGTATAGAAATAGATGCACAACATACTATTCCTTGTATTATGACTGTTTATGTATTTGAAATTGAGGTCAGATTTTAAGCTAGTGGTAGTGACATCTCAGAATAGCTATGCAGATATTCTTCTATTTTAACTTGGAAAATATAGAGCATAACATAATTATGAAATAATAAGAAAAAAAAGATAGGAAAAAGAATACTTCCTCTCCGGCCTCCTCATCATCAGCAAGCATTTGCTCCTTTTCCCACTGTGTATACCACTCATCAGTTTGAAATAGAAGCAAGTCCTTTTCCTCTCAAGGTTTCCTTTCCTCTCATGACCAGGAACTGTGATTTCCTCTGGGTAACTAGAGGAAATCACAGATGTTCTTTAGTTAGCACTGCATTTTTTTTTAACATTAGGATGTATGTTTTACAAAGTCACTACAAGTTTCCTTTAAATGTGTTTTATGATATACCTGTTTACAGTCTCAGCAGCAAGATTATTCTAAAATAATTTTACCTTAGGTAAGTAAACTTTTCTATTCTTTTCATGACAGTTTTCACAGAACTAGAATAATCCAAAAATTTGTATGGAATCATAAAAGACTCAGAATTGCCAAAGCAATACTGAAGAAAAAGAATGAAGCTGGAGGAATAACCCTGTCAGACAATACTACAGAGCTACAGTAATCAAGACATCATGGTATTGGCATAAAAACAGACGTATGTATCAATGGAATAGAATAGAGAGCCCAGAAATAAACCCACAGACCCACAGTCAAGTAATCCTCAACAAAGGAGGCAAGAATATACAATGGAGAAAATATAGTCTCTTCAGCAAGTGGTTGTGATAAAACTGGACAGCTGCATGTGAATTAATGAAGTTAGAACACTCCCTTACACCATACAAAAAAAAAAAAAACCCTCAAAATGGCTTAAAGACCTAAACACAAGACAAGACTATATAATCCTCTTAGAAGAAAACATAGGCAAAACATTATCTGACATAAATCTTAGCAGTGTTCTCCTAGGGCAATCTACCCAAGCAATAGAAAGTAAAAGCAAAAATAAACAGATGGGATCTAATTAAACTTAAGCTTTTGCACAGCAAAGGAAACCATAAAAAAAAACAAAAAGATAACCTATGGAATGGGAGAAAAAATTTGCAAATGATCCAACTGACAAAGGTTTAATTTCTAGAATATATAAACAGCTCATACAACTTAACAGCAAAAAAAAAAAAAAAAAAAAGCAAACAACCCAATCCAAAAATGGGCAGAAGACCTAAACAAGCAATTCTCCAATGAAGACATACAAATGGCCAATAAGCACATGAAAAAATGATCAATATCACTAATTATCAGAGAAATGCAAATCAAAACTACAATGAAGTACCACCTCACATCACTCGGAATGGCCATCTTTCAAAAGTCCACAAACAAATGCTGGAGAGGGTGTGGAGAAAAGGGAACCCTCCCATACTGCTGGTGGGAATGTAGTTTGGTGCAGCCATTATGGAAAAGAGTATGGAGATTCCTCAGAAAACTAAAAATAGATTTACCATATGATCCAGTAATCCTATTCCTGGGCATATGTCCAGAGGGAACTCTAATTCAAAAGGATACATGCACCCCAATTTTCATAGCAGCACTATTTACAATAACCAAGACATGAAAATAACCTAAATGTCCATCGACAGATGACTGGATAAAGATGTGGTATATTTATTTATACAATGGACTACTACTCAGCCATAAAAAATAAAATAACACCATTTGCAGCAACATGGGTGGACCTGGAGATCATCATACTAAGTGAAATAAGCCAGAAAGAGAAAGAAAAATGTCATATGATATCACTCATATGTGGAATCTAAGAAAAAAAAAGACACTAATGAACTAGTCTATGAAACAGACTTGCAGACATAGTAAGTAATTTTATGGTTAGCAAGGGAAAGGGGGTGGGAAGGGATAAATTTGGGAGTTTGAAATTTGCAAATGATAACCACTATATATAAAAGTAGATTTTTAAAAAAAGATTTCTTCTGTATAGCACAGGGAACTATATTCAATATCTTGTAATAACCTTTAATGAAAAGAATATGAAAATGAATATATGTATGGATATACATGACTGGGACATTATGCTGTACACCAAAAATTGACACATTGTAACTGATGGTACTTCAATTAACAATAACAACAACAACAAAAAACAGTTAAACATGCTTGTTAAAGCAAGTAAAAATTTTTAAAAACAAAGGCAAAGCTATAATTTTCTTCATCACTACCTGCCTCCCACAATATGAGGTTGTCAGTTTGGCTAGCCTTCTTTGTATCCTACAATATAGTACTGTATCCTTCTGTGTACTGATACATATTTATACAGAAATTCATACAACATAGAAACACACCCACTTATTTGCTTACTTTGATCAAACTGCATGCATATTTTAAGCCACATTTTTGAAAATTGCTTATACATTATATATTACCATTTATGTATGTAATGCAGCTGTTTTGAGTTGTCCCTATTAATATTTCAGTTTTTGATATATAATTCATAATTTTATGAGTTTTTCCTGGACATTTAAGTGTTATGATTTAACGAAACATTGTCCAGAGGCTTACTGTAACAATCAAAAAAAAAATCTACTGGCATTTTGTATATTTATCTTTTGTTCAGCCATCTTACCAGATTATCTTAATAATTGCCATTTTTTATCTAGAATTTCTTCAATTTTTCAAAAGTCAAATGTCATGAAACAACATATTTTTTCTACTTGTTTCTTGGAGACATTTAAAAGAAATAATAATGGTAATAGACATTTATGTATATTTCTGACCTTAAATGAAATTTTAATTTTCCCTATATTAGAATAAATTTCCTGTTGCATTTCCATCAATGCTTTATCATGTTTAAGAAATTTCCATTTATATATTTTTACATGTTTACAATTATGAATTACTGATTTTCTGCAAATAATTTTCATACTTTCCAATATGATTAAATTTCTTTACACAACAAAAATATTGTTTCAAGAATGCAAAAATTCTACAGAACCAAGAAAGATTAATAAAGGTAGCCTCTCCAGGGAAAACTTCTCTTAGCTCTATGTGTATGTCCTTGTATAATTTAATTTTTTATTTATTACTTTCCTCTTTAAGCCAGAGAATAATGTCATTGGTATTTTTATCAAATACTCTGGCCTAAAAATAAAATGTCTTTCTGAAAAACAAAATTGATCCTTGAACAACATGGGGTTTAGAGGTGCTGATCCCCATATAGTTGAAAATCCATGTATAACTTTACAGTCTGCCCTCAGTATCCATGGTTCCACATCTACAGATTTAAGCAACTGTGGATCATGTAGTACAGCAGTACATATTTACTGAAAAAATGTGTATAAATGGACCCATGCAGTTCAAAGCCATGTTGCTCAAGGTCAAACGTTAACATATTTGACTTAAAACATTTTGTCAAATTTCTAATTGTATTTGTTTTTACAATTCCTTTGGCATTTAAATCATTTAAAAAATATATTCTTATAGTGTGAATAACTTTTTTTTTTCTTTTTACAATGACTTAGTTTATTTGATTTGGGGATGGTGATAATGAAATTACTTGACAGCACACTGTGGTTTTGGAATGAGCGTTGTGTTTTTAAACTATTGATTAAATTGCTAAAACAAATGAAAAAAGCTGGAATAATTTACTTGAGTAGTAAGTTCAGATGTTTACATTGTGTCTTTATTCCTGCCATTACATGACATTATGAGGCACTATAGTTTACCAATTGAAATGCTGGAGATTTTATATATATATCATATAGAAGTGACCTCCTAACACAACTTTCACAATGATTTTGTAGTGGGCATTCTTTGGTTTTATACGTAATGTGAGTTAATCTCTATAGAGTGAAATAACTCTGTTTCAATACTGTTAGACATTACATCATCCTTACATAAATAAAAAATATTTTTACACTTCATCTAGTCCAGAGGAAGTTTATGCATGTTAAAAATAGAATGCTGGAATAATTAAAGATATTTGTTTTTGATAATAAAGTTGAATAAATATATGTAAAGTGGAGAATTTGTGGGTATTTTAAGAGATTATTTGAATAGATTATAAACCAGTTACCTAAGGGAACTTCTGACACATGGAAAATAATCAAACATCATGAAATACATTCTATGAAGGCAGGGGGCTTTGTCTTTAGTCCTGCTGCAGCCCTATTACCTACTACTGTGTCAGGCTTACTGTAAGCTTTTAATAATTGTTGAAAGAATGAATCAATAAATGAATCAATCAATAAATATAAGATAATATCCTCCATATATTAAAAAAAAAGTAATTGGTAAAAAACCAAAATGAGTATCTGGATTCAGAAAGTATTTTTTGATGGACAATTGATGTCAGTATCATAGAAAGTTTGTAGTACCTTTTTGTCCAGTTTTCATTTCCATGTCAGTTATTTAGATTAATAAACTGAACAAAGATAACTTTTAGTGTAGTCCTAATGACTGTACTTTGTTTTTTAATAAGGACTGTTATGAGGACTCTAACATGAAGACTCAGTTATTCAGATTCACTTACTTTAAAAGTTAATATGGTTTATTTTATTACTCTCAAGTTCTAGGCTTCTTCACAATATAAAATCAGTTACTCTTAAATACAATCCTGTTGAATACACGATGTTGTATATTAAATTACAAATTCTCTCCAAGAGAATTTAAATTTTAGAAAAAATAAATTTAGAATCCATGAAATAATAGTTTGACTAAAACATAAAATAGAAAACACCAATAAGCTAGAGGAAACATGGAAAAGAAAACATGGAAACAACAAAACTAAGAAATAAAAACAAAGTTAAAAATAGAAACATACATCCATATCTTTTGTAATATTAAATGCCAGACCACAATGGAAGAATCTCTAAAACATCACGAAGAGAACAATACCATCATCAAAAGTGGATGAAGCCATCATAAATGATAAATATAAAGTAAAAGATTAAAAACTATAGGGTACTAAAATCATTACAGGAAAAATGAACTAACAGTAAAAATTGAATGTAGATGTAATTTCAGAAATAGATCAATATTTATATAAAAGTAAAGCATATGGTCACATAGCATAGTGATTTGATATATGGTTGAGGTCAACTTCCTAGTTAAGAACTGGTTCTGCCACTTATCAACTCTGAAAATTTATAAACTGTTTAATAACCCTTTGACCCATAGTAACCATACCATACAGCTGTTGATATTACTGACATGTCTGGCTTACAACATAGGTTAGCACTAAATAAGAACTTTATATAAGTTAGCCATTATTCCTGGCAACATAATAGGAATTTAGTATTTGCAGTCTTCATAAAAATCTTCCTATGTATACAAGAAGACCAAATGAAGCCCCAAGTTGGTACAAGGAAGGAAATATCAAAGCAGAAATAAATAAAATGGAGGCATAAAAGAAAATAGAAAGGATCAGTGAAAGTAACAGCTTTGGAAAGATACCTTAAAAAGATAAAACTGACAAACCCCTCTTTTTAAGAAACAAGAGAGGACTCCAATAAAATTTAAATGAAAGAGGAGCTATTACAACTGATGCCACAGAAATACAAAGGATCATAAGAGACGCATAAACAATTACATGCCAAAAAAACTGTATAACCTAAAAAATGGATAAATTTCAATCATGAAGAAATAGAAAACAGGAACAATCAAGTGCTAGTGAGGCTGCTGAATCAGTAATCAAAACCTCCCAGGGAAGTCAGCATCACAGCAGTCTGAAACTTTCCTTTTATCTGTCCCCCACTATTCACAACTAATCAGACATCCATAACTGATGAAAGTACTTCTGCACGGGACACCAGAGATCCATCCATCTATGCATCCTAAAGCAGGTAGACTGGACCTCAGAGGACGCTACGATGCCAAGGGAGTTTGAGCAGCAGGCTAAGCACAATGACCTTTCTGACAGAGGAACTGGAAAGTGAAAGTGGTAATGAAAGTCTTCCAGGCCACATGGACTTCAGATAGAGGGGACCTGTTGCTCTTTCTGTGGAGGTACCTCTGTGACTAGGGGGAAGGAAATGAGAGGGCCAAGGAAGGCAAAAAGAACTTAATGAAGCCATTTCCTACTGTGTTCTCTAGGCTTTCAGCAAGAGACAAGCCCCAGGACCTCTGGGAATCCCCCACACGAGGATCTTCCTACTGGGTTGTGGGCACACCCAAAGTGTCAGGTACAAAGCTCTCACTTCTCTCCACTCTGCTGCCAGTTTTTTTTTTTTTCCAACACCAGCATTTTAATGAATGCCCAAACAACCCTGAGAATAAAAACAAAGCCAGGTGCAGCCACTATGGAAAGCAGTATGGAGGTCCCTTAAACTAAAAGTAGAGTTACCATAGGATATAAGCAATCCCACTCTTGGGTATATATTTGGAGAAAACTCTAATTTGAAAAGATACATGTTCAGAGCAGCACTATTCACAATAGCCAAGACATGGAAGTGTCCATCAACAGATGAATGGATTGAGAAGATCTGGTATATATACAATGGAATACTACTCAGGCATAAAAAAGAATGAGATAATGCCATTTGCAGCAACATGGGTGGACCCAGAGATAATCATACTAACTGAAGTAAGTCAGACAGAGAAAGGCAAGTATATGATATCAGTTATATGTGGAAACTAAAATATGATACAAATGAATTTATTTATAAAACAGACTCACAGACAAGAAGACAGACTTATGGTTACCAAAGGGGAAAGCAGGGGGAGGGATAAATTAAGAGTCTGAGACTGGCAGATGGAAGCTGCGTCTAAAATAGATAAACAAAAAGATCCTATGTGCATCACAGGGAACTATATTCATTATCTTGAATATATATACATATATGTATTCAGTTATGTAAATATACACCAGAAACTAACACTTTATGGTAAGTCAACTATACTTCAATTAAAAAAAAGCCAGATACATGCTTCCTGATTTCAAACTATACTATTAAGCCATAGTAATAAAAAAACAACATACTAGTATGAAAATAAACACACAGACTCACAGAACAGAATAGAGAGCCCAAAATGAAAGCCCAGCATAAATGGTAAACTGGTATTCAACAAGGGAGCCAAGAATACCCAATGAGAAAAAGACAGTCTCTTCAATGGATGATGCTGGGGAAACTGAAGAAACAAACGAGGAAAAACGAAACCGGACTTCTATCTTGTAACACTTACAATAATTAACTCAAAATGGATCAAAGATTTGTAAGACTTGCTACCATAAAACTCCTAGAAGAAAACATAGGGAGATGTGCCTCAACACTGATCTTGGCAATGCTGTTTTGGATATGAAAATGAAAACAGGATTTTGAAGAGATATGTGTGCTCCCATGTTTGCTGCAGCGTTATTCACAATACCTAAGATATTGAAATAACCTAAATGCCCATCAACAGATGAATGGATAAAACAAATGATACAGTGTATGTGTATATACATACACACACACACACACATATACACACACAATGGAATGTTATTTAGCTATGAGAAAGGAGGATATCTGGTCATTTGTGACAACCTGCATGGATCCTGAGCACATTAAGGACAAGTACTGTGTGATATCACCAATATTCAGAATCTACAAAAGTCAAACCTGTAAAGAACAAATGGAGTGAGGGGATAAGATTTATATTGTTTAAAGGCACAAAGTTGCAACAAGTAGTAAATAAGCCATGGAGATATATGCACAGTATGATGAATATAGACAACAGATTTATACTATAATCAAACTTAATAAGAAACTACTTATTTATCTCAACCACTAAAGAGAAAAGATAATTATGTTATGTGATAGAGAAGCTAAATATCACTATAATGGCAATCATATTACCATATATAAGTGTATCAAATTAACACATGGTACACCTTTAATTTACAGAAAGTTATATGTCAAGTATATTTAATTAAAAATCAAAACCTATCAACAAACTAAAGACAGAAGTTCATCATCAACTTTACTACTGAATTCTATACAACTTAAAAAAAAAATTCTTCTCAAATTGTTTCAAAAAATGGAAGATCTCCACACTCATTTTACGAAGCCAGGATTACCATAATACCAAAAACAAACAAGAATGCCAAAAGAAAAGAAAAGCCAATCTCCCTGATGAACACAGATACAAAAATTCTTTAAAATATTAGCAAACCAAATTCAACAATACATGAAAATGATCATGCAACATGATAAAGTGGGATTTATTCCCGAGATGCAAAGATGGATTAACATTCACAAATCAATGATCTACCACACTAAATGCAGGTTAAAAGTCATATGGTCATCTCAATAGACGCAAAAAAGCATCTGAAAAAATTCAATATCCAATTATAATAAAAACTCAAAGTGAGTATAGAGGGAACATATCTCAATAAAGGCCATCCAAGACAAGCCCACTGACATCATGCTTGATGGTGAAAAGCTGGAAGATTTTCCTCTTAGATCAGAAAACAAGAAAAGGATGCTCACTCTTGCCACTTCGATTCAAAAACCAACTTCAAAAGATATATGCACCCCTATGTGCATTGCAGCTTTATTACAATAGCCAAGATATGGAAGCAAACTAACTATCTGTTGATAGATGAATGGAAAAAGAAAATGTGGTATATGTTTTCAACAGAATGTTAGTCAGCCATTAAACAAAATAATCAAATCTTGCCATTTGCAACAACATGCATGACCCTTGAGGGCATTATGCTAAGTGACATAAATAATACAGAGGAAGACAAGTACTAAATGATCTCACTTACATGTGGAGTCTACAAACAAACCAAACAAACACCAAAAAAAGTAAACTGATAGATACAAAGAACAGATTGATGGTTATGAGGCAAGAAGAGGGGCAATGGAAGAACTAGGTAAAAGGGGTTATAAAGTACAAACATCCAGCTATAAAATAAATGTCATGAAATTTAATGCTAAGCATGGTGACTATAGTTAATAATACTGTACTGCATATTAGAAAGTTACTAAGAATAAACCTTAAAAGTTTTTAGAAGAAGAAAAAAATTGTAACTGTGATGGATATTAACAAGATTTACTGTAGCCATCATTTCACAATATACACAAATACTGGGACATTATGTTGTACACCTGAAACTAATATAATGTTATATGTCAATTATATCTAAAGAAATATCACCATGTGTATCAATGCATTAGAATAGAAAAGAAAGATGCTCTTAATTTTTGTTTGTTTGTTTATTTTGTTTTTGAGTGGTCTGAACCTTACAGAACTCCTGTTTTATAGTACCAAACTGAAATGGTATGCCATTCACAAGGCCAATAATGGTAAGATTTGATAGTTTTTTTGTTATTGTTTTGGAAGGAAAGAACTTTCATAGATAAATCTGTGAAATATCCTTAACTGATATGAACAGTAAATATAACATAGATATAATTATTGGCTTTAATGATCAAAGCACAGTATTTAATTACTTTTCAATACCATGATGATTCCATTTATTCAGTAATTTCAGAAGTTGTGAATTTTGAAGGCTGAATTGTAGTAATTGAATACAGGAGCTACTATCTCTCATATAAATAAAATGCAAAATACGTATCATACATTTTACATATGTCATTACCAACACTCAAAATATACTAAGACAGTGTATCCCTTATTCATGGATTAAAATACAAACATACACTCATGCAGACCTATACCACCTTGATACACATGGTCATATAGTTAGTGTGACTGTACTACAACTAATGAAAAATAGAGTATCTTGAATCGTTGATATATTTCAGGAATTGTGCTGAGCTTTTCTACTTGTACTTTCTCAACTAACATTAATTTAAAAAATAACAAAACATTATAAACCCATGTGTTTCTGATTCTAGAGTTCATGGCCTCAGCAATGCTGCTGCCATATACCAGAGATGAAATTAGTGCCCTAATTCTGACTCTAGAGCCCACATTTTTTTCAGAATATGCAATGTTTATGAACACACAACCCCTCCTTGATCTCACACTTACGTGTCAAGTATAAAATCCAGAAATTGCAGTTGGGTGAGATATTATGAAAATTCCATATTCTGTGTGCATTTATATCATAATTATTTTAAAAGTACCTATATCAAGAAGGTACTAATATTAACAATGGTTGAGAATTACATGTTATTTCTGATCTAAATAATTTAGATTATTTTAACTCTGTGTTTCTCATTTAAGTTTTACTGTGGGGAAATCATTATGCTTTTTCCATAAATGATTATTTTTGAGGGTTTTTTTCCCCCAGGTTGAATAAAACTAACGAAATAAAAGTGAAATTTGTTAGTGAACGATTCTATTATCTTGTTTTACTTTAAATGCAAATTTCACAAGCATCTCTGTTTAGGATAATGAAATTAATCACTCCTACAATTATCTGGAAATTTTTAGATCTTTACAGGAGTGCAAAAATTTCAGACCTCATGAAAAATGCTTGAAACTTGCTTAAATTTGATTGTTTCTTTTAAAAAATCAATTTATTTTAATAGCTATTCAAGTTAACATTATTGTAGGTTTCCTTGACTCACAATGAGATAGTTATCTTTTGTTCACATTTCTCTGTCTGTATTAACAAAAGCTGGTTTATAATATGACTTTTTTTTAAACACTTTAACAAGAAAACCTGAAAATACTGATCAAGTATACTTGGAATATTTCTTGTGAAACCAGTTCTTTATTTGTATATGAGGGTGTGCTCTTTGTTAGTAACTCTTTTATCTATGCCAATTGGTTCTCAGTTTAGAATTAAGACAGCTTTTTGTGGTGCAAAAATCACCTGGCCAAATACAGATTCACTGTTTAAAACACAAAGGAACAAAATTGCATGTTTTCACTGGAAAATACAATTTTCACAACTGAAATTATAATTTAACTCAGGCTGGCAATGTGTCCAATGGTAAGGTCCAATCAAAGATAGGAGGAAGGAGAATGAACACTTGTACATAAATTTGACAAAGGGCACTAGAAATACCCATACCAACACTGTGCTTCACCACCTTACAGTAAGAATGTCAAACAAAAGGCAGCTGGAAATATGGAGAGAAAATAATATAAGAAAAAAAACAAATGAAGCCTGTTTGTCAACTAGAAAATTAATGTCTCTCTATAAATACCTATTGAAGTCCTACTAAGTGAAATGTACTAAGTAAGCTAGGCATAAAGGCATCACCATATACACCCTGAAATTTAACTCATATAGTTTCACAGTCAAGAATTACAGAGAAAATGCTTAGCTTCTTTGCTGATCCCTATTTCTTTTTTCTTTCTTTTTATTTTTATAAATAGTCCTAATGTGAAATGAGACTTTCTAGTGAAATTGGAGTGTGCGGGCTTAAAATATATTCTGCAAATCTGGAGTGTAATTATATGTATAAATAAAAGATAAATATTAGTCTCTCTGTTTATATTTCCCTATTTCTCTTAAGCCTCCCTTGTTTCAGACTTTAGTAGGGCTAAAACAACAAGAAGAAAATGAATTGGGTATTTTATAAAATGGTATTGGTGTATATAAAAATTTGTTGTAATGAAATAGTTTCAGCCTCGTTCCTACTCTCTGCCTAGCTACTAATGAACATGTTGGGCTTCGACTATGCCACTTTTTAGCTTTAGGCATCTCACAGCTTCCATGTCTAAAATTAGGGATTTGGAATACATTTTGATGCTTAACCAGGAATAAGCAATCACAGAGTTTTTCAAAATTTCATCTTCTGCCTCACCCCTCCATACTTCTAGACGTTATTTTAATTACTTTAAATTGGGTAGGTTTCAGACATATGGGCTTTGAAAAAGTTCCCAGGTGACCGAGTTACATCCACTGGGATATAGACCTGTCAAACCCTGGAAGGTCCATTACAGCTCTCTACAGTCCATAATGCTTTGATATTCAAAAAGATTATATAAAATTCTAACTTAACTGTATCTTATAAAAAAACCTCAAGAATATTTATAGGGACATTATAAATATATATCACACAGCAAGGTAAAATTTACAAAGTTTGTTACTTAAAAAATCATTATCCATGCAAAGAAGTGGTAAAATACTAACTATAATTAGGATAAAAAACAATTGAAACATACCCAGAAATAGCATAAATGATAGAATTAATAGCATAGACAAGGATATCAAATGACATAACTATTTCATATGTTTAAGAAACCAGAAGATGAGCATGCTAAGTAGAAACATCAAAGGTAAATAAAATAACAAAAAATCAATTTCTAGTGCTGTAAACTATAATTTCTATAATGAAAATGCATTGAATTAGATAAACAGAATATTAGATATTGAAAAGGAAAAGATTAATAAACCAGAGGACATAGTAAGATAGGTTAATTGATGGCTTCTAATGTCAACAAGAGTCTTTCTAAATGTGATTAGGCTAAGGATCATTAGGGAAGGAGATGATCATGGATTATTCAGGTGAAGTCAATGTAATAACAAGGGAGATTATAAAAGGATGACAGGAGGGTAAGAGAAAGCATGAAAGAGAGTGAGAAACTGGAATATGCTATACTACTGGTTTGGTAGATACCAATAATCCATGGAATGCAGGAAGTCTCTAGAAGATAGAAAAAAACATGGATACAATTCTGAGCCTCCAGAAGGAATGCAGACTTGTAATTTTAGGAATTCTACAATTTAACAATTTTAGAATTATTTGACCAAAAGTTAAATACTTAGGTATAAATTTACAAAATACATACAAGATTTATGAAGAAAACTATAAAACTCTGATGAATGACATCAAAGAACTAAATAAATAGAGAATTTCATGTTGATGAACAGAAAGACTCAACATTTTCAAGATGTTCTTCCCAACTTGATCTACAGATTCAATGCAATACCAATCAAAATCAAAGCAAGTTATTTCATGGAAATCAAACTGACTCTAAAGTTTATGCAGAGAAACAAAAAAGACCCAGAGTAGCCAACAAAATACTGAAGGAGAAGAATGAAGCTGGAGGACAAATGCTATCCAAATTCAAGAGTTACCCCAAAGTTAACAGTAATAAAGATAGTGCAGTGTTGGCAAAAGATAGAGAAACAGATCAGTGGAACAAAATGAGAGCCAAGAAATACACCCACACAAATATAGTCAACTGATCTTTGACAAAGGAACAAAGGCAATACAATGGAGCAAAGATAGATTTTCAACAAATGGTCTGAAAATCCTGGACACACATATGCAAAAAGATGAACCTAGACACAGACCTTACATCTTTCACAAAAATTAACTCAAAATGGATCAGACCTAAAAGTAAAATTAAAAAGTACAAAGTTCCTTGAAGACATAATAGGAGAAAGCTGAGATGACTATGGGTATGATGGTGATAACTTTTAAAGTACAATACCAAAGACATGATTCATCAAAGAAACAGTAAGCTAGACTTTATTAAAATTAAAATCTTCTGCTCTGCAAAAGATTATGTCAAGGGAATTAGAAGACAAACCAGAGACTAGGAGAAATTATCTGCAAAAGACATCTCATAAAGGACTGTTATCTAAAATGTATAAAGAACTCTTAAAATTTATATATATAGATAAAATCTCCCTTTGAGGACTGTTAGTTCTAGCATCAGACAGAAAACAATAGCCTCAAAGAGACTGACCAGCATTCAAATTAGTTAGCATCAAATCCTAGTGGTTCTGTTTCTCTGAAAGCTGAAAAATATACTGATTTATTGCACATTATTCCTTTAGATAAAAGGTCTGCTCCAGTGCTATCAAGCTATGATACTCTACATTCACCATAAGTTTGCCCTCACAGCCCTACTGCTTACAGGCAGGACTGTTTACAGGGAATCACCTTATCTGCCTTCATGTGAAGAAATCCACTTTGTCTTTCAGAAAATAATTTAACACTTTTCCTTGAAACTATATTATAATGGCAATTGTTTTTTCTATATAATAAACCTGATATTCAGTTTAAATTATTTGAGATGATTTAAAATACTTTATAGAGTTTAGTATTCAAATATGGTTGAAAGATGAGAAAAAAACACCTTTTATAATTATTTTATTTCTGAAACACTACTAGACACATAGTATGTAAATCAAATTCTTTTGAGTATCAGTGCATAAAATATGCCTTTCTTAGAAACCCAGAAAAATTCAATTTCCTAATCCTCTCCCTCAAAGACTATAAAAACAACCTAGAATTATTTATATAGAAAGGGTCACACACCAGAATCTGGGAGGGAAAGAGTGAGGGATGCTCTTGAAATTATTGAGAAAAAATAGCATATGAAGAAAAACATTAAATTTAAAAATTCTTTTGAAAAAAATCTGAGTATGAAGGAATTTGAGTTTTGCTTCTGTTCTGTTTATCACTAGATATATTACTTTTAGAGGCAAAGAAATGTGGAAAAGTACACAACCATATTTAACATAAGATAGAAACCAAACTTATAATGTTTTAAAATATATATCCATAAACAAATTCTAAAGGTTAATGAAGAAAAATTTAGTACTTTCTAATAGTAGATTTCATATTTATTCAACCAGGTCTTTTTTTTTTTTTTGCAAAAAATGATTTAAATAAATTTATACATTCTGGTAGAATCATATATTGAGACACTGAGAATAAGAAACATGTTCTCAGAAAGGTTTACGTATATAATTAATTATACAGTTTCATAAAAATATCTGATGCATTTACCCATTTATCATTAATTTACAAAAAGTAACACAAAGTAATGGCTATGCCTTGAGAGTAAAGAAAAAGGAAGATATAGTCAGATTTCATTAGGGAAAAATAAGAATTTAGAAATTTAGAGATTATAAATGAGCTGAAACATAAAAATAAATGTAATGTCCTGGCATTTATCTCTTTTATGCCTGGAATATCTTAGCTTCCCATACATTTATTTTCCATTTTAGGTGCCCAATTCAGATTTATGTTATTGGATTAAGTGAAGTCAACATTCTCTTTAAAATCACACAGCTGATAGAAATTCACCAACAGTTTATTCATTAATGTCTTTATTTTATTTTAATGTATCCTTCAAAATTACTCACTTCCCTAGACTAGAATTAGAAAATAAATTCTTTTGTCCATAAATTCAAACTGATGGCAACATGAAACTTAAAAAGATTAATAAATGATTGACAAGCTAGTTTTTTATTTTAAGTCAACTTGAGTTAAATATCTAAAAGATTAAATGCCTGAAAGGAGACAGATTAGAAGAATAAAACAAGGGAACAAAAAGAGCTTTTTAAAATATGGTGTAAAAAGACAAAAATAAACAAAAAGAGAATAAGGTGTCATCTTATCTTCCCTAGACAGTGGCCACCACCTCTGAACTGATCCTTTAAAATCTACTCTTGCCTTTATATATTAAAAAAAATTAATTCATGCACTAATTTTTAATACAAATTTAATAGTGCCATCTCCTGCTTAAAACTATTCAATCGCTTGCCTTTGCTCTTGGGATAAATTTTAAAATCCTTAATGTCATTGGTAAGTCCCTAAAGATCTAGGCTTTGTCTTACTCCTCATCACTCTTCCTTCAGTTACAATCTATTCTTAGTATTATTTAACTTTTTCCCATCTCAGGGTCTTCACAAAGGATCTTTCTGCTATAAGACGTTTCCACCATCTTCTCTCCTGGTTATATTGAAAATGTATTCCTCAGCTCCAGCTTAAACCTCACCTCAGGGGAAGCCTCCTCAACTTCCAAGACTTCATTAAGAACCCTGGTTATATGCCCACAAGTCATGCTGTTGTTCATTTTCCTCCAAAGCAATGTTTTCCTTCCCACTATAATCAGTATCTGCAATATTTTTTACTATTACATTTTCCAATATTTAACATAGAGCATGTAACATAGAACATGATCAATAAATATGTAGTGAATTCACAAATAACACCATTTGCTATTTGTTATAAAACTTATGTTCTACTTTAAGTCATGATAAACATTTCAGGGAATATAGGCTGGTGCACACCATCTTTGCATTCTCTCTCTGCCTCAGTATAGCTTTTGACTCTCACAGATAGATGCTTATACACTCGTGTGGGGCTCCATTTTTGCTACTGCACTCAGGGGACACCTATAGATCACCTGGCTCTGGTGTCCAGAGGGGCTTAAGCTCACAGTCCCATAGGATCTAATACATTTACATACTTTTAAAAATTGCTGTGTAAGGGTCTGGCTTCCAAAAAGCCTGAATCTACATGCTGACTGAGATCTTCCACTTTCAGACACTGACAAGTCTTGGCACGGTCTCAACTACATAGAGATATTAAAAGTAAAGTAGACTGCTTGGACAATCACAAAGAATTGAAAGAGAACTAAGAGGTAGGGTTGGGGGAAACAGAAAGTTAGATCACCTGCAGAAGCCTACTCTACTCCTTTGAGACTGGGAGAGGTGGCTGTTTTGTCTACTGCATAGGAACTGACAGGAGAAGAAATAAAATGAAATCAGAAAAATAATCATAATAAAACAGGGTAAGTAATTTACCTGATAAGGAGTTCAAGGTAATAGTCATAAAGATGCTAACTGAACTCAGGAGAAGAATGGATGAACAAAGTGGGAACTTCAATAAAGAGAATATACAAGAAAGGACCAAACAGAGTTACCAAGTTGAAAAATACAATAACTGAACTGAAAAAAAAAATACAGTAGAGGGGTTCAACAGCAGTCTGGAGGAAGCAGAAGGATTGGTGAACTCAGTGAAACTAACTCAATTAGAGAAGCAAAAAAGAAAGAAAAAAAACCTTAAGTGATTATGGCTTAAGGGACTTATAGGATAATGTCCAGTGGAATAATATTCATATCATATGAGTAGCCAGAAAATGTATTTGAAGAAATAACAGCTGATAACTTTCCTAACCTGGGAAGGAAACAGGTATCTAGGTCCAAGAAGCTCCAAGAATTCCAGATAAGATGAACCCAAAGAGATGAACGTAAGCCACAATATAATTAAGATGCTAAAAGTTAAAAGACAAGGAGAGAATCTTAAAAGCAGCAAGAGAAAAACAATTTGTTACTTATAAAAGAACCCTCATAAGACTATAGTAGGCTTTTTAGCAGAAACTGCAGGCCAGAAAGGAGTGGCATAATATGCTCAAAGAGCTGAAAGAAAACAAAACAAAAAACTTCCAACCAAGAATATTCTACCTAGCAAAGTTACTGATCAGAATTGAAAGAGAGATAAAAAGTTTCCCAGACAAGCAAAAGGTAAAGATTTTCCTCATCCCTAAACTGGCCACACAAGAAATTTTAAAAATGACTTTTTTTTCAGTCTGAAAAGAAAGGGAATTTCTTGGAAACAAGAAAGCATATGCAAGTATAATTCTCGCTGGTAAAATTTAGTATATAGTAAAGGTAGCGGGTAACTTACTCATAAAGCTAGTATGAAGGTTAAAGACAAAGTAAATAGCTAAATTACAACAATAGTTAGTTAAAGGATACATAAAAGGATGTAAAATGTGACATCAAAAACAAATTGTAGGGGAGAGTAAAAATGCAGAGCTTTAGAGTGCAGTCAAATTTTAGCTGTTATCAGTTTAAAATAGGCTATTATAAATATATGTTATATGTAAGCCTCATGGTAACCACAAAGGAAAACCTATAATAGATATAAAGAGAAAGAAAGAAATCTAAGCATAGACTACTAAAAAATGTTATCAAACCGCTAAGACATAGAACAAGCAAAGAAGGAAACAGGAGAACTAGAAAACCATAGGAAAACAAATGGAAAATGGCAAGAATTCTATATTTATCAATAATTACTTAAAATGTAAATTGACTAAATTATCAGTAAAAATTGAGTGTCTCAATGGATTAAAAAAACCAAGCCCTATCTATATGCTGCTTATAAGATATTCACTTCAGATGTAAAGACACACAAATTGAAAGTGAAGCATGGAGAAAGATATTACCTGCAACTGGAAAGCAAATAAAGAATTTGGAGTAGCTACACTTATATCACGCAAAATAGAGTTATAAAACAAAGCCTGTAATAAGAGATAATGAAGGTCATTATATAATGATGCAGGGGTCCATCCAAGAAGAGCTATAACTTTTGTAAATATTTATGCACCCAGCATAGAAGCACCTAAATACATAAAACAAATATTGATAGACTTCAACAGAGAAATACACAACAATACGGTAGTAGTAGGGGAGTTTAATACCACACTTACACCTATGAATAGCTCATCCAGACAGAAAATTAACATGGAAAGATACACTTTAACACATCAGACATATATGCTTAACAGATATATACAAAATATTCCATCCAGAAACAAACTGATATGCATCTTCTCAAGTGTGCATGGGATATTCAGCAAGATGTGTTAGGCCACAAAACAAGTCTTGATAAATTTAAGGAAACTGAACTCATATCAAGCATCTTTTCCTACCACAATGGTATGAAACTGGAAATCAACTACAAGAATAAAACTGGAGAATTCACAAATATGTGCAGATTAAACAACATGCTACTAAACAAGAAATGATCAAAGAATTGAAAGAGAAATCAAAAGACAAAAAACGTATCAAATCTTATGAGATGCAGCAAAAGCAGTCTTAAGAGGAAGTTCATAAAAATGTCTACCTCAAGAAACAAGAACAATCTAAAATAAACTGAACTTTACACTTCAAATAATTAGAAAAAGGAAGCCAAATTTTAGTAGAAGCAAGGAAATAAATATCAATGGAAATAATTAAACAGACAAACAATGAAATGAAGAGTTGGCTCTTTGAAAAAATAAAACTGATTAACTTTTAGCTAAATTCACAAAGAACAAAGAGATAGAACTCAAAATCAGAAATGAAAAAGAAGATGTTAAAACAAATGCCACAGAAATACAAAGGATTATGAGAATACTATAAACAATTATATACCAATGAATATGGTGATCTCAAAGGAAAGGATATATTCCTGAAACATACAGCCTACCAAGACTGAATCATAAAGAAATAGAAAATCTGAGCAGACCAATTACTTGTTAAGATACTGATCAGTAATCAAAAACCTCCCAAGAAACAAAAGTCCAAGACCAAGCAGCTTCAGGGTGAATTCTACCATTCAAAAGAATACTAATCCTCAAACTGTTCCCAAAACAGACAAGGAGCACTTTCAAACACATCTTACAAGTTCAGCATTACCCTAAAACCAAAATCAGACAGTTTCAAAAGAAAAAACAACTACAGGCCAATCTTGCTGTTGAATATAGATGTAAATATCCTCAATTTTATATATATATATATATATATATAGAGAGAGAGAGAGAGAGAGAGAGAGAGAGAGACAGCAAAGAATCAACAATACATTAAAAGGATCATACAATATGATCAAGTGGGATTTATTCCATGGATGCAAGAATGAATCAACATCTGCAAAAAATAAATGTGAGATACCATATTAACAAAATAAAGGATAAAAATCATACAATTCTCTCAGTAGATGCAAAAAAAGCATTTGATATAGTTCAACATCATTTATGATAAAAACTCTCAACAAAACTGGTATGGAAGGAATATATCTTGACATAATAAAGGCCATATATGAAACAGGACCAAAGCTAACATTATACTCAATGTTTAATAGCTGAGATCTTGTGTTTTATGTTCTGGAATCAGACACAATCACCATTTTGATTCAATATAATATTAGAAGTCTTATCCAGAGAACTTAAACAAGAAAAAGAAACTTAAAAGCATTCATATTGACAAGGAAGAAGTAAAATTGTTACTCTTTGCAGATGACAAGGCATTATATAGACAAAAACCTAACAACCCCATTTAAAAAAAATGTTAGAACAGATCAATAAATTCAGCAAAGTTGCCAAACACAGAATCAATACCACAATGGCCATCATGAAAAGTATACCATGGTCTCCCCATGCCAGGATGAAACGGAAAGGGAAACCTTGTACACTGTTGGTGGGAATGTAAATTGGAGCAGTCACTTTGGAAAACAGTAAAAACCTAAAAATAGCACCACGACATGATCCAGAAATTCTATTCCTATATATCTGGAAAAGTGAAAACTCTCATTCAAAAAGATACACGTGCTTCAATGTTTATAGCAACACTATTTACTGTAGCCAAGACATGGAAGTAATCCAAGTGCCCATCAACAGACAATGGGATTAAGAAGAATATACACACACATATACATATACATACACACACACATATATACACATACACATACATATATATAATGAAGTATTATATATATAAAGAAATATTACTCAGCCATAAAAAAGAATGAAATACTGCCACCTGCAGCAGTGTGGAAAAACCTGGAGAATATTACACTTAATGAAATAAGTCAGACAAAGACAAGTACTATATGCTATCACTCAGGTATGGAATCTAAAAAATACAAGCAAATGTATATACAAAACAGAAACAGACTCATATAGATAGAAAAACTTGTGGTTACAAAAGGAGAAAGGGAAGGGGGTAGGGACTAATTAGGGATACGGGATTAACAGATACAAATTGTATTTAAAATAGGTAAGTAACAAGGATATACTGAATAGCACAGGGAACTATACTCATTATCTTATAATAACCTATAATGGAATTTAATCTGCAAAAATACTGATTCACTAGGCTGTACACCTCAAACTAACAATATAGTAAAATAACTATACTTCAATTTAAAAAAAAAAAGAGAGAGGGAGAAGTTTAATAGAAACTCCTGTATTTGTACTCCTGTCATTTTGGGTTGATAACTGCAGATTTTCTTCTGCAGCTTAACTAGCAAATACTCCCTAAATATAATACTTAAAGGTATCCAGGTGTCATCGATGATAGGCACTTTTATTTCTTTGCAACTAAGAGAATGGTTAAGCTTGACTTAAATGAAAAAAAAAAGTAACAACTAACAGATTTATAATAAAATGTTTTAATACACAAAAGATTTTTTAAGTAAATAGAGCATATTATTACATAATAAAGGCAAAAATACAGCTTTCCTTAAAATACATTTCTTTTCCCTATCTCTTATTGTCTTAGCACAAGCATCTAGATGTCATAGTTTTCCAATTATTTAAATTAATACAATAAATGTTGAATGAGTCATGTTATCTAAATCTTCATTTCCAATAAGGAGTAGTTCCACCACATAATGTAAACTTATGACTCTATTTATTTAACACAACTTAAATTTGGTTTCTGCTATGACACTTAATATAAATCTTTGCTTCCAGAGCTTAATGATTTTGTCCCTAAAATACAAAGCACCGCCAAATATCCCTCATTTGCCACAACAGCGTAAAACCTTTCTCTTCCCCCTTCAACTCAGCAATGATTATCTCAGGGAAACTATAACACTGTTTTCCCTCTGCCTCTTTTTTAATGTATTCTCCATTTGACCCAAAATATTACTCTTGATACTATTATTTCCTTTTCTTAAGATTATTATTTGATTCACTGAAATCTAAAAACATTACATTGTATAAGATTCAAGTTTTAGTGTTAGATTGTAAGCACAGAGGAAGCACTTAGGAAGCTATGGCAGGAAGGAGTGGTTATTTATTTTCTGCGTGGGACTGGGATCACTTGACTTTTACTCTCAGAAATTTTAGGTAAATTATTTCCTCTGTTAAATAACTTGGGCCTGAGTCTATTTCCTGAGGATGATATAGTCCATTATACATATTTTGGAGAATGTTCTCACTCATAAGACTTTCCTTTCACTGGCTTCAGGCATAGGCTATGCAGTAAGACATATGCCTGTACTAGATCACAGGGTTTTCTTTTGGCCTCAGGTAAATATAGGATGAATTATAGCTGGAAACCCAGAATAAGTGCAAAGAAAGGATTCTCCGCCTTATGTATTTAGGAAAAAAAATATATATACACACACACATTCATATAAACCAACATACACACTTACATTTTATTTTTTCTCATGTGTTTTCATTCTTATTTTTGAAGCTTTCCAGGCATATAGGAATGAAATAGGCAATTGTGATTTGTTGTGTTTTGTTGAAAGCTTGTCACACGATTTTCAATCATACAGACTTTCCTTCAACTTCATCATACTCAGAAAATAAATTCATCTCAGTCACAGTCTTGGTCAAAACTGGTCTAACAGTTTTAAATGTTTCTCTGGTTTTTGAGTGGCTATTGAAAAACTAAAATTGTTCTTGTATATTGCCTTCTATTTTATTGATTATCTTTTTCATCTTCAGAGCACTCAATACATCAGAAATTGGTTTGACTTTTCCATAACTGTTCACTTTGATTGACTTTCTTGGGGACTCATATTCTCCTAAAATTTAACGAATCATGTTTCTCCATTAGTAGGAGAAACCCAAAATATTTTTACTGGTCTATCAGCTTATTGTGGACTCCTCTGTCACTATGGCTTTTCAAAAACTGTATTACAGTTACTCATCCTTATTTGACCTTAAAATCAAATACGCACTATCTCTCAGAAATCTTTCAGTACTCTAGTGAATTAGGTCAAAGCAATTGCAATCAATCTGTTTATTTTTCAGATGATAAAATAGAGTTTGGGCTCCCGGTTAAAAAAATGTGTATGAGATTTTTCAGAGCTGATATAACAGCAGGCCTCGCGGGGGAGGACTGGTCTCCCCATGCCAGACAGCGGCCGGCCAGTGCAGTGCAGGCCTGAGGGGGCTGCAGCCAAGGTCTCAGGTCCGCTGGCCAGTCGCGGTCTCTACACACTTACTTCTCAGCCTGCTTCCTTTCCTCCTAGGTCTCTTTACCTGAGGCCTTTGACCAAGTTCCTCTTCAGCTGCCTCCGCCAAGGATTCCTTTTTGCGAGGAGGCGGGGGAAGCCTTGAGGACGTTTCCCCACTCTGACTCAGTACCCATGTTTTTTCCTCCTCCAAGCCGTACTTCTCCACACTCCCCTGACCCCAGAATTCAGTCCTCCAGATTCCAGAAGAACTACCAGAGCCTCTTGTCAGGGTAGCTCTCAGCAAAACACTTCACATTTGTGCTGAACCACCTGGCCCTCCACCAGAGAGCCCTTCCTTCAGGGAAAATGGGTCTGGGGGAGCCAGCCATTCCTCTGGTTCTGGATTCTTGCTTTTACCATCCCAGTAAGTGATTAAAGGTCTCTTTCTTTTGTGTTTTGTGGCTTTAACTGTCACTCCCACACCTGGGCAGATCGGCTCTCTCCCCCAAATCAGCAGCGCTCCTGACACTGTCCTATAAAGACACGAGCTCCAAATTCCCAGTATAGGCCTCAGACCAGAGGGGTTCAAACAACTCAGATATATCTCAAAGGAATGAATTTTTAACACTTCTTCACCTTCTTAATTGGGCTTAGCTAAGGGAGACCCTCTATAGAGCTTCCACTAACAAATGGGATAATACAATTTTCACCTCTAGTGCCCAACACCTGTGTCAAAGCACAACAGAGTCTGTCTTAGTCCCTTTGTTAGACAGTTAGATAGAAATGAGCACTGGGCCAGGGAGAGGAAGGGGGAAGGAACAACCCAGAAAACAACAGTAAACCTGCACTCAGGATAAGAGGCTCCAAAATTTTTAACTTTCTTTAAATGAGGGCTGGCGAAGAAGCCGACTAGGTTCAAACGCTGCAGCTGTGCAGAAGAGAGAACGATCCAGCTTAACTTGACCCAGTGCTCATTATAATGTAATGAACACTGCAGTTTGAGCCCCTCCCGAACCTTTCTCTGTGTGCACCATGGGTAAGAACACGCACAAAAGGGATGGGAATGCCTGAGCACGAGCAAGGTGAGCCGCGAATCAATCAACCTCCAAAACGCCCCCTACGCCAGGGTATGACACAGGGAAACAAAGGAGCGGCGCCATTTTCCCTCTTGGATCGGCCCGCTCTCAGTTCTCGGGGCTGTTCTGTATTTTACTTCCTTTCTACTTCAATAATAAAGGCTTCTGTTTATATCACACTTTCTGTCTCTCATTAAAACAAAAATTCTTTTTTTTTCGGGTGATTAAGAACCGAGGTAATTTTCATTCCCCTCCTCCCCGTAACACCGGTATTTTTCTGTAACAAAAATACCATAAAAACAACAGAAACTTATTTCTCACAGTTTTGGAGGCTGGGAAGTCCAGAACCAGGGCGCCAGCGCGATGAGATTCTGGTGAGAGCGCGCTTCTGAGTTTCCGGAGCTCAGACGCCTGACTTCTCGAATCCTCACAAGGTGAGAAAGAGGCGGCGAAGGCCCACCTGACTCTTATAAAGCCGTTAAGCCCGTTAGTGAAGGCTCCACCCTCATGACGTAACCCAATCCTATTCACCTGCCTAAGGCCCCACCTCCTAACACCGTCACAGTTGGGAGCCATAGATTTGACTTAACGACTTTTAAGGGGACACACACATGTAGTTCATAACAGAGCCTAGTAAATTCCCTCTAAGGAAATTCACTCAGCCTAATGCTGCTTCCCACCTCATTCCCTCCCCCACACACTCACCTTAGTTCCCCAATTTTAAGGAAGAAAGCAAACCAAATACCTTGAACACCAGTTTGTCTTTCTTAATACTGTACTGCAAAAATTTATATTATGGCTACAAGTGCATTTTATTCCTCTTTCTTAATGTCTAAATCCTACTCTTTTCCTCCAACACAACTTGCCGGTGAGGACTCATTCAAAATTAGAAACTGTAACAACTGACATATAAATCAGTCTTCTTTCCAGTAAGGTCTGCTGACTCCATGACAAATTTTATTATTTAAAATTAAACATCTTTATTGATCTCTGACTCTCAAGAGTCTTAAAAACCTTTGGGACCAAATCAAAGGTCATGTTTTTAGTAGAAAAAGAAAGGTATTCAAACTGTAAAGGCCCAAGTTAGGACTTAATGAATGAAACTGCTTACCTAAAGTTGTAATTTTTTTTTTTTTCCAAATCGGACATTCAGGTAGGAATGCTTTGCTTGTATCCACAGCATTAAAGGGCTTATTTACCTAATGCAGCGTGCAGCTAGAGCTTTCCCATCTTTGGAAGCTCCTATCCTTAATTCCCATGTGTTATCTCTATAAACATTTTGTAAACTTAAATTTTCCTGAAGCTTTGAGGTTGGGGAATGTATCGTATCTCATAACTTCAACCTTCTATCAATCCCACTTTAGTTTCTCCTTTGTTACCATTTTGTTCAATTGTATGAGGAATTAAAAATATTCAGCTTTTGTTCTGTCAAAAGCTGGCCCCACGTGCCCAACCCCAGCCCACACTCCACGCACATGGAATGTTAGAGCTAGACTGGTAGAATGGTGGTGTAAAACTTTCTCTTCTTTGAATTATTAGCTGTTTTTGCAATGTTATAAAGTTCATCTTTGTGGCAACAGAAATATGAGGGAAAAAGAAAATACCTCGTGTGACTATTTAAATCTGGTTACACTCAAGTGATTTAAATGAGAGGGAAAAATAAAGAATGTACCTGATTCCAAACTTAACAAAATCTAACAATACAAATATTTTAACTCTTTAAAGGGGGATTTGAGAGAAGGCAAGAGAGGAGGGGTAGAGATATCAAAAGCATCACATATCCAGATTGCAGTTAAAATTAGTTTCCTTTTATAATCCAATTTATGCTTTAAGGGATACTAGTTTGCTCTAAGGACTGGTCAAGAAAATAAAGTTTATCTTTTGAGTAGAAAATCTGAATACAACTAAATGTGACTTTCAACTTTAAAAAACGCATAGTTCAAAATTTGTGGAATGAAAAATCCTTAAGCTAAAACCCCTGTGTTTCCTGTTGAATCCGGTGTTTTTCACTGGTTGGGTGAGATTACTACTTATCCTAAGATACAGTTCTTCAGCTTCCACAGGTCTCAAGGTGCTTTTCTAAAAATTTTCTTGGATATTATTCTAATTTTACACAGCTATTTCCTCTAGTTTCTTAGCTTAGAAAATCCGGAGGCAGGTGTTTCACTGGATCCACCTTTCAAACATGCATAGCACAGTTCAGCTTTTTCCATGACTTAATTTTGTATTACTTCAAGATACTGATTTTTTTTCCCTTATTCAACTCAGAATCTATGTATTATTTTGTTTATAATTTATACCTCTTATTTTTGTTTCTAATATTCTCTCAGGTCACTTCTTGCATCACTGATCTTTGTGGTTATTTGTATCTAAACACATGTATCTCTTGAGGAGTCAACTCTGTTATTAAGCACTAGAGGAAGTCAGTTTCTATCTCTACTGACCACTACCATGAGCACTACAGTGCTGAGAGATTGTGATTGGTAGCTGCTTATAAAATGGAGGAAAAAAATAAAGCTATTTGGAAACAACTTTTCCAAATAAAGCACTTAATTAATATGATTTTATGATCAACTTTTTTCCAAGTATACTAAAAAATGCTGTGGGTATAATCTCTCTCTCTCTATTATATATATGTCAGACTTAACAAAGCAGTATTTACCTATTTCCCAAATGAAAAATAGAAGTAGTAAGGTTTAGAAAAACAGAATATGATTTCCTTATTTGCACTTGTTATAGATTATTGTCTTTACTTGAGGAGAGGTGGGTAGAAATTGATATAGGAGATACTGTGCCTTTATATAGTATATACATGGTGTGTCAGATTAGATTACAGTGTCTGTCATTCTTTTATCCATTTTATAATGCCCATGTAGAACATCTCCCAGTAACATTCTGGAAACAAATATGGCTTGTGTGAACCCTATTATAAAGTGACATAAAATTAACATTTACTGAATATTACCATGATCCAAAGCATTGCTCAAAGTATCTTACTTGTATGAGCTCATTTGTCATTTTATTTTATTGATCATAAAACACAGGCCTGGAAAGAAACATATTTTAAACCAAGGCAGGCTTAAATACTATGGTATGTTTGATTGTTTCTGTTTGGATTCTGATTTTCAAGATTTGCAAAAATACACACACACACACACACACACACACACACACACACACACACACACACACACAAAGTTATTTAAACTATTACTTTCTCTGGATTTCTGCCATTAATTAATAAGCTATTTTAAGTCATTTAAAAATGCTGAAATGTTAACTTGCTTCTCTCTTCTCCAGGTCATCAGAGCTGATGTTCTACCCCTTAACCCTGGTACTAGACTGACTGTGTGACCCTTTTTTCTTGTCATTCTTCTCTGTCACATACAGGAAAATTTGAAATCCCTGTGACCATAAACACTCAAATCCAATAGAGTAATATAGATATTTGAATGCTTTTTATCACTATGTAAAAATAACATGGGCTGATTATAATTTTGGATGACTTTTCTTATGTGAGCTGCTGGAGAATTAAAAGCTGATCGACTGATGATAAAGGTAGAATGCTTCTTGAATTGCATATTAAAACTCTGGCCCAAACCAATAGTGTTGTGTCTGTCTCTAATTCCTTCTGCTTTAATTATTTAATGTTCTCTTTTCATAATTGAAAAATAAATCTCTGTTCATGTCGACTTTTCATTCTAAATCATCAATAAAAAGAAATTTGAATTAATAAGCTGAATATTCAGGCTTCCATGTTCTGATCCTAGTCTGCTTTTCCGAGTTTTAGTCTTACCTCTCATTTTCACTTAAACTGAACTGCTTAGTCCAGCTTTCTTCCCACTCTTCCTCATTTGGGCTTTGACATACTGGCCCCTTCAATTAAAATATTATATTGCTCCACCACATGATCTCCATGAAGCTTTCTAAAACTTCCAACTGAAAGCAATTTCCTACAAATTTAATGCTACCATTGTGTGTCCTGATTTATACAAATTTATCCACAGCCCCTTCCATCCCCTTAGAAAATAAACTTCTTGAGGGCGGGGGCCACACTAAAACTTTTTTCGTATTTCCAAAATGCCTAATGGTAGATAGTAGTTAATAGGCAGTATTTTTACCTAAATCCATCATTAAATGCGTTCCTTATTCAGAGAGATACTTACTAGATTTAGATTAGTACAGATATTCAAAAATATACATGCAGTGTCCTCAGGCTAAAATTATAATTCAGTCTGAGACTGAACCAAGCTCCATTGTTAAAAACAAACAAAAAATTACAGGTTATTTTGGACGTCATTCAAGTATTATGAGCACTGAGATAAGAAATTTAAATAAGCCCTGGGTCAAGAGTTTTGTATTTTACATTATTTGGGAAGTTTTCTCTTAATTATGTAAGTAAATCATGGTCATTATTTCATAAATGAAATGACTGATGAGAAAAAATATGGAAAGTTACTTTCTGTACATAGAAGATAAATTCAGATATAAAAAATTAAGAGACCAGACTATTACATCATTTATATTTAAATATATTTATTTTATTGAAGAAGCCACGTTTCTATTCTTATAAGTACATGAATATATCATTATCTTAGTGGTTGCACACCACTCCTATATGGATGTATTATAATCAGTGCATTTGTGTTAATATTTAGATTGCTTCCATTGTTTTAACATTATAAATAATGTAGCAACAGATATTCTTACATGTGCATCTTTATCACAGTAACACCAGCCTGGTAACACTGCCTGGCAAGAGTAAGAGTTTCATAAATGAAAGAGAGCATGGTAGTTGTGATTAATGAATTAATTTAGAAAGTGAACTTTTGCATTCTTGGATGATTTTTTTAAGATAAAGTGCTGGGCCAAAATTTATGCATATGCATTACAAATGCATACTAGCATTTGTAACATCTGTATGACAAGAAGTGTTTGACAGTACTCACTTCCCACTGATGTGGATTGTATGTTTGTGTCCTCACAAAATTCATGTCAAAACTTAATACCCACTGTGATCTTATTAGGAGGTGGGGCCATTGGGAAGTTCTAGGTCATGAGGGTGGAGCTCTCATAAATGGGATTAGCGCTCTGAAAAAGAGATCCCAGGGAGCTCTGTAGCCTCTTCTGCCATGTGAGGTTACAGTAAAAAGAAAGGCATCAGTGCAGAAGCAGGCGCTCCTCAGACACAAAGTCTACTGCTGCCATGATCTTGAACTTTCCAGCTTCCAGAACTGTGCGAAACAAATATGAGCTGATTATATGCCACCAGTTTACGGTACTTTTGTTATAGTCACTAGAATGGACTGACACCCACATTTTTAACAAAACTGTACATTGTTATTCATTTTAACCTTTGCCAATCTGAAAAATTAAAAAATTTCATGGCTGTTTAAATTTCATTACTTTTGATTCCAAAGATGTTTGAGGAGTTTTTCATATTTTCACATATTTCTTCTTTTCTGAATTTATGTTCTTTACCCAATTTTCTGTGAGGGAATTGATCTTAATTGATTTATAATAAGCCTTATTTAAGTAAATACAAATATTTTACCTTATAAGAGAAAATTTTCCAAATTGTTCATTTCTTTCTATTTTGTTTATGATTTATTTTGATACACTGTTTATTATTTAATGTTATACTTCAAGGTTTATAGCTTTGGGGTCATGTTTGAAATTTCAGACCTCCATTACAATCTTACTCTTCTCTAAATAAAGTTCACTTCAAATTGCATAGTACATTAACTATCCATTTCATTTTAATTCTTAAATCTCTCGCCAGTTCCTTGGAGTTACGAGTGTAGCTCATCCCTGTGCCTCACCCTGCCTCTTTCAAATTTATATTTTTAATAAATCTGAACCTATTTATAGTCTATACTAATAACTATTTTTCCTATTAGAGAATGCCAATCTTTCCTTTTTTACCCATTCTTCTCTTAGTTCCCTGCCTAATATTTTAAAAGGAACAATTTTATTAATTTTCAATTGTTGAAACAATTTATGGAAAAGTAAAATAGTCATTACATGGATCAGGTGCTGTACTAGGAGCTGAGTACACGGTGAGTAGTATGTCCCAGACGCATTCCTGGGCCATGTAGCCTAGAAACCTCTTTGATACGTTTTCTTCATTTTATCAGTTTCAGAAAATGTATATATGTGTGACATATATATTCCCCAGAGGCTTTCCATATGTTCCATATTGAATTTATTAAAAGAGATAATTTAGTTACCTCAGACTTCTTTTTAATATAACATAAAAATGTAGTCCATAAGAGTGTTTCTTAATATATTTTTAAGTCATTAAGGGCATACAAATCTGAGCTTGCTGGGCATGGCAAAATAAAACATGCTACAAGTAATATCAATGTATATTTGGGAAAATGTAACTCAATATTTATATTGGAAAGTATTGTCTCCTTTTATATTTTAGGATTTAGGATAGAAATAGTATTGTGTGTTTGGATCATTTTATCCTTACTAGATTTTTCTCTACTTATTCTTTCAATCACTGAGAGAAGGGTTTGAAATATCTAATTATAATTTGAATTTACTATTTTCCCCTACAATTTGCCAAGGTTTTTTTTCTTTTTGCTTATTGTATTTTGAGTTTTCATTAATGAGTACATACATATTGAATATTTGTATGTCTTCTTGATGAATGTTTCCTTCATCATCACTAAACTATCTCTCTGTTCGTACTCTTTTTCCTCAGGTCAACTTTGTCTAATATATCCACTTAGACCTTCTCATGATTGGTGTTTACATGGCATAAATTTTCAAATTTTAAAAAAACTCTTTGCTACTTTATATTTTATGTGCATCTTTTGTAAATAGCATATAATTGGGTCTTTCTTTTCAATCCAGTAGGATGTTTACTGCTTTTAAGAAGAGTATATATTCCTTTTGTATTTATAGTCATTATTTATATGGATGGAATTAATTATACCACCAAAGTCTTTGTTTTATTATTTATCTATTCTTTTCTTTCTCCTCTCCTATTTTTGTTCAGATCAATTGTATGTTTTAGTTTTCCACTGTCTTCTCCATTGATTTCTTCACCATGGATTTTTAATAAATGTATATATGGCTCCTCTAGAGTTTATAACATCTTTAGCTTATCATTGTGTACCTTCAGAAAATATTATCACACTTCATATATAATCTAAGAAGCTGACAAAAGAGAGATTAAATGAATTGATGAAGGTCTTTCAAGTAGCTTTCAGAGTAATGAAAAATAAAAGTCAAAATTTATGACCTTCATCTTTATCTTTAACAGAATGCCATTACTTAGCCAACATCTAGTCAAACAGAATAAAACACTCACTGGTGACCAGGTCTCTGTTGTGTAGATGATCAACCTGTCTGGGCTATGAATCATGCAAAACATTTGGGGAAGTCTTTGTTTTAAGACAGGACTGGTTTCAAAACTTGGCTATGACAGTTGCTACTTATTAACTATTAACTCTCTGAATTTCATTTCCCCACCAAGAATCAGAGCCAAGTGAACAAACTTCATGTAAAAATTAATCTAAAAATAAATATTATGAATAATGTGTAGCTGCATAATAAATATTAATTCCCTTCCTGGACTTGGGATTCTTTCTTTTCTGCCAGCGGATTGAAAATGCAAGAGAAAGAAGGAAAAGCAATTGTGTGAGTTTGTTATTTACATGTTGATTTTTTTACCTGTTTTGGGGAAGATTTTATGGAAATAAGGCTTAAACATCCTTTCTGAATGGTGGACTTTAACTTGTCTATGCATTATAATTATCTTTTTCCATGATAAATAATTTAAAACTTACTATTTTTACAAGTAGGTATCTAATTCGGGTTGATTTATATTTAGCATTATAATAGTAAGAGAAACAGGTATTGAATTAGATGGCCTATATTCCATTGAAATGTTTTGATTATTTTAAAATAGCAGAGAAGCCAATCACAAATCCATATTTTCTTTAGTCAGAAACTTTGCAATATCACAGATAACTAACACCAGCTATGTGTTGCTTGGATTTTTTTTGTGTGAGTGATTTTATATTTTCTCTTTAAATTTCATTAGACCAAAGCATTCTGAAAGTAGTTAAGCTCTAGCCAGTCACTTAGCTAATTGTTTATCAAATCCATCAATCTTTTGAACATCCATATTTTTCACCTGAATTAAAAGTAGAGGTTCTTTGAATCATTTTATAGATTTTCTGGCAATGAGCTAACAGAGGATATCCTAACTAATTGACTCTGCTTAATATCACTTTGTGCATTCTGTTGTCTGCTTTTCATTCCAAATGACTAATTTTCTCACCAGACAAGGTGGATCCGAGGTCCAATCCATGGAAATGACCAGTTCTCTTGCACTAAACCTTGCAAGTATGTACATCCATGAGCATCTTATATGGAAAATAAAACTTACTGTAAGATTCTCTCTTCTTAATTTGCCTTAGCTCATTAAGGCTATTGGTCAAGAGTGATGTTCTGCTTTTACTACTCCAGGTACCTGTGACATTTTAGAATGCTTAAACTGATAATTTTGAAAATTATTTTTGGCCTTTCTAAATCCCACAGAGGGTTACAACACCAAAATTTCAAATATGTTTGGCAAAAACTGTTGAAAATGTGTTTGGTACAAAGAGCTGGAAAAACACTTTTCTGGAGGAATGACTGTGGATCCTAAGATTACTTTTATTTTTACAAGAGCCTTAAGAACACTTCTCATTATCTAAATCACCTGTGTGTTGTTTGTGTCCTTTCTTTTGACTTTAAAGAGTAAGGTTTCCCTCTTCAGCTCTAAAAGTGTTTGTGGAGGACTAGACATTTACACAATGAAGACCTTTACAAGAACTTTTTTCTATTTCCACACACAGAGATGTGAGTCACATAGGAGATACTCTCCCATTAGCATGGCCACTGTTTGGCATAAATGCCAACATCTTAGCTGAAATTCTTTTCTCTCTTTAGAAAGCATAGTGTGATACAAATGGCTGATATGTTTGGGGATGAAAGTGGCAGACTGTGACAAGAGGTAGAGCCACAAATAAGTTCTAGGCTCTGAATCTTGGTGTCTCTTTGATTCAAAAATGCTATAGAAGTAAGTTTTCTTTTGGATGAAAAGTGCATATGTAGTGGAATTTAAAGTGCTTTGTGAAATAACAGTAAATAATCAAATACTTCTAATATATAACTCATTACATGTTTACAAAAAGTCTTACAGTTTTTAAAGAGCTCTCATATGTAGCCTCCTATCTGAATAAATGTAGGAAGAATGAGATGGTGAGATGATTTGACATTGTCTTGACATCTACACTGGCATTACGTGTTTTCTTACCTTTTCTCTTTTTTCCTAACATGCTACCAAATAAAGAAAGTTTTACAAAAAAAATTCATTGCATTTCAGTGGACCGAAGTTTTACCCTGGTTTATTCTTAATGAATCTCTACCTGTAGTTAGACCAATTTGGAAAGAATGGCAAAACTACAAGGAGCAGTTTTACTGCACAATACAGTTCGTAGTGAATTGCTACAGTGATATTTCCATTTTTCACCCATAAAACAAATTAAGAAAGTGTTTTGCCCTTAATTATACCCCAAGGATAATGGTAAAAAATGCATTCAACCTAGGCAGTCATTCAATACCATTTATTTCACATAAATAAATCGAGTTCCCCATTTAAAAGGGAAGGTCAAGTGTGATGTGGGGTGAAGAGAATGATTTCTCTAGGGAAAAAGTGAGAAATTAATTTCTCTCAAATATAAGAGGTAGAGACAAAGCAAATGATATCAATTAATATGGAAACAAAATAAAAATAAATCAGTTCAAAAGAAAGCCCAAATCTAAACATTGAGGAAGTAGACCTTTTATGAAATATTTATTGAATATAAAGAGTTAGAGAGAAAACTGTAGAATGAATACTTTGCTTGTATTTTAAAATCTGTTTTGTTTTATTTTCATATTTTTAATATTTAGGCACTCACATTGGTATAAAATCTACATTATTATAAGATGTAAAATGGACAATATGGAAATATACCTACCAAACTTTTTGATACAAAGGCATTTGGTTAAGATGAAGGTTTGGCTAGAGTCTTCTTCAGGGTTAATTAAAGCTGAATCTTTATCTTAAATACTTGTAACTTCTATCTCCTCTATTGGCACATTATGTTATCTTAATATGTGCATTAATACTTTTATCATTTCATCTTTTTATTTGCCAGTACCTAATAAAATTTTAAATGTATTAATTGACTGTATGCTTCTTATATATAAGAACTTCCAAACTTACAAAAATTTCTCTACAAAAATATCCATAATATAGGAATGAGAGGAGCAGGAAACACATGCAAATACACCTTTTGAATTTCTACTTCATGACCAGAGGACTCATAAAGATAATATTTTCTAAGATTTCATACTTGCATTCCTCTAATTTTCCTACCGTCATTACCTGGTTCCAAAAAAACCCTAGACTATTACTTGTAATCATACTGATTACATAAAGACAGTACATGCAAATCTGGATCAATAGAATCAAATCAGTGTCATTTTTCACAAGCCTGCTATAACTATTCTTAGGGTAATTGTTTAAAATAATGTGATTTATTTTATGTGATAGAAGTACATTTTTGCATCATTATGACATTTTCATTTTGGCAGCTATAAAAAATTTAGATGAAATGGATATATATTTTTTATGTAAGTATACAAAGTGCATTAACCTGACAAGTTTTAAAGAAGATCTTAAAAAAAACCAAAACCCGACATTAAATGTGATCATAGATTTAGAGCACAGAAGATGGAAGCATTCCTATTTCAGGGAGTAAATTCAAATTTAAGGTTCAAGCTTAACCATCATTCCCAAATACATGGAGCACCATGCTTCTTTTCTTTGAAACATGAAGCAGATATATTTGAGTTTCTCATTTTTTTATGCTTTGCCACATCAGGTCTCTAAATACACATTAAATCAAAAAAGTACCTATGATGACCTACAGAGATGAAAGTTTCCCATTTGTGAGAATTCTATTTATTGAGCATATGCATATTCTTTTTTCAATATGATAGGAAAAAAACATTACATTGCAAAAATACTAAATTTTTGTAGGTTTATAGACATTTTAGTGGCTAATTCTTCAGGACAAGTCAAATGTTTCATAATATCAGATATCTTTATAAAAAAATAAGGACCTACTGTATAGCACAGGGAACTGTATTCAATATCTTGTAATAACTTGTAATGGAAAAGAATCTGAAAAAGAAAAAATATATATATATATATATATATATAAAAACTGAATCACTTTGCTGTACTCCTGAAACTAACACAATGTTGTAAATCAACTATGCTTCAATTTAATAAAGAACAAAAAAAAAGCAGATATTTTTCCTTTTAGTGGATACTTTCAAAATAATTACCTTGTTTCCATATTTTGGACTCATGTAAGTTTAATATGCACTGGAGTATGACAAATCTTTAATAACTCTTCTTTTGATCTCCTTGATGTGAAAAATAAATATCCTTTCCTATATAACATGAAGTGAATATAATGTTTAGAAGTCTCCCTTCTCTTTTTTGAAGTGATTGACGAATTCTATAGGGAAATAAATTAATTTTATATATCATTCATAATTTAACATTTATTTCATTTTATTATACTTCTATATTGCCTTAATAGACACTGTATGTTGAGGTGAGAATACAAGAATGATCATAAACATCTCTGCCTTAAGGGAAATTTCCTATTTTCACATGGGAGTGATTTTTAAATCATCTTGTGAGCTTAGTTACAGAATCAAATTAATTACATGAAAATATTTATAAAAATTATTGCAATTCAAATATTAAGGTACATTATTATGCATGAATATTGTTTTATCTTTTCTTTTGTCAAGAATCATCTATGTAAGTTCTTTAAGCAGTTTGTTTCTACATATCAATTCATTATTATTTCTATTATTATTTGTTTCTCTGCCAGAATTGTCATTTGAAGTGCACTGACTGAAGTCAGATAACTGAAAAATTAGGATTAAGACGTCATAAGATTCTGCTCAATTTAAGAAAGTGATGAATTTAAGCTATTTTGTTTTTAAGGCTTTGTACAGAGATTCCTTTCATGTTCTTCCATTATCAGTTTGAAAAATGTTACTCTCAGTAGTATATCATAGAAGGTCTAGTTAAAATTTATGCAATTCTGCCAGTTGTGTGTTTATTGAATAACCTGCTTATGATGAACAGTTCATAGTGTTTTAAAATAAAATGTGGTGAAATAGATATAAGATCCAATCATCCCTTTGTACCTCTCCACCCTATTGTTTTGGAGAATTCTGTAGAACTTCTAAAGAGACATCTTTTAGGAAGAGAAAAATGCAGAACTTGATATTATAATAGAAGAAATAAAGGCCATATTAATTAAAATAAATAAATGAATATATACTTCCTCACACACACACATACTTCTACTTTATCAAAAATTCTCATTGATTTAGCTTATTTTGCCAGTAAACTGTGATAAGCTAACATCAGTGTTTTCCTGACATCTTTGGCTTTATTTACATTTTGGAATTATTTCAACATTAACTCAAAATATTGTTTTGAAACAAATTATTTCATGTTATGACTGCCTTGCTAAGTTTGACCTTACGGTTTTTAGCAGATGAACATGTAATCAATATCACTGTGTATCTGTGACTATTTATGCTACTTGGCAAAACTGAATATATATATATAATTTATAATATACTTAGGGATAATATACATCCCTAAAACTACTTGTACACTGATTGGACCATATTTAAGATTGTTGTCATTGTTGCTGTTCCATCCTAATTAGCATACCTCCAGTTGAAAATAACAACCATATCAACAATAACCCTGACTCAACTTGACTCATCATGAAGGACACCTGTTACCTCATATCTCGTACAACAGGACCTCCAGAGCCAGGTCAGATTTGAGGGTTTGCTGTTTTACTGTTTCAGTGATGTTAACATCAATCACAAGTTCCTTGCATCTCTCCTGTCTGGTATCCTCAGTAAGTCATTTTTGCCCTCAGCCTAGATCTTCAGGTCTCATATGATGGCTGAAGCAGAACACAAGTACATTTAGAGGCAGAAAAGGAGTAAGGGAATCATGAACACATGTTCACCTGCCAACATGAAGCCAAATACCCATATATTTAATAAATCAGAATTGGGTCACCTCTTTCTTGATTAGTTATAAGCAAGGGAAACAGAACCACATAAAATTGGAATTTACCTAGTAACCGTGACTTGTTGACCTTGGGAGATGGTCTCGTGCTCTAGAGGTATATAGGACAGAGGTAGACATCACAATGAAATCAGCACTCTATGTCTAAACTAAGGAAGTGGGGGGACATGAATATTGGGTGGAGTGCAATGTTATATCCTTTAACAGTTCATAATATTTCACATTAATGGAATAATCATACCCATATAAATGATCTGGGTATAGGTTTTCTAACAATTCAAAGTACCTTACATTTAGGAAACTTAGTTTAAAGAAAGCCAAAGTAAAGGATTGGGAAACATCACATTTTATTTCTGCTAACCTGATGCAATTCATGATAACTTTAATCACTTTTCTACAAATTAGTGCTACACATTGCTAGAAAGGCTAATCATATGTGTGCCAATCTTGTCTATTTTAGACCAAATATGTCTATTTGAAAAACTTAAGCTCATTGAATTTATAAACCCTCTTGTACTCCTGGTTATTATCTTACTGTTACACTTAAAAATAGACACAGTGCTCCATTTTCCAGCTGAGTATATCCTCCAGTAGAAATACAGTCCTCCTTAACCAAAAAGATAATAACTGGCTGAAGTTTACATAAGCTTTCTTTAGCATTCACGAAACATCCATCTTTTAAATCAAATTTGTAAATAAATTATAATCATTTTATACATGCACAATAAAACAAATTTAAGTAATTTCAGACTATTTTTCTTATATCCTAGTTTTTTAAAAAACATTTTCCTGGGGAAGGCAGTTAGGTTTATTTATTTATTTCTGTTTAGGGGAGGTACTGGGGATTGAACCCAGGACCTTGTGCATGCTAAGCATGCGCTCTACCACTTGAGCTATACCCTACCTCAGCCTAGTTTGTTGATTTATTTTGTTTATTGACCTAAATAAAATTTCTTAGTAAATAATGCATTTAACTAGGTAATTTATTAACACTACATGTGGAGGTACACTTAATTGTAACAATAACTCTCTGAAGAATTATTTTTATATCTAATTTACAGAAGAGAAAAATGAGTTTCAGAGATATTAATTACCTTGTCCAGGTTTACACAGCCAGTAACTGGTGCATCTAGATTTCTAAACCACAGTTATTTGACATCAAAGCCTGTGCTGTCTTTAATAGGAAGGGATATCAGTGGAAGTTCAATAACTACATGAGTGGTGAAACATCACAGATTAAAGCTTATCTTGGAGTATTCCTTGGGATATTAACAGTACTAATATGATGATAAAATGGTTAAGTGATCAAGTTATTTGGGAATAGTGGGATAAAACATGTTAAATTATTTTATATCAGAATTTGTCAAAGACTTTGATATATTTATGTGTATTATAGCTTTTGAACCTTTAAGATAGCAATACAGAATTATAGTTAGCAAGACTATTTCTTCACAGAATCTTTCTATGGTCAGTTCTTTTTGGCTCTTGCATAATTTAACCCCTTAAGAAACAGAATATATATAAAATCACCTGCCAAACTTAAAAAAAACCCTATATATTATATTTCTATATGTTATGAAAAATTTCAAACCTACATAATTGTTGATACAATTGCTTCTTTAACCTCTATCTAGTGTTAAAAATTATTAATTTATGATAGACCCCTAAATTCTCCCTTAAGTTATTTTTTGTAGAGAATGCCAGAATTATATCATTCCATCCATAATCATTTCAATAAGATAACATATTTTTATAAAAACCATAATATAATTATCAAATTAAATAATTAATCCCTAGTCATTAATATCTAGTCAGTATTTAATCAGTTTACAAATTTCTAATTTTCTCATAGATGGTCAAGTTTTAGCCACATCACTTCTAAAACCTATTGAAGAGACATTAAATGTAAAATGTTCCAAAATCTCTTACATGCTATGGAAGAGTTAACATTAGTAGCATAAAAATAACAAGCATTTACTAGATATATTTAATTGCCTCTGTTGTGCTACCTCTTTTTTCACTATTACAATTTTGACATCATTTTACATATTGCCACTCCTTGAAATAACTGGTCATAAAGCAAGGGAGGACTTACAGGGTCATAATGCTAGAAATGACAACCGGCACTGGGAATTAAACGCTACTGGTAAGGTAATACTTTGTATATTTTTTTAATTAAATTTGCTATTTCTTCCTTTATTCCTTCCTCTTTCATCCACTGAATAAACACACATTAATAGTTTACTATGTGCTAGACAACGTGCTGGAAGCTAGAATAAAAGTTTAAATAAGATTGAATGATTATTTGCTTTTTGGGGTTTAGAGTCTAATAAGACAAACACTAAAAAAATATTAAATAAAATATAAACATAATTTTGCTAAGAGACATTAGGGAGAAAATTTTATTACATCAAAAAAGTCAAAGAAGAAGGTAGTAGATCTGGGAGAAAATCTATTTTCAATAAAATAGGAAAAAATCCTTAAAGAACCTGAGAATTAGAATGTAAATACTCACATCTGCTATAATGGTGGTTTTGTTAAGAAAGGACTAATCTTTCCATTTCCAGCCACAACTCCAAACTCTCTGAAAATCTTTCTGAAAGTAGGTAGCAAGACCTTCAATGTGTTGATAACATTTGACACAATTAATTTTTCTAATTACCTATTATAAAGCCAAAGATAAAATCATTGATGAGTGAAGTTGTAAGTGGAAAAATGTTTTTTAAAATAGCATTTATAAAGATGAATAAGATAAGAATTTAATGTCATACAAATATACTTTATTTTATAAATTAAGTGCAATCATTTGCAAAGCGTATTTTTAACTGTTAATTATTTGAGAATATTCACAAGAAAATATTAATTTAAAAGAAAAATTGAAAAATAACCGAAGTAAAATATATATGCAACTACAACTATCTCTCTGTCTCTCATTTCTCTCCCTCTCTATCCCCTTTTTTTCCCTCTGTAGCCTTCTCCCAGCCCCCAGAACACACGCCACACACACACACACACACACACATATGCCATACATACATTTACATAGACTGGAATGAAATGGACCAAAACATTAACTGTTTTTATTTTCAGATGGTGAATTAAGCATGACTTTTATTTTCTGTATTTTTTATATTATCAGAAAAATAGTACTACTTTTAAGAAGACTCATCCTGTAGACAACAATTCACTATTATATTCTTTGATATAGAAAGTGAAAGTGAAAGGAAGTAGGTTGCTGCTGGATTCATAGCCTTCTGGCTGAGGCCTCATAGATCATCAAATACTTTCTGTGATGCCCTCAACCACTTCGCCTTCTCATATTTCTGGCACACATGCTTATATAATGCTGTCTCTAAATTGTTCAACCAACTTACTTATCTCTGTCCTTTGAACCACTGAATGACATTGGGGAAAACCATAGTATTAGGCTATTTGTTAAACTATACATTTTTTTCCTCCAAACTTAAAGTCGACCAGAGTCCATATGCAATAACCATTAAGCACTTTTTCCTACTTAGAGATACTGATACTCCCAGTCTTCACTAGTCTCAGCAATCTATTTAACTCATGGCTTTTCTCCTCAGTTTCAACAAATGTACTCAGGTCTCAGCTGAGAAACTCTAAATTTTCCTTAGGAAAACTGTTGCTTACAGAACCACAGAGAGTGTTTTTTCACTTTGAATTTATTCCTGTTGTCACTGGAGAAAAATGAACTAGTATAAAGGAAAATAAAACTTGTACTAGATTTTTAAAAAAGTTATTGGTGACCTCTTTGGTTCTGTTCTCTGTCTTCTCCTCTTCTCTTACTAGATGTGACTCCACTGAATGACCACCATAGGTTTGACTGTTCTTCAGATATATATTTTTTCAATCTACACAAATTTTTGTTTATTGTTTTGGGGGTCAATGCTTACAAATCTGGATAATTCTCACAAAACTTTTGATTTTCAGCTTTTCTTATCATATATTTCAATGTTCCACCCACATTCCTTCATGGTAAATTGGTTAGAACTAAGTCAGCACATATAAACAGTGCTTGTGTGGTCCAATTCAATCCATGCCAACCCCACTATGGGTGTGCATGTCCGATCCTTCGTTTTCCCTGCATACCCAGATCCTAGTCTCATGAGCTGCTTAATACAGCCTGCTCTCTTATTCTGGGCTATCCAACCAAATTCACAGGTACAAGAACCAGAATTAGTGGACACTGATGGTGTCAAATTTATATCTACAGCTCCGTTCTCTCTGTCTGTTCTCCAGATCCATGTATTCTTCCACTTAATGGAACACTTCCAGTAAGATACTGAAACTGAACATCTAAAACACAAAATTTCCAAACATTTAATTCTTCTGTCTTACTTCTGTCTATCTTATTACCATCTACACATTCGCCATCTACATATTCACTCAAGCCTGTAACTTGGAAGTCCCATTAAATGTTTTCTTTCCATTATCCCTTATATTCAATTAAACAGTCATCTTTGTTGATCATGCCTTTTGAAATTCTTTCATCTTTCTCCTCTACAACAATAAGAGCACCTGTCAAACATTACGAACTGAATATTTCTTCTTATATTTTGCAATACCTTCCCTAATCTGTTAGTTTCCAAACTCTCTCAATACTTCCTCCATTGCCTTAGAATTATTTCAGATTTCTCTGAGACAAAGATTAGGTGTTTAATGTTCCAGATCTGTTAATATTTAGCACATCTCAACTTATGCTGGGGTCAGAGCAAACAGCATAGAGTTCCTTGTAGACCACATGTCCTTCCATCTCTGGGCTTAACTGAAGAATGTGATCATGTACAATGTAATTCCTTACCTTCCTTGTTAGGCAGAAAATGTCTTAATTTAGTTTTCTCTTCTGTAAGATTCTTTCTATAACCTGCCCTCTTCATTCTGTGCAAGGTTATTCCTTTCCATTCCTTTAATAGGCAGTCCTCTATCACTGTGCCCACCAAGCTGAATGGCCTTTTTGTTTTATAACTGTTTCTCCTGCCATGCACTGAACTTAGAAAGGATAGAAACTGTCTTTTCCTCTACTTCAGAAGAGTAATTTGCTCATAACAGGTGCTTAACAAATGATGAGTGAATGAGTTATTGAATATAAAATGTGGTGGAAGAAATAATATTTGATTGTGTTTAATCCATATGACTTTGTAATAAGAAATGATGGTACCAAATGAACTTTCAAAAACCTCCAATATTTCACACTTTGTAACTTTATAATATCAGCACTGCAGAGGATGGGAGGTATACACAATACTAAACAAATAAGCAAATAACAGCAAGCAATGACACAGCCCCCGTGACTCAGAATGGATGGGCAAGTATAAATAACCAGTATGGTCAAAATGATATAGGCTGACTGAACCACAGCTCTGATCATCACAGTAAAGACTCCTATCCCACATTTGATTTGGGCATGTGCTGGTTTGTTTACAAGGGTGTCATCAGAGGAATATGAAGAGAATAAATGAAGGCAATTCAATATGTTATGAAGTATGAGAGAAACTCAGACCTTGGAAAACAGGCAGTGTTGATGCTGCTAACTCTATAAATTAATATTTCCCCACTTTTGCCTTCATAATTTTGAAAATATGTCTACTGTTTTCTGGGTAGAACATCTAACACAACTGAGTTTCTTAAAATTAAATAATATCTGTTATAATTAAAAACTGAGTTCCTCACTCTTGGTACATGTATGAAATAATCTTAAAAGAAAAGAGAATTGTACTGAGAAATAATTCTCTCTTATATTTTCTATAAACATGCTTCATAGAATTTGCCTTTAGTAACTAGAAAGTCTAAATGTTTGTTATGGTGCAATACATTTGTGATTTTAACATCATTATCTGCCTTAATTCACTTTAATGAGCCAGAGTTACTGAAAACCCAATTAAAACATAAGAAATATAGACATTATTCAGTAATTTTCATTCTGCTGGCAATGACAAAAATAAGGTTTATTGTGGATGATCTAATTGGAAAATCTTTCAGCCTATTCCTGTTGGTCTGGCCAGTTATTGTGAGTTCATCTCTGTGTTCCCTGATTTGGGTGTTTTGCCCTCTTCAGTGGTGACTATCTAAATAACAGTTTCTCAGTGGTGAGTTTGCTCTGGATAAGCCTGTCTCTTCCAGGAGTTCAAAAAACTTCAAGGATCAGAAAAGACCAGCCTCTCACCTTGTGGCATGGTTGGAATCATGTGGAGAGCTTTGCACAAGGCTAAGAGAGGCTAATGGATTAGAGTGAAATTAAAACTTTATGACATTTATGCATTTATTTGTTCAGGAAAATGTCTTCTTTTTGCAAGACTCTGAATTGCATTCTGCTAGAAGCTAGCCTGATAGTATACTGATATTTCAAAGTTATTCTGGATCTTAATCGCCTTCCTTCTTTTGTTCTTTTCTCCCTTCCCTTCTTTCTTCCTTCCGTTTCCTCCTCTTCACAATTTGTTTCTCACCACCCCTCATTTTTCCCAAGTACTGTTACTGTGGCAGACAAAGTCTCCCAGAACATCTTTGGAAATAGTGACAGAAAGACATCATTAAAATAGCTGCATAATTTTTTAAAAAAAATATATGGAGTAGAAAGAAAACATGGGCTAAGTAAGGAATATTAATTCAAGGAAGAAGTGAAGAAGTAAGTTGGCTATAAGAAATCTCTTGCGAATAGGCCAGTGGGATTTTGGCAAAATAATTTCTAGTTTTAATTCTAATTGGCTTGTGGTATTTTCATATGATGCTCTTCTACTGCTGTGAATTGTTTTTAAAGCTGTATCTTACCTGGTCTTCTGCAGGTAGTCTTCTAAAAAACTTAAAAAGCATAATATTGTCCAGAAAGTGTTTTCAGCACTTTTTTTTCTCTCTACATTGTTATCCTGTTAAAGAGAAAAAAGAAATTTAATTTAAATATCACAACATAAATTAAATATTAAAGAATAAGATTTTGTCAGGTAGGGTTGAATATTAGAGTGTTATGAACCATTGAATTATCTAAGAAGTTTTTGGCCCCCAGGTTCAATTTTCATCTACTTGGAAGAGCTGTCACCCATATTAAAAATGCATGGTCTATGCAGTAACAACTAAAGTGCAAAACAAATATTGCATAAAAGACAGAGGTGACCCACAAATGGACTGCATTTAGAAAAGTCAAGCATTCAAATATGAAGTCATTAAAAAATTAAGCATTATTCTGATGTTTGGGTCTGATAAACGAAAAGTCCTTACACCTCAGTAATTGTTTCATCTCCAAATCAATTTTATTTCTTTTATCAACTACTTATTGAGTACTTTTTTCATGTTTCAGGCAGCATTCTAGACGTTGGGGAAACAATGGTAGCAGGATAGAAAACGGCTCTCCCATAGGAAGATGGATCCTAGAAAAAGCAAGCAATTAATTTAAAGTGTGTTTACTGCCTTGATAATAAAGAAAATTGTTTGGGTTAATACTTAACTAATTTGGGGTAGGGGAGAAACACTTGTAAAATCCAGGAACAAATATTGTTAATGCTTAAAGGAGATAGACTTGGAAAGTTTGGGAGGAGAAGTAAAAGCTGCTTTGAGGGTGGGGGGCTGATTTAAGTAGAGGCTCAAAAGGAAGTTATTTTAAGATGTGAAAATACTGGTATGAGATGGCGAATATCCAGAGGTACCTTATGGTAAAGGAAAGAAAAGATACAGGAAAGAGAAGGAAATTACATTGTATGTGTATTCATCTGTATGTGTGTGTGCGCACGTGCGTGATTTATACAATATATTTTATTGATCTTAAGATAACAAATTGAGAATTTATTTGAGAATTTGAGAATTATTGTTTTTCCATTTTCTATTTCATTAGGTTTGCTGTTATAATCATCATTTATTTCTTGCCATTTACCCAAGGTTTCTTTGATATTATTAAGTGCCTAGTTTATTCTCTCTTTAAAAATTAATACAGGAAAATAATGTACAAGTCAGAGGGTTCTGTTTCTATAAATGTACATTGCTTTCTTACTTTGAGGCAGGATTATAAAAAAGAAAGGGAGAATTTATTATATTCATAATTTATTATAATATCCTGATAAATGAATTTTTGCAGCCGTACCAATAACTGAGTTTTCCTATAATATCCAATGATTTTCAGATAATTTCAAGATGAAGTCTGCACAAAACTTTATGATTTCCTCTCTAGGATTGGATTCTCCAATATAAAAATAAACATTTGCTATCCAATAAACAACAACTATCTATAAATAAACACATAAATCAAACATTCAGTTTCCCTTTTAATTACAGAATATCAGATGAGTATATTAAACAACTCAAGTAAGTACCTGCAGTATTTATTACTCACAATTGCCAAACCATGGAAACAACCCAAACATTCATCAATTGATGAAAGGATAAACAAATGTGGTATATCTATACAATGAAATATTTTTCAACTGATAAAAAGGAATGAAATAATTTTGTGCACTATACTGTGCAAAGGCTTGAAAACATGTTTAGTATAAGAGGCCAGACACACAGGTTACATATTGAGTGATTCCATTTACATGGAGTGTCCAGAATAGGTGATTCTGGACAGATAAAAAGGAGATTAGCAGTTGTCAGGAGATCAGGGGAGGGGGAGAAGGAAAGGGACTGCTAATAGGTACCAGTTTCTTTTGGGGACAATGAGAATGTTCTGAAATTAGTGGTGATGTTTGCATAACCTTGTAAATACTAAAAAACACTGACATTTACACTTTGAAATGGTGACTTTTATGGTGTGTGAAATATATCTCAAATTTTTAAATTGGAAAACAAAATACCTATTTTTAATAAACATGTACTTGCTTATATAGACCTTTCTAAAAATCTCTTAAAGTGTATGATATTGTATAGTTTTTCACGCATAATTCCCTGAAGTCAAATGTTAGTAAAGGAAATAAAAATTAGAAACATAGAACTGCATCTTGTCTTATCAATCCATCCATCATCTAATCTGTCTGCTTGTCTATCAATATAGCATCTATATATCACCTATCATCCATCTATCTTCTATCTATCTGTCTGTCTGTCTATCTATCCATCCATCATCCATCATGAATAAAATATGAGAAACCACAATCACGCTTTTAGTAACTTTAGGAATCCATGATCTAGCTATTTTCACATTTATACTCCACTTGAGAACTTACTTGTAAATGTGCTTGTGCTTTCTGTTTTGTTCATCTTTAGCTACTCCTTGTTCCAACATTTTAGAATTGTGCAGTCTGCAAAGATGTGATGTCCTATTAACTTGTCAGTTGAAAAAGAAGATTTGTGCAGATGAAAGTTCATGAGATTTGTCTTTAGGGATCCATTCCTGTAAATTATATAAAATATAGACTTCAGGCAGAGTAACATTTAGAAATACTTACGTGTATATCTATTTAAAATAATAAGTCAAGTTTTACTTATGTAATGTATTCCAATCACATGGAAGTCATAAAAGTAAGTGTGATCTCAGAAATGAGTGCAATTACAATAAAATATTGTGCAATAAAACAATACACAGCAAAAATAAAACAGTGTAAAAAAAGGATTGTGCTCTTGATACCTCATTTAGCAACATTTCAGCTCAGCAAAATTTTTGAAGAGTCCTTTCTCTTTTAAGTCTTTTTTTTTTTTTTTAACAAATACTACTTAGAATACATTTGACCAAAGTGATAAACTATTCCCTGCATGGTCATAGGTTTAGTGAAATAGAGGAAAGGATATACTGAAAAATAAATAAATGACCTGCAGCACAGTTTAAAAGGAACTTATACATGCATTTTACTGTACAGTTACTGTAGCACCCATACACATAATCCCTTTCTCAGATAAGTAATCTTGTGGAATGTTCTTTTTAATAATTTTTAATATAATCTGGAAATATAAAAGAGGAAAACAGAGCTGAAATATAGGGCCTGTGATTCATTCATTCCCTGCATCAGGGGAATATTCCCGGCAAACAGAAAGAAGGCAAGATATACGATTTAATTTCCTTGTCTGTGTGGTAACTGGACTTCTGACTAAATAGACTATTTTTGGTGAGAAAGAGGGTACTTGGTACTTACTAATTGAATATTCATAACAGGATGGTCCTTGCCAAGAACTCCTTGTGGAAAATTAAACCCAAAACCTAAGGATATAAGGGCATGGCTCTCTGGGTCAGGTCATGTAAGTTCAAGTATAAATAGACAGTTTTCATAAGCTAAGTGTTCCCTGATATCTTGGGTACTGCCCCTTATGCCTCACACAGAGACCTCTTTCATTTGGGGAAGGGTTTATGTCTAAGGCAGGAAAAAAGTACATGTAAAGCTGTCCTCAATGTCCAGACCTCATCCTCTTTTGTCTGTTCTACTTAATTGCCTGAATCCTTGAAATTATGAATACATTTTTGATACCATCTGAGAACTCTAATAGTATGAGTCTGAACTGACAACCTAATCCTTAGTGTAAACTCAGTATGAAATAAGTATAACTAGTGTTGAATGCAAAAGCTCCCTATTAGTAAGTTCCATAAGGACAGGCTCCAGGTCAGACTTGTTCAAATATTATCACCCTTTATAATAAACCAATTTAAAAAACCCAATAACCATTTAAACTAATGAATACAACATACATAACACATATTGAAAAAGCAACCGAGTATTATTGCCAATTCTGCAAGTATATGTTAAACATAGCAACTGAGTAAATTAGCTAAAAAAATAGTTACAAATATTTTGTAATTTTTTCAATTGCTTTGTTTGATCATTATTCTAAGCTTATTTAAAAAAAGTAGAACAAAATGGCTCTCCAATGTGCAGTTCCCCTTAAGTCAAGTTCAATGATAGATATTTCTAATTGAAGTATAGATGATTTACAATATTATATTAGTTTTTACATAGATTTTTATATATTACACTCCATTTAAAGTTACTATAAAATACCATATTCCCTATGTTGTACAATATATCCTCTGGCTTACTTATTTTATACACAGTAGTTTGTACCTCTTAGTCTCCTACCCCTATTGTGTCCCTTCCCCTTCCTCTTCCCATTGGTAACCACTAGTTTCTTCTCTGTGAGTCTGTTTCTGTTTTGTTATATTCATTCCTTTGTTTTATTTTTTAAATTTCACATGTAAGTTATAACATAGAGCATTTGCCTTTCCCTGACTTAATTAACTAAGTGTAATATAATGTAGGTCCAACTATGTTTATACAAATGGCAGAATTTTACTCTTTTTATGGCTGAGTAATATTCCACTATGTGTGTGCATGCGCAGCTGTGTGTGTGAATACCATGTCTTCTTTATCCACTCATCTCTTCATAGACACTTAGGTTGCTTCCAAATCTTGACTATTGTAAATAATGCTGCAGTGAACAGAGGGAAATATGTATCTTTTTGAATTAATGTCTTCATTTTCTTTGTATATATACCTAGGAGTGGAATTGCTGGATCCCATGATAGTTCTATTTTTAGTTTTTTGAGGAACATCCGTACTGTTTTCCATTCTGGCGGCACCAATTTATGATAGATTGGTTTAGCAAAATTTTTAGTTTTTCGATAGTTTTAGTTATTGAACTTGTAACTTAAAAGGCTATTAAAGGTAATTAGATACAGAGAAACCTGGAAGGGGTGTTAGAGCAGAAGGGAGAAATCGAAGTGTGTCAGATAATAGATTTATTTGATATTGTTATTATTATATTTGTTTAATAAATACTTCAAAAATATAAAGGGGAATAAGGTAAAGGACATCCAACCCACCAGCTAAAACAATTAGAAAAAGAAGAGCAAAAAACTCCAAAAGGCAGCAGAAGGAAAGAAATTATAAAGATCAGGGAGGAAATAAATAAAATAGAGATTAAAAAAACAATAGAAAAAAAATCAATCAAACCAAAAGCTGGTTTTTGAAAAAGTAAATAAAATCGACAAACCTCTGGCCAAACTCACAAAGAAAAAAAAAGAGAGAGCACAAATACACAAAATAAGAAAGGAAAATGGAGAAATTACAACAAATAACATATAAATACAGAATATCATATGAAAATATTATGAAAGACTATATGGAACCAAAATGGATAACCTAAAGGAAATGGACAAGTTTCTGAAAACATACAGTCCACCAAGACTGAACCAAGAAGAAACTGACCATTTGAACAAACCAATCACTAGATATGAAATCAAAACAGCAATAAAATAAACCTCCTACAAATAAAAGTCCAGGACCAGATGGCTTCACCGGGGAATTCTACCAAACATACAAAGAAGAACTCATACCAGTCCTTCTCAAACTCTTCCAGAAGACTGAAAAGGAGGGAATACTCCCAAACTCATTCTATGAAGCCACCATCACCCTGATACCAAAACCAGGCAAAGATACTACCTAAAAAGAGAATTACAGGGCAATGTCACTGATGAACATAGATGCCAAAATCCTCAGCAAAATATTAGCAAATAGAATCCAACATCACATAAAAAAGATTATACATCATGATCAAGTGGGGTTCATCCCAGGTACACAAGGGTGGTTCAACATACACAAATCAATCAATGCAATACATCACATCAACAATAGAAAAGACAAAAACCACATGATCATCTCAATAGATATGCAAAAAGCATTTGATAAAATTCAACACCCGTTTATGATAAAAACTCTCACAAAAGTGGGTATAGAGGGAACATATCTCAACATCATAAAAGCTATACATGACAAACCTACAGCCAGCATAGTACTCAAGGGTCAAAAACTCAAAAGCTTCCCACTAAAATCTGGGACAAGACAAGGATGCCCACTATCACCACTCCTATTCAACATAGTCTTGGAAGTCCTAGCCACAGCAATCAGGCAAGAAAGAGAAATAAAAGGGATCCAAATTGGAAAAGAAGAGATAAAAGTGTCACTATATGCCAATGACATGTTACTATATATAGAAAACCCTAAAAGGTCCACAAGTCCACACAAAAACTGCTAGAGCTGATTGAAGAATTCAGCAAGGTAACAGGTTACAAGATTAACATTCAAAAATCAGTTGTATTTCGTTACACTAACCATGAATCAACAGAAAAAGAAAGTAAAGAAATAATCCCCTTTAAAATAGCACCCAAAGTATAAAATATCTAGGAATAAATCTAACCGAGGAGGTGAAAGAATTATACACAGAAAACTATAAACCATTGATGAAGGAAATTAAAGAAGACTTTAAAAAATGGAAAGATATTCCATGCTCCTGGATTGGAAGAATCAATATTGTTAAAATGGTCACACTGCCCAAGGCAATCTACAGATTTAATGCAATCCCTATCCAATTACCCAGGACATATTTCACAGAACTAGAACAAATCATAATAAAATTTATATGGAACCACAAAAGACCTAGAATTGCTAAAGCATTACTGAAGAGAAAGAAAGAGGCTGGAGGAATAACTCTCCCAGACTTCAGACAATACTACAGAGCTACAGTCATCAACACAGTATGGTATTGGTACCAAAACAGACATATAGACCAATGGAACAGAATAGAGAGCCCAGAAATGAACCCACAAACTTTTGGTCAACTAATCTTCAACAAAGGAGACAAGAATAAACAATGGAGTAAAGACAGTCTCTTCAGCAACTGGTGTTGGGAAAACTGGACAGCAGCATGTCAATCAGTGAAGCTAGAACACTCCCTTACACCATACACAAAAATCAACTCAAAATGGATTAAAGACTTAAACATAAGACAAGATACAATAAACCTCCTAGAAGAAAATATAGGCAAAACATTATCTGACATACATCTCAAAAATGTTCTCCTAGAACAGTCTACCCAAGCAATAGAAATAAAAGCAAGAATAAACAAATGGGACCTAATGAAACTTACAAGCTTCTGCAGAGCAAAGGAAACCAGAAGTAAAACAAGAAGACACCCTACAGAATGGGAGAAAATTTTTGCAAATGAAACTGACAAAGGATTGATCTCCAGAATATATAAGCAGCTTATATGACTTAATAAGAAACAACCAACCAACCAAATCCAAAAATGGGCAAAAGACTTAAACAAGCAATTCTCCAAGGAAGACATACAAATGATCAACAGGCACATGAAAAAATGCTCAATATCACTAATTATCAGAGAAATGCAAATCAAAACTACAATGAGGTATCACCTCACACCAGTCAGAATGGCCATCATTCAAAAATCCATAAATGACAAATGCTGGAGAGGCTGTGGAGAAAAGGGAACCCTCCTACATTGCTGGTGGGAATGCAGTTTGGTGCAGCCACTGTGGAAAACAGTGTGGAGATTCCTCAAAAGACTAGGAATAGACTTATCACAGGACCCAGGAATTCCGCTCCTGGGCATATATCCAGAAGAAACCCTACTTCAAGATGACACCTGCAATGTTCATAGCAGCACTATGTACAATAGCCAAGACATGGAAACAGCCTAAATGTCCAACAACAGATGACTGGATAAAGAAGATGTGTTATATTTATACTATGGCATACTATTCAGCCATAAAAACCGACAACATAATGCCATTTGCAGCAACATGGATGCTCCTAGAGAATGTCATTCTAAGTGAAGTAAGCCAGAAAGAGAAAGAAAAATACCATATGAGATCACTCATATGTGGAATCTCAAAACAAGCAAACAAACAAAGCATAAATACAAAACAGAAACAGACTCATAGACATAGAATACAAACTTGTGGTTGCCAAGGGGGCAGGGGGTGAGAAGGGATAGACTGGGATTTCAAAATGTAGAATAGATAAACAAGATTATACTGTATAGCACAGGGAAATATATACAAGATGTTGTGGTAGCTCACAGCAAAAAAAATTGTGACAATGAATATATGTATGTTCATGTATAACTGAAAAATTGTTCTCTACACTGGAATTTGACACAACATTGTAAAATGACTATTACTCAATAAAAAATGTTTAAAAAAAAGAAATTAGTACTGTACTCTGGAAGCATCTGTAATGGGTAATGTGCTGAGATGTTTGTTAGGTGTACTGAATGTGGCAGTAAAGTAACAAAAGGGATCAAAGAAGCTGTGTATAAGTAAAAGTTCTAACAAGTAACATTATGAGCTGCTTTTCATATTTTAACGCATTTTGTCCTCACACAAATCAATAAGGTAGGTTCTCCTTATCTGCTTTTATAACATGAAAGGATTATGTTAAAATGCAATTGAATTACTTTCTTAAATTCACATAGCCGAGAAGCATTGCACACTTCTAAAACTACTCGATACTGAAATATGACAGACTGAGGCTTATATTAAAATATTGAACATTTGGGTGGAGTATCTATTAATGGAATATAACTAAGAAAATATTTTAAATTTTTGGAAACACATTTATTGATTTAAAAAAATAGATGTAAGTGGAAATTATATGTTGCTGTGACTTTTGATTTACTGTGTAAAATTATGATCATTCTTACATATGCAGTTTATTTCAATGAATGCATAGCTTTCAAACATTCATTATTATCCCATTATGTGTAATGAAATGGGCTTGGCAAACTGTAAATTATAATGTTTTCCAATATTAGGTATTTACTTATTCAAGAGGAGTTAAGTTCCTTTACTTAGAAATTAGAGAGCAATTCATTTGCATAGAAAATTAGGAATAGATGTATAAGGTTAGATTTACTTTAGATAATAATAGTTGAATAAAATATTTGTCATAGTAAGCCAGTATATTCCACCAAAATGGGAAATAATATGGATATTTTAGTGTCATTTATTTCATTAGAAGAATATTACATATATGCTGTATATATAAGATATATATGTAATTTTTATTAATCTATTTATTTACATACCATATAATTCACTCATTTAAAGTTTACAGGTGAGTACATTTTAATATATTCACATAGTCATTTATGCTGCACAACAATATAATTTCAGGATATTTTCAACATCCCTAAAACAAACTGCATGCTCATTAGCAGCCCCTTCCTATCTGCCTCTCCTTCAGGCTTAGCCTACAATTAATCTACTTTCTGTTCCTATAAAATGCCTCAAATCTATATTATACCTAAATAATGATCATATATTTAAAATGTCTATTTAATAAAATTAAATACTTTAAAAATAATAATTATGCAATCATTTTCTGATTAGCTTCTTTAATTTAGTATGGTGTTTTCAAGGTTTATCCATGTTGCAGCAGGCACCAGTACTTCATACCTTTCTATTGCTAAATAGTATGAGTAATACCCATGGTTTGGATAGATCACAATTTGTTTCTCCATTATGAGCTGATGGACACTTTGGCTGTTTCCAGCTTTTGGCTATTATGAATATTGTGGTGCTATGAACACTTGTGTGCAAGTTTTTGACATATAGTTTCAATTTCTTTGTTTATACATGTAAGGATGGCATTGCTGGACTATATTGTAACTCAGTGTTTTACATTTTGAGAAACTGATAAACTGTTATCCAGAGCAATTGCTTCATTTTACATTCCAACTAGTAATGTATGAGGACAAAATATTTTATCTTATTTGATTTTTACAATCATAATGGTGCTAATTGTATATTCAAATGCTTTAAAATATCTATCATCAATATCAAAAGGAGTTGGTATATGGCAAGTCACAACTGAAGCCGAAAGCATCCTCCACATCATCATGGCTAAATCTCTGGTAGGTTGGGTATGAAGTATTCTATCATCTGATATAGTTTCCCCATGTTTCAGAGACTTAAGGGAAATAGCCTATGAATATCCTAAACCAGTAATATTCATTATCTAAAATTATAGCTCCAAGAAACTCAGAAGAGTATGTGAATGACAGAGCAAGTCACTAGCACCACTGAGAAGAGGTGATGGACTAAGTCTCCTGCCTCCCAATGTAGAATCCCACACACTAATTAGATAGAAAACATTCCCTGAAGGAAACGCACAGTGAGTTCTCTGCTGTTACACCTCCCTCATTAAAACACTGTTTTATTTATTTATTTTTTAAGTGAAAAAGCCAGTTGCCTTTAGGAAAGACTGCCTTTCTGAATTTCAAAATATCCTTTCCTGTACTTTTTACTATCGGACATAATATGCTGAGAATAAAAATACATGAACCTCACTTCCTCCTTCATTAGTGTATAGCAATACTGAAGTAAAAGTAATTACACAACTCCTAGCAGGTTCTGGGTAAGATATTTAACCAAATTTTCTCACCATTAGAAAATCATGAATTGTTATGGGATGCTTTCATTATTCTGATGTTTTATCTTTTAACCTCTGATCTTAGACCCTTGAATTGTGAGTCACAAAGCAACATTTTCAAATGTAAGAGAAACAACTGCACATAAAAATAAAGGTTATTTAACTATAATGCAGTAAAAGTTGGGGTTATGTGTGTATCAACAAATCTGTTATACTGAAAGATCATGTGCTGGGTGACATAGCATGACTCCTAAAATATATTCCTGTATCACTAGCAATTGTAACTGTAGCAGCCTTATTCTAATCAAGAGACAGAAATCACTCAGGAGATAAAAATGGTAAAAGTTTAAAATAAGAATTAACTGTAATAAAAGAACCATTGTAAGATATAGGAAACTCTACACAGCACACTTAAGACTAAGGGAGAGGACCCAAGTAAGTTTAAGCTTAGGGGCTCTGACCTTGCTGAAGAAGATGTGATACATTTGGAGCCAAGAAGAAGTAAATATAAATTGATGACTGACACAGTAACTATGCCAATAAATAAATAGCAAATGACAAGATGATCAACCCATAACAGGAGAGTAAAATCTTTTAAATAGGTTAATGACAATCATTTTGTCTATGTAGCCCTCTCTCACATAATATGCAAATCGCTTAATACATTACTCAAAGTTTTTCATATTCTAAATTATTTTCCACCATAGCCCAGTCATTTTCCACAATACTAAATGTTATATGGGTAATTAAATAATGAATAATGAATGACTAATAATGTTAAAGGACATTAAATTCAGATAAGATATTAACAGATATATACACATGAGGACTCAGATGTAGGACACTGACTTGATTCAGGTTATCTGAGCTAAAAGTATGTATTCGTTAAGAGGTTCTGGTATAACACTTTCTAAGTGAAATTTCTATATTTCCACTAATAGCTTTGTGGTTCAGGCGAGTTAACTAAGTTCTCTATTCCTCAGTTTATTAACTTAAAAATGGGGAGAGAAATAATATCAACCTTACAGGGTGGGATGGAACCAATTTAACCAATAGCTATAGGTATACAGAACAAAGCCAGAAAAATAAGAAATACTCAACAAACATGTCTATGATCACAAGTATCAGTACTGTAGACTGATCAGGGGGATCTTTATGAACTTAGAGTGTGGTGAGGAAAAGACTGAGTAAAATAGTCTTGATACAACAAGCAATAAGTGATCTTCAATTTTTTCTTAATATCAGATATTAAAATATAACTGTCCTGAGAAGATAAAGTATTTTAATTAATAATGTGGAATCACACCCTTTTTCTCTAGATGACACTGAGAAGAAAGTAAATGCTATAGAGAGAATCACAAGTGGGGAGATGATCCTGAGAACAAGAGAACATAGTAAGCAGTAAAACCCAGAACCCTTGACGTACGGTGGGCCCTTGCAGCATACATTTATCAAAATCAGATGATGCTTTATCAGACAATTTAGTTACTAAGTTAAACAAAAGACACAGAGACAGAGCACCCAAAAGCAAATTCAAATAATATTCAGTATAATAATACTTGCCACAATGAGACATCACTTCCCATCTATAAGGATGGTTCTTTAAAATAAACAAAATAAAATAAAATAAAATAATTGTTGGCAAGAATGTGGAGAAACTAGAACCCACGTGAATTGCTGATAGGAGTGTAAAATGGTATAACTGCTATTGAAAACAGTATGCTGTTCCCTTAAAAAATTTAAACATAGAATCATCATAAGATCCAGCAATTCCACTTGCTGTTATATACTCAAGAAGAATTCGAAAGTAGGAGCTCGAAAAGTAAGAGTACACCAACAGTCACAGTAGCATTGTTTACAAAGCCAAAAGGTACACAGAAGATGAATGGATAAACAAAGCATAGTGTCTTTGTTCTAATTCAATTGATCTACAATTTACTTTGATCCCGCCTTTGTCATTGCTGTCTGTTGCAAAAGGAATAGGTTCTAAGCCAAATGTAAACGTTTGACATCCATATTAGGAGTAAGAAACAATCCATGAAACACAGATAGAGAAAAGAGGAAAATAAGAGGCATAAGTGACATCTTACTATTTCCACCTGCAAAATTTTCCAAGAATACATTAGGAACAAGATTGTGAACAACCAAAATAGCTGTGTATTTGTCTTTTAAATGAACAGGGTTTATTAGAATTCCATTGTTTCTCATCACAGCTAATATTGTATACCTGAGCTGGAATATTTCCAAAAGGTTTGGAATTTACTAAAAAGCAGTCATGAGAAAATGGTCAGAAGATCCATATGGAAATATAAAGCACTCTTCTGGGTGAGCACACTTTCTCTTCTTAAAGAGTCTGGGCCCTCATGGTATTTTAAGTTGTTCAGAGGAAAAATGAAAATGTTATTCTGTACAGTTTGATATTATGCATAAAAGAAAAGGAATTGCTAAACAGTTCATCAGTATTAAATATATCAAATGGACTAACTTGTCTGAAAAATAAAATAACCCTTTGTGGACAGAAATGGACAGAAAAGAGAGAAGTGGGGAAGCCTACAGAGGCAGACACATTAGACACCAAAACCTCATACACAGGGTGGTAATGAAGAAAAGGGCAAGTCATTCTCTTCTTAATGGAGAAATCAAATCAGAAAATTATCATGAAACCTAGCACTAATTTTTCATGCCCCCACACCCATTGCTTTTTTAAATTGAAGTATAATTACTTACAATTTATATTCATTTCAGGTGGACAACATAGTGATTTTATATTCTTATATAGTATACTCCATATAAAGTTATTATAAAATATTGGCTATATTTTCTGTGCTGTACATTATATTTTGTAACTTATTTACTTTACACCTAGCAGCTTGTACCTCTTAATCTTCTTCACCTATCTTGCCCCACTCCAACTTCTCTCCCCTCAGGTAACCACTGGTTTGTTCTCTGTATCTGTGAGTCTGTGTTTATATTCGTTTGTCTGTTTTAGTTTTCAGAATCCACATATAAGTGAGAACATACAGTATTTGTATTTCTTTGTCTGACTTATTTCACTTAGCATAATACGCTCTAGGTCCATACATGTTGTTGCAAATGGCAAAATTTCATTCTTTTTTATGGTTGAGTAATATTCAATTGCATATATATTCACCATCCATGAAGACAATTTTAAAAAAAGACAGAAAAAAAAGGCTGAAAATATTATTTGAGGCAGCAGTGCAGTACTTACCTGGTACTTGAAGTGGCAATAGAGAGGGAGCCAGTCATTCTGTAAAATTCAGGCTAAACTGTCCCCAGAAATAAGAAATATAGATTTTTGGAATAAGACCTCCAGCAAAAACTTTAACACCATCACTGGAGGCTCACATAAGACTAATGAAAGTAAATTCACAGAATGGATAACATTAGTAAAGGAACATCACACACATACACACACAAACCACCACCACCACCACCACCACCACCATTTACAAAGAAAACTAATATTTTAAAAGTTAGTTAACAAAGATAGCATATACTGAATCATATTTAAATCATTATCATTTCCCACTGCATAATACTGACTCTTGCAAATGCTCTAGCCAAGCCAAACCAATCTGAAAATGGCCACTGCCTCCTAGCCTTAGAGAATGGCAGAGGAAATACATCTGACACATTATAAGGGATCAGAAGTGTGACAGTATGTGTGCTCTTTTAAGCAATGGGGAGCCCAATTTGCCAACCTTTTAACTACTTGACTCTACTGTCCCTCTTATGGTTAATAGTTATAACTCTTTTAGATCAGTGCTGTCTAACAGAAATACAATGCACACCTCAAATATGGGCCACATATGTAAGTTTCAGTTTTCCAGCAACATTTAAAAAATTTAAATTGATTACATATTTTTTTAAATCTATCTGGAATGTTTTCACTTCAATCTGTGATCAATATGAAATTTACTAATGAAATATTACATAGTCTTTTTTAATAGTACTAAGTCTTTGAAATTGAATGTGTATTGTATGCTTATAGTAAATCTCACATTGGACTAGCCACCTATCCAGTGCTCAGAAGCCACAAGTGGTTAGTGGCCTGAAAAGTGGTAATTTTGAATTTTTTTAGAACTGATGTTTGTGCCATTGTTCAAGCATGTGGAAAAAACAGGAGACCTTTATGAAAAATAGTTTTTCATCACTCTTGAGATAAGTCCTGCATTATTAATATGCTCGACCAGACAGTGATGATCTAGCTCCCTTACCTCTTCCTTGTTACTCTGTCTTTTTCCTTATCTTTCAGCCACACTGATTTTACAGGTTTTGGAATACAGTGTGTTTCTCCCACCTCAAGGTAAGTCATGGCACCTGCTGCTTAATTTCCCTGAAATACTCTTTCTCATCTTCTTTTTTCTGCTTCCTACTCATTTCTACATTTCCAATTTAACATACACATCCTTAGGAAAGCTCTCTGAACCTATGATAACACTAAGCCTCTCATTTGATTTTTAAAACAACTTACACACTTTCTTTATGATATCCAGAAGCACTAGTGATATTTTAAAAAATTTAAAAAAGATTATGCCACTCCCCTTCTTAAAAGCCTATGGTGACTTCCCATCATTTTTAGAATAAAACCCAAATGCCTTGCCTCGCCTCCAAGATTTTATAATCTCTTATCTGTCTAGCTTTTAAGCCCCAGTCTCTTTGCCTCTGACTCCTTCATGTCAGCCACCTTGATGTCCTTTTCTGTTGTAGAAGTTTGGTGGGTCTGTCCCAGTAGCATTGTGTTGTCGTTTTCTATGCCCCAGATACTCTTGCTCTAGACCTGGCTACACTGGTCACTTTTCAAATGTTCAGTTGCCACACATGGCTGCAAATAACAAAGTAGTATGAAAAGCATTTCTCTCATGTTTGGTTCAGTTGGGCAGCACTATTCTAGATCAGGAGGGTCAAACGTACGCCTTAAGGGCAGATGGTAATACTTTGCAGTCGGTGAGCCATATGGTCTCTGTCACGATTCCCAGCTCTTCAGTTGTAGCATTAGAGCAGCTGCAGACAATGTAAACAAGCAGGCAAAGCTGTGTTTCAGCAAAACTTTGTTTATGGAAAAAGGAGACAAGTTGGATCTTGCTCTTCTCTGTTCTGCATATTTCTGTGGCTAGCTCCTTAATGTTATACTCTTTTCAGTCAAACTTCACCTCACTATTGAAGCCTTTTCAGAGCATGCAATCAAAATGATCCTTCCAACTTTTGACTGCCTCCCAGTTACTCTTTCCTGTCTCATTCTATTTGTTGTTCCTCATAACAACTGTCATTACCTTGATTTATTTTAATTATTTAAAAAATTATATTATTTGTCCCCTTTGCTAGGTAATAGCTCCATCAGAGGAGAGTATAATCTGTCTTTTTCACTATTTTGTCCCTGGGACTTAGAATACAATTTGGCATATTGCAGACAATACATTTTTAAAAAATGGATACTTAATACAATTGTATTTAATTTTTATATTGTTGTATTTAGATTGTTGCTTAATGGCTTTTTCCTCCGTAAGACTTTAAGTATAACAAAGAAGAGATTAAAATTTTGTACTTATCACTGAGGCCCAGATTTTAACAAAGGGCTTGGTACAAATACCATATTTCCTCAATTATAAAATAATGAAATATGAGTTATCATCAGTTAATTATAGGGAATAAAACTAGAACACTAATATGTGAAAGCATACATAATTATAAGATGCATTATTTTTCAGAAATATTCAATATGAAAAACGTGAGTGAAAGGTAAAGCATCGATCTGCTATGTATGTATTAGGTAAAGTTATTCAAAATTTTTGACCATTTTCTGTATTCAAGCATCCTTAATGGAGCCTGTGGTTTTGTCTTTTTAATAACATTACATGGCACAGGTAAATTGTGTTTAATTTCAAATAGCTGACCTTAATGAATATGCAAGGAAACTCCAGTTTCATTTAAGATTCCCTGCTGTTTGCATCCATAAGTATTATAGAAAGCATAAAGGGAGATTGTCCCAGTCTTTGCAGAAACTACATTAATCTTTTGCCTATTCTTCTTCCTAGTTTTTAATGGCAATTACAATGGCTTTTATGAAGCATTTTCCTTTTACTTGTAATATCAGAGAGCATATGAAATACTTAGAGGGAAAAAGAGACACCAGTCTCTGATTAAAATGTCAAGAAAATATCCTGCCATTTGTTTGATAGATTAGATCTCAGGTTATTCCCATGTTTCCAAGCAGATATTGGGGATCCCCTGTCTAATATAATACAGAGAAGATACTGCTTTTGAGTGAAATAGAACCTGAGGGATATACCAGTTTTTAACGTGCTATTTCTCCACTCTTTTAAGCTTATGCCAATTAATCTTTCCTGCTCTGGCAATTAATTACGTTTTGTGCGTTTTCTCCTTCTGCCCTGTAAATAGAAGAGAATCCTGAGTGACACCCTCTGTCTTCCAGTCTGGCCACACTGTATTTCTTTAAGTTCCATGGAAACATTTGTAATACTTTTCTCTGTTCTTTGACTCCTGGCTCATTTCAATTTAGTGTTTGGGCTCAATTTGATTATCACATTCTTCAGAAACCTTCGCTGTCCTTCCTCTGTTTACTCTCTCCTTTCACTGTTGTCTTTATGATGACTAACGTATGTTGGAAAGAATTTCCCTTTGCCCTTCTAGGTTCTTCTGGCTGGTCTAAGAGTTAAGTCAACATGAGACAGATTAATAAGAGAAAATCAAATTTAATTTCATATGTAAAAGAACCCCACATACAGGAGAGGTTCAAAGACAGAAAGTAGAATGAGGTCAACATGGCATCCTGAGCTAGAGTGAGACAGAGGCCTGGGACTTCCAAGGACAGGAGAGTCACTCACAGGACTATGAGAAGAGCAGATGTTTGGTAATTAAGTGTTTGCCCTGCCACACAGATGGCACAGCTTAGATAACATTTATCTCTGGTAATATCTCTTTTTCTCTGGGAAATATCTCCAATTTAAATTATTCTAGCTAGTTAAGGGAGGGACAGTCATGTCTCTTAAACCCACAGGGTCTCCATTGCCTTTAGCTCAAACTAATCCACAGGCCAAGATGGCCCATCTTGGGGTCCGTTCCTAACCCCTACACTTACTGTCAGGCTTTTATAGGGAGAAAAGTAAATACAAATCTTATCTTTTGGTTAAAACCAATATGACACAGTAGTTAAGAGCTCAAGTTTTTTTAAAAATCATATTTAAAAATTAATATACAAATTACATACAGTAAATTTCACCCTTTTAAAAAAGTGTACAGGTCTGTAAGTTTGGAGAAATGTATATAGTCCTCAAATTGCATCCATAATCAAGATAAAGAAGAGTTCCATAACCTCAAAAATTTTCTGCTGCTTCTGTTCATGAAAAATTGCACAGGACAGAGTTAACTCTTAACTGTCTCCTCATCCTTTATTTAGCTGAATTCATCTTACTGGTGTTTGATGTTATCTTCCTTAATTAAAATGGCACTTGATATGAAGATGGAACCAGGGACAAGGAATCAGAGTTTTAGTTTGGATCTGTCACTCTTTTTTTCACACTAAGTTCTCTAAGGGTCCCTTCCCTTATCTACAAAATGAGAACATTCAACTAAATTATATTCATGTGGCTTCTCTACCATAATCTGAAACTGTTATAAATCATAGTTTCATCTTAGAACACACATTGTTTTTATTCATTAACTCTTACTTATCTATCTCCTGCACATGCTCTGCTTGTGTGTGCATGAATATGCTTGTGTGAACTATTGCTAATATTTGAATGCTAATATTTGGAGCATTGAATAACAGAGTTATATATTTGTGAATTAGGTTTCTTCGTTTAATAATACATCATGATTTCTTATTTCATTTCAGAGTGCAAAGACTGAACAATTTTTGAAAAATAACAAATACATGTTTATTAAAAATTTTATATATTATAACAAGTTAATATCTATTGGGGCAACAGTAAACTTATTAAATGCAAAATATATTTTAAAATAATTTGTTAATTCATCTCAGTAATAGTCAAGTAGCTTAATTTATATAATTTGCCAATGGTTTTTTCTACACAGTATGCATGCATGTGTTGTATGTCAAAATGATCATGGCTTCCCACTCACCAAGAAGAAAACAGTCCTGAAACTCTTGTTATTTTACAAAAGACTAACAGAGATGAACTTTTAAGAAAGCATTTACATTAAGCAGGATAATTATTAAGATATTGTCTTTCTCACTAGATAATTAAGAATCCATTCAAAAGAAAATTAAGAATTTCTTAAAGAAAGAAAATTAAGTATGTGTATGTTTGTGTGTGTGCACGTGTACGTGTGTGTATGTGTGTGTTGGGGGGATAGTCATCAGAAGGAGATGACTCAAAAGACAATTAAGAATCCATTACTGAGTTTCAGAAACAAGAGGAAAAAAACTCAAAACGAAAACAATAAAAATTATTAACTCATGACATTTCTTCTATCTGCTAAAATGTAACTGCACACTTCAAAACTCAATCTGTCTGTGTCTGGTAGGTCACTCAGATATCTCATCAGAAAGGCTTATTCCATTTTTATAATCACCAAGAATTTATTTAGAGAAGCACTAAAAATACTTAAAAAGTAGAGAAGCTGGCATGAGGGCATTCCATCGGCAGTGCAGTTCTGTCTTTCTGGGTTATACTTTGCAGTAATTTAAAAACTGAAGATATTTATGAAATTAAAATACTGCTGACTCCAGCAGGTTTGCAAACTGCAGGCTTAATACATTTGTTAAGAGCAGTGCATGTTTGACATTGCAGAAAATCCCATGGACAGTCCCCAGTTCCCCTCTCCACTGAAGCAGAAGGCATAATCCGGACATGAAAAAGAATAAAAGATAGCTGCTTCTGATCAGCCCAGTCTTATAATACAAGAAAATTTGCTTTCTCCAAGATTAAACATCCAGTGGTATGGTCCAGTGATTATATTTCAGCAAGAATGTATTTCCCTTTGGGAGAATATGTAAGATTGCTGACTAGAGATAATTAAAGGATCTGCAATTTCAAAATACAGCAGTGGCCAGAGTATGCTACATCAAACACATGCAAAAGTGAAAAACAAATTCAAGTTTTAAAGCCAACACTTCATTTGTTGATCAGCAATTGGGATTCCTTAAAGCAATAACTTACTTAGGCTACACTTAATATATGACAATTTGAGTCAATTTTCTTGTCACTCCTCAATAACAAAATCCTAATTGTTTATTTCTTGTTGGTTTCACGAGATCATTTGAATTACTGATTCTTTCCTCTAATATTGAACTGCCATGTGCTTAAGATGTCTAAAAGGATGTGGGAAATATGAGATAAGCATAAAAATGTTAATTCAAAACATAAACTCTCTTTTGATTTTTCACGTTAGTCATCTAATTACAATTTTGGATGCAGGGTTGAAGAGGAAGAGGAAAGCATGCTTGCTACTTATTGCTTTAAGCAAAGTCCTGTCTTATGTGTTTTTATGTCTTCACATCCGTTGACCATAGCAGTGATAAATCCTTAAGTAAATCATTCCAGATCATATAACAGAGAGTTTGGAGTAACAGTTCTAGATAACTGTTGTGGACAATTTTGAGTAATTTTATAAAATGTGATCCTTTTCAGAATGCTTTAGGCAAATGTCTAAAGATATTTCTAGATAATGCCTAAGCTAAGCAATATGAATTAATAAATTAATTCAGAAAATTATGATTACATTTGCCATGGCAATGCTAATGCTTTACTTTAACTAGATCTTCATTAGGCACATTTGTGACTATTAATAAGAGATAATGCACCAGAATTTTATAGACATATAAATTATTTCATACTAAAATTCTAGGCATTTAAATTCTTACATATTAATATTTAAACATATATATGCATATGTATATGTGTGTATATATATATATATACATATATATATCAATCGCTGCTTAAATCTACAAATGACTATTTTTCACTATAAATAGGATATAGTCATTTAAACTATGAAGTATTCTTACATGTAAAAGTTCATCTGTTTCTGATCATTTAATGTAAAAAAGACCAGTATTAAATTATAAACATAAAGCAACAGCTACATAGAATAATGAACATTTATAAGCAAAGCCTTAGCCCAATCTTACTCCTAAGACTGAGCTATAAACCCCCACATCACAGTGCTCTGCTTATATTAACTTCAGGGAAGAAATAGTGGAATATTTTGCCCATTTAAAATACACATTAATGAGGGATGTTCCCTCCAGGCTCTTTCCTTATCTAATGTGGGTGAGAAGAAATGAATGGCCACCAATGCAGTTAGTTTAGCCACTGGAAAATTAGATTCACACCTCCTCTTTATAATCCCCACAGGATCTGTTATAAACTTGGTTTAGATGCCCACAAGTTTAACTGAATTTGAGTTAGCATTGTGACGTCTTCATTTGTCAAATTAATGGACCACCAATTTAGCAATGAGGAGATGGCCTGAAAGAAATTGAGCCCAGAGGAAACAAGTTTTCCTTGGTAAGGAATGGAAATTCTGAAGCAAGAAGTCAGTTCTGGTTTTGGAAGAATATCAGAGTAATGGTGCCTGAGAAGTCAGTAGTAGGGTGACTTTTCTACTTGGAAGGAAAGCACCATGGCGGAAACAGACTCCATGATGAGTTCATTTTGTCATGGACCATGTGTAATATTTAATTTGATAGGAACTGTTTATACTGCTTCTCCCAGAGGTCTTCAATGACCTCTACCACTTGCCCAATCCAATCCACATTAATCTAAACCCATTTAGAACCAATATACATGGCTGCATCACAGAATGAGCTAAAAAATTACTCTCAGTCTTACTCTCAGGAAATTTGAAAATGTGTATGTGATGACAACATTTTCCTGGTCTAAGTATCCCCCTCATGCTCTACAGTGCTGGACTTTGGAGTTTTAATTTTGAGCAGACTCATGATCATTTTCCTTTGGAAAGTCCTGATCTTATCTTCAGATTTTCTGCTCTCAGGTTTGAATAATAAGGGAACCTAGCTCCCAATTAGGACAAGAATATAAGTTATATCCTTTCAAAGATTTGCAAATTTAAGTTTTAATCAAAGAGTCTAGCGTGGGTCACTGGTATCTAAAACAAATGAAAAGTGATCAATTTAAAATGTATAAATGCTAGTAATATATACATATATATTTTTTAATACCTAAATTAAAAGTAAACTTCTGGAAGACATTTCAGGCAGAACTCAGGGTTCTTTCCATTTGGTTTGTCTCAACATTTCAATGACTAGTGAGCTCTGGAGATTATAGGCCTTCTCTGAAAGTTGACATTATACCTAGAAACAGTATCTTGAATCTCCAGCCAAACACCTAGCTGAAACATTTGTTACTTCAAAGGGCTACCTAAGGTATTGGTCAACATTTCACTATTTCAAATACTCAGGATAAATGATCTTACATGCAATTAGCCTACTTCATAGGGTCACCCAACAATCCAAGTGTGCTCAAGGACAGACCATGTATCAACCATTATGCTTGGCACACTGAGAGCTCCATTGATTAGCAGAAGGACAAACAAAATTACAGTCCAATCTGGGACCTATTCAAGAATGAAAAGAATACTAAAATTATTGAAATCTATCATTTTTGAAATGGAGTTTGATACAATGTTTTATTTTATTGGATGCATATTTCCAAAATAAAATTATTTTAAAATTATTTTTATTAAAAATGTTTTTGGTGTGGGAGGTAATTAGGTTTATTTTATTTATTTATTTTTAGAGGAGGTTCTGGGGATTGAACCCAGGACCTCCTGCACAGGACTTTGTGCATGCTAAGCATGTGCCCTACTGCTTGAGCTATACCCTACCCCGCAAAATTGTTTTTTTTAATAAAAATGTTGCTGTGCATGTTAAGGCAAGAAAATATTTCATACTGATTATCAAAACACTAACAATAGTATAATTCTAGGTACACATCCATGTATTTAATTAATTTCTAGGTCATATATATCTTTAGTAACATTTCTATAGTATTTTTCTAAAAATGTATTTTTCCATATGTTATCAGCATTTTATTTTTTATTTACCTGTAATATTTATTCAAATTGTATTTTCTGGTGTATATATACATATTTCATATGTATATGAAAAACAGCCATTTCCACAGTTTCTAATCACTAGTCTATAATATTTTTATTCGAAAATCAAACACCAAATAATATTTTTACTAGTTCTGATTATCATTTTTTAGATCAAAGTCTACTGAATAGAGACCATTCTCGATATATTTTTTTTTCCTGTATAAATGTTTCAGTGCAAATATCTGTCCTCTTTTCTGACATTTTTGAGGATTCTTTGGTATAATGAGTTGTTTCTACATTCTCCTCATTAGTGGCTATTAGGCTGACTCAGATCTATTTCATTTCATCTATCTACCTGCCAGATACTAAACTTCTGTGATCAGTGTCTCTTGCTCTATTCTCTCCAAACTTCTTGGTCTAAGTCCTTTAAAAAAAAAAAAACTTTAATTTTAATGGGGTTTTGGGAGGGAGTAAAATTCTCAGTGCCAGCAATACACAGAGAGATTTAAATAAGTATTAGCATGCTCACAACTCACAGATTTCAGCTTTTTAAAGAAACAAAAGTTATGCATCCTAGTGGTTGTAGATGGCTATGGCTATGTGGTATTATTTCCATCAAGGAAATTTAAAAAAAGATAAATATATTCACTTTCTCTTTTCCCTAGAGAAAATCTAGGTTGTGTTCCTATTCAACTAGCATTGGTCATAGAAAAAAAAAAAGTAGTCTTTAAAAATGAGAAATGTAGGACCTTTCTATAAGACAATTCTTGTGTGTTATTTTTTAAAGTCACTCTGCAGATCTGTCTAGTTGCTGTATGCTAGCCAGTAGCCACACGGAGCACTTGAAATGTGCCTACTGTGTCTGAGTAGATAAACTTTAATGGAATTTAATTTATCAATTTAAATTTAAATGTACATAGTCACAGACCTCATGGCTACCATTTTGGGCAATGCTGCTGTATTTAAAGAATCAGGTAATATTAACTTCTTTTAACACATTTAAAAAATATTTATGTATTTATAGAGCTTTAAGTAGTCATTTCCCCTTAATGTAGGTTAAGATATATTCTTCCTTTTATTTGCTAAAGATTGAAATCATATTGAAAATCATAAGTGAAAAATAATAGCAGCCAAGTTCATCAAACATATCATCTTTTCCTGTATTTTTTTCTTTCTTGAAATTTTCAATTGTTTTAACTTAAAGCTAATTTAAGCATTTTTTAAGGAAATTAAAGATAAGTCTACTGGAAATAAAACTGGCACAAATGCCTCAGCATCGAAAACAAAGAAAACAAACAAGATTTTTTTCTCTTATAGATAAGCCTCACAACAATAAATGTTTATCCATAAAACCTTGCTTTTGAGACATGTAGATTTTGTGATGTAAGTCCATAAAATGTAAAAATTGTCCTTTTTCTTTCTTTGAAAACATTATCAAATCAGGAACTGCTGGTAAATTCTGTTGCTCTCATTATAGTCAAAATAACAGTACATCTTGAATTATTTTAATATAATGACTGTGTTTGTTTTTAACATTTTATTTTCTCAAAATGGTCCTTTTAGCATTCAGCTTTAATAATCCAGCTTTTGTTTCATTAGATTTCAGGTTTTTTAAGGCTCTATTCTCATCTCAATGTAAAATAAACTAAAAAACCACCAATAAATAAAAATGACAAAAAACTCTGTATTAAAATAAGGTTATTAATGTCTCAGGTGTATATTCTCCTGGGGCATGGTAATTTATTGAATTAATCACTAATTAAATATTGTGCCAGTGTCAGACATATATTGAATAGCTATGAACTGATCTATACCTTGTCAAATAAGTCTCCCAAGAGATAGTAAAATAAATCACCTTTTTAATTTTGAGTTGATGGCCAACTCAGTGGTCACACAATTAAATTTATGTGTCGAGGCAGAATCTGGTCTTATAATCTGACTTTTTTTCATCTGTCATATCTAGAAATATAGGCATTAACATCATGTAAAAGCAATTATAGGCAAACATCAAGCCACAGTAATATGCCTTAGTATTTCAAATTTTAATTTAGGTAAAGTTATGTACACATAATTTTAATTGGTCTAAAATCTTAATATTAAGACTGAATTCCAATGAACTTTTTATTTCAGTTCTCCCCCAAATTAAGAGTAGATACAAACATATAGGTAATTATGTAAACAGATACTTGAATCTAAAAATCTTTTATCATTTTTAGCCTAAAATTTAGCAATAAGTATAAGCCATTATAAAGTTAGCATCACTACACAGTAATAAGGAGATAAATCCTAAAATGCCTTGAAGATAATCACACAAGTTTAGGATTTCAGAATGGTTCATTCATATAATACATACTGTCTCATTCATAAATGGGTGTTCAGTTTCTGTTCTAAAACTAGAGTGTCATAAATGTGGAGTTTATGATTTAAAAAATAACCTCAAGATTTTTAAATTAAGATATTTACATTCTCTTTCGTGATTATTCTTTGGTCAATAAAATGACTACTGAATTGATTGTCCACAAAGTTCAGGCATTTGCTATTCAATTCCTAATGCTAATGATTTCCCAAGGAGCTTTTAGAACTGCTTGCCAAATTATATTATCCAACAAAGATGCTAACACTTCTAATCTTCATCCAGTATTTTCCGTTCTATTGCATATTCTGTGAGCAAAACAGATCTAGCTGATTAGAAATGGGTTTGGTAGCTCAGTGAAATGTGTTTGTCACAATTTTTTATAGCAGTTTTACCTCAAATCCAAGTCTATTTGTTTAACTAAAAACATACCAACTGACTGAGTCAAGTAGTTCAAACAAGAAGATAATTCTGCCTAAAGCAACAGATGAGTATGTGAAAGTTATGAATGTCTGTGTACCCTCAAAGTTCACGTAATGAATCCTAACCATTAAGGTGATGGTGGTAGAAGGTGAGGCCTTTGGGAGGTAGTTAGGTTATGAGGGAGGAGCCATCATGAATGAGATTAGTGCCCTTATAAAACAGGCTTAAAAGAGATCTTCTACCAGGTAAAGATACAGTGAGAAGCTGGCAGTCTGCAAACCAGAAGAGGGCCTTCAGCAGGACCCCACCATGTTGGCATCCGCTCTTATACACTTCTATAGATTTCAGAACTTTGCAAAATAACTTTTCAGCATTTATAAGCCACCTAGTCTATGGCATTCTGTTGTAGCAGCCTGAACGGGCTAAGAAAATACATAAATAAATAAATTTAATACTATTCTTTATTTTTAATATGAGATTTGGGAAAATAAAGTAAACAGAGAAAGATGTGTTTTCAAAGAAGTTTGCAAAATTAATTTGAGATAAATATTATAACTTGATGATTTGAGAAAAAAGGGAGATTTACATATGATACAAGTTAATCCAGAAAGGTTCAAGTCATTTCTGGGGGGTGATTTTTTTCATCTGCTCTGCATAGTTGCTAGCTTCTTGTTTCCATTTGTATATTTTCTTAGAAGTAATTTGATGTTTACAGAAGATTTGAAGTATCTGGGGATGACCTCCTTTCATGAGGAAATATCCATTTTGTATTTTGGTCTTTTCCTCCATCTAATTAAAGAGTAGGACAGCTAAAAATTTTTCTGCTTGTGTCAGGCATATTAATTATACTAGGATACTCAGTTACCAACTGTTAACATCTAGCTAAAATCCTTTAGTCAAAGTAAATACTGGCAAGTCAATATCAAAGTTATCAAGTGTTACATTTTTACTAGTGATTTTCCTATCACTTTGAAATCTCTTCCAGCTTTCAGGCTTGAAAAATCCACTCATCCTTATCTACCTAAACTCATTTTTTACTATTCTTTGATATCTATGCCATATTTAAGAAGCAAAACATAAAGTGTTTGGTTGATCTATGTTCCAATACATCCACTTTACTGAAACAAATCTTTCCTAGTCTCACAGTATCTCTCCTGCTCAGATGATCTCAGTGCTAATTGATCTTGTTTTCTTCCACATCTCTATGTTATGAGGAGTTATTTCATTTATGTATTTATGTATCTCCTGCAATGTCTGGAATAATCCTAAAACAGCAATTAGCAACTGCTTCAGAAATAAGGATGTGTACACAAAAAAACAAACTTTATAAATTAAATCAAGTAGAACTGATTAGTATAAGTTAGTTTCTATGCATAATAACAATAGAGTTAGTCATTGTCTATACAGCAGCAACATAAACAAAGTAATTTTACAGAAACTTTCAGTTCAATTGATTTGTTTTTAAATATACTGAAAGGGAATATTTTTGTGACTAAATGCATAGCCGTAACCTTCATAATTTTTCTAAATCTGCCATTTTCTGAGGAAGTCTTCAAAAGTTTATTATGTTTAGAGAGTGTTCAGCGGAAACAATGTTGTGAGCAGTATTTTTATTTAACATAAGGATAAAATGGACACATATCTATTATTATATGGTCAAAGGGACAGCCTGTTATAAGTGAAATGCTTCTCAGTGACAAGTATTAATATTGAAAATGCGAATTCTAGTAACAACAAAAATTGTCCCAAGTAGAAAAAGAAATAAAAGAACAAAAAATTCATATTAAATACTCCCCCTCAAAAAGGAAAGATGAAGTGACTGAAGATATTCAACTTTTTAAATGGGTGCTAGAACTATTAGCAGACCTTAAATTAGAAGCTCAGGTGTAAATATGTTTTTTCATTCCTTTGATTTTGGTTTTCTGCAAAAATTTTCAATTTCAGACAAATAATTTGATTAATATATTCTTTCTAATAAGTAACAATAGTGAAAGCATTTGCCCTTTGTTTATGAAACGTCTTGATACAAATTATGTTATTTGATAATTAGGTACCTTTCTTCTATAAACTTAGTTGCAATGGTTAGGGGAAGTAAATAAATATCTTGAAATTTGGAGTTAGCTAATCAGGGCCTCTTTACCAACATATTGGCAATAGTTTCAGTGTTGATAAGCTTCTAATTGCTGATTGGTCTTCTCTCTCCTGAATATTTTTCTTAGTTTTTGATGGGGCTTTTAAGCTAAACAACCAGGAGAGATTTCACCATTGTGACTGAGGTCTGATTGTGACAATTTCAGAAATTACAATACTTTCAATAAACTGGGTGAGTAAATCAGCGGAAGAAGAAAATCTGATGGTATATGACAGATTCACAGGAAAACTCAAAACAGCTGTCATTTGGCTACTTCAATTTTCCATAATGGACACTCATGTTTTGGTAGAAAATCTATTATCTTCCATCTTGAGGATTACTATGAAGAGTATATAAAACTATGCTGAAATGGATTCTTTTTTTTTTTTTTTTTTTTGCTTTCGTTTTTGGTGAGAAAAATACAATTGGAACTGAAGCTTAAACATCAGGGGGTTAAAATTTTATTTTATTTTCGAACTTACTTCCGAAGGCTGCTATATAAAATGTATGGTTAGTTTTTCCTGAATAGAAAATATACAGGTTATTCAGATTTAATCAAAACCAGAATCTAAAAAACACATTATAGTTTATGGAGCCATCACAACTGTGATTTAAATGTACATGTAAATAAATTGCCTCTAAAACAACCAACTCCTTTTAGTTTATTTAAATAGCTGAATACAAGATCTTGGATTAAAAAAATGCAAACTCTGGCAGCAATTTTATGAGTAGAAAAATGTTTTCATTCAAACCAAACACTATGTTTTATCTAGATCCTATAAATATCCCTCATCTGTTTCAAAAAAAGAGAAAATCAGGCAATTTTAATATTGGAGAACTTGTAGAAATTTAGTTAACAGTATCTTTCAGAATATATCACCTCTTCATATTAGTGAACTATGAATTTTGACTTTTTCCATTTTCATCAAATTTGTCTGTTTTAATAGAACAAATTTAAGACATGTTTAAATTTTCCCCTCAAATTAGAATATTGAGAAATCTGTTCCACCTGTTTGTCTTTATAATTTATAGTTTCTGGTGAATATTTAAAATCTAATAGATGTCTGTGACAAATAAAGAAAGAATACAATTTAGTTTTCTTCCCAAGGAGTGTTAAGTAAAACAACTGAAATAAAACATCTCATGCAGTGTTCAGCATAAAATATACATTTAATAAATGCATAATATTTTTAAAGTAAAATTTGAAAACTGTAAATAAAAAGATAAAATCTTCCCTAAAATGTATAAATCCTTTCAACCTAATTATTATTTCATGCTAAAATTGTTTTCCATATTTTATACTTCAAAGTCCTTGGTCAGTCATCACAAGTAATTATTCTGAGAGAAAAATGAGTCTTTCTCTTTAAAAAGGTATATTAAGAGAATTTTTGAAAATATGTATACATAATAGGTAACTAAAGTTTTGTGTCTTCATAAAATGAACTTCCTAAGGAAACATACACTCTTTTGGAAAAAGTTGTTTGTGATACAGGATTACTAATTTTAATTACTTGCAGTCTACACTTTCAGAATGTATTTTTCGGGTATATATGTCTTATTTTGTTCTTGCTCTTTATGTAATCCATCTGAATAGTTGGTAGTCGGATTTAAAATCAGCCAATTGATCTTATTTCCTGTGTTCAGAATTAATAGCTAGAGGTCTTCAGAGAAAACTTGTTTTGGGAAGGGTTTTTCCTTGACTTTCATAGTAACTTAATAGCTTAAATTTCCAGCCAAACAGAATCATGCTTTTAATCATGGTTTTGTCAGTTTCCTACTAGAAAAATTATATGTATATATATTTAACTATTAAATATAATTTTTAAATACTTATTTTTTACATGATAAAAAGCATATTTCTGTGTTGTTTCCTATGAAGATCTATACTACTGTTTAGTTTGATCATGTTATACAGTTAACTTTCGGCTGAATAGTCATTTTTTTTTCCCAAAAAGTATTTAATTGATAGAACATAAGATGCAAAACAATTGTCATGTCAGAAATTTTTAGGCAGGCACGTGGTATAAGAGATATAACCCTTGAGTGACTGAGTGTGAGTTAATGTCAAGAGAAATGAGAATAATATATTAGCCATTAAAAACTAAGTATAAGTGAAAACATAATGCCATGTAAATCTATACGTTCTTCCCATTTGGGGACTATCATAGCCTGAAAACAGTATGAAACAAAAATTATATGTTTGTTATATTGCACTGTCATTGTGTATGTGTGTGGTGGGGAGACAGAAGGAGAGACTATAATGTGATATCATAAGGATGTCATAACCTGAGGTTCAAGGTCTGCTTAGTAGAGATCCAGAAAAGTCTGAGGTGAAAGGAATAAAAAACAGCACAAACACAGGAACAGCAGGGAGTACTTCTTTCAGACAAGCAGAATGTGTATTAAACTGTGATGGCCATGATAATTATGGGTTCTCTGACCTAAGGAAACAGAAGAGAATGCAGAAATGGGGATTTTGGAAAGTAGCAAGGCTGACATACATGCAAATATGCAATCTTACTCAGAAATTGTATTTAATACCAAGGAAGGAGTCCGATATTGAATCCTCTTACCAGGAACCTGATGACAAGTATGCGGCAAAATGATTAGCTCCCCTGACATGTTCCAGCTGACATCCTCCAAAAGCACAATTCAGTCCAGGAACGCTCGTTCAAGTCACGTCTTCATGCAGCAGCTAACACTGTCATTATAGTGTTTGTGCTTGTGTGTGAGTGTGTGTGCTTGTGTTTCTAAAGATGAGATTATTTTCATATGCTAATACAAGTCATTTTCAAAATTCTTCCATCAGTAGAAGTTTCTATGAAGTACACAGGGAAGGCATAAACACTTGAACAGAAAATCCCTGAGCAGCTATCAGCAGGAATGGAGCTGAGTGGGCTAACCTCACTTACCTGAAAAAATAATACCATCAATAATTTCTGCCCTCAGGGTAGTTAGTGTCTTTTTTTTTTTTTTTTTTAAGATATGCCCTCATTCTAAGGAAAGTCTTTCTTTAGAAAGGGCTTTAGAATACCAACTGTGAAAAAAAAAAACACTCCAGCAGTTTTCCTGGGGCTCATCAAGAACTGACAAGTCTAAATCACCAATAGTCCTGATCTAAAAGTTGTTTTATTAGGTTGAGTTTTCCAAAGTGAAGGAGAATTCACAGAAGAACTGTTGTTAAAAGAAGAACAAATTAAGTGGAAAAAAAACAGGTTGAATACAGTGAAATCAGTATTGGAATATTTTCATAATTAAATGATTTAAACTCACAGTCACTATCTATGACCAAAAATTGCTTAGAACAAGGGTAAAATAAGTAGTGCCAATCTATCAGTGTCGTGTTTATCTTGCGGTAGACACGGGCGTTATCTAATTATTCCTCAACAAAGTGTTATGAGATAGGTGTCATTTTTATCCTCATTTTACACTGGGGAGAAAAAAAGGCCCAATTAAATAGGACTACTGAGGAACCCAGAAAAGCAAGATATGTATTCCAGATTTTGATGTAAATGTATTTACATAAAAATAAGGATGTTCTGTTTAACATTTATCAGCTATATTATGTGCTCAGAAGCTTATAAATGAAAAAAAGATTTTTTTTGATGGAAACTACAGTCTAAGGGCTAGCTTTAATGTTGGTGAAAATAGAATTCAATATATAAGAACTATAGTGGTTATACATAGCTACTTTTACCCCATGGATATATGCAATATATTTTGGAGAATGGGGATCCTAAATTTGGTTTCAGAATACTGAATAGAAAGAAAATAGAAAATATTTAAAAACATAAAATCTGAAATCAGACTCCCTAGGTTTATATTCCAGCTCCCAATTCACTAGTTGAGTAAATGAATTAGAATAAATGTGCCTCAGTTCCCTAATGCATAAAATGGGGATAATAATAGTACACCTTTCATGGATCTTTTGTTAGATTTAAGTGCATTTATATATACATATTGCTTAGAACAGGGCCTGGTTTAGAGAAAAAAACCTATGGAAGTGATTACTTTTACTATTACTATTTATTATTATTATTATTATTATTATTATATTATTATTATTACTGCAGACATGGCATGCACCACACACACAGTGCACACACCCATAAACATTTCAGTGATGTCAAGGAAGCAAAAAATATCATGGTATGTTTATAAAGCTAAAGAAATGTGGTGAGTGGAGCGTGGAGCAGTAAGAGGGATAAAGAAGTACCTTAGGGCCAAATCACAGAATGACTTACAAATGCTGTGTTAAGGACTTCAACTTGGTAACAGGGAAGCATTACAAGGTCTCAACCTCTGACGCTGGCAGGTGTTTTTATACACCTCCGGGAGGGGAGCCAGCTGATGTGAGCAGCATAACCAGAAGCAACGGTACTTAGGCGGCTGCTGTAACGGTTCAGATGAGGAGGGATGCAGACCTAAATCGACCCAATAGTATTAGAGATGAACAACAACAACAATAAAAGTGTGTACCTTTTAGAAATAGAAAGAACTGTGTGAGTGACTTGATGGGCATAAAAAGGAGAACTGAAAATTCCTTTAAGCTTTTGGTAATACTGACTGAAGTCAATTACGTTTTTAAGAAAGGAATACAAAGGGTAACAAAAAAGCAAATCTCGTTTAACACACAATGGACAGGTGGCCTTGCAATGCCTGCCTGGCAAAAAGGAGATTGCTATACTAGCCTGGAGCTATATTTGATTTTAACCATTCATAGGGCTCAAGATTTTTCTTTCACATTTTCTTATACTTGTCAATGTAGAATACGGCCTACCACAAGGGAAATTTCTCAGACTGTAATTGTAATTTTTTTCAGTTACTGTTAATGTGATTGGTGCCAAACTCTAATTTCTATTATGGAAACACTTTTGATTTTTAATGAAAATAAACTGAAAATATGCAAACATTGCTTCAAAATAAATATTTTTGTTAGATGGTTCAATGAAATTTAAGGAAACATGTGTTTACTCAATTTGGGGACAGATGAAACACAGAAATAAAGGAATTATCTTAGCTTGTCCCTAGAAGAATTCTTACTTCAACTGAAAATTCCTCTAACTCCCCATTGCAATTTAGTAAAATAAATACTCAACTTTTCTGGTCCTAAGCATTTTTCAATCTTCTTTTTTTTTTTTTTCAATTCTTTCCACTACTAATCAAAATGGGAGCATTAGGTCTTGTGTTTTGGTTACTAATTACCTGCTGCAATGTATATTATGTGAGCATTTTATGACTCAAATTAAATTCAAAAAATAAATATAAAACGAGTAGGGCCAGCTTTTCTTCAACAGCTCTTTGTATTTTTATTTCCTTTATGTTATTTTTTCCCCTTTGCAATCAAATCTCACTTACAGAATTTGGCAAGAGCTAAAAGCTCTGTACTGTGTTCTTCTGACCTTTTATTTATTAAAATGCCTTGGGTACAGATTCATTTACTTCGCAAATATTTATTGTTGTTTCACCTGACTTGAAAAGGGAGCTGTAGGCACTTTGATAAATGAATTGGGAGGCTGGCTTCTCCATACCTTCTGGAATTACTTTTATCCCTTACTGAAATGCTATCTTGCAATTTTCTGCTGGTGTGTCCCTAGGGAAACCTCAGCTGATATTTCTATGAATTCTATTGCTGCAGCCACAGCTCTATTTTTCTTTGCTCTCTGTTAGTCGAGACACATTGTTGTATGAAAAAAAAAAAGTAACACTCTGAAGCAGTGGGTTTTTGCTGGTCTTGCCTTTTACTTATGCATTACAGGTAGAAATGAATGAGGTTTGTTGTGACTAGTCAGGAGAATGGGTCTTTTCTCTAATGAGTGGGATGCTTGGCATGTATTATAGTTCTAGCCACTTCTTATCAGGGACTCCATTTATCATAGCACTTTCTTGGCTGTATGTGACTGGCAGTTACATGGACCTGTCTTCTGTAAAGATGCTGGTCTTAGATACAAAGCTCTCTCTTTTAACAATATAAAAATAAAATATTTAGTTTGGCTTCAAAATGTCTTTGAAAAAAATACAAATACAATGGATCAGATGTGTCGCTGTTAGGTTAGTTAAAATAATACAGGTGGAATCCTCTATGGGATAACACAGAGCCAAATTAAAGGTGAAAATTTTAGTTGACTGGATAAAGTCATGAATTTTTCTAACACATCCACCAGATCCGCTGGTTGTCTTCAATATCAAAGGAGGATTTGTCCAACAAATACCTCCTCCTTTCCATTAGAGATTCTATGACAGCATTTTATTCATTTATTCAACAGATTTTTATTGAAGGCCCACTTTTCTAAGCTGTAATTGTAACCAAGCAGGACCCTGTGGGGACTTCCAGGGTCAGACCCCTCCACCATCTCCTCTGCTGCAGCTCCTCTCTAAAGTACACAGATAATAGTATCTCATGTGTATTTCCTGAGCTTTTAAGAATGCTTAAAGCCACCCCAAAAAGGAAAAAAATTAACTACTTGATGATCAAGAGTGCATGGCCCCAGACCTTCTGGCACCTAGGGGTTGGTAGTGGTTGATAGTGTTGACCGCCGTTACCTCAACATCAACCAATCAGAGATTGTACATGAGCTGATCACGTATCCTGCAACCTCTCACCCTAACTGGCCTTTACATATGCTTTGCTGCAACCCTTTGGGGAGTTCTGGGTTTCCCTGGGCATGAGCTACACTTTCTTCCTTGCTGGGCCCTGCAATGAACCTTTCTCTGCTCCAAGCTCATGTTTCAGTTTGTTTGGCCTCATGGTGCGGCAGGCACACGAACTTGCCTTTGGTAACACAATGATCAGCAGTGAACATGAACATAGAAAGTCCCTGCTCCCGTGCGAATTACATTCTAGGGACAACAGACAAAGATGAACAAGCAATGAATTAAATGCACAAGTGCTAAGAAGGAGAAAAAAAATGAATCAGCCTAAGTGAGCAGAGAGTGACAGATATGTATTGTTTTAAACATAGTAGTCAGAGAACGTCTCTCTGACTCAGTGACATTTTGAGCAAAAACATAATGAAGTCAGGGAACAAGTCCTGTAGGCTTCTGGGGGAAGGATATTTTAGGCGGAGTCAAAAACAGTGTCAAAGGCTCTAAGGAGAATTCCAGGAATAGTGGGTGTGAATCTATTGGCTTTTAGCAAAGTGACATGACAAGACTTCAGTTTTTAAAAGATCACTCTGACTACTGTTAAGAGCAGCAAGACCACAATCTCAGCATTAGTTTAGGTTTGTACCCAAGTTATTGCCAGATGACAAAATACTACTAAATCGCCAGGTGCAGCATGCTAAAGCTGGTGGATATTTCTCATTCATTTTGTCATTACTATTTTAATTTTCAGAATTAGGATTTTAGTTTAAGATTTTAAAATGGATTGACTACCTGAGAGAGATTAATTAGATCTTCATGGACTAAAATATCTGCACAGGTGCAAAGCAGATCATTTCCTGGGTGGGATCTGGGTTATGGGAGTCCCTTAATCTAAAACATGGTGTCAGAGCCTCTTGACAATTCCATGTATTACACTTCCCTTCAGTTCCCCAATTATATTAAAACTGTTAGTTTTATCTCTTATATTTAAACAATTGGTACAATAAAATCAATGAACACCAAAAACGGAGAGCAGAAAAAACTGGAAAAGTTCCTTAAAATTTGTCCATAATTGTAAGTCATCTTTATGTTTTATATTTCTATAAAATAACAGAGAGAAAACATCTCATCAGAGTCCAACATGAATTTAGAAGTTACTGCACACGTTACCATGTTTCAGAATCTCTGTACCTGGTTAGGTCATAGAAAAGGATCAAAAACTCACACCCTTCCTCTGCAACTCAAAGGATACCATTCCCCCTCAGATGAAATGAACAGCAAATATTTTCACAACGGCTTTGTTCTGAGCTGTTGACAAAACCTCAAAGTGTCATCTAATTATCAAGTAAAACAAGCCAGCTCCTGAGTGTCAGAGACGTTGAACTATCAAGGAAAACCACCTTCAACACAATGTGAAATTGTCGGGAGGAACTGCTAGTTTTTACTCAGTATCTGTCTCCTCAATGTCCTGTAGAAAATAAAAATTGTAGCTTGCTGCATGATAGCTGACTAGAAGAACACATTTTTCAGCCTCCCTTGCAACTAATTGTGGTCACAATAAGTGCTGACCAATGCAACATGAGAAGTATTGATGAATAGAAATTTCAGGTCCTATTCCTAAGAGACCAGCCACACCATCCTTTCCCTTCTTCCTCCATCTTTCTTATAAGATTACACGTGTGGCAATGAATAACCTGGGACCATGTCAGTGAGGGCTGTGTCACAGAGATGGCAGAGCCACAAAATACAAGGGCCAGTGTCCATGACCCCATGATGCTAACTCACCATTCTTGGATAGACTACACTCCTGACATTGAAAAAAATCAACTTGCTTCTCATTTGAGCCACTTTTACTTTGGATCTTTGTTATAGCACTATGGGTGTCATATCCTAAAAATAAACCTTAGTGAGGTTTCTAATAAATGCATCCATCCTTTCAATAAAAACAACCACCACCATAGACAAGCAGGCTTTATGTCTGGGAAGCTCAGAACTTTAAAATCCAGATTAAGAAACCTTTACTGTCTGCCTAGTAGTTCAAGATCACCTTTCCAAGGTGAAAGCCTTTTCAGGTTTCTAAGGTGTAGCAACATTCTGTTCTGTTCTTAAAAAAAAAATTACATAAATATATTGTATCATAGCTTATTAATGCCACATGTAAATTGAAACCAACAAGTCATGTATTTTCCCTCACTGATCTGAATTTAGAACAAGTAATCATATCAGAGGCCTGACTTTGGTTTGACACAAAGCTGTTTTTAAAAATTTTGTCTGATCAGAAGTCTCTGATCAAGGAAGAGTTTCTTGATGCTGTCGCTTTCTCCTCCTTTAATCTTTTAAGCATGGGTCTCAGTTTTAGCAGGGTCGAAAGAACGTTAAAAATATTAATTTTTAAAATGTTTTTTAACTTACTAAAAGTAATGCTATTTTTCCAGTTTACTGGGCATGATTCTAGTCCCCTGTGGTTGCTGTTAGTGAAAACCCTGTGTAATGTGGCTCATTGATCTCAATTTCATCTTCAGTTATTTGAACCTGGCAGCCATTTGAAACCTCAAGTTTTCTTTCTTTTCTTCATCAACACCTCCAAACACACATACGCACATAGTTATTTTATCTCACTCTGCTTTGTATAGCATGTGTACGTGGGTGTGCAATTGTACCTGTGAGAATCTGGAGAGTAGGTACTGTGTTTTGTTTTGTTTTGTTTTGTTTTGTTTTGTTTTTCCTGCACAGTTTCTATAGTACTTGACAGAGGAAATTCCAATAAACATTTGTTAAATTTAATTATAATTAGAAAAACGTCATTGGTAATTTGATGGGGATTGCACTGAATCTGTACATTGCCTTGGGTAGTAGGGTATTTTAACAATACTGATTCTTCCAATCCAAGAACATGGTATATCCTTCCATCTGTTTATGTCATCTTCAATTTCTTTTATCAGTGTCTTATAGTTTTCAAAGTACAAGTCCTTTGCCTCCTTGCATAGGTTTATCCCTAGGTATTTTATTATTTTTGGTGTGATAGTAAGTAGAATTGTTCTCTTAATATTTTTTCCTGCTATTTTGTTAGTGTATAGAAATGCAACTGGTTTCTATATGTTAATTAGACTAAGAAGACTTCACTAAAAATTATATATATATATATATATCACCAAACTATGTTAAATGAATTTTGAAGTGATGTTCAAGCACATGAAATTCATTTTATTTATCAAACTGCATTCTTTCAGACACAAACTAACCAAAGGTTGAATTATTCAGATGTGAAGATGCCACCATCTAGAATCATTTTCTGGAATTAATTATCTTAAAACAAAACGTGAGTTTCCAGGTGCAGACAAATACTAAGTGGGCTACCATGTACCCTAAGGAAAGTGAAACTTATATGATAACTCTACTGTAATTATTGTGTGTTTTACTCCCAGTTTACAAGTATTCACCATAGAAAATGCCTATATATATTCCATACTCTGACATAGGGTAAGGAGAATTGTCATAGCTTAAATTATTTAAAAGAAATTAAAATTACTTTTTGTCACACCATTATATAAGCATAATATAGTGGCATCATCATAGAATTTGTGATTTAGGGGGAAACAATGAAATTCATATTTTCAACTGTATAATGAGGAAACTGAGACTTAGAAAGGCTTGCTGATTGTCCTAAAGTAAATACACATGTAGGATGAGAGACAGGTTATTGTTGTGCTATTAAGCTACTGATTATTAAAAGAGGACTCTGGAGCAAAATTGTTTAAGTCTTAATCGTGGCTCTTCAATGTAATAACAGTGTGACATGGGCAAGTTCCGTACCCCCTTTATGTCTCAGTTGCCTCGTCTGTAAAATAGGGCATATATTAGTATTTTACTGATTTTATAATGGGGATTAAATAAGTGACAATATGTGATAGACTTAGAGTTTTACACAGCGTCTTTCCATAAGTTTTAGATGATTATTAGTAACTTTTATTAAATAGATAATATTTAATGTTCAAAACAATTGAACACATTATCTTCACATTTTATATAAGACTAGCAAGCCTCTGAAAGGGTAACTTACTTAAAATCACAAAATGTATATGTGTTTCAGTTGGAAGTCAAATGCTGTTTCGACTCAAACGGCTTTTTTTTGTTTGTTTTACTGTATTAAGCTATGATTTCCTGTACTCTAAACAATTTTTACTGAAAGTATCTTTTGACCTATATCATGCAGTTAATAGCTTTTGTTTTTAGGGGAAACAGTTTAAGCACAATTGTCAAACATAGAATTAAATATTGTGCTAGACGCCTGAACTTTGAGTGGCTGAAAATACAGTTACTCCATCAAACATTTTCTTTTCTTTGATTGCAGCAAAATTTTATACAAAAGGTTTGTCTTTGTTTGTTTGTAATTACTATGGGTTTTTTCTGATATATTCTGCCATTGCTAATACAGAGAAATTTTGCTCTTAGAATTAATAAAACATTAACTGGAATTTTTTTCTGGTAAAGTCAATTGGCCTACAATTTCTGATTTCCCAACATCTCGTTTAGTAACTTTTCTTTGTTGCTTTAAGAAACATTTATTGCCTAAATTATGTTACAGTAAATTATATGTCTTTTCATTTTTGATTACTGTATAGAAACATGCATGAAAATAAAATAAAAATTCAATATACAGTGTATATCAACAAGGAAATCAAGCACTTAAAAATATAGCCCCCTTGTGGATTGGTGTGGCAAACATTGCTAAGTTTTGGTGATTATTAAATAAAGGATCTCATGAATTATTTAGTACAAAGAACAAGTAATATACTGCTGCTGTAATCTTATTAAGCTGAAGACATTACATGATGTTCTCAGTAATTGTATTTGAATCTAACTATATGTAAACACAACTATTATTTAAAGACACAGTTTCATAAGTGAAGGCATGTCATTTTCACAAAAATCAAGAGTACAATTCCCAGTTCACTCTTTTAAGAGTCAATAGGAAGTATCAAACCCTCTCTGGGATTCTGTCATTCATAAAATGAAGAGGCAATAAAAGGCTACTGCTTAGGTCTTTTCTTTCACACCTGTGGTGAAAACATGGTCATGCTGGAGCAATAGCATATTATGAAATGAAAAAAAAGTGTTTTCTTTTCTCAAACTCACCTTTTTTAATTTCCAATTTAAAAGGTCAATGGAGTTTACATTTAAATTAATGTGGTCAGTTTGAAACGTGTTTTTCTCTTTTCCAATTAATTATGATATTAGCAATGAGAGAAGACAATAAAGAATCATTTAAAAATCTTTAAATGTATTTTAAGCAGCTTTGGAGAGATGGTAAATTAGAAATGTTAACACACTGAAAATTAAGTCTGTTGATCATGTCCTTGACATATAAACTTGAAAATTTCCTATGGATTATTAAGTGCATTCTTATCATATTACTTGAATATAAGAATTATATGAATATCACTTTTATTATATTACCTGAGTATAAAGCTTTAAAAATGATGAGTATCGCCATAATATTATGTATTTTTCAAGAACTTTAATACTCAAAAGTGTTTTTATAATAAAGTACTCAGAAATAAAATGTTAAAAACATCTTGGGGAATTTACAGAATGATGTGTTCTTATAAAAGGGATCTTCTGGACAAAATATATTGTAAGATCATATGTTATCAAGTTTAAATTAGTCTGGGTTTCAAAGTCATTTAAAAAACAATCCCAGTTTCTTATTCCACTTTACTGCTTTCCTTTCCTCTGTAAACTTCCTTCAGTTGTCCATTGAGCTCAACCTCACTGCTCTCTTTCAGAGCTGTCATTGCTGGGGAAGGCTGAATAATGGCCCTCAAACCCTGCGGATTAGATTCCTAATCCTTGGTATGCCTAAATGTCACCTTGTATGGACAAAAGATCTTTGCAGATGTGATGAAATTAAGGCATTAATGCTTTTGAGATGAAGGGGTTATCCTGGGTTACCTAGGTGGACCCTAGTTGCAAAATCAAGTGTCCACTGAGGAGGAGGGCGGAGGGAAATTCAACACAAACACAAGTCCACAGGACCAGGGAGGCAGAGAGTGCAGTCATTTGGCCACAATCACCAAGGGTACCAGGAACAGCAGAGGCTACAAGAGGTGTGAAATGCATTGCCCCTTAGAGCATCCAGGGGGAGGGCAGTCCTGCTGACATCTGTGGCTCAGTGATCCTAATTTTGAGAAAGAAAATTCTGTTGTTGTCAGCCATCCAGCTGGTGGTAATGTGTAATAGCAGCTGCAGGAAACAAATACACAAGCTCACTGTCCTTCCTGTTTCCCCTTACTTAGGACTCCACTCCATTTCTCCTTGACTTAGTAAATTGTATTCTGCAAGTATCATTCATCCTGGTTTCAACATTCACCTTAAACTTTCTATCTCATCAGCCGTCATTCATCTCCTCAATTTTTTTTAACACTCTTGCCGCACAAATTAGCCCTTGGTACATAGCCTTGTAATTGTTTGATTAATTTTTAATACCTTTTCTTAAATTTTACCCTACTTGCCTTCAGCTTATAATATTCTACAGAGCACATGGTTCCTACAATGTTGATCACTTCTGAAGTATTCAGTCTGTTACATGTCAATCAAAGGCTTTCTAACTGTACTGTTCTTTCTCAAGTCTCTTCGTTCCATGCATATTTTCTGCTCTTCATTGGGAATCTCTTTGTCTTATCCTCTAATCTTCTATTTTAAATGGCAATTTTGGTTCTCATTTTTGACAAAAAATCATTTTGTGGGTTTTAAATGCCATGTTTGAATCCAAATCCTCAACATTGGCAAACTCTTCAGTGATGAGGAGATTATACATATTCAAGAGAATCCAGACTTGGACGGGCACCCACTCTGTTTTGATTGCCAACATAGAGCTGGCATTTAGAAGACTGTCTGAAGCTGTGGCCATATAACAATATTATTTGCAAGTGAACTACAGGCTTTATTCCCAGTTGGCTCTTTTGTGTACAAGACATGGCTAGAGACAAAAGGATCAGTTTGAGCATGGCCCCATACACATGTTTTTTTCTGGTTAACCCATGAAAGAATCAGTGATACTGACTATTTGGAATCTTCAGTTTCTAAGATAAATAGACTGAAGGAAATTAAACACAGGCGTTTGTGAAGTGTAATGATTACGGACAAAGAAATCTAATGCTGTTTTAAGGGGGGAGAACTACTAATTAATCAGATCTTTAAGATAGACAAACAGAGCCCTTAGAATAAGTTTAACAGTCCCAATAGGCCAACTGGCCAGAGAGAAGAAAAAATTTGATTTGATTGATGGAAATCATTTTGACAAGAGACAGAAATTTGGTCTCTGGATATTATTTAGCTAACTTATTCGGCAGATTCTGTTTATACCTGACAGAGAGTTTAATCGATATAATCATAGACACACAAACATACGTGCACACACATGCACATGCCTTACCCACACATGAACACACATAGGACATGACATGCAGCTAGTAAAGAAATGATCAAATAACCAACTGCATGAAACTTAATAATTGCTTGATAGGTGGGAAAGAGTTTACCTCTCTCTTCCTTAAAAATCCCTCACTGTTGTTTTTTTTTTAATTGAAGTCTAATCAGTTCACAATGTGTCAATTTCTGGTGTACAGCATAATATTTCAGACATATATATATACATACATATATTCATTTCATATTCTTTTTCATTATAGGTTACTACCAGATATTGAATATAGCTCCCTGTGCCGTACAGAAGAAACTTGCTGTATACCTAGTTTATATATAGCATTTACTCCCACTGTTCACTCTTGATTGAGAAGTATTTAGCAGCACAGTCAAACGGGAAGGAAGAGGAGGCTGAAAACTCACAGAGGTGCCAGGGACAGCAGCAGAAGAGAGCCTCTCCTTGCAGTGGGGAACTTTGTGGGGGATACAAATTAAAATCTTGAGGGAAAGAGTCTCCCTTCTTCAGGCTTTGCATTTGGCCTAGAGAAAATGGTGTGCATGGCAGCATCATGGTAAATATAAAAGTCAAAGATTTAGAAAGAAATCATTTCAAACACCACAAGTGTGAATGCTACGCATGCTGCAAAATTAATGTTTCTCTCCACAAAAGTTATTTTGATACCTCCCTACCAAAACCCTTCCTATTTTTGTCAGTCTTTTAGAATTTCTCATCTGTTCTTTTCCATTTCCGAATCATTTGCAATTTTCTGCTACAATAGCTTTATCCACAATGCTAAAAAGTAAAATACATTGACTGAAAATTTTATATATGAGCGTACAGAACTATTGATTTAAAATTCATTACGCAGCAACCAGAAAAGATAATTTAGCACAGTATGGTGTTCTGACTTCAGAGATAATTTTCCAATGATTAGTCTCTCTCTCTTTTCCTATTTGTTTTCATCGTTGCTGTGAATGCATATACACCTCTTGTTTATTTGGTTCAGAGGTTTGGCGGTTCTGGTTGTCAGGAGCTGACCCATCTCTTCCACTTCTGCAAATGAGCAGCTCAACCACAAGTCTGCTCGCATCATCAGCTGTGCTTCACTGAGCATACCGGTGAGTCTCACAGACTCCGGGTTCTTTCTTTCAGGAGCAGGCTGCTTTTGCTAAGCAATATATATGTTATCTCTCTTATTTCAGACCCTTTGCTTCTGTACGTCAACTCCTAGAATTCATCTTATCAGAGAAGTCAACAGGGAAGTGGAAAATGTAGTTTAAATTGTAGGGAAAACCCAATTTTCTTTTTTTAAATGAAATGCATGAGGTTGGCCTGGCTGGTCATAGAAATTTAAAATCTCTCTCTTTACTCATGTTAGATATCTCCAAGGGGGAGATCTTCAGGACAATTTAGCATTTGTGGATTTCCTAAACAGGAAGAGAACTTTGGGGTCTTACAGGAGGTGTAGAAAGTTATGAGAACGATGCCCACCTTTTCAAAACTCAGTCACTATTTCATTTGTACAGATTTTTAGCTGAAGCCACACAAGAGAATGAGTTTCAAACTTTCACTATTTTTTTGTTTTAGTAAAGCAAGGGTGCAACTGAAAATCTTCCCTTTCTGGGGCAATTGATCACTTTTCTAGCTTTATGTAAGAACTTTATGTATGAACAGAAAATGAGAGTCTGAGGCTTGTAAGATTAAGATATTCAGTCCTTCACCTTATTTTTACTGGTACATTAAGGATATTCATAAGTTTGCTTCATCTTCTTGTGGCAAGCCCTGTTATGTTACTCCCGAACACCGGTATACCTCTGAGACAGTTCAGCTTCGGTTCCAGACCATCACAGTAAAGTGAATATTGAAGCCACATAAATTTGTTTGGTTTTCCAGTGCATATAAAAGTTCTGTTTACACTATAATTTTGTGACTTGAAAATAGTAGTCTATTAAGTGTAATAGTATTATGTCTAAAAAACAATGATTATCTAAAAAACCAAAAATTTCAGCATACTTTACTGCTAGAAAATGCTAATCATCATCTGAGCCCTCAGTGAATCACAGGATAACATCAAAGGTCACTGATCACAAATCATCATAGCAAATATAATAATGAAAAAGTCTGAAGTACTGTGAAAATTACCAAAATGCGACACAGACTCAAAGTGAGCAAATGCTGTTAGAAAAATGGCACTGATACACTTGCTCGACACAAGGTTGCCACAAACCTTCATTTTGTCAAATACACAATATCTGTGAAGCACAATAAAACAACGGATGCTTGTACAGTGCTTATAAATTTTAGACTAGGTGTTCTTTGTTTTCTCACCAAAAATATTAAACAGGTTAGGGTTACTGTTTTGTTTTAGCTCCTCCCCAACTCACCTATAGCCCGCAGCCACAGCAAGTGGAGAGAGAGAATGAGGAGGAAGAGGAGAGCAGGCAATTTCCTGGTGAAGGTCAGCTTCTCATCACGTTACTGGAGAGAAGAATAAGAAGAGAATTTCACTGTGTGGTATTTCAGCCTAAACTCCCTGAGCAGATAGCCCTTTCTGAGCTTCAGTTCTCACTGCTCATCTATCTGGAGAGTCTTCGCAACCACCCTCCAGGTCATCTCCGTAAACCTCAGACCACATTCTAGGTTCCAGTAAATCTTTTCCTCTCCCTTTACTGGCACAGTTATTTTCCTGTGGTCAGGTATTTCTGTTTTACCAATTCAGGGCTGTTACCTAATTTTGTTTTTGATGATGCAGAGTTTTGTCCACATGACTTTGCCATCATCCAGGTATCACTAGAATAGATCAGTCGTTATTAGGGGTGTTACTTTGTTGTTGTTGTCATCATTGTTGTTGTTTTATCACTGAAATACTAATTGGTGACAGGGGAGGGAAACAGAATAGGAACTAAACAGAATTAATGTTTCTTTGAATGTGACCTAAGGGAAAAGAAAATGAGTCAAGGGTCATTGAGTCTTTAGGGCTTCATCCTTTCTGGTAAGAATAAAGTAGCTGAGATGTGTGAGAGAAAAGGTAACAAAGGTAATATTATATGATGTGTGTATTGTGGGGGAAGTTGGCCAAACAGCCCTAGAGAATGTTGAGTTTTCTTGTTTATAAAAAGTACTTAGCAAAGTTTTGTTAAAGTAACTTGAAGGCTTCCCCATTAAAATCATTTAAAATATATAAGCATCTCCAGAGTTGGAAGGAATTAAAATCTAAGACATAAATTTGTGACAATGTTACTCAATGTGCACAGTCACTCAATAGAAGAAATAAGCATAAAGTAAGTAAATCTTCCCTAAGATAGTGCATTATAAAGCTAATATTGGGTATTCTAGAGAATTATGCCATTCTAACCATTTCCATCTACTCATTATAGTAAAGACAGTCATCTTCTTTTCAAGTTGATAATTTAGTTTGGCTCATTTACTATTCATGCTTATGAAAATGTTTTTAAATTAACTTTTAATATTCTTATCAGAAAAAACATTGGCTGTAGATATGGCTCAGATCCAAGTTGGACAGAATGGACTTTAGTTTGGACATAATGTGATTCACTTTCAGGGGATCTAATATCATTAGATCATACTGCCGAAGATTCTATGAACTGTTACATTTACTGTTTCTACTATTGAATGGCTACAAAATACACTATTTGTAAATTATTTGATTATGCATTTGATGCCGTATGAGTGTACACACACACACACACAACCAAGAACATACAGGGAGGGGACCTACATCCCTGAGAGGGATCTGAAAGGAAGAGAAGGTCCATGCGGGCAGACCCTTTCCCTGGGGAGTAAATGGGTCAGGCTGCAGACTGGGTGTCCTAGCCCTGATGTCATACATGGAGGACACAAGCCCCTTTGGCTGCCAGGAGAGCCACTGGGACAGACAGAAGGGCTGGAGAAGCCTCGATTCTACTCCCAAGGAGTGCTTGTGTGCTAGCTTGCCAACAATCAGGGAAAAGAGAGCTTTGCATTGGTAGCTGCCACATCAAAAGTCCACAAATGATAAATGCTGGAGAGGATGTGGGGAGAAGGGAACTCTCCTACACTGCTGGTGGAATATAGTTTGGTGCAGCCATTATAGAAAACAGTATGGAGATTCCTCAAAAAACTAAAAATAGACTTAACGTTTGATCCAGCAATCGTACTCCTGAGCATATATCTGGAGAGAACTCTAATTTGGAACAGTACATGCACCCCAATGTTCACAGAAGCACTATATACAATAGCCAAGACATGGAAACAACCTAAATGTCCATCGACAGATGACTGGATAAGGAAGTTGTAATATATTTATACAATGGAATACTACTCAGCCATAAAAACAAACCAAAATAATGACATTTGCAGCAATCTGGATGAACCTGGAGATCATCATTCTAAGTGAAATAAGCCAGAAAGAGAAAGAAAAATACCTTATGATATCACTCATATGTGGAATCTAAAAAAAAAAAGATAAACAGACTTATTTACAAAACAGAAGCAGTCTCACAGACAGAAAACAAACTTACAGTTACCAGTGTAAGAAGAGGGTAGGAAGGGTTAAATTGGGAGTTTGAGATTTGCAGATACCAACTAATACATATAAAACAGATCAACAAGTTTCTACCGTATAACAAAGGGAACTATACTCATTATCTTGTAGTTACTTATGGTGAAAAAGAATATGAAAATGAATATATGTATTTTCATGGATGGCTGAAGCATTATGTTGTGTGCCAGAAATTGACACAACATTGTAAACTGACTATACTTAAATACACACACACACACACACACACACAAAGATAGAGTGGCTGATTGAATACAGAAACAAGAACCTGCAATACAACAAAGAAATGGAGCCAACTCACAGATGTAGAGAACAAACTAGTGGTTACCAGTGGTGGGGTGTAATATAGAGGTGGGGGAGTGGGAGGTACAAATCTTTGGATGTAAGGTAGGCTACCTGGCTGCATTGTACAACATGGACAATATAGTCAACATTTTGTAATAACTATAAATGGAGTATAACCTTTAAAAAGTATATTAATATATATGGAGGAAAAACAAGTAAATAAAAATTTTTTTAATATTTAAAGAAATTTAAAATACTAATAGCATCTTTAAAACATATCACTTCTATACCAAATAATAAGTTCTATCATTTCCATTCTGCAGTTTTATTACAAACTTGATTATAAAGTGATGCAGGGGTTAGGTGTGTTCTGGTTGTGCTATTACCAAAGGTATCCTACCTCAAGGAATTCGGCATTTTTCAAAAAATAATACAATTATTTGATTGCTTTACTATGTATTTCTTAATTCAAGAAAATATTCATTTTGGAAAATACAGAATTAGACATTCTTCCATCAAACAATAAGCCACTCCATCAGTTAAAGTTTTAACAACCTGCTATGTGATGATCACTGAAAAGGGAAGTGGTGGACAAAACTGTCACAATCCCTGCTTTTAAATTTTTTTACTGGGAAAGTCAGATTCGAAAAGAATTATCATTATTATTTACATAAGTATTTATTTATCTGTGCTCTAAAGAATATGTGCAGGTTTATGTAAGCCTAAATCCATGAAAAACAACTTAGCCTTGGGGTGTAAGAGTCAGTGGGAAAAAGGTTCCTTAGGAAATGATTTTTGAGAATAGAACTGAATAAGGAAAGTTTAACAAGGTAAAGAGAAGATGAGCATTTCAGATATGGGAATACTTGGAGATGAGAGAAAACAGATGGGGTTTAGATACAGAAGTATGATGTTTTAGGTATTGTAAGGAGTCTAAATTGGCTTGAGAAAAATAATATAAATAAACCGGAACTAGTAAGTTTGGAAATACAGAATAACTGATTTCATGCTAGGATTCCTAGGATCTATTAAGTATTTTCACTTATATCAACACTGGCTATCTGCTGAAGAGTACTGAGTTGAGGAGTGACATGAAAAGGCTTACCTTTTAAGAACTCCATATTGGATTGGGGTGGAGAAGTGAGTGGCTATGTGTAGTTATTATACTACAGCTATGGCCTGGTCTCAAGTGGTATGGTAGTAATGAATTTTCAGAGATTTTCTAGCTGAGAATATTCAATTTTTGCTCATCTCAGTTTGAAGCAATATTTCCTCAGGAGCAAGTACACAGCTAAATAAATTTACTGGGTTCCTTGGCAGTTAGGTAAAGCCATATGACTGTGTACTGGCCAAGGAAATACGTGCGAAAGTGATTGGCACCTACTCCAGCCTTGGCTCATAAAACTCTCCCACCTGTGTTCCTCTGTGCTTCCCTGCAGGAGACACAGGAAACAAACTGTTAAATATGGCAGAGTCTACTTCAGGCTGGGTCACTGCCAACTTTTTCACCAGTCCATCATTATCAGAAGAGCAAAAATCTATCACATTTGGGGCCTACTTACTACATCAGTTAGGCTACGCTAACTATATACAACCTTGGATTTAAAGTTAAAAATTTGATTTTGTATACAACAATTTTAAAATCAGTTAAAGGCAGTTGATCATGGGTCACCTATTTTTTTTCTTTCAGCTAATAATTACCATTATCTAAGCTTGTTTTATTAATCATAGTGGCATGACACTTCACCAATGCTGTTTGCATATATTGTTCACAATTATGCCCTTATATTATTTTTCAAAAGTCAGCTTTACTGGGATAAAATGTACTATTTTAATTTCCTAGGGCTCCTATAACAAACTACTACAAGCTGGGTGGCTTACAGAAATTTATTCTCACGTAGTTCTGGAGGCTAGAAGTTTGAAATCAAGATGTCAGCAAGGTTCTTGAGATTCTGAGGATACATTTTTTATGATTCTCTTTAGCTTCTGAAAATTGCCAGCAATTTGGTACTTCCTGGCCAACAGCTGTATAGCTCCAATCTCTGAGTGGCATTTTCTCTGAGAGTCTGTATCTGTGCCTTCACATGGCCTTCTTATATGGACGTCAGTCATTAGATTTAGGGCATACCTTAACCCAGTACGATCTCATTTTGGTTTTTGTTTTTTCAGTCAAAGTATAGTCAGTTACAATGTGTCAATTTCTGATGTACAACATAATGTTTCAGTCATACTGTACATACTACATACTATACATACATTTTCATATTTTTTTTCATTCAAGGTTACTACAAGCTGTTGAATATAGTTCCCTGTGCTATGCAGAAGAAATTTGGTTTTTTAAAATCTGTTTTATCTATAGTAGTTAATATTTGCAAATTTCAAACTCCCAATTTATCACTTTCTACCCCCTGTACCCCTGGTAACCATAAGTTTATTTACTATGCCTGTGAGTCTGTTTCTGTCTTATAGATAAGTTCATTAATGTCTTCTTTTCTCTTTAGCTTTTTTTTTTTTTTAGATTCCACAAATAAGTTATATCATATAGTATTCTTCTTTCTCTTTCTGGATTACTTCACTTAGAATGACAATCTCTAAATCCAACCGTATTGCTGCAAATGGCATTATTTTATTATTTTTATGGCTAAGTAGTATTCCTTTGTGTGTATATATATATATACCGCAACTTCTTTATCCAGTCCTCTGTCAATGGATATTTAGATTGTTTCCATGTCTTAGCTATTGTCAATAGTGCTGCTATGAACACTGGGGTACATATATCTTTTCAAATTAGAGCTCCCTCCAAATATATGCCCAGGAGTGGGATTGCTGGATCATATGGGAAGTCTATTTTTAGTTTTCTGAGGAATCTCCAAACTGTTTTCCATAATGGCTGCACCAAACTTCATACCCACCAACAGTGTAGGAGGGTTCCCTTTTCTTCACACCCTCTCCAGCATTTATCAATTGTGGACTTTTGAATGATGGCCATTCTGGCTGGTATGAGGTGATATCGCATTGTAGTTTTGATCTGTATTTTCTGATAATTAGCTCAATTACATCAGCAAGCAAGAATCCTACTGCCAAATAATGTCAAATTCACAGGTAACAGAGCTTGGGACTTTAACAGCTCTTTTTGGGGAACACTATATAACACAATTCAAAATATATATAACAAATATATATAACAAAATTCACCAGTCATGAAAATATAATTCTTTGAATTTTACTACAGAAAACACAGTATACAAACAACATCATACTCATATAATGCTCCCTCAAGCCCAACAGCTTCCTCCTGATACTTTGTGGTCAGTGTATTACTGATGACAGTTTGTAGCGATACTAATCTGCATGCTCTAACAATAGTTTTGCCTATTCTAGCATGTCAGATTAATGAATCATAGGTTATAAAATATTTTGTATCTGACTTCTATCACTTAGCTCAATGCCATTAAAATTCACCTGTGTTGTTGTGTGTATTTGAAATACGTGCTTTTTGTTGCTATCTAGATTTCTGTTGTAAGAATCTGCCACAGTTCATTTATCCTTTCCTATGCCGTTAGAAATTTTCTGCATCCATGTGGGTGTGCTTCAAAATTACTCCTGTGGGACTTTGGGGGCAAGTGAAACTGACAAGACTATAAAGCTCATGCTACTTGCTGTGTTGTTAACAATAAAGTCCTTTTTTTTCTGTACCAGAAATCTCATGTCTTCTACCAGTAAATGTAAAACCCTGACAGGCCAATTTAATAGTTTGCAAGTAGGATAAAACACAGTTTCTTTATAATCTCCATTGCTGATGCTTATTCCAGTCACTATGTCATAGGTTTAATTTTTGGCCCTATTGTTTTTCTCATTCTATTTGTTATATACAGTTGATTTAATTTACGTAAAATGTTTCAATAGATATTTATATATAAATAACTTTCAAATATTAACATGCAATTCAGATATTTTTCTTTAACTCTAAATTTGTTTATCCTATTACATATATCCTATCACCAAATATCCTATCAAATAGCCAGTTATCCTCTGATTATCAAATAATCATAACAAATAAACTATATCCACAATTAAATTTATTAAATATTCTATACAGCATGTTTCTGATACTAAATATATCATTGAACACCACTTCCTTCACTCATTCACTTAAAAGATTCTCCATTACTGAACTCACTCCTAATGATTAAATCTTACAGCCTCCATGACAGCAATTTATCTTCAGTCTGATGTTATTTTCCAGCCCCCTTTATTATTAAAATAATTATCAAATGTATTGCAGCAGGAAGAATAGGAAAGTTGAGGAAGAATTTAGATATTTTGATAATAAATTGACAGACTTTTATCATTACTGAAGTAGAAGAGGAGGAAGGAAGAGAGAAACAGAGACTGAAGATGACAGTTTTTGATATGATACAGATAATTCAATTAGACAATAAATTGAGAGAAGAAATTTAACACATAAAGGAAACCTGCTATTCCTGGTTCTTTTTATCTGCATTTTCTCATTTACTTCTCATAATAAAATCATAAACTATCCATACCACTCTTTTCCATAATTAGGAAACAAATTTCTAAGTAGCCAAGTTACTTGACTCCACACAAAAGGTCATTTTCAATAGGATTATGCTCTTTGAAAAAAGGAACTAAACCAGTAACAATTTATATTTCAACAATAGCTTTTAACACTTTTGTTATGAAATATAACAGAGAAAATACACAGAACAAAAATGTACAGTTCAACGATTTAAAGCAAAAAAATTGCTACCTTCCCCAAAGACATTTCATTATCACTCTCAATTTCTACATCCTTCTCCCTCTCTCCCACAGATAGATACTATCCTAACTTTGTGGCAATAACTTCCTTTCACACCTAAGTATCCACACTAAAATTTGGCCAGCATTTTGGAGCTAATATAAATGTAATCATCTAGCATGTATTACTTTTTGTCTGGCTCTTTTGCTCACTAAATATGAATAAATTGTTATTGTTTATAATTCCCTTGTTTTCATTGCTGTATAGTATTCCATTTTATTTATTTATAGCAATCTATCTAATCTGCTTTGGGTGGATATTTGAGTTGTTTCAGTTTCTGGTCTATTGTAACATCCTCCTGAATATTCAGCTGTTAAGTATCATGGAACATATATACATTAATGTCAATTGGGTATATACCTGCAAGTGGAATTGCTGTTCAAGGAGTATTTATTTGTATATTCAACTTCAGTAGGTAATGTGAAATAATTTTCAAAAGGAAATTTTAACAATTTATATTCCTTCAAATAGTATATATGGGTTTCCACTGCTCCATATTTTCCCCAACATTTTTTTAAAATTTTTTTTCTTTTTTTTTTTTCAATATTGGCCATCCAGTTGAATACACATTAGCATTTCTGTGATTACATAAAAATTGGGCACCTTTCTGTATCTATCATCTGTCAGCTGTTCAGAATTATTTGGCCATGAGCTAATTTTTTTGTGTCTCCCAACCTTCCTAAAATTGAATTCTTGATATTTTTTGCTTAGATACTTTATATAAGCTAGATATAGGACTTTTATAGGTTATATGGGTTTAAAATACCATGTACAATTGAGCAAACTGTATTTTCAGTCTCTGAACTATATATATTGATGACAAGTAATTTTCAATTTTATGAAGTGAATTTATTAATATTTTTAAATGATTAATGATTATGTTTATTATCCTTTTTATATATCCCTAGATTTGTGTTACTTACATACTGTTTAGGATTTTGGCACATATGTTCATGAATGATAATGGAGTATAATTCTCTTATCTTACAATATCCTCACCTGGTTTTGGTATCAAGGCTATGTGAGCTCCATTAAATAAATTGTGGAATGTTTTGATTTTTTTATTCTCTAGGAGATTTTTGTAAGACTAGCAGAAAGTATCACTTAAATATTTGTTATAATTTATGGTTGAAACCACATAGATATAGGGGCTCATTTGTAAAAAGAATTTTTAAATTACAGGCAGATTCTAAAATTGATATGTAGCTATTCAGATCACCTTGTATCATCTTTATTCTGGTATTTTCCTAGGAATTTGTCCATTTCACCAAGGTTTTCAAATATAGGGGCAAATAATTGTTCATAATTATCTTTTTTGCTTCTGGTTCTTCCATTCCACTACTCCTCTAACCCTGTTCTTCAACCTCATAAAACTACCTTCCACTGTTGCTACTATGAACCACCTTCACATTTTTTAGATTTGGTCAATTTTGCATCCCTAGAATTTGTACCCTCTCTGCCACTCCCAGTAGAACATATCATTCTCTTTAGTTTGTACTCCTATAAGACTGTCCTACCTCTTTTGAGTTTATTTTTGTCACCTTCAAGTATATCCTTCACACTGCCACTAGAGTGGTAAAATAAAACACATAGGTGATACCTCATTGTAGTTTTGATTTGCATTTCTCTGATAATTATTGATATTGAACACACCTCACACCAGTCAGAATGGCCGTCATTCAAAAATCCAAAAATGACAAATGCTGGAGAGGCTGTGGAGAAAGGGGAACCCTCCTACACTGCTGGTGGGAATGCAGTTTGGTGCAGCCACTATGGAAAACAGTGTGGAGATTCCTCAAAAGACTAGGAATAGACTTACCATATGACCCAGGAATCACACTCCTGGGCTTGTACCCAGAAGGAAATCTACTTCAGGATGACACCTGCACTCCAATGTTCATAGCAGCACTATTTACAATAGCCAAAACATGGAAACAGCCTAAATGTCCATCAACAGGTGGCTGGATAAAGAAGATGTGGTATATTTATACAATGGAATACTACTCAGCCATAAAAACCGACAACATGATGCCATTTGCAGCAACATGGATGCTCCTGGAGAATGTCATTCTAAGTGAAGTAAGCCAGAAAGAGAAAGAAAAATACCATATGAGATCGCTCATATGTGGAATCTAAAAAACAAAAACAAACAAACAAACAAAAACAAAGCATAAATACAGGACAGAAATAGACTCATGGACAGAGAATACAGACTTGTGGTTACCAGTGGGGTGGAGGGTGGGAAGGGATAGACTGGGATTTCAAAGTTGTAGAATAGATAAACAAGATTACACTGTATAGCACAGGAAAATATACACAAAATGTTATGATAAATCACAGAGAAAAAAATGTGACAATGAGTGTGTATATGTCCATGAATGACTGAAAAATTGTGCTGAACACTGGAATTTGACACAACATTGTAAAATGACTATAAATCAATAAAAAATGTTAAAAAAAAACGCATAGGTGATTGTTCTTTTTAAAAGAATAACATTTCCCAACTGTCTACATTATACATTCAAGTAAATATTTCACTGGGATTGTCCTTTCACTGCATTTTAACCTATTTAATTTATATTCTTATTTTGGTTCAGTATAGGCACACTAACCTCAGCCAGAAAGCATTTGCTGACTACTATCCTACCTACCAACCAGATTAACATAAGGCTTTTCATGGCTCTATATCCTTATATGTATTTATACTATATCATTGCATTAACTGTGTTTTATTGTAAGTTTCTTATATGGCCTCTCTATGACTAATTATCCACTTAGTTTGTTGGATTATTTATTTTCATATCCCTGATTCCTACCTCAATAACTCACATTACAACCTTCAAGAAATATTTATTAATCTAATGATTGAATGGATGAGTGAATAAAATATTTAATTTAATATAAGTTATTCTGATAATTAGTACAGCAGCTAATGGCAGAACAGGGAATTTGCTGATCATACAGACAGTGAAGGGAAGAATAAAGTCAAGATATTCCTGACTTTATATTGATTACTTTGTAACAGTCACTATTATCATGCAATAGTTTAAAAGCTAATGAGCACACCACATTTCTCAAAAGTTTTCTGAGAAATAAAGGCCAAATATTAAGTGATTCTAAAAACTTTAAGGTTTCCACATAGTTAAAGTTAGGTTTGAGACCGTCTCTATTAATCCTCTATTAATCCTGTTAGCTATTAAAACCTGGCATTTCTCTTTCAAGCAGTTAACAATGGAGCAGATATATAGGAAGCTGAAGCTGACATATAACTTCTGGAAAATTAATTTCCATTAGACATGTGTGGCGATAGCTATGTGCTGAATTAGCTAACCAAAGACTGTATCTGATTTTTATGTTTAATTATTTTTCATTATTCTATTTATTTTTATAGACAATCTTTATACATTTTCTTAGAAAAATCATCTTCATATAAAGCACCTGTGAATGACTTTTAAAGACTTTTCAGGGATTTTAATGTTTAGTAATTGGTTTCTTATTTGCACATTTTCCCTACGTCTCATTTTTTACCCCTGCTTCTTAAAACAAGTGTCATTTATGAAGTCCAACATGGATTTTGCCTCCCTCTATGACATCATCCACCCTGCTATCAAAGAGCCTATCTCTTCATTTCATTCTTGAGCTTAAAAGAATTCAGTGCCTCTCGATCACCTCCAAATTAAGATGCAAACTCCTGGGCATGGAGCACAAACTTGTTTATATCTCCGCCCCTTTTAAGCCCTTCCAGACTCATCTCTTTTGGATTCTCTCTGATCTCTATCACAGACACACTGGAGAAGCCATGTGCCAAGAACACTCCCTGTTTCTTGTCTTCATGCCTTTGCAGGTGACCTCCTCTCTGCTTTGAAGGTTTGTCTTTTCCATTTTCTGACTAACTTCAACATATCCTTGAAAGGCTAAACTCCTGGTGGGATCGGTACCTTTCCGAACCCTACTGACCGACATCAAACATTCTTTCTATGGCATCGCACAGCGCCACTGAATGTGCTTAAGGGTGTATGAACAATATCATAATGATTAGTATTCCTTCTGAAATCGTATTCAGTTCTGTGCCCTTAGAACCAAGCACAGCGCCAGGAAGCCCGATCATTTTGTTAAATGAATGAATGAATGTACCGGCCATGTGGACACATACTTATACAGAGCCCTTACTGTCCTGCCAGGTAACTAGTTTCCCTGTCCCTTGTCTTCTCGCTTGTCTCATTGTACCACAGTTATCCTGTGGATACATATTTCATTTATGTGCCTCCTGTCCCTAGCAGATTTTTGCAGTTCGCCCTCAGTACTCCTTAGCATCTGTAGCTTCCCTTCAGCTCTTAGTTTAAATCATGTTCCATATGCATTCTTCAAGGTTTATTGATTCTGCTCTCTAGAGAATGCCCTATACTTCAAGTGAAGAATTTGAAAATATGGGGATCATTGAAATAAATTTCTATGTTTTGGCCAAAATTCAGTTTCAGTGCTGTAATAGTTTGTAGATTTCAGCCTGGAAGCAAAATTATATAATACAAAGAATTAAGCGTAAGTATCTAAACAACAGATTAATAAAGGAATTTTCTGGGTCTTAATTTTAATCAGTTTATTTGTCACAGGAGAATAGTGTTTGACGTCAAGGTTTAAAATTCAAATATATATTAATAGAATTCATTATTGCAAAGCATATAAGTTATAAATAAAAGCTATACTATAGGTAAAACAAATACGGACTATGGGCAGAGACTTGGAAACTCACCAATAATGTGGAATAATTTTATTTACCTTTTTCATAAATGCTACTGACTTTGTAAAATGTATCCAGTAAGTTGCAGAAAGTTCACATATTATTATGTCTCAGAATCTTAGATAATTAATGTAAATATGCCTTAAAAATCTCTATCTGTGGCTTTAGAACTTTTACCCTGAGGATACAATCCTTTTTAAACAACTGATCTGAAAATATCCATGACTGTCCCATGAGCATCTGAAATTCAGCATGCCAAAACCTGGATTTCTGTCAGAATTCTTTACAAGTCTTCTCCTCTTGCCATTTTAATTATCTCAATTATTGGAAACTTCCTCAGCTGAGGACACCACCTATAAATCAGCTCCCTCTCTGTGCTACATACTTCATCCTTTTGTCATCAAATCTGACTGATTATATAGCAAATCTTTAGTGCATCTTGAGCCTCACTATTAGAGATTTTTACGATGCTCTCATTTTTCCCTGGATAATTAAGATGTACTTTCATCTACCCTGTTCTTCAGGTTTAACTCTTAGATATCACTATTTTCCCTATTATTTTCTCAATCTTTATCTAGTCCTGTAATGAATCTTAGACTCTACCTCCAAATGTAGTCCTGATTTGACCACATCTAGTCATTGCTCTTGAAGAACGAGTCCAAGGCATCCTTCTCTCTCATTAAAACCACTGCAGTAGCTTTCAAATTGGTCACCTATCTTCACTCTCGCCCATCACTTTTGTACACAAGTCTTAAACATTGTTCTCAAGGAAAAATTTGATCGTAATTGCTATTAATTGCAATGATTGCCTAAAATAATTCTCCTACCACTCATGTTGAAATACTTGATAAAATATGTGCAAAATTATTTTAAATATGCAGTTGAGACTTTAAGAATGTTAAGTAAATACCTAAAGGGCAAACATAAAGAGCAAGCATGAAACCAGACAAGCAAGCTTGCATCGATATTCAGCTCCCAGGGGGCATTTTGTCAATCCTTATAACCAAGAAGCTTACATTGAAAGTTCTGGAGAAAAGGAGGCCACAATTTGGGACTGAAAAAAAAATACACAGAACTGAGCACCTGACTTTAATAGAAAACCCTAAAAAGATTCCCTCTGTGAGAAATTGTAGAATAGAATAAAATATTTATCATGGCACACAGCAAGGATGTATCTATGTTTCATTCTATGCTTTATGTGGAAAAATAGTCACTCATGAAGGTCATCAGCACAAACACTGCTGGTTTGGGGATATAAATTTATGGTACAATGTCACCAAGAAAAGCAGGCCAGGTAATTGCCAGAAGCTGTTCCACTAGAGCACATGTCAGAAGGAATACAGGTGACAACTGAGAGAGCACACTCTCAAGCTAAGACTGCAGATCATTTCCACCAGTAAAGGACTACCTAACCAAGACTGCCGTAAAAAAAATCACAACCATAAAAATATGACAAAATAAACAAACACAAAGTATCAAAACAATAATAAGCAGGAATAACACACAGCAGGAATAGACCCCCCCACAAACTTTGTGAAATTAATATAATAGCTAACATTTGATGAATGTGCACTGTCTCAGAGTTCTTTGTGTCTGCTAGCACAAAAATATCAAGAGACTGCAAAGTTATTGGCAATATTCCCATTTTCCATATGAGAAAAATGAAGTAGATGAATTTAGAGTATTTCTTCCTTTCACATATGAAATAGAATTTACATATTCAAATTCTGGCATTCTTGCTTTTAATCGCCATGTTATATTGCTTCCTATTAGAAGGAACTACTGCCTATATTAGTGTACTTACAACGACTGAAGTACTGTAGGATGGACCTGAAAACATAAACAAGGAGAACAAGGAGTGGGAGTTCTCTCTCTCTCTCTTTCTCTCTCTGTCTCTCACACACACACACCTCTAGTGTTTTTAAAAGGAGCAAAAAAGAATTTATTAAAATAAAAATTTTGCCTCCAATTTTAATCTTCAATCATACAAGTGGCTGAGTTCATTTTTTACTTAATAAAATAGTTCTTTAAAATGTATTGGTAAGTCTTCCCAATTTAACTTTTAGTAATCATTTAATGGAATTTAAGGCTTTCAAATTCATGCACTAATATGAAATTGACTTTTCTTTTTCAAAATCTGCCTGCAGGGTCAAGGAAGAAAATTGCAATAGTTATTGGACATCTGGTCCAGACTGCCTGGTATCCTAATGAAAATGCAACCTACGTTTTTGTTGTCTTCCCTAATTCCCTTAGAGTCTTTGTAGTTTTTGCTGTTTGGCAACAAATTTAGCAAACATACATTTTCCCAGAATAAGTCCTTTAGAATTTGGCACACTTTCTAAATTTTGTCAGTGTGGGATTATGCTATAATAGTCTATGGTGGCCTAAGAATTCCTGCAAAGTATGTTACCTGAAATACCCACTCAAATTCTAATGTCTCAGGCATCACATCCTGGGCTAGAGCAGTTGAAGTTACTCTGTCTCCTTGACAGAGAGAAATCTCTGAGATTGAACACAGTGAGACCTTAAAGATAATATATTTTAGAATTTAAGTTTTTAGGACTTTTATCTAATTTTTTTTTTTTTTGCGTAAAGACTAAAGGGTGAAGAGTGTTTGATTTTAGACTAATTTGATCTTTTATTAACAAAATCGAAGTATAGTCAGTTGCAATGTGTCAATTTCTGGTGTACAGCATAATGTTACAGTCATACATATACATACATATATTTAGACTAGTTTGGCCTTTAACCTCAACATTTAGGATCTTTATTTTTTTGACACTCTAAACTAAAATTGTGCATTTTAAACTTCTCCCAACATCATACTGGGAAAAGAGTTTCTTTTTTGATATGGGGGCAATACTATATTGTTGGCATTTAATTATTAGAATATATTAATATTGTAACTTAAATTATTGCAAAATTTCTGATAAACACAAGGTAGCTAGACAGCATTTTGCATGGGAACTAGAATAGCATTTAGTTTAGTTGATTTAATGTATTTATTATTTTTATACTTAATGACTTAAATTAAAAATCATGTAGACTATTGGAGAAAAACACATATTCTTCACTCCTGATAATTTCTTCTGTTTGGAGAAACATCCAATAACGTAAACATTTTGGAGTCTTTCCATTAGATGCCTTTTGATAATGTTTCCCTTTTGTTTTATATTAATAGATTTTTGACAGAGAAAAATTGCATTCAAAAATGGATATTTTGGGGCTTCACAAATTTCTTGTATCACAAAAACTAAGGAAACATGTAAAACAACTCAAAGGAAGTTTCCTTAGTGTCTTGCTAAATTAAAATATTTGTATAGGTCCCCAATTTGATCAATTAAAATGAAGTCAGTTTGAGAACACAGTACCCTTGCTTATATTTTCTATGGAAAATAGCTCCCAATTGGTACCAGGAAGGATACATTTTCTTAGCTTTTAAGACAGAGTCAACTGCTCCAGAATCAGGACTCTCCCTTCTATGTTCTGGTACCCCTTCACTACAAAGAACTGTGTACTTGAGAAAGGTAAAATTAAACAAAAATATCAAAGAAATTTTCTTGTCACTAGAAACATCCAAGGTTAGGCTGTCTTATAAGCCCCCTTTTTCTAATTAATTCTAATTAGTTAGAATTAATTGTGTACAGTAATTGTGTGTGTAGTATAACTCAATAGATTCACAATGTAGTCTATTTAATATCTGTAAGGGAGGAAGTATTTTTATCCCATGCACTATACATTCTTCTTTTTTTTTTCTGGACTTTCCACTTCAAGACTATGTTTTCTCCTTTACAAGGTATAAACCTGGGTTTCCTGGAACTGCATTCTACATGAGGAGGAGCAATCCAGCTATTTAGACAATTTTTATACTTATTATTTCATAAAAATATCTGAGAAACAACACAAAAATGGTTGCATTATTTTTATGGCTCATTTATATTACCAAAAAAAAAACCCTGAAGACATAAAATAGTTGTGAATAAAGTCATAGACATACACTATGGGTCTCAAGACACAGTTCCAGCTGGAAAGCATGTCTGTCCTCACACCTCCGTGAAAGTCCAAGTTAGTTGAAACTCTTTCTAGATACACAGGGAAAGAAGCTTATGTTCTGCTTTCTTCCTTTTTGACTCCTATATTAAAATTTTGATAATGCTTTTTAGTTTAATTCACGTTTCAGTAGAATAGAATGATAATTTTTCTGCCATTGATGCCTTATTTTCATATGTACACAATAGTAGCAAGACATTCATCTAGGTAGATTACTACTATCAGACAGAATAGGTTAGAATGATTTTTAACAGGGGTAGTTAGTAGCTGAGGCAAAATCTTTAACATTGAAAGGATAGAGTCAGACTAGCTTCCTCAATGCCCTTATGGAAAAAAATGGGGATATGATTATTACCATGTGGCCTTCTGAGAGGTAAATAAGACAGTTCATTTAAGTACTTAGCTGAATACATGGCTCCTAATACTCAACATTTATAAAAACTATAACTTTCTTAATGAAAAAAAAAGTCCACTGTAGATATGTCTACTATATGACATTCATTGAATTTTGTTGTCTGAATTGCCATAGATTCAATGTTTATTGATCTGTAGTAGTGACATTTTTATTACTTAACTATATATGTCTATGTAAGTATATATAGATATATTTCAATACAACTGAGTTTGTTTTCTGTATGACTTTGTCGAGGTCTGAATTCTCACATGCATGTATTATCTACAAGCATTAGGTACTTTATACATTTTTAATCATTCTTTTGCTTATTTTGCATTTAAAACTAAAAATTCTTAGTATTATGAGCAAGTTGTATGATAGAATCATTATTTTCTAGGATAAGACTGACATTGAGTAAAACTGAATACTTCAAATTATACAAATATCTGTGCATTTCGTATGACTTTTCTTTTTGATGCTATATAACAATCTCCAAACACACTAGAACATAAAGTGTTAACAAATCATCAATTATTTAGTTTATGATAGTAGTAGGGTACTTTATTTAATTCCTTACAAGCGTTTAAATGACATAAATGAATCAATTCTTTCCTTTACACACACATATACAAATATGTGAGAAACTAAGCTAATAAAATTAAAACACAAAAAGTTGTAATTTGTAGACAAAAATAAATTTAAGAAAATTATAGAAAAATTTGTTCAATATATATGCGTTGAAGAATTGAGTAATAGAAAAAATGTTAAGTCTATTACTGGTAAAAAAAATGTTAAAATGGTAACAACATCATCTTGTAATAAGAATGGTAAAATTTTACATGTTGATTTTAGAAATATTTCATGTTCAACATGAACTGCCTCTTCAAAAGTTAGTCTTCAAAACACTATGCAACATGGATGACACAAGACTTTGTGATTGTCTGAGGATATCAATGAGAAGAAGGTCATACGTTTGGAAAAATACAGGAAATTTAGAATATGACACACAGTCAGAGCGGAGAGGACCTATAAATCACATCAGTGCAAAACCTGAATATACATCCCCATTCTTTACTGCTAACCTGGATTTACACTGCTTCTCTAGAAGCTTTTGCTGGTCTGAGGATCATCAGTTTATCTCATGTTTATGGGGGAAGGCTACTGGCCTATGTTGCCTGGGCAATAGCGTCACTAATGTCCTAAAGAACACAGAATTGTCTTGCTCAAATACCCCTGTTAAGAAAACGAAAGCTTTCTGGCCTTTTTTTAATGATATGCTAGACTGTAGTTTTGCACACAATTTCAGGTCTTTAGAGAACTTCCCACAACACTTAAATTTTAACCTGCTTATTCTCTGTTAATGAGTTCTATCATCTACACACTTTTTGAAAATAAATTCGAGTATGAATAACTCATTTTGGATAGGTTCTAGAACACTCAAGATGACAATAAACAATTTTGTGAGCACTTTTCTATTGAAGATTAATTATAGTTAATCATCATTCATGAATTAATTTTATATTTATACTACAGTATTATTGTATTGGCACTGAGTATGTCTAGAACTCTTAATAGTACATCAACAAATGAAGAAAATTGAGAGAATGCCTTACATGTTTCCTGCTCATAATACATTTTCATTATATTTAAGAACATTTTGTAAAAATGTGTTTTCAACAGGTTCATAGACATAGAATACATACTTGTGGTTGCCAAGGTGGGGTGGGAAGGGATAGACTGAGTGTTCAAAATTTGTAGATACTGACAGGCATATGTAGCAGAGATAAACAATATTATACGGTATAGTACAGGGAAATATATACAAGATTTTGTGGTAGCTCACAGTGAAAAAAATGTGACAATGAATATATGTATGTTCATGTATAACTGAAAAATTGTGCTGTATACTGGAATTTGACACAACATTGTAAAATGACTGTAACTCAATAAAAATGTGTTTTCAAAATATTACATATTATATTTCATGAAAAAATACAGAGAAGAATCTAGCTATATTAAAAGGAAGACTTAAAAATTTTATTTAAAAATAGGGAAAAAATCTCAAAGGATTTTCATTTGATAAACTTATTTCAGAATTCAAATACCACATGGGCACAGATATGTGCTTGAAAAAGATTGTTTTTCTGTAGACTTTTTTTTATACAAAGTAGACTTAAACCTGAGCTTTTTGTATGTTACAAAAGTATGTCAACAGTGAGAGTTTTTTCATGCTTGCATCTTATTAACTAGGAATAATGTTGGGATCCTTCTAGTTTGTCTAAGCATTCAGGAAATAACTAATACTCTGTCCATTGCTACTACATACTATTACTTTACTGTCTACCTTTCTAAATTATACTGTTGCTTGCCAAATGTGCTCATTTAAGGAACATTTTGATATGCATTCAAATTTCATTGAAGATTTTATTGTCTAAATGGGTCAATTTCTACAGATTTAGAAAGACAGCTTATTTTGGTTGTGAATGTGTGTATTTATTTATATATATTTATATATATATATAAATACTTGTAACTCTGTAAAAATATCAATGCAGCATTATAACTTGTCCATGAATGTCAATAATAGAAGTCTTATATTGATTTTTAATATTTAACTAAAATTAATTATTGATTCCTAATACTTGATTAAAATATCAACATTTTATTAATTATCAAGAGAGTATTAATTTGGCATAAATTTACTATTGAGTTAGTATTTCTGTTTTATATACTTCTGTAGGTAAGAAGTAGTAAGCAAAAATTTTGAGGAAAAAATCTTCAATATTACAGAACACCACTCCTATAAGCCTGGTAGTATAGATATTATGGAAAATAAAATCAATGAAAACATAAGTGCTAGATAAATTATATCAAACATTTAAAAACATTTTGAACTTACAAGACATAACAAAATTAACTATAAATAAAAAGACAGAATAAATAAGACCGAAGCTAAAACTTGAGTGGTATTGAATATAGAAGCCATAACTTTTCTCATTTCCTAATAATTCCAGGACAAAGATAGACAATGGAGTATTCTTCAGTGCTAAAAAGAAATGAACTATCAAACCATGAAAAGACATGGAGGAACCTTAAATGCATATTACTAAAGTGAAAGAAGCCAACTTGAAAAAGTTGTATGATTCCAACAGATGAGTTTCAGGAAAGGGTAAAATTATGGAGATGGTGAATAGCTCAGTGGTTGCTGGGGTTTGGATGGGAGAAGGATGAATAGGTAGAAACCAGAAGATTTTTAGTACAGTGAAAATACTTTGCATGATACTATAATAATGGATAAATGTTATTATATATTTGTCCAAACTCACAGAATGTTTAACACCAAGAGTGAACCATAATGTAAACTATGGACTTTGGGTGATTGTAATCCATCAATGTAGGCTTATATGTTACAACATATGTATCACTCTGGGGGTTAAAGGTTGTAGTGTTGATAATGGTGGAAGCTCTGCATGTGGGGAGGGGTAGGGAGTATATGGGAAATATCTGTATCTTAATCTTAATTTTGCTGTGAATCTAAAACTACTCTAAAAATTAGGTTCTTTTAAAACATAAATTTTGGCACAGCAAATTTATTCCCTTGCTCCAACTCTTGAGGTAGACACCATCCAGTAAGAGCCCAGAGGTTCCATGAGATCACATGGGCCTAATACAAACAATTTCTAATTTTTAAAAAAAAGTAAGAATCTTCATTTTAAAATGAAATTCCTAATATTTCAATGTCGACAACTAATTTCAAAAAGTAAATACATGCTGACGGTTCAATTAATCTGACCAAGAACAAACAAAATATGCATTCAGACTGCCTTTCACTGGCTATCCCCTCCTTGTGTTTGCTATGAAAGTTCCCTATAACCTTATACACAACTCCTGCAGTTGGTGAGTTGACACAAATTGAATATATTTTACCACTTCAGATATCTCTAAACTGAGGCTCACTGTAAAAAGCTTATAATCCAATAGGGTGCAAATTCCATAAAGGCAGAGATAAGGCCTGGCCTGTGTTTTTCATCACTCCGCAGTGTTCCTAGCGACTACAAAATTGTGTGTGTGTGTGTGTGTAATATATATATATATATAAAAAATGAATAAATGATAAAATGATGTAGACAGAGCGCTATCTATAGGCCCTGTGCCCACATTCTAATTTACAACCTTCAGTCTTACTATTAGGATGTTTTCCCCACAGCCTCTGTCTAACTAGTAATAAACTGTATTTTGTTAGAGTGCCCCTGGTAATCTTCTTATTACTGAGTAGTCACTTCAGAAAGCTATTCAAGGAGCTGTAGTCTGAGATAGGAGCTGGAGATATCCATCTCCTCCTTATCCATCTCCACTATCAGAACTAACAAAAGGTATAAAATGCAACTTTTTTTTTCTTTTTCTTTTTGCTACAAAAATTATAGAAGTTATTTTTATGAGATATTACAAGGCCTGAAGCAAGTAATTATTTCCTTGATGTCCATAGGATTATATTGTTCCAATGTAATTTAGCTATTTTTTCTAATTATGTTATAATTTAAGATGAATATAGTTAAATAGTTTGTAATTTATGACATCAACCCTTTGTACTCCGAAATTGCCTAACTGTAAAACTCCACTGTTTTCTCTGGATATGCTTCTTCTGTTCTGGTCCATGGTCCTTATTGTCCAGGCTGCCTGAAGTGTTCTCTAACTTTCCCTTCTGACGGCTGCATGAATTTATGACACTGCAGACTGTGAGAAGAGCCCTTTACATGACAGGCTATATACTTACCTGCTTCAATTGCCCTTTAGACTTTTTGTTTCTTGAGGACTTGACTGTGTCTTGTTCATTATTGTATTTATAGCCTTACTCAACTGACTGTCCCATTATTGATGTTCAATGAATAACTGACAAATGAGTGAATAAGTGACTTTCACTGGACTCCTTAAGAGATTGGCTGATACAATCATGGTTTTGAAATTTCAGTGCTTAGCACTGGTTCATGTGGATATTTCCTTTATTTCTCTTTCATCCAATATTATAGTCATCAGAACTCTATTAACTAGAATTTCAGCATTTATTTAGAATGATGATAATGTGAACACCTTGATGTTATCTGACTCATTATCTGTTAAATTCCTTTCAGCATGATTTTAACAACACTTTTAATATGCTGTATTTGGATTGAAAAAACCACGATATGCACAATAGCATTAATCCAAATAGTTGATTAACTATAGTACCACATTTTCCTGCCACTGAAGATAACAGATAATTTATTACTCTTGTTATAATGATATTAATATTCTAGCTAGATGAATCTATTTAAATTTAACATCAAACTCTCACTCTAGCTGATTAATATATACCAATAATTTCTTATGCTGATTTAATATGTTTTAATGCACTATATACTTTTTTCAAAGTGCAAAGATTCTTTAGTTCCTTTGGATATATTTATGAAATGAGAATAATATCTAAAGAATCAGTAACCAATAATCATCTCCACTCTGCACTTTTTCTTGAGAGTATATCATGCACATAATAGAACCTTAGAGTTTTCTGTGAGATATTCAGTACTATGGAGCCCTGAGGATGCATTTTAACAACAGCAAATATTTCCCTTTAGGGAGAGGGAATGTTCCAGTGATATACTGTGTAATAAGGCATTGTGTTTCTAATCTTGGAGGTTTATGGGTAATGAGGAGATGAAAACAAATAAAATAGCTGGAAGAAGTTTGCTCAATGCTCAATGCAATAAAGAAGTAATCTGAATGCTGAGCATTGGCTAGCATGGAGACAAGCATGACTAGAGGACTTTCTAAGTTACAAACCAGTCAGCCTTGGTCACTGAATGAATAAGTAATCAGACACCAGCAGGTGGAAATAGCTGTTGATTGGTTGCTTTTCTTTTCTTATTTCTTTTAGAAACAGTTGATTCCTCTTAATGAATTGTGAGCTGAAAGTAATTTGCAACATAAAATAATCTACAAACCTGAGTCATCCTGCAAGCGTAGCACTGCTGTTGTGAAAGTCAAGGGTATAGATGAGGGCAAATTTCTGCTCTAAAATGCATTGTCAATTTTTAATTGCTGTTCTAGCTCTGTGACTCATGTCCTAATACAATAGACAAAAGATGAAATTCTAGTGCTCTCAAGCTCTCCAGGACAAGATGACTTTTTTTTTTTTTTGAGAAGGTCAGGAAAATGCTGTAACTCCAGGTAACAGTAACACACCATTTCACCATTCACAACAGTATGTACTTAGCTTTACATTTGAGGGAATTTTTTTTTTAATTCAGAAAATGAAGACATTAAGGAGGACACCACTATCTGAATCAATACACTTGTTCAAAAGGAGTTTTTAGGTCTTTAAAATTTCTCCTTTTCTCTTTTCAGCTTTGTCTTCTTTTCTGCCTCCCATGGTGATTACTCATAATCCCTGAAGTAATCATTGTATATTAATTAATTAAATCAACTTAATTTCAGAATCAGTTGCATCAGTCATAACTTGAATTTGTCCAGTTCAGCAGCTGAGGCAAGACTGGTGGGAAGAACATATAAACCAGCCTTGAAACTAGAAATTTTAGTTCTATTTCTTACAATTACCACTGAAGTATCTGGATGGTAAGCCTGAACAAAGCTTTTTCCACAAGATGTTTGGTAAGGAGACCTTAATCTTAAACCCTATTTCTTGGTTGCTTTCTTTGATTTAAAGTAATGCTAAAATGAGGGCCAAGTAATGTAACCTTTACAATATTGATTTCCTTCAGAATAACCAAAGCCAGTATAGAAGGCTATGCAGTCAGCTGCTAGCTGGAGGTTCTCCAAAGAGGCAAGTAAACAAAACAGAGCCAGTAAAAGCCACCAGAGAGCCTTCTAAAGAGCTGTAAGGGTGCTTCACAACAACTCCAAGGACTAGAGCTGTATATTTTATGATTAAACAGTGCAAACACAAAATAGGAACAGTGATGATTTGCTAAACTTTGAATAAATCAAAATGAATAATCTTTAAAGAGGAATGATTATAACCATCACTGAGTGTTTTCTTCAGGTTTATAAAAAAGAAAAATGCTAGTTGGTCATAACATTATTTAATCAATATACATAAAAATGTGCAGCATGTTGTCAAATAACTACATTAAATTACCAAATCTTAGTCAACATGCCCAATAACATAAGATGTTCATAAGGATAACATTCTACTACTTTTATTTGTACTTATATATGATCATATAAATAGTATTTCCTGCTGTAGGACTTAACTTATATGTATTTATTTGTAGCAATACCTATGTCTGCTACACTGACTAGTGTTGTGTCATTAGATCAAAGGATTAATAAAATATCTTTGTGAATGAGAATATGATATAAGTTTCCTGTGATATCCCCATTTCACTGTTTTCTGGCTGTCCCATTTACACAAAAGCTTTGGTCCATCCATTTTATTTTTTAAACAGTCAGTAGTAAGACAAAGTCCACATGAAGTTGTGCCGCACTGTGTTGGAAAACCTGACTTCTCCCCTCTCTTAATCACATATAAGAAATCAAAATGAGCCCATCTACGTCAATATGTTTGCCATGCATATAAAAATGAAGAAGTCTCTTGTAGCTTGGTTTACTAGATCCTGCTTTGAGCCATGACAATGTTTATTATGGAATTTGAACTCTCATTCTTTGTGGAGTCTCTTTGCTCCCAACATCATTCATGGCTATAGACTCAGTCCCAGTAACAATTCCCACTCACTTTAGTTCAAATCAAAGAGCTATGGCCTTGTGTTAGAGTTTTTCTTTCATTTATAAATTCTGTTAAAATAGTAATTCATATGGTGGCCCTAAATGAAGTATAATCAGTATATCTCATGATTAATTTTCTAAATTATGAAATAAAGATGTATGTATAATTTTTATCATATATTGGTTATTTAAAAAGTACTATAAATTAATTAGTCTTAGAAAATTTAACAAAATAACACAAATCAGAAAATTAAAATATGTCATCATTTTTCTGTCTAGAGATAACTACTATTTACCATCTGTGTTACTTGTCTAGGACTACCATAACAAAGTACCACAAACTATGTGGATTAAACAAGAGAAATCTATTGTCTCACAGTTCTAGAGGCTTGAAAGGTGAGATCAAGGCATCAGCAGAGTTCCTCCTTCTGCAGGCTGTGAGGGAGAAATGTGTTCTATCCCTCTTTTCTAGCTTCTAACGTTTTGCTGGCAATCTTTGTTGTTCCTTTCCTTTGGCTGCATCATCCAAGCCTCTGCTTTCATTGTCACAAGGCGTTCTCCCTGTGTATGTATCTGTCTCTAAATTTCTCCTCTAAATAAGGACAACAGTCATGTCGGCTTAAGGATCCACTCTATTCCAGTATGACCTCATCTTAACCAACTACATCTGCAATAATCACTAATGATTTTCCACTTAATAGTAAAAGCCAAAATCTTGTAAGTTCCCAGATGACTTGTCCGCATTAAATTTCCAATAATTATTCAGCCTCCTATGGCTCTCACCCGCCTTCTTTCAACGTTACCTCCAACTCACTGGCTTCCTCAAAGTGTTTCCAACACTTCAGGATGGCTCTTTCTTGAGGGCATTTCTTTGCCTGCATTTCTATTTTCATTTACATCTACTTGTTCTTCTTGTTCAGTCTCTCATTTTTCCAGGTTTTCATCCAAATGTCACTCTTTAAGTGAGCCTTTCCTATGTTGAGTAGAAGTGATGAGAGTGCACTGATAACCTATGGTTACCAAAGCAGGAAGAGGAGGTAAACTAGGAGTTTGGGATCAGCAGATACAAACATTATGTATAAAAGAGATAAACAACAAGGTTCTACTCTGTAATAGTGCTGGGAACTATATTCAGTATCGTGTAATAAACTATAATGGAAAGGAATATGAAGAAGAGTTTATATATATAATATATGTATATAAATATATATAAAAACTTAAATCACTTTTCTGTACACCAAAACTAACACAAAATTGTAAATTAACTATACTTCAATAAAAAATAAATCAAACAAAATAAATAAGGCTTTTCCTGGCCCCTCTATCTTAAATTTCAACCACCTAGTCCTAGTTCAACATAATATTTTTATCTGTTGTATTTATCTTTTTCCTCCCTCCACAATCTAACATGCACACCTATATCACAAGGTTGGCATTTATTCCCCACCCTGACCTGCTTAAACAGCTTTTAATTATAATTTTGCAAAAATCTCACAAATTTTATTCAAATGGGCCATTTTTCTAAACCCTTAATAAAATTAAGAGCATAGCACTATGTTCTGAATTTGCAAAAAACATTTCAGGGGATAGTAGGAATCAATTCAATGTTTTCTGGTTTCTTGTTTTATTAAAGTAATAGAGATTAGTAGGCCAAAGGATAATTAATATTTAAAATGGGATGTTTCTTGCAAATATTTAGTATCTAGGAAGTTTTGGCTATTGATTAAAATATGTGGTGAGTAAGTCAAGTGTGTAACATAATGAAATGGCAAGTTAAATGTTGGGGTGAGCTGTTCAAGGGAATATTTTTACATTATGTAGCCATAAATACATTATCTACAAGTATGTTTAAATATTACCCATTGAGCAGCCAAAGTGATACTTATATAGCATAAGGCAGATTATGTCATCACTCTTTCAAAATCCTCTAATGCCTCTTTACATTACTTAGTATAAAACTAAAAGTTATCACAATTGCTTGCTTAGTCACTATCTTCTGACTATTACTCAAACGTCACCTTTTGACTTGCATTCCTCATGATACTATTTAAAGTTGCATTACTTTCTGTCTTCTATTCCCCTTTTCATTGTTTGATTTTGCTATATATTTACTTATTTCTTTATGCCTTTCTCCACTACAAATGTAAGCTATTCAAACACAGAGATTTTCATCTGAATTTTTCACTAATTTGTTACTTTTGTCTATAATATCACAAAATCAATCAGTTAACTCAGGTGTAAATTCCTCAAATCTACACACAGTACAAATGCACACATAGCCACTCAAACTAAGTATTTATATGGACTAAGTAGAAGTATAAAAAACATGATTTATTTTTAAATTATCAAATTTTCCTAATTTAGAAGTATAACAATTTGAAATAAACTTAAATTTGAAATTAAAATTTTCAAGAATTAATTGAAAGACTCATACACCACTATCAAGTAGGATTAATTCCAGAAATGCAAGGACGGTTCAACATCTGCAAATCAGTAAGTGCATTACACCACATTGATAAAATGAAGAATAAAAATCATAAGATTATTTTCATAGAGGTAGAAAAAACATTTGACAAAATTCAACATCCATTTTTGATAAAAACTCTCAACAAAGTAGGTACAGAGTGAACATACCTCAAAATAATAAAGGCTATATATGACAAGCCCAGAGCTAACTTTATACTCAACAGTGAAATCTGAAAGCATTTGCTCTAAGATCAGGAACAAGACAAGGATTCCCACTCTCACCACTATTATTCACATAGTATTAGAAATCCAGCCAGAACAATTAGGCAAAAGAAAGAAATAAGGCATCCAAATTGGAAAGGAAGAAGTAAAACTGTCACTGTTTGGGGATAACTCAGTATCACACATTAAAAAAGCCTAAAGACTCCATCAGAAAACTTTTAGAACTAAAAAACAAATGTGGTAAAGTTTACAGATACAAAATAAATACACAGCAATCTGTTACATTTCTATAAAATAAGAATGAACTCTAAGAGAAATTTAAAAACTAATCTAATTTATAACTGCATCAAAAAGAATAAAATACCTAGGAATAAATTTAACCAACAAGATAAAAGATCTGTATATAGAAAACTGTAAGACATTAATGAAAGAAATTGAAAAAGTCACAAATAAATGGAAATGTATTCTATGCTCATGAATTGGAAGAATCAGTATTGTTAAAATGGCCACACTACCTAAAGCAATATACAGATTCAATGCAACCTCTATCAAAGTTCCAATGGCATTTTTTGTTTGTTCGTTTACAGAAATAGAACAAGTAGTCCTAAATTGTATGGAATCATAAAAGGCCTGAATAGCCAAAACGACCTAGAGAAGGTAAAACAATGCTGGATGCATCATGCTCTCTAATTTAAAATTGTATTAAAAAGCTATAGTAATTAAAATAGTGTGGTATTAGCATAAAAAACAGACTCACAGATCATTAGACAAGAATAGAGAGTTCAGAAATAAACCCACTCATATATTGTCAACCAATTTACTGCAAAGGAGCTCAGAATATAAAATAAGGAAGGGACAGTCTCTTCAACAAATGGTGCTGGGAAAACTGGAAAGCCACATGCAAAAGAATGAAACTGGACCATTATATTACACCATATACAAAAATTAACTAAAAATGAATTAAAGACTTGAATGGAAAGCCTGAAACCATAAAAAAATCCTATAAGGAAACACAGGTGTTAAGTTCCTTGACCTAGGTCTTGGCAATGATTTTTTCAATCTGACACCAAAAGAAATGAAAGCAAAAATAAACAAGTAGGACTACATCAAACTAAAAAGCTTCTGTGCAGTAAAGGAATCCATCAAAAGGATATAAAGGCAACCTACTAAAGGAGAGAAAATATTTGCAAACCATTTATTTGATAAGAAGCTAATAATCTAAAATACATAAAGAACTCACACAACTCAACAGCAGAACAACGATCTGATTAAAAAATGGGCAAAGTGTCTGAATAGACATTTTTCCAAAGAAGGCATACAGATGGCCAATAGGTCCATGAAAAGATGCTCAACATCAGCTGTCATCAGGGAAATGCAAATCAAAACCCAAAGAGGATATCAATTCACACTTGTTAACATAGCTATGATCAAAAAGACAAGCCATAACAAATGCTGGCAAGGATGTGGAGAAAAGAGAGCCCTTGGGTACTGTTGTTGGAAATGTAAATTTGTGCAGTCACTAATGGAAACACTATGAAACTTTCTCAAACGTCTGAAAATAGAACTACCATATGATCCTGTAGTTCCACTTCTTGGTATTTATCTGAAGAAAATTAAAACACTAATTTAAAAAGTATATGCATCCCCATGTTTATTACAGCATTATAATAAAAAAATTTATTGAAGTGTAGTTGATTACAATGTTAGTTTCAGGTATACAGTTAAGTGATTTAGTTATACACATGCATACATATGTATGTTCTTTTCAGATTATTTTTTCTTATAATAACATACTAATGGAAAAGAATCTGAAAAGAACATATACATGTATGCAGCATTATTTTGAATAACTAAGATACAGAAACAACCTAAGTGTCTTTCGGTGGATTAACAGAGAAAGAAACTGTGGTGTATATATGATTGCAATGGAGTATCACTTGGGTATAAAAAGAATGAAATCTTATTCAGTCATTAAAAAAAATCTTGCCACTTATGACAACATGGATGGAGCCTGAGGGCATTATGCTAAGTGGAATAAATCAGACAGAGAAAGATAAATACGGCATAACCTCTCTTATATGTGGAATCATATCTACTTATATATTTATACATCTATCTATTTACCCATCATCTATTGATCTACCTACCTACCTATCTATTTTAAGCTCAAACTCATAAGAAACAGAGGGTGGTAAGAAAAATGACTGCATTTTGTTTTTAGCTTAAATAATTTTTTTAAAAGAGGAGAGAAAATACATTGTGTCATCAGAGAAAAGCTATTTGAGTTAGCTGTCAAAGGACAGGGAAGGTGCATGAGACAGAAGATATAGCATAAACAAATGCACACAGCCTGTAATGCAGAGAAGGTGTGAGGAAGTGCAAAGAGGTTTGTTTGACTGGGACACAGGGTAAACAAAAGTGAGTAAGACTTCAAAAGATTGGATGTGTATTTTTATGAAAAACCTCGAATGCAAAGATTGGAAGGTTAGGTACTAAGTAGATATGGGTCAGGGCACTGAGAATTTTTCCAAACATCACAAGAGCTCTAAGGGGCTATCACAGGTTATGGAGCACACAGTGCCTTGTTGAGGCAAGGCAGGTCTTAAAACCGGTAGGATATGCCCTGCATCCCCTGAGATTCTTTATCTGAGTAAGTCAGTTCTTTCCCCAAACAGCCTCAACAAAGAAACAAAAAAGCCCCCAAACAAAAAACACAACACATAAATTTACTCCTGGAGACATAGGTTTGCAGTCTGGAAACAAGCCATTTAATTTTTCTAGATGTCTATCAATTCAGAAGTAATAGAGAAGTCACCAGAATAATATAGGGGTAAGTGGTAAATGGCTGGCTAGAGAATAAATCTGCAAACATCAGTGGTTTCAGAAACTGTACCCTGGGCTCAGAGTGAACTTTGCTCTGGTTCTGCCACTATTTTCCCCTGAGGTCACCTCATCTGAAGGCTTAAAGAGGTGCTGTTCCCCTACTGATGTTTATTAAGTGCCCGTACTTCCAAGGAAGTGGCGTCCAGTTGTGTAAAAGTGCAGGGGACAGAGGCAGTCTACAGTCCGATTTCTATGACCCTGGGGGCCTCACCACAAGCAACCTGTCTCTCACAGAGTATCCAGTTGGCTGTTTGTACCTTGTGGTTCAGTTTGTCAGAAAAAAGCACCTTATAAAGAAAGGATTTAATTCATGTCCTAGAAGAACATTTCTAAAGTTAATTTCTTTTCCCCTTGGGACACTGGACCAAACACATAATGAACTTGTCAACCTACTGAAGATTATTCTATGGCGTCTATATTCAATGACAGGTTTGATTGCACTGAATATTTAAAGAGATTTCTTTCCCTAATTTATCTGCTCTGTTGAAACTGTCATCCAACTGAGTAAATGAATAGCTTCAATTTAAAAATACATAATTTAAACACTTAAAAAATAAAATTTAAATTTTGAAATTTGAAAATGGACTTAAAATAATTCTTAGCAAATATTGACTGTGGAATACTGTAGAAATAATTAAACAAAATGCATTTTAAAAACAGTTGAAACTTTTATAAATATATGGGTTTCTGAATCATGAGGAATCCTCAACATAAACAGAGGTACCTGTCATTGATACAAAAATGAAATTCAGTTTCAAACCATAATTTCTGAATTATCTAGGAATTTTATGTTGTAACATTGTAAGCAAAAGCATTCACGATTTCAATTGTGCATTATATATGTAAATGAATCACTACGATGTACACCAGAAAGTAACACATTGTAAATTGACCATATACTTCAATGTATAATTTAATTCAATTTAATTTAAAAAAAGAAAATTGTTGAAGTTTTGACAGATCACTGTTAAATCCCACTGATCAAATTCCACAAGAAACACATGCGTAGGCAATAAAAATAATGATAAAGTTTAGTGAGCTTGCTGCAGCGAGGGAGAACATACCTCAGAGCAAGCATGGGGCATCACGTATGAGAGAACAAGAGATTTGGAAGGGCTTGTAGGCTTTTAACAGGATTTGTGTTTGGGCTGGAAATTATTACAAGTTTTTAAGGCAGTGGAGCTACTTCTTGACTGCACACTGTCAGGACTGGAGTTGTTACGGCTGAAGGAGCAGCCTGTTAGCAGTGTGGCAGTGCTCTGGTCTTGCCTGGAGTTCAGTTCAGCTCACAGAATGGTCCTGCTGGAGCATTTCTTGTATTCTGCAAGTATTATTGATGTGCGGTTGGGAACATCCTGTACTGGTTGCCAGCAGGGCCATTTCTGCTTTACACAGACTTAGTAGTTGGGAATTCATCATTTTTAATAAAACTCAGTCATCATTACAGCCAAAAAAATAAAGATGATTTTAATGCAAGCTCATAAGTGGCAGTGGACAGATGTAGACTTGGGTTCAGTGTCTTCACTATGTCTTAGTTCATTGCTTAGGCTAGTGATAAATAATGGAAAAATAGAGATTTGGACTTGATAACTGCAGGCTGGTAAAAACACATGGATCTAAGAATCAAGGACAGTGATAGACTTGATACAGAGGAATTATATAAATTTAGCAAGTGTGTTAATCATCTCTCTTCAGTTTTTCTATTGCAAAATCCTAACACTAATAATTAATTCTATGATATGCACTTAGAATTTAATGAGTGTTACAATTTTTAAAAACACACAAATTAAACGTCTTCTCAAAGTGCAAGCTAATGGTCTTTCATGCCTGCTCTAATGATTCAGTGATTCAGTCAACTAATTCGTTGGTATTTAAGCTAAAAAGTTAGCATTATCAGATATTATATATTCAACAATTCCAAGTCATGTCTCTAAAATAATATCAACAAAAACGTCCATGTTAGAAGTGTGCTTTTTATCTTTTGAGCTCCTTCAGCCATTTCTGCCACCCCCATCTCCCAGTGGCAACCATCTGTCTGTTCTCTGTATTCCTGAGTTTGTAGGGGCTTTTGTTTTTTTGATAAAAAGTTGAAAGTTCTAATTATAAGATAAATAAGTTCTGGGTATACAATGTGCAGCATGATGACCATAGCTAATAATATTATGTTATATATTTGAAAGTTACTAAGACAGTAGATCTTAAAAGTTCTCATCACAAGAAAAAATGTTTATAACTATAAAAGATGATTGATGTTAAAAATTATCATGATGATTCTTTCACAATATATGCTAATATCAAGTCACAATGTTGCACACCTTAGACTAACACAATGTTACATATCATTATATCTCAGTACAACTGGAAAAATTTTTTAAGAGAAGTGTGCTCCTCTGTGACAGTGATTTATAACAATTATTTTTTGAATTCTCATTAGGTACAACCTACATTTCTCTATTTCTAAACCCACATAAGTAGCTTGAAATAAACACACACACACATATACGCACATATACACACTCGCAATGTCATTTGGAGAAGGATTAAAGATTGTTTACAAAGAGAATTATATAATAAAAATAAAAATATATTAATAATATAAATGTTTATATAAAATTTGGCATGGGCTAAGTATAGAAACTGGCATATAAAAAACATAATTTCTGTGTGAAATACAAAAGAGATGCTTGCATCTTTTATCAAATAAAACAGGACTAACTAAAATCTTTTTAAAAATTATTTTGTGTTAAAAAGCACATTCATAAAAAACAAGGTGAAGAGTTGTGGGAGTGGTGCAGTATAGACAAGAATATTTATAAGAAGAGATTTAAGGCAGGCTGATAGTTTCCCTTCAATGGACTAAAAACCCAAAGGACAGAAACGTAAAAGAAGCCAACATTTGGAAGAAAGAAAGAGGACAAAAGGAGGGGGGATTTCAGAAGAACTTGTTTTAGTTAAAAGTAGACTGGAAACAAAATATGTAGCGGCATTGTGGTAGGCTGAAAAATAGCTCCCCACAGATACCGGGTCCTAACACCTGGAACCTAGAAATAGTACATTATAAACTAAAAGTTCTTTACAGATATAATTAACTAAGGATCTTGAGGCAGGGAGATCATCCTGAATTATAAGGATGGACCCTAAGTATATTTATGTATCTCCTTATAAGAGGCAATTAAAGGGACACTTCACACATGTGGCCCTCAAGCGTGCACACACAGGAGAAGTAATGTGGAAATAGAGTAGGACTTGAAGATGCTGGCCGTGGACTTGGGAGTGATGTGGCCACAGCACAACGGAAGTCAGCAGCTACTAGAAGGTGAAAGAGGAGAGGAGTAGATTCTCTTCTACAGCCACCAGAGGGAGGCCTGCTGACACCTTGGTATTAGACCAAAGAATGGTTTCAGACTTCGGGCCTCCCAAATTGTTAAAAAATAAATTAATAAATTTCTTTTGTTTTAAGCTCTCCATTTATGTTAATTTGTAACAGCAGGCACAGTAAACTAATCCAAGCACTATACACAAAATAGATGTCAACACTGCATAGATTCTCTGATTGTTTCACTAGGCTACAAAAATTGTGAGAAATCTGTCATTTCGACCTTGACTTTTCCAATATAAGCTGAGAACCTCATAGTGACATTGCTGGAGCAGGCAAAAATGAGCCAGTGTGAATCCTTTGCAGAGATGAGGTTTTGACAGACAGGGTTTATTTTTTATAAATTGATAAATTAATTATATTATTTCTGGGAAAATTAGAAAAATTATTTATAGAAAAACCACATTAATTGTTTCCATTTTTGGGAGGGTTTTTTTTTTTCTCCCAAAAGAAATTACTCTGAGTGATAGGTGTCCTCGTAAGTATTAAAAACTAGTTCAACTTCTAGAAAGCACGAAGCATAATTATAGTATCCCATTTTTGAAAACAACACAATTTACCAAAAAAGAAGTTAAAAACATCTTTATATATGCTAAAATGATAGGAAATGGTCACAATCTCATACCATAAAGTTAGAACAGTATCTGCCGGATAAACGCTTTAATCCCAATTGGAAGAGGATGCCTGACATCTGAGTGGACAAGGCACCATTTAATGATATGGGTAGCTAGAGGGAGAAGCAGGTTGAAGTGTAATTTTTTAAAAATCGATTTTTAACAGTAATTTCATTAGGATAATTAGACTTCAAAATTAACATGTAAGGTGAGCAATTTAATATACAACTGAGTTCAGTCAAAATATAACTTTAGGACACAGTGGTACATGTTATGATTTGTCCTACGATTAGGAAGAGACTATATGTAGAGAAAAGAAGGGGGGTCTCATGAGAAAATCAGGCATTATGTCAACATTTAATTTTGAGAATCATGTTGGATAGACTTTACCTCATCCAAACAAAAGAAGAAAAGAGGACACAAGCAAATAAAATGCGGTAAACATAGGTGCTATGCAAAAATAAATGAGGAAAAATTGGGAAAAAAAGATTTAGTACAGATTTAAATTTATATAAAAAAACACAAAAAACAGGAACTCTGTTAAAATAGGAAAAGAGAAGATAGTAGGATGTGATGAAAACTGAGCCTGCCAAAGTGAAGGAATAAATTACGGAGAAATAACACAATTAGGTACTATAAAGTGGAAATGAAGCAGAAAAGGAAGAATCAATAGTGTAGAAAGACAAATCAGTTCCATGGAGGACAGCCTTAAGAAAATCATATATAATGTGAAAGAAAAAGGGCAAAGAAAGTCAGTTTATATAAAGAACACAGTAAGTAGAGGACAAAGGAGATCTGAAATAGTGATATTTTACTCTACCTGAAAAGAACAAAGGCAAAGAAAGAGGATAAAAAGGTAGCCTACATTCATTAAGCTTAGCCTCAAGAAACATCACATGTTTCATCTTGCTTCTCTTGAGCTTCTTCTACCCCCATGAGAAGATCTGTGCCCCAGCAACCATGCTTCTCTCCAGCATCTTCCAACCCTCAGCTCACTCAATGGTTCGGAGAAGACAACAAACATGGAGCAAACATGGGCTCAAGCTGCATCTTGGAGCCGATTCCCGCTGATCCCAGCCTACATCAACCAGCCCCTGGCTAACCTACTAGCATATGGTCACATATCAATAATTGTTTTAAATCAATGACTTTTTGGCTGATCTCTTATATAACATTTTCGTGGCAATAGGTGACATATGCATTGAGCACAAGAAAATATTCCATTGATCCAATTAAATTCAACTTTAAAGAAATAGATATATTGGAAAAAATGCATGAGGCACATGCACTCAGCATGTGTGAAAAAATTTGGGGGCAATGAATAAACATGAAAAGAAGCCACTTACCTTAAAAAAATTATTAAGCAAACTGATCTCAGGCTTCTAAGTGATACTGGGTGACTACAAGTCTATTTATAAGGTAACAGCTAGAGAAATTTGTAAAATCTCAAATTAGATCATTTAAACCCTCTTTTTCAGATCACACTTAGATTAAAATTCAAACTACCTTCACCTAAATGACCTGGCCCAAAGCTACATCTCCAATCTCTCATGCAACCTCTTCCATCACTTAATTTTCTCCACTCACATTGGCTTCCATGTTATTTCTATCAAAGGTAAGGATTTTTAAAGTCTCAGAGTTCTTGCATTTACTATTTCCTCTGCTTAGACACTCTCCTTCCTGATGTTGGACTGCATGCTCCCAGATGCTTGTCCTACCCATGCTTCCGAAAAACTGCCTTCATATTCCCTACATAGTATACTGAATATCTATATAGATCATATTATATTTTATATATTTATTTGTTTAATAGTTTATTGCATTCCCAATGCAATGGGAGCTTCATCAGGGTTGAAATTTTGACTGTACAGTGCTGTATAATCAGCATCTGAATAAGTATTTGAAACAGTCAGTAGATTATTAATAAATATTTTAATATATTAATAAACAAATGCTAAAAGTCAAACATCCAAATAGTTTTAATGAAATAAAGTCTCCAGTCTCCCTGTGGAAGCATGTAATCTATGTAATAGCCAAATAAAGTCTACTTCGTATCACCCTCTAGACTACTGAACAAGAAGCAGAAATAAAAACTATAAAAATCAGAACATAACAGTATGAAAGTAGTGGTGGTAGTTTTAAGTCTAGTTATACACATATAATTGTGTAAACTGTGATAATTAAGGATATGAAATTACGTTAGAGCTTATGAAAAATCCACTATGTAATGCAAAATTTATGACAATTTGTCTACAAAAAAGTCTGACGCAAAAATCTCAAGCATGAAAAATGTAATTTGGGAAGGGTGGGAGGAGAAGGCATAAGTAATTTATTAGTTTAGTTTTTATAAGGAGGGTCACTACTCATTGCTTGGTTTCTGAGGTTGATAAATCATGAAATATAGATTAAGATTTAATACAAATATGCAAAGAAAATGCTGCTAATAGAATGAAAGGCATTCTATAATTTCCAGATTATCAGAAGAAAACAGAAGTGAAACAATAATACAGATCATAAAGCATATGCTAGAAAACAAAGCCAATTGCTAGAAAACATTCAAAAAAATAGAAAATCAAGTAAGATAACAAAGCAAAACTGAAATCACATGCCAAGTCAAAACATATAAATGTAATAACTTCACACTAGGGGTTATAAAATTAAATCCAACTATATAGGGTTGTAAAATTCAACTGTATAATGTTTACAAAGAGACATGCTTAAAACCAAGTGATTTACAAGGCTTGAATGTAAAAGAATGGGAGCGATATAGGAAAAAAAAGCAAATAAAAAGAAAGCAGTGGCCACAATGTTAATGCTAGAAAGCAAATTAAATTCTGAATAAAAAATAAATAGTAGCAAAAAATGGTAAAAATACAAGAAAGGGCAAAAAAGTCTTTGTCTCCTCTGATAGTTCAAGCAGACAAAAAAGTTATGAAGAAGCTCTAAATAGACAATCTCAATATAAATTAAGAACATTGCAAAGGCACAGAAAACCTCTAAAAATCCAAGAACATTAGAAATAGTAAAAACTTCATCACCAGCAATTAAACAAAAATAATGGGAAAATGTACAAAGCTATAAGAAGAGGGACTCAGAGCACATAGAGTAAAGCAAAAATCACATTCAAGGCATATTTACAAAGTAACTATAATGACCCAGCACATTTTTAAAATCTGTGAAATATGGCCAAAGTTAGACTCAGAGGAAATTTTATAGGCTTGAACATTTTATTATTGACTAGGAAGAGCAAAAATAATTTAAGCATTGAACTCAAGAATTTAAAAAAAGAAAGCATAACAGTAATTTAAAGAATGTCCAAATAATGATATCAAAATATACAAATATGTAGGAAAATATGCTTAGTTCAACTGAGTGGATGAATACATTAATACATAAAATTTGTTCCCAGCTCTATTCTAGGTAGCTGTAATCTGTTAGTATAGAAATGATTTACAGTCAAGGTCCATCCAATTCTCAAGGAACAGCTCATCCCAATCTTATCCACTCTTAAAGAGAGCATGAGGTATAAGAAAAACTTTCCAACTACTTTTAAGAGTCATCTAAACTAAAATCATTTTTAAAATCCCTTAAAATTATGAACATATTTTAAAATATGATAATTAAATATTAGTATTTTGATTAAACTTGACTACTGTACCCTTCTAATTAACAAATTTTCTGGGAGAAATTAAGATTAAGTATCAGCCTTCTTGAATTTTAAAATAATAAAATGTTTTATCTAAGTTCAAAATATTTTTCTTTCCCTTCTTAAAAGTTCAAAGACCAAAAATTAAAGTTAAATTTAAAACTAAAATTATTCTCCTCAATCAGTTTTTTCTGTTGAGTTCCACACAAGTTCCTACTCAAAGCTGATTTTCTTTCTGCAATTCTAGCCTGTGCTCTTTTGCCTGGTAATTGGTAAAGTTTCCACACAGTCTGTGAGCTGAATTGGCTCAACATTAAGTCTGTAATGTGTCTGTATTTTTAAGTTGACAAGATTAAGTGTATAAATTAGTGCATTTTTAAATGCACACAGTCATGTAACCACAACTGCAATCATGATACATGACATTTTTGTCACTCCAAAAACCTCCTTTGTAGCACTTTCAGTCAATCTCTGGATCCTGGCAACCACTCAACTGCTTTCTATTATTATAACTTCAACTTTCAGAAATTTGTATGAATGGAATGATAAGGTAGATAGTAGACTTTTTGTCTGTGTTCTTTCCCTTTTAAGATGCATCTGTGTTGTTTCTTGTTTTTAGCAACACATAATCCCAGACTATAAACAACCCAAATGTCCACCACCTGGTCAATAGATAAACAAATTATTATACATTTACACAATGGAATCACTTATATTTTAAAGAGGCTAAGAGATTAGCCATATAACCACCAAATGTGGGAAACAACTTCATCTTGATTCTACACACCCCAGGACCTAGTTTTTAGGATCACTAAAGTCCAAGACTGAGATTTAGTCATATACAAGTGAAGGAGCAAATGTAGAAATGTACTCTCTGGTTTTATCCCAAAATCATGAATACTAGGCAGCCTGGACACCAAGAAGTCTGTGCTAGTTGTCTGGAATCCATGATGAATTCATTAACATTCAATTAGGAGAAGTCCCAACAAGAACTTAATTTTGGCATGACACATTGACCACATCTAGAAGCCAGCCGGTATATGAAATCTAACTCCTAGGCAAGGTCCCCACATTTGTTTCAGCTGGAGAATCATATTCAGCAGATTTCTGAACTGAAACTGCTATGTTACTGGAGTCTATACCACAATGGGCAGAAATTGGGGTTGAGGCAGACTGATATGAATCAAACTTCAGTTACATGCTCCTCAAAGTATTTTCCCTCTATTTTCAGTTTGATAAATTACTTGGTCATAATCCCTCTGGACACAGTATATGCATATCCAATTATTATAATTCTGTCACCTTAAACTACACTATAATATTTTTGCACAGTAGTTTTCAGTCTTGAGCTTGTGGACAAGTCTGTATATCCCTCAACAGAATCCTCTACGGCCCTGAATGCAGAATGGAATTTGATTCAGTGTATTTAGTCATGTCTACATAAGCCTAACTCTAACAATTTAAAGCTGGAAATTCCCCTGTGCTCTATAGAACAAGCAAACTGATACCTTGCATTTTAACTGCAGTAGAAATTGTTCTGCACATAAATGCTTAAAAAGACTAGAAATATCCATTTCCTTACAATCAAATCTTCACATCAGCCAAATATTCCTCAGAAATCCTGCACCTGTGTTGCAAATGAGCAACAGCCTGCAAACTGACACTGTCTGAGTCTGCATGAGTGGCCTTGGAATTGTGACTATTCTCTTGGTCATCTATAGGGCCAGTGTTGGAGAGGCTACCTATGACCTCAGCTGTTTTTATAATTAAATTCTCCCTTCATTTGTGTCCACTTACTTTGGTTCCAGTAACCCGTGGCATATTTGACATGCTGTTTCAGCCCCCATCGTAGCCACTCAACCCTTTTTACTTCCTGAAGATTTCTGAAGAAATCAACACCTTCCCCAAGATTCAAGTACCTTTTGCCATCTCTTTGCTTTTATAAACACAGCCATTCAATTGTGAACAAAAATCTCCATACAGTAGTCACCACCAAATTCAAACTACTACATGACCCCAGGCTTAAATCTTGTAGTCCAGATGCCACTAGAAACCATTAAAGTAAAAACTCTACTCAAATCCTAAAGTATAAGGCCCAAAATCATGTAGTTAGGCTCTACAAAAAGCCTCTTCTCTTGTATATGTAGTGTTTTCCTACTCCACAATGTCTCCAGTCATGCAAGATACTGGGACCTCCAACAGGGCACTCAATAAACAGTTGTACCTTCCTCAGTGAGGTCCTAAAATAATTAAAAATTTGAAAAGAATAACTTATTAGGTGGAGAACAAAATCTGACCATTATTTCTGATAGCAATTGGATTAGCAAATGTAGTTAGCATGAAACCCAAATGGCCCTCATTACTGCACTGAAAGATTAAGGAATTAGACCTACTAAACTACTGACAATATCAGGTCAAGAAATTGGTCTCCATGTAGGTAGTCTGAGCTAGTGACATTTGTAGTATGGAGAAGTAGAAGACAATCCATGACTTGCACTGGGACGAAGATCATAAAAGAAAGAGAACAGCCTGATCGACACACACCCAGTTTACTCTTCCCATAGGAGTATTGGTTAATGGGAAAAGAAATGGTAGGAATCATAGCTCTTTGAGCTCTAGGTGTATGGAATAACTGATCATGATTAAAGATAATTCCTTCCAACAGGTTTAAGCAAATTTATCTTACAATAACTCCTTCTCTTGGAAATACAGATTTGTTGTATCTTAGTTGTATTAGCAAAAGTTCTGGGAAAATTGAAACATCAAAATTCTATGTATTTTTGTTTTAAGATGATCAAAATTAGGCTATTAGGTATTTTACAATTATAACCATATTTAAAAATTTTTTAAATAATAAGGACTCTGTCCTTTTTGAATTTAGGGAAAAATCTAACTCTGTAAATGAGAAATGGCTAGAACTATGAAGTCAGAGAGACCGACTCCTCCAAGGAGAGGGAAGAGAGGCCAGGGACTGGCTCATGTGTGGCAGAACACAGGAGGAAGACATGACTGATATTAAGTGAAGAAGAATAGAGCTAATGTTTTAAAGAATTGTGAAAAGAGTGAGTATGGTCTGGAGTGATGGTATAGGACCCCCCTGGGGCCCCAGAAAATAGGAGAACTCACACTCAGTTGCAGGCTCCTTTTCACAGATCTTCATTAGATGGTTACAAGAAAAACTGCGGTAGTGGTTGAGTCCAAAGAGAACCTCTGTCCCTTGGTGCCTGTAAGAAGGGATTTACTGCTGCTGTTGGAATTGTTCTGAACTCTACCCTCTTCTTGGGCTTGTCTCTCATACTGAGAAAAAGCCTTAGTCAGGGAAGAGAGGAACAAACTCGGCTGTTGACAAAATGCAAGTAAAGTCTTGATTGAGAGTGGAAGAAGGATGAAAGAAAATTTAGAGGCGTGACAAGAAACATTCCAGAGCTCAGGATCCTATATCAAAATGACTAGAGATCTCCTTCTTCTAGGGGAACAAACTCTCTTCCACATGAGACCCACCAGAGATACAAAATTTAACTCTCATGGGGAAGAGGGGAGGAAACACTGAGAAAACCTTACTCATGAGACAAGGCTACTCCCTCCAAAACCATTCTGGTAAGAACTAAGTAACAAAAAGCAACATTTCGACACTGAAGGAAGGGAAAGATAATGGAGAAAATACCCTCTGTTGCACAAGAGTGTTGAAATGGCTGAACATCACTAGTTATACATATTGACAATATATATCTCTGGTATGAATTACCGAGAAGGGCACATCACTTTTGCATATTCTTGTCAAAAAGGCATTACCTCAAATTAGTCATGAGAAACAACACACAAATCAAATTTAGGAAACTTCTACAAAATAACCAACCAAGAATTTTCATATGTGCCATGGTCATGAAAAACCAAGAAAGACTGCGAAACTGCCATTGATGGGAGAAGACCAAAGAGACATGACAACTAAATGCCTGGTGAGATTATGGATTAGATTCTGGAATAGAAAAAGAAACACTGAAATACAGTTAACATTTGAGGTAATAATATTTTCCAGTGTCAATGTCTTAATTTTGATAATCATGCTATAGCTATGTAAAATGTTAACCTTAGAGGAAGATGAGTGAAGAGTATACAGGAACTCTCCGGTAAAACTCTTCCGTAAATCTAACTTTCAAAATTTAAAAAAAAAAAAGAAGGAAACCAATCACCAACATTAGGAATGAAATGTAGGGCATCACTAAGGATTCTACAGATAATAAAAGAAAACTAGGGGGAACGTAAAAACAAATTTATGCCAATATGTTTGACAATGTGTATGAAGTATAAACTGCTTGAAATAGATATCAACATAAACTCAAGAAAAAAAAATAGTCAAAACTGTCTTATTGTTAAAGAGTTAAATTTATATTTAAAAACCTTTCCACAAAGAAATCTCTAGGCCTAGATAATTTTGCTGATTAATTCTACTTACTATTTAAAAGAAAAATCATTCCAATTTTACATAATCTCTTCTGGAAGGTGGAGGAGGTAGGAATACATCCCTGAACTGATTTTTTTTGAGATAAGAATTCTCCTGATTTTAAACCAAACAAATGAATTACAATAAAACTGTAGAATAACCTTCATGAATATAAATGCAAAAATCTTCCATAAAATATTAGTAAATAAAATTCAGATAAATATCAATCTTGACCTGTATCTTGCACCAGGCGATACTGAAGATACGCAGGGCACTGGGAAAAAAAGCCAGATAATATATGATGATAAGGTGGAGTTTATTCTGGAAATTTAAGATTGTTCAATATATGAAAAACAATGTAGCTCTGAACCCAAAGAATGAAGAGGAAAAAAGTATGATTATCTCAATAGATGCAGAAAAAGCATTTGACAAAACACAACATCAATTTATCAATTAAAAAATCTGTAAGGGGAGTAGGCATTAATGTAAACTTTTTGAACCAGGTAAGGAGCATCCTTGAAGAAACTGTAAGTAACATGACCCTTATGGTGAAATACTGGATATGTTCCCCTTAATATTAGGAGAAGAGTAAAGATATCGGTGTTTAGTAAGTAATGTACTGAAAGTTCCAGTCAGTGCAATAAGGTAAGAAAAAATTAATAAAATATATATAGAACAAAAAGAGAAAAAATATTTTTATTTACAACTGACATGATTTTCTATGTAAAACATTTTAAAGAAGCTATAAAAAATACTTTCAGATAATAAGTTAGATTATCAAGGATATTAGATCTAAGATTAATTTGCAGAATTATTATTTATATTAGCAAAGAACAACAAAAAATTTAAAAAATTTTAAAAATACAATAAAATTTCAAAAAATATGAAATAATAATCATACGTTTTTACTGAAATTATAAGCATTTATATTAAATTAAAAATGGCATAAATAAGTGCAGCAGAATTCTTTGTTCATAGATCACCTTGGTCAACATTGTAAAGATGTCAGTTCTCCCCAATCAAGCTACAAATTGAATGCAATTAATTTAATTTAATAAAAAATTCAATTGCAATAAAAATACCAGCAGACTTAAAAGTTTTAATTGATAATTTAAAAATAGAAATTTTCAATCTGAAGCTTAAGTTTTTGCAGAAAAACAAAGGAACCAAAAGAGCAAAAACAATTTTTTTAAAAAAAGAAGAGATGGAATATACAACAAAGTTGTAATAATGAAGACAGTATAGTATTGATGAAAGGATAAATTCATAAATAAGTCAAACAGAATAGAGACAAGAATTAGACCTACTGGTATTCGTTCAATTGATTTTCAACAAAGGTAATTCAATGGAAATTGATAGACTTTTCAACCAATAGTGCCAGAACAACTAGACAGGCACAGGTTAAAAAACATCAGTCTTGACCTTTATCTTGTACAGAGCTGCAATGAGTATATGCAGGGCACCGAAGAAAAGAAAACACACTTTTTTTTTTTGGTCAGGACCTCTACCTACATGCAATTTGAAACAGCCCACATCAAAATGTCAGCAACACCCTGGCAGATCATTCATAGACAGTCCTGTGAAAGAAATATTGTGCCAATCAGAGAATGTGATTCACTCACTAAGCTGCCCTCTTGAAGTCAAGCTCATTTATTGGGCTCAGCATTATGCGTAACTCAAAAATCTCAGAGCTCCTCTGGGCATCTGGTTGACCCAATCAAGGTGTTAAAGTGTTGGGAGGGAGAAATACTGATTCAGGCTCCTGTGGGTTGTTTCAGGCACCTAAGGGGTACTTTGACCATTTTGAAGAAAGCCCTAAAAAGTAGAAGGGGATGGTACTATGTGGGACAGCCCCCAGGTGAAGCAAGAGCCCCACCTGTCCAGGTCTAAGAACAGTACTTTCTTGGACCATATAACTCAACTCAGAATGGATCATAAATCTAATGTAAAATGTAAAATTACAACACTTCTGAATAATAATGGAGAAAATGCAATGTTGCATTAGTCAAAGATTTTTTAAGATCATATACATAAAGCAGGAAACAAAAATAGAAAGAAATATAAATTCGACTTAGTCAAAATTTAAAAGTTCTGCTATTTGAAAGGGTTAAGAGAATGAAAAGAACAGGCACAGAGTAGGAGGAAATATTTACAAAGCACATATATACATAGCACACATAAATGACAGGTATTCTGCATATAAAGAATTATCAAAACTCAATTATAGGGAACAACCTAACATAAAAATGGATGAAACTCTGAATAGACATAGCTCCAAAGAAGATATGTTGATGGTAAATAAGCACATGAAAAGATTCTAAGCATCATTCATCAGGGAAATGAAAATTAAAACCACAATGAGCTATTGTAATACACTTGTTAAAGTAGTTTTACAAATTTAAAAAAAAAAGCTGAAAATTTTTAGTGTAGGGGATTGAAAGGACCAACTGGAACACTCATGTGTTGCTGCTGAGAGTTCAAAACGGTAAAACTACTTTGCAAAAGAGGTTGGCAATTCCTTATATAGTAAAACACATTCATACCTTACAACTCAGCAACCTCACTACCAGGTAATTACCCAAGAGAAATGAAATCATCTGTTCAAACAAAAACTTGTATATAAATGTTTTATAAAAGTATTATTTATAGTCACCAAAAACATGAAACAATTAAATTGTTCAGTAAACTGTAAATGGGAAAAAAAGCAGCATATCCATACAATGGAATACTACTGAGCAGTAAAAAGGAATGAACTACTGATACATCAAATGATGAGGATAAATCTATTTAAGATTCATGCATTGTGCCATAGGAACAAAACCAGGCTCAGAATATTGCATAATCTATGATTGCATTTTGATCATGTTCTAGAAAGCACACATATAAATGGGACAGTAAACAATGCTTCCCAGGGTTGGAATGGAGGCAAAGGATTAACCTCAAAAAGTTATGAGGCAATTTTTTAGAGTGATGAAAACATTCTGTATTTTGATTGTGATGTTGATTACATGATTATGCCTTTGTCAAAATTCACAGAACTGTACACCAAAAACAGGAACATTTTTCTCAATTACATCTCAACCTAACTTTAATAAAAGAGGCAATAAAAGGTTACATTAAATTTATACTTGAAAATCTTCCTTTACCTGACACCATCTTCCAGAATTATCCATCATTAACATTATTTTAGTAGATTTAGTTTTTGTAATATTAAATGTTGCATTCAGATAAGTATATTGCTGACCTCTTATCATTGGTTGCACAAATATATATAATTATATTAAGATGATCTCTATATATCATTAGAATTATATATATATATCCAGACATATCTTTTCTAATTTCTTACTTATTCTAAAATGTTTATTTTCAACTTCCAGACTCATTAGAAATTAAAAAAAATGATTCAAAGTGTTCACTTATAACTTCCACCCAGATTTCTTCAATGATAACATCTTATATAACCACAATACATTAAAAAAACTAGGAAACTGACATTAGTACAATGTTAAACTATAGATATTATCTAGGTTTAGCAGTTTTTACCTGCACTCATTGTTATTGTTGTTATTTGTTTAAGTGCAGAGATTGGTTTACAAGCCCTGTTGACAACTTCTTCCAAGTACTAAAAAAATGACAGCCATAGATAGAGGTCAACCCATTTCTTCCCACCTAGGGAGTTGGTAAAGAATTATCAAGAGGAGGGAAGGATTCTGAACATACCTCTAAGTGACCCATGCATAAAACTAACCAAAATGAACACAATAAGTGCTTTAATTGATGGTATGGAAAACAGCCCAGGTTTCAAACTGGCTTCTGGTTAGCACATAGTGGAACAAGACTTAGAAAACTAAATTTACAGGTGCACATAGTCCACAAAACCTAAATAAGTGGCATTTTGAACCTAAACAGGTTGACTGCCTGTTAAACCAGAAGAGTTAAACATGAACCAGAATCTCATAACAACAGTTAAACTGCCAGGATATAATCCAAAATCAATCATAATAACTAGAAGCAAGAAAATCTCAATTTAAATGAGAACAGATAATCTACAGATGCCAATACCAGTATGGCACAGCTGTTGGAATTATTAGACAAGTATTTTAAAACCACATTCTTTAAAATGCTTCAATAAGCAGTTATTAACACTCACATTTAAATGTTAGAAAAAATCTCAGCCAAGGAATAGACAATACATGTTTTCAAATTAAATCTTTAGAAGGACATTTTATAATTGAAAAATACGAAACAAAAACAAAAACGTCACTGAAGGAGCTCAGAAGCATAATGGAGACAACAAAAGAAAAAAAATCAATAAACTTGAAGTTCAATAGAAATTATCCAATCTAAACTGTAAAGATAAATTGAAAAAAAAAATGAGTTTAACATGCTCCACATGGCTCATGGAACCGCAAAAACAAAAGACCTAATACTTGTGTCATTGGTGTTCCAGAAAGAGAAAAAGGAAAAGCAATCAGATGAAAAAAAATTGAAGAATGATTGAAAACTTCCCAGATTTGTTCAAAACCTAAGTTTACAGATACAAGAAACTTAGTGAAGTCTAAGCAAGATAAACCCAAAGAAATCAATAACCAGACACATGAGAGTGAAATTTCCTATAATCAAAGATAAAGAAAAATCTTGAAAGCAGCCAGAGAGAAAAGATACATTATCTACAGGGTAGTAACAACTTGAACAACAGGGTATTTCTCATCAGAAAACAGGAGGCTGGAAGGAAGTAACATTTTTCAAATGCTGAAAGAGAAAGATGGACAACCCAACACGTGATTCTATATTTAGTGAAGATATCCTTTAGGAATGAAGGAGAAATAAAGACATCCTCAAATTAAGAAATACTAAAATTTTATTGCCAGCAGAATTGCTTAAAATACTTTCTAATGGAAGTTCTTCAGTCGTAAAGGAAGCAGCATAAAATGTGGGATATAAACATGTTTATACATGTTTTTCAATGACATAAAAACTTGATTTATTGATTTATTTTAATTATACACTATCAACTATTTCTTTTGAGCTATGATACTCTTCGTTTTTAATTGATTGATCCTCCAGACACTCAATCTATAAAATAAACCTGTATTAAATTTCTAGACATCTATAAATGCTAGTGTCTATAAGTCACAGGGTTAATTTCTACTTATCCTTCATGTCTCAAAATTTTTTTCTTTGGGTTTATTTCCTAAAGTCTCTCAGATAGTTTATATGTTTCTACATATGCTACTGTTGCATGGCATTTCTCCTCTCATGATATCTATCACACTTTAAGTTACTGGTTTATTGTAAGCTATCTTAGAGGGACTGTGGCTCTGTTTTTCAAAAATTATATTGCACCATCTAGCAGACCATCTGACCCATAATAAGCACTGAAAATAACTGAATAATAATATAGTGGGTACTTTCTGATTGTATCTGTATTTAAAATAAGTAAGTAAACTTAAGAAAAATTACTAGTTTTTTCTTATAACATTTTTCTTATCCTATTAAATATCAGATTTAAAATTTTATTTTCTGAAATTCTCAGATTACCAATTATAAATGAAAAAGGGTATCTATTTAGCATTTAGTGTCTTATATAGACTATCTCATTAAATTCTCACAGCAATTTATGAAATTGGCACCATTATTTCCTCTATTTTTATAAAGGAGAAAACTGAGCCACAGAGATGTTAATCCACTCTTCTAAGTCATAACTGGTAAGTGACTGGGCAGGATGTGGATAAATGAAATTTTAATAGGTAGTTCAACAATTTGTTATTTTATAATTCCTAATTTTTGTTACATTTAAAGAAAAGATTGCTTCCAAAAAAGATCATTCCTCATTTGACATTTCTGCAACTGGTTATTTTCCATGCTGCCCATTTCTTCTAGGTAATATGATATATTGTGGTAGATAAGTCTAGAATAGTGGTCATGCATAGGTGAGGTTTCATCACATTCTTAAGCTTAACAAAACTATGCAATTAGATGATGACATTCAAATGTACTTTTGGAAGTGTCAAGATTAGACTACAAGTGTGACCTTAAATAATCTTTATGCTCAGCACATATTCAAACCATTATAAAAAGGATCACTTTGAAAAAAATCAACATGTATAAAAATAACACTTATTTCTTACTATATATCACATACTTTTCTGAGCAATTAATATATAATTAAATTAAACCTTTATAATTCCTTTATGTGAGATACTGTTAGTTTCCCTATTTTGTAGAGAAGGAACTGAGGTCTATGGAGAAAAATTAACTTGTTCAACAAAACACAGGAAATTATTAGTTGCAAAGATTTCATAAATTTGTATATTTCAAAGGGCTCACCAAACTCCCAAGAGCATACTCACAGTAAGGTGTTTATTTAAATGTACAGAATGAGAGTATGCATGCAAGCATTGAGAATGTGAGAGACATCCAGACAAAATCTTATCAGGGTCCTTATGCACAAATGGGCATGCTGTCTCTGCATTAAACTATTAAGATCTGTGTCCTGAATCCTGGTTTCAGAACAGCCCAGGGCAGAAGTTCCAGTGGGGACTTTTTATGCCCCTCTGATCAGCTAGTCAAGCTGAGATGTCTAACCACTTAGGTCAGATGAAAACTGCCAATAAACAAATCAGCTCTGAGTGTCACCATGGGAGTTTAACACCTTAAAAAGTAAATCATTAATTCCATTGCCTTTATATTAGCCAATAGTCAAAGTTAGATATGGAGGCATCCCCAGAGTAAAGCTAGAGTTTCCCAGGTCCAGCTGTAAATGAACAGTAGCCAACACTGTGCTGGAACTTGGATTTTAATCCTGACATTCTGGCTCCAGAGATCATGCTCTTAAAACTATGTTATTGATGCAACAGGGGAAACTTACTATTCATTTGGCCTAATGTTATTTAGTAAAAGTGATAGAAACAGGTCTCATTGTGGTAAATTGATGCGCTTATATTAATAATATATGAGTTGATCATAATTTTAATAGCTGACATTTACAACATTATGAAGTAGAAAATTTTATAAGTATTCCCATTTTACAGGCAAGGGAACTGAGGCTTAGAGAGGGTATATAATGTTATATAGCTGTTTTTGGAAGAGCCATCCATCCATCAATCCATCCTACCACATTGGTAACAAGTTTAAAATCTGGAGCTAGGCTGCCTGGATTATAGCGCTGGCTTAGCCCCTCACTAGCCATGTGCTTTAGATCACATTTCTTCACTGTTTTGTGCATCAGTGTCCTTATTGCTAAGCAGGAATAACAGGGGTACGTATGTGTAGCATAATCTTCATTGTGAGGATCAAATGAATTGATATATGTATGGCTCTTAGAACAGTGTCAGGCACATGATTAATACTATATCATCATTATTACTCATGCAATAAATGTTTATTGAGTGTTTACAGGATCTGTTCTAGACACAGAGGATACAGTAATGAATAAACCAAAGTCAAAGCTCTCAAAGAGTTTACATTTTAGTGGGAGAGGACAGGCAATGCTTAAAAAAGTAAATGCGAACTACACCAAGTGAAGATAAGCACAACTGAAAAAATTAAACAGACAAACATTTTAGAGGGTGATGAATGGATGGGTCTATTATATATATATGATTTGAGACAAAACCTAATAGAAATGAAGAGAGATGCAGCCAACTGGGAAGCAGAATTAATGGCAGAAAACAAATTGCAAAAGCACTAAGGCAGGTGTATATTTGGACAGCATAAGGAACAGCAGAGAAGGACAGTGTGGCTGATACAGCATGAGTAGGGCACAGGTCATTGAGGTGTGGAGGTAGGGAAGTGGGGAGAAGGCAGATCATGCAGAGTTTGTACAACATAGGGACTTGGGGCCTTATTAAGAGTGTTTAAGAAAGATTAATAACAGAATCTAAGTTACATTTTAAAATATTCTGTTAGTTCCTGTGTGGAAAACAGATAGCGTGCTTGAAAAGTGGCAAGGATGGGAGAAAACCATTTGAGAAGAACTGATAATTGCTCAGTTGGGAGCAGTAGATTGACATGAGTAAGTCATCTAAAACTGAGTACATTGGAATGGTGAAACTAGCATTTAACCTGAATCTGCTTAACCTCAAATCCCATAAGTCTCTGACCAGACATGGGACAAATACCTTCCTCCTCTAACTCCCAGGATTCCATGGTATAACTAAGTCATGTGTCTGCTTCTCCAGCTGAGGGAGGACCCTAGGGACCCGTTAAGCTAGTCCCTTTCCCCACCATGCCCTAGAGCTTATGTTCCCTCCCAGGGTCTCAACTCTTTCTGCATTTTTTTTTTCCTGGGAAAACTCACTTCTAGTCTCTGCCTAGATGATAACTAAGATTCATTGCAAATCTATGACTCCATCTAAAATCTTTCCAAAATTCCCCAAGACTGTTTATAATTTCCTATGGAAAAAATTCAAATCCAAAACAAAATAAAAACACCCCGGCATAGTAAACTCAAAACTCAATATCTAACACTCTCCCCCTAATATAAGTCTGCTTATTGTCCAACAGACAAACCTAAATTTATGCTTCCTTTATCCCGGTGCTATCTCCGTGAACGACAATGTTTTGAAAACAGATATCAAGGCACATTGACAACTAGAGATGAAAAGCAGTTTTCAACTTATACACCAACTTTTAACAATCACTAGTGGCTGGCTGGATTAGAAATGAGAAAGCACAGTGCAGCCAACCTCTCACATCTCTTTCACATACACCTAATTGAAGTTCAATATAATTATTCTTTTATTAAGCAAAGGTTCCTTTAAGCAAAGTGAAAATACATTGAAGGTTGGGAGGGTATCTGAGTAGGTGATTTTTATTCTAAATTTTATGTAAAATCCCATAGAGCATGCTTATTACAACACAAGACAAGATTTTTTAAGACTTGTGATATAATTGGCCATATATTTAATTAGAGGCGTATCTATTTGTTTGAGAGACAGTAAGGACCTTGGATAAGCATGGATCTTAGAATCTCTGACTTAGTGGTTACACTTAAGAATCTCTCAGTCAATGTAAGACTCTACTCTAAAGCAACCCTTGACAGACTTCCAGATTCTGCAGGAGCATGTTCAACAATGTAGTCATCATGAACCCTTATGGTGGCAAATGCATTTTAAGAACTCTAATTATTAGACCATTCTTTCTTATTAAAGAAGGAGTTATGGAGATACTAGAGAAGAGAAACATAATGAATTCCAAAGTAGTATGCTGTTCAAGCATTTTTACAAACTAAATCCAAATAGCTGGTCTACCTGCTTCATTGTTTACCCTTTAAATGAACCTAGTATACCTTCACACCTGTAACCATGGCAAACATCTCTAAGCCAACCTCACATTAGTCCTTTCTCTCTCTACCTGAATATGAACAAGTTTTATCCTCACTGTACCTCAAACTCTATATCTGTAAACAAAAAATTGGTAATAAGAAGGTCCATTCCTTAAATATGTAGAGAGTTAAATGAATTAATATACCTAACGTGCCTAGGACAGTGCCTAGAACAAGTAATTTATGATAGGTATTACTGTTGTCATTGTTACTTTCTTATTAATATTATAATTTCTTACTTTTTCTTATTCCTCACTTCTAATTCTAGTCCATTATTTGACCCTTGTTGGCCATACATTTCCTTGGACTGGAGTCATCTTTGGCATTTGCCACCTGATTTGATTTTTGGCATATCTCAGACTATGACCCTTCATTTTGTCCTTGAGCTTCACATGCTAGGAAACCACTTGCGAACTGCACAAGCTGGACTGCCCCTCATTAACACGACCTGGCAGTCAAAGTGAGAGGAGAAGAAAATTCCTGGAGTAAAACTTGCTCCAGGGCTTCCAAATGCTGCAGGTTCACATGCAAAAATCTGAAGTCAAATTTCTAACCAGATAATTTTTTCACTTCTAAAATTCGTATCAGCTGTTGATCCTTGGCACAGACTGTGAGCTGTGCAATTCTAACCTCCCACCTCCCATCTTCATGGCATATTGTCATCACAATTCCTGCTTGGTAAGTTTTGAAGCGTCCTTTGAGACTGTTGTTTTTGTTAAAGTTAGCTTTTTAACAAACAACAAAGACCTAAATTTTCACCTCATTCTAAGAAACGCGCATCTTTTGATGTCTAGCAGCCGAATCAGTGCTGCCTTTCCTGCTACCTTGACGGCTACCTGCAGAGGCTACTTGGGCTTCAGGGTGGTTAAGGATCACTGAGAATTTTCCAACAATACCTTTTTATCGCTGAGGGGCCAATGTTTTGGTGATCCTTAAATCTACTGATGTTTTCACTGCTTTTTTCCAAAAGCCAAGTAAAGGTAATTGAATCTTCTGGATTTATATTTTTATTTCTCTTTTGGTATTTATGACTCTCTCCTAGCCCTTTTAGAGGGAGCTCAACAGAGAACTTCCTGTGCAACTCAGAAGTTTCTTTAGATACTCATCCTTTTAGATTTTATTCAGAACAGCTTTGAATATATTTTAGGATATTTATTTCTCCAGCTTTTTATTACTCTTACCTTCCTTTGTATTTATTTGTAATAAATATCAAATACAACTCATACCTCCATTCTTACTTGCTTTTGACAACCAAATCTATGAATGACCCACCATTAGCATCTCAATCCTATTCCAGCCCTTGAGTCAGCCCTATATTAAGGAGCCATACCTAGCCATGACTTTAAAAATATATTCTGCATAAAACTTTAAAAAAATTGTGTTTAAATCTAGGATATTGCTTCCCAAACTCATGAAGAAAAGCCAGATTTCTTGAACCTATCTTTCATAGATTGATTCTTCTATAAAACACACCTACACAAAAACAAAAATGACTAAGAACCAGAGAATGAAATTTCAAAAAGTTCACTCAAATTATAAACCCCAATTTTTAATGCTAAAACTACATTTCAATAAATACAATAAAAACATATCATAAAATGTATATTAAAAATAAACACACAGGCAATATATACAGAAAGTGATTTTACATGCATAGCTATTTGATCTTTCGCAATGCAAATAAATAGGATGCTATTAGTGAAATGAAATTATCCATATTTAAGGTGTATTTGCATACTTTGAACATTATGTATATCAGTATATAAAGTTTTAAGTGATGAGTTTGCTTCTTATTTGTCAATTTATCTTATCTAAATTGGTTTGATGACAATGATACAGCAACTGACACTCTGTAGCTAAACGGTTTCTAGTTTTTCTTATTTTATCATCACTCATAGGAGAAAACAATCTAAGTATTTGAATGAGAACAAAAGAAAAATTTAAAGCAATTTTAGCAACCTCAGGATAGCTTTTTAAAAACTTCTAATCAAAATGGAGCAAAAATTGGGATGATGTATTTTTAAAATTTATCTTCAATTTTTCATCAATAGCCAGTCCAGACAATTTATCTTATAAATTATAGCTAACTGAAATAATAATTTGATGAATAAATAAGTCATGGAGTTTATACTGTTTTATCTATTTTTCTTCTGGATTAAAAAAGTTGCCTAATGTTAAGTAGCCAAAAAAATAACTTTCCTCTCTTCTCTAAAAATGTCAGGTTACTTTCTGTTTGTGCCATATAACAACTTAATCATGGAAGCGATAAACCATAATATTCAGAGGTCCTGATCACTTAAAATGCAAGGGTTTTATTTGATGGTTTTGGTCATTGGGGATCATCTTAGAATTCTACCAGAAATATTACTCTTTCTTTGCAAATCCAATGCCTTAAATACATAGTTGGCAAGTAACATATACTAATAAAAGACATTTAAAAAATAGACCGTAAATGTTACATTATTTTATGCAAGAATGAGCAAATAAATTTCAGCAATAATTAGGAAACAGAAAATAAAATTCATGCCTTAACCCCAAGATGGCTGCCAAATGCTGATGATCTGAATATAGACTATATGTTTCTGATTGAGTGGGGTGGAGTTAATGGAGGGCGCTAATATTTGGTTTGAACAACAGCATTTTAGCTAAAATACCAGATATAATATAACCTTTTATTTTAATGTAAGTAATTTCATTTTTTCTTTCCTGATCCCTATTGGCATAAATGCTTTGTCTATTACTTTCCAAATGGCATAAGCACAGGCTTAAAATTTTTATATCATAAAAATAAATGTAATCTATCTTTAAAGAGATCTATGAAAACATATTTGGAGAATCACCTGGTAATACAGTAATAGCTTCAGATGTCTCTTAGAAAGATTTCACACTCTATAGTTAACTACTTCTCTTTAAATCATTTATCAGCATCTCTGTATTCATGTATTGAATCCCATCCCTAGGAATGAGCTTTAATTCTCACCATCTGTGCCTTGGCCAGGAATGTCCATATTCCTTTAATGCATAAATACATCCCGGATATTTCTCATTCTGTTAGTAAGAGCTGTGAAGCACAGAAAATAATGTTTCAAAGAGGAACCGCAAGGGATCATTTATTGCTCCAGCACTTTGAAAAATCTATGAAATTCCTTTATGGCTTCTTCATTATATTTTCAATGGAACAATTAGTTTGAGTGGCTACAAACACTGAATTTTCATGACCACATTAGCCTTTGAAGCCAAATTATTGAATGCATTATTCTCTATGCAAAATATAGTGGGATAGGGCGCGTTTTGTGATTAAAAAGCGTAAGTTGCCTCAACTGGAAAACTAGTTGAGAGTTAATTTCCTAACAGCCTATCTGGTCACATTTTAAAACCTACTCAGTTTGCATAATTCAGCAGTTCCAAGGATATATTTTACAAGTCTTGAGAATAGTTACTCTGACTTTTTCAATATTTAGTAAAGCTCTTGCAATGAATGGTAACATCTCAAATACAAAAGTAGTCCCTTGAAAACCTTGGTTGCAGTTTCTAAACATAAGACATTTTCATGCCCATTTCATTCAAGTACACGCTATAATTACCTCAGCATTACTAAGAGCACAATTCTAGCACCAACTGGAGCAATTTCCCACTGCTTGACAGAGTGAAAGCATGATGAAAATATTTTCAGACAATATAGCTTTATTTCTCTTGGACCTTACCTGTTTCATATTTTTAAATTCTACAAAATTCAGGTAATACAAGGAGGTTTTGACTCCAGGCCAAGGGCTGGCAAATATTTTCTATAAATAAAGATGTAGTAATATTTTAATCTTTGAGCCATAAATTCTGTGAGACAACTACTGGACTCTGCCTTTGTAGCATGAAAGCAGCTGTGGACAATGCCGCTAAACAGTGTTTCAATAAAACTTTACTTACAAAAAAGATGGCTAATGGGATTTAACCCTCAAAACCTAGTTTGCCAGTGTTTGCTCAAAACAATAGAATAAAACATCCCTCTCATTTTCTCAGGCCAGAACTACTTTTCTGATTGGTGAGGCAGTCATATCAAGACACGAATATATTGTGCTATTTGGAAATTCCGTATTTGTTATAGAGGTTCTACTTCATTTAGCAGCCTTGTGATGGTTAGTTTTATGTATCAACTTGGTAACATCACAATGCCTGGATATTTGGTCAATCGTTTGTCTGGAGGTTGCTATGAAGGTACTTTTTGGATTAACTTTTAAATCAAGACTTTGAATAAAGCAGATTATCCTTCATAATGCTGGTGGGCTTCATCTAAGCAGTTATTGAACAGTATCTTCAAACTTGATGACTTATCAAGTGCAGTTGTAGAAGTTTGGCTCATATGTATCTCTGTGAAACATGACTTTTCACTTAAATAATTACTCTTCTGAAATAATCTTGCTTATTTATTTGTACATGTTGAAAGTGAGGTGATAGATGTTAATTGACTGGCTTCATTACAGCAGCAGAGGTTTGCAGAAAAAAAAGCTTATATTGTTAACATGATATTCTTCAAATAGAAAATCAGCTAAATTAATTTCAACAATGGTTTAGTCTTTTCATCCATTTCATGGAATCAATTAGTAAGGCTTTTGGCATGAAAAACCTGAATCCTTGGGATTATTAATATAAATTCAGGTAGGAAGTTCAACATTCAAGACAAAATTGTGTTTGTAATAGTAACACATTTAATACAAATTTTGGTATAGCACATGATCTTGGTAAACACATCACGTAGTAAATGAGAAAACTATGGAGTAGAAATATATTTGCAATTGTTTAATATACACATATAATAAAAATGGCATCTAAATAGGTTGTAACATTAAATAAGGGAAATTGTCAAAATTTAAAAATATTTTAAATATAATTACTTGTTACATAAAAATGTTGAGATAAAAATATAAATTTCTGTGTGTTAGAATATATTGATAGCTGCCTCTATCAGTTAGATTTTGGCAATGTTTTTATCTTTGAATAACTACTTTGTAAATTAACCTAACTTTGCTAAAATGGCATTACATTTTTTTGTGAGTGCTCTACATTTTGGTTGCAACTTGTATAAAATTAGTTGAAAGTTTTCAGTCAACACAGATGAGTGGAGCCAAAATAATTTCAAGATTTTTGCTAACTAAAATTGATGTAAAAAAAAGCTCTCAAACTGATATTTCTTTCTACAAAATAATAAAACAAATCACAAATTAAACAATAAGAGTTCAAATAGTGAAATTTGACTTTATTTTATCTGAGCCTTAAGAGAAAAATATCTTAGTTCTTTTCTACCATTTGAAGAATTTTTAAAGTATATCCTTTAGTAGCATTAAGTACACTCATTGAGCAAAGATCACCATCATTTTTGAACATTTTTCATCTTCCAAAATTGAAACTTTGTACCCATTAAACAGTAACTCCTCAGTCCTCCCCTCCATCCCCTGGCTACCATTCTTTTCGTCTCTATGAATTTGATTATTTTAGCTACTTCATATAAGTGGAATTACATAGTATTTGTTTTTTTATGACTGGTTTATTTTATTTAGCATAATGTCTTCAAGATTAATCCATCCTGTAGCATTTCAGAATTTCCTTCCTTTTTAGAGATGAACAATATCCCATTGTATACTATACTTTGTTTATTCATTAATTTATTTATGGAGACTTGGGTTGTCTCCACATTTTGACTATTGTGAATAGTTCAGCTATTAACACGGGTGTACAAACATCTCTTGGAGTCACTGCTTTCAATTCTTTTGTGTATACATCCAGAAGGGAATGACTGGATCATATAGTAATTCCATTTTCATTATTTTGAAGAACTGCCATGCTGTTTTCCATAGCAGCCACACCATTTTACATTCCCACTAACAATATACAAGGGTTCCAGTTTCTCCACATCCTCATCAATACTTGTTATTTTCTGTTGTTTGTTTTATAGTAACCATCCAAATGGGTATGAATGGTATCTTACTGTGGTTTTGATTTGTAATTCCTTAATGATTAATGATACTGAGCATTTTTTCCTGTGTTTATTAGCCATTTGTATATTCTGTTGGAAAAAATAATGTCTATTCAAGTCTTTCCCCCATTTTTAAATTAAATTATTTGATTTTTGTTGAATAGTAGGAATTCTTTATATATTTTGAGTATTGGCCACTTATCAGATGGACGATCTGCAAATGTTTTTTATCCATTACATAAAATGACATTTCACTCTACTGATAGTTTCTTTGGCACACAAAAGTTTTTTAATTTTAATGAAACTCAATGTGTCCATTTTTCCTGTGCTGCCATAGCCAAGAATCCATTGTCAAATTCTATGTTATAAAGTTCTTACCCTATGTTTTCTTCTAAGATTTTTAGTTCTGACATTTAATCCAATTTTGAGTCAATTTTTGTATACTCCGGTAGTAAGGTTAAGAATTCAACATCATTCTTTTTCATGTGGTTATCCAGTTTTCCCAAAACCATTTGTTGAAAAGATTTTTCCCCCCATTTAATACTTTTAGAACTCATGTTGAAAATCATTTGTCCATATATGAGAGGGTTTATTTCTGGGCTAGCTACCCTATTCTAATGGTCTTTAATGTCTGTCTTCATACCAGTATCACATTGTTTGATTACTGTAGCTTTAGTGTAAGCTTTGAAATCAGGAAGTGTGAAACTTCCAAATTTGTTCTTTATTTTCCCAAGGTTGTTTTATCTATTTAGAGATTTCAAATAAATTTTAGAACAATTCTTTTTCTATTTCTGTGAAAAAAAAGTCACTGGGAAGAATTTCTAATTTTTAATTGAATATATATATTTTAATATTGGAGTAAAATAAATTGAAAAAGACCACATTACAGCATCTAAATTTGGTAAAATTTAAAAGAATTATAGAGACAAATTAATTGTCAGAATTTTTTCTAGAAAAATATTCTTGTGTATAATTTGTTTTCTTTAGTCCTCTTTATACAGAGCAATCACCAGAGCTCCTCCCACCAGTGTAATACGGGGTGGAAATGGGGTTGAAGATTGCACACTCCCTTTAGAGTTCATGTAAAAGGAAATAATGATATTAACCACACTTCATCTGAGATCTTCAGACATTTGGATTCACATATTATAAAGAAAGAAACATCTATATTCAAGGTTGGGGGTAAGATTTCATACAAATCCTATTTTCCATCTAAATAATATTATATATGTTATGTATGTATATATTAATTTATTTATTAACAGTAAAAAATCATGCATGTGTCCAACATTAGATATTACTTATAATACAAATATCACTTCTAATCTTAGGGTAAATGAGAGATTACAGAGAGAAGTATCAGTTTATCTCATGTTCGGGGGGCTCCTATCACTCTGCCCCATGTTCTTGGGGATAATCCCAACAGAGCAGCCCAATGATTCTTTCAGAAATTAAGGGACAGAGTATAGTGGGAAACAAGATCACTTCCATATAAAACTAGCTATTCCCATGGTCCTATCCATCAAGCTTGCTTTGCTATAGTGAACTTTTAGGCACCTAGGAAATTGATAACATTTCTGTAAGATGAATAATTGTGTTCAGACATAACAGGTTATAGACAGAAAATTATGTGTATTCTCTATAGTAAAAAACCTAGGTGTTATGGAAATAAATGGAATTAGAAAAATGCTGATAGTAATAATGAAGACAAACTATCAGCAAAACATTAATGAGCCAAGAATTTGCAAATCTCTGAGAACCTTTAGCAAATCGTTAGTAACAGTGACACGTTAGAAAATCTGTGGCCTTATTATGCCCAATGATATTCAATTAACATTGTCATTTATTACAAATTATTAATGCAAATAAACATTATATTTAATGTTTGTATCCTTTCATTTGTTCTGCTTTTTATTCTTTCATTGAAATATACCTATTTATAAATTTATATACAGTATATATCTTAAAGGTGAAGTAAAAAATCCTTGATTACCCAACTTAATATTTTAAAAAGAAAAGTCCTTTGATGTTAGATTACAATTCCATTTCTTGTATTTGTGCCATCTAATTTTATCTGACAATGTAAATCAAGTTACTGTTGCTTTAGTAAATAAGATCAGTTTGTCTGAGTTACACGGCTTTATAGAAGCAATCTCCATCTTATAAAAATAGATGAGCTGTATTATCCTTTACTTTGTTTTACTGTTGATATGGTAATTAAATACTTTGATTCTTCAAATTTACTAGCACTGTTTTCATGATCAAAAAGACAATAAGAAAAGTATATCTTAACTATACGACTGAACTCTGATAAGGAAAAGTATAGTTCTATAGCTATTTAGAATTTTAAGCTGGGATGGAAAATACAGTTATTAATACTCTATATCTCATTGTTGGAAATTTGAAAGGAATAAAAGGAAATGCTGATGCTTCTTTTTTCTTTATTTTTGTTCCTGGTAGTGTTTATAACCTGGGATCTTGGTATAGATTCTATACCTTCTCTTATCCCAAACGCCAATCATATTTTCTTTCCAGGAAATACTGAACAAATTGGAATACCGAACAAAATTCTCTAAGAAGAGAAAATAAAACCTCCCTCCTCCCCTTATTAAACAGTAGAAGTAAAAGAGAGAAAGGATGAAATCATCTGAGAATATAAAATTGCAATTATTTCTTCCAAAGGAGAATTTTCAAGTGTTCCTTTTAAGACACAATTACATTTGATAGTTGCCTTCCTATTTGGTCAATAATAGTAATTTAAGGATCGAAAAAAATAAAACTCAAGTAGAAAGTACAAGCAGCTATTAAAGTATGTAAACTGCTGAGAATTTCCATTCTTTTTTGCAAGACAAACATTATTTATTATTCTTATATAACCTGCAATAACCTGAAATGGCTAGAAAAATTCCTGTTGCTAAGAGATGGAGAATTTGCCTAGATTTCATTTTCATGTTTGTTAAATTTTCAAACTCACATGTTTGTTAGGAAGCCTGTGGAGAGTAATGGAAAATGGGCTATAGAGACAGAAGAGGACTATATTATCCGACATGAGTTAAAAGCTTTACATATCAGATGCATGATTTGGGCCAATGATTTAAAAATCTCTAGACATTTATGTGGGTAAGTACATACTCTTCACAGAACATTGACTCTGGGCCAGGCACTGTGGTAGACATTTTATATATCTTTTCTTAAGTTAGTCTCATGGCAACTTCATGAGTTAAGCATGATTATCTTCATTTTGTAGATACATTGGGATTATTTTACAGAAAACATAGTACTTTGCTCAAGATCAAATAGCATACAAGTAGCAAAGCTAGGATTTGAAATCAATAGGTGTCACATCCATGTAACAATTAAGTTACTTTGCACTAATTTATTAAAAATTATGTGTTCACAAAAGTGGCCTTGGATTGTGTTCAATTAGCTTTAACTACTATGCATTATTCCACGATGAATTCCAAGGACTGAAATTTTGGCAAAAGAAGTTCTCTAGCGTTTACTTAAAAAACAAAAAACAAAAAACTCCACCCCGCACCCCTGCCAGTGTGTTTCCCACCAACTATCCTCTAGTGGAACCCTTTAATGACAGATTATAACCGTGAGAATATTTTGCATAATGGGTTCAAAAAAGTTGCACTATCCTTCATTACAAAAGTTTATTAAATAGAGCTTGATCTTAGTTTCAGGCTAATCTTAGGAATAAGCTTATTTCTACTTTGGATACTTTAAAGAGAAGAAGGAACAAATGCATTTTCCAGGTTATCTGACAAGAAATAGCTAAGAGAGCACAGACTGCCTTATGTCCCTGTCACATGAAATAATAGAGATTACTTTTTTAAAAAGTCCAAAGTGGAAATGGCAGAAAGCAAATTTCCAGGTTTATTGAATACACAAGCTAGATAGGTTTCTATGATTAAAATTCAAACCCTAATTACTAACACTTGATTAATAGTACCCTTATATTTTCTCTCCCTCTCTCCTCTCCCCCTTCCTTTGTTAAATTAACTAGATTTGTTTACTTCCCATCCAAGGAGCCAACAAAGCATTCAATATATATTAATTCCTTTCATCTCACACAGTTCAGTATTTTTAAAAAAGCACACAAATAATATATTTTACTATTTATATAATATCTTTTAAAAAATCACTATAAATATATTCTTTTACATTTGAACAATCAAGTACATCAAGCTAGATTTCAACTTTTTCTTACTGATGTTAATTAATGTATTCTTATCTTCATGCATTGACTATTCAGGCACTGAGATGTCTACAAAGAGCAAGCACAGCCCTTGAGCTAGAGGAACACTATAATGGGAACACCGGCAGGCAAATGGATGATTGTAATGCTGGGAAAAAAGCTACAGAGTTCCATGGAATCAGAGAGAAAAGAGAAACTAACTCTGTGGGGAAGTTAAGACTGTCCAACTGATGACTTAGGATTTAGCCCTCTAATAGAGTCTGTGTTAGATTAATGACGTTTGCTTTTTATATTTCTTAATTGTATCTTTTCTGACATAACCAGCCTTCAAATTGCCAGTTAAATGAATTGTTATTTTAGTTCTAACAGAATAATTTTGGATTCTATCTTGAAGCAATTTTTTTAGCTTTATGGGAAGTGGATTTGTGGGAAGTAAACTAATGGTGGATGCATGTAATAGTTTACTAACCAAATCCTGTTTAAAAAATCAAAGAGCAGGAAGTTTTGGAACAATGAAATTTCCTATTTTCTTTATGCGGTGTTCAGAAACCCTCTGTAGAAAGGCCTGTTCATATAATAAATACACTTGAAAGTCCGAAGCAAGAAAGTGGATACCATATGTTTATCTAGGAAATCACAACACTAGCAAAAACAAATGAACAACCAAACAAACAAATAAATTGTGTCATGGTGAGTAAAGAGCTCTATGTTGATGCGTTTTTTTCCAACAGAATGCCACCTCTTTTATTTTATAACAAACATTTTGATAAAGCATCGTAGTAAAAAACATGGTTTTGTTAAGCAGCTAGATAGAAATGAGCACCAGGCAGGGGGAGAGGAAGAGGGAAGGAGCAACCCAGAAAATAACAGTACACCTGCACTCAGGATAAGGGGCTTCAAAAATTTTTACTTTCTCCAAATGAGGGCCAGCAAAGAAGCCAGCTAGGACTGAATACTGCGGCTGCACAGTAGAGAGAAGGACCTGGCTTAACTTGACCCAATGCTCATTATAATGTAATTAACACTGCAGTTTGAGCCCCCTCCTGGAGGCTTCTCTGTGTGCATCATGGGTAAGAGCATGAGTAAAAGAGATGGGTATGCCTGAGCACAAGGAACCCGAGCTGTCAATCAATCAGCCAGAGCACTCAAAAAAAAAAAAAAAAGAAAAAAGTAAGCCATCAATCAATCCCCTCTAAGCCAGGATACAAGACAGGAGAACAAAGGAGCAGTGCCATTTTTCCCTCTGTTGGGTTGGCCTGACCCCAATTCTCAGAGGTGCATATTATTTTACTACTTTTTCACTTTACTAGTAAAATCTTTTGTTTATATTATGCTTTTTGTCTCTTGTTAAAAAATTTTTTTTTGATGACAAAGAACTGAGGTATTTTTTCTCCTCCTCCTGGTAACAGTTTGAATATTTCCATTTTATGCCTGCAAAAGTCAGCTAACACAGCAAATTCCCTCATGACATCTGCTTATTCCTCCATTTATAGGGTCATTAAAGAGACATAAGATGACTTTGAACTTTGGATATTGAAAGGAAATCTGAAAATATGCATAAGGGTTCAAGATTTTAATTTTCTTAAACATATTTGTATCTTCTTGACCCATCAGTTGGTAAACTTAAAATATGATGCAAAATTATATTGTTCCCATTTCTTAAAAGAAAACAAAATTCTCCCTTTGTTATGGAAAAGATATTTTCTATGTTACTAATTTTTAATTTATTGTTAGACCCAGAAACTTCTTTTGACATAATATAAATTGACAGAAAAATATGGTTTACACTAGCAATCAGATTTTTATTCAACATTTCAAAATATTCTAATTTTTTAAAGTGACTCACATATAACTTTTGCCAGGTCTAATATTATTATCAGATATACTTCTAACTTATATAATTTTATAGATGTAGAAAACTGGTTTTTGTAAGGTAGACAGCTATTAAATCAAGGCTTAAAGCAATGAAGGACATCAGAAGCCTTTGTCCTGAAGACCTAACTTTAATTAATCAGGTCACCTATCACCTCGACAAGTGAAAAGGGCTTTCAGAGTAAAGACCCAGACTTTATAATTTTATAGAGTGATGATGAACATGATTTTGATCTGGTGACATTTACATGGCCTAAGTTACAAGATGAAGACAATCTTTCTAAGGCTGACTGGAGTTAATTTATGGGATTTAAAAAATGATTAATAATGCTGTGATAGGAAACAAGAAAGAGAGAAAATTGTCTGGAACTCCTTTCTCCTGTTCTCCAAGACAGAGTCAAAGATGTGATTTGCCCAGGTGTATTCCTGCATGAATCAACTGTATTCCTTGAAGTCTCTCTTACCATCTCTTCCCTTTTCTATAGTTAACTACTCCTGTAGGGGAAGAAATTTTTTCAATGATGGTGAGATTGACAACAAGGTCTTCTGAATTTGCCACCATCCACTGTGGAAAGGCATGACAGTCTTTCAAACTGTTTTATTTTTGGAGAGCACAAATACAGTACAATGGAATTACACTAAAGACAAAATTCATAAACACATCTATTTTGGAAAAAAAAATATTAAGAGGTTTTAGGGCAGTGGAAATATTCTTTGTGATATTATGATTGTGGATACATGTCATTATACATTTGTCCAAACCCAGAGAATATACAACACTATGAGTGCTCTCTGGTATAAACTATGGACTTTGAGTGATAATAATATATCAATATAGGGTCATCAATTTTGACAAAGGAAACACTCTGGCAGGGGATGTTGACCAACAGGGATGCTATGCCTGAGTTCAAAGAGAGAACAGACAGGGAATTTCTGTACTTTCTGTTCAATTTTTCTGTGGATCTAAAACTGCTCTAAAATAGTCTATCAAAAATATTAAGAGGTGCTTTATAGAAGGAGTGTTTACTCTAAGAAAATAACCTATTCTGTGTTTAACACCATTATTTTTAAGATATCAATTTACACCAAGTTAAATAAAGCAATACATTTATAAAAAAAAATAGGTAAAGTAAAACAAAACCAAGTAAAGTCAAAGTAAATACCCACTGATTTTGTTGGAGTAAAATAAACAAATGTATAACTGCATCAAAAAAATAAACTATCTGTATAAAAATAAACCATTTGTATTACTATATAATCCACATCTGAATAAAACTGCTTTGGTTTTGATATTAACCTGTGGTTTAAAAATAAAATATTTGGAACACATTGTAGGGAGATGAATGTATGGATTATATAGTTCTTAAAGGTTTATATTTATTCTCTATATAAAATAATGAAATCCTTAACACATTATAATGGCAAAAGTTTATGTTTTTGTTATTTTTTAGCATTATTATTAAAGTATTTAAAGAAGGAAGCCATTAGGCTACAGGGGCTCTAATTCCTGGGTAGCCTACGTAAGCAAACCAAAAGCTAAGCCAGAGTCTATGCACTCGAATCTGAGAAAATGAAACTTAATGACAATTATAAACATCCAAGGAGGCTCTCCCAAACAGGGGAACTGCTTAAGCTATGGCTAGTCAAATCATTTTCCTTGCTTTGCTTTCCTGTCTTCACTATAAAAATCTTTCCTCTAGCTCCTGTCACAGGAGCGATCTGAATCATTGTTTATTTGGCAGTGCTGGACTGGAATCAATGCATACTCAAACAAACCTTTGAAAATTGTAATGTTCCTCAGTTTTAACAGTTTATAACACTGCTCAATCTGGGTTTAAGAAAGTATGTATGTTCTCAGAATGCTACCAAGTAAATCTGGGGTGAGTACTTCAAATTCATCCTGGTGTTCTGTAATAGATGAGACTTCGGTGGCATTTATTTATTCCAAATCTAACAAAATGTTCAAAAAAAGTAATCGTGTTTAAATACATCTTAGTAACCATAAATACATGTTATTCCTGTTTGGTAGAAATACCAAGCATGTGTTAAGAGAGGCCACCAGATCTTTTGCTCTATGCGTGGCACCCTCTCTCCTATAAATGCACAAGACAGCACTGTTATCTGGAACTGAGCAGAATACAGAATCTAAGATCTTCCAATAAGATCATCCCCATCTAGATCATAACTACCTAAGAACATTCTCAAACAGGAGGCCATATTCTCTCTCTTCTGGGTCCCTAGCACAATTCCTCAAATTTCCACTACTTCTCTGAAACTACCCTTCACTGATTGCTCTACTATAACCCAACTGCCTCCTGAGGGCAATGATTCCCAAGCAGACCTCTTAGAAGTGACTTTTTCTGTCAAAACCCACAGGCCACAACACCCACCAGGAGATGTGTAAGTCCCCCCCACCTTGGCTACAATCTCTCAGAAACTGGAATGGCCTCTGTCTTTCTCTGGAGTACTATTCTTCAAGTGTAGTGATCTCAGAGTTTTTCACTAAGATATGATGCTTAGTTAACCACATAAGCAGGCTGCTTTTCTTTTCATAACAAGCTTTAGATCTCCCCCATTCTTTTGTCCTTAAGACATCTGTTGATGTTAAATAACTTCTGTGCTGCACTTCTTGTCTCTGACTCTGCTCTAAGATTGAATCACTCTTTTTTCCCAAGTTTATCAGGGTTATTAAAGTATTCCAATGATGTTGTATATTCATGTCTTAGCTCTGGCTGTTATCTGAAAATAGACTGGGTGTCTTAAATAATAGAAATTCAATTCTCACAATTTTGGAAGCTAGGAAGTCTCAAATCAAGAGTCTGGCCAGTTAGCTCCTGGTGAGAGCTCTTTTCCTGGTTTGCAGATGGCTGTCTTTTTGATGTATCCTTGAGAGAGAGAACAAGTTCTCTAATCTCTTTTTATAAGGGCACTGATTCTGTCGTGAGGACCCCACTTTCACGACTTCATCTAGATCCAATTACTTTCCCAAAGCCCCATTTCCAAATACCATCACATCTGAGGTTAGGGATTCAACTTACGAATTTCGGAAAGAACAGAAACAGTCCATGATCATTTATTAATCCACAACTCTATCATGTTAATTTTTACAATGTAATCTACCACTCCATGTCTAGCATGTCTCCTGTCCTTGAGCTGTATGCACTCTCCAGAAACAGGGACCTGCTTAGAGTTCCTCGAGGCACAATCAGCTCTTTGTCAGTCGTGTCCTTCATTATTTTACTCCCCTTCTCCCTGCACACACCATTCCTCTTCACTTGACCTTCACATGGACAATATCTACTCTGCTTTAAAACTCAGATCCTCATAGTGAAAATCTTTTGTTGTTTTTAAATCTTGCCTTCCAGACTAGGTAAGATGAATTTGCTACTAAGATCTATTTTATAAAAATGTTTGTATTTGTAGCGTCCAGTACACAAACTCAATTGATGTTTAATGAAACAACCCATGAAAGCCCATGAGATCATAAATTACTTCCAATTTATAGACGAAGAGAGCTAAGGAGAAAAAAAGGCAAATAAAATAATGGGCCAGATAGTGTTTATTAGCTACCCTTTAACAAAGGTCCACTTTCTCCTTGTCTCTTTTTTCAGTTGTGAGTGGCAGTGTCCCATATCCCAGGGCACGAATCATATTTCTTCTATGTCAATTATGGTATCTCAGTCCCACTTGCCAGTAATTAACTTAAAATAAAAATATGACATCCTCCTGGCATTTAATTTTAAAAATAAGGGGGTGAGGCTTCCAGGACATGGATTTCGTCTGAGCAAAACAGGTAAACAGTCCTTGCCCCCTTCCTATTCAGGTAATTGAAGGCTGCTGTAGTTTTCTTATAATCAAAAGGTGTAAGCCAAGAATATACCAGGGAAGTGAACCTGGAGGCCTAGTCTGTTCAACTGCTGTATCAGCTCTGGAATTTCCCACATGTGGGCTACTTGTTACATGGAAATGTAAATTTCTATTATTTAACCTACTTCAAGTCAGGCATCTGTTTCTTGCGATTCAATGAATCATATGAGACTCAAAACCTGATGACCACGAGTGATAGGTCTTCACCTGCTAAGGAGCACATCAGGGCAGAGACATTCCCTAATGTGAGGTCCCCACCGATTTGCCTTTTAGAAGCAACATATTGGAGGCTGTAGTTAGATTTTCCAGTATGTTACCCATTTTATTTAGGCCATTTAGGGACTCTGGTCTTTTCTCCCACAAAATACTATTTTACTATTATTACTATTTTACCATTGATAATAATAATACTAAGCTTGTATTGCCACTGAGGAATTTAGCTCCTTTGTCTTCCTACGATAGAAACTCGTTTCTCTGAGAAAGTGGTGTGAAGCAAGTTCAGGCATTCATAAATAAACTGTAAGAAAAGGCCAGACCAGTGGACTAGATAAAACAGTAATTGAATCACTATATTAAGGCCTATAGCGTAAGCTTATTATTTTTCTTTAGAAGGAGTCAACTATCCTAATATCTATGGTGAAGGACCACCTCCTTCCACTGAAGGAACTCTGTTTTTTATTGGGGATCAGGCATTAATAGGAAGCACCTCTTCACTCTCCCTCCACTCATAGCATGATGCTCTCACTTCCATACAAATTCCCCTGCTAAGAAGCTTAGTCCTTTGCTAAATGGGCAGCTCATTCCACATACAACATAGGAAATACCTCCATCACCATGTACAGAGCACTTGAAAATGAATGCATTGGTAGATGAATGTGTGTGAATTTATAATGAAGATGGTATCTTTAGCTGCCATAGAGTGACTATTATGAAATAACACACCCAGAGAACTACCTAGAGTAATTGCTACTTGAATTTATATTTAATTTCCAGTGGAAAATGTGGTCCAGTTGAGAGTCTCAGTAGTGCATCAATGAATTTTAAAATGCCCATGCCTTAATTACTCCATTTATAAAATTGAAATAAAAATTACTTTAACATGCTATGAAAATTGCAAGCATGCTACCTTCAAAAAGCCGAAAATCTTACTGTTAAATAGGATGCATTGTGTAATATAGGATAACTCAGAGAAATATAACTCAGATGTGGGAAAGGGGGGAGAAAAGGATACTGAATATCCAATTCATCACTGGAGAATCTTACACTCAGGAAAAAAGAAAAATCAAATGTGTTTTATCAGGAAATTAAGAGTCAACACAAGAAACCTCATTTCTAAATTACTAATTACATTAGTATTAGTAATTCAATATATTTTCATTTACTGTATGCCCCTCATGTATTCCAAATAAGACTGCTTATTATCATGCCAAATTTCTTTCTGCACACTGGAGAGTAATGGCGACTAACAAAAAATGGATAGATCAGTAAAGTACATCTTATTCATAGTAACATATTTTATTTATCTTACAAATTAAGTTTATTTGCCTCTTATCAGCCATAGCTTTTCAATGGTTGAAGTGGCTACAGAAAAACATCTTTGTAAATTTGCATTATTGACATATTTAAGCTATAAAATCTTAGAGAATGATATCAGTCACATTTAGCTTTTAGATGAAAAGAATACTGTCAGATATGGCAGAATTTTGATTGAAATGTATGCCATTTGAGAAATTATATGGCGTTCTGATATGAATTCAGGTCTCCAGATGAAAATCTTATCTATCAGCTATCAATGAATCCTTTATAGTGTCTGAGATATAAAATGAGTCAGTCCCTAGCAATGGGAAGAAGAATGTGATTTTTAAATTGTTACATATTCTATATTCTGAACAAAATTTTATTATTAAGAATCAACAAAAAAGATTTGATTTTTATCACTTTGCATTAATTACATAAAAAGGAAAGAAGTAAAGGAAGGAGGAAGAAAGAAAGGAAAAGAAAATTGTGTATTTACATACATAAAATATGAGTTTGAATAATAGGTATTGAGAATATCTCTGTCTAATACTCAATTATTTCTGATTTAAGAGATAGGATTGTCATTCATTAGGTGTTGAATACACACATAATCAGAGGGTGGGTGGGTAAAAGGTTTTTAGATTTATAGAGATAAATATTAACAAAAGTAATATGTGATGTCTTGTCTTCAAAATATAAAATATATTTATCAGTTAATATTGTTAAATAAACTGCAATCACAGAAGTTAACCTCTTGTGTAGAATAAATTTTCTACTTGGAAAACTTAAGACTACTTGATCACCACTATTGGTGACTTTTTATGTATGGGTGTGTGTATACACACGCACACACACAATATATATATAGTTTTAAATTTTTATTGTTGTATAGTTGATTTACAACGTTGTGCTAGTTTTAGGAGTACAGCAAAGTGATACCTACTTTAATATATTATTTTTTTTTGCAATCTCAAGAATATAGTTAGAAAATACAACCGTTTTCACAAATCTTTTTATGCCTTGCTGATGCTCTATGTCTAACTTCAGAGAATTTTAAAGGCAAAAATATATGTTGCTAATTATTGGTTTTTATTTAGGCAGAAGACCTGAAACACTCTTCAGAGTGACTGGACCACAAAGCTTACAGAATATACAATGTTCCAAATTTTTTAAAAGACATATTTAATATAAATGTGCATATTTTATTGCTTCTTTCTATTATAAATGACTGATAGTTAAAAGTAATTACATATCAATGATCTAAATAGTATGTATCAGAAATGAGAAGTATGCATTTAATATAAATTTTGAACTTTTAAAAATAAAAAAGAATTATGCTTTACTAACATTTAGTATTTAGGCTGGCACCTTCTCTAAGGCGGTATTTATCAGAAGGTCATGTGTGATGTGCAGAATAGTATACATCCTTAAGGAAGAGAGAATTCCATGAGGCAGTAGGAACACTCTCAATAGCTTCTTTCCTTTGAATGTGTTCTGACAAAGTACACTGTACATATGCTAGATTAACATGATTTATGGGTTATAATGGCTAGTTTAAGCTAAATAAATCTCAAAAACTGATAATGACCTTACAATATTCCTGTAAGGAAACAGCTTATGTAAAATAGCACCAATGGTTCAAACACAAACTGAGAAAAGAGCAGATATGACATTTAACACATTCCAGTCAAAGTGCTTCATCTGCTATATCATGAGACAAAACAATGATGATTTTAATCATATCTGATAAAAGACTGGCAACAGATGGAAAAAATCAGGTTATTGGAAATAGGGATCTGCATCCACTATCCCTAAAAATGAATAGTGCTCTACCTTGTGGTTTAATTTGTGTATTAAGAATGCTCTGAAGTACTTGTGATTAGAAATATATTTATAAGAATTTATTTTAACTTTATTTCCTTTTAAAGATTTCTATTTTGAGTATTCTGATTCTGTTTACAAAATGTGTAACATGATGATAGTCATCCCATATACAATGTATTTTAATATATTTATATTTTGAGATAGTTTAATAATTATTTAGTGAACAAGGTCTGTAATTTTGAAAGTTTGTATACCACTACTCTAGGAGATAAGACTTTTGAGTCTCACATTTAATAAGAATGTGAACTCAGCCTTATTATTTTTCAATTGACCAATAGAGATGTCAAACTAAATCTAGTATACAGTCTATAAATGTCACAATTTTTAAATGAAATATACTAATTACACAATCTAGAAACTGAGGTTATTTACATTTATTACATAACTCCCATGCAATTAATATCTGACAAATTTGATTATCATGTTATATTGTGAAAAAATCTGTGCCTGTGACGATGAATGCAATGCTATTTACATAAGTAAATATTGTTTTGATTTCCAGATAATATACCGTATTTTGAGAATCTTTACAAACTGCTGGAATGCCAATCTATGATAATCTATGCTACTTACCCCTCTTTCCTGTGGATGTAATGTAAAAAGCAAAGTAAGGTATTTCCATTTTATAACTGAAATATAGTCAAGATTATGTTCATAGGCAGACATTTTATCTTTGAATTCCTTAAGAAAATCCATTTTCTCTAACAGTCCATAACCTATGCTTCTCAAGAACTACCGTAAGAGAGAAAATAAGGGTACATTACAGACCCCACACTATTTCTCTGGTTGTGCTACCTTCTCTTTGTGCTACCCTCACTCCTGCCAACCTCTAAAGTTTCCAACTCATTCTGGGATTCCCTGGAAATCTGTTATGTGACTCTTTAATTATCCACTCTCTCAGCATAGCTTAGTGTTTGAAAGTACAGATCCTGAGTTTGAATTCTGGCTAGGCACACATAATGTGTGACTTTGAGCAAGAGGGCTAAGGTCACGGATTCAGTGAGTCAATACAAGTAAGCCCTGGGAACATGTGTGGCACACAGAAAGGCACCAAACATCTCTTCTATTATCATCAACTTCTGGTGTTACAGACAGCTAATGCAGTTGTTCAACCACAGGTTCTACTGAATGTACTGCCATCACACTGTGGCTTAACAACACCCAAAGGTACCTCTGCCAGGAAAGATTCCAAGTCCTGATGCTGTGAATACTGATGTGTGCTCTGAGGACCTGCTGCTCTTGGAACTGCCTCCCTCCCTGCAGCAGCCGCTGTTTCCGAGGATGCTGATGCTGTGGCATCCTCGCTGTCCCACAGGGACTTAGTCAAATGGCTCGTCTTTCTGCTTGCTCTTTTACTGTGGAGTTCTAGCTTTCTCCTGGAGCTGACACAGTGGCTCACTTTTCTTTACCCAAATCTTCATTTCCAGAAGAGAGATGATAACCTAGTTCATTGTGGGCAGTATTTATTGTTTATTAATATATTTTCAATGCCTTTAAGTTGGGCTTCTAATTTCAACTGACTACAGACATTGTTGATTATTACCTTATATCCTAATACATTTCCTTGTTTGAGTCCTGAAGACATTTTTCTTGGAGTTTAGTCTCTTTCTTATTTTGCAGGGTAAATTAATTCCTTGCAGGCTCTTTGGTACTATACTATATAAACCTGGGAAAGACACCTCATTAGCTTTACAGATATTTAAGAATGTAAGATTGGTGTGGCCTGGGTTTGATATGGAGGTTTGACAACAAATACAATGTGTTAAGAAACACTTGACAATTTTGTAAAATGTTTTTGGTCTTGCCTTGATAAAAAATACCATAAAAGCCCTTAATAGTTTTTAATAAATGGACAAATTAATAATTTTATAAGCTTGTTTACCATATATTCTTGCACAGATTTATATCAACACAAGAGTTTCTTCATATATTTTTTTCTTTCCTATAAAGAAATTTTTAAATGGAGCCTAATATCTAACTGAGCTACTACTGAAGTATAGAAAAAGATACGTGCAGAATAAAGAATGAAACAGAGGAGACTTCTTTTGGAAACCTAACTGGTACTTAAAGTAAACATTCTGTTCTACAACAGGAATTAAAGTCTTTGAAAAACTATATCAACAAACTCACAGCCATTCTGGGCACAAGGAGAAATGACTACAGTCAAAGTGATCTTTCACTTCAGAAATCTGACTGAAAACAAATGGATAAATGTGCTGAAAACAGATGGCTAAGTGTGTTGAAAACAGGTACTGCGAAGTTGTTAAGTCTACTGTGGCAGCCAAACAAGTGAGTTCCAGAACTACTGCTCTGATGGTGCCTGAAGCAGGTGAGGAGGGAGGGAACTGACAACAGGGACACTCAAACTGAGGCCAGGATGCCATCCACGGTCCAGCTTTGATCATCCTGACAAATCACTCTGATCCAGCATGAGTTGCCCTCTTCAAAAGTCCCTGAAAAGCACTCAGATTTCTTTCTCTCTACCTTCTGTGTTAGGGACAGCTGATTGCTCAATATCCAGGCTTGCCTTCTAACTTTGTAAGTAAATTTTCTGTTTTTAGTGAGATATCTGACCATCCAGAGCTCAGACTATATTTTCCAGTCTCTTTTTTGAATACCTATAGGTCCAAGTTATGGCCAATGGTATCAAGATGATCCAAAGTATCAGGCCAACAGTCATAATCAGTGGTCTTATTCTGTTATCAAATTATGGTAATACTTTCAAAGACACAGGTCACAGTGAAACCCAAGTGAAATGGGGTGACATCTGGACTACTGAAACACTTTCCATGCCTTGGCATCTTATGTTAGGTTGATTTTTGGCTTAGAGTTAACATAATAGGTCCCTGAGTGATGCATGTTCCTCAAAAGGAAGCTATTTTGGTCATGAAATAGCTTCATCTTATACTCCAAAAGTTACATAGTTTAAGTGATATTTTGCAAGGAGCCACTCACCAAAGATTTAATAAATTCATAGATTCCAGGTGTGTTTACTGGAAACAATCCTGATTATGTCAGGTATATCCTGCTAAAACTATTCCAGAGATGAGGACTCTGCAGCTAGTAAATGCCATTCATGAGTTTGCTAAGGTATCACCATGATTACAATAAGATTTGACAGGCTACTTACTTTTTACTAATCAGAAATGTAAGCCCCAAATTCACGTCTGACTTCCAGAATTCCTTCTTATTATGTTATACTGAACAATTTACAGAAACCCAACTGCAACGAACATGGACCAACACTGAGTCCAGATGTTCGTCAATCAACCAAGAGTTGGCACCTTTCATATAGAATTATTAATACATCCATATTGACAAAGCCAGCTTCTCTCATGTAACACCCTCTGAATCTACATAGTCTTAAGATTTACATTGACATAAATAAAATCTTGAAATTCTTTTGGTGTATAAGCCTTTTCCTTTTGAGTTAAAAATTGTATACAATCCTCTGTGAAAGCTAGGATATAATTCAGTTATAAATCTAGAGGTAATTTTGGAAGGAATAGAGAAGTGAGGCATGAGGAGAATGGCAATGTAAATTGTGCAGGTGATGTTATTACAAGTTTTTCAGGACATGAACTACTTCATTGGACTTGTAAGGTGGCATCCTCTGCTGTCAGAAGATATGCACGAAGTTTAGGAATGTGGGATGCAAAGATTTATTTAAATTCACCAGAATGTCTCAACTATAATATTGGAAACTCTCTGTTGACCAATCAGTACATGAACTTTCATGAAAGAGGCCTGATGCTGCTGCTTAAAGCATTCCTGCACTGTATGTAGTCAGTCGTTTTCAGCAGTGATACCTTGACTCAGCAATGGCGTACTTTCATCAACTAGGTTAAGTGCTTTCTATCTGTATTCATTTTATCAGTTAGTCATAATTTAATAGTGTTTTTTGCTGCCTTCTACCCCAGCCATGTCACATAATGATCCTTGATTCCCACTTCCTTTAGAGTCTGTTTTGTTGCCTGAATTCTCTTCTGGTAAGAATTACTAAACAGAAAATCTAATAAGTTAAAAATAACAAAATTATTTCTACCTACTTCAAGTACAATTAGGTTTTTTAAAATAGATTTAGTTCAAACATCTTTTAGAGTACTAAATTGACACCCTCAAACCTGAATTTCTAGGAAATATTTTCTAAACTAAACCACGGATCTTCAGACCAAGGTATAGGCACCCTCTGCCTCTATTAGCTGATTGGGATTGAAGAGATAAAAACAAAATTTTAAAGAAAATTAACAAAGTAAGTACATTAAGACTTTCCAGTGTGATGGATTATCAGAGTATGCTATTTGAAAGTGCTGAACATTATTAAAAACCTACAAAAATTGATGTATAACATTTTAGAAACTTAAGACGTAACTCACAAATCTTCATATTGAAAAGGAAAACTACAGGTTTTTTTTTAAAAAACAAGACAAAAGTATTCATATGTCTGAAATATTAAATGTGATAACTTATGGAATACTTATTTTTGAGGGAAAAAAATCCTCAGGAATTTTCAGTCTGGATAATTTATTTTTAATGCAACTTAAAGTTATTCACAGAAAAGCAACTGTTCAGAAAATTTACCCTTCGTATAGCTTTAAAAAATTATTTGCTATTGTACTCAAGTCAATTAGGAAATGTACGTATAGGTTATTAAGCACCATCAAGTAGGAAGAAAATCATTGCACAAAGACATTAACAGAATATATTTTTACTTAAATTGTCATTTGAGATGTGATCTGAATGACAGTGAGCCAGCTATTCAAGTATCTGAGAGAAGTGGAGCAAGAAGGCTTAATTCATGAGCATTATGAGATGAGATCAAAGATTTAGGCAGAGGCCCATTCGTGTAAAGCTTTATAAGCTAGAATGAGATATAGAAATTTTAATCTCTTTCCAATGGTAAGCCATTGAAGGATTCTGAGCAGAGAAGTTACTTGACATGATTTACATTTGGAAAGATCCTCCAGGAATTCAGTGCAAATGAGATTTCTGGCATAGTGATAGAAATCAGAAGCCCAGATAGATGCTGTTTGAAGAGCCTAAGTGAATTGTGGTTGATGCTTGACTAGGAATACAGTGAAGCTGGACAGAAGTGGAAATATGCAGAATATATTTTGGAGAAAAGCTAAGATATGATGTAGATTGGATGTCAAAAGTGAGAAACCAAAGACAACCTCTTAGATTTGGCTTTAGCAACTGCATGAAGGGTGGTGCCCTCCCTGAGATGGAAGATGTTATCTAAGAAATACGTTTATAGGGGAGAAGAAATAAAAATATGTTTTTGAAATGCTTAATTTTAGATACTTATTAGATGTGAAGCAACAGTGATGGCTGAATATCTATTCAGACACTGGGAATATACCTAATGCTTTGGTGTGATGAGAGTAGTGCCAAGTGGCATCACTTAATGTGCCAGACCAAGGGAGGACAACCGACACATACTCCCTGAGGTAGCCTAGAAATCTAACTCAAGGGGCGCTGGACAGTACCCTGAAGACTTCATGAATTATCTAAGATATTTGAGTTAGGGAATGGAAAGGAATACATTCCCCCAAAGGTGTGATTGCAAAGCCATGGTAATTTGGGTTTTGCAACTGGTATTTTGGACCCTTTTTTTTTCCCTTTATGCTAGTGCAACTTCAGGCACAGTTATGTGCTATTAGGTAAGACAGCTTTAAGGGATTCAATATGAAATGTGCATGCCCCAATAATTAATCTTGAACATGTATCAGTTAGGAAAATGCAGTTACTCCATTTAATGCACTGCATTTTATTTATAGGAAAGATGGGTAGGGAACCCAGGTTTATGTTAAAACTAAAAAACATAACAAAACTTTTATAAGTTACTATACACCTTCTGAAAGTCCAAATTGTTCTATATTTTCCATTTTTCTATAATGAACATTATTTTCATTTTTTAATTAAAAAACTTCATGAAAACTTTCATTTTTTTACTTCTGTAAGAATTTAAATTCCTGTTACTATTTTTGTAGATTGAGTTTGCTGTGTAAATATGCATTCAGCAATTTCCTTGTATGAGGTCTATATGCAAGGAAATGCAAACAATGATTTAGACAAAGATATTCATGACAATATTATGTACAATGGTGAATAACAGGAAAGAAATTAAATCCCTAATATAAGGGAAATTTAAAAGAAAAAGATGCATCTCAGTAATAGACAATAATGGGATAATTAAAATTAAGTTTTTTTTAGCCATCTTATGAGCAAAGAAAATGTTTATAATGGTTGTTAACTGACTCACCAATACACAAATTATATTTTGTGTAATCACAAATGTTTAAAATAGTCATTAGGAACCCAGTATACTAAGACAGCATGTTAGCTATAGTTACTCCTGGGTGTTGGAATAATCTATTATATTTCTTCTATTTTATTATTTTATATTTTATTATGTTTCTTACATTTCTTCTATTTTATTCTTATTAATTTCCAGCAACATATTTTAGGTTTGTAATTGGATAAAACTCAAAAAAACAACACAACAACAGGACTTTTAGTGGGAAACAAGAAATACTGAGCTACATTTTCAAAATTCAGAACCCCATCAAACAATCATGGACTTAAAGAAATAACAAATAACATCTGTCTCTCCCATCTAAAGTTTGAACTAAATGAGAAATATGACAAAACATAGTACAGAAGATGTGAGGTCAAAATTTATCTTGTTACTAATAAAATCAGTATCTGCAGGTTAGTTGATTTCTTAATATTGAACCCCCAAATTTGATATACCCCTCCCCAGTCATACATAATGTTTGACTACTTCTAATATGCCTGTTCTTGTAACACTCATTAACACGGAGTTAGAAAAGAAAGACTGTTCCTGTGGGGAGTTTGATTCTTATGAGAAAAGAAAAGAAATAACAAGCCATATATACATGTCAGGTTCTGCTCTTAAATTAAGTAGCCTTTTTGAACAAGGAATGAGTTGCTTGTGGGAAGCAGGGAGTGGAGGCTACTAACGTTATGCTTTAGAAATGCCCTTTGCATGGAAGGAAACACCAGAAGTTAGAAAACATGACACTTGAAACACATTCACATGCAGAGACAAATTCAGTTTTTATAAATTAAATTTATCTTTGTTTTTGAATTTATACTTCACTTACTAATTCTTTCTGAGTAATCAAATTAAATTTAGAAAAAAATTCAGAGTATTTATCAAAAGCCATTTTGACATGGTTGATACAACAAAGCTTCTAAATACACCTACAATTTTGCTGTTAGAATATATATTCTAAATGGAAATATTCTTTTTTATATAAAAGTAAAAGATAAACTGTTCTTCCCTTTCTTAAGTGAAAAATTATAAATGATGGTTAACTAATTTTTTTTTACCAGAAATTATATGAAGTTATGTAGTTCCAATATATTTTTATGTCATTTAACAATATGTCTCGGGTAGCTCTATGGCAGCACATAAGAACAACTTATTTGTTTATAAATGCAAAGCAGTTCATTGAATGGGCATATTTTTCTTTATTTAATACTCCTTTGGTAAACAATTAAATTGGGGGACATTAAAAATCCAGCAAATAGTATTACTGAAAATATATCTTTCTTCACTTACCAGATTATTTTCTAAAATCTTAGAATCAAAATATCTAGGTAAAGAAATGCACAGCTAAATTTTGTTATGTATTCCAGAATTGGCACCCATAAAAACTTAACTGAAATACATTTCCACAAAAAGTAATTATTACTTTGGATAGATTTTCAGTTCATTAAAATTATTGTGTACTTTATTTTCCCTGTATCTGAATACAAAAAAAGATTTAAAAATTTGATTAGTTATGTTATTCTAGCAGTATTTCCATAGTCTAGCAAAACATATGAATGTTAATATTTAAATATTCATAATTGCACAATATTTCAGGAAAAAATTAGTAAAATATGATTAATTTGTACTTGCTCCAAGGTGTAACTTTTATGTGTTTCTAATTAAGACATTTAATGAATATAAGAATAACTGACTTTTTTTTTAAGTATCTTTAACAACTTGTCCAGCCAGAGCCTGAACAAAGAGAAGTATTTTCCTTCTAGACTGTGTATTCCAAAACCAACACCCATTCTTTAGGCATATTTAAAGGCTTCATTATGTCACAATTTTTAACCTGCATTGTTTATGGAAACAGCTCATTCATTCATCCATCTGTGAATAGTATATACTTGAACCTTGTATGCTTCAGTTATAGTGGTAAATGCTAAGAATACATAGATGTGTCAGACATGGCCTCTGCCCTCGAGGATTTGATAGAAGCTGTGTCATTCTGCCAAAAAAAAGTTCAACTGTAGCGTAGTCTATATCACCTAAGATCAGCATTGTAGAATCAAGCAATTTAAATAATACAATCTAAGTATTTATATCACCATAGGATTTATTCTTTGAACAAATTTGTGAATTACACCATTCTCTGATTACTAATGTGAAGTATGAACAATGCTTATTCAAGCATTCAGGCAAAGTTATGGGGTATCCAAATGTGTCCTCAGACACCCTCCATTTTAACAGTTTGAAGTTTAATGTTTAAACGGCATATACTCTACCCACCCATTTCTGCTCCCACAGAGAAGCAATTTTTTCATGATCATCAGATTAACTGTTCATCCATCTACATGTCAAAATGTCCATCTGTCATCCCTAGAGGCACACTGTATTGTTTTTTTAATCATAGTCTTGGCCTTTTTCCTATCCAGGTTTCTATCACCAAAAAACACTGTCCATCACATACTTGTTACATCATAGTCTGAATCTTAGCTTAGAAAGTAATGACCTACTGAGAGAGATTTTTTTAAAATTCATTTAATTATATATATGACACTCATCTCATCTCAATGTATTTTGCCAATTTACTATGAACTATTTTTTATGACAGTAAACACACCACTTTCATATCATGCCCATTATACATTTAAAACATTTTCCACCAGAAGACTGAAAAATATGCATAGTAATCTTCACAATTCCAACTAAATAAAAGTAAACATAAATAAAGTATTTTATTTATATATGATGGTCAAGATGAGTATAAACTGGATATATATTTGCCATTTGAATTACAGCAGCATGAAAATCAATATTACTTGGGAATTTGCTGAAAATGGGTAAGATCTTTAGGTGTCCTTATTAATGGTATAATAAAATGAAGAAACACTGCTCTACAGAATTTTGTGGGGGCTGAAACAGAATAAAGTAAAATGAGAGGTAAAGCACTAACAGGAACAGCAGGTTAAAAGGAGATACCCTTGAATGGCCAGCATAGCGGTGGCGGAGGATGAATTGAAATGGTAGGACAGATGTGCTGCTTTGATTGCTCTTTGGCTTGTTCTCCTTTACAACAGATACCCAGTGATCCCGGGAGCATTCTGAGATGTTCATGATATGCTCCTCAACTCAGGCAAAATAAAATGACACATCCTGCAGCCACAAGTCACTTGACCTAGATGGCATCTGACTAAGTAAGTTGAATGTGTTAAGCTATTTTTGAACAATTATCATTTGTATTTTTTTCCCTGTTAGACATTCACAGCAATGAGGGAATCACAAAGCCACCAGGCATCTAAAACCTATCCTTTGATGAACCTTGGAGAAATGTCGTCAGTGAGCATTTTAGGAAGACTTGTTAATTCCCTAATTTGTGCTGTTGTAGAACTTAATTCGTGCCTTGAGGTGTATATGTCTGTCTTCTCCTGAGACATACTCCATGAAAACAGAGACTAGCTGTCTCTTTCTGTCCCTTAAATCCATGGTGCTGTGTCTGTACACAGCAGGTGCTCTGGACCTGCTTAGTTAGGGAAGAACTGATGGAGTAAATGACAGAATGGACTAAATGACAGAATGAATGATGGAATAAATAATTTAAGTAAAAAAGATTTTCTTTGTCATCGCATTTCTAACAAGGGGGGTGGGTAGGGAGACCTGTGTCCTCAGCAGCTATAGGGAGAGAGTCATTAAGCTACAGGGGCCCGTCCCTTGATTTTTCAAGTGGCAACTGCTCCTTTCACTCAGCAGGTAATGCCAGCTACTCCATCACTGTAGCCCTGGGGAAGGATGCTTAAGGGGTAACTGTCACTTAAGGGGGTTTCACATTTGCAGAGATAGGCTATCAATTTCCTATATGTGTTCCACACAACTTTTGAACACAAACAAGAGCCTCTAAAGGAATTATATTGAATCTTGTTGTCCTCTCTGCCACAGCCAGGGTCACTGTGGAGGAAAGATGCACATTAGAGTTACAGGAGTTCGTTTGAAAACAGAAAAAAAAAAGAGAGCTGCAAGGTGATGTAAGTAAAATCATAAAATGAATTTTATGTATCATTAATTCTGATAACTGACTTTATTGCTTTGGAAAATTATTATGGCAGTCTGCTACAAAATACTTAACCTAATTTAAATTTCAGAACACAGTTTTTGGCAAATCACTAGAAGCAATATTTTTAATCAATGAAGTGGATCTAATTTGGATTTCAGATGTACAGAGAGAGAGAGAGGCTTCCCAAGGTAAGCACTTTGTATTTCACAGCTGTGCTTTAAATGTTGTTACAAGTAGCACAATTAAATAATGGCTTTTTATTTCTATACCGAAAACCCACGGAAGATCAAAGACTAAACTATTTCCTTGCTGGCATGTTTTAATTGATATTTTTATACAGCCATTATGGTTCCCGGAAATATTTTACGACTGCCTCGCACAATAATTTTGCCAAGAACCAGATGATGTTTAGGGGTTGCATCAGAACACCTAGCAAATATTGTTTTAGGAATTAGGATATTAAAATTGCTATCATTTTGCTCCAACCAACAACTTAACTTTAACAAGTTACTCTGATTCTCAAAAATTTAAACCAGGAAGACAGGACCATGTTGTTTCCTAGTTTCATTTTTCCCGTCGGCTCAGATTTGTTTGATAGCATTACCTTTTTTCAAGAGGTTTGGCTGCACCAAACATTAAAGCTATAAATACAGATCTCTCAAACGAAGGGAAAAGAAAATCTCTACTTCCCCACTTTCTCACTAGTAAACATTGTTATGGGGGAGAAAAGGCAATGTTCATATCAATCGGTTGACTACCTGCTGTGAATTGCAGGCAGCACTCTAAGAATCTTGGCTTCGTCTTCTTGTTTTACTATTCCTAGAGCAAATCACCCATGATACCCGCAGATAAAGCTATCCACTGCACTTAACCCAAAACCCAGACGAGGTCAGCAGCTGTCAGTGTGGAGTCAGAGCCAGCAATGTATATAAAATGGTCCCTCCTCTGGACATTGTTGAGGAATGCAAGCATTTTTTAAAAGGATGCATATGTGATGATAGGAGGAAAAGTGAATTAATGCTGCTTACTGAAGGGAGATCAGAGGCTTTTAACAATGAGCCAAATTCTGCTTTTATTTATGGTCTATTATTCCTGATGAAGTTAAGATATACATAAGTGAGAACAGAGGTGGCCCAACTCATTCTAGATATCAGCAGGTTGTAGCTTTGTCTTAAAATGTTCTATTTTATACAAAAAAGAAAGGCATGTACCGAACACCTATTTTTACCATCTGTGGCTAACAACCCATTTTCCTGTTGCTGTATCTTTCATTAGGACGTACAGAAGTAGATAAGAAGACTTAGCCCCACTCAATGAATTTAACATGATTCAGAGAGAAAAGTGAAGTATTTGCAAAATGATATTAGGAACCAACAGGCTAGGTGTTCCTCAGACAAAGAGCAGGCCACCTGAATCTCCTGAGGGAATTTATCTCCTAAAGAAATGAAAATTTTGATCCTCTTGGCAGAACACACTCTTGTACAGATAACTGAACCAAAACACTTTTGAATGGAACAGAAGAGCTGCATTTTTCACAAAACAGGTTAAAAATGTTCAGTCCTGTCACGTAGAGCAATGGATTTCTTTCCAGGAAATCCAGTATGCCATCATCCCGAGGGAAGTAAGATTATCAGGAAATTACATTAGGCTATTGATGATTTAATCTGATTCCTAACAGCCCGTTTTAGGAAAGGCACAAGTTTCAGGCAACAACTGCAGCCGGAGAAGATGATACTCTCACAAATATCTATATTTAGGTGATATTATTTGAAATACCATAATCTCATCCTCAAAATATCAGAGGACATAGAGGAAATGCATTTGAGTTTCTGGTGCATTTGAGTTTCTTCAGAACGTAGTGGAACAATATGGTCCATAAAACAACGGTTTCTTTTTTTAAAGATAACGGATTGAAATATACAGAATAATTCTAAGATAATGTATGAGTGCTCTACATACTGGCATGCATTAAAAGAAAATAATCAGGAGGAAATAGAGCAAAATACAGAATGCCTGTCTCAGGAAAATTAAGAAAGATTCTCTTCATTATCTTTTTACTTTATACATTTTATAACAGAATGATATGCTTACATATTGGATTGGACTATAATTATTTTTTAAATTGCTGTCTTTTAATAGTTGTGCAATGAAACTACAATACACATAACCATTTGACTTATACGCTAAATCAAAGAATGTTTTACATGTAACATATAGTGAAATTTCTTGTGATTTTATTTTTCTACATGAGTGCATTTAAATGGAACATTTAGATCATTTCAGTACGTACTTACTGAATGCTGGTCCTGTCCTGAATAATAGGATACCAAGAGTTTCTTGAACTCTATTAATAATTTACAAATTCTGTTAAAATAAAACATGCCATTTCATCCTTACAACTCGCTAAACTTATTTTTAGCAAATGTGCAGTTGAAGAAACAAAGGATTAGGTCACACAGTTAGGAAGTGGGAGAGGCAGAAGCTAAAACCACAGTTTCCCCTGCCATGCTCAGTTTTCTTTCCATTTAATAGTTGCTTTCTAATAATTGAAACAAAAGATTCAGTCTTTTTCATTCACTGTAGCCTAAATGTATTATTATTCATGGAAAGTCTGAGATAAAGAAAGTAACTAACTTAATTCCTTGTAGGACAATAATGACCAATGATAAATTGATTCCACAAAACAAGTCTGCTTCTTGCACTGTATGGAGGTACCAGAGAGGATGGACCACACTGGGGAACAGATGCTGCATGGCACACTGTGTAGGAATAGAAAGAAGGCCAGTGAGAATGATACAGCGGCAGGAGAGGCAACGTGGAGAGAGATGAACCTACAGAAAGAGGCAGAAGCACCACAGCATCAGACTGTCAAAGCAATGTCAAAACTTTAGTCTTCATCACAAAAGACTAGGAATCTCAAAATATTTTAAGAACAGATGTAACATAATCAGATTTTAATTTTTAAAATGTGGCTGCAATATGGGGAATTCATATTAAATAAGAGATGTCTCAGAGAGAATGTACAAGCCATATATACGGGTGCTGAAAATGTGACTTATGATGATGATGGCTGTGATTATGCCGTAACTACACCAGGAAAGGATGGCCTCCGAGTGATCAGCAGAGTAATCATCATCTACAACTATCTATGAGCCAACCCAAGTGGTCACACAAGTCACTGAGGATGATATTCACTGGTCTTTATCACACGATTATCCTCAAAGCAGGTCCGTGTTACTTAAGGGCTATCCACTATCACCATGGATTATGAACCAAAAAAAATATTTGATCCATTAACTCCAGCAGTTTATATATTATATATATTTTTAATGAAAATATATGTTTTAACTATATAGTGTGAAAGATCTCGAAGAAAAAAATGGGTTGTCACGTTAATTTCTGAGTTGCTGAATACTGTTTATTCATTTCAGTAAGTATCACTAACAAGTCTTTGATATCTGACCTCAGTCAGGTATGTGTACAGTTGCTGATTCAATTGTTTTACTAAAGGACCAAAGTGATTTTCTACTCAGCAGTACCAACATTTTATAATAATAAATGTTTTCTTATTATTGTACATATATAGATTTTTGATCAAAATATTTGAAATAGTTGTACCAATTCAATGCATGTCAAAAGCCAAACTCTACCAGTGAGGCCTAGATTACTGCATCAGTATGCTAATCTTTCTTCCTAAGGACCTGGTAAACTGCTGCACCTGAGAATGCTTAATTTTAAGAACTTAATATCTACTGTGCATTGAGAGCCTCTGTGGCAGACTCGAAAATGACCCACTTAGATGCCCTGCATAATTGGCTGAGGGATCCATCTGCTGTCCCTCTGGATTCCCACTACATTCACTCTCAGGCAATGCCTGCCATGGGCTGCTTCCAGCCAAAGCGTGAGCACTCTGGGGTGCAAATGAGGACCATTGCTTCGAGGTGCAGGACTTCTCTAATGAGTGACCTTGGCCCAGCTGACCTTGCCAGACCATTCTTGACTATGCACTGCAATCTGAGACTCTTTCTCTTCCAACCTCCTTTTCCCTGCTCTTTTTTGGCATCTTTGCAGCTAAAGGCTCTCTGCACCTCTTCATTTCCCTCCTTTTTGTCTTTAACCCACATTTCCTGCAATAATTCACTCACATATCTAATTCTGTCTTGGCATATGGTTTCTCAGAGGAACCCTACAAACAGAAACATTGCCAGTAGTGATCTGAGAAAACAGGCATGTTAACTAGAAGCCGGCAAGGCCCCAGCTGGTGATGTTCTAATTATTCAAGATTTCACTGTTTGTGACCTGCAAAGATATCCCAAGGATATCCAAGGATAGATACCCAAGGGAAATTCCCTTGTAGGTAAATGATGTCAGACTTTGAAGATACTGGGGTAAGTGGGTTCTGTACCAATTTCCAATCTGTGCATATGTGAGGGGTTTCCCCCACCACCAAGCAATTCTCTGTCATCAACTAGGCTTCCCACAATTCAACTCAATTCTGACATTATCTACTTGGAAATAGTATCAGATTCCACAGGTTAAGGGCTGAGTCCCACAAGACTGCCTCCACTTCAGATGCCAATAACAAGCCTGTTTTTCTGACCAATCAGCAATAAATCAGGAGGTTCCTACAATCCCCTTCTCACTTTCATGAATTTGCTGGAACAGCTCACAGAAATCAGAAAAAAAAAATGCACTTACCAGGTAACAGCCAGATGGAAAAGATGCATAGGGCAGAGACTGGGAAGGGGCCCCAGAACTTCCACGTCCTCTCTCTCCAAGTGCACCACTCACCCCAAGTCTCCATGTGTTCACCAACCCGGAAGCTCTACAAACCCCTTCCTTTTGGGTTTTTATGGAGGCTTAATTACATAGACATGGCTAATCAAATCATTGGCCACTGCTGATTAAACTCAATTGCCAGCCTTTCTCCCCTCTCTGGAGGTCAGGAAGTGAAACTGAAAGTTCCAACCATCTAATCATGTGGTTGGCTCCTCTGGCGATCAGTCCACATCCTTAGCTGGGGTCCAAACCTTACCTCATTAACATAACAAAAGATACCTCCATAGCTCTCACCACTTAGAAAATTCCAATGGTTTTAGGAGCTCCATGCCAGAGACTGAGATGAAGAGCAAATATATATTCCTTATTATAAATTACAGTATTGTAAGTGGGAACAATGCCTATAGGGATAGCAGTCTGTCTCGGGGTTACAGCTGAGTTGTGTTGACACATTGCAGAGGAATGAGAAGCTGAGGGTCTTTAATAAGCTATATATATATACAGCTACATATGAAAGTGGGGTGGGAGTCTCTTTATTAACTTCCGGAGAGGCACTTATCTCCTTGGAATGGATGAGAAGATATAGCTGAGTAGCAGACTGAGGACCAGGTAGAATTATAGAGCTCATGGGATATTTAAATTTCCAAACAAATCAGGTTATTATGCTAAAGTCAGACCCTTATTGTTAAAACTTGGGCCCCAGCAATATGGGAGGACATCATATAGATGAATAATAACCCAGAAGATGTTGTCTCTACAGAGACTTTTAAATCCTCAGTGCTCACAAAAGTGGCTGACCCACTTCTTCCAGCATTACTCCCATCTTAGAAAATGCTACAGGAGACTCTCCTCAAGAGACAGTAGGTGCTCAGCTCAGGAGCTGTCTCCACCTCCTCTCTTGGCTTCCAGTCTGACTAGGGGTAAATCCCAGGAAAACTCAGCTGTGGACTCTCAGGGCCCAATAAGGCAAGGAAGAAACGATATACTTAAAGAGCTGCAGTGATTAAGTAAGAAGCCAAGAGTATCCTTAAAACTGCTTTAGAGTATACCTAATTATCTGGACTAGAATATAAGACTAGATACAGAAGAAGTTCTTGATTTGAAGGCGTTTTATTGGGATACCAGACTTCAACAGATAAGAACACCAATAGTTTGGGGCAAAGTTGCTACTAGAGTGGCTTATAGAAGTGTGGAGAAAGTGATGGTCAACACTGAATGAAATATAAACCCCTGAGTCATCATGGCAGGTGGTAGAGTAATAAATAAAGAACTGAGAGTAGTAGAAATGCTGAAATGGATATAAAATGTGAGGCCAGAAGACTCACAGAAGATGATCTTTCACAGGAGATCCTAGAGGACAATCTACTCACCAAGAATACAAGAATGCACTGACTGATGGAGCACCATCATCACTAGGTTCAGGGGACCATGCAAGCTAACCCTGAGGGAAAGAGAGCATCAGAGAACTCTGATGATATTGGTGGGATTAATACAGCCCTAAAATAATAGAAGTCAGGTGGCAGTTTTAAACTGACAGTTCTCAATTGTCAAAAGCCAGGAGTCTGTATTTACCTTAATTATCAGCGTGGTAGAGGCATATTCAAGGAGGCTTGATACACAGTGAGTTGTGGAAATGGAAAACAGAGCATGCTGTCAGTGGGGACAAAATAAATGGGCAGCCAGCAAGTGTGGTGCTTACCATCCACAACCAGAAAAAGGCAAGAATAGAGTATCAGGAGGATGAAGGCAGTCTTTCAATTAAGTCATGATCCCTTGCTCAGTACCTCGACCAGACCCAATTTTTATGTCAAAACCTCTGATTGAAGAAGTATTTGGGTCCCAGTATTTACTGCAAGTAAATACTGTAATAATCCGTCTAGTCTCCCCCAAAGGGACTTATGGTCATTTAACCAGGTGACTTTACAGTGGGAAAAAGACATTACCCAGGCATTACAAATACAAAGGGACCAAGCAAATGATTTTAGTGCTAACTGAAGACCCAAAACATCAAATTCTCCTCCTATTGGAATAGCATGTTAACTAAATTTCTGCTCACAAGAAAAAAAAAGCCATTAATTTTTGGGAGCCTACAATTTGTTAGGCACCAATGACCTCATTTAATAAAATTTCTTAAATTTATTTATTACATTCCCAACATTATTAGATGCACAACTGGCAAGCACCTTGACATGATATACAAAGCATGATGTTTTGGCCCACTGCACCCAGCGACTCACCTAATGGTTACTTCTCCAGTCTTAATGAATAATTGGATTTGATACACTTGGCAACTGGAGTGACCTCCACATTTGTTTCTTGGTTTGTGGGGTAAAAGCTATCATAGCAGCAAAGTCCAAGTAGAAACCTCTGAATCTGTATCCCCCTCACACACTGGCTAAGATAGTAAATCTAAAACAGCAAAGTATCCTGGAAGGAAAAAGAAAGATGGTGGAGTTTCATGCCATGATTAAAGATATCAATGATGCCAAGATACTAATACTTAGCATACATACATTTATTTTGCCACTTGGTCTCTGTAGAGGTGGAAGTAGCTGAAAAGTAAGTATAGACCACTGCAATTAGCAGTGTCCCAGTATAAACAGTCAAAGGAGAGGGAAATGAACAAGACTGCTTTATAGATGGTTTATCTTGCTATGTGGGTGCCAATTAAAAAGTAAAAAAAAAATACTACCCTTGAAAGATAGTGGAGAAAGACAACCTTCCCAACAGGTGGAGCTGCAAGCATTGTATTGTTCATTTACTTCATGCGGAAGGGGAAGAAGCCCAGTGAGAGGATATGATAGATAGGGATAGATATAGATGATGATACAGATATAGATATAAATACATTCTTGGGCAATGGTCAATGGCTTGGTCATCAGATCAGGGCCTGAAAGAATAAAGCCTGAAATACTGGCAACAAGGATATTTGGGACAGAAGCATGTGGATGGACATTAGTATTGGGCACAAAGAGTAAAAATTTTTGTGTCATGTGTTAATGATCACAGAAAATCACCAAGAAAACAAGAAGAATTGATTAACAGAGTCAGCACAATGAGTTGGTCAATAAATACTAGTGAGCCATTACCATTTTTAACTCCGGATGGGCACAATAAGCACATGAGTAAAGTGGTCATGGTGGCAGAAAATGACATTATTATGAGACACATTCTATACTAGAAGGGCCAACATTTACATACAGAGACTGGATGATTATTTTGTGTATTAAACGCCTTTCCCTTTCCTGCCCACAGATCCTTAACCAACAGCATGATTTGAGGTCTTATGGAATGTCTGCTCCTCAAGGGCATAATGCACAGAACATAGCATCTGGTCAGATAATGCTTCATGTTGAAGCAGGTATGTGAGTGCATCCATGACCATAGGATCATGGAATTCACAGGCAGCATAAAATATTGTACCATCCAGAAATGGTTGGCTTTACAGAGAATTAGAATGGCACAGCTAAAGTACCAATTCAGAGACAACTTTCTGGAAGAATGGGATGACATCCTTTGGGACACAGTGTGATACATTAGAGACCTTAACATGGTGATATCCACAGAGGACAAATACATGGGTCCACCAACCAAAGAGTGGAAGCAAAAGTGACTCCACTTACCATCACTCAAAAAGACCTGTTGAGGGGGGTGTGCTTCTTGCCCTAATTTACATGGTTTAAAGTCTTGGACCCAAACAATGCACTTTGCCAGGGGACACAGCAAGTGCTCCAGCGGACTACAATCTACGGCTGTTGCCAAAGTACTTTAGAGTCCTTGTGTCCAAGCACCAGCAAGTAAGAAGAGTTATCATCATGACAAGGGTTACCTTGATCACAAGGAAGTGGTGTGAATACTTTAACAAAAGGGGGACAGGGAAGAATAAATATGAAACTCATGTGATTCCCACGGGTTCCTCCTCATATTCTCTTACCCCACTGGAACTGTGGAAGGACACGTGCAGCAAGACTGGCCTGAAAAAGACATTTCCAATAGCTCAGATGCTTCAGTAATGAAGGTTTAAGTCACATGACCATGTAAGCCACCAAGACCTGTCAAGGAGCTAGCTGAGGGTTAGAGTGTGAAAGATTTAGAATAGATAATAGAGGAGATTTGGGGCTTTGCCACCAACGTTAGCAAACAGGGAAGTAGTTTGTCCTACAAAACTTCTCTTTCTAGGCTTCCCCTTCAAAAGAGAAGCTCATGGGAAACATAGAGAAGCAATTTCCCAAACTTGTGGAATAAATTAGATCTACAGGGTACAAGGAGTTGCAGCTGTGAAAATATGCAATTCAAATCTTCTGTTGTAGATAACAGGCTTGACTGACGTCCAAGCTGCTGCCCCTCCGGATTCATCATGTTTGTGCCAAGACCACAACTCTCATAGGTTTCTCCCACATACTGACTGAGTACTCTGGAGGTGCTAATGCAAGTCTATTCCTGCAAGTCATGGACTCCTCTACAGAAAAACTTTGGCTCCAGGACTACCGTCACCCTGGCTGAAGATTTCTTGAAACTGCACTGCAGTCTGAGATTCTTTCTATTCAATTCTGTTTTCTTCCCTAACACCCATATGTGCATATGTGTTAGACACCATCACAGTCTTCAAAATCTTTCTCTTTTATCTCACTTTCCTTTATCCTTTACCAATGTGTTTCCCCATGCATTTCTTATAAGTCGTATCACATTTTGGTGTCTGGTTTTAGGAGATCTCAAATTAACACAGTCTGGAATGGACTGGACACATAAAACATTCTCTGTCACATTAACAATAATCATATAAGGGGAATACCATCATCACCATCATGTCAATCCTGAAAACTGGGGCTTCAGAGGTCAGCACACTTATTTAGGACACAAGAAGTGGTTCAAAGTCTCTTGAATCTAAGGCCAGCTCACTTTCCACTATATCTAGGAATGATTCTTAACTTTTGGCCTCCAGTTCAATTATTACCAAGTCATTTGGAATCTAATCACTTTTCCATCATAACCATTTTCAATGTTATTTCAAGAAAATGTTCTTATGTTATTTCAATGTTATTTCAATTAAATGTTCTTATTATTTGACACAATAGTCACAGTCTTATAAATTTATATTAAGGCAAGCAAATGAAGCAGTAAAAGCATATTAAGAAAGAAAAAATAAAACATATTATTATTTTAATAAGTACAATGTATTATTAATGACAATAATAAAATAAAATTAATGGTTAACATTCATTGAGGATTTTTTTTTTGTTTTCCACACTATGTAATCTCAATACATATATAAACTGATTTTCAAACAATGATTCAATGATGAAATAATTTGATTGTATTATCCTGGATGAAATGTTATATCCATTAAATATAGATATGGATATTAGGAGGAAATACAGAAAATATTTATAATATAATGTTAAGTTATATAACAATTCTAAAATATTTAACTGTAATACTATTAAAATTCTACAGGATATAAACAAGAACTGAAAAAACATGAAAAAGTGGAAATATCCCACATTGTTGGGATACTGAAATTGTGGATATTTATGTTCTTTTTTTTTCATTATTGGTCAAATTTTGTCTGTGCATTAAACAGAACCCTTGGCATTACAGTATAGCATAATAACAGCATAAAATTTCATGTTTTTACCACATGACAGGCACCTTCTAAAATTTAGAAATCTATTCTGCACATCTACCACTATTATTAACCTGGCTTTTAAGATAAAGGATGGTAAGAACAGGTATTTTAAATAACTTCCCCAAGATCACACAGCTAATGACAGAGCCACTACCAATTAAATAACTTGGGCAATAAACGTACAATGAACTCATTTTATGAAATTACCCACTATATCTAGGGTTCAAATTATATTACAGTGAGTATTTAAAAGTGAAAAGAGATTTTTTTTCCAATGGTATTTTGAAAAAATAAGCCTCTGTCAATATCATTTATTAAGAGGTAAGCTTTAAACTATGATGTACACCAGAAACTAATACAACATTGTAAATCAAAAAATTGCAATTAAAAAAAAATAAACTATTCTAGAGTAAATATTTCATCTTTTATTTGTAGAGATTCTCATAATAAAATGGTGTGGCTCATACTCTCTGGTGATAGTGACAGTAAATTCTCTGAGATAGGAATTGCAGGAAACATCACTTTTTGACAAATTGGAAAAAAAAAAAAAAAAAAAACACCTCTGAGGCTCCGGGAGGTTAAGTCCTTTCCGTGGTCCTATCTCCAGGAAGTGGGGAGGATGGAACTGGAACCTTTTCTATCACAGTCTGTACTCTGGCCATCCTGCCCCACCTAGGTATCTCCTGGATTTGCCTTTTGCTTTGTATGCTCCATTGAGTTTCTTTATCTGAGCAATATCATGTTTAATTTCCCTGGAGAACTAAGGTTTCTGAATTCTGCTCTAAGACAGTTTCAGGTGGGAGAAGAGAAGGAATTTAAGAGCATAAGAAGCTTACTTTTATCTTTCATCACACTAAACTCCCTGTAATTCGGGAGTAAGAGATGGACAGAATTGTTAGCCTTAAACTCAAGGATGAATACAAATTTTTCCTTTCTCCTCAGAAATGTAGCCCATTAGAACAACGTGACTTATTTTTTTTTTACTACCCAGCACAGATGAGAATTCTCTTGTAGTTTCCCAATAGTAACCACAACCTACTGTCTGAAAAGAAAAAAATGTACTCATGTTGCTATGCTGACCCGATGTCTTTGTCAACTCATCAAGTTCCTTTAAAATAGGCAGTGATATCCTTAAAATTAGCATCAGTTTTATAATGACATAATTTTGCAAACACTATACTCTATGTTAGGTCCATTTTAAAGATGGTAAATTTGATTACTTTTCAGCTATACCAAGCTTAAGATCACTAAATATTATTTTGTAATTAATTGAATCAATAACTGTTCTAGACATTAATTTTAAAACATGTTTAAAAAAAGGTAATCATTGCTACTTTTTCACTTGAGATTTTAAGGATTATTCAATGTTTGGGGTGAACTTTAAAATTATACAACATTTTAATTCAAAATCAGCTATAGGATATTGGAAGGAACCCCAGGAAATAAAGATCCTGGAGCTTAAGTTGTATTAGCTTCTTGGGAAATCAACCTTTACTGACATATATTGAATGCTTTCCAATAATGGAAAATGCTCTTCATGCATTATTTCATTCTTTTCCCTTATAATTACCATATGAGGTAGATACTTTCATTAGCCACAACTGATGCATAAGGACACTGAGGCAAAGAAAGATTAAGATACTCTTATTAAATGGTGAGGCTGGAATCCAACTGAACAGTCTTAGAACAGACCTGCACCATTTCCCCAACACCTTTACCTTAATACAAAGAGCTCTAAGATCAGAGAATTTGTGACTCACCCAAGATCATAAAGTTAAAACTGAAACTTTAAGTGCCATTGGACTTTTATTTCAGTTATTTTCCTCTCAACATTTCTACCAGGAGCAGATTTTGAGAGACAATAGCAAATCACCATAACACTTGGCTATATTAACTGTTTTGTTTTCAAATTATTTGCTTTCCAGCAATTCCAAGCTTAGCCATTTTATTTTTCACTCAGACTTTATATAGATATAGATATCTTTTGATAACTTCCAATCACAGACATCTGGGCCATGTAAAGTCATAATGTCAGATTCCATTTGTTCTTCTGTCTATTTCAGTTTTGATCCTGCAGTTTTCAATTCTACTTATTTTCATCCTAGATTTGGAGTTGGTTACTTGCTTCACTGTCTATCTAACTTAGATATTCTCTCTCCTGTCCCACTGTTAATTCAGTGACATATTATTCTAAACTGATCTGTCAGTCTTGCAAATTTACATTCAACATTATTTACATTTTGCTTAGTTTTATAGAGACCCTTAATGCATATCTTTGACCAGAGAATATTTCACTGAGTTGTGGAAATGTGTGTAGTATACGCAAAGGCATGTAAACATAATCATTACTTCCATGGCTTACTTCAGTTTGGTCTTCCTATCCAAAACAAGCTTTTATGTTATCAGATGGATTACAATGAAACATACCTGATCATTTATCATTTATAATTTTTTACCTTAAAAGCATTAAAAATACAGTATTGATTTTATTGGAAAGCAAAAAAAGTGTTTTATATATTATGGAACTTGGTTTCACACATTTTCAAATGATCAGAGGAAAAATGGGCTATGATATATACTAAAATATGAAAAGCACATAACCAGAACTTTTACCTCACGAGTAGGATATTGCCTGAAACACAGGAAACAGCAACAACATCCCAGGAATTTAGGATTATTGGTTTAGCTGGTTAGTTTTATTTTTTCCTCCAAAAGATATAGATAAAGAAGTAGTGGTAAACACTATAGCTTTTTTTAAAGGCAATATTTAATATGTGATAATATTGGATCTATTACAGTTTTATGGTATATAAGCTTTGAAAGCTGGATTGAAATACATGTATTATTGCCCAAAGTGAACATCAAAATGTTGGATCAGATCAGTGGTTTAAAAAACACGTTTTCTTTTAGATGAAATGTTAGACTATCTGATGTTCAATGCAGATACACCGAAGCTGCTACATTTCAAAACGTGATTGGATATCTGAGAGCCTGCTTACTCCTGCCCCTAGCACTTCCCTCCACAGCCTCAGAGGGGTTGTCTGAGGCTCTAGAGTGTCTATAGAGAATACTAAGAAAAATTCTGGCTTTAAATGTGTGCTTTTAAATTTGTAGAATTGTAAAGTCTTTTTATACCCCTTACTGTTTCAATTCCTATCAATCTCTTCTTGTGGGAAAAGGTTCGCTGGTAAGACAAAGTAAATCAGCATACACTTTTTAGCAATGGGTCACTGACATTCTGCTATGTATGGAAAGCTGTCTTCCTCCAAACATCCAGGTAAATTTTGCTATGAAGCTTGTGTTAACTGTGGAGGTGAAAATCCCTGACGTGCATGACATCACAATTACCAAAGTTTTCCCCTACATTTACTTGTGATGAGATAGTATTAAAAGCCAAATGTTTGAGAGATCAAGAGGCTTTTTCACTTGCTTAGTGTGGGAGTGAGCAATGATAGCCACAACTTCTCCTTTCTTTATAGTAAAACTGAAGTGATACAGAAGCCCTGGAAGTATTGTAAGATTATCAACATGAACACTAATTTGAACAGGTGTCAACACAGCATCGTGATTCAATTTTCTCATCCGGCATTTTCAAGGGAAAAAACAAACAAACAAACTGAAAGAATAGCCACAGAAATTAATCATAGTGAATAATGTGTAAACATACTCAGGTGGCGGCCCCAGTTATACTCATTGTGTTAAATACAGTACTGTTATTAGAACTGATCTATATAAACTTTGGCACTTGGCATGAGACTATTTATATGTGGAAAACTTTCTTTCTCAATTCTCATTAGGAGATGTGAGTGAAAGCAGTTTGCAGTCACATGGCAAGAAAAGCAGTGTAACAAATGTCTGTGTTCACTCTCTTGCTGTCTGTAATTATATTGTCCTGAACTTCTTGTCGTTTGACAGAACATTATGCCGGCTTGTTATATTAATGAATAATACTAAGTGGACTTGTTTAGCAGAAAGTGGAAAACTCTGTCATCTTCAGAGAAAGACATAGGCAAGACAGAAGGTTAAGGGCACAAGGGCCTGTGAACTTTTTAGGAACCTAGTGGTGTAGGATACACTATCATATTCCTCTTAAGGTATAAGACACGTGGCTGTACCTCGCAGCTCCTGTCACTGAGAAAGAGGCACAGCACTTGGGATTTTATCATATTCTACCACCTCGTTTTTTGGGTGACTTCAACATTTGTTCAGTTTGAAGTAAGGCCCGGCACAAGATATCTCTTAAGAATATTCAGGCTTTTGCAGAGCTGTTAGCTCACTTGGGATTTAAGTCAATAGATTCAGTCTTGCTAGAGGTATCCATGATAAGTATCGATGGCCTGTGGAGTCAGGAATGCCACCGAATAGACCCCTGGGGTTCTGAAACAAGGTGATTTTCTCCTGAGAAGGGAATCATTTTCTTTTCTACAAGAAGGTATTGGCATCCATGTAGAGAATGAGCCCCTGATAGTAACGCACTGGTTAGCAAGGTGGCCATGACTAGTCATCGTGAGCTATGTGTCATTCATTTCTTCAATGCATGAAGTTAGCCAGACACAGCAGCAATCTGCTGCATGATGGATTTGGTGCAATCAGAAACTAGCCTGATCAGGTGCAGAAGACATGAAAGGGCAGTTGTCTTATCCTCATAAACTGCTCATATTCATTGTTCTCCAACTATGTTCTCTCATATTCATGTCACTAATGTCTTTGGTAACAATGCCCCACACATGCAGCTTAATGGGAATATCCCAACAATCAACTTACAGAAGAAAGATATGAGTCTTTATAGAAAGGTTGTTATGAAATGTGGGAGAAAGTGGGACAAAAATATCTGCTACATTACTGCCCCCACATAAGTTGGTCATGAGAACAGAGGTGAAGGTAAATAAATCCAATCACCAGAGCTGCTAGTAGAACATTTGTTTGTTCACATAACATGAAGGGACAAGGAAGCTAAGAATAGGATCTGTTGTGATGTTGGGGAGATGAGGAATAACTTGGCTGGCTGATCTGAGGTCTGGCCCTCGGGCAAGATTATGTGAATGAACCTATGGGACTGGATATGTGGATCTTTATGTTTCTCATATAATGCCCATCAGAGATCATCCCACACAGAAGAGACTCTCAGAAACCAAATGGATAGGATTACTCAACCTGTAGTATTGCCAGCTTCTCTCTTTACTTTACCCTGGAGTAGGCACGAACGCACAAAGAGAGTAGAAATAGTGGTAGGGATGGGGCCATGACTGTGGTCAACGGCACAGGCTATCTCACCACAGCTGGTCAAGCTCATGGCATTGTCAGTCTGCTAGTAGTAGAAGCCAATGCTGAGCTCTTGAGACAGACACATATTTTGGAAAGAGCAGCCATGCACTAGGTAGTAAGTAGTCAGTTAAAATTTCATACTTTTCATTTATAAGAGGAGTTGATTTATCCTTCACAGAATCAACATGTAACCTGGATATTAGGATATCTTCTCTGTCCATAGTGAGTTTATCAATGTCTTTTGTCAAAGGTGTTCAGAACACCTGATCAAAATGGTATTCTACATATGACCTTGAACCAAGAGACACAATTATAACACAGGATTGGATCAATGGGCTCAAAACTACGGGATTATATCATATAACATGCATCTCTTAGCCTGGAAGCAGCTGGATTAATAGAGCATTGGAAGGGTCTACTAAAGGCTAACCTATGCAGAATCTGAAGCTTGGACAGATCACTTTGGAAGATTAGGATAATGTCAAAACAAAGAATATAGTATACTATCTTCTTAATGCTCAAAGCTTACAGATCTAGGAATCAAAGGATGAAACTGGATGGACTCTTCTTATTATCACTTATTAATGCACCCAATTGTGGAATCTGTGCTTCCTACCTCTGCAAACGTACACTCTAGATTTGAAGTCCATATTACAAAGAGTTCAACCCTTCTATCAGAGTACAGGATAATATTTCACCTAACTGGAGGCTGTTTACCAACATACCACTTTGGACTCCTCATGCCAAAAAAGCCAGGTGGCAGAAAAAGAATTTCTCTGTTGACTGTTGTAATCAACCCTGACAACTATGAAAAGATGTGGTTGTGAATACATAGGAGAAAGGGAGGTATGTTTGCAACACAGGAGTTCATTACATTATCTCTTAGAATTTTTCTTCCATGCAATCACTGTGAATGAGCAACTGCAGAAACAAAGCAAATACATCCTCACATATCTCATGATAAAGGTCTGGGTCATCCTAGTAAAATCTAGAATGGTTGGTACAGGAGATTGATGAGCAATGTCAAATACTGCCCTAGGACCTGCTGCAGAAGCAGTGACTGTCAAGTGTTTTGCTAAACTTCTCTAAGAGTTTTTAGGAGATTATAAGTGATCATGTCTTGAATGTTCAGACTCCCTCAGAGGTCAAATAAAAGCTTAGGACAGAAGTGTACTGCACCTGTTGTAGCAGGAGCCACACCAACCTCAGCCCTCAGGCCAGATGCCCTGAGAGATCAGAGGCTGTGGCTCTCCCAGGTGTAAGCCACATCCTGATTGTGTGGTTGAGTAAATGCTCTGTTGGGTGATCTTTGATCAATTAAAGGGAAAATGGAGAAGTTAGCGCATAAATTGGTTGCTTTTTCTTCCCCATGTAGACTCTTTTGAGAGGCAGGAAATTTATTTACTTTTCCTGAAGATACCCAGTGTGATTGAGCAACGAGCTATGTTTCCTGTGACCATCAAATCAGCTTCATAAGACAAAAATTTCGATCTTCTTTCTCCCTTCTCTGTCTCACTTTTCCTTCTTCCCTCATTCTGGATCTTTGGAGGTTGCTTACCCTAAATAAGTGAACATGTCAGCTCTGTCTCAGCATCTAAGAACACTGGGTTAAATGTGGAGCCATATTCAAAGAGAAAGAGTCCTCTTTTGATACAGCTTTTTACTGCCCAGGATGAATGGCTGCTCCAGGGCGAAGCAAAAAGTACAAAACTGTAATTCTTCATCCCAACATTCAATATCCAATGTTGAGTCTATCTTACATAGCAAAATTTATCTTTCTCCTAAGTTGATTTTCTCTTAAAAAAATTCCTTTTCAGTGTCTTACAATCTGTCCTGTATCAAGTTATACTGTCTGCTATCAACATGTGTACAGGTCTGAAGTAAAGTTAATGACTTGGTCCAATGCTTCCTAATTGTGTACCTGAGTCCAAACATATAAGAGGTCTGTTTAGTCACTTAGAACATGACTGTTAAGGAAACATTGATGTTTTTCCATAAGAAATAATAACCCTTGTTACACATCTTGAAAACTTTTTTGCAAGTTTAGTGCTTTTATCATGGACTAAACTAAGTGGTTTCCTCAAGACAGGTGTGCATGACCACTTTAATCACTGGTTCCTCATTGGGAATAGATCCAGATCTGAAAATGTTAATAGAAACATTCATCTCCAATTTCAAGTTAGTTTCACACATCATTCCAAAATCCACTTCAAATCCTCTAAGGAAGGGGAAGAATGTGACGATGGGTAAAGGAAAATGACAAGGAGGTTCTCTTGCTGCTGCTGAATCCATGATGGTGAAATTCTTGTTCTTTCAGATCAGGTCACTATGGTAACCAACAGAGAAGGACTATATCACCATCAGGCTGCCTCACTCTCTGGAAAAGCTGGGACGTGTTTATATTTCTTTTTTTCAATTGGTTTAAAATTTATATGAGATGACTTCCTGGAGCCTTATCTAACTCAACCTTGTCTATGTGTAGTCAAACTTTAATTAGCCTTGTCCTAGTAGTCCAATATTCCAGGGAACACATGAAATGTTCGTTCAAGCGGAAATACACATTTGCAAAATATTAAGTTCAATGAGTTCCCTAGCCAATAAAAATTATGCTTTGGAATATGCACATATATATGTGTGATTGTGTGTATGTGTGAATAATATATTTAACTAAGTATAAATACACATATTTAATATAAATTTAAGTAAATATTTAAATATACAAATAAATGTATAAATAAGTTTGTATGTGTCTTAGTATATGTGGGTGTACACGTGTGTGTGTAAGGAAGGAGGGGATGAATGCCAACACATGGAATGTTAACATTCCCACAAATTTCAGAGATTTTCCCATTGTTTCCAATAGTGCATCCTACACATAGACAGACGTACACAGATATGCACCTAAGTTGACACTGAGTTTTAAATTCCTAGGATGGGACATCTGCCCTCTCTTTGTTGCCTGAATAATGGGCTCTAATTCTCAGAGCAAAGAAGGCAATGTCTCAACAGATATTATATAACATGGACATACTTCTATTTTTTGTATGCTTTCTCATTTTAAATTTCTAAGTATATATTAGCTTGTGAACCAAACAATCAATGGTTACAAAGATGCCTGGAAAATAGTAGCCACGCAATATAAAATAATATTGAAATTCAACTTCTATATAGAAGTTATATTTTGTCTAATGCCTAATATATGGTTTATAGCTGACTTTAATGCTGTCTCCATGTTTCCTACAGTGAGTGCTAAGATTGTACTGTATCTTCTAGGAAGAACACATAATATGTAACTAGTACCTTTTTAAATGTCTCTTTCATTTTATCAGAAGTGTTAAAACTGATCCAAATAAAGAGACAGCAGCTACCACATTTAGAATCCGTAGGTTTGGGGTATTAATTTACTATGAGAATTGCACCCTAGAGACTAGACACAAGGCATTAGAGAACTGAGCAATAATAGCAGAAAAGGAGATTCTTTAGCAAGAATAAAGTGTCTCTTTGAATAAAAAAAGTGTGGCTCTAAGTGATACTTTCTACCCATATCCTATGTGATTAGTATATATGTCACTAATTGTGCTGTAGATTTTATGAACATATATAAATCAAACAATACTATTTCATTCATCCTAATTAGTTAGCACTACTGTCCTTAGATACAAAATAAAAGAAAAAGAAAAAAAGTTTACATTTCTAGTACTTATTTACCTTAAAACTGAAAGTCTGAACACCTTTCATCCTATTCCTCTGATAACCATAAGTCTGACCTCATTTTCTATGAGTTTGTTTTCTGAAATATAAGTGACATACAACACTGTGTTAGTTCCTGGTGCACAGCATAGTGATTTGATACTTCCATACACTACAAAAATAATTATGTCACATTATTGAAAAGTTAAAATAATAAGATAGTTACATTTATTGATCATTTACTAAGTACCCATATTACTTTATATGTGTTATTGGTAATTCTCTTCAGAGTAGATATTACTGTTCAAATTTTACAAAAGAGGATAAAGGGACTCAAAGACTAAATCCTTTCCACATACTCACTTAGCTAGTAAGTGGTAAAGTCAAGATCTAAAACTATAGGTTTCCAACTCCAAATTTATGTCTGCTATAATTCCATTCCAACCTAAACATTGCCAGAAGAGTTTTCTATGCCCATAAAGCATCCTTTGGTGTGTACAAGATTTCTTAATGTTTGATTATAATATTTTGCTTTTGGAAGAGAAGAAAGGAGAGCAAGTTGGAGCCTCTCAATGGGAAGATAGGCAGACTTTTAAAAAATAATTACTTCATGTTAAAGAAAAAAAGTGTTCATCATAAAACATCCTTTGCCTAGGAATGTATTGCTCTGAGTAAATGTATCAGCAATAAAGTTGTAAGAGACTAGTTTACAGGCATATTTTCCATCCCAGTATTCGTTAAACTTTGTTTTCCTAAGGGAGATAGAACAGCTAAGACAGTAATAGCTAGACACCAATTCCTCTGAATGAGTAATCTGTGAATATGATGCAAGGAGGAGCAAGCTGCTCTGTTTACACTGGGGTAGACCAAGCGGAGAAGAGCCACTGCTTTTGTAGATGGTAGAGGAGAGGGAACACCATCCAAGAACTGAGATACAGGCTGGTGCGTCCTTTCCCTGGTACCCTATTTTGTTTCTGCACACATCTTGGTAACCTTGGGCATGATTCAAAATTCCTCTATTTCAAGGGGAACCATTAATACAGAGAGAGTCGTTAATGCCACCTACAGGCTTAGGTGGTATTCAAGGGCTCTGTGAGTATCTCACACTGTAAACAAGAGTGAGGGGAAGTGAATGAGTGGTTGGTAAACTTTTTTCTTTGGTCTACTACTCACAGTTAATAAACCAATCTTCTTTATGTAAGGGGTTGGTTTGATTGCTCAATATGCAGATAAAAATTTGTCTGCAACCCAGAAATCTGTCTTTAAATTTCTTAAATTAAAAGTTAGTCTACAACACAGGGAGTTTTATATTTTTGATTAATTTTTCCCCCAGCTTTATATCATCACATTTTTTAAGCTATGCTGTTAGTATCAAAACTATATAAATTTTACAGATGATAATATTCAGTTAGCAAACTACACATCCTATTTTTTCTGGTATTTCTGACAAAAGCATTTTTGGTGTAATTCATCTGATTGTTTTTATCCTTGACTATGCAAATGCATGCTTGGATCACAACTGAAGTTGGATTTATTCAGGGCTTCCAAAATAAACAAAGTTTACTTTGTTGGTTATATATTAAAGTATTATTTCAAACGATGTTTGATCCCAAATCTATGCAGTTTTTACTATTAATACCTACATAAAAGATAAATCCTTGATTGCATATATTTTTATATTTGCTACTGCCTAACCCAGATTTTTTGAATCCAATAAGGAGCTCAATTAGCAATTTATATATTCGAAAGTAATTTTGTATTCTTAAATATTAAAAGGTGTATAAAAACATTTCACATTTGCTTCTTAAAATATATATTGTCTATTTTATTTTATTTTTTCTATTTTATTTACTACTTTTCCAGTTTTATTGGGATACAATTGACATATAACATTGTGTAATTTTAAGGTGTAAGGCATGATGATTGGATTTGTGTATGCATTGTAAAATGATTACCACAATGGTTAGTTAACACATTCATCACCTCATATCATTCCTTTTTTTTATGGTGAGAACATTTAAGATTTACTCTTTTAGTAACTTTGAAGTGTACAATACAGTATTGTTAACTATAGTCACCATGCTGACTATGAGATGTTCAAAACTTACTCATCTTATTACTGGAAATTTCTCTCCTTAGACCAACACCTTCCCATTTCCCCCAGCCTCCAGCCCCTGATAACCACCATTCTACTCTGTTTCTATGAGTTTGGCTTTTTTACAGATTCTACATATAAGTGAGATAATATAGTATTTGTCTTTCTCTGTCTGACTTTATTCTACTTAGCATAATTGTTTGGCTATGTTTAATTACACAATATGATGTAGTACAAATCAAAAATCAATGTAGCAGCAACTAATATTATCAATTTTATGTAAGTACTTTTTTCAGGTTAGAAGCAAGAGCAAGTTAAGTTACCAAAGGAGTACAGCACAGCTGATGTATTATTTTGCATGTAGGACTTAAATAACTATTATATCCAGATAATATTTGTGAAAATTAAGACATTGGTTAAATTACAGAATCCCTGATAACTTACAAAATGCTGACTGATAGTGAGAAGCATCATATACTCTTATTTCTTACTTTCCAATTCAATTTAGAGACTGTATATAATACATAACACCAATTATGGCGTCATACATCTGTACTTGGATCTATACATGGTAATGTTTTGCATTTATGAATGAATTTCCTGAATTACATTACTAAAACTAAATTCCTATATCTAGAAAGATTACAGTTCTCAAATTTCTGTAACCCTTGTGTCTATGTGCAGTTGCACACCTGGAATGATACCAGATAGAAGATGGGAAGGGGTGAGGTTGGTCAGGATGTCATGCCTGCAATGCTTGGTGGCATCTACCACAAATCAAGATTTGGAGATTACATGTCACTCTTGATACACTGAGACCTTATGGTAGTCAGAGTTCCATGAAATTTAAAAGAAGTCATCCATGTAATGACACTATCCTGGTGTTATTAATATTATACATTTTAGGATGAAATTTTCCACTCAAGCATTGTGAACCGGAATCCACCTGGTGCCACTGTGACCTCTATAAGACATATCTGGTGAAAAGTTATGTATAAGCTTCTAAGATTGTTCACTTGTTTATTTTTCCCACAGGACAGAATAAGAGAGTGAATCCTGCTGACACTTGCCCAGAAAACTTCCTTCCATCACAATTTTTCTGAGAGGTAGAGGATTTCAGATAGATGATAAAACAGAACAAAAAATACGAATTCCTTTGTATACAAATAAAACTGAAGTTGCAATATGGAAAACAGTTTGTCCCAGGTCTGTACAGTCTTACTTCGATTAGAGGTCAGCAGAGTCTTGCCCTCAATGATCAATAGAGTGCCTATTAGTTATAGTTTGTCTGGAACAGCCAGGGTAGTTCTGTCCTGTTCTCTAGGCATAATTATTAATACCCCTGCTTTCATCCTTGCATACTATAGTGGGTAATAAGTTATATAATCACACCACTTAGAAGACCATTGTGAAATTTCTTCTCCCAATTCCATGGCCTGATACAAAGATCTCCAGTTCCCTGCCCAAGGGAATTCTGATCATTGCTCTCTTTCATGAGTACTCTGGGAATCTTAGGTGGGGCCTAATGTCCTAGGAACTCCTTTCTTATGAAGGAATCCAGTCTCAATACCTCAATTACATGATAGAGTAGAAAAAGGCTTGGTCATTTGAGTAGGGAATAACCTAGGTTTACATTTCAGCTTTTATACTAGTAGATGCTCTTTTTTTTTTCCTCTTACAAAAGGTTTTAATTTACTAATCAAATATATGATTTATTACTTATAACCTTCATTTTCTTATTCCCTGTTTTTTTAAGAAGGCAAGTGGTTTTTAAAATTTCTGTTTGTTCACTATATATCTCTTAGTTCTGGAAACAATGCTTTCATACAGCAGGTGGCCAATAAATATTTGTTAAATGAAGAGAAATAAGGGATGATTTGGGGCCATCGGTTTCCATAGTGATGAGGAGTAAATGTGATAACATGTGTAAGTTTTTGAGAATGTAGCAGGCTCTAAATAACTAAGTTTTCCTTCTCCTAAAGCACTTGCCGGAAGTGTTTACTATTTTTTAGTTAAACCAAAACAACTACCAAAACTTGTTTGGCCATAGTGATATGTATCTTGTTAAATTTATCTACTCTTTTTATTTTATCATTCACTCTTATTATTTCACCTAAGTGAGTTAAGCTTTCAAAATGCTTAATTTAAGGCTATTAAAATACAGAGACTGAAACCGAGTCCCCAAAACTGAGTCCCCCTGCTGCGTCTATGATTAACCTCTCTATCTGAAACCGTATTCCCTTTCTTGACCTGCCTCTGTTACCTACAGAATTGAGATGTATCAAAGAAAAGGGGAATTGAAACCAAGTAGGAAGGACACTGTGGGGTCCTCCTGGGTACAAAAGCCCCCTGTGAAAAAAGAAAAAAGGTTTTAGTCTCCTAGGCCTTCCTTGAGTTCCAAAAAGCAGACTCAAGCAGTTACTAACTAAAGAAGTGACAAAATACAGAAACAAAGGACAAGCAGTTAAGCAAGAAAGCTTGAGCAATAGTTCAGCAATAAAACAAGATTCTAGTTCCTCCTCAAAGTATATACATAACAATCTGATGCATATCTTGAGTTGTTCTGCAGAAACTAAGACCCACCCACCCCCAAGTGGAGGATGGTGACTACTTGATGACAACAAGAATGTCCACCCCAGACTGGTTAGAACCTAAAGGTTGATGATTAAGATTTCCTGTTACCTCAGCACTAGCCAATCAGAAAAAGTCCATGAGCTGCAACCTTCACCCCAGATGTTGCCTCTAAAAACTTCCCTGAAAGCCAACAGGGTGTTCTGGTCTTTTGAGCATGGGCCGCCTGCCCTCTTTGCTTGGTGCCCAGCAGTAAACACAGTACTTTCCTTTACCATGAGTGGTGTCAGTAGACTGGCTTTGCCATGCAGTGGACAAGCAGACCCAAGTTCTGTTTGGTAGAAGACTATATAGGTCTTTGCTTTAAAGAAAGAATACATCCATGAGGTGCTGACGGCATTTCCAAATAGATGCTCAAAATAATTCAGATGATGTATTTTACTAAAATATTGCCTTCTAGACAAATTTTTGAGTCTTACATGATAAAAAAAAAAAGTCAGAAATTCAGATTAGCATACAGCTTTTGCTCCCCACACTGCCAAGGCCAGTTCCCAAAAGTGGTTCAATATTATAATTTATAAAGTTATTTTTAATCTCCAGGGCCATAAATACATGAAAACATTTTGCATTCTTTATTATACTAATCTCTGGCATTGTCTAATCTCCCAGTTGGCCTGTTGTAGTACCACTGAAGAGGTCTGGGGTATAAAGTGTCTCCCAGGGAGTTTTCATCAGTAAAAACTTTCTGTATGGTAAATAGTATTGTAAGCAAATCAAAACAAAAATGACAAGCTAGAAAAAACACTGTTTGAACAAACACAATAAACTGATAATTTTCTCAATTTTTAGAAAGAATACAACTCATTCAAACAAGGAAAAGTAAAAAAAAAAACCAAAAAACAAAAAAACCCAGCAATAGCAAAAACCAAACAAACACAACATACCCAACAGAACAGGCAAAGCATATTATGAGATAATTTATATAAAAAAAATTAAGATTATCTAATAAACATATAAACAGATGGCCAATTCTATGCATAACTAAAGGAATGCAAATAATTTTTACCAATATAGCTTAAAATGTATGAAAATGTTACTGATACCAAATGTTATTTAGGGTGTGGGGCAATGTAGTTAAATTAAATAAACCCCTGTACTTCTGATGGTAGTCTAGCTTTGTACAGATTTTTAATGATTATTTACAATGGTTTAAAGTGGGAGACCATGACCTAATATTCTAATCTTTCTCACTTGCCTTAAAGAATCACTTACATGTGTGTGTAAGACAGCTTGTGAAAGATTCTCATTTTAACACTGCTTATATTGTCTACACATTGGAAACATTAGATATTAGTTAATAGGTACTTGATAAAATACAATGAAACACCAAATGTCTATCTAAAAGAATAGGAGAGTTGTGATACGAAAACATCACCAATCTATATTATTAAAGGAAAAAGCACAATGTTGATATTTACTATATCCCAGAGTCTTTCACAAGAATTTTCTAATGTATTCCCACAACATCTCTATGGGCTAGTATTCTAGTATGTTTTCATTTTACAAAAGAGGAAACTAAAGCTTTTTTTTTTTTTTTTGGTGTGGGTAGTACTTACTCAAGATCACGGAGATAAATACTGTGCAGTAAGTGTTTTGACTACAAACAATGTATATTCAGTCACTATAATGTACTTTCTTAAAGTATCTGTTTCTGTATCCTAGTTTGTTCCATAAACTGAATTCTACTTTCAGGTGATGCTATTACACTGTCATAATTATTAGGAAAAGAATTTTGATGGATGATTCATTTGACATTTAATGTTCCACATAAGTGTTAAGATCAGAAAACAATTGAAATTTTAATGGAGTTGCTATAAATGTGTACGTTAGTGTTTGGAGAGTTATTATTTATACACTTTTGAATCTTTCCATGGTATTTGTTCAAATCTTTCTCATTGTTGATATCACTCTTTTTCTTCTTTTTTTCTTGACATGTGTCTTGCACATTTACTGAAAAGCTGATGTCTTATTATTTTGTATTTATGATTTTATTCTGTCTACCAGAATTTCCCTTCTGTCACAGCAAATGTATTTTTTAAAAATTTGTTGCTGTTTTATTTACCAGAGTGTACATACAGGTATAAAGATTTCCTCCAATCACTGATCACTTCCATCTATCTCAGCTGTCTTTTTCACTATAAGGTCTTCAATTGCAAATGCTCCTACCACAAGCATTTTCAGATGCTTTTCTATCTTTGGGAGCATTTCCAGCTCCCAAAGTTGAAGAGACCATAATTAATTTCTCATCACTGTATAATTTTCCTGAAAAAAGCTGATTTTTTTGTTTGTTTTTTCATCTTTATTAATGTATAATTGACTAATATAAATTATATATATATTTAAGATGTACCGTTTGAATCAGAATAGGGATTTTGTGAGGCCTTGGTATTTATGCTTTAACAAGCCCTCCCAGGTGATTCCTATATGCATAACAGTTTAGAAATTACTGCATTTGTCTCCAATCATTTTGACTTAATATACCATGCTGCTTTACCTGGGTGATTTAGTTCATATTTGTTCTCTCTGCTTATAGTTTCTCTCTTACTCATTTCTTCCTTTATTTTTCCCCAAACTCTTCTTGGTTAAAACCTACTGATCTTCTAAGATGCAGATCTTGCTAGACTTCTATTAGGAAGTTTTCTCTGGTCTCTCCCAGATAGAATCTGGCACTTCTTTCTTTTCAGAACTTTTCACCAACTACGTAAGCGTCGCATAAAACTACTAATTTTATTGTGCCATTTGTTCATTTATCTTTCTTAAAAAGACACTACCTCATTCTTTATGGCATCTCTGTTGTTTGCTACAACAGTGCCAGACAAGTTTTAGATGCTGAGCAAATGTTACTTGACCTCATTAATTGGAAAAAAGAAATCATTGCACAAACTGGTAAATTTTGCTAAGTTTTGACCTCATGGAAATAATACAATAGGAAGTAAATCAGCTTATTTTTTTTGTTTCTATTTAGTACTCCAACTATCCAAAAAAATTGGACTGAAATAATTCAAGGTTATGAGATAATCTCTGAAGTGTTGTAATTTATGGCATCATGGCAGAGCTGCTACCACGGTAAGTGGAATTACAATTAAATGTGGAACATGATTTTTAATAGACAGGTATTTAAGGTTCATTCTAGTCTCCATGTGAGTCCACGATGCAACTCATGCCCATCTGTTGTCTTCTTCTTTATTCAATCATTATCAATGGATGCCAAGGAAGAGTTACTACTTCTATGTGAATCTTAGCACAAAGGCTTTAGATAATTAAAAATGATAGAATTGGGACAGACTGCTAAACATAAACAGAAGGATAAAAAGACATCTGGCACAATTAAGAGTGACTAAACTAGGTTTTTCTGTAATACAAAGCACGTTGAAACATCATGAAAAAGTGAAAAACTTTAGTTGAAAGATAAATCTGCTGATATATAACTTAAAATATTTCTTTTCAATTGAATTTTTATTAATTGGGACATTTCCATAAAATGAGGCATTTGGGGTTTAGATTTATTCTGCTCCTGCTGTTTATCTCTCAGTTGAAGGCATAATCCTTTGTTTGCAACACTGAAATTGGGTTATGTAGAGATGATTATGATGTACATTCAGAGAATTGTGACTTCAGGTGAGAAAGAAGCAGCAGGAACAGATGAACTCTTAGCAACAGAAAAACCATTTTCATGCAAATATCCCCACAGTGGCAGAAAGATGAGAAAAGAGAATTATAGAACACAGAAGGCTTACAAAAATATTATTTCATAATATTGAATCATTTTCTATTTTTCATGTAGAATAATCAGAGGGTTTTTAGAAATATACTTGTATGTCCCTATAAATACTATTAAACCAGTTCTCCAAGAGAAATTATATTCACTTGTTTCTGTTACTAAATCAAATACATTATCAGCAGGAATGCCTGTTCAGGTAGCTTTTGAAAATCAGAACTAGAAGTAGTTCTATAGTTTAAGCATTTGGATTCCAGGAAGCAAATTCATTCAGTAAAATGAGAACTTGAGATGTTTGATGAGATGTGTTTGGCCATTTTGTAAAAAAAAAAAGTCTGTTTGTTTTTAAGAAAGGAAAAAGAATTGGAAGGCAGAGTCATTTGAACTAGGTATAGTTGCATATACTATCCAAACTATAACAAGACAACCAACAGTCTAAACAGACTAAACCTTAATAATGTCCTGGAATTTATTGTTAATCCTTGCCATTTGTCAGTTCTTAAGTAGGGATACAATATGAGAGTCAGGTTGTAGTAATGCCTGCCATATGTTATTACATATGATTTTTGGATAAAGTGTGCAGAAGGTGTGGGGTTATGCTTTAGGAAAAAAAATGGTATTTTTCAACCATGCAATACTTAGTTTGTAATTTTTTCTTCATAGATGTATGTCATTGATCTAATATAATCATTAGGAGCTTCAATTATATTAGTAAAAGTGGAATAATATCACTCACTCCTGGCCATACCCACTTTCTTTCAATTAAAACTAAAGATGGGACTCAGGTACTAATCACAGACCAAATGGCACAATGCCAGAGCATGGTTAAGAGCTAGAATCTAGAGACACAATGTCTCAAGTCAAATCCAGACTCTGCCATTGGATGAAGGAAGTTTGATTACCAGTCCCATCAGGTATACTGTGTTCATAGTAGGAGTGAAATGTGGAAGTCATTTCTCCCTCTTTGTCTCTCTCACTCTTGTTCCCTCTCTCTCTGCACCTTTCTGTTTCTTCTTTATAGATAAACTCCTTTACCTGATATGGATTCTTATGCCAGTCCTAGCTTATCTCCTACATTTCTGGCTTCTATCCATTTGACTACAAAATAATCTCATATCCTCAAGGGGACAGATGTGCTGCTATCAATCAGTGTTAGAAAAGGGTTATTTCAATTTGTTCCTATGGATAATCTTGAGCATCTCTTCAATGGTAACAATCTTGGCAGTATGAAGTAGTTGCCTCTACATTTACTAGATCCAAAAAATGTCTTCATCTAAGACATTTTCACTGTTTTTCATTTCCTCTCTTTATTAATCATTATAACTGCTTACCAAACATTTACCTTCCTTTGATTTTTGTTTGAATGATTCTGTATTCCTGGTTCTTTCCCTTTTATGTCAATTGGTAGTTTGCTAGGAATTTACTGAATACTTACAGTTGATTAGTCACTAGATCACACTCTATATATTTGGTGGTGAACAAAAGAGGCATGGTGCCTGCCTTCACAATATGTACAGCTCAGTGCAGGAGAGAAACAGATAAACATGTAGCCGTTGTAAAATTTAAGTGCCACTGAGGAAAAATGAACAGATAATAAAAGAGCATAATGAAAATGCTTTTGATCAGTCAGGAAATGTCTCTCTGTGAAAGTGATATTTGAGCAGACACTTGAAGGAGTCAGATGGAGAAGTCAGATGTGTGGTTTTGCAGAAGGGTATTTTATGAAGGGAGAGAAGTATATACAAAAATCTTAGGTGGAAAGAGCTTGCTAGACTTTTTTTCCCCTTGTTTTTTAAAGTGTATAAAATGATGTCAATCATTTTGGGTACCAATGGTCAAGGGTATCCAAAAATATGAGGTTAGAAAGTTATGCACGATCTACATACAATAAGACATTATAATCTATGCTCTGAATGGTACTATTGAAAGCCATGTAGGCGGATTAGGAGAAGGATAAAGCAAGAGGAGTTTTCCTGTGCGGATTAGGAGAAGGATAAAGCAAGAGGAGTTTTCCTGTCCGCAAACACAGGGAAGAAGAGTGATAAGGTCCTCTTCAGGGAGGTGTCACTTATGCTGGAGTCAGTGTTAAGCAATGATTTCTTTAAGAACGCCCATCAACTCACTTAGGTGCAGTACTGCTTTATTATTATCAGAACCTTGATGTCACTGCAATATTGTACCTTAACTCATAGTAAAGGTGATTTGGTCCTGGCAATGCTTAGGAAACATTAAACAGACCCAAATAGTCATGTAAGTTTATGTCCTATGACCACCAGTTTCTCTTACCCCTCTTCAGGAAGAACCTCATCTCCATACATGATTTCAGCTTAGGGAACCTGTCTTAACCTTGCTAGCTATAAAACTGTTGTCTTTTGTTAAATCTTGTCTGTGTTCTAGCTTAAACAAACAAACAAAAAGAAGCTTATCTATAAAGCAGCATAAATCCAGAAGAATTACCAAAACATCCTCACATTTAAAAGTCTATTTTTGTCTGCAAAGATTGAATATCAACTTATAAACTCTGTTTTATTTCTATACAGCTTAAAAGTCATATGAATTTATGTAAGTAGAATTGAATGGGTGTTTAATGAAGAAATGAAGCCTACAGACCAGTGAGAAAGATAAACTTTCAAAATATTCAAATAAAGGAAAACTTTTAAGTGTTATAAATGACATGAGAGAAGTAATAGTGCTATGGAGTGCATAGTAGAAAGGTTTTGTCCAATCAAGGAGTTGTAGGGGGGATTTGCTAAAGAATTGCTGAATAAAGGGAGACCTGTTGGAGAGAAAGCTACTTAAATGAAGGAGGTGGATGAGTGTCCCTGGCAGGGGGAACAGCAGGCTCCAGAGCCTGACTGTGGGAGTGTGCATGGCCTCGAGTGGGGAGAAATGGAGGAAGGTGAGTGAGAGTAACACACAGAGAGCAAGGGCATGGATGCGAGATGAGCCCAAGAGCCAAGTAAGGAATCCTGTAACTTGAGCCTTGAGACCTTGTGAAGGGGTTTGGCTGTTTACCGTTAGAGCACTGGGTTGCTATTGAGATGATTAAGCAGGAGAAAGAAGCAAACAGATTTCCACTTCAAAAAGAGCCTTCCAACTCCAGTGTGGAGAATGATTCCTTGAGGATAAGACAGTCAACATGGAGATTTCTTCTTTTCTAGAGACCCAGGTAAGAGTTGACTGCTAATAGATCTAAAAATTTCCAAGTACTATTTTATATCTCCAGAAGTTTTACTACATTTTTGAAGGAAAAGAACAGATTTGCTAAACATTTTATAGCCAACCAATTCTAAAAGCAACCTAAACCAATATAGTATGTAGGATAGTATTTCTTAGTCATTAGACATTTAAGATAATTTTCTAATGTCTTCATGAAATAAGGCCTATAATAGACCTGAATTTGAAGATAGGTATTTAACTGAAGAAAGATTTTTCTTATATCAATGACATTATTTAAAGTGGAAATAAAGGAACATTCAAATGGAAATTATGTATGAATATTTTGCATATATAGATGAATATGAGCACCAAAAGAAATCTGAATGCTTTATTAATATGACTGTATGTAAGAAGCCTCAGCTATGATTAAACTATATTTTTAGATCTGGATAAAAGAAAACAAAAGGGAAACACTAAAGAGCTTAAGTTTGTTTTATCCAAAAACCACCCACCACCTCATAAATTCAAATATATATTAAGGTTCATAAAAAAAAGATGTGATGCCTAAAAGCACAAATCAAGAAATTTAAGTCCCTTTGTTTGCTTTTATTTATCTGATATAACTTTAAAATGATTTTTTTTGTCGGTGTTTTGTTTTCTAGATGGATTGTTATAAAGTGGATCGAAAAAGAAGAATTTATCTGGATTTATTTAAAACTATTGAACATTTAAATATTTTATTGCAGCATAAATTCTGACAGATGTTAAGTCTTTTTTTAATGAAGTATAGTCAGTTTACAGTGTTGTGTCAATTTCTGGTGGCACAGCATAATTGTTCAGTCATGCATGTATGTACATATATTGATTTTCATATTCTCTTTCACTATAGGTTACTACAAGATATTGAATATAGTTCCCTGTGCTATACAGTATAAATTTGTTTTATCTATTTTATATATAGTAGTTAATATCTAAAAAATCCTGAACTTCCAATTTATTCCTTTTCACCCCTTTCCCCCCGTGGTAACCATAAGTTTGTTTTCTATGTCTGTGAAATTGTTTCTGTTTTGTAAAGAAGTTCATTTGTCTTTTATTTAGATTCCACATGTAAGTGATATCATATGAGATTTTTCTTTCTCTTTCTGGCTTACTTCATTTAGAATGACAATCTCCAGGTCCATCCATGCTGCTGCAAATGGCATTATTTTATTACTTTTTATGGCTGAGTAGTATTCCATTGTATAAATATACCATAGCATCTTTATCCATTCCTCTGTTGATGGACATTTAGGTTGTTTCCATATCTTAGCTATTGCAAATAGTGCTGCTATGAACACTGGGGTGCATGTACTTTTCAAATTAAAATTCCCTTTGGGTATATGCCCAGGAGTGGGATTGCTGAATCATATGGTAAGTCTACTTTTAGTTCTTTGAGGAATTTCCATACTATTTTCCATAATGGCTACAGCAAACTACGTTCTCTGTGTAGGAGGGTTCTCTTTTCTCCACACCCTCTCCAACATTAACCATTTGTGGACTTTTTAATGATGGACATTTTGAAAGTGTGAGGTGATACATCATTGTAGTTTTGATTTGCATTTCTGATTATTAGCAATATTGAGCATTTTTTCATGTGCCTAGTGGCCATTTGTATGTCTTCATTGGAGAATTGCTTATTTAGGTCTTCTGCCCATTTTTGGATTGGGTTGTTTGTTTTTTTATTATTAAGTTATATGGGCTGTTTATATATTCTGGAAATTAAGTCCTTGCAATCTCAACTTTTGCAAATATTTTCTCCCCTTCCATAGGTTGTTTTTTTTTTTTTTGCTTATGGTTTCCTTTGCTGTGCAAAGGCTTATAAGTTTAACTAAGTCTTATGTTAATCATTTAACACTGAACAAAGGAACATTCAGGGGTAGCAGAATTTAAAGAGCAGCTTAGGGAGACAGGTTGGCCCAGTGGGGAATTTGCTATGTCAAAAGGTTTAAGAGTAAATGAATGGGAGAGTCAGAGGGTGTTCTTTTCTTCAAGACACAATTTTCCCACTAAATGTGCACATTTCATAGTTTCTCATATTTTATTCTAATAAAACAAGCTCCGAATGTAGCTGAAATTAATTAGGTCTTATCTAAAATTTTTTAGATGTTAAAAAAAGTAAATGAGGGAAAAACAGTAGATTTAGCATTCTGGCTTCAATATTAATGAACATTTGATCTATTTATTGCAATCAAAATATAACTTCGGAACTGATTATAATCATTTTGACTTGGATAGTCTTGGTGGCAAATAACTCTCATTAACTATCAAGAGACAAACCAAAATGGTTACATCACATGGAGGTTTCAATTTAGTTTAGAATAATAAATAACACCATGTAAGATGAGAAGGGGGAAAAGTCTGTTATTTTATGCATTCAATCAAAAGTATTGCTCTTTCTCTATACACAAAGCATTGTGCTTGTCAGCAAGTTAAAATGGAAAAACTTGAGACTTTCTGGAGAGGCTGACTTGGCTCTAAACCCATGTTCTGTGTGATGGTTAATTTTATGTATCAATTTGACTAGGCCATGGCACTTGATGGTTTAGTCAAACACTAGTTCAGATGTTGCTGTGAAGGTATTTTTTTAGATGAGATTAACATTCACATCAGCAGCCTTTGAGTAAAGCAGATTTCTCTATATGTGGATAGGTCTCATTCAATCAGTTGTCTTCATTAAGTCAAAGGAGACTGAGGTCACCTAAGGAAAAGGTAATTCTGCTTCCAGATTACCTTCAGACTCAAGCTGCAACATCAACCGTCCCTTCAATTTTGGACTTGTAAACCTTCCCAATTATGTGAGTCAATTTCTTAAAATCGTTGTCACTCTTATCTCTAGACAGATAGACAGATTTTATATATATATATATGTATACACACACACACACACACACACACACAATTTAAATATCTTATTTGTTTTCTTGCCATGGAGAATCTTAACTGATATAAGCAGGAACAATGTTTATGCCATGTGGTCCATAATGGGTTTTCAACAATATGTGATGATGATGATGATGCTGATGAGATGAAATGCAATTAGAATAAAATGGCTTAAATATCTGTGTACAGTTGTTTTCATTTGAAAATTCTTCTGCTGATGCCAATCTGTTCATATACAGTTGTAACCAAGGAAGTATACATTGTTTCAAAAAATTCTAATTTAACACTGAAAGATTATTTTGTTTTGTTTTGTTTTTGAGAAGCAAGAAAACTGTATCATTCATGAGTCTTTAAGTTGGCTTCCACACTGCTTTGAGGAACAAGTCTCTAAATGACCTGTCCTCAATGATGGAGAGACTGTTAGGTCGATGGGTCTCTTTATGACTCAGGATGGAAATGGCAGAATGATGCTAGGAAAGCTGCCCTAACAAAAGTGAAGGAGAATTTTCTTATCCATTCATCCATTGATGGACATGCAGGTTATCTCCAGATGCAATGGAATATTATTCAGCATTGAAAAAGAAGAAAATCATGCCATATGGAAAAACATGGATGAACTGAAAGGACCTTGTGATGAGTGAAATAAGCCTGTCACAGAAGGAAAAATACTGTATGATTCAATTTATATAAAGAATCCAAAATAATGAAACTCTTAGAGAGTAAAATAGTGATTGCCAGGGACCGAGGGAAGGGAGAAATGGACAACTGTTGGTCAATATAAAGTTTCCATTACACAAATCAGTTCTAGCTATCTACTGTACAACATTGTGCTTATAAATAACAATTTATTATTATACACTTAAAAATTTGTTATGAGATTAGATCTCATGTTAAGTGTTCTTACAACAAAAACAAACAAAAAGGAGCAAGAGGAAAGTTTTGGAAGTGATGGATATTTTTATTACCTTAATTGTGGTGACAGTTTCATGGATATAGGCGTATGTCCAAACTCATCAAATTGTATATACTAAATATGTTCTTTTTTTTTTTTTGGTATATCAATTATACTTCAATAAAGCTTCTTTAAAAAAAGTAAAGGAGAAAACAATTTTCTTGAGGAAGAGACTCACAGGCCATGTGCAGTAAATCATGTAGAAGTGGAAAAGATGAAAAGGGAGACTGCAGTCAACCAACATTAACACAGTGAGAAAGCAAACTGTTATGGCGGCCGGAGCAAACTAATACACTCCGATGCTTAGAAGAGCTTCACCTGAGAAAGTTGCTCACTCCTGCCCTACTTATTCAACTTATTTCTCTCATCTACAAAATAATAATAATAATAATAATAATAATAATAATAATAATAATAATAATAATAATACCAATCTTACAAAGCTGTTGTGCCTATTAAATATTAATATTAAATATAAATATAAAGGCTCTGTCAATATTGCTCACCTCTATATTACAAGAGATTAGATCCATGATTGGAACTGTAAGTCTCAATGGGATTTATTAGTAATTAATGAAATCAAAGGTCTAGAGTAGCGAATTGCTTATAGTAGGTGATAAGGTTTTGGTGGCTGCTCTCTCTACAACTGCTAACACTAACCAGTGTGGATAAAGATGGCAAGAGTAAAAACAATTTTTGTAGACACAAGGTTACCCTGGGAACAATTCCAGCTGGTGCACATTATTAAATAACAAATCAGTAGTCTACACACCAAAGCGCTGTCTGTGCAGAAAAACAGAGATCAATGGGATTTAGAATAAATGTAAAGAATGTTATGTAAAAAAGGTGGCTTCTTAAGGTCTTTAAGGATGAACATGATTTAGAGATAGGCAGCTATTTAACACAACATTTTTATTGTGAACAGTAAGAAAAGGATCATAAATGCATTCTCTTTGAATTGGTAAATTATAATAATAGTCAAATACATTGTCAATGATGTTCATCTAAAAGAACTTTCGTTGACATTCTCATACTTCAATACAAGTGTCACCAATGAAATTGCCTATTGGGAATATGACTGCTACTGGCAGCAAGAATAAAAAAAATCCAAATTGGTTAAAACTTTATTCTCAACCACTTGTAGTTATGAAAGACTGAAAGGTTTTTATTGAATGTGTCAGACTCACAGTAATTTTACTGATGCCCCAACAGGCTGTCATGCTTCACGTGTTAGGAGGTACTTGTGTTAGTAATACACAGCAGCTTCTTTGAACTATATGCACTCCAAATAGGTTATCTGTGGGACAGCTGTGTTTTCAATCTCTCAAATAGCTGTGTTTCCTTCCCTCAAAAAATTTCTTCAAAATTTCAAGTTTTGGAACTCTGTCGTTCTTACTAGTATATCTTCACAAGGCATATAGAAAGGATCATGTAATTTATTTCTGTAAATGTAAAAAAAGGTCTAAATCCCAAATTGACTTATGCAACTGATTATACACAGTTTAAAAGAATCCTGTTTTAATTTATTAATGCCTGCTTAGGATCTTTTAGCTTTTCTCATCACAGGGCAATTGAAAGTATTAAGATAAATCTTAAAATGACTTTCTAGGGATCATCTTTTTAGGATCAAAATCTTATGTGTCTCTGATTTTTTTCAAATACTTTTAGTAGTAGTTAGGACAAATATGGAAAATTATATAATCACTCACAAATAGTTTCTGCCTTTTCTGAGGTACTATTACTCTTTTCCACCTTGTTAGTTTTGGTCTTATGACTTGATTTGGTCGATGAAATGTGGCAGAAAATTTTAAGTACTGGTATTTTTTCCCTCTATCTTATCAGTTAGCAATTTTCCAGGACAGAAGTTCTTCCATTAGCCTAATTTCCAAAAGCTGCCAATGCAAAATAGATCTACAGTCAGCCCATGACAGTTATGTAGAATGTGTGAGAAACTAACCCTTCTTTTTATAAATCACTGAGATTTGGGGGGACTGTTATCACTGCTCTGTGTAGCACACTATTATGACACCTAACCTAGATAATGTGTCATAAATCATAACTCTTCATTATGGATCTTTTCACTCACATCACAAATATTTTGAATACCACATCATATCAGGCACTGTACTAGATACTGATGTTCTAATGGTGAGCAAAAGCAGATATTTTCTTGCAATCCTGGACCTCTGTTTGGAATGACCCTGTATCATGATGATATTTTAATACTGTTCTTTCTCTTTCTCTCTCTCTCCTTTTAAAATATATTCAATATGTTAACTATCACAGCCTCAGACATACTTCTCTTTGTCAAATTGTAATAGTTGCAGGATCTGAACACTAAGGACGAAAGAAATTTGAAAAATGGGTGAGCAGAGAAAGGACAAGACAGGAAGAGGACAGTGGTATCTGAGTCCATACGAAACGTCTGATATTATTATATGTGTCTCTGTGAGGACTGATCAAAGCAGATGGAGTTGGAGTCCCTATATATCTTCTCTTGGTTTCCTCTCTATAGGAAGTTTCAAATTGTCCTTTGGGTTATTTTATTTAATGCAATTCCTGAGGCTCAACATTAAACTTCCTTATTCCTGGGTTTAGGATTAACAGTATTTTATACCTGTCAACACTCTAAAACAAATCCCTATAAATACAGAGGCTAAATTGTGCAGCAAACTATTGTCCTGGGGATCTCTGCAGTATTATAGCAATAAATCTCATTGTAACTGCAAATACCTTGCTTACAGCTTGACTCAAATTTATGTAGATGATTTGTTAGGTTACATATGACCTAAGTCTATTATATCTATACAATACTTATATAAAGATATATATTTTATGTTATACATCTATCTATTCTATATCTATTTATCAACCATCTATCTAAAGTAGTTTTGGTCTAACTGTTCTAATAGATTCATTTCTGATACTGATTTTCTTAAGAATTTTGAAACCCTGATAAATGCATACCTCTGAAAAAGATAAAGTGTGGGCTAAAAGTTCTTCTGTATTTTTCCAGCATAATGAGTTAAGTGAAAATCAGCCCTGCTGAGAATCACATCATTAGAACATAAACATTGTTTCTCATAGGACACATTCAAGGCCATAATGTAACTGCAAACATGACTAATCCCCTCCTTCTGAGCAATGACTGCTTTTGCGCTTCTACCAATGCCACGCCTTGCCTTGACTTAATCCTCCTTCCTCCTGAGTAAAAGTGGTTAAAACATCAGATCAACACATTTCCCCCACCTTCTGACAGTATCCAATCCAGGCTTGGTCCCTACTTGTCTAATTTCTTCATAAAATTACTGAATGTAAAACCCCAAATCACGGAAGTCCTCTCATCTTCCCCTTGCTAAGGTAACCCCAATTTTTCCTGGTATGTGTTGTCCTCTGCTGCAGATAGCTAAACAAATTGACTTGGCTTGAGTGTGAGAATGTCTCTTCTGATCTTTGGTTCATGCATTTGAACAATGATGATGCTCAAAGGAACATTTTTACTTAGTGGTTAAACACACAACACACACAGATATGTTTCCTAAAATGTCAATAAATCCATATCGCACCGGGAAAAATATTTGTGTAGGAGAGTGATTTTTTTCTGAAGAAAATTTTAGTATCATTCAGATTTGAAATGAGTGCGAAATGCTCCTTTGCATATGTTTCAAAACCTCCGAAGAGAATCCATTCTTTCTTGGCTTCCTTACAGGATTGGTCACATAAGGTGCGGAGGTATTTTAAAATGATGCTGGGAACACAACTCAGTGGGCACAGAGAGTCCTGGGATGATCAATCACATTGCATTTACTGCTAAAACCAATATTTCCATTGTTTCTTCTTTCTTTCACCCCATGCTTCCCTGGCAGAAACAATGAACTGAATGGGACAGATTCTGAGAATTTTATTAGCAACAAATACATGTCAGACATTATTTACCCAAAGTATATATTCCAATGAAAAATAAATAGGATTTATACATTCTCCCCAGGAAAGAATGAAAATTTCTCAGTGTTTAGTTTCCTAGTCAGAATTCTGTGAATGTTTTCTGCTAGAGTCAAAACTTGAGATTTGTTACTTTAAGGGTATAAAGGAAGACCATAAAAAAGATTCATAACCTCAAATTACATTAACTGTACATTAAGGGAGATGCACAAATCCCAAGAAATAATGAAATGTCAGGGTTAGAATCATCCCTTTTCAGGTTTAGTGCTCAATCTCCTATGATCCTGCATAAAAAGCTATTGCTGTTCACCTTACTATTAGGAAGTGCAATTGATCTGCTTGCAATATTTATTAGTGCATTAGTCATGTACATTAGCACCAAACTGGAAACAAATAATGCTTTACTTCCCCAAGTCTGTGGCAAGCCAACGCAAGAAAAAACGTAGGTGCTGATATAAATAAAAATGTGACTCATGCTCCTGAAAATACTCTTTCTATACCCAGATTTACCAGACAAAGAGAGAGGTAAACATACTCCAATCATTTCCATCTTTGTTAAGTTAGAACAGTTCACATTAGTCACATTACTTTTTTGATCTTTCAGCTTGGTGTCCCGTTGACAAGTTATCAAAGACATCACAAAAATAAACCCAAACTGAAAGGAACAGTGTGTCTAATATTAATGAACAGGAGAGGCTAAAACCTGCGGCTATTATTCTTCCCAATATTTATTTCAGCTAAGGTTGCCTTCCCATATCTTGCACTAGACTCAGTTGCTCATTTTAAAACTGGGAGAGAAATATATCTTCAATCAAAGAAAGTAAGTTTGAAGGCTCAGTGTTATTTATGACCATCGCCCCACCATTGCCACCACCACCACTGCCAACCAGTCTATATCTAGACCTAATTTAAGCCAGCTCCAAACATGGGCACCTACTTCAGTTCTGCCTCTTATCACTGGCATGTGGAATTTGCTATAATAAAAACTAAAACTGGCATTTCCCAAAGGGCTTTGGATTTCCCAATCCCTTGTTTCTCATCATTCTGAGTTTTCTCTGATAGAAATCTTGCCCTTTGCAAGGTATCTCCTGACCCTTCAACAAATTCCCAGGCAGGTGAGCCTCAAAACCGCCCACTCCCCTGCTTTCTTGGGGAGATCAGAACAACCACCAAGAAGAATTGATGGTGTTAATGCATGCCATTTATAAGAGTAATTTTAAAAATTGTACTGAGGGTTTATGTATTTTATACTAGACTTCTATTATTTTAATTATCTTTTCACTTTGATTTAGCACTACAGTCAAATCACACTAATTTTCAAATAGTCCTAATTTCAATTTCACTATTTGAGAATTTAAGATAATCCAAACTGAGCTATTCAGTGTAATAAAACTGCCATCATTCATGGAGTGCTTGGTGTGTTCCAGACCCTGATACACCTTTTAAACTTCACAAAGTCCTCATAATGTAGGCATCATTATCCCATGTGACACATTGTATTTCTTAAAAATAGCAAGAACCATACCTCCTTTTGGACTTGCTATTTTGCAGTGAGACTTCTCCACTCCTCATCAAACTGTCCAGTCTATTCTTTACTCCCTTGACTCCGGTGGGGCCCTGTGACTTATTTCATAAACAGCGCAGCAGGAGCAGCACTGTACCATTTCTTATAGACCTTAACTGGCTTGGCAGTTTCTACTGCCTGTCTCTCAGGAACCTGTCACCATGTAAGACGTAGGAACATCTGAAACCACTGTACTATGAAAAGCTCAAGCAACTAAGGAAGACCCTGAAGGATGAGAAGCTACATGGAGAAAGAGAGTCCAAGAGCATGAAGGTGGCAGGCATGGTCAGGAAAGAACCATCAGAGCCCAGTCGAAAGCCAGAGGACAGGCCCCAGATATTGTGAATCAGAGACCACAATCCCCTTGTGCCAGGACCAAATTCCTCTTGCATAGAATAGTGAGCATATGAACATGATTATCGCTTTTACCTCTAAGCTTGGTGTGGTTCATTACCTAGAGCTGGATAGCTAAAGCACCATTGTTTCGAAGAGGCCTCAAAGGTTCAGAGAAGATAATTAATTCGCCCAGATCCACACATATTTAAGGTGGCTTAGCTAGGATTTGAACCATATTCTCCTGAATATATATCCTGTTGTCTTAACCATTATATAATGCAGAACATCTCAACATATATTTTCGAAAGCTGTTTTTCTAAACAGACTCAAATTGTAAGAAGTACTATAGGGAATATGTTACTTAAGAGAATAATCTCAGTTTATGGGCTATAACATATGTGTGTTTATAACCAAACAGATGCTCCTAATTACAAATTTATTTTATCTATTTATTTAAACAAGCTGACATAGTCTTTACTTAGAAACACTAATTTAAAATACATATTTTAAACAAATAGAACTGCATAATTTTCTTTCTTTAAAATTTATATATTTATCATCACTAATTCACTCTAAATTTTCAAAAGTTTTCGTAGCAATATTTTAGATCAAATTTACCTAAATCATGTTTTTCTGTAAGTTATTTACTGAACAGCTTAGAAAACAAGTCAAATGAGAGAGGTGTTAGATGACTTTTTCTCAATCTTAACATCTAGGTAAATTTACAAGAAGAACAAATTCTGTGAAAAACCAAGAGAGCTCAAACCCAAGGCTTTTTTTTCCCCCCACATATGTGTGCCTGCTTTGCACAATGTCTTTCCGGTTTGAAAACCAGACCAATGTTCAAATCTCACCAAACAACTACAGCCACAAAACTCTCTTGACCAGGTTTTCATCAGTCGCAACTGAGGATCTGAGAAACACAAAGCAGACTGCTTTGCACTCAGAATTCTTGTTCTTTAAAGTTTCTTTATCTATCCAGGGTCATCTTTGGATTTTTCACTCATTTAGAGCCCAGTATTACAAAACTCTCTGGTTTCAATTTTTGCTTACTTTTTTCATCTGTTTTTGATCTCACTTTCATGAGGAAACCAAAATAATGGCTCCTCAATTTTTTTTTAATGAAAAGAATTTTTTTAAGTGTTTTTTCTTTTGTGATTGGAGCTCCCACGTTCACCTGTTTCCAAAGTCCATGTCTTCTACGCTGATCGGTCTATAAAAACATCTTCCGCAACAAGAAAATTTCCTTCGAAAGGAATTTTGGTGCTAGCCGTGAAAACAATAATGCATTCACTTCTTTCTCAGTTCTGACCACTCGAACTCTAAAACTTTTTTGGAAGTTATTTAACACAGCTTTAGCCTGCATGAAATAAATATTGAATAAAATGTTGCTGAGAAAATTAAGTGGAATAAGGAAGATTAAGTCTATGTCCTTTAGGTCTTCATAAACAGTTACTTCCTTCCTGCTAATCTCCTGCCACTTCTCCTCATGCCCTGCTCCTAGCTATTAAAATCAATCTAGAGTGTGTCTTCATCTTTAAAATAAATGTTACACAATACCACCAAGGTTCCTGTTATTTTTCAGTGTTGTTTTCTTATTTTTATATTTCCTGTTAGCTTTCACCTCAGTCCGTGGATATGCCTGATTTCATATATAATATAACGTATTCTCACGGTAAAAATACACGAAAGTAGGGAGATCCTGTTCATTCTGTTTACATCCTGCACTCTTACACCCTTGGAAAAAGAATCATACCCTCAGTGAACAATTTCAGGTTACTCTGTTAAATTGACCATGCACTGCAATCATGCTGATAGTGTTTGCGAAGACTGTGGGATTTTATGTTTTTCACAAACAAAAATTATACTTTAGAAAGCTATAAGAAAAGGTCTTTGAAATAGTAAGTTAAAGTGAAGCTGTCTTATCAGGCTCACAATATTTATTGATTTTGGATTTTAGAAAAATTTGGACATATAATTAACACAATTATAATTATAATCAAAAGAGTTGCCATCTTATTTGCTATGAAAGTCCAGTGAAGTGACGAAATTTTTAAACCTTATGCCTAGGTTTAGCCTCCTTTGTATTCCTTCTATCTATATTGCTATACCCTACTCATAGTAATTCATAAGTAAAAAAGCCACCTGAATTAAAGATAAAATATAGTAAGAAGTCAGAAAAATGAAATATAAAAGACATATTATCAATTAAATGCTGTGACTGCTGTATGAAAAGGAAATCTTTTCTGCTTGGAATCACAAAATGTGTTCAGATCCCCATCAAATCATCCTAAAATATGTGCCAGGGTGAGGACAAGACCCCTCATTATCATTCCACACCACTCAGAGGAGGGAGCTCAAGAGCACAGAGATTTAAAAAATGATAAAAAAGGAACAGATATGAACAATGTTTCTCATTTACCTGGAAAAATAATAATAGCATGACCAAGAGTTATGCAGAGTGTGGAAAGTGGGTAGCAATTTTATTTCAATATTTAGTATGCTGAGTGCATATCAAAGAGTTGACTTACCTTTCACCTTAAAGACAAAGACATGCTCTTACTTCAGACACAATTTTGAATCTCCAGATGCAATTCTGGATCTCACCAATCAGAGAAATTGTGATGACAGGTAAATGGAAACCTGAGATGAATTTTTTATTTCTACTTTTTCTTTTTCTTTTGCTAATATTAAACTGCTTCCATGTTTGATTTGGCTTTCATTTGAGACAGGTGGTTCTACACTCCACTCCAGCTCCAGGGGCATTTAGGATTCAGGAATGGTTAATTGAAACAGTTCATATCCTAAAATACAGTGAATAATGTAATAGAGTCTTTGGGGCTACTAGAGGGAGAACTTCTATTTATTTGTTTGTTTATTTTTGTTTGTTTAGTATCGCTGAGAGGAGAAATATTCTCAAAACAAGAGTTACTTCTGGAAAAAACCCCAAAAAACAAAAAGCATGGCTTTGCCCACTAAAGTAAAGAACTAATGCTATGACTTTGTTTTTTGCACTTTTTTTTTTTTTTTGAGAATCGATATTGCATCTCTGTCTGCTACTGCATTCTCTAGGACAATTGATTATGCAAAGCCTTAAGAGCCAACTGGAAGGATCTTTTGCACTGAAGCATGCAACAGATACTCTTCCCTTGCCCTAGGGCTCACTCAAAACTGGCAAGTGAATTAGAAGATACTAGAGGTAGTATCTTATTTAGTAAGAACATATAGAAGGCGTATACTTTTTCCTTTAATTTTGAGAGAGAAGGGAGCTATAAGCTCAGTAGTAGAGTACATGCCTAGCATGCATGAGGTCCTGGGTTGAATTCCCAGTACCTCCATTAAAAATAAATATATAAATCTAATTATCTCCTTCCTCCAAATAAAGCCAAAATAATTGAAAAGAAACAAATTTTGAGAGAACATTACAAAACGGCCAGAGCGTACTGGGTAACATAAGAATTTATTAGTGCAGTGGGTCTCTGTAAGTTCAAGTAATTTATCTTTAACCCTCTTTGCACATGTGCGACTACAAAGACATTCAGTGTACCTACCAATTTCTATGCTCTAGCTCTTTCTAGCTTAGTATTTTGAAAGTCATGAAATAGTGTAATATTTTTTGGAATAGTTATATGGTCAAGATCCATGTGAGTAAATTTTGGACGCTGCAAGGCATATTTCAGGCAAAAGCAAACCCCTTCTGAGGTAGATTGTTACTGTAACTGAGCAGGCCTTCCCAGGACAGACCACCTACCTTGTCCTCCGCCTGCCTGCCTCTTGTCTGTAGAAAAACTTTAATCACCTAGGCCTTTCCCAAGTTCCAAAGAGTACATTTAATCAGAGAAGTGAGAAAATGCAAAAAGAGAGGAAAACAGTCAAGCAAGACAAAATAATGTTAGTTTAGCCATTAAACATAGTCAAGGATCTTTTCTTCCTCCTCAAGGGCCTACATTCTGAGCCATGTCCCTTCAACCATTTTGCGGAATCTGAAACCCCCACCATATGGAAGAAGTTAATTGCATGCCGCCTTCAAGCATGTACACCCCAGACTGGTTGGAACCATAAGGTTGATGATGTTGACTCCCAACTACCTCATTACAAAACAATCAGATGAATGCCCACAAGCTGATCATGCAGCCACAACCCTCCTCCCTCATCCTGTCTTTAAAAACCTTTCCCTGAAAGCTTTCAGGGCGCTAGAGTCTTTTGAACACTAGCTGTCTGCACTCCTTGCTTGGGCCCTGCAATAAACACTGCACTTTCCTTCACCACCATCCAGTGTCAGTAGATTGGCTTTACTGTGCACAGGCAAGTGGACCCAAGTTTGGTTCGCTAACATTACCAGAGGGGGTTGGAAAAAAGAAATCTATTTCCAGAAGAATATATGAATTTCATGGGCTAGGAACTACATCATTTTGCTTTGGAATAACTGAATACTAGATGCTAGGGACTGGAATAATTTGCTTAGCAAAAACGCCAATTTTGATTATAATTGTTACTTCTGATACTTTCCACTATCTTCAGATTTGCACTTATTCTGCTGACGAATTAAACAGAAATGAAATAGGAATCACTATCACATCTTTCAAGTTTTTGACAGTAGCTTAATTCCTGGAGTTTCCAAGGAGCCTAAATCATATTTTGTTACTGAGAAAAAAATTTACGCAGGATGAAATGCACAGACCTGATGCATTCAGCTGATGAGTTTTTGCCAGTGTGTACACTCAAGCAATCATCATGCCAAGTAAGATGTAAAATGTTTCATCTCCCAAGAAATTTCATTCATGTTTCCTCCCAATTATATCTCTGAGCTACCATCTAGTATCCCACCTCAGAGTATAGCAAAATGTCTCTAGAAGTGACAATTCTTTTCTTTTTTAATGCCAGAATGTTTAATGCCAGAAATATCTTAACCCAATTCCTCAAATCTCCCTCTTGTTCCCTCCCAGCCACACCCCATTCCATACTCCCTTAGGAAAACTGAATGCTAATTTATTAGCCTTAATCAGTGGTGCTTGTACTTAAAGAAGCAAATAACACAACAATGTGTAACTTTCAGGAAATATCTTGTTTTATATTACAAATGCACAGTCTTCCAGTCTTTACTCAGGGTCCTGTTATTTAGCTACATGAGTCAATATTTCAGGGCCTCAGAATAATTGATCAGAACAAGCCACATAGTAGTCAGTTAAAATCTGACCCTGGTTTACCTCTGGGTAAAGCCTAGAGGATGGTAAAGAAATCTGGTGGTAACATTCTGTCTCTGAAATAGACATGTTTGAAATAAATAGGGCAGCTCACGCAGGCTGAGTACAATAAAAAGGAATAGATCCACACAGGATATATTTCTTAGATGAGATGATCATCCTGCATACAAAAATGTATCTATTCATAACTTTCCTTCTAACAAAGTATTCAGATATTTATTAACTATGCAGTGCTGAAACAATCAGGCATAACTTTCAATTAAATTCAATTCTGGGGGAGAAAAACTTCCCAAGGAGGACACATTCGGAGATAATTTGAAATGCATTATGAATAAAAATTGAAAAAAATGAAAACACATTGAAATTTACACATTTATTTGATTCAGCAAATATGTGTTGATTCTCTACTTATATGTGTGATTTTTTTATGTTAATCTCACATGTGATAGCACATAAAAATATTATTGATATTTTGATTAGTCTATAATAGGTGATGTAGACAGACATTACTTATTTGGAATACTTCCTTTATTTCCTGTAGCAGAGGGGATAACTTCACCAAACATCCCATCTGTTTCTTACACATTTTCCAGGCCCGATGTAATTAAGCAGGGCCAAAGAACTGCTCTACCAATGAGCTGTGCGCAGAAGTGACTCGTGCTTTTCACCAAAGCACATAAAAGCCAGAGCATAACACTCCCGTTCTCTCTTCTAACTATACAACCATCTGTATATGGTACACACAACCTATGAGGTATATAATCTATGTATGTGACAGGCACCTAACACATGCCAACTCAATTTTTCCTAATGCTCAGCTGTGTTTCTCTCACTCTCTTACAGACGAGAGCACTTCTTAAAAAATATTCTTATGTGAACGTCTGTCACAGGGTCTGTTTCCCAGGATACAGGATTAGGACAACAGATCTCTATGTTCACTGCCCACTCCTCCACCTTTATCATGTGCCACTGTCCCTTTCAATCACAGTACCCAAAGGTATCATCTTTTGAAGGTTTAGTCTCTGGGGATTGCTGATCGATGTTTGGTTTTTTTTGCCCCAAACACTCTTTCTCTTTTCTTCACATCACTGAAGCACTCTCAGCTTCCAGGATACATTGTGTCTTTCTCACTGAGCCTTTCTGATCATCTTACACTTGCTCACAGTCCTTACATGGCAGGAGGAATCTTTCTTGCTTATGTCAGAGCTCTAAAACTTTATCCATGGCTACTTTCTTATTTGGATTACATATTTGTACTAAGTGAATTACTACTGTAACTATTAAACAAATTTTTTAATGAAACATACTCTATGTTATCCAACAGAGACACTTTTGTGAGTGAAAGGGAGCTAAAAATTCTTTAAAATGTTACATTTTTTGGAAGAGTTTTGTAATGAGTAATAAATTCATAATTTATTCAAACACAATTTTAACAAACAAAATTCTTTATAATTAAAATAATGTGTACATTAAAGGAAACATATATTTACTAATCAAACATTAAAAATAACATAATGGAGTATAATAATTTTGGAGCATAGTCATTTACTAAATTTCTTGGTTGTATCTATCCCCAATACCATCTTGCCAACACCATACTGTTTCTCCGAAGGGTAATTTTTCATTATGTTCATATTTATTTCATATAATTGCCTACAGTCTTACTCAAAGTTGAATTTTATGGTTACTAAACTTGGTATTATAGACATCATTAACTAAATTTTCTCTACTGACAGTAATAGTTTTAACTGATAGATACTCTGTACAGCTATTGAGGTGAGTAAGCTCAGAGTATACCCTGTGAAATTAAAGATACACTTAATTCTAGTATTTTTGTATTTAAAGGTGTAAATATTTCAGTCCAATTATTTATTGTCATAGATGTTCACCTTTGGCCTCCATTCAAAGTACCTGTCTTTAACAAGCATTCTTGTGAGACAAATCTCATAAATTCATTTTCTCTATAACTATTTCTATTTTGCCCAATTTAGATGCAGCATTAATAAGCTTTCTCAATTTCATTCAATTCTATCACAGAATACAAATTTATCCATTTAGAAATATAAATTCCATCAAAATATTCTTACCAGAAGCTGAGACATTTCAAACTGCAATTTTGTAATTTTGAGTTAAATCCTGTATATTTTTTGAGTTCTCTATTGCATTTGTTTAGCTCCCTTGCTTTTCACAGATACATTATAATATCTACCTGTTTGCATGACTCTCAATAATTACTTTTCCCTAAAAGCACTGGAAACTAAATTATCCTTCAGCCGTATTTGCTGAATACTTTGATTAAATATTTCCAAATGTTTTTGAACAAAATACAATTGATATTCAAAGGATTCATTTACAAAAATTCAGTATCATTGTTTTCCACTTCGGTTGGTTTACAAAGTAACTCCTCAAATGGTGAAGAATTTCTTTTATGAAGTACTTTTTCAGTTGTATCTCCTTAGTCTTCTCCAGTCTGTGACTGTTTCCAGTTATTCCTGGCCTTTCATGATCCTTGTATTTTTGAAGAAGACTAATAAATTATTGGAAGAATGTCTCTCTGGATTTGTCTGATATTGTCTGATTAGATTAAAGTTCTGCACTTTTGACAAAAATACAGCAGAAGTTATGGTATGTCCTTTTCAGTGCAACATAACAGATGGGCCATGATCTTGACATATGTATTACAGGTGATACCAACCTTGAAAACTTCATAAAGTTGTTGTCTGCAGGGTTTCTCCATTGTAATGTTGCTATTATTCATTTTTTTATTAAAAATGCCTCAGAAGAGATGAATTAAAATGATGCAAGTATCCTATTTTTAAATTTTGCTTACAATTTTATCATCTGTGGTTGGAGCATGCCTGCAATAATTATTAATCTGGTATTTGCTTAATAGTGATTTTATGTTTGCCTCATTCCTTGTACATTTTTCATTTGAATTCTTTTCTAATGGAGAGCTGTCCCTTCTCTTCCATATGTATGTATGTATGTATGTATGTATTTATTAATTTAACTTGGGGGGAGATAATTAGGTTTATTTTTATTTTTTTTTAACAAAGGTACTAGGGATTGAACCCAAGACCTCGTGCATGCTAAGCAGCAGCTCTACCACTGAGCTATGACCTCCCCCATATTTATTTATTATTCAGTTATTATTTTATGTAAATATGAACTCATGGATATTTGTTCTAGTGATTATAATTCAATACTAGCATTATTTATTTTGTTGCTTAAATTAGTTCAGCTTGGCCTTCAGGAGGTTCTTCATGTTAGTTCCTTTGTCCTTTTGACATGATCTCATTCTTTCTGGAACAATTCTGTGTTTCTGGCACCACAAAATATTCTTATCTTTTGTATTTTCACTAAAATAGCTCTGGAATCAAATACTTCTTTAAGTAGCTCTGGTTCTTTTTCCTGGAGAATGATACTAAGAAACATGATCTGGACGTTGGTTGTGCTCTTTGCTATATCATTGGTCCAAGGCCTTTTCAGTGGCTTTAGCATTGAAATATATGTGTATGAGTGTGTAGTGTGTATATATGTATACATTGTATATATACATATACATATGTACACCCACAACTGCATATGCACACACCCATATTTCTGTGCCTATCAATCTATACAATTTAATTTTTATATATTTATTATTTAAAATGTATGTCTCTACGTGTCTGTTGTGCTAATATTTCTGATTCTAATTCAGCATCACGGGGATTATTATAGCCTTCCTCCTTTCATTACTTATAATATTGTAAATAGTGAAAAATATTTTAAGTAATACTTATATTTATGACTTTTCTCCACAGTCTCATAGTTCACATTATTTGCAATGCATTTATGTATTCACTTATTCCTGTATATATATAATAGTTTTGGAATTGCCACTGCATATCCTGCAGACCACAAATTTATGAACTAGAGTATGTTATATATGCTAATGAATTTTATTACACATATATTATAATTATGGGATATTATAAATTCTTAAATACACCTGCTACCAAGAATTTCTAATAAGATACTATGCATCACTCTTCAGAAAAAAGACTAGAGAACAAACTGGTATGAAAAGTAGACAGCTTGATGAATTTCTAGGTTCAACTACATCTGTAAGCTGTTTTTCAGAAGAGGCCTGCTACATATTCAGCGACTCTTCTAACAGAAACAGACACAGAAAAAAAACTTATGGTTATTGTGGGAAGGAGGTGGGAATGGACAAATTGGGAGTTTGAGACTTGCAGATGCTGACTATTATATATAAAATAGGTAAACAATAAGTTTAGACTACATAGCACAGGGAACTATACCAAATGTCTTGTAGGGACCTATATTGAAAGAGAATATGAAAAAGAATATATGTGTATATGTATGACTGAACTATTATTCTGTAACCAGAAACTGATATACATTGTAAACTGACTATACTTCAATAACTTAAAAAATTTTTTTTAAATAATAAATTTACCACAGTGGCTGAGGGAAGGTATAGCTCAGTGGTAGAGCACATGCTTAGTATGCAAGAGGTCCTGGTTCAATCCCCAGTACCTCCATTAAAATAGTTAAGTAAATAAACCTAATTACTGCCCCCTAAAAACAAACACATACTCAAAATTAAGTGTTTAAATTTACCACAAGTGTAAAAGAACGAAAATCATATAACCATCACATAGAGAGTACATACTATTTAGTTTATACTTATTCTTTTAAAATTATATTTCAATTCATTCAAGTTATGAGTATTAATACTTTTAATAGTACTGGACTGTAGTATTCCTAAATGGTAACAGTAAATAATAATATTTAACAAATCACTCTTGCTTCTTGGCTCATTGTACTAACATTAATCCTGGTGAATTATTTTTATATTATCAGTGGGAGGTGTAGGATATAAAATACTACCAATATGAAGAATGAATCATTTCCCTAGCAGTTCAGTGTTTTATAAATACCTCTCTTATAATTTTTGAAATCATTGCTATTCATGACATGAACATGCAACCAGAGGGAAGAAATTAATGTTAAATTCAATTGTTTAATAGAATATTATAAATGTACTACATGTTCAGAATAATGAATCTGAGTTATTGAAAACAATATCAATTCATTCTTCATCCTTCAAGTTTATCTTGTCCTCCATAAAGCATTCTACAGTTTGTTTTTAACAATCTATCTATTTTCCATTTCAATTCAAATTTTCACAAAGTGGAATTAGATACTAACTATAACATCTCTGGAATTATATTTTAATTGGTGTGTTGCTTCATATATGAATTAAATCTCATAATGTTGCTAATATTCAACATTGAAAAATAAAAATGTATTTACTTGTTCCGTATGAAGAGGCTGTGTTTCAAAATATAAGGATCAACATTCTACAAACATACACCTATTAACTGCAGTGTTAAAACACATCTTTCAGTCTCTTTGTATATATATATTTTTTACTATCAAAGAAAATTATATTAAAATATACTTTCAGGAATGGTGGCTACAGAAGAAACATCTGTTTTACTGTTTTTATAAACAAGCTAGGAAATCAGTATATTTTTTCAGGTAGAGTTAGAAAATGAAAGTCTGCATTCTAAATGTATGATCTGTCTTCCAAAAAAAGAAAAAATACATTTTAACAATTTTCTAATGCGGGATCTTATTTCAGTAATAAAATGGTCTTAGCATTTCATCAGTAGTGGTTTGTAAGGCCCATTTAATTTACAAATATTCTGATGGAAACTCATATATCATAAAACTGCCCTCTGCAACTGAAGAAGTAAATTTGTTTAGAATACTGCTTTGATGCTGGCAATTTAAACTACTTTTGTTTATGTACAAAATCAGTCACACAAATTAGGCAACCGGGAGAGACAACTAATTTATCCAAGTCTAATGCTAGAATGCTATGACAATGCTGATTTAGACCATTTGGCTCCAAAATACAGCCCAGAAGTAGATAAGCAATTCTTCTCCAATCGCTGACAAATACACTGATTATATCACCAGTCCACTATTCCACTTTACGAGAATAATGCAAAGTGTTAGACATATTTTTAATGATTAAGTAGGTGTAAATTTATATAGACAATGTCTCATGAAACTTAAGCTATGTTTTTTTAATTACATTATCTTTTGCTATTTACACGATATTGATATATAGATTGAATATATATTATTGACATATAGAAAGGCATGTGGAGAAGGACATTTTATAGTACATGGACATTTTATAGTTTATCAAGATAAGAAATTTTAGTATTTCTCTGTACAGCTCCCATATTTAAAACATTAATGATAAAAGAATTTTCATTTTTGTGACTGTTCAAAACTAGTTAAAAACAAACAAACAAAACTGCAGTTGAGAGTCATTAAACCGCCCTTAGAAACAATCTTTGGAAAACAACAGGGACTTAATTGGTAACAATAGGTACCATTTATTTAACGTAACTTATGCTGAGCACAGAGAGAAACAAATTTTTCACAAATATTTCACTTATTCTCACAAGAACCCTTTGAAATAGGTAATATTATCATCCTCATGCTATAGATGAAAGAGTTAAGTATAAGTGAAATCAAGTAATTTCTACTGGGTCACACATCGGATCGTAGTCACACACCATGCTGAGTGTATGGCATATTCTATCCAGAAAATCTGTCTTTATACCCTCCTCCTCAAAAATTTCAGTTTCTTACAGTTGAGAATTAGTTTAAAAAATGGTAAATGATTCTATTTTACTTTGCAGAAAATAAATTTGAATATATAAAAAATCAATTAAGTAAAATGTAAAAGTCAGTGATTGAAAGCCAGATAGAAGTTAAAATTCTTTGGTTTGGTTAAATAGCACCACTCAACTATAAGGTATCCTGAAGTATCCTATGCCTGTCTAGGATGAACCTTGGACAACACCATCCTTTGGAGAGCAGAACATCTATTTCTGGAGGCAGTGCTGCTCTGTTGAGTGTGTACAGATAGGAAGAAATGAGTCCTGTGCCACAGAATGTGGGTGGGGCATCCATTCAGAAACCTCCCACACATAAATTACAGCACAGTAAAATTACATAAACATCTACGACACGTGGAGAGCTTAAAAATGTTATACTACACTAAATATAAATTTACCATCCACAAAACCAAAATTACTAGGAAGCTGATTTTAGATAAAACATGCATGAACTTCCAATTAATTTTATTAAAATAAATCTATATGTTTTATAATATTCTATTTTGGAGAATATAGTTACTTGCATTATTCCTGAAGCTAAGTAATTAATATAGATACTGTCGTAATTCTGGGTGTTTTTAGGACATGACATCCAAAAATGGCATACATTCTTTTCTCTAAGTGAAGAATAAGTATGATTTAGTCTTCAGTTTGAATAAAAGTACAACTCAAAATATTTGCAGGCTTTTGTTATTGAACCAAACTTGGGTCCTCTTGCCTGCCAGACAGCAAAGCCAATCTACTGACATCAGATCGTGGCAAAGGAAAATAGTGTTCACTTCAGGGCCAAGCAAGGAAAACAGGTAGCTCATGCTCAAAAGATCCAAACTTCCTGATGGCTTTCAGAGAAGCGTGTTTAAAGACAAAGTGAGGGAGAAGGTGGTGGGGTATGTGAGCCGCTTGTGCACAGTTTCCTGGTCAGTGGGTGGTGAGGTAACCAGGTGAGGTCTAGGGGTCTGCATTATCAGCCCTTAGGCTCTGGTCAGTCCGGGGGTGGGGGGGAATGTGGTCATGATCATCACGCAGTCAGTGTTATTGTTTTGTCTTGCTTGACTCTTCTGTTTCTGCGTTTTCTCTCTTCTCTTACACTTGCTTTTTGGAACTCAGAGAAGGTCTAGGAGGTTAAAGCTTGTCTACGATCAAGACGCAGGGCACGTGGGAGGAGGGAGGTTTGTCTCGGGGAAGGCTCCACAGGATCCTGCTCAGTTGCACACTTCTACTCCATATTTTAATGGCTATTGTACTTTAATTCCCCACAGAAGTACTGCTTGGCACAGATTAAGAAGAGGAGTTGTGAAAATAATATTAACAAGTTTATATAAAATTTTGTTTTAAAAGGGCAAGAGAATATTCATGTAGCAGATGCTTTCTTACCTATGATTATGGGTACACAGGCCTCTTGAAATCTTAGTTTGCTGTCATGGTTTGTAAAGAAAACTAGCAAATGGCTATTTAAATGACAGAGTTTTTTTCTCTTTCTTCCTACCTCTCTTTTTTTATTAATACACAGGTCTAATGAGATGCAAAGGATATTGCATATTGTCAAGCTCATCTAAAAAAGCATACAGTCATACAGTCTTCATCTCTCCTTCATGCCACAGTGAATTAAGTAGATAAACATGCCATGAGAAATTAAGATGGATGATAAGCTTGTTGGCACCATCTTGAAGGCACGAGACATCATTACCCTCTCCACAGGTATTTGGCTAAAATACTCTGTCCTCACATTGTCAAGCAGCACCTTGAAGAAATATCATACACACTGTTGAAAGCAAGAGGAAGTCAAAGAAAATGTGATTCATAGTTTACATATTGCATACATAATATGGTCTTGGTATGAACTCGAAAATTCTGAACAAAATATGCACAATATTTAACACTTATTTATAGACATTAATTCAACCAGTTTACTAATTGAGTAGATAAGAGATTTTTTCTTTATTTTTTAGATAAAGTTACACAAGAAAAGGAAAGGTAACTTTCCTAAAGCCACACATGCTTTCAATTAAAGATTTAAGTCTAAATGTATTTTACTGCCTCTGTTTATATCAAAGAACAGTCATTTAAAATTGAATATAAAAAATAAAATTGAATATAAAATAAAACATGGAAAATATGGTTTATCATTCCTTACGTGAAATCCAAACCATATAGCAGTGCAGATTAGACAACTATTTTTTGATGACAAAGCCAGTTGTACTTATTATATAAAAATGGTTCCCATGTCATTTCAAAGATTAATTCCAGCTCAGACACTTCATTAAAAGGTTCATAAAGGAACAGCTAAATTAAAAAAAAAAAAAGGTCTGTTAACACCTGCTGGAGACATACTTCACCATTTTTTCCTTTTCTGAGAGTATTTACATTGAAAAGGTTGACTGTAAATGAAATATATACAATGCTAATGAAATAGCAACTTCGTGAAACATAGGCAAAGTTCCTTGCTCAAGAATTCAAACAAATTCTATTTTAGCAAGTTCAAAAAACTAATGGAGACTTGTCTTTCCTTCCTTTCTCCCATGCTTTCTTTCCTCCTTACTTCCTTGCTTCCTTCCTTCCCTCCACTCACCTATCCACATTATCTGTCTATCCACCTACCTGTCTATCTATCCATCTATTCATCCACCCATCTACCTAACAATTTCAGTGAGCTGCTTTGATTTACTCATCATTCTCACCTTTCCTCACCTCAATACACATCTACACTTAACAAATATCTAATACATATTTGGTAGTCAATAAATGCTGAGTTAAATTGAAATGAACCAAACTAGACACATATAGATATATAGATGTCTGTGTGTGTGTATATATATATATACACACATATATGTATATAAAATTTATACTTATATTTGCATTCTCATATATGGCATACAGTATCTCATACTTCACGCATAGACAAATATATGAAGCAAATCACTAACTACCTTGTACTACTATCGTTAAGATATAAATTTAACTTGTCAAATGTTGTCTTTGTGTCTTCAAGTCAAATGATGGATCTCAAAGGGGATGGATTGTGCCATGAACACTGGTTTTATACATTAGGGGAGTACTTTCCACATGAAAGAAAATAAATATTGTTGATGAGATTATAATGTTTATAAAAAGTTAAACTGCTCAAACTCATGTTCACCCTATCTCCGCCTCCCTATACATGATATCATGAAGACAGGCAATGTAGAATGAATAACCACCCACAACATAACTTTTAGTAGGGTAAGCTACTGAGAAAATGGAGTAAACTGATCGTGCTTTGCACAGACCGTGTCACTGAATCAGAGATGTACTTGAATTCTTTGATGTGAAATTTACCTTTGAAATTTCTAGTATGCTAACCTACGAAGAGTGATTGGCTGTTTGTATTTCATATGAAAATTCTTCACCCTGGCTGAGTTTTGCAAATGTCAACATAATTTTCTGAAGAAAAATGCTGCAGTCAAGTCCTATAAAAACAAACAAAAGTGCTGGCCCAAACCCATTGCTTAGCAATAACATGTTCTTAGTTTAGAGCAACTTGCATTATTTTAGTTCATAATATTCATAATGACTTTCAAAATTTTACACATTACAAAGAAATGTTTCTGAGCATCAGTTACAGAGTTTTGTAATTAATACTAATAGGATCTTTGCCACAACCCTATGTAGGACTAGGAAGTGAAAACACTGGAATCTATAAAACATTTGCAAAACTCAAATACAAACATATTACTAGATTGCTTATAAAGAATCTTCTTTGTTTCTAGCTTTAGCATATTCTACAATTATTTTTCATAGCTTCGTACAGGTTTTTTAATATTCAAAAATTTTAATTTTTAGAGCCAATTGATTTCACAGATCAGTTATTATATTGTGGTGGACAAGGTATATAATTTGCAGTTAGAAGACATGGTTCAAGTTGCAGTTATGTCTTTTATTAATTCCATAACACATTTATATGAACATAACGAATTTTGAATGTAAAGTCAAAAAATTATAATAACAATACTACTAGTAGTAGTAGCAGCAGTAGTAATAATAAATCATAATGTGATATTTTATATAACATTTATTATATTTAAGATGTCAACTTAGAGATTGACAGAGACAGATAAATTTGTATAGATACAGATATTGATATTTAAAATTTTTCTGTTATCTAATATCTTTTTATAATAACTGATATAGAAAAATAATAAGTATATTTATTGGAAACATTTCTTCCAGTAACTGTTCCAAATGGTTCAGGTATATTCATTAATTTGTCATTCTTTTTATACTTTCCATTTTACAAATGATAGAAAGTTTCGGTAACTTGTTCAAAGCCACAAATCTTACTGGAACTCATACTTTTAAGTCTGATTCTAGAGCCCATGATTTTACAACCCTCTGAAATGCAGTTTGTCAATGACACAAGAATTATTCAGGAACATTTAAGATTATCAAAATACTGATACCAGGGTTCAATGGAATTAGTCATATAAGGTTTGCTATTCTGTCAAAAGTGAGTAAATAAACCTAAGAATTTTTTTGAAGAATGAAATATAAAATAAAATTTATTTCATAGATGTTGACTAACAATGTCGCATAGACTGACAGCATTGTTAACCATCTTTAACAATAAGCCAAGTGTTTTATACCACTTTTCAAATTTTTTTATTCAGAAGTTAGATGTAGTAAGAACAAATAATTTTATAAAATACAATAAAAAACTAAAAAACTCAAATACAAAAAATTTTAAGTGCTAGAGACTTTGAATTATTTTTCACACTACTCTTCATGCCTATTAATTTATTAGATTGTTGAAGTCATGTTTTACCCATTTCTTTAAATGCCAATGATTTATTTAAAAGACATCTAATATTTAAGAATTACTAGTAATACTTTTAATGACTCAAATATCTCTTCATATTGAATTACCCTAACTTCACTATTATAGAATATTTAACCCACCCAATAGATATACTATTATGATTGATAACAAATATAACAAATATCTCTAAGCATTAACTACATCTCCATATTTTACATAGTATTCTAGGATATATTCTTCAAAGCAGGGTTATTAAGAAATATATTTAATTTTAATAATTAACTTTATTGAGGTATAATTAATATTTAATACACATTTTAAGTGTGCACAGTTTGCTGACTTTTGACACTCATGTTATCACTACTCCCTTCAAGATTTAAAATATTTCTATCACTTCAAAATTTACTTGAGCCCTGTAGTCAACACCCCTTTCCATTGTCAGGGAGCCACTACTTTGCTTCTTGTTACTGTGGATTATTTTTATCAGTTCTAGGCCTTAATATAACAGAATCATACACTGTGTAATCTTTGCGCACATCTTCTTTTGCACATCAAAATGATTTTGAGTTTTATCCATATATTTTTGAGTAACAATAGTCCTTTCACTTTCATTGCTAAGTAATTTATAGTATAAACACAACACCATTTGTTTATTAATTTACATTTGGTGGAAATTTGCCTTTTCCCCCTAGTTTCTGGTTATTCTGAATAAAGTCTCTGAATATTTGAACAAAAGTATTTTTATGGATATGTGCTTTAACTTTCCTCGGGTGATTACCCTGGAGTGAAACTGCTGAGTGACATGTTAATTGTGTGTGTGGGTATATATATATATATATATATATTTTTTTTTTTTTTTTTACATAAAAAACTGTCAACTCTTTTCTAAAGTGGTTTAGTATGCTACACACCACCTGCATAGTATTGAGTTTTAGTTGCTGCACACTTTTGGCAACAATTAGTTACTAGTCATTTTAATTTTAGCCCTACTTTAGTGTGTGTATATTAGTATTTGATTTTGTTTATTTGCATTTTTCATAGGTAACGTGATTCTGAATATATTTTAAATTGTAATTTTGAACATCTTTTACATATATTTGTTAATCAATCATATATCTTCTCTTATGAAATGTCTCTTCAAATATTTAGCAATGAATTCTCTCAGCTTTTGTTTTACCTGAAAACACCTTTCATAACTTCACTTTTAGATACAGGTGTTATTTCATTTTAGCTGTTTAAATGAGTTATTTTAGTCTCCTGACTCATTATTTCTCTGGAGAAATCTGTTGCAAACTTATATTTGTTTAGTTGTATATCTCTTTCTTTGTGTAAGTATACATATATGTACATATAGGCACATAGATAAAATTGACAATAGAAACCTCAAAAAAAATTTTAAAATATGATGTAATTTGGCCACATTCAAGTCACTGAAGTCAAGATAAGGTTCAGATGATGTCTCCTGAGATGCATTTTGATTTGGATTACTTTGAAGCTGCAGGATTCAGATATTTTGCATAGACAAGGCAGTTTTGTATGTATATGCAGACTCTGTGTGTATGCATACCAATTGATTAGAACAATTTTATTTCAAGTTTCATTTTGGGGATAAACTCAAGAGAAACATGGAATACTCATGCACTTGTATTAATAGATACCTAACACATGAGTTCATAATATTTTAAAGATACACTCACATGAGATTGTGTAAAGAAAGCTTATGCTAATGGAAAACATATAAGAATGATACTGATCCTCAAGGATGCCAAGTTCAATTTTTGCTCTGGGGAAACAAATGAAAACTGTAAGTTTTGGACAGCCTAAAACAATAAAAAAAATTGGTCTTCTAATAATGTTTAGTAACTGACATAACATACAAACTAAGGTGTGTATATGAATTGTGTTAAATGTACATATACCCACAGATATTCAGAAGACTAGAGTAGCTTCTTTAGAGCTCTTTTAAAAAGTTTTATAAACCAGTATCATATGTGCAGACTGTCATTAGTGTAAGATGGTCCTAAGACACTGCAGTTCCATGGCATTTGTTCTTGGTTTATATACCTCTGAGGAGCTCAATGTATTTTACTCTGACCATTCTCATGTCATACTCATGTCATAAAGCCTGAAGACAATGTTGAGAAAATGTGACAGTTTCAAACTATGAATACTGAGGTTTTGGCCCAGAGGATAAATAAAATAAGCTCAAAAATCATAAATTTAGAGTTACTTGGTAGTATTTGAGTATCTTTTTAAGCACCACCTAAATAATGAACAATATCACTATATGCATGGGCCATAGTATTAAACATACACTTTATTATGTACCTCATGTTTACACTCTCCAAGAAAGTCATTATATTTCTGAAAACAATGTTATCATTTATCAGCTTATATTCAGAAGGTAAAAAAAAAATCTTAAATTGACAAGACTAACTTTAGTTCAAACTTATTGTTTCTACATTGTTTCTATCCTTAAAAAATGGCCTTTTATAAAGTAGAAGAAAATATATCATGCCCATAATTTTAACTGAGACAATCATTAAAAGACCATAAGGTCAGGATGACACCTGCACCCCAATGTTCATAGCAGCACTATTTACAATAGCCAAGACATGGAAACAGCCTAAATGTCCATCAACGGATGACTGGATAAAGAAGATGTGGTATATTTATACAATGGAATACTATTCAGCCATAAAAACAGACAACATAACGCCATTAGCAGCAACATGGATGCACCTGGAGAATGTCATTCTAAGTGAAGTAAGCCAGAAAGAGAAAGAAAAATGCCATATGAGATCGCTCATATGTGGAATCTAAAAATAAACAAAAACAAAAACAACAAAAACAAAACATAAATACAAAACAGAAATAGACTCATAGACATAGAATACAAACTTGTGGTTGCCAAGGGGGCAGAGGGTTGGAAGGGATAGACGGGATTTCAAAATTGTAGAATAGGTAAACAAGATTATACTGTATAGCACAGAGAAATATACATAAGATCTTATGGTAGCTCACAGAGAAAAAAATGTGACAATGAATATATATATGTTCATGTATGACTGAAAAATTGTGCTCTACACTGTAATTTGACACAACATTGTAAAATGATTATAAATCAATAAAAAATTTTTTTAAAAAGACCATAAGGTAAGAATATCTTAGATTAGTAACACTGTGAGTCTAAATAGCAAAAATCTAAATCTTCCGAGTTAGAAAATTTAGGATAAAATTAGTCAGTTTCACGTGTACAGTGTAGTGATTCAGTGTTTTTGCAGATTATATTCCATTATAGGTTATTACAAGATACTGTGTATAATTTCTTGTGCTATATAATATATATACTTGTTGCTTATCTATTTTATATATAGTAGTTTGTATCTGTTAATAGCATACCCTTAACTTATCCCTCCTTTTTAATACACCACAATTGAAGAGAAATTACTGAATTAGTCATTAAATAAATCCTAAAGGCTGTGGTGAAGCACATTAAAAAATTTGATATGTGTAATTTTGTAAATTAGATTGGAATAAAAAGTTAAAGCATGTGTCAACTTCTATATTTGAATGTGCAAATATATAATGAGAAAATAAAAATTATAGCTAATGCATATTGAACAATTACCACGTTCAAAATGATGTTCAGAGAACTTCACGTGGATTATGACATTTAACCCTCACAATAAACTATGAAGTAGTAACATTTATCTTCTCTGTTTTACTAGGCAACTAATAGGCGGTGGATTTGGGATTTAAACAGAGGTAATCTGACTCTAGGACTTGCACTGTTAACACAGACAGATATTCACCTAATTCAAGTATAATAGTCAGTCTTAGGAGAGAGTTCAAATGTAAAGTTAATAGGTCCTGTTTTGATTTCATGTGATAAAATGATACTGGAGTTGCTGGGAGTAGGTCAGACTGTGCGTGTATAGGTGTGGGGCAGGAAGACCACTACGAAATGAGACCTCTCATCTTGGGGCTATGTGCCATTGAATATCAAAGGCTTAGCACTATACCTAACATATTAAAATAAACAACCTGTTCAAATACTTTTTCTTCCATGAGGCTTAATTTGGGCTTTGCATACAATATAGAGGCTCATTTGCTTGTCAGGTGAAAGGCAAGTCTGGCTTAGGTCATATACCAGGTTTAAATGGTGAGAAATTTGAAATTCACACCTAGAAAATTTAGAATTGAACGTTTAGGAGGCATTTTCTTCATAAAATGCCATCAGTATGTGATAAGGTGACAAAACACTAAAATTAGGGAAATGTTGTTGACTCTGGGAGATCATTTCTCCAAGAATATGACTGGTATCAGTGGATTTGTTTTGAATTTCTACAAAGTCTTTATCTATCAGCTGTCAATATGTTATCACTCTAAGAAGGCCTCGATTCTAGAAATTATGAGTCGGCTGAGGAACTAAATAGAGGAGGGGAGGACAATGGATTAAAATATTCAGCTCTTGGAAACTAAAAGCCATTCCCAAAATATGTACCTGATGATGATGTGCATATCAGATGAACAAATAAAACAAGTACTGAAAGCAAGTGAGCAATAACTAGACTTAGTCTTTACAACCCAATAAAAGAATGAAGAACCCAAGATGTAGAGGCAGTCAAAATGATGTCTCTGCATATTTTTAAATAAATCTTTGGTGCTAGTCCATTTCTACACATGATAAACATTTGAAAATATAAAGAAAATTTTCATGTATTTTCAGAAGCATCTAGAGCAGAGACAATATACAATAACGGATGAATCAGTTTGGCAGGTGTTTCTTCTCCAACCTAATTTTAAGAGATCTAGGGTGATACAAGCTCCCTTTCTTTGGCACATGGTGTTTCCAGGCAAAAGTGGAAAAGAGTATGGGAAAAAAACACAAAAGAAGTTTTTTATGGGTCAAGTTTACAATTGATGAATATAGCCTTTCACATCCCGTTGCCTACAACTCAATCATGTGGCCACAAGCAATAGAAGGAGCATGAAGAAGTATCAAATAAAACAAGAAAACATGGATTTTGGTGAGCAGCTAACAACCAGGTATTTATGTGGTACATTTTGAGGGAGATGTAATGTGATTTCTTTTCAAAATATCATCTCCTGTTATTATCAGAAGCCACTACTCATTTTTCAAGTGTTAAAAATTTTGGGGAAACGACAGGCACATCTTATTAAAATTTCTGGAAAAGCTGCTATAAGCTGACACTAATGGTCACATCCTTATATAAAAGAAATTTACAAAAACTGATGCCCAAGAAAGCTTTTTCAACTTTAAAATTTGCACAGGGATCTGAATAATGAACTAATATGGTAATTATAAATTATTCATTATGTAAAAGAGGTCTTCAAGCAGCCACATATTCCAACATTTCATAGCCTAGTTTGAGAAATCATATGCCTTTACAAAAAAGTAGTACTTCATGTTGTTTAGAAGGTTTAAAGTTTATGCTCACCTTTACCATCCTTGAACTGATTAAATAAGATTTTGCATCACTGTTATCGACAGTTCATAGTTCACAACTGAGTATGTCGACAAGCAAAAAAAAAAAGTATGTTTCATTCTTTTACTAAGGAATTTCAATACTATATTAAATAGAACATTATTTATATACATAATTTTAAGTGTGAAGTGATATGATAATTTAGTAAAATAACTCAGGGGGTACTGTGTTATAGCATATATTTAAGATAGAAAAAATATTGCCAATAGTGAAATAAGTTAATCTTTTCAATGGTTTAGGAAACTATTCACAGGGAACTTGAAAAACAGAGAAAATCTACAGATGAAGAGGAGAAAATCTACAGATGAAGAGGAGAAAATCTGTGAGAAAATGGCTTACAGCTTGGTTATTGTTTCAATATTGAAATGAGCAGTGGAGGGGTGGCAGCAAGTGAGAACTAAAGGATGGTTCTTAAGTTTGTATTCCGAATTAGTGGGTGTTTAGTGAATGTTGTTAAGAGACACAGAGATTGAAGCAGGGAGAGAGAATACTAAATTATTTCAAGCATATTCCATTTTAATGTCAGCAGGGCATTAGGATAATTTCTCATGAGCCTTTGAAAATACAGGTGTGAAGTCCAGAAAAGATTTCAAAAGTCACCATTAGTATGAAGGTGGTAGTTAAATCAATAGGCACGTGAAAGATGGCAATCAGAGTACATACCAAATAAGAAAAAAAGACACAGCTATAAGGAAGAAATTATTATACTTGGAGTTAAAGGAGTTTTAGTTCCCATTTAACCATTTGTGTTTTATAATGTTGAGCAAATTACTGCTATCTGTCTGAGCTTCACTCTACTTATTTGAAAACAGTTCTATGGATTCTTCTTCACAGGGTTATTGTAGGAATCAACTGAGATAAAAAAAATGAAAAGTACCTTGAAAAATACAAACTTCCTAACAAACTTTACTTATTTGCAGCAACATGGAAGGACCTAGAGATTGTCATTCTAAGCAAAGTAAGCCAAAGAGAAAGAAAAATACCATATGATATCACTCATATGTGAAATCTAAAAAAAAGACAAAAAGAGGACACTAATGAACTCATTTGCAAAACAGAAACAGACAGAGTAAACAGTCTTATGGTTACCAGGGGAAAGAGGGTGGGAAGGGATAAATTTGGGAGTTTGCAAATATTACCACTATATATAAAAATAGATTTTAAAAAGTTTCTTCAGTATAGCACAGGGAACTATATTCAATATCTTGTAATAACCTTCAATGAAAAAAATATGAAAATGAATATACGTATGTATATGCATGACTGGAACATTGTGCTGTACACCAGAAACTGACACATTGTAACTGACTGTACTTCAATTAAAAAAAAAGAATAAAGAATAGTCGCAAGTTTGATTATTGAAATCGGTGTTGTAAATGATAGATGTATATGATGAGCAGGTATGCACATGTCAAAGAATCAGCAAGTTCCTGGCCAATTCTGCAATTCTCTCAGATATATAGAGTGGTGCCAACTTTCAGTTTAAGAGTTTCAACATCTTTTGAGTTCCTGAACTCCTACATGGCAGGGATTTTAAGGCATATGGGATTATACCAAAGCAGATTTGCAGTAATAAAGAACTACCTTTGTGAAGAAAAGAAAAAAAGTAAAAAAAAAAAAGTAGTGTGTGACAGGTATAGATTCATCAGGAAACTAATAGTGATGGTTAGCATGGGACAAATAATTATTTCGTTTGGCACACTTTTTACTTTACTCTGAGGATATCCATTGGTAGTTACAGGTGCTATTGTTCTAATGAGAGAAAAAAGTCAATTTTATCCATACATTATTAGAATTTAGCTACTAATAATCAGTATGGTACTTAAATATTTATGCTTCTGGTTACACTGTGTCCCTCCAAAAAGGTTATGTTGAAGGCCTTACCCTCAAAAGGTGACCTTATTTGCAAAAAGGGTGGTTGCAGTTATAATTAGTTCAGATGAAGTCATATTAGAGCAGGCTAGGCCTATGACCCAATATGTCTGTGTCCTTCTGAGGAGCTGGCCATGTGAAGACAGACACAAGGACTATGCTACGTGAAGACAGAGGATTAAAGTAAAGTACCTACAGACCAAGGAACTCAAAGGAGTGCGAGCAAAGCACCAGAAGCTAGGAAGAGCAAGGGAAGACGCCCTGCAGACTTCCCAGAGCGCTCGGCCCTGCTGACACCTTGAACTTGGATTTTTGGCCTCCAGAAGTGTGAGACGAGACATTTCTGGTGACTTAATCTATGCAATTGATGGTGCTTTTTTTATGGCAACTTTAGGAAACTAATACAATTTATAAGGCACTTTCCAGAATAGTGGGTTTTCAACTTTGATCAACAGAGTGCTACTCGCAAGGAACAACTAACACACACAAAATCATACAGTAAGTAGAAAGCCAGAAATTCCAGTCATGTTTTATGATTCTGAGCCCAGTCCTCTTCAAACTCATAATATAAAATATCACAAAATAGGTATTTACGGACTTGCCTAAGAACCTAGTCACAATTTGTACAGGCAATTTCCTTTGAATTCCAAGATATGGTCTTAGAATTAGCCTTAATATAATTAGATTGGCAATCATGGATTATCCATGTCTTGGTCCTTGGTTCTAGGTCCACAGAACAAAAAAATAAAAATAAAAACAAAAACAAAACCACAAACAAAATCAACTCATAAACAGGCTAATGCTAATCTTTCCCTCTTATTTATTGTAAGATGCAAAAAAAGGTTAGGCACAGTACTGATATAATGCTGAATACTACCTGTTCTAGCGTGGGTTAGTACATAAAGTAATGATAGACACAAGTGAAGCTCTCAGAGAACCTCTGTGGAATGAACGAATGCTCTATCCTGTTACCCCTGCACCTATACTCACACAGTTTTGGAACAGGCAAAATGAACTCTCTTAAATGCTTTCAAAATAGAGGCAATGCAATTGAATAGAAAAGAAGCAAATACAAGAACGATTGTATGGCATGTCTATGCTTTTTCTGGGGAAAGACACATTTTAAAAAATGGAATATGAGATCTCTTCTGCTATATATCAGTGAGTTCTAGTTATATGGATGAAAGGAAAATAAAATGAGTACTGCAAGAGGAAATAGAAACTTTTATGTGGGAGTTTATGTTTTGTGTTTTGTGTCTATTGCTGTTGTCATCTCTCTTTATAGACCAAGTCAGTTTTATCCACATTTTACCGTCATGCCATTTAATACAAAAAGCAATAGACGTATGTCAGGAAGAACACCTTCTTTCCCAAGCTGCTGTTACAAATATAGAAAAGACAAATTAGGGTGGAACCTCCTCTGGGTCATGGAGCTATTAATTTCAGCATAACCACAGCGGCTGGTGCTCACCAGTTAGGAAACTTTTATATGCATATTTCTAGCACATATTTGATATCTGGGATTGGTGCATCCTTGGGTGCTCAGTTGAAAGCAGCACTTAATTTCAAGTTGCTCTAATACCTCCAATTAAGCATATCCAGAAAAGGGGTAAATCAAAATGACATTTGAAGAAGTCTCAGTTGCCCTTTTTCTCTTCTTCAGTAAGTTTGTTTTACTTCATGACCTCAGTATTACAAAAAATAACCGAGCAGAACATGATTGTAAGATGGTGTCATGATGTTTCCTATGTGCAGTGGCTAGACAGGAAATTTTCATTTCATACACCATTTGAGCCTAGCTGCAGTGATTTCACAAAAGTTAGCAGGCTTTGAGAAGTTAATGATAAAGAAAAGCATTTGTTTTTGTTATTTGGAGAAAGTACTTGAGTGTTTAAGACTAGACCCTATGGAGGTTGGTTAAACACGGGGAAGTGCAAAATTTATTTCATTTTACTTGGCAGCAGTGCTTATCTCTGTATCATATTTAGAAGTAAAAAGTACCAGGAAAACAATATCACAGTGGAAACTGCACTAAGAATTATATTAGTAAACAAAAATAAAATATAAATAAAAGTATATAATATAATAATAATACACTACTGACAAATAACATAAATACATCCTGTTTATAGTCATTTACTATAGTAGCCATTTATTTCCTTTACTTAAATATATGAAATTTGCTGTCAGGTTTGTTTATCTATCTACTCATTCATCCTGAAGATATTTATTAATAAATTTTTGAATAATAAGGAATGTTTGAAAAATAAAAACAGAATAGCTATGATTTGTAAAGTTATGTTAGATAATGGGTAATGGAAAGGGGATTGTTTCTATATTACCTTTGAAGAAAACATTTTTGTTGCTGTCATTTTTAATTGGAAGGCTATACAAATATGAGGTAAGAACCCAGTCTTGATATACTAACCCTGACTTCGACAGTAAAACTGATGACTGTATACTGCCAGTTTTATCTCCTTAATGGATCTCCTAACAATAAACTGTGTATGCCACTGCCTTGATAAGACCACAACCGCTTTCTTCCTGACTCCTGCTATAGCCTTCTGACTGATGTCCCCACCTCCATGTAGTCTTTTCTCTTGACATTCCAGCAATCCAAAGTTTTCAGAGGCATTATTCTTTAAAGAAAAATAAAATACCCTTTCCAACTGAGGACTTGTATTAGCATGAAGTTTCCTATAGAATGGCCGTGCACCTCTTTACTTGTTCTAGGTTTTCACAGCAAAGCCAGAGGGCTTTATCTTCTGCTATTCCTACACCTTATAACTGTACATCACACTCACCAAGTCCTTTAGGTTCTCCAAACACACTCATAAAAGTCCTCAACACTCTATTTCTTTACTCCATTTCTAAATACATGCTCTCTCTATTCTACTCCCTTTTCTCTGGAAGGCTCCTATACATTATTCAAGACCCAGTTCAGATGCAAGGTCCTCTGTGAAACAGTCTCAAATTCCCCAATAGGGAGGCCTTCCCCTTTCTGCTTACTAGCAAAGTTTTGCATGTGTCTCTAAAATATCCTTGATCACACACGGCTATATTTCACTTCATGTCATTTTTTCCTTTTAGTAGTACTGCCCTATTTTACTTTGTATCTACATACAGCAAGTAAGAGGGAACTCAGAGTGCTTGCTTTGGCAGCACATGTACTAAAATTGGAAAGATACAGAGATGGAAACTGAAAAAGGAACTTCTTTATCTCACTAAATAATTCCTTCTACATTTAATGAAATCCCAAAATCCATTTCATTTCTTCTTTCTTGAATTTCTTCTATCACTAAAACATTGCATTAATATCCATATATTATTGTGCACACATTTCAGAGTTAATCTTTTGTTCTTCAATGTCAATTAAATTATATGTAATTATATACATTTCATATAAGATGGTGTTGACATTTCTAAATATGCAACTATATTTATAACAGATGCATGTTACTAAATTGATTTTTCCATTAAGCAAATTGAACAATTTGGAAATGACCCTCCTTTTTTTCTCTTTTATCTGAAAGAACATTACAATTTTAATGTTTACAGATTATCACCTCTTACATGGAAGAAAGCATAAACAGAAACAAAGTAATAGGGAATTCTGAAACTCCAAGAATAATAAATAAGATTATTGTAAACAATGCTTTCAAAATAAGATAGGCCAAATGGAACACTCCACCTCTTTATCTCCTTAGTAACATTTGCTTCGAAAAATTTTCACTGTAAAGTTATAAACTAAGTTGTTTTTCTGCCCATTACTTAAGTTGAAAAAATATAAAATACAAAAGAGAAATGGCTCCTCCATTCAGAAGGTACTGTCTTTTAGATATCTTTTAAAACATACATTAAATAGTAGAGTTATTTGCAATTTCTATTTAAAAATTCATTCAGCAATTTCTGATTATTTCTATCAGAGGTCAGCATTTTGCTGTGAAAGCAAAGATGAATAAAACAAGCACTCATTGATGGCATACTATGTGTTAGGTTTGATGAGAACTGTGGAACATGGAGATCAATGAAAATTGATGTAAGTTCTTATCTTCATGGAAGACAGAACTGAATGAGGGCAACAGATACTGATTAAAAAGCAAACATGCAATCACATAAATGTGAATTTCAGAAGGTCAACAACAATGAAGAAAACTGGCATGGATTTGAGAAGATGGGGCTGGCATGAGCAAATCTAACTAAATTTGGTAGCTAAGAGAAGGCCATACCAAACAGATGAGTTTCAAATCAATAACTCAAAGACAAGGAGCTGAGTTAATGTATTTGCTCCAGGAATTTTCAGATTTCAGGAAGAGTAAGTCAAAAATTATATTTCGGTGAACTGGACCAACTACAATCTGATTTTATATATTTTTTGGATAATCTCTCTCTGGAACACCTATAATTTGAACATTGGACCTTCTAAAATGTTTCTCTATGTCTCTTCTTCCTGTCTTACAGTGTCTCACCTTTGCTCCGCTCTCCTCTCATCTTTCCTTTCGTTTTCTTTTTGTTATGTTTTCTTTATCTCTCCAATTTTCTTATGGATTATTTTTTCAATCATTGCACATATAGTTTATCAAAATATTTTTTAAATACCCAATTTTAAGCCACGGCCTTTTTAATGTTTATGGATGTTGTACCTTCAAATTTCTTTGAATATAATAGATTGGACTCAAAAAACTTGAACCAATAATTTTTCAGAATCAAGGCAGAGTCTCTTCTCTTTCTGTACCTTTTCGTTCTCTGCTTCTTTTTGGGTATCTTTCTGCCTCTACTTTTCTCTGAAGATGTTTCTCTCCACCTGTTTAATATCATGTATACTCCAAAATTGCATTCTTGACATAACTTCAGCCTTAAAGTGCATATCACTTTATAAACACTCATGGATAATTAACTAATTTTGTATTACTTGAGGAAGAAAGTTGGATTGATCTACTTGAGGTAATGTTTTTATCCAACTGGCTGTGGAAAGTTAGTGTCACACTGCACACTAAGCAAGATGTAGGGATGAAGAATCTCAGAAGGAGGATCATCAGTGGATAGATTATGGAGAGTTCTTGAAGGGGCACTGGCCAAAGAGAAACCTCAGGAGCTTCTGCTGCAGCTCTGTTTGAAGACATTGCTTCTAACACAGCATGTAGGGTAGAAAATTGATATATAGTAGCATAAATTATTTCACGAACTGCCATTGAGCAAATGTTGTATTATGTTGGCACAAACAAACCTTTTCTAAAAGGTCCAGAAAATAAATATTAAAGGTTTTGAGGACCATAAGGTATGCATTGCAACTGTCTCTTTTGTTGTACTAGGAAAGCAGCAACAGATACTAGGTAAATGAATGGGCATGGCTTTGTTTAAATAAAATTTTATTGGGAAAAACAAAATGTTGGCCTGCTAGCCATAGTTTACAGAAATTGTAGAACTGGGGTTTAAGAATACATATTTTGATTGTCAAATAGATAAACAAGATTATACTGTATAGCACAGGGATATACAAGATCTTATGGTAGCTCACAGAGAAAAAAATGTGACAATGAATATATATATGTTCATGTATGACTGAAAAATTGTGCTCTACACTGGAATTTGACACAACATTGTAAATGATTATAAATCAATAAAAAATGTTAAAAAAAAAAGAAATCAAGTAAGAAACCATATCTGGGCACTATAATGATGTCTGCATCTGGATGTGAATCAATAGTTGATATTAAATCTTCCTCTTTTCTGATAAAAAAAAGAATACATATTTTGGGAGTATTATTATCATTGTGTAGATCTCTGTATGCATATTTAGAGAGCTAAATATTTAATGTAATATAAACAAACACACTTTGGCAAAAGGCAATTCAAAATTTAAATTAATATATATATTGTCAAATTAATTTTTTTGAAATAGGCCATCTTTAGGACTAGTTTCTGATTTTTTTTGGTATCATTTTTCAGACTGTTTTAGATTGTAACAGAAATAGCTTTTCCTTGTTCATCATTTAGTTGCAAATGTATTCTATGTTTTTAAAGGTATTTTTCAAAAGGCTAATTATGTGTTGAAGCACATCTAAAATTGTGGTTAAGTGCTTAGGTGGAAAGTGTTTCTATATGGAGAAGAGAGAAGTACTAATGGAGCTAAAGTTGAGAATGCTAAAATGAGAAAGACAGAAGCCATATTGGGGGAAATCTCTTTCCAGTAATTAACATATGCTAAGAACTACAGACATTAAACCATTAGCTTATATAAATGCAAAAACTGATATTACCACCTTTTCTCTACCAACTCCTACACACTAAGTTGGTAGATGGGACACATGGAGTTGGGAGTCTGAAATCAAAAAGTTCTTCTGGGAGAGGTCTCCAGCAGCATTAATCTATTAGTGAATATGGTCACGGGAAATCTTCTAACATTATACTGAAAAAAGAGTGTAGTAGGGTGCTTATGGAGGAGTTAGGGGAAATCAGCAAAAATATTTCTTACAGAAAATTAATTTATTAATTCTTTTTTCTAATCATATAGATATCTGTGGAATCATGTAGACATATATGATGAGATAATTGACAGTGAACTAAAATTTCCTGGACCCAGAAGAGCTACTAAAATGCAGGAAAGATTCATGTTCTCAAAAAGACTGAACATTATTGTGGTCAATCAACAAGGAAGTTATTTTTTTTTAATGTTACAGAATAAACTAGCTTCAAAAAAATTGTTGAATCTGAAATTTTACATACCCATGAGAAGCAAGGATTCATTATCGTAAAGCACTAAAAGCACTACCTAGTCTGCATACCGCAGCGTTATCATATTAGCTACAATGGGATAAGTTTTTCCCAAGTTGATAATTGTTCTTATTTTTGTTTTGGTTTTCTTTTTAATTTGTGGTTATTTTTAATGGAGAGTTTGCCATGAAGTACAAAATTATTGATAAAAACCATAGTGATTGATCACAGTTCAACAAATTTATGCACCAATCTAGATCAAAAACTAAGGTAGTAGAAAATGGAATTAATTTGACAATTATACCCACAGGAAGATGAAATTAAGACTGTAAATGGTTAGCTGCCACACCTCCCAGAAAAGGAAATTTGTTCTTAGATGCTGGTGCTCTCCCTTTTAATTGCCTATTCTTTTCAACCCAAAATATTAATTCAACTGCCATATGTCCTCGAAACATTATTTCTACTTTTCTGTTTTAAAGGACTTCAATATGCTTGAAAAATAAATGACTTGCTTCCCTTTTCTTTCATACTTAACATTTTACCTGAGAGAGATAGTGATTCAGATGTAAGTAGAGTCAACTGAAGGTCAAACATTCATATCCAAAATTCAATCATTATACAATATATTTGACTCTCATTATTTGAATGAAACATTGTTTAACGGAAAGAGAAGTATTATTTTATACTATACATTTTAATTACACTTTATAATGTATTCCTTTGGGCTCCTTACATGTAATATCTTCCTAGAGAATAAATAATCTTCTCTTTGTCTCATGGAGAATAAATATCTTTCATATTTCATATTTGCTCTACCATGATTATGATAATATGCTAAAAGTTTTAGGAAAATTGTTTACTTTTGCAGTTTCTGGTTTCATAGTTTTTCCATGTAAAATCACAGTGGCTTCACTTCTACTTATAAAAATACTAAATTTACCAGTGTGCAAACAAATTTATGCACTATGCTTAATATTTGGAGTGACTAATCTTTGCTTTATTGTATCCATATATGAATGTCACTAAACATAGTGTCATTTTGCACTTCTATCTCAAGAAGTTGGTCCCATCTCTATGACTTTGGCAGGCTTTTAATGAGAATAAATAACAAACAAGGGCACTTTCAGAAGAATATGAATTCATGAGGATGTGGCTGGCCTTTTGAAGGGCAAAATTATGTTAATGTTTAACAATGACATTAACATAAAGAGAAGTATTTAAATACCTAACTCAAAGGACCAAAATTTTTATGCTGCAAGACACAGTCCAATATTGTTGATGATGAAAATAAAAAGAGTATTTTAAGTACTCAATATGCAGGGCATGCATGATGACTCATTAGGCAGAGAAAATTATTACTGCCCATTAAAGAATTAGCTTTCACACAAATGGAAAAGTTGATTAGTGTACCTCTGAGTGGCTGGTTTCTAAAATTATAAAATTAATGAATGTATGAAATATTTAATTTCACACATAAATATCTGTGAAGAGAAATTAATTGTCTTATATAATAAAAGTCACTTATTTTACATGCAGAATCAAATATTAAATCTGAAATCGTAAAATCACTTTTGATAGTATTCGTTCATGCCAATTTTATAGCAAAGTTTGTAACATTTCTATGGATTTTCAGAAATTATTTAAGTGGAAAACTCATAATACAGACGGACATATTGCTGTCAAAATAATAACTTTAGTACATATTAACTGTATGCTAAAAATATTTTTGAAGCCCACATGCTCAAAGGGTTTGGATTAGGTATCCCAAATTTATATTGTAGAATTATTTTAGGAGAAAGGTAATGAAATATGCTGATTAGATTTAGCTACTCTGTATAAGCTAAAATTATAGACTATTTTATAAAATAAAATCAGTAAGCAACATATATTTTATCCATTGTATCCGATAACATACAATATAAAACAGTATTTATCAGAATGTAAGGTCTTTAGTCTTCAAAATTATGAAGAACACATCTGGCCTTAACATAATGTGTCATCATGTAATACTTTCTTATATTTAATAGCAAAGTCCAAGATGATGTTGCAATGTTAGAAATATTATCAGGTATTGAAGTACAAATTTATGTTTGAAAAATTAAAGTGACTTCAGTTCATTCCATAAAACAGGAATAAAAATTCTTGTCTCATAGAGGGGATATGAATTGGCTTAAGGAAATGGCTTGAGGAGTTGCTTAAGCAATCCAGCCATCTAGCTATCAATCACTCTCTATAAATATGTATATAGTATCTATTTAGCATAGATATAGGTAGTATATGTACACACTATGTATATAAAGTATATAAAATATATAGTACAGCCTACATATACTGTAGAGAGAGACAGATGGTTTATATATAGCTGTATGTTCATCTAATAGTTGTATTAACAATTATTATGATGATGATGATTTTCTTACCATCTCAATGTCAAAAGTACTAGCTGGTTAAGTGGTTGCTATGTCCTCATCAGATTATTCTGAGATAATTGGGTTTTTCTTGAGCGCTGTTCTCATTAGATCAGCCTGTGGACCCTAGCTGATTAAACTGCAAATCCCAATGAACTGTGCTCAGTCTGATTCTATCCTATTATGTTACCTTGCAAATTTACCAGTTTCTATGTATTCATTAATTATGGACAGTTATAGCATAAAACAATGGAATCCATGGAAGCACTGCAGATTAAGATCATTGTTTATCCACCGTATAAAATAAACAAAAAAATACCAGAAGAACCTTCATAACAAGCTTGAGCAAATAATAAATCATGAAAGAATTATCTTAATTAGAGCATGTTGGCAATACAGATGGAACTGAAACTCAAAGTTCTGGCCAGACATTTGCACTAGCATTCTATTTGCTTCTCAATGGACAAAGCAAAGCTTGATAGTCAGTGTTCTCATTAAAATGTGGCCATGGGAAGAAAGGGCTCAGATGATCATTAGGAAATGAGAGACATTCTCTATGCAAAATATTCCATAAAGAAGGCACCCAAAGTGATGTGTTTAAATTACACTCAGTTTCAAAATAAGGAAAAGTAACTTCCTTTTGGAAAAAATGCTGGAAATTTGACTCTTTTTGGAAATCTTCTGTATGTTTGTCTTTCTTAAAGTATAATTCTGAAAGGACATAGATCAGAGGCAAAGGGTTGAGATTCCATTAATTTCCCAGGGCAGCATTACTGAATTACTGCTTCCATTACATACAAGGGAGAATAAAAGGGAAGAGTTACTCCTTAGCTGACTACTTTTCCAAATGTAACACAGTGAAAAAACAAGTATACACTGAATTTGTGATGCCTAAAGAAAAAAGTAAAACTTAATGATTAGAGTACAGTATTATAATTGTTATATTGGGACACAATTTCCATCCTAGAAAAATGTTTAGGATTATCTTTTCAAATGAAATTTTTATAGTGAGATATTTATTATTTGCCAACATATATATATATATGTGTATATATATATATATATATAGTATTTTAGCCTTAGAACTTATTTCATGTGAATATAAAAATAGAATTCACCCTTTTTAAAAAGGTGATTGTAACACAAATGTTCAAAATTAATTACTGCATAAAATTGGGGATGTTAATTATTCATCTATTATGTAAAAACTAGTTTTTCATCATTAGACAGAATGTACTAAAACAAAAAGAAAGAAAAAAGATTCAACATGCAGTAATGTCTATTTTGAACAGATATTACAGCTATAAATGTTATCAGAGGTTACTCTTTTCTATGGTAAACATACTAGTTAAAAAATTCGTTGGTGATTATACTTTGGATGGTGCATTCACAAGCCACATACACTTTCTGAGAGTGGCTGGATTTACATTGATTTTGGAGAAGAAATTACTATTCTTTTCTCTGAGTTTTAAGTACAGAATCTGAATCATGTTTGAAATGTTCCAAAGAATGTAAATGAAACAAAGTTGGCTATAGGGTAAGATGCTCACATCCAAAATAGAAAATGAATTGACTCAGTGATGAAAATTTGTATTTATTTCCATCTAGCATAGGATTTATCATGGGTAAAATTCAAGAAAAGAAACTATAGAGATATTTTATATAAATTGTATGTATGTATGTATGTATGTATGTCTGTCTGTCTGTATATATGTGTATGTGTATACATATATATAATTTCTTGCCCAGAGGTGCCTCTACTTATTTTAATCTTTTATTTCTTTTTCTTTTTTTTTGTTTGTATGATTATTGTAGGACTGAGGTTCTATGTCATTATATTTTAAAGTTCAAAATAAAGAAGGAGAAAAGAAAAGGAGGGAAGGAGGGAGAGGGAAGGATAAAGAAAAGTGAGAGAGACAAGAAAGGAAAATGGAAAAGCAATGTTTCTTTATTTCAGCATTTTATGTTATCATTATTTCATTGAAGAATTCTTTTTTTTTTTTTTTTGCTTGTTTGCTACATGAAGAAGTATCATTTCTGGATAAATGCTTCAAAGTAACCAAAGATGGCAATAGTTATATGTCACTATGTTGTACTCTTGCAACTAACATAATATTTTATGTCAACTATACGTACTTCAGTTTTTTAAAAAAAGTGATGATACCAAGGAAGTATACCAGAAAACAACATAAAACAGCATTATTTTAAGTACCCCTCAAGAATGAACTGCATATACAAACTGAGATAAAAACCCTAAAAAATTCCAAACAATTATTGTGCTGACATTATAAATATATGTTTTAATACTATGCTCAACAGAATGTGTTTCTTTTCCCCCTGTTCACATATCACATTGACTATTAATATCTAATGAGGTTGGGGCAGGATTTTCCTCAACTGCAAACATTTCCCAAAACTTTCTAATGATCAGGCAGAAGAGCATTTTCCACTTATTTAAAACTTTTTAAATGATCATTTTCCCCCAATGCTTAGCAAAGCAGCTGTTTTTCCCTGAGACTGAAGTTTATGCCAAGTTTAAAACGTTAATGTTTTGAGCCATGTGCTCAAGAATTAAGTATCCCCAATTTCCACACTGGAAGGTCTTGGCAGCTCTACTCAATAAATAAAGTCAGATAGAAAGAGACTTATAACACTAGAAGGAAGAAAAGGAATTCAGGCACTTCTCTTCCTCTAATTTGTGACTTTCCTAAATGACCAGCAATATTAAGGATCCTTTTGATGATCTAAAATTAGTGGAATATGACTGTAGTGGTTGGCGTATACAGTTGGTTTTTACATTAACACAATTAGATTACTGAACAGGATGAAAATAATAGGATAATTACAAATAAGACTGTGCAACACCAAGATGAAATAAGTAATATTATAAAAACAAATAATCATTTTAAATAAGTTCAGTGTTCTTAATTTTGATAATTTTGTGTAAGCCATAAAACAGTTTTTCAAATATTTGAATAATACTGTATTTTCACAAACTTCTACTCATTTTCAGGAAAAAAAAATCCCTAGCCACTGTGAAAATTATCTTACACTCGTGTCTTCACTACTTTTTAAAGTTATTATCTTTTAAAATTTACTTTCTGGCGTGTATTTCTATGAATTGTAACACATGTATAGATTCATGTAACCAACTACCACAATAAGAATACAAAACTATTCCATCACCCCCAAAAACCTCTTCCGTGCCATGTCTTGAGAATCATATCTCCCCTATCCCTAAACCCAGGCAAAGATGAATAGATGTAACATTTCGAGAATGTCACATAAATGCATAAATGTCAAACAGTATGTAACCTTGTAAGTCTTCTTTCCAGCATAATACCTTGAAGGCAAATTCAAGTTACTGAATTTATCAATAATTTATTATATTTTGCTGAATAATATTCCATTGTATGGATATACCAGAGATTACTTAGCACATGTTGAAAGACATTAGGATTCTTTCTAATTTTTGGAGATTGTGAATAGATTTGTTATAAAGATTCAAGGGCAGGTTTTTTTTTTCTATTTACATACATTTTCATTTCTCTAGGACAAATAATAAGAGTGTAGTTATGTCAAATGGCTAAGGGAAAAAAAATTACCTACTGGGTAATCCCAAAAGCAGAATAGAAATGTCAGAGAAAAGTACCAGTAAAACAATTGAGAAAAATAGGGAATAAAATTACCTACATCAGAAGGTTCTGGTGAAGAATTAAAACATTTGAGATGCCATAGCATCTGACACATGGTTCTCAAAAAATGTTAGTTTCTACAGATATGTGACAAATGCAAGATATTACTGTTAACAAAAGCTATTAAAATCAATTATTTCCTCAATTCTCCCTGGTTTAAAAAAATCAAAATGGGTCTAAAGAAATTTAAGAAATATTACTATGAAACATTCAGTGCTCACTACATATATTTTAACTTATTTTTATTTGGTTTCAGATAAATGAAAGATTCTGATGGTCATCATTCTTAGATTCTCTAGGGCAGTTTAGATACAAAATTTGAGAAACTCTGTATTAAATAAATCTGATATTTACCAATGTGGATTTTGTCAAATAAACAATCTAATTTAGGTATCTTTATTTTCGAAAACAGTACAGTCCTTTTTACTAGTAAATTTCATTATTACATTTGAATTTTTTCCTGCTATAATTTAGTGGAGTTCTAACATTCTGACATACATTTCACATCTTTTCCTCTGTTACAACAAAGGCAAACTATTGCCCTGGTGCATTTTCTAAAACTGTCATTCCATCTACAATGTGTCTGAAAAACCTTTGTTGGTGTGTGCTCATTTTGTAAATGGAGAGTCTTTCATTACAATTATGCTTTTGAAATAAATTTTACCAGTGTTTTGAATGGTTGTGAGAAACTTGGCCCTGAGACGGCAGAGGTCAATAAGACCACTGAATGAACTGTCAGGTTGGAAACAGAAGACAACCCTGGCTCCCTGTGCATAAGCAGCCTCTGAGAAGGCTTTCTCGCCACTAACATTTGCATGATAAATTTATGGACTCTGGCTCGACCAGCTTGATTGAACACATTGCATTTTGCTAAGAACAGCATGTCAACTAGCACAGTCAGCATCCATATACATCTGGGGAAACTGCAACTGTTAGAATTGTGCCATGGGACTGAAGACAAGAAAAGCTTTGTCAGCTGTCAGTTAGACATTTCCTCCATTATCTATTTTACAGGTGATGAATGAATATTGTTGCTAATTTTCAATGCTGTTATTTCATGTATTACTCTTTGGACTCTGACTGCTCCAGAGGTAAAAAGAGAAGTCAAGGAAAGGCACAGGAATAGGAGATATACTTTCAGTCCTAAAACTTGAGGAATTAAAGGACCAAAAAAAAAATTACCATCACAAAAAATGGCTCTGACAAAGCAGCTGGAGGTTGGCTGGCGATGAGTAATGTTATACGGCAATGATTCACTTTAGAAAAGATCATCTGTTCCTCCATAACCTGAAAAAAACAGGCAGGATATTCCCTAACAGTGAATATTCGCATTATTTGTAATAAATGCCTAATTTCAACCCAGTTTTGAAGAGTCCAGGGGTTTGTCCACAGGCAATTCTGTTTGAGAGTTAATTTTATTCTACAATTCATGTAATTTCAACAGAATTTTTGTTTAAATGATTAAAATATTCATGTGACTTTTCAGTTCAATTGTGCATGGTATAAACTGCATTGAAACTGAAATTTTAAGAGCTGAGATCCATGGTCACAATGACTAGAAATAAGAATATAAGCTCTGTTAAAAACAAATGAAAGAAAAAGGAAATGGAAAGAAAACCAGGTGAGTATTTTTTGGTCAGTTCCAGAAAGGGATTGGTTACCTTATTAGAGATAAACAAGGGTAAGATCTTTACTGCGGAAATGGATAGGTAATTTTAAATGGCTATATGGAGATTTGATGTGACACAACTAATTTTGTTCTTGGGTATCCTAATGCAGCCTACAAAGGAGATGACTACACTTTAAGTCCTTAGTATCAGTGACCAGTTGTACTACCTTAGAATGGAATGGATACAAGGAGGGGAAGAGGGCTCGGGAATGTGTAGAGACTGATACTGGAGTAAGTCTAAGAGGAATCAATGCACAGTGATGATACGGAATATCAAATTCAGCTGAGGTTCAAGCCTGTGGTTGGGCCAGAAATTCCAGATGTATGCATGGTTATTAAATAAAACTAATTTTTAATCCATGACATTGCTCCTTTAACATAGGCATCACAAATCGCTTTGCTCTAACTCTTTACACTGTAGACAGATTCGCAATTGACAAGTGTGTATGTTTCCCCTGTGTGCTCATGAATGCTTTTGGCAAAGAATTTATTCACTAATCATTAGACTAGCTTGATTATGTTGTAGTCTCCTAGAATAAAAGTGTCATTTCAACCCACTGAAATATCTCCCACTGAAGATTCATAAAAGAGAACAGTTGTAAACTGGGAGAGGGGAGGCACTATGCCAGGTTAAGTCAACATTATAGTTCTGTTGAAACCATGGTCAAAAAAGGGAAAAGAAATTTATGTGTAAGCCAAGACATTGGACACACTAATGGAGTATAATCACAAATCAATATTTCAAGAAAAAAATTTAAATTACATAGTATGGAAAACAAAGCAGAAAGAAAAGGAAGGCTTTCAGCCCCAGTATCCAGATACCAACTTGCGTGAGAATAGCACAGAGACCCTTTAGATTGAATCCAAAGACTAGTTCTGTGACCCTTCTTCCCAGGTCAGGAAGGTCTTTCACAGGCCTATTCTGTCCATCCCAAGGTTTTGTCTTACTAGACATTGAAGCAAATAAATTGCTGGTTTGGAGACTAGCATGTCATCCATGCCTCCTTAGGGACAACGTATTTGTATAACATCGGAGGTTCTTTTTTGACTGTTTTCATAAAGCAAGTACCTAGTAACCATTTGTAAACTCATACACTACAGGAATCATGAAGCATTATGGGTGAATTGTTTACTGGAGGAAAGGAAACCATGGTAATTATTAAAGATTTTAAACATTGTTTTTCCATTTCATTTCTCTCTCTTTTCTGCCTTCTCTTCCTCTCTCTCCCTCTTCATCTTTCTGTTGAACTCACAATTCCATATAGAATTTAAGATACATGATCTCTCAGACTGTTCACTTTTGAAGTGACTTGTTAGTAGATGCTACTCTGCTGTGGAAGAAGCATCCCTACTTTTATGGCCTTGCAGGAACATGATGCAAAGGAGAAAGTGGCTGTTTCTTATTTAGGGAGAGTAGACCTCCAAGGCTCACATCAACCAACTGCAGCCCAGGACACTGGGGTAGCAAATTACACAGAAGTTTGCAGGGAAAGAACTCACTTACAGTAATAAGAACAATTTCCTGGAATACCTCTTGAGATATATAATTAACCTTAAAATGGTTAGGTGTCACATATTTTTCTTAGCAGTAGGAATATTATTATTATTGTTATGTAGTTAGATAAGTGGGGGCACTGAGCAGATAAGGTGGAGGAGAGGGAGGACGGTCAAGAAGATGGCGTTATGCCCGCCTCCAACAAAATGGGGCTTTAGTTCCTCTAAATGAGTGCCCTCAAGAAACAGTTTAGAACCCTACAGCTGCAACTGTGCAGTAGCAACAAGGACCTAACCGGACATGACCCAATGATCACTGTAATATAATTCGCATTGTAGTTTAGGCACCCTCCATGGGTTTTTCTGTGTGCACCATGGGTAAAGACATGCGCAAAAGGGGATGAGCATGCCTAGCATTCAAGGGGCAAGAGCTGTCAATCAATCAAGAGATCACCTCTAAGCAAGGGTACAAGAGAAGGGGCAGACAAAGACCATTGCTATCTGCCCTTGGATGGGCTTGCCTCCCATTTTTGGAAGTGTACTTTACCTTTGCCAATAAAATCTTAAAATCTTTTGCTACACAATGCTTTAGCCTCCGGTCCGAATTCTTCTCTTTTAGGTAAGACAAGAACTGGGGTCATTTTTCCTTCCCTCTTTGTGGTAGATTTGATAGATTTTGATTATTGAGTTGTAGAGATATTTTTAATTACAACAAAATTACAGGCAGTACATGGTGTAAGCAGGATTTAGATTTAGGCACTAGGTTGCTGAGTTCATTCTCTAGGCTCCAAGCCCAACTTTCATTTAATAGTAATTGGGTGTCTCACATTGTTCTCGGTATTATAATATATACTAACAGTTTAAATATTCACAGAACCTATAAAATAGATGCTATTATTATTTCTACATTTGCAGATAAAGTAAACTAAGGCACTGGTCCAATATACAATAGACAAGTAATATAAGCCACGAGAGTTTGCCTCTAGAGTCTTGATAACCTTAGCTTGTAGGAGGCTAGCATTTTAACAGTGGAATTTAGTTTTTGTACAAATGAGAACATATCTAATAGGTACTTGGCGTGTAAAATTGAAATAATGTCATACAGTTCCTGTCTTTAAAGAGCTCATAGTCTAGTAAAAACAACAATTATAGAGAAGATTTGGAAAACATATTAGATCAGAAAAATCAGTCTTGAAATTTGTATACACACTCTAGAAGGGATGTTCAAGCACAATGTTAAAATTTTGTAGTTAGAAAAATATCTTTGCCAATTTGTGCCCTTTTAAATTTAAAAGTAAAGTATTATGTCTCAAATATCTTTAATTCCACTCCTTCTTTGATTTAAGCAAGAAACTTCTAAGTATGAGGAACTGTTGACACAAGTGCTTTGAGAGTTGAAAACACTGGATTAATCATTACTCTAATTTAAAAAGGAAAATGAAGAAAAAAGTGAATTTTTAAATTAATATTCATAAAGTTAATTATTTTTGGACTTATTCTCTATCTTGTCATTTAAAAAGTTTAGCTTATAACATAACTATTTACTAAAGAGGCAAATATCTATTCTACCCTATTGAAATAATGTTTTAGTATTTCTAGGGACCACAACTGGTCACCTTGAGGTTACCAATGCTTGTAATAGGTTAGTTCACTTGTTAGAGTGTTATTTTCACTTTAAAATTTTTCACTTAAATATGGGTCAACACAGTTCTAAAAATAATTGATTGTAACTTCACAAATAGAGCTCCAATCAACCCAAAAGATTTAAAGATGTCCTTAAAATTAGATGAATATCTAACAATCACGATTTTTCCTTGTCAAAGTAAGTAAAATGAAAAATTGACTCAAGAATCACAATCAGACACTTGATTTTTGATGATACTTTCAACTGGCAGTTATAATTCTTAGACTTAACTTCAATGTTATAGGACTAAAAAGCATGGAAGAGTTAATTAGCTTCATGCTACTGATGTATTAGCTCAGAAATTAATAATTAGATGGAACTTGTATCTTTGAGAAAGACCTTCTCTCATTGAGTGAAACAAATTCCAGTGGTTTCTGAAGCCATTACAATTTAAGAACTACTATTATTTGTTCCCCCCAGGACATCATCTAAGTAAAAGATACTGTTTCTGGATGCAATACTGGCTCTTTCTAAAGACTGTAGCTATTCAATTGCCTGTATTTCTGATTATTAATGCAGTTTAATGTTGGTATATATTTCTTTATTTGACATCTTAAAATGTTCACACAATCTCCTTAGGTAAATGTAAAGTTTCTGAGAAACAACAGTAACAAGCTAATACACATTTAAAGTCTTTGATGTTACAGGAGAATTGGATATGTTACCTATAATCCCCAAACCATGCTAGGTGAGAAACCTAAGCAGCAGAGAAATAAAGTAGCCAGAGTCACTAGGGTTTTACTCCAATTCTCTGTGATTTTTAAATCTGTACATGACATCTTATTGCTGCTCATAAAAGGAGATATAATTTGCTTATCTCTGGTCTCAACTGAAGTTATTAGAAAATAGATTAATTCCATACAGTTGATTTTCAGATTTCATAAAATATGAGGACATTAAGATGGAGAGGATACAAACACCCACAAACTCACCTTTCATATTTACTTCAGTTACGAAAAATGCCAACTTTATCAAACAAATTCATACTCTCTCTTCAGAATGACAAACTGTAAAAAGGGATACTAAATATTATATCAAATAAAGTTACATCAGTGCTAAGATATGACTCTTATAAAGAGGAATTGATTGCTCAAACTATGGATTAAAAGCTAAAAGGATATTGCAATGTAGGTTGTTTTGGTGTTTTGATGCTAGTATATTGAAATATTAAGGTATATTCTAAAAAGTTCCTAATGTTAATAACAAACCTAACTTTCAATCCTGCCTTTACCATAAATTAAGTGATTAGAGAAGTCACTTAATTTCCCTGGATGTCAAGTTTATCACCTATAAAGTGAAACACTTGATTTGAAGCTCACTTTCATCTTGAAAAAATCTCTGACTTTATTAGAGTAATTGCTAGTAGGTATCTGGATTTATTTAGAAAATGTATGCACACTGAGACAAAAACTGGTGAAGTCCTGCTTGGAATCCTTTTCACTATTTGCTATATATTTATTATTTGGATAACACATTCAGTTATGGAAGCTTCCTAACAGATGAGACACTGGAGTCAGCCTTGTATATGACGATTACTGACTGTCTTCAAGGAGAATGCCAGTAACAGGTCTCTAAATCCATGAAAACTACTATGGCCACAAGTTTCCAAGAGCTGTAGGCACAGAGGATAGATACATGAGGTTCTTTATGTGACTAGCTAGAATTTGGCTATTATAGCACAATGACAGAGATGGCAAACTTAGACACATTCAGGGTCAGGTATATGATAAAGGGACTAAGCACATAAACTTTGGAACTGGAAGGTCTACGGAGTACCAAGGAATATATGTTGCATGAAGATATTAAATATAAAGTTTAAAATCTATGCCAAACAAATCTCATTTGTCATCTTTATTTTTTTCCACAAAGAGTTTTTTTTTTTCAATCTTGACCCTTTCTTTATGGGGGATACTAGACTTGAGAACATTCTGAATTGAAAGGGAGATTTGTCTTACTGTAGCATTCCAGTTTTTTGGCATTGGGAAAAGAGTCTACTCAACCTCTTTCTCCTAGACGTATAATGTTGGCTCTATGAATGTTGCCACCAAGTTAAGTGATGTGAGAGAAAGAAAGAAAGAGAGACGGAGGGAAGAAAATGAGCCTAAGACACAGAGGAGAAACAGACATAGAGAAAGCATTTGTCTCCTGAAGTTTGCATAAGATACACACACACAAACACACACACACACACACACACATCTATATATCTTCCACTAAACATTCACCCTGTTACTTTAAGGCTGTAGTAAATTAATGATAACCATACTTTTTTCACCCTCTCACATCAACACATTTGGTCTATATCCCCTTTTAAACATTGAAAGTCTGTGATTGCTTTGACCAGTGGAATAAGGTAGAAGTTATGCTGTGCCAGTTTCTGGGTCCAAGTTTGAAGACTGGCATCTTTCATGTCTTGTCTCTTGGAATACTTCCTTTTAGGGCTCAGCCTCTATTACTATCAGCTCTTCGTATAGACTACAGTGAATGTCCATAGCTGGGCTATAATATCTTCCTCCGCCTCCTCCTTCACCTCCTTTTTTCATTCCTTCTCAATTTACATTGCCTGTATATGATTGTTTTTTCTAATGTAATGGAGTCCATAAATGTGTCCCAGACTTAGTTTCTTCACTCTCTAAGAAGTTACATGGCATACGGGAAGCCCTTGGGTTTTGAAATCCCTCTAATCTGGGTTTGATACTGTCTTATGCCATTTATTATCTTTATGGCATTTGTCTTTACTTAACATTTCTATAAATCACGTTTTTTTAAAAATGTTAAAAATTTCATCTGTAATTTGCAGTGAGGATTAGATAAATGAAATTTATTTGTTGATTAAAAAAACTTTCCTTGAATAATTGAGGTGAAGTGAAATGAAAGAATTGGTCTAAAGCTCCTAGTATGCATTGTACAGTGAATAGTGGTAGCTTTTGTTACTGCTACTGTTTTTGTCAATAATAGTATTTTTTACATGTGAGTAATGGTTAAAATGGGACAAGCTGACTTCTGTCAAAGATTTTATTTTTGTGTTGGTATTTATTTTAGAACAAATGGAAATATAAATTATTGAATCTGACAATAAACAATAGAATACATAACAAGCAGAATGGAAGATTCATTTGGATTCTGCTATTCAGAAGACTGAGTAACTGATATGAAATATTTATAAACCTAAATTTTAAGATGATGTTCTACAAGGCAACTTTGAGGGTTTCTTGAAAGGACGTGTGGGTAAGTTAACATATACTGTCATGAATATCCAATACATTAGCATGAGATCCAGCCCTAAATTCTCATTTTAGAGTCTGTTTCCTAAGACCACTCCAAGCATAATTGTGTTATATGGGTTTCCTGGAACAGACCATGAAATGGTGGATAGAAGGTAGAAGAAGCTTTGTTGTGGAGTGCTCTGGAAATATATACCAATAAAGAAGTGAGAAATTCAGGCTAAGGCAGAGGGAGAAGAGATCAACAGCACGGCAACAGTGGGAGGGTCAGCTGTGAGGAGCTCTGGGGCTGGGCTGGGCCTTCATCATGGTCCCAAACCGAGGCATGGGAGTTAGACTCTTGTATCCTCGCCCCAACCTTGGCCAACGACTGGCCTCAGGATGCATTCCAGCAAGGGCATCATATTGAGCTACATGGTTTCCTGTGGCTGAAGGCAATTCCCAGTTGAATGTTGCAGCTGTGAATGGTCTCAGCCTTGCTATTCCCAAAGCTGGGAAAATGGGTGCCTCAGAGGCCTCAAAGAGGGAATCTGGACAGTTTCACAATATCCACTACCATACCCTGGATCAAAACAATGTTATGATATTTATTAGAGTTAGTTTTTTTCCCCTAAAATGTTGTCTGCAAAAGAATATAAAATAAATATCTTTGATACAACTTAGTAGGGAAATACTTAAAATCAAAATGAGGAAAAATAATCTCTCATACAATTACAACTGTATTTGAAGTGGCCAGCCATGTAATACAGATCTCTGAAAGATTTTTTTCCCAAATGAGGGCCCCGATGATGTACTACACTGTAATTAACACTGAAGTTCTGGGAACTACTTTATCATTTCCAGGCACTAGAGTTCCAAAGCTGGGAAGTGAACACTGTACGTGAAATGATTGATTTTCCATGGATTACAACAGGCTGAAGTTCCCTTCATTATGCAAATTAATAAAATTCAAACTACACAAAATATATATTAGTCACTGGTGATTAATTCTTCCATATCTGGGTACTGAGAGTCCAGACTCCTAAAGCCACACAGATATTTTAACCTTTTCCATTTAGAAAGATTTTGTATATATCACATTCTCCTTCACCATTATAATTTTGGATTGGTAAAAATTGTAAGGAAACTCTAAAACTTGCATATAGCATGACAATAATTCAGTATTCATGGACAATTTTTAATGTTTTGAACAAGCAAAAGGACCTCTAATGGAGATGACGTTATTGTATAATTTGGGAGACAGCATTAAAACAAACATTTACAAATACTGTTGTATAAAACTATACTTTTTCTCTGGATTTTGAAAACTAATAAGCAAATAAGTAATAGAAGATTTCACTTTGTGAAAAGTGCTTGTCAAACATTTACATTTAATACCTCTAATGGTAAAGGGAAATAAAGACACTTCAGCAATATCAGTATACCACAGTTCAAAGTGGCCGCCAGCCAGGCATTACTTTGAAAACCTCTGCTGTAATGGTGTACCTGGGGGCCTCACATTCTCCTCCAAACTAACTTTAATATAAAGCAAATCCCACCACAGCTGTCTTCAGCCTCTCTAGTAACTTGACCCCGCAGGAAGATGATCTTTGGCGTTAACCCCTGTCAAAATGACAGTTTCCCAGATTGAGAAGTCAGTTCCCAGGAAAAACAATAGAAAATGTGGTTGAGGGTGAGGAGGTCAATAAAATCTTAAATGTTAAATAGTACTCAACTACTGAATAACTTTTTAATTATTTTATAGAACAAATCCATTTATCAGGATAGCTGTCATTTATGCGTATTAGCATAGTGTAATGCCTTCCTTCCCTAAATTTGCTTCAAGGAACTAGACATTTTCCTGTGTGTTATTAACACACATAACACAAACATAAACATCCTCTCTTTGTGCTTAACGTGCCATGGACTGAAATTTCTTTGAAGAGGATTTATCTCTATCTACACCTACACATCTGTATTTATAACTCTATCAGCATTTAAATAATAGCAAGCTTATGAGACAGTGATAGTGATAATAATACCTCAAGTAGAACTAAAGGGTTTTGGGATTTGAGGTCAGAAAACAGAACTGTGTTAGATTTAGCTCAGACAATATGCCTATATAAGGTTGCCTAAATCATATTAAAAATGAGGCTGTAATAAGAGGGTTTAGCAAGCAGCTTTCTGAGTTATTATTTTATCCACTTGGCACACCCCTAACTGCCATATAGCAGAAAGGTCTTAAGAATCTAGCTTAGGGAAACGAAATAGAAGACTGAAGCAATTATTTAGATCATCTGATCTAAAAGAAAACATCATTGTCTCAATCCTTTGGTGCGTTGGTATTTCAAGTGTAATGTGATCAATGTTCCCCATGACTATTGTTGTTATTATTATCGTTATCATTAATTTCCTCTTTAATATTCTTTTCTGAAGAAAAATACATATGTATATAAATCCAGCTAAATTTCCTGAGTGTAAATTCTACGTACCACTTAGGTGATCCAAACTACATAACTGTCTGAATAGAAAAACTAACATGATTAATACATTAAGATTAATTTTGGTTTCAGATTCTCAGGATGTAACTTATGAATTTATGAAAACCGCAAAACAGTTCTTTTCTTATATAATCACAAAATAAGTTTATTTATATCTAAAGAAAATATATAATTTATCCATCTAGAATAATGAATATATTCTAAATACTTTGAATCAAAGATACTATGTCCCCATCTGTCACAACATATAAATTTAACTACTTTTTATATGTTATCTTTATTACTGAAACATTGTTATTACACCTCCCCATATTCTATTTTGTTGTAACAGAAAACAGTCTTGTCATTTAAAAAGTATGTAAAAAAGACGCAAAGTAAATAACCTAAGAGCAGAGCACCTGTGATTTCCACATGTGAGAACTGTGAGGACGGTGGTTTCCTCAAAAGCACGCACACTGAGGAAGCTGACCCTTGGTTTCTCCCCTAGATGAAGCCTGTTCTTCATAACTATCTCCTTTCATTATGGGCTTTTTATGTATCAGTTTGTCCTGTGATCAGCTTGGTGTAAAAGAGGACCCCTGTATGACCAGGGGTCAGAGGTAGAAAAAGCCACCTCAGGGCCCCTCTGGGAGCCTCACTCTTGCTTATACAGTGGAGGACAGAGCCCATCTCTGCCTGAATTCACATTCTGCACTATGGGAGTCGGGAAAACAGTGAGTTCACAAATCTCTTACTCTTATAGTCGTGTAGGATGTTTGCAGCCACTCTCCCAACTTTGGGGATATCAGTAAGGGATTGTAATTTTCTTTCTACTCACCAAGTCAGCTGCGAAGCCTCAGATATCACAAGATGGAGAACAATCAGCACCCATGTAAGCACTGGGGCTGTGTTGGGGGAGGCAGCAGCAGGCAGTGAAGAGGAGCATGCCACTGGCTCCAGTTGTAACCAACTGAGTTCAAACCCTGCCTTTCCAGGCTATGATGCATTAGAAGCCAAGGACCCAGTGGAATTTCTAGGCTGGTAAAATTGTTTTATGGAAATGCCAGTTTTAAATGTGGGTTAACTGAAGAGTACTTGGCATTCTGCAAGGCTTCAATAATTAACTGTAATCCTAATCTTCCCCTCCCTACATTCTATAATCATCATCATTTACATGTATTAAGTTAAATAAATTTAACCCTTCTTTTTAAAATAGTTACAATTTTCTTTATATACACAGAGGGAACATCTTACAGCAGATAAAGATATTTGTTTCACTTCCCTTCCCTCTAAACTTACAGTGACACTCAAGGAAAAAGATATCTGGTGTAATATTAATTCACAGGCCACATCTACATAGAGAGAATTGAGCTAAACATTCAGCATTTATTTAAAAGGACAGCATCCCATCATACTTTGCTAATGCTATATGGGTACTGAAAGCTAGCATTTCCTGTATGTCATAGTAGATCGTAATTTTCAAAATGACAGAGGCTTTGTCTTTTTGTAAATTGCTTAGCACTTGATGCTTAGAACAGTGGCTCCTCAATACGTGTTGTCAGGAAAAAGAGTAAGAAACACTATCTTATTGTTTCTTACAGTGCTTACCAAAATGTCTAGCAAATAGTAAATTAAAAGTATTAGTTGGCTGTTTTTATTTTTATATACCTTTGACTTGCCTCAATTTTCTCATCTGTAACAAGGGTACAATAGTATCTACCTGATAGCAGCGTTGTGATATATAAAAGAATCAATATAGGTAAAGTCCTCTAAACATCAAACTACGACTAGTACATGGTGTGTGTTTTATGTGTTAGATTTTATTATTGTTGTATTTTTTCTTTATCTCATTATGACAAAAATTAATTTGTTCTCAAAATTTCTTTTTTCTCAAAATCAAATTTATCCTCTGTTCACAATGTCTTCAACCTCTATTAAGTTTTCTTACTGGTATGAAGTTAATAGCACCATGACTTTCCTTGGGAGACTCCGAATCCTCCCTTATACTCCATGTGAGTTTTGGGTCTCATTTCATCCATGACGCTGGAAATTGTATGAGGTCCAGACCTAGATGTGTAAAATGACTTCATGGAATTTTGCTAAACTGTTGGGGAAAGATTTGCTCTATTTGGGCTCTGCTTCTAAATTGGTGCGGTGATCTTGCTATCTCTTCATGGAGCAAGCTGCTGAGCACAACAAAGAAGCCAACATGAAAGCAAAGCTAAAAGATAGAGGCGGAGTCCTGATAACACTGAATATCTAAAGCCAGATAAACTCTGATGAATTGCATTGTTTTGCTTTACCCCTAAATCAGCAAACTTTTCTCTGTGAAGAGTTAGATAGTAAATATTTTAAGCTTTGTGGACCATACTGTTTCAGGTGCAGCTACTCAACTCTGATGATGGGTACAGCTGAGTTGTAATAAAACTTGATTTGAAAAACAAGTAGCAGGGGAAATTTGGTCCTGGACCACTTAGTTTGTCGACTCCTGCATCATCCAGACCAAGCAGAGTTTCCTTAACTGGTAACCAAAGCATTATGTTATGTATCAGGCAATGGATTAAGAGAGTTTTAGGCTTGGAACCTGGAAATCATTACTTACACCTTTTCCCTGCTTGGTCCCTCTCAACAATAAACTAATACGAGCCAGAGCTTGTGTCAGATGTTTTTCTAGTCTAGCCATTCTTTCCAAGCTAGTTCTCGCTTGTTATTCCAAATCATCACCATCTCCTGCTTGGAGTTCTGCAAAAGCTCTTTACATATTTTTCTGTGTCCAGGATTGATACATCTAGTTATTTTCCACACTGAAGGTCCTATGATATTTCTTTAATGCATATATTGGCAAATCAAACTCATATCTAGGTGACCTTCTATGAACCCTCAACTTAGTTACATCTCTTGTCAAAAAACACACATTATTTGATTTACTAAACCACTGTTCTTGTTGCTAGAATGAAATTCTATGAGAGCCAGAGTATTTTCTTGTTCATGGCTTTGCTCAAGTGTCTATATATATATATGTGTCTGATATAAAATGGATGTTCTATATATATATATATATATATATATATATTTCTGAAAATAAGAAAAAAAGATTCATCAGGGAATATAAAAATAAAGATAATGCATTTTTTCCCTGAAGAAAGACTTTAACATCACAGCTTCTCCATTTTTAAAATAATTAATGTATGATAATCACTTAGTCTTCTATTGGGCCAACATTACCAAAACTGTATTGAAATGAAAGTAGGAGTGACTTTTTAAAAAATACTTATTTCAAATACTTAATTTTCCAATTATCTTTCTAATCCCCTTGACTTTTGAAATTTACTTATTATCCACTCTCTAGTTATGTCAAGATTCTGATTATATTTTTTTAAATACCTTCATTGTGATATGATTTCTGTATAGTAAACTACACATATTTCAGATGTACAATTTGATGAATTTTGATAGATGTATATACCAATGAAATCACCACTACAATCAAGATAGCTAACATTTCCATCACTCCCAAACAGGTGCAGAGTTCAAATTCCCTATTTATCCTTTCCCACCTACTTTACCTCCTGGTAACGACATGTTTGTTCTCTATGGACAGACTTAGATTTGTTTTTGTTTGTTTGTTTTTAAACATTTTTATTGAGTTATAGTCATTTTACAATGCTGTGTCAAATTCCAGTGTAGAGCACAGTTTTTCAGTTATATATGAGCATACATATATTCATATATTTCACTGTGAGCTACCACAAGATCTTGTATATTTTCCCTGTGGTATACAGTATAATCTTGCTTATCTATTCTGCATATGCCTGTCAGTATCTACAAATTTTGAACTCCCAGTCTGTCCCTTCCCACCCCCTGCCCTCTTGGCAACCACAAGTTTGTATTCTTTATCTATGAGTCTTTTTCTGTTTTGTATTTATGTTCATTTATTTTTTTTTTTAGATTCCAGATATGAGTGATCTCATATGGGTATTTTTCTTTCTCTTTCTGGCTCACTTCACTTAGAATGACATTCTCCAGGAACATCCATGTTGCTGCAAATGGCATTATGGTGTCATTTTTATGGCTGAATAGTATTCCATTGTATAAATATACCACAGCTTCTTTATACAGTCATCTGTTGATGGACATTTAGGCTGTTTCCATGTCTTGGCTATTGTAAATAGTGCTTCTATAAACATTGGGGTGCAGGTGTCATTCTGAAGTAGGATTCCTTCTGGATATATGCCCAGGAGCAGGATTCCTGGGTCATATGGTAAGTCTATTCCTAGTCTTTTGAGGGCTCTCCATACTGTTTTCCAGAGGGGCTGCACCAAATTGTATTCCCACCAGCAGTGTAGGAGGGTTCCCTTTTCTCCACAGCCTCTCCAGCATTTGTTATTTCTATTTCTAATTTAGTCTGTAGTTTATTCTGTATAGACTCTGTAGTCTATTCCATTGTTTACAGCACTTATTTTCTGTACCACATATCTGTATGTTTCACCTTGTATGGAAATTTAAATTGTTATAGTTTCTTCCTTTGTCTGTTTCTTTCTTTGATGTACAATGAATGTTCCCAGAAAGTAAGAGACATATTTTACATTTTTTTTTGGAAATCACTAATTTCAGTACAGAGCAATGTACATAGAAGATACTCACTAAATTCCTACTAAATGAATAAACTGCAAAGGAAACCAAAAAATAGATGATCATAAAATTACATCTGGAAGGAACACCATGCCCAGAAAATCATCTAATGACTGCACACACAATTTTTGCTAGCATTATGATGAAGGAAACTAGTGTATTACAGAAACATGAAGCATAGCAGATGGTTGGTTTACACTTCACATCACTCACTTGGTATCTTGGGGTGGAAAAATTATTGGATGATAAATTAATAGCACTTTTTCATTTCTTTATTTGATCTTTGAATGAATTTAATAAAATGAAATACATACGAGTCTTTAGGTATTTTTCTTATATGTTGAGAGGATGTTTTGTTAAAAATATTTAGCTACATTAAAAGTGCAATGACAAACAGAATATGAAAGACTTGTTAGTTAAAAACAATACAGAAGTATAATTGACCAAATGTTCAGTGCAAACCCAAAATGAAATACCATTTCCAATCCTTTTTAAGATTATGTAGTAAAATCATCATAACTGACTCAAGAAGAAATCAATACTAAGACATTAATGATACAAATGAGCAAATTAAAATGAGAAGTTTATCAAAGAATTACCTCTAATAAAGTCTCTGGGCCTAGAATTTATATTTCAGAAAGTAAGAGAAAGAACACATAATTTCCTAAATACATAAATTGATGCAAAACAAGGAAAAACTTCGGGAAAAAAACACAAATTATTTTTCAAGCTAGCTTAAACTTTAAAAATGCATGTGCCTGAGTATGCACATGCATACGTCAGAAGGCATATGTGTGTGTGTACGTACACGCACGCATGTACACACACACACACATACCCCCCCAGACTAATTTAACTTTAAATGTCATTGCAGAAAATCACATTATGTCAAATGGTCCAATAAAGTAAAACAAACAATGATGATAAAAAATTCTAATCATATATCTGAGGACACAAACACAAATGGCTAAAGCTTTGGATATAATTAAGTATTCACATGTAACCAGTATAACTATAAACAGACAATATCAATGTTTCGATTTGAAAGACTAAATTTAACAAAATCTGAACATTAAAATATACATATTTTATGTATGGCTGCAACATTATGCCTTACATCAAAAACTGATAATTCTAACTAAGTATACTTCAATTTAAAAAATAAGTAAATAAAATACACATATTTAATCTTGGTCTTCTCTTCTATTACTTCTTTTTCTATTCCAGAATTAATATGTTGATTTGAATTGACATTATTATCATATATTTTGGTAAATATTATTTAATAAACAGACTAGGATACTAAGTTTGGTAGAATACTATATTCTTTCAAAAGTTTCTTTGCATTTCCCACTCTTAATCCATCTAGTCCTGAAGATAAACTTTAGAAACAGATTATCTGGTTCCAAAGGATATTCTGGAGAGAACTGACTGACATTGCTTTGAATTAGTAATATAGACTGGAAATAATTGACATATTTAAATACTGAGTTTTGCCTTGCATTAAATATAATTCTTTAAATTTCTGTTTCTTTTATATAGACTAGTAAATATATATAGATTATTCCCATGTCTTTCTTGTTAGGTTTATTTCTAGGTAATATGTATGTACACATATATTTCCTACTACAAAATAAACTTCTTATATAACTTTCATTTAGTTTTGATAATGTATAAGAAAGATATTATTCACTGCATATGATCTGTAATTAGCCATCTTCTACACTTTATTAGTTCTTATTAGTTTAAATTATCATGATTTCTGAAAGTGATGAGAATCTTCTTTCCATTTAATATTCACACTTTCATGTATATTCTAGTTTTATTGTTCTATTTAATTTGCTAGTATTTCAAATTTTAGAGTCAAAAGTAGTTATGGTAACTGGCTATCCTACTTTAGATTCTGAATTTAAAGGCATCTTTCTAATATTTTGCTATAAACATGAAATATAGTATGTTTCCCATAGATGTACCCTACTAAAACAAGGATTTTATTTTTATCCTATGGTTGTTACTAATTTTTATTGAATTTTATTTGAAATATATGTTTAATTTTAATATATTTTAAACTGTGGAGGTAACAATAGTTATTCTCCCTTAATCTTGTAATATATTGAAATGCACTTACAGGTTCTCAATGTTGAACCATCCTTGTGTTCCTGAACTAAATATTTTTGTCATTGACTAACAACTTTATTTTCTTCTAAATGCTTATTTTGGCATAATTTCAAATTTATAGAAAAGTGGACACAGTAGTATTAATAATCACTACACACTGTAATTTCCCTGTAATGATTTTATCATTGTCTCTTTAGAATAAGATGCAGACATGGTGTCCTTCTTTCCTCATGAACTTATCAGTGGGTGTATCCTAAGAGGGCAATCTCTCATATTTCTATAAAGCCCAAGACTTAAAGAAATAACAAGGGAAATTAGATATTTTAAATATTTTAAACTGAATGATAATGATACTAAAGGATATCAAAACTTGTGGAATGCAAACATAGCAGCACTTTAAGAGAAATTCAGAGTTTTGCACGCTTATATTAGAAAAGAAGAGAGGTGCAAAACCCATGATCTAAGCATTCACAATAAGAAGCTGCAAAGATGAGATTATTTTAAAGCTAAAGTAAGAATAATAGCAACCAACCACAAAAATAAAAGTAGAAATTAAAGACAGAAAAAATGGAAAAACTAAAAATTAATATTTAGAAGTATTCATGTATATGTTTAACACACAGTAAGTTTGAAAATAAAAAAGGAAAACAAAGAATACCAATATCACAATTTTAAGAGTGACATTTCTACAGACTGTGCAGAAGTGTACTGCTTATTTTCCAAATAACTGCTTTTCCTAGATATTTTATTAATTTCTTACTTATTATGGTTTTGATTAGAGAATGTACTCTCTATGATTTCAAACCTTCTAAATTTATCGAGACTTGATTTATTGCCCATCATATATTCTGTCTTGGTGAATGTTTCTTAAATACTTGGGAAAATATATATTTTGGAGCTATTTGATTATAAACCCCAAAGACTTAATTCTTCTTCTTTTTAAAATTCTTCTATATACTTACTGATACCTTGAGATATTTATTCAATAAAATAATGATAGAGGGATGTTAGACTATCTTTAGTTTTTGGATTTGTCTCTGCTCTCTTTAGTTATGTCAACTTTCACTAGTATATTTTGAAGTCTACTTTTAAGAGCATATACAATTAAGATTCTTTTGTCTTATGGATGAATTAATTATTTTATCAGTATAAAATGTTCCTTTTATCCCTGGTTTTGATCCTTCCTCTGAAGTCTACTTTAGTTGATATTCACATTAGATTTCTTTCACTTCTATGCCCTCAGTCTTCTCCTCCAGCCAGATAGATTAATAAGAACTAGAGTTGTACTTTTTTCCTCAAACAACTAAAAATGTTGAGCAGAGACACCTACCAGTGGTTTTCAGACAGTGAACATTAGAGAGTATAGAACAATGACCACTGAAAGAGGGGAAATAAGGATTTGGATCCTATAATTGATCAATCTCACTGACTTTTCTGGCAAAAGGATAATTTTCCAAGGTTGAATTAATGGAAGTATATTCACAAACCAAGCATATAGACATAGCACATTGCAAAGATATTAATTTTTCTCCACAAAAATATCAAAATGAATCAAATTATTGAAAAATACTTGAAACCAAATGATAGACAGCAAAGGTTAAATATCTATCTGTAAAGAGCTCTTTTATTTATTCAACAAACATTTAGTTAAGAGTGTTCTAATTTCTAGGCAATAGGCACTGAAGGTGGGAGGTAGAACACCAAAGTGAATGGTTAATGTCATCAAGGAGGTTGTACATATATAAGATTATATACTGATTAGAACACATTAATATATTAATAGAGGACAAAGAACAATTAATAAAAAAATAAAATTATAAGGAATCCTGTCAAGGTAGCTGGTAATCAAAATGTTGGCTTCTGTTGTCTAACATTCTAACAACTAAAAATAATAATTTTATTTAGCTTGTAATTCTGTAGATTGGCTGAACAGTTCTGATCTAGGTTGGTTTGGTGATCCCTGAGGGCTCTTTCATGCTTCTGTGGTTATTAGCTAACAGACTGGCTGGTGGCTGGATGATTCTAAATAGTCTCACAGTTGGTTAGGTATCTGCTGGGATGTCTCAGTTCTCTATATGGCCTCTCATCCTCCACCAGATTAACTTGGTTCCTTCATACAGTGACCTTACAGATTCAAGCTCACTGAAAGAATGAGCCTCAATGTGCAAACAGTTGCCAAGACTGCTTGCATCATTTTGCCTAATGTTGCATTGGCCAAAGAAGGCACATGACCAAGACAGATTCATAAGGTAACGAAACAGAGTCTACTTCTTGCTGGGAAGACATGCACCTTCAGATTACAGGAATATGGGTAAAGGGGCGGGGGGTGGTTGTGACCATTTCTTACAATGTTCTGTACAAAGATTTACTAAGAGGACACAGTGCCATTTTTATCTGTTAATTTAGGAGATAAAGAAGTAAAATCAGTCAGTGTTGTCAAGTATATGGTGAATTAAACTTCAATGTCTTTCAAATATCTCTATCATTGCATCTGGCTTCTAATTTTATAATTCTTTTATCTTTTAGACAGTGAGCTCTCTGAAATAAAAGGAAATATGTTATATTTTCCTTGCTTTCTTAATATATAGCTCCAAATCTTGGCATAGGTTAAGTGCTCAAATGTTTACAAAAAGAATGAATCATTCCTCAAAAATCTAAACACAGAATTAACATATGATCTAGAATAAATGAAAATATAATAAAATAAAAATAAATAAACATAATACCCAGAAATTCCACTCCTAGGCATATGCTCAAAGAATGTGAAAGTGAGCGTGTTAGTTTGCTCAGGCTGTCATAACAAGATACCATAGATGGTGTAGCTTAAACAACAGAAGTCTATTTTTTCTCAGTTCTGGAAGCTAGAGGTCGAGATCAACGTGTTAGCCGTGTTGATTTCTTCTGAGGCCAACTCTTTGACTTGTGGATCCCATGTTCTCCCTCCATCTACATATGGTCTTCCCTCTACCACTGGATCTGTGTCCTCATTTCCTCTTTTTACAGGAACACTGATCATAATGGATCAGGTCCCCACCCCAATGACCTTATGAACCTACTTACCTCTTTAAAGACCCTATCTCCAAATACAGTCACATTCTAAGGTACTGGGTTTTAGGACTTCAACATGGATTTTGAGGAAGCACAATTCAGCCCGTAACAGTAGATTCAAACAGATATTCTTGTATGTTTATTATAGCTTCATTCACAATAGCCAAAAAGGGGAACCAACTAAAGAGTCCACCAAATAAATGGATAAACAAAGTATGGTATAAAATGCAGATGCTTGTTAATTGTGAAATATTAAAAAACGGGAATAGTGTAAACAACCAGAACAAAAGGAATAATGAAACTATAGTGCATCAAGTCTACAAAATATCAGTCTTAAAAGAATGTAAATAGAAAGAATATGGATCAGCTCATAATATTCCTCTGATAAAATGTACATGTACACCAGAATATGAAAATTAGAAAAATTAGATACAAAATTAAAGAAAAAAATAAATAGGACTATTCTTTTGCATTTTAAAATACTGTTAACAGCTTCACCATTTTCTGTACTATCTAATTAAATGTGCCCAAACTGGTATGATTTCACTTTATATCATGTACAATTTCCATCAATGACTTAATTTTACTAGTCTGTAATATGATTTTACTTTTTCTTTGGCCCATGGAATATGGGCCAACTACAAAACCAGAATGCAAAACAAAATAAATTAAAAAAAAGAACTCTATTGCTCTGACTATGTAATGGTAAGGATAAGGATTTTCATCTCTCAGGGAGAATTACCTTCTGATGTGACATATCCAGTGTTATTATCTCCAAGGAAAAATACAGATAAGGATTAAAAAGGATAAAAAAAATCCTAATATTCACTTCTTTCATTGCTAAGAATATTAAATTTTCAGTTTCATTGGATGAATAAGTCTTAGCAATTCATATGCAGCATAGCAAGAAGATTTACCTGGTAAAGACTAAGTCAGAGTGAAAAGACACAGTACATTGAACAATCAGTGACTTGTTAAAAATACAAGTTCTTTGGAATAATATTGCTGAAATACCAGAGATCTGTTAAGTCAGACTTAAGAAACAGCAGGTGGAGGAAGCTAGAAATAGCAGTATCAATTTCCATAAAGTAAAACCACTATTCACAAATCACATAAATAAATATTTCCTTACAATGAGGTAGTTTATAGTAATAGCCAATATTAAAGCAGCCTGGACTTTCTTTTCCCTCTTTACTCACATTATTTGACCATTGTTAAAAGCTAGTATGTTAAGTTATAAGGCCTTTCGTTAAAGTACCAATTCAACTTGGAATTAAAAAATATATATATCCAAACCAAAAATTCTCTACTTAAATATCACTGTCTAGATGTTTTAATCTACTTTTTTGTTCTTTTTCTCTATCAGTACTTTTTAATGAGATAGTGAATTACACAGTTCTTTCAGCACCTTTCTGAGATTAACATCATCTTATATTCATTAGATCAATAGATCAAATGAGGCACAGAAAGGTTAAGTCGTGTCTATAGTTTCAGGCTTTCTACTGACTGAGTTACAGATGAAGCTTGAAACTCAGTCCCTTGGTATCTTTGGCTCTAATCAACTGACAGTAGAGAAGCATCCTTAATTAAGTTTTCATGATGACATGAAACAACAGTTTTGATACCTACTTTAATATGATTTCTGACGGAATAATCATGGCCTATTTATTGTCACTGTGAGACATCATTAGTAACATTTCTCTTAATAACTTGGACACATATAAATGTAGTAAGGTTAATTACACTAGTCATGTGACTCATCTAAAGGCATCTTGGCCCACGTTTTCAATCTTCCTAAGTTTCATAAAATCTCTAAAGCTTAAGTATATTACATTTATTTGGCCACTGATTTTCAATCATGAAATAGTTCATGCTATTTTAATCAAAATCAGCTCTGTTGCTCTCTGTTCTACAGATAGAGCACTTGAAGCTCCCTCTGTGACTAACTGTAAACATGGGAGTGCTCTGGACTCCAGTCTTTCTGCTTATGCTCTCCTGCATCCACACTCCCCATGTGCAATGTTTTATCTAACCCCATGACTTAAAATGCTATTGTTTGTTGACAGATTCCAAATTTATTTCTTCAATTTCTACTTTTACCCCAAACTTGTATATTAAAAGGCTCATTTTAATTACTCTTTGAGAGCTAATAATTATTTCAAAAATAACATATATTAAATGGAATTCTTGGCTTTCTCTTCTACAGCTCATCTTACACCATGAACCAGGCACTGTGTTAATGATCATTTCAACAGAGGCAGAATGCAGCCATGCTAATATTGAAGTGAGTATTAGATATTCAGTTCAAAAAACTACCTTAAGTTAAGGATAGATAGAGATGAAACTAAGATTGAGAAATCTGAAGGACACTACCATTCCATGGGATTGTGTAAACTTAACTGGGGAGCTGTTAACAGGAGGAAAGAGAGGAGAGATAAAGAGTTTCTTCTACTACCACATAATGTAAAACCGATCTCCATTGACTTATACAACCAAAGAGTTAAAGCCAATGGGAAAAAAGGAAAAAGTAATGTTTTGGGAAAAGTGTAAAGTTGGGTAGAAAGTAGACACTGACAAAACAAATGAAAATTGAAACTAGGGTGAAAGCGAGCTTCAAAAATCATCTTTTCCCTCTGAGATCTGCCAAACCCTGATGGCCCTATGTGTTCTGCTATTTAGAGTTATATGAGGTTTTGGAACAAGGAGATAAAAATAAGTGTATCTAAACAAAACAAAATGACAACATACAGAATGGGAGAAAATATTTGCAAATGATGCAACTGACAAAGGTTTAAATTCCAGAATATATAAACAGCTCATACAACTTAATAACAACAACAATAACAAAAAAAAAATACAAAAATGGGCAGAAGACCTAAACAAGCACTTCTCCAATGAAGACATACAAATATCAAACAGGCACATGAAAAAATACTCAATATAGCTAATTATCAGAGAAATGTAAATCAAAACTACAATGAGGTATCACCTCACTCCAGTCAGAATGGCCATCATTGAAAAGTCCACAAACAATAAATGCTGGAGAGGGTGTGGAGAAAAGGGAACCCTCCTACATGGTTGGTGGGAATGTAGTTTGGTGCAGCCATTATAGAAAACAGTATGAAGATTCCTCAAAAGACTAAAAATAGACTTACCATATGATCCAGCAATCCCACTCTTGGGCATACATCCAAAGGGGACTCTAGCTTGAAAAGATACACACACCCCAATGTACATAGCAGCACTATATAAAATAGTCAAGACATGGAAACAACCTAAATATCCATTAACAGATGACTGGATAAAGAAGTTTTGGTATATTTATACAATGGAATACTACTCAACCATAAAAAATAATAAAATAATGCCAGTTGTAGCAACATGGATGGACCTAGAGATTGACATTCTAAGTGAAGTAAGCCAGAGAGAGAAAGAAAAATACCATATGATATCACTCATATGTGGAATTAAAAAATAAAAAGGACACTAATGAACTTACCTACAAAACAAACAGACTGGCAGACATAGTAAATAATCTCATGGTTATCAGGGGAAAGGGAGTAGGAAGGGATAAATTTGGGAGTTTGAGATTTGCAAATGTTAGCCACTATATATAAACGTACATAAAACCCCCAAATTTGTTCTGTGTAGCACAGGAAGCTATATTCAGTATCTTGTAATAACCTTTAAAGAAAAAGAATATGAAAATGAATATATGTATGTATATGCATGACTGGGACATTGTGCAGCACATAAGAAATTGGCACATTGTAACTAACTGTATGTACTTCAATAACAAAAAAGTATATCTTACATTCAAGTTATCAAGTAGGAAATCTTTCCCAAAATATAAAACATCCTCAAATGGACAACACCTTCTGCTAGATATAAACCTTCTATAAAAAAGAAAACTTGTATATCTCAACAATGGTACAAAGATGTGAAAAGAATCTCCCTTGAAAATTAATAATTTGAAGTCTATCACTATGTAAGTTAGGAGTTGAAGTAAGGCCACCTATGTATTCTGAAAATCATTCTGGAAATAATTAAATTATTATGTTTCTACACTAGAAGAGCTCTCAAGTATCAGGCAGATAAAAAGATAATTCGCCTCTGGAAAAATTCAACTTTAACCATTAGATAAAAGTCTAGGTAACATGTATGCAATGTAAATAATAATGCTAATGCTAATAATAATACATAGAAACAATACATCACAAATGAGAGCCAGCAGATCAGACAAATAAATGCTTCAATATTGGCCTTATCTTTCACAGATAATAAAAATGAATCCTATGTTTCATGATAGAAAAAGAAAGCTGGAAAAAAAGAAAAAAAATAAGAGCAAATAAAAATTACCAAAAGGATTTAAAAAGCATAAAATTGAGAATAAAAACTATTATACTGAAAGTAAAAACCAAATGGATATGTTAATCATTATATTATATATAACAGAAGATAGAATTATTGTAGCTGGAAGAAAGGTTCAAATTTTTTATCCTGAATGGATGGTAAAATAGATAGAATGTAGAAAAGAGAAAATTAAGAAAAACATTTTTTAGTGTCAGAAAGTCAAATAATATGATTTTTAAATATTAGAGTAAACCATATGAATATGCCATTTTGGAGGGCAAAAATGGTTGAATATCAATGAGGTTTTTAAAGTTAACCTTACAGGAAACCCCAAGTAAAGCACTAATTAAGTTATTTAGCACTAGTAAGTGAAATTAGCAAGACTGTTGAATGCAAATTGTTATGTAACAGACAACTGTATTACTATATACAAGCAACAGTCTACAAGACTGTAATCAAATAAGTTATCATGTACAAATGGAAACAACACCAAAAAATACCTGAGGATAAACTTAGATTAAAAGGAACTGCTTTTTAATGGGGAAATGTATTAAAATTTATTGAAAAGCATTAATAAATTTCAAGATAAATGGAAGGACAAAGCCTCTGAACTGATCTCACCTTCTAAACAGGCACACACTCACACACACACACAGACACACACACACCACGTTAACATTAAAGGGTGAGAAAATACTTTTGACTTGACTTTTATACCAGTCTAGTTCCTTGTTCCCCACTGAAAAAGGATATAGGCTCACTCCTTTAAACAATCAGATATTAGTTTTCTTATATACTGAAGTTTACAGACACTGGAGTTTCTAAGGTTAGGTTTTAGAGATAATATTTTAAAAAAATGAATAAGCATATGGAGAAAATAATTTTAAATTATTCAGAGTGTACTTGTTCATACATTATAGATAAACATACCATGTGTTCTGAAAAACAGTTGATGATAGAATAAAATCTCTAAAATTTTTCTTCTTGGGAATACCCAAGATACATGGCAACTATATTAGTAAATTGCTAAGATTTCTAAGATTTTTTTCTCTTAAATTTATTTTCTGAAAGGGGTAAAAATAACCTTACTAGTTACATATCCCAACTTTTGAATTTAATATAATTTAGTTGTCTTCTTTAGGGGATGCCCCTAGTTCTAAGTAATACTTAGATTTAGTTTTGACAGCCAAAAATCTGATAGGAAAAATTTATAAGCATCTGTATGATTGACTTTATGCCATTGTCTTTAAATATGGGTCACTTATAAGGTTATATTTTTTTCTATGTATTTCCTACCAGAGTGTGTAATTAGTCTATTTAAATAGACATCCCTGATGAGGCACAATGTAAAATCTGGGATTCCATCATTTGAGCACTTAGCACTCTGTAAAATGTGACCTAATAGCTCCCTGTGAACCTACTTATTGAGCTTGAAGAATTCTCCTCAACCCTCACATGCTTCTTTGGCTTCCTTTTAAATAAGATTCAATGTTTGCTGCACAGTGCTGTTTAAGCATGAACTCTACTCGAGCAAAATACAGAGGTGAAGTTAGTGGTCCCTTAGGATCCACGGGGCATTGGTTCCAGGATCCCCTGTGGATACCAAAATCCACAAATGCTCAATTCCCTCTATAAAATGGCATAGTATTTGCGTATAACCTAAGAATATCCTCCCATACACTTTAAATCATGTCTAGATTATCTATATAACCTAATACAATATAAATATTATATAAGTAGTTGTAAATACCATGCAAATGCTATGTAAATAGTTGCTGGTGTGTGGCAAATTCAAATTTTGCTTTTGGGAATTTTCTGGATTTTTTTTCAAATATTTTCAATCTGTGGTTGGTTGAATCTGCAGGTGTGGAACCCGTGGATACAGAGGTCCTATTGTTTTATGTGAAACTCTATACAAAGTTTCCTGGCAAATGGCAATAGAGTAAAATAAATGAAGATAAAATCAATAGCCATCCCTGTCTCACGTGTGTGACACCTTGTTTATACAGAGCCCATGGCTGGGCAGCCAGGTGTGGCGGAAGCTCATCATGCCCTCTATGTACGCGGTAACAGTTGTTGAAAAAGTTTAATTTATCTCGTCTCAAGGTTGAGAAATTCATAGAAATCATCCTTGTTTGGTTTTTCCTTATCCTAACAAAAACATAAAATGAAAGAAAAGAAAAATATGCCTTTTGGTCAGAAACAATATCAAATTTTTATATAAATTTCAAATAAGATAGACAAAATAAAATGCCACTTCGAAATATAATTAATTCTTTTTACATTGAGATTTTTCAAAGAGGCACAATTGACATTTTGGATTGGATAATTCTTTGTTGTAGGGGGCGGTCCTGTGCATTGTAAATGTTTACCAGCATCCCTGGCCTCAAAGACTCACTGCATGTTAGTAACACACTCCCAGATCCAGGGTAATAATTGAAACTGACTATACAGATACTACCAAATGTCACTTGGAGCAAAATGCCCTCCCTTGAGAATCATGGGTCTGTAATAAAGTCCATCACATGGATTTTTTTTTTTAACAACATAGTAATTCTGATACAATCTAGGGATTGTGGCTATACATTTAGATAGCAATTAGGAGTTTTCTGGTTTTATAAAGAAATCTGCAGGTCTGCTATGGACTAAATGTTTGTGCCCCCTCCAAATTTCTGCATCAAAGCCCTGATCCTCCAAATGGTATCTGGAAGTAGAGTATGAGGGGAGTAATTAGGTTTAGATGATGTCATGTGGGTGAAGCCCCCATAATGGGATTGGTGCCTGTACAAGAGAAGGGAAAGACTAGAGCCCTCTGTCACCACCATATGAGGATACAGAAAGAAGTTGGCCATTGGAGAACTAGGAAGTGGGCTCTCACAAGATGTCAGATTCAACACCTTGATCTTTTACTTCTCTACATCGAGAACTGTGAGAAATAAATGTTTGTTGTTTAAGCCACCCAGTCTACAGTACTTTGTTACAGCATCCCAAACTAAGATATTCTTATTACTTAAATGTAGAAAAAATGTCACAGTTAAAGGCTTTATTTCAGAATGCCATGACAGTTTATGGTCAATAGTGTACATCATATCATAGCAGAATGTCAGTCAAGTTAGTGATTTTGAACTAAGGATTCAACAATCAATAAAATTTCTGTATCTACATCAAATATGCACTAATTAACACTGATCATAAAATTGGTCTATAATATTGACTGTGTTCTTTCTATTCTGTTGTGAAGCATACAAAGACAGTAAGAGATAGAAAACATTGTTTTCTATCATAAAAGTATTAAAATTTCATGTCTTAAGTGTAAATATTCCTGATTTTTAAAAATAATTAATTAGGAATAGAATGCTTCTATAGCATGTAAATAAATGCATCTCAAGTCAACAGCAAATATCTAATTCACTATGAAACAGTAAAGTCATTATTACTACATTAAGGAGAAGAATAGATGCTTCATTATAGATATTCAATTAATCTTGTCCTCAAAAGTCTTAATATTGAAACAAGAAACATGAAGCTAAAATAACTAGATGAAAAACACTGGGAACTCAAAACAACTTTAAAAAGGACTAGACTTATGTAGTGAGTTTAGAAAGGAGGATAGGTACAATATAAATGCATGAAAATCCATCTATTTTCTTTTAACATTAATCAACTTGAACATATAATAAAAACCCACATTAACAATGGCAAAGATAATATAAACTAACCAAAAATAAAGATTAAAAGAAATATACTGGTCCTAAAGAGAATAAACAATAAAACTTCTGAGTTACATAAGACAAAATATTTTCATAGCAAAGAATGAGATTATTTTCATGAACAGAAAGAGTGAATAATGCAAGAAATACATTACAGTAGTAGCTAGTATTTATTGAATACCTAATACATACTATCCGTTATAAATAATTTACATAAATTTTCCCAATAACATTTATAAACATTCTACAAAGTTATTACTGTGATGAAAGCCAAGCTGAGAGAATTAAACCTATTAAGATCACTAGGCAAAGGAACCAATCCACAAAATTAAGTGAAGTCTGAGCTCCTAGCAACTTCTTTATTGTTTCCCTACTAGTTTTGAATTATAAGATGTTGGAAAAGAAGCAGCTTTTACTAAATTCTGTCATAACAAGATATATTAATTTTTAGTTTATCTGAAAATTACTATAATTCAATAGTCAATACATGTTGAGTGTCTAATATGGCAGGTACTGTGCTGAGCTTTGGGGACATTTAAAAAAATAGTTGTTCGGGTCTACTTTGTCCTAGTCATATAATGGTTGTCTTGGAACCATGTTATATAGATGTGTATATATATATAAATATATATACTTTATATAAATATACAATTTCATTAATCATAGCCTAATGTAATTAGGATGATGACAAGCTGAATTAAAGGTAAACATCTAATACTGCATATAAGATACCATGAAGTTAAAAACTTCATTTATATATTTCAGCTTTTAAAAATACTTTAGTTCTTCCTATTTTGTTATTTCAACTTCAATATATGTCATAAAAATACCAAATAGATGTTTCTCTCACTGATTCTTTAAAAAAACTCATATATTCAATGCTATTACAACTGCTTTTTGTTTTTAAACTGAAAGATTGAAAAAGAAAAATACAAATGAAACAAAACTTGTGGAGAAAATTTGACTAGTTCTATAATGACAGGTAGGAACAAAATGATTGGCTTATGTTTATCTTTTTATTTAATCTGCTTTTTTCCCTGTGCTCATAATATATACTCCTAGAAAAGGGGAGTAATTAAAACGCAGAGGTTAGAAATTATGTAAGAAAACATGTGAAAAAATCAGGAAATAAAATAAACTCTTCAAGGAGTATTAATTTTCACTTTAACTTGAGAATTGCTTGAGATACATGTGAAGTCTTTTTTGCCTTACACCTTAATGTGGTCCTGAGGACTATTCTGTTGAATTTAAATATAACAGTATTTATGTCCTTGTTGCTATAAATGGTTTAAAAGAACATTGCTTTAATTACTTTAGAAGATAGGTCTCTAAACTAAATCCAATGTTTTACATAATTAAAATAACAATAGGTGAATGTATCTATTATTATGATACTTTAAAATTTGTACAAACTTAACACTTCAAAATTCATGCAGTTTTATAAGTATAGGCTTTCCACTCAGGCCTTTAAAGGTTAAGATAATTTTTTACTAACACGGTAATTAAAAACTTAAACAAATTTATATTAGAGACTAAATGACAACTGAGATAGAACTTGCCTTTCTGTGTCACTACAGTCAGTACCAGCCTGGATACTAGCAGAGTGGATGCTGATGTTGCCATTTTCAGCCCATTAAATGCAAACTGAGAATAGGAAGACATAATAATATGGACTGTCGTTTACTTCTCATAATTTAATCCAGTGGCATTCTTCCTTGGATGGTCAACACAAATTCTGTGTTCCTCTATAAGTTCACCTACCTCTCAACAGGCAAGACTTCAGTAAACTTCAGTAATAGAAACAGGTAATGGGCTCTTTCTGGTGAGGTCAGTGCTTTCAATTATGGTCTCTGAGTGATACTGCCCTGAGAAATCAATTGTTACATTTTTCTCCCTGTATTGTTGTTTCCAATCAAATGGGAAAAAACAAAAAACAAAACTTTTCAAAAGTCTAGGTAGAAACCCTATTATGATATTTATCTGCTGTAACTCACAAGAAAAATGTATTTGACTGAGTTCTTTCTAAATTACTAAGAAATAGCTTAAAATTTGGAGTTAAATAAAACATTTCCCAAACTAAAGGGAAGGAACAGAGACAGAAATGGAGAGATAGAGACAAAAGAGAGACAGAGAGAGACAAAGATCCTTAATAAAAAACAAAAATTATAATTTTGAGAAAATAGATTTCCCTTCTTTCCATACTTTTGTGTAAGACCAATATCAAAAGTGGAAAATACGTAATAGGCAAACCAATGATTCTTAATTTATGATAAACAGCAGAAAGTTGAACAATTTAATTATGTTTGTAATTATGAAAATATAAGCAGTTAAAATTTATTTTCAATTTGAATTTGGAATAACTCTGTTATTGACAATATTTTAGAGACAGTTACAATTCTAGAGATATTTGAGTTCATTATTTGTCTCCTATTTCTAAGATTGCTTGCCTATGACAAAGTTGGCTGTGATAAAACTCATTTTTGTAAGTAGATTCCCAAGATCTGTAGAGGAAATAGTACTGGAAATATTTCTGATTTTTTTAATTTGAATAAGTAGATCAGGACATATTAAACTTAATAAATCTTGATATATCTGATTCCAAAGAAGACAAGGTTCATTTCCATAATGAAATTACCATTACTATTCTCATTTTACATATGTGGAGTGCAAATCAGAGGGAGATTAAGAAATTCCATTGTGACTACTAGTAAGGGATTGGTCTGATTTGGATGAAATCAATCTGGTCCCAAGTTTCATGCTCTTGGACACATGGTGTCCTACATTTTGCAAGTTGGACATTGAGACATAAGAAATCAAGTTACATATCAAAGTTCATAGAGTAAAGAAGTGACTTATTTGGTGCAAAAAGTAAGCAATCTGATCCTCATTATGCATGCAAAGGACCTAAACATGGTCAACTAGTACTGGTTTCAGTATCATACACGTGTCATGTACATGCTATCTCTCACCCAACATTTCTTTCCCATAATGGTTTTCATAAAAATCAAGAAATATTTTAATAATAATTCAAGTTTATTTAGCACATTTTTTATGAGGGATGGAACACTGACCAAAAAAAAATAGACATCAGTATTACTCCATGTATTTAGCAACTGTGGAAGCAGATTAAATTTCTGGGAATACCTGACAAGTTACCCACGAGAGCTTAGTTTCAAACCATACTCATTTGTCAATTGAAACTCAACTGTCACCAGAAGACGGTGTTTATTTTACCTATTTGACTAGAGATGAGATTTGGTTTACTTTATAGAAGTTCTAAATTGCCAAATTAAACAACGTAGTTTTATTCTCCCAGTGTAATTATGCTCTCTTCTCACTCCCCTCAAAAGTGTTTTTCTGGAGCTTTTCCCCTCTGGGGGAAAATGATACTAGTTTAAGAGGGTTTTATTTTTAGCAACCATCATCACTTTTAGCCTAAATACTATAGTAAACGCCACTGATAAATGCATTACACTTTGCAATTATTCCTATTTTCAAATGATAAATGGGGTTTTCAAAAAGAGGTGTTGGGGCAATATCTATAAGATCTATGCATCACCTTGATTCTAATGCCTCTTCCCAAGATGATTTCATAGTATGAGCCCAAATCCTACTTTCTTCACTTTCACCTGCCTGTCAATTGTCAGTTCAAGGGAATCAGTTATATATATATTTCTTTTCTATTCTTCCCATGAAAAACGATGGAAATTTTCACATGACAGTTAGTAATTGCAGACGTTCCACAGAGACTAATATTCAATGTGCTAGTTGAAGCGAGAATGTCTGGATACAATTATTGAAGTCATTTCCCAGTGCACTGCAGGTACCCTCTAAAGATGAAGGGTGAATAGATTTATTTATTGCTCTCATCCAAAACTTCAGTTTGATGAATAAACCAGTTTGCATCCATGTGAGGCTCTCTTCCGCATTAGACTCAGCCTCTGCCTACTCTATTGTCTAAAAATAGGGAAGAAAGTCTCTTTCCCTTTCACTTCAGGTAGACACTAAAGTCTTTCACAGTGTAATACTTCCTCATTAGATGCACATTCAATATTATTTGATATAGATACAACAAGTCAAAGAAATGCCCCATATATCCTAATTTATTTGAATAATATAATTAAAAGTCAGAGATTTATCAGTAATGATTAAGTTAATACATAGGAGAAACTTGACAGATGGAGATTTTCAAGGTCACAATCTTATGTCTTTTAGTTCCAGCTATGGATCTAGGGGTTGGGTAAAGATGAAGAGTACAAATATACCATGTTATGCTTCTGTTTTATTCCTTTCATTCCTATGCTACATGTTCTCATTGTGATTCCAAGTCATCTCATGAATTTCAAAAAAGACTGAAAATAAAATACATTCTATAGTTATTCTTCTCATTCAGAAAGTATATTGATATGTGAGGCAAAACCCATTTAAGACCAAACAAAAGAAACAACAACAAAAATAAGACAAAGATATTTTAACCTAGGATGTAACTTAGAATAAGAATTAGAGTATGGAAACTAATTAATGGAACAGAATTAGCATATACTTAAAACTATATATTATATGTTATTATTGATTCATTTTCTTTAAATGTAATGAAGAAATAACCCACTTTCCTTCACTTCTTTTTCAATCATTCCCTCCTAAAAAACAACAGTTAACTATGCTCAGAGTTCACAAAATATAAATAGCAATCAAATTTTTATTAAAAATTGATGTAGATGAAAACTGTCTCCAATTTAGTTTAGCATTGGACCCTGAAACTAAATTATTGGCTTCTACTATATGAGAATTCAGAGTTTCAAAGAGCTATAGTCTTTTCCCAAAAGGGTAAAAAAATAAATTTTCTTTTCCCCCCTATTGTGTAAACTTTGAAGTAATCTCAAATCTCATTTCATCAATTTCTTACCTTTTCTCTCTGCCTCCACTGGTTACTTTTATTATTTCCATCATTACTTTTGCTGAGACCATTTATTTTCCTAGTTTTTGGTTCTGTTAAAAGGCAGATCTGTTTCAGTATTAAGAGTCAGTACAGTGTTTGGGAGAATACTGACCAACAGTAAAAAATACCTGGCTTCCAGTCATGGCACTGGTCCCTAAAATCTCAGTTGTCAGAACTCCATCTAGTACACTGGCTATATTCCAGGTGTCTGGCTGGAATCATTCATGGAACATACTAAGTGCTCAACAAACATTTGAAGGGATGAGAGAAGAATGAAAGGAGTTGGATCTTAGGAAGTAATTTAATTCTTTTCACAAATTTATTCCAGTTGAGAAGAAAGGGAATGACAAAAATATATAGACAAGTAAGTTAAGAGTAAATGTAATATATACTAAGAAAGCAAATAAGGAAATAAGGCAGGCTTAATAGGACAGGATATAACTTAACAGGGAAGCAAGGTAGGTCTCCATTTGCTCGGGACATGTCTGTAACATGCCCCATGGCCTATATTAAATGTCGGTGAGACACTCAGATCATCCAAAACTGAACCCCGGCTCTCTCTCCTACTACACACTCAAATATGTCTTTCCTCCTACTTTACATATCCTAGAAAAGAGCTCTATCATTCATACATTTATGGTAACTAGAAAATGTTGTGGGATTTGTTGGGCCTGTATGCAGGTGGTTAAAGAATTTATCAGAAACAAAGGACTGAGATAGTAAAGGGGTTTATTAGATTGATACATTGCTAGAGGCAACAGTGGGCCACAGAGGAGAGGTGTCTGTATGCCTAGGTTCCATTGCTGAGTTTCCTAAAAGGTAGGGCAACCTTAATCTCCTTGTGCTTACATGACAAAGGACACAAAGGCGGTTGTGAAAGGGTAGGGCTAGGGAGTTTTGTAGGGGGTTGTGATTGGTCCTCGTGGTCAGGCTTCTGGGCATTGTAAAGTAGATCATTATCTCAGCTAAGGCAGGTATGTATTAGGGAAGGAATGTTCTTTGTTATCTTCAAAGGGCAGCAGCCAGGTGCCTGAGGGGCCTTGGAGCAGGAATCTGCCAGATATCTGTGGATTCCACAGAAACTACGGAGTCATCATTGAGACCTCACTGTCTTTCAGCTAACATACCCAGTCTATCACAAAGTACTAATGGTTTTGCTTTCTATTATCTCCCAGTATTCATGTGCTTAAATCTCCATCTTTACTACTACTTATACCACCATTTTAGAAATTCATTCACATTTAACAAAAACTCTTCATTGTATCTACTTTGGTCCTCTTCTAATAGTTCACTCTCATAGCAGCCATATATTTTCAAAGGTAAATCTTATGATACCACCTTATTACCTTAGAGCTTTCATTCCTCTTCAAATAAAGAAAAATAAACCTCTTTATGGTGCTACCATAGAGAATCAGCATTCTATCCCCTGCTGCCATCATATCTTAAATAAGTACAATGAAGCAGGTTTTGTCCTTCTGTGACTGGCTAATAGTGACCATCAGAAGGTGGGTCTCTTAACTGAGCTGACTTCTGTAGAGATGAAGGTGCTCAGGCTTCTCAGGAAAAGACATGCATCCATCCTCTATGCACAGCTCATTTGGTGACCACACATATTCCAAAGGCATTTCCCTGTATAGTTTGCAAATAGGGTGATAATGTAGAAAAATCTCTAACACAAAGTCTAGTAATGCTTCTTTTTAAAGGTGGCAGTTTAAAGGGGGTGGGGAAGGTGAGTTATTTAGGAATTCAGGATAATTTTAAGGCTTGTTTTCTTTAGCTTTAAGAAGAGTAAGAATCACTCTTGAATTTTGTCCATATGCTCCTAATAATGGTTATCTAACACAGTGTAATATCCAATGGGAGCTTTTTCTAAATACTATAGGATGGCCTAAACTGACACATATATGGCTATGTATTTTTTAAAATAAACAGAAGGAGAAGAAACCTGACAGGAAGTAATTTAGTAGGCCATCAGGATGGAATGGGAGTCGTATCATGATTAAATTCCTCAATATCCACATCCCACACTCTTACATGGACAAACGTAAACATGTATATGATTTTTTTTTTAACTTTAAGAAGTATTAGGAGTATCTGTAAGTCCCCTGGACAGAGGTGACATAGTCTTTGCTGATGCTCAATAACTGTGAATGGTACGAATGAAAACATATTTGTTTACGTATATGGATGATGAATAAATATAAGACAGTTTTTCTTCATTACAACAAAATGAAGACTCTTCTTTTTAAATAGTTGTATGTAAATTCCAAGACACAGCCTGTTAGAATACTTATTGAAATGAATGTAGATAATTTCACTTGGGTAACATGGGTTCTATTTTAATTCAGTTGGCTTATATACCACAACCAGCAATTTTTCCTAGCTTTGAAAACATAATCTGAAACTATATAGGACCTTAGAAAATTTTCCTTAGATAAAAATCAATCAAGTTAGAGAATGTGAACTGTTATTCTAATTATTATTACTTTAGTGATTTATTATTTGTATTATATTTCAGATTTCCTAAGGATTAGAGGTAGAATTGTACAGATTTTATTTAAATCAAACAATGGCAAAAGTTCAGCAGAAGGTTAGCCAAATATAGTCAACTGCAATAAGAAACACAAAAAAAATACAAGAAAAATTGGAAAGTATGTACATTAAGTAAATGAACTATAATGAGAGCTCTAAGTCCTTCAGGAGAATTTTTAAAGTTGCTAACAGAAAGATGAAGGGAAAAAAAATGGTTTTCATATTAGAACACTTGAGAGAACTTTGGGAAAATTTCTATTCCTAAGGCAGTTTTCATAGAGCATCAGATGGTGCCCTTGACAAAGACTGACGTCTAAAATGAGAGAGTTATAGAGCAAGTAGAGTAATTCACGTCCAATAAATCACCAGGACCATATGGTAGATATACAAGATTTCTGAAGGAAGTAAGTGTGAACTAGCATAGATGTAAGGGGAAAAAATTGTGTGAAATATAGCCTTAATGGTAGCATCTGCTTTTAAGATTGGAAGGTTACTAATTTAGTATGTAGAAAATATAGGGAAATTTTTGTGTTAAAGAATTTAATGTTTTCTACCTGTATTAAACAGTGATGTTGAGTAATCTTGAATATTTCTGTACCATTTTATCTTTATATTTTCTGGATTCTTTTTTATCATCACGCTTTTTTGCCATCTCTCTTCCCGATCTTGACTACTCTTCCAACCATCCACTGTGTTTGTGTTGTCCAGGGTAAAAACAGTTCATTAGTTGTGATATTACAATGGTCTTTCCTCAGAAAATTTACATTTTTTTCCTCTCACGGTTGTTTTTTCATTGTTGTTATTTCGGTTTTGTTTTTGTTTTTTTCAAGTGATACTGAATTGGAATATACTGTGTTTCAAACAGAACTGGTATGGCTTCATTTTGTTTTTTAGCCATTAGCTCATTCTGTCTCATGGCTTTGGAGTCCAGTTAGGGATATACCAAACATACGTTAATTTGCAGTTTGAGAGTGAAAACTCAAATGATTTTGTTTGTTTACTTTTAAGTGACACGTCAGAAACATACAGAAAGGTGAGCTAATCATAAGTGCATAATATCAATAATTTTTTACACATACATGTACTAATGTAACTTACAGCTAAATCATCATAAAGTATATTGCAGCCCTCAAATTTCCCCTTTACCCTCTACCCATTAATATTATCCCAAAGTAATCACTATTCTGTATTCTAATATCATCAGTTAGTATTGCCTCTACTTAAATTTCAAATATGTGAAATCATAACCAATTATTTTCTGGCTTCATTTGCTCCAAATGCTGTCTGAGATTCATCAATTCTAAGGTGTCTATCCATAGTATTAATCTTATTCTATTTCTAGGTAAAGTTTCATTTTACAATGAGCCATATTTTATTTACCCACTATTTTATGATGGAACTTTGAGCTAATTCCATTTTTACCTCTTAAGTGTAAAGCTGTAATAAATATTCTTATACTCATGTCTTTTGCTGAACATATGCACTATTTTCACTTGATCATAAACTTAAGAGTGAAACTGTTAGTCAAAGAGTAAGTATTTAATTAAATGAAGTAAATAATGCCAAACTGTGTTCCAAAGTGTTGATGCACTTAACATTCAAATAACAATATATATGAGAATTCAATTGCTTCACATGTTCACTGACACTTTGTAATCATCACTCTTTTCATCGTTAGCTATTGGATGAGTGGCTAAAGGAACCTCATTGTGGTATTAATTTGCATTTCACTGAGGAGTAATGATGTTATTAACACATTTTAGGATGTTCACTGGCTATTTGAATATCCTCTTTTTCAAAGTAGCTATTGAGTTTTTTGCTCATTTTAAAAAAATTAGTTCTTTTATCTTTCTCAGATTCCTAGGAAATATTTATATATTCTGGATTTGAGTCCTTTGTTAAATCTGTATTATCTATGTATCTATTTATCTATAAATGGATGTCAAAAATTTTACTGAAATTCAGTGTTTATTGTCTGCTTGTGTTTTGGGATTCTGTTTCAAAAATCTTTGCCTGTACCAAGATCATGTATATATTTTCCTATAATTCAAATGCTTTATTGTTTTACATTCCACACTTAGATATATATGATTCTTCTCTAAATACTTTTGATGTACTATATGAGGAAAAGGGTTAATGTTTACCTTTTTTTTTTCAAAGGGAAGTCAAATTGCTCCTGTTTATTGAAAATAACATTTTTCCCTCACTGAATTTCACTGGTATCTCTGGGGTAAATAAAGCTAAACTGAATTTTTCTATAATATTCCATTATTCAATCACATATCCTGTGTCACTACAAGGAATTTAAATCCATAGCCCATAACCTCTTGTGGCTCTATAAGATCTTTCTAACTATCCCACTTGCGTTTCCAAAGATTGCTTGGGGAAACAAAACTTACACACACACACACACACACACACACACACACAAAATGAGAGAAAGACTGAGAAAAGGGGAAAACTTACTTCATTCATGAGAATGCATTTGCCAGTTTATATCAACCATATGGAAGAAAAGCAAAAGTGTGCTGTCCATACTGCAGCCAGAGTGATTTTTTAAAGCATGTATCAGATAATAATACTCCTCTGATCAAACATCTCCTGTGGCTTTCTATTGTACTGAAGTCCAACATCTTACCATATTGTGGTCTATGGTAACCTCTCCAATCTCATCTCAAACCACTTTCCCATGGTTATCAATGTTTTATCCATACTTGCTCATTTTTTTCCCCAAACAAGGCAAGTTTTTCCCATTCACATTTCACCTGGAATACAGATGCTCAGATTTGTGCTCTGCTGAATCAGCTTCATTATTCTGGTTTCACGTGAAATTTACAATTCAGAGATACAGATACATTGATTCACCAAATCTAAAATGCCCTTCACTCCCCTACCAGCTCCATCCCACCTCACCCACCCCAATGTCTTTCAATTATATTCTCCCACTTTATTTTATTAAAGAATCTGTCAATTCCGGACAGAATCTCATTTATGTGTTCATGGTACATGTACATATACATTTTTATTATTGTCTAGTTTTTTCTGCTCATTCATGCATTTGTCTATAGTTTCTATATAAATTAATTATATTTCAGTGTGTTAATATTTCTTGTAGGTCATATTTATTGACAATTTATGTCTTTGTTCAGGCTCCCAAAATATAATTTTAGAGTATAATGCACTGAAAACGATCAGACTAACTTTTTCAATAAAACATAAAGTGGTTTTTTGTTCATTCTAATGGAAAGAAAAAGTAAACCAGATATAGAGACTTTATAATCATTTTAGGCTTAACCTGACTATGCAGAAAACTCTGGAGTCTTCCTACCTAGACATTAGACACTTCTAAATAACAAAGAAAAGTATTAATCTGGAATGGTTAAATCTTATACAAATAGCAAAGAACCATATTATAGCTTAGGATTGTTACCTGTTTACTATTTGCATGCATGTGTGTGTGTGCCTGTTTCCCTTTAGAATTTAGACTCCATAGGTACAATTATAGACTTAGAAAACCTGTTAAATTTTGTTTCTCCCCTCCATGCCCACCTTGTTTCTTTTTACCATGAAATATTCATATGCTAAGTTTTCAATAATTTTTAGAGATTCAATGAGGCTTATTTTAATTCTCATCATTAAACATGTTTAAACATTCCATCTCTTCTTAAAAAAATATGTGGTAAAATCCTTAAAGACCCACTTTACAGAGTGAAGGCAATATATGTGATGGAAAGAAATTATTAACAGGATGATTAAGGTGAAACTTGCCTTAGTTTCCTTATCTATAAAAACAGAATATTAGACTTTCTCTCTCTAGTCAATTACTGCTCTAACAGTATACGATTTTAAGCATTTAAAATGAATAACAAGTTACTTACTGATATTCTTCATGACTAAGTTGAACTCTCACTTTGGATTAGTGGAAACAATCCTGGTAGCTTCCAATCTCCTTAGCAAGAAGGCTGACATTCCTTCAAAAGTGGATCCTGTCTGGGATACAAATATCCAATGGTGAACAAATGTAGATGTTCCCTTTACGAAATTTCCAGCAATGAGTTGTAAAGTCAGTGACAATAAAGACACAATTTCAGCAGCGGTAGCAGTCCTGGTAGTGACTGGAATGAGTTCGTTAGGTCCTTAGTGATTTCTACTCAGGGAAACTGAGGTGCCTCTGGCAAAACCAGAAGATACTGTATCCAGCCAGGAAGTGATAAGATGTTACAGGACTGTGTAGGGGCAAACAGCAAAGCAAGCCATATCTTTCAGCATGAAAAACTTGAGATTGATGGCAAGGAAAATAAAGCATAAGTGTCTTCTAAAATGTGTGACAAGAAAACTTCTACTCTGCTGATGTCCCAAATGTGATGAACAGCAACAGCAAAGGGTATCAGCAAAGAGACTGTTCTCCAGAAGCAGTAAGAAAGAAAGTCAGGTAGGGCAAAGAACCATGTTAATGTAGAAGGTTTTTATTTTTCCATCCATTTTTTTTAAATAACAAAGAGGTAAGCTATGCAAGTAACAGTATTTTAAAAATTCGAGAAAATGTCTTTTAAATAGAATGTTTGCATTCATCTTATCAGATAATAGGCAAGCTATCAGGAAATTGTAAATTTTTTGTATGACTTTTTAAGCCAAGAACTTTGAATACTGTATTTTTTGTGTTTTTCTAGCAAATGGTTAATCATTTCTCGATGCTACAGTATGGAGCTTTTACAGAAGGTTAGGAAATGCCTTGGTAACACAAGTGGAGTATAACTAATTCATCTTGATTCTTTTCTATACAATAGAGAAAGTCTCCAGTGACACTGATTTAAAAAAAAAAAAAAAAGGATTAAGGTAGCTCCAGATCCTATTCAGAGAGAAATCTTTAAGCTTGTTCCACTAAGACCTGAAATTTTTCTTCTAACCTTTACTAGTTTGGTCAATGCCTCCTCTTGAATGTTATATTGTCCCTGTGGGAGATTTAGGGGTTTATAAAATAATTTAAAGGTAGAGGAGGGAAGAGATTATTGTTTGTTAAAGATTGGATATCATAAGTGAGTCTGACATAAGGAAGGCCTAGAATGTTTAAATACTTAAGAAATTTGTTTAAAAATTGTGATTGAGGGACCTGACCCCGAAAATGAGTAGTTCTAGTAAAGAAAGTAAAAGAAAAAATAATAAAAAATATGTATTATAATTTTGCTTCAGGTTTTTTTTAAACCTGCAGTTGGGAAAATCAAATATTATTAAGCTATATATTTTGAAATGTCAAAGACATCTATGTTGAAAATTCTTTCTTTAAACGTGTCATTTATTCTCTCTAAATGTATATCTAAAGGGACATTTTCCATTGTTATCAGTGAAAGTCAGTATAATGGTAGAAAGAACATTTGCTTGGGCTTATGTTCTTGACCTGTATTAACCAAAACTGGTTATCTCTGATCCTCCATTTCTTCATCAATACACATGGGAAGACTAATTCTTCACATAGGTGAAACTAAATTTTTGTATGGATGTGGCATGATGGAAATCAAAAGTAAATAATAAATATTTTTTCCTTCCTGTCTTTCTTCTTTTTGTATTTCCTGCGATAAAAACAGTGGTCTTTTTAGAAGTGAAAATGTCTATTAAAATGATGAATAAATAAAATAACTTTAGGAAATTAGAAAAAAGAGAATATTAAACTCAATGTAAGCAGAAGAAAATAAGTAATAAGAATTAGAACAGAAACCAATGAAATTTAAAACAGGAAATCAACAGAGAAAATCAACAAGATGAAAAGCTAGTTCTTTCAATATGCCTCTAGCCAGGCTAACTGTGAAAGAAAATTATGAAAATTTTTGCAGAAAACATAGGAATAAATCTTCATGATCTTGGATTTGACGAAGGATTCTTTAGCTATGACATCAAAAGCCCAAAGTTACAACAAGAGAAAAACAGATAAATTGTACTTCATCAAATTTTAAAAAATGCATGTGTTTTAAAGGACACCATTAAGAGAGTGAAAGGCAATCCAAAGAATAGAAGAAAATATCTGTAAATCATATACCTGATACTGGACTTGAATTAAGAAAATACAAAGAAAAACCTCTTACAACTCAATAGTAGAAAGACAAATAACCCAATTTAAAAATGGGCAATGTATCTGAATAAACATTTCTCCAAGGAAGACATATAAATGGTCAATAAGCACATGAAAAGATGCTCAATCTTATTAGTCATCAGAGAAATGTAAATCATAACTTCATGAAATACCAGTTCATACCCACTAGGATGACTATAATCAAAAAGTCAGTAACAACTTTTGGTGAAGATATGGAAAAACTGGAGCCTTCATACACTGATAGTGGGAATTTAAAATGGTGCAGCCATTTTGGAAAACATTCTGGTGGTTTCTCAAACAATTCAATATAGTTTTACCGTAAGATCCAGCAATTATATTCCTAGGTTTATACCAAAAAGAGAAATGAAAACATAAATCAACACAAAATTTGTACATGAAGGTTTATACTAGCATTATTCACAATAGCCAACAGATAGAAACAATCCAAATTCTATGAATTGATTAATGGATAAACAAACTGGTATATCCATACAATGGACTATTATTCAGCCATAAAGACGAATAAAACAGTGATGCATGCCTGATACATGGATGAACCTTGAAAGTATTATGATAAATGAAAGAATTTGGTCACAAAAGGCCACATATTATATTATTCCTTTCATATGAAATGTACAGACCAAAGACATCTATGGAGACAAAAAGTAGAAGAGCTGTTGTTTAGAAATGGCAGGGGGAACAGTAGGATAGGAAGATAATAGATAAAGGATGAAGGGCTTTCTGTTTGAGGTGGCAAAAATGGTCTAAATTTGACTGTGGTGAAGATTATACATACCTGTGAGAATGCTTAAAAAAAAAAGGACCGAAATGTATACTTTCAATGGGTGACTTGTATAAGATGTAGATTCTAGCCCATAAAGCTATTTTAAAAAGTGACCAAAAAAAAAAGTTACTTTGAGCTACTGTAACAAAAACAAATCAAAGCAAAAATGAAAAAAAAAAGAAAAAGAAGAAAAGAAAATACAGTGTCTTAAATAAAATGGAATTGAAAGCTCATTGACATAGTGCCGGCAGAGAAACCCTGCAACTGAAAGACATTCAAAGATCCAGTTTCTATCATTTGTTGTTCTGCATTTTTACCATGGTGTTTTTCTCATCTGCATAGGTTAAATGAGCTTGTCTCCACATACTAGTCTGGCCCATGGGAAGGGGAAAAGAAGCTTAGAGTGAAGAGCTTGAACTTTGAGAAGATCATCTGGAAATTTCACACATCACTTTTGCTTACAAGTCACTGGAGCAAGTTTCCATGTCCAAAGCTAGCTCTAAGGGAGACTGGGGAATTTAAGTGATCATTGCATCCAAAGAAAACATTGAGGTTGTTCTGTGCAAGGAAGAGAAAGAAAGAGAAAGGTAGACATAGTGAGAAACTGAGAGGGAAGAAGATACTAAGAGACAGTTGATTGTCTCTATATAATTTGTTTCATCTCTCTGGATGGAGATGAATTTTTCACTGGAATTAAAATAAAATATAAACCCTTAACTATGATCCTAAGGCTTTATATTTTCTGACCCATCCTCATCTCTCTGACCTTATCTCCTACTATTGTTCTTTTTGCTCATTACACTAATACAAACTATTCTCTTTCTAGTCCCTTCTATCTCTATAAGAATATTGTTTTTAACTTAGGATTTTTACATGTTGTCATTTGCTATTCCTTGCATTTCTTTCACATTCTCAGCTGGGTCTTCATCCCCATTAAGATTTTAGCTCTTTGGAAATATTTCCTTGGCCACCCAAACTAAATTTTACCAATTGCTATTGTTCTCATTACTCTGTTTTTTTTTTCCCCTCCAAGAGTAATAACCAATAACTGTAATTACTGCTTTTAAAAGAGTCATAGTTATTCCCTTATTTAATAACTTTAATTAGTGCTTTCAGCATAGTCTAACTTGTTTATTTTATGTACTTAATGTCAATATTTTATCCTAAAAGTAATCTCTGAGATAAGAACAGAGATTATACATTTCAATAGTCCTTACAAGACACAAACAGTACATAATTATGTGTAGAATGAGTGAATAAAAATAATATCAATGGTGATGACAGAGGAAGTGTATGGAATCAAAAAAGCAGAAGGAATAAAGAGAAGAAATTCTTTATATAGGGTTGGGCAAAAGGAGGAAAGGGTTTCTGGAAGAAATGTCCAGAGACATAAAGTATGATTTTAATGTAGCTGGATGAAGGAAAGGCAAAGGAAACAACTGAAAAGGGTCAGAGGTTTTTTCTTAAATTAAAAACCTAATTCATTCAAGGATCTTAAAAAAGTATACTGGGACCATATCATACACTACAAGAAGGGAATGATAAAAGACTGGGGAGGTAATCAGGGCCAGTTTATAACAGAATTATTTACAGAGTGTTTGTCAGTGTGTAGAATAAATTCATTCTTACCACATGTCATATTCTTTATTTTACTCAGATCATTAAGGTGTTTAACATAGTCTTTTTTTTTAATATCATGAACGTAAAAATTAGCACAATTTTAACTTTTCAGATAACATTGCTTGATAGTGTCTTGATGTTTTATTGACTTATTTCATCAACCAATAGGTTGTTCACAGCATAGAATGCTAGAACATTCTACACCAAACATGATGAGGGAAAACATTTCAGCACTTTATGTCCAAGTACAGCCATCATATAAAACAAGTACAGCCTATGTATAAAATGCTCAGTGTAATAGGCGAGAGAAAACGTCTCTGAAAATAGTATACATGGAGGGAACAGGATCCTTGTAATCTCAAACTTTCCTTGGCAGACATTTAATTTGCTTTTTTCAACACCAGCTTAGTCTTTTAATACCTATGTTTCTTTAACAATGCATAAAGCTGTTCCAAAGCCTGGCTGAACGGTGCCCTTCTAAAGCTTCCTACGGAGAACTACTCCTAATAGCCCAGTAGTGAGGGAGGGTTTCAGTTATTCGGAGCTGGAGGCTTGACTGTCCACAGGAGGAGCTCACCTTTTATCCTTCTGATGGAGAGCACCATATCCTGGCTTTGCAGTGATCTTCTGAATGAGATGAAAGAGTTTCATCTCTAGTCTGCATCCACATTTTAACTCTATTTTTAATGCTATGGGACATTACATTAGAGAGCATATTTTCAGATACATCAGGATAGGACAGAAGCTCCAAATAAAAATGTACAACAACCTCATGGTTAAAACTTAAATTATTTACCTTCTTCATTGCATTATTTATAATTAGAAAGAGACTTAAACTTTTTGATTTCAAATACAACTTCTGTTTCCACTATATCTCACACCAGCTACAATTTTAGCCTTATGTTCTCACATTAGTCACTATATTTTCACGAGTCCCTATATTTTTCCCTAGCTCTTGAATAAAACCTTCATGAAATGCATAAATTCATGGTAAAGTTAGTAACTCTCCCCTCATCCTTTCAACCTACAATTACTGCTGACTCTTTCATAAAGTTTGGAAATAACTACCTTTTTCTGGAAAGGAAGAAAGTCAAGGATTCTTTAGGCTTCACAGCACAAAATATATGAAGGTCAATAGGCTACTGTACCCCATTTTTACACTAGAATTATGAATACATTATGCAATAATTAGCAGTTCAGATTTCTTCAATGTTAATGAACAAAAAGTATTAGAGTAATAAAACACTATGCAAGAACTAAATATGTACTGAGTGCTTGAATAAAATATTACAACAATTCTGTGAACAATTAAAGCTGTAAGTCCAAAGGGAATTTTCATCCTAGGAGAAAGGATAAAAATGTATTACATACCATAACAGCAGTAGTTGGGATGCATTACCTGAGTGAATACAGTCCTAAGGGATGTAAAGAAGTTATTTCTCCTGAGTGACACAAAAAATAATTTGTAATGGAATCTGCCTTTTGCCTGTTTCAGTGTCTATCCTCCCTTTCAGTAATAGCACTGATTCTCTTGAGGAATCATCCCAAATCCACTTTCAGCTCATTTGGTTTTAGTAGGATTCACTGTCCCTTTCCCCTTCCCATTTTGTGGCTCCAAGAATAAACCCATGCCAAGGCCAATTCAATCAACAGTGTATATTTTCTTGGGCACCTTCATTGTTTTAAGAGAAGCACATGGCCCAAGTCAAACCAATGAGATCCAATTTTGGCTTTTGAAAACACAATTACCCTTTCACTGATGAGACTATTAGCCTGCAACCTCCAAGATCCAGTACATGCACAGAGCTCCTCTGAGAGGAAAACCAATTCAGGGGAAAAAATAAGTAGAGCAAAGACATTGGGACAAAGAGGTTTGATCTGCTAATACTGTTTGAGTATCTGGAGGCAGATATTGCTAATAAAAAAATCTCTTCTGTACTTTTTAGTAGCATAAAATTATAAAAGTGTTCTTTTTCACTGTCTGACCTCCCACTCTCCAATTTTTGAAGTTTTTAACTTTTTTTTGCTAAAAATTATTTTTTTTTTTATAATCAAAATTCCAGACCAGGTTACCACCTCACTAGAAAGGAGACAGGATGCATTTTCAACATTTAGAGAACACTGAGTGATATTCCAGCCAGAGGGAAAAAGTAAACAAAGGAAATGATCCAGGGAAAGACACTTAAGGTGGGAGCTTACTGTGAATACAGCATAGGGAAAAAAAGGTTCTCATAATGGAAAATATACTGCACAGAGAAGTCAGGGGCAAGACTGTGCACATTCTTCAACCTCAGAACCAGAATGCAGAGTTTGATTCTGCAGGCAAAAAATGTGTCATAGGCTGTTTTAGACAGAGTAGGAGGATGACATAATCAGCTCTGAAACTGGAAGATTATGCTGACAATGTTGTATTGGCTGATTTTAGAAGAGGAAATTCTAGACAAAGAGTTGCAAGGTCATGTGGTTGACACAGAGGAGTAAAGCACTCTTGTGAAGGAGTTGTACCCAGAGCAGATAAAATACAACAGTATGATAGAGTCTTCTGCTTAATTCAGGAATCTCATGATTACATGGTTCTGCCATTTCTTTTTACTAAATGTGACTACAAAGTATATTAAAGAACATAATAGGATTGATGTCAGTGAAAACTGATATATAAAAGCATGAAATAGAGTTTACTTAGAGTTTCTGTGTGCAGTTACTAATAAACAGAAACAAAAAGTATCAGAGACTTCTCACATTAAAAGGAGATAATTTAATAAAAATTAATTTAGGTATAGTAAAAAATTGTGTGTGTGTGTTACGTGTGGAGTGTGTACTACTCCAGTTTGAATAGTTCTAGTATGAATGATGGTATTATTATAAACTGTTTCAAAGTCCATGTAATGTATTTTGAAATGTCTTTTGAAATGTCAGATATCTCTGATGAATCTTTCTTTGCTTTAAGAATAAAAAATTTTTAAGTAATGTGAAGAGCCCATTACAGTTAATTTTTTAATTGAAATTATGACACTCTTAATGTGTTGTTAAGCACATTTAAAAAGCTGCAATAGTACAAAAGTCCAGGTCAGAATTAGTTTAAACTAGAGCACTGGTGATGTAATCAAGTGTATGAGTAGGTGGACATGAGGACCATAGTAGAGGCATAGTAGATACTCAAAATGTCAAATGATTTGCTTACATTTGAGAAATTATCATAATAATGATCTTTTGGTTGATGAAGGAGATACTTATTCAATCGTGTATAATGACCTTACATGTTGTATGGTACCAGGAATGATAAAGTCTCAGCTCCTTAAAGGATGAATGACCAGATTAAATTAAAAAGAATCTAAAAGTTTTAGTATCAGGCATAGAATGTACCAAATTTATATTGTGAACTTTATAGCAACCACTAAAACAAATAAGTAAATACATACACATATACATAGAAATACATATAGATAGTATATCTAATAAAATTATGAAGGGGGTAAATTTCAATTCTAAAACATTTCTCAAATGGTCAAACGAGGATAGGGTAGACAGTGGGGTATCAGGGTTCTCCAGAGAGACAGAACCAGCAGGATACATACATACATACATTATTACAGGGAGAGACAGACAGACAGAAGGAGACAGAGGGAAGGAGAGAGGGAGAAAAAGACAGAGAGATGGAAAAAGAGAGAGAGAAACTTACTGAAATAAATTGGCTTATGTGATTCTGAAAGCTGGCAAGTCCCAAGATCTGCAGAATGCATTGGCAAATTAGAGACCCAGGAGAGCCAAAGGTGTAGTTCCAGTCTGAAGACTGGCAATCTTGAGACCCAGGAAGTACCCATGTTTCCAGTTTATGTCCAAAGGTAGGGAAAAAAAAATCAAAGTCTCAGTTTGAAGGCACAATTGTAGACAGAAGGAGTTCCCTCTTATTTAGCCTTTGTGTTCTATTCTGGGCTTGTCTGATGGGATGACACCCATCCACATTACAAAGAGCAAGCTGCTTAGCCATTTAAATTTTAATCTCATCTAAAAACTTTCTCACAGAACAAACTAGTGGTTACCAGTGGGGAGAAGGAAGGCAGGAGGGACAGGAGTATGAGATTAGAGGATACAAATTACTACATATAAAATAGATAAACAACAAGGATATATTGTACAGCACAGATAAATAAAGCCATTATTTTATAATAACTTTAAGTGGAGTATAATCTATAAAAACGTTGAATCAATATTTTATGCATGACACTAACATAATATTGTAAATAAACTAAATAAATAAAAGTTGTAAAACTGTCACATCCTAAACAAGGAGTTGAGTTTCTTGGTGGTTAACATTCCTTCCAAATTCCTGTGAGTATCAAAGGAATTACCGCATTGCAGAGGCTGGAAAGATAAATACAAGATTCCACAGACACCTTTGCAGCAATAGTTATGGATAAATAAGTGTTCACCAACAGGCACATTCCAGTAGGATTTAGAGGGCAGAGTGAGGCAGAGGCTACACTCTGCTAATTACTCAGTTTCTGCCAGCAAGTCCAATGTGAAGATGTCTGATTTTTCATCATCAAATTCTTAATAGTAAGAGTTTCCTGGTCATGAATGTTTCTGATTATAATACCCGCTCATGGATCTGAAATCAGTGGTTGTACTAGCAAGTATTCAATGCCACAGGTAATTTTCTGATTGTAGAAAAGGCAGTAATTCTCTGGTAGCCCAATTCTGCAGCATCACTCTCAAAGTCAATCGTGATAACTGAATCTGTAGTGTAGCTGTTATGAGTTCTTCGTGATTCTTCTGGACATGTGCCTTCCTTTCTTCTTGAACTAGTACACTATTTAAGGTACAAGCTGAGCTATTCTAAAAATGAGTCAAAAATATTGCAATGGCTCAACAAAGATACAACTTTCTCCTCTGTCTTTCTCCCTCTATCTCTCTCTCCCTATCTCTCTCCCCACCACCCCCAACAGTCCAGAAGTATGGAAACAGTACAAATTGTCCAGAAAAACCTGTTCTAAGTGGTCATCTAGAGGCCCTCTTCCCTTCTCTCCTGTTGCTCCATCCTCCCCTAAGGTATTGACCTCATCTGCATGGTTAAAATGGTTCATAGGGGCCCCCCATTGGTATTCTGGCCCACAAAATCAGAAAAGCAGAAGTGGAGATCAAGTAACCACCTTGTACAGCAGACAGACAGAAGCTGTAATTCCCAATTCTATTCAATACTTTTGGTAATCATCTCGGCAAAGCCTTCACTGCTGAGCTAAGTTAGGAAACAATGTCAGATGTGTAATAATGTGTGCTACGTCAAAAACTTCAGGGAGTTCTCTAACTACAGCATAGAATGGAAGAATCAGTCTTGAGGCACAATTGTAGTATCTGTCACAATAAGTTAGGATAAATTATTTTCTCAATAGTGGAACACAGGCAACACATGCTGAGTTGCCATGATTTCTACAGCAGGGTACTCGATAAGAATCTAATCCATTCATTCCCTGAATAAACACATTGGTGCCTGCCATATTCTAGTTATGTAACAACAATGGTCACTACTCACAGAAGGTTTAGAGAACAGTGTTGTACACAGGTAAGTGGACAAATGGATATTTTTTAAATACAAAAAAATATATAGCAAACATTCTGAGTCCACATGTATGTGTCACACTATTGTTTCACATGGTTTTAATTTTGTAACCTTGGCAATTAACTACTCAGAGAAGTACCTAAAATTAAGAAATTTGAGGCACAGACGGCTTATATTACTTGTCTAAGGTCACAGAGCTACTTAAATTAGAGAACCAGAGTTCAGATTCAGATATTCTTACTCCAGATGAATACACTTACACATTATATCATATTGGCTTTCAGAATGTATTATAGGGCATGAAAATACTCAGATGAAGCAATAATAGAACATAGTAGGTACATGTAGGAGGAAAAACTAAACCAAGGTGAAGGTTAGGGGTTGTTTGTGGTTGTGATATAAAGGTGGAGAGTATTGTACATTCATATAATGAAATACTTCTTAGAGACAAAAAGAAAAAACTGCTGCCATTTTCAAAAGCAGGTATGAATCTCAATGACAGCAGCGTATATACTGTATGATTCTAGTTGTATGAAGTAGGAAAAGGAAGAATACAAATGAAACGTGAAAACAAAATATTAGAACAGCAGTAGCCTCTAGGAGTGTGGTTGATGCACTGGGAAGGGGCAAAAGAGAAGGATGATGGAAATGTGCTATACATGAGAGTTCAGTGTTTTGTTAAATTTAGTTATATTTCACAATAAAATGTTGCCTTTCACTTTATGTACACATTACCTTTAATTAGTAGTTTTTGTATTGTAGCAGTGGTGGGGATTAGACATTTTTTAATACCTTCTGTGTATTCTAGGCCCAAACAAATGAGGAAATATACTACGGTTAAAAGGTAGAAAACTGTTAATAACTGTTCCTTTAGTGGATGCAGGCAACAGAGAAATAAGAGAAGATGGAAAGCAGTCAAGAATCACTACCTGGTTTTTGGCCTGATGAAGTAGAAAATGTTGGTGCCATTTATAGGGAAGAGGAAAGGGAGAAAGAAGAGATAGAATTATCTCAAGGCAGAAGATATTAATTGAATCTAACAGAGTGGATGAGATCTTCCATGTGGAAGGTAGAAATTAAGAAGACGACAAAGGAAATCTTTTGGAGTGATGATATTTATGAAAAGATATGTTATGTAGAGAATCAGGATTGGATATACACCAGAAAGCAATTATAACCAGTCAAATGGAATGATTCTTCTTTGTTGTATAGAGTATTAGTTCTCACATGTTAGATGACTCAGCATCACCTGCCTGGAAGGGCTTTTAAAATAAAGATTTTCACAGATTGTGGGATCCTACTTCTAGTCTCTGACGCAGTTAGTCTAAGTTAAGTGGAGCTAGCCTTTGCTTCTAAAATGAACTTATATGTTGCTGTTGCTGATGGCTGAGGACCTAGTTTCAGAATAACCATACTGTACAAATGATATTTCAGAGTTGCGCCATTTTTGATTCATCCATATACCTCACTGTCAATTATCACAAGTAAATAGCAGGAAGAGTTTGCCATAGTAAACTTGGAAGAATATGCTAAATGGAAATTTAAAAATTATAACACACACATATATACATATACATATGTAACTCCACATACAATGGAACATGTTCCATTGGAGGAGTAGGAACTATATCCATTTCCATAAAGATATGACATAACTTATGACTGAATCATTTCACTTTGTTTCAGATATCTTAATATTCATTATTTTGCTAAAAATAATTGACTATAATTATAACTATTATGATGTCAGGTTTGTAGCCATTTATTTTTCTAGTTATTAGCCCAAAAAAATGTTTTTAGCAAGATTAGAAAGAGAATGAACCATAATTAATAATTTAGAAAGCAAGGATACTGGAAAGTGAAGAGACATTGTTAATGATTCTTTTGCAAAGAATGGGTCACAGAATTATTACTATACAAAGATGTCCTTTTCAATTTTATTAAATAGACTTTCTATATCCTGCTTACTATATTGGTTCTTTTTTTTCTACTCATTACTTCGAAGACAGAGATTACAACAGAAGTTTCTCATCTTTGAATATTTTCCACAACCTTTAGAACATCCTTTAGAACATTTAGGAATAAAAATTAGTTGTAAATTTATATAAGGATTAATTGAGAACTGGACACATGAAGAATCTAAGTAAATACTGATGAAATGACAAAAATTACTCTCCAATCGATAGCATAATAATGCGGCATAGATATTCCTTCTTGAAAAAAAATATACACTACTACCTGAGTTCAAAATGCTCATATGCAATGTTGATGTGTGGAGCTTATAATTATATGCACAATTATATATGCATAAATGTATAGATGTGCATGTTTAGGTATAAAAACTTTTTTTAAGTTGATTTCTATTTCTTAGCACTAGTGAGGTTTGAGGGCAAAACGTAAGTTAAAAATTTTAAGAAGAAATAAAGCCATGAGAGTCACAGGGACATTCTGAAATAATTTAAGTCACATAATTTATTTTAACTGAAAAAATAGCAAAATAAATAAATAAAGCCACTAAAAAGCAAAGAAGGCTTTTTTGGAGGGGATGGTGGCAGGGATCTGGGATTTGTATAGCTGAAAACTGAGAGGGATACAATCAAAATAAGCATTTTAGCTTATATGTTCTAAAAGAGCAAAAACATGAATATAGCGTACATATTCTAAAGTAATCAAATTTTACTTGGAAGTTAAACAAATAACATAGGTATGTGAATATACAACAGAAGTTATATATTCCTTCTGTTTGGGTTCATTAAATTATCAATGCACTGGAGAGCTGGGGGTCTGTGCACACTGGACCCAGGGCATGCAGATTCAAAAGCGCCTGGTTTAGGTTCTGCTCCGTGAGCACGGTGGCTTCTATAGCATCTTGGCTTTTACCTGACTCATCTTGGGAAGGCTTCTGCATGCACAGCCTGGAAGAGGGTGCAGCTGTGGCGCTGGTTATGCATTATCAAGAGACTCTCATTGTGCTCTAGCTTTTCCTCAGCCAATTCCCAGAAAAAGTGGCTCACACCCTCCAGAGCCACATCCTCGCATTCAAAATAGAAGCCCAGAGAGAGGACCCAAGTGACCACTTGAATTTAAAACATATATCAATGTACTAAATAAACTAGACATTACATAACGGGCATTCTATGTCATCCTTGTCTGTCAAGGATCTTTAAAAACAGTGCTCAATAAATCCTTAAGATACGTTGATCTATGGATTCATGTAAAAATGTTTAAAGAAAAGAAAAACTTTTCAGCAAATTTCTGCACCTCATTGTGCTTATTAATTAAAAAAAGTATTTTTTAACAAAACCTAAAGGTAATCTTATAAGAACATGAGGGTAAAGAAAATAACACAATGATATTATAAGAAAATTCATTCCCCATCAATCATATTTTGGGGGAAATTTTGGTTTTTTTAATGAACACAGTTTAGGATTACGGAGCATACAGAAACTAACTTTTTTTTTTTTTTTGAAGGGAAAGAAATCAAGTGATAAAGTTGAGGAATGTGGATTCCCCCATGATGCTTCAAGTTCAATTTGAAATGTTAGATAGCTTCCTGCTTTTTTTACCAAATATTTATGCTTATGTTATTTATACATTTGCTTATTTTTTAAAGAAGTATTTATTGAGCACCTAGTATTGGCCAATGAGTTACATGGCATAAAAGTCATGTCACTAGAGGAAGAAAGAAATAAGTAAGTGGAGAGTTGGATGTTTGAATTTGAGGGTTTGGAGATAAAATGTGGTTATTGAAAATAATAAGGTGTAGGAAAATGCTGCTCAATTAACTAGAGTTAATTCTGGCTAAAATGGAGAAGACTACATGAGAAGCAGGATAAGGGAGGAGGATCAGGAGTTATGTTCAGCATGCTAAGTTTGAGTTGCCTATTACTAATGCAAAAGGTGTCCAGTAGGCTGTAAAATATAGGGTTTGTCATCATATATATGATATTTAAAGCCATTAACCAGTATGTTAACTAACAGGGAACTAATAAAAAATAAGAAAAGAGGTATTCTCAGAACTGACTGCTGGAACAATACAACATTTAGATAACCAGGAGATAAGGAGAAACCATTAATGAAGAGTAAGAAGAAATGAGTGAAATATGAAGATAAACAGAAAAGTATTCAAATAATGCAGGTCTTCCACTTGATAAACTGTGTCAAAAGCTGTTACTAGGCTAAGAAACATTTGAATTACAAATGGACTATTGTGTTTATCAATGTATTGAGGTGTGAGAAGAGCCCATTCTAGAAATGGTGGGCTAGCAGTCAGACTTGAGTGCATTCATGAATAAATGAAAACGGAGGAACTGGAAGACAAGAGTTGTTAACATTTTCAAAGAGTGCAGTTTTAAGAGAATAGAGGAATGAATTTAGGAAAATCTTTGTCGCTAGTGTTTATTTGTTTCAGAATGACAGAATTTTTTTTTTAAGTTTTGTATACTGATGGGGATATTTGCTATTGCAGAGAGAAAGAGATAATGACTGAAGCAATGTTTTGGATTAATTGAAAGGAAATAGTGCATTAGTAGAGGGGTGACACTAGAAGCATGAACAGTCATTCATATTAACAGGAAAAGAGTAAAAAGACAGGGGAGAGAAGTTATAAAATAGTCATCTCAGGAAGTGGTGGACTGAAAGAATTTGGAAAATATAATAGACTTCCCAGGCAGCTCAAAGGACAGTTGCACCAGTCCTGCTATCAGTCTGCATCTGTCTTTGAAGTTTTGCCATCTGAGTTTGACCATACACTTGATTTGATGGTGCTTTCAAGGGTGTGATTAAAATGATGAGTCAAGAAAATGGGAATATGATGTATGTTATAATGAAATACTTGACTTGGTCAATGAGTTCTATGTCATAGAAGTCGTATCACTGGAAGAAATAATATAGAAACAAGTTAGTAACTGGAGAGTTGAACATTTGAATTTGAAAGTATGGAGGTGATATGGTTACTAGACATAAGACGGTTAAAGGAAGTTGGGTCCAATAAAGATTTATGTGATGATAACAATGTTCATATAACCATGATAACCACTAGCAAATGTGGCTATTGCACCTTTGATATGTGACTAATGCAATTAAGGGACTAACTTATTTTAATTCACTTAAATGTAAATACCTACATTCAGCTCTTGACTAATCTATTGGAAACTTGCTGGTTGAAGGAGTGACCATAAGATTGAGGGGCTGAGAAAGAGCTGAGAAATAGCACAAAGAATGTTAGAAAAAGGGAAAGTGAGCAAGATATGAGGGGGGGCAACCAACATGAAAATAGATGATTAGTCTTTATACTAATAGGTAATGGGTGGTATAGTCTGATGATGTGAGACTCAAACCTGGGACATTTTAGGAAGGAGAGAGAATGTTCTAGATTCCAGAATCTAGAATGACAGTGAGGTCCAATGGAATAAGATGTGTGAGAAAGAAAATATGCATTCCTGGAGAGGGATGCATTGGAAGCCGTGTTCTCAAAGGAGAGCCATGTTTCAGTTGGAAGAATAAGATGAAGGAAAGCCTCAGGCAAGAGACTAAGTATATGTAGGATATTTTGCTGAAAATGACCTGGCTTAAAGATGGCATGGTAGAATGGTTCCTTAAATTTAGAAGTATGAGTTGGGTGAAAAAATTATAATAATTAAAAAGTAGAGTTTTATTGAGACAAGAATACAGGGACTGATGATGATCTGGGACTCCTAGGCTTCATATGAGAACTGCTATAATTAGGTGTAGAGATCATAATAAGATTAATCCTGATTGTTACAGAATAGATAGATTTGTCTCTTTGGACAGTTAGTATACCATCCTTTTCATTCAACAAATACTAATTAATCAATGAGCATGTGTCAGACATGCAGAACCCCAAGGAATAAGTGGACAGTGCATAAAATAGACATGGTTCTCCCTCAAATTATCTGCCAAAATTACCTTTTAGGGAAACAAATTCTAAACTTATTATCTGTTCTGTAAATGAATACTTTGTATGCTGTGTATTCTTCTCTTTTCAGACATTTTGTGCATGACAATTGTCAGTCTTTACTTTTCAAAGAGAATTGGTGGGTCCTTGTACATTCTTCTTAAATGATCAGTCCTGGTTTTACCCACTGAGGTTGCAAATTATTTTAACTGTCCTTTACAAGCAATTCTCTAGTTGCATTATCATTTAAAAAAAAAATCCTCTCACTACACTTGGAAAACAGGGAGAGCAGATATCAGGATTACTTGATACTTAAGAAGAATGAGGACAGATTGAATAAACTGAATCATTATTCCAACGGTTACATCAAAGTGCCATCACCAGAAAAACTTCACATTATTCTAAATGCTAATCCATCAGTTTTACAAAATGACTGGAACGTGTTTTCTGTTTTATTTTTAATATAGAACATTCTGTTGTCCATTTTGGATACAGAAACAAACTGGGCTTTCTTCCACAGAAAACCACAGTAGTGATTAACATCCTGTGTTGGAGAGTAACTATAGCATAAAAAGACTCCATAATTCCAAATCTAAACTTTCAATGCCGATAATTAACTAATTGATAAATGTAATAAACTTTTTTTCCTGATTCTTTTCTATTTTACCTCTCTCAACTTACAGCCTTTGACCTCTCCTCTCTAAACTACTTCTTATGGCTTCTATGACACTATTCTCCCTTGGTTTTCTCACTATTTCTTCTCAGTATTTTATGTCAATGCTTTTCTCTAGAAGTTAGTGTTCTTAGAATCTGTCTTTCCCCTCTCATTCCCAGGTATTCACACATTCCATCTCACTCTTGTCACTATCATGTTGATGACTCCAGAATCATTATTCATAATTTGACCTCTGTCTTGAATTTCAAACCTGCCTCCTGGGTGATCTAGAGTGAGATCATCGTTTCCACACTTGAACACATTTTATTCTCCCCTTCTAAACATGTATGTTCTCCTGTTATTTTCTATAGTGGAGCCACTATCCATTCAGTCTTCAGACCAGAAACCTGGAGTCTTCTGATTTCTATTGCTACCTTTTCCAGCTATTTTTTTCTTCCTCATGATCTGTACCTTTCCTACAGAGCACTTCCTTCTTTCAATTTCTAGTAAATGATACCTAGCAATGCTTAAAAATGTGTCAAGTTGAACCGAATAACTGAAACTCTTAATATCAGTGTTTTATGTAATACTTCTTCATGATACTCTAACATTTCATTGGTCTACAAAGCATTCTCCAGTTTCATTCACTTTTTTCAAATGTATATTTTCCATACTGCCTTTTTAACTTTTTACCTTTATAATAAATGAAGCTTCCAGTTATAGCATAGTCCTAAACTAAATTCACAGATGGAAAAATTGCTTACCAAAATGGATGACCTACTCTGGCCAATTCACCTAACTCCTACACAAATCTTTTTATTAAAGTATAACCAGATGATCAGAAGATCTTTTGAAATAAAGGAAATACAGAACTTAATTAGTACAAAAATATTTATTTTCTACAATAATAATGATAATAAATTATATGATCACAGCCCAGTTTCATGTTCTCAACATAATAGTTGTGTTAAAATATGAGTGAAGGTTCAAAGATATATTTCAAATTTAGTAAGATTGTTGAAATTTAGACAGTTGGCTCACTTATTTGTTCTGGTGCTTAATACCTATTCTTTCTCTTTTCTGAATAATGAAATGAGAGGTAATTCAGTTTTCATTAATCTTTGTATACTCAAAAAGTTCAGCCTGATATCAACTCATTTGTCCCTATCTAGAGAATCAATTCAACAAAATTCAGTCCCATCTCTAATACCACAGCAAATTCAACCACATATGAGATAACATGGCATCAACTTCTTCCTACTCTACTTGTTGAGTGTAAGCCTTTTTTTTTTTTTTCAGGAAGGAAATGATCTTTTCCTTGCTCCATTTCTTCCCCAAGTAGAAGCATGTAATTTTTAGAAGTGACATCGTATTTGGTGGACTTAAACTATTAAAAAGGACCAACCTCTGGGAAATACAGTATTTTTCTTTTCTTTCCTCTACTTTGAGTTGCCATGAGAAAGTGATTCTGGCTACCAGTTTCAGCTCTGCTGATGTAAGCTTGTGTTTGGGTGGGCTTTCCCCAGATCTTGTGTGAGATGAGGCATGAGAATCAGTAGTGGTAACTAGCCCTTTTGGCCACAAAATAAAGCTTTATTCCTCAGGGAGGTTATCAAAATGATGATTGACAGTTTATCACGATTTGCCTATCTCCCATGTCTTATTTATCACTTTGTTAAAAAATTAGAAGGGGAAAAACTGTTGTATATATTGAATTTCTATAATTTTGACAATATCTAAGTATTTTCTGGTGTACAGCATAATGTCCCAGTCATGTGTATATATATATACACACACACATATACTCATTTTCATATTCTTTTTCATTAAAGGTTATTACAAGATATTGAACATAGTTCCCCGTGCTATACAGAAGAAACTTGTTTTTAAAATCTATTTTTATATATAGTGGTTAACATTTGCAAATCTAATAAATTTGAGGAACTACTGTATCTTAAGTGCTAGAAACAAAAACAATAATATGACTAGATTACTTGAAAATTACTGTCCACACATTATTTTGACAGCAAGCCACAAACTAAATTATCATTCAGTGTTGCCAAATTAAGCCAAGTAACTGCATCATTTGGATTGTAGGCAGACAGACAGGTATGCATTTACACTAGGGAAGTAAGCTGCTAATTATCCAATTGTAGTAGAAGTTTAAATATCAAACTAGTTTCAAAAGTATTACTCTAGTTTATGGACCAGTCACAGATGTTTATGATAGGAGAAAACTGAAATGGTATTTTTAGTGTCCTGAAGGAACTGTGGAACAAGGACTCCATGAAAATTGGTATGCGTGAGTAGCAAAGATAACTTGAAAGTAGTCACAAAATGACTGTCACTGAGCAGTGTGAGTGTGGCTGTACCACACAGAAAAAGAAATCAGAATAAAACTTATGTGACAGCTCTATCAGAAACCAATCTGAAACTCCATCCGTAAGGTTTTTATGTACTTAGATATGTGGTGATTCATGTTTTAGTACACCTAAATAATTGAATTGAAATATGTGTTTGACAATATTTTTTAATTTTTAAAAATTATATTTACATTGAAATTGTACATTTGATAATCCACCCCTGATATATGTGTACTTTACTTAAAACAAATAAAAACTGATTGAGATTTCTAGAGTGGGACTCTAGATGTAAATATTGCATACGTAACAAAGCTATTGTATTGTTGAGATGGAGTGGCTGACAGAGTTTGTCAGAAGGATTTTTCTTTACTTGGATAAAATGGGAAAATAGACAGGAAGGATTGTTTCAATACAGCACTGTATCTACCTACACAATCACTTTCATTACTTTATTTGAACAAGCAAATTAAACTGATTATTGGACGTGTGATCATCTTTGCAGATAAGTCTAGTGACTAAAAATTTTTTCAAATGTTCCTCAAAATGTTAACATAAATTATACTAAGTAGAGCAATGGTGTTACATTATTTAGGGAAGAATCATGCACATGGGCTCTTGAGTGATATGGACTGATACTGATCAAATTAATCAAATGATAGCTGGATTCTTATTTGCATAATCTGTGGATAGTTAATCATAAATAATAGATAAAAACATAAATTTAAGCTGATCTAGGTTTGAAACCCATTGATACTCACTTTTGATAGTGACTAGGTGTGAATTAATTAAAAGTACCCAAACTTAGAGGAATCAGAGCTGAGTTCAGAGTTTACTTATCTCTGTCAACTTCCAGCTTCTTCTTGGAAGGAGCTGTTTTCCTTTCTGAGTCACTATTTTCTATGAAATAGTAACATGTGTAATAGAAAATGTTTATTGAGAACCCACTACTTGGCAGCCTCTGTTAAAAGCACATTTTTGTATATATCCTGTCATTTATATAGTGTCCCCAAACTCCCATAAGCAATGGGAGAACTTTGGAAGTTACCATGTCTGGTCCATTATAGTCTGAAAACTGAATAGCAAATTACAAACTTAGATAGCAAGAAAATGGGAACTGAAATCAGACAATTAAGCATTCAATGGAATCTGATTAATTTTCTTTAACGTCTGAGAGGCCCATTGGAAAATAGTGAATTCTCAGAATTAATAAGATAAAAACAACAAATTGAAGGAAGGAAATATCATTACAAAACATATTTTGTTTATTTACTTTTATTAGTTTTAATTATTTATGATAATACTTTATAATATACTAACTAATGTCCTGTAGTATAATGTATAAAGTTAATGAGAGCGTGTAAGACTTCTAAGTCACACAAGGCTGTTAAGTCTTTTAAGAAGAGTGGGATAGTTTACATTTTTTCAGAGAGAATTTTTGGCTTGGAGATTAGTGAAACTGAAATAACTGAGTTTAAGAATGTTTTAATTAAAATGTTACATGCATTAACGAAGAATTTATTTAAAAGTTCTTCATGTAAAAAATTTACCAGATACAACATAAACATAGTGATATGGGAATTAACCTACAGCAGATAAAAAGGAAAGGCCTCAGAAAACAGTGTATCAAGAATTACAAAGGAACTGTAGAGACAAATAGATCTGAGAAAATTAAGACTATAGGATGTATTGTCTTTATATTATGCCTTTTATTTTCAGCTGGTTTGAGAGAATGAAAGCTAAAATTTATACAAATTTACCCAAAACAAAAGGTATACTACTGGGCAATGCAGTGCATATAATGACAATACAAATATTTCTTTTTTCCTCCTTGGTTCTCTTTAAACTACATTATGAATGGTATCACCTCTTATCTCTCTTCTAAAAATATCTTTATTATAAAACATTTATGAGATTGAATATGGAAATCATCCAGTGAATGAATGATTTAGATAGACAGTTTTTGGAAGATGTAGGTTAAACAGATTAGAAATGAAAGAGAATGCATGAATGGAGGGTGAGTGATGGAGGATAATGGTTAAGAAAGATCACAAAACAATTTATTAAACTACTCAATGTGTTTAAAGAAATAATAGATAATATCAACTAGGAAAGAATATCAAAAAAGAATGTGACAATGATATATATATGATCATATATAACTGAAAAATTGTGTTCTACACTGGAAATTGACACAATATTGTAAATTGACTATGACTTAAATAAATAAATAAATAAATAAATAAATAAATAAATAAATAAATAAGAAAGAAAGAATACCAGATGATCTGAATGTCAAAAAAATAGCATACATTGTAGAAAGCTTTGCAGTAATAATCTGAGCCGAAATGAAGTAAAATAAAATAAAATAAAATGTTGCATTACCTTCTGGCCCATTCTTTTGCAGCTTCTGGGAAAATAATCAGCTTTCCAGAGCTGCAGGAAGAACAATATGCTGGAGGGGAGTTACATGTAGTACAAACGGTAGAGAAATGGTATTGTGAAGGTAGAGGAATGGGATTTATAAGGAGAGTTAATTTCACAAATTCACAGTGAATTGAAGGTTCTAGATGACACAGTGCAACAGAATGAGAATTAAAGAAATAATGCAAGAAAAGTTTAGGCAAGAGCAAGTGAACAACCTTTAAGAGGATGCTGAACAAAGGACTTCCATTTTATGTTATGGTCTAAGATGGTAGAAGTGATGTGACCTAAAATTGGAAATATATTTAATGAATAAAAGAAATTTCAGATCATTTATAAAGATGCCTTGAAATATAAGTCATTGGACTGATCAGCATTTGGCAGCCTTTCTTCACAAGAAGGAGAAGCAGCACCAGAGGGAAAGGAAACATGAGTGATCACCTTGTTAAAGGGTGCTTAGAGCATTAAATAAAACAACAAATATGTAAGTGCTTTGCAGATTAGAACAAAAATGGGTTATCTCTGGAAGGAAGCGTGAGTGGATACAGCAGGAGTTCTGTAGTCAGTGAGGGCTGCTGGTACTCAATAGTACTCAACCAATACATGCCATTACAACACATGCAATCTCAGGAAGATTACTTAATATATCTGAAGTTCAGTTACTTAGTTCTAAAGTGTGATTCAAAAATTCATGGTGTTTCTGAGACAATTAAATGAGCTAACAATGACAAAACACAGTAGGTTGTCTCAAAGTGTGGATTCCTATACTTTGTGAGGTGGTACTCTTTTATGACTTCCCGTATGTTCCTTCTTCCTGAGAAAAACGTCTTTTTAACTTTTCACCTTGTCAGCATGGTCAACTCCTAGTCTTTTTTTTTTTTCTTTTATAACAATCTTTAATTGTTTTAAAATTTTGAGATGGTTTTATTTTACTTAATTTTTTATTTATGTATAGTTGAGTTACAATATTGTCTTAGTTTCAGGTGTACATCACGGTGATCAGTATTTTTACAGATTATACTCCTTTAAAATTTATTATACAGGGGGAGGGGGTGGGAGGGGATAAACTGGGAGTTCGAGATTTGCAGACACTAACTATAGAACACATATAGAATAGAGAAACAAGTTCATGCTGTATAGCACAGGAAACTATATTCAATATCTTGTAGAAACTTATGGTGAAAAAGAAAGTGAAAACCAATGTATGTATGTTCATGTATGACTGAAGAATTATGCTGTATGCCAGAAATTGACACAATATTGTAAACTGACTATACTTCAATTATATATATAAAAAATATGCTAAACACTGAAACAGATAATCCATTACAAATTATAGATGTACATGTAAATACATTTTAAAAAGGCATTCAACCTCACTAGTAATTAATGAAATAGAAATCAGAGCAACTGTGTGATGCCATTTTCAACTGTGAGAATGTCAAAGATTAAAAAGAAAAGGATGGTAAAGAATAAAAGATCATTCATATTCAATGGGAGGGACTATATTACTGATGTACTATTTCTGGAGAACAACTTGGCAAAATATATCAAAAAGCCTTAATGTGTGCTTATCCTTTAACCTAGGAATTATGCTTCTAGAAATTTATCCTAAGAAAATAAACAATCAAATGCACAAGAGAAAAAAACTACTGTTAATGGCTCTAATACATAGTTTAAAATCATATCATGGTCAAACTATTTGGTTGTGAACTTTCAAGGAAAGAACACTGAAAACCCATCTATTTTGTGATTAAGAGTGAACATTCACTTTTGCTTAGCCAATTATGGCACCCATTTTAAACTGTCACTTTCAAGACAGGAAAAATGCATTTTGTTGTACAAAAGGATATATCTATCATTGTAAGAAATTTGGAAAAAAAACATGATTTGCTTTGTTGTGACTAAAATGAATAAAGCAATTAATCTGGAAAATAGTGAGTGAAATAATGAGTGTATAGCAACTGATCCAGTAACACAATTTATATTTAGAAAACTTTCCAGTTTGATGGAAAGAATCACTTCACTAAGAGTTATGTTTTATTCACTCAATGGTGTGCCAAAATCCTGATGATTTGGGATGCTTAAATGCACTGGTCCATTTATAAACAGCATATACAATTCAGGAAATGACAGGAGGCTTTTATTTATTTTAGGTCGTTTTAGTACAATGTTTGTAGCTGTTGTATGAGGATGAATTGTATTTAAGTACAAGATTTTGGGTGAATTTTTATGTGCCCCCTGATGCTCTATTTTGCCCAAACTGTAACGAAAAGGGAACAGTTTCAAATATCTATATTTTAAGCCCACAATGTTCGACTCAGTGGTAAATTAAAGAAAATTAATGAATGAGTAACTGAAATAGGCTTGAGGAACAAAGCTTTCTCAGGAAGAAGTGAGAAATGTAGTGATCTTTCACTTCATGAAAGCAGCACCATTACGTGACTGAGGTCTTGCTGTTCTAGCACTGTGATAAAAGGCTTTCCTTGGAATTTCCAGACAGTCAAAAAATTTGTGTGAAGAGCAGTTCTTGTAGATTTCTCTGTAACGCCCATGTTCAAATTAATCATAATAAAATGAGCCAACATGTGATTTGTAGGTCAGGGAAAATAATTAACTATCATCATCATTATTCATATTTTCTCCTGAAAAGCATTTATTTTTCTTTATTATTGATAACATTATGTGAAACACTCTTTGGAGTTAAGTCTTTTCCAGAAAGCATAGCTTCCACTGTGATTTACTTAGCTGAAAAAGCTCAGTGTCATTGTCTGGGAAAATTCTCAAAAATCTTATACAATGGTATTTTAACTTATAGAAAATATGATTTTATAAAAGGCAAGTAAAAATTCACATCTAAAGGGATGTAATAATCTCTGGAGCTGCATCTGTAGTAGAAAATAGTAAATGGAATGTTACTCTTCAGCCAATATTCCATGTGTTCCCCCATGTTATAACCTCCATTGTAAATGGGATGGAAAAAGGTTTCTAATTGAGGACAAATAGAATGCAAATGGTGTGTGTCACTGTCTGGCAGGGACAGGTTACAAAATGTGACATCTCTTCCACTCTTCTCATTTATTGCTTATACAAGGCAGAGGCCACACGTTGAGACTGGGCATTACAAAACAAAGAGAGCCTAGGCCATCTAAATCACTGAATAGATCTTCCACCAATCACATCTGATATTTTCTTCAGGGATAAGTTGTTCTTTATGTTTTAAGTTAATTTTTTTGTCATTGTCATTGCAGTAGTTCAGTTTATCCTACTAATTCATCTCAGGATAGCCAAGGTGGGTAGGAATAATGAAAGATGAGGTCATGTATCAAAAGCTTTGTGGAGTTGTTTCATGAAAGTTTGTCTTTGGAATTTAAATCCCATGCTTTTATTCCTCTATTCTAAGTGATGAAAAAGTTAGGAGGAGGCATGTGGCTATATGTGTGATCTTGGAGATACCAATGACACAAGAGAGCCAATTGTTGAAAAGTAGTTCCAGGGATTTGGCAAGAGATGACAAGAGAGGAACATTAAAGGGCTGGGATTTCAAAATAAGGAAACACCTTTTTATCTGTGCTCAAATTAAAAAGAAGGAATAGTTGAAGATACATACATACTATAGCATAAGGCCCAAAATTTCAAGTGTTGCCATTAAATATTTGAGCCTCAGAGGGCCCCCAAGGCCTAATCATGAGTTCCCCTGTTCTTACCAGATACATCCCTCACCCACTGGGAAAGGATCCCCACAAGGTTAGCTCCCCTACCAACCAGAACAGCTGCACCTAATCCAGTCCTCAGCCTGATGGACTTTACTTCCCTGTTATTTAAAGAATCCATTCACATCCACTCTACAGGAACTGAGGGGTACCTCATTACCTTGTTACTACAAAGCCTGGCTCCCGTAGCACCTGCTGGTTCACTATAATCCTGAGTACAATCCCACCATGGCCTGTGTGCTGTGCAGTGTTGTCCTCCCCTTATGCTATGGATATACGTGTCTAATAAACTGTGGTCAATGTCATTTGTCCAGTGTAGGGTATTGTGTGTTTGACAATCTCATACTACTTAGGGTGGGGAATCCCTCCTGTATCAACATGCTGAATAGAAATGATCAGAACACACACACATGCACACATACATACACATATATTAGACGAAGCTTATACAGAATTTAACCAACATCTTTAGCAAGTGAAAGGTTTCAAACCTAGGGGTTGAGAGGGGGAAAATAAAAATAAAAGAAACAAATATATGCAATAGGAAATGTGACCAACAGTTAAATAATAATAAACAAACTGAGAAAAAATGCTTAGCATATTTTGGGGAGAGGGGGAAATGGCTGATTTCATTAAGTATAAATTATTTTGGAAAAATTAAAGTTTCATGATATTCTCCAGCAATACTAAGCAGTATTAAAAACTGAGAGACAGAACGAATGGTGAAATCTATTCATATTTGGAGAGTGTTGAAATAATTATAATAGAAGGCTATTAAAAAATAAAAAACCTCTTAAACTTGTATTTAGCACATATATGGTAACAAACATTCTGGAATACGTCATCTATCAGGGCCATAAGATAACAGACATAAAAATCCATATTTGTGTTGTAGATTGAGAATACAGTGAGGGAGCTGTTATCATTCACTAGGGAGTCTACAACCTGCCTTGTGTAATTTAAAAAGATAAACACTACCCATCTACACATTTCGCATAGTTTTTTATGCAATCCTAAACATGTGTTTTTATATGATATCCAGTATTAGTTTTCTCAAGCTAATTGGTTCCATGGACTTTCAGATAAATACAATTCCAAATAGTAATAGAGTTGAGTATACTTACACAAGCAAGACTAAATGGTACTGCAGTTGGAAAAGATGCAAAGTTATTATAATGTTTATAATCCATAAATAACACAGGGAAGAAAAATATTTTACTTATTTTTAAATGTGAGGGCAATATTATAATGAAACATGATGGTATTTCTGTTGAATACTTCTTAGTGCTTGGTACTGAGCATCTCTGCGGGAGGGTTAAATCAATACTGTTCATTTGATCCATTTGATGGTTTGAGGTTCTTAATTCAACTTCTTGCCTGGGAAATAAATGAATTAACCTTCAAGTAATTTCTGTAGTTGCTATACTTGAGTAAGCATACTCAATTTATCCTTTAAAGCTGTAAGTTAAAGTCTTATTCAGTTCTTCGGTGCTAACAACACAGGAATTATAAATAAGCAATATTTGTTTATGAGCAATGTTAAAAAGCAAGCTATGTCACGTCTCTGTATGACAACTGGGAAATTAATTAATTTACGATTTTAGTTTATATGTATTTATATGGCGATAAAAGAATGGTAAAACCTAAAAAGTAGAATAAGTAGGAGGTGTATTTAAATCAGATGATGGACCGGCATGTTGCCACTAATACCTCTGTAATATCCCTGTATTCAAATTCCTTAAAAAAATCTAACAATGAAACTATCATTTCTGAATAGCAGGAGTTATCTTAAGTCAGAAAACTCTAGGAAGAATTACTCTAAGAGTTAGGTGTCCCATGGGAACTTATGGTAGTGATCTAAGTGGTTGAGTACACAGACTGTTTCATAACAAGTATCCCCATAGCATTCTGGAAGCATCTAAATAACTCACATGATGCAGTATATCAATGAAATTTTATATTTGGAACAGTTCTGGGGTCGATAAGATACTTGTGAACAATGTTCAAGTGCTCTTGTGAACAGGAAGGTATTATAATGGTGTGTTACCAGCTCTTAGGAGTTTCTGAAGGTATTTATAAAGAGGCTGCAGTTCTTGTGATGTCATTTACTTAATGAACTTTGGTTGAAGTTAACAAAAGTTAAAAGTGAATACAAAGAGACTAGACTCCTTATTCAAAACCCTTTGCTCCACATCTGGACAAAGTGATAAGAAAGCTTTCACACCCTTCCCTTGGTGTCAGAAAATTATGCAAATCCAAGCCCATGCATGGAATCCTCACTGGCCCCACCTCCTAAACAAAATGAAACCCAAACCAGTCTTCCCTCTCTACTCTCTCAAGCTATTTTCAAACCTGCATGGAAGTCTGCTCTACTTTCTCCAGAAAGTCTCATTTTGTGAGTAATAAACTTTTTTCACACTTTTCTGGTACACGTGTAGTATTATCAGTCTTGACAGTCAAGCAACATTTTCCGTGGTGGGGTCTGTTTTGACCTCACAGAATGACTACACAATGAACGAATAACAAAAGAAGAAATTTCATACCAAGAAAAATGTACTAACCAAAAAAAAATTCATTATGACAATATTCATTCTCTGTTTTCAGTACTGCTTCTGCCATGTGATTCTCCAAAACAAAGCCAAATACAGTTGCTTATAGATTTGCTTCTGCTTAGGATGTAGAAATTTCAAGAATATTACACTCATTCCAAAGATAAGAAAAAACTTAATAGTCTGACCCCAAGGAACAAGGCAAAATGATCCCCATTGCTTCTGGGTAAAGGGTAAAAGTCAAAATTGTGTTTTTTCCCTGAAGGAGAGCTAAGAAAATGCCTTGAACTCAGGAGGCTGAATCAGTACAAAGAGACAGACAACCTACTTTTACATGTGATAACTGTAATTATCAATTTTCCTGCATTGTTAAAGAATGCTGTATACATAACTTCTAATTTTTGTTATTTATTGAGGGGTTTGTCAATATTTGTGATCCGATATAATAGTGTATTTTATTTTCTCAAGATTCACATATCAATGTATTTTAATTAATTCAATGCTATTAACTATGTCCTCTAGATTTTACTTTTTAATCTGCTTCATCTAACAAGAATCATGAAAGGTGTATTTAAATATATTAGTAATGTGTTTCTACTTCCCTTTGCATGCTTGTCTTTTTTTTATTAAATTGAATGCTTTATAGTGTATTGCACAGATATCCTTGACTGTTTCACCCCACTGCAAATTCTTCCTCTAATATCTTTATAAAGTGTCATTTTAAGATGTATTCAATATTTTTATCTAATTGACAAAATGAGTCATAATGTTTTTGTTTTGTTTTCTGATTTTCTTTTTCACATTTGCTTGCTTTACCTTCCCCAATTCCTATGTTCTCAATATTTTCTGAAGTACCTTAAGAGAGTCGTAACAAGAGAAGACTGACATTTTGCTTGAGATACAGTATGAAAACTAACTTTAATAGGTGAGTTTGGACCACATATGTTCTTTAATAGACACTGTTTTACTGTGTCATATAGGTTTATTATAATTTCTCCTTTGAAAGTTTTAAACATTTTCAGAAATTTAATTCCTTTGTGTTTATGTGTATGTTTACATTTATTCTGATTGTTTGTTGGGTTGGCACTTTTTGTTGTTCTAGCAGTTAACATCTTAACCCTCACTTTACTGGTTACCTTTCACTCCTCTATTTCTTTAGGCAGCATTCATCAACCTCCTACAGGAGCACAGGTACAATTAGTGTATTTTCTTTTCCATTTTCTTCCCATTCCTTTCTTCTGCAAATACAAATTTAGTTGGTTACAGTGGTTCTCTCATCTTTTATGTAAATTTTATTCAACAGAGTTGATAAATACTACAGGGAAATGACTTTTACTTCTAGTAATTTACTTGCAGAAATCATATTATCTCATACTTTCACTTCTCTTTCTCCTCTAAATCCTTTTAAGTTAGTAGTTTATCCTCTTATTGAGGTATTGTAATATTAACTTTTTGTTATATAACAGTATTATTAATATTTTAGTCCTAAAGTCTTATTTAATACTCTAAATTGATTTAGGGTGACCTTCAGTCTCTTCGCCATAGTGTTCCTCTAAATGAATAAGTTGCTTGATGTTTGAACTTTAGATATTTCTTCAAAAATTCAAGAGAACACTATAACCTCAACTGTTGCATGTCAAAAATGCATATTTATTGCTCCCTGAATGATGGTTTAAATGTGTACACAGTTTTTGGGACACTTTATTTCCTTAAGGACTCTGGTTTTTACAGTGTTGACTGTTGCTATGAAACAAATCTAAGGAGGGTTAGCCTAAATTCTCTTCAATATATTCTGGCTTTTTCTTTATAGTGGTTCAAAGTGTTCTTTAATTATCTTTAAATTCCAGGGGTTTTAAGGGCAATGTCTTTGTGACAATTATTTAATGTCAAATTTTCATTCTCCCAAAACTTCATCTTTTCTGAAGCACTTTAAGAGGTCACAAATAGAATCAGTCCCTCCCAACTAAAGAAGAGATATTTTGATCACCAATTAGGTTTGTATATGCAATGGACTGTAGTGCATCAAACATGTTAAACTTATAATGATGCTAAAAACAACCTTACTCCTTGATGATTTTTATAATATACAAGGAAACCAACTCATTATTTGGAAAACTAAATGATGGGTAAGAATGAACATTTTATATTGTCTCTCTTTTATGAATTCTACCAAAGGGTAACACAGTAGGAAAAGAGGAGGTTTCTCTTTTTAGAAATATTTGAGCTCATGAATGAAGAAAGAATTTTGTGTCACATAATGAATTAATAAATTCAAACAATGATTATCAAAGGCTTCTAAGAACACAAACACAACATTAAGATATTTCACATTTTCTGATGGAAATACACAGCACCTTCTATTAAGTAGTTTTCCCAAAATCTTAAATTCAATACTCATTCTTCTTGTTTGAATGCCAATTTTTAAGAAATACATCAAAAGAAAAGTATTTCAAGCCATAGATAGGTAAGCAAATTCAACTCCTGAGAAACTTTACAAGAAAAGTTATTTGACTTTTCAACAGAAACAACAAAAATTGTAAGGGAAAAAAAGGAAAGGTGTACAAAAGATTAAAACAGACTCTGAGAAAAAATAAGCAGTCATAACATGTGGAAAAAAAGTAAAACTTCTATAGAACAATTTGAGAAATATGAATACTGGTGATATTAAAATATTATTGTTTTATTGCTGATTTGGAATGTAGGTGACAATAGCATTTGAATCATGTTTAAAAAGTGGAATCCTTGTCATTTATAAATATATAGCAGCTATGAGTATTTTGATGGGGGTTGCATTGGATCTGTGGATTGCTTTGGGTAGTGTGGCCATTTTGATATTGTTGATTCTTCCAATTCAAGAGCACAAGAAATTTTTTCCATTTCTTTGTGTCATTTCAGTTTTCAGAGTATAGGTAACCTCCTAGGTTAATTTATTTCTAGGTATTTTGTTGTTTTTGATGTAATAGTAATGTCTCCACCAGTTACAAAATTCCAGTTTTTGAAGTGAAAAGAAAAGTGAATGAAGGGCCACAAATGGCAAAATATCCTTCTTTTTTATGGGTGAGTTGTACTGTATGTAGTATGTGTGTGTGTATATATATATTGTCTATTCAACTACTGATGTGCACTTAGGATGCTTCCATATCTTGGCAATTATAAATAATGTCGCTGTTAACAGCAGGGTGTATGTATCTTTTTGAGTTAATTCTTAATTTGCGGTTGGCTTTATTCCTTTGATAACTATGTAAGTTTAAAAAGCTAAAGCTCTAAATGTTCTTAGAAACAATGAACAGTACAGATATGTAAATTAAAAATATACGTGCATTAAATTAAAAGATCTATCAAGCCATTAAAGACATAGAAGAAAATTAAAAGACATATTACTAAATGAAAGAAGCCAATCTGAAAAGGCTACAAACTGTACAATTCCAACCAAACGACATTCTGGAAAAGGCACAACTACAGAAACAATAAAACGATCATGGTTTCCAGGGGTTTGAGGAGAGGGAGGGAGGAGTGAATAGATGGAGCACAATGGATTTTAGGGCAATGAAATTATTCTTTATGATACTATAGTGGTGGCTATATGTCATTATGCATTTGTCAAAATCCATAGAATGTACAACATCAAGAGTAAACCCTAATGTAAACTATGGACTTTGGTTGATAATAGTATGTCCATGTTGGTTCATCGATTGTACCAAATGTGCCACACTGATGAGGGATATAGGGGAGTATATAAGTGTGGGTGGGGAGGGCCATGTGTGAACTCTGTATTTTCTGTTCAATTCTATTGTGAACCTGAAACTGCTCTAAAAGAATAAAGTCTATTAAAAATATATAGCAGCCAATGTATTGATAAAATGATATAAATTTTGAAATTTGTTTCACAATAATATAGAGAGACTTGTAGCTAGTGGTAGAGGGAAAAGTATATTATTTATGAGTTTGCAACTTTTAAAGTTTTGCAAGGAGTACATGTATTTATTCTACTACTCTTTTTTCCTTTGCACATGTGTTTAAAATTTTCTTTTAAAAAAGCAAAAAATAAAAATCATTCCTCATTAAGAAATTTTTTCTTTTGTTTGAGAGTCAGAAGGCAAAAACCAAAAAAAAAAATTCCTACATATTTTCAAGCAAACAATTTTTGGATCTATATCTACAACTTTGATTGTAATTATGTTATGGATTAGAACAAGAATTGAATTTAAATGAAAAAAAAATGAGCAAAGCAGTTACTTAGCACAGTATATTAGATGATTATTTTTGTTGTTACTCAAGTGCTCAAGTGCTTACTGAGAAAGCTTCTAGGGTCACTGATGAGAGTAATCTATACATGGCATAAACATTTGCTTATTTTCCCATGTATAAGGAAATACAAAAGAGCATTATAATATTTTTAAGAAAAGGAAAGGATTTTAATGAGAAATCATTCATGATACTAATTCTCACACCTTGCATATTTTATTTTCTCACTTAATTTCCACTAGGTACAATAATTTGCCTTTCTAGGATGTCTTTCTGGGAAAAGTAAGTAATTTAACAAACTCATCTGACTAATTCTTATAGTCTTTATTATGGATTTTTGGAAACACTTAAATTTGTCTCTAATATATATGTATAATACAATTACATCTTTGCAAATATGCTTTCTGTGCCTTGTAATAGATAACAAGACAAACAGTCCCTTAATTATCCAAGTATGCCATGGTATTGAAAGGAGAAGAGATATTCCCAAAAGTCCGCTTCAGAGAACAGAAACAAAATGCTTCAAATAGCAACAAACAAGGGCCAAATTATCCTCTTACGTAGCCAACAATTCTTTCCAGAGCATATAATAATTTAAGATGAAAATAACATGTATTTTCTAATTCCTGGTAGACACTATATTAATCTAATAACTCTTTCATTCTTAGCTAGTCCACCAAAGTGTTTATAAAGGTCATGATGATATAAAATAATTTTATTGTGGCCTTCTTATGAAAGAAGAACTCATCCTGATTACATGACATAAAAAGACCTTAGCAGTGTTATATGATGATAAAACAGTAGTTTAAAAGATGGTAAGAATTTGAATAGAAGATCAAAATACACAGAACAAATGCAAATTCACAAGTTGCGAATTTACGACATTTTGATTATTTTAATCTTCCATATTCACATGATTATTTTTAAATTAATGACCATTTAGTTTTGTGGCATATGTGTATATGTCTGTTATGACAGTGGGAGAGGGTAAAGGAGGAGGAGAGGGAAAGAGAGCGGGAGGAGTGGAAATGAAGACAAATTGATGTTTATTTTCGAAGCTTCCTTAGATAGCAATATTAATCAGCTACTGCAAGTGATTATTTTTCAAGATATTCCATGGAAGTCTATTTTCAAGAGAAATCAAACTGTCAAATGTTTTAGAGAGCTATTTTAATTATTTTTGTAATTATTTCCTTACCACTTCTCTTTGACTTTACAGGCAAGAAAGTGGTCTGCCTTTCCATCTATAGAGAGAATCACAATTCCAAGAAGTTGTCATCTCTGAGTCAGGCTTCAATAAATAGTTCTGAAAATAAATATGAAAGCTGGTCCAAGATAAATTTATATCAAGCTTTTGCAACATTATGTTCTGTGTATTCTTTTAAAAAATCATTGTTGCAGAATGGCATTAAATTTTGAATGTGCATTTTAGAATTTTCAGACAAAAAATAGAAAAGAAATATAAATCAGTCTTGATTTCAAGATAGATATATTCTTTAGAATCTTAAGCCACTTCAATAGCAATTCTGGAGCCAATTAGGTCAACCACTATGATGTTTAATTTTTAACTTTTCATTACTAATGAATGATCACTAAACAATCATCTAATAGAACGATGGCATTCAATTATTCACAGTTTTCTTGAAGCATTCCTTTATGATAAGATGTGATTTTTCAGTGATCACTCTTCATCAAAATTTATCCAATAGCACAGAATTGAAAGAGAATGCAACATCATAAAATAACTTCCGTACTTACAACAAAAGTTTTCTACTGGAAAAGTAACATTCATGGAGGTAAGCACTGAGAATCCAATAATATAAGATGATACTACTTTTATCTTGGTGAATCTAATCATTTTCTTACATTAACCTAACCAACAGGATAAGACATCTAGGTGGCAATTGGTTGGCTTTCTTGGAGCATAATTTAAGACAGAGTACCTCATCTTAAGTTATCTTGTACCTTTTTATTTTTGTTTTCTCATTGCTTTCCATTTCCCCCCTTGTATTTTGTAAAAATAAAATGGCAAAGAGTAAAGAAAATATGTTCAGCAAATTGGAAATAGTTTGAACAGAAGATGCATTTCCATTTTCCTTGCCAATGCCAAAAGTTGCAGTGAGTACAACCTTTCCAGGATAAATCATCTGAACAATCCCCGGTGTGGAGACTGTAACAGTTTATCACTTCAGGTTGTCAGTGTGTTTGCCTCTGGGAATGAAGTAAAAAGATCAAGTTACCTAAGATCCCCGATGTGCTGCACTGCCATCAGTGTGTCCCTTAAGCAAGCAGAATATTTGTTCTGATATCAGTCTTGCTGGGCTTCTTATTTAAGTGGGTAAATTCCAACTACATACAAAGTGTCATCTTTATTATTCTGAACAAATGTTCCCTAGAATGTTGTAAACAGCTATTATATGAAGACATTAAAAAAGTAAACCAATGGCATTCTTTTTAAAGCATCTACTTATATACTTAAGCAAAATAATCAAAGTACAATCAAATAAATAGGGTAGAAAAATGAACTACATGAAAAATACAGAATAGGAAGAGAAATACAAGCAATACTGTGATATATGATTAGAAACACAGTGGGTGTCCATAAAGCACATGAAATTGGTCATTGAGATCGTTGATTAGCTTTGCCCAATTGCCTGGGTGGTTGAGCAGAGAAATTTGATTGCTGATTAGGTTATCCAATCTGGTTGCTAGGATGACCTAATAACCAGACCAATCATTTACAGTCCAGTTATTTTGATTACCCCTGCGACTCAAATTGCCCATTTCATAAACTTACCCAGTGTTCAGACCACAACTTATAAGTGATTGAGGTGATCAGCCACATAGAAATGAGCAGAGGACTCCATTTTAGAACAAAGTTGGTGAATGAAATGAATAAATAGGAAGAACTCCTATTCTAAAAATCAAAAAAACTGATATAATGAGTAAAGTTTCCTCCTCATAATATGAATGTTTTAAGTATTGTTCCTATCTATAAGTTAAAATTGGAACAATTTTTTTTTTAAACTTTCTTTAGCTGACTGAAAATCAGATTACTGAGAGAAGTCCGGGAATATCAGTTCATTTCAGTCCATATACATGAAATACACTGTATTATTTATGATAATTGAGTGGCAGGATTTAACTGATTATAATTATACAACAAATTAGGCATTTGGTTAATTGCAATTTGCCCAAGGAAATATTTTACAAATTTCTTACAAGTCTGGTTACTGCTAAACTTCAATTGTCATGGAAGATAAAACAGCCCACTAAATATTGTGAGTGCCGCCACTTCCCTTTGCTTCTAGGCAGCTTAAGAATTTAACACTTTTTTTTTTCCTGAAGGGATATTGAGGGCAAGAAGGACATTGTCCACAAAAACGGATTCTTACAGATTGTGGAGATACAAATCTTCCTTGGGTAGTTTTTTTTTTTTATCAGTATTTTAAAAGTCAAATCACATGCTATATTCCTGTATGCGTTCAAAACCTTGAATTTATAGATACCCACCCTCCACCCTGCCCCAGTCCTGATTTTGGCAACTTTTCCTACATAGCAGCGAAGCTCTAGATACAGGCATTCTGTCAGATGGGCTGATACACTTTTGTTAGTCTTCCAGTTGGATGTTTTCTCAAGAGAATGTTTAGGAAATAACTTCACCTGAAACACTGCAAAATATATCCATCTGATGAGGCAATATTAGAAGTTAAGAAAAATACTCGCTGTCGAGTATTATTGAATATTTACATTATATTGGGCTTTGTGTTTAATGTCAAAAAGTAAATATTTTATTTATATGGCTTTTGTTCAAAAATTAGCCAAGAAACTGAGGCACAGAAATTAAGAAACCTTGCTTTTTATTAAAAAGGAAAAAAACACACACTCTATGCCTTCTCCGTGGAGTTTCTACATCCATTTCTTGAGACCAAGTGACAAGAGGATACTTTTGGTCCCAGACAAGCACAAAATTTACTTTCCCCATATTTTCATCCATTGGGGAGAACAAAAAACAAACCAGTAGACCACGGTCCACAATGAGCAAGCCCTCAGGGACCGTATGAAAGAAACAGGAGGTCAGGAAGAACAGAGGAGGAGTGACTGCACGGACCCGAGGTTATTGGTTTTCTTTTATGAAAAATTCTAAGCCAACTGCCTTAACACGTGGTTCTTACTCAAAATTACAGCTAATTTGGGGGAGGCCCATTCTGTGTTTAGAATTTAGACTTGTTTAGCTTAGGTCTTATACAGAGAAGCTTATAAAGAAAGAAAAACATATTTATATAAACTTCTACTGTATAATCTTTACTAGTCCTGATACAATTTGGGTTTCTCTAGAAGCAGAATTTATCGAGAAATGTTCTCAAAAACAGCACCTGAGGGGTAAGAAAAGGAAGTAAACTTGGGCAGAGAGAGAACTTGGGCTGTGATGTAGTCATCGTGCCTCTGGTGACCCCACAGGAATCTGTGCACTTCGGATAGTCCTTGAGAGTTATCCTCAGAAGGTAAGGGGGCCAAGCATATATATATATATATATATATATATATATATATATATATATAAAACACAGACCAGTTATTTTAAGCACATTGTCTTAAGAAGGTAAAATGACCTTAGGAAGTGGCTCCATGTAGTCAAAGGAAATTTCCAGAGGACTGCCGTTGAAGGCTTATAGTCAAAAGCATTCCCAAAAGCTGGGAGAATATTCCTTCAGTCCTGAAAGGGCATCTGGGATTAGCAAAATACCATTCTCTACAGTGAACATTAATATTCATAATCACAATGTTCCCTTATGCCTGACTGAAGATGAAATTGTTATAAGCTAGTGTAGGTTATAAAGGAGTATACTGCAGGATACATGTGGGTGGGCTGGGAAGTACAGAGTAAATAAGGAAAATACTGGATTGATTTAAATCCATTTCTAATCCATAGAACTGAAATCAACAGCTAATTCTACTGAGAAATGAAGGTAACTCTAAATGTTTGAGAATAAATGTAAAGATTTAAAGATTCAAGAAACTTTCATATTCCTGAATTGATGAGAAAAAGGAATGTTAAAGTATAAAATGTAATAAACATAGCCATCAATTATTCTGAAAACATAATCTGAATTGCTTTGATGCAGGTACCAAGTAGGTACTTTACGTATGTTAATATAGTGGGTCTCCACACATTTTCTTAAAGCTGCATAACACTTTTTAATAAATGAACTTAAAAATAAAACCTCTGACGCATAAAAGAGAAAAGCTACCTGCCACAAAGAAAAAAAGAGACCAGATCCTGGCAAATCAGTCTTCTCCTTCTTCAAGCCATCTATTAAGGTATTGCTGGGTTTCCCAAAGTTCCAAGGAAAGTCCTGTTAAATCTATCTAAAATATATTTCAAATTTATTAACCTTGCTTATGTGAAGAACAACATTGTCTCCCTTAGAGCATTAAAAAAAAAAAGCCTTTCACTTTCTCCTTTTTTTTATTCTTGACATCCTAAAAATCACTTTCTATAACTCAGGCAAGGGAGTCTGTTTTAAAACATAAATTAGATCTGGTTTTTCACCTGGTTCTGCTTATTACTACAACCACGATTTATAGAACAAAGTTTAGCATGTAGCAAATGTTCAATACATATTTGTTGAATAAGTGAATATTATTCTATGACTAAAACTCTTGAAAGGTTTTCCATCACACTTGGGCTAAAACATTAATTGTTGTTACTCTCAAGGGGGTACATTATAGTGTCCATGTCTATCTTTTCAGCCTTATCTTATACCATTCCTAACCCTAACTACTGAATTCATTTTAATCTTAAGGCCTAGACTTCATAAAACATTCCCTCCCCATAGAACACAATTTTCCTTCTTCAAAGGACAGTATGGTTCCTTTTTCCCATCCCACCACCCAGACCTCTGCATGACTGACTTCTTTTATCATTGTGTCTCAAGTTAAAAGTCACCTCTTCACAGAAATTTTCTGTTGCCACCCAAAATAAACTAGACTTTCATACCATTTTATCTTTTCTTCATGTTCTTATTGTACATATATCACTCATTGTTATAATGTAAACCCTAAAAAGTCAAACATATGTCCACCTTTCTTTCCATTGTATATACAGTTTCACACACATATGCATATGTGTGTATACTTGTGTATGAGGAAGCATATGTGTACATATACACACATCATGTGACTTCATGGTATCCTGATTTAGTTGAAAGTCAGGACTAAGTCTGCTGCACTTCCTTGATATTTCAGCTTCCTCAAATGTGAATGAATTGAACAGTATAGTTGTCTAACTCATAAGAATGCTATTGAAAATCAACTACATTATATCAATGAAAACAATTTCACAATGTACAAGGAACGTGTGTTAGTTCAGGCTGCCATAATAAATTATCACTGACTGAGTGTCTTAAACAACAAACTTTACTTTCTCAGAATTCTTGAGGCCAAGAAGTATGAGATCAGGTTGCCAGCAAGGTCAGATTATAGGGAGGGACCTCCTCCCGTTTCTTTCATATGGTGAAGAAAGAGGGAGAGGAAGCAGGCTGTAGCGTCTTCTTTTATAAGGGCAGTAATCCCATTCATGGGGGCTTCACACCTATCACCTAATTACTTCCCAAATGCCTCACCTACTAATGCAATCACATGGTGGGGGTTAGGATTCCAATATATGAATTTTTGTGAACATTTAGTTCACAAAAGAAAGCATACCCAAATACCAACATCATCATCTCCCTTAGGGGCCTGGATTAAGTATCATTTCAGAGACTGTGGATATCACATTCTATTCTAATAAATCATACACTGAGAATCTGATCTCCATTTCATTTGCATAATTAGAAGAGCAAAAACTTTTTTAAAAAGAGGAAAAGAACATAAACACTCCAGGTGATTTTTTAGTTGTACCTACCATATTATTTTACAAATAAGTAAAAAATCTCAAAGAAGGAATTGAGTGGTTATGGGTCCCACAGGTAGGAGCCATTGTGCTGAAAATAGAATCCATGTCCCTTTATCTTTTTCTTAGATTACAGTGGAGTAGGAAGAGTGAACAATATGGTTTCTTAGCCCAAAGAGGTAAAGAATTATACATTTTATGACCCTATGCATCTTGTTAATCCAGTGCATTAAACATTAAGCAAAATAACAAGGTGGTATTTAGAAATGGAATGTCAACTGAAAATATATTTTTAAAATATGCTCTTAAAATTGTTTGGGCAAATCACTATTCATTTTCATGACCACTTCTGTAAGAGATAAATATTCTTAAGGCAGTAATTAATTCCAGCTGTTAACTATGTATCAAGTTAAATTTAATAATATAGTGAGTTTCATTTTTAACCAAATATATACATTTCTTCTTAATTAAATGAGTGCCTGTGTGTTGACATCAATACACCCCTAATTATATTTTGTCTAGTTCTGTCTAATGGAACTTCCTTACCACTTCTATTCAAGATTATTTGGATAATTTGAGATTGGTATTAAATCAATATATTTAAAAATATTTTTCTATTCTTTCCTATAGTAGAAAATTCAAAAAAGAAACTCTGGTGTAACAAAAGGAACATTAGAACCAAACCAGAAAACAAAGGTTTGATTCTTGGCTCTTAATTTACCAGATGTAAAATAACTTCAAGTAACCTAATTATACATAAAGTTTTTGTACAGTGAAGAAAATAATCAATAAAATGAAAAGACAACCTATTGAATGGGAGAAGACACTTGCAAATGGTATGTCTGATAAGAGGTTAATATCCAAAATATATAAAGAGCTCATACAACTCAATATCAAAAAAAAACAACCTGATCAAAAGATGGACAGATGACCTGGATAGACATTTTTTTCAAAAAAGATATACAGATAGACAACAGGCACATGAAAAGATGTTCATCATCAATCACCAGGGAAATGCAAATCAAAACCTGTAGATATCAACTCACACCTGTTAGAATGGTATTCATCAAAAAGCTAATAATAAATGTTGGTGAGAATGTGTAGAAAAGGGAACCCTCATACACTGTTGGGAATGTAAATTATTGCAGTCACTATGGAAAACAGTGTGGCAGTTCCTCAAATAATTAAAAATAGGACTACCCTATGATCTAGCAATTCTTCTCCTGAGCATATATCCAAAACAAACAAAAACATTAATTTGAAAAGATATGTGTATCACAATGTTCATAGCAGCATTATTTATAATAGCCAATATATGGAAGCAAACTAAGTGTCCATCAACAGACAAATGGATAAAAAAAGGTGTGGTACATGTATGTGATGGAATATTACTCAGCTATAAAAGAATGGAATTTTGCCATTTGCAACACATTTGTGGACCTGGAGGGTATTATGCTTAGTGAAGTAAGTCAGAAAGAGAAAGACAAATGCTGTATGTTTTCACTTATACGTGGAATCTAAAATACAAAACAAAACAATTCATAAACATAACAAAATAGAAATAAACTCATAGATACAGAGAACAAACTAGTGGTTACCAGTAGGTACAGGGGTAGGGGAGGGGCCAGATAGGGGAAGGGAATTAAGAGGTACAAAGTACTAGGTACAAAATAAATAAGATGCAAGGATGTTGTACACTTGAACTTTAATATAATGTTGTAAATCAACATACTTCTAAAAAATTAACCTCAAGTAATTTAACTAAATTTTAAAATGTATTTTAAAGTAATTTCAATCTTATAAAAATATGTAATATAGTTCAAATAATAATACCCATTATAACTATTATAAAGTTATATTAAGAAATTCTTAGATTCCCCAGTTCTTCAAGTTTTGACACTTACCATTTTTCATGTATAAATAAATCATAAATATATGTATATATGCATGTGTATATAGTCACACATTTTAATATATTCATGTACATTTTTTCTGGACTATTTTGGAGTAGAGTGCATATAGTATAATGTCTATGCCATAACATATCAGTGGCTATTTTCTAATAAAAATGTTATTGTATTAGGGGTCTGCAGATAAACAGAACCAATAGGAGATTTCTATAATAGAAGGGATTTATTACAAGGAAATGGCATACAGGATTATAGGAGACTTAGAATTCCCACAATTTACTCACTGCAAGCTGAAGACTCAGGAAAGCTGGTGGTATAGTTCTGAGAATTTCAGGGCTTATGGTATAAATCTCAGTAAAGAGCAGAAGACTGATATCTTCAGGCAGGCAGAGCAAATTCTCCCTTCCTCTGCCTTTTTGTTTTATTAAGACCTTCAGAGAACTGCATAATGTGTACTAATGTTGAGAGGGTGGTCAATCTGCTTTGCACAGTCCACCAATTCAAATACTAATTTCTTCCATAGACACCTTCCCAGACATATCCAGAAATAATGGACATCTCATGTCCCAGTCAAGTTGACATAAAAAATTAACCATTAAAATTCTACTCCTTGTCAACTTGGCACTCAGATATATCTCCTTAAACCATACTTAATTCCAAATAAAGACAATAACAAGGTCATAATTCTGCCCAATATAATGCATTTATCCTACACACATCCAAAAAATAACTGCTTCCCTGGAAGAGGAAGTAAAGTCACCTTCATATCCTGTAATTTAAATACTATGAGGTAAAATTAATGAAACATAATCACTAAGCTATTAAAGTCAATATATCTTATATTACATGACAAGATAACAAGAGGAAAGAAAACAAAGATGTTAGATAGATAGATAGACAGACAGACACACATATATACACACAATATACACACAGATAAAAATGTATTAATAACAACAAAATATGGAGGAAATACTCATGACAAATACAGTCCTTGTTTCTGTAACTGGTCATGTGGTTGTAGCTAGTATTTGTAACTACTGTCTTTCACTAACCATTTTGTATTCTCTTTCCCTTCAGCAATCATGGCAGTTTGTCATAGTTCTTTTCCTGGTTGGGTAATCCAAACTTTCATTCCTGAATGGTCTGTTTAAGTAACAGTCTTGCCTGGATTGTGATGTTATAGTTCTCCATGGGTATGATGATACTAAGAGATGTCCTAAGAGATCTCCTGTATTTGAGACATACTCTTCCTTAGCTCCATTGTCAACCAGCACTTTCATTTCCCCTTGGTAGCCAGGATCAATCACTCTAGCCAGCATGATAATTCCCTTCTTTGCCTGTTGACTGAATATTCTGAGGAGCCCAAAGTGGCCAGGTGGCAGTCTTAACTTCCAGTTCCCATTATGCTTACATTACACTGTTTGCAATTGTCTCACATTCTTGAATATTCTGCCCTACCCCTCTTGTTTTCCTTAGCATTTCCATAGGGAAGTTTTATAAAAATATCTTCAAGCTCACTGATTTTTTCCTGGGATAAACCTCATCCAGTACTAAGTCTCTTGAAGGCATTTTTCATTTCTATTACAGTATTTTTGATTACTAATATTTCTTTTTGATCCTTTCTTTGAGTTTCCATCTCTCTTCTCATATTACCCATCAGTTCTTTCATGTCATCTACTTTTTCTATTTAAGTTTTAAAAATACTAATCATATTTATTTTATCTTTCCTCTCAGGTAATTACAACATCTAACGTCATATCTGAGTCTGGTTCTGATATTGCTTTTTCTCTTCGGACTCTTTTTATTTTCCTTTATCATGCCCCTTAATTTTTTTTGAAGGTGATTATGATATAATAAGAACATAGGTAACAGGCCTTTGATGTGAGGTTTTATGTTAATCTAGCTAGAGTTAATTTAGCTGTGTCTAACGTTTGCTGTAGTTATAGGTGCCAGAGGTTTCAAGTTCCTCCAGTGGCTGTTTTGTCTCATCTGTTGAATTTATGATTCTCTAAATACTCTTCATAGGCGTAGGTATTCCATCATTATTTTTACTAGATCCCTGTTATTGTGGTAGTAAAGTTTGGGGAAAAGGCAGCATACTATAATTCTAAAGTATTCTAAAAGTACTCTTACAATTAAACCTCAGTTTTTCAGTGGGCCTGTGTCACTACAATGTGACTGTGACAACTGTCTCTTAGCTTACTCCCCAGTCCCCACTTAGGAGAGATAGGTTGAACAGAGTTGTGTAGATTAAAGAAATGCCCATAGGATAAGGCTCTGGTAAAACTTCTTCCCTTGAAGTATAGGTCTTTGTTATGAAGAAAACCTTAAGATTATTTCACAATTTTTATTGCACCCAAGTGGTTAGCACTGCCACAGCCAGGAGGGTATCATTCTTAGCTCCCCATCATGTGAATCTTATGTGGTTCTTGGAATAAGGTCCATGAAACTATGAAGATCCACTAAGACTGCAGCTCTGACAGTTTCTCTCTTACCTATTTTATCTGCACTCAGCCTCTAACAATGCATCAAAATGACCATCAAAGTGTTCCTACCACCTTAGGTTCCACCAACTTCTGCTCCAGTTAAGTAAATTTTGGCTATAATCTCTGGATTCATCTTTCTCTGCATACTTTCCAATGGTGGTTTGCCCTGTAACCTCAACTCTCAGATGGGTCCAAGAAAAGTCACTGATTTTTTATTTGTTCAGTTTTTTCTTATTGTAAGAATAGGTATGCCAATTCCTAGCTCTTTACATGGCATAACTATTCAACTAATTTTTGAATTTTTTCTACAATGAAAGTTACTGTAGCATGCAACTTACAATATCATTATGAGAAAATATATTAATTGCTAACATTTATTGATCACATAACATGTGCCAAGCAGGTATGACTCTTAGTACTTGATAAAAATTAATTCAGTTGGTTTTCCTAATAAATCTATAGAACAGTGGCTACTCTCACTATCTCTGTGCTACAGATATAAAAATTGTGACCAGAAAGTTTAAGTAAAATCAAATATTACAGGAACATAAGAGGTATGCAACTGAGATTTAAACCTGGAAAAAGCAGGTGAACTTAGTGTGCTATAGAAATATACACTTGCTATTTCTGATGTGTAATTTTATATTTAATTTAGTGAAGTGCCATGACTTCTGAAAAAAACATTCTGGATGTGTCTGTATGGGTATTTCTGGATGAGGTTAATATTTTGAATCTGTAGACTGAGTAAAGCAGATTGATCTCCTTAATACAGATGGTTCTCATATAATCAGTCAAAGACACAAAATAAACCTAAAGTCTGAGTAAGAGTGAACTCTTCCTGCTTGATTGGTTTGAATTGCTATGGGTCTTTTCTAGCCTTTGGACTTGAACTAAAACATTGGCTCCCCTTGGATTTCAAGCCTGTCAGATTTTAGACTGGAAGTTACATCAATTCCTTATAATTGATTTCTCTCTGTGTGTGATTTCTCTCTCTATATATACATATCTCTTTGTCTTTGTCTCTGTCTCTGTCTGTCTGTCTGTCTCTCAAGATTTATTTTATAGATCAACTAGATCTATTTCTCTGGAGAACCCTAACTAATATATTATTCTTACTCACTTTCAAAATTATTCAATTAATTCACTCATTTAGTTATTTATTTATTTGTATAACAAGCCTTAATTAGAACTCTTATCTCAAAAACAGTAAAAGAGAACATTAATAAACTTAAGAATATTCACAACTTTCCATGTGGCAAAAAGATCATAATCATGGCAGAAGACAAATGATTAACTATGTGAGAAAATTATTTGCAGGATAAAAGTTCTTAGTTCCATAACTCACAAAGAATTTCTACAAATCAATCAATAAATAAAATATAAGTGAATACTGAAGAGTAAAAATAGCATGTTTACAACAAGGGAATATAAATTTTGCATAAACATAAGAAAAGTTGTTACCAGACTGTCACATATAATAATTGCAAGTTTTTTCTATTTTTAAGAGAAATTGTAGTTAGAAATGTAACGTACCTGGTACAAACTCCTCTTTGGGAGAGAAAAATTTGCCAAGATGCATAAGCATTGACATGCACACACACACTCTCTCATACAGCAATTTCACTACTATAACTTTAACATACAGGTTTACTGCTATAAATTTTCTAAAGACTTTATATGAAAAAAGAAAAAATAATCTTGCCAGTAATTTAATTTGGAAAAAAGAGTCAGTAATTAAAATTAACTTTTTGCATTCCATTTGCATCATGTGCATTAGTTTCAATTGACTGTATTATGTGTGTGTGTGTGTGTGTATAGACATATATATACATGTGTATACATATATATGCTTGAAATGTATGACCCCTATTAAGCAAGACATTAAATATAAAAAAAAAAGCTAGAACCTATTTCCTGTCATGGAGAATCTCAGAGTCTAATGAGATCCAAATGGAAATCATAGGTAGAAAATTTAAAATGAAAATTCTCCAGTGAATAGAATAAAGTTGTTATACAGTTTGATGTCTTTGGCTGTGAAACATAGTGTAATAAGGCATGAGCATGGGGAAGGAAGGGAATAAGGGAATCTTGAGAAATACAGCTGAAACAATAGACATGCAAAGTATTTCTTCTTGTATGGTATTGGCTCTTTAGAGTACAGAGAGACCCTTGAAGAATTTTAAGCAAGGAAGTGAATTATTAGATTTAAATTTTAGAAAAAAAGACTCTGGAAGTTGTGTACAAGAAACTAAATGTAGATACTGCAATAGGTTCTGATAAAAGCCCAATGATATTAATAATAGTTCAAATTAACGCAATAACTATGGCCAAGAAAGGATACAGAGGAGTTTCAAGAAAGGAATGGTCAACTTTTTCATATATTACTAAGAGCCTGACAAGGATAATAGACAGAAAGTTTCCTTTTGTTTCAGCAATAGAGATTGGTAATGTTGGTAAGAACAATTCTATTAGTGGGACAAGATCATTCACCAGATTCACACTGACTAGGAAGTTATGGAAGGTGAGAAAGGATAATCCGTAAGTCTGGATTCCCTTTTCAAGAAGTGTATCTGAAAAGAGGTGAAGCATTACAGTAGCTGGAAGGGACAACGTGACAAATAAATATGCTACGTTTGGAAAGGCTTGTGACGTTTACTCACAGAGAGGAAGCCGTGGGGTGGCCAACGAGAGGCTGGGAGAATAAGGGACAGTCTCTTCCACTGAGATGAGGGAAATGAGAGAGTGACTGGTGCATACATTAAAGATTAATGGTCAGTGTTTGGCAATTAAAGAATTTGATGCCTAATGTCTTTTCTTTTCCTATAATCAAAAGGCAATTTTATTTATTTATTTTTTAAACAGGAAGCGGGAGGGAGGGTAGAGTTAGCTTAGCTTGGTGTCTTTGAAAATACAGCTTCAAGCGTACTATTCACGCCCTTTTACTTAAAGCGTAAACTGTGAGAAAAGTAACATGATTTTCTGTATCACTTATATTTGGCCTTACGAGCACAATAAGCCACTGAGAAAGGTATTTGATGTATTTACTTAAGCATTCCAATCATTTAAAAGTAAAAAACAATGCATCAATGCTGGTAAGTCATATTTAACTGAAGCTCCTTATATCCCACCTAAAAAATAACTTCATAGAAATTATGGGGGAAAGATCCACAAGGATTATCTAAGACCATCAAATAGCCTGACAGTCTAACACCCATCTGACATGCAGAGAAAAATCTATCACAGCAAGACGTACTGCCAAGTATTAGGCTCAATGTTTCCTATTTAAAAATCAATAAAAAAAAATCACATTGCAGGAAATGTGATAAATATATTTAGAAAAGAATAAAAACTTTTCATATTAAAATAGCATCAGTCATCAAAAATCTGTAGCTGTACTGATAAACAGATGAATCCATTGTAAATGAATTATTATCTGTTAAAGCAATGGCTATAATTAGCCTGCTAAGGCTATTTTAGCTTTTCTTATTTTGATCATTTTTGTTCCTTATGTTTCACCAGTAAAGCAAGGTATCTTGTTCTCCATTGTAGTTCATACAGAAAAAATGTTATTTTCATCTTCCCTGAAGCAAACAGAGGACAATAATAGAAGTACAGAAAGGGAGGGCAGGGGAGCAGCTTTGGTACACACTGGTCTCTTATCAAAAGGGAATGAAAAATAATTTTCCCATTGATATCTTCAAGTTCATTTTCCTGTGTAAAGTCTTCCTAAAACTCCCAACTGTATGAGGATGTATGTTTGTTTAATCTTATGAGGTAACAGAATATATATCTTGCTACAGTGCCTTGCTATAGCTTTTTACTTTGTGCATCTATCATTTTTATAGATGGAAAGAAAGGCCAGAATTTACTTTTATTCTTGTAAGATTTTAGTTATATCAATTATCCTCATTGAACATTTTCTTGAGAGCTTCCAGGCACAGCAATAATACTTTTTTTTGTTTACTTGTTTTTGGATTTCAGGCAAAGACACAGTAATACAAATAGTTCAGATTCATCATTATTATCCTCTGTTGTATTGGTCAGGGTTTTTCAGAGAACAAAACCAATAGAATAGAGAGAGAGAGAGAGATAAGGGATTTAAGACATAAGATTTGGCTCACGCAATTCTGGAAGCCAAGAAGTCCTCCAATCTGCTGTCTTCAAGTTAGAGATTTAAGAAAGTAAATGGTGTAATTTAATTTGAGTCCAAAAGTTGGAGAACCAGGGGAGTCGATGTGGGGGCAGGAGAAGATAGATGTCACATCTTAAGCAAAGAGAGCAATTCCCCATTTCTCTACCTTTTTGTTCTACTCAGACCCGCAACAGACTAGATTATGCACACCCTCAGTGATCTTCTTTACTTGGTCTACAGATAGAAACATTAATCTCTGATAGAAACACCCTCATAGATATGCTCAGAAATAACCTTTTATCAGCTATCCACACATCCCTCACCCCAGTCAGGTTGATGCAAAAAATTAATTGTCATATTTGCCAATAGGAATGGATGTCTATTATAGACCAGTAGTTCTTTCTGTTCTGTGTGGACAAACTTACTAAATTTGTCCAAGACTAGTAAGAACTGGTTCAGCACTGTATTCTGAAATTAAATTGTCCTTACACACACGTATAACACACACACACTATATTGTAGTCCTTGGGCTAGACATTTCATATACAATCTTTTCTTTAGTCCTCAAAAATGTAACTAACATATAAGGTAAGAAGTCCTGTAATCCCAATTTACAGGAGAAAAATCCTTGACTTACATATATAAATACTAAGTAACTTGTCCAAGGTTACATGATTATTAAGTGACTGGGCTGAGGTTTATATTCATATTTGCCCCACTTCAGAAATCTTTGCTCAATTTATTACAAACAAAATGAGCTTATGTTATCCAAACAAAAATTGCTTTGGATAAAAGAGCTGATTCTAGCCCTGAAGAGAATTTTGTCATTAAATGTAGTACTGACTCATGCCCAGAAGAGAGGACAGACTGATCAGCCAATGGTCTCACGCACAGAGAACACGATGGCTGAGGCACAGCTACCACATGGTGAATCAGTAAAGGTTTTAAAAGTTGCTAACTTATAATTTCCTCTGGAAAAAGACACTTAACAGCCAATGAATCACATTTAAGTAAGAATGAACAAAAGAGCTGCCAGTGTTTCAATTTAAAAAGTTAAAGAGTAAGAGTAGACAACTGAAGTAAAAAATTAAACCATATTTAAAACAAATTTCAACTCCACAAATAAAATGTAAGAAAAACATGTCAAAGCTTGGAGAGAGATTGAGAGAGACAGACAGAGACAGAGACAGAGGACTTTCTCCAATTGTTGCCAAGCTACCAACTCACACAAAGAAGTTATGCTTTGAAATGTCATATATGTGGGAATCAATATGGCTCTGCTTATTTTCAAATTAGCCTGAAATCTGGAGGGAAACTTGATGAATCGTCAAATATATAAAGGCTGCAATTTTTTTCATTTGAATTTTAGAACTTAATTTAGCTTTTAATTCCAAGGGAAAAATCTTATTTATGACTTGCTTTATACAACAGTATTTTAAATAACCCACAGCACTTATACCTAATTTGTTTCAAAATGGTAGCCAAATTGCAAAGGGACTAGTTATTTTATAATCACTTGCACTAGGTTTTGTTTTTTTTTTCCACTTGAATGCTGTTTTGCATCATTAATTTGTGTAGCCACTGAAAGGAACTAGAAAATATTACCTTATTTAAAGGTTGTCTTTATGATTTCATCCCAACTTAAAATGCTTTCTGCAACATAATGCAAATACTTAAGAGGTGTGCCTTCAATGAATGTTGCTGTTTCTCAGATTTGAAGCTATTTTGAATTCACCTGAATCCTTGACTGGACCCTACCCTCTTTTTCTTCTCTATTCTAATACCTCAGTACTTTTAAGGAGCATTTTATCATTGTATATTTCATTTCTTTTAAATAAACTTCAAAACCATGATTGTAGAGGACTATGCGTATTTTCACTGTGGGCAGTTCTACACTAGGCCTTTTTCAGACACCATGTCCAGTGGCTAAAAGTAAATAGACATAATTTCCCCAACTGTTAGAAAATTTGAAACTGTGATGTTTAAGCAGAAATTAATCTTCAGGCTGAATTTTTTAAAAGTCCAACTGTAAATTCTGACTTGTCAGGATCTAGGAAATCAGAAATCAATTCAGTCAATATTTAACGGAAAGAGCTCATATTCCATTTCATACTCTCAAATTTGTGGGGGGGTTTTCCAAATGAAATTTACTCATAGATTTGTTAATGACATAAAACACAGAGACACTTAGTCAATTCCCTTTCATTTGTAATTTCCAATAAAATGAGGCAAAATGCTGATTTTGAATGATAAGGAAATTTAGCTATTCTGCTGTTAAGTAGTCTTTTATTTCCAGACAGCAGGGCTTAGCCTGCCCACAAGGGCACACTGACACAATTGCCTAAGAATTTCTGAGTTTAAACACCTGAGTGATAATTATGTATTTTTGTGACTTTTCACTAGCTCAGTGATGTGACTGAATCTAGTATTCTTTACTGTCAGTTATACTAACAGCTTTCCTTAAGTACTTCTAGTGTTATTATTAATATCATACATCTATAAAATACTTTCATCTCCTTCTGCAGATTTAGATAACATGTCAAATGGTGTCATAGCTTCCTGACGAAAATGTAATATCCCACATTTTCTCTCACTAATTGTTCTTTCCTAATCTTTGGCTTTCAAACCCTGCCCTTTTCTTCCTTTGACTAAGATGCTCTCTCATAAACATGCCTTCATTTGGCCTGACACTTTATTGCTTCTTGCCTTATCAAGCTTTCAGTATGTTGTTAAACTCTTAACTCCAGTTCTAAGAAAACTCCCCTTGTCTCTAATAGAATGTTACCCCATCATCGTTTTAGTCTCTCCCATATAATAGTTAACTCCAAATGCTAAAGCAGAAAAGAAGGGATTCCAGTGTTACAGGTATTTACTTAGATTCCACTTGGTCTTCAGACTTTGTTAAGCTGTGGACAAACAAGACAAACATAAATGTGTTTCCTCTGATGCTGATCTAAGCTACTATAAATAGTACTGAACACCCCAAGTATTCAATATCCATCAGCCTTTTCACATAATTACCACCTGCTTTGTACATAGCACTATACTAAATATTTTGAAGTGGTAATATAAATACATGGGTTCACTATAACAATATAATCAAAAGCATCCACATAATATCATCAAGTGAATAGTCTAAAATACAAATAAATCATAAAGTAATTAATAAGAGGTAGACTATACTGATAACTTACTCTATGTCTGAGACTTTAAAATATAAACTAACTTAATACTCACAACATCCTTATAAAGTTTCCTACTGTTATGATCCATATTTACTGGTGAAAACAACCACATCACAGATCACACATCTGCACGTGGTACAGCAGGCTGGGAACCACCTTTACCTCATGCCAATATCTGTGCAATCAGTATAATTTTTTTTCTATTTCAAGGTGCAAGGAGCAAAATATGCCAACCTCCCACTTAATTGAAAATTTCTATAACATAATATGTGATACAATAATAAGATGGGTTTTAGATGGATTTTAAAAGGCACAAATGATAACTAGGAATATTTTACGATCACAACTTGCATTTCATTGCAATTTGGTACTCATTTAGCCTATGCTTCAATAATCTCAGTAGCAGAAAGCTCACTTCCTTGCACTGCTGGTTATTTCATTATTGGTCATTCATGTCTTTTAATTTGTTCATTGATTCAACATTAATTTTTGAAGAACTTTTATGTGAAGGGCATCAGGCCAAGTACTAAAGGGGACATGATGCGTTAAGACACAGGTCTGCATTTAAGGAGTTAAAAATCTATTTTAGGGTTTTAATTTTTTTTCCTATTTTGAGTGAAAATTTGCTTCCTGGTTATTTTCATATGCCAATCCTTATAATGCTTTTGAGAACAATGGATAATGAGTTATAGCAGACTTCTACATGGCAGCCCTTCAAATAAATAAAAATAGTCCTCTCTCCTTAGTCTTACTCTTCTAAAAGCTAACAATTCTTAAATCTTTCAATGTATTAACTCCTTACCATCCATATTGTTCTCATTTTTTATACAATATAAACCTTAAATATGTGTAATTTCAAATTAAACATGGTATTCTAGATGTATGTTGATTGGTACTACATATAATGGGAAATATGTTTCCTATAATTTTAATATTACACTTCTATTAATGTAAGAATTGTATACTTCATTTGTTTTATTTATATATATATAAAGAGACCCCTATGTTTCATATTAATCTTACAGCCAGTTATTCCTTTTTATTAACGGACATACTAGGGATTGAACGCAGGACTTTAGGCATGCTAGCAGGCATTCTACCACTGAGCTATGCCCTCCCCTGTTACAGCTAGTTATAAACACAGGTTTTCTTTACCTGGATTATTGCTAAGTGACCACCTGAAATTTATGAAAATTCTAGAAATTTCTATTTATAATTGTATATTATCAGTTAGCTTAAAATGTTATAGAATTTGATAATCAATATATTAGATAATTTTGAATATTGATTGCATTTATTTAATATGCCTCCCTGATTTTCAGATTTGTTATGAATCTCTTCAATTACCTCATTTATATGGACATTTATACTTGTGAGCAAATGCAAAATAATTAGAATGATCTCTCTTCTATTTTATAATTACAACTAGAGAAATGTGGAATAAAGAAATAATTAGAAAGGGCTGAAGTTTTTGGTTTTGTTTTTCTTTTAAGAAAATCTTGAAGTGTATATTCTTTGCTATTTTTTATGGAAATAATAAACTTGTTTAGGTGACTAAGGTAGTATTTTGATAAAGTAAGTGGCATAAAAAAATTGGGGCTAGAGAATCAAACTGAGGTTGGTTTACATACATCTTTTTACTTTTATGAGTCTCAAAGTATTACTCAACCAACAACTCTAGCTCAGGATGAAAGTAATATAAAACAGGCAAACCACTCTTCGCCTTCTCCTTAACCTCCACTACATTTTGTGACCACTACATAAACAGACAGATCCCCAATATGTAAATACAAAGGCCCATTTTCATGCATTTCTATGTATGATTTTTTAAGTGATTTCAATGTAGTCATATTTTCTCAGTAATACCTCTGCTGTTTGGTGTTCTCAAATCCAACCTAGTGCTTCAATCTCAAAGCCTTCTGAAAAAATATTTGCATCAATAAAAGTCAGGTAATGTAAAAACCCATGAAAAGAAAAACTCATGAAAACAGCTTCAGAGTTCTCTTTCTTTTAGTATGGAAGAGTCCCAAACTCTGCTTTGTTTTCCCCTCTCCCAAGACAGATCTTCATTAGCTATTGTAATAAAACTAAAAAACATAATTAATTTTATTTTTTTCTTCAGAATGTGGTATTTATTTTGGAGTTCTGAAGGAGGATGCTGAATGTGGAGGACCATACCCTGTGTCCCATTGTCTCTTCCTCAACTAGAATACGGAGGTTTGAATAACGGAAAATTTTGATGTCACCCAAAGAGCTCAAACCTGCTTGAGGCAAATCTTTTTAGCAGAGCCAGTCTTCATAGGAAGGTCCAGTCCAGCTATTAACAGTTCCCTCCCTTTCAATTAGAGGTAAGTCTCTTGAAGCCCAGTCTGCTTGTTAAATTGTGCATCCGAGGACTGGTAGAGTCCCAGACTATTCCATGACCTGCTTTACCTTCCTGTGGTCTTTAGTCCATATTGTTCAACAGAATGGTATTCTATTCTTATCATTCAAATATGTTTTGTTCTAAAACTCTGGAAATGATTTTAGTTACTGTATCATCTCTGCAGAAAGATTTTTTTCATATGTGAACTAAACATTTATGGAGGAACAAGGCTGGCAAGCACTCTGCTAGGCATGAAGTAATCCCTGTACCCTCCAAAAAAGATATGAACCTGGCCTTATACAGCGAACAGTCTAGTGAAAGAAAATATAAGTAAAATAATTATCTAATTCTGTATTTTCATAAGTGCCTTGAGGGAAAATACAAGAGTGCTGAGTGGTAAGTATGGTAAGGGAAGTCTTCACTGAAGAGGTTAGCAATATTTAAGCATACATATGAAGGATGAATTGGAATTAACCAAGTACAGAGTAGAAAAAAATATTTTAGATATAAGGAATATGAGTACAAAAGTCATGAGACAAGGAAGGGTTTTGGAACATTCAAGGAACTGAATTATCATGGCAATAGCTTTAAACTAATTTCATTGTTTATATGTTAGAAGTTATTAAAGCTATTTATTTGGAAAGTAAAAATGAGTTACAACACTATTTAAATAATGATTTAGTTCCTTCATATGTAAATCTGTTTGGTACACCTGGCTATCTAATTCTTCGGCAGTGATTTCACACACATGATTAATTTTATTGAACAAGACCAAAATAGGAGAATTTTCCTAAATGGGCAATAGTTTTGATAAAGCAATGATCATATGTAACTCACTGTTTTCTTTTCTGGCTTTCCTGGGTCTCATGCTTTAGAAGGAATTAAGTGACTTTATTTTGCTTCTTTTCACAACAAGAGTTTCTAGTCTCAAATCCCATCAGATTCTATGAAGTGTTTAACTAAAATTGTCCCTTAAGCAGTTGATTACCTAAGTTTCTTCTTTCAGAGACAGTAGTTTTCGTCAGCTCCTTTACTCACTTTCAGCAAATATGTCCGTTGTTCTCTGTGATTCTTCCCGATGTCTCTCACTGGTTCTGTTACTCTTGACAGTTCCCAGCAGCTGTCAGTGGCATCGCTCCCTGGGGGTCACAGATCTCAGAAGCTCTTACCAGAAGTTCTTCAGCATCTCCTCCTGAGAGTCGCAACGGGGTTTCTGTAACAGCCTCTAATGGCAACTATTTGCAGCACAGTTCTTTGAAAATGTACATCTGAAGGAGCCCCTTCAAATTGCTTTACACTTGCATTAGGGAAACAGATCTCTGGGTGCCCAGCTGTTCTCTTCTCAAAGAGCTTTACAGAAAAATTTTCCATTCTGAAAATTCTTTCTATATGAAATAGAAAACAGCATATCTATAAGTTGCCTACTGATTATACAGTCAGTAGATTCACTGACCTTCTTTATAGAGACAGCGTCTAGCTAGAAAGCCTGCCAACTTACCAAATGAATCTGAAAGCCAGAATGAGTGTGCCTATAGAACAAGTAGGAAAAGAATGTCAAGTTCTCTGACTTCTTATATAATGCCACTGAAAAACCTACAGTCTGTTTAACTGCTTAATGTTAAAATTGAGAGTCATCAGCGTATATGAAACAGGCTACACGGAGCACAGTGAAGCTGCCAGTGGAACACTGTTATGTGTTCTCTTTCCTTTAAAAACACACCCCTAAAGCCATTTGCAGTTAATACTGGCAGAAACAAAGAAAGAACTAACTTTGTGGTTTGCCTTTTGTGAATTTTCAGTGCTAACCAGGCAAAACAGAATAAAATGTTAAGTGATGATAGGACATCTCTAGTATATACCAAGGGGCTCTACAATTTCACTCATAATTTCAATTTCTAGGGTCTGAGGGTTTTTCAGATAGAGTGATAATAAGCTAGACTTTCTCAGTGTCTAACTACCCAAAACATTCCCTTTAAGCAAGTTTGAAAGCTGCATTAACTCTTTCAGTGGAGTAATTTCCCCAGTGGTACCTGGTGGCCTGAAAGGCAATGTAGATTTCCTACATACCTCACCTTCCTCAACTGGAAGGTACAAGTCCAATCAGCCTTTTAGCTGCTGGAGAATTTGCTTATATAAAATTGCTCCAAATGTTTTCCTGTTCATTCCAACTTTGTAAAAGTTCTAAGATCTATATGCATATATTATCCAGTATCATTATTACTCAAGAGTAGACAAGGTACTCTTTAAATATCTGATTTCCAATTAAAAGTTTTGGAAGATTATCCATTGGCATAAAGCCTAAATTTCTTAACAGGTTGTGGATCATTAGTCTAGCTTGCTAAAGACTGTCTTGACTTAGGCTTATTATGCCAGCATTACCATTAATGGTACCCCTGTTTATTTTTAAGATGTGTCCTTGTTGGATGAAAAATCACATGGCCACTATGATTACTGTATCATAAAAGATGTGTGATGAGCTGGCCTCGTCTAATGTTTCAGATCCACCTTCTACCACTACCCTTGTCTTTCAGTAATCGAACTCAACTGAACTTCTTGTGATTGCCTGACCGTGAGATGCTCTCTCAGGTTCCTGCTTCTGCTCGTAGATGGATCATCCCATACAGCACTCTCCTTTTCATGTGATTCTTATCAGTGCTTCAAGGAGAAGCTTCCTGGCCAAGTCTCCCTAAGCTTCTGTCTATCCCCTTGGCCAGTGCTGACATCTCTGATAGACACTCCTTGTGTGTATTTTGGTTCTATATGTCTGGTTAGTGGCCTGTCTCTCCAGGACATAGCAAACTTTCTGAGGGCAGGGACTTTTTCCATCACTGTATCCTAAGGCCCTAAGGCCTGCCATATGTTTAAAGATGATCAAATTGTATACATGAATAAGAAAGAAATAAAAATAAGAATGGGCAATTATTTACTTTTAAATTCATAACTGTATTAGGCCTTCATAGTAAGAAGAAGACTCTGGTTAGTATCTAACTCTATCTGATCTCCTGAAAATAAATGCTTTTGATCAGAATATAACAGATACTGGTTTGTATCACTTTATATAAACTCAATATAAAAACATCTGGATTTGTGTGATGCATGGATACTTTAAGACATTATTACTGACTTTAAACAAATACATTTTTTTTCCAAAATAAACTCCCTTGTTGGAATTTAAAGTTGGGGCTAATTTTCAAAGTATTGACCTACCTATTAGCAAAATACATTCACCTTAAAATGAGGCCTATATCTTCAGAGATAAGTATACGTCAAAGCATATGTCAAATACACGTCAATGTATTTGTATCCATAGAACCCACAACTCTGGCCATTCACTTGTGCACAAATCAGAATAATTTTTAGAGGATGTCTGTGCATGTGACGAGCAGCATGAGAGTTCTGAGAGTCATTCCAACTATCAGTGTCAGACAAGCCAATCAGCACAGTGCGCCTGCCCCCAGGAAAGCAGGACGGTCAGCCTGCTGGGAGTGCAAGTCCACCCACACCTTCCTGCACACAGACCTCCTGCACACAGACTTCAGGGAGTTATTTTAACAATTGTTATATTTATATAATATCTCAGAATTTTCTGCTACTCTGTGTGTACTCTCATTAGGTATTTTTAGGAATTCAAGGCTTTAAAAAGCAATAGTTAAATATGAGCTATGGAAGTCTGTATATGATGTGCCAGGGGATGGATGGGTCTGCCTGTCAGTCTCTCTTTCTTTCTCCCTCAAGTATACACAGATATAAATATAAAGACATCTAGATGTAGATATCTATCTAAATACCTACTGTGTATGTATACATTTCTCTGTATCTATATCTGTACATCTATATCCATCTATCTACCTATCTACATCCATCCCTGGCATACCACATCACATTTTCTCCATTCATATACATCCATATTACATATCCATATAGTATACAGATCTCCATAGCGAATTATTGTTAAAATTCTGCAAGCTGGATATATTTGTTCCCTTTTTATGAAAGACAAAATGAAATTTTAGTGACAATAATTTGTTCAAAGGTAGAATTTTTAAAAAATTTTTTTAATTTTTAGAATTTAAAAATTGGACAAACAATCCCATTTACCATCACATCAAAAAGAATAAAATACCTAGGAATGAACCTACTTAGGACGGCAAAAGACCTGTGCTCTGAATACTGTGAGACACTGATGAAAGAAACTGAAGACAATACAAACAGATGGAAAGAAATACGGTGTTCTTGGATTGGAAGAATCAATATTGTTAAAACAGCCATACTACCCAAGGCAATAGACAGATTCAACACAAACCCTATCAAATTACCACTGACATTTTTCTCAGAACTGGAACAAAAAATTTTAAAATTTGTATGGAAACACAGAAGACCCAGAATAGCCAAAACAATCTTGAGAGAGAAGAACGGAGCTAGAGAAATCACACTCTCTGACTTCAGACTATCCTACATAGCCACAGTAATCAAAACAGCATGGTATCGGCACAAAAACAGACACATAGATCAATGGAATTGGACAGAAAGCCCAGAAATAAACACACACACTTAAGGTCAATTAATCTAAGACAAAGGAGGTATGAATTTATAGTAAAGAAAAGACAGTCTCTTCAATAAGTAGTGCTAGGAAAACTGGACGGTTACTTGTAAAAGAATGAAATTAGAGCATTCTCTAACACCACAGACAAAAATAAACTAAACATGGATTAAATACATAAATGTAGGACCAGATACTCTCAAACTCCTTGAGGAAAACATAGGCAGAACATTATTTGACATAAAACACAGCAATATTTTTTTTCAAACTGTCTCCTAGAATAATGGAAATAAAAGCAAAAATAAACAAATGAGACTTAATTAAACTTAAAAGCTTCTGCATAGCAAAGGAAACAATAAACAAAATAACAAGACAACCTACAAAATGGGATAAAATATTTGCAAATGATGAGACTGACAAGGGATTAATTTCCAAAATATACAAACAGCCCATACAGCTTAATGTCAAAAAAACAAACAACCCAATTAAAATGGGCAGAAGACCTAAACAGCTACTTCTCCAAAGAAAACATACAGATGGCCAACAGGCACATTAAGAAGATGCTGAATATTGCTAATTATCAGAGAAAAGCAATTCAAAACTACAATGAAGTACCACCTCACACTAGTCAGAATGGCCATCATTAAAAAGTCTACAAATAATAAATCCTGGAGAGGGTGTGATAAAAAGAAATCCTCCTACATTGTTGGTGGGAATATAGTTTGGGGCAGCCACTATGGAAAACAGTACACAGATTCCTCAAAAAAACTGAAAAGAGGCTTACCCTATAATCCAGCAATTCCACTCCTGGGCATATATATGGAAGAAACTCTAACTTGAAAATATCCATACACCCTAATGTTCACAGCAGCACTACTTAGAATAGCCAAGACATGGAAGCAACATAAATGTCCATTGACAGATTACTGAACAAAGAAGTTGTGGTATATTGATACAATGATATACTACTCAATAATAAAAAAATAAATAAAATAATGCCTTTTGCAGTAACATGAATGGACCTAGAGATTATCATACTAAGTGAAGTAAGCCAGAAAGATAAAAAAAAATACCATATATCACTTATATGAAGAATCAAAAAAAAATACAAATGACTTATTTTCAAACTGGAAATAGACTCATAGACATAGAAAACAAATTATGGTTACCAAAGGGGAAAAGGGTGGGGAGGAGGGATAAATTAGGAGTTTAGGATTAACATATACTCACTATTATATATAAAATAGATAAACAACAAGGACCTACTGGTATAACACAGGGAACTATATTCAATGCCTTGTAATAAACTATAATGAAAAAGAATGGAAAAGAACTGAAACACTTTGCTGTATGCCTGAAACTAAAACATTGTAAATCCATTGTACTTCAATAAAATAAGTAAATTTTAAAAAAAAGCTGAATTGGGATTGAAACTTTGTCTCTCTGCATTCTTGATTCTATTGTATTTTCTCTACTATGTGGTATTGTCTCTCCTACTCCTTATATATAAAACATGATCTTTCAATGAAGGAAAAGCAATAAAACCAAATTTTTTCTTAATCCTATGAAATAGTATAAACATATAAAAATGGAGACTATCATACAATTAGAATCATGTATTTAGCATTTATTACTTATCCAAAAATGTAAAGATTATTTTAAAAATTTCTCTAATACCACTTTAATGTGATTCAAGAGTCTGGACAAATTATACTTTTATATATTGGATCAACAGATTCAGAAATTTCTGAAAAATTTATTAGATAGTATTTGCTCACACAAAGTTACAACACTTTAGTGAATCACAACAAATTGGGAGAACTGGAAAAACTTAAAACAATCAGATTCATTTTCTGTTCTGTGTAGAAGAATGAAACCATACTTGAGAGTTATCATATTAAGTGATGGGTTTTTAAAACACTTTCTCCTTAGTCCAGTATTTCATTTTTATCCCTGTTTTCTCTTTGCTTCTCATTTACTTTTCATTTGTTTTATTGTGAAACAATCTCAAAATTACCAAAAGGTTGAATGTAATTCAATACCTTTTTTCTGAACCATCTGAGAAATGACAGGATGCTGCATCATTTCTGGTTTCCTCAATATGTATTTTCTAAAACAAGTATATTCTCCTACACAACCACAAGTCAGCCATCAAAATCAGAAATTTATCATTGACACATTACTAACACCTAATCCCAAGACCACACAGAGGTCTCTCCAACTGTGCCAATAATATCCCTTAAGGCAAAAATCCAGCTCAGATTCATGGGTTGTATTTAGTCACATTTCAGCTCCATCAATCTGGAACAGTTTTTACTTTCCCTAACTTTAACAGCCTTGACACTTTTTTGAAGATTACAGGACAGTTATTTTGTAGAATGTCCCTCAATTTGGGTTTGTCTGACTTTACCCCCCATTTAGGTATGGGTTATTCATCTCTGGCAGGAAGTACTTCCCATTTAATCCTCTCAGGTGGCACTGCTTCAATTTCCCCATTATTAAAGATACCCCTTAGATCACTGAATTCAGTTTCTGTCTGTTGGACTCTTCCCTCTCCTCCCTTGCTGTGCACTAGCATCCTCTTCCAAACTGCTGTCCAGACACTCTCTCCACAGCACTTGTGCTATGACACTTCACATTTAGCTGACCTCGAGTGACCCTCCTCACCTCTCCTGATTCTGACCCTCTGCGTTGTCCTGTTCCAGTGAGTGAATGCCCTTATTACACCTCTCAGTCTCTGACACCTGAGACCAATACCCTCTCATGCCATTTGCTTCTTTTGCCCCATCTGGTCTACTTCCAACACTCCAGGCTGACTTGCCTCCCTGCACAGCTCTAATACCCTATATATTGATGTCCTTTAAAATCTTTAATGGATCCTGACATCTCACACCTGACTGTCCCCTATGTGAAAGCCCTACTCACTCTGCTTCAACTCGATCCCTTATGGGGCTCACTCGCTACCATATTGATAACCTTCCCACCTCACCTGGATTCTGATACCCCATTATGAGCTATCTCACCACTTAGCTATTCTCCCTGCTTCATATAGCCAAGCCAGCTCCCCTTCTCATGCAATGCCTCACCACCACCCCCACAGACTTGACACAATTAAGCTCCAACACCCTGCATTGCCTACTTCCCTGTATTGCCACTCAAACCCTCCCAGGCTCCTACACCCTGCGCCAGCCCCTCCCCAACCCCCTCTCCAGTGGACACTTTTCTCACCCCACTCAGGATCTGACTGCATGTGCTAAGCAGCTACCTTGTGTAAATGTCCTTTCATGATGTACAGGCTCTGATACTGCCCACTGGGCTTCCTCCTGTGTAGAATCCTTGCATGCACAATTTATACTGACACTTCATGCTAAGTTGTGCTCTTATTTCCCCATGTAGACACCTCACCTTGCCTGAACTCTGACACCTAGCTCTGGACCACCATTGCTCCCCATATTCTCTTGTGCTTTACTTTACTTGATTCCATCCAGTGTTTTTGGATAACTGTGGAGAAGGGAAGGGAAGACAGAAAGGAAGGGAAGGGGAAAAGAAAGAGGAAAAGGCTGAGTGCTCACTTCTAACTTATGCTGTATTTTATTTAAATATGTAAGATACCATAAATTCTATTTTTAAATTACTCACAAATAAATAAACAACCTTGTTTTAAGTGAGCTATATATAGTCTCAAATGCATTACCATGATGTTCAACAATTTGTGTCAAAAAAAAGTATTTATCAGAATAATGCCTTACAAATTTATAGCTTCAAAGATGATTCAGATTTAAGTTAGGTTCTCTTGGATAAAGGCCAGTTTTCCTTTTAAATCTCTTGAAACCCTTGCCTAAAATTTCTTAAGAAAGCCACAAGTTGAACTTCCACTTCATAGTATTTATTCATGTGATACTGACAAGAACTATTCTGACTTAAGAGCAAAGGGCAGTGATAAGCAGAATGAAATAAATAATGATAAGCAGGATAAAATGATTATCCTGAATATTTTATATATCTCTTTCAAGAGCTACTGGATCAAATGCTAATTTTTTAAAAAAAATTAAGTTTGCATTTAATCCACTTGCAGAAAGAACATTAAGACCCATTACGTGTCATTCTATAATGGAAAAGAAAAGGTCATAACTAAATTGGAGAAAGGCTTTCATCCACTAATGTACAGAGCAGCAGCACCGGCTCCACCACTGCTATGAATCAGCATGAGAAATCTCCATTAGACTGAAATGAAAGCAGATTCCAGTTCAACATGTTGAGACCTATCCACAAGTTTTATGTTATTTTTGTACAGATAACTAGTGAAAGTTCAGGAAAGTAACTGAGATAGCATCTCTAACAATTCTTCTTGGGAGGTCCCAACCGCCCCCCCTCAGCTCTCCACTGAGGAGGATAGCCCCTCCCACCCCTTCTCAGTCTTTTTTCCCCTTATTCAATAAACAAGCGTGAACATATTTTCCTTAGAAACAAACTGTTCAATTTTTACACTGCTGCAAAACAAGGCGCTCTGAAACTTAGTGGCTAAAATTAACAATAATCTCGGGCTTCCTAAAAATACATCCCTTACTCTTCCTTGAATTCAAATGCATACTCATACACTGTGTGCTCTCAATCTAGTTTTCAAGATTAATTCTGAAGATGATCTCAAATTTTGCCCCCTATTACTATAAGCTCTCTTCCAAATTTGAAATTTATATTATGATGTCACACTGAGATCATCATCCTCCTATCCTCATTCTTCTGTGATTCTGTGCTCCCCCTTCCTCCTATAGTTTCCCATTGATGACATTAAATCCACAGATTGCTTAAGCCATGATTTCTACCACATTCATCCCTAAAACTGGTCAATCGGCAAGTCCTCCAGATCTTAAAATGTTTCTAAAAATCTTCTTGTTTTTTTTTATTCTATTTCTCTGGCCTGGTTAATTGACTCCTTATCAGTTGGAAAACCTCCTATCTGATCACTGTTTCTACTATCTGCCCTTAGAGATCTATTGCCCACTATAATTACCTCCAAGAACACATGTCAGTAATTTTACTGCTAGAAGTTTTTAAAGACACTTATAAAAGTATGTCTAAAAGACTTGGCAACATATTGATACTCTGCTATCTAAGAGATCCAATCTTCCATTCCCAGTGGCTCCTCCACCTCCTGTGATGAGCACCTAGTTTCACATCTTTCCCCCATTCTCATACATCAATGACTACCACAAGGAATTTTTTCCCATCTACTAGAAACAATTACAGTGCTTCTTTAGCACCTCTGTAATGACTTCATTACAGCATTTATCAATGTGTCTTGTATTACATTTACTTCTTAATGTATTTAGAGATAAATCATCCCTCATAGGGATTATTATCTCACATTCATAACTTTACCTTAAACATCTACAATGGTGAACTGATCATCTCAGATGTCCAATATATACTGAGTTAAAATGTGATTATAGAATTTATGGCAAAGGTGAACCACACATTGAGATGTGAAATAGATTCACTTTTTGGTAAGTGGTAAAAGCCAAGTAGATAATCATGTTAAAAAAAAATCTTCACTCCTACCTCATAATTTTAACACAAAATAATTTGAGATAGATTGAAGATCTCAGTGTAAAAGTAAATAATAAAGCTTAGAAAGAAATCACAGGAGAAAATCTGTATAATCATAAGGCTGAAAAATATTTTACAGGATATAATAAATACTATTCACAAAGATTACAAAATTATAAACTGAATTGTGGAAAGATACAATTAAGAAAATGATACGGCAAGTGACAGACATGGAGATGATACCTGCTGTTCTGCATCTGATAAATGATTCTACCTTCAATATATAATAAATACTACAAATTCAGCTAAAAGTAAAATACATAACCCAATAGAAGAATAGAGAAAATAACTGAACAGGTCTTTCACAAAATTAAATATCCTAAGCTGGGGCAGGGATTAAATTTTATTACTAATCATGGAAATCCTACTAAAAGAGTTAGGGCCTCAAACACCAAGTTTTGATTATGTGGAGCAAACAGCATTCACATCTACTGCTAAAGGCCACGTAAGATGGTCAACCATTTTGGGGAAAAAAAAATTGGTGATATTTTTGAAAACTTGACTTGATATGCCAACTCTATAGCCTAGAAATTTTACTAAATTATATACCTAACAAAAATGTCACCAAAAGATAGGCACAAGAATGTTCACAAACTCAGTATTCATGATAACCCTGACCTGAGACTACCTAAATATTCACCAGTGGTAGATGAGATTACTAACTGTGGTCGAATAACACTGTTGAAGCTACACACTAATAACAATAGAAAGAGCACAGCTACATACAACAATATAGATGAATCTTAAAAACAAAATGATAATGACAAAGCCGAAGAGAAAACTGTGTGATTCAATCTGTATAAAAAATTCAGAAACAAGAAGATTATTATTTTATAGTATGTTGAGAGGGTAGTTACCTTTGACAGAAGGTTGTGACTAGAAGGTTGCATGGGGAAACTTCTGGGAAGGTAGAAATATTCTGTATTGTTTTTATCATTAGGTATTTTGTTATTTTTATTGTTCTACATCTGGGTACTGGTACACAGATGTGTTCAATCTGCAGAAATTCATAGATCTGTTACACTTATGATATATGTTCTTTTTAACATATATGCTATACCTGATTAAAAGTTTAAAACATTTGTACAGAAAAGTATTTACCTATGTGGACATAATTATCTAAAATATATAAATATATATCGATCTGCAAAAGTGTTCTATTACTATAATTACTATAACTTAAGCTATAAGCTTGCATTAACACTAGGGGAGTAGAAATTTTGAGGAGTCCTAGGAGAACTGGAATGCCATTCTAAATAATTGTGATGTAGAAAAAACCTATGGCATGTTGTAACTTCAAGGAGAATGAGGCTGTGTGTTCCCAGCCTATAACTACCTGTATCTATACCCCAGGCCTAAAAAAGAAATTATTTGGAATCTTAATGCCAATGTTAGTGACCCAAAGAATATATAATTTTCCCCAGTTACTTTATGTTTTTCTTTTATGCTTAATTTTATTAATATCTTAGATCCTTAAAAAAATTCTCTATTGACTGTGAGTGTAGAGTGCTGGAAGCTGACTATCTAATGATTAGGAAAAAATATACACAATTTTCTGGAGGAAATAAACAAAAGAAGATGTGCACTGATCTATTTCTTTTCTGTACTTGGTTTTAAAGATTTCTTGGATTGGAAGCCACTAAATTTTTCGATCTAAATATTAGTTAAATTTTCTAACTTTTTAGTGAATTTGTACAAATGTAATGATACCTAAGTTAGCAAGATAAACACTGTGATGAGTTGGGGTTAATATATCCCAGGCTGTAAACTTCACATTATCTATTACAATACTACAATAAAACATAAGAAAATGGGGTTCAGAATCAATAAATCAGCTATTATCAGTAATAACAAAATATAAGAATTATTATTAATAGATTTCTTTAAAATAAGAAGGAAATTAAGTTGTATTTATGCTTAATAAATGATTGACATTATATAGCAGAATCAAAAGTTCAGCAAAATGCTCTGTAATCTTTTAATGTAATTTACTCAAAATTTGACCCACAAAAATTATTTTGATTTTCTACTATCTGATCATCTTTTTTTTGCCATCTTTTTCTATTAGTTTCAAAACTTATAAAAAAGCATCTTTAATGTCCCTTACAAAGGAAAAGGTCAAATAAAGTCAAGCTTCTTTTTAACCTAGAAATCAACTAGGTGGTTAATACATTCATTTTACTGTATAATTTGAATCTAAGAATTTGTATTTTCCAAAAGATTGGGTTTTGGAGGAAGCTATGTCTAAGTTTAGTTCATGTTAGTTGCTCCAGATGAACCTACAATGTTCAGAATCTCTGGATGTCTTAGAGAGTTGTGTGTGCTCCTAAGTGTGTGTTTATGGAGGTGTGTGGGTGTGTGTACACATATACTATACTCCATGCATTTGTAAAAACAACTATATCATTATTAGCATGTATCTTTTAGAAATGGAAAGAATCCTCCCTTTATCATTTTTTTAATGACTCAGCCTGGAAAATATTCCTTAGTGCATATCTAAAGCAGAAATGTAAGAGGTGGATCACCTATAAAAAAGTACACAATCATTTTTGATTATTAAACTTTTCAATTTCGCCCTGAATTAGCTGATATTATAGTAATGTCAAGTGTGGTTAACTTAGAACTCTGCTTATAATTTTTTTTGCAATTTTCCTGCCAAATAAATTTCATTCACTGAATTTTCCAAATTTTACATTAGACTATAGATTCAAATTTAATGAAAGCACATTCCAGTTGAAATGAAAACTAATTGTATGACCCTGGGGAAGTAGCTCAATCTCTGAATAGGTGGTAGGTACATGGTCAACACTCTGCTGAGCATTTAAATTCACCACATCTTATTTTATTAATCTGCAAAGTCTAAATAAGGACACTTAGGGTATAAAAAATAAGACAGTTACTATCATTAATAATTACAGCCTTTAAATATTATTTCTTGAGTACTCTTCATAGGCATGTGAAATGTATGACAGAATGACTAAGAAGATGAATGGATGGATGTATCTAAGGTACACATTTAAGAAATTATATGTGTAATATCAGATAACCTATTTTCTTCCCTTCATCCTTTTACTCAAAATACTTAACAGAATTCCTATCAATTTCTAGTCATTGTGCCAGACACTAGTAATATAATAAAAATTCCACATCTAATAGGGAAAGCAGACAAATAAAGTAATACTACAATACAGTATGACAATTGTTATGATAGAAATATAGAGTTGCATGGCTGTGTGGTAGAAGGGCATCTGAAATATGGGGAAGCGAGTCATCAGGCATAAAATGCCTCAAAGAACAAGTAAGAGATAGGTGCCACAGGAGTGTGATACAATAATGGCAAACTCACAATGGTTCAAGAGCAGAGAAAACTTTGTGTAAATGACATTGGACTTCATCTGTTTCTTTACAGAGATTGGTGAGAAATGCCACTAGGAAGGTAAACTGAGGTTAGATTATGTAGAACACATTTTATATCATGACAAAGGGTCTGGAAACGTTTCTATAGGTAGCAGGAAGCATGAGAAAACATTAAATAATTGAATGATATGATCAGGTACATATTTTCAAATAAGATCATAACAGGCAAAAAAATTACTAGTTTATGGATGGAGGGAATCCTTTCACAATGTGTGTATTGAATCATACATTGTACACTTTAATATCTTAATTTTATTTGTCGATTATACCTCAATAAAGCTGAAAAAATACTACAGTTTAAGCAAATGCTACTTTAATGGAAATTGATGCATATGATTGACAGGTTTTTCTAACAAATTAGAGAGCAAAATTAAGCAAAAAGAAGGATTAAGAAAAATATAACAGAGATTAGACAAGTTATCTATCAGTTTCCCATAGTGGAAAGAGGTTAAAGGGGAAGGATGAACAGAAAATAATAAGTACAGCACTGAAAATAGTTGATTTTTGCCCTGATGAATACCTGTTATACCATGGGATTAACACTACGCTATGGGTGGCATCATGAACTTAGTGTACTGCTCTGGTGAATATTGTGGAGTGTTAAAAATGTAAACGTATAAATAAAAATACAAATACTTTTCGCCCATTTGTTCCCCCCTACTAAGAATTTTAAAAAAGAGAAAGTACTCTACTGATCTCTATAGAACAACTTTTGCCAACGTGATAGCTCTTGAGTAGTTCATTTTAAATTAGTTCATCTGAACTTGAACTAATTGCATTCACTGTAAAACTATGATTTCCGGTCAAAATAATATCGGTCAATTGAAATGGGTACATTTTCCCCTTTTTATTTTTAGGGGAATAAATCAACATCTTGATAGACAGACAGATAGATAAGTAGATAGTGTAAATGTAGTGATGAAGCATAAGAATTATACTGAGAGATTTTCCTGATTTGCATGTTCAGAAGGTACCATTTAAACAAGCATTTGCTTTCTAAAACTGATTTATTATTAAAAACAATTATAAATTGGTGACAGGTAAAATATTTGCAACACGCTGACAAATGTTAGTGCATAGAATAATAAGCACTGAATAAAATCATCTAGTATGCTGACATGGAACAAGTTATTTTCCTCACCCCTCTGTGAAATGAGATCACAAAAGGTGGAGAAAAGCCATGGGAATATCAATACACAGGTTATAAGAGCTGAAACATGACAAGAGAGAGACAAGCTAAATGATACTTCTGCAAGAACCAGTTCTTTTAATAAAATCAGACAATTTAGCCACAGGCTTCCATACAGATTTCTGAATAAGAAGTCCAAATAATCAGACTCTTAATTTTTGGTTAGTTAGTTGTGTGCAAATTATATCTTTGCCACTACAATCTGCACTTCTCTAACAACAGATGTGAATCTGAGTATGCATTATTTTATGTTTTTAACTTACATTTCTATGAATTTTCTATTCATATCCCTAATACTTTTTGATTTTATCTTTTTCTTGAAAATATGTGATCATTTTTTTAAAAAAAAATTATTGAAGTGTACTTGATTTACAATGTTACTTTCAGGTGTACAGCAAAGTTATTCACTTGTACATATACATACTTTTTTTTTTCCTTTTCAGATTCTTATAATTCTTTTCTTTCGTCACGTGCAGTACACATTTATTTTTTCCAATGCTTTCATGTCTTTTTACTTTTTTTTACTATATCTTTAAACATAAAAAGATTTTTTAAACTTCAGTCATATATGAATACATTTTACTTTATAAATTCAGGATCTAAAACTTACATAACTTCTCTAAATGTAATTTCCTAAATTTACCTGATAGAATTTTATTTTCTTTTTCTATTTATATTTATAATATATAAGAATTTAATTACATTACAAATGTATATACATTTTTATTTTCTTCCAGCTGGTTAACGAATGTGCCAGCACCAACTATTTCAAATCTATCCTCTGTCTACTGAATTCAAATACATGTATACATATAGGGTGTATATGGATGTCAAATTTTCTGAGATATATTTCTTAATTCTCTAACTTGTTCTACTGATGTGTATTTGACTATTCCATACAAGTGTAATTTTAATTCAATTAAATAGATTTCTTTATTGCCCTCTTTCCCTATGTTTTTGTGGCTATTCCTTATCACAAATTTTGCTGTAACGTATAATTGTAAAATATTCATTAGTATAGCTCAGGCCATCTATTTTGGTGTCTTTTAATGATGCATTTTAAATTAACTGTCTATATTCCTCTACAGTGTTGGCCTAAACAAGTTTTTCACTTTGTGGGTTAATTTTACTTACTATCATTTTTCTCGGAAGATAACCTTTCCATTTAGTTTCTCAAATCCTTGCTATAGTGGATGTCTCTGATGCCCCAACCAGTCCCTTATTCAGGGACAACAATATTACCCAGCACCACGTAACAGTTGACAGATACTTGCCTAACTATGAATTGTCTTCAGACACAGGAAGTTGCCAAAGTTTATGTTCCTTTCCATGAGACAGTGGATGAGAAATACCAGAGTTAAGCAGGTAAACAAAGACTTAGCCCCCTGGTCTCAATTTTGGACCACTCTAAAGGACCCTTCTGGGTTCACAGTTCCAGGCAGGACTGGCTTCAGCCTTAGTGGCAACTGCATTATGCTTCAGCTTCTCCTTCTTTCCACTTCCTCCTACCTTCCCTGCACTTGTATGTTCCAAGTTATTCTTTAATGAACCACCTATGCACAGCTTTCAATCTGAGAGTCTGTTTCTAGGGAATTCAATCTAAGACATTTGGAGCCTTTGGGTGGTCCTGAGAAATAGGATCAAAAATCAAATTTTGGGGATGGATCACTAACTGGCCATCTTGCAATGAGAACCTTATGTTGTTGGTAAATGGTGGAGGGATCACTCCTAGCAATTGTTAGAAATTTTCTCAGTAGTGATATAATACAAGTATAAAGGGATGTACTGGTAAGTGCAATATTATTAGTTCTTGATAGGCAGGAGGGAAATGTTATGTATAAGGAAAATTAAATGGATTTTTTTATTGTCAAGCAACTCAGGTTTATTGAAGAGAGAAAACGACAGACAAGGAGAGATTATCACTAATTCAAGGCAAACTGTGAAAGCCCAAGGACCTCCTTAGCAGTCAAGCAAAGCCCAATCTCCTGCAGAGAACGGAGGACTAGGCTCAGAATTAAAACTTAAATGTAACAGATCTTCAGAGAATTTAAAATTCTCAGTCCTGGCAGGTCTCTGATGTCAAGATCAAGATCTAATAGAGAAGGAATGAAAGCCTTAGACTTGAGTTGGTGATATCTGGGAAGATCCAAATGAGAGCCTTGAACACACAGATTCTTCAGGAATATTGGAGCCTTGCTTCCTTCTTGAAAGACAGCAGAATTGCCTCTGAAACAGAGAAGAACAAATCTGACTCCATATTGGATCTATCCTTTAGCTCTAACCTTTGTGTTCTGTTGCCTGTGCTTAGTCATGCTGGCTCTGTACCATCGAAAAAAGAATGGTGCCTAAAGCCTGAAATATACATGATAGTGCATTCTCAAGGCTCTGCCTACCAGGCTTGACCTTCGAAGCTATAACACTTTTCATTCATACAGAGATAAAAACCTGCAGAACAGAGAATAACATGTTTTGTGGGAGGTTTAGAGAAACATCAAGAGCTGATCTGTGTGGCAAGCTGCAAGAACAAAGGATTCTGGCATCAAGAAGTTTGCAATAACCAGCCATCCCACCCCACTTTCGTATAAAAGAAGCTTGAATTCTAACTCAGATAAGATGGTTTTTTGGGACAACAATCCATTATCTTCTTGGTCTGCTGGCTTTCTGAATAAAGTCACTATTCCTTGACCCAACAACTCCTCTCTTGATTTATTGGCCTGGCTTGCAGTGAGCAGTACAAGTTTGGAATTGGTAACAAGAGGAGGAAGGAATCAAGTTGTATAAGAAGAGTTTATTGATGAGAATATTATCCCCAAAACAGGATTTGATGTTTTGGCATGGACTTGGGGAATAGTATTTGCAAGCTAACATGGATCTTGGAAACTCAGAAAAACACATGGGCCATACTAAGTAAAGTAGGAATTTCAGAAATGCTGTCAACATGGTGAAGAAAGGGATCACAAATCTCAGAGAGGTGAGCTTGACAGAGCAGATGCACTCTGGAAGGCCAAGAAAACCACCAGCTGTAAAAGCTAAGGGAGACCTAGAGGAGCATCTAGTTACCACAGTGATGTGGAATATACCACTATCATTTGAGCAGCTTAGTGGTTGGTGACTAGTCTCTGTAGGCTATGGCTGACAATAGGAGATGCTGTTATACAACTGGATTTTCTGATAGCAATGAGATGGTAAGACCCTAAATAACAGAAGCCAGGTGGTAGCACTTACCTATCAGAAGCAAAGTAGTTACAAATATTATAATAAACAGCAAAATCAGAAGATAGCTATCAGAGGCTGCCATGCAGAAAGACATGAAATAGTTAAAACAATATGGCAATCCCCAGAGACAAGATAGATGGATAGGCAACAACGGTATTGACTAATTTATATAATGAAAAGAAATCAAGGATGGATGATCAGAAAGCTAAGGACACTAGTGAAAAGTCTCTGTCTCTGGCCAACTTTTTAGATTTGAATTGTTTCTCTGACCTCCCTGGAGCCCTCTGGACTGAGAAGAAACCAGGCCCTTTTGAAGAAAGATCCTGTAATACCGTGGCAAGTGCACTGAGAAGTCATTACTCTTTGTCTTTTCACATAGGGATCTATGGAAATTTACTCAAGTAACAAGCTTTGGGGAAAAAGAGAATACCCAGATTTTTCAGGAGTTATTGGGCGCAGATACTGATCTGACATGATTACCTAAGACTCCTGGTTTCACCTGGATCTCCTAGTAGATGTATATGTCACACAGAAACATACAAAAGTCTGGTTTTTAACGTCATGATGGACTACCTCAGACTGAACCAAGGAGTGGCCCTAACTGCAGCGGTAAGAACTGTTTTTGTTTGTTTGTTTGTTTGTTTGTTCGGTTGGTTGGTTTGGTTTGGTTTTAAAGACCAGTTTGACATAGCCATTGACATATGGTATGTAGAAATTGATCTGGTGAATGCAATCCTCTCTATTCCTATTAGGAGGGAGGTAAAGCAGCAATTCACATTTATAGGTGATGGACAATAGAATGAATTTTCAGTCTTGGTTGAGAAAATGTAAAATATCCAAAGGCCCCTGGACTATAATGGACAGTTCACAGTTCCGCATGTTGGTCTATGAATCAGACCAGAGTACAAGAACTGGCAAGTACACCTGAAGACTTGATGAGACACACATGATTGAGATGGTAGGAGATGAACATTTTTAATTCAGAGGTACATCACATAAGTGAAGTTTTTAGGGGTATAGTGGCTTTTGGGCGTGCATGATCCAAATCACAGAACAAATTAATGCACCTCAACTCCTACTTCTAAGAAGACAGCTTGGTAGTTGAAGGGCCATATTGGGTTCTGATGCATATTCTAAACTTGAGAAGACTCTTCTGTCCTATTTACTGAATGAACCAGAAGGCTACCAGCTTTGAGGTGGTACTCAGAGAGAGAAAGGTTTTTATAGCAAGTCCAGACTTCAGTGCAAAAAGTTCTGATTTTTAGGCTTTATTACCTTTCATCCTTATGGTACTAAACCTAACTGGCAGGAAAAATGACCACCATCTCAATTTTCTGAGTATATGTGAATTTATAAAATCAAATGCATTAATTAAAGTATTGAATTTTTCTAATACTAAATTTTGTCTAGTAGGTCTATACCAGTTAAAGAAAGATGTATTACATAGCAGCTGCATTTTATTTCAATCATCTTCTATTTCTGAATGATTTTGTTTCACATGTTTAGCTGCTGTGTTGTGTTGTAGTGCAACCAACTTTATAATTATTATTCATTTTTCATTATAAATTGTGCTTTAGATTTCTCTGTGTGTGTGTGTCAAACAAGGTGGAATTTAATATTATATGACAAAGTGAATAAAGAGGACAATGTATAAAAGTTATTTTAGGAAGCCAACTACTTTTAATTCAATTTGTTTCCCAAATCTCTCTCTTCAGGGCTCAACAATTATTCTAAAGAAATATAGATGTTACACAATTTTTGAAAAAAAAGTCTGTTTTTCTCCTGTGCTAATTAACATTTTAATCCTTCAACTTTATTTTGTTCATCTTTTCAACTTCAAGGCTCTGATATAGTTTACTTTCATAACCATGAAATATGCAAAATTATATATAATTATAAAAGTATATTTCCAAATCATTTTAGAAAACTGGGACAAAATTTCCCTGAAGGAATTTTTAGACAATTAAAGCATTAAAAAATTATAACTTAATATCAAAGGAAGAGAGGTCTAAACGTATGCATGATATTCAGAAATGCACTGATTCATTTTCTCTTAGCTTGCTATGATTTTTCATGGTTTATATTTCTACATGAAGTAGAATCTTGAAAATAATCCTCCATTTCTTTTTTATCCAATTTCCCTCTTATTTCTATGTTTAATATAGTTATATAAGTTTGACTTTATTTACTTATTCAAGATAATACACTCAGTGATTAAATAACTGTTGAAATAAAGATGATTATAAGAATATCATTCACTTGTAAGTGTTCGAATTATCAAACTTAATTTCACTTTTACTACAAGATCATTAGAAAAGAGCCTACTTGTTACCATTAGCAAGGCATTCATTATATTTCCAATTAAATTGGATAATGAGTAAGTTAATATTTTGCTGGGTGTACTGAATGGGGTATTCTCTGTGTATGTATAATATTGAGTTTTTCTGATTATAAGGAAGGTAACATGAGCTAATTGGGAAGTCTTAATAAATATTTCTGTATATTTTTCAGTAATTTCTCTTTGTGTCTGTGAATGTGTATGTCATATACTTCAAGAAATAACTATTTTTATGTGATAAATTTATGTAAGTGGAATAAATGGACTAAAGATAAATCAGATACAGATGCTTCTGACCACATTATAGAAACTTGCAGCAAACATGTTCTAGAAAACAATACAATTAATTATCTCACAAAACAGAAGTTTCAGAAGTATGTAAGCTTTGAGTATAAAACTATCAAGATTTCTTCTCTGTTTTTCTGTATTTTATGGCCTCTGCCTTCCCACCATGCTGGTTTTGTTACCAGCCTGACTTCTCCCATGGGTTTAAGGGGGCTGCTAGCAACAAATGAGGCAAGGTGCCTTCTTGTTTGTGCCCAAGAGAAGACAGATCCCAATTATTTGGGCTAGGTCATATTTTCACTCCTGGACCAATTAGATTTACCAGAAAGAAGTCCTGGAGGTTGTTAATAACCACAGAAAAATAAAGGGAATAGAATTACAATCATAGATTTTGCACATGCCAATTCCTCTGCCTGGAGTATTCTTTTCCAAGGCTGTCACATTTTCCTCTCTTTGCATCATTCAGGTATGGATTCATCTGTTACCTATTAAAAGTGGTATTTCTGAATTCCTATCTAAAATGTCTTCTCTAGGTGTCCCCTCACGACAAACATTTCATGTTCCGTTGATTTATGTAACATGTTACTGCTTAAATTCGCATTATTTATTATTGTATATGCATAATTATTTTTCATTCCCTTCACTAGAAGGAAAGCAGTGTTTATATTCCCCCTACCAGAATCTAAGCAGCTTAAAACATCTCTGCCTTGTTCATTGCTGAATTCCCTGAATATGACACATAGAAGTTCAAAAAATATTTTCAGAAAGAAAGAAAAGACAGAAGGAAGCAAAGAGAAAAGGAGGGAAAGGTGGGAGGGAGGGAGGAAAGAAAGAAGAAAAGTGAAGAAAAACGAAGGTGAATGTGTGAGTACACTCAGATGACACCTCAAAACACTAATGCTCTGGCTTTCCTGTAACTGACCAGATTAGTATCTGCAATAGCTACTGTGATGGTTAAGTTTATGTGTTGACTTGACTGGACTAAGGAATGACAGATAGCTTGTAAAACATTATTTCCGGGTATACGTGTGAGGGTGTTTCTGGAAGAGATTAGCATTTGAATCACTAAACTGTGTAAACCAGATTCCCCCTCACCAACATGAGTGGGCATCATCCAAACCAGTGAGGATCTGAATAGATCAACAAGGCAGAGGAAGGGTGAATTTTCTCCCTTCTTGAAGTAGAACATCCATCTTCTCCTGCCCTAAGACAGAAGAGCTCCTGGAGACACTGAAGCTCTGGGTCTTTGAACTTTAAGACTTACACCAGCTGCCTCCTTCGTTCTTAGCCTTCTGACATAACACAGATTATACCACCCACTTTCCTGGTTCTCCAACTTGCAGATGGTATATCATGGCATATCTCAGCCTCCATAATTGCATGAGCCAAATCCCATAATAAACTTCTTTTTCTATATCTCTATATATCCTATTGGTTTTGTTTCTCTGGAGAATCCTAATACAGTTATCTACTGCTGTAAAAAATTACTCTAAGATTTATCGGCTGCAGGGATATACATTTATTATCTCAGTTTCAGGAGACCAGGAATCTGGCATCAGGTTAGCTAGGTGTTTCTAGTCCAGATCCCTCCTGAGGTTGTAATCAAGTTGTCATTTGAGACTGCAGACTTCTAAAGGCTTGACTGGGTCTTAAGGAACTGCTTTCAAGCTCATTTCTGTGGCTGTGGACAAAAGGGCTCAATTCTTTGTCATGTGGAGTTACCACACAGTTGCTCATAAAAATATAAACGGATCTCCCCAGATGTGTAATCCAAAAAAGAGGAATGTGAGCAAACAAGACAGAAGCCAAAATGACTTTTATAACCTAATTTCAGAAGTGACCTAACATCACATCTGTTATATTCTACTAGTCATACTAGTCCTGTTTTAGAGAAATAGACAAGGATATGAATATGTAAGGGGTCGGATCACTGAAAGCAATCATGGAGGTTGATACCACAATTCACCCTCTGCCTCCAGGTGATCTTTCTCAGTCAAACTCTCCAAGGCCCACAGCAGACTAAGCCCATTATGAGATCAGTCTAATATCCAAAATCTTGTCATCTAAATCAGGTCTAGGTGCAGATATGGCTTTTTAGATATAGTTTCTCAAGTACAGCCCTTTGGGTACAGTTTCTCTCAATCTATAGACCTATGACTTAAAGAGACAACACACCACAAACACACACACACCAAACATGTAATAGTAAAATTACCCTAGGATTCTCACCAGAAACATTTTTATTCAGAAGAGGGAAATGGTACAGGAATATTTGTCCATAGCAGATTTGAAATCTAGCTAGGAAAATGTTGAACATTCCTTGATTAGGACTCAATTCTTCTGCCCAGGAGTTTTTCTTCAAAGTTCTTAATTCAGCTTAGAGACATGCTTCCTTTTGGTTTTTTCCCCATTAAAAATAGCACATGTGTGCCACTGAGTTTTATTATCTGCTAGTAGAATTTGGGGCATGCAATATCCCCTTTTCCTTATGTATGGTATGTGTACTTTTCAGTCCAAGCTGGCAATTTTTTCTGCAATTATAGAAATATAATTTTTAAATGTGTAGGTATTTTGGGAATCTTACTGGTGTTCACTCCACTTGACAAACCTATATCCACAAATCTCCTTTTGGCTTCTTCTGAGATAGCTGACAGACAGCACCCTTAAGCATCTCAGAACCTCTGCTGTTTAATTGAGAGAACCATGAAGCATAGTCTTAATACTCTTAAAAGGGTGTTGTCTATCTCAGTGCTCTGAGACGCCATCTTTCATCATACTGAGATTTGAACAAAGGATTTTACAATCCCCATCCTCATCTCACCTTTAGACTATATTTGTCAGAGTTCCCTGGATTGAATCTTTGCTTGGTAACAACTTATTATTTTCAGCATCATTTTCCATCTGTAAAGGCTGAGAATTTCCAAAATCATTAAGTCTCGTCTCCTTTATGCATAACAGTCCTATCCTCAAAGTCTCTCTCTCATCTCACATTCTTCTATAAGTAGCAAAAAGAATTTAGACAGTACCCTCAATTCTGCTTAAAAAACTCTTTAGATTATCCTGTTAATTAGGCACACTTTCTACCTTACTCACTTCTGCAGGCAAGAGTACTGATAAACTTTCTGCTTCTGCTTAACAGTGATCTCCTTCCTCCAGTTTCTAAGACAATTTTCCTTACTTTCTTGGAAGCCCACACAGGCTGCCTTATATAAGACTATGGAGCTTCTAGGAACAAGGTAATTCAGGCTTTAACTTAACACTGTCCTCACATGGTTGCCTGGTTTCAAAGATATGCCCGCATTTTAGTTTTAGTTATGACAGCACTTTACTCTTAGTCCAAGCTCTGTATGAGTTATCTATTACTGCATTTAAAAATTATTCCAAAATTTAGTGAAATAAAATGACAAACATTTATCATTTCACAGTTTCAGTGGGTTAGAAATCTGGGCATACCTTTACTGGTACCTTTGGCTCAAGGCCTTTCATGAGGCAGTGTTCACAATTTCAGCTGAGACTGTACTTTCTTGTGAAGGTTTGACTGAGGGAGTACATTTTTAAACTTACTTACATTATCGTCCCTGGTCACTTGCTTTTTGGGTCTCTCTACAAGGCTGGTTCACAGCATGGGGCCTGAGTTCTTCTGGCGTGAGTGATTTCAAAAGAAAATGAGAGTACTCAGGATAGGAGTCACAGCTTTTTTTATAAACTGATATCATTTGATTCCTTCTGCTATGTAACATAAATGGAAGTGAGGCAAAAAGCCAAACCCTCACTCAATGGAAGGTACTATACCTGGGTGTGAAAAACAAAAGGAGGGACTACTAGGGACCAGCTTAGTGGCTGCTGGTCACAGAACCTATCCAATTAAACCACAGCCCAGGCATTCCCAGTCCAGTAATGAGTCCTCTGGGGTGAGAGAGATAAGAATGAACAGCTGAATATTCAGAGGCAGGGGAGGAATTTTTTTCTTTCTTCTAAAGATATGATACAAATATTTCTTCTTTGTTTTAAATTTCTGTTTTGATAGGATCTTTGTTTGTGTGAAATATGTAAGTAATCTAGAGGTAATTACTGAAGTTAGCTATGAAAGAAAGCTATGAATACTGAAATATTCTAGGAAGTCAAACCTGTCTTTGCAATTCCTAAAAATTCCTAAAAATTTCCTTTAAAAGATGGTCTTTGCAATTCCTAGTCGTGTTAGCACCTAAGAATGCATTTCTATTGTAACTATCATTCACTTAAAATCTATAATGTATGTTTCTGCTGCATATTCAGTAAGATACTTCCAAACTTTATACTTTTGTCTTTTACTCTCTATGGGACTTAAGACACTACTTAAAAGGTACAACTCTCACTTTCTGCATTCAGTCTTTTTTGTTTACAGCACGTCATGCGGCATTCTGCCCCTTTTCTGTGTTGACCCCTCAGCCTGGAACTCTCTCCACACACATCATCATCGCATCATCATGCCTTCCCTGCCCCCAAACTTTATGTAGATAACCCTACTAATTTAACTTCTGTTCATCCTTTAGTCTTATCTTAAACACGATTTCCTCAAGATTCTAATCTGTGGCAACATTACTAAAGAGCCTTATAAAAAAAACTTCCTTAAAGGTGACTCAAAGGCTTTACACTATTTTGCTGAAATAAGTTTATAAAAGAGTACTAGTGGACTCTTAAAATCTACTTGGGAGGACTTCCTTGTTTTTTGTTTGGCTATATTTCTTTTCCTACTCTTCTTGCTTATTTATTTCCTCAAATTATCAAAAATGATTGTTGCCTTTTATTTGCCAATGTTAGAAATATGGAAATATTATGTTTGTTTGCTTTTATTGTGGTACTCTTTGAATGCCATTGTTTGTGCAACTTGTCAGCAAACAAGACTTCACTGTTAATTAGCATTCAAATAAGCTAGTGATTCAAATATTTGCATATTCTGAATTTATCAAAACTCTGTGTAAATTAAAGGCGATAGGATTTCAAGAAAGCAATAAAGAAAAAACTATAATTCCCAATTAGACATAAATTCAGACTTAAATATAGTATTTACTGATGAAACAACAAAACTCAGCTGGCCAAACGTTTTAGATACATTGAAAACATACATAGATATTAAAGAAGTTCTGAGAATTTAAGCTTAGTGACCAGGTAGAAATGTTTTCCTTTTATAAATGAATCTTTCTTAAAGGAAGACTTTCTTAAAGTCCTTATTTTATTGTTTCAGTATTTAAATAGCAGAAACTCCTTCTCATCACAAAAACTATTATTAATCTTTTACAAAGAATAAAACATGAGAATGCCATGTTTCCCAGAGAAATTGAGAATCTTTTGACTGATTGTGGACACAGATGACCTGTTGTGAATAGATGAAGTTGAATTTGTCCAATCACCCATATTTACTGTTAGAAAATGTGACAGGGATCTGTTCATATGTCCACTGTGATTATAATTTGATAATTTATTACAATTAGTAAACATAAACAATAGTGCTTTACCCAAACATAAAAGTATATGTAAAATAAATTTTGAACTAATTAAGGATATTGATTGTAGGGACAGAATGCATTGGACTAGGCAATGAAGAAGAATTCGGTTACAAATAATCTGAGATTGAAGGAATTTAACTGTCCCCAAGGTTTCATATTTTGTGAGTCCCAGGAATGAGGGTAGGGGAAAGAAGATAGAAGAGGGTTTGAATTTTTGAAAATACTAAAATCTGCAAATAGATTAAAAACACAGTAATTTTTCCAAGTGCCTAATATACTTAAAAACTGTGTAATTATAAGCATATATGGTGAATAGTCATAAGCCACTCTTCAGTGAATTAGAATTTATTAGAATAAAATAGTCATATTCTGTGTTGTTTTCAAAAGAGCATGACTTTTTCCCATAATTGCGACTAAAATTATCTCAAAGAATAACTTACATCACCCTTGAGTCTTGAAAAGCAGATTAAAATAAGTCAATACCTTGTGGATAAACTTCAGAATTTTTTAAACAGTTACTTTATAGCCTCTAATACAATGAATTGACCCATGCTTGTTAAGACCTGATAATTATTAAGAAAATTAAATATGATATAAGGAGACTAATAAAAATGGCCAGAATGTAACTATTGGGATGAAGTAAGCAGTAACAGATTTACACTGTCAGCATACCACATATCTTTCTAGAAAAATACTATAAATTAATGGTTCCTACTATAACATCAATTAAAACCAGAGACTCTAAGAGAAAGATCACTTCCTTCAAGCCTTGCAGTTCTTGTCAGAATATCAGAGAAGGTGCACAAAAGAAGCCAGAAAAGAAGTCCTACAAATATTGGTGAAAAAGAAAAACTATGAATAATGAAATCAGACATGGAATGTAGCAAATAAATTTCACTAATTTCAAATCCTTAATTATACCTTTATTTCTGTATATACTTTTAACTTTACTGTGCAAATATTTTTACAGAAAAAATTTGAATATTTAAATAGTTTTAAAATATTTGGTACATTTTTGAAAATAAAAATATGTCCTTCCTCCATGTGACTTTCTCATATTATTTATTTTCCATATTAGATTATTGTTTAAAAAATCTATAATTTATTTTGTATATTCATATTATTATATGTGAATATATTATTAAGTAACCACTTATAAATTTCAAAACTAACTTCTAAATTATGTTAATTCTCTTTTTTTCTGAGTGGCATTTAAAGGATAGTTCAACTCTACCCTTATTAGGATATTTTAGGTTATACAGTATGCAATTTCTTGAAGACACAATTGTATATATGATTGTCTAGTCTCACAGGTACACACTACACTGGTAAATCATATATTAGAGCAAGAGAAAGAGCTATAACTTAGGTATTAGAAGTTCATTCTCTTACAGCAATGAGTGTATGTGACCCAGGACCAAACATAATTTTCATCATCCAGTAAACAATAAGACAGCCAATTAAATGCCTTTATAGTATTCCGTAGATTTAAAACTGCAGATCATATAATAATCTATTAATAACATTATTGAGGAACCAGCTTCAAAGTAAATGAAAGAAAGCGAAGTTGAGAGAAGGTAATTGTTTTAAATTAATATGATGTAGGAAGAACTATTTGTGGTAAGAAAATAAAAGTTTAAATGGAAGCTGTCCACAGAATTGCTCAAATTCTTCAAAGCTTTCTCTGCTACACACAAGTCTCCTGATTGTGATAGGGTGAAAGAACCTTAATTTAATGCGTATGGGGATGTTTTGTATGGACCATGAAGTATGCCATATGTTAACTGAATTTCCACTATTAGTTTTTCTTCTATTCACCACAAACACATTCTTTAAACATACTCTTGGCTTGCAAAGTGTACCCTTCCAGTTAGTTGTCAATTTTGTGGCCCATTGGAGTAGGAGCCATTTCTAACTGCAGTGTACATCAAGGCAAATTGACACAGACCAAGTGCATAAACATGAATGAGTGAGCATAGATCTGTAAGTTTGTCTTCTACTTTCATTAAAACAATCAGAAATGAAAGATCACTAAAACACTGCATTTCTTCTGATATCTCAAAATTTTTAAACTGTTAGAAATTATAATCTGATATAAAATATTCATTTTTTTTTGCTTGACATTTTAGGAATTTTAGGCTGGTAGAAATACATCATTTGAGATCAAGAAAATAAATTATTTTGCCTAACTAAAAAAGTGATCATGTAATCCTCTGACATACGGAGAAAGCTATCAAAGTGAAGCCAGGCAAAAGAAAATAATTTTTAATGTAAACAAATGAAAAAATTGAGAAACATTAAAGACTAGTAAGGTCATAAAAACGTGTTTAGACCATATGCATATTAATTCCATTTCAATTCATTCCAAGTAATGAATGTATAAGCAGTTTTAAACTAAATAAGAAACAATTAAATTTTGCCCCAATGTTGAGATGAACTTAAATTTATTTGCAGTTTAGGAAGCTATTTTAAGAAGGTATCAACTTATCAAAATAGAGTGGTACAGCAAACACAATTTATCACTTGATAGCCATTCTTCCCCAGCCTCTACTTCTAAGCTTATAGAAAGTTGGTGCTACTTAGGTGTCAGGCAAAGCTGAGTTTAGAGATGAGATTTTCCCCAGCCTCAAGGAAGAAATCATAATTAGTCTAAGACAATCATTGCAATACCACTCCCTTTGAAGAAAGTTGTCCATCTTATCCACCTCTAGCTATTTTGATATGATGGAAAGTCTGCTGGAGGGTATTTTTTGAGCTTCATCTGACCAAAATAACTGCATAAAGAAATACTAAATGAGCTTGTTCACTTAGACATATTATCTTTATCACCTCTCAGGTTCAGACTCTTGTGTCTTTCATTTCAATGACAATCTGGCTGGTTTCCCAGTACCTTCCTTATTCCACTCAAATTCATCTTTACAGTTGTCAGAGTAAACTATTAAATATGCAAATATGACCATGTTAATCCCCTGCTTAAATTCACTCAGTAACTACTCTGTTATCTACAAGACCCAATCTTCATTTTCACAGGAAATCTTCCCATATTCCATCTCCTTTCCCCAAGGATGGTTAAAATGTCAATTTTTCCATTATAAACATCAGTATATACGATTTCTCAGGACAATGTGAGTTTCTTGACTACAGTGGTAACTTATTTATTTCTCTACACTCAGTACACAGGACAGTTCACATGACATAAAAGAAACATTATAAATACTTGCTGAATAGTGAAATTAATAGTGTAGCCATACTTATTTAAAAGGAACATTCAAATTTAGTTATTATGTTTAAACAGATCTCCAATCAACAGGGAAAATAGATTTGAGGATGCATCATTTGACACAGCATGCAGTATTATCCATGTCTGTGGTATGGTACTTTAAAACCATTTCACACTCAGTTCTGGAGGCAATTTGAGCCTTATGCAACCTGATGTGAAACTCTGAGAGGAGAGTTTGAGCTTCAGAAATTTTGACTACCCTCAGGAGAATGAGAATCAGAAAGGAAATGGTTAAATTTTATCATACTCTTCTAAAATCTTCTTGTTAATATAATGTCTCATAAACATGGGGCTTCTCAATACACTTTCGGTCAATATTTGTTGAATCTTTGAGCTATTTGCACTGTACTTTATTCTATCTTGTGCAACATAACAGGAAATATATCTTTAACTCCAAAGAATTTATATCATCTGTGTTATTCTTTCTCTTATGTCACAAGAAAAATTTAATCTTCCAGTTCTAACAGCCATAGATTGAACAGACATCACTGGCAAAAAAAAGTGGCAAAATGCTGAAACACGGCAAGTCACTGTTTGCAGATGATATGGTCAAAAGAGACAAAGTGATCATTTATCTTAAGAAAAAATACTTATTAAATATATTTCCACATTCATTTTTAATGCCAGGTCATTCACTTTTCAGGTGCTTTCACTAACTTTTTTTCAAGAAAGTCTTTCTGTTTCTACATAAAATTTAATGACATTTTACTTTAGTCTAATTGTAAGTGCAAATTTCAGTGAATTTTTACAAAGTAAACACACTAATGAAACTATCACTCTGATAAAATATTTGAATGTTGGCAGCCCTCTAAAAGTTGCTCTTGTGTTCCTTCTTAGTATTCCACACAAAAGTAAACACTCTCCTGACTTTTATCACCATGGATTAGTTCACATATTTTTGAACTATAAGTACATAGAATCCTACACTATATCATATTTTATGTCTGATTTTAATTGCTTAACATTATCTTTTAAGATTTATGCAGATCATTGAATGTTGCAGATTTTTTTCTCATTCCTACAAAGCATTCATTGTTTGACAATAACAGAGTTTGTTTATTCATTTTATTTTAAATGGATATTTCAGGTGTATATAGATTGAGGCTAATGTGGATAACCCAATTATGAACATTCTAGAGCATATGTGTTGGTGCACACATATATGCATTTTAGTTGTATATACTTAAGATTTGAATCATCAGGCCATAGGGAATTCATAAATCCACTTTAATAGAAAAAGATAAACAGTTTTCCAAAGTGGTTTTTATTGATTTTAACTTACATCTGAAGTACATGAATGTTTCATTTGTTCTGTATTGTTGCCAACAGTGGCAAAAGCTTTCTTCTAAAATTGTACCCATGTCTTTAAAGATTATAACACAACATAGCTTTAATTTGCATTCCCCTGGTAAAAAATCATGTTAAACACAGTATCACATGTTTACTGGCAATCTGAATACTATCTTTTGAAATATGGAGTGGCTGGTCAATTTTTGCCCATTTTTATTAGATTCCTTTCCTTTTTCATTTTATTATATAGCAGTTTCTTTTACTTTCTGCATTTGAATCATTTGTCAGAAAAATATTTTGGAAATTATTTCTGTGATTCTTTGACTTATATTTTCACACTTAACAGTATCCTGTGATAAATATATTTTCATATGTATATGTATTCCACTTTATCAATCTTTTTTTAAAATCGTCAATACTATTTCATTTTATTTGAAAAATATTTGTGTTTTCAAGGACATAAAGATAGTCTGTGTTAAACTACCAGCTTTTTTCCTCTTTCCCAATTTATGTCTACTAGCTATTTAATATATATGCATTTATGGTGCTAAGTATATAACAATGGTGTACAATATGGTAGCCACAGGCACTATATTTATTTAAATTAAAATTAATTAAATTAAAAAATTTAGTTTATATGTCACATTATTCACAAATCAAGTGTTCAACAACTATATGTAGCTAAGGGCTACAGCATCTAGGAGACATAGAACACTGCCATTATACAGAAATCTTTGAACTGTGCTGGTCTAGAGTCACTTTTTCCCCTCATATTTAATTGTCGCAACACCATTTGTTAAAAACACTATTTCCAAATCAATTTTACAAAGAATATTTATCATTAAAAAAAGCTGTCAACATAGTGAAAAGAAAAAATGTTGTCTGCCATTCCAGTTCTACAAGGATCAAGCCATTAACCACTGCAGTCACCCACTAATAGTGCACCCTGAGGGGAATTCAGGTTGAAGAAAAATGAAGCACTCTGTGCTTTTGATATACCAGGACTTAGAGAGTTAAGATACGTATCTAAGGAAAAATTTCAATGAGCCCAGATTCTTTTATTTTCTCATCCACACACAGAAAAGCATTAAAAATCATTAATTTGAGATGTCTATTCTTTGTGATTAGCAGTAATATTTTTAATGTTTGACTATATGTTTTTCCCCAACAAAATAATTCATATGTACCCTTACGCCTTCAGAGCAGTTCCTCAGCACTATCTGAGAGGCTGTCTCTGAGGCTATATTTTAAGTTTTCCAAATAAAAATTAAGTCACAATTTACAATAGCTAAGTCATGGAAGCAACCTAAATGCCCACTGACAAATGACTGGATAAAGAAGTTGTGGTATATATACAATGGAATACTACTCAGCCATAAAGAGAATGAAATAATGCCATTTGCAGCAACATGAATGAACCCAGAGACTATCATACAAAGTGAAGTCAGTCAGAGAAATAAAGAAAAATATCATATGATATCACTTACATGTGGAATCCAAAAAAAATGTAAATGAATTTATTTACAAAACAGAAACAGACTCAGACACAGAAAACAAACTTATGGCTACTGAAGAGGAAAGGAGGGAGGGGAATGATAAATTAGGAGTTTGGGATTAGCAGATACAAACTACTATATATAAACTAGATAAACAGTAAGATCCTACTGTATAGCATAGGGAACTATATTCAGTATCTTGTAATAGTCTATAATGAAGAAGAATATGAAAAAGACTATACATATAACTGAATCATCATGCTGTACACTAGAAACTAACACAACATTGGCAATCAACTACATTTCAAATAAAAAAACTTAAATCACAATTTTTATGTTGTGTATTTTTATTTCAGTCCACATATGTTTAGGTTTATTCTGGGGTTCTCAATTCTGTTCTATTGTATTATTGTCTATTCTTGCAATTAAATCACATTCTGTTCCTTATGTAACTTATATTACATACTTCTGTTAATAAAAAGTCTCCAAATGTATTTTTCTTTTTCAAGATTGTTTAGCTATTCTTAGCCCATTACACTTCCATAAAACTACAGAATAAGTTTGCCACGCTCTTCAACCACCCACAGACAAGCTGCTTAGGTTTTGTTTTGTGATTGCAGTTAATCAAACATCAATTTGAGGATAATTAACATCTTACAGTATTTGATTCCTCCAACCCATAAACTTTGATTCATTTCATTTATTTAGGTTTTTTAATTCTCTCAGTAATACTATTTAGTTGTCTTTATAGATTTCTTTGGTATTTTTCTAAAATTATATTTTCAGGCATTTAAATTTTATATTTTATTATTTTTATATTATTTCAAGTGGTATCAGCAAAAATATTGACTGTTTATTGCTTATCTACAGAAATAAGACTAGTTTTCTAAATACTGACATTGTATTTTACAACTTAGTTAAATTTAAATCTTAATTCTAAAAATTTATAATTAAAAAATTTCTTACTAAATAATCCTGTTTTCTGCAAATAGTGATGTTTTCATTTGATCTTTTTCAGAGTGTTTTGCATTTTAATTTTTGCATTATTTCAATTAATTGGACATCCAGTTCAGTGTTGAAAAAAATACCAGTAGTGAAAACATTTTTCTTGTTCCTACCTTTGAAAAAAAGGTTCAGTGTTTTTTGCCATTAAGCATTATAAGCAAAATTGCAAGAACTCTACCTTTATTCCAGTCTTTATCTCTGCCTTGTGTTCTATAAGAATCCCAGCGTCCAGTATCTGCGTCACTAATGGGGAGAGATTTTCCTCTTGGAAGCTGCCAAGTCCAACCACTTGGCAGTCTTGGAAATGCCAGGAAATTAACACCTCAAGGAAGCAGCCCTTAACTACTCTCTGAATCACAGTGGTATGTAAATACTCCTTTCCCTTGAGGCATGTATTTTGAAGCATTTCCCAGAGTTTCTCCATTGAATTAAGCTTCAATTACCCACTGTAGTAGCCAGTTCAAAAATCCTCTCTTTATGGAATTCCTTCCCTGTATCAATCTCCCTCATTCCTATTCGTGTTCCCTACAATACCCTAATAAACTACTTCCTATTTGCTCTTGGATATTTGCCTCTGCATTTGCTTCTGACGCAATGCAAACTAGGGAAAGTGTGATTTTTTTTTCTCCTACTTCTTACCAGATTAAGAATTTCCTTTCCACTCTTGTTCAAGGCTTTTTTCCCCCCTCATAAATGGGTGTTAAATTTAAATAAATATTTTTCTCCTTTATTTTATGAATGTAGTACGTTACATTTATTCTCAAATAAACAGATAAATTTGTGTTTCTGGAATACATGCAAGCTGGCCATCAGTTATTATTTACTTAAGAGATCACATATTTGGTTTGTTACCCCAAAAGGTAAAGACACTGGTTCTTTTCATACCAGAAAGACAAGTTTGTAGTTGGGAGATGGTGCATTGTGTAGAGAAATACTTAAAAGATTTATTTAAAAGAAAAGGACACCCCCCAAAATGGGAGGCAGGCTCATCCAAGGGAGGAAAAAGCGTTTTTTGTCTCCCCTTTCTCTGATACCCTCACTTAGAGGAGGTCTCTTGATCGACTGAGGGCTCTTGTCCCTAGAATGCTTAGTTATGTTTGGCCCCTTTGCACATGTCCTTACGCTTGGTGTATACAGAAAAACCCATGGCCAGGGTAGGGAGCTTAAACTGAAATGTTAATTATAATACAATGAATATTGGTCATGTCTGGTTAAGTCCTTTAGCTACCTTGCAGTCGTGGCTGTCCGGTTTTAACCAGGTTTGTTTTTTTTTTTAATTTATTTGATTTTTTTTTTTCTGGCACTCATTTAGAAGAAGTCCGTTTATGCTGGAGGCGGACATAATGCCATCTTTCAGACATCCTCTCCTGCTCCTCCACCTATCTGCCTGGTGCCACCACTTAACTACCTACCTAACAGGTTTGCTAATATTTTCTTTAGAATTTTTTGCCTCTATGTTTAAAAGATATCTTTTCTTTCTTGCAATGTATATGCTACATTTGCTACTGTCAAAGAAAAATTGCATCAAATAAGTTAAAAAGGCGCCAAAGACTTTGTTCAAAACTATTGCAACGGGGGAAAGAGACTGAACTGAATTCCACTGAAACAAAAGGCCAGAGTTGTTAAGCACAGGAAAGCACTAGTGAAAAAGTACTGGAAGGCACTAGGGAGAGACCGGTCAATGGTGATTAGGCCATGTTGTGGCTAACTGGTGCTTACTGAAGACAGGCTCCTACAGAGCCTAGAAGATAGGGTATTATCATTTTAAAGAGACGGCTCCTAGGTTCTTAGGGAAAAAAAAATTCTGGGCTATAAACTGGCTAAAGGTTGGAGAAGATAAGCATCTCAAACGCATGGAGAAAAGATTGATAATTACAAGTGTTTTTAATTAAATGCTGTAAGAAAAGGGAGGTCATGTCTAACTATAGTCAAGAAGAAACCTATCTAATGCTTAGACAAACTGAGGGGACATTGGAAACTCCATGTTTAGTATCCTCCCAGATTCTGTCCTATGCATCTCTTCTTTCGGCTGGTTATCATTTGTATGTTTTTTCTACAACAGAACTATAATCATAAGCAGAGCTCTTTCCTCAGTTTTGTGAGTCATTCTAGTCAATTATCAAATCTGAGGGTGGTTTTGGTTCTCTCAAGCTTGCAATCTGCGTCAGAAATCTTGGGCAGACTTATCAGCCTACAGCCCTGTTGCCTTAACATTGAGTTTGGCTAATTCCAAGTATTCAGATTAATCAAATATTTTTATTTCACCCACCTTTATTAGCATATTCATTTTCACTCTTTTGCTTTTCTTTTAGTGATTATCCTAGACTTTACAATGTGTATGACTGGCTTACTATCCTTTTACTTCAGGTTTGTTAGCTGTGAATACTTTTAGTTTTTATCTACCCAAGATTACCTCATTTCTGCTTCATGTTTGAAGGATATTTTCAGATTGTAAAAATTTAGGTTGCTCTTACTGTCTTTCAGTATTTAAAACATATATATCTATCCACTGTCATCTGGATTACTCCTTTTTTTCCTATTGAGAAATCAGCTGTATTGTGATTAGTGTGACTTTCATGTGTTTTTATTTCTAGCTTCATTTAAGTGTTTCTCTTTGTCATTCATGTTCACTGTTTTATAGTGAAATGCCTTAATATTGTTTTTGTTGTAATTTTATTGCTTTGTAGTTCCATTTTGAATCTATAGATTGAGATTTTTTTGTCTACTTTAAAATATGTTCAGTTGTCATATCTTCAAATATTGTCACTGCCTCATTTTTCTATTGCTGGTCTCATTTTGAAACACAAATATGCAAATTCAACTTTTTCTCAGATTCTCATATAATCCTTATTTTGATATTTCCTATGCTTGTTGCTCTCTGTGATGAAGTCTGGAATTTTCTCCTGATCTAGTTTTCAATTCATTGATTTTATCTGTAAGAAACAAAAGGCATAGCCAATTAAAAGAGAAGGCTTTATTCAGGTAATGAGATAGGGATTTTCAGAGCCAGACTAAAAAGGAGTCATCAATGAGTCTCATATGTGGCATGAGGTGGCATGAGGAAGAAGAGAAGTGGGCCTTATCTGTGTCAGTGAGGAAAGGTGAAGTTGGGTCTTGAATTGGGATATGTGAAAATACAGTGTGGTTTTCTTTCTCCTTCCCCTTCCCCTTCCCCTTCCCCTTCTCCTTCTTCTTTTGTTTTTGGTTAGATTTTTTCTCAGAACATACAATTTTATTGAGGTGAATTTTTCAACTCACTGCTTTCTGGGAACATCAGGCTTAGATAAAGTTCAACACTGTTATCTCTTGCTGTGTTTAATCTACTTGATAAACTCACATGTTAAGCTGATAATTTCACTTATTTTCTTTCTAAGTTCTAATGCATCTATTTGACTTTTTTTTTAATAGATTCTACTTTCCTAGTGAAATACAATTCTTTATTTTCTTGAACATTTTAACCACAGTAACTCCAAAGTATCTGTAGTATAATGCCTCAAATAGCAGTGTTATCTATGGCTATGTTTCTATTTTCTATTTTTTTCTTCATGGTACTCTTTCTTGGTGTAGCTGGTAATTTTGATTAATTTTAAAAAATCATAAAGGCCTTTAAGACATTGTCATTCCTAGGGAAGATTTTGTATTCCCTGTTGGGCAACTAGTGTAGAGAGAATCACCTCTATCCATCGGTGACTGCCTACTTAAGGTAGGTTTATAGTCTTAGAAGACTCAGTGTAACTTTGGTTTGCTTTATTCTTATAAGATGTTCCAACTGAAAGTCTAGGATTTTTACTGTGGCCCCTCTTCCTACACTTCTTGATCTCACACTTTTGTCTCTTCAGAATCATAAAGCCTCCCCCAATTTTTCCTCTGTTTTTAATTTACTTTCTCCTCTTTAAGTTTCTGTTTTTTAGATTCTCTATTCCTGTCTTCCTTGAGCCTCTTTCTTACAAGAAACTCCTAAAGTATTGGATGCTTCTTTAACTTTTATGATGCCTTTGAACCAAATCTATTTCTAAATTAATTTTTATGGCTTTTCTAGTTATTCTTGGCACAAGCAAAACCTATGACAAGCTACAACATAGCCAGAACAGGAAATGTGCTACCACTAATTTTTTTGCTACTCTCCTTAAATTGAAGCAAAATTGCTTTTAAAATATTTCAGAGATATATTGACCTATAATTTGTTTTTATTACAGTGGCAAGTAACTCTTGATGATTTTGCTGAAGCATATTTGCTAAAATTTCAAGTTGTAGTCACTCTTAAAAATAATCTGCAGAATCATAATAAGATGATTTTTTTTAAAGCAAACCAACTGGACTGAAAATAACAATGTCTTTTTATAGTGTAGAGTTGTTTTCTTTGGTTTATTAGTGTTTCCACCCATAAGCAGAACTATTATGTGTTTCGAATAATTAAAAAAGATCTGTTGCTTGTTGATTTTGGATCTGTTTGTCTGACATATTGAATTAAATATTCAGTTAGTGAATGACATATGGCATTTCTTCACTGAAACATGGCAAATATGGCTTTTTCTTGGTGCACAGACCTTATTTTCAACCAATTTTATAAGCTGTGCAGAATGAATGAATTCAAGAATAGATTGTTCAAAGTTTATAAATCACATACATTCAATGATTGTCTTCTGCCACAAGGTAAATCTAGACTCAAGGATAATAAATATTTATAAAGATGAAAACCTTTTCAGAATGCTAAACTTGGAAGCCATATGCTGGCTAACTGCCTCAATGTAACTTTCCTCTGTCTTTGCTAGCCTGCTGTTGTCCAGTTCACAACATTTGTCATGGCTCCTCATGAGCTCAATTTTGTCTGTCACTATCAGTATGATTTGACATGAAAAATGCATGTCATTGTGATAATCAACATATTAACTAATCCAGTTGTGTGCATTGCTATCATATCTACATGCTCAATAAATAAGATTTTGTATTTTATTCCATTCTTAGAAAATTTAGCATGACATTTTATCTTGAATCCCTCAGATATTTCTCCATATGTAAGCACCTCAAAGAAAAAAAAGCAAGTAGAATAATTATCAATGGAATCATTAAATGTAATTTCATGTAAACAAGTGGAGACTGGCTAAGAGTGGCAATAATTTTAAAATTTTTTGGTAAAAACTCTGCTAGGTAATCATGATGGGAAATAGAAAGGCACAGGAATAATTCTGAAGATGGAGCAATGATAACATTTTAAGCTTTCTGAAGGCAAGGATTTTGGCCTATAGAACTTGTTCATTTATTTTCCATGTAGCCCTATGCTTTGTGCATGCTAGAAGCTCAAATTTATGTTTTATATTTATGAAATAGTATTTCATGAGGTTTCCTTAAAACTTAGCAGTAACAGAGACAGTAAAGATAAGTGGTATTCTGGTATTCTTGATTAGAAGGAAATAATTTTTGTACTTACTATGTCTCTATTCTTCCTCACTTACTCATAGCAGTGTCACTTTCAGTGTGGTGACTTTGTATTGTGTCAATTTTGCTAGACTACATTTCTTAGTTTCCCTTTCTCATATGGTTCTAGGTAGAGTCAGTCATAAGAAAAATCTGTGTGATATTCGGAAGGCTGAAGTGAATATCTGATTTTTTTTTTGAACATTCTGAATGTTGAAGTGGAGCCAAGACTTTGCAGGTCACTCAAAATTTCATCCACATTTTCATCTTGTTGGTGTGGGGAAGCAGCTGCTCCCTTAGTTTCTGAAGTTCTTGGTAGATCTGTGCTTCAGTTTCTATACATCACAGCCCAGGGATGAGAGTAGCTCTTTCATGAAGAGTGCCCAGATTATAACACAGGTGGCTTACATCATCAAGGTTGAAGGCAATAAGTGGTGGGTTCTACTTTGTTCTTATGGCTTCCATTTTGTCCTCATGGGTTCCTCTTTATCTGATAGATTCCTATTTATTCTTATGGATTCCAGTTCTCCCTTAATCTTTGCAAAGTTAAATCCAATATGTCTTTCCATAACCTGGCCCTGATTTTCAATTCTAACACCAGATGCAGACACATTAGCCTTAAACAAACTGCTTAAGCTGCTCTGATAGTTATATAAAGCCTAATACCTGTAACAAAGCACCTACCCTAGATCACTCATTGTGGTTCCTGTTCTCTGATCAAATCCTAAATTTATAAAATTTGGTACCACAAGCAAATCTAGGCAATCAGGACCTTAAGAATTAGTTCTTTGAGTTGGCTGTACAGAACTGTTTCTCTGGTCTGATTAGTTTTAAAGACATTAATGATTCTAGTAGTAGTTGGGTTAGGAGACGTACATACATGTCATGCAGTGACAAGAGATATTTAAATTATCATCTGGAGATATCTGTAATCAAGTGCTATAAAAGCTAAGTCTTTGGATGACTATGTAGTTGTTGCCATAAAACACAGTAGTGAATATATAGAGTACTATGGAGTTAGTTCATTATTTATAAATATTCTAGGGATGTGGGGAAAGAAATTGATGAGCTTAGTACTTTAAAGTCTCAGCTCAAGTCCAGGTCAGGTAAGGGACCAGAATGCTTCTATGACCTCCTGCAATGAAACCCTTGTCTCCTCTATCCAAAGGACTCAGATCTGAAAATAAAACCTTATTCCATAATAAGAAAACAAATATATGTATGTTCATGTATGACTTGAAGCATTATGCTGTACACCAGAAATTGACACAACATTGTAATTGTAAACTATTACTTCAATAAATATATATATATATATATACAAAGAAAAAATCTTATTCCACAAGTGAGTAAATTATAATGCAATCTGCACTTCTAACATCATAGGTTTCTTTTGTTAAACTTAGGGCATTGATCTGGAAGAAAAGGGACCCTCAAAATTAGTAGGGATCCTTATGAGTATATTCTGACAAAGATGGGGACTTCAAACACATAAATTACCCCAGTATGCTTTTACCATTGTACAGAGATGCCCCTCCCTTATGGAGAGGCTGGCCTCCTTTTGCTTCAATAACCTGTAATGGTCTCCTCTGAAGTGTTTGCCATAAACGGAACTATGGATACTCCTTAATAACTACCCCATCATCTCCCATTGTTTCCAAATTCATAATCAGATTCAAGTTTTGGGAGGCCAGAGAGGGTAAGTCCAAAAAAGTAACAAATAAGGAAGTATGATAAGCATCAAAAAAAGGTAAAATGTATGCTAATTTGTATCAGAAGTTTTGAGAACATGTGTGGGAATATATTCTAACATTACTGGAACATAGTGGAATGAATATAATGTTAGACCAGGCTGAATTCATTTTCATGAGTGCACTAAGCAGAGGTTAAGGGTTCAACATATTATCATGAAGGGCTAAGAATGGCTTTTGCACTGTGTTTAGGTGACTGAAACACAGACACAAAGATAGCCCACACCCATGGGATTGAAATGCTAGAATTTTCTTGGTATATCATAGATGAATATATTTAAAGTCTTGTGATGGTTTAAATGTTAGAATGGATTAATCATATAGGACTTACAAAGATTCCAATGCCATATCCACTGAGAGTACAAAGGATGCTCCCTTCACCAAGAAATCCACATAAAACTTCAGAATTCTTAGGAACTCTTTGTAAGCAGAAGCTAAAGGAGCTTTGGGCTCTGCTCAGAAGATTTGTGCAGAGCCAGGTGCTGTTGCAGTGAACACACATCACTGCTGATCTGCTGGGCCCCCATGTTGCCACAGTGCAGCAGCCAGGCCTACAGTTCCTCCAGGTCCCACTGGATCATCTCATTCAGTTTCTCCAAATCCTGAGACAAGTGTATATGGAAATCCATGGTGAAGCTTTTCCTGCAGATCACTCACATTAATGAGGTCTGGGTTTGTCAGAAACAGATATGGTTTCCAGTTTAGACTCCAACATGCTCACAGGAGGTCCAGTTTTTTCCCTGATCAAGTTCAAAAGAGTATTTATTTCCAAAAAGAATATTTAAGGTCAAAACATAACTGATCTGGGACTAGACGGAAAGACAAAATGAGGTAATTATAGACGCAGACAAGAGTCAGTCAGGAGACAGCAGAATAAAAGGAATGAAGAGGCTGAATGAGAAGAAAAGTTTTCTTTCCAACTGCCACCTTGCAGACTTCAGGCCCCATATCAGACACAAAAGCAACAGTCTTACACAGAACAGTAAACGAGCTTTTGCAATAGTATAAGGAATAATTCCTACTATAAATTTCTTATTCTGCACCACTCATATTGGCTCTGATTCTCTGATTAAACCCTGACACATCTGTCTATAACATTGAAATGCAGAGATAACACAACAGGTTCTCTTCAACATCATTATAATGTTAAGTTTTACCATTATCTAATCATTATGCCTAAAATAATTCAATGCCTTGTCTGTATCCCTGTGAATGTGGTCTATTAGTAAACTCACTATCTCTGAGTCTGATAGGAAAACATGGCTGAGTATAAACCAAAATGAGAAGTATAATTGGGAGGAGTAGCTGCTTATTTTAGAGTAAAACGTCTCATCAGTGAAAAGTGGTTAATAAAAGTCTTGATCACTTTTAGTTTTATAGACAGTGACATTAAGAAGTCATCTTCAGAGATACTTTTCATTTTATAGGTCAGAAAATACGTATGAACAGTGTCATATTTGGAAGAGCAATTTCATGAAGATATAGATGACATTTCCATTCTGGAAAGTCCAATGAAAAAACAGAGATATAAGCAAGAATACATCTGGAAATAGTATAATAATTATTATTGGCCCTCTATCTTCTGCCCATGTTTCTATCCCAAATGATGACAGGCTAAGTTCTTACAATTATTGGCATTGGGAGGGTGAAGGAGGAGAGTGGTAGGATGTGGACTGGAAGGCAATGCTGGTTGGGGAAATTGCAGGAAACCTCTTATCAGGAAGTAAGGAAATCAAGTGTGGATCCCTGTTTCCCCAATATTCACAAAGTCAGTTCTTCTTAGGATAGGCCATTAAAGTTAGTGCCAACTAATTGGGAACTCCAAGAATTTGTTTCTATTGTCTGGAAGTTCTAACCACTCATAGGGCCGAAATCGCCCCCACTGATGTGAAAGCACAACTGGGTAACTACCACCAGGAGTTGCCAAAACACAACCAGGACCAGGATAGATTTGGATTGTTCAGCTATTCCTCACCTATCAGCAAGCTACCTGCATAGATGCGTGAAGGCTAATTAATTAAACTCCAGTAATCTGAACCCACATTTTTGAAATACACTTTTTGCGTTATGACTATGTTTCTTTGCATTTGATTGATTTCTTCTCTCAGTTATAACCCTAGATAGCCAAAGAGCTTGATCATTTTACATTTTCAGTTAAAAGAAGAAAGAAAAAAAAAATAGTGGACGCCAAAAGCTTTGTCTTATCTCATCTCACTCCTCTCCCTGGGTGGAGGTGGCGGGGGCAGGGAATGATATTTACACGCACAAAGGTAGGTAAAAATGGGCTTGGTTCAAAGGCATCATTAGTTCCTGAATAGTAACTGCAATCAGTGGTTAATGAACCTATTTCAGGCTTCCTGACCACAGAAGATCTTAGCTGGAGAGGTAAGAAGGTTTAACATTAAATAATAGTAAACTTAAAAAACATCACTTAAGACCACGTATTTGAAATTACCAAACTGAGATAATTTTAACTTAAAAAGGCTATAAGACCTTCTTCTCCCTTAGAATCACCAGATAATCATGGACACTCTGAAATTTTACACATGTATTTGTATATCTATATCTACATCTATATATGATATAGATAGCTATATCTAGATATATATTAACATATAGATATGTCTATATCTGTATATACAGATTTATATCTAGGTATATGTATATCTCTGTATCTTCAGATATTTATATATATGTATGTATAATTACATAAACACATATTTTTTTAATGAAAATAGGTTTGTATTTAATTTTTGACCAGAATTTTGAGTAAACATGACTTGGGGGATATTAAAAAAATATCTACTCAAGGAAAATATATTTCCCTGCTCTTGGTTAAAATCTGAGGGGGCATCCAAGATTATCTGGTGATTCAAAAGGAAAAGAAAGTCTTATGGCCATTTTAAGTTGAAAACATTATCTCAATTTACTAATTTCAAATGCGTAGCCCAATGTAATAGATATGTTATGTCTAGATCATATGTATCTCTATATAAAATCTTTATAGACATATCTACATAGATTATATCGAGTTATATAGAGATGTAGACATAGATATATATGTACATATAGATATATGTAGATATATCTCAATAATCGATATCAATATACATGTAGACTCAAACAGGTCAATACATATACACTCTCAGTTTTAAGCAGTAATAGCTGTGGTGAATAAATATGAGTATTTTAAAACATACTTTGAAACTTTTTTCTAATTTATCTACACTAGCAGAATGTTTCAAAGCAAAGATTCTAGAAATAGGCTGGATTTGAATCCTAACTTCACAATTGAATGCAACTTCTCCATATCTCAGTTTACTTATCTGCATATTGGAGATAATAATAACGACCATTCCATAAGTTGTGAAGTCTTCAAGAGTTAATAAATTTAAGACCTGTGAACAGTACCTAGCACATATTAAATTCTATACATGTAACTCTTGTTTGATCTGAGTTTAAATGGCTTATCTTTGCAAAAATAACATCAGTTCATATGTTTTTTTTTTAATTAGGGATAACAGATTTAGTTCACAGAAGAATGAAGTAATCCAACTTCCTCACAATATCTAATTCTCACTGTATTTGTAGTGCTAAATTTGCCAAAAAAAAACCCCAAAAAACAAAAAACCTCTTTCTAAAACTGTGTGGTTCCTATATAATACCTCATTGCCCAAAACTGGCTATGATAATAATTAAATAAACCAATTGTTTTTTTCAGCTTATATGATGTTGAATTTGACTGTCATTTTACACATAAATTTGATTTTTTTCCCCACTGATTTATCTAGATGAAGAAGTTACTTTGACAGTGTATATATTACAAAAGAGATAATTATATAACTCAAAAGACTAGAGTTAAGACAAATTACATCTGGGTGAGAGGGTAACAGCAACTTGAAAGATGTTTAACTGCTTAAAGTATTTAATATTGAAAGATTATTTTGGAAAGGAAAGATACAAGTTATTAGTTCCATTTTGTATGCTTTTTATGAAAAGAAATAAAATAAGGTGGAAAAAGAACAAGTGTAAAATTGCAAAGGAAATTCCCTTTTTGGTTTTTTGTATCTTTGAAATTAGATTACTGTTCTATATGCTTTAATATTGATTGCCATTAGAAATAAATATACTACAAGAACAAAAATATGAATAATTTTAAAATTTAGAGAGACAAGTGTAGTTAAAGTACAGTTATCTTACATCTGTATATTTTGGATACTGTTACATCTATTCCTGTATGGTCAATTAATGGAAATCCATGAAATCACAGAGGCAGATGCTGTTAATTAGAAATTCATATACAAATATAATTAATGTATCTAATGAATCCCTATTTTATGTATATAATTAAGCTATGCACCAAGGGAAAGAAAGTATTAAGAAAACAATAAAGTCCTTGACATACAAGAGTGTTGTGGGGTTTTTTTCTCATATGCAGTGTGTGCCCATGTTTCTGTGTTTCAGCTACATAATCCTATACATGTCAAATAGGAACATTTCACTTAAATTTCCTGCCCATAATATAAAAACCATAATACATTCTCTTCTTTATTTCAGAATGAATACAATGTTCTATGTGAAATCATATTTATTGGAAGGAGAGAATGTATAATGAGCAATATATCCATCAGCCGATTTGGTCCCCTGTAGGAAGGAGTAAGCTCTCCTTTCCATTTTCTAGGAAAATTAGTCTTGTATTTTCCTCCCTCCATATTATTTTTCTTAACAAATATGATTATTTTAGTAGACTTCACTCATTTTTCTGAGGGAAAGACATTTTAACTGGGAATAAAGTTGCAATTGAAAAAATTGCAAAAAGTCATACAAAGACTCTAACCCACAGCTTCACTATGTAATACAAGGAGAACAGAAGTCAATTAAATTAAATGATAGTTTTGCCTTAAGATTAAATGAGTTCCTGACATTAATCTTTACTACCATGGCTGATAGTAAATTATCAATTCCAAGGACTCTTTTTATTGGACATAATTATTCAGATTTACCAGGTGTCTCTGAAGAAGATGTTATCAAATAACTTGTTCAACTTCAGTGTTGTAAATAACTGGGACAGGATGGTTTTCAGCCAAGGTAATATAAAAAATAAATAGAGCACACGGGAATGTCTGACAAGGTAATATGTCCATAAAATCTATCAGCTTTCCTGAGGCACTGAAAAATTTCTATTGTCAGCATGATACTCTCTATTATGTCTATATCTGGATATAATATTACTTCAAAGATGAATAAGTTGAAACATAGCTAAGGTATGCTTTCTTAATAGTGAAATTAGAGCTAACAGAATTGAAATATTTTTGAAGTGGAGTAGTGTTTAAGTGGACAACTCAATAAAATGAGAATAGAAAAAAATGTATTATTTCCCCTTCTCTTGATCATAAAAATGGATTTCAACTCTTTGGAAAATTCATCTTTCAAAAAGGTTTATAGTTGAAAAGAATTCTGTTAACAACATTTCCTCTTGCATTTATGCTTCCCTCTCCCATGGCTTAAGAAGGAATAGACCTGACTTTGCCTACATCTTTAGAAATACCATGATCTTTAGAATAAAAACCTTAACATACACAAGCAATGTAAAAATCTGTTGCAAATGAAAACAAATTGACCCAAGAAAAGTTAAAAGGTTGATTCAAATAATCAAATAAAACTGAATTTTGATGAGGTTAAGTTTAATGATTGGATATTACAAACTGCATTTTAAGACAGTTTTATTGATCATCAAATCAGCCATAATGTATTGCTAACTTGCACAAACAAAAGCGTTCACAGACACATAGCTATTCAAGATCTCCATCAGGATCCCTTTGAGATTCTGTTTCCCCAGTAAACTTGGTCTTATCTCCAGGCAGCTGTAATTTCTTGGTCCTTTGAATTCCCAAAACACTTTCTATCTCTTCCATTCACTTGTAAATTAATCCTGGATAGCAGGATGGCATTTATTTAAATCAGGCTATACTAATTTAATTTGCCTGTGTGTTTTGTTTTACCTACTATACATTAAACTTCAAGATGGCAATAAGTTTTCTCCAATCTTTTCTCTTAGGGTGCCATGCCATATATTTGGTTGCTCTCTCTCGTCTCATTGTACATGAACAGAAACATTTTACTGTTTTTCTTCAGAGAAGTATAACACACAATTCATAATTAACTACTACATGACTAACCTCAATAAATACTAATATATCTTAATCTCAACTTCATCAGAAAAAAATAAATTCTGCTGAATGCATAATTATGTATGAAAACTTATTTGCCTCATTTTCTAAGACAACTGGCTCATGGTATTTTACTTATCTTTCCATTTAGCATCTCCTTTGATACCCTATACATTTGAGAAAAACAGCACAGATGTCACCTCCTCCAGGAAGCTTTAACTAGTCCTCATTCCCCTCCTCAACCCATGCTCTCAGATATACTCCCATAGTTGCTGCATATCTCATTTCACATGACATTCTGTAATGTTCAGTCTCTTCTATATGTTCCCACTGTGCTATGATTACTTTTCAGGCAAGATTTGCACTCCATTCTATCCCTGGCATGACACACCATATCTGGTACATCAGAAACTATGCCACCTCCACCTAAAATGTGTTTAGAGATTTAATTTATTCATCCAAGTGTCTAGCCATGTGTCCGTATACCTGCATCCAGCATGATGCCTGTTAAAATATCATCAACTCATGCTGAATGGTGTGCTGTAATAATTTTTATATATCTCCTAATGTTTAGCACAATAACTAACACACTGTGAGATTCCAGTAACAACACATTTTGAATTGATGTGTATTTGAGAAGATCCAGTAAATAGCAGTGTGAAAAATAAGACAAAGGATTAAAGCTGGGCTGAAATATCAGCAATACTACTGAGGACGCAGAAGTACTGAAGAAAGGGCTTATTCTGAGAGTAAATGTAACTTTGAACCAGCTACTACAATTGTGTAGATTCTGTAAATCTACACAACCGCAGGAACTGCTAGACCAATGAAGTCTCCTGCTGTGTTCGCAGGTAGGTGGGGCAGGCAGGTAAGGGTTGTACCTCCTAAAAGCAGAAAAGTTTTGTTCTCTGCAGACAGATTGGCTCCACAGAGAGGAAAAGAAGGAGGAGGGTAGGCTGAAAGAAACTGAACTGTTCTCCTGGAGTTACCAATCTGGTATTATCTTCCAACTTCTCTGATGCAGAGTAAGTGACAGGGTAGAGACAGACCATACTTACTGAACTTTCTGCATATGGAATAAAATGGCAAGAGCAAGGGAGAGACATCTTTCTTTTTTTTTTTTAATTGAGTTATAGTCATTTTACAATGTTGTGTCAAATTCCAGTGTAGAGCACAATTTTTCAATTATACATTAACATACATATATTCATTATCACATTTTTTTTCTTTGTGAGCTACCAAAAGATCTTGTATATATTTCCCTGTGCTATACAGTATAATCTTGTTTATCTATTCTATATATGCCTGTCAGTATCTACAAATTTTGAAATCCCTGTCTGTCCCTTCCCACCCTCTGCCCCCTTGGCAACTCTAAGTTTGTATTCTGGAAGAGACATCTTTTAAGCACACTGAATGAATATAACAAGTAAACAAATGCATTTTTTATCAGATTCTTGTATATAGACATAAAATTCCGCCACCTTTTTTTTCTCTCTCAAGTGACTGATTAGTGGTAACTAAAAGCAGAAAACAACAAAATAACAAAAAAATATAAGTTCAGACCTGATTCTAGCAAATATCAGAAGGTGGGAAAACACAGTACAACCAGGAATCATGTTTGAAATATAGTGGACAATGGCTATAACGCAACCACTACTTTTGGATATGTGTCCTGCCAGCAGGTATGACTGTTAGATTTCAAAGCACTGAATATTTTCCAAATGTAATTCACAATTTATAAACCATAATAAGTTCCTTCTCATTCAGCCTCTTCATTCCTGCTGTCCCCTGACTAACTCTTGCCACTTCCATAATTACCTCATTCTGTCTTTCCATCTAGTCCCAGATCAGTTATGTTTTGACCTTCAGTATTCTTCAGGGACATACTTTATTTTTGGACATGCCATTTCTCCTTTTTCTCTAAATCCCTGTTTTATCTTGAGGGGGATGTGCACATGCATATGTCATACGTTTTGGACTGTTTCCTTGGTAGCATTTTTTTCTTGCAGCTCAGTAACATTATACTGCTCTGTTTTACAGAAAGCAGAAAATTTTAGGAGTTCAATTCAGTTTGTATTCCGAAGCAGTAACTGAAATTGTGTTTTGCTCCATTTGCTTACAAATAAGCAATTTATGGCTTAAATGAACTCTTTTAGTGATTACAGTCTTCAGCAGGAAGATATGGTATTTAATATCTTAAAAATAAACATATCTCTAGTAAATTTAGGGAGTCATATGATGAATAACATGTGGTTATTCATGTTGCAAAAGGACAAAAGAAGTTTGCATCACACCAAAACAATTATTATGTAAGAATAATGGTGGTATCATTACCAGTGGCAATGTCCTGTCTTACCAAGGAAGCACCCTGAAAAAGTAAGGGCACATTCTACCAAACTGACTGAACATAGTAACTAGTTCTGTTTTTACTCTCTGATCTTTAGGAGAGATACGATTTTGGTGAACCATAGAATAATTTAATTTTCATCTTGATGCATGAGTTTAAAGAGAAACAAATAGTCCAACTTACCTATATTTTGAACTTGTATTTTTTCTAATTGCAATTAAGTAACACATTTAGCCTATAAACATAAAGTTAAAATAGTATCTTTTTAGGTAAATTATTTGTTTCTCCATTAATTTAAGATATATTAGGTTATTTTCTAAAGTCTCATTTCTACAAAATTCTATTGCTGTAACATAAATTGTGTAAATGGCTAAAGTGCTTCAGAAGGTATCTCAAAATTTTTAGTAGTTTAAATTTAGTTCAGGACTTTGAAAGCCCTGGAACCATTTTATAAATTATTAAAAAGATTATAGTAATCAAAAGAGATTCTATAATAGCATCTCCATTGACTGGTTATTTAAAATGAAGTATAATAGATGATACATTAATTTTATTGGTTAAATTAATTTTGATTGGAATGTAACTGATAAAATGGCAATCATAAAAACTGCATAATATATAGGTTTTTGAGTTACTTGTTAGATGTGGTTATGTCATCAGATGTCTAGTAACTCAATACATGGTAGGAATTTACAGGTATAAATTTATTCAACTTCTCATTTTCACCAGTCTAGGTGCTTTAATGATATTGGTATTTTTTCTTCTATGCTATGATTCTGAAGCAATGATTTGTAAATTTGAGATATTATTCAAATTACTTAATTGTGAGATAACACTGCCTTCATCATATACCTGGAATATCATTTATCTATCCATTCTGTCAGTATTTATTGCTGTTGGTAATATAATAATCCTTTTTTTAACCATGACCATTTGAAATCTAGAAATTTCTCAGAATTAAACTTAACTGCCAATTGTTAACTTGGTTTTACTGTCCTTATGCAGCGATAGACCTTCATAGAACATAAGTAATCCAATGCCCTACGTTTGTCACAAATGTGTTTATTTTATTTCTACCAACACTCAGTTCACAAGACTTTCTTTCCGCCAGAATATTAAACAATATGCTCTCAAGTTTAGCCCCTTTCCGACATAATATCCATTATATTTAATGGGATAGCAGTGTGAGAGGAATATTATCTGGAAAGACTGGATAAAACTACTTTCTTTTGTTTTTAGTCCTAGGAGAAATTCTCACATTTTATCTTGGTCAACTTTCTTGGCATCTTACAATCTTTAGCATTACCTCACAAACACTCAAGACTCTGGCAAGTGGGTTCCTCTTGCTAGTTCAGAAGCATATTAGAATATAGAGAGGCAAGTAAACAGATGAACAATATTCCAAGTCAAGAGAAAGAACATTTAGAATGAGGGGTGGTGGGGACAGGTGGGTTGTTCAAGGACAGTTACGCTGGAGAACTTAAAGTAGAATGACCAGGAGTCAAAACAATGTTTTTTGATCCCAGTTGCTTATGTGAGATCCCAGAATATTATTCTAATTTGTGTAATAACCACTCTGTCATACATTATTTAACTTCAAAAAAAAATTATTGACCTTTTTCAGACATTGTACTAATAAATGGAAATTATTAACAATAATATTTGATACAAGCCCCCAGGGAACTATTGCTTACAAATAAGGAACAGAGATTCAGAATATATAAAAGAAATGTAATGATTTAGATGTTTATAAAGTTCAAGGTCAGCACAGTAGCAATAGTTCTTGTCTGTTTTAGGTTTCCAGCATCATTTCCTGTTTAATCTTATTAAACCTTATTAATATTTGATTTGAAGTACTGGAATGAGTCCTACTGCAGTCATCTTTGGGTAGCTGAGAAAATATTTACATGTATTATAGGTAAAGTCTTAATTGTTAATTAGACAGATTTTATAATTATCCAGTGTTTTTTTAATATATATATATATATGCATGTGTGCATATATATATATATATAACTTAATTAGCTGTTAGAGAGCTTGTTGAAATGACCTAGCAAAATTTTGTGGGTTAGAATGAAGGGAAGTTACGATGTAAGGAATGTAGTGAGTATTCATATACGCCAAAGATCCATGAATCACTTAACTTAGTAACTGACTATAAATGTTGAACTCCAGGAATGGTCTCAAGTATACCTGCTTTTCCTTATATGGGTAGCTACTGGTTCATGAAGCTTATGTATTCATAGAACTTGAAATCTTACCTCTGTGGAGATAACTTTGTGCCATTCATCAGCTTTATGGTATACCTGGATGCCGCTGGATCACTTAATATCCAATTTGTCATCTTTTCCCACAATATAGATTCTATGCTGACATCCTTATTATTACTCAGCTGCAAAATGATAGACTGACTCTTGTTACTTCACTTACTCGAACATACAATAATACTTCATCTCTTATTCCACATACCTATGGATTATTTTGTCTTCCTAAACGCCATAAACTTCTGCCATCATCTATAAGCTTACTGTAATGACTTATTCCTAACTCCAACTTACCCCATCTAATTCATCTAACATCTTTTTTTTAATAAATACACTTTTAAAAACATTTTTGAGTAAGTTTAGCATCTAACATACCTTTTCGCAGCATTTTCTCTAAAACATTATTTAGTCATGTCAATATTTGACTTAAATTCTTTCAATACGTCACTCAAATCTTTTGATTTTTTTTGTTTTATGTTGTACTTTTTTATGTTATACTTTTCTCAATATATACTGTGAACAGTTTGTACTCGCCTTTGTGGTTATCATATCATTCTTCTCACTTGAGATAAATTCTTGTCTATTTTTCCCCTTCCCTAACATCTCATTTTTTGGTAGAGCAGAAAAAAAACTCATTACAGTGATATTCGACTAGAACATTAGCATCCTTAGAGGACTCATTTCTTTTTGACATACATTTAGCTTAGGCATGCTTATGTGGATTATCATTTTTGCTTTGTTTAATACACATAATCCTTTTTCTTTTAGCTTAGATCTAGAGAGAAGGAGGCACATTTCTCTACAAATATATGTTCCTACAGCTTAAACACTATGCCCCACAATTTGTAGTCAATGAAAATATTTTAACATTAGAGATGATTGATGATAATGAATACTAGACAGTCATCAACACTTAATTACCAAACATTCTATAAAATACTTTCCGAAACTATCTGGGGAATATTACCTCTTATTGAGGATAAGTGAATGAACACTGCATTTAGATTATGTATACTCTTAAGATAAACATTAAACATAGCCCTGCAAGTGCAAAAGCCTGGTATTTTAAAGACAGTTCCTCTACTGATATATTCTGTAACTTTGGTTAAGCCATGAAACTATTTAAATACTGTCAGTACTAAATTATATAAATAATAATAGCATATAGTTAAGAAAAAATGAGAGGAAATTTACAAATGTCCTAAGCTTGCCAAAAGACAGCACACTCAAAATTAATTCAAAACTATAATTATTAATATTTATTTTTCAAAATTAAGTATACTAGAATAAATGTATTTATATAAACTGTCAGCATATTATTTAATGTTTTAGTTCATTATATAATTTTTTGAAATAGGAAATGAATTCACATGATTTTTATAAGAGTGTACATTTTCTGTGGGAAAAAACTCTGCTCAAAAACGCTGCCAATATTTTTTTAACAAGTTCATATTTATTTATTCATTTTGACATAAATCCTCAATATCAATTGCAATATCTGCAGATGGCATATCACATGAACAACCAGAAGAGTAAATGTGAAGGATTTAATGGTGGGCTATAGAATTTAATACAGACAGGAGAGACACAGCTTTTAAAGATTTCAGTTCATTTCTTATTTGATTATTTATGAGAAATAATAACTGAAAAATAACAATTCTGCTTAATAATATCATTTCCAAAATTTAATAAATATCTATTGCAGATAATGCATACTTCTTAGCATTTCAGGATATCTGAAACTGAATAGAGCATCTTTAGTCAGCAGGGTAAAACTAGGACTAGACAAGTTGGTCTGAAAAAGCAGTTCTAAATCAACACATTCTTATTCAACAGACAATGTGAAGACCTTCGCTAACTCTACCTACCCTTCCTGAACTCTTGCTTACCGTCTTCCCAGAATTTACTATTTATCAAGATGGTCTTCAATCTCAAAATTGTCCTCATTTTCTTAATTAGACCCATTTCTTCATGCTATTTATTTATCTCTTAAAAATTTTTCCATCCTACATCCAGGGGGACCTGTCCTGCCTGATGGACATATAAGTGAAGTGGCTAGTTACATATGCTGACAAAATGACAAAATTATGTAACTGTACCGACTGAAGGAAGAATTTGACCTTCAAGGTTCTTATGTCTAGTGGAGAACCAAATAAATAAACCCACAATGGAGCAAGAAATAAATAATTTCTGAGTGTTGTCAGAGCCTGTCAGTGGATTTCCTTGTAAGATGTAGACATGACCTACAAGCTTGAAGACCTTTGGAACTAAAAAAAAAAAAAAAAAAAAAAAAACCTCTAATAATTATAAATAAATGTAGGCAAGATTTATTGAACATTTAATATGCGCTTAGCATTATTCTAAATTATTTATACAGATTAATTTATGAGGATGTAAAGGACAGTTATGCACAGCTGGTAGGAGGCAGAGTCAGGACTTCAATTTAGACAATGTAACTCCTGATAATATGCTCTTAATTATTATACTATATTTGAATAATTAATAAGAATTCCAACAAAACTAAGATTTCCCTCCAGATTAGATATTTTGATGCCTAATATACAAACATATCAAGTAAAAATAATAGAAAATACTTTCATTTCTTTCAAAACCTTTGATATTGTTTGCCTGTTGTCTTTTTTTGGTACTCATAGCTTACCCACTGGATAATGCAACACTAGGAGAGAAGTATGCAAAGGGTCACTTCCTATGTAGTTTTAATTAGGAGCTGTTCATATCAAGAAAGGGCTGGGGAAAAACCATATAATACAGACAGAAAAAAAACAGTATGTGCAAAATAGAAAGATATTAAAGAACAACAAGGAAGAGTGCAAATCATACAGAGGTCATAAGGTGAGAATGTAGCACAAGAATGAATAAAACACTGACTAAAATAAGTCAGTGAAGGACTTAAGAACAGCATAGTCAGAAATATCTATGCTAGAGAGACCAGTTTGACTAAGGAATTATAACAGAATAGGTAAGAATCGTTGTAGGTGAACAGATTAAAATTGGAGTGAAGTAGTGAGGTCTGACCTAAGACAATGGCAGATAGAAGATGAGAAATAAATGCACAATCAAGAGTAAGAATAATGAACTAATGCCTTTAAGACTGCTTAAAATCAGCAGGCAAGTAAGGAGAGGTCATAGAAGACTTCTGGCCTGATCCAGTGGAAAGATTCTAAGCCTAAAATATATGAAGAAAAACAAATATGATGTGGGTTAGGAAGAAGAATTTGGATTCTCCTTTTCAGAAAATATTTGCAAACCTAAATTGTCTCAGGCATTGTGTATGACTCCAGATTTGTTGTGGTTAACAAAAGAAGTATTGTTTCTAACTCCATGAAAATAACATTCAACTTTGATAGAGCATATACAAGAAAGCTTAGAAATAGATGCAATTAAAATTTAGGATTAATGCAAAAATGGTTAAAGCAGATTTTAATGAGAAAGTGTAAAGCTGAGGACAAGATATTTTAAATTATGATTAGAAATAATTTATCTGAAGGGTATTTTCTCAGAGTCCTGAAAGTCGAGAAGTCAGTCAAATCAGCTCTCCTGTCAAGAGACTTCCAGTCATGTGGGAGTAAAAACCCAAAAGTGGAGAAACCTAAAGACGATGAAAAGGATTCTTTTGTATTTTGCACAGCAATGTTTTATGATTTATAGTATAAAGGAACTCATTATATTTGTGTGTATAGTAAATAACTATTTTTCCACTTTTTTATCTCATTTCCCTTCCTGCTAACATAAGATATCAATTATAGTCAACCTTCTATCTAAGTATTGTAAATACAGTACATCAAAAGAGAATCTAACCCAGGTAGAAAAGGACTGATCCTCACCTAAACATGGATAGAGAGAGTGTATATTTATTTGGGGGGAAGCTATTTGCGTGTTTTCACTGTATTTGGGATAGCAGTATCACATTATATAGAACTATGGTTTTGGTGTTGTCTTTATTTGTAAGTGTAGTTAAAAAAGATGGTTATGAATGCCAGATTGCCAAGAAGTGGACAGTATGACTTTGTTCTGTGTCAACATTGCTACACTTCAGGTACATTTTCCAGAATGCCCTTACCTATATGACTCTGGATCGGAGCTGACAAAATGGAGCAAGGCCATGATGTTCTGAAGGTTGATTGAGTGCCAGATGCTGTTGCAACATTTAGTTGCCTGTTACTACTGATCTGCTGGCTTATCTTGTTGGTGTGTAATAGCTAAGTCTGGGGTTCTCTTAGTTCCAAAGTCACCTCCTTCTTCAGTGCTTCAATTTCCAGGGCAGGTACTGCTCCAAGGTGGCGTGTCCAGCTTCCACTGCAGATCACCTACTTCATCAGTGTTGTAAGTAGTGAAAGATGTCTGTTTCAGTTTTGCTTCCTAAGGCCCAGGTTACCCTGATATGTTTCAGTCAGTGGCCAGCTTCCCCACATGGCTTGTTCTGTTTTGCTTCACAGCAACTTCAGGCAAAACACCAGATACAGAGGCAAAAGACTTCCTCATCAGCTCTCACAACTGTGTGAGGTATGATGCTTACACCAAATTCACAGTGTAACATCACTATTAGGGTCCTATTTCTCTCTCTGATCAATCCCTGTCTGATAAAATAAGTACTCCTTCTTCTGGATTTTGAGTTTGTATAAAATTGATACTATTTCTTTCATAAATGATTAATATAGTTTATCAGTGATATCATCTATACTGGAATATTTTTGTGTAAATTTTTAAATTATAAATTCAGTTTCTTTAATAAGCATTGAGCTAGCCATATTTTACATAGATTATGAAAATTTGTATTTTTCAAGGATTGTTCCATTTAATTTATGTAATGAAATTTATTGGTATATAGTTGTTCATATTCCTTATTAGCTCTTCAATACATTTAGGATATAAAAACATATCCTCTGCTTCATTCATGACTTTGTTAACTTGTGTTTTCTGTTTTCTTTTTGTAAGGCTTTTTTGGAGTTTATTAATTTTTCCAAAGTACCACTTTACCATTTCTTATTTTTCTCCATTTTCTGTTGGTTTTCAGATTAATAAACCCAAATTTAGGCTTTTTATTTAATTTTTTTGGTACTTATTTTGGGGCTTTTTTGTTATCTTTTTCTAGCTTCTAAGGAGGAACTTAGATTACTGATCTTACACTTCTGGGTTTTTTATCTCTTTTGTAATCATGTTTTAAATTAAAGTATAGTTAATTTACAATGTAGCATTAGTTTCTTGTGTACAGAGAAGTGATTCAGTTTTATATATATATATATATATATATACACACATATACACACACATACTTTGTCAAATGCCATGATTTAAATTAAAACATTGCCTTTAATCACTGTTGCAGCTACATACTATAATTTTGATATATTTATTGTTGTTATTATTACTGACTTAAATATTTTAGAACTTCTATTGTGCTTGAGGAATTCTCCCCAGGTAGAGGGCTGTGGCAGTACAAATTTTACCTCATAAGTGTTCTTTTCTCTCTTGCTCTACCAGTTGTCCAAAGTCTAAAAACAGGGCCTCATATGCACCTTGTTGAGGGTTATAGCCATTTATGTCAGGCTGACTAGTTTTCTACTAGCTATCCCAAGGTTCTGAGAAAGCGGTAATCCCCTGATGAGTGACTTTTCATTATGCAGAATAAAATTTATTCATAGAACAATTTGAAAAGACAGAAGAGACACTTTTGACAAATTAAAAGAATAAACAAGTAGTGAAACTTTTAAGAAATATTTTTCAGATATTTAGAGTATAAAATGTTTTCTATTGATTTTGAAAATAGCAAACATGCTACCTTGCAATATATGGCCTTTATTATGTTGAGGTATGTTCCCTCTATACCCAGTTTGTTCAGTTTCTGGTATTTTTGATCCTAGAAATACAATGTAGAAGAGCAGTTTGGGGACATCTGCAAAAACCTGAATGCAGATGTGAATTTTACAAAACATTATAGAATTATTGTTAACTTTCTTGGGAGCTGGTATGTTGTTAAATAGTTAGGTGATGCATGCTGAAAATATTGAGTGAATAGTCATGTTATCTCTAAGCTTCTTTAAAAATGATACAGACATATGTGTGTATGTGTATAAATGTGTGTGTATCAAACAACTATGGAACAATGCTAATACATTTTTATTCAAGGCGGAGGATAAATGAGAACTGGTTGGTATTTTTTGTAATTTTTTAGTGTACTATAAAAATTTCCAAATGAAAAATAAATCTAAGACTTCAACATTATTTCTAATAATTACCAATATATCCTGCTGCCTAGAACGATGCCTGGAACACAGTAGGCACTAAGTAAATATTTGCTGAACAAAAAAAATTTACTGAATTAATCAATTATAATCCTTTCATGTGGCTGGGAGATTAGGTATTTAATTATGAAAATAAACTAAAACTTATCTCACCATTGAAAAGTTACATAATAATAAAACTAAGTTTTAAAATATAATTATGTTACTATACATATAAAACTATGGTTTATTTATTATAAATTTTATTATTATCATTATTACAGTAAGTTATTTTATTATCATATTACTTGGTCTCTATAAAAATCCCCTAATAGATTTAGATTCACTCTTTACACTTGAAAAGATTAAGGTACAAAAGAGATTAGATAACTTGTCTTAATGCCATGTACCTAGTAAGCAGCAAATCTCAGACTCCTGCTAAACCATTTTGATTCTGTTGCTATTGTTCTTTTTATAACATTATGCTGTTACTTTCTAATGTCTGTATGTGTGTGTTTTTTTTTAAGGGAACCAGGCAAATTCAGCTCACAAACAATGCTTGACTTGAAAATTACAGAAAAAAATAGTCTTATTTACTCTTGACAAGGGAAATGTGTTTGAGCATTTAAGATACAAACCATTATTTAGTTGTAGCTCCTAGGCTGTAGTAGTCAGTGTCAACAGAGGTGAGTCCACAATTACTTTACCCATTTGTCTCATTTGACTGACAGTAATTGAGTTTGCTAAAGCTTAGAAATATTATATCACTGTAAGGGAGCTCTCTCGTTTCACTTTTCTTGTAGTCTCCTCCTGCTACTCTGATGGAAGCTGAAGGGATTTTTTTGTTGATGTTCTTTTACATGTCAATTTTACTTTCAATCCATTTCTGAAAATTAATAGCATTTACCAGGACACTACTGGAAGTGAACAATCAGCAACATAATGATTCACTTTGAATCAGGACTAAAAAATAATATAATTCTCCTAAAATTCTTATGTATATATTTTATCATATAATGAAGATCAGAGAACTGTAACTACAAGAAAAAAACAGTATAGATCATCTTAAAAAAGAGTCTCTTCCCATCAAGTGTGTGATTTATTGATTTACAGTCAGGAGAATATCAATGTATTATAGTGAAGATACTATTTTTTCCTTTTGTAGACATTTTGCTGTCTTTTATTGAACAATAAATAAATTCACTGTCCACTGGCATATTCATAATTAGATGAGTAGCATTTTTCATGAGTTACTTTCTGCCATTAATATTTAATACTCATTACTCAGTTTTAATACTCACTAGTCTAAAAGGGTCACACCTAAACAGTGTCTACTCAGAGATGAAAGAGTCAGACTCAATCACAAGCCTAAAAGAAGCTTAGATATACTAATTTCACTACTCAAGAATTATCTAAGGGAGCTCTGGCAAATTGAAATATTAAGAAGATTGGTAGTGTAACTATAGATTTAAATATGGGTATTTATTTCTCTTGTCTTTCATAATTTCCTAAAATGTGTATTGCAATAAGTGGTATAAAATTAGATAATCAGTGAAGAATGACATTCTAATGAATTAGTGGTTGCTTACATAAATTAAAACAACAGTTCTATCATAATACTCCCATTTCCTAATGCATATTATGTTATGCTTTGGAAAAGTCTGTATACATTTTCACATAACAAAATAAAAATATAGTTTATATGGTATGAGAGCCTGGTGTTTCAGATAATTATGTTGGTATTAACTTGCACTAATTTCTAAATCAGAGTGCCCCTGTTATTTAGTCTCATACAATTTTCATTGTCTTCATAGAACTTATTAAGAATTAATACACATTAACTATTTGTTATTTTTTAATATGATTTTATGTCTCCCTAGACCACAGTTCCTTGGGTTAACCACAGTTACATCCTAATGTTTACACAAGGCTTAACACAAAATGAGAACTTTATAAATGTTTGTTGGATGAATGATTGAGGGAGTGAATAAATAAATAAAAATCTCATCCAACAAGAAAAAGAGAAAAAATAATTTGGGGGACAATCACTAAAATTATGATTTCTTTTGTTTATGCCATGACTCTTCCCATTTATAATAAATAAAAATTTAATTTCCATTTAGTCTCATAAAAATGTTCAAAAATAATGAATCACTTAGCAGTGGGACATTGTATCAAGAGTTGGTAAAATACACTCAACCGCCTATGCTTGTATATAAACTTTTATTGGAAAACTACTATTTATGCCCATTTGTTTACCAATGATATACAGCTGACCTTCAGCTGCAGTGGCAGTGACAGGGAGCTGTGACAGAGCCTGCTCAGCCCTCAAAGGCTGAAATATTCATTATCTGGTCTTAATTCACAATCAGAGTTTGCTGGCCCTTGCTAGCTACATGTAGAAATAATATTTAAAAGCAATTAATTCACGATATTGTCAAATTCTCCCAGGTTCTTTCACTGTATATTATTTACTATTACTAATAAGTTTTTTGGAATAAACACTATTTAAAAATAACATTCTCAATGCATGGTTCTGTATGTTAATTAATAAGATTAATATCATAAATCTAAGCAATATGTTAAAAAGTATGAATCATTTGCAAGACACTACTGTTCCACTCTTGACTTTGTCCTTATCTTGAAATTTAATCCTAAAAATAACAAGACTAAAACACTGACAACTACATGCATAAAAATGTTAATTATAATAACATCAATAATAGTCGTACACTAAGGTATGTCTACATAATACATCCAAAGAATGCTAATTTTGATGGTTTTACTTAATCAAATATCATATAATTAAAAATATAAAAGTTACATAACAAATAGGCAATGGCATAGGATACTCACAGCTGAAGGTAAGAAGACAAAATTGTATCTGTACAAACTATGTATATTGAGGGACAAAAATGGAAATAGTCATTATAGGATAATGTATAATTTTTTTTCCTATTGGCATATAGTATTTTTATTTGCCACTGTGTTTTGTGCTTATACATTTATTTTTAATGAATTGAAACATATCACTTTATATTAGTGTTTCTTTAAAAGATGGTATGAAAGGAAATGAAGTAGAACATACAGAATAATTTTATAGTTGAGCTTGAAAAATTACTTGTGTATGAATTACTGTAAGATCCTAATAATAGTACAAAAGAAAATCATAGAATATTAGGGCTGGAAGTAAGAGTTGATTTCACTTACATTAGAGAGGAAAAAAAGTATAAATATGGTTAAGTGATGTTCCTGAAAAAGCATTGCTTATTAGTAGCTAAAATTGATCTACATCTGAAGTTTCCTATACTGTCAGGTGTTCTTATAATAAGCACCATTTTCGAGTGTTCTCACTTTAAGAAATAAATATAGTACAAAGAAAACATTTTATAATTTTTTAGTTATTCAGTCTTATCAATAAAGTAGAAGTAAGTTTTTGGTTTCTAATTTCAATGGAAAAATTAAGATTTTTTGGGTTCATGAAAATCAAAAAATAAGCACAGGAGTCTATTAATATAAGCAAAAATAATACCATATGACCTCTCTATTTCAATTTCTATATATTTATTTCAATTACTTTGGCTTTGGGAAAGACACACAACTTTCAATACCTCTTTCTTCATCTGCAAATCAGAAAAGTATCTGTACTCCCAAAGGAGTGTTTTAAATAATGCAGTCTTTATCCTGAACAACATTATCAAAATTTCATCACTTCAGTGACATTAGTTTTAATTCTTTAGGACACTAACACTAAATAGATGAAGTGAAATAAAGAACTAGTGAATTATAAAGATTAAAACTTTTAAAATATTATATTTTAAATAGTCATATTTCTGTCATTTGACAACTCTATACTGAATGTATCAAATATAGGATACATTTACATTTTAAAATAGTATTATTTTTATGTTTTGTATATGTATTTATTCATAACATTCACTGATCCAAAAACAGTTTGAGACAATTTCAAGAATATATACACAAGAAGATAAAATAAATGCAACATAATGGAGGAAGAGAAATAAAGGGGAAATAGAAGCCAGAAATGAGATTAGGACAAAAAATATGGTTAAGAGTAATGGATCATAAATTTGGTTCTATGTTCACTAACAGCAAAGGCAAAGGTGGAAGCAGCTCAACTGCAAAACTCTATACTATTTATAATCTAAATACAAGCAGTTAATGAGAAATAATTGTTCCTTGTATGGATACCAGACTGATTCACTTATGGTTTTTCTTTCCCTCTGAAAAAAATGTAGTAGAAAAAATATCCACAATAAGTATTGTTAAAATAAATATAGAAAGTAGTCTCAAAAGGCTAATTCTTAATCTACCCCTAAGTATAGGCCATGGTTTAATGGAAGATGCCAAAGTGGACCAGACTAATCTCTTTGACAATCTGTATTACCTATTGAGACATTTTAGAATGTCCAGAATAACAGATATTTAATTCAAAAATTGCTATCTTACCTGAAATTTCTATTGTGGAATCTGACAGAAAATTTGAAGCTGATAGTTTTGCTAATAAATGTTATCACCACATGCCTTAAAAGTGAACTAAGCTGAAGAAGAATTTGGCATTCTCCTATAAAAGTAATCTGTTGAATGAAGGACTACAACTTTAGAGAAGTTCATATTATCTTTTCTAAGAAGTGTATGGATGAAATAGCCATAAGAAACGCTTAAGATTATCTCAAAGAATCAACTTTTTGTAAACACAAAATTTTTTGTTTTTTAAATGTTTTAAAATAGATGACAACAAATGTCCATCTTTACACAAAATTTATATATGTAAATCAAGTTAATAAAAACATCCCTTGGAAAAATAAAACTTTCTGATGACTCCCACAATGTTATTTGGTTAAAAATCTATGCCTGGCCACAGGAAAAAAAAACCAACTATTACACAGTATTATAAGCTATTAGCAGTTAAAAGTTATAGTGGGGTGAGGAGGAGAGAACCTTGATAACCTTGACTTACAAAAGTTGAATACTGGTAAGAGTTGATTATTGGTACCTTTTCTGTTTTCATTTGTTAAAAATTCACCACTGTTTCACCCCTCCTTTTATCCACATTCTATTGCAATGTGACCTCATAAAACTTATCAAAATACGATGTCTACTCTTGCATCCTTGCAACTTAATTGGCCTTCCGATGTCTTTAAGAGCAGTAAAAGTTTCAGTCTCAGTTCTGTGCATAGGTTTCAAGAGGTCTTGTACAATTCTGTTTTATCTTTAATAGTCTGCACTGCCATGTGAAGAAGCATGGACTAGCCTGCTGGATGATGACACAAGCATGATCTCATTACTTCTGTTATCCCAGAATACTGCTAACCATACATTAGACATGTGAGTGAGGCCTTACTTGACCAGTCATTCTCAGGCTACCAGTTGACCACAGATGCTTGAGAAATCCCTGCCAAGCCTGCCCAAGAGAAGAGGGATTGCATACAGCCTTATACTCTTATGAGAAATAATATATGTTTATTATTTTAATCTGCTAAGTGTTTGGGGATGATTTGTCATGCAGCAATGGCTAACTGAAGCATGTCTTTCCTAATAGTTTAAAAGGAAATCATATTTTCCATTAAAGTTTTGAGTATTGCAGTTTTGAGTAATTGATGATATAAAGCCACGTTATTATCACTTAGAAGATTGTTTTCCTCTCTTGCTCTTTTCTTTTTCTTTCTTACCTTATTTAGGAGAATAGTGAATGCAACTGATATAAAATTATTAGGAAAACTAAAAATAAGGGAAGTTAGAATATCTTATTTTACTCAATTGGAGTTATGATAGAATTTTTCTAAAAATTATTTTCCTAGTTTCTTCCTATCCTTACCCTCATGCCTATACATTCACTTATTCCACATACTCTTTGATATACATTGATCTGCCATAGTCTTCTCCACAACATTCAATAACATCTATCTCATCTCATCTCAGACCTTTAAGTGTGTTGTTTCCTCAATATGAAATAATCTTGTCTCTAATTTATCTCTTACCTATTGTTTAAAATTGAGATAAAAATCAGCTTTTCATAAAACTCTATGCTCAGTACTATTTGCCCAACATCATTTTTTTTTAACAGCTAAAGTATTCTTGATGTGTTGCCATGGAACTCTGAATATAATATCATCATGTCATTCATGACAAATTTTAATTGGATCTTCAATTGGCTGTCTTCTGCTTAAAGACTTGCAGGACTGAGAAAATGTTTCAATAGTATTTTACTACCAAAACTTAGAAAAATGTGAAGTTCACAATGAGTGCTCAGTAACTGTTAAACATGTGAATTAAAGGTTAATTTAAAATTTAATTACACTAGTCTCAGTGACTGTTTTAGTATATGTTTCACATCATTCTAAGTCAAAATACATATGAACCAAGTATTCTTAATGCTAGCTTCAATAAAATATAAATCCTAAAATCTCACTGGTTTAATACAGTAGGAGTTTATTTCTAATTCATAAAGGATAAAAACATGTGTTCCTGATGGAAGTTAGAGTTTCTTAACCCTGGCTCTATTAATATTTTTGGCCTACATAATTTGTTGTGGTTGACTGTTCTTACAGGATGTATAACAGCATTTATAGTCTCTACCAAATAAATTCCAATAGCACCTTCCTAGTTAAGATGACCAAAAATATCTCCAAGCTTTGCCAAAGGTCTCCTAATGGACAAAATCAACCACAGTAGAGAACCATTGATATAAATGATTACAAGAATCCAACGTCCTACAATCTTATGGTTACAGTATCTTCAAAATATGACTTCCAAGTTCTCCAAGCTCTTATGCATCCAAGTGTTGAAGGAAAAGAGCAGGAGGGTAAAATATGAGCGACTTCCATGGCCCATGCATAAATATGGTGCAACTTCCTTTCACACATATTCCATTGGATAGACACATGGACACATCCAATTGCAACAGAGATTGGGGAAGTGTAATTGTGCTGTTTAGATATATCTTCTAAACCAGGAACTATATTTTTTAGAAACTGCTAAATGAGTCCATGTGATTAATTCTTTGTAAAAGTATGTGAGCATGAGAAATGTGTCACTTCTAGTATGAAACATTTAAGAAGTGCATGTGTCTTCTCCATATAATTTTTCACCAGACGTTAGCTGGTATGAATACACCCAAGCTCTTGGGCTTGGCAGTGACATACAATCTAAAATACCTGAACCACTGTATAGAAAGCCATCTTCCTAACACTCATGGTGGTCCATTATATGAGAAAGAAATAAAGTTTTATTGTGCTAAGCCAGTACAATTTTGAGTACTGTTTGTGATATAAGGCAAGAAGCAGCATTAAGTATGTACCACTCTACCTTTTCCAACATTAGTGCTCACCACTGTCATTTTTCCTTAACCTTCTGTCCCATGTTGATGTTTCTATGTTTATACATTTCATTTTCTGTTAGTCTTCTCTCAAATAGCTTCATCAAAGAGAATGCATAGATTTTACAATCTTGAGATTATAGCATATTTTTACAATACCTTCACTTTGTCCTGAAATTTCATCTTACTGACAAATAGTTATTTTTTGTTCACAGTTTATAAATGACACTTCAATGTCTTTCAGGGCTGTTAGTAAGAAATCCAATAACACAACTTATTTGTTAGTCTTGCATTGAAGCTAGAAAAAATGGTTTCTTTATTCTTACTAGTAAGGAAGTTCCAATAATCAATCTTGGAAATCAGTAAGGCCTTTAATTATCTTAATAACCTTTTCTTCCACTATATTTTAATTCTGGCCTCTCTACCATCTTGTACTTTATTTTTGCAATGGAAAACATATTCCCAAATTTATAGTTCTGAATATAACCTCTGCCATTTTGTTTCACTTATGACTGTAGCCTGTTTATATTTGCATTCATTTCTTTGAAATATTTCATGTATTTAAACATTTTGGATGTCAACATCTTACTATGACCATCCTCTTTAACTGATCTATTCTTTTTTTTTATTTTAATGCTTAAAAGTTGTCTTTCTCTCTTTCTTCCTTCCTTCTTCTAATTTCTTTCTGCTTCATTTCTTTTTTTAACCACAATACATTTATTTATTATTATTGAATGTCTCATTTATCTCATCCAGAACTCTAGTTCACTGAGTTTATGTTCTGATTTTCCAATGTGATCTACTTTTCTTTGGTTGCTGCACCACCTATGTGGATTACTAATTTATTTTGTTAGCTCAATGCATCTGGTGGACTAAAGGCTGATTATTTGAATGATACAATGGATATCATAAAAGAACTTAACCATATTTAGGAGAAATAAAGGAATCTACAGTCAGCCCTCTGAATCTGCTGTTTCCAAATCCACAAATTCAACTAACTGCAGATCAAAAACTATTCAAGTTCTTTATATATGTTAGATAGTACTCCCTTATCAGTCATATAACTTGCAAAAATTTTCTCCCATTCAGTAGGTTGTCTTTTTGTTTTGTCTATGGTTTCCTTTGCTGTGTAAAAACTTTTATCCCATTTGTTTATTTTCACTTTTATTTCCTTTACTTTAGGAGACCGAGTCAAAAAATATTGCTACAATTTATGTCAAAGAGTGTTCTGCCTATGTTTTCCTCCAAGAATTTTATAGTATCCAGTCTTATATTTAGGTCTTTAATTCATTTTGAGTTTATTTTTATATATGGTGGCAGAAAGTGTTCTAATTTCATTCTTTTACATGTAGCTGCCCAGTTTTCCATACCTATATAAACAGCTCATACAACGCAACATCAAAAAAAAAAATCTAAAAATGGGCAGAAGAATTGAATAGACATTTTTCCAAAGAGGAAATGCAGATGGCCTACAGGCCCATGAAAAGATGATCAACATCACTGATCATTAGGGAAATGCAAATCAAAACCACAGTGAGATATCACTTGTATGTGTCAGAATGGTTATCATCAAAAAGTCTACAAACAACAAATCATGGTGAGAAATGTGGAGAAAAGGGAACCCTTGTACACTGTTGGTGGGAATGTAAACTGGTGAAATCATTGTGGAAAACAGCATAGAGGTTTCTCAAAAAACTAAAAACAGAGCTATCACATGATCCAGCACTTCCACTCCTGGGTACATAGCTGAAAAAAAACAGAAACACTAATTCAAAAAGATTCATTCACCCCAATATTCATAGAAGCATTACTTACAATTCCCAAGACACAGAAACAACCTAAGTGTCCAACAACAGATGAATGAATAAAGAAGATGTGTTGTATATTTTATATATAAAATATATATATACACATACACATACACAATGGAATACAACTGGACCATAAAAAAGAATGGAATTTTGCCATCTGCAGCAACATGGATGGACATTAATACTAAGTGAAATAAGTCAGATGGAGAAAGATAAATATTATATGTTATTGTTCATATGTGGAATCTAAAAAAAAGAAAACAAACTAGTGAATATAAATAAAAGAAACAGATTCATAGACATAGAGAACAAACTAGTGGTTACCAGTGGGGAGGGGGGAGGGCAATACAGGAGTGGGGAAGTGGAAGGTACAAACTACTGGGTGTAAGATAGGCTCAAGGATGTACTGTACAACATGAGACATACAGTCAGTATTTTATAATAACTGTAAATGGAAAGTAACTTTTAAAATTTAATAAAAATTTAAAATTTTTAAAATAAAAAAATACACTAAGAAAATTCCAGACAGTTTTAAAAAGTAAAATTTAACAGGGATGTTGGGGGGAGGGGGAATTGGATGAAAGCAATTAAAAGGTACAAAATTCCAGCTGTAAGATAAGTAAATACTAGGGATGAAATATACAACATGATAAATATAATTACTACTGTTATGTGTTATACAGAAAAGTTGTTAACAGAATAAATTCTAAGAGTTCTCATCACAAGAAAAACATTTTTTCTATTCATTTAATTTGTACCTATATAAGATGATGGATATGCTCTAAACTTATTGTGATAATTACTTCATGAAGTATGTACATTAAATTATTATGCTTTATACCTTAAACTCATACAATGTTCTATGTCAATTATCTCTCATTAAAATTGGAAAGAAAAAAAAAGCAAAATTTGGTTTTGTCATGAGTTGGTAACTAGTCACATAACATTTACATTGTATTTACAACATTTTACATAACATGTATGTTGTACTAGCTATTAGTAATCTCCAAATGATCTGAAGTATATGGGAAGATGTGGGTGGGTTATATCAAATACTACATAATTTTATATAAAAGACTTAAGCATCTGCAGATTTTGGTATCCCTGGCAGGAGGGGTTCCTAGAACCAATTCCCAATGATACCAAGGGACAACTATATTAATATAACTAATAGCAACCAAATTAATAAGTTTTATGCTCTTTTAACTCCCCTCCTTATTCATGTATCACCAAATAAGATTGTCTTTGTTTATTTAATTAATACTGAAATTTATGGATCATTGAGCAACTGAGTCAAAAATAACAGGCCTTCATTTCAACAAACTGTGACTAATATGACTAAAAAGTATTTACTGTAGGTCATTAAAAACAACAACAAAACAAAAACATCAGCAAAACCTTCTCAATAAATAATTTGAAAATAATAAAATAGTTAGATACCTAATTCCTAAAAATCCAAAAATATTAATACCTACAATACTTAAAATCATTAAACTCTCAAAATTTTTAGAGTTATTACATCTTAAAACATATATCCAAGAAAATGAATAAATCCATCATTACACTGTCCTTTACTTTTATAAATTCAACAAATCAAAGATTTTTTTTTTAAACATAACACAACACACACAAAATGAAAAACACCTTTCCTGGGCCTCACTAATTACGTCATAGTGAAATTTTGCCTTCTTATTTTAAGATCTCTCAATATTGCAAGAAAACTTCTTGTTGAAATTTCTCCAGTATTTACTAGAAAAATAAATTATTCAGATTTAACACAGAGACCACTATTAGAAGTACCTTAATGTTAGACAGTAGATTCAAAGGATAAAAATATCTTTCTTCAGAAATTAAAGTTTTTCCTTGATTTGAAAGCTAAAGTAAAAATACATACGACTGCAGATGTATATAAAAAAGTTATATTACTTATATGCGCAAGTTTTTTAGGTTTAAAAATATCATTATAAGAAAAGCTTCATCTTGCAGTTTGAAATCATGTGCACACCTATTCGCAAACTCCTTCATGTTAAAATTCAAAAAGAGTGGCTCTGAATGAAATTTTAATGGGTGCTGAGTAGGTTCCATTATTGAGAACATAATCACTATATACAGTGCTTTGCCCAGTTAATAATGCAAGAAAACTAAATGGCAGGGCTGCAGTGAGAGGTGGTCACAGTTTTAATGATTGCATGCAAAAGGTTTCATAAATCTCCACTCAAATAAAAGACTAACTCCTGAAAGAAAGTGGCATTAAAGTTGGGAAGAGCTGGCAGAACTGATTACAAATAAATTAAACTAGAATATTCATATGCATTTCCTTTAAGTATTTTTTCTCTTGATAGTTAGAGAGATATCTATTACATTACTTGGCCCATAACTCAGAAAAAGAAGGAAATAAAGAGATAGGCTGTAGAGATATACATATTATATAGTGATAATATTTATACATTTATGATGTATCACTATCTATAATATGTATATATCCCTAATACATATGTATGCATTAATTTTGTGATTTTTTCCCTTTCTACAAGTAGAATTATGCTTGAATGACACTTGATAAGATATTGAACAATTAAATATATTTTTTAGAATGATGACAGGCATATGTATAATCTTTGCCCTTGAAATGAATATACACATTCAAATTCTAGGGAAAATTATGCTCATGAATGTATAGATACAGATGTCTGGTAATTAAGGTGCTATAATTGCCTTATAATTAGCTCTCCTTTTAATAATACAGAAGATACCAAATATCTGTCACAAATAGCACAGCAATTTTTTATGGATAATGTATTTTTATATTTCCTGAGTGGACTTTCTACCAGAGTTCAGCTCAGAAAGTAGAAATATTTTTTAAGATGAGGAAATTTCATATAGCAAATTATGTGCTTATCAAAATATTGCTAGGACTGAAGGAAGAAATCCTAAGCTGAGTCTCCTGTAATAACTCCTGGACCTATACAGAACTGACTTACTATGGAGAACTATCTCCGAGGACACAATACGGTGGAAACAAGTATCTCTGTCTTTACTAACACAGTCCAACCCTCAAGAGGCTGAAGATGTGCTCCTGATGCTGCAGTCCAGGAATTGGACACCAGATCAAGGTGCAGTTCCCTTTGCTTGTCAACATCTAGAAAACTGGAGTTAGGACCATGTAGCAACAAAGTGGGTACCCTCACATCTCCAGTAGTTGTTTGCCAGTAGAAATAGCCAAAAGCTATAGGAAGGTGGTTTCTGCTTAACTCTTGCCTTTCAGATCTTGCTGCAATTACATGGTAATCAAATGGTGGAAACTAATTTGCATTCAGAACCTTAGCTGAAAGGGAGTCTGGGAAAAATAGGTTTTAGATTTCAACCTTGTAATAAATCAAAGTTTACATAAGATAATAAATAGAATGCCTAATATGAATCAACTATAACCAGCATAATCCCTACATGTGAATAAAATATATTTTAAATTGTAATAGCATGCTATACTAATATTTCCTCTTTGAAAACAAATACATCTAAAATACCAGAGTACTTTGTTTTGGCAAGAACAACTATTCCAGAGGAAAAAGAGACATTTCTCAAAAAAAAGAAATTGAATGAATCTGGCAAAGAGAAGTTAAAACAGGTGACAACACAGGAATAACCTAAAAGACTGTTAGAGTTTGACAGAGACAAAGTCAGTGTGTTTTGGGATCAGCACCAACTGATGATAATGTGAAAATTAAAAGTCAAACTGAGACTACTCACGGTTAAAGATCATTTCCCAAATGTTCACCTACTTAAACTCAGAAGGTAATGAACATTCATGGAGGTAGGGGAAAGCATATTTTAACTAGATATTTACTCTATCATGTAACATATACTGATCCTTTTTAAAAAAATGTTTCCATGGAAATTATTTTAGCCACTATATTAGTTTCCTATTGCCTTTGTAACAACTTATCACAAACTTAGTGGCTTAACACAATACAAATCTATTATCCTACAGTTTTGCAGGTTAGAAGTCTGACATGGGTCCCGCTGGGCTAACACAAGGGTGAAAGCAGGTTTGTATTCCATTCTGGAGGTTCTAGGAGAGAATCTGTTTCCTTGTGGCTGCCAACTTGCCAAGGTTTCCAGAACCCTTTGGGGCCCTTCCTCTATCATCAAAGCCAACAGTTTTACACTTATCAGTGTCTTTTTTTTTTCCCCAATCACATCTATGTCTAGTCTGCCTTCCTTTTCTACTTTTAAGAACACTTGTGATAATACTGTTCCCACCTGGATAATCCAGGAGAATGTCCAAGTCTACAATCATAGCTGTGAAGTTCTCTTTGCCATGGAAAGTAACATGATCGCAGGTTCTGAAAAATCAGAACATGGGCATTTGGGAGCACTCATTATCTGCCTACCATATATGCTAAGAGGAAAAACAACAAAAATTGAAATTTCTAATGCACAGAAAAGCTCTTAGTTGTGATACCTAAGAGTCTCACGTTATATATCTTATTATATGTTTAATAAAAGGGACACATTTTAATATACCCTTTGAAAATATCCAAAACTTCATCATCAAATATATACATTTAGATCAATCTGGTTGGAACATTCAAAAATACATTTTATTTCTTGGTAATAACTCCATGTGAAAAATATTTTACTTTTCAATGATTTTATTAACAAAGATAAGATTGTCCATATGCTATGAAAATTGGCTCAGGGAATTTCTGAACACCTAAATTACTTTTTAACATTCAACTGTAGATTAAACCTAACACTTGGATTTCTTTACTCACTACCTATCTCACTACCTATAATATAGAACATCACTGTCACAAAATATCTAGAAATATGACTATTACCTGTGTCAGAATTATTGTGTCTATTTGAGGATACTGATTTAGATAAAACTAACCTGAAGGTGATTTCAGTTTGGAAGAGAATATAAGAGTTACAACATGCAGCTTAGAGGTTTTAGTTTCGAGGGTAAAGAAAGGCTTTACTGTTAACAAAAACATAACATGGAAACGTGAAGGCAGAGATTAAACAGGAATGAGAAATAAGCCCTGCTTAGTATGTGTAAACTGATAAAATACAGATGTGTGACTCCAAAAAATCAAATTAGGTACGGACACAAAATATCCATACACAATGTGTAATTCTCAGAGGAGATGGAGGTATATATGTGTAATTCACATTTCTGTCAAAGTAGATTAAGAATAGCATCACTGCTGTGACTAGAGTTTCCACAGGCCTCACCTGTTAATGGGGCACCATTAACAGGAATAACTTCTATTTCTCAGGGCATTTTTCCCACTGGCTAATATAGAACATCAGCTTCCCTTCTGGTCCCTGCTTTTTCCACCTAAGTGTCTTGGATTTCCCAGGTTGTCTCTCACGTGGAATAAGTCCAGACAACACCATCCTCTGACTATCACTGCCCCTTCTGTTGTTGGGTACTGTTACTCTCATCACTCCTGGAGGCTGAGTTCACTGGAGAAAAGCCCTGTGAAGGCACTACTGCCTGCTGAACATGGTGGTTCTTTAATAGGACACCACTCCATTCACTGTTTCCCAGATCACACCATACATGCACTAGAAATAGCCATAAACTCTTTAGTAGAACAAAATGGTAGCATGTCTTACTATTCAGTGTGGAAGTCTGTTTAAAATCTACCAAGTCCTAGTGCTGAAGTCTTAAAAGACAGCATTTTGTACTAACACATTTCTCTATTTACTCAGTCCTCCCTTTCCCGTGGATTTAGAGGGGAGAAATCCAAATGACTGATTTCTTCAAATTCATTTTCTCTCTTCTCCCTGACCACCAAACCTTTGTTTTTTCAGACAGCCTTCATTTTTGCCTTCCAGTGAGTTCTCTTAGGAGAGCCTCAAACCACTACGCAAGCAGACTTCTGCCTAGACTTTCCCACCAACTCATCAGATAGGCACACCCTTCTGAACAATAAGACACAGCTTAAACTTAAGCTGAAATCTATATGCAGTCATAACACATATCACCTTTAATGTCAGAGCTGTGGCAGGGTACTGAAACTTTCAAAAAGCATGGAAATAAAAAAGTGGGTCAGCACACCCCATGGATTTGAAATTGAAAATACAGTCACCAAATATCAAGTTGATCTAGCCAGTGTGGACAAACTATAAATCCAATCATATAAAGACCATAAATATGCTATTTCTAATTTTGGAAAGGATAAGTATCTACAACATAGTTCTAGGATATATTGGGCATATCTATGTCTGAATAAGGACAGAATAATTTCTAAAATTACTTTCACTTCACCCCAGACTTGAGATATGCCCTTTCTGTGATCATCCTGCATTCTGCAGAATCTGTCGACAAATACCCAGAATAGCTGTATATAGTGAAAGGATTTTTCTGGAATTCACTTTATCCCTGTGAAGCACATCTGCACCAGTGTTTCCCACCTGACAGTATTTCTAGCCTCTCTGCTGAAGAAAATGTTCTGTTCATAAAACTGAATACAATTCTTCTCCTACACATGACTTTTAAGATATTTGTGGCTGACGTCACCTCTCTATTCTCATAGGAAGGAAACATTTTGAAAATAATTGCAAGTTGACTAGCTGTTTAATTTTAATATCTGACATACTAAATTTATGTATAGAGTGTGGTTTAGTAAGTTAAGTCAGATACCAGGAAGGAATAAAAAAATTGATTAAATATGCCTGAATTTAACACCATATTTTATACAGTAGAGTAACTTAAAAGAAACTTTTGTTGATTGTATTACTTTCCCTTTAAACATGTTATCTGGAGGAAGGAGATCAAGATGGTGGGGTAAGAGGATGCTGGGCTCACCTCCCTCATGAGCACATCAAAACTACAATTACATATAGAGTAACTCACTGGAATCAAACTGTGAATTAGCAGAATAGCTCTACTTCAACCAAAGTTATAAAGAAGATCCATGTGACATCCGGTAGGAGGAGAGGAGAAGTGATTTGGTCAGAATCCACACCCTTAGTGGGAGACACAGAAGAAGAGGATATCACAGGCTTTGGGATCATCCCTGGGAATCAAGAGGTTTGTTCATGTACTAGGCACTTAAACCCCAGGTGCAACATTGGGAAGATAAGCCCCTTTAGTGGTTTGAAAACCAGTGGGGTTTACCAAATTGCTGTAAGAAATCAAGACTCCACTCTTGAAGAGTGCACAGACAGTTTTGCTTACTCCCAGGAACAGTGTGGAGGCAGCAGATTGAAAACTGCTTGGGGCTCTGGCTGGCTTACCAGGATCACTCCAGCATGCCCCCAAACCCCAAAATAGGCTCATGCTCCAGCACCTCTTGTTCTGGCACTGCTCACCACTAAGGAGGAGGCTGCCTTTGTCAGTGAGAATACTCATACTTGGAGAAAAGAGAGCCCCGTTGGATCTCAGCCCTGCCTCTAACCAGCACAAAGGTAGCTATGACCAGCTCTCATGTCCCTACACACATAAGATAGGTTCAGGGCAGAGACCACCATCACTGTAGTGTGCATTCCCATGCATACTTGGGAGAGGGTGAGACCATATCAGTGGTGTGATACCAACCCCTCTGGCCCTGACCCAGCTTCTAACCAAGGCACACACACTGGGAAAAATATGAAACCAGCATAGAAGTGGCAACCCCAAGCTATCAGATCCCAGCCATGTTGCAAACCAAGGCAGTGACTGCCATAATACTCAGGAGAAACTCAGATTTGCATCCGGATTTGGCTCTGGCCCCTCCAATTTAAGCTGCATCCCCCACCAAGGAGATGGCTGCCAGCCTATGCTCACTTCAGATCCAGCTTTTGTATGCAAAACGTTGTGTACACACAGACTGCATAAAAACATTTCCACATAAGGACACCTCTTCAAGAGCAGGATAGGTAACTATTTCACCTAAATTCACAGAGACAGAGAAAGTGAAACAAAATGAGAAGATAGTGGAATAGGGTTTCAAGCAAAAGAATAAGGAAAAAAAACTCCAAGAAAAACAGATGTAAATAATTTACCTGATAGAGTTCAAAGCAAAAGTAATCAGAAAGCAAACTAAATTGTAGGAAAGAATAGCTTGAACACACTGCGAATTTAAACAAAGAACTAGAAAATATAAAAATGACCAGTCAGAGCTGAAGAATACAGTAACTGAAATGAAAAATATACTAAAGGAAATTAACAGATTAGGTGAAACAGAAAAATGCACACACGATCTGGACGACAGAATAATGGAAATCATCCAATCCAAACAGCAAAAGGTAAAACAAATTTAAAAAATGAGAATAACTTAAGGAACCTCTAGGACAACATCAAGTATACTAACATTCACATTATATGGGTACCAAAGAAGAAAAGTGAGAGAAAAGTGCAGAAATGTACTTGATGAAATTATGGTGGTAAATGTCCCAAACCTGAAGAAGGAAACAGATATTCAGGGACAAGAAGCACACAGAATATCAAACAAGATGAGCCCAAAGAGACCCACACCAAGATATATCACATAATTGAAACAACAAATGTTAAAGGGAGAATTCTAAGGGTAGCAAGAGAAGAACAAAGAATCACATAAAATGGAACCCTCATAAAGCTATGAGCTGACTTCTTAACAGATCCTTTGAAGGCTAGGAGGGAGAGTCATTATGCATTTAAAATTCTAAAAGGGAAAAACCTACCACCTAGGATACCCTATCCAGCAAGGTTATCATTCAAGATTGAAAGAGAGGTTAAAAAAACTCTCAGACAAGCAAAACCAAAAGAGTTTATAGACACTAAACTGACTTTACAAGAGGTGCTAAAAGTGCTTCTTCAAGTGAAAAAGAACAGACTACAACAAGAAATAAGAAGTTATTCAAATGGGAAAATCTCATTGACAAATGTAAATATATAGTAAATGTTATAGATTAACTAAGTGCAAAGATTAAAAGACAACAAAAAAGGAACAAAATATAACTACAATAAACAGTTAATGGATAAACATGAGAATTAAAATATGACATTGAAAACACAAAATGTGGAGGAACAGAGTTAAAAATGCAGATCTTTTAGAATGTTTGAACTTACATTACTACCAGTTTTTAAAAAGTAGATACAGCTGTAGGTCAACATACATAGAACCCATGGTAACCATGTATCAAAAACCTGTAACATGCACAAAAATGTTAGAGAGAAAGGAACATAAGCATACCACTAACACAAATTATGAAACCACAAGAGAAGAGACTAAAAGAAGAGAAGAACAGGCAAAACTACACAGCAACCAGAAAACAAGTGACAAAGTGGCAATAGTACATACTTATTAATAATTACTTTAAATGTCAATGGACTAAGTGCTCCTATCAAAAGACAGGGTGGCTGATTCAATTAAACAAACAAACAAACAAACAAACAAAAAAAACAAGACCCATCTACATGCTGCCTACAAGACTCATTTCGGAGCTATAAAGACACATGAACAGAAAGTGAGGGGATAAAAAAAGATTCCATGAAAGAGGAAATTAAAAGAAAGCTGAGGTAGAAATATTCATATCAAACAAAGCAGATTTTAAAACCAAGTCTATAATAAAAGACAGAGAAGGGCATTATATAATGATAAAGGTCATTATATAATGATACAAGAAGAGGAGATAACATTCTTAAACATATACACACCTAATTTAGGAGCACTAAATAAATGAAGCAAAATTAATAAGACATAAAGGGAGAAATTGACAGTAATATAATAATAGTAAGGGACGTTAATGCCCCACTAACAGCAACAGATATAAAGTCAATAAGGAAACAGTGATCTTAAATGACACATTAGAACAAACGAACTTAATAGATGTCTACAGGACATTCCATCCAAAAAGAGCAGAATACACATTCTTTTCAAGTACACACGAAATGTTCTCTAGGATAGACCACATGCTAGGCCACAAAATAAGTCTCAACAAACTTAAGAGGAGGGAAATTATATAAAGCATCTTTCTGACCACATATAAAGCATCTTTCTGATCACAATGGTATAAAACTAGAAATCAGTAACAGAAAGATAACTGGGAAAAACACAAACATGTGGGGACTAAACCACATGCTACTAAAAAACCCAATGGGTCAGTGAAGAAATCAAAGAGGAAATCATAAAATACCTTAGGACAAATGAAAATTTAAAGACTACAACTTTCAAAAATCTATAGGATGCAGCAAAAGCAGTTCTAAGAGGAAATTTATACAGATACTGACATATTTTAAGAAATAAGAAAACTCTCAAATAAATAATATACCTACCATTTAAGAAATGAGAAAAAGAAGAAAAAAGAAAGCCCAAAGTCAGCAGAAGGAAGAATATAATAAATATCAGAGAGGAAATAAACAGAGATTTAAAAAGCAGAAAAGATCAATGAAAAAGAAAACATTGACCACATTTAGCATCTTTAATCTAGGTAGATTCAATATGTACATGATTAAAAAAAACCAAAAAGATCAGGGGGATAAAACAGTATTATTGCAAGATTATTATATTCTAAGTGAGATAATAAAACATTGACTGGAAGTAGAATATAATGGTTAAGGATGTGTAGTGTAATTCTTAAAACCACCACCAAAAAGTAATAAAAAGTGGTATAGCAGAAAAGTCAATATAAGAATTAAAATGGGTGTAGAAAAAAATTTATCCCCCCAAATGCTAGAAACAAGGAACAGAAGACAAATTTGACACAACAGAGAAAACAGTCAGTAAAATGTCAATACTTATATGTCAATAATTAAATATAAATGAAATAAATCAATTAAAATGCAGTAGTTCTCTAACTGGATAAAATCCAAAGCCATACCTTGTAACTGTCTCCTAGAACCATACTTTTAACATAGAAACACATATAGCTATAAAGTAAGAGAACAGAAATAGAAATACCATGTGAACATTAAGAATAAGAACACCTGAATGGCTGTATTAAGAACAGACAAAATATCCTTGAGAGCAAGGAGTGTACCAGAGTTAAAGACTAGTATTTCATAATGATTGAATGGCAATTCATCAAAGAGACATATCAATTGTAACTACATATGTACCTGGTAACACAGTTTAAAAATATATTAAGCAAAAATTGACAAAATAAAGGGTTAAGTAGACAATTCAATAATCTTACTCAGAAAATTTTAACATTATTCTCTCAAATGACAGATGAACCAGAAAATAAACTGTAAGAATGCAGAAAAACTGAAAAGCACTATCAAATACCATAATTATGTTAATATAGAACACTATATTACACATTTTACATTTCATTAAAGTGAGCATAGAACATTCTGATCAAGTTTTCATTACCTTACTCAAACAATAAGTCTCAACAAATGTCAAATAATTGAAATCATAATGTACATAAATGTGGAAACCCAAATCAATAATGATAGTAATAGATAATAGCTGACAAAATAAAGTGAGAAACCATAAATTCTATACTAAAGATATGAAGGAGATGGCAGGAAGCTCCTTCTTACAGTAGAATGCCAATTTACATTACAATGGAGATAGCAAATTGTCAGTGGATGCTAAAACCAGTGTAAGAAACTCTCAAGAGGAACAGGATATTGAGACAATGGAGTCTCAAACTATATCCCCACATATTACCTATTAATTATAAAGAGAAAAATAAGTTTATAGTGGAAAGTCCTAGCATATATACTTTATTCAAAATGATCATTTAATACTACCAATACTAGAATAATCTCACCACATACATACTAATATAATGCACTGAGAAATACACAACAGTTTTGTAGTATTCTTGCCAAAATTGGAGAACTCAAATCTAACCATGAAGGAACATCACATAAACCCAAATTGAGGGACAATTTCACAAAAATAAAAAACTGGTTAGTTTTTGTAAAACTCCTGGAAAACAGTCTTCAAAATACATGAAAGAAAAATGTTCCAGATTAAAGGAGAATAAAGACAAATAATCACTAAATGTAATGTTCTCCTAGAGTGAATCTGAGGCAAGAATGAAAAATATGTAAAAATATTACTGGCACAATTGATAATTAATAGTTCACTTGAAAAAGTATTATTGATTAAATAGAAATATATAAATGTTGTTTTAAAATTTTAATATTTTAGTATGGTTAAATGAGAAAATGTGCATGTGAAATGTGCACTAAGGTTTTTAGTGGTTAAGGAAAATAATATCTTAAAGTAACTCTCTAGTTCATAATTGGTTCCTGATGTTAAAATTATAAAAAAAAAGATACAAAACAGTATAGGGATCATGAAATATGTTACTGAATTATCTTCAGTCCTTACATTAAAGATTAATATTTATATATCTAGAACATATTTGATCTTAGTGAAGCCTACAAATGAAAATAGATTAATTGTGATTTCCATTGACTTAAAGTGTTAACTATTTATAAGCTATTTTGGTATTTCTTGAAACAGGTCAAGTTATATGTGTCAACCTTTCTCTTATTTGAATCTTTATGTTAACAATCCAGAAACAGTTATGTTTTTAAAGCGAGAAGAATCTAATCTATCACATCTAATATTTTTCATTCAACTGTTTGGTTTGAGCACTTACAATTAATTAATTTCATTTTTAATTCAGTGGTATAGGTCTTCTATTTTTAGGTTTTTCTATATTTTCCACTACATTTTACTAGCTGCCTGGCTTTGGATTGTTCCTTGTCCTCTAACTGTGTGTTTCATCAACACAATAATAGTTTCTGTATCAAATAGATATTGTGATTAATCAGAAACATAATCAAGTACATAATAAGTCATTGCCAATTGTTATTAAGTTGAGGCAGTACATGTGGTTTTCCAGAGACTAAAGCCACATTGCTTAAGTTCAAGCCCAGCTTTGTTACTTCTTAGTGAGTGACTTAACCTATCTTTGCATCAGTTTCCCCACCTGTAAAATGCAAATATTAATAATATCAACTTCCTGGGGTTACTATATGCACAAATTCAATTAATGTTTATAAAATACTTAGGGCATTACATAGAAAATAGTATGCAGCTCTTACGTTAAGTAATGACAATGATAACTCTAACTCAATCTCAGGCTGATATGTGTTACCTTCATGTTTCTTTCCTTACCTTTGGCTAGCTCAGCTAACTGTAAGTACCTCAGCAGAACCCATATTACTTTAGAGGAATCTGAGTGCAGTCCTTTTAAATTCACACAAAGCATAAGTGCAGTCCCTTGGGGCTATAGACATCTGTATTGCCAACGTTTTCACATCATTTTCACAACTACTTCATTTGGTTCTCTTTGCTAGAGACAGTTTCTTACTTTAAATAGCTCTTTACAACTGTTAATACATGAATTTGCTGAAAAACTCCTGTAGTGAATTTATATTGTGTGTATTTTCACTCAACATACTTTCATTTCATTAACTATCTCAGTGATAAAGTAGACTTAATGTCTAAATGGATATACAAAGTTTTAAAAAAAATTGACAAACTTAATAGGTACTATGGTAGACCACTTTCAAAGATGGTCCTCTCTGATGCTTGCCTCTTGGGTCATCTCCTTTCCTTGAGAGTACGTCAGACACCACCACCTTTAACCAACAGACAAGCAGTATGGTTATAAGCCATAACCTCCATGATTAGGTTAGGAAAGACTGGCATTTACCTCCTGCTAACAGACAGGTTCTATTGCCTTCTTGGCTTGTAGGATGTAATTAGTAAGCTGCCATATGAGAGAGGCCCACCTGTCAAGGAACTAAGGATAGAATCAGTCCAACAAACCACTAGAAATTGATTTCCACTAACATGCTGCTCAGTTGAGCATTGAAATGACTTTGGCCCAGAGAACACTATGTAACCTATGAGAGACCCTGAAGTGAAGAACCCAGTTAGGGCCCAGAAATACAATCACAGAAACTGTGAAATAATACATTTATGTCAAGCCACTAAATTTGGGGCAATCTGTTATGCAGAAATAGAAAATTAATATTGTTTTAACCATAATGCGACTAATGAGCCATGTTAGGGTGCCTCTGACTATTTTAGGGTAAAATATCTTTGACAGATTATATATATTGTTTGTTTTGTTAGGAGAAATGATTTCTCAAAAAGAGATCCCCTTAGATCCCCAAGGTAATTTTATATCAGCTTGACTTCTATGTCATCAGACAGTTCGAAGTAAAAAAACAAAAATTTAGTTTTAAACCAGTATTTTTATACTCCATATAAGCAAAATCTTAACTGAAAAACTCAGTTAATCGTTGTGGTCTGTATTTTTCAAAACTATAAACAGAGTTTTCCAAACATAATAAACTAATACTAAGAATAAGTAACTTGGCCTTTCTAAAGAATTAAGAGCCCTTTGAGACTGGATCAGTCTTGAACCTGAAGCTGTCTTTGGAAGTTGCTGAACCACTTTGTACTATTATATTTGTACTTTTTTTGGCTAATCAAAATTATAGTATATTATTAGATAAATCCTAGTTATATAAAGGGCCACATTGCTTATAGTTTTATTTCATAGTGATTAAATCTATACTATTATCAAAATTATTTCATTAAGTGAAGTTTGGAATATGTGGAGTCCACAATGGGTATACCTAATTTCTACTTTTCCAAATTGCTTTTACATATTTTTCACTCATTTCCCTTATATTGCTGCCATTGAGAAGGGCAATTCATTTTGTAAAGTCTTTTTTTTTTCCAGTTTACCTTGTAATGAATCGATTTCATACCTACCACATTTTTGTAACATATCATAGCTAAGCCAACCACATAACTAAACATGCTTAACTCATGAATTATTTAAAAAAAAACACATATTTTCCTTGATCCTGGAAGTTGTTTTAATATAAAAGTAATTTTTTTCTAATCATTTATAAATAGAAATTTAAGTTATATTTACTGGTTCAATTAAATGGCATTGTCTTTGATGCTGTTATTTCAATGTGAGTTTCAGAGACATAATATATTTTTAATTTCTTTTTTGAAGATCTTAATATGAAGAGAATCTGAGTTATAAGTCCGTATAAGCTATAAAGAAATTAAGAGTATCATATTATATTTTAATATGCATATTGTCATTTTACCCTGAACTCTAATCTTTGCTCAGCTGTAATATAAAATTAGTCTATGCAAGTGTGTGCATATTTAATATCTAAGTTCATTGTTTTATTAGTTCTCTGATGTAAGTAAATATTCAATAAATACCTGGAGGAGTCATAATTCTCATGTGAGGTAGCAAGTAAGCTCTTAATGGAATACATGACTGCTTAATTATTACTCCACATAATATTTTGTCTTAATTTGTTCAGGCTACCAAAACACAGTACCATACAGTGGTGGCTTAAACAACAGAAATTTAGTTTCTCACAGTTCTGAAGGCTAGAAGTCTATCAGGTACATTTTTAATTTCCAAATCTCATACACTAATGAATACTATTTGGAAACACTTAAAAGGGCTATTTATTCTTGATCTAGATTTAGGTAGGCAGCATGCAACTCAATATTTCTCTGACCTCTTCAGTATATTTCAACATAATTCATTTTAATGACTTCGTTTATTCTAAGAATTGAAAGTTGCTATTGACTCTTTTCTAGGTAAATCAAGTAAATGAGGTATAGCAAAGACTGTTCTGATCTAAGTTGGCTTTCCAAAGAATGTGGTTATTTCAAGGAGGAATTGATACAGAAATATAGGGAGAATAATAAATTTCTCAGCAACAGAAATTTCCCTGTTCCTTACTCCAGCAAAATTGTATTTGAAGCTACTAACTCTAGGTAATAATTTAGAACCAATTAATTTGCTATATATTTTATACAAAATGTTTAACCTGTAACTAAGGGAATTACCACTTTGGTACCTAGAAAAAAACCTCACCAGAGGATTCTGAGTACTACATTCAAGTGTAAATAATTATTGCTTAGATTTCAATTATTTAAAAGATTTCAAAGACTAAACAAGTTTTAAAAGATAAGGGATCAGTTATTGGAGTTATGAAAAATCTGGGCTCAAGTAATAAAAAAAAATTCCTGGGAATACAGGATCACATTTTCATATAAAACCACTCACATTTATCCTGTGGTTAAGAGGACAAAGAAGGGAAAATACCTCTCATGCAAGAATTATATTGCTAATGTGTATTAGACATAAAGTAAAGAAGCAACTCAATCATATCCTATAATTTGGGAATTCTCTAAATATTTTCTCATATAGTTTAGCTTTTGTAGTATTTTAATGTATCTTTCCTAATTCCAAATAATAATCCCTATACTTAGAAGCTCTAAAACTCCATTAAAATTGTTTCCTGAATATGTATGTGTATATATATGTTTCTTTCTAAAATGTTTGTTAATGCCTTTCCTTATGTCTCTGACTTCTTACTTATGAGCATGCAAATATGCATGTAAATACTTAAATGATTGATTTTAATAGTATATTTAACAATACTAAATAGAAAGATGTGAAATTACTTTTATTTAATGCATGTTTTTTATAAAAATTTATTTTTATAAATAAATTTTCAAGTAATATAATAGGGAAACATATTACTTTGTTACTTATAGATACTTATTATCATATATCTGAAAATCTCTTAGATTAGTAAATAGAACATCTCTTTCACTGCACGTATATGTGCATGCACATGCTTCTTAACTTACTTTTGTTATAATAAAAATTAAAAATAGAACTACTATATAATTCAGCAATCCCACTTCTGAATACATACATATTCGAAAGAAATGAAGTCATTATCTCAAAGAGATCTGCGGCCCCCATGTTTACTGCAGCATTTTTTACAGTAGCCAAGAAGTGAAAACAACCTAAGTGTCCATGGACAGATAAATGGCTAAAGAAGATATCATACACACACACACACACACACACTGGAATATTATTCAGCCATGAGATGGAAGGAAACCCTGCCATTTGTGACAATGTGGATTGACCCTGAGGACATTCTTCTAAGTGAAATACAGAGAAAAACAAATACAAAATGATATCACTCACATGTGAAATTTTGAAAAGCCAAATTTGTAGTAACAGAGAGGAAGACGGTGGTTAAGTTAGATAATTTTTTAATTAAAAATATCTCCAGATAGTAAATATAGTTTTGAATTATTTATATGTATTTATTTACATATGATTATATATATTTATATGTGCATACATCTACCACCTCATATTTGACATAAATCAAACACTACTTTCAAAAAAATTAATACTTTAGATTTAATTTTTATAAAAAAGTGCCAAATCATATGCATTAAACAATTTTTATGAAAAATTTCTTACTCTGGCTGTTACTAGTGTAGTTTTTAACACATAATCAGTGTTACAGGTTTTTTTCCCATTTTTGTATACATAGTGTTAAGGAAAAGCTATTAAGTAGAATATGTTCTTTACACATGAAAGATAGATGTTGAATAAATGTTGGTAAATATCTGCAAGATCAATTAAAAAATAATATCCTGCTAGTAATTCCAAATTGCAGACATAAGGAAAGTAAAGAAACTAATTGTATGTAGCTTGGCATGTATCAATAAAAAATAAAAATCCAGTAAAAATGTTTTTTGTTAGAGTTCAACATGTATTGGTTATTATTTACAAGGGAATCTCACCACTAAAATAAAATATTTATTAAAAAATAATCATCCTGGATACAGAGGCACTGCAACTAGTATTTTTGAGAAATTATCACTGTCTATTCAGTCTATAATGGCTATTTACCTTTAAGGTTTCAAAGAATTAATACCATCCTTAAATTCAAGAGCAGTGAGAATTTCAGCGTCATCAACTTTATCAAAGTATAGTCTGACATCAAATGATATTTTTTGTTTTTTTGTTATTTGTTTTGTTATTGAGCTCCAGGGTCAATATATTTTCTTCTGAATTATCAAAATAGAGTACAGCTCCATTTGTAGTGAGTGAGCAATCAAGAACAACTCTTAACTGCTACAATACTCAAACATTTTCACATCTTACTATCTCTTTTGGAATGTATACAGTTTAAAAAATCTTCCTTGAAATTAGAAACAGATGAAATCACTGTTAAAAAATAAAGTTGTTGAGTCATTCTCAATTTGTTTTCAAATTTCAACACAGAGTTCCACTTTTAGATGACAGCACTTTCACGTTCTATGCACCTATACTTTGTGGAAGTAGTTTGCCAACTGTGCCCTCGCTGTTCCAAAGACCTAGCTCCCTTAGGACCCTCCTGGAAAAAAGGGTGTAAGAGAGGGAAGACAGAGATGACATTGGATCACATGGTCTTTTTAAATGTGAGCAGCTCTGTTTTCACCCATGTTAAATATGAGATTTCTAACTAATTGTTCTTTAAATAAAGTATTTTCTGATTAACATATCTTAAAGGAGTTGGAAAAATAAACACTGTGGCACATTTTTAAACTTTAAATGAAAGGTGGCCTTTGTTTTATTATACAGTTACTTGATAGCTCAAGAATTCTCCTAAAATCATGGGAAATTCACCTTGGGTGTTGGAAAACTAGGCTTGGTCTACAGTTTTATGGTATCACTCACACACACACTAGCAGAGAAAAGAAGTCCAATCATGGAGACACAGTGTGAATCTTCCCTGAGAAAGTCAAGGAGTCTTTTAATTTCCTCTACAATATCATCCATCAAAGAAGTTATATCTGTTACCATCCCTTTTACATAAATGATTATATTAGTACAAACAGATTTATTGTCTTTATAATACAAATTCGAACATGTCTACTATAAAGCTTAATTTTTATGAAATCTTATTCTTAGGATGAAATACCTACGTAATTTTTCTGATTGCCCATTTCCTTTATTTGCACAGGCTCTTAGACATGTTTCTATATGAGTAAATAATCTGCGATATGAAGAAACCAGAAAAAGAAAGGAAAGGAAAATAAAACTTCTGTGGCCATTAATCACTAGGGTGAATTACATATCTCTATTTCATCAAAGCCATCAATTGAAAGACACATTATCCAGTTTATGCACTCCCAAGAAAGAAAAATAAACATTACCAATTAAACTGTGTACATTATCTATGGTAGGACTGACACTAATTTTATAAATATTATAATGTTAAGTATATGTACCTAATACAAATGAAATGTAGAAACCATTCATTTGATTTTTACAAACACACAACATAGGATGGATTATTAGTCCTCTTTCTAAAATGAGGAAAAATAGTACAAAGCTATTAAGTAACAAGCACAAAAGTGAGAAATAATATATAGTACAGTCAGAATTCAGAATCAAATTTGTCTCTATGGACCTCCTTCTCCCTACAGATTTCCACTTCTTACTGTGTTCACTGTTGATGTTCCACTGCTGTCTCACTTCTGCAAATACCTCTTAACTCTTATTTAATAGCCTTATATGCCATAATCTACTAAGTTATAATCGACTATGGTGGAATCAAGATATAATCAATGGAACAACCGAACAGTAGATTCCAATATATCATTAAGTCATGATCACTAAGAAAAAGATACTCCTTCTCTATTCTAAAACCTCAAGAAATGATTTTGAAAGATTCCATTTCATGGTATTTAGGCCAACTGTAGTACTTTGCACTTGCTTTGACCATTTGGATAAACTGTCAAAACAACTATGGGGGCTGAACATCCTAAGCATTTTTAACCCATATACCACATAACCCACATAATCCAATATATATGGTTTTGGCTATACCTATCCATGCACTGAGTGTAAATTTTTTTTTTGCTTTTTCTGTAAGAAATAAACTGAAGAATATAGAATCCTTTTATGAATTTCAACACTAAGGCCTAATAAAATACAGTCAATAACTTATATACTTAAACAAACAGTAATATTAATGTATGCAAATATTCATTAAATGCTTACTGTGAACCAAGAACTAATCTAATTGACTTTTTTTCTCACTAGTTTATTTACTTCTCACAACAAACATACAAGGAAGAAATAGCTATTATTATGCCCATCTTTTAGATAAGAAAATTAGGATTCAACAAATATTCCTTGAAAGAGTTAAAATTGTAAACTGCAGAATTTATACTGGTTCCACAGCTGAGACGTTAACCTATCTGCAATTTTTCTTTGCAAGAAAGAAGGAGAAATGGGCTGGAATGCTAGAGACCAGTGTTGAAGTTCAGGTTACAAAGTGAATACTGGAGACTGATCAAATCACTTTGCTTGACTCAACATGACTTTGGAAAATATTTGTCTTTAAACATGATTGTTCCAGGTTCACATAAACTTTAGCATGGGTTTTCCTTTGGCTGTATTTCCTCCTCCCTTGCTCAATTTAACCTTGTTGGCCTACGTCTCCTTACTGACTCTGCATGAACATGCTCCTTTTGGCTCCCAAGTCTCCAAATTCCATTCCTCACGTAGAGTGTGATGCTTTCTTTTCTGCTTCCAGAGCACCCTGTGCACACACCTATCAGTACATTTAATTTACAATATTCCTCAAAGTCTCTGAATTGTTTAAAGATGAAATGGTGTCTTATTCCCCAAGTGTGAACAGAGAGCCTAGCCCTCATGAGCCTGGCATACACGAATGTTAGATGAAAGAAGGAAGAAATGCATGAATGGACATCAATTTACTCATTTATATGATAAGGAATTGAGGATAGTTGAATACTATGATTCTCCGTGACTCTAAAATCCAGTCACTTCAGCCTTTGTTGACATACTAGAGCACTCAGTAAATACTCAATATGAATCTTTCAACCTCAATCTCCATTACACATTTTGTTGCTTTCTTACTTGACAAAAGCCAAAGCACGTATGGCCTAAGCGTGGAATCCTTTTCATTTACTAGTCTCCACTGCAAATAATTAGGCCCTGTGATTAACATATTGCTGAGAAAATGTTGGGGAAAGCATTATACTACTTCTAGGTATGGCTCCTAAAAAGTTCTGAGGCATCCAATGGGTCTCTTTGGCTCCTCAGTCACACTCATGGAGAGATCCTTAAAGACTGTATCATGGAGGCCCCAGGGGACCATAGAACAATGAAATAAAACACCTTTAGTATCTTGAGTCATTATTTACAGGAGAGTGACCAGGAAATTTCATGTGACCTGTGTCAGTATAGATAATCAAGAAATCTCATAAATATTTCTTGTGTAAGTCAATTAGATTTTTTAAATTATTTTATTTTATGTATTTATTTATTTTATTATTGAAGTATAGTCAGTTTACAATGTTGTGTCAATTTCTGGTGTACAACGTAATAGTTCAGTCATACATATATGTACATATATTCATTTTCATATTCTTTTCTTTATAGGTTACTATAAGATACTGAATATAGTTCCCTGTGCTATACAGTATGAACTTGTTTATCTATTTTATATTTATTAGTTAAGGAAATACATAACATATGGAAATCTCAAACTCCCAATTTATCCCTTCCCATCCCCTTCCCACCCTGGTAATAGTAAGTTTGTTTTCTATGTCTGTTAGTCTGTAAATTAGTAAATTAGTTCATTTGTCTTTTTTGTTTTGTAAATTAGTTCATTTGTCTTTTTGGGGGGTTCCACATATAAGTGATATCATATGGTAATTTTCTTTCTCTTTCTGGCTTACTTCACTTAGAATGACAATCTCCGGGTCCATCCATCTTGGCTGCATATAGCATTATTTTATTATTTTTATGGCTGAGTAGTATTCCATTGCATAAATGTACCAGAGCTTCTTTATCCAATCATCTGTCAATGGACATTTAGGTCGTTTCCAAGTCTTGGCTACTGTATATAGTGCTGCTATAAACATTGGGGTGCAGGTATCTTTTCAAATTAAAATTCCCTCTTGATATATGCCCAGGAGTGGGACTGCTGGATCATATGGTATGTCTATTTTTAGTTTTTTGAGGAATCTCCACACTGCTCCATAATGGCTGCACCAGACTACATTCCCAACAACAGTGTAGGAGGGTTCCCTTTTCTCCACACCCTCTTCAGCATTTATTGTTTGTAGACTTTTTAATGATGGCTGTTCTGACTGGTGTGAGGTAATATCTCATTGTAGTTCTGATTTGCATTTCTCTGATATTTAGTCATATTGAGCATTTTTTTCATATGCCTATTGGCCATTTGTATGTCTTCATTGGAGAAATGCTTATTTAGGTGTTCTGCCCATTTTTAGATTGGGTTGTTTGTTTTGTTACTATTAAGTTGTATGAGCTGTTGACATTTTTCAGAAAACTAGAACAAATAATCCTAAAATTTATATGAAATCACAAAAGACTCAGAACTGCCAGAGCACTATTGAAGAAAAAGAATGAAACTGGAGGAATAACCCTTCCAGACTTTAGACAATATTACAAAGCCACAGTAATCAAAATAGCATGGTACTGGTACAAAAGCTGACATATAGATTGATGGAACAGAAGCTAGTCAGTTAGTCTTCAACAACGGAGGCAAGAATATACAATGGAGTAAAAGATAATCTCTTCAGCAAATGGTGCTGGGAAAACTGGACAGCTGCACATAAATCAGTGAAGTTAGAATACTTCCTCACACCATACACAAAAATAAACTCAAAATAGCTGAAAGACTTAAACATAAGACAAGACACTATAAACCTCGTAGAAGAAAACAAAGGCAAAACATTATCTGACATAAATCTTAGCAATGTTCCTCTAGGGCAGTCTACTCAGGTAATAGAAATAAAAGCAAAAATAAACAAATAGGACCTAATTAAACTTAAACGCTTTTGCACAGCAAAGGAAACCACAAGCAAAACAAAGAGACAACCTAAGGAATGGGAGAAAATATTTGCAAAAGATGAGACTGACAAGGGCTTAGTTTCCAGAGATTTTTTTAAAATGGAAGCTAATAGTAATTACTGTAATTCAGAAGCAAAAAAAAAAAAAAATTCAATTTCTAGAAGACTAATTTTATTTATTTATAATTTGGTTTTTTTTTTTTAGCCTGAAAAGAACAAAGTGTTGAGATTTAATTAACAATATCTTCATCTGCATTTTCCTGTTAGATTCTCTAATTATGAGTCTAAGCTGTGAATTTGTGTAGTCTTGGGTACACTGGTGCCCTTATTAATGCAAAGTGTAGAAACAGTAAAGTTTCAAATTGACAATAGATCCTTTAATAATCAATGGACGCCCAAGTATATGGTAGGCATTTGTAGCCATATCAAAAAAAAACAAAAACCACTAGGCAAAAAAGTTAGAATTTAGAATGTTTATCTCTTGGTGGGTGGTATTATAAATATATATCGAAATGCATTTGATCTCTCCCTACTGTTTCAGTTTTGCTTTGTTAAGAAGAGATGATATAAAACCAAAAATACAAAATACAACAGAAGGAGACCACACTATATAACATCATTTATGATAATTTTTTATCTCCAAGATCCAATATTCTACAAAGCTTGACATGTTTTATCACCTTGTAGGTTAAATTTTAACCTTCTGAACCGTAATAACAGATATCTTACATAGAAAAAATATGTAATTGATAATTATAATTCCTCAAGAGTCTTTAAAACCACAGTTCTTTTAGGTCATTATAGTTTAAATCAATTGCTAAAGCACCTAATGTTGATACTGGAGTATTTAAAATATTGCACTTAATTACCTTTACAGGAATGTTCCTTTCAAATATTTCAGATGGAACTTATGACAAAGAAAGAAGTAAATTATCTCGTAACTTACAATCTCAGTAAGTAATGATACTGACATCTAATTTTTTGTCTTAAATTTCTTTATTCCCTTCTCTGCCTCCTAACATTTCACTGGCTTCTTGAATTGTCTCTTTGTTTGTATATAGATGGCCCCTGAATTACAATGGTTTGATTTATGAGTTTTTGGCTTCATGATGGTGTGGAAGTTATACTTGTACTTCAAATTTTAAACTTTGATTTTTTTCCTAGGCTAGCAATACACAGTTTAATACTCTCTCCTTGTGATGCTGGACAGAGGCAGTGAGTCACAGCACTCAGTCAGCCACGTGATCACAAACATAAACAACAAATACACTCAGAACAATTCTGTATCCACACAACCATTCTGTTTCTCACCGTCAGTACAGTATTCAACATATTACAGGAGATATTCAACATTTTGTTGTAAAATAGGCTTTGTGTTAGATTGCCTAACTGTAGGCTAATCTAAGTGTTCTGAGCATGTTTATGGTAAATTGTACTGAGCTACGGTGTTTAGTAGATTATGTATGTTAAATGCATTTTTGACTTGATATTTTCAACTTATGAGGGCTTTATGGGGACTTAACCCCACAGCAAATTGAGGAAGATCTGTAGAGACAGATGGCAAAAAGAGTAGAGAGAGGAGGAAGGAAGGAAGAGAGGAAAGAAGGGAGGGAGAGAGAGAGAGGGAAAAGAGAGAGTAAAGAGAAAAAAGAGAGTGAGGAAGGGAGAGGGACAGAGTGGGAGGGAGAGAGGCAGGAGGGAAAGGAGGAATAAAGGAAAGAAGAATGGGGAGAGGGAGAGAAAATTATTTTTGTGACGTGTATATAGAAAAGACCTGGAAACACAAGCTCTCCATTCAGAAAAAGAAAACAAGAGAAGAAAATCCACAAGTTTCACACAGCAGTTACATTTTAAAATATTCAAAACCTTGGAAAAAATTCAGAACGTCAGAAAGTTAGGCATATGTTGAGTGATAGGGCATCTGAGGTCACCCCTAGAGATCACTGTCTAAGTACAAATGGATTCAGTAATATATTTAAAACATTACAGTCAGAAAATGGATAATAAATGAAATAGTTTAAAGAGAAAGACCTTATTATCCTAGGTAGGAGGGAAAAACCTGAAAGCAGCATTATTTTTCTTGATTTTGTCTAAAAAATTGCAACTGCTGTATTGTCCAGAAGTCTTTGGAAACTAAGAAAACTTAGGTTAATAAACTTTGAGAACAATTGTCAGTGATGTAAACAGCCTGTCTCAAAAGAGCATAACTTAAGTAATGATGCTAATATTGACACTTTTCAATAGATAATAAACACAAATGTCTGTGCTCTAATAAGAACCTCCTTAATTTTTCTAACTCATTTTTAATGGTATGTATGTATGTATTTATTTATTTATTGTAACTTTTTTTATTGAGTTAGTCATTTTACAATGTTGTGTCAAATTTCAGTGTAGAGCACAATTTTTCAGTTATATATGAACATACATATATTCATTGTCACATTTTTTTTTCGCTGTGAGCTACCACAAGAATGGCATTCATTTGTATTTTTAAAAATCTGATTATCAGTACATGAATCAGCACAAATCTGTTCTCACCACCATCATGGCTCTTTACTGCTCTGACACTTAGGATATATACTTCTGTCTTAGTCTCAATGTGTTTAATATTAAACAAAGAGGTTCTTCCCTTTAAATGTCCTGACATCTTAAGTCCATTTTGATAAAGCCTGTTGTGGACTGAATTGTGCCTCTCCCAAATTCATGTGTTGAATGAAGTCTTACCCCCAGTACTTCAGAATGTAACTATATTTGGAGATAAGGTCTTTAACGACATGACTAAGTTCAAATGAAGTTTTTGCTTGTTTATTTGTGTCAGGGTGGGCTCAAATCCAATATGACTGGTGTTTTTATAAAAAGAGGCAATCTGGATACACACACAGATCAAGTCACATGTGCACACAGAAGGATGACCATGTGAAGACACCGTAAGACGATGGACATCTGCAAGTCAAGGAGAGAGGCCCCAGAAGAAACCAACTCTGTCAACTCCTTGACCTTGGACTTCCAACCTCTAGAACTGTGAGAAATTAAAAAAAAATTTTAAGCCACCTAGTCTATGGTATGTTGTTATGGCAGCCTGAACAGACTAGCAGAGATCCTAAGTTTTTCTCCTAATACTTACTAAATGTTGCAAAGAAAATGTACACAATTTTATCTCCTTTTCCTGAAAGGACCAATATGAACATTTATGAGATAATGATTATAAAATGTTAGGAATTCATAAATATTTGAATTGCATTATTAGCTATGAACACTGTTTTTTTGTTTGTTTGATCTCACAGGTATGTTTATTTATGCATGAGGGCAGCAGCACATCCACAAGTCAACGTGACATCCCATATTCCCATCCAACACAGCCAGACTGAGGTTCCATCCACATAAAGCTAGTTAATCGTGACCACAAGCAGGCACAGGACTGGAAGCTTTCAAGTCTTTACTTCTTTTATGAGCATTCCTGATTTTATAAACAATGAACCCATCAACCCCACTGCTACCCCAAATCTCCTGGTAAACTTGGGTATAGTAGGGCTTCATGGGGATCCAAACATTCTTAAGACTTCGAAGCATCTCAGCACAGGACCAGAGGCTCAAGAAATCCCAATCCAAAACCAACAACTCAGAAAGGTCATTATGAAAATTGATTTTTCAACGTTCAAATTTTTATTGGTCCATCATTTGGCTTTCAAATTAAGAGAGTATAGGAGATTAGAACATTGTTGAAAGATATGCAGTGCCCTTCTTTCCTTTATAGAAGTGTCAGTCCCTGCCCTCTCATGTTGGACTCGGCAACATGCTTGCTTTAGCCAATTGGATATTAATAAATGTGATTCAAACAAGTTTGAGTTGTGCCTGTGCAGTGGGGCACTTGTGACAATGTTTTGGCCATGGAGGAAGCGCCCCCTTCATTTTGAGCCTCAGAATATACTCACATGGAACAGACCTAAGGCCAACTCACAGTGAAGAGCTAAAGCCAGTTGAACCCCAGCTTCTGTAAAGCAGGGCTGCCCAGCTGAGTCCAACCAAGATGATGCAAGTAAAATGCAGATGCATAAAATAAAACAAATGGCGGCTGTTCTAATTCACTCAATTTTGAATAGTTACGCCATGGTTGATAACAGAAAGTATGGCTGCAATCAATAAAATAAAGATGATTCATTACAACATAGGCAGAACTTTTCAGTAATTTCCAACAAAGCATTTAGGAAATCAGTATTCTTATTGAAAATTCAATTTAAAATATTTATATATTTTCAATGCCAGAAATAACAGAAGCTAATGCTAAAATCTAACACTTCTTGAGCACTTATTTTGTTGTGAGCACATCAGCCTCTGATCATTTTATTTCATCTCAATGAAGACCCCAAGATTAAGTATGGTGATTATCACATTTTATAGATATTCAGTGATTTTCATAGAATTATAAAAACAATACGCCAATATGCTGTGGAGTTGGAATTTAAACCCAGGCAATCTGCCTTCAATGCCTGGGTTCTTAATTTTTATGACACATTCAAATATCATGGGTTATATATTTGAAGATGATTTTATAAATTTAATTGCCACTCATATATAATGTTTGTATATAAAAATGTTTTTTCTACACTATACATAAAGATTATGCTTATTATATATCCTACCACAGATGAAGAATCTTACCTATTTAAGAAATCTCTCTCATTTTATGCCTAAGTAGAAAAAAAGTATAAATATATTCTCAAATTCTTATCATTAAACATGACAGCTTGCATTTCAACATAAGAGGAAACAGAACTGATTGGGAATTGCCAGGATAAACAGCTATACTAAAATCAATTGGCTTAGTAGAGTTTTGCTTTAATGCTAGTACCAAATTGATGAAAACTGAGTGAAAATATCATTGTCACTGTATCTCACAAGTGACCTATTCAAGAGTATCACTGGACAAAGAAAGATGTGAGACATTCATGTTAATGGGAATTATCAGAGCACTGGAGTTACTTTCAGAAAAACTGGATGCTTAAAGAATTTTATAATAGTTGAGAAGGTCTTTGTAACTGGATCTAAAAGAATCCAGAATCTTCTCAGATCATTAGAAAGCATTCTGGCAAGCCCTGAAATATAACAGTCCTTTTAGTCTTTAAAAATTGCCCCCAATACCCTACCCCTATGCTCCACCCCACTTCCAAACGTCCAGGTTCAAGTCAACAAAATATAGTCTCTAGAGAATTTGCAGGTGTACCATGACATACATAGAGATCTAAAAACATGAACATGAGAAAGAAGTTCTCATACAGAATGCTCACCAAACCTTAGCTAATCACAAGGCATGCCTAAAATCAAAGCTGATGCTAATAGCAGCCAAATCAAATTAGATATCCTAACAGACCAGACTTTTACAAGCAGAGTGAAAGAATTTTATCTTTATTGATCAGCTGTGTTCACTGGAATCAAATCAAATATTGGTTTGGTTTGAATATTAAAGCACCATCTAATTGAAGGAGTTGAATAATCTTCATTTCACTCTATCATTTAATCACAATATATAAATTCATGTTATCTTTATGATACTGCTCAAAGGAATATAATACTTTTTTACAGTTGTATTTTTCAACTATATGACATTATGGCCTCTCAGCAGTAATTGATTTCCAGAAATATTCAGCTAAACTGGATGGTTTGAAGCTGTGTCCAAAACTCCTTACAAAGCATGTTCTAGCATCTCTTCGAATTAAATGATTTTAGTCATGGCTACTTGAGTTCTAGTTAGATACATTCCATACAACGATCAAGTCAAGTCATTTACTTTAATGTTGGTCAGCTGGCAGTTTTCCCAGATCATTTAGAACCCTTATACTACTAACTTTAAATGACTATTGATTTCAAACATCTATAGACATGATGGCTTCTCATCTCTATGATTCTAAAGCAGTGTCAATACTCATAGTAGGTATATAAGTAAGGAACTGCTAAGGCTAAAAATAATATGCAACATTAAACAGGATTCAGTGATATTAAAATTGATAAGTTTTCATAATTGTACTTGATTTTAATGGAATAAAGAGCAAACACTTTATATGTTATTTTAAGTATGCAGTTATTACCACATTATGGAACAATCTACCTTTTTACTTGCTTATTTGACTCTTCTGAAATAATTCTATATTAAACTACACAACAGTATAGCATTAAGATTGTGTAAAAGAAAAAAAGAAGCAATGTATGTTCTTTTTCCACACATAAAGGAATCAAGATACTACCCAGGCACTTGGAATTTCTCCAGAGCATACAACTTATCATTAGAATCAGCAATAGTTAAAGCGTATCTAAAAGGTGCTTTTTCTGCTGGTCATTTGACACCCTCTCAAGCTGGCAGAAACTGCCTCTGTGGATCTTGAGTCAACAGCCACCGCTGTGTGTCTCAAGTTCTACAGGCCACTCTTCCCTTTTCAGATGAACGCCAGCACTTTCCTGCATATTCATAGGCTCTAACGCACATCTGATTCTCTTTTCCATTCCTGGCTGCTGGGATTTTTTTTTTCAATATCTAAAAGGAACGGCATAACCCCATCTTAAAAAATGGAAATATTCACTGATCTATGGTTATTCCTGTAATATCACTAGTGTTGGTGAATAATTCAAATTAAATGGTTTCCTATATATTCCATTTTAAAGGAACTTCATTTACTTTCTTTCAATGGTTTCCTCCTGTGCTGCTCTCACCCTGCATTATTCATATGCAACCTCACAAATTGCTTTGAGTTTTAGCAGTGCTGATATAAATCATAGGGCTATTTTCTCTGGAGGACTTCAGCCTTAAGCTCTACAACTTGTTTTAAAATGAAAACTGTGTTCAATTAAGGTGATTTGTTTGCTTCAAAAATTAACTATCTTATATTGCCATTTGCAAGGAGAGAAGACTAACGTTACATTCCCGGGTGTTGAATAATTTTAGAAGTAATTTACCTTCTCACTTTCTGCTGAAATCCTTACACCTAGCTTATCTTGTGCATTTATTTGTGGCTGGGGCATATTCCTAAAAATATAAATATAGCCCTCAAGTATTTCTTTTCCAACTGTTTTGCATTTTGACTTTTGAATAGTTCCTTTATAAACAAACCAAAATAATGTGTTTTTCTCAGCTTTCCAGGTCCATAACTGAATGAGAGAGAGAGAGAGAGGTAGAGAGAGAGAGGTAGAGAGAGAGAGAGAGGGAGAGGAGACAAATGAGTGGAAATACACAAATTCAGAAATTCGACTTAGCATCAAGAACTTCTATGAGTGATGTCACTGAAAATGGCAAAGTAAGGAATCCCACTCATCTCTCCTCCAAAGCAACTAATGAGATGAAAAGCTAAACTGCAAAATAGGAGAAAATATTTGCAAATCATATATCTGGTAGGGAGTTAATTTCCAAGATATATAAGAAACTCACATGACTCAAAGCCAAAATAAATAAATAAAATAATCTGATTAAAAAATGGGCAGAAGACCTAAATAGACATTTTCCAAAGAAGACATACAGATGGCTAACAGGTACATGAAAAGATGCTCAACATCACTAATCATCAGGAAAATGCAAATCAAAACCATAATGAGATATCACCTCACACCTGTCAGAATGGTTATCATCAAAAAGACAAGAAATAACAAGTGTTGGCAAAAATGTGAAGAAAAGAGAAATCTTGTGCATTGTTGGTAATCTGCTGAAGGCAATATGGAAAGCAGTATGGAGATTCCTCAAAAAATTCAAAATCAGCATCTGTACTTCTAGTATAGATTGGAAGAACTGGAGAAAATATGGACCTTATTCTCAAAGAACTGTGGTTGTGGGTCTCCATACATCTGTCATCTCCCTCAAGGACCAGTATGTAGTATTTGTTTCATTTGACTTGAATCATTCCTCGGGCTGGGATGACTTCTCCAGTGGCTTTTGCCAGAAGCATTGGGGCTAACAGCTATTGGTTATAGCAGCCTGGGGCAAGAAATAGCACTTGGAATAAGCTTGGGAAACATTTGGGACACAATCTTAAACAACCAACTGATCAAAGAAGAAATTACAAGGGAGATTAGAAAATACACTGACAAATAAAAACAAAAACCCAACACACCAAAACATATAAGGCGCAGTGAAAGCAAGGCTCATTTGTAAATTTAGAGTTTTAAATGCTTATATTAAAAAAAAGAAAAAAAGACTCTAAATCAGTAACTTAAATACACACCTTAAGGAATTAGAAAGAGAAAAGATAAATCCAAAGCTAGCAAAATAAAAGTCAGACCTCATATGGCATACAAAAACTAATCAAAATGTAAGAAAGACTTAAATGTGAGAACCAAAACTATAAAACCCTTAGAAAGAAATAAGGAAATATACGAGTATATCTTAATGACCTAGGATTTAGCAAAGTATTCTTAGACATGACACCAAAACACAAGCAGCAAGAGAAAAAAATAGAAAAATTGGACTTCATAAAAATTGAAAGCAAAACTGTGCTTAAAATGACCCCATTAAGAAAGTGAAAAGACAACCAAAAGAATGGAAGAAAATATTACAAGTCATACATCTGGTAAAAGTCTAAAGTCCAAAAATATAAAAGAACTCTTATAACTCAACAACAAAACAAACAGCCCACTTGAAAACAGGCAAAAAACTTGCATAGACAGCACCCCAAAAGATGTACAAATTGCAAACAAGCACACGAAAGATGTCCAAAATCATTGGTTATTAGGAAAGTGCAATCAAAACCTCACTCAGATACCATTTTACACTGGTAAGGATTGCTATAATTTCAAAACAAAACAAAATTGGAAAATAAATATTGGGATGTGAAGAAAGTGGAATCCTTACAAGACGTTGTTGGGTATGTAAAATGGTATAATCACAATGGAAAACACTTGGCAGCTTTTCAAAAAGTTAAACATAAAATTACCATATGACCCAAGAATTTTACTCTTACATTTATAACCAAGGGGACTGAAAACAAGTATTCAAACAAATATTTTACACAAGTGTTTATAACAACACTATTTACAATAGCCAAAAAGTGAGAATAACCTTAATGTCCATCAACAGATGAATAGATAAAATGCTGTATATCCAAACTATGAAATATCATTCAGCCATAAAACAGAGTTAAATACTGCTACATGTTTCAATGTCAGTAAGTCTCAAAAACATTAAAGCCAATGAAAGAAGTCAGATAAAAAGGTTCACATATTGTATGGTTTAAATGACATAAAATATCTTGAATAGGTAAACTGATAGATGTAGATGGTTGACTAGTAGTTGTCAGTGACTAGGGGGAGAGAGGAATGGAAATGACTGCTTAACAGGTACAGGGCTTCCTCATGGGGTGATAAAAATATCTTGGAACTGTACAGAGGTGATGATTGCAAACACTGTGTACTAAACAGTACTGTATTATATACTTTAAAATACTTAATGGTTAATTTTTGTTATATTAATTTTACTCAATAAAAAAATAAGTAAAAGCCACATTTTATCAATACCAAGGTCAAGGTCAAGGTCAAGGAAGGTGACTCACCTAGTTGTTTGGTGAGTTCAAATTATGAATGGGCTGAGGAAATATGAACAATCACTCTTTACCAATTTATTACAATAAGGCTAGATGTAGAAACAGGCAATAAAGTTAGATGTGAAAATAAGGCTCAATGTTCCATTCTTTAAGCAGAATGCTTAGGATATGTTGACTTGGATTCTGGAAATAAAATTAATAAAATAATAAAAATGATCTAAACTCAAACCAAAATTGAAAAAAAAAGAATCAAATAGGCTCACACTCCTGTTTGAGCCAGTGAAGAGAACTAGAGCCAGCGTGAGAGAGTGAACTGTTGTATTTTTTCAGGCAATATAAAAGATGGTAGTCATAACAAAAACTATTAAAAATCCAATCCTGTAAACTTACAGTTAAATAAATTATACTGAAACAAACACTAAGTACTCAAAACTCCTCACTTCCATATTTTATTAATATTTATGTTTGTGAGATTATTTACCTCTACTGTATCAGTATACTTCAAATGTTATATGATGCTGTGTAACTGCTTATAGCTTCCCAGTTATGCACTGAAGAATGTCTCTTTGGCCATGGTTGGGAGTATTTAAACCACGGAAGTAAGCAAACATTACATTTTAAAATGTAATATATTATTTTGTTGATTGTTCAGACTATGATGGAAAATGTTAATAATGTAGAGTAAACTTAAAAGTATGCTCTCTGCAATTATTATTTTATTCTTTTCTTTTTGCAATAAGGCAAAATTTTATTTGTTTATTTACTTACTTTTATTGAAGTATAGTCAGTTTACAATGTTGCATCAGTTATTATTTTATTAATAGTACCCCTTCCCAAAAAAGAAATATACTTCCAGTATTCAAAAACAATTATCCAATTAAACAAAACACTCACTGCAATGACAAATGAGTCTGTTTCCAACATATGGTTTTATTGCTTCACTTTTGTCATTTTTATAAATGTAAACAAAAATGTCAACAAACAAAAAATATTAGAATGCAACCAAAGACTGGCTATGGATAAGGAGAGTATTTCAAAAGTGAACAAAAACATTCTATGATATTCTTCTGTGTATCCATTGGCTATCTGGAATTTATAATGAAGTGTTGTATATTTCAGTTTTATTTGTAAATTTTGTTTTATACAGTACTGATAGTAATAAAACTTATAGTAAACATGTAATTTTTTTCCTTTGAGGAGCCATTTGTAAAGCATTTACCAGCAAAGCACTGGAATAATCTTTCTTAAATTTGGATTCCTCTGACTTTCATATTAGGACGGGTCTCTGCGAGGAGTTAAAAGCTAATAAGAGCTTTCAGTGACCCCTGGAGGTTTCCTCTATGAAGTCAGAGACTGAAACTTGTTCTCACATGGGAGCCTTCAGGCACTTTCTCTTCTAAATATGGTCCCTTAACACCCGCCCAATTCTCTGACCAAGGAGACTAAAATTCGTAGCGAAACTCGTATTTCCAACTTGAGGGCAGATAGCTACATAAGTTTCTTGGAATTCTCCCACATGTGAGGTTTGTTTCTTTTGCCCTATTTATTTTTTAAATTGGCCATTTATATCAGTGTGGATTCATAAGTATTTATTTTATACTTGAGTTATAATTCAATACCACTTTATTCATTTTGTTGCTCAAATTGTTCCAGCTTTGACCTTAAGAGCTCTTTCAGCTGGTTTCTGCATCCCTTTGGCATATCCACACCAACAAAGAGTTTTCATTTTTGTTGTTTGAACACTATCTTATTTTCTGGAACTAAGAGATACTCCAGAATACTCATGTATATTTCCTGCTTTGCTCCTCAAATTATCCATTTCTCCTTCTATTGGAGAATGTTATTAGAAACCAAGATCTGGGGCTCTAGATGTGTTTATTGCTACTGCAGTGTTGTTGCTTCTAAAACATCTCAGCTGACAGAGCAAGGAAATATATGTGTATACTAATCTATGTACATTCACAATCAACAGGTATTTCTATGTGCAACCATCTGTATCCATATTAAGTTAAACATGATTTCCTAGATATTTCCAACTCCTTTTCATTACGCCATGGGTCACCCTCTCATTTCTTATCTGCAAACTCCCACTCTAGCAGTGAGAGACCAAAGCCTAACCATCTGCCATTCAGTTATTTATTGTTCAAATCCAGTACACATATATCCTGTATACATGAGTAGCAGTATCAGAATCAATAAACCATTGGAAACATCTTTATCAAGTAGAGACTTAAAAACCTCTCTCATTTTTAAAATGATCTAATTTAGCACCTTTCCCCCCAACCTCTTTAGTGTGGCTATTTCATACATATAAAGTGGTCAGATTGTTGGTCATTCTTTTCACTCCAAACTGGGATATTCCCCAAATCCTAATTCATTATTTGGTAAATTTCCACACTTTAAACTTCAGTCTTTATGTTCTAAAGTTGTAAACGTTTTGACAATAAATAGTGTCACTTATTTGTTGCCCTAAAAAAATCTCCTGTGCTTCTCATATTTAACCCTAACCTCTTTTTACTGGCAACCACCAATCTGTTTACTATCTCTCTAGTTTCCTCATTACTAGAATGTCATGTGAAGGGATTTTTTATCCCCTCACTTATGGAAAGACTTACTGGTTTCTTTCAGTTTTTGGTAATTATGAATGAAGTTGATATTGATATTCATGTGCAGATTTTCACGTGTATGTACATTGTCAAATGATTGGATAAATATGTGGGAGAGCAACTACTGGTTCATGTGGCAAGACTGTTTAGCTTTATAAGAAACTGTTATGTCATTCAAAGTGGCTCTACCATTTGGAATTACCACCAATGAATGAAAGATACTATTGCTCCGCATTCTCACCAGTAATTGGTATTATTAATCTGTTTGATATTAGCCATTCATTGGTTGCCATGTTATTTTAAGTTGTGATTCTCTAATTATAAATTACATTGAGTACCTTTTTGTATATATATATTTATTGAACTATAGTCAGTTTACAATGTTGTGTCAATTTTTAATGTACAGTACAATGCTTCAGTTATACATGAACATATCTTTTATATGCTTGTCTTTGGTGATATATCTGTTCAGATTTTTGCCAATTTTTCCAGTGTCCTTTGTTTTTGTATTGTTGAGCTTTAAGAGTTCTTTGTATACTGGGGATACAAGTAGTAAATGTGTATTTTTCAAATACTTTCTTCCATTCTATGGCTTGTCTCTTGATTCTTCTGACAGTATTTCACAGAGCAAAAGTTTTCCATTTTAATAAGTACAACCTTTTATTTTTTTTCCAGGTAGTACTTTGGTACTGTATCTAAAAGTGCATTGAAAAACACAAGGTCTCCTGCAGATGTACAAAAATAAGAATTATAGTAGACTTTTCATCACAAACCATGCAAGCAAAAGAAAATGAAGTGAAATATTGAAATTGTTGAAAAAACTATTGACTTAGGCTCCCACTTACAATAGGATTTTTCTCCAATACTGAAGGAGAAGTAAAGACCCTCTAAGAGAAATAAAAGCTGGGGTATTCTTCACAGGCAGATCTTCCCTGCAGTCAATGATCAAAAAGGTCTTAAAGGAGAAGGAAACTGAATCATTGGGAACTTTGATTTTCATTAAGAAAAGAACAGTATGAGAGAAGAAACAACTGAAGGTAAAATAAAGTCTGTTTTACTTATTGCTAATTGATCTAAAATGTAATAGCTCATTTAAAGTAATAATAGCAACTTTGTTATCAGTTACCTATACTCAAGTGAAGCAGTATAGTGTTATCTGAAGGTGAAATTAGACTATTTAAAATATTCATTTTAATCTCCAGAGCAACCATTAAAGTATGTTTAAAGAATAATTTGTATATCTATATAAAAAAGAAAATGCAAAAATGTTTGTTATAGGCTGAATTGTAACCCCCCAAATGCATATACAGAAGTCCAAACCTCAATAACTCAGAATGTGATTGTATTTGAAGACAGGCCTTTAAAGAGATTATTAAATTAAAATGACACAGTTAAGACAGGTCCTCTTCCAATCTGACTGGTGTCCTTATAAGAAGAGAAAATTTGGACACAGAAAGAGACACCAGGAATTCCTGTGCACAGAAGAAAGACCATGTGAGGACAACAGCTAGAAGGTGGCCCTCTGAAGACCAGGAAGAAAGGCCTCAGAAGAAAACAAACTCTCTGCCCTTACCTTGGGACTTCTCGTGCCTGAAACGGTGAGAAAATAGACTTCTGCTGTTTAAGCCACACAGTCTTTGGTATTTTATCATAGTGGCCCTAGCAAACTAACATAGTGCGCAATGAAAACCAGAGGAGGGAAGAAAATAAGAGAAGAAAAAAAAACTACATACACCAAATACAGGTTGTCACAGTGGATTAAAAAAGAGAGAACTGAATGTTGTCAGGAGAAATACAGTTTAATTTTCAAGATGCAGATATCAAAAGTAAAGAGACAGAGGAAATCATACTATGCTAACATTAATCAAAAATTATCTAGAGAAGTTGATTAGTTTCAGACAAAGCAGACTTAAGAGCAAGAAAAATTTTCAGGGATGAAGAGAGGCGTTACAAAATGACCTCAAAGACATCAATTCTCCAACAGGAATAATAGTTTAAAGTGTGTTCACACCTAACAACAAAGTGTCAAAATCTTTGAGACAAAACTAATATAACTTCAAGGAAAAACAAATGAATCTATTATTACAGATGGAGACTTCAGTACCCTTCTTTCAGTAATTGATAGAACAAGTAAGAATAATACCAATAAGGATATAGTTGATCTAAACAGCACTTTCAATCATCATAACTAGTTATTCCACATTTCTTCCCAAAGTTTTGATTTCCCTTTTTAAAATACAAATTTTAAGATATCAGAAGTCATATACACTAACTCCATTAATATTTCACTCATTTGTACTTCCAGATTATTATTTATTAAGCTCATGAGATGACTTGTAATTTCTTTCGAAATTATTAAAAAGCTCCCTGATGTCTTATTCTAATTTCATTTCATTGCTTTCTAAGCCCTGTATTTACAATGTACTATTCTTTGCATATTTTACAAGATATATCTGATTAACTTAAATTTGAGTAAAAGTGGAAAGTACATTTCAGTAAAACTTGCAAGTCTGAAATTTTATTATTTTGACTTCACTCTTAACATAAAGTGAAACTGTCTCTACATTCTAGGTTTAAATCATTCAACAGAAATTGATAGCCACTACTTTATGGTCTTGTGGCATCTAGTATTGATGGTTTCGAATTCATGTTAGTTTCCTTTTTTATTTCTATTCATTTGTAGTGTTTTCTTTTGATTTTTATAACATTAAGATTTTAATTGAATTAGATTCTTTACAACTTTTATTACTTAGTATTTCACAAAGTCTTTCAAAGTAAAGTGCAAAGCCTTTATCCAAGCCAGGAGATTGTTTTCTATTATTGGTTTGATTTAATCCTACTTACTGTGAGCTCAGTTCAGTCCTCTTCGAACTCTTATTATATGTTTATTGGACCTTGTTCATCTTATCCTCACCTGGATTAAAGGATGAAAGTTTGAACTGTTTTGTTTTCCTCTACAGTCATGCAGGCTTGTTTCCCCTCTAGATATCTTTCTTGGACTTACATATTTCGAAAATTAACAGGACATGCTAATCCATAGTTTTCCCTCTAAAAGGAGCTTCAAGGCAGTGAGGCAGGGTTAGCCAGCATAGCTGTCAAGGTAATTATCATTTCCTGAGTGAAACTGAGTATTCCATTTTTTTATCCTTCTCTTCCTCCTTCACTCCCCCTACCTCCCTTTCAATGTTCTTTTTCTACTCCCTATCTATTCTCTTAATCTTTTCTTTGGTTTCACTGTTATTTTTCAAGAGGGCCATTAAACATGTGCTCCAGGGCAATCTTGAATGAGATATCCTCACCATATTTTTAAGCAGTGTTTTGGGGGACCTCATGAAAGAATCTGAAGGTATTTTCTATATTTACTTCACATTTTCATTGCAGAAGTTCTCTTGGGCTAGACCTTTAGATTCTAACAATGAATTAAAATGTTCTAGAATAATGTCTATGCACTTGACTGATTATGGTAAGATAAAACCAGCAAATTTACCATACACAATATGGACGGTCTCATAATTTTAGTACCATAACATGCCAACCATATCTTTCAGGGTGTTAGTTCTTTTTGCCAATTACGGTTATTTGTCTTGCTTTTGATGTAATTCACTAGGATTAACCTTTATGATGTCTATTTCATACTATAAAATCAACTTATATTCTATCAGATTTAATTCATAAAACAGGCAATAGTATTTTTATTTTGCAGAAGGAAAATAAGAAAACTGGTCTACCAAACATGAATCCAAAATTCATACAATTCTACCAATATAGCACTCTATTGCTCCTCCATATTTTAGTCATTACAATAAAGCCAAAATACATTCAAGACCACTGGTGGAAAGGGTTAATGGGTCAATCTAAATAAAATATTACAGCTTTTTATATTTTTAATGACTAACTGAATACATAACTGTAAAATTACTTCACAAAAATCTATGCAAAAGTCATCTATTTTTATTGAGTGGAGTTTTAAGCTATTTAGAAAAGTCTCCAGCAAACTGCTATGAAAAGAGACTACTTTAAGAAAGGAAAAAAAAAAAACTGAAAGAAAGATACAGTTGATCCTTGAACAATGTAGAGGATAGGGGCACTGACCCACACACAGTCGAAAATTCACTTATAACTTCAGATTCAGCCCTTCCTGTCCATAGGTTCTGCATCTGTGGATTCAACCTTGGAGTAGTACTGTAGAATGTACTGACTGAAAATAATCCACATATGAGTAGGCTTGCTCAGTTCAAATCAGCGTTGTTCAAGGGTCAACTGTATTATTTGTGTCAGGTGAGACCTACTTACTAGAGGCAATTCCACCTAACCCTTTTCATATAAGGCTACCAAGAAACAATTCACAGGTTAAATATTCTCTATGGCTGTGGAGGATAAAGAGGAATATTCATGATAGGTTGAAATCAACCATGCAGCATATATGTGTGTACCAGAAATGTGCCCAAAGTGAAAGAAGCACAAGGAAAGCAGGAAGCACAGAAGTTGTAGTAAGAAGAAAAAGGCAGCATTTCAATTTCTGGTTAGAAATCAAAACCCTGACACTAGTCATGTATGGTACATTTAACTGGATCCACAGCTTAATTCTTTTTATAAAGCATTTTCTGGTTCCACAACCCAAATGGTAATTTTAGGGATAAATACTGAGTGCTTTAATGTCTTAATTAAATAAAATCTAACTGCATTTTATTGAATGACACTGGCACAGATTAACTGGTATTTTTTAAAGAGAGTATCACTGAAGCACACTTTTAGCAATGGATATTTGGTATTATTTACAAATGTTAATATAGATAAAACTGCTTAAAATTATTTAGACAGAAAGAAATGTTTATGTTTTCACTGGATGTGTGTGTGTGTGTGTGTGTGTGTGTGAGATGAACTGCAAAACCTATTCTTTTACAGAACTGACATACAGTTTTAAACTGTAATGCTTTCTTCCTTCTCATAATCCAACTGTGAAAATATGTGTTTGTTTCTCTTACCCATATAATGTAGGATAGGGAAACTTTGTTTAATATATAGTGATTATATAGTAAAACATTCTGCCTCCATTTAAACAAAAGAGTAACGTTGCCAAGTCATTTCCCAAAGACAACCAGAGTCATTAAATTAGAAACAGCTGGGGTAGACATACAGTCATCATATGCCACTACAAGAAAAGCAGGAGACAAATGGGGAGATTAGTTCAGAAAAGTGGTTGATCCAAAGCAGAAAGGGACTTCCAGAGAGGATAGTTTACTTTTAAATATAGAAGGGACAGTTATGAAAATAAGACAGCATGGAACCAAATACATTTCAAGTGCCTTTCTTAGGAAAGAGCTTTCCCAGGCAGTAGTGAAGTTGTTTCAACATTTCAACAAAGGAATTTTTATAACTTTTGTTCTAAAACAGAAGCTATAAAAGAGATTTTAAACTTAAAAACTGAAAACTAAAAATATGTACTCAAATGTGCACTAAAATAAAGTAGATCCTAAAAATAACGTGTTTAGTACATGTAAGACTTTACACTTATTTTAGCTATTTGCTTTGTTTTATATTAGGGAATTTATACAAATTAAAAGTGAATTGGTTACTATTTTAGTTACAGTAAATAGAGACATATTTCCTTATATAATGGTACTGAACATAATGTAGTATATCGTTTGGATGTTAATTTTCCATGATCCAAGGAGCTATGATTTAAACTAAATTATAGCATCTGTTATATTACAACTTAACACTACTGTTAATCAACTAACGGAAACTAGATGGCAACAGATTTGCATACAAAATATTCTTTGAGATGCACTTTAGGAGCTAAGTCTTTGAAAGGAACATGGCATTTCCATCATCTCTTTGAGCTTATTTTAACTCTGAACAATTGCAGATTTCTTCAGGTTAATCTACAGTCTTTGCTTCATCAAATATTACTGTGTACTTAAGATTATGCCAGGTACTATGTTCTATCTGCATTTCTCTTTTTCTTGAATTGTAATAGCTCATGAAAAGAAGCTGATCATGTCCAACAGGCACTGTGACAGCACTGGTGAACATATCAGGTTACATTAATACAAGAGGATAATAACAACAGCTAACACTTTTGTTAAGTGCTTACTGTGTGCCCAGCATGATTATAACTGCTTCATATCTATTAACCTATTTAATTCTTACAGTAGCTATATCAGTTAACCAAAACATAGAAAGGGTAAATAACTTGCCACTAAAAAGTGGCAAAACTAGGATTCAAAAGCAATCAGTTTGTCTTCAGACTTTGAAATCACAAATTCTGTTGTGTTCTACTCATTCTTCAGAAATGAGGCCAAAACTTTGGTCTACTAATTTGAAGTTATCATCAATCTACTGCAATGAGCCTATAGTTTGAACCACACAAAAATAAGACCTGGCCAGAGCATAATCCACAACCTTGAAGATATATTTCAGTATTTAAAAAAATCAAAGATCTGATTTACTATACAGAATCTTAAAAAAAAAAGGGGGGGGGTGTGGAGTTAAGAATGTGACTTCCATCAAGTAAATTAACCACACTCCATTGTTTCTATCACATCTCAGATGTCAAAGAACAAAAAGAAAGCACAAGGGTAAAATATAAAACCAAGTTTATTAATTCAACTCTAGTGAAGCAATTTGTTGAGTAGTTCATTGATATGAAAAGGTACAAATTTTTTCTTAAGTGCTAGAAAGGGACACACACAGTGGTCAAGGTGGTAATGCTAGTTAAGGATTGGAAACTAGCATTCAGATAGGATGAAATGGATGCACAGATCTGTATCTAGTTGATTAAAACAAATTCCACTGTTTATTGATCAGGAAAATGTTTCCAGACATGTCCAATGACAACCTGGTCTACTAAGTTAATTAATAATTTAGTTCTTTAACAGCTTCAACTGGTTAGATCCATGTGTAATGAAATACAAAATTCATTTTTGTATCATTTAGGCAAGTACTACTGTAATCATAAAATCTCCTTTTAGACTCATAAAATTACAGAAAACAGACATAAGCTAAATTTGAGGTAAATTTCTTTTCTTGCTGGAATGTTTTAAAGACAGATGTTCATTTATACCAGCAAATCATTTTCACTTCTGTGTCCTCCTGAGGACCAGGACTGCTGGTACTTCCTCAGATTGTGTAATTGAGTATTTACCTCTAATCTTATTAATTCAATATTCATGCAACCATTCTTTCATCCAGCACTTGAAAAACACAGTGTTAAAAGCTAGCGGAACTCACAATGCATGGCCTTGTTTTTTCCCTTCTAATTTCATTATTTTAGTTAACCCTTCTTTCATCTACCATTTAGAAGGCAAGGTATTAAGACCGGGAAGAAATAAGTTATGTGAAATATACTATTCCTGTCTTCAGGGAGTGTATCTTCTAGGAAGGGGACAGGAAAATTATCATTCAGAGGCTATTGTTATATTATAACATAGGTGGGAATGAAGATAAAATGGAATGTAGAGGAAGAATACCAAATAAGGCCTGGGTGAGAAGTCAGAGGAAGCTTCCTTCTAGAGGTTAACACCTTAGCTTAGTATTCTCTTATATGAGTTAAGTGGAGAGAGGGAGGAAGAGTATATAAAAACACAAAACCCACTAAGTAAGGGAAATAATTTAGCATTCATCCTATTATTCTTATAGTCGATGTCTTTGCAGGAACAAAAGAAATTTATAAATGCAGAAGGAGTAATAGAATTAGAAGTTCATTTTGCAATTACTAATTTTTTTTATGGAATCACAGATCTGGCATTAATGGCTGCAACAGCAGGTGAAAGACTGTAACAGAACAATCAAGGCGACCTTACTCAAACATACTGGTCAAACTGAACGTCAGTGAGAGAGACACAACCAGACATTCTGTCCTTCCCAATATATTAAAAAAAAAATTACACAGCATCACCTTTAAGAAACACTTTTAAAAAAAGGAAGACTTCATCCAATCAAGTTCAGGCTCTTATTTTATTGTCATTTTATAAAAAATATATGAACTCTGATGCCTGGATTTGAATCCAAACTCTACCACTTTAATGCATGTGCTTGAAAAAATACTTTTGTACTTTGGTTTTCTGACATATAAAATGGAATAATAATTAACAATTCAAATGTACAGTGCCTTCTAGGGGTGTCATAAAGTCAGTGAGATAATTCAAGTAAAGCTCTTACCAACACTGTTGTCTATCAGTAATTACCTATTATTGCTAATTTTTTTTTTTATTAAAAGTCAGCTAACCTTACAGAATGTAGAACCTAACTGGAGAAAGAGGAGTACACTGGCAATTTTAATGGAACAGAAAAGCTCCTATGAGAACAATAAAATAATAAAAAGTAAATATAGAGCATATTCTCATTATCCATTCATTCTGAATCCCCACAGCTATGAGGTTGAGAAGATAAAATTTGCTATTGCATGAAAATAATCACTAAGGAATGATAGTTTATAAAATTATTCTTTAGTAAAATACTTCCGTCTCCTTCTTGTTGGCCACTTAACATTACTGAATGTCCCTGCTCCTCTCCTCAAGTTCTTTACCAATAATTCTGTTCACTAACAATAGTGTCCTGTAAACATTAGTCAACAAAATGCAAATACAATGCAAATTAATTAGAAAGTGCAAGTGCATATCTTCCAAGAACCACATTTTCAATATGTCAATAAGATTTTGTTCATAGACTATTCCAGTCACATACAAAGCCACTGCTAAATGAAGGACTTAAAAAGTTTAGCAGCTAACAAATGGAAGAAAATACTGATACAAGTTATGATATGTTAGTTATTTCAAAACAATGTTTTAGCAATCAAGATCTCAGGTAGCCTTTTGGGGAAAAGTGAGAAAACTTCATTTATTTTAATAAAAATGACATTCCTTTTTTTTTTTTTAGTACTGTTAACTAAAGACTTTATTAGATTTTATTAGAATCTCATCAGTTTCCTCCACAATAGGCTATTTTTTTTGCAAGTTAACCTAATTTTTTTTACATTTTTTTATTGAGTAATAGTTATTTTATAATGTTGTGTCAAATTCTAGTGAAGAGCACAATTTTTCAGTTATACATGAACGTATATATTCATTGTCACATTTCTTTTCCGCTATGAGCTACCACAAGATCTTGTATACTTTTCCCTGTGCTATACCAGATAATCTTATCTATTCTACATTTTAAAATCCAAGTCTGTCTCTTCCTACCCCCTCGCCCCACAAGTTTGTATTCTATGTCTATGAGTCTGTTTCTGTTCTGTATTTATGTTCTTTTTTTTCTTTAGACTCCTCATATGAGCGATTTCATATGGTATTTTTCTTTCTCTTTCTGGCTTACTTCACTTAGAATGATATTCTCCAGGAGCATCTATGTTGCTGCAAATGGCGTTATGTTGTCAGTTTTTGTGGCTGAATAGCATTCCATTGTACAAATACACCACATCTTCTTTATCCAGTCATTTATTGATGGACATTTAGGCTGTTTCCATGTCTTGGCTATTGTAAATAGTGCTGCTATGAACATTGGGGTGCAGGTGTCATTTGGAAGTAGGGTTCCTTCTGGATATATGCCCAGGAGCAGGATTCCTGGGTCATATGGTAAGTCTATTCCTAGTCTTTTGAGGAATCTCCATACTGTTTTCCACAGTGGCTTTCCTTGCTTCCCTCTCCCACTCTTAATGATTTAGATGTCTTCTTTTATAATTTTGTGTTTATTCTTTTTGTAATTCATGGCAGTTATCTCCTTTCCAGTTATGAGTTTCTCATTTTTGTAGCATCCTGCTTCTTTTCTATTTAGAGTAGACCTGTCAATATTTCTTTTAGCATGGGTTTAGTTTTGCTAAACTCATAGTTTTTGCTTGTCTGTGAAGTTCTTTCTCTCTCCTCCTATTCTAAAGGATAGCCTTGCTGGATAGAGTATCCTAAGCTGCATCTTTTTTTCTTTCAGGACTTTGAATATATCTTGCCATTCCCTTCTGGCCTGTAGTGTTTGTGTAGAGAAATCAGCTGAGGGCCTTATGGGGGTTCCCTTGTAACTCAGTATTTGTTTTTCTCTTGCTGCCTTTGGGATCAGTTCTTTATCCTTGACTCTGGCCATCTTGATGATGATATGTCTTGGTGTGGGTCTGTTTGGGTTCTTCCTGTTTGGGACCTTCTGAGCCTCCTGTACTTGGATATCTGATTCCTTCTTTAGGTTTGGGGAATTTTCAGACATGATTTCTTCAAATACCTTTTCAATTCCCTTTGTTCTTTCTTCCCCTTCTGGAACCCCTATTATGCATAGATTGGCATGCTTTATATTATCCCATAGGCCCCTTATATTATTTTCATAGTTTTTTTTATTTGTTTTTCTCTCAGCTGTTCTGATTGGGTGCTTTCTGTTGTCCTGTCTTGCAGGTCACTTACTCGTTCCTCTGCATGATCTAGCCTGCTTTTGTACAGCCTTTAGATCAGCTCTCATCTCAGCAAATGACTTTACTAATTCTTGGTGGTTCTTTATAGCTTCTATTTCATTTTTGACATATTTTAGATCTAAAACACTTTCTTTTAGTTCCTTCAGTATTTTGATTACTCCTTTTTTGAAATCTTGATCTAGTAGGCCATCAATGTCTATTTCCTTGTTCCTGCTTTCAGGGGATTTCGCTTGATCTTTTAGTTGGAAGTGGTTCCTCTGCTTCTTCATATTGCTCATATCTCTGTCACTGTGACTTAAGGAGTATCAGTTATCTAGTTCTCCTGGAGACGGTGTGCTCTTAATGATTTTATCGAGAGGTCTTTGTGTCTTCACCCTGTTTTGGGAACTCAGCTTGCTGTTTCCAGAGGCCCTCTGTTGGCACCCTCATCTGTGCTGCTCCTAGTCACTGTTGGCTAGCAGATCGCGCCCCCTCACAACACTGGGTCAGGTGCTGCGCTCTTACCAGGTGAGTGGGTGGGTCACTGTCCCTCCAGATGCCACAGTCAGATGCTGCGCTCGGGCGAGGCAGGTGGGCAGATCGTGCCCCCTCCCAGCACCGTGCTCAGGTGCTGCATTCCTGCCAGGAAGAGGGGTGGCCGCCCGCCATCTCCCAGCACTGGTGGCTCTGCTGTTCTGTGTAGCTGCCCGTTCCACCTCGTGTTGGCGCTCTGAAGGCAGGCTAGGGGAAGACCGCAAAACGGCCCAGCTCCTACTCTGTGCCAAATCTCAGCACCTTGTTTGTCTTGGCAGCGTGAGGTCTCTGAGGTGCCAGGGCAGAAAGATCCTACATGCCTTAGGCTGTAAACAAGTCTCAGTCTTGCCTAGGAGGTTGTGGAGCCCTCCAGCGCGGATTCAGGGATCGGCCTCGCCCCAACTTGGGCGCTGCGCACAGGAGGAGATGGCGGCTGTGGCTGTGCCTCGCCTCTCTTCTTGTGAGAAGCACCAGTAATGGGCCGCGGGTCTGAGGAAACAAAGGCTACGGTGCCCATCCCATCAGGGCACACCAGTCGTGTTGCTTTGCTTTCTTCACAATTTATGGGGGACTGAGGTTGTTCTGCTCCATATCCCCTCTGAGCCATGGCACGCAGCACCCTGCAGTCCCCCGGGGATGCCACAGTGCAGCCGCCCCAGTCCTTCGCCCGACTCGGGCAGCCTGTCCTAGCCCCCAGCTGCCGGCTCGTGTCTCAGGCTGGGTGTTGTGGGGACCCTTTGTGCCCATTTAACTCAGTTCTGTCAGTCAAGGGGTGCTTGGGGTAGTTCTGAGCCTCAGAGGCCCCCTTCCATTCTGCTGGCCTCTCTGTTGGAGGGGGGAGATCCAGTGAACAAGCACCAGTCCTCATTTGCCGCTCCCTCCCTGCGAGACCGGTCCCACACTGTTTTGCTTTTCCTTCTTTCTTTTTTCCTTTTTTCCTACCAGATTTTTGGCGTCTTTGTCTTTTGAAGAAGGCGATGTTCTGTCGGAGTTCCGCAGGTGCTCTGGTTGGCTGAGTGGGTCCATAGATTTGAGATTTGGTGTATTGGTGGGAGAGGGTGAGCCACAAGCGTCCTTCTACTCCGCCATCTTGCTTCTCCCCACAATCAAAAATGACCTTCTTTATAATCCTTTCGTAAAATTTAAATTGTGATAAAGGATATAATTTCACTATATTAAAAAAGGTGTCAGAAAAATTCTATGCAAAAAAGCAACACTTTTAAAATGTATTTAAGAATGAGAACAGTTTTTACATATGCTAAAATTTGTTAAAATATATAAGGAAATAAGCTATGTTTTTATTTGTTACTATTATTGCAATTCTCTATTAGCTTCCCCCACCATCCTACTCCACTACTGCCTCTCTTTGGCCACTATTTTCTGTGAAGTTTTGATTTCAGCTTTAAATGGATTTACTTCAAGTGTGTTTTTCCTGTACTAAGCATCCTTTGATAATGAGGAGTTCCTGTGTGTGTCTGTTCCAGATACTATAGTAGGTACAGGATTGTTCAAAAAGAAACTTGACTCAGATTTGGAGCAATATGTACAGTTTCCCAGAGAATTCTTGGGTGCTATGCTAAGGAGCTTAATCTTTATGTAGTCATGCAGATTTTTAATCATGGGCACTGCATACTCAGGTTCATTTCACGGAATGAGGTTGTTTGTGCCTGCCCCTCAGCACACTTCCAGCCATTGCTGCAGCAGAAAGCTTTGCACAGGTTTTATGGATAGTACCTTGCTCAGTTTCCCTATAGCACTTGCTTTCTAGACCAGGGTCTTTCTGAAGCCAGGCCTTTCGCCACCCGAAAAAATACCCGGTACTCATGCACACATAAACATGGGAGTTCTAAAGAGTAAACGCTCCATGGACTAGCAGTTGACCAAAGAGGACAGGAACCAGTGGATAAGTGCCCCCTTGTCTATCTTTCCAGCAGACAATTCTGAGGCCCTCAGGTTGGATAACTCACCTGTGCCTTGGCTTTTCTTCTTTCCTTTTTTTATTCTTTTCACTCAGGATCATGTTGTCAGATTAGCTCCCTTTCCCTGAGACCCTTCTGAAGGGAGCTCATGGAGAGGGATAGGCCCCATCTTAAAGAATTCTAATAGAGGAGAGAGAAGAATGTGTGTAGTGGTTATCATAATCCAAGAAAATGTGATAGAAGCCTGAACAAAGGTCATAGAATAGTTGTGAAGAGATACGGTGAATTATCAGAGATATTAAGGAAATAGATCCATCGTAATAATTCCCCTAGACTGTAAGGAGTGAAGGGGAGTATGGATCTAAGAGGCCTTGAAGAACATGGGAATGTTTGGCTACATCATGAAAAACAGGAAAGAGTACACTGGGGAAAAAATGATGAATTCAATCTGAACATGTTAATTTTGTGTTCACTGTGCACTGTGTGTTATCCACATAAAAACATTTAGAAGGCAGTTGGATATGACTATTTAAAACTCAAATGACTTCTGTGTTTAGAGATCTATTTAGGAGACACTGACATACATAGTAGTTGAACTCATGTGTGCAGATGAGGTTATCCACAAAATACACAGACTATGGTAAGCAGAGTCAGGAAGTGAAATCTGGGGAATAAAATCAGGGAGAAGAGAAAGAGGACCTGAACAGTAGAATGGGAGGAAATTACAAGGGGATTCTCCTCCAACGAAATTATCACACATGCCAAAAATGTGCAGAAAAACAGAGTTTACAAAACTAAGAAATTTGAATTCATATCATGGATGACTTAAATAAGTCCACCTGACAAAATATAGATTTGCTTTTTGTGAGCAAATCACATTTGAGCATCTTAGATAAAGTATATAGTATAATAAAGTTTTTCAGCAACACTGATTGGGGAAATACTATATTTGATAATACTGGCATGAATCATGATAATATACTTCACTATTGTCTTATTGATATGGGTTTATTATATATAGCTGTGGGAATTTTTTTGGTGGTGTTTAGAAGGGCTTAATGAGAATAAAGGTGAATTATGTAGTTATGACCGTGAGAAAGCTACAGAATGATAATTATAATTACAATCAGCAGTGCAACCGACTTTCATCAGTGGCATGTTTGATTTCCATTTGTAATGCATTAGAACAAGTATTTTAATTAATCCTGAAGCAATACAATGGAAAAACCACCCTTGCTATTAGACAGCAGTTGTTCAACAGGAAAATTATCATTACAAAAGGAATTTTGTAATTGGACTATATAATTTCATTATAATCTCTATAAGTGCTTGAGTATAATTTATAAAGTATAAATACTGCATTGTCTTAAGACTCTAAACTTATTTTTGCATACTTACTGAAAATCCGGATAGTTCAAACTTGGGAAAAGTATTATTGAGGTATAGAAAGAAGAGCAAAATAAGTCAAGGTTTTGATCATGATATCTTGCCTTTTTCTGAGCAATTTGTTTTTGTCTAATATCAAAAATGTGTCAAAGCTTTTATGGTAGTCTTCCTCTTCTATATAATGTGATATTTAATACTAGTAGTAACAGGCTAATAGCTGAAATACATTTTGTGGTTTTAAATCTATAAGTTCATAGTTTGGGTCATAGCCAGGAATATATATATCATCTGCAAAAATAAATCTTTTTTTTTTTAATTCAGAGTTTTTAATGTTAAATAAGCACTGGGTGATATCCCTACTTTGGAAAAATGTGAAGTTAAACCCTCAAATTTGTGTTACTTCTATATCATACTAAAAAATGCTAATTATTTAAAAATACAGCTGAACTGTTGTATCTAGAATGTTTTAATAAGTTTCAAATTTATTCTATATACTCAACTTCAATAATATGTAAACTATTACTACTTAGTGTTTCATATATTATGAAGTTAAAGTCCCTGGTTTCTATTTATCATGAACTTTCAACAATCTCATAAAATATGAATCAGTTTTGAAAATTTGAAGACTAAAACTTCCTTACCTCCTAAAAAAACTTAGTCCTATCCATCTCTCTCTCTCTCTCATATCCAGTACAGTGCTCTCTCTAATATCCAGTACAGTGCTTTGAACAAAGCAAATGACTTGGTATTTTATACTGAATTTATGAAAAAAAACTCTGTATTAAGTGAATTCAGACTGTATAACAGGGATGAGTGACCACTGACACTAAATATTCAATGAAAAATATGCATACAACCTGCTATAAACATATTTTTCAAAACTAGTTGACACTAACTTTAAATTTATTCTTTATATATGAGAGTTTGACAATGGAAAATTTCATAAAACACTACAATAAGCTTTTACTCTTTTCCATTTTCTGAATTTTTGTCCAAGTGATTCACTCTAGGATGTTCACGATGACTTGGAGCCATCTGAAAGGGTGCATTCATGGAGATCAGCCCTTCTCTGGGTTGCCCTCTGCCTCTGAAGTGAAAACTGCCTTCTTTTATGTTGCTTTTATTTAGGGATATGAACCTTCTCAATAAAGTTAATCTAATAAACTGATCTATGCTAAAAGTAAATGCAATCTGCTTCTCTACCCACGGACAGATGTTTTAACAGGTGCTTTCCAGAGTCAATAGCTTAACCCCAAAAGTATTTCTGATGGTGCTAATTTTCAGGATTCATGTTATAATAATGGGGAAATCACCTGAAAAGGAAAAGCCTAAGTAATATGTCATGGTTATCTTTAAATATTATAATAATCTTCTATAGAAGAAAATTAACATACTTATTTTGAATTGCTATAAAGATATAATTATTGGCAATATTTACCTGGAAAAAAGTATGTTCAAGAGTTTTCCTTCAATTAGAGCTAACCTCAAATGGTGTGTTGCCTTATCGGAAGTCTGTCTCTTTAATGTTACTTTGTTTCTCCAGATCTCATCCATGATCTTTTCTTGTACTATGAATTCTCCAAGGAAGAAGTCTTGTCTAGTAAGTCATTAAACAATCTATATTTTACCACAGAGTTCTTTGTTTTGATTTTCAGGTGTATATTATCGAATCTCCTATCATTTATATCTTATTGAATGTTTTGAAGACTTCTCAAACTTGAAGTATCTTAAGCTGAATTCACTATCTTCTCACTTTCATTATTTAAAAAAAAACCTTCTTTATTCTAATAAATGACCCTTTCACCTACCTCAGTGCCCAATCAAAATTCTAGAATAGGTTTTCAGTGTAATAAAGATGTAAAGAGGCCAGCATTTGAATGAAGGTGGACTACCTAAATTTGAAGATTTACTGACTGGGTGACTTGGACAAGTTAATGAAGCCCTCCGAGTCTCTTCACCCATATACAAAATTAGAATAGCTTTTACAGATATTTTAAGGATTAAAGGAGATAATCCACATAGAGCACTTAGCATATGTTACTACCATTTAAACAACTTCTCATATCGTTTCTTTTATCTAATCAGTTATAACTTACAGAATTTTTTAAAATATTGATTCTGTCTTTCATTGTATTTTCTCTATCTAGCCTCTGCCTAAATTTCTATATGGACTTCTGCTGCTGGTCCTCTCACATATATTTAATGACTCATCCCATCAAATCACTTGTACTTACTTGAATATGCTTTTTCACATCTCTATAGTTTGCACATAATATTCCCTTTTTATGGTATTCTCTTTGCCTTATTTCATCTAAACAAACAAACAGAAAAACCCTGTAACCTTCCAAACACTGTTCTCTTGTCTCTACACTGGATGAGGTCCCTTTTCTCTATGCTCTCATAACTTTGTGGAAAATATCTTATCTTGTATTTATCATGTCCTGGTGTTATTGTTATTTATAATGTGCTATTATACTTTGTTATGACATGTTGGCATTTGGTAGTTCCTCCATCAGGCTGGGAAGACCATAGGGGCAAAAATGGGATGTTCTAAGTGTCCATCACAGTGCCTGGCACTTCATAAGGGTGCAATAAATGTCAAAGGAATTTTGTATTTATTCTACTTATTCAGCTCAGCATTACTGAGTTATAAAGGAAAATACTTCACTGTTGGACTGTTATCTGAGATCCACAAAACCGTTACTTTTCACTCCATTGCACCCTTTGATGTTTAGTTCACTGGTGATACTGTGATAAAACTGTTTTAAAAAACAAACTGAATACAATACAGGAGGCCAATGTTTTTATCACCTCATGTGGACATCACAGGCTCTCTGCTGACCCCCCAGAAGATGTGCCAGACAGACTGACCCTGTTATCAACATCTCTGTCACAGTATCTTAACAGTACGCTTCAGAAGCTGCAGATATCTTCATAGTTTACACCTCCTTTTAGATTTTTCACAGTTGAGACTGCTATGTGTCAGTAATATTCTTCAGCTCTCTTTATACATTTTTTGTCCAAAGCGTGACAAAATGCCTAGTGGCCCATAATTTGTTGACTTGTTCTGTGAGTAAATATGGAAAATCATAAGCAGAAAAGTATACATTTATTCTCTCATTTCCAAAACAAGAAATTTTAAACATTGCTTTGTAAATCTGCTCTAGTGTTATATCCAATTGAAAAATTTAGACTGTAAATCTGATCAAAATCTGAAGAAGACAAATTTTAAACTCAAAAACATATTTATTGTCAGAATTTTCCTGAAAAAAATTAGGACTGTAATCTTATCCATTACAAATAATAATTAATGTACAATCTACATTTATTCAAAGAGAGACAGAATTAGTTGTGATTCATCTAATTAAAATTTTTAAGACTCATTAAAAATTTTATTTTTAAATTTATAATATTTCTTTACATATTTGGAATCAGCATGGTAAGGGCTTTGGTCATTTTCAAAATTATTATTTATAATTCCAGATTTTATTTTTACTATCAGGAAGAAAATGATTATTTCTGCTTTTTCTTTTTTCTAATAATCTCAACATTTTAGATTAGCAAAACTAACAGCTGAGAGACAGACTACTCAGTTCTTAACAAATTTTTTTGACCTCCTTCAATTCTAAGGAGATACTGGAACAGTCTGAACATCTTTTTAACACTGAAAATACTTTCAATTCAAGTACAATAATAAAATGATAGGAAGGCTCTATAACAATGAATAGAATTTTTTTAATAACTTCCCTTCTGCTGGTACCGATTTATCCTACTATCAGCCATGGCGCATTAATATATTATTCACTAATGTGCTACTAGATTTGAATTGTTCATATTATATTTAGGATATTTGCACTGATCTTTGAACATAAAACTGTTCTTGTTTTTACTTGTATTTGTGAATCATGGTTATTCTTGTACCATAAACATCCTCTTTTATATTCTCTGGAATATTGTTAGTGGAATTGGAATTATTTTTTTCCTCTGGAATATTGTTAATAAAATTCAAATGATCTTTTTTCCCCTAATATTTGTTTGAACTGAACTGACACATTTTTGATGGGTAGTTCTTGGATAATTTTCATGCTATAGCTTATCATAATTACATAAGTATTTCAACTATTTTGAAATCAGCAAATTTCATTTTCTTACAAAATAATCCATTTGTTCCATATTTCTAAATTTGTTTTTGTGGAGGAACTTACGATTCCCTTAATTTCCTCTTTATCAGTGTTTATTTTCAATTTGGTGTTTCTTTGATGTGTTGTTTCTGTCTTTATCAAATACACTAATCATTTAACCTTTTTTAAAAGCATGTATATGTGTGTGTATATATATTCTATTTTTTAAATTTAGTCAAAAGCAGTAATGTTTGTTTTTATCTTTAGTTAATCATTTTTCATTTTATTGTTGTTCTGATATTACCTCTTCATAGAGGTAAACTCTACTTTGTAGAAACTATAGAACATGTACAGCATATTTATGGACATTTTGTACTCAAAGAATATTTTTTTAAAAATTTAGGTATAAGTTGTTTTCGTATCTTTACTCTTGTGAATGCTGCAAGAAACGGTGTAGTATCTCTTTGAAATAGTGATTTCATTTCCTTTGGATATGTATCAAGAAGTGGGATAGCTAGATTATACAGTAGTTGATTTTTAATTTTGAAATTCTATACTGTTTTCAATAATGCCTGTACTAGTTTCCATTCTCATCAACAGAGCACAAAGGTTCCCTTTTCTCCACATCCTTGCTAACATTTGTTATCTATTGCCATCTTGATGATAACCATTTTAAGAGGTGTCACTTAATATTTCAATTGTGACTTTGATTTGCATTTCCCTGATTAGAGATATTAAGCATCTTTTCATGTACCTGTTGGTCATCTGTGTGTGTGTGTGTGTGTGTATATATATGTATATATATAATGGGAAAGAATCTGAAAAATAACACACACACATATATATGTGTGTGTGTGTATATTTATATTTATAAAATGGAATCATTTTGTTGTACACCTGAAACTAACACATTATAAATTAACTATACTTAAATAAAAATGGTTTTAAAAAAAGAATGAAGTATTTCCATTTGCAGCAACATGGATGAACCTAGATGTCATACTAAATGAAGTAAGTCAGATAAAAGCAAATATTGTATGATAACACTTACATGTGGAATCTAAATAATAATACAAACAATCTATATACAAAAACAGAAACAGACTCACAGACATAGAAAACAAACTTATGGTTACCAAAAGGGAAAGGGAGAAAGGAGTGGGATAAACTGGGAGTATGCAATTAATAGATACAAACTGCCATACATAAAATAGATAAGCAACAAGAATTTACTGTATAGCACAGGGAACTATATCCAGTATCTTGCAATAACCTATAATGGAAAGTAATCTGAAAAAAAATATGAAAAGAATTACATTGTTGTTTGACATGCTAATAATAAAATGTGCTCCATTTATCTATTTAATAATTTTTAAAGAATTTATTAGATAACTGTCAAGTCACATGTACTTATAAGAAATAATACAAATAGATTTCATGTACATTCCATTAAGTTTCCCACAATAGTATTTTTGCAGAATTATGGAATATTATCAGAAGTGGGAAACTGACTTTGAAACAATATATTGATCTTATTCATATTTCTAAACTTTATATGTACTCATTTGTATGTGTATGCTTACATGTTTTTAGCTGTATATTATTTTACCTTGTGTGTTAATGTATTATCACCACAGTCAGAGAACTGAACAGTTTCATCACCACAAGGATTCCTACTGTGCTGACATATTATAACATCCACCTCCCTCCCTGTATTTCAGCTATACATATTTTATGAAAATTTCAGTGTTTAGCATGTGGAGATCCAGTTGCAGTTTAAGGGAGCAAATAAAATATTTCCCAGAAATTTGCACATTTTACCAAATAACCAATACTATGTTTCTCCTGGAAAAAAACAAAAAAACAAAAAACACAAGCATAAGGAATGACTATTGATATGAGGCAAAAAGGGATTCTTTAAACAATTGTGAACTGTGTGGATCCACTTATGCATGGATTTTTTTCATACACATACTAAAGTACTTCTGCTTGAATTCTGGGTTGCAGAACCACAAATATGAAAGGCCAAATATAAAATTAAAGGTGTATTTTGGAATGTGAGGGTCAGCCCCCTAAACTCCCAGTTGTTTAAGGTCCACTGTAGTTCCTTCTGCTATTTTTCTATAGACCCCTACATTTATGTCTGCATGCTACAAATAGCAGTGTCACTTTTTCTTGAAAATTAATCTCTCTTTAGAGTATACTGTCTTAGGTTTAAGAAGTAATATTTGTTAGTCTCACTACGAACTTTGCAAAATGACTTTTCATTACATCAGCTTAGTTTGGTGATCTTGGCCTGATTTCTGGAATTTAAATTAAGACCAGAAAATCGAAAGACCAGGCTTTATTTTCTGTAGAATTTTTTATTAATTGTTTATTAATACTTTTGTGACCTGTTGTCTTGCTTAGCAAGGATTCTTATTTTGCGAATTTTAATTGTGTTTGCAGTGTGTTACCCTTCTGCAGAGTATTTAATAGATTATCACATGAGAACAACTTTTGTGTCACTGTAGTGGTTCGTTGCTGTTCCCTTCCATAAGCTATTTAACACTGAGTCATATATTCTTATGCTGAGAAAGCTAAAATTAGCACAGGTTTTTAATTTCCATAACATTACCAACTAAAGGAAAATATGGAGTCAATAGAAAAAAATTGCCCTCTATTAAAAAAAAAGGAGCCACAAGTAAGTGGTAATATCTGCATGAAAAAAGTAACTTCCTATTAGTTAACTATACATTAGAAATCATTGTCACTGACATTTACTGAACATTGTATGCTTAGAACTACAAAAAAAAAACCCAAAGAAAATTATTTGTGTATTTTCTTGTTTGGTTTTTAGAAGTTTCCTCCCCCTTGGATTTTCTGTCTGAAAATTTAATGTTTTTGAAATGTGGTATAAGACAAAAAGCCCTGAAATGCCTAACCATATTGAATCATCTCTCAGAGTACACTTTCTTCATTTGATCTATCAAAAGAAGTATTTTTAAGAATCAAATTGCACAATGTCTATAAAAGCGCTGTCTCAATTGTACCATTTGATGTTTATGTGCTGTTAATCTGAGCTTAGCTGCTAAATAAGAGAGTTTTAAGTTTTCAAATACAAACCCACTAAACTGCAGTAAAACTTTATTTCCCTAAATATATTAAACTCTTTATTGTTGTCACTTATAGAGGACGTTCTCTGGGCCGAGGCTCTGTTAGCTTTCTTGGTTCTAACTTCTTTGATAAAGTTTATTTTGTTTAGTTTTCTTTTCCTTCAGTAGTTCTCACTGAATACTACCCCTACCATGCTGGTCAAAAGAGACAAGCTTCCTGTTCATTCTTTTCTGAGCATGAAGGGAAACTATCAAGGAATGAATAAATGAAAGCTATTCGACTTTTTGAATGAGAATTTTTTTTAAAGGAAAAGATCTCAAATAATTGGGTATTAAAAATGAAAAACTTGAAGTGGTAGCCCTTGCCTGGTGCACTTTCCACTAACAACAACCTAAAATGAAAACAAAATATCCATACTGTTCTAGCTCAAAATCTTTATGTCTGCCACTCAAGTCACTCTATAAAATTAATATGAAGATTTGAGTCACAGAAATTTATGCTTTGTGCCTAAATGATGTAATAAAAACAGTAACAGACTATGAGACTGAAGTTAGATTCTTTATCATAATGTGATCCAGTTCTACCACATAAAAGCAACTTCTGTAGTGCTAAGCAGAAACTAAGGTCAGTCTTCATAATTTATCAGAATTGTTGGCTTCCACTATGCTTAAACTGTTCAACTCTTTTCACTTTAAACACCAGAACTAGTTAACTAGAGCTTCCAAATATCATTCAATTGTTGACAGTATTTGGATTTATATCCCTAACATTTTTCTCTTTGGTCTGCTTTATGAGACAACCTTCCCTCAATAACAAACTTTGTGATCACTCTACTTTGCAGATATCATGCACTCTGGATCTTTTTGGCCGATCCTTTTCCAGTGTGACTAGAATTTATCATATTGGTCACAGACAAACCTTTTCTAAATTGCACCAAGTATAACCTCACATAAATTCCTACTCAGAGACTCACAAGTCAAAAGTTTTTAACTTCACCTTGATCTAAGTATTTTTTTCCAAGATTAAACATCTGTATCTGTATCCATACTAAATACAGAACACTTGCAATTGTATTCAGTTTTCTCCTGTCCATCTTAACTGTCTTATTAGATTTCATATTCAGAAAGATGGTGGTACAAGTTAATATTTTCTAATTGATAAGGGCTTGTTTTGGATTATAAATATTTCAAAGCTATTAATGACCTTGTTTGATGGCATGAAACTAACACAATCACTTATATTCTTTCTCAAACAATTCATTTATTTGTAAAGCTTTTCTATAAACATCAAAATTATTCTTTAGTGTTTATGTATTTGTGAACTTTCCTAACTGAGAAGATATTCCTTCTTTCTGGGGATTGATCGCTCAATTCAAGAAAGATAAATATATAAACAGAGGAAGAATGGAGGGTGATACGCTCACCTCACTGAATTTCTGTAAAGTATTAGTGAAAACAAATGATGCTTCTAAAGATTTTTATTTATGTGAAAATAGAGAGTAAGTACCGAGGTATACATTTCTGTAAACATGTAGAAAGGTAACTGGTAGGTGATGGTATTCACAATTTGCCCCATTTCATTGTTTTTCTATGAAAAGAAATATATCTTTCACTTATTCTATTTACTGACATTTATGTTTGGCTGCAAACACTGCCTTATGGCCATAGGGACACCAGTCACCACTAGAGACTATCTCAGAATTTTGACTTTTTCTCCCGCTATTTTGAAAATTCTCATGGCAGGTAAAAAATGATGATCTCTTTCCAGCTCTAATGGACTTATTTTTCCCCTGTTGAATTTCTATATCCCTTTGTTTGCTTGGTTGTGCTTTTGTTAAATAGGAAATCGGATGGCTTGGACAATGTGTGAGTGATTGTTAGAAAAAGAAATCTAAGGTAAGTCATGAATTCAATTTCAGGCTATGGATTTACTTGCTGGTTTATTAAGAAACTGTAGGCCTCTTTACAGAGGGAAAAGAAAAAAAAATATATTGACCACATAGTGACATGGGTGTAGGTTGATTTACTTTGGCTTTTAAAAACAAAAATATACTTTAAAAGGTGTGTTTATGTATTTTCTGGTCAAAGGAAGAATGGGTTTGTGTCCTTACTCAGAGATCAGTAATAGTGCTGTAGAGGTGTCATTATATAATGTCACCTGAGGAATGTGGTGTTTTCTGAATAGTAACAGATTTTGCTTGTCAAGAAGAAACAGTAGATTTTTCAAAAATGAAAGACATGTCAGTTCACTTACAATATTTTTACGGTAGGTCAATGTATTAAAGCAAACCAATAAAAGGAATCACTTGAGATTAACTCTACTTGGAAGAATGAATGTTACCTCAGAGATGGCTGTGGAGAAAGAAGCCTATCAATGCAAAGGAATCTCAGCTGGGAGTGTTAAGTGTCCTACAATGACTGAGCTGTCCTGGGCTTATCAAAATGGAGTCTTAACTAGATCTCAATCCTAAAGGAACTCAGCCCCAATCATAGTACTGGGATGATACCACCAGGCACTCTTCATACTCCTAGTTTCATTTACTCAGACACAACTTTCCAGTAATATAAAATACCATCCATAGATTTAAAACTATTTATTAGACCAAATGAGTGATTTTTATTTATTGGTAGAGTAATTACCCAAAACAATGCATCATAAGGAAAATAAAACATTTTAAGGATTGCGGACAAACTACTACCAGGCTTTCATATCTTAAAAGAATCTAGGAGGAAAACAGATTTGTACTTTCCCTCCAGATGTGAGGTGAAGAGCAGGTTGTTACTGTTTGCCTGCACTGTGTTGGTAGGTGAGGGAAGTTACATTGTACAGAAGGAGAAAGCATACTTTTTAATGATTTATATAAATAAAATTCACTGATAATGATTTTAATGAAACTCATATCCAGATGAATAACAGTAGCAATGAAGTGAACTCAGCTTTTCCTAAACGTTGTCAGCTCAATGAGGTGTTAATATTATGGACAATGGGAGCATAGCCATATTAGATACAGGCAATTTTTTTTCTTTAGTTTTTCTTTTTAAAATAGTAACTTCAGCGATGAGTGTACAGGTAAAGCCTTTCAATGTGAAATTTTAATCTAATGCAAGCAGCACTTTTCTGCATTCACAGGATGCAATGTATTTCCTGTTGAGAACAAGGTGAGATAGTTCCAATATCAAACTTCAGTAACTAGTATTTATGACTTTAGTGGAAACAAACTGTTTCTTTTTCTCCCTTGCATCAATCTTTTTAAATTTTACTTTCCATTTCAAATTCAACCTGAGAAAATGTAACTCCAAATGATTTCAAAATTGTTGAAAACAAACATGATTTTCTTCCAGTAAGCTTTTGTTTTCTTTAAATATATCAAAAAGAAACATTAAATAACAAAACAATAGACAAAAGTCTTGCTCAGTAGGGTCAGTATAATCTAAATACCTACATTTAGCAGCACTAATAAGGTAAACTAAAAATAATTTGCTTAGTTTAAATGTAACATTTTCATACAAACGAAACATGAAGCTAGTATTCTAGAACATCCAGATTCAGTAAACTCTTCAAGCATTTCATCTACAAATGCACAGCAAACACTAATTGCTCATTATCAAAATGCTTGTTAATGTATAGATTCCAAATCAACACATTCCAAAATGAAACTCATAATCTTTCTCCTCAACTCACTCATCTTCTTAAGTTCCATTTTGAATAAACCATTTATTTTACTTAACCCGTAATTACAGGAGACCCTAAACCCCCATCCCTTCTCTGGCCACATCTCATGGGTCACTAAATGCTATAATTTTACTATGTTACTATCTCTAAATGTCAGCCCCTTCAAACTACTGATGACTTAAGTCAGAATTTCACCATTTCCCACCTGAACCATTAAGCTCCACTAATGTCTTTATTCATAGTCTTATAATCTATTATCCCATCTTCAACAAGATTGAGCCAAAACAGAAATACAGGAATGTTACTCCTGTTTGTTCTTTTAGTATTTTTCAGAAAGACCACTGCTTGAGGGCTTATTAGAATATCATAAGATATACTCCAAAATTTCTCCTTCGCCTAATTTGCTACTGCTACACAAATTTAGTCTGTGTTTCAATCAAGACCAAAACTCTGCAGTTTCTTTAGCTGTCTAATATATTTCTAGTTTGGCACATGCTGTTCTGCCTCCTGAAATATTGTTCTTTCCTCACCAATCTCCCAGTCTTGCTCGGCCCCCATGCTGGGGGAAAAAAAATAAAAACTCCTCCTATTTTATGTTTCATATAAAACATCTCTTCTTGAAAATATACCTTCTGTATTCAAGTTGATGACTTGTAATTTGTGGCAATATTCTATTTTGAAAATACTCACATCACATTTTATTTCAATGATTTACTTACATCACTATCTTCATCCCTTGACTGTGTACCCTTAAGAACAAATCATATTCCATATTTATCTTTTCATTTCTAGCACTTCCCATGGTATCTGACACATATTATGATTCAATAAATGTTTGTTGAATTTAATTGGCATAACGTGAATCAAAGACAATGTATTTATCTGAAGATCTACCACTTGTACAAAATTCTGTGGATCATATCAGAAAAAATGCAAGCTTTGAAATGTCTGTTAATACAACCAGTACCACTGACTATAAAGAGGTTATACAGATTGCGAATAGAGTATTAAGAAAGGGATTGAATTCTTATGTCATACAATGAACCAAAACTGATAGTAAGAATCAGGTGTTATTTTTCTTTTTTTGAAGATTCAAACTCTCAGCCTTAGTTTCCATTTCTGTTAAAAGTAGGGCAATGTTTACCTTGTTTATAAAAATGATGGCTTGTTCACCAAGTCAGTTTTTAAAAGTACTTTGAAGTAAAGAGTGGTAATAAATTATTACTTAAACAAAAGTGATATTGCCTTTATGTGGGGTTTAGCCTGCTTCTGATGTTTAATTTCTTTTTATGTTCACTCCATGGATTAGAGGGAACTTACGAATCATCAGAATTCACAAGAGCTGATGGAAACTGGCCAGAAAGATGAGACATTCTAATGAAAAATAATTTATATTGAAATAAAATTACAAAGGTGGGAGGAACAGCACAATTTGCTTCTGCAATATTGTATATCTAATATAAATAGAAATCCCTTTAAAAGATATTTTGGAAAAGATTTTCTTTCCTTCCAAGCTGGACATTCTATTCTAGTTGAAAATATAAGACATTGTAATTGAAAGTCTTCCACAAAACATTCAGTATTACTTTATTCTTTCTACTCTTTTGTATATCTATCAAACATGTTTATTACATAAAAATAGAGTTTACACCAACAGGTTATACTGTCTTCTCAACTTACTCATTGTAGAGATAGACATTTTTATATCTATTATATTTCATATACATAAAATCATGAATATATTGTCATACACATAAATCATAAAGACAGTTTTTAACACTAAGACATAATCTATGAAATGAAATATAAATATATAATGAATTAACAATAATAAGCAGATTAAATAATAATTTTAAAAAATCATATCATGTATTGGGAATATTTTACAAGTGAGACATAGACAACAAAAGGTATAAGCAAATGTAGAAGATGCCCTTAGTACAACAAGAAAAGAGTAGTGGAGAAGCATAGGTAAAGAAGCAGATTCAGAAAGAACTTGATTAATAAATGAGAGCAAGTCACTGGAGTATGAAGCAATGGACAGCAACTTCAGAAGGGATAGCGACTTGACTGGACTGGAGGAACTGCTATTGTGATGCTGTAACTGTATTTCTACCTAGAACAGCAATAAGCACTGTTTTACTGTAGGATGCTTTCCTGAGAAGCTACTGAAATAGTCTCCTGAGGGTCCTATATTTCCAGTGGAAACTAAAAATATCTATTAGTGGGCAAGAAAGAACACATCTACATCCTCTAGAATTATAAAAATTCAATTTACATTGACACTAACATGAGCAATAAATATATAACTTTTCTTAAGAGATTTTTGCAATTGATCATAGCCCTTGAAAGTGACATTACACCTTTATAAATAGTACCAAATTTCTTAAAGATATGGGACAATTGCTAAATGATATCAATTTTATTTGGGTACAACTGACAGTAAAATGAAAACATTTTAAGTTTATAATCTGATATGTTTTGTCAAATGTACATACTCATGTTACACTGTTATAATTAAGATACAGAATATATTCATCACCCAACAAAAATTCCCTTATGCTCCCTTAGAGATCCTTTACCTGACTTATCCTAGGCATCTATTTGTCTTTTTGTCACATTAATATTTTTCTGTTCTAGAATTGCATATAAATAGAATTATACAACAATAGTAATTCTCTTGGTGCTTGTTTTTTTCACTCAAAAATGATTTTTGTATAGTGCATGTATATGTATGTATAAGTGTGTGTATATATATGATATGTACTGTAACATATAACTGTCCTATTTCTATTTGAGTCAGTTTTTCTACAATATGATTTTTTAGAAATTTGGCCACTTTTTATTGTTTTAGCGTATATTAAAATGTACTTTAAAACTGCAGCAACTGTACAGCATGGTACTGGATCAAGAACCAGGCAGCATCAATGGCCCTTAATTAATAACTCTAAAACCAACCTTACTATGGGTATAAAAACAACATGAAGCAAAAAAAAGCATTACAAATCAATGACAGAATTTAGAACAAACGGTGTTGAAAACAATCAACAACTTGGGGGAAAAAATTACCTTTTTCTGAGGTATATTTCAAATAAATTATAGCATTAAAACTAAGAAACCCCAAGAAAAACATATTTTTTTTTAATTTTTGAGTAGACTTCATTAATTTTAAATTAAAAAATACATACGAAAATAACACAGGCACATGGTTTATAAAAATGAAACAATACAGAGAGGAATGAAGAGCAAAAACATTCCTTCTTACTCTGATTCCAAAATCTCTAAGCTGTCTCTCCAAAGGTGCCAACTGTTAAGTTTCTTACATCTGGGTCCAGTGGAAAAATATTTTAGAAACACAAATCCTTTCAAAAATTTTACACAAATGTTTCACACCGTTTTGTACTTTGCTTGGTCTACTGAATAGTGTATCTAACGAAATTCTTCTGTATTTTAATGGCTGCAGTTTTCGGACATATGATCATTTACAAACCCCTAGTTTTTGCTTAAGAGAATGCCTTCAAGGTCCATCCGTGTTGTTGCAAATAGTAGGATTTCCTTCTTTTTATAGTTGATTTAATATTATATACACACACAACACATTTCTCTGATTTTACGCGCACACATATCACAATTTCTTTATCCACTGACGGACACAGGTTGATTCCATGTCTTGACTATTGTAAATAATGATGCAATGAATTTTGGGGTGGAGATCTTTTTGATATAGGGACTTTATCTCCTTAGGACAAATATTTCCAGAAGTGAAATTGCTAGATCATATGGTAGGTCTATTTTTAATTTTTTTGAGGAACCTCCATACTACTTTCCATAGTGGCTGTGCTAGTTTACTTTACCTTACCTATTTCCTCTAAAGCGAAGATAGTAGCAAGTTGTTTACAACACTCTCTGTATCTGCAGGACATGTAGGATGACTCCTTCCCGATGTTGCTGTGTGACTTTTCACTCTTTTATGCCACTGATTTAAATCAGAGTGTCTCAAATGTAGTTTTATAAGAGAATTAAGGCCTACAAAGATTATTTGAGTATTTCTTCCAAACATAACATATAGGTAGTAAAATAATAAATACGTAAGAGGAGTGACATACAATAAATACTTTAAAAATTAGGGTAAGTATCTTTCAAAAATTCAGGGTGAAAGGGACTCGTCTGCAAATATATCCATTTTAATGACATTTTCAAAAGTCTATCCTTTGGTTTTATAAGGTTTCTCAATTTTATTCATATTCTGCTCTTACTTTTATTATTTCTTTTCTTTAACATAATTTGTATTTGATTTGCTTTTTTTATCCTGCCTTTCAAGGTTAAATCTTAAATCATCAATTTTAGATAATGCTTCTTTACAAACACAGGTATATAGTTATATATATTTAATTTTAAAATTTATATCCCTGAAGCACTGCTTCAGGGAACCCAGCACATTTTGATAAGTTATTTACACCATTAAATTTAAAGTATTTTATAATTATTATTTTGATTTCTTCTTTGGCCCATGAGCTATACAGAAGTATTATTTAAGCAATCATTATTTGAGTGTTCTAAGCTTTTTAATTTTTCAGTGGTCTGAAAATATAAACTATTTGATTTTAATTCTTTGAAATTTATTGGGATATTTTATGCCTATATATATGGTCTATATAGATTAATATTCCATGTGCACCTAAAGCCCATCTATGTGAGAAAGGTGTTGCAATTTTCAACTATAATTGTGGATATGTCTACGTCTCTTTTCAGTTCTTTCAGTTATTGATCTCAAAGGAGAGCAGAATATGCTACCCCCAAATACGCCACTTTGGCATATTGATTATTTTGAATTAAAGTTACTAAGAAACAGCCATGCAAAAAACTCTCTGATCCTCTTTTATTCCCCTAAAAATAAGAAATAAATCTCCAATATGAAACAACCCTCCCTAAAGCAGGAGGGTAGAAGGTATCCTTACAGCAAAAGATAGGGAATTTAAGGCTGAGAAGGCTGCAAAAACAAACCTGTTAACTTTCTCACTAATTTACTACTCCAAGCCCAAACCCCTCTGTTTTTTTAAGTTCCTCACAAATGTATTGTGTCTTTAGCTAAAAGGTATAAAAGCTGCTTGCTTTGGTTAGTTAACGGAGTCTCACATTTTTATCTGCTCCCACTTACATAAAATTAAATTTGTTTTTCACCTGTTAATCTGTCTATATCAATTTAATTATTAGAAAAACCAAAGAATCTAAAAAGGAAGAGGGAAAACTTTTTCCACCCCTATAGTTTACATATACTGAAACTCTTAAGAAGTATACATATTTTAAGTATATTTTGTCTTAGTGATGAGTTATCATTTTTATAATCATAAATGTCCCTATTTAGAAAAGTGTTTTATCCTGAAGAATATATGGTCTAATACTAATATAGACCCTCCAATCTTCTAAGATTATTTTTAATATCTTAAACTATTTCATCTTTTTACTTATTACCTAGCTATGTATTTATATTTAATATGTTTCCTCTGGACAGCATGTTGCTAGGTCGTGTTTTTTATTCAATTTTACAATCTCCTTTTTGTTTGGAGTATTTAGATCATTTAAATTTAATTGCCTCTAGTTTTAGATTAAAATCTACCATCTTACTCTGTTTTCTACTTGTACCAGCTAGTCTTTGTTCTTTTTTTTCTTTTCCTAACATCAGTTGGATTAACTGAGTAATTTCAGCATTCCATTTTAGAGCTACTTATTATCCATATCTTTCTTCATTTTATAGTGATTTTCTTCTAGGGATCTGCAAGATGCATTTTTAACTTAAAGTACATTTTAATATTGCTGTAATCCGTATACTTCAATTTTCCCCTCCTGTCCTGTGTTGCCACTTCTACCTATATCACAAATCACATAACCTTGTTTTAATTTTTCTTTGAATAATCAGCTACCATTTGAAAATAGTAGACATTACAAAAATATCTTTTCCCATATATTCACCTTATTTAGTACTCTCTGTTCCTTTATGTATATTTAATTTTCCACTTGTATCATTTTCTATTCACTTGAAGAACTATGTTTATTATTTCTAACAGTACGAGTTGGCTGATGAATTTGTTTTCCTGCCAGTTTGTTTTATTGATGTCTGGATGCTCAGGCCTGGATCGTGTACTGCCACGGTGGGTACAGCCGCTTCTTCCATTGCTGCTTCTTGGTCTTCAAGTTCTCTTCCTGCTCATTGAGCCAGGGTTGCATGGCACCAGGTTTTCTTGGGCCACAGATCCAGGGGCATGTACTTGTTGCCCTTAGAGAATTTCCTGATGTTCTCTTTCTGAGTATGGTTAGTGATGGTGAAAACATGAGAACAGGAGAACTGGATTTGGAAATAACTTGGATCTTGGAGATCTTGGAAACCGCGCCACCTGCCACTTTAGCGACTCACAACTGGGACAGCTCCACCTTCAGGTCCTCCAGTTGTTCTAGCAGCTCCTCCTTGCAGCAAAGGTCTGGAGCCTTAATCTTGGCCATGGCTGTACAAGCTGCTCCCGCTGTCTTCTGAGAAGGAAAGAGGAAGGGGTGGGGCTGACCTCCACAATTACTTTAATTTTTTTAGGTTTTTTATTCTTAAAATAGTTTTATTTTACCCTATTTTTAAGATTGCTGGGTATAGAATTAGAGGTAACTTATCTTTTTGATTTACATGTGTGTTTCTGCTCTTTAAAGATACAATTTTGCTTTCTTCTGTCTTACATTGTTTTTGGGAAGTCTGTGGAATTTCTTATCTTCTATCTCCAGGAAGGTATAAATCTCTAATTGCTTTAGGACTATTTCTATCATTGGTTATTAGATATGTTGTGCCTTGCCATTTGTCCTATTTCTGTTTCAATGAGCCTCTTGGATTTTTAATTTATTGATTTTATAAAACTAAGCCATTATTTAAGTTGTTTTTGTTGCTCTTTTCTGCATTCCCTTTTTTTTTCCCCTTCTAGGTCTTCTAATAATTACAAAATTGCTCCATTTGCTGTTTGATTTTTTCCTTATGAAACAAGATCTTTCATTTTCTCATATTTTAGTTTATTTTTTCCATTGAGCCTCAGTTTGGATACTTTCTATTGCTACATTTTCAAGTTCACATATCTTATCACATGCATTATTTAATTCTTACTTTATATATATGAGAGAACCAACTAGAACCCACAAAACATACTTGTATAAGGCTTTCATTTAAAGGCAAAGAATATGGTACAGTGAGACAGAGTACAGGAAAACACTAGAAAAAGAAGTAACGTCAACATGCAAGTACACCCAGGCTTGTACTGGAGCAGCGTAGACTGTCTCCAGCTTGAAACAATACCTATGTTAATATCTAAGACAGGAATCTTGGCTTTGGAAGAACTCAAAGGAAAATACTTTCAGTACGTACATTTAAGTCCCCCTGGCCACCAAATCAAGCCAGCCTTTTCTAGTTGGTTACACTGTATTAATCACGTTTTTGTTTTGTTTTGTTTTTCCATATTGTATTGTGCTTTGAAATCTTGTTGGGGTAGGGGTCTAGCTGGCTGGGGAGAGATTGCTCTTCCCAAGACTAGCTAATTTCCAAGATACCAATTCCACTGTGAACACACCTTATGTATGCAAACCATCCAACCCCAAGTTATACCTTCAATACCTCCTTTATCTCTCACACACCAAGCCAGTATTTCCCCCACTCTAAATTATCCCAGAGCCTGGTACCAGACCATTAGAGATTACTGCTATAGCCTAGAGCCCACAGACATTATTCAGACTGGCCAGTTCTAAGCTGTATGCCTGCCCTGTCTTATGTCTCCCATAGAAAACTTAACACTAAAGGTCTAGGTCCTGCTTTCTTTGTTCCTTCTGCCTCATAATTAAATCTGGTGCTTCTCCATGTAGACCTGCATGGCATGGTCCCCTCCTCTTGAGAACTTTAAGTAATAAATTCTTCTCTGAATGGCATTGACCTCTTTGTGTTTCCACTCAGTCAAGTCCATAAATTAAAATTCTACAGGTACAACTGGGACATAAGCCATCTGCAAACTATCAGTAAAGAAACTGACCTCTTGGGTTGCCAAGAAAGTTTGAGTCCTTAAGCAGCATATCAGAAATTCCATGGACCCTACCTTGGACAAGAATTAAAACCAGGTATCTGTGCATGCTCAGAGATAAAAATAGAGCTTTTCCTACTTAAATAATCAACAATATCCCTACAATTCAAGCTTTAACTCTTGGTCAGGGTTTTGACATTATAATTTGCTCATGGTTATTTCTTCTCTGATATCTTTTGTACAATTTATCAAATATAAAAAGCAAAGAGATACTGATGAAAATAATAATCATTTCTGTCCAATGAGATACATATATTGCTTTAAAGAAACATTTCAGTTTACCAGTACAAAGTTTTTAATAATCTTATAAAAGCTTGAAAATTCTTTTATTTGGATTTCTGAACTTTATGAAAGGTATCAATAGAATAACTCAATGTAACAATTAATTGATTAGTAACTAAATCTAGTTCTTCTCCTGGCCAATAAGCTTCCATTGAAAGAACTTCCTGTGTAGGTTTTAATCCACTTCTCCAATATATTTGATCCTCAGTATCAGTGTTATCATTGGTTTTATCAAAATTAAACTTATACTATCAAACAGTACTACCCCAAATAGCAACGAGAATATGAATCAAGACTGAGAACATTACAGAGTAAGTCAGAATTACAATAGGATTTTCTGTGCCTTCTTTTCTCCCATTTGAGAGAAATGGGAACCATTGCTTTACTTGAACCAACATATTGAGTTTAAATTTTCTCTGAATTTCTCATTTTAATACCACACCAGCAATAATCTTTGCAATTTCAGATGAAGGTTTTATTTTGTTCCCACTTGAACATGTTGTCCATGAAATTACATGTTCCATTTTATCAGATACAATTCTCAATAATATTAAATAACCAATGGGAATATTTTACCATAGGAGAAATTTATGGTTAAATGGCCACTGGAAGATATTTCCTTTCTTTTCTGGTAATATACAGATGTTAAATGTTTACCTTAGAAAAAGTGCCCTAAAACATTTGAACTCATTTTTCCTTTAAATCTATTTGCTCTGCTAGTCACTGAGAAATCAATGCTAAAATTTCAACTTTCCATATGAATCTTTTTTTCTATTGCTCACTGTACTGTTTATATAAGACATAATCATCTTTTTCCTGAATTTCCTGGTAAAATTTTAATTTTTAATTTTTTCTAGAATATAGGATTTTTCATTTTATTTGTATTAATGGTAAATTTCTTGAACTAATTTAATGGTTTCTAGAGAAGGGTAACTCTTAAAATGCAATTATATTCATAGCACAGTTTGGGTATTTTACCTTCCATAAGGATATTATTTAGAGAATCCTAGCTTGCTGTAATGAATTTCCTCATTTTGTGATGGAGGACTAAGAATATGTTTTAAATAACTCAATCAGCTCATTCTCTTAATCAATCAACACTTATTAGGGATATAATATGTAACAATTATTCAGTAGACATGAATATTCAAAGATTAAAGTATTCATCTCTATTCATTTAGCTCACAGAGTACTCTAGATCCTTTCATATAAATTATTACTCTGATTCATTTTTCTTACAATTCAGCAAAGATAATGATAAATGCCTGAAGAAACTTATTTCTACCCTCAAGGAATAAATTAATGAGAAATTCTCATAAACTTGTTATAGTAAGGATTTCAAGAATAACACATACTACCTTATTTATAGATGTAATTTATAAGCTTTTTAACCAAAATTTATTCACCTGTGTAGTCCTTCTGCTTTTTATATTTTTTTATTGGGTCTTTACCAATTAGTAAAATTTCCAACTGATGCAATTATTTGTGTTAATGTTATAATACAAGGTTAGGACATCCAAATACTAACAATTTCTATATAAAAAGTAAATGTGTAGATACGAGTAATGTTTATTTGTAAATGTTCTTCACAGTACTTCTATATAACATAAAAATTTGAAAAGCAATTATAATACTGAAATGAATTTGACAACATAAATACAAGGTATTAAAAGTCATAAACTACAAGGACATACCCTAGATTCCCACTGCTGTCACAAATAGATCCCTTGAACTGAAAACTGAAAAGCGACTGAAATGAATTTATCCATCCATTTTGGCTAGCCAAGTGGTAAAGTTTCTTTAAATTCAGCTTATTCATGATTTTCATATGGGTTATCATTTTCATTGCTCAAATGCAAATAATCTAATAAAAATTACCTAACCCAACTTATGAATGCAAAAGGCATTTATGACAATTTGACTAAATTATATATTTTAATAGACAAAAATAAAATATTTTGTACACTAATAATACTTTATTTTCTCTTCATGAAGTAAGTAAAGGGTAACAATTTCCTTTTAATTTCAACATTAGAGTTCTGATTTCAGCTATAATAAGTAAAGAGCTCAAGTTTTCAAAATTGTCCTTACAACACTAAAAATTACTGAAATTCAACAAATTTTCTTGGACTTCTCAAAGAACTATGATCACAGAACCAATGAACGTCACAAATTCTGAAGGAAGACTCAAATCTGGAGTCACAGTAGAGATCTGCTAACCTGAAGCAGAAGCCGCTAGAGCCATAAACTGAGAAGACGACTTAAATGGGAATTTAACACTTGATGGAGCCTGAGTGTGGATTAGTATGAGAGTGAGAAACTCCTGGGGTAGGCAGTTCCCCACAATTTTGTGGGTTTTATCTCACAGATTCATTGGTTTTACTTTGAGTAACTTCATAAGCATATGTGGTAAAGAGCAAAGAAAATTCCTCTTCCCTGCTCCCTCATGGACTGGGAAGGAGAGCACTATAAAATGGGCAGAATATTCCTAAAAGCAAATGCTTAATCTCCAGGAGAAAAGATTTCACAGACTTTTCCCACCCATGAAAGTCCACTTCTCCCACTCCAGATAGCTCAAAACCTCCTGTTTCAAATAAGAAACATAAAAATCAAAAATAGGATGACCAAAAAAAGCTATTAACATGGGTTAAAATAAAAACAAGAAAACTTCAACAGATACTTCGCCAAAGAAGATTTACAGTTAGAAAATATACATACGAAAAGATGCTCATTTTTTTTCCCTAAAGATGCTCATTACCCCTCCCTGATAATATTTTTCATTAGGGAAATGTAAATTGAAATAGTAAGATACCACTATAAACCTAGTAGAATAGCTAAAAGAAAATTTAAAAATTATATTACCAATCACTAGCTAAATTGTGGAGGAAAAGGGACTCTCATTGTTTTCTGATCTAAATATAAAAATGGAATAACCACTTTGGCAATTTCTTACAAAAATAAATATGCTCTTAGCCTACAATTTAGCAACCATGTTCCTGAGTATACATCCAACAGATTTGAAACTTTTGACACACAAACTGGCATGTGGGTATCTATAGCAGCTTTATTTATAATCAGTCAACATTGAAGTTAACCAAAATGCCCTTCAGTAGTTGAAAGGATAAATAATATTCCATTGTATAGGATGTATATCTAAGTGATGGAATAGTAAAAAAGGTCAATGACTTAAAAAATGAGTTCTCAATTCACAAAGAGACATGTTGAATCTTAAGTGCATATTGCTAAGATAAAGAACCAAGTCAGAAAATGCTACATACTGCAGGATTTCAATTACATGAGATTCTGAAATAATAAAAAATGATAATCACATAAGAAGTCATCAGGGGTTTGAGGGAAGGGGGATGGTTGTATTGATAAAATAAGATTATTTTATGGTAGTGGATCTATTCTATTTGACACTGTAATGATTGATATATTTCATTATGGAGTTGTCAAAGTCCATATAACTCTAAAGAGTTAGGTATACAACATTTAAAAAAATTGAGGAGGTTGGGGGATCCTAGAATGCAATGCAGTATGTTACAAAATAATGTAACTATTACAAATTATATGAAACAACCATACTGAATGGGATGGTGAAAAGATGCAGACTTAAGTCTAAGTAATGTGGAATGAGTTGAATCGATAAGACTAATGGCTATAAATAAATTAAAATATTTGGTCATAACCACTGTACTTTAGTCTGTAAACCTATTTCCCATAAGGGTACAAGTTAACAATTCAGATCCAACTATACATATACAGATCTTCCTCAACTTACAATGGGTAACATCTCTATAAACTGTTTGCAAGTTGAAAATATTTAGTCAAAATGCAGTTAATACATCTAACCTACCAAACATCACAGTTGAGCCTCACCTCCCTTAAACATGCTCAGATCAGTTAGATTAGCCTACAGTTTAGAAAAATCATCAAACACAAAACTTATTTTATAATAAGTTGTTAAATTGCTCATGTAATTGAATAGCATACTTAAAGTGAAAATTCCAATGGTTGTATGGATACAGGATGTTTGTAACTGTATCAGTTGTTTATGCTTGTGATCTCATGGCTGGTTGGGAGGTATGGCTCACTGCCCAGCATCACAGAGAGTATCCTACCACATATCGCCAGCCTAGGAAAAAATCAAAATTCAAAGTACTTTTCTACTAAATGAGCATCATTTTCACCATGCTAGGCCAGGGATTGTCTGTATTGTGTAACTGGTTGTAAATGAATGATGGATGATGAGAGCCACTGTTTCACTATCAAAGTGGTAGTTACTTACAAGTAAGAAATGAAAAAAGGCTTGAATAATTCATGTGGAAATGAGTTAGACTTGGTGATACCAATATGAATTCATTTTTAGTTGAATAGAGAAAAAAGGTAACATTTTATTTATATATATATACCTATGCACAGGTTAGTATATACACATATATTTATTTCCTTGCACTGTCACCTGAGAGGGCCTGAAGGTAACCACAACCACACCTAGAGCCCACATCTTGGTTTCTAATAACCATCTTCAACAAAAGGGAGCAGAGTTCCTTGGAAGAATGGTTGATTCTGGGACTGAGGCAGGAAATATTCAAGATGAGCCTGGAGTGTCTTGTAGTGCCAGAAAGTAAGATAGTACTCAAAAAACAAAACAAACAAAAAACCCAAAAACCCTATGTTGATGTGGGTATGTTACAGGGACACAGAAGCCAGCTGAAAGATTTCCTAATGCCAAAGCTGAGGCAATTTGAGCAACATTAATAAAGCAGTATTGGATTATAACCCAAGGTATAAAATAAATACACAAGTCCATACTGAGGGTCATAATGATTGAATGAATGAATGAGGCAGAGGAAACAAACCTCACTAGCACAGGAGAATTTCAAATAACTTGTGTGGATATTCTGCCCTCAAGGTAGGAGAGCATAATTATCCTCTCCTTAAATTTGTGCATTTTGACGTCCTTTCAAAGAGTACAGTATGAAAGGGCACAAGGATGTTGCGGGGAAGGGGAGTAACACTGCAGTGAGAAAACTGAAAAACACAGTCTCAGCCAGGTGATCAAGTTTACCAGCTACAGCGATATGTCATCTTGAGAGCATTTTCTCTCGATATGTGATGAAATGTCACTTTACCCCTGCGATGATCTTCCTTTTAAAAACACATAACCCTAGACTAATCATAAGGAAAATATCAGAGCAATTCCAACTGAGGGAGAGTCTACAAAATACCTAAACAGTACTCCTTGAAACTTCAGAGACAACAAAATTCTAAGGGATTATCACAAGCTCACAGGCAGAAAGCCTAAGGAGACATAGGGAATAATGTAATGTGGTATCCTGAATAAAATGTTAGAATACAAAAAAGGAATTAGGTAAAACTAATCAAGTCTCAATAAAGTATGGACTTTGCTTAATATATCAACATTGGTTCATTAGTTGTTAAGCAGCATAAATTATGAACATAATTTACATTTCTTATACATTGTAATATACATTATATACAGTATGTTGATATATAAGACATAATCATACATACAACATCAATAATAGAGGAAAATGGGGGTGAGTCATATAACACTATGCCATATCCACAATTTCTTTGTAAATTGAAAGTTGTTCTAAAATAAAATATTTATGTTAAAAAGGTTTTACCACCATATTATGGAGTTTTTTAAATAACATCAATACTTGATATGCAGTAATAAATTGTTTAGCTAATAAAATGTTTACATAGTGTTACATAATGTATACTGTTAACTATCCTTTACATTTCTGTAATACATTTCAATTCTTTTTGCCATAAAAAAAAGACATAGTAGAAATCCATTTAAGTTGAATTCACTTATATTTTTAGTTGTAAATAGTAATCATCATAAAGTGTTACACTGTATATATTTATTACTATTGATTCATATCCATGCCAGAGTACCAATACAGAGTAAATAAGTAAATATTTTGCTGAAAACACAAAATTTTATTCAGTTCTCTTCTCTTTCATTGTTATTTAGAAAAGGTAAACATAATTTTCTGTTTAAAATAAAGTTAATAAAAATCAAGGTTCTCATCTCTATTATCTATTGTTATATATCACACTGCCATAAAACTTAATGGTTTATACAACAATGAAAATATTTCTCATGAATTGTTTCATTGGCTGAGTGACTGTGGTCACCTGGAGGATTGGCTGGAATAGAACATATAAGATGGACACAATCACAATGAAGGATGGAACTGGCTGTTATTTGGTACACCATGTGGCCTCACATTTTCCATCAAGCTTGTGGCCTTCCATACGTGGCCATCTCAGGGAAATGTTAAAGATGGCAAATCTGGAGGCTGACTCAAGGGGGTCTCGAGGCCTAGACTCCAGAACTCACACAGTATTAGTTCCATCACATTTAGTTGAGCAAAAGAAAATCACAATGCCTGCCCTGCGGTTGGACCAGCAATGCCACATTACAAAGTGCCATGCATACTGGGCTGGAAGAAATTTGTGGCCACGAAGCAATTTACCACATAGGCATCAAGTACACTGATGGAGCACACGAGCAGGGGGATTCCTGTTGTGATGGTATTGTTTCTCAGTTTTCATCTTTTTGATCATCATCTCCATCACCAACTTTAATGTGTATTGAGATTTTCCTATTAGCAGGACACTCTGCTAAGCATGTCCTAACTCATTTGAGTATAACAACATTTCTGCAACATTGACAATGTTATTCTCATTGTAAATGGTTGTACTGTACCTGTTAGGAAAACAGTTTTATTTTAGTTAATCCACTGATTGCAGTTTCTACCATATACTAGAGACAGGGATGAGGGTAAGATAATTTCTCTGAGCTTTGGAGTTTAAAACTGATAAAATTAGATTGTTGCAATAAAAATTAATGTCACTTTGAGATTTGCAAATATTAACTACTATATATAAAACAGACACAAAGAAATTTCTTCTGCATAGCACAGGAAACCATATTCAATATCTTGTAGTAATCTATAATGAAAAAGAGTATGAAAATGAACATATGTAAATATATGTACAACTGGAACATTATGCTGTACACCAGAAATTGACATACTGTAACTGACTATACTTCAATAAAAAAATTAATGTCACTTCCAGTTCTTGATATTTATGAATGCATTTCTATTGATTGAGTATCATGAGTCATATTTGCAAATATATTTATAGCAACTGATGCTTTTATTTTCATGGCTCTTCCCTTTGTTGTTCTCATTGTTGAAAAATATTTAAAATAATTTCATGAAATATTGCATATGGTTGAGTTTCACACTGGGAGAAGCTGAACTGCAAGCAGAAACAATTTCATGTTTACAATTTACACTAAAGAATTTCCAAATCAAATAGCCTGTGGAAAATTAGAAAATGTTAGCCCTCTTAGTGGAACTCTGATCAATTTCAGCACTGCTATTTTCTCCATTTTTTTTCTCCACCCAGTCCTGCCTATTTTAATGCATCAATCCCAGTTTAGATGTAGATATCATGAAGATTTAGATAATAAATAAATATTGTTTACTTAGTATTTTAATGGACTTCAAATATTCTACTCAACTATATTTTGAAAAAAATTGTTTTATAAACTGCTTTAAAGTAGATGCTTTTCTAGGTTCTACATATATTCTTAGTTCTACAAACATTTCAACGAGGTAAACATAATACTCCTCAATTAGAAGACTAGCCACAGGCTAAGAGACTTTATAGGGCTTTACTAGGACTCCATGACTAATTGAGATTAAAATTTATCTCCAATTCAAAATAACCATTTTATATGTAAGAAAGATGAAGTATTTTAAGTTTTCAAAATAAATATTTAAAGATTCCAAGCAATCACAATGCACATATATTTAAGCTGTAAATGTTACCTCTTAAATAAATATAAACAGCATCTTCTAAGAATTTGGCAATATTTATTTATTCTAGACATTAAGTCTCCAAATTCATTAACAAAAGTGAGACATATAGAGGAAGTAAATATTAATGTTGTTTGTTGTCTTTTCAGTTTAAATGTTTCATGATCAGAAATTAGAGTAGATTGCATTTAATAAAGACTATAGTAAAATATAAGATATATCAACTATTTCCAACCTTGTTCAATATTAATTATGAGTATTCAATAACAATATTTAAATATTTTTAAATTCCCTAAAGGTGAAAGATCTGCTACTCTTATAGTCCAAATTACATAATTTATGTAATGAAGTTACATTACGACTTTTAATGAAAACTGTCCAGTGATGTTGAAATAGGAAAGAACAGCTATGGCATAGAGATAAAACATGATTTGCTATCAATTGTTAAAAGCTGAAGCTGAGAGATGAGTACAATAGGGGAATTATGCTCTATTTCTACTTTCGAAAGGACCTTAATATTTTAATAATAAAGTAAAATGTGTTTAGTCCTTGCACATGGCATGTGTATTTAATGTCTTTACCACAGATCAATAAAAAGTTGTTCTAATTCCTTAATTGGAACTTGAATTATACATACTGATTTATGACCAAGCATTGATATTTAACCTAATCTCCTCAAGTCATATAAAAAATGAAAATCAACACTGTCTGAGCTATCTATTGTCACTGTCTCCTGGAATCTTTCATCCTCCTGATCATTTAATTCTGCTATCACTGATTACTATTCTCTTAATCCATATCCTGTGGATAAATTTGACAGTACCCCTAGAAGCCCAGGGAGTAATATGTGATAGATGGTAAATCCATCAAGTCATTCCATTTTGGGGCTACAGAGATCAGCTCAGGGATTGGTATGTGCCTAATTCAGGGCAATTAAGAGGGAAGAATTGTGTGTAAGTCATCAGATCCTCCCTTACATTGTAAACTGGATATTGTGATGATTTAAACCCAGGACTTTTGGGTAAAAAATGCAAAACTTGGGAAAGGATTCTTGTGACCCATTTGAGTCCTGAAAAAAAATCCCCACCTGAAGCTATACCTACCCTTATACTCTTATTATGTAAGTCAGTAATGCATACACTCATTCGGATAAAGGAGCATTTCTTTTGCAACAAAACAAGTCCCAAAAAATGTATACACATAAAAGAAAGTGCTATAAAAGAATAAGTTTTCAATTGTCATGAAGAACATGACTTGAGGAAACATCAAATTTAATTGTGAACAACCATTAAGTAAAAATGTTTTTTAATCCATTAAAAATTTTCTGGACCTTAGATTTAAAAAACTTTTCCCCCAAGATCTATAGATATTTATTTGTTGGCCTGTAAGTCACATATATGGGTATTTCTGTAGAAAAGTAAATTCATAAAGTGAAAATTAATCTTATTTTTGTCTAGAGAAACTTCTGCATAATTTATAAAATGAGAATATAATAAACAATAAAGATAAATACCTATTAAATAGGTATTTTTTTAGTAAAGTGAATTGAGAAAATTAGTTAACTTTTAGAATCAACTTTGCTAATTAAATAGTGTTACCTAATGTTATTTCCATTCTTATTTGATGGACAAGTAACAGTATATATTTGACTTTAAAAATTAAGGATTTCAGGTTTCTACAGTATGCTTGATGGTTATATAGCAAGTATTTCAGAGTTAATAGTGTAGCATAACCAATATTATAAAGATTTTCTCAGGCTTATAATATCTAATGTTAATAATGATAAATGAAATATTCTGAAGATATCCATTTGTCAAAATTAACACTGGATTTATTATTTTTCTATGAATATTACCTTTATATTTTATCTAATCTTCTCTATACATAAAATCCCTTGGAAATAAAACTAAAGCACATGCTTATATAAATGTTATATTGAAGTGAAAATATATACAATATTTAGATTCAAAAGCACATTCACAACTGAAATTGATAATAGGAATTAAAGTTATTTTAACTGCACCTTGGAAAAATAACCATACCTCACAAAATATAAAACAATTTTTTGACTAGTTTTTCAGGTGTCTCTTTTGGTCGCTCACTTCTAAGATTCTGCATAATGTTTACAAAACATTCAACAATTTAGAGTTAAATTAGATCTATTAGCTAAAATTAGTAGAGAAATAAAGAAAATCATAGAAGGGCAATTTAATAAAAACAAAAACTGAATTTCTGAAATACAAAGTCTTCTTCAAAATACTTCTCTACTCAATGCTATAGAAGTATAATATTTAATTTAGTTACTAGTTAACTATCAAGATGTTGTGTTGATACTAAGACAAAATCAGATTCATCATTCTTCATTCCCCATGAGTTTTGCTATGGAAATTGTTGATCCTGCAAGTTTGTTGCAATACATTTGTCGAAAGGTTAAATTAACGATACCACGTTATAACAAAGCTTTGACAGCTAAATTGGTTTAACAGCAACATACAAAGATGACTACTGAAAGTAGCTTTAAGAGGAATAATAATAACCCAATAAAAGAGGTGTGTTATCCTGATCATTTACTATAAGGAGGGTTCAAACTATGCCTATTGTACTTTGTCCTATTTCGTTGTTCCTTCTCAAAACTGGGGTAGGATAAATACTGTCTTCGAAGTATGTCTTTTAAAATAACCAGTATAGTGACCTTTCCGTTCTCCTGATATGATAGGGTAATTCCTTAGATTATAAACATACACATGTGTATGTATATATTTATGTATGTATATGTGTGTGTATATATTCATATTTTTAGAAAGAAAAATAGTTGTAAAGAAACCATGCATTTTCATGTTATAGTCAGCTAAGTGAGTCACAAAAAGTGTCTCCTAATGATTGTTTCCATAAGTTTACATGATTTTAGAAAAGGCATATGATTATGAGCAAGCCAGGTTTTCACATTCAACAATACCTTTTATCACTTTTTGAGTATAAAGTGAAAAGTCATTAAAATTCTCTTCTTATTTTAGTCTGTTAAGGCCTGAAAAGATATATATAGACCATGTCTGTATGTTTGTGTGTGAGAGCATGTGTAATTAATTTTCATGTACTCAATAACTTAAATGTTTCCCCATGTAGATTCCCTGATATGAAAATTCAATCCTGTAAAATTCAATCCAGTTCATTTGCTTTTACATGATCAGGCACTACTTTATTTCTTCATTCCTTCCTAATTACTATATTATTTTCAATATTTAGATTAAGTAAGGATATATTTATGGTAGGATGTTTGGGGACAGTTTGAATCTGAAGTTAATTTTAAGACAATTCATCATCACCAGTTTTCTAGACTATTTTTCTATATTCACATAATAGTGTTGATTAGATAAAAGGAAACCAGGAGGCATAACCAATCTTAAAGCAACAAGATCAATAAAGACTGATGGTCTTATTTCACTTAACAAAATGGGATTTCATGCACAATGGACCCATTAATTCATTTCCTATAGAAAGCCCATGGTCTACTACCTTTTGAAGACGATATAAGCATTATCATTTTTGCACATATGGACAGAATATACGCAAACATACTCTACTTAAAAATCAATGCTTTAAATGCTAAACATATTCTATATATTTTTCTATTATATGTTATAAATGTATTTGAAATATTTTAAACATTCATAATTTGTCTTGTTGTTGTTGTTGTTGCTGTTTGGTTGGTTTTATTATTATTCTTTTAACATTTTTTTATTGAGTAATAGTCATTCTACAATGTTGTGTCAAATTCCAGCATAGAGCACAATTTTTCAGTTATACATGAACATATATATATTCATTGTCACATTTTTTTTCACTGTGAGCTAACCACAAGATCTTGTATATATTTCCCTGTGCTATATAGTATAAGCTTGTTTATTCTACATTTTAAAATCCCAGTCTGTCCCTTCCTACCCCCTCATCCCCTTGGCAACCACAAGTTTGTATTCTATGTCTATGAGTCTGTTTCTGTTCTGCATTTATGTTCTTTTTTTTTTTTTAGATTCCACATATGAATGATCTCAAATGGTATTTTTCTTTCTCTTTCTGGCTTACTTCACTTAGAATGATATTTTCCAGGAGCATCCACGTTGCTGCAAATGGCATTATGTTGTCGGTTTTTGTGGCTGAATAGTATTCCATCGTATAAATATACCACTGCTTCTCAATCCAGCCATCTGTTGATGGACATTTAGGCTGTTTTCATGTCTTGGCTATTGTAAATAGTGCTGCTATGAACATTGGGGTGCAGGTGTCATTTGGAAGTAGGGTTCCTTCTGGATACAAGCCCAGGAGTGGGATTCCTGGGTCATATGGTAAGTCTATTCCTAGTCTTTTGAGGAATCTCCATACTGTTTTCCACAGTGGCTTTCCTTGCTTCCCTCTCCCACTCTTAATGATTTAGATGTCTTCTTTTATAATTTTGTGTTTATTCTTTTTGTAATTCATGGCAGTTATCTCCTTTCCAGTTATGAGTTTCTCATTTTTGTAGCATCCTGCTTCTTTTCTATTTAGAGTACACCTGTCAATATTTCTTTTAGCATGGGTTTAATGTTGCTAAACTCTTTTAGTTTTTGCTTGTCTGTGAAGTTCTTTCTCTCTCCTCCTATTCTAAAGGATAGCCTTGCTGGATAGAGTATCCTAAGCTGCATCTTTTTTTCTTTCAGGACTTTGAATATATCTTGCCACTCCCTTCTGGCCTGTAGTGTTTGTGTAGAGAAATCAGCTGAGAGCCTTATGGGGGTTCCCTTGTAACTCAGTATTTGTTTTTCTCTTGCTGCCTTTGGGATCAGTTCTCTATCCTTGACTCTGGCCATCTTGATGATGATATGTCTTGGTGTGGGTCTGTTTGGGTTCTTCCTGTTTGGGACCTTCTGAGCCTCCTGTACTTGGGTATCTGATTCCTTCTTTAGGTTTGGGAAGTTTTCAGACATGATTTCTTCAAATACCTTTTCAGTCCCCTTTGTTCTTTCTTCCCCTTTTGGAATCCCTATTATGTATAGATTGGCATGCTTTATATTATCCCATAGGCCCCTTATATTGTTTTCATAGTTTTTTATTTGTTTTTCTTTCAGCTGTTCTGATTGGGTGCTTTCTGTTGTCCTGTCTTGCAGGTCACTTACTCATTCCTCTGCATGATCTAGCCTGCTTATGTACAGCCTTTAGGTCAGCTCTCATCTCAGCAAATGAGTTTACTAATTCTTGGTTCTTCTTTATAGCTTCTATTTCATTTTTGACATATTTTAGATCTCTAAACACTATTTCTTTTAGTTCCTCTAGTACTTTGATCACTCCTTTTTTGAAATCTTGAACTAGGAGGCTATCAATGTCTATTTTCTTGATTGTGCTTTCAAAGGATTTCTCTTGATCTTTTAATTGGAAGTGGTTCCTCTGCTTCATATTGCTCATATCTCTCTGGCACTGTGAAGCTTGAGGAGTATCAGTTATCTATTGTGGTCCTTAAGGAGTTTATCTACCTAAAGCCTATGCAGGAATAAAACCGGTGGGTGGGTGGGTCACTCCCCCTCCTGATGCCGCAGTCAGATGCTGCACTCAAGCGAGGCAGGTGGGTGGATTGCATCCCCTCCCAGCACCGTGTTCAGGTGCTGCATTCCTGCCAGGAAGGCGGGTTGCTGCCCACCCTCTCCCAGCAGCTGCAGTCTGCTGCTCTGTGCAGCTGCCTGCTCCACCTCAGGTCCACACTCTGTAGGTGGGCTCAGGGAAGACTACGGAACAGCCCCACCCCTGCTCCATGCCAAATCTCAGCTCATGTTTGTCTTGGCAGCATGAGTTCTCTGAGGTGCCAGGGCAGAAAGATCCTCTATGCCTTGGGCTATAAACAAGTCTCAGTCCTGCCTAGGAGATTGTGGAGCCCTCCGTTGCAGATTCAGGTCTCGGCCCTGCCCCAACCTGGGCACTGCACACATGAGGAGATGGCGGCTGTGGCTGCACCCCACCTCTCTTCTCACGAGAAGCTCCAGTAATGGTGCCACGGGTCTGAGGAGACAAAGGCTACAGTGCCCCTCCCTTCAGGGCACACCAGCCATGTTGCTTTGCTTTCTTCACAATTTATGGGGGACCGAGGTTGTTCTGCTCTGTATCCCTTCCCAGCCATGGTGCGTAGCACCCTGCAGTCCCCTGGGGATGCCTCAGTGCAGCCGCCCAGTCCTCCGCCCAGCCTGGACAGCCTATCCCCGCTCCAGGCTGTCAGCTCGCATCTTGGGCTGGGTGTCATGGGGACCCTTTGTGCCCGTTTAACTTAGATCTGTCAGTCAAGGGCTGCTCGGGGCATATCTGAGCCTCGGAGGCTCCCTCTCCATCCTGCTGGCCTCTCCATTGGAGGGGGTAGACCCAGACCCAGTGAACGAGTGCTATTCCTCCTTTGCAGCTCCCTCCCTGCAGGACCTGTCCCACATTGTTTTGCTTTTGCTTCTTTCTTTTTTCCTTTTCTCCTACCCTATTTTTGGTGTCTTTGTCTTTGGAAGAGGGCGATGTTCTGTCGGAATTCCGCAGGTGCTCTGGTTTGCTGAGTGGGTCCACAGATTTGAGTTTTGGTGTATTTGCGGGAGAGGGTGAGCTACGAGCGTCCTTCTACTCTGCCATCTTGCTTCTCTCTCCATAATTCGTCTTATTTCCTGTCAGTTTCAATATCTCTCTAAAATATCATGTATTTAATATCATTATCGTGTAATAGTATTATTAAATATATAATAAATCAAGAAATTAATAAGCCAAGAAATACTAATGTTGATGGATTGTTATAAACAAAAATACTATAGTACTATGAATAAATCTGTATACTGATATCATGTAATACAATCAGCTCACGTCAGACAAAATAATAGAACAGTGGTGATTCTTAAATGATTAAACAGTATTACACCCACCTCCTGTAGGAGAGGTAGAAGTTGAAAGCACTGCCTAGGAAATAATCATGACAATCAACATATTTATCAGACATACATCTTCATCAGCTACTCTAAGAAATCCAAGGGATTTAAACTATCCTTGTATTCTCAGAATATCAAAAGGATGACAAGTAGACAGAAATAAGTCAATTCAGGGAATTCAGATCCAGAGCACACAGGTTAAAAAAAATTCACAATGAAGAAAGTTAAAATATCCTATAATCTGATTCTTCCTTCCTCCATTCCCTCTCTCTCCTCCCTTCTTCCTTTCTATTTATTATTTAAATTATGTACTGAATCTACTCCCAGCCAAGTGTTGGGAATAAAAAAACAAGAAGGCATGATCCTACTCCTATGGAGAGTATATTCTATTGATACATAGAAATGTCAATGGACAAATATATAATCTTTAGTAAGTGCTATGACCAAGCTATTATAATGTAATAAGGAAAACTATGTAGGCAGTTTAATTTAGATTTTTGAGGCCAGAGAACACTTCTTGAATGAAAACAAGACAATAGATGAGAATTGAAAAACCTGGTAAATAGAGGAAATAGTATTCCAGATGCAGAAAATAGTATGAACACAGGCTTAACTTCAAGGGCTAATTCTCTTAATATGCAATAGAAGCTTTTAAGTATATACTATAATGCTATCAAACTTCACTTAAAATTATAGCTTGAATATTCTTGCATTTTATAAGCATGCCCCTGCCATATTAAATAACTGCATAATGATCACAATAATTACAGTAGTGATTCACCCTGAGTTTTTAATATGAGCTCAGTTTTTCTATATGCTTTAATACCCAAATCTTTGACTTAAATTTGAGTATAATCTCATTTTCTAGATGTATCTTTATTAATAAAATAATTAATATTAATAAAAAGTTAAATGTGTGCATTGTTGGTCCATTACCTATTTATGAATACTCTATTTTTTATTTTAGAAATATTAAATCTTTGTAGAATATTTTACAAATTTTTTTTTAATTATCACTGAAATTACCAAAATTCAGTGAACTCTGAAAAGTGCCTGAAACACAAATAGAAAACTAGATTGACAAAATCTCCAGGAAAAAAAAATAAGGAATAAATAAAAATAAAAGACAAGAGATATGAAATAAAGAATTAGCATCAATACATGAATAATAAAAGAGAAAAGTTAAAATGGGAAGGCTGAGCTATTTTATAAAAAGGGATATATATTCCAAAAATCTAAGGTTAGATAAATGACATTAGGCTGAAATTACCTTTGGCTTGCCAAACAAATGATACTAAGAAGACCTTCTGCCTCAAAACATCAAAATGTTATGCAAAAATATCAATAAAAGAAAAAATTATGAGAGTTTCCAGAAGTGAATAATAGACCATTAAGAGTAAGAATCACGAGACATTAAATTTCTCAATTGCAATCCTGAGTGAAACACAATAAGTTGTTGTTTTTAAAGTATTAACCGATAAGAACTTTCAAATTAAATATAAACACATGGGCATTCAATTTAAACAACAAAAAAGATCTCAAAAACACAACACTTTCAGTATACATGCCAAAGCCAAATTTGGAAAAAAAAATTATTTTTTTCACACAAAAAGAAATAAATTCAGAAAATTCTGTAAAAAATATGTTAAGCAAGGGCAGTACAATACTTTCATACATCGCTCCTTTAAAAAAAAACCTTAATAACAAAAATTTACAAAAGAGGAAAACAGAATTAAAAAAGAAAGTATAGCCATAATCTAACACAATTCTATAATCCTATACAATATGAACATTGTAAATTTGGGTTGGTAGAATACATTTGGTCAGGGTATTGCAACGGAAGGCAGGGGGTTTGCAGTCATACAGAAGTGTATCTACATGTATGTATGTATTTACTACCATTAGCTGTGTAACCTTAAAGTAGGCCAAGGAGGGATTTCATAGAAAGAAGTCATAAATCTTCTCTAGCTGATGCTCAGTTCCAGCCCACACCTGACTTGAGTGATGAAGCTTTTTCAATGATATTAAAAATTCAGGATTTTTTTGTATAAGGTCTCCTCATTTTTACACCCAGATAACTAATATATTTGATTAATACTGAATACGCCAAAAGAAACATAGTTTGGGCTAGATTCAATAGCTTTGAGGCTCTACTCCACTATAAGATTGCTTCTTAGCTCTAAATATTACATGGAACAAGAACTCAAAAGATGTAGCCATAAAGCAATATTATTATTTTTCCCCTTCCACATCTGCTCAGATGTATTTAGTAGGTTCATACTTACTCTAAATTTGAATAAAATCTGAGAATGGTGTCTTAACCTTTCCCGTCATTCTCTGATAATAAAAGCACTACAGACAATACAGTTCCTACTAAAGTGGTCCTGCAAAAATAACGAACACTGTGTATTTCATGTAAAATTGAGTATTTTTTCTCTTCTCTCATTTTGCCTGGCTTATCTAAACTGCTTCTAAAATCTTCAAGGGACATAATGTTTGCAAAATCTGCCACAATAGTTTCCCTCCTTGTTTCCCGTTCCCTCCTAGACTGTAGGCTTATCCTTGTGAACTGCTTTAAGCAACAGGACAGTATGCTATGGCTACATCTTTTGAGTTCTTGTTCCACGTAATGTTGCTAATTAATTGCTAAGAAGCAATCTTATAGTGGAGTAGAACCTTAAAACTATTGGATCTAGCCCAAACTATGCAAAACAGACTTAAAAGTATTTGTGCATTGAGCCTTAGCCTCTCTTGGCTGCATGTGGGAACACTGTGACCATCTCCATGTGAATGTGTCAGGAAGAGCATGCTGGATAAAGAGAGATATGTGGCCAAGTAATCTCATTTGTCCTGGCTGACCTCAAGCCAACTGCCAACCATGTGAGACTGGCCATCCTAGATTATCGTCCCAGCCAAGCTGCCAAATGAACCTTAACATTAGCCAAGCCATCTTACACAAGAACAACCACTAAGTTTACACTTTAAGTCATGAAAAATCAATGTTCGTTGCTTGAACTCACTAAGTTCTAGGGTGGTTACACAGCAAGAGCTTACTGATACATTTCAGAATTAAGATTGTAGTCAAGTGCAAATATAAGAAGCACAAAAGTCCTTACTTTGGCAGACGTTGAAGGCTTACCCTTTTCCTCCCACTTCCTTTGGTGGACTTCCTGATCAATTCCTCCTACTGCAACTATCATGATGTTGGACAGTATTTCTCCCTGCATTGACCCTCTACCTCTATTGTCGTCTTGTTAATTTTTCTTCATTTGAAAGTTCATATCCATCTGCATTCTCTGATTTGTTTTGCCTCTGACACAGACTTTTTGACCAGGATCTTTAATATCTTTAACTATTAGTCCAACCATAGATTCTAAGACTAGTCCCTGAAAATCATGTACCTTTGCCCAAGTGCATAGAGGTGTGCAATTATTTCCCAAACATGACCAAAGCCAGGCAGCTAGGCAGCTTCAAGCCACTTCAGCTTACCTTGGAGACTTTTTTTTTTCACAACCACAATTTAAAACCAATTCAATGAGCCCCCAAATTACAGGGGATAAATATAATATCTGTAAGTAGTTTCTTTAAAGTCTTTTCTTCATCTTGATCTAAGAAGAACTATGTCATTCAAGATAGGGGAATGAAGAACAGTTAGAAACTCTCAAAATAAATCCTGCCTCAGTGTTACCACTGCCCTCTCTATTTTCAACCATGTTATACCCTTGATGTGAGGGTAAGAGTTGTCAAAGCAGATTTTGAGTATGTTCTTTTCTCAGCCTGCATAGAAAATCTAGCACTTCAATTTATTATCTTTGGATTTCCAAAAATGAAAAAGACCCATATTTTAAAATTTGGTTATATCCTGAAAGCTTATCCACTAGTTGGCAAAACTACTATCTTTAGGTTTAAACATAAGTACCAAACTCAGATCCAAATACTATTTTGAAAACAAAATAATAAGCAATGAGTATATAGCTGTCAGAGTCCAATACACAGTTCATAAATACCATTTTAAGATCTCTCTTATGTCTTGCTATAAACTTTTTGGAAAGTTTGACATGATTAAACTTTCAAAAACAGCTCAGATATTTACAAATTAATAAACATAAGTTTATGTCTGAGATCATAAACTATAACCACAAATAAAATATGCTTTTAAGTTTTTTGCAGTCACCTGCAATTACCCTGAAAATGCAGTTACCCTCTTGGAGACAATGTTATCAGGGAGAAAGAGCCTGGCCATTGAGGCCAGGAAGGCCTAGCCTGCATTCTGGCTCTGTCAGTTATTAACTGTGCCATTTTAGCTGAATCACTTTATGGGATTATCATTAAGATTAAAAGTAACATATAGATTATGTCACACAATTTACCTTCACCTCTATTACCAAGAAGTAAAATATGGGATGTGAATGAGGCATCCTCCAAATCCAAACTTCGAAGCAAGTTTCTCTGAGCTGTGAAAAACCCCCACTGGAAGGAGTGCTCTGCTGTATAGTCGCTCTGGGATGGGAAGCACACAGGACAAAGATCCTATCCAAGCCCTTATGATGAGACCCCCCAGGTAAGCTGTCCTGTGATTTGAAGAAAATAGGCCTTTGACTACCAACAGCTGGGGGGGGGGGTAGGACAAAGCCTTACCTGTCCCAAGAACTCCATATGAAAGCCATAATCTTAGCCTCATTATGCTACAGCAAATCTATAACTGCTCTATGTGAGAATAAGCGGTGAAATCCCCATCAGGATGAAACAGCTCATTGACTTCTTTATCATTACACCACTAATCTCAGTATTAATAGAAAGTATGACCCACAGAAGGCATTCAGCACGAGGTATTTCTTGAACCATTATCTGGCAGATGAACCCCAAGAAACGTTACTGTTTAAATTTCCAAAAACTTTCAAATATAACTTAGAACAATACTGATAAAGCAACGACTAGGAAAGTTGGGATTTTAAGTCGACTGAACCGGGAACAGTATGAGTAAATTTTGTTTTGCAAGTATTTTGATTCAAAGAGTCAGGTATACGTGTAATCTTACTTAGCAGGTAGTTACAGCTGTTAGTGTGGAAATAGGTTTCTGATTAAATGGATAGGTTTATTATTCATAAATTGGTTTAACTCTTATTTACTTTAGGGTTCCCAGATGCTCTAGCAACACATGACAAAATATATTTTAAATGGATAAATACATGAAATCTAATGCAATAAGCTGCATACACAAGAAATAATTAAATTAAACCAGAACAAGTGCTATAGCAGATAAATCAATGCAGGAACAGCACTTAATCTGTGAGACAAATGGCTGTGGTCAACAGAGTCAAAAAGTGCAGAAAGTTACCATAATAACAACAGGAAATAATTCCCCTGCCATATATCCACATAAACAGCAGACGAGCCACTAAAAAGGGCTTTAAAGAATTCCTGCCTACACTGAATTGGGCAGTTGAATACTTGGATGCAATCTCATCGGAATTTCAACTTATGAAAATGTTAATTGTACAAAGAATAAGAATGAATTCCTTATACAAAACTAGGTTTGCTGTTACATTCTTAAATATGAAAGTACTTTGCTATATTTCATTTTAGTCATCTCCAAGCCAGGAAGAATCTTGGCCTGAAAGAAATCTACTGAATAATGATAATCTAATGATAAATATCTGAGCAATATAAAATATAAATAATACTTGATTTTTTAGTAACTAAAAATAAATAATTACTGACTCACTTTGGTAACATACATAAAAAGCTTGTATTTCAGTTTCTTTAATAAATTTGGGTCATTATGTGCAATTTCAATGTTTATGGCAGATATTCAGTAATAAAAGCTTGATTTTAAAACCCATACTATTTTTAAACATTCCATTTGATACATTACTGTGCTTGTTAGAACTGTGGCTATAGATTTTAACATATTTTTAAGCCTAAATTTGATTTTCCAACTACAGTGGATAATTATTGTTTTAGAATCACGTTCATTAGTATTTTATGTAAGGAAGTATTTTATCCAGTGATGAATTAGAAGAGGAACCCTCCACTTTCATGTCTGTTCTAATTTGCATTTTTTAATATAAAATTATGTATCATATGACAATCCTAATGGACACTGACTAGTTTGCCAAATAGAATTTTGAAAAAGTCTTATTTTCATTTTAAGCTGAGTAGCACTAGAATGAATGGGAAACTCCTGCGGCCACAGACTTAGGGAACCCAAGACTTTCATGGGTTTTATCTTGAGCAACTGCATTGGGTTTTCATAGTAAAAAGTTGAGAAAGATCACCTATGGCTCTGATGTGAGAGAGAACAATAATCATTGTGAAACAGAACAGAGCACACTTCATACAGAAAGGCCTCCTGTCCAGGGATAAAGGCTTTATCAGTGCCTTATCCCACCTGGGTGAAAGGCAATTCACCCCCTCTAGCTTCCACTATCTGTATCACTTAAAGGGGGGAGGGGCCTTTTAAAAACTCTTGCGAAGGTCACATGCTAGGTACCCTGCAAGAATTATATGTAATTATGATTATAGAAAACTTCCCCTCTTCTCCACTGTACTATCAAACCAACAAGACTCTAGAATGGTAACAGTGGATCACAGCTGAAAGAACTTTATGAAACACACTTTTCGCAAAAAGAATTTAGACAAACCCAAAGCCAATAGGGGAGACAAGTGAAAATTACACTAGAGTAATCTGAAGCCTCTGGTATATATAACTATAGCAAACACTAAACACAGGTCAAATTCTAGCTAGGTTAACTTAAAATTTTATACTAAAGGCCAGTGAATTTACTTCAGTTCCTGTTATTCAATATGTCACACACAGCTTTCAACAAAAAAACCACAAAACATGCTAAAGGACAAGCAAAATCACAGTCTAAAGAGACCAAGCAAGCATCAGAACCAGTTTCATGATACAAATGGTAGAATTTTCAGAGATGAAATTTACAATAACCCTGATTAACATGTCAAGGGCTCTAATGGAAAAAGTCAACAACATGCAAGAACATATGGGATGTAAGGAGAAAGATGGAAATTCTATGAATTGAAAGGAATTATTAAGGAAAAAAGTATCATAAATCAAAGAATGTTTTTGATGGGCTCATCAATTGATAGAAACTGGTGAAGAAATACTTAGCATGAATATAGACTGATAGAAACTTACCAAGCTAAACTGAAATTCAACGTGCAAAAGGAATAATGAAGGAGAAGGAGAAGGAGGAAGGGGAACAGCGAGGAGGCAGAGAAGAGAAGGAAGTAGGAGAAACAGAATGGAACATCTGAGAACTACAGGAACATCCAGAACTACTATTTACAGGGCAAATAAAGTGTGTAATATATGCATACTTGGAATACTAGGGGAGAAGACTGAAAGGAGAAGAAATATTTGAATTAATAATGGCCCAGAAATTTCCAAAATTAAGGACAGAAAACAAACCAGAGATCCATGAAGCTCAGAGAACACCAAGCAAAATAAGCATCAAAGGGCACACCTAGGAATATCATAATCAAACTGATGAAAACCGGAAAATTTTGAGGAAAAAAAAAGAAACAACTTAAGAAGTCCATTATAATTCTTGTTCTTGTTCTTCTAATTGGAAACCATGCAAACAAGAAGAAAGTAAAATATTTTAAGTATTAAAAAAAAACTTCTAATTTTTTCATATATTTACTAAATTAAACTCTATGCTTGGCATAAATAATTTTTTCATCATTTAAGAGAAAATAGACACATGAACTGAAAAAGAATTACAAACACATGAGAGTAAAATTAATTTTTGTTTCCCTATTTATTATTTTCCCCTTTTTAATCTGTCCTTTATTAAATGTATGTCTTCCTTTCCTGCTAAGGTAAACTGGAAATCTACTCAAGAAAGAATCTTAATACAGCCTTTGGTACAGTCTTTCAAAACTTCATTGAAGAAAAGTCACCACAAAAAGGAAAAAAAAACTGACTTCTTTATCCTTTGGATAAAAGCGCTATTCCAGATGTTAGCATCCTGTCCTCCCTCCAAAGAATTGTTGATTTGAACTTTAGCAGTAAATGGCATTCTAATCTTGTTGCCATAGACATATTAAAGCTTCTGGCAGGTTACTGCTTTGTGTTAGGTTCTGTCACTGGGGAAAATGTTCTTGTCTTGGGAAAAAAATACCTGCCAGGAGCAGACGGGGGCTTAACATGGTGTCAGCATAATGAAAGAGTCAACATTTATTCTGCAGTTCACTGCAAGACTAACAAAAATGAAAGGCAAGTCTAACAGAGTGATAGCAAAGGACAGACTAATGGAGGCAAAAGGAAAGCTGGGTTCCTGAAATAAATTAATTTCCTTTTGTATTTGTTAGGGCTTCTGTAACAAAGCACCACAAACTAGATGGCTTAAACAACAGTAATTTATTGTCTAACAATTCTGGAGTCCAAGGTCAAGGTGACAGCAGGTTTGTTCCTTCTTAGAGCTGTGTAACAATCTGTTTCAGGCCTCTCTCCTTGGCTTGTAGATGGCCATCTTTTCCTTACGCCTTCCTATTGTCTTCCTTCTGTGTCCAAAATTCCCCTTCTTATAAGGACACCAGTCGTATCATATGAGGGCCCATCCTAACAAACTCACTTTAGATTAGTTACCTCTGTAAAAACCCTATGTCCAAATAATGCCACATTTTTGAGGACCCAGGGGTTATGCATTCAACATAGAAATTTGGTGGAAACATGACTCAATACATAGCACTTTGAAACACTGAGAGGTAGTTATTTTACCCAAAGTTTGCTGAGGCTACAGTTCAACTGGTCACTCTTACCAATATATTCACATTATATATGTGATTTATGTAATTAGCCAAGAAAACTACAGTGAATAATTTATTAAATGCATGTGAAAAGAAAAATATTGGTTAAAATGGTAATCCTATTTTGGTTCATGGGGCATATGGAAGCACTTACGATTTTGGATTTAAAGGCAAATCTTGGGGGACTGTTTTATCTTTTGCCCTAAATCTGAAGTCCAGTCCACTCTCACCAGGACAGTATTTTTTTTTTTTTGCAGTATATTAGGCTACAAACACATATACAGCTATTAGGTTTGTTTTGAAACAATTACAAAAAGTAATGTAATTCTAACTGACTTCTGTGTATCATAAGGATCATCTTGTTTAATATTGTAATAAAGGACTCTTACTTTTGGGATAATAACATAAAAATAGAACTGGGTTTCCCTCCTTCCTGAAAAAACAACAAAAAAAATCAATTATGGACAAATGAAAAAAATGTTTCTCAGGACACTGAAGCAATCAATGTAGAATATCTTTCCCTTGAGAAACAGATCACATGAAAAGATATTCAACATTATTACTCACTGGGAAACTGAAAATCAAAATCACAATATCACTTCACACCTACTAGGATGGCATAAATCGCAAAGATAATAACAAGTGTTGACAAGGATATAGAAAAACTAGAACTCTCAAGCATTGCTGATGGAAATGTAAAATGCTGCAGTCACTCTGGAAAAGAGTTTGGCAGTTCCCCGAATGTTAAACATAGAGTTATTATACTACCCAGCAATTCTGTTCCTAGCTCTCTACCAAGAAATGAAAACATAAGTCCACTAAAAACTTGTACCAAATATTCATAGCAGCATTGGTAAACCAAAATTTAGAACAGCCAAATCCATTCTACTGATGAAACAAAGAAAATTGGTATATTCCTGTAGTGAAATATTTAGAAGTAACAAAGAATGAATTATGGACTCATATTACAACATAGATAAACATAGATAAACCTTGAAAAATTATGCTGAATGAAGTAAGCTAGTAATAAAATATAATTTTATTTACAATCCAGTTAAATCAAACGTCCAGAATAGGAAAATCTAAGGACGGCAGATTAGTAACTTCCTAGGACTGAAGAGGATGAGGTTAATAAACAATTCTAACATATATAAGTTTCTTTCTAGAGAGGGCAAAAAACGCTTAATTTAAAAATTAAACCCATATTTACCATGTAACTCAGCAATTGCACTTCTGGAATGTTTATTTTAGAGAAATGAAAACTCCTGTCAACACAAAACTTTCTACACAACTGTTCACAGAGGCTTTATATGTAATAGCCCAGAACTGGAAACAGCCATGCCCCTCAGTACTGGAATGGTTAAATCAACTATTGTACAGCTATACTATAACATACTATTTAGCAATAAACAGGATTGAACTAATGATACATACAAACTTGAATGGATCTCAAGGGCATTATGATGAGTGAAAAAAGACAATCTAGAAAGGTTGCATACTGCATATAATATTCTTAAAATGACAGAATTATATAAATGGAGAGCAGATTTGTGGTTGGCAAGGGTTACCAATGGTGGGAGTAGGGGATGCGTGTGACCATAAATGAGGATGGAGGGAGATCTTTGTGGTGAAATAGTTCTGTATCTTGATCGTGGTAGTGGTTACATGAGTCTACACATACGATAAAATGACACAGAACTATACACACACGATACCAATGTCAGATTCTTTTTGATACTGTACTAAATATAAGATGTAACTACCAGGGGACACTAGGTGAAAACTAGGTCAAAGGTACATGGGATCTCTCTGTAGATGGGACTATCTTTGAAATTTTCTGTGAATATACAATTATTTCAAAATTAAAAACTAAATAAACAAACAAAAAAACCCCACACTTTCATTCCAGTGAGAACTTTCCCAGGTAGATGCTGACCGTTCTGCTCAGGCAGAAGGGTCACATGGAGCGTATCTGAGCTCAGCCCATAGTGAGGAGTCAAGTCCAGTCCAGCTGACTCACAGAAGCATAACAGAAAATAAATGACTGCTGTTTAAAGTCACTGAGCTTTGGAGTGGTTGTTTTGCAAGACTAGTGTGACAATAGCTAGCCAACATATGCCTACTTGCCTTGCCTCCTCTCTACAGCCCTGAAAGGATGGATATTTGTCATTGGAGACTGTGGCAGAAATGGCTAGTTGTCCTCCAACATCTATTCTATCCTCTTATTACCCCAGAGTAATAATATCTCTGATTTTTATCTAGCCATATGGCTATCTGAATTAAGACTACATTTCCACCAGCCTCCCTTGTAATTAGGTGTGGCCATGTGACTAAATTCTGACAAATGGGATATAAGAGAAAGTGTCATGTGACACAGATTTGGAATGCAGAAGTAATGGCTGGAGCTCAAGCAACCCTACTGGATGTGAAGTGGAAGCTATATTTTGAGAATGGCAAGGCAACAGAATAGAAGGAATTAGACTTCCTGTTGATCATGGAGATGCTATACCAGTTCACGACTGCTTGTATCTGAATTTCCTTTATTTGAAAGTGATAGAAATTTTTATCTTATGTTACATGTCACTCACAACAGAACTCAGTCTTTATTGAGTGGCTTCTTACCTGGGCTACCCGTTTTCATGAGCTTATCCAGTCAAATCAACCATGTTAAGCACCATATGAGTCATAGCCTTAAATAAGTATTTACTAAGCACTTACTATGTGTCAGGCAATGGGGGTAATGCTGAGGAAACAGTAAGGAGCAAAGCAGATATGCCCCCTGTCCTCAAGGACTTTAAAAAAAAGAGAGAAAGAAAATGTTAAAAACAGCTAGAACAAAATAAACATAACCCATACAGAAAAGCAAAAAGAAAGATGAAAGCAGATGTCTTGTTTAAAAAAAAAAAAAAAAAAGCAAGCCAGAAGACAGTGGAGAAACATCTTTAAAATATTTAAAAAAGAAAAAACTGCCAACCCAAAATTCTTTAGCCAACAAGAATATCTTCCAAAAAGAAAGGCTTTTAAAGAGATACAGAATGCCAAATATGCCAAGTGAATTAGTAGCCAGCTTCTATGCATGATAAGAATATTAAAGGAAGTCTCTGAAGCAAAAGAACAACCATACTAATGGAAACCTAGATGGACACAAAGTAATAAAAAGCACTGAAACTGGTACTTTTTACTTAAAAAATAAATTTTTATATCTATTCAAAATGTAAGTGTTTAAACGAACAGCAATGTATTGTGGATTTTTACAACAGAGAGAGAAATAAAATCTATGGCAATAGCATAAAGTCCATGAGGGGAGAAACAGAAATATATATTGCTCTAATAATGTCCTTATACTGTATGTGAGGTAGCATAATATCAATTAAAAGTAGACTGTGATGATTTTAAAGTGTTACAAACCTTAAGTCAACATAAAGATTTACAACCCTAAAGATGCAGAGCTAATAAGCAGGGATAAAATGGAATGATAAATAATATTCAAATAATCCCAAATGAGTCAGAATGAGGGAAAATGTAAGAAAAAGTATAGCTGGTACACATGAAAAACAAATAGCAAGATGGTAGACTTAAACCAAACTTTATCAATAATCACATTAAATGTAAATAGTTAAATCTATTAAATAAATCACAAATTATCAGGAATTAAGAGCAAGACTCCACTACATGCTACTTATAAGAAATATACTTCAAGTATAACGATGCAAACAGATTAAAAGCAAAATGACGGAGAAAAATATACTAGGCTGAGGAAGACATAATTAATCAAAATAAAATTGAAAGACTTCCAGATTCAGTTCAGAATTGTAGAGGGACACATATAAGTATCCCCCTTACCATTACAACAAGGCAAACGCTTGACAAAATTCAAATCAACCACTCCCCTTGAACCCACTAGAGAACAGAAATTGCAGAACAAACGAGTGACCCAGAATCAGCAGAAACACTTGCTCTTGAAAGAACAATACTCCAGCATTTGCTTACCTGGGGCAGATGCAGTAGAACAAAGTATCAACTAGTAAAAGGGTATACTGCAACATTTTAAAGAACATCTAAAAATCAAGTGTGGGCAAAAGTGAAAGTGTGAAACCCTTGAAGTGACAAATACAGGGAAGTAGAGTCATACCTTTTGCAGACTTGTCCTCCACAGACCCCACCGGGTGCTCACAGAAGACTGAGGAAAATCCAGAAGCAGCTTCTCCTGTCGTGGGGGAGGGGACGACCGGCTGCTGGAGGGATTTGCAGAGAAGGATCTCCTTCATTTTTCTTTCAGATAACAAACTGTAATCTGTAGGGGGGAAAGCAATAAAAACTGTTACCTGGGGCCTTTAGAATATTGGAGGAAACCCAAGTTAGCTGGGAAGAGTACTAAACAAAATCAAAACCCAGCACTGTTCTTAAAAGAAGATGCCAGAATACATATTCGGCCCAGTACTCCAGCTCCAAGAAGGCAAGTAGCATATATGAAGTCTCAGGGACTGAGTTCAAGCCAAGACTGAGGGTAAATCTGAACTAAGACCACCCCCACCCTACGTGGCACCCGGGCTGATAAGCACCGAGGAAAGGCAGTGATAGAATACAGCTGGGAGAACTGTGAGAGAACGAGTCTCTCCAGGCCAGAGCACAGAAAAGACGCTCACGGCCAAGAAGGGAGCAGATATTGAGGAAATAAACCAAAAACCTCTGCAAATTGGCCCACATCCCAAAGCCACGGTTACAGTGGAATTTGATGGCTATGGTGCAATGAGAGTAACCACAGCCACAAGGGGTCTGGAACCCGGCTCAGCCCCTGACCAGATTTTCAGAAGCACCCCCCCACACACACACACACACTTCACAGGCCTGGCAGAACGAAAGGAGTTCAATTTTACAAGCAAAACAAAATATTTAACTCATGTCTCCTGTCACACACAACAACATTTCAGCCTTCCGATAAGAAATTACGAGACATACAGAAGGGCGAGGAAGAACAAATTCTGCAAAGACAAAGTAATCATGAGAACCAGCCTTCGATATGAGACAGATGGTAAAAACAACCAAGCAATTTGCCCCAGTTGACATTTATAGAACATTCTAATCTACAAGAGCAAAACACATTGTGAGGCCATGAAAAGGTGTTCAACATCATTAATTACTAGGGAAATGAAAAATAAAACCATAAGAAACAGCCATTACATACCTCCTCAGTGATGAATCTGACTGACGTCACCAAAAGCAGGTGAGCGTATGGACCACCCATAAACTCTCCTATCTTGGCCTATCACTCTGGAGAAAGTTCTGGCAATATCTCATGTAACTAAACATAATTTATCCAGTTGGTAGGCAGTCGGTCAGCCTTGAGCGTTCAGGCCCAGGAGGACAACGTCCGAAGGACTCCAAAGAGACTCAGTCCTGCTCGTTGCTGGTAACACCTAAGGAACGACCACCCTCAGAGAAGCGACTAAACACCACAGCGGGAAAGTCCTCTGGCTGAGCATGCGCAGAGCCCCGGACCCGTGCCCTCAAACGGCCCTACCCTCCTAAATATTTATTATCTCCTGTTACATATTCCGCACATACATTAATCTCGTTAAAACAGAGTGAATTCTGGGAAAAGCATGCGCAGTTCGGATACCCGCTACGTTAAGTGTCGGCTGGCAACCAAATGATGCGGCTCCCCGAGGCAAACCCGACGTTTAAAAAGCTAAGGTACTCTGCTTTTCGGGCCGTTGCCTCCCTTGCCTTGGTCCACCTCTGTCTTGAAATGTATTTCCTTTCAAAATAAATTTGTCTAATACTCAGCTACTGTCGTGGCTTCTCAATTCTTTGTTGCACGAAAGAACGGAAGTCAAGGGCGGCCCTGTCGTCTCCCACGGTAACACAATAATCCTGTAATTCCATTACTAGGTATTTAACCCCCCAAATAAAAATATATGTAAGGAAAAAAAAACACACTAAAATGTTGCAAAGCTGTTTTATACATGATTAAAAACTGGAAAGAGCTGAGTCCACTAACAGGTGACTGTATTAAATGAACTGCTGAATACCATACAAAGCGCTGCTGCTCACCGCTAAAAAGATGTCATACTATTTGACTTATTTAAAGTTCTGAAACAGACCCAAGTAACATGTGGTCTAAAAATATCAAAATGATAATTGCCTCATGTCATAGGCATAAGTTGAGTGTACTGGGCATGGCCAAACTTTATGGGATGATAATTATAGTCTTATCTTGACTTGGTTTACAAGAGTGTGTGCATTTGTAAAAACTCAGAAAGCATACGCTAAACTTCGTGAGATTCAATACACACAAATTGTAAGTTTGACATCAGGGAAAAAAACACATATAAATACTGAATTCTACCTAAGATCTGCATGCTGAAATATTTAGAAATGTTCTGATGTCTCTGATTTAGTTTGAAAATCATCAAAAAATAAGACTGATGAATGAACAGAGGATGGGTAAAGGAAAGGATTTATGATGAAGCAAGAATACGAAAAGATTCATGGTATAATCTAGAGGTGTGTATTTGAGTTTCCACTAGACATTTTTTCAACTTTGATACATGTTGTAAAGTAACCATAGTAAAAACTGAAAAAAGCTGAGTTTGACCACTATATCCAGCCACTGCAGGCCTCTAATTGAAATACTGCAAATGGAGGAAGCATAAATGTTTAAGTTTAGAGTCCTCACTATTACATGAGAATGGATACTCTAATAACCATTGGCAGAGAAAACATTTTTTCTTTCTTCTATCTTTCTAGGTTCTTGCTGAGGGTCTATAATGAAAGATTACCAAGAGAAAAGTATAGGGCTTTATTTACTAGTCCATGTGGGAACTTTCTAAAGAAGAAAATGAAGACCGGAAGAAGCTGTTAAATCTGAGTATTTTAATGCTACATTTGCTGAAGGGTGTGGTCGTGGAGAAATGTGGCAGGACAAAAGAACATGAGCTAACAGTGATAAACCGGGGGAACTTAGCAAGGTCTGTTCATTTTCATTCCTTCCTGCATTCCTCAGTCCTCTGAAAGAAGGACTCTCCTTTCCTCTGGCTGTGGGGCAGGCACCTCTCATGACCTACTCTGGGGAGAAGGGGATGTCAGAGACTCCTTCCTGCACCTGCCATTTCTCAAATTTCTTCACCTTAAGGTATTCAATATGCCAATGTGCCATAATTTGGAGTAGCATGTCCTGAACCCTGTCATACAAAAATAAGACCTAATTGTGACTAAAGTAACTAGAGAACATTTTATAACCTTAAGAGAGTGAGCAGAAAACTCATAGATCCTGCCCCAGATACCATCCAAGAGTCAGGGAGGAACTGGACAAACATAATAGGTTTAAAAGGACTGTTATGGGAGGAATAAAGTTACTTTATCATTACAGTCTATTGTATTTTCCTTTTCAACATAATAGTTCCATACAGATTTTCCTGGCAAGGCTAAATGCCCAGTTTTGATTAACATTATACAGTTATAGAGTCTCCAGTCTATGCAGAGGTGTGATTTTTCTCACCAGTGGGATGAATTATTCTGTAGTGTTTAAAAAAATAGACATTGCAGCCAAACTACCTAGAATTTTTATGCTGGCCCTACATTTATTAACTGCTGAACAAAATTACTTAACCTCACAGAGCAAGTCACATCTGTAAAATGGAGATAATAATAGTACACATCACATAGGGTTTGTTGATACTTAAATTGGCGCCTGTACATGAGCGCAAAGGGTGACCAAAGAGAGAGGGGAGACCACTCCAATTTGTGGGTGGTGGGTTTAATAAGCAGGGGAACTTACAAAGGAGGCTTGTCTTGGACAGCTGCAAGAAAAGTAGATCTCTGCACCTACATACCAGAATCTTAAAAGTTTATATAGAGACCTTAACTGGGTTCCGTCATGTATTCAGTCCAGATGCGCTCAATGACCCATTCTCTCTCAAGGCTACATCCTTGGAAATGAATACAGCTGTGGGAACAGTGGACAGAACTTACATTCTAAGGACAGGGAAGGAGGTGAGGAGCCTCCATTGTCTGGCAGCAACTCGCAGGTCAACAGGAGGTCAGGTCCTCATGAGGACCTCATCCAATGGGTTACAGTTAGAATTAAGTAAGTTTATGACTAAACCATCTAAGGCAGTGCAATATAAATACTGGCAATTATAATTTTGAATATTATTTGCACTTTCATAAAAGCATTTCATATAATAGCTAAAAGACTCTCTTTTGCTTTTATAGTATTATTAACTTTGCCACCATCATCAAACGTATAACATAATCAGGCAAAACTATTTCAGTGGATTTCTAAAAGTATACACTGAACCAAAGGAAAAATGACTAGTGTTATAAAATAACTTCCTTACAATTATAAGAAATTTATGCTTTTCCTCTAAGAGGGTTGAAAATCTTTCATAGTTTATCATATCAAATGATCATGCCTTTGGACTGGATTTTCATCTTAAGTACACAGTTTTAAGTATACATACACACAAGAATACACACACAGGACTGCATGCATTTCCTAATGTTTAAGATGTTTGTTTTACATTTCCTGTTTATATTATCATTGACTTAATACGCACATGTGCACATATCTATACACATTCTTACTTGTCATGTGTAGCATTTTTGTACAATACATCGGTAAAAAGTATATACTCCAGATTCCACATTCTTAATTAATTTAGCCAAAGATATACAAATTTAGCATCTACATGGTGGCATCAGAGTAGGAAGTGGTACAGGGTATCTCATAACAACTTTAGTCCCAAACCCCAGATACTCTAGCAAAGATTGTACAGTTCTCCATAATACCATCATACAAGTCAGGGACTTGCCTTGGTGGAGGAGTGTTAATTTTGCTGGGAGATACTGATTTCTACCCATTTTCTCAGAACTTACAGTACTATTCAAGGACTTACATAGACAGTTTCTTCTACCTGCTCCTGTTAAAGAGAATATTCACGAACATTGAACTCTTCATTTGTTGGCTTTACCTCAATTCAGCATTGGCTGCCTTCCTATGAAAGATCAGAAAATCAGAGCACGTGCCCCATTTTCTTTTAGTAGTTTGTGACTCTCCATCTTAATTTCTGACTTCCCAGAAAGATCTCATCTATGCAGCATTCTAGAGTTATAGATATGAACCTGAATAACACTGGAGCAAACACTGGTTAAAACAAACAACAGCACAAGCGGAGTGGTTTCTTCGCTGCCTGGTAGTTGCAAGCACCTCAAGCTCTTGATCCAATTAGCTTCTTAGTCCATATTCAGTGATGTGGACAGAAGTAGCTGGGCTGCTGTCACATATATACCAGGTCATAATTTTCATTTATTTGATTTCGGTTCATTATTTTATGGGCTTTGTTGTTGTTGTTATTATTGCTATTGTTTTAGTTATGTTTTCTGAGCCCTAGTACATTGCTACACATTTGGCCAGAGAAAGCAATGTTGCCATGAAATCTGTTTCACAAAAGATAATTTTTATAAGTACCACTGTGTGTATGCACCAGGGGAAATAATGGAGGTATATTCTATCTTTTTTTATTGGTTACCTCTCTTTTTTTTTGTCTTAAATGACACAAGTATTTTCAAAAAGTGAAATAAAGATCTTTTTAATTAGAATGATATATTTCATTACATTTCTAAATTTTAGAAACCATTATTGTGATATAAGCTTAAGGGAAGAATTTTGTAGTCCTGACATAGCTACTCACAATCTATTTAATCACTCTGAGTTTTAGTTCCTCTTTTATGAAATAGAAAGTAGTAGCTATTATTAAGTACTCTGGTTTTTTAGTTCAAATTTCACATCTCAATTCAACACAAAACAGAATAAAGAATTTTAAAATAGACAAAATAAAGATAAGTTCACTATATTCATTAATTGAGCCAAATTTGGGAAGGGTAATGCACTTAAGAAAATTCAATTAAAGTTCAAATAGTTAGATGAATTTAAAAGGTAGATATAATTACGAATGTTTAGATAACACAATATTTCAACAGTTGAATCATCTGGTAGTATTTTAAGAAAAGACAAGACTAGTACTGAGACGCAACCTAGATTATTTACATACTTCTTCATCTCAATAATAAGGAGGCTTTGGTTAAAACACAGTATTCAGGACAGAATCAATGGAATTTAAAACTTCCCTACATTACAAATATAGGAGTCTAAATAGCAAGACTTTAAGAAAATTTTAATAGATACATTCACCTTTATTCTGGTAACAGATATTACATCTTCAAGATGTTACACAAGTGGAAGTTCAACTGATTTTCAAAGAGAGGCAACAAATAGTAATTTGGCTAAACATTGCACAGATGTTTGGAAGAACTTTCTGGCTGAGATGATGGAGAAATGTGAGACCTGGGTTCCAAATAAGATTGCAGATTCTCATTCCTTAAAGATAAAAATAAGATGTCTATCTTCTTGGGATTACTTTACTGCAGACCTAGGATTAAGGCAGGGAGATGAATAAAGTAGGCATTAAACTTTCATTCCTGCCTGAAACTCAATGAATTTCTTGAAATCACCATTTTCACCTTGGAACAGATTCAGCAATGCAGCAAAATTACCAGGCAACCCAATTTCTTAGTGCTATAGCAATGTCACAGATAATTAAATAGAAACTGGGGTTTTGTCCTGGTTTCAATAAATTGGCCAGCTGGACTACCAGTAACATCTCCCCATGCAGTTATAGAGATCTAGCAGTGTGTTAATAAAAGCCTCAGGGAGGTCCCACACACTATTGGCCATTTTCTACATGAGATATAACTCAGCAATTTCAAAATGTCTACCTAGTACTCCTGTACCAAAAAAAAGAAGAATATAAGAGATCATGGTAGGTGTGTGCATGTATATGAGTATGTGTAAGTGGCCTAAAAAATATTGGAAATTAATGAGACATTGTGGAGAAATGACTAACTTCTCTCTCCCTGCCCCCATATACAGCTTTACTAATCCAACAACTCTCTAGCTGTTAATACTTAGTACTCAAAAGAAAAACATATTTGCAATTTAATTAAAGCACAAGCTGGTAGGTTATATTTAGAAATTCTATGGTAAAGGCAATTTTTGTCTCCCCACACCATTTTTCTAAACCAAACTTTCCAATACCTGACATTTCTTACATTTGACTTGCAAATGCTGTTAACATTGAAATTAGTCTAATAGAAATAATAACTGAAGAGTTTAAAAATAATAAGAATAAAAAGTGATGTTTAATTAAATTTACTTAGCTATATAAGCATAACATAAATAATATCATTCAACGTTTTTGAATAATTTGATTAGCTGAAGGTTGACTACCGAGGAAAACAAGATGAGGGGATAAAATTGTGTATCTTCTATATTTTGCTCATGAGCCAGAGAAGATTATATTTTTGTTCATTTATTCAACAAGTGAAATTAACAATACTTATGATTTTTAATAGAATTGCTACAAAAAGTTAAAATATCATTACATTTTCCAAATTTATGGAAATAATAACAATGAAATATTACGTTCTGATAGGGCTGTTTCTTGCTTAGCTTGTTAAAGAGAAAAGAGCTGTAATTATAAGATCCTCTCTCTAGGGAACCAATTCATGACTATAAATTTCATTGCAATTTTCCCACTTATCAGAACAATTTGGAAATTATACATTTCTGGGTCTTTTATTTCAAATCCAGACATCACAACACTTACATGTTTTAATAAATCTTAAACTGAAATGCTACTAACTTTCAAACTAAAGTTTTGGAATATTTCCATTACCCAAATTTTCTTTTTGTTTGATTCTCCTTTTCTTATCTGTATATGTTGTAAATATTACCCAAAAAATGACTGAGTATAGACTCTAACAAAGAGCCTTACTACAAATCGCCCCTATGATATTTGTGGCACTTTTGTCTATAATTAAAAAAAAAACCCTGAGAAATTTCTAAATCATAACACACTCTTACAACATAATGTAGAATCTTAAGAAAAGAGGCAATATTTTCGTGATATGTCATCCTAGACAATCAACAAATTCTTAATAATTGATCAATAAAGAGGCATGCATATACATTTATACAAGAAGACAGTAGGCATAAATATAGAGAAAGATCAATAAGAATTATTACTACAATGTTAATAATGGATATCTGTTGTAGTGGGATTATATTTCAATTCTACTTTCCTTTATACATATTCAGTTTTTAAAATTTTCTATAGTAAGCATGTATTAGTTTTATAATCATAAACATAACCATTACTTTTAAAGACTTGTTTCATGGTTAAATAGGAGAAATTATATGCTTAAATAGTAAAGACAGTATGTCTGAAGAAGGAGGAAAAAACAGTTTTATGACAATTTAATCTCTGTGCATTAAACTGATAGCACTGAAAACAAAAAAATTCATAACTCTAATATGCTTTATAAAAATAAACTTCTTACCACTAATCCTTTCCACTTTCTATGCCTTATAGATTTAGAACTGAATGTCATATGTAAATTTAGCCTTTACTTTTTAAATTTAGCAGCATCCAGAGTAATTTTTCACTTGATAATAGTTCAAATAACTTCACTTAGACTTTTCAGTAACTTGCTTATTATTTTCACTTATTGTTACCTCTTTCCCTCTTGAGAGAGGTCTAAACAAAAGCATTATGTGATTAGAACAACAGAAGCATATATAAAGGGTAGATACAACCCAGAAGAAGGAGAAATTAAACTGTTTGCAAAGAACGTGAAGTCATGCAAATTTCTTCAGTGTCGCTATCTGAGATTAGAAGAAAATACAGTTCTCCAGGACCAGATGTCAGAAAAACTGGGCTATTTAGCGTCATCTTTGATTCTGTCTTCCCTTTCACTCCTCAGCCTCCTGCATCAACAGCCATTAAGTTTCGTCTGCTTTCCAAATATGTTCATTTATTAACCATTGCTGGTGCTTCCTGCCAGTCATTCTCCTATCTTTGTCCTAAATAACAGCGATGGCTTCTGGCTGCTATCCTTGATATTAGCCTCTCTGCCCAATATCCCTTCTCACTCCCATCTCAGAGTTTTTTGAATTTCTGAAACTAACATTTGCTCATTCCAACACACTGCTTAAAAAGGTAACAGGACACCATTATTCACGAATAATCTCCAAAATACTTATATGACCCCTAAAGCCTATTCAAACATGATCTCAAATAAAATTCCAACTTCTCTTTAGTAACTAATTCTGCCCCACCAACACATTTCCATCTATAATATACCCTGCACCTCCCTCATTAATTTCTATCTCTCTGTATTTTCACTGCTTCTCTGCCTCCGCTCTTGCTTAACCTCTGTCAATATGGCCCCATAGTGCCTTCCCTCTTCTGAGTTCCAGGTGAATTCTGTCTCACCTGTAAGGGTTTCTTTAACACCCCCACTCCTTTTCCATTCTAATAGAAGTAATAGTCTTTAATCTGTATTCCATTGTCTTTTGTAAAAACTTTCATTATAAAATTTAGCACACCTTGTCTCAGTTTTTGCAAATTGACATTTTCTTCACTATGATATGAACTTTCATGGTGAGAATTAAGTATGTCTTTCTTTGCATCTAGTATATTAAAAAAGGAATGAAAGAATATTCTGAGATCTAAAGCTCTCAAATAGTTCCTTTACTCTGTATCATATCTAAGATCAAAAATATTATATTCATTTTTTAATTTTGTAATACATTTATGACAATGCATCCTTTTCTGGTAACTTCACATTGCAAATGCACACAATTTTTTAAATACTGATTTCTCCATGAAATACATACTATTTATTACTCAATATAATCTAACCTCCCATTAGATAGATTAATTTTTGAATATCAGTAAATTCCCTTTTAAATACAATAAAATTAGAATGGCATTTATATGGTGCTTTTTTAATTGGCAATTTTTAAAATAGTCAGAGGTGCAATTTCAAATACTTCTTCTGTACATAACAAATGTCTCATAGTTACTTCTTTCTCAAAGCTAGCATCTCCATCCCTCTCTAACAGTCAATAAAACAAAAGAAAAAAATACAAATCACTTGAGTTTTACAAGTGAGAAATAATGCTTCTGTGGGTTTTGGAAGTGCTTTGCAAGTGCCTGCTTTTATCTGGAGAATAATTTTAAACAATAGAATAGTTAAAAGCTATCACTTAGAGATGCTTGGCTTTAGTGTTTAAAAAAATTAAACTTACACGTTTTCTGAAAATGACTTTTTTATCAAACTTGAACTCATTTCCTTTTTTCAATATGTCAATAAGATAAAAGCTTTTTTTCCTCCCCTTTAAAAGCTACTATTTTTACTCTGGATAACTAAAAGAAATATCAGAATCATGGAAATTCAAATTCTAGACTTTTCTAAGGAATAGTATCTGAGGTTTCTTTTTTTTTAAATTAAACATGAAAATGATAATTATTAAAAGTTGGTTTAGAAATTGTTGATGTATATTTTCATGATCTTTATTTCCACAGTATCATGAAAGAACAAAAGTATGTTCAACTTGCTATGAAGTTACTTGGATAAATTGGATAAGAGGATTTAAAAATAAATCTAAAGACACCGGGCAGTAGTGTCAACAAAAATCAAGCAGTATGTTGCAAGAAAACTGTGGATTCTATTTGTGCAGTCAGTGGACTGTTTTTATTCTTGGTAGTAAAGCACTATTCCTTCAGATTGGCAAAATAATTGATTTTTCTTTGTTATAAAAATACTTTAAAATTAAAAATAGAAACATTGATATTTAAGTGATATGTTTCTCATTCCAGCATCTTTTGAAGTCAAACAAGGTAAAGGAAAAAAAAATGTTATTCCCTATCTTTCCTATACCAGTTAATATCACCAAGAATGTTGTTCCTGTTGATTTTCTCTGGCTCAAAGTTTGTCAGGAGGAATTCCCAGTATCTCTAAACCTGCCATCTTTTCCTCTATTATTTTGTGACTTTCCAGCTATTGAATAGATGGACTGGTATCCAATGTACACTTGACTCTCCACATTTGCGTACAGCTTGGCACCCACACTGACCTCCCCCTGCTCCCCAGGAGCCTGCAAATGAAGGGAAATGTATCTTCCTTAGCTACTCTGCCCCAATGGGATAACTTGTTTCCAGTGCCAAGACAAGTGGCAAAAAAACTTTGTCCTCGATATGCTTATAGTATGTTAAACAAAGCAGTAATAGTAGCAAAAACAACAATGATACTGAACAGCTGTTGAACACTTAGAGTAGAAAATGGACTGAGTTTTAGGCTCAAACAGCCCAACCTGTTCTCTCAGAAATTCCAGGGATACAAGGATTTTCGTGCCTATTCTCAGTTACTTTCCACTTTTCCTTAGTGGCAGGCACTTGTCCTAGGGAATGAGGCTTGACATTTAAGAGTCATAGTATCAGCTGAAGGGAATAGCATGTTAAAATGCTAAAAGACAGACAATGAGGAGAGAGGATGGGTCTTCAAAAAATGGAAGATTCCTGTGCTTTAGTAGGGCTGAAGCTTAGTATAAGAAAGGAAAAGGATGACAGAAAAAACTACAGTAAATAAGGAAGCAAATCATGAAAAATCTTGTAAGCCTTTTTCAGACCTGATGCTCAGGAACAGTTCAAGTCTTAAGTACAAAACACAGGTTCATAGTAAGTTGTAGAGAGGCCATTGTAGTTGGAGTGTGAATAATGATGTGGATGGGAGCAAGACTGGTAAGGAGAGGTCAGTTATCAGGTTGCTAGATTTATCTAGAAGACATTAGTAATGGCTTGGTCTAAGGCAGAGTTTCTCAACCTCAGCACTATTGATATTCTGGATTGGATAATTCTTTGCTGGCAGGGGCTGTCCTGTGCATAGTAGGATGTTTGGGAGCACCCATGGCTACTACTCACTAGACACCAGTATCATCCTTGCCCCTAGTTTTAACAAAAATATCTGCAGTCTTTGTTAAATGTCTCCTGGGGGCAAATACCTCCCTCCATCTCATTGTAGTGCCCACCCTAGTCTTCTCCCCCTTAGGAAAACTGGTCTGAGATAATGGCAAAGGGGATGAATAAAAGTGGGGAACTGGGATAACAGTTAAAAGATACTATCAGCAGTAAAGTGATGATCTATTGGTTATAAAGTCTGAGGTAAAGAAATAAGATATTTGAACTGGGAGGAGGGATATAGCTCAGCGGTAGAGTGCATGCTTAGCATGCATGACAATCTGGGTTCCATTCCCAGTACCTCTATTAAAAAGACAGTAATAACGAAAACAAGGTTTAAAAACTACAATAAAAAATAAAATTTACAAAGTGATGACTGAAAACAAAAAAAGATATTTGACTAAACCAAGAATGTATGTTTTACCTTCTACTGGGAATGATACAGGTTTTTAAATAGGGAGGTGACAATATCAGATTTACATATTTGAAAAATAAATAGTATATATACACATATATGCAGATACATACACATGACTTAGGATATTATTATAGTAGTTCAGTGTGAAATTAAGAGCATCTCAACTAAGGACAAGACAGTTGAAATAGACGGAAATCTAATGGTAAAGTTTTTGAAGACCTTCTTGGGGAATGAGGTAGGCTTACATCAAGGGTCACTCCAATCTTTCTAGTTCAGACAACTGGATGTATTATGTCAACACTGACTATTATAGAAAATACAAAAGAAGTAGCAGATTTGAAGAATTAGAGGTCGGAAACCATATTAATCTTAGCTACCCATCACTAACAATGTTCTGAAACATAATTTGTTTCTTTTTTGGAGAGTATATGTGGTTTCAGGCACCTAATATGGAAAATCAAGGACAAAAATATACTTTAATATTTTTATAGAGAAAATGTGCTCCATTTTGGATGTTAAGGTACAATGCATTTATTTGCACTGTTAGATTAAATGAAGAAAAGCAACAACAAAAAGATGCATGGAAAGCTGGAGAGGAAAGAATTTGCAGAGTTAGAGCAGAGTGAAAGCGTATGATTATTCTTGAGAGGGTATTAGGAGAGCCCATCCTCTCGGACTCACACAGGATGTTTCTGCTATAATAAAATACTGTTCTATCAAGTCCTTATTAGGCACTTGAGGTTCACTTTTCTTCTTCTAATGGTAAATGCAGGATATTGTTTGTCAGAAACCTACAATTTTTGCATGCCAAGTCACTATTTCCCCTGTAAGCATAAAAAAAGGAAACTAAACCTTAAAAAAAACTATTATTATTATTATTAGGCTGGCAAGAACCAAAATAGCATCTTTTATGGAGCGTAAGAAAATTTGAAGCCTTTTACATTTTACTTAAAAGAAAATCATTTTGGCAAAGATTATTTCACCTTTAAAGGATGCTTTCTTATTCATTCTGAAATCTTCAAACAAGGATTCAAATAAAATAAGGAATACCTGAAAATATAGGTTTCACTATTTAAACTGCTGGAAATGAAATTTTAGCTTAAATTTTAGCAGGCTTAGAGAATCTAATCTTGTGTTATTTCATTCTATTTTCACACTTCTAAGGAAATATCTTTGGAATAGGTTTTTCATTTATTTATGTTCAAGACATAAATCAATGTTCAATATAAACTAGTCAGAAAAGGATCATCCAGTATTATTTATAGTTACCATTTGGTGTGCAAGCTTTCATATCTATACTGATTATGTAAATATTTTCAAAACTGTGATCAACATGTTTTGATAACTTCATTAATTTCCTGTAAAGGCATTGAAATCATATACATATGAATCTGTAAATTTTTTTCTGTTTAAAGGATATGCCAGAACTTACTTAACCCATCTGATTAAGAGGGAGATGTAGAAGTTGTATCCAATATTTGGATACTACAGACAATGTCAATATGACTGTCTTGATATATAAATTGTGAGTCATTTGTTCAAATCTTTATTACATACTTCTGGAAGGAAATTCCTAGGTTAAAAGGCATTATTACTTTAGAAATTTCCTTTTAAGATGGGAAGTGTGTTGATTTGTTCTTGGATTAGCCATGCATGATTTTGCCCATTTTCCTACATCTTTTACAACACAAGCCTGTTTCAATTGTTTAAATTGTGGAAACAATATAGATACAGTCCTGAATCTATTAGGAAAAGTGTGTGCATTACGTCCCACAGACAAAACAAAACGAAACAAAACACTTTGCATTAAAGGATAAACCATAAATACTTGATCTCCTTGTTTAGTTCTAGGCTCCAAACTCAAAATAGTTCCTGGTATTTTCTATAATTTGTTGGTTCCCTAATGAGAAAAACTCTGTCCTTTATTTTTGACATCTTTCATCTGAAAATAAGACCTTACCTTTGCGGATATAATGAAGACAATGTGAGAAAATGGTTGTTTTTTCACCACAAACATAGCAAAACGTAAATTCAGTAAGTTTGATCATCCTGCTGTACATTAAAAAAACTCAATAACTGTTTTTTTTGTTTGTTTTATTTTTTGTTTTTTAATTTCATGACCAGTGCTTTTGACGCCTGGACTTTTTTTCCAGTTCTTTGAAAGCAAATTTCTCTTATAAATGTTTTAGTCTCTGTATCTTTCTTTCACAGACGTTTGCCCATCTCATAGGCTAAAAATGATTTTTCAATTTTAAAGCAGGTTGCATATTTAATTACTGGGAATTTCAACATTTTGTTACAGATTAATACTCCATTTGTATTTTTTCTTTTGCAAATGTCTTATTCATGTTTCTGTTTCTATTTCTATTGAGTATTTTTTTTTCATTAATTACTTTGGTTCCTTATATGCTTATTACGTTGCTATTCATCACATATGACACTACTTTTTTGTAGTTTACTAATATTTTTTATTGCCAAGTCATATAGAATCATTTTTTGCAAATCCATCAATACATTTCCTTGCATTACATCTTGTACTTTAGGAAGCCATTTTAACCCTGAAATTAAAAAGTATCATCTATATTCTAATACATCTATTATTTTACTTTTAACACTTAAATTATTAGCTCATTTGGCTTTTAGCCTAAGGAGAACTAGATTCAAATAGCAACTTTGCCCATTATTAGTCCAAAGTTTAAACATGTTCAGTGATCTTTGAGTCTCACTTTCTCACTTTTAAAAGAGGATTGATGGTATCTAGCTCATTAGGGCCTTGTAAGAATTAAATTAGATAATACATATAAGTGGTTTAACAGACTTCCTGCTGACAGTAAATAACAAAAAAAGATGAGGAGGAAAACTTACGGATTCATACTTACTAAGAATGTATGTGAGTATAGATCATATATATACAGACCAAACCATCTATAATCTACCAAAGATTCATTTAGATGTAGAAATTTGATTATTTGGAGAGTAAAGAGATAACTACTGTCAAAACATATATGAATATAGACTTGAAATTAATTTCGTTAGAATGTTTTCTGTTCCATTTGGAACAGAATGGCAAATTAAGCACTGCTCATGAATTCTGCACATACAGAGAAACTTTCTGCGCATGAAAGCTACTTTGGACTTTGGAGTTTTAAGACTTTGCCTACTCTTTTAAATGGAATGATATAATAAATAATGAAAGGTTAACAGTGATGGCTGATCAACAAGCAAAGATAAACACAAAAATGATGCAAGACAGAGTGTTCCTGTTCAATAGCCTTCAAGTAGTTTCAGATTTAGATTACTTCTAGGCATCCAGGCATCTGAGCTATCACCAAGAATATCTAAATTGCTTTCTCACAGGTTCTACAAAGCACACCCTTTACTTTATCTACTCATTTTAGATGGCACCTCATTGAATTTCTCCTAGCCAATTTACTTTCTGCAAAGCTCACACTTCTCTTACAATAGAGGAATTTCTTTAGCTCTCCTTTTTTAACTTTAGCTTAATAGCATGGGGGCTTTCATTAAGTTTCACCATCAGCAGAACAGAACAAGTTTAACATTTATGTGATCCATTTTTACTAAATAGCAGACGGAGAAAGTGTCATGCCAAGGGCAATGTGGGTATTAATTTTCTCTATGGTTTGTACAATTTCTTGAAGACTTCCCCAAAGAAAATGAGTATGTTGATCAAACCTAAAAATTAGCTTTAATGTACATAAAACCATAGCATGAGTTACATGTATGCTATAGAAAAATAGAAGGTTTCAGTGAAAATAAGCCATAAGAATTTAGAATTCAACTCATCTGCCACACAGATATCAAAAGTATGAGAGTAAATGAGACAAAAATTCAAACCTTCTAAGAAAACTATCTTAAGGAGAAAAATAATAAGTTTATGTTTCTTAAATTGTTATTATATAATACATTTTGTATGTGTCTGTATTTACGTATTTTAATAGAAAAATAGAAATAAAATAAATTCACCAGTAACACCACCACTCAAAGATAAAAAGTAAGAATAACATTCAGTGAATCTTATTCCATTATTTAAGACTTCTCCACACACACACGCACATACACAATGTCACCCCACACATGGTTTTGTTGTCTCCTTTTTTATTTAACATTAAATCATCAAGATGTTTTCTTGTCATTTCTTGATTCAACAAACATTTACTAAGCAAACATCAGTAGGCCATTTATGCTGTAAACAAAAAACTACTTGCTGTTACCTTGTGAAATTTATCTTCTTATTGAGAAGACAGGCCATGAACAATGAGTAACTGGACAAATAACTAGATACAGCATATTTGTATGTACATATATGGACATAATTATAAATAATGAAGAAAATTATGCAAAGACTAATGAAGAAATGAATGGGAGAGCTGCTAAAATCAGATGGTCAAAGATTGCATTCTACAGATGACATTTTTGCTGGGTTTTGAAAGATAAGGGACTAGCAACTTTTATGTGGTTGCTACACAGAAGCAATCTAAACAAAAAAAGGAAAAAATTATGAAAGTCCTAAATGGCAAAACTTTTATTTTGAAGAAACAATAAAAAGATGCCTATTTCAGAGTCTGGTGAGAAAAGAGAAGACAGAAGAGGATGCAGTAAGACAGAAATCTAATCTTTTTTTTAGTAAGATGGAAGCACTTGAATTTGGGCTAACTTTTGACTCCTTCTGGCCAACAGAGTACAACAGAAGTGATACCATGCCTTTTCCAGGCCTAGCCTTTAAGAACCCAAGATACCATTTTTGGTTATGAATCCAGCTGTCATATATGAAGTTGATTTAACTTAAGGGCATCATGTTGTGAAGAGGCCCAAGCTAACTACATAGACACGCCATATGGAAGAACTCTGACACAACAGACATGAGAGTAAAGGCATAACCAGCCAGCCAATCCCTGCTCAAATTCTTGACAAACCAGATTATGAAAAATAGTAAGATCATTATTTCATACAACGTAATTTGGGGATGGTTAGTTACTCAGCAATAATTCAAAGAAACAATAAGCCTATATTATAATATGATTTATAATGGCATAAAATAAAATAATACTGTATGGCATAATATCTGTAATATAATATAATTTCAGGTAGTGAGATTATTTATTATTCTTTTCCTAAGCAAATATGATTTAATGGCATCTCCAACATTGTTATCAACATAATATTGAATCACTAATGAACACACTGACCGTTAATTGAGTAAAATTAACCATGCTGCCCTATTCCCAGTGCTGAGAAAGTAAATATTATTGCTGAGTAGTCTGTTAATAAGCCTCTCCAAACACCAGCCTCAGAAGCATTTTAACATTTGTATTACATTGTCAAATTGGCTATCTTAGAGCACGTTTTGAAGCTCTTATGAAATTGTTCATCTTAACTCATCAAGAAGAACTAAAAAAGTATGTCTTTGAAATGTGGGGCAGTAATTTGTAATATATTCTCGGTTAGAATATAGTCTATTATTCTTTTTTCTGTACCATTGTTCTTTAGGGATAATATGGAGATAATTAGTCTTCATATTATTGTTCCATATTGTCTCCATATTATTCTTCAGTTATGTTCTTCAGTTATATATTCTTAGCACTTGGTAAATATAACAGTAAAGGTAAATTGATTTTTTTCAAATATCTGTGTTCCTCTAAGAGTCCTCTTTCAGATATTCATTTTATAAATACATCACATACAAACAGTAACCCTTAAAAAAGGAACTACAATAGTAGTGGTAATTTTTCCACTCCTATTTTTAATATTCTATATTTTATTCTTAATAAATGTTGATATATACACAGAGATTAATGACCCAAATTAAATGTATCCTGAATTTACATTAGTAATAATTTTTATTAAACTCTGTTTTCATTAAATTTTATACTATTATCTACTAGTTAATTAATTTATTTTGCATAAAGGTACAACATACAAATAATTATTAAAGTTTCATAACTTAGAAAAATGATTTAAAATAAATTAGAGTCAAGATATTCAATAATAAGAAAGAGCAACTAGAGAATTATATAATTAAGACAGATTTATCTGAAATTTTATGCAGTATGAAGAATACTACTTTCCACTTAATATATATTGTATTAATACCTTACTGGCATAGCTGTTGATTGTATAAGTTACATTTAATTATCTGCCACTCTCTCTTATTTGTATTCTGCTCTGCCTAGCACTATCCCAGATGTCAAGAATATAGTAGCCTTCATCCCATCAGTACTCATGAGTAAGATTTACTGATACCAGAAATATAAATTACTGTGCTCTTGTATGCATACTCAAATGATCCATACTTCCTCGAGCTGACAAGAATCTCTTAAACTACAAACCCTTGAAATTGGTGAAATCTTTCTATGTAAGCTTAGTTTTCTAGGAGAGGAAAGCCCATTCCTCCTGTGATTCCATTTATCTCCTCAGCCTGTGGAATCTGTATCCAGTCTCAGGGGATCCTCAGATATTTGACCAAGTGCCATTTCTGTCACAGTCACTTGATTGTTCCATGTAAAGTCATTCTATTTACTATGCATGGTTCTTCTATAACAATATAATTATGCTTTTAGGAAATTTATATTAGCACAAAATGGCTATCAGCAAAAGAGGATTAGGACACAGATGGTTTCTTAGTAACAAAATTAATTTTTCTCCAAAATTTTTCTAAGGTTCTGTTAAAATGAATTCACAGTAGCTAAAAGGTGAGTTAAAAGCAAGAAGCAATACAACTTAAATGTATCCATCATTTCAGAAAACTTACTTTTGCCTAAGACAAATGGCCTTTAGTTTTCTTTCAATAGAAGAATTATTTTAAATTCAGAGCCTCTTACATATTTATATTTATCATTATGGTCTTTTTCAGTGACTGTCATCCTATCAACAAGTGAAATAGCTGGAAACTTTTTCCTACATATTTAGCGTCAATGTACATTTATGATTATGTATAATGCAGAGTTGTTCCAAGAGGATTGCTAAACCTAAATTCAATTACTCTCATAAAAATTGAGCAACAAGGGAATTTTATATGCTAACCAACAATGTGGTCTCTAGTGACATTAACCTGAGAAATGACACTACAGATATGTGGCGGGCAAACCCTGCACAAACCACCGAGGACGTCTACTTCCTGGTGCTCTTGCTTTTGTGTGATTCTCTCTCTTCCTGAGTGTGATTGGGTTCTATGACTTGCTCCTAACCCCTAGAACATGGCAATGGTCAGGGAATTTCTCTCCCATGACTAGCTTACATTTTACAGCAAAAGTAAAGAAATGTCACTCCTGGCATCATAGCATATGAATCTCCATTTGTTGAGAGAGACACTAAAGTCGCTCTTTCTGCTGGCCATGAAGAAGCAAGAAGCCATTTTGTCAACTGCCTGTGGAGAGGCCTTCAGGACAAAGAACTGTGTGATAATTTGTTATGCAAATATAGAAAGCTAATATGTGATATTATTTTGCTTCATATCGGTGTACTCAGGACAACTATAACTTAAGCAATATTTGTTATTTATAAAACAGCAAAAAGAAAAAGGGAAAATTATTTTAGTAATATATTTTATTTATTATATTTATGTTTATTATTTGTGTTTATATAGTATATTTAAAAATATTATATAATTAATTTGAATAAATATTATGTGATATATGTATAATTTTTGTATATTATATATTTATATTGCATTTGACCCAATATAGTCAAACTATTATCATTTTAATATGTAATCAATATAAAGACTGTTAATAATATATGAAAATTATTTTTCACATCAGATCTTCAAAATCCACTGTTTACTCACACATAGTGCTGAATTAACCAGTTCAGACACTAGATTTTTTTAGGAATATTTTATCTATTTAAATTTTACAGAATTTATAGTTGAAAAAATAAGTTCACATAACAAAGTTGTTCCAAATATATTTAAACATTTTACAGTATCTCTATAAGTTTTTTAAGTTAATTATGATTATATAAAATTACAAATTCTGTTCTTCATGCACCAGAAATAGTTTGAGAACTCAATAGCTACAAATGATTAGTGGCTACTGGCCACCATATTAAACAGCAAAGGTTTAGACCATGGTTTAGACCATGGAATTCATGGCCCTATTTTCTCGGGCTTTTGTTGATATGTCACATGTAAATCAATTGTCTAAATGTAATGAAACATAAAGGGTACTTGTTTCCAAGGTACTTGTTTACTGGGGCTCCACCCACTGACTCTGTTTTGATTCTGGTATTTGAATTAGGTAATTATGATGCAAGCGATCCACAAATCACACTGAGAAAGTAATGCTGATGGAAGTTAATGGGGGCAGGGATGAGGTAGTGGGAGTGGAGACTGGTTTGTTTTGATGCCTAGAGTTCCTCTGGGTATTGTATACTCCAGACCCTTTTGGATAAAGATAACATTTTGGTCCTAAGAACATATTCCTGGAATATAAAAGAAAAATCAAAGAAACAAATCCCAAAATGGAGACCATTCCCATGTCTTATGCAGAAAAATAACATTGCCCTTTAAGTAGACTCATCCTTAATGGAAATATATTAGTAAAGAGGAACACTGAGTTCCAACTATTGTTTGGAGTGTGCTTTTATCTCTGTTCTCCCTTGCTTTTATCCCATTTCAATTACTTCCTATTTCATTTTCAAGTTCCCATTCCTCCACCTGACCCTTAAAAGTAAATGTAGAGCAGAGCTTCATCCTCAGCTTTAGGTTCTTCAAGGTTTCTATCCAAATCTTCAGCTATCTCATCTACCTCAAGACTTCTGCTATCATTTATACAATGATGATTTTAACATTTTATTTATCTAGATCCATATTTCTAAATTCCACCCTCATGTTATCATCACTTGACTGACTCACAGATATCTCAAACTCAGTGTCTCCATTTTTACATTCAATTTTTCTTAATTGTTCTTAATTTTCTCTCTTTCTAAACGTACTATGATTCACACAGCTAAAGCCAGACATCAAGGATTCGTCCTTACAAGTTTCTACTGTATAGCACAGGGAGCTATATTCAATATCATGTGGTAACCTATAATGAAAAAGAGTATGAAAACAAATATATGTATGTGTATGTATGACTGAAACATTATGCTGTAACACCAGAAATTGATGCAATATTGTAAACTGAAAATACTTCAATAAAAATTAAAGAAAGGATTCATCTTTGATTAATTTTCCTTCTCAGTTTCTCCTTTAGTTATCAAAGCCTAGCATTTTATTTGCTTACTATTTCTTTGACCCTTTTCTTTCTCTCCATTTCCACTGTTATTGCGTTGTCAATTGTATGACTACTTTATAAACTTTCATGTTAATTTTTTGATTGATAACCCCACTTATTTTCTTGCCTTTAATTTCATCCTGCATGTGTCTGAATAATCTACATAAAACACAGTGCTATCCCTCATTGTAGCTTCTACAGAAAATAGCACCTCATACTTTTCAGGAAATTTTAATTTTCCTGGTGTAAAACAAAACCACTTATGATATAAAACTCACTTACATCTCTGGCTTGATTGTTCTGTGCCTTGTACAGTTCTTGCTTCATATTATGTCCTCAATAAATTCTAAAGGGGTATTTGGTTTCTTTTTCAAGAATCAGAGAACATACATTTTCACTCTTTTTTATTTCACTTTTACTGATTTTTCAAGTACTCACTTAACATTAACCAGGAAATTTACTTGAGAATGGCAAGTATCTGATTGTACTTCCTGTATGTGGTAATGTACAAATCTATAACATTATATAAATAAACTATTTATATACTATAAACTCATATAAACTATTATCTTAATATAAGCTTAAAAGAAAATGTCTTATTAGCAGATTTTAAAAAAATAATATTATGTTTTTATTATACATGCAGGCCCATGAAATAGTGAACAGAATAGTAGACTGGGAGTCAGAAAACTTCAGTTTTGGCTGTAATTTTGCCAATAGCTAGCTTTATAACTTTTTTCAGATAAACTAGCCTCTGTAAGTCTCAGCTTACAGCTTTCTTATCTGTGAAATAAGTTGGTTAAACTAAATAATCTTTATTTCTCTTTCGACTTTATTATATTCAAGTCAGAAATATTAAACAGAATAATACCTTCTGCCTCAGAAGACTTTATCAATTACACTCTTAAATATAACCGCTGGAATCCTTTATCAAGGGTTTTTCATATGTTAAACATAAAACTATTTTGTGTTCTTGATACAAGATAGAGACAAAATAAAATGCATATTTGAGCAGTAGATTGACAAATTATATTTGCCTATAGTGAATAAAACTGTAGAGTATTTACAAATAACATATGAGGAATTTAGCCCTCAGCTCTCATAACTCTTCCAGATAGCATCATTAAAAATCATTATCACCCACTCAGCCTTGTTATTGTTTTTTCCTAATAGGAAAATTTATGTATTTCATTAGCACTCTTTTAATTTATGGTGAATTTATTGGACAAAATAATTGTCGTCCAGAGTCTGAATATTCTTAATGTTTCCTACAGCAGTAAATTTCAGTAAAATTTTCAAGAATTTTAAATAATAATAGTAGGAATGAAAAATGTAAAAATCCACATTACAATTTTTTAAATGAAAATATCCTTTAGCTAATACATAAAAAGCATATTTCATTTGAAATAGTGAACTCCACAATAAATATTAGACCAGACTTCTCATTTTAAAAATATAATGGTAGTTTCCAACTTTGTCAACTTAGTAATTAAGTGTCTAATAATTGATAATGGCATTCCATATTATTACTTTATTACTCTTGATGGAAAAATCACTGTAAGGTAACAAAAAGGGGAGTCCATAGGAAATAATGTGCTTCTAATGAGATAGAAAAAGATTTCAAAGATGTTACTAGAAGCAGTACTGACAAGGAATTTCCTATGTTGGATTCTTTTGTTGTATTAATTCAATCAATTAATGAAGTATTTCTTAATTGTTAGATTTTTACAATCTGAAATTTCATCAAGAGAGAAAAAATTGTAATGAGTACTCCTAGTCATTCAGTGAGAGAAATAAGAGGAATACTTACTATAAAAAAAACAGGGTAGAAAAAAGTACTATTAAAAAATGCATGGCATAAATTTTACAGTCAACTCACTTCCCTGGGATTTTATCGTTTGCTCTCAGAGTACCTTTTAAAATATTAGAGGACAATTTCTCAGGATAACAAAATATATTTTACTCTTGTCCCCAGTGAAAAATGCATATTACATAGTATTGATTTGCTGCCTGGAGAGTTTTCCTTGTGAAATCTGAAACTGACCCATATACAGAGGGTAGGCAAAGAGAAACAGAGGAAAGAGGCAGACCCCTCCAGATTGGTAGGTGGAAGTTTAATGAGGAAGGAAACTTTCATAGGAAGCTTGTCTTGGGCAGCATCAAGACAACTAGATCTCCGCACCTGCTGGATAAATCTTAAGAGTTTACTTAACTGAGCTCAGTCACACTTATAGTACAGATGGTTTCAATAACATATTGCTTTTTCAAGGCTGCATCCTTGAAGTGGCTCCTAGGGCAGGAACAATGAGTGGAATATACATTCCAAGAACTGGGGATGTGGTGAAGAACCTCTTGTTGCCCAGGTCCAGCTCACAGGTTAACTGCTGGTCATGTTCTTACGATGACCTTCAACACTTCACCCCTCATGGCCGGTTATTACAATCTTATATGTCTCCTTCTTCAAAAATGTGCCCTGAGAATTCAGCAAGGGGTTTCATTACAATTGAGGTGGTTCATTTGGCAGCTGTCTGGCTACACTTGTGGCCTGATCCTTAGGTGTTAATGGGACTGCAGTTTTAGAAATTTGACCTGGTTGTGGGTACCGTACATGTTGGCCGCTGGGGAAGGCTCACTGATAGGCTTGAGGAGACGGACCAGGAGTAAAACATGCCAGACCAGGACTCCCACATCCTCCCTGCTTTCAATGGCACAGGTTCCATTCCAGGTAGAGTGCATTTCAACAGGTCCAGCTTGCAGCAGTGGAGACTGAGTAGTTCTCCCTTACCCAAGGGTACAAAGTAACTCATTCTGGTGGGACATCCCACTGCAAATTCCAGTAGATAATGCCTTTCCAAGGCATGATGGGCTTGGTGTTCTCAGCAAAATAGCACTTTGATCCATAGTGAGAGTCAGGACAAAGACTATCTCTCCTGACTTCTATACCTTTAGAGTGTTGACTGTCTCGGCAGGAGTTCCCAATCTGGCATATGGGGCATCAAGCCCTACTGGTTGATCATTAAAGTATTTAAATGTATTAAAGCCTGGGATAGTGTATTAGTCCACCCAGCCAAGGTGATTTTACTTGTTGGTAATTTAATCTGCTGGTTTAACATTCCATTTTTCCTTCTACCAACACTGCTGCTTACAGATTATAACCTATATAATTCTATAGGAAAGCTGGAACCTCCATTCAATGTCATGTCAATCACTCAGTCTTGTATAGCATTACATTTGAAATGTGACCCACTGTCTATTCAACAAGGGTATCTGTACATGACCTTCAGCTTCTTCAGTCCCCTAATGGTGGTAGCCTATTTTGTGTGGCAATAAGGAAAAGCTTGGGTTATGCCAGACATGATGCCCAAGCGTCCACACAAAATAAGACATTCTTAGAACACTCACTTGCAAGGAGGGAGCCGATATAATCAATTTGCCTATCCCTCACCAGTTGGGAACACCAGTGAATGGCACCAGACTCTTTTGGCAGTGTCTTGGGTGTTATGTAAAACACATGGGACATGCTGTTATTGCATTAACTAAGTCACTGTATTTCAGGGGCAATACAGCATCCTTGGCAATATCCCATCTCACCAAGAACTACAGTAGCTGTTCTTCCTATGCATCCAACCTGCTGTGTCTTCTAAAGGGTTAGTTGCTAGAGCTTTTATATGGGCTAGAATGTCAGCTTCCTGATTGCAAGGGAGAGTCAGAGCCTTAAAAGCTGAGACATGGTAAACAGTGAGGATTACTGAGGCTCTTAGAGATGAACCCAAATGCCTTTTCACATATACTGACCCCACAAGGGCCCACTTTATGATCATCTACGCTCACCTTAGAATCACCCAACTGTCCATGTAAAAGGTTAATGGCTAGGGCTCATGAGTGATGGATGACCAGTCAAACCATTGAGTTCAGCCACTCCCTGCTGTGGTTCATTCCTATCTCCACCCAGATGGTGTCAGTGTTGGGCTGAATAGTAACGGCCATCCACTTGAGTGGTTTCCCTGACCAGACCCATCTGTGTACCAGGCACCAGTGAGAATTTCCCCCATTCCCTCTCCACAGGCTGTGGGGGTCACCATAGGAATATAAGTGGGGGCATTTATAGGATCTCTGTTTTCTGCAGGGTCTAGCCGAGCCTGCATTCTAGAGACAGCAGGCTGCAGGACAGGGTGCTCCCCTGCTGCAAATAGGCTGCCATTTAGTCAAAGTGGGAGTGTGAGCCGTGGCAGAGGTGGGTGGAACATACTCTCAATTTACCCTTTGACAGGAAGGAAGGTTCTTATTATGACATGCCATTCCTTTGTGAGAGGATCTACCTGTAGGAGCACTGCATACATTGCTAGGAGCTGCTGCTCTGTGGAGATATATTGGGTTTTAGCAGTTTTCCAGAGTTGGGATCATACCACGTCCCAAAACTTGACAGCAGTGCCTGAGCCTTGAATCTCTGACAGCTTGTGCACCACACCCAACCCCTGCTTTGGCACGCGATGGTCTCCAACTTAATTATCCTGCTCCCCAACCTTGTCTGCCAGTCTTGAAGCTAGTACAGTAGTGGACAACTGCATGTCCTTCTCTAACCTAAGTTCTTCTTCCCACATCCTAACTGGAGCTTCAGCCTCTGTTTGGTCATTGGTGGCCAGCAGAATTGCCCACAGTAGAGGCCAGGCTGCTGCACAGCCATTCATTTCCCTTCTTTGCTGCAGTGTGCTATGTGCAGTTTCTCAAACAAATGCATTAAACCAAACAGTGTTTGACCCTGTACTCTTGTGGTGGTCTACAAGCATCTAACCTATGGGCCACCCCTCCACACTTACAGGTCAGTGGCCAACCTGGGATTTCCTTCTCGGATGCAGTTTTAATAAGCAAGAGAACTTCCACGTGAGGCTTATCTTTGTAACTGCAAGATCAGTAGACTTCTGTGCCCACCCTCCAGAATCTTGAGTTTATGTAGAAGTCTTAATGGGATTCAGTCATGTGTACTGTCCTGATAATCTCAATAACACAGTACTCTCTCAAGGCTGCATCCTTAAAGAGGCTCTTGGTGTGGGAACAGTGGGTGGAACATGCATTCCAAGGACAGGGGAGAGCATAAGTTACCTCCAATTGCCCAGGACTGGCTTAACTGGTCGTCACATCCTCTTGATGACTTTCTCCAACCCATAGGTGATAAAAATGAGGTCTAATGTGTGATTGCGTTTAATGATTATCTGGGCCTACTTTCCCAGATTTCATCTTGCTTAATTCCTCATTTGAGTCGTGAATTTTTCCTACTTGCGACATAAACAGCAAATTTCACTGCTGTGAAATCTGGCTAATTCTTTTCTATATCAATATCTTATAGGAAATGTGGTGTGGGGAACATTAAGGGGCTTTGAAATCAGAAATATACTTTAAAATTCTACAGGCTCAAAAGCTGGAGAGTAATTTTGAAATTCATTGACTGTAAATTTCTGAAGCATTGGTCAGAATACTGTAAGTTGTCAACAGAGAGCTCTCTTTTGATTTATAGTGAATCTATCTCCTTTCCTAAAAAATTAGTGGAGAATGGTGATTTTTTTCCCCTTCATGTAGTTCTGCCATTCTCATTAGTCCTTTAGATATTAGAGGAAAAGAATTACATAAAATCAGAAAATATGCTAGACTTTCTAAACCAGTTAGGAGAGAAGCAGATAAATGAAAAAGGAAATTTTTTCATAGTTATTCATTTGTTTCCTCCAACACAATGAGTATTGGAAGATAAAAGATTATATGCGTAATGTTTTTTTTTCCATGATAAGATATTTCTTCCAATTTGAACAGAGGAAATTTTTGGCACAGTATATGCTATAGTTGTTTATAACATTTTTAAACATGGGAGGAAGAGTCTTTAATCACTGTAGTGAGATTTTTGAGGAAATGAGATATAAACAATCCAGAGAGCAAAATAGGAGACAATTGGCCTTATAGATTTACTTACATACCATGAAAGAAAGGAAAAGACAAACACCTGAATGACCACACAGGTTAAGTGAAGCTGTAGTAATTTAAGTGCATTATTTTGAACATCTATTATTTTTTTAAGGAGGAAGAAAGTCATCATTTTGGAAAGTGGAGAGATAGTTTAGAAAGAAAATGCTTTAGGATAGCAGAGAATTTAGGTAATCAGACAAAGGTAGGTGATGGCCTTCACCTACAAAGAACAAAGGTAGATTATTTAAGAGTACTCTCATATAGATGAATTCTAAATTGTAAAATAACACCACACATTTTGACTAAGGCTAGTTTTCTTGGTGCCCAAATTCATCCTTACTCCTTTCCATAGTCTATAATGAAATATAAGCTTATCCTAACTGGATATTCCATGGATATGTCCATATAACTAGGGCAGATAGCCCTGGGAATTTAGTCCTCCTTTTCCTCAGTGGTTGCTGTTCTTCATTGGTGACCTAACTTTCCTTGAAGTAACTGGTCCAAAGCTTAAGAAGTTGCACATGAGTTAATATTTCTTATAAAAATGATGTTCTTTATGTTTTTATATAAGAAGGATATAAGTAGAAAAATAAATATATTAACAAACAATAAGACACATACATTACAGGGAATGAGGAAGTATTTACTTAAGTTGGATCAGCAGGGGAAATAAAATAAAGTGAGTATGTGAGTATGTTAATTTCTTCCCTTTGCCCTTTCTACCACAGAGATGGTCTACTGAAATTATTCCACATTCCTGAGAAAATTTTGGAAATTGGTGAAATTTTTGGAACTTAATTTATTTTCTACTTCAATAAATTAGAAGTGAGAGAAATTGAGAGATCTGAGAAAAAAAATTTTGTGAGTGGTGTATTCACTATTTTCTGACTGCCTTTTTTCAACAAAAAGATAAACAGTTTCCAGTTTAGATGATTGCTTGAAGTGGTACTAAAATCAAAAGAAGTTATGCCTGTGGCAATTTGTCAAAATTTTCAACAGGCAATTTTTGGTTGCAGATGGTTGCAGACGCAACTATGGTTGCAGATGATGGGAAATAATGGAGAGGAAAATACATTAGTAAACTTAAGGAAATTCTGAGAACTGAAGACTATCAAAAAGAACAACATATGACATAAATGCTAACATATTACTTGGCTTAATTTCTTTATTTCATATTTCTAAAAATTTTAATAATTTTCTAATTTATCTTCCTATCTCCATTATACATCATTCTAATTTCATGTCAGTTTTACCACTAACAGACTTTTTAATTTGTTTTCAAATAACAAGTTTGTTAGAGATGTTAAGGATATTATTCAATTGATAGTTTTCCACATCATCTTCAGTAAAGTTTGATACTTAGCCCTACTAATAGAAAACTCCATTTTCATACATTAAATGTTGTGAATAAGGACTGATGACACTTGCCTTCATTCCTCATTAACATATTTTTAAATGCTTAATTTATATTTCGAAAAGATGAAAATGTTTTGGAGGTGGGGTGGGGAAAGAACATAGAGCCCTTTTTGCAAGTCAACAATATGAACACTTTGCAAATTCCTAAGTTACATAAGCATAATAATCAGAAATAAATCAAGGGAGATAGTATTGCCATTGGTCAAAGCCCTCATAAGATCAGCTTTGAAATAGTTCCAGTTTTAGACTTTAACCCTAATGAAGAACAGTGACTCAAATTCTTAAGACAGTATAGAGGAGAGCTATAAGGTTTATTTGGGGATTAGGAGGCCTGCTTTTTGAGAAAAGGTTTCAAGAGATAAACTTGTTTCAAGGAAAAAAATGATAAATATATATAACCATGAACACAGAGTGAAAGAAAATTTACTTAGAAATATGTAATTGAGGAATAAATGTTCTGATTCAAGTTCAGTACAAATATATCTGAGGAAAACAAAAATGAAAAAAATTCTCTCAAGCTTCTAATACATAAATTTCTAAAATTATTAATTTTTCAAAAGATCCAACATTTTTTACTTGTGAGAATTACATAAACCAAAATACTTTATTTCATAATAATATTAAATGGCAAGATTATACAAAATGATATTGAGTATAAAATAAATATCATATATAGATATGTATGTTCAATTTTTGATATTTGAAGTTTTTTTTACAATATTTTACAAAATTCAGCATTATAATGAATCAATAAGTAACATTAACATGTGGATAAAGGAAATAAAGCAACAAAAAGTACAAATAAAAGTGTTAAAGAGAAAACGCCAGGCCCCAAATGGCCTCACTTGTGCCACTGGTGGCCATGATACCAAACCTAGACTTAATCCCTGACTTAATTGCAGTTTCTACTTTCCTCAGAAATGTAATCTTAATCAACCAGTCTGGATTTTTCTGGTCAGTACTAATGAAGTAATCTGTCACTCAGGCCCTCTCCATTGCTCAGAGGAAGAAAAGCCAATCTGCATGATAAAACCATGCCATTCCCTTCTCTTCAAAAAACATTTCCTGCTCTAAAAATAATCCTTTATTTTCTTTCACTAATAGTTGAGGAGAAAAAATAAAATGGCTGCACGTAGGCTAACAGATTGCTTTTTCTTAAGCTTGTTCTTAAAACAGTCAACAAACCTGACTGGCCGGTTACTACTCACAGCTCCAGGCCCACTGTTAAAACTAAAGCTATTAATCTTACTATTTCTAGTTTATTCCCATTATCAAAAGTTATAATCATGCTTGGTCTCTGAGCTGATCTCCAGGGAGAAGGTGACAGGACTGTAACCTTACAAAATAGCCTGAATTACCAAGAAGGCCATGCCTTGGGCGCTTGTAAGATAAAGAGATCGAAAGAGCAACAACCACTAGCCTCTATAGACTTGGTCACCTGGAAACGCCAAGATGCCACTCAAGTCTTATGAGAAGAAAATAATTCTTGATTGTTGATTGTTATCGATGCTTTATTGTTTAAGCTATGGCTATATAGTCACCCTGCCCCATCCCCAAGATGGATTCACAGTTTTGAAGGCACTAGCCTGCTGTGACTCCCCTTTGCCCGGCAAAGCAGTAAAGCTGCCTCTTTTCATCTAAGCTCCAAAACCCTGTCTCTGAGTTATTTGGCTCCTCAGGGACAGGCTGATCTTTTGGCAAAAATAGCACTTTTGCCTCACCTTCCCGCTTGGAACACCCTTCCAGCCCCTAGATGGGACGCTGCCAGCTTCATGAATAGTCGAATAAAACCAATTAGATCTTCAAATTTGTTGGTTGAATTTTGTTTTTTAACATAAGATTAAGATATTTAAAAGTTAAACAATGTAAGTTTTCTAGAATCAAGCCTGATACCAAACAAATCCTGCATAGTAAAACACTGTAGGGAAGGAAAAAATAATTTTTCTCTACCCTTTTAGATTCTTGATCTAGACCCCCCCGTAATAAAGACGGATTAATAGGAGAAAAACAAACAGAAGTTTAATAATATGTATATTTGAATGAACAATATTGCAAACCATATCAGTAAACAAAGAATACTAAAACCATCAAGTCATCAGCCGCTGCTGCTACCCCCCCAGTGAAGACAAGCCTGCAGCCTACCCCCTGCAGCCACTCACAATAGTGCATTCTGAATAAGAAAGGACAAGATACTGGCCCTAGATAGCTAGGTGCTTGTCAAAGGAATGATTTCAATGAGCCCAAATGTTTGCTCCTTCCCATATGTAGAAAAGCACTAAATTCTTTAACTTGAGATGTCTGGTTTTATTCAGCTAACAAGTAAACTTTTAATGTTCCAACTATCTGGTTTTTGTTGGAAAACTCCTATATATCTTGGCTCTTCTCCTATCTCTTTGGAGCAGTCCCTCAGAGCGATCTGAGAGGCTATCATTCCAGGCTCAAGGGGGTTCGAATCCTCAGAAACATCCACCAAATAAAACATAACTCTCAACTTCTAGGCTATGCATTTATTTCAGTCAAGATATACCTTCTGTATCTATGGGGGATACTCAGGAAAACAGTAACTCCAGAAACCAAGTAGGATCCTGCAGGACCTTCTCAGGTACAAAAAGCCCCTCCATATTCCCTGTTTCTTGTTTGTAGGGGGAAAAAAAGCTTTTAGTCTCCTAGGCCTTCCCTGAGTTCCATAGAGTAGGCACAAAAACTTAAGAAGTGAAGGAATGCAGAAACAAAGGAAAAGCAGTCAGTCAAGAAAAGTAATGATAGCTTAAATAATTATTCAGTGATAAAAGAGTCCTAGTTTCCCCTCAAAGGATATACATAGCAATCAGAAGCAAATCTCTGAGTTGTGCAACAGAGACTAGGACCTCCACCCAGATGGAGGATGGTGACTACATCCTGACCACAAGCAACAGACTCAAGACTGGTTGGAACCAGAGGGCTGATGAATAAGATTCCCAAAACATCACCCTGTTACCTCACCATCAACCAAACAGAAGATAGTCCATAAACTGATCATACACCTGCAAACTCACCCTAATGTTGCCTTTAAAAACTCTTTCTTTGAAAGCCATCAGGAGTTTGGGTCTTTTAAACATGATCTGCCCATTCTCCTTGCTTGAAGCCCTGCATTAAACACTGTACTTTCCTTCACCATAACCCGTGGCCAGTAGATTGGCTTTGCTGCATGATGGGCGAGTCAACCCAAGTTTGGTTTGGTAATACTCCAGAAATGGTCCAAGACACCCCTGAATAACCTCTCCAGCTAAAGACAAAAGAAGACATTTCAGGTGTGCGTGGGCAGGAGAATTTTGAGAGGTTCTTAAGCAAAGCACGTAAACTAAGATATGGTTGCTATGCAGATTTAAGTCTCTGCCTTTTCTGTTGATAAGAGTTTCTACCCTCCCTATTTATAACAAGGAAAACACCTTTATAAGTGGAGATTTCCCTTCTAAATGTAAATGTCTCTTACAAAAGGGTAACTCCTACTAGATTTTAAGGGCTTCTCCTGTATCTACTGTTTCTTAAAAATAATCAGACTAAAATAATCCTATGCCAAAGAGACATATTTTAGGGGGAAGGGATAAATTCTGCTCCATTTTAATAAATATTTTATATTTGACCAGAATAACAAAATTTAACTTCTTGATATAGAAAACCATTAAGAAGAACTCTAGCTGCAAAGAAATAGATACAAAGTATATAAATGATAGAGAATTTAAGGCAAATGTGGAAAATGAAATATAAAAACAATAGTTATTTCCATGTGATGAGATGAATTTAGATGCATTAAACAAAAGTCTTATGAAAGTAGAAATATACTAAGATTTTAAATTAAGCTTATAAGCTTTTGCACAGCAAAGGAAACCATAGCAAAACAAAAAGACAACCTACAAATGGGAGACAATATTTGTAAAAGATGAGACTGACAAGGGCTTAATTTCTAGAATATACAAATAGCTCATACAATTTAATAATAAAAAAAACCTAACAACCCAATCCAAAAATGGGTAGAAGGCCTAAACAAGCCATTCTCCAATGAAGATATACAAATGACCAATAGGCACATGAAAAAAATGCTCAGTATCATTAAGTATCAGAGAAATGCATATCAAAACTACAATGAGGTATCAACTCACACCAGTCAGAATAGCCATAATTTAAAAATCCACAAATAATAAATGCTGGAGAGGGTGTGGAGAAAAGGGGACCCTCCTACACTGTTGTCGGGAAGGTAGTCTAGTGCAGCCATTATGGAAAACAGTACGGGATTCCTCAAAAGACGAAAAATAGAGTTACCATATGATCCAGCAAACCCACACCTGGGCATATATCCAAAGGGAACCTTAATTCTAAAAGATACATGCACCTCATTGTTCAGAAGAGCACTACAGTAGCCAAGACATGGAAACAACCTAAATGTCCATCAACAGATGACTGGATAAAGAAGCTGTATTATATTTATACAATGGAATACTTCTCAACCATAAAAATATAATAAAGTAATGCAATTTGCAGCAACATGGGTAGACCTGAAGATTGTCATTTTAAGTGAAGTAAGCCAGAAAGAAAAAGAAAAATACCATATGATATCACTTATATGTGGAATCAAGGAAAAAAAGGCAAATGAACTTATTTACAAAATAGAAACATACTCACAGACATAGAAAAAACTGTTACCAACAGGAAAACAGGGTGAGATGGGATAAATTGGGAGTCTGAGATTTGCAGATGCTAACTAGTATATATAAAATAGATAAACAAGTTCATACTGTATAGCATAGGAAACTATATTCAATATCTTGTACTAACTTACGGTGAAAAAGAATATGAAAGTGAATATATATATATATATGTTCGTGTATGACTGAAGCATTATGCTGTACACCAGAAACTGATATAACATTTTAAACTGACTATACTTATATATATATAAGTATATATATATAATATATAATATATATATATATATATAAACAGAAAAAATACATAGGGTTGGCAAAAATTCTGTTTCAAGAATAATACACTGTACATTTGACAAGTAAATCAGTATCAGAGTCATCAGAGTCATAAAAGTAAAATTATAAACAGTCAACATAAGCACAATCACAGACTTTAAAAAGGATGAAAGGATACAGTGTGCTCTTGTGTAGGTCTTCAGTATCTCTCCAAGAAAGAAGACAATAAACCTCCTACTTTGTGCATTTGAAGAAACATTTTTGCCTGGATTTTCTCCTGGGGATACTTCTCTGTACATGTTGCATGTGCTTTTACTTCCAGCACTTATCGCTAGTCATGGTCTTTGCACAGGGCTGCTTAAAGACTTGTCTCTAAGTATCAGAGTACCATCAGTTTATTTCTATGAATGATTTTGTTTTCCATGGTTATGCTCTTCAAACTGCCACCTGTTTATTGGATAATGCAAATGGCCAATTGACAATGCGATTCTTCATTTTTTATGTCCTGAAATGCCTTTGTTCTTTCTGGAGGCTGCATTCTGCTTGTGTGAGTAGCATGTTCTGCCATTGTTTACAATAAGACAGTGTTTTCTTGATGGGAAAATCAGTCTCTGCTTAGAGAATAAACTGAGATGAATGTACCATTATATTACCTGTCCAATGTATTACTTTATATGCAATACATAATAGGAATTACAGTTTACTTTTTATATGTAGGTAAAATAAAGATAGTACGTTCTCAGTGAATGTTTGTATTATTATTGTTGTTGTTGTTATTTTACAGTAGTGTTGTTCTAGGAAAATGCTGGCTGATGTATTTAGAGAGTCTATCCTTTCACAGCAGATTTTTTTACATTTCTGTTTTTAAAAAATTATGTAGACAGTTCAGGGACCACACTCTTCTACCTCATGTGTCATCAAAGTGCATGTAAATCCCTTCTCTAGTTTTTTTTTTCCACTTCTGCCATCACTCCTCCAAAGGCAAGTACTCTAAAATATTTGATATATGTTCTTAGCTCATATGTATCTTTGTAAAATAAGCAGTGACATTTTGCATGTTCATATGTATGCAAATAACACTAAGGGTTGGCATTATTTTTTCCTATTTTTCTCACTCAACAACTTGAGCTCTCTGTTGCTGTACCTCTGTTGTAAATTATTGTTATGTTGCTTCCATCACGTGAATTCAGCACACTTCATTTAACTACTCCCCTTTTAATGGATACCTAGCTGTCTTCAGAAACATGGAAAATGGCTTCACGATCAGTGATGCTCTTCTTTGATGAGAAATCTGGATAAAATTCAGCTTATCAGTTTTCATTTTATAAGGTCTGCTCTTTTGGCAATGAGTTTTTCCTTTCCTCTAGGATACATATATTTTTCGTCTTCATTATTTTTATTCATTTTCCGAATCCTTCTTTATATATGGTGCAAAATCTAGGCCTGAGCTTATTTTCTCCACAGAAACTTAGTTTTCCCAGCTCCAGCTGCTAAACAATCTGGTATTTCTCCCTGTGTAGCACCTTCATTATCATGTATGAAGTACATATATAGACATTGGATTGCTTCTCAACATTTTATTCTTTGCATTGATCTGAGTCTTATACTTTCATGAAGTGAACTGGTTTTATTCTACAACTTTTTAGTTTAACACTTTACATTAAGGTAATCCTCCTTCTGTGACCCTCTTTTTCAAAGTCTAATAGCTCTTTCTTAACTATTATTATATTTTTTAAACATAAGAGTGAGTATAGAATTCCTAAAAAAATCAAGCTAAGATTTTTTACTGGAAGCTTTTAATTGTGAGGATATATTTACAAAAATAATTATGTGTCCCAGTAAGAAATATTGTATAATAATCAAGTTAATTCAAATATTTCATGCACCTTAATAAGATTTAAAATGCTTTATCCATTAAGATATTTTCCATGCTTTTCAGGCTGATTACTGTATACTGGTATCTTGCCTTAATAGTGAGAAAAGAGTCAATCTCTGTTTCAGAAATGTTGACATAGGAAAACATAGTTACTTACTGTAAGTTTAATTTTAAACATTGCATGTGTAAGAATTTACTAAGACTTGCTGATCTTGGTTACACGATTTTTGTTTCCTCATTTTATTGCATTTTATTAAAGGAATAATTATGTAATTCACATATAATGACATTTTTCTTTTATTTTCTTATGTTTACATATCTGATACTTTTCATATAACACTGGTCACAGCCTCTAACACTGAACTAAAACACAGACACCATAGTGAGCATTATTATGGTGTATTTATTTTTAAAGATAATATGTCTAAAGATTCTCCATCAGGTATATAAGCATTTTTACTCTCCTTATTTTGTCTAAGTATTCTTTTTATTTTTAGCTATAAACAGGGTAGAATTATATGTTTTAAAATCTTGTTAATTATAAGAATTTTTATTAATATGATGAATTGCATTGCTAAATATTTTAATTATGACTCTTTTTACCTTTATGATACAGGCAACAGTTGATTAGAATTAATTTTTAATAGGCTATTAAATTCAATTAATTTGTATTTTCTTCAGACAGTTAACATTTATGTTTCTACATAAATTAGAGCTATAATATTTTCCTATGATGGCATTATTTATATTAAGAATATGTCAGCCTCCTCATCTAAAAAAAAGAAGCAGACTTGCAGATATAGTAAACAATCTTATGGTTACTAGGAAAAATGGAGTGCAAATTTCAAACTCCCAGATTTGTCTCTTTCCACTCCATTTTCCCCAGTAACCATAAGATTGTTTACTATATCTGCAAGTCTGTTTCTGTTTTTTAGATGAGGAGGCTGACATTTTTATAGATGAAAAAACAAATTACTTCTGTATAGCACAGGAAACTATACTTAGTATCTTGTAATTACCTTTAATGAAAAGAATATGAAAATAAATATATGTATATATATATCCATGATGCTGTATACCAGAAATTGACACATTGCAACTGAGTATACTTCAATAAAAAAAGTAAAGGAAAAAAAAGGAATGTTAGCCTCATAAGAAAATTAAGCCCTTTTCTTTTTTGAAATCTAATTGCTGATATAACTTGTATAAAATAGGAATTGTTGGTTCCTTTAAGTAGTTGGTAAAAATAATCTGTGAACTATTTGAGACATAAAGTTTAGGGTAGGAGATAATAAATCCCTCCTCTGTGTGAACACAAGTAGCCTTATTTGAAGTATGTTTGTCCATTCAGTCTGTTTTCTTTTTCTTTATACTCAGTGTGGTATTATATTTGAGAAGAGTTTATTATTGTTTTACTAGTACCAAGAAATGATCACACACATTAAGTTATTTAATCCTCAAAATAGCATGTACTGTTATTGTCAGAGAGGTTAATCAACTTGTCCAAGGCCACACAGCCAGTAAAAGGGCCACATAGATAACCAGCATTTGAATTCAGGTAGTCCATGTACTTTGTAGCCAATACCCTAAAAGCCACCTCCTTAAAAATAAGATTTTAAAAGCCTGTGAAGTGTTGATTCATTCAAAATCTTTGAAATGTTTATTTATTCAAAATCTTGGCCTCAATATCTATTTTTATTTTTATTTATAGATTACCTCTTAGTCATCGTCTAGAACTACTCATCTCCTCCACATCTACCACATCTACACTTTATTAACCTTCAGCATCTGGATATAGGAGAACTACCTCTGCAAGCAGTCTTGAACATCATATGGCTGTGAGGTTGTGTAGGACATAGGATACAAGGTCAAATGCTCACCATAACTCTACAGCATGTTTAGAGCAATCTAAGTGTGACTATGTCCACAGATTCCAGAGTCCGTCTGGTCCGATCCTCACTCCCGACTTGGTTGTGTGGCCTTGAATTACATGTTTACATTCCCTGTACTTCAGCTTTCTCATTTGTTAAGTGGGGGTAATAATATCACTTATCATGCAGACCTTATGTTAGATTTAACAAACCAATACACACAAAGAACTTAAAACAGTATCTAATAGTATATATTGCTTAAGTATTTCTTATTCCCCTTAAGACATATATTATTTGGACACTTCTATAATCATTATTTGATTAAATGCCTTTTCCACGTGATTGGGTGTCAATGTGTAACAGTGTGTTGTGTGTGTATGTGTGTGTATGCAACCCCCTGCCCCATATCCAGAACCACTAGCTGCCCCAGCACCCAAAAACTCAACAAATAAATTGTGCATGTGTGAGTGAATGAAGAAAACATGTTCACCATTATCCTTGTCCATCTATTATTTACTTCATTTTCAGATATGTATTATTTTGTTTTTGCCTCCCTGAAAATTTAAGAGGAAAGAAGGGAGACATTCCATTACTGAAACAAAGAATATAGCAAGTCATAAATTGTAGAATTCAACTGACTTTATTCCATGTTTTAGTTCAGAAAACTATTGGAACAGTGATAATAAAACAACATTAATAGAACAAAACTTCCATTTATTATTTAACTTCCTTCAAGTGCAAAATAGGTACAGGTTTCTTATTATTTGGAAATAAACCCCTGGAGATAAGCTGAACTTAAGCAAGAAGCATTGGTTGGGTTTGTTATAAAAGTGAATGTTCCCAATACAATATTAAAAATTGGCAATCCAGGGACCTTGGATGATTCTTTGCAAGCCCGCGGTAGTAGTGGGAGCTCTAATTTACCCTGGTTGATCTTGCCTTCCCCATTTCTTGTAGGGTTATAAAGTTCATGTCTCTGTCAGGAAACACTAGCTTGAGGCAAGAGCCTAAGGGCAATCAGATGGTAAGTAATTTAAGCCTCAGATCCTTCACTTTAAGTAATTCTATTCCATTAAAAAAAAATTAAGTTCTTCACATTGGTATTCAGTGAAAAAATGTTATGTTACAGATAAGGATGTAAGGAGAATAGCTTATAAAAAAAGAACCACTGAGCAAGAGATTATGACTTAGATTTGTTGTAAATTTTAAAATACACAAATTTTTGAAAATCAAAAATTTTATAGATAAAAATATCTTTCAGAAAAAATTTTATTTCAGAATTATCAGTGATATTCTTGATGAATTTGGAAGCAATTTCAGTGGTTATCTGTATGACATTCCTCTAGCTTTGTTTCCAAATCATATTTTATAAAATGTTCATTATATGTGCCTACATCTTTCTTTTGAATTTAAGTAAGCTTAAGTGCTGAAAATGCACTACTTCTGCTTAACTTTCATCCATAAGAGATTTCACACCCTAACTCATTCATTCAATTACTAAGCAGCTACTATGTGCCAGACAGGTCCTGACTGCTGGGATTCAATATGGATAAGAACAGACATGTTTTCTGCCCTCTTACAAGTAGAGGAAGAAGAAGATATCAATTAAAAACTTACACAAAGAGCAATACATACATCTGTGTCTGAAAAAAAAATGACAAGAAAAGAAACATGGGACTCTGAGAGCGTAAAAGAGGTATTTCTCGTAATCTGAGTAATTAGGTAAAATTTCTCTAAAGGATTAAAAGAATTCCTGAATCAAATAGGAAAATATTTAATCATATCATTAATCATCTTAATCTAATATTGGTTGTGTGTTCTATGATAAACCTGTAGAAATTATATTTCTTGAAACACTTACCATTATTAATTATTTATTAACAGTCTACTTTTATTCATCTAAAAATATATTCAATATGGTCAATCTCTTTCTCTCTATATGTGTATATATACACACATAAGGTAAAACTAATGATATAAAACTAATATGAATCTTACTCTTGTTTACTGTGACTGAGTTTAGCCATCTGCATAAATTAAAATAGCTAGTTTAGAGACTTAAGTGTGTTTGAAAATGTTAGGGGATCACTTATATTTAGTAAATAACTTTGGTAAATGAAAAGACTTCATAGAAATTTACAAGATTTATTTTCTAACCGATAGCTACAGAATGCAAAAAATCAATTTTGACTGCTCCCAGTGTGCAACAGAAACAAGCCACTGTATCTATTGGCTCTGGAAAGATGACAGCATACTATAAAATATAAACAAATAAATAAATGAGAGACTAACATTTCCAAGATAACACAAGACATTTAACTTGATTTTCAAAGTATATATAAATTTCTGAAGTATCTATTTTTCATATAATGAATATACTAAATATTAAGAAATATTTAGGATATTTACATCCTAAACATTCAGGATGTTTTCACAATTAAAATAAATTTTCACAAATACTATGACTTTTGGAAACTAAAGTCCTAGAAAGACACATTATTTTGATAATAGAAATATTTATTTTGGTTAACTGCGTAGTTTTTAGAAACATTTCTCAAAAATATGTTGAAAGAGAAGGTCATAAAGCATTAATGTTATATAAATGATAGTTTACTAAAACCTCAAAAATCTTACAGACAAATGTATTGTTTCTTACTGATTTAGATCACATTCACAGTGGCATGCTCCAAATTTGCCTTTAAATTATTTTAGGCATATTTTAGCAATGTTAAAATCAGTTATCTTTTTAAACTTTCTAAAGATAAATCATTTATATTTCTAGAAATAAAAATATATTGCTTTTTGTATCTTCAAAATTTCACAAAATAATAATAATAATATTTTTGTGTACTCATGAAACTTCATGCACTTATTTAAATTTTTTATGGGTAGCAAATCATTTAAACCTCAAAACAACTATATGAGAGAGATATTATGTTTATCCTAAATGTACAATAAGCAAGTTGAAGAACAGGAGGTTTTATTAATTTGCTTAAAATCACACAACTCATAATGGTAGAGTATTTGTATTTAAGGACCTAGACCCAGAACTTGTACTTTTACTTAGAGAAAGACTGAATTTCCATATTCATTTAATTAAATTACAATAATTATATTTCAATAACTTAGATGAGAAGTAAGCATCACATGAGTCTTTACGGGCAAACGCTGAATTTATATCAGTAAGAAAAAAGATGAAAATATAGTTTATATTTATTGATATTTTAATCAGACCATAATTGACAATTCTCTATCAATCAAAAGTTTTATTGTCATAATAGATGTAGGTTTACAATGCTTTCTCAAAGTATGCAACATATTATTGTGACCACCTAAAAGATTTAAAATATTTTAACAGCTCAGATTATAATTTCTATTTTTGCTTTAATTTTAAATTTATATCTGAATAGATTGATTTAGTAGTTAGATACAATGAGTTCAAATTCATCTGTGAAAGACAAGAAAAGTCCAAACTGTGTTTCTGTAACATGGCTAACATGATTCAGCAAGTAGCAAACACAGCATCACAGATTGAAGATGAAGTTGTTTCTTATCACTTAATCTAGTTGGTTTGGTAAGAACAGTATTAACTGGACTATATTGGTAAAAATATCTTTGAGTTGAACAGTTGAAAAAGATACTCATATGATTTAGACATAGATAATATACAAAAAGTTTGACAAATTGAGAACGGCTCAAAACATGGACACAACATACTACAAATTAGAAAGCAAAAGTGAAGTAAAAAATATGAACAATACTGATAAGTATCAAGTCATCTAAATTTAAGAATTTTCTTTAAAACCAAAATATCAGATAACTAGCTATAAGTTTTACATTTTCCTTTTATTGTATTCATTGTAAATTTTACCTTATGTGAAATATCAAGTAAGAAGATAAAGTGTACATAAGTGAAATCATTAGATTAAAATAATATGTATTGATCTTGCTAACTATGAGGACACTATTAGAGTTTTGAGGGATAATAAGATCTATGAAACATTATTCCTATTTTTTTTTAATTGAAGTATAGTCATTTTACAATGTTGTGTCAATTTCTGGCGAATGGTGTAATGTTTCAGTCATACATATCTGTACATATATTCATATCATATTCCTTTTCATTATAGGTTATTATAAGATATTGAACATAGTTCCCTGTGCTATACAGAAGAAGCCTGTATATCTATCTACATTATTCCTACTCTTAATAAGTTTCTCAAGACTTACCTGGAATACTTTCACCTCCCCTTCCTGTCATTCTACTTCACAAGGTGAAATTTCATCAATATTTTAAAGCTTCAAATGTCATATTGTCATTTTAGTTACAACCCTCTCGCTGACACACTTTAGAGTCAAATTTCTTATTCTCTTCTCTGTGCATTTGTGAGAGAAAGACACTAGCGTGAGAAACAGAACTAGTGTGACTCTCCACGAGTCCCACTTCCTAGTGTTTATACTTTTGAGTAATCCTCCTCTCTGGAGTCTTGGAAGGACCCATGACTTGCTTTTGATCAACTAAATAAAGCAAAAATGATATGGTGTCACTTTGTAATTACGTTATGTCATATGAGACAAATTCTTAGCAAACTGGAGCTAGAGGTTTTTCTTACGAGTGTGATGGAGTAAAAAGCCAGGTTGAAGAAGCCCGCATGACAAGGAACAGGGAAACACTCACTGTCCTCCATGAAGCTACAAGGAAATAAATTCTATTAACATCCTAAATGGATTTAAAAGTGGATTTTTTCCCAATGGAGCCTCCAGATGAGAACGCAGCCTGGCTAACACCTTGACTGTAGCTTTATGAGACCCTGAGGAGAGGACCCACTTAAACCACGCCTGGAGTCCTGACTCACAGAAATTTCAAGACAGTAAATGTTATTGGTTAAGCCACTATGTTCCTAGCAATTTGCTACATAGCAATATCAAACTCATACACTTTCTTATACATAAAACACTTTCTTTTGACCCTTAAGTATTTGTATAACTACCTGTCTTTGACAGTAGGCTGGGAGCTACCTACAGGTTTGTTAATCATTCCTGATTTAGAAGATGAGTAGAAAACACTTGGCATGTTTATGTATTTTGAATATACCTTCTCTCTCTCTCTCTCTCTCTCACACACACACACAACACACACACACACGAGCTAACTCTATCTTGTAGCAAAATAATATTCTATGTACGTTAATTGCATGAATGATTAAATAAAAATGAGTGAGTTATTTATTACTTCCATTTTAATGATTAGGAAATTGAAGCCTGAGAATGTTATATGGCTTGTAAATGGCAAAGCCAGGATATGAACTAGAGCATCTGGTGATAAATCCTGTACTTCTTCTGCTACAAAATAGGATATACAACCTTATGTATTTCTATCACAGGATTATTGTGTTGTAGATTATGTGAAATGAATCAGATAAATTGCTTAAAGGATTGCCTAATATGTAGTAGAATCTTAATAAGTCCTCAATAACTCTTACTATGCCTAAGCTCCCAGAAAACTGAAAACTCATATTTGTACTCAGTTATAATAGTCATGTCATCCTATCTCTAGAGTAATTTTATTTTTTCCTCCTTTTAAACTATGTTTGTGTCACTTTCAGGTATGTATTTCAATAATCCTATTTTATATGTCTATTGTTAACACAGATATCTTAAAATTGTTAAGGGAAATAGGCAGGGTTAACTATATTTAAGTAAATATGAAACTTTACTCAATAGTGCATATTTTGCAGAGTATTTTATGTACCAGACATTTAGAAAATCAAAACGCTTCTGACTGATGCAAATCTGTCTAACAGTTCATTAAATTCTAATGACAAACAATGGGAACACTGGTTTTCTGCTTCCTCAAATGCTTCTATTCAGCGGAAACTGAATCTATTTTCTCTGGCCAGACTTTTCATTTCAAAATTTGCAACACTTCTGACAGGTTTGACCCATTCAGAGTGGCGTGTCAATAAAGGTAGGACACAAACAGAAGGCTGAGAGTGATTTTTTTTTCAGTTGTTAAAACCACAGAATACCTGAGAATTAATCCTTTTTATAAGATGTGAGAGAAATCATATACAGTTAGACAGCGAAATTTTAAAATTTACATATAATCCTCATAACTTTGCATTTGTACACAAATTCTCCTGGATATTAATTTCCATGTAATATTTCCAGATGGAAAAACCACCACATTCCATTGCCTGCTCCAATTCCTCACTTCTGAGAAATACTAAAATACCAATTATTCTTATTTATGAGTCATGTTAAAAATTATAGCAATCAGAAAATACTACATAGTGCCAATATCAAACGTTATGTGCATGAAAGAATTCCTAGGCCATCTTGGCTTTCACCAATAAACACTGACATTCATTTATTTGCCTGAAGTGAATTTGAGTACCTGAGTATGTGTTGCTTTTTTTAAGCCTGGAGAGAGAGAAAGTTTACCTCCTATACTAGCTAATTACTGCTGCATAACAAATCACCCCAAAGTTAAAAAAATACTCATTATTGTCATAGATCGGTTGGGTATATCTGATGATGGGGTTCAGACTTGTCTCTGCACCTGGGTTCACTTTGGGATCTGCTATCAGCTGGGGGTTTGAGTGGAGGCTGCAACTCTAGGTAAGTCAGTTTCAAGTGGTTATTGGTGATCTGGCTGTTACTGGAGAAGGCTCATCACACGGCAATGGTGGGATCCAAAAGAACATGTAGAAGAGCACAAGCTCTCTGAGATCAAATCTTGGAACTGGCACACCATTACTTTGTCTATATCTTATTGAACAAAGCAAGTTACAAGGCTAGCCCATATTAAAGAGGCGAGTAAATAGATTCTAATTTCTGATGAAACTATTGGAAGAGTAGAATTGCAAAGGATGGGTGGATATAGCAGTGGGTGGAGATTTGTGGTCATTTTTGCAAATGGTACACCACAATGGCTTTCCAAGAATTTCACTGAAATGGGGAGGGTATAACTTAGTGGTAGAATGCATGCTTAGATGCACGAGGTCCTGGGTTTGATCCCCAGTATCTCCATTAAAATAAAAAAAATTTAATTTCACTGAATATGCTAGCTTTAGTTTTGTTTTTGTTTTTCAGTTCTTGGACTAGCTCAAAGCTGTGCCAAAATAAACTTAACATCTTGCCCCTATATACAGACTGTGTGTTGGAGGAGGACAGAAAATACTACAATCTATTCCAGATGACCGCTATTCCTCCCCTGCTGCTAGCCCCATTGCTCAAGTGTTAGTATTTGATCTGCTCCATTTCCCACTTCCCTGAGAATCCAGAAGTCACACAGTCATTGTTGGCTACCCAGGCTGTAAGAGCATGAACTTTGTATTTAAAGAGACCTGGATGTGAACCCCAGCCACTATCCCACTGAGTGACCCTAGACAGAGTTTATCCCCTCAGTGTCTGTTCCCTTATCCTGAAAAATGAGTTTAACAGTCCATATCCCACAGGTCTGTTGTGAGGATTTATTGATTGTAAATAGCCCAGGAGAGGGCTATTATATAGTAGGTGCTTAATACTTACTGATTCCCTCTATCCCCATGGTTTTTTTAATTTTTTTCATTAAAGGATATCTTGTCTCAAAAACAAAGCCCAAAATTGTTCACAAAGGAATATGCTTATAATTTTTAAATGTGGAAATATTTAGGCTGTAGAGTAAAATAAAAGAGTAAACTTAAGTCTCTATGTATTATTCTGAGGTTTATAATTTCCTTGAGGATATTTTCATGGCTTTTTCCCCATCACATACATCCCAAAAGTATATATTCTAATGATGACTAATAAGAATAAAGAGGAAAATGCTGTTATTAGGTAGTAAGCATTCTTTGTGGATTCAAAGAATATTAATAACTCAGTCATAGTCACTGTACACTGAAATGACATTATTAATCTTTTATATATTTGGGGGTCACCTTTAATAAGGGGATATTGAAGTTATTAATACAAATGAAAAGAAAAGACATAAAAAAGTGTCATTGATTCATAGGACAGCAGAATATATTACTTGGTGCAAGGTAATTATTTAAATGGTCTCCACTTAAACTGATGAGGTTAGAACCTCCTCATTTCCACAGGTATGTCTCCTTAGCCAGGCTTTCCAAAACCCAGGAAGGGAGTGAAGAATTTATATTTCTTTCAACAGAAATAATCCAGGTGAAGCATTCAATCTCAGTAATGAGATTTAAAGTCTAATTTCATTCCATGTGGGGGTGAGAAAAAGCAGATCATTTTAAAGTCACAGAGAAATGCTTGTAAGATCCTTTTCAAATATATGTCTTCTCTCATTTAAATAAACAGCCCCACATCCTGACTCCTCTAAAGAGACCCTAAAGGCAAGGTGACTGGTAAACATCAGATTCAGACAAGTCATACAGCCAGCTATACATTATGGGAGCAACTCAACTCCCTGTAGCCTCATGAAATGATCCATAAATCCATGCCTGTTCACTTCCTGTCAGAACTACTCTTTACAACACATGCCTAGTCTGACCAGGTTGCTATAGTCCTGCAGTGACTCACTGACTCCTACCTTCACAGCACATTCAGACTGTTTCCTAGAACTGGCTTTTGCTATCCCAGGAGGTCTTTGCAAGTTTTCTGTCTGAGGTAAACATCACGGCTCCTTCAACTTCTCATTGTCACTGCTGGCTCCTTTCTGATTTCTCAACTGCTTGTCTCATTTCTGACACTCATCTTGCTTGAATCTCTGGTATTATGTATGGCCTGCTTCCATAAATTCTTGTAAAGCTTTTCCCCCACGGCCTTGTCATCTATTTTGTCACCTGTATAAGCACTACATCTTGACTTCTCATCTAACTCTGCCTCGACCACTGGCTTCTGGGAAAGGCCCGAGATCAGGGCTTTTCCTTGTCCGTTTTACCTGGACTTTCCCTGTCTCTCCAGCTGTTCTCTCCCTGTGAACAATACTCTCTCCTATGCCTGTTTTGATAAATTACATTTAATTCTTTGTGGATCAAAAGAGAGTTGCTAATTTTTTAATCACACAAGGTACATGTATTGTTATAAGGGCTCTCAAATGTAGAAGTCTGGTTTGTATCTCCAAAAATAGAGTAAGCATTTATTTTCTGAAAATAAACAAGTCATTTTGATTTTAGCACTCCATTTATATGACGAATTCCAACACTGTGTTATAAATGGGAGAGTAAATCCCCTTGTGGGGTCTTTAAGGGTCACTCCAAAATGACCATGGAAATTACATGAGGAGAGGCGTATGACATTAAAGGATTTATTATCCTGTGAGGATAGGTCTTAGGGAGATACTGCATGCCCAGAGGGCTACACAAAGTCATCAGAAGCTCTAAGCTTGGTCATGGCAGGAAGAGAAGGAGCAGAGCAAGGACTCATGAGTACATGTCTGTAGTGTGGGTTCTGGGTGGAGTACTGCGGTATGCAAGAAGCATTTACCTTGGGTAATTTGAGTGTAACTGGGTCAACACGGAAAGAAAAGGAAGGACATGGGGAAATCGTCATGTGAATTGTTGCTTGAACATACATGTTGGAAAGGAGTACCTAGAGATAGGCAACAACTAGGTAAAAGTTCAAAACAAGCAAGGTGGGTGTCAGCACTCAGGGAACCATGAAGGCAACAAATAATAACTCTACACCATAAATATATAAACCATTTAGCTTTCTCTCTCCTCTCTACCCTGGTTATTGTCCTGATTATATTTTGTAGAGCAACTCATTCTTTTATTTTAAAATACCTTTTTTTCTTATCAACACTATATACAACAAATTTAAAGATATACATTGAAGAAAGGAAATATTCTGAGCAAAAATCTTATTTTCTATACTGAAAATAGCATTGGTAACATTTTGTTGTGTGCAAATGTCTCAGTAAAATAATGAAGTTGTTACTTTCTCTTCTGCTGGCATTAAACAAGTCAATCTAAAATATTCAGACCCATAAAAAAGACTCTGCCAGAACTGCTGTCTCTCACTTTGAAGGCAAAGCTGTTCCCTTAAAGACCTAAACACTTTTTGGAGATTTAACAGTGTTAAAATATCCATAGGAGACTGGCAGTGACCATTTCATTTCTCTAAGGAAATCAGAAGGCTATCTGTGTCTTCAGCTGTGCCTCACATACGCTTTTTTTCTCATATGCTTTTTTTCTCAATGGCTCTTTATTTGCTCTTCCCACATTTGAGCATTATTGTCCAAAACTGTCACATAGTTTGTTCCTTCATTTCATTCATTGAGTTGTTTTTATTTTAAGTGCCACCTCAGAGAAGCTTTGGTTTATTACCTTATGGGTAGTAGCCCCTTTCACTTCCAATCTTTTCAATCTAATTAATTTTTTCAAGGATTTGCCACTACTACACATTACTATACTCACACACACACAAACATGCATACATGTGTATGGTGTTATTACCTATACCCTACAACAGATTGTGAACGTCAGTGGGGCACAAAGTCTTACATGGAAGAAAAGGTATCAAGTAGGTTTATCAGCAAACACACACACACAATAGTACAGGAAAGTCCTTCTTGAGGGTTGAGTCCTTGATACTTTACATAGCAGCAGCCATGCTCATAGACAACTTCCTGAATAGGCGATTAGGATTGCTAGCCAAAACCTCCCTGCATGCGTAGCTAGGCAAAGGTGGCAGCTATGCTGTGAGTTAGTACTATGCTAAGTCCTTAAATAAGTTTTCAGGCCAGTCAGAATGGTTCCCTGCTAAAAAGCGATATTCAGTGAGTAGAGTGACTAATATTTTGTAGTTAGTGAATTTAACAAAACTACTAACAATTTTTAAATTATTAATGGAAAAAAGTTACAAAGAGGTGGTCAAATATTGAAGGAGGTAACTAATTTTTAATGAGAGTAATTACTACAGCAAAGTGTACACCCCACAATTATACCTATGCTATATGACACAATAGTTACTAATAATTTTTCTAGGGCAGTTCCAGTAGCAAACTTTTTAAAAAATTTCTGAAGGTACACTTGCCTTCTCTGAATATTTGTCCTAAGTTCTAATTTAGAAAGTAATAGGTGTTAATATAAGAAATGCTAACAACGAAGCATGCTTTAATAGAACGCATTCTTAGAAGTTATTTTCAGATTTTTCTAATTGCTTTCAGCTCATTGAGTAAAAGAATAGAGAATTAAAAGTTACCCACATTGTAACTATTTGAAAAATTATCTAAATCCTATAGCTCACCTTGTAGTACAAAAATATATTAATTTTATTATTCCAGTCATATTTGCACAGTAGAAATAAATAGAACCATGACTCATCAGAAAATATTTAAACCAGTCCTATATTTTAGAATTGTGTCAATCCTTCCTGAATCTCTTGTACACACTCATGGAATATGAATTTAGTTATGAGCTCTGTGTTCTTCACCTTGACCCTGAACTAACTCTGAACAAATTCTGTTTGAGAAAAAATATATTAAGACATTGAGAGAGAATAGACCTCCTTTGTTCTAGATGAATTGCATGTGTTATTTTAACTGTAGTTTTAATAGTTTATTATCAAGTTGTAATTATATAAATCTGAGACCTATATGTAGAGTTTTAGGCAGAGATATTCATGATACTAAGAACCTGTGGCGGTAACTATAGTAGGTGACCATAGGTGGTTTGAATCATTGGTAGAGTCTGAGAGTGGCCTTCGTCCATCTTCTGTCAATGAACTCAGAATTGAAGGTCTTCAGAAACTTGAGGATGAGGTAAAAATAATGGAGACAGTTTTGTCACAGCTTGTAGGTTTTGAGTAGATTTCTCCATTAGAGTATATGTGGTACATGATTCTTTGTGAAATGACCTTTCAGATATTACCTGAGAATAGAGAATAATAATTTGTATCTTGTGAAACAATATTTTTATTGGGATCGAATATTGAGTTTGTTGGGGAAAAAAGTTGCCTCTGGTCAAATAAAGATAGAGAATCAGTTTAAACATAATTAAATGGGCTCTTTCACTGCAGAACTTTTTAGACCTATAATTATGCTGGTGTTAATCATGACTAGCCTACAAAATTCCATTTCATAAAGCATCATTTGCAACTAATATTCTGAAGAACACAGTTTGCAAAGGCCCTTACTTAAAACAACAAGAGAATAATGCTTTACTTCAAAGTAGAAGTAGACTTTAAAATAATGGTCAGTCAATGGTCATTTTACAGGAAAGCAAAATGGTACAAAGATAAATGAGTAAGTGATAGGATTACAGAGACCGACATTCAGCATGGACCTGAAAGTAAAGAATATATATATACTTAGATGTGGTTCAGTATGCTGATTGTCACAGAAGCACAAATCTAGATGCAAGGATAGTAACGCAAGACACAGAGTTATGAGAAGGGAAGTCTCATGCAGGTCTTCATTTAGCAATTAAGCAAATATTTACTTAGCACCTGAGATGTGTAATATGCTGCTTTAGGTGCTGTAAATTCAGAGAGGAGCATGACAGACAGGACCAGTAACACCTAAATTCACTTAAAACAAATCTAAATACAATTCAGGAATGACCAATCCGTTACTTTTTTATATTTCTGGCACTAAGTAATTCTTCAAGCGATTCTTGATTTACTCACTATTTCTCACGATCTTTTAGTTACCAGCATTAAACCCTCTTAAAAATACAAAAGGTTGAGTATTCATTTTTCAGAATAGTCATTAGAGGAGAAATAGACATCCTACTTCCTGTTCTTTAGCAGCCTGTCAGCCTCTAGGCACAGGTCAGGGACTCAAGTGCAAAGGAAGAAAGTGGAAATTTGGAAAGAAAGGCAAAATGAGGAGAGTATCTGAAACCTATATACATACATAAATACATATTTTTTTCTCATAAAATATTTCTAAATATATTTTCTTTAAAAATACATATATTTCCTTAAAAAAAAAAAGAAAACTACAAAATGAGGTTGATTTGGAATTGGTCCTGGGGAGGATACTTGGGAGCAAGAACCCAGCCTGTCTCTAGGGGCACACTCTCCATCTGTTACAATTTCTAGGATGTGCTGACTCAGTTACATTAGTGACCATTTTTCATTTTCAGGGTGGAAAGAAGTTCTTCTGTTTGTTATTAGATTAACTGTAGAGAATACTGGAAAATTATCAGAACTGTAAATTATCATCACTCCTGAATCGAAGTGATGATTATATCATCACTAAATAACTCTCTGCTGGGTTTTGAATGATTTTCAGTCCCTTGGTGATTTGTAAATTAGACATTACAGTGCCTAGCCCTCATAATATGAACTGACAGTATAAGAGAGAATACTTGAAGATTATGTATTTTTTGTTTAATGTACCAAATGTCACCTGTCAGCAAAATATATGCCTGTAATCAGTTAGATAAGAAGTTAGTGAGGATCTTTTGAGTAGGTTGAACCATATAGTTTCCTGCTTTTTCAAAATACAGTTGAAAGGTGTACCTGCATGTTAGAATCATAAAAAAAAAAAAACTGCCATTTAAAGCCACTCACTCAAAGCATGAATATACTAAAAAAAATGGGCAGAAATCAAAAGTTGAGAATTCCTTTATTGTGCTATCATGAAGACAGACTTTTGTTTAAAAAGAAAATATAGTGGAAAACATGGTTCTTGTTACCAGATCCTGTAACAATGCTAAAGGATGTTTACATTTTTTGCAAAGACCATGGACTATATAGTGCCAGGGCTCTAAAATTGTGACAGTCCAAGTGCTAGTAAATACACAGGACTTAATATCATGAAGCTTCACATAAAATGAGAAAAGAAAAGTGTGGTCGAAGTATGTTTCCTTTTTCTGTTACTTATATTTTGACTGTCTCCATTTTCCTTAGCTATCAAGCATGCATATACAAACTTAGATTCAGACTTCAGTAAGTTGAAAATTTAAATCATGCATGTGAGCAGGTATAGGCTGACACTGACTTTTTGTCTGCCAATACTCACTACTGCTTGGTGATGACTAAAATAAATAAATAAAATCACTATATTTCACACATCCTTCACATATGTAGTCTTCCAATTACCTCAGTGGCTCATCTACTCTAGTTTAGATGATTCAAGATTACTATAGACATTTTTTTAAATAATTATTTTCATTTTCTAAAAATATAAAACATCGAAATTGGAAAATAGTAACAAAGAAAGCAAAATAAGTTTTTTTTAATGTTGCAAAGATTTGTGTTTTCCTCCTACAGTCTGTTATCAATTTTCTCCCTAAAAACTTGCTATTGTAGGAAAAATTAGAATAAAAGAAAGTTACAGACAGTGATTCTAACTTTGTAGTGATATTCCAATTGACTGTATCACTAATGCTAGAAGAATTCTGTTAGTAGACTAATAAAACTAATTATGTTTTGTCACAGAAATTTCCAGTAGTTAAATTGAACATATAATAGATGAGGTTCACATGTTAACAGCTCCTCCTGTCATCGCTTCCTTCTGAATGCCCATAAGACAGGAGATGCACTTAGACTTAGTGGCAATATATTACAACCGTGCAGCTCCCTCCTTAATAGAGTCAATGATCTGAACACAGCCCAGTGCCACAAAGCAGAGGCTGGCATTCATTCATCTTATGTTTACTGGAGTCGACTATGTGCCTTAGCACCATGCTAATCATAATTAGAACATAGGCGCTGTGGGGTGAAATCAGATAGTGAGATAAATAGTTGGAGGAAACAACGTGAAATGAAAACAGATCAATTCAAACCAATAGAAAAAATATCAGTACAATTTCTGGATTACATGTATATGAATAGAAACACACAGCTCAATTTTTTTAAGCTCATTTGTTAAAACAGTTTTTATTTGGAAGTAGGCATGATATGATTTCAGTATTAAAGTGTTTAGCTTTATAATTATTAAATGCTTTTATTTTTATTTTAAACATTTAACCAAAAGGATATTTTTCTAATGATCACAGAGATCTAAATTCTTTTAGGGCATATAGAGTGTTATATACTCATTAATTATACTCTGTGACAATACCAGACATTTAAAAATTATTGCAACTATTTGCCTAGCCACAAAATTACCTGTCAAATTTGAATGCTTTTAAATTATTTGTATAATTTTAATTTTCAACTATTGCCACTTCCCACTAGCCTTGAGTGACCCCTTTATAAAGCCCTTTTTCCCTCTGCTAATATGTTACTTCTTGGGCTGAAAGGCCAAATCATCACACATATTAGAACTGTGTATAAAATAAAATAGACTCCAAGCAATATCCAGAAAGAACCCCTTGTGATAAAGAATATGCTATTCCATCCATTGACTCTGTGACATTAATATTTCTTAACCTACTTATATTTTTTATTGATTGGTACTTAATTGCATTCATAAAGGAGATTTACAGATTTATAAATTTCAGATAGGTGAGGTGTTACAAGATCTTTTACAGAAACAAGGGTGACATGTTTATTTATAAATGAACGTGATCATTGCAGAGTAACTATAAACTACTTAAATAGTAAAGAGTAATCTTACCAGTTATGTGTGTGTAGGTGTATGTAAATACCTACTCCGTGTTTTAAATGAGCCTTGTGGATTGAGTAAGAAAAATTATACACATGGTCAAGAGACTTACTTATAGGTCCTTTAATGAAACTCTATTCTGAGGAAGATTTTTTAAAATATACAAGTTGGACTCTCCTAAGTTCTTTATGTACCATTTATAGATACCATGACCTGGCCTCAAATACACCTGTTACTCTGTCTCATCCTATCATCCCTTCACCATGCCTTCCACCTTATAACAAAGCACACCATTCAACTTGTGTCCCTGTTGCTTGTTTCCTTTTATTTGCTGCTATCTTGCCCGTGTTTACACTGTTCTCATTATTGAAAGCATTTATCATTACAAGATGTCATCTTCATCAGTTTAAACTTTATCCATCCTTCAGTAAAGCCCCAATGTCAGGCTTCCCAATAAATCATTCCAAATGTCTTTACTCAACATTAATCCCACTCCCTTCTGGGTTACACAGCATTTTGTTTGTATTTTTAGTACCACATTTATCAATTCACCGAATATTTTATATTTGTATCCATACCTGTTTCACCTGATGGGTAGAAATTTTAAGGTCAATGGTCATATCTTGTTTATTTCTATTTACACAATACTACCAAGCAGAGTGTCTTGCCAAAAGTAGGTGCTCAATAAATATTTGTAGGACTGCAGTGAAATGAGACAACTGAATTAGCTCAAGGTTGGTATGCATTGTTTGTCTACTGTTCAGTAGACCTTGCTCTTGATTTGCAACATTTGTCTAAGTTTTTGCTGTCAGTGAAAGCTGATATACTCTTAACTTAGCTCCATCTAGGTGAATTGGAGAGTGACATTTATTAATATTTGCATAGCTCAAACGCAGTTCATGCTGTGCAAAACACTCTACAAATTGGAAGTGCTATTTAAAAATAAAAGGATGTATAGTGACTTAAAGTGCAGCAACTTGGCATAATCAACACATCTCTTGAATTTTTCAGTGTTAAATTATAAGAAAGAAGCACCTGTTATACATCTCCTGAAACAATGGGGCACAGTTTTATTTGCAAATGGTGACATTGTCTTGTTAAAAGAAAAATCTAAGAACAGTTGCTAGGGATATTGTATGCACTCATGGTGTCTATGGAAACAGTCTGCACAAAATGTGTAATGAGGAATAAAGAGATACCTGGAAGAATGCCCAGTGTCAGAAAGACAATGAGAATATAACTTTTCAAAATTTATAAAAAGCAAAAGTAGAATAAGAAAATACACATACCTAGTGCCTTTGGGTGCCAGCAGAAGGGTTTAATTCTAGGAAAAAAAATGAAAAGAACAGTAAAACAGAAACGATTTTTTTAAACCTTGCTTTGATTTACTAACACATTACTAAAATTCGAAAAGTAATGTGGCCCCAGCTTCTCAGATGCTCATCGAAGTGACCCATGCTTGTGTATTATCTATAAACCATGCAAGAATCTCCTCATGTTCTGAAACAGCAGCACTTATATTTCAAAGATAAGGGAACACAATTATTTTCTTTTTGAAATGTTGAACCCTGGCACATCTAATGATTCTGGACTTCATTAATTAGAACAGACTGCCATATCCTTGACCAGGCATCTAGTAGCTCACTTTGGCTGATATAAATGAATCTTTGTCTGAAAGAATGGCTATCATTTAGAGAAGAAATAGATTTATCACTTGTCCTTATTTAACTAATGGCTTCAAATGCAGTATTTCCACAGAATTTCATCTGTCTCCAAATGATGGTATGAACACAATTGGACCTTTAAAATTAAAAAAAAATCTATTAGCAGTTGGTTTGGGTATAGTAAAGATTCTGAAATAATGTATTATTCATTGATTAATTTAATTTTAGAAAATTACTGTTTTTTATGTGTCAGGATTAAGCACTAGAAATAAATATCAGAAATCCAGAAACACCAGAAATAAAGAATCAGATAGCCAGTTGTAAGTTTACATAGACATAATCCCTGCCTTCCTGGACCTTACACATTAATGAGGAAGAGAGATCTTCATCAAACAATCAGTAAAACATGTCAAAGATAGTCCTGAAAATTATACATCAGTATGTATTTTCAGCTAAAAGAGAGAACTTTAAGAGATTATATGTGTAGGAAAAATATACTTTGTGTTAATATTTTAAAAACAAGAATAATTACTTTTCCACTATGGAACAATTAGCAAACATTTTAAAATACCTTCCATGCTGAGTTTCTTTAGTTTTATATGGTATTTGAAAAAAGAACTTGATTCCTGGTCACAGAGGGATATCTATAGATATATATTTCGGGTAGCAGTGCTCTTGTTCTCAATTCACTCAGTGCTGAATAGCATATGTAGACTATATAATACTTTATTTTCAGATTTGCTAAGCAAATTCTTTAAATTCAAGAATTATTTAAGAATAGACGGGTCTTTTATAAACACTCAGCCAATAGAACAACTCAATCGACCAGAACAGTGGACAGTAAACAAGAGAGGAGGGAAAATGTCGCACAAAGTAGCTAAGATTGGAGAAAATAAGAATTAAAATCCCTAGGGGCCAGTTGGGCCCTGTTGGAGTCCATTAGTTCAGGAAGAACTACTGGAGTTCAAACCGATCAATCATTTCTCACTCAACCTCATGGGGTCAAACTCTGCCCTCAATTACACGCACCTAACTTTCATTCAAGTTGCAGGGAGTTATACACACATTCAGGAGGGCAGGCTCTGGCTCCGCACGTTGAATGGGGAGTAATTGATGGCTCTCTCACTGCTCTGCCTGGCTCGGCGAGCACAGCCGGCAGCCGCAGCCAACAACCCTAAGCAGAGCAGGAGGGTGCTACAAATCCTCCGCAGCCTTGAGTGCTGTACCAGAGCTTTGGCAGCTGTTCTTCACTTCAAGATCCAAGAAGGCCCACTTCACTAAGCATTAAGATGTATGTATTTTCTCACATTTCTTTTCCTTAGTTTATTCCGTTTTTTTGTCCCATCTCCATTCTATTTTCTTCTTCTTTAAGAAAGTGTTTCTTTTCCTTCTTTTTTTCTTTTTCCCCTACCATTGTTTTCAGGGTTTTACAAATATTAAATGAGACAAAGTGCTTAGAACAAGCTGTCACATGATGAGAGTTCAACAATTATTAGTTTAGTTGTGACAGTTATTTATGTTTTGTATGATCATTGCTATTGTTGGTATTATTTTTCTTTGATTCAAAGAGGTTTTGGATATATATAGGAAAGACAATCCTTTAATTTTGATAAGATCTTACTTAGAAAGTATTATTTTTTGTATATGTGTCTGAAACTGCTTGTTTCATACCAAACATAATCACATGCTGAATTTATCTATGAAGAACATATGAATGATATTTCTTAGACATGACCCTTTTATGAGAAAAGTGATAGAAAACTCATTTAGCAACATTGAAAATACTCCCAAGAATGTGGCTGGCAGAGCCATAATACTTGACCTAATAAAAGTCGATCTTCTTGAAGTGAATAAACTTTTGGTTTATTTGAATTGGTTTACTTGAAATAGGTAAAAATAGTACATTTTAATAACTGCACTTTTTATTGTAAGGTTTGTTAAGATAGAATGTAATATAGGTTAATCTTTTGGATAGTATGTATAAAGCTTGAAAATATGTAGGAAAATATTATAATTTTAAGCAATATATAATATTTCAAATAATGTATATATAAATATATGTGTTAAGTATACTTCATGCAATAAATTATATACTTTAACATTCTAACTGCTAGATGGCTTATTCTGCTATACCAACACACTCAGCAATATGAAAACTATAATATATAACTATAATAATAAAATGAAATAGTTTAACAGAACACAATATATTTAAAATGTTTAAGTTTGGAATATGCATTATAAAAGAGGCTCTGTGAACACCTAGGTCCCACCATTCCTCAAGTGACAATTTGTTCTATGTAGTTTCCTCTTCAGGTTCCATGTGCAAAAGCTCTGGTATTTGTTGCCTTCTGGTTCAATTCTCACAGTTTCTCAGCCTTCAAAGGAGTCCTTGGAACGTGCTGATTTTGGATTTACCTAAGAACCTCAATGAAAGCTTTCAACATTTTTGTAACTAGCTATTGAATGGCCCCTATGAGCCAGGCATTGGTCTTGCTGCTTGCTTATTCCTCAGAGTCTGCCCTTACACATGCCGCCCAGCCAGTCCTCAGGGGAGGTGGAATAAACCCACTCCTGCGTGATCTCCCAGGTTTTCTGAGTTCTACACAGTTCATGTTCCAATAATATATGAGGGGACTACTTTAACTCATACACCACAGCATTTCATCAAGAGGCTAAGACTCACACTCTACCCGTTTTTGCTATTATTCAGTCATCCATTAACAGCTATGCCTTTTCATGTGTGTATACTACCAGATGTTGCTTCCCTTTTCCTTGAAAGGCATTTTACTGTCTAGTCAATTCATATTCTGTCTCTTATGTTATTGTACACAATGTTTAGAAATGGCTTCTTCTTTAATGTTTTCTCTAAAGTCTTTGTTGATTAATTTTATTATTTACGCACTTATAGTCTAAGGTTACATTGAGAGGTAGTAAACTTATGATTAAAAGAATGGGCACTAGAGACAGATTGCCTTGAATTTTGGTGCTGCAATTTTGTAGCTGAATATTTAACCCCTCTTCTTTCAAGTTTCTTATCTCTTAAGTGAAGAAAATAACTGCCTCATGGGATTATGAACAATATGCCAATGTGCTAATAGTTTTCATATTCTAGTTAATATCGATACATCTAAAGGCATTTAGGACAATACACAAAGTTAGTATTCAATAAAACTAAATATAAGTGAGAGGATCAGTGTTTCACCAAAAACTTATTGAGAAAAATTAAAGTAAAATATTACATAGAAGTGAATATCCATTTCATGTAGAGTGGTCTTCTCAAAATATTTTGTACCCTATAAAAACACTAATTTTACAGGATGTTAAGCTAACATTATGTTAAAAAGTGTTCATTCTATCATTAGATAAATTGTAAAATTCAGGTTTAAAAAATAAAAACATTTTAATGCAGGATTTCACAGACCTACATGATGAATCTCCCAAAGAGACATAACTTACGTAATATTTCTGATACAAATTCTATTTTGAAACTCCTGCTATTTATGGAGCATCTCACAATGTGTCCTAGAAGATGTGATTTTGGGAAGGCTTGTTTCTAACAGAGTTTGAGTTTCAGTTCTATACCTGTGGATCAGTGTCACCTGAAATAAAATACTTACATTTTTGGCTTTAGAGGCCTGGCTAGACTTATTGTCCCTCTTCTGGTTAGGTGATATGGTCAATCATGTCTTTGACCAGGCTCTAAACAAACGATAGGATTACAATGTCCAGTACATTAGACATTAGCCACATCTGGCCATTAATCACTTGGAATGTGGCTAGTCTGAATTGAGATATGCTGTAAGTGTAAATACACTACATATTTTAGTTAAAAAAAACCCTATCTCATTCATTATTCTATATTGATCACAAGTATCCATGATAGTAATTTGGATATACTGGGTTAAATAAAACATATTAACATTAATTTCATAAGTTTCTTTTTACTTTTTTATATGCCTTCAAAAAAAGTTACAATTACTTAAGTGGTTCATATTAGATTTTTATTGGACAATGCTGCTCTAGGTTTGGCCAAGATGCAGTAGCTCCAAGAACCACACTTGCCTCAATCCTGCCTCATGGACACTGACCCATAATATTCAGAACACAGGGGACCAGAGAACAATTTATACAATGAAAATGGTAAAATTTCATTCTAAGTTCCTAAAAAATAAAATTAATCACAGGTACAATTTTCAAGAAATTAACTATAAACTGTTGCTTTTTGCAAAGGACCTGAAAACCTTTTGGTGAACAAGTGATAAACTGAAGTGTCTTTTTCAGCCAAAGAAGACAAATATACTTCACTCCCAGGAACTGCACAGAAGGAATAAACTTCAGCCTAAAATGGCTAAATGAAAGGCTATAGATAATTATGGAAAAAAGAAATCTTCAAGTTTTTATTTTGATCTAGGTTTCCTAATGGCAAGCCACAAAGTTCACTTCATTGGAGTGAAACAGAAGAGATCTCCAGGGGGAAGTGTAGAAAGTAAGAAACATTGGGGTGAAATTTCAGTTAAACAGAATAGCAAATATAAGCAAGTTATATGAAAAAGTTCCTCAATGCTTGTCCAAGAAAAGATGATGGACGGTTAAAAGACAGACAGAAGGATAGGTAAGAGGTAAAGTATATAATAGAGTGAGTTATGATTCCAATTTAGTGGGGTTGTGTTTTGTAGATTTAGTTATTTGTATGTTTGAAGAAGTAAAAACTCATAATTACATATGTAATTCCTGGCTTAAGAATACTCTATGACAGAACTAACTGTATTTGCCCATTAGTGAAGTATGCTCTACAGATTGTTTTATTGATTCTCCTTCAGCTTGTGAATCCAGTGAAAAAGATATTCAGAGTTGCCAGTTCATAGATGTGTTAAAGGGAAGTCAGGTAAGAGCTAACTAACTCAGAACATAAATGAAGGTTATAGGAAGATAGCTGTATTCTGCAGCTGTAAGAAGAGTTTATCGTTGCCCTATAATATATCTTGGGAGTTATTATTTATTCTTCTGAATTTGGTTAACGAAATGTATTTCTACCAACTTGGTTAATTCAGTGGTAAACTGAGTAATGGCCCCAAAGATGTCCGTATCTTAATCCTTAGAACCTGTGAATATTTTACCTTAATATGGCAGAAAGGAACTTTGTAAATGTGGATAAATTAAGAATCATGAGATGAGATTATCTTGGATTCTAGGGGTTAGCACAATGGGTTCACATGGGTCCTTACAAAAGGTGGGCAAGAGGGTCACATGCACATATAGGCCATCTGACAACAGAAACAGAGGGAGAAGAGGCAAATGTGTCATGGGGCCAGAAGCCAAGGAATGAGGGAAATTTCTGTTACCCCAAAAGGGGAAAGGAAAAGACCCGACTTCTTGTCATAATGAAAGATAAGAATTCAGATGGGAGACAGAGCATTGTGTGGTGAAAGATTTTAAAGGATTTATTTAGCAAAGGGAAAGTACACCTCCAAGAATGGAAGGCAGGCTGATCCAAAGGTGGATAGCAGCTCCAGTCTTTGTTTGCCCCTTCTCTATACCCTCTCGGAGGTGATCTTTTGATTGATGGCTTTTCCCCCTGGAGTACTTAATCATGTTTGTCTCCTTTTGCACATGTCTTTGCCCATGGTTTATATAGAAAAAAACATAGCAGGGGAGGGGTGCCAAACCACAATGTTAATTATTATACAGTGAGCATGAGGTTATGTCCGGTTAAGTCGTTGTCACTACTGCCTGCCAACAACATGACTTTAGTCCAGTGAGATCGATTTTGGCCTTTTGGTTCCTAAAACTATAAGACAGAAAATTTGGGTTGTTTTAAGCCACAAATTTGTGATAATTTGTTATAGTAACAATAGGAAACTAATACAGTGAATGAGGATAAATTTGCACCTCTGAATCTTTTGGCAGCAAATCTAAGATGGATTAATTAGAATTTGGAGTAAGGCCTATGACTTATTCATCTTTATATCCCTTCCATAATCCAGTGCACATAATAGAAGGTCAAGAGTATCTTGTTAAATGAAAAAATTAAAACTAACCCAAGTAAATTCATGATGAAATGTATTTACTACCAATATATTGCACTTAGATTACAGGTAAAAAGGTGACTTTGCCTACAAAGAAAAATGTATCCCTCTTTCCTAAACAATGAGTCTGCAGCTGACATGACCTGGAAGATTCATACCTGACTTACTCACCTTAGATTTGCTCTTAGCTCTGTGTAGCTCTTATCTTTCCCTCCATTCTTGGGTCTAGATGAAGCACCCTGTTTTGAGGCATGCTCAGTGGCTGTCCTAAAGAGTACAACTACTAGAAAATGTGCAGGAATTCTTTTATCTTGAGGTTACATTTGACTAATGAGAGATAAGAGATGGTACATTCTTAAATCCCTTGCCCTTCCTTTTTGGAGATATTCCAGGTAAATAAGCAATCAGTTTAGTGTGGTTAGTGAAGCTTTGAAGAAACTAGTAATGTATCACTTTGTATTTTTTTCCCCTCCTTCCCAGGCTCACTCCCTTTTTTTCTTACCTTAATTTTCCTGAGATTCTGCTCCACAATAGAGTTGGCAATTGACTTTTGCCTCAGGCTGAGTTTCTTAACTCAGATGGTTTTCATCCTTAGGGTCCAGGGCGTGGGAAATGACGATTCAGTTCTGCAGAATCAATAGAAATTGCAAACTAAAAATCTTTTTCTCCAAATTGTCATGAAACGGTGTACAGTAACATCCCACTTGAACCTAAAGAATAAAAAATATACTGGGACCTGAAATTCACATAGACCTGGAAAATCTCCTAAGAAGAAATGAAGTTTTATTTAAGAGTTAGATTTGGGGAATTACAGGATAATTCATTCCCAGATATTTAAGCCAGACATGGCGATTTTGAACTTAACTTTGAGACCAAGAGTAATTAAACAGTAAGCGCTTTGTTTCTACTCACCAAATTAGAACATTTTCCGTAGCCAGTACATGTCTGACAGAAATTCCTATTTCTCCTTCAAATTCAATAACAAAATTTTACTTTAATTGTGTTCTTTTTGAGTCCATCTCAGGCCATTATCCAGTTGAATTTAAGAGAACTTTATGAAATCTGATGAATAGAATGTTTAACTCGATGATAAGAATATCCTGGATATTACTCCTAACTATATTATGCCTCTTTTTGAGTTTTAAAAGAGATAGCTTATAAGCAAAACATCCAAGTATTCCTAGACTTAAAGTCAACTTATAATTACAGTTAAAATATTCAGGTAAGAAGCCTGAGCATAAATGAGTGCTATCCCAGTTAAGTGATTTATCCAAGGTAAACTAATATGATTGCCCTACACCCTCAAGGTCATCTTCATGGGTGCGAGGCAGTTGCACAGGAACCTGTTTAAGAAGGGTCCCCTTCTCGGTCCAGTGCAGAGCTATTGCCCTCTTAAAATTCTTAATGCTTTGGGTAAAGGGGCTCTGTATTTTCATTTTGAGTTAGGTCCCCACAAATTATGCAGCCAGTCCTGTACAACTTAAAACTTGATGGTCGATTCAGCTCCATTTTTTACCATGTATTTAATTCCAGGAGTTTGGAAGCCAAGGATTATAAGGTAGGTAAATCATTCTAATAATTCTGATATTTATATCAAAATAATCTTGTCCCTCTCTCCATTCTGAATTTTGACTTGCCCCCAGCCTGGGTTCCCCAGGAGCAGGTCACTGCCTAGAAGCCCTGGGACTTGCTACCTCTGCCTCTTTGTGTTCGGCTCCTATCTGTTCTGTCCCCAGGAGCCTCATCATTTATAATATTACCTTTTGCCCCCGTGTATCTGGATCATGAACTCTTGTTCTATTTAGGATTTTTATATAAAAGAAATAGGTTTTTACAACTACCTCAAGACCAAAGGGAGATTAATTTTAAGATACATAAGGCTTCAATCTATGTCTTCTAGGGATGGCCTGGTTTCTCTGTGAATCTCTTACTCTTTTGAAAGCCACACAGTCTCCTTTATTGTGTCTCTGGATATGTGAAAACAAGTATTCTCTTACTATGAATTCCTTATGGAACCTCATGGCTGTTCTTCCCCTTCTTCTTTTTTTTTTTTTTAGCTATTTATTTTTTCCCACCAAATCTTATAAAATATTTTCAAACACATACAATAATACAATGATCATCCATATACTCATCACCTAAATTGAACAACTATCAATATTTTGCTATACTTAATTTGTTTGTCGTTTGTCTCTCTCTGTCTCTGTCTCTGTCTCTCTCTTTCCCTTTCTCCTTTCTTTCTTTCTATTACATCATTTTATCCCCTACGCAACTCTAAAAACTATAGATATTGTCTTACATAATTGGATAATGGTGTCTTGCTCTGTCAACTTGCAGGAACTATGCAGGAGAAATTCAAAGAGAGTATGGATGCTAACAAGCCACAAAGAATCTGCCCTTGAAGAAGTTTCCATGCAAAGCCAGCGCACCCTCAGGCTCCTTTTTTGCCAGAGACAATACAGCAAATTTCTTATCCTGGTGCCAGGATTTAGGGATAGGTGAAACATGTCTGTTTGAATTGGAAGGTTTGAGTATGTATTTCCTTAAGAATTTTAGCTGATAATATATTAAAATTGTTTGTCAGTAAAAAAAAAAATGCCTATCATACCTAACAAAATTAACAAATATTTGGTGTCTATACATATTTAAATTGTCCTGATGATCTTAAAAACACTAAGTCTTGAAAACATCCAGCTTTGGACACTGAACACAAAGAATGAAGCAATGCTTCACCGCATATTGTGAATCCTAAAGGGAAGATAGATATACTCACACAAGTACACTTCCTAGGAACTCTCTGTGTAGTTTTGGCTGAAAATGAAAGGCAGACGCACAATGGCTGTTCTTCTTAGCTCTTTACAGTTACAGCACACCCTGCAATCTGTATTAACTGTGTTGCTCATTTGGGGTCTCTTAAATTAGGTATCAGAGAGGGAACTTGTTTGGCCTACCTTTCCAAGGCAGGCTACGTCAAGGTGACTTCCCATCTATGAGTTGCCAGCCCATGAGCCCAAGGCTTGTCCCAGGTAGCATCAGGCCTAATTAGTAAGTCCCAGGAATAAAACCATGTAGCATACAACATGACTGCCGACCAAAAACCATGATTTCTCTGAGAACTGGTTGTGGGAATGGTAGCAAATATATTTGACACAAGAGTTAAAAATCCTGATCCAGAATATGAGTCCCAAAGTCCCCATGGAGTAGCTAGAATGCTTGTCCATGACTCAACATGACCCTCCTGGGGACAATCATGGTCTGTACAGATTTCTTGCTCTACTTTTCAACAGCTGCTACAATTTTTCATGCTGAGCACCCATCACTTGAATTCCCATTAATTATTTACTTCTTGGAATCTTTGAAACAACCATCTTCTCTTTCTGGACTAATCTATTTCTAAATATTGTCCAGGCATGCTCTGACCCTCTGTCCTGCTAATCAGGTTCCACATAAGATGTATTTCCTTTGTTAAAAACGTTCACCTGCAATTTAAAAAAGTCTTTCAGAAGTGCTTTCTTCAAGTAGTATACAATGATTTGAGAATAAAGTAACTATGTTTTACATTGACTTTTGGTTATTTCATTTACATGTAACACATCCCAGCAAGTTAGCTAATAAGAACAAACTGAAGTGTTTCTTTTAATTTTTAAAAAAAATTTTCCAACTATTTTAATGAAATGTTGTATCTTGCATTTTGACCTTAGACTTCTCTACTTTTTGCCCTATATCATGAGGTATTAAATTGAAGTTCAAGGTACCAAAAATGTCTATCATTGTATAATTTTGTGGTCTACCTTAGGATATAACAATGTCTACTATTTTTAGGTTGTGTGTCCTCTGTCCTTTTCTTTAGACACAAGCTTAGTTTATGAATAATCTTAGTTTAATATCATTTACCTACAAAAGGATGCAAAAAAATCAGGTTTAGGTATCACTAATAAGTAAAAAGTATTTTTTTCAGATACTGTGAGAATATTTTCTGAGAAAAATAAATTGAAGTTAAACACTATTAAGTAAAATAGTATGTACCCTAAAATATGTGTATACCTTTTGAGTATGAAAGTCAAGAGTATATGTACAAAGATTTTATAAAGGAAAAAAGCACACATTTACAGAAAACATGATTAAACACAGTGTTCTTGCATATTTGGAAATTATTTTACTAAGATAAAAATAACTTTACAACAGCAAATTATTTCAGAAGCAAAAGACAAAGATACAGATTAGCTGGGAAAAAAACTTTCAAGGAACATAAAAAGCAATAAGCCAGTTTTCTGTGTTTCAATACTATGTTGTATTTTTTGGTCTGTGTTTTGCCTCCTTTCAAGAAAAAGCATCTTGGCTCCTCTCCTCAATTTCTAGCATTTGGTCATTTAGATAAAGGCACAGATGCTCACTTGCTTAAGTAATTTTATTCAGATGATTTTTATTGCCTAAAAATGATCTCACTGTTGGATATTGTCTATGGTTTAGAGTGTACAACACAAGGCATTTAAATGATAAGGTAGTTGCTTCCAACTTGAATCTTGCCTGAAGAGAGTAACAGGCAATGTCTAGCTTCATTACCTTTTAGGGGTTTAATGTACAATATTTATTAGTGTTGCTACTTTCTCAGCATCCATAACAATTCTTCTGTCCCATTTGGTAGTTGTTTGTGGTAAAATGCTCCTGTATACCTGTGGTTTGATAGTATTTCTACTATTTATCACCCACAGTAGTGTAAGAAGCTCTTTGTATACTCCCCTGAAATTTCTCTCTGTCATATCATAGGATATGTAGATATATATGTTGGAATGTGTGTATGTATACACACAAATAGATACATATATATGATGTATACATATGCACATTGTTCTTTTCTGTTGACTTTAAGAGAAGTTTTAAAAAGTTAGCAAGACAACATTATCCTTTCATACACAGGGATTAATTCAGTATAATCAATAAACAGTACTAGGCAATATCAAAATCACCAAGTGAAATAGTAAAGTTATTTTAAGACTATGTTTGCAAAGCAGATTAGTGTATTGACAATCACACAGCACTAGGAATAAGACCTGAGTTGTAGTCTCTACTCATTTATAATCTCTCAAACTTTAAGTCCCTTAATTTATCCAAGCCTCAGTTTCTTTGCCTATGAAATGGGATAATAAAATATTTTTAGAGCTAAATTTTTTTTCTATATTTCTATTGCAGGGTGCTCAGAATCTTGCAGAAGCTCAATAAATATTTGTTTATCAGACAGAATAAAGCAAGCAATTTTGATTGTATCAGATAATCTTTTAAGGATTGCTCTGGCTTAAAAAATAGTAAATTATTTATGATGTCACTTTTTCTCTTTTTGAAAGCAAGTAGCAGATAAGTGTAAATATATACGATGAAAGGAAGACATTCTTTCAAGGATTCGTCTTTTGTGTCTAATGGCTTAGCCACTTTCTGAGGACTGAGGCTTCTGAGTTCATTTTGAAATGGTTTGTAATAAATAGAGATATTTCTTTTTGGGTATCTAAGTCCACAAATTGTGGATATTTGAATAAGGTGAACATTTGGTAAAACACTTTGAGAAAAATATATCATTATAGATGGTCTGCACAGTAAATGCACATATACTTTTTTTTTTTAAATGTTCAAATTGAAGCTGCCTCTAATGGGCCAATAGAGCAGAAATTCTACTATCACTCTCTTTGCATTTGGCCTTCCTCTTAGATTTCCACAAATTGTGGAAATGTATGAAGTGCTGAAAATTAAGCCACTCTGTGAACCCAAGTGGGGATTCTCTGAAGTCTGCTCAGTGGACTCCATTATTGCTTCTCAAGGCTGCATTATCTCACTACTGAAGCTCAGAGGAGTTGACCTACGGGGTTGTACAGATCTGCTGAGTCTCTTTATATACCCGATTCCTCTGATAAACTCTGCCCACAGCGTCCCTTTCCTGTTCACATCTTTCTGTGCTTTTTAGGTCATTTAATCCCATGTACAGGTCTACAAGATGCTGGTGGTCCCAGGGATGCTCCGTCCTTGTGGTTTCTGCATTAATCTTTTACCCAAAACTATTTTTATGTTTCCAGCCAGAAGATTGACCTCTAAACTTAAAACAGCATTACTTCTCTTTTGCCTTCCCAAATATGACCAGGGTAACTTTCTTGCTACTTGCTTGCTATAATAGTAAAAAATTCAAACAACAGAGACAACAGAAGTTAAATCTTTAATAGGGCATCTTGCTAAAAATATTTTCAAAATTGACAGAAAAAGCATAAGCTTGCTGATATAAATATATATGTGTGTATATATGTGAGACAGGAAATAGTGTTTAAAGATTACTGGGTGTCTGTTATAGAGCTTGAAAACACTTCCCTCTGTAAATTTTAGGGTATTTCTATTATTGTACTTGTTTAATGAGTTCTTTCATCAATTGAAAAGATCTTGAGGACAGGGACTATATCTGCATTGCTGTATGTACAGCAGACTTCTTCCTCATAACTGGTACACAATAGATCCCCACACACATATTTAGTAGATAAATAAAATCTTCACCTATATTAATGGATAAATAAAATACAGATTGATCAGCTAAAAATTTAATTCAAGCTTCCTTTCTGTGTCTCTATAAAATTATGTGGCTTCTCTGTCTATGGAAATACCCTATCATACATAGGTTTCCAAGCTATATATAGAATTTATTATTTTTCATCTAAAACTTAACTCTATCTCTTCTACTTCCTAGCAATCTGTCCAAAAATCTGTCTCCTCTGTAAACTTCAGTGCTTCAGTCTACTTTCTTACTATGATGGGCAGGTTAGCATTGAAAATTATTCTTGACCTGTTCTTTTATGTACACTCCCACACACATGCATACCATAAGGAATGAGTTTTTTTAGTTTTTTCCACTATGTAAGGTATAAAAAGATTGTTTAACTTAAATCAGATTAAGAAGCAACATTTTCTTAAAGCATTAACTATGCTCTAGATTCTGTATACAGTCATATGTATGCAGTGTCTCACTGTATACTCATAAAAGTGTACATAAAAATAATTATATTAAGTACATTTTACAGATGAGAACATTGAGGCTTACTGTGATTAAGTTATAAGCATATTCTCAGAGCTATTATGGCAGCTTAATATTTTTTCAGAAATATTTCTGATGCTAGAATCTACGCTCATAACCTGCACACCACTCAGCAGTTGGTCTTATGCTCCTTCAATTTTTATTAGATTTCATCCTTTAAGAAGAAAAAAAGTTTTTGTTTTTGTTTTAACTGAAGAAAAACATTCCTTCACTTTCATTTTTTAGAATACCACCTATAGCAAACAAAGCAATGTGATTACTTGTTGGGTAAGTACACTTTCTTTCTTATTAGCCTGAAAGTATAGGCTAATAAGAAAGTATAGGCTAATAAGAATAAGTATAGGCTAATAAGAGTTGTGAAGTCATATTTCTGAGGAAAAAATGACTAGGAGGAGATTATAAACCCACTACTGTTTCTGCAATTAATTCTTTAACTTTGAACATAGACCAAATCATTGAAATTATTTAATTCTCAAATTCCGTATGTCTAAATATCTAAAATGAAGATATTATGTTAGATTAACTCACAGTATTTCAGCACAAATATATGTGTTTTTACATGTTTTAATGAAGACTTTCACATAGATAAACTACTTGCTTAATTAAGAACTAGCATCCTCATCAAACTGATTCAATTTATTTTTTGCCAAATATTTATTTACTATAGTGCAGATATTTGACTCAATTGTGCATTTTTTGTGATCTTTAAGGCTTCTTTGTATTGAGTTACAGCCTTTTGATTGTCTCTAGTTTATCTAGGAGACAACTATGCAAATTAAAAATTCTAAAATAATTAAGGTATGATTGGTTCAAGATATTCTTAAATATTAAGGTTCAGGATTTGCAAAACAGCATAGACTTGAGGAATAACTGTTTATTAATAACCTTGTTAATTATTAGAAAGATAGTGTTTAGAACAATGTTTTTAAACATTCAGGAATTCGGGGTATTTTTCTATTATTTTTTCATCCTAATAGTATGAATTTTAATATAAGAAGATGTGCTACATTGTTTTGCTGGAAATCACATCTATACAGAGGAAACCACTGTATATTGCCCATGCAAATAATCAGTAAGCAATCTGCATTAGGACTAGAAAAGAGTTTTATTCAAGCCAAACTGAGATCATAGCCTGGAAGACACAGATTCAAGAAGCACTCAAATTGTATTCCGCTGGACTGCAAAATGGGGGAGGCTTATATAGGCAAAACCCACAAAGTTACATGAGTTGTTTTGTCAAGAATTTGGATTGGCGCCAGCAAGAAGTAAGAATGCTTGTTAAGCAAGGATTTGTTGGGATCCAAAATGGTTGCACAGTTAAAGGAGGAGACCTTGAGACCATAAGGTTGCAACTGGCAGCTGCTAGCAGATGTTGTTTTGAAAATGGCTAGCAGTCACTGAGTTTGATACAGTTTAGAAAATCAGGTTCTCAGTGATGCAGATTTGTGTCTGAAATCCTCTTTAAAATGGCCACCTGTCACCATGTTGGATGCCTGGACCACAGTTTTATATCTTTTCAGAACAAAGAATAAAATCAGAGAATATATCCAAAATATACAAGAACTCTTAAATTTCAAAAAAAGAATGCAGGAGAAAAATTGAAATGGGCAAAAGACCTCAATATAAAAACGGCAATGAACATATAAAAATGGCAAATAAACATATAAAAAAGATTCAACATCATCTGTGATTGGGGAAATGCAAACTAAAACATAATGAGATACTACTACATACACATTAGAATGGCTAAAAACCAAATCACAACAAGGACAAACAACAACAAAAATTGAACAATATAAATTGTTAGTGAGAATGTGGAGCAATAGGAACTCTCACTAATAGTGGGAGTTAAGCCTGGTACATCCACTTTAGTACAAAATATTCTTACAGAGCTAAACATAATGTTCCCATAGGATTAAGCAATTATTCTGTTGGATATTTATCAAACTTACTTAAAAATTGATATCCACAAAAAAACTTTAACATGAGTAAATATAGCAATTTTATTCAAAATCATCAAAAAGTGTAAGGAACCAGATGTCCTTCAAAGTGAATGGATAAACAAATTGTGATGCATCCATAAAATTAAATGCTATTCAGTGACAGAAACAAATGAGCTGTAAAGTTACACCAAAACCTGGATGCAATTTAAATGCATATTGCTAAGTAAAAGAAGCTAGTCTGAAAAGGTAACATACTGTTTATATGAAATTTTACAAAAAGTATAGCTATAGAAATAGTAAACATATGAGTGGTTACTAGGTGTTCTGGGTTGGGAAGAGTGAGGGAAGAGGGTGAAACAACTGAAGAAAAGGGATTTTTGAGGACAATATAACTATCCTGTTTAATATTTAAGTGATAGATATATCACACTCCACATTTGTGAAAACTCAGAAATTTATAGCACAAACAGTAAATCTTAATGTATACACTTTTTGAAAACATTAGAAGGACAGATAAATTTACTGGCAAATTCTACCAAATATAAGAGAGGAGAGAACACATCCAAATTCTTTCCAAAAGTCAGAATTACCATAATGCCAAAATTAGACAAACACATTAAAAGAAAAGAAATTGCAGAACAATATCCTTGCTTAATATAAGAGCAAAAATCCCCAGAAAATCAATACAAATCATCAATACAAATCCTACAGCATGTAAAAAGGATTACACACCTTGACTAAGTGGGATTTAACCAAGGAATGCAAGGGTATTTGGTATGAGAAAATGAGTCACTAAAATAGACCATAATAGAAAAAAATTATGAACACTTCAATAGATATAGATTTTAAAAAATGACAAAATTCAATATCCTTTCATGATAAAAACACGAAGAAAACTGGAAGGGAATTTCCTCAAAACCTAAGTCATACTTACTGGAGCAAGAATGAAAGCTCTCCCCTGAAATCAGGAATAAGGCTGAGTATTCTGTCATCTCTTTTCAACAATGTACTGTAGGTTCTAACCAGGACAGTTAGGCATGAAGAAAGAAATAAGGGTACCTAGATTATAAAGGAAGAAGTAAAATTATGTCTACTTGGAGGTGGCATGATCTTATATATAGGAACTTTCTCAACGCCACAAATATCCATTAGCACTAACAAACAAGGTTAGCAAAGTTGCAGAGCACAAGCTCAATATTAAAAAATAAGTTACAGTTTGATACACTAGCAAGAAACGATCTGAAAATGAGACTAAGGAAATTCCATTTACATAGCATTAAGAAGAATAAAATTCTTAGGAATAAATTTGACACAAGAAGTGCAATACTTTCATGGAGAAAACTAAAAACATTGTTGAAATAAAATAAATACCACCAAAAAAAGAAAAAAATTCCTTGATTATGGATGGAAAGGCATAATACTATTAAGACAGCTATACTCTAAAAATTGATCTACAGATTTAATGTAATATTTATCAAAATTCCAACTACTTTTTTCCCCCCAGAAATTGAAAAGCTGATCCTGAATATTCAAGAAACTCAGGCTCCCAAAAACAATTTTGCAAAAGAACAAAATTGGAGGATTTGTACTTCCCAATTTCAAAACTAAACTACAAAACTAGAGTAATTAAGACAGCATGGTACTGGCATAAAGATAGACAAAAAAAGCAATGAAATAGAATTGAGATTCCAGAAATAAACTTGTGGTCAATTGGTTTTGACAAAGGTGCCAAAAGCATTGAATGAAGGTAGCATAGTCTTTTCGACAAATGGTTCTAGAACATCTGGACATCAACATGCTATAGAATGAATTTGAATCCCTACCTCACATTATATACAAACATTAACTAAAAATTGACCAAAATCCTGCAAATTATTGCCAAAGCTATAAAGCCCTCCAGAGAAAATATACCTGTCAATCTTTGTAATCTTGAATGTGACAACAACAGCATAAGCAACAACATAAAAATAGATAAATTGGACTTCACTGAAATTAGAAGCTTTTGTGCATCAAAGCACGTTATCAAAAAAGTGAAAAGACAAATCTATATCTGATAAGGGCCTAGTATTTAGAATATATAGACACGTCTTATATCTCAGCAATAAAAAGGTAAATTACCCACTTACAAATAGAGGATTTAGCTAGATATTTCTACAAAAAAGATATGCAAATGGTCAATAAACACATGAAAAGATACCTAACACCATTAGCAAAATGTAAATCAAAATTACAGTGAGATACCATTTTATACCCATTAGGATGGCTATAGTCAAATGAATAGAAAATAACATGTGTTGCTGAATATGTGGAAAAATTGAAATTCTGACCTATTGCTGATAAGAATGTAAAGTGTTCGGGCTTCTGTGGAAAACAGTCTGGCTGTTCCTCAAAAAGGTAAACATGCAGTTGTCCTACAACCCAGAGATTCTTTTCTAAGCTCTGTACCCAAGACATACCCACATAAAAACTTGTAGATGGAGGTTTACAACAGCATTATTTATAATAGCTCAAAAAAGGAAACAAAGCAAGTGCTCATAAACTGATGGATAGATAAATAAATCATCATACCAACACAATGGAATAAATTCATTCAATACAATAAAAAGAAATGAAATACTAATACATGCCACTACATGGATGAACCTAGAAAATATCCTAAGTGAAAGGGGCTAGTCACAAAGGCCCACATATTGAATGATTCAGTTTATATAAAATATCCAGAGTAGACAAACTGTTCAAGAGAGAATGTAAATTAGTTGTTGCCTGGGGTTGGGCATAGGGCAGAAAGGGGAGTGACTACTACTTGATACAGAGTTCTTGTTATTGTTACTGTTTTTTTGCAGTGGTAATAAAATATTCTGAAATTAGACAAAGGTGATGGTTGTACAGTCTGCCATACATACTAAAACTCAGTTAACTGTATATCTTAAAATAGGGAATTTTATGTTATGTGAATTATATCTCAGTTAAAAGAAATAATTTGTCATTTTTATATTACATAAGACTCTTGATAAAGAGTGCCACTAACATCAGTTATATGGTGAAAATAAAATGTGATCTCACCAAATTAGAAATATTTTCCAGAACAAAATGAATTATGTTTAAAGTATAAAATTATGCTTCTCTAAATCTGTATATATGAAGAATTTGTTACAATGTACTGTGCCTTAATGCTAACCATACTTAATACTTATGGGTTTGGGCGATCCTGAAGAACCAATGCTGTGTCTCTTCACTTTGATTGAATACAAATGAATATTTTAGTGTTCATATTTATTTTTTAAAAGAGTTAAAGAAGTTCATTAATTTTGGGAGAATTTTTGGGATCTTGTGCACTGTGTTGAATGTGCTCAAGAAATGATCATGACAACAACAGTAACATAAAATAATGTATAATAAAAGTGTTTTATACATTCTCTAGTGCAACAGTGCATATAATCAGAAGATACAATATCCACTCCAGAAACTCAGGTATTTAATAAATTAAAATTTTACTTGATTTTCTGTAACAATTTAATTGTCAATATTTTCATCATAGTCCATTCTTTGTGTTCATTTACATAGACTGTCATTTCCCTGAGAGTTCAATTCAAGTTCTGGAAGGTTTTCAACGTGCTGAGGAGTTACATATGAATATCTGGTTCTTAATGCCACCCAGCTGTCAACAGAATGTAATTTCTGCAAAGGCAGGGATTTCGAGTGCATTGATCACTGCTGCTGTGCCTCATTGTCTATAAAGATTTGCCACCTAATAGAGGTTCACTAGATAATTGTCCAATTGATAGTGTATATGCTAGCATCTCCTAAGATGACCATTGTTTTTGTTGGTTCTCATTACTTGTGTACAAATGACTATTTTAAAGAGTTCTCCAGACCAAGTTTTGGGATAGTCTCTGAATCTTTTTAGGTCTTATATGGTGAGAGACATTACACATTCTTTTCTGGTCTCTGCATTCCTACCATCTCCCAAGGGCTCTTCACAGGAAATGAGAAACAGGTTTCTTTTATGCTTGAATATCAAAAATTTACCTGGGATTTGGCCAAAGAAAAGAGCACAGAGCCCCTTTCTCTAACATTCAATACCACTTGCTTCACTCTACTTTGTTTCTGCTCAGGGAATCCTATTTTCCTCTAGGTTATGGGGAAGAAGCATGGGGAGGGAGTTCCTTGCCAGGAGTCACAGCATCCTTGCTCTTAATTTTTTCCCCCAAATTTTATATCCTTTTTATTCCCTTTTGGGTATAGACTTTTGAAAATTAAAGTTTCAAAAGTGACTCACTTTTTTCTCTCATATTCTTTTCTTGAGGTAATGAGTAAGAATGACTATTTAAATATAGGAAAGGCAAAGAAGGCAATAATGCAAGTGAGAAATATTAAATAAGTAAATTTAATAAATACAAGTAATTATATTTATATATGTTAACATACACAGCATATGACAGCTTGAGTCAGGGGCAAAAAAATTAATGTAATAATCTAAAATTTAATGTATAAAATCGCCTGTCTAAACTGTGAAATCCTAAGTTATTTCAGTTGTTCTGCAAGATTATTAAAGAAATCTTATTTAGAATATATAGTTGAAGGAAGATAATTAATGAACATTTTCTCATGGAAATATCTACTCCTAGTGCAAGAATTAACTCCCCTCTAATTGAAGTTGGGAGAGGGGTATAACAAATTAGGTTAAGATGTAGATTCCCTGGTGCTCTTCTACTAATGGAAAGCCAGAAAGAATGGTATTATAGAGGGTCCTGTACTCCATATTAAGGAGCTTGAACTGTGTCCTTTATCAGGTAGTAAATAAAAAGTCATCTTGCTTAGTCAACACTGACTTTCTTTTCATTAAAACTACCAACAAAGACCTCATTCTGCTTTCTGTTTACCCTTGATATTCCACTGTAACATCTCTCCTTTCCTATTTTCAAGCAATTTAAAATTACCATCAAAATGGCCTTCTCTTATACTTTAGGTGGACTGTTAGCTTGACAGTCTGATCACTTACACCTCCTTATTCAAGAATGACCACTAATAACTTAATGTATAGCACTAAACCCTGTTTTATTTTATCTTTGACATTCAAAGTTGTTTTCAGTAGATTGTACTTTAAACTAGATAAATAACTAAAGGTTGTGATTTCTGGCACCTTGTACATTAGTGAGGATGACACTTTAACATATTTGGCGAAATTCTTATTTCCTTAGTCATTCTCTATATTTGGCTATACATTTCAATTTTATGTGAAACTGATCTTCCCTGTGAATAAAGGTCATAGCCTACAAAATACAGGGCAAGGTAAATTTGATATCCCAAAAGTGACTGGCAAAGAATTAATAGAATTGCTAAAACAATATTTTATGTGATTGGTTAAAAATAAATAATTGTATATATCACGAATATATATAAATAATCTATCTATATATTTTATATAAAATATTGCTAGATCCATAAAGTCTACTTATCTCAGTGTTATTGCTGTCTTCAATTTTAAAAAGAAAATGTTCAGCCTGATAAAAATGGATGCAAAAATTCAGTACAAATTATACACAAAAATCAGCTTAAGCTGTTTAACTAGCATGGTGTCTCATTTGTTGAAATTTAAATATTATAGTCCCCTCTTCATTTATTTATGCACCATTGTACTTATGTATCTGTAAATACGTAGAAATAGTCTACTCTTTGAAAAAGTACAAGAACTCTGAAATTTTAGTTGGTATAATTTCATACACTTTCTATTAAAAAATACATATATCAGTAAATTTTAATCCACTTTATCACATATATATGTGTATAAATTATTTATTAATCTTCAGGTCAACTAATATCTTGCCACATTGTATCTTCCAGGTGTGTGTGTTAACTGTAAACTCTTGGAAGTAAGTGTATGGGAAGTTCAATCACCTCTGAAAGGACGTTGTAATGGCCCCAGATCTCAGTAAGAATATTACTACAATGTCAAAACTGGGAGTAGGCATCACTTTTCTTCTAAGCAAATATTTTGAAAAGAAGCCCTAGGGAAGAGCATTTGGATGTCAATTTAGAACAGGTGGACAAGACAACAGGGGATCTCCATCAGACAGGAGCCAGCACAGAGGCAATAATGGACAGGCCTGCTATTACTGTATACTGTGCAATTAACTCCTCAAAGAAATAAAATCACAGTACTAATCTATATCATTGATTTCCTTGAAAAGAAGCAGTTCCAGCATATGTGATACAGTGGCGAATTATCAGGAAATTACAAACTAAGATTCTACTGGACTTATCTTAAAGCTGAAATTCTTTGAAAATAGACTACTGTTTTAGTAACTTTTTTCCCAACTCCTTAAAGAGGTTTAAGAAAATTTAAGAAGCATGATGGCAGTGTCAATTTTTATAATGCCACTCAATTCCAGCCATTTTTAAAATTGCTAACTTTCCTAATCTTATTATATAAATGGTTATTACCTATAAAATAGCAATTAATTCTAAGAAGCACCTGTAAAGACGGACTTGCACTTATGAAGCCTGAAACCGGTAGGGATTTAAATTCATTGAAAACAATGGAGTGAAATCCTTGAAGTAAGCTACATACTAAGGCCTAAGGTTCTAAACTTTCTAAACATGGTAGAATAATTTTCCCTAGTTTACTTGAATTTCTCAGCTGTAGTGGTGAAGGATGTGACTAATTACTGACGACTTTTATCCCAATGGAAGCTTACATGATTAGGCTTTCTAATATTTAATGTCTTTATTCTAACTATGCAAAAAAATGAATTTAATGGTAAGAAAAAGGCATGTAAATAAAAAAAAGGCCAACCTCCCTTTCACTTGGTCCTGTCACATCAGAGCCAAGAATTTCAGCCAAACATTTTATGTACGTAGACTGGGTGACTAATGAGTTACTTGTTCCATGAATGTAAAGAGAAGAAGGAAATGATTGCAACAGGGCAAATCTAAAAATCTGTATGTACAAGTAATTCTCAGCAAGGGCAGTCTTGCCCCTCCCCTAGAAGACCTGGCAATGTGCGGAGAGATGGTTTCATTTGTCACAACTGGGAGGGGAGCTGGCTACTGGCATCTAATAGTAGAGAGCACAGATATTGCTAAAGACACTATAGTGCATCAGAAAGCTCCCTTCCACAATTATCTTTCCATGATGTTAATAGTACCATCCTGTGTGCCACTGGATGCAAAGGAAGAGAAAATATTAGTTAAACAAGCACCATCACAGGAAAAAGTCAAAGAGATGGTAGAACCATGCTTAAATATGTATTGGTAATGTACTGCTGACATAAAAAAACAGTATAGATACATTAAAATCTATATTGTGAGTAGAAATCAGGAAATAATCATTTTGTGATAATTAGATATACATTGGAGTACTGTATAGGATAGATATATTTAGACAACCTCTCTCAGAAACTGTATTTGCTAGAATTCCATTAAATTACTTACATTATCTCTTCTCTCCAGCTATAATTTATGGGCCCCTAATAAGGAAGGTTTTACAGCAATCAGTAGTTCCTGTCAAAAATCTTGGCAGTAATGTAGAGATAAATTCGTGAACTTGAACAGACCACTGAGAACTCAGATCATTAATTCATCAATTAATGAGGCTTTGTTCTATTGGCTATGACCTTTGGTTTTATCAGAAAATCCTAAAGTGAGGGTTTGAATCCTATCATCTTGAACTAGAAACTCTAATACTGCCACTGTGTAAACATTGGTTTATATCAGGGTTTAGATAGTGGTTTTCATTCCAAGAAAAAAAAGAACACATCTCCATTAAATTATTTTCAGTGTGGAGGTATTTTATTGATCAAAATCTCCATTTGTGAAGATATTTATTCCTTTGAAATACATCCCTATTGTGCCACAGTCACACCAAATGACTCTCTCCACTGTAATGGTTTTAACTCACTGATATGTGTCCAATAGTTGAGAATATCTCTTCACAAGGTGTGGAAAATTGACTCACTTCTGAGAAAGACAACCACATATCACTTCACATTTCTTTCCTCCATCTCCCAAATAGGTCTTCCTTCTTATAACCTGGACCATTTAAAAATCCTGGTGGAATGAAGACTCAGAGAAACAAAAAGGCAAAGTATCACTGATAAATCATATACAATCATAATCATATGCAAAATATTATAAGATTGGGGAATGATTAAAAATAAGTATTTGTGTTGTTCAATCTTGTAAAAACAAAAATACAAGGTGATTTAAATACCTACATTACTGCCAAGATTTTTGACATGAACTACAGTGTCTAATATATCAATTTTTTTATTAAGGGAATTTTCATAATTTACAATGATTAATTAAGAGAAGTTGCTCAATGAATTTGGTAGAAGCATGAAAGTGTATATGTAAGCAATTCTTTATTCTTTATCATAAAATTCTATCAAGGAATATTGACAAAGATTGTTTTATATTTACCCATCTGAAAACCTTGTATTTACTTGTCCTATTTTGTTTTCAAAAAACCTCTTTCTATGGTGCAAACTTATGGGTGAAATTTGAAGATAAATTACAATTATTTACATATATACCAGGCACAATGAATCTAACTGCCTTATGCAGAATAATCCAGTAATTATATCTCATCATATAGTATATTTGTATCTAATGAGCCAGATGTTGAAAATGGAACTATTCAGCAAAGCATTGAGCAATTTATCACAAAATTCACCATTTCATCTCCTTGCAAACAAGACTACACATGTTATCTTTTTCTATTGTTCTTTAAAGAAAACTAGGAAAGGAAAAATACATGTACATGTAGGTCCTGTCGCCCTGGAATTATTCCCTCAGGATTTCAGGTAGAATCACATGCAAGTCAGTAAGCTAAAATCATTCCCTTTATATGTTTGTTTCCTCCAACCATTCTCATTTAATCAATTTGGTCTGAGACAATAGCAGAAAGCATCTTTACCCATAAAACTAAATCACGTAACTAAAAAAAAATCTTAGCACGAATTACAGGTAACATGAGAACGTTAATACATATTGTCGATTTCTTCTGCCTCTGGGTACACAGATTCATTTTTGATCATGGTAGGAGCTGTGTAAAGAATGTTCCCTGAGAAAATGATCCTCTAGGTACTGTGCTTCAGAGTTCTTTTATTATTGTTCACTGTGAGGCTTTACTGAGGGACAAACACTTATCACACCTACGCTTGCTTGAGAAGAGGACCCGTGGCCCTCTTCTGCCACCAGGGTGCCAGTGAGTGAGGATTCCAGGACAAGTGGAAAGCGATAGAAGAGTTTTCAGAAAGATCAAACTCTCTTAACTGTACTCAGTCAGAGGAGATGAGAGAAGAGGGTTCTGGATATGGAGGAGTAAAAGAGGAGAATGAGACACCCAGATGATGGAACTGTGCAGCCACACTGGCTTTTCTAACCAGAGGACTCATACAGAAGAACTATGTGAGTTACGCCTACACTTAGCATAATTGCAAATTATTGAACTCAGATAATTATGTGTTAATATGTAACAGGTTTGCCGTGGTTATTCTTGTTCAAATTAAAAGGTCAAGAAAAGGAGAGATGGAGTTGTGCGAGTGTCCACATGTCTTGCTTTTCATCGCTGGAAATTAATATACAGGATGTCAATTTTTTAAATAGATTAGATAGTTGTATATAATGTGTAAGTTAAATTCATAAGAATCAGTAAATATGAACAAAATTCAGTGCTTTCTTCAGCAAAATGGGGATGTGGGTGTTGTTTTATACCTTTTGAGGATTTTTTTCATTTTTTTAATACAAACATGTTTTTCATATGTAAGAAACTAGTGTAATTAAAATGCAAAAAAGTCATCGGTTTTTAGACGTAGCAGCTAATACATAAAATATGGTGGTATTTATGGTAGATTATGTTATTGTTTGCAAATACCCACTCTTCCCTTCCCCTCTGCCACCCGCACAAAAGCAGGACAGGCCCCTGACCCACTCATGTAAGTTTCCCTCTGATTTGCTTTGGCCAGTTGAATGCAGCAGTGTGCCTTTTCTCACTGGAGGCTTTAAAAGGCACAGCGAGTTCCTTGGAGGCCTTACTATCTGCCATCTGTCGTGAGAAGTGCGGGCACGCCCCATGTGCCTGCTAGCCCCAGAAAGTGCGGTAGGTAGAGTACGTCTGAGTCCAGCTTGCAGCTGAGAACATATTTGCCTCAGCCACTCCACATCACTCTTCTAAATTTAACAAGTTTGTGTGAGCTAGAAGAAAACGTGTGTTGATATAAGCTGCTGAAATGTTGAGGTTTGTTTCACAACATTACTGTAGTAAAATATGGATAGTGTAATCATGCGATCGTATGTACCACAGAAGGTGAGTGCACTTTGCTTCCCCCAAAATGGGTAATGGAATTGTTTTCTCACCACCAAAATGGTTAGCAGGAATTCCAGATGACAAGTAATCTATTTTGGGTTTTCTGTTTTGCTAAATTGATGACGCTGAGGACCTTATAAGGGCTTTAGACTGAGAGATACTGGTTTCAAACCCTGGTTCTTCCATTTAACTCTCTGGTTAACTTTGAACAAGTTGCTTAACCCTATGCATTTTGGTTTCTTCATTTGCATTAAGGAGATAATGCCAGTCTTATAAGCTTGAAAGAGTCAAATAAAAATAGCACTGAGAAGTACCTGGCACATTTTATGGCACATTGTAAGATCGATAGTTAGTTACTAATAAACTGTATTTCATTGTTTTTCAAAAAGAAAAAAAACAGTTTCAGGTAGTATTGGAGTCTAAGGTTTCTGATGTGAAATTTGATTCCTTAAGTAATCTATGCCACTATGGATTGTTGATTTTAGAATTGAAACATTAGCACTTGGAAGATATAAAATAAGGAAAAGACAAAAGGACAACGCAAGGAATAGTGTGTGGAACATGCGGTTCTTTTAGCTAAAAATAGCAGACAACTAAAATCCAACTAACTTTATTATAAGGAAACACATTACCTTATGCACATTGAATATATGGTAAGCTTCATAGCTGATTGGTCTTTTCATCTCTCCCATCTGCCATCCTCTGTTTTGCTAAATCTTTCAGATTGTTCCAAAATAGCTAAAACTTCTCCAGGTTTCACCTTCTATGGTCAGGTGAAGTAGGAAATCATCTCTTCCTGCAGTTTCCTCTAGAGACAAGAAAACTATTCCCAGCAGCTCCAAGCAGAATTTGTCTCATGTTCTACTGACCAGAATTTGGTCACACCTGAATATTAAGAAGATGAATGAGCTTACTTTAGAAATACTGAGCCCTCCACTGGAGCTGGATGTGCAAGGTACTATGATGGAGAGATAGTTACCTAAGACAAAGGCTCTGTTTGAAAACAGGAAGGGGAGTATGAGACACCTGACCATGTCTCTTAAAAGGTAAAAATGCACTTTATCTAACAAACCATTGCTCACATTATATAGGTGGTTATTTGTAATAGAGATCACTTTTAAAATATTAACTAATCTTAAGAAACAAAGAGAAACTTTTGAAAATGGCATATGACATATTTTAGCCTGGTTAACCATTAAACCCATAATTGATTTGGAGTGCAGCCACCACAAGCTGTTCCAAGAAAGAAAAAATAAAGACTTTTTATGAAACACTCATCTAAGAATAGAAGTATGCATTTTTTCCTCTACGTGGGCAATGCATATTATAGTACTTTCTTTAAAAACTCTGTAAGAAGTTAAAATGCAGCTGTAAAAGTACAGCCCAACACAATGGCCCTCTGTTAGTCATTTGCACTGGTTCTTGCATGTAAAAATAGTTGGCTTTTAGGTCACCAACAGATAAGAAATTTCTGGGTCTTCAGAAGAAAAGACTGATTATTTTTACATACTATTCTAGTATAATCCCTTACAAGGACACGTCCAAGTGCATGTTCAATAACTTTACATATTTAAATTTAATAAATGGAAAAATATTTTCCATCTTCAAAAGTGGCACTTAACTCAAATCCACAGAATTGTATTGCACTTCAACAGCAGGTAAAAATAATGCCTGCAAATAGGAATCTTATTGTCACTCGGTAACTTATTTAAAAAAAAAAAGACATACAGAGCTGTTTAAATTTTTATTTCACATCTACAAAGATATGAGGTCTTATTAACAATTAAATGACCTCAGGTATATATGACTGAAAATACAATAATAATACAGTCATGTAGTGATGGGGACCATAATGCTACATGCTTTAAATCTTCAACTGTGGCACTGGTGTCTGCTGGTCTGCTTGAGATGTGCTATTGCTTCTGCTTTTCTGTCTTGGCCAAGGTCTAGTTTCCACTTGTCTACTTTTCTACCATTACAGATCTTCCTGGACAGCTTAGAGAAGCAATGTCAAGGTTCTGAAAGCTGTTATGTGTTTTTAATCCCATCGTGCCCACAAGGATCAAGTAACAGCACAGGATGGGTCCTTGGACCTCTCTGAACCACTCTGAGATAGACCTCAGCCAGGACTTTATTTCCTGGACCACACATGTTCCCACTCAAGCTGTGTGGGGAAGGTATGATGGCATTTTGGGTCTCCTATGAGAGAGCTGTACATACAAACTTTAGCATGGCACAGTCCTTCTTTAGGGGTCCTAAGCTCTTCTTCCAGCAATGGGTTAAGTCTGAGAACTGACTTGGGTATGAAAATGATAGCCATGACCACAGACCTATGGAGGTCAGCAGCCCCAGCTGCTATTGTGGTTTTGCTGCAGATTGTGGCAATTACATCTATCTTGCATCTGGAGTTGAAGAGATACCTCTCTTTGCATACAGAGGTCAGCCACCATTAACCTTCTCAATAATGACAGTGACCATATCACTAATATTTTCCTTTTGGTTTAGTGAAGGAAGATTTCTTTGGAACCCCTCAGGGAACACAGTCAGCTGGCAGGTTCTCTGCTCTGATGAATGAACAAATCCACTCCAGTGTGCCCACTTTTCTGAGTCCGAGGACTGCTTCTTCATTCTGCCAAGGCAATTCTTCAAAGCCTCATTTGCTGTAGGCCATCTTTTTTTCTAAACTTCACATAGACCTCCAGGAATATATTAAGATTGGCTCCAGGTGTCCTTGTCAGGACACAAATCATGACACACATATGAGTAACACTGTCAGTGAAATCCTCCTTATCTAGCCTGATATTCTACCATACCATTCCCAGGTTAGCAACCTCAAGATCCATTTCAGGATATATGTATTTTTTAATTCCTCCCATACTTAATGACTTAGGTCCTTCAGTTCCTTTCATGAATAATATCTTTTCTCCCAAAGTAAGAAGAGTGCTTCAACATTAGGCTTTTGTTTACTCCTTACTGCTTTATTGACCTAGAAGCCATAAGAGGAAGTATGGGTCATCTTGAGGAAGTCTCCCTCCTCAAGAAAGGCTCTGCATAGTTTGCAGGCCAGAGGGCGCTATCTCTTCTAGCAAAGAGGAGGGAGCCACTTCCAACAGGCTAGTAGACTGAGGAGATTTGAGCATTTAAATTCTTCAAGCACATACACCTAAGTGTTCCCACTCCAGGTCCCAGGACCTCACTTTTTCTCTGCAGCGCTTTGATTTTAGTCTCAGAGACATGCTGCCAACTGTGAATTAAGCCTTTTCTTGAGATTATCACCATCATATCTTGGGTTTTGTTTTCTGCCCAAAATGAGCTCCAGTTTTGGAAATAGAGTTCTTCTAAAATGCTGTCACTGAGGCCTCTGGCTTTCTCACCATACTCCTGAGTTGAAGGCTGCCTGACATAAGCCTGACATTCTCTTCCTTGTGCTGAACAATGTACAATGTCCTTATCATTACTTTTGCTACCACATCTCTTAAATTCTAGAGACATGAGGTAAGCCAGTACTTCTCTGATGTGTATCACATCTCACATCTCCACAGATGAGGGTCCTGGTGATTGTGCTGCTACAACATGCCAGGCCTGATACAGTAATCACCACCCCACTTACCAACAGCATGACAGTCCTTGCTGTCTGGCTAGCCTAGAATATAACTCAAAATCCTACCCTGAAGATTTACTTTTAGGAGCAGTTCTGGTACCAAATCTTTTGTGGTTTTCTATAGATTCAGACCCAGAGACAATACACAAGTGCAATATCCTGCAGGGAAGTGGAGATTAATATACCAAGAAGAAGACAGACAATAATATACTAGTAAGCCAGTTAACCTCTGTGGGCAACTGAAACTCATTCCTACAGAAAACACTTGGAATATGGTGTAACACTCACAGCATTATTCCTCTTGAGGATCAAGAGAACTGCACTACTAACATTAGTTTTCTTTTTTTAACATTAATTTTCATCACTCATATTTTGAAGGCCACTTGCAGAAGTTGTTAATTCCATAGCACTCTGGTCTGCTTTATGTACAGGAAGAGAGACCGCCCCCCCTTTAAAAAACTATCATCCACAAAGATAGAAATATTCACAGTTAGAAATTGTCTAGAGCACACTGAAACTGTAAGGCCAAGGTTACATTTGGGTGCTGACAGTCCCTGTCATTACTATATTTGACTGAAAAAATCTAATACAAATCTAGAAGTTTCTCCCTTTTCTAGTTTTTTATTTTCTCTCCCATTTTGTTCTGGCAATTACTTTCCAGGAACTCTCATAAAATTATTACTGATAAAGAAATAGGCTCTAATATGCCCAGAATGTATTCAAATTTAGTCAGTTTTCCCTAAAATGTCTTTTACCACTTGTTTGTTAAGTCAGGATGTATTCAAGAACTATGGTTATTTTGTTTATAATGTCTTCAGTATATCTCAATTTTAAACATTCTTTTTCTCTTTTTGTCATGACAGTAATATTAACTCATGTATATTTTGGCCTTTAACTTGCTTGTTTATCCTCAATATTTTCTTCAAATTAGACATTGGATATGGGATTGATTGGATTAGGTTAAACATTTTTGGCAATAAGAGTACACAGATGATGCTGCTTTTCCAGATTGTTTAATGAGAGAAGGCTTATCAATTTAAATGATGTCTCAATTTGTCATGGAAAATAAATTATACTTAGGAAAGTTTTTAATATTCAACAAAAATCAAGTATCAAGTCACTTAATCATTGATCAATATGTATCACTAGCATTTTTAGTATATATTTACCAAATTTTCCTTGCAATATCTTCCAGTGTTTTTGTGCTTTGAAAATTCTGCTCCCATATGGATAAATCTTCACCTATATTTCTTTCCAGTATTTTTTGTGCAAAATTATTATATGCTGCAAGTAATACTCTAACTTGCTCTTTTTTCAAAAGTTACATACTTTTTTCAATTCTATTTCAAACCAAGAACTCCTTTTAATTTTTTAATTATTAAAATCATTTTAAATTAAACCACTCATGCTCTCAGACTTCATCAAATCGTCCTATACATGAATGTTTTTCCAAGTAAGAAAACTTTTTCTCATACAATTGTATAAGCTTAGCTGTAGTTTTAAAAGAATTCTCTGTAGTTTCTAAGAAATTTAGCAACAGCCAACTTCAGGTTTCTTTCCCACTTAATTCCCACTTAATAGAAGAGACAATACTTTGACACTGGTTATGTCTGTTCTGAAAAGGCCTTGATTTGTCTCATTTCCCCACTAACACCAAATCATTCATTAGTCTCTTCTTGTTTCTAACCTATTTACTTGAAACAGTATTCTAATTACAGCAAGGCCATTAGCCGAGCTATGTTAATATGTACTCTAAGACATTATTTATCCCTCCATCTTTTTTTCCTCTTGTACATAAAGTAGTAGACAAGGACAAACAATTCAAACTGACTCTTCTTGGTCTAATTCATGCTATTTTCCTTCCAAAGCCTATGACTAACCTTCTCTTTCTAGTAGTCTTGATTGTTTTTCTTCTAGCCTTCTTACCACTTTTATTTGCCTCTTTCCCTCCACATGAGTGGCTTTATATTTTAAATCATACAATTTTACATCTAGTGTATTCAAAATTTAAACCTTTTTACTTGAAAATAAAAAACTTAGTTCTAAAATAACATATCCTCTCTATATCTCATTGCACTGTATTCCAAATTATTTTCAACTTAGTTTCAGGTCATATATATATATGTGTATTTGTAAGATTTGCATTTAGCCATTAAATGGTCTTTATCTCAATAAAGTTCACAAAATAGTTAATTTATTACATGATATAAAAAACTTTTTTATCATCCATCTGAAATATGTCTGTAATGAAAATGTGTTCTGTATTAAATTTTAGAGTACACAGTGTTGCAGTTATTCTAACGTTAGACGTTTCTTTACTCATTTTTCTTTCTCTGAAATAGTTAAAAATGAGATGACTAGCATAGTTAACAACTCCTTAAGCTCTAAATGAGAAAACCCTATTCTAAAGGAATGTTGCTGCTTGGCATAGTATTTCTTCAGTGACCGACAGCTACAAATCGTATTACTCTGTAAAACTTATTACTTTGAAATGTTTCTCAAGACGTTTTATGTTAATCCCATTATAATGGGACTACAATCAAGCAATTGCAATGGTAGCAATTTTCACTGCTTTTATAGAAATTGTAGATAGATTGGACTAAATCCAAAACCTACTCCAAATAAAACAGCTTTCAACTCTTACGTTTTTATAACAATAAATGCTAAACTATCTTCCATAAAAGGCTAACATAAAAATTAAACAAGTTCTCCTTAGAAATTATGGATTTTTTAACTTTCAATTTTTATCATAATATGTTTTTTGCAGAAATTTTATTTTAAGTTTGGAGAGATGAAGTCCAAAATACTGTATAGTTTTTACACAGAGCTAATCTTCACAGAGCTGTACAGATTCTGTTTAATAAAGCCTGCATAGTAGGTTTGTCTCTGATAGAGTATAGATTAATCATGTAGATTAAAATGAGAATAGGATAATTTCCATAAAACTGCCTTCAAGTTTAAGTATCAATTTTACCTCAAGTTTACCACATTAAATTGAATAATTAATTCCGATAAATATGTTTGATTAAAATAAACTTTAATAGTATACATGAAGTCTAGTTTTTAGTATATGCATTCACTTCTTTAGTTATTTAACAGTTATGTACAGAGGATTTACTATGTGCCTAGCACTGTTACGTACCAAGGTTACAGTGACACATAAGTTATATTGTTCATTTTTTTAACACATTATAGTTCAAATTGGCTGACAAGCAAAAACATTACAATAACAACAACAATAACAACAGCAGTAGGTAATATTTATTGAGTGCAATCTATTCTGGCACTGTGCTGTTTCATATTTTAACCCATTTTATCTTCTTGACACTTTGAGAGTGGTAAACATTCTTATTCCAATTTTGCAGTTAATAGATCTGAAATTTAATGAGATCACGTTATCTGCCCAATGTTACATAGCTCTACAAGGAAGAGCTAGGATTCAAATAAGGTTCTCATTGGCTCCACAACCAGAACTTTTAAACTGTATGATTTATGGAACCATTGAGATCCCATATGAAGACTATAAAAAGTCAACATTTAACAGAGTCCTAAGGTTTAAAAATTATGAGAAGTGATTTCAATAAATAAGATCATTTCAAAATTAGCAATATTTCTTAAAAATGTGAGCTTATGCCTGCAAAGTTTCAGTTAGCCTAGAACACACATAATATACCAGTGACTTTGAGTAACTATTCTAGAAAGTAATATGTTAACATTTGTCAATGGTCATGAAGAGATTTTTAGACTTGTGACAAATACACAGTCACTTCTAGAAACTGCTTGAAGAAAATAATTAAAAGGAATAGTCAAAAAGCATGTCTGTAAAGATGTTTTAGCATTATTTTCAAAATAAAAAAGGGTCTAAATATCTAATAGTATGTGAATTTTTATTAATTTTAGTTAAACTGTCCAAAATGATATTATTGAAATAATTTTAAATGATAATTATCAAAATAAACAGATTTAATATTATTATGCAATTAATATAACAATAAAATTAAAAGTTAAGTTCTAGAATTTCAGCCATCTATAACTGATAAATATTCACAGACATTGACTAAAGGTGAGTATAAAGATAAAAACATTTCATTTCTTGGACCAGAAAAATAATGACTCAATTTTTCTCTCATTTTTGCTTTAAATAAATAAACATTGTCTTAAAATTATTTTTAAAAGCTTACAGTTTTAAAGAATGCTTTTCATTTAAAGGGCAGAAGAATGTCTTATTATACTTACTTAAAAGTATGATGCATAATTTGTATTTTTCAATGTAATAATCTCCAAAGAATTTTTCTATTTAGGTATTCGTATTATTATATACACAATTATGTGTATTGTATAATGATATGCAGTTGAATTCCTTAAAGCAATGATATCATGTCTTTATAAAAGCTACATGTCAAATAAGATGTAATATTTTTCTTTTTCTTTATCAGACATTTGAAAAACTCTAATAACTTGATTTTTTTCCCTTCTGTTTATAGACAAACAAAATAACTTCAACTTTAGGCAAAAATATCAACTTATGCAAGGATTGATTGAGTTTATTTTTTATTCATATAGTAAAATGGCTCCATACATTTACGTTTATGAGAAAAATGAAGACAAAATTCAAGGTGATTTCCTTTCCTATAGAAGGGTATATTTGAAATGTTTTTAGGCAACAAATTTAGAAGTTTTCGCAACACCAAAGAGCAGAGAAAACTAGTGAAAGATAATTTTTTGAGTGTTGCTTTTGATTTGTTTGCCAATTAAAAACATGTTTCTACAGTTTAGCAGGTTGATTTTTATGGCTAGAATATGTGAAAGTATAAATTGCTCTCTAAACATGTTAGATTATCTTGATATATACATACACACACACACATACACATATACATATACATATATATAGGAATATCTAGGAAGGCAAAACCTAAAAAAATTAAAACTCCTTAAAAAGTAGCAGAAAATATGAAAGACAATTAAAGTAGTACTTCCTTATTCTAAAGTAATCCTTAATTTCTCACCCTTTGAGTCTCAAATAATAAGCCTGTGCCTTTTTAAAATTTTGACCTATTTCTTTTTATTGGTGATGTCCCTTATTTCAATTTCTAATAATATGTAACATACCACTCCTAATTTAGTGGCATGCAACAACAACTGTTTAATATGACTACTTGCCTGGGACCCAAGAAGTCTGATGCCATAGCCAGGAAAACTCAAATACTGACAATGACTTGATGTCTGGTGGTCAAAGTCATCTGAAGTATGATTTATTCACTTCTCCAGCCGGCAGGACTAGAAGTCTGTGGACCTGAGATTCACACATGACCTCTCTATGTGTCCTGGCTTTCACAGTATAGTGGTCTTAATGTAACTCGACTTAGTATACGGCAGTCTGGGCCTCCAAGCACGAGCATTCCAGGAAACAAGGCTGAGGTGATGCAGTGAGACAGCATAGACCACAGGTCTTGATAGCAGAAGTTCCACAGTCACATTTTAGAAGAGCATGTGGAATAGGAGATATTGTTGTGACTAACTCTGGGAAAATACAGTCTGGTATTCAGCTCCTGAATCCACTTGGAAGTTTAAAGCTCACTTTACGTGTTTTGCTAACATCTGTGCATCTGGCAATCCATACATCTAGCACTATATCAGAAGTTGAGGTTTAAAGATGAACGAGATACACCCTTATTCCTACGGATGGGTACATAAGCAATTACAGTAATTGCTAGTTGAAAGATACACACAAATTAGGATAGTTGAATATACAGAAAAGTGTTAGGTACAGGGAAGAAAATGAGGAGTCTTAAATGATTAATGTACATTTGTTAAGAAACAAAAAGAAAGTGTTAGACAGTGTTTCACCCAGGAGAGGTACATATTAAATGTTCTGAAAACCTGAGCATATGATCCAGTTGGGAGAGAGCAAGGAGTTCAGAATGGCAGCAGCTCAGAATATGAGCCACAACTGTAGGAATTGAGACTGGAAGGGTAAATATGAGCCAGATCAGAAAGCATCCTGGATGTTAAAATAAGGAGGCTTGTCCTGAAGCTCCTTGGAATCATTGGATGGTTTTCAATCAGAGGAATAAAGAACCAGACTTGTAAGATCAGTTGAGCTACACAGTAGAGAATGAAGAGGTAGGTAGGCAAGAACAGAAGAAGCAGGATGAATGAGGACACTAGAAATTAGGAGACTAACTAGCCTTGGGAGCTAAGGGAGAGTGTCCTTAAACTTTTGGGCCTGCGATAGCAAAGCACTGCAGACTAGGCAGCTTTTAAACAACATAAATGTATTCCTCATTTCGCAGGCTGGAAGCCCAAGATAAGAGTGCTGGCATGGCTGGATGAGGGCTCTCTGCTGGATCACAGACTTCTCGTTGTATCTTCACATGGCAGAGTGACTAGGAGTCTCTCTGGAGCCCCTTTTATAAATAAGTCCTTTTCATGAGGGTGCCACCTTCACGACTAAATCACCCCCAAACAGCTCCATCTACTCACACCATCACCTTTGTAGGGTAGGGTTTCAACACGAATTATGAAGGGACGCAAATATTCAGACCATAGCAGAGACTTGTGACTAGTATTTTTGGGTTTTGACTTTGAACACTAGGTCAGCGTTTTTCCTTTCATGTGAAATGATGCATATAGAAGGTGGAAAAGATTGGGGTCTGAGGACAGGTTTAATCAGTTGTGACTATGTTGCAAGTGGCCTAAATGAAAACGTACAGTGAGGAGTTAGACTTATATGGATTAACTCCTATCAGTTTATACATGACAGATTAAAAAGCAAATGTAATGAAGTCTTCTGGAGAGAGTCAGTGGTGTGAGACTAGCACAGGACTAAATTCAGAACATGAAGAAATGACAACAGTTGATTGTCTGTTTCTCTAACGATTCAGTCAAGAATTCCGAAAAGGGGCAGACAGAGAGAAAGAGGAAAACATATGAGTGCCAAATAATAGTAAGAGTGATAATAATGATAATAGAAAAAAGGATTTTGAAGATCAATCAAAAGCAAGCTCTTGTCAGAAAAAGACAAAAATGTTCATTAATTGTGTTTAACAGCAAGAATTAAGCATGGAAGGAGCATTTCCATTGGATGAATTAGTGATGATTTGAGATGTCAGTAAAAAGTGAGAAAGTAGAACAAAGAATAAAGGTAATTTTTTCAACATGGGCTGTAAGGTGAGAAAGATAAAATAGTAGTCTGGTTATGAGACGGGAAAATCTGAAGTAGTGCAAATGTAAATTCAAAAGAACAAATTGAAAGTAGTTGAAAAGACTACAGAGAGATTTCATAATTAACTAGCATTTTCTTTTTTCACTCTCCTTTGCAAACTTGTGTGTTCCCTGGACATTGGGTCCAGACTGAAGTAAACTGATTATGGGGATAATCTGGACTTTATCAGTGACTTGCAGTATATCACTGTTAAAATGGGCATTGAGAGGTGTTATCCAGAATCAAAATTAAAAATAAGCCAGGGAAACAGTTCAATGTACTAATAACTAGGATACCAGAAATTATAAGATTATGAGGCAAGGAGATTCAATCCAGGTGTAAGCCAATAGACTAGACATTCAAGGAAAAGCCTGGCAGAAATAGGAAGAAAATGTGTGAGGTAGAATCCAGAGTGATTTCCTGAGCTAACTGGATATAGATGACCTTAAAATTTTAAAATATAACTGAAAGATTTAGCCAGTTCTTGAGTCAAAAAGAGTGGCATTTGATTCCTATGGACTGAACTGTGCTCCCTCAAAAGTCTTATGTTAAAGCCCTAACTCTCAATATGACTGTATTTGGAAATAGAGCCTTTGGGAGGTAATTAAGGTTAAATGATGCCATAGGATGGGGCCCTGTTTGAATAGTTTTAATACACTTATAAAAAAAGATACCAGAGCACTCTCTCTCTCTCTCTCTCTCTGTCAAAAAGCATGTGAGGACACAGCAAGAAAGTGACCACTTGCAAGTCAGGAAGAGGGCTCTCACCAGAGACTGAACCCTGCTGGATCTTGATCTTGACCTCTCCAGCATCCAGAACTCTGAGAAAATAAGTTTCTACTGTTTAAGCGACACAACCTGTGGTATTTTGTTGTGGTAACCTGATCAGACTGAGACGCTGATGGAAACTCACATGCGTAAAGAAGGGAGAGGCAGCCCATCTTACTATACAGAAAGCAGCCCACGACATGGGGGGTCTGGGGAACAGACTTTTTAAATTGCCGCTCACTCATGTTGTACAACGTTAATTTAGCCTGTCTTTCAATTTTATTATTGAAATATTATTTGTCTCATTCTGTTGGTATCTAAATAATTATAATTTAGAGAATATCATATTGATTTGTTAAAATAAGATGTTGACCTTTCTTTATAGTAGTTGCTAAGAAATTTAAGCATTCCTAATAGCATGCAAAAACATTAAGGCACGTGCAATCATAAATTAATTCCTGAGACCTGCTTACCAGTAGATTCTGAGGCCAACGCTATTTTTCAAACCAATTGGCAGTATTTTTGATAAGGTATTTCACCAACTCATCAAGAAAAAATGATATGAGAGATTTAGAATATTGGAACATGTTGTTAGACCTATTTAATCAATATAAGAAATATATGATAGTCACAATCAGTGTCAATAACTAATATAGACATTCAAATATTTTTAAAAATTTAGCAGTAATGTTTATTTTACACCTTGTGGACTTCCCCTGATATTTGTAAACATCTAAAAATATAACATGTATTGTTCATTATTTCAAGTTTTCTTTAACTTTCTCCAGCAATGCTTTATAGTTTCAGTTTCTAGACCACTTTTTGTTGAATATATTTTGTTTCATTCTTTAAATGCTATCATAAATTATGCTGGAAAAAGAGACTGCACCTCTATGATCTCTGTTCACTAAAAAGTTAGTGCAGGTAGCATGAGGGTGAACAAAACCAAAAATCTACTGAAATCTGGGTGTATAGTGTGAAGGAGAATGTTTGGGTGACACAGGACCCACTATGTGTTATTGAACAATTACATCTGCCTATAAATGATCTAAATACACAGCAGGTTTTTTCCCAAGGGGTCAGTAAGCATGGTGGACTAGATAAATGCTGTTGTAAAGTTTGTTTACTTTGAGAAAGAGAATTGTCCTTCCTCTCCTTTAAATTCCAAGTGGAACTCCTCTTTGCTGGATTGGCCTTATGATGATTACATATTCATTAATTAGTATGCTTCCTACCCAGATCATGACAAACAGGTGATTAAGGAACCTTTCAGCATGAACACCCAATATAAACTAACTGCTGCAGAATCAAGCAACAGTCAGAGAACCCATATCACATTTGGTGTGTCAGCTTCCTCTTACGGGTCTTACAGATGCTGAGGAAATTAGAAGGAATAGTCAAGGGATTTGTCCTAGCAGGGTGGAAATTATAACAATGTTACTAAGAAATGGTATTAATGGAATTAAGCAGACATTGATGGAATCAAAACAAATGTCTTAATGCAGCACCATCAGAGGTGGGGTAGACTGATGGGAGCCCCCAACATCGAAGGGCCCTAAGAAAACCTCCTCTACTTATCCTCATTTGCAGGAATTTTAAAAGCCAGGAGACAAAAAGGATAATGAGAAATCTGACCCTGAATTGTCACGCTGATAGTGTGTGAAGTTAATGAAAATGAGGATTGAAGATGGAAACAAGGTCTCCCAACACCACATGACCATGCAGGGGAAAGTGGCCAGGGATGGAGAAGAATTCTTTCTGGGACTCTAACCCAGAAGCCCAGTGCACTGTAATGCCAAAACCTTTGATGAAGTCCTAATGGAGATTTAATTGAATTGGGATAATGTGAGGATGCAGTGGTTGACAAGATTAAGGTAAAAGTTTGGAGGAAAAATTAGAATTTTTGAACAGACTTTGTGTGAAGCGTTTGCATCTTTACATGAATCTATTGGGGTGGATATTATGTCTGACTGGCGAACATTTCTTTTATTTAGTATTGTAAAACAGAAGACAAGTAAGTTTGCTCTTCACTCAGTATTCACTGGATACACTAAATGGCAACCAAGAGATTTGTCTGAGCCCACATAGATTATTAGTATGAAACAATATCGGATGCCTGGTGAACAAAGATACTTACCACTTTAATTAAGGACATGTTAGACGTCCGAGTACTGTCATCGACAAGTTTGCTGTAGAACAGCCCTGTGCGGCCTGCGAAAAAGGCAGATGGAGACTAACAATATATTATGGAGGATTCAATTAAGTAGTACCACCTAGAGCAGCAGCAGTCACTAATTTGTTTTCATCGACTGCAGGAAAAACTACAATGAGCTAAGAAGACCAATACTCAATCATTTATCTTACAAATATTTTTTCTTGATCTTGATCTCAAAAAAGAGCCAACTAAATTTTGCCTTCATGTGGGAAGGAGCCCAATTTATGTTAGCTAGAATGACATGGGGTTATTTGAATTCACCAACTTACTGTCGTAATTTGGCTAGGAGGGGGACTACATGCAGTTTCTGAGTATGCTAATACACGACATTGACGATATCATGATAGCATCAAAAACTGAAGAACAAGCAAGGACTGAAGAATGCTGTAAATACACCAAAACCACTGAATTTTATGCTTAATATGAGTGAATAGCAAGGTATATGAGGTATACTTCAACAAAGCTGTTATATAAACAAAAGTAGTATGTTTGTGCATTAGAACTGATAGGGAAACATTTTAATATCTCTAACTTACATATAAGATAGTCACATATTGGTTAATATTTGTATTTGTTAAAATATGTTAATAAATTGTGTCTCTTGAAAAAGAAATCAGAAAAAGAAAAGATGAACTGACTCTGTACCAAGAGCCAGATAAAAAGATCCTTAATAAGGATAATTTATCATCCAAATCAGGATGTTCTGAATGCTAACAGGTATAATTAAAAATTATGCTGGGACAGTAAGTATAAACTAGGATTCTCTCAGGCAAACCAAGATGAAGGACAGGCCTACATTATATAATACTGATGGATGTGGGCTTCCTACTAAATTTGGTGAACATCGATGGGTTAAAATAATGAAAAGAAAATGATTTATATTTTAGAATATTTGTGATTGCAAGAATTGTAGTGTAAGAATGGATGGATTTCAGTAGTTGGCAAGACTGGACAATAGAGACACATTTAGGAGGATGTTAGAGAATTCAGGCAAAAGAGGACAATTGTCTGTAATAAAACAGCTTTGGTGGGAATGGATAAAAGTGGAAGCAGCTGAAAGATAGTAGAGCGTTATATAACAGCTGTTGATTAATGGATAAGGAAGCCAACGGAATGGAAAAGTTTGACGACTGAAAAACGAGAATGATCAGTTGATGGAGATATGAATAGGTGGAATTCTGAACAGAGAGAGCATACATCAAAGGAGCTACTTTACAGTTATCTTACAGTTACTACAACTATTTTGGGAGCAGATACTGGATTTCTCACTGAGACTGAAGAATGTCGGGTGTTTCAGTATGATGGTGTTTGACTCCTGAGAGAAACAGATGAGGTCATCTGAAAGTAAAAAGTGGTTAAGAGGTGGGAGGAGAACAGACGGTTTGAAGCTGTACTTGAGATGAATGGTGAGAGTTGAGTAGAAATAAAAGAAGGGTAGAGATTTAGTACTTTTTGATAGAGATCTAGTGCTGTTTGAGACCATAAATTTGTATAGGCAGCATGTCTGTGGTTACATGAATTTTTTTTCCCAGCAACACTGAGGAGTTCAAATGTAGAAGCAGAGAAGAAAATCCAGGAATAAAATGTAACATTTGATGCAATATAATGTCAGTGGCACAGCAGCTGAGTTTAAATGAGGAATTCTATTGCCTAAGTTAGATGGGCAATCACTGAAGACAGAGAACTGACTGACAGTAACGTGTCAAAAGGCTAGTGGACTTGATAGAGTCAAAGTATATATTAAGTGAGAAGATATCAAGTGAAAAAGATTGTAGTCGGGTATGGGATTATTGAGTTTAACATTTGTGAGTTTATCAGTCATGGTGTTAAATTACAAGTTGTGGTTTTGGAATTAGATGCCGAGCTGAGTTTTGGTAATAGGTATGCTATACTACCTATTCACTAGGACTGCTGTAACAAAGCACCACAAACTGGGTGGCTTAAACAACAGAAGTTTCTTTTCTCAAAACCCTGGAGGCTATACGTCCAAAATCAAGGTATTTCAAAGGTTGATTTCTGCCGAGGGCTGAGAGGGAAAGACCTGATCCAGGCTTCTCTCCTTGGCTTACAGACAACCGTCTTTCCCCATGTCTCTTCACATCGTCTTCCCTCTGTATCTGTTTGCCTCTCTGTCCAAATTTATCCTTTTTTTCATAAGGACACCAGCCATACTGAATTAGGGCCCATCTTCATAACCTCACTTTAACTTAATTACTTCTGTAAAAACCTTATCTCCAAACAAGGTCACATTCTGAGGTGCTGGGAGTAAGGACTTCGACATACCTCTTTTGCAAGGACACTATTCAGAGCATATAAGACTTAGAAGGTTAATGCATTAAGAGGGAAGCGTGATATCTCACATTGCCTCACAAAGACAACATTATCTAGGGCACACGAATCTCTCAGTGTGAAGGAGAGGCAAATTCTTCAGCAACTGAGAGGTGGTTTCTAGAGTAGTGAGGCAGAGATGAAAAGGGTAATATTCCCGGACAGTGTGGATCTCAGTTATACAAAGTTTTCCACTCTGTAAGTGTGGGTAAATGGTATTTGACAGTACGCTGGATAGGGAGGAGGAAGCTGACACGCCCTCCCGACTCTGCAGTCACCGGGGTAGAGAAGAACAAGCAGAAACTATGAGAAGACTGTCAGGGCAGGGGAGCAGGGATGACCGGTTTCCATTCGACAAGTAGGTATAGAAGAATTCTATGAAACAGGCCTAAAGTGAAGATGAAATATCTAAACATGGAAAGTAGGTCCCTGATTGCAGAGTGGAAAATCTAGAAAAGAAGGAAAGGGAGAGGAAGTTGGATCTAAAAAGCAGATGTGCTAAAATGGAAGTGGAGGAAAGAGATTAAAGGACCAACAATGACAAGAAAGGAGATGAGATGGGGACTCAGCATTTTTAAAGTACGAGTGCCAGAATTCCCATTGTGGAGTTGTCAGGCTCCTGGCACTCTAGGTTTTGGAAAGAGCAACAGCCTGTGAAGTCGGGTTAGTACATGTGAGTAAGATCAAAAGCTTCCCAAGAAAAAGCTGGAATTGATTTTGCTGCTAAAGGAATCCAATCCCTAATAACAATAAGGAGTAGAATTAATTAACTGTATTTCTTGTATTCAAAGTCATAATTAATTGAAAAAAGTACCAATGATATAGAGGTCTTTAGAGAAGGGGGTGTGGGGACAGCAGAGAGTTACCGAGGAGATAAAATAATACGTGAGAAAATATTTCTTCTAATTGATGAAATATAGACACTTAAAGGACCCCAATCTTATACTGCAAACAAGCCATGGAGTCAGGTCAGAGGAGGAAGAAAAGGAGACCACTCCAGAAGGAGTTAGCTAAAGCAGACAAGGCGATGTATTAAAGTTTTCTTTTTCAAAAATAATTCTTTTCTCTTTTCTTTGTTGTTATTCCATTTCCCAATTGGAAATAGTGAGGTATCACTTTACTCATCAAAGAAAAAATCTTTAGAAGATTTACAAATCATTTGTTTGCGAATATCTAGAAAAAATTAATCTTTAAATTTTATTTTTAATTGGGGAATACATTATTAATATGTAGAGCTCAGGAGTCTGATGGGATGATAGAAAATGCAACCCTGCTCTGACAAATAGGGCTGCAAACGATTGCTCTAAAAGCTGTAAAGATTTTCCTTAAGGATACATTATAGTCTCAAATTTGTTTAGAATGGGAAGAGGCGGTTGACATCATCTCCAGGCTCTGAAATACTTTTATATGTAAAAATGTGGAGAACTGACTGAGAAGCCCTCAGGAAAGTGATGCCTCTATGGGAAATCTGGCTTTGATGTATACAAGGTACAGAAATCATTTTGCTCAAGTATCTGCAATATGGAAGGACAAGGAGTCCTGGGTATGTAAACTGTCACGGAAATAGAAAGAGCTGGGATTAGTGTTCAGCCACTTCTTTCCAGTCCAGTGATAGGTGGGGGAAGGATTATGAGTTTGAATGTAAAAATCCACTAGACTCAGTCTCTTAGGGACAGATGGCATTTTTAAGGAAAAATACTATATAATTAAAATAAGTATTACAATGTTGGGAACTTAGGATCCATCTAAGAGAACAGAACCAGAGATGGTAGTGAAGTGGTTCATTCTTTTCTCCTTCTCTTCAAAGACCTCTGAAGATAGGACAGGACTCAGTCTCAAGAGCACAAGTGAAGTAAAGAGATTAATCACAGATGGAGGCTACAGTCTTACTGGGCAAAATTCTTAGGTGTCCATTTGGGCACTGTATCACTCGCTTGGTGGTACAGGAAGCATCTTTGCACAGTGGTTACTCATAATTTCTGGCTCCATCATTAATAGATTTGTGATCAGGGCAGCCTTTGGACTGACATATGAATGAGATGGTATAGAATTACTACTGGAAGAATGGCCTGGGAGGAGAAAATGTCATTCTCTTCGTGGGTAGTAAAGTGACTTGTATCATTAAACTAAAACACTGAAGACAATAAGACTTTTCTTACACCCCAACCTATTGACAAGGAGACAATTATCATACCAATTTTGAAGATTATTTAATAATATTTGAAAATATTAATAACAAGGAAATAAGTGGAAGTAAGAGTAATAGTATTAATATATTACCCAAGTTTTGTAAAAAGATTTTACATACAAGCAAAGAACATATCTAAAATAATGATAATATATAGCTTTGAAAAAATACACTAACCTGGACTTACATAAATGCTGTTCTACATGTAACTTAAAAAATGTCTGAAAAACATGACATTATTCATTCTAACCTATGTGTTTAAATTTTAAAATATCTCCAAAAATACCTTTTTTACCAGAACTTGCACATAAGTGAATCTCCTCTTATTGTAAAGATGAAACTGAAGTCTTTACATTACAGAGGTTCACTCAAAAAATATATTAAAAAGGCAAATGCAAAATAGCACTTTCAACACTGCCCTCTAAAGAGAGAAAGGCCAGTGTTTTTGAAATAAATTTCTAAATTTAAAACATACTTTCTATATTCAGAATTTTGCATGTGATTAGAATAAAAGAAAAATCTCAAGAGAACAAAACATGAAGTAAAATACGGACATTTGAGCAATTATCAGAGGAGACAAAAGTCCTTGAACTTAAGAACATTTTCTCAAAAGTAATTTTTTAGCTGTTAGATATCAAAAGAGTCCAGGCTTATTCTGTGTAAAGCAAGACTTCGGAATCCTGCCTTAAAAGCGATTCCAATATGGAAATAATTCTTTATATTTTATAGCTTTATGAAGTCTTTCATCTAAGGATCTCAAAAGGAAATGAAGTAAGTGCAGTGACTGAATTTTTTGAATATTAATGACTTCAAGAAAAATGGAAGCAATTAAAAAGAAATAGAAGTCCACTATAATGAAAGCCACTTTTTAATGTTATACATAAGATTAGCTGGAGAGTTATACAAAAGTGATAGCTGATAGCTATTATTTTGTTTCTGAATTTCTTTCTACACAGTGCAATTATGCTACATGAACAGGGTGGAGATGCCTCTGAAGGAAACGTGTTTTATTCTAGCAGAAAGTTACCCCTTTTATAACTTTCAGAACACTTGCATCCATAAGTGTTTCAATATTAAAGCATATAGAAGCTACAGTCAAGATTATTTACAACTCAAGGCCTCAAATAGAAAAAAAAAAAAAAAACAGTAAACCTGAAAATGCTGCACTGTTCTTTACAGTCAAGGCCACTATTAAGTAGTAACATAGTGGCCTGTGAGATACAATTTACAGGTCTCTAAAAGTCCCATCTGCTCCCAAATGATAGCCGTATATTAAAACAGTTTCTTAGAGGGCCATCTTTATCGAACCCCCTTTTGTCAAAAAAGGCCTCCACTACCTTCTACAGAGTCTTTGTGCAAAGTGCAAAACAAACAGCACTTTTTGGCATGTTAATACGGGACAGCCCTTCCTACATCCTGGCTCAGCCTCAAAAGAGAGTGAAGGGTTTGACAAGGATGGAAAGTGCTGGATTTAACCTCTCTACTCTCCCTTTGGCCAGATACCTTTGTGCAGTGCACATACACTGCCGTACCCACAACACCTTGGTTGCTCTGCAGGTTGAGTCATTGTCAAAAAAGCCATTTTAAAATGCAACTTACATTAGCTAGGAAGAGATAACATATATGTCTGAAGTTATATTAAGAACTTAAATAGAATCAATGTCCTTTTAAACTTCAATTGCATTCATAAAATGTTATTTAGTAGAATTTATTGTCATGTATGCCTCCATTTCTCATAGAAGGAAAAAACATTGGCTAAAGTCCCCAAGAAGGAAAAGCATGGAAATAACCCTTTTGTGTGGCTCACTGCTCCCCATCCGAGACCTGAGGTACATAATTAAATATAGGGGAATAAACTGCACATGTGTTGATCAACCCTTTGTGCTTTCTCTCTGAATCTTTCCCAACCACATGTCCTCAAGATGCACAGATTTTATTTCTCTTGAGTTCAGTAAGCTTCCTGTTACTCTGGGGACACCTCTAGGTAGAACAACACAATTTAAGAGAGAAAAGATGAAGGGGATATATATTAGGAAATATCTGACAGCAGATTTATGCCACATTTTCTTTTTTTTAAATTGAAGTATGGTCAATTTACAATGTGTCAATTTCAGGTGTACTGTATAATAGTTCAGTTATGCATACTCATACAAATATTCATATTCTTTTTCATTAGAGGTTACTACAAGATATTGAATATAGTTCCCTGTGCTATATAATATAAACATGCTTATTTTATATATAGTAGTTAGTATTTGCACATTTCAAACTCTCATTTTATCCCTTTCCACCCACCTTCCCTCTGGTAACTATAAGTTTACTATGTGAGTCTGTTTCTGTTCTGTAGATAAGTTAATTAGTGTTTGCTTTTTTCTTTCCTTCCTTCCTTCCTTCCATCCTGCCTTCCTTTCTTTCTTTTTTTCTTTTTGGCTTTTTTGTTTAGATTCCACATATAAGTGATTTTTCTTTCTCTTTCTGGCTTCCTTCATTTAGGATGATGATCTCCAGATCCATCCATGTTGCTGCAAATGTATGCCATATTTTCTAATTATTTTATCACTGTAAGTTTGACTCCTGTCTTATATTTTAATTGATACAGAAGTCAAGAAGTAAATAGAAGGTATTACTACATATTCCCCAATTTCCAATACTATTTCTTGACAGTAACCACTAGGATTGCTTTACTTTAACAGTAAATTTTTTTTCATTTTCAACTGCTTTTGATCTTAGGAAGTACTTGGATGTTGGTGACATCACAGTATTCTTTGTAGATCTTATACTTTCAATTTCAATTTGTGATAATTATTTAGGGTTTATTACTCTAAAACAAGTAAAAAATGTTATAAACAGCTGTTAATGAGAAGAATTCAAGTCTACAGCTTTCACTATAATTAAAGTGCAAAGGAAGAATGACTAGAGTATCAAAAGGAAAAACATAAAATAAAAAAAAAAATCAGAGAAGAGATAATCCCCAGTGTCCTCCCATTTCAGAACCTTGCCAAGAAACTCCCACTCAGTGGCATGCAAGTAAACAACCCATGCTGAAAAGACATTCTGTTTGAAAGGAAGAGTTTTTAACTGTAATATAATTGAAATGGAATGTCCAGTAACATTAGAATCTCCAGATGCTCTCCATTTGCAAAAGAAAAACATAAACATGATGTAAAGTCAGAAAATCTATATCACAGAAAAGCATGGTGTGGATTTGCGCCTTGTCAAAACAAAATAAAAGAAAACAAAGCGAGCTTTGAAAAAGATCTGCGGAGACCAGCTGGCTTTAATGATGAGAAAGAAACTCAATGGATGAATTATCAAGTCCTGCATGCTTATTAATAATTTACATAATTTTAAAGTCTGACCATCTAAATATGGCCACTAATTATCAAGGGGGAAGTAAATAAGTCGCTGTAGATAAATGAAAGAAAACGTCTGTGCCACCTGATAAAATTACTCACATGTTAAGGTTTTCTTACCCAGAAAATAGTAAATATTTCTACATTTCAAATGAATCATGGAACATAGGAAGATGAACTTAAAATCGAGCTTGGAGAAAGATGAACTATGTGGATAAACACTTAGCTATTTTCATAGGATGACGGTTTGTGATGCTCCTGAGTTCAAAGTGAGATTGTCTAATCCAGTATCAGCCGTAGCTGGCGCAATAAATTCTCCATATGGTACTTCTATATAATTTGTTAAAACAAATCCTTTATTTTCTACCCCATTGTTTAAAAAATCTTACATATGTTTGCAAATATAAATATATACAATTATCTATATAACTACATTTTATAATTATGTAGCTATATGATATATATATATATTTATATCATATCTATATCTATCTGTATACTGAATGGAGGAATAAAAGTCTTTGTTGCTAAACATTAGTTAAGGAAAACAAATACTTCTATTCAATGCGGAAAATTCATGAACTAGTCACAAACCACTTTATGAGAACTGGGGAATGAAAGCTAATCTGAATAAATGAAAGCTAGTAGTGACTTTTAAAAATGAAAATAACATAAGAATGTTTTCAATTCAAAAGGAAAACAGAAGCTATATGTTCAATTTAAAAAAAATTATTACAGCTCAGACAACACAGAAAATTTTATTTAGAACACAAAATTCAGGATAAAATGCTGATAAAAGGTAATTGAAATGACAATGTGCCATGACATGAGAGAGTTTTGGAAGAAAAATGGCTTAATTCAAATCTTTCATTTTTCCATCTACAAATAATACATGTATTGGGAAATTGTAAGGATTAAATGACACAAAGTGTCTAACTTAAAGTAAGTTGTCAATAAATAAAGGGGAAATGGCAAACTCGAAATTATAAACCTGATTCCCTTCCCAAATGCTAGAAAGAACTTTCTTACAGAGTGAAACATATACAATGAAATCTAAGTGGCTTTTAATGATATTTACCAAATGGTATTTTTGGGCATCTCTCAGTGATAAATCTAAACAGAAGTTTATATTCCATGATTCTCATCTCTAGCAGTAGTTATTTAGAGGGAAGTAATATTTGGATATATCCAGAATTGTAAGTTAATCTTCTGATACTTTCCTATTTATTAAACTTTAATTTAGCATTTTACAACTTCTTGATTATATGGTTCAATGAAATACGAACATTAATTTAAAATACAATGGTCACCTAGAGCATGCATGTATTTTAAAATCATCTTCTCATGTTATGAAAGCCTTATATTTTCAAGTGTTATATTTTAAATGTTTTATTATAAATTCAGGCTTTTGAAATATACTGAAGGGTCACATGGGCATGAAGTGCATCCTAATTTAAACTACAACTGGATATAAAAATTAAATATTTGTGAATGGAGTTCTAAATCTTCAGGATCAGTTAAACTATTCATTTGATAACTATATTCTTCTGCCCCTTTAAAAAATATAGTCAGCACTGTCACAGAGAAAATTGTAGCTAAGAGACAATGCACAGAAACAGTCCAGAAGAAGTGAAAATATCTAGAAAAAATTATGCTTGAAACATTTTCATTTATTTCAAGGTTTTTAAATAAAAGCGTAGAAATACATTCCCCCTAAGGCTTTAAACAGCATAGCCTGGATCTTTTCAATTCCCATAAGGTCTATTTCTTGAATGGCTTTTACATGTAAGTAGAACAACCTTCTGCAATTGACTTCAAATATGTTTTCGTATGCCTCGTAGGAACAAAGATGAGGGGAGAAAAAAAAAGCTACAGCCCATGAATACTAGAGACCAGCATTCACATGTTTAAAGTTATTTTTAAAGAATGTGTCTACAAAGTACAACATGAATTGATAAGTTGGCAACTGTCTATAGTTAATATAAGTAAAAACAAAGCCAAAATTTGGGATAAAATGCCAGCTCAGAAGCTTTTGTGTTATTATTGCCAAACTGCTTCTTGACCTTGTGATACTTAGATCAGATCACAGACCGAGGCATTTAAAAATTTATTTCTCGTGGGTTCTGCTTTCAGGAAGATGGAGGAGATTTACTTTTTCCTTTTCTTCCAACTAAGTAAACCTAAAAACCTCAATGTTATGTATAAAACAAACATAGACTTTCAAAGGTGGAGGAAAAAGACAGACTGGGTAGGAAACTGGAGACCCAGAAAATGATGCAGTGGTAGATTCCCTCAGTTTTATTTTTAGTTCATATATCTCAGACGGAGCTGCAGAGGCCAGCCCCTACAAACACAGACAGTCACAGACAATAAAAGCCCCAGCAAAAGCCTTCTCTCTGTAGCCAAAACAATGGAAACGGGTAGCCTAGAAAACCTTTCAGACAATAACTGCTTTCCTACTGTCAAACACCACAAACACAAAACAAACAAACAAACAAACAAACAAAACCCTCCACGCACGTTATCAAAGGCCAAGCGGGAATCCAAGACTTCAACCCCTGTCAGGTTATAACAAGGCACCTTTGAAAGTTAAGTTTATTTGTGAGTTTAACTGGCCCATGAGGTGCTCAGACAGTTGATCAAAGATGTTTCTGGGTGTGTCTGGTCTGTGAGGGTGTTTTTGGATGATCTTAGTAGTTGAGTTGATGGACTGTGTAAAGCAGCTTGCCCTTCCCAGTGTGGATGGACCTCATACAGTTAACTGAAAGCCTGTCTAGAACAAAAAGGCTGACCCTCCTGTGACTGCATTCGAACTGGTACATCAGGTTTTTCATGCCTTCAGACTTACACTTTAACATGGGCTTGTTCCGGGTCACGGACCTAACCGAAATAGAACAGGAACTACACCATGAACTCTCCTGATCTTCAGGTCCTCGGGACTCAGATTGGAGCTACATCCTTGGGTCTCCTGTGTCTCCAGCTTGCTGACGATAAATCCTGAAACTTTCCAGCCTGCACAATTACGTGAGACAACACTTTATAATAAATATCTTTACATATAGATATAGATGAAGGTATTTCTCAAGTAAATACATATGTATGTGTGTGTATGAAGACATCCTAGTGGTTATGTTTCTCTGGAGAATCCCACCTCAGAGCAACAGCATGGTGTCAGAAAAGGCCAATCAGGGAGTCAGGACTTTCAACCCCACCAGGCAGCAATCAGCCCCTTTCCTATGGTTGTTGGTGGGGATGACAAGGGGAGCCTGGACACCATCACTAGGTAACAACAAGTTGCACCTTCTACTCCCCTCTGAGGTGGTGTCAGAGAAAATCTTGTGGAAGTCAGGACTTTCACTACCACCACCCAGTAATAAGACCAGTGACACACTGTGGTGTCAGTGAAAACTAAGTGGGAATCAGTAAGGAGGTGTTCCCGCCCATCCGGCCAGAGAGATCTCACTGTAGGCCTAGTGGGAGCCAGAACTCCCACACACACACAGCCATAGTGAGGAGCCTTCCCCTCAGGTGTCAGTGGATTCTGACCGAGGAACCTAGACTTCAACATTTATCTGGCAATAATGAGGCAGTGCCCCCCCCACTCCAGCCATCTTCTTGTGTCAGAGTGGTATCAAAGGAAGCCAGTTAAACAGAGGTTTAAGTAAGAACTCCAGCCTCATAACATAATATTCAAAATGCCCAAGTTTCAATAATAAATCACTTGTAGTATCAAGAACCAGAAAGATCTAAAACTGAATGAAGAAAGACAAGTGAACAGATCTCCCTAGTTCATATCCTCCACCTAAGAATATAGGCATCGTCCATGGAAACATGTGCCTTTCTGTGTGTTGTATGGTCCAGGTCAAAGTTTATGAAACCCTGGTATAGTCCAAAAACAAGGAAAGCCATTTTGAGAAGACAGATCCACACACAGGCTACTAACTCATCAATCCTGGTCTGTCTCAACTATAGACTCACACAGCTCTACGTCCTTGAAAACCTAGCTGCAGGCCCATTTGACTTTGGTTCTATCATAAGCACCATATGCTAATGGATCTGGGAAGGGTTTTGCCAACCCATGCATTGGGAAAAAGGCAGACAGACCTCAGTGCCAGCTGTGGACCCTGAAACAGCCTTGGGCCAGTTCTAGCTCTTTCTGGCCATGGTCCAGGAACCTCTAAAGAACACTGATTGAGAGTATAGCCCACAGATAAGAGCACCTTTGCAGAAGTCCAGGATCAAGTGGAGAAGTTCCAGTATACCACTGTATCAAAAATAATTAAATAAATAAAATTAATTAAAGCATTAAAAAAAAGGCTTGGATGATTTCATTTGGGTAAGAGAAACTATTTGACTTAACCCACGTCATCCTCCCTCAAGGTTACACAGCTCAGTGCCAAGAGAAACCCTCTTAACCTTGGTTTTCCCCTGCCAGGGAAAGTGAGAGCATAGGAATGTGTGCCTGGCTTCGCCGGCGGTGTGGGATGCAGCCCGAGAGACCAGTTACTCTCTCTCCCCATCAAGAGCACTGAGTATGACTGGGGGTTAGTGAGCAGCCAGGAGAACAGCAGTGAGGACCCAGAGGGGAACACATCAAAGGGACAAGGATGCTACTATCTTGCCATAGACTCCATTGAATGTCTCTCCATGAGCTGCCGGAAACACCTGGCCTGAGAATCCCCCAGCTGGCCCATGGGAACCCCCAGAGCTCTACATGCTTCACCCACACAGCCCTACCCTCTTGCCCAGCTCCCTATGCATGCTCCCAACAGCATACAGAGCTTTTGTAGACTGCTAGTGAGCATGTGCAGAAAGCTGTCCTGGATATGAGAACCTGGAAGAAACCACAAACTTGCACATACAGCACCATGCTAGGGAAAGCAAAAGGGACTCTGCTAACAAAGTGGGTCACCTCAAAGAATCTGATAAATTCCTAGAAACATAAACCCCATCAAGACTGGCTCATGAAGAAATAGAAAATATAAACAGACCAATAATGAATAAGGAGATTAAATCAACAATTAAAACCTCCCCCAAAAGAAAAGCCCTGGACTAGAAAGCTTCACTATCTATCTGATAAGAAGTTAATATCCAAAATATATTAAAGGACTCATACAACTCAATAACAACCAAAAAATCCAACTGAAAAATGGGCAGAGGATCTGAATAGACATGTTTCCAAAGAAGACACACAATGGCCAATAGGTACATGAAAAAGTGCTCAACATCATTAACCACTGGGGAAATATAAATCAAAATCACAATTAGATATTACTTTACACCTATTAGAATAGCTATTACACTGTTAGAATAGCTATTATCAAAAAGACACGAAATAAATATTGTAAGAAAGTTGGAAAAAGGGAAACTTTATGCACTATTGGTGATCATCTAAATTAACACCGCAACTCTGCAAAACAGTATGGAGATTCCTCAGAAAATTAAAAATAAAACTACCATATGATCCAGCAATCCCACTTCTGGCTATATATCTAAAGGGAATTAAATCACTATCATGAAGAGATATCTTTATCCCGTGTTCACTGCAGCATTATTCACAATATCCAAGATATAGAAATACCCTAAGTACCTGACTACTGGTGAATGGAGAAAGAAGATGTGGTATAAAATATATACAATGGGATATTGTTCAGCCTGAGAAACTAGGAAAATCTTCCATTTATGGTAACATGGATGAACCTTGAGGGCATTATGCTAAGTGAAATGAGTCAGACAAAGAGAAATATTGTATAATCTCACATATATGTGGAATCTAAGAAAGCTGAACTCATGGAAACAGAACAGAATGGAATGGTTGTTGACACAAGCTGAGGTCTGGGGGAACTGGGGAGATGTTAATCTAAGGGTACAAACTTCCGGTTATAATATGAATAACTCCTGGGGATCCAATATACAGCATGGTGAGTATAGTTAACAATACTGTATTTTATGTGTAAAAGTTCCTAAGAGAATACATCTTAAATAGTCTTACCACACACACACACACACACACACATGCCACATACACACACATACAAGGTAATTATGGGAGATTGTGGGGATAATAGCTAACCTTACTGTGGTAACTGCTTCACAACATATACATGTGTCAAATCATACAATGTACACCTTAAATGTTGTATGTCAATTATAGCTCTGTAATTCTAGAAAAAAATAAAATGACTCCTTTTTTTTTCAGATTGAGAAAAAGAAACCCCCAAGTTCAAATATTTCTGCCACAGAATAGTTTTAATAAAGAGATAAATAGGCAGATTTTACCAACCTGAAGATTACAATCATACGTTGACTTTTCCTTACAATTATACTGTAATTTTGCAGGATGGCAGTACATATTTTGTCACATATATTTTATCTTGAATCAAACAGCTTTCAAATTATTTTTGTATACTGACCATTAAACTTCTATTAATAACATGATAGCTGTATTGGGAAGAAATTGTGATTAACATTATGTTTTCCTTTTTTTTTTTTCAGAACATGTCTTAACTGCAATGACTTGTTTAGAAAAAAAATTGGGATATATGGGAAGATGATGGAAATTCTTGCTCAGGGGAATTAAATTATAATTATAATAATTTATCATATATCATAGGATCCTAATTCCTTACAATCTAAATTTAAAATACATATTGTACACAATGCTAAAGACAGCATATGTATATTAAAGACAATTTTACTATAATACATAGTTCTATGTGTATACATTCTATCTCCTCTGTATCAAACATGTAAGTCATTTTATTGACAGAGGAAATTTATTTTAGTTATAGTAATATATCTATATACATATATAGATATACATGGAAATAAAAGGTATAAAATTATTCATGTTTTCAGTTTATATCTGCAGCTAGTATCTATTACTATAATTAACTAAAGCATACATAAAGAAATAAAGTGATCTAAAAATCAACTGCATAGAAACAGAATTGTTTAATCTAATTTGAAGAACAAAGAACCAATTTTGCCAATATAATATAACTAATCAGAGTAGATGACACTTAACACACAGGGCATTATGCTGGATAAACCTCTTTGCCCTTCCCTTTCTATATTATGTGCAGCTCAAAGAAAGAATACTTACTAAGCTTCAGAAATGAGACACATCGAAAATAGGACAAGAATTCATAAAATAGAAACCACTGACCTAAGAGACATTAAAAAAAATTATGTCCTTTTTCCATTCCCACATTTATTTTCATTTATTTTAAAGTGTCTCCCCTTGTTGTGTTTTGTCCTTTTACTTGGCTAACTGAATCATCAAGGAGGATTAATGTGACTTTGAACCACCATGGACTTCTTTTTCCTTTTTCTCAGCACCCTTCCTACCTACCTAGGCTAGAGATCCTTTGAAGTCAATGGGCAGCCCACATCAAAGGTGATTAGTAGGGTTCAGAGCAAACAAGAATAGCTTCCTGACAAAGGCTCATACCTTTCCACAAATATCTCCAGCCTGGAGTGTCACACTCTTTTCTAGAAAGCCAAGTTACTTACCTATTCAAGTGAGCTCACTTTTAGTCCCTGTGCCTTAGATCCAAGTGATGCTGTTTATTTGACTGCTTAGGACAAATCTCTCTTTGGGTCACATACTGAACCATGAACTTTTCCTCTTAGGACTTAGCCCATAGTGTGAAACTATCTCTGTGTGTCACCCTTGATAGAATACTGCAAAGAACCTGAAAAATTATGACAGAGTAAAAGGGAAAAGGTAGCGAGTGACAAGCACAAAAATGATGAGATGAATACATTTTGAGATGGTTGCTGAACTCTGACAGCTGACTGAAAGCTAATCAGGCAAAGCACCACTGCCTATGCCAAAGGGAAGTCTGGCAGAGGAGGGGAGCACCCCCTCGTAATTATGGGAAATTGACTAGTATGTTGTAATGGAAAGAGGACCGGCTATGCTTGGAACCTGCCTCTGCTGTAACCCCTGTATAGCTCTGGGCAAGATAATCTTCTTCTTCGAGTCTATTTCTTAATGAAAAGAGTCCAGAGAGGAAAATGTATGTCTCCTTCCAGAATCCTATGATAAAGAATTTAAAAAAAAATTTAATTGCAGAATGTACTCACTGAAATGTTTTCCATCATTATCACTGGTGCTGGAAACTAGCTGGGTTTTAAGGAAAAAAAAGCAAAAGTAATCCACAAAGGATTATTAAAAATAAAGGGAAAACAAGATGCAACACAAAAATAAATCAAATGTCATTTCTTTAGAAATGTCACTAACAAGAAAATGAAAACTGGAAAGCTGAGGAGCAGTAGCTAGTATAATGTCATGTGCAAGAAGATGCTGACTTTGGATGGAAATTTCTTCTTGTATCTCACATATCATCCTGTCATCTGTAGCTACTTCTTACTTTGAACTCAGTGAAGACACAAATGAAAAAAAAACTGCTGCCAAACTTTTCATAATGTTTTGATACTATTCTCTTTTGAGCAAAACAGGCCCATGATTCTTGATATTTGTCCTTTTTATAAGACTTTTAAACTATTTATATTTCTAACGACTTATGATGAAAAACGTGTGATTAATGAATTATTTGATATCTAATGTACCTTTGGGTTGCCCAAAGGCAAAAATAACATATTAAAAACATAGAGCTGGAAATGTTAGAAAACCCACTAAACCCTTTTTTTTGCTAGTATATGAATAAACAGAAGCCTCAGCAGATACATGGTTTTCATAGACACAAGCTGGAAGTGAAGTCATGGAAGAAGACCTGCTTCCAGCAGAAGCTAAGTGGTTAGAGCAAGTTAAGTTTATTGTGATTATGAATAAACTAATTTATCTGGTGCAAGGCAAATTCCAGGGATATTTTATTCCATCAATAACATTAATCTAAGAAAAATTCATAAATATGAGCCAAGTCTCTAGAAAATAAAAATATAGGAAAAAGTTTTTTAATTTGGGGGATAAAAGTAGACAAAGGAGAAGAAAAATTCACTAACTCTGAAACATAGCAAATCTTTACATAACCAAATTAACACAGAGGTTTTAAGAAATAACAGTTATTTGATGAGTATGACATGAAGAAAAGGTCTTAGCAAATGATAAATTACTTTCTGTGGCAAATTTTTCTTGAGTAAAATAATTGGTTTCTGAGTCAAGGCCTTTCTAACAGTAATTCATGAGAATTGTTGGCAATGGAGATAGAAAAAAACAATATTCCTGTATTAACTATGGGAGAAATTAGGTTACTATCTCTACTTATGGGTTAAATTGTTAGTTACTTAAGGCAAAAATGATGGAAAAAAAGAAAGTATATATCTTTCCCAGCATGACATCATCATTACATTGACCCTTCAGGAAGTAGAGCCAGGGTAGAAGAAAATTTTATTTCTATATTATTAATGGAATGTGTTATACAATGAAAGAAAGATTAATTCAATATCGAGTAGTTTGCCGATTTCCAGTAATTGTTAGTTGCAAAGGCAAATAAGAATTATCTTCAAAATTTATTTCTAAAATTTTGTCATACACTTGTTCTGCTATTATATATTGAGAGGTATGTTTGGAGATCCTGAAAAATCTGTTCTTTCTAATTTAAGTGACACATCTGTTTCACAGAATTACCAGTATATACTATGTCAATAAAGCCCTAAGATAAATTTGAAATTTTAAGGAGAAAAATATTTCAACATACATTATGCCTATTATCTTAAAAACATAAATACTTAAACATATGAAAGGGAAATATAAAATATGCCTTAAATGTATTGATTTATTAAATTCCTGCCTTCTGTGAATCAAAGATAAGTAGAAAGAACTTCAATGAATAACAAATGGTTAATTTTACAGCAAGAGAAAGAAAAATACCATATGATATCACTCATATGTGGAACCTTAAAAAAAAAAGAAAAAAGGACACTATGAACTCATCTACAAAACAGAAACAGACTTGCAGACATAGTAAACAATGTTATGGTAAGTAGGGGGAAGAGGGTGGGAAGGGATAAATTCAGGAGTTTGAGATTTACAAATGTTAGCCACTATAAACATAGATTTAAAAATTTTTCTTCTGTATAGCACAGGGAACTATGTTCAATATCTTGCAATAACCTTTAATGAAAAAGAATATGAAAATGAATATATGTATGTATATGCGTGACTGGGACATTGTGCTATACACGAGAATTTGATACATTGTAACTGACTATATTTTAATTTTTAAAAATGGCTAATTTTAAATCGTTGAGTGCTTTACTTAGCTCATAATTCAATTAACAGACCTCTGTGATAAGAACTTTTTACATTTCAGTCAGAAGAATGGTAGAAAGCTATAAATAAGCTGTTGTTTTCTCTAGTCCACAATATAATTGCACCATTTCTTTTCCATTCACAAACCATATAGTGCCAACTTCCAAGGTATTTTTTTAAGTGTATCCTCAGATTCTTTCTCCATTGTGTAAGTAGGGAAACCAATATACAATAAGTTTACTGAAAAGAAAAATACTAATTATCATACTAATAATAAACGAATATGCTCTTCCAGATTTGTAATATCCTACAGTACTTTACCTTGAGGGTTTAAACAATCTTCTCTTTCAATAGGAAGCCAACTGCATAGTTAAGGAATTTGGATAGAATGAGGAAATTTACCAATATAGATAGTTTAAACAGGAGATGCTGCACTTAACATTAAAAATAAGGTTTTCATTAAAAAAAATCCATCATGGCCAAGCTTTTTTTTTTTTTTAACTTATGAAGAGGGAAGAAATCAGTGACAGGCAGACAGAAGGAAGGAAGAGAAGAAGGGAGGGAGAGAAGGAAGGAGACAGGTGGGAAAGGGTATGAGGGAGGAGGGAAGGAAGAAATGGGGAAGAGGAGGAGAAGGTAGGAAAGAAAGGAGGGAGGAAGGGATTATCATTTTGTTGGACTTCTTTCAGTAGACTTTGTTTTAAATACAAAACCTTGTGTATCAGTTAACACTGACTCCTTAGCCATATTTTATAAATGAGAATAAAAAATCATAAGAAGCAAACATATTAGGGAAGGTCAATATTAAACATTAGCTCTACTTTGAACAAATAACTATAGAAACATGTGACAACTGTAAGGGAGGACTAAAGAAGCAAGGTACACCAACATTTAAAAAATCTTTCCAAATGATGGGTACCTTGAAACCCAACAAAGAGCATCTTTGTTTTGGAAGATACTAAAGATCTTCAAAAAAAGATTATCACTACACCTTAAATGTAAGTCCAAAGCCACCATGTAGGTGTTGTCTAGCATGGAGGGATGGTCTTCCTAATTCCTACAGTGGCATTCATGGACTAGCAGCTGCTCTGTGTATGCCAAATCCTTAAGCTACTTGATGGCCTCATCAGTGTACTAAGGGTGGGGAAAGAGTTATCTATGAAATAGCAGTTTCAAGACTCAGCCTGGGACAATCAACAACAAAAATGATGACAAAATGTCAAGCCAATTTTCTTTCCCTCTTGCTGTGCAAAACCCTCTAAGACCCTGAATAACTAAGTTTGTCCCCATGAGAAAGTAAAAATGGTTTCCTTATAGAGTATAGAGTAGTATGATCTGATGAGATTTACCTTCCACAACAACAAAGCAATATTCTGCCATGTTCTGTGGAGCATTTCTTCCTAAGCTTTGCAAAGGTGTGGTCCTGGTGTGCATCTGGAATAGTTCCCCAAGAGAAGATAAGCCTCTTCACACAGCTTTGAGGCAGTACCCTTCAGCACAAAAAAAAAAAATGAGATGCTGTCAGTGTCTGTCTTGTCTTTCATTTTATTTATGCATCTAGCTGTAATGTAAAGCTGGATCATGAAATATACCATATTTTAATGTGGATGAGAGAAAACAAGTATCTTTGTGACTGGCAGCCAAAGAGCATGATATAAAAGTTCTTATATTAGTTAAGATTTAACAAGGGAAGGAAAAGCACCCTTAGTGATATAGGAAAATAAATATTACAAGAATTAGACCTTGTGGGAGCTGGTTCAATAGTCCATTGGCTATGGCCTCTGTGTCTAGTTTTAGGTAGGAATTCAGGTCTAGAGATTGGAAAGGAAAGATGAATGCATAGTGGGGGGAGAGGAAGGGCTAACTGGAAGTCTTATCTGTCTCTTCCCACCTCCAAACCTCATGATACAGACCACTTACAGGATAGCCTGTGGCTCTTCCCTGTGGATCTGCACACCTACTGGCCCAGCGTTCAAAGCTGAAGCAGATAATCCAGTGGGAGCAGAACGGACTGCAGGCCTGATTGCTGTCCTCAAACAAGCAGTTGAACCCACAGATGAGTGAAGATATGCGGAAGCAGCAATAGCACCTGGCTCTGCACCAAACTTCAGAACACGGAAAGTAGGGCCGCTTCTCCTCCCACACAAATTTCTCTTATGGCCAACCTAATGTGACACTATGCAGTGAAGAAAATCTGTGAAATGTGGCTCTAGCTTAGCTACATTGACACAGTGAAAAGAAAAGAAGCCAACATAGGTTTCATTGCAGAAAGTAAGTTGAGAAAACTGATATAAATCTTTTTATATAAATTAACTAGGAAGATATACAAAAGGCTTCCAAAGACTGTCCACAGGCTGTCTTAGGCTGTGGAGAAGATGTCCTAGGCTGAACAGTCTGCCCAATCCAGAAGAGATCATCTGATGCCCACCATTGGAAATAAATCAGAAGAAGCTCCCCCAAAACACTTAGTAAAAATTGTCTATGATAAAACAGTGCCCTTACACTTTCATAAATAGAGGCTATAGATATAGGGATAGAGAGATAAAAAAATTTTGAATAATCTATTCTTTTTTATACTTGAGGATATATCAGTCCCATCAGCCATGGCAGTTTGGAGCCTCTGAGCTGAAGTTAACAGTAGGCATGATTGAGTTGGAGTCCTGAAAGCTCAACTAACGTTCTACTTCATGAAATCAAACCTCTCTTCTTGCTGTCCAACCTCTGTGTTTTCTTCACATTTAAGAGCTTGTATTCCCCTTACACCTTTAATTTAGCAAAGCCCAAGGGAGAGTCTTATATTATCATAAAACAAATCAGTCCACTTGAATTTCAAGGGTATACATATTTTTTATTTGGAGAGAACAGTTTGAAATTCGTCAATATTAATCCTATGCAGTTGTAAGTATATGTTATTAATTTTCGATTTTCTTGTTTTTGGCTCAGAGGCTCAAGTACATGCTATATTGTTAAATATTCCATTTTAACCCAATATTTATAGTAGATGTGAACTGCCATAAGAATACTGATTTAAAGACAAATTTCTATAAAGGCTATCTCAAACACCTGTTTGAATAACATACAATAAACTGGCTACTATTGCAATCAAAAGTGGAGATGGATAAATAACTTTGCAGTACACATACTGAGGAAGTTTCTGGCACTATTTGCTCCCATCCCACAAGAATCATTGTTTCCAGTCTATATCTAATGGTTATCCACTGTCATAGCTAAACTTGGGTATCTTCTCTTTGAAACTTTCCCTGGCCTTACTGAATTAGTCATCCCCATTTTGTGTGGCCTAAGTTATTATTTCTGATAACTGAGAATGATCTTCGTGATAATTAGTGCTAATGACTGTAACATACTCCATCAATAAAAGATATTGTGAAAAGTTCAGTCGATTGGGACAGGTAAGCCTGAGACTGTAAAAAAGATGAGTCGACAGCTGTAGATTGAGATTGAGTTGTGCAGACAGTTGTAGTTTCAGCTACAACTGTGGGCTTCCAGATATTTTGGAGACTATTTTGGAGAGATTAATTACCTTTAACAGAAATTCTTAGAAATAATGAGTTGAAGTAAACTTGACCCCAGGTGTTTATAATGCTAATATCAATTTCTCACTGAGACCGTCTATATAACTACTGTATTCTCCGTTTTCTTCAGCCAGCAGTGGTGGGTTCATAAAACACCCCTGTAACACTGACTAATATAAACACTCAATAAGAATTCCTTATGAATACTTTATCCAAAGTTCATATGCACTAGTGTGGTGATTCCAGTTGTCTTTAGTTGTTGCCTGTTCTAATTATTCAGTCAACCACCTTAAAAATTGTTGCAAAGTCTGAATTCACTTCTTGCTGTACAATTTCCTTATCTTATATTAATATCATACTAAAAAAAAAATAAATATCAGTAACAGCACAATGTTCTCTTATTATGCTAATGAAAGTCAGACAAGTTGTCATTAATAAACAGAGATAAATGATGGAAAATTTATTTTACATTTATTGGATATTTTCTTAATTATTTGTTGATAGGCTTTATGATTTTAATAAACCCATAGTTTTGTTATGTCTGTGGGTCAGTAAACATTTCATATATATTAAATACAATGATCATATATGCCTATTAGTTAAAATCAGTTTGTTGAACCTACTAACGGACAGGAGTGAGCTTTTTATTTAGTTGGAGCTTTGAGTATTAGAGCAGGAGATATAGATATTAAATCTGAGTGGAGTCAGAAGGGGAAGCATACAGTTCATAGTGTTCCTTAACTTATTAAAAAAAGAAAGAAATAAAAAGGAAAAGCAAAGGAAAAGAAGAAAAGAAAAAAAAAGTTAAGTATCTCTGAATTGAGAATTCTTTACACAGAAACAGTGAGTGGAGGAGAAAACACTGCAGTAGATACGACTGATCTTTTTTTTTATTATTTTTTAAAATTGAAGTTTAGTCAGTTTGCAGTGTGTTAATTTCTGGTGTACAGCATAGTGATTCAGTTATACCTATACATGTATATAGTCATTTTCATATTCTTTTTCATTATAGGCTATTCCAAGGTATTGAATATAGTTCTCTGTACTATACAGTAGGATCTTGCTGTTTATCCATTTTATATATAGTATTTAATATATAGTAGTTTGTATCTGCAAATCCTTAACTCCCAATTTATCTCTCCACCTCCACCTTTCTGCTCTGGTAACCACAAGTTTGTTTTCTGTGTCTGTGAGTCTGTTTCTGTTTTGTAAATAAGTTCTTTTGCCTCTTTTTCTTTTTTAGGTTCCATATATAAGTACTATCATATGGTACTTTTTCTCTTTTTCTGGCTTACTTCACTTAGAAAGACAATCTCCAGATCCATCCATGTTGCTGCAAGTGGCATTAGTTCATTCTTTTTTCAAGACTGAATAATATTCCACTGTAATTTTTGTATCACATCTTCTTTATCCAATCATCTGTGGATGGACATGTAGGTTGCTTTCATGTCTTGGCTATTGTAAACAGTGCTTCCAGAACACTGGAGTGCATGTATCTTTTTGAATTAGAGTTTCTTCCAGATATGTGCCCAGGAGTGGGATTGCCGGACCATATGATAAGTCTGTTTTTAGTTTTTTGAGGAAATCTCCATTCTATTTTGCATAATGGCTGAACCAAGCTACACCTAATAGGTTAAATTTAAGGTTTGGCAATATCCTAGTATATTAACAATAACCCTGTTGTACAGCTCTTCCCAAATTTACCTGATCACATTAATAGCCAGGTACGCGAACCTGCAGAATCATTTGAAGTCTCCAGTAAACGAGTTTGGGAACATGTATTTTAACAAATGCACAAGGTAATTATTTATATTTGAGGAACACAAACTGGGCTTTGGAACAGAAAAATATAATCGAGATTCTGAGCTCTCCTGTTAATTATCTGTCTTCATACATATGTTTTTAAATTAAACTTAGTAGAATTTTAATGGGTGTCTATTATGTTTAGAAAGGACTTGCTTGGTACTATAGCTGAGTGTATTATTTTATAAAGTAGTATTATGTTCAAAAGATGTATGTTCTAATGTCCTTTGCTGCTTTAAAAGGTTGATACCATAAAACAGCTTCATTTGCATTTTTTTTGCTTGTTATCTGTCTGTGTTATTTTCAAGAGATTTGTGGGAGCATAGCTTAATTGGAAAATGCTGAGATGAAAGGGATACATTAGCAGAAGTTTAAGCACATTGGGATTATCTCAATAGCTTTCTGATATACACAATTTCAGACACTCTATTAACCTAATCAAATGAGATACAGCTATGATTACATAAGTCAGTTACACTCAGAGTGAGATTTTTTTTTTTACAGAATGGTATAACAGTATCAATATATAAAATATATGTATTTGACTTTCCAAAATCATTCTGTGGTAATCTGGACTAACGATTTGTAGTCAACAGCTAAAATAATTGACATGGTAAATTCATACTAATTTCCTTCCAAAAATATATAGCTAAAATTTGAATCTCAGAAAATATTTATGTTGCCACCAATATATAATTTTATTAATCTTAATTTATTTTCTGAAAGTGTACTGAAATATATTCTCAGTGTAAATTAGTTGTTGAAATATAGTCATATTAAACATAATCACTAGGTGGTAGGAAGGGATACACTGGAAGTTCAAGATTTGCAGATACAAACTACTATAAATAAAATAGATAAAAAAAACAAGCTTATACTGTATAGCACAAGGAACTATATTTAATATCTTGCAGTAACCTACAATAAAAAAGAATATGAAAACAAATGAATGTACATATATGTCTGACTGAAACATTATGCTATACACCAGAAATTGACACAATGTAAACTGACTATATTTCAATTAAAAAAAGGAAAAAAAATCACTAATTCAGTCAAGAAACAACTTGTATACCAACATTATGGGATGAATTTCAAATGATATGGAAACAATGAAAAGAAAGATATTATACTCTAATTTTATTAGTCACAAGAGATCTAATAATTGACACAATAATCAAATTTGTGATATTACTGAACTGGAAAGCTCTGAAATGATAATTCTTTGTAGGACCATTAGGTTGACTATTAGATATTATGTAACAAAGATGAAATAATCCTATATATTATAGCATTATAATATCAAGATAATTATTTATTGTTCAAGAAAACAAATATTTTCAGTTATCACCCATAAAAAATAGTAGTGAAATATATTTGTGTATAAAATATATGTATAATTGTTTTATATAAAACTGAATTCATTTCTATAGTCTAAGATTTCAGATTTTCATGTAACAAAGTTAAAAATTATGCATATTTAAAAATTTGGTATATATAATATTTTCCCAAATATGGCATGGCAATTAAGAACAGCTCAGCAACATATAAGAATGCCAACATTCTCATTAGCAGTGGAAGGCATTCTCTTTGTCAATCTTATATGTTATTTAAATTTTCATTTTCTGTACTGATACTAAAGATAAGCATCTTTTCTTAACTTTCATGGTGAATTTTCTATTTATGCTCTTATCAGATTTTTCTCCAGACTATATTTCTCTTATTTATTTCTTACAAAATTCAGAATTATTAGTAATTTTATTTCACAAAGGTTGCAAATATTTTGAAAAATCTGTCATTTCCATTTTGACTCTGTATATTTTGCCATATTTAAATTTTTTCATATCATTAAATATGCATTCTTACCTTTTTCATCAAATGGGTTCTCTTTCTGGCATGGGGGAGAATCTACATTTCATGTTTTTTTCAAGCATTTTCCTAATATTTTCTCTAATTTTCGAGTGTCATTTAATTTTTTGCTTTTAATTCTCTGATATGTTGGGAATTACCTATTTATAGCAGTGAAATGAAAAATTAGAAAATGTGCTTCTGTGTTCAGATGGACAATCAATTAAGATGAGATCATTAAATAAATAAACCTCCTTTCCCCACTGAATTGAAATGCAAACATTTCTATATTAAACTTTATGAACTATGTATTCTGTTACACTGATCTAATTCACTATTCCAACGATAATATCATGTTATAATTACAGTGGTTTCTATAGAAAAATTCAGTATCTTGTAAACTCTGTCCTCCGTAATTCTTTTTTCCCCCTTATATTTTCTTGTTTAATGGAACTGTAGACTTCCTTATTAATATTAGAATCTAAAAAACTATACTCAGGGATTGTCAATGGAATTTCATTATACTTATACATTATTTTTGGAGGATTGTTTCTTTCTCTAAATCAGATCTTCTCATTAAGAACATAGTGTAAATCTTCATTTCTTCTTATAGTTTCCACATCCTTGAAAATTGACATTTCCCTCATATAAATCCTGTATACTTCTTATTACATTTATTCCTCAGGCTCTTACGTCTTTGACCACTATTTTGAATATATATTTATGTATGTGTGCTTATTTCTACCTGTATATAGTTTTTGAATTAGAGAAAAACTAGTTTTTGTGTTTATCTCTTTACCCAACTATCTTAAAAATTCTCACTTAAGTGTTTGACTAGAAACTCAAGTTATAATCCTATCATTTTCAAAAAAAATACACTCTTGGCACTTTCCAAAATATGTTTAAATTATCCCTGATCATGTATAACAGTAAGTGAGGAAAAGCCTTCTTCTTCCATTTCTGAATTAGAGAAAAGACTTCAGTAGTTCATCATGTTATCTGATGTTTTCTAATGTGCTTTGAAAATTGATTCAATTTACCTAGTTTCCTTCTATTTCTATTTTGCTTAGAATTTTACTATAAATGACTGATACGTTTTATCATTTAGCTTTCCAGAATATACTGTTAAATTATTTGTTTTTCTTCTTTATTTTTTTTCCTTGCCATAAATTTTCTGGATTAAAAGCTGACTGATCATATTATGTTGTTTGAATAAATTGCTGGATTCAATATATTATTTTGCATGCTCTATTTGTATTTACAAGTGACTATAAATTTGGATGATCTTTATTTCTTAGAATACTAAGTTTATACTAAGTCCCAATCTAAAAAACAAGGAAATTATCTTTTCTGTACTTGGCAAATAGAAGTCAGCTGTTATAGCATTAGAGTTCCATATCCTTTCTTTTAAAGGTGGAGTTTTAATTATCTTTCTGATCTCTTCATTAGTATTTGCCTGTTTGATTTTTTTAACTCCTCTTATGTAAATCTGCTAGTTTATATCTTGCTGGAATCAATTTTTCCAAGATTTTCTAAAGTATTGTGATTGTATTGCATGTCATATTCTCTTACAATTATCCTTTTTTTCATTGCTAGGTTTATTTATTTTTCTCTATTTACGAGTTAAAGTTAAGATGCTTTAGGCAAGTAAAAAAAAATCTGGATAATCAAATAACGTTTATAAACAAGTGATATATTAATTCAAGCTTTATCATAGCTTATTAGTAACTATGTACCTATCTGTGAAAAATCTTATGGATGTAGTGTGATAAAAAATTTTAATAGAAGATAAAAAAGGAAAAGATAAGTAGAAAAATTAAAAAGGTATCAAAGCCTAGTAGTTGTGCATAGACCTCTATGTCCTCAGAGTTTTACTATTAGTCAAGGATTTTCTTGTTTGGATCTCTTGGAACCAAGCAGTTTTCCTCAGTAGTTTGCTCTTTTGATTGACAATAGTAATGCTCTCTATAAAGGTATACTTGGTTTTACCAAACCATGGATTTAATCATTCTACTATAATACAATGCATTAAATCTCATTGAATTGCTTTAAAAAATAAGAGAAGGAAAGAAAAGCGGAGATGGGAAAAGGAAAAGAAAAAGGAAAGGAAAGGAGAGAGAATTCTGTTGATAGGACTGGCCCAGGTCTCATTAATTCAGCAGGTCAACAACATTATTGAGATCCAGCTTCCTTCAATATTTCCCCTCCACCATCCTTAGGATGATGCTTTTCCTCTCAACGCAGTGCTTCTCAAGCTGTAACAGGCATCAGAATCACCTGCAGGGCTTCCTGCAGCACAGGCTTCCTGCTTCGGTAGCTCTGGGCTGGAGTGAGTCAAGATTTTGTATTTCTAACATGTTTCCAGGAGATGTTGATGCTGCTGGATGCACCATAATTTAATAATCTTAGACTGACTCCCCTCATGGCCCTCAAAATAGATGGAAACTTTTCAGGCATTTCACACAGACTATAATAAATAAAATATCCCTATTTAGCATCCATTTTCTCATTTTAGAAACTTTCTTATTTCAAAAGCAACCAAATTACCTTCTCTCTTTGTTAATTTTTGAGAATTTCACTATATATCCATAACAAAATCAAAGTATTTGTAAGATGATTGCATTTATCAGTTTGTTTAGATCTATCAAAATTCACTACCTGGGCTCTCCTGAAGACCTTGCTCACTTGCAGGACAGTAAAAAATTATTTAAGTTTATAAGCAAAAAAAATGGGTAGGATGACCTTGAATAGGGAATTAAGAGAGTCATAAACAACAACAAAAAGTGCTGTAAATTTTGTCTCTTTTTAACATAAATTAAGCTACCAGTAATTTATTGTTCTTGTTCAAAAAATAATTTGATTTTATTGTTCAGTTCTATTATTTCCTTTCTTCCCATATTTTATTAGGAATAATTTAATTTCCCAGTTCATTGGTTTACTTTGTAGTATGTCAATTTATTAAATATTTAACTTACTTAATTGGATTTTTATACTAAATACGTTTACATTAACAATTATTTCTTTAAATACATTCTTGCTAGATTCCCATAGGTCTGCTGATTGGCTTTGCTTTTCATTATTTTCTGGTTTATTTGCACTTATTTTCTTTTGCAATCTCTAGTATCCTCTGGTTATTTTGGAGAATGTTTCTTAGTTTTTAAAAGTGTAAGTCTCCTTTGATCATGTTTCTACTCTTGATTTTTAATTTGACATAAAATATCTACCCTTTGGAACTAAATAAGAGTATCTTTGTAATAAAGTATATGATAGGTTTTTTTAAGGGAAGTATGGATAAAAGAAAGTGTGCATTCTCTGTAGAGATGAAAATTACATATATGTTCTCTAAATTATTTGAAACCTAAATGCTTAATAGAAACTGGCTATTGGAGCTTAATTATCTTATAATAGCTTAATTATCTTATAATACATCAGCTTGAATTTAGTCTTCAATGCCCTTTTGAAGCGTAAACACATAAACATATAAGCTTTTTGATAATGCATTATTGAAATCCTCTGTTACTGTTGTATATTCGTTTTTCTGTATATTTGGCTTCTTACATTCTTAAAATTATCCACTAAACTTGTGCGATTATGAAGTTGTCCTGCATTTCAATTTTTTAAAAATTTATTTGGCTTTTTGTCATTGGTTTATAAGTGTTTAGTATCTTCGTGGATTTAAAATTTTTTAAGTACGTACTCCTCTTTCTCCTACAGAATGCTTTTGGCCAGTAGCTGCAATTTGTCTGATATTTATATTGCTATGTATGATTTTTTCCCTTCATTTTCATTTGCTTGGCAAATGAAAGCTTTAGCTTTAATTTTTAGGTTTGTTTCTCATGAATGACATCTACCTTATTGCCTTTTCCTAAGACACAGAGGACCCTCCACGCCCTGCATCTAACGATGCAGACCACGTCAGATCAAATCTCCATCCCGTTGGTTGAATCCACGGATGCAGAACTCCAGAAGACAAAGGGCCAGGGTACTATGCCGTTTAATGTAAGGAACTTGACTGAGCATCCGCAGACGTTGGCTGAGTCCCCCAGGGAGGGGCTGTGTTCTGGAACAAATGGCCCATGGATAATAAGGGAAAATCATACCAATCTTATAGGTTGATTTTATTCTAGAGTTGGGACTCAATTTCTTTTTCTTCCACAGGGAACACAGCTCACAACTTGTTCAACCTATCTCCCACCTTTTTGAGAACCAGCAGAAGAAGTTCTGTAGCCAAAGATGGCATACAGTTAAATATTCTCATCCCTCAAGTGGTTAAACACATGCTGATAATTTAGTTAATCCTACAGATTTCCAGGGGAATTAGGTTCTTCTTTACATTTCAAATAGGGCATTGAAGATTAAATTGAAGCTGATGTATTATAAGATAATCAGGTTCCAACAGCCAGTTTCTATTAAGCATTTAGGCTTCAAATAATGTAGAGAACAGTCTGGTGACTCCAGTTTTACTGAAAGTTTGTAACTTCTCTGAGAAGGGCCCATTCGCATTCCTCTCAGGCCCTGCATCACTGCAGTTCTTCTAATATTTGCCCTGGGCAAAAGGGCACCTTAGCCTAGACACCCAGCCTGACAACATCTACATTTTGATAAAGGAGTCAACCAGTCCGCATTTAGTGGAAAAACTGACATTTGATTTTGTTCCTCTTGATAATACCTATTACCAGGCTACATTTCTGCTCATTCATCTCTTACTTTTCCTATTTATTAAATTCAGCTCTGATCTTTCCCTTTCTTATCAATAGTAAATAGAGCCGTATTTCTTTAGTCTTTCAGATTACCCTCTCATCCAGATGATTTATTCACCAACTGCTTTTCCATCAGAATGAAACATTTTGAATACTTTTACTTTGCTGCTCTACTCCCCAACATGAAATCTTAAATTAAAATTATTTTACTTGCTTAATTTATCCTGATTATACCGCCAAAATGTAAAATGTCTTTGTTCTGGGTTATTATGTATTTTGTCTTGCATATTTCATCTTCTGTTTTAATAATCATTAGTTAATTACTTATTTTTACCTATGTTTCAATATTACCATCTGAATTTAAGCATAGATAGTGTAAGACTTCTTACTAGTCACTGTTTGCAATGTATCTTTTATATCTTTATACGTATCTTTTATATCTTTATATATCTGCACCAATGCAACTGACATTTGATTACAGTACATAGTGGTGAATATTTTCTGAGTTCTTGCATGTCTAACTATGTAGCACTTTGATGTTGATAGTAAAGAGATACATTGGCTGGATGAAGGATGTGGGGTTGCTGTCATATTCCCTGTCTGTAGATGTTCTCCCAATGTCTTTAGCTTCTAGTATATCAAATGATATATCTGTAAGTAAGTTTTATTTGGTCTGAAGTTTGGTTAAACATCCATTTATCCAGGAAATATAGAAATATTACTGTTGTGCCTTAAAAGAAGTCTTTAAAATTAATTTTCTAGAAAAAATTTTAAGCCAAGATTTTCTTCAATTTAGGGAAATTCTCTAATGTTCAATTACCATCTCTGCAGTATTTTTCTGTTATATAGTTTTCTTTATTTGCATTTGAGATTTCCTTTACTTGCTCTCTGTGCCTGTTATTTTCCCACATGAATTCCATTTGCATACATATTATAGACAGAAAGAAAAGATACCATTTTTAATATACATATATACATATGATTTTATTTTCCTCAGTAATTTTCTATTACTAATAGTAAAAACCCTGTTTTTCAGTTGACCTACTACTTTTTAAAATTTGAAAACCTTGGGATTTCATTTGTTTCAGAAAATCATTGTGCATATGTGTGAGCTTTCTCATGACTGTTACTGCTGTTAACTTTTTTACAGTGAAATCCTGTATTTTTCTGGTGAAACTGACTGGCTTCTACATGCTGAGACTTCAGCATCTTGAGGGCCTCATGATTTGCCTGTGTTCTGGAAGAAAAGCTCAGTCTTTCATCTGCCATGGGCCCTATTCTCACACTCCTTACAAAGAACAAAGTACCACTTCTATTTTTCCTATAGACATACAGGCAGAAATGCTGAGGTCAGATGAATGTTTTGGGATCTGCCTAATTTCATCACCATCTAAAAGAATTTAGGAAGAAGAATGCATACAGATGGCAACAACTAAAAATGTGTTATGTGCCCCAGCATTGTTATGAGTTTTTAAAACACATTAATCATTTAATTCTTATAACAACCTTGTATAATAGGTCCATTTTATATGTGAGCAAATTGAGGCACTGAAGGATTGGCATTACACAACGTTGCCAATATCACTCTGCTGGTAGAATAAAGGAAACAAGATTAAACCAAGGAGGTCTAAATCATAATCAGAACTATCATACTTTATTACTTACTTCATTAGTTTCCTATCACTTTTTTCTCCATCTGCATACAACGTACACAAAACATAAGCTCGGATCATCTGTTTGTCTATTTTACACATACTTTATTTTCAGGAAGAAAAACTTTTGTTAGGATTTGGGAATATAAACGAGACCACACAAACAGTTAAGAGCTTATAGTCTAATGGGCTTGCTAAAAATAAAATCAATTTTTAAATATTAATCCCAATGCTGATATACATAAGCATGTGTATGAAGAGAGAAAGAGAGCAAGAGATTTATTTATTTTCATAAAACATTTTCAAACTGCTTATAAACAGCTTATTTTACCAAGTTAACTATTTATCTACCTAAAAGATGACAACAGTTAAAAATAAAATGGATCATAACAGTAGTGACTCATGTAAATATTAATTTTACTTTAGTGCATGGTTTCTCAACCTAGGTACTTTTCGTGTTTGGGGCTGAATAATGCTCCTGTGGGAGGGGCTGTACTGTGAACTGTGGAATATTTAGCACTAACCCTATCCTCTACCCAGTACATGCTAATCACACCCACTCCACAGTTGTTACAACCAAAAATCTCTCCAGACATTGCCAAATATCCTTTGAGGGAGAAATTGGTCTTAGTTAAGAATCATTGCTCTAGTGTACTTCTACAAGGATGCCATTCTTTATAATAAGAAGAAAGAATTTTTATATTTAAAGATTTTAATGGGGGAAAATGGCAATTTAAAAATTTAAAGAATCCAGTTGTTCACCTGCCAGTGCCAGTTCTTACCTCAGGCAGGTTTAGTGATAATTCCTTAGTGGAAATATCTTTTCTAAATGATTTTAATTCATGATCTCTATAGGATCATTCACAAGGGTCTGTCTCGAGCTCTATCAGTTGTGTCTTCTGTTAAGTTTCTTGAAATAATACCTGTAATTCATTATGTAGGTAATTGCATTCAGCTTAGATCTGGTATTTCCTCCAGCTGGGATTGAGATTTCTAAGTTCCCATAACTGGGCTTCCACACAACATCTAGATAAGCAGTCCTATAGGACACTTGCTCTTCAGTATTTGATAAGTCACTGGGTCTGAGAGCAGAGCATCTACTGAAATGGAGGTGAGAGAAAACAGACACTAAGGGTATATGCTCCAGTCTTTATCTGTTGAAACTATGCCTTTAACATTGGTGCTTCACTCCGTTGAGTATCAACTTGCAGCCTTTACTCAGCTCCCTAAGCCTGGCATCTAGCCATTTTAGTTTGTTCACTACTGGCAAAGACACTTTTATGTTGAAGAAAGGCATTAGTAGATCAGTCACATTTTTAGCACAAATTTGTGCTACCAGAGCTTTGCATGGATTAATTCATATAGTGCTTAGAATAGTACCTGACACTCAATAAGGAATGTAAGTGAAGTCATCCCACCATTAAATTTTTGAACTTCTTAAGTCTATGTTAATTCCTAAGCATTTATAATAAGTTAGCCATTCATCAATGTTGCATTGTATAACCATAGATAGTCTTGTGATTTATTGGAGTGGCCACAAATATAGACAAATAACTTTCTAAATCAGAATGTGTGCTCTCTCCTGCTTGACTTATTATGACGGTTCTCTCTAGCAGTCACTCTACCCTTGAAGGACAGTTTTGTTTACTATACTTTATATGTGATACCTAAGCTTGCCCCTGAGTGTTTACCTATGCTTCACTTACAGAAAAGTACTTGGATGTTGTACCAGGAGTATGATATGACTCAAACCCAAATAACATATTTAAAATAAAAATAACACCTATAACATCCTAATATTCCACCAATCCTCCTTTCTCAATGAGAAAAGTTATTGCTCCTCCTAAATGACTCTACTTACTTTGCAACAACCCAAGTATTGAAGTTTTCTTGGACAATAAAGTCCCTTCAAAATCTTTATATCTAAGGCTAGAACATAGCAAATTTCAAGCTGTGAGATCTAGTTGTCACATCCTTGAAATCAGTTCCAGGTCTAAAGCAAGAAAAAGCAAGCATGTATAAACTTCTATTTTCAGATGACGAAACACAATGTTTCTGAATGGAAAAAAAAAAAAAAGCAAGTTCTTGGTCAGCTAAAATCACTTACTGCCCCAAATAATATATGTGCATTTATAATTAGCTGTGTCACGTATATATGATTATTTTATAATATTGTAACTATAAAAGGATATTTAAAAAATTATTTGACAAGGAATTTAGAATTACACACTTGGTAGGTGGAGTTGGTTTCATCCATGCCTGATTGAGGCATCAGTTTTACTGATGTAGCTAAATACTATCTATTGCCCTTGGATCTGCAATTTTAGTTCTGGGTCCATTAATTATTGATTATATTATTTTGGCCAAATTGCTTCTTTTCTCTAAGCTTTAGTTCCCCCATTGTATTAGTCAGGGTTCTCCAGAGAAACAGAGGGAACAGGCTAAATAAAGATTCATATAGAAAGATGTCTACTGTGAGGGACTGGTTTGGACAATTATGGAGACCAAGGAGTCCCTTGATTTGTTGTCTGCACACTAGAGTCCCGAGAAAGCTACTGGTGTAGTTCGAGTTCTAACCTGAAATCGTGAGAATCAGGGGAACCAATAATAGTAAGTCCCAGTCTGAATCCAAAGGAGCACAAATGTCTGAAGTTGGGAGAAGATGAATGTCCCAGCTCAAGCAAGAGAACAAATTCACCCTTCCTCTGCCGTTTTGTTCTGTTTATGTCCTCAGTGGACTGGAAGATGCCCACCTGCATTGGTGAGGGTCGTCTTTTTCCTTCAGTGCACCAATTCAAATGCTAATCTCTTCCAGAAACACCCTCACAGACACACCCAGAAATATTTTACCAGCTTTCTATGTAAAAAATCCTTTAGCCTGGTCAAGTTGACACCAAAATTATCCATCACACCTAACCATAAAATAAGAATTATATTTGAAATCTTAAGTTTGTTGTGAACATTAAAGGAGATAATGCATGCCAACAGTCACAAGATAGGGCAAAATGTAGTGTTTAATATGTTAGCCGCTGACAGCATTCCAGTGTATCTCATCATTTAAATACAAGATGGGTAGAGATTCCTCTTGAGGGCAAATGTACAAGATCTTGATAATGATCCTGCCACCTCACACTGTGCCCAGACACCAGTCCCAAGACAGATTATAAGAATAGATTAATGGACCACTTAAAAATTAATGTACTCTAGTTAGTAGCTATTTATGCGATGGGGTAGTCCAGGCACTATGATGTTCTTAATTTAGCACTGGATCTCAAGCTGTCAGAGTGACTGTTTCTGGCACTGCGTAAAACTGACTCTAGAACCAAATCCAGCCCAATTACTTGCACTTGAAGGGCAATGGCTCTCTGTGTGTGAATTTAAAAAATTATTTCTCTAATGCTATAAACTTTGAACTTGCCCTTTTCTAGGAAGTTTTACGATAGAATATCCCATATTAAATGTAGTCAAAGGGAAGAAACTGCCTCAAGTAATCACTAGTATATTGCAATAGTATAGGGAGAAATGTTCGTGCTCCTTTCAGTATCCTCACATTGCAGTCCTGGCCCATGGATGGCCATCTGACTACACATCAGATTTGGAGGAAATTCCCCTTTTAATCCTCTTATTTATCCCTCCCCATGATGGGGGCTCCTAGTGTTATTGACGAAAGCCTGACTGAGGCAATGGGCACACTAATGGGCAAGAATCCTATTAATACATGAAATATAAGTGAAGCTAATGCATAGTATCTCCTTTTACGGACTTTAACTTCTTTACTTCTATGTGGCAAAGCACATCTGGTGTGGCCTATTTTGCCAGATTTGGCAACTCTCCAAGTACTTTCTTTCTCTTTTGAAGCAAGGTAAGTAATGCAGCTGGCCAGTCTTGAAGTCTGCCCATTAGAGCTAGTGTTTTCTCATAATATATAGGCACACCTGAGCAAATGAACGCAAATTTTCTTTTTAGAGTAAGAAGCAGGAGGCCCCACTTAATATCAAGCAAAAGCCATGTTTTCTAATCTAGCTTTGATTATATCTTTCTACTGGGAAATCAGAATCTTGGATATTTTTTACCACAATATTTTCCATTTAACTGTTTTCTTTGGTTGTATATCCTGTATTGGAAGCAGACCAAAGGAGAGGAGTGTTGAGTGACCTCAAACCTATTACAGCCTGGGTAATATTCTAAGATCGGCATTCATGGCAGCGATGGCGGAGTTGGCTCTGAGAAAGAGAAGGGGCAAGCAGGTGATCAGAGCCTCAGCTCTATGAATTGTCTAGGTTTTAGCAGGCTGTGTTAGCAATACAGAAGTTCACAAACGAGCCACAAGATACAAATAATATTTGAATTAGAATTTCCTGAAGTGATAGGTTACAGAATTGGACCTCAAGCATATACCTAGATTCAGGTCATCCCAGTGGGTATAGTACATTATGGGCACGTTACAGAAATCTTGAGTTTATTAGAAAAAATAATCAGAAGGAACTTCTGTAAACTGCTAGAATTTTATCAGAAAAATAGGATGTAGTCATTTAAAGATTTTCTTCTTAAATGACCTTACTCTGTGTTTGTGATTTGGATATTTGTTCTCCCTAAGGGTTAAAAAAGAAAAAAATTAGAACACAACAGCAACAATAGAACATTTTCCTGAAGATTATTTTATTCACTATTTGACACACCCAACTTTGTGAGTGAGTGAGGAGAAGCAATATTACCTGCTAATATAAAGGACATTCATTTACTAAGGGTCTCATCTAGAAGAACCATATCCCACAGTTTCCCTCTTCCTTATACTGCATTGACCCTGAATGATTCCAAGTGGCTTTTTATTTCTTACATTTAAAACTCTGAAGGTCTGCATATATTTACAGCTGAACACAGGCCTTGAATTTTTAATCAGGTATCCCAGTCTCATTATTCCCTCATTATACTGTAATTGTACATTGGGGAAACTGTCAGAAATGTCACATTACATGATTTCTAAATAACTTCCAGTGGGTGGATTATTACAGAATGACAGCAGAATGTGTGCACGTGAGAACTTTGCCCATAGATGAACCAGAAGTCTGTGGCAAAGATTTTTATTTGCAAAAGCTGATTGTCAGTTTATTCAGATTTTATACAGGGAAAACGGACTATATTGTAGTGCCTGAAAGGGTATATATTTGAGTAGGACAAATCTTCATTTAAATTCCATTCTGCTTTCTACTGGCTGTTAGACACTGAGCAAGTTTCTTAATATCTCTGAACCATTTTCCTCTTTATATATAGTTTAAATAATAGCTCACCAGTTGAATTTAAGTATGAAATAAGATGATTTATGTAAATGATTTAGCACAGTGCCTTGCAAAGTATTCAAAATTGTTTTATTATTATATTATTATACATATATTTATAATTGCTCTAATATAATAAATAAGCTGTATGATTCAATCAATGCATTTTTAATTATTACTAAAATGTGTCAAGCACTCTAGTAAGTTTGGGAAATTTGAAAATAAGCAAATGCTTTGTTTATAAGCTTCTGGGGAGGTAAATACTAATCAATCAATCAATCAATCACACAAATTAACATAAAATTACAGTTGTGATTAGTGACAAGGAGAAATGTATCATATTAAGGTTGAGTCTTTAAAGTTAAAATTAAATTAACTTTAAAACAATGGTTTTATAGGACTTCTTAAGCATTTTAATAATTTTTCTAAAGGCAAGAGAAGTCAATAATGTGTTTAAAATAAGATGCTAATATGATCAAAGATTTGTGTCAAAAAGTTGCCTCTGATCACAGTCTGAAGAAACAGCTATAAAGAGTGTAAGAGTGGATAAGGAAAGGTGACAGATGGTGGCAGATTTTGGTTGTGGATATTGAGACACGTCAAAGATTTTGAAAAAATTTATGGTATAAATTGACTGAACTTGGCAATAAATGAATAAGGATGATGGAAAGTAGATGTCACTGGTGACACCAGCTTACTGACATGCCTAATGAGATGGATGGTGCTGCCACTGCAATAGCACCCATAGTAATTAATAATGATAATGATTTATTTGGAAAATAGCCTGTTAACCTAAGGGCTGAGCAATCACTTTTACCATTCCTATTGCGATTAAACATGTCCTCTATGAACCTAACTCATGGTTTAAAATGAGTTAGAACAGAAAACAGTTGAATGTTGAGGATATGAGAAAAATGCCATTGTTTCCAATAATTTCTGATCTTGAAAAATGCAAATACCAAAAACCTATAAGTAGTTCTGTTTCTGTTCAAGAGTAATGAGGATCAGATTTACTTCCTGCTTAAAACAAACAGACAATATCAAACAATGGTTTTAAAGTCACTGGGTTTTAGGTAAGTTTAGTGATCCCTGAGAGATGAGATGAGAAACAAATAAGACGCACTCTGTGAACATTCAAAGCCTTAGACTTGGATGGATTACAGGTATGGTGCAGAGAGCATGAAACCAGACAGACTCCAGTGTACTCCCTGAGTGGCAGAAACAGAGCTGAGACTACAGAAAGATCAAGATAGCTATTTCTTTCACAAGAAAAACTATAAATAGGAGAGAACAGTACAGAGAGAAAACTTCAAAAATCTAGAAATTTTTCTCTTTGAGTATTCAGCTGACTATTGATGAGCACATAAGGGTAAAGTATCCACCCAGAACTAAGAAAAGAAGTACTCAAACAGGTTTCAGACAAGAGTATCTGATATTCATGCAAGACTGGGAATAGTGTCTGTTCCCATCGGTTAGACTGGAAAACCTCATGACGCACGAAGCATGGGGTAGTACACTGAGGGTCTGCCTCTACAGTGGGGCCTAAAAAAGAAGGACCTGAAAGGATCAAACTGTTTTTAAGTAAATCAACAGAATCCAAGAAAAAGCTCAAAAAATGTATAGGAATACAAAATAATCCAGCACCAAACAATGTAAAAATCACAATGTCTAGTATACAATAAGAAATTAAAAGGCATGCAAATAAACAGGGAAATACAACTATAACAATGAAAAATTTGTCAATCCATAGAAACATACCCAGAACTAATAAAGATGTTAGAATTAGCAGATAAGGACATTGAAACAGTTATTATAATTCTATCAATATATTCACAAAGTTAAGCAGAGATACAGAAGATATAAAGAGAATGCAAATCTAAATTCTAGAGATGAAAATTACAACGTACAAGAGGAAAAGTTCTCTATATTGAGTAGAGACTGAAGAAGAAATGAACAGTGAACTTATAGACATAGCAATAAAATATTAAAAATGAAACAGAAAACAAATTTAAAATAAATAGAAATTAATGGAAGTCAGTAATCTATGGAACAACTTCAAATGATCTAATATATTTATAATTTGTGTCTCCCAACAAGGGAAAGCATTTGTATGAAGAGGAAAAATATATATTTGAAGAAAAATTGATGAAAATTTTTAAATTTTAAGGACATATGTAAACTCACATATCCAAGAAGTTTAAGAAAAATAAGAAAAATTGCACCAAGGCAGATCATAATTAAATTGACCTAAACCAGTGCTAAAGAAAAAATATGCCTCAAAAGTAACCAGAAAAGAAAAAGGAAACAGGAAAAATATGAGGCTGACTGAAGATCTCTTGACAAAACCAATACAAGCTAGAAGACAACAGCGTAACATGTTAAAAGAACTGAAAGAAAAAAAAGTCAACCTAAAGATCTACACTAATCAAAAATAACATTCAGTTATACATATACACACATGAATTTTTTTAAGATTCTTTCTCATTATATGTTATTACAAGGAATTGAATATAATTTCCTGTGCTATATAGTAGGTTTTTGTTGTTTATCTATTTTATATAAAGTATATCTGTTAATGACAAACTCCTAATTTACCCTTCCCCAACTCTCCCCTTTGGTAACCACAGTTTGATTTCTAGGTTCATGAGTCTATTTTTGGTTTATAAATAAGATATGTATCTTTTTTTTAGATTCTACATGTAAGTGGTATCATATGATATTTGTCTTTCTCTTTTTGGCTTACTTCAATTAATATAATAATCTCTAGGTCCAACCATGTTGCTGCAAATGGCATTATTTTATTCTTTTTTTAAGACTGAGTAATATTCCATTGTGTGTGTGTGTGTGTGTGTGTGTGTGTGTGTGTGTGTGTGTGTGTGTGTAATGCATACCACATCTTCTTTATCCAGTCATCTGTTGATGGATGTTTGGATTGTTTCCATGTCTTGGCTATTTAAAAAATGCTGCTATGAACATTGGGGTGCATATGTATTTTTGAATTATAGTTTTCTCTGCATATATGCCCAAGAGTGGGATTATTGGATCATAGGGTATGTCTATTTTGAATTTTTAAAGGAAACTCCATACTGTCCTCCATAGTGGCTGCACCAGTTTACATTCACACCAACAGTGTAGGAAGGTTCCCTTTACTCTACACCCTCTCCAGTATATATTATTTGTAGACTTTTTAATGATGACCATTCTGACTGGTGTAATGTGATACCTCATTGTAGTTTTGATTTGCATTTCTCTCATAATTAGCGATATTGAGCACCTTTTCATGAGTCTGCTAGGCATCTAGATGTCTTCTTTGAAGAAATGTCTATTTAGGTCTTCTGCCCATTTTTTGATTAGGTTGTTTGGTTTTTTTGATATTAAGCTGTATGAGCTGTTTGTATATCTCGGAAATTATTCCCCTGTTGGTCGTGTCATTTGCAATTATTTTATCCCATTCTGTAGGTTGTCTTTTTGTTTTGTTTGTGGTTTCCTGTATTGTGCAAAAGCTTTTAAGTTTAATTAGGTCCCATTCATTTATTTTTGCTTTGATTTCCATTACTTTAGGAGCTAGTTCAAAAAAAATATTGCTGCAATTTTTGTCAAGGAGTATTCTGCCTATGGAGTTTCCTCTGGGATTTTTATAGTATATGGCCTTATATTTTGGTCTTTAATCCATTTTGAGTTTATTTTTGTATATGGTGTTAGAGAATGATCTAATTTCCTCCTTTTACATGTAGTTGTCCAGTTTACCTAGCACCACTTATAGAAAAGACTGCTTTTTCTCCATTGTATAGTCTTACCTCTTTGATGTAGATTAACTGACCATTAATGCATGGGTATATTTCTGAACTTTCTATCTTGTTCCATTAATCTGTATCTATTTTTGTGTCAGTACCATACTGTTTTGATTACTGTAGCCTTGTAGTATAATCTGAAGACATGAAGCATGATTCCTCCACCTCTAATCTTCTTCATCAAGATTGTTTTGGCCCTTCATGGTCTTTTGTGTTTCTATACAAATTTTAAAATGTTTTGTTCCAGTTCTGTGAAAAATGTCATTAGTAATTGATAGGGATTTGCATTGAACATGTATATTGTCTTGGGTAGTATGGCCATTTTAACAATATTTAGTCTTCCAATCTAGGAACATGGTGTATCTTTCCATCTGTTTTTATTGTCTTCAATTTCTCTTCTCAGTGTCATAGTTTTCAGAGTACAGGTTCTTTGCATCCTTAGGTAGGTTTATTCCTAGATATTTTATTGTTTTTGATGTGATGATAAATGGGATTGCTTCCTTAACTTCTTTTTCTGGTGTTTCATTGTTCGTATATAGAAATGCAACTAATCTCTGTATGCAATTTTGTATCCTGCAACAAATTTGCATTTGTTTATTTATTGATGAATAAATAAACCAATTTATTTATTGATGAGCTCTAGTAGTTTTCTGGTTGCATCTTCAGGATTTTCTATGTATAGTATTATGTCACCTGCAAACAGTTTTTATTTCTTTCCCAATTTGGATTCCTTTTATTTCTTTTTCTTCTCTGATTGCTGTGACTAGGACATCCAAAATTTCCTTGAAAAAAATGACGAGAGTGGGCATCTGGGTCTTGTTTCTGATCTTAGAGGAAATCTTTCAACTTCTTACCATTAAGTATGACATTAGCTGTGGGTTTGTCATATATAACCTTTATTATGTTGAGGTATGTTCCTTCTATGCCCACTTTCTGGAGAGTTTTTATCATACATGGATGTTGAATTTTATCAAAAGATTTTTCTGCATCAACTGAGATGATCATATGGTTTTTATTCTTCAATTTGTTAATGTGCTGTATCACATTGATTGATTTGAAGATATTGAAAAATCCTTGCACCCTGGGATAAATCTCACTTGATCATGGTTTATGATCCTTTTAATATATTATTGGAATCTATCTGCTGGTATTTTGTTGAAGATTTTTGCATCTGTATGCATAAATAATATTGGCCTGTGATTTTCTTTTTTTGTGATATCTTTGTCTGGTTTTGGTATCAGGATGATGGTGGCCTCAAAGAATGAGTTCAAAAATATTCCTTCCTCTGCAATTTTTTGGAATAGTTTCAGAAGGATAGGCATTAACTGTTCTCTAAATGATAGAAGTCCCCTGTAAAGCCATCTGGTCAAGGACATGTGTTGTTGTTGTTGAAAGTTTTTAAATTACTGATTCAATTTCAGTGCTGGTAATTGGTCTGTTCAGTCTTAAGAGATTGTACCTTTCTAAGAAATGGTCCATTTCTTCTAGGCTGTCCATTTTGTTGGCATATAATTGCTCAGTAGCCTCTTAAAATCCTTATATTTCTGTGGTGTTGGTTGTAACCTTCTCCTTTTTCATTTCTGATTTTATTAATGTGGGCCCTCTCCCTTTTTTTCTTAATGAATCTGGATAAAGGTTTATCAATTTTATTTATCTTTTCAAAAACACAGTTTTAGTTTTATTGATCTTTTCTACTTTTGTTAGCCTCTATTTTATTTATTTCTGCTGTAATCTTTATGATTTTTTTTCCCTTCTACTAACTTTGGGTTTTGTTTGTTCTTCTTTCTCTAATTGCTTTAGATGTAAGGTTAGGTTGCTTACTTGAGACTGTTCTTGTTTCCTCAGGTAAGCTTGTATCATTATAATCTTCCCTCTTAGAACTACTTTTGCTATGTCCCAGAGGTTCTGGATCATCATGTTTTCATTTGTCTCTAAGTATTTTTTGACTTCCTCTTTGATTTCTTCAAGGACCCATTGGTTGTTTAGCAGCATATTGTTTAGCCTCCACATGCTTGTGGGTTTTGCAGTTTTTCTTCTTGTAGTTGATCTCTAATCTCATATTGTTGGAGTCGGAAATGATGCTTGATTTGATTTGATTTGTTTTCTTAAATTTACTGAGGCTTGCTTTGTGGCCCAGCCTGTGATCTACCTTGAAGAATGTTCCATGTGCACTTGAGAAGAATGTGTATTCTACTGGTTTTGGATGGAATGTTCTATAAATATCAATTAAGTCCATCTCGTCTAATATGTCATTTAAGGCCTTTATGTCCTTATTGATTTTTCTGTCTGGATATCTGTCCATCGATGTAAGTGGGGTGTTAAGGTCCCCCACTATTACTGTGTTACTGTTAATTTCTCCTTTTATGTCTATTAACAGTTGCCTTATACGTTGTGGTGCTCCTATGCTGGGTGCATATATATTTAGAATTGTCACATCTTCTTGGATTGATCCCTTGAACATTATGTAGTGTTCTTCTTTGTCTCTTGTAACAGTCTGTATTTTAAAGTCTATTTTGTCTGATATTAAGTAATGTGACTCTGGCTTTCTTTTGACTGTTATTTATGTGGAATACCATCTTCCATCTTCTCACTTCCAGTCTTTATGTGTCTCAAGATATGGAGTCTCTTGTAGGCAGAAAATATTGGGGTCTTGTTCTTGTATGCATTCAGCCAGTTTTTTGGTTGGAGCATTTAGTACATTTACATTTAAGGTAATTATCGATATATATATGTTCTTATTGTCATTTTGCTAATTATTTTGGACTTGTTTTAGTAAATGTTTTTCTTCCTTTTATTCTTTTGGTCTATTTTATTGCAATTTGGTGGCTCTTTAGTGTTATGTTTGGATTCCTTTTTCTTTTTTTGAGTATATATCTATTATAGATTTTTGGTTTGTGGTTACCATAAGGTTTTGTTATAACATTCTCTCTCTATATATATATATGATTGCTTTAATTTGCTATCTTATTTTCAAATGTATTTTAAGTATCCTGCATTTTTAATCTCTTCCCCTTAAAATTACTGGTTTTGATATCATATTTTACATTTATTTTGTGTATCTCTTAACTGTTAACTGTGGATACAGATGATTTTACTACTATTGTTTTTACCTTTCCTACTAGTTTGGACAAGAATAATTTCCTGCCTCTACCATGTTTGCCTTTACCAGTGAGCTCTTTGTTTTGTAATTTTCTTATTTCTAGTTTTTCTTTTCTGCCTAGAGAAACCCCTTTAGCATTTGTTGTAAAGTTGGTTTGGTGGTGCTAAATTTTTTTAGCTTTTCTTATCTATAATCTGAATGAGAGCTTTGTAAAATGAGTATTCTTGGTTGTATATTTTTCCCTTTAATCACTTTAAATATATCATGCCACTCCCTTCTGGCCTGCAGAGTTTCTCCTGAAAAATCAGTTGATAGTCTTATTGGAGTTCCCTTGTATGTTATTTGTTGCTTTTTCCTTGATGCTTTTAATATTCTCTCTTTATCTTTTATTTTTGACATTTTCATTATTCCTCTTTGGGTTAATCCTGTATGGGACTTTCTGTATTTCCTGGACATGGGTGACTGTTTCCTCCCCCAGGTTAGGGAAGTTTTCAGCTATTTTCTCTTCAAATATTTTCCCAGGCCCTTTCTCTCTTTCTTCTACTTCTAGGACCCCTATAGTGCAAATGTTAGTGCACCTTATAATGTCCCAGAAGTCTCTTAAACTTTCTTCATTTCTTTTCATTTTTTTTTCTGTTCTTTGGCAGTGATTTATTCTACTCTGTCTTCCAGATCATTGATTCATCCTTTTGCCTCTTTTAGTCTACTCTTTGTTCCTTTTAGTGTATTTTTCAGTTAAGTTATTGTATTCTTTGTCTCTGATTGGTTGTTCTTTATTTTTTGTATTTCTTGCTAACAGCTTCTATCTTTTCATCCATTCCTTTCCCAAGGTCTTTGATCATCCTTATGATCGTAACTCTGAACTCTTCCTTGGGTAGATTGCTTATCTCCACATCACTTAGTTCTTCTGGGGTTTTATATTGTTCCTTTGTTTGGAAGTTATCCTCTGCTGCCTCACTTTGTTTAAATTTCTATTTATATCTTTATGTATGTGGCAGGTTAATTACATTTCTCAATCTTGGAGAAGTAGCCCATTATACAAGACATCCTGTGCATCCCAGCAGTGCACTGTCTTCTCAATATCCAGAAGCTTGTGGCCAACTAGTTCCAGGGTAGATTCTGACCTGTGTTTGCAGACTTGTTATGCAGGTTGCGAGAATGATGTTTTCTAGCTACTGATGTCTGCCCCCTTGTGGGTGAGACTGGTCTAGAGGCTTGTGCAGTCTTCCTCTAGGGAGGGGCTGGTGCCCGCCCACAAGTGGGTGGAGCTGGGTCTTAGCCTTCTGGTGGGGCAGAAAGAGGACGAAGGGTGTTTCTAGAGGCACCTATGAGGTCAGGGATTCTTTAGGTAGTCTGTCAGCTGATGGGTGGGGATTTGTCCCACCTAGTTAGCTGTTTCGCCTGAGGCATCCCAGCACTAGAGTCTGAAAAATGTTGAGAGGGTTTAAGTCATGGTGCTGATGTCCAAGAAAGATGTCAGCCACCCAGAAGGAGACTGCATTCAGATGAACACCCCTCAGTGTTTGCCACAGTGTCTATGTCCACAGGTTGAGCCACAGCTACCCTACACCCCTACAGGAGACTCCCAAGGCCAGAAGGTAGGTCTGGCCCAGGCTCCTGTGAAATTACTGCTTTTGCCCTTGGTCCCAGGTGAGCATGAGGTTTTCTGTGAGATCCTTAAATGCAAAGTCTGTTTCTCCCAGTCCCACCAAGCTCCTGTAATCAAGCCCCACTGGCCTTCAAAGCCCAACATTCTGGGGGCTCACTTCCTGGTGCTGGACCACTGAGCTAGGGAGCCTGATATGGAACTCAGAACTCTCACAATCATGGGAGAATTTCTACAATATAATTATTCTCAAGTTTGTGGGTCACCCACCCAGGGGGAATGGGACCTGGTCATATCACAAATTCACGACTCCTATCAGGACTGTTGTGCTTTCTTCTTTAAATTTTTAGCTATAAAAGATCTTTTCTGGTACTTGTCAGCCTTTTTTTAATCAATAATTTTTCTGCAGTTAGTTCTGATCTTGCTGTGTCTGTGAGAGGAAGTGACCTCTTTCTGCTCCATCATCTTGACTGCCAGTCCCTCTTCTTCTGTGTCGAAGTCAGTCGAACCACAGGAAGATAGCAGGCTGGAGAACTGGAGTACAGGCTTCCCCTCCAGGCAGAGCAGCCCAGCAGTGGGTTATTCCAAAAGATTTTTTTTACTATTTAATTTTTTTAAATGCTGTCTTTTAAAAAAATATTAAAATGTATTTGGGATTTAGAGCATATATAAAAGTAAAATGTGTGAGATTATCACCAGAAAGGGAGGAAATGAGAGTATAGCATTATATAGTACTTATTCTACAGGTGAAGTAATGTATCACTAAAAGGTCAAATATGACATGTTAAAAATTATATATATGTAAACATATATTTATATATATAAAGATATATTTATACAGGCGTACCTTGGCGATATTGCAGGTTTGGTTCCATACCTTTACAATAAAGTGAATATGGCAATAAAATGAGTCACATGAATTTTTAATTTCCCAAAGCGTATAAAAGTTATGTTTACACTATAGTCTAGTCTATTAAGTGTGCAATAGCATTATGTATAAAAAACAATGTACATAACTTAAGTAAAAAAAACTATCGCTAAAAAATGTTAACCATATCAGCCTTCAGTGGGTTGTAATCTCTCGCTATAGTAACATCAAAAACTGCTGATCACAGATTATTGTAACTAAAAATAATAATAACAGTTTAAAATATTGTGAGCAAATGCTGTTGATAAAATGGTAACAACAGACTTGCTTGATGTAGGGTTGCCACGTATCTTCAATTTGTTAAAAACACATCTGTGAAGCACAATAAAACATAAAGATTTTATATATTTTATATACATATTTTTCTATGTATATAAAATATCTCATATACATTTTATATATATATATATATATATGTCTCCTCTGAATAAGCCTCTAAAATAACAAAACAAAGAGTGTAACTAATAAGTCAAAGAAGGAAATAAAATGGAATAAAAAATTATTAATTCAAAAGATAGTGAAAAGGAGGAAAAAAGAAGCAGAAAATAGGTTGTAAAAGTAGGAAGCAAGTAAGATGGAGATAGTACACTTAAAATTAATCACATTAATAATAATAGAAAAGTAAAGTGTAAATAATCTAAATACACCAATTATGAAAGAGAGATTTTCAGACTGGACACTAAAGCAAGACTCAAATCTATGCTGCCTAAATGGAACACACTTGAGTTATTAACCCCTTATCAGATATATAATTGCAAATATTATATTCCATTTTATAGGTTTCTCACACTGCTGATGGTTTCCTTTGTTATGAAGAGCTTTTTAATTTGATGCAGTCCAACTTGTCCATTTTTCCTTTTGTTGTAATATATAAGAAATCATTGCTAACACTAATGTCATGAAGCTTTTATTCTATGTTTTCCTGTAACTGCTTTACAGTTTAATATCTTATGTTAAATCTTTTATCCATTTTTAGTTGATTTCTGAGTGCTATGTAAAATAAATATCCAATTTCATTCTTTTGCATATGGATGTCCAATTTTCCTAACATCATTTGTTTAAGAGCATATCCTTTCCCTATTGTGTATTCTTGGAAACTTGGTCAAAGATCAGTTAAACATATATGCATGAATTTAATTCTGAGGTTCTTATTCTATTCCCTTGGTATATGTCCATTTTTATGCTAGTACCATACTATATTAATTACTATGGCTTTGTAATATATTTTGTGATCAGGAGGTGTGATGCCTCTAGCTTTGTTGTTTCTCAAGATTGCATTGATTATTGAGGGTCTCTTGTGGTTCCACATGAATTTTAAAATTGCCTTTACTATTTCTATAAAAAAACTTTGGATAGGAAAAAATATTTGCAAACTATATAGCTGAAAAGGGGTTAATATCCAAAATACACAAGGAACTTAAACAACTTAATAGCAAGCAATATAAATTATCCAGTTAAAAATGGACAAAAGACTTGAATAGACATTTCTCCAAAGAAGACATGTAAGTGGCCAATAGGTATATGAAAAGATGATTAACATCACCATTCATCTGGAAAATGCAAATCAAAAACACAAAGAGATATCACCTCATTCCTGTTAGGATGATTTCTATCAAAAAAAATAAAGGATAATAAGGGTTGGAGAGGATGTGGAAAAACTGGAGCATTTGTACACTTCTTGTAAAAATATAAAATGTTGTGGCTGCTATAGAAAACATTATGGAAATTCTTCAAAAGATTTAAAATTGAATGAGCACATGATCCAGCAATTCCACTTCTGGGTATATATTCAAAAGAATTGAAATCATGATTTAAAGAGATAGTTGCATTCCCATGATCATAGCAGCATTAATCATAATAGCCAAGATGTGGAAACAACATAAATTTACATCAATGAATGATGGATAAAGAAAATGTGGTGAATACATACAATGAAATATTATTATTCAGCCTTTAAAAAGAAGAGAATGTCTATATACTTTACATATACTATATACTATATGGGACAACATGTGTCATGGAGGACATTACACAAAGTGAAACAAGCCAGTCACAGGACAAATACTGCATTATTCCACTTATATAAGGTATATAAAATAGTCAAACTCAGAGTAACAGAGAGTAGAATGGTGGTTTCCAGGGGCTGAGGGAGAAAGAAATGAGAGTTGCTATTCAGTTATGCAAGTAAATAAAATCTAGAAAACTGCTGTACAATATTATGCCTATACATTACAATAGCGTATTGTGCACTGAAACATTGTTAAGACTATTGATCTCATGTTAAGTGTTCTCACCACAATAAAAATGGAATAAGTTAAAAGAAACACACTCTAAATATAAAGATTCAAATAGATTGAATAGAGAACATATGATAACAATAGTCAAAAGAAAGCAGGACTGGCTATATTAATGTAAGAGAAAGTTGATTTCAGAGCGAAAAATAGAATCAAGGTTAAAGAAGACCCCTGCATAACTATGTCAATTTATCATAGGTAGAACAAATCTTAAGTGTTTATGCACCTAATAGCAGCACTTCAAAATATGTAAAGCAAAAACTTGTATAACTGCAAAGAGAAATATATAAATCAAAATATATAAACAGCTATTTCAATTCCCCTCTCAAGTACTGATGGAAGAAGAGACAGAAAACAATTAAGGTAATAAGAGTTCTGTTCAACACTATCAAACTTGACTCAATTCACATTTATATAACATTCTATCCTACAACAATGGATTATACATGTGCTTGTCATATACACATGGGCCATACTCTCCATCTTATATAAATACGTCTGTTGCAATAGACTTTAGAAAATGGATAGGATATATTCCCATGGGATATATTCTCTGACAAAAATGGAATTAAATCAGTTATTAATCTCAGGAAGATACATTTTTTAAAACTTCAAATATTTAGAAACCAGATAAAATACTTCTAAATAACTCATTACTCAAGAAGAAATAAAAGGGAAATTCCAAAATATTTTGAACTGAGTAAAAGTGAAAACATAATATATTCAAATTCATAAAATGTTATTTAAAAGCAGTAGACAGAGGAAAATTGATAATACTGAAATTCATTAGAACTATAATAGAAAATAATAAAGTTATCCATAATAAAGGCCTTATGTTCCCCTTTAAGAAACTATAGCAAATTAAATGAAAAGTGAGTAAAAGAAAGGAAATCATAAAGATAAGAGTGGATATCAATGAAATACAAACAGGAAAATAAATACAGAAATTCAGTAAAGCCACAAATGATTCATTAAGAAGACCAATAAACTGACAAGCCTCCAGTCAGATTTACTGGGAAAAATGGGGAAATACACAAATTACAACTATCAGGATTTAGAAAATTGACATCACTATAAATTATATAAATTTTAAAATGATACAATAAGGGAAAGTTCTAAACTACATAATGACAATAAATTCAACAACTTAATACAAATGGGCAAAATCCTTGAAACACACATCTTAATCAGGAAAAAAGAGAGAAACTAAACCTAACAGTATGTATTAGAACATAGAAATTATAGCTAAGAACATTCCCACAAAGAAAATCGGTCAGAATGGATTCACTAGCTAATTCTAGTAAACATTTATATGAAAAAATACTTTTTCTACACAAACAATTCCAGAAAATTGACAAGGAAAGAATATATTGCAACTCATTTTATAAGAGAGTTTTCCCTAATATAAAAACCACAAGAAATACATTACTACAGAAAAAAACTACCAAGTAATATGTAAAAATTACTTTGTCAAAGCAGATGCAAAAATCCTAAACAAGACTTCAGCAAATCAAACCTAAGCATGTATAAAAAGACTAATTTACAATGACCCAATAGGAGCAACCCCAGGAATGAAAGATTTATTTAACATTCAAATACTGATAAATGTAATTCACAATGTTAACAAATTAGTAAAGAAAAACCACATGATTATCTCAGCTGACAAAAACCGTTTGGCAAAATTCCATATTTGATTCCTTTCCACAAATGTCTTAGATTAATTGGATATTCATGTTAAAAATCAACTTTGATCCATACTTTATTCTGTATAAATATTAACAAAACCAGATTATTGACATAAATATAAAATTTAAAACAATAATACTTCAATAAAAAATTAGGAGAACATTTTTGTGAATTTGTCAATTTCTCAGATATGATACCAAAAGCACAATTCTTTAAAGAAGGAAAAGATCAATTTGACCTCTCCAAAATTAAAAATGTTTGCTTTTCTAAGAACACAGTTAAAATAATGAAAGACAAACAACAGAATAGGAGAAAATATTTACAAAGAATATAATTGAGTCTCTACGATACATTAAATTTTTTAAAATTCATTTTTAAAATGCCAATTTAAAACTTGGGGAATTACAGATACTAACTACTATATATAATAGATAAATAGCAAGGTCCCATTGTACAGCACAAGGAATTATATTCAATATTTTGTAACAGCCTATAATGAAAAAGAACATGAAAAAGAATACACACACACACATATAACTGAATCATTATGTTGTACACCAGAAATTAACACATTGTAAACCGACTATACTACAATAAAAAAAAAATGCCAACTTTAATAAAAGTACACTACAAAACACTGATTAAGGAAATTAAAGGACTTAAAGAAATGGAAAGATATCCCATGCTCTTGGATTAGAAAAATTAATATTGTTAAAATAGCCATACTCCCCAAAGCATTCTACAGATTTAATGTGATGCCTAACAAATTACCCAGGACATTTTCCACAAAACTAGAACAAATAATCCTAAAATTTATATGGAATCACAAAAGACCCAGAATTGCCAAAGCAATACTGAGAAAAAAGAATGAAGCTGGAGGAATAATCCTCCTAGATTTCAGACAATACTACAGAGCTACAGATATCAAAATAGCGTGGTATTGGCACAAAAATAGACACATGGATCAATGGAACAGAATAGGGAGCCCCAAAATAAACCTACAGCCTTATGGTAAATTGATCTTCCACAAAGGAGGCAAGAATATACAATGGAGTAAAGACAGTCTCTTCCACAAGTGGCATTGGGAAAACTGGACAGCTGCATGTAAATCAATGATGTTAGAACACCCCCTCACACCACATACAAAAATAAACTCAAAACGGCTTAAAGACTTAAATATAACACAAGACACTATAAATCTCTTAGAAGAAAATACAGGCAAAACATTGTCTGATGTAAATCTTGGCAATGATCTCTCAGGGCAGTCTACCCAGACAACAGAAATAAAAGCAAAAATAAACAAATGGGGTCTAATTAAACTTATAAGCTTTTGCACAGCAAAGGAAACCATAAGTAAAACAAAAAGACAACCTATGCAATGGGAGAAAATATTTGCAAATGATGATACAGACAAGGGCTTACTTTCCAGAATATATAAACAGCTCATATAACTTAATAAGAAAAGAAACAAACAACACAATCCAAATATGGGCAGAAGACCTAAACAAGCAATTCTCCAGTGAAGATATACAAATGGCCAATAGGCACCTGAAAAAATGCTCAACTTCCCTAATTATCAAAGAAATGCAAATCAAAACTACAATGAGGTATTACCTCACACCAGTCAGAATGGCCATCATTCAAAAGTCCAAAAACAATAAATGTTGGAGAGGGTGTGGAGAAAAGGGAACCCCACTACACTGTTGATGGGAATGTAGTTTGGTACAGCCATTATGGAAAACAGTATGGAGATGCCTCAAAAAACTGAAAATAGACTTACCATATGATCCAGCAACTCCACTCCTGGGCATATATCCAGAGGGAACTCTACTTTGAAAAGATACATGCACCCCAATGTTCATAGAAGCACTATGGCTTCTACAATAGGCAAGACATGGAAGCAATCTAAATGTTCATTGACAGATGACTTGATAAAGAAGTTGTGGTATATTTATATAATGGAATACTACTCAGCCATAAAAAGAATAAAATAATGACATTTGCAGCAACATGGATAGACCTAGAGATTGTCATTCTAAGCAAGCCAGAAAGAGAGAGAAAAATACCATATGATATCACTCATATGTGGAACCTTAAAAAAAAAAAAGACACAAGTGAACTTATTTACAGAACAGAAACACACTCTCAGACATGGAAAGCAAACTTATGGTTACCAGAGGTGAAAAGGGGTGAGAAGGGATAAATTGGGTGTTTGGGATTTGCAGATACTAACTACTAAATATAAAATAGATAAACAGTGAGTTCCTACTGTATAGCACAGGGAACTATATTCAATATCTTGTAGTAGCCCATAATGAAAAAGAATATGAAAACAAATATATGTATGTATATGTATGACTGTAACATTATACTGTACACCAGACACTGACACAACATTGTAAACTGATTATACTACAATAAAATCACATTCCTTAAGAAAACCTTAAAAATTGAATTAAAAAAATTTTAAAAGGACACAAATTTGAAAAGGTACTTAATCAAAGAAGATACATACTGAAGATGCTCATCACCATTCATTAGTTATTAGGAAACTAAGATTAAAGCCATAATGACATACTACCATGCACATAGTAGGATGGCTAAAAGTTAAAAATACTGATCACATCAAGTGCTAGAAGAACTGTTTATATTAACCATAGTGGAAGCAACAAGAATATCCAATAACAGGTGAATGAAAAAACAAACTGGTATATCCATGCAATGGAAAGATACTCAGAAACTAAAATGAATGAGTTCTTGAAACATGCTACCATATGAATGATTCTCTAAATAATTATGTTGAATTAAGAAACCAAACCAAAAAACAAAATCGCATATACTCTATCTCTTTATATACATTTCTACAAAATGAAACCTAGTCTTTAGTGAGAAATTAGGTCAGTGGTTTCTTGCAGGGCAAGAAGAAAATTTATAATGACAAATATGTTAATTACCTTAATTTTGTTGATGGTTTCTCCATGTATACACATGAAAAATGTTTAATTTTATAACTAAATAGGCACAACTTACTGTTTGCCAATAATATATTTTAAAACTCTTGATTTTAAGAAATTGTGTTCATCAGGAGACATTACAAAGACAGCTGAAAGAAGAAGGGAAATAAAACTACGGACTAGTTTAATTAGTGCTTAGTGTCATCATTAGCGTGATGATTTCTGGCTGGAGGTGCAGAGGCTTCCTATGGGCAAATGGCTGAACTACCTCTAGGGACTGTACGTAGCTTTAAGGACTGTGGTGAGCACCAGTGTTTCACTATGCGTAACAGGAGAAAGGAATGAAGAGAAAGGAAAATATTCAGTTAGATGCAATAATCCCATTAACTTCTTCGTATTCTGTGTTTTTGCTCCAGAGAAATTATGCTGACGGTTTGAACCTGCATGTGATGTCCAGAACTAAACGAATATTACCATAATGTGTTTGCTAGATGTTGGTCCATCCAGAGATATATGATACAGTATTTTTCTCCCAATTTTTATATCATTTTTAATTATAAATATTTATTCCATGCATAGAATAATTTCCCCTAATTGGAAATCACAATTAGGGTAATTATTAACTCATGGATTAAATAGATATTGAGAAGTAAAATTATCATGAATATATCTCAAATCACATTGGTAAGAAAAGCCACAGTTTGCACAAGTAGAATACAAAAAGCTGCTTCATAAGGATGCTTATCATTAAGACATACATCATATACACTCTTTCTCATGTCAGTTTAATATCATAATTGTGATATGCACAGTTCTAGTAATGAAAATAAAAATATTTCATGCAAACTATAGCAAGGTAAGATTGTGAGTTTTGTCTCACTATCCTGTCAATGTTTATAAGGAAGATTTTTCTCTGTAAGCCTTGAGTTGACAAGTTTTCTAACTCTGTGAACTGAGTGTACATCTAGAAAGTATGTCATGAAACTTCAAGGCACTTGCTTTTATTTGACAAGTATGTGTTGTTAGGTTTCCCCATTGACTTAATTATCCCTTTCCTTTGAATCACAACAGGTCTTATGTAGCCATACGAGAAATGGCCAGTATCTCCTGGCCCCTCTTGTGAATCTAATCAGTGAATTCCTCAGCAAGACAATTTTAATAGCCATCTTAAATCTTTCAAGAGGCTTCTGAAGTTCAGTTTTGCCTAGATAGATGCTTCTATATTATTTCTCTCCATATTCTTTAAAGCAGCCATTATTTACATTTTTGTTTGTGTACATATCAACTTCTTTTTTACACACCAAACAGCAAACACAATCTCAGAATTTTATTCTATTAGAGGAAAGGAAACTTCAGAGAAAGCAGTGATTCTGGCACCCTACAAATCAGTAAAATTTGAAGATCCATTTAAAGAATATCTGTCATTTTGACAGCTCTTTCAGGCCTTGAACCAGAAGAACCTGTTATCTTAGTGCTCAATAAAAATTACTGACTGGACTATTGTGAGGGAGAATTGTGACAGAGATGGAAAGAGTGACTGGAAAATAATAGAAATATGAGAAAACAGAGTAATAAACAAAGACAAGGACAGAAGGGATGAAGGAGGAATGCTTAACGGAGGAACACAGGGAATAGAAAAAAATACAGCAAACTCGAAGTCTAAAAGCAAGGATGGCCATCCTCACAAAAATGCATGTCCAATAGAGTTAACCATACATTTTTCAGCTTGATAGCTTGCTTCAGACAAAGTACTCCTACAAAGCACATTTCCCCACTTTTATAGTCACTTAATTTGAGTGAATAGGGCTTACCTGAAGAAGTTTGTTCTCATATGAGTTCAGAAAATATCAAGAGATAAAGCTGGAGATAATCATGTAATTTCAATACAACACAGGCTGCATCATTTAGTATCCAAGGCAGAAAACAGAAACCACTCACTCTAAGGAAAAAAGAATTCAGTATTAAAATTAGGTGCTTACAAAATTGTTGAAAGGGCTAAAGGAGCCAGTTCAAGGCTGACTCCAGAATGATTCCAAGGAGAATCTAAAACCAGCCTGCTTTTGAAGCTAGGCTGTTCTAAGGTGGGCTGTAATGCCTTGTCTCTTTCCAGAGAAGCCCTAAATAGCAAAAAACTGAAATGACACACAAAGCTGTAACCCATGGAGTAAGCAGTAAAATGAAGTCGTTACTGCTTCTTTCAGAAAGCTGAACAAGGAGCACTGGGCCCCAGTCCAAGAGGACCATGAATTTCCTAAATAGTAAGGGTAGCCAGAGTTATAAGAGGGCCTTCCTTGACTTTGACCTCCAATTTTTACGGGCACACATGTAATTCATATCTAGAATCCTAGCTACAAGGAAATTTAGAAAATGTGGGTTTTAAGCATTTCAAAATCTCATAATATTTTTACATGAGGAGATATATACAGATATTTATATCTATCTATCTATCTATCTATCTATCTATCTATCTATCTATCTATCTATCTATGTGTAGAGATAGAACTTAATTTTACATGTAGTAATATAAAATAAATATCCTGGGGGGTTCCTACATATGATACTAAAAAGATGCACAGTTTTTTGGAAAATTTGGGTACTTTTCTTTTTATCACTGATATATGGGGTCCAAAGAAAGTAAAATGAGGTAACAGATATGGATGACACATAAAATCATGTAATTTCTGTTTTAGAAACTTTAATTTGGCCATTCCTTGATAACATTATGGGGCTCAGAAAGTATATCAGGTTTTGATCATTTAAATACAATATCTGCAATCCTTTACATAAATATGAAACAGTGATTGTCAAATTTGGTGATTTTGATATTTAAATAATACACCTCAAATTTCATATGAAAAGTAAGTAAAGTGGATGATTTGAAAGTACTGAATGAATGTTGCATCTTCCCCAAACTTGCTTAACTTTTCCAGTCAGAATGCATGGCACTTTAATAGGATGTACATTTCATAGATGCTGTTTGCATAGAGAATTCAGTGGCAAAACTTTGTACAAATTAGCAACTCCCAGGGCATAACAATATACGGGTCGCCAATAGATTTGCCATTCTCACTTCTATTCCATTCTTCGCAAAAGAGTATTAAAGCAAAACCTCCTTCATTATAGGCCCTCTATACTGAAGTAATTCCTCCTAAAGGTGTTATTTTCCTATTAAAGTTTATCACTAACACTGTTTATATCCTCAGTATTTCTCATTTCATAGATAACACTACATTTTTTACTTGTTTTTCAACTTCTCTAACTTCTCTACTTAAGCCCACAAATTCATCCTAAAATATGATTCTAATTCTTTCACTTCCACGCTCATCTTTTCACTATTTTCAATGCTTCCCATCCGTCCCTCCATTTTAGTCCAATTCTTTACTAAAAACTTTAGTTCAAATTCTTCAGCTTATCACTCAGGGTGACCCTTGTTACCACAACTCTACCTCCTTCCCATTGCCCTAGTCACTGTATAGCATTTGTAAAGTTCACATGCCACCATGTCATTTCCAATTTTCCCCATATTCTTTCACTGACACATTTTTTTCATGCTGTTCATTTCATATACAGTGTCTTTTCTTCTCCATCTCCCACTGTTGACTTTTGTTCATCCTTCACAAATCAGCGCAAATGTAACCTTCTTTAAATTTCTTTCCCCATCATTCACCAGGAGTGACTTATTTTTCTTCTGAAGTTTTAAAGACATATTTCAGTCTTTTAAGGCATGTGACAATCTCTCTTGTTTAATAATTATTTTGTGTCCCCTACTATGCTACAAGCTGATGGAGGAGAGACGGTGTCTATGTTTATGCCCCATAGTGCTAGTTAGCATAATGACATATGCTGAGTAGACACAAAGTTATTATTGATTGAATACATATATTCCTGAATCATTCTAGAGGCAGAAATTATGTTCTATTTATTAAAAACACAAAACAACTGCATATTTAGTCTTTTTTCTACCTTTTCTTCCTTTGATATCCTCCAGAGAGTAGCTTGAATCAGTTTTGCAATTTTCTAACTAAGACATAATTCATTCATAGGCTTTTTCTTATTATTTTACATAATCACTTTGTAGAATTCTAAACTTTCATTATAAATCAGAGTTTAAAGTTTTCAGATTCATGGAGAAAACTGTATTGGGGATTAAATGAAAAAAAAATCAATGCACAACCAGCTTTAAAAATACCACTTTACAAACTACACAATTATACACTTGTGCTAATTCACTTTTCTTAATACTTAAAATAGGTTACTATTTTTCATATTTATAATAGATTTATCACAGTTTTTAAGACAAATTTCTGTGAAAACAGAAATTAATAAATAAAAAGCAGGCCTTCCTATTTTAATTCAGGAACACTGATAAAAAGTAAAATGGACCCCAAGTACACACATACATACATACACACAGCTTTTAGTTTGTACAAATTACTTGAAACACTAGATTTTTGAATAATAATATTAAACTGAATATAATAATCTACATATATAATTTTAAGTGTTTTTAAAATTATATTGCATGACATGGAAATTGGAAATAATGTAAATATAACTTTGGGAGGGAATCAGATTTATTTTATTGTCATTCACCCAGAATGTTGAAAGCCAGTTTGGATAGAAAATACTGAACTCAAATATAAGGTGATTTAAATACCAGGGAAAAGCAAACACCACAGGTTGCCTTGTTTGACTACTTATTTAGGTATTAGGCTGAGGCTTTGGAGCTGAACATGATGTGCAGGACTGCACTGTACGTGGGACATTTTGGACTGCTTTTTAAATTTGAAAAGGTAGGCATAGTCTTGTCACTTACATTCTGACAATTTTAAATCAAACTATTCTCTCTTCAACTGCTTTTTTAAAAACTGAAAAAAATTTTAATTTTAAAAAATTTTTGTGGAGGAGAATTAGGCTTTTATTTATCTTTTGATGGAGGTACTGGGGATTGAACCCAGGACCTTATGTAAGCTAGATATGCTCTCTACCACTAAGCTATACCCTCCCCACTTCAACTGCTTTAAGATATTTTCCTCCTCCCCAACACATATGGCCACACACAGGTGGTCATTATTCTTACCCGTATGAACCAAATACCGTCTTAACCTACCTTTTGCCCAGCCACTGCCATAAGTGATTATTCAAAACTGTACATGTGACAGACATTTCCTTATATCAAATATTATAATAAGTGTCCATTTTCATCAAAATATACTCCAAAGTTATCCTGAAATGCAACACCTTTCATGAAATGAACTCAGTCTTACCCTACATTACCCAGCTTTAATTTTCACCACTCCCTCTTTTGATTTTGTCTGAGCAGTTCAAAAATACATAATCTCTTGGGGAGTTTATTAATACATTAATTTATGATAGATTAAAAAACTCACTGTTTTATGATGGGACAGAGCATAATAAAATTTTAAATGCAAATTCAATTACTTTATAAATATATATTAAAGACATATGATAATTCAAGCACAAGTGAGCCATTAGGATTCCAAGACCAAACAAACAATTCCTAAGAAACCAAGTCTCTAAGGAGGACAGAGAATTTGGACTTTGTGGTCAGATAACAAAGCTAAAGCATCCAGGGTTATCGTCTTGCAAAGACTCAGTGTTTATTTCCTTCCTAACTCTAGGAATGGTCTTATTGCTTAGTTTATTTCTTTGCTTCATATTGCTTTGCTTTAAAATTGAATGTGTGTTAGTGTTATTAAGAGGAATTAAAGAGATTTGCCGATGGAAGTAAAGATAGCCTTCTCAACCCTTGCTAGGGTCAAAATGGGGATAAAAAGATGGTAATTCCAGGGTTCAAGGTGAAGGAAAAAGGGAAATAAGGGGTGACTCAAAACAGACCCCAAAGTAACTGTTAAGAGCAAGGTAACAAGAGAGAAGGAGGCTGAAGCGTGGACTGGGTCAGAAGTGGAATTAAAAAGCAAAAGAAAACAAGAAATAAAAAGAAACCCATCAAGTACATTAGAGGCAGGTGATATTGAAAGTGGAGTGAAAGTCAACCCCGAGTTCTCCTTGAGATAAAAATCCCCCTCTGAAAACACAAAGTTGTCTTCCTGCATTCCTGATTTCACACAGAATTACCTGAAAAATTTTGCAGGCACGGCTAGGATCTCTGAGTATTCAAGATATCTAAAGTAGGTCACTTTGAAATAATTCTTTTAAAAAGTCCTTCTTATTGATTCATAAATCACTGAATAAAAAACAATAATATGAGAATCATAAATAGCAGAATGTTTGTTGTTCATAAAAGGTCATTTTTGCCTTCCTATGAGCCTGACCATATTAACAAACTCTAAACTGAGGGGAGGAGGCAGGGAATCCAAGAAAAATAATATTCCATTTGTTGACTTCTGAGGTGTGTTGCTTATAGTTTACAAATTCATATAATTGCATAGATGGAATTTCACAGTCAGTAGAATGATGAGGGAAGCAGATGGTATAAACATTTATTAAAAAATGAGCCACCTTCTTACATATATGATAGTCTTACTTTATTCTTCGGGATTTGCATTTTAAATGATTAAGGACCCAGTAGGACAGCATGAAACCTCATTAACAAAGATATATATTTAGGCATCTACCCGAAGGGAAAGTGGTGATTTTTCCACCTCACGGCCCTCAGTTTAAATGCCTGCTGATTTGTTTCATCTCTACATACTTCAAAGTATTTCAGCCATGTTAATGCAGCTTTTAACTATAGAAACTGACAGAATACAAAATCAAGCTTTTAGCTATATCTTAAAATAAACAAACCAAAACGTTTTTCATTTATGAAGTTTCTACTTTCAATGACACCGTGTAATATATTAGTGGTTAACTAAGGGCTTCTCTTGATCGTAAGGTACGAGGGGATAAACAAACTGCTCTGATTTTGCAGTTCATTATGTAAACTAACATAGCAGATTTGCTTTTAAACTGAGGTGGTGTCTTTAGCTGCTGCTTTGAAGTAGGATGCTGAGAGTAATAGGGTTGGTAGAGATCATACATTCTCACTGTACATATAGCAAAGGCGGTATAATAATTAAGGTTTAATCAGAGCATTCACCTGCTGCTTTCCCATCACTGTTGGAGTAATAATAGCATTATAGATTAGGTAGCAACTTGCAACAAAGTTAGGCAACTGCATCGTAAAAAGCAATATTGATGTATAAAAGAATTAGGTAAACTTAGTCAATGAAGCATAGCATCTCATTCATATTAACCTCCAGCAGGGCACTCACACTCCCAGGCATTGATCCAATCATTTGCTTGCCTAACTGTTTTCCACTTTCCGTGTAGTTGCTTACCTCTTTTCTGAAACACCCACTGTCTTCTTTAGAAATGCTTTGTATTCTCTCTTTTACTGGGTATGACCTAAGAAAAAGAAATGGTAGGCTATTTTAAGCAAAAGACTGTATTGAAGCAATTTAAGCTGCATGTACTAGGAAAGCATCTAGGAGAAACGTGGGCTTTTTTCATTTGTCTTAGAACTGGAAGTGTGAATTCAAGAAAGGCGATCCTACTGACTTTGCAGGAACTTTACAGGATAATGGGACTTCCAAAGCACATAAGCCCTTTAGGTGTTAGGTTAAAGGAGAACACGTGTGTGTGCATGTGTGTGTGCATGTTGTAGTGTGTGGTTTTCTTTTGCTGGTTTACTTTATTATTTATCCCAATGTTGATTATATACCAATCAATGTTTTTCAACTCTAATTTCATGATAAGAAATAGACATTTTATAAGCAACAGTGAGCATTTAAGTCAGTGAAAAGAACAGTTATTCTCAGAATGGAAAGGAAGTGTCTGGTCTGGGTGAATCTGGGAATGTGAGAGCAGAGGATTTAACTAACTGCTATGGATTTCAATGAGACGGAGAGGTTTTCTATCCTGACCCCTGTAAAAACATAAAGAATTGTTATCATGGCTTTCAATAATCTACCATGTTAGACGATAAACAACCAAGAATTCCATGAAAATGGTAGAGAAAATTAAGTCAAGGTTCACTGACAGACACATTGACACCTAAGTACAAGGCAAGTATAAGGAAACATTAAAGCAAATGCTCAAACACTTTTCCTTAATATATAAATTTCCTCTAATTCATCTAGGGACAAGACCAATCACCTCTAAGTGCTGAAGAAGATGAAAGTGAGCCAAGTCTATTATATTAAAGTGCCCAAAATAATCTGCTTTTATTTATTTATTTACTTATTTAAGCTTATTTTAAAAAACCCAGAAATTAATTTCTCACAGTTTTAGAGGCTAGAAGTCTGAAGTCAGAGTGCCTGCATGGTTGGGTGAGGGTCTCTTCCAGATTGCAGACCTTTCCTTGTGTCCTCACATGGCAAAAGGGGCTGCCATAACTTTTTTTTTTATGCAGTTTGTTCCAAAACAAAAATAATTGGCTATTCAAGTGGGTCACCATCCTGAATAAAATGTAATTTTTAAATATTTTTATACTTAGTTAAATTTTGATAAAAGATTGAATGTATTAAATAACAGCATTGAAGGTTTGGAATAAAACTAATTCAAGAAGAAAATTATAAGTACTTAGTTTTGTTTTTAGTCATGTAAGTCAATTTCACAACATAAAACATTTATGAAAAACCTTTCCATACTCTGCTCTGTCACCATTTTATCACAGGCTTTTCATAGAAAAACATCAGAATGAACAGAGACTGTCATATATTGGCTGTATTTCTAACACTCTCTCTTAATATAGGGAAAATATCGGGACAAAATAACCTCATTACTTTGTGTCATTTACAAAAGATTTGATATCCTGAAATTTCTCATTATACGGGAAAAATCAGTTTCTCAGACTGAAATATGGATGGGTAGACTACACGTAAGATCCTTTCTAGTCAAAATTTCTATATGTTTTTATCGATGGGTTCAGTTAAAGACACTTCTCTCACTTTCCCCCTCACTCTCTCTAGATCTCTCTGTCTAGTCACAGAACAGACATAGTGAAAACCACCAATCTCCTATTAATTACTTAAATAATTACATGTCCTTGAATTTGTTTTTATATGTTTCATCCTCTAGATCTTTCACCTTCAGATGTTAATGCTTCTTGGAGTCTAAGGGTGCCCGATATTTAAAGGATTTTTAAAGTAATAAAGTACAAAGACAAGATTCAAGGTTGCTTCAAAGTTATAACTCAGAAAGTCATTAGGTAATTAAAAGATGAGAATATATACCTGAATAATGAGGAGAACTGAATAAGTGGTTTAAGTAATTTAAAACAACATAGCGTTTAGTAATTTAGATATATAAAACAAAAGTATTTTCCTTAAACAGGAGCTTCATGGTTTTTTTCCACTTTTACTTTTTTCTTTTTATCCTGCATTTTCTCCTTTATTTTCCTTTTTTCTGTCCTCTCTTTTTCACTCATGAAATAGAGAATTTGATAGGGGAACAACAGGGAGTAGAATACATTTAGTACAGGAAAAATATTAATTGCTTGAAAATGTGAAATGAGGGAAGAAATCAATTGTGAGTAAACAGCGCAGAACGAAACCTCTTGACCTTGTCAGATGCTTTATGGGAGAGACCCTTCAATCAAAATGTGCTGATGCTAAATTATCACAGAATTTGATCTATCCCCTAATAATTGAAAACTCCCACTCCTGGAAGAGAACCAGTTTTCTGAACAGCCACTAATTTTTCAGAGTTGAAATTTAGTACTGAAGAGATTGCACATTTATCCACCAAGATTTGTATTTATATTTTATGGGCCATCACATTCCACATTAGGCTCTGATTGTAAATAGCTACATTGTGTTTTTGAGATGCACTATTCTCTGATGTGCATTGCAATTCCTAAGAGTGCCATATATAGTTTAACATATTACCTTCAGTAGCATTGCTTTAAATTATCAGAGTATGTGAAAAGCTTCACCATAAACAGAGATAAATGCCATTAACTGTAACATCAGGGTTCAATCTTAGTTGCCTATATCTTGCCTATAAAGAAGATGCTAACTTCAAATTCATCAGGTATTTCGCATAGGGACACAAAATAAAGAGAACAGTTAAAATTTCTATTAAAATTTTCCACTTAGTTTTATATGTACAATATACTCTGTGTCATTTTAGCATTAAAAAAAGCTCTCATTCTAATGATTATTTCTGAATAGTAAAAGCATCTAAAGCAAACCTCAAACTGATAATTAATGTGACTATGTAATGAAATGATCCAAGATGATTTTGTTGGGTATTAGGACAGCCTGCCTAGAGACTCCTGGGAAATGTAAAATAATTTGTATTTTAAGTTTTAATCCCTATGATACCTCATTAATAGCTCTTTGTTCTACTCAGGTATGTATAACAACCATAAGATGAAAATGAGAGAATATATATCAAGGGTGAAGCCATTTTAGCAAAAAAATACAGGAAAAAAAAAATACCTGAAGTCCAGCCTGGAATTAAAAACCAATTCTGAACAGTACTGTCCTCTGTTAGTTGAAAAACACAAGAGAAGTTAAAAACTTTAGGCTTGTCAATGTATATAAACTTACTTAACTTGTACCCTCAATATTCATTCAACAACTAGTTTGAGCACTAACTAGTCACTAGGATTGTTCAGGATACTAAAAACAAGATGAAGAATATGACAAAGTTTTGGCCCCCAAAGAGCTTAGGGTGGGAGGCAGACAAGTTTGATAAGTGCAGCAACTGGCATAGCTGCCTTACGAATGAGAATAAGTGTAGAGGCATCAAGTCTGGGCTGTGGGAGGTGGTTAGCATTGACTCTCAAGAAGTGCCTTTCACACCAAAACTTGAAATATAGTAAAAGATTTAAAGGAGAAAAGTGACATGACCTTATTTGCTCTTTACATAGCCAATGAACTTAAAAGGAAAGACATAAAAATGAATGGTGGTGACTTTTTAAAGTCAAATGGTGTCTTAAAAATGTAGTATGTAGAACAATCCTTTGGACCCATGAAAAAAAAAAGTTTATAGCTGTGGAAAGCTGCTTACAAAACTAAGAGCAGCAGTAGAGGCATGTAACACTCAGGAAAGTGTTTGCTCTTTTGCAGAAAGTATGAGTTCTACTCGATGCAGTAATGTCTCCTGGTGTCCTCCCTGCCAAATTCTATATATTTTCTTCATCTGAAACTATTTGGACAAATACCTGTAATTTCAGTTCAGTGTATAGCTCCAGACAACCTGATAGTTTCTTAGCTGATGATGTGTTAGAATGACAAATTCTGAGGAGAGGAAAGGACAGTTTTGGAGAGAGACAGAACTGGACTTGAATAATGTATTTTGGGGACAGTTTCTCAAACCTCCAAATGACACTTTCTCAACCTCTTGAGAAACTCACAAACTAGAGATAATAATTACTTCAGAGGATTTTTGAGAGGATTAAATGAGGAAAACCACAGTCTGGAACATAGTATTAGCCAAATAATTTTTTTCCTTTTTTTCCCCCTTAAATTTGCTAATCTTATTGGACTAATTAAAACTTTTTTTTTATTTCAGCCTAATTGTTTTTGATTCTCCAGTCAACTGCTATTTGGAAGGAGCTGGACAGTCCATTGACTGGAGCAGAAATGCCTCTTTTATAGACCTACAACTACTGTGAATCCCTTTCTGTCTTTGACATTGAGTGTTCTCATTTGGGAAATAAGTGTACTTAACTTGATGATCCTTGGTATCATTTCCTGTTCCAAAATGAATTATTCTGTTACAAAATGGGATGGGAATTAAAGGCATATCATGCACCAGAAAACTGAGGGATAGGAAAGGCAAGAATTCAAAATAATACCAAAGAACGTTCGCGGCCTAGAAGTATTCATGGAAGTATCTCAATGTCTCAGTGATGGACTAACACAGAATAAACACTGACAGAAATAGATATTTTCAAAGGCAGCATTCCATAAAGGATTCTACTAACCTGATCTTCATACTACAAACAGAATTCTTAATCTATAATAAAGTTTATGATTGCCAGATAAAATATAGGATGTCCTGTTAAATTTGAAGTTTAGATAAATAACATTTTTCAAGTATAATATGTTCCATACAATATCTGGGACACACGCTAAAAGTTTTGGTTTTTATCTAAAACTCAGATTTAATTGTATATCTTGTATTCTTATTTCTAAATGTAGCAACTCTAATGGAGTTTACCAATCTGTTGTCTATACTTAACAATACATTAAAGGTTTCTTTAAAGTAAGATTTAATTAGGAAAGATTAAACCTGGTCCAGGTAATTTATTCATCATTCATGAATTCATTATATCAGAAGTGTCTCAGAAACCAAGTCCTATGCTAGGCATTGAGAAGACAATCTTTAACAAATAAAGCGGCATACCTTTTATGAACTTCACAGAGGTATATGCCGTAGAGATAAATGCCACAAATGAAAAATTATTTTCAGTGAATCTTAACATGCTTTCTGTTAACCTTTCACTAAGAAACTGGTGATAACTATTAAACTTCATGGATAAGATAAAAACGTGTGGTTGTCTGAAACTCTCCAGTGGGTTTTACAATGATCAAATATACTCTAAACCAATATAATACATTAAAAATAATTAAATAACCAAAATCATAACTTCTTAAATCTGTGGAAATAATAGAGACAGGTTCATCTACTGATTATAACAGCATTGCCCCAGACTGTCCCCACTTAAGTGCACCCCACTATATTGTGATTCAGCCGTACTCCAGGAAGTTTACTTATCTTATGGCCTTTATTGCTGTCCACAGATTGTTTCTGATCTTTGCCTACTGATTTGGCGAACCATCGCATTCTATTTAAAAAACAAAAAGCAAAACAAAAAAAATGAACAAAATAAACAAAAACCAAAAAGGCTATCTCTGGCACTGCAGCGCTTTTGTTGTGTATGTCTATGGAGGACTCATTCTCGCTGTAACAGCCAACAGTTTCCTATGAGCTGTGTGTTGACAAATCCTCTGACAGAAACAATCACTGCTTCTTTGGAAAGTATTCTGGAAATGGAGTCAGACTTTACATAGTATTATTACATTACTTTTGAAACAATTAACTCTTACCATTACTCTCTCCAATATTAGTCTCCTCACCTCCCCCTCACAAAAAGGTAACACAGGACATTTAACAACTTTAAGTCTAAGATTCTATGACTTACAATACCACAAACTTTAACCATACCTATCATCAAACATTTCCAAATAGATTTAAAAACGTTACTATGCTGCTAACCTTGACTGTGTCCATTAAGTAAGTAATTAATGCTATTAATACATATCAAAGAATACATTTTAAATTAAAACAACTAGAACATATATGACTATGCATTTAAAAGGGGAAAAGCTACTGTTTCATCAATTTTAAAACCATTTGAAAAAATATGGCAATAAGTAATAACCAAATTTAAATTTTTTTCTGCTTACATACTGACTTAAATAGTATGGTAAAAATGAAAATGAAATTAGCTTGGAAGGAAGAAACCAAGCCTCTGACTCTGAATAACTGTTAAGTCATTTAGATAATTATTTAACTTTCTTGGCTTCAGTTTCTCCATCTAGTAAATAGAAGGTAGGGATGGCAGAGGAAAATAGGGGTGCAATTTACTGTATACGCTCTAGGTTTTTCATCTAGGCCTAATTTCTATGTTACATTCAGTAATAAGGTCCAGACATATAATATAAAGAGAAACTGTGCTTCTTGGGTTTGTTTGTGTTTAATCTGTCTCCAAAACAATTCAAATACAAGTCAAATCAATTCATTAACTATCAGCTGAAGGTTAAATGCATCTAAAGAATTGGCCTAGGTATAGAATACTTTTTTCATTGTTAACAGTATATAAAATATACCCAGTTTTCTTATTCAGGTGTCTGGAAGGCAATACCTTTCCCCCCCACTTTGTAATGCTCTATTTATGACTATAAAGGCACAGCTATAACAATAATCCATCAAAGAATATTTCGGTGAAAAAAGAATATAACCTATATGGCCTCCCTCATAGAGGAGTTCAAAAATTGTCATAGTTTCAACACATTGACTGAAACACCAACAAATGACTTTGAGATTTTGCCACATTATCAACCTTATCAGTTCTGTAAGATGCTACTCTTCAGATGATAATTATACAGATCACAATTTCCTTAAGCTTCTTGGTTTTAGAACAAATAAAATTCTGGAGATGGTGGGGAAGAGTCTAGCACTATCGTGATTATGGAATTGGATAAAACTGGACTGAAATAGCAGACCGTTTTCTGAGCGTCCTTTTTAATTTCTCTTTGCATCTTTCCCTCACCTTCATTGTCTTTGCTTCCTGTTCCTTGTTTCTGGAGTCCTCAGAACCTCCTGTCAATTAGTTGCTCATTTCACACATTTTGCTTCTTTGGCTCCCACGTCTTGTCTGACCACCCTCAGTTAACCACCTGCTGCAGTGGAATAAATACTGATTTCTGTCTTTACCTGCTGTAGCTTCCAAGTACTTTAATATTTCACACTTGCTCTCCTTTCCAAGTACCCTTCTTCACCATCCCAAATGATCAATCATTTCTGATATAGGTAATAAATGTGTCAACACTCTTTTTAAAGTGTTACATTTTCATTGTACTCACTGTGGTCAGAAGTAATTCCTCAATATTCGGCATTGAAATTACCTGTTTCAAAAGCCTTCTCTACTCTATCCACACATCTGGGGAAAGAGAGATAATTGCTGCACGTATGCTGATCTTGTCCTTAGAGCTTTTCACACATCAAGAGCCAGGCCACTTCTTCCTCATTAGTGCAGCAAGCACCTGTCCACATATTGTGATTTTAAAGGCTGTGGGAAAATCTTAGTGCTTCTCCAACAATCTTTTCCCAGGCCTGTAATTCCTTTAATTGGGGGGAAGCCTTTCATATAAGAAAACATAAGTGGCTGATATGAGATCATTTCCTAAGGAAAGGATTCAAAAATTGAGAGGAACTAGAAAACACAAGGACACTCAGCAATATGAACCTGAGGAAGGATGTAAATGAGATGTTTCATAAAAGGGAAATCATACTTGGAAAGTGGAAATTGAGGAAAAGACATGCTTTTCCATTTCTATGTTTTGCTTTCTGCAGACCCCATTTTGCTTTGTGTCTGACCATTGATTCCACTGCTGAACATAATTTAAATAAAGTTTCAAAATCATTATGGACTCTATGACTGTTTTGTTGATGAAGTATAGATATTTGGCTATACTTGGAAACTTTTGCCTCCAGAGGTGACCTACATCACTTTTCAGTTTCTTTCCAGCTTCTAGAATGTATTAACTATTCCAGAAAATTTACACTGGCATTTGCAAGAGATTCCTGAATAGCTTTATGCCAAACATCCTATTCCCTATTGTATCAAGCTTTTATTTATCACGAATATATATTAAATTATGAGATTTCACACAGTATATTTAAGAGTAAAAATAATTCCATTTCATATCAGAAAATGAATGCAAATATGTAATTAAAGCACATGTTAATCCAACAGCATTAATGAGTGTTACTAAACATGAGTTGCTACAAATAAATGTTCAGAATTATATCAACAGCATTTCCTGTTGTATCTTTCAATATAGACAGAGGCAAAGTGACTTCAGTGGAAGCTGATGAATCATAAAAGTAGAACAGTTGGAAAGATATTGGATAACTTTGAACACCCAGTATCCAGGGCAATAAGATGTCTAATATGGACAACAGTAAACAGTAAATGTCAGATGAGAGCTGAGATAAATTTGGAAGGTATCTCATTTGAAAACAAAAGGGAAAATTTTATCAAGATAGATAACATAAAATTGTAATCATGCTTACATTTTTTTTTATTGAAACTAGAAAAATAGCCAAATTATCTGCAGAGTGCTAGAGTACTTGTAAGTAACAGTTTTCATAGGCAGGAGTAAAACTCCTGGGACATTATATGTGAAATTTTACTGGTCCCCAAAAAGTGTATTCTATATTCATGATGTACATATCTGACAATATTGATGATTATTTTATTTTGTAATTGTTATTTCAACTACTAATGTGAAAACACATTTTAGATATTCTCTAAGGTAAAATTTTGCTCTATGTTTTACCAAGATAAAGCAATAACATCCTTTTTACTATTAAAAAAATCTTACATATGTTAAATTAAGCCTCAAGTGAGTTAGGTTTTAATTGTCTTCTTGATTTATGTGTTTTATTAATCTAGTTCAATTCAAATAACCATTTATTGAGGGCAGAATCAGTGCAGACACTGTGTAAGGTAGAGTGTTCTTGCATTTACTTTGAAATAAGGAGCATAAGAAAATTGCAGATGCTGAAAGTAGAGCTGAATAGAACTGAGTGTTTGAGAACCATGACTCAACCCTGTGCTTTCCCTGTTCCTTGAGGTCTCCTGCTACCCTTGCCCACACCTTATGATTAGCCCCTGGCAATAAATCTTCCTTGAATTATCCTAAATTGACTATCATCTGTTTCTACCTGGGACTCTGACTGAGCCAACTCCCAAAACAGAAACCTGTTCCCCAGTAACTTATAATTTTCTATGTCAGCACAATAACACCAAGCCAGAAAAATGTTTCCTGTAGCTTAGAAAGCCCTAAATCTAATCAGAAAATCTTCTTGGTGTAGGGAAGGAAAATATAGCTAATATTCAGTAATTAAAATAATGATAGATAGGTAAATTATCCTAATAAATATATCTCAAAATAATATTTCAATAAAATATCCACATAAATGTATGGCAGGTTATATTGGGGCATCATAAACTGTAAGTACTTGTTCATTTGGATATGATTTTATTTAAAGGGAATAGAATGAATTGTATGAGTTAATGAAAATCTTTGAGATAGAAAGGTCAGAAACGATGAAAATTTGCTAATCTCTCTTCTCTTTAATTAAACTGAAAATATCAATAATATGTATCATGTAATAAATTTTATATATATCAGTAATAATTATATATACATATTGATACATATCAGTAATACATTTTTGGTAAGCACATTTTGATGCTAATTTTTACTGTGCCAAAATATATATAAATATATACTTCATATGTAAATGTATCTTTAATTATTTAAGTATGTATAGCCCCAAACAGCAAAGTTATTAAGCCTGAATCAATATTTTATAGATGATATAATAAGGAATAATTAAGATAACTTAGCTATGTAATGGCAGAACTCTGACAAGAATTCAAGTTTCCTAACTCCCAATCTTGTTCTGTGAACAGAACTCCTTTAATGATGGTACCATTCAGTAATGTATACATTACTTTACATATTCACATTAAACAAAACCACTTTTACTGTACTATTTTCCTTGCACTGATGTATTCTGGGGGAGGTTCTACTCTAATAAGAAACATTAACAGGTTAGTTGGAACAACTGGCTACTGGTAAACCATATCTCTAATAAACATTACTTAGTTGGTTTTTAGATGGACTGTTTCTAGAAATATATGCACAAACATGACTACCTTTACAAATCCTTCAGACAATTTTTACAAGTATAACTTAAGTTTACTGAGCTCCATCTCTTTAAAATAGAAGACCGTTTTTTCCCCCTGCTATTTACTGAGACAAACTACTTACCTTGACATCTGACATATTCCTTCCAATTTCTTAATCTTGCATTTTCAAAATAATCTCCCACTCTACCCCCCTAAAAAATTCTTAAGAAATTTACTTCAACATGTAATATGATTTTCACTTTTCCATCTTTATTCATCCTCTTTCCTCTGTCAAAAATGTTATTTTGGCAACATCTTTCATGGTCAAAATAAAATTTTCCTTCAAGCTCAATTCAAATATTACTTTCACTTGGTGCACTTTCTGATCACATCACTGAAGAGTAATTTCTATTCTTACACTTCCTCTATTTTAATATTTACAGGCACTAACCTTTTATTTCTATGCACTGTTAATAGATGTGTAACTGACCGAATCACCACATCACTGAAAATGTGACAAAGATCATAAAGATGAAAAGAACAGTGTGCTCAAGTGAGGATGAGTGGAGGATAAAAATGAAATATAAGTTGAGAACCAAAAGTGGTAGGACTTGAGTGTTAAGATAAGTAATATGACCTTACTTCAGTACACACTACAGAGTTTAGAACCAAATTTCTCTTTGTTTTTGAACCAGAAAAATACTTTTAAACTAAAGATTAAGAAAAGAGACTATTTCATATCATGGACCATTTTGGATCCCACATATTTCTTCCTATAATAGTTGACCCATAGTTATCATTCAAATAATAATGCTGAATTTAGTATATAAACATACATATCATTACAAAGCAATTCATTGGACAGGACTACTGAATCAAAAATAATAACACTCCATGAATCTGAATATTTGCTATTCAACAATTTAATTGCTATATTTTTTCCAACAATAAGAACACATTTCCAACTATGCCTAAAATGATCTTAGGATTCTGATGTGAATATTTTCTCATTCCCTTTGCCAGAATCTATTGTAATCATCCCTTCTTTTCACTGGAATAAAATGTTTTAGACTATTCATCAAAAATACTATAACACCACATTAATTATACTTGGCAAAACATAAAACACAAGTCACTTATAAGCATTGATCTTTCCAAACATCACTATGAACTAGTATGATATTGTGCAGGCTTTGCAGATTGTATTTAAGATCTATTTTTTAACACTCAACATGTGTATCTGGATCACTGCACCCAATACTGCATCACAAGTATTTGAGCATAACTGAGTAGCTATATCCCAGATATATCCCACTGACATTTTCCATAATGCAAAAGGCTGACATCTGCTTCCCTTCTTATTCATTTTCATAAGAACATCCCACTTCTATTTTTTTATAAAGCATCAATATATATTCTAAAATAAGATACATCCTTCAGATGTAAACCCAAGAGTTCACAAACTGAAAGATCTGATTCCACACCTGTATCTTTTTGGCAGAAAGATGCTTCATTTGGATAGGAAAAAAATAGAGTGGGAGCCAGGAATAGTCATATAACGTGCTTTGGCAGCATTTCTATACCACCGTATTTTTATTTTTAATCTCTAAGGATAATTCACAGAGAAAGAATCTTCTAATGTGTTGCTGAAATATGTATTATATTGACAGCCAAAATGAAAACTCACTCAGTTTCCTTAAATGCTTAAAAAAGATATACCTACTTCAAGATGCTATGGTATATTAAACAATGAAGAAGGAAACAACAGTATAAATTAATATTAAAATATTTTCACATGATCTTTGGCTGTAATAAGTACCAGATCACAAAAATACAATCTGTAGTGATTATTGAGGTATGCAGAATAGATTTAATTTAAGGGGAAAAATGTATAATTGTATGTGTTTTAAGAGGTTTATAGATCTTTTGCAATTAATATTTGTGTTATGGAACTCAGATGCAAAAGAAGGCGACAAATTAAAAAACCTATTACCAATTACCCCTGCTTCTCTTTTTTTTTTGGATTTTTTTGGATTTTTTTATTTTTTATTTTTAACTTTTTTTATTGATTTATAATCATTTTACAATGTTGTGTAAAATTCCAGTGTTCAGCACAATTTTTCAGTCATACATGGACATATATACACTCATTGTCACATTTTTTTCTCTGTGAGCTACCATAACGTTTTGTGACCCCTGCTTCTCTCTTTTCCTTTCTCTTCCCTTCCTTCTCCTTTCTTTCCTTTGTTTCAAACTTTATTGAGCACTTTCTATGTACCAGACCCATACTCAGTTCATAAGTTTCAAGATAGAATAAAAATAATGATTAAGTGTAGGAAATTAATACTATTAAGGCAGGCTTAAACAGGGTGTGCTCAAGGAGAGTTAAGATGATTATATTCACTCAGCTTAAAAGATTAACACCATGCTTTGGCCAGTGGAACCTCCACATGAAACAATATTCTAGGTTCACCAATGTCATGATTTTCCTTATCTAAGGATGGATGGATTTGGTAATAATTTCATAGTCCTTTTTCACAGAATGCTTATTTCAGCCATTTGTCTTTTATATAACGTGTAGGATTTATGCATTAGGGTTCTTTTTCTTATCATTTAAATGCAGGACATGTCAGCCTAAACTATGCCTTTTTGTCAAGATTTTTGAGAACTGCTGTCTCCATCACAGATTTCTCCAGTGATTTCAGTGGTCTAAGGATCACCAGGAACCAAAAACAAAGTAGTAAGCTGACTGGTTAAAACCTCCAAAGAACAATATTTCTGAATTGTTGTCATGTGTTGTGTATGACTTAATCATTTACTACTTCTCCTTTTTCTTCATGTAACCCCTGCCCAACACTCACCACACCTGGCACTCTTCACACATATGGTTTGAGCTGCCGTGTTGATGGAAAAATATTGACAGAAATATTTCCAAGGGGAAAAAGTTTAAAAAGAGCTGAGGTTTGAGAGATTCAATACATAACATTCCTCTTAAATTCTGAAAGAAGTGAAAAAAAAAAAAAAGATGAAACCATCAAGTGAAAGAGGGAGAAATGTCTGCTTCGTTCCTGATAGCACTCTCCCGGGACACACCTCAGTGGGAGAGCTCCCACACGCCAGGCCACTTGAACAGCTCTCATCAGAGGCAGTGCTGGAGTTTTCAGGGAAGATACATCTACCCAGGTCACCAACTCTCCCTCATTCAGGATAAATGAAAGAGGACATAAATAGGGATCTCTTTCATGTATGCTAAAATTTTCTCTGTCCCTGAGAAACGCAGACTAATGGCTGACATTTATGAACGAATTAACTCACTCTGCCTCAACTTGGAGGAGTAAGAGGAGTGGGCCAAAGGTGAAAGGAAACTCCTTTCTATGCAAACCAGAGAAATTGGAATTACTTGAATAACCTCCCCAGCATAAAGTAATAAGCCACTCCAGCATCAACTACATACATTTCTGTAGATAAAATACCATGTAATTTATGAATCCGTGTTGGTGATCTCCATTTCAGTGGTTAGTAAATTTTTCTAAATTTCTTTGAGCTAGCTTGGTTTCAGTCTGCATTTGATTATCACAAAAGTCCTTCAGGACATGAATACTGAGGAGATAACCAAAATATTAAAAATGTATTACAGCACACTGCAATATGCAATATCATGCATGTTATATAGTATACGGGAGGAGAAGAAAGAACAATTTTCTGCCAGCTAGTATACCTTACTTTTTGACCTGCCACATGGTAGCAATTGAAATACTAAGAATAAATAAACATTAAGTACATTAAAGAGTTCTATTTTTATCTTTTCAACTTGTGAGGCGAGCTTACTAATTAGCCACTTAAAAGCTAGTATTTCCCACCAAAAGCATGGGACTTTTCTCAAAAAGTAGATCAACATTTGTCCTACCCTTTGACAGGAAAAGAGGGAGAATAATATAGAGAATAGTTTGATTAGCGCTCCACGATTGTTCAGGTGCAAAAACAGCATTAAAATGAACAATGTGTATTGCTAATTAAAATAAAAGTCTTTTATGTTATAATGACTAAACCAAAACTAAACAAAAATAGGAATCTGGGAACCACAGAAACTCCCAACATATGGAGGTTTAGAAGCTAATACTTTAGGTTTATAAAATTTTGGGTAAATATTTTGGGAATAATTAGGTACCAGAAGAGCTGGGAGTGTGATGTAAGTGAATCCTTCATTGCTAATTTTTACTAAAAAGATAGTGGTAGTAAAATAAGGATCACAGTGTATTAAGTATATCTAATGAACACTTTTGCTGTGTGAAACTTCACTACTTCAGCACATATTCAAATACATACCATTATTTTGTTATTTTGTTTGTTTGTTTGTTCTCAAGTTTATGTTGAAGAGCCACTACAAATCCAGAAAACGCAAATGAACTGAGGTAGATAAAGCTGACCATGCAGGGCTTCCTAGTTGTTATAGCAGAATTACATCCCCCTGAAATCTATAAGCTGAAGTCCTAACTCCAGGACTTCTGGCTGTGTTTGGAGATAGGTCCTTCAAAGGGGTAATTAAGTTAAAATTAAGCCATTAGGATGTACCGTAATCCAATCTGACTTCTGTTCTTAGAAGAAGAGATTAGGACACACAAAGAGGAAACACAGTATGAGGACACAGCAAGGAGGCAGCTGTCTGCAAGCCAAGGAGAGAGGCTGCAGAAGAAACCAGACTGACTGACACCTTGATTTTGGACTTCTAGCCTCCAAAACTGTGAGAAAATAAATTTCTGTAGCCTGTGGTGTTTTGTTACAGCAGCGCTACCAAATAAAACACTATCTCCATTTATTAGGGGCTGCACATTGCTTGCATCTGCCGGAAAAAATGATTCCAAACTACAAGGAGCTTGGTTTCAGGATTACTAGATACTTAAAAGTTATACATAAGCAAGCAGAAATCAAATAGGATATAAGGATACGAAAAGGCAGCTTTCTAAATTATAAATTTTAATGCTTTATAATTCATTTGTTGTTTAAAAATTACAATCTCTAAAGTAGCTTATGTACCTTCACCATGTGTGGTCATAGGTAAAATTGTAACTAATTTTAGCTCTCAACTATGAAATCAATAAACTGATCTTAAAGATGTTTATGAAAATTAAATCCTCCCTTAAAGACTAGAACTCATACTTACTAAAATAATAGAAGCATCTAAAAACTTAAGTAATGACCTGACATTTGAAATTACTCCATGAAGCGGGTACTACTTTATTTTTTCTTTAGCTCTATTGTAATAGTGGAATTTAACATTACAGTATGGTATTCACATCTGTCAACCTTAATTAATGTTTTTACTATGGTTTCTATGTCATGTTTGTCCATGTTTAATACTTCACTTAACTCTTATGCTATTCAAATTTTATTAACACAAACATAACCCTGTAGCATCAGGCAAAACACTGTAACTTCAGGTCTGCTCTCTACTCATTCCAAGACTGACTATGGCACATTTTCCACTATAGTCCAACCTACAAGCATGGAATCTTAGAACAGCACCAAAATCATATTTATTAAACATACTTAAAGTGTGAAAGTGGTGTGCAATTAGACATAAAATAAGCATTGCATATATACACTCTAACAGTCTTTTAAATTGAGACAGAAATAAATCTCCAATATTTTGACAACAGAATATTGGAAAGAATGAAATATTAAATCCATGGTCCCACCATGGAGGCACTATGATTTTGGAATTATTTCTTTCAGGTCAATATTGCTTCATATGATCATACTGCATTGACAATTTCATACATTGTTTTATTCCATCAATTTTTCATCTGTGGTGTGGTGTTTTTTTTTTTCATATATTGCACTTGAGCTAAGATCCAATAAGTATGTTCAAGTGCTTGCATTAGAAATCAAATCTTTGGCTCTGGTTATAGCAAAGACACAGTTCAGGGTGCTGAAAAAAGTAACCAAAAGAGCATCTGTAAACATACATTTATTTTGATTCAACAAGCTTTTTGAGTCTTGAAGTCAATTAAGCAATTAAGTTAATTTAGCAATTAAGCAGGTATGTTAGCTCACAAAAAGGAGAAAGAGCGGGGAGGCATGTAAGGCACGTACTCTTTTACTGTAGGGACTGATCAGGCCAGTCTCTCTTGAGGCCCTTGGAGAGCTTGTCCCTTCCAGCTGGTGCCTAATGGCCTCTGTTCACTGATACCCACAACCTGACCTGCCCAAGGAGTTGCTTAGTCTCTGATATTTTCAGTCCAGTCTGTGAACATTCTCACCACATTCTGAGGTGATGCAGACCTCTCCTGTAGCTCTCTATTATTTGGTGGTACAGAGAGGCTTTTTATGCTACTGTGGCCCTAGCTGTTATAGACACACCTCACATTGTAGTTGTTCAAGGCTACTTCATTTTTCCCAGTGTATTTACACCTGTAGTATATAAGGGCATGTTAAAAAAAATCTCTTGTTTATAAGTTATGTTGTATTTGCTTACAACATAAGGGCAGTTTATATCTTAAGAATACATCAGGCCATTATTTTGGGGTTAAACTAACAAGCGGGTGAATAGTTTTATTTACTTTACATTGTTTATTTTTCTGGACGATGCACCATAGCAAACAGTTCAGGAAAAGACTCCTTTATATAACTTATAACTTATCCATATTATTAAATAACATCATCTTTGATTATATTTTAAATATACATCTACTAGGGAATAAAGTTATCTGTATGATTTTTTTAAGAAACAAGACATATGGAAAATATCTATGACATTTTTTAATTTGTTCCAAACAGTGGTGTAATTTATTTAAAAATACCTATGATTCTGACAAATATTTGATTGTCACTTGTATTTTTAGAGCTGCAGTACACTTTAGTGGTATTTTTCCTATGTAAATATTTTTCTGAATCTTTGGAAAAGAACTTTAGAAATGTTTTTACTCTTTTTCACCTGTATACTATACATATTGTAACCCAGTAATTGAATAAATAATACAGATATGTGCAACTGAACCAGATTTTTAAATAGTAGCGAAAATAATTAAGTGAATTGACTTTTGTCACAGGATATGGAAAAAGGAGACTTACTGTGAAAAATGAGAAACGATGAAATTAATGACTAAAATCACCTAGCCCCTCAAATTCATTTTATAAAATTTATCATTAATATGTTCTATCCTGTAAAATAAAAATAGTGATTAAAACCATAAAATGTATACTTCTCATATATCAGAATACCCTAATTTTTTCCCATGGTGGATATGTTTCTCAGAATCTTAACTAAAATATTCTCATGAGGTCTGAATGGAAAGCAATCTCTGAAATGAGTTTTCCTACTCTGACTACAAGAAACAATTAATAGGAAAACATGTTGAGCTGTTCATTCATTTGTTCTTTTTTAATTTAAAAAATATGTGCTAAGTCATTATTATTTGTTCAATACTACTTTATCCGCCAGGAATTTAAATAAAGTGGATGCTGCAAAGATCCTAATTGTTTTCTAAAATCTTATCAACTAGAAGCTAAAAAGAGAAGTCAATTAAAAATTAAAGCAGTATTCCTGTCTTAAAATTTTAAAGATTTGATTTAAACTTGATGCACTGTTCCTTTTTGGACCCAAGAAATTCTTGATCTCTCAGATTCCTCTCCCACAGCTCTCTGAAAAAAAAATATTATCTCTTTTTCATAAAACCATCTTCAGAGGCAGCATAGAGAGAAAGGAACAAATTAATCCTACTGTTGTCCTGAGGCAGAGGTCTGTCTCTACCATTGAGCTAAGAAGTAGAAGGGATAGCAGAGTTCCAAGGCCAGATCTGAATCACGTGTCTTGCCCTGTAATAGGATATAGGACACCTCACATGAACTGTCAGCAATGAAATGTCAGTAAAATGGATGACTCCCAAAAGGAAAGGAGGATTCTGTACCAGAAGTGGTGCTATGCAGGCTAACACAACAGATGTCCACTGTGCAGACATTCGGCAAGTAATTATGAGAGGGATGCATGTTATTAAATTGCATTTAAGGCTTCATTACTAAGGGAATTAAGTGGCTTGTAGACGTTTTTCTGATGTGTAGAACCACCAGGAATCTGCCAAAGAACAGAGAGATGAGAGCAGGTCAAAGGAGGTATTTCAGACAGAATGAATAACAAATAAAAGAAATAAATTTGAAATATTGTGAAATATTTAATAAATTGAGAAAGTTTCAGAATGTCTGCAATCTAGGGAACAATGAAGAGAGAGAGATTGGTGGAATGGGAGGGCGGAGGTACAGAGAGAAAAAGAGGAGGCAGACTATAGGCCATGGTAGGAATTTTAAACTTGATCTTAAAAGCAATGGGAAACCACTTAAAGATGGGATAACGTGTTCTGATCCATGTTTAAAAACTATAGGTTTGCTGTTGTGTATAAAATGGAAAGGGAAGGGCTAAGTCTTGTGGAAGAGGGACCATTTAGTAGGCTGACACAATATTTTAGGCAGTAGTTGATAAAGAATTGGGGTAGGATGATAAAGGAAAAGAGGGAGAAGCGACCAAGTCCAAGAACTACTTAGTGGGCAGAAATGATAGAACTTGAGGCAGAATAAAAGAAAGAAAGAATTCATTCATGTAACACATATTTATTACACTACTGCAAGATTGCTGGCTTTTGTGATACAAGAGTGAATAAAATAAACAAAAATCCCAGCCATCATCAATTATACATTCTAATGGAAAGAGAATGCTCAGTGTTCAAGTTGCAAATCCTTGGATTCAGTCTAAGATGAATTGAGAACTTATATTGCAAGACAAAGGCCAAATCTAAATTTGTCACAGGTTTGATTTATCATCATTGAAAGTCCCTAGTACCCAAGATAAATTGGAAAATTGTAGTGAAGCAGCTCCTGAAGGAAAATATTCCAAACAGTTATTTTACATGTAGACAGTAGACTAAAGGACTCCTACTGAAAGGAGAGTCTTGGTCAGCCAAACAGACGACGTCGCTGCCTCAGAACTCACTCCTCTTCCAAGACAGGAATCTTTGCTCTCCTTGCCCGGAAAGACCACTGTGATTCTTTCTTCCTGTACCATATTCCAGATTGCAACTTTTATTGCCATTCTTCTGTACTATTGTGTTTTGGATGTGTGAGAGTTTACAAAATTTATCACTTCTCCACAGATTACTGGACTGTGATGAGCTCCATCTGGACCCAAATAAAAGGGACGTTAATCACCCTGGATGTGCAACTGGGCAGACTGTGTATTATCTTCCTGTGGGGACAGAACAAGTGAGTTTTCAATTGTATATAGAATAGTTGTATTATGTTAAGAGAAAACATTTTTTAAGTGAAGTGTACAGGAAGAAAAGTTCTGGGCACCCAATAAAGTGGTAGAATACAGGTGGTTTACTGTGCTTTTGCCTATACAATGTTTCTACTCCTGCTAACAGACATTCTCTCTTCCTTTCAAAAACTATCCCTCACCTGTTCTCTGCCCATGTGATCTGTATAGGATTGATGCCAACTCCAGGGCCCAGATTCGGGCTAACAGTCTGAACCTGGGCATTCAGAGCACTTTCTTCCTAGGCCATAGTCATAAAAGGGAAGAAGTAGTTGAAAGAGGAAAAGGAAAGATTCTTGATCACATTGTTTGAACTCACAGAAATAATGGCAAATCATCTGTAATATTAGCTGTTTCAATAAATATAAAGTCTATCTGTCTTAACTACTGATTATTCTGTATACTGATTATTCACATGCAATGGGAAAGTACATGATAGACAATAGGAAGATAATTATTTGTTTAATTGAATGTTTTAAATTGTTCCTGGATTGTGAAAGTATAATTCTCAGATGAAAGGAGAAAAGAGTAAGTTGTATCACACAATAAAATGTATGCTAGGTAACTCTGAATTATTGATCTTCCTTCCATTGGGCCCTTCACCTTAAATCTTACCTCTTGTTTCTTTTTCATGTTCTCAGCTCAAAATTCTAGCTAGGATACAAGAGAGAATGGCTCTACCTGTCAGGTCTACTCCTTCATTTATAGTATTTTTATTATATTAGAGTTTTTCCATGACATATTCCTTAATCTTACTTTCAGTCTATTAGTGAGATATGCTGCATTGTCTCTTCCTTATCTATAGGCAAAAGGTTTTGTTGACCAAGTATTTGAGAAAGGGAACACAGGAAAAGTAGAACGTTATGGGTAGGAATATGAGTTTTATATGCACTGGGATGACATATTGTGTGATATCTGGGTAAAGATATCTCGTATCTTCTGTCTGCAGATTAGAAGAAAATTTGAGTTGGAAAAACACATTTCAGGGTTGTCTTATAGATGGTAAGTAACTGTAGACAAGCAAGTAGATGAGCCTGTTCAAGGAGTGTAGCTAGTCTAAGAAATGAAGAATGGAACTAGGTGCCAACTAATATTTAAATGGTACAAAACCCACAAAGAATAAATGTAAGAGAAGACAACAAGAGGAAAAATATTTTATGAAGTGAGTTTAATGTAATGTGAAGATGACTCGAGTAAGACTCATTAAGTTGTTTGTTACCCAGTATTTATTAAACTATTACTATGTGCCTGACATTGTGCGTGGTACTGAAGAAGCAGGACTGAATGAAACAGAAAAAGACTCTGTTTTTCTAGAGCTTATATTTGTCCATTCCCCTGCCTTCTACACACAACTACCACCAGGTAGTGGATAGGCAAGGTGGGTCATGTATGGATCAAGAAGAGTTGTCCCATTCCTGTAAATAACATCCATCCCTAGTTCAGCCTAATTTAAGAGTGAACAAAAAGAGCATAGCATCACCACATTGATCAAAGGTAATGAAATAAAATTCATATTTAAAAATAAGACAAGAAAAATGTAAACCAAAATTTTCCTCTGCCCATTGCCCAACCCCAGTGTGCACTGTGCATCTGCATTATGCATTAACTAGACTTCCCCTATGGCAGAAATATCTGCTCAATTATAAAGATGATCAATTTTTCTTCTTTTAACATCAGCCAGGTAACTCCTTAGAAGAATACTTACCTATGACCATGTTAATGTTACTAGGTATATTGAACTCTGCCTCTTTTATAAGAATACTGTTCCTTGCATTACCAAATGTGTGACGGAGCCTCTGATAAGTAGTGATGACTAGGTGACTTGAAATGATTAAATAAACAGTTCTGTAAGGGTAATTATTGTAATAGTGTAACTCTAGATATGGGAAGAAATAAGAGGGAATCATTTTCTACACCATGACAGTCTAGAAAGACAGATGGTCCAGAGGCTTTTGGCTGTTGTTAATGGGACCTAGTCCAGCAATAGCACATTGAGTGGCCTATCGACAAAATCCTCACCTGACCTAAGAATGAGCATTCCTAGCATCGTGGGACAAATTGGTTACAAAATGTCTCCCAAAATTTGGTTGAGATTAAGACTAAAAGAGAGGGAACTGTAAAATAAAGAATGTTGCCCACCATCTAGTTCTAAGAATCAAGTCATTAGCCACTGTAGTCACTGACTTACAGTATAACTTGAAACGAATTTCAGGGTGAAAATCAGAATGATTCATTTTGTGCTCTGGGAAAACTGGCAGAACTGGCCCTCAGGTAGTTAGATATTTTCAGGAGAAAACTTAATGAACCCAGTTTCTTGCATCTTCTCATACTTAGAAAAGCACCAAATACATTAAGTTAGATATCTGTTCCTTGAAAATAGTAGAAACTTTTACCAAGATGTGTGCTTGTCTGCATGTACCCCTTAACCAAAATCACATATATACTGGCCTTGCCTCTTTACCTCTTCAGAACAGTCCTCAGAGCTGTCTGAAAAACTGTCTCCTGAGTTATAACCCTCAGGTTGTCACGAAAAAAAAATGCCATTTCTTTCTTAGATTGACTATTGATTAATTGTTTCATCAACAGGGGCAAGAGAAGAGATTAACTGCAAAGGCCTATTGGGTTGAAATAGCTTTAAAGGGCTCAAAAGAGATAGGTGCAGCCAATCCTGAAGGAGTGCCTGACACACAGCAAGAAACCTGCAGAGGAGGTGGTGTGATTACTCTGGGTATTGATGTCAAGGGAGTCACAGAGTAAACAATACTTATCACTACCACCAGTGACCTCAAATCTATAGATGAGGATGGCATTATGCTCAGAGTACCCATAAGTGACAGCTGACATGTGGGCTCACATCAACTGAAGATCAAGGATTGACAGTGGCTATAGGTAACCCAGAGCCCTTAACTTAAAACCTGTGTCCTATGTAAATAAGAGTCATCAAGAATCAGTTTACCACTATTTACAACAGACAAGACATGGAAACAACCTAAATGTCCATTGACAGACGACTAGATAAAGAAGTTGCACACACATATATATAGTGGAACACTACTCAGCCATAAAAAAGAATGAAATAATGCCATTTTAACACTTGCAGCAAAATGGATGAACCTAGAGATTATCATACTAAGTGAAATAAGTCAGACAGAAAAAAGCAAGTATGTTATCACGTATATGTGGAATCTAAAATATGACACAAATGAATCTATGTACAAACAGAAACAGACTCACAGACATAGAAAACAAACTTATGGTTACCAAAGGGGAAGGGGGATAAGAAGGGGATAAATTAGGAGTTTTGGATATGAAGATGCAAACTAATACATATAAAATAAACAAAAATGTCCTACTGTATAGCCCAGGGAATTATGCTCAATATCCTGCAATAAAACATAATGGAAAATAATATGAAATGTTACATATATGCATATGTGTTTGACTGAATCACTGTGCTGTACACCAGAAAGGAGGAACCGCTCAGGCTGAGTGTAGTAGTCAAGGAAGAATTCCGAGAAAATAAGGGTTACTGTAGCTATGACTTGAAGGGCAAATAAGGACTGTTGGGTGTTAAGGCAAGCTAGAAAGGAGATTCTAGATAAAAGATTAGCTGGTGCATTGGCACTGATTGTGTGAGAAAACATGGCACATGCTAAGATGTTTTATTATGACTCAAGTCAGTAGATTAGGTATCAGGAAATGACAAGAAATAAGAATGGATATTCAAGTAGGACCTAGATAGTGCTTGAATATTGCCCTGAAAGCTATCAGCTATCTGACTAGTATAAACAATGGACCTGTATCAAATATATGCATTTTTAAAACCACTCTGACAGTACTGTCAAGGAAAAATGCCACAAGTACAAGCTTGGATGCAACGTAACTTGTTAGGAACAAACTGACATTGGGTGAGGTTAGCTGGCTCTCCCAATGTCACTAATCTACGCTTATGTTCTAGGTTTTTCTGACTCCAAACCTTGTGCCTTTATCAACCCTGCTATATGGGCCAAGATGTTCACCAAGAAGTAAATGTCATTCCTCGGTCATGTATTCCATGCCTTCCTCTCTAGTCTCATCTTCTACCACTTTATACTTCATCATGTTTACTCCAGTAAGACTGAACTGTTAGTTCACCCAAACACCCAGACATGTCATACTTCTGGAGCTTTGTTCATATTTCACCCCATTTGTATCTACAAGTGGTGCCTGCATTCTGCACAATCCGTAGAGAACCCCACTGGAATTTTTGTTCTGGATGCCAAGACTGATGATGTCACATACAAAGGGTAATGAGGCTCTCTGGGGAGAGCAGATTAGTCCTTCCAAGCTTGTCCAAAACCGACTTGAGAGAGCAGGGAAAGGAGATGGACTTGGGGTTTTTATGGTGGTTAAGGGATGGGATTCCTGCATGCTGGCAAGGGCTTATATGATTAGAAACTCCCACTGATGCTAAATGAAAAATCACCTGCATTTTCTTATCAGTTTGCCCACATGTGGAGCAGAGGGGAGGAAGGGGTGTGAGGCTTAAAGCTGCCAGCAGTCAAACGCCAAAAGATTGAGTCAGACTTTGTATTACAATTCACCCATGCTGCTGCTGACATATATACACATGATTATCACACAAACAGGCATGACTTCTATAATAAAGTTTACCCAATTAGTCTGTGTTTTTCTCCTCCATAGCTATTAGCACTACTCGCCAAACTTGATCTCCTTATTGCTTATAGTCTGCCTTTCATGCTAGAATGTAAGTTCCAGGATATCAAATTCCGGGTTTATTTTGTTCACTACTGTATCTCAAGCCTGTAAATAGTAACTGACTTAAAGTAGGTGCTCAGTAAACACTTTTAAAGTAAGTTAATCAAATTTGAGAGGAAAGTGTATTGCAGTGAAAGATATTTGGAAAGAAATATTAAGGAGGTAGGATTTGAGCTGAATTGTAAAGTAAGAATGTGATTTCAAAACACTGATGAGAAAGGATATCTAAAGCAGGGAAATGAAGCAACATAGAAAGGAGTAGTTTGACTTAATCTTGTACTTTGGCAATTCTTTCACTTTACTTTGCCTCCAATTTTTCCACATTAACTTGTCACTTGGTATTTACTTAGGGTTGTCTCACCTGTCTACTGAAGCAAAAAAGAGTTTCAGTAAAAATGGTTTTGACAGTGATTGAGTAAATGCTCTTTGGTGATCTTGTTTTGTCTGTGGCATTAGGTATGGCTCATTGGTGGTATTAATGGAGGAGTTTAAAATAACTGAAATGATATATGAACTCAATGTCTCCAACAAACTATACCTGAAGTATCGGAACAACATACTAACTAGTTTTTATTAAACTATGAGTACAAAGACTGAAATTCAGGAAATAAATTGAATCTGCATTGTTATTAATGGAATTATGAAATATGCATATAAACAAAGTAGGCATTGCATTAAGAATAAGCAAAGCACTTATTGTAGTGATCTCATAGCATCTGTCTTAAGTATGTAATAGCTTCCTGTCCAACTACAGTTTCTAAAATCCCCCATTCCACGTCATTGTACACATTATTGCAAGATTAATTTTCTTGAAGCAAATCTGAGATCTGGTTCCTCCTTTCACTCATTTATTCATTCAGCAAATACATATAGATCACCTATAACATAAAGGCAATATTTAGATGCTATAATATACACAGATATCAGTCTCATAAATTTTTTTCAGTCTCATAAATTCCAAAACCATCAGTAGTTCTCTAACACACAGGACAACACTTTACAAGGAATTTATGTTAATATGAAAAGACATGATGGTTAAGCTATGTGAAAATGTTGGGATTCAGTAAATTTTCAATTTATCTTGTGTCTTTCTATCTTTACGGATGGATATAGTATTTAATATATTCCAAAATGTTTGTTGAAAAATGTGTGTGCATATGCATATGTGTGCACGTGAAGCAGCTTTGGTTGGGATGGGAGAGGTAACATTTTGTAGAAATGCTTCGTTATGTTGTGCCTCACATAGCTTCATAAACGTTCTATAAATGGCTTTGCACAAAGAAATTTCTACTGACACTGTTGAAGGATAAAATAATATATTGATTAGTGTAAAGTAGTGAAAAATTAGATCTCAGATATTTTAAAGTGGCACCATGGAGATTTTGGTACACTAATTACAAAATAACTCTCAGGAAATAATGAAGATTCTATTTCTCATTCTAGGATTCAAATCATTGACAAGCTTACCCTTGAACTCCAGTGCTTGACACAAACAACATGAACAAAACCAATTAATACAACATTTTGAAAATTCTAACCGTTTTTTTAGTGTGCCAAAAGAGCCATCTAGTTTATTCATTCATATGCATGTAGTATTCGGCACTAATGGATGAATATCAATATATGAAAAGGTGCCTGGATTTTCTGTCCATAGCCCACAAAATATCATTTCAAAGAACAGATTTCATTTTTGAAAGGGAAAAAATGATGAAGAATAGAGAATGGTTACACAATGAAATTATTTAAAACTTCATTTCAAAGTAAGATCATTAGAGAAGGGCAATTTGCTATATAGGTAGAAATTATGTTTGTTAACAACCTGGGGCAGTAAGGACTGAAATCACATTCTTAAATACATCAACCAAATTTTCATTATTCCCCCACAAAGACAGTGTTTTCTTTAGTTGTTATTAATGTTCAACTCAAGAGCAAATTGCAATGGAAATTCTGTTGAGGTAGACAGAGGTCTCCTGCAGCTGTTTATTACTGTTAAAAACAAACTGATCACACACTTTGAAAACTGCAGATACTCAAAGAAGCATTGCTCAGTAAAAGACAAATGAGAGAAAATAATCTAGACCATTAAACCAAATTTAATAAAAGCAAACTTTTGATTCATTAAAAATTACGTAGCATTTAGATATCTCTTTAACAACACTGCTTATTAGAAAAATACTCAATTAGATTCTACAGATTCTTTTAAGTGACCTGGATAAATTCAATAAAGCAAAATGTCTTGTATCTATCTGAATACATGAAAACTTTTCTTCAGTCATTTGAGAAATGTGGAGAGTATACTTCACTGTTTAGTATAATGGCAGGTATATTATTTCAACCAACATAGTCATAAAGAAAGAGGTAAGTCAAGGACAAAGTGAGTTCATATCAAGTTAAGACTGACACTTCTCGGATAAAAAACTATTTTTATATTTTCAATTTCTCTCCATAAAACCAAAATCATCAAGTAGAAGTATTGTATTTACTGGTGTATATATGGGTCTGAAATTAAAATACTGATGACTAAAATGATAATGATAACAATAATGATAGTAAAAACACTGGACAGAAAGCAAAATCCAATACTTGTCTAAAATGGAAAATTGCCCTGCAGGTGTCAGTATTGACAAAAATCGTACATTTAAACATTTTTATAAGCATCATAATGCCATTTATAATAGAAAGCATAAAAATAAGCACATACAAGTTGCAGAGTTAACCTGTCTTGGCTCCAGTGAGCCCACAGGTCTGGCCCCAGTAGTCCCATCAGTACAATCACAGCACAGTGCAATTACAGAATGAGGCACATGCACATAGGGAAAGTTATGAGTTAATACTTACATTGGAATCAAAAGGAACTATGCAAAGATCCTCACAAGTGCTACATACTAGTCTGGGACCTTGAAAACCTTTTTTAAGCCTTCCAAGTTTTAACGCTTCTTGTTGAATCATGAAGATAACGTAAGCCACATATACAGCTCTTGACAAAATGACAAATACTTAATGTATTAAAAACACTTCATAGAATTACTAATACAATCATTTTTCCTTCTCCTTCCTGTCCTTTGTTTTGCTTCCTTTTGTTCTTTCTAAATTTTTTCTCGTTTTATTAATAAACGTGTTCCAAAAACTTAGGTTAATATGGGCATTTCCCAGCTATCATCCATATAATTTTCTGAGATTCTCCAAAGAACAAAACTCTCTTCCCTTTAGCATTCTTCTCATCACTATTATTTAGTCTGTTACATATATCTAATAAGAGTTTGGACAAAAATAACCATTTTTTAAACACTTCAAGAAATTTGGAAAACAACTCAGCCTTCTACATTGCTTGTTTCACAAGGGCAATGTTTGCAATGTTATCCTAAGACAGCCTGGAAAGCTGGCTCTGTACAGGTGAAGTCCTGTCATGAATAAGTCCTGTGACAGAACACGTGTTACCTACCCTTTGAAGTCTGGCCCCAAGCGTCCTCCTGCCCGGTGTCCTTCCAGCCAATAGAACAAGACCGAGTTCGGCTTAGAAGCAAAGGAAAGTTTTATACTTTGATTAGAGAACAGAGAGCGGCGAGCTCTCAACTCTAGAATCCAGGCTCTCCGGCTCTCCCGAAAGGCGAAAGGCGTGGGTGGCTGCTTCACAGGGGTCGGTCAGCGGTGGGAGAGGATGGCGTGCCCCAGGGCTGCGCAGGCGCACCTGTGCTGCTCAGGCTCCAGTCACAGTGCTGGCCACAGAGCTCCGCAGGCGGCCGTCGGCCACCATCTTGAACCCAGGTGTGGTGCGTGATGCGTCTGCGCAGAGGCTTCTGCGCCGGCCGGAGCTGAAATGTCGGGTGCGGCAGTTTGGCGCTGGGAACTCTGGTGTGAAGGGCCGGTGAAAGACCTTTGCTTGCAGCGCCCTGTGAGCAAGTGAAACTGGACTAAGCACCAAAGAAGAGGTTAGCATTTCATCTTCTGTCTCCTGAGGACCTTAGTGAGCTTTGCCAGTGACACCTGTGGAAATTCTGATGCTGTGAGAAAATTCAGATTTTGTGAGAAAAACGAAGGCAAAGTGGTTGCCAGAGAATAGGTTCTTGTGTCGTGCAGCCAGAGAATAGGTTCTTGTGTCGTGCAGGAAAGAATTCAAGAGTGACGCAGAGTAAAGTGAAAGCAAGTTTATTTAGAGAGATACACACCCCACAGCCAGAATGCGGGCTGTCTCAGAAGGTGTGAGAAAGAGAGAGAGTCCGAGTGCGAGAGCATGATCACAAGGTGCGGAATTGTTAGTTTTTACAGGCTCAATAACTCCATATGCTAACAAGTAGGAGGATTATTTCAACTACTTTGCGGAAGGGGCAGGGATTTCCAGGAATCCGCCCCCGCCCACTTTTGGACCTTTTTGGTCAGCCTAGGAACTGTCAGGGAGCCTGTGGGTGTGCCCTGAGGCTCAGGGTCTACTGGAAGTGGGACCTTTTGCTGTCTTGGTTGTAACCAGTTTGTCCTGCCCTCAATTGCTGTGTCATTCCTTCAGTGGTTGTGCCCTGTCCCCTAACCTCCTGTCTCAAAGTAAAACTTAATAGAGCAGACATAATATATTCTCATACTGTACATCAATTCATAATTTTATATGTGACAACCTGATTCATAAAGTTCAAGCAGCAGAATTTTTTTGAGCACATACCTTGTGCCATTCACTGCTCTAGGTCCTGGGAATTGAAATCCATTATTTTGTTTGATATATTAATAACCATAAAGGATAAATAATATTAATACGTATTTTATGTACATGCAACTCATGGAGTTTTTGAGGAGCTAATAATATGTATATGTATTTTAAGAAATAGAGTTGAAGGTTAAAATAAATTTAAAATATTGGTTTTATTACTACAGAGTTTCTCAGAGCCTTTAACATGCATGCTTGCATTGTTTATTTCCAAGAAAGGAAAGTAGGCAATATTTTCATATCTTATTTGCCTGTAGAACCCTTTTCTTCCAGAGCAGCAATGAACTAGTTAGTCTAGTGTTCTGGGGGTGTGGAGGGGAGGGGAAGGCAATGAAGAGAAGAGGTAATAGGCCAAAGGAAAGACCCAGAGGTTAAAACCAACAAGTTTTTCTAAGAAATCTATGCGTAGTAAGTAGTAGTAATTTTAATAATTTCCTTTTCTTTCTTTTTCTTCCTTTCTTCCCTTTCTTTCTTCTCTGCTACAGAAAAGATCTTGTGCTCTCTTTTTTTGTTTGTTTTTAGTGTTAAACACAGTCAAGTTTTTATATTTTTTAATTGGCTCATTGAGTCTCTTTACATGCTCATGAAAATGTGGAGTGGGAAGAGTGTCTCCTTACTAACCAAATTTTAATTTGCAGCCATTTAGACTGAATTAGAAAATACTCTTAGAGCAAAACCAACCTTTATAGCTCTCTTTTATCTTTCTGAGCTTATTTCACTAAGAGTTGGGCCAAGTAATTCTTTATTAAGTTTATCAGCATTTTGATAAAATGATAAATTGCACAAAGTTTTATGTCTTTTTCTTTTCTTTTTTTTTAATAAACCTGCATTTTATTTATTTTCAATGAAATAATTGAATAAACTCGCTGCCATAACTACACCTCAGAATCCATTATATATATTGAATTTAAAAAAAAAAGTTAAAACAGGCAGAAATTTATTTATACTTAAGTTCTGAGTAATAGTAAAAAAAAAAATTAAAGTAATCCAAATGTTTAGAAATAGTATTGCAATAGAGAAGAGAGACAGGTTCAACTTCAAATACAACAAGAACAAGTGAGAATTTATAGCCAAAAGGATGTCTGAGGAGAGACATCAAGGGTAGGAGATTAACAGGATTCTTGCTGAAGACAGGCCAGGGAGATCAGATATCGTGGGTGGAGGATTCTCTCTAAACTGACAGCAGGATTCTTGCTGTAAAGTCAATCTATGCAGGCCTGGTAAGGATTAGGGGCCACGTTTGAAACCTAGTCTAAAAGAGGGCTCACAGAGACCTTGACTAAAATTTGACCAAGAAAAGTGTCTTTGTCACTAATCTATTATGCATTAAACTCTTGTTTTAAAATAATTCTACTTACCTGGAATACTCATCCTTTCCTCCTGAAATATTAAGTGAATAGCTACCATATTCCAGTCATATTTTCGGGCAAGGAGAAATCCAATGGCCAAAAACAAAAAAGAAGAAGACTGATAATGGCCTTGCTTGAGTCGAGGAACACTCAATATACAAATAATCTTAAATACTGATACTTTAATGAAGAAAATACATTAGGATAATGTTATAAGGAGTGATAGTGGAAAGAGTTTAGAAAGAGTGTCTGGGAAAGGTTTTCTGATAAGATAATATTGGAGCCAAAACCTGATGACTGAAGGGGAGTCAGACACAAAGAATGGTAGAAACAGCATCCTGGCTAAAGGTAGCTGGCAAAGAGCCCCGAGGCAGGAACACACCTGGGACTACACCCTAAATGAACTTTCTGCTTCCCCCCTTGCTCATTACTAATCTATTCTCACCATCTTCCAGAACAGTCTCTTCAAAATATAAATCAAACTGTCATTTTCTTGCTTGAGACCTCGCAGTGACTTCTTGCCTCACTCAGGTTAAAGTCCGTGGTCTGTTTGATGGTCCACATGATCTGTCCCTTTTTCCATATTCTGTTCCTTCATGCCAACCTCTGAAAGTCAACTACTTCCATTCTCATCCTAGTTCATTCAGCTGCAGCCATATGGTATAGGGGAATAAAATTTTCCACCCTAAATTGTCTCTTTGGCATGCAGATTATTTCAAGCTGGAAACAATCAAGGCACAATTTAGGAAGAAATGTTGACCTTCCCCCTAATTCCCTCAAAAAAAAAAAAAACATTAGATTGAGGGAGTATTCCTAGAATTGAGCTGTGTCCACAAAGAGGATAGGCTAGATGTGGTGGGGACACCCAGCAGGCTCAGAGACCAGAGTCCACTCTGTGTCACATTGTCTCTGCATGGCCCAACAAACATTTGTTCACCAAACATTTGCTTTTCCATCTTCATGTAAATTGCCTTCCTCCCCTTTGAAATCCCAAACCACTAACTCCCAACATCCTCTTTTACCTTTAGTTGAAGACGATATTTCAGATGAGGGGTTTAGCCATTTTGGTGAGTTACTCAGTTTTCGTGGGTCTCTGCCATGTATACATGGTTTTAAATTTTTATTTGATTTTCTCCTGTTAATGTGTCTCATGTCAATTTAATTTATTCTTAGACCAGCCAGAAGAACCTAGAAGGGTAGAGGACATTTTCTTCCTCCCTAGCCTGTTGGCTGCAATTTGAAGACACCAACATGCTCCTTAGGAAATTTGCACTTCCTGCTTCCTTCTCCCTCAGATGCTTTCTTGACCCTCTTTGTTTCTTAATTTTGGTTGCCACTCAAATGTCACCAGAGCAAAAAATTCTGCCAACCATCCTCAATTTAAATAGCACCCTGCCATCTAACTTTCTCACTGATGAATCTGTTTATTCTTTTCCATTGCACATATAATTCCTAGTATTTTATGTATTTTTTATTTGCTTTCAACCACTATGCTGCCTTTTGGAAGCTCCAGGACAGCAGAGATTTGCTAATTTTATTAAAAATGGTATCCTTAGCTCCCAGAAGTGTGCTTAAAGATAGCAGGTATTAAATGCTTATTTCTTGCCTAAATTATCTGTCTGAGCTGTGTACCAATATAATCTTCATCTGACTGGTGAGATAATTGTGATTCACAGAGTTCACCTAACTTACCTAAAGCTGCACAGCTTTTAAGATACAAATCTGCTTATATCTTCCCCCAAATGGTGTCTTTAAACATTTACTAGAACACATTTATAAATTATTGGTAACAATGTAATATTATTAAAAACAATAACATTTGAATAATTGTCATGTGTTTAAAATATAGAAATTATAACTTTAAAGAAATCTCATGATGGATAAAAATAAGGAATCATCTGAGTCAAAATTTTAGTGTTGACTAAAAGAAGTCTAATTTTGTAGTAATTTTAGAAGATGAACTATTATGTATTGCTTCTCCTTAATCAGACATATGCTAAAAAGGAGAAAAATGTAGTATTCCTATACTGTCTAATCCATATATATAACTATGGAATTAGGTCGTACAGTTCAAAGCAGTAACTGTCAGATACAGGGTATAGATTTCATTGCTCATCATCTGATATACGAATTTCAATATCTTTATCTTGAAAAAGCTTTCATGTGTTTTACATTTTCATGTGTTTTGGAAGTTGTATACTTCTTACTAACGGTAGAGGTTAGAACTGAAAGCACTTAGAAATAAACCATCCTACTTGAAAGAAAGACAAATGCAGATGAATTGTGAAATAATTATTTTTAAAGCTTTTGGATGAATATGTGAAATTAGGGATAAAAGAACAGGTAGAATGATTACTTGATAAATTGGAGTATTGTGTTTTGAAAGGAAGGCAAATACTAAGCAACAAAGACAACTCTGAGACTACATAATTAAACCCTCTCATGAAAGAAAAAAATGCCTCCTCTTACCCATAGTTTGAGGCTGTCTTTAGCATAAAAGATACTGTTGTAATTAGAATGATGTACAGCACAAGTACCAAATTATGTTTATTAGTGGATAAAAGATCTGCATGTAGTATTTTTTGTGTTGTTAAAAATGAAAATTACATGAACACCTTTGATAGAACATAATAGAACGTTTTTGTTATAATGATATATTTTCTTTCTAAATGGGCTTAAGTGAAAAAGCTGTAGAACTGACTTAGCTTTAGCAATTCCATTAGCCACTGCCCGTTAGGATCTCAAGAAATTTATAGAAACCTAAAATACAAGTGATATAACTTTTAGAATTCATTGCAGCAGGACTTACTGAAATAAAATATAAAATAAAGGATTTAAACTCAGGGATACATATATCAGTGAAATAACTAATTAACCTAATTATGCAAATCATAAATCTGACAATTCAATTGCTAGGATTTTAATATAACAAATCTTGAAGTAAGCTACTGTGCTACATCAATTAAATTTTGGAGGAAAAAGTACCTTTTTGATAAGAACAAAATTAGTTCATTTCTTAAATGCATTAAATCTTTACATCAACTGACCTATCCTTAAGTGTACTAAAGTAAGAAACTTACCAAATTTAACTTTGAAATATTTATATGACGATTTACTACAGCAGATATGTAGCCATGGGCAGACTTCTGGCACTCAGCAAACTTCCCTACTACTTTCCCTAGAGGTGTGTACTGGGAGAATTTAAATTAACATTATTAACAATTAATGAAAAAATTATTAGAGGGATAAGCATTTGGTGCATATTTGCTCACATGGAAACACAAATATATATAAGTACTGGGTATGTGCATGCACACTGGCATTGTGATAAAGCAAGATGACCATATTCCCAATATTGCTGAGTTCTTCAGTAATACTATTAAATTCTTTAACTGAAACCTTGCAAAGGTAGGATCTAGAACTATGTGAGAAACTGGAAAGCATAATAGGTGTACAATACTGGCGTAGTAAAGTATTAAAAAAAAGCTAATGTGGTGAAATCAAGTGAGAGTTACATTTCTAGGAGGAGGCAAGCAACATTCTACTACATCTGAAGCAATAGCTAAAAAAGAAACCCGTACCTCATAATTGGCAGGAAAAGCAATCAATCGGAGGAAGACGCTGACAGCATGAAAAAAATGTGAATTAAGCTTGGATAATGGGAAAAAATTGATAAAATCTTAACATGGATTCTGTGCCAAATTATAGTAAATAAAACAGAAAGATGAATGAAATGATTGTATAGCAGTCTGAGAATATTCAGTGCATCCAAAAATTTCCTTTTTTTTTTTTAACTAGTTTCCTGGGTCTGCCATACAAAGCACCAAAAATTGTGTGTCTTAAAATAATAGAAATTTATTTTCTCACAGTTTTGGAGGCTAGAAGTTCAAAATCCAGATTTTGTCTGGGCCATACTCCCTTGAAGCCTGTAAGCGAGAATCCTTCCTCGCCTCTTCCTAGTTTCTGGTGGTGACTGTCAATCCTTAGTATCCTTTGGCTTGTAGTAGTATCTCTCTAGTCTCTGCCTCTCTCTTCACATGGTGTTTTCCTTGTGTCTTCACATATTCTCCCTACTATGCACATCTGTTTCTGTGTCCAAATTTCATCTTTTTATAAGTTCACTGGTCATGTTGGATTAGGGACCACTCTCATGACTTCATGTTAAATTGATTACTCTATAAAGACACTTTCCATATAAGGTCACATTCTGCGGTATTTGGGAAGGAGGGGAGAGGAGGCATAATTCAACCCATAACAGTTTTATTCCCAACATATGACATAAGAAACGTAAGTACTAGGCCAGGTTCTAAAATTTGGGGAGGCAGTTTACACAGAGATAAAGAACTGACGTCCAATACAGACTGACTCCACCCCTTAATCAGAGTTCTTGGCATCCTATGTCATACCACCACATCACAAAGTCTCTTCATTTGTAGATAACAGTACTACACATAGAACTTGTGAGGATTACAAGAATGCTGACCATGAGAGTCCAATCTCTAAAACTCCCTGTTAATCAAAATCACAGGATAGCCACTGTTCTGTTTATGTAACAAAGTTTGCTGGCCTACGTGTGGATAAAATCTAAGACCCAGACCTTATGTCTGGTATTCTAATCAAGGGACCAGACTAACATCCTAACTTTCTCACGAAAAAGTCGTTCCAGATGCACATAAGCAAGGTTCTTTATCTCCCCATTTCAAAATCTAGTTCTAGCATTTAAATAATTGTTTAGAGATCTCCAAATTAAAGCTTTTCTAGATAAATTGAAACATGTTTAATTCCCTCAAAGATATGCTAATTGAACCTACACACTTACAAAGTTCAGAGTAGAGCAACTGTTATCAACTTTTCTAGGAAATTTAAAAGCAAACATTATTAGTGCATTAATTAATTTTATAGTACCTCTAATAAGATAATATCACTACCTACTATAACTATTTCATATTATTTTATAGTTAAAATGAAATCTCAACATTACTTGTTTTATCTCAATTCTCTGTCTATACCACTAGATAGAAAATAGAGATGTAGAATTATGCCTAAAACAGTGAAGAATTCTTTATCAAAGATTTTCAGATAAAAAATTTTTTATCTTTATAAACCATTTATTATAAACTACTTATAAGCTGACTTATTGCTAGAGTCAGGAGTATAATGCTGCTCCAAATCCAAGGGAGACAGTATAAATGTGTCCAACCTGATACTTATAAAGCCACTGGAATTGCTTTTTTATTTTGTTTTTGCTTTGTTTTAAAAAGTAAACTTTTAATTTTTATAATAGCTTTTGATGTACAGAAAATTTGGAAAAATAATGCAGAAACCCTCAGATAGCCTACACTGTTTCCTATAATGTTACTATCTTTCATTAGTGTGGTACATTTATTACAACATAATAACCAATATTGATATATTATTATTAAGTAAAGTCCCATACTTTCTTCAGAGTTCCTCTACTTTATCTAATGTCTTCGTCTGTTCCAGGATCCTATCCAGAATACTACATGCCCCTCACAACACCGCAAGCTTCTTACTTTCATGCTAGTCCACACTCAGCTCCATCCGTTTTCAGAATTACCGTGTATGTTTTCCCACACAGTTTGTGGCTCCTAAGGCTTTTGCTCCAAGTAAGAAGATCTTGGTTGTGACTATCTATATTTACCTGTCTCTCCAGAATTCAAGGTGGAAATTTTCCCTGTGATTTCAGTTCTCTGATTAATCCAAGAAAACTCATTGATTTTCAGTTTGTCTGGCATTCTTTTGTTGTAAAGACAGAGTGATTATTTTCAAGATCTGTACATGTCACAGGTGAAACTGGATGTCCCCTAAAATTAATTAGAAACTGATCTCAGGTCAATGATAAAACAACAAATTCAACTCTATGTACATTTTATTGTTAGAGCTGATTTAGTACATAAAATACAATGATCACTATTTTTTATCAGAGATACAGTTAATGGATTATATAGTTTTGATATGTCCACATGGGAATGGCTAGTAGAATCAGGAATAAAATATATCATTTCCTGAAAATCAGAATATTTAGATAGTCTTCAGTCTAAGCTCATCCTATTGATGTTAAAAAGCATTTGGTATATTAATGTTAATTAAATAACATGTACAGATGTTCATAGTAGCTCCAATCAAAATAGCCAGTGCCATCAATAGCAACATGAATTAATGGTGGTATACTAAAAAATAGAATACCATGTAGCAAGGAGAAAACAAACTGCCACAATACATAATAATATTGATGATCTTACAAATACAATAGTGAGAAAAAGAATGGAGACACAAAAAGTACAAACTGTATGTTCTATTTGTATAATGTTCAAGAAATAAGCTGTTTTAGAAATCAGGAGAAGGGTCACATTTGAGGTGATAGTGACTGGACAGGGCATAAGGGGGTCTTCTAGGATTCTGAGGGGGTTCCTGGTTAGCTGAACATATTCACTCACTGAACATTCATAAAGATGCACAGTTATGATTTGTGCCCTTTTCTGTAAGTATGCTATACTTTGATAAAAAGTATAATGTATGCTTAAACTAAAATATTTTAAAATATTGCTTGATGAATAAACTGTGGAGTTAGCAGTAGGTGATTGTCTCTAGTTTTTCTTCCTCCACACAAAAACTTTCAGTTGTCCACCTTTACTTCTGGAATACAAATATTCTTCTAAGGTGTTCAAGGACTAGCAGAGTTGTAACCTATTTCACCTTTCTAGTGTCACTTTTCATTTTATTCTTTTAAGCAATCTTAGCTCCAGTCACTCCAAATTGCTTGTTATTCTCTGATATACTTTCAGACTTTGAATATCTAAATTCTGTATTCTTTAAACCATGGTGCAAATGCTTTCCTGTGTGTTGCTTTCTGTCTAGTACCAGTAGGTAGTAAGCAACTCAGGCCATACGTTTAGCCTGTGTCTTTCTAGTCTACACCTGAGATCTCACCCTTACTATTATTTAAATAAAAAATACGGCACTTGTAATAATTATGGCAGCTTGCCAGACTTCTTGGCTAGCTTAGCCTTCCATATAGTGCTCTCTGAGGACTAAGATGGTACTTGTGGGAGTTTTTAGTTGCCAGGAAAAGAAAATGACATTAACCAACTAAAAAAAAGTTATTTTATTGAGAGAATACTAAATAACACCAAGAATTAAGTCTCAAGAACAAATGGTTCCTTAGTGAGAAGAAAGAAAAGGATGACAGCCAGAAGTACAGCAAAATTCACAACATGGAAGCAGTCCAGTTAGACATCTCTTCTGTTAACATGAAATGCTGAATATTATCCATGATACGAAGTCCACTCCTACCCCAGGAAACAAGATACTGCTGACAAAACTTAGTGTCATCTTCCTGGGGTCTTTCCCTCATTGGCTCTGATTAAAATCAGGGATGTTTGAAGCTAATTGGTCCCTCTTAGGTACTGTCCAGGTAAGCAGGAAAGGATCTGCAAATGCATGTGGCTGTCTTTTCCAGGTTCCTTAGCAATGGTAAGCTCTGCCTCATACAGCTTCTCATGTTGAAGAGTGTTCTCCTAAATTCCCTGTATATAGGAAAGACTTGGGATTCCTGACTGGGCAGTGAACAGTGTGACAAAAAGCCTCTGAGGTGACTTAACTCATCTATTTACCTTTAGTAGCTAAAACTCTGCTTAATGAATAGAACTTGTTTAATAAGTGTTTGTTGAAGGAAAGGATGGAAGGAATAATGAAGGGAGGGAAGAAAGAAGGGGAATTGAGGGAGGGAAGAAGTCAACTCTCTAAAACATTAATATTTTAAATTCCAGTAAGTGGGAAAATATTTTATTTTATTTTATTTTTATTTTGGGGAACTTACAGATCTTTCCCTAACACTATCAACATATAATTTAACTGAGACATAAAACATATAAATATTTTTTATGTTTTTCTCTCTCAAGATCAAATACCATAAGAATGATAATATTTACTTCAATTTCAGTTTCTTCTATTTCACTTTCGTGAAGAAGTACATCAGATATTATCCACACTTCCTATCTTTCCTGGTTGTTTTTTTTGGGGGGGGTAGCACAGTCAACATCTCAGCTTGAATGTCACCTTGTCCCTTCCCCCATACCCCATGAGATCTGACATGATCATTTCTTTCTAAGCCTGCTTGTAGTCCTAATATGATTCAAATTTTTTGAGGTTACAATAACAAATGTGGGTTAAGTTTCAGGTTTCCAATGAAGACAGCAAACTGCCTAGGAAATAAGAATAAGCCCATGAGCTTAGATGCTTATTATATCAAGATTCAAATCCTCTATTACTAAATAAACTTAGGTATTCAGTCCAAAGGAATAATCATTTTCCACATATGTTCTTTTGTAGGAAAGGCAGCAATGTTTCCTTGTCCAAAATAAATTCCATTCTCACATTGCAGTGAAATTAATGCATTGCATAACAACATTGGTTAACATGAATTGTGGCAAGAAGGTTTATGCTTTTAATGTATAGTATCAAATAATAATAAACATATTGGGCTTACATAGGGGTTACTAAAATGAATACATTTATTAATAAAAGAAATAAATCTAATAGAATTTTGTCACTCAGGCACATGCAAGGAATTAACTATGGAAGTTAGTGCAATGGTAGAAATTATTTCAGTCTGAATTTTCTGTGCCTATTAGGAATTTCCTTTTAACCAAAGCTTCTGATATTGCTAATTAAAAGCAGTAAAAATGGCCTCAGCAATTGTTTCTGTCCTACTTTATAAATTAGTTTTCCACTTGAAACCAAAATTCTTTGCTACAAAGCATTACAATTGCATCTTTCAATCCAAAGGCAAATCAAAGTCCTATATTTTTGTTTCTTCAGAAAGTGATGGTATGACGAATTTGACTGAATCTGGATTGTTTGGAAATAACCACTGTGTGGAGTTTATATCTTATGATCCACCTCAAATACATTTGCACTGTGTATAGCTATTGTTTATCACCAAACCACATATTTTCCTGATGTCAAACCACATTTTCATTCAACACTGGGAAAATATATTTAAGCAGGCAAGTTCTCTCTATAATGAAATTAAATGTATACAAAGCACACAAGTAATACATTTAGAGAATTTCAAGTAATTATAACACAATGGGAGGTATAAAATATTTTATATACTTAGAGTACTAAAATACAGAAATAAGATGCAGCGTTTTTTATTCTTGATAATTGTAGAGTAATATTACATAAGCAGGAATATATAATCTCTCAATAAATCCATATCAGAATCAATACATCCTCTAAAATTGCTGTTACTTAATTTCTTTTTAAAGTACATACAAATACATATTTAGCAAATATTTATTGAGTGCATGAATTATCACAGACCCTAAATTAAGAAATGGGAAAACAAAGTTTAGAAAGGCACTCAATAGATGATTTCACAATTCTTTGAGGTGTAATTCATGCTCGCAAAAGAATGTCAACTGAGAAATATTGTCAAAAATGAAGACTTTCTTTGAACTAAACTGTCTCTATAGAAAATATAAATGTCATCACAAATGAAGACATTGGAAAAAAATAGCTTGTAGCATTATGGTTTTGTAAACATGCTTTTCACTTCTCTATGCACATACTTGCTTATTTATCTCATTCATTCAACCACAAATATTCTGAGTACTTATATCACCAGCAGCATCTGGCAGAGTAATGGCACAGGGTTGTATCCAAGACATTCATAGAGTCTGCTTTCATGGAATTTACATTCTAGTGGAGCCCCTAGGTATGAATCCATAATCATACATGCAATGATTTCTGCTAAAGAAAAAGAGAGAAAGTACTTATGCCCCCAGTATCCAACAAGGTAGTTTGCCAGTGTGACTTTTTATATAATAAAATGAGAGGTGGGGGTGGGGTAGTAGGGCCAATGATCCAGTGTTTTGAAAAGTATTTTCTTTGATTTACACAGCAGGATTTGCTGAAAGAAGTCCTCAATATTTCTGAGTCTTTAGCACCTGAAAGCAGAAATTTGCTTCCTATGACTCTAGAGAAATGAGTACAGAAATACGTCCTTGGACCAGACAATCCTTGTTTAGGAAGGATTCTTTTGGGAAGACTTCTTAATCATTCAGACCTAAACATTTTACTTACTCATTTTTCTTGATTTAACTGCAGACAAAGTGAGGTTATAGAAATATAAACACTCTAGACTCAACTGTTTATTCTTACATTTAATTATTTAAAATGTGGGACATGGGGGAAAATAGATTATATATCTCAGAAGGATAATTTATTTGGTTTAATTTTAATTGAGGAGACTGGCTATTTCTTTTGTATGCTAAAAACATGTTACAGTTTCCTGGAACTAGAAGAAAAAGGAAATAAAAGGAATATGCCTTGAGCTGAGATAGAACACTATGTAGCCCAGTAATTCAGTTTGTTTCAGATACAAAAGCATTAACTGGCAGTTTAATTAGTGCCACAATATCCATTCTGTCACCTATTACTGCATTTGCTGCTTGATTCAGAATGTTTGAGCTTGACTGTACAATGTTATGTAATCCATGGCACATTGCTTTATAATAAGAGGTCTAAGTTGAACTTGAGGTTCAGAGAAGTCTTCTGAGTGTGCTGAAGATGAGCCTACATAAGATAAATAGGCATTTGACAGGAAAGGGTATTTGGAATGGAGGTAAGGGGGGTGTGGAGTTGGAGAGAAGGGTTAGAAAATTCTCAAGCACATGGAATCAGTTTTTCCATCTGTATTGAGATATTATTGAAATATAGCATATGTAAGCTTAAGATATATAACATGATGATTTGACACAATACATACTGCAAAATGATAAGCATGAAAGGTTTAGTTAACACCTCTTTCCCTTCATATAATTACTTTTTTGTGGTGGTAGCATTAAGATCTACTCTCTTAACAACTTTCAAGTACACAATACAGCACTGTCCATTGTAGTCACTGTGCTGTACATTAGATCCTTAGCACTTATTCATCTTATAAGTAAAAGTTTATACCCTTTCACCAATATCTCCCCATTTCTCCCCCTGTCCCCAGCCTCTGTTAGTCACCACTCTGCTCACGATTTCTATGAATTTAGCTTTTTTTCAGATTCCACATATAAGTGAGAACATGGAGTGTTAGTCTTTGCTGTCTGACTTATTCACTTAACATAATGCCCTCAAAGTCCATCCATGTTGTTGCAAAAGCAAGATTTCCTTCTGTTTTATGATTGAATAATATTCAGTGTGTGTATGTGTTATATATAAATGTGATGTATAGTATCACATTTTCTTTATCTAAGTCTTGATGTGAGGCCGTAGACATAATCAGTGGTCAGATAACTTACTACTTACTATTTGACATGAAGAATATTGAATCATTCTGTATTTGTAACATATAGAAATATTGAATCACTATGCTGTGCACAGGGGACTAACATAGTGTTGTAGGTCAATTATACTTTAACAAACAAACAAACTCATAGTAAAAGGGATATTTGTGGTTACCAGATGTGAGGGATGAGAAAAGGGGGAATGGGTGAAAGTGGTAAAAAGATACAAACTTCCAGTTATAAGATAAATAAATACTAGGAATGTAATACAATGTGATTAATATGATTAATACTGCTGTATGTTATATATGAAAGTTGGTAAGAGAGTAAATCCTAAGAGTTCTTCCTTTTTATTCTGTATTTATATGAGAAAATAATGTTCACTAAACTTACTGTAGTAATCATTTCATAAGGTATGTAAGTAAAATCACTAGGCTTATACTGTAAACTTACACAGTGCTATATGTCAATTATATCTCTCAATAGAACTCTATGAAAAAAAGAATATTGAGTTATCTTTAAAGAAATAAGAAGTTATTACAGGGTTTTAAGTAATGGAAACTAAAACAAATGTTGAAAAATAGAAGACAGAAAAATTAGACTTTTTTATGTTATGATGTTAAGATTGACTTTTGGACTCCTAATTCTAATGGTTTGTCAAGCTGACTCTGCAGGGGAGATGATTACTAAAAGTTATTTTCTAATTATTTATAAAAGCACTTCAGAGAGATCATACTCATGTTTCTTGGGCCCCTGCCTTTAATTGAGTCTGTTGTGGAGAAGAGGAGTGTGATTAGTTGTTCTTCTTTTTCTCTCTACAAATGGGGATAGCAGAGTATCACTGGGGCCAAGATAATATTCAAGCAACACACCATCCTCTTATTTCAAAAGAAAGGTTTATCCTGCAATCATAGTCTATGGATGCAGTCAGTCTTCTCTCAAATGCAACTTTGAGTAAGATGGGTTGTGGAGTAGAAAGTACAAATTTATTATGACAATTTCTATAAAATCTTAAATATGTATAATTACAATTTCTTCTTTCTCATACAAAACATTTGAATAAAAACAAATATTCAAAAACCTAGATATTTTAAAAAGAAATGTACATTTGTTATATGAAAGAACACTTTAAAAATTTTAATGTTCTTTTTCTCTAACATCTTAGAAGAAAAAGAGAATCTGTGATAAACATTCTAAAATGCATACACATTATGACCCATTGATACAGATTCCTATACTCATAAACTTGTATATAAATAAATACATTCATATTTGAATTATGTTTTTCCTTTAGTTGATGTTTAAAACCAATGTTTACTTTTAGATTAATATGATTAATTATCTCTTAAATCAAGTAAACTGTGTTACAGACAATAATTTATATTCCTTTTTTGTTTCTTCTCTTTGTATTTTTGGGGAAAATGAAGTTCATTTTCTTTATTTTTAGCAACTTAATTTACTATTTTTCAGAATGAATGTCTACTCCAGGTGCCCTAGAAAATTCAAAATGGGCAAGCCTTTTTTTTTTTTTTAATGGAGGTACTGGGGATTGAACTCAGGACTTTGTGCATGCTAAGCATGCTGTCTACCACTGAGTTATACTCGAATCAAAAAAGACCCAGAATTGCCAAAGCAATACTGTAGAAAGAAAATGAAGCTGGAGGAATAATCCTCCCAGACTCCAGACAATACTACAAAGCTACAGTAATCGAAACAGAATGGTGTTGGCACAAAAACAGACATATGGATAATGGATCAGAATAGAGAGCTCAGAAATAAGCCCACACACTTATGGTCAATTCATCTTCAACAAAGGAGGCAAGAGTATACAATGAAGAAAAGGCAATCTCTTCGACAAATGGTGTTGGGAAATGGGAAAGTTGGATAGTTGCATATAAATTAATAAAATTATAACACTCCCTCACACCATACAAAAAAAACTTCAAAATGGCTTAAAAACTTAAACATAAGACTCCATAAACCTCCTAGATGAGAACATAGGCAAAACATTCTCTGACATAAATCATAGCAATGTTCTCCTAGAGCAGTCTACAGAGGCAATAGAAATAAAAGCAAAAATAAACAAATAGGACTTAATTAAACTTATAAGCTTTTGCACATCAAGTGAAAAAATATATAAAATGAAAATGCAACTTACTGACTAGGAAAAAATATTTGCAAATGATGTGACCGACAAGAGCTTAATTTCCAGAATATACAAACGGGTCATACAACTCAATAACAAAAAAATAAACAACCCAGTCAAAAAAATGGAGGGAAAATCTAAACAAATATTTCTCCAGTGAAGGTATACAAATGGCCAATAGGCACATGAAAAAATGCTCTATATCACTAATTGTCAGAGATATGCAAATCAATACTACAATAGGTATCACCTCACACTGATCAGGATGGCCATTACTAAAAAGTCCACAAACAATAAATGCTGGAAAGGATGTGCAGAAGAAAGAATGCTTCGACATTGTTGGTAGGAGTGTATTTTGGTGCAACCATTATAGAAAACAGTATGGAGATTCCTCAAAAAACTGAAAATAGACTTACCCTATGATCCAGCAATCCCACTCCTGGCCATATATCCAGAAGAAATCTAATTTGAAAAGATACATGCACTCCAATGTTCATAGTAGCACTGTTTACAATAGCCAAGACATGGAAGCAACCTAAATGCCCATTGACAAATAACTGGATAGAGAAATGTGGTACATATATTTTTTTTCCAACCATAAAAAGGAAATAATGCATTTTGCAGGATTATGGATGGACCTGGAGATGGTCATTCTAAGTGAAGAAGCCAGAAAGAGAAAGATAAGTACCATACGATATCACTTATATGTAGAATCTAAAAAAAAAAAAAAAAAGACACAAATGAAATTATTTACAAGATAGACTCACAGACATAGAAAATAGTAAACAAACATGGTTACCAGGGGGAAAGGTGGTGGGGAGGTATAAATTGGGAGCTCAGAATTTGTAGATATTAGCTTCTATATATAAAATAGATAAACAACAAGGTCCTACTGTGTAGCACAGAGAACTGTATCCAACACCTTTTAATGACCTATAATGAAAAGAAATATGGAAAGGAATATATATATAGAGATACGTGTATAAATTAATCGCTATGCTGTACACCAGAAAAGAGCAAGCCTGACATGTTTGTTTACAAGCTATGAGAAAATCTAAACAAATAAAACCAAAATCACAAACTTTACAATTTTATGTAAATTATTTATGACAATATACTGTTTAATTTCTAACCTATGTTTATATTATTATATTCATAATAATATGTGGGTTTAGCATAGACCTAATCAAAAATGTAAACTTTATCCTTTTTATTATTAGCAAAAGACATTAAGATTTTTCAGGACAAAATAATTTCTTAATATCTGTGTTCTCTCTATTACCACTAATGGTATGTCTCATTTGATTTGTCTTTTCAGGTATAACCTATATGCATATTCTAGTAACATTGTATCAGCACCCATAGAAATCTTAAATTTTAATGGCCCTTATTTTAATAAAACAAAAAAATGTAGTGAATAATAACACAAATATAGTGATTATTAGTACTATATAAGTATATAATACTAACTAATCTCCACTTTCCTCTCATGGGTAGGACTGAACTTCTGAATTCCTTGGAAGTGGTAGGGACCTGTAATTAGCAGTAAGAAGGGATATATATGACTCCCAGCTAGAGCTTTTAATTGCAGAGTAAATCCCTCCAAAATTTATTTACTACTGTCTTGATGACTAGTAGTGTTTTAGAGTGTCTACTCTACCAGGCTGGGTCCTGCAGTGAGAACATTACAGAAATAAAAGACACAATCCAGTCAATTCTTGGCAAGAAACATATCTTTATGAATTTAAGGCAGTGAAATTGTGAGTTCGTTGCTAGAGCATTATTGATCATACTAACTAATTTATATAATAAACAGTAAAAATTTTTAAATTAAATAATTCTGAGATTTCAGATTTAGGTTACAAAAATATATATATATATATATATCCTGAATGCCTTCAATACAAAAGTTAGTGTTCAGAATGGCAATAAAAATTGTTTGGCTGCCTCTATACGCTATATTATGCACTAAACATAGTTTTTTCCTTCCATGCCAACTTTTTACAGATGCAAGTCTAGAGATAAAAACATGAATTCCAACAGAGAAAGAAATAATGAGTCCCATGGGTAAGTTACCTTTGAGATCTTCAGGGGATAAACATTTGAACATCATGACCTTAAACGTGTCTCAGAGAGAAAAAATAACTTTTACCATTGCAAAACAGTTCTGTTTACCAAGTCAGATCTGTCAAGCAAGTCACCTGGCCTTCATAAAAACTGACATCAGAACGAACCAATGCATGCAACAGAATCCAAGTAACATAGATTGTACTTGTTGGCATAACTATACTTACTCTTTATAAGGCAATTTATCTGGGCTGAAATTTAAAAACATGTAAGGCTACAAGGCAATACTCTATAGCATGTTTAACTTAATATGCTGAAGTTAAAACATCTAACAAGCTTAATTAAAATATTAAGATAAGTATTATACAATATTTGAAGAAGTTTGTATGGATTTAGCATATACCACCTCCAATACACTATTAAATAGTGCTGGTTTCTAAGGCAGCTTTTAATTCTTCATATTCTGGCTCCAAATTTCAGTTGACTTAAACATTTTTTATTCAACCATATTTTTTTTGTACATAGTATGCAGATATTTCAATTTGCTCTAAATTTTAAGATTTAAAAGAACACATGATTCTTTCAAATACAAGCATTTTTTCTTTTGATTTAATTCAACCCTCACACCATTGACCCACATAGAGACAGCACATGAAAGCTCAGAATGAGACCCTAATTCCACTGATATTCTAAACTACATCAACTGGAAAACTTTCAGCCATCCTCTATCCCTATCACCACCATTACTGAATGCCTTTAGGTCATCTGAACTAATCTCATTATATCCTTTATCTCTGTGTATGTGCTGACACCTGACATGAGAAGCCCAGGCCACCCTCATTTTTCCTACCCCAATATTCATAAGTCTTTGCACATTCTCTTCTCTTTCTCCATCTTCCACTACCCTCTAACTCATGAAAACCTGACACAGTGCCCTTAATTCCCCAATCCATAATCAGCAAATTTCTCTACATTCTGAAACACTTTCTGAGACTCCTCATCACCTTTTTGTTCTAAAGCTGGGCATCGTCTGGACTGTTTCTGCTGCAGCCCTCTAAAGCAGTGACTCCCATTTCCTTCATATCACTATGTTTGAGTTAGAGTAATCTCCTTCCTTATCCTCCTTGACTCTGGCAAACAATTTTCCTTCATGTATTCCTTAAAAATGATACTTGAATCATGCTACCTGTGTTATTCTCTACCTTCAAATAATTTCAATTTTCACTCTGCTTAAGCCTCTTACTTCCATGGTGATAATCTGAGACCTTGTCATTATCAATTACTGTCACATCTTGATCATCTTAATGACCTCTCTTTTCAGATTATCCAGGTTAATTTTGTGGCCAGTTCTCATAATCACTTCCTCTCATATACCCTCAACTTGACTTGCCCTTATACACAAGAAAAATCTGTAACTTTGTTTAAATGTAATTATCTGCCTACTTTGAGCCTGAACTTACACAGATAAATCTAGTAGAAGAAAAGCAGCATTCACACTAATTGGTCTCCCTTTAAAAACCATTAACATCAACCTCAAGGGGGCTTAAAGCTGTTTAGAAAACATATTACATATCTTGAGCCTCACTTTCCCAATTTCCCCAAATATTATTTCACACCTTCTCTAGTGTCTTCAAAAACCAACAACATGGATGGACCTAGAGGGTATTAAGCATGAAATAACTCAGACAAAGAAAGACAAATACTGTATATTATCACTTAGACGTGAAATTTAAAACATAAAACAAATTAATATAACAAAATAGAAGCAGACTATCAGATCTGGGGAACAAACTAGTGGTTACAAGTAGGGAAAGAGAAGGGGGGAAGGGCAAGATAAGCCTATGGGGTCAAGAAGTACAAACTATGAATATAAAATAAATAAGCTACAAGGATACAGGGATATATTGTATACCACAGGGAATATAACCAATATTTTATAACTATAAATGGACTATAATCTATAAAATATTGAATCACTATGCTCTACACCTGAAACAAATACAATATTGTAAATCAGCTATACTTCAATAAAAAATAAAAAATATGCTATAATCCACCCCCCCAGAAAACATGAACATGTTTTTCCTGCCTTATTCTTAGCTAATGAATTTTCTCATTAATTCACAAAGCAAACTGAAGCAATTCTAAAAACTTTAATAGATTCCTAATACCACATATGGACACCTATCAGTATCTGTGCCCATAACTCTGCCTCCCTATCTATTAAAACAGAACTTTCAATGCTCTTTTCTTAAGCCAGTTCCTTACCTCTTCATTAGCTATCATCCCTGTCATCGACTCACTGCTGAATTTCCAATTCATATTGGATAATTATCATCAGTATATAAACATCCTTCTATTTCTCCATTCTAGGAAAGAAAAGAAAAAAGAAAAAAAAAACAGAACAAAGTAAAACAACCACAACTAAAATACTTCTGATAAAATTTTCTCTTCAGTGTCAATTTATCTGCTTTTTTTCTTTTTCTTTTTCTTTTTTTCCAGAAAAAAACACCAATTTCTATCTTTACATTTTGAACCTATTTCAGGCAGGTTTCCTGTCCCTATAATTGAACCAAATTGCTCTTGGCCGGTTCACCAATGACCACAAAATTACTAAATCCAATACCCAATTTTCAACTTTAATTTTACTTGGACTATTAAATAGCATTTAACACAGTTAGTAATATGTTTTCCTTTATATACTTTGTTTATGTGTTCTCCAACTACTGCACACTTCCTTCCCAGAGTTTCATTTGAAAACAAGTTCCCATTTAACAGAAAAAAAAATTGTAACACTATTTAGGTCACCTTATCACAACTAAGGAATTTATGGGAACATATTACTTAAGACCATTATAATGTAAGCTAGTCTACCATGCATGCATACAACAAGTGTGTTAAATGTGACTTAGAATCAGTTAAAGTCTTCTGATACATTTACATACAATTTATACTCACTTTCTATATTTCTATAGCTTCCATTTTTTTCCAACCAATCATAAATTGGTTTTTGAACTTTATACTCCTAATCACAAAACCTATAGTAAATTCAGCAAAGAGACACAGGAGTGGAAACTTTCAGACATAAAACTTGAATTATAGCCATATTATAGGTCAGATGACTAAAATATCAATGGAAAAAGTAGGAAATACAGTAAAATGAGAGATAAGAGATGTGCACATGTGTTCACATATTGCCTGTAAGTTTATCTGTAGATAAGAAAAGATATCAGTTTAAGTGTATGGCAATAAAAAGTAAATAAAAAGGAAGATTAAAGTAACAGTTCAAAGTAACAGAGCTATATGGATATTAAGCATATGGTGAGTGATTTTATGATACCCTCTGGGTACTATTAAAATACCCACAAGTAATCTGATTACTTGTCCCATCTGGAATCCACAAAGCTTCAGGTTAGTTGCCATGTACCTAACTGCATGCTCCGAGAATAATTGGTGTTGTCTTCATTTTTTTCCTTATTAGCATTCTCCATCACTGCCAAAAATGACAAGGAAAGAGTACCCAAAGTGTATCACTAAATATGGCAAAGGAGTCTTGTCTGTTATTTTTATTTTATCTCATTCAGTCTCTTTTCTTAGAAGTTTTGCAGACTGAAGAACATTTTTATTTCATCTTGTCTCATCTAGTGCCTTTGGTTCAGAAGTTTTGCCAATTTGAACCATATCCTTGTCTACATTCCAATCAATAGGCATGTGGCTGTATGAGTATTGAATGCACCACTTACTGCAAGTAAAAGACATTCCAAAGCATTTTAAATCAATAAATAAAACCTTATGTCACTGATGTAACTTGCCTTTGTGTGCTACACTTTCCCTAAAATTTGCATCTGTTTTAGACATTTCTTAGTAGTGCCAATTTAAGAAGCAATTGACAAAATGTTTGAATGAAATTGTAATACTTTCACATAAATTGGTAACTTAAAATTTATTTTCAGTGTCAGTTTATTAAATGTTACATAAAGAAGCCTAATAATATACAAATAATTAATTATTTCAACTTTATATATTGTAATGTAGACTAGATAAATGATCCTTTGGTAACATTTCCCTTTCTCTTTCTCTCCTAATTTTTTTTTTCATTTCTTTCTTTCTTCTTTCTCCCTTTCTGTCTTTTTTTTTTTTAAGGCATTTAAGTAAGCAATCAAATCAAGAAAATCCTGGTTCATTGTATCGTATCTTTCATGGTGACTTGAAAGTTAATAGTCAGGCTCTCCCAGGTCAGGAAAGACTAGTATATCCAACAATAGAACCCCTTAAAAAGAACAATTTTCGAAACCAACTTGCTGGGAATTGAAGCTGCCCCTAGAAAATCTAGTTATTAGCCATGAAGAAGACTGAATATTCATATAATCTTATTCTAAACTCTCATTCTCCCATTTGGAATCCATTTAGGTCCACTTTTGGGTTTAATATCCATAGATTTGACATCTTAATTGTAATTTCAAAATTTTCTCAATTTTAATATATTTATATTATCTTTATCTTCCTGTCTTCTTTCTCACTGATTTCAGTTCATTTCCCCTAAGCTAGCTAATTTTATCATTTTCTTTTTTAAAGTATTGATTAGAACTTTCATATTCAAACCATCCTCTCTTAATTCTCAATTAAAAAAAAAAACCTCTATGGAAATAGAGAAAAGAAGTAATATCTAACAGCAATAAAATTCAAGTGAGACAGAAATCTTAAGGACAGAATATTGGAGAAACCCACAATAAATACAAAGTCGATGAAGCTAGATTAAGTTAAAACAATCTAATAATTATAAGATATCATCTCTATACCAATCATAATAGAGGTAGCAATTTACTTTTGTATGGATGGCTTTTGAGGGTTGGGGAGGATGAAAAATAAAATTTCATTTTCCTCACTCAGTGCAGTCATCTCTTCAAATCCGTAACAGTGGTATAAACTACATAAGAACTAAGTGGGAAGCAGTTAATATATGTGAGATGAACTCATCAGAGAGTAATAAGTAAATTCACGCTAGGCAGTATTAGATGGGTGGGCCATGAACATGGAACCTGAGTTGGGATCAGATAAGGATATTTGACCATCCTCAGTAGATAATGAACAATCAACAACACACACCTACTATTCTTACCAGTAAGGAGTCTAAATTAACCTTTACTACTTCCAGAATGAGTTATCAAAATGTAACAAAAATGGAGTCTAGGGAAATATACTGCAGAACAAGGTAAATGGAATGCATTTAATTTTTTTGAAAATCCTATTTTGAAATTTTTCTCTCAGGTTTTAAATTTCAATTTAACTTTAAAACTTACCCAGTCATTTTATGAGGATTTATTACTTTATTTTAAAATGGTATCTCCTAATATTACTGAGCATGAAACATTGCTTAGCAATGACAGTTGCTTTTTTTATATTGATACTAAAACCAAGCTGTAATTATTACCTTTAAAGATATATTCTTTAATTTTTAAATAATTTATTTCCACACATAGATTTTATTTGCTTATATATGTCTATATACATACATAATTTGATATACATTAATTTAGCTTTAAAGATATATATAATTATTTTAAGTGTGTTTTCAATGTATTGGTTTCAAGAAGGCATTCATAAATTTTTTTACTGAAATACAAATTATCTTGAAATTTTTCAGAATTTATAAGCTAACATGTATATGTAGTTAAACTGTATATGTGCATGTATGTGTATTTTAATCAATGTGACCACTATAGAATGTTTCCCAGAAGCCAGTCACAACCTCCTTCTTCCTTTGATTTCCTCTATGACAGACATAGGAAAAATAAAAGTCAGCTTTTTAAACTGCTTGGCAGTTAGGGCTCGCCAGGTATAGCAGCCATGGCCAAAGAATAAAGTAGATTGTCTTTATTCTTTTAAACAAAACAAAACAAAAACCCCCAAAATTTAATGAGGAGATAGTTTGGGCCTTTAGCTTTTCATGTTTCCTGCAACATAGATGTGAAGTCGAGAGATAAAGCAGCTATCTTGTAAAAAAACACATACCAAGAATGTAAGGGCAGGATGAGAGAAGGAGCTAGGATCTTCTATGACAGCCCCAGACTGCCATATCCACCCTGGCCTCTTTCCATTGAACCTCTTATTATTGAGATGAATAAACCTATTATCATTTAAGCCACTGTATTATAATTTTTTGTTATTTCCAACCAAAAGCAATTCTAACTGATATTACTAGCTTATACATTCTAAAAATTTTCTTGATCATTTGTATTTTAATAAAGTATATCATTCCTTGACTGCCTTTCTGAAAGCCTATAATAGGAAATCTATTTTAAAGAATAGTAATAAAATAGTACTCTGAATTTTTAAATTTTTCTATTGCTGGTATTTTATGATAATGGCTGCATTGGTTAAACTAAATATTTACAAGTAAGAATCTTGATTATTTTTTCTGTGAATATAACTATAGTACAATTTTCACATATTGTCTTAAGTTTTATTTGCATAACATGAAACACACCCTCCTTCAAAATAAAGCAATAAAATATTGAAATCAGAAATGAATATTGAAATCAGCAAATTATCTGTTGATTGCTTAATGTAGTACGAAAGCTGACTTTATTGAGGGAACAAGAAAATGTAATATATATTATTTGTCCTAAGACAATGCCAAAAAATTTTCACATGAGAAAAGAAAGCAAGAATAATACACAAACTCTCCCAAAATGACTTAACACAATCCCAGTTCCTGTAAGAAGCCTCTTTTACCAACTTCCAAGACATTTCCTGTTCCCCATGTTCTGCAGTTTCTTTTGGTGAAATCGAATATCAACTCTGTTTACTAACAGTTATTCCTGGTGGTCTTTGGTGCAACATAAATTCAATTGAATACACTGAGATGCAAATACCACTGTAAATCAAAGTACAATCCAACTGCATTACATCCGTCTAACTATAATAACACCAACACTGCCTTGTGCTCATTACTAAGTTCCTCCTCACAGACCACCAAGGGAAAAGATGCAGTGACTTTTTGTGTGGGTGTAGCAGAACAACATGACTGAATCAGATAACCGATTCTGGAGAAGAGAGTGAGATAAATCTGCAATGGTCAGTTCAAGTCAGTTTGATACCCAGAGGAACTGAATTTTATTCAAAACTTTGAGAAGAAATAAGCATAATGTAATGTTTGTGAACATTAATTAGATGCCTGTGAATAGGAAAAAGAGACTGAGTAAATATCAGAAGGGTGGCAGAAAAGTGAAAAAAGAAAAGATATTAACAGATATTTTCAATAGACATTATATATCATTTCTCAATACATTATTTTAATTAGTTCCATATAGCACCATAATTGTATATTTTTTTCCATATACTTTCAGTTCTTTCAAGATGGTATTCTTGTTTTTTAAACTGTATTTGTTTATGATTCTTACTTTAATTATTTCAGAAAGCAGGTGCTCAATAAAACTCTATTAAGCATTGAACTTATTTATTTTCCAAAACATGATTTGGCTTCCTTTTGTTTTCTTCTATAGTCTTTGATGGATGAGAACGTTTGTGATTTAAATTCATTGTGAATTATTTGGGGTCAAATTGTAATTATGCTAAATCCTTTCATGTTCGATAAGCTATTCAGCAATAAATGCATACACTATTTAGCTAGGATTTCTAGAAAATCTTATCATCTCCTTTTCTAATAAAGCATTTGAATCTTGGTATTGAGCAAAGGGTAACATTTATAATTGAATATGTCAATAATAAGGTACAAAATGCAATTTAAAAAGGCAATTGTAATCAGTTTTGTTGTAATATGTTATGGCTATCATTAAAAGAGATTAAGTTTATAATAGATTAAATATTTCATGCTAATGTTCTGGTATTGAGGTTTATTTTCTTGTCACAGTTGAATTGTGGCTGTTTGTCACACAGCTACTAGATTTCCTGATCTACATAATATCTAATATGTGCATGACAACAAATAAAACACCACAATTATTTGCTTATTAGCACTATCCATAGCAAATATTCAATAACATGAAAAGGTCTAAAGAATTGACAGAGTTTTTCACATTGCATCCAGACATTTTTGCCTTTTCTCACAGACACAATATATGCTTGGAATTAGAAGAACTGGTAGGGAAAAGTAAAGAAAGGAATGAAAACATAAGAAAGACAGACTTCATATAATCATTTATTTGGAATTGCTAATTATCAATTCCCTAATAAAGGTTTTAATTAAAATATTATTATTATTTAATCAATTCAAATAAGTACACATTTCCATGAAAATGAGGAAACAAAAATATATTATGACAGACATCAAGCAATAAACTTGTTATTGAAAAGGATTTATAATCTCTGTCTCAGTGTAGCAGAAAGTTTACTGTTGAAAGTTCTTTTGTGTGTAGTAATTAGCAAAATACAAACTTCTATACAGGAAAATTATACTTACATAAAAGAAAATTAATGTCTTTTAGTACCCAATAGCATTTTTCATTGAATTTATTCTAAAAATGCAATACTTTGAACATTAAAAAAAGTTACATTTTATATTTTGAAAATGTTTGTCATCAATATTGTCCATTTATCTCCAAAATCATTCTGTACCTTTATCCATCCTATTCTGTGCCTGAGAAGGCTGAACTTCATGGGCTAAGTTGACAGGCTCTCTTGCCCTTGGACTTTCCACTGGTTTCAGAACTATAGGATAGGAAATTAGTGGATAGAGTGGCAACAAGGGTGAAGTATATATTCACCTGGCTTCCTTTTTGTCTGGCTACAGATAGGCTGTGGCTGGGTTCTCAACACAAGGCTCAGTTTCTGTCTGGTGACCCTCTTAGTCTACAACACTCTCTGAAGGTCTGGTAACCTCTCCATGCTTTTGACCCCTTGTGGACTAGAGCTGATTACATTCCTTTCCCTGTGGGGTCTAGCATGGAGGCTTTACCTTTCCTTGTTTGTTTTCCTTTACCATGATCTTTACCATGTGAAGTCACTTTATTCAATACTTTTAATTGTTTCATGTCAGTATACCATCTGGTTCATGGTAGAGTTATTACATTTTTCTTAAATTGTAGTATAGTATCTTCACATTGCATAATATTATAACTTAAATATCCAACATCACCAGAAAGGTAATTATGATGGATTTTTAATATACTTACACATTAAACATGAACATTTTAAGCTATCTTTAGTAAATACAAACTACACATTTGCCTACTACCTGTATAGTCAAATTTAGTATTTTATGAGTAAGGTAACTATAAATATTTTATTAACACCAATAGTTATAATTTCATGTACAAGTATAGATGGTATGAATCAAAACCACTTTGCAAAATTGTCCTCTAGAAAGGATTATCATTTATACTTCTACCAATATCATATGAAGATCCTATTTATCAGGCAGTGACTGTATAAATATATAATTCCTTTTAAATTTTGCCAATAAATAGACAATAAGTAGCATTTTATTATTTTACTTAGCATTTAATTGCTAGTGAATTTAAATAAATTTTATTTTCATATGCTATTAGCAAAGTGCATTCTTCCTCAGTGAAACCACTTTTCATAGTTTTACCCATTTTGTTGGTATAATTAAGCTTCTAGAAGTCTCCAATGACCAAGTTTCTACTGAAGGCAAATTTTGGATGGTGATATTATACTTATTGTTATAGGGTAGGCAGGGAAAGAAGGCTGAGTGTAGTGGTGAGTTTTGTTTAGGAGAAATGATAAATCTGTGGTGATTAAATGACATCCAAATAGATATGGGTAGTTTGATTATAAATTTGTCAGAGCTTGGTCGAGAGATTTCTATTAAAAATACAGACTTTAGAGACTTCAGAATATATAATAAAAATCATCTAAGTGAATAGTTTGTAAGCTGATAAGAAATGTGACAATATTATAAACATAAAAACCAATTTTATGGGGTGAGCTTGTAAAGAAGTTCACATGAAGAAGTAGAAGTATAGACAGGGAAGAGGAAAATTAGGAGCATGTAATGTGGAAGCTAAGGGAAGTGAGAATTCAATATTATCACACACTGGTAAAGGTCGAGTAAAATGAAAACAAAATTATGCATTGTTTTGATTAATAAAAAGAGTTTATTAATGAGTTTGTTGAGAGATATTTCAGTGTTATGGTAGAACTAGCCCCATTAGATTGAAGAGAAAATGAAAGATAAGTAACTGGAGACATAAGTGTGAAAAAATTCATGAAAGAGGTTTTATTATGAAAGAAAATAGAGACAGAGTTGGTTTTGGGAAGATGTGGAACTAAGGGAATTTGGTTTAGTTTAGTTTAGTTCTAAAAATTAAACATTGAACAGAGCTGAGCATATTTGAATTCTAATGGGAAGAAGAGAGTTGGGTCAGAAAACTGTGAGAAATAAGACACAAGAGGTGATTAATAGATTTATGTACCAGAGAGAGTACGAAGGTATAAGATCTAAAGCATAAATTGAAACCTAAACTTAAGAGAAGAATCAGTACTTTATAATAGAGAAACTTGGAAATCATAGGTAAAGATGAAACTATGTGTGTCAGTGCATTGGCGTTAAAATAAGTATTATTAGTTTGATGGCATGTAGATTCTCTGGAAAAAGAAAACTAATTTTTTTTAGCATGATGGGAAAATAAGATGGGTGGTAGGGTTAAAGATTTGAGTATCTTAGCTAAAGTTTAAATGAAGACAAGCACAAGCAACCAACTGGGGAAAGCACATCTCTGGCAAGAGACCTGTAGGCAGAAGATACATAAAACTGCTACAACTGAAGAACAAGATGGCAACCCAGTAAAAATTGACAAGCGTGTCAACAGATATTTCACAAAAGAAGATATACAGAAATCTAATTAGCATATACAAATATTCAACAATCTTGGTCATTAGGCAAGGGCAAATCAAAACCACAAGGAGAGACCACTTTACACTTCACACATTCCAGGATGGCTATAATAAAAAAAAAAAAGATAGATAATAGCAAGTGTTGACAAGAATGTGGAGAAACAGGGACCTTCATATATTTCTAGAAGAAAAGGAAAATGGTGCACCTACATTTGAAAACAGTTTGGTAGGATCTCAAAAAGTTAAACATAAAACTACTACCATGCAACCCAGCCATTTCACTCATAGGTATGTAAGCAAGAGCAGTGAAAACATAAATCCACTCAAAGAGTTGCATAGGAATGTTCATAATAGGCTGATTCATAATAACAAAAACTTGGAATCTAACAAAATGTTCATCAGTTGGTGAATGGGTACATTTATATTATTTTGAGTATTTTATAACATGTAAGATATGCCTCGATAAACTTGTCTTAAAAATAGTTCATGACGTTTTCAAGATGCTAAGTAATAAATGTATGAAAAACATAACAAAATGGGAAATACTCTGACTCTACTTTAGCTGAAGGCCAAAATAATAGAGGTCAGCTTATTCCACTTTTCTTTTTGAAGATGTTAGAAAACTTCTTCAGGCATTGCAAGGGCGATTGTTTAAACAATGTTACAGTATTTAGTATGTACCTTATCTTATTGTGTAAAAGAATGAAAGTTAAAGAATCTTAGAGAAAAGCTTTAAACTTCCTGGAGAGCTTAATGTGTCTCCTAGAGTGAGTGATGGGGGAGCTATTGTTTGATTCATTCATCACTTATGAGAAGTGGCAGCCTGCCTTGCTGCTCTGTTGGTGGAAAAAGAAGAGCCTTCATTAGACTTGGTTTGCATTCCCAAAACTTGTTGGGGTAAAGGAAGCATAGGTATTTCCTGTGTATTAGATATGAGCCAAGTGGGAGTAATAAACCCATTCTGGGGCCATCTTGAAAGTACTCTGCCTTGGAGGACTTTCTGAATGAGCAATGGGCTCTCCACATAGTATGTGGGTAGACCACCATAAACCAGAGACTGAAGGTAAATCAAAGTGGTGAGCAAGAGGTAGCTTACCCATATTAAGATGAGACAAGTGAGAAATATCCAGGGAGAGTTTATCTCTGATGAGCCAACCAATCATATTAAAATATTCAGCCTTTTTAAATCCTCCAAATTAATAGAGGAGTAATGCCATGTCATGATATAAAAGGCAACTGAGATCTTTATACCATTATACCTTGTCTCTCTATCTCTTTTTCTAAGCTGAAGCTACTACAAATCACAGCTAGAAATCTATAAGCAAAGAGAATGAGGAAAGCGAGTGAAATAGAGAAGAGCCCAAATTTCTCTCATTTCTAACTGCAGGCTTGATCTAGAAATAAGCCAGAAACGAGGGAGGGAGAAATTTAAAATGACTATCAGAAGTTTTATCACTATATGATATGGAATTATTATTTACTGAATTTTAAACTGTGATTTGTAACTACAGTTAACAGAGGGCTTTATATCATCTAAAAATTTCATCCTAGAGAGAAGTAGGTTTAAAATAATATTAATGGGGAATCAAAATGTCAACTTTTGATTTCTCTGTATCAAGGTCCATTTTTTTAAACAAAATGGTTAAAAATAGATCAACTGCCAGGCAGTATGAAAGATTCATTTGAAATTAGAGATTTTAAAATTACAGTTGCCTATAGGCATACCTATACCTATGTGATTTTTAATTTTAAAAAATTTTTTTAGTGGGTAATGATAGGGTATTGTAGTTAAGAGGGCAGACAATGGAACCAAGCTGCCTGCATTTCAAGCCTGGTTGCATTGCTTAATGGCCACATGATCTTGGTCAAATTACTTAAGTTCTTTTTATCTCCAGTTAGTCCTTTTTAAAAAAATGGCTTAATGTTAGTGCTCACTTTAAGTGATTTTGAAGATTACAAAATTCATGTATATTAGCACTTCCAATAGCAAATGGTGAGGGTAAGCATTCTATTAATGTTATCTATCATTATCAATATATTCTTCAGCAGCTCTCAAATGCCTATTGATAGGAAAGGGACATGAAAACATACAACATTTTGCAGAATTGGGGTGTGATGCAATGAAATGATAATGGGTAAATGAGAAAAACTGACTACAGGTTAAAGTATAGGATTGCAGAATCCATGCTAGATGAGTAGAATATAAAAGCAAGAGAGGGCTAACAGATAAGGAGATACAAGATGGTGACTTGCCTTGTGAAGCAAAAGAAAAAATAATGAAATAGTTATATATTATAGGATAAATGTCATTGTTAAGTAAAAAGAAGAGGGATATGGGACCAAATATCTAGAGGAGATTCCAGAAGAAATGTAGAAGGCTGAATTAATGGAGAATATTTAAAGATCAGGGAAAAGTAATCTTTTAGTGAACAATTGGAGAAAGGATACTAGGCATAGAATAGTTGTATATGATGAGAAAGTCTTTGGGGTGACAAGGGGAGTGGTGTCTAGAGTGAAAGCAGAGAAAAAGATGAATGAAGAGAAATAGCCAAGGAAGGTTAGGATTTGGGTATTGAACTATTTGTCTGTGGTTTTGAAGGCCACGCAGAATAACACCAATTTATAGAAGAAATTACAACTTTAAAAATGATGGTAAATAACTGGGAGTTTAGAAAATGTAAATGGAGAGAAAGAATGGATTGTGGCATATGTGGATTTCATTAACTGTATTGTATGTACAATTCTGATCATAATGCTTGCTACCTACAGTTTTCTGTATAACATATGACTTTAAGAAAGCCATGCACCTTAGAGGAGCTAGGATTTTCTTGTTGTCTCAAAAGTAATGGTCTGGAAGACAATGTGGAATAAGAAGTGTTTGATCTCAGCTATGAGCCTATGTCAGACTCTGATGAGGATGATGGATAATTATAATGGGACATTTTGTGGGTTATGGGAGCAGAAGTTTCCATCCGAAAAAGCTGCAGGCAAAATGGTGTAACTGGAGGAAAGCCAGGCACTATTCAAGACAAAGAGGTGCAAACGATACATATGAAGTTGAAGCGTATGAAAATCTTATTCACCATAGAATGAGATATCGTAGAAAGATTTCAGAAGAAGAACATGGAGCCTGATCACATTGGTCCACTACATTGACAGGGCCATGCTCATATATCTGTAGACAAAAAAGTATTAATAGTCCCCCAAAGTCTTGGTAAGATACATGTTTAATATAAGGTAAAAACTTTCTTCATGCAGTCATTTGAAGGCCAAATATTATTCTAGGCACTTTAATGTAACAGAAAAAAAGACAACGTTGGCAGAAAGGCAACCGATAGTAAACAGAGAAAATAATGAGTAAGTTATAGAAAGTTTAAAATGTCATGGTACTGAAAAACAGAGCAAAATAAAAAGTTTCAAGAGTTTTGGCAGGGGTAGGTTACAGAGTAACATGTTAGCTATTGACAGCTGGATTTTTGAGCAAAGTCTTAAAGAAATTGGAGAGTTTATCCATGAGCGAATACGGGAGATCTTTCTAGTCAGAGAGCAGGACCAGTGCAGAGCTCTAAAGGAGAACCTGTAACACATTAACTCATGTCAAAACGATAATAGTTTGAAACAGTGATATTTATTTAGCATTTAAGGTTAAGAGAAGTGTTCAGTATCAGATATTTTGATAAATTAGACATGATAGGGCCTGTGAGTGGACTAATGATAAAAGTGAACCACACCCAGAGGAACAGGATTATTTCTATTATCTGAAACTGACATTCAAATAAATGCCCAAAGGCAAACAGATATCAAACAACTAAGCCTCAACAAACTTATAGGTGTGATGATTTGGATATCTAGAAAATTGATTTATCTTATTTTGTTTATCCCATATTGTGAAGAACAGGTAGGAAAAACTGAATTTCTATTTTTACCACCTTAAGTTATAAAACCCTCCAAAATCAAAGCAGCACATTATAAGAACTACATAGAGATGTAAGAGATGAACAAGAGGTTATACTCAAGTGATCAATTTTTCATTCCCTGACTCATCTAAAATTCATTGTAACAATTTCATTTTTAATGAAGGAAATTTTTAGCGGGCACAGCAAAGTTTGTTCAAAGTTATTTGAATTTTGTGTAATTTATTTAATTATATGATGTAGAAATACAATGAAGTCTATAACAAGTGGGTGTAGAACATTTATAAATCCAATTTTGTAAGTATTATTTCACTGAAGAAAATACATGTCCAGTAATTATTACATGAAACTCATTGAGTAACTTAAAGTTGAACTGAGAATAACAAAAATATAAAAAAAAAGTGTAAGAAACCATATTAGATGAGGAAACCAGCAGAGGAGTGTTTGCATATTTTCAGTCAATTTATACTCAGTAGTAAGATCACAGAACATTTTTACATGGATTCAATAAGAATTGAAGATTAATGAGGCATATCACTAAAACATGGGTCAATAGATTTTTTTTTTTAATTTAAGTAGAGTCAGCCACAATGTGTCAATTTCTGGTGCAAAGCATGATGTCCCAGTCATGCATATATATACATATATTTGTATTCATATTCTTTTTCATTAAAGGTTATTACAAGATATTGAACATAGTTCCCTGTGCTATACAGAAGAAACTTTTTTAATCTATTTTTTATTTTTTGGCTAACGTTTGTAAATCTCAAGCTCCCATATTTATCCCTTTAACCCCCTTTTCCAGTAACAATAGGATTGTTTACTATATCTGCAAGTCAATTTGTGTTTTGTAGATGAGTTCATAGTGTCCTTTTTTTCTTTAGATTCCACATATGAGTGATATATGGTATTTTTCTTTCTCTTTCTGGCTTACTGCACTTAGAATGATGATCTCCAGTTCCATCCATATTGCTGCAAATGACATTATTTTATTCTTTTTATGGCTGAGTAGTATTCCATTGTGTAAATATACCACAACTTCTTTATCCAGTCATCTTTTGATGGACATTTAGGTTGCTTCCATGTCTTGGCTATTGTAAATAGTGCTGCTCTGAAAATTGGGGTTCATATATCTTTTTGAATTAGAGTTTCCTCTGGATATACACCCAGAAGATGAGATTGCTAGATCATATGGTAACTCTATTTTTAGAATAGGATTGATTACAAACTATTGCTATACCCTTTGTCAACATGAGTTCTACATTTTGTAAACTTATATTTTATCATGTCTGGAAATTTTTAAAAAATAACATGAGACCAGTTTTATTAAATGTCCCACTATAAGGAAAAGGTTATAGCTTGGGATGAAAATACTTTATTTCTAATTTTCATTATTTAATATCTAGTGAGGCAAACCATTTAAACACTAAGAAATGCAGTTGCTAATTGTATCTAAAGATTTCTTGCTATTGTAGGTGAATTATAGTAGAAAATAAATGAACATCACTTTCCAGTCTTACTCAGGGAGTTGGAGTTACTGAAGGACTTTCTCAATGGAAAAGAAAGGTGAGAATTGCAATAAATTATATGTGACTTCAACCTTAAAAACTATAAATGAAAAAAACGTATTTTAAAAGGAAATTGCTAGTTAAGCAATTAGTTCAACTACAAAAGATGAATAATAATGCTTATTAATAAGATGAAATAAAATTAATTAGTATTTCCTGCAGAGAAGAATTTTATTCTAAGAAGTCATTAATCAAGATTTTGAATTATGCCAACAGTTTTAAAACTTGCTGGCATTTTGAAGCCAGGATATGGCATAAATAGAATTATAGTTTAATTCGGGTGATAGGGAGTTCATGAGCTATTAATGTTTGTAGGGGTGTCATCTTTTTCCTGAGGAATGAGCAGTAACCCAACACAAAATTGTCTGAAATCTGGTTGACTTGATCTTACTACTTGACATGTTTGACATTAAAGAAATTTATCTGGTGGGCAACTTTGTAGATACATAAAACACAAAGTGTCAAAAATTTAGTAGAGTTCATCTTCAGAAGAAATGGCCAATTGAGCTATGATCCATTTTCAGAAAGAAATCAGATTAAAAATCATAAACTAGAATAGAGGGTGGCTCAGATTGTTCATTTCACATGGTTGGAGTTTTGTATGGAGAATGTGCCTACACACTCTTGCAGAGTCTAAATTCAACACTAATACTATGAGATGAGCAGCCCCTAAAAACCAGCAGGTCTAGTTCTCATTGATCTCCCGGCTAGAATAGAACAAGTTTTGAAGATAACTGTTTTTTGTTTTTATTTTTGTTTCTGTTTTTTTTTTTTAATGAAAATGGGTGAGTCTAAGATAAGATTAATTGATTTCCAGTGGCTCACAACATTCAACAGGATGCCTCACTTTGGGACAAGCTCAAAATTGCTTTACCAAACCTACCACTAGTATTCCCAATGAGAAATACAGAAACAAGAGCTGAACCTTCAAGAGATTCAATATTGATTGAAAGGAAAAAAAGAACAATCTAGTGGGAAAAAAATTGATTTGGAACTTTTAATTTCTTAACAGTCTTTCTGTGCTTCAAAGTAGATACTCATGGAATATACCAGGGGTTTTAATGAAATCTGTAGCATAAAAATTAAAGATGCACTACATCATAAAGTGATAGGTAATTTCTAAGTATATTTATTTAAAATTAAGCAAAACAAGTTGGTAAAATGAAAAAATAGTCAATTATTGTATATGAAATATACTTACATAATGATATACAAAATAGATATTTATGTTTCTTAATTGTGTGACTTGCTCAGTTTGGGGGAGTTTTTTCACTGTATAGGAGATTAGATTAAGAGATCTGACTTTATGATTTGGTGAATTAATATAAGAAAATTCCAGTTATGAAAAATAGAACATAAAAAAGATGAATAGAAGCACCTTATAAAACTCTTTCACCTACAGCTTAATTCACTAGAGAATTTTTAAGCATTCTATTCACTTAAAATATTATTCAATTTATAAAATGAGATTCTCAAAGTGTTCTCTTGGAACATATATTTCAAAGAACAATTTCTAACACACTAAGAATCTTTTTTCAACACAGATGAAAAGTGGTTAAAAGTAAATTTGGTGGTTATCAAAAGATATTTCAAAGGCTAAAATTAAAATTGATTGATACTGGACATATGTAATTTGTAACTTAATACTTATTTGGGGATAAAGACAGGTTATTCAAGTGTTTGCACACTATATTTGGATTGCAAATATAGTTAATGGGGAAAAATAACACTTAGAATCAATGAGTGGTGAGTAAAGGTTACGTAGATTTGTGTTACAAGTTGGGAATTGATAGAATAGGCATATTCTTTGTGCATATGTGGGAAAAATTTCAGGGTAGAGGCCAGCTACATTTAGCTTTTCTCTGGGGAGTTAAGGCGATATAAATTTAATTAATTTTCAAATACTTTGCATTCTCATTCATTTTATAAATTTGTCGCATTTGCTTCTTTTTGAGAGGTTTACATTTTCAAAAACTATTCTAAGCTTGTCTCTTCATCAATCTTCTTTCCTTTTAAGTATTTCAAATGTTATTTCTATTCTTTTAAAGACGGCCTTACATTTCCTGGGACATTTTAGTCCTATTCATTTCTATTAACTGATAAAGTTTATAAATATAACACAAATATACGTTCACCTCCTCAAACCTGCCTGTTCTAACTTCATCATCAATTGCCATGTTTGACTCCTCCTTCTACTAATGACATAGTTAGTTACCAAATGCTATAAATTCTATCCAAACCCTTAAAGCCATACTGTATAAAACCACCTGTTTCTAATAATCACACATTATGGGTGCCTTCTAAACCCACCTTTAATCTTCCCCTGAGTTAGTTCTGTCTGCACATAGAAAATATATTTAGCTTGGAGATAAAATTAAAAATTAAAATGACTATTAGTTAAGTTATATTTCTCTTAGAGTTTACTACTCCAATTTAAATTGCTTATTTTAAAATTTTGAGTACTGTTTTCCTTCTTAGATCTCTTGAGACAGAATCTCTTACGGAGGAACTTGGAAAGCTACACGTTCTACGATCGCGTTCTTCAGGTGATTCTCATGAATGATGACCTTTGAAGGCTAAGATTAGTGTTCGAAACTCTGCTCATTGAAATCACCAGGAGGGCTGGTTAGAAAGGCAGATTGCCACGTCCCACTGTGAGAAAGTCCTGCTCAAGAAGTCTCGCGATAACTCTGTGACTACATAACCCAGGTTATTGCGGCGTAGTGTGTTGCAAGCCTAACTTTTGGGATCCTTTGCCTGCGGGATTGACTCCATGTTTTGAAGGTAAATGTTTAATTTTTTAATCTGCTTAATCTCAAACATGTCAGTTCTATGTTCAAACATTGACATTTATTCAATACAGTCGAATATTAGAGCTCTTTTTTAGGATTCAAAAATCTTTGTAATATTCTCTGATTCAAAGCAGGATTGTCTTATCTACTACTATTGATCTTACATAAGTTCCTTCTGTTCTGGTTAAAACGGATTTCTCCCCTTTGTTCTTATTTAAAATGTTTTGTAGTTATTCTATCAGGTGAAATTTATAGGCAATGTGTTTTAGCCCCCAAAACTGCGAATCCGATTAGTTGCACTAAATGTACTTACTAATTTTGGCAGAAGTTACCTCTTCAATTTATTAAATCATCTCATGTACAGTCTATTTCTGATTTTTGTACTTATATATAATATCAGTATTTTTTCTGGGTTTTGTTGCACTGATCTTGCACATTTCTTCTGTTTGTATCTAGAAACAAAAAGTAATTCTATCTCCAATGAAAGAGATTTGCTTATCACATTTTTAAACTGATTAATTCAGACATAGGAAGTCGCTTTTCCCTACATACTTACCATAAAACTAACCACTACACAGATATCTTTTAATACTTGTAATAATTGTTTCTTTTTTCAGTATCCACTTTTCTTTTCTTCATCCCATTACATTAGCTGAAATCTTCAGAGTGATTTTGAGAGTGTTTTTAGCAGACATCAACTGACATGTTCTCTTTAGTTACAATAGCAACGCTTGAAACTTAATAATGCTACTATATGCCAAGGTATTGCAAGCTGTATTCACCTGTATTCACTTCACCTGTATTCTTTCTTTCAATTCTCTCAAGAATACTATGAGGGAACTGAAGCACAGTTAAATAATTTACCCAGAACACGAAAGTTAGGAAATGGGGGAGCCACATTTGAGCCCAGTTAAGTTTGCTCCTTAGTTTAATGTTTGCTACTGATCATGGTGGGTTTTCCTTATTATAGGACAAGTTCCTTTCATAATTTTTTTATTCAGAAATTCTTACATATTATTGAAATGTAAGTTATTTTTGTAAATGTGTTGATATATTAGTTTTCTCCATTGAGGTAGTCATGTAAAAATGCATGGTAATTTATATCCTAATTTTGAAAATTCCTACGTTTCTGGGATGAAGAGAGAGACTTGGCCGTGGTGTATTATTTTTCCAGTTCATAGCTGTATTTGATCTGCTACTGGTTTACTAAAACTTTGGCATCTTTATACATGGATAAGAGTCTGTATTTCATGCTTATAAGTTGTTAATAATGAGTATTGCTTGCTTCATAATTTACTAAGCTTTCTTTTTCTCTACATTAGTTTGAATACTACAGAATTATGTGATTCAATTTTTAGTTTTAAATATAGCCTATAACTGTAAAACTATATTACCATGGTATTTTTATGAACAAATCTTTGACAACCCCTTCAGTTTCTTTGGTTGTGTGGTCAAGTATACGCTAGGTTTTAAAAAAAAAGTCTATTTTAAGCTTTCCTTAAAAACACAATCCAAAAAGTTAATGGAGAAATAGAAGTATTTTTTGTTGTTATCTAATCAGTGCCTTATAAGGAATAAGAAAGTGTCTATAAAACAATACTGCATACTATGCAAAAACTTTAAAACTCTCGACTTAGCAATGAAATAAACAGAATAGATGATCGAATTTTTGAGTTGGAAGATTAGTTGATAGTTTCTGAGAATATATTACAAAATTATAAATGAATGGAAAGTTTGTAAGTTTACAAACAAAATGAGAAGTTTAAAGATGTCATTGGTAAAGCCAGCAATTTTAATAATCCATCTCTTTGGATCTCTAAATAGAGAGAAGTAAAAACACTAACAAAGATATAGAATCAGTGAAATGGTAAAGATAATTTCCCACAGCTGAAGAAAAATCTTATCATTTGGATTTAAAGAGCCCAACAATAAGTACAATTAATAAAAATTATTTCTATTCAGACATTTCCTTTGAAATATTTTTTTAATTAGGGGTATGGAGAAAATACTAAACCTTCTAGCATAAATAAGCAGATTTCTTACATAGAAGGAGAATTTTACTGGCATTATACTTTATAATGAAAGCACTTTTTGACCTTACACTTTTGTAAGTGATTAAAGAATCATTTAATTATGAAAGTAAAATAGAGTTTTTGTTTAATATTTATAAGTGATAAACTGAATAGAATTTAAAACATAACTGCTACAGAAAAATAACATTTTCAAACTTGGATTTGAAAATAGCAGAAAACTAGAAGAATAAAACAATAGGTGAAATTTATTTTGAATATACATGTAAACAGTCTATGTGGAATATTTTCAAATTAAATTCATTGCTATTTTAAAAGAATGTTATATCTTTATGAGAAATTTGGGATTATAAAATTAGGTCTACACTGGGAAATCTATTCGCTATATTAGACCAACAGAAAAAATATATATAGTTTTGATAAACACAATCATTCATTGTAAAGCTTGGCAAGCTAAGAAAAGAACAGAAGTCATTATAAGAATGTCAGATATAGCCTCAGTATACAATATAAATATTAAACTTCATTGGTAAAATGATAGAAATATTCTAATTAAATTTCAGGACAACACAAAGATATAAGCCATCAGTGCAACCTTTCAATTCTTTTCATTTGATAAATGGTTTTGGAAAAATAGCAGCAGAATTCTAACCTACACTACACTCAAGAAAAACGATTGAATGTGTACATATTTGTCAGTAAATTTACAACAAATGTCTGAAAAAAGCTGACCAAATTATTAACTCCAGTGACCTCCAGAGATGTGAGGAAGGCAGGTGTGGGGTAGTTTCTTTTATTCTAAATTAGTTTAATCTTTAACAACCACACATACTTCTATAACTTAAAAAGATATTACTTAACTAACCAAAGAAAAATGCTCTTTTAAAAATGCATGTGTTAAGAAGCATATACAAGCCTAAACAATAGCGTTACTTTCTCTTATTTTAACATAGACTTTCGAGAATTTTAAATCTACTTTTCATCATGTTGTTTTATTTTAACAGTAAATCAATCATTTTACACTAACTCACGTTAACTGTTTCTGGGTTCTATATTCTGGGAGGAAGTATTAGAGTAAGTTCAATAACCAATAGAAAATCTTTGTGCATTTTCATCTAGCTAATGGAAGGAAAATACACATATTTGTGTATGTATAAATAATAAAAATGTTATTAAATATAAATTATATAATATAAAATATGAAACATTTAAAATTTAAGTAGAATGAAATATTAATCTTACTGAATTAAATTACAGGGTGAAAACTGTATAAGGAATGGAAAGAAAAAATGAAATATATAATTCTCAGTACTTTTATAAATATGAGTTTTGGAAAACCTAACCTTGACACAACAGTAAAATAAAGTAGTGGAGGAAAAAATATACAAATGCCAAAGATTATTTTATCTCTCACGAAAAAGCATAAAAATCTCTTAAAATTCTGCTAAATTAGCTGTGTCAGATCACCATCCATAAGAAAAACAAACCAGTGCCTTACAGTTTCAGAAATATGAATTTTTTAGAGATAAAATATTTCTAAATGTTTGATTTCATTTTAGCACTTTCATAGAAGTATTTACCAAACTTGCCTTGATGATGAGAATCATTTGGGGCATTGGTTAAATATATAGCTTTGCAGATTCCCTCTTACCTGTGATTTATGAGGCCTGGGGCTTCTCCCAGGTGTTTACATTTTTTAATTACCCAGGTGACTCCTATTAAGGAATTTTGGGAAATACTGTTTAAAGGAGGTTTTAAAATCAGTCATATGAAACAACATATGCAGGTGAAACAGTGGGGAAAAAAATGACAAAATTCAACCCTCCTTCCCCTCAATGAGAGTCAAGTTCACATAAAACTAGCTCTAAGTTAAATGAGGCTTTAAACTTTTGGTAGACATTGAACTTAAATCTACTTTCCTTATTCCAATGTATTTGAAGGCCAAGATTTAGGAATGTTGATCTCTATTTTCTAGAATTTTACTTCAAAGTAATGCTAAATTCCAAATATTCTTCTAATTATGGAAGTTAAAGATTAAAATATATACAAAAATGAGATTTTAAGCAATTTTTTATCTGATATAGAAAAACATTTCTTCTGAATTACCTTTCTTAAATATGCTAGTATTAAGATAACACTGAATTTATAGTGTTTAAAAATCAGTTTTTTTTAATTTCATGGTTTGAGTTAACTCTAAATTAGGTATTTGAATTCAATTTGTTAATATTTTGTTGAGTATGTTTGCATGTATGTTCACCCGTGCTATTGGCCTGTAAATTTTGTGTAGGTGTGTTTGATGTCTTTGTTTGGTTTTGATACGACAGTGATGCTGGCCCCATGAAATGATTTTGGAAACACTTATTTCTCTGCAATTTTGTAGAATAGTTTGAGAAGAATAGGTATTAACTGTTCTCTAAATGTTCAATAGAGTTTACCTATGAGCTTTCTGGTCCTGGATGTTGGTTTATTGGGATTTGTTTTATTACTGATTCAATTTCATTTCTCATAATTGGTCTGTTTAGGTTTTCTGTTACTGGTTCAGTCTTGGTAGATTGCATATTTCGAATAATTTGTCCATTTCTTGCATATAGTTGTTTGTATTAATCTCTTTTGATCCCCTGTTGTTTCTGTGGTGTCAGTTATAACTTCGCCTTTTTTATTTCTCATTTATTGATTTGAGCCCTCTTTTTTTTCTTGGTGAATCTGGCTAAAAATTTATCAATTTTGTTTACCTTTTCAAAAAAATAGTCTTTGGTTTCATTGAACTTTTCTGTTTTTTTAGTCTCAATTTACTTCTCCTGATCTTTATGACCGCTTTCCACTAAATTTGGGATTTTTTTTTCTTTTTCAAGTTACTTTAGCTGTGAAATTAGGCAGTTTATTTGAGATTTTTTTTTCCTCAAGTAGGCTTGTATCACTATAAACTTCCCTTTTATAACAGTTTTTGCTGTTTTCCATAGATTTGGGGTTGTTATTTTCCTTTTCATTTGTCTCAAGGTATATATTTTTATTTCTTCTTTGATTGCTTCAGGGATCTATTGGTTGTGTAGAAGTATATTGTTTAGCCTCCACATGTTTGTGTTTTTTTGGCAGTTCTTTTGTAGTTGATGTTTAGTTCTGTAGCTTTATGGTCAGAAAAGATGCTTGATATGATTTCAATTTTGATAAATTTACTGAGTTTGTGTGTGTGTGTGTGTGTGTGTGTGTGTGTGTGACCTAGCATGTGATCTGTCCTGAAGAATGTTTCACGTGTGCTTGAAAAGAATGTATTCTGCAGCTTTTGAATGGAATGTTCTATATATCTATGAAGTTTTATTGGTCTTACATTGTTTAAGGTGTGTTTTCTTACTGATTTTCTGCCTAGATGACCTGCCAATTGATGTAAATAAGATGTTAACATCTGCGACTGTTACTGTGTTACTTTCAGTTTTCTCCCTTTATCTACTAATATGTGCATTATATATTTGGGTATTTCTATGTTGGGTGTATATATATTCATTGTTTTATCATATTAGATTTATCCCTTGATCATTATGTAATATCTGTCTTTGTTTCTTCAGTCTTTGTTTTAAAGCATATTGTGTCTGATATGAGTGTTGCTAATCTTTCTTTTCATTTCCATTTTCATGGAATACTTTATTCCCTCCCTTCAGTTTCAGTCTATGTGTATCTTTAGATCTGAAGTGAGTCTCTTATAGACAGCATGTATATGGGTCTTGCTTTTGAATCCATTCAGCCATCCTCTTTTGATTGGAGCCTTGGTTAGTCCATTGATATTTCAAGTGGTAATTGATGGATATCTACTTATTGACATTTTAAAATTGATTTTGAGTTTTTTATTTCTGTTCTGTTCTTGCTGTCTTCCCTTGTATTTTGATGACTATCTTTAATCTTAATTTATAATTATCTTATTTTTTTGTTTGTATTTATCACAGATTTTTAGTTTGTGGTCACCATGAGGTTTATATATAGCTATCTATATATTAACAATGTGTCTTGGGTGTGGTCCTCTTAGAGTTTATCCTATTGGGGACTCTCTGTACTACCTAGACCTGGGTGTCTCCTTTTCCCAGTTAGGAAAGTTTTCAGCCATTACATCTTCAAATATGTTTTTTGCTCCTCCTTTATCTCTCTCTTCCTTCTGGGACCTCCACAATACAAATGTAAGTATACTTCATATTGTCATAAAAGTCTCTTAAACTGTTATTTCCTTTTTAGTTGTTGGTTCTCTTTTCAGCTTCAGTGATTTCTACAGTTCTGTCTTCCAGCTCACTAATCTGTTGCTCTGTATCTAATCTATTGATTTCTTCTAGGGTATTTTTTGTTTGTTACTGTATTCTTCATTTGTTTTGTTCTTCATATTTTCTAATCCTTTGAATGAATGAGACAGAAGTTTTTAACAATCTTCTTTTGAGTTCTTCAGAACATCTTTATAATTGTTAGAATTCTTTATCAGGTAGATTGCTTATATCCACCTCACTTAGTTTTTCTGGTGTTTTACCTTGCTTCTTCATTTGGAACATATTTCTCTGTCACCTCATTTTGTATAATTTTCTGTTTTTATTTCTATGAATTGGGAATTTGATTTTGTTTCATAACATTTGAGAAGTGGCCTTTTGTAGGAGATGACTTATGCATCCCAACATCACACTTGCCCCTGGTCACCAGACACATGATCTAGAGGTGCCCCCTATGGGTCCTTCTGTTGTAGTGAGTTATTTACTATGGGCAGTCTGTTTGGTGTGGCTATCCTCACTAAAAGTTATTTTTGTGTATCTTTGAAGAAATGAGTCCATTTCATCTAAGTTACAAATTTGTACCCATTGAGTTGGCTCATCATATTCTCTTATTTTCTTTATAATATCCATGGGGTCAGTCGTGTTACCCCTATCTCATTTCTAATATTGTTAATCTGTGCTTTCTCTTTTGTTTCTTGTTTGGCCTAACTAAAGTTTATCAATTCCGTTGCTGTTTTGAACACCCAGCTTTAGGGTTTATTGATTTTTTCCCTCTATTTTCCTATTTTCAATATCATTAATTTCTTCTTTAACTGTATTTCAAATGCTTATCTTAGTCTTAAATAACTCTCCTTTTCCTACTAACCTAAGATGGAAGCATAGGTTATAGATTTTTATATTTTTTCTAATGTTTATATGAATATAATCTTGTAATTTTTCTCTACATAATATTTTTGCTCTATCCAATAATTCTGTATTTTTATTATTATATAACTTACTTATATATTTTGAAATTTTTCTTGACTTTTTTGTTCTTCATGTTACATAGACATGTGTTTGATCTCCAAATAGTTGGAGGTTTTCTGCTGGTCTGTCTTAATAATTTTTAGTTTAATTCCCTTGTAGTTTGAGAACATAATTTTGTATGGTTTGTTGCCTTTAAATTTATTTTTAAAGTTTTCTTGATTGAATTAATATTGTGTTGGTTTCTGCTGTTCAGCAAACTGATTCAGTTATATATAAATATATATACACTCTTTTTCATATGTATTTCCATTATGGTTTATAAAAGGATATTGAATATAGTTCCCTGTGAAACACAGTAGGACCTTGCTGTCTATCTATTCTATACATGGTAGCTTGTATCTGCTAATCCCAAACTCTTAATTTATGTATCCTTTAAATTTCTTAAGATGTGATTTATGGCACGGAATGTGGTTCATCCTGGTGATTATTACATGTGAGTTTAAAAAGAATATATTCTACTGTTGTTGGAAGTATTCTGTAAATGTTAATTAGATTGAGTGGATCTATTGTCTTATTCAGCCAACTATATCCTTACTGACTTTATCTGCTTGACATAGCAATGGCTGAAAGAGGTCTGTTGAAGTCCCAGGTAAAGTAGATTTGTCTATCTCTTTTTCGTTCTATAGTTTTTGTTTCATCTTTTTGATGCTCTATTCTTAGGTCCATACAGACTTAAAATTGTCTTATTGGATAATTGACCTCTTTATTATTATGTAATACACTTCTTTATCTCTGATAATTTTACTTCTTGGAAATACTCTGGAAATAACGCTTTGTTTGAAATTAGAATGGCTAATTCCACTTTCTTTTGATTTGTTTATAATGTATATTTTCCAACCCTTTGCTTAAAACCTATGTGAATTTGAGTGTTAATATTTATATTTGCTTGTATGTGGTATATAGTTAGGTACCTTATTTTTAATTAGTTCTGTCATTCTATCTGTTGATTGCTGCATTTAGACCATTTACTTAAAATGATAATTGACATGGTAGGATTAATATCCACTAGGTTTGTATCTGCTTATTTGTTGCATTTGTTCATGTCTTCTTTTTCAGCCTTTCCTGGTTTAATCAAGCATTTTATATGAATTCAATTTTGCATACTCTCTTTATATATCCATTATGATATTATTTTCTAGTGTTTGTATAAAGTTTCCAGTGTAAATTTTTATCTAATCTAAGTCTACCCTCATATAACACTATACCACTTCATGTGTATAGAAGGTACTTGATAGTGGAGTATTCCCAATTCCTCCTTCCCCATTTTTGTGACATTGCTGTCACTCATTTCACTTATCCATGTGTTAGACCACCCAATACATTGTTACTATTATTACTTTGAAAAATTATGTTTTTGGTCAATTAAAAGAAAAATGTTTTTAGGCTATTGTGCTCGAATGTAAGGAAAGAATTGTAGTATAAAGTTAAGGACCTAAAGGAAGCAGATAAAACATTTTTAGAATTTAAAGATAGAGTTTGATATCTTTTAAAATTATTAGATAAGAGAGCTTCCTTTGTTACTTGAAGTAATTAGAAGTTGTGTTTATCAAAGGACAGTAAATTAGTTTCAATTTTATTTTTGGATAGATACTGTTTTAATAGTTGGCAAAAGTGCTTTTATGAGAAGTTAACTGGGTAATGTATGGTTAAATGATAAAAGGAATTTAAATTTAAAATGTTACATTAATTTGTATATACATATATTAATGTAACATCTTTAATATGTGTGTATGTAGATATAGACAGATAGATAAAATTGTTTTAAAGATTAGAACTTTTCTTTAGATTCCCAATATAACATCAAGTGTCAACTTTGATAAATAATTGGTTTTCTTACTTCAGTGACTAAGTTTTAAGATTTTACATTAAAACTTCATTAGAAAGTTTATTTGAGAAACTTAAATGCAACAAGTGTAAATAATGTTGCAGGAAATTATCTACTACCATTGCAGTGTCTATGGCAGCTGCTATCATATTAATTCTTGATAAGCATATAATTAAGTGGTGTCACCACTGTATCAATTAGAAATAAGACAAGATGGTTCAACATTTGGAAAATACATGCATACTCACATAGAAAGCATACGGTTAACTTCCTTGTGGTGACTTGCTGCCAGATATTTAGCTAGAGTCATATTGCAGAGTTAAGACCTCAGGAGCACAAGACATTAAAGAGTTCTCTACTCAGCACATTGGAAAGCATAATTATCACCAAGCCTTTGCTATTAAAACATCATCAAATTATGTTTATAGAACATTATTCACTGAGAACTTCATATCTATTTCCCAACAATGAGCTTGACTATATTAGTGCATTGGGAATGTTAGTATTGACTTCTTCAAACTAATAAAAAGCCAATGTAATAAATTATGACTACAGAGTGAAAAAAATAACCCTTACTGGCCATATGATGTTAATATAACTGTAGAAGATTTCCCCTCTACTCAGCAGTAGATGCTGGACCACATACTGTGAGGGAAGTATAGATAGGAATTCCTTTATAGAATAAAACAGCATTAAAAAAATAGAAATACATGAAATCCCTTCTTTTTTTCCAAATGTTTCTTGTTAGTAAGTATTTACACAAATCTCTAATAATTAAGTATCTTTAGAAAATATAATGATTATCAAAATACTAATAATACATTTTCTCTGTGTCAGTCTTTGTGCCATTGACTTATTTAGTTACTGCAGCAAACCTTTAAGGAATGTATAAATGATCCCTCTCCACGTTGTCAAAAGATGAGAATACTGAGGCTTGGGGTAAATAAATCACTTGACTATGGTAGAATTCCTGCAAGTGGAAAAGCCAAGTTTGCCTTATCTTTTGGGATTTTAAATTTATTTTGTTATCTTTCTATATTGGAGTATCCTGGAATATTTGATTATTGTATTTATTTGGCTGTGGTTCTCTCTTACTCATTTAACTAAACGACAGAGAAATAAATTTGCAGAAGACTGTTAATGTTTAGGCCACTAACTTCTTAACTGTATTGTGTTACAATTTCATTTACCTGAAGGTAGAGGGTAAACAGGAAAGCTGTTCATTTAGACTGAATTATGACCTCCCAAAGATATGTGTTCCTTGTCATGTGTAGTCACTGAAGTCTCTGCTCCATTAACTTAGTGGTCAGCTAATAATCAGACAGATATTCTTATATGCCTGGAATGAAAACATTTCCTAGTCTTTGTAGTCTGCAAATGTGTTGTGTGTACACCTTCAACACACACACAGGCAGGCAGTTTACAACTCTACTTTAGTCTTCAAGTGTTGCTTGCAGAGAGCCTCAAGGTTGGATAGAGGTGAATGCTTGGGATCTTATGTCTTTCCTGAGCATACACAGGGTATGCATGTGGCTCTCTAGATTCCCAGGAATATGTCAGTTTTTCAAAGTCCATATTCCACCAAAGCATTTCATTCCTAGTCTTTTCTTCCAAGATTCTTAGTTAGTCTTTGCCAAAATTTCTATCCACTGCCTCAGTGATTAAACTATCTACCTGCAAATGTTTTGACAAATGTCTCACAGATAATGATTTGGTGCAAGATGAGTTCTAAATCAGGGAATATAATTACTTTCAACTGTATTTCTAAGATGGGAAGTCAGGAAAGGGACTAGTATAAGGTAACATGCTAACAAGTCTTAGTATTCTTGCAGAGATTCAGCCATTTTTCTTGAACAAGCACTTCGCAAATTGCTGCAAGCTTTTGATTAGTTTCCAGAGTTCCAAAAAAGTTGACTTTTGCAGTTTTTGCTAATTTTTTCATTGCCTCTATGGAGAGGCAGATACTTGCATTCCCTTACTCTGCCATTTTTACTGACATCCTTCATTTATTTTTTGTTTGCTTTTGTTTCTTTTTTCTACAGTTGACCCTTGAAAAATACAGGTTTGAACTGCACAGGTCCACTTTTACTCAGATTTTTTTTTCACCAAGTACATACTACAGTACTACACAGTCCATGGTTGGTTGAATCTGCAGATACAGAACCACAGATTTTTCTCTGTGTAGAGGGTCAGAGCCCCATAACCCCCAAGTTCATGGGTCAACTGCTATATTAGCTCATTCTCAAATATGGCTCAAATTTTGAAAACAGAGAAGGTGTATCGACTATTTTCTGTCCTCATTGTATTTTTGATCAATTGATGAAAGCTTTTGTCAAATTAATAACTTGTCATGTGTATCTTTCCTAACCCAGTTTCTAATGCCTAGCATTTTTTCACTTAATGTAGAAGTGCTGAATCGGTGTGTGATAGTAACATTCTTTTAATTTTAAAGTACAGTTTTTGGTGTTCTAAAGTCTGCATTTCTATGCGAATCCATTCTATTTCTTTCACATTCACCACTTAACATGTTGAATTTAATCTTTAGTTAATAAACCTTGTCCAAGTTGGAATATATTTCTACCTATAATCCCTGACCCAGTCACCTCTTAATGCCTTTTTACTTGCCAAAACTTGAGGTATCTGAATAAATTAAGAGGTGTGAATTATTGGCAGAGGAAAAATTCAGTGGTCACCAGAAAAAGCAATACCACATGAGATGTTTCAGGGGCATCCAACTAAATATTTGACTTTTATCTATCTGCCTTGTTTTGTCTTTGGTTTATTTCCTTTTTATCTTTTTTTTGTAATCTCTGTTTTATTAAGAAGAGCATTCATGTATCCTCAACTGTTTCTTTCCTTCTAGTTCCATTATTTTATGTATTTCACATAAATTTCTTGAAGATTTCATTACTAGGCTGATTTCAAATGGCACTTTTTGTTGTCTATTAGTCATTTGAGAAAGAGTTAGAGACTACTAGCCAAATGAAATTTTAACAAGTTTTTAAAATGGAAGCTGTCTGGTAAATCTGTAATTAATGTAGAGGCTGAAACTGAAAGAAAAAAGCAACAGGAAAACAACTTAGTAAAAAATTATGGTAGCTGTTCAAAAGAAAGATTCTAAGGTTGATGGATTTTAGCAACCAGAATCTTAGAAAGGAGACATATATGAGACAAAATTTAGGGTTGTACTGATGAAATTATTTGCTGATTAATTGTAAGCAGAAGATTGAGAACCGAGGATAGTATCACAATTTATAATCTGAATAACTGAGTAAATGATGATTTTATTGGGCAAGAGAAGAAATAAGGAATGAAAAGCATGTTTCAATGGTAGAGAAAGAAATTGATGATTTTTATTCAGAACATCAGCTAGCAGAGAGAGTCTAGATCCAGAGATGGACTTGTAGCTAAAGTGTTGGTGGAAAAATAGTTTACTGAGCAAGGGAATGAAGACAGAAAAGAGACAGGAGGGAATTAGGAAAGTGATCTTAAATACAGAAAGGCTCAACTAAGTTAACTCCTGACTTTACAATGCCTTATAGACCCATCCAAAAAAAAAATTTTAAACAAGCAAAAATCCCAACACAAGTGATTAAAATACATTATACTGTTTTTGTTTTTCTCTTTGTTTTTTTCACTATAATATTTACTGTTCTGGGGTAAAATGAACAACTGTGCTATTGTGAAATTACTTTTGATATCTATAGTTGATATATCTGAGTATCTTTTGTGGATATTAATTTTCTAAAATACTACTATTTTCCTCTAATTTATCTATATTCAATTTCTTCCAGAAATGACTGGAGATGAGTTAATACCATCTATGCCCTATAATTTTCTTCATAAAACTTCTCCTTTAAGCTAAAACCCAGACCTCTTCAATTTTGTTTCAATCATCTTAAACCCTGAGAGCTGGATTTTTCTTCAATTAAAAAGAAAAAAGATGATGGTTACATTGTAGGAATATAAAGCCACATTGAAGTGCAGAAGTCACAAGGTCAGGTAGGCTCAATAGCTAGTTAAGTGACTCCTCTCTTCACATTAGCCTAAAATTAAATTTGCTCTCATTTCCTTTCTTAACTGTTATGTGTTAATATACTAACCTTCTGGTAGATCAGCACATCATTGTAGAAGCTGCCAGTGTTAAACGCACAAATACTGACTCTACTGTATTTGGTTCAAAATGTGCTCCTAATACCTAACTTGTATGTCAGATTTCTGGCTTATAGATTACCCACCCTTAAAACTGTCAAATCATAAGCTTGAAAATAAGCTAAAAATTATAAGCATTTACCAATGTTTAAATGAGTTTGAATGAGAAAACTAGAGCAGAATAGGAAAGTTGTAATTAATTCAAAGAACATTAATTAAGCATCTACTTTAGGTACTGCCAGACACTAAGGACACAATTGAACAAGATCTAGGAAAAGATTCAATAATGTGAGCAGGGAATTAAAAACAACGAGAGAAGCACCATGATAAGGAAGTACAGTCTTACTAGAGCCCACCAAAGAAATACTTAGCCTGGATTTAAGTCAAGAAAAGTCAAGAAAGACCTCCCCGAAAAAAATCATATATAAATGAGGCTTGAAGAGTCCAGTCATAAAAATGAGTAGGAACAAAATCTCTACATGAAAGAAAATACTATAAGGGATAATCTGGATGCTATAAAATCTTGAAGATTAAAGAAATGATAACATTTAGTTCATAACAGCATGCTCACTTCTTGGGGGCTGAGTGTGTGCCAGAGGACACAGAGCAGTTATTAGGAGCCCCATGCTGAGAAAGGTGGACCATCTGAGGGCAAAAATGGACCAAGCAGTAAAGTGACATGATCAGATTTAGGATTTAGTATGATTATTCTGACTATGGTGCCAGATTCATACGGTATCAAAATTTTTTAAGACTTTCATTTTTCTAAAAATTGGTCAGAAATAAAATATGTCCCCAAATATTTTGATATATGGAGTAGAAGGAGCATTGAACTGGGAATCTTAAGATACATCTTAAGTCCAATTCTGCCATATACTAAATGTAGGTTTGGCCAAGTTATTTAATATCACTTTAAATATAAATCTACAAATTAAAAACATAAAAATTTTAATAATAATGCCCATTCACAAAGTGTTTTAAATAGCAAGACCTTGAAAGTGTTTGAAAATCAATAGCTAACAAAACATTGACTATTTTCAGAAATATGAGTAAGAATAAAATATTTAAAATGCCTATCAAGAAAGATGAGCAATATATAGTTTCAAAAACTATAAATCTTACATGGAAAAGGAGAATATCTTCATATTTATGAGTGAAAACTCTTGGAAGTAAAGATAATAAAGCTATTTAAATGAAATGAATTCATCAATCCTAATATATAGGTTAGAATCCATCTACTACATAAACTATAACCACTGACATTTTTCATTTATTAATTTTGTGTAACTTATTGAAACTAGGAAGACTTCAATTACAGTTTAGATGTAACTGTTAACATCAAATGTTTGCTTATAATGGCATTTATGTAGCAAAATTAGAATTATAATGAGATTTGTACCATAGGCATATGGTTCAAACCAATGTAACAAAAATTAAACTCATTTTTTATTTTTAAAATTAATTTTACCGTATCATAGGTACTCTGTAGTACCTTATTTTTAGAATAAGCCAGAAGATAAATAGAAAAATCATTATGGTCATTATCACTTACTGAATACCTGAAGGACAGTAACCATATATTCTAAGTTAGGTATAAACACTTACAGTTCTTAACAACATTAAAAAAAATGCAGGACAGTGTACAATAAAATGCCATTAAATAATATGGAAAATTAGGGAATAGAATAATACTTGAAGTAAAAGCGGGATGGAAAGTAAACTGAGTCCTATAGAATAAACTGAGCTTGAAATGCTTGAATGGCATCTATGAAATTTATGAGAAAATGTGTAACAGGCTTTTAGAAAGGCTGTCTGAGTTCAGGAATGGGCCGGGGCTAGAGGCACAGATTTTGGCATCAGCTACCTAAAGGTAATATTTGAAGTCTTGGGATTAAAAGAGCTTGCAAATGAAAGGAAGCCTACATTCAAAAATTGGGAAGAGGAAAGTAGAGCAAGTGTGTAAGGTTGAAAAGGAATATCTAACAAAGAGAAGAACCAAGGAAATCCAATGTCACAGAAATGAAAAGAAAAAAATTTCAGGAAGGATGAAATTGCTTCTTAGTGTGGAAAGTAGATTAAAAATAAAAAAATTTAAAATGATTGTGAAATGTCAATGGATAATTATTTTTGAAGAGGAGATTTTAGGGTTTAAGCCCAACATGAAACTAACAAACGTACTGAAAAGAGAGTAATTTAACTTTGTAACGCGCAGAGTGAAACAGACATAGGAAGAAATCACCTTTCATATCAAAACCACAGAAAATCCACACATTCAGTGATATTTTGTAAAAATTATCGAAGGAAGAAACAGAGGAATCTAGAGAAGCTTGGTTGAAAGACTGGTCTAAGTAATAGCAAGATATAAGATGGCCAGCCTCTGTTTATGTGTATCTATCTACCATGAATACACCCATAAAATTACATTCTTCCCCTAGTAAAAATAATAGCTAACTTTCTAAAAGATTATTGTCCTTAGAAAACACTCAATAAATGTTAGGTATTTTATTATAGACAGTTCTCTGGGAGCATTACACATATTTTCTCACTTAATCATCTCAAAACTCTCTGGGAGACAGTATTATTGTCATCCTCATTTCATGGTTGAGGAAATTGAGGCTTGAAGAGTTTAGTATTGTCCAACAATTAATAATGGAGACATTCAGGAATCAGGACTTGAACTATCAACAGTTAATTCTCTGCTGCCTTCCTGATACACTTTTTGAGAAATTTACTGAGCTTTTTTTTTAAAAAAAATCATGTCACAAAACTTTGGAATTAAGGAGCATTAACGTTTTTAAGTCTAATGCTTATGTTATAAATGAAGAAACTAAGGTCTAGAGTAGCTTGAACTTACCCAGGGCAGTAAGTACCTAGCCTAGAAGCACAGGACTGCTGCTCTCAATTTGCTTCTCTTTAACTACTATTTGAACTTCTCATAAACGATTATCTGAACTTTGAATCTTAGTTGAAAATTTCACTGTTTACTAGAAAGTGAAAAAACTTTATATGACTAATAATGCTAAAGTAAATATAGCTTGCAATTCTCCCTAATATTTCATTTTGCAGTTAGCATTTACCCATTTTATTGCTTACTATCTGCATCTGTTTGTTTGTTTATTTTCGTAGTGATTCTAGAGTTTGTGTGTATGCTTTACCTAGATCGACAATGGCATTGAGAATCTTAGGTTTCAATTTTCCAGAAGACAGAAGTTATATAGTGTAATAAGCTTTGTATTATGTACTTTAGCTCCAAGTTTAGAGTCAACTAATATGCTTTAAATGTTTAAAATAAATGACTTGGGTTGACACTGTTCTGTTCCTGTTAACTAGGGAATTTTAGGCAATTCATTTAACCATTCAACTGCCTTCTCTCTATAAAAAGAATGATAAAATAATAATATTAACAATAAAATAATAATACTTCTATAGATTTTGCTATAAGATAATAGGAAAAGGCATACTAAACAGTTTTGTGGAATGGAAAATACATTTCAATTTAACTGTCAAAATAGAAGAATGGAAGAGAGTGACAAGGAGCAGGAAATGGGAAGCATTTAAACATGGTGTTTTCTGTTCAAAAGATGTGTGCTGTGAGTTAACAATTTTACCTTAATGTCAGGGGCAAAGAAAATCAGATTCTTAGAAATCAAAGGATAACAGATTATTTTGTCAGCTTTCTTCTTTTATAATTCAAAGAAATTTGAGAAACAAGTCCACCAGCCAAGGTCTTGCTAAATTGGAACTATAACTCTGGTATTGTGATTGCCTGTATAGTGTATATTTATATATTAATGTTTATCTCTCATTTTCTCATAGAGGCAAATGAATAACACATTTAGTCTCAGTGTGTAAAAGGAAAACCAATGAATGATCATGGGTTGTAACCCATTTAGTCATCAATTCAAATGACTGGTATGTTTAGACTCCAGGCAATATACTAGCAGTGTCAGATAAAAGACATGTCACCCAGTACTAACTGAAAATTGCTGAGGATTATGGATTCCCTTGATAATGCAACATACAGTGATGTGAATCCTTGGTCCAAGTTCTGATAACCTGAAACACTACAATTCCGTTCTGTGATTAATCACTGTCTACCTTCCTAGTGCCCTCAGCAGCTTAAGAAGCATCAGTTGATACTTTGCCAGAGTTGACAGCATCCTCTCATCTGACACAAAACAAAGAAAAATGTGCTTCCCAGATGTATTAACAGCAACATCTGGTCCTATCAATGCAGGAAAAAACATAATCCTCTGAAAAGCAAATGCATAATAAGTACTCTAAGTCTGGTACATATCTCGCATTGCAATATGACACAAGTTTCAGCTGTCTTCTGATTTGGCTGTAGTCTCTGATTTAAAGGTTGCCAGCTGCAATGAGAGTATTTGGAGGAGTCAACCTGGGACCACAGATAAGTCGTTCTAGGCTGAATGCTTGCTCTTGCTGAACATCAGGATCCTACAAGCCAATTCAGAATGAGAGAAAATGTCATTATGCTTAAAGAAGTTCAATTATAGATTCAAATGCATCTGCTGTTCATCACTTTTAATCATTGTCATTGTCTGATAAGAGAACCAAAGAAAAGCTCAGTGTACTGCTGTGGGTCTCAGTCTCCAAAAACATTCAATTTGTCAACTCTTTCAGAGGGGAGAAGAATAGATCAAATGGCTTCCTGTGTGCCTTTTAATGACTTAAACTTGCTGAGAAATATGTTACATAATGCTAAACAAATTCCACCTTCTTAAATAAATACTCTTAAAATTATTTTTGCTAAAGAAATTCACATATCCTCAAAATAATCACCTGTGAACTTCAGGATAAAGTTCAATGTTAATGTTATAATATAAATGTTATATAAAATAAGGTAGTGATCTGAGAAATCTCTCAGAAGTACAGTGCCCCATTAGTGATCCATTTTTATCTTGAAGAGCTGTTGAAGGGACCTAAAAGAATAAGGAATAATAAAGTAAACCAGATAGTTATCATGAAAAAAATTTCCACAGATAGTTTTCACCAGCTTTAGATTTGAATTATTTATTTTTTTAAAATATATTCTCTTGGGTAGGAGATTTAATATCTTATCTTACTCTAATCATTTGTACTGGTTGCTGTCTACTTTATGTCTGCCTGGTGTCAGGCTCACAACAGAAATGAGAATTTTAATTGGTATAGAGAAGAAAGAAAAGTTACTAAGTAGAATATCTGAAATCATAGCAACCCACTGACCAAACAACTATAGGAACATATGTTAAAACAATTCCAAAAATATGTTAAATATTTTACCTACTGTTTTAATTAGGCCATATGTTATTGATCAAAAACATGAAGTTTGCCCAGAACTTCATTGTTAAAACATGTTTAAATCAGCTTTATTTTTTTTAGCTAAATCTCAACAAAAAGAAATTTGAAAATTCCAGAAGAATGTTTGCTACTTTAGTAAATCATCAGATTCGATAGTATGTACTTGAGGCCATTCATACACCCCACTAATAGCTTACACAATTAACAAGAGGATCATGCTGTGAAAGAGAGTTTTTTAAAAAACACAACTATTTTTTCCCCAAAGTTACTGCAGATTTTGCAAAACCTGATCTATAAACATTTCTGTAAAATAAGGTACCGCATAAACCTGACAAAACATTGAATTGTAGTTAAGATCATCATTCTGGAATAGAAATTACAAGTAAGATAAAAATCACAAAATGACTTGCCTGAAGCAGTGGTGACCAGCATAATAATTGTGAACAGTTTGAGTCTATTTCACTTATTGATATGGAATCTAGGAAAAAAGAACTATCTTATAGTATAGTTCTATTGTAATGTATTTCTGCAATGTTAACAGCTGCTAATTATTTGCTACTCATTACTTTTCAGGCATTTTGCTGGATCCTTCCCATTTATAGATGAAGGAGCTAGAATAGATTGTTTATTTGTTCACTGTTCTATAGCTAGTAATTACTGTAACTGGGATTCAAATGACTGTCTAAAATCTGAATCTTTCCTAAATTCATATTCCCTAACTAGAGATCATGTTTGAATATAATCCGAAAGCATTTTTTCTAGATGTTTCACAGAGCATTGTTTTGACCTTCAAGGTAATGTTCACACCAAAAATATTTCATTATTACATTCACAATTTGTTCCTGCACTGAGTAATCAATACAATAGTAAAACCAAAACACATGGAACTTCTCCACATGTACATTTTTCAGTTTCATTTGGCTTTTGCTTTTTAGTAAAAGAAACAGATTTCAACAAAATAGTTAAATAGATACACAATTATAAGTGGTGTAAGTGATGTAAAGGAAAAGAGCAGTTTAATTTGAGGGGAAATAGCAGGAAAAACTTGATTCAAGACTATGAACCCAGAAAAGATCACTCTGAGTAAGTGACATTTAAGCAAATACCTACTGGAAGAGCAGGGAAAGAGCAAAGGGAAGCGTGGATAAGGCAGTCTAGACAGAGGAGACCGTGGTTGTGAAACCCTTACCCTTGAGTTTGAAAGAAGTGGGCTATGAAATAAGTTAAAACAAAACAAAAATAAATTTAAAAAAATGATAATAGATCACTTTAATGAAGGAGAGTTTATCAGGCAAGCGCAGAGGGTCACTGTGCAACCATCCCTAACAGAGTTGTGGGAAGAGAGGGCAGGAAGTGAAGAGTGAGAGACTATACATATGAATTCTTTACATTGAAACCATTTTGACAAAGCAAGACCATCATATTTTTAGTTAGCAATCACTCTGTTTCACAATATGCAGTTAAAATTTCAAAGGCCATTATCAAACTAAGTATTATCCATGCCAAGCATATGGTACCAGTAAGCTTTTATAGTGTAAATTGATTTTAAGTGTGTCAATGTAAGTTGGTTTGAATTTTTTTAATGGAGAATATAATTAAAATGTTTAATGTTTGCCTAAATAGGTTGACTTATTCTTAAAGCACATGCCTGTGATCATACATAAATAAAATTAATCAAATATGACTTAAAGTATCACACAGTCCACTCAAGACCAATCCTAGTAAAACAAATGAAGTTTGGGTTAAGTAATACCACTGACATTATATATAGACATATAAATGCAAATAGAGAAATACAACATGTATTGTTTAAATTCACTACAATATATTCAAAATGTATTGGCAAAAAAAGAAAAGGCAGTCTACTACTTGTCTAAAACAAACACAAAAAACCCCGAACTACACTCAGTAACAAAGATACTCTGTTTGTTAGAAATGTCAAAAAAAAAAAAGCTATGCAGAAAATACTGTATGACCCTGGCAGAGGGAATAAGGTAGATGAAAAAATTTAACAAAATGAATTAGCTTCTTAATCACTAGAAGTAGAATTAAGAATTGAGACCTTTCTTTTGTGTCTGAGTTAATTCAGAAATACCTTGAGGCAACTATTATCTTTCTGAAAAAGGTCTATTTTAGCATAGATCAATTACGTAGGAATGTCAACTAAAGCCCATACACGTCTCATTGTGAAGACCGAAAATATCTTGGCTATAAATCATCACAAACATTCTAGTATTTGGCAGTCAGTCTCAGGAGAATATTTTTGAAATAATGTTTTTCTTTGAAATGCTATAAAATAATTAAATTAGTACTTTTTTGCATGTTATTTATAATCTTTAACAACACAGCATATATTTTTCGGATTTGTATTTGTAATGGAAATCACAATTTGTCATAACATGACTTCCTTAGTTTTATGGCCTTTAGCAGTCTCACTTATAACACATTCATAGACTGATTCTCCTTGAGCCCTCATGAATCTTGATTTTACAGCATAAGCAAAAATGCAGTAGACACGGTTCTCATTTAATTATGTGAAATTGATACTGTACTGCATTCAAACGCCAAAAGAAAGAATGTATCTGGTCATGGCAGGAATGTTAGAAGCAATGGAGACTGAAGCCTTTAAGAAAGAGAATGCTCTAGATTTTACCTTTTCACAAACTTGAGAAATATTTTCAAACAGAATTCTGATACTGTCGGCATACTTCTAACACTGGATTTTATTACAAAGCATAATGCAGCCTTCCGAATGTGAGTTCACATAACTCACTGAAAGTACAGGTGTTTTTAAATAGCCTATTTTTGCTAGAGATGGAAAGTTTGTTTTACATGAAAATGGTATTAAACTACCTTCTTCTGGGTCTTAGAAAAACCTATTTGCTTCTAACTTACTCCCCAATGACATTACTATATGTATCATTTCACAAGATAGAGAATCGAGCTGTGTAAATGTGAACAGTTTTCCAGGGATTAACAATGTATATAGTTAATTCAGGGGAAAAAAATGCCTGTCAAGATTGACTTTTGAAGTTGTTTAGAATGCTGCAAAAGAACTGGATTTTATTTTGCTGTTTCTCTTCTGCTATCAGAAAGTAACAATTAGTTACAAATGCTCTTCACTTAGAAGGATAAGCTTTGGTATTTCTGAGATTAAGGCCAAAAATGTACTCTGTAGTGTCTTCTAGTGATTTCTTCTTCAAGCCCATACCCAATCCTGATATGCCTAGTTGCTAGTATATTAACCATTTGTTTAATTGATGTTCAACCTTAGTTGGGCATGTTTTCAGTTCTGCTTATAAGCAGAGAAATCCCAACCAAAACTGTTTTTTTTTAAAGTTGAGTTGGTGTACAATGTAAGTTACAGGTGTAAAATATAGTAATTCAGTTTTTAAAGGTTATACTCCATTTATGGTTATTATTAACTGTTGGCTATGTTCCCTCTATCGTACAATATATCCTTGTAGCTTATTTTGTACATGATAGTTTGTACCTCTTAATCCCCTACCACTCTATTGCCCCTCCCCCTTCCCTCTCACCACTGGTAACCACTAGTTTGTTCTGTGTAAATGTAAGTCAGCTTCTTTTCTGTTAGAATATTTTCTAGTTTGTTGTATTTTTTAGATTCCACATTGTAAGTTGTACCATATAGTATCTGTCTTTCTCTGACGTATTTAACTTAGCTTAATACCCTCCAAATCCATCCGTGTTGCTGAAAATGGTATAATTTCATTTTTTTTCATATTTGAGTGTATATATACCACATCTGCTTGATCCATTCACCTATTGATGGACACTTAGGTTGCTTCTGTATCTTGGCTATTATAAATAATGCTATGACCATTGCCAGTACACATATATTTTTGAATTAGTGTTTTTGAATTTTTGTTTTTTATATAGAGGAATAGAATTCTTGGGTCATATGGAAGCTTTATATTTAGTTTTTAGAGAAACCTCTACACTGTTTTCCACACTGGCATTACCAATTTACATTCCTGTCAAGTGTAGGAGGGTTCCCCTTTTCTTCACATACTTGTCAACATTTGTTATATGTGTTCTTCATAATGATAGCTATACTGACAAGTGTGAGGTCATATCTTATTGTGGTTTTGATTTGCATTTCTCTGATCAGTGATGATGAGCATCTTTTCATGTGCCTGTTGGTGGTCTACATTTCCTCTTTGGAAAAATATTTATTCAAGTCTCCTGCCCTATTTTTAATATGACTGTCTGGTGTTTTGATGTTAAGCTGTATGAGTTGTTTATACATGTTGATTTTAATCCCTGATTGGCCATATCATTTACAAACATTTTCTCCAATTCAGTAGGTTGTCTTTTCCTTTTGTCTATGGTTTCCTTTGCTGTGCAAAAGCTTTTAAGTTTAGTCAGATCCCATTTGTTTCTTTTTGCTTTTATTTGCTTTACTTCAGGATACAGATTCTTTGACATAAATCTTAGTATTTTAAAAAGAGTTCTGCCTATATTTTCCTCTAGGAGTTTTATGGTTTCAGTCTTAAATTTAGGTCCTTAATCCATTTTTTAATTTTCTATATGATATTAGAGAATGTTTTAATGTCATTCTTTTACATGTAGCTGTCCAGCTTTCCCAACACCACTTATTGAAGAGACTGACTTTTCTCCACTGTATATTCTTGCTTCCTTTGTTGTGGATTAATTGACTGTATGTGTGAGGGTTTACTTCTGGGCTTCCTGTCCTGTTGCCTTGACCTATGTGTCTACTTCTGTGCTAGTACTATATTTCTTTGATTACTGTAGCTTTGTAGTATAGTCTGAAGTCAGGGAGCATGATTCTACTTCAAGATTGTATTGGCTATTCAGGGTCTTTTGTGTTTCCATACAAATTTTTAAAATAATTTTTCTACATCTGTGAAAAATGCTATTGGTATTTTGTCAGGGATTGCATTTAATCTGTAGGTGCCTTGGATAGTGTGATCATTTTAACAATATTGATTCTTCCAATCCAAAAATAAGGTATGTTTGCATTTGCTTTTGTGCTCTTCAATTTCTTTCATCAGTGTCTTATAGTTTTTGGAGTACAGGTCTTTTGCCTCCTCGGGTTAGTTTATTCTTAGGTATTTTATTATTTTTGCTGTGATGGTAAATGGAATTCTTTCCTTAATTTCTCTATTTGATATTTTGTTGTTAGTGTATAGAAATGTAACATATTTCTGTGTATTAATTTTGTATCCTGCAACTTTACTGATTTCATTAACAAGATCTAGTAGTTTTTTGGTGGTGACTTTAGGATTTTCTATGTATAGTATTAATGTCATCTGCAAACAGTGACAGTTCTACTACTTTTTTTCCCCCCAATTTGGATTCCTTTCTTTTTTCTTCTGAGTACTGTGGGTAGGACTTCCAATAACTATGTTGAGTAAAAATAGTGAGAGTTGGCATCCTTGTTCCTGATCTTAAAGGAAATGTTTTCAGCTTTTCATCACTGAGTATGTTAGCTGTGGGTCTGTCCTATGTGACATTGAATGTGTTGGTGTATGTTCCCTCTATTCCCATTATTTGGAGAGTAATTATCATAAATGAATGTTGAATTTTGTTAAAGTTTTTAATGCATCGATTGAGATGATATAGTTTTTATTCTTCAGTTTGTTAATGTGGTATATCACATTGATTGATTTGTGGATATTTAATCTCTGGGATAAATCCCACTTGATCATGAAGTATATGATCCTTTCAGTGTATTGTTGGATTCAGTTTGCTAATATTTTGTTGAGGATGTTTGCATCTATAATCATCAGTGATACTGGCCTGTAATTTTCTCTTTTGTGTGATATCTTTGTCTGGTTTTACTATCACGGTGATGCCTGGCTTCATAGAATGAGATCAGAAGTGTTTCTTCCTCTGCAATTTTTTAGAATAGTTTGAGAAGAATAGGTGCTAACTCTTCTCTGTGTTTGCTAGAATTACCTGTGAAGCCATCTGGTCCTGGACTTTTGTTTGTTGGAAGTTTTTAAATTACTGATAAGTTTTAGTACTGGTAACTGGTCTGATTATATTTTCTATTTCTTTCTTCTTAAGTCTTGGAAAGTTGTACCTTTTTATGAATTTGTCCATCTCTTCTAGGTTGTGCATTTTATTGTTGTATAATTGTTCATAGTAATCTCATTTGATCCTTTGTTGACTGTAACATCATTTTTATTTCTGACTTAATAGATTTGGCCCCTTTTTTCCCATGATGAGTCTGGTTAAAGATTGATCAATTTTGTGTATCTTTTCAAAGAACCAGCTTTTTGTTTCATTGATCTTTTCTATTTTTTTTAGTCCCTATTTCTGTTCTGATAGTTATGGTTACTTCCCTTTGACTAACTTTAGGTTTTGTTTGTTCTTTCTCTAGTTCTTTTAAGTGTAAGGTTATGTAGTTTATTCTAGATTTTTCTTGTTTCCTTAGGTAAGCTTATATTGCTATAAGCTTCCCTCTTAGAACTTCATCCCTTAGGTTTTGGACATTCATGTTTCCATTTTCATTTGTCTCTAGGTATTTTTTATTTCCTCTTTGATTTCTTGAGTGATCCATTGGTAGTGTAGTAGCATATTGCTTAGCCTCCAAGTGTTTGCATTTTTTGTATTATTTTTCTTGATTTCTAGTCTCTTAGCAGTGTGGTCAGAAAAAATGGTTGATATGATTTGTTTTCCTTGAATTTACCAAGGCTTCCTTTATGGCCTAGCATACAATCTGTTTAGTAGAATTTTGTAGAATTTTTCATGTGTATTCTACTCATTTTAGATGAAATGCTCTCTCTACATTTATCAATTAAGTCTGTCTGATCTAATGTATCATTTAAGGCCAGTCATTTCTTACTGACTTTCTGCCTGGACAATCTATCCATTGATGTAAGTGAGGTGTTAAAATTCCCCACTGTTACTGTGATACTGTTGATTTCTCTTTTTATGTCCATTTTAAATTCAATTTTGTCTGATATAAGTGTTGCTACTCTTTTGTTTTCTATTTGCATGGAATACCTTTTGCTGTCCTCTCACTTTCTGTCTGTATGTGTCTTTACATCTGAAGTGAGTCTCTTGTAGGCAAAATACATACAGGTCTTATTTTTGTATCCATTCAGCCACTCTGCCTTTTGATTTGAGCATTTAGTCCATTTACATTTAAGGTATTATTGACATGTATGTTCTTATTACCATTGTTAAAGTTGTTTCGGGGTTATTTTTGTATAAATTATTTTTTGCTCCCTGTTGCGATTTGATAACTATCTTTACTGTCATATTTGGATTTATAAATACATATACATTTATTTTGTGAGTGGATCTATTGTATATTTTTAGTTTATGGTTACCATCAGATTTGTGTATAGAAATATATATACATATGATTATTTTAAGTTGCTGATCTCTTATTTTCAGTTTCTTTTTTCTGTTCAGGAGCAGTGATTTCCTCTGCTCTGTCTTCTAGCTGACTGCTCCATTGCTCTGTATCATTTAGTCTACTGTTGATTCCTTATAGTGCATTTTTCATTTCAATTATTGTACTCTTCATCTCTGTTCTGTTCTTTATGTTTTCTAACTCTTTGGTAAAAATTTCTAACTCCTCACTCTATGCATCTATTCTTCTCCTGAGTTCTTTGTTCATCTTTACAATCATTACCGTGAACTCTTTCTTGGGTAGATGGCCTATCTCTACTTCACTTAGTTCTTCTTCTGGGGTTTTATCTTGTTCCTTCATCTGTAACATGTTCCTCTGCTGTCTCATTTTGCCTAGGTTGCTACTTATATTTTTATGTATCTGGTAGGTTAGTTACATTTCCCAACCTTGGAGAAGTACCTTCTGTAGGAGACTTCCTATGTATACCAGTAATGCACTCCCCTCTCATCACCCTAGACTTGTTTGGCCCCTATTCCAGTTAATTGCCAAACCCTGCCTTGTGCTGAGGCTTCTGGCTGCTGGTCGACAGGGCCTGGTCATGAGGTGGCTGACTGCAGAACCCCATGGGACTAAAGGGCTAGCTGGATTGCTAGTGGGCAGAGTCAGGGTCGAGAAGACTCCAGGGGTGTTGCCTGCCCACTGGTGGGTGAATCCAAGTCCTGGGGTTAGTGCAGGACTATTTGTAGGCAGACCTGGGTTCGGGAGTCTGGCTGCAGGGCCCAGGGATCCCAGAGCTGGTGTCAGATTGCTGGATAGTGGTGGGGTGGGTGGTGAGGTATCTGGTTCCTGACACAGTTGGGTAAGGGTCTGGGGTGTCCTGAAGCTTGTGTTTCCTCATTAGTGGACAGGGCCAGGGCCCAGCTGGTCCTAGGGCAGGATCTGGCCTGCTGTGGGCAGGCTAGGTCTCCAGGCTGTGCAACAGTGGTTTTCCTGTGATTGTCCATCGGTGGTTAAGGCTGGTCCAGATGCTGGAGCAAGCTTCCTGGAGGGTGGGCCCAGTGTCTGCCCACTAGTTGGTAGGGCTGGGTCTTCGCTCTCTGGTGAGCAGAGTTGGGTCTAGAGGTGTGTCTAGAGGCAGCTGTGGGCTCAGGAAGTCTTTAGGCAGCCTGTCTGCTGATCAGTGGAGCTATGTCCCTGCCAAGTTAGTTGTTTGGCCTGAGACATCCCAGCAGTGGCAACTATAGCCTGCTTGGTGAAGCCAGGTCTGTGTGCTAATGAGCTAGAGGGAGGTTACCATGATGGTGCCCACTCACACCAGTGTCTACATGGGTTAGTAAGAGCTCTCAAGAATGGCTTCCACCAGTGTCTATGTCCCCAGAGTGAGCCAAAGCTACAAACCCTGCCCTGCCTCTCCACGAGACTCTCCAAGACCAGCAAGTAGTTGTGACCCAGGCTCCAATCAAATTACTGCTGTTTCCCTGGGCACAGTGTGTGTGATATTTTATGTGCACCTTGTAAGATTGAGGTCTATTTCCTCGAGCCCTTTGGGACTCCTGAAATTAAGCCCTGCTGGCTTTCAAAGCCAAATGCTTTGGAGGTCCATTTGCAGGATTCTCAGGCTAGGGAGCCTGACATGGGTGTTAGAACTCTCACTCCTGTGGGACCTCTGCAGTATAATTATGCTTCAGTTTGTAGGTTGCCCACCCAGGGGTATGGGACTTCATTATTTTGCAAGTCTGCCCCTCCTACCCGTCTCATTGTGGTTCCTTCATTGTGACTTTAGTTGTAGAAGATCTTTTCTGGTTGATGAAAAGGCCAAAATCTATGATCGTTCTGCAAATAGTTGTAATTTTAGTGTGCTTATGAGAAGAGGTGAGTTCAGGGTCTTCCTACTCTACCACCTTGGCCCATCTCTCATTGAAAACTGTTGTTAATGTGATAGAAGTTTAGGAGTCACTGGAATCCAACTAAGGTTTATCATCAGAATTAAAATATGACCAAAATATCAATTATAGTGTTATCTGAACAAACAGCATGTAATGATGTCTATAGAAATATATAAATAAATTTGGAGAGTGTCAAGTGCAAAAATGAGTAATTTGTAAAATAACGTGTTTTATCAAACAATGTCCCTAGTGAGGGCAAGTAAGTTGTAAGGATTCAAATTTTAAGCAGACAAGTGTCTGAATCCTAGTTATGATATTATTGTCTATTTCATTTCAAATCCCTCATCTATAAAATGAGAAGAGATGATCAGTGGAAAGAAACACAATGCCTAGATAAGTGAAATAAGTTTCAAATTTATCAAATGCTGCTCAGGTAAGGAAGGAAGTGACTATCTGGAAGACATGAGTATAATTACACTAAAATAACTACCCTAGTATGTCAGGGAATATTTTTATCAGGCTTTCCCTTGGCCTGGAAGAAATATCTCTAAAAAATTGTAGTTCTCAAGCTGTGTATCAGAATTACCTAAAGAATTTCTTCAGATTTCACATGCTGATTATGTATTAGTTCTTCAAAAAAATTGTTTTCCTTTGAATTTTTATGAAATGTTAGGGTAATAATAAAGCAGACATAATTTTCAACTCACCTGGAAAGATAAACTCAACCCCCTCGATCAGCTCCATTTGAGACCACCTGCTCACAGCCATCTGTATCTCTTTATTGGGACACTATGTTCAAACACAATGGACAGATTGTGATTATCAGTTTTTTGTCCTCTGATCTTGTTAATATAAAGGTTTGTGGGTTAGGGGAACATTCATTTTCTGGGAAAGGTATACCTTCCACAGTTAAGTAATTGGAATCTACTTTATAAATTATTATCCTGTTAGTTCATTAGCATGATTAAGCCTCCTCAGACCAAATCCAGTCTGGCTGTACCCACAAGTGGAGTTTCAAATTTGGAAACACTGAGGACCAGATCCTGGCCAATGATGATTCCATGGTGCTGTCACATGTTACCTTGCTTTGCCAGCTTGGGTTTTGTGCCTCTTTCCTTGATCTTTCTGCGTTATTTCTTCATTTAATAAAGTTAAGAATGGATATAGAGCTATAGAAAGGTTCAAAATCATTTTCATGATATTGTGATTTTTACAGTAAAAACAAGACAACTGTGTTCCATATTTTACCCAACATAAGCGTTATAGGGTAGCATGTTTTCTGAGGAGTATAGATCACTATCTAGATAGATTAGATGGATCTTTAGATCTCAAACATTGACCAACATCTTTAGAAGACTATTTGGGATATATTATAGTTTTCTCTTTAGTATTAACATATAGTTTTAGCCTAAATATGAATATTCTTAGATCAGTATTTTTAACCTAATTTTTTAAAGTGATCTCTGCTTTTAAAATAAGCCCAGTTAATATCTATTTAAGAGATTATTCATTGTCAAATTTAATCAAGACTGCATTAATTCATTTAACCAGAGCATTAGAATTGTTTTGCTCTTTCACATTAAATTTATTGTCAATATTTATACTAACTAGTCAGAATAATATAGAAAATAAATTTTCAGCTGTAATATTAAAAGGTAAAATACTCCAAATCTAGAATTTGTAGAAAAATGTGTATTATCATGAATAAGGTTGTGCAGAATAGGTTTGTTATTGGATGGAGTGACACACATACAAAAATCTCTCCTACCCTTGTTAATTTTTTTAGGACAATGTGTTTGGAACCAGCATTAAAGCAGAATAATTTGATTTTTAATTCCATTTCTGTTAATCCCGTCTTATATTTTATGAATCATTCAAACACTAAAGATTCTAGCCACCTCCTTTTTATTTGACTTAGTATAATGCCTAGGGAAAATATCTAACTCTCCTCTCATCCTGCAATTTCAAGCTGAGAGCCACAATTAGATCTGTCATTTATCTCATACCTCCTGTCAGTAGAGAGTACTCAGCATTAAAAGAGCAATATTTTAAAATGGTATGAAGTATGAAAGAATGGGATTCAAGGTCCAGCTCCGTGGTTACCACCACCAAGTACGTTCTGATACGTGTTTTTCATATCTCCATGCTTCCATTTCTTCATCTGAAAAAAAGGCAGATCATAACAAAGGACATTGACTGAGAAGTTAATTCATACTAGCATAATGCTAAGCAATTCACATATGCTTTTTTAAAAATTCACTCTAATGAATACAAGGGATGGGTAATAATCCATTTATAAAGAGGGGAAACTGGGGATTTGAGATACTAATAAACTTATCAGAGATTCTATAACTAGAAAGTTGCAGTGCTGATTTCAGCCAGGTATGCATCTGTCCTAAATCCATACAGTTCTTTTACTATTAATATCTACCTCAGATATTATTAAAAAGTGACTATCAAGTGATATTGAAGTGCTAACTATTATTGTAAGTTAATGGTACCTTCACATTGTTTAGTCTCTCAAGCCTTCTGTATGTGAATTGGACGTTCATCAGCACCCAAGTTTAAAGTTTACAGATGAGATGAAAATTTCAATCTAGAACACATTGCCTTTAGAAGGTTTGAATTATTTATAGTAATAAGGAGAGAGTGTAAAATGTGGAAATCATTTACAGTAGGTAGGAAAACCCTATGATTATTAAAATTATGTAGTTTAAATGTGAAATTAAAGGATCGTGGTATTTATTTGCTGTTGCTTATCAATACATTAAGAGAACAGTTGTATGAACTGTATTTCCAATATATGTGTATGTGTACATGTGTATTTTTAAATAGCTAGTTTTAAATTATATCTGCTCTGAGTGAGTTTTGTGAGATGTGTTTATGCAAATTATATATATGCATATATTACATATTTTTTTTACTATGTATCTATCTACATATGTCATAGATATGGACAAAAGTTTAGAAGGATCCACTCCAAAGACATGATTCTTCTGGGATATTGGTATTTTAGGTCATTTCTGTTTTATTGAGCTTTTCTGTTTTCTTTGCCTTCTGAGTCAAATAGAATTATTTTGTTAAACAGAAAAATACTCTAAATATTATTAATAAAAAGCTGTTTGCCAATTGTGCAAAATTTTTTCTTAAAATTAACAAATGGAAACAGCTGGCAATCAATTCATGAAAATAAGCTTTTTTGATCTAACTTAATAAGGTTAACTTATAGCAGCTTAAGACAGTGCAGTTCTTATATTTTAATTCTTTTGCTATTTTGTTTTTATATTGGTTCTGTTGATCATTTGCAAATATGGGATTTTATGATTTACTTGTAAAGACAGATAAAGTGGTTGCTTAGTTAGCTTATTAACCACAGCATTATCTCAGTTGTATGTAAAGTGGCCTTTAGAAAACATTTTCTAAAATGATGCATTTTGATAGCAGTTAGTATATCAGAATATTGAAATCACACTTACAGTACAGAGAAATAATTGCTTTGCTCATCTACAGTAAGAGTTCTTAAATATGGTTCTGTGCATGTACGAGATGAACAGATCCAGAAATCACTTCAAGAGGTATTTTTATATTACATACTGAAGTAGAAGTTTTAGTACTATAGGGAATTTTTCTAATGACTTCAAATAATTTTGGTAAACAATCCTTTTTATGCCAAATTATTTTCATTTCACATTTAAATAGCATTTTGTGAATTGTTTGAAATTGATTTTGAAACAGATTTTGCCTATCATCTTTTTGTGCCTTTAATTTTATTTATATTATACTTTTATTTGTATATGGTGAGACTTTTGCTCTCACACTTAATTTTGAACTGGAATGATAACACGGGGAGGCAGGGCACAGAATTATATTGTTTTCAATTAAAGGAGGAGATGAGGGTACTGTTTACACTCTTTGTCACCCAGGGCACTCAATTAATCATGTCAGATATTCCACTTGGAGCCTGACTATTTCCTTATGATTTTGGCAGTTTGAAATAAATGCATTTAATAAAATGCACATCATCCAGGATATGCGTTAATTATTATGTTTTGTATTCTTATAGGGAGAGAAAAATAAGATATCAGAGGTTAATTTACTGAAGAAGGGAGGAAAGTTCACTTAAGGAATCTTAGATATGAGTTCATGTTACCTCAAGATGAGAATTTAGTTAAAATTGTAGTGCTCTCAGATACTTGTTAAAGCAAAGCAAATACATATTTTTGAAGACTCACTTTTAAGGAGTGCTTTCAGGAATTTCTAGAGATAAATCTCCAAGAATAATACCACAGTGGCAAAAACAGATACAAAAACAGTGACAGCAGACAATGAAATACAGGGCATCATGAATAACAGGAAAAAAAAAAAGATAAGGCTGAGGTGAACAAAAGTTTCAGATATTGAAATTATTAAACAAAATGTTAAAGATGTTTAAGGCAATAAGAGGAAACTAAAACTAAATAAAAGGCAAGGGATTGAAAATTGGCAGGCATATATGAATACAACATACATTTATATAAAAATTCTAAAAATTAAACATAGGAGTTTTATATAAATAGTATTATATAAATAGTATTAGCAGTAGGCTACCAGAATTTGAAGAGAATTTTTATCCTGAAAAATAGATATAAAGAAATTATCAAAAATTTAATAGAGAAACAAGTTTAAAATATGAAAACATTGAGTAGAGACATGGAGAGCAGAGAGAGAACATGTAATATATATCCAATTGGGGCTTCTAAAGGAAATGAGAAAGGAAATGGAAGAGATACAATGTTTAACAAGATAACAGAGGAGAATTTTTTCATAAATAAATAAGTATAATATGTAACTGATGTGAGAAGGCAGCTGAATCCTCTGAAAAATATGTAGAGAAATGCACAACTAGACACAACAAACTAAAATGTGGGAAACAAAAGGAAAATTCTAATCAAACAGCCAGAAAAAGAAAAGATAATTAACTTCAGTGGAACTGATATACTAGTGACTCCTGAACTTTCCAATAGATATGATGGAAGCCAGAATATGATGGAATAACATCCTTACCTCACTAAGAGAAAATGAGTGTCAACATCAGACATTATATGAAGTCAAAAATACCTTTCAAAAGTTAGAACCAAATAACATTTTAAACAAAACATTTTAAAACTAACATAAACTAAGAAAATAAAAAATTTAAAGGATAGTCATAAAGATATGAGGGAAATTATCCTAAACAAAAGATCTGAAAAGCCTTAAAGTATACTTGTAATGAAAGTAACAGATGTGAGGATTAATGCTAGCTCCTACACTTCTTTTGTTTATAAATAATGCTGCCATTCAGTATGACTCAAAACAATGAAAGAGAGAAAGTAGTAAGTGTGGGAAAGATCATGAATTTATTTTGAGACTTGTTGAGCTTCAAGTGCCTTTGAAAGATCCATCAAAAATGCCAAGTACAGTTATAACCATGGAACCAAAACTCATGAGAGATCCCTGAACTGGAGATAAGATGTGTGACTAATATGCTTATAAGTGGTCATTGGGAATAATGGGCATGGATGTGATCACCCCAGGAGAGGATGTAAAATGAAAAGGAAATAGACTAGAACTTAGCAATAAGGAACATTTAATAAAAAATCTTGCCTCTGAATTGAGCATTTGAATTTAGTTTTATAAAGTGATTTTTCACTTCTGAGAGTTTTAGGTCATACTACGTTTCTCTATCCAAATGTTAGTCCCTATTTCTTCCCCTCAATGTGATGTTGAACCAAACAGTGGTCTAGAGTTCATGAAGCTCCTTAAATTAGGCACAAAAGTAAAGTATTACATTATTGAAAACATTAGTCAAATCAATGAGTCTTAATTGTATTAATAAAGCACATTAAAGAACTGATCCATGGTTCATTTATCATTCCTCCTAGGAAAATTGCCAAGCCTACATTTCATGATCCTATCAAAAGTCACTAATAAGCATTGGCACCCCTCTAATCCCCAGATTCCCATTCCAGGGAAGGAAGAGTAGATCTTTGGCATTGAGAGAATGTTTTGTAGCCTTGACCACCCAAGCTCAGTGGGTGTCAATTATGAGATGATTTAACCAAAAACTCCACACAGGATATCAGATCTGTGAACTATATAGTTGTAAATTTCCCTTTTTAAAAGAAGTAGTATGTTCTTGCCATTGTTTTCAAACCCTGGATCTTTAGTCTCTCTTTTCAAATGTACGCTATTCATTTCCTTGTCTCCCTTGTCTAATTATTCTTGTCTTTCATTATCTGTGCAGAAGTTCCATTCCAGGCCATCTAGGGTGGTTATTTTCTTGTTGATACATTTTGAATACTTGTTCCTGAACTTTGTGTAAGTCTTTGCTCTAGACTGGATTCAATCCCACCTCTCCCCCAACCATCTTTGCCTCCAAACTTTCAAATATCTATTTAAAAATCCTTGGTCAGTGCACTCATTTTAATTACATAACTTCGGGACAGATAGTCATCTTGAGCTTAATGTCTCTTTCAGAGCTTAAGTACAGAATTTCTTCTACAGGCACTTGGCAAATTTTATGTCCTACGTTTAACATTTGTTTGCTTTGTATTTCCCCTTTCTGTATGAATTTCAGTTACTTTTAACATTCTTCATTGGACCTAATACAATATCATTCACAAATCAGGAAACAGCAAAATATCCATTATTATCTTTCCTGGTTAATAAATAGCTTGTTTTCTGAACTAATCTATTCACTTTGGGGGACCAGAAGATTTCTAAAATTTGATAGCATTCCATGAATATAGTATCTTTTTTAGCTGTCCATGGGGGAAAGCTACATTTATACAATGCAAACTTTTATTTGTGATGCTGTAAGACAGGCACACTAAATATTTGCCAAATAAAGTCTTAAATGTAGCAATGCAGAAGCTAATCTGATTAAAAACACTTCAGCATCTTACTTCAGAGTGATAGGCCTGAGTATATGCAAATTATTTAGGAAAAATCCTCAGTTAGTTGAGATCTCAATACTTGCCTTGGAAAGAGGCATCATAAATAAAGATATGCTCCCTTGTTCTGTCAATGAATATTTTCACTTTCTTTTGAGTAGTAAATCATGGTGAGAAAACACACACACAAGGTGTTTAGACGTATTATGGGATGCAGATTGCCAGCCCCCTTTAGAGATGCCATTATTAGAATAAGTAGATTATTAATGAAAAGATGCACTGACTTAGGATTAAAGAAAAAAGTTTTTTAAAAAGTTGTGCCAAACTCCAGACAACTACATTCAGTATCCATAGGGCCACTGTGGTAAGGTGCTGTATCTGTTTGCAAGAAAATGTATTGGCCATTTGTAGATGCCACAAGATTTTCAGCACAATAGCATAGCTGATAAGGGAATTTGTATTGTCTTTTTTTTTTTAATGTATTAATGGCTGAATTTAAACTGTCACTACTTCCAACTATCTACTAGTATTGAGGTGATACGTGGTCACCTGAAAAGTACTTTATGCTATTCTAAAGGAAGGTATTGTACATTTCTAAAAATCTCACACTAAAGACATTAAATATGTTGTATCATCGAAAGGTAAAAGTGATAAACTGTACAGAAGTCGAATGAAATAAAATTGTGAAACAAATTAACCATGACTACTAATTATGATTAGTTAAATTAAAAAGAATAACTTGATATTAAGTGGGAACTTACTTCATGGTCAAGACTGTTAGGAAAATAATATATGGATAATCTCAACATAAAAATAATGAAAATGTTCCCGGTACATGTAACCGGTGTCTCAGTTCTTGTCCCGTCCCAGAAAGAATTCAGAGACAAGACAGAGGTTAAGAAAGTAGTCAGGATTTATTAGGGATAGATAGTACACTCTCAAGGGGAGAGTGGGCAGGCTCAGGTGAGCAGCTCTGCTGAGTTTCTTTGGCAAGTTGGTTACATAGAGTATAGAAATGAATGGACAGAATATTCGTTAGTTGGGGAAGGGTTTGGATTCCTATTCCCTGATTTTCATCCCAACTTCACATTCCCAAAGGGAGGAAGGATTTTTGTCCTTATTTAGTCTGGATCGGAAGTGTCACAGTGTTGGTGCATGATGGGTACTTCTAATCTGCAAGGCTGCTTTTATTGTAATGAGGGCATAATGAGCAAAAGGTTACATTCGGACACTGGAGATTCCTGCCTTTTCCCACCTATCTTTGTTGACCTCCAGGTCTCTGATCAGCCCAAAAGGTATGACCACTTATCCAGCCAAGTTTTCTGCTTTTCTTTCTCTGCTCAGGGAGCCCTGGTGCTTACATGATGTATGGTTTCCTGCATTTGGCCTGTGTCCCTGTTTTCTGCCCAATTCCTGCCATTTGGTCTGCATCCCCCTTTCTCTGCTCACATCTAGCTATCTGCCTGCTCTAACAAAATCTACCAATATGTACTGCTTGTATAGAGCAAAGAGAATTTGTGGTAGACTAATATACCTTTGCAACTAATTTAGAGAAAAGAAGAAGATATAATTGCACTAAGGCTAGTAGCTGCTGAAACTGCCTGTTTTCATATGTAATTTTCCTTGCTCCTGAATGGCGTTGAGTCTTGCTTGATACTGTACTAAAAATAGATTTTCCCCTTGACAGGAAGAATCTTCCAAAATAAATAGAATATTATCTTATTAAAAATGAAAAAAAAATCTTGTGTTGGATTGTATTTGTGTGTAAATAAGGACTATTTCTAGGCCTAATTTCCTCTGTTCCATTTTTTCCCTCTTTTTGTTCATCAGTAGGTTCTGTGTCTTGGCATGTATGCACGTGCAAGTGTTTGTAAGAGGAAGGATGGACTCTGAGTGGCAGAACAGTATCTTTTATTTTCTATCTCATTGCCTTATCTCAGTAGTGAAAATCCAGTTCTGTTTCCCATGTTTGCCCATTTTTTTCCTATATAAAATATTTCTAAATTTTTGTTACGCTCCAAATAAGCAAATATGTAGAAGTTTAGTATGCTCAGTAAGACCATTGCAATAGCATTTTAAGGCTGATGATATTAGATGCATGTTTTAAAGCAGTAATCACAGTCATCTTGATCTGTATCTTAATTCATTCCATGTTGCCTTAATAATTTGTGCTCGTGAAATAATGTCTGAAAGTTTTTTAGAGTGCTTGCAAATGGTTTGTCTTCTTCTTTTTTATCTGTTAAATGCATATTGCATTTTGAAGACTATCTAACAGCATGATTGACACAGTATTTAAACTTCAGGATGAATTCATTTTATGCAAGAAAAAATGTTTCATAGCAACATATTTAAAAATCATATGAAATAAGGGGAAAATATCTAGGCTAAAAGAAGAGTTTAAATGATTATTACTCTACTGTACCTTTGGGGTTTGTATTAGCACAGGGAAAAATACCAATTGAAAACCAAAATATAATAATGTTCTACATCTAGAGACTTAACACAGTTCTATACACATTTGATATTTAATAAATGTTCACTAAAGATGATGGCTAAATATTCTTCCAAATGTTTTTAATACTGAAATATGTTTTCTGAACAACCTAAAAAATTGTTTTATTTTCAATATACCGAAGATTAAAAAAAATAATCACTTAGTGTTAGCATCTTAATCTATCTTCTGAGGGCCTTCCCAAATAAAGACAAATCTTTATCGATTTTGTGATTTAAACACAGGCCAATGTACTCAATACAATCTCCCACTGGCTTTGTTGGATTGTACAAGATATTATGTCTTTCACGTTGTTACTACATATTACTTTTCCTAGAGGAATACATCAGCTTGTAGACTTTCAATTACTGTCTGTTATCTATAAAATACCCACACAAGATTTTTTAAAATTCTCTTTAAGTATACTACCTAAAGTAGAGCTCAATAATTTTCCTCAAACTTTCTTAAACTTCTTTTTGTTGACAACTTCCTTTATCTCCACAGGTTGCCTCCCTGTGTTCCTAATCTCAAGAGTTCATAAATTTTTAATCCACTCAACTTTTTCTTTCAGGCTAACATCAAGATCCATTGGTATCAACAAAAATTCTGTTTAAACGTCCTTGAAAGGAGAATGTTATTCAATATGTTTGAAAGTCCCATATGATAATTTATCTGAATTCTCTTTTTACTACTTTGAATAATTTTATGAAAAATTAACAAAGCATATTTTATTGATACTGTTTTCCTAAATAAACTCAGAATATTTTTAAATGCACACAATATCTGTATCATTTTAATAATAACTGCAGGGGTTTTAGAATGGTAAGAGAATAATTAAAGAAAATAACAATGAAACTTGTAAAGGCTGGAATAAAAAAATTAATACTATAGTAATCTTTTTAATGTAGATAATATGCTTCATCCAAAAATTACAAAAGCAATAAAAATATATTTAGAATATTACTAACTATATGAAGATATTCAAGAAAAAAGCCCACAACTTTGAAATATATTTAAATAAACAAAAATAGGTAGAGGACATATAAAAATATGCATTTTTAAAGTAACTAGTGTTGGCTGATGTTCCAGGGAGTACTAGGAACTAAAATAAGAAAGAGTTGCTTGTTTTATGCTCATAGAAGATTCTCAGTTACGTGATTGCCAATATCTTTAAAGAATTGAATGTGATATTATTCCAAGTAATATTATTTTTAACCACATATCATACTTAACAAATCTAGCCCAAATATTTTTTATCAATAAGAAACAAAGTATATCTAAATTTTCTTAATATCAAAGTTTTAGGCTTGTGTTCCCTCCAAATTTCTATGTTGAAATCCTAACCCTCGATGTGATGGTAGTTGGAGACGAGGGCTTTGGAAGGTAATTTAGGTCATGAATGGGATTAGCACCCTTATAAAAGGAGCTCCAGAGAAGTCTCTTGGTCCTTCTGCCACGTTAGGATCCAGCAAAAAATGGCCTATGATGTTTGGTTAGGAAGGAGACCTTACGAGATACCAAACCTGTCACCCTCTTGACCTTGGACTTCTTTCCTCCAGAACTGTAATAAATGTTTGTTTAAGCCGCTCACTCTATGGTATTTTTGTTATGGTAGCCCAGGCTGACTAAGATAAGGCCTGAGTCCCTTCTGTTTCATCTGAATTGACTGATTTTTATACTTTACCATTCTTTCATTCTGTAAATATTTACTGAGACCCCATTATACGTTAAAGGGAGAAGATGCACTTGATTTCACCATGCTTTTGACACCTAGCCAGAACCCCACCACAACCACCTGTTACCTGCCTTTGCTCTTTATTTCTATTTCTAGATCAGTATTTTCCCTTTTCTAATGAGAATTCAGTTTTCCTAAAACACACAGTACCAGCACTCTCTGCACATTGCAGCCATTCTCCCTGTTACGCTTTCTCTTCCTTGAAGACATTAGAACTCTGTTTTCTAGACTTTTATTCATTGCTACACATCCCTCGTGATTTTTAATAGCGATTCTGATTCTCCCAGCACCCTAGTCTCTTATTTCCTTGACTTCCTCACCTCCAGTGGCCTTCTTCCTCACCTTTTCTCACCTATCAATTCGTACATTCAGATCTCAAACACTATCAGTAATGGCACCACATTCAAGCCTCAACTGAAATTATCCTTTTCTTTGACCACCCCTGTCTGTCTGGTTCATTTCTTTTCATACTTCCCTTCTACAAAATTTGGACTCTTCCAGGCACTATCACATCCTTCATATTATTACTTACATTAGTATACAGAACTTGCAGAAGCAATACTAGAGTTTGACTTCAAGTTTCCTAAAGAAAATACCAACATCATTTTTGAAAGATGCTATTCTCCTTCTTCTGCCCCTCCACACTTTGGGCCTCTTCAACATATATAAACCATGAAGAGGTGTGCTTTTTAGACTTAGAGATGTAGACATAGGTCTGCATATCATAGACATATAGACAATGGTAGACTTAGCTTATAAATCAACTCCTAATTGAAACAATTAATTGTCATAACTGCAACATGCTAGCCCTTTACCATGCCTGTTAAATAATTTATCCTTAAAGAACATTTATTTCAAAAGAATAAAAGAAACAGGCTTGAAAACAGTCAGAAATAAGGTAGCCCCTGAAGGTCACTGGAAACACTTGACATCAGGCTCTGAGTAACATTTTCTTTCTTGCCCTACTTGTTCTATATTCTCAGTCCCTTAGACTAGAGAGTAAATCTACTGCCTGAGCACTCATTGACATTGAGAATATGAATAGAGTGGGGCAAATATCAGACTATTCTTTAATTTTTGTAGTGAGAGAATAGAAAACTTTCTTCAACAATCTCATCAAAATGGAGCATAATTTGGTAGTAAATCTCTAAAAGAACACCAGTTTGCTATTAAGAAAAAGAATTAAGTGTAGGATATCCACAGTAATAGATTTGTAAAATACACCCTAAGTTCTACTTTAGTTCATTTTTGTTTCTATATTTCTAAATTATTTCATCTTTATATTAAGATAAAATTTTTTTATATTTAACATTTAGTATATGAAGTTTATACCTTTATAGTCAGAATATATTTGAATATTTGAGTCAATTTAATGAAAAGCCCTTGGGCTAGGTACTTAGTAAATCTTGAAAACTAGCCCTAATTCTTAACAATGTTAATAAAAATATTTCTTCATAAGGGTCTTGTAAAAATGAAAAAGAATTGTATTGGGGCAAATCACGTTAGAGTTGGGGTGATTATCCATATTGGTGAGATGTTTTTCACACTTCTCAATTTCTGTGTGAAGATTTCAGTTCTGCATCTGGCTGCTTGATTTCTGATGCACATTGAACCATCTCCAATCAACAACACATAATACCTGAATCACTGATCACTACCATACAATATAACCTCAGACTTTCTACAAATCACGTTACAAATCAGAAACTAACTGAGCTGTTCAGTTTCCCAGTACCATTTACTGAAGAGACTGTCTTTTCTCCATTGTATATTTTTGGCTCTTTTGCTATAAATTAAATGACTATGTATGGCTGGGTTTATATCTGGACTGTATTCTGTTCCATTGATCTATTGTCAGTGCCTATGTCAATGCCATACTGTTTTGATTATTGTTGCTGTGTAATATAGTCTAAAATCAGGAAGCATGATGCCTTCATCTTTTTTTTTTTTTTAACAGCCAAGGCTGCTTTGTTTATTTTCTGTCTTCTGCAGTTAAATGCAAGTTTTAAAATTGTTCTATTTCTGCAGAAAAAGTGCCATTGGAATTTTGACAGAGATTACATTGAATCTGTAGATTGACTTTGATAGTATAAATATTTTAACAGTATTAATTCTTTTGGTCCATGAGCATGGATATCTTTCTCTTTATATTTGTCTTCATCAATTTCTTTAATCAATGTCTTAGAGTTTTCAGTGTATAGGTCTTTACTTTCCCTGATTAAATTTATCCCTACATATTCTATGTTTTTGAAGCAATTGCAATGGAATTTTTTTTTAAATTTCTTTATCTGATAGTTACTAGGGTATAGAAACACATTGGAGTTTTTTTTTTTTTTTGTATCCAGCAACTTTACTAAATTCATGTATTAGTCCAAACAATTTCTTTTCTTTTTCATGTTGGTGAAGTTGTTAGGATTTTCTGTATATAATAAGTGACCATTGTACTGTTTCCTTTCCATTTTGATGACTTTTTTTCTTTTTCTTGCCTAATTTCCCTAGTTAGGGACTCCAAAACTATGTTCAATAAAAGTGGTGAGAGTGGGCATTCTTGTCTGTTCCTGATCTTCAGGAAGTGCTTTCAGCTTTTTACTGTTAAGTATGATGTGACCTGTAGGGTTGTCATACATGGCCTTTATTATGTTAATGTACATTCCCTGTATAGCCACTTTGTTGAGAGTTATCATAAATGGATGTTGAATTCTGTCAAATGTTTTCTTCTGCATATACTGAGATAATCATATGATCCTTATCCTTCGTTCTGTTAATGTGTTGTAACACTGATGGATATGCCAGTGTTAAACCATCCTCACATTCCTGGAATAAATCTCAATTGTTTATGATTCTTTAATGTATTGTTGAACATGGTTTGCTCGTATTTAGTTAAGGATTTTACATCTATGTTCATCAGAGATATTGCCTGGAGTTTCTGTGTGATACCTTTGTCAGGTTTCTGTACAGGGTAATGCTGGCCTCATAATGTGTATTTAGAAGTCCTCTTCTGTTTCTTGGAAGAGTTGTGAATAATCGGTATTAATTCTTCTTTAAATGTTTGGCAGAATGCACCAGAGAAGCCATCTAGTTCTGGACTTCTGTTTGTTGGGAGGTTTCTGATTCTTGATTCAGTCTCCCTAGGAGTAATCAGTCTGTTCAGATTTTCTGTTTCTGAGTCTTGGTAGGTTGTATATTTCTAGGAATTTGTCCACTTCATCTAGGTTGTCCATTTTTGACATACTATTTTTAATAGTAATGTCTTATGATTCTTTGCAGTTCTATAGTATGGTCTATAACATCTTCTCTTTCATTTCTAATTTTAATTAAATTCTCTTTTTTCTTGGTGAGTCTAGCTAAATGCTTGTTAATTTTATTTATCTTTTTTAAAAAAACAGCTCTTGGTTTCATTGTTTTTTTTTTATATTTTGAGGTCTCTATTTTATTTATTTGTGCTCTCATTTTTATTTTCTTCCTCCTCCTAACTTCGGACTTCATTTCTTATTTTTCCAGCTCCCTAAGGTGTAAAGTTAGATTGTATTTTAGGATGCTTTTGCTGCATCCCAATTGTTTTGGTAAGTTTTATTTCCATTTCCATTTGTCTCAAAGTATTTTTTAATTTCTCTTTTGATTTCTTCTTTGACCCATTTGTTGTTCAGTAACTTGTTAAATAATTGGTAATTAGTGGTGAACATATTAGAGGAACATATCAGAGTCTTTGTGAAATGTTTTTTAATGTGTATGTAGCTCTAGCTTCAAGAAATATAAGAATCAAGAAGGTTAGAAAGGAAAGATTGACCTATTCAATTTGGGGGAAAAAAGCACCACAGTTGATACTGATATACATACTCATCACATTTTAAGAACTACTGTTCCAAATATTTTGTTTAATTTTCCATATATAGAACTGTATCTATATAGTTGTTTGAACTGAATTTCTAATGGAAGTTATGCCTTGTGGCTTCAACATGACAATAGCCCTCTAATGTTTCTCTTCACTTCTATTCTTTTTGCCTCCTCTATTCCATCCATTAAATCCAGAGCAATGGGTTTGAAATACTTATTTGCTCATGCCCATGTCCCTACTTAAAAACATATTTTCTTTCCATTATGCTTAGGCTAATGACTAAGTATATTAACATGCTCTGTTAATGGATTCACATGAACTTCCATGCATGGGCTCACAACCACACATCTTCATCCCCTTGTCTTTTGTGTATTCTGGTAGTCTTTCTGCTCCTCAGTTCTCCCATTCCCCTCAGATCTTTACAACTGTAGTACCCTCCATCTGGACTATTTTACCTGCTCTCTTTCCCCTCACACATACTCTTCCTCGCCATCTGTTTAACACTCTGTTCTGTTTTGAGCTTAAACTCACCTCTTCAAGGAATCGTTCCTTATCTCCCCAGATTGATTCTTCTTATGTTCTCTCACGTATCTTGTACATTTCAGTTATAGCACTTATCACATGTTAATTTTAATTTATTAATTACTTATGTGATTATTTTCTTAGCATTTATCTCATCCATATGGTAATAAGCTCCCTGAGGCAGGAACCTTATGTCTTTTTGGTTTAACATTGTGTTCTAGTTGTTATCTCACTACCCAGCATATAGTAGATAATAGATATTGTTAAATGAAAGACAGTATACAACATCTCTACCTTTAATGGTTGTCCCATTATTTTAAATTTTAATGTGTTGTCATCATCTAACAAGTTTATAGTTACTCTAGCTTATAATAATGTTTCTAATCCTTGCAACTATAATTAATATACACCATTCCCCAAATGAGTTAAGGTCGAGAGACGAAGTTCGGGGTGTCTCATAGCTTCTCAGAATTGTCCCTATGTAGCTTGGGTATTGATATTTTAAGATTTTACTTCATTCTTTAGGCAAATAAGATATTTCATATTTGTATTACCAAACAAATTTTTATTTAATGTAAAAATGATCATAATGTTTGTAAGTATTTGGACTGTATTACTATATTTGTTTTATATTCTTATATATTGTCAATAGCTCTCAATAAGGTCACCACTTTACACAATCATCATCTACCCACCAAATTCTCACACTTTAATGCTTACTCTTACTTTTTTCTAAAGCGTTAGGAATTGTTGAACTTCTTTAAATACTATCGTCTTTGATTTTTCATAAAGTATTCTTTTTACTACCATCCATTAATCTTTTCTCCACCTCCTTTTCCTACCCTTGACACTTGGGTTTCTCCTGGGACTGACCCTTTAGCCTTCACTTTAAGTCTAGATATTTAACTGATGGAATTGTATCCATTACCATGATTTGTAACACCAATAGTGACCTATGCGTTTGCTCTCAATTATATATTTCTCCCAAGTGCTAAATAAAGATATTAAATTTATTAAATTAAGTGTTTTGAGGATGCTCTATTTTCTAGGCATTTTTAGAGGGGTTGGAGATACAGTGCCTACAATATCATTCTTACATGCTTGGATACTACTAAGCGTCATACATGATACTCAATGTGCCCCAAACTGAAGTTAACAGATTAATCTTCATCCACTACTATCAACCTCCAGAGCATTCTCTTCCTCTTTTTATTCAGTTGAGATAATTGACATACAACAGGGTATAAGTTTATGGTATGTAGCATAATAATTTGACTTACATATATTGTAAAATGATTACCACAACTACTTTAGTTAATGCTCATCATCTCATATAGATACAAAAAACATTTTTCCTTGTGATAAGATTTCTCTAGATTTACTCTTAACAACTTTCCTATATATCATAGAGCAGCATAAACTATAGGCATCATGTTGTAGATTACATCTCTAGTACTTATATATTTTATAACTGGAAGTTTGTACCCTTAGACCACTTCATCCAATTCTCCCTCCCTTTCCTCTGGTAATCACAAACTTGACCTCTTCTATGAATTTGGGGGGTTTTTTTGGTTATTTAGGATTCTATGTATAAGTGAGATCATAAGTATTTGTCTCTCTCTGTCTGACTTATTTTACTTAGCATAATGACCACAAGGTCCATCCACATTGTTGCAAATGGCAGGATTTCCTTCTTTTAATGGCTAAATAATATTTCATTTTATATTTATATATACTTTTTACATTTTCTTTACTCATCTCTTAGTGGACACTTAGGTTGTTTCCATGTCTTGGCTATTTTTAATAATGCTGTTATGAACATGCAGTGCAGATATATCTTGGCATAGTGTTTTTTATCATCCTTCAGATATATCCCAGAAGTGGAATTGCTAGATGATGTTTTAGTTCTATTTTTTAATTTATTGAGCAGCCTCATACTTTTTTTTTCCATACTTGCTATACTAGTTTATATCCCACCAACAATGCACAATGGTTTCTGTTTCTCTACATCCCTTGACAGCATTTGTTAACTCTTTTGACAGTAGCCATTCTAACAGGCATAAGGTGATAACTCATAGTTTTGATTTGCATTTTCCTTATGATTAGTGATATCGATCACCTTCTCATGTACCTGTTGGATATTCATGTACCTTCTTAACAAAAATATTTATTCAGGTCCTTTGCCCACTGGATTATTTGGTTTTTGCTATTGAGTTATATGAGTCCTTTATATATCTTAGATATTAACCACTTATTAAATATGATTTGAAGTTTTTTTTTATTCTCTAGGTTTGCTTTTCAATATGTTGATCATTCTTTTGCCATCTAGACATTTTTTAGTTTGATGTGACCCCACTCGATTATTTTTTATTTTGTTACTGTGTTCCTCTTGCTCTGATTACTGCTACACCAAATGTAATTTAACCTCAAATACAAATATGTCTGTATCTTTTCTTTCACATACACATTATTACAAAAATTACATTATAGCTTCTTCTAAAATCTTTGTAATCCCATCCTCACTGCTACTACTTTTCTTTAGTCTCTATGTGATAATTGGACTAGACCAACTGAGAAACTGAATATACAAATGAACAATGGCCAGACAATGTATAAAAATAGGAATTTATCTCACAACACGCAGCAACCTGTCCAGAAAACCAACCCTTTTATGTACAGTAACAAACCCAGGGAGCCAATCAGTCATAAATCAGACTTACAGGAACTCAGAACACTATCTCTAGTAACGATCCAGGAAGCTAAACAGTAACTTCTATAAAAATTGGCCCCAAATGGTTAGGACTTGATTAGTAACTGCTAGCTTCCCTAATTTCTGCCCCGATTCTAACTTAGGACCAACCAGATAAAGCCAAATAAGCACCACTAACCAATCACACAGGATGCCCATTTCTAGTTAGCCCACCTCCAGCTTCCCCATGCCAACGGCCTCCTCAGGGCATACCTGAGGTCTTTCCTTTTTTCATTATAAAGCTTTCCTACACCTCTGTCTCCTTTGAGTCTCAGCCAGAATGCAAGTGATGGTAGCTGACTCCCTTGCTATAGGAAGCTCTGAATAAATAACCTTGCTTGTTCTCATTTGGTTGGTCTTCATTTATTTCCACACATCCACACAACAAAGTCCTGACTAGTCTCTTCCACTCCTTGGACATTTCCAGTTAGTTTTGTTCTACAACTAGCGTAATATTCCAAAACTCAAAACCTGTATTGTCACTGATTTGTGAATCTATTGACAGGCCCCCACTGCCTTGGGGACTGAACTAAAGTTCTTAAGCTGATCACACAAGGCCCCAATCTCAACTCTTACTGTTTCCTTAAGTACAACATCTTGCTGATCTCATAATACACGGAACACTTTCATTCCTCCAATTGTTTGAACAATCTGTTGTCATTTCCTGTAATGAGTTTGTCTGCTTTATTCACCTGATTAACTCTTTTCTTTTCCTTTGAGACTGGGTTAACTTTTCCCTTAAAGAATCGGTGCTACCCCCAAGTCTTTTTTGAATTTTCCTCTTCTGTAATCCAATAATATCCTGAGGTTACTTTTATTTATAATTATTAAGATCATACTTTTTAATATACTTTCATGTAACTCCTGTTAAGCTGTAAATCTTGAGTGTGAAGTTTCAGTTTTAATCAGTTTTCTATCCACAGAAATTAGACCAATTCCTACAGCATAGGCTCTCCAATAATACTGGCTATTTTATTTCTGGCCTTGACTTAATTGTTACCCATATAAAGTATCTACTAACTGATAACCAGTGAATATAAAGTATTAATATTATTTTTCAACCTAAGAACTTGCCGTTTTGACTATCACTCTCCTCATCATCAATAATCATGTACCTCTTTCCTGATAGGCAGCATCATAAAGAACTAACAGAAACAATGCAGTAAATACATCCTACAGGGTTTAATGAGTATTGGACAGATTTCAAGTGCCTCCTCCTATTCACTCAGGACCATCATTTCCCAGACCCTTAGCCACTGAGTATAATAGCTTAAGCCCATGTGGTTTTGCTGCCTGGAGTAGACTAGACGTTTGCTTAGTGGAGCTGGACCTTCTTAGTTTATCTCCATATAGTCACACCAATCTGCCACATGACCTCACTTCATGATTTCTCTCACCACTTACCAATTGAATGAGGCACCCACCATAGAGCATGAGGTCTGGCTTCCTAACTAAATAAAGAAAGGCTAGCACATACATATTGGAAGTAAAGTGGAGCTTTTTCCCTATGGGGAAACATTGGCCATTGATAAAGAAGTCTACAGAGATTTGGGCAAACGAATTTGCCGTTTTTCCTAGCCCCCTCCCCGACTATTGGCTACACCTTGCTGGGGAGATACGTCCTATGCTGCAGAATAGGTGAACCCGCTGAGCAGCTGGATGCATCTCTTTGCATTTATTGGTGAATTTGATGAAGTACCACTTGCATTGCTTCCCATGCTTCCCTGTTTCACCTACCATTTCCCTTATTCTTCTTGTCTTTTGATTGTACCACCTAAATCAAAGACTAGCAATAATCCTTGCCTCAGGTTTTGTTTTCTAGGGATCAAGGTCTAAAATAGGTTGGATATAAATGTTAGCCTGCAAAAGAGCTTATAATTTAAATGAAAAAACATTATGTCACCAATAGCAACAGAAATCTTGTCTTTGTCAACACGAAGCTCTTAGCCTCTTTATATTGTTACATATAGATCTAGTAGAATGCTAATGTCAAAATCTCCAGAATTTGTGCATGTACTTGTTCTATGCAAAACCTGTGCTGAGACAGTGAAAAATGTCAATAGGTATCTGCTAAGAAAAGTAAAGCTTGTAACATGTTTATATTTAGAAACCAGTTTAGAGGGTTACTCTATTCCAAATATCCTTGGAATAGGTTCAAAGGACAGAAAACCCAGTGATCCCCAATGTTGTGAGCCCTGTTAGGGTCATAGATGGGGTCTGAAGACGTGACCTGTGTGCACATTTTGCTTCCCACTTGCCCTTTTCTGTGTTAGTCCTTGAAAACCTCTGACATAAAGGCTTTGAGGAAAAGAATGAACAAAAGGTATAATCAAATACAGAAAACCAGACATTTGCTGCAATTGATGCCTGACAAAGCTGTAAACTGTTCATGAACGGTGGAGACATATGCTTGCCACAGTAGGAGTAATTAGGCCTGCTAGCGCAGAGCCCATGAAGCCAGGGATCCTGTGGAGTCTTTTGTAAGTTCTGTATAGAAAGGGAGGTGTTTGTTGCGTCCAAATATGTGCACTGGTTGCTTTAAAAAAAAAAAATAGAAAACCCATCATCTCTACAACAGTGGCTGTTTATCAATATTGGCACTGTGAAGGCACCTTAATCTACTTGAAAATGACATTGAATTTGATGTCATGGTATGCTTCAAAAGAGTATCTCTGTACACAGAGAAAGATTGCAGTTCAGCAATGCTGGCTTCATGGGACAGGAAGAAAGTTTTTAACTGAAGCGTGGGTGTGGGGCTGTACATGCCTGGCTGCATTCTCTGTTATCAGCATGAGTGTACCAGGATGAGAAAAGAAACAAAAGTTCATTGCCAGATGGTAATAAGGACTTCAAACTGAGTGACAAACTTGTAACTTCTAAATGCACTGATTCATAGGATTCTAAGCAATTTTTTTCAAAGTGGAAAAATATCGTAAGAGACCCTTCTGTACAAAATTAACAATGGATATTCTAATACGTTTCTATTTATACTACTAGTGTGCTTTTAAAACTTGTTTGAAAGAGCGATGGGACATTTTTTTATTATGTATGTGTTTTTTCAACTCCTGGTATCATTTTAAATCTGAAGCCCTAGGTAGGTTAATAGAAAGTGAGCAGCTGTGCAACACGTATTGAAATAACCAATGAGTATCTATCTGTGTGCTCATTTTGAAAAAGACTGCTTAGTCTGTTCTGGGACACAAAGTATTGATGTTAAGTCCATGGTTAATTACTTCTCTAACACAGGTGTTCAGAGTGAACTTAATTGAGGGATTTTTTAAAATTTGCTCCTCTAAGTCAAGAAATATAATAATGTAGGTACTCTACCCAAACAAAAGAATCTCCAGAAATTAACTAAAAATCTGTGGCTTGAAAAAGAAAAAGGAAAAATCATTTACATACTTTCATGAAAGTAGTATGAGGCTTACCGTTTTGAATGAATGAAACACTGTTTGGTAAAACGCAGTAACTAAAATAGATAATTAACTTCTGTGTGTTCTTCAGGTCTTGCTTTACCTTAGCTATTTTAGAATTAATTTCTTTGCCTTTGTTTATGCTACTCTATCTACCTGCTGGTCCCTTTTCTGTTCTTCATCTAACCTGTCCCCTTTTCCATGCAGCAAACTCCTACTCATTTGTAAAGGTGACATATTTGTGAAGGTGACACCTTGTCTAAAACACCCTGAGATCACCCCCTTCCCTTTCTCCTGCTAGGCAGAGTCTATTTTTTCCACAAATGTATCCCCTTTGTGGGATATTGTGCGAACTGTGCCTTTCCTTTGGCCCTTATCCTCTTACATTGTTATTTGCTACTCTATTGTTTCCTGAGCTCTTTGTGGGGAAAAAAATTAGTCTTGATCACTTTTGTACACCCTTCTCCTGCTTGCAGGGCTTAGTACATCGTTAAAGTGCAATAAATATTGTTGGACTGATGAAGACAAACACTTATTACCTGTCTCGTTTTAGTGTATATTTTCTAAAAGTACAGTAAGCTCATATTTTCAGAACAGGTTCTTGTAAATGATTCTGTCTGTACATGTCTGAGAAGATTTTTAGTTCTCCTCACATAAATGATGGTTTAATTGAACATTCAATTCTAGGGGTATAATTTTTCCCTTCAGAATTCTGGATGTAACATTATCTTTTTCTGATAACCAGAAGAAATTATAGGCCACACTTTGCTCTTGCTGCTTTCAGACAATATCCTTTTCTTTTAAAATTTCTTGTCACTTCTCAACCCAAATGATTTATTCTTGTCATTCACTTGGCCACATTTGCTTTGATGTGCTTTTCTGTCCATTGATCATTTCTGAGATTTACTCATTAAATTATTCTAGTCATGGTCTTCAACCATAATCTCCATTAAACAAATTACAAAGTTTTCTTGTATTTCTACTTGTTTAAAATGTAATAAATGTCTTGTAGAAATAATAAGATTTTTGAGGTCTCCAGACTATGTCTAAGTTTTCTTTCTGGATAATGAAATACTCAATTGTGTGTTCTGCATAAAATTGTCTTTCAGAGCAAAATTCTGCAATAAACAATTGAACAGTAGTCAGCAGATCACTTACCTTTTCCATTCCCAGTTTTACTAAAACTAAAATGAAGTTAGTAATAGATGCATTTTTTAAAAAATTTCCACACCATGAAGCCCTGTAATAAAGCATACTAGACTATGTGGAATAATTGTACGTTGTTGAATTGATGCAGAAACACATTAAGTCTTCAACAAACTTTTTAATTGAATGAGTTGATGTGTCAATCAAAATCTTTGATTTGTAGGTTTGAAAAGATTTAATTTATTAGAGGTGTGCTAGCCTGAGAGGGTACTTTTTCCCATACCCATCAACTGCCTTTCTGGCATCCTGAACAGGTGCAAATATATAAATCGTGCAATGGGAAAATGGCTTTTATAGTGATAATATAGAAAACAGGACTCTGGAGTCAAGCACATTTTGATTTCACATTTGCTACTTAGTAGCTTTATGACCAGAATGTTAACCTCCTTTTTCTTACCTGTAAAATGGAACCCTTCTTCATAGGGTTGTTAGAATTTAATGTGAATATGTAAGTAAAAGATTTGGCATGGTGTTTAGCCCTAAACATGACTTTATCTAGAAAAAAAGCAAAATTTTTTAAATTAACTGTTCTTTTTTAAAAAAAACAACACTTTTAATTGGAAAATTAAATAAGAATAGTTATAGAAAAGTAGAAAGTCTTAGTCTTTGCTTTTAAAATATGGTGGTACATTTTAAAGCATTTTTAGAAAAAATTTCATAGAAAGCAAGTAGTTTTATGTCCACGTGTTTCTGCCTTTTGAGGGCAGCCTGAAGAAATGTTATAGGAAAAAAACCAGTTCTGTCAGGAGAGCTCAAAAAAGAAGGCTAAATAACTGTAAACTGGGTGAAATCTAATTGTATTTCTCTGTTTTACTAAATAAACTATTTGCCTCCCCCATCCTTTGCCATCCTCCCCCGTACTTAGGGGCGTTTCCAGTGATTTGGCAATTTGTTCGTAATAGGGAGAATAATGTATAATCAAAACTTGATTTCATGCCTGATTTGATTACAGGGTACTGATTAAACCAATGCTAGCAAATTCTATTTAATTTGGTGATTAGGAGAGGGGCGTTCCCATACATCTTTGAAAGACCAATCACTGTAGGTAAAACTTCCTGTCCTTTAGGATGGGGAGGCCTGAATCAGGCTTTAAATAATGTATTCATTCTTTTAAATGTAAATTTATTAACAGGCTTTTAGGTTTTCCCGAGAAACTGGGATTTTAGGTCTCTGAGTCAATGAAAGCAAAGCAATCTCCTTGGCTCTTGGGTTTAATGACATTTATTACTTCAGGGTCTTGACAAGTCCCATTATTACATTTCACTTTTTGAAAAGTGGCTGTATGCTAAGCCTAGCACCTGACATAGCATTAGATATCTTGCCCAGTAGGTTTACAAGTTAATTCATTAAACCAAATCATTTTCATTAGAACACTGGCCTCATGTGTTACTACCAGCATTAAAATAAATCATTTTATTCTGTCCATTATGGTAAGTGATACATGTGATACATTTATTAAGTTAAAGTGTTCTCTCAAATTCTCATGTTCAGTTATTCTTGTCACCACTTACAGTGCTGATGGCTCTCTGAGGAGTCGTTACCTGTAAGGATAAATTCCAACTTTGTTTCCTGGTATTGATGCTCCTCCACAGTTTGGTCACAGCCTACTTTCCCAACTTCTTCCCCTGCTTTCTGTACCCAAATCTTCCACAGCAACCAGGCTGCCCTATTCAAGTCTGAAGGTCTACTAGGAACACTGTAGCTGCCAACCTCCTCCTTCAACAAGAAGGCTTTGCCTCCTCTTTGTTTAGGCAAACTCTGCACTTTCTTTGTGATCATATCCAACGTCCCATCTTTCATGAAGGGTTTCCTTTCTCTTCTCATCTGTGCCTTTCTTTTGCACATAACAATGTATTTGGGACGACAGTAGACCTTTTTCTGCTGTCCTCCATGACTGTGCTGTTATCAGGTATCATGCTCACCTCTCAGGTGACTACTCTAGGAACTTTTAATTTGGTTTTTATGTTGTGTAAGGATAATGAACTCTCAGTAGTAGGTTGCCCTATCCACCGAAAATGCAGCACCAAATACACAGACAACAGTGCTCATATTAAAAATGTCTTAGCACTTGCATATCGTATTTTGCCTGGAGTCAGAGGAGAGGTCATGCATCCCCACCAAAGGAACTCTTAAAATCAGCTCTAAGTTCTCGCTTCGTAGATTGGTGATCACTCTTCTCATCTCTTTGCATCTACTGAGGTAATGACATGCCTTAGATCATAGTTACTTTCAGCTACAGTTACATGATTATTGAGTAATTTTCCCAGGAAAAGTTATATTTATTAAGTTCCTAACATGTGTGGATACTTACATAAATTTGTAATTTCCAATTCAACCTTAGCTCTGTGTGCTATATTATATATTCCTTGAATCTTCTTGAAGTTCGCTTTTTGGATGTATTGAACAGTGCTAATATTGCTATCACTTGCATACAAATTGGAAAATATTAATTAACATGAAACCACAGTAAACAGCAAATATTTTACATCTTACTGAATTTATGATGGCTCAGTCTAGTGCTTATAGGCTCGGTGTTGAAGTGGTGCAAAAAACCTTTTGACCAAGGATGTATACCACAGATTTATTCACTGGCTTTCATTGGCTGGGAGCATAAAATAGGAATAAGATTTATATTACTAGTGTAATCTAATTGGTACATACATATAATATATTTGTATGTATATACATATATATTAAATCTTTAAGTGAAAAAGCATTATAATACAATTGTTCTAGGATGCTGGAAAAATAGCCTGGGCTTATATTAAAACATAAAGCCACAAAATACAAGTAAATATGTTTGGATAATTACCTCAGTAATATAAAACAGATGCTCTACTATTTCCATGATTTTCATGTGTATTCAATATAATTCTGAAAATATTTATTAATGCACTTATAATATTTTTGGAGCCAAGGATCCCAAAACTCAGTCTTGGATATTAGATGCTAACTATAATCAGGAAAAGAGATGTGGTATTATATAACTAAAAAAGTGACATCAGCTCCCAAACTGTGCATACTATTGTGATGTTTCCTTTTTTTTATATATTTTTATTGAAGTATAGTCAGTTTACAATGTTGTATCAATTTCTGGTGTACAGCATAATACTTCAGTCATACATATACATATGTTTATTTGTTTTCATATTCTTTTTAACCATAAGTTACTACAAGATATTGAATATAGTTCTCTGTGCTATACAGTTTAAACTTGTTGTTTATCTATTTTATATGTATTAGTTAGTATCTGCAAATCCTGAACTCCCAATTTATCCCTTCCCTCCCTCTTCTTGCCCTGGTAACCATAAGTTTGTTTTCTATGTCTGTTTCTGTTTTGTAAGTTAGTGTGTTTGTCTTTTTTTTTTGGATTTCACATATGAGTGATATATGGTATTTTTCCTTCTCTTTCTGGCTTACTTCACTTAGAATGACAATCTCTAGGTCCATCCATGTTGCTACAAATGGCATTATTTTATTTTATTTTTTCATAGCTGAGCAGTATTCCTTTGTATAAATATACTACAACTTTCTTAATGTGTGAATTCTGCTAGCCTACAGCCCCTAGTTATTCAATCAAACACTAACATAGGTATTGCTCTGAAGGTATTTCCATAGATGTGATTGAAATCTATAATCAGTCACTTTAAGCAAAAGATTTTCCCAAATAATCTGGATGTGATTGATTTAATCATCTGAAATGCCCTGAGAGCAGAGCTGAGGTTTCCCTGATGAAGAAATTCAACCTGTGGACAGCAGTTTCATTCATGGCCAGTATGATTCCAGCCTGCCTTTCCTAATAGCCTGCCTCAGGGAATTTGGACTTGCTCAGCCAAACCCTAACATCCTGCAAGCCAATTCCCTGTAATAGATCCCTTAAATTATATCTCCTGCTAGTCTGTTTCTATGATTGAAGACTTGACTGATTGTACTGTGCATACTCAGTGTGTGTGTGTGTGGACAAATATGTGCCTATGTAGGTTTATACTCAAATGTATTAATAGAGTGAGCATATAATCTATACCTTCCCAATAGGGTGACAGTTTTGTTTTGTTTTTTAATGCTTTGAACAAAAGAGTGGCCAGTGATCAGTCAAGTGAAGAGGGTGGGGGCTGGACAGTGTTACCAGCACATGCATCAGTCTATGCAAAGGCCTGGAGACCATAATGAGCAGTGTGCTATCTGGAAACATAAGATGGATATGGATCCAGAAGCACCAGTTGCAGAGATAAGAGACTGGACTAGTGCTGGCCAGGTCCCAGTGAATTTAGCCCTGCTAAATGTTTGTATCTTAACTCAGGGTAATGTAATTAAGTCCTGGATGGATGTCTTCTGGAGTCTGTGACCTTGGGCGAGTACCTTTTGCTTTGATAGTATCAGAGCTTTTATTAATCTTATCTTGCATATCATCTTTCCCTCCACTATCTTAAAAACTACATAAAGAGGTGACTTGTTTTGTAAAGGCCTGCACATAGTAGGTACACCCAGGCAAGCTGGTTGATAGATGAGTGTCCAGGGCTCTGTGGTGAAGGAGGACAGCATCTCAGCCTTATTATTTAGGAACACAAAAGGTGGCTTAGACCAATGCCATGCCCACCATCATATGCTGACACTTGAGAACACTGCCAAAGCAAGAACTAGGATAGAGAAGTCTCCTTTTCAAGTTCCAGAAACTTGCAGCCCAAGGTGGCACTGGTGGCCTGTTATCTCCTAGAGTTCTAGTGATATGAAAACATTCTGTTTGTGTTATTCTAGGCAGAAGTATGTTATCTCCTGATGGAGAGGGATAGTTTACAATTAGAGGGAAATTTCCTTCATTTTTTTTAATTGAAATATAACTGACACATTACATACAGTTATACAACATAATGATTCAGTATTTGTATATACTGCAAAATGATCACAGTAAGTCTAGTTAACACCCGTCACCATATACAGTTACAAATTTTCTTATCTTGATGTGGAAACATTTAAAACCTACTCTCTTAGCATCTTTCAATACACAATACAATATTATTAACTATAGTCACCATGCTAGACTTTTTACATCCCTAGGACTTATTTATTTTATAACTGAAAGCGTGTACATTTTGATTCCCTTCACCCATTTTGCCCAACCCACACCCTGCCTCTGACAACCACCAATCTGCTTTCTGTATGTATGAGATTGGTTTTTTATCCCTAGATTCCACGTGTAAGTGAAATCATACAGTATTTATCTTTGTCTGATACATTTCACATGGCATAATGCCATCAAGTTCCATCCATGTTGTGGCAAAGAACAAGATTTCCTTCTTTTTATGGCTTACCAGCCATTGTGTGTATATATATGTTTTCTTTTTCTTTTTGTTACCTTTTCATCTATTGATGAACGCTTAGAATGTTTCCCTGTCTTGACTACTATAAATAATGCTGCACCGAACATGGAGATGCAGATATATTTCGGAGTTAGTGTTTTCATATTCTTCAGATGAATACATACAAGTGTAATTGCTAGAGAATATGATAGTTCAACTTTTAACTTTTTGAGAAAACTCCATACGGTTTCCATAGTGGCTGCCCAAATTTGTACATCCACAAGTGCTCATAAATATTCCCTATTCTCCACATCCACACCAACACTTGTTATTTCCTGTCTTTTTGATAATGTTCATTCTAACAGGCATGAGGTGATATCTCATTGTGGTTTTGATTTGCATTTCCCTTATGATGAGTGATGTTGAGTAGGTACCTGCTGGCCATCTGTACGTCTTCTTTGGAAAAACATTTAGTTCAGGTCCTCTCACATTTTTAGTTGGATTTGTCCTTTGCTATTGAGTTGTATATATATTTTTTTACATATTTTGGATATTAACCACATATCACATATGATTTGCAAATATTTTCTTCCATTCAGTAGGTTGCTTTTTCATTTTATTGATTTCCTGCATTGCGAGAACAATGGATAGTTACACTAGTACACAGGAGTAAACCATAATTATTGAAGACAGAATGGATAAATCTAGTTATCATACATGAAAAAGAAAGACAAAACACTCATGGGCCCAAGAAAGGGCCTTAAATGGTATCTAATTCTCCTGAGTTGAAAGCAAATATCTGAGAGTGTATTTGTGTGTATATCCATTTTTCTTCAGTCTCTCAAAAGGTCAATGACCCTAAAACATTAAGAATTACTGAATTTTCTTCTCATGTCCACTGTAAATGCCTTTATCACATTATTTATGTTGGATTCATTTTCTATAATGGTCCCCAATTTTTGATGTGCCTATTATATACTTTAAAGGCTTCATGTGCTTCTTTGTTCTCTAATCCTAAGGGGGTCATTCATTCACTGCCAAACATTTAATTAGCACTTATATTGAAACACATACTTTTATATACCCTGTGATATGAAGGTGAATACAGTTTAATTAAGTTACTGCTAAACTCTCTATCTGGTGAGAATGTAAAAAAAGAAACAAAAAGTTGTGTTTCTCATAATGCTCTCATGTTCCACACACTTTTTATCAGATTAATAAAACCACTGAAAATAGTGAGAATGTGGTCTCAATCTGGATTCTCAAAATGAACATCACAATTGGTCACATTCACTTTCTTTCTGATCTTTATAAGTGAACTTCTCAGTTGCTGCACATAGATTTCTGTGTCCTAGTGATGCAGGAAAAACAGATGTGGGGCGTGAGGAGGGCTGTGTCCCAGGCTTTGGTTGAACCTCTGGGACGTGCCCCGCCAAGTGTGGGTCCTTGGCTTCACACAGGAAAGAATTCGAGAGTGAGCCACAGTTGAGTAAAGGTAGATTTATTTAGAGAGGCATCAAAAGGCAAGAGAAAGGCCACGAGGTGTCGGGGATGGGTGCTCAGAGTAAAAGTCGGTACACACTCCATAGACAGAGCGCGGGCCATCTCCGAACAGAGAGAGAGAGACCAGGGGCCGGGAGGCACAGTGTTGCCAGTTTTTATGGGCTTGGTGGCTTCATATGCTAATAAGTGGAAGGACCAGTCTAACTAATCTGGGGAAGTGGCTGGGATTCTCAGGAAGTTGGCCATTTCCCACTCTTAGACCTTTTGTGACTAGCCTTGGGACTGCCATGGCACCTGTGGGCATGTTACTCACCATGTTAATATATTACAATGGACATATAATGAAGCTCAAGATCTGCTAGAAGTCAAATCTCCCACCATCTTGAGCCTCAAGGCCTAATGGGGGTTGAATCTTCCACTATTTTGACGTTAATTGCTGTATCATTCCTTGAATGGTTGTGCCCTGCCCCCTTCCTGTTTCACTGGCTTGACCCAACCATGGCATTTTACATACAGAAAGATTCCCGCATTAGTTATGACATTTTTCTATAAGACTTTTCTGCTGTTGACCTGCTCTCAGCATACTGCGTTAGGGAAGGAGAGGTGGTATTTTAGTCTCTGAATTTTCTTAGAGAAAATCCTCAGGTATATCACAACCTTCCACTTATCCATTGCTGTTTCCAGAATTAGAGAAACATTTCTTTGTGGTCACTTCAGTTTCCCAATTTTAATCACTTACAATTTGTAGGAGTTTGTTTTGCAAGGTGACCTTTTAGCATGTTTTAAGTCCTTAAGTTCACCCCAACTTGAGCAATATTTTTACCAAATATAGCCCATATATCTTGGCTATACTTTGCAAATAACTTTTTCCCATCTGAAAATGGATACTAATCTGTCCTTGATTTTTGATTGATTGCACATTTGATTCACAGAATGATCCTGTGATTTAAGGAAGAGATGTGGTTCTAGTAAATACAGACTATTACTAAAAACTGCTTGTGTTGTATACATTATGTCAAGTTGTTTCACCAAGGTGTCTTCATTTTAAGCTAGTAACATACCCATTTTGGACTGCCTGATGATTCTGTATTGCCCATGTTTCTGCAGCTTTACCATTCCTGTGGTATATCTGAATAGTAGAGTGGTATATCTTTGGTTTGTCTTCTCAGATTTTTAGGCAATTCTGAAATGAGTTCCTTGAAATGGGGGATAAAAACTGGTAATGAATGTAACATGAAATTTAAAGAATATATATAACCTAGAAGTATCAGATTCCCCAAGGCAGCAACTGTCAATAGAATGGGACTCTTTGATTTATACTGCCAAGCCTTAGGCAGCACTCTTTGCTTTTGAAGGGAACTGGAGTCAAACACAAAGAGTGCATTTAAAACAATGTAAAATGTGCATACCAATTCTGAAGAAGACAATTTGGGCTTAGATACTTTGATGGATTTCAAATCACACAATTCAAACTTACATCTGTCATGCTAGGAAAATCATTTTATATTTTAGATCTATCATCTTTAAATTCCTTAAGGAAAGTTCGGGTCCAAATCAATTTGTGATTATCATCTACTTTGTAAACTTCGGAAATATGTATTGTCATAATAATGAAAGCCATTGTAAATGAAAATTATAGCAACTCAAAGACATGTTTTAGGCAACAGTGCTTTACATGCTTTAAGTTGGTTCTGCTAGCTGACAAGATTACCGTAATTAATTAAAGTGGTGCAGTTCATCCAAGGTATCATGATTTTTCATCATGTCATTCCTGAGAGATAACCAACTGCACATTTTTGCAGTCTCTTACTTAAATGAAAAATAGGTTACGTTTCCATAACAAACTTATTTAGAAAAGAATATTTTTAATAAAATATCCATTCCTGTGTTTTTGATCTTTTCTTCTTAAACAGCAAAGTTTTTTTTTTTTTGGTAAGAGCACTATAGAAACTCTTGAAAGAAATCTCACAGAAATCTGAGCTTTCTTTTGAAGACTACAGTTTATAGAGGGAAAATATGTGCTTGAGAAGCAAACAAAAACCACAACAAAATCTCTTTAAACCAAAACACAAAATAAAAAATACACAATATACAAGTCTTTCATTTTCCAAAGTGCTTAAAAACGATTCTTTAGTGTTCTTCCATAATTTATAAAGTATCTTTCTTCTATGAAAATACAACATTCTCATTTTGTTTTACTTATTGGTCTTTATCTTCCTCACTGGCTCCCCTTTCTTCCCTCCAGAAGGATCTATTTTGCAAGATGAAAGGCCTGGTCATCACCTCTTTAAATTCTATTCTCTGATCCTTAAAAAGGACATTTTCTAATTTTCAAATATTGACCTCTATCTCCTATTTCAGACAAACCTTTAAATTAAATGATTCCTAATAATTCGTACAGCATGACATCAAACTCGTCTCTGTCTATGATGTCCTTTCTCTCTCAATTCCCATACCTATTGGGACAGGGTTAAACTAATTCTTAACATCATACCTCACACTTAGATGGTGCTTAGAAAATGTAGAATGAATTGAATTCCTTTTTTTCCTACTAGTTATAGTTAAAACTTTCTTTTCATGCCATGTTCTCTTTCTTCAGAGACTGAGGTTTGACTTCTTTCAATTTTTTCTTGGGACCCTCCTTTTGCATTCACTACGTGAATGAATTATTCCAAATGATAACTAAGAAAAAATAATATTTCTATTCTTTCCAGCACTAGAAAAATCAACATCCGATTAATATTCCTAAAATATGAATATTATTATGGTATTTTCATTCTCAAAGAACTTCAGTGGTGAAGAGAGGGAAAGGATTAAATAGGCAGAGCACAGAGAATTTTTAGGGCAATGAAGATACTCTGCACAGTATCACAATGAAGGATATATGTCATCATATGTTTTCCCAAGCCCATAGAGGGTAAAATGCCAAGAGTAAAACCTAAGGTAAACTATAGAATTTGAGTGATTAAGATATGCTGCAGTAAATTCACCAGTTGTACAAACATACCACTCTGGTGGGGGCTATTGATAATGGAGACGGCTATGCACGTTAGAGAGCTGGAGGTAAATGGGAAATCTCTGTATCTTCCTCTGCTTTTCTGTGAACCTAAACCTGCTCTAAAAATAAAATATTATTTAATAACATTTAAATTTATTTTTATTTAAAATTTTTTTCAGTGATTACTTAATTAGTCCTCTTGGTTTCCCACTTGGCAATCTAAAAATTATAAGCCTAAACAATGTGCTTGCTCTTTTGTCTGTACTTTTCTTTGTTCCCAGTATGTCATTATAATTCCAACCAAACTGATATTCCCACAACACTTTAAATTCCTTATAAAAATTTTTGTTCCTTTAGGTACACTGTGCTGACTGTTGCTCCAAATCTTGATAATCTCTCCCCCATCTCCTCACATCTCCACATCTCCTAATGCTTAAAAGCCCGACACACATTTCGCCCATTTTAAGAACGTTTCCCTGAGCATGCTGTCCTACAGTAGTCTGCCTCCCTTCTGGAGGCATTAAAACATGGTGGTCTTTGATAACAGAACTAGATCCGTGTGTTGATGCTGTCTCTTACCAACATGTGACCTTGGACACATCTCTTAATTTTTCAGTTTTCAAATTCCTTACCCATTAGCATGAGACAAAATATTTAACTCACATAGTTTTGTAAAGACTGATTTAACTCCATATGCATGGAAGTTTGTAGGTTTGAGTACACGTGTATATTTGCGTATACATGTATATTCACAATTCCCTGTGTATAGACATAGGAAGTGCTTGATAAATTGTACCTGTGATTGTATCTTAATTCTCATATTTCCCCATTCATTTAACCATTGACTGCATGTTTGACAGGTTTAATGTCATGTTTATGGATCCTGTCCCAGTTCTCTCCACTTTCTAACTTTATGAATGAGTTCAGTATGTTACTTATTTCCAGTCCCTCATAACACCAATACCAAACAGAAAAGTCATGTTTATAAATATCTCTGACTTAAGTGGAATAAAACTTCCACCACGTCCTTTGCCTTGAATAATAAAATTTCATACCTGATGACACATTCTGAGCATGTATATACCTAGATTGCAGGCTCAGGAAAACTCATAGATAATTTCTGGTCAGGCTATTGACATGATGTCGTATAAAAGGATTTAGCTTTGAAGTCATACAAAGCCCCCATTCATTGAATAATTTTGGTCAGGGAACATAAAGTCTCTAAGGATCCATTTTCTCATCTAAAAAATGGAGGTAATATAACACCATCATCAAATAGAGCCGTGAAAACAAATTGAGGTGTGACAGTTGATTTCAAACTATCCTATGAAGCTACACTATACATAGAATGCTGTCATAAACATTTTTACATAGACCTGAAGAAAATAAGATGCGTTTTCATTTGCAGGCCTTTGTACGTAGATGTGGATGACTATGATCTAAAATTTGTAAGAATATAGTATATCCTATAGAAGGGCACAGGCTGTTAGAACTGGGAAGGAAGGAAGGGGATGGCACAAGGTCCTGGAGGTCACAAGATGTTGGAGGAAGTCAATAGAAAATAGATAAGTAAGTCTGAAGTTGGATGTGAATGATTACATTTAGGTGATTAAACTAGGATTAGAGAAGACTGAAGGGTAACCCTCTGAGGTCATTTACTTAGTGGTGGGCAGTTAGGCCCCAGACAATCAATGAAGCCTTCTGTTTCAGGAATACCTGGAAGGAGTTTTATGTGGGCAGAGAACCTTAAGGAAAGTATCTTGCAGGTAAACAGCTATGCAAATATGGTAACAATTTTCCTAAGGCTAGGAACATGGAAGCTTAATTTATTGACCTAGGAAATAATGTACCATTTTGTGTTTTAGCCACAGAAGCTGAATATGTTATTTGTGCAGAGTATTTATGTATTAAGCATACTAGAATTCCCAAAAGTAACATTTATGAAACAAAAGGAAAATCTTAAGTTCTAATCATGTGGCCTCTGGACTCAAAGCAGTATGGAGATTTAGATCAGGTCCTCAAATCTGAAGCAGTGACTACTATGTGACATTTATTTTAAGAAAGCAACAAGGAAAATTTGGTAGAAAATAAAGCATGAAACCCAGAACTATTTTATCATGGATGAATTTTGATACCTATCACCAAATAAATGTCAAATACTACTATTTTTTACCTGGAAAGAAAAAAAATTAAAAACGCCTATGTATTTTAAACAGAAAATTGTATATTAATCCACCATTCTATTTTTAAATGTATTCAAAACTATTGTATAATTTACTAAAACTACATTTTAACAGCTCCACCTGTGTTTTTTTTTTCTTTGTCCCTATGGCATGGATCTTCATTAAAGTAGACTGAATAGCTTGACTTTTATTATGATGACTCTAAGTGAAATAATCCAAGCATGGTAACCAGAAACTCCCCAAAATAAAAGGCTGTTGTGAAATGTGTATATGAAATAAACACCGTGATTCATCAAAGTTTTCTGGTTTTGGTTAGAAAATTTCCATGATTGCATAAAAAGTCTGGAAAAACTGCTTCAACATTAAAGCAAGGAACCAGATGACCAAACTCACAAATAGCTTAGAAGATAGCAAGGAATAATAAAACTAAATCAACATTTGGCAAAGAGAAATGTGGCCATGTGTGGCCAACGTAGATAGGGTTCTGGAAAATCCTCATGTAAATGTTTTAAGTAAAAATTTAAACTGAGGTTGATTGAAAAGTTATTTTGGAAAATGTACTGATCTCTTTTTAGGCGTTAAAGTATCATCCAAATAAAAACTATACAGAAATCACTCAGCAATCAAATAAAAGACATCAAAATGGGGAGGAAGTGGTATGTTGCAATTTATTCTAGAAAAAATCAGAAGAAAATGTAGACATTAAAATACTGAGATCATATTTTATCAGCAATACCAAATACTCAGAGTATTTGCATACATTTAATGTATGCAATGTAATATTGGTAAGTTATTTTATTACACATAACTAGTTCTACCTAAGATATATGTCAAATATTTAAAAACAGTGTATCTCCTTTTCACACAGAAGAATACTAAATATAATATTGCCCAGTGATCCTGTCCTACACTGCTATAAACTTCATTTTCCTGGACATTGTATCCAAATTATGTTAGTAGTAGTGTAAAAATAGGTGATTTTTCTTTCTAGAACATAATCAATCTAATTATCTTCCATAATGTATCAATAATAGCCTATGTGAAAATTAAGATAATAATTTGCCCTTTGTGTCAATAATACATAGAAATATAATGGCCAAAGTGTCAGAACAATGTGGACAAATTCACGTATTTAAATTCCAAACAGTCTTGGTTAGGATTCTCAAAGCCATATCTCAAAATCAAAAAACTATTTAAATATAACTCAATCAGCACAATATGGGCAAAATTATAACCAGCTTTATCAATCAGTTAAATTTAAAACATAAACTAATTACAGATGCTTATAGGAAAACATTAAAAATAGAAACTGAATTACCATTCCTTCCTTGCCAGAGGATACAACTGTTTACTAGTCTGGGATGCTAGCTAGCTCTATACCTCAACCCATTTTTTTTTTCCCTATCTTTGGCTTGATTGATTATTCTTTCATTTAATGTTATAGGGCGCATTGCAGGATCAAACAGATTTCCATGGCAAGTATCACCATTTCCCATTGTTACTACCATAAATAGATATGACTTTTTTAGATTCAGCAACATTGGTTTGTCCTCTGATTTCAGCAGCCATTTTTTTCCTCTCCTCTTTTCTGCCATGCCTTTTTTCTTACCTGATTTCCTTCAGACTCATCTGTTAGCATTTTATCTCTTGTTCTCTCTTTCTGATGCTACTTCCCTCCCTGCCCACAATTCCTTTCCCCACATCCCTTTTATATTTCAAGAACTCTGTGTTTTGGGCAAAAATTTTTTCAGATGCTTCCCTTCCCTTGGTGGAAGGGGCTATATACCCTTCAGGAAATCTCTAACACAGAACTTTGAGAAGAAAAACTGGCCATAACCACCAGGAGGACAATTCTTGCTAAGAATCAAAGCAAATCTTCTGTACTATTTTCAGTTTCTTCAGTTTAAGGAAACTCCCAATAGAATAATAGCCATATATGAAATGTGGCAGCTCCAAGGAATGGCAGAAATTGAATGCAGTGTATTAGAGGCATGGCAATTGTTCTTTTTTATTTTTCTCTTTAGTCTATTCCTACCTTTGGTTTCTTTGACGTTCCCTTTGACAACAAGCTTTAGGAATGCATTAACACAGGATCACGTACCCTGTTTAATCCATGGGAAGACGTGAGAATGCAGAAGACAGTAGGGAGGAGAAAGGAAATGGTGATAAAGTTAACCTCTTGGCAGGGCTGGCAGTCTCTTCAGTGGTACAGATATGGTTGGTGTTTACTGAAATCTTCGCATCTCTGGAACACCTTCCTGGCTGCACAGTAGGTTCTTGGATAAACTGAAAAGTGAGCATAATTTAGAATCCCTATTAGGAAGACTCCATATAGAGAACTGAGAATGAATAAAGGCATCAACAGGATAGGGAGAGAGTAAACAGAAGCAGACAAAACAATGAAAGATAAATATGGCCAACTATTCCAGTTGTTTTCCTAAGAATGAACTATTCCCTGATTACTAACATATCTTGTGAGGATGACACAGGGAGAGGTAACTGCTTATTTGTAAATAAGATTTTTTTTTGTGTCCCATAAAAAAGGAGTAGGTAAATATAACTGTTCAGGGCTTGAAAAAAATGTTTATGTATTATTGGAAAGAAAAATGGGAAATGGTGTTAGCTCTGGTTCATCAACTTACTAATGCATGAGCTTAGAAAAGCCATTTAGCTCCAGACATCTCAAGTCCTCAAATATAAAATAAAGTGTATTTAATCTCAAATTCTACATTTATAGAAGAGCCTCATTGAGCATATTTAATAATTATAATTCATATTTATCAACATATTTTGTTCCAGGCACTATGCTAACATTTGCATATATCATTGCACTTAATAGTCAAACAACCTAACAGTGTTACAGGTGCTATAAATTATTTCCATTTTACATATAAAGAAACAGAGGAACCAAATAACTTGACCAATATCATGTATCTTATAGGGGATAGTGCTAATATTTAAAATCTTAGTTCAAAGGCCAGAATTATAACTATTAGATTATAAATTTCATACTACGCTTGTCTTTTCCTCCTCAAAGTTTTTTTTTCCAAAAAGCAAGACCTTCTTGGCAATCAGATTTTCTACTGTATTATATGCATGCAACTAGATGGTTTAACTACACTTTGGAGATCAATTTGGCTTTCAGAAAAGCTATTAAATAATTATCTCAGTTGAAATTATATTTGTGTTTTTTATACATTATCTGATGGGATTATGTTTATAAGGATGCAAGGATACATTGAAGTGGCTCCACCTTTTTTTTGCTACCATGATGCTAGACTCTGAGTGGGACAGGAAGAAGAGCTAAGATGGACAGAAAGAAATTAGATCTTAATGGTACTGCATGAGCACCTACACCAGGTTGCGTCCGAGGCCAGATCTTCCCCTAGATATTTCAATCACATAAACCAGGTCATTTGGGTGTCCTGCAACTTGAAGCAGAAATGGTGATGGCTGACATTGTCCCTCCGGGTTATAAACAGTAGGTACATAATAGTCCCAAGCTGAAAACTGCACAAGTACTCATCAATAGGGCAGTGGATAAACAAATTAGTTTAGTCAATTCCACATGATGGAATTGATATATACAATAACATTCACGTACATTAAATACTCTGTTACATGAAAGAAGCCAGACAGAAATGAGAAAATGCTGTAACAATCTGCTTATATAAAAAATCAGAAAGTGGCAGCTCTCAGAAGTAGAAAGGGAACTGATTTGAAAAGGACATGAAGGAATGGTTTCGATCAATGGGAAATCTTATATATTGTTTTGTGTGGTAGTTTTATGGGAATATTCAATTCTCAAAGCTGATTAAATTACTCACTTTAAGAGTTATGCATTTTATTGTATATTAATCATACTTTAATTTCAAAAGGTGATATTGTATTCTTCTATCAGTAATATGTATATCTGCTATCCAATATAGTAGCTATTAGCCACATGTGGCTATATAACTTAAATTAAATTAACAATTCATTTCCTTATCTGAACTAGCCATATTTCATGTGCTCAATAAGCACATACAGTTAGTGGCTACTGCATTGGTCAGTGCATATATAAAACATTCCTATCACTGCAGTGTTCCACTGGGCAGTGTTAATCTAGTAGAATGACACATACTCAGTGTTTTAGCATAACCACTCCCTGGTGGTGACTGATTTAGTCGATTATACTGATCCTTCTGTCTACTCTTTTATTTCTTTGCTCTTTTATTAACAAATTTCCCATTATGTTTATAAGTCTATCATCCTTCATTTTATTCTTAGCTCAATTCAGTTTGACATACTCTCTTCAGAAAAGGTAATCACAAATGTTACTAGTGGACAATTGATCACAAAATCTAGCCAGCCTTTCTTAGACTCATTCTACTGGTCATTTTAGCATCCTTTAATACTCACCACTCACTTCCTTAGTTATCTGTAATTCATAGCACCTACATTTCCTCCTATCTCTCTGTTTCTCCTTCTTTGTTAATTTGTCTTCCTGCTTTAGCCTTATCCAGACATTATTAGAATTCTCCAACACTCAATATTATTCCAGATAACTTTTCTAAACATGCAGTAATTGTCTCAGTGAAACCATTACCCAGAATCATGAACAATTAAAGTAGATCCTCCAAAACTGCCCTCGCTGATACAATGATGAGGTACCCAGATGATGACCATACCCTACGTCCCTGTTCCAACCAAAGCCTTGAGTTTAAAGCAGGGGAACTCTTCTACTCTCAAGTTACAATTAGCACACGCCTGTAGTGACTGGTGACTGTCTTACCCAAATTGGTACTTGAGTTCTAGCTCCACCTCTTCAACTGGACATTTTTTTTTTTTGCTTTAACTAAACAGTGCCCTTTGAAACAGGCCATGTCGTAAAGCAACTGTATAATCTTTTGCTAAATAAATCTCCATATGGCTTCCCTATTTTTCTGTCTCCTTAGTATTTTATTCCTATTTATCAGTAATAATCTTATGTACCCTCTTCTGTGATGTCTGTCTTGACCACTTTGATCAACAGTATTCTTTCCACTCCCAATAATAGAACTAGTTTTGGAACAACACATGGCCATTGAATTATATCATGTCTTGATTTGTAATTAAATGTTATTGTGTGACTTCCAGTAAAACAATGTATCTAAATGAGCAGCTACCTGAATTATAATACATACCAAAAATGTTAGTTGTCATTATTATGCATATATCCTGCCTTGAAACCTAGACAATAGGCCCTTATTAATAGAAAAATGCATCTGATAATTTTAATGTACACCCAACAGTGCCTTAACTGTTTTGTATGCATATTATTTACCTGTACAGCATATATTGACTAAAGATAATGCTTTGTCCTACACATATCAGTAATCAGTAAATTTCAAAGATTTTAATTACAACATATGCAAATAATTTGAATGCGACTAGGAACAATAGAGAAATCTGCTAGATGAAAGAGGAATGCAAAGGATATCAGCCCTGAATTTCTTAACATCAATGCCTGTTGTTTATTTGATGTTGAACTCCTATGTAAACAATATTTAAAAGAAAACATAAGGGCTCATTGTCAAATCAAGCATACTGTCTTGAAACAATGAGCTAGGACACAGTGATACAAGTTGCAGCTCGTCCTGCATGCCAACTGCTCCAAGCGGCCTTCTCTCTCCCCTTTGGCAGATGGCACTTGTTATGATTGCTCTCAAATGAGAGAGTGGTTTGAAGCAGGCTTGTATTTACAGTATGGCTCTCACAGAAGGAGGTTTAGTAGGGTTCTAGAGCTAATTAGCTCTGTCCACATCTCAATATTTTTGGCCTTCTAACCCACAACCGTTTTGGCAATAATGAAGGGAGGACAGCCTAGGAAAAAGGGAAAAACTGAGGATATAAACAAGACTCTTAGGACTGTTACTCTTTTTCAAGATACTAGTTTAAAGAATAATCTTAAAAGCATTACTATGGTTACAAAAACTCATGGGACATAAGACAGTTGAAGATCCAGGGAGCCGTGAATATTTCTACAGAAGAAAAAAAGACGTAGAATTCTGGTTTCAAACCAATGCTTGTCTGTTATTCTAACACAGCCACAGTAGGCAGGACATTTGAGGTGATGTATACCCATCGACTGTGTCTTAAGCACAGAAAGACGGAGTTCGGTGGGGAAAGATTTGACTGATGTATCTGACTAAAGAACACATTTTTTTTTTTTTAAAGAGAAAGGATATACCAAGACATATTGTTATTGTGAAATCCTGAGAGTGTGAGGACAGAGAAAATAAGTGGAGACTGACTTAAGTTTTACAAATGGGAGCAGAATTCCTGAGCAAAGTTAAGCTGGTAAGCCAATCACCATCTATCTCCATACAGAGCAAAATTCAATCAAAGACAAAAGTATATTAAAAAGTAAGTTGCTACATGTCATTGATTTTTAATAGTGTCATATAAATAAAATTTCCATAATCAAGATGCAGTAGACATATCCTCTGGCAGTCTCACAAAAAGAAAAGAGTCTCCAACAAGCTATTTATATCAATAACAGCATGGAACTTGGCCTTCTGCAGCTCAATATTCCTTTGTCTCTTTCTGCATTTACTAGACTGTGTTATGTACCTTCATTGCTAACCCTCAAAAAAGAGTGTCTTCATACTTAATTATTGCTCTTTTTTGATTCCCACTCACTACTAAGGAGAGGACACTTTAAAACAAAGTCATTGTAATGAACATATTCTGTCTTTAAACAGGTTTACATTTTCTCTTAGAATCTTTTTGAACTAAAGTGCTCTGCAGTGTATCCAACCAGTAATGTCCTCCTTCCTTTTCCCCTCCTGTTCTCTTTTGATGTCACTATGAAACATTTTGTTTCTGGAGACATAGGTAGCCCTTGATACTGTACTCTGAATGTTTGGGTATTCTTCTGTTTATTAGTTTTGTAGTAAAAATCTTCTCATTAAGAAGGTAACAATGTGAGATACAAAAACAGGTGGTGTTCAATCATTTGTTCACTGTTACTCACTCTATTATTTAAAACCACGAATGCAGGTAATAGCTTCCACCAGGCAAGCAGAATTCTGAAATGTGTAAATCAAAGAAGCTTTCTTTACAGAAAGAAAATGACAGTAAGTAGGAGAAAGTAATTTTATCCAAATAGTCATCAGTATGCTAGCTCTACTTTAAAAGGACTTTAGCAATATAGGGAACTGAAAATCCTGTTTTTGTAGAACAAAAATTTACCTCTTGAGTTCTTAGTAATTTTCTTAAGACTGTTACCAACCAGTCTTTAGCCTAGTTTACAGATACCCCAGTATTCTTGCAATATTCCTTAGTTATAAAGAAATGTTTCAAATAAGAACAGGGAAATCTTTAGGAATGTAAGAAATTACAAAAGAAGTACAAACATTCCCAATGAGGTGTATATTTGGAAAACAGATTTCAAAAAATTATAGCTTTGGTCAGGAGAATGCCATATTTGGACCATTGATAAAACTAGGCAGATTTAAGCTTTGGAAATTAACAGAAAGTGTTATCTAAAAACATATTTCTAAAACTTATAAAACAGTAAACTGTCAGGATGAATTTAAAAAGCTCTAACATAAATAATAGATAAAATCTATTACTGAGACAGTCATCAGACTAGGATCTGTAAGACTCAATCAGCATTCCAAGCCAAGAAATTCCTGAAGCTATATTCTGTTTAACTTGGAATATTGTCATATACCACTAATTTTTAAATTAACTATTCTCATATAGGGGATTGGTATTGTTTTAAATTTTAAAGATACCACGTATTAACATTTGGATTCAGCAATTTACTATTAATTTAGCAACGAATTTGATGTCATATTTTTAATCTTGTTCTATAATTTTAAATGCTATGTGCCAATAGTCAAAAAGACTATAATTATAGATTAACCGAATACATCAAACCGTAATTATACAGTTTAATCCAGTTCCAAAATATGTACAATTTTATAGTAAGTGCTTTAAAGCACTGAGGAAGAAGCCAGGATAGTGCTTCCTACTTTCTAAAATGTTAACTTCTATGTGTTTTTATATATAAATAAATGCAATAGGAAATTGACTTTTGAATTGCAATGATAATTTCATAAGATACTATCTACTTGATATAAAAATCATATTGTATCATTACTATGAGATTTATTGAGAAATAACAAAGATAAGTGTTTAAATATTTTGGATATCTTAACAAATGTATATATGCCATAAAAATTAATTGAATAATCTATTTAAATAAGACACTGGAAGGGATTTTTCTGAAGTAGTTAGTGAAACTTTTTTTTTCCTTTAAAATAAGAGTCATAGACGATAGTTTTCCTAAGTTCTCTTCCTATCTGGAAACCTTTGATTCTATGCCTCTACCTTCTATGCATCTATATGTCAGTCAGATATCAAGCTAAGGGAAACGTAGGTCAATTTTGTGCATATGAAGCCTTCAAAGTAGCCAGTGGAAAATTTGGGATCTACAAATGGTCCACCGTGAGAACAGGATGTATAGTTAGTTAAGGGTTTAGAACCCAAATGTTTCAATCTCACTCTGATTTTGGTTGGAAAATCCTCTAAAATGTTAGGTTTTAGGATAACTATGGCACATTTTATTCAGTTCACATAATGAGGGAAAAGTAAAGCCATGTGCTTCTAAGAAGATAATGTATATAGGTCTCAGAGAGTGTAGGATGATCTTACGGTAAAGAGAAATGGTCCCAAAAAGGGTAAAGCTACACACTTTCCAATTTCAGAAGGAAATACAAAAAACAAGCGAATTATCCATTTCCTCTGAGTATACTTTAAGTTATGTTCTATATTCACTCCTAGGAATAAGGACAGGAAAACTGCAAAGTCAGCATCTATAACACTTCAATATTTAGACACCCTACCTCCACCCCTACACACCTTAGGACAATTCTGCACTGTCCTTATTCCATATTGAGAAGCCTTCTGAAAAGTAGGCATTTGTGTATCCTCTTGGCTAAGATTGTTGGCAGAACAAAGCAAAACAGACTGGTAGAATCTGGTTGCCTCATTGCTCCAGAAATGTGACTTGGCTGGTGTGGCAGTGGGACTGGGGACTCGTGGCAGGACTAGATGCAACTTGCTGGGTTGCATCTGCACGGAGTCTTTTATGTATTCTATTTAATTTAGTCTCTGCACAACACTGTGCGTTAGGTATTAATCTCATGTTGAAAGTGAGAAAAGTTGAAGTTCAGAGACATTAAGAAACTTGCCAAAGATTATAGAGCTAGGAAGTGCAGTTCTTACGCTGAGCATTGGATACGTCTGATGCCCCAGAGTTCTTGGCTTTGTACAATACTGTGACAAATGGAGAGACAGCCCAAGAACATTGGATTTTTAGCATGAAAGAGGATAAGAAATATAGTTGTAAACTTTCCACACTGGCCATTATGAGAAAGAAAGAGTTATATAATTTTTAATAGCTAGAGATTAGTTAATATCAAAATAGTATGATTATCCTAATGATAAATAAGTCCTAACTAATTAAAAGTCCATATCTATAAATTTATATCTACAAGCAGTTCATGCAGATACCTGAATATAAGTTTATACAGAAAAAAGTATTTGTGCAGATAATTGTATTACATACATATTTTAGAGTAAACAGGTGACAGCAAATTTTAATTTATCATTGGGATAAATTATGTAAGTTTTCATAATAAAAAATAAGAAATACTTAAGAATAACATAAATACAGAGTAAAACAAACAAGACCAGCTTTTGGTTGTATTTCTTCTCAAAAGTTTTATTCCGTGCACCAATGCATTTACAAAGCTCTTCAGCCAGATAGTAGCAGAGTGGTTAAGAACATAGTCACCTGAATTAAATGCCTTGGGTTTAAGTCCTGACTTTCCTATTAAAGTTGTATGACCTCTTGCAATGTACTGATTCTTTCTATGCCTTTATTTCTTCATTATTGAAATGGTACCAACCACATAGATTAGATTAAATAGTGCAATTAATTTACATTAAATAATTACATGTAATATGCCTTGTGCATAGTAACTTTTCAGTAAACATCAGCTGGATATCATTGTTATAGCCACATAAAATGCAGCATTGTGTATTTTAAAAAATTGTATATATTATTCATTTGGACTTTTCTGTTATTCCACACTCTTTATTAAACTTATCAAAGTCCTTAGTTTTCATAGTAGTATGTCAGAAAAATGTTTTAATTATTTTAATTCACCTTTAAAAGCTCATTTGGAGGTTATCAATATTTTAATATGGTTGTAAGAATCAGTTACTCAGATACTATGTATGCAAGGAAGGTCACTGAAAACTAAGTGGAAGGTGAAAGGAATTAAGACAGATGACCCACTGCTACACAGATGTTATATAAACATTATTAAAAGGACAAGAAATAAATCACCACAGATATATAAAGTAAAAAAAAATTGCCTCTTAAAATGAGAATAATTTTAGTTTTAAAGGAAAGTGTGCACAGATGAGAACCACCATGGTAGATTCACTTTCCTAAATATGATAAGAAAAACATGTACACATTTTTCTTTAAACTTTTTGCATTAAAATTTTTATCTCAGCATAAATGTTAGTTTAAATATTACAGTGTTTTAAACAAATGCTCAAAGTGGAGATATTTTTCTTTCTTGTTAAAGTATTTCCTTTGGTTGCTGCAAGCTTAATATCTAATTTGTTCCTCATATTCAAATATATTACATTTCTTAAAAATGTTAAACCACACCCATAGGAAAAGTTTTAAACTCCCTCTAGAAGAGGTTTTCTCAGCCACAGAACTAAAGACACTGGGGCTGAGTGATCGTTTTGTGCAGGACATCTAGTGCATTGTAGGCTGTTTACCATCACTGATCTCTACTCACTAGATATACAGCACCCTTAGCTGTGACAACCTAAGCTATCTCCAGACATTGTCAGGTGTCCCTGGTTGAGAATCACTCTTGTGATTCTAGATTTACTCAGGGCCTGAGTAAAGAATCCTCATTAACTGTGGTGGATTAAATACCCATATTTTCCTCCATTCCTTCATTAAACCTCATTAAAATGACATGAGAAGATTAATAAGACACAACATAACAGGGGGGGAAAAAGTAGGATTGGTTAAAGATCTTTGCATGAAACAATCTCCCAGATCAAGTTTCATAAACCTCCAGGAGAATGGAGTTTATTCTAAAGAGATTGAACCCTGGAAAGTCTGGACTGAAGAACACCAGGAAGAACTGAGTGCAGGAGTCCGAGGCTCGGAGGAGAGAGATGAAATTCAAGTCTAGCTACTCAGCTGTATCTAGTTGCCAATTCCATGATATCCTGGGAATGCTGACATATGAGTTTAGATCCCCAGAGACAAGAAATTGAAGAATTTGTCACCAGGGAAAATAAGCCTCAAAGAAATAATGTATGAATATTAGCAGCCTCGGCTTTCCCAACAAACAGGCATCCACTGGTGAAGCTGACCAACTGGTAAGACTCACCTTAGACAATGGTATCCAATCAGCTGTTAAATTGCCTCACTCTTAAATATGAATGGACAGCCAAAGATCACCACGCATCTGAGCAAAAACTCTGAGATATAAGATAGGAAAGAAAAAGGGAGAATGCAAACAACAGGTGAAAATGTTCTTCTAAAAAACCTAAAGTTTTGTGATATTGCAGGGATAAGGGAAATGATTAAATAAAACAGAACAAGTTCACAAAAACAGAACATACAGATAATACAAAGCATCTCCTAAAAAGTAAAAGTATAGTATGAGAATCAAATTAATATGAAAAAATAAAGCTGAAGAACACTACTAGAAAGAAGAATAAGAATACAAAGAGGAAAATTGAAAAGGAAATATTAGGGAATTAGAAGATCAGTTAAGAATTCCAGCATCCTTGTAATAAAGAATCTCAGAAAATAGACAAAACAGCTGGAGCATAAACTATCAAAATAATCCAAGGGAATATCTCAGAACTAAAGGGATCACCCCAAGTGCTATGATCTGCATCACAACCCCCAAATTTATATGTTGAAACCCTAAAATACTATACCTCAGATTGTAACTGTATTTGATGATAGAGCTTTTCAAAAAGTGATTAGGTTAAAATGAGGTCATTAGCATGGGCCCTAATCTGACTGGTGTATCCGTAAGAGGAAATTTGGAGACACAAAAATCCCAGGGGTACACTTACAGAGCAGACACCCTGTGAGGACACATGTGAAAGGCAGCCGTCTGCAACCCAAGGAGAGAGACCTCAGAAGGAACTAAACCTGCTGACACCTTGGTCTTGGACTTCCAGGCTCCAGAGCTGTGAGGAAAACACAACTCTTGTTTCAGCCAGCCAGTCTGTGGTATTTCTTCATGACAGCCTTAGCAAACTAACATATCAAATGATGAAGAAGAATCTTCCCCAAAGTACATCATAGTGAAATTTCAAAACACAAAACATAGATTAAGAACCTGAGTTTCCACAGAAAGAAGTCTCCAATTAAAAAGAAAGAAAAAGAAATCAAAGTAGAAAGCAGCCAAACTGTGCTATCCTTCACAAAAGCAACCCTGGACACCAGAAGGCAGCTGAGTAATGCCTTGACAATTCTAAGGGGAATTAATTCCCAAACTAGAATTTTATATCCAGTCACCGTATCATTCAAGAATGGAGGAGAGAATTTTTAGTAATGTAAGGTCTCAAAGTATTTACCTTCCATCCATTTATTCTCAAGAACATACTGAAGATACATTCCACCAAATTAGGTGAGGTAATCAAGAAAGAAGATGGTATGGAACTGAGAACACCAGAGGTTTAACTCAGGACGGAGGTGATGGGAATCCTGGAGGTGATAGTGAAAGGATCAGAGAAAATCCAGGGCTTACTGGAGTGGGGACACAAGGCTCTAATAAAGAGTGATACCCAGAAGTGAAACTAATGTGAAAATGAACATTAAAAAAATGTTGAAGGAAGATTTACACCTCTGAGTGTAAGGGTGACTTCATAAAAGTACAGAAAATGAAACAAATGAAGAATTGGGCAGTCTTCACCTTCAGCAAAAAATAAAAGTTGCATAAGAAAAGAAATGCAATATTTGTATACCAAAGGGTTCAATTATGAACAATAATTACATGGAGATTATAATGTACACATGGAATACGAACTCTAATGTACTAACTATATTGGGAGGGCAGGAAAAAGGCAAATGCATGTGAGGAGAAGTGCTGGTCAGGTAGGAAGCAACATCCTCATCTTTAGTAGGAAGGACAGAGATAGTATCTAAAACTAATATTGCAAACTCACAGTATTACATGAGCATTTGATTTAGAAATATGGAGGTGATTACTAGGATAAATGCTTCAAACAGCTGCCTCTGTGAAGCAAGAATAAGAAGCGCCTATCAGGGCAGGTGCTGCTTTGTATTGCTCTTATTAACCTATAAAACTTTTTGAATTTTAAAACTTTGTGCATTAGACAATTTGAAAAAAAAACTGAAAAAGAGTCTCAGGTGACTGAGTCAAGCCAAGTATACTGATAATCCAGATTTGAGCTAAAGTGATTTTTTGGAGCGTTTCTCCTTACTGCCATAGCCAAGCCCCAGTCTGGCCCAGTCTTCTTGACTTGGGCTTTACAGCAGAATCATTAGTGGGTTTCCAATAGTCTTTTACCCTTGTATCCCCTTCTAACATCCTTGGATCATTTTTCAGATAAAATGATTCTTGAAAATTCTTGTTTTAGAAATTGGACCAGATTCATAATTTCCTGTTTCTAGGTAGGAACCAAGGAACAAGACAGAGATTCATTGATTAGAACTGGTGCTGTGAATTAGAACAGGGAACATGTCTCTTTATCACTCTTCTGAGTAGGAGTCTTAAACTGCCTCTGGCTAAGAGCAAATGAACAGTCTGAGGAACTCGGTCCTTGTCTTATTGCTGCCTGTCTGCGCTCCAGTTACATAAACTCTCAGCAATGGTTTGTTGTTGGCACTTGGAATGAGGATCTGCTCTTGAACGCTATTGCTGGTTGGAGTTCCTCTCCTTCCCTTCCTACTGTCCTACCTTCTTCCTTCCTTCCTTCTTTCCATCCAGTCATTGACGATTCATGCAACAACACAATGGCAGTTCATCTGTTGTCAGGCCTTACAGGCGACATCCTTCCTTAAAGAAGACTTGTAAACTCTCTGCCTCTTAAGCCCTGCCTGGATAACTAGGTAGCTAGCTCTTTGGTGATTTGACTGCCTGACCTGAGTACTGTCTCCTCCTCTCATCACTATTTTGAACTTCTTTCCCATAAACCGCTGATTAAAGTCATGCTGGATTTAGGATAACCTCCTTAAAATGAATGTAGTATAAACTTGCCTGCCTGAAGACAGGAAAGCTGGAAAAACTTGTCTTAAAGTTTATTCTAGCTTTAAAAATCTTTGTTCTTAAATGTTGTTGGCCTTCTCAGACGTAGCTTACTATAAAAATATACCATGCTAAAAAAGTAACACAGGAGCAAAGAAATGTCTAAAGCCTCTGACAATAATAATTGACAGGATAAATATTTTAGGAAAATGTTTCCAACTGTTATTCTTTGATCACTACTGAGTAACATTCAGGAATAGACAGAAAAGGTTTTTGGCGATTGAGCTCTTGAACAAAGAAAGCTGATGAATTTCTCAGTGGGGAAATAAGAGACACATCGTTGGCTCCTTTTTAGACCTTGTAAGTACATTAATGAGTCTTGTTCTCTGGTTCTTGTGAATATAAAACTCGTTGGCTTGCGTGCACTTCAGTGTCCCTAGACTGCAGTTGGAGCTTTGCCTGAGAAAGGACACAGAATGGCACGCCTGCACTGTAGGATAGATGGCCCCGGGTCAGAGACAGATCCTGTCTGTGTTCCACTGTGATAAACACTTCTGTCATTACAGGCTCATTTCTTTCTTTTTGTCCCTCAAATACGTTATATTTTCATAAATTATAAACATATGTCAAATTTTGAAATTATGGTATGTGTGCCATTTTTCAGTGTTTCTTCAACTTTTACTGGGGCATTTCTACTAAATGACAAATACTTGCTTTCTAGAGGAGTCAGGCTCTAAAATAGCAAAGAGAACAAAGGAATTGTGACTTGTGAAAGATAGAGGTTCGCCCACATGTACTGTCAGAGGTTATAAAAGCCAAAACTCAATTTCACTACTTCCCTGTTGGTCATGTATCCAAGTCCTGGACAGTGAAACAGTTCTGCTGCTTCTGCCTCTTCCTCTAAGCCTGAGCTTTCTGCACTGTGCCTGGAACTGCAGCAGCCATGCCAAAGATGGTAGAACAGGAGGGAAGGAGACTGGTTCCTTGATGGTGTCATGGAGCAGGTTGTGATGGCCTAAATTTTGGCTGGAAGCTTGTCTTTTTAATAGATGCTATAGACTGAAATTTTATGCTCTGCCCCTCAATTCATCTGTTGAAACCTAATCCGCAGTGTGATGGTATTTGGAGGCAGAGCCTTCTAGGAGGTGACTAGGTTATAATGACCAAGAATAGTGTCCTTATAAAAGAGACAGCAGAGAGCTTTCTTGTCCCTTCATATGGGGACATAGTGAAAAAATGGCTGTGAACCAGGGAGCAGGCCCTTAGCAGACCCCAAATCTGCCAGCATCTAGATCTTGGCCTTCCCAGCCTACAGAGCTGTGAGAAATGAATTTCAGTTGATAAGCCACATGGTCTTTAGCATTCTGATAGAGCAGCCTGAATGGACTAGGGCAGTATCTCCTGTAGAAACTAACGGAAAATCCTGCCTTACAAAGACCGGGTCCTTCATTTGAGTATTGTATTCTCAAAGCGCAGGGCAGACTCTCAGGTAATTGATGTAATCTTTACAGACCTTTAAGATGAGTTTACCAAAGTGTACAGCACACCCTTGACAGTATATATTTGAGGGAAAATTATTTCATACTGGACAAAAAGCTTGGCTTGCTCCCATAATTTATGCTGCCTTCTAATGCAACATGCAAATTTAACATTTCAGACTAATTTTGAAAGAAGAAATCTTTTTATACAACTATTCTAGGAAAGATCAAGGTTATGTGTGTGTGTGTGTGTATTTTCAAAATTAGCATAAAAATGAGATCATATTAAATACATTAGTGTGTATACCTGGAGTATAACTGCCAAACATCACTTTCTTTACAGATGTTGAGATTATGGCATCTGCTCATCCCCTAGGCTGATGTTCCCTCTGCTGCTGTCAGGCAGCAGAGATTCCCAGAGCTAAGTGATTTAAGCAGATGTCTGTTGGAGAGGATCACATCGAGCAGGGTTTCCTCCTGATCCGCCTGTATTCCCTGCTGGGGGATCGCCTCTCATTAGTAGCTGCTTAAAGAGCAGAAATTTACAGTAAAACAAATTGATAAGTGGGGAATGAGGGGCTGGGTGGGAAAATCTCAACAGCTGATACCCCTCAAGCAGATTTTTTTGCGTCCAAAAATGTCATTGTATATACAAAATACTAAATGACTACTTCTGAGTGTACACACACATGCACACACATAACAAGTGAAGTAAGAATGACTAGGGAGAGGATTCTGTGTTTCTGGCCTTTTGTAAGTCAAGCCGTGAGCGTGTGACTTAGTGCTGACACAGAGAACCTGTACTCTTGTGGCTACAGTTCCAATGGGCACTAACGAGCATGCCTTCTAGCATTTGCTCATTAGACTCCAATTCTTTTCTTCCAGTTTCTGAACACTTTGCATCACAAACTCCAGGTTCAATTAATATTAAAATATTCAGAAATCACTATTTGCAGAAAAAGCAAACTACATCATCTTCAGTGTTTTCAATGATACATTGCACAGTGACGTTCCTTCACAAATAATTAATTTGACCAACTAAAATGCCACATTCTGAAACTAGCTATAATCTGAAGAAATCTGCCATAAAGACATTGCCAACACAAGGAAGCTTTCCCGAAAACTGTCCCAGTTACTGTCTGTGATACACTTTCTGAGCCAATGCAAAAGGAAGCATGAGTTAAATAAAGACTTTCTCATCCAGCCTCAAAAACAATTTAAGTCATGACAATTTCAATTATGGGTGGTGAAAACAACTAACACATACAGCACTGCAGAGTTGACAAAACGCTTGCACATACATTGCCCCCTATGAAATATCATTATTCTAATAATTGTTTTGCCAGATAGCTACAAAATGGGGTTCCTCAGGGTGTTTTACTACTTGCTAGGCTAAAGAAACAATGATTTGTGACAGGTGATCAGATTTCAAGCTGTAGGAGATAGCAGATTTTGCTGAATTTTCAGTTTCATTGTTTAAAAGGAAATGGAACCCCTTACTCGATGTCCAAGCAGCTGTTTTAAATCTCTTCAGAGTGGTCAGTGAAATCACCTTGAAAGGTATCTAAACATCAGTTAAGCTGCAGAACTTTTTTTTTAATACCCTGATTACTGACATCCTCAGTCATCTTAGCTAAATGAGGAGCTGTTTAAAATTTTTCTCAGAATTTTTAGACTTGTCAAAGTGGAGGAATTTCTGGCATTTAGACAGGTTTGAATCTTAAGGACAATTTTATGGATTAAAAATTAAAACCTAGTTTTCAAGGACTCTAGGATTAAGCAAAGTCTAGATCCATTTTGGTTGGTGTGAGGGTGGTAGGGGGTGGTTTACCAGATGGAGAAAATGCAGAGCCAAGAAGACCAGTAGAAGAGTGATTGGTCAAAGGGGATTCTCCAGATTTGCTTTTAAGATTGGATTTTCAACCTCTGCCCTCAGAGCTATTCCAGAAGAGAACTTGAATATTTACTCCAATTTTTTTTCTACTTCATTGTTTTGCTTCTTGTGTAGGAAAAAAATAAGGAGACAGAAAAACAATAATCTTTATCCCAAAATATAATAGAATCAACCTACCTTATCTTGAAAAAATGTTTTCATTTTCATTGTGTTGTTCCCAGAAAGACAATCTTTGTCATCTGTCTCTTTATTTGTTCTTTCCCTTGAATTAAAATTAAGTAATTGCTGTCTCCTGGGGGGACTATATGGTTAATAACAAGCAAAAGAGAACATACTGAATTATGGGGTTGATATTCTGAACTTTATGTGTATTGATCTGATAGTCAAGAAGTGATTATTCTTTCAACAAATATTTTTTGAGTGTCTACTATGCATCAAGCATTATTTCTAGTCCTTTTAGACTATAACAGTGAATAAAGCAGACAAAAATCCTATTCCTTTTGGAAATTACATTTTAGGGCCATAGTATTATCATAAGTAATATGCAGAATGTTCTTGTAATACTAGGAGTTTCTCTGTAAAACACAAAGCAAAAAAAAAAACTGATTTTCACATCAAATCTTGAGTAAAAAAATAATTTATTATAGCTTTTGGCTTTTCATTATAACCTTTTTAAAATTTAAGTAGGCACTTTTTCATGTTTGTAAATCAAATATTATATATATTTAGCCTTATATTCAGGGTAAAGTACTATTTAAAAATACAACACTTAGAGTTAGCAATCAGGAATTACAATAATGGCATCAACAGATTCAACTCCTTGAAGACAAAATATATAAATGAATAGGAAACAATTCTTAGAGGTAGTATTTTCTTACTAACCTGAGAATTGTTTTTCAAAAAATAAAATTGAAGAGTGAAGTTTCCTTACTGTTTTCTAGATTATATACACATACACATATAAATCAATAGCTGTATTATAAGTTATAGTCTAACAATTACTATTAAAATGGCCATTTGAAGTTTATACTTCAAGTGCAGTATTTTGAAATACAAATTCTTATATCTTATTATTAGAATAGAAGTTACCATAGCAGAAGCATGTGTGGGTGGGCAGAAGCTTTCAAAATCTGCTAGCTGGGGACTATAATAGAAAGGTCCAGAGAATTCCCCAGAGTGATCTTAATACCTGTCACATCTGAAAGAATATTTGTTAAAGTCATATGTTTAGGAAGGCTAAGTTAAAAATACTCTGGATAAAGAACATTGGAAATGCAGTAGACCAAATGCAAGCCTTGAGTGTCAAGAGCCCATGTTTATATTTTCTCTAGTACTGCCAAGGAGCAAATGTCTATCCCAGGGCAGAATGTAGGAAGAACCACTTGGAAATAGCATCAGTGAATTTCCTAAAAATGAAAAAAAACAATTGTGCCAATGAAGTTTTTAGTTTTGGCACCATGGGAGTTTTTTAACAGAAAATATTCATACCTAAGTAGAAGCAACTAAGGCTAACAAGAGAAAACTAATGAAATTGTTAAACCTGCATCTTTTTCTGCATCCTTTTTAAAATTTTTTCTGTAGTAATAATTGGCTTCAAGCCCAGAAGAAATAATCTAGTTATCACTCTTATAATGACCTCCTGATCTCTTACACATGAAATGAAATCTCTGCATTAGTTTCTGTGAAGCCAGAAACCCAGAAGCAATGGGGAAGTGGAGCTGTCTGAAACCCAGTCTGTATCTGTGATACAGATCCTAGCTTGACTTAACGTCTGCTCTTTTCAGTTCATAACAAAACAGATGGGGAAAGAGAGGGGGAAAATGATTATATGTATCTCTAGAATTTTAATAGCTAAGAAAACTTAGGGAGAGTTTAGCATAAACATTATTACCGAGTGAACATATATAAGAAAAATAACAGCTTTGGTTAATAACACATAAAAATATATTAACACATTTACCAAGCCTCAAGCCAAAAACATTGTTGCTTGATTTATTTAATAAAATGATTTGTAGCCGTCTAGGCTTTAAATGAAGATTACATTGTGATTAGATCCCTATCTTTAGTGAGTTTAAAATCTAGTAGGAGAGAGAAACATGTAAACACCACATAAAAATGCTTTAATATGGGAGCATACTGTAAGGTACACTACCTAGGTAGCAGTTACGGGATTGGGGAAGAGAGAAAAGGACCAAAGCATGACTAGGTATCCTATTAGGATAAGGAAGAAATGAGTGTTCTAGACAATGAACATAAAACGTACAAGGGCAAGGAAATGTGGAAGACAAATTTTCACCCCAAAATGTAAGTAGTTCAGTATGATTTAACCAGTGGTTGTCAATTGAGGAATTGTTGGAAAACCATTCTATGTCCATGTCATAGAGCCTCTTGAATTCAGAACAGTAAGGAAGTAGGAGAAAAAAAATAGGCTTTAACTCATGGGTTCAAAATTAGGTTTTGCCACTTTGTTGTAGAATCTCTTCAGATCTCAGTTTTGCCTTCTGGGGATAAAAAATTACTTTATAGGATTAGTGTGAGGATTAAATGAGATATTTATATAAAGTATCTGACAGATATATGAGATAGATATGAAGAAAAATGTTAAAGATAAAGATGTAGTTATTGAAATTAGTTGCATATAGGTGTTAGGTGAAGCTATAGGAATAGACAGAAAAGGAGGTGAAAAAAGACATGATTAAAAGAGCATAAAGTTTGCAGACCTACTGAGTTTCTGAGTAGAAAGGATGGGCAGAATAAGAGGACTCCATGGAAGAAATAGGGATGATATAGTCTGCAAAGCAAAGAGTGAACCTTGGGAAATATGTATTAGTGGATAGCCAGCCAGTAAAGAATCCTTCTTTCAGGAACTCAGCTTACCAAGGTCTGGGAAACATTTCATATTACCTTTTCTAATTAGATGACCCCCAAGATGAGGACAACATTTCCTGATTGTTTATAATTAGTGGATTATCCTTCTGGGGAGCTCTCTTGTAATTAAGGGTAGACTGCTTTCAAAGATGTTCCTATAGAAGTCTGCAGAGAGTACTGGTAGAGTGTTTAACAGTTGGGAGCCTCTTATGGCTGCCTCTAGGGTAAAAGCTACCATGTCCTGAGGGGCAGAGAAATGAATGCCTGGCTTCTTTAAAAGATTCACAGTCCTAAGTGCACATGTGTGTCCCCTGGAAAGAAAATGCTGTTAGTTACTGTACATTCCTTCCACATGGGGCATACAACAGTTGGGATACCCAGGTTAAGTTGCCTTCAACATGGTTTCCAGATGGCTTGTAAGCCTTAGTGTTCCCAAATCTGTATAACTGAGTGTAGTCTTTGACTTTGGAAGGACTGTGTCTTAGTTCATTTATGCTGCTATTACAAAATACCACAGACTGGGTATAAACAACAGAAATTTACTTCTCACAGTTCCAGAGTTTGCAAGTCTGAGATCAGGGTGCCAGCATGTTTAAGTGAAGACCCCCTTCCAGGTGGCAGATTTCTTATTGTATCTTCACATGGCAGGAGGGGCCAGGGAGCTCCGTGGGGTTTCTTTCATAAGAGCTCTAAGGCTCTGCCTTCATGACCTAATGACCTCCCATTCCTAATACCATCACTTCGGGCATTAAGATTTCAGTACCTGAATTTGAGGGTGAAATAAACATTTGGTCCATAGCAAATTACTTGAGAGCAGTCAGTTTGGTCCCATTTTCTACTCCACTAACAGTATTGGGCCAGATGTTCAGTTTTGATGAAACACAGTAGCAGGCTGTTATGAACTGAATGTTTATCTCCCTGCAAATTCATATTTTGAAGCTCCAGCTCTCAAGGTGATGGTGAGATGAGGTCATGAGGGTGGGACCCTCATGCTGGGATTAGTGGCCTTTTAAGAACAGACACTAGAGAATTCACTCTCTCTTCTTTCTCCCCTGTGAAGGTACAGAAGAAAGCAGCCATCTGAAATCTTAGAAGAGGGCTCTCACCAGAAACTGACATGCAGGCTAATAACTCCCCCGCCCCCCAAAAAAGCATATCAGTGGGAAAGAATATTTGTGGGGAAGATAATCCAAATCCTAAAGTTTATCTCCAGTTTGAGTATGTCTATCTTTCCAAAGGCTCCAAATGGAAAAAAGCATCAAAGATACTTGTACTTTCAAGAAGTCACTTGAGTTGTGTGGCTTCAATGGTGAATATCTTGCCACATCTTGATGGACTGTTTCTCCTGAAGCCAGCTGGTTTGAGCTCCAATCAGAAGATACTGCAGGCATATTAGTCCACATAAGGAACCAAGGAACATGCCTCAGTAGGACAGGTACTGTGTCCAATACTCATGAATCCAAGGTCCAGGGCTTCCTTTTTGGTCAAGGGGACCTGAAGGGACAATAGTCTGTTTTGCTAACACAGAAGTTGAGTGAATTGTGAATCTTCTCACATAGCCCCAAGAAACTTTACTCGGTGGGCAGGTCCCTGAATTTTATTCTGGGTATTTCTATTTTCAAATTACTCACATTAAGAACCCAGTCCTAAAATAACAGAATATCCCCAATAATATGCATAGTCATATAAACACTGGGAATTAGTTACAAAAATAACGTCATCATAGTTTCAGAAAAAAAGTTTATCTCTAGTTTGTAGTGTGCATTAAAAAGGTAATATACTATTTCAAAAAAATGACTGTTCTTCTAATTACATACGTAGCTTTAGAACAGAAAGGGGTCATAGCTGATTATTAGCAGACAAAAACATAAGGGTTGTCAGACAAAACATTTTCTGTATAGAGGACAAGTACGTATTAGTGGATTTTTAATGAAGAAATGACTAAAGGTAACCTTCAGATTAATCCTTTCTGTAAAAACTTCCCCAAAGACATGTCAAGTTAAAATGGAAGCAAGCTCAGCAGTGCAGTTTCAAAGGTCTGGATTGAAAGGGGAAATGAATCAGCAAAACTAATGTCTGCTTTAATGAATGTGGTAACCCAACTGGGGCAGCGCAAGGATGAAAATGAGAAGGGGGCGCTCTGATGTGGAGTAAGGCAGCAAGTCTTGCTCTTTGTTGTCTCTCATCCTGGCAACAGTCTCACAAAATGGCTTCCAGGATCTCAGTTTCACTGAGGTGGAAACTGGGACTCAGGACCAAACACTAACCCAAGACTACACAGGCAGCAAGAAACAAGCCCACTTTAAAGCTAGCACTCTCTGAATCCCAGGCTCAGAACCTTCTCCTTATGTGACCCAGCCTTGCTGTTCAAGAGAAAAAAGGAGTAGGATGGGGCTGGGGGCAGAAAATGAGAAAGATCAAACCTCATGGGGATTTCAAACAGAAGTTGAGGAAAAGGGAATGAAAAACAGGCTAGGAAGGCACAAACAAAGGATAAGAAAGGAATCAGAAGAGGGGGCTTGAGCAACAAAGGAGCCAGGTGGGGCATGTACCTCCAGAGAAATGCATTTTCCTGAATTCTCAATGATGAAAAGTAGAGTGTTGGGTAAAACATCTAAAGGAACAAATGGAGGAAAATACTGAAGAGGAAGAAGGTAAATGGGTCATTAAAAATAGAAGTAAAACCTATTAGGGGAGAGAGAGAGAAAGCAATTAAGCTTGACAAGTGAAAGATAAATCAGACTCAAAGGAAGTAAGTTAATGGAAACCAATTTAAAAATTTAAAATGACTTCTGTATTTCAAACCAACCTAAAATCATATGTAACCAAAACACGTGTGTGCACATATACACACACACATACACATACCACAGATGCACATGTATGCACACTCACTCTATAGTTAACCAAAAACATACTTTCAGAAGTCATTGTGAAATGATTTGAAATTTTATTATGAATTCCAAGCAGTCAGAGGTCTATGTATGATGTTTAAATGACAGAAAAGAATCTTGTGTTTTCTAACTTGAACCAACTCTTTTGATAGATGTAATAAATTCAGTGAGAGGTTATCTATTGTTTTATATCATTAAAATGCTCATTTTAAGGTCATAAAGTGATAATCATACATACCGAGACAAAAGATGCCTGTTTCTGCATGTTTTAAGAAGGTAAGGCATTGGCCAGCTACGTTCATTTCCTTTGGATCTATAATCGCTAATTCTTGTGACTTGTCTGTGAGGGTCACACTGGCCTTTACACTTTCCACAAGATACTTCCTGACTTTGTGAAGTCTGCCATGTGTTTAAACACAAAAGACTTGTATGGACTGAAAATGTTTCTTAAATGAATACGGGACTTATGTAAGAGGTCTGTGGACATTGTTTTTAATTATACACCACATTTAAAAATTATTAATTCAGGTTCTTTACTTTAGATGCTCAGTGTCACAAGAGCTCTGACACTTTGCATGCTGAGTACTACAACTGGGAATAGACAGTGTCTTTTTTGTCCCATTAAATTTTGAATATTTACTATAGTCCTGACATTGGACAGTCTACCTTTGAAAGGCTAACAATTTTTATCAGTCTGCTTTACTATTTTACTCTCAGAATTTAGGTTTGCCTGTTCAAGAAGTGGAGAATAATTTCTTAGAAATAGAAGTAAAATTCAGAATCTTTCCCTTCTTCAAATGTGTCTTTCATTCAACATCCAGCAGTAAATATTTGAGCAGCTTATATGTTTTATATTCTGTGTTAGGTATGAAGAATATGAGGTTGAGCAAGGGGAACATACTTCATTCACAAAAATTAAAGTGTAGTTGGACATAGAATAATTAATAATGACATATTTTATGAGGGCGTAAATTAGAGGAAGTATAAAGTTCAATGCAAGTTCATGTCAGGGACATCTATGCTAGGCTTGGAAAGATAGAAAAATCTCCCCCAAAGTAGTGACCTCAAAGTCGACGATCCAAGGTGAATAGATGTTAGATGAGGAACAGACTGTGAGGTTGTTTGAATAGGCATATCCCAGGCATGCAAGAATACTCATAATAGTCCATTGTGATTGCATCATAGCTTGCAAGTGAGAGAAGAATCTGTAAAGGCAGGTGACGTCAGATTACAAAGGGTCTAGTAAAGCATGCTTAGGACTTTGAGAGACTATTGCTCTTTTGGTTCAATCAAACAGATCTGATTTCATTGATTTTAGACTTAAGAGTCTCACAGGATGTGGCCTTAAAGGGGGCCTATGCTTGGTTTTAATGCCATCTTGAAAGTCTTAGTAATTTTTTAACAAGATGCTCTGCATTTTCATTTGTACTCTTCCCTACAAATTATATAGCTTATACTACAATTGGGATTATATTTGGCTGCATATAATAAAAAATCAAGTATGTGAATAAATAAGATAAAGCTTTGTTTCTCTCACATAAAAGTGCGAAGGTAAGCAGGCCAGGACTAGGGTGACTATTCCATAGACCTCAGGGATTCAGCTTCTCTTTTTGTAGCCCCTCCACAATCTTTACTACATGACTTCTATCCTCGTAGCCTCATAGTCCAAAATAGCTGCTGAAGTTCCAACATCATAGCCAACTTCCAGGCACAAAAAGGAAGAATGGCAAAAGTACACACGTCCTTTCTGAGCCTATACTCTTGAAGGAGCTATCCTGAATACAATTGTGGTTCTGTTTTGAAGGAAGACCTAGAAAATGAATATTGTGTAGTCAATTGAGAAATTCTTATTCAGAAAGCGATAAAATGCATTCTGAAAGGGAATGCCAAGAGCAGATTTGCATTTTATAAAAATCATCCTGGTGGCAGTGGGGAGGAAGTTGAAATCAGAGACAGGAAAAAAAAAAAAAAGCTAGGCTGGTAAGGTACTCTTGCCCTGAGTTGATGGTGGGCTGAGAGAAAGTTGGCAGTAGGGGTAGAAAGAAGTGACAAGTTCACCATCAAGTTAGGACTAGAATACAGGAGATTTGGTGATTGAAAGCGCAGAGCAAAGAGGAGGAAGGGTTTGAGCTGAAACTTAGGTTTTTAATAAACTGGATGTTTCTTAGTGTCATTCAATTAAATAGAGAACAAAACAGGTCAGGGAGGCAGGTTAAGTTTGAAAGATCTGTGGGAAAGTTAAGTGACACTATTTAGGATTTGGTTGTATCTGTGGGCCTGGAGCTCAGGACGGAGTGGGAGCTAGAGACAGATTTACGGCATCAGCGTAGGAACAGTATTTGAAATGGGAGCAGTTGAGTCCCCTCAGGGAGGCATAGCCTGAGAAGAGCTGGGAAAACGCATAGGAAATAGAGCCTTAATTTCACTTAAAGTGCTTTGTGCAATTTAGGAGAAAAAAATGTATAAACTTTAATTGACTTAAGAGAAGACTGTCTCATACCTAGAGTTGAAAAAGGAGTCGGTTACAGTAAATAAAGGTCGTGAGTCCAGTGCCGTCCAGAGCCTGCCAGCATGTCGTTTCCTCTGTCTGGAAAGCCACTGCTTCAACTCCCGAAGAATTCCTACTCTCCTCATACTTCAAAAACTAATTTATATGTGACAGCTGATGTGCAAGGCACTCAGGCTATTGTGGAGAGCAAGATAGACAAGGTCCTGCCTTTATGGACTTCACAGGAGAAAACTGGTTTTGAAAAAGTCATTATCATTGTGTCAGGTGACTAAAGGGGATTCTCTAACCCCTGTGAAGAGACAGACACACTGCCCCTTCCCTTGAGTTACCTCTCTGCTGTGTACCATTATAACAATTATAATGTTGTGCTCTACGTATCTTTATTTGCATGTTTTCTTGTATTTTGCATGCACATCCAGATTGTTGCTTTCAGAACATAAATCCTAGTATATTCCTCCTCTGCTCAAAATACCTCACTCATAATGAAAGCCAGAGTCCTTAAAATAATCTGTAGCACCCGTCCCTTGTTACCATTCTGACCTCATCTCCTACTTCTCTCTCCTTTGTTCAAACTAATCCGTTGACACTGGCTTCTTGCATTAAACACATAGCAAGAGTTTGGCCTGGTCTATCTCAACCTTTTTTCTAGCAGTTCCCTCTGCTTAGAACTCTTTCTCAAGATATCAGCTTGGTTAACACCCTTACTTCCTTCAAGTCTTTCCAAAGCCTTGACCTGCTCAGTGTGGATTTCCTGACTAGCCTGATTAATACTGTGCACTGGCTCTTACTCCTCCCCATATTCTAATGCCCTTTAATCTATTACAGTTTTTCTACAGCACTTTTTACCATGTAATAAACTGCACACTTCACTTATTATTGTTTTTGTTCCCTGTTTGTCTACCGCTCTACCCACCAAAAAATAAGTCCCATAGGGGCAGGAATATTTGCCTCTTTTGTCACCGTTTTTCTCTAAGCACCTACAACAGTGGCTGGCATCTAATAATTAAGTGCTTAATAAATAGTAGTGAATGACAGACAGGGTTCTCCCAAATACACTGGGAGCTCCTTGAGAACAGACACCATATTTACTTGCCTTTGTATCCAGAGCATCTGCCACAGCACCTGGTATCTGTGAGGCTCTCCAAACAGTCCTTTCAGAGTAAATGAATTGATGCATGATTATAGCTTTAGCCCAGAGTAGTTTTACCATATGTGATCGTTGTTTAGAATATGTGAAAATTTTATTTGACATTTTATAAAGTGTCAGGAGTCAGGATGAAAAGATATCAGGGTTCTAAATTTGTATATCATCAAGAAGAGATGGAAAAGAAAATTTCTTTAAGGATATGATGCCATTTCTTCAGTTAAGACAGTTTGAGTATTGAAAAGGAATTTCAACCAAATCTAGAATAGAGCAAAATGTGAGTAAAAGCCTAATGTAGTGTCCAGGCTATGTGGTTCATTGGATCCCCAGAATTTATTCATCTTATAGCAGGAAGTTTGTACCCGTCAACCAACATCTCCCTGTTACTGCCACCACCTTTTGGCAACCACCATTTTACTATTCCTGTGAGTTTGGCTTTTTTTTGGTTTCCACATGTAAATGAGATTATACAACATTAGCCTTTCTCAGTCTACCTTATCTCACTTTGTACAAAGCCCTCAAGGTTCATCCATTTTTGTAGCAAATGGCGAGACTTCCTTCTATCTTGTGGCTGAATAATACTCCATTGTGTGTGTGCACACGCCCATGCCCATTCATCTTTAAAGAGACACTCAGTTTTTTCAATATCCTGGCTATTGTGAGTAATGCTGCAGTGAACACGGGAGTGCAGATATCTCTTCAAGACCCTGATTTGATTAAGTTTGGGTGTATACCCAGGAGTAGGATTGCTGGATTATATGGTAATTCTATTTTTAATTTTTGAGGCACCTCATACTGTTTTCCCTTGTAGATGCACCAATTACATTTTCACCAACAGTGCACAAGAGTTCCCTTTTGTCCACATCCACAAGGACACTTGTTACCTCTTATCTTTTTGATAATAGATGTGAGGTGATATTGCATTGTGGGTTTTTTTAATTTTAACCATTTTTAAAATTGAAGTGCAGTTAATTTACAATGTTGTGTTAGAGTCAGATGTATGACAAAGTGATTCAGTTATACATATATATATATTCTTTTTCAGATTCGTTTTCATTACAGCTTATTAAAAGATACTGAATATAGTTCCCTGTGCTATAAGTAGGTCTTGTTGTTTATCTATTTTATATATAGTAATGTGTATATGTTAATCCCAAACTCCTAATTTATCCCTTCCCCACCCCTTGCTTTACTCTTCGGTAACAATAAGTTTGTTTTCTGTGTCTGTGAGTCTGTTTCTGTTTTATAAATAAGTTCATTTATACCATTGATAAATCGATACATTCTCTCATTGTGGTTTTTATTTGCATTCCCCTGATGATTAATGATGTTCAGCAGCTTTTCACATAGCTATTGCCATTTGTAGGTCTTTGGGAAAAAAATCTCTTCAGGTTCTTTGCCAACTTTTTAACCAGACTCTTTCTTTTTCTTCTACTGCCTATAGTTTGCAATATTGTAATATATACAGTGTCCCTCAGTATCTGCAGGGGATTGTTTACAGGTCCTTCTGTGGATACCAAAATCCAAGGATGCTCAAGTCCCTTGCAATCAGCCCTCAGTATCCATTGGTTCCACATCTGCAGATTCAGTCAACTACAGGTGAAAATATTATTTGATCAGCAGTTGGTTGAATCCACTGATGCAGAACCCACAGATACGGAGGCCTATACTTGAAAGTTACTTACACATGTTATATGTTAATCATCTCAATAAACTGGAAAAAATATGTGAAAAGCCTATTGCATCAGACAGTAGATATGTTCTGTAAGGATAAAGGGTTGAATAAATGTACTTGGACATAAATGCTACCCAAATACAATACTACAAAAAGTGTAAATGGATCTGCAGAATTGAAAAAAAAGTGCTTAGAAAATCATACTGTTGGCAGTTTTTAAAATCCACTTTTCTCACTACAGAAGTAAATTAAACCTAGAAATTTTGGAGTATTTTGAAAGAGAAAAGTTCTGATTTATATGGAAAGGATTTTTTTAATTGTTGGAGGAATAAGGGAAAGCACTTAATTTTCTGTTTGAGAGTCCATAAAAATGGATTACAGTCACTATATAAAAGAAAAATTTTGAACAGAAATTAGAAAGAGGAAGATTTCTAACAATGGCATTTCATTTGCTTTATTAAGGAATAGAAGGGATAGACTTTTTATTGAAGTGTAGTCACTTTACAATGTGTGTCAATTTCTGGTGTACAGCATAATGTTTCAGTCATACATATACATATATTTATTTGTTTTCATATTCTTTTTCACTTTAGGTTACTACAAGATATTGAATATAGTTCCCTGTGCTATACAGAAGAAATTTGTTGTATATCTATATTATATATAGTAGTTACTGTCTGCAAATCTCAAACTCCTGATTTAGCCCTTCCCACACGCTTTCCCCTCGTAACCATAAGTTCATTTTCCGTGTCTGTGAGTCTGTGTTTTGTAAATAAGTTCATTTGTGTCTTTTTTTTTTAAGATTCCACATATGAATGATACCACATGGTATTTTCCTTCTCTTTCTGGCTTTCTTCACTTAGAATGACAATATTCGAAATCTATCCATGTTGCTGCAAATGTCATTATTTTACTTTTTTTCACTGAGTAGTATTCCATTGTATAAATATACCACAACTTCTTTATCCAGTCGACTGTCAATGGACATTTAGGTTGTTTCCATATCTTGGCTATTGTAAATAGTGCTGCTATTAATTTTAAGGTGCATGAACTCTAATTCTCTTTTCAAATTAGAGTTCCCTCCAGATATATGCCCAGAAGTGGGATTGCTGGATCACATGGTAAGTCTACTTTTAGTTTTTTGAGAAATCTCTATACTATTTTCTGTAATGGCTGAACCAAACTACATTCCAACCAGCAGTATGGGAGGGTTCCTTTTCTCCACACCCTCTCCAGCATTTATCATTTGTGGGCTTATGAATGCTGGCCATTCTGATTGGTGTGAGGTGACACCTCATTGTTTTGATTTGCATTTCTCTGATAATTAGCAATATTGAGTATTTTTTCATGTGCCTATTGGCCATTCATACGTCTTCACTGGAGAATTGTTTGTCTTCTGCACGTTTTTGGATCAGATTTTTTTTGTTATTAAGCTGTATGAACTATTTATATATTCTGGAAATTAAGCCCCTGTCTTGCATCATTTGCAGGTGTTTTCTCCTATTCCATAGGTTGTTTTGCTTTGCTTATGGTTTCCTTTTCTGTGCAAAAGCTTATAAATTTAATTAGGTCCACTTGTTTATTTTTGGTTTTATTTCTATTGCCTGGGTAGATTGCCCTAGGAAAACATCGCTAAGATTTATGTCAGAAAATATTCTGCCTATGTTTTCTTCTAGATTTATAGTGTCTTGTCTTATCTTTAAGTCATTAGGCCATTTTGAGTTTATTTTTGTGTATGGTGTGAGGGAGTGTTCTAACTTCATTGATTTACATGCAGCTGTCCTGCTGTATCAACACCACTTGCCAAACAGGTCATCTTTTCTCCATTGTACATTTTTGCCTCCTTTGTCAAAGATGAATTGACCATAGGTGTGTGGGTTTATTCCTGGGCTCTCTATTCTGATCCGTTGATCCATATGTCTGTCTTTGTCAGCACATCTTTTCACCTGTATACACACACATACTTACAGATAAATGTACTCCAGAGGAAGACACTTAGGCAGAGGTGAGGAAAGACAAATATGTATTAACAGACATTTTCACAAATACAAAACAACATGACATGTGAGTACATAAAGAAGCATCATGTGTACAAGTGCACAAGTTAATAGCAGTACATACAGAGAGAAAGCCAAACATTTGTAGAAAGCCCAGTAAGTGAGAGACTGTCCATAATTTATAAAGGGAATAAAGATTGGTGATCAATTTCCAGGGCAAAAATACGAGCAAATTTGAGAAATTATCAGTAATGGAGAAGTTATTTATGGAATAATTTTAGGAAAAAGAAAAATAAATGTGGAACACTGTCAGAGACTTTGCCTGTTATGAGGATACTATTTCAGAGAAGTCAAAGCCCATGGAGTGAGCAGTGTTAAGGGACAAGTGTTTCTGTATTCCAGGAGAGTGAAGAGCTATGTAAGTAAAGCTTTTTTCTTTTAATTCTATTGGTAACAAAAGAAAAAGATGAATAAAGAACTAAAAAAAAAAAGCAAACAGATAGTAATGTATGATATCATTTCTTTTATTCTCTTTTCTTAAAAAATAAAAAATACTATAAGCTAGAAACATTTTGCAATATTTATGACAATACAGTATGTCCCTGGCATTTGGTGTGTGCTTGGAATAATAGCAATCAACAAGATAGATGGAGTCATCCACGTGTATCATCTGTGTGTACCTTATTGCAGAATTCTTTGTCCATAGCAGCATGGCCATTGTGTCTATAAGTATATTTACACTCTGGAATTAATGCTAGGTACTTTGAGCTTATCAGACTTTTGTGAAAGACCGGCATTCTTAGTTTCTTTTATATTTTCCTCTTCTTGATAGGTTCAAAATATTAAATACCTCATCTGTCTTTCAAGTTATCTAATGGAATGTTTTATTTTGGCATAATATGAGTCACCCTTTTTCTAGCCCCCAGTAATAGAATCCTTCCTATGCACTATCGAGTTACAAAATACATAATGTCATTTTTTGATATATCGAGACCCTCTTCCTGGTCTCAATTTCTGTATCAGTCAGGAGGGGGATAAGCCATTCTGCAATTACCAACAAACAAAATACTACAGTGACTTAAAACTACAGAGGTTATTTCTAGCTCACACTGCGTGCTTACTGGGCGGTAAGGAGGATCAATTTATTTCAGTCACTTAAAATATCAGGCTGACAGATTCTGTATTTCAACACTGCTTTAACGTTCAGACACTGGGGAAAAGACATCACGAAAAACCACACACTGGCTCTTAACGTTTCTGCCTTGGAAGTGACACCTGTTACTTGCATTCATATTTCATTGGTCAAAGCAAGTTATCTTTCCATCCTGGAGTTCAAAAGCATGGGAACATATAATCTCACTTCAGGAAGAACCTCAAATATCTCTTTGAAAATTGATACAGTCTACCACATCTGACTTTCCTACACAGCAAGCCCTGCACATTCACCTTGCCTCTTCAATTACTCACTCCATATATGACTTTCTAAAAACTGGTCTGACCCTCTGTTTTAATAATTCATTAACTCTCTCCTCTCTAGTTTACTAGTCTAAGATTGTTGCTGGATTCTCATCAGTACATGTTTCCTAAATTTTTGTTTACTCCACAGTCTTGTCCCTTATCAGCCTCTGCTCCTTTAGATCTCACTTGCTGAAAAATTTCTGACCTTCTCCTCCATCCTTTTTCCTCAGAATGTATCCTTAAGTATCATAGCAGAGACCATACTACATGTTTTACAAATTTCTCTTTCATTTCTCTGTTCCTGGCCACAAAGGAAGACTAGATTTTCTAGGTTTGGTGTGTGTGACTGGGTTGACGGTCTGTGCTAGAGTTTGGACAATTGACCTACAGGTTTACCCTGCTCTGCTCTTTGAAAGTAGAAGCCTTCCCATGAAACCTCTTTTAAGCGGAAATGGCATAAACTGAAGAAGCAATTACCTTAGGACACATCTTGATAACAGATGCAGGAAATAAATTGAGATATAAAGCACAGATGCTCACACAGTGTAAAGCCGTGGCGACTTGATGCTGAGAGGCTGAGTGTAGTTTCTGAGGAAGGAGCTGGGTGGTGTCACTCTCTGTCAGGATGCATGCTGCTTCTGTAATGGCTTGCTGGACAACAAATGTGAAATGCTACTTTCATTCTTTACTTTTCTTAAAAGTGAAAATTCTCCTTTGGGTTAACGAAAATGGGTATTAATGTAGGTCTTCCATAAAAGCGAAGTAACATGAAGCAAACTTTACAAAGCAGGGGATATTTGCAGGACATAGTGTATTTGGAAGCTTAGTTCTAAACATCCTGTATAGATCTCCTCCCGCTCTGTGGTGACACTAGAATAAGTATTTATGAAAGCAACACCATAGAATGGAAAGCACCTTGTGTTACCATATGAGGATTGATTCCAAGGAAAGCCACTATGGCTACATTGCTCACAGTATGAACAATAAATCTATGTGGTCATCATTCACTGAGATTTCAGTTCATTTGTTACTACAGTATAAACTACCCTAATTGTGACTATTAAAAATGGGAAAATAAATGAAGAGATAAAAAGCGGTTGCAATGATAATACCCACGAAAAAGAAGCAGCAACATGTTACTTGGTTAAATTAAAATTATTCTAAATTTTATAAAATTTAATCTTTTAAATGTAAAATTGATGATGTGTTAAGATAATCAGTGTGGAAAAACAAAATTAAACCTAAGTTGTTAGTTTCAGGGAAAATTATACTCGAATGAAATGTAGAGAGAGGCACAGTTATTTTCCCTTATAGAAATCAAGAAATATCTAATATTCCAAAGAATTTCAGTTTGTATTGAGATACTTCATATGTACAGATTTCGCCCTGGTTTCAAATTATTCAAATTTTTTTCCCTAAGCCTAGCTGATCACTGATATCTCAGAATTATTCTCTCAGCCAATTATCCTGTAGGTCCTATCAAAAATCCATTAAGTATAGTTAATCTTAATACTAAATCTGATTTAAGAATATGTGACAAAGAGTCTCAAACAAATTACAGACAATTGCTGAGCTTGACTTAATTTAGATTGAGTTACAAAACATCTGAGTCTCACTCTGCACTGCAGTGTTCAGAACAACCTCATTCCCTTATAACCTCACCATTTGCGGTCTTCTCCCTTCTGCTTTCCACACATGCGTATCTTCTATACCCCAGCACTGCTTATCACCTGAAGCTCATTACAATCACCATTTAGTGTTTCCTTTATTCAAGAGCATTCTTGTATCCAAGTAATTATACCAATTTTCACTTAAAAGTAATTTGTTCCCTCTTTAGCTCTTTAAATTCCAAATTGTGCTTCCATCATTGGGATGCAAATTTTCAGCCTAGGATCATGTATGACCCACTCCTAGACAAATATAAAATTTTAATCAATAACATCACAGTTTTGGCATTGAAATTCACTTTAGAAATCATTTAAAACAACCTGTCACCCAACCACATCCCAGAGCGTGAGGTCTACCTTTTTCTTGACATAGTTCCAGGATGGGAACCTTGCCACTTTTTAAAAGAAACCTACTCTATGATTAGTAATATGGAATGTTTCTACTTAATACTTCTACCAGATTATCCAAATTCTGTCTTTGGTAACAAAAGTTGCTGAAATTTTGGGGAATCGAAGTGAGATTATCACATTGCAAAGTAGCAAGCTGAAACCCAAATAAAAATGCTAGATATATTATTCCAGAAATAAATTTACTGTACATTACTGTACTGTAATGTATGTATCCTTATCCCTCCTTAAGTCTCAGGCTTGCCCTGGTCATGTGCAATCTCTTATCATCAGCCTGTTGAAGTGAACTGACTGCAGTAACAGCCTCCCATACTTCCTATAAACATGTCCTTTGTTAGTATCTTCCCACAGTTCCTCTAGGCCAGGCCACATGACACGCCCTGGAAAGTAGCAATTATGAAGCAAGTGGAGACTAAGGGCTTGTGTGTGGAGGCTTGCCTTACGGCTATGACAGTAACTACAACTCTCCACATAAATAGGCACTGGTTAGCCTTCTGGAAAGAAGCCTCAGTCATCCCAGCCTCCCTAGCTGAAGCTATGATAAATCACCAGCCCTATTCAACATATCAGCTCACCAATGATACATGAGCAAGTTCAGGCAAGATCAGCCCAACCTTGCCTAGAAAATGCCCACCTGAACTCAACGCAAACATCCAGTCTTCAGAATATAAACACACAGTTCCTGTTTTAGGCATTTAGGTTTCAGAGAAGCATGTTATTCAGCAAATGTCAGCGGACAAACCACCTTCTGCACACGTTTCTAATCTTAATATGCATAACACTCCAGTTCGTCAATACCCTCCAATACAAAGAAGGCTCTGGGTTGATCTATGTTGGTATAAAACCTTATTAAAGTCCTCTGGTAAAGAAGAGCCATCTATCCCATGGCTTTATGCTTTAACAGCACAAAGAATTAACAGAAGCATTGAAACTAAATTTTACATTTAAATATAAGTTTCTTACTCTTTTCCATAATGGCTGCACTAAACTACATTCCCACCAGCAGTGTAGGAGGATTCCCTTTTCTCCACATCCTCTCCAGCATTGATTGATTGTGGACTTTTGAATGATGGCCATTCTGACTGGTGTGAGATGATACCTCATTGTAGTTTTGATTTGCATTTCTCTGAAAATTAGCGATACTGAGCATTTTTTCATGTGCCTGTTGGCCATTTGTATGTCTTCACTGGAGAATTGCTTGTTTAGGTCTTCTGCCCATTTTTGGGTTGGGTTGTTTGCTTTTTTTTTATTAAGTTGTATGAGCTATTTATATATTCTGGAGATTAAGCCCTTGTCAGTTACATCATTTGCAAATATTTTCTCCCATTCTGTATGTTGTCATTTTGTTTTGCTTATGGTTTCCTTTGCTGTGCAAAAGCTTATATAAGTTTAATTAGGTCCCATTTAAAATAATGCCATTTACAGCAACATAGCTGGACCTAGAGATCATCATTCTAAGTGAAGTAAGCCAGAAAGAAAGAAAAATATATGATATCACTCATATGTGGAATCTAAAAAACAAAGAAGAAGAAGAAGAAAAAAGGACACTATGAACTCATCTACAAAACAGAAACAGACTTGCATAGTAAACAATATTATGGTTACTGGGGAAAGAGGGTGGGAAGGGGTAGATTTGGGAATTTGAGATTTACAAATGTTAAACACCATATATAAAAATAGATTTTAAAAAAGTTTCTTCTGTATAGCACAGAGAACTATGTTCAATATCATGTAATAACCTTTAATGAAACAATATGAAAATGAATATATGTATGTATATGCATGACTGGGACATTGTTCTGTACACCAGAAATCGATGCATTGTAACTGACTACTTCTATTAAAAAAAATGATTCTTAGGCAAGGTTCACATTTCCAGTAATCTCTATAAGTAAAATTAATGTAGAGAAATTTGTTTTCTATAGAGAAAATTTCCTCAGTCATATATTTGTTTTTATTATTTGAATTTGATTTCTCATAAGGTATCCCTATATCTAAATTAATTTATAATATTTCTTATTTTCATTTATCACTTGTGCAATTACTTGAAAAACTTTGGTGGTTAATATAAAGTTATAGTTTCCATGGCTTCCAAAGCTTAGCTGTCCCATCTCTAATGCAGAAAAAAATCAACTAATTTTTCTTCGAAATACCAAGAAAATGTAAGCTCAAACTACCTATTTGAAGCTATGTTCTAAATGAAGAAGAATAAATGTTAAACAAAATAGGTCTTTGTTCATGGATGGCATTTTAAAAGGACTTCATGCAATTTTACAAAGAAACGCTACGAATGAGCAGCTATTATGAAGTTACACACGGCATTGGCTGGAGACACCAAGGGGTCATATGTGCATGGATTCAGCCAGCCCTATTAGAAAGTATGCTCAATTTGTTTTAGACATCACAGCTGGATGCAAAGGACTAATAAGGTAATCTATTATTTCATGATGTGCACTGGCAATCATAATTTTATTCTTTTACATTCTGTCTGCAGCATAGGTAACCACTAGAATATTGGGAGAATAAATGTGAACTATAACAGAAAATGGGGGCACATGGCTAGCACAATTCAGGAGGAAACATGGCTGGTCCTCATTTCTGGACTTAGTTTTCTATCCTGTACACACTATTTCAAGCTGTGCCACTAGCAGCCTAATTCAGATCTATTGACCTGTAAATAAAATTACATATTTGACCATTAAATTAACAAAGTAGATTAACTTTTAAAGGATGACATTACTCATTATACTTTGAAAAAATAAAAATCTTAATTAAAATGAAAATCTCATTCCACATTGAGTTCTTGTTAAATGGGCATTTTGAACCAGATTATCCTTTGGTTGCCAAGGAATGCTGAAATTGCTGCATGCTATGAATCATTGTCTGAAATAAAATGAAAAAAAATTATATAATTAACTCCATATGGCTTTTTCTTTAACTTATTTGATATAGGCCAAATTCTTACAATTTTCTCAATTAAACATCTCAAAATAAATTCTATTTAAAGAACCTACAAAAATAACCTCGCAAATTCAATATGGGAATATATGGTAATGGGTAGTTAAGAACATTCTGTGAATAATTAATTCTCCTTTGTTGGTTGATGATTTATCTAGAAAGTCAAAAATAGAATTAATAAAATGTCAAGTTCCAGAAAAAAAAGTAAGGGTATATAATTTTTACATGTCAGGATACATAATGTAGATTTTCACAGAGCTTTAATATTATCTTGTATTTTAAAGGTATTCAGTTTATTTATTTAAATAATGTTAAAATTAGATAGCACTATTATTTGAAATACACCTGAGGCTATAAATGAGAATTCTTTGTTTTAATTCTAGTCTGCCACAAAGTAAATTTGTATTTGTATGATAAAGATATTGATGACTTATCATTTATTATAATTTTAGAATAAAATAAAATTATAATAGCTGAGAAGAAATCTTTATCATAGGCCATTAATTTATTCAGATCATATTTAGACTTTCCTTTTCTTTGGTATTTTAAAAGTGAATTTATTTTGGTATTTGATAGATTTCTTTAATATAGGTTTTTATTGAAGTATAGTCTGATTACAATGTTGTGTCAATTTCTGGTGTACAGCACAATACTTCAGTCATATAGGAACATACATACATTCATTTTCATTTTCTTTTTCACCAAAAGTTACTACAAGATATTGAATGTAGTTCCCTGTGCTATACTGTATAAATTTGTTTTTCTATTTTATGCATATTAGCTAGTATCTGCAAACCTTGAACTCCCAGTTTATCCCTTCCCCTCCCTCCCCTCCCTGGTAACCATGTTTGTTTTCTATGTCTGAGAGTCTGTTTCTGTTTTCTAAATAAGTTCATCTTTTTTTTCCCCCATATATGAGTGATATCATATGGTATTTTTCTTTCTCTTTCTGGCTTAATTCACTTAGAATGACATTCTCTGAGTCCATACATGTTGCTGCAAATGGCATTATTTTATCATTTTTTGTGGCTGAGTAATAGTCCATTATGTAAATATACCACAGCTTCTTTATCCAGTCATCTGTTGATGGACATTTAGGTTATTTCCATGTTTTGGCTGTTATATTGTTTGTTTTCTGAGGGGGAGGTCATTAGGTTTCTTCATTGATTTCCACTTGGAAGAGGTACTGGGGATTGAACCAGTAAAGTCTTGGGTGCTGAACATGTGCTGTACCATTTGAGCTATACCCTTCCCCTTTGGCTGTTATAAATAGTGCGGCTATGAACATTGGGGTGCATGTGTCTTTTTGAATTAAGATTCCCTCTGAATATATGCCCAGGAGTAGGACTGCTGGATCATATGCTAAGTCTATTTTTAGTTTTTTGAGGAATCTCCATACTGTTTTCCATAACGGCTGAACCAAATTACATTCCAACCAACAGTGTAGGAGGGTTCCCTTTTCTCCACACCCTCTCCAGCACTGATTGTTTGTGGACTTTTGAATGATGGCCATTCTGACTGTTGTGAGATGATACCTCATTGTTGTTTTGACTTGCATTTCTCTGAAAATTAGCGATATTGAGCATTTTTTCATGCGCCTATTGGCCATTTGTTTGTCTTCACTGGAGAGTTGCTTGTTTAGGTCTTCTGCCCATTTTTGGATTGGTTGTTTGCTTTTTTTTTTAATTAAGTTGTGTGAGCTGTTTATATATTCTGGAGATGAAGCCCTTGTCAGTTGCATCATCTGCAAATATTTTCTCCCATTCTGTAGGTTGTCATTTTATTTTGCTTATGGTTTTCTTTGCTGTGCAAAAGCTTATAAGTTTAATTAGGTCCATTTGTTTATTTTTGCTTTTATTTTTATTGCTTGGTTAGATTGCCCTAGGAGAACATTGCTGAGAGTTTAAGAGAAGACACTATAAACCTCTTAAAAGAAAATATAGGCAAAACATATTTAGACTTTCAAAACAATTTTAGTTAACATATTTTAAACTTTTTCAAAAGAGTTGAGTAGGGACAAGTTGATCATGTGAAGTTCCTTTTGGATATATTATTCTGTTACTTTGTAATAAAAATGTCTTTAAATTATTTCTGACCTGGAAGTTAATTAAATAGAAAAATTTTAATATATAACTTATTCTAGTAACTTCAAACTTCTTAGTCACAATCTATAAAAAGTATATTTTATATTCTGATCCAGTATATAAACACACACACACACAAATCATGTATGTAAACAACACAATAAGTGTCATGCCTGAAGTGTCCTCATATTCCTTCTAATCCTTTTACTTTTTTTTCAGTTTTATTTAGATATAAATAACATATAGCAGGGTATAAGTTTTAAGATGTACAGTATAATGCCTTATATTTTTCTTTTATTTAGTTTTATGGTTACATTTAAGTGTTTAATAATCCATTTTAAATTACTTTTATGAGTGGTACAAGTTAAGGGTCTAGCTTCATTCTTTTAGATATGAATATCCAATTTTCCCAGCACCATATACTGAAGTCACTACATTTTCTGCAATGAGTATTCTTGGTTCCCATGTAAAATATTAGTTGAACATACATGCATGGTTTTATTTCTGAGCTCTTGATTCCATTCCATTAGTCCATGTGTCTGTTTTTTGCCAGTACCATACAGTTTTGATTACTATAGAATTATTGACATTTCCTGCTTTGTCCTTACTCAGGGTTGCTTTGGTTATTCAAGATCTTTTCTGGGCCCATAGAAATTTTAGAGTTGTTTTTCATGTTTCTTTAAAAAAAACTATTGGAATCTTAATAGGGGTTCCTTTCAATCTATAAATATCTTTGGGTAGTATGGAGATTTTAACAACGTTCTTCCAATCTATGAATAGCTTTTCATTTATTTGTATCTCTTCAATTTCTTTCAGCAACGTTTTATAGTTTTCAGTATAAAAGTCTTTCATTTCCTTGGTTAAATGTATTCCTAAGTATTTTATGGTTTTTGATGCTATTGTGAATGGGATTATTTTCTCTATTTATTTTTCATATAGTTCATTATTAGTGTATAGAAAAGCTACTGATTTTTTATGGTACTTTTGTATTCTGCAACTTTACTGAGTTTGACTAGATTTAGCAGATTTTTGTGGAATCTTTAGGATTTTCTATATATAGAATCACACCATCTGCAAATAGAAACAATTTTACTTCTTCCTTACTAGTTTTGATGTCCTTTATTTCTTTTTCTTGAGTAACTGTCTGGGACTGTCTAGGACTGCTAGTACTATGTTGAACAGGAGTAGTTAGAGTGGGCACCCCTGTCTTGTTCCTGATCTTACAGGAAAAGTTTCGACCTTTCACTCTTGAGTATGATGTCGGTTGTGCACTTGTCATATATGGACTTTAATATATTGAGGTAGATTTATTCTATATGTAATTTGTTAAGAGTTTTTGTCAGGAATGTAATCCTTTTACTTTAAACATTCCCTGGATCTTCACTGTCTTGTCTTCTATATCATCATCCAGCAGATACCTTTCAGGTTTATGTTTTTCAGTCAGACTAACTTCAGTTTTTCCTTATTACCTTAACTCCATTCATGCAATAGCTCCAAATGAGTCATCATAACTGATCTATAAAGAAAATAACAGACTTCCATTTCCTGTCCAGAATGTAATGAGAATGTAATGAATGTAATGTAATGTAGTAAAAAAAAAAAAAAACCTTAAAAATCAACACTTCTTAGATCCACCTGAGAAGTTAGGTTACAGGGTAGACTACTGTCCTGTCCACCCCTCCCACCCCCCCAAATTGGAGAGGCAGATAGGTGAATACAGAGAAATACAACCTACCAGAGAAGAAACTCACAAGCATAAACATCTGGGATAACCCAGTACCAGGGCAGGAAAATCTAAATTGTAACTGACAAATTGCTGGAGGCTCAGTGTAGACAATTCTAAAAGTTAAAACCTCCAGGGGGTACTAGTCATAGGGGGAGCTCCACACTTTTGTGAGTTGCATCTCTAGAATATCTACCAGCTTCTCTTGGTGAAGACTGGAGAAAAATTTCCCTTGTGATTCCAGCAGTAGGTGAGAAAAAGTAACCGTTTGGAAAGGCACCAGGGCACGCTGTTCTTCTAACAAGACCTGCCCTCAAGAGAAGCTATTTTGCCAGAACTTCACATGTTGGAATTCTGTCTAAGCCTAACTAAACATAGAGGAAAAGAAATATGGAACTCCAGTCCTCTCTAGCAATCCTGTCCCACCAAATGGTGGTGGGGAGGGAGGCACAAAGAGGGGAGACTAAACTGAAAGCACTTGTGAAGTTCACAACCCAGTGGCAGGGGCTCACTAAAAGACTGAGATGTAAGCATAGAAATGTATAGTGTTTCCCTTCCCCCACACCAGAACAGCACATTACTAAAGGGCTGTTTACCAATATTATTTTACTGAGTATATCGTGTCTGGCTTTCAACAAAAAAATCACAAGGCACACTAAAAAGCAAAAAGCAAAATTTGAAGAGATGATGCAAGCATTAGAATCAAACTGGGATATGGCAGTTATTTTTAAATTATCAGACCATGAATTTAAAACAACTATCATTAGTGTGCTAAGGTCTCTAATGGAGAAAGTAGATAACATGCAAGAATAAATGGGTAAAATAAGCAGAGAGATGGAAATTCTAAGAATCAAATAGGGATACTAGAGACTAAAAAGAAAGAATACACAAGGTTTTATCTATTACGATGCTCTGAGAAATCATTAAAATAATGTTTTTTGTGAAGTACATTAAAACAGTATTTCAAGGAGAACTTGATAAGCTACATTTGAAAACAAAGAATCATAGATATTAATTATGAATTAAATATGTTTTATTAAATAAAATCAAATTATCAGATGCTGAGAACTATGACTGAAACAAGCTTGAAAATTAAGGAAACTAATAATTTGTAAAAATTAAGTTGAAATAGCTAATGCAGTAACAATATTGAACAGTTTCAAAGTAACTGTGAAGCGTGTCATAATTGTTCCACCTGTATATCTATCCTTTCAAGATTACAGGTCAGATTTCCAGAATTGGTATTAATGTATCAGAATATATCAGTTTTTATATGCAAAATTTACAACTTAAGGAAAGATGTTTTTGTAGATAAAGGAGGAGAAAGCAGAACAGAAATACAAGAAATACAAGGAAGCATACAAAAGACATGAAAAACTTTGATCACATTTGTTTCAGTAAAAAATTTCACTTCATGGAACAGGATGCAAGGCATGAAATAAGTGAATCTTTAAAACAACAATGATGAAGTTTCTTCCCAATGTCATTATAAGGATCCCTGGTTTAATCTAATTTAATCTTCATCACTTTATGAGTGATGGCCAACGGGGTGCCTACTCCAGTTCTTTTTATTTTGTAGATGAGTAAACAGAGGCTTAGAGAGTCATACCCTCTTAGGTCACAGATCAAGTTAGTGGAGAGCTGGGCACAAACCTGAGTCATCTGACTCCAGTGCCTGTACTGCGCATCAGCTCCATTTATCCGTGCCCCAAGTCACTGCGGTATACCTATATTGATAGCTGGACTCCCTCAACTTGCTAGTCTTCCTCTGAAACTGTGCAATTTAAGGCTATCTTAGGCACCTCTCAGGCACCGAGGCTGTGGATTATCTGGCCATTGCTGGAGTAATGCTGTTCCCTGTTCTCCTTAGCCTGCCACTCCTCTGCTCTGCCATACCACAGGAATAGCTTAGCTGATTATGTTACTCTTGCCTATAAATCTTCAATGATTCACATTGATCTTCAGAAAAAAAAATACAGAATCAATTTGTTTTAATGAAAATAATCATAATGCTTTGCAAGAGTAAATTGCTACAGCTATTGCAACTATATCCTGTCTTTGTGGAAATAATTGATTATTTCATAAACTTAAATTGGTGGAAGTCTACTTGAGTGGAATGCAGATTGATACATGATTTTTCATTACAGAAACTTCCACCCTAATTTGCACTTAATATTACATTTCTTTTTTGTGTTCCCAATATTTAACTCATGGATAGGTAATGAATAAAGTAGTGTATGAATTAAAATATGGCAATATTTTAAATTTTAAAAACTTTATATTAATCACTATTCAGATTATATATGATATACCCATATGGACATTTAAATCTTAATATTGTGAGATGAAAATTAATCATTAACCAATCCCTTCAAAAAATATAACATTGTAGAGTATTTTCTCAAAACGTTACCATGGAAGGAGAAAAAAATTTACATATTAAATAACAATCACTTTTTATTTAAAAACATATAGACTGAAGTTTAAATGTATGTAGATTTCTCGTTTGGAGAAATTTTCTTATGGAAAAACATTTTTTCTGAATATTTGTTTAATGTTTAAAATTTTAGATTATTTGTTAAAAAGTTTAAATGTAGGGGGAAAAATCTTTAAAATCTTAGAGTAAAAGATGTTGAACTTGAACCTCTAGACTGCTCAGTTGGCAAGCTGAACTGAGAAGGAGCCACGGGTGAGAAACCTGCAGTCACACTCAAGTGAGTGTTGCTTTAGTTACCAAAGCAGATAACCAAAGGCAAAGAAGTAAGAATGAGGAACAATGTTAAAAGAGCAGAGAGTTGTTAGAGGACAGAGGCCAAAATGCTCCAGGCTTATGTAATTTGACTGGCAGAAAGCCAAACTAAGTTGTGTAAGATAGCCATAAGAAGAGGGTGAGAGAGAAGTTAAAGAAGTAGACATCAGATTCAGGCATTCATAAATACATTTGAAAGTAATTCTTTTAAACTGTACATGCCCTAGCTGAAGACTATGTCTATCAAAGGGCAGCAGCCCAGTGTCTGTGTGTGTGGGTGTTGTAGGACAGAGAAAAACAAAAAAGTGTGCTCTCAGGAATGAACTATAGACTCCATCATCTTCCTGAAATAACAGAATGTTTTGAATACTTAAGGAGAAAAAGAGTATCGAAGTGAACATTTGCTTGTCATCCTTTTCAGTTGACATACTGATTTACCTGCCATACACTGAAATGATGACAAAGTAAGAGTATATTGATGCAAAATAATAAATATGTTGTATAATGATTACCAAGACACTAGGTTTACTCAGATTCTCCTGAAACAATGTTTTCTACAGCATTTTAAAAAATTGTTCCTGTGTGAGTTAATAAAATGTTGTTTAATACAATCACGCTCACTCTTCTATCATTCCTTAAATGTGAACATCTCATCCTCCACATCCTGATTTACACATCAGCTTGATTCTCCTACAGTAACTATGGTGAAACAAACCAAAAAAAAAAAAAATCAGTTGCCTATCCAACAACCATTTCCGTTTTTCACTTCCTTATAGTTACTGATTTAGTTGGTGTGGGAAACAGTATGCCCTGTTCCAAGCAGTTAATCAGTTGGTTTAAGCCAGCTGTAGTAATCTCACCCTTCTTTGACGTTCTAGGAGTAATCAAGTGAAAAATTTCTGGGCAATGAGCATAAGGAGCTTAGGAATTTTTTTATCTGTAACATAAATGGAGAGAAGGGCAAGCATTTTCCCGCACCCACTTCATTTCCGCGTGTGTGACTCACTTTCGTCGGGGTGCAATGCTTGCAGTGTCACCAAGAACAGGGTGAAAATACAGAAGGCCCTAGCTTCCTGATGATATGCTGAGTTTCTGAACTAACCCTCTAAAATGCTTGCTTACACTTCACTGCTAAGTGACATCTACATTATTTAAGTCGCTTTCTGGATACTCTATTACCGGCAGCTGAAAGCATGATAATTGATATTACCTCAATATTCTTTAAAAACCAGATGAATGGAAAAGAGGAAATCTTTAATCAACAAATTAAAATTTTTGTAGGTATATTATTTGAGAATTATAAATGTTTTATTCAGTATAGTATTACCATATGGACTGGAAGTACTACATTTCACTATATTGCCTTATTATGTTATATTTTCCCCCATGGAAATAAGTTTTATTCTGCTGTATTGTAAAACTGCAAGAGATCAGACAGCAGATGCTGTACTGCACTGCCCAGACGACCCCTTCAGACTGACATTCATTCCCTCAGCTTCTGGGAGAGCTGCAGGCTAACAGCTCACAGCTATGAATTTCCCTGGCCAGCAGAGTTGCCTCCTCCAAGGATATGCCTTATCTTGAGGGCAGCTTGCCTCTGACTATTGAATGCAGAACATCACTGTAAAAAAAACAATACCAACTTCAGTGCTCCCAGGGGAATTGGCTGAAGCTTGTTTCCTTTGTATCAAAGTTTAAATTCTCTCATTTCAATCTTGCCTCTCTCAATCTCTCACAAGTGTTGTTACTGGGAGTACACTGCAATAATCCAGCTACTTCTTGTTTCTGATTTCTAGGGAATCTGACCTACATTTGGTGCCAAGAGTTACCTTAGGAAGCAGATTCTAAACTGGCTTTTGGAACCTGGATTTCCAGTCAGTCAGCTAGCAACGAAGACCAGCTCACTGGTCAGAGGAGCACTGACTGCCTTTGGCTTGCAGGTGTGTTGAAACTGTGGACGCTCTCATGGCGGATGAATTGGTATGCTACACCTATAAAGGAATGCGCTGGCGGATAGAATATCTAAGGTGTTTGTGAGACTTGGGGGAAAAAGTTACTCATAATAACTGTGGAAATTGGTGATTATATTGGAGGGATATATATGTATATATATGTATTTTGGAGGACAATAAAAGGTGATCACTCACCAACACAAGGTAAAATATGAGGGTGACATGGTCCCCTTGGGAGCTTATTAAAGGGACTACAATCCAGCAACCAGAGAACAGAGAAAATGCAAGATCTTGCCCCAAATTTTGTTATAAGGGTACTAAAGCTAATCAAATGAGTCTGACTAGGAAGTAGGGAGACCATCAGGTTTGGGATAGGAACCTCAGGATTACTGCACTCAAAGTTTTTGAAAGTCTGGGTTCCTCTGAACCCTCTGGGCTTACAGACGTGACCCACTTCTCTCGCTTAAACTAGCATTCCCTCCTTCCATTAAGTTGATTCAGAGGCCCCTGCCTTGACAGACAATATGCCACTCCCCTCAGGCTCTAGCCTCATCTTTTATCCTGGCCGTTTGACCAATAATTCACCACTAGAATTAAGTGGCAATATAATTTGGTCAGGAAAATGTCAGATATGTTAAGAAAGAAAAGTGATTATAACCTAAAAGAAACTGTATAACAGGTACCAGCAGAGTAGAGGGAATATGCTTGGGAACTGACCCTAAGTGTGCTGGATCAAGGAAAGTGGTATATAAAACTGGCTAAGTGATACCTTATCAATATGGGAGCACTCTCCCACAATATGGGATTTAATGCCCTGATAGGGTCCCAGGAAACTGTGCTAATGCAAATCTAGGGTGGCTCTTGAAAGCAGCAGTGATTGATGACCTACCCTGTGTAAAGCAGAAATGCCAGAACTGCCTTGATGGAGAGTAAAAGAAGAGATCGTTGGCTTAGAGAAGCTAATGTACTAGAGTAGATACATAGCATAATGTCAGAAAATCCACAAACTGACTAACATCAGTAAGAGAATCCAGAGGACACTCCATTTACTACAGCAATAAAGAATGCTCTAGGGAGAGCACACCAGCTTTACTGGTAATCACAATAGGGGCTGTCCTCTGTAGGCCAGGGATGAGAGTAGATGATGCTATTACAGAATTGAGTCCCCTCACAGTAGAGGCCAAGTAAAGGCACAATTGTTGAGCCTAAGTGTTGGCTGAGTGGCCATGTCAGATGGTAGCCAGGGGAGTCTTAGACACAGAGCAATGGAAATGATTACTAGGTACAGAACAACCCTAGGCACGAAATAGAAAGGCAGCAAAGATGTTACTCATTCTGTAAGAAATCAAGGTTGAATACCAGGAGCTTAGAACAGCTGATCCTCAAAAAAGTTAGAAGACCTTAGCCAGTCAGGCTTGGAACCCATTGCCTGAGAGACCAGATTCCCCAAGAACAAGGACCTGCAAGGCTATGGCAAACATGCAAGGTCATAACCTTGCATGCCTTCCCCAGTGGGACCTATGATCATTTATCCATGTAAAGTGTGCATAGATTAAAAGGAACTTGAGCAGAGAATAATACCCTGACATTTCAAGGACTGCTGCATACAGGGTCTGAGTTGAAATTCATTCCTTGTGACCAGAACTGTCAGGAGAAGATATGTTCCTATTATACCATGGGGCCAAGAAAGAATATGTTTGCCAGGGAGGTGATCCATGGTGTCTTCTATGGGTATTCCCCTGCCCAGATTTTATCATAAATTGACAAATATAGTGGATACAGCCTGAAAAAGGCATGATGAGTGAGGGTGGAGAACTTTTAGGGATGAGGGTCTGGATCGCCCCACTAGGTAAGTCACCTAAAACCATCAGAGTTTCTAAACAAAGAATGAGCAGTAGAGAAAAGATGAGATCAGTTGCAGTCCTAAGACTAAATACAGTGGGTGGTTTATAATTTGTCCTATTAACCTTTCTCCTGTTACTTTCCCCAGGAATAGGGAAAAATCAGAATTCCTGAGAATCCCTTCAAAGATGGGATCAGTTGATTACATGAAGCAAATGGGTCTTAGTGGTGCAAAGGGTGAATTACAGTAAATGCTATGGCTTTCCTCCCAGATAATCCTTAGGGCTAAGGCATTCACTTTCCCAAAACTGCCTTCCACTAAAGGAAACTGCCACACTCGAGGCTCTCTCCTCTTCCCATGGGCAGTTGTCATTTGTGTCCAGTCAATACAGGGGTATGAAATCTAGATCACTTTGCCTAAAACAAGGACATCTCAGATTCAGAGTTTCCTGTAGAACATTACAACCTCCCCTCATCCCAGTCTCTTCCCTTTTTAGTGGGAGTTGATCTGAGAACATCCCCTAGTAAACTACAGGCATGCAAATCTCCATTTCACAGTCTGTTTTCCTGGAAAGACTACTCAAGACAGAGGTCATTCATTTTTACTTTCAGAATTCTTAGAATATTTTTGGACATTCTGTCATACAGTTTTGCTGAGGAAACTCTAAATACCAGAGTTGAAATGCACAAGTCCTTTCAAAGTTATCCATTCAAACCATATTTAAGAAAGTCCAAATAAGATTTTCTTTGACATAGCCGACATCTCCAATAGTTATCAGAGAGCACGCATTTCCATATACATTAGCATTAAAATTAGATGCTAGACACCTTTGGTTATACATAAGGATTGATTCTGTAGTGAAAGGAGGTCTGATGTATACCCAGGGCCAAGTATACCTACCCAGAATGTCTTGTCTTATAAAAAATAAGGTAGGAAAGGGAGGGGGATGAGGTGCTGCTAGATACATTAGACTGAGAAGAACAAAGAAAGGATATTTTCACAGCTTGGACTACATTCAGCAGACAGAGGGAGTTAGGAGATCTGAATTTTACTTCCATTGCCTCTGCCAGAGAGCAGAATCTTCAACCTAGAAAAAGTAAGATAGATGTATAATCTGAACAGAAGCTAAAGATGATTGAGGAGATAGTAAAAGAAAACTTATATGTTCTTCAGGGAATTCAATCTCCAACCACAGAAACAATTCTACCAGGTCACTGCAAAGAGCTGTAGTGAGATTGTAAAGGCAATGGTAGTAATTTCTGAGTAATCATGGCTAGCTGGAAATTGTGAAAGAAAAGTATGGGGGAAATGATATTTCAATTTTTGAAAGGGCAAAAATAATGGAAAAATTTATAACCTTGTGAACCTGGAACTAGGCCAGATCTTCAAATGGATTATTTAAAGAAGAGCCTGTAAATATTTCAAAAGGGAAGTAGTAATGGCTGGATATCAGAATGCTAGTCTGGTATCAATTCGTTTATTGACTCATACATTAGAATGTCAGATCAAGTGGACCCCATACATAGAGTATTTCAGAATTTCAGCAGGACATTAACAAAGTTTCATGGTAATTATACACACAAAATAAATCCATGAGCTAGATGAAGATTGAAATTTCAAATAATAAGAACACAATACACTCAGGTCAGCTGGGAGGAACATCCAGATCACTGTGGCTCAAGTTTCTTCCACGGCAAAAAATTAGGACATACTTTTTATATATTTTCCACAATGATATACATGGCCCATATATCACTTTTAAGCATAGTAACAAATTGAGAAAAAGACAAAAATTCAGAAGATTTCTATACATTATCAGGCTAATATTAACCCAACAAATGAGATTATACATAAAAAGCTAAGTATTTAAGTAGCAATATTCCATGGTGAGAGCACTGGCTTACTGCTGCTGTTCACATCAAAGAGACTGGGGTTTCAGCTGATGACTAGAAATATTAAGTAAATCATTAGAAGAAGCATTCCAAAAGGATAATTCACAGGTCTGCCACCTTCATAGTAGGATTATTATCCAAATCAAAACAAAGAGAGTCCCAGCTATGGACTTGTGAAAGTGAGTCTTGAATCGTGTGTATGGTTCTGTTATTAGTTAAGAGAAAAAGAAAAAAAGAGCACCAACATTAAACATTTATTGTACACCAAGCACCATATTAAAGTCCCCAGAGCAGCCAATATTTTTTCATTTAATTTTTGTAATAATTATTTGAAGTAGATAAAAGTATTCTGGTTTTACAGCTGAACAAGCCAAATCTCAAATTGTTTAATAAATTTGGCTAAGCAAACAAAATTGTATGTGACAGAAGTAAGATTTAAGCAAAGTCTGTCAAACTCCAAAACTTTCTAACTTAAACCCTGACATAAGACTCTTATGTACTGATATAAAACTCTGAATGTCCTTAACAAAGAAACTCAAACCCATGGAGAGTGTGGCTTTGTAATCTTTAATACCTGACCTCTTAGCACTTCTTTTACTATCATTGTGACTATTGTAGCAGAGTCATAATTCTCCTGGTTTGCGTTAGGATATTTTTTTCTTCCCCTGCATGGTCGGTTCTCTCTTCTCTCTCTGGCAGAGCTCGCTTGCTTGCTTTCTCTTTCTCTCTCTCTCTCACTACCTCCCATGAGTGTGACTTAATGCCAAAATATTACTTACAGCAAACAGAACTATAAGACAAATGCATATGTCCTCCACTGTTTCCAATTCATTAAGATTCACACCTAGAGTTTAGTGAGTATCATCATCATATCACATGATTCCTTAAGTAAGCTTATTCTATATATTTTTGATAGCAAATGCTTTGAAACGATTGATAAACTGCTTTAGATTCCTTAACATTATTTAATTGCAAATACTTTTACTAAGTGATGTCTTAGGGATTCCTTCTGTAACTTTCTGTTTATACACACACGTTATTTTATAGTTTTTTTTAATTTCAGTTTCTTAAGATTTATCAGGATCACTATAATACAAAATCCAGCTGAAAGTGGTGAGTGAGAATTCTGCAAGACCAAATGCCTTAACTCCATGCAGACCCTCAGGTTGATAAACACAATTGAGAATCATTGAAGCAAATAGCCAATAATGACAGAGGTAAACAGGTAGATTTTGAATCTACTGGCTTTAAAAAATAAATAATATTTATATCACAAGACATTTATTTTTGACATGAGGTCTCTTGACTCATAAGACTGCAGGCTTCAAGCAGGTTACTGCATTTATGTTTGACCTCAGTCCACGATAGATTCCTGGAATCCTTTGAGGTGTTCATTTAGGCCGTGGAATACAAACGCCACCAGTCCTTCAGTTTTGGCCTACTACCTAGCTTCAGGGTGCCTGACCTACACGGTTCCCCGGTGCTATTCACTGTCTTGCCCTCTGCGTTTAACTAGATATTCCTTCACTGAAGACCCTGAAGCATTATAACAGCAGCATCTGTTGTCTGGCTGGCTCAAGAGTAATACTTTTCAAAACTTGTGTATTTAAATTCTGCTGCTTGGTAAAAATAATGGACAAAAATTTCTTTACACCATGTTTAGAGACGCTTCTTATACTTTGATACGGTAGAGAATCTGATTCACAATTAAACTGGCACATAATAAACTAGTACTAAAATATTTAAATGTTACATTAATGAGTGTCCCAGGTTTTGAGAATATAGTGTAGTGGGTTGTGCCAAGCTGTGGACTTTTTATGTTATTATAGCTTCTGAGTTCCCACAGAGGCAGTGGCTTCATAAACCAGAAAATAACTCAGCTATCAAAATCCTAATCCTCAAGGGATTCACATTTGGAATAGAAAGTTTGTGTTATTCACTGGAGAAAAGAATTATTAAATGCCTAAGTATACCATGAAAATGGAATAATTTTCCAGACTTTAAGCATGGACTGTGGTTTTCTTACTGTGCCCTATGATGTTTTCTTTATTAATGATTTATATTTATGAAGTGAAATAAGATAACTCTAATCTGTTAAATATGAATTTAAGCATTTTCCTTCAATTTTTGAAACTATGAAGCCAAAGAAGTATCTCATATTGGTTTATTTTAAGAGGAAAAGACAAAAATACTATGAAAATTTAGTGTTTCTCTGTTAAGAATAGATTCCGATCATTTTTCCATCCTTAAGTATTTATTGCATTCTGCTGTAAATTGCTTTACTTGATATAAACAGTAATGCTGACTTACTACAACTTGTGCTATACTTACGTTGCTTGGCTCACTATAGCCTCTGTACATGTTAATGTGTTTAGAAATGCTGTCACTGACACACATAGGAACCATATGTAGTATTTGCTGCAGTGGTACTGCTGGAAGAGGTTAACAGCTGTTGCCATGGAGCACAGAAACCAATAGAAATGAAAATCTAGCTTAAGTTATTTGAAAAGTGAAAATTATTACAGTGACATTAATGATGAGTATACAAACCTAGAATTATATATAGCATTCTCTTCCTTTCTCTCTATATATGTATGTGGTTGCCACTCACTATTAATCATCCCAAAACCCAAATTAATTGAAATACCAATGATATGACTTATCTGTGCTAAGCACTTAGTTCTAACGGAACCCTTATGAGGTAGACATTTTTATTACCCATTTTACAGTTTAAAAGTCTGAAATTAAGAATTTAAGGAATTTTTCCCATGATCAGTCAGCAGATAAATGGAGTCAAGATGAAAACCAAGGTTGTTGACTTGAGTTTTCCTGTTCTTGAATATGCCCTTATTATATTCTAAACAGAGCCTTTCTTCTTTAAGGAGTCCCATATTTAATCAAATATATTTTAAGAATATAAAGAATATGTGTGTATGTATGTATATATATATATATACACATATACATACATATGTGTGTATATGTGTGTGTGTGTGTGTGTATATATATATAGTGTATAAAATAGCTACAGCAAGAAAAAAGCCTCAGGAAGAATGATTTAAGTTCTGGGCAAAATAGGGTGGTTTAGAATATGTCTATAAATAAAATGATACAGAATCTAATCTTCCAAATAAAGCTATGTCACAGTTTTCCCTCATACATTAATTCAAGGAAAAAGTATTTATTTGGCACCTCATGAGATACTTTGGGAACAAATGAGGATGAATCAGATACCAGCCTATCTTCAAAAATCTTGTTATAATAAAAGAGATAATGTATTACACAAAGAATAAGAGCAGAATATAATAATGAAATGCCAGAAGAAAAGTATAAATAAAACAAATGCTGTGGGAGTTCTAACAGGAGAGACATCGACTTGGAGGATGAGGAACAATTTCATTAGAAAAAGAGGAAAAGTACCATTTCCGCTAGCTGTGTGAATATGGACATATCAAAGTGGAAGGAAAAGAATGACCACAGAGAAGGAGGCAGTATTTATATTCAACAAGATGTGTTAAGGAGCAGAGGGGGAGGTAATTTTAAGGAAGTCTGGAAGCTGGGAGGCTGCAAACTTCTATTATTAGCAGGAAATCATATGAAGATGTTTCTGTAGGAAACCAGCATGTTCAGAACTGTACATCAGGGCAGCAGTGTGTAACAAGGACCAGGGTGGGAATGTCTAAATCCTACCTAGTAAATGATAGCTACTTTCATACGTGCAGCCTAGACTTCTAATTTAATGGTAGGTACCATATTGCATAGACATTTACACATCTCTCTGGTAGAGAACAAAAGGAGTATTAATTTTGTTGTCGTGTAGAGCAGAGATCAGCAAACTAGGGTTTATGGGACAAAATCTAGCCTGCCACTTTTTTTCTGTAAAAAAAAAAAAAATACAGCCATGCTCATTCCTTTATGCATCATCTATGGCTGCTTTAACTCTGTAACTGTAGAGTTATATAAATACCACACAGAGCATGTGACCATACCACTGTCTCAGTCAAAAATGGAAAGATGAGTTTCAATCGAATCAGAAAGCATTTTGAATAATAGTTCCAAGAAAATCCTGAGAGAACACATTTCTTTGTATAAATGAAATACCCCTATGTGTTTATATAAATAAGTACCTCATGTATTTCATTCATTTCATTTGTCTGAATGGCACCCATGGGCATTTATCAGTCACTGTGTCTACCTGGGATCTACCTATGGAATGTCCTTGTGCTCTTTCTGCATTTGTTTGTTTTATACCTTTTGCAGTTATCTTGTTCTCTTGATTTCATTGTTCCTGTTTCCCTATGTTGTTATGCGTTTATTCTTTTATGGAGGGATACAAATGTAGATATAATTATAAATATAGATATATAATTATGAGTGTGACAATGGCAACGGATATGGGTATAGACAGATACATATCTTTTCTACTTGAACTCTTAATATATAAGACATTAGAGATATTTTTTTCAAGACAATAATTCACACATAGCTAATCTCAGGCATCTCGCCTCCACTCTAGAAGATCATATTCTTTCCTTAGTCATGAAACTTCCAATGGAGTTTTGCTTCTTTTAGAAGTTACATTAGTTTCCTAGGACTGAGGTAATACATTGAAACATAACTAGTGACTTAAAACAACAGACTTCAATCCCATATCTGTCCCTTTCAGTCCAGGCTGTCAGTGTTTCTGCTGGTATAAAATTCTCAAAATCCTATTTGTTTTCTGTGAATTTTGAGGCGATCCATGCCATTAGACACTGAGATTCTCCATAGATCCTTTCTGGATAATTCCATCTTTATTCCTGGCTTCCGCTGAGTTGGTTGCTGGATCCATAAATCACATGCCTAATCACATGCTTAACTGCTACCTTAGTAAATAGTTTTTCAACTACACACTTGGCCCTGTTACCAGGGTATACTATCTGGATGGGCTGAGAATTTTCCAAATCATCAAGTGCTGGTTCCTTTTCACTGAACAGTTCATTACTCAGTTTATCTCCTTCCTTTCAGAATATACTATAAGCAGAGAGGAGAAATCAGGCTGTACCATCTAAACCTGGCTTAGAAATCTCCTCAGCTAAATATCCAAGTTAATTGCTTACAAGTTTTATCTTCCATTCAACAGCAGAAAACAATCCAGCCAAGTTTTATGCCATTTTCCAACAAGGATGGCCTTTCCTTTGGCTTCCAATAGCATATTTCTCATTTCCATCTGAGGCCTCCACATTTGGGTACTTGGTACAGTAGTACCCAGCTTCCCAGTACCAAAATCTGAATTTGTTTCCTTAGTAAAAATTGGAGGCTTAAAAAAATCAAAAATCTTTGTCTCACAGTTCTGGAACCTGGAAGTTCAAATCAAGTGTCAGCAAGGCTATGTTCTCTCTGAAGGCTAGGGATGGAGTGGGCGGTGATTCTTCTTTTGTTTCTCCCAGCTTCTGTTAATTATCAGCAATCTTTGGTTTTCCAGTCTGTCTCCATTTTACACTGCCTTCCTTCTTGGGTGTTGGTGATTCTGTATCCAAATTTCTCTCCTCTTATAAGGACACAATTCACACTGGATTTAGGGCCTATTCTAATCTTAACTTGATTACATTTGTCAAGACCCTACTTCCAGATAAGGTCACATTCACAGGTTCCAAGTGGACGTGAAGTTTGCAGGGACATGCCTCAATTCAGTATATAGGTTAATAAAACTATGTTGAGAAACCCATGGAAATTCCTTTTGAAATGGCCTAACTAAAATATTTAATTCTCCCAGCAAAAGGATTTAGATGACTCTCTGTTAACACTCATTAACCCCTTCACAAAAAGAAGACAATTCAGGCTTTATGTAAGTCATAAGTCATGTATGGGTCTTCTCTTTTCTGGAGGAGATCCAAACATGAGGGTTTAGGAGGCCAGGTCTGCAATATCTTACTATGTGAAAGGGAAAAAAAAAACTATTTTTAATGAATAAATTCTCAGGAGAATTGACATCAGCTACAAAAACCTAAATTCAATCTGCGCTTGGAGGCCATTTGTGCCTCTGAGGGTATTAGTTACCTCTTAGACACCAGCTTGATCAAACCAAACAAAAGAATACAAAGCATCCCAATCTCTCTTCCTCTCTTAAGCCACTTTATTGCAGAGGTTGCTTGGCTTCAAGGATTGGTGGACTGTGCCAAGGGTCTTTGTGTAAACATCAGGTTTTGTTATGGGTCTATATGACAACAGATCTCCTTCCTTTCTAAATGATTATGTTGGCATCAGGATATGAGCTGCCTTCATCAGTCACAGATCAAACTCCAATACGAACTGGACTACACATTCGCTAAAGAGAGACTTCCTGAAGGGAAAAGAATTGGCACCTGATGTGCTGGACGGGTTGCCAATACTCTTGTTTTATTTCTGTGCATCATTTTATGCCATTCCAATATAATGTGTGACTGATCACCCCAAGATTATATCTCCCTTTCAGCACATTCTACCCCAAAGCAAATCTAAGATTGTCACGCTACATACATTGTGAAACTTAGCTCTGCTAATGCAACAGCAAATTAATAAAAACAGCAAGAACCATTTACAGTTATTAGGTTGCCATTCATCTATTTAGATATTTATTCTTTTTTTTTTCATTAATTGCATGCCTACTACATGCCAGTTATCTCTGCATATGAAAAAGAGTCTGATTTCATTCTTCTTAAAACTTAGTTTTAATAAAAAAACAAAAAATTTATTCTACAGGATTTTTAATGGTTTTTACTCTTGTACATAAAACACTAACATAGTGTTTGATTAATCTACCTTGAATAAATAATCTGCAGACACATTCTGCATTCAAGAAGGTTTGGAGTTTCTAGAATGTTAGCACAGACAAACCTCTTGTGGCATACATTTTCAATTTTAAACATGCAGGAAATCCTCCACAGAATAGAAAATAATTCACCTTTATCACAGTAATGGTCAGTATAATTTCAAACTTCAGAAGGGTCTACTATATTGCCTATTTTAATGGAAATTTTCACCAAGAGTAGATAAATCAACATCCTGAATCTCAAAAAATAAAATAGAATTGTCTTCCAAGTAACTTCAATATGTGCATATTCTTTTTTTTCTTTGCTTATTACGCTGCTATGGTGATTTTGTGTCATATGCCATGCTAATTTGTTCCCGTACTTTAAAAAATCAAAGTAAATTAAACTGGTGAACAAACATACAATTTGCCAATTAGCATAATAACAATTATCATAATATGGCAGGGAAAATCAAAGAGAAGTAATATATAATCTTAATTTATTATCAGTGTGAAGAAAGCGTAACTGGCACTAATCCCCTGCAAAAAAAAAATCCTCAACAGAGATGTCTGAATCTATCAGAAGATACTTGTTCCTGCTTCATTAACACTCATTAAGATCTGTGCTTTAATAATATTGCTGTCTTTCAGTCATACAGTTAAAGAAAAAAAAATCCTTACAAAGAAAAAAAAAGGAGAAATCAAAATTTAAAAAACATCAATTCAAAAATTCCACCTTATTTAATTTCATTAGTTTTCTCCATAATATAATTATAAATCTAAAAATCCAATTTCTTTTTTGTTTGTATGACTTGAATTGTTACCTTAAAAGTGTAGTCAATCTATTACACATCTATGCACAAATCCTTAGTTAAATCATTTTGTGCACACACTTCTGAACAAGTAACAGTGTAAATCTCTTCCGTTTCAGTTCACAAAACACTGCTGCCTTTTTTTTTTTTTTTTTTTTTTGGTCTGTGACAATGTATTATGTAGGTCGATTAGCAAGACAAATGAAAAGTAGAGGATACAAAATACGGACCCAAATTCAGAAGAGGTGATTAACTTCTTCAGTTGAATGGAGCATGAAAATGTAATTCCAGATTTTCTTCTTTATTTCTTATAGTTGTCATACCACACAAGAAACTTCTATGGCAATTGAATCCCAAGAGTAAAATGAACCAGTATTACTTTAATTTAGCATGTTTGCTACGGAGTTGCCATGATGTCCTACAGTTATGTTTGTAGTACAAGATTTCGTTCTTCACAAATTTCTAACAAGCAGATTTCAAAAAATATTTTATTATATTTTAGATAGATATTCAAAACAGTTCTTGTTTTTCATTTTAAAGTCTCCAATGTATCTCTTCAACTGACTAGGTTTTTAAATTTTATTTTACTAAGCAAGATAGCTTAATATTCATGTTATAAAATAACAGAGAGAAAGTGGAATGTTTTCATATTAAATGATGTAATTTTCCTTAACATTTGTATTTTCTTGTTGCTCTATTTTTGTATGTAATGACTGTCTATATAGATAGATAATTGTCTATAATCCTTATCATAGGTACACTTTTTGCTGTAGAGCTCATATGTGTTATTTTTAAATTAATTCCTATTTAGTAATGGTATTTGTTCCATAATGAATATCTTATTTTTTCTTATATTTATGAGTTACTTCTGGTGTGGAAAATGCAATTTTTGCATTTAACTAGTATTCAACAAAATTACTAAACTTTTAATTATGAAGTTACTCAGTAGTTATGTGTATACATAGACAATCATATACTATGGCAATGTTAACTTTTTTCTTATTTTCCTATTCTTATATTTTTCAGTTATTTTTATTGTCTTACTAAGTTGGCTAAGACCTCCAGGAAAATGCTGGATAAATATCCAATTTATGAATATAAGTCAATGGTAATGTCCATTTCTTGATTTTACAGGTAATGATTTTTATACTTCCTCATTTAATATAATGTTTCCTGTAAATTTTGGGCTCACATTGTTTATAAGGTTATGGAAGTTCTCTCTTTGTCATAATTTGCTACTTTTCTCATGAATGGATGTAGAATTTTATCATAGGATTATTTTCTGCACCTACTGATGTAGTCATTTTTCCACCTTTTGTTTATATTTATTTAGCACAGTATAATGTAATCATTTTTTGTTTTCCCCTAATCTTAAACAACCTTTGTATTCCTGGACAAGCCCAATTGGGTAAGGATGTAATTTTATCTTAAATCACTGATGCAATCTAATTCCTATTCTTCTACTAAGGATTTCTGCATCTATGTTCATGAAATTGTCTGCAGTCCTCTCAATTTCCTAACCTTGTATGGTGGGCAGCCTTTAAAACAGTCTTCCTTGGATCCCTGCCTCCTGGTATTCACACATTCGTGTAATCCTTCTCTGTGATGTGGACAGATTATTGCAGAAGGGATGGGATGCCGCTTTCAATATCAGGTTCTAGAAATACTGTGACTTCCATCTTGGTTACTCTCATGCACACTTCTCTCTCAGATACTTTGTGGTGAGCAGCCCTGTGCAGAGAACGGTGCAGCAAGGAATCATGTCTTCCTCCAACACCAGTGAGTACTCACCACCTGCCAAGAGCCACGTGAATGAACTTGGAAATGGATAATCCTCCAGGTAAGTCAGGTAAGTCCTGAAGTGATTGTAGCCCCTTTCAGACACCTTGATTATAGCCTAGAGAGAGATCCTGAGCCCGAACCTTACAGATAAGCAGCTGAGATTCCTGAGCCACAGAAATAGATAATAAATGTTTATTATTCCAATCACAAAGATTTGGGGGAATTTTTACATCTGGTTTTGGAAATAAATTTATACTAGCATTAAAAAATTTTATTTCCCTCTTTCTCTACTCCCTCTACTTTTCTACTCTTGATGAGTTTGTTAAAGATTAAAACTATTTCTTTTTTTAACATTTTTTATTGATTTATAATCATTTTACAATGTTGTGTCAAATTCCAGTGTTCAGCACAATTTTTCAGTCATTCATGGACATATACACACTCATTGTCACATTTTTTTCTCTGTGAGTTATCATAACATTTTGTGTATATTTCCCTGTGCTATACAGTGTAATCTTGTTTATCTATTCTACAATTTTGAAATCCCAGTCTATCCCTTCCCACCCTCCACCCCCCTGGTAACCACAAGTCTGTATTCTCTGTCTGTGAGTCTATTTCTGTCCTGTATTTATGCTTTGTTTTTGTTTGTTTGTTTATTTTTATTTTTGTTTTATAGATTCCACATATGAGCGATCTCATATGGTATTCTTCTTTCTCTTTCTGGCTTACTTCACTTAGAATGACATTCTCTAGGAGCATCCATGTTGCTGCAAATGGCATTATGCTGTAGGTTTTTATAGCTGAGTAGTATTCCATTGTATAAATATACCACATCTTCTTTATCCAGTCACCTGTTGATGGACATTTAGGCTGTTTCCATGTTTTGGCTATTGTAAATAGTGCTGCTATGAACATTGGGGTGCAGGTGTCATCCTGAAGTAGATTTCCTTCTGTATACAAGTCCAGGAGTGGGATTCCTGGGTGATATGGTAAGTCTGTTCTTAGTCTTTTGAGGAATCTCCACACTGTTTTCCATAGTGGCTACACCAAACTGCATTCCCACCAGCAGTGTAGGAGGGTTCCCCTTTCTCCACAGCCTCTCCAGCATTTGTCATTTTTGGATTTTTGAATGACGGCCATTCTGACTGGTGTGAGGTGATACCTCATTGTAGTTTTGATTTGCATTTCTCTGATAATTAGTGATATTGAACATTTTTTCATGTGCTTTTTGATCACTTATATGTCTTCCTTGGAGAGTTGCTTGTTTAGGTCTTCTGCCCATTTTTGGATTGGGTTGTTTATTTTTTTCTTATTGAGTTGTATAAGCTGCTTATATATTTTGGAGATCAAGCCTTTGTCGGTTTCACTTGCAAAAATTTTCTCCCATTCCGTAGGTTTTCTTCTTGTTTTATTTCTGGTTTCCTTTGCTGTGCAGAAGCTTGTAAGTTTCATTAAGTCCCATTTGTTTATTCTTGCTTTTATTTCTTCTAGGAGAAAATATTTGAAATGTATGTCAGATAATGTTTTGCCTATGTTTTCCTCTAGGAGGTTTATTGTATCTTGTCTTATGTTTAAGTCTTTAATCCATTTTGAGTTGATTTTTGTATATGGTGTAAGGGTGTGTTCTAGCTTCATTGTTTTATATGCTGCTGTCCAGTTTTCCCAACACCATTTGCTGAAGAGACTGTCTTTATTCCATTGTATATTCTTGCCTCCTTTGTCGAAGATGAGTTGACTAAAGGTTTGTGGGTTCATTTCTGGGCTCTCTATTCTGTTCCATTGGTCCATATGTCTGTTTTGGTACCAATACCATGCTGTCTTGATGACTGTAGCTCTATAGTATTTTCTGAAGTCTGGGAGAGTTATTCCTCCAGCCTCTTTCCTTCTCTTCAGTAATGCTTTGGCAATTCTAGGTCTTTGATGGTTCTATATAAATTTTATTATGATTTGTTCTAATTCTGTGAAATATGTCCTGGGTAATTGGATAGGGATTGCATTAAATCTGTAGATTGCCTTGGGCAGTGTGACCATTTTAACAATATTGATTCTTCCAATCCAAGAGCATGGAGTATCTTTCCATTTTTTAAAGTCTTCTTTAATTTCCTTCATCAATGGTTTATAGTTTTCTGTGTATAATTCTTTCACCTCCCTCGTTAGATTTATTCCCAGATATTTTATTACCTTGGGTGCTATTTTAAAGGGGATTGCTTCTTTACTTTCTTTTTCTGTTGATTTATCATTAGTGTAAAGAAATGCAACTGATTTTTGAACGTTAATTTTGTAACCTGCTACCTTGCTGAATTCTTCAATCAGCTCTAGTAGCTTTTGTGTGGACCTTTTAGGGTTTTCTATATATAGTAACATGTCATCAGCATATAATGACACTTTTACCTCTTCTTTTCCAATTTGGATCCCTTTTATTTCTTTCTCTTGCCTGATTGCTGTGGCTAGGACTTCCAGGACTATGTTGAATAGGAGTGGTGATAGTGGGCATCCTTGTCTTGTCCCAGATTTTAGTGGGAAGCTTTTGAGTTTTTCACCGTTGAGAACTATGCTGGCTGTAGGTTTGTCATATATAGCTTTTATTTTGTTGAGATATGTTCCCTCTATACCCACTTTGGTGAGAGTTTTTATCATAAATGGGTGTTGAATTTTATCAAATGCTTTTTCTGCATCGATTGAGATGATCCTGTGGTTTTTGTCCTTTCTCTTGTTGATGTGATGTATTACATTGATTGATTTGCGTATGTTGAAACAGCCTTGTGTCCCTGGGATGAACCCCACTTGGTCATGATGTATAATCTCTTTTATGTGTTGTTGGATTCTATTTGCTAAAATTTTGGTGAGGATTTTGGCGTCTATGTTCATCAGTGATATTGGCCTATAATTCTCTTTTTTTGTAGTGTCTTTGCCTGGTTTTGGTATCAGGGTGATGGTGGCTTCATAGAATGAGTTTGGGAGTATTCCCTCCTTTTCAATCGTCTGGAAGAGTTTGAGAAAGACTGGTATGAGTTCTTCTTTGTATGTTTGGTAGAATTCCCCAGTGAAGCCGTCCGGTCCTGGACTTTTATTTGTAGGGAGGTTTTTAATTGCTATTTCTATTTCCTTTCTAGTGATCGGATTGTTCAAGTGTTCAGTTTCTTCTTGATTCAGTTTTGGTGGACAGTATGTTTCCAGAAACTTGTCCATCTCCTCTAGGTTATCCAGTTTGGTTCCATATAGTTTTTCATAATATTCTCATATGATATTCTGTATTTCTATTTTGTTTGTTGTAATTTCTCCATTTTCCTTTCTTATTTTGCTAATTTGTGCTCTCTCTTTTTTCTTCTTTGTGAGTTTGGCCAGAGGTTTGTCGATTTTATTTACTTTTTCAAAAAAACAGCTTTAGGTTTGGTTGATTTTTTTCTATGGTCTTGTTAATCTCTATTGTATTTAATTCCTCTCTGATCTTTATTATTTCCTTCCTTCTGCTGCTTTTTGGGGCTTTTTGTTGTTCTGTTTCTAATTGATTCAGGTGGTGGGTTAACTTGTTTATTTGAGATTGTTCTTCTTTTTTGAGGGAGGCCTGTATCGCTATAAACTTCCCTCTTACTACTGCCTTTGCTGTGTCCCATAGGTTTTGAGTGGTTGTGCTTTCATTATCATTTGTCTCAAGGTATTTTTTAATTTCAGCTTTGATTTCCTCATTGATCCATTGTTTTTTCAATAACATATTGTTTAATCTCCATGCTTTTCTTTTTTTCTCCTTTGTTTCTCTGTTGTTGATTTCCAGTTTCATGGCATTGTGGTCAGTAAAGATGCTTGAGATAATTTCTATCTTAAATTTGTTGAGGTTTCTTTTGTGTCCAAGTACATGATCGATCCTGGAAAATGTTCCATGTGCACTTGAAAAGAATGTATATTCTATTTTTTGGGGGTGTAATGCTCTGAAAATATCCACCAAATCTAGTTTTTCTATTGTAGTATTTAATTTCTCTGTTGCCTTGTTTATTTTCTATCTGGAAGATCTGTCTAGTGATGTTAATGCAGTGTTAAAATCTCCAGCTATGATTGTATTCCCATCAATATCTCCCTTTATCTCTGTTAGTAATTCTTGTATGTACTTAGATGCTCCTATATTGGGTGCATATATATTAACGAGTGTAATATCTTCATCTTGTATCACTCCTTTAATCATTATAAAATGTCCCTCTTTATCTTTCTTTATGGCCTTTGTTTTAAAGTCTATTTTGTCTGAAATCAGTACTGCAACACCTGCTTTTTTGGCTTTTCCATTTGCAGGGAATATCCTTTTTCATCCTTTCACTCTCAGTCTATCTATATGTGTCCTTCTCCCTAAAGTGGGTCTTTTGTATGCAGCATATTGAAGGTTCTTGCTTTATTATCCAGTCTGCCACTCTATGTCTTTTGACTGGAGCATTTAGTCCATTAACATTTACAGTAATTAATGATAGATGTGTGTTTATTGCCATTTTGAACTTATCTTTGCAGTTGAATTGGTATATCCTCTTTGTTCCTTTCTTCCTTTTGTGGCTTGGTAATTTTCCTTTGTATTATCATGGATTTTATTTAATTTTTGTGACTCCCTTGTAAATTTTTGACTTGTGGTTACCCTTTTTTGTAAATCTATTAACCTATTACTATAACTGTTTTTATTAAACTGATAATAACATGATCTCAAACCCATCCTACTGTTAAAAAAATTTAAAAAAGAAAGAAAAAAAATTCTTTATTTCCCTGCCTCCCTCTCCCACTGTCAGTGATTTGTATGTCTTCTTTTATAATTTCGTGTTTTCTTTATTTGTAATTCATGAGTTATCACCTTTCCAGTTGTGAGTTTCTCATTTCTGTAGCATCCTGCTGCTTTTCTATTTAGAATAGCCCTTTCAATATTTCTTTTAGCATGGGTTTAGTGTTGCTAAACTCCTGCAGCTTTTTTTTGTCTGTGAAACTCTTTATTTCTCCTTCTATCCTAAAGGATAGCCTTGCTGGATAAAGTATCCTAGGCTGCATCTTTTTCTCATTCAGGGCTTTGAATATATCTTGCCACTCCCTTCTGGCCTGTAGTGTTTGTGTAGAGAAATCAGCTGAGAGCCTTATGGGGGTCCCCTTGTAACTTACTCTTTGCTATTCTCTTGCTGCCTTTAGAATCATTTCTTTATCCTTGACTCTGGCCATCTTGATTATGATATGTCTTGGTGTGGGTCTATTTGGATTCTTCCTGTTTGGGACCCTCTGAGCTTCCTGTACTTGGATATCTGATTCCTTCTTTAAGTTTGGGAAGTTTTCAGTCATGATTTCTTCAAAAACCTTTTCAGTCCCTTTGATCCTTCTTCCCCTTCTGGGACCCCTATTATGTGAAGATTGGGACGCTTTGTATTATCCCATAGGTCCCTTATGCTATTATCATTATTTTTTATTTGCTTATCTTGTAGTTCTTCTGAATGGGTGCTTTCTATTGCCCTGTCTTGTAGATCACTAATTCGTTCCTCTGCATTAACTAGTCAGCTTTGCACAGCTATTAGATCATTCCTCATCTTTGTCAATGAGTTTACCCATTCTGCTTCGCTCTTCTTTATAGCTTCAGTTTCATTTTTGACATATTTTATATCTCTAAACACTGTCTCTTTTAATTCCTTCAGCAATTTGATCACTCCTTTTTTGAAATCTTGATCTAGTAGGCTATCGATGTCTATTTCATTGATCTTTCTTTCAGGGGATTCCTCTTGTTCCTTTAATTGGGAAAGGTTTCTCTGCTTCTTCATCTTGCTCATACCTCTCTGGCACTGTGGTTTATGGAGTATCAGTTGTCTATTTTGTATCTTAAGGATTTTATCTATCTAATGCCTATTTAGGAATAGAACTTAAGAACAAAAAGAAAAAAATGAGAGAGAAAGAATTTTAAAAGAAGAGAGAAAGAGGGTTTGAAAACAGTGTATAATGAATAATAGAAGAGCGAGTTGAAGCAGAGTATTAATCAGGTTGAGACATCCTTTTAAAACCTTTAAAAAAAAAAGGGGGGGGATGAATAGATGTATTTGAAACCTGTGTCTAATCAATAACAGGACATCAAAACCCAAGAGAAATAGAAATGAATTAAGAAGTAAAAATTAAGAGAGTAATAGAAAATAGAACAGGTAAAAACAGATTTAAAAAAAAAAAAGGGGGTTGTCGGTGTTCTCCTAGAGTCTGTGTGCTTTTACTGTGAAGTCTGTCTTCGTCCTGTTTTGGAAGCTCAGCTTGTTTTCAGAGGCCCTCCGTTGGCGCCCTCTTCTGTGCTGCTCCCAGCACCGGTTGGCAAGCAGATCACGCCTCCTCCTAACACAGGGTCAGGTGCAGCTCTCCTCTGCTGTGGGCAGGCGGGTCACTGCCCCTCCGGATGCCGCAGTCAGATGTTGCAGACTGGCCAGGCAGGAGGGCGGGTCGTGCCCCCTCCCAGCACCTCGGTCAGGGGTTGTGTTCCTGCCCGAAAGGCGGGGGGCCGCTCTCCCTCTGCTTGCGCCATGGGTAGCTCCATTGCTCTGTGCGGTTGTGCGCTCCGCCCTGGTCGGCGCTCCGCAGGTGGGCTCGGGGAAGACTGAGGGACAGCCTCGTCCCTGCTCTGAGCCAAGACCCAGCTCCTTGTTTGTCTTTGTGGAGCAAGTTCTCTGGGGGACCAGGATGGAAGGATATTATCTGCCCCGGGGGGTAGGCCCGTCTCAGTCTGGCCTTTGAGGCTGCTAAGCCCTTCGGTGCGGACGCAGGTTTCGCCTCTGCCCCCGCCTGGGTGCTAAGCGCCGGAGAATATGGCGGCTCTGCCTGAGCCCCGCCTCTCTTCCCCTGAAAAGTTTCCGCGGGTTTTCAGAGATGGGGGTATGCACCCTTCCCCCGAGAGCACATCAACCTTGCTGTTTTATGGAGGGCCCAGGTTGTTCTGCCCATGTGAGCCCACAACCACGGCGCCCAGCCCCTTGCAGTCCCCCGGGGCTGCCTCCGTGCAGCCGGCCCCGTGCTCCGCCCGGCTTGTGCAGCCTGGCCCTGCCCGCTGCTGCCGGCCCGCGTCCCATGCTGGCTGTCGGGGGGACCCTCTGTGCCCCTTTAACTTAGTTCTGTCAGACAAGGGCTGCTCTGTACAGATCCGAGCCTCGGAGGCTCCCCCTCCGTCCCGCTGGCCTCTCAGTTGGAGAGGGGAGACCCAGCGAGCGAGCGCCAGTCCTCCTTTGCCGCTCCCTCCCCGCGGGACCCGTCCCGCGCTGCTTTGCCTTTTGTTCTTTCTTTTTTCCTTTTCTCCTACCAGATTTTTGGCGTCTTTATCTTTTGAAGAGGGCGATGATCTGTTGGAGTTCCGCAGGTGCTCTGGTTGGCTGAGTGGGTCTGTAGATGTGGGTCTTGGTGTATTTGTGGGAGAGGGTGACTTACGAGCGTCCTTCTACTCCGCCATCTTTTCCGTCTCTCGATTAAAACTATTTCTTAACTGTCTGGTAGAGTACAACATGTATTCTAAACTAGCTCACCCTTGTGTTTTCTTTGTGGGAAAAATTTAAATTACTGAATTAATTTTTAATAATTATAGGAATTGGGAATATTTTTAGTCAGTTTTGATAATTTACATTTTTCTAGGAAAGTATGTATTTTAAATTATATTTTAAAGACTACTGTTATGGAAGTTCTGTTCCTTTTATGTTCTAATATTTTACTTATGCTAATTGTTTTTCTTGATTCAATTTAAAGATATATCAATTTTATTAGTCTTTTCAAAGAATCACCCCTTGTGAGTTTTCAAATCCTATTTTATCTTGTTTTCCTATTTTATTAATTTCCTTTTTTTATGGTTTCTTCCTAATTACTCTGTGTGGTACACTGATGCTCATTTTCTAATTGCTTAAGCCATATGCTTAGTTTGTTGTTTAATCTTCCTTGTTACTGAATATATGCATCTTAGACTGTAAATTTCCCTCTAACTGCTGCTTTACCAGCATTTCACAAGGTTGATAGGTAGTATTTTCATTATAGCAATTTAATTTCCATTTTGACACCATCAGGACTCAGATTTTATTTAGCAAAGTATATGATATCTAGCTTTATGAAGATTTATTTGTTAATCATTTTGTGGTTTTTGATTTATGACAACTGCATTTTGGCAAAAAAAAACAAACCTTGGTCTGTATAGAGTCCGTTCCTTGGGATTTGTTGGCTCACATTTTGATACATGATTTATACTCAATTCCATAACTAACTTATACATACTTAAAATCTATATTCTCTAATAGTTGGCAGAATGTTCTATATATGTCAGTTAGATCACATACTGTAATTTTTTTACATCTTCTATATCTTTAATAAATATGTTGCTGCTTGATAAATCACTGAGATGTGTATAAAAGTATTCCAGTATGATAATGGATTTATCACTTTCTTGTTGTAATTTTCTGTTATTTATTTTATCTATTTTGAAGCTTCCTTATTAGGTTTCTGAAATATGTAATAGCTGTATCTTTCCAATGAATTAAAACTTTTGCCAGGATACGAATACAGTCTTTCTATTATCACCTGTTGCCTTAAAATCTAGATGGCAATATATATATGAAACAAAATAGATACTAAAGCATGATTAATAATTAACACTTTCTAGTGCATTTTTCATGATTTTATTTTAAACCTCTCTCTACTTTCTGGTTCAGAATGTCTCTTGATAATAACATTTTTGGAGATTGTGTGTGTGTGTGTGTGTGTGTGTTCACTAGTCTGTTAATCTATGCCTTTTAAATTGAGAGCTAAATCCACGTAGATTTATGTTTACTTTATAACTATTTATCATCTTGTTTTCTGATTTCTATCTGATACCCTATTTCTCTAGGTGTCTTCTCAATTATTGAATACTTTCAAACTGACTTACCTTCTTACACTCTGATCATTAGTTCTCATTTTTACTAGTTGGAAGATACATATTTTCTTTCCATTCCTTAAGTAGTTACCATTGAAATGTTAACCTGTGATGTTAGCCTTACAGTGCTTTTTTAAATCAATAATTTTTCTCTCTGCTCAATAAATATAAGGATCATAAGCTACAATAATGCCAACCACATTTCCCTATAATTCCCAGGTCACAAAAACTATACATTAAGTGATTTTTAATGTACCAAATACTTCTTTAGATATACCCTCATATTTACCATTGTATTTACTCACTGTTTCTTCTTTTTCCTCAATCTTCCTTCTGAAATGAGTTTCTTATCAGAGTAAATTTTTAAGGATTTCACATAGCAAAGTCCTCTTGGTTATAAAGTATTCATTTTATTTCATCCTTGTTTTTTAAAAATAGCTTTAGTTGATACAAAAGTTAATTTTATTGAGATTTTTCTACAGTATTTTGATTACCCCACTCTCTGAATTCATTTTGTGACCTTGAGAATTCAACTTTTACCCACAATAACTTTTCTCTTTTGTTTCTGATTATTTTTTAAGTTTTTAAAATAAGTTTTACCAATGTGTCTATAAAATATTTGGTGTGAATATTTGTGTATATCAATAATTTTGTAAAAATATCTGACATTATTTCTTTGGTTGTCACTTCTCTCCTATTATCTCTATTATCACCTTTAGACTTCAATTTAGAAAAAGTTTTAACCTTATTCTACCCACGCATTTCTTTGATTTTATGATTCTTTTTCTTTGTCAAATGTGCTGTTGTATGCTTCCAATAATCTTTTTTATCTCAGATATAAAATTTTCCACTTGTGCAATTATATTTGTTTTTATTTTTGAGAATCCATTTCTCTAAATTTTTCTCTTTTCTAATTCTGTCCACATTTCCATAAAATCCTTTAATATATTGTTTTAATGTATTTGCAAATTCCAAAAGTTGGGTCATTTGTTGGTCTATTTCTATTTTTTTCTTTTTATTAGGTATTATATTGTGTTTCTTCACACATCTCATAATTTGTTCTGTTTTATTTTATACTCGATACTTTAGATGATACAACTTAGTGACTCTGGATTTTGTTAACTCCTTCTAGAGAATGTTGACTTTTGTTCTGGCAGGCCATTACATTTCTGTAAGATCACTTGGATCTTACTAAGGCTTAGCTTGGTATTCATTACTGTGAAATTTTTTCTGTTTTGCCTTTTGTTCTAGAATGTTTTCTTTACTCCTGGGGCATGGTCCCTACTCCTAAAATATAACCTTCCTGGTGTCTTAGCCAAATTCTGATGTTGTTCACTGATGTTTCTAGGCTATTGCTGGACAAGAACTCCAGTATCTATCTCTCTTGCACAGTGAAATCATCTCTAGAATCTCTTTTCAGCCACCATGTCCACAGGTGCTCTCTTCCAGGGCAAACAGAGTCTTGTCCTACACAAGGACAAATTCATATTGAGCCCCTACCTTGGTGAAATTGCTATGCAGATTTCTGAAGCCTATTTCCTGTAGCTTCTTCTATAATTCCTTGTCCCTCCAGTTTCAAGAACCTTACTACCTCCTATATTTGTTCCTTCTTCTCTACCTTTTTAACTACTACTGTCCACTGTGTCCCACCTCTCATGCTGTATTTTAAAATTTGCCTTTAGGTGGAATGATGAAGTAAATGTGGATCTCGCTTTACCTGTTCCCCCTCTTTCAAGGATCTCAGTCCTATGCTTCCTATTGTTTCAATGTATGAAAACAACTGCATTATGTATTTTGTCTAAATTATAATTTTTTTCTGCAGGAGGGCAACCAGAAATTCCACCTCCATGATTTTTAGTCTCTCTGTCATGTTTTCCATCTCTTTGCAGATAATTACTCCATTTCATATATATTTTCTTCTGGTTTACCTTTCAGTTTAATTCTCTGTGCCATTTCCCATTTACCATTTAACTCTGGTATTGCATTTTTAATTTAAGATATTATGTATCTAGAAACTCTACATGTCTTTTTCAAACATTTTAGATTATATGTTATTGCTACTTTTTCATTGTTTAAAATCAAACTTTTTTTCTTTAAACATAGAATAGATTTTTTTAATTGTGTAATATAGAACACCTTTAGCTGAAGTTTCTGAGAGTCTGGTCCTTTTGTTAATATTTTTTCCTAATAATGTGCTGATTTTTCTGACTCTAGCTAAAGGTGCCTTGCCATTTTTGTGTTACATGAGTGTTGTTAACTTTAGTTAAACAGTTAAAGTCAATTTTCATTGGTATTTCCTCAGAGAGGTACCAGCAGACCTGGGCTGAGCTCATCTTTTCTAGCGTTTGTTTTCCCAGGATCCTGAAGGTTTTCCAAAGAAAGGTCCACTATAGTTTATATTTAAAACAGTCCTCCCACATTGTTGTGGCTGTTGTTTTCCAGCAGGAGTGTGAGGAGGAAACGCAAATAGTGAGCATTTAAATTCCAAACCCAAGTGAGAATAAGCTAGTGCGTTTTTTAAAAATTCTGCAATAGTTTGTTGTTGTTACTATTGTTATTTTTGCCTTTTCAAATTTCACCTTTCACCTCCATCCAAAGCTTAAGACAGAGAAGTACCCGGCCTATCTGCCTCTACTGAGTAAGTTTTCTTCTGACTCACTTTTTTTTTTCTCAGATTGGCATTTTCAGAATTTTGACTTTATATGTGTGAGGTGATGCTTTTATCTAGCTTCTTCTCATCCTGAGGTAAAGATAGTTAAAATACAACCATGTCCAAAATACTTAGTCTTTGGAAACTGTTATGCTACTTGGTTCTAAAGATGCACTCCAAAAGTGCTGGGGTTCATCACCATGTTATCTACTTGGATTGATGTCTATGATTAGTCCTTCTAAGTGATTCCTCTTTTTGTAGGTTTCACCACTAATTAATTAAAATACATGTATTCTAATATTAGTATGTGTTTCATAACTAAATAGTCAGTGGATATTTAGAAATTGTATTTCTAGAAAATGAATTTTCTTCCCTTGTTTTCTCTCTTATAAAATCCTACTTAAAATTCATGATCCAGCTATGCCTTTTTAAACCCACCTTAACTCTCTCAACTCCACTTTGTTTCCAAGACATACTGCACATTCCCAAATTTCAGTAACCAGTAACCAAGTGTGGGCAATAGAGTACATCATAAGAGATAAATAAGAGAGAAACATTTCAAATCACTAGAATTGTCATATCACCCAGTTGAGGCTATAACTCATTTGTCCAGATACTAAAAACAGAATGGAAAAAAACATAATTGGAGTAATCACTGATGAAGACCACACATTAGGCTTTTCTACAGTTTATTATGAATCAAAAATAAGTCTATGAGTTTGGCACAATTATAAGTTCAAGATTTTAGATATAGTTTAAATTGTTATGAAGAATGTATTTTAAGGGGCAATATTTTAACATGTGACTAGTGTTAGGATTTCAAAAAGAACTGAGCAATCTAGAAATACACTGGGTAGCCAATACCCCATCTTAGTCCCAAAAGGAGAAAGAATTTTTATCTAATATCATGCCCAGAATTTTGCAGAGTATATATTAAAAACTAAAATTAAATGGTCTTATTTAAATATGAGATAGTTGGAAAATACTAATTGCCAAATCCAAGTTATCAAAATCTTCCTTTTGGTCCATAAATAATGTCAAAAACATACGAGAATTGAAGCAGAAACATCTATTAAATAATGCTCAAGGGAGTGTTTAATCTCATCAGTGCAAAAGGAAACATATATGCTATTTCAACATAAATGCAAATCTGAAGGCATATTGAGAAATGTATATTACAAATATTTTAAAGCCATAATAATGAAAAGATATTCTTTTGTAAATAACTAGTTGAAAGTAAAACATGTTATTATACTTACTAAATAATTTGCTAATGTTTGTATCAAAAGCATACTATATATGTACTATTGCCTTTTATCTACACAATTTTTCCTCTTTGTGGATTACTCTTCATTCCATTAACAACCTATGTCTGGCTTTATCTTCAAAGTCAAATCCATGATATTAATATTTTCTATTTATCTGCTTACTTCTGTTGTCAATTTTACATTGAGTGAAGATGTGAACTTTATGTAGTTTGTTATAAGTCTGTGCTTGGCAAAAGTCTGATATATAAAAAAGTTTGCATCAAAGGTATTAAACTAAACTCATTTTATGTAGCCTAGACAAGTGTAAAAATAAAAAAAACAACTAAATTAGTACAGGCAAAGATTATTTATTCAGATCTTGCTCTAGCAAGTGAGTCAGCCACTATCACTTGCATTTTGACAGAATCTCAAAAGCAGGCAGAGAAGTGGGGAAGATTTATGGTGGAAAAGAGAAGGCTTCAGGTGTTCCCTGTCTGGAGGCTGCTGGCATGGAGAAGCTGTAGGCAGGCTTACTAGAAGAGCCCATCCCATGTGTTTGAATAGGGGTGCGTATTTAGCTCTCTCTGGTTGGTATTAAGATGGAAACAGGACAAATGCTAGGAATACAGTCAACTACTAATCAAGTCCTGGCCATTTTGAGCCAACTGTTACAGGGGTTATTGTTTGGCCATATAGACTACTTTTTAGAAACAGTGGTCTGACTTGCTGTACGTTTGATTTACAGACAAAAGAAAAATGGCCTCCTGGACTGGTTGTTGTAGATGATGGGTTGGTTTCCTCAGCTGGTTGTGGGTCAGAGTCCTATTTTTATATATGATCTAACCACTGTTCATTTGTATCCCAGTCTCTCACAAACATCTAATTGAGAACATAAATGGTTTAGTGGTCATTGTCCAGATACATAATACTTTACCAAAAATAAGTTTCTTAGAATCTTATATCTATATAAAAATCATAGAGCTGCATAAAAATAAAGCACAAAGTCCCTCAGTGACAATATTTGATTTAACTTCAGCTGTAATACACAAGTAACTTTAAAATTCTGTTTTGGACCTTTATAAGACCATGAGTCTTCAAAAACTTCTAAAAGTAGATCAGAATAGATAACGGACTATTTCAGATACAAAAATGGAAACAGTAACTATAACTGAAAAGAAAAAAACAAGACACTAGACTGGCATTCATCTGTGCTAAACTAGATATTAAAACATACAGATAATCTTTGATGTGGAATACATTGGTTTATTATGAATCACTGGTAAGTGGTTCAAATGGCTTTATCAGATGCTGGGACAGCAGGAAAAGCTAGTTTAGTACAGCTTGTCGTGGTTACCAAACCATAGAAGTTAGCTTGAGAAACACTGGTTCATTAACTCTATTGAGGTTTGGAGACCAATAAGCAAGAAAAACCTTTCCACAAAAGTCCATATTTTGTTTGCATGTCACAGATAGTTTAAAAAATTAATATGTAAATTGTATTAAAGTAAAAATCATCCAAGCTAAGAAGTAGATTTGATAACAATGACCACAGAAAGCTAAAAACTCTTCCTCATCGATAATCCGTGGATATCGTAGTATAAATACATCACAGCAAACAAAAAGTGAGTTAATATCTGTTGTATAGGAAAACAATTAGCAAATTTAAATAGTATTTTATTTCACCCAATTTTTCAGAAAAAAAATTTAAAACTTTGCCTTGATTATAGTTTATATTCATATAATGAATATGAAATTTAAATTACAAGAGGCCATAATAACAACCTCTCCATCCTCTAATAAAAATCCCCAAAGCATTTGGCTAACCAGGAATAAAGCAGGAAACTTTTATTTCAGTGCACTGTAGTCAGCTTGATTCATTTTCTTTTCATTTGAGATGTGCCTCTTCAATTCACGCTAACTCAAGTCTTCTCAGAATGTCCCAGCATAGACTTATCCCTTAGAAAATCTCTGCTGTGCAGCCCTAAATCGTATATACTTTTCCTAAGACTTCCCTCTATCAAAATATACAAACTGTCCCATGTATTTTTTCAGAGTATAGTTACTTTGTTAATATAATTCAAGTTTAGGAAGGGAGCATTTTCAGGGACAAACATAATTCTAGATGCTGGGGTCATAATTTGAACAAACATAATTCCTGCTGTCCTGAAACCTGATAAAGTCATTTCAGCTACTTATCAATGAGTCATAATAAGCCAATGTATTCCATGCCAGAGTGTATCTGTATGTTTTTAAAGTACACTTGTAATTAGACTAATATTTATCGACTTTATACAGTGTGCCAGCCACTTTATTAGGTGCCTTGGAAAATTATTTCAGTTATTGTTTATATCTGGAGGAATAGCAATCTCCATTTAGCAGATGATAAAACTGAGTGTCTGAAGGTTAATTGCTTTGTGAAAGGTCGCACAGGCAGTAAGCAGTAAAACTGTTACTCAGTTCAGTTCTTTTATGATCTTCTGATTCCAAAGTCAACATTCTTTATGCCCTCCCTACTGGCTGTGCTATAGCACAGAAAAGTGAGATAACTGATGAAGCTCAAACATGGCCTGGAAGGAAACTGTATTAAGAACTGAACTATACTTCCTATTATCCTCCCATAAATTTCACTGCCTTCCAGATATGGTTGAAACTTTAAACACTGTATATGTCAACATCCTCTTTTATATTTTTGGAAACTAAACCTAGAAAGTGTATGAGTCTTTCACAAGTGCCAAAAGCTACTTTTGCAAAACTAGGATTCTGTTCTGCTGACGTACTTTGCTCTGAAAGCCACAGGGCCCCAGTGTAATTACACCTGTGGTGGGATGATTCTCATCTTTGGAAGAAGTGTGCCTGTGTCATTGTAAGTGCTCGTTTTTAATATAATTCCCTCTAAACGAAACTAAGTGTGGCAGGCTGTTAGACCCAGGGACAATTCATGCACTTTGAAATATATTTTCTTAAGTGCTTGTTTATTTATTTAATAATAATCATTTACATGTTTAAATAAGCTTAACTTGGAGAATTCCTGGAGAAGAAGCAGGAGGAGGCCTGAAAATTTGAATGCAGTGATTAAAAAGGAAAGATTTTGCCTCACTCTTTCCTAAATAAGTGCTCCAATGTAAGCACTTTTTCATAATTGAAAAGGAGAACATTCTTATGCCAAGGAAAACAAGGCTGCAAGCTTTTAGTTCAGAATTAATCAAAAGTTTCCTTAATATTCAATAAAATCTGTCCCTCTTTTGTTATATTTAGTATTTTAATAAGGAATTAATGATCAAAATTAAATTATTTTAAGGTTGGTTAGGCAGAGGCACTTAATAAGAGTAAATTTTGCTCTTGGTAGAAGGATAATAAAGGCAAAGCTATAGCTCTTGTCATAGTGCAGTTTCAAAAGGTGATTGAATTTTTCATGACTACAGATCCCAATGTCCTCTCCATAGTCATTAAAGAGTGTATCATTATTATTTTCTATAGTACTCTATATCTACTATGTCTATATGATGCCAAACAGTTTTAAAATGTCAAAAGTTTAGTTGACTTTTTAGTCCATATAGTCCAAACAACCAGTATAAATCACATTTTATTTTTTTGTTTGACTGTACTGACCAGTGACACCATCCTGCCCACTTAAAACACAAAATCAGATACTCAAACTCTTAGAAAATAAAGTCCCATACAACATACAAAAATAAGAGTATAGCCTATAAATACCTATTTTCTATTTTTTTTCTAGTATAATACTTCTCTGATTATGTTTCCTAATGCTCACAGTATGTGACATGAAGTCACTGTAAAATCATACATTATTATTTTGTGCCTACTGACTATAAGATAGTATTACTGAATACAGTAATAGTATTAATGAAAGATATTGTAGCAGTTAGGGATGCATTTAGCTGCAAATAATAGATACACACACACATATACAACTTCATTTAAACAAGTGGATAGGTTTTTCCCCCCCATCATTTAATGATAAATTCAGAGGATAGCAGTGCAGAGCTGGCTAAGTGGTGTTATGTCTTCTGTGTCATAGGTACTCTCTACTACTTTTATTCAGCGTCTTCAGAGTGTGCATGTCAGAAGGTGATTCTCCACTTCAGCATTCTAGAAAAAGTAAAAAGGAAAGGAGAAGGAAATAACAAATGCTCATGAGACAGCAGACAGCCCACTTTTATAACGGTTTTCCCAAAGCCCCATCTAGTGAATTACATCTCACTAACAATGACTGCTAAGAGAGTCACATAGATTTTAGTGGGTACTTGCACTCAAATTGAGATTCTGACTTTAATGAAGAGAGAAGATTCTGGGTAGGTAATTATCAATCTCTGCCACAGTATTTTATCATTATGCTGTACAATGGTGAAAATACTTAATATATCCTAAATAAGTTAATATCATTGACTGAAAAGTAATACATTATTTCCAGTTCTTCCCAAAAGAAATAACATATCTATTAACAAAACTTCACTTATTAAATAGTGAAACACAAATGAAGCATACTACCTTACGAGTAGATGTTAAAGGTTGAAAGAAAGGAGAAACATATATGAATAGAAAACTGGAAAGTTGTACATGACAGGCAAAATATTTTGTATTCTATGTTATATTTAGGATAAAATTGGAATAGCACTTGAGCTCAGTAAGTTTACATAATATATCCCACATTGTGCTTAAGGGATAAACTCTGTCATGCTAAAATACTGCAGTGATAAATCCCTAAAGCATCGTGGGAACCAGAGGGCTTGGTGAGGAAATCTATGCTTATCAACAGGACCAAGTGGAGGATGAGAAAGTAAGTCATTTAAGCAGAAAACACAATGTATTAAACTAATTCCACTTGGCTAGAGAGGGGGCATCTCCTGTCTACAACAAGGTCAAGATGATGAAAATAATGAATTTCCATAGTTCTAATAAGAGATCATTTATACCAATGATTGTAAGTGGATACCAAAAGAGATTGAAAACTTTTAATTAATGGTAGTTATTTAACCATGACAAGTAACACTATAACTGATTTTCATGTACAATTGATCAGTGACAGATCACTACAGTGAATGTTTTTCTGAAAACAAATCAATTCATCGCTGCCTCATATTTTCAAAGTCAGCAATTCTGTGGTGGACTCAACCTCAGTCAACAAAATCCTGTAGGTAATTTTAATCCTCTCCTGCCTTTGAACCAACACAAATATCCTTCTAAGAAATCAACCCAATCTTTTCCCAGCAGGTAATGCAATTCCAGAACAAACACTCCTCAGAATCCCTGTATAGGTCTGACTGGGTTCTGAGGCAGATCTTTTCCGAGGTATTGGGGACTTCTTCCTTTCCTTTCTCTTTTTTCTGGAAGTATAGTTGAATTACAATGTTGTGTTATTTTCTGGTGCACAGCATAGTGATTCAGTCATATATATATATATGTCATATATATATATATATATACACACACACACACACACACATACATACACACACATATATATATGTTCTTTTTATATTCTTTTTCATTATGCATTAAGTTATTGAATATAGTTCTCTAAGCTATACAGTAGGACGTTGTTGTTTATCTATTCTGTACTTGTTTGTAGTAAATAGTAGTTTGTACTTGCTAAGCCCAAACTCCCAATTTATCCCCTCCTGCCCCTTTGGTAACTGTATATTTGTTTTCTATGTCTGTGAGTCTCTTTCTGTGTGGTAAAAAGTTCATTTGTGTCATTCTTTTAGATTCCACATATAAGTGATATCACATACTTGTCTTTGACTTACTTCACTTAGTATGATAATGTCTAGGTCCATCCATGTTGCTGCAAATGGCATTATTTCATCTTTTTTTTTTGGCCAAGTAGTATCCCATTGGACATACGTACCACATCTTCTTTATCTAGTCATCTGTTGATGAACATTTAGGTTGGTTCTATGTCCTGGCTACTGTCAATACTGCTGCTACGAACATTAGGGTGTGTGTTTCTCTTTGAATTGGAGTTTTCTTCAGATATATGCCCAGGAGCAGGATTACTAGGTCATACAGTAACTGTTTTTAGTTTTTTAAGGATTCTCCATGTTGCTTTCCATAGTGGCTGCACCAATTTAAATTCCCAACAACAGTATCTGAGGCGTCCCTTTTTCTCCACAACCTCTCCAGCATTTATCATTTGTGAACTTTTTAATGATGGCCATTCTGACTGGTGAGAGGTGATACCTCATTGTTTTGATTTGCATTTCTTTAATAATTAGCAATATTGAGCATCTTCTCATGTGCCAGTTGGGCATCTGTATGTCTTCACTGAAGAACTAAGTCTTTCGCCCATTTTTTTAATGGGTTGTTTGGGGGTTTTTTTGTTGTTGTTATTGAATTGTATAAATTGTTGGTATATTCTAGAATTAAGCCGTTTTTGGTCACATCATTTGCAAATATTTTCTCGCAGTCTGTAGGTTATCTTTTTGTTTTGTTTATGTTTTCCTTTGCTGTGAAAAAGGTTTTAAGTTTATTTAGGTTCCATTTGTTTCTTTTTGCTTTTATTTCTATTGCCTGGGTGGACTGCCCTAGGGAAACACTGCTATGTCAGAGAATACTTTGCCTATGTTCTCTCATTATCACCTTCATTCTGTTCATTGTCAGAGTTGCAGCAGAGATTATCGAGGGTGGTCAGAATCTTCACTACTGTTGTTGGTTCTTCTTGAAGAAAGGTTTCATTTGCAGAGCTCTAGTTTTATGGTTCAAATGTCATTCAGCATGACTTCATCATGTTTCTGTCTTTGAGTCATTTATCTGAATCCTTTGTATAAACAATGACTGCAGAGAATTTTAGTCTCTGAATAACAATGAACAACCCTGAGGAAAAACAAGTATAACTTGATATAACTATCAAGTATAATTGATAGTTTCAATCACAGTGTATTATTGTCTGAATGTTGTCATAGATTCTATTTGCTAATGTTTTATTTAGGATTTTTGCATCAGTATTCCTAAGACTGGTGTGTAGTTTTCCTCTGGGGGACTCCATTCTTCAGGTTTAAGTATCAGTTTTATGTAAACTAGAACAATTGATGTAACAATGCAATATGCTGATCTTTTAAGTGTTGCTAATGATACTCAATAAATGATCCGAACTTGATACATTTTTGGGGGTATATTTTAAATAATTTTCTTTATTTCCCCCATGGAATTTTTGTTTAATTTTTTTCATTTAACTGTCATCAAATTTGATTCATGTATTTTCATGAAATGAAGTATCCACTTCATCTAGATTTTCATTTTTTTAATTGATGCAAAGTATCAAAATTTCTCAATTTCCTTTTATGTTTAGTTTTCCTTTATAAGTTTGAATATTTGTTTTCCTAATTCCCTTTGTTTATATTGTTAAATTTTAAATAAACACTTTGATTTATCGACTATCATTTTTATTTTTTCTGCCTTATTCATTTTTTTAATCTTAAATTTTCCTAACTCGCCCTTCCTTTTGATTTACTTTGTGCCTTTTCCATTTTAAGTCAGTAATTAGTTCATACCTTCATTCTTTCATTTTCATTGATAGAATATTTAAAGCATTATTTTTTCTTCTGTCCACTGCTTTAAATGCATACTGTTGGTATGAAATTTTTATGTTATTATAGTTTACAACTTCTACAATTTTGGTTTCAACTTCTTTCATCCAGAAGTTTTTTAATAGAAAGCTTTCAAATTTCCAGGTGAAACGTCCTTTTTGAATTCCTATTTTATGTATTTCCAGACTTCTTACCTTTGAATCAGAGCGTTTGTAACTTTTCTGTAATATGGAACTTAATAATGTTTTAAAATGTAATTTATAGGCAATTTTTTATTAATGTTTCATGTATGCTTGAATGGAAGGTATATTCTCTCTTAGAGGGTATAATATTGGAGATATTACCTTAAAATCTGCTTTAAGGATTATGCTGTTAATGATTTTATATCCTTATTGTTTGGTTCACATGACCTCTTTTTAACTGTGAGTGGCTTGGTTTGCTATTAGTGTGTTTCTGTATACTTCTTCCTCAATCTCCTTTAGTTTCTGTTTATGAAGATTACCACCATGTTATTTTGGGGATAGATATTCAACATTCTAATACTTCGTTGTGAATTGGAGTTTTCAGAATCTCAAATTATCTTATTTGATATATTTAATCATTTTTTAGCCAGAATTCCCTTGTCTGATATCTAGAATATAACCTCTATTTTTCTTGATGTTTAAACATTCTTCCCATATATCATTGCAATTATATTTTTAGGCTTCATGAGTCCTTTTGTTTTAGCTGTCTCTTGCACATAGCTGAATTTTGTTTTTGTGTCAGTTTAAAAATCCTTTGAATAAGTGACTTAAATCTATTTACATTTAATTATATGATTTATGTATTTTGTTCTAACTCAGCTATTTTATTTTGTTATATTTATTGCATGTGTATATGTATTCCTTTTTTATATGGTTTAATTCCTTAGCTTTCTTTTTAATCCCTTTTGATGTGAAGATTGACTTTATTATTTTATACTGTTTATTTTACAAAGTTTTGTTTTCTTTTGTTGGTTTTCAAGCATCTCCTCTATACCACTTTAAAGTGAGCATAGTCCCCCTTCAGTGGCTTGTAACTTAGTCTTCATTTTTAACATGTTGTGGTATTTTTGTTCAGTATTTTTTTTTTCCTGAGTGGTTAATTGTTTCACATCCTTCTGGTTTTTATGTATTTCTGTCCTCAGTTTTTGAATTCCTAATTCAAGATACTCTTTATATCTTAAAATTATTGTTTAGGATATTTTATTCAGGTTTTAATATTGTGACATACTTGTCTTCAGTCTTGCCTTGTGATTGGTGGAATAATTTTCATACTTTGAAACATTTTTATTCTCATTCTTTTTTTCTTTCTTAAGCCTTGTATAAGTGTTATTTTTCATTTTCTGTTTATTTCCTAATTTTATTTCCCCCTGGACCAGCTATAATAGTTGTGTACAATCATAGGGGAAAAAATATGGGGTCTAACTAGGTTTCTAAGTTCTAGATTGCTCTCTCTTTGGTGTAGGAAAGTGTAGTTTCTTTTAGTTACAGTGCTATTTTATTTGATGGGGGAGAACACATTAAACAGTGGCCCCCAACTATGTAACTATGTGTGTGTTATAATTCTGTTTAATTATAATGAGAATCTGTTTAAGTGTTACTTTATGTGGCAAAAGAGACTTTTGTGATTAAATTAAGGACCTTAAGATGGGGAGATTATCCTAGATATAAGGATAGACCCAATGGTTTGTATAAGAGGGACAGAGACAGAACCAGAGACAGAAAGAAATGTGATAATGGAAGCACATTTTTGAGTGATGCACTTTGAAGATGGAGGGGTCACAGGCCAAGGCCACAGGCAACATCAGAAGCTTTAAAAGGCAAGAAACAGACTCTCCTTAAGAACGTCCGGAAGAAATCAGTCCTATGTTCTACAGAAGTGGTGCCTCCCCAGTACTGTTCCTTGGGCCCCGCAACCATTCAACTTTCTTCCTTTTGATTTCTCAATGGCTATTATTCTGATCTATTAGACATCAGATTTGTTCTCAGTATTTACCATTCAGTGTGGGTTCTGTCTTTCTGAGAGTTACTGTACCGGTGACCCATCACACCTACGTTTGGGATCTGGAGTTGTTTCTTGTGGATCGGGTGTTCACTTTTCATGTGTACAGGTAGTTTGAAGTTCAGAGTGTTCTCCATCTTGTAGTCATGCTAAAGGTATGAATTATGGTTTTCTTGGTAGATGTGGGTAGAGAGATTTTAATTTAGATTACTACCATTATTCAGTGATAAACCAGGAATCTAGGCAGTGTCCACTGCCTCCTTGATACATGAGTGAAGAGGATTTTGCTGTCTTCAACATTTTCTACCATTAAATGAGGATTTTATATATATATATATATGTGTGTGTGTATGTTATTGTTTTTCTATTGATTATTCTATAGTTATAAATTATATTCTTTAAACCTCTACAATATATGAAAAGTTATTTTTTCTTTGCTCTTTGTCAGATAAGGTTATTAGTAAGCAACACTACTTTTTTCTTCCTTTTCCCTGCCCACATTCTCTCAGCTATGTATCTAAAGTCACTTTTACGTTTTCATGGTAATAATCATACTTTTTCTTAAGTTTGCTCTAAAATTTAGCTCCCAGTAATTTGTTGATATTATTATGATCTTATGAATCTTACTCAATATCAAGTTGTGAGTCAGAATTTTATTTTTTCTTTATCCATTAGAAAAAAATAAGCCTGGCCCTCTAAAAGGACATTGTACCTAGATCAAGGCCTATTGGAAACCTTTGTTATTCTCTTTAAGTGATGCCACATTTCAGAAACTGGTAATTCTTCTACATAGTTTTTCTAAATCCTTTTCCTTATTATCATATCTTCATCTTTCCTTCAGCTCTTAGATCCTGTTTTCCCCTGTGTTATGCATGGTTCTTACTGCTTTGAGTACAATAATCTAATTTTTACAATAATTTTATTATCCCAATTGCACAGAGAAACAAACTGGGGTACAGAACTGTTGATAAATGTAACATAGGCTACAGAGGTGATGACCTTAAGTGAACCCTGCTATCCTGACTCTAATTTACATAATCATACATCTATTCATTTCAGTCCCCTTTACCTTTTACACGGACTCCCTCCCCAGAAAGCTGCCTCTGACAGTTCTCCCTCCTGCTCTTCCAAATTATAATGTTCACAGTATGGGCTGGCTGCCATTGCCATCCTGTAATTCCCTTGCCCCCCTTATGGCACTCCTCTGGATTAGAGCCAGAGCTAATTATTGAACCAGTATTACAGCACACCTGCTGGCATCCAAGCTGATTGGTCTGTGCTGAGTTCTTCAAAATGCACATAATTTGTTTCCTAGTTTTCCTGGGACATATTCCAAAATAGTTCCCTAAGAAATGGTACATATCAGGTGAAAGTACTAAGTCCAGAATGTTTTGAGAGTATCTTTATGATATCCTAGCAATTAATTGATAGATTATTCAATTATGAGTTGTAGGTGAGAATTTCCTTTTCCTTATTATTTTTTAAAATATTGCTACAGTGCCAAAGAAATCAGTTTTATGTTGTATTTAGATTTAAATCTGCTAAAACTACCATTTGTTTTTCTTAAATATCCCAAAAGGATATAAACTAGACACAAGAGACTGATATTTTTCAACTAATAGAAAAGCCTAAACTCTTTTTATAGACCCAAGTGAGATTAACACAGTTCATTAACTTATTTTCCTGCAATGGTCTATACATTAATGAACAACAAAATGTTTTGCAATTTCAATAAGACCCCTTTTTTACTTGTCTAATATATTAATAGCAATCTGTTTTTACCACACTCCTGAGGTTACAGACTTTAAGTATATTATCTTACCAGCATAATAATATTTTTTCCAAGGCCAAATACCTTTAAGACAATTAAGCTGAGATCAAAGTATTCAGCTAATAATTTGTGCTTCCTTTGTCTTTAAACATCTAGTGTCCGCAATGAGAAGATACACCTGTTCCAATGCCAGTTTGTTTGTTTTCTTCCAGAAATTTGTTTAGCTTTATTTAATTTAGGTTTTTTTGGTTTGGTTTCTCTCTGGAAGCTTTCAGAATCTCTTCTTAATTTTCTGTTGTGAAATTTCATAGTGATATCATTAAATGTAGAAATGTATTATGTTATTTTGTTGGGCACCAAGTAGGTTTTTTAAAATTGAATATATGCAATCAACTTTGAGAAAATCCTCTTCTATAGTTACCTTCTTGCTACTTGCAACGAAAACTGGGTTTTTCTGATTATGGCCCTCTTGGATTAACCCATCATGTCCTTTATCTTCTCCCATCACCTACTGCTGTGTTATGGTTTTTTTAGTCTATGTTTGGGGATATTTCTAAGCCATATTTTTCTTTCTGTTTTGGTTTTTCATCTTGGCAATCTTCTTTTAAACTTGGAAAAAAGGTGTTAACTCCTTCTTAAATTTATCTTTCTTAAATATCAGTCTGTTCCCATATTTATAAAAATAATTATCCTTGACTTTCTCTGAATTTATTAATTTAACTCTTAAAAATAACTGTATATTTATATACATTTCAATTTCTTGAACAGCTTCTTCTGGAGTTACTTTTGTTTTTCTGTTTGTTTACTGCCATTGTCTTTTATATTATTCATTGTTTTTGTATGCCTTTGGACCCTTAATTTTTCATTATAAAGGACTGGCCCACTGTTGGATGTATAAGAATCACTTTTTAAAAAATATCCACCTGACTGGAGTTCTGCATATGTGTTGTGAGGCAGACAAGGCATGCTAACTTGCAGGTCTTACTTTAGAATAGGCTCCCTATCAGGCAGAAATTCTCATCCCTTCAAACTCACACCAAATTGGCTTTGCTGTTTTGTGTTCTTTTCAATATCCGAGTCCCCTAAACTATTTTTCTCCTTGGATGGTTTCCCCTCCTAGTCAATTTTTATGTTTTCTCTAGTCTTAGACACAAAAATATACATTAAAAGCTTTACCTGTTTTCCGTTTGCTTTAATATTTTGACAAATAATTCTCTTTTCTGCCTACTTCCCTATTCTAAACTCCACAGACCTAAGAGCACCTTAGGGGTTCCAATGCCATGCATTTTGCTCCTCTTCCACCACCTGCTTATAGCCATTTCTTTTCTGTATCAATCTCAAGCATTCCATATATTTTTCTTCCTAGAGAAATTTGTTGAAATGTTTCATTCACTATTGAATAGCCTACCAATAGCCTACCAACTTTCCCTTCTCTGCAGAAATTGAATCATTTTAATAAATGTTTAACTTTTTTATTTTAGTAGAATTAGAGGAAAAACTGAAGCTAAGTATAGGTGCCTAGATTGCCATTTTGAACATGCCTTTTGAAACTGTATGACTAGAAGTTATTGACTGATTTCATAGGACCTCAAAAAGATGCAAAATAAAAATACAAGTATTTGGGGAAACATTTAGTTAACCTATATGCAGTAGGAGAAATACTCAAATTCCTTCTCAATAAGATCTATATGGCCTTAGCTCTGATCATGATGCAGTCATTCCAGAGATCCCACAGCATGGCAGAAGTCTGCCTTGAAGCAGCACCACCTGTTAAACTCCTAAACACCTTTCTACATAGCTTGCAGTATTGAGGTTCAGATTCTTTGTCACTCCCAAGGTGGCACTGCAAGATTCTAACAGGTAGATACTGACTTAGCCACTCTCCCAAATCACCGTCATTCTCCCCCAAGTCACAAAACAAATTTTACACACACACACACACACACACATATATGTTAAAAATGCAAACAGCTTCAAAACAAATCTCTTATTTCCAAATGTCTCCTTTTCCATCCACTGGGAAATACATCTGCTGCTTCTCTATCATTAACATGATTGCCCCTTTTACTTCTAATTTCCTATCCCCCTCCCCAAACAACTGTATTATACCCAAAAAGAAAACTTATTCACATCACAGTCTTAATTTAAAGTTTTATGTTTTTAAATAGGTATACAAAGGTACATTTAGTGCACTAGAATTTTGCAGAGGAGGAATTATTGGTCAGGTTGATACTAAAATGAATAGAAATGGTTAGCTATCTCGTTTCAGAGGGGAATTCCTGTTAGAATGCACTGCTAAAACAAAGTTCTTTACTGTAAGAGAAAAATAATGGCCTGTCTCTTGTGCCTTCTGAAGACCTGAAAATGATAAACCACCTAATTCTTAAAAGTGAAAGGTTATTCCATTTGCATTGAGTACAAGATTGTAATGATGTTATTGTTTAAGTGCTTGTCTACAATGGAAATGTTGTGGAGGAAAATTACTCTGGGTTAATTTTCTGAGAGTATTCATTAGTTTTCTTGTAGTTTATTACTCTATCCATATGAGTACTATACTTGGGTACTGTTGACAAATCCATGGAAAGACGATGTTCTTGTTTTCAGTATGATGGAATAAAATTCTTTATTCATTATAAAAATGTGTATGCCAACAACTGTAATGTTTAAACTATTATAACACTGCAGGATGCATACATTAAAACTAAATATTATACAGCATCTTTCCTGGAATACTTGTACTTTTCTGAAATAGTGCTTCATTATAAAAAGTATCTATTTCAAAGTAAAAAAAAATTGTTTAGACTATCACTAAAATATAAGTGCTCTGTCAGAAATGTATTACATCACAAAAGTGCATTATTTTATCTTTAAACAAGCAAAAAAAGAAAACCTAGAAATCATTCACATATTTTATCAGTAAGTAGTATATATGCATTTACCAAATATTAAACAACATTCATATCACAGAATTGATTGTGATATGAATGATATCACAAAGATATGGCTTTTTGAATAGAATATTCTAATAAATGGATCACTTAATTTGTCAAAATATTATGCATCTAAATTATAAATTTTCAAATATACTATTTCCTAAATAAAAAATATTGATTTCAACTTTGAAAATTTTGTCCACCAATCTGTTCAAAGGGATACTCCCTCTGAGCAACTTTTTTTTTCATACTTTGAGATAAAACACCTTTATCTAGAAAATTATGCTAGTATTATTCTAGCTATTGAGATTCTTTTGTGGTTCCATACAAATTTTAGGATTGTTTGTTCTTTTTGTGAAAAATCCCATTGGAATTTTGGTAAGCATTGCATTGACTCTATATTGCTAAGAGCAATATGGGCATTTTAACTATCAATTTCCAATCCATGAACACTGAATATGTTTCCATTTATTTGTGTCTTCTTCAATTTTTCATCAGTGTCTTATGGTTTAGGGTACAGGGTTTTTTTTTATTTTACCTCCTTGATTAAATTTATTCCTAGGTATTTTTTGTATGCAATTGTCAATGGAAATGTTTTATTAATTGTTCTTTCTGATAGTTTATTATTAGTGTATGGAAACAAAAGTGATTTATGGAAAATGACTTTGATCCTGCAACTTCACTGAATTTGTTTATTAATTTTAAAGATTTAGGGATTTCTATGTGTATCATGGCATCAGTAAATAGTGAACAGTTTTACCTCTCCTTTTCCAATTTAGGTAACTTTATTTCTTTCTCTTGCCTAATTGCTCTGGCTAGGACTTAAAATATATGTTGAATAAAAGTGGCAAGAGTGAATATCCTTTTGTTGTTCATTATCTTAGAGGAAAAGCTATCACATCTTCACCACTGAGTATGATGTTAGCTGTAGATTTGTATATGGCCTTTAATATGTTGAGGTATGTTCCCTCTAAAACCATTTTCTTAAGAGTGTTTATCATAAATGGATATTGAATTCTGTCAGAATTTTTCTGCATCTATTAAGATATTCATATGATTTTAGCCTTCATTTTGTTAATATGTTGTATCACATTGATTTGTGGATGTTGAGCCATCTTTTCATCCCTAGAATAAATATCATCTGATCGTGATAATTAGTCTTTATTGTTGAATTTGATTTGCTAATATTTTTTGAGGATTTTTGGTAAACTTCACCAGTGAAGTCATCTGGTCCCAGACTTTTGTATGTTGGGAGGTTTCTGATTACTGATACAGTCTTCTTACTACTAATCAGTCTGTTGAAATTTTTCACTTTTTTATGATTTAATATTGGTAGGTTTTATGTTTCAAGGAATTTATCCATTTCTTCAAGTTGTCCAGTTTGTTGGTGTATATTTATACCATTTTCCTAAGATCCTTTCTATTTTTTTTTGGTATCAGTTGTAATGTCTCCTCCATCATTTCTGATTTTGAGTCCTCTCCCTCTTTTTATTGGTGAGCCTAGCTACAGGTTTGCCTATTTGATTTATCTTTTCAAAAAATCAGTTTTTGGTTTCATTGATAATTTCTGTTATCTTTTTGGTCTCTATTTTAACTTTATTTCTACTCTAATCTTCCTTCTAACTTTGGACTTCATTTTGTCGTCTTATTCTATTTCTTTGAGGTATGAAATTAGGTTATTTGTAATCTTGTTTCTTGATGCAGGGATTTATTGCTATGAACTTACCTCTTAGAACTGCTTTTGCTGTATCTCATGTTTTGGTACAATATATTTCCATTTTTAGAGTTTTTTTAATTTTTTTTAAACTGTTGGTTGTTCAGGAGATTACAGGAGATTCAACATGTCTAATCTCCACATATTTGTTAATTTTCCCATTTTCTTCTTGTAATAGATTTCTAGTTTCATATCATTGTGGTCAGAAAAGATATTTGATATAATTTCAGTCTTCTTAAATTTAGTTAAGACTTATTTTGGGGCCTAGCATGTGATCTATCCTGGAGAATGTTCCATGTGCACTGAAGAATAATGTGTATTCTGTTGCTTTTCAATGGAATGGTCTGTGTAAGTCTGTTAAGTCTATCTGGCCTAACAGATAATTTAATGCCAATGTTTCCTTAATGATTTTCTGCCTGGATGATCGATCCATTGCCTAAAGTGAGTTGTTAAATTCTCCTTCTAGTATTGTATTGCTTTCTATTTCTCCCTCCTTTAGGTCTGTTAATATTTGCCCTATATATTTAGGTGTTCCTATGTTGAGTGCAGAAGTAATTACAAATGTCATATACTCTAATTGGATTGAATCTTTTATCATTATGTAATGACCTTCTTTACCTCTTACTATAGTCTTTTTCTTAAAGTTTACTTTGGTGTAAGTACTGCTACTTCAGCTTTCTTTTTATTTTCCATTTGTATGGAATATTATTTTCCATCCCTTAATTTATAGTCTGTGTGTCTTTAGGTTTGAAGTGAGTCTCTTGATGGTTCTTGTAATTTTATCCACGAGCCATTCTTTGTCTTTTGATTGAAGCATTTAGTCCATTTACATTTAATTATTAATGGGTGTGGCTTTATCACCATTTTGTTCACTGTTTTCCAGTTGTTTTATAATTCCTCTGTTACCTCTTTCCTCTCTTGTTCTCTTTGTGATTTGATGATTTTCTGTAGTGATAGGTCTATGTTCCTTCCTTTTTCCCTTTTATGTATCTAATACAGGTTTTTGCTTTGTGATTACCATGAGGCTTACATAAAACGACTGATTAGTCTATCTTAAGTCAATAACAACTTAAGTTTGAACATATTTTAAAGCTCTACGTTTTTATTCCTCCAGGCCCTCAGGTTTTATGTTTTTAATGTCACAGTTTAAATCTTTTTATCTTGTGTATCCATTGGCAAGTTACTGTAGGTAGTTATTTTTACTACTTTTTTAACCTTCACAGTAGCTTTACAAGTGATTAACCCATCACCTTTACAACATTATTCTAATATTTACTACATATGTACCTCTTCCAGTGAGTTATATTTTTATATATTTTGATGGTACTAATTAGCACCCTTTTCAGCTTAAAAAAATTCCTTTAACAGTTCTTAGAAGACCTGTCTGTAGTAATGAACTTGTTTAGTTTTTGCTTGTCAAGAAAACTTTTTCTCTCCCTTTCAATTCTGACAAATAACCTTGCCTGGTTATTTGCTATATTGGTATATGGAACATTTTTGGTTGGCAGTTTTTTTCTTCCAGCACTTTGAGTACATTGTTCCACTCTCTTTTGGACTACAGTGTTACTTCTGAAAAATCTACTCAACATCCTATGGAAGCTCCCTTGTGTATAGCAAGATTATTTTTTCTTTTCTCTCTTGCTGCTTTCAAGACTCTCTCCTTGTCCTTAACATTTGACATTTTAATTATAGTGGTCTTGGTGTAGGTCTCTCTGAGCTCATCATGTTTGGAACTCTGGTCTTCCCGAACTTAGATGTCCATTTCTTTCCTAGGTTAGAGAAGTTTTCAGACATTATTTCATTAGTTAAGTTTCCAGCCTCTTTCTTTCTTTCTTCTTGGACTCATAAGGCAAATGTTGGTCTGCTTGAAGTTCTTCTATAAATCCTTTAAACTATATTAATTTAAATTTTTTTTCTTGATTCTGCTGTGATTGTGAGTTCCACTGCCCTGTCTCTAGTTCACTGGTATTTTCTTCTGCTTCGTCTAGTCTGTTCTTGAACTTCTAAATTGTTGGGGTTTTTTTTTTCATTTCATTTATTGTATTCTTCAGCTCTGTGACTTACCTTTGGTAGTTTCTCACATTTTCTCTCTTTGTTGAAATTCTCACTTAATTCATCCATTCTTCTCCTGAGTTAAGTAAGCATTTTTATGACCATTATTTTGAACTTTTTATCAAGTAAGCTATATATCTCCTTAAGGTTTTTTCTTGAGGTTTTTTTTTTTATCTTATTCTTTTGTTTGGGACATATTCCCCTGTTTGTTCATTCTTCTCAGCTCTCTGTGTTGGTATCTGTGCATTAGATAAAACAGCCTCCTCTCCCAGTCTTGAAGGAGTAGCCTCATGTACGGGGTAAACCTTATTGTTCAACCCTATTCTGGCTCTTAGTTGTCTCTCAAACCTTGGTTATTTTCTAACAGCCTTTACTTCTTAATGGCTCCAGTCGTTGAAGATGTGTTAAAATCTATCAGTGTCCCTAAGGGAATCCCAAGGAGACCCTTGTTCTGTTGCCACTCTGCTGGGCCCTGAGGGTGGCAGCTTGTTAGGAACTCTTTCTCCATTTGTTTTGTCCTGTGGAACCCATGAACATAAATCCTGCTAGCCACCAGAATAAGGTGATCTAGAGATGTCCCCTGAGTGACAGCCACAAAAACTGGGGTTTCCAGACAAAAAGTACAAGCTTCTTTCTGGGAGAGAAGAGGGAGAGGGAAAAGAAGGTACCAGCTAGCCTTCATCCTTGGGATAGTATTTCAGTATTCTCCTTATTTGTGTTAAATTAGGTGCCAACCCCTCAGGCAGATGCTTTTAGATAAATAGGAATTTTTCAACAAAAGTCTGGGAACCTCTCAATGGGCTGCCTCTGTGCTGGTCCCTAGGGTGGATGAATCTTTGTGTGTGAGTCATTTAAGAACTATTTCTCAGTTTGCTATAGACTTGTGAGTCTCATGGACAGACACTCCATTGGCTTTTGAAGCTAGATTATGTGAGAGACTCATCTCTCAGGTGCAGGTTGTAAAACATAGGATGCCAGATGCGGGGTTTAAAACTTCTGTTCTCAGGGAGAAGCCAGGTTTCTGAGTTCCCTCCAGATATGATTCATCATGCCAGGGGGTGGATTTCATGGCAAGGTTGTGCCTCAGTCTCTCCTGTCTTCTTGGATGTGGGTTTCTTCTCATTCACCTGACATGAGGAGTTGCTTAGCTGGTTTGGGGTTTTCTTTCAGAGGAAATTGTTCTGTATGTAGCTGAAGTTTCAGCACCCATGGGAGGATGTGAGTTCAGGATCCTCCTCCATCACCATCTTGAACCTAACTCCCTTGCAATGATTTATCAAATATAAGCATTCATATATTAAATATCTCCTAGAATAGCATTTCTTCATTTTTAGTATAGAATTTGATCATAAAAATTTATATAATGTATAAATATTTTTAGACCATATCTTTTTTACCTAATTAAAAGCATTTAAAAAAAATCATGTAGGTGTTCAAACGTCTGACCTCTCTAAACAGATATAAGTTTAAGAGAACGAAATTACTGTATAACCCTTATCTGCACCCTCACATTTCTAACATCATATTTCTAATAATTCACAAATACATTTTTCTATACCAGCCATATTAACTAGTTAAATGAACTATTTTATTTTAATATGCTAATAATACAACTTTATTGTGTTCTCAAGAAAAATGATTTTTAACTGGTGATAGTGAGAGTAGAGATATCTTACATTCCTGTTAAAATTTAATAATACTTTCTAGGAAAATGCAACTATGCACATGCATACAAAATTTGCACACATTTTCTGGTATTCATATATACTAATCTCTAAAGATGTTTGTGAAAAATGTTATCAAGCACTGCACTGTAGACTTCAGTGAGGGAAGAGAGGAAATACTATAATAGCTCTATGAATTCCCCAGATGCTATAAATAATAAACATTTTGAAATTGAGTAATAGAAGGCAATAGTCTTTGCCATTCTCAGGTGATTTAATGGCATACTGCAGGTCTTCTAGTGGTACAAAATAGGAATTCTTTCCTGAGTTATCTAGAATATATAGACTCCCTGGAAGCATATATTTGGCTCTTTAATTATTTACTAAATAATATCAATTTGAAAAGATTTGATCCAAGTTGATGCAAAATAGCTTTTGTGAACTTTCCTTCATTAAAGCTGAATAAATTAGTCAATCTCATTGTAACCTGACTTTTGAAAAGTGAAAAGACTTGTGAAAATTGACTATAGCAAAGATCAAAATGTGAACTGTGAATAGGAACACAAAAAAGGCATGAAGACATTTGCGCAATCAACAAAACGTTTATCAGACAACATTGACAAGACAAAGCTCTGACCTTGTAACTAACATTTCAACCTTGGGAAATTAAGTTATAATCTATTAAAGCTTTATGAATTAGGTGAATGGTGATCTTGATATCAAATCTCATATGAGCCTGGCTTGACAAAACAACTACAATTCAAGATGTCGAGTTTGAAAACAATGGCTTCCAGTATAGGAAATAGCTTAAAATGCATGAGAAATGTTCTATGAGAGTGCTGAGTTAGGAACCATTTCCAAGAAATAAAGGACTGATTAAGTGTGAGTACCACATGACTCTAATATTTCCCTCTTGCGTTCAAATGTAATAATCTTTTTGCTTTGTGCTGAAGTGAATAAAGATGATTTTACCCAAGGAGAAACTCACATAAGGAAAGGAATAAGGAAAATGTACAACCTTCTTAGCTCTGTTTCTGTGCTTGATGTTTCCCCGTAAGTTTATTCTGTGCTATATTTTTGAAAAATGAAACAAGATTGCTTTTATGTAATGCCATACCATTTTCTTTTGAAGAGTAAAGTGTGGACACATCTTCTTGGGTAGACTGTCTGGGTAAAATCCACTTCCATTCATGAATTTTTGTCTATATTGGAGCAATTATGGAAAAGATTCTGTTTGTCTGAGCTTATAGTACATCATAGGTACATATGAAAACAAGAAAGAATGTGTAAAAGTGTTTTGTAAACTTTAAAGTACCGTACAAATATATTAGAAACAGTAACTGGGGACAACTTCTCTCACACTCCCACATATTAATTACCATCTGTTTTTAAAAATATTTTCATGCCCTCTTTCCTGCCTTGAATTGAGAATCAAATTTTGGGAGTTTGTAAAGTTTTCAGTGAGGATTTTTTTAAGTAGTGTTTGAAGATTTTAATAACATATAATACCATTCTAGCATATTATCCCGTTACTGATAGACAAAATTATGGCATGAATCATTTGATTCTTCTTAGTCACTATTCAGAATATTCTGAAATTCTACTTTTATTGATAGATTAATAGGGCAAAGTTGAGGAGAGTAGTATATTTTAACAACTCCACTCTCTGAGAATGTTAATTAGAATGGATAATAGAAACTGCCATTATTTGATAAGCTTCTAATGATTTCATATGTGTGATAATAGACTTACTAAATTATATTATCCTTTATCTAATTATATTTTATGTCAATAAGTTTTTATGTCATAACTATGTCAATAAAGTTAATTTGTTTTATAGAAAAAAAAGAGAACAAATTCATGAAACCCCAACAGTACATCCTCACATGTTCCATTCTTAGCATTATTGTTTTTTTTGAAGTATAGTCAGTTATATATAGTGTGTCAATTTCTGGTGTACAGCATGATGTCCCAGTCATTCATATACATACATATACTCAATTTAATATTCTTTTTCATTAAAGATTATTATAAGGTATTGAATATAGTTCCATATGTTATACAGAAGAAATTTGCTTTTTAAATCTGTTTTTATATATAGTGGCTAAAATTTGCAAATCTCAAACTCCCAAATTTAGCCCTTCTACCCTCTTCCCCCTAGTAACCATAACATTGTTTACTATGTCTACAAGTCTGTTTCTGTTTTGTAGATGAATTCGCTTGTGTCCTTTTTTCTTTTTTTTAGATTCCATATATGAGTGATACCATATGGTATTTTTCTCTCTCTGGCTTACTTAGAATGACGATCTCTAGGTCCATCCATGTTGCTGCAAATGGCATTATTTTACTATTTCTTATGGCTGAGTAGTATTCCATTGTATAAATACCCCACAGCTTCTTTATCCAGTCATCTGCCATGTCTTGGCTGTTGGAAATAGCGCTGCTATGAACACTGGGGCACATGTATATTTTCAAATTTGAGTTCCCTCAGGTTATATGCCCAGGAGTGGGATTGCTGGATCATATGCTAAGTCTATTTTTAGTTTTTTGAGGATCTCCATACTGTTTTCCATTATGGCTGCACCAGACTACATTACCATCAGCAGTGTAGGAGGTTTCCCTTTTTTCTACACCCTCTCCAACATTGATTCTTTGTGGACTTTTGAATGATGGTCATTCTGACTGGTGTGAGGTGATACGTCATTGTAGTTTTGATTTGCATTTCTCTGATAATTAGCAATATTGAGCATTTTTTCATGTGCCTATTGGCCATTCATATGTCTTCACTGAAGAATTGCTTGTTTAGGTCTTCTGCCCATTTTGGATTGTGTTGTTCGGGTTTTTTTGTTATTAAGCTGCATGATCTGTTTATATATTCAGGAAATTAAACCTTTGTCAGTTGCATCATTTGCAAATATATTCTCCCATTCCAGAGGTTGTTGTTTTGTTTTGCTTAGGGTTTCCTTTGCTATGCAAAAGCTTGTTAAGTTTAATTAGGTCCCATTTGTTTATTTTTACTTTTATTTCTACTGCCTGGGTAGAATACCCTAGGACATTGCTAAGTTTTATGTCAGAGAATCTTTGCCCATGTTTTATTCTAGGAAGTTTATCATGTCTTGTCTTATATTTAAGTCTTTAACCCATTTTGAGTTTATTTTTGTGTGAGGGAATGTTCTAACTTCATTGATGTACATGCTGCTGTCCAGTTTTCTCAACACCACTTGCTGAAGAGACTGTCTTTTCTCCATTGTATATCGATGCCTCCTTTGTTGAAGATTAACTGTAGGCCTGTGGATTTATTTCTGGGCTCTCTATTCTGTTCCATTGAGCCATATGTCTGTTTTTATGACAATACCATGCTGTCTTGATTACTGTAGCTCTGTAGTATTGTCTGAAATCTGGGAGGGTTATTCCTCCAGCTTTATTCTTTTCAATATTGCTTTGGCAATTCTGAGTCTTTTGTGATTCCATATAAATTTTAGGATTATTTATTCTAGTCTATGAAAAATGTTCAGGGTAATTTGAGAGGGATCACATTAAATCTGTAGATTGCCTTAGGCAGTAAGGCCATTTTAACAATATTGATTCTTCGAGTCCAAGAGCATGGGATATCTTTCCATTTCTTTAAGTCTTCTTTAATTTCCTTAATCAATGTTTTGTAGTTCTCCATGTATAAGTCTCTTACCTCCTTGGTCAGATTTATTCCTAAGTATTTTATTATTTTGGATGCAATTTAAAAGGGATTGTTTCTTTACTTTCTTTTCCTGCTATTTCATTGTTAGTGTAAAGAAATGCAACTGATTTCTGTATGTTAATCTTGTATCCTCATCCTTAGCATTATTAATAATAGAACTTGGTATTTTTATATAGTCATTACATTCATGTTCATTTTAAGATTTTTTTTAAGAAGAAAGAAGCAGAGAAATCCACCACTATATTTTGTCTTTGGGCTTGGGCCTTTGCAGAACTGCTTAAGTGATGTATAAAAGCAGTCCTTCCAGTAGATAGTAAGGAGGAAAGTTTGCTTATAGATGTTAGTATAGCCTAGAGTTCCTAGGAAAGCATTGAGCACTTTATTAGTCAGGATTCTCTACAGAAACAAAAGCAATAGGATATAGATATATAGGTAGATAAAATATATAGATTTATCTTAGGGGAATGCTTCTTGATTGTGGAAACTGGTAAATTCAAAATCTGTAGGTCAGTTTGGCAAGTTAGAAATTCCAATAAGAGTTGGTGTTTGTCTTGAATCAAAATCCACATAGCAGACTGGGAGGCTAGAACCTCAGCCAGTTACAGTCTTGAGAAAGAATTCCTTCGTCTTCAGGAAGCTTCATTTTTTTTTTCTCTTAAGGCCTTTAACTGATTGAATAATGCCCACTCACCATTAAGTAGAGAGGGTAATCCTCTCTACTTAAAAAAAAGTACTCGTAAGTTTTAATCACACTTACAAAAAACATTCACAGAAACATCTAAACATCTAGACTAATGTTTGATCAAACAATAGGGCACTATAGCCTCACCTAGCTAAATTGACACATAAAATTAACCATCACAAGCCTTAAAACTACACAATTATTTGACTTTTACTTTGTAGCCTTAATTAAGAGATAGTTAAAAGATAGTTTAAAAATATTATTTAGGGACCAACAAGGCAGGAACATAATATGACATTTCTTATTGAAAAATGTAACTGGTGTTGATCAGAACCTCACTGAACTACTTTTGGCATGTATTAAGACATCCTTGATGATTGGTTTTTCTTTTCCCTCCTTTTATTAGGAAGAATTATTATAACTGTATGTGCAGTTTGACTGCACATACACATTATATTCCATGTAAATACATATACTGTATACTGCACTTTTTAGTTTACATATATGTACTAATTATTGTTTCTAAGAACAGATTAGATCTTTAGCTTTTTAAACTTACATAGTTATCAAAGGAATAAAGCCAACTACAAAATAAGAATCAACAGAATGCAGTAATCCAATCATAAAGGACAGTCAAATGTGCTTACCCATATTCAAGAAATCAAAATAATAATTAGTTCATTTGTGTCCTTACTATTATTGTTATTATTTTTAGATTACTCATATAAGTGATATCATATGGCATTTTTCTTTCTCTTTCCAGGCCAGTTCACTTAGAATGACAATCTTCAGGTCCATGCATATAGCTGCAAATGGCATTATTTTATTCTTTTTTATGTCTGAGTAGTGTTCCATTGTATACATGTACCACATCTTTATCCAGTCATCTGTTGATGGACATCTGGGTTGTTTCCATGTCTTGGCTATTGTAAATAGTGCTGCTGTGAACACTGGGGTGCATGTGTCTTTTTGAATTTTATTCTTCTCCAGATATATGCCCAGGAGTGGGATTGCTGGATCACGTGGTAAGTCTCTTCAGTCTTTTAAGGAACCTCCATACTGTCCTCCATAGTGTCTGCACCAATCTACATTCCCATCAACAGTGTAGGAGGGTTCTCTTTTCTCCACACCCTCTCCAGCATCCATCATTTGTAGACTTTTCAGTGATTCCTTGGTGATTAGTTTTAAAATGATGTGAAGTCAGTGAATTTAGATAAGACATGAATAGTTATCCTCTGCTAATGGGGATTTTTCTCTCCCTTCTCATTCAGCTTTCCATGACAGCTTAAAAATTGTGCAATTCATAACATTATGCAAAGAAAAGCAGTTATACATATCTGTAATGATATTTTACCATTTTATGTTTTTCCTTTAGTTTTACTGAGATATAATTGACATATGGTATTTTATAAGTTTAAGGTATACAGCATAATGATTTCCAACATGAAATGATTACCATGGTAAGTTTAGTGAACAGCTGTCATCTCATATAGATACAAAATAAAATAAAAAAAAATACTTTCTTGTAATAACTCTATAGTTTTTTTTCTTAGTAATTTTCATATATAGCATACAGCACTGTTATTATCTTGTTGTATATCACATCTCTAGTACTTATTTATCTTATAACTAGAAGTTAGTGCCTTTTGACTACCCTGATCCAATTCATACTTCTCCTGCCCCCTGTTTCTGGTAAACACAAATCTAATCTCTTTTTCTGTGAGTAAGTGAGTTCATTTTTGAATTATAATTGACCTACAGCACTGTGTTAGTTCCTGGTGCACAACAGTGTGTTAAGCATTCTATACATTCCAAAATCATCACCAGAGTAAATCCAGTTACCACCTGTCACCATACACATACATAATATTATTATGGGCTATATTCCTCACACTATGTATTTCATACCCATGACCCATTTATTTTGTAACTAGAAGCTTGTACCTCTTAATCCAACTCATCTATTTCTCTCATTCCTCTACCCACCTCCTCTCTGGAAACCACCTGTTTGTTCTATTATCTATGACTGTTTTATTTGTTTATTTGCATTGTTTTTTTTAGATTTCACACATAGATAGATTCATGCAGTATTTGTTTTTCTGTTCATCTCATTTCACTTAGCAAAATTCCTCTATGTTCACCCATGTTGTCACAAATGGCAAGATTTCATTCTTTTTATGTCTGAGTAATATTCCATTTTTTAAAATATACCATATTTTCTTTATCCACTCATTTACCTGTGGATATTTAGGTTGCTTTCATATTTTAGCTATTGTAAATAATGCTACAAAGAACAAACAAGTGCATGTATTACTTTGAATTCCCATTTTCATTTTCTTTAGAAAAATACCCAGAAGTAGAATTTCTAAATCTTATGATAGTTTGATTTTTAATGTTTTTAGGAGCATCCATACTGTTTTTCATAGTGACTGCACTAAATTATATTCCCACCGATGTGTACAAGTGTTCTTTCTCCATATCCTTACCAACACTTCTTTTTTTGGTCTTTTTTATAATAGCCATTCTGACAGATGTTAGTTGATACCTCACTGTGGTTTTGATTTGTATTTCTGATTAATAGTGCTGTTGGGCATCTTTTCATGTGCCATTTGCCTATCTCTATATCTTTGGAAAAATGCCTATTCAGGTCCTATGCTGAATTATTAATCAGATTGTTTGATCTTCTGATGTTGAATTATATGAATTCTTTATATGTTTTTTATATTAACCCCTTATCAGATATTGTTTGCAAATTTCCTCGCATTCAGTAGGCTGCCTTTCCATCTTCTTGATAATTTTCTTTACTGTGCAATAGCTTTTTAGTTTTATGTAGTTCCATTTGTTTATTTTTGCATTTGTTTTCCTTGTCTGAGGGGACATATTCAAAAATATATTGCTAAGACTGATGTCATAGAGTGTAAAGTTTATGTTTTCTTCTGGAATTGATTTCAAAATTTACCTTTAAGTCTAATCTATTTTGAGTTTATTTTTGAACATGGTGTGAAAAGAAGTCCAGTTTGATTCTTTTGCATGTAGCTAATCAGTTTCCTAACACCATTTATTGAAGAGACTATCTTTTTTATATAACTGTGGGTTCAATTCTCTATTCTGTTTCATATTCTGAGCTATATTCTGATTTTGTGCCATTACCATACTATTTTCATTGCCATAGCTTTGTTATATAGTTTGAAATGAGGGTGCATGATTTCTCCAGCTTTGTTTGTTTTTCTTAAGATTGTTTTGGATGTTTGGGATCTTTTAGGGTTCCATAAAAATTTTAGAATTGTTTGTTCTGTGGAAAATGCCATTGGTATTTTGATAGGGATTGCATTGAATCTGTAGATTCCCTTGGATAGTGTTGTCATTTAAACAATATTAATTCTTCCAATCCATGATCACAGTATATATTTTCATTTGTTAGTGTTGTCTTCTATTTCTTTCATTAATGACATACTTTTCTGAGTACAGTTTTTTACCTCCTTAGATTTAGTCCTAGATATTATTTTCTTTTTGATGTGATTGTAAGTGGAATTGTGTTTTTAATTTCTCTTTCTGCTAGTTTGTTGTTAATAGATAGAAGTGCAATTTCTGTATATTCGTTTTGCAATCTGCAACTTTACTGTATTTCTTGATGAGTTCTAACAGTTTTGCGAGGTACCTTTAGGATTTTCTATATAGCATCATGCCATCTGCAAATAGTAATAGTTTTAATTTTCTAATTTGGACCTTTTATTTCTTTTTCTTCTCTGATTGCAGTAGCTTGGACTTCCAATACTATTTTGAATAAAAGTGGTGAGAATGTGCATAACTATCATTTTCCTGATCTTAGAGGAAATGCTTTCAGCTTTTCACTGATAAGTATGATGTTAGCTGTGGGCTTGTCATAAATGACTGTTATTTTGACACATGTTCCCTTTATACCTACTTTCTGGAAAGTTTTTTTTTTTAACATAAATGGATGTTGAATTTTGTCAAAAGATTTTTCTGTATCTATTGAGATGATAATATGACATTTATTCTTCAATCTGTTAATTTGGTGTATCACATTGATTGATTTTCAGATACTGACCTATCCTTACACACCTGGGATAAATACCACTTGAACATGGTGTATGACCCTTTAATGTATTGTTGAATTTGGTTTGCTAATATTTTGTTGAGGGGTTTTGCATCAAGTTGATCAATGATCTTGGCCTATAATCTTTTTTGTGATATTTTTGTGATATATTTGTGATATATTTGTCTATTTCGTGATAATTTTGTGATATATTTGTCTGGTTTTGTTATCAGGGTGATGCTGGCCTCATGGAATAAACTCAAAAGCATTTCTTCCTCTAATTTTCTTGGAATAGTTTAAGAAGGATGTTAACTCTTCTTTAAATGTTTGGTAGAGTTCACCTGTGAAGCCATCTGGTCCAAGACTTTTGTTTATTGACAGTTTATTTTATTACTGATTCAATTTCATTTCATTACTGTTAATTGGTCTGATCATGCTTTCCATGTCTTCTATTTTGTTTGTTCATTTTTCCCTCTAGTTCTTTTAAGTGTATAGTTAGATTGTTTATTTGACATTTTTCTTGTTTTCTGATATAGGCTTGTATCTCTATAAATTCCCTCATATAACTTTCTTTTCTGCATCCCACAGATTTGTGGATGGCTGTGTTTTTTATTTTATCTCCAGGTATTTTTTGATTTCCTCTTTGATTTCTTCAGTAACTCATTGGTTGTTTAATAGCATATTGTTTCACCTCCAAGTATGTTGGGTTTTTTACAACTTGTCTCTGGTAGTTGGTTTCTATTATCCTAGCATTGTGGTTGGAAAAGATGCTTGATATGATTTTAGTCTTCCTACGTTTATTGAGACTACGTGTTATCATTTTATATTCAGTCTGTATTAGTCAGCTTGGGCTGCTATAACAAATTACCATGTACTGAGTGGCTTAAACATTTATTATTCACAGTTCTGGAGCCTGAAAAGTTCAAACTCAGGGTTCCAACTGATTCAGTGTCTGGTTAGGACCCTCTCCCTGGTTTGGAGACAGATGCCTCTTGCCATATTCCCATATGACTATGAGAAAGAGTGTGCCAACTCTCTGGTCTCATCTTATAAGTACACTAATCATATCATAGGGGTTCCACCCTCATGACTTCATCTAAACCTAATTATTTCTCCAAGGCCCTGCTTCCAGATATCATCACATTGAGGATTAGGGCTTCAGTGCAGACCAAATAAATCTTGCTTCCATTTGGCGAAAGTCTTTTACCAGCTTGATGATGTGATGATTCATCTATTTCCCTTCCAATCTTATTTTGTTATAAAATTGGTAGATGTGCATTACAATCTTTCCTGGAAGGTAGTGTGTTGGAGAATTTTGCTTCTATCCATTAGATTCTTACCATGTACCTTTCTTTTTAGGAGCAATACAGTTGGTGAAAATCCAACCAGAAAACTGACCAATAAGAGCAGTTACTGCTTCTCATGTGGCATGTAATAACCTATCACCTTATTTGCTCAAATTTTACTTATAAGAGAGATGAGTAAGAATATAATATATCAACTGTCTTTCATCTTCCAGTGGGGATGATTGAGATAGGTCTTAAAATATAAAGACACATTCAGTATTCAGCTCTGTTAAAGTCAGAGCGAAGATTCAGAAATCTTTGAGATTTAGATTTGTTGCTATTTACAGCATGCCAAAATTTGATAAATTGAACTAACAGCTTAAAGCTATTTATAACATTTTAATTTCCACTAATTTTTGTAGTGTCTGCTTATTTACTAGCATTTACAAAGATCATTTGCATAGTTAGCTTTTTGCTTTTTCCAAACTGCTGAAGATTTTAAGCATGGCAATGTAGCAACAAATCTCTGATACCCCATTAGACTCATCCTTCTAATTAGATTCACTGTGACTGCTTACAGACTTTCAGGAGCTTTTCAAAATTAAATGACTTTTCACATACCAGACAATACAGCCTTGTGTCTGGATGACTTTTCAGAAATTGTAAGTGCATAAAGCAATCCTTAGAAAAATCGTAGAAAATAAGGTCAGCTATTCCCACTGATTTGCATAAGGCATATTTTTCTAATTATTACTCTTTTATCTACTTTTTGTCAACTGACAATTTTTCAAGGTCTGTATTTTTCACTTGTCTACAGTTTAATAAGAAAATTGACAAATAACATGACAGTATGTTCCATTTTAACATCATCATTAATGTTCTTACTTTCTGGTGTACTTCTCTTTTAGAATATTTCCCCTGAGTATGAGACCTTTGTAAATGCTTTTTTAATAATCTTAAAAGCTATTTATGAACAATATAATCATTCTGTATTTGGCTTTCTACTTCAGTGTGCTTTCTTAAATTCTAAGTAACTCTTTGTATTGTTTCTTTTCATCTCTTTGCTCCATTTTCAGAATATCTATTTCCCTTTCCTTCTACAAGAGCTTTTCAATAAGTAACTTTTTTTAAAAAAAAAAGTGAAATTATAGTCTAGTCTTAATATAGTATCTTTTTTACAATATATTATCTTTCTAATTTCCTAGATTTCAATACTTTTTTTTGGTTACACATTATAAATGCCTTAATTTTCTTAACTTTCTCTAATTGAAGTCAAATATTATTTCCTCTGGTGTACTTAAAAGTAATGTTCTACTATGTTAAAACAAAGTAATTTCTAGTACAAAGTTTATTTTAAAATTTGCATTCAGGCTTCAATAATCTTAAATTTAATAGCCTATTTACTATAGTAGATTTAGCTGTATTTGTTATCCAAAATACTTAATAATATGAAGTATTATGAACAGTTGAATAGCAGCCAGTAAAAAAAAATGTCTTCAGAACTATGTTTCTCATGCCCTTGTCACAATTAAATAAGAGATAAGAAACATATGTGTTTATTCACGTATCATTCATTCATTAAGCAACCATTTAGCCATGATGTGCCAGACCAGAGTCTGTATTTTGGAGATAAGTGTGACATAGGAAAAACTTCCTGCTCTCACCATGAAGTGGAGAAAGACAAAATAATAAAATATCATGTATGTGCTTTAATGAAAGGAAAGCAGGGCGATATGAAAGGAGGTGACTGGGGGACTTCTGAGATGAGGTGTTTTGGGGGGGCCTTTTTGGAAGAAGGGACATTTGAGCTAAGATTTGAATGATTTGATTTCTTGAGAAGAAATCAAAAGGGAAATCAAAGCTCAGCCTTACAGGATAGCCTCCCAGACTGTGGAAGAGCTAGAATTAAGGCCCAACCTAGCAAACAGTTTATCTTGCTTCACCATCAGAAACAAAGCTGTGCATTTGAAAATTAGAGACTAAAGGTAGATAAGGTACCACATACTTGTCCTAGTTCTACTGTCTGAAATAACACATGATTTCTTTCAAACAGCATGTCTTCAAATATTTAGATATAAGGGATAGACCCTCAATTAATGATTCTATTTAGGTACCAGAAAAATGGAGTGGTAATGGGTGCAAGACTGTTGTTTAGCTGAATAACCTTGAGGGCAATTTGCTTTCCCTGCTGAGAGTTTCTGTGCTCTGTCTCTCAAGATGGGTATGTGAATGGCTGAAAGGATCACCAGAGTTGAAAAATTCTCAAGTTTGGAAAAAAAAGAACATTTACATAGGATGTACCATAGGCCAAGTCTACCTAAAATCATGGCAGAATTTTGTACAACAGCAGCAGATGCTGAAGAGAGACCAGTGTCCCTGACCAAGTAAAAACAGTCTGTAACTGAGAAGTGGCTAGCAGACTGGGTGGAGAAAAACCACTTCCAATATTACTAAGTGCTGCTTTAATATGTGAACTTGTATTTGGCAATTAATTAAGATTCCCTTGGGAGAAAGAATAGGGAAGAAAAAGATCCTTGAACTGTGAAGTGCTAAGTATTACAAGTCTTGGGAAATTTAAGACAAATTGTTCCAAGGATGTTTTCTGACCATAATGGTATGTAACTCTGAATCAACAAAAAGGAAAACTGGAAAATTTACAGACATATGGAAACAAAACAACTTACCTCTGAACAACCAGTGGGTTGAAGAAGAATCAAAGGGGAAGTCAAAAAAATATATTGAAACAAGTGAAAATTAAAATATAAACAAAAACATATGGAATGTTGAAAAGCAATTCTGAGAGGGAAGTTTATAGTAATAAATGCAAATGTTAAGGAAATACATCTCAAATAAACCACCTAACTTTACATCTTAAGGAACTAGAAAAAGAAAAACAAACTAAGCTCTAGTTAGCAGAAGGAATAAAACAGCAAACAAACTGAATAGAGATCAGGAAAACGATAGAAAAGATCAAAAAAACTCAGAGCTGTTGACATTGACAAACCTTTAGCTAGGTTAACTTAGAAAGTAAGAGAAGACTCAAAGTAAGAAGTAAAAAAGGAAGTATTGTAACTGATACCACAGAAATATATAAAATCATTCAAAATTACTGTGAAAAATTACATGCCAACAAATTGGATAACATAGAAAAAAAGTTTCTAGGAATTTATCCAATCTACCAAGACTGAAACATGAAGAAGTAGAAAACCCGAACAGACCAATAACTAGTAAGGAGATTAGATTAGTATTAAAAAACCTACCAACACAGAAAATCCCAGGTCCAGATAGCTTCACTGAATTCTATCAGACATTTAAAGAAGAGTTAATTCCAATCCTTATCAAAAGTCTTCCAAAAAATAGAAAAGGAGAGAACATTCCTAAACTAATTCTACAAGGCCAGCATTACTTAGTTATCAAAGCTAGATAAGAACACTATGAGAAAACTATAGATCAATATCCCTGATTAATAGAGATGCAAAAATTTTTAACAAAATATTAGCACAAGTCCACAACATATAATCATAGTCAAGTGGGAATTACCTCTAAGATGCAATGATGGTTCAACATGTGCAAATCAATAAATGTGATACACCATGTAAAAAATGAAAGCTAAAAAAAACACATGATCATCTCAATAGATGCAGAAAAAGCATTTGATAAACATCTTTTCATAACAAAAACTGTCCACAAATTAGGTATAAAAGGACTATATTTCAATATAATAAAAGTCATATACAATAAACCTAAAGTTAACATACTCAATAGTGAAAGGTTTTCCTCAAAGATCAGGAACAAGACAAGGGTGCCCATTGTTATTCAACATACTATTGGAAGTCCTAGCCAGAGTAACCAGGCAAGATAAAGAAATAAAAGGAGTCAAATCATAAAGGAAGAAGTAAAACTGCCATTGTTTGCAGATGATATAATGTTATATGTAGAAAATCCTCAAGACTGAACCAAAAAAACTGTTGGCACTAATCAACAAATTCAGTAAAGTTGCAGGATATAAAAGCAACATACAAAAATCAGTTGTCTCTAGATACATTTAAATATTTGAAAAAGAAAGCAAGCCATTCAATTTACAGTAGAATCAAAAACAACACAATACTTATGAATAAATTTAACCAAGGAAGTGAAAGAATTGTACAATTAAAACGACAGGATTTTAATGAAAGAAGTTGAAGACTCACAAAGAAAGAAAAACATCCCATTTTCATGGGTCGGAATAATTAATATTGTTCAAATGTCCATACTACCCAAAGCCATTTATATATTCAGTGCAATACCTATTAAAATTGCAATAGCATTGGTCACAGAAATATTCTAAAAAACCTCAAAGTTTATATGGAACCAAAAGAGACCTAGAATACCCAGAGAAAGCCTGAGAAAGAAGAATGAAGCCAGAGGCATCACAATTCCGGTATTCTAACTACATTATAAATCTACCATAGTTGAAAACAGTATGGTACTGTTAGAACAGGCAGTTAGCTAGATATGAGCAGAGAAAGGGGGACATGGGCAAATGGCAGAAAACCATACATCTTGTGAGCAACAGGTGTCCTTGGACAGACTAAGAAAAACAGGATCCTCTGGACTGATTAAAAAAACCATACCTTCTAGGTTAAATGTTCTGGGGGCAGAAGGGTGGGACAGGACAGGAATCTCCACCATCCAAATGTAACCTTTTGATCATGATGACCTATGTCCAAATGTAACCTTTTGCTTATGATACCCTCATCTAAATGTAACCTTTTGTTCATTAGGACCTCATTCAACTTCCTGATCAAGATTAAATAAGGTTGAAAAATCTCTCCTCCCCACCTGGGAAGGTGGAGCTGGGATGAAGGTCAGGAAAGATGACCCCAACCCCCCACCCCGACCAATGAATATTCTGCCCATTCATTTTTACATCCATATAATGAGCCTGCCAAGGAAACTCAGGGCAGCCACCTACCTGGGTCTGCCTGCTGTTTCCTTGAGATCATACTATCTATCCCTTAATAAATCCTTGCTTTGCTTTCTTCACCTCTGCGTCTTGTCTCTGAATTCTTTATGCAACAAGACAAGAACCTCCTGCCCACAACAGTACTAGCATAGAAATAGAAACATAGTCCAACGGAACAGAATAGAGAGCCTGGAAACAAACCCCTACATAAATAGTCAACTAATACTTGACAAGGGAGTTCAGAACATGCAGTGGAGAAAGGATAAGTTTTATAGCAAATGGCTATGAGAAAACGGGATAAACACATATAGAAAAATGTAAGGCAATCCCTTACACTACTCACAAAAATTAATTCAAAATGGATTAAAGGTTTACACATAAAACTGACACTGTAAAATTCCTAGAAGAAAATACAGAGAAAAGCTCCTTGACAGCGGTCTTGGATATGACACCTAAAGCACAAGAAACAAAAGCAAAAATCAACAAGTTGGACTATATCAAACTAAAAATTAATCTGCACTGCAAAAGAAACAATCAACAAAATAATACTGAATTCTGGCAGAGCATCTCTCATTTCGAAATACAGGAGGATTCTCACAAAATCCGATAAACTAGTTTATACTGTATAGCACAGGGAACTATATTCAATATCTTGTAATCTATAGTGAAAAAGAATAATGAAGGTGAATATATGTATGTTCCTACATGAATGAAGTATTGTGCTGTACACCATAAATTGACATAACATTGTAAACTGACTATACTTCAATAAAAAGGCAACCTACATAATGGGAGAAAATATTTGCAAACTATGTTAGATAAGGAGTTAATAGTCAAAATATATAAATAACTCATGCAACTCAATAAGAAAAAAAATAAGCAAACTGATTAAGATATGGGCAGATGAACTGAATAGACATTTCCCCAAAGAAGACACACAGATGACCAACAGGGAAATGAAAATATAGTTAATATCACTAATCATTAGGGAAATGCAAATCAATACTGTGAGTTACCACCTCATTCTGTTAAATGATTATCATCAAGAGACAAGTGTTGCTGAATGTGTCGAGAAAAGAGGACACTTTTACGTTGTCACTGGGAATATTTAGCCACTGTGGAAAACAATATGGAAGTTTCTCAAAAAATTAATATAGCACTACCATGATCTATATCATAGTATGATCTAGCAATCCCACTTCCTGGTGTATAACCAGAGGGAATGAAAACATGGTATCTATCCATCTATCTATATGGGAGATACAATGGAATATTGTTAAACCATGAGAAAGAAAGAAGGAAATACTGCCATTTGCAACAACATGGATGGACCCTGAGGGTACTCTGCTAAGTGAAACAAGTCAGATAAAGACAAATAAGGAATAATATCACTTATATGTAGAATCTAAAAAAGCTTAACTTGTAGAAACACAGTAGAATGGTGTTTACCAGGTCCTGGGTGGGGAGAATTAAGATGCTGTTAAAGGCCACAAATGTGCAACTACAAGATGAATAGGTTCTGGAGATCTAATGCACAGCATAGTGATTATCATCAACAATACCATGCCATATACTTCAAAATTGTCAAAAAAGACTAGACTTAAATGTTCTCACTGCAAAAAAGTACTGATATTTATGTGATGAGGTGTTAGTGCTGGTGGTAATCATACTGCAACATATAAACGTATTAAATCAATAGGTTATACAACTTAAATTTATACAATGTTATATGTCAATTATATACCAATAAAAAAATTTCCCAGGTGATTTCAAGTGATAACCCAAGTTGAAACCCATTGCCCTAAATTGGTTTTCAATTATATCATGAATGTACAATATAGTTTAAAGAATAACTTTGTATTTTCTTGATGAAGCAAGTAAACATGTAGGTGAAGCCGATGTGGTAGGAAACTACAGGCAGCTTTTTTTTTTTTTGGTAACAGAGGAATGCAATTTAATGATTTTGCAAGTAACCATTTGAGAGTGGCCTCCAGCCAACAGCCAGCAAAAGGCTAGGGTCCTCAGTCATAAAACCACGAAGAAAAATTCTGCCGAAAACCAAACAAGCCACTAAATTTGTGATGCACTTTTACCCATCAAAAGATAACTAATACAGGGCTTATATTTGGTATTTTCAGCTCTGTGGCTTATTTGGGAGTGAAGTGTTTGTACTTTTCAAACATAATTTACCTTGATGTTTCCCATTAATTCTGCTAATCAATCAGAACTGCTTTAAAAATAATGCAGCATAGACACCTGCCTAAGAGTAATGGCACCATACTTAGCACAATGGTCCAACAACTATGAAGAAAATACATTGTAAAAATACCATAATCAAGTCAGTGCTATTATGCTTAAAATCATGGACTCTGAAATCTAACTACCTATGTTGGGATCTTGGTTTCACCAGTTTCTTACCTTCTTTGTGTTTCAGTTTCCTTACTTATAAAACTGGAGAGAACAATTATATATAGGGTTTTTTAAAAAATTAATTTAGATATCATTTGTAAGACATAAATCTTCAATAAATATTTATTAATGTTGATAGCATAACTATTAGTAATAGTATATCTTATACACATCTATATTCCTTTCTTAAATAGGATGGAAGAACAATATAAATGTTCTTTTTACAATGGCTTTTATTTTAAATTGTATAAAGCATATGATAGCAATTTTTGAAAATTATAGAGGCAATAATTTAGCATTTGGAGACTAAATGTATACTTTGTTGATTATTTATAACTTTTATTGCATTCACATAGCTACGTTTTTTGCCATTAATAACTCTATAGGTCTTCTATACAGACTAGAAGTTATACTACAATTCAAAAATAACACATCAAATGTTGAATATATTGTCTATAAATAATATATTCTTATTATTTATCCATCTCATTTACAATTTTTCTTACTTATCCTTCATATCACTGTTTACAACTGCAAATTATAATGAACAATTAGATTGGAAATAAAATTGAGTAAGTGGGAGTGTAATTTCTGCATTCATCTCACACAGGACCCATAAAAAGGCAGTAAGGCATCTCCATATTTTGTAACAAATCAGACAACTAAAAACAAGATAATCAAAAGTAGAGCAGAAGTTTTAAGTAATAAAAGGATTCATCTATGAGTAGGTATAAAACATAAATCTTCCTTAGTTATGTTGTCAACCATTGGCTTTATAAATCCTCCCTATTTTCCTATTAAAATTTTGGCAGATTGGATGAAAAGATAGAATCCACTATACTTTTGTTTATATCAGCATTTCTTAGATGTGTTTTTCTAAAGTAGAAGCAAGTAGTTTATTGTTTAAATTCAGCACTGAATGCAAAAGGAAGATTTCTATTTTATTTCCAGAAAAAGTGAATAAATCTGCAAAGATAAATTGATTGCTAAGTTTCAGTGTGAAGAGTATGTTTCAGTACAATTTTCTGACCTTCTCAAGAATGTTACAATGGCAAATTTAATTAATTCAGATTGACATATTTCCCCCTCAAAAATATGATGCAGTGGAAAAAAAACTGTACTTGAATTTCAGTGTTTTGGAGTCAAAGAGACATGCTTCATAACTATCTAGTTATTAGGATGGTTCATCCTTAAATCAGGGATAATTTTTTTTCTATTTTATAATTTTGTTTCGGTAAGAAATACATATAAATTCCTTAACACATAGGGACACATTTTGGTTCAAAAATTGGAAGCTGGTATTACTAAATATAAATACCAACAATTAGGAAAATGAGACATCAATCCATGACTTTACATTCTAATTAACACTATTTAAACTAGGACCAAATTAAGATAGCTATAATTTAACATAAGAAGGAGTTGGAGAATTCTCACAGATAATTTTTTAACCCTAGTTAGAGAAGAAACATTGAAAACATTTCAAACACCATGGCAAAATAAGAGACAACCAAGGGATAATATTAATGATACTATTCCTCATTGCTTTTTTCCCCACATCTAGTACCTTCTCACTTATGCTTTCTTATTCTGTAATCACACAATTCCAAAAAGTTAACCTTCTCCATATTGGTACTGCAACATGCTACTGTGTGTTGTCAACCAAAAGAGGTCATATATAAAAGCTGACCAAATCTTCAGTAGCTCCATAGAGATGACAGATTCCAGTGGTGTAGCAGGTGGTTCTTAACTAGAATTTCAAGACTACAGTTGACTCTTGAACAATGAGGGTGGTTAGGGTTACTGATCCCTTGGGCAGTCAAAAAAATCCCTGCCTAAGAAATCCTCGACAAAATATTAGCAAACAGAATCTAACAACACATAAAAAAGATCATAAACCATGATCAAGTTGCATTCATCCCAGGGACAAAAGGATAGTTCAACATATGCAAATCACTTGATGTGATAAAACACATCAACAAAAGAAAGGACAAAAATCACATTATCATCTCAATAGATGCAGAAAAAGCATTTGATAAAATTCAACACCAATTTATGATAAAAACTCTTACCAAAGTGGGTGTAGAGGAAATGTATCTCAACATAATAAAAGCTATTTATGACAAACCCACAGCCAGCATAATACTCAATGGTAAAAAACTGAGAGCCTTCCTACGAAAATCTGGAACACAACAAGGATGCCCACTCTCACCACTTCTGTTAATTAATATAGTCTTGGAAGTCCTAGCCACAGCAATCAGGCAAGAAAAAGAAATGAGATCCAAATTGGAAGAGAAGAGGTAAAACTGTCATGATATGTGGGTGATATGATACTATATATAGAAAACCCTAAAAGCTCCACACAAAAACTATAAGAGCTGATGAAAGAATTTGGGAAGGCAGGATACAAGATTAACATACAGAAGTCAGTTGTATTTCTTTACACTAACAATGAATTAACAGGAAAAGAAAGTAAAGAAACCCTTTTAAAATTGCATCCAAAATAATAAAATACTTAGGAATAAATCTGACCAAGGTGGTGAAAGACCTTAAGGAAATTAAAAATGACTTAAAGAAATGGAAAGATGTCCCATGCTCTTGGACTCGAAGAATCAATATTGTTAAAATGGCCATACTGCCCAAGGCAATCTACAGATTTAATGTGAGCCCTATCAAATTACCCAGGACATTTTTCACAGAACTAGAATAAATAATCTTAAAATATATATGGAATCACAAAAGACCCAGAATTGCTGAAGCAATATTGAAGGAAAAAAACAAAGCTGGAGGAATAACCCTCCCAGATTTCAGACAATACTACAGAGCTACAGTAATCAAGACAGCATGTTATTGGCATTAAGAACAGACATATGGATCAGTGGAACAGAAGAGAGAGCCCAGAAATAAATCCACAGGCCTACAGTCAATTTTCCACAAAGGAGAAATGAATATACAATGGAGAAAAGATAGTCTCTTCACCAAGTGGTTTTGGGAAAACTGGACAGCAGCATGTATATCAATGAAGTAAGAACACTCCCTCATACCAGACACAAAAATAAACTCAAAATGGCTTAAAGACTTAAATATAGGGCAAGACACGATAAACCTCCTAGAAGAAAACATGGGCAAAACATTCTCTGACATAAATCTTAGCAATGTTCTTCTAGGGCAGTCTACCCAGGCCATAGAAATGAAAGCAAAAATAAATGGGACCTAATTAAGCACGGCAAAGGAAACCACAAGCAAAACAAAACGACAACCTATGGAATGGGAGAAAATATTTGCAAATGAGGCAACTGACAAAGGCTTTATTTCCAGTATATATAAACAGCTCATACAACTTAAACAACCCAATCCAAAAATGGGCAGAAGGCTTAAACAAGCAGTTCTTCAATGAAGACATACAAATGACCAAGAGGCACATGAAAAAATGCTCAATATTGCTATTATCAGAGAAATGCAAATAAAAACTACAATGAGGTGTCATTTCATACCAGTCACAATGGCCATTATTCAAGTCATGAATGAAATGCTGCAGAGGGGGTAGAGAAAAGGGAACCCTCCTAAACTGTAGTGGGAATGTAGTTTGGTACCCCCGTTATGGAAAACAGTATGGAGATTCCTCAAAAACTAAAAATAGACTTACCATATGATCCAGCAATCCCACTCCTGGGTATATATCCAGAGGGAACTCTAATTCAAAAAAGATACATGCACCTCAGTGTTCGTAGCAGCACTATTTACAATAGCCAGGACATGGAAGCAACCTAAATGTCCATCGACAAATGACTAGGTAAAGAAGCTGTGGTATATTTATACAATGGAATACGAAGCCATAAAAAATAATAAAATAATGCCATTTGAAGCAATATGGATGGACCTAGAGATCGTCATTCTAAGTGAAGCCAGCCAGAAGGAGAAAGAAAAATACCATATGATACCACTCATGGGTTGAATCTTAAAAAAAAAAAAAAAAAAAGACACTATGAACTCATCTACAAAACAGAAACAGACTGGCAGACATAGTAATCTTACGGTTACCAAGGAAAGTGTTTGGAAGAGATAAATTTGGGAGTTTGAGATTTGCAAATGTTAGCCACAATATATAAAATAGATTAAAAAAAAACAATTTTCTTCTGTATAGCAGAGGGAACTATATTCAGTATCTTATAGTAACCTTTATTTAAAAAGAATATGAAAATGAATATGTATGTGTGTATGTATATATATATCCATGACTGAGACATTGTGCTGTACAGCAGAAATTGACACATTGTAACTGACTGTACTTCAATTAAAAAGAAAAAAAATTGTGCATAATTTATAGTCAGGCCTCCACACTCACCGTTCCCCACTATCCATGGTTCTGTGTTAGCAGGTTCAACCCACCTCAGAACATGTAAAAATGTTAGCGTATAAATGGACCCCACAGTTCAAATCCTGTGTTGTTCAAGAGTCAACTGTATTCCTATTTCTGATACAAACAACTAAATCGTCTGAAGAAAACCATCTCACTCAGGTAAAATTGTAAAAATATATGTAAAAGTATGATACAGCCATTCATACTCTTATTAACTTCAAATATTTTTCATACCAAAGCAAAAGACCTTATGTTATATCATGTAGAACTTAGGTTGGATAAATTTACTTTTCATAAGAGTAGTCAAACATTAGAATGACATATAAAATACCTTTTCTTGGCTGTCTTACAAAGCAGATTAGAATCCAAATCGGTGGCAATTAAGCTTTACTAAATAATCATCCAAAATTCCACCTATGACATAGTAGATACTCAACATGTATTTGCTAAAAATAAATAATGTATGCTCATTTGTGGCACTTAAGTTACACTAAAAAGTGTAATAAAAATTAGCTTCAGAAAAAAATGTTAATTTGGTACTTTCTTATTCTTCCTGTTATGAACGATATTAAAAAAAAGTATTGGAATAGTTTTAGCTTAACAAGAACATATGTTAAGGAGTTTTGTTTGTTTGTTGAACACTGACAGCTGTCAGTTGTGAACAGAAAAGGTACTAAAATGACATGGGTAACACATGCTCAAAATAAAAAACTCGATATTGCCAAATCTAGATGTTTCCTTTAATATGCAGTAAGATATGCAGGGGTAGTTTCAGTTTTCAGCTCATTCCCTATTTAACAATGCTTCTATAGTTACAGGGTTCAAACATGCTTTTCCAACTAAAGTGTACACATATCATGAAAACGAATTCCTTGTATATATTCTGGTCTTTGTTTGCTGAAGGCAATTTAACTATAGTTAAATTTGAGCCCATCACAAAATTAAAAGCATTGCTTGATGGTATTCAAGCTTTAACTTAAATCTTGCTGCATAGAGGTATACTTTTATATATTTATTTGTTTTTGTACAGCTTTGAAGTTGAATATAGTCAATTGTTTAATTTGTATGATCTCCATAAAAACCTTGAGACTCTTGTAATCAATGAGATTTTATAAAGATTATTTTTCCACAAATAAGTAGAAAAGTAGAATTAATTCTTTGCTTTATAGTCTTCAGTAAAACTCATTTTTCTAATAAAAATATTTCATTTCTCTGTTGCATATCAAACAGAAATCAATTCAGTAATTGCATTGATAATAATGAACAATTTCCCAAATATATAGAGCACCTACTATGGCATAAACATTCTGCTAGGCACTCTGAACAAGATTAACTGGAATTTTATACCTAGTGACTGTATATTTCCCAATTAACGGTGACAAATACATCTTGAAGACAAAAATAATGAGAAAATTACATGCCAGCTGACCCACACTAATAGAAATATTGAAGGAGTTCTTCTAGCAAATAGAAAACTATCCCAAATGAAATAAAGAAGGAAGGGAAGGAGGAAGAGAGAGAGAGAGAGAAAAAAAAAGAAGAGTAAATATGTGATTCAATCCAATATGCAAGTAAATGGGTGGGTAAATCTATTTACTAATTAAATAATTACTTGTGGGGTTTAAAAGTATTTTAGAATTAAAGTACATAGCCATGTTAATAGAAAGAGGCAGGAAGGAGAGTAATTAGAGTTAATTATGTTCCAAAGCAATACCCCTCCCATTTAATGAGCATAAGTTACACTTGACAGGCTCTATTTCAGTAGGTCTGGGGTGGGGCCTGAGAATTCTGCCTTTCTAGGCAAGTATCTAGGAGATGGCAATACTGTTGGCCTGTGGATTGCACTTTGCAGAGCAAGAGTCTAACACTCTAGCACAATCTGAAATATGTTAATAAACTACTGCACACAATAATTAAAATTAGTTAACAGTGCATAATGTAATTTCCACAGTACTCTCAAAGTAGTAATAGAAGGTATGAATAACAGGGTAATAAAGAGGAAAATATAGTAACATAAATCCTAAGTAATCCCAAAAAAGTCAAGGAAGGAGGGAGTATTAGAACAAGGGGCTCCAACTGATAGAAATACTAAGATTGTAGGTTTAAATCCAAATACCTGTAAATAGACTAAACATGCCAATTAAAAGACAAACGTTTTCACACTGGATTTAAAAACAATAGTTTTAGTCTTCTTTTAAGAGACGTACCTAATTATAACGATACAAAATGGCAAACAGTAAGCAGAGGAAAAAATATATAAATAACTAATAGAAAGTTGACTCTGACACAAGAGTCACTACTAGAAACAGAAAGGAATAGTTTTTTAAATGATATAGGAACCAATCCACCAAGAAGATATAAAAGTTCTAATTTTATAAGCACCCAGTATAACTTCAAAATACATAAATTAAGAATAAAAAGAAGACATATTTAAAAACACAACAAAAGTAAGGGTTAACATATCTTTCAATAACTGACAAGATACATAGACATAAAAGATTTGAAAAAGTTGAACCAAATTGACCTGACACATATGAAGTGCTTCACTCTAGAATTTTAGAATGCAAATTGTTTTCTAGGGTTCTTGGGACATTTACATTCATTGGCAATTTGTATGCTCAAATAGTTAGTGGAAGGGTATTTCAAAACCATGCATTGCTTTCTGAAATTAAGCAACAAAACAATAAAAAGTGAATTTAATCCTCCAAATATTATGAAGATAAGCAGTACTATTCTAATCCATGCTCAAAGAACTCACAGTAGAAATGTTTTTAAATTATTAGAATAATCAAAATTTGTGGGATTTAGCTGAATGAATCTATAATTAAGAAGATATCTGTACCTTTAAAAACACATGTTAGAAAAAATAAGACTAGAAAACAAGAAAGAAATATCTAATAGAAACAATGCCAAAAGTTAATTTTTTGAAACTATAGAATTTTAAAGCCTTTAGTAAAGACCAAGAAAAAAGAAAAATACAATATTTTAAAGAGTGCCAGATAGTAAAATTAATGAGAGAATATTATGAATAAACTAAAAATTTGAATAAAATGATAAAAATTTGTAGAAAAATATACAAATTACAAAAAAATAAGAAATTTTGAAAATATGAATAGCACTGTATTGAAGAAATTGAGTAATTTAATCTCTTCCCGCAATTTAACTTCATGCCCAGATGGTTCCACCAGTAAACCCTTAAATTTAATGAAGTTTTATATAAAAGTATAAAATTGATATAAAGATTGTTTTATACAGCCAGCATAAGAGTGATCAAAAGCAAAGTGATATTACAAAAAAAAATTACAGACTTTTCTCATGAACATCCATCTAAAATCAAATTAATTTTTAGCAAAACTTAATCCAGCAAATTTTTGAAGTATGAGAATGCACAATAAGAAAATTTTATTTATTCAAGAGATGCAAGATTGTTTAACCAGGCAAGAATGTCCACTTTCATCACCTCGAGGTCAAGAAAAAGAAACATGTCATAAAAATAAGGAAGGAAGAAGTAACACTGTCTTTATTCATAGAGGATATGATTGTTTACATTAAAAATTCCAAATCATCCTAAAAATAAGTGAATTGCAGTAAGGTCTTAGGATTCAAGGTAATAAAGATTAAGAAAATGGCATTTGCTTATTCAAGTACATTTAATTTAAAAATAGATTTTAAGTGGGGAATGGGAAAATGGTGATGATCAGGTGTTGTAAAAGTGTTAACTTGACATTGAATAATTAAGGCAATGCTGAGAACATTTTGGTGACTATAAGTGTCTGGTAGATTCAAGTGTATTTTATATTCCATGATTTTTTCCCATAACTATTATGCACATCTACTTCCTTTACTCTTTCTCCTTTAGATTAATTTTGCTTAAGGATATGTTCAAGTTGACTGTATATTCTCACAAGGATTTTAAATGTTTCATGTTGCCTCAGATGATAAGCTAAAAACCCCATAAAATTGGAAATGTTGGCATATAGAGATATAACCTTAAGAAAATATGAGTATAATGGAATTTTCTAATATTAAACTCTCTCCTCACACCTAGCAACACAGTATATCAAATACTACATGTATTTGATTAATACTTGGCAAATAACAAATGTATTTTTAATGACTATCTTTCTACCATAATCCAGGCTGATTCTCAGATCTAGGAAATTCAGTGCTTGTCTAGCCATTAGATGAATCTTTCATGCGATAACACTAATAAGGCCTATTGATAAGCAGTTCATAAAGAGTAATTTTATCAAATTTACAAATATTTTCAAGGCACTCAAACCTCTCTGCCAGTGTTGTTAATATGTAAGTGCCCAACCGTCTGGGAACTTCAGTTTTGTATCATTTATTTTCTTTTCTAGAAACTTCAAAGATATTTTCTCAAGTTGCTCCCCATAAGACAGTTGAATATCCCCAATAATGTAGACACTTGTGCTGTGTACTGCAAAATATGCCATGGCACATTCTACATGCCTTAACTTTCCCCCATATTCTATTTTTCTAAAAAGTTCTCTTAAATAATTATGGCAGAAAGAAATGTATGGGAAAGAGCTTCCTCTTTGGTTCATAAAAATTATGCTCATTGTTTAAAGTTTTTAACAAATACCCCACTCCCCTCATTGATGGACAAGGGGATACCAGAAAAAGAATTATGTTTCCATATTTTTTCAACACCTCAAATTAGCTTTGCTGAGCTTGCTGAAATTCCCCTTTGTCTTCAAATTATACTCAAAATCAGTGATCCAAAGATGTGACTCTTTCAGTGCATCCACCAATGGCTATACCTCTGTGCTGTGTTGCTAAAAATCACTGTCATTGATTTCTGACAGTGCACCCTCAATTTCAACCCTAATTTATTCCACTCCCTTCTCTCTGTAGTGTTCAGATAGTCTTAGCTATGTCTCAAGAAGAGCAAAGTGGGTCCTGGTGTTTTGTCTTCAATAATATTCTTAATATCCTATACCTCTTTGTTTTTGGACCTCATCATTGCTCTCCCACAAGAGAATAAGTACTAAAGTTCTGAATCTCCTTCATGAATGACTGGGATAAACTCAGAGTTATAATTAACACATGTGCTACAGTTCTAGGGCCATGCCTTGGCTGGTAAGGTGTGTGGTTTTATACATCATGCCAATTAATCCTATCTTATCCTACCTGGAATCACAGGCATTATTCTTACTATAATATCACCTGCAAAATTCTTAATTCTTAATTTACCAAAGAGTAGGGTACCTGGCCCCTGAGTGTCCTGAAATCGCACTGTCACTAATTTGTACCCTTGAAGTAGAGAGACTCAATCCTTAGGACACAGCCATGGACATAATGACTCCCTGTCCCCCCCTTCCTTTAGGACTGTCACATTTACACACACTTAAGACTTTACAAAATATTATTTTGAATTTGAGAAAACTATTCTAATTTTTTTTCAAATATCTATAGCGTCTTCACATTTATTTGGGACTGATGTGTTGGGATTCTCATAACATTATGATGTAGATATTATCATGGTCACTTTATAGATTAGGAAATTGGCACCAAAGTAATAAAGCTTGCAAGCAGCAAACCAAGAACAAGAGCCAGGTCTGATAACCCAAAAGTTTTAACATACATATTGCTGTTGCATTACTTATTTTTCTTTTTCTTGTCAGCCTTGTAAGTATAAACCCCAGTAGAAGTTACTGTTATGCAAATATGTTTATGTTACCACGTCTACTTCATTAATTCTGAACTCTTCAACCTGACATGCAATGCCCAATCTCATCGGACATTATCTTAGTCTTTCAGCTTTGGAAAATGCTTAGGACAGGGATCTAAAATACTGTAAGTATGAATCTCCTATTTACTGGCTCTATGGCAAGTTACATACAAGAAAATTCAATAATAGAACCATTAATATTAAACATATACATTGCAAATATTGCTATTATTTTTGAACTTACTATGCATTCCAAACATAATTTTTTTTTACTTCAACTGAACCCATTCCAAAGCTTTCCTAATGTTACATTTCTGTCACTCTCCATATTTGCTTTTCCCTTATTTCTACATCAATCTAATTTTTTCCATATATGTACTTACAAATCACCTAGGAATTTTTGTTAACCGATGGTGATTTTTTCCCAAGTTTCTACAACAATTGTTTATACAATATTTTATCTTATCTACTGGTATTTCTCAGAGTTAATATCTAATTTTACAGGCACTCAAATTGTAGCTCTTCAGTAAGAAATTTCCCTTGTATAAGGACTTTTCATTATATCTTTTTAATGCCCATGACACTACAGGGCAGTCACAAAATACTTAATAGGCATTTAAAATAAGTAACTACTTTCATTGAATAAATTAATATTTGACAGAGAATATTAAAGCAACATACTAACATCTTACTTATGTACTTGTTAAATTTAAGTTCCAAGGTCTTTATCTTCAGTTACCCTAGTTAATAAGTTAGACATTTTTCTATCTGTAGTGTATAAATACTATTGAGGTATTTAATATGAGATTAATCAAGAAGGCATTATGAATTCTAATTGTGACCTTGAAGCAGGGTCACAAAATATAACTATGTTACATTTCAGTTGTGCAGAATTTCTTATTAGTCTACAGTCAACCTGGACTTTCATCAAAGCATGTACTTAGGGCTTAGGTGGGGAAACTTATTTGAATGGCTAATTTGGGTTAAAGTTAAACCAGTGTGATAACTGTATAAGACCCTTCAAATAGGGCTTAGTCTTTTTTGTTTTTATTTTTGTATTTTGCTCAAACTTTCTTAAATAAAAGAATATTCAGTTTATCATTTAGTTCACTGTTAGGTTGGTTTTCTCCTCAGAATATCCTCTAGGAGTAAGGGGGGACAGATGTGTGATAGATGTGTGGCTGTGCATCACTGTGAGTTGAAATAAGGGAGACTTTATCCTGGACTTTGGCCATGTGCTTCCTGCATAAGCTGGTCTGCTGGACAGTGTCACATGTCCTTTGGTCATTGATTTTCCTGCCATTTTCTGATGCTAAAATCTGAAAAGGAAGAACTTAGTCTTTTTTTTTTTTTTGATCCAGGAAATGCTCCTGAGGTAATCCCTTTCATAACTGAAACCTTTTTCAGATACCTAAATCTGTAACCATATCTCCTACCCAGTCTAATGGCCTAGAGGTCCATCAAGTCTGCCCACATGACACCACAGCATACCCAGTAGCTCTTAGCCCAGTTATCAGTGTCACTGATAAAGCTAACTTAGTTTGGCTCAGTGGAACTCACTCTGAAATCCTGACTTCTGGGGCTACATCCCATATTCACACAGTGAAGCTTGAAATTTGGTTTCTTTCCAGAGTTCCAAAGAGGAGCCAGAGGTGAGTGCCCGACCATCTTTGTCCCTTACTGTTCACCTCATTTCACTTTATATATTTTGTTTGTCCCAATCCAGAGTCAGAAAGGTGGAAACTGAGCATTTGCCTGGTTGATCCAGTTTCCTATTTGTCTTTTCTTTCTCCTTCATGGCACTCCCCAAAGGGAGAAAGGATTGAACTTTTTTTACATTGCCCTAAACCATCTCCTCTCTCCATACTTTAGCTAAAATCTAAGAGCGTCCTAGAATGTTCCCCTACACTACTGACCACTGTGCACCTAATTCTCCAAGCTAGGTGATAACTGAGGTGCTAAATAAATGGGGGTGCAAGAAATTTGAGAAACGTTTCCTTGACACAATGTCTAGCTTGAAATGTTATTCTTAATTGCATGATCCTTGTCTTGAATGTCAGAAGCAGAATATTACAAATTATTAGTGATAGTATTTCTCTCCACATTCTCTCTGTTCTAAGTTCTGATCTCCTCTTATTTCCTCCCCACCCATTCCCACAGATGGATGCCTGGGTAGCCTAATAAAAAGTCTGATACCTTTTACAGGGAAAGACAAGAGAAGTATTATGGATTTTAATGCCACTGTCAATTCTATTAATAATTTGCATTAGATGTTAGATCAATTTACACTTAGGAAAATGACCACAATCACAATGCATCCTGCTATCTTTTAGATTTAAGTTCCTTCATATATATATACAGAGCTCAAAACCTTATTCAAATATATACCTACAATATCAGCTATTAAAAGTACTTTCAACATGTACTTCTTAAGACTGAAGTTTCTCAGAATACTATTCTTGTAGAACCAACTGCTTTCAAATCTTGGTATTTTCTAATATTCCTAATTTTCAGTTTCAAAATTCATTTGATCACTTATTTTTAATAGAATACCATTTTAAATTATTAACTAATTCTTTTTGTTTCCTGCTGCTTTATGTATAATTTTCAACTAGGATATCTAATTGCTGTTAAACTCTTTTTGATGAAATTTTGTATTGCAATAGAGTGTCCAAAACTTGGAGATAAAGTAAAAAGATGACTGCCCATTCTTTTAATGTCATACTAGACCACTGTTCATGAAGGAAAGCCAGAATATGCCACCCCAAAAGAAGCCATTTTTAAAGGTTACTTAAACATCTTCTGCATCAAGGACACTCTGACCTTCCTCTGTCCCCCTGAAAGCAGAAAACACATCTCGTGTATAAAAAGTACCTTCCTGTACCAGGATGGTAGAAGGCATCCTTATCACCAGAAGTAGGCAATTTAAGGCTGAGAAGGCTGTTTGAAAAACAAAAACAAACCCTTGTTATTTCAAGGTTTTGAACTTTTAAAAATTTGTCTAAATATTTTACCTTTTTAATTTAAATTCTAAATCATTCTGTGCTGTTTTAAGCCTCTATTTATACAAAATATTATTATCGTAATTAAAGTGCTATGAATCTATAGTAATGAGTTCTTCTAATACATTGGCAGACAAGGTCTTTATACACCATATTAATATGTATGGTTTCTGCTATTCAAAATGATAATACCATACAGCAGGTGTCACGTCTTCATTTAAAAGCTAGCTGAAAATTTTTTCAGCATATTCTTTTGATAGACTCTAATATTTTAGTTACAGACTCAAAGTTGATATTCCTTTTCAAGTTTTCACTCTAATAGTGTCCTTCTAATACCATCATTCTGCCACTGTGTAAGCAGTCGTGATCAGGTGACTAACCCAGATAAATTAATGCTCAAGGGAATACGGAGTCCATGATTTCCTTCCACAGGGAATATTTTTCTCAACTTGCGTTTAAGGTCTGTTTTTTGTCCGAATGGTATCTTTATAAAAGAACTGAAATAATCTCCTAAGTAAGAGGTCAGCACACTATGGCCTCTGAGCCAAATCTGGCCCATCACCTGTATTTTGTCAATAAAGCATTTTTGAGGAATACAGCCACACCCATTCATTTATGTATTTTCAAAGATGGCTTTTATACTTTTATGTGGCAATGTTGAGTAGTGGCAACAGAGACCCTGTGGCTTACAAAGCTGAAACTTTTGCTACTTGGCCCTTCAGAAGAAAAGTTTGCCAACCCACATCCTAAATTAAAGATACATTTTAAGTATTTAAAAGTATATCAATTCAGAAATGAAATGAGTGGCTTTAAGATATAGTAATACTTATAAGGCATTTACTGTGTGGCACTCTATTCTGAATAATTTTGGTGTATTATCTCATTAAATCATCACAATAATTTTATGAGATATAGTAAGTGATTGTAATTCACAACAAAAATTCTGACTTCAGAGTATTTGCTCTTAACCAGCAGTCTTTACTAACTCCTGCACATGATAAATTTCTCATCATTAGAGATATTCAGCTGTCTTAATGAAAACTTGCCAGAGATTGTCAGAAAAGAGGAGACTTTTAAGGTCAGTATCCATAATAAAATCCCATGACTTTGTCCTATCCAGATAAACAGAGCAATGCAAAAAAAAAAAAAAAGATCAACTTCTTTAATTTCAAGAAAATCCACTGTTTGAGTTTTATGACATGATAAAATTTAGTTATTTCTAAAATTAGAAGAATCTAAACATCCAAAAAGTCAAGTATTTGAGCTATCAACCTCATGACACACACACACACACAAAAGATTCCAGTGAAGAGGTGGAACATCAAGAGCGCTTTCCACATTTCCTTTGGCCTCTGATTCATTAAAGCCTATTACTATGTTATGTGGAGTTTTCCAACTTAATAGAAAATTATTATCCCCATTAAAAATTATTGTATAAACAAAGTCATTAAACAATAAAATCCAATCCATTGACACCTGACAGCTAAAAACAGATAGCTATTTTAGTAATATGGAAGATAATTCATGGTTCAGACATGTTTAAGATGCATCTATGTCTAGGAAGAAAGTCACCTTGTTCTGTTTTCCCCATCAGACGATAACAAAATCTCATGAAACAAGCACCCATTCCAGTCACCATCTGCCCCAGGTACTGCAGGAGAGAGAGCTTAGAACCCTCGGTCCCAAGAATATTCATCTGCTCCCAAAGGAGATCTAGAATGGCAAGACAGCAGTGTCCCTCTTTCTTGGCCTCCCAGCCTTCCCTCACTTTCTGTCCTCACCCTTCTGTTCCATCCCTTGATCTCACATGAAGATCTGACTCACTTCCTCTGGTGCTGTGGAGGGAGAATCAGACCTGAAATCACAGGGTCAGGTACCAGATTCTGATTCTGAAGAATTCAGTGTGTATCCATGAGTGGCTCACTTCTCTTCACTTTCTTTCTCCTTCCTCATTAAAAACACAGTATAATAATATCGACTTTATAAGATTTGGAGAAGATAAATGCAAAAGAATATTAAAAACTCCTAGAAAAAAGCTACCTATCTGAAACTGAATGATCAATCTTTTTTTGTAAAGCTCAGTCACCGGTGCTTTCTAATAATGAATATAATTCATTATTTCTTTCTTTCTAGTCTATTTCTCTTTTTAGTCTATGGTTTAAAATTTCTATAAGTATCATTTAGGACAAATTGTGATGAGAATTAATAGTGCTGAAAAAAATACTTCACTTGCAAAGTCATTTTATATCTAAGAAAAATAATATTTAGATTCTAATGGAGGTGATTACGTTTATAAGATTTAATTTTTTCTCAGTAGCTTGTGGGCGAGACTAAACTTCTCAGCTATATGCATATTTGCATCAAGTTTATATGTGCATAAAATTATTTTCCATTGCGTCTAACAGCACTGTATAATTTTCGCAAATATTTTTATAATAGCTACTGTAAGCCATGAAGCAGAACTGTGGAATGCTGGGGAAAAAAAAAACAAGACAAGCTCAAGCCTGTGTCAAAAGCAATGATATGACTCATTTTAAGAGAATGTGTACTTCAGCAGAGGCTAGAATTGAAAATGTAGCAAAATCTACAAACAATGGTAATCCAAAATCCTGCACAGCACTGGCTTCCAGTCACAATTTGGTCTTCTGAGATATATCTATCTTCAAATAATACAGGAGGGGGCATAGTGTTACCATATGATTCTTTGAAATTTTCAAAAAATTATCAAGTTCACTTCTATCCATGAGCAAGATTCAGCTATTCTGAAATGATGCTATATAATTCACTAAAGGATTAAAGGGAATGGTAGGTATGCCTTATTTTTAATATCACCCTCCTTTCATTCACCACAAAAATAATATAATCCTGAAATAATCCAAAGGACCTTTGATTTTAAACAACTCAAAACTAATATACAATGTAGCCCCTTTCTGAAATGTAGACTTTGCTGACAGGTGGTTACTGGTGTCCCACTATTTAGACAAGAGAGTCAAGGACTTACTGGTATTACAGATTTTACACCTTTTCAGTGCTTTATGATGACTCTATTTTCAAAAATAAAAATGTATAAATATGAACTTCTATCATCAAAGTTGTGATTTCTGACAAAGTCACATGAAGAAAAATTAGTTCTTATGAAAGTAAGCTTATGCAACATAAATGGAATCTTTTTGAGAAACTTGTAGGAGGTGCTCCTTGAAATTAAGTGTTCATACTAAGCCTAAAACAGTATCTCTGCCTAGTTAAATGGGTTTTGCATAGCAGCAAAAGACTGTTTTACGTCATTGTTAATTCAATCATATGCAGTATTTATTAATGTTTATCATTAATACTGACATTCTGCACACATTAATTCAGCTGTCATAGCATTGTCAGAAATCTATCAATTCTTTCATTACGATGATTTACATTCATTTTTATGATACATCCATTAAAGCATTAGACTAGTCCATAAATTAAGCTATGAATTTTCTAAGTCCCATGTTCAGAAGTACCTGTTCAGCATTCCTTTAAAAATTATTTTAAACATAGTTCTAGATTACATTTCTTAGTTCCCTTCTAGGTTATATGGATCCCCAGCCATCACTTTTTAAAGGGTATTTTACCTGTAGTCTAAAACAAAGTATTCAGAATGATACATAAATAGTGCTCTGAAAGCCAGAAAATTGAAAGATTATAAAATTTACAGTTTAAAGACTTGATGATATTTTATAATAGTAGAAGCTTCCTGGCTAATTAGAGGATCCTATAAGTAATATCATTGTATCAGAATTTTATAAATAAGATCTTCTAGTAAGGCATATCTAGTAACTAGTTCAATTTATTTAAAGAAATCCTTACTCCTTTGGCTTCTGGTTACTTTGACTTGGAGCTACAGAAGCCTCCCACTGACAGCTCAGGCCGGGACTGCTTCTGTTTGAAAGAGGAAATATATCAGCAGCCTCAGTCCCAACAATCTTGTAGGACCTACAATTTAATGACATTTCAAGTCCTGGTATTTCAGGGCAATGATTATCAACTTCTTTATAATTCCCATCTCTGGAGCTTGCTAACCTCCTCGACTTTTGTTCCAACAGTTCAGGTTATGATGTGCCCAGGAAGAGCAAGCTGTGCCTGACATCCATACACTCCCCACTCTGCTTCCTCAATCATGTTACCTAATACTTAAAGTGAGAGTTTCAAAACACATGATTCAGAATTGTCATGTTTACTTAGTAAAACACTGCTTTCTGTGTGGTGGCTATGCAAGAATTGTCTGCTCTGTCTTCACAAATTTTCCATAAATCTAAACCTTTTCTAAAATGTAAAGTATATATTTTAAACTTAGCTCCTTAGGTGCCAAACTACATCTACTAAATCACGATCTCTAGAGGTGGCAGAAAGTAAATTTTAACAAACACCACAGCTGATTCTTATTCACACTAGAGCCTCCACACTGTCCAGGAATAAGCTTATGCCCTTTACACCCTCTTCAGTATTGCCCAATTGGCTGTCTCATACACCTGCAACAAGAATCTGGGACCATGGAGGTTATCACTCTTTGCCCATGACTCATGTCCAATGATGTATCTATTGTGGGTAATAGCTTCCTAGGCATAGAATTACATCTTTACCTGGAAGCAAATTAGGCATGCAGACCACCTAGTGATCTCCTGGAATTAGTAACTGGCATAAACACCAAGCTTCCATCACCTTCAAACTTAAGTGCTGGACTAGAAGAAACCCTCTTTTGCCTACATCACAAAATGCCTCCTACTGTCACACCCCTGAGTTAGAATGGGAGGCCAGAAACAGACTGAGAAATGCTGTGTTGAAAAAAAAGTCATCACAAAATTCTAAAAAAATAAATACAGAGGTGTAGTACAAGAGGAGTTTTAATATGTTTCTTATGGCTTTCTAGAATCAAGAGAGCTCATTATTACTTATTTCCTTATTTAAAATATTTCCCATTAAGTATCCACCACATATGAGTAAGTTACTAGGTACTTAACTGTAATGACTGAAATTAAATTTAATATAATTACATTCAAATTGCTGAATCCATCCATCAGCATTTGTAAAGTAATCTAAAATTGGTCACATTTTCTTTGTATGAAGGATTCCTCCTAAGAAATCCTGAAAAATTATTTTGAGAAACTAGTATCACTATGGAGTCTTTTTGTAAATGACCTTTACTACTCTTTTTACTCACAGGAGCTCATAAAATAAAATTAACATTATTTTAAGGCACAAATCGTGCCACCTAACCCACTTTACCCTCTTATTTTCCTCTTACAGACCATTTTCCTTACTGTTCAATTTAGATGCAACATTCAAGTCTCTTGGTCCCCAAATGATTACAAGGAGTTATGTTTCCAACAAACTTCTTAAATTACTTGATTTCAATCTCATCTGTTTTCATAAGACTTAAATTAAATTAATGAAGAGAAAATGTCTGTCTGAGCCTAACTACAGAAAAAGCTGAAATATTAAAACATGCTGAAAACTGATTCACATCATCCAGCACAGGGGAACCTGGGTCACGCATCCCGCCCCCTGTGCTGCTCTCGTTCGGTGGGACCACACCAGAAACAACTAGTCATTGTGGAGAACTGTTTAAAAATGAATGTGCTGAAGATTTTCTGATTCACATTCATTATCCACTGACCTGTCCTCAATGGATTTCACAAAGAGAAGCAAAACTAATTACCTCAGGCCAGGCTGTCTGGAAAATAATGGCACAGTGATTTAGAGAAAAGCATTCATGCTGTAGAGGCCTTTTGGAATAGTGTGTATTTTTAAAATTAAATATCACAGTTTTTTGATCATAAAACTTCTGCATTTGAACTAATGCACCATCATTTCCTTTTTTAAAAAAAATCAGTACTAAACAATGAAGACTTTTAGGGGCTAATTATCAATAACACTACTCTGGTTCAATATTAAGTCATCTTAACATACTTGAAAAGAGACTCACAAAACACGTGGAGGAGGAGCTTTAGAAATGAGGAAAGAAAATAATATGAAAAACCACTGAGTATTCTAGAGTAAGTTATTTATTAATGCTATTTATTATCTCTGTTTTAATTTACCACAAAAATAAATTTGTTGTTTCTTAATAAAACATGCATAATGGATATGGAGAATGGTTTCAAATGAAGCTTGTCTTGTTACAAGGGATTACTGATCTTATTGGTATGCAGGGAGATTCTGCAAATCTGTATAGATTAGTGTAGAATAGGTAGTGGTGACAATGTAGAAATCTGTTGTCTTGTTGGAGGTTACCAGAGCTATCAGAGTTTGGTTATTAGAAATATAATGTGAGGAGTCAGTGCATTCTGGAAACACACAGAGTTCACAAGATCTTAGAGAAACATTGCCAAAATAAAAGGGGAGGGGAACTGTAAGACAAGTACACTCTTAGACCACAAAAGGGAGGCAAATCAAGAACACAGTGGTAGTTTAACCAAATACTGGATAGCTCACTCCCAGAAGCCCTAATCATGGGGTCTTCTCTCTCTCTCTCACTGCTAAAGAATAATCATATGAAAATTAGTAAAGAGGAGTTAGAAAAGGCCCTTTCTGTAGTGTTCCAGTTGGCTCCACTTTAGATGAAGTCTGGAAGAATTTGGAAAAGTATTATACTGTACTCAAAAGCTTAGATCCAAAGGAAAACAAATTGGGTCATACACAGAATATTAATGTAAATCCTCACCCTGAAAGAACTGAGTTAGGTCCATGCAGGTGATTTCTCCTCCTGAGCACTGTAAAGTCACTTTAAGTACCAAATGGCATCATCGATGTCTACAGTGTTTCACCAGCACCACTAGTGCCTGAAGAGGGCCTCGGGCTGAGAGCAGAAGCTCACCTGGCTTCCTTGGGATGGGGTGACAGGGAGGACTGCTGATCGCAGTCTTCTCCTTGCCTACATATGCAAATTTTTATAGTGTACATTTGACTGTACAGACAACATAGAAGACACAATGATAACTGTTCAAAAACAATGCAGATTTATTAAGTTGCATTTACAGTTGTATTAAGTTTGAACTTTCCATCAAGTTAGTTCTCATCATCAGTTCTTTTCTTTCTAAATACTATCATATAAGTGACTTTGTCACTTAGCAGACTACTACTCAAGATTCTGTGTAGAACTTTCCTTGATACCCTACCACAGGATCCATACTTATGATATCTACTGCCTAATAACCTTGCCTTAATGTCTCTATGGGTAAAATTATCACACCACATTTTAAATGAGATGTGCCCTCAATATACTTTATTTTTTTAATGAGTAATAGTCATTTTACAGTGCTGTCTCAATATACTCTTTAACTAAATGCCAAGCAGTTGAATGTTAAAGTCAATATTAAGGGAAGCCAACTAATACCATCATAGAATAAACACGGAACTTGAAGAAAACTCTGAGTATGTTCCCCAAAAGGCAATTATGATTATACTTTCACTGCTATAGTTGTTAAAAGCCAATTCTATTAGTTTGAAAACTTAGAAAAAAACAATTTCTCCTCTCACCTCCAAATGAGGTCAGTGGGTGTGCAAATGTTTTGGGGTAATTCTTCCAGTGTAGGCTACTGTTGGTGGTAACATTGCCACTAAGTTTGATAGTTTTCCATCATCTAGGTAAAGACACATCAGCTCTTCAATTTCTGTAATGTCACCTAATCAATCCTGCAAATTAGAGTTGTTTGCACTGCTTAAAGAAGATTCTCTATAATTTCAGAAGACTTAAAAATGTCTTCACGTATTATTTTATCAGGAATATTTTTGCTCAGTTGCTGTTTTACACTTACTTGCCTGAGATAAAATTTCCCTTAATCTTGGATCTAGAAATAGAGCAATGGAGAAATTTGATTGGTTGCAATATGACAAATCTCTAAATTTCCACCTGCACCTCAGCTTTCATTTCATGCACACTAATGTGCTATGAAGCAAAATGTTGGGAAAATCCTTATAGCAGGCACAATGTAAGAAATACTTCTGCTCTCAAGTCACACCAGTTTGGTTATTTCTTTACCCAGTTCTAACAAATAATAAACCATGTTCTCTACAAGCAAGCTGTCTTGAAAGCTGGCATTGTTACTGGCAGAGTGCAGTGTTAAATCTTTCTTTAATTCAATCTTTTTAAAAATGCAGTAGCTTCTATTCCATCTTGTTTGAGCATCTGATATCTGACAAAGTAGTTCCAACATCTCTTTTATGTCATGTAGATGTTTTTGAATTAAGTAAAGTGATAACATTAGCTCACTATTTTCCCGCCTAAGGGCAGAAATTCTGTTACATTTTGTGTTATAATTACTTTTCTAACATACAATTGAAATACGTGGAAAAAATATCCATCGTCTGCTTATTTACACGTCATTCCTAGCCTTTGCCACTTTTGGTGCATTGTCAGTCACAATTATTTGACATTTGCTTTACCGATTTTCCATTCCATAAATAGTTCATCAGTCAGATCCACTCAGTAAAGCAGAAGAATAAATGCTTCAGTTAACTCAACATTGTAAAACTTAAAAATATGTATATATGGTTTTATCTTTATGTCTAAATGTGTGATTATAAAAGTTAGAAAAATATTAATTCAATAATATTGCTAACATTTATGTTGGTATGCACTGAAGAATGTAAGTCAAGAATTTAGTGTTTCAGTAACATGTCTTATAAATGGAATTCTGTTACTTAGAATTAACAGCTTGAATTAAACTAAAAATTCTTTGATATTCATCCACAGAAAATGTGTGGTATTCTTTTGCAGACATTTCAGTAAGACTTTGCTCAAAATGTTTGCCTCTGTAGGCTTAAAATCATCAGAAGATTACTAAATCATTTGTGAAAATTCTGTTTTGAAGTTTGATAAATGAAAACAACATATGGTTTTCAGTACATTATTTATCTCTAACTTTTAAAATTCTCTTCTTACCCACTATTTTTATATCATAATTAAAAACTATTTATCATAGATATTTGGGGTCTTTCTTTCTCATGAAATTTTGTAGTGGCATTGTTCTCTTAAATCATTTTCTCAACTTGTACAGAATTCCCAAAAAGGAATACTAAAGTCAAAGCCAAATTTCTATGCTTCCTGAAATATGTGTTTATGTGAATACTGTCTCCAACAAACTATGATAATCATAAGAAAAGAGACTGCATTTTATTTCTCTCATTGTCAAAAATAGAGCATGACAGATACAAGGCACTCTATAAACAATTGTGGACTGAAAAAAATGTGTTTAAAATAATACAGCATGATGTAATGGAAAAGATTTGCATTTGCATTCAGAAAGATTTATTTTTCCATTTATTAGCATTGTGATCCTAGGGAATTTAATTAACATCTCTGAACATAAATTTCCTCATCTGCAGAATAGTCCTGAAACTCCCTGAGTTGTTGTGATATGTGGAAGTGTATTTTAAAACACCAGCACAATGCTTGCCATCTAGTAAGTGCTCAATATGGTGACTAACAGGAAGGAAGGAAAAAAGAAATGAAGTGAGTTAATGTTTGCATTGATTAAAGAACAATTTGCTTCCCAGTATCTATAAGCACGTATTTAAGGATCTAATTTACTGAACAGAATTTATTGAACTGAAAAAAATAGTAACCCTCCATAAAAATAACTAACTTTTGAAAAATCACAGAACAGCTCAGGGATACAAACGTCAGATATTTTCTGAGAAGCCTCTTGAAGTTCATCCAATTAACTCTTCAGTAACAAAAATGACCAAATCTCATTTGTCCAATGCCTGTGAATAAGTGTTTCTGCATTTGAGTCATGTTTCTACCTAATTATAAGGAAAGCCCATAAATCATTATATTACCTCCTCACAGTCTCCCTTATTTCTAATAATCAGTAGGGCTATTTCTTGGCTTACAACAGTAAATTCAAAAGAATCTCTCCACTTATGTGAGTTCTGCAGAATTCCAGATTTATATGAGAAATGACCTCAATTACTCACATTCTTCACTCTTTCTAATTCTCTTAAGAATTGCAAAATGTATTAACCAGAATGATGTTCCAAATATTAATACTCCCATCAGTCATTTCAATTTTCTCAGTCTTGGTCACTGATACCAATCTCTTTGTATAACTGCTAATTAGATTCAGGTACAAAAATGTGTAAATACCTTCCAGTTAATAAGAACCTGCTATATCAAGAGCCTAATAAATATTTCCCTATTGATATTTTAGTGGTTTATTTTCCTATCATATGTGTGTGTGTGTGTGTGTGTGTGTGTATATGCACAAACAAGTTACTTTTAATGAAATTATGAAGTTACAATACTTCAAAATTATGTTGATAGTTTTAATTCTTATTAATCATTAAAGTAATATGATATATGTATATATTTTAAGTCATTTTGACCTAAAGAGATTATAATAAAAAATAGTTTCCCCAGTCCCTAGCCCTACTCAGTTCAACAACCATTTTCAACTCTTAGTCGTTCCTATTGCCTGATATTTAATTCCATAATTTAAATGATCTGCTGATGATGCTTAATTTTGAAACTTCATTTGCTGCCTTTATGATGGATAATGATTTAGCTCTCTTATAAGCACTTTCCCCTCAGTCCTCCTCCCAACATTCCTCAAATGATCATATATAAATATATGATAAAATTATTTTAAATTGTTGGTTAATATTTTAATTTTTGCTTTTAAATATAAATGATATAAATAATTACAAAATTAGTTTAAACTGTTAGTTAATATTTAATATTTACTATGGGAATACCAATTTGTATTTTGGTTATGTAATATTTTTCCACAGAATTCTGAAAGTGTTGCTCTCTATATTTCTAGTTTCCAGCTATAGCAGCTGAGAATTTCCAGTAGCAGGTTCATGATCATTTGCATGAACTGTTTTCTTTTTTTTTTCAAATTTCCTAAAAACATTAGATCTTCTCTTTCAGCTCAGTTTTCTGCAATTTGTAATGTGTCACCAATTTTCTATAACCTCACTTTCTAGAACTCTTAAAATTTGATTTTTTTTTAAATTTGAATATTTAACATCTTGAATTAGTCATTTAATTTCTCTATCTTTTCCTACATTTTATTCAATTTTTTTATTGCATTTTAATTCTCTTCTGAAACTTTCCTGAATCTTTATTTAAAGCTACAAAAAAAATGCTTAATTTTCACTATTACTTTTTTCTCAAATTTCTATTTCCTGTTGTGATTCTATTTTATAAGAGCTTTTAATTATTTTATGGGTGAATGTCTAACTGTCCATTTCTTCATATGGACTATTTTCTTCAGATGTTGAAGTTCTCTTCTGCTCTGTTTTCTGTTTTTCCTTTTGGTTTCTTTGTTTTCAAATAACTCAGATCTGAAATGCCTAAAGAACTCTTACAAATCTGTAAGATAAGAGGAACACCAAATTTTTAAAAGATGGATGAAATACTTGAACAGCAAAAAAAAAGTGTATCTGAGTAGCTAATAATCATATAGTGTTCAGTGTCATCAATCAACGGGGAAAGGAAAAATAAAACTTCAACGTGATACTCCTGTACACAGTTCCAAATGGCTAAAATTGTTGACAATAACAAGAGTTGACAAGAATGTGGAACAATGCAAAGTTGCAGAATAACTCCCATTTCAGACAGCCATGCCACACTTAACTAAAGCCTACCAGATACTTTTAAAACATCATCATCTTTTTTTTTTTTTTGTCTGATTTATGTTACAGGAATGGTGGTGGTCAAGGTCTTATTTTACTTTACTGCTATTATATATCTGTCAGTTATGTCATTCTCTTCTGTATTTTTAAGTTTTTTCACTTTATCTGTTTTGTTATGTTATCCAGTACACTGGACACTGTAACATCTTTAGTATGGACTGTTCCATTTATTACTGTAAATAACCCCTTTGGTATTGCTTATTTCTTTCCTTCTCAAATTATTTATTAGATACTAATGTTAACCCTGCTGCCTTAGGCATCAATATTTGCCTTCTTATTGACTTTGTTCCTTTCAGCTTCTGGGTTTTTTTTGTTTGTTTGTTTTATGTGTTTCTCATTTTAACCTGAATAGTCTTTTCTTTCAATTCCTTTACCTTTATTTTAAGTAGGCAATTCACTGTCAATTTAAATATCCATTTACAAGTCTACCCATAAACACAGCACCAAACAAAATACTTTTCTCAAGTCAGACCTCAGATGTTTAGATATCATCTCTTAACTAGAGATCACAATGCCTGTCTTCCTCTCTCTCGCTCTTTTTTTTTTTTTTTTTTTTTTGTACTTAGATTTCTCTCTATTTTCTTAATCCCAACTACTCAGGATAGGTAACTGGAACTGAACAAATTCTGGTTTGGAATTCAGGATTTTTCAAAATACTGCTTGTCTTGCTTCACCAGCACTATTCATAGGCCAGAATTGTGATGCCAACATAACCAAAGTGAGACTGTTGATCATGACACCTCAGAAAGAGTGACGTCAGCATTATAGAAGTGTAAGTCATTCTTCTCTTCTCTTCCTTTTTTTTTTTAAACAATTAGAAACATCTGAAATTGAACAAAAGTGCTTTATATCTTATAGCAAGGGACCAGGAAATATTGTTACCTACCCGTATGCCTACGAATAAACAAACAAGACCTCAGTAAGAGCTTCAGATCCAAGAAATTCAGTGACCCTTCACCATCCCCTCTCACTGTGATCAGAAAAATACTTGGGGAGGGCAAACCTGAACAGATACTCACAGATGAGAGAGAAATTGTAAAAGTGCAGACTGCCTGAGGGGAGATTTCAGCATGCTATCTGAACAGGATAGAGAGAGTTTAGATGCAGAGGAGGAGAAGGAATTTACCAGAACTGCCCCCCTCCCTAGGCTGACACTTCAAAGGGCTTAGATATTTGGCAGTGGCAGTGGTGACCTTTCCCACAGAGGAGGTAGAAAGCAGAGACCTTTCCTGCATAGGAAGTGAGTGGTGAAAGTGGTGAGTCACTCTGGCTACCTCAGTAGTACAGGTTGTAGCTGGAGGAACCTGTTTCTCTCCAGCATTACTCTGATTTCTTAGGAGCAACTTCCATCACTCAGGGGAAGGAGGATGAAAGAAAGGAAGCATATAAGAATACTGAAGGGCATTAAAGAAACATGGTTCCTGCTGTCCACTTCAGGACTTCAACAGAAAATCTGCCCACAAACCTCTAGGAGTACCCAACTAGAGGATCTTCCCACTGGATTCCTGAGAACCCCTAAGCCCCAAGTGTTAAACCCACACCTCCCTCCACTATGCTGCTGGCTCCTTATGCATGATACTGAGTGTGTCCATGAGAGTAAGCTCTGGTAGACAGGGACCTTGCTCAGAAATAGGCCAAGGTTGGTGGACAAGGGAGAACAACAAAATTGACCTTTAGCACCACATTCTGGAATACAAAAAAGAGAATTCTAAATAGCCAGCCTGGTGAATTGTAAGAAGACATAAAAGTTTAGTTAAGAAGGTATCTGCTACATACTAACTACTAGATATAAAATAGATAAACAACAAGTTTCTACTGTATAGCTCAGGGAACTATATTTAATGTCATAGTAACATACAATGAGAAAATATGAAAAGGAATTTATGTATATATACATAAAACTGAAACATTATGCTATAGACCAGAAATTGGCACAACACTGTAAACTGACTATACTTCAATAAAAATAAATAAAATAGAAAAAATAATAAAAAGGTATCTGCTACTTCAAATGCAAAAGCAGAAGCACTTAACAAGCAGTAATGAAAAACCAAGGAAATATGATATCATTAAAAGAAAATAGTAATTCTCCAGAAACCAAACAAACCAAAAGGCACAGAATATTGTGAACTAACTGATAAAGAACTTAAAATAGCTATTATGAAGAAATCTAAAAGCTACATGAAAACTCAGAAAAACAGTTCAATGAAATCAGGAATAAAGTCAATAAACAAAAGTTCTTTATCAAAGAGATTGAAATTATAAAGAAATAACCAAATTGAAATTCTGGAGCTGAAGAAGTCAATGAATTAAGTGAAAAATGCAATAGAAAACATCTGCATTAGGGCAAACCACATGGAAGAGTAAACAAATGACTTGGAAGATATAAATACAGAAATAATTCAGTTAGAAGACAGGGAACTAAGATTTTAAGAGAGTGAAGAAATTGACATATTATAACTGACTATTCTTCAATTTAAAAAGAGTGAAAAAAGCCTACAAGAGCTTTCAGATAGATTATGATAAGAAAGGCAAATATTCAAATAACTAGGGTTCCAAAAGGAGAAGAGAGGGATAAGGGGGCAGAAAGTTTATTTAAAGAAATAATAGCTGAGAACTTCCCAAATTTGGGAAGGGACTTGAACATACACATTCATGGAGCTAATAGAACATACTGTTATCTAAATACAAAGAGACCTACTCCAAAATACATCATTAAGAAACTGCCAAAATCAGTAATAAAGAAAGAATCTTAAAGCCAATCAAAGGAAATAGAATGTAACTTACAAAGGAACCCCCATTAGTCTATCAGCAATTTCTCAGCAAAAATTCTAAAGGCCAGGAGAAAGTAGAATGATATATTCAAAGTGTGGAAGAAAAACAATTACCAGCCAAGAATGCTTTATTCAGAAAAGTTATCCTTCAATATGAAAGAGAAATAAATGTTTTCCTAAAAGAACAAAAGCTGAGGGAGTTTACCAACACTAGACCTGCCTTGAGAGAAATGCTGAACGGAGTTCTTTAAGCTAAAATGAAAAGATGCTGATCAGTGACATGATAACATATATAAGTGTACACTACACTAACAAAGGTGAAAGATAGACCAGATTTAGGAAACAGTAACTCTCTTTTAGGACAATGTTTTAACCACTCAACTGTAGTAAAAGAGAAAAAGAGTAGTAAAAATAACTATAGCTACTATAAATTGTTATCTAATACATGACATTAAAAATAGGTAAATTATAACATCAATAATATGAAAGGGAATATTAAGGTTTGGAACCTCTAGAGATTTTGAATATGCTATCAGCCTAAAATGGACTGTCTTATCTGTCAGATGCTTTATGTAATCTACAAGTTAACCACATAGTAAAAAATGGAGAGTAAATCCACAAAAGACAAAGAAAGTGGAAACAGAGCATATCACCATGGGAAATAACCAATTTACAAAAGTAGGCAGAGAGGGAAAAAGAAATAGCAAAAATACAAAACAACCAGAGAATTATTAATAAGATTCCCACATATAAATAATCACTCTAATGTAAATGAACTGAATTCACCAGTCAAAAGGCACAGAGTGGCTGGATGGATTAAAAAGCAAGACTCAATTATATGCTGGTTGCAGGAGACTCATTTCATCTCTAAAGACATAATAGGCTCAAAGTAAAGGGGTAGAAGATTTTCCACACATGTGGAAACCAAAAGAAAGCAGGCATAGCCATATACACACCAGACAAAATAGACTTTATGGCAAAAATGGTAACAGGAGACCTAGAAGTCATTATATATTGAAAAAGGTGTCAAGAAGATATAACAATCATCATAAACATGTATGCATCTCACACGGAAGCACCTAAACATATCAAGTAAGTACTAACAGATCTGAAGGGAGAAATACACAACAGAATAATAGGGGACTTCAGTACCTCATTTTCAGCAATATATAGATAATACAGACAGAAAATCAACAAGGAAATATTGGAATTGAACAATACTTTAAACCAAATGGACTTAATCAGCACCTATAGAACATTCCATGTGACAGCAACAGAACATACATTCTTTTCAAGTGCACACAGGACATTCTCTATGATAGATCATACAATAGAACAAAAAACAAGTCTTAACAAATTTAAAATTGAAATTATACCAACTGACCACAAAGGAATGAAACTAGAAATGAACAAGAGGAAAGCTAGAAAATCTGAAATATGTGGAAACTAAACAACACTTCTAAACAACACTTGGGTCAAAGAAGAAGTCAAAGGAGAAATTCAAAAATGCTGCAAAGCAAATGAAAGTGAAAACACAACATATCAAAACATATAAGATGCTGCAAACATAGTTCATAGAGAAGAGAATTTATAGTGATAAATCCATGTATTAAGAAAGTAGAAAGATCTTAAACCAACAACCTAACTTTACATCATGAGAAACTAGAAGAAGAAGAAAAAAATAAGTCCAGAGTTGGCAGAAGGATGGAAATAATAAAAATCAGGGTGGAAATAAAGAAATAGAGACCAGGAAAAAAACAAACAAACAAAGAAACTGAAAACTAATTTTCTGAAAAGATAAAATTGACAAACTTTTAGCTAGACTGAAGAAAAAAAAGAGTGAAGACCCAAGAAATGTAAGAGGAGACATTAAAACTGATACTACAGAAATACATAGACTCAAAATAGACACTACAAGAAATGAAAACTATAAACGAATATCCCTGATGAATACAGATGTAAAATTTTTCAACAAAATACTAGCAAACCAAATTCAAGAACACATTAAAAGGATTATACAGAGTAACCAAGTGGCATCTTTTCCTGGGATGCAAGGAAGGTTCAACATATGCAAATCAATAAATGTTAATATATTACATTAATAGAATGAAAGATAAAAATTACATGATCATCTGCATCTATGTATGCAGAAAAAGCATTTGACAAAATGCAACATTCTTTCATGATAAAAACCTTCAACAGATTGGGTTTAGAAGGAACAAACCTCAACATAATAAAGGCCATATACAACAAACCCATAGTTAATATTCAATGGTGAAAAACTGAAAGCTTTTCCTTTAAGATCAGGAACAAGATAAGGATGTCCACTCATACCTTCCCCAACACTCCTCCAAGGGCAGCCCCCCAGACCCTCATGGGGTCACCCATGAGGAGAGATGGCCTTCTCTTGCCCCTCCCTGGGGCATGGAGGGTGGAGTGGGGCCCCCCCAGTCCCTCATAACTCCCTGTATATCTGTATAAATAACTGGGATTTTAATGGAGCCCCACCTCACGCATGTTGTTATCACTGTGTGATAGCCTGTCAGTCTCCCCTCCAGGCCCTCCACTCTCTTCCTCTATTTCACTCTCTTTTTTAGGTTCCACCCTGTGCCCTCTGGCCCCCTTCCAGGTTCCTGTTTATAAGCCCCATCCCATCTGCCCTGGACTTATATGTGAAACTTGTCTTAATAAACCCTTTGGAGTAAAAAAAACACATATATATATATAGTACTGGAAGTCCTAGCTAAAATAGTCAGGCAAGAGAAAGAAATAAAAGGTATCCAAAGTGGACAAGAAGAAGTAAAAATTATTTACAGATAATATGATTTTTGTATAGAAAATCTTAAAAACTCCACTAAAAAACTATTAGCTCTAATCAACAAGTCAGTAAAGTTACAGGATACAAGATTAACATATAAAAATCAGTCACATTTCTGTATATTTACAATGAAACACCTGAAAAAGAAATAAAGAAAACTATTTTATTTACAATAGCATCAGAAGAAAAACAAGCTAGGAATAAATTTCTTCACAGAAATGAAAGGTTGTTACAACTAAACTATAACCTCAAACTTGTTAGAATAGCTATCATCAAGAAGACAAAAGATAACCAGTGTTGGTGAGGATGTCGAGAGAAGGGAAACTTGTGCAGTATTGGTGGGAATGTAAATTTGTTCAATACTATGGAAAACAATATATAGGTTCCTCAAAAGGTTAAAGAAGAAACTATCATATGATCTAGCAAAGCCACTTCTGGCTACTTATCCAAAGGAAACAAAAAGTCAAAAAGATAGACACACACCCGTGTTCACTGTGTATAAATTATATAAATGACCATGCCCTATTCTTAGATATTCTGATTCAGTTGTCCTAAAATTCTATCTGACTCTCAGTAATTTTTATTTTAATTTCCCCAGGTAATTCTAATGTGCATCCTGATCTGAGAATCACTGACTAGCTCCTGCTCTATCTTTATTCCTCTGGAGGGAAGTGGTATCCTTGTTAAGAAAAGAGGTTCATCTAGAGACAAAAAGCTAGGTTTGGAAAAGCCATTTGGTGCAAGATATTGAGCAAACAATCAAGCTTTCTTGGTCTCAGTTTTTATCTATAAAACCTAGAATATAATAAATGCCCACCTCACAGTATTGTTTGAAAGAATATATGTGGTAATGTATATGAGGTATTTCTTTTCTTACTTTTGGTAGGGGTTATAATAGCTACCTTTTAGTTATACTCTATTCATTAATTCCTCTGTTTCTCTATTAATTTAGTATTTCCTAAGCCCTTATATATGCCAGGTGCTGGTGATTAATTAGAAAACAAAAACAAATTTAAATGACTTCCTAAAGCTTAGATTCTAGAGGCAGAAAAAACTATAAATAAACAGATAGACAACCCAATGTTAGGATGCATTAGGTGACATTATGAAAAACAAATAATGGAAATAAAATTAAAAAGTAAAAGGGCATACCATTTTAGTTTGGATAGTCAAAGAACTCTTGAGGAGGTAATATTTGTGTAAAGACCTCAGTGAAACGAGGAAATATGCCACTGGAACACGTGCATTGAATATTCGATTCAAAGGTAACAATAAAAAGACCTGAAGTGAGTGTTGTTTACATTGTTATTTGTGTCTGATTGTTCTGGTTTTGGTTTTGAGGTGTTTTAAGAGATTAGCTAGTAAGGCAAGGACCTAACAATGTAGTCTTACAAGGTATAATGTAGGCTATCTTTTATTTTAAGGTTGGAAAGAAATCATTGTAATCTTTAAAAAATGGAATAATGTAAACCAACTTTATTTTCCAGGATCATGGCAAGTGGTGTAGACAGCAAGACAATATAAAGCGTGTAGGTAGGGGTCATTTGCACTGGCTGTTCATTTGACTAAAGGGATATTGGCATAGGTATTGGGAAATGGTAGTTTCAAAGATATGTTTTGGAAACAGAATCAATTTTCTTTGTTGATAGATAAGATGTAGAGTGAAAAACAGTGACAAATCCAGGATAACTTCAAGTTTTATAATATACCAAGCAACGGACTTGATATATATACTTTTTTAAATCTTAAAATAGCCCTTTAAATTCAGTGACAACATGTCATTTTTTGAATTAGCGAAAAGATTTCAGAGAATTTTAATTTTGTGCATCACACAAAGCATAAATTGTGTTTCATTATATTTTCATTTTACTTCACATTCTTCATATTGTAAAGAATTAAAATTGTATTTTACAAGTTTTCTCATTTACTTTGCTGATTCCATTTTCAATTCCAATTCATTTTCAGTGATGTAATGAGACAGCAGTAAGAATGGGGAAACTCAAACACAAGTGAGATCATCAACAGCAATTTAGATTCAAGAAGCATTAAAATATGGGCAGAAAATGACAGCACTTTGTTGTTTCTGGGATACAAAGGGGTAAGGTACATGACAAAGTCCTGAGAGGTGGGCTAAGGTTTCTGGAAGAGATTTGTCTGCCATAGTGAGTTGCATGGGCTTGGCTTTTGACCCAGTTATTTCTTCAAAACCAAACTTTAAATGGTGGATTTTTAGGTCTAAAGTCTTGAAATTACTAACCTCTTGATAGATTATGGGAAATGACAAAAAAGCTAATTCTTTAAAGGTAAGTATATATTTTATACCAAGAAAAATCACCTTTAGGTCTGACAAAAGTGAATCATAACTATTGTAAATATTGTCATTCCCTGCCCAGTTTAGTAATTTTTATTCCTTGAAATGAAATAACTTAGTAAAGAAAAATCACCTCTAGTTTCCTCCTTATCTCAAAGGTCAATAATTAATTACTGTGTATTAATTCATAAATTATAGTTTTAAAGTACTTAAAAGCCTACCAGTTTCATTCTTTTATGTTTAATTAGAACAATTTTGGCTTTACTTTCCAGGAATCTGTGAAAATTCTGGATATGGTTTAACCACTGTGGTTATTGGCAATCAGTCTGCTAATATAAACCGAAAAGTTATAGCTAGTTGCCTGAAGAAAATACTCCTTACTTTCTTCTGTCTGCCTCTATCTCCATGACTTTAAATTGTTCTGACAAGCAGCACATAATTTCTTTGGAGTGAATACCTCTTCTATAAGGAAACCACAGTAAAGAACATGAAAATAGTTGACAACAATGACCAGATTTCCACACATTTCATTCTATTTTAAGATTGTTGCTAAGCCTCAGCACAGCTTGTTTTCCAAAGTATAAAGAAATAATTTACCACTCTCATGGTATTAATACATCTTACCGCTCTCTCTTTTACGTGCAAAAAACCCCAAAACAAAAACTTCTCTTCCATGTCACAGGTTGGTGTAATAGTAAACCTCGATTTCAGCCTGTGTGTTACATTTTATGATAATAGTTTACTATTGTTTGCTTTGGTTTGGTTGGCTGTCATCCACATTTAAAAAAAAAAAAAGAAGTAATTACAAAAGAAATGGCATTATCTACCATTAAGAACTCTTGGCCCCAGGGATACTTATTAACATGAAAAAGTCAAGTCTCTAAACAAAAGAGAGTTAAACAATTGGTCATTGTTCTGTTGTACCTAAAAAAATGTTTCCTCAACTGCTACCTATATCACTAGCATTTTAGAACAGTACTGTTAGGTAGTTAGGTAAGTAGGGGCACCGGGAGACCGGCGGAGCAGAGGGAGGATGGTCCAGAAGATGGCGTTGTGCCCACCACCAGTATAAAGAGACTTCTAAATGAGTGTCAGCAAAAAACCAGTTAGAACCCGACAGCCATGACTGCATGGTAGCAGAAAGGATTTAACCAGATATGACCCGATGTTCACTGTATTATAATTAACATTGAGGTTTAGCACCTCCACCATGGGATTTTCTGTGTACACCATGGATAAGGACATGCACAAAGGGGCCAAATATGACTAAGCATTCCAGGGACAAAAGCTGTCAATCAATCAAGAGACCACCTCTAAATGAGGATATAAGAGAAAGGGGAGACAAAACCTGCCGCTTTTCCTCCCTTGGATCAGCCTGCCTCCCATTCTTGGAGATGTACTTTTCCTTTTCCAAATAAATCTTTTATAAATTTTTCACTACACAATGCATCTCCCAACTGAAAACTTAACTTTCGGGTATGATTAGAACAGGGGTCTTTACCTTTTAGGGTAACAGTACTACCGATGTGCAGCCACTGCAGTTCTGAGTTCTTCGTCTATGTTCTAATATAAAGTAATTTCATACTGTAGGTGTTATCTTCATTCTTGTTGTCACTGATAGTTGTAAACACTGTAATGCATCATCTCTCTACTCCATTAACACCTCATTCCATGAAAGCTGTATTAGCTTTTCTGGACCCAACTAGTAATGTCACACAGAGTACTGGAGTCTTGTCATTTACAAGATGATCTCAAGATGACCTCATGAATGCTGAAACTCTTCTCTCAGGCTTTTTGGGAATAACTAAGTGAAGGGGGCTAGCAAAGAGCTTTCACAGAATGTTTATGCCCAAAAGAAGGACCTGTGAAGACAGATGACTCCTCTCTAGGAACAAAAGTTTAATAAGATGGAACCAGAATATGACAGAAATTATTACAATAAAGTCAGAACGGGGTCATTTTAGGGACCAGGGTAAAGTTCCATGCCCAACAAAATCTTCCTTCGGAATGAATTCTGAATCTATAGTCAGAACAGCTCTCTTTGCCCTTGCAGCCTTTACTGTATAGTAATTTGCAAATGTCCCTAGAACAATGAGTTGTGGCTTAATGGGTATAGATTTTAGTTTTGCAAGATGAAAAGAATTATGGAGACTGGTTATACAACAGTGTACTTAACAGTACTGAACGGTATGCTTTAAAATAGTTATGATGGTAAATTTTGTTATGTGAACTTTACCACAATTTTTAAAAACTTAAGTAAAAATAGGGGAGGAGAGCATATTTTTGAGTTAACTGTTAACAAAACACTTCTATGTGTTGTTTTTAAAATATGATCTATACAAATATACTGAGAAGGCAATATTAGTCTCATTAACAGATTGGAATACTGAAAACTCAGACCAGTTACATGAATTGCCTGAGGTTAAGTAGATTTGTAAGTGGAAAAGTTATTTTGAATTCGGGACTCAACGGTAATATTGTAATTCTGTATTTTTTCTACTACCCCAAAATATTTTGGAAACAGACTGTGGTACTAGGAGAAGGTAGGGAAAAAAAATTTTATCACTGAGTAAAAGTTAGAAAGCATATGTCAAAAGTCAGATAAGAACAAATAATGGTAAAAAGTCTCAAAGCCTTTATTTAAAAGAAATTCTTATGCTTTTTATTTTCTTTCTTTGAACAACTGTCTTGTACACAATTTTAATATTCAAATAATATATATACATTTATTTTTAGATGTTGTTTTCTTGTTTTTGCCATTTTTAGCTTTACTGAGGTATAACTGACAAAATAGTATTAAAGGGAAAAAAAATCCACCAAATCGACCTACCTTTTTTTTTTTTTCAGTTCTACTGAGGTATAATTGACAAAACTGTAAAATATTTAAAAAGAAAAAATCCACCTACCTAAAAGTGTCACTTTTACTTGTGTTCCTCTTTGCCTGGTATAGTATCATCCCATTTTTTTTTTTTTAAGAAATACCTACTAGTGAACAAAGATAATGTCACTCACCTTTTTAAAAGCAAGAATTATGAAGACTTAGAGGAAATAATTCAATCACAGGAAAAGAAAAAGCATGTGGAAATAAATGAAGACAATTCAAAGACTATTTATGAAAAGCTTGCTATCCAAGGGAGTCAACCACCATTGTTTGGCTTGGCAATGACTCAAAGTCAGGGAGGGGAATAGGAAAGCTTTACAGTGAAGAAAAGAGAGAAGGCTTCGTAAGTGCTCTGATGGGAGTTTGCTGGCAGGGGGAAGCTGGATGCGGGCTATCTACAAGTGGTGCTCCTGTGTTCCTGTATGATTGGTTTGGGGGCTGTACTTGGCTTTCTCTGGCTAGCCCTAAGGAACGAAAATTAGGGAAGCTGGCAGTCATGGACCAAGTCCTGACTGTTCTGTGCTGAATGCTTCAGAGGTTGTGGTTTGGCTTCTTGGGCTGTTTGCTGTACAGATTACAGGTCCAAGTTCAGCTGTCATATATGGTCCACTGTATGTTCGTTCTCTCAAGCACATGGGAAATGTTTAGAGATTTCAGATTAGTAATAAATGAGGAAAAGTGAGTATATGGGAACTGTTTCATGTAGTGGCAAAATTTCAATAGCAGGCAAAACCCAAGGTGACCTCAAAAGCATGTTGTGTTACCTATAAAACCTAGAATATTTACAGTCACTAAATGGCGTTTACTCAAACAAATGTGCACAATCTTGGTCTAGCAAGAAATAAGAAAAAAGAGAAAATAAAATCAGTATTTTATTTGTTTAAATAATTTCTCCATATTTTATCAGAAATGGGAGTTCCAGCTTCTCAAATACCTATCAGGTTCTCAATTCTTGACTACTAGAAATCTCCACTGTTCATTTAAGGAAGAAATCATCCAGGCATATACAACTTACAAAAAGAAATTATGTGAAAGCTTAAGTATATTCAGTCAGTATATTTTCAATATGGTTATTTTTATGAAATATGTAATCATTCAGTTATCTCAAATCTTTGACTACATTTTTCTCTGAATGAGTCAATCCACATAGGAGAAAAAGTAGTTAAATTAACTTTTAAAGTTGTTATTAAAATATCATATTAAATCATCCTGATTTAAGAATTAGTCCAAAGGAAATTTTTTTTGTTTTGTCCATTTTTCCTCGATGTTTTTCTGTTTTCTTATCTATAGTCACGCTTTTTTCTTTTCCTGTCTTCTTACATGCTCCCTTCATTTCTCTCTCATTTTCTTCTTTCTCTTCTTCTTTCATTCTATCATTGAACCATTTTCTTTATTTGTAAATGCATTGATGATGCTTTTCACATTCTGCTGCTTTGACATCTTGGGGTCTTGCTGACATGGGAGAGACTGACATTCTGGGGCTGGGACCGACTAGCCTGCAAGTGTGCCTTTCACAGGCAGATCAGCCAACTCAAAGCCTATACCCTAAACTCTCTCCTTTGCCCAGATCTCAGACCACTTTCTTTCCATCCTAATTACCCCAGAGCCAGCCAACAGACACCTGTAACAGCCCCTATACCCCAGAGCCTGCTGAAATTATTCAATCTTGCCAATTCTAAACAGGCTTACCCTGTCATGCCTTTCCTGTGGAAACCACGATAAAGGCGTTTACCACTTCTTCCAGCCCTTTCTGCCCCCTTCCTGACTCCCATGTTTCCCCATGTGGCCCTGCAAGGCATGCCAAGTCCCCCCTCTTGGGAACTGTGAGAAACCACTGTCTCTTCAATGGAAATCAACTCCTGATCTGTTGGCCTGACTGTACCTGAATAACAAAATCCACATTTTGAAATAGTAATATCTGATAGAAAAGGTGGCAGTGGATTGCTGAGTGAGAGAAAGAAAGCCAGCTCCCAGTTTTGTTTTGTTTTTTTATCGACTTTGAGTTCAAACAACTGATTGGTTTTCTGATGAATTTTCAAGCTGTGCATGTATATAGTCCTTAATGAGCACTAATGCCCTGACCTTGTGTGAGGAAAGCATTCTGAAGAAAATTTATGGTAGATGGAAAATTACACTTGAAGCATCTGGAGCACTTTTAATTTTCTTATCCTCAGAAAATAACAGAGCATTATCAGACTTGCCCCTATAACTAGTTATACATTTCTTTGGAAGAAATTGAATAGTCTCATTCTTCAAAGTAGCCAACCTACAGGAGCACCCAAATAATTAAATCCTCTCCCACAAAATGAAGGATTAAAGGCAAAGACATTTCACCAGAGACACATACATGAGAAAAGCATTCCATAAGACTACCAAGAATAGACTGCATGAAAATAGCAAACATAAAGCTAGTTGGTGTCTAAATGTTCTCCAAACATTTTTGATGGCTCATCCCCTCAGTACAAAATCTTGAGTGTATCCTCAGATATAAAAATTTATTTCAAAATATAAATGTGTATACCAACAAATTATAGTGAAGCACAAATTATTTCCTGATTTCTAGATTCTTGCAAAGAAATGAAAATTTATTATTTTCTTTTTATACCTAAATGTGTTATTTACAACATCCTCTCTAAGCACACATCTCTTGGGGAACTTTAGGTAACACAGAGCTTGCAATCTAGTCCAGATTATTGAAGAAGCTTGCTGCCTTTGTTCTTCCTTTTCTCACCTCCCCCAGCCCCTACTAACATTCTTCACACAGCAACCACAGTGATATTTTTAAAACATTAGTCAGTTTTTGTCCTTCTCTTTAGATTCCTCCAAATCTTCCAACTGTCAGAGTTTGAGTTTCCCAGCTGTAGACTGTGAGATGAGGTTTTGTATGCAAGTGATTTTATAAGGAAATGTTCCCAGGGAAACTGGAAAGGAACTGTTCCCAGGGGAAACCCAGGGGAACAGAACAGAGAAAGGGAGAAATCCAGGCAAGGTTCTATCATAGGCGAAGTCCCAGAGCGGGTTGTTTAAGCCTGATCCCAAAGAAGAACTCTAGAGAGAAAACTATCCCTCCGTGTTTTCTCAACTAGAGGTTACACCCATCAGTTATCTAATTAGTGGCTGTGGGGGTCACAGGCATAAATTTCAGATACTCTTCTGCAGTGTGGACAATGTAGGGCCCTGCCACTTAAAGGCATTCATCCAAAAAGAGTTACAGGCGCTAGTTCTTAAGAAAAAAGCACACTGAAGCTGAAATATGGACAAAAATGGTCATACAGATCCCAGGGAATTTGGGCACCAGTATTACTCATTACATAATCTCACTTAGAAAAGAATCCAAACTACTTGTCATGGCTTTGTGAGATTCAGTCCTGACTCTTCTGCAACTGCGTCTTGTACGACTCTCCATACCCAAAACTAACCTACGTTCTCTTCCTTTAACCAACCGAGTTTGATCCATGTGGGTTTATTCCCTTTTTCTGAATGATCTGACCCCCATCTCTCTACTATATGATTCCAATTTAAGTTAAAATGGTTTCCTTTCAGAGTCCTTCCCTCATCCTCTGTTCTAAAGAAGTTTCCATGACCCTCTTGGCTATATGAATTTGTTTTATATTCTTCATATCATTTATCATAATCTGAAATCATCTTATTTATTATTGTCTCTATTGTCCCTCACTGCAATGTAAACTTCACGTCTTTCTTATTCATCCTTTTATCCCCACCATACAAAGCGGTGTCTGATATATGTTAGGTGATCAATAGTTATCTAATAAATAAATAAAAGGGCCATACATGGCCTACTTGTATCTTGTCTACTTCATCTTACCTCCTTAGATTCCTATCCTCTATTAATAGGGCTGTTCTCAGGAAATGGAAGGTATCTCATCAAGAATAAATTAGAGAAATAATTTAAGAAGAAGTGTCCTCAGCATAAAATAAAGCATCTGTATAAGCTCTTAGAGTACACTGCCCTGTTGTTCAAGCTGCTTGTTTATGAATCTCATCAGTGCATCTTTGACTGATCTCACTAAGGTCCCTGGCCTTGAACTTCACTGTTTGGACAAATATGAGAATCTATTTTTGTTTATATAAGCAGTATTCTAGAAGGCAGCAATGTACTTGAACACAGCAGGAACAGAATACAGCCTGAAATTTGATTTATAGAACAGCATATGTGGGTGTCAACGTTTAACTCACAATATTTCACATACACTGTGAGAAATCATGCTTAATTTAGTTTGTCTATAACCAATGACTGTTACTCCTCAAGTTTCCACTCATGAATTAGAGAAAAAACTTTTACTTTGGATACTTTTGGTTTAAAACTTAATCCAATTCAATTATTTAAAGATCCTATTTAATAACTTAATTAAGATATAAATCCATGATTTAAAGACTCCATTTAGATAATGATCAGTGTTATTAGAAAAATCACTCAGTCCCTCAAATATCTCAAGCATCTACCTATTTCCCTGGACCATCCCTAGGGTTGGATACAAATCTACAAAGGAAGAATGTGCCTTCCCCACATGTCTGGCCATCAGAAAGTCTCAGGGACCTTTGTTGTTATGTCCTGTGGCTCCACCCTACAACTGTGTCCCTAGTCTGTGCCTTTGCTACTTCCCAATGGGCAAAGTATGTGGCTGGCATGACTCAAAAGTCTTGTTTTTCTCTCCTTTTTATGTTTTATATAAGTTCTAAGATATTATTTTAGGTAGAAGATATAAAGGTACAAAAATGATTTTATAGAATATGTATAGCTCAAAATTTATATATGAAAATGAATAATTGACCTTATTAAAATCATTCTGTTTGCTTCTCTATCGAATGTGCACAATGAGTCAAAATTAGTTCATTTACATTACTACATTTATTCTCTTCATTTTATCACACTCAGAATTCTAACATTTTACAACTAAAATGGGTCTTGGAAATCAATAAATTAAACTCTTCATTTTACAAATGGAAAAGCTAAGATATGTGTACATGGCAGGCTATGGGAATTTTTTTCCCAAGTCCCAAAAGTCTGAGTTTCAAATGTGGAATCTAGGTCTCAGTTCCCAGCGTAATGTATTTTCTGTTCTGCAAGGTTTAACATCAGGTTCTATGCATTTCCAAACTTGATCTTAAAATACAGGGGGCATTTCTTAGTTCCCCTTCTCTTTGATGTCCTCTTGATATTTGGCATCCTTAACAATACCTTTTTTGGTTTTATGCTATTAACATATTTCTGAATCTCCTCCTCCTCCTTATAACTTGGTTTTTTTTTTTAAATACTTCTTTTCCTTTTCCTCATTCTGAAATTTAACTAAAAGAGCATTTATTCTCTCCAAAGCTGTTACCCACTTGCTAGTATTTCTTCTTTCTCAGGACTCTGAGTCACCGATTCTATCTTCTCAGTGGTTACCACTAAGTAGATGATTCACAAATCATCTTTTAAAAAACCTCTTTCAACTTCCTCTTGTTATTTCCCACCAACACAAACTTACTTAATTCCTTTCCAGGTAGTCACATTCCTGTCAACAGGGAGAGATTTTCCCAGAGGTACTTCGTTTACTTCAATCATAAACTTAAAAGTACATTCGGGATTGAAATTAATATTTCAGTGGATAATCTATGCTTGAGTTCCTATAATGTTTTAATGTTTTTCCATATAAGTTAGATATTGTTAGTAAATTCTAATATTTAATGAATGTTTATATTTTTAGTATAATTTATTATCAGGTATTGCTACAGTATGAAAATAGTTTTTGTAAATAAATCTTGTATATGGCAACCATGAACTGTTATTTCTAATTGAGGAAATTAGACTTTTTAGCATTGCTAAATATTTTCTATAGTAAATCCATTATTTTGTAATTTGAAAGAAAATGAATTATAAAATAATGTATGTTTTAATATTTTTATAAATGTCATTATATTCTACATATTCCTAAATTCTATTAGCATTCTTCCTTATCACTACAATTGAGAGAACTCATAATCAGTGAACCCAGGCAGATAAAGACAAATATATGATATCACTTATATGTAGAATCTAAAAAAATACAAATGAACTTATTTACAAAATAGAAACAGACTGACATAGAAAGCAAACTTATGGTTACCAAGGGGAAAGGGGGGATATAAATTAGGAGTCTGAGATTAATAGATAAATACCACTATATATAAAATAGATAAACAATAAGACTTTACTGTCTAGAACCTGGAACTATATTCAGTATCTCATAATAACCTATAATGGAAAACAATCTGAAAAAATATATGTATGTATAACTGAATCACTTTGCTATAACCCAGAAACTAACAGAACATTATAAATCAACTCTACTCCAAAAAAAAATAAAAGAGAACTCTCAATTGTAGGACAGAAGAAAAACCCAATTAATAAACAATTATATGCTTTGATCTCTCTTGTCATGAATTTCTGGCAAAGCAAATCTTTCCAGATTATTTTCAGAATGACTTTGAGACATTTAATATTGTAGTGCACTGCCCCTACCTCTGTACTCCACATTCCATTCATTCAGAGGAAACCTCATTAGACCCAGCCTTAAGGACCAGAGAAGAACATATCTATTTCTCTCCTAAAGTTTCTTTCCACATAACAGAATTTTCCACTGGAAAAACTCTCCTATTCTCTCACCACCTCTTCACTCATTTTCCCCAGCAAAGACTCGACTTAATCTGATTATGGGGCTTAGAAGAATGAGACAGACCTATGGTATCTGGCTTCTCCATATGTGGGCTCTGCCTGGTGTCAGAAGTCCTAACCTCTCTTCTTGGTCTCAGGTTGATCATTAAGTTTAATTAAATATAACTCTGACCATGACTTCAGTTTTCTAGTAGTAAAATGTAGCTTCATTCACAACGAGTGGCAGATTCTTCCTAATAAACAAATACAGTGATAAAGAAAGAGGCCTATGAAAATATCCTATTTGTATTTAAGCAGATAAACAACCCAATGAAATGACTGGAAACTTATGCCTCTAAGAATAACACTTGCTCAGAGAATTAAGTAGAACGTGGGGTGATTGGAAAAACATGGTTCAATTTTCTCATCAGATAAAAAATAACAAAATAATTAAAAGAAATGCCAATTATTCTGGGTGTAAACAACAACAATAACAAAGTACTTGGCATTCCAGTTCTACAAGGATCAGGCCATAGAAGCCACAAAAATTACCCACCCTGAAGGGAATTCAGGGTAGAGAAAAACAGGAAGCATTCTGTGCTTTTAATATATCAGCCCCTAGAGAGTCAAGACACATACCTAAGGGAAAATTTTTCCATACATAGAAAAGCACTAAAATCATTACTTAAGATGTCTGTTTTTTCGTGATTATCAGTAATTTTTTTTTTATGCTTGACTACGTGTTTTTCCTAGTAAAACAGTTCGAGTATATCCTGGCTCCTCCTTTATCTCTTCAGAACAGTTCATCAGAGCTATCAAGAGGCTGCCTACTGGTCTATAGTCCTCAGCAAGTCCCCAGAATAAAACTTAACTCACAATTTTACATTGTACATTTTCCTTTCAGTCGACATAGGAAAGAGGAATTTCTCAAGAGAAAAGTTGAAACTTAGAAATTAAACAGACAAATTGGAAAACAATCTGCAAGGGCAGGATAGAGAGATACCAAAGGGAAAATGAGGTAGATCTGAATATAACTGCTCTTATAGAAGAGTCTCAGGAAAGATTATGTTGCTCTAGTTGTTAATAATCAGATAGTATGGCCCCAAAATGTCAAGATCACAGAAAGCAAACTAAAATGACTTCCTGGGCAAAATTTAGGGTCTAAGGAAATACTGAGAATTGCCCCCTTATACATGTAAATAGAGGGCCTAAAATAGGAGCAACTAAAAACCTGTGGATTACTAGAGCATATCAAATGGTTACAGAAAACTTGAGCAGATTTTAGTGAAGACCAGAAAGATAACTGTAAAATGCTAGAAGGATGACTTGAGTTGATTTCAGAAGGATTCCTTTATTAGTGGGTGGAGTACAGAGTTACCTGTGATCTGGACACAGATGACTGAAAAAAGTATTAAATTAGGATTTCAAAGAAAGAGAAAACTTTAAGCAGGGCCACTACTATCTCATAAGGTAAAACTGTGCAAATTAAATGTTTCTGTGCTTTGAATAGACACAGTGCCACGTAAGGGCACAGAGCTCTATGATGGAGATGCAGGTAGAACACCCCCATTTACAGTTCCCCACCTAAAAACCAAATGCAGTACCTCTGCAATTAACCACACCAACAGTATATCAGGAAGAACTATAGCAAACAGAGATCAAGCTTGACAAAGACACTAGTGTGATGGGAAAACAGCTTCTAGGTGGGATTATCCAACTGACGGTGAGGCAGAGGGAAGACATTTTGAACACCGGATACAGTTTGCAGGCCTATATTTCTCACTAGCAGAGCATGCCTCCCAAGGGAAAAAAATCTAGAAAAACATGTTAAAATACAGCAAGACAAACAACCACATATAGTACCCAAAGAGCAGAAATTGTAAAACAAAAGTAGGCACTCGATTCCAGCAAACAATATCCCTGCGCTAAAAGAAAGGAAAAAGGGTCAGCCTAAGACGCAGGCTAAAATGTTAAGAAGGATCATTTGATCCTTCCAAGAGTAGCAGAAAAGTGGTTCTCTACACTGCACATACTCAAGCACTTTAAAAAATAATTAAGGCTCCCGTCATAGCTCAGATCTATTGAATTAAGAGCTCTGGGGGGTGGGATTTTTTAAAAGAACTCCCTCAGTGCTTTCCAATTACCGTCAGAGTTCAGAAGCAAATTCTGATGCTACATAAAGATATGGATTGGAATGCTACTCACAAAGCTGAGAAAAGGCTGTGCTGAGACAGGCATGGTAAAGCTGCTGCTCACTGCTGGACCGCTAGTGGGACACTTTTGGACGGAGTAAGAGTTCCTTCAATCGCGAAATCTTTTGGGGGTAATTCCACAGCAGAATCAATTATGGGGTCTAGGGGCCAAGTTTCCCTGGGAGGCAAGTTTCACAGTGTAAGCAATTTCATAGCAAGAGGCAATAACATTAGCCAATGAGCAGGACAAAAAAAATGCTTTGTCATGAGACTATGAAAAAGCTATGTCACTAGGCAGAGCTCACACTCACTATTACACTGACAAGACAGAGACATGGAGACTCAAGTGGAAATAAAGATTAGGCAAGTTGAACTATTCTTGATTAAGAGCCAATACTGCAAATTTCTATTATCAGGGGCAGTGGCATTCACGTGCCACTCTCCAATAGAGGTTATCTTATACATTTCATAAGTAATCACAGATTCCTGAAACTGGGCAACAATACAAACAAAACAAAAATAAGATTAAAAGCCCCCATTTTTCTAAATGATGATGCCACCACTTCTCCAATCTCCATGTATCACTTATAGAATAAGCCAGTAGGATGGCTTTCCTCTCACTCAGTTGGCCTTTCTTAGTCCTTTTCTGCTTCTCTTTTGTGAATGCCCACTCCAGAAACCTAAAATGCTAAAGGCCAGGATTCCATCTTTCCTTCTCCTGTGAACCCAGTCTTCTTCCCTTCCCACCAGTGAACCACTTCATCCAATGGGGAGTCGGCAGATTCAAATTATCTTCCATTTATCTTTCTTCTCAAGGCATTAATTTTTTTCTCTTATTTGAAAATGCAGTAAGAGCCTTACCACAATGTGAGTTGTAGGGTCTACAAATTCAATCACACAAAATGCTGGGTCATGTTGCTATAAGGTCAATGAAATGACTATAATAAGCCTGTGCAGCTAGTTGGTCAGAGAATCTGAGCCTGGGAGATCCAGATCCTTCCAAGTCCTGTCTGCAATTTGGTGCCACCTGGTGGCAGTTGTCCACTGCAGTGTAAACAATAAATGGGGATAACTCTGGGTCTTGGGATAGGATAGAACTTCTGAGACAGAAGCAGTGATTCCAGGAATCCACCTAGTGATGGACACATCTTGTTGACCCAACCTGGAGGCACTGGAGCAGGGGAATAATGAGGATATAAGGACCCATCTTCTCAAGATACAGTTGTTGCTGTTTCCCTACTTCGCCTTGTGTTCCCTCCAGAAGGAAAAGACTAGACCACCACCATTCGAAAATCTAGGTTGGAGGATACGAGCTAATCACTAATGTCATTATTTCCAAACTTGGATGAACTCAGGGTGAACTATCACAGTTTTGCTGTATTCGTTTTCTAGTTCCTGCCTGATTTTACCCTTTAGCTTCTCTCTTAAGACCTTTGTCATACTTCCAGACAATCACAGCAGCTTCTCATCCTGTTCCCTTGAATCTTCAAGATTTAGCTCAAATATAATTTTTTCCTAAATGTTTCCTAGTCTCATCCCCCAGGCTTGCATGCCCTTCTTTTCTGTCCCCCTAGTATCCTATGTCAACATTTACATAGGGCATCTCAGCCTCTCCTAACACATCACTTTGTCATCTGCCCTTTTGGTCTTGAGCTACTTTAGGGCAATGACCTGTAACCATTTTATTCCCAGCATCAACCATAGTGCCTAGAAAATTGCAGATGATTATCTAAATGTAACTTTATATATTTCTCTCATTTTACACATTCAAAACATTACAAGTCACTTCTTCATTGGCCCTCTACTACTTTAAAGAGTATTTTACTCATAGCAGCAGAATGACAGCTTATTTGAGCTGAAAGAATCTTTGTCTAAAACTTAAACATTTACTTTGTTGATTGAATATAGAAGCTAAATACTGACTCCTCCAGGATATTAATTTTAACATTACTACTGTCCACATAAAGTCATCTTACCCTCTATATTTTCTTTTTTCTCATTTTTCTTCACCAGTGTCAGACACCTATTAATTAACAACAAATTTCTGTGCACCTGCGATGATCAAGACATAGCACTGGGCAATGTGGAGGTTACCAAAATACTGGGAGAGCTTATCCTTATTGTCTTGGACCTAAAATGTAGTTAAAGAAATGATGTTGAGAATGTTGAGAATAATGATTAAAAAAAAAAAAGATCATCTTTTAAAAAGCAAACTATGTACTAGGTGTTATACCGATTGTTTTATAATGAACTGAAAAGGCATATAAACATTTCCTACCCTATGAATGACCAAATGAGGCAGGTTTGAAGATACCAAAAACCTGCCCAGATGTGTATAGAGTGAATAAATGTTGAACTAATACTCAAACCTCAACTCTTGAGATTAATGGCCCAAGCTCTAAAAAAGTAACACGGGATAGAAAATATTGATATGGAAGATGAAAAGAAAAAGATCATCTCCCTGTAGACTATTTAGAAAAAGTTTTCCAAAGGAAGTAGGGTCTTGGAAACTATGGAGAGAAAAGGAATAGAAGGAAATATGTCTGGAAAAGAGGTGACTAGATATCAAGCTTCATACTGGAGAAGTCTATAGAGTGTTCTTTCATTTCTAATATATAAAATCTCATGTCCTCCCTCTCATTATGGTATTCACATTAGCTTACTGTCTTAGTAGAGATTTTGACTTCATAGGGATTCTTTTTTTAACTTTTTGCCTGAGAACTTTGAGGGGGAAAAAAAAGTAGAAAACAATCAGTTTAGATTAGGTCTAATCTGTGCTTATGGGACAGGACAAAGTAAGGGAATTAAAAAAGTAAACATCAAGTGCACCAGGTAGACTTCTACTACTCACAGATAAATAGTATTCAAAAATGTACATATCTCTGTGCTTTTTTTTTTTTACTTTTAAAGTCATATCATTGAAGAAGTAATATAGTTTATATTTTCACAGTTAGGAACATAATAGTAACTTTTTATGATCCTTAATATCATGGCTAGAGTTTTCTTGCTGCCTCATTAATGTGCTAATAGGTCACAGAGAGCAAAAGTACGAGCAAAATGACAGAAGCCTATAACTGGAGAAAGTGGCATAAGAATGAGTATTCGAATCATATTTTTATAAATAAGTGAAATACTTGGTTGCTGATAAAATATGCTATATGAGAGAAGTATATTCAAAGGAATAGATGTGTTCCCTTAAAAAAAAACTTCCACTAAGACACCATAATATCCAAGATTTCATTTTTTGAGAATTGTTGGCAAAGGGAAATATTTTTAAAATGTAATCTCCAGTTAGTCCTTCTGTCATCACTACTATTCAGGAAGAAACTATAGGTTTAGTTTTTGTATTCTAGTATAATCCATTTTGTCAGTGTTAATTGCCGCTTGCCAGCCTGAGTTTTACTCTGCAAGGTCAAGGTGTCCATGACCTCTTAGCAAAATGAGCAAATCTCTTTCTGCTTCCTTTGTAATTTATCTGTCCAAAACCTTCCAGCAGTCTGCAACTATGTGGCCGGATCAAATATACTGTTTCTTTGTCCATGAGTCATTTTTAAAATCAAGTAAGAGATACGAAATTACTCTGAAACTGAATGGTGACTGAGAATTGTATGACATCATCATCACTATCATCTTCATATTATTATCTTCCTACGATACATGGAAATCTTCCCCCAAGACATCCAGCAATCATCCTTTCTCAGAAGAGATGCAGATCAGAAGAATTCTCTTACTGAAATCTTGGTTTTGTCTGCTTTATTGAGAAACTTCTGTGTCTAGAATAAGCACATTTTGTTATTTCATTTTGTCCTCAAAGGTGTCTCTCTCACATACAAAGGCCAAATTATGTGTGAAAATAATGGCAGATCAAAATTTCACCATACCAACAAAAGTGCTAAATTACCATTTCCTGATCTTTCCACTTTTCTAATATATTTTATAAAATATGTTCACTGGAACATAATTCCTCAGGATATTAACAGATATTGTACAACAAGCAGTTACCTGGTTAAAAAAATGTATTAGGTTCAAGTAGTCATATAAATGTAGTAATAATAATTTTGATAACTATAGTTTATTCAGTAGTTTCTACAAAAAGCTAGCATGTGAATAGTGTAAGAATTATTTTCTCAAGCTTTCCATTTTATAGGTGAAGAATCAGGAATTTAGAGCTTTTAAGTAAATGTTGAAAGTCACATAGTAGTAGAATTTAGACTTAAATCAGGGCTTTCCTACTCATTTCAAAGTTTCTTTTATGTTAAAAAGATAGGCAGTTCTTATTTTTTACTTCAGACAATCTTAGAGGCATTAATGTGTTAATATGCTGATGAGTAATATGCTGTGTTAGTCAGAGTTCTACCAAGAAGCAGAATCAATATATATCACCTCTCTCTCTCATATACAGGCAGATAAATAGATATTCACAGCTGTCATTCATACATGTAGATATCCCAAATGGATGGGCAGATTTATTGTAAGGAACCAGTTTAGATTATGGAGGCTGAGAGGACCCAAGACATGCAGTTGCAGTTGATAAGCTGGAGACCCAAGAGAGCTGAGGCATGGTTCTAGTTGATTCCAAAGGCCTGAACACCAGGCAAGCCAGTGGTGTAAACAAGTTCAAGCCCAAAACCCAGCCAACTTAAAACCCTCAAAGAGACAGTTTTTCAGGTGAGCCTGAAAGCAGGAAAAAGACCAGTGTCCTAGCTCTCAAGTCAAGCAGCAGGAGTTCCTCTTACTGAGGATTTTCGTTCTATCCAGTTCTTCAATTGATTGAATGAAGCCCATTCACACAGGGAGAAAAAGCTGATTTAGTCTACAGTTTCAAATGTTAATCTCATCCAGAAACACCCTCACAGAATATACCTAAAACAATATTTGCTCAAATGTCTGGGCATCCCACAGCCCAGTTATGCTGACCTGAAAAATTACCTATTAAGCGTGCTAATATGTAAATCTCAGGACTGAATTGGGTCAGAGAAATGAGTGTTTTCTAAACATTTTTTTTATGGCAAATTCTATCCTTTCAAAGCATGTATCTCAGAATCAACGTTCTATAGAACATCTTTGAGATTTGTTACTCAAGACTTTGGAGACTGTTACTAAATTACATCACTTTCTCTCCATAACCTTTAAAAGGTTTGGTGCTTTCATTTCTTTTTGAAAACAATAACCATAAGAGAACCTACTGGAATGTAGGGGCTTCTCTTTTAAGTAACTATGGTAGACTGTTGCAATAACTGTCTCCAATGTGTTCAGACCTCTCTGTACCAATGCCCCTGACCACTTCCACCCACTGACACTAGGCTTGGCCATGTCACTTTCTTTGACCAATGAAGCAGCAGCAATGATACACAAGCAAAGACTTCAAGTGACTGAGTGTTGAGTTTTTCCTTCTTTTGCCGATTTTAGAAACTTCCTTGACGAGAAGACTATAGCTCAATCTTCTCCATCATGCTCAGTTTAGAGACCACTTTCAATTTTGTGCCATGTAGGCTCTTCAATAAGCAGTTCAAATGTGGATTTTGCTTCTTCAAAGTCAGCAAGAGAAATTTCTCCAGCTTCAAATCTTTCTGACCCCTTTTTAATGGCTCACATGATTAAATTAGGTTGGACCAGGATGTTCTCACTTTGATTAGCTCAAAGTCACTGATTAGGAACTTAATTACATCTTCGAAATCTCTCTGCTATTTAATGTAACAGTCACAGGAGCAATATATCACAAGTACATTTCAAAAGGAGGAGATGGTATACAGAGCATGTATACCAGGTTGGTGGGAATCCTGTGGGCTAATTTAGGATTCTACCTACCACAGTATTCTGGATATTCTGAAAATTTAACTTGGACGTTTGCTATAGCTGTTAAACTACACACTTTCAAAGATTCAAGAACAAAAATTTAGCTTCTAACGTGAACTCAAATTGGTACCAATAGTTATCATATACAATTTGATTATAGCAATCAAAGATTGCTATTTGCTCTGAGAATACATGTATATAATATATAAATAATTATTAGCATTATGTTGATTGTCTAAATACAGATGTTTAGATTGAGAGTCCAGGTAAATATCTGGCCACTGAAATCTTTAAAAGAAAAATATGACACTGCAAATGTAGCTCTGACATGTAAATAGATTGTAAATTTTCACTTCCTTTCTTATAATAAGAAAAATCTGAGTAAACTAAAAACCAGTGATTTTTTAACCCATCAGAGAATTGAGGTCTCATGTCAAATTATCACCCCAAAAGTTGGACAAGAAAATCCAGAGTCACAGCAGAGTTCTGCTCAACTAGAACAGAAGCTGCTAGAGCCACAAACAGGTAGGAACATTTAAATGACAAACTATCTGAGGCTGAGCACAGACTAGCATGAGTGAGAAACTCCTGGAAGCTGTGCTCTCCACAACTTCTTAGGTTTTTACCCTCGGGTTCTGTATTAGGATCTTATGGTGAAGAACCAAGAAAGATCTTGAGGCTTTGGCAAAAAGAAGTAAAAGAGTAATTGGGAAATAGACCTGAGAGGATTCTTTGTAGCAAAGACCTACTTTGTAACAAAGCCTGGGAAAGACTTTACCAGAGCCTTATCCCAGCTGGGGAAGAGAACCCTTCCCCTCTACTCCCTGTAGTTTTTCCTACCTTACCTAAGGTAGGGGAAGTGCTATATGTGGGAAAAATACACGTGAGGGTACCAGCCTAGAGACACAGGCCCACTAAAGGACAGACGTTTAATCAGAAGATGACAGAACCCTTCCCACATCCATACCACTACACCAACAGGGTTATATGATAATAAAAGAAAATTGCCGCTGACCAAGCTGCAAGATGTAGCCCTTCACTAAAGAGAAATACTTAAGAAAGCCTAAAGTAAAGAGAAATACTTAAGAAAGCCTAAAGTAAAGAACAGAAACAAAAGCAAGAAACATGAAGCCTCTGGCACCTATCCCTACAGCAAACATTAAACACAGCAAACATAAATACTAGTCAGGTAAATGTAAAACTACACACTAGAGGTCTATTTACCTCCATGTTAATTACCTGATACAACAAAAAATTATATTCACCAAGACAGTCTCCACTCTGGACCATTAAAAAAACAACAAATTTTTTAAAATAAAAATCATACAATGGAATCATAATGGAATTAAATTAGCTATCAGTAATAAAAGATACCTAGAAATTGCCCAAATATTTGGAGATCAAAGGAAATCTGAATCAAAGAAGCAGTCTCAAGGGAAATCCAACTAAATGATAATAAAAAACAACCTATCAAAATCTGTGGAATGCAGTGCAAGCAGTGCTTAGAGGACAATCATGTTAAATGCATGTATTAGAAAATAAGAAAGATCTAAAATCAGTAATCTCAGATTCCATCATAGAAAAATAGAAAATGCAGAGCATTTTAACTTTAAGGAAAAAAAAAAAAAGAAAAATGTCAGCAGAAATCAAAGAACTTAAAAACTAAAAAAAAGAAAAAAATTGAGGGAAAAAAAACCTAAAAGCTAACTATTTGACAAATAGATTAGCAAACCTATTGCCTGGCTAACCAGAGAGAGAAAAGAGAAAGACAATAAATTCCAATACCAAAAATGAAGATCATGTAACCATACAACAGAATATTGCTCATCAATAAAAAGAAATGAGCTATCAAGCTACTAAATGACACGGATGACTGGTAAATACATATTGCTAAGCGGAAATAGCTTGTCTGAAAAGACTAAATATTCAATGCTTCAATTATATTAATTCTGGAAACAGCAAAATTAAAGAGATGGTAAATAGATCAGAGGCTAGCATTGTTTTAATAGGTTTAAGCAACAGTGTTTTGTTTTGCTTGAGAATGAATCTATCTGTATGGTACCGTAATGACGGATATGTGATACTCTGCATTTGTGAAAATGCATAAAACTTGATGGCATGAAGAGTGAACTTTAATGTATATAAATTGTTTAAAAGTCATTCAGGAGATTGGAGGAGGCCTCCCTCAGGACAGAATGTAGAATATGACAAAACAATTCAGCTATATTATAAACATATGAAACATCCCTCACAGTGTGGGAAGAAAAATTGATAACCTAACTAATTTTAAAAATCAGTAGAATCTTTAAAACAAAGGCAAAATGAACTATACTTAAGTACTGTACTATAGTTGATAAACTACAGAGGTATGATACCTAATATACATGTATATTTGTATGTAATAATTAAGTAAATGTATAGCAAATTATGGGAATGAGATTTCTCACTGCTGGAGCAGGAGATTACAAATATCAAGGAGAGGAAGCTAAAAAGATCCATGTAGTAATTGATTAGAATTGGAAACATTAATATGAGCTTTAGTTAAAAGTTCATTCATATACATTTAAGGATATTTATAGATGGGTACTATTATATACACAAATATGTTTCTTTACTCTGTCAGCTGAGAGAGCCTAGAAGCAACAACACCTCAGTAGCAGTGAGCACACCTAACACCCAGATCTTGGTTTCTAATACTGTTTTCCAACAAAAGGAACCAAGGCTCCTTTGAAAAATGGCTGATTCTAAGATGAGAGCAGGAAATACATAAGATGAGCCTAAAGCATCTTATAGTGACAGGGAATAAGAAATTGCTCAGTTAAATTTAAAAAATTAAACAAATAATGAGAATATGCCAAAGAGACATAGGAGCCAAGTGAAAGAGCTCCCAATGGCCAAATCTATAACAATTCGTGCAAGAAAATAAAGTAGTATTAGATTATAACCCAAAGTATAAAATAATTCTGTATAGCACAGGGAAATATACACAAAATGTTATGATAAATCACAGAGAAAAAAATGTGACAATCAGTGTGTATATGTCCATGAATGACTGAAAAATTGTGCTGAACACTGGAATTTGACACTACATTGTAAAATGATTATAAATCAATAAAAATGTAAAAAAAAGTATAAAATAATTGCCCATAAGTATATGTTGATATAAATAAACAAACATCAAACAAATTTTCAGGACAAAAGAATTCTAAATAATTTATGTAGATAACTCTTAATGGAAGGAGAAAGAGCATAACTCTCTCTTCTTATGTGTGAGTAGTGAATAAATATTTCCTGCCAGAGGATACAGTATGAAAAAGTAGGGGCAAAAGAATAACTTCACAGTGGAGAAACCTGACAAGCAGTACTTCAGCTAGGTTATCAAGGTTAACACCAACAAGGATGTCACCTTGATAGTATGTACACTTGACGTGATGTATGAAAACAGCAGTTTACTCCCCAAAACTCATAACCAAGACCAGTCAGAAGATAAAGATCAAATTTCACTTGATTCTATAAAGTACCTAATTAGTACTTCTTAAAAAGTGTAAAGGTCACTCAAAACAAGGAAAGTTTGAGTAAGTGTCACAGTCAAATAGGAGCTAATGAGAAATGACTACTGAAGGTAATGTGATAACCCCAATGGGACAAGACCAAAAAGACGAAAGGAAGAAGGAAAGAGAAACAAAGAAAGAAGAAAAATAGGTGGTAAAACTAAAGAAATCTGAGTCAATTATGAACTATAGTTAATAATTATGTATGAACATTGATTAGTTGTAATGAAGTATCGTATTAATATGAGATGTTAACAATAGAGGAACCTGAGTGAGGGGCATAGGGGAATACTCTATACTTATCTTCACAATTTTTCTATATACTTAAATTCTTTTAAAATTAAAATTTTATTTTAAAAGGATTATTAAAAGAATCTATCATGGACTGATTGTATACCCTCGGTAAATTCATATGTTGAAGCCACCAACCCCCAATGTGACTGTATTTAGAGATAGGGTCTTCATGCAGGTAATTAAGGTTAAAAGAGGTCACAAGGGTGGGACCCTAATCTGTCAGGTCTGGTATCCTTATAAGAAAAGGAAGAGACACCAGAGATCCCCACCTCCATCTTTCTCCTTCATATGCGCACAAAGAAAAGGCCATGTGAGGGCACAGTAAGGAGGAGGTCATCTACAAGCCAGGAAGAGAGGTCTCACCAGAAATCTCACCAGAAAGCAGATCTGCCAGCTCCTTGATCTGGGACTTGTAGCCTCCAAACTCTGAGAAAATTAATTTGTGTTGTTTAAACCACCCAGCTTGTGACATTGTTATGGCAGCCTGAGTACTCTAATACACAATCATGAACAGTGATAGCAACCCAAGTACAAGGAGACTGGAAAGAGACACCAAAGTAAATTTAGAGGACTTGAAGAAATACCCATTAAAGGCAAATATACTCTGAGATCTTAATGGATATGCTATTTGAGGAACAAATGAACAAAAGATGGAATGCATGTGCCTCTTGCTGAGGGACAATGAACAATAAGCAAGCTCAGTATTCAGAGATAAAGAATTATGCTTAAGCAGCAATTGGAACTATAATTTGCCCACAATCTAGTATTTGCTGTGTGCTTTTGGCATTGCATAGTACTAAAGGTTGTATTTGAAATATAGCTTAATTCAAACAAGATATTTTATTACTTTTAAACATGTAGTGGTGATTGAAGTTAGTAGTAGAGTTATTAACCTTGGTAATCTACTTAATTTGGGGATCAAATAATTACCCCACTTGAGATTTAACTATTTCTTCAAAGTAGGAAATATTACCATGTGCTTATACCTTTGGATAAGCCTCCTCTTCCTCCTGACATTTTGGTCTGAATTATTAGTCTTAAAATAGAATATAAAGTAAGTATAGTCTCCCTATCACTATGTATTTTATTCACATTTCTTATTTACGAGATGTTACACCCTAACTAGAGCAATAGCCAGAACTGTAAATTTATACTAAATTAACATCTCAGCTTTGCTGGGTGCAAATTCAAATAATGGTGCTTGCAGGTATAATGCCTGTCCTTATTCTCATTAAACATTAAGTATATGATCTCCTTTTTTGACTTAATTCAACAGAATCATTGAAGTAATTTTCCATTTTACTTTAGAGAATGGATTTCACAAGGATTCCACTCTGGAATCAACGTTATTTGGAGGGCTAAAAAATTGGAGTTTTAATTACATTTCTTTTCAAAGAATAATGAAATTACATAAAAAGTTTATTTGACTAGGAACAATAGAAAGCTATTAACTTATTGGACTCCGCTCACTAAAGACATGATTGTTAATAACCTTCATTAAATATCAGAGCATTCTTTTATTAACTATAATAGCTAATAATTGATGCTTGGAGCTCTAAAATTATTCACAAAAATGTACAATTCTGAGAAAGTATATGACAATTCATCATTTTATGTGTTAGATGATGCTTTCCTGAACTGGAACATCAGTTCTTTGTTGGCAGGGATCTTTGTTTTATTCACTACTGTATCCCCACACTAGAAAAGCACTCACATATAAAAGGCAATCAATTAACATTTGTTTAATGAATGAATACAACCACTATGATTTTTGCAAGAAGTATGAACTTGAATATTAATATTTTTCATCTAAACATTTTACCAAGAAGGACATACAAATGGCCAACAAGTAAGTGAAAAGATGTTGAACGTCACTAATCATTAGGGAAATGCAAATCTAAACCACAATGAGATATCACCTCACACCTGTTATGATGGCTATTACTGAAAAGTTAAGAAATAACAAGTGCTGGCGAGGATGTGGAGAAAAGGAAATATTTGTATACTGCTGGTGGGGATATACATTGTTGCAGTCAATCTGGAAAACAACCTGAAGGTTTTTCAAAGAACTAAAAATAGAACTAGCACATGGTCCAGCAATTCCACTTCTGACTATTTATCTGAAAAAAAAAAAAAAACACTAACTGAAAAAGATATCTGCATCTCCACATTCACTGTATTATTTACAATAGCCAAGATTTGGAACCAGGTAACCTAAGTGTCCAACGATGGATGAATGGATAAAGAAAACATGGTATATATTCAATGGAATGTTATTTAGCCAAAAAAGGAAGGAAATGCTACCATTTTCGACAATGTAGATGGACCTTAAGGGCTTTATGATAAGTGAAGTTAAGTGAGACAGAAAAAAAGGCAAACACCATGTGATCTGACATATTATGTGGAAACTAAATAAATGAGCTCATACAAATGGAGAGCAGATTGGTGGTCACCAGAAGCAAAGGGTAGGAATTGGGTGAAATACGTTAAGGTGGTATAACTTTTTTTAAATTGTCTTTTTCTCCTTTAATAATACTGCAGAACTTATGTTCCTAGTAGAACCTATGTGAAATGTCTCCTGACAAGGTTTGAAAACGAAATTTTATAACACAGATAACATAGATCCACATTGTTACATGGCTACTAAAAACAACAAAATTATAGACTGAATCAAAAACAAGGCAAAACAGATCAGAATATATTTTAGTAGTCTTATTATAGTCTTTGATAATCATTTATAAACTGGGAACTGCTTTTCTAAGGAATATAGAAGCAAAGGTAGGCAAACAGTACAGTGAGCAGTCTAGAATTTCTACCATAAGCAAGATTTAGCTGTACTTAACTTGATGAAAGATTGTCATGTGGAAGGGAATATGACTTACTCTTTGTTGCTCTGGAGGGTATAATTTATTTTGGAGGCAGTTTTGAAATCAATATAAGGAATATTTAACAGCTCTAGCATTGGATTTATAGAGTACCCACCAGTGGAGGGAGACTCCCTAGTACTGGATATATTCAAGAGATGTTTGACAGAGATGCTTGACAGTCAGAGACTTGAATAAATATTCATGAAGACCGTTTATAGCCCTGAAAGTCCATTTATTTACAGCAACAATCTATTTTACTCCTCTAGAGTCAGAAAAGCATTAAACTTGGTATGAGATGTCTTTAGTTGGAGTACTGATTCTGCATACTAATTGAGAAATTGTATTATAATATGTGGACATGTTAATACATTCTCAGAGAACAGTGAGTGATGATTAAATAAGATATATAAATTCTACAATATAATTATATATATTAAACCATTTATTGAGAACCTATACACAATTTTCACTTATTTCCCAAATATTAATTTAGTAGGGCTCTTGCTTACTAGGCAAAAAACTGGTCTCAAAAGATGCAGAAGTGAACTCATACAGAACAGTCTTCATAGATCTAACAGATTATCTGTGTCCCTCATCATGTAGTTATTCGAATACACAGTATATAGGAAATGAAAGTTCAGATCATGTAATAACTTGCTAAGAACTACACATCTGGTGGCACAGCCACATTAGAACCAGGACTGTGCATTTTCAAAGTCCCTCTAAGTAATTTCTTTGACCAAAAAACTCCAAAGTTATTCACGTACTTTTTCATTTCTATTTTCATATAAATTATTTGTTATATTAATTATCACTACCTGTTTAAAAGATAGTGAATTTTGTCTTCTTGGGAATTAATTTTTTTCAGTACTAATATTAGTCTTTTTAGGTAGTTAATATTTAGTTGAAAATGTTTTAAGAGCTCTTCAGTCCTATCATTGTGTTTAGACACATGATTATCAATATTCATGAAACAATGGAGATTTCTAAGTCAGTCACAAGCTCACCCCAGATTTTGAATTATCTCCATTTTTAATGGGAGAAAACAAGGAGATTGTAACCAGTTAATTGAATAGACTAAACTCAGTAGGGTATAGTCAGAAGACAGTTTTTTAAAAAATACAGAAATATAATACACATATAGAAAGATAATTGTTTCATATGAGTACAACTCAGTTTTTACAAACTGTAAAGGACTATATAAAAACCACGAGTGAAAAACCCTAACATTACTAGCACCCAAGAAGCACCCCTCAGGCTCCCTTCCAGTCACAATACCCCTGCTCCTAAGGATAACTACAATTCTTACTTACAGCAACATAGATTCGCTTTGACTAGTTTTGCATATTATAAGGTAAAATTAGTCCCTGATAACTAATGAACATGTTTTCATGTATTTATTGGCCATTTGTATAATTTTATTGTCCAGTGAATATTCAGTTTTTTGTCCATTTTCCTATTGTATTTTCAACATGTAGATTCTCAGGATTTTTGATCTTGGATATCTTAATATATAGTATTTGAAATCCACTAAACAAATTCTACAAGACCAGCAATATTCATTTTTTTCTGTTTCTTTAATACTGTATTCTCAGTTCCTAGACTAGTGCTGTTAGTAAAATTTCAGCAAATGTTTAATTAATATAAAAAACTTAATCATATTCAATAACATGGAAACAGAGGTATGTAACAAGCTAGGATTTATATGAAGGAATCTCAAAGCTTTAGTCCTTTGAATAGCTGGCTTTTATTTAAGTCAATTGATTATCCAGGTGATAGAACAGGTTTGTGGTACATGTATTATTTAATTGTTTTCTGTCCACATAGAAAACCTCTAGGGCTCCATTTACATTTACCATCACGAAGCCTTACTCTACAGTTTTCTTCCTCTTTAGAAAATCTCTTTGTCTTCATCTTGTATGTAATTGTCATATTCAATCACAGTATTAATCTCAACAGTATTCTCCCTCCAGCTTTAACTGTCTTTTTGGTATAAGAGGTAGGAAAGAAGAGGAGGTAAGAAAGAAAACACAGCTTCTTTCATTTCGACACATCAGAGGAAGCTAGAAATTCAATTTCCTGATTCTCAGTTCAGTTTTCTCTCTATTACAAACATAATACCAGAGAGTGAACTTTAGCTACTATATCTACAGAAGGTTCTAACATTCATAGTCACAAAGCAACATGGGTACAGTCTTCCTCAAATTCAGAATGTGCAGACAAAAGGGTTTAAGGTAGGGGGAAACAAAACAGTTGTGAAGAATGTATTTGGGTGGGGATTTGATTTATAAACCTTCAATTTAGTTTATACTTGAACTCTACACACCCAGTTTGTATGGTATTGTCCCTTGAAGTTGCTAGGGTGTTTGACTCAAAAAGACTCAAACTGAACAGAGGACTGCTGATTAAGAATAAGAAAATAGGCGTGGTAATAAATAAAGGCAATGCCTGGTTAAAAGATGATCATTGGGGATTCATATGCACAACTCTACATAAAAATATCCAGAGATCATATATAAAATCAAGACAATACCTTTTGAAGTACCTCATTAATAAATTAGAAGCTAGGCCTTCCCCTGCAAACTTTTTCATCTGATAGTAAAATTAGAAATACTAAATCATCAAACCTCATCGAATATTACTATAAGGATGCTGCACTGAATTAGACTGAAATCATAGAGAATGCTGAATCGTATCCAAATATTACTTGCATTACTCACATAAATATTACAAAATAAAATGACACACTAAGAATAGAGGCATTTTCATAAAAGGAAATTCTTTTAACTTGATAGTTGGTGCCATCATTACTTTTTTTGTTGACTACAGTGTGAGTTGAAAGCAGAGATATAATAGAAAACCAGGGAGATGACTGGTAATAGCAGGCTCTTAATTTCTTCTCCCATCCCAACTGCTATAAAGAATGGTCAATAATAAACATCAGGATAGAAGGCTTCTTTGTAACACTCATTTTTAAAATGTGTATTTTTAAATGTAAAAGTATGAAAGTGATAGAAAAAGTACTGTGACAGAGCATTGGTCCTAACTTTTATCTTATCTGTTAGCTTGAAAAATAAAAGCCTTCTCAAAAAAGATGTTTTTCTTATTTTTAATTAACAAAATACTAATTTGAAAACATTTTAATGCTTACTTGAGTAAATCCCCTACAAGTCAGTCATTTGCTGAAGCAGAATTGTGTAACCTGGTCACATTTTAGCGTATTCATTGTATTGACAATAAAAGATAATATGGTTTCTGAATATCACATCAATGTGTAGGAAAAAAATTATCAAATTCATTATTGTTATCATTCAAGATTCACTGTAAAATAAACCAGCAAATGAAAAACAACAAAAGTCCCCTTATGTACTATACAGTCAAGAATATGAATTAATGGTTTTTAGATCAGGAAGGAAAGAAAAATGAAAAAGGGAATGAAATCTATCAGCTACCAATCATGAATCCCATTTTGACTTCACTCTTACATTTCTGATGTTATAATTTGCCATGCTTTCTTAATATAAATTACATATTTATAATCTAAATTATAACTATCTAAACTTGGTAGGTTTCATGTGCAAGTACTCTTTCATTAATTACAAGTTATATTATTTTTGTTAATAGTGTTGCATAAACCAACTTGAATTAAAACAAGAGTCAATATAAGAAATATGCAAATGACATCTTTATCCAGTCATCTGTCAATGGACATTTAGGCTGTTTTCTTGTTTTAGCTATCGTAAATAATGCTGCTATATACAATGGAATACTACTCAGCCATAAAGAATAAAATAATGCCATTTGCAGCATCATGGATGGACCAGAAATCATTATTCTAAGTGAAGTAAGCCAGAAAGAGAAAGAAAAATAACATATGTTATCACTTATATGTGGAATCTGAAAAAAAAAGACAAATGAACTTATTTACAAAACAAAAACACACTCACAGACACAGAAAACAAACTATGGTTACCAGGGAAGGAAGAGAGTGGGAAAGGATAAATTGGGAGTTTGGGAAGGTAATAATAACTACTATATATATAATAGATAAACAAGATAATAACTACTATATATATAATAGATAAACAAGACTATACTGTATAGCACAGGAAACTATATTCAATTTCTTGCAGTAACCCATAATGAAGAATATGCAAACGAGTATATGTATGTATATGTATGACTGAACTATTATGCTGCACACCAGAAATTGACACAACATTGTAAACTGGATATACTTCAATTACAAAAAGAGAAATATGCGAACAGATTCACTATGCATCAGCAGCAACTTGTCAAAAGCGTGACGGGAAAGATCATCATGACTGATCTTATGTATTGACTCACTCTCAATTCTATAGACACTCACAAACTAAAAACTACATTTCCTAGTCTACTTTGAAGCTAAGGTTCTGGAGGCAAAATTGATCTCACTAATTAACTGCATTCCTACCAGATTTAGAAGACAGGAATCAAGCACAAGCCCTTTTCCAGGTGTTCCTTCTGATTGTAAGCAGTATCATTGTGACATGAGTACTGAGAGAGAATTTTAGTGGCCATACTCTGTGTCTAGTGGCCAAATCTTTACAGTTTCATTGCAGACAAAAGTAGCAACAGTTTCCTGATGTCTGGGTGGCAGGCATGGGAGTGTTCTTGAAATCAGGTGTCCCCCTGATTCTCACTCCTCTAGCCCTTCTAATCACATTCTAAGCACTTAATTTTCCATATAAAATTCCTAATAAGTGAAATATCTAAAGGGCCATATTCTTTCTGTACTATATACTTACTGAGAGGAAAGAAAATTATGTTGGATATTAACAAGAAAACTAAATACATACATCTATTTTTTATATGGATGTAAAGATACTATAGAAGATATACATAAATGGAGATATCTCTCCTGAAACACTGTGTGTATGAAAATTTTTCTAAACTGACATATGCTATTCAAGAAATACCAAAGTACTAAGGGAATTTTTATGGAACTTCAAAAATATGATTCTAAAATTCACCTTTAAATATAAATGGTTAAAAATAGATAGAAAATATTTTTAAAAGTGATATAGACATTAAGATATATCTCTAGATATTAATACAGCATACTAGAGAAAAATCTGTAAATAGGTTCAAAAAGCCAGAATCAATGGCAGAAAAAATTTTATTAGATCTAAGTAATTATACAATAAAGAAATCATCACAATCAGTGAAGAAAATATAAGTTAAGCAACAAATGATTTTGTGAAAAATAAAAATAAAAAAGCACAAGTTATGCCTTACATCATAATTCAAATTTAGTTCCAGTTTGTTTAACTAAACTTGGAACTCAATTATCATATATACTAAAGGATTAGTCAAGGGTCTATTTAAACATTATGTAAATGATTTAAGGATGGGCATGGGCTTTTTTGAACAAAAATCAACTGCAACAAATGACAAAGAAAAGTAAAGTTTTTCACTACACAAATGTAGATTTTTTTGCCAACAACCTCTTATATCAGATTGAAGACAAAACATTGAGAGAAATATTGGCAGTAAACATGAGAGACAAAAGGTTAATTATGCAGAGAATACAAAGCGAGTAAGAAAGCATGTCACTGTAAAACTGAGAAAAACTTCAAAAGACAATTTTCTTATCTTCAGTAATAAAATATGAAATGAATTTAAGACAAAATAATCTTCACATTTTAAAAATGAGCTTCTGGAAATTTTTATTATTAAATAGAGATGCAGATAAATGATTTAAGAAAGAACATTGTAGTATTGTTTAAAATGATGAAAATTAGAAATGATTTAAATTTCGATACTAGGGGAACTTTATGCTATATCTAAGAATGATGGGGGGGCATTAAAACCTTATATTCTTATACTAAAAAGAGAAAAATGCTCAAAACATTGGTGAACATGATAAAAATAAGCATTTAATATTTTAATAAAGAAATCAGTCATTTAAAGGGAGTTATTATTTAATAAATATCTATCTAAATTTACTTCCTGGAAGTAAATATACCAGAATATCAGCTGATTGCAGCGTTAGAAGTGATTTTTATTTACTTTATACTTTTCTATTTATTTTCTGTAATAGCATATATTAATTGCATCACCCAACAAAATAAATAATATTTGAGTACAGGTGACAGATTTAACCTACACTAACTTAAGAAGGAAAAGTGTTGGCTTGTGAAATAGAATTTTCCTTCCAGTGTGAACTCTAAGGCAGGCTTGATCCTGGGACAAAATGTTGGCAAACCCTAATCCTCAAATTTCTCAGCTCTACTTCAATTGTGTTAGCTCCATTCTCAAGCTGACTCTTACAGCTAATTGACCAGCATTTTTGTCTAATTTGTTCACTTCTGCATCCCAAGCATGAGTTAGGCACATGGTAGGTGTTGGTTAATATTTTGTTGAGTAAATAATTAAGTTAATGGATAAGTTAATGAGAGATGGTTATAGTAATGCCAGCTTTTCATTCTTCCAGCTTCAATTCAGCAGAAAACAGTTTGTCCATCTGTGTCAGTACCCCTAGTCCAAATCTTATGAATTCCCTTAGCCCATCTTTGAATCAAACAATGTGATTCTCCATCCAGATATGTGCATAGCACAAACTCAAAAGATAATAACCTACTTCAATAAAGGATGGAGGAATGAGTGGTACTCCAGATGGAAACTGAAGTATCATTATCAAGAGAATATGGTATTTCTCTAATAATTAGCAATATTGAACTTTTTTAATGTGCTTATTGGCCACTTGTATGTCTTAATTGGAGAATTGCAAGTCTAGGTCTTCTGCCCAATTTTGGATTGGATTGTATGTTTTTCATTATTAAGCTGTTTATATATTCTGGAAATTAAGCCCTTGTCAGTCTCACCTTTTGTAAACATTTTCTCCCATACTGTAGGTTGTCTTTTTGTTTTGCTTATGGTTTCCTTTGCTGTGCAAAAGCTTGTAAGTTTAATTAAGTCCCATTTATTTATTTTCACTTTTATTTCTATTTCCTGGGTAGACTGCCCTGGGAGAACATTGCTAAGATTTAGGTCAGATAATGTTTTGCCTATGTTTTCTTCTAGGAGATTTATAGTGTCTTTAAGTCTTTCAGCCATTTTGAGTTTATTACTGTATAGCACAGAGAACTATATTCAATATCTTGTACTAACTTATGGTGAAAAAATATGAAAACACATATGTGTATATTCATGTATGTCTGAAGCATTATGCTATACACCAGGAATTGATACAACACTGTAAACTGACCATACTTCAATTAAAAAATATGCATACATAAATGAAAATCAAAATACAATTTCATAGATACTAAGAAATTATAAATAGTAACAGGCAAAAAAAATGTATGTGGTATAGTTGTTAGGAAGTCAAAAGATGGTAGTCATATATATCTTCATAAATAGAAATATCCATCCATAAGCACAAGCTTAATATTTAAGTCATGCCTATGAAGCAATACATACACTTCCCTCAGTTAATAAGGGAGGACTTAAGAAACATCCCATAAAATCATTCAGGGTTAATGCTTTGCAAAATGCTTTGGGATTGGTTGATTGAGCCAAGAGACTCCAAGTTAGCAGTTGGCTGCTCAAAATGAAATAAATGAAAGCTTTTCTTGGTAGAGGGGATCACACAGGATAGGGTGTAAGTCTGAAGCAAACTAAAAAAGTGATGACCTGTTAAGACATATTGGTTACCTTTTATTAAAAAGTAAAAACAAACCACAAGAATGGATGATCTCACTCACTAAAGACCTTTCCATTACACTTTTACCTTCAGTGTTCAGTGAATTGGTAAAATGCTTTTTGAACTGGTTTCAAGGCACAAATCCATTGACTTACTCAGAGGCTCGGCTATCAATACACAGACTCCAGGATGTCTGGCACACCAATCACCTCCAGGCAGTGTTTTAAATGAAGGGTAGGTAAACTGCTTTTATATTTATTGTAGACTTTCATTTATTGATTAAGAATTATAGTGAACAATGAAATGTGAAAAATAGCCTATTGCCTAGTATTTCCATATAATATGTTGATAATGAAACTCATTAGGATTCTATAAACCATTCCAGTGTCCTTTAAAAAGTGTTTCGTAAACATTTTGCATGGAGACCCCTAACAAGTTTCTCGAGTTTCACTCAAATAAACCATTTCCCCATTCTGTAAATATGGAAACTGAAATACAAACGTTAATGTTTCAACTTTGATTCCTAGAGATGATTACTTACTTGAAATACCTACATTGTGTTCGTTCAGTGATCATATATTGAGAGTTTACTCTCCTGAAGGCATTATGGCATACAGACTCTGGGATCAACACTTTGCTTTACCACATACTAGCCTTGTGACCTGGCAAATTTTTTTAAACTGCCTGTTTCAATCTCTTCAACTATAAGAGATATGAGAGCATCTACATGTATAAGGTTTTGTAAATAAGTTAATACTTGTAAGTCACTTAGGAAAAACTGATGTAGTAAATGCTCTATAAATATTGGCTAATATTTTTATATGTAAGGTTTATGACTCCCCAATATGGCAGAGATGAGTAGCTGCATACTCAAATTATGTGGACTAGAAATGCATGACTCCTTTTCTGTTAAGTGTAGCCATATGACTAAGCTACAGCTAAAGGAACATAAGTGAGGCGTGCCAGTCGTACATAAACTTCCTCACATCCCCTGCCCATTCTCTCTTCTGGCTGGCTGGAACATTAATGCCAGTGTTAGCTTTGGAAAATACTTGCTCCAAATTGCAGAGTCTAACAGCCTGGGTTCCTGAGTGCAGAGGAGAGCTGCACAGCTAACCTGTCCACTTGCCCAGGACTTTTCCATGGGCATGAAATAAGCTTCTATTGAGTACAGACATTACTTTGGGGGATTCTTTTTTTTTTTAACTATATCCTATGCTTTTCTAATTAATGTAAGAAGCAAGAAATAAAAGATCAATAAGACACATTGCTTGGTTAAAGGAACTTTTAAGCTTGTAAGAAGCAGAAACACACACAAATTAAAAGCTCAGTGCTGTGAGAGGTTTCCAAATGAAAGAGTATCTTGAATTATCAGAACCCAGGGGGATTCCAGGAAGACAACAGGTAATACTCAGCTGGGAAATCTTTGCCCGTCTCTTACATTTGTGCCTTTTGATCTACGGCTTCAAGCGGGGATGGAATCATGACAAATATTCATAGCTTCTCAGGCACAAGGAACACCATGAACAAAGAGGCAAAGTGAGAGAGTGTCAAATATTTTTAGGACAAGAGCAAATACTAGATTTGCCTGGAGTGAAATAATGAGCTATCAAAGATGGAAAGGTAGGCTAGTATCAGATTTTTAAAAAATCTTTATTTCCATATGTAAATATTCAGGATGGATTTGATATGGAAGGGAGAACACCTGAAGGTATGACAGCAGAGGAAAGTGATTATCTATTTTATGTCCCTTCATGATGTGACTCTTGATCCATTTTCTGCTTTTCATACTCCATAATTCACCAACATCAAACTACTTAAATATTTCCGACTTTTGCTCTTTAACATCTCTCTACCTTTGTATATGCTTCTTCCTTCACTGTAGTACCACCTAGCTTAGATGTCACCTTCAAGAAAACTCACCTCACTTTCTCAAGGTTAAATATTTGATTGTTCAGAGACTACACTGTGTATATGACTCTGGTACATGGTAGTTGCCCAGTAACTGTGTTTAATGAGTACATTCTACCATGGATTGCCTCATACTCTTTTTCTTATAATAAGTGAACTCCTGGAATAAATATACTCTTATAATATCTCACCCAGCAATTTTACCACTAGCAATTAACATTGTCTGACACATAGTACACCCTTAATAATGTTTATTGAACTAAATTGACGTATGGTATGCGTTAATGTGCTAAAAAAATAGAAGTAGGGAAACTCTTTAGAAACATACCAAATTCTTATCCTTAAGTAAGCACCACGTAAAGTTTTGTTCAAACTCATTGTTCATGTTATTAGATCAACAAAAAAAAGGAGCCCATTACTGAATTAGCAGCTAATACAATATAAATGAGTTTGGGATGCCACAGGGCATTTTTAAAAGCATGATGTTCTTCGTATTGATGCTTATAAATAGTTGTGAGAATAAAACTGATGTACTCAGCAGTCAGTGCTATCGCAGAAAAACAGGCTGTTTTACCAAAAGCTTTATTGTGTAGATAATCATATACTAAATCTAAGGCAAATACAATTTTTAAATATAATAATATAACTTAAAATATGACTTAAAGTATAGTGCTATTGTAATTTTTCAGAGATTTGTGAACCAGACTTAGAAAAATATTCTGTGAGGAATCCAACTCACTTGATCAGCTCTCTGGCTGCTAGAATCTGAACTATAGATGTCAGTTTGGTCTGCATGTTTCTTTTTTAAAAATATTTAAAAGTATTTAAAATGTTTAAAAATTTTTTAAATCAAAATATTTAAAATACTTAAAAATATTTGTTACGTATTTTTACTTGATGAGTTGAAATTAAGTCATTATAACTTATTATCCAAATAATTCATTTTAATATTAGTATATTCATAAAGACCACAAAATATGCATGACATAAAATCCATTGTTCTTAGGTGTTAGTAAAACTTACATGCATGAGTCATTGAGGAAATGTTAAATTTTTCTGTTGCATTTTGCTTAAACTGGATTGATCATAAATTTTTCTCTTGCATTTTGCTTCAACTGGATCAATCATATCTTTACAAGAACACTGACATGCTAATTTCAGAGCTATATCAATTTATGTAATTACAGAATAGCTATTCCTTAAAATATAGATTTCATCATGTGCGTTTATAACCCTAACACTTTATTTATGTTACTGTTGATGCTGCAGGGATTCCCTTAAATACCATAGTTGTATGTGATGGCCTGGGAATGACTTCTATGCTGAGATGAAAGAGAATTTATAGATTTTTCTTAACTTTTGATGAGAATAAAACACCGTCCACATAGAGCATCATAGAAGATGTTTCTTGCATTCTTAAAGGTTATGCTATCTGTGATTATATCTTGTGTTGAACTATTATTTCCTCAAGTATCAATAAATGAAAGTGAGAAGGGGACTCACTCATTGCCTCCCTATTTTGTTTACATTTTCTTGGTTTACATCCTTAATATAGTTCACATAATGATAAAATAATTGATGTCTGTGAACAGCATCTATAGATAGTCTACAGAGAGAGGCAGGGGAAGTGATTAGAAGCATCAGCTTGGGAGCCAGTGAGGCTGGTTGTAATTGGTTGTGTCAGATGACATTGGAGAAGTTACTAATCCTCTAAGACTAGATTTTTTTTAATCTGCAAAATAAAAAAGATTATAGTACTTGCCTATTAGGACTGCTATGAGCATGAAACGAGTGAGTAATACATAAAACTCTTAGAAGGTAGGCACCATACATGTGTTTGCTGGAATATTACTCAGCTATAAAAAAGAAGGAAATCCTGCCATTTGCAACAACATGGATGGAACTTAAGGGCATTATGCTAGGTGAATCAGCGAGAGAAAGAAAAATACCATATGATCTCATTTAAATGTGAAACCTAAAAATAAACAAACCAAAAAAACTGAGCTCATGGATACAGAGAACAGATTCGTGGTTGCCAGAGGGAAATGAAGGGTGCAAATTTTTGCAGGGTGAAAGGGGTTAATCATCACAGGAAAAAAATTTGTAACTATGTATGGTGATGGATGTTAACTAGATTTATTGTGGTGATCATTTCACAATATATACAAATATCAATTATGGTCAACAAATATCAATTATGTCAACTATATCTGAAAAAAATTTTTTAAAAAAACTATTCGTAGGCAAAAAAAATTGCTTTTGGAATATAGAATGGTTTGTTCTTAGCATGAGATTATATTAGAATTGTCTGGAAGATTTGATTTAGAGACTAATAATGTAGGATAGTATAAAACAACATAATTTAATATATAATCTTGAATTACTCTAACTGAGAATGTAGTTATTTAAAGCATTCAGTCAAAACCAATACAAATATAAATTTCATTCGGATCTTTAATATTCCCTAGGAAACTTTTAGGCATCTCTCCTACTCATTCTCCTTAGTAAATATCCCTAAATGTTCACATGTCTTCTCAGAGCTTCTGTATTATTTATTCCTCAGCCTTGGCCTACTTTACTGAACAATCAGTGACAGCAGCTAAGCACTCTTTCAACTTCCTTCCAGGCCAAGAACAAATCTATTAGAATCTACACTTTCCTCCTTCAATGAGAGAATATCTACCTGTTGTGTTTTCTGTGTCCTCATCACTCACCTTTTTGGAGACTCTGCTCTATCACTAACTGCACTGGAAAAAGTCGCCTTGAAGATTTCTAAGTATCTCAAGCTCAACATATCTTAAACTGGATTATTAATCCATCTTTCTTCTCTTTCCTATCTTAGTGAATGGGACCACCATCTACCCCATTACTCAGTTTTGACCCTGAAGTCATCCTTGAACACTTCTACTCCGTAATTCACCACATTTATTCTAAAACATTTTCTTTTGGCTTTAGATCCAAACATTCTTTCCTATTCTCCCTAAAATGACACTACTTTATCTACTATCATCCATATGCTCATGTTTAAATGACTGCAACAGGCTTCTACCTGGATGTCCTACATCTAAACTTGAGGTCTTAAGAAAAAAGAACAATAATACTTAAAATCTCACTCTTCAGCCAGTAGTGTATTGGTGACAGCTCTTACTGACTCATGAGAATCAATAGTTAAATACATGGGGATTTTTTTTTTTAGTGAATTGTCAAACCATTGGTAGCTTTAAATTGGCCACAGAGCAAGTATTTGCATCACAGAAATTAACAAACACTTCAGTTGATTTACTAGCACACATCAGGTCTTCACTCTGAAGCACAACTAGTACTTTTAAAGCATAATGCTGATGATGTCATTCTCATGCTTAAAGTCAAGCTAACAGCCTGGTCCTCTTCCTGGTCAACTCTGTTGGTTGCCGTGGAGTAAGACTTACCAACCTCCACACCATTACTGTTTTTCTACTTCGCAAACCCTTCTGGTCAGCAGACTTATCACCCTGGTGACAGCTCGATAGTATCACAAACCTCAAAATTTTACACTGATCACCTGCATCTCACTGTTACATATATCCCTCTCATCCAGTGGCCTTTTATCCCATATGCTGGGGATATGGGCCAGGACATCCTTTGTAATCTGAGCTCTCCTCCCCTCCCTTCCCATCTCCTCCCTCCTCCCAACAAGGCTCCTCAAATCTAGAGTGAGTTTAAAAATCTAAGATCATTTTTCTAGTTTAGTTCAGTCACTGAGAACAAAGGAGGCACTGGGTCATCACCTGTCATCAGGGATCAGAGAATAAAAATTCACTTCACATCCTGGGCAAATGTATGTTTTATAATACTTTTCATGGAACTATATGTGACTGTCTGGCATGCTAGAAAATACACGGGCAAAAATCACAAGGTCAAATAGCTCCTGCAGCAGAATGTGACTCCCTCTCACATGTTCCCTATCACCATTAACCATATAAATGATCAAATGATGGAAAATTACTGAAAGGAATAAAGAAAAGCCTAAGAAACATAACCTAACTGATCAAGAAAGAAAACTTAAGACCTTTCCAGAGTGACACCACTCCCAGTCACTGCGCTGAGTAGAGATCCAATGATAGCAGTGAGAATCTTTGCCAATGGCCTAGCATTCTGTCATCAGTGACTGAGACACACGTGTCAGCAGATGACCTGAGGATCACCTCCTAGCACTTGTCCATTGGTATTAGAATCTTCAGTTCAATGACAGATGCTCCCTAACTCTAATCCATTACTGTCATACACCTGGTGACGTCAACAAAGAGAATGGCAAAAACAGACTAAGTCCTGCTAGCTTACTAGCTCCTGTGCATAAGTTAAACTAAAACTCTGAGTTGATACGCTGAGGTCAAATTACTTTTGACCACATGTGCATTGATGTCCAGACCATATAAAAGAATGTGACAGTTTGTGATGTTCTTGTCTTTTACGGCATCACAGCTGAATAAAAGTCATATGTCCTAATAAAGCATTAAAACATGGTCTATACATGTTTGTTTTGCGATAAAATAAAACTTAAACCCCATGTAGGCAGAAACTTTGTCTGTTTTGGTCACTACTATACCCCATATGCTGTAATGCTTGCCTTATTTTAGGGGCTCAGTGAATATTTGTTGATTTAATGAATAGATGGCAATATGAATGTGTTGTTAGAGGGATGTAGAGGAGGAAATTGCTAATTACCTTTCAGAAGCACCAGGCACTGCTCTATCCCCCAAGACAGAGTGTAAATCACTTCTACCTTCAAGGCATTATCTGTTGGGATAAGGTCCTAAAACTTGGAACGAGATGTTGGTTTTGTCTTCCTCTCAATGTGCAAAGTAGAACTCAAGGCTTTATGTTCTGATCAATGTTTTAACTAAAGAAAAAAGTGCTAACTGTATCTAAAAGTCCTTTGTTTGAAACGCGAAGAGATATTCCAGGTGTTCTGTAATATACTTATGACTAAAAGAAATGCATCCTGGCTATTTAAAGTGCCCAGCATCGGGCCACTATGTATCTCTAGGCCACCAATCAGGACGCTGGAGCTGGTGATAAAGCTCGGTGTGTACCTCACTGAAGGAAGGCAGAAAGTGGCATCACACTGACTTAACCCATGATCCGTGATTCAGGCATGTTTGTTGCCAGCACAGACGTAACTGGGGAACTCCAGGCTTAAAAGGCCATATTGCCTCTTACTATTTTCCAACGGAGTAATTTAGGTCAAGAGCAATGTAGAGATAAAACATAAATGGGTAAAATCTCATGGGGACCTCGTGTAACCTACAGAAAGAGCCACCTTATATTGAAGCAGAAAGGCCAAACAATTTCCTGGTGATAACCCATTCTCTGGACCTGGGACTGTGACCTTGAGTTGGGGATAATGAAGCTTTTGAACACTGGCTCTCATGCTTTTTTGTTTTCTGGTCATGGGATTTCATATCCAGGCCATCTGAATCTTATAGATGGAACATCAACTTTAAATGAGTCATGTGCTAAATGTTCCCTGATGTTGGTTATACATATAATGCAGACCTTTAATATGTATCTATCATTTATTGTCTGCCATCCTGTTTTTGATGTCACCATGCCTGTGACAACAGTGAAGGTCAAGTACTAGAAGGTGATCTTCAAGTCATGGGCTGAAACCCACGTCTCAAATGGCTTGTAAGACTGCTCAGCTTTTCCACTTCTCATCTCAGTCATTATAACTGATCATTTAATTTGCTTGAAATAATCCTGTGAATTATGTCAACATCTGACGATTGCAAAGATTGTAAAGTAGAAAGGTTGGCTGAGAAGTGAGAAAAATTTGATTTAAAAGAAAAATTAGAAATAATTAGTAAAAGAATGGGCAAAATATGATGATTCATGAAGAGCTATAAATGGCCTTTACATGTGCCAAAATCAGTGTTAAAAATTAAATCCTGTAGCTAGAAATATTGATTTTCAAATATTCATTTTAGGCATACTGTCCCATTGACCAATATGCTTTTGGCCAAATTAGTTTTAGCCTGGTGCTAGAAAACAGGCAATTACAACGTGTTGGGAAATTCACTAAGAGAGCTGAGTAAGTGTAAGACACCAGGAAAGCACATAACCCAGTCTGCCTGGGAGGTACCATGGGTCAAAGGAGAAATCCCACAGTAAGAAACACAGGAGGTAGCAACTGGAGGGACAAACAGGAATAAGTAAGGTAAAAGTGGAAAAGAAGAAAAACTAGGATATCACATGTACAAGCGTCAAGAATGGCAGGAAGGAAGCACACTTCTTTTGGACTGGAGCAGGGAGGGCAAGAAATTGTCGGTGTACATCACAATACTTCATACATATTAGGCACATTATAAATATTTGTGAATAACCTGTTATTTTGCTTATCTGTATGTTGCATAATGATTATGCATTACTTTTGCACTAAAAAATACAAACATTAAAAGGCAACAATACTTAAGTTTTCTGACAAATCCAGTGGTGCCCCAAATTAACAGTTTTTGCAAAACAGGTGAATGAGGATGTTCATTTTTACCCAACCAGTCAATTCAAGCATATTTTTCAAGTGCAGCAATTTCCAGTTGTACCTCTAAATACTGGTCTCCTTACCCAGCAGGCTGTAAGCAGTTGAGGAGAGTGTTCAGTTCATCACTGTCTCATCAGCCCCTGGCCCAGTACCTATGGTGCTCTGCACACATGTGACAGTCTGGACTGAATATCTGCTCTTTCCACTACTTGTGTACTTAATTTTGAATTTTCTGCCCATCTCCAAATCTATACATTCAATCCCTCTTGAACATGTGTCACTTACATGTCTCACAGACAATTCAAAGTTTCAAAGTATGTCCTTTTTCCATGCTCCTTATATTAGTCAATGGCACCACAACTGATGTCATTAATTTCTGATTACCCTAGATTTCCCCCTTCTCAATGACTGACTCCCTCTATTAATTACAAAGACCTATAATTTCTCCTTTTTTAAATCCCTTGAAAACAATTCACCTTTGCTATTTCTCTAGCCATTCTCCAAGCTCTCATTCCTTATTACCTGGATTATAGTCATATCCTTCTAATTCCACTAAATTTCATCTCATTGTTACTACAGTGATCTTTTGAGAACACAATTTGATTAGTTTTACCCTTTTTAAAATCCTTTAATATCATTTGGGATACTCTTTAGGATGAATTTTAGACTCTAAGGTAGTCGTTCTAATAATCTTTAAGATTAAGAATACCCAGCTTTATAAAGAATTTATAGTCCCCAAAAGAATTTATAAATACTTCCAAAATTTTGCTTTAAAATGTGAGCTACCTACCATATATATATATTTATATATATAAAATATTCTACTATATGTATCATGTGTTAGCCACTAAATAACATTGTAGGGTAATTTTTTTCATGATTCTAACATTAGCAGCAGATTCACTCCCTACAACTATTCATAAAATCTATACATTTTTTCATATGTTTTGTGTTCACCCTTTTTTTCCCCCTGTGCTGATTTTGACATTCCTATATATACAGCCCTTTTGGCCTAGGTAACATGACATCTAAGCATTCTACATATTTAAATCATAGATACTGAGGAAAAGTTAGTAATAACCCCATATGTATGTATATATTTTTCAAAATTCTTATCTCTTCTTTCACTGATTTCTAAATTGTTTCCCTGCCTTATTAAGGATCTCAGTTGCAGGGGATGGTCAGTATTCTTGTCTTGTTTGTTCTACGTTATGCCATCTTGTGTCTCTTAACTGTAAGCTCTCTGGGACTACAACCTGTTATTTATCTAGGATTGGTCCATCATGTAGGTTTCCTGTTTTAAACAGTAAATAATAATAACCATCTGGTAGCCGTAATGCCAAACAGTGAGGACAGAGATACTAAGCAAATTACAATTCAGAATGTCACAATCATTTGAGCAATCATATTTGCATCCAAGTGGTGGAAAGTTCAATTGCCCTGTGCTCCTCATCTAAAATAGTCATCTGTTTATTTCTACGTGCCATGTTACATAGATTTTTTTCCTGCTACATACTAAAATCCTGTCTTCTGTATAGGTAATTCACAGTTGGCTTAGGTATTTCATTGCTGCTGGTGTATTTTCTGCCAATAATTTTGGGTTTGTTTCTATAAGCTCTCATGTATGGGCTTTACGTGATGGGGCTTCTATTTGGACAGACAAGCAGTTAAGTTCAAAAAAACTTACTATTGAGCTATTTCACTTTCAATTGACCCAAAGGCTAAGTTTTCATCTAACTTTATTTATAACATTATTCTATTCTTATGCTTTCTCTCGCACAACACAGATTAAAATAGGGGGGGAGCTCCATTAGAATGCCTGCAAGAACAAATAAATGCCCTGTATGACAAAGCTATATTCATACCCCAGCTGATTACCCATAGAAACAAAATATTGTTGATTGTTACAGAGAATTTTATAAGCAATTCTACAGGAGGGTGTTCTACTTTGTATAACCGTATGTTGTTAGATTGCAAAAAAAAAAAATGGTCACAAATTCTTCTAAGCATGCATCTTTACAATGTGACTTTTCTATCAAGAGGTAAACGTCATCTCTCCACCTGTTTCATCTGCATTTAGACATGTGACTTACTTTAACTAATTGGATATTAGCAAGCAGGATGTAAGAAGAGGCTGGAAAATTACTTTTAAATTGTGGCTTGTTCCTTCTTGTTCTTGGGAGCCTTTTCATCACCATGTGAAAAAGCCCAGGTTAGCTTAATTAATCACAAGGAACCCCATGAAGCAGAAACAAGCCATACCAGTTCAGGCTCCTTTCACCTGCCCACTGCCAAAGTGAAAGAATCATCCCCAGTTAAGCCACCATAGGAAATCAACTATGCTAACCCAGACCTGCGGAATCACCTAGAAGCTGACCTAGAGGATTGTGAACAAATGAAATGGGGGTTGTTTGGGTTGTTTGCTCTTTGTATTATGGACAGGTAGAAAAGACAGTGGTGCAACGTACAGCTGCAAATTAACAAGTTGTATCTTGTTTATTGCCACCAAGAAGTAATTAACCTTTAACTTCCTTTATTCTTCCATATGCTATGTATTTTTTAAAATCTCAGTCACCAAAAAAAATTCTATCCAAAATCTATCCAAATCTATCAAAGCATCCAAGAAGCCCAACGACACAAAGCAAAAGTTCAGAAACCAGAAAAACTATGATAAGTGAACATTTTAATTGTTATTTTTCACTGACCCACTACTAAATCTGATCATAATTTCTGTATATAGTTCTAAGACCTCAGAAAGCAAATGCGGTTTATAGAATCACATCAAATTTAAACAATAACCATTATAAAAAGTGAACTGGCTATCTTAGAAAGTTTGTTGTAATAGAATATAACAGTACAAAAAAGTTAACATTTACAGAGCTTTGTAATTTAAAATGATTTTAACTTTTTGTATTCAGATAAAATATTAGAAAATGATGAGTCCATAATTTAACTAACTTAAGAAAAATAGCCAAATTATTGTTCATTTGATTATATTTTTTGTGCCAGGTAGTATTTCATAGGCCTCTAAGTCTTGTATCTTGTCAATAAATAATATCTATTATAAACCATGCTGTGAGTCATAAACATAATATCTACTGGTATTTATGATTACAATTTCTTATAGTAACAAGCATCAAAAGGATCTTAAAAAATAAAATTAAGAAGTTGTCTAAGGTCCTACAGTGAATCTCAGAGAAAATAAAAATCACATTTTTGTACAATTCATTTTTACAACTGAAAGTATTCAATTCTAAGTATTTTAAATGAAAAATAAACTTCAATAGTCTTTTGTCACAAGAAAAATATTTATCTAGTGGTTTTTATTCCCCCCAACCTTAGAGAAATTTATTCATCTCTACCAATGGATTACATTGCTCCAGCAAGTTTTGTTGCTGTTCTGGGTGGAGAAACCCCAGAAAATAAATACCTAGATAATAGCATATTTACAGCTCTATCCAACAGGGTTTCCTTTGTTTTTTTTTTTTTTTTTTCATTCTCATATTTATAGTAGGCTATGGACCATCGTACCTTAGGCCAGATGATAGCATTAAGAAACAATACAGAGCTAGATAACACTGGCAAAGTAAAAATGTCAGAATGAACTTACTAGAAAACAGGGGAGACCCTTAATTATAATTTGGATCTGTCCCCAGGCTAATGGTTTCAAGAAGAATTAAAAAAAAAAAAAAGCAGCAGCCTGTTATCACGGTCTGCTTTAACAGGAGAGATTCCTTACTCTGTAGGAGCAGAAGTGACCACTGAGCTTGGAGTGTGCCTCAGGAGGAAGAAGGCAGGCCACAGAGCTGGCCCACACTTGAATGTTGATCTCTTACTTTTTGCTTGTTTAGTAGTTAATCAAAATGAAGGAGAATTTCAACGAAGTATAGTCACTTGAAAGGATCCTCTAACCTGGACCCCCCCATCCTCATTTAGCAAAAAGTATCCTTACATATTGTCTTATTGTTACTGTGCATGTTCGTCAATCACTTGGGCTTTGCAATTTCTAGCATCTGTTTCTAAAGCATGATTATAATTTCTGCAAGCATATTAATAGCTTTGTCTGGCCCTGAAATGCCAACTGTAGCATTATACTTATTTTAATCCTCTCCTCTCAAAGTAATGATAATTTTAAACTCTTATGTATACTATTTTCTGTGTCAATGGAAATCAACTGGGACTGTAATATAATGTATTATTTATATTGCTCCTAGAATTTAAGTCTCCTTGTGCTCGAGAGTGTTATAATTTAGAAAATTATCTTTCCCAATATCACATGACAAACAGGTCACCACAATCCTTCTCTTAAACTCGTTAATGTGAAAAATGAAACAAGGTAGTAAGAGCCGACGCCTGACTGGGAGGGGAATGCATAGCCTTTTGCTTTAACTTTACTGTCTGCTAGGACTTGAGTATTTTGTATGAACAACTTAAAGACTGTGAAAGTTATAAGGAAAATAAGCATATGTAAAAACAATAATTAACAGTAATGATTTTTGTCTGTTTAACAGCAAGAGTCTAAGATATACTACAAACTGTGTGTATGACAATTACAGTACAAAACTTAATCAGGGATGTGGGATAAACTACTTATTAGAAGTAAGCTTTGGATTTAGCTCTTACTTTTTCCTGGCAACCAAGGAAATAAGGGAAACACAGAAAATATAGATTTCTTTGTTGAACAAATGGAAACGTCAAAGTGCATTTTGTAGCAAGCATATTCTTTGGGCTAAAGTCTGGGCAGCCCCCACACGTTGCTTCCCAGTATAAGGTTATCATAATGAACAGTTTTCAGATTTGATATTGTTAAAGATACAGAAACACTCTTCAAAAGGCCATGTCTTATAATAAGCCTTGGAAGACAAAGTCCAGGAAGTGAAACTAAATGATAATATTAAAAAAGGCCTTTGTATGAACAACTAAAATATCATTCAGGTATTTTAATTATCATGCTCTAAATTAATATAAAGGATGTGTTTAGAAAGCCTGCTCTCTAAAAGAGGATGACATAGTTGCCCTGCTCTTTAGACACTTTTTTAGACGCCAGATGTTTGCACAGAGATTTTGGCAAGTGCTGGATTACATATGATTCAAAGTTCAAATTCCTATATCTGTAGAATTTTATCTTGTGAAATGGTTACAAGAGAAGTATCTTATATTTTTATAGCTCTTGCAATTTTACAAAACTCCCTTTATATCATCTCATCAAAAAAAAAAACCTTGCATTATAGACATTTTTATTTTCCACTTTACAGATAAGAAAACTGAGGGCTTTAGAGAAAAGCAGATTGCCCAAGATCAGTTTATTTATTCAATTCACATTAAATATTCACTACTTTTTTTCCCCCCCTCACCACTTTAGGCACTGTGTTTGCAGTGGAAATACACTGATTAAGTGATGACAAGATAGATGTGGTCTCTAAGCCAGATCCATCACAAAACTCTTCTACCTCAACCAGGTTATCTGACTTTCACGTGCAAGATCCAGCACAACCTTCAACTCTAGGCCAAACCAAACTTCAACAGTGAGATCTGAGATACAGCACCAAGGAACAATGACTGAAAATTTGTCTCTAATTTTCATCCAAGATAGAGTAAACGTTTGTCTTTTTTATTGGTAAAAAACAGTCCTATTTTTCACCTAATTTCTTCACATCATTGTGAATGTGAACAGCAAAATCTCTAGAGGTACATTCTTATATTTATGTCTGAGGTCAGCCACTTACCCACTTTTCGAAGTATGAGAGTATTACTTTATATGCTCCAGATTCAATGTGCTCATCTGCAAGAAGTGGATATTAGCAATATCTGTATCACATGATTTTCATGAGCATCAGATCTAACACAATATTTAAAACACTTAAAACAATAGGCACACAATAAATGCTCATTGAAGTGAAGGGCTAATTACTAGTCCCTGCCAGTATCACAGCAGCACATGTGAATCTCAGCTCACATTAGAACTGAATTTTCTCCAACTCCAGCTTAATTACCTACTCCAAACCTATTCTGCTCAGGCTGCTAAGCACTTACCCTCAGTGCTCAGCCCTACACCAGAGTTATGCTGGGACCCGGAGACCTCTCTGGTGGCAAGTTCTTGATTAGGGAGGAGGCTGGGGAAATAAGATGCTCATCAGCCAACTCTGTGAACTGCCTTTATCTTCTGTGCTACTTGCGGCTGGGGAATCATGGATTCTGCTGAGATGTCACCTGCCACCAACCCTCTCTTGGGCGTTGCTACCTCTCCATTCTAGGACCCAAAACAAATATTTCCAAGTACTCTCCCTTCTGTTTTCCCACTGACCAGACTAATTTCCTTTTAGACAAGAAAACTAACATTTTCCCCTTATCACGTGAGTTTTAAATGCTCTTCTTAGTTTGGAATTTAATTTTTTAGAGAAAACAAAAGCCACAAACACTTCTATCTTTCCCTCCTTCCCCATCCATCTTCTAAATAAATGAAAAAGGGAAAACATATACTATAATGCCTCAAAATATTTTTTGATCTAATAATTCTGGTCCTTCAAAGTCAGAGATCAGTGGGTGAGTGTACCACTCTCTGTGGATAGATTTCCCTGAGGCCTATTAACGCTCCACTTCTCTTTAAAAGCAGTGTCGACTCCCAGTTATCCTGCTACATCACTCTGCCTCTGAGAGGAACACTGCACCCCTCTTACCTCAGAGAAGTCCAGCTTCAAGCAAAGATCCTAAGTGGGCGTTTTCAGGTCAGATGATAGGTAACTTCAAAGGCTGAGCTGCCCTCCCCACACACAACTGGTGCATAGGGAGTAACAGCAGCCTCCATGGTCAGCCATGTTCTCCTGCATCACTGCCTTCCTGGACCGCACGGCCTCTTTATAGGGCACCTTCAGCCGATGCCTCCCCCAGGTGCCTCAGTTTATGGGGGGAGGAAAGCTTGAAGACATTTTTCCCCACTCTGACTCAGCACTTAGTATTTTTCCACTGTTCGTCCTCCTCTCTCTTTCTCTCTCTCCCCCCCACCCCCCCCCTCTCTCTCTTTCTCTTTCTCTCTCTCCTCACTTTCCCTCTCCCTCTCCCTCTGCTAAGCATACAGGTCCATCACATGCAGGAGCCTTTTGTTCAGCGCTCCTCTGGGGTTAAGACCTCCCACATGGGCGCTGATCCCCACGTGGTGATCTTCCATAGGGGAAAATGAGGCAGTGGGAGTGCCAGCACTCTCTCCTTGTTTAGCCTGTTGCTTAGACCATCAGAGTAAGTGATTAAAGATGTGACTGCTGCCCTCCTTTGGCCTTAATCAGCTGCTCTCTTCAGCTCAGCCCAGGTCTTGACAATCTCCTGTGCTTAGAGCCATCTGGACTTTGTCTTTTGCTCCGCTCCCCAGAACTATATTTTTTCTACTTTATTCCAGTTCTTTACACTTGCCCCGACTTCTGTGGCCTCTGTGCCACTCCCTTGTATAAATCTCAGTTCAGGTCCCAGGATTGCCTGCCTTGCTCCTCTGCAGACAACAGGGCCTCAGCTGTGCTGCCAGGAATTATCTTGCATCATAGAATAAGGACTCTTTCCCAACACCCCCGATTCTCATCTATAAAAGGTACATATGCTTAAGATTTAACATTCCCTTTGCCTTTTGAAAGCAGAGGAACCAAATTATATGAGCCTATTGTTTGTAAGAGTTTTAATTCTTTTTTTTTTTCCTCCAAGGAATGTTTCACGTACTTTGTTGTGTTGAAATCTGTATTTGTTTTGATATCAGAAATGTGAGTTCTGCTCTCAGCTCCTCCACTTCCTAGCTCTAACTTCCCTGAATTTCCTTTTTTTAATGTAAAAGTAGTTATTAAAACCCTCTACAGGATTGTCAGTAAGTAAAATCAGATAACATATATAATATACAAAGGCACTTACCTCATAGTATATACTCAACAAAGGTTAATAATATTTTGTTTCCTTAAATTGAGAGTAAACAAATATGCATAAAAGAGATGATTAGAATTTTTATATGAAGAGAAGAAAAGAGTTATATTAATTTATTGTTAGCTTATTGATAAAATAATCTGTTTATCTATTGATTTTTAATGTATCCTAAATTGTCCAGCAGGGTGAATTATACATATACTCTCAAATGGCATTTTTTAAATGAAATATAATTGACATATATTATGATAGTTCCAAGTGTACAACATAGTGATCTAATATTTGCATATTAATAGCAAGCATCTAGGAGTGGGGATGGCACCTTACTCATTTTTTACATTACCAAACAATGGAATCCTTGGACCAGTCCATAGTTAAGAGATTTCCTTTAGAATTTATATCCAAATTCTGCATATGGATACAATTTGAACAGATTCGACTGCATTTGCTTTCTTTTCTTTTGGCAGCTACCTTTACTCATCTCTCCATGTTTCTGGACTCTAATAAGAAAGAGCTGATAGACACGATGAGTCAAAATAGAGAACTTCTTTCGTCATGGAACAACAGGCAAACTCAATGCATCGGGTGTGATCGTTGGTAATACTTCATTGTCGCCTGAAGATTATTTCCTCACGGCACAGTTTTCGGCCCAGCTGAGCTTTGTTTCACATAAATAAGACTTAACTCTCCTTTCATTTTCTTCTTTCAATCTCTTCTCTCAACATATGAAACTGATAGGGAGTATCTTGCATTCACTGCACATGTGCACAAAATGTGGCTCTGTAAGGATGAGTCTGCTTTATTTACAAACAGAGTGGTACTTAAATACACAAATAAGTGCTCTAACAATTTTCCCCTTTGAAGTGTACACATTATTTTAATGATGCTGTTTCTGTTTGATCACATCTGGAACTTTCAGAAACTGCTGTCTCAGTTGAGAGCCTACAAAAATTATTCTTTTTTCTCTAAGTGAAGTTTCATTTTTTTTACCAACCATATAAAATATTAGCAATGATAATATAATGTTTAATTATGTTATTTATTAGACTTGGTTGTGTATAACTTCTGCATTTAAAAAACATTCCAGTCCATATTAAACATGAGTTTTCCCCTAAAAAAGGATTTTTTTTTAAAATAGCATTGGTTTTGGAAATAATTCCTAAATATAATTTTTGAGTGTGACTTTTTGAAACCAGTCTCATTTGATTATATCAAAACTTGTGGTTGTATTATTCATAATATATAAAATCAGTCTCTTTTCCTTAACACACATATATACTGAAGCTGATTTAAGGTCATGTTACATCCTGTGTAATCTGTTCTTTTAATCCTGGTTTCTAGTTATCTCACTATACATGCTTACCAACAAGAAAAAAATACAACACATGGCGAGAGAGAAATGAAAAAAAAATAGAGTAGAGAAAATAAATGATATAGTCCTACCATTACATAGGCAGCTATTTAACCCGAGAACCTTCACGCCTCCTGGCTAGATTTCTCTGAGACAACATCTTGAAAACTAATTCCATTTCCTTAGAACTCTCTAAAAGCTTCAATTAAATTGTGTACATACACAGAAGCTGAATCAAAGGTCACCTACCCAAGCAAACAGGGAAAACACATAATTGTAAAACATTCAATAAATGTGTTTTAAACAACTGCGGAATGTGCCAGGTTAACCTCCAAATTACACAGTAGAGTAGGGAACTAGCCTAGAAAGCTGGCACGTATTTGTTTCCCTCCTTCAACCTCCCTCCTTCTAATAGAGGCTATAATGTTTCTTGATTATTAAGAAATCCCCACGATTAATGTGCTTCTCTAAATTCCAATGAATCATGTCCATTAGCTTCATCTAGATAAGCACATTAAGGAATATATCATAATTATAATTGGCTTTGGACTCCTAAAACAAAACAAAACAAAACAAAGCAAAAAAGCCGAGCATTAAATGAATCTTTAAGTACCTGGTATCCGATATTGTACTTAGGTCACTGAAATATGTACCATTTCATAATCAAACAAAAACACATTTCAACAAATTCGAGAAAGATGAAAAATAAATGGATAGGTAGAAAACAAACAATGCCTTTTCACAGCAATTGTTCCTACAATATTTGAAAGAGCAGAAAGCTGTCACTTCCCCCAACTTTATTTGCAATATTTCTGTAGCCAAACCTATTTTGTCTGCGTTATTTGTTGGTGAAGTATTTGTTTTTGCAAGGCCATGGCAATAAAGATGACTAAAATATAACTACAGTGCATCACATTTTAGGCCTACTGTTTTATTATCTCACAAGTGTGACAATAGAAATAGAGCTTATATTTTAGAAAGTTAATTTACTTTTTAAGTACATAGGTGTGGACAGTTTTACAAGCAAATATTGCACACTTATTGTCCAACGACTAGAAAAAAGTGAGAGAAAATGTTGAAGAGGGGTTGAATGTTGCTTAAAGCAAAACTGAAAAAAAAAACAAAACACCAAAGCCAAAACATGTGAAAAAGAAAGATCACATTGTTATAAGTAGATATGTTCAATTTAGAATGTGTTCCCTGAAGATTTTCAAAGGCCTGTGCACTCCAATGTTTAAAAAGTAAAGGATCATACAACATAATGAACTGGCCTGAACGACTTGTTTCCTCTTATGAAATCTGTCTCCAGAAGGTATAGATGCCAAAGAAGATGGGCTTAAACTAGGAATTAAAGTTTAAAATGACAACAACAAAAAATCCATGGCAACAATAAAAATGGTTACCCCCTGGAAAGACAGACCATTTTCGTGAACTGCTGCGTCCTAGAGGCAGGAAAAATGAGGATCAGTGTGCCAACCTGGGCACAAGTACAGTCAGGTTTACATTCTGTTTTTGCCTCTCCCCCAGTGCAGAATTGAGAAAACTATCCTGAGCCCATCCCCAGAGCAATCCAGATAGAAGCACAGAAGTCCACAGGATAATTATCAGGTGAGCAAAAGCCCTGCTCCCTGCTGAAATAAGGAGGTGAGGGAAACAGAAGAGGGTTGACAAGAGAACTATGAGAATCCACTCCTCCACTTCATCCCCTTCAAATACCCAGTATGGTTGGATTACAGCCCGGAGTCAATGGCTCTCACAAAGCTGCTTCTCTTTAAGGGTTTGTAATGACAACCTCACCCAAGAAAGTTCTTGGCGTGTTATGGCTATGGAGTCATTCACCCCAGCACTCAATGTTCACTTCATCTAAACTCCGTGAGCCCAACACAGACTGTTTAATGCCTGTCTGTAGCCCTTTCCATACACAATCCAGACCACACAGCTGCTACTACTCCCTAGGGGAGCATGAAGTCAGACCTGAGGTGTGTAACTACAGTAAACATAAAATAACTTACTGGAGAGCATATCATTCAAAGTAGAGCTACTGAAATGGACACACAAATAATTTAAAACAATAATGGAGCCTTTATTGGAGCCTGCTGAAGAATGCCTTAGTGAGTCAGAAGATCAGCTGCATGAACCCTCCCAAAGTTATAAGAAAGCAGTAAAGAGATATAGAGACAGAGAGAGGGAGCTAGATATGCCAACATCAGATAATCTCACTCCCGGAAGATAAAAAGCATAAGAACAGTCAGACCAAAGATAGCAAATCCCAAGTTTAAATGATCTATACACTGACAAGATGAAATGTCAAAACACCAAAGACAAAAGAAAATTCTATAACTCTATAGAAGAAAAATCATCTACAGAGGTACAAGCATCAAAAAATGCCAGAAGTCAGTGGATACAGGAAGATAGTATAATACTTCTAAAATATTTTTTAAAGGATATTGAGCCAGCAATTTGATTTCTAGCTTAATTATAACTTAAATGGATGGCATAACAACAACATCAACACCAAATCCCTGACAAATGAGATCTAAGAAAATGTGCTGTACAGAGCCCGGAACTGGAAAAATTGTTGGGACAAACAGTCAAATAATAAAGAAACTCAGAAAACCAAATATTTGAGCTGGTATTTGAACCTCAGTCAGGCTGTTTAAAAAGTCCTATTCTTTTCACTCCACCATACTGATAAAACTTAACAGTAACATCATCTATTTGTGATGTCTTTGAATTAAAAGCATGGTACAGAAGCAAAAACAGTAACAGTGGTTTTAAGCTCTTAGTAGTAGGAGTTAGGTTATTATTTAAAATTCAACTCACTGAAATTGTATAATTTCTTTACATAGTAATCAGGATATCTTTCAAAATATTTATATGATTATAACTTTATAATCATTGCATAAGTCCATATGAGTCTGAGAATGAGTGTGAGATCCCCAAGATAACTGGGGGCAGCTAACTTTCCAATTGAATTGACGATAGCATTTGTGTAGCTCTTATCAAGTGCAAGACATTGTGGTGGTACTTACTGTGAGTGAGGGGAGGTGATGGTTTTAAAAGCATAGTGATAAAAAGGATAAATGATCATTTTTAACTCTTATTTCCTAACCCATCAAAATAAGTCTAAATACAACCCCTCCTCACAACTCCACTGGCACCATCATGCTCGCTTATCACTACCTCTACAGCTGTGGTCTTCTCACTCCTTCCCCTACATCTACACTTCTCTTTCTTCTATATCATTTCCCAGAGTGATCATTTTAATACTTTGTTAGGATGAGAGCATTCTCCTTTTCAGTCTTCTACAGTGGCTTCCCATACATTGAAATAAGTACTTTTCACATGCACAGCACTGTTCTAAGTGCTGAAGTGCAGTAACTCATCTGTTCCTGAAACAGACTTATGCTCCTGAAGAGAAAATTAAAGCTTAGAGAAATGAAGCATCTTACTCAAAATCACCTAACCAGTAGGTAGCAGTCCACTGTGGAGTTCATAGTCTTTCCCTCTGCTTCAGCCCTGTCCAAATTGCCTGACTGATGAATGGATGCTTCTCCACTAGTGTTTTTTTTTTCTTTTGCCCTCTTAGTATTAGACTCCCACCCTTAGCTGGATACATGGATGCTTCTGATGAAGACCATACTATCCAGCCTCTCTTGGGGCTACTTGTGGCTACATGCCTAAGTTACGGCTAAAAGATGTAAGAGGAATTCTTCTCAGGAAGCTAAAAGAGAAACTTCCTCACCAGAGAGCTAGAGGGTGCTTTGACCCTTCTTTTTTGTCTCTTTACCCTTCGTGATGGTTGGGATGCAAATATAATGGCAGAAAACACTTTGAGAAAGGAGAAAGCTAGAAAAGGGTCCCTGATCATAAGCAGCAGTAGACAGCCTACCTCCAGACTTTTCTTACTTGAGGAAAAAATGAACTCGATCTTGCTCAAGCACTGTCATTTGTATGTTATTTGTCACATGTGGCCAAACTAATCCTAGCTAAAAATTAGGTCAAGTAAAATGCTGAGTATTTAAGTGAGATCTTATAAGAGGAATTAAGGCCATTGACGTTAGATATGAGTTACATGTACAGCCTGGAGTTACAAATAGCACACAGATACTATTCAAAGGCATGGAGGAGATGAATATTTAGAATGTGTACAGTCATCATTATCACGGTTATTAAGTCAACCAATAAGATATATGCATGAGTGAGATTGTTACGTACAGGAAATTACGGGAAAACAAGATGTTTATAACATGTTTTCCAATTTCTGAGACTGATTACCAAAGCTAATAATAGTAAAATATATATTGAGGACTTGCTATGTGCTGGGCACTGTTACCTCTATGACAGGGATTGATTTCTTTGAAAGTCACAATAATCCCAAGAGGCAAGCATTAATTTTACCTCCATTTGAGAGAGACAAAATTGAGGCTCAAGGAGGCAAATAACTAACAGAAGATCAAAGCGTTTGTAAGCATTGAAAGGTGAAGTTGAACCCCAAGCATCTGACAGTGCGTACATGCATATTTGATGCCTCTGTCGGAGACTGCATAATTCTGTTTTATCATGATTACTTGTTCAGTGTTGGTTTTCCCTTAGTTTGTGTTATTCTCCAGACCAAGAAACAAACGGTATGCAACAGTAACTTTAAAGCCAGCGAAGTGCCAGTGAGTCAGGAATCACATTAGTTGGATTATTACTTGAACTGAGTATCCCAATTCTCACCTTTTTAAAAGCAACCAAAAGAATAGATTGTAAAGCCATTTCTATTCCCAACATTAAAAACATAAATTTCCACCACTTACATTCTTTTTTTTAGGCTGAAGTAAATCTGTTCCTTACCATCAGTGAAATGAACTAACAACTTAATTCACGTAGTTCCTGCCTGACACAATCAAAAATTATCCTGGCATTTTCATTTAAGAATGTAAATCTTAATATATATATATATTATATATATATATATAATATATATATAATATATATATAATATATATTAAAATTTAAAGTCTGATTTCAATTAAAACATGCAACTTGACTGCAAGATCAAGGAAAAGTTTCCTTCAGATAGAACTCGGCCAGTAACACTTCTATGGTGCTTATGGCTTTTAAAATGTTAGAATGGCATGATAAAAGAGCAGACATTCAGTTCAGATTTTATACATTTGTATCACATTGGCAAGAATTCTTTTCTGAATCCATTTTTTTTTTTTGTTCTGTTTCATAAAGAGGCCACTTCATTCATTCCAGCCAAGGTCTATCTGAAAGATGGTGGGATTTTTGCACATTGTTGCCCATTTGCTCAGTTTTATACCCACTTTCATGCATATAACCACAGAGTCACATAACTAGCATTGTGGAGATGCCAATAAATCGCAGAGTCCCTTTCTGGTAAATAAGAGGCCACATGCCACTCACTCCTCCCCTCTCTGCCTTTGTTTTCAGAGTTGCATATGTGGAAGCACAGACGCCTGGGCTGTGTTGTTGAAAGTCAAATGCTTCCAAGCAGTTGCCCTGGCTCTATTCCTACCTCCCAGCAGATGTCTGAATATTTTTCCAGCCCTCAATTACAAATCGGAACCTGCATTCTGCCAGAGAGAGCCAACACATTCCAGACCCAAATTCTAGAAACTGAAGAATCAGAGACTCAAGGAATTGAATAAAACCAAAATATGTTCCCAGTGGGATATTCTAACCATTACCAAGGTTCATCTGACCCATTCCAGGTATAAATATCACTAACGAGTGCCAGAAGCTGGGGGAAACACGGACAGAACGGAAGGAAAAAGGCCTCCCACAGCCCACTCAGGAAACCCTAATAAACTCCTCATGGCTTCCACTTGCCACAACATGGGCGTGATGAATGACTGTGATGCATTATATACATTTAGACAAGCGAAATTTCCAAATGTGAGCATTAAAGAAAAAATAGGAGAGATGGTAGGCATGGCACGATTTCCGTTTTTTTCTTCCTGTAATGAGTTGTTTAAAGTTGTGAGGATCCTTAGAGTCCCAAATGAAAGACCTCTGATTTCATTCACGCTTGGCCTCCTCTTCCCTTTTTTTGATTTGGACACTGGGTATATACCCTGCCGAATCTCCACTAGTGTCATTACACACATACTTCAGATTCCCCAGCAGGGCTCCCTTCCAAAGTTTTCTGGACAGCTCCATACCTGATCTGTAACAGCAGCAATGCTTTTAACACCAGCTCTTTCCTGTTTTCCATATTTTTCACCAACCCCTAAAAGACCAACTCCATGAAGTATAGAAGCGAGCCCAGGCCACCTCTGGCAAAAGCAAAAATAAAGGAAAGGGCCTCTTATTAAGCCTGTGCCAGCACCATTCTAAGCACCTTACATGTATAAGTAACTTAAACCTTTGAGCCATCTCCTAATACTGTTTTTGACTTTTTTTTTTCACTGATGAGGAAACTGAGTCCTGGAAAAATTCAGCTAACTGCCTAAGATCACAACACGTAAGTGTTATGTCAGGATTCAAGTTTAGGCTGTTTTGTTCCTGAGCCTAATCTCATAATTCCTATACTCTGCTTCCTCTCACTAACAATGATAGCCAACATGATCTGACCACTTTCTAGGATTTTTCTAAGTACTCTGCGGAAGTGGGGTCATGAGTAGCCATCTCTTTCCAAGCTGCTCAGCAAACAGGGAAAGAACCTTACCCTCCTGCATATTTGAGTCATGTTAAAGTGGTAGAACTTGGTATAGCTGTCAGTCCATTTTCCCATGATGGATTTAAGGAAGAAAAGGCAAAAATCTGGTGTAGCTGTATGAAAGCAGCATCCTTGTTTCACATCACCAAGACGTTCAGTTAACCAAGTTCTTTACAAAGCTAGGGAAATTAATACAAGATTGGTATTTCAATTCAGTACGATTTACTAGTTTGTTAATAATCATTTTATCCCACTCAGCAATCCTTTCTTGTAGGCTGAATTTAATATTTAAAGATGAAGAGGAAACTATTTTAAACCATGTGAAGGAAATTTAACCTGAATGCAATGTGGTTCACGTTCACTGTTTTGTTGTTGTTGTTAACTGAGATTATTCAAAAATGATTTAAATCATTGAGTTCAGAGCTCTGATTCAAATTATAATTGGAATGAGGAAATGGATAAGCAATCTGAATAGGTAGGAGAAAAAAGGTAAGTAGTATATAACTAGAGACGTAGCAGCATCAAGCATGGCTTTTAACAAAAGAAAATGGTTTTCATCATTTTTAGTATATTAAACCATAGGAACTCGCTGAGTCCACAATGTTGGGAATGTTGAGGTTCTCAGCATGAGTGAGAGCAAGACAAGGAGATGAAATTGCTCTACATGGGAAAGTAAAAGCAATGCAGAGGTTTGGAGTTTGGTGGCCTGGGGCAACTAGCGAAGGGTAATGGGTAGGCTAGGAGACCCAGGGAGTTTGTGATAAGCTAAGTTCTAATGAAGAATATAGTCAGCAAGAGACTCCTTAGAGCATGGGAGAGATGATAACATTTTAGGACAGTGGTTTCTATTTGAATTGTGTTCTTCCTTGGGCTTTAATTATCCTTTGCTACCCCTTTGGTAAGTGTCAGTTATACCCAATAACCTTGTGTGAGTGGTGATTTAGGAAAATAAAGGGAAGTATCAAGCCAGCCAGGTCTCGGTAATGGCAGCTGCAGGAGTTTAGAGGGATGATGAGAATGAGCTTAAATGGTGAAGCCAGATGCAGTGTTTTTAATTTTTGTTTTTAATCAAGGTACTGGGGATTGAACTCACAACCTCATGCATCTTAAGGATGGGCTCCACCACTGAGCTACACCCTCCCAGAGCTATATCCCTGCCCCCCCCCCATGCTGCAATGTTTGTTAGAAGAGCAGACCTCCTGAAAGTGATGAAGATGTAGAGGTGACTAGAAAGTCAGACTGAGAAAGAGAGAGAGAATAAAGAAAGATGGAGGGAAGGAGGAAGAGAAGGAAAAAGGGAGAGAGAAAGAGAGAGAGATTATTTTAATAAAGCAACTACTCGCTACTAAAGAAAGAGCCCAAAGTCACACTTGCAACTAGCAGAGCAGATGACTCCCACAGTAGTCACTGCTTCAGAAAGAGACGCAGATCCCAAGCTAGAAATACGATAATCACATTATCATCTTTTCTCTAATGAAAACAATGACCTCAATCCAGTGGTTTTATTCAAAACAGAGTGGAAAAAACATTGCAGTAGGCCTGCAATTGCTTAGCCTTGTCTGCCAGTGGAGAACAGTATCATGTACACGAAGGAAAGGAAACAGATTTTAAACAGAGCTGACACTTTTAAAGTCTGGCTGTGCATCAGCTTTCTTTAGTGCCCAGGACGCCCATGAGCACATGCATAAATGAAGTATTGAGAATACATTTTTGAGCTGAGGGTGGAACTTTCTGGGTATGCTAGGAAAAAATAGCCATATAGAACAAACAGTGTTTATCTGGAAAACAGGAAGAAGGGAGAAAGACACAGTGCTACGTTTACAAGGTCATGAAAATTAGAAGTAGATGAAAACTCAGCTTTAAGTCATTGTTAGGAAGAAAAACAAGAAGAAGAAAGAAAAATAAAAGGACAGAAGAGTAAACAAAAGAGCTAATTATCTCAAATGTCTATTTTTCAAGACTCACAGGGAGGTAAAGTGTAGGCCAAGATAATAAACAGAACTACCAGCTCATCATAAATAGACTTTCCCAAACTCTATATTTGTGTTAGACTTGTATGTCTTAGATTTCACCCACACCCCACATGGATGGTGTCTCAGTCTGTTTGGGCTACTGTAATGAAACTACATTGACTGGGTGTTAAGACAACAGACGTTTATTTCTCACAGTCCTGGAATCTGGGAAGTTCAAGGTTAAGACACTGGTGGATACCATCCCCGGCGAGAGCCCACTTTCTGGTTCACAGACAGCTCTCTGCTGCTTAGCTGGTGGGAGGGAGAGCTCTCTGGAGTCTCTATAACAAGGGCACTAAACCCATTCGTGAGTGCTCCAGCCTCATGACCTAATGAATCACCTCCAAAAGGTCCTACTTCCTAATACCATCATGCTAGGGGTCAGGGTTTTGATATATGAATTTAAGGAGGACACAAACATTCAGGCCATAATAGATGGCATCACATAAATAAACATGAAGTTATTGGTCAGTTTCTAGAGAAGGAACATGCAGGTGAGTCAAAGGCTGACCTACCAGAGACAGCGTGACTGTTCATAGCATGGGGGTGAAATTGATTATTGTCTGTTAATTTAACAGGGAAACAGGCTCTTCCTGACTCAGTGAAAGCACATGTCATTCAGTGGATGTAATTTTTCTCAGAGTTTCATGTTAGTTGAAAAATGAAAATTGTCTCCAGTCCTGTGTCCTGGCCCTTCTACTGACTGAATATTACTGAAGACTCCATCTCTGAATCTCTAAGACAGTGTTCAGTACTCACTTCACCAGGGAGAAAAACAACACTTACTTTTCTGAGCTTCCGATATCATATGCCAGGTAGCTCTGTATTCATCAACCCTGGAAGGAATCTTCTCAGTATATAAGACCTATGTCTGTTACCTGTCTCTACACAGGGTAATGTGGAAATGAAAATAGAACAGTGTTCATAATCATTTTAATTTTATTTTACAAATCTATAACCACAAATTCTAATTCTGTAGAGCTTGTTCTGACTGTATGTTATTTAGGACAGTGTATGTACAATTACTTCAAAGAAAAGTTCAGTATTTTTTATAAAGTTAACATAGCAATTCTACTTCTAGGTATTCTCCCCAGAGAAATAAATATAATTCTAAGATCCTCTGCCTCACATTTGTTAAGATAATCACAGGAGCTTTATCCCAAAGTATCAAAAACTATAAACAACCCAATATCCATGTGGTATATTCATACAATGAAGTACTACTCAACAATGAAAAGAACCAATACGTAGATACAGATACTACACAGAATCAAAACAGCCATATCTAAATGAGTACTACTGTATGGTTCAATTTATGTGGCTTTCTTTAACAGGAAAAATAATCTATGATAAACCAACTGAGAATAATTGTCTCAAGGACTTGATTGCATTTGGCGGGGTAAGAGAACTTGTATAATAGATTCTATTGTTTTCTTACTATTCTGTTTCTTCTTCCTAACAGAATATCTTAACTTTAATTTTTTAATTCATTGATGTGTTCATAGTTATCTGTCTCATCCCTAGTTCTAGAGAGGGATCTTGGTGACTGTACTTGTTGAAATGGTAACTCAAGTGGACCAACCATGCTTAAAAGAGGGAATTACGATCCATGCTTAGGTTAAAGCCTTTTCTGTTGCTCTTCCACTGGAGATGAACAAATAAACCTTACCTTAGGTATTTCTAGCAACTGCTTTAAGAATATAATGGGAACCAGCATCAAAGCAAAGTCTACAATTAGGATAATAGAACAGAGATGTAGAAAGAACTTGGGTTTAGGTCATAGTCCTAATCATTAACTAACTCTGGAGACTACCTTTCTCTATATTTCTTCATATTGAAATTTATACATTTTTAAAATTTTACAGCAGTCTCTGTGAGGCATTCTGCTGCAGAGAGTCAAAACATGCTAAATGGACTGGCTCCATTCTTCATTTGAGAGTCCCAGAAAATTACTTCAATATAAAAATACTGATACCTCAGTTTTGCTATTTTATCTTGCCCCATACAAAATATCCTTGACTTCAAGAACTTTTCCACACCCCAAACTTTTGGATTATGCCCTGTCCCAGACAATCTCTAGATAAGAATGGTAGGAAATTAAATCTCTATGATCCCAAACCTGCTTCTCTTGCAGGGTTTCTCATCTAGGTACGTGGTTTCTCCATACTTGGAGTTGCTCCCACCAAAACATTTGGAAACATCATCTTTTCCATCCCAGAAACAATCCATCAGGAAATGCTTTCTGCTCTTCCCTCAAAATATTTCCATACTATTGTTATGTAGCTAATGTTCTTACCCTTATCACTGCAACTAAGTTTAGGAATGACATATCATGATTTTTCTATTAAATATTTTTGCATAAGTTCAGCTGAAAAAGTTGACTACGTATATACAGACATATTTACATATATATGGGGAGCAATATAGGAAGTATAGCAAAATAGTAACAATAAGTGAATCTAGGTGAAAAGTATATGTTGTTTATTTTACCAGTATTTCAATTTGTATAGGTTTAACATGTTAGAATATAAAGTTTGAGGAAAATGCTGATTCTAAAATATGTAATTTTTTTTCCCAGAATCTAACCACTTCTTGGCACCTCCAGCTAAACCTATCCGCTCGTCCTTAGGCAATCTCTTCTCCTGCTGGGCTACTGATGTAGCCTCATGCCTGCTCCTGCTCACGTGCCTGTATAATTTAGTCTCAATAGCAGCCAAAGTAATTCTCTTCAAAACTATGGCTTCCTACTTCCCTCAGAGCATGAGCCAAAACTCTGACCATAACTAAACAGGCCCTAGGATCTGCCAGGTCTCCTGGGACTTATTCTTCTGATTCTTCCTTTGTCCACTGCACACCCACCACACTGACTTCCTTGTTGTTGTTCTTAAAGAACATCCCCACTTGCCTCCTCAGGGTCTTCATATTTGCTATTATCTCTGCCTAAAATGCCTTCATTTCGAGAGCTACATGGTTTGCCATTTCCTTCAGGTCTCTGCTGAAATGTTAACATCTTGGCAAAGAGAGCTAGCTCTCCACCAGTGGTGGTTTTCTTCTTCTGTTTAAATCTCTGCTGTCTCAGAGTAACAACTTGTGCTTCCTATGGTCTCCAAAGCCCATGACTTAAACCCATTTCTTTCTTCCTTCATGTAGCAACATTCTCCCCTTAGTCACTCTTCTCGCTACAGTGGCCTCTTCTGTGATCCTGGATTAATCTGGCTGGACTCCCGACTATGGGCGTTTTCATCTGCTACCCCCTCCTCCTCCGGAGCTCATTTGTCAGATCACTGCCCAACTTGCTTCCTCACATTTTTTGAATCTTTACTCAAATATCACCTGTAAGTGAGGGCTTCTCTGGCCACCCAGCATTTCCTAAACCCCTTCCTCATTTATTCTCTCCATGGTATTTATCACTAACAAAAATATTATATATTTTAGTCTTAACCTTTTTTTCTTGTCTATCTCTGGGCTCAAATTTAAGTTCCACAAGAACAGCCATTTTTGCCATGTTTGTATATGCTATATACCTGTGTTTGGATAAGTATCTGATATATAGTAGATGTTCAATAAACATATATTGAATAATTATAAAATTTAGGAAGAAATATTAGGCAGCTAAATGTAGACTGACAGGAAGCAACATCTTTGATACGATGGACAGGAAAGGCTTCTCTAAATATGGCACATATGCAGAGCATTGAATCAAGTAACAGACTAAGCCATACAGATATCTAGGGGGTGAGAGTTTCCGGGAGAGAGAATGGAAATACAAAAACAATGAAGCAAGTGTGTGCTTTGTGTTTTCCAGGAATACTAAGGAGAAAAGTATGGTTACGGTTTCAGAGAAAGAGAAGACTAGAAGGAGGAGTGATCGAAGTTTTTGCCAGGTGAGATTATATTAGTCTTTTAGGGATAAATCTGGATTTTAACTCCAAGAATTGACTATTTAGCATCAGGAGCTGTGGTAAAACATAGGAATATGATAGTCACCAAAATTCCTCAGGCCCTGATCTATTAACAATCTAGCGAGGAAAACACGTTAGTAAGCCGACACATGAATGCAGACAAATTACAGCTATGATATAACATCCTCATAGTATACCCAGTTTTCTCTGATGACAACCACTGATAGGGTTGCTCTGAGTGGTAGAGATATAAAGTTCTACCCTAGGTCTTTTAATTAATTGACTGCTTAACTTTGAAAGAATTAATTGGTCTTTTGTTATTCCTGTTTCTTTCTAGAAATTTCAGGCTAATATTTTCCCAGTGAGAGAACATGAATTAAAATATAGAAATACATAGAAATTAAAAATAAAACCACTAAATAGCCATTTTCATGCAGTGCCATATATATGAAAAAATGCTTTGCTTTCTTTTACTTACATGAAATCTCTCTACTCTCTCCCAGTGACCTATTTCTCAGTGTTACTCTCCTCTCTTCTCCTCAGTGCTCTTTGTAATCTAGAAAACTCCTGAAACCAATCCCTTCTCACTTTCAAAGGAAAGTATGCATTAAGCCATTATCCTCCAAGAAAGTTAGGAAAGAATAATCTATTGATTTAAAGAAAACATAATTATACTTCTATTTTATCTGTATATAAACATAACAACAATAAGTTAGCTTACTAATACTAAAATATTGAATGAAAACAGTGCATTATATAAGTGGAAAATAAATATATATATGTCCGGCTTTTAAAAAAAACAATAACAAACAAGTGATTGTATGTGTATCCAAAGAACAAGAAGACGACTTTTACACTTTGGGCATCAACAGAATGTTCAGTCTTGTTTTCTTCTTCCATTTGGAACACTCTCTCAACTCTTAACTTTTGCTTCTGACTTGAATCTGATTACTCTTATCATTGGGAATATCTTTACAAAATTATAATAATCACTTCTGCTATCACATCGAACCTCTTAAACAAGGCCAAAATCTAGTTATCCTTATCTTATAAATGAAGAAGCTAGAGATTGGAATTACTAAGCAAATCAAGATCAAATAACCACAGTCTGGAGTTGTAGTGTCTGTTTGGTTGACTTTTCTATCCTCAGCCTTTAACAAAGTGCCAGGTATGCAACAGTCCACCAGTATTTGTTGACTAAGTGGCCATGCTTAAATCTAAACCCAGTCTTCTAAACACCAGCACACCACTATCTTTTGCAGTACATGCTAAGGTACTTAGGCTTTATTTTGTAAAAACAGAGGAAAATAGCAGATAAATTTGAAGTGGGTTGGGAGTATTGTCTGGTCATTATATGGCTAGATGTGGCATTTAAATAATGAATTTTATCACAATGTAGTGGGCAGTCAGAAAACGCATTAATAATGATTTTGATAAAGATAATACATAGTGACTTTATTATCGGTAATATCTACATACCTATATTTGTATATACAATGTCATTTTATTCCTTCTCACATTCTTTAGAGATAAGTACTGTTTACTAAATTCCTCAGGATCCAACAGACATTAAGGGCTGTGCCAGGATTGATGACCTGGGCTGTCTGACTTCAAAGCCATTATGCTAAATACTTAAGGGAGTGCTCTCCTGGTCCAAGTGAGATGTGATAAGGCTAAGAATTAAAGTAACAGAAATGTATATGGAAATGAGGGAACTGATTAAAAGGGTAAACTGGTGATATTACTGGCAAATTTTTAAGAATCATTAGGTATAGAAATAAAAGATAAATTCATGTCAAAGATCATCTTACTCTTTTTAACCAGTTGGCAGAGATCACAAAAGCAGAAGGTTTAAGAGGACAGAGGTGAGGTGGATAAAGGTTTAAAACAAGTTTCTCAGATCTTTCATTCCTGATGAAGTGGAATGTAAAGTATAGTAGGGCAGTTGGAGAGAAAAGGTAAAACTGAAGAAATAAAATAAGAATAGATTGGAAAATATTAATAAGTTATATAAAGACAAATGAGATATAAAGTACAAAATTGCCAGATAATACACTTTTGCTTATGTGAAGAGGAACTGTAAATCTTTTCTCTGAAAAATTGTTTATAAGATGCATTACCTTACAACTAGCATGTATAGAATAAATTATCAGTATGATCCTTGGGGTTGATGGTGATACTTTTTGGAAGAAATATTTATATTCAATATTTTATTCAAAAAAAATCTTGGGAACAAAGCTTTACATTTTGTTCTCCTCCAACATGCCCTGAATTCTAGCCTTAATTTTCTACACAATAGATCTCTAATTATTAGGCTTAAATGTTTTAGACTTACAAAGTTAATTCACTCTCAGCTAGAGTGGTAGGTCACAGCCCCTCAGCCACAGGGAGCAAGACTGTACATCTAATGCTGTTTCCACACATACTGGTGTCAATGTGCCTTTCTTGGTCAAATGCGATGTACATTCTGGCTCTTGACTTGCTTGCCCAGGCCCATCTGCCATGATGGCCGTGTGCCCATCACGAGATATTTTGCCAGGTTTAGCTGGACAAAGGTACAGCCAGAGAGAGGTTAGAAAGGGAGTTTGTTTCACATGCAAATTTTCATGCAAATGTAAGGAAAATGTGCCTAATCCTTGAGGACACCACATCTGAACTGTGAACACTGAAAACACTTCACATTATTTGATCAGCATAATCAATAGCCTTCAAAAGACTTGACGATTCAGTTTGTCCCTCAATGTGCTAAGCACAAGTCTCTTTCATTAAAACTGCAGGAACTAAGTGCTGACTCCAGCACACCACTTAGACTTTAAGAACAGTAAGATCTTGTAAAAGGAAAATTTATATAATGAAAAAAATGTTAGTATGTAAAATTTGTAGTGTTATACAAGAAGAGTCTTCCTGACAATGGCTAAATGATAGTGTTCAAAATGATCGTTCAACACTCTGCTTTCTTTAGCTTGCTCATTTTGTTATTTATAATTAAATTAGTTCATCACCTTATTTTTCTGTTACATGAGAATATAGAAATTCCACCACCATAGATATGTCACACAATTTCCAGTGAAAGCATGACATTCACTTGTGTAGTGTTTTTCTAGAAAATGTAGTCATCTGAGAGATTATCCCCATACCCTTTTCTTTAAGAAAAAAGAGAGGTTCTTCATATTTGGATACAATTACGTAGGTTGTCAGTTATCAGAAATAAGTCATATTGCTGGTTTTGCTCTGCCATCAGAAGTACATTTAATTGACTTAATATCCATCAATTTCTGCCAAATTATAGGTTTTACTTACTTAATCACTCTTTTATTTAACTACCTGTTATATTGCTGATGACTGTAAAATTCACCAGAAGTTAGGGTACCAAACCAAATTTTTTACCTTCAGACCTACAGATATGCCTCACCCACAATCTTGCTAGCTGGCTTCTTTCCATAAACCTCTTCTAATTCAAATAGGCTTTTTATTATTATTATTATATCACTTCATTTCACTGATTTTCTTCTTAGCACTAATTATTATTTGAGGATATCTTTGTTTGTTTATTTACTTGTTAATTATGTCTCTCCCAATAGATTTTAACTTCCATAGCTAGGGTTATCTGTTTTAATTCACCAGTTTGTGTGCAACATCTAACCCAGTGTCTTATGCTCAATAATTATTTTGAATGGATATATATATGAATATAGATTATCTTATATTAATAAGCTTTAATGAAACGCCCTTCTTTCAATGTTGAGAACTGACCTATTACTACAGGATTCTTAGTTGTAGACTACAGAATCCATTCTGGTGGGTTTAAGCAGAGGAGCCCTCATTACAACCTATTACTAACTCATAGAATTAGGGGAAGTCCAGGGAACTCAGCTTGCTGCTAAACAGCCAAAATGACCCCATCAGAAGATATGCCCAACATTACCGCCCCAAATGTCACTGATTCTACCACCTCCTGTTGGACAGCCAAGAAAAGCAATAGTCCATATATTCAAACATCAGAATCCTCCTAACAGATGTTGTAAAAATAAAAGGACTCCCAGACTATGCTCTGAAAAGAAACAACCAGCCTTTGTCCTCAGTGCTTATTTTTGCCTTCCTAGTCTCATATCCGTATGTCTGTTTTGTGGAAGAAAGTCTTATTGGAATCCTGATGCACTGAAACCTAAGAAACGTGGTTTCAGCTTTTTAGCCTCTGGTTTAAAGGAAGGTAGGCTACAAGAGAGACAACTGGAGTTGAATAAGCCAATGTGCAATATATTCCACAATCTCTGTGGCTGAAGAGAGTGTGATGCAATCAAGGAATGGCAAAACAGCTAAATGTAGCTGCAACTCAGTGAGGGTGAATGTGCACTCTAATACATCTTCTCACTCGATTCCCACCACAACATGCCAAATGAGGTAATCAACTGTGTAAACCCATCTATTTGACTCTAGAATGAAGTATGTCAAATTTTACCTGTTTTTCTTTTACTATTATTACCAAATATTAAACAGTACAAACATTTAGCAATTGCTTCCATGTTATATATAAAATGTAGTAACAAACAGATATCTCAGGACCTTAATACCTTAAAAAATGTCTCATGATATTAGAACAATCTTTCCAGTATTTTAGTTGTCCTTTATTTTAGGATCTATGTTTCAAAATCCCCATTATTTCCCATTTGTAAAGCCTTGAGTAGCCCCACATGATTTCAGAAAATGAGCTGTCAGTGTTAGTTCATCTTGTGGGAAACTGTCCAAAAGTATCCTGTTGGTCTACTTAAACTCAGTCATGCATAATTTACTGGATAATCACTAGTGTCCTAATCAATATCTCTATCTACCTACTCACTAATCCAGTTCAAGAAGTATGTGATTTAACATGCAACAGACTCAGGACTAGCCCTTGGCAAAACTGAAATCTGTCTGTGGTATCTTCACTTCCTTTTTTACCAACTAACTTTCCCAAACTCAGACTGTTGTTCTCATACAATTTAAAGCAAAAAAAAAAAAAAAAAGGACTTTTAAGGTTTCTGTTTGTTTTGTTTGTTTTACTTCCTCTCTCTCAATGTGAGGAAATTGAGGCTTTAAAGAGTAAGGCCCTTGGCCATTAAATTCAACTACGACAAGGTAAAAACTAACAACCTATGTCTAGGGCATGCTGATGCCACATCCCATGAAATGCCATCGTCCCTCTAAAATATTCTTGTCTGCGCATCCTGGTCAGCTCCATCACGCAGGTTACTAGCTTAGAGAGAAAAGAGGGAAAAAAACCCTGCCAGGACTTGGTGGGATAAGTAAGGTGCTATCCACTTCATTTCACTCCAGCTGAAGAAATACACATTTGTCTTCAAGCAAAGCCTTGAATACTGAAAAGAGTCACTGGGTTTCTAGATAGCTTTGGTACTAACCAGCTTTTATCTTGGACAAGTAATTTCATCTCTCTCTGGGCCTTAAGAATAAATAAGAAATTGGAATTGATGGCCTCTAAACTCCCTCCCAGCTTAAGAAATTCATGAAGCTGTAGCACTGCTGCTGTATCCACTAAAAGAATGTCCTCAGGCCAATGATGGAGAATTCACAGCATTTTATATATGACAACCATCTGTCCCAGTTTGACCGGGGCAGGGTTAGTTTACGCCTGTTGTCCTCAAGTAATTAAACACTTTTACTCTCAGAATTATTCAGGTTTGAAAGATAAACTAAAAATAACCTTATACATGTAGGAGAGGGCAATTCTGGCTTGGGCTGGTATATTTATATATCAGGTAGAGCACTGATGATGATAACAGTATCTACACTTACAAGAGCAAATTTGATATGTTTAGACACTTTTTTCTACACTATACCATTCCAGGAATGCAGTGTTACAACTAAGAGGATGATCTCCTGAGTCACATTGGTGGATTCAAACTTAGCTCTGCCATTCACTTACTATGTAAGTTAACAAAAATCTCAATTCCTTATCTAAAGAGGGAGGGAGAAAGAGAGAGAGAGGAGTTATCTTGCTATGAGATATAAATGAATAAATCCAGGCCAAATGCTTGAAACACTGCCTAAATAGGATTTCTTCATGCACATTAGGTATCATTAGTCCCAAAGGAGTATTTGGGGTACATTATACTAGACCTATTTTTACAGATTTTCATCCAAAGTTTCTGGGAGGTTTATATCTTACATAAAAGGCAGCATATTTTCTTTTAATGAATTTTTCAACATGTTCAACTCTTTCTTGTCATGGAATTTCTCATAGATTTCACTACCATTGTCTTTCGTTGTTGTTGCTTTCTTTTTGTGTATACATATTTGTATTGAAGTGTAGTCAGTTTACAATGTTGTGTCAGTTTCTGGTGTACAGCATAATGTTTCAGTCATATTTAAACACACATATATTTGTTTTCATCTTCTTTTTCATTATAGGTTACTACAAAATGTTGAATATAGTTCCCTGTGCTATACAGAAGAAACTTTTTGTTTATCTATTTTATGTATAGTAGTTAGTATCTGCAAATCTTGAACTTTCAATTTATCCCTTCCCACCCTCTTTCCCCCCAGTAACCATAAGTTTGTTTTTCATGTCTGTGCATCTGTTTCTGTTTTGTAAATAAGTTTGTCTTTTTTCACAGAACTAGAACAAGTAATCCTAAAATTTATATGGAATCACAAAAGACCCAGAATTGCCAAAGGAATACTGAAGAAAAAGAATGAAGCTGGAGAAATAACCCTTCCAGACTTCAGACAATACAGCAGAGCTACAGTAATCTAAACAGCATCATATTGGTACAAAAACAGACAAAGGAACAGAATAGAGAGCCCAGAAATAAACCCACAAACATTTGGTCAACTCATCTTCGACAAAGGAGGCAAGAGTATACAATGGAATAAAGACAGTCTCTTCAGCAAATGGTGTTGGGAAAACTGGACAGCTGCATGTAAATCAATGAAGTTAGAATACTCCCTCACACCATAGACAAAAGTAAACAAAATCGTTTAAAGACTTAAACCTAAGGCAAGACACAATAAACCTCTTAGAAGAAAATGTAAGCAAAACATTATCTAATGTAAATCTCAGCAATGTTCTCCTAGGGCAGTCTACCCAGGCAACAGAAATAAAAGCAAAAATAAACAAATGGGACCTAATTAAGCTTATAAGCTTTTGCACAGCAAAGGAAACCATAAGCAAAACAAAAAGACAACCTACAGAGTGGGAGAAGATATCTGCAAAAGATGGGACTGACAAGGGCTTAATTTCCAGAATATATAGACAGATCATACAATTTACTAACAGAAAACAAACAACCCAATCCAAAAATGGGCAAAAGACTTAAACAGACAATTCTCCAATGAAGACATACAAATGGCCAATAGGCACATGAAAAAAATGTTCAATATTGCTAATTATCAGAGAAGTGCAAATCAAAACTACAATGAGGTATCACCTCGCATCAGTTAGAATGGCCATATTAAAAAGTGCACAAACAATACATGCTGAAGAGGCTATAGAGAAAAGGAGCCCTCCTACACTGTTTGTGGGAATGAGTTTGGTACAGCCATCATAGAAAACAATATGGAGATTCCTCAAAAGACTAAAAATAGACTTATCATATCAATCCCTGGGCATATACCCAGAAGGAACCTTAATTCAAAAAGATACATGCACCTGGGCATATACCCAGAAGGAACCTTAATTCATAAAGATACATGCACCCCACTATATACAATAGCCAAGACATAGAAACAACCTAAATGTCCACTGACAGATGACTAGATAAAGAAATTGTGGTATATTTGTACAATGGAATACTACTCAGCCATAAAAATGATAAAAACAATGCCATTTGCAGCAACATGGATGGACCTGGAGATTGTTATTCGAAGTGAAGTAAGCCAGAAAGAAAGAAAAATACCATATGATATCAGTTATATGTGGAATCCCTTTTTCTTAATCACACTTCCTACAGGTTTCAAATGACTGCCAAATGGAGATGTTTCAGAGTCTCAGTTTAGCGCCCCTTCTTTAGAGAGGCACTGTCTGATCCACCAATACTAATTTATCTACAAACTCTAAGTCCTATTACATTCTGTCACATCACTCTACTTTTCTTCATAGCATGGATCTCAATGTTTAATTCTATTTATCTTGTTGGTTGCCAGCTTATGTCTGTTTTTTCCACTAGACGAGACATGCAGTGAAGTCAAAACTCATGTCAGTCTTTTTCATTATGATTTATCAAATATTGCATCCAATACCTGGTGAATCACAAGCACTGTAATGAATTTTTAAGGAGTTTGGTTATGCATTTGTTCAATGAATGGGCAATTTCTAAGTGCCTAATTCAGGATTTATATCTACTCACTTCAAGTTCTCTCCATACTGTGAAACGTGCTTTGCTGGTGCAGTCTGAACTGCATCTCCTGTTAGTTGACTCAGTAATGAAATATTGTGAATAATTAGAAAGCCATTAAAAGTAAACTTGAAGCTAGAAGCATTAAAACACAATTTCTAGTCATTCCTCCAATTTGTGGTTTCTGAAACACAGGACAAGCAATATTTACACCAGGTATTAGCCACATGAGGATGTCATTTTTGTTAGGTCAATATCAGTTAAATAATTTCTAGCCCTAAAAAATCATCCTTCCATTTATAAGAATGTCTCTTCTTAGATTATAATTGCCCACTGTGCATAGCTAACCTGGTAATAGAAACAAAATGATTTGGAGGCTAAGAACTGACAAATGAGAATAAAAGGAAATTCTGCAAAGTTGGGTATTTATCACAAGTGCCAAGGAATAAATTAAAGAAACTAATTTTACTAAATCTTGTTTGAGGATTTTACATCTATAAAAATATTACGATTATCAATTATAATTTTTCTTTGATTCAATTTAGACTAGATTAGGAATGCAAAGTCACTATTAATATTGTATTTATGTAATTCATGAATAATTCAAGGAAAGGCTAAAATGAACTATGGCAATTATATCTGAGAAAAAAACAATATTTAATGACTAAAAAGAAGTCATATGTGAGATGGTCATGCTATTTTTGGCAAAAGTCAGTTTTCTTCCTTTATTTTTAGTAGGCAGTCTGCAACCTAGTTTCATGGTCTCTCAGGGACTGGGGTTCTTTAAATAAAGATTAAATTAGATACCACAGCTGATTCCAGTATTTAAAAATAATTTATTTCTAGGTTTTCTCTAATTCTCCTCATCCTATTGTTTAGATCTTAGCATCTTGAAAGCTGTACATTTTATATTTTAAGCAGGTAATTGAATAAAATTACAACAAAGAATTAATTAAATCTTTGAAATCATCTCTCTCCTTCCTGTTCTTGCATGACTCATACACTGGAAGAAATATCATCTGCAGGATGGGAAGATTAGCAGGAGAGAATGTTTAATTAGTCAGTTTTCACATTAACAGGCAGACCAGTTGAAATTACTCCCTAGATTTAATTTGGCCTGCAGCCAGACGGTTGATACTGTTAATAGAGAAAACATCTGTTTACCCTAATGTGTTAGTTTACTGTGCTTGGAGGCCACCAACATGAGCCCCTGTGCACAGGTATTATGAAAGGAATTAATCATCTTTTTTCATTTGGAAGTCAACAGTAGATAGAGGAATTTTGTTTTATAGTACGGCCCATATCAGGCCGTACTCAGACCCTGAAGATAAAGAATAACAGACAAATCAGGGACCAGACAGTGCTCTCATTAATTCTAAATAAATATTTCCCTTTCTTTAGGCCTGAGTGAAATCAGAAGACTTTATCTTCTTGTGCAATTGGCTAAAATGAAGCAGTTAATAAGGAAAACATATATACTGCATGCAGTTCATTAGCAAATTCAACAAAATTACCGATTATTTAATTCTGTGACTTGTTCTAAAATAACCTCAGAATATCAGCCTGGAATTTTTTTGCATCTAAAAGAGAAACACCTGATTTACATGTGTTACAGAAGCTGTGTCAAAGTCACTGATGGCAATCTGAAGACATCACTGCGAAAAGATGAAGACTTGCAAGCTGTACAAATGTGTGAGAAAGGCATAGAGGTGGGGTATCTCTACAGAAACTTGGAAATAAAATGTTCAGAGAAGTTCTTCTCAAGGTCATAATGTGACCAAGTTCCTGTACTATCTTGGGTAATTCTGCAAACCTTCATAAATAATTATTGGTTATTGAAGCACAAGGAAAACAAGTTGGAGTTTATATGAAGAAGGTCATTACTTAAATGTAGACCATCTCATTGCTTTGTGGGATAGGCTAATGAAAAATGTACTTGCTCACCACAGCAAGAATCAGGGCATGAGCTAAAGCCATAAAACTTTTATGGAGCTTTTCCACAGATACCACATTGCTTTCTTTGCCTTCCTCTTTGCAGTGCACCTTGCTTTAGGAAAAAGCTAAGTGCAGTACCTTCATTTCAAAAGGATTGCTTGAATTTTTATTATTTTGCTTTGGGGCCGAAGCAAAGCATCCTGACAGTTTTACTGGCTGCAGGTTTGGTTGGAGGTAAAGCCACACTTCAAGTAGTATTGCATGTATGAAGGATAAATCAGCTTTCATAAATATGCCTATTTGGTAGAATCAATTGACTATAAAATTATTACGCTCTGCTGAGTAATTATTGTGCTGTGGAAGAAAGCAGGACTTCTAAATATTTAACAGAAAATGATCATGCGACCTAAATTAAGACTATGTTTTCTCCCACCATTTTCTATAGTGCAACACAAGCATTTTGTAACAATTTCATCTTAAATCTACAGGGCGCAAGGCTGCCTAGGTGTTAGTTGTTGTTGTGTGTGTTTTTATAATTTATTCTGACTGTCTGCTTGTCCTCTTGCCCCACCATTTGAGAATCAGGGCATAAATGTAGCCCATTTCAGTGAAGTATCAGGAATTGCATTTCCTCTAGCAGCATTTTACTGACCAACTAAAGGATGAGAGTGAGGTTGGGAAGAAAATATTCATTACCTAAAATATTTTGTATCCTTTCTTTTGTTTCATTTTCATCTTTTGCTGGAAATTTGGTGGTTTATGTTTCAAAGATTACTTCTCATTTAGGAAGATTGGACATATTAATAAAATAACATTTCAGATATAACTTGAAATGTATGTTCAATTATATAGCAATGTCAATTTTCCTATCATGGTTATAACCTAATGTTCAAGTTCTGTGCCCTTTGTCATTTTTTCAGTATTTCTATTAAGGTAAGATGAAAAAATTACATTAGAAAATGAGTTAGACAACCCAATCCAAAAAAGGACAGAAGAACTAAACAAGTAATTTTCCAATGAAGACATATCAATGGCCAATAGGCACATGAAAAAAATGCCCTATATCACTAATTGGCAGAGAAATGCAAATCAAAACTACAATGAGGTATCACCTCACATCAGTCAGAATAGCCATCATTAAGAAGTCCACAAGCAATAAATGCTGGAGAAGCTGTGGAGAAAAGGGAGCCCTCCTACACTGTTGGTGGGAATGTAGTTTGGTACAGCCATTATGGAAAACAGTATGGAGAGTCCTCAAAAAACTAAAAACAGACTTACTGTATGATCCAGCAATCCCACTCCTGGGCATATATCCAGAGGAAACTCTAATTGAAAAAGATACATGCACCCCAACGTTCAGAGCAGCACTGTTTACCATAGCCAAGACATGGAAACAACCTAAGTGTCCATCAACAGATGAGTGGGTACAAAAGTTGTGGTATATTTATACAATCGAATACTACTCAGCAATAAAAAAGAAGAAATAGTTCTATTTGCAGAAACATGGATGGACCTGGGGATCGTCATTCTAAGTGAAGTAAGCCAGAAAGAGAAAGACACAAATGAACTTATTTATAAAACAGAAATAGACTCATAGACATAGAAAGCAAACTTATGGTTACTAGGTAGGAAAGAGGGTGGAAAGGGATAAATTGGGAGTCTGAGATTTGCAGATACTAACTACTACACATAAAGTAGATAAACAAGTATCTTCTGTCTAGCATAGGGAACTATATTCAATATCTTGTAGTAACCTATAATGAAAAAGAATATGAAAACAAATACATGTATGTATATGTATGACTGAAACATTATGCTGTACATCAGAAATTAACACAACATTGTAAATTGACTATACTTTAATAAGAAAGCAAGAAAGAGAAAGAAGGAAGGAAAGAAAGAAAGAATAAAAGAAAGATGAGTCAGAGCTTTCAATTGTATTTTCAGTTCTGTACTCTCTTCTGTTTATAAAATCAATAAGTACTCATTGTATGAAGCTTATGACAGGTTACCTATAATATCATTGATAGTATTTCTATTTACCAAATATACATTTTAATATGAAAATATTTTTCCCACATCTAGTCATCAGAGCTCTGAACATTTGTCAGCCAGTATATGGCCATGTTTCCCAGTACACTGAGTAATGGTCTGAATGTGAACCACAGTGTGGTATGTCCTAGTTTATAAATGCTATTATATGTGTATATTAAAGTTCCTTTAGAAGCATTATATCATTCCCTAGACTTCATACCTAAATATGTCAAGTTTTTTATATTTCTCCCATGAATCTAAAAAAGAAAATTAGGAAAATGTTAACTTCAAGATCTTTAGTCCATGTTTGTTAGTTCCCTTTGAAAAAACAGGGTTCTCTTCAGCTTCAGTTTATCAACTTTATTTTGTGGTCTCTATTACAACTTGCCACCAGTCACAACCAGTCTCATATATGAATCTCAGGGCTTTGACATTTAATTGCTCCTTATATGAAAAACTTATCTCATCATATTTACCTTATTCATCTTAAATTTTTCAGTAGCTGAAGAACTTTGGAATGTCTAGGGTGAAGCCATTATTCTTATGTCTAGGTTTCTTCAAAGACCATCACAATCTATGAGATGGTACTTTGAAGTTTATCTTTTTTCTACTTGTCCTTTGAATCCCCAGGGGGCAAGCATTTAATATTTCTTTAATCCAGAGCCAAAATGACTTCCTGCTCCAGTGCTGGCCTCAATTATGGTGCTAGAAAATTATCCTCTCTTAATTAAGGGAATCACAGGGCTGTCTTAGAGCACTGAACATTCGAATTCAAGGGATGGGTGATTAAATTTACATCTTCAGGTAAGTATTAGATATTTTTTACATGTATTCTGGCTAGAATTTTATAAGAAAAGTAATTTCTACCTACTTCATATGCAAATAGCATATGTAAATATCTAGAAACTCCCTAGTTAGAAAGATGCAGGCTACAGAGTCAAAAGAGGTTAGAGTCAACAAGTCAGTTCTAATAGCAATACTTAATTTACTTAAAATTACTGAATTGAAAGTGATGTTTTTCTAGGAAAAGATGATAATGCTAGGGTAGCTTTCAAGAAAATTATTGGAGTAATTTGGTGATACTGCAAAATTGTTTCTCATGTAGACATCATTCATTCATTGATAGAGGCTTACTATATCTAAAGCATTACCTAGTATTAAATAGTTGATTGACCACTTCTCCCCCATATATTATTCCCTTAGGTGGACAATTATCTTCAGGAACATCTTCGTTTTTATAAGTTCACTGTCTCAATTCTTCATTAAAGTTCTATGAATGTACTCATATTCAGTATTTCTGTTAGAGCAGCATTCTCCAATAGAACACTCTGTGATGTTGGAAATGTTCTATAATTGACTGTCCATTACAGTAACCACTAGCCAATATGTAACTATCAAGCACATGTTGAAATGTGGCTAAAACACTTAAGAAACTAAATATTCAGCTTTACTTAATTTTAACTAACTTTGATTTAAATTTAAATGGTCATATGTGTCTGTTACTGAAGTGGACAGTGCAGAATTAAAAGACATCCATTTAAATTCTCAGCAAATTATTCAATTGATTCCTAAGACAAATAAAAATCTTTTTTGTGTGTTTAATCATATATATGCAAGTAGGTATTCTGCAGAAGTTACATTTATTTATTTCATATTGTGCTACCCTAAACACAAGAATTAATGATGTTTAAAATTCTCATCTATGCCTTCTCATACTGATATCCCTTTAGGAACTGTGCAGCTCAGCAGAATTACCATATCAGAATACTTGTGGGTAACATTTTATATCAGAAATTCAGATGTTTCATTAAGCTTGGGTGAATTTTAATAACATAAAGATAGATTTACATGTTACAAAATTTAAGGTAGACTTGTTTAAGACAAAGTATGCCTAACAGAGAGTTAAAACATGACTTATCAGTATACAAAGTCAATTCTTAATTGTTCTCCGCCTTGACCACGAGGCCCCACTACAGGGCCTTTGCACTCGCTATTTGCTGCACCCTTCCTCCAGAGAGCCCAAGGCCTCACTACCTTATCTCCTTCAAGTCGACAGCAACATTGCCTCCTCAGTGTGGTCAACTCTAACCACTTTGTTCAAGAGCATATCTCACCTGCTGCTCCCAAATTTCCATACCTTGCTCTGTTTTTCTTCACATCTTTTATTTACTTTCTAACATACTATATAATTTATCCAATTTATTCACTTACTACTTTTATTTTTGTGCCTTCTAAATAGATGTGAGATTCATGAAAGCAAGTAATTTGGATCATTTTTGCTCACTGATATATTATTACCAACTCCAAGACAATAATTAGGTAGTTAGTAGCCTTCAATAAACTTAAGATACCATCCAAAAGGCTTAATGAGTTGTCTAAATCCCAGAGCAGCAATGGCGATCTTTTTCTATAAAGTGCTAAATAGTATGTATTTTAAGCTTTACAGGCCACATATGGTTTCTGTTGCAAACTCTTTAAAAATGTAAAAGCTTCTTGGCTGGAAAACAGTACAAAAACAGATTGTAGGCCACACTTGGTCCACAGGCCATAGTTTACCAATCCTTATATAAATTTAATGGAGAGAAGCAACAGAACAATACTCACAAGACGATTAGCCCTAGAATTATTTTTTTCTTTGATATTATGCATGTTGTGTCCAACTTCCTTCCAGTAAAGAGGAAATACTATTGCGGTGAACTTAGTCAGAATGGCAGAAAATGATCTAACTTGGCAACCTACGTCCTTTGCATTCCCCAGCCTACCAAAATTATTGCTCTCAGTCTCTTATAAAACATTAATACTAAAGTGATGTTTGGTCCTTAGTTTTTAAACAGATCATGAACCCCATTTAAGAAACCAATAAAGGTTACTCTTTCCTAGTGAAAAATGTGCATAGATATATGATTTTGCACTGATTTTCAGGGCTTATGAAATCCCTGAAACCTGTTAGTAAGAATCCCTTCTCTTCTTTTTAGATTTGCTGTCTCTCTGGCTCACATTTGTTTTGTGCATCTAACAGAATGCAAATATCTGCTTTAAATGGCTTTTGATTCCAACTCTGCTGTTAAATGACATAGTGGAGAATGTTAAAGAATTTTAATCAAACACAGCAACTAGTAATTTACTAAGTACTTAAAAGCATACTTTGCCTGAGGTATCATTTCAGGCAGATAATTCCTCTAGCAATCAGGATTTCATGATAATGAGGAAACCTGAATTTTTTTTTTTTTGCTTTTGTTTGTTTGTTGTAATCAAGCCTATTCCATCCTTAGACTCCTCCAGGTTGTTGAGATCCTTATTCTTTCATTCTGAGTGTTGACAGTCTTAGTATAAACAAAAACAAGAGCAAAATAAGTATCAATATGCTTTCATTTCTTTACTGGTGTCACCAAGAAGTCTAGAAAATGGCTATTTACCCATCTCTCTAACATGAATCTTTACCAACTTCATAAGAGCTTATTCTATCAATGAGGAATACAAAGATAGTCATTTACCAACCTCTGAGTTTTCAGTAGCAAGTTCAGGCCCAAAGTCTTAGATCTCATCTAGAGCAGCACTTCTCAACCATAGTTAATATACTGATATGCCACGCTGGTGAGAGGGAGGCATAGTGAACGATTTGTTGCTGATAATATTTAAAACAACACTTTTCTCAAATAATTTACTCTGCTAAAAAATGTTTAAATAAAGTCTGTTGTAGTTATTCCTACAATAGTAGTTTAGTGCCATTTAGTTGAGCATTTCTGAACAAGTGGAAAAGAGTGAACTCACATGGGGGATAGAAAGTCCTCCAGCATAAATTCATAGGATCACATTGGTTATGAGAGCAACTTTCAAGTGTGTTTCTGTAGAAGATAATAAAGGACAACTGATCTAGAGAAATTATCCCTCCTTATTGAAAAAATATACTGGGCATTAAGGAAAAATGCTACACATTTTCACTAGTATTATTGGGTGTCCTGTTAAATAATTTCTAGGGACTTAAGAGGCACATCAAATGCTTACGCTCAAACAAATATAAACTGAAACTTACTCTGTTCCCTAGTTAATCACGATCTACTTACTGAGGCTATTTGGGAGGGAATGGAGATAAAGTAACAGCAAAGTACAGCCAGGATTAACAATGTCAAGGTCAAATTTTGACAAGATGCTCAGAAATGATGGAAATCACAATAAGAAGGAAAAATGTGACAGAACTAGGATGACAATCTTTCAAGTAGAAATGGACTGTTTCCAAAAAACAAAAACAAAAAAGAACGAAAAGTGATTTACCTGTTTGATGATTCATAAATACCATTGCCCTTCAATAAGACATTTCTTAGTCTTATTGTGTAATATTTGTAGATAAAGAAAAACGAAAATGTATCCCATTAGCCAAACGCTAGATAATATAAACAGATCAGAGTTTGAGATGCATAGCAGTGGTAGGAAGCCTAATAAATTATGGATAGAGGGGATTCTGAATAAGCTATCTCCTCTCTCTTCCAAATACAATAAATTTTTTAAGATCAGAGTGCATATCACATGAAGTTAATAAAGCAGAAAATGACACTATTTACCTTCATCAAATAACATGTCAAAAAATTTACAGCTCGGCTCCTTGAAAATCTGTCTTATTTAGCCTGTTGTTTTGTGTAACATTTGAATAGCCAAAAGCTAATGGGAAACATAAAGCATATTAGGCCAAGAAAAAAATTTTAAAACTCTTTTACTTTATTTGCAGATTCTTCACAAAATATCATTTTTACTTTTCTTTGTGAGTGGCTTCTATACTGTTACAAAAATCTGTATGTAGTATTAAGTAGTTGGAAGGGGCAGAGCACTGCATGATGAGTAACTCGCTCAACCACCAAAAGAAGCGATAATTGGCAAGATGATGAATAGGAGTTGTTCTCATCCCGAGTCTGTCTACAGATGACTGCATGCCCTCAAGAAGACCAGGCTAAAGGTCATATTTCAAAGAATGTCAGTTTATCTGAGCATAAAAGCAAAGGATTTGCCATTCTGAATCATATTAATGATCCATTTAGTCTAGCATCCGTCCTAAGGCAGTGGTCAGTTTTCTAAAAGGAGATTGGGGAGGAAAAAGGAATCCTTCTAACCCTTTTTTCCCATTGTCAGAAGGGAGTGGATTTCATCTAAACTCTGCAGGGAAAGTTGAACTCTTCATTCCCACCATGAATTAAGAGCTAGTTTCTTGTTTAATCTGGCATTTGCTAATGACAGGAACAATAGCAAAAAATAAATACAAAAGCAAACAAACAATTTCTCTTAGTATTATATCAAATCGTATAATTACACAATGTTGAACAAATATCAGAAATTCCTATAGTTGACCAACATTTGAAATCATTCTTTAGAACTCATGTGGCATTTTTAAACTCCAGCCTTTTTTGTTCTTTGTTAGTTAATCTTCCGTACCTGTTCGTGGGGTAAATGTTTCTCTGTATCAGTTTTACCAATGCAGACACTGAGATTGAAACAGACTAGGGAAAAATCTTTAAATGTAAAGAATATCTGGCAAGTTGTTTTGTGCTGTACCACAAAATTTCAAGATTCTATTAATAGTCATATGATGACTAAATGCCCTCTAAGTGGCATTATATGCTTTGTATGGCTGAAATTCTTTGAGGTGACCAACCACTGCTACCTGAGCATTCACTCACTTTTTTGGCAAAGCTGAATTTTAAAAGTTGTGTTTTCTTTGAAAATTTGGAACTGTATCTAACTCCTAATTTAAATGTCATCCCTTAGTATCATATAGAAATAAAAACTTTCTTTTAAATACTATGTTTTCATATATTTGAACAGCCTACATTTGTTGAAATAATCAAGAATATTCTATAAGATTTATTTAAACTGTACCTTTTTAATATAATGAAACATTTCATCTGAAATGATTGCAAGATATGGCTGGATAAATAGATCATCTATGAACCTACCATTCACCTTAAGAAATAAAGTGTCACATCATAATATAATTGAAAGCTTCTAAATACTTTTGCTTAATTTCTTCTTCTCCTCCCAAAATGATCTACTCTCCTAAATTTCATGTTTCATAACATTTACACACATTCTTTCATAATTTTAACTTCTACATATTTATCTTCAACTAAAATACAGCATTTAAAAATGTATATAAATGGTATCACACATAGTAATCACTTTTCTTTACTGGCTTAATATTTTGTTTGTGAAATTCATTTATATTGATATATGCAGCTCCAGTTCACTCCTTTTCACTTCGGCATCATATTCAATTTTTTCAACTTTTAAAATTTATGTTTAATATACACAGTGTAAAGGACACAAATCATGATTGTGCATTTCAATGAATTTTCCAAAACTGAACAGGTCCATATACCAAGCAGCAGATTAACATTAGAATGCTACCATATCCAAAAAGCACTATTTGTGCCCTCTGGCCACATGCCCTCCACAGTGGTCATCACTATCCCGACTTCTACCACCACCATGGAGTGTTCCATGGTTTTGAACGTTATATAAATGGATTCACACTGAATGTGTTTATTTTGTGTCTAGTTTCTTTTGTCTAACATTATGTTTGTGAGATTTATCAGCATCGTTTCTCATTACTGAAGATTGCTCATTCTCTGGATATCGTCTCAGAGATGGCTAATCCTTCTATTCCACAAGTACAAACAATTCTTGCTATTCACAGTATTTATTTTTTAAAGTCACTACAAATGCAGAACTAGGAAACATTGAATCATTACGCTTAAAGGAAAGACAGAGTTAGTTTCCTGTGAGCCTCAGATCACAACGTTTCCACTACTCAATCAATGTACAACTTTGTTTTCAAGACACCATATTTAATGTGTATTGTTGATTTATTAACATTGAACTTACAGCAACAGCACTATAATTCATCCCTGCATAAAGCTTATCTAATGCATGTATTTTCTATTAAGGCATATCATAGCCTTCTTACACTTAGGAAAAATAGACAGCAGTTCAGTACAATGTTTGGGAATTATTTTAAACAGAAAAATCATCAACAAAAAGCACAAAAGTGTGAAAAACATGCCATTAAATTGACTGTGAAAAGGACACTTGTTTGCAGTATTAGAGCAGAAATCAAAAGACTGAAGTCTCCTTGACTTCAGATGGGATTGTTTGCACTGGGTGCCTCAATTTTTTGCTCTTCCGTACATGTGCATGTCCCTGAATGACTATGAAAGAACCATGAATTGTAATTTCAGGGTTATAAATAAATTTACTGCTAGGAAAATTCACAAATACAGACCAGAAATGAGGATCAACTATTTCGTCTTTTAAAATCAACTTCACAAATGGAAGAGAGTTTTTCTGAATATAGAAAAAAGTAAACTCAAAAGTCAATAATTATTGCTCCACATCATCCAAACATTTATTACTATATCAGATATCTGAAGCGAGTCTGGATCTCAGTTTTCTTTTATATTTTTTCTTGTTTGTTTGTATGGACTTTCGTCTTGGTGTACCTAAAAGACCTCTTTTATCTGAAAAATAAGGACATGTCATTAGCAGATGTCTTGTATAGCTTTTGCCTCCTTAGATAGGTTTATTCCTCAGTATTTTATTGTTTTTGATGCAGTAGAAAGTGGGATTGTTTCCTTAATAAATTTTTCTGGTATTTCATTGTTAGTGTATGGAAATGCAAAATAGAAAATATTAACAGGCCAGTTACTAGTACAGAAATTGAAGCAGTGACTTTAAAACTCTCAACAAACAAAAGTCTAGGACCAAGTGGCTTCACAGGGAAATTATACCAGACATTCAGAGAAGAGTTAACACCTATTCTTCTGAAACTACTTCAAAATATTGCAGAGGAAAGAACACTTCCCAACTCATACTATGAGGCCACCAACACTGATACCAAAACCAGACAAAGATATCATGCATACACAAAAAATTATAGGCCAATATCACTTATGAACATAGATGCAAAAATTCTCAATAAAATACTAGCAAACGAACTCCAATTATACATGAAAAGGATCACATATCGTGATGAAGTGGGATTTATCCCAGAGATGCAAGGATTTATCAATACCCACAAATCAATCAGTGTGATAAGCCACATTAACACACTGGGGAATAAAAGCCATATAATCATCTCAATAGATGCAGAAAAAGCTTTTGATAAAATTCAATATCCATTTATGATAAAAATCTCTCCAGAAAGTGGGCATAGAAGGAATATACCTCAACAGAGTAAAGGCCGTAAATGACAAACCCACAGCTAACATCTTACTGAACAGTGAAAAGCTGAAAGCATTTCCTCTAAGATCAGAAACAAGACAAAGATGCTCAAAAGAAATAAAAGGAATCCAAATTGGAAAAGAAGTAAAACTGTCACTGTTTGCAGATGACAGATACTATACATAGAAAATCCTAAAGATGCCACCAGAAAACTACTAGAGCTCATCAATGAATTCAGTAAAGCTGCAGGATACAAAATTAATATACAGAAATCCATTGTATTATATACACTAACAACAAAATATCAGAAAAAAGAAATTAAACACTATTTACAATAGCCAAGACATGGAAGCAATCTAAATGTCCACTGACAGATGATTGGATAAAGAAGATGTGGTGTGTATGTATAAGTGTGTGTGTGTATATGTGTGTGTGTGTGTGTGTGTGTGTGTGTGTGTGTAATGAAATATTACTCTGCTGTAAAAAAGAATGAAATAATGCCATTTGCAGCAACATGGATGAACCTAGAGATTATCATATTAAGTGAATAAAGTCAGACAGAGAAAGACAAATATCACATGATATCACTTAAATGTGGAATCTTAAAAAATAATAATACAAATTAAGTTATTTACAAAACAGAAAGATTCCCAGACATAGAAAACTTTCTCCCAAATGGGAAAGGGGCAGGGTGATGGATAAATAAGGAGTTTGGAATTAGCAGATACAAACTACTATATAAAATAGATAGACAACAAGTTCCTACTGTATAGCACAGGAAACTGTAAGCTATAGCTTATAATAACCTATAATGAAAAAGAATATGAAAAGAATACATATATATATATATATATATATATATATATATATATATATATATACTTATATACATGTAACTGAATCACTATGCTGCACACCAGAAACTAACACAACATTGTAAATCAACTGTACTTCATTTTAAAAAAAGAAGTACAGGAGAAGGTCATGGAACAGGGCAAGAAGAGCGACACCAAGAAGCAAAGATAAGAGAAACAGGAGAGATTCACAGAGAGAAGACAGTCAAAGCAGAAACAAACAAACAAACAAACAAACAAAAAAATAAAGAGACCAAGAAATTGGGAGTTTACAAGGAACAAAAATTCTGAAAGAGAAAAGAATGTACTCTCAAAAGCTCAAATAATAACAGGGGGAAAAGGAGTGATAGAGATCAAAGTCCATTCTCAAAAATATAACAAAGTAGTCACATAAACAAATTAAAATTCTCCCCATTGAAAAATAAGGAGCATGAAAAGACCAGAACCTCAGTGGAAAAGGAGAATCAAAAGTCAAATGGTCAAGAAAATGACCATGTACATGATAAAGATAAAAATTTGATCATGAATCAACCCCTGGGACAAATGAAGACGAAAGTTGATGAGTGAGTTGTGTAAACTAATTTCCACTCTCTCTCAATTTTTAAGTTCAGAGACTTGCTGATGAATCTCCTTTATGTTATTTTCCTCTTTTCATTGTTTTTGGTTTTTGTCTGTTTTTTTTTAATGTGGACTTGACTGAGTTGATCTTTTTATAATCTGCAACCTAAATAATTTATCCTGCTAAGTTTGAATAAACTTGAAATGAGGGAAAAAAACAAATTAAGGAAACAATTCCATTTACCATCTCATCAGAAAAGAATAAAATACATAGTAGTAATAAACCTACCTAAGGAAGCAAAAGACCTGTATTCTTTTTCTTTTAAATTTTCTTTTTATCTTTTCCTCAAATAGAATTCTATTTCTTCCTCTGTTTAATTTCTTTACTCTTCAGGATTATTTATTTCATTACTCCCTATTGACATCACTTTCCAATTCACAAACTATGTTTTATGTTTATATTTTTAAAACAATTCACCATTGATCCTGGAGTTATTCTCCTGATATTCAGTGTATCAGTCAAATATTGAGAATAAATACTACAATTATATTTTAAGCTTTTCCTCTTTTGTCTTAATGGAAGACTTGTTCAGATAGGTCTCCTTTTTTTTAAGAAAAATCTGTTATTTCTTTGTTTATATTCATAGATTAAGGTTTAGGTAGTTAACTGTTGACAGATGGAATAAGCTCCATCAGCAACTGTGTAAGTCACATATTAGTGCCTCCTACCTATCTTAGGTTATGCTGTAAGACTGAATGTTTATGTTCCCCTCTAAATTCATATGATGGAATTAACCCCCAGTGTGATGCTATCAGGAAGTGCGGCCTTTGGGATGGGATTAGGTCATGAGGGTGGAGCCCTCACAAATGGGAGAGTAGCTTATATGAGACCTTATATGAGCACTCAATATCCCTTCCACTATGTGAGATTATAGGGAGAAACAAGCTCTGAGCCAGGAAGTGAGCCTTCACCAGACACGGAGTCTGCCAGTGCCTTGATCTTAGACTTCCACAACTACAAAACTGTGAGAAATAAATTGCTGTTTAAGCCACACAGTCAATAGCATTTGTGTTATAGAAGTCCAAATGGACATTGACAGTTGGCATTCTGGTTTCCCACAGGCATTTCCAACTCAGTGTGTCTCCTCCAAACTCACCTCTTCCTTTGCTACTGACATTACCCAAGAGAGGAATTTGGGATTTCCTGGACATCTCCCTCTTCCTTAACAAATTAATTTTATCTGTGACCAACTGCTATTGTTATGTGTGTGTGTGTTTTTTTAAATTTCAAGTCTTCATTTTCTTTATCTAAACTTCCATCACTAGCCCCTGCTTTTATTGTTTCTCACCTAAATTCTTGCTGAGGTCTCTTAGTTGCTTACTCATTTCCCAGGAATTGCTGTTTACTCTCTCTTTACTGTTCTTATAGCTTCAGATGCTTAGAAACAGCTCAAGAGCTAGGGAAGGCACACAAATGTCATACCTAAGACTTTTAGACTCTCTTGCTTAGAAAGAAAATTGGCCAGCATCTCGCTCACGTTTGTATCTCAGTGCTATTCTCCTCCTCAACTTTCTTTCAGATGCTAATATAACCACTACAGAACCTACTATTTTCCTTTGCAGTTGTTCACTGAGAATACAATGGACTCTACTGGGGCAGAACCATGTATTCCAGAACTAATTTATCACTATCCTTTCCTTCATACGCCATGTGTCACAGTTATGTTCCATCTATTCCTTTTTTAAAAACTGTTTGCCTTCACCATTACTGTATGATTTTCTTGGAGACAAAACAGGTTTTTCATTTTTATTTCTGTGGCCTAACTGATCAATAAATACATAAAATGGTGATTTGATGATAAAGAAAATAAAAGTAACAATTTCATGAGTACTATTTCCTTTTCTGCCCACTCCTATACATCAAAATATAAACCAAAGGCAAAAGGTAGCTTCCAGGGATATCTTGTATATGGATTCTTCTTCATATAAAACTCTGAGATTTCAAAATTGTAGAATAGATAAACAAGATTACACTGTATAGCACAGGGAAATATACACAAAATGTTATGATAAATCACAGAGAAAAAAATGTGACAATGAGTGTGTATATGTAAAACTCCTAGAGTTTTCAAGTTCATGTAATTTTACTTGCCAATCTAATCACTTAACCACAGAGGTAAATTTGTTTAAGGGAGAGAAGTGTTTATTAGTTTGGCTCTCAGTATACTAATTATTCCCAACAATCTTGATATAAAATAATAAACCTTTGTTCTTTTAAGAATTTTTATTCCATTAAGCCTGAATTTTTAGTTACCTTCTTTCCTCATTGTTTCTAGTTGTTTTAAACCCTTGGTTTCTGTTTTTAAATTAAAACTTTATAATAGACCACTAGGTTTAAACTCTTTCCCATTAGCATTTTCTTAGCTCTGAAAGTTTATTTAAATTGGTAGACATCCACAGTGTTCCCAGACATGGTAAATGTTTAGGGGTAAGAGCCAACTGTCCTCTGATATAAGAGAAAGAATTGGAGCATAAGTGCAGAGGGAGAGATTTAAGTAAAATAACTGGAACAGCTATCCCTGAGAGTTATATGACAAAATAGATTCCGTGAGAAATTGATACTATAGACTAGAGTCAACATTCTGGGAATACATAGGACATTGGAAGATTGATAGTTTTCAGGAATTATGAAAATGCAGCTTAAAAAGTAAGCTCAAGTTGTGTTCATCCTGAGAATTCCCTCCCTGGAGACTTTCATGTCCTCAAAGGTCCTAAAAGACTTTTGTTGACTGTATATTCTCACCTCTACTTTCCACTCTTTCCACTTCACTTTCCATATATTAAAATTAATCTGGCAATGGTCACCACTGATCTCTTTCTACTCTCATATTACTTGAAATATCTGCTACTTTTGGCATTTTTATCATCTTTCCCCTTATGAACTTTCCTTTCCTAGATGTTCATGAAACCAAGTTCTGCCCTTTTTAAATCTCCTTTTAATTCTTTGATTCCTGATGTGTTGATACTTACCACTTCCACTGATTTATTTTCCTTGCCATGCCTGTAAATATTTGTATTCATTCCTATAGCATCTTCAATCCCTCATTACACATTTTCTCACCGGGAATCTCATCTACTTCTGCATATTCAACTATCCTAGCTATTCTTAAGGATCTCATTTCACAAAACACATATCTATATTTAAACCATCTACAAATTCTTAGCCAAATGACTCACAGACATCTCCAACTCAACAAATCCAAAATAAATTGCTCTGATTGTAAACTTCCTTTCTCAGTGAAGACCATCAATATCCACACAGTTGCCCAAGCTGAGATCCTGAAGTAGCTCTACCAATTTCATCACTGTCCACATATTCAATACCTTACTAAATACTTCCCCTTCTGCTTATAAAGATTTCTGACTGACGTCTTCTCTTCTCTGTCCTTTTGTTAATGCCATGATTTCATCACTTACTCACTTTTTTAAAAACTTCCTAGTCATGCTCTCTGTCTATAGTCTCTCTTCTTTCATGAGTGTGGTATTTCTCAAAACAGAGCTAACAGTGTTACTTCTTTCAAAACTGGTGTCTACTGATTGCCTTTAGAATAAATTCCAAACTTCATGTCATGATATCAAGGTCACAATCTGATCTTCTCCCAGCATTGGACATTGCTACATCTCAGTCCTGTTCACTTATACCATGTCCTTTAAGTCTGTGCCTGAACAGTTTATCTGAAGTCCCCTGTCTACTTGGCAAAGTCCTATTAATTCTGTAGTCCCCATTCCAGATATACCTCCTCTCTACATAGCTCCCTGTCTCTCTTAATGACTTACTCTCACTCCCTGAGAAAAGTTGCTGGCTTACCTGCATTTTTCATCCTATAAAAAGGCTTTTCACATTTTATCATTTTTATACTTCTATTTAGTACACTCTTAAACTTTGGTCTTCTTAGAGGACAGAAACAATAACTTCTCACACGTATTTTAGTAACTAGCAGATTGTTTGGTACTATAATAGTTAGAACTTGTTAATTATAATTATAACAAATAGTCCTAAATTTAAATAGTGCCTTAAACACAACAGAAGTGTGCTTCTTGCTCACAAGGAATTTCCATGTCAGCAGGGAGGATCTGCTCCACACATTGATTTAGGAAGATGAGTCTGGAATCTTCAAATCATGGTAATAAAAGTTGGTCATAGAAAACACATCCAACTGACAGAAAGGGAAGACCATGGAAAAGCCTTAATAGAAAGATCTTTTTTGATGAAATTGCAGATCATTTTTGCTGTTACCATATTGGCCAGAACTAGCCTCATGACCACACCTAACTGTAAAGGATGCTGAGCAATGCAATGTCTGGGAGATGAAAACAATGATTCTGGTGTGTAGCTGCTAGAATTTATTCACACACACACACACACACACACACGAGACAACTAAATGGTAAACTAGCCCTTGAAATCAGAATTCTCTATGGAGCTCTTTTTCAAAATGCAAATGCTTGAACCACTATCCTAAACCTTCTTAATCTAAAGATCCAGCTTTTAGAACTAAGGAATCTGTATTTTATAGGTACACAGATGATTTTGCTGCATAGGCAGGATAATGATTCTACAGGTACTACCTAAATAAACTACTGAACAGCCCTAACAACATACAAAAATGGGAAATGGATAGTCCTTACGGTACAGATTAAATCAGAAGAGTCTAAAAAATGGTTTAAATTCTAAATAGAACACAATAGTCCATCTATCTCATTAAAAACTCAATAAAATTAATGTCAGACTCAACAGTTCAGAAATGCTACATTGTTTTACACATTTTCCAATTCTTTTCCTGTATTAAATATATATTACATATGATCAACTAAAGTATAAACTCTAAGAGTACTTTTTTTCTCCTCTAAGAGTGCCTCCAGTAATAATTAGCACTTACTTGGGATCAATAAATATCAAAGGATCAAGTTCCATCACTTGCCCTTTGCTTTGCCATAGATTTGAGTAGAGGATTACACATGAATTAGTAAGTGACTTGAGAAAGAGGGTAAGTGGTTTTACTTTCCTGATAATAATATCATTTGGTTACATAATCTATGGCAAATCAGGCTTCATATTTGTTTCAACTTTAATCTTGTGTTCCTCAATCACTTCAGGGCCACCTAACTGGTTTATAACCTGTAATCAATTTAGCTTTTCATTACTCAGTGTGAAAATATGTATTCACAAGTGGCAATAATTATCAAAGTTGTACACAACACCACACGACATTATACTACTATGTTCACTGTGTCCTCTGGCCTTCTGTCAGGTCACTGGAATACATATCAAATCTATATAGGCATGAACACACAAAAAATTATGATTTTAAAATAATAACTAATTAAGCATAAGATACCTCTAGGTGCACAATTTGTATAATTTTGTTCAGTATACTGAAAAGCATGAATAAGTGACTGGTTTACTTGCAAGAACAAAGGTGAGGTATTCCAATTTTCAAAATGATTATTTTATTTATCATCATTATGAGCTTATTTCAAAGCATTCAACAGCATTTCTTGACATGAGAACATTTTACTCAGATCTATACTGCTATTTGGATTGGTCCTAAACATACATATAGCTGGGGTTGGTCAGGTCCTTTGTGAAACCACTGTTAAGATATACTTGTTTCATAGAGATGTGGTATTGATTCATCATTGAAACTTGAAGGCTTACATGGCCATGGATTTCTACTTTTTATCTAAATGGTACTAAAGCTGTAGCCAGGGAGGCACTCTTTGTAAAAGGCTAGATGTTAACAATATGAAAAGGCTAAGGGAAACTGTAAAAGGATTACTGTAATCGAAGGGACGGGAATCACATTTATGTACATCTCTGTACCAGGCTTTAGATAGGATTTTGTTTTGTTTTGTTTTAAAAACTTACAGTCATAATGAAATAAACCAAACATAATATCTAGGGAGACTGAAAAACATTTTGCTAAAATATCAGAAAGTAGAAAGACTTTGGTTGATTTCCTCATTTGAGAATCCAGTCTTCAACTTTGCAGTTCCAGAAATTCAATTATTGCACCAAAGAATTAAACAAGTTCACAGAAATTACTCCTGAAAAACAAGTGCAAATGGCAGCTAAGGGAATAATAGAATACAACAATACTTTTTTCCACAGGCTACATACAGGTGCAGGAATACTGTAACAAGGCAATTAGGGACTTAAAAATCATTACCCAGAATGTTATATGGTATATATGTATACAATATCCTTTCATACATTATTAGTATAACTACTTATAAAAACTATTACTGTCTACTAAAACTGGTCACATCCAACAATTCCATCTTTATGTATCTAACAAAAATGTATGTATATAATCAACAACAACAACAAACTAGACAAGAATTATTTAGAGCAGTACTACATGAAGAGTCAAAAACTGAAAACAACTCAAATCACCGTCAGAACTGATAAATACATTGTGGTACAGTCATACCATAGAATATCAAATAGCAATCAACTTACATGAAACACCATGGATAAATTCGTAAACATATAGTAAACAAAAGAATTGAAACATAAGATAGAACACATTGCACGAGTCCATTATAAATGCTTAGCCACAGGCAAAATTCATGCATGGTATTGTAAGGACAGAGATTACTTTGAGAACATTAGAGTTCTTCTGGGAGCTGGTAATATTTAAATTTTTGACTGAGATTCTGAATATATATACATACATACAATAAAACATACAATGAAATGTTTTTACTTTGTGAAAATTTATTGAGCTGGTCACTTATGATTTGTAGACTTCTGTGTATACATCAATAATATGCCTTAAAAATATTAAACTTGGGAGTATATGGAAGTAGAAGGAATACAGATGAAACAAGACTGGCCGTGAGTTGATAACTATTGAAGAGGGGTGACGAATACAAGGTAGTTAATCATACCATGTTTTCTTTTGTATATGTTTGAAATTTTCATAATAAAAAAATCAAATTTCTAGAAAAATCATAGTAACCTTTATCAGTTTATAGTAGGCATATATCCAAGCTATTTATAACATTAAAAGCACAGTTCACAAAAAAACTGACAAATTGGACCTCATAAAGTTAAAACCTTCTGCTCTTTGAAATATGTTAAGAGAATGAAAAGACAGCTACTATTAGGAGAAAATATTTGCTTAACACATATTTGATAAAGGACTTTTATCCAGAACGTATAAATAATTCCCAAAATCCAATACAACTAGAAAAAATCTAACTTAAGAAGAGGGCAAAAGACTTGAACAGCAAAGACAACATAGGGATGTCAAAGAAGCTTATGAAAAGATGCTCAGCACCACTAGACACTAGGGAAATGCAAATTAAAACAATGATGACATATCACTACACATCTATTTGAATACCTTAAATTTAAAATATTGATCATAACCAAATGTTGGTGAGAATGTGGACACCTGGATCTCTCCTACATTGTTGGCTAGAAGGTAAAATGTTACTACCCCTTTAAAAAACATTTTGGAAGTATGTGAAAAAGTTAAATATACATCTACCTTTAACTCGGTATTTTCCTAGGCTTTAAACAAGAAAAATAAAAGCATATAAAGACTTGTACCTAAAACTTCCTAATGGTTCTGTTTTCTATTTGTAATAATCAAAAGTGAAGACAACACAAATGTCCACCGACAGGCAAAGGGATAGAAACATTTTGTTACATCTGCACAAAGGAAAATTAATCAACTATCAAAATAATGAAGTACCTATACATGCAACATGTATAATGTAAAAGTCATTTTAATAAATTTTTAAAAGCCAGACAAAATGAATACATTTTGTAAATGTAACTTTTAAGTTTATGTAAAATTATATGAAATGCAAACTAATTTATAGTGAAAGAAAATAGGAGTATTTGAGGAGGGCGGTGGGGCAGAAGAAAGGAAGTACAAGTGAGCACAGGGAAAGTTTGGGAGGTGGCGGACATGCTCACATTCTTATGCTTGCAATGATGGTTTCACGGGGTATAATATATGTCAAACTGACCAAGTTGTACAGTTTAAATAAGGCAGTTTTTAGTATGTCAATTAAAATTCAACATAGCTGTTAAGAAAAAATATACCTGCACAATATGTTATTTATCTTTCTAGTATTAACTTATTCAATATGCATCTCTTTACTTGCAATAAAATAAAAATAACCCTCAAAAACTTAATTATTTAGGAATATGGTGAAGCCTGGTTACCTGTCCCCACTTCTCAAATATATATATATATATATATATATATATATATATGTATATCTCCTCAATGCTGAGAATATTCAAATCCATTTTTACAGACTACCCTGAAAAACAGTGAGGCTAAATTCTTCTTATTTCAATGGTTAAATCATTCTGTGGATGCTTTCCCTCATATAAATTTTTTTTAAAACAATGGCTTTTTAAAATAATTTATTTTAAACTGAAAAGTCTATACAACTTAATTGGAATTAGAATCTTCCAGCATGCTCCAGCCACCATTGAGCTATTACTATATAGGCATTTTTATTTCCTCTGATAAATCTTATTTACATGTGGATTAATTTTATTTCCAGAATGTAACCTTATCCTCAAGTTTTGAGGAATAGCACGTTATGCCCTTATGCAGTGTCAAATATGTGCAATTTAAACTTCACAACCTCTCAAGTAGTTATTATAACAAACTTCTGTTGATGAGGAACTCAGATTCAAAGAATTAAAGCAATTTACCTACAATTGCACACATGTTAACTTGCTAAGCAAGACACAAACCCTGACAGAACGTTCTCTCATATCACACCACTTTTCAACAGACAAATTTTACGGCATTTCTAAGGTGCTAAAATTTTAAAATTTATTTTCTCCGTTATATCCTTTCGTCAGAATAAAAATTATCTTAAAATGACCCAAATCTAAGGGCACTTATATACTACTACATAATCTTTTGCTGTGGGGAATTCAGTCATTGACAATGATGTTATAAGAGGAAAAAATTCAGCCACCAGTGATGTACATGAGCTTAAGAAAGTTATTTCAGCCCCCTAGATTTCCATTTCCTCAATCTGTAAACTGTGAAATAATACTTAATCTTGCTGACCACTGTCAAGTTTCAAGGTAATATGTAGACAGTGTGTAGCATCGAAGTGCTCAATTAAATGGCTGCTCCAAAAATCAGGATTGCTGAGTAAAGACAGTATTTCAAAGGGCAGTTGTTAGATGTTGCTACCACTTCAAAACAATTATTTGCATTTCTGAAGACACATTTCTGAAAATACATTACAAAAACACTTAAAGAGGGTTAATAAAAAAAAAAAAAACCTGAGCTCTGTGTGTGGATAACAAAAAAGTAAACAAACCACAATTATATTTTCCATAGAAATATCTGGAGATTTAGCTCACAAATCTTAATCAACATATTCCATTCACTCTACATACTTATTAGTAAAAAAAAAAATAGGATATATGATGATCATGTTCCCATAAACTCTCTGCCAGCTCTGACTGCTTTGTGTGGCTTTGGGCAATTTACAGCCAAGTTTCCACCTATCACAATAAGAGACAATGGAACAAGATGTTATTTAAGTTATATCAAAAGCCAAAAATTCTCTCCTCACTATATTACCCTTCCTAATTAAATAATATAAAATTAGCACAACTTTGACTATTAATTTTATTCCACAAAATTAGCACTCTGTAGGATGATAAATTAATCTATGCCAACTGCATTCACTGTGCCTACTATTGTAGAAATAGAGTGAATCACATTGGCTGGCTTTTTCAGGTTAGCTGCCATAGGATTAATACTATGCTGGGCAATTCTGAGTTTTGTTCTTAATTTTGCAGTGCACAAGCTTAAAATTATCAATTCAGCCAAAAGAAAACAAATTCCTGGAATTAGAAGTACTCTGTAATAACTTTAAACTCCATAATGATTCTCATTTCTGCAGCAGCAATATAGCTCTGTGGGAGCATTGCCAGTCTACACACAAACAACTTTGAATAAAATAAACCTTCCCTAGGCCCTGAGTCCTCCTATAAGCACGACCCCGTTCCCCTCCCCATTGGTCCTAGAATCACTCCTCTGTGTTTGTATTATTCAGCCACTCAGTGGTATTTGACACTGCAAGCTATCTTCTTTCTCGTACTTTTTTTTTCCTCTCCAGACATCCAGGATGCCTCTTTCCTAGTTTTCCTCCTTCTTTACTGACTACTCCTCAATCTCCTGTGCCAGCTTCACTTCTACTAGACTTTTCTGTTTATGGATATGATCCAGAAGCCATTATTTTCTCCAGATCTTTCTTGACAATCTCATTTATCTAACTGCTTCAAATAAACTGATGTGCCTTTGACCTCCAAATGCACACATTTAGACTTGAGGTCTTACCCAAACTGCAGACGTGTATGCCCAAATGTTTCTTTGATATATCCACTTGGGGTTCTAACAGACATCTCAAAATTAACATGTCTAAAGAAGAATTGTTTTCACCCTTCTCCAGCCCTACTCTCCAGCAATTCTGATGAACTTAACCTTCCATCATCTGTGCAATTCTCATCTGAATTGTCATCTTTCACTTAGATTATTGCAAAAACCTTCTAATCTCTCTGCTTCTACTCTTGTTTTCTTCCAATCCATTCTCAACAGAACAACCAGAAGGATTTTTTTCAAAATAGAAATCAAGTTGTATTGTTCCTCTGATTAAAAACAACAAAATCTTTCGAAATCTTTCCCATCACACTTAGAATATGGTATATGTACATACAATAGTCCTCAGTATCTATCCCCTGCTGACTTCTAACCACATCTGCTACCACTCTGTTTCTTGTTCAGAACACTCTAACTATACTGACCTTCTTTTTGGTCATTAAATATATCAACATCATTCAAATATTACAACATTATCCTAGTATATGTGAAAGGTTTATTCCTTAAAATTCAGGAATCAGCTGAAATGTTATCTCCTAAGTGTAAGCTTCCCTTTCCATTTAACCTCTAGCTCAACATCCTGTTTTATATTCAACATAATAGTACTAATTATTTCATGTTCATCTATTTGTTTATTGTCTGCCTTTCCCCATTAAATAAAATCTTTAGACAGAACCTGGTTTATGTTACCAAATTTTTATACCTAATGCCTAAAATATTGTGTCTCAGAAGAGTGTCTCAATACATGTCAAAGGAACAAAGTGTTAGTATACATAGATGTATCCCTTCACAATAGGCATGAAAATGGTATCAGATATTTGAGCAAGGCTTGGATAGCCTCTTCAGGAAATTAATAAAATGGCTTAGGCTCAGAGGGGATTTATGTAATTTGGTAACAATTATAAATCAATAAATTTTAATACCTGTGAAAGGCACAGTTGTAATGCTTTTTTTTTTGTCACTGGAACCTGAATATACTTTCTGAACAGTGTGTCTGACCCACACCAAAGCATTTCTAATAGGTAGGCAGCCACTAAAAGCAATAGGCATTAGGGAAAAGCAGTGTGTAAAGGCCCCTAACTGTTGGCTTGCTAACAGTTGTGGTAGTTGGCACATAACTGAGACTTCTTAGTTATGTCTGTAGCTCTAACTTAATTTGAACAGGAAGAACTGGGTAAGATGAGTCAGCACACCCATTTCTACACAGATTGCACCTAGAAGCTCAGTTCTGGAGAGCTCCAGGCACAGGCCTGATACTTCCATAGTTCACAGGTCATTATATATGGACAGAACACAAATCCTGGGGTTGGGGATTAGGCCATGTTCCTAAGCCAGTAGTCAATTCTCCTATCATCTTTGAACAATCTGGGGTTGACTCTAATGATTCATATCATTTCAGGCATATCTTTAAGGCTTTTATTGATGTTACAGGACATTATTTCCTTAGAATTATTCCAAAGAGTTATCACAGTTGGCCTTAGGTATTGGAAACCATATGTGATCAACCTTGAGAGACTTTAACAAGCACAGACAAACTCCTTCCCTGCTGTGTGATTCAGAGCCACACTTGGCAAAGAAAACACGGTCAGGAAAAGGTTAGTCTCTAGTGACCTGAATCTTCCAAGTACTTGCTTGAGTGGCGGTCATCAGACAGAGGCTGCATTGCTGAGGGTTCAGGGACATGTGCCTATTTGCAAACTCTCCTCCCTGTAGATGGCTCACTGTTAGACCATTTCATTAAGTGCAATAGGGCATGGATACCCCTCTTTTATTTTCCCAGGGATATAAATTCTCTTTCTCTCCCTATTCTTTCCTCACCAGCACAAAAAACCTGCTAATGACACAGTTCTTTAACAAGTCTAACCTCATTTATCACTACATGTGGTCTAATTTGGTTTCTTTAATTATTCTCCATTTTGCTAATTGTGATTATCCAGAGTTCCACAATTTATCATATTTCTCTTCCTCTTAAAAGACTCATTTACAGTTCTTGTTCTTTCACAGATTCTTATTAACATTTTTAATTGCAGCTGCTTTAAAGAACCTTCCATACTTCCCTCTTCTTCTCAAAGTGTCGCAGTATTTACCTTTAATGTCCCTAATTATTTTTTCTAATTTATGCTAGTCCGTGTTGCCTTTGTAAGTGTATTTTCTTAATGCAGGCCTTTCAACAAAGGAAATTTAAGCCTGTCATTGAATTTCTGTTAAAACAGTAATGGCATGAATGTCACCTTGTAGGAAAGTAAAAGCAGATAACTTGAATGTTTTATTTAATAACTAATAAAATGCACTGGACTCAATTCAATGAGTTGAATTTAAAAATAGGCCACAAATCATAAATAAATTAAATAAATAACAACTAAGTTCTGTAAAAGAAACATAGACTTTTCAGAATTCAGCATACAAAGTTTCTAACTTATCATTTATCAGTTTTCACCCTTTATTCAAGAAACATATATTGTTTACCTATGAGATCTAGAATACTATTTTGAGTGATGATAAAAACCAAAGATGAACTCCTGTATTAAACATGTAGCATCTTATAGGTATGATATGTGTAGTAATACAAGAAGATGCAATGAGCCTTGAGTCAGTAGAAGTTTCTTCTAACTAGGAAAATCATGGAAGACTTTTAGGAAGAGATGACATTTGAATTGGAACTTACATAAGATTTGGAATATTTGATGTAATGACTAAAGCTTGGATCCCAATAAAGCACAGAAGCAAAAAAAAATATATGGGATGTGTTTTGAGACTATTAATAAAGTAGGGAGAGGGGGAAAGATCCATAGGGAATGGTGTAAGAACAAGCTTAAGTGTAAACTGGGCTTTGATCACAGAGAACCTGAAATGAAAATTTAGCTCTCACATGCAGTAGGAACACATTCCACATTTTAAGTCTGAGAGGAATATGGCTGCCTGTGCAATGGGAAACCTAATCTTATAATGACAGGTACACCAGTTATAAGACTATTAAAACTAAGTCAAGCTTGAACTAAAGTGGCAAGAAAGGAAATGGAAGCAAGCTTGATTTAATGCTAAATTTAGATATAGAATTAATATATTGGTAACTAGGTAATTGAAAATAAGGCTTAAGCCAAAGCAAGCCCAAGATTCTACTGCCAGGTAACAAACAACAATAAAAATAATATCAAACACTTTCTGAGAGGTTGCTAAATTTTAAGTGTCCTAAATGTATTCATTTATTTAATTCTCAGCCCATTCCTATGAAGCTAAGGAACTAACATGAAATTAATAGAAATTAGAAAATTTAATGGGGGAATATATTTGAAGTGAAGGATAATGGGTTCTGTTTTAATTTTGTGGTTTTAGATACAGTTTTAGTCAACATAGGATAAGTGATGCTGCAGAAAGTTATGTCCCATATTTTAGAAATCAAAACCAATGAAAGTTTATTTTTCATATTCTTTAAATATCCCACACAGATTGTCTTGGGACTCTGTCTATATAGTCCCTGAGTGATAAAGCTTCTGCCCTCTTTTAGTTAAGATCTGAAACACAGGGCCTCTGAAGGGCCCACAGAAGGAGAAAACAGGAATAGAGTGGGAACATGCTTTTGACTGCATCAGCCCAGACAGGATAGGCGTCATTTCCTCTCACAGTTTTCTGTACAGAACAAATCACATGGTTTTAACATACTAATTGCAAGGGAGGCTAGGATATGCAGGTGAGCACATGGGCTACTTGGTGAACATTACTATCTCTGCCACAAGTACCATCTGTTCCTTTAAAAGGCATAGGAGTGTAATAGAGATGGGGTCTGGAACTAAGTTAGACTTCTAAGCTAATTTTTCCAACTATGTGTTAAATTATTTACAGGTCCTGTATCCCACTATTTTCTTAATTGTACTTTACTCTTACACCATGTGATTGCATTTGCAGAAAATCCCTTCCCTTCCTTGTCTAAATAGTTAATCTCTATTCATTCTTCAAAATCAGTTCAATATATTCAAGATACAGTGCTGTGGTAGTTGGTTATCTACATTAAAGGGAAAATACTCATCTCAAATAAAAATAGATTCTGAGTAAAATAGAGTGAACATCTATTTAAAATATATTAAATTCTAGATGAAAACATAAGTTAATATTTTCAGTATAGATATAAGAATCACAAATAAAGATCAATTGATCTAACTATATAAATGTAAAATTTCTAGACCTAAAATATATTGAAAGATAAAAAGCAAACAAGGCAAAACATTTGCAAAAAAGTAAATCTTAAAAATATTTTACATCCCCAAAAGGAAAGTTACAAAGAACAAGTCAACTCACAAAATAAATGTAAATAATCACAAGAAACCTTTAAAATAAAAAATTACTAATTATTAAAAAAATCTAAATGTACACAGCAATGAGGTTTACTTCTATAGCGCTAAACTTGACATTGAGAATTCTCAACGTAAGTAATGAAAACTCTGACACTTTTTGTAATTATCATTACTAAAGAATGTTTTTGGAAGTTTTACTGAGTTTATTAATTCATTCCACAAATATCTGCACATGTAGTCTGCCCCTAATGCTGTTGTAGTCACTTGAGATAATAACAATTAAAATAATAATAATAATAATCACCATCATCATCATCATCATCATCCCTGCCTTCATGAAACTTACACTATAGTTGATTTCTTAGTTTGGGTTCTCTCAGAAGCAGATTCTGAATAAGGTATTTGAGTGCAAATAATTTGTTCAGGAGTAGATGACTTGGAAGATACAGTAGTGAGAGACTGAACTAGGAATAGAAAAACAACCAATCAATGATGAACCGTTATGTCAATTTTGATGAAACACTGCAACTTAGTCTCACACAGAAAGTCTGGGAAGGAGTGTAAAAGGTAGGCTTGAAAATTAGCCATGCGAGGACTGAGAGAGCTTGCATATTCATGAACCAACTTATATGAGTTGTTGGAGAGCTGCTTTGGGGGCATAAGTTTCTCCACACATTCAGTCTGCCTCACACAGAACAGCCTTCTACAGATCCAGAGGGAAGTCATAAAGCCCAGAGATGCAGAAACTGACACTTGGGCATGAGCAGGAATACAGTAAAATATCTACTAGGTTTAGGTAGGATGCTGACAGATATGTTATGCTAAGAGAGATGATAAAGAACAAATATTATTTTTTTAAAAGTAAGTTACAAGTATGTTAGAAAGTGATCAATATCATTGGCAAAAAGAAAATAAATAGAATAATGTTAAGAGTGGTTGATATTTCCAGGCAGAGAAAGGACAGTTTCTAATATTTAAGTAGGAAGATCAGGGTAGATCCCACTGAAAGGGTAAGACATATGCAAAGACTTGAAGGAGGCGGGAGAATCAACCAAACAGACATCTGTGTAGGATTATTATAGGCGGAAAGAACATTTGAGCAAAGGACCCATTGGATTTTGCCTGGAAAGTTTGAGCAACAGCAATAAGACTAATGTAACTGCAATAATGGCAGCAGTGGGAGGAAAAGCAATGAGTTGGCTAGGAAAAGATAGTATGTGAATTGTGTAGGACCTTAGAGTATTTGTAAGGCTTTTTACTGTAATTGAAATGGGGATTCATAGCAAGGTTTTGAACAGAGGAGACATAAAATACTTTCTTTTACAAAATGATTGCTCTAGCATTTTCATTTCTGGTTATGAGAAAGTAACTGATGTCAGACTTACCTTACTGGAATAAACAAATAAAACACTAGACAAAATAGATGAGGCAACTGTTTTCATACATTGGAAAAGAGGCAGCACAAGGTCTTAATCCCTGAGAGAAAGGAAATTTACAAGCTCACATAAAAACACTTTGGAATGGATTTAATGAATGACAAGAGCAACCTCTACAGTGAAAACACTGTTAAGAGAAGTTAAAGGAAACCTAAATAGAGAAATATACCATGTTCATGGATTGTAAGACTCAATATTGTTGAGATATCAGTTTCTCCAAATTGATTCCTACATTGTGATATAGTCCCAATTAAAAACCCAACACAAACTTTGGTAGCAATTTTGAAATAAATTCCAAGTTTATATAAAAATGCAAAGATCTAGCATAAACAAAACTACTTTTAAAATATATTCCCTAGCTTTATTGAGATATAAATGACATATAAAATTGTGTATTGTGTGTTTAAAGAATACAATATGAGTTGATGTATGTATACATTGCAAAATGATTACCACAGTAAGGTTAGTTAACACATGCAACATCTAATATCATTACAATGTGTGTGTGTGTGTGTGTTAAAAACTTTAAAGTCTACTCTTAGTGACTTTCAAATATATAATACAGTATTATTAATTATAATCATCTTGTTGCATATTACATCTCCAGAATGTATTCATCTTTTAACTGGAAAAAGTTTATATATATATATATATATATATATATATATATATATATATATATATATATATATATGGATGAGAGAGAGAGAGAGAGAAAGGATTTTCATTACCTGATTCAAGAATTTCTGAAAAGGTATTGTAATCACACAGTGAAGTACTGGTATAAAGAGAGAAAAATAATTCTGTAGAACTAAATACAGAGTTCAGAAACAGAACTTGCAGAAACTTGATTTTTATCAGAGGTGCAGTGCCATTCAGCAGGGAAAGGGAAATCAACAAATGAAACTGGAATAACTGGATATATACATAAAACAGGATAAACTGTAAGAGCTACATCACACTATATATAAAAATTAATTTGAAATTGACCACAGACCTAACTATGAAAGATAAAAATGTAAACTTCTTGGCATATGAGAATAAATTCATGACCTTGGAGTAGGCAAAAATTTCCTTGAGAGGATACTGAAAGTTATAACCATTAAAAAAAAAAAGGTAAATTGGGCTTTACTAAAGTTAAACACTCAAATTTCTATTATAGTGGTAGTATTTCGAAAACTAGCTATTTCATCACCTTCACCATGCCTTAATAATTCAACTCTTAATTATTTACTCAAGGGAAATGAAGGCAGCTGTACACACAAAGAATTGTACAAAAATATTTATAGTTGCTTTATTCATAGGAGTCACAAACTAGAAACTACCCAAATGTCCAACAAATGAATGGCCAATATAGGTAGTATATGTATACATTATAAGCAATATACAAAATGAACTATTGATTCTGTCAACAGAAGCATCCCTAAAACATTATGTTAAATACAAAAAAGGAATGACCTATGATTGTGATTGAAGTATAAATGTGATAAGAAGGAAAGAACTATCAGTACAATTGAATAATACATGTGATAAGAAGTCAGAAATGTCTGTGACCTAAATTCCCCTTAATTACAGACCTACACAAGAGAGGCAGAAGATAGCTGTGGAATACTGTATAATGTTCTTTCAGATCATGTTTTCATAGTACAATGTTTCTCATCTCTGCACTCAAGATGTCATAGAAAGTACTGAACTACTTAAGAGAAGGGGAGAGTCATAAGTAGTTTGGTTGCTTCCTCTCAGTATGACAATCCTTTCCCGGCTTCTGTGGTTGTCTGAAACCAACTCTGCCTCCTGAATGTCACTGAGGGGATGACCCAAGGAACATCTGTGCTGTTCTGCAGTTATGGTGCAAACATGGAGGGTTTTAAAGAGAAAGGCAAGGAAAGGCCAGGTGGAGGAGACCCAAAAAGAATCAAGAGTAAGTGTTGAGTTTGGAAATTTGGGACTTTCTTGTACATGCTACTGTTTAACTCATTTCAACACAATTCATATTTTGGTTGGCCTTTTCTTTTTTTTAATAGAAAAAAAAAAGGAAGATATAATCTTCTTGGCTCATGAGCCTGCAATTCTTTGGCAAAGTTCTTATCACCAAACTGAATTCCAGATGGACTATATGACTTTTTATATAAATAAATGACTGCTGAAGTTGGAAATAAAAATCTTAGTGAAGTCTTATTTATTGTGCTCATACCCTTCATACCCATGTAATCATGCTTAAAAGGGGCAGCTTTGTTAGAAATTCAAATTTCCTTTATACCCATTATCTTCTACTTGCTCAACCAATGACCCATAGTTAATGTAAATGATCCTAAACTCAAAGACAAAAGCTAACAAACAGGGTCTTTGGACCTTCCCTAAGGGTCCAAACTGAGCATATGCCTCACTAAAATCAAGAATTCTCCTATTCTTCCTGGTATACCATTCCAGGTATATTCTGTGGCTCTTCCTTCTGAGCTCAGAAGTCTCTAACTGGAGATGGGTCTCAAATGCTTTTAATTACAATAACCTTGGTCTGCCCACAATTCTCTATATCTTTCAACTAAAAATCCTTATTATGTAAATCTTCAAGTGGAGGCCCACATTTAGGCAAATACGAGTCAGCTCTCTAAAACTGTAAATTCTTAAAGAAAAATAAAACCCACATGGAAAGAAAAACTCCAATGCTGCAGCTGCCTATAAAATCTGGGAAGTATGTTAAGTGGGTGTCCTTACAAGAAGTTAGATGAAAACACAAACTGTGAACACAACAGGATTTGCTTTTGATTTCATGTAGTTTTGGCTGTTGCTATTTTTAGGCCCACAGGTACATACACAGGTGCTGCATCAAGGAGCAGCTGAACCAGAAGGGGTCCAGGGTTTACTGGAGTGAATCAGTAAGGGTCATAGCTCCACAAACAGAACGCGGAAATGTCGGTAGCCTTGTTGTCACTGCTGAAGATTCCAGAGGCATGCTGTTTATCTTGTGATGCTTCTCTTTTTGTTGTTCATTATATTTCGGGGAATGCAATGCTATTGTCATTAGTGAACAACATTCAACGTGATTTATTGTTTTTCTGTGGATATTGAGACTTTGGCTGCTGTGTATTATTGCCAAAAGCACCGGTTTCTATATATTTTGGCGTAGTCTGATGTTCCAAATGACCAGAACCAGAAAGGAGGAAAAATTGGGCAAAAAGTCTAGTGGGCTGTAAAAGGCGATTTTAATCTACAGTTAGAGGCTGAAAAAGTTCATCAAGATCATCCTCTTTTCTTGAAACAGAGAAGACTTTACTTCTCAGCTAATAAAAGATTCTAAGGGCTTTTAATTATCAGAATTGCTATGTGCCATCTCTTGTCACTCTTAAAGTCTCTACCCTCAGCAAACACTTACTAAATTTCTGCCCGTCCCTCTCCTCCTGCTTGTACCTCCCTTGGTGAACATGTGATTTAAGGGCTCATCTTTCTCATTCTTTCTCTTTCATGCTCTTACACACACACAAACACACACACACACACGATTCTGTTCAGAAACATTATAATATTTTCTCTTGAATATTGGTACTGTAGTATCAGCAGCTCTAACAAAATTGTTCTAAAAAAAAGCCCACCTAGGAATATATATATGAATATATATCAGTAATTTCCTTTCACTATAAAAATATAGATTTCCCCTAGTCTTTGCATGTGCAACATCAAACTCCCCATGGCATTGTTCTGGCTTTCCTCAAAAGGTGGCGGCAAATGCAGTGTTACCATCCCTTCTATTAACTGCTTGATATTGTGCTAGGCTAAGACATACTGCATGATGGTGGGGATGGAGAATGGTGCCTGATCTTGGCCAGTGTGGATCCCATTACAGGGGATTAGGTTGACACTAATGGGGTTGATTCTGCAGCCTGTTCATCCTTTGTCTGCCAATAGTCAGAGGAGCAGCCAGAAACAGAATAGCTGAGTGCTCATGCCAAGACAACTGCAATCACTGAGGCTTACTGCTATCAGGGCCCCTTCAGAATAGAAGCAGAAGGGAGCTCAGACAAGGGGATGACAGCAGCAGGGTTTTCATGGTCACCTGGTAGGTAGGAGCTGAGAGTCTCAAGTGTCACGCTCTGCTGTCAATGCCTCTTGTTAAGGTAGGGTTGAGTCTCAATGAAGTATGGCTCTCAGGCTATAAAGACTGATGTGGAGACAGGCCCAGGATTATCACAAGTTCAATAAATAATGTGTTCTCTTATGCTTAGGAAGGATTTTTCCTATATTTAGTGTGCCATAGATAAGACTGCATTCGTATTTTTTTCCTTGGCCAAAAATCTGGCAAAGAGGTAGAAACTGTGCTCTAAATGGAAAGTTTCTATATATTTCCACATGAGCCTCCTTTGGTGCCAGGTGGTGCAGCCACAGCTGATATCCATGGTAGAGACTGATCCAATTACCAGAAACAGGAAAGAGGTAAAATTATGTCCAAAAGCTGCTCCTAAATGTTTAGTCCCCTAAATGGTCAGAACAGCACACAAGCGTTTGACGGTCTATAGTCTTTCATTTATTTTCTAAGAGAAAAAGAAGAAGCATTTTTTCAAAATCAGTAACAGTGTCCTGATTAGACAGCTAGCATTTTAGGTTTAGGTCCTTAAATGTCACTATATTGTTGTCCCACCTGCCTCACCTTGATGACAGAGTCAAAACTACAATACTATCATGTAGTACTTATTCAAATAAGAACAAAAGGTTAACAGTATTAGAAATAAACATTTTTAATGTTTTTTTAAATGTTTATTATGTGCTAACTACTTTAGAAAAGTACTTCAAAAATTCATTATTTGTGTATTTAATTTTGGATCTAAATATTGACACATTTGCAGTTATTTCCTGGAAAATTCCTCTAAATTTCTGACCCCTCCACTCAGTACCTGGTATCAGTCATCAAAACCATGACAAAACACATTTTTTTCTATGATGTAAAGGGTATTATTCATGTATAATTGAATAAGATTGTGAGGCAAATTCTCTGACATCCAGAGGCTAGCATTTCAAATAAGAATTTATGCAATGTTGTCCTAGGGCAGTCTACCCAGGCAATAGAAATAAAAGCAAAAATAAACAAATGGGGCCTAGTTAAACTTATAAACTTTTGACAGCAAAGGAAACCATAAGCAAAACAAAAAGACAACCTACAGAGTGGGAGAAAATATTTGCAAAAGATGAGACTGACAAGGGCTTAATTTCCAGAATATATAAACAGCTCATACAACTTACTAACAAAAGAACAAACAACCCAATCCAAAAATGGGCAGAAGACCTAAACAAGAAATTCTTGAATGAAGAAATACTAAAGGCTAATAGGCCCATGAAAAAATGCTCAATATCACTAATTATCAGAGAAATGCAAATCAAAACTACAATGAGCTCTCACCTCACATCAGTCAGAACAGCCATCATTCAAAAGTCTATGAAGGATGAATGCTGGAGAGGCTTTGGAGAAAAGGGAACCCTCCTACACTTTAGATGGGAATGTAGTTTGGTGCAGCCATTATGGAAAACAGTATGGAGATTCCTCAAAAACTAAAAATAGACTTACCATATGATCAGCAATCCCACTCTTGGGCATATACCCAGAGGAAACTTTAATTCAAAAAGATATATGCACTTCAGTGTTCATAGAAGCACTATACAATAGTCAAGACATAGAAGCAACCTAACTGTCCATCGACAGATGAGTAGATAAAGAAGTTGTGGTATATTTATACAATGGAATATTACTCAGCAATAAAAAAAATTTAAAAATGCCATCTGCAGCAACATGGATGGACCTGGAGATCATCATTCTAAGTGAAGTAAGCCAGAAAGAAAAAGAAAAATACCATATGATATCACTCATATGTGGAATCTAAAAAAAAAAAAGGAAAAGAAAAAAGAGGACACTAATGAACTCATCTACAAAACAGAAACAGACCTGCAGACATAGTAAACAATTTTATGGTTACCAGGTAAAAGAGGACAGGAAAGGATAAATTTGGGAGTTTTGAGATTTGCAAAGGTTAACCAATATATATTTAAATAGACTTAAAAAAAATTTCTTCTCTATAGCACAGAGAACTACATTCAATACCTTATAATGAAAAAGAATATGAAAACAAACATATGCATATGTATGCATGTCTGGGACATTATGCTGTACAGCAGAAATTGACATGTTGTAACTGACTATACTTCAATTAAAAAAAAAAAGAATTCATGCTATACCCACAGTTCTAAATGGTATATGTCTATATGCATTTCAATAAGGAGAGATGCTAAATAAGACTGTATTTGTAATCCTTGCATTTGAAGTGAGAAGGAATGAACACAGTCAACAAAAGGTTAATAATGTGCCTTGACTCTGTCTTACACAATTTAATTTTTTAACATGCATCTACACAATTTTTATTAATGTAGCAACTTGTTTCTCAAAATACTTTTAGTTGGATGATCTTCTATTTTTGTCAAAACACATGTTCATGTAAGTAGAGCAAGAATAATTATTTTACTGTTTTAGAAGAAGAAACAAACAAATAGAAATTAAACATACTTGTGTAAATTTGGAAACAACCCATACTACTGATTTATTTTTAATGATATAATCTCTTCATCATGTTTTGTTCTGAACTGCACTCTTATTAGAACATATGCCACTCATGACTCTGCCTGGTCTACAATGAAGAAACTCATCAGGCAATTCAAGAATATATGAATGTGTGGCTGGAATTAGATTACTATAAAGAAATAGGCTTTTTCAGTAAAGAGTTGAAATTTGTGTCTTTGGGATCAACATCAGAAGGCCACTTAACTTATTTCTTCTGTAACCCAAGGGCTCTATTAGAAACTGAACTATAGCCTCGTCTGTGCCTTACACATTTTAACCAGCCAGGGCCATCGATCCAGTCCTACTTTGCTAGTCAGAATCTAGCCAGGAAATAGAAGCTGCACAAGTTATGTCAACAGAGAATTTAATATTAATAACTGTTAATCAGGTATTAAAGAACTAAAAAGGAAAAAAGAAACTCATAAAGTAGTAACTGCAGGAAGCTAACCCAGGGCTGTGAGAACAAAAGACTGGAATTATTTAAGTTTAGAATCTTGGACAAGGGGTCTTGGTGGAACTGAGACTCAGATCTCTAAGAAGGGAGCACTACTCAGGAATTACTGGAGCCTCAGGAACTCAGAGGAAGAAACTAAGGAGCTGAGAGTCAGAACTCAGAAAAGGATGTCTCTAATGAGGCTGGTTCTAGGAATTCTAAGAAAACCAGTACCTGGATTGTGCTGCTTCGCCAACTGCCGCCATTTGGTGAAGTGCTGCATAAGAGACTCAGACAGGAACCAAAAATGTCTTCTGCCTCCAGCCCTCTGTCTCCCTGCAGCAGCCCCACTGGCAGAACCCAGCAAGAACCAACTGGCAAAGGAGAAAAGATGATTTGCAGCATCTCAGCCCCAGCATTACGAGGCAGAACACGAAAGGGTAGGTTTGAAGCTGAGACACTAATTTAATAACTGTCACACATAAAGAGAACTTAAAAACATAATAAAATCTTCTGTGAGGTTGTTTCACCTGTATTTATTCTCCCAGTTTCATAGAGGGAGTCTCAAATTTGAAGCTACATGTATAGGAACATAAAATATTTATTCATGAATTCCAGTTGTTTTCAACCCCGGGTAAAGATAACCCCTGAAGTACTTTAAGAAAAACAAATGCCAGGGTCCACTCTGAATAAACTAAATCAGAACTTTTAGAAGTCAAATCTAAATATTACTGTGTTTTTATAACCTAAAAGGTGATTTTCATGTTCAACCTAAGTTAAGAATTATTCATTAAGCTAGATCAAAAGAAGAAATAAATTGGAACAAAAACAAGACCTCAAAAATAAATAATAAATAATTCAACCTCAATAATAAAGAAAATTCATACTGTATAAGACATTATTTTTTACCTAACAGATTGATAGTATTTATTTTTAATGTAATCCTTTTTTACTTGACAAATGTTTGAAAATCAGACTCTTCTTCCACTGAATTAAAATTAAAGGCAATAACTTTCAAATAAAGTTAGCTATTTGTTACAGGAAACAAACTTTTTTACAGTTTGGTCTAGGAATTCTAGGAATTTTAGGAATTCATTCCAAGACTGTTCATCCATTTATTTACCATATATTACGAAATATTATGTGCTTGATGGAGTTAGAAGAACTGGGAACATGGCAGGAGAAAACAAAGATAATATCACGACTAATATGGAATTTGTATTCAAGAGGGCAGGGGCAGAAAACTGCATGAATATACATAATCAGATAATACAGTACTTTAATAAAAATCAATTCAAATAATGGGTGCAGAATGAAGTTACTTGAGGCAGGATAGTTAGGGATAGCCTCTGAAGAGCTGATATTTATAGAGTCAAATCCAAACAAATTTGTTATAGTTGAACAGGAAAAAGTTCCATGTGGCCAAATACAACAAAGGGTGAAAGAGACAGAAAACAAAGTCAGAGTTTTTCAGAAACCACTTCAAGTAGAGCCTTAAAGGCCACCATAACAAGGAGTCTGAACTTAGCTCGAAGTCCAGTGAAAAGTAATTTGGAGAGATATAAGGGTATGAACGAACATACTGATATTGTTATCAGTAAACAAAGAGTGCTGAAACCAAGTCATCAGTGGCTGCCACCACTCCCCAGTGAAGACACGCCTGCAGCCCAGCCTCTGCAGCCATTCACAATGGTGCACTCTGAGGGGACTCAAAATAAGAAAGGACAGGATACTGGCCCTAGATAGCTAGGTGCTTGTCAAAGGAATGAATTCAATGAGCCCAAATGATTGCTTCCTCCCATACATAGAAAAGCACTAAATTCTTTAACTTGAGATGCCTGGTTTTCTTTAGTTAACAAATAATCTTTTATTGTTTCAACTACTTGGTCTTTGTTGTAAAGCTCCTACATATCCTAGCTCCTCCCCTACCTCTACAGAGCAGTCCCTCAGAGGCGATCTGAGGGGCTGTCATCCCGGCTCTAGTCCTCCCGCCAAATAAAAAACTCTCAACTTTTAGGCTGTGCGTTTATTTCAGTCCACAAGGGAAAAATGGCAATCTAATTTTGATTTTAAATGTCACTGTGAATGTTGTGGTGAGGAGGAAGGAGATGGGAAGTAACTAGCAAGAACAGTATCAGAGATATCCAGGTGAGAGAGGAGAGTGCGTCAAACTAAAATAGTAGTGGCAAAAGCAAAATAAGCGGATACATATCGAAAATGTATTAGAGGGTTGGATAATGAATGAATAAAAAGGAAGAATACTTATGGTTTGAGTAATTAAGTAGATGGCTTACTGTTTACTGAGAAGGGATACTGAGGGGGGAAAAAAAAGCTTTGAAAGACAAATGAAGAAATGTTTACTGTAGGTTTTGTGTTTTAGAGCATATGCCAGTGTGATGACTGGATAAAAGGGTCTGTCAGTGGGAAGTGAGCAGAGTTAGAAGTATGTATTTGGGAGTCTTTAGCAGATAATGGTAATAGGAGATGCTGACAAGTATCTTCACAAAGGCATTCACTGCAACATTTTTTTGAAATGGAAAACACTGAAGCTAATATAATAAAGATTTGAAAAGTAATAGTGTCAGTAAAAAGAGAGTCAGGTTGATTTCTATCTACAGATATCATACTTTCTCTAAACAGACAAAGTTAGAGGGCAATGATAACAACCATTAACTTGGCTCTGGAGCCACATTTATGATTGTGATTAAGAAAAAAATATATGTGGCTTATAAATGGTTCATTTATGCTCATATGAAGATTATTTAAGCACTAAAGTTAAAGTCACCCGTGATTCACAGAAGTTTCATATGAATAGAGAACTCCTCCGCGCACTAACGCATCAGGGTGAGGAAGAGCTGGCCCGTCTTGCTGAAGTTTATGATTCAGCAGCAGTTAATGCCAGACAAGTTTTGACTTCAGGCATAAAATACGGGCCCCTCTACTCACTCATATTCAGGCCTAATTATTCTATTTTGTCTTCATCTATTATCTTGTGTGCTTTTATTTGGAATTATTCCTAAACAATAGGTTTCAAATGTGAGGGATTAACTATTAAGGGCCTGCATCTGCATCCATTGCCAACACAGAGCATCAGACAATGGAGTTCTCACAAACCTGTTTTTGGCTTTGTTTTGCTTGTTGCTTAATGTAATGCAAATTTAACATCTCACCATTCTTTGAGTCAGAATTCTTGTTGGCTTGGCTGGTTTTTCTGTTCTAAGTTTCATATGATTGAAATTGAGGTGTGGGCCAGCTGGGCTCATTGGAAGGCTCTGGGAAGAAGCCTCTCCCTAGCTTATTTAGGGTGTTGGGAGACTGTCTCTTACAAGGAGTGGCAAACAGTTACAAACTGTTTCTTTGCTGGCTGTCAGCTGGGACTCGATCTCTCTCCTGCTGGCTGCCCCCACATTCCTTCCAATATTTGCCCTCTGGTCCTCCTCCAGCAACTGACTGAGTTCCTCTCATGCTTCACATCTCTCTAACTTCACTTTCTGAGACACCTGACTTTCCTGCCTCCTTCTTCTGTTTTCAATTAGTTATTAGATTATGTTGGGCCTACCCAAATAGTTCAAATTAATCTCCCTATCTTCATTCAAGTCATCTGATTTTTTTTCTAATAATAGTGATATAATTCACCTTTTTTTACTTTAAAATCCACACCTGACTTCAAAAGTAAATTACTTACCAATTTGAAACAAATCAGTTAATTCAATGATTTATCAATTACCTATTTTAATAGTTTTCTTTCAGCACATTTCAATAGTTGAAGATTCACCCATATCTTGATACCCATATCTGCTTTTATTTCATTAAGCCATTCCCATGAAGTTATTATTTAATCATTTTCAGTATGGATGTCAATAGAAACATAATGGAAATTTTAAAAATTCCAATATCACACCTGTAAGTCTTTTATTTGGCACTTTGGATATGACTAGAGAAATTTCTGCTATCCTTCCTAAGATTTACTACCTGTGAAGGTAGAAATAATTTTGTACACCCTTCCAATATTAGCCAGAAACAGTCAGTGATAAAATACTTAGTACTAGGTTTTTTTGCAGTCCAAGTCAGTAATACCTATTACTTGATTAATATATAATAGACTTCCAGGCTCCCAGGCCAAAGTTTCCTCTTCTAAGTAGTAAGACTTCTAAAAGTAAATAAATAGAAGATAAACCTCTTGCATGTAAGAAATTTACAAAAATTAATGATGAATTAATAATAACTAGTTAGTAATAAAAATAATTAATAAAGAAATAAAATAAAATGGCATATTAAAATAAATTCAGAGCTTGAAAGAGAATGATTTTTTTTTCTGATAGCCTTTCATTCCTCATTCTCACCATGCTGTCTTAAATCAATCATACCCTCAGACAAGAAAAGAGGAAAAGAAGAAAAGACAGAAGGAAAAAGTAAAGTGGAAGAAAAGGTTTCTTATTTGCCAGGCGTATTTTAGATAGCACAGAAGCAGGACAGACAGGACAGAACTGTCCTTTTAAAAATCATTCTCCCTGTTTCTAACATGTGATTTAAAAAACACAACTAACAATAGCATTATTAATTGATCCCCGGGCTCATATTCTTTACTTTGGGTGTCATATTTCATCTAATTTGGAAATTACCTAAATAGTAAGCCATTTTCCACTACCAGTCGTTGAAGAAAAATATACACATACTCATACCCAGTGGTCTCACTATACAAATAGAACTAGAACCATCCAATTCCTGCTTCTCTATCACATATTAGGTATATGATACTTTTTCTACCGATCCTTTTTCATATTCTTTCATACACTGAAGAGAGAAGAATGAAAATTCCATATAAATTGATTCAAAAAGAGAATATTCTCTTCATTATATCAAAAATATTGAGTGATTATCACTCATGGACATGTGAATAATATACACAATAAATCCCCGAACAAAACTTCAGTCCCACTATTCTGGTATGGTGATTCTCATCAATTGTTACATAAATCTCTAAACATTCTGGATTCACCCCAGTGTTGTAAAAAACACTGTGACAGTTTTCTAACGTAGGGTTAAAAGGTACTCGGTATCTAAAACCCTTGTAGAGTGCAGAAGAAACTACTAATGGTATTTCAGAGCTAATTTCACCCACAAATAGAATAAAGCAGAATGATTGGCAAAAGAAACAACTAAAAAGTAATTCTTCCTTAACTTAACCTCAAACTTGTCAAATTTTTCAAGAAGGAACAATTTAAGTAAAACTTTCAATGAAAGTGAACTAATCATTTTATTTTTTCACTTGTTGAATGAACTCAATAGTAACTATTGAGCTTATTTTCTGTACACAATGTCTAAGGAAAACACAAAGAAGTAGGAGAAATGCTTTACTCCTAAAAAGTTTAAACTCTGGCTAAAGAATCAAAACATTGGAACATGAATGGATCAAGTGGAAAACAAAAAACTGACATCACAAAAATACACATAAATGTGTATGAAGTATCAGATAAAGAGTAATTATTACAGATTAAAATCCAAGATAAAATAATTTTTGGCAGAAGCAAATATAAAATGTTTTCATTCATATAATCAGTACATTTTGATATGTTTTAAGTTTTTTGCTAATCCTAGAAAATACCAGCATGAAAAGAAAGCAATCTCTACCCTATACATGTAAACTAATTCTTAAACCATTTCGTCTTGTGCTATATTCGAGTATGAACCAGAAGTTAGAGAAGTTCGGGGAAAAAAAAACAAACTAGTTAAGTCAGGAGATGGCAGAGAATGTGTCATATAAAAAGTGACATTTGAGTCACTGTAAATGATGAATAAAACAGCATCCTAAATAGAAGAAACCACATAAGTCAACAAGGAGGCATAAAATATTGGTCACTTCCTGTGGTTGTCTCCTAAAAGAAATGCACATAAGTAATGCAAATGTTGCAAAGATAAATAAGAATTGGATCATGAATCTCTTGTATTTGGTATAAAGATTTATTATTTTTGCCATATGAGATTTGTGGAATTGTTGAAGTTCTTTAAGATTGGATTGCTAGGATTTGCAATTTAAAAGATCCAGCTGGTAGCACTGCAGAAAATATACTACATGAAGTAAAGAAGGAGAACGAGTTAGGAAGTGTGTTGGACACCTCTAAGACACCTCTGATGAAACACTTCAGATCCTCTTAAGCTCAGCTGTGTCCGCATGGTTGTCTGACCTCAGACATTTGCATCCTGACAGCACTTCCTGACATGGCCGTGTGTGACCCTATGCCTTGTACCTCCGCTCCTGAGGCTTCCCTGTTGACCTTTGAAGTCCCACTTAATACCCACATGTGTAACATAAATGTCTGAGACTATAAAAGCCCTAGGACAAATCCTTGCCTAACAGGAGATTAGAACAAGCTGATAAATTTTTCCAACATTTCCTTAACCTCTCTCCTTCTCATAAATGTAGGTTATAGGACTTCTTGGGAATGTTTTTTTTTCAAGGTTTAGCAGTCACATTCAGTGGCAGCCAGCTAGATATTGTGTCCACGGATTGGTTATCTTTCCTTTCCTGATTTATTCCTCCTCACCCTCACTCCCTGTATTCCATAAAATGCATATATAATTTTTTCTAAGTAATTCATTTTAACTGTAGCAGTGAAGGAAGGAAGAGAATAGGTTCAAGGGGTATTAAGAAGATAGACTAAACATGGCCTTGTGACCGATTGGTGGTAAATGAATAGTAGACAGTAGGCTAGAGCAGCTTCTAAGACTGTAGTCTGGGTGATATTTTGGAGAGTAGTGCCATTAAACAAACTAACAAATACAGGAAGAGGGGCAGGTTTTGGAATGCAGAAATATGTTGAATATTAGATATAAGACATAATTTATCATTGGGAAGGAACAATCAAAAAGACAACTGGAAATATGAGTATGGAGCTCAGTAAAAATGTTTAGTCTAGGAACTATAATTTGCAAATCATCAGCTTTAAATTGGCAAGGTAAACTCATAGTTAGGGGAAGAGGATCAAGGATGGAACTCTTAAGTGTTCTATAATTAAGGGACATAGAAGAAGAAAAGTTAGAGTCTTAAAAATAGTTGTGAGTATGGAGGAAAGAGAACAAGAAATAATGTATGCTTGGAAGCCAAAAAAAAAAAAAAAAAAAGAAGAAGGAGTTTCAAGAAGAGAGGAATCAACCGTGTTAAATGTGGCAAAGAAATGAAATAAATTAAACGGAGTGGAAAATGTGAACTGGACTAAACAATTAAGTCATTGTTAGCTTAACAAGAGTATTTTCAGTAGTAGAATATGATGGGGGGGAAAAAGGCCCATAGAATAAAATAACTAGAAAAATGAAATGAGCCAGGAAAAATGTAAAAACATGTAGGTAAACATGTAACAGACATTTTTCAGGCCCTCCTCATCTTGTTCCATCAGGATTTCCTCCACCAGTAACTTGCAGATACTTTAAATGAAAGGGGCCTGCCTGACAGATCCCCACTAAAAAATGTAACATGGACTTGAGCCTTTCATTGTTCTCCTAGAGATTCACTACTGTTGTTATTGGCAATTCTTTTACCATTTTTTTTCCACTGACAAGATTCTTTGTTTTATTCCCTTTACTGAAATGGTGGAATCAGGAAGACATATCCATTGTTTCGCTTTGAAGGAGTACACCATATTTCCATTGAGATATTATCCATTTATGTATGGGAGAGATTTTCACAGAACACTGGGGAACTTTTAACCCCTAGAGCAGAGCTACCTGAAAATAGGCAGAGCCATTTCTCACAACTTTACCAGGAACACATATCCAGGGTATGCACGACACTCTGGGAATAAACAAATCTCTGCCACCACCTCCCTACTCCATCCTCCACCCCTCACCCACCTTAAAAAAACAAACAAACAAAAAACCCAAAGTATTTCTCTCCTTTCTCTTCTCTCATTTTCCAGGACATATTTTGCTTTCACAGTCTATGTCAAGCACTCCTGTCCCATTTAGGTGTTCAGTACCTAAGAAAGAAAGACGACTATAAAATAATGAGAATCGTATATTTAGATACTTAAACTAGACTTATCCTTTATTTAGCAAGGGCTACGTTTCTTATTGAGTGAGCAGGATTTTAGTATTTTAATAAGACTCAGAACAGTTATTATCTTTATGCAAAGTAGATATTATAAATAGGTAATTCTTTGTGATTGCAAAGTTATGTTTCAATATAATTACACAGAGCTTTATTTTGTCACTGAGCCCATTGGATTGATTTGGGATACCATTGTGAATGTAATGAAGGCAGAACATTAAAGAATTCCTGCACAGTTTCTTTTCCCAGTAAAAGCAAACCCTGAACATACCAGTATGTTAGAAACTATGTATAGAGCATGCAGGATCAAGTTTAGTAACAATTTGTAATGAGTAGAATATTAGTAGGTTATTCCAGTAAAAATAAAATAAGGTGGCCCCGATCCATAAGGATGTATTCAAACATGTTCTGAGACTGGCAGGAATCAGAAAGTAAATCCAAAATACAGATAAAATAACAGGAGAGAGATACAGGAGAAATATGATAAAGAGATTTGACCTGCTCAGGAATGGAGAAGAAAACTAAATTCTAATATTTCTAAATCATACTGAAATATTAGAAGATCATCTGATTCGATAAGAAATGCAGTTCTTGCTTAGTAAAGAATTAGCATAGTTCAAATCTGTGACATATAGATATGGTCAGATTTGTTCACTAAACTAAGATTTAAAAAAAAAATTGAAGAGCTCTTAAAAAACTCCAGTGTTGAGGAGCTACTTCTGGAAGGGTTAAGTAAAGGCCTCCTAAAATATCCCTTGTGAATATGGTTGCAAATAATATTCAACAAAAAACTAGCAAAACTAAATCTAGCAACATAAAAAGGATTATACACCGTGACCAAGTAGGATTTATCCCAGGAATGCAAGATTTGTTCAACATACAAAATGAATCACTCTAATACACCATATGACTAAGCTAAAAATACATGATCATCTCAATAGATGCAGAAAAAAGCATTTAAAAAAACAACATCCTTTCCCAATAAAAAAAAACACTGAACAAACTAAAATAAAGAGTAACTTCTGCAACCGGATTAATAAAAGAGCATTAAGGAAAAACTCATGGCTAACATTATACGTTATGAAGAAAAAGTGCAAGATTTCTTTTTATGATCAGGAAACACAATGATGTCTGTTCTCACCACTTCCATTCATCATTGAATTGGAGGTTTCAGCCAGGCCAATAGGGCAAGAATAAGAAATAAAAAACATCCATATTGGAAAGGATAAGTAACGTTATTCACAGATAACAGGATCTTATATAAAGAAAATTCTAAGGAATTGATGTAAATAAAAGTTAGAACTAAGAAAAAAGCACAGCAATTTTGCAGAATACTAGATCAATGTACAAAAATAAATTGTACTTTTATATCCTATCAGTGAACAATCTGATAGTGAAATTAAGAAAGTCATTCTATTTATAATAGCATCAAAAGAATACATTTTAGGAATAAATTCAACAAAAGAAATGTAAGGCCTATACACTGAAAAACAACAAAACATCATCAAAAGATAATAAAGACCTAAATAAATGGAAACAATATTCCATGTACATAGATCAGAAGACCCACATTGTTAAGGTAGTATTATAGCTTATTCCCTTAAAATTCCTATTGTGCAAGTCCTAATCCCCAGTGGAACATGATCTTATTTGGAAATAGGTTCATTACAGATGTAATTATGCAATTAGTTAAAGTGAGATGAGGTTATACTGAGTAGGATGGGCTCCTAATCCAATAAAACCTGGTGTACTTATAAAAATAATGCCATGGAAAGAGAAAGAGATGTGTAAAGAGGGAAGTCAGTGTGAAGACACAGGATGAATGCCAACCACATGGAATCCTAAAGGTTGCCAGCAAACCACCAAAAGCTAGGAGAGACACATGGAACAGATTTTACCTCACAGCCTTCAGAGGAACCAATTCTATTGATGCATTGTTCTCAGACTTCTAGCTTCCAGAACTGTGAGAAAATAAATTTCTGCTCTTTAGGACAGTCAGTTTGAGGTACTTTGTACAGCAGTCCCAGGAAACTACTACAGTTTGCAATAATCCTAAAATATATCAGCTGATTCAGTACAGTTCCAGTAAGTATTCCAGCTGACTTTTTTTTTTTGTAGAAATTGGCAAACTGATTTGAAAAGTTCATATATTAATTCAAGGGAAGGGACTCAGTATATCCCAAACAATATTGTAAAAGAGGAACAAATTTGTTTCTGATTTCAAAACATACAGCAAAGCCACAATAATCAAAAATAATATGAACTGGCTTAAAAATAAACATACAGACCAATGAAATAGATTGAGCATCCAGAAATAAACTCTTAAATTTTGAGTCAACTGATTTTGACAAGGGTACCAATGTAATAACTAAAAGGAGAAAGACCAGTCTTTTGAACAAATGGTACTGTGACAACTTCTGTAAAAGAATGAAGTTGAATCCCTTCCTCATATTTTACAAAAATACAGATCATGGAAGTAAATAGAAGAGCTGAATCTATAAAACTATTAGATGAAAACATAAATGTAAACCTTCATGATCTTAGATTAGGTAGTGGTTTCTTAGATATGACACCGGAAGTACAAGCAACAAAAAGCAAAATAGACAAATCGGATGACATAAAAATTTTAAACTTCTTGCTGTTTTTATATTCCATCTTATTATATGCATATATCTCTCAGATTATTTTTAATAATAGGCAAAAATTATGTACAAAATGTTTAATTACTCATCATTCCATCATCAAAACATAATTATTTTCATTATAACATCCCCTTTTAATTTTGTCTATCTATATAAGTGAAATTATGAAACACACAAATTTATATATTTTATTATCATAACCATTACATTAAAGTCAACCAAGGAATTGAAACGACAACCCAATGAATGAGAGAACATATTTGTAATCAGATATGTGATAAGTAAGTTCAACCTACAATATATAAAGAGCCATTGCAACTCAAAAATAAAAAGACAAATGACAAATTTAAAAATTGACATTGAACTAGACATTTCTCCAAAGAAGATACACAGATGTCCAATGAGCATATAAAAAGTTTAATATCACTAGTCATTAGGAAAAGTCATATCAAAATCACGAGATACCACTCACATGCACTAGAATGACTCTTCTCAAAAAGACAGATACTAGCAAGTATCAGCAAGGATGTGGAGAAATTAGAATCCTTAGACATTGCTGCTGAGAATGTAAAATGCTATAGACGTTTTAGAAAAGTTTGCTAGTGTCTCAAAAAGTTAAACAAAGAATTGCCATATTACCTAGCAATTTCATTCCAAAGTATTAACCCAAAGAATTGAATATGCATGCTCCCACAAAAATTTAAACATGAATGTTCATGGCAGCATTATTCACAACAGCCAAAAAAGTTAAAAGAACACAAATGTCCATCAATTGTTGAATAGATGAACGAAATGTGATGTACCTATTCGATGAGATACTGTTTAGCCTTAAAAGGGGAATGAAGTTCTGCTATTTGCTATCACATGGACAAACATTGAAGACATTACACTAAAGGAAAGAAGCCAGGCATAAAGACCACATATTGTCTGATTCCATTTATATGAAATATCTGAATAAGCAAATCTACAGGGACAGAAACTTAGATTAGTGGTTGTCAGGAGCTGGAGAAAGAGGAGAAAGGGGAATATCTGCTAATGTGTAAGGTGTTTTTTTTAAGGGGTGATAGATATGTTCTGGAGTTAGATGGTGATAGTTGTACAACTTTGTCAATATTCCATACTTGTACACTTTAAAAATAAAACAAGTGAATTGTACATTTTAAAATAAAATAGTAATAACAATAGTAAATAAACTATTAAAAAAAATTCTAGCATTGTGCCCTATACACCCTTGAAATCAGAATTTCTAAAGATGGTTTGATTATTAACATTTTAGAAGCTCCCAAACAAAAACAAAAAAGTACAAACAGCCCATTTCTTCACTGTCAAATGTATGAGACGCCTTACTACATAATTACTTCAAGATATCTTCTTCCTATATCAAGATTACTTTTTATCTTAGGGGAAAAAAGCTATAAATGCTCAAAAATGTTTAATTACTCATCATCCCACTATCATAACACAGTTATTTCCATTTTAACATTCCCTCTGATCCTTTTTCTTTCCCATATAAGTTCAATTACAGTACACACAAATTTATATATTGTAATTATTATACAATTACAATGTGCTGAAATTAACATAAGTCCTCTATTACTAATCAAGTTAATAATATTTGCATAATACAAATAATACTAAAATTAAAATTTTAATACATGTAGATTTTTTCTGCTATAGATTTTTTACTTAAGATTATCTTCCAGAAGTGATTTTCGAGCCAAAGGCTTTCAAATTATATAGCACACAAATCTCTTTCACAGAGAGGGTGGTACTAATATATATGCCATTGGCATTTATGTAAAAATTTTGCCACCCTTCATAAGTGTATTATATTATCATGACAATCAATTGTTTTTGCTAGTTTAATGTTATTATAACACAGCATTTAAAAATCAAAGTTCTATTATTTGTTCTGTTGTTGCTTACACAGAAGTGAAGTTAGGTCCTCCTACAGGGTTGCTCATCTAGTGTGAGATGATAATATGTACCTACAATAGTTGGTTAATTAAACTAGCAGTACTCAAGAATAATTTGTAACACTTTCTGTTTTGGGAATCATCACAGTTGAACCTTCCATTCAATTCACAAAACTACATACTACATTCACAAAAGATTCATTAATGGGCCACATTAAATTTATTTGTTAGCTACTCTGTGTATTCACAGAGTAGTTCTGAATAAAATTATGAAAAGTATAAGAATTGATATCTCCCATAAAATATCCCTTCCTGTTTAATGGCCTTCCCTTCCTCCACTCTATTTTTGATTTTCATTTTTCAATACATTTTATTACAAATAATACATACTTATTATAACAAGTAAAATACTGCAGAAACATATAAATTAAAAAAAAACCTCTTATCCATCCCTCTCCACCATTGTGCAAGTCAAATCTAAACTGCGTGACAACCAGTATGAACAGCATAGTGTGTATACTTTAATTCTTTCCTTGATTTTCATGCAAGCATATGCAGAAATGTTTAACATCTATTTTTTTCTAAGATTGCTAGGACTCTCATAATCATTCCACAAGCTTCCCATTTAAAAAGTCCTCCATTTTTTTTCATTTACATGAATGACTAACCACTTAAGTTATTAATCTCCCAATAATAATTTATTGTTAACAGGCCAAAATTCTGTAAATTAGAAATTAAATTCTGAGAGCAGAACTGCCAGCATCTATCAATGTACAAAAGAGGATGTGGATACTTGGAGAAGGGGAAAGGGTAGTAGTATGTGGCCTTCCAAAACTTCAGAAATATTTTTGAGTTCTTACACTTTCTTAAATATAAGATATATATACATGGCAGTCTTTGAGCTTTTCATATTCACTAGGCATACACAACCTAGAAGGTTTCTGTTTTCAGACAGATGTTGGCATAACCTTAGAGTCACGTACATACATAAATATGTACCTGGATATTCCTTCATGCATTTGCTGAATATACTAGTTCTTGCACGTTCCTGAAGAGCAATACATGTTCCTGAAGAGCAATACATGTTCATCAACGAAAAGTATCTTTGTGGTTTATGGCCTGACTTTTATATGTGTAAGAGGACAAACCAGGAAGAAAATAACATGTATTGCATTAAACAATAAAAGAGATTATGGAATAACAGAAAATAAAGAGGAAAGAATGACACAATATAACAGCAATGTTTAGGCAACTCATCTCACCCGATCTGCCCCAGGTAATATGTGAGAGAACAGAATGCAGGGAATACCTAAGCTTTGCTTTTGTCTGTACTTTTAAAGTTCACACCTGCTTATTACACCATTATACATTCATCTTATAGCTTAGTTAAAGCAATTACTTACTGAGATTAGAGAAAATATAAACCCTGACTACACTACATAGAGAACATTAATAGTTTTTACTGAAAAAAATAAATTAAAATTCCAGAATACAGTGCAAAAAAATACCATGGCTCTTGGAAACAGTACTGAAGACAGTGGAACAGTTAAAATGAAATCTTACCAAATGTCATGGGAACATTGTTTAGAGACTCTCAAGATAGATAATATTAGAAGAGAGATGACTAACATTTCATACATTCCTCTAGGAATATTTTTACTTACATTTCTTTAGAGAAGGAACTGAAACCACTTCATGAAATAATAAAACTAATTTATTGTGCCACTGTAAAATCAATATAAATCTTTGACATTAAAGGTAGCTGAGTTCCCTTTGGCCACACATGTTTACATTCTAAGTACAGAAGCAATATTTCAACACTAGAAGCCCATGATTTCACTTTGTGTATTATTTCTCTAAAAATATTGTTGGGGGTTTCAATTTTGCATCCATTTATTCATCTTTCTTGCTTAATACAAACCTACTTTGTTTAAAAAAAAATGTACAAATCACAGTCAAAGAAGAAAGCCAAAGATGAAGACAAGGAAAAGAGCACTAAAGCCCAAGTTTGAGGGATAAAGTAAGATTCAAGACATCCAACGTGTTCATGGTAGGAGTGGCTGAGGGTTTTAGAAGCAGTCTGGGACATAGAGCATAAGGCAGAACAAGGCAATAGTTAATACTGGTTACAAGGTATATTACAAAAGAGACAAAGGATGGATTTTACTGTCTGGCAGCTAACAGGTCTAGGATGGATCTTCAAGATCAACATAGCTATAAAAACGGATTTCTATCTTAGATTAGAGCACTATTTCGGAACGACTACTATCAAGCTTACTTGACCTAATATTTTACAGTCATTAACCTATTAAAATGATTTATCATGTAATCTTTGGAAAATGGGATGCAAAATATGTGGTAGAGGTAAAGGTTAGGGCCAGAACATAAATCATACATAAGGTGAAACATCTAGAAGATGGTACCTGGCAGCCTGAGGCAATTAATGTCTCAAAGGACAAAGTGTAAACATGATTACAGTTGTCTTTTCCTGCATAAAAATAGGCATTTCACTCAATGTATACATAATAATAAATCTTTGTGAATATTTTAGAACTGAAATGGGCTTAGTGAAAATCTTACCAGATAACAAAAAAGAACTTGGGAAAATCATATCTTAAGAAAACATTAACAAATTTTCAAAATGTTTTTACCAAGATCAAGTGTCAGACTTAAATATATCCTCAGAATTTCAGTAGAAAATGTTGCAAAGGTTTTAAATGCTATTGCAAACTGTTCTCCATACAAAATAAATACAAATATGCACAAATCTTTTATAATCCTACCTGAAATTAGTGAGTTTGTGATTTAAAAGAAGTATATGATTTAACTAGAAGATACATGTCCACAGCCTTCATGCATAAAAATATACTAGCATTATGGTTCACAGGAAAGAAAAAAAAACTATCATTTCCTGATTAAATGGATGTAATTATCTAAATTTTAATTTACTATGATCTTTGGGAGGGAAATGAATACCCAGAGGCCAATAAAGAATTACAACTAGAAATGTTAAAGCTTTGACATGGTTATTAGATTTTAGACATTAATGAATGGACCATTATGATGACAAATACTATTTGTTTAATCTCTGAAGCAAAAGAAATATTAATTTTACAAACCAATTTTTTAAATTATGAAATATTTGTGGTTTTGATTAGCTAAAAAGTTTAATCCTTATATTCAAATTTTTCTTAGTTTTAAAATGACATATAAAGAAATTCAGTTGTATAACTTTTAAGAAAAATAAAATAAATTAATAAGAATTGTAGCTTATTAAATTAAAAAAAAATGTATTTATCAAACCAAAGAAACATCCTGTCACTCTTAGGACCTGATCACAATGAAATGACCTAAAGTGTTAAAAATGGTGACTTATTTCATGAGGGTAAACGTGCTTCTTGACATTGCCTTAGGATATTTGCTTTAAAAGCCTCCTGTTCACCGTTGGGGCTAAGTAAACCATAATCTAGCCCTTGTACTCATTATTATAAACAGAAAATCTTGATGTCACAGTTGGTGCTAAGTTAATCATAATCTAACCTTTGTTCCCATTATTACAATTAGAGACTCTATGTTATTAGAAGGGCACTGAAAGGAAACATGAAACAGCTGGGTACAGGCCATTGCTTACCACTAGTTTGCTGGAATGCTTTGGGCTCATCACCTAATCTTTGACTCTAATTGTTTTCAACTCTGTAGTGAGAGAATTGAATAAGAGAATTTATTATTAGGATTTTCCATCTGAACTGATAAAGTACCAATTAATGAAAAAGAACTATAATAGACTGCTACTAGATTTAATAATCTATCACACACCAATGACTTGATAAATCAACCAACACAGCTGGTTATAAATACAATGGAATGTAATACTTTTACTTAAACTTTGATAGTTGTCTGGTAAATTTTTAACTACGTATTTAACTGTCAGCTCTTGTTAGTACTTTATAACAAGAAATTTTTTTTAAATATCTAAGATAGAGGTCAAAAACCAACAGCCTATGAATTAAATCTCTTCAGCAGTTGATGTTTAGTGCTCACTGTTTGTTTAAAAGAAAAAATATATAAACTTTTTAAATTAGGAAACTTACTATTTAAAAAATATGAATTCTATCCTTTTCAGAAAAAAAAAGGAAAGTTTAGAAACACTGGTCCAGTCATTAGCATAAAGAAACAATTTGTGGGTAGTGAGCTGCTGGGGCCTTTGGGTAGAGAGGAAGTTTCCACCTCAGTCCCTACCCAGCCTCACTTTCTGTTTTACTATGTAGGCTTTTGGTTTGTAAATGTTAATCTATTTCGGAGATTCATCAAGGGATCAATCTGAGTTGAGAGAATAAAGTAACATGAGACTTGGTCCTAGAGCATTTCACTGGGGACAGTGATGTCCTTCAGGAGTTCTAGCAGAAGGTATGTAATCAGCAACCTTGACTGTTACGTTTTTCTATTTGCCATTAAGAAACATCTCATCTTAGTAATATGTCAACAAACTTTCTTTCCTCAAATATGTGCAGACAAAAGGACATTACTCCATTTTTTTATTTGTTCAATAGAAATATACAGCATCTGAGCTTTATGTACTTTTGAATTGTAGCAGTAAAAAATTAGCTGCGTGAACAGGAACTAAGAGACAGACTGTGCACTATATTTCCTGCTCATATGTTGTCTCAGCTGTTTTTGCACTTTACAGTTTCAGCTGAAGAATGTCCATTTATCACGTAATGCTAATCAGTTATCATTCTACTCTACATTTTGTACAAAACATTGCTGGGAAGTCTGTTCTGGATTTGATGGATAGCCAGAATGGGACAGCACATAACCAAAATAAGGCATAAATACTCACAGATGTCTGGTCATACAGATGAGTTAAAATCAAAGAAAATTAAGCTGGATAAGACAGACATGATCACAGAGCACATCAGGGGAGCATAAACTTGCTTTTTCTTCACCTTTCTCATCCAAATGGGCTTTCTTCTCATTAAAATAAATATTCAAACCAGAAGGTCTTTCATTTGTTTCCTTAAACTAGTAGATTTTCCCCCCCAAATGTAAACCTCACATCAAGAAGACAAAAAGCAGAAATCCTGTTTATTACCAAAGATATCCAAAAAGCCGTCCAAATCCAAATTAGAGCATATGGTGCAAATTCCCCCTCTTATATCCTCCAGCATTCCTTACCTCACCCCCTCATCTCACTCTTGCTCTGGTTTGGGAAAACCATATTTTTTTACTCAAAAGCCACGGAAGAAAATTTTTGCTGCTCCAAAATAACTGTCTAGCTGAAAATAAAGCAGTATTTTACTGTCTCCTTATTCATTCAATGATTTCATATTTTTGTCAAGCAAAATCTGATTATTATAAATGTTTCTCACATCTTAATTTTATTGTTGAATAATATTATTCTTTTCATATATTGTTATTTGTGTATCAACCTTTTGTTTGTTTATACTACTGGTATCCTTTTAACATTGCCAATCAACCTTTACTCTCATAGCTACCTATGAAAATTATTCCATATGAAATAGACTCAGCCTGAGCTTGTTTCTATAGCTCTAATATTTTTGTCTATAAAAATAAATGACTGCTGTTTTCTCTTGTATGCTTTCAAGTACTGAAAATTTAAAATTAAAGAATGGTAGCTGTTTTCTTCTTGGGAATTGTCCTTTCACATTGTGATACTTCAAAATGCAAAAGTAAATATGTTTCATGTGGATATTCTGTTGTATGATTTGCAATTCATGCATAGATATGAATTCAGTCCTCTTTAAGTTGTATTGTTTCCAAATTTCTTGGTAGATTTACCTTATAATAATGTTTACCTATATATAGGATACGTTTAAAGTATTGGATATTTGCTCAACAAATGTCAAGATTTCAAATCAAGCAGTAACGGTAATCTAAGAAGGAAGGTTGAAGAGTAGACAGCTTTGCAGATTTAAACTCCTAATGCTAGATTTGTAAATGGCAATCTGGTCACTTCAGCAAACTTGTAAAGAGTAAGGTAAGGGTTATAACAGGGAAGACTCAAAGGAATCATCCACTTCAAACTGATGTCTTCTGAAGTAATTTTTCAGCACAGATTTTGGGATATAAATTTCTTTATAGTTTATTTTGAGTTGGAATTGCTAGCAAGAAATCAACTGAACGTATATATGGCTATGCTTTCTTTCCAAGAAAGAATGATGTCATCACATTATGAGGCAGAAAAAAAGTGTCATTTCTCAAATCTAGCAGCCATTCCTCATATACATGACCACTAATTCTATTTCACTCTTTAATAGAATTGTACAAATCTTGCCAATACTTTTAAATGATTTAGCAAATAAAGACCTGTTCTTCAGGTTCAGATATTTTAAGAAGATAAAGGGAAGTTGTGAACTATAAGATGTTAATGGCATAGTCTACCCAGTTGGTAGCAAAGGAGAAACATAGCAAGTAAAAGGAATCATATGAAAATTGAAAATAAGCAAAATATTATTAATTTGAGACATATGTTTTAGAAATTTTAAATAGTCATCTGATGATTTATACATAAATTTAAGACAGAACCTACTTAATTTATGTATTTATTACATTAAAAAATGGTATTTATTCAGTACACAATTACTGAGGAACCCCTCTGTGTAAGGCACTCCACTACATGTGAAAAACAAGTTATTAGAAGCTCAGGATTCTAGAGTCAAGGCAAATTAATTTCAGCTTGATTTGAGCGCACAGAGCTTATGAATTGTTGCTTCCTCTTTGATAAAATCTCAGCTTGGGATAACTCATAATATAAACTTAGGATCAATATTAATTCACTAGTACTGTACAAGTCACTAGTAAATGCTAGCAACACAATTTCTACGCAAAGAGCAGTAAAACTATACCACAAAACTGAAGGAAACATAAAAAACCTCAATGCTGCATAATAATGTTTTTTTGCTATTTTGACAAACATCTTAAATGTATTAATTTATAATCATTTATTGCATAAATGGTTTTGGAACACCTACCCTGTGACATATTTCTGAGCTAAGCATAAAGGTCCAACAAACTAGGGAGGAAGACAGACAGGAAAACAAGCAGTTTCAGTATAAGGTAATGAATCAAAGGAGGCATCCCAGAGAAGATGGAGAGGAGGGGCCATGCTTGGGGATTTCGGATTTTATCCTGTAGACAATAGGAAGGCACTGAGGATATGTAAGCTTGGAAGTAATTTAATACGTTTTACATTTTAAAAAGATGACTCTGATTGAAAGTTTTAAAAATATAGGACTAGAAAGATAGAAGATTAGAAGCAGAAAGGTCAGTTCGAGGATTCTTTCAGGAAATGAGATGAAAAAGAATAGTGTCTGGAACTAAAGCCATGATTATAAAGATAGAGATAATGTGAGGTGAAACAAAAGAGATAGAAAAGATATATTAAAGTGATGGATTTGATGTTGAGATTGGTGAAGAGAATATTATAGTTGACACTGAGGAATCTGCATGACAATTCATATTCACTAAATGTAAAACTCATTCACCAACATGAATACTCATCACATATATTTATCATTTCTATACCTAAAATTGTCTTAGGAATTTGATATGTAGGTTATCCTTTCAAAAAATTCAAATATTGATCCATTCTTCATTCATGTGTTCATTCAGTTATTAGTTTGTCAATTATTAATGGAGAATCTTCTGAGTGTTCCACACTATATTAGGGTAAGTAGGATGTAATAGGTTGAAAAGAGAGAAAAGAACTGAGGGAAGACCGTGTGCAAATGTGATAAGAGGGACACAACATGTACAATGAACTTAAAGGTAGATTAGAACTGAAAACACAAAGGAAATATGATGCAAGTAGAAGCTGCTGGAGGAACCATGCTGAGTCCTATTTTCAACATATTACTTACCATTGATTTAAGAAAAACTGGCAAACGTCTAAGAATTTTAAACAGAGGAGGAAAGGTGCCATCACTACATTTGTGTTTTGAAAAGATTCTTCTGGCTACAATGTGAAAAAATGGAGTGAGAATTATTAAGCATATAAATAGGAGAGTGATTTTAGGATATATATTTAATCGTATTATGCAGCAGGATGGTAAAGTGAAGAATATGAAAAAGAAGATAAAGACATTTAGAAGACAAGCTACAAAGCTTGGTGAAAAATATAAAAGGATGGAGAAGAAAGAGGGTTATCAAGATTTCTGGCTTAAATTACTACACGGATAGAACAACCATTCATGGAGATAGACCACATTGGAGGGGGCAGTTTCAGATGGAGAAAGATCAAATTTTTGAGGTTATTTTAAAATCTGCAAGAAGAAAGATCTCCTAAGCAGTTGGATACACAGTGTGTTCCAAAAAGACTGGTATGTTTGACCTGAAAAAGATAAGTGCTTCTATTTTCTCTGCAAAGTAGAATATAACATCAGGGATGGAGCAGGAAGTAAAGGAAGTTGGAGTTTGTGAAGAAAAAAAAAGTTTTAAATACTTGAATGAATGAATTGGCCAAAGAAGTGTAATAAGGATGGCAAGCAATGTGGAGATAAGCATCATCTATGTATAGTGGAACTGGTTTTCACTGGACTTTCTCTTTCAGTGTTGGGATATAGACAAGATATAACTGAGTGCATCCATGGCAGGGGAGTTATCGTACAGACATGTTTTTTTTAAAAATGAGAAACAAGGGTTTGATATATTTGTTAGAGTACAATGAAATTATTAATCATTAAATTTAATTTTAATAAAAAGAACAATGAAGGAAGAAGAAGTCTGAAGCACTGGGAAAAATTAGAGTTATAAATGTTTTCTGATGGTGCCAAGGAAGAATGAAAATGGCAGTAGGAGAAAAAGCAAGGTGGAAGCGAGCAAGGTGACATTTACATTTTGGAGATGGAGCATTTATAAGTGATGATCAGGTCCAAAGGGTGATTGTGGAAGAGAGACACTGAAGCAATCAAAAACTGCCTAAAACAGGTTATTGGAGGGTGATACTTCGAGGTAGCTTTGAAATTATTCAAGGTGAGGGCAAGGCTTATAAATAAAGTGCTTACATTTTTGCTAAATAAGGAAGAATAATCAGGTCAGAGATTATTAGCCACCAAGAGTCAACAGAAGCTTGATTTTCAAAGGTGCAAGAATGAGTAGGAGGGTGTCTCAGGCTGAATTGGTGCCCTCCCTCTCAAATCACATGTTGAAGTCCTAACCCTTAGGACCTCAGAATGTGACTATATTTGGAGGTAAGTTCTTTAAAAGGGTAGTTAAGGTTGAATGCGGTAATTAGGGTGGGCCCTAATCCAAAACGACTGATGTCCTTATAAGAAGAGACAATTAGGTCACCGATGGCCACAGAGGGAAGATGATGTGAAGATGGAGGGAGAAGACAGCCATCTCTACAACAAGGAGAGACCCCTCAGAAGAAACAACTCTGCTGACACCTTCACCTGGGCATTCTAGCCTCCAGAACTGTGAGAAAGTAAATTTCTGTTGTTCAAGCCACACAGTCTGTGGTACTTTGTGGTGACAGCAAACTAATATAGAGGAATTAGAGGAAGAATGACATGGAAGTAGCAATAGAGAGCTACTAACCCCTACTGCTGGCCCTGAGTTACATGGAATATGGTAAAAGAAATGAAACCCACTTAAAGCTATACTACAGAGGAAATTCTCGGAGTTTCAGTTATGGCAAAGAGGCAGAGTAGTATTCAGCAAAATGTTCGAGGATATAGAGGGTAATATAGATACCTTTCAATTTCCAATAATTGGAACCCAATTCTAAGGAAGAAAGTAATCAAAGGAGTTCAAAGTCTCCTAGCATCTGGGGTCAGGATATATGCCAGTGAGCATTAACGCTTCTAATAGGTACTCCTAAGTACACACCACATTGTTTAATTAACTGTACCATTTAGATCAATCCAGATTTAGATAGTCAATTTAGATAGCAGCTGGTCTGGCAAAGAACAGAAAGAAAGTTAACAATCTCTGTCTTTCACATTTCTTCTATTTTCATACTGACTAAAATATGGGATACTTAAAAAAAAAGATTTGTTATACATTCTCAGTAAGAATAATGGGAAAGGGAAATAAAAATGAAGGCAGATACACTAATTTTTTTATTTATTTTTTTATTTTTTTTCAGACTTTATTTTTTTTTATTTTTATTTTTTCCACATTTTTTTCTCTGTGATTTATCATAACATTTTGTGTATATTTCCCTGTGCTATAGTGTAATCTTGTTTATCTATTCTACAATTTTGAAATCCCAGTCTATTGACCTATGGAAAGTCAGAAATTTCCTTAGGAGAAAGCTAGAGGCTAAGCTAGACAGATATTTTAAAAAAAGGAAAAATGATATACCCAACTACAAATTCTTTTAAAGATGAGTGTAGAAAAGTGAACATATCAGAATTGTTTTCTTAGAGAACATGCTCAGGACTCACAGCAACATAAAAGAATAATAAGATTTCCCAAAGTAAACTGAATTGACTTTCCAAGAGGGAGACAAAACAAAGACACTTTTGAGGCTCTCTCTGAAAGCATAGAAAAGATTTAGTAATTGGAACAATCGGGGAACTTATTTTTCATGAATGGATCACTTTCATTAGATGTGAACATATCTGAAACAGGGAAAGCTGGAAAATCATGGATGAATATTTCCAAAACCATTTAGTAGTTTCAAAGGGATAGAGTTATCGCACATGGGGAATCAGATCTGCCCTATGTGAAGGCTCAGGTAAGATGAAAGGGAGACAGAAGAAAGACCAAATCCACTAAAAAGAAGCCAGATGAGACAATTTTGTCAAAGACTGTTTTGCAAATTTAGCTCCTATGTAAAAATGCCACAAGCAGGAAGAGGATAAGGAGGTTTTGTTTTATTTATTTTGTTTGCTCCTTGGCTGGTTTGTTTAATGTAACAGATGCTTTGGAGAGACCTACTATTCATTGGCTTTCAAAGAAACCAACAAAGCAGAATATAGAAGAGTATTCTCACGGAATAAATGTCTAAACCTGAAACAAAAAGAAAATAATAATAATTTTACCAATAATATGGTATTCTTCCTATAAAAAACCAAACAAGAAACCTGTGCAATTAAAAAGTAGATTGGACTTTTTTTAACTTAAACTTTTGAGAGGACTGGGGTAAATCAGGAAAAAAATGGAAGCCTTGGAAAATGGAATCCTTGCTTTACAAGTAAAGGAAGTAGAAAATGTTTTTCTGGTGCTTCTGAAATAGCTAATAAAAGAAATTATGGCTTGGAAAATTAAAACTCTGACAGGAAACACAATTTTGTGGAGCAGCAAAAAATATATATAGTTTTTATTCCCTGAGTTGCTGAACACGTAAGTTTAGAAATGTCAATAACAGCATCTTAAATTCAGGAATCTGTCAAGAATGGCCTCCAGTTAGTTCAGTGAGAGTACCTGGAGAAAGCCTCCTTAGAAGGTAGAAGTAGTAGGTCCTACAGCACAAGGCAAAAAATAGGGGATCCATTTGTGTTTAAAAAAATAGACAAGAGCATGTGTTGGCTTGTGTGGAATCAGGACAATTAATGTCGCTTGAAGAGTTAGCTGCTACAAAGGCAAAGCATCCTACTTACGAGTGAAGATGGAGGCTCTGATACCAGAAAGAGCTCACACTAAGGTCAGCTTTGGATGGTGGAGCTAATGCAAAACTTCCCATGGGAATTTTGGAACAGTGAAAAACAGGAAGAGTTTGGGGTTAGAAAATTTCCCCTAAGAGTGGAAGAAGGCTCAGACTAAAGCTACTAATATTAGCATAAAATTAAGACTTCTATTGCTGAAAGGGATAATATATATATAGATGAATTCAGGATTTAACATCTTTGAAATTGGATTTCTCCAATCAGCAAGGGAATTTCATTTTGTATTATAATTATATAATTATATTATAATTGTATTACAATTATATAATTAAAATGTGTGTGTGTGTGCGCACGCACCTGTATGTGTGTGTGTCAACCAGAAGCCCAAGATGGACCGAGGACTGTCTTTAAAGAAAGACTACTGGCTCCTCCCTACCAAAAGGAAGTATCACATCCTGGATGACTGTAGACTCTCTGGGTAATCCAGTGTGCTAAGACAGGACAGAGGATCAGGGAGCATTGGGGGGAATATGTCCCCCTACTCACAGATAGCAGAGCAGACTAGAATAGTGAATGAAAACATAGTCATGATTTCTAATTTCACAAGTTATCAACTTGTTGAGCTTGGATAAGTTACTTAGTCTCTTGCTTAGATTTTTCATCTTCAAAACAGGGTTAATAAGTACATACCTCAAACGATTGTTTTGAGGATTAAATTAAGGTACCCAGTATATAATAAGTATGCAATCAATTTTGGATATGATTAAACTTATTATCTTATGTCAGATTAATCACCCTTTTGTCAACTGATACCAAATTCTTTTTCCTCTGTCCCACCCTCACACTCTCCCTTGGACAAAATTACAGCAAAATGGCAAAGAGCACTGGCTCTGGAACCAAACTGTTTAGATTCAAATCCCAGCTCATAACATGATTTGGGGCAGATACCCTCATTCGACCTCAATTTTCTTTTATGTGCTTACCTTGCAGAGTTGTTACGTGGATTCAATGAGTTACTCTATGGGAGGTGCTTGGAAACTACATATATATAGCATGCGTGTTTTAGAGTGCTTGAGATACACTATGTAAGCATTACTTTCATCAGTATTATTGATGAGAACCTGGGCATTTCGTGGATCTCATTTTTCCACTGTGCTTTAAAGACGAGAGTCCCATTCCATCTTTTCTCTTGAGCTTTGTGCTCACTGCGGCCTGGCTGTAGGGAAACATGCCCACCTCCTAGGGTGGCCCTGCCTCACTCGCTGTCTTAGATTTCTTCAGCAGCAGAGGTGGGGCAGAGTAGGAGATCCCATTTTGGCCCTCAGGCCTATGCCAAGGCACTGATTTAGAATTTTCCCCAGTAATAAGATTGTTTGTTTCCTTCCTTGAAGAAAATGATGTAACATAAAATGTTCCCTCCTTTTCTTCTTTTTTTAATGAAATCACAAAACCCAATGTTAATATATTCTCATTTGGAAGAACTAAAATGTTTATTGCAGCTGACTACCCTAAATGATTGAATTAGTTGGAAGATTCTATAAGGGCATGACTTTCTGGAAGCAGAAGTGTCAAGTTTACCTCTTCCCTATTATTCCTTTTAAAAAAGAAAACACGTACTCTTAATTTATATTGGATGGAATCCATGAACTCATACAGAATTGAAAGCATTGTTTGAATATTAAAAAAAAGTCTAATATAATATAGTCCAGTCAGAAATACTATTATTTACCAGTTCATAACATTGAAGCATCAATTTTGGACATTCTGGATTGCAGCTCTAGGTGTAGATATAATGTGCTCTGATAATAAGACTCCCCAAGTGCTGCCATCTTTCATTTTACATAGTTTACACTTGGATCAGTAAAATTCATTCATAGTCAAAGAACACATTTAACACATATACTGACAAACCCTCTGCTTGACTTTCTCTGCTGAGTTTCATACTCAAACCCATGAACTCTTCAGTAGTTAGCAATGTGTAAAAATAAGATCAGTTAACCTCTCAAAGCTTGATTGCCAAAATAGATTAAGCACTGCTCCCTTAAAGTTTCTTGGCTGGAGGACACTGTCTTAAATATGGCAAACCTCCCTGCATATGTATCACATAGACTAGAGAAGTTGAAAGGGCATAACCAACAGTATCTGCCTTACCTTTTTAGTTTACCTTTGTAAACTGCTTTTACTGCTTGGTGTCAAATATCCAACAGGGTTCTATCAAAAGACTACTGCAAAAAAAGTGTAAGTGTAAACAGTGAGAAACTTTTGGGGGGGAATTGATCACAAATAACAAAATAAGCATTTTTAATTGTAGTACAGTTGATTTACAATGGAAAATATTACAGAGAACATATATAGTATAAATAGATTAAATTACTATTTTTCATATAAAAACTCTTGGGTAGACATGAAATTGTTAACAGATGCTACCACCCAGAGCTTAACAACTATGAAGACTTCCTCTTTACATATTTTTATATTTTAATATCCTACAATTAAGTATATATATAAATATATATGTGCATTCTTCCAAATGAGAGTACAAAATGAGAAAAGAATGGGTCTTTGAAGATGATTTTCTCCAGTCCTCTGATATTCACTGCCATTCTAACATGGATTATGTAAAATTAACTAGTGAATATTTAAAGTAGTTTCATAATCTCAGAAAGATAAAGGAATGTATGCAGAGCAAATCCACTTAGAAAAGGGCAGAAAAACAGAGTATTGGATAGTGCTTAGTGAAGAACTGAACGAGAGACATGTGGTGGGGTAAATAGAAATCGGACAGTAATTTGCCTAAGTCCCAACTTTTGCTGTTAGCTAGGCTTACTATTCAAATTTTGGGGTGTCTTGCAACATTTACAATAACCACTGACACGCCAGAATTAAGAGGATGGAGTTCTCATATCAAAAGAATAAGCTGATATAGCTCTTTCGTATTTTTCTGCACCAAAATTAAAATTATGTAAATTGGTATCTTGCTTTTGTACCTGTTAATAGAATAAAGCATCGAATTTCTGGCATTTTTTCTGATATCTAGAGTTAGCACAAGCCATCTCTGTGGGCAGTTTCAACAATAAAACAACATCAAGCAATGTAATTGTTGCTTGAAAAAGCCAAAAGATGCAATTAAGAAAAGATTCTCACAAAAGCAAATAAAGGGGAAAGCACCTCTCTTACCCAACCACAAGCCTCTCTTGTAATTCATTCATGCTCCCCTTCCCTGTTGTTATCCTATCATCAAAAGTTCTACATCTGAAATTCAAAGCAACCTTAAATTAAACTATATAGAGGCAACTAAATGTTAGCTTTTCACTTCCCATGACTTCCGCATTTTATGCATTTTCCTTTTTAACAAATGACTTGCATTTGTGCTAAGTGACTAAAATTGAGTTCTCCTTGTTAATCACTTGATGGTGGGGGTGTGTGGGGGTGTGTTTAATTTATTGCATAGAGTAGCACTGAGTATGCAAGGAAAAATATTCTGGTGATCATAAGGTCTTTAAAAGGCACTGGCTCTAAAGCAAATGGTTAATACTTTTCGCCTGTATGGTGAATAAACTTTGACTAATATTAATAGATCTTATAAACATCTAGTCATGAACTGGTTTTTAAATCTGCTTTCCCATTCCAAACTGTACAGATATGCAAAGGGTTTCTTATTTGGAAAAATGAGGTACATTACTGAGTAACTATTGAGCTGCCTGTGATGTAGCCAAAAAATACAAATAGTTCCACTTACCGAGGTCTCTCCTGAGGATTCTAAAGACCACAATTTGCTGCCTTCTAATTCTGGATTTCTGGAATAAAAATAAGACATCTTTGGAATGAAGGAGGTTTATAATCTATCTGTAAGGCTATTGCCAGAAAATAAAGCCCATTTAATTTCATTTAACATTCAGAGTGGCATTTCTTGATGAGAAATTTGATCCTACTGAAATTATATGGCAATATTTTGTTGAGTTTCAATCCTGTAGGAAGAGCTCATTCCACTGCACTTTCGTCTAATTGAATATTTTCCACTGACAGTCAAACTAAGACTGTATTATTTGGCCAACAGCCAGATATAAACTTTTGAAGTGTTCTAAGTGTCCTGTTCGGAATACTCCAAGACTGCAGTAAATTTGTGAAGCCAAGACTGGCTGACATTGGCTCAGGAAATCCATTCTTGAACCTTAGTGATCTGTAGGAACTTTTTCTCTATTCTATCATATAAGCTACATGACTCTACACAAAGCTGTTTATTGTATCAGGTGATCACCATTAGGGGTACATTCTAATCATTAAAGGCAAGTCTGAATGCTTCTCTCAGATGTATATTCCTGAACCACAAAAACATACTTGTATGTACACACATTACACATGCATACCCATATACACATGATTGATGGAGTATTACATGAGGTAATGTTGAAAAATGTCTATATATTTATATATAGTGTGTGAGTCTCATATTTTTTTCAAATATACATTACATACTCACATACATATAGAAGTCTGTATATACATAAATAATTCTGAAAAGATACATTAGAAATTATTATATAGAAAATACTCTGGGAAGTGTGACTGGGGAGTTGGAGAGTTTATAAGCAAAATCTCTATTTTCACCATACGCTTCTTCAAGTTGCTAATTTTATTTTGAGCAGTATTTACAATTTTATATTTTTTAAAACTAATTGTAAATATTTATGTACAGGATTAAAGATGTTATTAATCTTGATTTCAGATAAATAAGCAATTGATTTTCTATAAAAATCAAGGAAAATCCCTAAAAGAAATTTTGTCATATTTATAGATCTAAACTCACTGGAAAAAAAGTGTTTTTCTTATGTTGTATATATCCACTTAATGCAGATTTAACTTTTATATAAAGCTTTTTTTAAACTTTTATGGAATATTTAACCCAGAGAGCACAGACTCACAAATATTTAGACATACTGATGACAATGTTCTCCTACTCTCAGCTAATTAAGCCATATTTTCTACAGTGAAGTGGTTACTCTCTACCAATACTGGAAACTTCATCTCCTTGCAGAGGACTCACAAATGAGTTAATGAGAACCAGTAATGTCTCCAAAACAATTTTAAGTCATTTGAGGACTGTTACCATAAGAAGTTGGTACAAGAGGGGATATATATGGTCATAACTGAGCTACAAATGACAAATTCAAGGTATCTCAAATATGAGATAAAATACTCTCATGGGTAGAGTGTAGACAGAAGTCAAACAGGTGTGCCTCAATTTCAGGGAATATGTTCTTTGCTTTAAGAGATCAGTGAGAGTCATAAAAATAATTTCCCTTCAGAAAATCTACGAAGAGAGTGTCCAAAGTGCAGTAACAAAAAATTGAAGGAGAGAAATATGCTATGAGGACAAGAAACCAGGCTCTTTGTTGATCCTTTACAGCAAGATTATATTCCACCAAAACTCAGCCTAGAAACTAACTCCTTTGGTAGAGTCCAGAATCTCTGTGTCAGTCCAGTGGTCAACTCTGTCATCCAGACATTCTTTCCACCTAAAAAGACCTCAGATCTACGCACTTTTTTTCTCAAAGAATTCCAATATCCCTTTCCTCCTCCCTCATAGTTTCCCTTATTATTAACATGCATTAGTTTGGCACATTTCTTATAAATGATTAACCAATATCGATACATTATTATTAGCTAAAATCCACAATTTACATTAGAATTCACTCTTTCTGTGTTAGTTCTATGGGTTTTGACAAACGCATGATGTCATTTATCCACCATTACAGTATTATACAAAATAGTTCCACTGCTCTAAAAATTACATGTGCTCCACCTATTCACCCTCCCCTATCTCCATCCCTCCAAACCTCTGGCAATCACTGACATTTTTTACTGTCTCTTTAGTTTTGCCTTTTCCAGAATGTCAGATAGTTGAAATTATACAAAATGTAGCCTTTTCAGACTGGCTTCTTTTTCTACACAAGTATGCATTTAAGCTTCTTCTGTGTCTTTTCATGACTTAGTAATTCATTTTTTAATCACTGCCATCCTTCCTTTTTTTTTTCTCCCATTCCTTCTCTGAGTTTAAATGCTATCTCAAGTTGGTGGTTGACAGCTACATTGTTCTTCCTTTCTGCCTTTTGTTGGGAAACTGAGCTACAGAATATGTAGTTTTAGTTTCTCACATGCAACATTGTCTGTTTCTTCCTTAAGCTTTCTGCTTTTCTGGCACCTCTTAAATGAAACATCTGCTGGATACACTTGGACCTCTGCTTACTCCACAGACCACTTCCTTGCATCCTGACACTACAATCTATGCTTGGAATGGGAGCAGATCTGATCCTAAAAGTATTTGTGGAAAGAAATAAGGGAACTCCTAATATTACCTTTGGCTTTGTGAATTTAGATGCATTCAGCTATAATCATTGAAGCAGTAAAAACAAGTCTTAATCTTGGAAATCTTAAATCAACAGTGTGGAGTTTGGACCCAAAAAAAGTTGGGAGTGGAAACTGAGGAAAAAAAAAAAAACAGCATAAACTTCAAGGCTCTCATTCAGATCTTAAATAAAAGGAGCCAAGTTCTTTATAAGATGAGATTTCTGTTGAAGGTATAGATCATTTTTAATACTCTTCTGAGTGATTACCATATAAATCAATTTATTAAAGTATTCTGTAATAGTTTTCAATACATAGTTGATACATATTATGATCATAATGTTACATATTATTAGCAATGTCTTGATATCCTAAAGTTAACATGTTATTGTAAGTTAAGTTTTTATATCTATCTAACCTCTACTTTGAAATTTATCACAGGTTGATGGCAGAAAATTCATTCAATAAATATTGATAAATTATTTATTTTTTAGGTCCTACCTACATTTAAAATCTGCTAAAAAAAAGTAATGTGGCCTATATTTGGAAACTGAAAATTTCTAAATACCAGGAAATCAGACAAATATTAATCTGTTCATACTTTAACTTCTTACAATATGATGACTCAACAATGGGTAAAAACAGGGAATAAAAACCTACAAAACTGAGGAAAGGGATATGTTAGGCAGAATATGCACCTTCCCCATCAAAGATGTCACTAAGTCCTAATCCCTTGAATCTATGAACATGTTACCTTACATGTCAAGAGGGACTTCACAGAAGTGACTGAGTTAAGGTTCTCAAAAAAAGGAGAATATTCTGGATTATCCAAATGGGCCCAAGGTGATCACAAGTTTTCTTATAACAGGGAGGCAAGAGGGTCAGAGTTTTAGAAAAGGAGGTATAAGAATGGAATTAGAAGTCAGAGTGATGCTGTCAGGAGCCAGGGAATGTAGATGGCTTCTAGAAGCTGGAAAAGGCAAGGAATATATTTTCCTCTACAGCCTCCAGGAGAACTCAAGCTATCAGGCATCTTAATTTTAGCCTCGTGAGACTCATTTCAGATTCTGACCGACAGAACTGTAAGATAATATAGTAGCAGGTATACCTCATTTTATAGTACTTTGATTTATTGTACTTTGCAGATACTGTTTTTGTTTCGTTTTGTTTTGTTTACAAATGGAAGGTTTGTAGCAATCTTGCATTGAGCAAGTCTATCAGCACCACTCCTCCAACAGCATTTGCTCACTTTCATCTCTGTGTCACCTTTTGGTAATTCTTACAATATTTCAAACCCTCCACCAGCAGAAAGATTGTAACTTCCTAAAAGCATAGATGATGGTTAGCATTTTTTAGCCATAATGTATTTTTTAATTGAGGTATGTACATTTTTTTAGACTTAGTGCTATTGCAGACTCAGTAGACTACAGTATAATGTAAACGTAACTTTCATATACATTGGGAAAACAAAAAATTCCTCTGACTCGCTTTTTTGTGATATTTGCTTTACTGTGGTGGTCTGGACCTGAACCTGCAATATCTCTGAGGTCTGCCTGTATGCTATTTTAAGCCACTAAGTTTATGGTAATGTGTTACAGCAGCAAAAGGAAACTAATACAAAAAATAACATCTGCCAGTCATTTGCTTGTTTCTTCTCAGAACTGTCTGAACCTCTATCTCCAGCTCCTTTTTCTCTAGCTTCTAGGGAAATGTAGCCAACCGAAGGGTGGGTGGGTGACTGGACAATGGAGGGCAGCAGGGATCTAAAGTTCTGCCTGTCTTCTTTGATTCAGGAGAGTTCCTTCCGGGCTGTGCTCCCTCTCTCATGCCAGCTCCTTCAGGATAGCTCTGCCTTGCTTATTTAAAACTAGACGTAATCGTTCATATATCCCAGATATATTAATATCTGGAGAGCAGATATTTTAAGATATTTACAGATTTCTTTTATTTTACTGTCTTATGAATTATGTGTTGAAAGAAAAGTGTTTAAACCTTCACACTCTGTTCAAAATATTCTCTTAAATGTGTCCCAGCCTCCTTTATTCTGCTCCCCACACCATATCTTCCATTATTCCAAACTCAGATGCTTGTGCTGCCTAATGTTGCATTTTTGTAACTCATTATTATTTCTCTATTTCTTGGCTTATGTTTTAGCTTGAGATTTCCAACAACTGCCCTTTCTAGTTGGGTTTGAGCTTTTCTAAACCAGCACATCCCATCTCCTGTCCTTTAATACCACCATTTAACAGTCTCAACACTTTCAGGCTTCCAATGCACTGAACATGATCTCCACCTTTCAGCCTGTGTGCTCCATCAAGGCAATTGGTCGTAAAAGTTTTGACATGCACTTTTTAAAAAGATACAAAGATATTTTCATATTGTACATGCCGTGCATGCTGTTAACAGAAGTCTAGAGTAACACACCCAGTGATGTCATAAAATGATGAAAATGTACCACTAAATATTTCTTGATATTTTCATAGATACCTACTAAATATGTATTTTAATACAGATCTTAATAGAAAATAATTAAGAACAACAACAAAAATAACAGAGTAGTAAGTCTGTGGATGTCACTGAGTTGTCTAATTCTTACATTATTCAAGGCAGCTTGCTTGCCCTGTTTCTTTAAAATACTAAAGAAAAAAGTAAAACTTTAGAGTAAATCATTTTTCAGAAAATTTTAATGTTGATTTTTTCAGAAAACCCTGAAAATGAAATATTTACCTACCATAGGAAAGGATGTATTTTAAAATATTACTCTATTTTTCTTCTTAGAAATGACTATTAGCCTTCCCAGATATGACTTACAATTATATCATATCTCCCTAATATGGAAGAATGCATTACTCACAGACTAAATACAACATCAACACACTCTCTACTTCCTCTCAAAGTGAACTGGGATTTCACAGTAATACACTTTCACAATTTTTTCTCCTACATATGCTTATATGAATGTATAGCTTGTTTTTGCAGGCAAAAAGGAAAGTAGCATTAAGCTGTATTCAGTTTGAGTTCAATTTGGAACAAAAAAAATCTGAACAAACACGACTGCACAATTTGCATAGCGCTTTTCAAAAAGTAGCAAAATGTCCACGTATGATTGAGATTGGTCCCTAAATCCAAAATTACATCAACTCCAGGAGTTATGGTTACTTTCATTAGAAAGGTGAAAGTTGCCTGCTCAGTCAGATTACTTTCAGCAATATGCCAGAGCTTGTTGGCCATATGTTTCAAGTTGTAAGATGTCCTGTTAGAGTTATGGATGCAGTTTTGCAGTCAGGGAAATGACAGATTTCTCTCCCTTGAAGACATTAACTTTATTCCACTTTGTTCTAACACCGTGTGCAGACAATGAGAATGATATAGTAGTCTCCTGTTTTCTCAGTGAATATAATTCAAGATGAGTCTACTGCTACATTCTCACACAGCTTCTCTCTGACCTTTTAAATCCCAACTTGCTCTCAGCCTTGTCTTCCACCAGTGTTGTCTCTGGATTTATTCTTGGATTCATTTCTTATTCATTCAGCAATAATGGATTATTATTTATTCAATAATAAAACAGTATTTATTATCATCACATGCCAAAAAATATATTAATCTGTGTATCTAGTCATTTGAGAGTTACCGCACAAGCAAATGTTAAGTATAAACTTAAATAGACAACCAAAAAACACAATTAGTAACCATTTTCATATAGAACACTTCACACTGATAATGAAATTTCAAAATATGCAGATAATTTAATAGTATAATTTGCACTTATATCTCAGTCCAAAAGAGGACTCTTTCTACCCTAAATGCTGGAATTTTTTTCTTAGTCCAAATAAAGCTGATCCTTTAGCTTACGTTTTAGGTCTTCTTAGTAATTCATCCTCAAACAGACACACACTTAAGTATGTATTTCTTGACCCCAGGATCATGACAGCTCCCCAGTTCTTCTGTTCTACTTAAACATCTTCTCTTGCACTTTGCTGCAAATTTTGCTTCTCTAGTGCATGTCAATTAACACATAAATCTCTGTTGATTTTCACTAGGTCCTAATACAAAGTTCTATCTCATTTTCTTTTTCTTTACTGAGGTATTACTAACAAATAAAATTGCATATTAAAGTGTACAACTTGATGTTTTAAGAAATGTATATATTCTTTGTATCTGCCAGTATGTAGAGAAGATGTCCCTGCTGTCAGCTTAAACTCACTCTTACATTCTAGTTGTAGAAGGCAGACAATGAATAGTGAATCACAAGAATCATGATGCAAAAGATAGTTCAGATAGTAACACGTGTTTGAAGAACATAAAACAAGATACTATGATAGACTGTGAATGAGGCTGGGGGACCACATTAGTCTAAGGATGAAAGGAGGCCTCTCCAAGGAGATGACATCTAAGCTGAAACCTAAGTGATAAGAAGATGTCAACTATGCAAAGATTTTGCAGATTAACATCCAGATAGCAGGAAAGCTAACATAGAGAACCTAAGGCAGAATTAGTAGTATTTATTTTAATTAAGATTATTTTTATACACATTTTCACTTTTTAATGCAAATTTTTATTAGTATTGGTTTTAAAACAGCAACCAGATACAACTCAATATACCGAAATATGTTGTGTTTCTAGACTGTAATAACAAAACTATTAGAAAGAGAAATTAAAAAACAATACCATTTATAATTATGCCAAAAAGAATAAAATACCTGGGACTAAATTTAACCAAGGAAGTAAAAGACCTATAAACTGAGAACTATAAGTCATTGATGAGAGAAATCGAAGAATACACAAACAGATGGAAAGATATTCTATGCTTATGGACTGGAAGAACTATATTGTTAAAATGTTCATACTACTCAAAGCAATATATAGGTTCAATGAAATTCCTATCAAAATTCAATGAGATACACCACAGAAATAGAAAAAATAATTCTGAAATTTTTATGGAACCACAGAAGACTTCAATTAACCAAAGTAATCATGAGACAGAAAAACACAGCTGGAGGCAGGATGTTCTTTGATTTCAAAATATATTACAAAGCTATAGTAATCATAACAGTATGGTATGTGCATAAAAACAGATGCATAGATCAATGGAAGAAAGACAGAGCCCAGAAATAAACCCACATACATAAGGCCAATTAATTTATGACAAAGGAATCAAGAATATGCAATGGAAAAAGGACAAGCTCTTTAATAAATGGTGTTAGGAAAACTGGACAGTTGTATATAAAAGAATGAAATTGGTCTGATACAAAAAGTTAACTCTAAGTGGATTGAAGACTTGAATGTAAGGCCTGAAACCATAAAACTCTTAGACGGAAAAATAAGTGGTAAAGGGGACTCCTTGATCTCAGTCTTGGTGATGACTTTGTGGATTTAATCCCAAAAGCAAAAGCAACAAAACCAAACATTTAAAAAGTGGAACTACATCAAACTAAAAAGCTTCTGCACAACAAAGAAAACCATCCAAAAAAGGCAAAGTCAACATACTGAATGGGAGGAAATATTTGCAAATCAAATATCTGATAAGGGGTTAATATCCAAAATACCTAAAGAAATCATGTGACTCAATAGCAGTAAACCAATTGAGTGAAAAATGTGCAGAGGATCTGAATAGACATTTTTCTAAAGAAGACACACAGAAGGCCAACAGGTACATGAAAAGGTGCTCAACATCACTAATGATCAGGGAAATGCAAATCAAAACCACAATGGGATATCACGTCACATATTTTAGAATGGTTATTATCAAAAAGACAAAAAGTATCAAGTGTTGGCAAGAATGTGGAGAAAAGGGAACACTTGTTCCCTGTAGGTGGGAAGAGCCAACTACAGAAATTGTGCAGCCACTACAGAAAACAGTTTGGCAGTTCTCAAAAATTAAAAATAGAAGTACCATAAGATCCAGCAATTCCATTTGGGGGTATTTATCCAAAGAAAATGAAAATATTTACTCAAAAAAAATATGCACCCCTATGTTTATTGCAGCAGTATGTAAAAGAACCAAAGTATGGAAACAGCCTAGGTGTCCATCAATAAATGAATGGATTAAAACGATTCAGTATACACACACACACACACACACACACCCATGTAATGGAACATTGTAGAAGTGAATTTTGCCATTTTTGAAAACACGGATGGACCTTGAGACTATTATGCTAAGTGAAATAAGTCAGACAGAGAAGGACAAATACTGCATGGCCCCCTTGATATGTGGAATTTCTTTTTAAAAGAGCTTATAGATAGACAACAGATTGGTAGTTGTGACAGACAGAAGGTGGAGGGTAGAGAGAAGTGAGTGAAGGGTGTCAAATGGTACAAACTTCCAGTTATAAGACAAATAAGTTTGGGGGATATAATTTACAGCATGGTGACTATAGTTAATAATACTGTATTGTGTATCTGAAAGCTGCTAAGAGAGTAGATCTTAAAAGTCCTCATCACAAGAAAAAAGTGTTGGTTATTATATATGATGACAGATGTTAACGAGATTCATTGTGGTGATCATTTCACAATGCATACATGTATCAAATCATTATCTTGGACATCTGAAACTAATATAAAGTTATATGTCAATTATACCTCAAAAATAAATTAATTAACTAAGTAAAATGGCTATTTCTACAGCACAGGAGGCAGGGGAAGAGTGGCCCAACAATAGGACTGGAAGGATAAGTAAGTACAGTTCCCTACAGGGTTGCAGCCCATGGTGAAAGTGTTAGGTTTATTCTGCATGTAATAAACCTTTCATAAAGCAAGGTGACCTGATTTGATTGGCTTTTTAAAAAAAATCATCTAGAGAACAAAAGATACGTTGGCAAGATTGAAAAGAGAAGGTCAATGTGGAGGTTATTATAACAATAGCAAAGTTCAGTTACAATCTGAGAAAAATGGAGGGGTGCAAATTATATTTCACTACAACACTTTTCCAAACTCCTTAAATCAGTCAACAATATTACTCTCCACCTTGTAAGAGTTTCCTTGATTAACATACCACTAATTCCTCTAAATCCCAATTAACTCTTTTTGGTTGGTTTGTGTATCCATTGTTGTTGATTTTTCTCAATAAAACAGAAAGTGGAACACTTGTGTTATATTGCTTGCATGCATTTTAAAACTGCAATATTCTACTTGTTTTTGATGCAAGTATTTTACTTTTCCATACTTACATGGAATCAGTTAAATGATAGCAAATCATAGGTAAAGTGCAATTGAAAAGAGATATCCTACTCAGTCTCAGCCTTTGAGTGTGAAACTGCGACCATATCTATCCAAATTTTAGAGCTATGTTCAAGACTACATTTTATCTATTTTTATCTGTATAGTCATGTATTTTATGGACAAACTGTCATGCTCCTTACTCTGCTCATTAAGCTAATGTGGTTATTATTTATTGAAGATAACTTTATACATAAGTTACTTTCTTAGAAGTTTATGTTCTTGAGAAGAAACAGATCTGGGTGGAAGATGGAGAAAACTGTTTGCTTATTTGTTTGTTTGATCCAATACTCAAGCTGAAGATAACTGTATTGGTTTAATGTGGTGACTTCATTATGCCTTGAAAACACAGGATTATTAACTTACAATTTTAAGAAAAAGCAAAGTCATTTGTTCATATATAAATGCCATGCATAAACCTGAAATTAAATTTTTTTTCTTAATTAACAATTTAATTTTCTTCTGAGGTTAGTATTTATTTTCTTTTAATTTATTTTCTTAAGGCAGATTAGATAATCAAGTATTCAATCCTGAAGCTACTATGAAATTTCCAACATTCATTTAAATCTTCCAATTTCATCCAACAATATGGAGGCAGAAGGTGAGCTTTGAATGACACACAAAACCAAGACTTACACATACAGTGATGACTAAAGCAGAGTAAGTTCCGCATTCCTGTTAGAGGAGTAAGACTGAGTAGAGTGGTATATTTGGGAATCAGGGCCAAACTAAGAGGAAGGGTCTTTGTAGTGAAGAAAAGCGTGACTGGATTTCATTGCAAAGCTATAATGAAGGCCAGGAGTCTAGGTGGAGGTCAGTTGGAAGGAGTGGTAAGAAGTCATATTGCAAGATTTCCATAGACTCCTCTCTACCACTGCAATAAATAGTTTGTGGCAGCTAAAACTCAAGCAAGATTGAAGGCTATCTGGCCCTTTCTGAGACCCATCATCATCCTGTTTTACCTGACTGATAACCAGAACCCAAACTCTCCCATTCAGCCCACCTACAATGTTGACAGATAGGAGAAGAGATATCCTCCATTCTTCAGTTTGACACTTACACACACTTCTGGAGGAAAGACAGACAGCAGTAACCACACAGAACTCCTTTCCAATGTGACAAGCACATCAGGTTAAGAGCTGACATCTGCCTTTGCCTCTGTCCTGACTTTTAATAAACAAACATAACTAAGGGCTTTGTTCATTTACCATGGTTAGTATTCTACGCTAACTCTCTGGAAACAAGATTATAAGAAAGAAGGAAAGTTACTAGAATAGTTTTATTGATATAACTTATTTAGAAAGGATTTTGAAACATGTTTGTGACTTGATTCTGCTTTTAATTCATTCCTGAGGTAACAGAAGGAAAAGCAAATGCTTCAACAATTTTTCTTTTTCTCTAGTTGGAATCGACAGGAAAGGGGCATTATAAACTACTGCAAATTAGTTGCTTCCACAATAGTGACTAAAGTTGATCTTGTTTTACAGCAATAAAAAATAAGTTTATAAATTATAAAACCAATTCTTACTCATAGTAAGATACAGTATAAAGGTGCATATAATGTTAAGCAAACATTCTTCTTCTTTTCTATTCCCTCAGGAGAACTTTAGTCACATAAACCAAATGGTAGTCATTAATAACCCTTCCTAGTGTTTGCCAAAATTTGCTATGTTGTATATGCTATGCAAAAATTGTATATTCTATGTATGCATACACAATATTTATAGGGATATTGTTTTCATTTAGAGAATAAAATTAGAAATAATACTTTGAACTTGCTTTTTTAATAACATTTAGAAACATAAATGCTGCTATACTTCTATTAAACTAAATTGACCAATAAAAGGCTGCATTTATTTATACCTGTATTGAAACGAAATGTTAGAAACTCACAAATTTAACTGAAACACAAGTCTTTTCATTATTTAAGATTGCCTATAAACATTTTTAGTTAGTAAAAGGTTGAAGGGAAAATAAAGAAATTTGAACTTTTGGCTCAGAAAACAACGAAGGGAAAAAAAACATAAAAATCCAACTCCTCACCCAAAATATGTGTATATACTGGCAAATGTGGAAGTAAGTATCAATATGGAATTTTTAAGAGAAATACTATTTTTACTGGCATTGAAAAATAGTTAAATAGAGATACTGGCTAAATGAAGTGAGTAAAAGCCAATGACTCCATTGGTTGGATTCTCTTAGTCCATAAGTTACTCTCCAGAAATTTAAGTGTTTTGACAGGAGCATAAACTCAGCATCCTGCAGCTGGAACATAGTCCCAGGAGCGAAATTTACACAGAATTTCTGGCTCACCATCAAGAAAACTTTTATCCAAATAAATCAAAAAAATAATAGTGCTGGAAGGGACAACAGAATTCCCAAATGAGATAGAGTCTATTCTCCTATATCGAGACATTCCATACTTTTCAAAAGAGTTTACCTTTCTTGCTCTTAAAAATCACCAATGTTGGTAATTCTCCAGTATCTTCGTGTGATGCAGTCCAAAGCCTCGCATCCTTATGCTTAGAATCATATGGTTTTCTGGAAGTCTAATTGCAAATTATTTCAGCTATAATTCAGTCAATTCATCCTCTGTGGTTAATGAAGAGAACTGAACACAATCTTGCAGTTCATTTAGTCCAAGAAGATTATTAGCATGTGTCAGTCTGCAAAAGTCTCTGGAGAAGATTTTTTTTCCTCAGTTTGCCATAATGCACCTAAAAGTTTAGCAACAGCTTTGTGAAACCATCAGCATTATATGCATGTGCTGTACACAGCTGGATGAAAACACGGTTTTGATCACTGCTCTAGTGTTCTTTTACATGGCAGGAGTAGTACATAAGATGAGAGCGCTCATTCCTGCCTGAGACTGTTTACTCTGTTAACTCTGGTGTGGTGAGGAAGAGGTAAAAGTCATTTTGAAAAGTTTGCTATGGCCTCACAAGAAATAGGCTTGAAATAAAATAAAACAGCTGAAGAGCTTTCATTCTGAATAGTATCTGGATCTGCTGGTCCCAAACAAAAATCCTACACAAGGTCCTTAAGGAGCAGCCAACGAACCCCAGGAGGAAAACGGCACAGTGGGATAAATGTATGCTCTGCTACAGGAAATGCATTGAAAAATGGGGCTGTAAGTGGGATAGAGCCGAGGAGAAAACATGAAGTATTCACGGGTTGATTTCAGGGAATTCAAAGAAATAAACTTTTATGTGAAGTTGTAAATGAGCCATATGAAGGACCAGGGAAATGGAGAAAATGATCAAAGACCGAAAAAAAAAGTACATAGGCTATTAACCTTGCAGAAACAGCCTGTTTGATTTAAAGAACACACGAAAACGATCCAGAAAGTAAAGGCAGAAAATAAAATGGGGAATATAAAGGACACTGAGATAGAGGATAAAAGGTTTTACAGATAAATAAAGCAGCAATAGGCTTATGAGAGCCACTATTGCCTCTTGAGAAACCAAAGGCAACTGGGTAATGGAACAGGGAGATAGAGGATGGGATCTGTTAGCCTCCTTTTCTCCATCAGAAAGCAGAAGAAAACGTGCTGAAAATATTTCTTCTAAAGGTAATGAGACCCTGAAAAAAAATGAAAATTGAGAGCAGCTCAAAAATCTTTAAGAAAAAACAGTTCCTAAGCCAACTAAAACTAGAAATCTGAAAGGACTATTAGTGATAGAAGAAATAAATGTTGGTATGTAGTGACAAATATAGGAAAATTAAATATACAGTTGAAGTACATGTTTAAATGGGCAAATGATTCTTTTCTTGCCCTTAAAAATAGTAATACTTCAGGTACATGAAATGGTTTGTTAGTCAAAATAAAATAAAACTTCCTTTCTATTTGAAAGAAATCAAAGTGAAAAAGATAACTGATGAAAACACTATGTATAGATACATCATTTTTTGAAGTTTCCTCATGATATAATTTTACTTCAAGTTTAGATGCGCTAACCCACAGCAAGGGTATAATCTTGTAAGAATCTGGAAAAAGTTAAATTATCAAAATTAATCTTGCAGAGAGATCATAGAGACACGCTTACCAAATATCCTTCACTGCTTACCAAACATTATTTCCATTATACTAAATTGTTCAGAAAGTGTCTTTAAAATACCAAAATAGTTTTTGCTCCTTCATTCTCTTCTTTAAATTCACTACAAAATGCAACTAAGACAGTCAATATTACATGTCAGTATGGTAAGTTATGTAAGACATATGGGCTTTTATTCCTTGTGCTTCATTTCGGTCAGATGCATGCAGAGTAAATCCAGGGTTGGGCACAACCCTTACTGGATGCAGGTCATTGAGCCCAGACATGTAAGGTTGTGTCTAGTACTCTTTATTCACCAGAAGCAAAGGGGGGGGGTTAGAAATTTTCAAGTTCTCGCCACTTTTTCAGATCAAAAATAATTTATTACCTCATTATTACGTAAGTCCAAGAAAGATTTATTACTTGATATTCTGATATTTCAAAAGTGTAACATCAGTAGCATTCTCTTCAGGACAGCATGAGTATATTGCAGATATGTATTAGAGTTAACAGAAAACTTGGGAAAATAACTTTAATGTATTCTTTGGAGAGTCACCTCAAATATCTGTAGAACATTATCTGAATGAGTGGCTTTTCTTTTAATGATAAATTTCACAAGCTATAGGGAAAATGGTTTTCAACTGCAGCATAACTGTAATAGAAATACAGATATCAGGGCATCAGTCCTTTCATCTCTTGGCCACAAAAAAAATTCTCTAATACTCAGGAGTATTACACTCGAAGAGAAGACCTCTATGGACCATTCGATCTTAAATTATTTCCCATCGTTAAGTACTCTATTAAAGTAATACGATGTAAACAATCTACACAGCAGCACAGTGTTGATTTTAAATTGATTCAACTGTATAATGCATACATTACTATCAAAGCAAATATTCCAGAATGGATAGGCTGACATAATCCAATACTCTGTTGATATAATTAACAATATAAACTATTTACCCTGCAATGTATTGCCATGCAGTTAGCAGATTCTGATGGTATAAACTGATCATCTTCTGTGACGGACAATGAGTATCTGATTTATATCAAATAAAGCATTAATTACTGTGCCAAAATGACACATAGCAACAATTCTTTAGTAATTTTTGTCAATTAGCCTACAATTGGGAGTACAATGGCTGAGAAAGTTATGTCTCTATTAGTGAATGATGTCATTCAGATTTCTCTGATTTTACGTTGTCTTTTAATCAGCAAGTTTAACTCTAGCTTATAAATCACATATCAGAAATGAATTCGGTTAATATCTTATTCTCATGTTTTCTGGCCTCAATCAATTTAATATGATGTGATGTAAGGCTGGCCTTGTCAAATTACTTACCACTTAGGGAAATAAATAAAAGAACCAGGGATTTCTGCTAAGACTAGATTTTATGCCATAAGCAAAATATTTGATATCATAGGGAAGAGAAAAACACAATCATGTCTCTTACTATGTTATTGAAAATTAATCACATCAGAAATAATACTGTTATCCAGGAAAAAAAAGGCAATAGAAATTGTCTTGTTTTTCTTCAAATTTTATCCTTGTTCAATAGTAGCTAGATTACCTTTAATTTATAAAGATACATATTTAACTAAATATACTACCAATTTTACATCACTGCTACTTTTGGATCGATTCACTGCCCCCCAAGTAAACAAGACAAAAATGTTACCATAGGCATTTATTAAAGCCCAGGTATCTTTGTAGTGTGAAGTAAATCTATGGTTTAAAATACACAACCTGCTCAACTGGTGGGCTCATGTGTTATGAGCCATGTTGACCAGCTATTCTGGGAAGAGTCCAAATGGGCTGAAGAGAAGCATGTAGTTTAATTCTATAAGACAGATTCTAAATAGATCCTGTACTATTTCTAAAATTAAAATTGTTCTTGAATGAGAACACCCTTTATTTCCTTTGACATTCTAAAGGCTAAATTCACATTTTGCATACTATGCTTATCATATAAAATTGATGAACAGAAAAGACTAGTTCTGCTCTTAATACCAGAGGGGCAATTATCTGGTAAACTATGGTCAGTTACATAGATAAGGATAAAATAAAGGTAGAGACACACCTAAGCAGTTCACAAAATAAATATTCAATACATAAAAAGCATCCACAATTTGTTTTAAGCTAAAATCACAGAAAGTATATGGCGATACTAATTTTTTCTCAAAGCTTTGTGGTTAGTATTCATTTTACCTAAGTCCAACTTTCAAACCCCAAACACAGAGAGTGACATTGTTTCTAGATGTAGCTTTTAGCAGATCATGTCTTTAGTAATTAAGTGCAGTCAGATCTGAAAAGACTAATAACTGAAGCAGCATAGAATACAATTTATTGCCGAACAATTCCAAACACAAGAAGAAAGCAGAATTAAAGTGCTTCAAACATTAGAGTCCATGTTCTTGGAAGCTGCTTTTATGCTTTGAAGTAACAACATTCATTTTGTTTTAATACACACACATATACACACATGCATGTGCACACTGCATATACAATAAATAAATAATAAAGTTAGTTGACTTGAAGAGATGGGGAAATTCCTGGATATATATCAGCATCTCCGAGGTATCCATTGTTTTAGTGTTACTTTGTTTTGTTTTGTTGTAATGTATATATGATATTATTTAGTGCAGTAAGTACACTTTTAATGAAAACACTTTAGATGTCCACTTTATCCCCCTACTTAGTTCAAAGGATAGACAGTTTGACTCCAAACCTGAACACCAGCTCTTAGCTCTCAACTCGGATGTGCTCAGAATAGTTTATGCACATGTATAAACTGAACCATAAGAAATAGGACCTCAATCCATTAAAACGTCAGAAGATCAAGTTCACAGTGAGGCAATAGCTAAATTTTCAAGCCCACAGCCTGAATCATTGTCAAAGTTTCAGGATTATTTAGGTGAGCTGATTTACTAACATGGCAGCCAACAAGATTTGTGTTCTTGGAGGCTGATTTATATATTGAATTCATTGTGTCCCACAAACTGTAAATATCTATATAGAAACAAAATTTAAAAGAGGCCACTTTTAAATATCAAAAAAAACCATACAAAAGTTTTTGAATGTATTATTCTGTTAGGGGTGGATGTTAGAGCCCTAGGCAAGATCTGCTTTAACATATTCTCACTAGAAGGACTATAATGGTGAAAATATATTTTTCTATTTTTTATAACTGTCATTTCTTTGATGCTTTTTTAAAACACAACTAACCACAATAGAAAAAAATTGTAATTTTTTTCATCTTATTAGGCTCTTAATCATTGCTACACATTTTTATAACTACATGTTAATATCTATGAATTCCTGGGAAATCTAGTTTATCATTAGTCAATGTAGCATTGCGACTAATAGATGTAATGATTCTACTCCAATCATGCTGATGTACATATTAAATTTTTTTCATCTTCAAAAGGACTTTTAAAAGGTTAAATTTTAATTTTTGCCTTGTGTCCTTGGGTAGGAAGATATTCCAGGAGTATCACAGACCAACCATATGCATTGCTTTAAATAATAAATTTCTGTTTGAACATTTTTATTTTTGTCTCATATATAAAACACTAAGGAGGTTAATTCTTTCTTGTCAACAGAGTAGCCATTGCCTGTATGACTTAAACATTCTAGATGAAACGTATATGAGGGGGATAATAAAAAGTTATTTATTAGAAGGCATTTATCAAAGCTGTTAAAGAATTAAATTATTCACTTAGCAAACCTTAATAAAAAAGAAACAGCTGTGGTTTTTGGCAAGAAGTGGGTAGAAGAAATATGATTTACTTTTATTTTTCCTAGCATACTTTTGTTTTTCATCTAATAGCATCCCTTTTTCCCTAACTACAATTTTGTGTAGTTTGCCCTTACAATGAGAACACGCCCTAAGGCCCAGGGAACAGGAGTACCCCTTGGGAAGGTTATCTATTCAAAATGGACAATAACTAGTGCAGGCCCATCAAAACCCTCCTTGGGCAAACCTACCTGAGATAGTCAAGGTAATATTTTATTTCTCATGGGATTACCAGGCTGGCAGGTGTAAGTCTTGGGAAATACGAGAATTTTATCCCATAATGGAAACCAGTAATGTCCAGCAGGTGAAAAGGAAAATGGAACACTCATGAACATTGTTTGAGCCCCTGGATCCAGGCATACCAGACTCAAATGAATCCCTGGCTTGTCTCATCATATGAAACAATTAATGTCATGTTTTTTGCTAATTAGAATTAATTTTGCTTGCAACTGAAGTAATTTTGACTTATGCTATTATTAGAATATGTGACATCTTGGGGGAGGGTATATAGCTCAAGTGGTAGAGCATGTGCTTAGCTTAGCATGCACGGGGTCATGGGTTCAATCCCCAGTACCTCCATTAAAAACATAATTAAATAAACCTAATTACTTCCCTACCAGAAAAAAAAATTCAAAAAAAAATAAAAGGAATATGTGACATCTAAATAGTAGGGCTATAATTTAATTGGGCTATCCAAAAGTCCTTTTTAATTATGGCTTGCTATTTACTAAATCTATGGACGATTCTCTGGTGTGTTTTTTGTTTAGGACACATCACAAGACAGAAGGAATTCAGGAATTCAGGAATTCAGTAATAATTTTGATTGTTAACTAAGAGTCAAGCAAATTACATCAACATGGTTCAGTGAGGAAGACAGACAAAAACAAGTAAACAAAAATTATTACTATGATTACTATTTTTTTTAATTTTATAAGTTTTCAAAATGAAGCAAGCAGGAATATATGGGGTGTGGGTGTTTAATCAAAGAAAAAAGATCAACAAAGATATCTCTGAAGTATTAACATTAAATCAGGACACTAAGGATAAAAGAGAACTCACCATTTGAAGACAGGAGAAAAAAACATCCAGAAAGCAGGAAAAATGCATGCAAATATCTTAAGGCAGAATAAAGAGTGGTTTGCTGCAGGGACAGAGAGAAGTGTAGCATGACTGAACATGGTCAGCAAGAGAGAGAGAAACAGCAAGGGATGACTTTACAAAGAGAATGAGGGCTCACAAATCAAACAGGATTTTGGTAGATTATCATCATCATGTTGGAATATTTTAATTCTTAATATAGCGCAGAACCATTGAAGTTTTTGAGCATGGAATGACATGATTGGATTTATGTTTAATAAAATTGCTCTTGATATTGTACTGATGAATTTTAGTAAGTGCAGAGGAAAAAGAGGCAAGTTAGAAACTGTCACATAATCTAGGCGAGAGGTGATAGTTGTCTACAATAAGGAAATAAGTGCTCTAAAGGAAATATCTTGAAGATGAAATTAATGGGACTTGTAGATGGACTGGAATGTTGGAGGAGAGGGAAACGTGAGGACCTACATTTGTAACTAATGTAATCACGTAGTTGCTGGTATCATATATTCACACAGAGAATACTTAGTCAGAGGAGGATTCAGGGATAGGAGAGGCATGTGAGAGAAATGTAAGAGTTTTGGACATGTTAACTCTAAAGTGCCTATAATCATTGATTGTGTATAGTGAACCAAATAAGCTCAAATGTGTTTATATTACAGTGAGGAAGATCAAAACAAAAACAAATACATACAAACAATGAACTAACTACAGGTATACATTGATTTATTGTGCTTTGTTCTTTTGCACATCACAGATACTGCATTTTTTAACAAACTGAAGGCTGCAGTAGCCCTGCATTGAGCAAGTCTACCAGTGTCATTTTTCCAGCATTTGCTCACTGATGGTTAGCATTTTTTTAGAGATAAAATATCTTTAATTAAGGCATATACTTTGTTTCTTCAGTTATTGCACACTTAATAGACTATAACATAGTGCAAACATAACTTTTATATGCACTGGGAAACCAAAATATTGTGTGACTCGCTTTATTGCAATATTCCCTTTATTGCTCTGGTCTGGAACTGAACCTGCAATATATGTGAGGTGTGCCTGTATTAATTTTGTCAGTTTCATGAAGAAAATAAAAATGTGTGAGAGAGTGGGTGGTGGAATGATATGGCCTGAAGATATAAATTTGAGCATCACCAGCCTGAAGATTACATTTGAATTTGTGGCACTGGATGAGATCACACCGGAATAATCTGATCAGAGATCAGAATAAAGGCAAAGAAAACGTGATAGAGACACTGAAGGAAAAACTGACCTGTCAAACTCTGGCTAAAAGTGTGCAGTCAAGTCTTTCTTCTGCCAGAATTTTGTTTTAATAATTCAGGAAATGTTAGTCAAAAAGAACTCTTTTGATAGAGTATTAGTCATGTCCCATTGTATTTCTTATGTATGCTTTAATATTTGCCCAATTAAAAGATATTTCATGTATATTGTTATTATGCTCCTTTGACATGTCAGGTCCATATGCCGTAAGTTGTCAAAGAGTTCCCAGACAGTATGCAAGAGGCCAAAAACTCCGACAACTCATGCTAATGTATACATTGTCTAGATCCTATTTATTTCTAAGCACCTGCTCTCTTCCATTAAAGACAATCAGATAATAAAACCTCAATAAGCAAAACTGAGGTTCACTAAGCCCTTTGTGAGATACCACTGGTTACTTAGAATATTTATATATAAGTTATTCTGTATCATAGACTTAAAGTTGGTCAGAAGGTCAATGGCTTGGTTTCTAAATGTATAATAATAATCAGTGCATTTTTGAAAATATGAATCTTTTTACTGAGTAGTAAACAACCATATATATATATAATACATATATATATGTATTATATATAATATGTATATATATAATACATATATATATGTATATATATATATATAGCCAGTATTGATTCATACTTTAAAAAATGTGTACCCTTCACTTCTAACCAAGAAAATTGAGGCACAAAAATTTTGTACATAGGTTTGCGCATGAGGTCATATATATGTTGAGAAATATATTTAAAGTGATATATTAAAACACCACTTAAAATATATTTCATTCTAACTAAATCCAAGTTTAAGATATTTTACATATAAAACATATATCTAAGAAGCTATTAGGAGATATAAATATGACTAAGGATCATAATATATATTTTTTGAAAGATAAAGCATTTTTGTTCCTTGATATTTTTCTGTTTAGAAAGCCATCACCATATCAGAGAAATGCAAATCAAAACTACAATGAGGTATCATCTCACATCAGTCAGAATGGCCATCACTCAAAAGTCCACAAATGACAAATGCTGGAGAGGCTGTGGAGAAAAGGGAACACTCCTACACTGCTCATGGGAATGCAGTTTGGTGCAGCCACTGTGGAAAACACTATGGAGACTCCTCAAAAGACTAGGAATAGACTTACCATAGGACCCAGGAATCCCACTCCTGGGCATATATCCAGAGGAACCCTACTTCAAAAGGGCACCTGCACCCCAATGTTCATAGCAGCACTATTTACAATAGCCAAGACATGGAAACAGCCTAAACGTCCATTGACAGATGACTGGATAAAGAAGAGGTGGTATATTTATACAATGGAGTACTATTCAGCCATAAAAATGACAATTTGCAGCAACATGGATGTCCCTGGAGAATGTCATTGCAAGTGAAGTAAGCCAGAAAGAGAAAGAAAAATACCATATGGGATCGCTCATGTGTGGAATCTAAAAAAAAGAAAGAAAGAAAAGAAAAAGACAAATGAACATAAATACAAAATTGAAACAGACTCATAGACATAAAATACAAACTTGTGGTTGCCACTGGGGAGGGGAGTGGGAAGGGACAGACTGGGAGTTTAAAATTTGTAGATACTGACAGGTATATATAGAATAGATAAACAAGATTATACTGTATAGTACAGGGAAATATATACAAGATCTTGTGGTAGCTCATGGTGAAAAAGTATGCGGCAATGAATATATGTATGTTCATGTATAACTGAAAAATTGTGCTCTACACTGGAAATTGACACAACATTGTAAACTGAGTATAACTCAATAAAATAAAATAAAAAAGCCATCACTAGAATCATCTCTAGAATAAACAAATAGTAATAAATTTGGCTTAAAATACATTAATTTGCTTCATTATAGAATTATGCCACAAAAGCTTGATAGTAACTTTTAAATTGAATCACATGTATTATAATTAGTTGGTTGATTCTTATTATACATAAATTCATAAAACTGAAGCTGAAATAAATTTTGTTTTCAGAAAAGGAAAAGTAAGATTTTAGGCTTACACAATGTTGGGTGAGGCAATATAATGAGCTGGCTAGTCTCCATTTTTTTAAAATTCAGTAAAAGATACCCAGAATGAACTTACAAGATTTCTTATCACACTTCTCTTAAAATGAAACTGGCAAATGGTAGTCAGTGCTTGGCTACTGTTAGGTTTACCAAAAATAAAGTTGATTAATGAATGAATAAATAATTTTTACTCTTAAAATAGACTTTACAGAACTATTTTTCACTTAGGAAGGTATTTGATGTCATCACTAATTCACTTTTATTGCAGCCTAAATTCTCAGAAAGTCAACTGAGATATTCCAATCAAGTATGTGGTAATGACTGTACTTTACAAGAGCGAGTCTATGTTGTGCTTTTTAGAGAGTAAAATTTATTATTATTTAACTCCTATTACAGATCCTGCAAAAACTTGACCATACTTTAGTTCTGATAAAACATGACTATTGAGGATACTAAGAAATGACAGCTATTCCCGAGCATGATTCAGGTGGACTTGAGACAGCAAAGTCTCTTTGACACGCATCCTGAGTACAAGACAATGTCAAAATAAGTTTCTAAGGCAGATTCGATGTTACCAAGAACACCAACATATAGCCCATAATGCTTTAAAACATTACAACAGCACAGTGGATATGGTTTTTCATTTCATGCTCCTTAAACACTGGACTCAGTTTCTGAGTCAATATTCTTTACTCCTCAGTGTGCCTTTGGCAGATATGTTTTCCTCCACACTACATACAAGCTGAATTTCGTTGCTTGTCTTTGAGAGTCTAAATTTTTTCTTTGGTTCCCCTCAGTCTTTAATAAGAAAAAAAGATGTTGAGTCAAGTGTAAGCTTGTGTAATGATATGTCTTAATATCCTGGTTATAATTAAATTAACACCTAAGAAAATATATGAATACATTTTAATCTAGAGATCTATTAATAGAGTACATGTTTAGGCACTTATTCTATACAATATTAATGTAATGTGAGTATATAATCTATACATCTTGCCTAATTCATTCTTCTCATCACACTGGTGCAGTTTGCTTTAAATTTCCTATGCAAAATACATTTTCTTAATTTATTATCATCAAAGTGAGCATTAATTATGTATGCTCTGTAACTAATTCTAAATCCCACCTACGCCTGTTGTTCCCTAGAAGTACCACCCCTGAGAACCTTGGCTAATAGTGTTGGGTCCACAAGAAAATACTGGATGCCACAATAAGACAGAGAAGTTTGTGATGACTGTCACTTCAAAGCCAAGACAAGACCTAGAGACATACCCAGAGTGGGTGCTCAGTATTTATGTTCCGAAATACTGTGATATTTACATTGTACGTTTCCCCCAAAATCCTCATTTGTTATTTCATAGACTTTTTGAAATTTTTTTCTGAAACATAGAGGCAGATGATCTGTCTAGATTGTCTTGGCGTCCCCTATTAATTAGCAAAAGACACATAACCTAATCACTTGATCAATTACCAATTATATGGTAATTGAAAAATTAGGTAAAATAAATTTAATTGAGAACACTAACACATAGAGAAATAGTTTTGTCCCAAGTTACACTGTTAACAAAAGAATTTAAAAGGCAGCAGGTGATTCTAGAAGTGCAGGCACTGAACCTTTTTCTCCACTAGGATATATTTCCAAGATAAGTTATTTATCTGCAGGGAAGGGGAGGGGTTTTGGGGGAGGAGGTGGAGAGCACAAACTCAGCGCCTAGCATCTTAAAAAATATGTATGTCTTGTGTCAAAATTTAAGCAATGCAAAAGACTATTGTCAGCCTACAAAGTTCACAGCAGAATGCTTTTTGTGCTGTTGTGCTATCTCCTGATGAAATAAGAGTCCTCACCAAGGAAATAACAACTTGTTTAGGGATTTGCTGTTAGTTGATCAATCAGCCCCCAGACTGGCTGATTATGGATCTGTCTAATTGCAAAGCAGTCTTTTTGACTCTTCACTAAACTGAATTGCTGCAGCTCTATTTACATATGCACTATAGTATCCTTGCTGTCTCCTCTTGTTTCGCATCGCGGGATTGTCAAATTGATTAGAAAGTTGAGGCACTAAAGAATTACTCTTTCGATTACTTTTTGAAGACAAAGCTGTCATGGGGGCATTAGAGAATATACTATTTTATAACTTGTCTATTCTCTTCATATTGTGACTCCTCATCCACAAAAAATAAAGCTACTTACTCCTTTCCTTGGTCAAATTATACCTTCAACTATTACTGGTTGAAACATAAAATTGACATTTTAAGGGTCAAAATATAGTTCAATCTAATATATTTATCTGTGTCTGATGACTCAATACTGAATCACTTCATATGTATCATACTCTAAGGGTTAAGAGCATAGATTCTGAAGTTAGATTGCCTTTGTTCAAATTCCATGTCCCCTACCTATCCAGTGACTTTGAGCAAATTACTTGATAGTTGATTTTTCTCTGTCTCAGTTTCTTCAGTTTTAAAGTGAGAATAATAATGGTCATTACTTCATAGAATTATTTTAGATAACAAATGAGTTAACATTTGTAAAGCAATTAGAACATTGTCTGGACTAAAATTATTTGTTTTAAAAAAAAAAGTGTGCGGGGAGGGGTACTAACCCTATTTGATACAGTAATTAAATACCTGACCCTAAATTAATCCGTTCATTCATTGAATCTATATTAACACTCTACATTCTGGATGCCATGGCTACTGAAAGGATTTTGCAGACGAGTAGTCAGGATATGTGTTTTTTTTTTAAATTAATTTTACAAAAAATGAGACAGAAGCACAGGAAAAAAAAAGTAGTCTGAATGGCAATTCAAAAAGGCACATCTTTAATGACAAGCACTGAAATTCAGGACCTTTCTATTACTACAATCACCAGAATATCTGCCTATCTATATTTAGGACAATCTAAATGATTATTAAAACAATGCAGAAATTTGAGAAAAATTGAGCCTCCTGGAAAAGGCTATGTTTGTAAATCATCTCACTACCTGAGGGTAGGGTCAATGATTAGGAGATAATCTGGTGGCATCCCAACTGTGCTGCTACAGCTTTAGTTTTTTATCTATTCTGTTTTCTGAAGAGAAAGTAATGAATCTGAGATCTCTGGAGAAAAAAAAAGATAAGAGTGCTAACCCAGAAGCCACAGCAGCAGTATATGGCATTGTTTAAAAGCAGGGATTCTCAAGTTTGACTTCCTGGGTTCAAGACTGTTTTGCCACTCTCATGCTCTGTGACTTTGAGCAAGTAATTTTACTTCGCTGCATAGGTTTTCACTAACTGTTAAAAAATGATAATAAGAAGTTTCTTTTTGTTTGGTTGCAAAACAGTATGGTGCATGATATAAAAGAGGTGTTCCATAAATGATAAATAAACAACATAGCATTGTTACTAAGAGCAAAGCCTCTGAAATAAGATTGCCTGGATTTGAATCCTGGCTTCTGCAATTACAGGATGTGAAAAGTTACATATATTCCTATAATTATCAATCAAAAAGAGATTTTTTAATCTACATATTTAAAAACATTACGGTAAGGATAGAGTGAGAATTTCTATTTACCTTGAAAGGATCATTCTGCTCAAATTCATTAAACTATAAAATTGATCCCATATTTAGTAGCTTAAAACAATAGGCAAGCTTCTGGAAGTCCATGAGGTCTGGAAATATTGCTGAGAGCATTTCTTGGAAACCATAATCTACCACTGTCTATTCTCTGGTCATAATAATTCATATTTGTCTCATGTGCAAAATGCAATCACCCCTTTCTCAGGATCTCACAGAGTCTTATCTCATTATGGCATTCATTTCAGGATTGAGGTACAGGATTTTCTAAAACAGTTTCAACTATAAGTGAAGCTCCTCAGGTACAATTTGTCTAGTGTAACTTCTAGAGAATATTTCCTGTTGATCTGAAGACCTGCAAACTAAACAGACAAACTACAACCGTAACATACTATGGTAAGACAAGCTAGAGATCCTTTAGTCTAATGGGTGGAAAATTTAAGGCACTAAGAAATCACAGGTCCATAGAAATTCTAAATTCCAGCTGGACACACGCTGACAGTAGTGATAATCTACAGCTCTTGGTGTTGCCTTCTGAGCTTTTGGTAGCTTCCTCTAAATTACTCTTCATTTGCCATAAAAAGTTGTTGGTGTTTGCAGATGAATGATTCTTCCAGCCTGCTTCCTATCTATAGAAGTTTGAGGATCCAAAGGTGTCTTCATTTGACACTACCTCTGTGTCCTTTAGTTCAAGCTGGCAGTGTTTCCACCAATATTATTCTCTTACAGCATCCATAGATTTCTAGTAAATCTTATTATAATTTAATTCATTAGATAAAATCTACACCCATAAATCTCCTTGAAACAAGACTTTATGTATTGTGGATATTCTATAAAGTTATTTAAGGACAATGCCCCTTATAGTCTTAGAAGCCTTATTTTTTAACAGACAGAATATATAAGACACTAAAAAGAAATATTGTTTCATCAAAGTACTACCTTAAATCCTTCTGAATTCTTAACAAGAGGATATACAGTTACATTCTTGTCCTCATCTACAGACCATGTTTTTATGACAATACACTGATACAATGTTTGTCTAGAAGTGATTTCTTAAATTTAGTATTGTTTCCATCTGGAGAGATTGGGAATGGGGAACAAATCTATTTTCAAACTTAACAAGTACTTGCTGATTTGTACTTGCTGATTTGTACTTGCTAGTTCTTTCTTATCTTATAGTTTTCCTCTTTAATTTTATAATACTCAACAGGAAAATGCCTGGAAACACCTTCATCACTCTACCTGAAATCTCCTTAGCTAGGTTATCAGTTCATTAGTCATATTTTCTATTTTCCACATTACTGTAGGCAATTGTGAAACTTTCTACCACTACACAAGTTTTCTCTAGTCTCCAGCTTTCAATAACATCTCATTCACTTTCCTTTAAGCAACCATCAACAGCCAGCTCATACATATATATATACACACACACACACATATATATATATATACATACACAGACACACACATATATACACACACACAAATATATATGTATATATGTTTGTGTGCGTGTGTGTGTGTGTATACACACATACATATTCTGGCTGTCTATTAACCATTATTTGTTATTTTTTGTATTTTCATGCTTTGATATATGGGGCCTTGCTGTCCCTAGAGGAAATGCCCCTCCCAGGACTAGCTAATTCCTACAGGTACTAGACAACTCACCCTTGAGTGTAACTTTCAAAAAAAAAAAACCCAAAGCAATCTAGAGCCCACACAACAACAACTCTGCTCCAGAGCCCACCACAGTTATTCAAACTAGTCAATCTTAAGCCTGCTATCTCTGTCCATTCCTTCCTGTGGAACCACAGTAAGGTCTCTTGTCCACACTTCTCTTTGCTTCCTCTACCTCCCAATAGACCGTGGTGTTTCCCCATGGGACTTTCTGTGGCTTGGAATGCCACCTCCTCTTGGGAACTGTGCACACAACAATCTTTTAATTGGCAGCCCTCTTCTGATCCTTTGGTCTTGCCATAGCTAAATGGTAATAAAACTTATACTTAAAAATACAGTTGCATAACAATTTATACCAAATAGTGGTAGCTTAAAACAACACATTAACTTGGCTCACAAAACATTTGGTAGGGCCCACTAGTGTATTCTGCATGAATACATTGTTTAATTTAAATAACGAATGTTACAAATATCTATTTGACTCATAAATTTAGCTTATAAGTTAGCAGAAAATGAAATAAAATTTAAAATAATTATTTTCTGTTATTATTCCTATACTCAAATCTGCAAAGAAGCAATGTAATGCATAATTGATAAATTATTTTTTGAATGAATAAAAACAACTAAAAAGTCTTGAAATCATTATAAGAACTTGGATTTAAGCAGCATTTCTGGGAGAGCATGTCGTGGCAGAATAGTGAAGAAGATATTTCTGAGAAATAAAATGACCCACATGGGTCACAATTTGAGAATAAAGCTAAACTAAAGTGCATTTTTTTCATCTCCCTATGCTGGTAATTCTACATTAAATAAGCCAAGTAAAATGTTTGATATTCATTATCAAAAGTAATAACATTTCTAAGAATCAGGTATCTGGAATATTGTTAAAATTTGTTACAGCAAATTATTTTGGTTCATGACACACTTCTCCTGCAACTACCTTGTGAACTTAATGTTTCAATTCTGAATGTTTAATCCACAACTTTTCTCCTCTACAAATATGTTATATCATTTGTATAGACTGGAAAAACTGTCTCTTTGTCATCTATACCCATATTAGAAGCTAGATTTTTTTAAAATTTTTACCTAATCCTTCTAATTATGAAATTATTTTTGTACTTTATTTTTTAACCACAAATTCACAAATACTAATTTATTATCTAACATTCTCAAAAATGGAATTCAACTCAATGGTGTCTTTCTGAGAATTAAAGTTTTCCTCTCAAGTATCTTTCCATTAATTAACTCAACAGGTGAAAACAAACAAAGTATAGTGTTTTTCCTTAGAATTTGGTACGTAGGCTCATATAGATTATCATCTTTTTATCTTGATTCTGAATTCACATTTATCTTTCCAAAGGCTGTGATGTTTAGACGTCTGATTTCCAAAGTAAGGTTTGATGTTGTATATTTTAAATTAAATTTAGTAATTTTTCCTGGTGTGGTTGGGAATTTTACTCCATCTCTTGAAATAATCAAACATTCCCTGGGGGTGTTGCAACAGCAACCAATTAACCATTCATAGAATTACTGTTCTAATAAAATTTTAATTAGTTTCTGTCTCTTCCTGTCTTAAGTGGTTGCTGGTGTTACCATCAGAATTGTCTAGCAGATTCTGAGATTTTTATTTTTCTTATATATTCAAGAAGAAACATCTGGGGAAAAGCAGTGCTCTGATTAGGCAGAAGATACATATTTTTTTCCTTGAGAATTCTATACGAATACATTGTTTAATTTCAATAATGAATGTTACAAATATCTATTTCACTTATAAATGTAGCTTATAAATTAGCAGAAAATGAAATAAAATTTAAAATAATTATTTTGTTATCATTCCTATACTCAAACCTGCAAAGACAGCAATGTAATGCATAATTGATAAATTATTTTTTGAATGAATAAAAACTAAAAAGTCTTGAAATCATTGTAAGAACTTGGATTTAAGGCTATCTATATACAATTTCTTTAATATGATAAAATTGGTCATTGTTAACTGGTTACTGGAATTTCCTGGTGCTTATATGGAGCATTGAATTGTTATATTTTAAAGTTTACACTGAAGAAGAAAAAAAAGTTTTCATAAACAATAGAAATTGTTCATTTAATTTGTAAAATAATAATAACGTAGGCAGAACATGGAATACTGAACTTTCATGTGTGGGGAGTAGATTGAAGCGGAACAAATGGTATACTTACTACAGGTCACATTCAAGATCTCAGCACTACGTGAGCTCCACAGAAGTTAAGGAGTGCAAATCATGATAGTTGTGCAGCACATGATAAGTTAATTTATCATGTCAACAGGAGAACATTACTTCCTTTTATGTAGGATCAGCTTTCTTTCAGGCAATTCAGGGCAGAGCAACTGATAAATCAGCATGAGTTCAGGTACTGCTTTGAGCCAAGTATTTACATTTTTATTTGAGATGGGGTCAAACGTAGCTAATATATTTTAAAAGAAAAATCTCATTTCTGGGTACTTGGAAAAATAATAGTTTCCTGTTCATTTTGGTTCTAGAATGGCCATTACTCTATATTTTGAATCACAAGGTAAAGAAACATAATTAATGATAATAATTTCAAAATTTTCTCTGACTCTTTTCTTGACACCCTTCCTTTTCTTGGTTTTCTTGAAACAACACTTCCCTATTACTGGATCTCTGGTAGCAAGGGCCTGTCCTCTCTCTGCTGCCTTTCTTTTTTTCTACACTGACTCTCTCGGCTCACTTATTTTCAAATCCTCAAATGGAGGACATCCTTCTTTTACATTGACATCAGTGAAATGGAGAGCATTCAGGGAGGTACAAATAAGCTATGGCAATCAGATTTACCGCCTTGCAAGCAGCCTACAGTGAAAACCCAAAGATATTAAACTTAGCAAAAGACTCACAAAATCCAAGTAGCTTACTAAATCTCATAATTATGTCAAACCAAACACTCTTCAGACCCCAAATTAACATCAATCTAGAACTTAAGTCGCTTTATATTATAGACTCATAGAACAAATAATGTTCAGAGTAAAAGAGAAATTATTTCCTAAATTATTCATAAGGAATCTACAAAAACTAAAAGCATGGATATAAAATTGAAAATATTCAACTCATACATAACCATACTGGTAGCCTACAGCTGAAGGAATTGGAAAGAAACCAAAATCTTAACACAAGATACTTGATGGCTTTGAAAACAAGTGCAATGGAAGATATTCTACTGGAATGAAACCAATTTACTCCACCAGATAATCTAAGGAAATAACCACTGAGAACTGTCTCTACTAAAACTAGCAATAAGCACAAACTTATTTAAGCCAACTATTCCAGATGTCCACCCATGGGCACAAAACCAAAAATCAGATGGTGTGACCTGAGTGCCAAAGAAAAAAACCTTAAAAAGCACCATAAACAGGAAAAAAAAGGGCAGTTGATCTTAATGCCATACAACAGATGGCAAGAAATGTAGAAACAATTATTTTTCATACCTTGTGCCAAGACTGGAGAGGAAAAGAAGCAATAAACATTCTCATTTGTGGTAAGAAAGTATAATGTTGTCAAATCTAGAATATTCTGCAGTCTTTTTCAAAATAATTAAAACCCTGAGACGTAAATATTTATTTTAAACCAGAACATACATTTTAATTGAACAAAATTATTTACAATGAGTTGCATTTCTCTGCCTATGATCAATGTACATATAGGGTTTGATGCTGCTCTCAAAAAACCATCTCTTAAGTAACAACACAGTGAAAGGAAGAATGTATGGAATTTACTGTGTCATAGGATAAATGATGGAATTTTTTACTGTTTTACTTCCTAATTGTCATCACTTATTTAGCACCAATTATGTAGAGCTGAGTACAAAGATTTATGTGTTTTTCTTATTGTTCACTGCAGGTGAGCAATGGTATAACACAGGTTAAGACGGTGCAAGACTACAGTGGACCAGTTTAACACCATCTTAGCGTCATTTGGTAATATGAATTGATAGTAACATATAATTTATTCTTAATGACCTAGATATGAAGAATCCATGGAATCATTTAATAATGCCTGCCCACCAGTACTTTGGCACTGAAGATAATAGCTTCCAGTAATTTGAGGGCATGTATACAGAGAAGATAAACCAATGGTGATATTACTCAAGAAAATGCAAATGAAGAATATATGTATAGAACAAGTATACAAAGACATAATGCATACCAGAGCACAACAGCAAAGCCTTTGATTTATCTGTTGATTTGATTATGTGCCATTGCTTTCCAATGTGTTTCTAATTAGTGTGGAATAGTAACAGACACAATACACGGAATGTCACATATGTTGCACATGTAATCTTTATGCTCATAACAATTTCTTTCTAAAAGAGTACTTATGCTTATTGAGGTTACATAAATTGACCAAAGTAACACAACTAATAAGCTACAAGACAGAAATCAAAAATTATTCATGTATTTTATTAGTCCAAGGAAAACTCAAGAAAATATAAGGAACTGTCTATGTACCAACTCTGAAATAACAAATAAGACATGTTCATTTTATCTGCAACAGTATGTTGTTGGAAATCATTAAGACATCCATTGCGAATCTTCAAAAATTCTCCCCAAATATTATACCAGGTATCAATTTCAATGATTTGTTAGGATATACACGGTTTTGAAATTGAGTTTTGTCCTTGAAGACTTAATTAGGCCAGATGGCTAATTCAAATGGATGAACTTCTACGCTGAAAGAAACCAGTATTTTTATTTTCAAAAGTATCTCTCACGCAAAATAAACTAACAGCAATGCCCCAGGAATTACAGACGATAGGAGCACTGTAGGTGTAAACAAATGGCTTACAAGGAATTTAAAGCTAAAATATTTTGCTTTTTCAGTATGTCTACTTCATATTTTGACAGCTTAAATAGCTTTGCAACTGCAAATTAAAATGCTCTATGTTACCAGGCAGGTAATATAAACATGTGACAAAGCTGATGTCTTACAATAGGGAGCGGTGGATATGTACATCCAGCCTAAATACTATTCAAGGTATTTTTTAACCATTATTCTTAACAGGAAGCACTAATAATATTAATAATAAGATATATATCAATACGTATATTACACATTCTATAGGTATTAACCTTATTTTATAGGTATAGTAATTAACTGAATAATACAGTAATTAATAACTGAATCAATCCTCTCATTCATCAAATTTATACTGAAGTTTTACATTCTGAATACCATGGTTCTTGAAAACACATCTAGATAGATGATAATGCTTTACATGAAGCTACCACAAAAAATTTAAGGATCTAAATATTTTATGAAAACTTTATTGAGTATCATTTGGGATTTAAGATATTATGCTTTCACTATGTACTTCATATTTGGTATAATGGCATAAACATCATAAGCCCCACAGGATGCTTGATAACTAATTTAAACATTTAATTGGTCTTCCACTATGGTGCTATGCTGAGGATCAGTATCACACTTCCATGGATCCCTATGATTTACTAATAATAAAGTGATCATGTTACCATATACACTCTAAAATATAACGTGTAGGAAGCTGCCCGGCTAGCTCAGTCAGTAGAGCATGAGACTCTTAAAATACAACATGTACTATGAATTCAATGGTAATGACTTTGCTATGGCAATGTACAGAATATAACGGAAAACGGTAAATAGAAAATTTTGAATGCTAAGGAGGAAGAGAATATGATAAACTGGTCTCATCCCAGTAGGTGCTATTTTACTAAGTGTCATAACTTGTAAAGAACTCAGTTCAGAATAGTCAGTATAAGGTTAGGAGGATGTGATCTCCTTGTGGATAGCTGTAACCAGTAATTGAAGCCTATTTCATTCTGTACCATCTGTAGACTCCATGTGGTCCTAGAACATAGAAAGCAGAATCAGACCTTTAAGTATGGATTAATAATGCTACTCCATGGTCTGTCATAATTTACTGCAGCTACAAATGTTATCGAGGAAAGCTAGTATTTAAAGTACCTTTTCAAATAAAATACAAAGCCAACATTATAAAGAGTGATACTTTAGAAGTATTCATGCAATTTCTAGCATGTTAATGTCTACTTTCTAAGTTATTGGAATGTTTTCTCTGATGTGTTGATTGTGTGCTTTCATAAAGTAATATTTCTTTTTGTTTCCTTCCCCACTACTCCTGTTTTCCTCCAGCATGGATGCCATTCAGTGCAATCAAATTTGTCCATTTTACTATTTTTTGTCCAAATTTCTGGTACCAAAATCTTGTGTATAAGAAAGGAGAATAGAAAAGGTGTCTGGGAAGTTTGGTTTTAATCCTCTATTTGGGAAAGAGCTCATCTGTATCTTCATTGTGTCTTACAAAAATAATCAATTCTCTCATAAAACCCAGCACTTGTACAACCCCTCATGTGTACCCAGAATGGAACAGCTCATAACTACAGAATTTTACTTGGGAATTTGTAAGAAACAGTTGCTCCCACTTGAGCTATTCAGAGATGACTACAATTATTAGTCAGCTTATTGGACTCCAGAAGTTGCAATAATACAAGCACATTCCACAACAACTTGGAAAGTGAAAATATCATGGATATTGTTTTGCTCCCCCTCCTTTTGAGCCCCTTGGGGATTTTTGGTCAAACATCCACTCCTGCCTAAACCATTCCTCCCACAGACAAATCACCTGGATAATTGAATGTTCATTCTGAAACACGCAAGAGGGAAAACAACCAAAAATAACACACAGTGACTCAAAGTCATTAAAAGAAACATTTCTGATTTGGCTTTGTATTCACCACACATACGTCTAAAGGCTTTGGATCTTGAGTCAAACTACACTGAGTAAGCATTTGTTCCTTTATTGTTATGGGGGTGTGTGTGTGTGGGTGTGTGTGTGGGTGTGGGGGTGTGGGTGTGTGTGGGTGGTGTAGTGTACGTGTGTTGAATAGGTACACTGAAAGGCAAGAAATGAAACTTCTTTACCCTGTAAGGCTTGGCTAGCTAGTTATACAGGGAGACTTTATTCTCCTGCCCCAAAGAGGCATAAATAACAACAGGCCTGATGAGAGAGAAGTACATAAGCCACCTTCTCATAGGCTGAATTCCTTTCTAATAAGGTCTTCTTAGTGATTTTTTTTTTTCCTTTGGTCCAGGTGCAAGCAATTACTCTGTTTGTGACAACAAACATGCTATCTTCGCCAGACTATTTACCAAGTACAGGTGGCCTTACAAAATAGGCTTTGGAATAGATATTAGAGAGGAGAAAAACAGCAGTCTGTCAAAGAGATTTGCCTCAAAATTGTTTTACTTACAATTACAATGTTCTGTCATTCAGAGATCATACATTCTGCCTGAACTCATTTTCTTTACTATCAACATTATTGATACATATTATTTTATCTTATCATTACAAAAATGCTCACCAAAGCCACTATCAATTGTTTTCATTACATTTATACAGATCAAAAAAGGGTTGCAATGTAATCATATCTGAAATTTAGGCAGACTTAAATGATTAGCCTTTTTTCAAGCTTATTAATTGTGAATAGAGCTTTGTTTCCACAGAAATGATTTGGAGAAATCAATACAAAAGAAGAAATAAATATCAGAAAAATGATTTGAAAATGGAGATCAGTGACCCATATCCCTATTTTTATATCCCTCTTTTTACCTTTTATTTTTCATTTTTGAACCACATCATAAATGCCACATATAACAAACTGCCTGACACTATCCCTGGCAAATTGTTGTTGCATTATGGAAGTTCTCTGAATTCATGTCATTTTGCCCAAAACAGGTATTTTGCACGTATACCCAACTTCAGTTTTTCTAAAAGATCCAAAAACTTTTTCCTTTTTGAAAAAATTAAGAAATGTGACTGCAGAAAAGGAGACAAAATATATGTCTTTGTGTTTTATAGCACTGAAAGACAATTATCTAGAGTTGAATGTATATTGTGCAACTTTGACCTATAAATTTTCTTAAATCTCCCTGTATAACTAGCTAGCCAAGCCTTACACGGTAAAGAAGTTTCATTTCTTGCCTTTCTATAAATCTTCTTAAATAACCATCTTACAAAATGGTTATTTTTTTTGGAAGTTACAGTTACTAATGAAGTTACAGTTACTAATGAAAGTAGTTTTGAAGTCAGCACGGGTTAAAACACTTTGCTGTGTCTAAATCAATAGATTATATTACTAAAGATTGTCATGTCTAATAGTTTGTAAAACTATTTATAAAACAAATGACAATGTAAGTTAGTCTTGGAGTTAAAAACTTTGTTTTAAATTATGTTTACATTCTACTTACGAGATCTGTTTTTAAGGATACCTCATTATTCTAAGAAAATCATGCAACCTTTCTTTTTAAGATTCCTTACCTTAAAAAGTTGCATTTGAGAAACTTTTCCAAAAATTACATTTTTCTTCAAACATAAAAAAATCAATACCCCAGAACTCTTGTTTATAAAATATTAAATAAGAATAATGCTTAGTGCCTTGTAGCAAGACTCAAACATAAATTTCCAAATCATGTTAAATTAAGAAACCACTTTGTTTGGGTTTGACCTCCAAAAATAAATAATTTCTTTTTTTAAAGGTTGCCAGTATTGTTTAATTCTAAAATGTGCTAGAAAAGGCTCTTCACTTTTCCACTATTTCTACATTTTCCTTCTTTATGAAAATATCTTTCAGATTCTTGATATTTCTCCAATTGGCAAGAAAATAAATCTTTCAAAACTTAAAGCCATTCAAAATTTTGAAAATCTGCTGAATAACTTGAGATGGTAATATGTGTTTACATATCTTTCTGATGATTTTAAAATATAAATATGAAATACATGACTACAACATCCATAAAAATTGAACCCAAGTCAGAAAGTATGAAGTCTCAGTATAGGTGGCTAATTAGATTGTTTTCCATGTTACTTTTATTTAAATACATATAACATATGTCACATTATAAATCATGTCAAATGAGTCTGATGACTAGACATTGCATAAAAAGTTAAAATCAAAGATTTTCAAATATTTTTAAAAGTTTAGAAAAATCCCAATTTAGCAAACTATAATTTGTTAGTTGATCTATTGATAAATGAAATAAATCTCATGTCTATTTTCTACAAAGTGAAAAGCCATGATTTCCACTTAGCTTGGATCTGTTTCTTCATATATAAATGCAGGTGCACAACCATATTTATACACAAAATTACCACCCCATTCACCATCCCCAATTTCCCTTTACCACAATCATTTAAAATAAATTTTAAGAGAGTATAGCTATAATAGAATTTCAACAGAGAATACCATCAATTGAAAATATTCATATTAAGGATAAAAATGAATTCATTATTCAAGGATATTGCAAACAAAAGCCAACAGTAGAGTTACATTAACAACAACAAAAAAGGTATAAATTAAATTAAATTAACCCCAGCACATCTCACCAAGAAATTAACTTTACTAACTGAATATTTAAGGTAATATAAAGATCACTGAATAAGCACATACATCATAGGAAATACTGACCATAATAAAAGGAAATCAACTACTCACTTAAGATTTTAGATAACTAGTCTAGAATAAGTCTTTTTATGTAAACTATGCCCTTCAGGTATTTAGAAAGTTCAAATACTTTACGGTTCCCAATTTTAGATCTCTGCTGTAAGTTAATGTTGCAATAATATTGATGAATTTAGTCCCCATTAAAATTATTGGCTGAGTATGAGAATATTTTATGTAAACTTACTTACTACACTACTGATCATCTATCTTTCAGTATTTTGCCTTTTTTTTAAAATTTCATTTTCTCAAAAACATAAAGATTTTTTCCAATATACAAGGTTTAAAGTGGCATCAAATAGTTTCTAAAAGAACTATAGTAGAGAATTTTCAATATCTCATTGAATAAAGTAAATAAGTCACAGTAATAATTTGACATATGCTTGCATTGTTGAGAAAAAGAAATAGGGGGAATAGAAGCTTTAACTTTACTTTTAATTAATGTATAAAAGTAGGAGAATACATAAAATGATTAATATTTCTTGATCTCACAAAATGTAAAACAATGGCTATTTTATTACAGAATTGTTGTATAGCACAGACTGTTCTCTCACTTACAGTTTATGATAGTGCATTTTCTTCCTGCTATAAGGAAAACTCCTTCCTGAGGTGAGAAAATAGGGACAAATTTTGGCGGGAAGCAGTGCTTTCACTGTATTAAACAAAACCCAAAGAAGAAAATGAGCTAAAATACCCATTTGCCAAATTCTAGGTTCATATTTCTATCTGCACAAAGTGAAAACACTGCAATAAGGACAATGTGTAAAACCCAGATAAAAAAGCAAAATTACCTAATGAGATATATATATGTATATATACATATATGAGATATATATATGTATATATACATATATATATATATATAATGATATATATATACACACACACAGACACACACACACAATCTTATAAGTAAGTAGCTTAACCCTATCAGTTAGCTTTTGGGAACTCACTTTCTTAAAACAGCAATCTTTAACTCACAGTTCTGTGTGTTGGCTAAGCCTGGGCACAGTCAGGCAGTTCTTTTGATTTGAGCTGGGTTAATTTATGGCTCTGTGGCCAATGAGGTAGCTGTGCTTGTGAGGGCTGGCTGCCTGCTGTGTGGGGAAACAGAGTAGACTAGACCCTGGTAAGGTCATCATCCAGCAGGCTTTTCCTCAGCCTGGTTCTTGTGGTAGTTGGGCAAGCTTGCCAGAGAGGCTCTTGAAGCCTATGCTTGGAACTGGCACAATATTGCTTGTACCATATTCTCTCATCCAAGGCAAGTTACACCACCAGCTCAGAATCAATAAGTGGAGAAACAGACTCCAACACATGATGGGAGAGCACCAACTACAAAATCATATTTCAAGCAGTGTGGATACAACTACAGAAAATTTGTGACTTTTTTTTTTATTACAATCTACAAGGATAGATTGCATATATTCATCATTCCATAAAGACTTGTTGGTTGAATGGATAACCGAATAAAGCATGAATAAGTGAATGACTGAATGAAGAAGAGGAGTAATACAATTCTCCTCAGTAAGGTAATAACTTCATTAATGGACATGGTCTAAATCTCCGATGTTGATAATTTTCCTTCTTTACTTATACAGATATAGACTGTTTTTGACTAAACTGAGTATTTGTTTCCTTTTTCTAGTCTTTTCTATTTGCTTAACATTTTCTAAGTTTCTGTTTGCTATATTTTTAATATAACTAAATTATATTAAAGAATATTGTTTAAACTCCTTTTTGAATAAAATGTTAACAGTCTTTTGTTTCATAGTAATTGACCTCATTGAATTATTTCTGACCTCTAAATAGTTTTTTTTCCTGTCTAATATTATCAAACTTAAAATTTATAAGGGATTAAAAAACATTGTTTTCATATATAAATAAGACTAATTGCTATCAAGTAAGAAGTTTTACACTGAGAAATCTTACTTCAGGCAAGTTTTCACTATATTTTCAACATCTGTTCTTCCTTCTACCTCAAAATAAAAATTATTTGAATAGATTTTTACTTTTTACCAAATTGTATCTTCATTTCTGCTGGTGTAGTTTTATAAAATGAAGAGCACTCTGATAATGAGCTTAAAAAAAATTAGAAATCATTCCAAATTAAACATCTGCCCACATGCAACACATCTCAAAGAAAAAGCACAGCTTGGTGAGGGCAAAAACAATGCAGAGGTAATTCAATATGAAAGTAATTTTCATATGAGCTTTGGCAATTTTGCTATATATGACAATGTAGACCTCAAAAGTATGATGGTAAATACTTGTTCAAATGCAAATGTGAAATGTATTAGTTTAGAATGCATGCAGAATATGAACTTGATTTTGGCTGGCATTCTACTTTGGTAGGTCCACATGTTAAATTAGGTTCAATCTCATAATTGCACCTGCATTTAGCATAGCAGTACAAAAAGACCAACGCTAGGTTACTGTTCAAGCACAGGAAAGGTACAGGGTTTTATGGTCCCCTAGCTTGCTTCACTGTGTGACACTATTAAAATTTCCACAGAGCACAGCATTACACAGAGCTCAATCAGAAAAAGGGTAATGCCCCTTTGAGGGAGTTAGCTCATTTTCTTTTTATTGGTTGTAATGTGTGTGGTGCCAAGCCACTGGTTTCATCGTCATTGCTTTAAAGAGAAAAGCTCATCTAAGTCAACAAATAAATTAAAATGTAGCTACATCTACGAAGTTCTTTTGCTTTTTGTCTACAAGAAATTTAGTTTTGTGGTAAAGTAATCTTCTGTTTGTTTCATTGTATTGTAATGGTGTTTCACAGCTGCCTCCTATGCCCTAGAGATGAAAGAAAAACAAAATTTGAATTTTAATCTTAAAATTCTCTGTGAATGAATCCATTCAGATTTAACTCAGATTAGGATTAACAAGATCATTTATAGTAACTTCCAAGAGATAGTATGTATGCAGTCTGTTAATAGCATTCAGAAGTCTTCTCTGGCTACACATAGGCAATAATGTGTGTGTGTATGTGTGTGTGTGCATATGCTACTGGACATACATATGGTGTGACCTGCACATACAAATTAGTGTATGTACAGCATGTACTCATTACTTTGTTTCTCTACTGTGGTTACAAACTCAAGACTTCCTTATTGAAAATGGAACCATTCTCTCTAATTTAAGCTGTAATATATTTCATTTATAATATACATGCAAATTAATATCTTTCAACTTGATAACCCCCATTTGGCAAGTTGGTGAGTTTACATCAGAGTACAAAAATAATTTTACCATTAAATGAAACTCTCTAAAAATACCCACATAGGTAAGTTAACATGTGAGTAATCATTGTGTATATGATTGTTATTTTTTCAAGGAACTTGGAAAAGTAGAAAGTTAATAGTCTTTTTTACATATGAGGATTCTTATATTCATAAATGTGGTTTCTCAAAGCATCCAAGAATGGAGAATCAAATTTTTCTTTTTGTCAACTAAACTCTTGACTCAGACTCACTCCCACAACAATTTGAAAGGTTGCTTTATCGATGCCATCTTTGCTTTTGGTCAGGGCTCAGAATGACTTCGCAGTAATATTACTGAACATAAAATACAAACCAACAGCTTCTTAGTAACAAAGAAAAGTATATTTAAGTCATAATATATACGATTTCTCTTTTCATAAGTTAAATATTCTATATTTTATTTTATTTCTTTTTTCCCAGCTTCATTGAGGTATAATTGACCTATACTTTACGTATTTATTTTCTCAAGCAGAAAATGTTTCTCTAAAACATTTTGCAAATACAAGGTTTCTAATGCCAAAATGAGCTATTGAGATTATCTCCTTGAATCTCCCATTCATTCTGGGATTCCTTTTTATATGTCCCTAATATCTGCTTTTAAACAATCGTCCGGGAATAAAAGTTCATTATATCATTAGGAAGACCATGATTCTTTGTTTTCAAGGACTCATACTGAATTAATCTTCCTCACTTTGAGACTAACCCACCATTCATAGTTCTGCCCTGTGATACCAGAGTTCTTGACTCCCCTCTACATGAGCTTCTCTCCAAATATTTAGTAGCAATTGTACCAACAAGAACAATAATAGTAATAACTAAAAATCATTGAGTAATTTCTTCCAGGAACAGTTCTAAATGCTTTGCACATACCTTTTAATGTTAACAACAATCCTACAAAGAAGACCCAGTTACTAATACTGTTTTATAGATGTGAGGAAATGGGAAAGGATATTGAAGTAATTTATCAAAGGTTAAGTAACTTGCCCAATGGCAATGGATCAAATCCAAGGATCCTGGATGCATAGCTCTTAAAGCTAACTATTGTACTGTAATAATACAGGTCTCATATTATCTTTAAATCTTTATTTCTCAAACAAGTACATTTTATTCAGCCACTTTTCATAATCAGGAATTGAGGTGTCTTCACTGTCTTTTGTATTCTTCTATGTGTACACTGCAACTTTTCAGAATTGAATACAATAGGTGAGATGTTGTATAACTGGGGTCCAACCTTGAGGAACCCTAAGGATTGATCTTCTCACTTTATCTAAGGACCACACCAGTATTAATATAGTTTAAGCTGGCATAAACTTGGGCAGACAGTATTAGGAATCTTGTTGCTCTAGTAGAGGCAAGAACAGTGCAAAACTCAAAATTCATTCTCACAAACTTCTGTCAGTCAGATCTCCCTAAATCTTCACTTTATAGTTCTATTATTGGATCTATAAAAAGCTATATATTTATATACAGTAAATTTTATCTCATTCAATTTAACCTGTCAAAAGTCTTCTAAATTCTGTTCTTTCAACCTACAAGTTAGCTATCTTTTTAGCACTGTATGGTGTATGTTATTATTGTGATCATCCAACAATTTCTGTTCATTAATATTTTATTCTTGAACTAAAACAATGTTTTCGGTCTAATGGTCAGCCTAAGGTTACCAAAACATCTTATGCTTTATCCTCACAAAAGCAGTCAGGCAAAACTTATTAAAACCTAAAACTTAAAATGGTTTTGAAAACTCATCTGCCTCTCAAACATTCACTTTCCATTAAAGTTGCAAAGAAATCGCTTACTTGGTAAAGACTCACTTCCTTTCTGACTTACTCACCTATTACCTTCTAATTCATAAGATTCGTAGATGAAGAAGAAACCTCTCCCAGCAGAGAAGAATACAGTTTCAACTAAAAGCAGGAAACTTTATTCTTACATGTACTCTAATGGGAACCAGCATAAAGTCACTGTGATTGGAAAAATTTTTGCTTGTTTTGTCGTTGCAAACTTTCTGCATAATTCCTATTGGCATAGTCATTTTTCTTTAAGTCACTTGGAACTTCAATTCTTTCTATGCCTCATTCTGGGATTATTTTAAAATGCAGATGAGAAACTTAAAAAGTAATGGAAAGCAATTTAAAATAATCAGTATCATTATTCAGTTAGCATTCCATTTCCAAAGTCTTTCCATAATACTTTCAGAAAACACATTTATCTTGTTCCAGTGATAATTCTTGGTGTTCACCAATTAGAGAAAGAAAGAAGTCAAACACACTATAGGAAAATATAGAATAACAAGAGAGGATAAGACTTTTATTTGATGTGAACCTGGCATGTAGTAATTTCTCATTTGATATATAGGTTTGAAATACAAGAAAAAATACAAATTTTAAATTAATCAATACCAAAAGCCCTATATTCTTTGATAGAAACTAGACTTCTGTAAACCTTTGAATAATATAGTTAATTCACAGTTTCAAATGTCTACAGCACTGATTCTGACCTTTCTAAACCCCATTAAGCTATGTAAATACAGCACAAAGAAATGTGTACAGTGCATAAACAGTATTCTAACATCAATCAGACAAGGACACATTGCCTCACTGTTGTCCCCAGTGCTTGTAAGAGTGCTGTTGAGGCATTAATACATCCTTGGTATTGATTTGTATATGACAGATCTACCATGGGACTCATTTTGTGGCCTTCCTGTTCAATATGTGGTTTGAGGGTGACCCCTATTTATAAGCATTATTTTGATATATTAAACAATTTGTGATGGCTAAATTTATGGGTCAACTTGCCTGGGCTAAAGGATGCCCAGATAGCTGGTAAAACGTTATTTGGGGGTGTGTTCTTGAGGGTCTGGAAGATACCAGCATTTGATCCAGCAGACAGAGAAAAGAGATTCGCCCCTCACAATTATGTGAGGGAATCATCCAGTCCGCTGAGGGCCTAAATACAACAACAAGATGAAGGAAGGGCAAATTTTCTCTTTATTTTCTTGATCTGGGACATCATCTTTTCCTGCCCTAGGACATCAGAGCTGCTGGTTCTCTAGCTTTCTGACTCCCGAATCTACATCAGCTGGTTCTCAGACCTTTGAATTCAGACTGAAGTACACAACCAGCTTTCCTCATTCTCCACCTTGCAAGACAGCAGCTTGTGAAACTCATGCCTTCTTAACTGTGTGAGACAATTCTTAGAATAAATCTCCTCTTATATATCCTATTGCTTCTGTTTCTCTGGAGAACTCTGACTAATAAACAGGTATTACAAACATCTTTAGCAGTTTAATGAAAATAATAATCTTGAAATTTTTTGAAAAGGGAAAGGAAAGTAAAAGTCCAGGACCTCACATTAAATATCATAAAATGCTGATAGGACAGTGTTTGATTAGCTTGCTTAGTTACATTTTTTAATTATACGATATTTATTATAGAAAATAAGAAAATATAAATAAATCACCTCTACATGCATATATGCTTATAACCATATAAACACATATGAAGAATAAAAAGGAATTAAGTACTAAATATGTTTAGAATCTATTTTTATTAACAGTATACTTAGAACATAATTTTACATCAAAAATAGACTTCTAAAATATCATTTTGATGAATAATCAATATTTCATTTTGTGTGTAACCCAAACAAAAGTCCTTCTTGCCACAGCCTTAGGGCTTACCATGGTTATGAATTCAGAAAAAACAAAAGTATAATTTGTTAATGACTTGACAAGGATACCACTTATCCAACTGTATTAGTTTTCTGTCTCTGTGTAACAAATGACTATATATATAACAACTTAAAACAATAGTAATTTATTATCCCATGTTTTCTATGAGTCAGGATTGTGAGTAAGCTGACTCCTCTGCTCAAGGTCTTAAAAGCTGAAATCAAAATGTCAACCTACAGAAGAACAGTTGGTCTTCACACAGGACATTCTGTCCAAAAACAGCAGAGTACACATGCTTTTCAAGTGCACATGGAAAGTTCTCCAGAACAGATTACATGCTAAGCCACAAAAGAAGTCTCAATGAATTTAAGAAGACAGAAATTATATCAAACATTTTTTCTGACCACAACAGTATGAAACTAGAAATCAATTATAGAAAGAAAAATGGGAGAAACACAAACACATGGAAAATGATCAGCATGCTATTTAAAAAAAGTCAATGAAGAATTCAAAGAGGAAATCAGAAAATACCATGAGACAAATGAAAATGAAAACACAACTTTCCAAAATCTATGGGATGCAGCAAAAGCACTTCTAAGAGGGAAGTTTATAGCCATGCAAGCCTACCTAAAGAAACAAAAGAAATCTCAAATAAACAACTTAACCTACCATCTAAAGGAATTAGAAAGAGTAGGGGAAAAAAGTCAAAAGTTAGCAGAAGGTAGGAAATAATAAAGATCAGAGAGAAAATAAATAAAATTAAGACCCCCCCCCAAAAAAATCAATAAAACCAAGAGCAGGTCTTTTGAAAAGAAAAACAAAATTGATAGACCTTTAGCCAGGCTCATCAAGAAAAAAAGAAAGAGGACCCAAATAAAAAAAATAAGAAATGAGAGAGGAAAAATAACAACCAATACCACAGAAATACAAAAAGTCATGAGAGAATATGATGAACAGTTATATGCCAACAAATTGGACAACCTAGAAAAATAGACAAGTTTCTAGAAAGATACACTCTCCCCTAAGACTGAATCAGGAAGAAACAGATAATCTCAATAGACTAATCATTAAGCAGTGAAATTGAATTTGCAATTAAAAAAAAAAAACACAGCAGAAAAGGTCCAGAACCAGACCGCTTAACTGCAGAATTTTACCAAATATGTAAAGAAGTCCTAATATCTGTCCTTCTCACACTATTCCAAAAAATTGAGGAGGAGGGAATACTTTCAAATTCATTCTATAAGGCCTCAATTATCTTGATACCAAAACCAGACAAAGACACCGTAAAGAAAGAAAATTCCAAGCTAGTATCTCTAATGAATGTAGATAAAAAAATCCTCAACAAAATTTTAGCAAACTGAATTCAACAATATATAAAAATGTTCATACACCATGATCAAGTGGGATTTATTCCAGGGTCAGAAGGATAGTTCAGTACCCAAAAATCAACATGATATATCACAGTGAAAAAAGAAAGATAAAAATCACATGATCATCTCAATAGACACAGGAAAAGCATTTGACCAAATTCGGCATCCTCTTGTGATAAAAAAAACTCCCATCAAAGTTGGTACAGAGGAAACATCTCAACATAATAAAGGCCATTTATGACCCACAGCTAACATACTCAAGAGTGAAAAGTTGAAAGCCTTTCCTCTTAGCTCAGAAGTAAGACAAGGCTGCTCACTTCAACTGCTTCTTCTTTAAATTCTTCTAGGTATTGGCAGTTCTAGCCACAGTAATCAAAGAAGAAAAAGAAATAAAAGTGATACAAATTGGAAGAGAAGTGAAACTGTCACTATTTTCAGATGATATGATAATATATATAGAAAACCCTAAAGTATCCACCAAAAAACTATTAGAACTAATAAATGAATTCAGTAAAATTTCAGGATACAAGATTAATATACAAAGATATTTGCTTTTCTATATATTAATAAAGAAGCTATCAAAAAGAGAATGCAAGAAAACAATCCCATTTAAAATCACATGAAAAAGAATAAAATACCCAGGAATAAACTAAACCAAGGAGGTAAAACACCTATATTCTGAAAACTATAAAACATTGATGAAGGAAATTGAAGATGGTACAAAAAAATGAAAAGATAGTCTGTATTCTTGGATTGGAAGAATTAATATTGTTAAAATGTCCATATTACCAAAAGTAATCTACATATTTAATGCAATCCCTATCAAATACAGTGACATTTTTCACAGAACTAGAACAAATAACCCTAAAATTTATATGCAATTACAAAAGACCCCAAATTGACAAAGCAATCTTAAGAAAAAAGAACAAAGTTGGAGCTATCACACTCCCTGACTTCAGATTATACTACAAAGCTACAGTAATCAAAACAACATGGCACTATCACAAAAACAGACATACAGATTAATGGAATAGAATAGAGAGACCAGAAATAAACCCATACACTTATGTGTAATTAATCTATGACAAAGGAGGCAAAAATATACAATGGAGAAAAGACAGTCTCTTCAACAAATGGTGCTAGAAAACTGGACAGTTACAAGTAAAGAACAAATTTGAATATTTTGTCAAATACAAAATACACAAAAATAAACTCTAAGTGAATCAAAGACCTAAATATGAGACTGGAAACTATAAAGCTCCTAGGGAAAAAAAAAACAGAGTACAGTCTTTGAAATACATTGTAGCAATATTTTTTGAATCTGTCTCCTAAGGCAAAAGGAACAAAAACAAAAATAAGCAAATGGTACCTAATTAAACTTAACAGCTTTTGCACAGCAAAGGAAACCACTGACAAAATGAAAGGACATCCTAGTGAGTAGGAGAAAATATTTGCAAATGATATGACCAATAAGGAGTTAATATCCAAAATATATGAACAGCTCATATAACTCAATATTAAAAAACAAACAAACAACCCAAGTAAAAAATGAGCAGAAAACCTGAATAGACATTTTTCCAAAGAAGATATACAGATGGCCAACAGGCACAAGAAAAATGTTCAACATCGCTAATCATCAGAGAAATGCAAATTAATACCATAATGAGATATCACCTCACACCTGTCAAAATGCCTATCATCAAACAGTCTAAAAATAACAAATGTTAGCAAGGATGTAGAGAAAATAGAACCCTAGTACACTGTTGGTTGGAATGTAAATTGATGCAGCCTCTATTGAAAATAGTATGCTGTTTCCTCAAGAAACTAAAAATAGAACTACCATATGACCCAGAAATTCCACCACTAGGTATAAACTGAAGAAAATGAAAACACTGATTAAAAAGATACATTCACTCCAATGTTCACAGCAGTATTATTTACAATAGCCAAGATATGAAAGTGTCCATCAATAGATGAATGGATAAAGAAAATGTGGTATATGTATACAATACAATACTACTCAGCCATTAAAAAAAAAAAAACTACAAAATTCTACAATTGCAACAATGTGGGTAGACCTAGAGGGTATAATGCTATGTGAAGTAAGTCAGACAAAGACACAAAACTCTATGTCATCACTTATATGTAGAATGTAAAAAATAAAACAAATACATGTATACATCAAAACAGAAACAGACTCACAGATACAGAGAACAAACTAGTGGTTACCAGTGGGGAGAAGAAAGGGGAGGACAAAATAGGCGTATGGGATTAAGAGATACAAACTACTATATATAAAATAAATAAGCAACAAGGATGTATTGAACAGCACAGGGAAATACAGTCATTATGCTGTAATGACTTTAAATGGAGTGCAATCTATAAAAATACTGAATCACTATGTGGTACATCTGAAACTAATATAATATTGTGAATCAACTAACTTAAATGAAAAAATGAATAAATAAAAATAAAATAAAACATAAATCAGACTTTGAAAAATCAGTGTCAGCCAGTCTGCATTCTCACCTAAGAATGACTTGACTCAGAAAGAGCCTGCTTCCAGCCCTGCTGGGGGTGGGCAGAATGCATCTCCTTGCAGCCATATGGGTAAGCTTTCTTGTGGCTCGACTATGGGTTGCTCTAAGGTTCTAGAGGCTAAACAGTATTCCTTGAGAAACGGTCCTCATAAGCAGTTAAAAGCCTGACCATTTATGTCTTCAAGGCCAAGAAAGGTTTATCTGTCTGACTTCTTTGTCTATTATCTGCCAGAGGAAACTCTCTGCTTTTAAAAAACTTGCTTAAGTCAGGCCCAGTCTGGAAATTTTCCTTTTTGCTGTACAATATAATATGATCATGTATTGTACTCAAAGGTTCTATTCACATTCATGGGGAAGACATTATACAAGGGAAAGGGTTATTGAGGATAACCTTAGAATTTTGCCTAATACTTCAACACAAATGGGACCAGTAGTTGTTCAATTATATGGAAGTAAGTTCAGATACATATATAAGAAAGCAGTTCATATATTTATAATGTAATTTTACCTAAAACAAAAAATCATATTCATTCATCAGTGTTTTTATATGGGGTCATATTATCTTTCTTAATAAATCATGCACATATTTAGTTTTGAATGCTCTAAAATGGAAGGAAGCTGATGGCCTGCCAATTAAAATTATACTCTGTATCTCCTTTTTTCACCCAGTAGATTTTTTATTTATTATTTACTTGTCTTTTTTTCCTCAAATAACCTCATAGATCTCTCTCTCTCTATATATATATATATATATAATAAATAAATATAATATAAAACATGACTTACACAGTCTTGAATGTTTATAATTTATCAAGATTTTCTTTGTGGCCTGAGTAGAAATGAGCTTTGTTAAGTACTGAATAGATGTTTAGAAAGTAAATGGAATCTAGGTTTTACAATAAAAAATTGAGTTAACCTATAAATGAGTGATTTATAATTTTATAACTCAAATTTGTCCCATATAACATCGTATTATGACCACTGTGATAGACTGAAATAAGTATTTCTTCCATCTGGCTAAATACCTTCATTTCATTTACTTGTCTTTTGCTCTTTTCTCACTTGCTATTCTACTCAGTCTCCTGTACTCTGTGACAGCAGCTGAATGATTTTTAGGTGTGTAATTTCTGTTTTATCTTTTTATGATTTGATCATTTGTAAAAAAAAAAAAAAACTCTTTTTCCGTTTGGTTTCTCCCAGCAGTACACTCTCCTCCTAGGAAACCACCAGTAAGCTTGACCCACTACAAATATTTGTGCTTAGTCAATATCAAATGACTAATTGTTTGCTTTTATTGAAGAGTACCATCTCCCTAGCCATATACTATGTAAAAAATTCTCTAAAGAAAAAAGCAATATTTAGTTTTTACAGCTTTTCTCAGTGACCTGTCTAGCTGTATTAATGCTAATGGGACTGATTGTCAGTTTATTTCCACAGTCTGAGAATTCTGAAAATGACCATGAAGTCTCAAAGAATTTCACATTCTCACATAGAACTCAACGGGAATAAATGACTGCACACTCTGTAGTATACATCAGAGAATCCTGGTAATTTCTGGTACTCTCAAGTTCAGTTTATTATATCTCTGTTGATAAAATGGGGCTTTGAAATGCTATGGCTTTTGAATCATCTGTATACTAGGAATTCATTGATAAATTATGAATGAAATGCAAAGCATAAAGAAGTGTTACTAATTATACTGCAGAAATGAAGCCTCAAAACAGACTATTAGAGAGTCTAAAGAGTAAACTCAGGTACATTTTTCATCAAATTAAAGATGAGACAAAAGATTCATTTGACCTATGATTTTTAAGGTTAAATATCTTTATGCTACGTACCCAGAAGCAGACCTAGATTTGAGGATCTATCTGCAAATGATTTAAAAGGAAACACTCTTGGGGAAACCATTAAAGCAGTAAGGAAAGCAGGAGGAGGAACAGTAGGCAGGCCATCTGAGCCCAAGTCCCAGAATGGCAGCTTCCGCCTGACCCCATAGAGATATTCTGGAGTATAAGCTGTGCCTCACAGTTGTCCTCAGCCAAAACAAGGGGGCTGGGGCTTGCATACACTAGCCCCCATCAGTCATTTTTTAAGTAGCATTATCCAAGTGGGCAAAGAGGCCTTCAAAATGCAAGGGCAGTCTTTCCTACTTAAATGCTTCTAGCTATTGAAAGCAAAAGCAAACAAAGTGGTGCCCTCCAAACATATGAGGGAAAGGAATACTCAGAGATCTAAGTGAAGCACACAAAATAATTCTTCTTTGGGTTCCAAGATGTAAATTTGGCCAATTGTAATACTGTATATGACTAAAATTAGGCAGAAAGAATATGAAAAATGTTGCTGAAGAATAAATAAGTTTCCAGTAGTTACTTGTCATATTTGAAATATATACAGATAGAGTTTTACTCTCCTTTTTTTCACAACAAGTAGCAAAACTTGGATACCTACCAGAGATAACAAAGGGAAAGATATGATCAGAATAGGATTAAGCTGTCTGAGAAATACACATCAGTAATGCTGTCATGAAAAAGAAATCATTAAATCATGGAATTGTTCATTGTGTCTAGGGTTAAAACACTTCAATGATAATTTTCAGTCTGAAGCGCAAGTTGCCAACTGAAGCACAGCAAGACAGCAGCAGAAGTACTAGACTCAGAGCGTTATGAGTCTCATTTGCTTACTTATGTTTAAGTTTCAAAATTAGTATGGATCATGTTATTGGTAACAACAAGGGACTTAGGCTGCCCCCAGACACCTCCCTGCTAACTTATGTTACAGTCTCAGCCCTACATGGACCAAAGGTCCACGTGAGACAAATAGGTAAACTCAACTCAAAACAAATTTGAAAAGAATGTAAATTTGTGAAGGCATATTCATATTCAGAAGGAGCACAGGCATGGCCAATTTACCCTAGTTGTAGGGGAAGAAAGTTCTACCTAACTTAATAACTTTTCAAAAATATTTGGGGATTTATTTTTCCCTTTATTTCTTCTTTCTCCACAATTCCCCAGACTCTCCATCCACTCACCCTGGACATTCTGTATTTTTTGCTTCAGGAAAAAGCTACAATTGTGGAGAGCAGAAAGTAAGCATGTCCCTTTCTCTCTTCTATGTTTCCAACATTTAGCTTGTAGAAACCAGAAAGGGCACTTGACAGAGAAAAAGGAAATTGATCATGCAGATAATATCATGAATAAAACACTAAATAAATGATTAAAGGATAGATCCTCAATTGCTTTTAAATATAAAATTTGATTAATAAAAGTGCCGTAATAATTGAGAAGACCAGGAGTCTAACATCATTTTTGTTGGTTTGAGTTCTGAAGTTCCTAGCTACAATGAATTTTAAACAAAGATGGCTCAAGGTTTTCTGTGTACTGAAATCACTATCTTGTTCAAAGTCATATATTTACACACACTCAACCACAACACCCATCCCTAAACACACTTTAAAATTTACCCAGCAGTTAGAGAATATGTATTATTCTCAAGCCTGCATGAATTATGATCACAAATTGGCCATAAATATATTCTCAACAAATTTCAAAGACATGTCATAGAGATCACATTCCTTATGAAATAATGTTAGCGTGGTGGCTAGTTTCATGTGTCAACTTGACTGGGCCCCAGGGAACCCAGACGTTTGGTCAAACATAATTCTGGATGTGTCTGAGAGGATGTTTCTGGAAGAGATTAACATTTGAATGGGTAGACTGAATAAAGCAGATTGCCCTCCCTAATGTGAGTGTGTGTATGGGGGCGGTGAGTGTCTTCAAATAAAACAAAAATCTGATACTCCTAGAGTAAAGGAGGATTCCTCCTGTATAACTTCCTCCAAGCTAGGACATGGATTTTTCTTGCCTTCTGCCTGAACTGAAACAATGGCTTTCCTGGATCTTCTGTTTGCTGACTCATCCTGCAGATCTTGGGACTTGTCAGCTTCCAGAATCCCCATGAGCTAGATATACATCCTACTGGTTCTGTTTATGTGGAGAACCCTGACTAATATAATTAGGTATTAGTAACAATAAAATACAATTTTTTAACCTTCATACATTTGCAAAATAAGAAACTCATGACTAAATAATCCTTGAGTCAAAGAAATTACAGCGGAAACTAAAATACTTACAACTATATGATTCAGACAACATTATATATCAAAACTTATGAAGTAACTGTGAGGAATTCCTCTTGTCCCCTAGCTATCAAAATTCATCATGATGCAAAAGCAGGAATTTTGGTTTCCATTTTAAAGACCACATCTGAAGCACTTCAAGATATTTCCTCAGTAATTAAAGTAATTTCCATTGCTTGCTTTGGAAAGGACATTAATTTTTAAATGTACTTCCATACTACCTTTTATCCCCTAAACTGTAGCACCTATGCCACACCTAAACTGTGTGCTTTATATGTCTCTTCTCAATAGAATATAAGCACAGTAGACTTGGAGTTAGGATTATGAATTATTCAACTTCTTTATTATAGGACACAGTACATAGTAGAAAAATATTTTTTATTGAAATATAGTCAGTTTACAATGTTGTGTTATTGCTGGTATAGAAATAATATTTTTAAAATCTCACTGAATTTATTAAAGCTATTTTGAAATTCTAAAAATAAAACATTTTTCAGTTCTCTTGGGAGATTTGGGGGAGGAGTGGACTTGTGGGTTACGATTAAATCAATACCAATTTATGGCTTTATGTGGTTATATTTCAAAAGAAAAAGATATAAAATTAATGAAATAAGTATCCAAGTTTACAGGGTAGAGAAAGAACAGAGTAAATGTAAAGAAAGTGGAAAGAAGAAGATAGTAAAGATAAAAATAGAAATAAAAGTTCTAGAAGCCAAGATAAAATAAAGCCAAAAAGTATAATAATGGAAGAAATAATATGATAGACAAAATTCAGGAAAGTCTGATAAGGAAAATAGAGAAGTACTCAATAAATAGTAAGGAAATAAGTAAATAAGGAAAACAAAAGAGGACATAGATATAGATGCAGCAGAGAATACAAAGATAATAAAATAAGATTAACAATTTTATGCCAATTCATTTGAATAATTACATGCAATAAGCAGTTCTTATAAAATTAAAACAGCAAGATTAACTTAACACTCTATAGTCTTCTAATAATTATAGAAGCAATTGTTACGTATATTCACACACACACAAAGATAATAACCTGCAAGATCATACAGTCTGAGGAGAGAGTTCTACCAAACCCTAAAAAAAAAAAGTCCTTCCATCATTATAAAACATCTCCGAGACAGTTAAAAAATGTGACCATTCTCTGCTCATTTCATGAAAGCAAAATTAGACAAAGATAGTAAAGAGAGAAAAATTACAGGCCCTGATTTAAAGCATAGCTAGAAATGAAATCCCTTAAGCTGATAAAGATTTGTTACCAAAACCTACAGTAAAATATTTTTAATGGAGAAACTTTGAAATGTTTTACTTTAACATTACAAATAAGACAAAAATGTTCACGGATTCATTTATTCATTCATTCACTTACTGAAAACATGTTAATTAAACCTATACCACGCACTCGCTGGCATTTGTGATACACAAGTGAAATAAAACAAAGATCCCTGATTTCAAGTAAGAGATAATAGAGAACAAGTAACAAATACACTTGACAAAGGATGTTGGAATTTGAAATGTGATAAATATTTATAAATGTTAATTGTATATGATAAAAAATGTTAGAATCTGAAATATGATAAAATAAAAAGTAAAACAGATGAAGAGTCAGGGGCAATACAGGTCATAGCATTAAATAGGTAGTCATGTTAAGCCTCTTTGAGAAGAAGTTATTTAGGAATCATATAAAAGGTATGAAGGAGACCAAACAGATACCTGGAAGGATTCTTGGCAGTGAAACTGTGCTAGGGCAGTAACATGCCTGTATGTTTGAGAAACAGCAGAGGCCAGCATGGCTAAAGTGGTACTCTAGACTGGGTTTTCCTGAAGTTAGTCATAAGGAATTGATTACTCATCAAGGATTTGGATACTTACAGTTTATTCAAGAGGTGATCCTGAAGAGCATGCAAGAGAGTGGGAGAAATCTAAGGCAGAGAAAGAAGAATGGCTGTTAAAAGATGAGCTGAGTCTCAGTCCTGCTCAGGACTAACAAGGTGCATGTTCATGACATCTCAGAATTCTTCAACAAAAGAGAAGGAAGCAAAAGTATGCATCCACTAGTTCTTATTCCTCACAGGCTGAGGGATACCCTTGCAGCATCACATCTCCAGCACTTCTGGGCTGCCCTACAGTGGGCTCGGCAAGCTTCTGTACTGACAGTCTGCCCTTGGGCAAAGAAGCAAGAGTCAAGAGACATACTATTTGATGCGGGATGGTGCTTGTGGACATTTGAAAACTCATTGTCATAGCTATAAGTGAACTCAAAGGTAGGTTTATATGATATGAGGTGGAGAATCAACAATGTCTGCTGCAAGTGGCAAGACCAAGCGGAATAGAGAAAAGCTGGGGGCAAGCAGATTAAGGGAAGGGGGATTCGTCTTGTAATGACTTGGCTTTTACTCTATGCTAAATGTAAAACCATTAGAGGGTTGTGAAACCATATGGCTATGCTACTGGTAATAGACCGTGGGTAATGCAGTAGGAGCAAAAGTAACATCAATAAACTGCTAGGAAGCTATTAAAGTAATCCCTGCAAGAAGTAAATATGCCTTAGACTAGGTTTGTACTAGGCAATTGGAGAGATGAGGTCAGAATCTGGATATATTGCTTATGGTGAAGTCTCTTTCTAGCCTAAATAGTTCTAAAATTTCTTGACATTTTTTAAGACAAGAAAAATAATAAAGACATAGGATTGGAAAATTATAAAAATTTTGCTTTGTTTTGTTTCTTTGTGATGACTTGACTATCTTGCCTGCATGGAAAAGTCAAAATACTCTAGAATCTAATTATTAGAAATAAGCATAGACTTTGGCAAAGTAGATAGGCAAGATAAAAAAAATTGATATTTTAAAAATCAATTACACTCCTATAATATTAGCAACACATAGAACACATATTTATTTTAAAATACACTTGGTATATTAGCAGCTGAAGAGGTACCTAGGAATTTTTCCAATAGAAGATGTGTAAGATGTGTAAAAAATTTTGTTAATGTCTAAAAAACAAGAGAATAAGTTAAAAATTAGAGTATGTTCACTTGTGGTATATTATAGAGAAGTGAAAATAAACTACAACTACTTTTGACAGCATACATGAATTATTAAAGCACAATTTGGGGTTTGAAAATAACTTTTAGACAACTAAAATTATGAGCACTAAGCAAAACAAAACAACACTTCACTCAGAGTCTACTGATTTAAATGTTCATTCCATCCAAAAAATACCTTCATAGAAACATCTTGAATCAAATATCTGTGTACCATGGCTGAATCAACTTGACACAAAATTGATCACCACAATAAGTATTACCACTGTTGCTCTGTACATATCACATTTTACATGATAAAAGGAAATAACAGGGAAAATGTGTTGGAGATTAAGGTGAAGGAGTGGGCTATGGTTGAAAAGAAAGTGGGAAGGGATAAAAGGAATGCTGCTGCTGGAAGAACTTTTAATGAGATAGGTCTCTCTCTGAGCTACAAAATCAGATGTTATAGGGATTATTAAGGTTAACTCATAAATTTTCAGAAGTCCAGTATTTCCAACTGGCCACTTAAACTGAGTTACTATTTGCAATTTACTTAAACTTTCAGTGCCTTTGTTCCCTATGCATGAACAGAGAAAAATAACAGCACTTAACTATGAGACTGTTTTCACAATCAAATAAGGTAACATGTATATGTTCAGCCTGATGAAGAGTGCTTGGAATACAGTAAATGTAAAATGTTACCATTATCATTAGGAAGATAAGGATGTATATTTGTAGCCATAGGCATAATATTATTATTGTTGTCATTAAATAGAGAAATGAAGATATACTTTCTTCATGAATGCTAGCTTAAATCTGAGAATAAAAGAGAATAGACAAAGCTGCTTCTGACTTCCTTCTCAATCTGGCAGAGTCCTTCCTATACAGAAAGCATCTGTGTGCCCAACAGGTGCCAAAGGACAAAGGGAAAGCCATACTAACATGTTTCATTCTTGTCTGCTGTTTTTAGTCACCTCATTTCTGTTCATACTGTTGGCTAAATAAATCAAGAAGTTATAGCTTCTGTGCAGGTAGTCCCTTTCCACCATTCAGTACTCCATCAGTTAGATATTATATATGTAAAGTATTTTTTAAAATATTTGATATATTTTCTCACTTTATAGAAGAAAAGCAGTTTTTAAAGCAATGGCAGAATATCCTAAGTACATATCCCTGTACTACATTAAAAATTCCAGGATTCACTAGTTAGAGATAATTTTAAGGTCTTATTTGTAAATGTGTGTTTATATAAAACTGTGCAGATAAAGAACTCACCCTGATATCCCCAGTCCTTGAAAAGGATATTAATTATTTACAGTAAAATAAATCTCAAAAAGTATAATATACTTTGCCAAATCACAATCTCTCTAGAGGAACCACCAGCCTCAGAAAAAGTAGCCTTATTCATTACAAGAATGGTATGAAAACAGCTCCCTCTTTCCCAAAGACATTGATATAAAAATAGTAACCACTGCATTATTAGTAATTCAGTCAAGTTATCTATATTAATAAATGATGCTGCCTATGTGATCCTCTTTTGCTTTTAGAAATTGTTTTGAAACCCCCAAAAGTGTCCCTTCAGTGGCCACTTGATATTTTTTCCCCTACAATGACACTGGGACTAATAAAGCTGTCAAGGAAAGATTCATAATGAAGCAACAAAACACAAAACAATTAAGACAAATATTTTATGTTCATTTTATTTCCCTTCATTAGTATTTAAAGGTCAGAAAAACATTTATAATTTGGGGGAAAAAAGAATAAAACATAAATGCTAACTTCCTCTTGGCTTCACTTGGAAAAATATTAACATTGTTCTGGAATGTAAACCCAAAAGCAATTAAAAAGAACTAATAATCTTTAGGATTAATGTATAATGTATTATTCATTTGTAGTTTTCAAAACCTCAAAACTGACAGAATAGTGACAATACTAAATTAAACCTACCACTCTGGTAGGTTTTAATCCTTAGTCTTATGTAATCAAACAACTTCTTTTAAATATTACTTAGAATTGAAGTACCTGGACTTTTTACATGGCTGATAGGATTTGTATTCTATGAACTAACCCTTTATTACCTTCCTTACATAAAGGCCATACAATTTAGAATTATCTGACTAAACAGAGGACTAAAAAGTACTAGTAAAGGTAGAAATTGTCAGCCTGGTCAGGAAACCAATAATTCCATTACTGATTTTGAAGTTCATTCTCTGATATGGTTAGCTTAGTATCCCTCTTAAGAATCAAAATATGCAGTTTTTTCACCTGGAGGAAATTCATTGAAGATCCATTTCAATTAATACTGCTCGGTACGAGAGGGAGAAGCAAGATGGCAGAATAGAAGGATGCTCGTAGCTCACCATCTCCCACAAATACACCAAAACTCACATCTATGGACCTACTCAGCCAACCAGAGCACCTGCTGAACTCCGACAGAACATCACCCTTTTCGAAAGACAAAGACGCCAAAAATCTGGGAGGAGAAAAATAAAAAAGAAGAAAAAGCAAAACAGTGTGGGACCAATCCCGCGGGGAGGGAGCGGCAAAGGAGGGCTGGTGCTCGTTCACTGGGTACCCCCTCTCCAACAGAGAGGCCAGCAGGACGGAGGGGGAGCCTCTGAGGCTCAGATCTGCCTCAAGCATCCCTTAACCAAGAGAACTGAGTTAAATGGGCACAAAGGGTCCCCGCGACACCCAGCCCGAGATGTGAGTTGGCAGCTGGGGCCAGGACAGGCCACCTGAGCCAGGCGGAGGACTGGGGTGGCTGCACTGAAGAAGCCCTGGGGGAATGCAGGGTGCTGCACACCGTGGCTGGGAGGGGATACAGAGCAGAATAACCTCAGTCCCCCATAAATTGCAAAAAAAGCAAAGCAACATGGCTGGTGTGCCCTGGGGGGGGGGGGCACCATAGCCTTTGTCTCCTCAGACCTGCGCTGCCATTACTGCATCTTACAAGAAGAGAGGCGGGGCTCAGCCACAGCTGCCATCTCCTCCTGTGCACAGTGCCCAGGCAGGGGTGGGGCCGAGACCTGGGGGGGCTCTGCAACCTCCTAGGCAGGACTGAGACTTGTTTACAGCCCGAGGCAGATAGGATCTTTCTGCCCTGGCACCTCAGAGAACTTGAGCTGCCAAGACAAACAAGGAGCTAAGATTTGGCATGGAGCAGGGGCAGGGCCATTCCCCGGTCTTCCCTGAGCCCGCCTTCGGAGCATCGACCCCGAGGCAGAGTGGGCAGCTGCACAGAGCAGTGGAGCGACCAGCACCAGAAGAGGGCAGGCGGCCACCCCACTTCCTGGCAGGAATGCAGCACCTGACCACGGTGCTGGGAGGGGGCACAATCTGCCCAACTGCTTCCTCCCAATGCAGCATCTGACTGCGGCATCGGGAGGGGGACTGACCCGCCCACCCACTGGGTAAGAGCTCAGCTTCTGACCCAGTAACACTGACCCAGTGTTAGGAGGGGGCACGATCTGCTAGCTGACAGCCACTGGGAGCAGCACAGATGAGGGCTCCAACAGAGGGCCTCTGGAAACAGCAAGCTGAATTCGTGAAACAGGATGAAGACACAAAGACCTCTCTATAAAATCATTAAGAGCTCACCATCTCCAGGAGAACTAGACAACTGATACTCCTTAAGCCACAGTGCCAGAGAGATATGAGCAATATGAAGAAGCAGAGAAACCACTCCCAATTAAAAGATCAAGAGCACGATCAAGGAAATAGACATTGATGGCCTACTAGATCAAGATTTCAAAAAAGAAGTGATCAAAGTACTGAAAGAACTAAAAGAAATAGTGTTTAGAGATATAAAATATGTCAAAAATGAAATAGAAGCTATAAAGAAGAACCAAGTAGAATTAGTAAACTCATTTGCTGAGATGAGAGCTGACCTAAAGGCTGTACAAAGCAGGCTAGATAATGCAGAGGAACAAATAAGTGACCTGCAAGACAGGACAACAGAAAGCACCCAATCAGAACGGTTGAGAGAAAAACAAATAAAAATCAATGAAAACAATATAAGGGACCTACGGGATAATAAAAAGCATGCCAATCTATGCATAAGGGTTCCAGAAGGGGAAGAAAGAACAAAGGGGATTGAAAAGGTCTTGAAGAAATCATGACTGAAAACTTCCCAAACCTAAAGAAGGAATCAGATATCCAAGTACAGGAGGCTCAGAGGGTCCCAAACAGGAAGAACCCAAACAGACCCATACCAAGACATATCATAATCAAGATGGCCAGGGTCAAGGATAAAGAAGTGATCCTAAAGGCAGCAAGAGAAAAACAAAGAGTGAGTTACAATGGAACCCCCATAAGGCTTTCAGCTGACTTCTCTACACAAACGCTACAGGCCAGAAGGGAGTGGCAAGATATATTCAAAGTCCTGAATGAAAAAAAAAGATGCAGCTATCCTTTAGAATAGAAGGAGAGATAAAGAACTTCACAGACAAACAAAAACTAAAAGAGTTTAGCAACACTAAACCCATGCTAAAAGAAATATTGACAGGTCTACTCTAAATAGAAAAGAAGCAGGATGCTACAAAAATGAGAAACTCATAACTGGAAAGGAGATAACTGCCATGAATTACAAAAAGAATAAACACAAAATTGTAAAAGAAGACATCTAAATCATTAAGAGTGGGAGAGGGAAGCAAGGAAAGCCACTGTGGAAAACAGTATGGAGATTCCTCAAAAGACTAGGAATAGACTTACCACAGGACCCAGGAATCCTGCTCCTGGGCATATATCCAGAAGGAACCCTACTTCAAAATGACACCTGCAGCTCAATGTTCATAGCAGCACTATTTACAATAGCCAAGACATGGAAGCAGCCTAGATGTCCATCAACAGATGACTGATACAGACTTATGGTTACCAGGGGGGTAGAGGGTGGGAAGGGATAGACTGGGATTTCAAAATTGTAGAATAGATAAACAAGATTACACTGTATAGCACAGGGAAATATACACAAAATGTTATGATAAATCACAGAGAAAAAAATGTGACAATGAGTGTGTATGTGTCCATGAATGACTGAAAAATTGTGCTGAACACTGGAATTTGACACTACATTGTAAAATGATTATAAATCAATAAAAGACGTTAAAAAAAAACCAAAAACAAACAGATGACTGAATAAAGAAGATGTGGTATATTTATACAATGGAATACTATTCAGCCACAAAAACTGACAACATAACACCATTTGCAGCAACATGGATGTTCCTGGAGAATGTCATTCTCAGTAAGCCAGAAAGAGAAAGAAAAATACCATATGAGATTGCTTATATGAGGAATCAAAACAAAACAAAACATAAATACAAAACAGAAACAGACTCATAGGCATACAATACGAACTTGTGGTTGCCAAGGGGGCGGAGGGTGGGAAGGGACAGACTGGGATTTTAAAATGCAGAATAGATAAACAAGATTATACTGTATAGCACAGGGAAAAATATTAAAGATCTTGTGATAGCTCATAGCAAAAAAAAAAGTGACAATGAATATACACATGTTCATGTATGACTGAAAAATTGTGCTCTACACTAGAATTTGACACAACATTGTAAAATAACATTACTCAATAAAAAAATTAAAAAAAAATACTGCTAGTTACTAAATGCTGCCAGTTTAAAATGGCCTACTCCTATAGGCCTACAGCAAGCATTTTTATTCCCACATTGAAAGATATTCCTATACGTAAGACTAAAAGTCTAAATAAATTTCCAAAAATCACATTATATGTGCTTTTTCTAATTTATCACTTTTTACTTATCAATAATATTCCTGCTACTATATTTGATAAAACAATCATTTGACAAACAACAAACCACAGAATTCCACTGTGGAAAAAAATTTTACATTCCAAAGATTAACACAAGCATGATAAATTTTATTAACTCACAATCCCTTGGAATTTTCAATAATTTAGAAGGGATTTAAGTTGAAGTTTATCTTACTTAATCTATCCAGTCCTTTTCAGATTCCATAAATGTATGGTATAGACAAAATAGCTAGGAATTTATTTTAAATAAGCAAGTTAAAGACCAATTTTGGAGAGCTTCTCCACAATTTACACAAGGAAATATATTAATCACAATGTTTCCCTAGTTATTCATAAAAGAAAGTTCCCCAATAGTTTGCACTCAGAAAAGCATTTAGGCTAGTCCATTTACTCATTTCCTCCTGTTTGAGTAATTATATGCATCCAAAATTAAAACACTGTGTTTCCTTTAAATATTGTCTAATTCAAATCTTAATTTATTAAAATGACCATTACTACAAAGAGTTCTCATTGAATAGATTTTTTATCAAATCAGTAAATATTTAGTCTTCCTACTAGGACACTTAAGAGCAGAAAACAATTTTTGCCCTTTAAGGATACTTATGAGTCCTATTTATTACTATTAGTTCTATATTGACAATGACTAATGCCTTCTAGTTCTTGGACTTTTTTCATCTCATGTCATAATGTCTTCCAGAAAGGAAATATTAAGTCTACTGAATTCTGGATTACAAGGAACTCATATGCAAACCTTAAACAGCCATATCTGTTGCCAATAGTTGTTCAGAATGAGTCTGCGTAATGGTTATTTTCACGTGCCAATTTAGCTAGGCTATGGTACCTAGATATTTTACTCTAGATGTTTCTGTGAAGATATTTTTAAGATCAGACTAGCATTTTAAGCAGTAGAATTTGGGTAAAGCAAACTGTCCTCTATAATCTGGGTGAGCTTCTCCCAATCACTTAAAGGCCTTAAGGAAAAGACTGACCACCCTTAAGAGGGAGGGAATTTTACCAGCAGGCTGCCTGCAGACTCAAACTCCAACTTGTCTTTGAGTTTTCAGCCTGCAGGCCTACCCTGCAGATTTCAGACTTGCCAGCTTCCACAATCTCTTAAGGCAATTCTTTAAAATCCCTCTATTTCTCTCTCTTGCATATATATACACATATATACATACGTATAGATTATACCTACAAATATGTAAAATATGCATACTTATATAAAGACATACAAATCTTCCTCAATTTATGATGGGGTTAGTCCCAATGAAGTCACCACAAGTTGAAAATATTTTAATACACTGAACTTACTGAACACCACAGCTTAGCCCAGCCTACCTTAAACATGCTACAAACACTTGCATTCGCCTATAATTGGGCAAAATTATCACCCTCAAGATCACATGGCTGACGGGGAACTGTGGCCCCTGCCACTGCCCAGCATCATGAGATAGTATCATACCACATATTGAAAGCTGGGGAAAATATCAAAACTCAAAATTCAAAGTATGGTTTCTACCCAATGCATATCACTTTCACACTACTAAAAACAAACAAACAAACAAAAATTGTTAAGTTGAACCATCATAAGTTGGTGACCATCTGTATATACATACATCCTATTGGTTCTTTTTCTCTGAAAAGCCCTACCTAATACAATCCATAAATATGAAGTATGAAGAAAACAATTTTGAAGAAAGTCATTTGACTATCCTCAGATACCATTGCTTCAGTGAAAAGAAATTATTTGACTATTTTAAACTATATAGTCCTTCATATAAGTAATTAATTGCATTCATCTTAGTAATTAGTCTATAATTATTTATAGTTGTTTTCAATATATGTAAAGTGAGTTTTCCTTTTACCATGTTTTCTGTATGGCCAATGAATACCCACAGTTCTGCCCTAGAACAAATTCTATGACCATAATGTGGAAAAAACAGTGGACTTTAAGCTCTTTATAATACAAAATATCAAAAAAATTAAAAATTAAATAATAGATGAAATGATAATTAAAATTTGGTCCATCCATATGATGAAATATTACTACATAATCAACAATAATATTTATAAAATTCTTAAGATACAGAAAAATGTTACTATATTTATATATAAAAGAGCTATACTAAACTGTATATGAATTTCAACCTCAACTATGTAAAATACATATGAAACGTATATGTGAAACACATAAAAGAAATATGTTGAAATGTAAATAAAGGTTATTTCTAGAAGATAGGATTGTATGTGATCGTCATTCTATTCTCTTTTATGTTTTCCACTTTTCTGCAGTAGGCCTGTGTTGTTTTCATCATTGGGAGGGAAAGTTCTAGACTTTGAGCAAACAAATAACATGATTTTCTCAATGAATTCTCTGACATCACTTGAGTCTGTCTTTCCATAGCACATGTTATATGGGCTATATATAACATTTATCAATGGTTCTGTAATCATCTATTTATGTCTATGAGCTTTATAGGGGATGGCACTGTGTTCACTTTGCCTGAGCATGCCCTCCACACATAACAGAGTTGGTAATATTCAATAAGTTTTTGCTCATGATAGGCAATATATAATGTTTATGAATCTTTAACAGTACTATTAACAGTCAGTAACTGATCATGGCAGTTATCAACAGCATTATTTTCCTAACCAATAGTACCTTTCTTATTAGGGCCTGCTGTTATACCAAAAAGTACACAACAAAATTGGTAGTGTTAGGAGGAATCCTTAAATGATTTTCCTCTCCCCACTCCCTGTCCCCATGATTTCTCACTCTAATCCACAGGATTGGGACTAGGAACTGGAAGAGATATTATGCCTGTATTTATGTTAGGTTATGTGACAAAAGTGATTTTGCAGATTTAATTATGGTTACTAATTAACTGACTTTTGAGTTAATCCAAAGGGAGGTTATTCCAGTGAGTCAACCAAATCTAACTACATGAATTCTTTAAAAACAGAGTTTTCTTTAACTGATAGCAGAAAAGGAACTCAGAAAGATTCAAAGCAGGATAAAGACTTGACTTGCAATTGCTGGTTGGAAGATGGAAGGAACAACATGAGAGAGAATGCAGATGGCTTCAAGGAGCAGAGAGTAGTCTCCGCCTGATAGCCAGGAAGAAAACTGGGACCTCTGACCTACAGTTCACAAGGAACTGGATTCTGCCAATGATAAATGAGCTAGAATTGGATTCTTCCCCAGAGCCTCCAGATAAGAGCCCAGGTCTGCTGACACTTTGATTTCCACTTTGGGAGACTAAGCAAAGAACGCCATTGAGCTTGCTGACCTACAGAACTAGGAGGAATAAATTTATGTTGTTTTAAGCTGCTAAACTTATGATAATTCATTCTAAAAAAATAGACTCCTAATACACTAATAAATTTTCTTTTTTTAATGCAGAGGTTTCCAATTTGAGATGTTTGTCTTATACTAGGAGCAATACTCTGCTCTGGTTATGAGACCCAGATGAGCACAGAACATCATACATGGAGGATTCTTAAATCTTCTCACACTGTTCTCAGAGACATGTATAAAATACAGTGCCTTTGTTCTCTAAACCTGGCCTAATCTTCTATGGCAGCCCACCCCACATAAAAGAAAACTTACTCCTGCCAAATAACAGTATTTCACTCTCTTCTGGTTTCTACAGTTCTGGCTTTATACTTGAAAGTCCCAATTCCTCACAGAACTGTTTTAAGGAGTCTTTTTTGCACTGCTCAGACTTTTTAGAAAGATGTTCCCTCTTTATATTCTTGCCCCTTTACTCTTTTCTTCCTCAGAGTGGGGTTTGGGTATATTAGGAGTCTTACAGTGTTCTCATGACATCAGAGGGAGGGAGTGCTGGCACGTCCTGTGCCCTTTGGCTTCTCTGGTCTCTGAGGGAGTTTCTTATCTGTCTGGCAGCTGCTCTCCCTGCTGGAATCCCCTGCTGGACTTCATAGATAGAGCTGGCAAGTCTTCACCAAGGCCTGGTGGTGAGCTCTGACTCACAGGGCCTCACCCCAGCCCTTGCTGGTATTAAGAATCTCCTTGAATCTCTTCTACATCTTCCATCCAGAGCCTGAAATAATCAACGCACCCGTAATTTCGAATCACTATAGTGGAGTCACATCATCTCAGAAGTTCCCACCAGGAACAAGGTCACACAAGAATACTGGGGATTCAAACCACATCTCATAGGTACGGCAAGCAACTCAGGAAAGCTAAACCACCTCTCTTCTTCAGCCTAACCATGCTAAGTTCCAACATTTAGGTTTTTTATGGCCATCTGAGAGGCAATCTCCTTCCCGAGTTCCAGAAATGAATCAAGGCAAGTGCTCTTAGCCTTGGCAATTCCTTCAACTTATATAACATGCCTCCTTCTGTTCAAGACAAAGTCTGAAAATGGGAGCTTGGGGCCCATATTCTCCACTCCATTATTCATCTGCTTTTTTCCACCTTTATCTCTCAAAGTTCTTAGGGGCCAAAAAGGACAGGCTCTGAACTACCTATCTGCTGCTCTTACATGATATCTTCCTACTGTGGTTACCAAGCCATAAGGATTATCCATGAAGGTAGAAGGTGTGCCCTCTCTGTATTTAGGGAAAAATTTCCATAGTCTGTGCCGTTTATGTCTGGGCATTGTATATTAAGAAAATTTAGAAAATATCCATTCCAAGTTCTTCTTTCAAATCTATTATTTTTGTGGAAAATTCTTTTCTGGTTTTCAGAAATTAAACTTTAATTCTATCTTGATCTTTGCATATCTGTTATAAAATTCCTAATACCACCTACCCTATTTCTGAAACCAACAAAAGTTTCAATTTAGCTAATTAGAAATACTTATAAACAGAAAGTAGAAAGAGAAAATCATAATAACATAATCAAAATATCACCCTAGATATCTGAAATCACCATAAGGTTGAGGAAAGAAATCTCAACATAGACAAATTTTCTAATTTTTTCATCTTTGATTGACATTAAGCAGTTTACAAATTTAAAGAAATAGATTTAACCTGAATCTTGCTGTGTCACTAGAGGAAAACAAATGCTATCTTACTTAATCATTTATTAAATCCTGTAATGAGACACTTGGTCTTTCCATGGCATTGAGGACTTTATCAATAATAAAATTTAAAGGAAGTTTTCATAGGATGACTTATGATAGGTTCAGACTATATCACCAAAAGGTATAAACAGCCACCTTGGAAAGCCTTCCTTTTCTAATTTAATGTAAAGATAGTAATCCATATATCTGAAAGCCTTTAAAACATTCAAGGCCACCATTGTGGATGGAAATATTTATAGCATCATTGGGTACAACTCTGCTGATACAATCTTGGATTGTAACTAAATCCTGGCTTTGGGTGAAATTTAAAACATTTTGTTTTTGAAGACTCTTCTCACACATGTAGTGTTCATCCAGCTTTTTTATAGCTACTTGGCTGAAAACGTAATGTAAAAAAACAAACTTTTCTCAACATTTCCAAGGCTTTTAATGTAAGAATAAAATAGAAGTACAGCATTGTCCTAATTTATTTTTAATTGTTTCCTGTAATTTATTATGTAGGATACTGGACACTCCCTAGAGAACTAGAATTCTGCACCACAGCATATTCAACACTGCCATTTATTCATTTAAGTCTATATTTCTGAAGTTGCAGTATCTAATATCACCAGGAAGTTCTCACAGTCTTATTAGAGAGTTTACTAAGTGGAAATTCCATTGTGTGGGATTTCAGCTGAAGAGAATTCCACTTTCTAAGGAAAAATGTCAGTAACAACTTAATTTCTTCCTGTTGGGTGAATATCTTTTATCAACAAAATGTTCCCAATAATCACATCACTTTTCAGAATGCTGCCTTTGGTTTATATGGACTGAGGAGTTAAATGAGAGAAAAAGCAAAGGAAATTAGAAAAAAATAACTGTGTGATAAGGAAAGCTCAGTGACTACTAGCTGCGTATGAAAATGAAAAGTGTTCAGATTAACCAATCTGATGCCATTCCAACTAGTCTCATTTATTAAAGCGATAGCAAAATGTTTATCCTGCTGGTTGGCTCTTGCAAGAGTGACTCTCATCTCATGGATGTCAGTACTTGCCCTCCAGGTTTACTCAGCTTTCAGCAGAGATACCTTTCTTGTCCAGTTCTTCAAAGCAAAGAAAAGAAGAAAGAAAAAGGAAAAAAGCATCCAGTGGAAGATTACAACATCCTCCACAGAGAGTCCCTCCTGAGATCTGCTGACTATAAGAATATGTTAAGAACAAGCTCAGTGGGTCATAATCCATACTGAATATGACTGGAACCTTCTGCGCCAGATGAGCCAAAGGTCACTCTAATGTCAACACAGAGCAGAAAAAAAAATCCACATTTTGCATCTCTTGTCAAATAGGTAATTAACTATCACCTATAATTTCTTAAGTGTCAAAAGGCAAATTCATTCTTTCCTAAGGATTTTTTCATTTTGCCAGATGAATAGCAGCAAGGTAAAATAGTCACCTAAAAATACATCAGGAAATTATAATTCTGTTATTTCATTCCTTATAAAACAACAAGTGCCAGCCCCAAGAACATTAGACTACACTGTGGAGTAGTGTTCCCGGTAATCTCAACTCTAGAAAAATCTCCAGAAAACCCATGCAGTTTAATAACTACCTTAAGGCGGAACTGATGGAACCTTATGCCATTCAGTGTGGATATTCTATGTCTAATTCATCTAAGCCCATTTTTGAGAGAGCCTATTTTATTACTGAAGTATTTCATTCAATAGCCTTCCTCTCCTCTATCCTATCTCTTTATCTCCCACACCTCCACTCTGACACCACATGTTGCTTTCTAAAATACAGTTGTGGTCATGTCCCTTCCCTATTGAAACTTTTATGGATTTTCATTTCATATAAGACCAACTCCAAACAACTCACCATTCAAATATACTTGCAATCTCCTTGAACTATCTTTCCAGGCTCATCTACTTCCTCACTCTTACCCCCATTTACAAACTCCACTCATACAATGCTCACTCCTTACACTGTACTGAAGACTCTAGCTTCTTTCAGTTACTTCACATAATCTTATATATATATAAAAGATATCTTCCATCACTATGCCTTTGCACATATCCTATAAACCTAAAATGTCAGCTATTTTCTCATACTCTTTGTTACTGAAAGCACAAATGCTTACCCCAGATGGAATTGTATCTCCCACTACTGTATCCACTTAGAAGTTCATTCTTTGTTTAGAGACCCCTAACCCCATAGTTTCTGACCTCCTTATATCTAGGGACTTGTCTTATTCAAGTTTATTTAATAAAAATTATAGAAAATCTTCAAATGTCCATTGAATAAAAGCATAAAATTATCTAGTAAACTAATACCTGATATTCTTCCCTAAGGATCTATCTATCCCAAAGTATCAATACTATTAACTCGTTAGTTCTAAGGCAATGTTATCTTCCATTAATACCTGCAATATAATTGCTAAGTATCTTGCTGTAATTCCATCGAAATAACTGTACCATCTGCGGTAAAAAGACACTGGAGTTTTACTAGATCTTATTACTTGATGGTAAATGAATTAGGCTGAGATAATACAGTACAGTAGACCTGGTTAACAGCATTTTAGACTTATTTGTGGCAGCATCATATGGCTTTACCTGATTTTCACAAATCTTGAGGCATTATTAAGAACACTCACGTGAAACAATGAGCAGGTATTTTATGGTTTCACATCCAATTCTTTACAAGTATAATCCTGATCTCCTCAATAATAAGCTTTCACAATCTCTGGTAAATTGAAAGAACACATATTTTTTTCCTAGAATTGTGCAGCCATCTTCAGTTTATTTTCATTTCAAAACATGCAATTTATTCTATTAATAGGTAATATCCAACAAAAGCCAGACAGATAGCAATAATTGTTTTGTTTATTATATAACTGGTATACGGTTTTTGAAAAGAATTATTTTCTTGAATTAACTTCTAAATCATTTAAATTATTTCAGATTTATAACTAAGGATAAGGTACCCAGTCTTTCTCTGCTACTTTCACCTATCTAAAAAAATAGATATCATTTAATATAACTTTAAGGATTTTGAACATCTAGAAGTATTTAGAGGCTTTTTGAAGGTGCTTCAGAAACCAAAGTGATTGAAAAAAGGCAATCCTCACAATGCTTACAGAATGATAAAGGATTTAAATTCTAGGAAAGACAATCAATATAAAAACAAATAAACATGTATTTTTTAAAAAGGCATCTACTATCCCTCTGTTTCAACCAACAACTAAAATCAGTGACAGTAAAAAGTAGCAAACAAAATTATGGTTCTATTTGCTATTTGATTTCATTAGCATATTTCAACCAATTTTGTAAATCAAACTTCCTTGTGTCACTTCCTAAATAGAAACATATTTAAATGATTATTCATTTCTAAACAACACATGGCTTCTTGTAGTCTCACTGTATTTTAGTTTTGTCCACCTTTGAATGCATTTCATTTTTGTAATTTAAGGTAAAAAATTTAAAAATGAGTGTTTTTAAAATAAATGTGTGCATTAGTTATTAAATTGAAAGAACTCTAAAATCATTATAAAGGGTTTAAGAAGGAATTTATTATCAGATCATCTTCATAAATTATCTTCAAAAATTATATAAATGTAAGCAAAGGAGTTTGAAATAAAAATCAAGATTCCCTTTCAAATCTGCTTTGAAATAATACTGTAAGTTGGACCAAATCTGTCTGAAGTTATACTGTAGGTGGAACTAAACTACCAAAAAGTTATTATCACTATTGAGAACATTTACTAAACACTTAGGAGTTCATGAAGCTTCCCTTTTATTTCATTAAAACTCTTTAAAAAGAAGGAATCTACTTTTAGGGTTAGGTACTAAAATATTCTACTAATAATGTAGCAAATGCAAGGAAATTAAATAATAAATAATAAGTGGATTTTTTAAATGTAAGAAAGATATAACCACATTAAATCAAGGCAAGAACTACATTTAAGAATAATGATCAGAATCAAATACGTTTCAAGCTTAAACAAAATAGGTATCAGGCATTTCAAAATGTGATTAGACATTATCTGTCCATTTGAGAGACTGGGTGTGTGATGCACCTATGTTTAAGCATGAATTACACTGTCCTCTCATTCATTAAAAAAAAAAGGTAGACAAAATCATATTACATTAGAATCCACATGAACAAGAGTATTCCTCTCTTTTAATAATTATATTAGTAGTTTGAGCAGGTGCATAAGAACTTTTGTCACAGCAATTCAGGTGGCAGAACTGATTGACCTGGTTATCACATCTGAATACTTCTTACAGTTCAATTTATCCTTTAGCCAGTTTCATGTAATTACATAATTTTGCACTGTAAACTGGAAAAATTCTAATGTCTCTGGTACATTGATATTTCTTTATTATTTACTGTACAAGTGATTTAAAGAAAGATATTTTTACCAACAATTTTTTAAAGTTTATTTGGTATTGTACTTCAGCAAGCAATCCACTTTATAGACAGGTAAAATGAGGGGCATGAATGTGGAGTTGCTTAACCAGATAGATTTAGTCAATCCATCCAAAACTTGAAATCAGAAAATTCCAGGTTAAAGGAGAGAAAACATTAGGCCCAAGGTCAATATAATAAATGGAAAGAATAGGCAGCCGTATATATAATATGATAGATACATCAATCAGTTATTTTCCTGAGACTAATTTAGTACAATTAATAGCTAAAAAATATTTTGATGAGAGAAGGAGGGGAAGAAGGGGAGAAGAATAAGGGCGGGTACTGAACTCCTTCATTGTTCTGGAATAAAGGTGAAGGACGAAGGTAAGAATCAGCGGGGACTACTCCAAAGTTATTTCAGTCTTATCTTCTAGAGCCACATTCTAGTTAATAACCATCTCTAATGTTCTGTCACTATTTTGTGTGTATTTATCTGTACTGATCATAAATATTGGACTTTTCTCATTTTTTTCCAGTTCATATATGCATCATCATTGGCACCACCTCTCTAGTCCTTTTCTTGATTACTTTAACTTTAAATATTTGCTTTATTACATTTTCCTTCAGGGTAACCTTCCTTTACACCCTTCTTCTTTTCTACAGCTGAGGCCATTTTTAAGATAATTCAGTCTCAAGCTGGAATCATCTTCACCTTTGATTATGTGGGCTTTAAGGGTCTCTGGTTCCATACTCATAGGATTCAGCCACTCTTGTTTTTAAACAGGTTCTTAAACTCTAGTTCTGACTCACTTCTGAAACATTTTTAAAAATTCCTAGAAGTGACTACTCACATAGATTCCATGCCCAAATTTTCATATAATTGTATTTATATATTGCACCTTAAGATCATATAATGATGCATTATGTGTTATATTTTCATATAAGTTATATATTTATAAACTGTTATTTTTAAAAGATATATTTTATTATAATAATACATCTCATATATAATATAATAAAAACATTCCGAGCCAAATGATTTGGCAGATATTCCTGTAAACGATTAGAAATTTGCTATGAAATATATCATACCTCTATTTGAACACACTTACCATTTCTTTCCCATCATGCATGCTCATGATTTTTTTGAACAAATTGTGAAGTTGACCTTTGTGTCCAAATAATTTAATCTCAAATCCTTTTCAATTTGCAAATGTGAATAATGACTATAGTTTCAGAAACAACAAAAAATTCTCAAATTCAAAATACCCATAACTGAAAAATGAATTATATATACTTCGCCACCAAAATTTTTATGTTAATTTCCCAACATAAAGGATGCTATAATATTAATGTCATACTGTAGAAATAATGGAAAATGATCATATCTTATCATGAAGTTCTGAGAAATAGCTATTGAAACATTAAAATGAAATTCAGCTTTCAAATATAGCTATATGTAATCAAGACTTGCATATTTCAACTAGGTTCTCACAAGTCTAATATGTAAAATTAAATTCCACTGCATTTGAAACACTATTAAATGGGGATTAATGTTGCAGGGTATTGTTAATAAATAAATGCATATATTACAACTTGGTAAAGGTTGTGTTTTAAAGGAGAGCTGGGAAATTAAAATTGAACATTTTGAGTTGCTACTACCCATTACAGCTGGAAGAGAATGGAATAAAAGTGGTTACTGCATACATACTGATAGCATTCTTAACTTAACCTGTCCCTAGAGATTTCTACAAAAACCAGATAACATACTTTAGGACAAATACTGGGGAGAAATGGGAAATTATCTTCTTTATGATTCTGAGATTTAGAAATTCTTTTGCTTGAATTATACCTTTTAAAATCAAAATATGTTGTTAGAACATATAATTTTATACTGATAGTATGTTTTTCATCCATAATTTTGGATGAAATCTGCCAATATCTGCTTGATTTTATGATCAAAACTTTTTATCATTGCCTATTGTCAGATTCTTAGATGGGAGTATTCTGAAGTTTTAGAAGTAAGTAAATATGAGACCTAAATTAATCCAAGCCAAGTAAAACCAGAAGTAATTATCACTAAGAAATTAAGTTTTCACATCCTTACCACTTACCACAAAGCAGACATTGTTGAGTGTTTTATAAATACATCTAATTTAAATCTTGTAATGATCATGTGAAGTGTGTGCTATGTTTATTATCCCCATTTACAGATGAGGAAAATGAGACTTAGCTTAAGTTGACCAAGAGCATATAACTAGTGGGTAACGGCTGACAGATGTGACCTAGGCTGTGTGGTTCTAGGAGCCATGAGCCTAGCCACCACACAATTCAGCTTCTCATTAAGAAAAACTGCAGAACAACATGGATGAACTTGGAGGGTACTATGCTACGTGAAATAAGTCAGAAAAGACAAATACTGTGTGATATCACTTATATGTGAAATCTAAAAAATACAACAAACTAGTGATAATAATGCAAAAGAAACAGACTCACAAATATGAAGAACGAACTAGCGTGGATCAGGAGGGAGAGAGTGGATGGGTAGAGGCAATATAGGGGCAGGGTAATCGATTAATAGGTACAGACTATTATGTATAAAATAGTTACAAGGATATATTGCATAACATGTGAATATAGCCAACATTATATAATAACTATGGAGTATAACCTTCAAAATTTATGAATCACTATATTGTTTACCTATAACATATAATATTGTACATCAACTATATTTCAAATTTTTGAAAAAAGGGAAAAAAACTGCAGACATTAAGGGAAAATAAACACTGCAGTTCCAATATGAGGCTAAAAACCAAGGCACGCATATTTTATCATATATCATAAAATTCACATAGCACTTCCTCTCTCTCTTAAGGCACTTATTTTTTCTATATAGTCCTATAAATATTTTTCACACATCTCCTCTCATATACGTTTACATCAAGGCCATAAGTTCCTCGACACAAAAACTGGGCCTGATTTTTTGTGTCCTCCAAAATCCCTAGTACAGAAAACATATCCTTTAAGCATTCATTTAGCATTTTTGGATGATAGAATATACATCTGTCTCCTTCATTAAGAAACAAGGTAAAAGAAAAATATAGTTAACACAATGTGCTATAGATATGAATTAAATTTTGACTCTCCATATAACTCCATTCTGTCCATTAAAAAAACAGGTAGAAAAAGATATCAACTCCCACTGAGCCTGAATTCATTTCATGAAAACTGAGCAAAATTTATTATAAATGTTCAGCCTACAGTAATCTTATTTTTAATTTTTTTACAATTCTAATTTTACATACATATTTTTAAATGTGCACAACCAATTTTATTTAAAATTTAGTATATTTTTACTTAATTACTAACTTCCAATTTTTAATTTAATTGGTAAAAAGGCTTTATAAACCATAGAATGTATGCAACAACTGCACATGCAGCATTCCAGCTGGCAAAGATGGGGAAATGGAAGTGAGAAAAGGCAGACACATTGATGACGTAGTGGGAAGTTTCTCCAATCTGAAAGGTACTTAGGGGAGTAATAGACAGTTAGAAGAGACAAGTAGTAGATATTAAAGATAGAGACAGAAGTGACAATTAACTCCATTTGAATGATAGTTGAAGCCGTAGATAAGAATTTAATAATGAAATAAAAATGGGTAAGGGAAGAAAAGAGAAAAAAAGGACGAGGGCAGACCTTGAGTATTAACTACATTTCATGGGCAGAAGAGTAGATATAGAAATGTAAGGAAGAGAAGGGAAAAGAACTCATGGATGTACTAGCATGGATCATTTTAAATAAAACAAGTAAACAATGATTTTGAAAAATAGGAATGATTAATAATTTCAAATATTGTGGACAATATGATAAGAAAAGGAAGTGAAAAGAAATCTTCAATTTTGGTGACTGAACAGTTATTAGTGATCACACAATGGCCTCATCTGAATTTGTCTAAATCATGGCTGGTAAAGAATGAAGATTATATGGGTACTGAGAAAAATACATATATGTGTACAGTTCACTTTTCCAAAAAAAGGACAATGATAAAGTAGTCGACCCAGAAGTTTACAAAAGTGTGGTCTGAGCTTTGATAACCATCGTTGGAACTCCTAGTAGAAGGAAAATTGTTTAACTAAAATAAACAAACAAATAAAATTATGAACATTCTTGAGTTGAAAATCATTGCAGATTTCTGAACACTTCACATTTTCCAAACAGCTTTCCTGGCCTTCAAAGTATTGTGATCTTCACAATAACCATATGAATAAAAAGGATGATCATCCAATCTTTCCAAATGAGGAAATATTTCCTGAGAAATATCATCTGACCTTGCAGAATGAGTGGCATTTCTCGGGCTAGAGGTCAGTACAGTGAATCCTAGCGCTACTGCTCTTTCCACTAAAGCAAACAATATTCAGGAACAATTGCCTTCAGAGTTTATAACCAAGACTTGACTTTACAGACCCTGATAACTCAAATATGTACAATGCAAAAAGTTAGGTACTCCTGCAGCTCCAGTCTTGAGGCTATGAAGTGTTTCAACAGCAGTCACTAGCCACTTACTTCTCAAGTCTTTTTTATTCATTTATTCATTATTCATTTTATTCCCTCTCACAAATCCATTAGTGAGGTGAGGTGGCAATCTCTATTTTAGAGAAGAAATAAAAAGAATGAGTTATTTGTGTAAGTTCACAAAACAATTCAGTGACAGAACTGGCAATCAAATTTTAAATTCTCAGTTTCTTATCCAGCCTCTTTTACTGAATAACCCTCTTCTTCACAAAACTAATTCTAGTTATTATAACTGGTTTACTATACTACAGTGCATATATAAATGTAAATGTGTACATGTATATACATACACATTATCAAATATTCAATTGTGTATACTTGAATATGTAATACAAGATTTTTCAAGCAATTGGAAGGATCAAAAATTCCTTTTTCCCTACTAACCACCAAAACCAAAAACTGAAACAGATTTTCCTTCATTTTGTTATTTAATTAAATGTACCCTCTTCTGAACTTGACTTTGATGTCCATGATACTACATAATCTGTTAGGTGAGCTAGTGATAGACTTCAAAGTAAGTGGAAGAGAGAAGCATATATATCAAGCATGATTTCAAAATATAAACAATGTGAGTTCAGCTTGTCTGGCTCCTTATCACTACCCGAGGGAAAAATAATGACTCCCTGTAAACATCCAGTACCCATGAAGCTGTAACAAAATAATGTTCAGAGATATCTACTGATTATGAAATTAAACTTCATGGGAAGAAAACTGAATGTATATTATACCAAAGATGGAGGAAGCATAAAATATGTAATATTGCATTTACAGGGTACGTAAAATCTTATTGGATCAGTGATAAATATTTGTGCTCCAGCAGTTTTACTGTTTTACAGACTACTTTCCCTGAGAATGTTTACAAAATACATTGACAACTTATTAATCAGTATCAAAACACAGCAATTCTAGGTGTAGTAGAATGAAATGTGTGCAAAGCAGCCACTCTGAAAAATATTTCATTAATGGAATAATTGTCCATTCAAAAATTATCTTCCCTGAATAAAGTTGTCCCTACACAGAGGAAACATTTATGAAGCACATGAATATTGGAAGGCTCTTGTTCAGAAAAGAATGTTGTACAAATAAGAAGTGTTTTGCTTTTGATACTGATCACATTTTAAAATATATTGACATACACATTAAATATTGAATAGCAAAGTTTTATTATTTATGACTGATTATCAGCATTTACTTCTCATTCCTGAAAATTTGAGTATTTTTTATTATTCTTAGTTCTTATCATTTCTGCCAATCATATTTTACTCTGGGGCTACTGGTTCACAGGACTGTCAAGGAGCTGGTTAACTTCCCATTTAATACTCATGTGGTTAATTTGGAATGATGAAAATATGCTTGTTATTTTACAAATGAATTATTCATTACTAAAGACAACACTACCTATGAATACAAGCAAGCAGTATCAATCAAGGAAGACTTATTGCCATAAAGCCATCCTATTTAAAATCTAAAGACAGAAAAAGGAAAATGTACATTTAAACAATGTGATTAACATACTATGCCAAAAAAACTACATATCTTGAATTTCTCCTCAAATATCATATATAAATAATAACGTCTCACAAATCTCATATTTCTAAGGACTTAAATTTTTATAGTACTAATACAGCTCTGGTCACATTATTATTACCTCATTCCACCACAACCTCCAAAACTAAATTTGGCTTTCTCATCTCTTGTTCAGACTTAATAGATCACAAAATTATGATCCATGTTCTCTCTAAAGCAAATTCTTTATGACTAAGACAGAACAATAGCTTGAAATATATCAGTCCTTGGTTACTTGGATAATCTTATTTAAATTTAATAATAATGTTATATTATTAAGTAGCTGAAGAATTTCAAACACTGATATAAGCACTTTGGGCCAAACTGTTTTTATTTGGAGCCAAAATAATGATGATGATGATGATGATTACAGCCACAAAGAAGTAAGCCATGAAAGCTCTGTACATATCTTTTCTCACATCAGACCTACGAGGTAGGTATTATTATGTATGTCTTCCCACTGAGAAAACATGTAACAAAGAAAATATGTAACCTGTTCATTTAACACCATCAGTGTGATTGACTCAGTACTTAAAACAAAAGCTTATTATTTTTACTTTGCTGACCTATTTCTGAGGGGTTGTACTTCAGGATTAAACATGGTAAATTAAGTGATTACATTTATCTTTGCTGTCTTCAAAACCCCACTAAAATGACAATAAAAGGGGGAGAAAAAAAGTCAAGAAGACAAGGTGGAGAAGGGTAAATATTTGGAAAATGAAAAGCAGATAGAAAGTAGTTGCCATGGCAGTTAGGAGAAAGTGAATTCCAGTCGGAAAGTCTAGAAAAGATTAAGGCTGAATTATGGGTCAAGGTTTTTAAAAATATAATTGAATAAAAATATTTGAGGTTGAAAACTTAAAAATTTCCCCCCTAAATCTCTTTTCCTACATTTTCCATTTAGGCAACTACTCTGTCTCAAACTAGCAGAGGACTCCAGTTTTAGAGAAATTGAACATGAAAAATATCTAGTCTTGGGAATATGGGCACAGGTTGGTAGAAGAAAGATGCAGATGGAAAAGTCACATCTGAAATGGTGAAGTCTCTCTCTGGGCCACCTACTCCCAAGCTCTCAGAGTGTTACCTAGGAGGCTGAGATCACAACACCACCGAACCTGTACCTACTCTGCCCTTGACAAGAGCTGGAATTTTTCTCTCTGGAATAACTGACCAGTCTCCGCAAAAAGCCCTCAGTCACTGCAATCTGGTTCCTTAGGGAAACAGTAGTCTTTGCTCAAACATTCTGTGGACTTCTATAAGTCAATTTACTAAATTCTTTTTGTTTTATTTGTTTTGTCTATTTGTTTTAAGTCTTTATCCTTAAGGTTTCTGTTTACGTGATGTATCTTTTCCATCCTTTTATTTTCAAACTATTTGTGTCTTTAAATTTAAAATGTTTTCTGTAGACAGCATATTGTTGGGTCCTGTTTATTTTTTAATTCAATTTGATAATATCTGACTTTTGATTTGATTATTTAATTCATTTATGTTTAATGTTATGAATATAGTTAGATTTACATCTGTCATTTTACATGCATCACATCATTTTTATTTCCTCCTTTATTGCCTTCTCTTGTGGTAAAGGAATACTTTCTGGTAACACTTTAATTCCTTTAATAATCTTTAATGATATTTTGAAATTATTTTTAAGCAATTGCTTTAGGGCTTACCATATATTTCTTAACTTCCAAACTGAGATTTATATTAACTTAATTCCAATGAAATATAAAAACTTTACTCATATATAGCTGCATTCTCCCCCATTTTTGTTCTGTTTTTATTATTCTCTTATATTTACATATGTTACAAACCCTACAATCCATTGTTATAATTATTACATTTTATATGTCTTTTAAAGATAAGAGAGAAAATAATGTATTTATAGAGATGGCTATATTAATCTTACTTATCATTTTTGATTCTCTTCATTTTTTTCCTATGAATTCAAGCTAACATCTGATATCATTTCTTTACTCAAATAAAGCTTTGCTCCCACCCACCTCCTTTTTGCTGTTTTTATCAAATACATTACATTTCTGTATGTTAAAAGGACTACAATATAATTATACACATATTGTTATGCAAGTATCTTTTAATTAGTTAAAAAAAAGAAGAATAAAAATGCAATTATACTGTTATTTATAATTACCCACATAATTGCCTTTACTGATACTCTTTGGGTGTGTGCGTGGATTTGAATTACTGTCTGGTGTCACCTGCTTTCAGCCTTAAGTACTTTCTATAGTATTTTCATAAAGTGGGATTGCTAGCAACAGATTCTTGCTTTTGTTTATCTGAGAATGCCTTTATTTTACCTTAATTTCTGAAAGATAGTTTAGCTGAATATAAGATTCTTGGTTGACAGTTTTGTTTTGTTTTGTTTTGTTTTGTTTTTTACCTTCATCAATTTGAATATGTTGCTGCACTACCTTCTGGCCTCCATTCTTTCTTAAGAGAACTTAGCTGTTAATTTTACTGGGCTTTTCTTGTATGTTGTATGAAATGAGTTATTTTTCCCCTTACTGCATTCAAAGATTTCTGGCTTTCAACATTTTGACCATGATGTATCTGGGTGTGATTGTCTTTGTATTTATTTTACTTGGAGCTAGTTATGCTTCTTGGATGTGTAGATTATTGTTTTCAGCAAATTTAGGAAATGAAAGGAGGTAGATAATATCATGGGGGCTATTTTTTAAAGGTGGTAAAGGAAGTGTGACAAAAGGAAAAAGTAGATATTAAATGAGAAAAAAAACTACAAAAATTAGAAGCACAGTCCAGGAGCGCCAAAATTTAAACATTAAAATTTCTAACAATTAAAGAATAAATTTAGAAAGGAAATAAGAACATTTCTCTGAATGAAGAAAAAATGTTTCCAAATTAAAAGGATCCATTGCCCAGTTAAATAAGTGAAAATATACTCTCAATAAATCATAGTACTGTGTAAATTCTGGCACTATATAAACCATCATAAGCAATTCCAGTATTAAAAATAAAAACAATGTCACATGAAATATCTGCTATCAGAATGGTATAGAACATATCAACAGGGACACTAGAGACAGAGGACAATGTATCAGTATCCCTAATCTTCCTGGGGAAAATATTTGCAATATAAAATCCTATTTCCACCTGAAATATTAGTCATTAGAAGAATAGAATAAAAACATTTCAGGCATACAAATACCAGGAAGTTTTATCTCCTATGCATCATTTGTCAAGAACCTATTAGGGAGTGTACTTCACTAGAATGTGGGAGTAAAACCAAAACAGGAAGAGATGATATCTAGGAACTGGGTAATTCAACACCAGAGAAAAGGGATTTCACAAAATTAAGGTAAAAGGAAGTCTCAAAAACAGCATCTATATTTCAGCCTGGAGAGAAGTCTATATTTTATAGGTAAAGACCTATAGGAGAGATGTCTCCAAGAAAAAAATTATTTAACTTTATATGGATAAATGTATCAATAGGAACATTATAGATTTTCTAAAAGTTTTAGAGTGTATTAGAGACAAACACATGGAAGACTTTGTACTCACCACCCAGAAAAAGTAACTACAGTAGGGGTGTGCAGGGTGGCCAGGTCATTGTATTAAGAGGTAATATAATCACGTTAACTATGAAAATGAATACTAACACAGGGTGCATTTCTTAAAGAAAAGCTTCCCTGTGTCCTATGAATGGAGCTCCACCTCTCATGCTTGGAGTTGCAGCAATTCATCATCAGTTTTTTAGAAGCCCAATGCCATTCTCTTCCATGCAAGATAACTAACATAAACCCTGTTCCATAAAATGCATTGATAAAATGATGTTTCCCTTCCTCTTTTCCTAAATTTTATATTAGATTATGTCATTCATCTGCTCAAATTCCTGAATGGCTTCCCTTAATTTTCAGAAACAATTTCTAAATCTTTATTTAGCATTCAAAAAACCTGAGATTTTACCTCTACCTACTTTTCACAGCTCACTTTACTCTTGACTCCCTGCCCCACACATGCCCATCCCCAGCTGCACAGTGAGCCATGTATGACATTTCATATCCCTGCACCTTTGCACTTGTCATTCATTCTGCTGGGAAACATCATCTCCAACATCACCAACTCCGTTTCTCTGTCTACATAATTTCCACTCTGTCTTCAAGTCTCCAAACAAAATTCACTCAGCATAGATATTTTCCTGAATATTTAGCCCAAACAGCTCTTCCTGCTCCTTCTCCAATGTTTTCTAACTCAATAAACAATATTAAAATCTAGTTTCCCAAATTCTAAGCCTGGATATTATTCAAAATTATTCTTTCCTCCTCTCTATGGCCCATGTGAAGTCAAGGGCTAAATTCCATCAATTCCACAGACAATATCTTTCCAAGTAGATCTCATTTTTCTATCTCAACTGCCTGTCTCAATCTCAATTTAGAACATTATCATTTCTCCTCTAGAATATTACAGCATCCTGTGTCTTTTTTTCCTGTCTTGCCTCCTGCTCTAATCCATCACCTGTATGGAGCTAAATCAATAAAAGGCTTATATATTTACTGTTACCCCAGTTGAGAGGGAAATTTCAAACTGACTACATCTAGTCCTATAATGGACATGAAAAAAGGCTGTCCTTTGCCACCACCACCAAATTGTCTAAATCTCTACTTTCTATCCTAATAGAGGGCTCAAATAAAATTGTTAGGGCCATCTGTTTCTGGGTTCTTCACAAGTAACAAGATGATGGAGTTGAGGGAAAGCAAAAGCTGTGAGGCAAAAGTCATTTTGACTTGATGACCAGTAAGCTGAGCACTGCAGATTTTAATATTGCCTGGAGAGTTAAAAGAAGGAGAGTTGGACACTGAGTCAAATTCTAAATAACTGCCTAGACCTTTATATCCTTACTACTCAAAATGGTGTTCATAGATTACTAGCAATTTCATCTCTTGGTATCTTGGAAGAAATGCATAGTCTCAGGCTTCATCCCAATCCTACTAAATTAAAATAAGCATTTTAACAATGTTTCAGATGATACATATGCACATTAAAGTTTGAGAAGTTACTCTCTAAAAGAAAATTTTTTTACTAATCCACCATGCCCTGCTCCACCCCTGTTCCAGGATTAAATGTCATTCCTTCATTTTCAGTTGTAATGGCTTTTTCCTCCTTTGTAAGTCTGAATCTTATCTAGTTTCTAGAAGTGGAAAAACTTGCTCTGCTAATGTGCATCTAGATCTTTCTGTCTGAAATCTTGGCCAGAATCTTCTTTTAAGTCCTAGTCTCTGTTTGTGCTTTCAGAATCTGTGAGTCATACTAACCAGAGTGATCTGGCAAGAGAAAAGGCCCTCCAGGTGCAGGTGAAAGAACTCCATGAGTGCTAAGGGGCAGAGAAACTCACAGAAAACAGCAGTTTAAAATTTTGAAATTAGTCCTGACACTTGAATATATTAAAATATAAATATAAGTATGTCAGTCCACACCATAAAAAATCTTTGGTGGCAACTTGATACTCTCAAGAGAAAGTACATTCTCTTCAAACTGGCTTGCAAGGTTACACTGGACATTCAATATTTTATGGCCCACTTCCTCGACTTCGGAGATGTGTCATTCTTTTTTGTAAAAATCACTCTCAATGCTTATGGAGTGCTGAGGTGCCCAAATCAAGGAATTGGTGGCCAAGTCCACTCTGTGATACTCATAAAATCTCACTTATGAATATGAGGTACAATTTTAAAAGAAAACATTAGCAAGCCAAATTCAGTAGTGTAGTAAAATAATAAGTAATGATTATCTGTTACACTTTTTCATATTACAGGGGAAAAAACCACTTGAAGAGGCTACCTCAAAGGATAGGCATTAATTTAAAAAATAAATTGTAATATAAGAATACAATAAGAACAGCTCCATAGCCAGGCTTCCAAAAGCCTGGGGCACCTTTTAGGATACTACTGAAATTGCAGACAGACATTATTTGAAACTGGGCTGGTGTAGATGATTAAAGGCACTCCAGAGTTCTCACTGTGTTATTATCCACCAGAAACAAGAATCCACTAGCCTTTTCTCCACTGCTCTTCCGTTTAATTGACTCAGCTACCTTCTGGCTGTCCTCCTTCCTATGACCTTGACTCTACCCTCCTTCTTGATGTTTCCACTTACCATAGCATTTGTTGCTCATAACTTCCAACAAGCAAAAGTTTTAAAAAGACTGGAATATCTGACATATATCATGTTCCTGAATGATAAGATTAAATATTGTGAAGATATTAATCCCCATCAGATTTATTAAATGATATATTACACTTATAATGAAAACACAAGAGTTTTTCTTTAAAAGGGTCTATATGTGTATGTGTGTGTGTGTGTGTGTGTATCCTAAAATACATCTAGAAGAATAAAGTGAGGATAACAAAAATTAGCTTGGAAAATATTAACAAAGTAAGAGAAATCTACCATAAGCTATTAAAATATATTTAAAAGTTACAATTACAGAAACAGAGTGCTATTATGGCAAAAATATTAAAGGGCTATATACCCTCCAAAAACATCCTTTGTATTAATAATGAAAAAAGTAACATATTATAAATAAGGTAACACAAGTCAATAAAGAGATGATGCTGAGAAACAAATAATAATGAAAATTAGCCTAGAAATTAGGAGAAAGTTCCAAATAAATCCTAGCCTCACCTCAGACAACAAAATAAAACCCAGACAGATTGGGTTGGCAAATGTAAAAACCTATATAAAACCAGATATTCACCTTCAATAGAATTAAATAATTACAAATTAAAACAAAAAATAAATAGCATTCTTTTTTCACTGATTGAACAAGTAGGATCCCAGGAATAATAATTTTTATTGCTAGAATAGGTGCTGGAGATAGACACAATCATATACTCAGGTGAAAGCGTAATTGTTTATAACTTCTTTTTAGAAAATAAATTTTAGTTGAATAAAGAGATTCAAAAAGTTCATATCCTTTAACTAGACATTCTCCTTAAAGAAAACCAGAAATATGTGCAAATTATGCATGTACAGAAATGTCCACTGCTCCATAATTTAACATAGCTTTCAAAAATTAAGTCAAAAATTCAAATATAAAAGATTATTTCCCTTGTAACATACAATGCTTTTATAAGGACAAAAGTTATCAGTAATAACAGTTTCCCTTAAATATTGAACTATCTCCTAAAAATTTGATGTATGTCACTTACAATTAAAATACTATCTTGTCAGAGAATAATAATTCCAGGTAGTTTTTAATAATAGATGAGCTTTTGTTTACACCATTTGCCAGTTTGAGGACATTACTCATGGGGCCCTGCTTTCTGGGCTCCATTTCCTAGTAAGTAAGTATTGGGGTAAAGAAAAGGTCCAACACTAAGGTCATTTTGAAAATTACAGAAGCTGATAATAGTAGATGTTCAATTACTGTTATCCCTCCCCACACCCTCATATAAATCTGGATACCTAGTTTTACTTAGGAGACAATTGACTTTAAAAAAAATATGATGATTTATCCATGCTGACACAAACATAAAGCAGCACATCTGTGATGAGAATCCAGGTCTCCAAGCTCTTCATTTACTGCTGTAGAGCAGACATGAAATATCAATGCTGGAACTGAGGTAGCCTGTAAATACCTGAATGCCTAAAGGACACCTTTCCACATGTGAACAATTACCTTCTTGTTTCTGGTATCTATGAAGCATTCTGACTTGGATGTGCCCCAACTTATTGTCTTGGTTCTCTTTTGTTTTTAATAGCAATTAAAATGCTGGCAATAATAACCCTTACTGGCATTTGAAATGCAAGAGAAGGCTTTTCTTGGCCATCTAGATTGGGTGCCTATATAAGGAGGAGACTGATAGTAAAGAAGAATTTATCCCCAAAAGATCTCGCTTTTTTTTTTTCCCTATACCGCTGGGTGAATTGGTCTCTGTCAACTAAGAGTTAGTTTTAGAGATTCAATAACCCTAGGAATGTATTTGCTGAGTATTTTTTAAAAACCTTTTATGAAGATAAAGATTATTACAGCAGCATCATTTTTGTATCTGCCTACTCACCTTTGGAAAACAGGGATATGAAACCAGAATAGATTGTGCTTCATTCTGCATGATTGTTCCGTGCTGTGTGGGAGAGCTGTGTGTGTTCTTTCTTGCATATCTTTGTGAAAATATATTATAGTGATCCTGCTGGCCTGAGAAGTGGTGGGTGTTGTGCCATGTGGAGTTCATAGTGTGTTTGTGGGAAGAAAAGCTGTAGGAGGCTGGTGTGATATGTCGGGAACATGCATCAGTTTATGAGTTAAGGGTGAGTCAAGTATGTACCTAACAGGCAGAAACATTTTTTGTACAAGTGGGGAAAGATTTATTCTCAGTCTATCTGGAATTAGATTTGAGCCTACCCATTGGAAAATCCTGGGAATCACTTCCAGCATTACCTTCACAGTTAAATATAAACCGAAGGTAGCCATGGTAGCACATAAGGGACCGATTTTCAAAGATATGGAAACACTGTATTTCCATCACTGCCAAAGAATGAAAGCAAACTTCCTAATTTACCTTCAGTTTAGAAGCGGTGTTGGGTTTTAAAATGCTGTGCACAAAAGAACTTCGGTTTAAGAAAACAGAATGTATAGGATAAAGTTAGATTTCAGTATAGAATTATACTCATTTTAAATTTTAAAATTTTTCTTAGAAATGTCATGTGATGTTTACATCAATCAAAAATATACTTTAATTATATATTACTAATAATGCTGCACTTATTTACTAATCAATGTATTGCATATTAATTGAGAGTCTATTCATTATTTCTAGGTGTACAAAGTTAATAATATATCTTTCTGGACCTGAATGTCTCTCTGAATTAAATGCAATGTTTTGTCTTTTTATTGCAATGAATAGATATCTCTATGCCTGTATTTCACCAAAAGTACTGACATTCTAGTTTACCATCTATTTCCACAACTAAACTACAAATTTTTGGAAGGATGGGTGATATTATATTTTTGTTTGTATGCTAATCCTAGTAGATCTAACACAACATGTAATACAAAGCGGGCATTCAATAAATATTGATGAATTTGAGTTCATACAAAATGAACATGGAATAACTGAGGTATGTATAAAATATCAGGAATTAGAGAAAAAGGAAAAAGAAGGCAAGAAATTGTTTAAATCACAGAAACCTGAGTCTTGATGAATGACCAACAGTTCATAACTTGGTCTTGCAACTCGTTTGTCTTCCTGAAGCACTATAGCACTAATTCCTACATCAATCCCCAAAACATCTTGTTCCTACCTACAGAAAGAAGAGATCCGGTAGTCAGCTTTACTGGCTCCTCCACAAAGATGGCTTCCTGGGAAACTGTGTAGCATTGAGTCAAATTTGAAGAATAACATAAAAAGAAGCCGAACTCATTTTCAGCCATCAGCCACGTCAAAGAGATGCTTCATAATTAAATAAAACAAGGTAAACAAAAAATTCTAAGTATTGGTACCCTAAATAATAATGTTTTACTTTATTCATACATTCGTTCATTTTGCAAAATATATGTGGACCTACTAAGCACCAGCACTGTTCAAGGTTGGGTGTGTGGCGAGAGAGTTTTTTCAAATTCCTTTCATTTCTTTTCAAGGGCAGGGACTGGGTTGGGGATGGCATACTTCATTCAGGACAGTAAAGAGGACACATTTATCCAGTTTTTAATAAATACATTCTAAAACTTAGCACAAATGATTACAAAACAAAGTGAAGATTTTAAGAGAAAATGTGTAGATATTATAAACGTTTTTCCCTTACTATAGTCACTTAACCTGAATTAGGAGGTGTGAAGGGATCTACAGATCAGGGTGGGGGACTCAACAGAGCCTGTTTAACTTATTAAGTTCAACAGTCTAAAAAGTCTACAAATAATAAATACTGGAAAGGGTGTGGAGAAAAGAGAACACTCATATATGTTAATGGGAATATAAATTGTTGTAGCCACTATAGAAAACAGTATGAATGTTCCTTAAAAAACTAAAAATAGTTACCATAAGATCCAGCAACCTTACTCCTGGGTATATATCCAGAAAAATCAAAAACTCTAATTCAAAAAGATATATGCACCCCAATGTTCTTATCAACACTATTTACAATAGTCAAGACATGGAAACAACCCAAGTGCTCATGAACAGACAACTGGCTTAAGAAGATGTGGCATATATAGGTGTATATATACACATATATATAGAATATACATATTATATAGAATATACATATATATTAAAATGAAATACTACTAAGCCAGAAAAAAGATGAAATAATGCTATTTACAACAAAACGGATGGATCTAGAGAATACTATACTTAGTGAAGTAAGTCAGAAAAAGACAAATACTATATGATATCACTTATATATGGAATCTAAAAAATAATACAAATGAATCTTTGTACAAAACAGAAACAGACTCACAGACATAGAAAACAAATTTATATTTACCAAAAGGGAGTGGGAGGGAGGAGGGATAAATTGGGAATATTGGATTAATAGACACAAACAACTGTACATAAAATAGATAAATAAGGATTTACCATATAGCACAGGGAATTATATTTGATAGCTTATAATAACCCATAATGAACTATAATCAGAATAACTGAATCAATATATTGTACACTTGAAACTAACACAATATTGTAAGTCAACTATACTTCACTTTAAAAAAGTCAGTGGTCCACTTTACTTTTCCTAACCTGGAAGTATCAGAGAATCTCAGCACCCACAAGCAGCATTTCCTCCAGATTCTCCCATAACTAGTTCTTGTTTACAAAGACTCCTCACAGTAACAATTCAATGAGCAGAACCCATAAGAAAAATCCCAGAAGGACATGCACAAGAATTGCCTGTATATACTGGTGTCACCTCAAATTGTATGGTGCAACATTGGAATAAGGGCATTTTGAAACTTGCACGCACTCAATCCTTGTATAAATCTAAGATCTGGGCCAGTCGTACTGAATTCCAGCTTATGCCTGGCACTAATGCAACATTTTCAGGTAATTTTTATAAAAGTTCTGCCTAAAAAGCTGCTTTGAATTACCTTTTTGCAACTCAGCAATTCACCCACTTCCATTCCTTCCCCTGTATCAAAGGGGCTAAAAGCCTGGGAACTACATTTCCCAGAATATCTGAGCTAATTCCCACCAGTGAGACATATTCATGCGAGATTTGGAGGAAGAAGGAATGCAGAAACGAGATTTTGCAGAAGCCTCCTGGGAGTCACTCACCTCAGTTCTGAAGCTGTGGTCATCACCAAGTGTATTACACTCTTTATGACTTCTAAAATCATCCAAAAGCAATGATACAGTTTCCTTTTTTTAATCCACTGACTTAGAAAGATTTATCGAATATTTTCTATAAGCCAGGTACTGGCAAGGTGCTGTTGATACAAAATCAAATAAACATTTCCCTGCTCCAAAGGGGCTTATTATAATTTTTATAACTATCTGACTACAACAAAAAGACTCAAACCTACAGAGACTGATAAGGCATGTTAGTTTTGCTTTCACTGAATACTGAACACGGCTGCAATTTGATCCTGTAAAGTTGCCAAGGCAATGCCAACTGTCTCTGACAGCATATGGGGGTAGACAGATACTCACATAGACAGACACAGTGATGCTGTAAGACTCCTTTGAAAGATACCAAACTAAAAATAAAAGTTTTCATCAAGACTGTATTTTATCACATTAAAATAGCCTAATTTGCCAGGCTGTGGGGAGAATACATGCTGAACCACTTCTGGCAGTTTGAAATGTGATCTAAATATACTAGAAGATGCAATTTCTTTTGCCTTATGCACTTCAGTCTCCTCACGGAACAGTATTTACAGGTAGCATAAGGAACAGAGTAAGAATGTTTATCACACCCTTCATCCCTTCATGCCTTAGCGGACACCCCCTTCCTTCTATCAGACTACAGTGAGGAAATGGTGAATACATCATTTAAGCCAAGTATCTTTCTACGTATAGTTTAACTCATGACTTTTAAAACAAAGATTTTATAATCCTAAAATACTTTGGGTTGCATGCAGGATATCAACTTTATATTAAACTCAAATAGGAGACACAGAGTTGTTTTTGTAAGAGATAAACTGAGATAGCCCTAAGCTTTTACTGCTGTCTTCTCACTGAAGTCAACAAAGAAGCCAATAGGAAACAGAATAGTTTGCTTTTCATCTGGTATTTTTATTTGCACATTTCTGTTAACAAAAAACCCCTTCTCTTCTACCCTTAAAACACTATTTAGTTAAGCATGAGTATTATACATGGAATAATTCATTAGGTTAACAAAGAGATTAACAATAATATATTCAGGAGAACTTGATGATAAAGGAAATCAGGGCTCAAAATAATCGCAGCCAATATGTCACTGACCTTTTCAGAATATAAACTTTCTCTCTATTGATGGCTCTACAGATTCTCCACAGCCTGTTCTGGCAAAAACCCTGCATTTTCCTTCTTCACCTTGTTGAGAAGGAACAAAGCCATCATATGTTTTTAATTAAGCAAAGTAACATATACTAGAAATCTCAAATATGTCAAGGTGAAAATAAGTCATTAATAACAAACTGGAGAATATATCCAGAGTGAATAACAAAGTTCGACTTAAAGTTATCTTAGAAAAAGAAAATCTAATTTTAAAAAAAACAGTATTACTAGTATATGATTACAGTGGAAATATCCCATCAAAGACAAGACTAGAAGAACAAATGAAGTCCTTGTCATGGCCATGAGACAGTTAAGAGTAATCCCACCACAGCCAGTGCCACTAAGTGGGTGCTTGGGATATTCAAAGCATCGTCATGATGCTGCCAAAGAAGGCATCTGTCTCTAGCTTGATCTCCAAATGGAAAAATGAAATTGCTTACTACTGTGCCTGAAATAGTAAATGAATAAGTAAGTGAGTGAGTGAGTGAGTGAATGACTGAATAAATGAATGAATAAGTAGAGTCCTTCTGATCAACCCAAGATCACACAGGATACAGAAAATTACAACCAATAACTGTAGAACAGCATACTCCAAACAGACAGAGAAGCCATTCTCAAGTTAAATATAATCATAGACACTTTGCAGGAAATATCGCAGGGAATACATGTCTATAGAAAACTTGTGATAAAAACTTGGTGCTTGAAACAAAATATTGTGAGAGACAAAAATCTTCCAAAAACTGAAAATAAGGATTCTGAAATAACAGCACAGTCAGTTCACAAAGAGCCTTCAGTACTGCTGATTAATGCCCTGTTTCCCATCCTCTGGTAGGAATGCCTGGGATGACTTTTTTTTTTTTTCAAAAATACAAATTTATTAACCTGGCAAGTGTAATTTAAAAATCTGCAGATGATTTCTCAGTAACCTTGTCCTCAAAAAGTCCTTACTTAAGAAGAACTGGAAGTTCACATCACAACCAACAAACTACCTTTATTGTTGTTAAACAATTGTATGTTTAAGCGAATGCATCCATAAAATATATAATGTTCTCAATCCAGAAAGAAGATTCAATTGTACTTTTCTAATCCCATGGTATTTCGTAACTGCTTAAGCAAAACAACTATTCCAAGTACTTTTTAAGTTGTTCCTGGAGTGATGAAATCTACCTGACAATTCCAGTTAAAATTCTCACATTTAAAGCAGTCAAAATGAGGTATGTATCATCTCTTAGAGAACTGTCTCCATTGTCTTATTTCTATATAGATGTGTGATATATGTTACTAAATAAACGATCTTTCCAGGGTGATTATAATGTAATTTTTCTCTTAGATACAATCCCATGTATTTATATTTAATTTGTGCAGACAATGTAATAATTATAATATAGTTCAGGCTGCTATAGCAGAGAGATGAAACAAAAATAAGAGAAAAACATATTTCTCTTTTAAACAAAGCCTGATTGAAGCATTTCACTCTGGCACAGAGGCTCTCCAGTGTCTGATACCGAGGCTTCTGTTGTCTTTCCCCAGATGTGCAAAGTGGTAAGCCTTCTAACATATAGTCAAGATTGCTCACCTCCTTCTAATGAAGAGAAAGGGGGGAGTGGCATGATATCCCCAACACTTGAAAGCACAACTTGGAAGGTGCAATCAAAATTTCTACTCATATTATATTTAACAGAAGCTGGTCACATGATCATATATAGCTATAAAGAAGCCAGAGAAAAATATCATAGTTTTTACTGTGAAAAGCCATGACACAGGCAAAACTCAAGGTTCTTATTCTACTGAGAGTGGGTTAGAATACATATTGAGAGAAGTCTTTGTTTTGGTTCCCCCTAAAATAAATGCTGACCCAAGGAAGTGATTTTAGATAGTGATTTCAGGAAGCACAAATAAGGAAATGAAAAAAGTGAGAAGAAAACCTCCAAATAATTGAGCACCAGTAAGCAGGTTAATTCTATGGACCGTGGGGTTAGTGTCCTCTGGGTACACTTGGACAGATGACATGAAACATGCATCAGAATCATCCCACATGACAATGAGAAGTTAACGCCTTGGCTGAAGACCCTCATCCCCGTTGGACAATGGTTGCTTCTAAGGATATTCACTATCTGTTATTTCTTGGTTGCCCACGTGCTACAGAGCAAGCTCATACGAGGCCAGAGAAAGCCCTTGGCAAAGAGGGAAAGACTCACAGCCACTTAAGGTGGGAAGACACTAGCACACTGGAAATTTCCCTGCTAATACAGTTAGTCTCAGGTGAGTCACTGGTACATGAGACTCCAACAATATCCATGTCAAGCAAAAACTAGCATTCTTTGTATTTCATTAAAATTACTTTTTTAACTTAGAAAAGTTTGTCTCTTATCTCTTAATAGCAAGCCTAAAATTACAATATCAAAAGAACATCTTCTGCAAAATTTACATTTCATATGCCTCATGTGTAAAAACAAATCTCAAAAAACTGTCAAAACACTGTAATTTTTAGGACACATTTATATGATTGGCTTGAGTATCTTTTATATGTGAGGACCATTATCATATTCTGTTCTGCTTAGTCAAAACCAACTATGTCTGACAAGCATTTTTTAGAGGAAAAATTGCATGCTCTATAGTTTTGAAAATATAAAACAAGGATAGCCGTTTAAGAGTTAATATTCAACATCATGCTTCTATTACAGTACTCCCAGCACTCTGAACAACATACTGATGCTCTGTTGTCTCTCTCATCGTCACAAAGCACTTGAGGACAAGGTATTTGTCTTACCACTTTTCTAATCCTCACAGAGACAAATCCATGCATTGTTTATAATGGATATTCAATTAAGGTTTGCTGAACTGAAAGAAAACAACCTCCCATTGTACTTCACTCAAAAGAATAATGAATAAAAAGATAAATAAAACAATGGTTAAAATGTAAATCCCACCTATGCAAAGAGAAGCCACTGGCAGCAAATAATAAAAAAAACACAAGAATGAAGAAAATACTATTAATTGTACTAGTAATACAAAAAAGAGGAAATGGAATATTGAAAAATAAAGTGTCACCTGCTGAGTTTTATTATTCAGATCCCAAGCTAAAATTATTAGGTCCTGGCTGGGATTTCATTTACGTATGTACATATGTTTTTTCTATTCCTACATTTGACTATTTTTACACTATATGTTTTCACTTACATTCATATCTGATTAAGAAATAAGAAACTTTATTCACAATATGACTCTGGGCTGGAGGTTAGTGAAATATACAGACCAATCTCATGATAAGAAAGAAAATAATTCTGATAAATAAATATAAAAATGTACATATGGAAGTGGGTCTCAGCCCATACTCTACATTGGAATCACTTAAGAAACTTTTCAAAAGTAGTTAATGCATAGGCTCCACCCCCAAGCAAAAGAATCAGAACTTCTGCAGTTGAGACAAAGTATATTTTCCAAAGATTTTCCAGATTGTTTCAATTTTGCAGCCAAGGTTGAGACCTATCAAATTAGAAAAAAAAAAATGTTTTTAAAGTAGCATCATATCTCATCACAATTACTGGGTAAAAGCATAAAGATGTTATTCTGTGACAAAAGAGAACATCAAAGATGGGAATTTAGCACGTTAAATATCCTATGAAAAGTTAACATACTGAAATCATGGAACAATAGTGCCTTAAAGAGTAGATCTTCAATTTGCTGATCATTTTCCTAGAGTTATCTGTTATAATCTAGATTGGATTATAAAAACTAACCTGCCTGGAGGGCTCTCATCACATAAGAGAAGCCACACCATCAAACTAGATGAAGTAATAGTTCTTAATAAGCAGTTTTCAGAAGTAATGAAGTAAATTCAATTACAGCATACTCTTTCCTCTACCCTTTTTTCGGGAATACTCAAGGTATTTACCTAAGCAATCTGCAAGTGAAAAACTGAAGATATAGATGAAAATCTTAATTAACATATATATTGTATATGTTTTCTTCTTTCAAAACCAATTAATTATATTAAGTTTTAAATACTAAAAACTGTTTATAATCACTGCCTTTTATTTTTTAAATGTTTGTGTTCTCAGCAAGGAGTCTCAACACACTGTTGTCATTAGCAGTTTTGAACCATATTACAAGTAATGTGTGATTACTAATAGAAAAAAGTTTGTTAGTTATTTTCAGGTTTTTAGAGCAGACTTCATAAGCTTACATCTACACTCTTTTATTTCTTTCTTACCTAAATGTCAATATGCTATTTTGAGTAAGTGCAAAAGTATTAGATTTATGACTATGATGCTGAAAATACCATGTGAGAATGTTTCACAACAGTAATTTTCATTTACTGTGTGCATTTTGACAAAACAACAATGTTGAAAACCTCTAATATAATTTGTTGTAGATTCAAGCTCAGAATCTGAAGTTCCTACTTTCTCCAGTAACAGTCTACATGTTTTTAGTGCAGCATCTTGCATGCACCCCTGTAACACAATGCTAAAATGGAAGCTTCAGCTGAGACTGTTAAGATGAGGAATGTCAAACATCAAAGTGAGACATCAAACTACAAACAAATTTAAAAGTAGGTGGTGAAGAACCAGTGGGATGACTCAAAGTCCTCACTGACACTGAAAATACAAGAAGATTTTTAAAGTTATGTAGAAAGGAAAAGGACTGTTAAACAAGATTTTGGAAAAGAGCAGTTGGTTTACTATGAGTCACAAAAAGACCTGGAGTTGTCCTTTAGCCCAGATTCTGTCCACCAACTCAGTACCTGTTTAGAATCTGCTGATCAAGCACACTGAACAATCTGCCACCAGAGTTCTTCCCACCTACCTCCAAACAAAGTTTTGAACTTGGAGGGAAGGAAGGAGCTTACCCTTTCACTAAGGTAAGCTAAACTGAATTGGGGGAAATTTCCCTGTGAGCAAAGGCAGCAGTTCACCACTACAATAAATCTCTATTAAATTCCTCGTGTTTGACTGTGTTCTTTATTAGATAATAAAGACTATTTTATTGACTAGTGACTCCACCTTCCTATAATATGTAACTTTGACATTCATATCATCCAGGATATTAATGATTATTTTGGACAGGACAGGGCAGAGGGCATAGTCTTGTGGCACAGTGTTAAATATATTAAAAGTTGGCCTTAATATATTAATCACATCCTCCAGAGAAAGCTTTCCAACTACCAAATGTTACTGATTTTAAGACCTACATTTTTCTCACATCTTAACATATCTAAAATCAGAATAGTGTCAAGTAAGTATTATTGGCAGGTCAATGATGTAGCTTCATTGCCAGTCCTTGTACTAACAACCAAACAAGCAACATGAAAACTTACAGAATGGGTGGGAGCTGTTTGATAGAAAGTTCTGAAGACTATAGCAGAGGACTATTTCATAACTACTGTATCATTAATTCTCTTGACATCCCAGAAGACAATATTATCTGAAAATATATAGTCTCTGATGACATAGATTCAGAAGATTCTAAACGTGAAGACATTTTAGAAATCACTAAAGAGTCTAAATTAATTGCATTTACATAGTTGTTTTAACATATTCATAAGTGTGATATATAAAAAGTCTATGTCAAAAATTAGACTTAAACAGCTTTTTCAGTAATTATAATGCAGCACTTCCAGGGAATAAGAAAGTACTGGGTCATATTAATTGAAAATACTTTCATTTTCTTTCTTAGTGTTATAGAAGGAGAAAATACATGCTAACGACATCTTACAGTTACAATAGATTTACAATATAAAATAGTTTATATTGATATTATATTAATTATCATATTTTATAGTTAATATATTTAATTATATAATGTATGGTATACAATTATATTAATATATTTATATAATATATATTAATTTAATTAATTATATTAATGTAATTGGTTATATTAATATAATTAATTTTATATATTATTAATTACATTGCATATTTATATATTACATATTATGATAGAACATAAAATATTAATTAAAAAGTTAACTTTATATCTCAATAGACTAGAACAGGAAGAATAAACTAAATTAAAAAAATCAGAACTCAGGAAATACTAAAGATTATAGAACAAATAAACAAAATAGAGGATAGAAAAACAACAGAAAAAAATCAGTGAAACTGAGCTTTTTAAAAAAATCAACAAAATTAACAAACCTTTAGCTAGACTGAAAAGTAAAAGACAAGATTCAAATAAATAAAATCAGAAATGAAAGAGCAGACATTACAACTGATGCTACAGAAATGAACAGAATTATGAGAATACTATAACAATTATATGGCAACAAATTGGACAACGTGGAAGAAATGGAAATTTCCTAGAATTATACTACCTACCAAGACTGGATCATAAATAAATAGAAAGTTTGGACAGACCAATAACAGGTAAGAAGATTGAATCAGTAATCAAAACTCTCCCAAAGAAAAACCCAGGACCTGATTGCTTCACTGGAGAGTTCTACCAAAAATTAAAAAAAAAAAAAAATTTAGCTGCAATCCTGTGCAATTCTTCCAGAAAACTAAGGAGGAGGGAACACTTTCAAAGTCATTTGTCAAGGCAAGATTTATCCTAATACCAAATCCAGACAATGACCCTACAAGAAAAGAAAATTATAGGACAATAATCCCTGATGAACATAGATGTAAAAGGCCTCAACAAAACATTAGCAAACTGAGATCAAAAGCACATTAAAAAGATCATACACCATGATCAAGTGGGATTTATCCCTAGAAGGCAGGGAAATTTCAACATATGAAAACCAATAAATTTGACATTAAAAAATAAAGGATAAAAATCATATAATCACCTCAAAAGATGCAGAAAAATTATTTGACAAAATTCAACACCATTTCATGATAAAAACTCTCAACAAACTAGGAATAGAAGATTACTACAACATAATAAATGTTATATAATAGCCACAACTAACAGCACATACAACAGTAAAAAGATGAAAGCTTTTCCAATAAGATCAGGAATAAGATAAGGATGCCCACTCTCACCACTTCTATTCGACATAGTACTGAAATTGCTAGCTAGAGTAATTAGGTAAGAAAAAGATATAAAAGGCATCTAAATTTGAAAGAAGCAAAAGTTCCTGTTTGCAGATGATGTGATCTTAAATGTAGAAAATCCTAAAGATTTCATTAAAAAAGTATTAGAGCTAATAATATATTCAGCAAGGTGTCATGAAACAAGATCAACATACAAAACTCCGTTGCATACCTGTACACTGACAATATGAATAGAAAATTAATAAAATTAGTCCATTTACAATAGTATCAAAAAATACTTAGCTATAAACTTAAACAAGGAGACAAAAGACATATACACAAAAACTACAAAAATATTGCTGAAAGAAGGTAAAGAAGGCACAAATAAAGACATCCTGTGTTCATGGACTGGAAGACTTAATATTATTTAAATGTTCATACTATCCAAACTGATCTACAATTCAATTCAATGCTTTCTGAAAACAGCATTGTTCTCAGAGATGGAAAGAAATAATCCTAAAATTCATATGTAATCACAAAGAACTCTGGCTATCCAAAGCAATTTTAAAAGAAAAGTTGAGGTATCTTATGTCCTCATTCCAAAATATACTGCAAAGCTACAGTAATCAAAGCTGTATGATATAGGTATAAAGACAGGCATACAGACCATTGGAATAGAAGAGAAAGTTCATCAATAAACCTGTACATATACAGTCAAAGGATCTTTGACGAAAATGACAAAGATAATACAATAGGGAATGGACTGTCTCTTCAGCAAATGGTATTGGGAAACTGAATATCACTGTGCAAAAGAATGAAGTTGGACACATATATCACACATGAAAATCAATGAAAAATTGATTAAAAACTTATAGACCTGAAACTATAAAATTATTAGAGAAAAGCAAAGGAAAAGTTTTATGACATTGACTTTGACAATAATTTCTTGGATAGGACACTAAAAGCACAGGTAACAAAAGCAAAAATAGACATGAGGCTACATCATAGTAAGAAGCTTCTGCACAGTAAAGGAAACAAGCAACAGAATGAAGGCAACCTACAGATTAGGAGAAAATATTTGCAAACCTTATATGTAATAAAGTGTTAATACCTAAAATGTTTTAAAACTCCTACAACTCAAATGTAAAACAAAAAAAATCCTGATTAAAAATGGGCAAAGAACTTGAATAGACATTTCTCCAAAGAATACACATAGAGGCTAACAGGTATATAAAAAGATGCTCAAATCCCTAATTATAAGAGAAATGTAAATGAAGGCTACAATTGGGTGTAACCTTTTACCTGTTAGGATAGTTATAATAAAAAAGGAAATCAAAATAAGTGACAGCAAGGATGTAGAGAAAATGGAATATTTGTGCACAGTTGGAATATAAAATGGTACAGCCATTTAGACAAACCTCAAAAACTTAAAAATAGAGCTACCACATGATCCAGTAATCCTACTTCCAAGTATTTATACAAAAGAACTGAAAATAGAATCTCCATGAGATAATTTGAATTTACTTTTCATTGCAGCTTCATTCACAATTTTCAAGAGGTAGAAGCAACCTAAATGCTCATAAATGGCTGAATGGATAAAGGAAATGTGAGATACACACACAGACACACAGACACACACTCACACACTCACACACTATAATATTATTTAGCCTTAAAAAAAGGAGACATCCTGTCATATACTATAGCATGTATGAAACTTGAGGATGAAATAAACCAGTCACAAATGGAAAAATACTGCATGATTCGACTTATATAAGTATCTAAAGTAGTCAGACTCATAGAATCAGAAAGTAGAATGGTGCTTGCCAGGGGTTGGGGGTAGGAGTGTGTGGAAATGGGAGTTGCTATTCAGTAAGTATAGAATTTCAGTCAAGCAGGATGAAAATATTCCAGAGGTCTTCTGTACAAAAATGTGTATATAGTTAACAATACTGTACTGCACACTTAAAATTTGCTTAAGAGGGTACATTTCAACTTCATATTGTATGTTTTTTGCCACAATAAAAAAACAAATAAATTCTCTTACCTAAATATCCCCATGTGGAAAACAGGGTAAATGTATATATGTAATAAACTTATCATGAGGGTTAACTCATTAATATAAATAGAATTCCTACAGCAGTACCTGGAATGTCATCAGGTACTGCTGTTGTTTATTTTTATATAAATCTATAAATAAATATATTATTGATTTGTGTTGTTATATAAATAAAGGTACTATTGAAGGTTAATAAATATCGATAATTGATTGACAATTAAGAAGTGGAAAAAATGTCAATAAAGCAAGGAATTAAGCCAAGCACCAATAATGCTATTAATTAAACCAACAGTAAAATTTGCCCAGTGGGGACAGTTATTTGAAAGTTGCATGATGGTATCCTGGTAGCCCACTGTTCTTTTGTCATTGTTAGTCTTGGTTCAAAGCAACTGGTAAAAGATCTATTACTATTTTTCATTATTTCCTTATATAATAACATTCATTTAATTTTTTCTCATATTTGACATCAATTGCTTTAATGATATCCAATAATAAATTCAATATATTAATAGCATGAAACTGTGTAGCATTAGCTGAGATTACATATAGGTGCTAATACACAAGAAGAAAACTTGAATTCTAGTACTGGATTCCTTCTATTAGCCATGTGACCTCAGGCAAATACTTAACCTTCTCTGGGCTCACTTCTCTCTCTGAGAGGATTAGGCTGGAAAATTGAGGTGTCTTCCAGGACTGGTGTTTTTTCCTAAGTAAGCTGAAAGCAACTGGGCCTTCTTGCTTCTGCCTTGTGGCACATTTCCATCACATTCAGCATGTAATGAAATATATTTTTACTCATGTTTCTGAAGATGAACAAAGGGAGATACAGTGCTGACATAGAGTAACATATTTTAGAACTTCTTTTTGCTACTTTCTGTTTCCGAATATTCACAATGGGTTGCTCAGAAAATGTCTCCTCTCTCTGACTCTATATTTGATTTCCAAAAATCTTTTCTCCCAAAACTCCCTCAGTGCTTCAGCATTGGCTTGCATTATTATATGCCCTCTCTGTATCCCTCACACTCATCTGTATGTTATGTTACGTAGATCAATTTAGCCTTTATAGATTTCAGTCAATTCTTTTTGCCCATTATTCCAATCAGCCCCACAGAGCTAAGTAGGTAAACACTTATAACTTAATTCCTTTCCTTTTATCTGTATGAAGTTTTCAAATGTGGCCAAAAATTCTCTGTGCCCCAATTCTGATTCAACCATGCATAACATTGAATGTAATCCCAAGAAATATCCTTGAAAAGAGACTCACAGCTTTGGCAGAACCAACAGTAGCATTACTGCCAAACACAAGATGTGTAATTAAAATCGATGACACAATGCTTTTCCTCTTAGGCAAAAATGCTGGTTGTTGAGAGAGTGCATGGCAGAGCCCAGATCTTGGCTAAGAAATAGAAAATAATAAGTGAGTTACAGTTATACTTGCTTCTATTTGCAAGAAATTCTTCAATTGTGTTTGGGGCTCAAAATAAGATACAATCTTACTAACCAAATTGCTTTTAGGTACAAATTGGAAAATTTGTTACCTAATTTATATTTTTTTAAATTACCCATACTTTTAAAAAATAACCTTTTTATTATTTTGGCTCCACTTATATTTTATCTATTTATAAATTTATCAGAAAATACACTGTTTAGCTAGTGTTACATGTATCTAGATATATAGTCCCAAAATAAGAAATCCCAATGATATGGAAAAACCTGACTAGAATCATCCAGTCATGTTTAACAAGAGAGATGATACAGAGATCTAACTAAAGTATAGGTTGAATGATTAATACTTTACATTTCACCCCCACTGGCCACTCTGGTGAAGAAAAAAATAGGTGTAACACAAAGATCTTCTCAAGACTTCTGACATTTCTAGGCATTATTAATATTAGCTTTAGTTAAATCTGCAAATTTACCAAAATTACTTCTTGATCATCATGGACCCAAACAGGTACAACATACTCTCAATCAACTCGTATTTGATAGTTTGTCCTTTAATAAATTGAGGCATTTACAGACTTTTCTAAACTGAAAACTATTTTCTGTCCTATGCCTACAATTTCAGACTTCCAAAACAACAAGTCATGCCTTCCTCTTGTAGTGTGGCATACTAACCAGAAACACACACTCTCTTATACACACTCACACACACACAGGATCCAAGTCCCTAACTATGAGTTTATTATTCTTTATTTGTCAGTGATAGGTCTCTTCTACTCACAAGTTTTCTTATTAACTGGATTTCTTAGGAGAACTATTTACTAATCAATCAAAAGAAAAATGCCACAAAGCTGTCCCAGCAAGCCGAATCTGATGCCCAGTACTCCCATGGCTCTTTTTAAGTGAAATCAGTCTATTTACAGCTCCTGATGAGAGGGTAGTCCTCGATGGCTACAACTCGTACAACTTGTCTTAGACCTCTCTTAGCCAAATCAGAAACAGATATTTAAGTTCAACAGTAATCTACAGGCACTCCAGCAACACATGATGTTGCCTGCTATATTAAGGTAAAAAGCATAATTAAGCTGATTTTCTCTGGCATGACAGCTTGGATAGAGCTGAGCAACTGACAGAGGGACATAGAGCTGAACAATTACATATAAATGATCAAGAGGTACAATCAGGGCTTAGAGGCAGGGAAGTTGAATTGGAATGAGCAATCCCAGAGAGCCAAATTCATGAGGACAGAGAAGCTATGAGGTATTGAAATACTGAATGAAGGAAAGGGAATAAAAATTGTGTCAAAAGCAAAAGAAGAAAATAATTAAGGAGAATAAATTACTTAATGATTAGATGGAAGATAGAAGCTAGATAGCTAATGTGTCAACAGAAAATATAAGCCCTTTTCTATTTAAATCACTGCAGTAACATCTTAACTGTAGCCCTGAGTTATGCTTGCCCACTGGCATCCAGCCATTCTCCATACAATAGCCAGTGTGTAGTCTTTAAAATCTTGCATTGTACCACCTGATACTCTTAACTGAAATCCTTCAAGAACTTCCCATTGCATTAAGAACAAAATCTAAGGTCCCACATGAGCTACCCAGTTCCTACTGCTCCAACCCATCTTGAACCATTCTTCCCTCCTACTCACATAACACCTGTATCTGGAACTGTTTTCCTCCAAATCTTTTCTTGGTTCAAAACAGATCAAATGTCAGCTCTTCTGAGAGCACTCCCCTGACCACCCACTCTAAGGCACCCTCACATATCCCCAAACCCCTCTGCTAGTCACTAACCCATCACCTTGTTTTATTTTTTTTTAATCACTTGTCACTACCTGCAATTCTCTTATTTGCTTAATAGTTAAGGTATGTTATCTTTCTCCTCCAGGAGAATGTAGGCAGAGACCTTGTCTGCATTCCCAGTGCTTAGAATGTGGTAGAAACTCAATAAAGTATTTAAGAAAGGAATGATTAAAAGATGAAAGGAGAGGAGGGAGAAAAGAAGGGAGGGAGGGGAACTCTTACAGGCATAGCAGTAATGGCATCCAAGAGCCCGAACGCTTATAGATTTAAAAAAGAGAAGCAAAAGCTCAGATAATTATATTTGTTTTTAGGTTCTACTGTCCTGGAACACAATTATTTAATCTACTTAAGTTTCTTAGTATAAAAATATGTTCGTGTTGAAAATTTTAGACAGTATAAAAAATCACACAAAAAAAGTGAATCCTGCCACCATCTTACCACCTAATGAGGATTACTGATAATGATTTTTGATGTATTTTAAATAAAAGTGACATAATAACCTACATAATTATTTATAATCTGACCTAACATATCAATAATATTCCCATGCTTTTATTCTTCTATATCTTTCTTCTTATGTCTGCAGTTTATTTAATAAAATATGAATCATTTTATGTAGTTTACTGTTATGTTTTGCATTTAGTAGTTGGAATTTTCACACATGTAAATAATGCTGAGATGAAATTTCATAAATTTAAGTCTGCAATTTTTCCCTAGAATAAATTTAAGGAGTTATTTTGCCATGTATTGTTTTGTCATCTGAGTCACAATCATACAACTATAAAATGCTAAAAATGCAACAATCAAAATTAAAATAAACTATACTAATTGTTTTTTTAAAAAAACTAGAGTAAGAAAGAATATTTGTAGACATCATGAAACAGATTAGTTTTTTTCCTACAATATTGTAGAACAGTGCAGATATAATGGCCAGTCTAGATAGTAGGGGAGAAACATACTTCCTCAAAAAAACCCCCAAAAAACTGCACATGGGAAATGTTAGCAGGAACTTAATGAGCTTTTTAAAATCGGTGGGTTTTTAAAAAAAAAAAAAACCTACACTAGGGAAGGGAGTATAAAGTTAAGTTGCCAATCAGATAACCAACTGGCAAAATTCTTGTTTACAATCATAAATGCCTTTAGGGTTTGTCTGTCAACATATATTGAAAACAACTTCTTTAAAAATTCTGAATCTTTTCACTGACTTAAGATCAGTGACTATATTTCTTTAATTTAGTGGAGACACCCTAGAGAAAAGGAAGAGGAGAAGAGATTGGGAAAGCAGCTGTATTTTTCATACGTTTTTCAAAGAAGCTCCAGGTTTGAAACCTGAAAGAACGGCCTCATGAGCTGAGGTGAAGAGGACAGGCCCTTCTTAATCAGAGATGACACAAAATCAAGATTTTTCAGGGCAATACCTGCAGTAAAGGATAAGTATTCTGACAATGTCAGTGTCTGCAAACATCTCCTAATGCCACCAGGTAAAAAATAATCACCATCAGCAGTATCCAATGCTTATTCAGCTAGTCATGGACCTAAACAGTCTTTCCTCAGATGTCAGCTACAAGCTTTACAAAGGTAAAGAAGCTGAAAATTCAGCTAAGAAAGAAAAGTCACTAGAAAAGAAAAGAATCAAAATAGGATAGGTGATCACCAGCAACCAAGAGTATCCAAACTGCCAAACAGCAGGCAGGCAGTAGTGATCTGCTTATTGTTTCAGATCTTGCTGTGCACTGTGAAAAGCGCTCCTTACATAGGTAGACATGAAATGTATACAGAAAAAGGCAGTGATGTGCTGAAGCCACCACCACAGCTGGTATTAACTATCTCTCCCTAATTCTGCTTCTTTAGTGACATCATGTTGGTGGTTAAAATTGGCCATTGCAGGAGTGTTTGCAAGGAGACTTATTTTATTCTTTTTTTTTTCTTTTCAAAATGCAGGTTTTTAATTTACCAGCACACTCTTAGAAACCTAGTCGCATTTTGTGAATTATATATTCAGATATATAGACGCTACTGATGAATAAAATAAAGTATAAAACAATAAAATAACTAGTCAGTCGATGCTGGAAAATGAGGTTAATATTAGGCCCAGAAAGCAAATTTTCAAAACAGACCCTTCAATGACAGCCAAAAGGAAACCTGAATTTTGCTTATCTATGTTGCCTGCTGGAATGAATTTTTATAATTATCTAATTTTACTGAAATATCTTCTACATATAGTAAAATGCACAGCTCCTAATACAGCTCCATGAGTATAAATGTATATAAACCATGCGACTTAACAACGAAATCAAGCTATAGAGCATTCCCTTCACCTCTGAATGCTCACTTGTTTCCTTTTTAGTCAATTAATAAAAAACATCCCTCTACTCCCTGCCCAGGCAACCACAGTTGTGATTTCTAACGTTATAGCTTTGCTTTATCCACTGTAGAACACTATCGAAACGGAATCATAGTAAGTACACATTTGTCTTCAGCTTCTTTCACTCAAAATAGTATTTTGACATTCATCTTTGTCTTTTTCAGTAGTTCATTTTTTCCCCAAAAACAATTAATCTTTTATTTGGAAGTAATTTCATATTGATAAAAAATTTACAAGAATTAAAGTAATAACACACACAAAAAAAATATGCCTCTTTGCTAGATTTACTTGATAGGATTTCACGATTTATTTTAACATGTGTGTGCTTTCTGTGTGTGTATATATATATTTACACATATACATACATACATCCATATATATACATATATATGCAACTACATAAATATCTCCATATATACACTTTACCCAATATATAAAAAATTTCTCAAACATACGAAAAGTTACATGCATCATGGCTATTTATCCATATATATTAGGTGGGCTACCTAAAAATAGATATTCTTATACAAAAATCGCATTATGTGTTATATTCAATAAATTTAACTACAATCAGATTCTTTAATAAATTATCCTATATTCTAATGTTGTCAGTGGCCTCAAGTAGGTCCTCTATGTGAACTTTCTCTCCTCTATAGAAACCAGTCTAGAATCAGACTTCCTTCTTTTTTATTGTAAAGAACTATTCTTTTGTGTGATAGATTTAAATTGTTTATTCACTCTTTTGTTGAAGGACATTTGGGTTCTTTTAATTCTAAGGCTTGTAAAGAATAAAGCTTCCATAAACACTTCTGTCTACATTCTTTTGAGGACACTTGCTATCATTCTCCTGGATAAAAACAATGAAATTGTTGAGTCATAGAGTAGGGTATGTTTAACTTCATAAGAAACTGTCACATAGGTTTCTAAAGTAGTTGTACAATTTTACAGGCCCCAGAAGTATGTAAACATTCCAGCTTATTATATACACGCTCCATACCCTCACAGACATTTGCTGCTGTTACCTTTACATTTTAACAATCTAGAACAATTGTGAAGTGTTATGTCTTTGTGCTTTATTTTAGTAATTCCCTGATGACAAATTATTTTAAGCATCTTTTTACAGCTTATTGGCCATTTTTATACTTTTTTTGTAATGATCTGCCAAGCCTTTTTTCCCATTATTTTATTGATGTTTTTCTTTTTATTATTGATTTGTAGAAGTTCTCGTCACTCATGAATGTTCTCAGTCAGATATATGTACTGTGAATGTTTCCCTATTGTTCAGTTTGTTCTTTTTCAGTAAAGGTGTCCTTTGATTAGGAAAAGTTTCTAATTTTGATTAAGTGTATTTATTTTTTATTTTATTTTTTTGTATAAGAAATATTTGTCTAATCTAAGGTCTAAAACTTTTTAAAGTCTTAGTTTAACATGAATAGTTGTGTGTTTCGTCTTGAATTAATTTGGAGGAATAGTATTGAAAAGAGTAATTTTTCTTTTTCTGTAGTTACCCTGTTGTTTGAAAAGCATTTGTCTCAAAGCCTTTCCTTTCCCCTTTGGATTATATAGGCACATTTGTTTAAAATAACTTGGTCATATATTGTGGATCTATTTCTGTACTTCTATCATATTCTATTGACCTATTTTTCTGTACTAACGTCAATATTACACTCTTCTGATTACTGCAGCTTTACAATGTCTTAAAACTATGTAAGTATTTTCACTTTGCTTTTTTCAAGGTCATTTTGTTTCTTCTGAGACCTTTGCATTCCCCTATACATATTAGTATCAAGCTTATCATTCTCTAAAGAAAATCATTTACTAGTAGTATGATAGGGTTATCACTGAATCTATAGCTAAATCTGAAGTGAATTTACATCTTATACATTGAGTCTTCCAATAGCAAACATGACATATCTCTCCATTTATTCACTTATTCTTTACTTTTTCTCAGTAACGTACTGTAGTACTGTGCAGCACTACATAATGTAGCAATGTACTATTGCTAGTATACAGAAATGGAGTTTTTTTTTAATAAATTGATTTCATATAATGAGGAGATGCTACAACCAACCTTTATGCTCTTCATTTTTTTAAAATTATTGCACTCGTAAGACTTTCAAAAGAATGCTGAATACAATGGTGAAAGCAGATATCCTTACTTTTTTCCTGATGTTAAGGAAAATGCACTCAAAATTTCACCATTAAGAATAATGTTAACTGAAGATTGTATATGCCTTTTATCAGATTTAAGACATTCTTTTCTAGTCCTAAAATGCTGAGAATTTTCATTATGATTGAATAATGAATTTTATCAAATCTGTTATGTTTTAGTTTCACTTTTTCTTTTACATCCACTCCAGTAGTCATATGATTTATGCCCATTATTCTGTAAATGTGGTTAATCACATTATATAATTCTAATGAGATAAAACTTACCTTTTAAAAATCAACATTAGTGTACAATTCAGTTAGCTTGATCAATATGTACAGTCATGTAATAGCCATCAGAATCATGATATAGAACATTTCCATGATCCTCAAAAGTTATCTTAGTTATCTTGTGCTCCTCTCTTGCTTCAGTCAAACCTCTGCTCTCACTGAGTCACTGACTGTCTGCTTTGTGCCACTGTATTTTCAACTTTTTCCAGAATTCTGTAAATGGTTTCATACAGTATAGAATTTCTTGTGTCTAGAGTCTTTCATTAAAATAAAGATTTTGAGAAAATATTATTCTTCTTTATTCAATTGATTTGGCACAAAAATCAATTAACGGTATATGTGCCTTTCCACTGATGTATGGTATACTTACAACAACACCAAAAGCCTAGATTAATACCATTTTAGGATTAATCTTAGAATTATGTAGTCTATGTCCTCCAACTTTGTTCTCTTCAAAAATTATTTTGCGAAGTGTAGATCATTTGCACTGCCACATGAATTTTATCATCAACCTGTTAACTTCTAGAAGAAAGTTTGCTTGAACTTTGAATAGACTGCTTCATAGGTCAATTTTCAGAAAATTTATATGTTTATAATATTGAGTTTTACAGTCCATGAACATGGAATATCTCTTTGTTTAGTTAGGTTTTCTTTAATTTCTTTCAACAATACTTTGCATTTTAAGTGTACAAGTAGTTCATAAAATATTTCAAAGAAATCTTATTTCTATGCATATTTATTTAGGATTGTTTTCTTAAATAACTTTATCATACAAAATTTTCCCCTTTAACCATGGTACTATTTCTTCTCCTGATCTACTTTGTCCAAAACTAACAGGAACAGTCCAGATTCTTTATGTATATCCTTTTCTGTCATTTACTTTCATTCAATCTCTTCCTTTTCATTCAATCTGTGCCTTTGTATGTAAAGTGAGTTTCTTGTAAGCAGCAATTGGATTTTGCTTTTTGTATCCAATCTGACAATTTCTGCTTCTTAATTGGATTTATAGATCTATACATATAATGCAATTATTAATATGAGTGGATTTCAATTCACCATCATATTTATTTTCTGTTCACTTCAACTGAACTTCTTTCTTCCTTTGTGTTCCACCTTCCTTTAAATAAATTGAGGATATAAGTTTCATTTTATCTCCATTATTTTCTTACTAGTGAAACCTCTTTTTTGTGTTTTGTTTTGCTTTGCTTTGTTTTTAGTGATGTTCAAGGGCTTACAAATACATAGGTATGTAAATATGTATATTTGAAATTGCAATATATATTATATATAATTGCAAGTATATTTTATATATTATAATTGAAATATTATATAAATGTCCTTATATATTGTAATTACAATATATAATAAATATTTGTATTTATTTGCAATAAATAAAATTTATAATATTCTACCTTTAAATAATACTGTACTTCTTGAGGTATATAGTGTAACTTACATTATATTTCCATTTCCCTCTCCCATTCTTTGGCTCATAGTTTCATACATTTTACTTCTACATATGTTATAATCCCACAACACTTTATTATTTTTGCTTTAGTCAACTGTATTTTGAAGAATCTATCTATATATGAAGAATGTTTTTACATTTATCTAAATATTTACCTTATCCAATAAAGTTAATTATTTTCTCTAGATTCAATTTTTCTTCCTGATATTTTTCTTTTCAGACTGATAAAAAGTTCTGTTACATTCTTTAGAATGTGTTTCTAATTCACAAATATTGTTTATCTGAAATGTTGTCATTTTGTCCTCACTTTTGAAAGATGACTTCACTGGATGTAAAGTTCCAGTTACATCTTATTATATGTCCTTTATTCCTCTGGCTACTTTCAAGTGTTTCTCTATATCTTTGGTCTTCAGCTGTCTAAATTTGACATTCCTATATGTATCATTTTTGTACTTATCCTACTTGAATTTGATTGAGCTTCTTGAATTCTGTGTTGTTATTCTTCAAACCTGTAAAATAGACACTTAAAATTGTTTTTTCTGCCTCCTTCCTCTTTCCTCTCTGGAATACTGACTACATATGCATTTGACCATGTGTTACTGTTCCACTGGCTACACAGGCACAGTTTATTATCTTTCAATAAATATTTTCTGTGTGTTTGAATTTACATAATTTAATACTATTTATAAATTTATATCATATGTGTTTTAATATATACATGTATATTTAATTTATATAAAATATTATACATGTGTTGTATAACACTGTAATTCACGTTTACTTATTCTTTCTTTTGCAATGTTCAATCTCCTCAAAATCCTATATAATAAACTTTTTATTTCAGATGTTGTAATTTTTTAGTTCTAAAATTTCTACTTGTTTTTTGTTATAGTCTGGATGGTCTGATAATATCCTGCATTAGCTTACCAATTCTCTCTCTTTCTGTATTATGCAAAATATTTATAATAACTGTTTTAAAGTCCTTGTCAGTTAATTGCAACATCTAAGTCATCTTTGAATCTACTTCTACTGACTTTTTTCCTCTTGATTATGGTGAGATTTAACCACTTTTTTGCATGTGTAGTAATTTCCAATTGAGTGCACCATATATATTGTGGACGATGCATTTTAGAAACTTTGGAGTATGTTACCTTCCTCTAATTATATCAGCTTTTTTTCTGACAGGCAGTCAAATTACCAGGTTATTACATTGATTTTATGGAAGCTTAGTTTTAGTCTTTGTTAAAGTGGTTCTATTTTTCTTTTTCCCTTAATCCTAGGACATAGCTCCATCTTGAGCTTACATATGTGTCACTGGGTCACCCATAGTAAACTACTTACTGGCTGCAGCACTGTAAGAGCAAAAATAAAACCGTAAGGATCCATAAAAGATGACTTTCTTTCTACAGTGTCCTACCAGAACCCTTTGTTGACAGGGTCTAACTTTATGTCAGCTGGTAAGGAAAAAAATGTTTGTAAGGTCCAGTTCCAGTATCATAATTCAGGGCTTCTTTTGATAACTGCCACAGATGGTATACTTTCTTAACTGTTATAAAATAGAAAGGAAAGAAGTCACAGTAATTTTTCATTTTCAATCTCCAGTCATCTGGTAGATCCAAACTTCAACTTGTGTCATTTCATCCCGGTAAGACTGTTGTTTTCTGTAGTATTTTCCATTCACTTACGTGTAATCACAAATTGGGAAGTGCTGGATCAGCTATTGCAACATCTGAGTTATCTGTGGGTTTCTGATAACCTACTTGGGATTCAATGGGAAACCTGAGGTTTCCACTGAGACCCTCTAACTTGGATGTCTTGAACTTTAACCGCTTCTCATCGGCATCCCAGCAACACCTTCCTAGAAAGTCTTATCAGCACCCCAGTGCATAGTATCCTGACACTTTCTAGGTAATTCCATCACCAACATAGCACGTTGCTTCCTAGCACATTTTGCAGAATCAAAATGGACAGCTACCTAGAGAATTTCCCTGGAACTCCAATGGGTGTTTTCTTCTCACCAGCCATAGCCTGTGACACCTCAGCAAACCTCCTTCATTCAGTGTTCCACAGCTGCATACTCCCTGTAAAGACTGAGTCTCAGCACTATTGTGTACTGTATCTTTCAAGTTTATTCCTTCCTTAAGTATACTCCCTCAAACCTAAATATACTATCCCAATATTCTCTAGGGTTCTCTTTACTCCCTCTTAGCAGTTAGTCCCACTTCATAACTTATTAATGCTTTTCAAATTACTGGTATGGTTTCTGTCTCCTTAACCGACCCTGCCATCTTTAAATAACCTCAATGAACATGAACTACAGTGTTTAAAAGAAACTTCTCAAATGGTATATACTTAAATTTAATTCAATTTAGGATTCTACAAGCTATGTTTAATACCTGAAATACCTACAAATGGAACAATAGCAAGAAATGCAGATTTAGTTAACGCTAGGGAGACATTGGGAAACATAATGCATCCTAAATCCAGCACATTACTTCAAAAGTAGAGTCTAGGAAATACAGTGCAAGTGTCAATGTGTGATGCTCCTTTGATGGCAAAACATTTCGTCTGTAAGTATAACAGAAAATAACATGAGGTCATTTAATAAGAGATAATATAAAACTTTACATTTGTATCCTACTATTAGTGGACTTTCTATTTGGTTACTGATATTTCTTTTTTAACCTGTGAACATGGTTTCAAATACTTCTTTCAAAGCACATCACTCCAAGGACCTGTGTTCACCTCACATTCACCCTCCCAAAACAATTCATTTTTTCCCCTCCTCTTCAGTTTCACTGCTGCTCTTTCTTCACACTCATTTGTGAATGGTGTTTGTTTTTCATTGTCACAGGTGAAGACCCAGGAGCCTGGAAAACTGGTAAGTGCTGGATTTTGTTTTACCCCCTATGTACTTGAAGTAACTGCTTCCATTTCCATTGCTGAGAGACACTCAGACTTGGGAGACTGGTTGCTATTTGCTCTTCTTGAAGCTTATTGACTGTCAGTGTCTCTGGGAACCACCTGCTGTGTCTACGGAATATGGAATGGTTTCTGCAGTTCCTAATGAGAAAGTATTCATTTTTTCAGTGATAAATGCTTCCTTCTAAAATATTATTGAAATACCATTGCTACTGGCTCCTGTTCTTCTCATGAAAGGGAGCTTTCCTTTTAACAGAATATTGACTGATGTAGATAAATAAGCACGTTTTATCATTAAAGGAATCCGCAGAGCTTGCAATTCTTCTTTATCCAGAGTGATGGAAATTGTTGAGTTAACAAATATTCTAATTGATGAGGATATAAAGTCATTCCATTCAACTCAACAGGTACTTATGAAGTATCTAATATATGTTTAGGATCAAGTTAAAGCAGAAGTCTTTATAATTTAAAAAAACATTAAGGCCCTGGAGTCAAACTCCCTATATTTGAAATTTAAGACTTCTATGCTTGTGTAATATAAGCAGCTTTTCTAAGCCCCAAATTCCTCATCTATAACCAGAGGTGACAATATTGCCTACCTCATAGGATGAATATATAAGAAATTTCACATAGTTACGTATAACTATTATCATTTAAAATGTTTTTAGATATTAGAGAATTATATAAATTTTTGCTGCCCTCAAGAAGCTTGCATGAAGAAATAAACTATAAAAGAAAACATATAATAAATTGTGGACCCTATAAAGTAAATTTTACCAGTTCTCAGCACTGCTAACATGTGTACTTTAGGAAATAGTCATTTCCTGGAGTTTTCTGAATAACTGTTAAGAAAAAGATGAAAATGTAGATAAGGATAAATTAAGTGCATGGATAAAAGCAAGATATGCAAAAATAATTATAATATTTGAATTTTTTTACATCCAAAAAGTCCTGGTCTCCATCAGAACATACATGAATTTTTAAAAGTAATAGCCTATTATCTATGAACTCATGAGCTCTAAAAACATGATCATTTTTGCAATATCATTAAAGAAAAAAAATGACAAAGTAAGAATGTCTTGGCTTCTGCCCCTTTAATGAAGCAGTGTCACTACCTGGTAGCAGAGCAAAATTCCCTGTGTATGTGGGTAAACATTAGTAGTATACCAAATTATATATGAGCTAACTGGTTGCAAAATACCTTTTTTAAGCAATTACTATATTGCTTTAGTGCTCTAAGCAATGTGCTTTGCTTTATTTTGTTTTATTTTTTATATCCCAGAGGAGGACTCTCTCCCATCTGAACCAACTACACTAAAATTGTCTGCTCCACACTTCTCTAAATTTTAGAGAATGGTAAGTTTCCTGTCCACTTGTGGACAGTTAATAAACTAAAGTGAAATTAAGAGATATAATTTATTTCCCCGTCTGGTGAAACTGCACCTTTTCTGATGACTTCTTATTAGTGGTTACTGCTGGTGTTTGATGAGCTTGGAAATGATATAACATGTACATGGAATGATGCCAGTTCAGAGGCAATTTTGTCACCTGACACCTTCCTGGGGTAGAGCTCCCTGAATGTCTTTTGAGAAACTACCCCACCTTCTTTCATGCAATTTAGGTAGGACAGTCAAACTCCCTTGGCCAAAGACTGTCATATGACCTAAACTAGATCAATCAGAATCTCTCCTGAGTGTTTGTGTCTTGAGCAGAATGACATAAGTTAAAAAACAGCTGAAGTTGCCCCTTCTTTCCTTCATCAAGATGTATGTGGTTGACTCCATTCTTCACCATGTCTTCTCTCAAGACTTTCAGGATCAAGAGATTGCTGGACAAAACAAAAGCAGAACAATCCCATTCCCCAGTGGATTCAGATGAAGACTAGTAACAAAATCACTACAGTGACAAGAGGAGATGCTGGAGAAGAACCAAGTTGTGTCTATAAGGAACTGCATATGAGATGGCCCACATGTTGATGTTGTATCAAGGTCACTAGCATCTCACCTTAACCAGCTAAAAGGTCACCACTATCTGGACAGTTGGACTTGTTTTAGTGGTAAAATAATGATTTTCCTCTTTGTTTCTATGTTTCTGTACAACTAGGTAGGCTCAGTAATGTGTGAGACCTTTTATTTGGGGGTTAAAAAAAAACAATTTTTTTGAACCTCCTTAAAGAAAAGAATGGGGGATTTTTCTGATACTTGAAGCTGCCCTAGTTTCTCTCCTTTTCAAAATTTGGTTGCTCAGATTTTTCCTGTCAATTGTGTGAGCTTCACTATGTATTTTCAACAAACTACTCTTTTACTTAAATTAGATGAGTCAGTTTCAACTATTAGCAACCAAAGAACCCTAACTGATACACATCTTTACAAGAACATTTCCAAATGTCAGTAAAAGAAAGTAAAGGAAAAATTTAGACCCTTTTCCAAGCTTTTTAAATCCATGCCCAATAAAATGCAAACTTGACAGGAAAAAATGATTAAATTCTTTTTATGGCTAAATAATAAATAAAATTCCACCGTATATATACACCACATTTTGTTTATCCATAAATTAGTTGATAAACATTTGAATTGTTTCCACTTTTTGACTGTCATGAATCACACTGGTATGACTATCAGTATGGACACATTCAGCGTGGATCTGTTCTCAGTTCTCTTGAGCATATAACTAGGGGTGGAATGGTTGAATCATACAGTAACTCTATGTTTATTTTTTTTCAGGAACTACCAAACTGTCCTCCAAAGAGGCTCTCAGGTCAATCAGAGTGGACAAATCAGTCTCTGAAAATGACACGTGCAAAGGAGTCACTAGTATGTCAAACTCTCCATGATCTACCTGGTCCTGAAGGACGCCCAGATGCAGCTCCGGTGCTACTGGAGTGCACGCGCGCCTTTCCTGCACCTGCAGGAGAGGCCTTCTTAATGAGAGACCATTATACTCTGACTATCAAGTTCTCAAAAACAGTTTTCTCTTCTTCCTGTTATTGGTACTTCTTAACGGTGATACCCATGGAGTCAAAAAGCACCTAAGTGTATATGACTGTAAGTGGAAAAATAGGAGCCACAAATCAGGTATTAGCAGTTTATTCACTTTCATTTGCATGTGGACTGTTAATATGAGTACAGGATGTAAAGTATTAATGCAAGTGAAAAAGTTTCAGTGAAGAAGCTTCAGCAGTTCAATTTTACAATTATAAATAAGCCTGTTACATTTTTCTGGACAATGTCAGCATTTGGGTTTTTTTAAACAAGTGAATTTTTTACTGGTGGCAGTTAAATGGTGTTTATAGCATTTTTATCATACAGTAGATTCACCATACTTTTCTGAGTTGTCTTACAAGCAAGTACATGTTTTCAGTGTTCTCTGTTTGGTAAATTTGTTATTAAAATATATTAAACTATAAAAAGACACCAGACAATATGATTATACCTTATGATATTTTTATAAGTTTTAAATATTTTGTATATAAGTAACCAGAAATTTGGATTAAAAATAATTATATAGTTCATCTACATTTTTTTAAACGAATGATTTAACTGAATGACATTTAATATCATTCCTAAATTTACGAGACAACAGATTCTTCCAACTTTTAGGATAACCTCAAGCACAAGGAGATAACTCCTCTAAACATTCTGTTGTTAAGACATTTTTGCATATATGTCACATCTAAATAAACTATAAACTTCTTGAATGTGGAGGCTACCAGGTCAAGATATAATATAATAAAGAGAGCACAGAGTTGGACAGAGGGCTCCAGAATTTGAATTCAGAGTCTGTTTCTTACTAACTCAATAAATGTAGTCACAACTCAAATTCTCTGATGCTCAGAATGTTCAACGATATAAGGCATGTAATGATACCTCCTTCAAAAAACTTTTGGAGAATTAAATATGATATACATAAAAATCATCTTTCATAATGCTAAAAAAATGTTTGTTCTTTCCCTTTTACCTTTTGTGAACCTAAGGCCTTAGGGCAGTTCCTAGTATGGTAAACATTCAACACAAAATGTGCTGAGGATAATATGGTATTCCTTTATAACTTTTATAAACTAGTGTATCATCACTAGTTTTTTAGTAATTATTTTCTAATATACCCCAAAGATATGGGAAATAGTTGCTCTATTGCATATACACATATATATGAAACTGTTAATGACTAAAGTCTAGGAGGGAAGGTATAGCTCAAGTGGTAGACTGCATACTTAGCATGCAGGAGGTCCTAGGTTCAATCCCCAGTACTTCCTCTAAAAATAAATAAACCTAATTACTTCCCCACAAAACAAACAAACAAAACAAAAAAACAAACTTGTGAAAGTCAATGATCCATTGCTGAAAATATACAACTTATGGGGAAAAGCAAAGATACTCATTTCCTTATCAAAACATACAACAGAACTCTGATAATCAGTGCTGGCATCCTAATTTTTTTTTCTCCTCACGAGAACTTGGTAGGATTGTACTTCCCTCTCTCCAGGAAGCTAAATATGGCCATGTTTTGGCCAACCAAACTTAAGCAGAAATGGTGTGACTCATTCCCAGGCAGATGCTTAAAGAGCCAACATGCAGGTCTCTATGTGTTATTTCCCTCTGTCCTGACAGACACGTTCTGGAGAGCAGTGGTTCCCAAGTATTACTTGTGCCACCATAGGGGATGTTTGGCAAGTTCTGGAGACATTTTTGCTTGGCCCGACTGTGAAGGATGTTACCTACATCTAGTGAGTAAAAACTAGGTCTGCATTAAATATTTTACAAGCACTCACAAGACAACCCAGACCTCTCCCACCCTCAGGCAACAAAAAGTTGGCCAGGCAAAAATGTCAACAGTGCCACCATTAAAAAACCCTAGCTTGGAGAAAGGAAGATTTCGATGGTAGTTCCTAGCTGTCCAGAAATGGACAGGAAGCATAACCAAGAAATAAGACTTCGTTATTTCAGACCACTAAGAATTTCAGATTGTGTGTTAACCCAGCACAGCCTAACTTTTCCTAAATGACACATTTATTTTGCAATTTGAGTGAAATTAGGGCACAATGGGCTTTCCCGAGCAATGTTTAAGTAATTTGGTTCTGATATTTCTGGATTTAGTATCCATTGAACACATGACTGCTGGGATTAAAATTGAGGTTGAAATTTGTTTAAAATGGAAAATAAATTGATCAATTCAGATTTCATGATAGTTCAGCTTGTCTTTAGAGAGAAATGACTGCTCATGAGAAGCATCTGGTTTTAATGCCTCATGTCCTTGTTCTGAGAAACCCAACAATCCAGTCAAATGCTTGAGGGGAAAACAAAAGATTATGAAATTTGCTTTATCAAATAAAACTGCAGTTTATTGAAAAAATGAATTTTATATTTCTTTTAGTTAAATAGTTTGGTAATTTCTACTATTTTGCCATGAAAAATGTTGATGCACATATTGAAGTAATCACAAAACAATGCTGTTTGACTTACACTGTTATGGAATAAAAGTTACAGAAAATAAGAAAAAACAAAAGTTATAAAGAGGAAGCTTTTTTCCTAAAAGAAATAGTTCTTTTGATGAAAAATGTTTGTTGTGGTATCAAGCAGATATAAAAGTCTCATGCAATTTTAATTTGTTTTCAAAGTCACATACTTTTTCTCCTGAAGAGATTCAATTTACTTTTTCACTTATTACTTTCAATAGCTAATATATTTACATAGTTCAAAGAATTAAAATATATGAAAATATTAACAGTGAAAAAATTTCCTCCCAGGCTAGGCTGCAACCTCTGGCTACATAGGTGTGTGATATAAAACTACTCATGAATGGCACCACCTGGAGCTGGATGTGCTGTTGTGCTATATCCAGTCTCATCATGCTAATAACCTCATTCAGAGTAACCCTGTTATTAGTTTCATCTGGCTATGCATATATTCATTCCCTTATAAATTCATGTGCATATACAACATACCCATATTCATAGGTAATATATGCATGCAAATACAGATGCATGCATCCATATGCATACGGAAACAAATGTATATTGAAGTTTTTTCCTCTCTTTTCACTGTTTTTCTTACTAAGCACATCTATAGGCAAGCACATCTACAACAAAAAGTTCTCAAAGGAAAAATCAGATTGTTCTACATGGTAACTAAATGACTACTTGAAGGCTCTCATTTCCAAGTCTGCCATTCCTAGCAATAGCCCTTAATTGAGTTTTGCTTCCACAACTTATCCTATTGACATTGTTACCACACATATTTTATATTCCCTGTTATATATCTGATGGTATATTGCCTAATACTGTGTCAATGATTGATAAATGCTTTGAGTGTTACCCCTCAGAGAGAAATATATACTGTGATTTTTTTTTCATTCTCACTAATATATTATGTGAGGTTAAGTTTTAAAATGTTTAAAATATATGTTATGTTTGGCAACTTTCATTTAAAAGAGATTTGAAAAATCCTGTGTTGTTTGATATTGGAATCTCAATATTTAAATCTCCCCTTCTAGGTATCAATGCAAATGGCCTTCAAAATATGAAAATGGGTGAAATATGTATTGACCTTGGAAATGAAAAATGTACTATCCATGTCCTACATTGTCAAAGTGTTTCTAAATTATATAATGCAGATTGACTCAGACTAGGAGCCACAAGGGACCAACTGATCATCCACACCTTTCTGAAAGAGTTGTGCACACAGGAAACACATAAAGGCCCTCAGACTACCTCAAATGACAAAACTTCGGCATAGTAAAAGAAGCAGTCAGCAAAATGAAAAGGAAACCTACAGAATAGGAGAAAATATTTGTAAACCAAATATCTGAGAGGGGTTAATATTCAAATACATATGAAACTTATACAACTCAATAGCAAAACACAAAAATTTGATTGACAAGGGCATAATTTCCAGAATATACAAACAGCTCATACAACTTAATAACAAAAAACCAAACAAACCAATCCAAAAATGGGCAGAAGACCTAAATAAGCAGTTTTCCAATGAAGATATACAAATGGCCAATACACACATGAAAAAATGCTCAATATTGCTAGTTATCAGAGAAATGCAAATCAATACTACAATAAGGTATTACCTCACACCAGTCAGAATGGCCATCATTATAAAGTCCACAAACGATAAATGCTGGGGGGGGTGTGGAGAAAAGGGAACCCTCCTATACTGTTGGTGGGAATGTACTTTGGTGCAGCCACTATGGACAATAGTATGGAGATTCCTTTAAAAACTAAAATATATTAGTTGTATTAAGAATAGATAAAAAACTAAAAGTGGAGACCATATGATCCAGCAATCCCACTCCTAAGCATATATCTGAAGGGAACTCTAATTTGAAAAGATACATACACCCCAATGTTCATAGCAGCACTATTTACAATAGCCAAGATATGGAAGCAACCTAAATGTCCATTGACAGATGACTAGATAAAGAAGCCGTGGTATATTCATGTAATGGAATACTACTCAGCCATAAAAAAGAATGAACTAATGCCATTTGCAGCAACATGGATAGACTCGGAGATTATCATATTAAGCAAAGTAAGCCAGAAAGAGAAAGAAAAATACCATACCATATCACTTATACGAGGAATCTAAAAGAAAGACACAAATGAACTTATTTACAACACAGGAAAAGACTCACAGACATAGAAAACAAACATAGTTTCTGAGGGTGAAGGGTATGGGAAGGGATAAATTGGGAGTTCGAGATTTGTAGATACTAACTACTATATACAAAATAGATAAACAACAAGTTTATACTGTATGGCACAGGGAATTGTATTCAATATCTTGTAGTAACCTATAATGAAAAAGAATATGGAAACAAGTATATGTATGTATGACTGAAACATTATGCTGTACACCAGAAACTGACAAAACATTGAAAACTGATTATGCTTCAATTTAAACAAAAAATTAAGAAATAAAATAAAATATGGATGTATGCCTTGAACAGACATTTTTCCAAAGAAGACATAACAGCCAACAAATACATGAAAAAGTGCTAAGAAGTAACAATCAAAACCACAATGAGATATCCCGTTAGAATGGTTATTATCAAAAAGACAAGAGAGAACAAGTATCCACAAAAGTGTGGAGAAAGGTAATTTGTATGCTGCTAACAGATATAAATTGGTGTAGCAACTATGGAAAACAGTATGAAGATTCCTCAAAGAATTGAAAACATAACTACCATATGATCCAGCAATCCCACTTCTGGATATTTCTAAAGATGATAAATTTACTACCTTGAATAGATATCTGCAAGTCCACATTCATTGCTATATTATTCATAATTGCCAAGATATGGAAACTAAGTGTCCATGCATGAAAGAATGGATACAGGAATGTAACACATATATACACATATATTTTATATATAATACAGTACATATATAATTTCTATTATATTTTCATGCATATATATGTGTATACACACAAAGGAATATTATTCAGTCATAAAAATGAAGAAAATCCTGCTGCTTGAGACAATATGGATAGATTTTGAAGGTGTTACACTAAGTGAAATAAGTCAGACAGAGAAAGACAAATGTTGCATTCTCTCACTTGTATGTGGAATCTAATAAAGTCGAACTCAGAGAGAGTAGAATGATGGTTGCCAGAAGCTGGGAGTGGGAGAAATGGGGGGAAGTTAATTAAAGGGAACAAACTGCACCTTTAATATGAATAAGTTCTGTGTATCTCATGAAAGCATGGTGACTATAACTAACAGCATGGTATTATATACTTTAAAGTTACTAGAAGAATAAATCTTAAATATAAACACCATAAAAATAAGTTAATTGAGGGGATGGAAAAGTTAACTAACCTTATTATGATAATCATTTCACAATATATACTTACACCAAATCATCCCACTGTATATTTTAAACTGGCATATGACATATGTCAATAGCTCAATAACTGGGAAAAAAAGGCCCTAAAAATGTAACACAATAGTATCCTCTAAGACAGGTGAGGACTTTGATTTCTCCTCAAAATAAACAATAAACCACCTCACCACACTAAAAGTAATGAAATGATACCACAAGGAAGAAGAAAAAGTCTATCCAAAAAAAATTTTTTACATCTTTCCTGTGTAATACATTTCCTACAAGAAATCATACTATGAGAAAAATATCATCTTTGGAAAATTAAAAATATGCTATAGAAAAGTGTAACTGAAAAACATTTCAATTTCCCCCTTAACAATGATCATTTTTGTCTGTTTAATTGGACATAACACAGTTTATCCTCAAAATTACATGTCTCATAAAAGAGAAAATATGACCTCATGAGGTTAATGAGATTTTATCTCTAGGTAATTTTAATTTTGGGCAGAATCACGTGGAGAATGAACACAGTTGGAGTTGAGATATTTGATGACCTTTCTACATGACAAAATTCTTGAATTTTTTTATTGCTTCATGGTTTAGTTTGCCTTTCTGTTTCCTAAGTTATCCCATGATTCTTTCAATGAGTCCCTTTTTTGCTCACTGGATTCAGTGTTCTAGCACCTAAAACAGCAAATAAACTTCACTGAATTTTTGTATCATCAGAATCAAAACACATCTTTGCTATCAGAGCAACTAATCATGAGAAAAGGAAAACAATATGAGATCTGGAAAATTTGCAACAACATAAAAACACAAGATCAAAATTTCAAATACAATGTAGGCTTTGAAAAACAAGTTAACAACTAAAGAAAATATATTAGTAAAAAGGAAGACTATTAGAATTTACCCACAATTCTGAGGATCATAAAGAAATTTTAAAAATTATTTTTACAGACCAAATGAACACTTGCATCTCCCATTCCTATCTTGAAGTCGTAACACGCAGTGTGGCTGTATTTGGAGATGGAAGGAATTAAGGTTAAAGGAGGCCTTAAGCGTGGGGCCCTGATCCCTTCAGATGAGTGTCCCTATAAGAAGACAAATGAGAGAGCTCTCTTTCTGTATCTTTTTCCCTGCATCCATGCACCAAAGAAAGATCATGTGAACGCATAACTAGGAAGCTGCCATCTGCAAGCCAAGAAGGGAGACTCAACCGGAAACCAAATCTGCCAGAGCCTTAACCGTGGACCAGTCTCCAGAACTGTGAAAAAAGGTTTCTGTTGTTTAAGGCACCCAGCCTGTGGTATTTTGTCATGGCAGCTTGAGCAGACTGACAAACAAGGATGAAAGAAAAAGGAGCTAGATCCAGGAAACTTAATCTACGGGGGAAAAAAAGGACTTAAACAATTCATGATAGTATAAAGCACCAGATCCAAAATAATAAATAACAGAAACATTCTTAAGCTGAAAATGAACATTAGCCTGAATATTTAAAGGGTTCACCAAGGACAAAGAAAAAATAAAAATAAATGTACACATACATAAAAAATAAGTATTTTAATAAATGAAGAACATTTCTGCAAATATCAAGAGAAAAGGCTTACCTACATCAAATAAAACTGCATTCAGTTATCTACTCTACAATAATAAATAACAATAAAATGGATTAATGCTTGTAGTATTTGGAAAAAAAAAGTATTGGTACTTAAGAATGCTATGTCACAATTACTAACATTTTTTAGGGCAATGAACTAAACAGATTAAGCTAAATATTGTAATTAAACTCCTCAGCATTTCAATGGATTGACACAATCAAGATTTATTTCTCACTCATGTCACAATTCACCTTGGCTTGAAGAAGGGGGCCCACCCTCTCTGTTCCATGAAATCATTCAGGGACACAGATTTCTTCCATGCTTAGCCCAGAAGAGACATACCATTTCTTCAAACTCCATGGACAATACCTATTAACATGGCCTGGCTTCAATGTAAGGGATGGGGAAAGGTATTTAGCTGCCTGCCTAGGTAAAGGAAACACGTCTGACAAACATCTAACCAGCACTATCAAATAGAAATTTCTGCAATAATGGAAATATTCTACTGCACAGTCTAATATGGTAGACACTAGCCATGTGTGCTATTAAGCCCTTGAAATGCGGCTAATGTGACAGAGAAAAAGAATTTAAATGTAAAAAGCCACATGACAGTGATGGCTTTCCTATTGGAGAATGCAGACCACCTGCACAGGGTGATAAGGTTTATGTTCAAAGATGCTCACTGGACACTACTGGTAATAATAAAAATTTGGAGACACAAAACAAAAATCAACTAACTTAGGAGGTTGTGATATGACTCCCTCCAGCAAATGGTTAAAATATATCTGTTAAAATATATCTGTTAAAATGTATCTGTTAAATACTGGTATTTAGATTCTGGTCCTGTGGAGGCTAGAAATTTAGGAGAATTGGTAGGAAATATCAGAGTATCAGAAAAGGCTGGCTCTTCTAAAACTTCAGTGAGGTACTGCAAAGAAGGACCACCTTCAGTCTAAGGCAATTATTCTCAAACTGCAGACTCAAACCAGCAATATTAGCCTTACGTGGGAGCTTGTTGGGAAAGGAAATTCTCCAGCCTCACCCTAGACATGCTGCATCAGTAATCTGTGTTCAGTCAGCCCTCTTGGTGATCCTGCCACGTGGTAAAGTTTGAGAACCACTGATATAAGGCAAAAGTTCTCAACCCTAGTCGCTTGTTAGAATTACCAAGGGAATTTTAAAAATAGGGTTGCCATGGCTCCATCCTCAGAGATTTTTATTTAATTGTTATGTGGTTGGGCCAAGTATTTTTAAAAGCTCCCTGGGTGACTCAAATGTACAAACAGAATTGAGAACCAAAACTGAGGTGACCCAAACTGAAAGCAGTAAAGGAAATAGAACGCAATTTTCACACAAATGACATTGTCTGCTTATGGTCCACAGCACAAAACTGCTGAAGGTCAGTCATGACTTTGGATCATTATAATAGCATGGTTCTCTATATCATTTTAAATTTCAGCAACTGAGCAAGGACTAGGGAGTAGGAATCCAAAAAGAAGTGAGGACTGGGCCCTCAGTGGTGCCAGGAAAGTGAGAAAGGCTGAAGCCCCAGCCGAGACAGCTGCACATGCCACCTGACAAAGCCCTGAGAGACATTCTGGGATGCTGCTTCCCTTGACTCTCTCGGCCCAGTGTTGCTCACTGCTCTGTGGAAGAAGCCAGGGCCTGAGCAGGACAAAGTATCATGAGTGTGGTCGCACGCACAGACTCAGGAGCCAAACTGCCTCAGATGAATTCTGGCTCTGCCTCTTATTAGCTGCGCAAAACAGGGAAATGAGTGAACCCTTTTATGCCTCACTTTCCTTCTCCAAAATGGGGATAATACTATTTTACCTACCCCATAGGAAGAATGAGTGAAGGCATTGTTCATAAACTTAAAACAGTGCCTGACACTTATTATTAGACTTAGACACAAGAGTAAAGACAGAGCCCCCGTTAGCTCGTTGCTAAAAAACAAAAACCAAAAAGGCAGCTCAACATTAAATGATTATTAGTTAGGCACTGGTTACTAGCTATAAAAATAATTATGCACACATTATATATAATTATATATATTTAACATATTACATGCTATAATATATACAATTATATGTGTGTATATGTATAGATAATTTCTAGACACCATTCTAAAAAATAGCAAACAGCAAAACAGAACATGCCTCTTAGTGAGAGACCACATTCTAGCATTTTTAGTGGGGTGACAGAAAACACACAAATAATATATAATAGGTAAATATAAGCACTATGAAGAAAAAAAATCATGAGAAATGACATTTGAGAAGCAACTTAAAAGAAATGAGGAAAATCATGTTTATACCTGAGGTCAGAAAAATAGAACCAGAGGGAACAGCAGTACAAAAGCCCTGGGGCATTATGAGCTTAAGTGTTCACCAAACGGCAAAAAAACAGTGTGGTTAGAAGGACTGAACAAGGTAGAGCTCATTAGAGAATGAGGTTTCAGAGACAGTTGTGGCCCATACCTTACAGGGTATGGTCAGGATTTTAAATTTTATTTTTAAATAATGAGAAGACAAGATTGTTCGGGCAGAGGCTTTTACTTGACCTGACATAAAACTTCAAAATAAAATCTACTCTGGTCGTTATGTAGTGAACTTACAGTCCTAGGACAGAAGTAGAGGTGGCAGGCCAGTTAGGAAGCTTTTGCACATGAAGTCTGTTGTCCAGGCAGGGGATTATACTGGCTTAAATTGAGATGATGGTAGAAATGGTGATAATTAGTCAGATTCTGAATAAACTTGGGTTTGTGTATATGATTTATGAGAGTGTTTTGCCCAAGAAAATAGGTGAATTACAGGGCCAGATAAAGACTTTGAGAAGAACTACCAGTCCAGCCTCATTAAATTTGAACTTCCTCCATGGAGGCTCCAAGGAAGAGATGGAAATGCAATTCTGATGCTCAAGGGAAACATAGGGGCTATATTTAAATCCATGAAAATACATGAGGAAGTGAGTGTAAATGGGGGGGGGTGGAATCAAATTGCCTGGAATCCCACTGATTTAAGAGACATGTTTGCCACCCAGACCTGGCTGGTTACCAGAAGCCTATGATTACTTAATCCCTGAAGCCGTTTCAAGATTTCCTAAACTCATGTAAATAGGAAGAGAACTTCCAAGGTAGTATCATCCACAGACAAAAATTCTCCCATATCCCCTTGAAAAGTGGTCACGGAGAACACTGGGAGGAGGAGGAGGCTCCATCCATTCTCATGTGTAGGAAATATGGCTGCTTCCTTGTAGACTCATTGCTGAGCCAAGTGGAAAATAATTTAGAGACCATTGTCTAGTAGAATACAATCTGTACCCTGGTGCTCTGATTGCTGCATGTTGTTTTCATTTTCCCTGTTTCTTAAAAAGAGGTCTTACTGTGTTTGTTTTGTCTTCTTGTTTTTATTTTAAAATGCATACATGGAGGTGATTTTTTTTTTAAATATTTTAGCCCCAAAGTGGCCAGATCATGAAGTGGTACACTCAGACCTGATTGAGGGAACTGAACCACAATCCAGAGATTCTAAATGCAGTAACTGAACAAGATTTCAGGTGGTGTTCTAATGGAGGAGAATAAACGTGTTTTCAGTCACACATGAACTAATTGCCTTATCTCAGTATGGGCATTTTTGCAAGTTTAAGTATTGGTAAAAGGGTGTAGATGTGTCTATCAAAGATGAAATGTAGTGAATATTTTTATTTTTGCCTGTTCTGGAACTCCTCCTTCCTCCCTTCTCCCAACCTTTTCTTTTGGAAGCCACTCCTTCAATTCAGAGATATTCAATAACCCATCATCCAGGTTTAAAAGGTAAGCATATGATCCAGCTCTAGATTCTTTCTGTCAATTCCACCATCCACAGTGATTGGCCCACGCCTGTTATATGATCTAATGTAATCTAAACAGATTTCTGCCCTGAGTTTTTAATTTAAAGCAAGAATAAATCATCCTTTCACTTCAGGTCATAAAGTTTGAAGGACATAAATTGGTGGCTACTGGGAACCATTGCCTTTCACTTTATTTGGGAAAAAGCTGTCTGACGTAAGGGAAAATGAAGCCAAGCAAAGGCAATCCCAAACGAGAGGAAGCTGGAGGGAGCCAACAGTGTCAGGCCTCTGGTTCTGGAGTCTGACACTCCCCAAATCTGTTTTCAGTCCCGAAGTTCTTTCTTTGGTTTATGATCTTCCAATTTTATCACCTGATAATCACTCACCAGTTTGATTTAAATTGCAAATCACCAGTTTGAGTTGCATTTCTGGAATTTGTAACTACAGACTTTAACTAATAAAAGTTAATCTTAATTCTATACATCAACCTATATAACTAGCCTTAATTCTATGTTGTAAATACTGAATATATATTTATTTTATAATAAAAGTATTTTTTAATTAATACAGAAACCCACAGTGATCATATCCATGTTGCAAGGCATTAGGTGAGGACCCTGTATATATAATTCACATCTCTGTGGATCAGAGGGACTGCAGAGGTGCATACATTAGAGAGACAGTCTGTCACCTTGATTTGGAACATAAATGCCCTGATTTTATACTAAACTAGTATTTTCAAACTAGTAGCCCCAATATTGGTGGCTTGCATGAGGTTAAACAATGTACTATCAAAATTATTTATTGGTCATTTAAGTTTGAAAAACAGTTGAAAGTCTAAAAAAAAACAAGTTTTTTCCATTTCTCAATTTCTCAATACTTCTAATTGCATTGTAATTCTTTGCTGTGCTATAGAGTAAATTCAAAGAAAACCGTATCATTTATTAACATCTCCACAGACCACAGCTGGAAAATACAGGACTAGTCTTATGTGGTAGATAGGGAAAATTGTCCTTAGGAATCTTATTCTTATCTTATTTGTTCTGATTTAAAGTCTTAGGAAGAAAGAAGAATGGGGCCAAAAGGAAAATACCATTTTTCCCCTGTGCAAAAACAGTCCCAGATAAGGATGCCAGCCAATTCAGCCTAGATGCCTAACATCCAGGTTGTTAAATCGAATCACAGAGAAGCAAAGCCCTAAGCCAAACAAACAAATCTCTAGTGATGGAGCCATAGTGACTTTGACAGGCAAATCTGGGAGTATTTATGAGTAAAAGAAATGTCTAGTTTCAGAAATGACTGATAGGGGTACATCAGGCCATCTATGAGTCCTAACTGACAGGCATCAACTATCTGATAAATAGAAGTTTATTCACGCTGTTTTAGGTGTTAAGGATCTCCTGATTGTTAGATAGTTATGAAATGATAGTGATTTTTGAGAGAATTGTGATATCTTTAGCTTCTAGATTAATCCTGAAATATAAAAGAATCATTTTCAGTTTAAAGATAAACTAAAAAGAGATTAAATTCCCCGCTCTCAAATGTTAGGTTTAGTACCAGCCTGAAAGCATGAAGATAGACTAACAGCCCTGAAAATCCTTGTGATCAGCCTTCTTCTAAGATAAAAATGTACTGGTATTTCACTAGTGATTGATATTCAGGCCATTTCTTTATTTTACTTCAGCTCTGCCCAGTTTTTGAAAGTAGATTTTGAGAAGGGGAGAAAAGAATGAGATGTGAACTTAAAACTTACAATTGAAGGAATTAAATTCTTCTAAGATTTCAACCAATAAAATCCACACAAAACAAATGTTAGTAGCTTTGGAGGAAATAAACCTAAAACTAGGTGACTGATGTGTTTAGGAACATAAAAACAAACAGAAAACCCCACAAAGTCAGTTTCACTAGGGATATCTCAGGGAAGTTGGATTGTAACTTCCAAGTTCAAAAAGTGGAAATCAAGTAAAATATTTAGAAAAACATTTGATTAAGAGAAAGTTAATAGCAGAAGACAAGAAAATTATGTCAACACTGTAAGGCTCAAGTTTATGGTGTTTAAAAGTACTACGCATGTAAATCACAAAACTGAGTAGATGTTACTCATTGATGTTCACCACGGCCCAGAAGAAATACACCTCAAAATTGTGTACTCTGTTAGACCTGAGTCCATGCATAATAAGCCATCTTTGGTTTACCAGAATGACTTCCCACATATAACAAGAGGTAGAGTAATCTGAATAGAAGATAACAAGCAATCCCGTGACTGGAAATGCTTGTATCCTATGGTAATGTAGCCCATTTCCCAGGCTACTCTAGTTCAGGGTATGCAATGGAGACATAGTAGCAGTAAATTTTACTTTTTCTTGTTGTGACCTGCAGTTTCTCCAATTCTTGCAGAATCTTTTCTGATTATATTAGGAATGCTCCAACAGCTGTCTTCATGTGCCCATGAACAATTTCATTCATGTAATTTGTTTGGGTTTGCCTCCAGTCATGACTTGGGTCAATAACTCCTTCCCTGCTGAAAGGCAAGAAGATACTTTACCACTCTCTTAGGTTGTGCGCCACAGAAGCAGAGCCTGAGTTGAGGATTCTTCTTTGAGTGGTATTTTGGGAGAGTGCTTTTATAAGAAACGGGATGAGCAAAGCAGGATAGAGCAGGAGGAAAAGCTAAGCAAGGATGAATCTCAGCTAAAGAGTAGCTTTGTTCTGATCCCACAGTGAAGTTCTGACATTTAAATTGAACACCCATGCTCCACAGTCATTGGCCAAGGTCTACTAATAAGAGGTGGGGGAGGAGGTGACTATTGTTTGTCCAATAGTAATTCTTGGGAGAAAGGGAGAACTACCGGTTGTTATTAAACAACAGTCAGAACACCAGGAAGAAGGATGTATGAGACAGCAGAGTTGCTACTTTGAGTGCATGCTATCATCATTCTTCTTCTAGACAATGCCCCTGCCTCTGCTATATCACCACTTCTACAAGGTACTGTCCCCTCTGAGAACACCTCCACTTTTTCTCAGAGTCCAGCTCACTCAAATATTGCTGTCTTCTCACTATATGCCATCACTTTTTAATTAATAACTGATTCTTCTGACAAGTACTGCTGCTCCCCACTGCCAATAGTGTTGGTACAAGGGCAATCTTAAGAAGCCGAAGCTCTGTCATCTTTGACTACACAAGAGAGAATGCCTCTTCCCTTTTTGAGTCACACTCTCAAGGAGAACTTAGTATGGCCACAATCCTCAGAGTTTTACATTATTTGCTCAGAGTTCTCTTGACTTAGGATTTAGACATGAGTTCATGTAAAGTAGGATGGCGGTTAACTTATGTGACAAACACCATGTTTTCTCAGAATCAGAACAGAGGCTGAACTCCCTTATCTCTTAGGAGGTAGTCTCTCCTAGACGGTTTCCCTGTCTCTTATACAAACAGACTTCTAGAAACACCTACTGCCCAGTCTATCTATCTGAGATTTTCAGATGTATCTGAATTTGAAGAGGGAATATTCTTAGGCTTAAGCCAAAAGAGTATATTCAATAATTTGGTATAATAATTATATATACTCCAATGTCTCTAATTATCTCATCTGCCTCCTCAAGTCTGGTCAGAGACCCAGGGAACCTGAGTTTACAACCTGAACCTTTATGAATTCTCCAGGGTAATTCCATCCTATGGGGTCTTCCTATGGGGACTACAATCAAGGTTTTTCCTCAAGGTACCCTAACCTGACTATTGTCTCATTTCCTTCCTAAAACAAATACATTTTCACTCTCTTTGTTTTTTTTCTTTTAATTCTATTCATATAAACAATATTTTTATCATTTTTATTTGATTTTATAACAGATGCAGATTATAAACAGCAGCAATGATTCAGAAGCTCCTGGAAACAAAATCTCAAGGTTGTAAAACACATGCTGCATATGCTTTGTAAACATTTTCATTTCATAATTGTCTCTATGAAGATCTGAAGTGTTTGAATCATGCTTAAGTTTGATAGGATTCAATAAGCTCGAAACTGATTTTTTGTTCTGTTTCAAATGTTAGATTTGCCATTGCTTTAACTTTTTATATAGGAAATCTTTAATAAAGACTAAAGCAATAAAGTAAATCAAGTAATAAATACAAATACTCCCTGGAAAAGAGACATGATTCACTTTTGGAGGGCTCTAGGTATAAGAATTCCAGTAATTTGTTTGCAAATGCACAAATAGTATACTTTGGTAAGGAACAAAAGAAGTATATTTTCCCCTATCAAGTCTTTGGTTTTTTACCTCATGACATATAGTATTCTTGGGACCACAAAATTGCTAAATCTATAAAAAGGAAAGAAAACAAGCTTAAATAATTTGGATTCACATTTCAGTTCTCAACAATTCATTTAAAAAGATCAGAATATATTTTTCTATAGAAGAATGTCATGAATATTGCTGTCCGCAAATAGATGAGAGGGCTCATGCTATTTTAGCACTTGTCTGAAGTCAGGAAACCTGAGTTCTATTTTCAACTCTGATTGACATTATCAGCTAAAACCAAATATTTCACCTATTCTTCCTGGAGTTTCTAGATCTGTATTATCGAATATTTATTGCTGTGCTTAATTAGAAGAGTAACGGAATGTTCTTGAAGTAAGTTTGGTACTTTAGAAGTGAAGTGTGTATTTCTAAAGATCTTGTAGCATAATGGTACCAACTATCATACATTCCACAATCAGTATGCCTAAGTTCAAATGGCAGCACCACCTGTACAACTTTGAATGGATTATTTATCATTTTTGTCCTCAATCTCTTTACCTATAAAATAGGAACAATATTAGCAGTCATCATACAGGGAGGTTATAAGGATGCGAGCTGCCAATATCCAGAGCCCTTAGAACAGTAGCTGACACACAGTAAACGGTATGTCAGTAAATGAATATCATTTAGGTAGCTGTCACAAAATTTAATATTGGTTAATTTTGTACATGTGTTGGGGGAGGACGTCTAAGATAATAAAGAAACAAATCACCATCATTTAAAACAATACATAGAATAATACTCAGCAACTGCAGAAACAAAACCAAAACATTTTTGTCAGCTGCTAAGCCATAAAATATAGTGTTTCCATCTGTGTATGGAAAGAATGGTGTACCCAAAGTTTGCAACTTGCCTTAGATTTTTAAAAGATTTCTGAAACAATGAAAATCAAATCTATATATCTTGTTTCTCAGGTTAGCATCAATTTAGATTTTAAAACATCGTAGAATTCTCAAAACTTCTTAAATATTTTCAGAACAGACAGTAGAAAAATTCAGAATTTTAGAGATGGAGGAATCTGAAATTTCCATTGTGGCAGTGCCTAGAGGTTAAAGGTTAACTTTCCTGCCTCCATAGTACCTAGGTATGTTAATATGGCTAAGTTCTGACAATTAATATCTAAGCATCAGAGCTGTGAGACTTCTAAGATGTCTGCTTAAAGACTTTTTTTTCCTTTGCCATTTCCTGCTCCTATAATGGAGATGTGATGGCAGGAGCTCCTACAGTCATCTGTGTCTATGCAGCAATCTCGGGAATGAAGGCTGTGTGTCTAGGCTAGTGGAGCAAAACGTAGGGAAACTGGAGCCCTGATAGCTACGGAACCAACAAATCAGCCTTGAAAATCACCTACCTCGTGTCTTTAATTTTGAGAGAGATTATTTCTAAATAATCTTTAAATTGTACCTTATTTAAACCAGTGTTATTTTTATACTTTCCGTTATATGCAGCAAAATCTAGTGTTAAATGAAGCCTACTCCTACAGAAAGGACATAAGCTGCTTTGCCTCTTTCCTTTACTCGGTGAAATGTGAAATGATCTGAGACCCATGTTGTATGGAAAGGATGGACAGAGATATAAAATAAAGCAGGCAATACCCCACGACTTTGGTCTGAAAATGTACCTTAGGAAAAAGAAGCATTCTAGTGATCCAGTTCAAGTTACCCAAATTCTCTGCATTGGAATTTAGGGTAAAATCGAATTAGAAAAATTTTAGTTGTATTCCCTTTTTCTAGGCTCCCAATCATTTAATATTGCAGATGCCACCTTTCCTCTCCATAATCCTGGAGTCCCACCAGGACGCCTTACCTGAAGTTGATTAAAGGTCTGGCACCTAGTGGGCAGGGAGTGTCTCTGACAATGCTTACACACTAATGACACAGCCACCCCCTTCAGCAATGCTAATTGGTCAACAATACTCCCTTAAAGATGCCAATCTGTTATCAGCAAAGATGCTATTTTTAAAATATATATTTAGAGTGAAGCCTTAAATAGTTTAGAGTTGAGCGAAAAGGTTGAGGACACTTGTCTAATTTTATTTTCTCTTTATATGATACATAATCATCTGCTACCCAATGAACAGATCTCAAAGAACCAGTGATATTTATAATGAGTAGTTGTCTATCAATAACCAGAGCTTTGCTTATTTTCTCCACTGAATAAGATTCACATTGAGTGTATGTTCCAGGTAATTATTTTCCAAAACTTGTATGGGAATTATAGGTCTAATCAAAATGAGTAACAGTATTAGGTAAGAATATCTGGAACATATATAGAATACAGAATATAGATCTAGAATATCTGGAACAGATATAGCTTGCCCATTCTCTGAAAAACACTGATTTTAAATGTTGCCAGTATTGAGGATGCATTGGCAGGACAGTTGGCCAATTCCTTATCAGAAACCATATTTTTTATCATTTTATTTAGCAATAAATAACATTACAGGATGCAGAAAATCTATCAATGTATGGATCTTCTGTCAAAACAAAAGACTGCTTTTGTTTTTGTTTTCCTTTTTTCTAAAGAAAGGAGCAGTGGAAGCTGAAGAAATAATGTCACCTCAAAGACATGAAAAAGGTCATGCCTTATACACACTGCTGTATTCATAGACAAGATGTGACTGAATTAACCATCCATACGCACAATCCATTTGGTTATATAAGTACTCAGTAGATTTAAAGGGCTACAGAAGTAACCCAGCCTGAGAAATAATCTATAGAATGGTGGGCCAAACATCAGGAGACTCAAATGCTAATACAAGTGACCAGGAGATAGTCTCAAGGGAGGATAACTAAACTCATTTGCACATCTAAAGCTGAGAGAAGAATGTGTTAACCCTAGGGAGATGGTTTGCATAGCTTTTAGAGAGGCCAGCTCAGAGAAAGAAGTTGGCATGTTTATGCAGCATTTCATAGGGAAAATGGAAACTAGATCTGATTAGAGAAAGAGTTCATTCTTGTCACTTAAGTGCATGCTCAAAAAAAAAAAGTTTTCATCCTATTTCATTTAAAACTCAAAGCTCAAAAAACCAGCAAGCTATTTTGTTAAAAGAAAAGGTGGGTGGGAGAAATGCAGCATTTAATTTCTATCCAAAGCACACACTACTATTTTGAATCACTACTGCTGGAAGGGCCAACAACATTAAAAGAAACTAAGGATAAAATAATGACTAGAAAATCAAAAACATGTTTCGCAGGAGGAGAGTGAGAAGTGTCTAACCAGCAAAAACAACAGCTGAAGGTAAAAAGTAGTGTATTTTCAAAACAATTTTATCAGCATCTGTTTTTACCAAATCCCATTTCTATATCTGACCTGGATGGAGGGGAAAGATGTAATTCAAAGGATTATGAATGGAGTTTCTTATATATAAGAACATCTTCTTAGCCTCAAAGATACTGGGTCCAAATTCATATATTAGAGTATTAGAACCTGAGAGAGAAAGAGAGAGAGAGAGAAAGAGAGAGGGAGAGAGGATGGTGGGCTGAGAAAGGGAGAGAGAACCCATTCCAAGTAAGTTCTGGGGAATGTATTGAGGATAAGGCCTCACCATAGCCAGGGTGGAATTTCCCTTAACCATATCCACTCATGGCTATCGTGGAAACATATCATTGTTTCTTTAGCAGCTTCTCAAGTATTCTGATAATGAGATATATGAGTATTGTAATCTTCAGATCTCATCATAACTTTCTTAAACATTCTATTAGGTGATTGACTAATGTTTACTTATGAGTTTAGTAGCATGAGACCCACGCTAACTGGAAGTCGCCGGAGGGCAGAGTCTGAGTCTCACACAGTCTTCTGTTGGCAGCTGTGGTAGGTAGAATAATAGCTGGAAACTGTGAATGTTATTTTACATAGCAAAAGGGACTCTACAGATAGGTATCCTGAATTAAGCACGTTGGCCCAATCTAATTACAAGAGTCCTTAAAAGTGGAGAACATTTCCTGTCTCAGAAAGATGAGCTAGAAGAAAGAGATATCCACCACTGGGGGCTTTGAAGATGCAGGAAGGAGGAGCCAAGAAAGGTAGGAGGACTCTCGAAGCTGAGAATGGCCCTCAGCTGACAGCGAGAAAATGGGGATCTCAGTCCCACAGTTGCAAGGAGCTGCATTCCGCCAACACTGGTATGTGCTAGGGAACATTTTCCCCAGGAGCCTTCAGTAAGGAAGTCAAGACTACCTTGATTTTAGTCTAGTGAGACTCATGTCAGGCTTCTAGACTACAGACTGGATGAAAATAAATGTGTGCTATTTTAAACCTCTAAATTTATTGTAATTTGTTATGATAGCAATAGAAAACAAATACACCAGCATTTAAAATTTTGCCTGACATATCAGAAGCATACAATACAAACTTTAATTAAATATGAGTCATTCTGTTATTAAAAATTCAAGAAAATCTACTCAAGGCCCTTTACCTCCTAAACTTAAGCAACATTTCCTAAAGTGTGTTGTTCAGAACATCAGAACCAACAGGTATTTTGTGGAGATGGGGAGGGTTACAAAATACATTGGCAAAGAGAAAATTCCTATTTGATGTCATACTTCGCACTAGCATGGTAAAGACTCAAACAAATCCTGCAGAAATAAACTCTATTCAATTTCATGTTTCTTAAACTTATTTGATTTCAGAAGTTTTTTTTTTCCATGTTAGATTTTTTTTATGTCCTCTGGAATAAAATAATGAATTATCATCAAGTATCATTTGCCTGGCTTGAATCTCCTTTATGCTACAGGAGAATCAGAAAACCTTCTTGGTAGAAAGAATAATAAAATAATCAACATATTTAGCAATTATAAGGACCATATGGTTACCAATAATGACAAAAAGATAATGTTCTAAAAGAGCACACTGTAAATTGGCAGCTCCATTTGTTCTTTTTAAGAATATCAAACAACAAACCCATTTATCTTTAACCTTTTTTTGGTGACAATTTTCTGTTTCTTTATAAATGTACAGAAATATAAGCTAAGCATTTATAAAAATCTGTCTTTGACCTCATGATACTCTTTTGTCATAAAAATGTCTGATTCTAAAAGGATGAGAATTTTATAACACCTCAAAAATGATAATATTTAAACAAAAGCAAAATTTTTTTTTATTTTTCCTATTTCCAGCTCTTCCAAGATGCCAGAGGATTTCTATTAGAAGAGTTACATGATCTGGACTCAAAATTTTACATTATCCTTAACAATTAAAACTTGAGTTCATTTTTATTCTAACATGCATTCAAGTGAGGTTTAACTTTAACTAAATAAAAAATAAACCAGTGTGGCCTATTCATCAGACTATTAAATGTTATTAATTTACCAAATAATTCGAAGCCTAATGAGTCAAACTGGGAATCATAAAGATAAAATTTAGTCTGTTCTATGATGTGCTCCTTTATAGTAGCCTTGCCTTCCTCTAAAGATTAGTATAATTGGGGAAAAAAACCCATCTAACTATGATTTCTGCCATTGGACTCACTGGGACTGAGTCTACAGTTCCGGGTTACAAAGCAAAAAAGACTTTCATTGTTTTAAAGCTCAAAATTTACTTTGACAACAGTAAATTATAATATTATAATATTATATATTCTATCAAGTATTAAAGTTTTATTGAAATCATTGTTACCAAAATCCCAGAATTCCAGCATTTTAATGTTATAATAGTAGCATTAAAAACAGTGCCAAAAACACACTTTCAAATCAAAGACAATATATATATTTCATTTTCCAACTGAAGTGTGACTATATAAAAAATTTTTGATTTGTATGTTGAAATTTTTCATCATGACTGCTTCAATTCTACCTTAGCCTGGAATTTCAGTCCCTCTTCTAATCACATTATTTAAAGTCTCATCTTTACTTAAGAAATATATGAATTGTGGCACAATCAATCCATTATTTCATCCAGCAAAAGAGCTGATATCAGCCCCTGTTAGGCTGATGTAACAATATCAATCATATCAATGGCTAAATGGGTGGTTCTACCAGGGCCTGGGGTCATGATCAACAGCCACCGAAGGATGCAGCTGATTGTGGCGACTTGAGTGATCTAAGCACTTACACCTCCACCATGTGTTAGCTGAAATTAATTACACTGTGGCTAGGCATAGATCTGGGTGATCACGGGGGGACAGTCACTTTAAACACTTCAAAATATATTCTCTAAGAGACTGGAATGAACTCATGGAAATAAGCCTTTTTATGGATAAGAAAATTATTAGTCTAACCATCATCTTTACTTCTTGTCTCTTAAAACCTAGACAAAGTTAATTTAAGAATATAGAAAGATCATCAGGATGACCTTCTACAAATGAAAATGCTTCCCCTCTCAGAAAGTTTATATTACAAACACACAAATAAGTTGAGTCATATATCTGACTGAGTCATTATAAACACTAAAGTTGAGGATGACCATTAGACTTACCCCTTTTCCTCCAGACTTTTTGTTCTACCCAAATAAGATACTTCAGTAAGACCTAGCTTAGTAACCTCAGACACTATTTTCTGTTTATCTTTCTTCTGTGAGAGGTAAGGATTAAACTGCCTGTTTATCTTCAGACAGGACCCACAGAGCCCAGTGGAAATGGCTACAGCTGAGTGCTTAAGCCACTCAATCTTAGTGGAATGTAGAGGTGGTATGTTGCTCCACTCATGCACCCAGTAAGGCTGTGACAGAAATCTTGTAACATATCTTCCATGACTACACCAGGGGAGGGTCTGGTGCTCTCTCCGCCATGTCAGTGGAATAGGGCTGAAAACCAGGATCTGCCATTCGTTGATGTTGCTACTGCATGCCGGGTACTGATCACGCATGCCATGGGAGGAACTCATCATTTCCTAATCATGATACTTAACAGACCATGCCCTCGTGTCAGTCTCCTGGCCTTGATAGATTCCTCTCTGTCCTGGAGGGTGCTGGCCAACAACAGATCATACAGCACTAGTCTCTGTGAGTTTCCCAAGACCTGCTCTGCATGTGCTGCCTGGCCTTTTACCTCATTTAACTGACTTGCCCCAGCATCTGAATTACCATGAACCTGTCCATTTCTGTCTATTCAAGCTGAAAGTGCACAACTTAGATACTATTTTACATAGTTCAAAGAGAAAAGATTTTCCAGACATTTTTGATGAAAACACAGCTCTTGCCAAGAAAATAAATATTGGCAACATAGGAAAAGGGCTTAATATTTAACTGGCAAAGTTTAATCTTCAGAACCTGAAATTTCTCTGGAGAAATATTTAATATCTTGAGTCTTTCACCAGAGAATAGTATATATTCTTTTTTACAAACTAAGAGGCCAAGTGATATAGTCAAAAGAGCAGTGGATTAGATGTCAACAGACATAGACTGTAGACCTGGCTCTGAAAACAAATCAACTGTGTAACCTGGAGCAAGTCAGCTTAATCTTTCTGAAACTGTTGAAAAGAGACTTTGTAAGAGAAAGAGCAAGAATTGATTTGGCAAATGAGGAATAGCAAAGTCAAATGCAGTCTGTGGCTGGAAACTCTGAGCCAATAGAGAGCATAAATTAAAACAGTTCTATATGGTCAAAAGGAGCACCCAAATATTTGTGTTTTGAAAGGCTTACCTTTCAAATAAAATTTGTAAGTGCAATGAAAACATTTATTTTATCATCAGTAGCTCAATGTCTATATGCCCAGTGCTGGGTGAGAGAGTGGATGAGGACTATAATAATCCTCCCTTGACATACTGAGTATACCCATCAACTTCATACAACAAAATTACTTTGGGATGAATATAATTAATAAATATGAAAAGCATAAATGCAAAGATAACAAAGAGTCACTACCTCTTAAATCACTATCTAACAAAATTTGGGAAAATACTTAGATACAATAAACTTTAAAAATGTGTGTGCACTCAAAGTGTAGTAACACATTAAGCTCACATGCCATTTTGTTTTTCTGAAGAACTCAAAAGTGCTTTGCAAGATTCCATCCATCCATTACAAAGCTTTTATTTTCAATACAGGAAGGAAGATGTCCAGGTAAAAAATAGCTGTGATCATAAAAGATATTAAGTACTGCCTAAAGTCAAGATTTTAAGAAGAAAACTCCCTGAAATACTAGTCTTGGTTTGATAATTTTTGTTATTGCTTTGTATTGTTTTTCCACCTGCTCTTTGTAGGAATTTTCTTTTTTTTCTTTTGAGGGGAATACTTTCCATCTTACTTGTTTTCCAAACCCATTTCTTGGACTTCTTATAAGTTAATGTTTTTAAAGTTTCATAATTAATAATATCAAGTACTAGGTTGTTTTTGTTTTGAGTTAGGAGATTGTTCAGTTTTTTATTCCTGTGTAACTGTCATAGACCACTGTCTCTAAAGAAGGCTATAGGACATCTTGTTTTATGGACATTCTGGATTTCCTCACTACTTTTCTGTCTGCTTTTTAACCAGGAAGGTGGAGGGTGGTGACACCTCCATGGAGTGAGAAGGAATGCTGGCAGATGGATATGATACGTAGGTGTGTGTGCTTGCAGACCTTTGCAGCTGCTAGTTGTCATCTCCTTTCTTCCTCCGTTTTCCTTTATCCAAACCCCATCTCCCTGTTAGTCCTGGCAAGGCCACAGATGTTTCATAGACTGAGAAACATTGGGAAACAGTAGGATACAGAAACACTAGTGTGGAGGAAAACAAAAACACGCCCTGAGGAGGAGGACTGCTGTCTTGTCTTGACAAGATGGTGGCGGCACAAATTGGTTCTGTGTATCTTAGAAGAACAATTCTACCAGTGTTTCAGAATAGTGCTCTGTCTCTGCATGGTATTAGCGCATTATTTGTGACAATACCCATGGTGGTACTCCTGTGCTGTAATTAAACGTTAGAAGTTCTGGATCTTTGTTTACCAAATTACACAGTTTTCCACAAATTCACAAAAGAGTGTGAAATAAATTTTCAGATTGATTAAACTGAGTAGCATCCCTCTAGTGTCTTGTTTTAGTTAACTTTTTGTCTCATTCAAGAGTGATAGTTTTACATTGTTTTATCTTTAATAGGAAGGATAGTTTATCCTAGGAAGACAGCTGAGAGATGAATCATACAGTCTTTAATTTTGGAAGATATGACAATCATCCTAAATTCCTAATTCTATACAAATGAATAGCAGAGTTCTCAGAAACATATGTATATCTTTAGAAGCATGAATAACTATATGATAGATAAACAAATTATTTTTTTTAAATCCAGAGTGAGTTCAGAATACAATAATTTATTTAAATTGAGGGCCTCTTCTATTTCTTTATTGGTCAACTCATTGGTTCATTATAAGAAATACCAAGCAAATTTGTCTGCAAAGAACTGTAGTAGATGCCAAAAGTAAGAAATAGACTTACCTTTCAAAAGCTTACAGTCTCCTAGGCAGAGAGACAATAATACAGAAAACTATTACACAAGATTGAATATGGAAGAAGATACTAAAAGTATGTTTAAGTGATACAGAAATGGTGAAATGATTCCACTTGGGTAGAACCATGAAAAACTAACTGAAATGGTTCTGGAATGTTGTCTAATTATAGTATCTACAGATAAATGGAAGAAAGCATTCCAAACAGAAACTGCACGAGCAAAAGTTCAGAAGCACTAAGAGTTGAGCACACTTACTCTACTGTGGGCCAGACACTGGGTTTTGAACTGGCAATACAATGATAAATATTAAGGAAGTTTACATGATGGAGTTCACAAGCTGGTAACAATCTGGGAAGAACAAGTAGAGAAATTTTTCTATTAATACCAGCACCACCCTATGTAGTGACAAAGTAAAGGACATTGAAAGCCGAGGAAAGGAGGTTATTCAGTGAAGTGGTGTGTCTCTGCTGTGTGTGTCTGTGTGTATACCCACTTTAAGCATGTAAGAGACATAGTCATAATTGTGATTTAGGAAAATTAATTTGGTAGAAATGAATAATGTGGAGTTGGTAGAATGGATGTAATGAGGCCAGGGAAGAATTTACTTTTGCATATCAAATTCATTCCCTTTTAAAAGTAAAGTTTTACATTTTATCTCTTTCTCTGTCCCCTTTAATCTTCATTTTTTGTCTTGTCTTGCTTTTTGGTTTTTGCTTTTTAATGGGAGATGGATGAAAGTGGGCAGGGTCTTGTGCCCTTTTTCATTTACCACCTGCTTAGGTTTCTCTTATCATATACCTTACATGCTCTGTCTGCTGCTTCTCACTGTTTATTCCTGCATGTATTGTTTTTTCTGTAATCTCCTTTGTCCCTGATGCCAATACCAAGTACTCAAAAGCTGGTTGAATATATTACTGCCTACTTTCAAACTCTGATCTTTAAGTTCTTATATGGATGTATGTTTCATTCAGGTTGGCAGTTCAATTTATTATAAGCAGAGCTTATACTGACAGAATCATATATTCAGGTCTTTTCATTTAAAAAATATGAAAGAAAAAAATGTAGTGCCTCAGATAAAAAGGTTGTCCGATTACAATGTGGGATAGGACCAGCTGCACGAGCTGGAGGAAAAGGATCAGGAATCACAGTAGATAAGATGACAATGGGTCACCAATATGGGACGACAGTTAAGAAAGGGAACCTAATAGTGGGATACATGAGTAGGATCGTAAAATGTAGGAACCATAAGGTACTCAGCATTAATCAGTGCCTACAGATCTGGGCTTAGCACCAAAAGCAGTGTGATGACAGAGCCTGCCTAAGGCACAATTTCAAGGCAAGTGAATTTGGCTTCAGCAGCTGCTGACCAACCTTTTCCACATCCTGCTGATCCCCACTGATGCCCCGCCTCCAGGCAGTCAGCACCCAGTACTTCCACATGTGGCCCACGACCCTGGCACTATCCTACATGCCAATACCATCGGCTCCCTGGCTCTCTTTCTACCATCCTCACATTTTGAGATCAGCAGCCCAGAGGTCTAATAAACTGCTTTGGAAGAAGAAAGTCGTTTCAAAGGAGAACATGGAATAATAAGACTTAAGCCCAATGACTCTGCAGTGGTGCAATTTCAGACAGGATGGCATATAGTATAGAGATGTATGAGGATGGGGAGATATAGTAAGGAAGGCTTTATATTTTCTTGTTCTAATAAAAATATCTAAACCAAAACCACATTATCCATGCAACTATCTACCACAATACATAAATCTGGTATAAAATATTTTAGAATAACTTTAGGTAATTAGACGTGTAAAAATAATAATTCATTTAATTCAGAAAGTTATTTTTCTTCACTTTTTCTTGCTGAATTTCAATCTGTTTGTTTCTGACAAGTTCTTCAAGTTAATAAGAATAATTTGCAGATACTAACTAATATGTATAAAATAGATAGACAGCAAGTTCATACTGTATAGCACAGGGAACTATGTTCAATATCTTGTAGTAACTTATGATGGAAGAGAATATGAAAACAAATATATGTATATTCATGTATGGCTAAAGCGTTATGCTGTATACCAGAAATTGACACAACATTGTCAACTGACTATCTTTCAATAAAAATATATACATACATTTTTAAAAAGAGTAATTTTAAACTCAGAGAAAATACACATAACCATAAAGATATATTTCCACATGTGTATATGTATTTATATATTCTCTGGTTTGAAATTCAGGTCATTTGCTAAGATATTTTAAAACATTAAACCAAAAAGTGGTTTGTCTCGCTCATTTTGAATCCAGTCATTAACACAGGTTTCTACTTAAAGCAAATCATCACAGACAGTATATTTTCATTACATTTCCTTACTAGAGTTAAATCTGCCCTGCAAATATGCCCTGCAAATCATTCAACAATTTTTTTAATGTTTCTATATGCCAGTCTAAACAACACCAACAAGGTCTTTGCTTTCTTGGAATTTAAATTCTAGTTGAAGGTGAAAGACAATGAACAAACAAAATAATAAACATCAGATGAGCATGAGTGCTATAAAGAAAATAGAACATGATGACAGGACGGTGAGTGGATGACACAATGACACTTCAGATAAGAAGGCAGCAAAGGCCATTTGAAGAAGTGATCTTTGAGCTGAGACCTGAATTTTGCCGAGGATCTAGCCACACAAAGATATGAAGGAGGAGCGTTCCAGGCACAAGGAAGAGCAAATTTCAAAGCCCTGAAGTAGGAGGAACAAGCACAGATCACTGGAAAAATAGAACAAAGACTGACGAGGCAGCAGGATAGTGACCGAGGAGGCGAGCAGGAAGGCAATAGGGGAGAAACAAGAAAGAGCCAAATGATGTGGTCCTTTTATGCCTTGGGAAAGAACTCAGATCTGATTCTGAGTCCAAGAGGAAGTTAGTGGATACTATTAAGCTGGAGAGTGAAATTACCTGTTTCTTTTGTTTGTTTATTTGTTTTAAGATGCTTCCAGCTACAGTGTCAGGGATAGAGGGCAGGGGGACAGGTTTGTAGAACAGGGGCTGATGGTGAGGCTTGCAGTTCTCAAGGAGAGTGTCCAAGTAGCTCAGACTACAGAAATAGTAATTGGGATGGAGAAAAATTTTTAATTCAGACTATATTTTGGTGGTAGACCAAACATAACTTGTTTTATATTGCAATTGGGGTAGGGGAGGGATAGAGGAATCAAATTCCAGTTAAGCAGTGAAAGATACACATTAAAAAAAGTTCTAGATGCATATTAAAGCCACTTGTTAAACTAATCCTATTGGAAACAAAAAACTCTTTTAATAGTCATACAATAAAATTCAATTCAAAAATATTTGTCAAGAGACTACTATGTATAAAGCACTTTGATAAGACTTATAGATAACACAAAAGACTGTTCTCGCTCTCAGTAATTACTAAAAATAGAAGATATAATTAACTAGAGAACTAATTTTTAGATAACATTTTCAAATCAAGTAAAACACTTATCAAACGCCTAGGATGAGCACAGCACTGCTAAGAACAAAAGGTGGCTATACACAGACAAACAAAATGTGCCATTGGCAGCAAGTAATTTAACTCTAAAAGAAAACATAATTTTCTTAGAATTAGCTACCAGAGATTATAAAATATACATCCATCCAGTCCATCTTCAATAGGTTTGGAATCATCATTATATCACGTTTAAAATCCACCTCTATCCTTGCTCAGTGGCACCTAGTGGTCATACTCCTTTTTCCCTTTTACATCATGGCTCAGCATAACATGCCAAGGGGACTATAGCAGTCAGCACATTGTGTTTTTCTTATAGTCATACTTTGCTTGGCTCATGCTGTTTTAGATAGAGAAGCTGCACTGCTAAATTAAAAGGCTATGTATTCATAGCGAGTGGGTGCTGATGACCTAAATGATTGGAAGGAGAGTGATTTGCTATGCCATCTGAACTCTGAGTATGCAGAGCAGAGCTGTGCGTGGGGCATAGCTCTGTGCTTTCCTGTGCATTCATGCACTAGGATTTCCCACTCTGCATAATTGGTCACTTTATATTAAAATAATTAATAAGAAAGGATTTTAATATCTTGCATGTTGCTAATGGTGTGTTGCTACTAGCATAAAAATACTTCAAATATACCTTTGGAATGTGCAAGTGTTTCAACCCAGCATCAGACATTCTCAGGGCTGGGTGGCAGACTAGTGACAAAGGGTCTGTGTTTTTCAGAATGATGAAATGACCTCATCTGCTGCTTATAATTGTAGGTGCTAAATGCCAATAGTCTGTTTCCATTTTGAAGGGAAGTTTGGTATTATGTCAAAGCCACTGGTATGTTTATATTCTTGAGATTTGTGGCAAAAGTTGGTAGAAATGCTCAAGGAGATGAATTTTTACATATGGAAGCAACTGAAGGGCAAAACACAGAAACATATACATGAAATCTACTCTCAGGGACTCTGGGTACAGCTGACTTCTCTCTGAGTTCAGATGAGTACCTAGAGGCTGGATTCGGCCCTCATAGTGATAAAAATAACATGTTCTCACATTTATGATGATAGACACCTCTTATTTAGACAACTTCTACCAACAGCAAAAAAATTAAAAGCAAAAATTCTCATTGCTAGCACTTCCCTACTCACAGCTGCTTTCTTTCCATACTAATCACAGCAAAGCAGACACCCATCTCAAAATTGACCAGAGAATGCAAATGGAAATAAAAATCTTCACTAAAGCATCTGAATATGATAACTGTCTGGTGACAGTACTTAGGAGAAAGGGGAAATTTTAAAGAGGAAACTGAACTGAAATGGAACCAGAAAGAGATAAAGTGTAACATGTTTCAAATTGTTAAGTGTCTTCAGATTGAAGTGTCTTGTATGTCTATGAATATAAAGATATCTGAGAAGATACGAGTTTTTATCTTTTTCAAGGTGATACTGCTTTATTCATTTAACATGCCTATCATGAGAAATTATTCCTTCTTGTTAGATTGGATTGGGGTTCACATAAACAATGGCATTTTTCCTGAGTGTTAAAGAAAAACCAAAATCTTTGTGTAGGGGAAAGATGGAAGGTGATGATGTTGAACTAACAGCACTTTCCATCCTGTGGACCATTAAAATTGATCCAATTTTGGTGAATGTCTCAACCGTGCTTGGGGAAGCTGCCTTTTAGGCTCAAGGTCGGTCCCTTATGTCATTAGAGCTGATCCAAACCTGACACTCCTTGCCTGATTTTCCAGTTACACTTGCTTCTGAGCTATCTAGAGCTATGCCTTGTGGTTTAGGATTGTGCAACTCAGAATTCCATCAGCCTTTTCTCATGCCTTTACCACAGTTGTCCCAATGGAACTTAAAGCAGGTACTCAGATATTCTGCTATATTCCATTTTTCACATATGCCTCATCCAGCATACGAGAACTGTAAGCATAAAAAATTGGCTATCTTCTAGGACCAAGCTATTGTTTTCATTGATCTTGTCCTGTCACTTGATAATCACCAAAGTGTAAAGAATCTGGTGTTACAGAAACAGAGATGATGAGAGAAATTGACCGCCTTGTGGACACTTTGCATACTATTGGGTTTGTGGATATTTTTAAAGATAACTTCGAAACTAGAAAATTCCATAAAAATGTTAGGGAGTAGTTGCAGTTAACAGTATTATGCTGCTGGCCTTCCAATGACATACAGACTCTGAGTCAATTTTCTTTCTCATTTTCAGACAGGACAATACACATATCTCAATGTGGTGTTCATATGGCTCACACTCAAACCCTGCCAACCGAGAGTGGAGTTAGGTTGCTGCAACTTCTAAGCACAATTGACTCACTGAGAACTAACTAACTTAAGGTTGTAGTTGATAATATCAACATAGATTCTATCTTAACTGGACTCATCAGTGAAGAGAGAAAGAGCTTTCTGTTAGTTCTAGTCATAAGCTCACAGAATGTCAAAGGGGACCTTAGAGAACATCTGGCTGCCGAGTCCCAACATGCAGCTGCACAAATTTTCTAAAAGTTACGAGAGAAATTGGACATTTTCTATACAATATCACACATGGATATAAAAATAATTTTTTTTATTTTAATTGGCATTTTTAAGTGTAACAGAGGAAAACAATCCTAAGTGAATTATTTGTGAATTGTAATCAATTATTAAATATTAATAATAATTTTTGATACAAATATTTTTTTTTAATTCTCTGACTTATCTCTTGTCTCGCCCTCTTCCTAATCCATTCTCCATGTTGCTAACATTATGCCATTTCTAAAAAATCAAACCTGATCAAGAGTGTATTTATCTCTTTTAAGATTCTTATCTGCCTAAGAGACAAAGCCCAACTGCTTATCAGAGCACAGAAGACATTCAGCGCCCAAGCCCCAGCCTACCTTTTCAGCTACATTTCTCATCTAGCTTCTCATTTCCTCCTACCCACCATCCACCCACTCGTCTAACTTCAAACCATACAAAACTGCATGACTTGCAGTACTTAAAAACGCCAGGATGTTTCATGCTGCCTGGCCTTTGCATTCACTGCTTCTTCTGCCAGGAGCACTCTTTCCATCTTTGTTTGCCTAACAAACAAACACCTACTCATCTTTCAGAATTCAGCTCAAGCATTACCTTTTCTATAAAGAGTTTCTCCCTCCTGGACGTCTGCCCCAGTAGAATTACCACTCTCCTATTTCTGGTGTATCCATCGTAGTACATTTAGCATAAGATATACATCCTCATGTACATGTCTGCTCCTGCACTTTCACTCCCTTCCCTCCACTGGATTGTTTTCAGGTCAGGAAATGTACCAGAATCATCTTAGGATCCTTAGTACTAGCGCCCTTCCATTGAGCATTTGTAGAAGGAAGGAAGGAAGCAAAGTCAGAGAGTTCTATAAACTCTACTCCAAAATAGAGTTCACATCTAACAGCATCTGAGCATCTCAGCTGCTACCACCCTCATCCAAATCACTCTCCTCTGGACTTCTGCAACAGCCTGCTTCTCTGGTCTTTTTGCTTTCAGTTTTGTGTTTTTGGTCCACCCTCCATACAGCTGCTGGAATAATCTTTCTGAAAGGCATATCAGATCATATTACTTTCCTGAGAAAATCTCTCAAGGCTTTACACTGACAAGAGCAACAAGAAAACGATCTTCACGTCCCATCTCACCTCTCCAATCCCATCTTGCTTCTCTACCATTCAGCCACACTGTTCTGATTTTTTTCTCACCAAGACATCAAAGTTTTCCTGTCTCAGGGCTTTTGCACTTAATGTGTCAAAAGTATTCTTCCTCAGATCTTTGCATGGCTGACTCCTTTACATCATTCGGAGACAAGTTCAAATACAACTTCCTAAAAGAAGTCCTTCTTGACCATCCTGGCACAGCCTCAGTATGGCCTCAGTCCTATTCCCAATACTATAGTTGTCTAAGTGGAATTTATCACGGAGTTTGCCTTTTGTTTGTTCACTTGTTTATTGCTACGTCCCACACTAGTAGACGAGACTTGTCTTCTTCGACACTCTAGTCCCAGGGCTTAGAACAAGTCCAGGGGCATGCTGCATGCAGTGGGTGCTTAATATGTATTTGTTGAAAGGAGAGGAGAAAAGTCCTAGTTCATTCACTCTCTCATTTTCCTAGATGACTATTTCACAACTTCTTTCTCCTGAAACCTATACCTCCTCCCCAAAACTGCTTCTGTCTCCATTTGCTCCCACCTCTGGTGCTCTACCCTTCTCTGCTCCTCTGGCCTCCAGGAATTAACCCTTCTAAATGCATCATCTAGGAGGCCTGCTGCCTGGCTTCCCAGAGTTTAAAGTGGGAGTTTGGGGTAGGATATCAAAGGGCAAAAGAAAGAAGCCTGTGCTCCCTGCCTGCTGTGGACTGTGTTCTGCCAGCCGCTGCCTCCTCCCAAATCTACAGCTTCAGAAGGGCAGCTCCTCCTCTTACCACTGCTTTCTTCCCTTTCTCCTTTAGGCCCAGGAGTCAGACAGCTTTCTGCTGGTCTTAGTCTCTTTGTGATTAGCCCTTCCAGACAATTAGTAAGACTCTTGAACCAACTGAGTTTGACTCCATTTCCTGACGTGGTCAGACTAATACAGTTATTCTAAGCCCGTGATGCTGCTTGGCACTTAACCAGAAAACCAATATGTTCAAAAGAGAATTCCCAACACCTGCCCCACCACATCTACCTACCTACCAGCATCTGTTTCAACATCCTCTGCTATCCTGCCTGAGAGTCCAGAGCTGTCTGTCTAATATTACAGCCACTAGCAACGTGTAACCACTGAGCACTTGAATATGGCTAGTATGACAGAGAAACCAAATGGGTGATCTTATTTCATTTAACTTACTACAAATTTAAATTTTAAGCTGAATACTCAGTTCAGCCACTGGCAAATACTAAACATGTTTGGAATACCTGTGTATAAAAATCCACTTTCTGAACAGTTCTTTTTCCAGAAAACTAAATACCAATTAAGTATTTCTGATGAAAATTTCATGACCAAATTCAGATGTTCTGTAGACATAAAAGACTTTGCAGATCTAGTACAGGATTTTGAAGATCAGGCACAAAATAAAGATTGTAAAATTGCTCATTAATATTCATGTTATTACATGTTGAAATGATACTATTTTGAGTATACTGAACAAATATATTATAAAATTAATTCATCTGTTAATTTAAATGTGATACCTAGAAAAAATTAAATTACATGGATGGCTCATATTCTCTTTCTACTGCACAGCACGGCTCCAGATCCACTCTCTGGGCCCCTAAATTAAGTCAACCTTCCACTTGTGCCCCAGCTCATTTTCCTCTCACATGCTGGAACACACCATTTTAGCAATTCTCACCTCTCTTTCCAAAATTATCAAGTTTTTCTTTCAATTATATCCTTCCTATCCACACACAAACATGCTATTATTTTTCCCCTTCAAAAAAACATTATCTTCACCCAATTTCAACCACTATTTTGGTACTCTCCTTGGCATCAAAATTCCCTGGAAGTGTTGTGACATTCATGGTCTCTAATTCTGGTTATCTGATTCTCTCATAAACCACTTACCCCTTCCACTGAAATGACTCTTACTGAGGTCACAGTGGTAAGACAAGGTTACACTGGCCACTACACCTCTAAATTGCTCACCCACTGGTCTGTTCTAAGTCCTGATGTTAGTTATTGTATCAAATAAATTTGAAAAAAATTGTTAGCGCCTTTCTTGATATACTATATTTTTTTCCCATTTTCCAGAATATCACACTGTTTAGGTTTTTCTTTGGTACCACTAATTGCTCCTTCTGGTCTTTTTATTAACCTTTCCTTATGTGCCTACCCTCTTGACATTGGCATGCTCCAGGATTCAGTCCTTGGTCTTCTTTCTCTCTCTTTTTGGTGATCTACATCAAGTCTTGTGGCTTTAAGTATCCACTGTTTGCCAATTATTCCAAAATATTTATCTCCAGGCCTGAAATAAGTCTGAATTCCAACTCCTATTTCTAACTACCTAGTTGGCATCTTAAACTTAACTTTTTCAAAACTGAACTCCAGTCTCTCTGATCTGAATGTTTGGGTTGCTTTGGCCACAAAATTCACAGTCATCCTGGATTTCTTTCTCTATTACACAACAGCACATCAGTCAGGAAATCCTAGTGGCTCTATCTTCAAAATATATCAAGAATCTGACCACTTTTCACCACCCCCAGTGTTATCATACTGGACTGAGCCCCTTCATCTCCTACATGGATTACTGCAGAAGCTTCCTAATTGCTCTCTCTGCTTCTCCTTTGCCTCAGACAGTCTATTCTCAACACAGCAGCCAGAATAAGCATAATAACAAGAAAATCAAATCTTGCCTTTCCTCTGTTCAGGAAAATTGAGTAAGTCACCATTTCATTTGGGGTAAATCCAAACTCTTAACAACGGAGAATAACCTCTACACAATATGGCCAAGACAACGCTAAGACCATGTCTCCTTTTATTCTCCAATTTCCTCACTCTACTTCAGACACACCAGCCTCCAAGTTCTTTCTAGAGATCACCATCTTAGGCCCTTGCAACGGCTATTCCCTCTGCCTGGAACAATTTCCCTGAAGATATCTATATGCTACTTCCTTCATGTTTTTCAAGTCTTTGCTCAGAATTCACCGTTCCTATGAAGCCTGATCTGATCCTCTATTTTAAGTTGTGATTTCACCCCAAATCCTATTTCCCTCATCCTGCTGATTTTTTGTTGTCATCTCCTAGAACTCACTGTCTTCTTATATACTATAAGTTTTACTTACTTTTATGGTTTTTTTTTTTTAATTTCCCACTCCACTAGTATGTATAGTCCACTAGGGCAGAAGTTGTGTCTACCATACTGTCTATCTAAAATAATGCCTGGCACACAGATGTTCAAAAACTATCTGTAAAATGACATGATAGTTCAATTCCTTCATTGACCCTTAATTATTCAACTCTTAATGCCCATGTTTTCCAAAGCTATCAAGAGTCTAAGTTCCAGTTAAAGAAAAAAATATGTTTCAGACTAAGATGTGCTTGAAGGTCCTGATGCTCAGAGATCATGGTGGAGATGTTTAAGTGTAAGAGATAGAAGACAGGTGATCTACTGAGGAACTGCAGCCTAACAGTCACCATGAAGGCTGACCAGTCTGCAACAGTAGCTCTTCATGAAGCCTAAGACTTTCACCACAGGGTAGAGTTAATAGCTTCCTCTGATTTCTGCCAGTAAGTAAGTGAAATAGAAGCACAGAATGCCCCAAATAGAAGAGCCTGGGGATCATCTGGTCCAATTTCCTCCTGCAGCTACTCAGTAGTAGAGCTTGAATTTGGGACATTTGTCTCCCAATCAAGGGCTATTCCCAATATCCTACACTGCCTCCTCTATTGTGCATGTATAACTTTATATGCAAAAACAGGGATTATACATTCAGGCTGTTGTTAACTGAAAAGGAGCTTGTGCTTATTTATAACACAGTTATGGAGAAAAGGCACATTTTCTCCGGGAATAAAGTAATATTATGCCTCTAGGCAAGCTAGCCCATGTAAGTGTATTTATCTAGAACTTAGTAGAAGTGTAATATTAATAGTATTTCAGCACCTAATCGCTATTCATAGAAGTATCACAATGGGAAACAGTGCACAAAGTTTGAATTCACTGCATGGAGTACATCTCAGTGCCAGCTCCATAAACAAGGAAACCCCCAAAAAAGTTTTGGTGTTTCTCTACAGTGAAAGTGCATCACATACAACACATTTGCTACAGTGGGAAGTGCAGCATTTCCTGATAGCTGGGAAAATGGATTATAATAGGTTTGCTGTTAAGTTATCATTATTGACAGAGTAATAGTCATTTTTTTTCATATTTAATGTTTTAAAGTATTACTTAACTAAATGCTAAAGTCCTTAAATTAATCAATATTGAATATATAACACACTCATTCTCTGGTATTTCAGCTTTCATATATGCTGTAGGCAGAATATTGCTCCCACTATATGTTTCCATTTTCATCCCTGAAATATATGAAATGTTACCTTACATGGCAAAAGAGACTTTGCAGAGGTGACTAAGATCAAGGACCTCAAGATGGACGATCATCCAGGATATCCGAGTGGCCCCATAAGATTACATGAGTCCTTAAATGCTGAGAACCTTTCCTCACTATGACTAAGACAGGGAGATAAGACTATGAAAAGAGGTCAGAGAGCTGAGATGCAAAAAGGACTTTGCCCATTAATTCTGGCTTTAAAAGTGTTGACAGGGAGACATGAGACAAGGAATGTGGGGGAACTCTAGAAGCTGAAAAAGACAATGAAACAGATTCTCCCCTGGAACCTCCAGAAAGGACCACAGCCTTGCCAATCCCTTAGTACCTAGAGACCCACGTCAGACTTCTGAGCTATGGGGCTGTAAGATAATATATTTGTATTGTTTTAAGCCACTAAATGTGAGGTATTTGTTGTGGCAGTTTTATTATTTTATTAACAAACTAATATTGTATTCACTTAGAAATATTTTTCTCACTAAGTATAACCCAGATAACAGCTAGAATCTCCTTGCCTCTAAAATCAAGATAACAAAAGCAAATCCCCAGTCCACTGTTTATAAGAATCAATTCTTCCCCCAAACTTGAATGGACTGCAAGACTAGGCGTGGTTCTCAAGGTCAGCTCCATCTCTGCTTGTTGAAATAATTCAGTATAGAAAACATTTCTACAGAATACAAACTACTATACACAAAATACATAAGCAGCAAGGTTTACTGTATATAACACAGGGAACTATTTTCAATATCGTATAATAATCCATAATCTATAATGGAAAATAATCTGAATATATATATACAAGTAAATCATTTGCTGTACACCTGAAACTAACACAATACTGTAAATCAACTATATTTCAATAAAAAAGAACCACTTCTTCATTTCTCTTGTATGTCCCCGTTTATAGAGCATAGATAAACCCAAGTGGAATTTAATCATTGTCCCATATTTCCACCAAATTATTTGTGTGCATAAGATTATACTGAAGACAGGAAATTCATGCCATAGGGAAAAAAAACATAAAAACAAATTTTTTTCAAAAAATTTTCTTTACTTTTCCTTCAGCTGAAATTTCAGAATCTATCCCGCTGTTCATTTCTCAAATTCCACTGCAGAGTAGTTTGGGACCTTTTCTTCTACTGAGTTTTACAAGCCTCGAATTTTGGCTCCCTTCTCCCCAGCCAGTGACTTGCCAAGGGTTTTCTCTAAACAAACCATGTCTTCCCCTAAGGGCTGCCACTAAGGTAGTTCATTCGTCACCCTTCCACATAAACTCTGACTATTTAATACACCCCCTTCCATAATCTACATAAGGAAATATTCTCCGTACCCCACTCCTCCCCACACATGTACAATAAGACAAATACTTTATAGCCATAGAGCAAACTATAATAACTATTAAATTCTAATGGCATCATGGCTACCTTTCTCATGAAACAGTGAATAGAAAAGGAATGTTAACTCTAAACATTTTATTAAATTGATTTCCTGTTATTTTAATATCACATACCGAAAATATAAATGTTATCTGTATTAATCCCCAATATAAAATTACAGAGCACTTACTTATAAAGCAACTCACTAGAGATTTACAGGAAAAAGAGGGAATTTTATTGACTATTAACTATGTATCAAGTACTTTTCAAGTATTATCAAATTTAATCAACACAATAAATAACAATTATCTAAAAGTAGCTGATACCACAAGCCAGCACAGCATATGTATTTTCTCATGTATTTTCCATAACTCTATAAGGTAGGTACAAATATTCCCATATTATGGATAAAGAATGCAACGCATAGAAAGGTTAAGTAATTTTCCCAGTGGCAAAAAATTTGATGAAGCCAAGATTCATGTTCTGGGATGCTTGACCCAGAGATAATCCTTCTACCCTGCAGGCTGTAATACTGTGCAATCAAATTACAGAAAAGCAAATTGAAGTTCCAAGAATTCAAACAACGTCCCTAGAGTCTCACAACTAATGGGCCAAAGGCTAGCTTCCCAAGCTCGGCCCATACAGCACACCAAAGCTTATGCACTTTCCATAATGTGTACGAGTTTAACAACTTGCAATCCCAAGAAACAAAAATTTGACTGAGAGATAACCACATTGACCCATTTTTTACCTCCTCAGTTTTGATGCTAAACTATCTAAAACAAATTTGATATATAAAATAATATTTTTGAGAGTCATCATTTTATGTAAAGGATAAAAACTTTATAGTGAAAAAGACCCAATTTCACATTTAACACTTAAATAGAATATTCCCAAAAGCATGCATAAAAAAAGAAAAAAGCTTTGACTCTAAGAAAACAAAAGAGGAGCTGGCAGATTGGGATAAAAGAAGACATTTTTCACTAAGTACACTTTATAGTTGAAGAATTTTCTGTAATAGATAAATGTGTCAATTACTGAAAAAAATTAAATTTTAAAGGTACATTTAACGTAAAGTACCTAGCATTGTAAACAGCATAGAGAAGGCACTAATAAGTGGCCTTTCTCTTTTCTTTATTTTAAGAAACTTTATTTCTGTCAACCTTATTTCTACTTTCTGTTTAAGAGTCTGTGGAAGGGCAGCTTAAGACCACCTAGTGGTTGTTCCTACCTGTTCAGTGGCCTGTGCAGCAGGGTTGGGGACCAGTCCTCAGTGGCGGGATGAGGCCCCGGTCTTCAGTAGGGAACTGCTGGACAGGCACAGAGGGCACCTTCACCTTCAGACCAGCCTGCAACCTTGGGTGGTAGCAATAAGTTTTGGAGCTGGAATAGTCCATTTACCCTAAAATTCCTCCTTGCTCACAGCCTCTCATCAGAGCCTGCTCTTCCTTTTCAGTCTCTTCGGAGTCTCTGCAGTAGAGATGGGGCATAGCCTCCTGGAGCTTTCCCTCAAGGTACTGCCACACGGTCACAGAACCTGCAGGCCAGCGTCTACCACCTCAGACGCCCTGAGTGAGCTCCCTTATTGCTGTGTGGGATGGCGACATCTACAGAATACAGAGGAGAGTCTGTGTTACAGGGAACAATGGTAAGGGCAGGTTAACATAAGGCAGCCTCTGTGAGAGACTGGTGGTTAGTCCTGGGATCAGTAACCTCCTCCAGGAAGGCTGCCTGGATCTGGTTAGTGAAGGTTCTGGGAATGAAGTGGTCAGCAATAGGGGTGGCTCCAGTGGCAGCAGCAAACTTCAGCAGCTCACTGGCCAGTGTCTCTGGAAAATATGACGGTGACATCAGCTGGGCTTCCGACAACAATGTCACAAGCTTTTCCAGTTTCTCTTCAGATTTATGATATAGAAGCCAATTCTCCTTTTGTAGATGTACCATTGCCATTTGGAAGTCAAGGTTGGTGCCACCTAAGTACGCTCCTGATGCCAGGAATTTGAGGGCATCCTCCTCCTTCATTTGCAAAAAATCAACAGCTCTGGACATTGTGAAAGCTTCCCATTAGTTTATGATAGGAACCCTGTGGTTATGATAGCGCCCTGTGGTCTGAGAATTGAGAAAAGCTCTTTTCATTCAAAGATGAGAAAAACCTTAATATCAATAGGATACAAAATTCCTAAGAAAGAATTGTTTTAGAGCCAAATAGCGTCCTCACTCCACGGATGCTGCTGCTAAAGGGAAGCACTGTCTTCAATAGTTGTCTTCTCATATTAAAATAAAAAGCAATTTCTTAGGAACAGGGTTGAAAATATAAAAGATGCACTGGATTTTTATTTAAGAAAAGATGCTAAGCTTGACTTGGCTTAATAGAGCTAGCTTGCAAAATTCATAAAACAAGAAATGTTTTAATGGCAGAGAAATTAATTTGGAACTTTAAGTTTTAAGTTGTATATTTAGTCTATAAATTTTGCAACTCCTATAAAAAACACCAACCAAAATAAAACACAACACTAAAAAAAAAAATTTAAGATGCAGGTTTAGTATATCCAATTACCACTAGATTTTTCACACACAAAAAATGAAAAATTGCTGTAATTGTCAGGATATTTACATGAGACATTTTTTGAGTTGTTTGCGTCTTAGATTCTCTCCAATCTGGTGGAAAAGAATGATGAAGGTACAAAAGCAGGGCAATAGGATATCGTTTGGCTCATTAAAAGCAAAAACCACCACTTCTAACTTAGCAAAGTTGAGCTAGAGGTAGTTTCAGAAAGAAAAGAGGAAAAACAAATATTATGCTGCCTTGAAAAAATTTTTCAGACACTACCTGTCTATAAAGTTTTTGAAAAAATAGGATAGTGAAGAGTTTAGTATTATTTATTACTCATAGCATGTGGCCAATCATCCTAATTATGAAATAACCTTTCCATCTTGATTCATAAAGCAACAGTATTTTCAAAGACTAGGCAGCATCTAGTGTTTGTCCTTATTCAACAAATGTTTATTGAATGTTTTCTAAATATAAAGTAGCATGCTAAGTGCTCTAAGTGATAGAACACACCGTATCCAGTCCCTGGTCACAATCACCAACAAAATAAGCATAGGACATTATTCCTGCTGAAATGAAACTTGAAACCTAGTGGGACAGATAAGACATGTAAAATAATTATAGTAAAAGGCATTATTTGAAAAGTGCCTAATAAGTATAAAAAGTATTCTTCAATAGATGCTTAAAAGGATGCAGCTGGATGAACAAAGAAAGCCTAATGGAGGACAAGATATGAGTGCAGAGCATCAGTCCCACCCTGGGCTTCTTCAGATGTGACAAGATGAAAAAAACAAGCTGCAGAGTATGATCTGGTCAGGTCTGAATGCTGGTTCTGTTACCACTGTTTGGGCAAGTAAGGGTAAATGTCTTACCCTCTGTGAACCCACCTCCTTACTTGTAAAGTAGGGGTGAACAATATCCATGTGCATTTTAAATTTCTCTTTTAGAGATACAACTTTTTCACTTGATCACCCCTTAGCAGTCTGGTTTCATCCCACTCCTCATCACTGGAATCAGCACTGCAACAGGCACGCCTCAATTACCATTTATCATGTTATGATTACTAAATCTAACTGAGGTCTTAATCTCTCTGTTGCCTTTGACTCCCTTGATTAATCACTCCTTGAAACTCTTTCCTCTCAGTCTTAACAACATACACTTGAAGCTACTTTCCTCTGTAGAAGTATTTTTCAAACTGCAGATCCAAACTCACTAGTGGTCTCACTTAATGGAGCACCACCACAAATTTGTTTTTCTCGTAAAATAAAATAGAATTGACTTGAAAGCAGACATATCATCACTAATTATAATAAATATTGTTTGTTGACATATTTGTTTCAGGGGTAGGCGTGTGCATGCGTGCGTGTGTGTGTGTGTGCGTGTGTATAGATGGGCTACTGTGCATTTTTTTGTATAACTGGGCAAAATATAAAATGTATTTCTCATTGCAAGTCATGGTGAACATTCTGCAAGCCATGGTTCTAGAACCAGTCCTCAGTTTAATTTGCTAGTATATATTCTTACACCAATCTCTTTAATATTGATTTTCTTCTTCCATCTATAACCCTCAATTATCTCTTTGCTAGCTCTCTCTCTCTTGAACTTCACAGCCTAGTTTTCAATATTACCACCTACATCACCACCTGGTTTTTTATAGATACCTAAAGTCAATATAAATTATTGATCATTTTAATTGAGTGACATGAAGAAAGTGATATGTTAGCCTGATTAAGCTGACAACAATATGGTAAGTCTGAAGAAGAGAGACTGGAAGCAGGAAGATGAGTCAGATATTGCTGTGATCCAGGTTAAAGTGATTAAAGAATAAATTAACTTAAAGGTCACTATGAGAAAACAGTAAGTTTCATAGCAATTTCAGAAATTAAGAAAGCAATTTCTTTATATATTAATATTAAGGTGATGCATGTCAAATTTGATATCAAGTCTAAAGAATAGGAAGATTCAATTATTTCTCCAAAGTTTTCAATCTGAAGATGAAAGCAATTTCAATACTAATAATTACCAGTGGTAATAATATTATGTTTATTTTATTTTAACTTGGGCCACTAGCAGCCTACTACACTCAAGAAGATCAAAGGCTGAAATCTGTCTAGAACTAAGCCCAGCCCATAGCTCGGTCCCATAGATATTTTGGTTTAATAAAGAGTATGCATTTATATTTAGAATCAATTTTGCATGGAAAGGTTTTTTCAATCAAAAAATACATATTCAGCTAAACCAACTCTTCTGAAATTCTAGTGCTGGCTGAACCTTTAGATCTATATACTTGTGCCATAATCAAACAGATAAATAAATAGGTCATAACTTTTAAATCTTTCCAATAGTTCTTCATTATTTAAAAATTAAATTAAAAAATAGAAATATAAAATTCAAACCATTACCTGGATTTTCAAGTCCTAGATTTATATGTAAAGATATTTTCCCCCAGTCGATCCCCTTTACTTCACAGGAAAGTGGTTCTTGCTCTTTTCTAGAATGGTTTAATTTTCAAATTATGAGTCAACAAAGAAATCTGTGATACTCTTATGTCAAATAATTACTTCCTCATTTTCTCCGCCTAAACTTCATAAAATGCACCCTAACTATACTTTAACAGAGTGATGACAGTATAATTAGATCAAGACCTCAGTAAAGATGAATTATAATGGAATGAAGACAGTTCTGGGTTACAGTTTGAGGTCCTGCTACCATCCTTCAGTGAGTCCATCTACACAAAATGACTATCTTGGGGAAGGATACAGCTCAGTGTTAGAGTGCTCGCCTAGCATGCATGAGATTCAATCCTCAGTACCTTCATTAAAAATAAATAAACCTAAAAAGTCAATGAGTGCATATAAATTCATGTTTTTACCTTCCTACCAATAAAAGAACCAATGAGATGATACTGATTAATGCATAGTATCATTGAAACACAATTGGACTTGAAATCAGAAGACCCTTTTTAAGGTCAGATTTTATTATTTGCTAGTGATCTTGCATTAGAGAGGTCACTTAAGCTCTCTGGTGGTCAATATTTTTCCCTTGTAAATAAAATTAACGTATTTTGTAATCTAGAAGACAGTGACACATACAGCACCTAAATGACAATATTCCTCCAGGTTTTCTTCTGAAATACCCTATGAAATGAGCCTAAGGAAAAGGGAACAGACCAGCAGCTGAACCACTAGTTACACAAAAGTAAGTAAGGAAAAGAAGGTGTAGGTTCAGAGAAGTTTATCTGAAAATGGTTCCTTGTGATAAAGGCAAGGGGAATATGGTCCACACGTAGCTCAAAGTATGCTAGGCCAATAAATAAGACAGGTTTTTTAAAAAGGAGGGAAAAAGAGGAGTGGAGTTCACACAAATTCTTACATTGTAAGAAGCTGCATGCCAAAGTGCATAGCAAGCACATGAGGATATAACTGGGTTCACAAGTAAGGGGTCCTATCAGTGGCATTGTTTCAATCTGAATATGTACAATTATGTAAGCTTATTGGGAATCATTTAGTAAAAGCATGTGATTGTTAGTCAAAGAGTAGGTAGACATAAACTAGGAATGCTATTGCTATGTTTGTATTCAAGAAAAATGGCATTACAGCAATGCTAATAGAATATTATTTTTTAAAGTCATACAAATTGTATTCATGGCTTGCTTTCTTATACTCCAGGTATGTGTTGATAAATGTAGAAGGGAGAGTGAGCTGGAGCATAAAACATCTCATTCTCAAGAGATCTTGCACAGCACAAAACAGCAAAAACTGCTCAGGAAGTGGGTGAATGCAGGTTTGCATCAGTCTTTCAGAAACTGGAATGATCACTGGCACCAAGTCCATCATTCCCCCAAAATACAAGTTCAGTGGGAAGGATATGTTCTGTTAACTAGGTTCCCCAAGGAAATATCTTTTTTCTCTTCTCCTGAATTTATATGATTAAGCAATCTCATTACACAAATGATGGGAGGTTGCTAAGCCCTGGGGAATTCTTAAGATAGATAATTCTGACAGTCTATGAATGATTCAAAAACATATATCCCTTCCAGTGGGACCAGATGCTTTTCCTAAAGCACAGTATATCTCTGGAAATTAACTGAAAATTTCTTTTAACTACATGTTGAATGAGCTTGGCCTCACAGCAAGCATGATGAGTAAGAAGCATGGCCAGTGGGCAAGATGAAGACACTAGAATCATGTAAAAGAGATAACTTAAAGCAATTTACATTTCTGTAGGGCAGGCCTCTGAAGGAAGGCCCATTATACAAAGAAGAGTGCCCAAAGAGACCATAGTTTGTTTCAAAAGCCACCAAAATCTGAGGAACTCCAATCAGGCAAATGGAGACACAGAGCCAAGGTTCTATCCAAGAAGCAGACAAGACTTGAAATCAGGTCTAAAATAGCAACCAGGGATCAGGTTATGCAGTCATTCAAAAGACACCAAACAGATAATGACCATACCAGGAACAAGATATAGCTCCTGATGATATAGCAATACCAAAACCTAATCAAAGTGTTAGAGTTCTTTTCCAGGTAAGCTGTTCAGGACAACCCTTAACTCCAGGCGAAAACTAGTATTTACCAGTACATGAAGGCAAAATTGAGACAACTAATGAGGCCTATATGGAAGACATGTAGACCCAATAAATTTATTTCAGTCATACCAGATCCTGACTGAGAATCATCAAAATTATTTCTAGACCTTACCACATTAATGGGATTGAAATAACCAACCTATTCCTGATATTCATTAACATGATTTCAGGAACTAAGCAAGGATGCATCTTCACATAAAGGGCAGGGAAGACCATAGCTGATCAGGAAAGGAAGCAGCAGAAATTGCCACCAGCCCGCATATATAACAAAGTCTTCATTTGTCTGGGTCAACAAGATCCTTCCTATCCCACAAACCTACATCCAGAGGAAAAGAGAAAGTGATAGGGTGAAAAGAGAAAATTCAAGATATCTAACTTCTCTATATTTTTCCCACTAGAGATTTTTTTTCTAGATGAACTAAGTTTAGCCATTTATGTCCCTGAATATAACAAGATCATTCCAGATTTTCACTACAGATGTTTCTGAGTTATATTGTTTTTATACCTCTTAACAGACTATGTTTTATTCAGAAATATTTACAATCAACAATTTGATCTTTCAACAGTAAATTCATTGCATTTATACTAAACTAAGCATCACAATTCTTTAAAATACAGATTAATATTATTTTAATTTTGTTATTTAGAAAGATGAACAATGAAAAAGTTAACAAACTTGGGACCATTTATGACACTTGAGCCCATAACACTGAAACTTTAAGTTAGCTGGACCCCTTTCTACTATCAAATTGTTAGCCTCTAAATCCAGTGTGATTGTGTTCATCTTTCTGGTTCCTTCTCACGTTAATCCTACTCCTCCTAATCTTTATGCCTCATCTATGTTACTTCTATTATCTTATTTCTACCCCCATAAACTTCGTCATTTGGTCTCTACATTTTGATTCACAGCTTATCTTCAAGGATTTTGGCAAAGATACTCATTTCATTCCTCCCTACCTCCCATGGCTCACTCAGATACATCAGATGATCTTTGTTAGGGACTGAGTGTTTGTGTCTCCCCATAATTCATATATTGAAGCCCTAACACTCAGTACGACTGTATTTGGAGCAAGAAAGTAATTAAGGTTAAATGAGGTCATAAGGATGGGGCCCTGATCTAACAGGTTTAGTGCCCTTTTAAGATGAGTCAGAACAGAGCTCATATATGCTGTATCTCTCTGCCCATGTTCAGAGGAAAGGACATGTAAGGACAAAGTGGCCTTTCTACAAGCCAAGAAGACAGCCTCATGGGAAATTACCCTGCCCTACCTTGATCTGGGACTTCTATCCTCTAGAACTGTGAGAAAATAAATTCCTATTGTTTAAACCACCCAGTCTGTGGTATTCTGTTATGGGTTCCTGAGTCATCTAAATCCTAGATTTGAAACCCTAGACTCCTTAACTACTACAACACCACAATTTCCCCAATATGCCCCTCTTAAGCAAATGATTGGGGGTGGGAGGGTCTACAGACAAAATGAAACTCATGATAGCAGAAGCCATCAGATTGCATTTATTTTCTCTATTACTGCAAGATGCCAGATTTGAGGGGAAAGTGATGCAAAGATCTATGATCAAAATGTGAGAGTTTGCCCTCTTTCAACATTGCAGTCAGGAATTAATGCTATTAAGAGTGTGATGTCTATTTTTCTACACATATTTTAAAGTTGAGAATTAAGTAATGAAGTGGATTCTAATAGTTTTCTAATTCTTGCATTTATAAGAATCATCATCCTATGTGAAGTATTGCACTGTATGTCAGAAATTGACACATTGTAAACTGACTGTACTTTAATAAAAGTATATTTAAAAAAAGAATCATCAGAGGTGCTATTTTATAATATAGATTGTTGCAATTCACCCTCAGAAATTCTGAGTTAGAAGAACTGGGGTGTAATCTAGGAATCTGCATTTCAAGCGTGCAAGTAATTCTGATGATGTACTGCAAAATCGTATTTGGTCAAACATTAATTTGAATAGTCTAGCTATTGTTTCTGTGTTTTTATTAATATTATTGCATATTTTAATGTTGTTCAGTTACATGATTTTTCACCCTTTCTCAAAAACATATTTATTTGTGTAACAGTCTCTAAACATTTATGTGTCCCTTCAGAAAAACAGAAAATCACATTTTAATTGAGCTGTGAACTTGGATGAAGCCCTATTAGAACTCATAGGAAAAGGTGTTTTTGTTTTATTTTCCATTTGATTAGTTTACAGTCACCAATTACTCATTAATTCCTACATTTTATGGTTGAACTAATTTGATTCCATAATCTCAAGGCATTCATAAACACAGAGAGATTAGGCAAAATAAAAGACAACCAAACGTGCGTTTTTCTCCTTGGATGAAATTTAAACTAGAACTACTGAAGTTAACTGTACACTGCCAGTGATAAAGAAAAGAAAAATCCACTAGAAATTTATTTTATTGATGAAGAATAGACAAATAAGAAACACTCTGCTCCCTTGTACTCACTATTAACACTTCTAAAGCAATTAAAAAGTAGTCCATTAAAGACTACAGGTGATTTGTAATGTGAGTTGGACATTGTTGTCATTAGGGTCAGTCAAGATAGATTTTTATTCAATTATCTACGCATCTTGCCTCCCCAAGGATACTTGAAGGAGTCATCTGTACCAAACTCCTCAGTGATTTTTAACTGAAGTTCATTAGCTCAATGGCAGATTGATGTATTGCACTTAAAATACACTCAAATGTCATCTTTTTAAAAATCTACTAACACAGCCTTACACTATGGAGTTAAATTCAATCATTCAATTTAGCTTTTGGTTCTTTGGAGAAATTACTTTCCTTTATCAAATGCAGGCTGCAAGGCTGCAAGAAAAGGTGTTAATCACGTCATTTGCTATCATTAATGTAAGCTTTGTTTTTATCCAATTCTCTGCTCAACTTCCTTCTGCATCAATTTTTTTTAGTGAGAGTCCCCCTTTGTATAATTACTTCCTGAGAGTTATTTATATGCATTAGGATGCACATTAAACAGTCAATAAATAAATATTTATTGAATATCGACCACATACCTGAAAGACCTATACTATTTATTCAAAGAACGTATCATCTTATTGGCAAAACATGATTTGCATACATGAAATGTTTAAAGGGCCATAAAATAAAATAAAGTGTTAAATTATGCAGTTCAAAGAACTAAGTTACACACAAGTTCGAAGATAGGAAGGTGGTCAGAAGATTTAAACTGGGCTCTGAAGAATAAGCAAGGTTTTGGAAGAAGAGAAAAATGAAAAATCGAAAGGCTTCAGAAAGGCTGAGAATGGTACGAACATAGAAGTGGGCAGTGGGGATGCTCAGAAGCAAGGGGTATGGCTGTTGTGAAGCAGAAGGAGCAGCCAGCCTTCTTGGACTGGAAGCTTCATGTTGGGAAACAGTAGGAGACAAGATAGACTGGCTAAAACTAAAATAACATTTACTAGACCATCCTGCTGTAAAACAAACAGAAGATCAGAGACTATCTCTGATCTCTAAAAGTTTACATTCTTAGGAAAAGATAACATAATAAGACAAAAATTGCATCCTTGCTTCTTTGAATTATTCACCTACAGATTTATTTTTCTGCACTTAAATTTGATTCATTTTCCACCGTCACTTGATGTGGATACCAGAGAAGAATTTAAATTCAACTTTGATTGTTCAAGCTTATCTCCTTTTTTGTTATAGGTTAAGAAGTGATAGATTTAACTCAATATATTAATCACTGACTAGACATTATAATAGCCAGATGTTTCTTTGGGTCCAAATTCTGCTTTGTTTTAAGTATAGAATAATTTCCCATGAGAAATATAAATTGGGAACTATAACAAAGAGGAATTTAATTGAGAATGTCTTAATCCTACCTTAAATGAATTTACCAGGCAAAGAGTAAGATATCTTTTTGAGTTTGGATTTAATCATCAATTCCTCCTTACCTAGGACACTGGAAAGTCTCTTCCCTCCAATTTTTTTCACTGTCCTCCTTCTGAAAATAAGTCTTGATTTATTGTTCTCTGCTTCTCTGCTCTTCTGTTTTCTTCATTGGTGCTACGGAGAGGCTTTGCAGAGGCCCTTCACTGTGATGCATAGTTTAGTTAATCCAGAAACTGGGGCTTTGTGACCTTCCTAAGAATCCCAATAACCCCCATACCCACTCTCCTTCACACTCTCTCTCTTTCACACTCTTGTCCTCAGTATGTGCAAGTAAGTGTTTGGTGAAAGTTTTGGTTGCCAATTTAAACTATTTATTGTCTTCACTGCTTCAGCTGCTGCTGGATTTCTGAACTTAATCTGCCAACAACTTCCATGTAACACATGCTCACTGCAGTTTTCATTGTGGTTGCCAGTTGCTGAACTCTTTGTACACATTCGCAATTCGTTGTTACCCCTTAGTGCTGCTGCTGGCATCTGCCTAACTGCTGGATTTTCAAGTATAGAGAGGTTCAGCAATTCTCTTTACAAACTCTCAGCCCAGTTGGAGGTGCTATTATTTTACTTTATTTGGAGGAATTGGCTATTCCCCCAGAAATCAAACAAAACCCCTGTCTTTTATACATCCTCATTTTCTCACATCTGACTAAAGTCAAAAGGTATTCCACCCAGGAGGATTTTCTGTTTATTTTATTTTAAATTCCAGACTTTCCACTCAATGTGAGTGTAAAATCCAACTTTACAGAGTTACGAGCTAGCTGGTAGCTAATGTTGCTTGAGCATGAAAGTGTCAAATCATATGTTAATTATTGACGAGATTTATTTCAACTAATTTCTACAATAAACATATGAAATACATACTGTTTTCCCCCTTACTCAGAGAAGTAAACTAAAGTTTAGAAAGTTGAAGAAATTTCCCCTAGTTAATAAAATCTGACATTTAAATATAGGTAGGTATAGGTAGTAAAGAAACTAACAGATGCCAATTGCTTTACTTCTATAGTACGTTACATCTCAGACCATCAACAACACTCAGAAAAGAATGATTTTAGAGTGAGAGTGTGACCTCCTTGTTCATGACCATTAGTTTTTAAACAGATGGGCAGTGTAATGAGAGCCTAGGACAAGAAGAAAATTGCACTTCACATTATGCATATGCATTAATTAGAATAGATACAATCAGAACCAAGTTACCACTGTGAATAGAACCAAGCCTAGCTCAAATGTAGTAGAAGTTCATTACTCATTCATGTAACGGTCCAGGGGAAGAGCAGGTTAGTTCTCCTTGATGCCATTAGTCAGGGACCCAGGCTGACAGGGCTTGATCGTTTATAATGTATGGTTTCTGGTGTCCCTCTAGGCACCTTTGATTTTCACTATTCCAGCACCCCCCACCCCCTCAAAAGAAAAGTTGAGAAAGAACACGACTGGGCATGTCACAGAGTTTTCATAATCAGCCTCGGAAGTGGAACATGGCACACGTTACTCCTACTCATATGGGAGAACAGTGGAACCATTAGAAGAGCATAATCTCAGGACAGCACCTAATTAAGTGCAAAGAAACTTGGGAGACACGGCGTAGCTGGCTCGCCATATGTATCCCTCATTACAATGGAAGAAAGGGGGAGAAGGTTCTGAGGGGCAGACAGCCATCTCCACCACAGTCCACTTACTGACCAACAAAGATTTGTCAGTAGATAAAATAGACTCATTCCCTCCCCAAGGAGACAATTCAAAACCTTATCCAGTTGCTGCAACTAGTTCCAAGTCCAGTGTCTCTGAAATGTGAAGTTTCTCCTCCAGGGCTGGATGTTTTGTTTTGTTTTGTTTTTAGTGGTATAGAGGCCAATAACAAATGTTATCTGCCATAGCCTCAGTCAATAAATGTTGATGGAGCTGGATGATCACAAGAAAAATACCTATTAAAAGGAGGAGAACACATAGAGAAATAGAAATGCTCTTTCATTACCTGTAGGCATGCAAAGTGGTTCAGCCATTTTAGAAGACAGTTTGGCAGATTCTTACAAAAGTAAATATATTCTTACTGTATGATCCAGCAACAAAGCTTCTAGATGTATACATAAATGAGCTTAAAACTTACATCTACCTGAAAACCTACACATGAATAATCCATAATTGCCAAACACTGGAAGCAACCAAGATGTCCCTCAATAGATGAATGGCTAACCAAACTGTGGTACATCCATGCAATAGACTATTACCCAGTGAATTACAACAGGAACTATCAAGCCATGAAAAGACATGGTAAAACCTGAAATGCAGATTGTTAAATGAAAGAAGCCAATCTGAAAAGGCTACATGCTGTATGACTACAACTATATCACATTCTGGAAAAGGCAAAACTATAATGACAGCAGTAAAAATAGTGGTTGCCAGAAGCTAGGGTGGGACAAGGGTCGTGGTGGTGGTAAGGCTAGAGAACAAAGGGAGAGATAAATAGGTGGAGTGCAGAGAATTTTTAGGGTAGAAATTATTCTATATGATATTATAATGGTGGATATATGTCATTAAACATTTGTCAAAACCCATAGAATATGTAAAGAGTGAGTCCCAATGTAAACTATGGAATTTGGTTAATAATGTAACAAAATTGACTCATGAGTTGTAAGAACTGTGCTATACTAATGGACAATGTTAACAGTAGGGCGGGTGGTGAGGGAGTACATAGGAATTCTGTATTTTCTGCTTTTTCCATAAACCTAAAATTTCTAAAATAGAAAACAAAAAATGTCTATTTCTTTTAAAGAGAAGACTGGGGAAAATTCCACAACCATAGTTTGTTGAAATGATGCACTCCCACTGGGCTAGCATTGGGTGAGACATTGCCCTGGTGACAGAGAGGATGCTCTTTTTAGGTGTGATTCTGCTCCCTGGGAGAAGCTCCCTTTTCTATCCTCCAAAGCCTGTGGATTTGCCTTCTGAGAGGTTTTTCTGGATTTGCCTCTCCACCATCTCCATGGCACATCTGTAATCAACTCTGAGTATGTGCCCTCCTTACAGGTCAGAGGATCAAAAGCTTTCTCAGGTGAGGCTTCTGGTTTCTTTGGCAGTACAATTCCCTCAAAAACTAAATAGGTCTTTGGTCTATTTATTTCTTGTCCCTTCCAAGTAGCAGGGACCACACCCCCAAAATTTCATCTGTTTTAATTTTCCTGTAAAGTGTGCAAAGTGTGTGTGTGTGTGTGTGTGTGTGCACGTGTGTGCATGTGTGAATTTAACAACAGCTACCTTGAGGACATCTAAAACTGTTGGGTGGGGAGGTATCACTCTTTCCCTGATTTTTGCTGCAAGGCTAAGAGCTTAATTCAACTTAGCCATCTTATTGGGCCTTTGCATTTGAAGCCTTTTATATCTTATTTCCTGTTTGGGTTTCAGAAGCAGTTAGCTTTTCCAGCTCCGTTAAGGCCCTTAACCTGTGAATTCTCTCTCTCCCCTTCAATCTCTGTGCACAAACCAGCCAATTCCTGTAATATCTCATTTGAAGCAATGAATAGCAGCCAACACATACAAATATTCCAGCTCTTTCCAGCCAGTACACCTAAAACTATACGAGCATGTGGACTACATTCCAAATTATAGTTGGAGATAGTTTTAATAAATGCCAATGTTTTGCCATGATATCATGTATTTCTCCAACTTTTCAGACTGTGACACCATAGCCCAAACTGGATTGGTTACCAGAGGCAAATTGGTTGAAACAAACACCAACATTTCAGCAGTTTTAAAAACATATCTATAATCTTTCTCTCATAAAAGTCAGGATAGGAGTTCCAGGGCAACCCTGGCTTTTCTCCATGCCAACATACAGGGATTCGCCTGATGGCGACTCTGCCATCTTCAACACACATGAGTTCCAAGACCTCTCTGGTTATTGTCATGCAAGTTAGGCAGAAGGAGGAAAGAGCATAGCAAAATGCTCAGGAGGCTAACAGGCCAGGTCTGCAAGTGGGAAATATCACTTCACTCACATTACACTAGGGGCATCTCAGTCATGAGGCAATATCTAACTGCAAAGAAGCTGGGAATGCAGTACAGCTTACTGATCATTTGCTCAACACTCCAGTTCAAATGGAAAAAAAGAATACATTTTCATAGGCAGCAAGATTGCCCAGATCACAATAGGCATTAGCCCCAACCTAATTTCATGGAATAGTGACTGACTTAGACTCCACACCACACAGGAGAATCTCGACTCAAGTCTACGTCTAGACACCCAAAGAGTCAGTTAATCAGAGCAAAAAATCAATTCCTCTTCCACTTCACTTAAAAGCTTACCTTTTAATTTTCTGTGCCAGAATCTTCCTCTATTAAAGATCGTTGTGAGCAGGAAAGTCAATTCAAGAAAACCTCCATTCCAGGAACAGGCAGAGATGTCAGAGCACAGTAGTGCATGTGACTGTCTCCATCTGGGTTAGTCATGTGCAGAGTCAACAGCGGTTTCTGTGTTGCCCTTGCAGCCCTGTACTTTACATGCAGTCCTCCTGCAAGAGGCAAGGGTCAGCCTTGGAGTTCATTCTGCAGTCTTCTGTCCAAACAAAGGATGCACATCTTCATGAAGAACAAAAATTTGTTTACTGGCAAAGTGCAGTCCCAATCTAGAGAGAAATAAAATATTTCTTTTAAAAGCAGTGATATTCTCAGAAACATACTCATCACTAATACTAAGCCACTTACCAGATATAAGACCCCACTGGAAGAGGTTTACTTGCATTACTTTATCTTATGAAATATTATGTCCCCATTTTACTGAGGAAAAAACTGAGGCTAGGAGAGGTTCACTAACTTGCATAAACAGAGGCAAAATCATACATTAGCAAACAGCCTACTTAGCTTCTCAGTCCACAACATTTTCATTTAGGTGAACAATTACCTCACATTTTTCTCCAAGAACAATTCATAATTCAAAAATGACTCCTGCTTTACATTTGTGCAATTAAAGGTCCATTCAGGAGGTTTTCCCAGAGTGAAGGAACTTTCAGCTCCAGAGGAGTATTCAAGTCTTTACCCGTTAAAGAAACTACCTGTAGCTTCTGTATGATAGTTTTTACAGCTTTTACTTTTACAGCTTCAGAACACACAGTTAGAAAACCTTGTAAGCGTACAGTTGCTCAGAAGCAATCTTAGCCTCAACCCATTAAATATTTGAATCATCTAAAGCCATCTGTTCTAATTCCACACTTACCAAGCAAACTTCTGATTAGGAATTGGCTTCCCATGTGGTTCTGCAACAGGGAAAGAATGTGCTGATCAAAAGGATTTGAGATTATTTAGGGTTTCTGTGACAATAGCTTCTTATGGCAAATTAATAAGTGGCTTAGATTATAATATGACTTCCCGTGACAATTACCAAGAAAGGAAAGTGCAATGATCATGCAAACTCAGGTGTTCTCACTATGCAATATTTAAATTTATCACTGAAAATTAATAAGTTGATATTCTGGGACCTAGGAAAGACTGAACATAGAAACCAGAAGGCCTCACTGGCCACTTTGGTGCAAAGACATTAGGCTAATAGTAAAAGATGAAGACAAGAAAAGATCAATGAAAAGACTAGAAATTAAATTTTGCAAAATTTTCAAATTTGATACACATGATGATAAGGAGGAACTATAGGATTTTAGGTACAATGAGAACTTGCTTAAACTAACAAAGTGTGTAATTTTACACCACAAAAAGATAACCTTTAGAAATTAATCCAGAAGAAATTAATTTAAAATTTCCTGCATGATGTTATTCAGGCTCAGGCACTAAAAAGAATAAAGAAATCGAATTCAGCTGAAATCACTGCAGGGGGAGAAACTATAAAAGCAAAGGCTTATATAAGATTTCATGTTTGAGAGCTATGGGAAATGGGTGTGTTTCCAAAAGTGTTGTAAAAGTCAAATGGGAAACAAGTTTTTGTTTTCTAAAAAGTTATGTCTCACTCTTTTCAGATTTTGATGGAATTGATTCTGACAGATGTCTTTTGAACACCTGAATGATTCCAGTGCTATACTACGTGCTGGATAAAATAAGAGAGAAAAAATTAAAATGGGTTCAGTTTATATGAAGCTTTAAATGTTATTGAATAAATAAGACAAATATACACACATAGTTTCAAAACAAGACTGAATGAGTGATAGAGATTGCAAGCTCATTAGATATTCAGAAAAGAGAGATAATAAGGCAAACTAGAGCTGGGATAAGAATTCTTGAAGGAAAGAGCACTGGATATCATTACTTCCCAGAAGATTTTAGGCATCATCATCACAAGACACAAAAAGATAGCTAAGTGATGTAGCAGTCACAGAAGAAAGCTTTGGGACAATTATAGACTGCTCCTCTCCCCTCCAAAATAAGATATATATATAAAACTCTTCTCAAAATTCTTGTGAGTTGAAAAGTCCTGTGACTAAGAAGTGGAGATAAGAGACTGAAGACTTGTTAGATATGCTCCGGTGACCCTTGATGATCAAAAGTTAGAGGACGGTCATACTGGCTTCCAAGTTTGCTAACACACACACACACACACACACACACACTTACAGAAAATCAAATAAAACTCTAGCCACATCTGGAGTTGTACCTCTTTTGCTTACTATCTGCAGCTACACTGGAGATAACTCTCATTTAGAAGAATGCACTATGAAAACCCCAACCAGATTCAGACACTACTCATTCTAAAGTACCCCTTTTGAATTACTATCTTAATTGTTACATTTGGGAGTGCAGAAAATCCTCACCTTACATCAGTTCCATGATCCAAGTTTGATGATCCTTCTGGAATTAATCAGGTTCATAGCATTTGACTAAGACAGATTTATCTAACATATTAGCACTATTCCACTTTAATCTAAGGCTGAAAGTGACAGGTACTCAGATCAAAATAACAGTGTTTTAGAATTTTACTCCTTTAGTTAACAGAAGTTTTAATATCTTCAATAAACTACAATAGCATATAACTAATTATAAGGCAATAAATAATAGTAAAAAGTTATAAACTAGAGTAATTTACAACATATTTGAAATCACATTAAAATTCCATGTATTCAATTAAAAAGAAATATTTATATATTTTATCATTAATAAAATTATATCAAGGTAGATAAAAATTTGAATAATATAAACACCTTGAAGTCATGTCCTAAAATGCTAATATTCTGACTAGAAATGAAATCAAGGTTAAAACACAAAGCAAAACACAACCTGAATGTTCTTGGAGAAAAATAAAATGCCTTTTGAAATTTGAATTTGCACACTAAGGCAGGCAATCATACACAATATTGGAAAATCAAAGCTATCAAGCAAGAAAAAAGCTTTCCATTAAGAAATAATACTTCAGAATGTAATAGACTTTAAAAGAATACTTTCAAGGTTGTTAGGCCATTTTTGTGTCCTCTCTCAAGAATTGTTACATTGTGAGACTCTTTTCCAAAGAAATACAGATATTTTATCCCCAATTCACTCTTCCTCTAGTAGAAAAACAGAGAGGAAAGAAAAGTAAGGTTGTCCTACAATTTTTTTCCAGAAGCACATCATTATACCTGTCCTCTAATTCTTTATTCCAATAGAAATATCTAGCCGAGTAAGTTGATATTCTTTTTAAATCTGAAGGCATTCTTCATGGTCAATTCTTGCAGCAAAACTGAATTAGTGGATTCCCCACTTCCTGTTGTTCATGGCCTTGTATAACTCCTGCCACATTAGATAGAACTGATACATGTAACTAATGCAGTATTAAGGCTAAGACAGTGTGAATTCCAAGACTAGATGATAAAAAAAAAAGTAGCTTCTACTTCACACCCTGTTGGATTACTTCCTCTGTGAGAAGTTAGCTGTTACATGTTGAGGATATACATGGTCCCCCATGAAGAGGTCCATAGGAAGAAAAGTGAAGCATCCTGCCAATAGCCAGTAAGTAACAAAGACCTTCTCCAGACAGCAGTCATACTGAATGAACCATCCTGGAAGTGGTTCTCTCAGCCCTTGTCAAGCCTTCAGATGAATACCACCTCAGCTGACATCAGCAGTCATATTGAATAAACCATCCTGGAAGTGGTTCTTTCAGCCCTTTTCAAGCCTTCAGATGAATACAACCTCAGCTGACATCTTGCTTGCAAGAGATGAGAAAACTCAATTGCTAGAAATACCTAATTAAACTGACCCTCAGAACTCGAGATAATAAATGTTTATAGTTTTAATTAGCTAATTTAGAGAGTAATTTGTTATACAGTAATAGATAACTAATAAAATACTGACAACTTTTTACCTTTTATTTTTTAAAATGCACATTGTCATCACTACCTTATCATACACACACACAAACATGCACCTGTACATATACAAATGGAAAATATATTCTAAAAATTATTTTTTTACCCCAAAAGCACACAGAAGATATTCAACTTCTCTAAATAATTCCTCATAGTTACTTTCATTACACATTAAAAATTGCTATAATTTTATGATTTTTTAAAATTATTGCATCTAAAAGTCAGGAATTAAATTTACTTTCTAAATATTTGTGTATTTACAAAATAAATTTAATGTAAAGCATCTACTTACTAAGAATAAACCCAACTCTATTACATAAGTATGTCATTAAAAAATAAACCATTTTCACTCAGACATTTGGTTTTCCCATGACTAACACAGTTTATGTTACCAACAAAGAGTTTCTTATTTTCATGTACATAAAAGCATTCTCAGGAACCACAGAAAACTTTGTACCTGACACTAAATACGGAAGTAAATTTGCCATTAACACACAATGCTTCTTGGCTAAGATCTTTACCATAACACATAAACAAATTCATAAAGGCTGATTGTTTTTCTGCTTCAGCTGGTTTGCCTACTTGCCATGAAGAACTCTATAAAGTGCAACATCTTGAAGACATTTCTTATATTTAACACCACAGGAAACCACTTTTGCACTCACAATTTGTTGTGGTTTTTTTAAGTTGGGACACTACAGATTGGAAAAGCATGCAAGGGTTGTTTGTTTCCCATAAACTGGCCATCTTGCTGTGAGGAGAGGGTAGCTCCTATCACAAGCTCCTGCAAAAATGCGCTGATTGGCATTCTGCTGACTCGTTGATCTTAAGCACAGCCAGCAGAAGCCTGATTGTAATTATTCCTGTTTCCAGTCTCTGTGTATACATCAGGTGCAGCAGGGCTCTCAGGGATGTGCTGTTTAGTATCAAAACCCAGCAGAGTCAGAGAGCTCCCCTTACTCATTCACGGTAGGCAAGGAAACACATTTAACATGGCTAAGTTGTTTGCAAGCCAAGTCAAACATAGCAGGACTCATGATTGGAGCCAAGCCAAGAGCTCATAGTGGGTGGTCAATGCACATTTGTCTAATTTAATTGAATGATCACAGAGAGCTTTAAACTAAACTGGAGACTTAAAAAGTCTCCATTATAAGCGCCAGCTTTTAACACTAAAATATGGTGGCAGATTCATATTCTCAGAATGTGATTATCAAGGTCTTCTGGAAACTTCCTGTGGCATAGGCTAGAATTAGTATATGTGACCAGTGTGGTCACAATTGAAGCGTCTGCCATAATTTTCTGCCCTCCTTGAGAGGTAATGAAATATCCAATATCCCTTTAAAGAATTCATTCTCCTTTTCAAATGTTTTCTGTTTCTTACAACTGAGAATCTTGACTGATAAAGGGAACTTTTAAAGAATATATTCCAGAATGTGAAGCTTTTAGGGAACTAAAATAAAGAAACTAAATACTGATGGAACCAATATAGAGCTGGCAAACACATCATATTAAAATATGACATTTCAACATAATATTATTTTTAAGTGACACCATTACACTAAAAAGTAAGAGAAACATAATTTCTGAATTTACAAGTCCTTTAGACTTATCATATGCAGCTTCAAGGCAAAGGTAATAATTTTTCACAGTGAAAACAGTACTCCACAAGTATATGGAAATCACTACTCTAGAACATTCCACTGAATGCATTCTCCTAACCACTTTTCTCACCATGTCTTATAAACTACCATCTTATGTTATCTTTCTTACCCCACAACCTGTCTCCTTGCATTCCTCTGTCATGACATTGTAATGGATTTAAATAATTTATCAGTCTACAGGATAAGCTAGGTTGGAAAAAAAAAGGCTTAAAAAGATGTAAAACCCAAAATTGATCTATAGAGGAAACACAATCTCTGTCAAAACCCCAAATGGCCTTTTTTTTTATAGAAATTGACAAGCTGTACCTAAAATTTAAAAGGAAATACAAGAGACCTCGAATAACCAAAAAATATTGAAAAATGAAGAAAGCTGGGGAATTTCCATTTCTTGATTTCAAAACTTACTAGAAAGCTACAGTAAACAATACTGTGTGGCATTAACATAAGTATATATATAGAGAGATTAACAAAATAAAATTGACAGTTCAGAAATAAACCCATACATTTAATGTCAACTGATTATCTACAAGGCAAGTCATTGAGAAAAGAATAGTTTTTTCCAACAAATGGTGCTGAGACAACTGCACAGCCATGTTCAAAAGAATGAAGTTGAACATGTATCTCACACTATATATAAAAATTAACTCCAAATAGATCAAAGACCTAAATGTAAGACCTAACATTATAAAACTATAGAAGAAAATATAGTCATAAATCTTCGAGACCTTAGATTAGGCAGTGATATTCTAAGGCATGTCACTCAACTACAGAAAAAATAAATAAACTGGATTTCATCAGGATTTGAAACATTCATACTTCAAAGGATAATACAAGAAGGTGAAAAGAAAACATAAAGAATGGAAGAAAAATTTTGCAAATTATATATATGATAATGGTCTATTATCCAGAACATATTAAAAGCTATTATATTTCAACAATAAAAAGTGAAATAAACCAATTTAAAACATGGGCAAATGAACTGAATAAACATTTCTTCGAAGAAGATATCCAAATGGCCAATATGCATATGAAAAAGAGTCATCGGGGAAAATGTAAATCAAAACTAAAATGAGATACCACTTCACACCTATTAGAATGACTCAAATCAAAATAAAGGAAAATAAAAATGTTAGTGAGTATGGGAAGAAAGTGGAATCCATATACACTGCTTGTGAAAATGTAAAATGGTGCAGTCACTTTGAAAAACAGTTGGCCAGTTGCACAAAAGATTAAATATATAGTTACCACATGACCCATTTTGGAAAAGGCAAAATTTTAGGAATGGAAAAAGATCAGTCATACCAGAGTTTGAGAGTACAGGAAGCAGTTGCCTTCAAAGGGTCTGCGGAAGAAAATTTTAAGGTGATGACATTTTCTACATAGTACTGGGGTGTCAGATACAAGACTAGGCATTTGCCAAGATACACAGAATTATATACAAGACTGAAGTCTCTTATTAGCAAATTTTAAAAACATCAACCAGCATATCAGATTTCAGGATGGATGTAGACTGTGAACAAAAAGTCAAATTACATTACAAATGTATGACACAACTTCATTGAAGGGGGTGAGGAAATAAACAAGCTGACTTAAATAACTTTAAAACAATGTTTTGACTGGATTCTATAAGGCTAAAGACAAAAAGAACCATATACAACCAGTAGTCTTACTGGTAAATTTATCTCTCAAAGAGATATGGATTAGCAATTCTAAAACTACTTTACATGTATATAGGGTTAAACATATAATTAATTAAATTGTACATAATGGGGGACCTAGTTTCTCACTGCCAGAGAATATAGTTACAAACAAGCAAGGAAGAAAGTCTATCATGAACGTCACAGTGCTGGTTTAGTTTCAGAGATGTCAGTATGAACTTATTTTTATTTTAATATAGGTTCAGTAACATAGATACATATGTATACATGGGCTGGTACATACACATGTACTTCCTAGCTTTATCAGCTAAGGACCTAAAAACTGACATCTAGTAACAATAAGCACACCTCACACCTAGATCTGCTTTCTAAATACCTAATTCCAAAAAGAACTAGGGCTTTGAAGAAATGACTTATTCTAAGGCTGGAACTCAGAAAATACAAGATGAGTCCTGTGCATATTACAGTATAAGAAAGTAAGAAAGGCTGTGGAGAAAAGGGAACCCTCCTACCCTGCTGGTGGGAATGCAGTTTGGTGCAGCCACCGTGGAAAACACTATGGAGATTCCTCAAAAGACTATGAATAGACTTACCATATGACCCAGGAATCCCGCTCCTGGGCATATATCCAGAAGGAACCCTACTTCAAAATGACACCTGCACCCCAATGTTCATAGCAGCACTAATTGCAATAGGCAAGACATGGAAACAGCCTAAATGCCCATCAACAGATGACTGAATAAAGAAGAGGTGGTGCATTTATACAATGGAATACTATTCAGCCATAAAAACGACAACATAACGCCATTTGCAGCAACATGGATGTCCTTGGAGAATGTCATTCTAAGTGAAGTAAGCCAGAAAAAGAAAAATACTGTATGAGATCACTCATATGCGGAAGAAAGAAAGAAAGGAAGAAAGGAAAGAAAGGAAAGAAAGGAAAGAAAGGAAGAAAGGAAGAAAGGAAGAAAGAAAGAAAGAAAGAAAGAAAGAAAGAAAGAAAGACAGAAAGAAAGAAAGAAAGAAAGAAAAAGACAAATGAACATAAAACAAAACAGAAACAAGCTCATAGACATAGAATACAAACTTGTGGTTGCCGGAGGGAGGGGGGTGGAAAGGGACAGACTGGGAGTTTGAAATTTGTAGATACTGACAGGCATATGTAGAATAGATAAACAAGATTATACTGTATAGCACAGGGAAATATATCCAAGATCTTGTGGTAGCTCACAGTGAAAAAGAATGCAACAATGAATATATGTATGTTCATGTATAACTGCAAAATTGTGCTCTACACTGGAAATTGACACAACATTGTAAACTGATTATAATAACTCAATAAAAAAGTTAAAAATTAATTAATTAATTAATTAAATTTAATAGAATAAGCCCCCTACCCAAAGAAAAAAAAAGTCAGAGAAGAGAAACAGAAAGAGCTCCTATTGGCCAAAGCTGGAAAAATTTCCGTAATATAATAAATAAATATCATGTTGAATTATAAACCCAAAGAATATAATAAATATTTATACATCCATGGTAATATAAATATTGAGTCAACAAATGGGGAGGAGGAACAAATTTCTTTATAGAAGAATTTCAGTGAATAAATGTAGAAGGAATGAAACAGAACACTACACTAGTAATTGCTGTCTGCAAAGCCCAGTGACTAATGCTAAAACTAGTAAGTAAAACCTTTAAGAGAAAAAGAATGTTTGCAAATCTTCAAAGTATCTCCCAAAAATTATTTGTTAATAATTTTTTCATGTGTCCACAAATTTGTTGCTACTCTCCCGCTAGATATTAAAATTTAATTCCCTTCTCCTTGAACCTAGGTTGGGTTTAGTGTCTTGCATGTAACAAGGAAAATGCAGTAAGTTTACAGTGGAGAAGCTTAGCAGACACCACCTTAAATGGCACCTGAAGTGTTATATCAGTATTCTAAGACTATGGTAACAAAGTACCACAAAATCTGGCTTAAAACAATAGAAAAGTATTTTCTCATAGTTAGGGAAGCTAACAGACTGAAATCAAATTGTTAGCAAGGCCATGCTTCTTTCTCTGAAGGCTCTAGAAAAGAATCCATTCTTCCCTCTTCTTGCTTTTGATGGTTACTGCCAATGCTTGGAAGGCCTTGACTTCGCTTCAGTCTCTGCCTTCTTACCTGCCTATCTGTGTTTATTTCCAAATTTCCCTCTAAGAGAAAAACAGTCACTGGATTTAGGGTCCAACATAATCTAGTATGACATCATCTAAACGTGATTACATCTGCAAAGAACTTATTTACAAAAAAGGTCAAATTTTCATGTTCCAGGTGGACAAGAATTTGTGAGACAGTATTTAATCTGGTACAAGTGATCAAGATCAATACCAATAGTAAAAAGTCATATTGATATCATCTACCCACTGGTTTTAAAATAGCTGATTTAGTGTCTTTGTAGACAATTCCAACATCTTGAGGTTGGAGTCTGTTGATCGTCTTTTCTATGTGAGTTGTGATTTTCCTGATTCTTCATGTGCTGAGTATTTTTGGATTTTACCTTTGACAATCTCAATATTATGTTATGAGAGTTTGGATCTTATTTAAACACTATGGATATTCCTGATGATTTTGTTTTAGCAGGTCTGGGTTTCAAGATCAGTGGGTACAGGTTTCAAGATCTGACCAACATTCCATAGGTTGTTCTATTTTTAAAGCCTATACAGTATTATTTGGATCTGTCCCGTGTGTTTGTCACTCATTGGTCAGCCTAGGACTTGAGTAAGTATCTACCCCTTAGTTCATTGCTCAAAGTTATTGGTATGCTATTTAGGATCACAGATATATATATCTCAGGGGTAATCTCAAGAGTTCATAATAAATTTATACAAGTTGCTTTTTTAAGCTCCTTCCTCTCCATGATTCCCCTGGTACTTTTCAGTTCACTGAGGCTCCCTTTTCCAGTCTTCCATGCAGAAAGCTGGGCCTCTATTTACCTGACTATCTCACACACTTCCTGATGTGGAGTAGAATCATAGTAGGATAGAGAGAGAGAACAGCAACCAGGGTTAACCCCACCCCCTTGGGAACACAGCTCCTACCTCTCAGTTCTGGGCACTAGCTGGCCAGTGCTATCCCACTGTTACTACCAGATCTCTTTCCTGCCCATCAACCATGTAATAGAGTGCTTCTCCTAGTGCTTTCTGTCTGTGCTGATGTCCATTTCTGAATTTCAGATTGCCTTGAGACTAGGCTAGGAAATAACTGGGGGAAAATTGTAAATTCACTACCAATCCAAATGTTACTAAAATTCTTGGTCTTTTTTGGTTTTTTTTTTTTTTTTTGCTTCTATTTAATTTTCAGAGTCTTCAGATCACTGCTTCATACATTGTGTCCAAGTTTTATAGTTCACTCAAGAGAAGAAACTGGGTAAAATATGCTTACTACTTTTACCTGGAACAAGAATCACCATAATGGAAATAAACTAGAAATAAACAATAAAAAGATATTAGAATATTCTCCAAATATTTGGAAGTTAATAGCATACTCTAATTAAACAGAGTCTATCAAGGGATATTAGAATTTGTTTTAAACTAAATGAAAATGAAAATACAACAATTAAAATTTGAGGAAAAAAGCTAAGGTCTGAAAATTATGCCACCAGATATTCATATAGGAATGGAGGATATAAAAATCTGTAAACTAAACTTTGACAGGAAGTACAGTATACCTCCCCAAAATATGTCAGCTTTGGATACTGATTATTTTAAACTGTAGACACTTGAAATATAGCAAATACAGGGAGAGGCTTTTTCTGAACTCCCCTCATCTACCTGAAGACAGAACCTCAAAAAGGAACTCAGTTGTCATAAATTCTCTGCCCAGGAGTCTCATCAGCAATGGAAGATTGACATTTATCATAGGAGATGAGACTAAAAGTTGACACCACACCCAGAATAACTGTCATAAAATATCGTACTTTCCATCTGTTCTTCTAAGGGCCTATTCATCTCTCCTAAAAATTATCTACTCTTCCCTAAGAAACCTACAAACCACTACTGTTTCCCTATTAAGATGGTACTCAAGCTTGAATTCTAAACCACTTATTTAAGTTACTCATTTTTCCCTAGGTATCTCCCATGCTTCTGTTTGTTTTTCTCTTGTTAATCTGTTTTTTTTTTCTCTTATTAATCTGTTTTTTATTACAGGGATCTCAGCTAAGATTCAGACAGCTATAGGGAAAATCATTTCCCCTACATTTTCTATCTCCAGAAATTGAATAAATAACAACTATATAAATATAAACAAGGGGAAGAAAGGAAATAATAAAGACAAAAACAGAAATCAATAAAATTTAAAACAGAAGAGAAACAATAGAGAAAATCAAAAGATACAAGTTGCTTAAATCAAGAGGATGATAGAGTAGACACGATGAGAAGTAGTCAGATTCTGGATATGTTTTGATGGTAGAGCCTATAGGGTTTTCTACATATTAGCAGAAAGCTGTGAGAAAGAGTATCAGGGATGTCTTCAGGGGTTTGAGCATAAGAAACTGGGAAAGGAAAATTGCCATGTAAGAGAAAGACTAAAGAATGAGCAGGTTTGGGAGGTATATCAGTAGGGACTTGTTTTTGTCTGTACATAACAGAGGAACCAAAATATATAATCAAATTTAAAACCATGTAAGCTTATTTGTATCTCATACAAAACAATTCTTGAGGTAGATAATCAAAATATTATTCAAGTTCACATATTTATGGTCTGCTATCCTGGCACGTGTTTTTCAGTCTCAATGTCACCTATTGTCCAGATGAGACCTAATCCAGCAAATACATGCAAATTCAAGCTAGAAATAAGAAAGTCAGGTTTTCATGAAAGGAGCTCTTTCACGTGTCAGTTCTCTTTAAGCTACACAGGATCTCATGTAACAGATCCATTTATATCACATTAGTTAGAATTAGTTGCATGACAATCCCTATTGCAAGGAAAACTAGACAATATATTATCTTACTCTAGGCACTGATGTATCCAACTAAAATCAAGGCTCCAGAGGTCACAGTGTAAGTCTTTTGTGTGATGAAGAGAAAGAGGTTAAGAGATATACAGAACCACATGGAAATGAAATATGGCAATGAGAGAATCACGGGAATTTGGTGATAGATGTACACAGTGATACAGGGCATAATGGCATTGAGAGCAGCATTAAAATACTAACCGTTTGTAGTATGTGGCATATATGAAGGTGCTCTAATGGCAACATTTCTAAGATCTAGTCTATTGAAAAAGCCAGCCAGAAGGACACAAACATTTTGAAAGAAAAAATTCAGGTGTTATTTAACAGGATAGAAACAAGAAAAAACAAGCAAAAAGTGGTTCAAAGTGGAAGACAAGAGGCAGGATGCAGAAAAAAATTATCTGAAGAGGATAGCAGCAAAGACTCTTCACAGAGTGCTTGTAAATACATTGGTTGAACAAATTTTTGTCTAGTACATGAGACAGAAAATAAAAAATTACCTCTTTGAAGGCTAGCTCATTTCATCACACATACCAGTGATGAGGGAATGTCTAAGAGGAAATTCATATGGAAGTAGAAGAGTATAGAAGATAACTGGATGATCTTCTTCATGATTATTTCCCATCATTATTTAAATCCACCCATGTAAATTCATCAAAAAAACAAACCCACTCCTTTCCTTTCTCTTTTTAAAGACTCAATCTACAAGAAAAAAATCCAAAATATTTTTACTTGAGACTATATAATTTGACCCAACATTATAGAAATGCCTAAGTTTTCATTAACAGCTTCCTTGTCCTTCTATTCAAATTAAGTTGCTGGGGAAATTGATTCCTGTAAGCTTGAAAATGATTGCAAATATCAATAATTGATTCAGTAATTACTGGAATGGTTGTTTGATTTAAATCTATACTGTTTTATTGGTTCTAAATGAATCTATGATAGTCCCTGTCTTATAAGAACAGGAACTTTAAAAGATAATTCTTCCATACTTTCATGGCCTTAAAACTGTCTAGAAGAAGCCTCCAAAAATAGTGTTTCATCCCATGGTTATATGCCACTTTCTATAAACGAAGAAGTGGGACTCCATAATATAAACTAAAAGGAAACATGTAATAAAACTTGAGCAATGTATTAAAAGGGAAACTGCCCTTTAAAGATAATGGATCTATTCTCTACTCCATGCATGAATGCAACTCTCATTAACGCTAATGGAAGTTACACGTGAGCACCAAGGAAATATATCTGGCATAGCGAATTTCCAGAATGGGTAATGGCACTAATCTATTCCTGGCACAGTTGTATCTTTATGCAGCCAAACAAAAGTGCTCCTAAAATTTGGGGACAGAGAAAACCATTTAAGTAAAGAATTTGAAAGTATTAAGAAACTCTGAGAATGTAACAGTACCTCTGCATTTTTCTTCTCACTTAAAAACTCCTTTCAGTCACTGGTAACTTCTCTCCTGCTATTGCATGGATTTTAAGAGACTGGTTTTAAAGCAATGATGTTGCCTAATCAATTAGCTAAGATAATTTATAATACCGCAATGTCTGACACAAAGTTAGTGCTCAGAAAAGTTCAGTTGCTTTCCTAATCTCGTTTGGATATTCTGTATTTAAAAAAAATTGTCATAATAGTAGCTATCAACAGTCCAAAAATCTTTTTTCTCTGAATTCAAAGGTTCCTGATTATTGATTATTTGTTGAGTTTTTGGTAGCTTAAGTTAGCTTCCTGAAGCTTTTTTAGTGTGGAATTTTTAAAAACCAGATAATCACAACATTCAAGCAAATGGAATTTTTAATACACTAATTGTAATTTACCTAATTTACTGAAGAGTCAAAGTTAGGTATTAGTATAATGTTGAGATGTAATGTCAGAGTTGAACACCAGTACTTGTGTTCAGAAACTCTCCAGAATAGACTCTCTCTACAGCTGGTCTGTGTTCAACCATGACAGATAATAGCTAATTGTTTTGAAATAAGCTACTTCACAGTTATTGATCTTAGTTTTTGTTTATGTAACTAATTACTCTCAGTACATCTAAGGAGAAATTCTTATCTATTTCATAGTGATATACTAAGAGTTTTCTCTCATCTTACCTCTGCAAATTCTTCCTACTAAAATTCTCTAAAGCTTCCCAGTCAAATTTCTTGCTTCTTGTTCAATAAGAGGGATTACTGTGGTCAACAGGAAGATCTCTCTCTTTTCCCTCTCTCTCTTTTTCTCTCTCTCTCCCCATCTCACTTCTCTCCTTTTTGCCTTTTGCTTTCCTTTCTGTCAACTCTACATATTGCATAAGCATCTCTCCTCCCTTTATCCCATCTAAAAGGGAGGAACAAGTTAGTTCCATTGAAGTTCTAAAGAATAGTGGGCAAGATAGGGAAATAGGGAAACTGGCTTAATCCTGACATAAACATTTTCATATTTTCCATGACAATCACTCATATAAGTATACCACTGAAATACTTTGAAAAAGATTGAAGCAATGCCTTATGAGATCTATAATTTGAGTAAGGAGGGAAAAAGAGAAGGAAATTCTGGCCTAGAATCTGAAAACAGCATAGATCAAACAAGTAGTAAAGGGAACTGACAAGGATAGAATGAGCGTGATTGGAAATTTCCTATATGCCTAACACTTTAAACATTAAGTATTACTGCCATACATTTAGTATCATCCAAAGAGACGGAAGCTCTGAGAGATCTAGGTAATTTCCCAAAGATACACAGGTTGTAAATACATATATATTTGACTCCAGAGCTCCTGAACTTTCCACATCTAGGCAAGGCTGCCTCATTAATAAATGGAATTTTATTTAGCCAACATTCTCTGTCCCCTGAGTAGGTCATCCAAGTCATCAAATTAGAAAGCTTTTGGTCTCCCACAAAACTTCCAACTATATGTACCCCAAATCACATGACTTGTACAAATAGAAAACAACGTCTTCCAATTTTCAGAAACCTCTAGTGGCCAAATTATTGGGATTCATTAGGAATGAATGTGCATTGTTCTTAATCTCAAATATAGTATCTTTTCAAGTGTATGTCCTTCCATTATGATTCAGAAGAACACTATTTTCCCCCAATTTCTTCATGTAAAATGAGGATAACCTGCCTTCCACCCTCACACAGTTGTTGAAGGATAAAATTTATGCAAAATAATTGTTATTTTGTGTGAGCTATTTTGTAATTTTTCTGCTCCAAGACCTAAAATAATGCATAATAATTCTAAATAAATTTGAATGGATGACCTTTGATTTTTCAGTTCCAAATACAGCTCCAAAGAAGAAATACCATTTAACCATAACCTATTATTATATTACAATTAAAAGAATCCATTTTTAGTGTTCTAAAGACAAGACACTTTAGGCATGTAACTACTCTACCATTTTCTTCATTTACATCTGTTAACTTTGCATTTAAGGACGCAAATGTGGTATAATAGAAAAAGCATGGGAAATCCCCCAAAGTATTTGATCGAATCCCTCAAAATTCTTGTTATAAGGTTTATAATTTTTATGAAAGATAAAATAATTTGTTTGTGCTTCTGTCTTTGCAAAATTAGAACTGAATATTTACCCCACTGATTTGTTAAGATGAAAAGGCACTATATCTGTTACATATTACGCACAAAATAAATCATTGTTAATTTATTATCATCACCATCAACAGTATTCAAGTCAATAAAAAGAGAGTAAAAAGAATTACTTCATAATGTAGCATTTATATGCACAATTTACTAAAATGCGTTTTTTTTAAGGTTGTGAATAATACCCTCTAATGATGGTCATTGAGTTAATTAGGGCACACAAAGCACTAATTGCAGGAACAAAAAATATCCCCTAACACAAGTCTCACAATATAGAGAATGTTGGTGTATCATCTATTATAGTGTATGAGTTCCATCAGCACAACACCATACTTTTTTTCTCTACAAAATCTAAATTTGTATACTCAAATAATAAATCTGTGACCTTGGAAAAATAAAATAACCAAAAAGTTTCCCTTTTTTCCTTTCTTCCTTCCTTCCTTCCTCCTTCCCTCTCATTCTCCTCTTTCTTTTTTTTCTTTTCCTTTCTTTCTTTTTCTCTTTTTTCTCCCTTCCTTTCATTCTTTTCTTCATTTCCAAAAATTTTAAGTTCATTCAATATTCAAAAAAAACAAAAACAATTTGCTGACTTTTGTTTATTTCATTGTTTTCATCTTTCATCCCATTCCCCAAACTCTATTTTCCAGTCCCTTTACTTGTCTCAAAAACTCATTCACTCTAGAATAGAAAACATAAAGACCATACGATATCACTTATATGTGGAATCTTAAAAAAAGACAAAAAAACTTATTTACAAATCAGAAACAGACTAAGAAACATAGAAAACAAACTTGTGGTTACCAGAGGGGAAAGCAAGTGGGAAGGGATAAACTGGGAGTTCAAGATTAGCAGATACTAACTACTATATATAAAATAGATAAAAAATAAGGCTATACTATATAGAACAGGGAACTATATTCAATATAGTAACCTATAATTAAAAATAATTTGAAAACGAGTATGTTGTATATGTACATGTAGACTGAAACATTATGCTGTACACCAGAAATTGACACAACATTGTAGACTATACTTCAATAAAAAAAAAAATAGATTAGGCTTACAGTGTGACTAGTGAAAAGGAAAAAGGCATTATTTTACATTCAGTTTATATCAAAGTACTAAGTCATCTAACAAGCACTTCCAAATATGAAAAATTGGCTACCAAAATTCTAACCATGTCATGGATGGCCTCTTTAATGAATTTTCATAGCTGCACTTTTACAAATTCCCTAAATATTGTCTCAACACTTAGAGAAAAAATGTAACTGTCAGATGCAAAATAGAAGCATGAAACACACAGAAAATCAGCTATCTACTCGTAAAGCACTCATTGTGATTTTATCCCAAACTTCTTATCAAGGTAGAGCATTGAATATTAATAATAGATTAGAAAAACCCTGAACACTAATTTGTGGAAGGATCTACCACAACCATACCCAAGTTATTTATGTCCCCTTTCCAACATTTTCTCTCTGTTAATGGTATACATATGCCTTCTAGAAACAACACTAGCTTTATTTGCTTAGGAATCAGTAAGGCATCCTTCCATCTTGGTCCATATTTACCAATGTATTACACCTTCACGTTTACTGTATCAAACAGTAGCATCCAGTCAACATCCTAGCCATATGCTCTCCAACCTTTGACAAGTATAATGAAATTCTGAGTATGCTTTACAGAATTGCCCTCTGTTCCATTCTGAATTCACCTTATACTATGCCACGTTTCTTTTTAGGACTGAATAACAAAACCTTAAATTTGATGGATTCAAGCAATGCTTTTTATTAAAAATATATACTGAGAAAAATAAACTTAAGAAAGAATCAAGATTGACTCTGTAAATTGGAACATATAAAGCTGAAAGCATAAAAGAAAGTGTAGTTCCATTAAAATAAGTATAATTTAAAAGTCAAATTTAAATATATGCAGAAAGCATATGAAATTGTATGTATTTTAGCCATCAAGAACAGACAATATTATTTGCCTCAAAATTTTTAAGATCTTTAATGAAATAATATAATGTTTAAAATATGGGGAAAACCACTGTAAAAACTGTTACTATGACAACAGAAAACCATTCAACTAGTCTTAGGCTAAGAAAAGTGAAAATGGATTCTTACTTTATGAGAAATAATATTAAAGAAGGAATTGTAATGTACTAGTTACACTTTTGACTTAATAAATATTCCAGTAATATTTAAAAGCATGTTTCTTACAGATAAATTATGAGTATTTAGAAATAAATTTTTTAAAAAATTAAGAAAACGTGGCCCTATTTCTGAAGAAACACGTGATGTCTCAGGATATAGATGAAAAAATTATTTTATATGAAAAAAATTTATTTTTTGCTTCATTTAACATATTTATTAGATTTCTACTATGTTCTAGCACTGTGATAGGTACTGTGGATAAACAACACAATCCCTATTATCTTGGAAAGAAAATGAAGTAGGAAAAAAGGCACTAATCATTAAATCATAACCATAAAATCTTTGTATATGTTGTGTCTGCTAGTGGAAAGGGAAGAGGGAAAGAATTCCTGACACAGAGAGAATGTATGGTCAATCCTCAAACTATTTTTAAAAATCCAGTAGAGGCCCAAACATACATGATTTTGTACCAGTAAAGACTTTGATCTTGTCTAAAGCCAACAGAAAGCTATTGAAGTGCTAATCAGAAAAATGAAATGATCATATTTTCATCTCAAAGAAAATTAAATTTCAGACTATACCACTCACTTCTGTTACAGAAACAAACATCAAAAGCTTATAAAACAACAAAAGATTTGTATGTGAATGGTGCTGGCCAGCTGCAGCTCAGTTCTAGCTGTCAGTCTACACTTTTGCTCCCCGAGACTTTTTCATTTTCAGATCAGGCTGAAGGACCCAGCTCCTATCTGGCACACCTCTTCTCATGGAACATCAAAAAGAGCTCCCAGCAATGCACAATGTTCTTAAAGCCTCTGGGTAAAAGTGAAACAAGGTCTTTTTGGCTCCAATTTCATTGGCTCCCACAAGTTACTTGTCCATGACTGACCAAGTGATCAGAATGTCTACTTAACTAAATGAAAGGATTGGCAAGCCATGTGGCAAGAAGGGAGGAAGGGAGATACGTAATCCTTCAATAGAGAAGGAATAGAAGAGTTAGTAACAATAAAACAACCTACCACAGAGAATTTTCAAAATTACCCATGTTAAAATACACTTTTATGACTCTAATGAATAGAAGTATAAGACTGAAGAGCAAGGTCACTGCATTCTTAAAATCACCTTGCTTGTTACTAGGTATGAGGAAGCATGTTGGTAGATTTATCATGAGTGAAACATTTAGAGGAGGTATTCAAGGGTGACTACTTTAAGCAATAATTTGAAGGTGCATTACAACTTCATAAAATGTGTATCCTCCAATAAAAAAAGAAAACAAAATTTAAAATCATCTCCACTAATAGATTTCAATGCCTGCATTTGTAACTCATGTGTATTTATTAGTTTATTTCATCTATATAAAACAATTTAATTTTAAAAATTTCAAAACTAGAGCATTAGGGCTTATCTCTAGTTATTTGTGCCCATATACATCAAAATATACACATCAATATCTCTTGTAAATAAGCATTAAAACTTAGCCAACCACTTCCTATAAAATAAATGTAGTTAATTCATGACCACAGTGAGAGCAATAGTTCAGAACTTAAAAAACATGAATCATATTTCATTTGAGAATTGATAGTTTAACTTCATCGAAGAATGAATAGCCAAAATCATGTACTGACTAAGGTAGTAACTTACTCATTTTGCACTTTCTAATGATGAGGGAATGTTTAAACCCACAAACAATTATCCCTTGCCACTGAAATGTGTGCCTAGTGATGCGGCCTCCCAGAAGTTTCGTCAGTCTGTCTAGAAGTTTGAACACCTGCCTAATCAGAGCGTCTCCAAGCACAGGATTTTTAATATTCCTTAAAAAGTATCTCTTTCATGCTAACAAATACTAATTTTCATAAGTATCATTCCATGAAAGTTTATTTTCATTAAATATTATGCCCTTTTTAAATGAACCGTTTGCAGTGCATTAGCTTTCTATTGCTATATAACAAATTACTACAAACTTAACTTTTTACAACCATATAAATTTATCTTCTCACATTTTCCTTGGGTCAAGAACTAAGCACAGGCCAGCTGGATTCTCTGCTCTGAATCTTACCAAGGTGAAATCAAGGTGTTAGCCAGAACTGCAATCTCATTTTAGGCTCAGAGTCTGCTTCCAAACTTACTGGTTGTCGGGAGAACTCGGTCCCTGAGGCTGTACAGCCTGAAGTCTCCCCTTTCTTGCTAGCTGTAAAATGGAAAACTCTCAGCTCTTAGGGGCCACCCTCAGGACCCTGCCAAAGCCTCACCCCCACAGGCAGTTCACCATGTGGTAGTTTACTTCTTCAAGGACAGCAAAAGAATCTGCTGTTTGACTTGCTGACTTCATTTAAGGGCTCAAATGATTGCATCAGGCTCACACAGAAAATCCCCCTTTAGATGATCAAAGTCAGGTAATTGGGGACTTATTAATCTCTGCGGAATCTCTTCTACCACATAAGGCCACATAATCACAGTAATGATATACCATCACATTCACAGGTCCTTCCCATGCTTGAGGGGAATGAACGAAATCTTCAGGGTCATCTTAGAATCTGCCCACAAAACGTGGCTACAATTTTTTCTCGCCCTACTGTTTTCAACTTACCAATCTAAAATGGATAAATACAAATTCAGCTCCACACAATTTGACACACAAGTGCAATTTGACAATGAATACAACTGGAAGATCTTCGGTGGGGGGGATTTTGCCAACTATATCATGTTGAGAAAACTTTTCTAATTAAAAATTGATTTCACATAAACATATATTTAAACTTAAAATAATTTTACTGTAAACAATGAGTTAACCAGAGAGGTCCAAAGGGGTACTAAGATGGGTTTATTATCATTCCTCTCCCGCAAATTCCTCAAATTCAATCTTTTCCTTTCACTATTCCCTTTCCTCTAGGGATGATCCTGCACAAGCATCAACATGGAGAATCTATAATAGCAACTTCAAAAGATAGGAAATTAGTAAAAACCATCATCTCAGTATACTTTGGGCTCATGAAAATTGTAAGCTAGATTTTCAGTAAACAAGCAAACAAATCAATGAGAGAGAGAGAGAGAGAAACAGAGTATTGGCTGGCAACTTCAGTCTTGTCCTGAACAATGCAAATACTGAAATTTGTGTTTTAAACTGAATATTCAGCAAATTCCAAAATTACATTTATTTTCATTTGTCTTAAATTCTTGGGGGAGCATATAGCTCAAGTGGTAAATAAAGCACATGCTTAATATGCACAAGGTTCTGGGTTCAATCCCCAGTACCTCCTCTAAAAATAAATAAACCTAATTTCCTCCCTCTGCCAAAATTAAATAATTAAATAATACAATAATAAATAAAAATATTTTGTGAGGGGAGGATATAGCTCAGTGGTAGAGTGCATGCCTAGCATGCACAAGGTCCCAGGTTCAATCCCTGGTACCTCCACCAAAAGTAATAAATAGATGAACCTAATTACCTCCCTTAAAAAATTAAATTCTTAAGGCAACCTATACATTCAAAAATATACATATATTTCAAATGATTTTTTTCATTAGGAGTTTGTAAGAAACTGAATATCTGAGGGTGAAAATTAATAAATGCTAAATTATGAAGGAAATCATTATCTTTTAATATAAGTAGAAAAGCTCTAAGGCTAATAAGGAATCAAACCTAGATACCACTGGAGTTGCCATTTATTACTGAAAAAAATCATCTAATTTCAGCATGGTATAAATTACAGTATAAATATTTAATTGTTTATCAAAACTATTCTAGAGAGAGATAGATTTTTAGGTACATCTGCAGGCAGGCATAAGGAAGTGCTAAATTAGCCAATTCAATTAGAACTTGAAAGCTTCCCACTTAGAGATAAGCTGCCCATTTTGAGATTCGCTGTCAGTATGAGTGGACTGATATTTACCTCATTATTTTTCTGTGTTTTTTTTTTATTGTTTATAAGGTTCTTCCACTTCTAATATGTTTTATCCTATTATGAAATATGTGGTTCAGATTTGAGAATATGAAGATATAAACAATAAACTGTAGTTTTACCATGCTAAATAAGATGAACCCAGACATACAAGATAGAGAGATTAACCAAAACATAACTTTAAAATATAAGAACTTTCTACCCTCCATACATACAAAAAGTATGGAAAATGGATGGCAAAATACACTGAAATCTCACTATACCACTTTAATCCTAACAGGAATTCAGCAGATAGAAGCTTATCTTTCATTTTACCAGAGATGGTTTGGAAGGTAAAAATAGAAAAAGGATCTTAACTCTAAGGTGATCCCTTGCTCTGATCCCTAGAGGACTATATTATAGAAAGACTTCACAGTATCTCTTAATTCAGCAATAAAATGAAAACGTATTTGAATATTCAGAACTTTATTAATAATTCTGAAAATATTTTTAATTGAAGTATAGTCAGTTTACAGTGTTGCATTAATTTCTGGTGTACAGCATAATAATTCAGTATATATATATATATATATATATATATTCCTTTTCATGTTATTTTTCATCATAGGCTATAACATGATATTGAATATAGTTCCCTGTGCTATACAGTAGGACCTTCTTCATTCTGAAAATATTTTTATCAGTGCTTCCTACAAACAATTTAAACATCATTCAAACATTTGGATAAGAGTGGAAATTAAGAGAGTACTAAAAATCAAATCATCTTTTAAAAACTTTTTTACTTCGCAAATTTACTTCAGTAAAGTTGACCCTTTCTGGTGTTCAGTTCAAGAAATTGTAACGCACATTCTTGTAGCTACCACAACAATCAGGGTCTAGAATAGTTTCATCACCCCCCCCAAAAAAATTCCTTGGAACTACCTTTTATAGTCACAGCATGCCCCAACCTCTGTAAAGTACTGATTTGTTCTCCAGGAGATAGCTTTATCTCTTCCAGAATTTCACATAAATGAAATATGCAGTATGTCACCCTTAAATGTGGAATGCTGTATGTAGGTAGGTACAAAAAAGAGTAATCAAAAAAAAAAAACCAAACTCAATATAATCATGCAGTGCTCATTAAAATAACTGTGGAAATACAGCTTAGAAGTCTGCCCACAGGCTTGGAACTGAAGATAAACCACTTCTAGATACGAGGTCAGAAAGAAAGGATAGAAATAGCACCTTCTTTCACCAAAGCAGAACATGAAAATGTAAAGCCGTCCCCAAATTCACCTCTCAGAAGTATTTGGCTTTTAGATATGTTCTACAACTTTACGATTCTTTTAAGCTGGCTATTCCCATTTCCCTCTTTGGAATATGGAACTCTAACATCCACCTGTTAGAGTAAATTAATTTGTGAAAGAGCTCCAAAAGCTGTAAGGAAAAGCTCCTTTCCATTTATTAAGGAATCACAGAATGGCCATATATTAATTGCTAATCCGTTTCTCACTTAGAATAGTGAGACAACACAAAGGCATTTAAATTACAGCTTTTTTAAAAAATATAAATGGATATTTCTGTAACAATAAGGATAAGCTTTCCTCTAAGAATTTATTCCTTATTTGTGAACTTATTTTTCTAGTCCAGATTTTGGAGGAAAAAATATGGACAGAGGAAACAAGGTTTTTCAAATGATTTTTGATTCATCTTTATAAATGGATTGAAGAGCATGGATATAATAATTTATAATAAAGAACAACTCTATAAATATTAGCTTATGATGGAAAATGTATAACTTCATATCAATTAAGAGATTGTCTTGTTAGCTAGGCCTTTCAGATAGCAAAGTGATGGACTAGAGAACACTAAATAAAATTACTGCAACCTGATGGGGCTGCTGTATCTAGAAAGTGATAAAGAAAGTCTCATATTCTCATATGAATTTACAATATTTTATTGGTTGTTGTATAGTCTGAATGACAACTTTGAATCTCTAACAATCAGAAAGGTTAAGGAGAAAACTTTTGAAGTATTTGATGGAGATAAGGATCCTTATCCATTACAGCAGTATATTAAAAAAAAATTTAGTGATTGGAGAAAAGGAATCAATATTTCAATTTATCCTTCCTATTACTTGCTATTTTCTCTTTTCTATTATAATATAGAACTTCAAAATCCATCATTTAGTCATATAGTTTTTATAAATTGCTGAAAACATACTGATTCACATATACTTCACCCTGGAAGTTTGCAAAATACTAACAATGAAAGTTGCTCTTATAAATAATAAAATAGCAAAGCTTTGTCTTGAAATACTGTGTTTTGATCATTGCAGATTAAAGAGCTATCACACAAGATTACAAAGGCTAAAATACAGCCCACAATTTGCAGGTCGTTGGGAAACATCTATTTTCCAAAAAATCTCAAAATAATATTTTTATTTTGTTCTTGTGCACTACAAACTCATGCTACAGCTGGTTCATTACTCCACTGAGGACAATTAGACAATTCATGCATTTTCCTCTATTGGATATTCTCTTCCATAAGCTACTTAAGAAGTCATTGGCCTTGATTACCAACAATAAACATCTATTGAGCCTCAACTATGTGTCAGGTGCTTTATTAGTCACACTTTTACAAGAGAGTCACTCCGAAGCAAATATACCCAGTTAGTTTCCCTATTTCCAATCCCTCTGAGGACTGCATGTATCCAGCCACTTGGAGCATTCCTTCACATGAAACGGAATCTGCACCTGCTCAGTTGATGAATTTTGTACTTCTACAAACTTGACACAGAGGAGTCTGTGTTATATCTGGGAAGCAGCTGAAGATCAGCAATCTGGATAGGCAATCAAGGAGAGGTCAAGAGTAAGGACTCTGGCTGGGGGTTTATAGGTCAGAAAGGTAACATTGGAATAGAACAGGAATATAACAAAGGGGGCCTTGATTTGATCCTGTGGAAACAAAAGAAGGATCAATTCCATGCCAAAGCATGAAGCAGCATATATTTAGTGTCTGCCACTCAACTTAGTATTGTCTTTGACTCCATGGAAACGGTAGTTCCTTTTCACTTACCCAGTGTAACTAGTGTTTCTCTATCCACCCACGAAGAAAATTTGCTCTTGAAAAGGATATAGCTTTCTTCACTTTAAGGTGTAAAATACAGATCTTCAAATTCTACCCAATTTGTCAAGCACTGGAGAAGAGAGACTTAGCTAAAAGAAAAGTCAGTGTATTTATTACGTAAAGAGCACCTGCTGATCCTGCCACCTTAAGGTCTGCTTTTTCCCTTCCCTTAACAATAACAACAAAAAAAGTGTTTAACCTAATTCTGGGCAAGCCATTCTCCTTTTGGGGATTTGGAATCATGGGAAGAGGAAATAAGCAAGAGCCAACTACTCCAGGGAAAAATGGAGAAAAATTTTAGATGTTTAATTATCCTTCTCTGGTTATTTCAGTTTTGTCCCTGACTTTATTTTTGGATTTTGTCCCTATTAAGCTGACTTTGCATCTAGTCACTGTAAGCTCATATAAGCACAATGACAGCTAAGCAATGATTCAGGACCTGAGCCCCTCTGTAAGCCCACACTCTTCCTCTTTTGTCAAATGAAAAGCATCATTCTATGCTTTTGGTTCCAAATTCATGATTCCTTATGGCAACTTCATATTTTCCTTCAAACTTCACCTCCCATGCTTTGGTTTGCTGATGATACAGGCTCACATTTTGGACACGATTCTCTACTGTTTCTGCAGTTTTCTATGGGCCTGAGTTTTTCAAACGCTGCACATTCCAGAGAAAGAACTGTCTTCAGGACAGACCCTTGTCAGGCTTCTGTAAAATAATCTCAGATCCATCCCCGCAAAAGAGGTGCTTTTGTTAAAAGCAATGGATGGGCTGACCAAAAATAAACATCCACATACTCGAGTGGCATTGAAGGGTTTTACAATCAAATCTATGCCTAGATTTTGCGCTGTCTCCCACTACTCCTTGCTCTCCACCCAATTTCGCATCCGTCTTTAGTTATAGAAGGTTATTCACTATTGTACTATCACATGCTTCCCTGCCTCTACGTCTCTGGTCATGCTGTTGCCTGTGTTCAGTAGATCTTTCCCCCTCTTCTTTATCTTTTGAAATTTCATTTATTCATCAAAACTCAGTTCAAATGTACCATGTTTGGTGATACTTATTATAAGCCACTAATTAGAATCAATTTTTCACTCTGCTAATTTATGCACTCAGTTTATACTTTTATTATAAATTCACTGTCTTAGAATTAGTTGTGGGCATCTATAGCCAGCAGAAGATTAAAGAACAGGAAAAAACATGTCTTAATTATTTTTATCCCCTCTAATTTACAATGGTACCCATGAGTAGCTGGCTTTATATCCCCTTCCATAATTTTCTTTCACTGTTCTCCATTCCCCTCATCTTCAGTTTACTTTTTGTTTGTTTGTTTGCTTTTTAGGGAGAGAGGTAATTAGGTTTATTTATGTTTTTTAACAGGAGGTACTGGGAATTGAACCCAGGACCTTGTGTGAGCTAAGCATGCACTCTACCACTTGAGCTATACCGTCACTTCCTCCTCCTCATCCTCAGTTTATAATGTAAATACAGAGCATAATTGTTATGCAAAAACAGTGTCAAGACAAGTCTAACTTCACCTTTCCACCAGATTGCAACCAATAAACACAACCCATAATGAATATTCTGGAATCACTTCTAACCCTAGTGCTTTGATCTAAATAAACAGTAAATATATGAATTGAATTTGATTGAAGTAAAAAGCTACCGAGTTACTCTTAAAATATTCTCATTGGCCCACAACAAATCATCCTACTAGTTAGATGACAAGCTATTGAATATTAAGGTTTTTAAGTAACAAATGTTTAAGCAAGATTGTAGGATGAGAGTACATGTAAGTATAAAAGTGGATTTAACTTGGATACATTACATAAAATAGTTATTTTATATGCATGTCTAAATATCAGAAAGAATTAATCATTACTCATGAATAAATGGATTATATATCATATACAAAGAAATTACAAAGGTCACTTTTTTAAAAATAGCACATTCATAATCAATATAATTAGTTCTATGACCATACCTATTGCTGCCTATTTTACAGGAGTATGACTCCTGGATCACAACCAAATTTATCAGCTGAATTTCAGCTGCAGAATTCATGTTTCTCATAACTACCTGAGAGGGAGAAGAAGCAGTCTCATTTTCAGCCCTAAGTTGAGACCACAATGTCAGCTGGAAAATGACAAACTTTAACTTTCAAATGAACTCTTTTTATTGTGGAAATCACTTAGAAAGAATAAATATGAAACCAGTGATAGTGTATTTTCTGATGCATTTCAGATTTTAGCCAAAGCCAGAAAGGGTAGCTATCGTGCTACAGAAAATATTTTCCTGCCTATGTCTTATAATGCATATAGCTGTCAAAAATAATCTCACTAGACCAATATATACATATATTATACAGATTCTCATAACATAAATAGTCAGTACAAAGCAATTACCACATCAGAATTTTTAATTTAATGATTTAAATCATATTTTTTGGCCTTTACTTTCATACATTTTTTTTCCAAAAGCTGAAATTTATTATATGACATAGTAAGAAATAATAGTTTCCAGTAAGTGTGCAATTGGGATTATATTTTAGTTTGTTTTTAATTTCTAGGTTCATTCCTAGAATTGAAGACATTTTGGTTTCACGTTATACATTTGTTCTTTCTTTTTATCTTCAGCTTAAAAAAATTAAACAAGAATAATGTTTGATGTTTAAATATGTGGATGCAAAACATGGCATTTATGATCTTTAATCCATGTGCCTACCATATCTTCTAGCTAACCTTTCTTCTACTGTTGTACAATAACAAGATGATCTAGTTATGTTGACCCTCTCAGATAGCAGAATAGTCCAATAACAGTATCTTTCAACTACTGATAGCATGTATTAGTCACAACACCAAAGACTGTATATACTATCATGAAAATAAGCATAGAATGGTTTAGACCTGCAAATATTTGGGTTCAAATACCAGACCAATCCCTGAGGATTTATGTAACCATAGGAAGCTACTCAAATCTCTTGTGCCCCCTTTACTTCACGTATGATTTCATGATAATGACAGCCCTTAACTCACAGAGTTTCTATGAGCATGAAATTAGTTAATATTTGAAAAGTTCTAGACAAATTGTAAGTACTCAAAAATTATTGATGTTTTAGTCCTAGCTTGGTCACTAAATAATGTCGAACATCATGCAAGTTACTTACTCTCTTTTGTCAAATGAAAATAAGACAGCTTCCTTAATTAGTTATTAGAGTTGCCATAGGTGCAAAGTTTTAAAATTTTAGGAATTTACATATTATGAAAGGATGTTTCCAATATTAGTGATCAATCTTAAAGGAAATGGAGCAGACTTAAAGACGTGCCATAAGTAGGGATAATGGTAAATGGACCAAAAGGGAAGAGAAAAGAGAGAAAGAAAACAAATAAACCGAAGTGTTGTCTATTCTTGAGTTGGAAATTCTACAAAAACTGAAAAGAACGTGTGACATATACAGGCCAAAACTAATAATGTTTCTAAAACACAGAAACCTAGAAAATACTATAAACTTACAATAGAGCAATGGTTTTAGAATGTGCAATGTGATAAGTACTCAATAAATATTCATTATTATGAATAAATACCTTCAGAACACTTTCACAATGCATGTGTTTTTATTTCCAATTTACTAATTGTAAAATAAAAGTTAGAAATTTAAGTAAATTACCAAAGATTTGCAGCACAAATGAAGTTAGAGTTCAGGTTCAAATTGAAGTCCTAGGCAGGTAAAGACTGCATGCTTTAAGATAATAAACTGCCTCTCAATTCCATGAAATCATATCATTTCTAAGTCTGTCTGAGGCAATGATGGAAACCTCAGCTGAAATACCCAGTACATCTTACCAAACATTTTAGAAAAATTGTTTCTCTTCCATTTAAAAAAAGTTGACTGACACTAAAAATACAGTTAACATTGCATGAGTGAAAGGAATTGACATAATCTTCTAGAAGCTTGTATAAGGTAACCTATGTATATTTTATATTGTACTATATTTTATACATAGAATTCTACAGGGAGTTTCAAGGATAGTTTTGCCATGTGCAATTTTAACCTTGCACATGAGCTTTAGGACCTAACATTACACTTCCCATCCACTGGCAAGAAGCAAATTTAATCTGTTCTCCTTGTATGATACTCAGGCGTCTTATGCTCCCTACATTAATGAAGGTAGACTAATCGCTGCAATCCGCAAATGTCAAAATTTCAGTAGCTTACCACAGTAAACATTTCTTTCTTATTCAAAAATCCTTCAAATTGAGTTTTCCCAGTCAGTGGGTGGTTCCCCTTCAAGCTGTGACTCAGGGACCTAGACCTCTTTCATACTGTGAATGTGATCTCTTATCCTTAGCACATGGCTTCTAAGATCTACGGACCCTCTCAGGCAGAAGAGCAGAGAAAAAAAAATTACCTGCGGGAGGTCCTGTAAGCCTGACCTGGAAGTCTGCAGACTTAATAGCATTTTTACTATATACATGTCGTACATTACATACATTACAATGTCTGTACAACATACATTCGTTTGGCCAGAACTCAGTCAAGTGGTTAAGAAACTGAGGGTAGTCATCAGTCAGATCCATTCAACTATAACTTGCTTAATAAATAATAAACTATAACTTGCCTTCTTTGTCCAAGCTTGCTTTGTTTTCACAAAAACTGCACATCCTCCGAGCGACAGGTACGCTGAACAAGAAGTTATTTTGCCAGAGTTGTTCGTCAGGAACTTGCAGTCTACTGTGTCCTGTTTGAGCTCAAGCCGGTTAAAACCGGTTGGGACAGCCAACCCTCCAACTGGGCATGCGCAAGTGTCTGCCGTGACCTTTTTACCTCAGAGGGCCGAAAGCTCCGCCTTCGCTCAGGCCTCGCATCTGCCATTTTCTGAGCATGCGTCCCATGAAGAAGCCCGTAGTTCAGCTGCATCTGCACAGGACGATTACCTCATCTTTTTATTTCCAGTTCCCTTTCCTCACGACTCTACAGCTCAGACCACCCTGCTTCTCTATCCCATAAATGTCGGTCCCCTTATCTTCTGGGAGGCAGACTTGAGATTTGTTCTCCTTGCTTGTCTGCCTTGTGATGAACCCTTTCTCTGCTGCAAACCTCGGCGTCTCAGCATTTGGCTTGCTGCACTGCGGGCAAAGGAACCTGGTTCGGTAAGAGTTACACATATCTATAATAGAGGATGAGAAAAACAGGGTCATTCTATGCACAGGAAGGTTTGGTGACAAACTAGCTAGTTTGAGACATAGTCTCACTACCTGAAGACGATGTCTCATTTTAGAGTTCCAAATACTTTGAGGCCCAATCCAAATGCAACCTTCCTGGGAAGTTTTCTGGATTCTTCCAACAAAGATGTGATTTCTGCCATAGGTGAACTGTTAAACATGTTTAGAGGAGTTTGGTTTAGTTTGGTTTGGTTTTTATATTGCTCTTAAAGCATTTACCCTAGAGGCAAAATAGAGAGGTTAAGGCTGTGACTTAAGAGCCAAAGTCACAAGTTCAAATGTTTACTTATTAATTTCATGACATTGGAAAGTTTCTTTAACCTTCTGTGACTTAGTTTCCTTATCTGTAAAACAATACTCTCCTCAAAGTGTAGTTAAAAGGTTGAATTGGTATGATATATATAAAGCGCTTAGAAGAGTGTCTGGCACATGATGAGTACTTCAGTAAATGTTATCAATTATCTTAAATCTGCCACTTATTATCCATTTACTTATCTCATTACCGTTACTAAACGGTGGAACTCCTGAGGGTCATGATCATGCCTTATTCACTTTGGGATCCTATGTATTCTTTCTATAGTAGCTTAAGAATATTAGGCAATTAGATATTTGTTGAATAAAGCAAATAATTTCTTTGTTAGTCTTTTATAAAGATTTTATATGCACTGTCATTATAATATGGTGGAAAAGAATGCATCAAAACAAAATATATAATGATGCTTCATATTCAGTTGCAAAATATTAAAATATATTCATAATTCTCCCCATTACTTCATACAGTTTAGTACATAAATGTCTAATTAAATGTATAGAATGGTATTTATTATTGAGTTTTACCCTGTGTGCCCTTTATATTAATGTAAACTCTTGAACAGTGACCAAAAATCATTACAGCTTGATGTCTTTTCAGTGGCCAGAATGAAATGAATTGGTCTCAGTCCAAGTCCTGGTGGACAAGTGTCTAAATCAAAAAACACCAGCACAATTAGCATTACTTAAGTTAATAGTTTTAACCACTGAGGTCAAGGATAAAATGAATAATAAAATTTGAACTAACCTTGCAATAGACATCATAACTCCTTCCAAAATAGAGGTTGGATAAGCTTAAAGGATGCCTGCTAACTAGTTAATTTGTAGAACAAAAGGAAGAAAGGAACACCAATGAGACTGACTAGGGATTTATGTAATTTTATGAAAGCAAATTTTCTATAATACTTATTCCTTTTCACAAATAGCCTTAAAGTTTTCTTAATGAAAAATTAAATTCCTACCAAAACTAACAAGAATTTTCAACCTACTATTAATTTTGCAAATAAAACTGAGTATTTAAATACACACGTATTTGTTACATTCCCAACTCCTCACGTAGAAGAGTCACTGGTAAATTTATAGAAACTAGGAGGAACATAAATATTCCCTAGAGTCTTTACAGAAAGGTAGAAGAAATGAAATCTCTGGATCCAAAGAATTTCATCAAAGTATTTCAAAGTACAAAGGTTAAAAGTCTTTTTAGCAGCAGAAAGGTAAAACCTGAATATTCATCTCTTCATAGAATATTGGGATTCTCTGTATTTTAAGAGTCCAGACATTTCATTTTTACACATGAGATAATTTAAAGTTTGATAAATTGAGTTGATTAACCTAGAGTAACACAGTGATGTCTACTCTTCGTGTTGTCCTTAATGTCTACCCTAAAAGATTATGCAATATTAAAAATTCTTATATATGAATACAGGTGTATATGTGTGCATGTGTTTGACATTGTTCAAAGCTCTGGGAAAAACACCAGTGAACAAAATAGGCAAAACTCCCTGCTTTCATGAAATTTGCATTCTAGGGATGAGAGAGAGAGAAAATAAATGAGAAATATATTTAATAATGCAACAGTACAAGTTTAGGGAGATCAGTTTGCAAGGTGATGTGTTAGTTTGCTAGTGCTGTCATAACAATATACCACAGACTGGGTGGCCTAAACAGCGGAAGATTCTTGTTTCACAGTTCCAGAGGCTGAAGTCCAAGATGAAGGTATTGGCAGGATTAGTTTCTTCTGAGGACCTTAAGGGAAAGATCTGTTCCAGGCCTCTCTCCTTGGCTCCTGGCATCTTCACATTATCTTCCCTCCGTGCCTGCATCTTTGTCCCAATTTTCTCTTCTTATAAGGACACCATACTAGAGTAGAACTCACCCGAATGACCTCATTTTAACTCATTTACTTCTTTAAAGATCCTATCTGTAAATAATAACATTCTGAGGTACTAGGGCTTAGGACATTAGTATATAAATTTTGAGGGGCTCACAATTCAGCCCACAACAGGAGGAGGAGTGATATTAGAATTTTAAATGGAGTGATCTAGTCTGGTTTCAATGAAAAGGTGATGTTTGAGCAAAGGCATGAAGGAGATAATTTACAGAACAAAACAACTCAAATTGCAATCTTGTTTGTAATAAAAGCCAAATTTGCAATTAATAAAAACCAATTAAGGCTACTAAGATAAGAACAATGTGGTTTCACCCAGGACCCAAGAAAAGGCCTTAGCTTGGCTTCAGGAAGGTTCTAAAATCAACAGCCAGAAAGCCTCCAAGAACTAGGTGGTGCTGTGTTTCTCCCTGGCTTGTCTCTGCTTCTCTCTGCACGTCTGCTCCATTCTCTGTAGACCTCCTCTCCCTACTTCTCAGTCCAGCGATTAACAAAGGCTCTCCATGGTTTGTATTTAATACATATCCCATTTTCAGCTGTTTGTAGAGATTTAATAGCCGTTCCTGAATGCTAATTCCAAATTTCCAGGAGAGAAAGACCAATTGGCCCAGGTGACTGTGGACAAAGACCTAGGATCATGTAGAACAAAAATTCCTGCCTTTCTCTGTGGAAGGGCAGGATCCCTCTCCATGGAAGAAAGAGGAGGCTTGTGGGCAAAGTAAATGACTCCAAAATCGTCTATGACAGTAAAGTTTTCCTGTTCAGCTACTAGATACCACTTTTTAAAGAAATTATTTTAGTCCTTTTTCCACTGTTAAACTTTTCTCAACAAAATTTACCAACTCTTGTAAATTACTCTCTATATTTCTTCTCTGATGTGAAAAGGTAGAAAGAGCACAGGAAAGGGAGTCATAAAAATTAGGTGAAATGCTAGGTTTCACATTACATATCCCTGTGATCTTGAGCATGCTGCTTTACACCTCTCAACCAGAAAAGGCATCTCTTAAAGCTCTTATCACAATATAGTATAATTGCTTCTTTATTTAAATCTCCACTGACTTACTTAAAATTCATTTTTTAAAAAGTTTATTATTTTCTCACTGTGGTCCAGGCACTCTAATAAAACAAGGTATCCAATGGTTGTGAGGAGGTGGGGTCTGACCCATTATCTGCACTTAGGAATTACTATGGAGTGAGTATTTGTGCCTCCTGCACCCCAGCCCCCAAATTCATATGTTAAAATCCTAACCCCCAAGAGATGGTATTAGGAGGTGGGAGTCTTTGGGAGGTGATTAGTATCCGCATAAAAGAAGCCATGAAAACTCCCTCACTCCTTCCATCACCTGAGGTTACAGTGGAAAGATGATCAATGAGAAATGGCGAAATGGGTTCTCATGAGACACCAAATCTCCTAGCACCATGATCTTGGACTTCCTAGCTTCCAGACCTGTGAGAAATAAACATATCCAGCAGTTACAGTATTTTTATTATAGCAGCCTGAACAGACTAAGGCAGAAATTATTTACAGTTTAAAATTCCAATCCACTTTATGCAAACCTTCATTTATCTGAGTAAAATTTGAAGCAAAGTCCGCCTATAAAGGGAAGCAGGGAAAATGGAGATAGAAACAGTAAGTTTCCAGAGAACAGAAACTGAATTTTGCTACCTTAAATATTCAGGATTTCACATATTTTAAAAGACTAAGTAGTGATCTTTTATAGACCATGTACCCCATTCTCATATCTTGCATCTCTAAGCAACTCTTATGAGGGAAGTTTCAGGTGAGACAGATAACAGATGATTCCATGATAGACTAGTGAGTGATAAACACCTTGAAGATAGGACTGTGAGAAAACTATGAAATAAAAGCATTCTGTTTGTCACATACTATTTGTATTACAGAACCTTTTTAAATCTCAAAAGATGTTCAGCCTCCTTTTACCTCTAGATGGATTACCCAAAATTTCACATATAGTGATAGTTTTATTTTACCTCTAATTTCAGCCTCTAACCTTAACATTCATATCTCCCAAATGTAAGCAATCTATGAATAGCTACACAGTTTAGAGTTATTAATTAGAATAAAGTTGGCAGTTTGACTGCAGAGTTCAGCCTGTTTTCTTGTGATTCTTTAATGCGGTTGACTGCCTGCAAACATTTAAATGATTCCCCTGCCACTTGTCGATGTATTTAAGCAAATAGACTATTACAAGAACAAAGACCTACTTGGTTTTTCTAATTTGACAGACGATAAAAGAAGGCTTTCGCAGCTTTGTTTTATTTCTAAACTCATTTAGCACCAAGTGCACATCTACTTTGACTCTTTTGGAACTGGTTCATTATGAAAATGGTCTAATAAGGAGTAGTTGGACCTAGAGTTTTTATCCATCCCTCAAAGAGCCCAAGCTTGTTTCTCATTTCTTTATTTCGTAATTATGTTCTCTTTCAGCCCATTTTGTGGTCTCCTTCTAAACATGCTCTCTTTTACACTATGTTTCCTTTGATTTTGAATACCTCATTATATGTAGTGATTTCTATTACAGGTCTACAGTATAAAGTCATTAATTGATCGCTAGGTGTCTATTTTTCTCAAATAACCCACTGATAAATATAGGTACTTGCTCAAAAATCTCATCACCGCATATTAGAGAAATATAAGTAAAGGAACCATTAAATAAATGAGAATATAAAATATAAACATTTTGTAACTCTGAGGTTGAGCAATGCCCAAGCCAGAGGCTTACATGCAGATGGTTTTTTGGGAATGTGACTCCCGAAAGCAGATGTGGGGAGCAAGGATAGGAGAACGTAGATGGCGGGAAAGTAATTTAAGATTGCAGAATCTTAAAAATTGTGTCAGGACACCAGCTCTTTTACGTCTCTGTAGGTGGGACTTTTTCTTATGGTATCCTGCAGTTGTCTTGAATGGGCTCCTAAATACTGACTGTTAATTTTCAGAAATTTTGAAAGTTGATTTTCAAACAATCGGTAGTTTGAAACTGGCCGTGGTGGTGATATTTATACCACAGAACTGAGCAAACATTCCTCATCAGGGCAATTATTTTTATCTTCAGAGACACCATTAATGGGTACTTTTATCTCTTCTATCAGGGTCTACAGACTACAGTAACATTTTTGTCAAGTTTTATTCGAACACAGCTGCACTCATTAATTTATGTATTACCTAAGACTGCTTTTGTACTACAAAGCCAGATTTGAGTAGTTGAGACACAGATCATCTGGCCTACAAACCCTAAAATATTTACTATAGGGCTCTTTACAGAGTAACTTGCCAATTGCTGTGTTGAACTATGCTGCGTGAAGTGAAGTTCTGCCTGGGTGAAACAGACTCCTACAGCTGGATTATTCCGTTTACCTCTTTGCCTTTGCTTATTGATATGATAAGGAGTGTACTCTCACTCTTCCCTCAGGAAAGTTCATGCATATCTGTCCCAGTCTTGTGCTTTGTTCCCCATTTGTAGGTATACTTCTTGACTCCTTAAATATATCTGGCAACTCTAGAAAAATTTTAAACAGCATCAGATTTTAAGCTACTAGACCATTGTATAACCACACCCTAGAAAAACAGTGTAACGAAATTGTCCTTTCTGTGGTGCATTTCATCTTTATTTTCCTCTAGCACTAGACATATAGTGTGTGTGTGTGTGTGTCTCCTTTGTGTAGCTGTTTTGCATGACCCAGGGTCCCCATTATTCCATCCACTGACATCGGTATACCTCTGGTCCCTGAGAGCCAAGGGGCTACTTTGATATTTACACAATGATCTTAAGATTCTGCTTCTACTTGTTTTCTGGATCTTCACTGAACTTCATTTCCCCCTCTCCTGTTTCTTATGCCCATCATCCCACCTCTAAAATAAAATGTGCTTAGCTGATATGGACCAAAAGCAGTATATAAAATTTCTCCTTGATTCTTGGGCTTTTTATACATTTCAGTATTCTCAAGGATTTTTTTCTGTAATGTTATTTAATCCAATGTTTACATAACTATATTTTTAAAGCACAGCTGCTCTTTTCCAAATTTGACTGTTTCACTTATTAACTGCTAATCCCAATATTAATCATAATGGCTGATCAGAGTTTAATAAAATTTAAAAGCATGGGAAACTCCTTAAAGAATTGGATGCCAAATATAACTTATGCTCTGATTAAAATCTATATTTTTTCAAAAGATTAAAGTCTATATTTTTTTAAATTATTTTGATCCAAAATGCAACCGTAAAGACCAAAAAGTAAAAACACACCACGTTTTTACTTCCTTTTCTAAGATTCTAAATATTAGAGGAGAGCCATCTTTTTATAATCACCAGGAAAATAAAAAGAGATGAGTTACTTCTCCTCCTTTCATCATCAAAGTACATTTTAGGTGTTATATTTGTCAAGAATCTTACAATGAATGAAATATAGCTTAAACTAAATTAAGCAAAATGCAATAGACTCAGAGGTGAAACTGGGATACACTTGGCTAGATTCAAGAGTTTCTCTCTCTCTCTATCTACTTCTCTCCTCTGCTTCCCCCTCTGTTGGCTTTATTTTCAGGCTGACTTTCTACATATAACAAAAACCATGTTCTATAACAGTTTTAGCTTACATATTACCTGTTAGACACCAAAGAGAGGAAGAGCCTGTTTACCAATAGCTCAAGAAAAACTGTATCCTGGGGACTTTGATTGTCCCAACTAATAGGAACACATTTGTCTTTTCCTGACTTGATCAGTGTGCCTGGGGGTGTGACAGAGGGGGATGATATACTGTGGTTGGCCAGAGCTGGATCACATGATCACACTGTGGCATTTCAGAGAAAGCCAATTAAAAGCCTCAAAGAATAATAAATTCTCTTTTAAAAACACAAAAACAGAGGAAGGGGAAAAAGTGTCATTGTATCTACCAATGTCTTCTCTATGGACTATCAATAGCTGCTTATTTCTAATGGGAAAATTCCCATTATGATGGTGTGTACTGACATGAAATATAACTAAACATTGAGTACCATGGCTCTTCTCTGAAAGGATTTTTTCCATTTCAGATGGAAGAATAATGAATAAGTGGATGAATGAATGAATGAGTGATGAAATCTGGACTCATTTTCTCTGCCCAGGGTAATTTCTACATTTAAGAACTTCAAGGTCATACTGACCATTTGTCAGTTCTTAAAAGAGGTATAATCAATCAGAGTTGAAGTCATACTCCTATGTGACTCCTGTATCCACATTCCTGAAACAGGTCTAGAACCAGAAAAGCTAACAGAGAGAGTTTAGGCCTGAGGAAATGGTCAAGTTTGAGCTCAGTGGCAAAGTTCAGAAAAACATGAATGTTAAAGTCTTTCTTCACATATCCATTTAAAGACAAGGAAGTTGTAATCTGATGGTTCTCTTGAAACTTACGAATAGCTGGATTTTGTAAATTCTCTCATGCTTCAATGACATAAAATTCCAATCACAACAGATATGTTACAATAAAAATTCTACTTTTTTACCTTAATCAGCATAGAACAATCCCTGATTTATTTGCCCAATTTTTGCAATGTTGCTTTGAGCAAGTCACAAATCACCTGTTTTTTGAACTATTTTCCATCCTTCCTCCCAATACTTAGCTCTTTACCTTCCCTATCCTCTCTTTGCCGTCTCCAAATTCTATCCAGATTGGATGAATCTATTTGCTTGCCAAACACAGCACTCAATTTTAGCATTTATTTCATTAATTTGTAATTATGAGTGTATGGGTGTGCATTTCCTCTAATAGATGGTAATTATTTTGAGAATGTGGCCTCATTAATAATTGTATCTCTAGTTCCAAATCCAGTGGAAGAAGAGCAATTATTCAATAAAATAATTTAGTTTATTTCCAAATTTTCAAATGGAAGTATGTGTGTGTCATATTTGGAATAAAATAAATTTTAATTTAGAAAGAATAGGAAGCTTTCATAAGTATTCTTATTGAGACCTCTTGGTACTTGAAAGGCCTTAGAGATTACTTTCTATAATTTCAAATTCTAACTGTAAGACTTTTCTTTCCCTAATATAAGAAGCCATGATTCTTTCATTCTCTCTCTGTCTCTCACCGTCTCTCTCTCTAAGACAAAAGAAAAAAATAGTATATTCTGTGGATAAAGGCAAAAGTGAAGGATGAGTAGAGAATGAGCAAGTAGAAGAGTAGAGAAAAGTAGAGAGATGGTCACACAAGCAAATATTTTGCTTTTGATGGAATTTTACATATTATCATTGTGGAGTCAGTTTGATCCTATGTGATGTGAGAAGGAAAACCATTGTTATCTTTACTTAACAAATCAGTAACTGGAAAATTAGAAAGTATGGAACTAGAGCAGGTTCATGAGTCAAGTTAATACATAGTTCAGCCTGTAATGTGGAGCAGGATTATAATTACAGTGAAGTATTTCAATCTCCTTCGCTTACTATTAAATTATATTTGATAAACATCACCCCCTTATGCATCATTTTTTTTTCATTTTGAAACAAGAATTAAATAGCACCCACCTGATAAAGTCCTGGTGAGGAAGAGGAAAGAATGCATGGGAAGCACTGCTCAGTAAGAAGTGTTGTTTTGCGGTGTGACCAGTTCAGCAGCTTTATCTACTTTGCCATTCCAACCTGCCTTGTTTAAGAAAATGTTCACTTGGAAAAGACAGAGCAAAAGTGGAAAATAACCATATGTTGAACTTGCAGAGACGTAAAAGGAAAGGCACTAAAAAACCTGGTCTGACAATTCATTCTACAGATCAACAAGAAGTATTACTGGGTGAGAATGGATTGATCGCCATGGAAAAAAGGATGTGTGGCTCAGGTGGTGAAGCAGCCTCAGGGTCAGATGGGCAGGGAGAGAATTTATAAATATTGAAAACCACTTTTCCCTTGAAAAGGACAAGTGGAAAAATCAGGACCTATGCTAGCCAATGTGAGGAAACTTTGCAGCCTCATAAAAAATTTTCTATATTGAAATCTAGTTTTAAGGACTAGGACACTAAAGTACAAATTTTAAGAAAAAAATACTGGTAACATTGGTGCATTTTTCATATGCAAATTGCTTGATATTTACAGACCTCTAATATTTGAAACCGAAAAGTTACTATAGACATTTCTGTTAGGTGTGAGGTGTGAGGAGAAACTCTGTGTAAGCTAAGTGTTAGCAATTTTCATAATCTGTCAGAGTCCTTCCAGACCCATAAGTGTTACCATTTTCTATTTCATTTAATATTTAATGAATATTAACTTTAGATTCATTCTAGTTCTCATGAATCAACAATTCTTCCATTTTTAACAAAACATTTCTGATACTTATTTTTATCATAATTACTACTATTATTATTTGAAAGAAACTGTTGGTTCTCCCTTCCTTTACTTATCTATTATATGATGAATCCTAAGATGAATAATATGCAAATACTTCTAGTATCTTGCACACACCCAAGTCCTGTGATCACAAACAATGCTGTCTTTGCTCCTTCAGACTCTCCCCACCAAAAATCCTACCTTGTGCAATCCAGTTCTTTTGAGCTGCAGAATCTAACGCTGTGCAGAGAAAGAAAAATTGTGAGAATGAGGGAAAAAAAACTTGCCACAAGAGACCAAGCAGATACATATGATAAACCTGAGAAGAAAAGAGGAGGGAAGAAGCCACATGTGCTAGAGAAGCAGGAAGAGAGAGGGATATTTCTTGATGTTTGGGTAGTGAAGGTAAATGAAACCCAGAGTGAGAAAAGATTATGACTGTATATTGAGTTTTTATTAAAGTGACCTTTATCATTCAGACACTGGCGTTCTCTGGACACATGGGTCCAGGAGTGAAAAGAGATACATTTGGATGGCTCATCTAAGAGTTTGAAATAATCCTGGGATAAAAATCAGGACTGCTGAGAATTTAGCATGATAATACAATCAAGTTTAAGAAATTTGAGTCTTTATTAGAAGAAGAGTTCTAAGTTCACCCTTGTGTGGTAAGTGAGTGGCTTCTCCCCATTGCTCCATCATCAATACCAAATCTTTGAAGGGCTTGGTGTTAAAAAGGGACTTGTTTTTTTTTAGAATTTTGTTTTAAAGTTTTGAATTATGTATGTATGTCATTTGCCAAAAGAATTTGGAAAATAGGCAAGAGCTGCTCGGAATTTACAGAGAAATGCCATCATTTTTAATTAGTCTTCAAGTTTTGCATTGGGATTTAAAGCTTTAAAAACAGTGTATCTATAAAGGGACTAAGTCCCTTGAAGAGGGGTAGGCAAATAATGTCTCAGAAGCTAAAACCAGCCCACTGCATGTTTGTTTATTTGTTTTTCTACCTGTCATGAGAATTGTTTTTATTTTAAGTGGTTAGAAAAAATACCAAAAGAAGAATTATATTTGGTGACATGGGAAAATTATATGAAATTTAAATTTCAGGGTCTATTATAAAGTTTTACGGTGACATAGTAACACTCATTCATTTACATATTATTTATGGTTGCTTTCATATCACAAGGCCAGAGCGGAGAATTTGGGATAGAGACCATATATGGCCTGTACCACTTAAAATTTTTATGAACTGATCCTTAACAGAAAAAGTTTGCCAAGAGTAGGGAGGGTATAGCTCAAGTGGTAGAGCACATGCTTAGCATGCACAAAGGTCCTGGGTTCAATCCCCAGTACCACCTCTAAAAAAATAAACAAACCTAATTACCTGCCCCCAAATAAAATAATTAAATAATACAGTGATAAATAAATAAAATTTTAAAAATAGCTAAGGTGCTATATTTTTTAAAAAAGAAAAACTTCGCCAACCACTGTACTGAAACAAGAATAGAGTAGATAGCACTTCTGCCTCTCCCAATTTCATAGATGTACATAAAGCCAGGGAAACGTATTTGGTTTCATGGATAGGCAGTATTAACTCTCGTGGATAATTCCACAAGGGACTGGGGAACAAGACATGGAGTCTCAGAAGTAAGTTAAAATGGAAGTGATTTAGAGTAAAGAAGTCATACATTCTATTGAAATTCCCTGCTCTTTCAGAATCTCCCACATTCTCACTGTTGGTGAAGCAAATCAGAGCTAAAGAGGAAAATAAGGACAAATTAGAAGCTTTTCAGGAAATCGGATCAACTAAAGAAATTCAAACTGAAGTAGAGAATAAATCTGATAAACCAGAAAGGATACAAGTGTCTCTGCCTTTAAAAGTTAAAAAATTCCAGAGGGCTGAAATAAACAGTTTCCCTAACCTTACTCAGTGGACTCTGCTAGTTACAGGCCAGGACTGGACCTAAGGAGAATACTGTGCTTGCATTCAGAATTCAGTTAGGATAAAATTGCATTCAGAACTCAGCTGGTTACACATTTGCTCTGGTTTTGGCAAAGAAAACTATCTTTCAGTGGTAAATAACAATATTGTTATAAAGTAAGCAGAATTAGTTTTTCAAACTACTGTTCAGTGACATCTGGAAAGTGCAGGAAATTATTGGCAAGTGCCCTTCCTCCAGCCTAATGTGGAGAGTAGGGGAGACTGTGATAAACCCAACAAGGCTCTGCTTGGCGATGTTTCTGGATTTTCTCCAGGTAAATTACACAGTACTCGCCAAGTCCTCCTCCTCTGCTCCTGGTAAAAGAATGAAAAGAGGGAGTCAGTTTGTCAATACAAGGATCATCTGAATGTGCCATTTACATATCGGATTTGCCTTTGAAGGCATCTGTAAGGATGGACCAGGGTCAATATGTTACAAGGGTAAAAAATTTAACTCATAAATTTCCCCATTCTTTTTATCTCATTAAAGAGAATGTCCTCTTTCCCTATTTAGTTTCCCCCTGATGAAGTATGTCTTTGTCAGAATATCATGATGCAGAATCCGATAATAGAGAGAAAGAAGAAAGAAGTAAATGTAGTAAGGAAAGCCTTTTATGAGACACTAAAATTACCTACATAATAGAAGTAACTAGACACTCAAAAATAAATCAGGAAAAATCTGCATTGATTGGGAGGTATTGAAAAGGGGGATTTTATCACTTATTTATACTCAATATATTTTGAGGCATTGGTTTTAGAGAAAGACAGACTCCAAAGCAATTTAGAGTAGAAGAGAATTAGACAAGAAAAGAGGAAATGAAAAGTTCCAAAATTTGGATATCAGAAGTATCATTACATTTAGTTTTCTGCATACCTATTTGAATATGATCATGCATAAGATGGAATCTGGAGTTCTAGGATTCATAGTTTGTAATATACTTTTACCATGTAGAGCACTTATTCAGTAAGTAGTTTCTGCATTAGGTCTTTTATCTGGAATAGTATTTCATTCATGGGGTGAATCAAATTTAAGCCTAGGTGACTGGCCATAGAATTTCACTGCACCCTAAAGATTTTTGGTTTACTGGCTTTAGGTATCTTGGGCATCACTTTGCTTTATATTAGTGTTAACATCATTTTTTCTATAAATTTTCAATCTGATTTGTAAACATTTAGCCATACAGCCTCATTTTTTAGATGATGCAACACTATTCATTTTTCTTGATGGACAGTAGACTCTCAGTTTTCTCTGCTCTTGGAAATAACTTGACAGCATATTTCCCTCATGCTCTAAAAGGATGATAAATATAATCAGTGCACAGTGAAATATTTATGTGCATAACTTTGTGCATTGTCAAAGTATCTGTTAGCACCACTTAAATAAAAGTTTAAAATGTTGTGTTTCTCTAATCAGACAAAGAGTATGTCACAAAATCTTTAAAATGTAAAGGACTCACACATTTTGGGTGGCACTTTGATGCACTGGTGCAGCAATCTGACAAAATTGTCTCCAATCAGACCTCCCACAAGTGAGGAAATAATTTATGCTCAAAGACTGAACACTACTTTTTTATTTCAACCTGGAAAATACTGTTTTAAAAAATGTCTTTTAGAGATATCCTGCTACTGAATAGGAGGGTGAATATAAGTGAAGAGCAAATATAGTCAAAAGAATGACTTTTGATGAGTGGCAATTACTTACTCCTCCACTGAAGAGAATTATGTCAAAGAATCAGCAAAACAGGGTCCATAGGCACTCATTGAACTCAACAGTCATTTATTAAGTATCTTCTTCATGAAAGGCAATGTACTAGGTGGATGTAAAGATGAGAAAACCACAAGTTGATGTGAAATAAACATGCCAGTTTCTCCATTCTAATGCCAAATGTGCTAGAGAGCTACAGTGTGCTATTAGAGAGGGAGAAAATTATGCCGACTATGGGACTGAGGACGACTATATGCCACCTGTAGGTTTAAGTTGAGACTTCAAGAATTGTGACCAGTTGTGATATTGGGGGAATAAGTAATTGAGCAAAAGAGAAAAGGCACACAGGAAAGGAGGTAGGGAGGAAAGGTATGAGTGAATTAATTAGAGGAACTAAGTCCGAAGACCTCCAGAGATTGAATTAATAGAACACAGGGCACAATGCTCAATGCTGTAAGACTTGGGTAAGAGAGTTAAGGTTGGAAAGTCTTCATTTGGAACATCTTCCTGCAATGTTATGTCCCTAAGTGATACTGAAAATTCAGAATAAAAGGTAAGTTTTCAGGAAAAGTAAATTGATTCTGTTTTGAAGATGTTTTATTTGGGTTGACTATAGGACATTCAACTAGAAATAACCAGCAAGTAGTTTAAAATCCTAGTCTCTGGAACACATGAGAAGCTTCAGTTAATTATTCATTCAATGAATAGACATTGAGTATGTATAATATATCAGGCACTATGGTGGACACGGAAGGTATAAAAATTAATTAATATGACCCCACCCTTTTGAGGCTTCCAACCTAATGGTGGAGTTAGACCTGTAAACAGACAATTACAAATCATTATGACATCTGGTCTCCTTAAAAACAAAGGAGTTATATACAAAAGTCTATAGAAGGAAAATGGAGGAAAGAGGGGACACACAACTCCACCTGAGAAGGAGAAGGGAAAGCTGACTGCTGACTTCAGGATTAATGCAGGGTGACTGTAGGGAAGGCCAGCCCTGTCTTCTTACTCTTTTTGGCTAGAACTCCTCTCTATGGTTACATCCTGCTAAGAACTTGCAAAGTGGTACCGCATCAAGATAATTCTCCTGCATTTAATATATTTCTACACTCATCCTTATATGAACATCTGCACCTTCCACTTTGCAATGAAAAATTTTCTCATAGGACTGAAGTACGTAACAGGACATTTTGTGTATACACACACACACACACACACACACACAGTTTCTGATAAAAACTTTTCTCCCCTTTAACTCCAAACCTACACATGTAATTGTCTATTTGTAATCTTTACTTGATCACAAACTTATGATATTCAAAAAAAGTTTGCTGATAAACCTTCCTACCTCTCACCTTGCATAACCATTTGCTTCTGCCTCAAGATTCCTCATCTCAGTAAATTGTGCCTTTGTTCTTCTGGTTGCTTAGGTAAAAAATATTGGAAGCTGTTTTTCTCACATGCTCACATCCGAAATGGTCTCTCTGATTCTGCCTTGGCTCTCAGGGCAGGATTTAGGGTGATTTAAAAAAAATCTGATCTAGTTATTCTCCAACCATCTCATCTTGGTAAAAGCCAAAAGTCCTCACCATAATCTATAGGGCCCTAAAGATATCTCTGATCTCTTCTCTTGAATCATTGCAGGCAGACACTGCAACATCTCAAATACAACAAGCATATTCCCTTCTCAGGGCCTTTGTACTTACTGTTTCCTCTGCATCAAATGGTCTTTCCCCAGACATCCCTATACTTACTCTCTCCCCTCCTTCGAGACTTTACTTAAATTTCTTGTTTTTAGCAGACAGAACCTACTGGGATCATACTCTCTAAAAGTTAATCTCGTTCCTCTCACATCCACACATACAATACACTTCCTCTATTTTTTCTTTATTTTGTTTTACTTTTTAATACATACCACTAGAATGTAACTTCCATGAGGTCAAAGTTTTATCCACTTTTTTTTTCACTGTTATATCCTTTGTATCTAAAACAGTGCCAGAAACAGAGGAGGTGACCAATAAATACGTCAAAGTCATATTTTTAAGCTAAATGAATTATAACTCTTGAATAACTGCTAAATGTATTCCTTTAATAGGAAGGAAGGAAAGAAGGAAGGAAGGAAGGAATTGGAAATAAAGGAGGAATGGGAGGAAAGAGGGAGGGGAGAGAGGAAGAGGAAAAAAGAAAAGAACAAAGAGAGGGAAAACATTTTCCAAGACAATTTACAGGATATCCATGCAAGACACTTGCTCACAGTACAAGAGTCTCACTCTCAGATCTTCCTGCCTTAAGCTCATCTAGAGCTTAAAATGAATGTAGGACCGAATTATCAGAGATGTTGAAATTAAAGAAAGAATGCACATATGATAAACAAAAGGAATCCAAGAGGCAAATTTTGCTTAGGATCAGTTAGCTCCTCTGTAACATTTGACTTTTCCCAATTACCAAATTAGAAGTCATCACTCCATTTTTTTCATTTTTCTCAACATTATTCTGTGTATAAGCCTCTAACAGTACTGCTGGAAGCCAGAATAACTGATTTCATGTTTTCAATTACTTCTACCTGACTGTGAAATAGAAGGCCATGATAGAGTTTCATTTATCTTTGACCCCCCAGTCTAGCATGCCACTTATCATATGGTAAGTCATCAATAAATGTTGACTGATTTTAATTGCGTGGGGAATACAGAAATGTAAAGAACAACCTCAGAAGTACAAACTTACTCAACTTTAACATTAATAGACACCTCTAGCCCTCCTTCCCCATCCTGTCCTTTTAATATGGTCAGATTTGAATGAGGTAATAAACACACATACATTTTTTTTCCTATGTAGCAATGTCCCCACGTTCTCAGTCTTCTATGTCACCCTTCAACCTACCCTGAAATTGAAACATTATTTACCTAGAGACTATTCCTTAATGACTACTAGAAATCCAGTCCCTTCTACCAGTAGTTTCGGTATTTGCTGTTCATCTCTGATCAGCGCATGCCCATTGCTCAAAAAGTTGTGGGTCTGTTTGACTCACTTTTCACTACAAAATACACATACCAACCTCTCCCGCTGTCATTTAAATTACCACTCATCTAAGACCTTTGAATTGAACATTCTAAGCGTCAGGAAATAACATAACAATAAAATTAAAATTAATCCTCAAGTCTGGAAGATCTCCTCTTACTCTATGTCCCTGGTGGTTGTCCTTCCCCTTCACCACAATTTGTCACCATGATCCTAGAGCTTACCTCTTCAGTTAGAGACCCCTTCCTAAATTCTCTCTTCATTAAGTCCCTGGACTCCACATCTGATCTGAGTCCTCACATAACAATAATTATCTGTACAGAGATAGCCCTACTTGAAACAATTCCACTGTGAAACAGATTTGTTTAGCATCCTAGCCTGAAACATTTGCTTTCGGATTATTCTCAATTTGAGTGTCTCTATAGAAAAGTAGAATTATATTTTTGGTATTTACCTAACATCTGCATGACTAGAAATACTCTCAAAAGTGTTAGCTTCTAGGAACAAGGGAGAGTCTGTGATAAAAAATTATGGCTTCTATCCTTAGAGCTATTGAGAGTTCAGGAATATCAGAGTTCAGTCTCAACATATTCAACAAATTAATGTAAGCACAGCGATTAAAATTATGGCTGTATTAAGTAGTAGTAAGCATTGACGACTCTACAACTTAGTGCCAGGGAAAGTAGGACCACTTATAAATATCCTCAAACATTCAGAAACTCACTCTGAGTCCTGGAATTATTGCAGTGAGGTGCCAAAAACAATTTTTGATAATATACGTTTCTGAGTACTTATAAGGATATAAACCTGATTGTCCAGTGAATGAATGGTGATAATTTTAAATTTGAACTGAAGTTACTTTCCTAAAATTTCCATTTACTGAAACTTTCCAATAAATAATAATTGCTTTGGGTTATATTTTGAGAATTGCACGCTCATACCAGTTGCTTTGCTTAAATGTGTTTGAATCTTCACAGCCCTTCAAGGTGGGTCTTTCCTGTTTTTTTCAGGCAAACGGACATAAGAAAACATTTAATGGCTCTAAGGCTCATGCTCTCAGTCCACTATACTATACTGCTCCAAAGAGAGTGAACAGAATAAACCATTTACTAGACTGATCCATGAAACATTGAAGAATCCCATGAAGTTAAGAATAATACAAAGTGTAGCCTGAAGATAATTATTGCAGCTCAAACACATATTAATTATCACAGAGACATCTTTATCACTAGTCAATGTTTCTCTTATCTTTGACATTGTGCTTGTATATACTTCATAGGCAAGTGAATTCTAAAATTTTCTTCTAGCCACATTCTGTCATATGAATGATCCATCTCTTGCCTAGTCTTTCAAATCACATTTACAAAACACATTATCTATACTTTTTTCTCAAATAAATTTTAAATATAATCCATGTTCATCAAAAGTTCTTATTTCATTCTTACTACAAACAAAGAAGGCCTCTTATTTCTGCAAAGCTATTTGTGAGGGGTGAGGGGAAAAGGAGGGGTTAATTTGAAGAGTTTTACATCACAAAGGTCATCCATAGAGCAAAGATTAAGAACCTCTTTAAAACAAAATTCAAAATGAAATCTTTCTTGAGATCCAAGGCTAAGAAAATATCATTTGTTTTAACAATGTATTAAATAAAATACTTAACACACTAGTATGCACAGGTGATACTTACTAAATACCATTTTAGTACTATGATTTGTAATGAATTTAAACAAAGCTTGCCGCAGACTATGGTGAATTTTCACAAATACCTATTTTTAGCATTGTCACTTAAATGAATTACTTTAAGATTTATGAAACGTCTTTTAAAAAAATATCTCTTGCTTAGTGTTGCTTCTATAGTGTGTTCAAGTGCTAACAGTATTAAATAATTAATTGTTTTTTTTAATTTCCCAGATTCCTGTAGGCATTTCTCATATACTCCTATGAATAGTTAAATGCAATCCAAAAATCAGATACTTACATATTTTGCACCTAATTCAACTGAGCTAGAAAAAGAATTTAATTTTTCCCAATTTCTTCTCAAATTAATTGTATGTGTTTTAAAATGAAGTAAGGGGTCAACTTGGTTAAGACTACTTAAAAACTAAAATAAACACAAAGAATTCTGAATTTCAGTTAAAATGTTATAGGTTGCAGTAGAAATATTAAAACTTCCTCCTTTAATATTTAAAAAAATTAAATGTTTTTAAATATTAAAAAAAATCTAAAGGCACACAGGAATTAGTTTTCGTAGTGTACTATAACTGCTGAATTTTGCACATTTCCTAAAAGCATATTAATTTTTCTATTGACTGAGTTTGTTCAGAGACTTCATTTATCCTAGTGTGTACTCATTTTTTTTAAATTGAAGTATAGTCAGTTTACAATGTTGTGTCAATTTCTAGTGTACAGGGTAATAGTTCAGTCATACATATACATACATTTATTTGTTTTCATAGTCTTTTTCATTATAAGTTACTACAATATATTAAATATAGTTCTCTGTGCTATGCAGTATAAACTTGTTGTTTATCTATTTTATATATAGTAGTTAGTATCTGCAAATCTTGAACTCCCAATTTATCACTTCCTATCCCCTTCCTGCCCTGGCGGCCATGTTAGTATGTGAATAGATTTTATTTCTGGTCTAGATCTTAAACTGTGCACTACAGACGTATCCTAAAAATGATTCAACAAAGCAAATAATATTGAGGGTTCCAGCTTTCCAGGTTTTAAATGCTGGATTAAAGAATGACTAATAAACACTAAATAAATGAGGGAAGATCCAAGGAATATATAACCCATATTTATCATGATTAAATATGCTTTACGGTTTATGCTTTATGAACCTCTTATATCTGAGATGCCTGGGGCTTGCAGTCTACTTTATTTTACAGTAGGCAAGGCAAAGAAAGAATGACATTTTGGTTGGCCTAAGCCCCCATTCAATACTAAGGGAAAAAGTATTCAACTTCATACAGATGAAAGAGACTGAGCTTTGGAACTGACAAATCTTTGTTCCAATCCTGCGCATGCCCTTTGTTAACTTTTGGAAATTAAATAAGTTCTTTAATTTATTTTAACCTGAGTTTCTTCATTCATGAAGTGATACACTTGTAGGTATTCCTACGTATATAGGAATTGTCAAGGAGGGGGAGATTTCTCCCTCTACCACTCTTGAGAGCTTGTGGCGGGACTAATAGAAAAACATTGACACAGGAAAGATTCACAGGAGAAGAAGAAGGAAGTTTTAAATTCATGAACACAGAGGTGCCATTGAAATGGAGCTAAGAAGTGGCCAAAGCAGGCAGCTTTTATACGTTTTAGACAAACAATAAATTTGCAAAAAATTGACAGGACAAAGAAACTTGGGGTTTGGGTGCTCAGTTAGTGAAGAATCTAAACAGAGTTGGGGCTTGGGGTAGTAAAGTAACAGGGTTTGCTTATATAGGCTTTCCAGCTCTAAATTCCCTATCTCTGGTGATAAGAGTGTCCATCCACCTCTGGATGCAGAGAGTGCACCTTTCATATGAGATACTTATTTTTCACTTTCCGGGGGACAGGGGAGGGTCATGGTTTCCCTCCTGCATAGGCTGCTTCTCAAGCAACTTCAATTCAAAGTAATCAGTATGCCATTGTGGCATATTTTGGGGTGACCTGCTATGATCGCCAAGAGAATACAAATACGTATTTAAAACTCTTGGTCTATAGTAGGCATTCAATTCCTGGACAGCTTGACCCTCCATTGATAAATATTCTTTTCAGCAAATCAAAACAGTTAATTAACAGCGAACAACGTTAACCAAATCTGAGGTATGTGTAAAATGACTAAAACTCATAGTGTGCTCTGCCTGTTGGAATCAAATCCCGCAACGAATGTTTCTCATTTATTTAGCTAATACACAAGTGTTATGATAAATTCCTCAAACAGTTGCTTTCATAGTGGGTTCTGCCAGGTCTTGTCCTGGATATGACTCTTACTTAGATGCTGAAGACGCTTTTGCTTGGAGCACATTTCAGCCTTACATGAGGGGAGCCTCTATCTATTCATAACATTGCTAGTCCCTTTTCTTTGCTCTTTCTGAAGCAATTCTTGCTCATAAAAATTAGAAAGTGTGATGTGTGTGTAAGTGTATGTCTCCTTTCCAGCCTCTTTCATCAACAATGCCAGTCCTTACCTTCCCTTTCACGGAAAATTCTTATTTTCCTTAATTTTCTTGTGCATGCTTTGAAGTATATGTGACTTTATTTTCTTGTGGTCTTTATATCCTGTTTGAAGTTCATTTTCCAGATTGAGGATTCATACAAAAGAAGTATAGAATTTCTAGGGGTGCTCATGAATGCACTTAGTGAAATTATGTAAGATATGTGTCACTGCTAAATCTGACTCACTGAGATTCAGTTAAAAGGTCAACTCCACCATTAAAGTTTCCCTCATTAGCCGAGTCCTCCTCAAAACTCCAATGGCAATTTATAACACTCTCACCTCATATACTTGGCCTTATATTACAGTTTTGTGTGTACATGGCTTCATTTTTTTAAGCACCTGGGAACAGCATGAAGAAAAAAGAACATGGACTTTGGATATCACACAAGCTCAAGTTGAAATTCCAGTCTCACTATTATTGACTGTGTGGCCTTAAAAGTTACCTTAATCTTGGCTCAATTACTTCCATACTGTTTGACACTTAATTTCTCTATGCCCAAATCTTCTCATCTATAAAATGCAGAAAACAATAGTTTTTAGTTAATATACAAATATTGTGATGAATAAATGAGATATCTCATGTTAAATGTTTAGAACAGTTACTGGTACATGATAAATGCATTAAAATATTAACTTTTATAATAATAAGAATTATATTATATAATTATTCTTATTATCAAAATCTCCAAATTTGATTTTTAAAATATATATAACCATACTTTCTTTTCAGGGATACTGTATGAGTTAAATGTAATATTTTATGAATAGAATGTCTAGAATATTTTCTGACAACTGATGTATATTTTGTAAATATAGTACTATTTTCTACCTCAAACACTAATTAAAATCTAATTTTCTTCAAAACAGATAGAATGTTTTACTCATTTTTGAAAGTCTTAAATCTTTTTGTACATAATTGGATCTCAATAAACGTTTGTTGAATTAAATTAAATCAAACTGAGTCAGATAGAATTGACCCGAATAGCATTCTACGAAATAAATTTTTGTTGGTGGCCCTAGTTTTTATGAGCAATCTTCAGTGGTTTATCATTTCTGATTTTGAGAATTTGCAGTTTCTGACAAATAGTACTAACATTTGCTATTCAGTTTTATCTTTTGTTGTTGTTGGGGGAGGTAATTAGGTGTATTTATTTATTTACTTATTTATTTAAAGTGGAGGTACTGGGGATTGAACCCAGGACCTTGTGCGTACTAGGCATGCACTCTATCACTGAGCTGTACCCTCACCCCTGCTATTCTCTTTTAAATAATTTGAATATTTCCCCTCTTTCTCCAGTCATGTGGAGAAATCTGTTTTTTTTCTTAAACCTAAAGAAAATAATTTGCTGAAATTCATGGAGAATTTAAATGAGAAGTATTCTATATACTCAACATCAAAATCCAGAAATACCTAAAGGAAAAATGATAAGTTTGTGAAACTATCACGTGAAGAAACTTTAACCCATTTAACAAACAATTGTTGAATGCATAGTATATTTACTTCAAGGATGGACATTATGGGCAACAAAGACATTAAAGAAATAATAATTTTGTATTTTTAATAGGTAACAATATTTTAAGTGAAACAAGGCATGTAACTGAATGAAAAATTTGTTGATTCTTATGGTATTCATGAAACAAAGTACTTCATGAATCCTGAAAATAAGAATATTTCCAGCTGAAAGTGAGAAAAGACTAAAACAATGTAGTATCTGAGCTGTCTTAAAGGAGGTATAAATGTATTGACAAGTCAAGATGGAGAGAAGAGTACCAGCAGACTTTCCAGAGTGAAGAGAGTCTTAGTGAGTTGAATTATGTCCTGAAAAAGACAGGTTCCAGTCTTATCCTCTGGTACCTATGAATTGACCTTATTTGGAAATAGGATTTTTGCAGTTGTAATCAAAGTAAGTTGAAGTCATCCTCGATTAGGGTGGGCATGCTATCCAATGGTTGGTGTCCTTATAAAGAGAAGGAGATTTGGAGATGCTTGGATACACCCGGCAAATAAAGCTTATTCCCTCTGACTATGGCAGAGATTGGAGAGATGCAGCTATAATCCAAGGAACACCAAGGATTGCTTGCACCCACCAGAAGGAAAGAAGAGGCAGAGTCTTCCCTAGAATCTTCAGAGGGAGCCTGACCCTGCTGACAGCTGGATTTCAGACTTCAAACTGTGAGGCAAGTTTCTATTGTTTTTAAACCCCCAAGTTGTGATTATCTATTATAAAAAGCCCTAAGAAACTAATACAATGGTCAAAAAGATGTCTTCAACAGTTTACCTCTTCTGTCGGAGTGGACTTTAATGAAGATAATTTGAGCTTTAATCCTAATTTAAATCCTGAATATGTCATTTTTACTAGATGTGTAGCTGTGGGTAAATTAATTAACTTCTCCTGGCCTCAACTTCACTATAAAGAGGATATGATGATTCCCACCTTACAAGTTTTTTTAATTTTCTTGTGGATCAATTGAGATAAAGTGTATATGTTATCTGATACACAGCAGATATTCAATCAAGATTAACAGTGATAGTGTAATTAGTGATGACTTTTATACAGGAGCTATTGCTGATTGCAATTACCAAGAGCACTGATGGGGGCATGATAATTAATAAAATAGATAACCTCAGAGTTTAAATTATGCCTCGTTTAAATTTACTTAAGATTTTGAAGATCTAATATGTACCTGTGACTTTTAAAATTTTTGAAAAGTCAAGTTTTTCTTGGAAAACAGGTAAGTTACTAGATACACCAGAATTTTTTTTTCTCTTTCTTCATAATCACAAGCGATACACCTGACTGTAACTATCATGTTTGATTGGCATTGGTAGTAGTCAGACAATATGATTAAATTAACACACGTTATTTTGTAGCCGGGTTGGCAATATGTTGGTATTATATTAAATAGTATTAGATATGGTACAAGAAATGGACACATTTCTGGGTACTGCATACAATTGTGTAACTTGAGGAGTCGCATAGTCCCAGCTTTGTTCACGTTTGATAAATAGAAGACAACAGTACACGTGCTTTGACCATGCTTCTCAAAATAAGGTTTAGAAGGTAGGTACAGCACTGTGCCAGGTGACACCTGGCAACTCCACCAGATAAACAGTATAGATGTTATAAGGCATATTTTAGGGAGACTTCTAAAAGGAATTAAGTGTGTAATACCAAAGCAAGCACAACAATGAACAGAGTTAACAGTGCGGGTTCTAAAGCCAAAGAGCCTCAGCTCATTTTCTTTGGCCATTCATTAACTTTGTGAACTTGGGCAAGTTTCCTAACCTAGGTATGCCTCGGTTTTCCTCATCTATAAAGTGGGGGTAATCATTAGTATCAAAGTGTTTAATATGAATATTAACTAAGCTAAAACAGGTAAGCCACTTAAAAGTATAGTGCCTGACACCAGAGTTGGATTTACCATGAAGCTGTAAACCTTAGCGTTGGGTTTGTTTCTTTGCCGTGCTCATTTCAAGCCTTGGGAGGCACACTTGTAATGTTTCACAAGCTCACATCTTTTTATAAATATGCAAAAATAAAACATTTATCTATAATCTCTTAAGACATATGTCTTTTTCCATTCTGATTCCCTTTTCATCAGCTTTCTTTCATGTCGAATGAATTGGAGTGGCCCTGGTCATTCAGAACCAGCTATGGGTAAGCTGAGTTGGGGAGTAAAGGTGTTGTAGAATAGCTTGCATGTATAGTTAATGTACTACTGACTATCCTGGTGAAGGAATGTATTCCAGGATTACTCCTTGCATACTGTACTGATTTGTCCAGTGTCATAACATGATGGTACAGGACAAAAGGATGAACTTACACTGAAGCACCTGGCAGTGGAAGTGTGTGGGTAGTTGAGAAGAAACAAGGTTTGAATATTTGCAGCCAGAATCTAGTTTCTAGAAACTTCTTCCAAGTCTTGTAGCTTATACATGAAATAAAGTCCATAAAGATTTCCCCAAATTTGAGCAGCCCCCAAATCAATAATGTCATAAATAATGAGTTGTGATGCTAAAGAAGTTTTTCTAATGTATTATTAAAAAATAATAACCAATCAGTTATGCTAGAGGGACACTACATTAGCTTTCTGTTCTCTCTGTAGTAAGTGACAGTTTACAATTCTTGCCATAAGAAGGCAAATCAAAGGGTATGAAGACAAAAGAAAAGGAAAAGAAAGTAGTATAGAGGCATGTTATGCATTTAATTAATAAAGATGTTTTATTTTTCCTGGATTTTATGATCCTTGTGATATTTGCAGTGATTTCTCATTCTAAGTAAATGTTCACTTACATACATAATTTTATATTCATTTTCTTAATGAGCCAACAAAATTTTATAAGCTTCAGAATCTACAAAACCTGGGTAGGGTGTATATTAAGTATTACATAATAAAACCACAGAGCCATTAAAACCTGTGTGTGAATATATATAAACATAAACACATACATACATATACATACAAATGTTTAAAGTGCTCAATTTTTAAATATAACTCTGAGAGTCCAAAGAAATTTACAGCTCACAGAGAGAGAGCAAACTCTACCATGGAATTCTGAGATTGTCTGTTTTATTGAAACCATTCCGCAAACATTTATTGAGCTCCCATTAAGTGTTGACTGGAATACAAATTGAACACTTCACTGCCTTCATCTTCAAGGAGCAGAATATCTAGAGAGAGAGAGAATTGCCATAAGATAAATGAATGAAAATGATGGAAGGAAGAAAGGAAGGAAGGTAGAAGGAAGAAAGGAAGGAAGGTGGAAGGAAGGTAGAAGGAAGGAAAGAAAGAAGAAAGAGGGGAAAGAAAGACAGAAAGAAAGAAGCAGGGAGGGAGGAAGGAAGTGTGGCAACATTTCTACTTCATTTTGTTTTCTTGAGACCTTGGATTTTGTTATATCTCTTACTGTTTTCTGAGTATTAGTCATCCTCATGTCATCCCCAAGAGAAATTAGTTAACAATCGTAAGCAAATAATTATAATGCAAAATATTTCCAGATATTACTAAGTCAAAAGAGGGTTTCAGCAATAATGTTTGACAAGCAAAACATGGTTTAGGAGAAAAATTTGAAAAGAGAAAAATGGACATAGGTGTTTTCCCCTTTAGGTAACTGATACTACCCTGGAAACTCAAAATCCAAATTTTATAAAATCCCTGAGAGCTATTTCTCAACATAATATAGAAAATCTCTTTATAAAATGAAGATTAAATTTAATTATTTTTGAAATAAGCTAAAAAATAGCCAACTGACAAAAGTAGGGAATCAGCCTGAAGATATGGAAGCAAAGATAGTAAGTTACACAAATCAATGGAAAAGCTTTGGTGAATTAACATAAGGAAGTAAAAAAGAAGAGCACAGGAATCAATTGTAACATCTTTACTGGGTCCCTCATCAGTTAATGAGTTAAATGAAATCTTTGATGTGTTCATTTTATATTTCCATGAAAGTCTTAATTTTATCATCTTAAAACCCATCCACCGAGATGTCCAGTGGCTTCACATGACAGAGACTGACAAAATGTGCTGCCAGATGACTGCATGTAATAGATGGCAAGCCCAGGCATACTTTTCCTTGAGCTCCCAGAGATGAATCATAAATATCAATAGAACTTTTCTATTTCTCTAGCTTTTCTTCTCTGCTAATTTTTTGTCTAGTTTTTGGTGCACAGAGGGCAGATAAATTATTATCAATTGGTGGCATCAATGATTGACAATTTGGTTTTATGGTTTGATCACTTAGTGATTTCTGAAAATAGATTAATAAATTATAGAGATTTATTCTCTGTTGGGTGAGAGCTCATGGAGAATCTGGTTGATTTGTCTTCCTTTATTTATTCTGAGCTCAAATAATTCAAGAATGTTGTGTCCACCAGAAAGGATAACAAACAACTCTTTGTATATGGATTTCTGAGGTGTGTTTTTATGTCTCCTGTATTTGTTTACCTTAAAATTGTAGATTTTACCTGATAAGCTTATTGTATGTCTTCATTTCTATGTGTTGGCAATTCAAAAGGCCTTTATATGTTGATCCATTAGTATGAAATATTTTTCTATTTCCAGAGAGTATTAATAATTAGATTATAAGTTACTTAAGAGAGCTCTGCTCTGATTTGATTTAGAGGTAAATAAATGAAGTATTCCTAAAATTTCTGGAGAATAAGAAAATTTAACTTTTAATATTTTAAATATGCTAGACAAAAAAAAGTCTTCTTACAGAAACTAACTCAGAAATGTTTTAAGATTCCAACTTCATATACTTAAGGCATATTAAATTATATGAAGTTGGTAAATTTAAGGTCAGTCTCCAGCAAGGTTCTTAATCTTGTTACCATATAAGAATTTTTTCTATGCTTTATTGTCACTTTAACTAAATGGTTAACCAAGTACTGTTTCTCAGGTATTCATGATCCTTTTTAAATCAAGTGTCCAAATTTCTCCTAAAAACGTTTTTCAACTTACCTTTCAAAAATCAGGTCTTAAATGCAGAAAAATAAGATAAAATTTTCAAGTTATTTTTATATCTAAAATTATCAGACTATATCAGAGGGTCCCTGGAAAATCACAAAGATTTGTTCTTTTATCTCTTAAAAAGAGATGCTAAAAGTATCTAACTGGGTTTGTTTGATGAATTGCATAGGCAGATTTGTCATATCAGAAGACACTCAGCTTTCCTTAGGTTAAATTGATATTGGTAAAATGTTATTAATATAAATATTCCAGAAATTTCACAATTTAGGGGAAGTCTTTGGGTATTTGTAAATGCCTTTGCTTCCAATAATATATCTTACCTCAGGGAAAACATTGATCAAAACTCTTATGAAATAGATTTTTCAAGTTTCTCTGAATTTTTCAGTTTCTGTTGGTATTTTATCTAATAATATTAGTCAATAACAGCATAATGTTATCAGTCATAATTTAAATTATTACTTAAAATGTTTACAGACCACCACCTTCTTTAATTTGGATTTACTAGCTTCTAGGCCAGTGATTCTAAATGGGATTCATATCAAACTAACCAATGTATAAGTCTTACTCCAGGGTTTACTTGGTATTTTTCATATACCAAGGATATGTATGTTACGTTTCAGGAACATTATATGTTATATCAAGATTTTTTTCTTCTATAAAAAATTCCATCCATTTTTTAAATAATCAGATAAAACAATCACTGACTTCCTTAAAAACAAAAAAGATCAGTCTCCTACAATGAAGGACAGTCCTGAGACTTGTGGGAAAAGACTGTTCTAGGTACTTCACACTATTGACACTTCAAGGAAAAGAATGTTGGATACATGCTTCTGACCTGACATCGTTTAGACCAGTTTTAGATTGTACCAGTAGACTAAGTCAGGATTTCCAGAATTCTTCATTCAAGAAGCAGATGGCTTCATAAAAATGCTAACCCAATATCCAACAGAACAAGAATTAATTACAGAGGACTGAATGAGCTGATGAGGAAATTTTAATGTGTTTTTTTAAGGGAGGGGAATATTATTAATATTGCTTTAGTGTTCTATTTCCTGGATATAATGAAGTGTTTTCTCTTTTTGAAGCTCTCTGAAACTCAGAACAATTGAATAAACTCTGCTTTTGTAAATTGAAAGGAATTATTTTAAATGATACCTAATTCTCACTTACCAAATTCAGAAACTCTTACTATTTCTCTTTACTTTTATGCCAGTATAGTTATTTGTATGGGTTTGATAAGAATGTCTTCCTTTTTACCAGAGTATAATAGAACAAGATGATTGTACAACCATGGCCTTATCTCAAGAGTGTCATATTTGAGAACAATGCTCATTTAATCAGATATGACAAGCTGCTTTTGAGAAACAAAAGCTAATTTTATTATGGAGACAATGCCTACAAACCTCTCCCAGGAAAACTGCCAGATACCTGGTTTAGAGGGCCCTGTCTTAGAGGTAATAAGGAAGGTTACTTCCTGATAGATCAAAAGCATTAGAAAATCTGAGGCACTATGAGAAGAGAGAAGAATCTCACCAATTTAGAGCTACTGCAGGTGGATGTGGTGGAGAGAGTATCTGGGGCTTCATTTCATCACCTTAAGCTAGTAAATAACACAAGATTTTATAAGTCAAATCTGAGATAATTTATGAAAATTTCCAAGCAGAAGTTAACCCTTTGGTGTTTGTAATTGTTAATTATTGTATGGTTCTCGATTTGCAAAAGGTTTAAAAAAGTCTGTATAGTAAATTTTTTTACCCTTACTGCACCTGTGTAAATAATCAGGCCAAACTACTGAGACCAGCCTTGTTTTGTAAGTAAGAAAATCTTTCACTGGGGTTTTCATGATTACAAGGTAAGGGAAAACTGTCAGGGAAAAGTGTGAAAGACTTTGAAAGGTACCAGAAAGATTACTAGATGTCTTCAATGGAAAATCATGTATTGTCTAGAGCACACCTTTTCCAGGTTTTCTGACTCTAAGGGGTTTGCACTTTTCATCACTTTGATTTATTTTATAATTTTTAAATTGTAGAATATCAGTGTGAATGATTCTTGACCATGGAAGGGCAAATTAACTGTGCTTGGTGGAATGAAATTGATTATTGCTCTGTGAATATTGACCAATTTTGCCAGTTTTGCAAATTTATTTGAATGTTCAACAAGAGCCTATGTAAGGTGTCTGCTCTTTAGATTTTACTGCAAACTGGTTATAACATCTTACTGGTTCCCTCATTACTCAATGAATTATATAGAATTTTTGGCATATGTTTTTAAAAATATAAAATGTAACCTATGATAAGTAGAATATTTGAATAAGTAACAAGAGGAAAATTATACATACCACCACAAGTTCAGGATTACACATCTTAAATTTAAAAGGTAAAAAGTGTAATTCAGCCTTCATTTTAATCTCACAAACGCGATGAAGAGAGAAGCCATTAAAGAAAAAAGCTTAGATTTTAAAGTTTTATGTCAGCATATTTTATATATCTTTATTTTCTATAACACTGGTTGTTCTATCTCTTAGAAATGATTTTTATGAGCACTGTTCAATCACATCGTTTCATTGATTTAAATTGGTTAAAAGGCACGACGGTTGCATTTCTGAAGCAGTGCAAAAGTTCTGTCACCTAAAAAATGGTATCTCTGAAATGAGAAAACCTAAACTCTATATATTGAATAGTGCACTCTTGAAGATAGATTTCTAAAAACTGACCATTTTTATCAGCCCATAAAATTCATATCCCTGCTCTTGCTTATCAGTGTCATAAAAATAAGGAATCCAAGGTAAAGACCATTAATGGTCCTCAGGAAACATACGCTAACACCATTTATGAAAGTGGTATAAGAAATACTAGTTTTAAGGAATGGTGATAAATATTTAAGGCAAAAAGAATTCAGTGTAAATTAAAACTGGCAAAGAAGATTCTCAATGAAAATTAACATATTAGAAGTTCTGTGCAAACTCTTACTATTAAAAATCATACCTGTGAAGCTTTAACTAAAGTGAAGTTTTACAAACATTTGTGAGCATTTATACCCAGAATACCTATTAACAGCACGTAGAATAATATTCCTCAGAACAATGGTTTACAGTATGCTGTACTATCATGAATTGTGTATTAGATTGTCAAAAAACTCCTGATAAATCCTATAAAAATAAAGTACTTTAATGATAGCAATTATAAATGCTTATAATAGAAAGAAGTATAAACAAGAACAAATGGAAATATAAATCACTCATAGAGGTAACCACTTTTTAACACTATGTGTCATTTTTGTATCGATGTAAGTTCATTTTTATAAAAAAAGGAATCATACTGCATGTTCTTTTCTATAACCTCCAATTTTTCATTAGACATATTACAAACATATTTTAGGCTGTTAAATATTTGAAAGCAATTTTAATGGCTTCATGATATTCCATTTATAAATGTACCATGATTTTTTAGACAAATCTTATCAATGGGCATTTAAATTAGTTTGATTTCCACTATTGTAAATTCCATCATGGATACCCTTATGGCTCTATTTTGGGTACATCTATAATTACTTCTTTAGGATAAATTTCTAATCCAAACACAGTAGATCAAGGAATATGCAAACTTCTAGTGCCCTTGGTCTTTATAAATGTTTGTCTTCCAACTTCTGTTTGGTCCTCCAAGCTGCAGACCTGTAATATGTGTGTATTTTACTATCAGTTCTCTTTCCAGTTTTTGAAGATGTTGAAAATCATGACCCCTCTCTTTAAACCTTCATATTATTATCAGCCAGATGACTTTAGATCCTTCTTTTGAGAAAAAAATAGAACACACACTTCTTTACTTAATTTGCATCACTGTCTGTCCTTTTCACCTTCTCTCAGATTAAATATTTGTTTTTTTTGTTCCACATGTTGGGTTCCATTTTTTCACATTTCTCAGAAGACCTTCAGATTTACTTAATTATCTGTTCTCTCTTCTGCATCATCAACCTCCCTATCTCTGCTACTTCCTTCACAAAATATTCCTCCAAACTAAAACAAAAAACCAAAAAAAAAGCAAAAAACAAAAACAAAACCCCTAACGCCATAGTCCACTTCAGCTATTGACTTATACCTGTACCTCTGCAAACTTCTTTGAAATGTTGTCTCTACTCACTGTCTTCATTTCCTCAGCTCTGCTTAAGGCTCACTGCACAAATCTGACCTGCCTTCATCGCTCACACTGCTCTTGCCAAAGGTATGTTTTTACTACTAATTCTAATGAAACTTCTCATTCGGTCCTTATTTTATTTGCTCTCTCTGCAATATTTAGCTCTCTTGATCACTCGGTCTTTGAAACATTCACTTTCCTAGATTTCACTAAAGCATACTCCTCTTATTTTTCCTCCCACCTTTCTGACTCCCTGATCACTCTCACTTTGACAGCTTCCTTTACTCTACCAGTGCTTTAATATAAGCTATTTCTCAAGAACTGCACCAGGCTCTTTTCTCTTTATTTTATTTTATTAATTTTTTCTTTTGGTTTTTCTCTCCCATACAACAGACTCTGTTTAGGAAATATCATCCATAGTCGTAAGTTTACCATCAGTCTCATGTTTACCCTGTCCTACAGTGCTAAGTATCTAATAATTTCCATGTACCAGCTATATCTTTAACCAAAGTTACTTGAACTGTCTCAATCTTAGTCTTCTCACCTGTAAATGGATGTAAAATGTAAAATGGAGATAAGAATTGTATATCTGCTATGGGTCACGCTGTAAAGCATCAGTGAGATAATACAAGTATTTTAGTAGAGTACCTGGCCAAAAAAACAAACAACAACAACAACAACAAAAAAAAACCAAGTGCTTAACAACTATCCTTTATTCCTAATCTCTAGTATATACAAAATAATTTTGGACAGAATTCTGTAATACTTAAGTAATTCATGGGAAAAAAGTCCTTGGTTAATAACAAAATAAAAACCAAAATGTACACATTGATATGTACATAAAAGACTGTATTAATTAAGGTGGTACTAACTGCAATAACAGACGAATCTGAATTTTTCAGTGACTTAACACAATAGAATTTAATTTTTACACTCACTTAAAATACAATAGGTGGGGCAGAGGCTTTACCTCACTCATTTATTCAAGGACACAGATGGATGCAGATCTGGTATGCACATAGTCTGCCTTCTGGGATTTTCACAGTCAGTATTTTTGCCAAATGTGTTTCGCCACTGCTTATCTTGGGTCTCAATCTTTCCAGCCACTGACACAAATTTTCTTGCCATTCACTGACTTCCTACTAAGTCATGATATATCTTTTAGGGTCTTTCTTTCCTTTTTTTTTTTTTTTTTTTTTTATTTCCTCTTTGGTTTCTTTAGTCACCAATTGATTAGGTTTTTCTTTTTTTTAATTTTAATTTAATTTAATTTTTTGTTATGTTTTTTCTTTTTAAAATTAAAAAAAATTTTTTTTTACCAATTGGTTGTTTAGTAGCACATTGTTTAGCTTCCACGTTTGTGTTTTTGCAGTTTTTCTTATGGTTCATTTCTAGTCTCATTGTGTTGTGATCAGAGTCGATGCTGAGTATGATTTCAATTTTCTTAAATTTATTGAGACTTGTTTTATGGCCTAATATATGATCTACCTAGGAGAATGTGCACTTCATTCATGTGTTTCAGCTGCACTTAAAAAGAATGAGTATTTTCCTGCTTTGGGATGAATGTTCCATATATATTTATTAAGTCTGTGTGGTCTAATGTGTCATGTAAGGCATGAGTTTCCCTAGTGATTTTCTGTCTGGATGATCTGTCCATTAATGTAAATGGAATGTTAAAATCCCCTACTATTATTGTGTTACTTTCAATGTCTCCCTTTATGTTTGTTAATATTTGCTTTATGTACTTAGGTGCTCCTATGTTGGTGTATATATATCTACAATTGTTATCTCTTCTTGTTGGATTGGTCCCTTCATCATTATGTAATATCATTCTTTGTCTCTTGTTGCAGTTTTGTTTTAAAGTCTATTTGGTCAAAGTATTGCTACCCCAGCTTTCTTTTTGTTTCTATTTGCATAGAATACCTTTTTCTGTCTCCATCACTTTCAGGCTTTGCTTTAGATCTAAAGTCTCTTACAAGCAGCATATATGTGGGTCTTTTAAAAAAAAATCTGTTCACCAACTTAATGTCTTTTGCTTGGAGAATTTGGTCTATTTACATTTAAAGTTTACTTATTGCCATTTTGTTCATCGTTTTGTGTGGAGTTTTTTGGTAATTCTTTTTTGTTCCTTTCTCAAGTTCAAATGCATTTTAACAACCTTGTATTTTCACTTCCTTCCCCAATGTTTAATGCTTCTGACATAATATTTTATATCTTTTTGTTTCTTGTATCCCTTAACTATCTATTGTGGATATAGATGATTTTACTACTTTTGTCTTTTAACCTTTTAACTAGCTTTATACATTGTTGCCCTATTTTAAAGCATGTTTGCTCTTACCAATGAGATTTTTTTTCTTTCATAATTTTCATATTTCTAGTTGTGGCCTTTTCTTTTTTACTTAGAAGTTTCTTTAATATTTCTTGTTAAGCTGGTTCGGTGATGCCAAATGCTTTTAGCATTTGCTCATCTGTAAAATGCTTTATCTCTCCTTCAAGTTTGAATAATAACCTTGCTGGGTAGAGTATTCATGGTTGTAGGGTTTTTTTCCCCCTTTCATCACTTTGAATGTATCATGTTACTCTTTTCTGGCCTGCAGACTTTCTCCTGAAAAATCATGGGGTTTGGCAGCAAACTTCCCTCTGGTCATCAGAGCTAGTTGCTCTAGGGGTACCTCCTGTTTGGGCTCTTCTGCTGTTGTGGGTTGTCTATTGTGGGCACAATGGTAGACAGAGATGGCCCCAGCCCATTTGGTTGCCATGTTCTGCCTCATGCAGTGGCTGCCAGCCCATGATGGGCAGTAAGCCTTCAGCACTAATAGGCTAGAGGGAGGACTCCAAAACGGTGTTTGCCAACACCAGTGTCCTTGTGCTAGAACAAGCTTCCCAAAATGGCTGCCATCAGCATCTGTGTTCCCAGGGGCAGTCCTAGTTGCTTCCTCCTTTTCCAATAGACTCTCCAAGATCAGAAAGTAGACCTGACCCAGGCTTCTTTCAATTTACTGCCTCTGTGTTGAGACTTGGAACATACAAGATTTTTCACATGCCCTTTAAGAGCAGAATCTCTGTTTCCTAGAGCTCTCTAGCTCTCCTGTATGCTAGCCCCTCTGCCCATCAAAACCAGATGTTCTGGGGTCTCATCTTCCTGGTGCAGGAAGCCTGATGTGGGCCTCAGAGCCCCACTCCTTGGGGAGAACCTATGCAGTTGTAATATCCTTCCAGTTGTGGATCACCTCCCTGGGGGTATAGGTCTTGTCTATATTGGATCTCTATCCCACCTATCCACCCAGCTGTGGTTTTATCTTTAGTTGTGAAAAATCTTTTCTACTAGTCTTCAGGTCATTCTCTTAGTTGTTCTGTAAATAGTCCTAATTTTGGTGTGCCTATAGGTGGAAGTGAGTTCAGGCTCTTCCTCCTACATCATCTTGGCTACACACAGTAAAATTCATATTGATCACAGAAAATTTACAAAATACAGATATATAGGAAAGGAAAAGAAAATTACTTGTAATCACATAACCCCAAGATCTGTCATTAACATTTTGATGTATATCCCTCAAGCAGCTACTTTATCATTACTAGGTACTCTGCATTTAAATAATTTAGGAATAATAGTGTGTGTATATGTGTGTGAATATATATATATAGTGTATATGTATATATATAGTGTGTGTGTGTATGTGTGTGTGTGTGTGTAGTATATGTGTGTGTGCATATATAAATAGTACTTTCTATGGGCTAAGTATTTTTCTAAGCACTTCACTGAACAAATAGTAACTTTTTAATCTTCACAAGGACTTTCTATTATTGCCCCTGTGTAGAGATAAGTAAGCTGAGGCCCACTATATCCATATTCACATTGTTTTTCTCACTGAGTAAAATGATTTAAAAGTTACTAGTTTATAATAACAAGTGTTGGCCAGGGTGAAGGGAAAAGGGAACCCTCCTACACTGTTGGTGGGAATGAAAATTCGTGTAGCTACTCTGGAAAAAGTACAAAGTTTACTCAAAAAATTAAAAATAGAACTACCTTATGATCCAGCAACTCCTTTTCTGAATAGTTATTTACCCAAAGAAAACAAAAACACTAATTAGAAAAGATATGTACCCTTGTGCTCACTGCAGCATTATTTATAATAGCTAAGATATGTAAACAACCTAAGTGTTCATTGATATATGAATGGATAAAGCTGTGATTTTTATATATATATATAATGGAATATTACTCAGCCATAAAAAGAATGAAATCTTGCCATTTGTGACAACATGAACAAATCTGGAGGGCATTATGCTAAGCGAAATAAGTCAGACAGAGAACGACAAATACTGCATAATCTCACTTATATGTGGAATCTAAAATTTAAAAAACAAAACAGTAACAGATTCATAAATACAGGGAACAAACTGGTTGTTGTCAGAGGGGAGGAGGATGAGGGGTTGGATAATATAGGTAAAGAGGATTAAGAGATAAATACTTCCAGTTGTAAAATAAATAAGCCGCGGGGAAGTAATAAACAGCATAAGGAATGTGGTGAATAATACTGTAATAACTTCGAATGGTGATAGATAGTTACTAGACTTACTGTAGTAAACACTTTATAACATATTTAAATGTTGAATCAGTATGTTGTACACCTGAAAATAATTTAATACTGTACATCAGCTGTACGTCAACTTTAAAAAGTTTTAGGAAAAAAATTTAAGTTATTAGTTTGAAACATTTGAACACATTGTTAAGCATATCTCACTTGTTTACATTTTAACAAAAACCTTTCAGTGTCATACTCATAGGTTTGAGTAAATGATGAAAGAACAGGAGAAAGCCTGACAAATCTTTAATCACTGCTTTTAACACACACACACACACAATTTCTTCCATCTCTGCATAGAGCCAGTCCAGAGGTCAGTATTTCTCAGAAGTTACTCTGGGTTCCAGCTACTGGAGAAGCGTATAGATCTAGGTTGACATCTCATGTGCTATAATCAGGATGAAGGGGGCTGTTCTGAGGTATCTACTGACTCCTTTCTCCAACAACTTAGGTCACATCTCCCTACACTTTATGAGATCTGGAAAACACATGACCTTATTAAGTTCAGGGAATAACAGAGGAGCCAGAGGTGATTTAAAACCTAAGATATAGCATATTGGGAACTTTGGTATTCCTCTCCACTGCCAGACTCAAGAATCAGTGGAATGTCAAATCAAGCAGCATTTAATAATAACTGTGGTATCTCTGCATTGAGGGAAAGTTGCCAAATATGCTTACTATGTTGTATTCTCTTCCTTAAGATAAAACATTAAATATACATGATATATGTAACACTTGGTGATTATATCTTTGCCACTTTGATTCCTGGGTGATGCAAGAAAAATTTCACTTTTTGTTACGTGTAAACCTAAACAAATATATAGGATACATTGAATAAATGATCTCCCAACTATGCTATAATAATGGCATAAAACATTACTATAATACACTATGTATTGTGTATGCAAGTATATGCTACTATAGTTTGATCAGTATGGATGTCCTTTCATATTTAATCTTCATGAAATATCAACTTGGCTGTCTTGTACATGTACACCACTGTATCCCTTAGTGTGGCTTGGGGCCAGGCACATACATGTATTCATTCATTTAATAAATATATATGACTACATATTATTAACAAGGAAATAAGTTACAGAGAGGCTAAGTAACTTGCCCAAGTTCACTTAACTAGCATACATTGGTTTGAATTCAAGATTATTCCTAAAACAGTCCACCATGACCAATAAGTAGGAAAAAAAGGTCACAGTGACAGTACTCTGGAACTCACCAATATGTGGGTCTACCCCAGACGTGTGCCACTAGGAAACATTTTCAGTCACAGATTTTGAATCACTGTCAAGATCCATATCTCTGTCTGCTTATATTACAGGTATGTTTGTCTCCAGGGTAGATTGTGACTCCGTAAAGAATGGACTTAATGTCTTATTCATACGTATTATATTGAGCTAGTATACTGCCTTGTACTCAGTAGAGTTCTGATGAATTGAATTAGAGGTACACAATATGTTAGTGGCACAACTAATTTATAGAAATGAATATCCTTTTTATTGGACAAGGCAGAATATAAATATATACTTATAAACACATGTATGTACATGCACGCAGAATGATCTAATCTACAATCAACATAGCATCAAACTCCAAACCAAACTAGAGGGCTATGAAGTGAGGTTTCTTTCTAACTTTCTACAGAGATAAAAGAATTTAAAACCAAGCTAGATTTTCCAACAACAGAAGGAAAACTTGGCAGTGCGTTCAGCTGTCCCGCGGATCTGTCTCTTGCTTCAACAGTGTTTGGACCGAACAGACCCAGGAATGCCCCTTGCTCCAGCCTCCAACCACCCTTCAGCCTTTTTTCCAGTCACAACCTTCGGAACCAGCCACTCTGCTATCCTCAGCCTCTGGGACCAGACTTTTTTTTTTTTTTTTTTTTGAGCTTAACTCCTTATTACCGATCAATCGTGAGCGCCCAGATTTCGTCAGAATTATTCCACCGAAGTGGAGGCCGCCTTCAACCGCCTAGTCAACATGCATCCGTGGGCTTCCTACAGCTGCCTCTCTCTGGGCTGCTATTTCGACTGCGAGGATGTGACTCTGGAGGGTGTGGGCCACTTTTTCCACGAATTGGCTGAGGAGAAGCAAGAAGGTGATGACTGGCTCTTGAAATTGCAAAACCAGCGCAGCGGCTGCACCCTCTTCCAGGACATACAGAAGCCACCTCATGACGAGTGGGATAAGACTCAGGATGCTACGGAAGCAACTGTGCTCTGAGAGAAGAACCTGAACCAGGCCCTTTTGGATCTGTGTGCCCTGGGTTCTGCCTGGGAAGACCCCCACCTCTGTGACTTCTGGGAGAGCCATTTCCTAGATGAGGAGGTGACACTCATCAAGAAGACAGGCGACCTCCTGACTAACCTCTACAGGCTGGCTGGTCCCCAGGCTGGGCTGGGTGAGTACCTCTTGGAAAGGCTCACCCTCAAGCACGACTAGGAGCCTCTGCAACCCAGCAGCCTTTGATGTCATGGCTTCTGCCTGAAGCCTCTCTCTGCAGTCACCAGGCAGCTTTTTAACCATCCTGGAGCCCTCTCCCAAGCCTTGGACCAAATGGAAACAATAAAGCTTTTAGCAGGAGGGAAAAAAGGGAATACTTGAAATGGGTTGAGGCTGGCAGTGTTGGGCATGAATCTCAAACTAGACATAGATGCTAAGTTGTAAAAGACACCTTGAAAGACAAATAGTAGAGGAAAAGTCAACCAACTAAAATATGGGACAGATAACAGAAACGGCCTAGATAAGTGGTTAGCATTAATGTGAATAGACACACCAGCACCTCCTATTGGACTCTTAATTCTATTAATATGCATGTATGTGCGTATATACACGTGTGTACACACAGGTATGTGTGCATACGTATATATAGCAACAGACAGATGGACAGAGAGTCTCCCATTCAGAATAGGGTCTACCTGGCCAAGGATAACAAGACTGCCTATGTAGATCTGGCCTTTACAAGCAGGGCTTCCATCTGGGAAGAAGAGAGACTGTAGAAAAAATTTGTCATAAAGAAATGCTCCATTCCCAGAGGAAATGAAATATGAAGACATGTCGAGCACAAAAGAATAAAGCAGCCATCCCAGCGACGCTGAGTTGGATACAGAGCAAGAACTTGTTCAGTGAATCAAGACAGAAGTCATTAACTTAAACTGAAGAAAACAGGGCAGAACCAGACTTGCAGCAAAACTGATGAAGTGTTAAAATTGCCTACCTCTCCTTTCTCTTTCAGTCTCTTTCTCATCTTTTCCTCTTTTACTTCCTTATCTTCAACAGGAAAGGGAGGGATCTTACAAATTAAGGTCACACATAACAAAACTGTAACATCATTTGAACAATGACAACAGACAAGTAATGATGAGAACCATAATCATCCCAGACAACGAAGTCTAGGGGAACTATTGCTATTGTGCAAAAAACCAAATGCTTATCTTTCTGGCATTCAAAGCAAAAGGGGAACATAATAGGATACATAGCCCTCAATAGCTAATAAGTAGAAAACCAAATTATCAGAAAAGAGATATTTCCTTGGCTCTGAAATCTGAGAAGAAACATTGCACAGATCTACATTGAAACTTTTTAAAGCCACATAGACAATATGGTAATAAGGTCTTTCAGGAGAACAAAAAAAAAAAGAAAAGATATAAAGAAACTTTGGATGAATGATGAATTCATAGAAATAAGGTAGAAAAAATCAGCAATAGAAGCAAAGATGGGACACCTAAGACTAAAGGAGGCAGGCAGAAATACATAATCACAAAAGACAAAGAAGCACAAAGAAGATAAAAGTGGTAGAATAATTTTCACAATTGAACTGGACAAGAAAAAATATAGATTTTAAAATGATATAAAACACTATGAACCAATATTTGTCACTGTAAATGTCTACATCTTCCCTAGAAATATATTCATCATTTTCATATAGGTCTCTCTGGCAAAAATCATTATGTTTCAGAATTATTATTTTAATGTATTGGTTACTAAATTAAAATTTCAACTATTTTATAAAAGTTCATTATGTTATCTCTTAATAGCTTGCTTAAAAAGATTGCTTTTGTTCCAAAATGCCACAGTACTTTGTAGAGTTGATCTTTTGCAAATGTAAGAGAAGGAACAGGAATTAATTTTGGAATTATTCAGGCTTAGGTTTGAATTGAGCTCTTCAACTGACTGCCTGTCTGACCTTGAGCAAGTTATCCAGTCCTTGGCCTTTTTAATTTAGAATATGAAGTAAATAACTCCTGTATCTCTGAGTTGTTTTTATTATTAAATGAGATCATGTATATAATGTTCTTCACAAACTTCTAGGCAAGTATTAAATCAATATTACTGCTATGCTTTGATGGGCTTGGAACTCCATATCTTAACTAGGCAAATGAACACATTTGTGTCGGGTAGTAAAAAAGAAACCTTCGAAGGAAAGAATTTCCTAAATATTTATACAGTAAAAATAACCTTAAGAAATAACCCTGTGTCTATAGTTTTTAAATTGCTTCATATTCAACAGTTCATTCATTAAATATCTATTCCATATGAAACACATCATGCTGGGTAATATATGCACTAAAATAAATTTTACCTGCTTCCTCAGCAGTCTAATGGTGGACAGACATGTGTAACTAAATTTTGAGGGTTAGCCAAGTTCTGAGGAAAACACATGAGGCTGTGGAATGTAGAACAAATGGAAAATTTTCTAGTCGTTCTAGAAAGGGTAAAGAAATAATGATGTTTCCTAATTTTCTGTACATTAAAATATTCTACATGTTAATAAATGTATGCAGCACTGTAATGATTTTTGCATCTCATGAAATGATATTTCTTCTCAAAAGGGTTTCAGTGATTTTTATCCCAAGAAATTTATAAGTACCAGGATTCTTCAGTACAAAATAAGCAATATTTATACCCCTGCAAGTTTAACTTCAGTTTTCCCAAATCAAATTGGAGGTCTGATCTCTCCTTTTCTAATAAATACAAATCAAATTTAGTCATTCTTTTATCCTTGCTCCACCACCTGAGACCCACCAGTTTCATACAGTTTTTGTTTTTCCTTTTTTCATTAAAACAAATCTCTGTAATACGGCAGCCACACTACTTTAGTTCTGTAAAATTATTTTAAGTTTTTTTTCATGATTTATTTTGTTACTTAGGAGATATTTCAAGATTATGGTTTAGCTCAAGGTACCAGCAAATTTTTTTTGTAATTATTTAAGGAAGTTTTTTTTTTAATTTCAAAAAATGTTTCTCATAATATTTGTAATAATTCCCTGACAGAATATAGAACTCCCCAGTGCACCAAGGTGGGCTACAGAAAAGTAATTCCTCTGGCTCACCTACCATAAGCATCCCATGGTTCCCAAGTGTTGTGTAAGGCTAGAGACCTGCGGTTAGTTCAAAGCCTGCTTGGCCTATTGCAGAATTATTCTTGAAGTTTTAAGTGTTGAAGTGGAAGTAACAGCACATTCTAGGTTAAGCCACACAAACCAATTTCACTAAGGGAATGGAAAACTAAGTCTAATGGAAAACCAAAATGATATTTTTAGCCATTCATATGTTCAGCAAATATTTATTGAACATTGCTATATGGCAGGCCCTGTTTTACTTGCTGGGGAAATATCAATGAGCGAAACAGACAAAAGTTCTCATCCTCCAAGAGCTTATATTCTGATGGGGAAACAGCTACAAATCAGGGCCAACTTATCCATTACCTACAGGGCCTAAGCCCCACAGTACTATGAAGGGCCCATGAGAATGTTTTAATTTTAATGTGTTTTAAAACCAGAAGGAAAAATAGAATGTTACAATAATGCATCCATCTGAATTATATTTTTCTTCATACTGATGCAGTCATAAAATATAATTTAAAATATTTTTTATGGAGGAAGGGGATCATTAAGGCAAAAGAGCCTTGAGGCCACAGAAGTCATATTGTAGGCCTGCAATAAACACAAGTGAATAAGTAAATTATGTGGTGTATTAGAAGGTGAGAAGTTCTGTGGAAGAAAAAAAGGAAGTGGGATAAGATTGTTTGTAATTTTAAGTGGAGTGTTAGAAAAAGCACCTGAGAAGCAACTTTTGTGCACAGACCTGAAGGAAGTTAGGCAAAGAGTGGTGCGAACCTCTGGGTGAAGAGCACTCGAGGTGCAAAGATTAGCAGATGCAGAGCCCTGAGACAGGGGTGTGCCTGGAATGTGGAAGGAGCAACAAGGAAGCTACTATGACTGCAGCAAAGTGATCTCTGGGGAGAGATGCTGAAGATCAGCCATGGAGTTGGTGGGAGTCAGACTTTGCAGGGCTTTGCAGGCCACTTCAGATTTAGTCTGAGTGATAGAGGGCACAGCTGGAGGGTTTAAGGCAAGGCCATTGTTAGGAGCTGAACTGTGCACCCCCAAAAGGTATGTTGATGTCCTAACCCCAGGTACCTGTGAATTTGGCCTTATTTGGAAAAAGGGTTTTTGTAGATATCATCAAGTTAAGATGAGGTCATTAGGGTGACTCCTAATCCATTACAACCAGCCTCCTTATAAGAAAAGGAAAACACCATGCAAAGACAGACATACAGGGAGAGCACCATGTGATGAAGAGGCTGAATTTGGAGGGATGTAGCTGCCAACTGTGGAATGCCAAGGATTGACGGCCACTGTCAGAAGTTAGCAAGAAGCAAGGAAGGGCTTTATCTAGAGTCTCAGAGGGAGATTAGCTCTGCCAACATCTTGATTTCCAACTTCTAGAAAAACAGTGAGACAATAGAATTCTGTTGTTTTAAGTTACCCAGTTTGCAGTACTTTGTTACGTTAGCTCTAGGAAACTAACACAGTTATTTTGTTCTAACAGCATGTCTCTGGCTGAGTGTTGAGAAAAAACGATAGCAAAGGCAAGGTAGGAGCTAGGAGGCTACTGTAGGTCATGGGTCCTAGGAAGCAGGTTCTAAGATGGGAATGCGCACAGAAGGTTTATCCAGAAGTGCTCTAAGGAACAATTCAGGGTGGGAATGGGGATGGACGGGGGTGTGGGATGAGGGACTCAGAACTGGCTAGAGGGAAGAGTGGGGCTCATGAAGCCACCATCAGTTCAGTGGGGGCTCCAGGAACATGAGATGGTCCTTCAGAGTCATCTAGAAGTAGGAAAGGAGCCCACCATAATTACTGCTGTGAAGGACAGAAGTTGAATTATGTTCCTAGGGAGGGAATATCATCTTGAGTAAGATATCTCCCTTCAACAGAGGGAGGGAATACTTGAGGAACTCATCTGTGAGCAGCGTACATTCTTCATGCTGTGGAATTAATACTTTGGTCCTGGGAAGAAGGAATATGCAGGTGCATCATATCATCTCCAGAAGAGGATACAGCATTTATGGACAAGACATTCAAGCAGCATGGGAAAACATGAGAATCAGAGTATAGCACACAGAGTTCTATGCGTATAAATGGTGTAGTTGTGTGTGTGCGTGTGTGTGTGTGTGTCCTAGCAAGGATCTTCCATTTGCACAGTACTCTAAATTTACAATATACATAATTCGGTGGCCACATTAACCTTGTAATGCAGGTAGGACAGATATTTTAAAATACCAATTTTTCCAACAGGATAGATAAAATCTAGAAATATCAACTGACTTGTCCAATACTCCGTGCATTAGTGGTAAGGACAAGACTGAAAATAGCATCGTCTGAATCCATGTCCTGAGTTCTTTGTACCATGACATACAGCCAGAATATTACTTCAGTTACGTGGCAGTGATTATGTTGCACAATTCTGAATATTCTTTTATGCTTCATTATTTCAGAACTGCCAAGAGAGTATATGGCAAGAACAGCATAGTTATTTATCAAACTCACATCAATTTCTTCCTGGATCCAAAAGTAGATTACATTTGCCAGCCTCCTTTACAGTTAGTGTAGCCATATGACTGAGTTCTTGTGGGAATTTGGCGATAAGGATCATGCAGGCCCATAAATAAAATGCTAAGAAATCACCCCTCACCTCTCTTCCCCATGGTCTGCCCAGTGCAGTGGAGAAAGCCATGTGTTAAAGATGGAGGAATCGCCATTAACCTGGATCTCTGAATGTTTGAAAGCAACAAAGGTATCTTACCTGTATACTATATCCTCTTCAGCTTAGAGTCCTAAACCAAGATTTTCTTAACCATTAGAGAATCAGAAACACAGTATGCATACCTCAGTGTAAGAGGTACAGTATAGATTTGGAATTTTGTTTCATGACATTTCACGTAAACATAACTAATATATCTAATTAAAATCTAATATTAAATAACATAAGGTAAAGATATACCAAGCTGTTGACATGTGTACACTTAATCTTTTCACCATTTTGTGAGAAAATTATTATTTTATTTTTTTCATTGTTAAATCCCTGAGAAGCAGCTTGAAATAATATAACTAATTAACTGATAATACATACATATATACATATATACTTCAGATTTGCATAATTCCAACTTGAAAACACATCAGCAAAGGAGGTAAAATTCCTCTATTCCAGTGTTTATATTTTGAAAATCTCAGGGAATGCCTCTGAATAGTCTGGCTTAAGTCATCTGGCCATCTATAACAGATCACTGGGGTAGAGCTGGTTACAATATATGATTTGGCCTGCATCATCTGCCTTCCCTATGTGGGCTGGGTACCACAATGGACAGATCATTACTAATATATAAAGCACAGAGGAAAAGGACACCTACGGAAGAGGCATGCTATTTTCAAAAGTAGGAAGATGGAACCGACCAGACAAAACTCATTAATAACTATGACAAAGTTATGCTGGCTTCCTCAAAAAGGAGAATATACTATAATACCTCAAGGGTTGTTCTTCAGAAACAAAGTACAGAAATGTAGCTGGATCGCAGGAGAGAAACAGAACCCTGGTCCAGAAAGCCATCCAAAATCTCTCTCTTTGCATTTCATCTAGGCTCACTCTGTGCCCGTGTTTTATGCTCTTTCTGCAGAGTAGCGTTCTCTTCACTTCTTCTGCTGGGTGGCTAAAGGCAAGTTCAACTGATGATTGACCAGTCCAGGCCTCCTATCAAAAACGAAACACCTCTTATTCTTGAATTAAAGTCGCAAGGAAAAGAGGGCCACACCACAGCTTGGTGACTTATATGGCCTATTCAGAGAACGAAGCAATGACTTTCTCAGCCCCGATTCCAATTTCCCCAGGAAGAAGGCTTGAATAGCCAGCTGTTGATCAAGCAACTTAACTCCTTCCCTTCCTGATCGAAAGAACTGTAGCCAAGGAGGAAGGCTCTCATTGTAAAAACTTGCTTTTAGAATCTCTATCAGCATATACAGAGGTTTAGTAAGACACACTTGTCCAAATGGCGTACTCTACTGAGTAAAAACGATGTTAATGAAGTGGAGATAACACCTATGTTGCTGGTTTCTTGGGAGGATGAGGCCCTGCCCACAGAAGGTAAGGGTCATTACTTTAAAGGAGTTGTAGTCTAAAATTAATCCACATGAAAATTTAGTCAGACTTTACATATTTTTGAACAAAAAAAAATTTTCTCCTGGTTTGACAACTAATTAGATGACCTCCAAGCTCTTTTCCAGTTCTTTGATGCCAGTGATTTTTTTTTTCCTGTTGATTCTAAACCACTAGCCAAAAAAGTACTTTAAAAGCAAGAGATTTGCTGATATCTCAAGGCTATTCCAAAGCATGCCATAGCATAAAATGATTTCAAAAGGGTTCAATTTGTTTTGAACAACAGCAGCCTCCTTTACTCAAGGTGACTAATTTAAAGTTGATATCGCTCATTTTGATATATAACATCTACTAATACGTAATCTTAATAAATGATAGATCTATTAATATAAATCATAGTTTAATAGATACATCTTGTGTATTTTATAGCATATATTATATAATACTTGCCTTGAATTATTTCATTCACGAAACATTTATTGAATATCTTATATGGTCCTGAGCACCGTATTTTTAAATAGGCAATATTTTTCCTACCACTCTTCATTTTGCTTTTATAAGAAGTGAGGTATATGATTAAAGCAGATACGAGAAATGAGAAAATCTTCTAACTGGGAGGACTACAAAGATAATGTGACTAATATTCTGAGAAGAATAATGCAATATGCCTTCTGTGGGCTCAGCTTTCAGGGAAATCCAGCAGGCAATTTTACAGGAAACTTATTGTCCTGGGTATCACCCTCATACAGAGTGTATGTTAGCACAATACCTGCAAGTCCATACAGAATTTCCCCCTTGTTTGGCAGTTTAGATATAGATGCAAAAGAAGAAGGAATTTCTGATTAAGGCTAGCAATATTGTAAAAATCTGATGACATTCTTCAGGAACATATTGCACTAAGTCAGGTTTAGATAGCACCACATCGTAGAAAACATGGCCATGAATAGCTACTGAGCCTCCTCTACCATCAGGGATGTTGAAAGCCTTTGCATAGTATAGTCTGAAAAGTCCTAGGGAAGGATGTTGATTAGCCAAGTTTGGGTCAGCTGCCCTTGGCCGGATCAAACACGGTCAAGGGATAGGACCAAGTAGTATGGACAGAGCCTCATACACACATATAGGAGCCATTCTCAGAGAAGGAGGAGTAATTATGAGTCAGATATCTCCTCTTGGTGTCTAATATAAACTTAAAGGAACGAGGTTGAGAAGCAGAATCTAATAGGGTGGCAATATTTCATAAAAAACAAAGAGTCTTTCCCTTCTGTTATAAGCCATGACAGTCATTATTAAACATCTGGTTGACCACGATATTTTCATTTGTAAAGTAAAAGCACCTTTGCCTTTATAAGAGGGAGACCCAAAAACAGTGTTTGAGTTTTTGAACATTTTCATATTTCTAGAGTCTCGAATCTAGAAACTGTGATGTGACATTTTTAAGGCAACTTTGTATGAATGCTGAGTACTTTTGCAAAAACTTGTGTTCTACTGCTAACATTGATAGTAAGTAGCTTAAAGCATTTGGAGTTGAACCTAATTTAAATTATGAAAGGTAATTTAATTGTAGGATGTGAGACAAAGTAGCTAGGAAAGTTACAGGGGGAAAAAAGCAGCAGCAGCAGCTTATTGTTCCCTTCACAGTTGTCTGGAACTGGCATACATGTGTGCCAACATTAGAGAAATCATGAAAAAACGGTTCTAAGGAGACTCTTCCATTGAGAAGAAAAAAGTCAGGATGTAAAGAATGTTAACCATTTTATTAGCAGAAGTTCTTTTTAAAAACATCTAGATGGTGGGGGGTGGTGTATAGCTCAGTGGTAGAGTGCTCACTTAGTATGCAGGAGGTCCTGGGTTCAATCCCTAGTAACTCCATTTAACTAACTAAATAAATAAACCTAATTACCCCCTTCCCCCACAAAAACACCAAAAAAAATCTAGATCTTTATTTACTTTATCTAGATCTATAGGTAAGCTTCCAGGTCGTTAAGATGTAGAATAGACAGATCTTCTTTTGGAGTGAAAAAGAATAAGGGGGAATTGCTTGAATCAAGGAGAGAATAGAGGGTATCAAATTAGCAAGGGTATATAACCCGGGTAAGATTCTACAGTCTGGTCCTTTGCTGTCCATTCCAGAGAACAGAGAGCATCACTGGATTCTTAGAATTAAACTATCCTGTCAGTCATTCAAATATGTTCTGATAATATATATAATCTAAATTTGAGTCATTATTCTACTGAGCCCAAGACCTCTTAGAATTCTAATCATTACATGGCCTAGTAGGAGTATGAGTACTGCTGCTTGCTTTGCAGATGTGATTTAACCCTGATTACCTTGATTTGTCAGTGTATCTAGGCCCAGTAGCATTTAAGAGAGTAACTGCAGATACTTGATTGAGTATTAGAGAGCATTTTTTCCAATGACAGAAGCTCAGGAATTTAAAATTCTGTGAAAGTTTATGTCAGGTTGAGGTAGAAGGTCATTTCAAGTGAAGGTGGCATTGTCTAGTGTCTGCAGTAGCTATTCATTCAGTTACTGAAAACCTCAAGTATGGAAAGCTCAGCCCAGGGCAGTGCACAGTGTTAAGCCATCAGCTGAGGAAAAGACAAATCAGGAAAGAATTCTGATTTTCAACTGGACACATGACAGCCTGGAATAGTCAACATTTCCTATTAGCCTTGCAGATAAGCGTTACCAGCTCACCATTTCTGAGGAGGAAATGAAAGGGTAAATGGTGTGTGCAACTTTAGGAAAATGTCCGTGGTGTGAGCCTGCCATCTTTTCCTCCTTTTCTTCTCTGCTCCTGGAATGTAGGCATGATTGCTAGAACTGGAATTGGGAATCATGGCCATGAGTGGCTGAGCAAGAAGCTAAAGAAGGTATCTATTTCACGTTGGAGGGCCACAACAGCCCAGGATCAAAACAGACATTCACCTGAAAAAGAGACTTTTACCTTGTTTACTGTTATTTTGTGTTTCTGTTGCTTGCAACCAAAATGAATCCTAATACAGCATACGTGGATCATTCAAAAAAATTTGCTTTACCAACTTTTTTCTCCACTAGCTGAGTAACTAGCAATTTCAATCAGATAAGAGGCCATTTACTGAGGATGAAAAAACAAGATAACTTACATACTTACTTTCCTTATATAACAATTACAACTGAGATGTGTATCACTGTACAAAATCCTTCTTCATACCTTTGTTTATTTCTGTAGAAGTGATATCTGTAAATAGAAACAGTGGATTAATGATGTACATATATTCTATAAAGCAGTTGACATATATTGTCAACTTTCTTTCCAGAAAAATTGTGTCAATGTACATCACTAGCATAGAGGTAGGGCTGTCTCAGCACAGTTTTGTTAGAGTTTAGCAGTAGGACACTGCTACTTTTCAGCTAATTTCGTCGGTGAAACATGAAATATAAGGGATGTGGTAATTGTGTACATTTTATGTATTGGATTTGTATAGGCAGAACATATTTCTTTAAACTTACTGGCCATTTACATTTATTTTGTGAACAGGTTATCCATGTTCTTTTTCTAACTTTCACGCTATTGGAGATCTTAGTGTATTTCTTATTAATCTGAAAAAAGTCTTTTGGTCAAGAAATTTTAAAAGTTATTAAAATATTTTAATTGTGGTTATCCTGTATGATTGGCCATTTGGCTTTTTAAAAAGATGTTAGGGAGGGGTTCTTTTCCATTTGGTAAATATTGATTTTTTTTTTTCAGTTTTAATGGAATTGAAGCCAACAGTGCCATCTTTATCAAAAACAACTCTAGCACACAGAACTACTGAGTATAATAGCATCTTTGCTCAAACATCATCTGTTATATTATCTTGTCCCTGAGAAGAAGGTGTTAAATAGAATTGTGTAGCAAAGAGGGCACAGTGTTTCGCTTGATTTTATTTTTGTGGCAGGTTCATCTTAGAAAAATATTGGCAAGAGTCATGGATTTCCTGGCAATGGAATATTGACACTTTGTATCTTAAATCAAATATAGAAGACTATGCCCATCAGATTAAAAATGATTTGGAAACATGAAGTTTGAGCCTAAAATACAGGTAGCTGCTGTAAAAAAAAAATGCTACCTTGACATTTGATTAAGTTGTATAAACAATTAACCTATTTTTTTTTCTTTCCACTGCTTTTCGTTAACTATCAGTTTTTTTATTTACTTTTTTTTTCTTTCTTGGTTCTTTCTCCCTCATTATTCTGTTTGTAATTTTGCTTATTTGCAATCAACTCCTCTGCGCGGTGAATACTTTTCATCACTTATTTAAATTAATATGCTTAGTTTTCAGTTAATGTGTTTCATATTTTGGTAAATACGTTAATTCTATTTTGAAATTTTATTCCTTTCACATGTCCTACCAGACCTGCCATATTGTGATGTCTGATTCTAAAAACTGATCTATAGGTATTGCTTATTTATATTTCTGCTTCTATCACTAATAACATTGAATATCTATACATCACTTTTCATTTTACATTCTATTACTTTACTACTTTTCTACGCATATCCATTTGGGAGATGAATTGAGTACTTTCCATTTTGCCTCCTTTACAAATAAGATCCTCTTGTCACAATTGGTTAGAGTTAACTCTTTCCAAAATTATTTAAGTAACAAGGGACCCCAGACGTCAATTTATATATATTTTTTGGTATTCACGGGAGTTCATAGATGCCTCATATTAGGCAAATTCAATTAGCCTAACTTGAGCCTGTGAACATTTAATTGGTCAGAGATCAACAATATCAATATTAAATCCGCTTCCCATTAAAAAAAAAACTTACAACATGCTGTGTATACAGTTACACTGATGATTAAAATATGTAATTTGCATTCCAGAAAAAAGCCTATAATGCTAGGAGGCATATAAACAAGCAACTAACAATTTTAAAAGAACAAGAAAAAAGCAGAATGAAATAGGTGTTCTTGTGGAGATACCATCAAAGTGCTATGGGAATATAATGGAAGGGGTGATTATTTTGAATGGGACTGGTGAAAAAAGGCTTTTTGGAGCAGTTGGTACTGGAGTTGAGCTTTGAAGAATGAATCAGAGTTCCGTAGTCACTTGTATTGGGTATGGTCTGTTAATTCTCACGAGCTTTTTGGTTCTTCAGATGTGCTGTGGTTAACTTTACCTCCCTAAGAGCCGGGAGGGCATTAGATTATTCTGAATATATACACTCAAATATAATTTGGATAAAATGTGCTTGTTGGATGCATGTAATAAATTTTAGTTTCTCTTACAACTGTAACTCAAATGTACTGATACAGAAAATAACACTTTAGCTATTTCAAATCATGAAATTTTAGACCAGGAAAAGACCTTAGAATTACCTACTTAACCTTCTCATTTACAAAGAAGGCAGAAAGGGGTTCAGTAATTGATCAGGGTCACTCAGTTAACTTGAGCAGACTTTTCCTCTATCAGAAGGCATTGCTTTGGAATCGGCACCTTTGTATATCCATTATGGTCATTTTTATTGATGTGAAATGATATCATTGAATCCTCACATCGGATTATCAGAGAAGGATACTTTAAAGTCTGCAATGAATTTGCACGTAGATGTTAAGTTTGAAGGAACATAAAATGGACCGAAGGCAGAAACCGCACTGGGACTCAGTACCTGCATAATGAAAATACGGAATAATCTGCACCTGTAAAAAGAGACACTAACCGTACTTTCAACCTGACGTCGCTTACTCACCTAGGGTGGACTGAAGAAAGAAAAGAAGGGGGAGAGGCGGAAAGAAAGAGAGAGGGAGAGGGACGAGGGAGGGCGGGTTTGGGGGGAAAGGAGAGAGAGAGAGCGCGCGCGAGAGGGAGAGAGAGGGGGGAGAGAGATACACAGAGAGAGAGTGAGAGAGCGCGAGCGAGCTTGCCTTAAAGCCGCGAAGAGAGGTACCCTTTGTTTGACAAACCCTGAAAGGAAAGCCTCTTGTAGCAGCTTTCCCGTTCCCACCTCCAAGCGTTTGTCGAGCTGCTAGGTGGAGCCCGCGCGGCGGAGCCCGAGCGCATTCCAGATCCGGGTTTTGCCTCCCGCCACCCCTTCCCCCGGCGCGAACCCCCTCCTCTGCTCTCGGCGCACTCGGCGCTCGCCCGCCCGCGGCTCATTTTGGCCTCGGCTCGGGCCCCGGCTGCGTCCACCGCACGCAGGCTGCACGACCTCGGCGCGCCAGCGCTTCGGCCGGCTCTCGGCGCGTCGCCCACTCAACCGTTCTCCCGGCACTGCTCGCCCCAGTTCCCAGAAGCGGGGATGCAGATACTGCCGTTCGTCCGGGTGGGCGCCGCCGCTGCCGCTGCCGGCTTTTCCCGGACTGCTCCTTGCCTACACTCCCGCAGCTGCTGCTGCTGCTGCTGCCGCCTGTGACTCGCCCCCTCCCCTTTCTTTCTTCTCTTTTTGCCTCCGTCCTCTTTCTCCGGGTGTGCGCGCGCGCGCGGGTTGCACGGTTGGCTTTGGCAGGAGCTCGCTCGTGTGTGCGCGTGAGTGTGCGTGTCTGGAGAGCTCCAGAGCTTTGCTCGCTCTCGGGGAGTCGAAGAAGAGAAAGAACCGAGGAGGCGGCGGCGGCGCGGAGCCCGGGGCCGCGCGATGAAGCTCCCACATGCCCGCAGCTGCCCGGCCCGACCGGCTAGTTAATCAGCCACTCCTCGGGCTCTGGGCTCCGCGGCCCCCGGGACGCAGCCCTCGGCGGCCAAGCGCCCGCTCCGCCCGCGCGCCCCCGCTGTGCACCCGGGAAGGAGTTTGCTTGGCCCTCGCTCCAGCTCTCCGCGCGGGTTGCGGGCGTGAGAAGAGACCCTCGGCGTGGAGAGAACCTCGGGAGAAGGAGGGTTTGGCGGAGAAGAAGCCACCCCTGGCCCTCGCAGCTCCCCCTACCTATTCCATCGCTCCCGCTCTCAGGCGGAAAGGGGAGGACGAGGAAGAAGAAGAAAAAGAAAGAGAAGGGGGTGGGGTGGGAGAACTGGATATAAAGATCGGCTTGGGGGATGGTGGAAGATTTTTGGTCTCTTCAGCAGCGCCTTTTCTTAAGCGGCAGCCGCAGGAGGAGGAAAAGCAGCCCCAGCTATGACTGCCGCATGTTAATAGCTGCTGCTTGGGTCCCTTGGCTGCTGTTGGAGACAGAACCTGACTCCGAAGTTGTACAACTGTGGACCGGGAGAGACATTTGAACCCTTCACTCTCTTTGCTCCGTTTTTACCCTCTTGGTGTGTGAAGCGAGGAAACGTAAAGGAAGACAAGCATTTTGTCCCCCCCTCCCCCCCGCTTCCCTTTTCTCCATGGCTGTGTAGCAGAAGAAAGGGGGAAGGAAAGACTTTTTGTTGTTTCCTTGGCTGGGGTCTCCACCTTCCCGCTGCCTTCTCTGCTCTTTGGTTATTCGTGGCTGCGTGTGGTGGGGGAGTCTTCGCTGGGGCCACTCGGTCTTTTGCCCCGGGCTCCATGGCTGGATTGTGGAAACTGCACTCGGCTGCAGGTTGTTGAACAACTGATGGGACGATCTCAGGGACCGGCGGTTACGAAAGGTAATTTATTCTTTTCACTCTTCCTAATAGTGGTGGCCCTGGCCCGGGTCAGGCAGCTGCGTCCGCCCGGCGGGCAACCGAGGGGGTGCAGGTCCACGCACACTCACCCTCCCACTCGCCCTCGCCCTCACACACTCGCCTGCACACACACTCGCCTGCTCACACACTCATCCGGTCGTGATGTGGGGCGGAAAGGGAACCTCATGGCTGGTGGCCGCTGGGGGCTGGCATGGGTTTGAGGTTTTTCCAGCTATTGGGCGATTTGGCGGCTGAGAGGGGAGAGTAGACAGGGCGCATTCGCAGTCCAACACTCTGGGGGATAGGAACGGTTTCCACCCTGGGGATCTTCCCTCCTCTCTCACCCCAGTGTCATCCCCTGGTGGGAGCTGAAGGCAGAACAGGGGGCGCCTTCTCTTCGCCGGCCCAGGGCCTGTGCCCCTGGAGGCGGGAGGGGGCTGGAGGACCGACAGGGACCGGGTGAGGAGCTGGGCTCAGGGGTAATAAAGACTGCGGGACGGAGCCCTCTCCAGACGCCTGCCGGCAGCATCCCTGGTAGCCGCGTTTGGCCAGGTCGCGCCCCTGAGTCGTGGAGCCGCGCTACCTCCCCGCATCCCGCCCGTTGTGTCCCCTTCACGGCAGTTTGGTTTAGACCTGCTTGCTCCGGCTTTGTTAGGCGGCTTTGGCTGGAGAAAGCTGGCACTTTCATGGGTGGCCCGGGGCGGCGAGGTGTTGGGAGTGGGCACGAGGTGGGGGGCGGTGTTGCACGAACGGAGTGGCCGGGGCGCCTGGGCGGGGTGGGCAGAGCATTGGCAGCCGCGGTGGGCTGGGTTACAGGTAGGAGGGCAGGCGCCCTGAATCTTCTTACGGGAGAAGGGGAGGCTCCGGGCTGCAGCGGAGCGTCGATGCCGCCGCGCCCCCGCGCCCCGCGCCCCGCGGATGGTCCGACGTTGGAGCTCGGGGGCTAAACGTGTCAGGCCTAGCAGTATAGGTGGGTGGGTGTGTATGTAGAGGGTAGAGGGTACCTCTGGTATCAGGGGCTAGTTGGCAGCAGGGTTGGCGTGTGCGTGTCTGTGTGCGCGTTCTTGCGCTCCAGGGATAGCCCGGAGATATTTGTGAGGATGGCAGAGCTGATGCTACTTGAGCTGAGCTTGCTTATCGAAATCGCTTGGGATCCGCTTAACTGGAAAATCTGGTTTGAGGAGGCCGCCGGGGCCCCATAGGGGTTGCGAGGAAGCCTCTCTGTGAGTCCCCTCTCTCCTCAGCGAGGAGCAGAGCCGCGAGATGCGTGCGGCGCATGAGAGTCTGTGGTGCAGCGCGCGATGCACCCCAAATTGGCCCTGATGAGGACTGAAGGATAGAGTAGTTGTCTCTCGGGCAGATTGAAATAACCGAGTCAGGCCAGCATAACCCCTGGTCCCTGGAATTCTCTGTCCACTTTCCGATAGAAACGTGAGCTGCTTTATTTATGGCCAGAGATACCGTAGCAATTGGGAGAACTAGAGGCTTGCGAGCCACCTCTGGGTGTCTCCTCCCTGTGCCTGTGTGTGATCTTGCCTGCAGTAGTTAGAGCACACTGTAAACAACTGTGTAAGCAGCCCTGCCACAGTCTCCTTTAGAGCTGAACCTGATGATGTCTGTTGTGTTTACTTTCCTGGGTGGATTACTCATTAGGAAGTAGCCTTCTTGCACCTCTGATTTTACATCCTTCCAGCCAGCTGCTGGGGAAATGAGGAGACGCATAGACTCTGGCAGGAAGGAAAAACTGCCTTCTGTTTTGCTCTGAAGTAAATAGGCGGTCTGCTAATTTAGTGTCATATGGGCTATCAACACTAGTTAAAGAATGTCATTTGTAGAATCTACAAAGAAACAGTTCTTTAGTAATTTTTCACTTGGAGAATGCTCTTTATTTTCCTGTGAGATTAAACAGAATGTAGCTAGATTTCTCTGGTATATTTTTCAATCGGTAATGGTGGTAAATGACCTGGAATTCTACCGCCCGTTTGTCAGAATATAGATTACAGTTAGAATTGTCAGTTCTTTTTTGGTATCACCAAAAGAAGTTTCCATATAATTTGTGTAGGAGTTAAAAGGATATTTGCATTGAAATATCCCTCACCCTTCTTTTACCCAGTCTTTTTTTTGGTAACCAAAGCAAGGGTTAAAATGTACAAAGATAAATAGTTTTTAAAAAAGTTGGAAAGCTAAACGGTTTTTCAGTTTCAGTGATTAAAAAGACATTAAATTTCTTAGTTGGAGATTAGCTCAGATTGCTTTGGTTTTTGTTGCAAATGGCTGTGTTCTATTTTGTTGAAAAAAAAGTATGTAAAAGGATACTTTATTTCTAGGTACCATTTCAATTTTAAGGTGCTGACTTCTTGAAAAAGCTTAGGTTGAGAAAAAAAACAGGAATACTGAATCATTGGTGCCTGATTTTGATTAAGTGATATTTTTATGATAGTGCTAGTGGTAGTCATCTTAATAGGAAACTTAGGGACTTGTGATTTCATTCATGGGACTCTAGCTTCATATATTTCTTTCCTTTCTAGAACGTATATGTCAAAGTCTTTGAACTTGCAAATATTTCTGAAGATGAAAGGATACTTGTTCTCTAATTTTAGAAGATCTAATCACAATAATTCCCAGTCCTTACGTTAGAAGTTTTGATCAGATCTGTTCTTTGTTTCCTAGCGGCATGTGTTTCCTAGCAGTCATACATTCCACAGGTCCTGATGTCATTAGGACTGTGTCAGTGTATTGTGCTGTCTCTAGCTGAAGGTGACTGTGTCAGAAGTGCTTGAATGCCATTCGCTAGCACTTCTTCATAATCAAATATTCAGTAACTTGCTCCATTGGTGCATATGGTTGACTGGACTCTTTCTGTAAAATTGGGGTAGGAGGAGTGATTAGTATAAGGTTTTTGTGAACTATGTAAATTTTTCAGATGGGCATGTTAGGCTGCTCCAGGCATCCCTGGCCTCCAGAGTGATAAGCCAGCATGTGATTTGCTTGATGGGTAAATGCTTTTGATGTCACATTTTAAGTTGCCTCGTGTGATTATCCTTTAGGTTAAGAGCCCTCCAGGAAAATATGAAAGGAGGGTCTTTTAGAGGTGATTTCCTTAATGATGATCTTCTTGCTGTTTGGAAATTTAAATACTCCTTTCCACCGGGAATAATAGTGAGTATGAGACTTACTGGCTCCGGCTACTGTGCCTGGCATTGTTTCTAGTAATTAGAGGAGGCAAAATTCTTATGGACTTGTTTTCCTTATAGTCAAGTTAATCCTAAATAGATGGTTAAAAAAAAGGTTATTAAATGAAAAGAATCGAAGTTAGTCAAATGATATAATGCTAAACTGAATTGTTTTTCACATTTGATTTGGGCTGCTTTAACTGCTTGTTGAAGCTCTCTTTGAAAAGAGCTGCCAAATAGGAGTGACAGTTACTGCTTGAAGTAGGGCATTTTTGCCCAGAAATCAGCAAGGAAAGCTGTGTATTTAAAAATGAAGAGTGATTTTGAGAAATGCCATGCAGCCTTACTGTAGCCTGGTGTCAAGGCTAGAGCAGTTGGAATTGGAGGGAAATGATCTTTCCTTAAGTTTTGCAAATGACTATTTCCCCTTTGATTTCTCAGATTTGCATCACATTCAAAATATGCAGTCGCTACATAGGGAGGAACCGTCAAGACCGAGGCTCTATTGTAATTTAACATTTGTTTGCCTTCAAGGACATATTTACCCTTAGATTACTGTTGTATTTATGTCTTTTTCTTTCATGCAAATACATTTCTTTGTAGAATATTTTATTATGAAATATAAGCTAAAACATTCAAATATGAATAAATTCCTCCTGACATTTTTCCTTGCTTATCTGTGTGAATGCATGTGTGTGTTGTTAGGGAGCTGTTGATCAATGGGGAAAAATCCAGATTTTCCTTTGACTGTGATATGGATATTGATATGTATTGGTCAGTTTGAGAGAAGAGTGCAGGCATGACTGTGAATAGCATTGATGAGTTGAAATACATGCATATTCCCCCTCCCCCCCATCCTTTAATAACTTTACCCTAGTCTGAGTTTCTGTGTGGCCCAATAAAAGTAACTCTTCTACTGCAGAAGTAACCAGGTGTAATTTTTTTCTTAGAATTGTTAAGTGTGCTTGTGCACTCACAAATAAAAAATATGTAAAAAAAAATTAGCTGTCCTACTCTGAATTAATCGAAATTCTCCATTTGTTTTAGGGAATGGGTGAAAAGGGAGAGTTCTTCCTATGTTTGATCATAACAGATTCTATAGATCTTAATTTGTTTTATGTCTTATTAGAACAATAATGTAGTTTAATAGTAACAGATTTCTTCATAAGAATGATTATAAGTATATATTAGAAGAAGTTAACATTTGGTCCACAATATTTAAGAATTTAAATGGAATATTGTTGGTGGTAATCCTAATTATTGTGAACATTATCTTGGGGATGGAAAATTAAATCAACCAACTGAATATTGTTGTCTGGTAAATCTTCTGTGTCAGTTATTTTGTAGAACAGACAGTCCTTTCTTCTTAAAGTGTGTTCTGGGGAAACCTGTGGGTCTTTGAGACCTTTTCAGAGGGTCTATGAAGAGGACAGCATTTTCATGATTATGCTAAGATGCTATTTACCTTTCACACTCATACTTAACAAGTGTACAGTGGAGTTTTCCAGAAGGTAACATGATACGTGATGACATCATTGCTTTGATGGCATATGGCATGTGTGCTGGTGTATTCCTGTGTTTTAAAATTTTACCAGTTTAACTATTAATATGTAACTGTTGATAGTTATAACCAACGTAATTAAAAGTTGCTGTAAGTCATCAATTTTTAAGTGTGTAAAAGGATCCTGGAATCAATCTGAGAACCGCTGATGTTGACTTTTCAAGATCTGCCTCCTTGTACTCAAAAGTGTCATCCCATTGGACCATATACAGGGCTATCTAGGCTGAGAAAACAAGTAGCTTCTTAAGCTTTAGAGGCACAGCCAGATGGGTATTTTATTAATTATTTGACGTTTTCACTTTTCTCTTTCTAAAGAAAGCTTGTTCTTAGTATTTTTGGTTCCCAGTTAGTGAAATGGCAACTTTAGAGCTGCAGGTCTCCAGCAGAGGAGCTACTGGGAAAATTTATTATGTAGGTCTTGATATTCTGATATCTGGAGAGGCAGAATGGTGTAGTCCTGAAGAGAAGGGACTCTGTGGTATATTTCCCTAGGCTTGGTAAATTATTTGACTTTGGACAGTATGCTGAGTCTCTCTCTATTCCTCAATTTCCTGATAACTTTCAGTAGGTAGGTACAACAGCTGTACCTAATTCATAGGTTGTTGGGAAAATTTAATGGGAAAATATTTGCAAATTTCTTAAGATAGTTCCAGGTATGTAATATGGCATGCAGCTATTTGCTATAATTATTATTATTTACTGTGTCTCATGAATATCACAGGAAACTTAATCAGTTCCCCATGTGATTATGTGATTCAGACATGCAATTATGTTTTACCTTATTGCTCTAGAGTATGTCTTAAAATGCTATTAAATTTGACAATTTCTTATAAATGATAATCTTGGCTTTATTTTACCCTTACACCTGAAAACTCATGAAGAGTTTTTTTTTTTGTTTTTGGCATAGTAAGAATTAATAAAACACCTTTTTTTAGCTTGGGCAAACTTTGAAATTCGGTAGAGGTTGAATATCCAATTAAAACTAGATTTCAAAGACCCTAATTGAATATTTATGTATCTTGGGAATTATTAGGGAAGAAATCACTTTTCTGAAGTGATATCTAGACTCACTATACTCCTAGTGTGTTAATCACTATCTAAGCATCACAATAGGACATTTTCAATGAAAAGGATCCTTGGGGTAATTATATACTGCAGTTCAGTTTGTTGATAAGTGGGGATAGGCCCAGCGAGTTACAGAAGCTCTACACAGAGATTCATTTCACTAGATGCTAAGATTTAAAGAAGACCTGTAATACTTCTGAATGGCACTGACATTTATTTGAAAACTTCATAGATATATGTATCTTCATAGATATGTTTATTTATATATATATATTTGAGGAGGCATATTTCATGGCTAGTGTAATTCTTGACTCAGGCCTGCCACTATGAAATTAGTAGTGTAGCACTGACTTTCTGCAGCACTTTGGCTAATCCTGATTTAGTATTGTTGAAACTACGTTATACTCCTTAGTGGGCATAGCTGGCCACTGTCCCTAATTATGAACTGCTCAGAAACGGCCTTTGGAATGAAAGACATTTGAATACAGTCCCAGTTCCATGACTTGCTAGCTCTGTCATCTCTGTTTGTAAAATAAAGGTGATAAAATCTACATTGCTGGTTTAGGGTGAGGAATAGGAAGTAAATAGAAAAGTACCTGACAGAAAGAGCATTTAATAAATGGTAACTATTATTATTGACCGAAAGAGCATTTAATAAATGGTACCTATTATTATTAGTCATAGTATAATTAGAAATGTTCCTAACTACTAGTACTCAGCAAACTTCGTTAAATTAAGTATCATTTTCTTATTGAAGAATTCAGGATGAGCTATGAAAATCAATAGCATTTTCTTAGGCAGGAGAGGAGAGAAAGGTTTCACATGTATCTTTTGTCTTTTCCGTGTTCTTTCCCTCTCTCCTTTTTAACCTTTAGTTAAGTACCTATTTCTGAGCTCTTCCTCTTAAACTTAAAATGTTATGCTGTGCTACTTATTCTCCCCCCAAATCATAATCCTGACAGGAAAATATTTTTGACAGCCACCAAGTGCCATGGCTGAAGATCGACTTTAAATCAGGTATAAAATGAAAGTAGCAATTTAACTTAAGACATTTTAAAATTAAACTCCTGATCATCTTTTCACATGGCGTCAGCAGCTCTTTAAGCTTTAACTGCATCAGAATTTTCTACCATGTTGTAACTAAATCATCATAAACTTCCAAGATTGAAGAATTCCCCATACTTTTAAAAGATTTATAATCCCAAAGTTCAAGTCCTCATAAGATTGCTGTAAATACAGATGAACCGTTAAAATTCAGATTCCAAAGTTGCTTTAAATGCTAGAAGTATGGAAGGGGTCATAATTAAGTCCATATTTTGGAATTCACATCTGTATTTCAGTGACAGTTGCCAGTAAGGGAAGTTATTAAAATGTGTGTCTCTTAACATCTAATCATTTCGCGTTTATGTTGAGGCGGAAAGAGTACAACATGGCAGGTGGTAAAAATGAATGAAAAAATAAACTGCCCATTGGACGGCTGACTTGCCGAATTGTACCAGACTTAAGTGTTTTAAAATGTGACTCAAGAAAACCAAAGCCAAGTGGAAACGACACCCCCTCCTGTTTGATCAGCTTGTGTTGGTGTTTATGCACCCCGCAGAGGCAAAGTGTGTTACTATTCAAGACAGCCCCAGTGGCTGCACAGTAGCCTGGATCTGTGAGAATAGGGGAGAGACTGAAGCCCAGTTTTTGATGTTCTGCATGGGTGGGTAACCTGAATACTAAAATGCATTCCATTGACAGCTGACCCTGTAAGAGGTTTTTCAACAGTCTCCTGTTTTGTTTTGGTTTGGTTAGGTTTTTTCCCCTTTTCCTTTCCTCAAAGCTCTTCCAAATACTTTTTGGATGAGAGCAAATGGTCCTGATGGATGGTCATCTTTTTGAATGAGATTTTATTTCTGGAATGAATGGAAGGGCTCAACAGTTTACATTTCTGTCTTTTGTTTTTTCATATTTTCAGTGTTCTTGATTTGTCAGTGGCTGATGCTTGTTGTTTGAACCTTGACTCAGAATACTGATTGTGACTCCCAGGAGTGGACAAAGAGTCTATTGAGAAATAGGTTTGTGTTAACATGAGGCATGTGTATATCTACAGACTGTCTTTATATTGGCTTTAACTCTTCAGTTGAATTTGGCTGTTGAGTTTTAATCATTTCACTCGTAATTGACTTTGGAAGAAGAGCTGTAGCATCCATTTTCTTTTAAAATAATATACAGTTTTTTGAATTTGAGGTATGTTCTGTTAAATTTTACTTTCATTTTCAATAAATTTTACATATGACTGTTAAATATTATTTTGTAATTATTCCAAAATGCTGCATATTTTATGATAATGCCTCAGTTGTCATATGGACTTAAATTCAACTTAAAAATTTTGATAGGATGGGTGTATTCATTATTTTTATTTTAATTGCAAAGACACCTCCAACTAGCTTTAGACCGTAGTGATTAATTTATTGGGAAGTTATTGTGTTTCTCACTTAAAAAAATCTTAGGGAAGGATCAGGGTTTACCTGGGTATTAGAAGAAATTAGCACCTTGAATACCACTAAGATTCTGTACCAGGTGCATGCCCCTATGCACACCACCACTGTTCCTTCTTCTAAACCTTTCACCACAGGCTGAATTAAGTACCCAGCTTTAAATTGGTCTACTGTTACTAGCTTAGTGGAGTCAGTAAGGATATTGCAGTTCCTCTGTGGAGGACAAATGGCTTGACGAAGGAAAGGCCCATTTAAGAGAGGGATCTTGTCTATAGTAAAAGGTAGAGGGGCTGATAAAACCTGAATGTCCACTACAGTGATCCTTTGTTAACTCAGACAGACCAGGCTTTAGAAGGACTGGTTAGGAAAACCATTAAAAATGGGTTACTCTTTTCTTGTAAGCAGCCAAAATGATTGTGGAACATGGTTTCCTACTCACTTGACCCAGAAAACCCAACAAAAACATGCAAATCAAAGGGTTCAAATTTTTGATTTTAAGAACACCTGTGAAACTGCCCAAGTTTTCAAGGCTATGCATATCTGAAAAGCCACCAAATATCTGAAAGCCATCAGTTACATAAACAACGTATGCCATTTCGTCATTCAGTGGTGGAGTTACCAGTCTTCAATGCCAAACAGGGACACTGGAGACAGGTTCAGTGGTACATAGAGTGCTGAATTTTTGTTATTCATGCTTAAAAATGCCGGTTTAAATGTGAAAAAAAAATTTTTTTTCTGTTGCTGAAGTAAAAGATTTAAACTATGTATTTAAAACATGAGGCCCATGAAAAGGGCACGAACCAAGATAGAGGTATTTTCAATTTTCATCTTTTTCTGCCAGGTTTAAATAAAGATTGTTTAGGCACTGAGTATATCCAGGTGAAAAAGCCCCCAAAATGTGCCACTGGGCACAGAACTGATGGTTGAATTAACTTAAGTATGAACTCCACCAGCTACACTGGGATGGTTCTTACTGAAAAGGAACACATTATACTTAAACCAGAAGTGGAAGTTTCACAGAAGAAAAAGATCCCAGGAGAAACTGAAGAAGCAAAAACTTATGGCATGGGAATAAATACAGCATAAAACAAATGCAAATAGAAGTAAAAGCAGAAAAAATGGGTTTACAGATATGAATCCATCCATCTGTTTGAGACATCTAATTATTTTACACTTGCTTGTGTACTCATTATGTCATACTACTGATGGGAATATATGTTTATTCAATAAACCTTATGTATAGAGGCAGGATATTCAAAAGTACATCATGTAGAATATTTCAAATAATTGTGTGGATAACTTTATTAGCTACAGAATCCAATGGGAATTTACTTCAACCTATCCAATAATAATGTTATTGAAATGAGAGACGTCTACTATGGATCCATTATTACAAAACCTAGAGTCTGGGTAGTGTTTAATGCTGCCTCTTGGCCAGCCGAAGTAAAATGGTGCTTTAAAGCCATCATTCATATAAGTTGGGAGAACCTCTTACATTTATTGGTTTTTATTATTTTTTTCTTTATTTGAAATGGAGAATTGTGTTGACTTTTCATTTTAAATTACCAACTCTATATAAATAGTAATGTAAAATAATCTGGGAGAATTTTTAAAGGTAGGTAGATACCCTAATTAGAAGAACTCTTTCCTCATTGTTGCAAACCCTTGAAGAAGAAAGAGCCCTAAAAATTAGTAGGCTGTCAACATTGTATTTTTATGACTTGACAGTATTAAGCAGACTTTGGGAGTATTTCTGTTTTTGGTGCATTTGATTAAATGTGTGATCATATCTGGGCGAAACAGCCTGCTGGGCTGCAGACAGTTGTGTTCAGAAATGAAATTTGCTTAGAGCCTCTAAGCAGACACTTATTCAATGAGACTCTTACTGAATAATGGATGATGGTGAAATTGCAGTAGTGTGTATGTGTGTTTTCTTCCTTGAAAATAGGGGTTGAGATAGAGCAACAACAAAAAAGTAATGGTGTATGAAAGAAAGCATTAGATTTATAAATGAGAAATTAACCTATATTATTACAAGTGAATGAATGCTCTGTGTGAAGGACTCATAGTGTCACTGTCAGAGGATGGTATGCTAGTCCATCTGCTTTGTTTTAGTAATCTTGCTGAGTTACTTCCTTTTCTGCAACTCTTAGCTTGGTAGATTTATTCTGGGATTTGTGCTACACTCATGTATATCATTTATGTAGGCTCTTTTGATTCTACTTGGGTGCCAGTAATAGCTGAATTTTAATTCCTATTTATTCTTCCCAGTGCACCTTATTCCACATTCACAATGATCATATTTTTAAAAGTTTTTTTTCTGATTATAGTAGATGCTCACGTTGAATACTTGTGAAACACAGAGATACATAACGTCAAAATGGAAAACAACCAGTATATCATAATATAATGGTTCATTGCAGTGTTCAGTGTGCAGAGGTTTTTTTCACACGTTTTTGGCTTGATTATCCGTGTATTTTATCCATGACTTATCTGTATTTTATGTGTGTGTGTGTTTGTTTTAGTAGAATTGAGGTTAAAGTATGTATACAGTTTGTATAATTTTCTCCAGTTTCCCAATGCCACTAATTTTTGAGAGCACCATTTTTAATACTGTAAAATATTTCATAGCGTGGGCACACTATGGTTTATTTAAACATTTCCTTATTCATGTGGGCTGTTATATTTTGCTAGGATAAGTAACATAAAGCTTGGCCCATTGTCTGATGATTTCTGTAGCACAGATTCAAATTAGCACAAATGTACTACAAATGTCAAATTATTAGGACAAAGAATAAATAATGACTATTTGACTTTTACTGCTTGGTTACAATGATCCACATGTGTTATTGTCCTCTGTGCATAACTCATCTTCTTTTGGGGAAATTTTTTTCCTTTTTTTTTTCTAGCCTATCAATTATTTCTTTAAAAAAACTGAAGTAGAGTCAGTTACAGTGTGTCAATTTCTGATGTACAGCATACTGTTTCAGTCATACATGTACATACATATATTTGTTTTCAAATTCTTGTTCGTTATAGGTTGTTACAAGTATTGAATACAGTTCCCTGTGCTATACAGAAGGAATTTGTTTTTTATCTGTCTTATGTATAGTAGTTAGTATTTGCACATCTTGAACTCCAAATTTATCCCTTTCCACACCCTTTCCCCCCAAGTAACCATAAGTTTGTTTAGGGAAATTTTTAAGAATTGTTAACTCTCAGTTGTGTATAGTTAGTAGTTAATAATTCTTGGTTATTTATACTTAATAAAGCTAGTATTTACCAGTTGTTTGATAATTCTTAGGAATTACTAACTCATTTATATCAATGTATAAAATCTGAGGGCAACTAAGTAGTAATAAAAATGAAATTTACTGACTACTAACATTTAAATAGGACTGTGCGTAAAGTCTTTGATTTTAATCTATTAAAACAAAACCAAATGATGAAACTGATTTATGAAGAATTAAGAGGTCCAGCATCTACTTTATGTTCCCATAAACTTTCTTAGTTTTGTTCTCCACTCTGAGTGGACTTATCTCTTAAGTTCATCTAAAAAAAAATCAATTTAACAGAGCTCTTCTGTACCAAACCTCTAAGGGAACAAGAAAATCAGTGAGCTTGGTGTGGGCTATTCTAAAATTTAAGGATGAGAAGGAGAAGTAAATTGTCAGTAAACACACTTATAGTAATTGAAGTTTGTCTATAAAAGGAGAGAGAGAGAGATCAGTAAAGAAAAGTAACTAAACAGAACATTCTGGCTCATAATTAATGAGCAAGAACTCAAGTTTTGCTAGATTTAAGTTCAGGTGGAGGTCTGTCTATAAGAATAAGAGTGAGGTACAAAATATGAGGTATTTAGTAGTGCTTAAGTCAAATAGAAGAGGAAAATAGTAGGCATATGATGCAACTTTTTATCATTTTTACAATAATGCCAATACCTACAGAATTTAATTTCATTAGTTCATTTTTCAGTAAGAGGGACTAATGAGTTCTACTTCAGGCAGCATCTTTGTGATTTCTGCTTCCAGTCTGAAAGACATATATTTAAGGTACATTTCTAGCAGTCAAATTGGAAACGAATTCTTATTTCACTTTCTTTATTTTCTTTAAATCTGTATCAGAACATATTTATGAGACCAAGTTTAATGCTAGATTAATAATGAATGTATAACTGCATGAATGTGCTTTATGGACCTAGAAGAAACAATTGAACATGAAAGCAATTTTTGAAGTTACTGTTGCAAGATAAATTCAAATGCCATTGAAAACTGCTCTGTACCTGCATGTGGAATAATAAAGGCATGGAAGAAATCTTAAAAGGCACACTCTTGTACACTCTGTTTGCTCAAAAAAATTAAATTGTTGATTAGCAATTCCCCATTTACTAATCAATGGGTATTTATACAAATAAAAATAAAAGTAACTAGTTGTCAGGAATTGAACTGTCTTGCCCAAAGTGACGTGGATGGTTTATAGCATGTGCTGCCTTTTATCAGTGGATTTCTCAGCCTTGCTCTAGAGAATTCTCATTTCTGATTTCAGGCATCATCTCTCTGTAGCTATACCACATTGGTCATGTAACTTCTCAAGGTCTGTTTCCTTGTAGGTAGGGGGTAGGACTATGTGTTCTTTCTCTCCAAAACATCCAGAAGGTAAAATAACATGGATAAAGTTCATTAGAATAGAATGCCTTTGTTTACAAGTTAATCTTTCCAAAAACTTACCTTAATAGGTAGTTGATTTTATAAGAATTTTCACATTACATTTGTCTTAAAGAGCTGAGCTATGGTACTGTGGTATTAGCATATTTTCAAAAGATAAAATAGGTTATACATTCTTTTCTTCAAGGTTTAAAAGAAAGTGACATGATGAAGATATTTTACATTCTTTACAAATGTTAAGGAATCTAGTATGTTTCTCTCCTATTTCTCTATATTTTATTTCCCTATTATTGAGGATACTAATAAGTTTTATTTAGTAGTAAATCATTTTAGGATATGAAATAGGATTTGATAGCATTTTTTATATCAGCTTTATTTCCCTTATGTTTATAGATAAAATAAATCCTACATCCAGAGCTTTGGGCTCACAGTACTATTACCTTGTACAAAGGCAGTTCCACCATCTCTTCATTTATAAAGTGGAAGCGTATACATTGATACACTTAGTATATACTTAATGTTTCTCTTTGACTCCTTTTTTATTCACATGGCTGGATTTATTTACTTAAAAGTATTAAAATTATTTTAAGGCTTAAGCATTAACTTGCATGTGATGATCTTTACTGAAAGTAAATACGCATGGAGAGAAATACAAAATGCAGCAATGTAATGTATGCTCATAAGAGAAGCAAAGAGGTAAAGTAGAAAAGAGCAAAAGCTTGGGAGACAGAAGGACATGATTTCCAACCCTCTGTCTGTATAGCATATGATGCTGGGAAAGTTACTCCCCCTCTCCAAGCCTTAGTTTTCTCATGTGCAAAATGGGGATAAAAATAATACTTACCTTTATTGTGAGGATTAAATGAGATGATGTACACAAAACGTATAGCATACCGACCACTTTTATAGTTAATTTTAATAGGTCGTTGAATTGGCTATCTTCTTTTAAGTGGAACTCTAAATTGCTCTGCTTTCCTGCACTTCTCAAAAGACCAGCTTTGTTAAGTTATTTATTTTGTCATTCACCGTGTATTTGTTCGTACCAGATGTCTGCCACGTGCCGGGGCTGTGGAGCATAACATGGCAGAAAGAGCCTCTGCCTTTAGCACTTGCAAAATCATGGAAATGAAGTGTTAGGCGAGGTATCTATCATACATTATTTGTTAAAATCTGGTAAGTGCTACAAAGGTTAAGCCCAGGATGCTGTGAGGTGGAGCAGGATAAGACCTTGTCTGAGTTGGAGGTGGGCTGGTCTGCAGAGACTTCCCAGAGCGGGCGACATTTGAGCTAAGATGTGAAGGTTGAGTAGGCAGCCCTGGAGAATGTGCTGGTTCACTGCTCCCTTCACATTCTGTCATTGGAAGAGCTCATCACAGACCCAGGCATGTTCTAGTGGAGGGGGTTAATAGAGGTGAGTAAAGGGAAGAAAATTAAGCATAGTTACCTTGATTTGGCAATAGGAACAGCAGCCCCGAATTTTTCATTTTACAGAGGAACTGAGTGAACACAGAATGGTTTAATATCAGTTGTCTGCCTATAATATTAAATTTCAGAATATCATAAACTATCTGTTGACGATAAAGAATGGGCAAGGCACTGTAATTTGAGATGAGGAGGGTACGTCAAATCTATACAGATATTGAAACCAAGATTTCTTAGTTTATCTTTAGAGATATATAAATGTGTGTCTGTGACTAGGAGGGAGTTTTACTCCAGAAGGTTGGTTTCTGTTCATTTTCAGTCTAACTTCTCCCTGTCCCCACTGGCTTATGTCCACAGAAACTCTGTAGAAATGTAGGAACTAGCTTCAGGAATACCAGTGCTCAAGTTTGGCAGTGCTATGGTTATGACTCTTACTTGTCAAGGAACAGCAGTAAAACACCAATCTGGAAAACAGCTGTTCAGAGAGAGATTACCATTTACTAAAGACAGTAGACTGTCGTATCGCCACTGCTAGAATTAAACTTATCATTTAACTATTTGAAGGCTTTCCACAGTGGGTGATGATAAAACTGACTTTATTTTTATTTAGAACAAATCATCGAATATTAATAAAATAATGGTAAAGTATGTTCTAGAAAACAAATGATATTAGTTTAAGATATTGCTCATTAATTCTATGAGCAAAATGATAAATAAGTGTGGTTTAAGAAAATTATCTTAGCAGAATACAATTTTTAATATAGGGAAAATAGTAAGAAGATAGTAAGTTTGGAACCATTAATCTTTTTCATCCATTTGTCAACATTTATTGTGTGCTTCCTGTGTGACAAAATTAAGTATAATTGTGATAGAGATTAGAAAAGGGAAAATAATGAGTTTTATGGGAATATTTTCTCTAAGGATCTCAGGCCATCCAGATGAGAGATTTTCTCATCCTGCTGAGCCCTGGAGGATGTGAAGGAGTTGGTCAAGCAGACAGGCTTCCTGAAGAAGGGAATCAAAGCCGAGGGTGAGACGGAGCTCAGCTCATGTGAGAAACAGTGGGAAGGTCCTAGTAGCTGGAACACAGGATTGAAAGAGGAGGTGACGTGAAACGTGCTAGGGAAGTAAATGGGAGTCCATAATGTGTCGTCTGTTTTTTAAGTATTTTGGCCTTTATCTTAGGAGCAGTGGGCAGTCATTAAAGGTTTTAAGCCAGGTTGTAACAAGATCAGATTTTTGTTTGACAAAGATCACGTTGGCTGTTCTGTGTAGATATAATTGGAGGAGGCATGAAGAGGGGAGGTGGAGAGACCAGTTAGATGCCAGTCTAAGCTTCTGCTACACCCCTTCCCAGCTGGGAAGTGTAGGCCAGAGCTTGCCTCTTTCTGGCTTCAGCTGACTGAGGTGCAAGGAAAGGGTTTGTATTAAATAATATCCCTTTCAACTTTAATATGCTGTACTCTCATTTTATTGTAAAAAGCTAAGTGATGTGATCATTATTTAAATTACCTTATAGGAACTTGTTATTAATTTTTACTCATCTTCCTGTTGATATATTGTTATAATGCTATATCCAATTATTTAGTTAGATTTATTAAGTTTTTTTTTACCTAAAAGGTAAAGTCTATTCTTTGGAGACGTATACCCGTAACTAGAATTTTTATATGTTTGTATTTTAAGTGCTACACAAAAATCATAAAATCAGATGTTGGGACTACATGTGATTTAGTTAAGAGGGTTTATGTCACAAAATTCTTCCATTTTGGGCAAAGTGATTTATTTATTTGTATTCCTGAAGTCATTAAATGGATTTCCTATTTTAACGGTACCTGAAAAGACAGTAATACATTGTTTCTTGTAACACTACAGCAGTCTGATAGTCTGAGTGGCAAATGCAAAAAAGTTGACTGTTTATTATGTAAGAATTTATAAGATGTTTTTCTACTTGTGTCTTTCATTAATTATTTAAATATTTTGTTTCCTCCTTGTGTTCTGTTTTCTAATTCCCCTAAACTCTTTTATGTCTCTTTTATGGCATTTATGACATTCTGCCGTGGCGTTTGATAATTTCTCTTCTTGTTTCATACTTCTGTGGAAATATAATTTCATTGAAGGCAGGGACTACTTAGTCCCTTTTATCATAACCTGGAGTACCTGATTATGTCAGTGGAGATGGTGGTTTATGTTGATAGGTTGAGTTCTTCAAAGATGGAGATGTAGTATGTTAGCTAAGTGTTATATATGATATGTCTTTTCTGTTTAAAAAATTAATAGCACATACTCTATAATTACTTGGCTGTGTCCATGAGCCTTAGTGACTTAGAAAATGGACTCTAGGATCAGATGAACTTAAGCCTAAACCTGGAAACTGTGTACCCTGTAATAGCTGTGTGACTTTGGGTCATTTTCTGAGCCTCAGTTTACTCTCTGTATTGTTGGGCTAATGATATGTATTTCATCGTGGGCTTACGAGAATTAAATTAGTTTCTGTCAGATAATGCATTGCATAAGGTCTGGTTATTGTATGTGAGAGACGGGTGGAGAAAATCGGGGCTATCACCCTTGCACGTAGCAGGAAGGAGTGGAACATGGTGCTTCAATCCATCTCTTTTTATCCTTTGTTCCCAAACTTTTTGCAAGATTGATATCACTTTGTATCTGTTGTCTTCAATCTTCATGGCCTTCCATTTGGAATCATTTTGTCATGTTACTTCATGTACACTATACAGTTTTTTTTTTAATCTCTGACTACAATCTTTTTTATCTCTGACTTATTCTGAAAGGAATGATTATCTCACAATTTATGAGGTACAAATGGAATCCAGAACACTGGCAGGCACTGTCAGATAAGAATGTCAGAAATGCCTTTATTACTTATTTCTAATACATTCTATAGGCATATCTACCTAATACATTTAGGCTATAAAATGTAATTTGTATATGTCGTATTTCAGGGCAGACGTAGTCTTCCCCTGTCCCCAGTGTACATTTCCCTGAAATCAACTGTTTTTAGAATTTGAAGAACATTGCTTATTTTAAAAGTGACAATCTGAGAAAATAGGATTACTGTCACAAAGAATGAACTGTTAAGGAGGACAAGGTGTGAGATCAGAGTACTTCATCTTGAATAAACTTCTCTTGTGTTGGATGGAGTACAGCTTTATAAAACCTTGAAACAGTGAGGAATCATAATTGGGTAACATTCAGCAAAATTACTGGTAGTTTTGAGAAAAAAAAGCATACAGTTGCATGCATAATGAAAATAGTGTAGTTTTGAAAAAATAATTTGAAGCCAGCTGTTCTGAAAGCAATTGCGAATGTGTATGAACTGGGACTTGGTGCCCTTTGTATGGCCTGTGAGAACTTGCTTTTCAAAGGTAGACTTGTAGTATGATGTCAGTGTTTGTGTCCTCTTGAAGAACCGCTATTTCAATATAAGATATTCCCTGTTCTCTGATTATAGCATATGGAAGAGATATACTTTTAAACCTCTCAACAGCTGAAGGGACCGTTTCAAAGAACATTAAATTTTTTTTTTGTTTGTAGGTTCATTCGTTTATTTCCATTTGGAGGAGGTACTGGGGATTGAAGCCGGGATCTTGTGTGTGTTAAGAGGCGCTCTAGCACTTGAGCTATACCCCTCACCCCCCATGAAAACTCCTCAGTTCTTGTCCTGGGCAATCAAATATCTGATATGACTTGTAATCCTGACTGCTCTAAAAGTGAATTAGTAATTTTTCTGTGAGTTTTTGAATCTCTTACTGGAAGTAATCATTTCTTCCATAATTAAGTTGTTTTATTATTTATTTTTTCTGAATGTTGTATTAAAAAGAACTCTTAAGCACAGTGTGACACAGTTAAGCGTATAAAAAAAAACTTTGTTTTGAATAATTTTGGGTAATTGTAGCAAACCAGATGTTGCTAAGTTCTTATTTAATCAGAGATAAAAAATATTCTCAATATAGTTTTGTCTAGCTGTCAACTTAGATAAATGAATCCATTTCAGTCAGCATGCTCCTAGTGGAAAAAGGAGGGAATATCATAACATTTTTCTAGCTACATTTGTTGAAAATAAATATTAATCTTCTATGTGGTTAAAACCATGCTGTGCCAATTTTATCATAACCATAATTGCAGAGAAGCCTTTTAGATTTTTTATTTTGATGAAGTTTACTTCTTTTTATCCTCTGGAGGCTTCGTGTTAGATTCTGATTTTCATTTCGATTATATGACCATGTAGGTTTGTGTTCATCTTATATTATCTTGAGGCTACTTGTTAAAAGACACTATTGGGTGGTTTTATTCTGCAAACGTAAGGCTATGACATGGTCGAGATTTTTTTTTTCCCCTCTCAAACCTAAGCCTCTGTCTTTAAAACCTACGCTTCTGTTTTTACCTTTTTAAAAAATCTGTTGTAATTCATGGGAGAAACTTAAATAGTAATATTTTATATATTCCCTGTTCTCTTTTGTTCTGTAGCATTACTTAAGACAGAATACTTCCAGAGCTGTGCCGACTTCTCAGAAAATGGTGCATAAATTAACACACTAAAGGAAAACAAAAAGCAAACTAACAAAACAAAATAAAGCAAGGCATAAGGCCAGGAAAAATAATGTTAATTTCAAGCTCCACTAGAAATGCCAGTGAGAAGAATGGCAGGAAAGGATGATAAGTACAGGGACCCAACTGGTAAAGAATGAGTTTATATGTTTGTATCTTCTTATTGTGTAGTCGGGAAAGGTGGAAAGGAAATCTCAGGCCATGAAGTAAATAATTACCTCTTAATACCCACAACATCACTTTTCTATACTAATAAAAGTTTTGAATTATTTGCTGTCTTAGGGGTCTTCAGTATTACTGTATAGAGGGGCTGTGGTAAGGGGATTCAACATGGCTGTAACTGATGATTTTTGTCAAATGTATGGGAAGCTTGTAGGGAAAATTGTTAGTTCAGTAGAAAACCACTTTAGCTGTAATAATTACCAGAGCTAATTGATTGTTCCAGTTTATGTGGATGTTTGTCTAGGCTAGTCATCGAGGAAATACAGAAAGTGAAGATTGAAGTTGGAATTTTATTTCCATTTCTAAGAATAATTCTGAAACATGTGACTCAGATTTTTTTTTCAAGTCAGACTCTCTCATCTCAGTTTTGTTCATGTCCTCTTCAGAAAGCAGGTTTTGAAAGTGTTCTTAACTGGTAGATAGAAAATTGGTTGGAAACATTTCACAAAATTCTCTTTGGAGAGAGAAAGAGATGCCAAGGAAGAGGGGGAAATCATATGTGTAGTTTTATCTCCTTTTGCTTTTATTACAGCATTTTGAGGAAAGAGTGGAAAGCACATTTAATGGTTTCTCTGCAGTTAGGATACTTTGTACAACATGAACAGCGAGAAGAAAGTGAAGCAAAATTGTCCTTTTATGGGTTTCTCATTGGTCTTCCTGCTTCGGTGACTTGATGCAAGAGAAATAAAACAATTCTCTTAAGATCTCCTGGAACACAGTGGTTTTGAATGTACGTGTAGAACTAGATTGGTGAGTGATGGTGTCAGTCATATGCCTATACTTGGGTTTCAGATTTATGTGTCAACATTGTGGGTGTTTTGCCTACACACTATGGGGTAACAACCTGTATTTTGTTTTTATTTTTTTTCCTCTGTGCTGAGGGTGTGTGTCTGAGTGTTTGTGACCTAGTGATTGTTTGGGCAGAAGAGGTAGGTGGTTTGGAGTCGCCTTGTCTTTCTTACATTGCCTAGTTTCTGTCTTCCCTGTGCCTTTGGAAGCACAATAGAAATGACAACCTAGAAGCAAGTGATCAGCTCCCAAGGGCAAAATATGAAAAGGTCCCAGACTTGAAAAGTGTTATTTGTGGAAGTCTCCAAATATTACATTCAGAAATGTGAGTTCACAGAGTACTAGGTAAGTGTCTTTATGTTTGTTAACCTTTCTTTCACTTGAAATTCTTGATGCGTCCTTTAAATACATTTTCTACTCATAAAATTTATATATTGGTAAGTTAGAACTTATTTTTGGAATAAAGTTTAAAAATCATACTTTATTTTTTTTTATTTCCAGAAAGGATCTTTGTGTGTACCTGAGTGGGGTCGCAAAGACAGATCTGATGTAAATTTCCTTTGTAAATTTCCTTCCTGATGTAAATTTATCATTGCTCTTTCTTCCAGCTTTCAGAAAGCTTTAAAGGTGTTTATTTTCCTTAGCTATAAGCTTTGCGGTGGACTTACTCGTATCTCAGGTGTGTTTAGGTGCCTCTACTCAGGTGTTTACTGACATTAGAAAGTATGCTACATGAATGTGGAAGCCACTCTTTATTCTTTTAAGACTGGTTACAATTTTGATATAGTAGTGGCCAGAAACTTGAAATGTATGAATTTATTTTGATACACAAATGAAAGTTCCTCAGTGAGAGATTTATTGCTTCTTACTAAAGTCCTGTATGTTTGTAATTTTTTTTTTTAACTGAAGGCCAAAAAAAAAAAAAGAAAAGAAAAATTGGACTGAGTCTTCCAGATTTTCTCTGGAGGAAGTAAAGAAAAGTGTTACTTTTTTTTAAGGTATGCCTAGTGTAATAGTGTATAAAATGTGTATGCCTAGGAAATGGTGGTGTTTAAAATGTATGAGGAGAGGTTTAACAGTTCGTAGTGGTCATCTGGAGGTGTAGAAATGAGCACCCAGCTGCTCGTTTGAGGGCATCTCTTTGAATCCTTGGCAGACGCGGTCCAGGCTCAGCGGCTTGGCTAACTTGTGTGCACCCCTGGGCTCATCGACAATTGGGAATCCTTGGCAGGGTACCTGTGCAGGGAAGCGTCGACTCCAAGGGTGTGGAGGTACCAACCCACTGCCTTCTCCAGCTAGGTAGTGACACTTCACCATTTCTGTTGCCTCTGTATGGCCAGGGAACTTGAAACAATCTATAAAAGAAAGACAGTCTTTCTACACATTAAATGTCATCTTCTGCATAGAGCACCAGCCACCCCTGCTTGCTTGAGCGCACAGTCGTTGCGGAGGCTGGAGGAGGGCAGAGTGCTTCTCTCATGCTCCTTTAACTCTGCTCACCAGTCCTCTCACTGACGGCCTAAAATCTATGTGTATCGTATCCCTTTGCAAAAGGAGGGGGACATTTTTATCATTTCATCCCAAAGTTATAAGCCATTCCTGGAATTAAGCAATTTGGCCTCTGGTGCTTTCAGTGTAGCTGCCTGGTAGAGCAGAAGGGCAATCCAGTGACCCCAGGGAACTGGAAAAGCCGTGTTCCTTTGGCATCATACTGTGACATGTGCCATTTCCTGGGTGGTACTGTGGGCTGGTTAGCTCCCAGTCAAACCCACCTTCTTGGAGTTGATGGCCCCACGATTGAAAGGCTATGTAAGACTGAACCTTGTCTTACATGTAGAAACATGCCCAGCTTTACATAGCTACTGTGCCAATGTCTGCCCTTCCCTTTTCTTCTCTTCCCATCTCCATACTGACAGGGACATTATCCTTCCTGCCTTAACCTCTTCAACCTCAGTGTTGTCCTAGGACATCAATATAATGTCATTTAACTATCAAGTAATAGGGCAAGATAGTCCAGTGTTTATCTGTGCAGATAATTGCAAATACCACCTTGTTGTTCACTTCAGCAAAATATAGATTAATACATTTTAACAGGCATCTGTTTAATAGACATCTCTGTTTTTACTTCCTCCTGTTTGTTTAGTGACATCTAGTTTAATTCCAGAGCTGAGCTTACTTCATTCTTAGAGAAGCAAGGCCCTTTCTTCTGAGCCCCAGTCAACAGTCAGAACTGGTCTTTCAGCAATAACCTTGGCTCATCAAGTTCTTTGGGTTCAGTCCTATGTATCTCTTTTCTTTCCTGGCCCATGGTCAGAGTGAAAATCCAGTGACGTTCCCTACTTTCACTTAACATCTTTTCCATCATTGCTTTTTTCCCTTTTTGTTCTTAGAATTCTTTTGCTGAAGGCTCTCAAGTTCTTATTTTTCTGTAACAGCCTCTCAGAATGCTCCCCATCCCCAGTCTTTGTCTACCCAAGAATTACCATCTAGAATTTATGGTGACTCATCGTGGGTGACAGGTGAGTCACTGTGCCAGACTTAGATTTAGTTTTCTGTTGTTCCTTTTCAGTTCACATATTAGCGTACACATGGTCATTTCTGAGCCGGTTATAATTACCATGCTCCCATCACCTTGGCTCGGTGAGGGGCGTCTCGGAGCCTGTAAGTTACCCGAATGGCTGAGATTAATGATCACTTCTTTAAAAGAAAACACCACGAGTTCACTTTAGAGTTTATTTTAGCTATAACTAGAGAATCTTTAGAATTTGTAACAGTAAATAAATCATTTCATTTTGAAGTGTGGGAGACAAGAAAAATCTCCCTCTCTCTTTGTTTTTTCCTGAAATGTCATATTAGTTTCTACATTGTCAGAAACCACTTGTTTTCTGTGCATGTGTGATTATTCTAACTCTAAGGTCGTTAATAGAGCTGAGATCTTGGTGTAGAGTGGCCAGCAGAAGACCATTCATTTTATGGGACTCTTTTTAGATTCTTGACCTTAGATGAAATGCAAATACCACTGCTGAGGTGAATAATCTTTGAATTATAAAGTAGAATGTATTTGACCTTTGTTTACTGATCTCACTTTAAGGGAAAAAGGAGGAAGTGAAAATCCTGGGGGATTTTCTACTTCTGCTTCAATTTGCCTAGCAAACAGCTTGAGGGGACAGCTCAGGTGGGACTGTGGCATGAAGTTGTAATTCCACCCCACTCTGGAGACATGTAGGTGTTAGCTGGAAAAAAACGATGGAAAAGGGATGTTCTACAAAATCCAACTCTTGTCTACTACCCTTAGAATAAATAAAAGGTTTATGAAAGTGGAGCCTCATTATCTTCATAAATAGAGATTATTTAAACTCTTAATGAAGAAGGAATGGGAAATATATCCTACTGATAAATCATATTTGACCTGTTTAAGATATTTAGAACTAGATTATTTTACTAATCTGTGCTTTGGAAGCAAGTTATGTATCTAAATGATCATAACATCTTTTTTATTTACAATTTTGTTTTCTGGAGCTCAGCATGAAATGCAGTGCCTGGCACATAATACATGCTTCATAAATGCAGATTGAGTGAATGAGGGTTAAAGCTTTGTTTTGCAGTTACAAAGATGTCTGCTAAAGATGGCTTAGGGAATTTTAACCTTTTCTTATGGCCACATATTTTCTGTAAAGTGTTTCTTATCTTTCAGAATTATATTACAATCCTAATGGAAAAGAATGATCTGTTTTTTTTTTTTTTTAGTTCTTGCCTTGGCTGACTGGGCTTTGGAATTTTATGACTAATGAAATACAGTGTTTCTCTTTTCACTTTCAAATGTAGCACTTCGATTCTCATTTTTCATTCATGGGTCTATCTTTGTAAAACCATTCTGTTGTCAACAATCAAAGGGTAATAAGCCCTAATTGTTAAACACAGTCAGTAGAAGCTGTGATATGCTGATATTCTAAAGCTTTGAATATTTAAAATGGTCATCATTTGATGTTCTGTGACATCTGGACTGCTCAGCAAGCTACTCTAAAAAAAGAACTGGGAATTTTCTTAAATGTTTTATTTTGGATCAATTTCAACTTAGAGGAAAGTCATAAAAATAGTGTGAGGAGTTCTCATATACCTCTTAATCAGCGTGCCTTAATGTTACCACTTATGTAACTGTTACGATCTGAATATGTCCCCCTGAAATTTATATGTTGAAATTCCAATGTCCAATGTGACAGTATTAGGAGATAAGTCCTTTGAGAGGTCTTAGGTCATGAAGGTGGAGCCCTCATGAATGACATTAGTGCTCTTATAAAAGAGACCTTACCGAGCTCCCTAGCCATCCGCTTCTGCCCTGCGGGGGGCACAGTGAAAAGACTGACACCTATGAACCAGGAAACCCTACCAAACACTGAATCTGTGGCACCATGATCGCGGACTTTCAGCTTCCAGAACTGTGAGAAGTAAATTTCTATTATTAATAAGATACCCAGCCTCTGATATTTTGTTATAGTAGCCCAAACAGACTAAGGCAGTAACTTTAGTTTGGTTATGAACATCTGGAAATTAACTTTGGTAAAATACCATTTACTCAATTCTGAGTTGCAGATCTTGTTCAAATTTCATTAGTTTTTCCACTGATGTACTAGGAGAGTTTTAAAATGTCGATTAAGTTATAGTTGGAATTGTGTAAGACTGATAATTTTTGCCATTGTTTACTTTCTTAAAATAGTAATGACAGGTCATGCCTCTTTTAATACATGATGCTGTAATAATGGTGTTCCTTTTTTCTTATGCTGGAGTTCATATTCAAATGCTAGCATATGAGAAAAGGAATACCATTATTATTTTAGGAATTCATTAAATGTTACTGATGTTAACATTTTATTTGTATCACCATTTAAACGATCTTTTCCGTATCATGATAAATTTTGCACTTCCGAGTCAGTGTGTCTGTAGAATCAAGTTAAATATCCTAATTTGATTTTAGATCTGTCATACTATAAAAGCTATATACTTCATCAATCTCATCAATCATAAAAACCACTGTTCTTATAGTAGAAGACAGTAAGTGGTAAAAAGTAAATGTTTCAGACTAAAACAGGACTGAGAGGAATTTAAGCATAGCAAACTGTGATAGAGGAAAAATTTGATTATTTGGTAAAAGGCCTTCCTTAGTCCTTAACATATCTAACAGCCCGCTATGTGGGAAATTTTCCTGTGTGTCTAATCATATGCTGCAGCATAGATTAAATCCCTCTTTGTCGGCAACCGATGATAACTGGTTGTCAGCTCATCGAGGGCAGGTTCAGCTCTTTATCATTACGGGTTTCAGCGGAGCGTGGTATCTGGCACACGTACACAGTCAGTGTCTGCTTACCTGAGGGAGATTTGGTCTAGAGGCAAAGCAAGGACTTGAGAGGCCTGCTCAGTTATCTTCCAGTGGTAGGCCCAGGCTCTAAGCTTTTTCAGGGAATCTTCTGGAACGTTCCTCCCTGTCACCTAGTCACACCACACAACTAGCGGTCTGCCTACTATGCACGGTATTTCATGTGTTTGTGTCTTTGCTTCTGTGCTTATTGAAGCCTTATTTGTCTGTTTATGGGTAGTGAGCAGTAATGAAACAGCCTCTGCCACGTAAGTTGTATATATAGTAAATTTTTGAAATAAAATCTTCCAAATAAGTTTTAATAGGGCAATGAAAAGAAATACTCTGGTAGCCCATCTAGACATTATTTATTTCATAATGTTTTGAGAAAACTTGAATTTTTGGGTAGCAGGGTTTTTTTTTTTTAACATTTGAATTATAATGTACATATTAGACTTCTTGATTTTCAGGTTGACACTGGATATCTGACATTTTTTTATCTTAATTTTTTTCTTTTAACCATACATGTGGTAATTTTAATTTATAAATGTGTGAAAAGCCAGGCTAACTCAAATGACTTTATGAATCAAAAATCCAGAATGTACTTTAAAAGAACTTATTTCAGCATCTGTTGTTTAAGTGAGGGCTAAGTAAAGTCTGGAAATCAGAATGCCTAGAGTGTAGATTTTGGCTCTAGCAATTATATGATATTGGCACATCCTGAGTCTCTTGCAAATAGGGGATCCTAAGTAGACTTATATCAGTAGTGTTAAGGTTCATGAGATAAGAGACCTAAATCACATAGTGCAGTGTTTGGACCACAGGGAAGACTTAATAAATATTAATATAACTCTTTAAAGAAGGCATCATTTTAGTGTTTTAAATCACCGTATACAATATGATAATATTTTGAGAGAGGACTGAGGATAAATTAGTGTAACGTATCATTGCTTGGGAATTTGAAGTTACACTATTAAAAGTTATATTATTTAATTTTGGTATATGTTATTTTCCTTTTAGATAAAGAAGAGATTTGTTAATTTACTTTTGAATGAATTTAGAGATTATCATAACATGTAAGGGCTTTATCCGAGAATGGCAGATAATCAGGCAACTTTAAGAATAAAGAGCAGTGGAGAGATGGGAACAAGTGAGAAGCAGTATGACAACAGGAGGAGAAGAGAGCTGTCAGATGATGGTGACTAATAAATTTCCCCTTGCTACCATAGTAGTTACAGTGCTGCCACAGAGGCATTTTCATTTTACTGGGCTCCTCGAATAAGAATATTGCTAAATTCAACCAAGTGAAAATCTAAATGAGATAATGAAGATAAATATGCCTAAAGAGATTTAACCAAATACAGCTTTGTCTTCTTTCTTGGTGCAAAAATCATTCCAAAGGGGAGTAGTCCCAAACTAGTGCAGCAGGTTGGTGATGACAGTCAGACCTGATACTGCTACTGCTTTATAGCCCGGTCATGTTGCTCTGATGTCCTTTGGGCTCTCATGGGCCCACCATGGATGCTTTCCTTTCAGCCCCTTACATTCCAGGCGTTCATGTCAGCCATGGGAGGGAGGAGAAAGTTGTGCAAAAGTGTTGGAACTAGGATTGGGAGAGGAAAACCTCCCTAGAAAACACTCAGCCTGTATGTCTTTCATCAGTGGTGAGCCGCTGGGCCACTCCTAGCTACAAGGGCCTCAGGGGAATCGAGTAATTTTTTAAAAAGCACATTCTTACTCCAAACAATATGAAGTTTCTGTTACTTTGGAAAAGGCGGGTGAATGATAGGCCACTAGTCCTGTCTGCAGAAGCCCTCGGCACAGTTCTTGGCACACAGTGAATCCTCTGTGTCTGGTAGCCATTCTGCTGTTATCCTTACTGTTACTGTATTGGATTGCATTTCTTTTAGATCATCAGGATTGGCCCTAGTTTGGTTAAATGCAACAGTACTTAGTAGAACTTCCAAAAATTGCATATATTCCAAATATCGCAGCCCTTCTTATTTCTGAATTTGTAATGTGGGCTTAATTGCGTAAGTTGTTAAGAATGTGTAATGAGATATTTTCCCCAATGTTTTTAAACCTTTTCACTCCCATTGTGTTTTTTTTTTAATTTGCAGTTATGTTTACAACAGATAACATATTTACTGTTTATCTGAACCACCTGTCACATGAGTTTTATAGTAACATAGCTTTAGTTACCCATTCAAAAATATTTACTGTGTGCCTATTAGAAATGTGTGTCTTGATATGTGTAATAATATCTTGAGGTTTATCAAGCTTGTCGATCACTCTCAAAGATTTCAGTCTTATATAAAAGTGAATTGTCTCCTGCGGGAAAGCACCAATAAGAATGGGCTAGTGTGGCTTGGGCTCAGCCAGGCAGGCTTCTGTCCCCTGCAGGCAGCCAGCCCACGCTGGTATTCATTGCGGTGGACAAGGAAACCGACTCAGCAGCCCAGCTGGATGCAGTGGCCCAGGACAGGGAGGCTTGTTAGAAGGATCCCTAGGAGAAGACAGCCTCAGCAGTGCGCAGGGCTGGACCAGGCGTGCCGGATGAACCCTGTGCTGCAATGAAAGGAGATACGTGCGATGCCAGTGGGTGGACTGAAGCTGCTGTTGTGCCTGTAGTCTCCTCTGGCAGGTGGGTGGAGCAGAAACTGAAGCTGGAAGACATCCTGTGATTCCAGGTGAGAGGGTTTGAAGCAGGAAGAGGCCACTAGTGATTCACTCAGGGCAATACTTTATGGAGGTTGTTGGGAGGGGACAAAACACAAAAGCAGTCTCCCAGAATTAGGCTCTGGTCCTTTCCTTTCTTTGGGAATACTGTAGTTTACCTCCATCTCACCATCCTTCCCTCTTCACCTGGCAATTTCAGGCGTGTCGTTTAGTGTCAGATTAGAAGTCACCCCCTCTTCCCCTTCCCCCGAATCTGGATAAGGTCGTCCTTCCTGAATTTCCTTAGCAACTGCACTCCGTTTGCTGCATGCAGCAGTTCTCAGCGCTTCTGGTCACTGTCTACCTGCTTTGTTTCCCACAAACTGTACGTGTGCCCTTCGTTTTATCCTCTGGGGCTGTCTCACTGCCTGGTACATGGTAAATGCTAAGCGTAAGTTAATCAAAGGTATCCGTAATCTCATATACTGCATGGCAGTTTACAGGACCTGCATAGGAGTATATTTGAGCATATAACACTGAGGATTAATTATGACTGCGCTGTGCTGTTTCAATGCCAGAATGAGACCATTAGCTCGGAATAAGGAGAGAAGCGTTCCTAGGCAGATAGATGAGGAAAATTCCAAGGTGTGAATTTTTGCAAGTGCTTTACCTCCCAGAGCCCCAGTTTCCTAATCTGAAAACCTTGGAGAGGATGCTGACAGCTCCCAGCTGGGACTGTGTGAGGATTAAGTGTGGAGAAACCAGACTCAGGCTTGTTACAGGGTAGGTGATCAATTACTGTGATATATATTAGATTACACACTCTGATGTAGTCTTATCTGGATTTAAAGAGAATGTCGATTTTAGAGCCTGTTCACTTAGGTCTGAATTCCAGTTCTGCCAGTTACTAGCGACGTCACTTTGGAAAAGTAAGTTTATTCATCTTGAAAATGGGCTAATGATAGCGGCTGCCTCACAGAGCTGTTCTGTGGACTAAATGGCTGAAGACATGTTTAGAACAGCGCCTGACCCTTGAACATGTGCTCTAAGATACTCAGTTGTTAGTATAGGCAGAGGCACTAAAATTACTGTGTGAAGAGGCAGGTCCTCAGCTTTCATCAGGGCAGTCTCCAGAATATGACCAAAGGAGGCCACGTCGTATGTGGAACTGCCCCCAGCACCACCACCCACCTGAGGTTGTCATCAGTCATGGTGAGTTTGTTCTTTGTGTCAGCTTGAATGTGGGTTGGGGCGGTGTCTCAGTAGTTCTGTAATATCGCTCTATTCCAGAATTAAGTGCTCGAGTAATTATTATTACTGCTTTTAAAACAGATTTCTTTATTTTATAATTAGTACTAAAATCCATGATGAGAAAATCCATCTAGTTTATTCTAATACAGCAATGAAAATGTAAATATCACCAAATATTATAATAATAAAATTTTGTATTCAGCATATGAAAATTACTTTTATTTGAGTTTTATTTAAGTACTTCTGTACACGTTTTTCACTTAGAACCATGTCATCTATTTAGTTTTGAGTGTATGGAGTGATGTGAGTTAAATCCCTACAGTTCTTCCTTTTTAAATTAATCTCCTTTTCCTTTATTTTAGTTTCCTGAACTTCTGCCTTCTTTCTTTTCAAGGCCATTGCTCTCTGCCCTTTTATACCATATACACATTTTATATTTTTTCCTCCCTTCATCCCTTTAGTTGCAAGATGTGTTAGCTGTTCTTCCCAGGCTTTACTGCTAACATAATACAATGCTTGTACTTTTTGAGCTGGATGAAATATTGTATTTACCATCCAGATCCTCCATTTTATAGACCAAGAAGTTGAAGTTGTAAACAACAGTAATGAAGTTAGCCTGAAAGCCACTGTGTCTCCTGGCTCAAGTAGCCCATGTGGCTGTGCTCTCTGTGCTGTGGGAGGTGGAGGCTCTTTAGATTGGAGCTGGGGAGCTCTGGAGGGTCGTCCAGACAATACATGAGAAGATATAATGAGGTTAGTTCCTGCTGTGCTGACCATGGAAATGTTCCAGTGTTGCAATTAGAATTCATCATAGATTTGTGTAATGCTTATTAACCAGTTAATGAGACAAACAGGTGAATTTAAATTGTGTATTCAGCATGCAACAATTACATATTTGAGTACCTGTTCAAAACCGTTGGCATTGGTCTGGTTACTAGGGATCATAAATTAACAACAAAGATTTCTGTCCTTGAAAATTTTTCTAGAGGGGAGTTTTCTAAGGCATAATAAACTTAAAAAAGTGAGTAAATTACATTGCCTTTAGGAAGATACGTGCTATAGAAAAAAAGACAGCAGGATAAGGAGATTAGAATGAAAGGTTGAGGAGAATGGAAGGCAGGTGGTCACATTAAACAGGGTAGGCTTCATTGAGAAGGTGACATTTGAATAAGACTTGAAGGATATCACAACATATAAGGAAGTTTAGTCCAAATTTCTATACAATTTCTAATTGTATGGAAGTTAGGAAATGAATAAGGAAAGGAGCGTGTATTTGTTTTCTCTACTGTTTAGACACTGTGACATGTAATCCATAGCTATACCTATGAACCCTGCTCTAGAGGTGAAAAGTAGATTTCAAAGACACTTGTTAGGGAAAACTTCAGTTACTAATAAGGAGTGAGGCAAAATGTATTGATAAAATGAGGATGAAAGATAAAATGGCTTGCTCAGGTTAAGGATTTTGGCATTCTTCTTACTCCCACCATGGAAACAGCCTCTTTGAAATGGACGATTTTTTTTCCTTTTGAAATATTACATTTTTTTCACATTTATAGTAAGTTTATCATATCTTAAAATATGTTTGGTGAAATGGCTACTGGATTTCTAATGACATTTGCATCAATTTTGGTGTGGAGTTGCTTATGAAAGACTGTTAATGTTAATCTGAGCAAGTGCAGGGGCTGCCCTCCAGGTTCAGCATCAAATTTAACTTGTTTCTTGACACTGGAAGTCATTATAAATGTCAGAGGTGCTTGCCAATAACTCTAAGCTGTACACCCACATATTCAGTATTCCCAATCTAAGTAACATTAACAGCATTTTGTGAGGGTAGGGATTTTTCAGCACGGTGAGCTGTAACTGCCAAGTAACTCACAAGTCCTAGTGTAGTAAAGTATGAGCCCTGTTAATACTGGAGGATGCGGGTAGAAAAGCTTCTTAACTTGTGACAGAGAAGAGTATTAGAATACACTTCCTTCAAAATTCCTGTTATGGTAGAAGCTGTGGTTTGGCAGTTGTGGTTTAGCACATCTAAGCTGCCAAAGTGCGAGTTGTATCTGTTATCACTTAACTGCAAGGAGAATGCTGCAATGTCAATAATCATGCTCTGGTTTTAAAACATATTGTGGATCAGGCCAGTCAACAGAGAAGTTGAAATTGGTTTCCTGAGACTGCATTTGATGTTGGATCAATGTGGCATTGACCTGAATATTGTGCTGAATGGTGTGGCAGAAAGAGGATGAGCTTTTGGAAATTTTGGGTGTGTGTGTGTGTGCACGGGTGTTGTGCTGATGGGGTTTTTAGGAGGAGTCAGAAATTCTGATGAGTAAACCAAGAGAGGTGGGTGTCAGCCAGCTGCTGGGTGTTGACACCCTGATAAGGAGTTTGGACTTTCCTGCAGTTAGCAGGTGGAGGAAGCGAGGATATGTAGTTCTGTGAGGGAGGCTGGCTTAGAGATGCCTCTGGGAAAGGTGTTAAGGACCTAACTAGGCAGTAGCATGGGGATGGTGAGAAGTGTACTGGTATATGAGGTTCTAAGGAAGTAAAACATTTAGGAGTAAAGACTAAATCAAAGATGGATAGTAAAGGAGAATAAATCTAGGTTTATTTACATGTTGCTTTCCTGGGAGATAGAGAGGATGGTGGTGTCATTTTTTGGTCTTAGAAGACCATGAAAAAATTTCGTTGGGAAAGATTGCATTCACTGTAGGACATTTGTTTCCCTTCCACATGGGTATGGGCTGGATATAGATTTCTGGAGCTATAGGGGGGATTTGGGCTAGAGATTTAGATTTTGGCATCTTTGTGCAGAGATTGAGGCCAAGGTTATGAATTAAATTACTAGGAAGAGTCATAAAGTGCAGGCGTAGGATATAGCCAAGGATAAGTTCTTGGGGAACTCTAACATTGAAGGATCAAAACTAGAAAAGGGGAATAAGAAGGAATGGTCAAAGAGCTTGGAGGAGAAACACTTTAGTTTAAAAATGGAACCAAAGACAGTGTTTCAGAAGTTCTTATTTCAATGTAATTAGTGACTTTTTTCCAGCGCAGTGTTACTGAAGGGTGCTGATGGCTGAAAGATGATTGCGGGGGGTTGGTGATTGAATGAGGGGGTGAATAAGAACAGACAGCACGTGTAAATTACTTCCCCATTTATTGGAAAGAAGAAGAGAAAGCTTTGGCAGCCTCCAAAGTAGAACTGTAGACAGCTGTGAGGGTTAGTTTTTATGTGTTTGCTGCTCCTCTCACTTGCACTTTGGAGATAAGGGAGGCTGGAATGTGATGCTGAATGGTAGAAGTCACTCAGGAGAGAAGATCTGAGTAAAAGCAGAAATTAACAGAGCGAGGTCCCAGAAGACATGGAAGGAGAGCCTTAGTTTGTTCTTCTGCACGTAGAGATAAAAATACCTACTTTAAGGCTGTAAGGAATTATTGAGAGAGTATGTGCTCATTTGTCTAGTTAAATGCCTAGTGGTAAAAGGCACTCAGTAGATGTTAGGGCCACTCAGCCACCAAATCCTCACTCCCAAAATGTGCCTTGCTGACCTAGAGTTTGCACTAGTAGATACGTATTAAATGAAAGTACTGAACTGCACTGTGTTTACTTTACCCTACATTTATGATAATTTAAGAAGGGTTGAGCTGGTTGATCTGTAATTCTTAATTTGCCAAGTTTAAGCTTATGATTTGGCTAATTTTTTTAATTACCACATCTTTTCTGGCGATGTCACTGATTGTATAAAGCTTTACAAATATAATACTTGTAGTTCAGAATGATAGTGCAGCGTGCTAAAGTTTGTGGACCAAACTGTTGCTTATGAAATAAGAGACATAAGGGACATAAAAATTCCTCAAACGGCAAGAAGCACAGAATGGATAAAACATAGGTGTATAAAACCATCTCAAAGTGACTGAATTGCTCCCTGGCCTGAAGCTCTTTGCTAGGACTGCGTTGAAGTATGACTAGATCTGGTGAAATAGTGTGTCACTCAGGAGAAGAGCTGGGTAACTATGAATGGATAGAAAAGGGATTCTTTGCCCATTGGTGAGACCATCACTTTGCTGAGCTGGATAACTTGACCACCTGTGGAGGTCTTTAAATACTTGAATCAACTGATGCCTCTTGTTCTGATTTCTTGTTTGTTTGACTTGCCCTGAAGTCTGCCTTTGGGGACTGATGGATGAGAGACCTCTGATATCTGGGTCCCAGTGAAGGTCATTTCTTCTTGTAAATTAGTAAGTTGACATTCTGTTTATGTGTATCAGTCTCTGTGGGCTGGGGTATAGTGAAATCTGCCCTTGAGAAGCCTTTTTTCCCCTAAATGTGCAGCTTTCATCAATGTATCTAAGCATGTGAGAGTGACTCTTCTCTCTGCAATGTGGTCAGTGAGGAGACACCTTGCAGCTTTTTCTTGGCCCCATCAGTCATTTTTCTATCCTATGCACCATGGAGATAAAAAATTTATACCATTGAAACTCTTCTTGTTTATTCTTTGGCATTATATGAAGACAGTCTTTATTACATATGAATATTATTCTAATAAAGCTTTCTAGGGATTATACATATAAAATAAATTTTTGTGAGCATGCATCAATAATATGATAACACTATTTTTAGTGATTTTTAGCCTCTGTGAGTGGAGGTCAGTGTAAGATATATAGGTTTCTGCAGTCTGTCTTAAGTTTAAGAAAAGCGTGATAAATTCTAGTAATAATTCCTCTGAATTACAATTGTCACATGAAGTTGTTTTGGAAAAAAATACTATTTATTTCATAATTCAGTAAAGTGAATTAGAACAAAGTTTCCTCGGTGGGGTATGTATCAAAACTCTTTTGTCTGCACAGTGAAATCATTACTGTAAATCTGTCTAGGCTGGCAATATTCCTGTCCTTTTACACAAACAAGGCTACGAACTTGACTTTCTGGTTCAGATTTTACTACATTAAAATCTTTTGCTCCATGTGTGAATTTACATATAATTCTTCACTCGTTTGTTTTCAAAATGAAAAGAAATGTATTTATTCATCTGTAGTTGTATTCCATCTGAGTTTATGGTTTTATATTTTACTTCATGATTGTTGCTGACTAGTAAGGAATCACTTGTTTATTTTCCCTGACGTGTTGTTGTTGTTGTTTGTGAATGCATGAACAATACATTCTGAAAATGTTAGGACTTTTCACATTTTCCAAGTGTACATTCATTTGGGCTGCTGGAAATTTTAGGTACCTTAAACTTTTCACATTTAAGAGATTGAAAGCTTTATATAATGTGTTTTATGTATTTTACTATCTCTTACCTATACATATGTCACACTTTTTAGTTTTGTGGATAGGTTTCTACTGAACATTTGAGTATTTTTTGACCATCAGTTCTGGGTTAGCTGCATTTTCCTCCACTGGGGGAAGGAGAGACAGAGGTATTAGACTTTCAGTTAGTCCGTTAGCCGCTCTATTCTTTGACACATGGAGAAACACAAAATGAGACGGCAGAGATCACCACTAACAAAATCCTAGAGTTTTTTGTCTATGACAACTCCATGAGTGAAGCTGAGAAATGCCATTTTTTTCTTTGACCTGAAGTGTAACCATGTCTGCATTTTAGATGTTCTGAATATTGATAGAGATCATGAAATATAGACCTATCCGTTAGCCTTAAGAAAGCAAAAAAAAAAAAAAAAAGCTGTAAGATAATTAATGCAGCTGAGCTTTTCTGCAGTTATTAGTATTCTGGAAATACTTCCCTAACTTTCATTAGCTTTTTGAAAACTGCAACATCTATTTTTAAAAATTGGTCAGTAATCACATCTCTAGTGCATTAAATGTTAAACAAGTTCTTAAAAGCCAGATGATATTGTGATATTGCATATAAAAACAATATGCAAGTGAATGGTCAGGATGAAATGTGGAAACACAATAAAAACATTTCTGAATACCTTTTGTAACAATGTGGATCTGAGGCACATACTTTGACACTAGCTCTTTTGCACTTCTGAGATTGTGCTGGTGTCAGTTCATTGGAGGCTGACAGCTTTCTCCTTTTAGCTGATTGATTTTGAATTTTTCAAGCTGATTAATGTTTTCATTTGAATGATAATGCTGACTTTGCAGAAGATGTGATCTTTTAATTAGCAGATGCTGAGATTAGCATTAGAGCTGAACAGTAATTAGCATTTGTTCTTATAGTACAAGAGCACAAACTAAGTGCTAAAGCGATAGAGCTACTGTGTCGACTTTTCATTGCCTCTTTAGATCTTCTTTATGGGAGAGGTTAATAATTATTGAAATACTTAATCACTGTGGTACTAAAAACATTTTAACAAATTGAGGATTCACTTGAGAGAAAAATATCTGTTCTTCAATTCTTTCAGACTATCTGTATATATGTATGATTCTATTTTCAAGGTTTCCCTAAACTTTTACAAGAAAACTTAAACATTATTTTGTGAAAGTTTAAATTCTTATTTGTGTGTGTGTGTGTGTGTGTGTGTATACACAATGTGTAGTTATCTGAAATAGTCCAAAGTTTTGGTTTCCAGACTGACCATTTCAGTAGCACTCACTCTATTTCAAAAGCTGTCTTTAGAATCAGCTTAAAATTGACGAGTCCTAGTTAGAGACAGTAGAGTGAAGGGGTTAAGGATTGGGGTTTGGGTTCAGGCAAACTTAGATTCAGATCCCTGCTATGCCACTTCCTAGGGCATATCACTTGACAGTTCAGTTCTCAGTGTCCTCAACTGTAACATGAAGATTGTAATAGAATTGCTGTGAAGATTGAAACCGGTATTTTACATAAAGCATGTAGTGTACATTGAAATGACAAGTAACTATTACTGTTTTTAAAAACATACTATGTATATTAAGTAAAACTCATTATGACCTATATTTTTAAAAATACAGAAAAAAGATTTAGCTTAGTTAAGCTTGGCAAAGAAGATAATTACTAAACACCTGTAGGGTAACTAAACCCTCTTTATTTTTCTTAGCTTTATTTTGTATTGAAGTGTAGTTGATTTACAATGTTAGTTTCAGGTATACAGCAAAGCGATTCAGTTATACATATACATACATAGGTATATATATTTTTTCAGATTATTTTCCATTATATGTTGTTCCAAGAAATTGAATATAGTTCCCTGTGCTATACAGTAGGTCCCTGCTGTTGTTAAACCCCCTTTAAATAAATATATCTTCTTTTTCCAGATAGGTTTGCTTTTCACACTGTTTTGTGAGCATGGTGTGTGCTTCCGCCTCCTCTCCAGACAGCCCTGTCCATTGTGTCCATTCAGCTCGTGTTCATTTAGGAATTTGACAGATCGGCGGAGGTGTCCTCTCCAGAACTGCTGCTGAGCAGGGGCTGTTTTTTTTTTTTTTTAATGGTTTCTGCAACAAAAGATAGGGAAAAAAATCAAAGTGTGAATGATGACATACTTATATAAATTCAAGTCTGTTTGGCCACATATACAATGTGGACTACGTTTTTAGGTTGAAGGTAGAGGACAGGGTGATATTTTATAGGGAATGCTAACCTTGTGGTTGACTCCTTAATGTATATCGAATTTCAGTGTAGTGAGACTTTAGCCACTGGTATTTAAAGAGGAAATTATTGCTAATTCCTAGTGCCTGAATTGGTAGGGTCCTAGGTAGAGTTTTTTTAAAACTAGCGATGGCATTTAAAACAGCCCTAAAGTAAGTGCTTGTACATCTGTTACTATGGATGTTACGCTCTCCCAGGAGACATCAAATAGAACACAGACTCTGAGTGAGCAGAATAATTGACAGTCTAAATCTCCATCCCCACTGTTTGCTGCCTGCCCACTTAAATACAAACACAGGGGGAGAATAACAAATGAGTCAAAGTAGATGTCTAGAAAAAAAGAAAAAAAAAAAAGAGAGTAGAAGCTACAAGATATAATGCTTTATTTTTTTGAGAGGGTTTAAGTGGTACTTGAATGTAATGAAATTTTAACATGAAGAGAATAGGATTTTCTTTTAGAGTATCACTTCCACTGAAAATAGGTAAAACTAAATATGACATTGAAGTAGGACAGTTGTTACTTTAGACTTAAGAAACAGTTGAGAAAGGCATTCTTGAGAAAGAACTGGCTGCTGCAAGTTCATAAAGTTCATAAACTGAAATATGCGAGTGTGTATTTAGTGGAGTATCAAGATAATAACGCGGTTGATTACTTGGCAACCACTTCAGTTTTCAGATCTGACTCACTGGGGTGTTTTCCAAATTGATCTCAGAAGAGCTCCTTTTCTGCCTGTCTCCACAAGACCTTTGCTCTGCAAGTGCAGTATGAAGAAAAGTTCATTGTTTGAGTAAAGGAGAGCAAAGCAGAGCTTACTTTAATGTATATAAGATAGATGTAAAGGTCTTTGTCATTGTTTTCTTACTCTTTTAATGCTGAAATAAAATGTAGTTGAGTAGGTAATAGCTTTCTACATTTACTAATGGCACATTTTAGGGAAGTTCATGGGTATACAGAGCTCTATACAGATATTTTGATGGTGATATACTCATGAGCTACTGGCAGGTTCTTTGTAACCGCTCATTTCTTTCTCGATACTTGCCAAAGGATGTACTTTTTTTTTCACGCATTTACTTGTTTAGTGTTTAAGGTTTCAAGAGAGATAAATTTATCTTGTTCATTACAATTTTCTGAATAGTACATCTTTGATAATTATTTGTTGAATGAATTGGTGAAAGATTTTGTTGAAGCTAATGGTGGTTACGATTTTAGTGGCTGTTGTATCTGCATAATATATAATACTTATTGAGCATTTACTGTTTGGTCTTTCATCCATTATTTTATTTAAATTATTGAATTGTGTTCTGTTATGATACTTATTTTAGATTAAAAAACTTTATACACGTATATTCATACGAAACGTGGTGAGATTTATATTGAAAGTATAAATCTTTGATAATTTCTAGACATAATCTGATAAATTAATTAATGGAACAAACATAGCACATGTTGGACCTTAAACGATAGAACCAATATAGCGATGAGATGCATAAGTAGAAGGACCATTCAATAAAGATGACAAAGACATTATGGTAGTTTTCATAAATGTTTAGGGTAGAAATTTCAGAAGCGGTTATGTGGTTCAGGATAGATTCCAGAAGATCTTCAGTGACAGGCATAGGATTTTTTACCTCATCAAGAAATTGGTAATACCTCATCAAGAAATACCATGTAGATTCTTGAATAAGGCATCAATATACTGAAATTACTTTCGTCAATACCCATTTTAGGCAGATTAATCTGTAAGTGACTTGGAAATGCTTTTGAAGGAAATTACTTTTCTTGTTTTTAGGATGGGTATTGTAAAGAAATTTTTTTTGTGAATGCATCTTTTTTTTTTTAATTGAAGTACCATCAGTTACAATATGTCAATTTCTGGTGTACAGCACAGTGCCCCAGTCATGCATATACATACATATATTCCTTTTCATCTTTTTAAGAATTTTTTAAATTGTGCTTTCTATATTTGGTTTTTATAAAATATGTTAGTTACTTATATTTGAATTGGGAATGACCTGTCTTCCATTGTCCACTTTTAACCAGAATCTTTCTGAGATTTTAGTAAACATCACCATTATCTATTGCTTGGTTACAGAATAATGTAACTTTTTTTTTACTCGTGAGCACAAAAATACATTCAGGTACGTCATTCCTTCTTAGTAGAGTTTGAATTCTATATTTTGCTAGCAATATACTATTTGAGAGAAATATGTCTTGTGTTTCATTATATTTACATGTAAACATTAAAAATAACTAAATTTGCAGTTGCTTGTGGCTTGATTTGGGTTATCAGAATATATTTGGTCATGAAGCTCCTCGTTCACCTCTTTCACCTAACTCCTTTTTTTCCTGGGCAACACTGAGTCACAATTTTATTTGCTTGGTTATCTGTTTAATATCTGGGGCTTTGCACAGTTGTAACCTCAGTGAGGATGGGGACCGTGTCTGTCATGTTGCACTGCTGTGCTTCCAGTTCCTGCAGAGGACCCGCATGTAGTTGGTGTTCAGTAACTGTTCAATGAGGTGAATGAATGTCTTCCAGACCGATGAAATTGTGCTTCAATGTTTTTTAAACATGGAGGATTGTTAATTGCCACAAGGAAGCCTGTGAATAGCTATTTGAGTGCATCTGCAATTTTCCTTTCTTTTTTCTATTATTTCATACATTGATTTATATTTGAATCAAAGGACATTTGCATTATTTTAAGAACTAAATCTCTTCTGTATATATAAGCATAAAATTGGGATCAATGACTGAAATCTCAAGAAAAACTAGGGCCTGGGTTTATCAGTGAGGACCTTTCCAGTGAAAAAGTTGCCTACATTTTTCATGAGAACTAGCAGTGCAGAAAATACATAGGAATTCTCAGTATACAAGTTATCATTGCCTGAGGTCTGTTGGCTAACAGTTTTCCCTAAACTGTTTAGGAATGCGCTCTTATTTGTTGGGTAAATAGAATATATATAATGATTTCATTTTTGTAGACTGTCCTCATCATACTTCATAAACACATTCTTAATTTCAATGTTTTAACATTAAGGAGTATATGCATTTTAGAATTTAATCTAGCAGTTATTGAACAGTTCTATGCAAGACACCGTTCAAAGGGCATACCAATAATTTATTGTCTCTGGCTTTATTTGTAAGCTAGTGAGGAAATAGGACAAGTGCACCGCAAAGTGCCATGCGAACATTGAGGAGAAACAATTAATTTCAACAAGGGAATCAATTAAATGCTCACCAAAATAGGTAATATTAGACATGAACATTTAAAGATGACTAGAATTTCAGGAGGTGATTTGGTAAGAACCCAGTGGCCCCACAGTGTGTTAGGAGTAGGGACTTCAATTTCAAACCAACGGGGAAATACACACAGGAGTCAGATGGAAATCAAGCTATCTATATTGTTGGTAGATCTCCATGAGAAACCATGGTCTGGACCTGCAGCCAGTGGTTTTTCAGATGCTTCCCCCTCAGGCTAAAGTTAAACAGACCAAATGAGAAAAGGCACCCATGTCATGGGCAGACTTTTTACACCTTTTTCTTGCTAAACTGAAGTATGTAGAATTCAGTAATAGACTCTCAAGGTCCTGCCCACCATGTAATCTCTGCTTCTCTCATGAGGAATGAAGATTAGATGGTCAAATGTGTTTTCCTTTTAGGAGTAGAAGTTTCTGCATGAGGGAGGGGATTAGGATTTCCCCTAACAGTACATATCTTAATAGAAACTAGCTTTTAAAGTTTTAAATGTTACTTGTAATATTTAAATAAGGCCTTGTTCTAATATTGGCTTCTCTTTACAGCTGTCATTTTGTTTTGAAGGAAAACTAATTGCCATTCTAGTTCCTCTTCCTTCAAAGACCTTTAAAGGAAAGTTATGTTTGTATTAGTGGAAATCTTTGGCAAATAATATTATAAGGCTGTTATGCCTGATTTGTGAATGAAACCCAAGGTTGATTTTAATACCGTCACCATAAAATAAGTTAAAGGACTTTATTTCGCTGTGCAGCCTAATAAAGCTAACCACGCTATTAAGATTGATTTAAATTCAGTTTTACTTTACGGCTAAAATATTTTGATGAAATACTAACCTTGGACTTGGATATCTTTCTGTATTGAAGGTAAATTTGTGTTGGCAATTTTAAATACAATTCATGGATAGGATACAAAAATGAGGATCATTTTCTGCTATCCAGATCTACCCAACTTTCCCAACCTGTCATATTTTATAGAGCAAATATTTGTGGGTTATGGAGTTCAGTGTGAGACTTTGGCTGTGAAAGTTTATTAGCTGACTTCAGTTACAGTGATTTATACAGTAGTAAATATGATGAAAGGGGAGGAATTGTGCTTTACTGATCAGAAAACAGATTGGAAACTAAACTTGTATTTCAAGTCATCTATTCTCTGGGGTATATTTTCCTTATAAAAATGCTTTAATAACATACATGTCCATTTGACAGAATAAAAATAAAAGTCTCTTAAATAGTATTATAAAAGAATTGCTGAATTTGGTTTTCTTTCTCTGTGGGGCCTAAATAACTGTAGAAGTAATAAACATAAAACCGATGTGTCATCTCTCCCTTAAAATAGACATATGCATGTGTATCTGTAGGTATGGCATGTTCTCTTATATCATGTGAGGTTTAAATCTATAATACTGAGAAAGTAAAACTAGCATTTAATCTTTTAGGATTATTGTGCAATAACAAATTCATTAAAATACAGCCCCATAGAACCCGTTCTTGGATTTCTTGCTCTGAGGCGAATGCACCCTGAGTTGGTAATTGGGAACACACAGATGGAGTCATCGTTCATGAAAACCAGTTAGGAACTTGGTAGAAGCTATGGACTCTGGCAGAGACAGAATGGTATCAGGAACACTGAACAGAGACTGGAGAAGTAGGCAGCCTGATAAGCTTCATCTCAGCGTTTGCCCTTTGCAATGTGATGTGGTTTCACTGGATGCCTCCTATGCCAGCTTCCTGATCTGCTTTATATGCTATTATTGCCACCACTCATCTTGGCTTATTATACCTTATTCTGTTGCTGCTGTTTTTTTGATGAAAGGATGTTTGTTTAGAGGAAAGTGAAGGGTTTACTAAAGGGGGCCCTCTCCACGTAATCCCCCCGTTTCCCTGCCCTTATGCAGATACTGGTGTGAAGAACTAGGCTGAAACCCCAGGGGAGGGTTGGACCACGGGAGATGGAGAGACAGCATCTGGAGCATGGTCTTTCTCCCTTTCTCCTCCTCTTCTCTCCGAAGCACATTCAAGTTTGCTGTCCTTACTTTGGCTTTCTTTGCCAGGTTGTCAAGGCCAGCTGAAGAAAAATCGGATAGATCTGTGGATCAGTGCTATTACACGTGTAAGGCTTTTAGCCCCAGCCAAGCCTCAGCAAATCCTTTCACTGGTCTCTCAGCTTCCTTCTCCATCTATCATGGTCTTTATATTTGCATGTGCATGTGCTGTTTTTAACCTGAAATACTTTTTTTAAAAAGTTCCTCTTCAGATAAACCCTAGTCATCCTTCAAGGCCAGCTGGAATGGTCCCTCAATTTCAGAAACTTTGCAGCCTGCCCCTTCCCCCTACCCCCATCTTCTGCAGGTCTTGTCCTCAGTGGAGTTCTTGTCTTTCTTTTGCACGCTTTGAACGGATCACAGGTAGCATCATCGTTGGTGTTGAAGCCTTTCTCTCCCACATGCAATTACTGGAGACCATGTCCGTGCCTCATGAGCTGTTGTCTGGCCCAGTCGGGGGCCCATGGTTGACATCAGTCTAGGTTTGCTGAGTAAATCAATGCCTGTGAATATGGCATCGGTCTCAAAACATGGACTGCTGGGGAAGTCGGAGTCATCATCTTATTAATATTTGTCACAAATTTCTTCCTGTTTATAATTATCATATTTTATTTACAATGCATTACTACGTAGTCACAGCATTAAGTGGTAAACGGATGGAAAGGTGAGGAAAAAGTTCAAATGATAATCCAGTTTTCCTACTTTCAGATAGGGTAATGAAATACCTTCCGGCACATACCTATCTGTTCTTTTTTCTTTTCAAACAAGGTTTCTCAGGTTGCAAGCTCCCATAATTTCTATGAGTAGTTCCTGCCACAGTTCATTCGCACCAGGGTGCTGACCTTTTCTCTCATTCTTTTCTCTGTTTCTCTTCCACCCTGCTCTTTGCTGCTCTCTGTTGCCTCCTGTGACTCTTTCACAACTCTGCATACAGTCTCCACCTCCTTTCAGAGCTCGTTTTCATCGACCACCTGCCAGCTGTTGAGGCAAGAGCTGCTTTCTGTTACATGGTGAAAGGGTGGGGCTGCTGGATCACAGCTGCCAAGCTTCTGGTTCTTTTCCCTCACCACCTTGAAAACCAAGTCCCTTATTACGTAAAGTAGCCCAGCTGCTAGCTGTCTTGTAACAGGTGACCAGGGAAGCCTTTCCTTAGAATGATTAATAGTGGGACTAGTTCTGGGGGAAGCTAGGTGGTGCCTGATAGAACTGAGAGCAGACATTAGCTTTGGGCTAAGTTTAGTCACTGCTCTTTTGCTGCGACTTGGGATTCCTAAAGGGTATTCTTCTAGGAAGAACTTCACAAACCTCCAGGACCTGATTATTTGCATGTATCCAGAGTTGTTTAGTTCCTCCATATATTTAACCTTAAATATGTATTTAGGTTGGAATTTAGCAGTAGTGGCTTTGAAGATGTCCCAATTTGATGCAGATTTCACTTTATTTCTTTGTCTTATTTTTGTCATGTTACTATTTTAATATTGTTTTGTCCAGAACAAGTGAAGATTCACTGTGCTCCATATAAAAGATTTATGATAATAGTCCTTTAACTATATAATATTTTAACTAAAATGAGGTTTCAGTTTGGGGGGGTAGTGGATCAGAATTGGGGTGAATGCTATTTTTACTAGGATTACCTATTGTGGGGCACCAAATTTCACCATCGGCTTACAGGAAGGAAACTCAGTTTACAATATATAAGACAACACAATTGAGTGCTACTACTGATTATCTTTCAGGCAAACAAGACAACAATATAACAATCTGAGACTGAGAATTTTTTTAAAGAAAAAGAAACCCTTATTTTTTTTCTATAGGCCTTAGTTTCAGATATCTTTGTCATGAGCATATTGGCTTTTTAAAGCATGAAGGAAAGCAATCACGTTTAGTTTTAGCTGAATTCGTTTAGCCGTTAATTTAGCATATAATTTCCCAGACACTGAACTACATCCTGTGGATAGAGAAATGAGTACAACACACAAAGAGCCTGCATCGTATTCTGTTGCAATTCAGGAGTGCTTTCAGAAATAGAAGTCTTGCCTGTATACTCCCTCCTGTAGGCAGACCAATATGCATATGGCACTTTGTGTGTTATAAATTCTATAAACTGTTTAGTTCTTTTGTAAAAGTTCACAGGACATTCACTTTTTGATAGTACAGATTGTAAAACCAGGGTAGGTTTTTAAATACGCCATTTACATTGTTTGTGATGGGAGTTAAAAATATTTCAAAGGGCTTATTTCCCACCATACTTCCCACCTAATGCCAGAGTTCACAGTTGTCCATTTCCCTGCCACAGAATGGTGTTTAAGTAATGACACTGTTTGGCAAATTTCAGTCAGTTGCAGGGGTTGAATAATAGAAGAAGAATTCTGCTGTCATTTATACCCTATAGCGTTTTATAGTTTTAATACATTTTCACCTAAAATACCTGATTTCATCCTCCCAACCTCCCTGAAATGTAGGTATACCAGAAATTATTGTTCCTTTTTTTCAGATTAGAAAATGATACTCAAAGATGTCCATCATCATCATAATAATAACCTGTCATTTTAGATCAGGAACAAATACTTGTCAGAAACAGTACCAGGAACTATACAGCATGGTGCCTGTGGAAGTTATGCATTATTAACTTCTTTTTACAGTTGAGAAAATGGAAGGTTAGGGATAGTAAATGCCAGGCCTTGGCTACATCAGGATTTGAATCCAGATCTGCCTCTGAAACTTCCTTGGAGTGTCTTTCTGTCATACTGTTGTGTCCCCCTTGCATGAATTAACCAGTCATTCAATGAGATACCAGAGCTGGAATATCCAGATCTAATGGAACACAGTCTGGTGCATCATCATCCACTGACTCATTATTCATTCAGAAATTATTTATTGCCTGCTGACTCTATTCCTGTGATTATTCCTTGCTCACAGAGTTAAGAGCAAAGAAACCAATTTGAATTTTCAGTTTGTTAGTAATGCTTTAAAGAGACATGAAACCATTCAAAACAGAATTAGTGTGATTTATGCTTTAGAGCTTTTCTGTTTATTCCAGAAACCCCCTACAAGGAGAGGAGTAACTTAGTTTGAATCCCATTTAAAAGTTTCAGAGGAGCAAATTGCTGTCTGTGTGAAATGCAGTGTTGACTCACTGAGTTGAAACATTCTCATTTGCTTGTCTTTGCTTCTTTAGCAGTTAGATCAGATGGTATTGGAGAGTAAATTTTTTTGTCATTCTTATCGATTTTCAGATTATCTTCTAAAACAGACTCATGATGAGTTGTTGAAATGCTTCACTTTAGAAAGTTACATATGACTAGGCATCCTCTAAATTGAAAAGTTAGATTAAATTACTCCTTATGTAACATTTCTTTCCAAGTATATTGAGTTTGATTTCCATTACTTACTAAGCAACTCATCAGTGATTTTATTTTCACTGCCTTAGTCCATTTATTGTTTGTTTAAAGTCCTTTAAAAAACAGATTTCACTGCTGATTTTATAATCAGTTGACTAAACAGCAAATACTGTGTTAATACTAATAGATTGATTGTTTCACCTTTTTTGGTATAATTTGATATGCAGTAAAACCTAATCTGACATGATTTGTTTCTGGGTTGATGACACATGGGCAGAAATGTGTAATAGCTAAAGCATCCAAAATTAGCTGTCTTATATTTGTCTAAAATACTCTTTGAGACACCAACCAATTTTTCCTTTAACAGCACATCTAATCAATTTCAAAGTAAAATAAAGCCTGAGTCAGTTTTGAAAATTATTCCTCCTTGAAATGTTCTGAGTGCTGGAATTTATTTTACAGTTCCAGCTAAGCAGACTTCAAGACTGAAAAGAAGGGGATGAATAGTGTCTAAATCTGCTTTAGGAGAGAGCTTGTTTATCGAGCTACACCTCATTTTCCTTAATCTGTCACTGCGTAAACAATAGGTAGAATTTCTTGGTTGGTTGTGTTGTACGTGCACAGCATAAAGCTTAGAGTCAACTGACTGTAGCATTTCTGATTCTTTCTTAATCCATCTTTTACTTGCTAAGCTCCCTTCCCCATCTCACCTTCCTGCCTGCAATATGATCCAGGCAGAATTATGTCATTTAGACAATGATAGTCTTCAGTGTCTATCTTTAAATTTGTATGGTTAGCCTTGAAATGGAAGTACAGCTCCTCTGCAGGATGAAATAGGAATTATAGTAAAGTAGACTCTGAGGTATAAATTGATTTTTTAATTGTTTTAGGAGCTTTCAGCATTTTGTTTGGCGATATTTTTCTGTAAAGGTAATACATTAGTAAGGATTAGTTGTGTCTCATAACATTTATCAGGAAACTCAATATATTAGGACTTAAACATTATAGAAATTTCTCTCTCTTGGAAAAGAAGTCTATCAGTGGGCAATGTGGGCTCTAGGTCATGGCTCCATGATCTTCAGAGACCAAGATTCCTGCCTCCTTCATCCTCATTTTGATTCTGGCTTTCACTCCTAGAATCACCTTATGTCACAGCGTGGCTTCTGGAGCTGAAGCTATCTCATCTCCATCCCCTGTTGCAGGAAGGAAGGATGCAAAGCAGAGAACACAAAAGGAATACATTTTTCAGCTGAATCAACAGCCTTTTAGGAAAATCCACCCAATACTTAGTTATCATTGGCCTGAATGTAATGACATGGCCGGCTGAACATGTGGTTGGGAAACCTAGTCTTTAACTGGGTGCTTTGCCCCCTTAAATGAAATAAAGAGAAAAAAGAGAATGGATTTTATATGCAACTGTCATTGTTCACATGTACGATGGTTGCTTCTCCAGTTTGCAGTTTTCTCATCTGTCAAATGGGCAGAAGAGTATCCTCCCTGTGGTGTTTTTGTGATGGTTACAGGGGAATGCTGTATGAATGATACTTAGTCCTGGAACAGAGTAAACATTATCATGGTTGCTTTTCTGATTCTCATTTCCCTTGTCATTACTGCAACGTAAGGCTTTATGGACACTTAAGATATGATATCCACATTAACTTGAGAATTACTTCACTTTCTGGACTAACATGTGCTTTGTTTGCAATTGGTGTCTCCTTGTATTGTCTGTCTTCTATAATGCCTAAGCATGGGGACGTTATATCTTCATGCCCCAAATATTACCGAGAACTGGGGATTAGCCACTCTTTGAAGTGGAAAACGATTAGCCACAGCAACGATTAATCTATTCTGAAATTTTGGGGACTACAGAGTTCACTGAAATAGTCGGTCTTCTTAAAGAAACAGCTTGCTCCTTAGTAAAGGGCACTGAATGGGAGTCAGAAAAGAAGGGCAGTCCTGGGCAAGTCACATGACTGTTCTCCTTGTCAGAGGAGGGATTGGATTGGCTGATCTCTGAGGACCTTCTTCCTTTTCAGCAATATAATTGTAGGAATTTCACTCTCTTTAGATCTTTTAAGATCATGTAGGTCTTGTGGGTTTTGCTACCTTTCATATGAAGATGAATCGTGAGGGTGGGCTGATCTGGTAAGCTTTAAGAAGCCCTTTGCAATTTTATACCATTGAATTTTGCTGCCTGAGGTATGGACTTCTTCATTTTCCTCCCTTGAGTTCTAAGAATCTCAGAGTATTCAGATTTGAACTATTCCAAGTAAATACTATTGAGAATGAAATAGTTAAGTGATACTTACATTAATACGTTTTTGTTGTTGTAAAAATGGCTATAGGTTTATACATTATTTTCCTTTATATTCATACATTTTTGACATGCACTTTTATGAAAGGAGCTGGGCTTTTTTCCTCCCAAATGAGCAGTGCCTTACTATAACAACTAAATTCTTCCAAATAACTCCAAGTAAATAATTGTTCTGGTGTTTGTTCATTCTGTGGCTTTGGGACATCAGTTAAAATCTCATCTGTAGAAATGGGAATATTTATTATACTTGTTTTATAGGTCCAGGAGGGAGAGTTAAAGAAAACCATGAATGTGAAGTGTTAACCGTTTATCCAGAGCAGGAGATTATGACAATTATTATTTTATCACTAGTGCTACTCCTGTTACTATTATGGGCATGGACTTACAGAGTTCGCTGATTTAATTAGGGTGACAGTGCATTTATTTATCTATTGGTACGTAACAAAGTGTCCATCACCATTTTATGATGCTCACAAATCATGTGGGCAGAATTCTGACAGGCACAGAGGGCTTGTGTCTGCGCCGCACTTGTCGGGGGCCTCAGTGGGGAGGATTCCGAAGGCTTCAGGGCCTCAGGCTGAGACCTGAAATGTCTTGAGGCTCCCTCACTCACAGGCCTGGTTTCCCCGCTGTGGGACTTGAAGGCTGTGTCCAGCTGGATGGTCAGCTAGAGAACCTATACATGGCCTCTCCATGTGTCTTGGACTTCTCCCAGCATGACAGCTGTGTTTGAAGGGGGGACATTCAGAGATCAAGTGTTCCAGGCTACCCCAGGGGAAGCTGCATGGCGCTTCATGACATTGCTTCAGAAGGCTCGTAGCATCACTCCTGCCAAAGTCTATTAGTTCATGCGATCACTAGCCCTCCCAGATCCCAGGAGAGGGGACATAACGTGTCATTGGAAGGGGTGTGAAAGGATGTGGGGCTCTCCTCCTTGCCCTCCTGTCCTTATAGAAGGTTGAAAGATGACAGGGGAGAAACATAATTTGGTTTGCTAATAGTTTTTCTGTAAATCATTCTCAAAAGTAATGAAACTCTAATCTGTCAACATCTAATTTGAGCTGGCAGTTAAAGGTTTTCATCAAAGGCCTAAAGTCACTAAATGTAATCCTAGCTTTTAATCCTGCTAATATTGAACCTTTATACTCTCAACTCCAGGATAAACCTTTCTTTTTAAAAGCTTAAAATTAGTCACTGTGATTCTCAGGCAGGCACATTTTATTTTTCTCATATAGAACTTACTCTTCCTAAGGTTTCTATGAAGTTTAAATTGCCTATTTTTAAGATGCCTGCAACAGTACCAGGTATATATACTATAAGTCCAATATAAGTATTCATTACATTAAAAAAAAGCCTATAAATCCCTTTTAAGGTGCCATAAGGAATAATAGGAAGTAAATTCTTTTTAAGTCAATATAATATTTACCAATATATTTCTATTTTATTTTATTTTATTTTTTAACATTTTTTATTGATTTATAATCATTTTACAATGTTGTGTCAAATTCCAGTGTAGAGCACAATTTTTCAGTTATACATGAACATATATATATTCATTGTCACATTTTTTTCTCTGTGAGCTACCATAAGATCTTGTATATATTTCCCTGTGCTATACAGTATAATCTTGTTTATTCTACAGTTTTGAAATTCTGTCTATCCCTTCCCACCCTCCACCCCCTTGGCAACCACAAGTTTGTATTCTATGTCCATGAGTCTATTTCTGTTTTGTATTTATGCTTTGTTTTTTTGTTTTTGTTTTTGTTTTTGTTTTTTAGATTCCACATATAAACGATCTCATATGGTATTTTTCTTTCTCTTTCTGGCTTACTTCACTTAGAATGACATTTTCCAGGAGCATCCATGTTGCTGCAAATGGCGTTATTTTGTCGGTTTTTATGGCTGAGTAGTATTCCATTGTATAAATATACCACATCTTCTTTAACCAGTCATCTGTTGATGGACATTTAGGCTGTTTCCATGTCTTGGCTCCAATATTATACCATTAAGATTATCACTACAATGTTTTCCCAAAAGATTTGAAAAAGAAACAGAAGTGAGTTTGATAAATTTATTTTAAGGATCGAAATTTGTTGTCAACAAATTAGTGATTCAAATTTTAAAATTACAGTGAATGATGATTCTTTCTAAGGACTGTATCTACAATTCTATTTCAAATGTGATTGTCTCATTAATTTTCCAAATTGATCTTTGTTATTTATTTGGAAGCAAAAGTATATCATCAAACTTGGTTGATAGCTCATTTGTTCACATTGTTTTATTTTGGATAATTTCTTATTTGTGCTTCAGTTGTCTAAAATTTAAAGAACGTTTTTTTGAGGGACCCCAGTAGTTTGTTTCAGAACCTGAGGTTATAGCACCCAGTGGTTAACTATGCCGTTCTAAACTTACTAAAAGCAGAAAGGAAATATATTTACATCTAAATGACCATGCTGTCTTCTGCTTACTATCATGTGTACTATTTCATTTTTATTTATTGTGACCTCATACTAGGAGTACCTTGCATAAGCAGGAGTCTAAAATTATTTGAACAGCCAGGGTACATGTATCTTTTCTTGATGCTTGATTTCTGAGTGAGGTGAGGACACTGAGGCTAAAGGGTATCATGCACGATTTTTTAGTTACTCATTCTCAGTCTGAGCCAGGTATATGAGCAGTTCTGACAGTTAGCTTAGTAAATCATTCAGGAATCTTGACTGCTTTCTCAAAACATACCTGGGTCTTGAGGAAGGAGTCTAGGTGATTGCCCTAGATGTTTACCTAAAGATGATTTAGAAAATTGGTTGGGAGCTTTGCTCTTCCCCAGCGATCAAAAATTAACCTGCCAGAAATTCACAGACACGGCAACATTATGTTAATGATTCTGTGACTCATGCACAAGACTTTTTTTTTTTAAGCTGGCTTTTCCAAATTCCAGAGATTCAGCATTTATTATTGCTAATTTACTTTTGTATTTGCTCTGTAAATAGGACCTTCAGTATCAGGGTCCTTCACTGTCTCAGACCTCTAGGGTTTTGACTCGGTGTATGGATTGGAGGCAGATAACCAGTGTTCTCTTACTCCAGTGGTAAACACGGTTGGGAAAAAGGGAGGAAAATCTTTGAACCAAAGACTTAACTCCAAGAGGGACTGTTGTCTGACTTCCAAACAGGCCAGGGAATACACTGTGCTGCAGAATCCCCTCGGGTGTTCATTAAACCATCCTGACTGGCTCACAGGGGTGAGAGCCAAGAGGGGCCTGGTTTGGGACATGTGTACAACTCTGTTTACATGTTAAGTTTCACTCATATATGTGTCCACTGCAGAAACTGCACAGCTTAAAAGTTGAGAATTACGTTTTTTGGGGCAGATTTTCTGAGAACTTCAAGCCCAGGAGATAGCCTCTCAGGTAGCTCTAAGGGCCCTCTCTGAAGAGGTGAGAGAGGAGCCAGGATCTATAGGAGTTTTTGCAATTAAGACCAGGTAGTGGGAATATCAAAAGGTTACTATTAATTAAAGAAAACCAGGCATCTCAAGTTAAGGAACTTAGCACTTTGCTGTGTATGGGAAGATGCAAGAGTCTGGGCTCATAGAAAGCATTCCTTTGATAAGCACGATAGCTGTCTAGGGCCTGTTCTTTCCCATCCTGAATGCCCTCTGGGTGGACCACTGGAGAGGCTGCAGGGGCTTGACACCAAGCAGGCTGCTTGTTTCCATCTGGAGTTCCCTCGAGGCTCACCATCAGGGCGACTGTAATGGCTTGATGGCTTCAACATCCTTTGCTTACTGATAGGGCAGGCAGCAGTTTTCATTCACATGTGAATGTATTTATGATCTAGTGTATAGTCACAGCCTTTTGACAAAGTTATACATTACTAAGTTCATTTCTAGAATTATTATGTACTTTAAAATTAAAGGAAGCTTTAAATGCTTTGAGGTTTTACATATAAGTTAGTTAATTCTTTCATCTGTGAGGATCGACTTAGACAATCTCCAAAGGCTTTTGCCATTCTAAATCCCTATAATTCTGGGACCCTGATTATTTTTCTAGAATTGAGCCTCCACCTTTATTTCCCTTTGCTTAATTATGAGTGTAAACAGTAACGTGATCAAAGTGCTGCACAAACCATCAAGCAGTGTTATCAGTATTAATGGTGGGAAGAGGAAAGCTTTCTACCTTCAGCTTTTCCTACGTTAACCACTTCTCAACCTCATTGTGCATTTTTTTGTTCCAGCTAAAGACTTCATTTACATTCAGAATCTTTGGATGTAGTCAAAGTGCTTAAGTGTTTACTGTTCCATCGCCCATTCACTCTCCATCCTGTAGAGTGTAGTTCAGTCCTTTGAAATTTCGAAAACTAGGACCATAAACTCAGACATTTCAAGGGCCAACAGATATTCTGAATGAGTGAGGCACATATTGTGTAACTGCTGCCAGACCTTCAGATTATTTTTTCTAGAAACCAGAAACCTAGATTTTTATTGTTAAATATTCTGCCTTCTTGGTGCTGTTTGAAATTATTTTGAAAAAAAAGGAGTAAAAGTGCTATGACGCCACAAGATGGGGTCTACCAGTTCCGTAACCTCCGTTTTAGCACCAGCCATGCCCTTCAGCTTCCTGCTGGTAGACGTTCTGTTGTGAATCATGCCCCCACATAGATCCCTCCCCCTGGGGATCTGCACTCTTCACTGCTCTATTGTGCAAGTGCGAACTTGCCTGGACACTATAATTAGCCCTGGATTTTGACACCAGTTCCTCAGTTAGTCATTACTGTGCTTGTTAAGTTCCTGGACAAATTTCTGTGTCTGCACTAACACCAGGCTCACAGGCATCCAGGACTGATGCCCATCCTTGGGTTATCCTTGCACCCAAAGCTCTTCCTTTTTACAAAAGCCACTTTTCTTTCTTTCTCCTGGATCTTTTTATGTGGTTTCCATTTATTCTTCATCTGGTGGAGTCATCCCTGCTCTTGACTCTTGCTCATCTGAGCACCAGTGGTTTCTTTCGTTCTTGTTGTCTTTTCGTTTCTGTCACGGTGTGCTCCTTGTTACCACTTTTAACCCTCTTGCACTTTTCTGCATGAATGGACAGAATGGGGTGGATAATGTACACAAACTGATTTAAATTGTTGCAGGAATATGGTAACCACACATTAGACTCAAGAGCAGTGCTATGGGTTGATATTAGAATGACATTACCTGACTGCTGAGTCCATTCGTTGTTGGCAGTCAGGGTGAATATCCCCTCGCACTTGAACATAGACTTGCTCGCTTTGGGGAAATTTTTAAAGTGGCACGGTCAAGAAAAGGGCTTCTGTTCTGAGGTAGCTCTTCTGGTACGCAAGTGACAGTGTACACAGACTGGTGCACGGGAGCTCCTGAAATGATTCAGCTGGTCCTCTTATGAAAGGCTTTTTGGGTTACTCTCATTAAACATTGGTTCGATTTTATTTCTGTATGTCCCATTGCGTGGACGAGACTGCCACAAGGGATCTTCCCAGTTGCCTTGCAGGACTAGTTAAACTCAGTCTTCTGCACTTCCCTTCTCTAGGTGTCTGGTATGTTCAGAAAGGATGATCTTATAGTTAGAGATGCCGTTTTTGATTATTTACTCTGAGGAAGATGTTCATTATTGTCCTCATGTTGTAATGAAGACCTATTAAATACGTTTCATTTTCACAGCAATGTTATGAAGAGGTGCTATTATAACTATTTTGCAAATGGTAAGCCAAGTTGCATGGAGTGGAAATTACTTGCTCAGATCACACGGGTGGTGACTAGTCCTGGGAGCTCTCACTATTAACCATTGCACTCCTCGGTCTGTCTCTCATCAATGCCTTTCAGGTAGCTCATACTTAGTGTAGCCAGGACGGCCCCTGACAAACAATAAATCCTGCTCTGGCACCATACAGATCAGTTCCTAATAAGTTGTTATGGAAGCTTTTTAAAGAATAATGAGAAACTCTTCTGTCGATATTTTGAAGAATTTACTCTTCTCCTCTTTTGCAAACTGAAAATGCACTCGTCTGAGCCTGCCTGCCGTCTTCTGGCCCCTCGCCGGTCTTAAGTTCCTTCAAAGATCACTGCATTTGTTGGATCTATTTTGCAAGTCCTCTCAAAAAACCTGCTCTTTAATCAAATGGTCCAGGAGATTGGAACACTTTGCCAGCAGCTGAGTATTTCGCAAAACACATTTCTTATCTTCAGCTTCACCTTTCCTTCTGACCAGTTTTCCTTCTGCTCTTTCCAGTTGAGTGGTCCTTCTCTGACGGAGCATTCTAGGCCGGTATGACCATTAGTTGTTTGGCTGTCTTTTAATCATCCTTTTAATTATCCATTATTTTTTATGCCATTAATAAAAAAATGTATGCCTCTTCTGTCCTTGTTTGTGGGTGTTTCCTTATTGCTCTACATTCCTGCAGTGCATGTTTGGTACTTAGTTGGTAGAGAATTTAAAAGTAAATCAGAAATTACCTTTATGCCAAGCTGACAGATTTTACTAAAACTCCAACAGTTTTCTGTGAGGTAGTATCAGTAATTACTAACAATTTTTCCCCCTCTGTGTGAACCAATAAAAATACTTGACATTTTTAGGAATATCATTCATATCTTTCAAGATAAATCTCCAAAATTTAGCTCCTTTTGTGTGTTTGTTTTGTGTGAAGAACTATTGTTGAGTTAATGAACAGGAAATCAAACACAGAAAGCACATTTTTACCCTGCTTTGTGGTTGCTTTACTTTATGTTAATTTTTGTTTTTCATTAAGTATGATCTAGAACAAACTGAGTTTCTAAACTCTTAGGATGATTGAGGACATCCAGGGAAGAATCACATGTTTAAAGGCAAAGCCAGTCAAATTTATAATGCATTTGACTACGTGTAGTTTCAGATCCTGTCATTTGTATTTGTGGAAAAAGAATCTGTGTCTTTGAAAAACTAAATTTAATATTTTCCTTTAAAAACTTTAACATTTTTGCGATTGCCATTCTTATTTCTTATGTTTGGGATATTTTACACACACACAAAATCAAATTTCAGGATGAATTGAAATGTGAAAATTAGAACACAGTATGCCCAGCTGAACACAGAAGCATACAGAAAAAAGCTTCACGTACATTCCACAAAGCCAATGACAAATCTTACCCTTACTCCTTAGAGGCAGTTTCATTGTAAAATGTATTCAGTGCATTTATTTCACCTTTCAATATCTTGAATTCCTCAGAATTGAAATGCAGTATGTCTATTTGATCCATATTCCCAAGTCTGTCTCTGACACATTGGCCCTCCTGTGAATAATGTTGTAGTCTGTGATGGATCACGATGTCAAGAAGCTGATCTTGGTCCAATTTTTAACTCTGTTGGAAGAAATAAAAAATTTGATTTGCTTCCAGATTTTGAAGAGAAGAAAAAGTTATCTGAAACAATAGTTTTAATGTTTATTCATGCTTTCTAATTAATGCTGTTTATTATTGTTATTTTAAAAACCATAGTGATCCTTTGGTAGCAAGTTTATATTGTGTGGGCGGGTGAATCTCATAGGCCAGGTATGTATTTAAAATGATCAGTGTTCAGTGAATTGGACATACTAAATAGGACAATTCAGGAGCACTTTAAATGTATGCCGTGAGTGCTGGATTTAGATGAGGGAGGTAAGTATTAACATTCAGTTAAAAAACCTACTATTGATGATTGTTAACAGTCTTTTTTTTAATTGAACTACAGTTGATTTACAATGTTGTTATTTTTTGTGTGTACAGCATAGTGATTCATATATACATATAAATTCCTTTTCATATTCCTTTTATTATAGGTTTTTACAAGATATTGGATATAGTTCTCTGTGCTGTACAGGAAGACCTTGTTGTTTATTTTATATATTTTATATATAGTATTTGGTATCTATAAATCCTGAACTCCTAATTTATCCACCCACCCCGCCCAACCTGGTAACCATAAGTTTGTTTTCTGTGTCTGTGAGTCTGCTTCTGTTTTGTAAATAAGTTCATTTATGTCATTTTTATAAGATTCCACATGTAAGTGACATCATGTAGTATATGTCTTTCTCTTTATGGCCTGCTTCTCTCAATATGATAATCTCTAGGTCCATCCATGTTGCTGCAAATGGCATTATTTCATTCTTTTTTGTGGCTGAGTAGTATTCCACTATATAATATATGTAATTATATATATAATATACTATATATTATAATATAGTATACACACATATTTTATACACACACACACACACACACACACACACATACACATCTTTATGCAGTCATCTATAGAGGGGCATATAGGTTGCTTCCATGTCTTAGATATTGTAAATAGTGTTGTTGTGAACATTGAGATGCATGTATCTTTTTTTATAAGAGTTTCCTCTGGATATATGTACAGGAGTGGGATTGCTGGATCATATGGTAACTATTAGTTTTTTAAGGAAACTTCATACCTTTTTTCATAGTGGTTGCACCATTATTACACCACAAATTACATTCCCACTAACAGTGTAGGAGAGTTCCCTTTCTCCACACTCTCTCCAGCATTATCATTTGTGGACTTCTGAGTGATTGCCATTCTAACCAATATGAGGTGATAACCTCACAGTAGTTTTGATTTGCATTTTTCTGCCAGTTAGTGATACTGAGCATCTTTTCATGTGCCATCTGTATGTTAACAGTCTTGACATAAAAATCAGATAAAATATTATTATGTTATTATGTTGTCATTGGTGTTCTATATCAGTTTATATGAACTTATTAAAGATTATTTCACTTCATACCACTTTTTGTTCCATTTTGCTTACTTGAAGCAGAGCTGTGTGTGTGTCTGTGTGTGTGTGTATACATTGTGCAGGTGCACTTTTGGGAAGAAAGCACAGCCGTTGCTTTGTGGGGGAAATACGTATGTGGTCTCAACTGCCTGTTTATCCCCAGAGTAAGAAGACATGAGTGAATAGGTACAGGTTAGGTTCAAGTTCCTCATGTTAGCTGCCAGCCCCCTTGTTGGACTAGTATTTTTTGTAAACCTTAGACTGAGTGTTAGCATTTCTACCCCACCAATACTAAAACACTGGTAACCCCAGGGACTCTTGTTAACACTGAATGGACTCATGGAACAGATCCCTTGATGACATTTAGTCTGGGTTCCAGTAAGAAAGACTTCCTTCTTATAACATCAAAGAATCCCCAAATGAGAATGCCTGTTGCTCTACAAGCCACCACGAACCTGGCACTGATGATCATTTTCCCAACTATACCAGAGTCCTTTCTGTATACAGCTCTTGCAATATTTAGAACCCACCAGGGATGCACAGGCGCATGGCATATGTTACATCCTCAAAGGGTGGTTTATGGGGCCTTAGGGGCAAGTTTTTGATCTCTTCTGGGATGTGTGACCTTGAGGATGTTATGTTACCTACCTTCCTGATCTCTTTTTTTTCCTTGTAGGAGGGCAGTTCAGTTAGTATCTGCTTCTTGATTGTTATGCTATTTAAATAACAGAATACATAAGAAGTGCTTAGTTCTGTATCAAGCACATAGTAAAAGTTCAGTCTGTGTTCTTGAAATCAGTTAATTGTCATTGACATTCCTGAGATGTTGTCTAACTGGAGGAAAAGTAAAGTTAGAGTACTCTTCATAGCCATTCCTTTTTAGCCCTTAGACCTGTAACAACAGTGTGTCTGTAAACAGTAGGTAAGTTTAACTACTTCAGCAATAATCACATATTATTCATATATATATATATATATATATATATATACTAAAAAATAAAGTAACAGTTTTGGAAGTACAATTAGATAATACTGAATATTGCAAGTGCAAAAATAGTCCTCATACACTTTGCTTCCTTTTATCTCATGTCCAAGGTAAGAATATACTAATGTGGCCTTTCCTCTCTGCATGCCAAGATTTTTAAGCACTCCGCTGTTTGCTTTGTTAGTTCTTAATATCACTCATGTTTCTCCATCGGTTGAGCTTATCTCAAAAGTAATTCACGATATATTCCAATAAAATCTTCCACCAGCATCTTCCCATTGTCACTGTATTTAATTACTTTTAAATCAAGACAAACAGCATGACAACTTGACAATCAGAATTTGTCAGGCTTCTTCCTAAATCTAGGCAACACAGCAAAGCACTTTTTCTCTGAGCCTAGTGTTTTGTCCTCTAAAGTGTTTTCTTGCATGAAGTGTCACTGAGCTGCAAGTCAGTCCTTGTCTCTCAGTGACATGGTGAGAGAAAGGAGGACGAGGGCATTGTTGCCTTTTTGTGTCTTTGTTTTGTACCTTTTTTTTTCTTTGAACATATTTATATTCTAAAACACATTCATTGGAAATCTATGAGATTCTATTATAAAATGATGCGAATCAGTGCAGACTCAGCTAGGTTCCTGAGATATATGCCAGTGACATATTAGATTTCCTCTTTTCTACAGTTTCAAAAATCATTACTTTATGATTCAATTTAGGAAACATTTGATAAGTGCTTAGTGTCTAACACGGTGCTAGAGGCTTCAGGGGTTCCTGAAGAAGGATAAAGACAGTTCTTACAATCAAGGAACTTCAGTTTCATTGGTGTTTACGAGATGTGTATGATTAAATATCAAAATGGGTGATGGACATAGTAGATATTATACTACAGGAAGTCAGAGTCAGAGGAGATTAAATTAATTCATATGTTTGAAGATGGTTTCATTGAATATTAAACCTGTAAAGATGTGGAATTTTTGAAGGGTACTGGGATCATAATAATGATTTGGTTATTTTATACTTTATTGATAAGAGGTAGATTAGATAAAGGCTCAAATGAACCATATAAATTCTATATCTCCTACCAAAGCACTTAGCCAATAGCTGTTTATAGAAAGAACCCAAAGTGTACATTTCTCTTCTTTTCCCTGGACATTGCTTGATTAACTTGTTAATAAATAATGAAAACACTAGAGCGTGTAGAGAAGTACAGCTCATGTCAGAAGGAGAGCGCCGTGGTGAGGACAGAGGCTTCGATGTCAACAGTGTGAATTTGCCTCTTATTTTTGATACTTACGTCCTTTCTAATTTTGGAAGAGTTATTTAATATTTTTTTTATCCATAAATATGTACTTCATGGTGTTTGTGAGAATTAAGTAGATTAAGTGAAACGTGCATACAAATTTAGCTATGACTTGGACTGAGAGACCTTTTTCGGACCTTTGTAATCTTCTGGAGCCAAATTGAGGTTCTTCATCTGCACTAAGAGAAAAATATCAATTTAACAAGATGATTTTAAGGATTTAATTGGTTACTATTTTGAAGTTAGCCCTGGTGTGTGTACGTGTGTGTGTGTGTGTGTGTGTGTGTGTGTGTTTGGTGGAGGTTGGTGGGGGGTGATATTTTGCTATGGAAATTGATAAACACTGCAAATCAGGGATCTTTATTTTTTCAAGAACTGATTCATAAGCACAGTGCTGAATAAAAGAGACAAATGATTAAAGAATCACAGTAAAGTATGATACAAAGTACAATGCAGTGTTTCAATTTAGAATTTACAAGGACTTTGGAACCAGCCAGGGCTGTCAAGGAGAACATCTTTGAAAAGAAGTAACATCCTGAACTGAGTTCTGAAAGATCGAGGATTTGCGGTGCAAAGCGTGGGGACAAAAGTATTTGAGACAGAAGGAAGGGTCTGAAGCTAAGTGAGGACTGTTCTTTCAAACACCTGAATGGTGGGACTTGCCCTTAGACTTCTGTGGGAGGTACAGATGCGAGGGATGATAGATTGAAGAGATAAAATAGAGATCAGGGAAGGATTTAGCAAACATGGTTAGAAGGTTCGACTTTCAGCATTATTCCAGGTTGAAGTAATCCAGACTTACCTATGAGGGTCATCTTTAATATGAAATAGTTATGAAACTTATTATTTGTATTTTTTAGCAGTGCCAAAGATTCTGGGAAAATTGTGCTCATTCATAGTCATTGATGTGGTGTCATTTAACCATCTCTTACTTATGTAATTATGACATGATTTTCATTCTTTTGCATTATGCATTTTATTTTATTTTTTTAAATAAAGGCCTTTATGAAATTCAGCATGCTGAGTATTAGAATTCTGCCTGATAGGAGTAATTCTGTCAAAATTAGAAAATAAAGTTGGTTTGGCCTGACTTCCCTAGGAATCACCCCTTCCTCTGTAATTGCTAATTCTATTTCATATCTGTTCCAATTTTGCCAGGAAGAGCTATTAACTTTAGCCTTGTGTTTTATCTAGACGTCATTCTTTTGAAAAAATTCAGGCAGTGCTGGTTTTCACATTTACTCAACAGTGTATTAGTAATCACCACTGTCTGATCTTTGACTAAATTGGGCTGCTTCTTGCCTGGCCCTGAATTTTTAAAAAAATTTCCTTCTTGGTTTCTTTCCATTTTCTTTTCAATTTTGGGCCCTAGTTTTCTCCTAGTCATACTTGTTATATAATAGTCAACATTAAAAGTATTTACCTTGTTAGAGAAAAGTGAAAAAAAAATGAACAGAAGACTTCTCTCTTTTCTCTAATTTTGTCCTACTTTATACAATGCTCCCTGTTCACCAAGAACTAGAGACTTTTTGTCTGTCTTCATTTTGAACAATAAAAAATCAGTTCATTATTTTTATCCTGTGATGCACTGCCAACACTCTTAAAGACTGCTGTCACTCAACCATAAGAGGGTATGTCTTTTAAAATACTTCTGGACAGACTGCCAGCACCTCAGCTTTCAAGTGGTAGTGCAAAGAACGCTTACTCAGTAGTGCCCAGGTGCGTTAGGAACTGTGCATATTTAGATGAGTTTAGACTCTAGCATAAAGGTGAACATTTCATATTTGAGTTTTCTGAAAATTGTTGAATGCAATGCATTAGAGAGATAATGAATAACTAGACTAAAATGTTAGGTAAATGTACAGTTGTTGCAAAAACAATTTATCCTCGATTTGCTTTCTGCTATATTATTTCCTAGGTATACTATATTACCATTTTGTTAACATCATTAAATGAAAATAACAGGAATGAGATTGACAGTGTATAAAGTATTACTTAACAAAAATTGAGCTTTGCAGTAAAGATACCACTAATTTTCCCGGAAAGAAGGAATTTAAAATAATTCGTTCATTCACTTTGGCATTTAAAAAAATGGGAAATTCCTAAGAGAAATAACCTGGTGATTGGGGTTTAATCCTTTTAATCTTAGCTGTAATTAAATATAAATTATAAAGCACTTGTCTTTATATCTAGTACAATTTTTAAAAGACTCTGGAAAAGTATGATCTCTGAATTTCTATATGTAATTCTAACCCTTCATGTTGCAGGAAGGAAAAATATTTCTAAACTTTCTCATTTGGATGGAGTGTCTGTCTACTGTGAGGTGCCAGAAAAAGCCTTATATGATACGTGATGTGCTGCGAGTCATCTAATGAGGCATTCAGTGCAACTTGATTAGGACTATGGTACTCCGTCATTTCAAATTCTATCCATCAAAACTTGTGGGCACTAGTTTCTCAAACGAATCAAAAAGTTTCCAGGGCCAGGGAGACATAAGTACTGAAATACGAGGACCAAACTTGCCATAGAGTAGAGGTGACCGGCTAAGAGCAAACGTAATGTAGAGTGCATCATGATTGTGGATGAAATAGACTGTGCTTATTTATCCATTTTGAGTAGATTTCCCTCGTTTGTTCCAGGTTAATTTTGACTTTCTTTGAAACGAATGGAAATCATTTTGAGATAGACTTGTTGATATCCTTGGTTATCTGTGTGGTGTCTGCATGAAAGAAGAAACAAGTAGATTTCGGGAAGTCTCCATACTAGTTACAGATGCAGTCAAAATGGCCAGTATTGGGAATTACTGCTCCATAAATCATTGTGGTTGGTTTCTAACTTTGATTTTATTCAGGCTAATAACAAGTATTGCTCTAAAGATAATTGTTGATGGTTGCAGACACTGATTTCATTCAATTAAGCTGGTAACCTTTTTAAGAAACTGCCTGGGAGAAAGCCAAGAATTCCAGTCAACTGATTTCTAGGGGAGCTGAATTGAAATGGTCTTAGCCTAGAAAATGTTCTGTGTAGATCGCAGCTGTGTTAATTAACCTGTTTCTTAAACTACCTTCTCCACACAGAACTCCAAATGGTCAACATAGCAGAGGACCATGTTATATGGATTCAGATTTTGATCAGCATGATTATATAGTTGGAAAGACATTATATGAGACATATCGTAAGATATGAAAGATATTCTGTCTTTCTAAATCCATTAAAATTCAGATTATCCCTCTCTCCTTTTTTCCTTTCTAAAAGTCACTGATGTGTGTATTCAGCAAAAGAAAGACCAGTGGGTATTACACACAGGTTTGCTTTCTTTAGATCAAATTTCAAATCCATAATGATAAATGTTGTGCTTGAAAGACATCGAAAACTTGGTCAAACATACTTCTTTTCTCATGAAATGCCAAATTATCAATGGTATAATTGACCTATGACCGTTACTGCTAGGACTGAAAATGTGTTATGTTTTGTGCTCTCCAGAATGGGAGAGGGGAAAAAAACACACACTGTTGAAAGTATACATTATATCTGGAAAAAAAAATGTTTCTTTAAATAAACAAAAGCCTTTTGAGAAAGTACCAAAACAAGCCAGGCAGATTCAGGTCAGAGGTCCCAGGAGGGGTGTGTGTTAATAAAGGGCATCATATGTGCCATCGCTACAGCCAGTCATCTGTGAAGTTGTATTGTTGATCATGCTAGTAAGAGGCAATTCAAGATACGCTCACATGAATGGTCAATAGATGTTATCTTTATACACGTATATATTTGAGTGAAACTTTATTAATTGTACCAACTTGATTAATATGTTTTATATTTCTGAAAAAAATAGAATTTACCAAAGAGCAACTTGCTAAAAACTATTCCTATCATGGCTACGGATACTGGATTTTAGTAAGTAATGGTTCATCAGCTGCTGATGGTGTTTACTTACCGTGTTCACAGTTAAAAGGGTTATTTCTAAGCTGGTTTTGATTGACTCACTTTTCCCTGGCTCTGTGGCAGGGCTGCCGTATCCCTGAGGATTCTAGGCCGTATTTTCTTCGTTTTATGTCTACCTCATGACAGTGGCAGTTATTTCCTATCTTTCTGGGCTAAATAAAAGGAGAGTAGTTGATAAGGTGACTTTGAACAGTGGCAGAAGATTGTAATGGGTACAACTCTTGTTGTAAACAACTTCTAATCTCTGTGAGCAAAAGCTCTAAGTAATATAAAATAAAAAAAAAAAGTATAACACCAGGAGTTTTGCTAGGGGAGGAAAAAGTCAGATAATTGTCTAAAATGGACAAGTTTTGAAATTTACTAGCCTTGAACAAGGATGAAAAGTGCTGAATCAAACTGGCTTTTAAAATGAAAACAATATAACATACTGTGGAGGTCAGTCAGTTCTAGTAAGTGGGAGGTCCTGGCAAACATAGGAAGATAATGTGAAAAATTAGCTTCAGGCTAAGATTTTTGACCTTCAGTACAGTTTCAGTCAAAGTTAAAAGAGATTAACTTAAAATAATGAGCTTTAAAATTTGCATTTTTGGAATTTGTCTTCTCCTTAGTCCTTGCAAAAAACAGATAGTGATGCGCATAGATATTTGGGAAAATTATCCATGGTGGTGGGAATTTCATGAGGAATTCTGCCATATTAACTTTTGAATATTATATCTTTTGGTCTTGATATATTTTCCAGATTCTTATTCAGGCAGTTACAATTTGGTGGCAAACTCCACAGTAATTTGTACCATTTCAGGTTAGATTTTTGTTTTTGTAGTGAGTCTGACAGTGATTTCATGTTCAGAGAGATTCTCCGGGCTTCTCCCTCATGCCTCCTCCACCTGCACAACTGTATTCTCAGGATATTCCTGCCCCAGACTTGATTCTTCACTTCATGGTCTTTCTGACTTGGGACTGCTTTAGACAGAGCTCCATTCTCTAGGCTTTTTCTACACTTCATACTATATTAACTTTTGAATGCATGTAGGGATAATTTAGAAAGATTAATTTGTACTCATACGTATTCATAAGGCAGAATAAAAAGTTCACTCTTTGGGGGAGATTTTGAGAGAGTAGGCATTCTTGACTCTTAAGAACATGCCATTCAATTTTAACATTTCTATTGGAAAAGGGGATTTGTCATATATTGCTTTGATTCACTCAATCCTTACTGGATGTTTTTGGACATCCTTGGACAAGAATTTATGGACAGGGAATGTTCTGCAGTGGATCCCATACTGAGATTTGTGGGACATACATTTTGATAGACTACTCTAAAAATACAGGGATCAGGATTTTCAGGAAGTAATTTTTCTGCTCTAGTCATTCATTTTTGTAAAGTGAAAATGGTCTTATATGTCAGAAGAATCTAATCATTCCCAAAATATTTATGCCTGACTCAAACATTGTTTTGATCCAAATGATAGTAATCCAGTAATTAAAGTAAGCCATGGACTAGTGTCAGCGCCTTTGTTCTTTAACAATAAATTCACAGGAACATTATTGTAAGGCAGTGGAGAGTTAGTGTTCAGAATTGTACGTTTAGTAATGAAAATGTGCTGGACTACTGCTAATAAATGAATTTTAATTTAGTTTGGATAGTATTTTATTATATTTTTCTAAGTATTATAATTCTGAGCTTAATTACAATTTTGATGTGTTGAATGCCATATTTTAAAACATATTGAAAAGATTTCAACGGACTCCAGTTGCATTCATGAAAGCAGTTACAGTTCTAGTTGGAAAATTAAGCTTTCAACTCTATTGGTATATATTTATAATAACCTTTTCTAAAAACAAAATAAACATCTTATAAAATAAATTGCTGGCATGTGATATTTAACAGCCATCAACCAGTATTTATTTTCAGTAAAGGTCACAGCTGCAACTTAGCATGAATAAAAGTCTCGGCCCCCTCCTCTCTGAAAGATTTATATGTTTTAAGTAAGAGTTACACAGAGAGAGTACTTGTAACACCACTGTACCATCTCAGAGACTGGCCAACCTGAGACACCTTCCTCCTTTCTGCTGCTGCATCAGCCCTGGAGAATTGAGGCGGCCCAGATTTGATTCATTTGCACTGAGAGGGTCAGTTTTCTCATCTTTCTTTTGATCGTAGCTCACCTAAAAACTACCCTCAACATTCCAGCACAGACTAGGAAGAACATTTAAAGTGAGTTGATGTCAGCTTGGTAAATAAAGAGGCTATCCCTCTCCTAACATCACGGTTAACATCAAAAAGGATGTCTCTCCCTCTCAGGTCCTGGCTCACACAGTCTTTGAGCTACTTAATGAAAGGCAGGCTGTACATGGACTGAATGTCTGGATCTGTTTCAGTCAAGGCATCATCTGTCCCAGATCGGAATTGGGCATGGAATATTTCAGTTCTCTTCAGATTTTTATTTTGATACTTTTGATTAAAGTATTGTATTTATATAATAAGCAGTGTACCAGTATCTACAGGGTGGTGTTGAAATGCTTTTGAAAATACAGAATCTTAATCAGGTAAGCTTTGTGGAAGCATATGAGCATGCTCTTAGTCCACAGTCTTGGCAAGAGAACATCGATAACTGATTTTTAAAGTTGTGAATATGTATAATTATTGGATTGGCCAACGTGCCATTTTTTATAATCCCATGTATGATTGTTTTCTTAAAACATAGGGATTCACTTTTTAGAGAGAGTCTATAAAATTTATTTTGCTTTTGTTATGAATCCAATTTATTAACTGATCAAAATGAAAAAATTCTAAGTAGTTTAGGGAAAAAACAATATATCTCAGTAAGTTAATATTGCTTCAGTTCTTTTGAAAAGTATCTATATTTTGAGTGAACAAAGTCAGCTTCTTAGTGTAAAATCACAGGCCTAATATTCAATTCGAAATAATTGCAGGTTTTCTCTCCTGAATTCACTTTTTTCCCTCTTTGTAGATGCAGAAAAGAGAACTTTATCTCAAGAATAGTAATCCATTTTACTTGCTGATTAACCAAATTTACATCTTCTTACTATCAGTTATGTTTTAGTCTAGGGTCTAATAAAGTGTAGAAAAATTTATTAGGCTCAGCCATTTTTGGAGGTTAGTTCTGTGGTTTAAAGAAGATTTTCAAATATCATAATTTCCTATGGAAATGCCTTATGAAATATTTAACGTCGAGTTGCTAGCATACCTTTTTAGTGCTAATAACCTAGTCTAAAGAAAAAGAAATGGCCTTCTGTTTCATTTTATTCTAGTTATGTGTGACATATTAAAATTTGACACATATTTGGAAAAAGATATTATGTAAAATTAAATGTTAGACCTGTAAAACATCATTTATTAATTGGGCAAGACAATTTCTTGAGAAATAAACTGTTACTATACTATTGAAAATACGACTGAGTTTTTCAGATGGCAAAAACTATCTTAATTCTTTAAAACTAAGGACATTTATTTGGGGAGCACTCTTGCGAAAATGAATAATTTTGTCAACTCATTCATTATTTGCCCTTTACACTTAGAGCTTTAAGAAGTGAATGCTAAGTGATAGTATATCCAGTGTTTCTTGACCATTCAGATAGTAACTTGTTCAATTAAAAATTCTTGTTAGGTCAGACATAATGGATTCTTGTTGTTACTTTAGTATTTATTCAATGAAAGGGATCAATATTTTTGTCCCCAAGGGAGCTACACTGATAAGAGACTCTGCAGTAAGTCTCTCTGTTCATTATAAACTTTTGGCTGGCAGGTGCAGTGTCTACTGTATTACTAATTTTAATTAGAAGATCAAGGTGGAATAAGAATTCACATGTTCTTTTTCTCCCTTTTTAGTAGCACATATGCTTTGTTAGTGCATTTTACATTCTCCTCCCTGTTCTCTTGTGTGTGCTCTTTCTAGAAGGGATTTCTAAAAGAGACTTGGAGAAGAATAGGTCTGGTTTTGAGAAATTTAACTATCATGCACTTGAACTCTGTACAGAACCCATTTGTTTCCAGTTTGAATAGATTAAATCTTATCATGTAATATACCGACTGGTGGTACCAGATAGGTAGAGAAATAGTCATTCATCATTAGCATAGTTACCTTTGCCAAGTTTTAAATGTATCTTTGCTTAGATTTAATGAAACTGATTTGTGATTTTTTCCGAAGCATGGCATTAAATAAAGCTATAGTAAAATCTATTTTGCTTTGCTACTTGAAGCACTTCCCAAATATGGCCGAATGCTCTGTTCAAGTAATAATGTCATTTGCAGAACAAGCTGTCAGATTCTACTAGCTCTAAATTTGGCTAGAGGCATTATTTAACAAATTAAACCGAAATGCAAGTCTTTGCCATTCCCCAGCAAAACCTTACTCAGACCATCACATTTAATCTAATAGATGATTTATTAACTTGCCGTTTAATTCATCTGAGTAAAAGATTTAAATGAGATCATCAATCTGAGAACTGGCAGGAAACTTTCCAAATTACTTACTTCTGCCCCCTTGTTTTACAGATGGAGAAACTGAGACCAAGAGAAATTAAGTGGCATACCCAAAGATACATATCAAATTGTTGCCAGAAAAATGAGTTCCCCCAACCCAGTCTTCTTTTCAAAGTATCATGTCAGAGAGACTGGTTACTATTTACAAGAAACAATAATTGTTTAAAATTTATTTATGTAAACGAGTTTGTTTTCAGATTCTGATTTACTTAGAATTCTCGGAGTACAAATAATTTAGACCTGTGCAGCTTGCAAAAACAATCACATTGAAAGGTCAGAATCTGTAAAGGTTAAATGTCAGAGGTCCAGAAAAGATAGATACAGCCTCCAAGCTTAAGATTAAAATTGTAAGCTCCTGAGTGCAGGGACCCTATTCACTTTTATGTTTCTATAAAAGAAAACTTACAGGGTTAAAAATCCTTACAGAATTTTGTTACATGACTGATTTAATACCTTAGAGGGTGGAGTTTGAGAGGATTTTATATGTTGCTAGCACCCAAATTTCCCACACCAGAATCATACTATTTGTATTACTTTGCAGTTAATATTCTTAATAAGAAAAAAAATCCAAGTCTTATCTGAGATTAGACTTTCCTGGAAACATGTATCTGTCTAATCATGAAGGTCCTAAGCATCTTGGGAGATTGGCAATTATAGTAGGTTAGATTTGCTTGTAAGATAACACTGAGTCAGAGGAAAAGTATAAAATGCAAAGGCAATTGGAGAGGTTGTCAGGAAATTAATGTTATCTGAAGCATGTTTTTATTATTGCTGCCAACAGGCAGATGAAATGTAAGAATGGCCAAGGAATGCAGGATGTCCTAAACACCTGCCATTTATAGCAGCTAATGCAGTAAGAAAGCAAGCATTTCCTTAAATATGGAGTCCAGCCCTTCTATGCCAGAAACACCTAATTTTATTTTTATAAACTTAACTAATCAGACTTTTCTGATTAATTCCTTCATTGACCACAGTTCTGTCGAGACTTAATTTTGGAAGACTTGATGCTGGTGGGTTCCAAACTTATTTCATATTGTGCATATAGGATAATATTTGTATGGTACATTCATTCCTAGAAAACTCTGTCTCGTAATAGACTGAGGAAATGTGTGGTTAAAGGAAACAACAGAAAGAAGTAGCAGTTACTGAGTACATCTTATATGAGAGGAATATGAGACCTCTTAGAAAATGCTAAAGTTAAGTTTTAGTGGGTTTTGTCCCTATAAAACAAATGTTCAGGGAAATATAGCTAAGAAGAGGTAGAACCAGAATTCAGATCCAGATTTTTAGAGTCCAAGTCAGGACTGTAAACTCAAATGCCTTTAGGAGCCAAGAAGGTAAAATGAAACTGAAATTTATATGTGTTGTAAATCTTTGCTCATCACTGTTGTATTAAATGTCTAAATCCTTGCCCTTCAAAAATTTGATGGAATTGAACGTTACCTAGTTTTTCAAATATCTCATCTCGTACGAGTTTATGCTATGACATTAAGAAATATAATTACCATAGAGCTTTTGAGGGTTCAGGGTAAATATTGTTAAAGCTTTGTTAGTTTTTCAGATATTACAATAAATGGGAAAAATTTGCAAAATGAAATCTACCTCATGTCCCTAGCACTTTCATGTACACGTCAGTGTAAAGTAGGTCTTTATAGGATTGATTTTGTGGTATTTAAGGAAAAAAAAATGGTAAATTACCAAAGCCTGAAATGGGTAAGGCAGCAGAGAAGCCTACTCCTCTTCTGAACTCTTGGCTGAGGGCCGCTGCTTCCCAGCGCACGGATTTATGGGAGAGTACTCACTGCTTTTGAGCTTCAGATTATTCAGAAGCAACATTCAGGGCCAGCGCAGAATTAACGTGTAAGTGACCTTTCCCAGAACCGGGGCAGAGGAAACCGTCACTTGTCATTGGAGGAGGTAGATTTTTAGATGTCATGAACCTCTCTTGCTTCTATTTGAGCTAAATGGTGGAAGGGTTTCCTTTTCATAGACGTTCATTTTCATTAAAGAAGGAATGAGTTCCATCTAATATGGTATAGTTCCATGCAATTCCGGGTTCTTGCTCTTCATTTGTGTAATGTTTAATGCAAAGCAAGAGGAAAGAAAGTGATATGTCCCTTTAACAGAGAACCCTTCTGTATATGTTACATTTACCATCATAGGTGAAAGTACATTGTTTTTTAAGTGATTGATCTTCCTGAGATCTTCAGATAACAGAATGAATTCATAATTCATAGTCAATTCCATGTAATTTGGATATTTGGGAATTATTTAGAACAACTGATTTCTCTAAGTAATTGTGTCTCATAGGACACTATGAAACATTTTACTTTCTTAATATCAGTTAGTGCTTGAGCTAAAATAGAGTTTCTACAGAGTTTCAAAAAAGTTGTGGCTTTATGACAGTGAGGTTAAAATTTTTGTGTCTGTTTTTTGGATTTCAGTGACAAACTTTTAAAATTTTAATGAAAAAAGTCAATGCTCATAAACGTAAGTATGTTCAGAAGTCATGTATTAAAATAACCAGAAAAACTGAATCTGAAAAAGGGAGAGATAGCATAATATCTTACATTTTTCAAATGAAATTAACATAATTTATTGGTAGGATTAATGTTGCATTCACTTGTGTAAATCAAAATCTGTGTAAACCTTGCACTTTATGTAATGAGGGATATAGATTAGGTTTTATTTTTTGAACAACCTTTTTAAATTAAAAAAAACTACAGTCATGATTTTCATTAAGTAGAAATACGCTGTTCTAACATTCCCCCGGAAAGCTTCAGATACACTGCGAGTGAGAATCCTGCTGTGGCCTCCACGAGGCCTCTGTGATATATGCTAACTAAAACTAACCCTGGTTCTGTTGGTTTTTTGACATGTGTAATAGAACGAAAAGTAGGTTTTGAATGAATTTAACTGTCCATAATATTGAATTTATTTTGGTATTTTTGAGAAAAGAATCTTCATTTAAAGTTGGGGAAATTCTGTGTAATCAAATGCCCATTGAAGAGCATTCAGATTGCTGTATACAGTGTATTCTACCTAGATAGTGAGTTGAAGATAAATAAAATGTACTTTGAATTATTATGTGGTATTCTGGAGTGATGTGTATATATTATACTGTGGATTCGAATATCATACTGTCTAGATTTGCTTCTGTACTCTACACGCTGGCTGTGTGGCTTGAAGGTCACTTACTATTATGTGTCAATATCCTCATCAATATACAGGGATGATGATGAAAACTGCTTTTTTTTTCTGGGTCAGGGGGTGTGTGGAATGAGATGGTTCATGTAAATATTTAGTACAATTTTTGGCATAAATGTTAGCTCACTTATTGTTGTTGTTTTTAACAGAGAGTAAAGACACATGTTGACTCACTCAGGACCAGATTTCAGCTTCCTGTGTTGAATTTATATGATTTAGAAAGGAACATAAATATTTAAGTAAAACCACTCTCATTAGTCTGAAGCTCTCTTTTCCCAAGTATGATATTTGAAGGAAATTGTGCCAGGTATTGCCTCTCTGCAGTTGGCAGGGACAAGTCACTACTAAGATACCCTGTCCTAAGGGGGGTGGTTGTAGCGTGGTGGTAGAGTGCATGCTAAGCAGGCATGAGGTCCTGGGTTCAATCCCCAGTACTGCCATTAAAAAACAAATAAATAAAAATCCTAATAACTCTCCCACCAGCCCCAGCAAAAAAAAAAAAAAAAAACTCCTGTCCTGGATTTGGAAAAAGCTAGCCTAGTGCCTTGGACTCCGTGTGAGTGGCAGGGCTGCCACTCTTGCTCCGAATGTGCCCATCCACCCAGCCATTTCTGCAGAGTCCTACAGAGATCCTGTACTTGCTGAAAAACACGCTTGTGTGGAAAGGCCTTGTGGCATATTTTGTGGAATTGAATTACTACCATCTGTTTCTTAGTCAACGTTAAAAGACAAAGGAAAAAAAAGGAGAGAAGTGGTAGTAGGAAATGGAAGTGTAGTTTTATAAAAGCTGTGGTAAAATTTTTATTTATGACCCATCCCCCACCATCCACCATGTGGTGCATGAGAAGAGAATGGTTTCCACACTCACTATTTCGAATTTACCAGTTCACAGCTGTGTATAATAAAAACACTTAGAGGTTTTAGAGTGGTTTCTCTGTTAACTAACATCTGTCCCCCCAAATAGAATTTGGGTACAAGTCTTAATGGTTCTTTGTTATTTACCTAATATATATTTTAATGGGTATTTTAAAAATATTTCTTCCCACAAGGATATCTGTTACTGGGCATAATGAGTGCCATTTTAAGAGAAATTGACATAAGAAATATTAATGGTCTGAAAGATTGTGAAAATTCTGACTTTTCCAATAAATAATCTGTTGTCCTCAGCAATCTCGGTTATAATAAAGGATGCTAAAATGACCATTGTTTTATTAAAAGGTGAGTCTGCATCAGCATAATAAATGAGCAAAGAATTAAGAAACCTTGAAGTGCCTATGTGGCAGTATTAGAGGAAGATGCTGCTATAATTTGAATAGCTTTGGCAAGAAGAAGTTAGCTAAAGTGTGGAAGTCAGAGAAATGTTTGATGACAGAGTTCTGGCATGAGGAGTTCTTTCCTACCTTTCAACATGAAAAGTCTCTAACAGTTTAATGAGCAAATATAAAAATGATAAATGTTAACATTATTACATAAACCGCAGGAGAGACTGCCATCTCCAGTATGAAATTGAGGAGTTCCAAATTGTATCCCATTAGTGGAAGACAAGAAGGGAAAAATACGTTATGAGCTTTAAACTATGTTGGCCCCATGTTGCAGACAGCTCATTCCCCAGGGCACTGAATTTCCATGAGGACAGGACTCCTTACACTGTGTTTAGCAACTTATACCCCAGTGTCTACCCTAGCTCTCTTCAGTAAATGTGCTGGATGAATGACTATATGTCTTAGAATGAATGATTTAAAAATAACATTTTTAGGGTTTGTAATCTATCTCCGCTGGATGTTTCTTTGGTTATCAGAGATAGAGTGCTGGTCAGTAAAGAATAGGAGATGGACACTTAGAAATCTGCTGCTGGCTTGGCCACTAACTAGTTTTATGACCTTGGACAAGTAACTTTCTTTTTCTGGGCTTTATTCTACTTTTTGGAAAACAGTGGTCTAGAATTGCGGCTGAGAATTTAGCCTACAGACTTTAACAGAGATTAGGCTCAACTTTCTGTACTGTCCCAGACCATACATACTGTCCATACGGTGGGGACAAAGTAATTATTCTTTGCTGTCAGTATTGCCCGCTGTGCCATTTAAACCTGCATTCTTCTCTCTCTTGTATTATCAGATAACTGTCTCCTCCATTACAAGTTTATACAAGCTTATCGGAGGGTAGGCATCTTGCCCTTATCAACTTTGACTGCTGCCTGTCATAGTGCTTTTTCATACCTGACAAAATGCTTTCTTCACTAACAACAAAAAAGTGTTCCTATTTATAATAACTGAGTTTTTCCAAGAGCATCTGACTGACATGGTAGCTGAGGGGTATTTGCTTTTAATTTATCATGCCGCACATACACCAGCTGCTTGTGATAGGGATATACCATCCTGTCACTGTGTTATCAGAAAGGAAGCACTGGGCCCCTGGTTCTTCTGTGTTTTCCAGGCATCACACCATGAATGTCCTTCACAATCTATCCCGTCTGCGAAGTTTCTCTCTGTGCTCTTTACAAACCTGAATTAGGTCCCTGTAGAGGAGCGTGCATTCTTTAGTTTACCATAACTCCCTTCTTCCCGGTGCTTCAACCCAGCCACTTGACTCATTTATGTAACCTGCCTGGTTCCTGCAGGCCCTTGAGTTGGAACCATGTCTAGACAGATCAGGGTGGGCATTCAGTTACTTACATATCTAAAATAAAAATGATGTCTGTTGGCCTCAGGGGAGCTCCTGTTGGATCTATTTATTCTCTTAAAAATAGAAGTAGAAAACTAAATAAAGATTAAAGAAGTAGACATTTGTGATGCTACTTTTTTTTTTCTTAAAGCATTAGGTCCGAGACTGTACCACAGACTAAAGACAGATGTTAGGAAAAAGACAATAAGCCGGCATCAGAGTTCATGATATGAGAGTCTGGGCCCAAAACAGAAAGATGGGAGTTACTCTGCCAGATGAGGTGTTAGGAACCTGGGGGCAAAGGCTGTTAGACAAAAGAAGCTGAGCATCCTATTCAGCAAACCAATCCATTTCAATAGAAGTTGTGCTGCTGGGCTGAGGGGAATCCATTGTATTATTTTCAGCATCTTCAAAATGTTGCTGTCCACAACAAAGAGTGCTCCTTCCCCATGTTAACCCTAGAGCTTCCCTGACTAACCCCATCAAAGGCATGTCACCGTAAGTCTGGAAGTTTTTAAGCCATTTATGGTTTCAATCTGTACAATTTCTTGGGTTCACATTTAATGGTTGCAGTTTAGGAAATGTTTCTTTTTATTTGTTATATGTCTACCTCTTTCAAAGTTAAAAGAGCAGCACTCAGTTCTGCTATATATGGCTTTAGAGAATGTCTATTCTCACTAGTCATAATTTTACAGATTTTAATTGTATTTATTCTTTGTTTTTGGCTTTCTGGACTATAAAGTACTTCATTTTTTAGTGGGGTTTCCACAGGTGTGTTTGAATAATCATTTTGTATTATAGATTTTGGAATTCTTGCTGTTTGTTTATAATTCCTTTTAGTCAACTTAGTTGGTGATGTGTAACTGAGTTTTGTTTAATGTTTACCTGTTTTCCTTATTCAGGACAGTCTTCCCATTTTCGCTTTGCAAGCTGGTACATTAGTAAGAAGGAGGCTGAAATTTAGAAAAACTTGCATTTTAATTCTATTTTTCTAAAAGTTTTAACCATGAAATCTTAAGCCTGTAACTTAACTTTCTTAAATTATAGTATACTTATCTTTAAAGTAGGAATATTGTACGTAATAGATACTGTTGTGAGATTGAAATGATTAACGATTGTGAACAGAAACTGGAAACTCTGAAGTACTAAATAAGTTTAAATTTTTATTTCTTTCTTATTGTAGCTATTAGAAAAGAAATCCCTCAGGTTTTTTTTTCTTTTTAAAAAAATAATGTCTGCACATTCAGCAAGTGTTTTTTGTTGGATTCTGGCTCCTTATGGGTGAAGGTTATAATATATACATGATATTTCCTCAAACTTTACTAGGGCCAGCCACCTGATTTCAGTTTCTGACTTTTCCCAAAATTGCACATCAACTCTATGGCAAATAAGTCATTTAACTTCTTGAGCCTCAAGTTCTATATTTTGTGGGTAATAATATAAGCCTGGCTGAGTTATATGGGCTTGAGTTATGCATGTGAATCCGAGGATAGCACATGGATTAAAGTACTTCAGTAAGGGGTTAATATTATTTTAGCTTGATGAATGTAGGTAACATAAAGTAACTAGCATATGGCATGATCTGGATAGACATGTTGATACTAATTATTTTCCCCTTATTAAGTTATGGCATATATATATATATATATATATATATATATATATATATATTTTACTTTATTTTTTTAATTTTTTTTATTTTTTTATTTATTTTATTTTTTTATTTTTTACATTTTTATTGATTCATAATCATTTTACAGTGTTGTGTCAAATTCCAGTGTTCAGTACAATTTTTCAGTCATACATGGACATATACACACTCATTGTCACATTTTTTTCTCTGTGATTTATCATAACATTTTGTGTATATTTCCCTGTGCTATACAGTGTAATCTTGTTTATCTGTTCTACAATAGAGGGTGGGAAGGGATAGACTGGGATTTTTTTACTTTAAATGCTATGTTTTGGTCAAAGTTTCAGTTACTTACATAAGTGTCAACATCTTGACATAGAACTTGACTAAAATCCAGAATCTACAATCACAGGACTATCGTGGAAAGAAAGTTTGACTAGGGAGTCTCAAGATCTTAATTCCAGTCCCAGAGCCACACCGTACCAGCTGTGTTGTTCAGAACAACTTACTTAACCTTCCTGAAATCCACCACTTATTTATAAAAATAAGATAATAATGTCTATGCTCTGTAACACCAGGAAAGACTGTTGTGAGGATCAAATAAATGAATACATGTCAAAATGTATCATAAGCTCTACTGCACTATAAAAATAAATGAAGCTGTTGTCCAGATTAGGCGAGGCAATGCAAATACTATGAGGGGACACTTCAGGAGAAGACGGACCCTCAAACCTGGAGAAGAAGGAGTAATGGCCTAATCCCAGGAGGGAAGCTAGCCAAGAATTTCTACCTGCTGGGTAAATTCTCACTTGTAAGGCTTTGTGACTGAGCAGTCAACAGTTTCTGAGGGGCTGGTCAGGAAATTAAGTAAAATTCAGATTAAAGTAAAATTGGGTAATGTTTCCCCTGGATCTTTAAACTTGAAATTGTTTGACTGAGACAGCTGATCCTTTCATTTTTTAATTTTTTTATTTAGCTATTGTAGCTGGGTTTGTCTGCCTGTAGTTATGGCATGAATAATGATTATATTCTGAAAAGATAGTCTCTTTTATCTACCCTTTTCTTGCCCCACAACATGCAGCTAAGATCTAAAAGTATTTTTTCTTCAAGGGAATTTTCTCCTTAGATCAAAACTCTGGCATTTTGAGCAAGGATAATTAATGAGCTAGTAACACAGTGAATTTTAGCTTTTCTAAGACTATTGAAATATTTCTTATGGTATTTCTAATAGTCTTCAGAATTGAAAATAAAAAATGTGATATCAAATTGCAAAACCTTAAACATTGCATTGGTATGTCACAGGAAAAAGAAACAGTTCATTGGGAATAAATGGTTTTGCGTCTATATGTAAGTGGAACAGATATGCACATGTACAGTATCAAAGTCTGATTTATACCACAGGTTTAGGTATATTTTGCATACAGACATGCCAACTCTTAGTTCACATTGAACAGAACTCCTTTAATAATAAAGTCCTTATGTGGCTACAATGTAGTGCCTTAAGTATATTGCTTCTCCATGTCTGTTCATGATCATAAAAGAGAAATATTTCAGACTCCAGCAGATTGTGTCTGTCTAGACTGGTTTCAAAAAGATATTGCATTATTTGATAATGGAAATTGTAAGATTTCAGCCTAGAGGCAGCTCATTTTAAAATATAGATCTATGTGGACTGAGCCTTGAAGCCAAAAAGGTGTCACTTCTGAAACTTAGTTTATTGGTACACAACTAAACTGCTGTATCAAAAACTGGGCATTCATTGACATTTCTGAGTGATGTTTTGTTTTGTGTTTATTAGGTGAAAATGTTTGTTTCCCTGAACTAGGTTCATTCATTGTCTTGTATCGGCCGACTGACTGTTTTCCATTCATCCATTCAGAGTACATTTACTGAGCACCTTATATAAATGATATGATAGGAGAGATTGTTGAGACTGTGACCAAGGAAAGTATCTTTAAAGGGATGACATTTAAGCTCAGGCCTAAAACATTAGAGCTCGCCCTGTATCTCTGTAAGGCTGGCTTGGTGATATCTAAGGTCACCTCTGTGACTCTATGTGTACATGAGTAATATACTAACCTCCTATGACTAGCTTTGCCATTGTTGTTCATGGTTTTATTTTATAGTTTGAGAACTCACTGGATTTCTGCTGCTGTTTTTTATTTAACCTACTTTCACATCTATTATTTATTTTATCCCTTCTCCCCCTGCCCCTCGACTTGTCTTTGCTTCATGACAGAAGCACTTGGCTTTAGGAGATTGATGTCAAAGGCATTGTTCTTATAATGGTTCTGTTAATAAATGTGTGGTTATGGACAAGTCACTTAACCTCTTTGGGACAGAGTTTCCTCATCTGGAAAATGAAGATAATTATTTAACTACTTCAGAGTGCTAGGAGGTTATTAATATTTCAGTATTAAATGTTCATGTGAAAATCTCTGAGAAGTATAAAATATGTTAGGAATATAATGTGTTCTGGTACCTTCACCTCAGGAGAGGCTAACACTATAAGAAAAGATTTAACCCATTTGATTCATTTATCTCTAAAATAAGTACAGAGTATTTTTTTTAAGAAAAAAGATACATTTATGGAAGTAAAATAGGTTTCTGTATAAAGTCCTGTTTCTTGTCTCTGATATGCCTATATGCTATGTTGCCGCTAAATATACCATGTCACTTTGGGAGACATTAATAGGGGTTAAAATATTGGATAATGTTAAACTAAAATCCCTTCACCAAAGCACAGCTTTTAATTATCTGAGATTTTTTTTCCCCGAGAAGATTATTTCAGAGTAGATAGCCTTTCTAAATTACAAAGCTGTTATTGTTTAATGATTTAAAAGGTGTTACATACTTTTTTAAAAAGGAAATAGACAATTAACCACAGAAGTCCATGAAAAGATATGTATTTTATTAGCAAGATATCAGAATCAATTTTTATGTCTAACAAAAAAGAGATTAATTAAATATATTGTGAGAGATTCACTTAGAATGCTTTGCAACAATTCAAACTGTTGATTCAAAATTTATACCTATTGACCTGGAGAACAGCTATGATATTTTACTGAATAAGAAAGATGGGTCACATAGTATGACTAAAACATATCGATATATATAATAATATAGAATGTTTTAAAATACTGTATATCAAAATGTTGTTTTTAATTAAGGCTTCTGGTAATTTCTGCTATTTTTCATTTTAACATATACCTTTATATATATATATATGTGTGACTTTATTATCAAACAAAAGAATAAAGCTATTTTTAGTTCTTTTGGAAAAAGATGGGATTCTTTGAATTTCCTAAATGGGGATGCTGTTCCAAAGACTAGTATGATATGATATTCAAAACCTGATTTTTAGTTATATTTGTTGCTGCAATAACTTTTAAGCTTTTCACATATAAGCTTCTATTTGTTATGAATCTGGCAATATTTCTCTGACCTACCCTTTTGACATTGAAAGAGTATTGTCTTTTGCATGAGAAATTGTATCCTAATGAGGAGGTAAATATTTTAAGAGAACTTACAGATTTGGAGGCAGCTCTTTTTTTTTTTTTTTTTTTTTTTTTTTTTTTTGCAGTGAGGAATTGTTAATCATTGAGAATACCTATGGGGACTTGATTCTTGGATGAAGCATTAAGTTATGGACAAATGTGGAAAAGAAGTCAGGATTTAGACTTCAGAGTCTTCAGGCTGAAACACTCCTTCCCTTTGATTCTTTCAAAATGCCTTAAGGCCAAGGGTGCAAAGGCAGGAGAGAATAGAGTGAAGTAATTCTGTAGAATTTCATTTTTAGATCTGGCCGTGTTGGCTGACCTTGACCCAGCACTGGTTGTTTGTCTGGCTACAGTCTTCTTGTGCAGCATTCCATTTCTTTTAATTGACAAAACCGTAACATTGATTTGGGAAAAAGCATTTTTAATAGGAGTATTAGATTAGGAAAGTAGGTATTTTTCAAGGTTCAGAAAATCTTTTCAGTTTGTTATTGTCAGTATCATCTTTCCAGAGTCACCAGTGTGAATGTGTGTTCCAAACTACCCATTTTGTTTCTCTGGGCTGGTAAGGCACTTGACCCTTAGTCTCTAGGTTGTCTAACTCTGGGAACTGCATCTAACCTATTTTTTAGTTTACTATCTAGACTCTAAAACAGGGAGGCACTGCTGCCTTTGCTTGCCTTCCAAATATGGAACATCACAATAGAACAGAATGTAATAAAATTTAAAAAATGATAACTTCAGACTCCTCTAAGTGGGATGAAGCTTGGGAATAATTTGCATATCTTGAAGTTCGAAGTAGTAGGCAGAGTAGTCTGTAGAGAATGCCATTTATATGTCTTCATTCTTTTCTCATAGTACTGCATTCCGATAATCAAAATTTTCAGTTAAAGAGGATTAAAAAAAGGTAAATCTCATAATTTTAAAGTGTGTTTAACAGCTACTTTCACAAGCTCAAATTCAGCACTGTATAAGGAAGTTTCACATCACATTTAAAATCCACATTTGGTTACTAAATTGATTGGTAATCACTTTAATACTCTTTAAGATAATTTTGTGAGTTTTTTTTTTTTTTTGCACATGTGGTAGTGTAGCAAGCATAGCGGAAAGTTGGCTGTGGGAGTGAGGAAGGTAGATTCATAGGGCTTTTAATTTTGTAACACCTTATGAGTTTTTGAGTAACTTTTGAATGATTTGTGGCTTCATTAAAGAGATCCCAACACCTTTTATGTATAACATAGCAAATTCTTTTTTAGTTCTTATACTTATACATCTTTGTATCTTATCTGACACTGCCTAGGTGATAGATTTAAAATAAATAGCATTGATACAGATAAAATCTGAAATTCCACAGTAATTGAGATTTGATTTTGATCTTTAGATTCACAATTTAAACTTAAGGAATGGTTGGAACTTGTTGCCTGGAGTGTGACAACCGGTAGTGACTTCATTCACTTACAATTACTTGGCAGATCCAAAGATTTTATTATTCATTGAAAGACTGAATGTGAAGGACTTCCTCTTAATATGAAACATAAGTTTTCATACTGGAGACTGTTTTGTTTAATCATGGTCCAGCTACTTTTCATACTGGAGGCCAAATCTTTTTTTGTTTGTTTGCTTGTTTATTCATTGTCCAGCTACTTTTTCAAATCTACACTGTTCTTCTTTTGTAATATGTTCTTATGCCAAAGACAGTCATAGTAGAAGGTTACGTTTAGGTAAGTAGCCAGTCACACTTTGTTAGGGTCTTCTGTAAGGCCACCAATAATTCTATCACACATTACCTAATACAGTTTGGAAAAATAAAAGTATTCCTCTCTGTTTCCTTTGTGTTTATGTTTTCTTGCAAGTTAAGTAACAGATGTGTAGCTTGAATGTATAGAAATTGATTAGCCTTCCTGTTTGTGATTATAGCTCCCTCTGGCTTGATGGCTAAAATTCAGATTCCCCAGAATTGCCTGTTCAGAATGGAGCGTTTTTCAGGCCTCTCCCTTGAGTGGTGCTCATGAACAGAACCTTCAGGTTCTTCACTTCCAGCTTCTTTCTTTTCTCACCTTTTCTTTTCTTTTACCCTCTCTTGATTTCTCTTTCTCTCTCTCTCTCTCTCTCTGTTTGTTTGTTTGTTTGTTTCTGTTTTGCAACAGCTGCTTCAGGTGCTGATCACCTTAGCGAGATTTGCCTGTGTCTGTCCCTTCAGTTTTGCTGATCACAAATTCTGTGACCTAGGAAATGAGACATTGCTCACCCTATTTGCAACTAATATTCAGAAATGGTGCAGATTCTTTCTTCATTTCTCCAGAGTACAATGGAGATCAGAATATACTGGCAAAGTTCAAGGATAACAAAGGAAACACACACACACACACACACACACACACACAGAGTAATTCACAGATATTGTTAAAGAAATCTCAGATCTCAAAGGCTTATCTAGCTCCTTACCTGTTTCCAAAACTCCAGGATAGCTTACCCTACCAAGTACAGTACTTCAGGCGCAAACCTCAGTACCTCTACCTTCTGGCTTAATCAGAGGGGGCCATGCCCACATCCTTAGCTCCCCTAATGTGGAAATGATTCAGAGTGTGAAGGTCCATACTCCAAAGCATCCTTTTCCATTTAGTCTTATAAGTATGTATGTAACCATTCCTGCTGCATCCACAATTATAAGATTGTGGTCCTGTTTTCAATGCATAATCAAACCCAGTACATTCTGTCTTGTTTATCCTTGATAACAGAACTTGCCCATTTCAGTGTCTTTCCATGGCTTGTTAATTGATGTGAAGTGACATTTTAACTGGAGTCTTTACTCCAGATCTCCTGCAAACAACCACTTAAACAAGCACCAATTTTTAGTCATAGGGCTTTCTCCAGAAGTAACAAAACACCATAACATTGTAACACATTTAAAGAGTATTAACTCATTTAAAAAATGTAACCAACTTCCTTAACCAAAGTCCACTGACTTCCCTTCTGAAATATCTTCACCAGGTGATTTTACTGTTTTTAGGTTTCCCACAAGAAAGAATTGGCAGTTATTTGCTTTATATTCCCCTAATAGGGCCAGAGTCTGCACCCATAGGTACAGAAAATTATATGGCAAATACAAGTTAAAGCTCAGCACCTACTCTTTATCAAGCCATCTCACTGCATTGCTCATAAGCTGCAAATGAGTGATGGATCTGGAGATACATCTTATCTTTTTCTAAAAGTATGCAGAGTTTTTATTTATTAATCAGTGTTTTTGACTACCAAAAAAATTGGAGGTTTTTTTTTATAAAAATATTTTGGTTTAATTAATATCAAAATTTTAGAAGTCCATAACTAATTGCTCTTAACTGAACTTTGCCTAGCTGCAAAAGTAATTGGAGGGATCTGTTCAAAATTTCAGAATTGGGATATTCATGATCATATTGGGCAATGGAAGAATTCCCCTTGAAAGAATGTGTGCTTTCCTTAAAACACCTAAACAAATGGTGAAATTGCACCATATTGTGGTGTGGTGGGAAATAAAACTGAAAAAGGCATCAGCATATGTGAACTGTTCATGTTTCCTTTCCTTCCTCCCTTCTGTCCCTTCCTCCTTTCTCCTTCAAGTTAGCCTTCCTCTTTTAGTTCTCTGTATTTTTTTGTGTGCATTTTACCAATGGCTTTGTTTAATCTTTCAATAATTATTTAATGATCTTAATGTTAAAAAATAGGAATTTGTGAGATGGTTGGCTACAGGTAGATGGGTATGATTTCTAGCAATGAAAGAGAAAGTGCTTAATGTGTAGAGAAAGAAATATGACCCTGGCTTTATTTAATATAATGCTTTAACCAAGTGGGATACCACATAGAAAAAGACCACGTCTCTAGATGTTAATTACAACAGAATAATTTACCACCTGCATTGATTAAATCAACCTTTAAAAATTGAGCTTCTCTTACTAATTAAAAATGCAGAATATTGATCAATATATGGAAGAGCTGAGCTACATGGTTCTCATCCCTGAGGTAACTGCTGAGTTTCAGGTGAGATATATGTATCACTCTCACACACACAGTGAGGGGTAGATGTGTATAATTCTTACAATTTATTTGTCAGTAGCTAGAAATAAGTAATTTTCCTGATGTTAAACTTGACAAAATATATTTTCTAAAACATAAAGTGTTTATCAGCACTTTTTTTCAGTTTTCTTGACTATGCACCTAGATTGCCCATAAGTCCATTGACTCAATCTCTCAGGTATTTGGATTTTCATTGAGCAGCGTTGTCCCACAGTCACATTTCGCAAAACCAATGTCAGTATCTTGCTAGGTGCTCTCCTGGGCCACTTGGTAAAGGGGTGGTGAAGCAGGACATTCACTGTTGTAAACAATGGAAAACATGTGTTCTCTAACCTCACTTTTAATCTATTCTTGCCTTAGTTAGAGGTTTAAAAGAAGCCAGTTTGGAGCCTGGTGCTCTGCTAGAGATTGTTGTGGGTTCTGTGAAATGCTTTGTCCTTTTGGTGCTCCCCTTACCCTGCGGTGAACTTGAATTCATTAATATTGTACCATTAAGAATGGAGAGCGGGCTGGTCCCTCTTAGGAGATTAAAGCAATCATTTGCTTTGCCTGCCTGACAGCTTTGACTTGGGCTTCTACTTTGCCTTTCCTTTTCCTTTTTCTTCTTTCCTCCAGCTCATGCATAGGAGAACTACAGAAGGGTGTTTAATTCCCTCAGAATCCTTAAAAAAAAAAAAAAAAAAGAAACAAAATCCTAAATATATTAAAATACTTTGATTTATTCTGCAGTAAAATTAATCCCCTTTGTGGTCAACTATTTCACAGCATCTTGGCATGGGGATATATAGTGTGTTTTTAAGAATACAATTATTTGAAACTTGATTTATCTTTTTGGCTCAAATATGTGAACCCATGGAATATTTCACATGGATTGCAGTGCCAAATTCATGTCATCCTCGTGAACAAAACAATGAAATTTGTTTTTTGATTGCAGTATAGAGTCCCTTATTTAGTGCTGTTTACAGCAGTTAAGATTTTTCACTTTGTTATGAAAGCCAGCTGGCTTTGGCAATGAAATTTTTAAACAATGTTTGATTTTTGACAATCATCTTCTTTTGGAAGTCAAATTGAAAAGTATTTTCTAGAATACTTTCGAGCATTTCAGATGATGACAAAAGTCATTAAATGAGAGAAGATAAATTCAGTCTGACACATAAGATGGTATCTGTATAACTAAGGCAATTGATTGAATTATATATTCAACAAATGAATTGGGAAACTATGCAAATAGAAAATAAAATATTCAGTGCAACATGAATTTTTCCCTCCTTTGTATGCACAGATAAACCTTGCGGATGGTTGTAAATTCTTATGTAAATTCATCATATTCATTGATTTTTTTTAAATGACATATTCTTTCTAGAAGTCCTAATTTGAATAACAAAAGGGGAAAAAAACCGCCAAAATTCTATCCACACATACATACACACTCTCTTTTAGGTGTACAATGTTGGGGATAATATTTCTTTCAAAGTTATAAAATCTATAATTTTTCTTTTTAAACAGAGGTCACTAGTTTTATGCACATTTCCTTCTTTTTAAATTTTACCCTCTTATTTTTGTTAAACAAGATGTCTGTATTCTTTAGTAATCATTAAAGTCAATTTATGAGAAGATAAACAGGTCCAACTTTACTTTCACTGACTCATGTTTAATGATTGAATATCACCAACAGATATGGGGCTCTTTTTAGTAGGGATTTTCCATATGTAGAAAAGACCATATTTTCTGTCTTGAGTAGAAAATACATTTTAATGCACCAAGGTAGAAACAGCCCAAGCACAAAATATTTGTGGATCTTGCAGTCATCCTGTAGAAGTGTAGTGGTATAGAAGTTGCATTTTGATGACCATTTGCCTTCTTGAACATCTTAGGATTTTAGTAATAGACAGCTACTAACGCAGTCATCTTCTGTGCTATGGCCCTGCACCAAGAGTATAAATACGTTTGATGATGTTGTTAAGGTGACACATCCTGTTCCAGTATATTGACGTTTTCATTTTAATGCATTATACCTGTCTGGTGAGGATAACTTTAATACTCTCTTGAAACATTAAAAAAATTACCTGGTAAGTAAAAATGTCCATTTTAACGGACTAGAGGTAATTTAACTTACTGTTTTATTCTGTATTGTAGAAAAATGATTGTTTGAATAAATATTACTGTTTTGTGTACATTCATTAAACGACAATAATTCTATAAGCAGCTTTCTGAATGGTAATCAGAAGCATAGAAATTTGGCGCCATGCTTGTGTGGCATTTTTTTCAAAGGTGCTCTTTATAGCTCTACCTCTACAGGAGAAATTGATATTATAGGATTTGGATTCAGATGAGAAAAACCTATCCTTGAGGAATAATACCTATCTTACATAACTTTAGTAAGCTAGAATAAATTGTTTAAATGGTTAATGGTTGAGATATATTTTTTATTGAAGTGTAGTTGATTTACAATGTTTCATTTGTACAGCAAAACAATTCAGTTATACATATGCAATATACTCATATATTTCAGATTATTTTCCATTACGGCTCATTACAAGAACAAATAATTTTTAAAGTTACCCAGCAAACCCCCCTTACAAGTCTTTAGCTAGAATTAGGGCACATAATAATTCCTAGCTGAAGACCGATGTGTAAATAAACATCAGGGTATTCACCACTCATAGCAGGGACTGTGCCAGGTAGAATGTGACTGAGAACAGCTGCATGGCCAATGTCTGCCACATAGTTGCTTAGAGTAAGTAAGAGACAGCTTCTTTTGTTTTATGTAGAATCATGGAAGTATGAGACTAACCCATACTGAAGACTTTGTAATGAAACCCACTTTTTCTGCTTTAGTTCTTATGCTTTTTTGATTGCTCTGAATCTTTGGATAGTGTCATTTTAATAAAATATTTAATATAATGGAAATTGGTTATGCTAAACTTGTTATCCTTGCTTCTTTCTTCAACCAAGGTGCTAATAATGAAAACAGGCTGGGTCAAAATAAATTATGCAAAAATTAAAGTAAAATGATCATATATATACACACGGAATAAGATACATACCTAGATATGTGTTATGGAGGTATGCCTTTCCATGGTGTAGCACAACTGAGGAAATTTAGTAATTTAAAATAGCCACATCATGTTTTCCTTTCATTTGCTGATTTCCAAGCTTTTCTCCTTTCATAGGCTCAGATACCACTATCTTTCCATTCAAATTATATGACTAGTGCAGTCTATTAGCAAGAAATGCTTTAGATATGTTTTCACCCGTAAAAAATATTAGTGTCTTCCCAGAGAGATGTTTGCTTATAACATTTCGCCCACCTTTCTCTTTTTCTCACTGTATCTCTGGCTAATAAGAAGCTTATCATTGTACCAGACTTAAATGATTATGACATAAATATTTTGTTTCGCTGGTCACTTCCAACATTAGAAGACAATGAACATGTTGCATAGTCAATTCTAGAGATATACATTATGGCAATGATTGTCTTTATGGCATGGTCATAATTTATATGAGAGTAAGGCACCCATTTAGAGATAAGTTCTAACATAATAATTTTTTTTCTCATGCTATCAGAATCAGAACTTCTAAACCAATCTTTTTGAAACTTTTGAACGAGGCAAATATTTGGATGTTGCTATACCAAAGATTTTCTCCATGATTGTTATTTTTGGTTCAGGTTAGAGAAATTAAAAAACAAACAAAAAAAGGAATAAAGGCAAATTTAGTGGTTCTTCTACAATGTAAGATAGTAATAGTACACTTGAGGACAGAGTGTCCAGGCTAGTAACCCAGCTGACCACTTATGAGCTGTGTGACCCTGGGTCACTTGCTTTAGCTCTTTGTTCCTCAGATTACTTTTCTATAAAAATGAATGTTGTGAAGATTTAATGAAATTACCCATGTAAGCACTTAGCATACTGCTTAAAATATGGTAAGCACTTAGGAACTGTTAGTGGCTGTCATCATTTAATCTGTGAAACTTGTAGAAGTGATACTTAACATTATATTTTGAAAAATGGAGAACAAATAGACAAAACAAACCTCGCCTTTGATTACTAAAGAAGCATTGTGGGTCTTCATGTGTCCATGGAATATTAGATTATACTTATGAAAAGACTGAACACTCATTAGGCTCCATGACTATATCCATCCTAGTCAGTCACAATTTTTGTAATTTTCCCCCAAAATTTAAAGGAGATTAATTTAGAATAGATGACCTCTTGGAGTTGTCATTCATGTATTATCGCAACATACAGCTGGTTTTGCCAATAAAAATTAAAATAGTTACCTGTCAAATTCAGCATTCTAATTTTATGGCATTGTCACATAATTAAAACATGAATGTGTTGACATATTTTGTCTCCTTATTTATCTATGTTTACACGCACAGACATGCACACATAATGTTAAGGAACACAAGACTATAAAATTATTTTCATCCTCACATGTGATTTTATTTACAATGAGGTGGACCTTGATTGACCATTGATTAATTTCCTGTTTTCCCGGTTGTAAATCTGCAGCACGTTATTATTTTTTTAGCTCCAGAGGTTAAATTTCTAAATAAAAATAATGCAACAAGTTATAAGTGAATAAGCTTTTTAAAAATGTGAATACTTGATTTCTTAAAAATGGACTGCTACCTTTCCTTTAAGTCACTTAGGGACACTAGTGAAAATACTGATCTTGACCAAAAGGGGAATTTAGAAGTTGTGAAAGAAAGATCATTGTCCATGCCACTGTGTTTCCTTGTAAATAGCAACTGTGCTGTAGTTATTTTGAATTTCAAAGGCTTAAAATTTTACTTGGGTTCATATACGTGTGTGTGTGTGTATTTGAGTAAATGAATGGATGGTTTAATACAGAGGCCAAACAATAACTTCTCATGAAAGATGTTATTTGCCCTTATATCATTTTCAGCATATAAAAAATCACTGCTGTCAAGACAGGAATATAACATGAAGACATAATGAGAATAATATAATGACCGTTTTAAAATTATTTAGGAGAAGATTTTGTTTCCTTTACATCTAATTTGCATTCTGTAGGCTAAGTCTTTACACTGTTTATGGTAGGACAATTTTTTTTGCAAGTTGAAAATACACTGCTTTTCTTCGTTGAAAGCATCAGTTTTAGGCTCTGACATTAAAAATTGGAGTTTTAATCACTGTTAATTTTTGAGTCATGCAATTAAGAAAGGAGGAGCAAATATTGCCCCCGTTAGAGTAGAGTGCATGAGATGGAAACGGTGTTTCTCCAGTGTCCATTGACTGGTATAAAGTTTGTAGGGTCAAAAGTACAGAGCCACAGTTAATATTGAAGTCAGCATTGATCTCAATGAATAAACAGATATAATGTATAGAGAAGCCAAAATCTCTTATAATTAAAACTACCTATGGGGCTTACTGAAATATTCTTATTTTTCATTGTGACTGAAGTATAAATTATCATTCTGGAATATGTAATCTAGTTTATTTAGTTCAAAGAGAAAGTCCTCTAAATTTGATGGCAAAAGGAATATAATAACACAAAACAATCGCCGGGAGTTTTGAGGTTACAGTTTATAAGACTGTTAACATTGACTGTAGTTTTCTGGAAGGCACAGGTAGTGTTTGGGAATCAGATTATTGTTCAACTAGATGGCAATGTTGCATCATTGCCTGTAATTACCTTTTGTTTATATGGAAACATACATGTGTGTGTAACTGTGTATCCATAATTTGAAGATTAAAAAAAAAAAGCCTGTGAATCCTAAGACTGCCTGTAGCATAGTCCCTTCATGACTGTGATAGCTCCAGTGAGTGCATGGTGCTATTGGAATGAAGAATCCAAGTGCAGAGGGTCTGCCTGGGGGCTTTTCTTTGTTAATAGCAAAATAAGAGACCTGGAGTCAAAGAGGGAAAATCCTGAAAGCCGGGAGGTAGGTGGAAGGCAGGAAATAATCTAGTTCACAAAGGTGAAGACCTTCAGATGCTTTTCTGTATTCTCTTTGATGCCTTTTCTCAGCGTGCTCCTGGTCTTCAGATTGCACTGCTGGGAAGGTAAATAGAATCTTCTTGACTCACAACCAAGACTCATTTGAACAAAATGTGTACCTGAGTGACTTGACTATATCTTCTGACCTGTCATTTCCTGGGATCACCTGTTCAATTTGAGGCCTCAACAGAACAGTAAGGAGGGATTTCACAGACTCTTCCAGTGAACCTTCTCTGGTGCCTCTATTACAGTCCCAAATATAGCTAGTTCTCAGACACCGAACACTTGCTTCAGCAAAGCAAGGGGTGAGCAGGAAACAGAGTTGGCAAACTGCTGAGACACATGATGTAGCAGCTGGAGGTTCTGTGAAGTGGAAGACACCAAAGTCAAGCCCAAGCCCTACTTATACTGAGGGAATAAAACCACGGAGCTGACTCTGCAGAAGGAAGAGTGATGATGTCTGGAGTGGAGGGAATAGTTGCATTCCCTTCCTCTTTTGTCTTTTAAACCATTAATTCTCCTTAATTACGTTGGTAATTAATTACTTTGGTAATCGAGGGATCTCCCTAAGACATGGTTTCTGCTATGTTTATCTTACATTTGATTGTTGAATAAAGCCTTCTTGATTCGCTTGCAAACCATATGATTTAAAGCATTGCCCAGACAGGTGAATTTATTTTCGTTTCCTCACAATGATATCAAAACTCTACCTTTTCCTGTAAATGGAAGTATATAAATAGCTGAGGTGCTCAGAATTTAGACTTATGACTTACTTTACTTGTTATGATATGCATACACAGTTGTGCTGTAGCAAACACCTTACCTATGTGTTTGCGTCACATCTGCATTCATTAATCAGAAATTAATAGACTCAGATAAGAATATTCTGATTAATGCTACACTGGGGATAATACTTAGAAGAAAGTGACAAAATAGGGAATCATATTCTATTGGCCTCAAGTATTTGTTTACTCAGTGTTTAATAAGCAAATCTAATTTTAAGTCTGTTAATTAAGAATTCAGATCTAGCAAGTAGTAAGCATTGAGGAGGATTCAAACAGCGTGGGATTAATTTTAATTCCTAGCTCTGATCTTCCTAGTTGTGTTACTGGAGCAAGTAACTAAATCTCTCTTTGCCAGTTTCTTCACTTTATAAGTATGAAAAGCTCTCTTGTGCTTTTTAGGGATAAGAACCTAAGATAAGGACTTAAGAGTTTTGCACAGCGACTGGGACACACTGTCACTTACCCACTCTAAGGCCTGTATTACATTCATATTTTAACATATCTGAAAATAGATGCATCACAATATCTGATATTCTATCAGTTTAATTGGCAACATGTTTTTTTCCTTAATGGTACATAAAATTATGCTCTATCTTATAGTCAGAGGCATCTAATTTTTGTTTTGAAATACGATTCATAAAGTGGTATCTAAAAATAATAGTCTGCCCTTGAGTGAGAGGTAGCTTAACATCTTATAGATATGGGAATAGGTGTTCCTTGTTAGCTCCCTTTCTTTTTCTGTGGAACCGCTATTTGGTGTCCTCGGCCACTGTTCAATACTAATGACCATTCAAGTCTCAATCTAGGCTCCTTCTTTGATTTTCAAATTAAATATATATATGAATTATTTTTGATTAATAAAATGTAGACATCACAAATGTAAAGCAAATAATAAAGGTACTGAAATTTTTGTAATGAAGCAAGTTAGTAATTGTTATGATTTTGCTGCATATATTTTCACACCTCACAATTGATCTCTGCTTAATGCATAGGGGTGAAAAAAAGAAGACTCCATCCAGTCTGGACTTGATAGTGTATGTTATGTGTTCTTAAATGGACGTTTTCATAGCTTCTCATCTAAGATAGACTGATTTTTGTGGCTGTATAGCATGGATGCGTGTAATTACTATGTGCAGTACACAAAGGATGCTGTGAAATAGGGGCTATTTAATTTTTCTGATAAGAAACAAAATCAAAGTTACCTTCATAACACTGTTTCTTCTGTTGCTTTGGCAAACGATGTGATGAGGGAGGCTTGAGTGCCGCAATGAAAAATCAGGATCAGAACGTGACAGGTTGAGAATCCCAGGAAATGAAACAGAAAGTAGACTGACTCTTTGCTGAGAACACATCTCAGGTTCACTTCGAGTCTGGGGCTGGCAACAAAGACAAACTCATTGCCCTTTCATGTAAACCTGGTCACGAGGGAGCTTTTTATACCCTGGTGTGCCTTTCAGCAGATTTGTAAATTCAGTTGGTATATGAAATAAAAATCAGTATTCGGGAGTGAGTGCCTTGCTTTATGCTTTGGTAGATAAATTGCTTAAGGATTTACAGTCCATCCACAGTAAGGATGATATACACTGGATTAGAATTAAGGGATTTATTTGGTCTCCTTTTCCCAGAAAACCAAGATTACTTCATGTCAAAACAGTGTCTTGAGAAAGTGTAAATAACAAAAGGCTTTACTTGAAACTTCATTTGGAAATGAAGACTGTCATATTTCCAAAATAAATTATCATTATAAGGTACGATTTTGTGTACCTGTATTTCTAAAGGTAAGTAGCTTGCTTTACACAAAGCAAAGCTTGTTAAATTATGTTTATAAAATATTACTTTGTCAAAGTAGCAGTGCTCAAATATGTAATTTATGTCTATTCTTTAGCTCATTACTTTAAAGTTACATTACTTATATTTATGTAGTTAGTGATGCATTAGGCTGGTATATCTGATACATTCATATGATTTGAAAACTCTAGCCAAGGCATTTCAAAGAGGGAAGATCGGTTTGGTAGCAGTTGACATTCCCCCGACGTCTCCTTAAGAGACCATAAGTAACATAGAAACAGTGGATCAGTGTGCAGCACTGTAATTGATATTGCTTGTTGTGCTCTTTGCATAGGTAACAGTTTGTTGTATTCTATTTCCTGGATGAAATGGATAATTCTGACCTCTGAATGGCTACCTTGGAGACCATTACTGAAGAGATACCAGAGATGTGTTTGGTGTCCCTTCAATCGCACTGAGTCAGTTCATGAGTCTGGCTCTATGTCTTAGGTAATATATGCCAAATCACAAGTTTCAAGCCTTTGTCAGTGGAAGGGGGATGTTTATATGTATCTTGCAAACCTATAGGAAAAAACAAAAACATGGAAAGTTAACTTCTAATTTATTAATGGCGATGATAAAAGTCTGCTGCGTGTTTAGTTTCTACCTTGAATTTTTGTAGAGTGTTAGGGTACAGTTTTTATTCCCAACAGATGAATTTTCTTCCCTCTGTTTTTTGCTGGAATCATACCCCTTTCATTGACGGCACAGGGGAAATGAGTCCTGGGGAAAAGGGGGGCTTTTGAGTGAGGCAGAACCTTGTCTTTTTCACCTCAGTCAGATTACTCCATTCTCTCATTTCTGATGTGAGGATACAGGGGAGAAAAAATATTTTTCCCTCTACCCTTCTGAGTTCTTAGCTGAGACCCCTGTAATGAAAGCAGGTTAACAAGACAAAAACAAAGGAAGTTTATTAACATGTATCCCTCGTGCATCCATGTGAGATACTTAGGAAGAATGAGTAGTAACTCCCTGAGGTGGCTTAGAATTCTGTCTTGAATACCACCCTCATAAAGAAAGGCTAGGGGTGCAGGCCTGCATGCTGGGGAGAGCAGGGGATTTTTAGGAGAGAAGAATTGGCCTTTAGAAGGACAGATGGAGGAGGTATGATAGTTTGTGACAAAGAGTGTCTGGGTGTGGTGTCAACTTCTGGTCTCTTCTGTGACAAGTGTTGATCTTTCCTTATGATCGAAGTCCCAGGAAGGGGTTTATGACACTGAGTTCTTCCTGGAGGGTCTGTCATTTTGTAGATGAGGGAAGTTCAGAGAAAGCCTCTCCCTGCAGTGGCTGTTTTGCTGGGCCTGCAGCTCCCAGTCATCGGTGTTCCACGTGGGCACCCCACGTTCCACGGCAGCATCATTTGGGGTGAGATGTCCTGAACTCCTGTAGTCGTATTTTGAGGTGTATACTCTGCTACACTTCAAGGGTCTGCTTTAATTAACTTAGGAGTTTCTTGTGAGGGTTAAATAAGGTGATGCCCTCTGGAATGCTCCTTGGTACTCATACCACTATTCCCAGCAGCAGCAGCACCGTCCAGTGTTAGAAACCTTATCCGTTGCCAGGCCTTCTGCTATGTGTTTTGTTTGTAGAATCTTGTATAATCCTTCTAGTAGCCATTTTACACGTATGAAAACATGTAAGAAGAACCAGCTCCTCAAGCTCACATAGTTGGTGCATATCAGAGCCAAGAACTCCAGCAATTTAAAAAAAATAAATTTTTGGTAATTTATGGCACTTTTGTTGCAGACGAATTTGAGTATGTGTTCTAATTCTTAAATATTCTGGAATTAATCATTAAGCTGTCATGCAGAAGTTATTTAAATGGTTCCTACATCTATGTGTTTTTTGTTTTTTGTTTTTTGGGTTTTTTTTTGGCAAAAGCATGAAGATATTAAGAAAGCTGTCGTGAGAATAGCAATAATAACATTAAGGGGGATAGAATCAGATTAATTCCATTTATACCGTGTTAACCAGCTTGCATTTGTGAGCCATCTACTTGGGTGGACAAGCTGCTCACTGTGTTGTGCTGGGAGAGATAACCCCTAATTCCTCTGTATCCTGTTTTTGAATCATTTCATTAAACAAAAGCCTTTGAGTCTTCTTTTGTTGTGGAGAACAAATGGTTAGATTTTAGGAACTGTAGCTACTTTTGTTATTCACGAATTCCAGAGCCTTTCAGAATTTATCATTCACATTCTCAGCTCTGCACACAATCAGTCATTATGTCAGCAGCTGCCCGGGGAGCCGTACTTCAGTTCATTCAGCCAAATAATAACCATCAGGACAACCATCGCTACATTAAAAATAATAATAAAATTAAATCCTTAAATAGCGGAGTTCTTTACTTCTGTAGTTAAAAATTAATTACTTGTATTCAGTAGAAACCCCATTGTACATTTTGACAGGAAGGGAAAAGCAGTATCTGTGTTGAAAATTAAACTTATTAGATTGGTATGTTTTAATAATAGGGAAGGTTATAAAGGGTTCCATTTCCAAATAAATGACTTCCAATGATTTATTATAGGCGACCATAACTTAATCAGATGTTGGCTTTTGTTTTTGTAGTTTATTGAGTGAGCAATCAAAAATCTGTAACCATTAGAGTAATCATATATTTTGAAATAACTTTAGTGCACACACATACTGGAGTCCACTTTTCTCCATTCATGATAATAAGCACATTACATATGGAACATTTAGCTTGCTTTTGAATATGTGATACAATTTATTTGTGATTAGATTATTACGAAAATGATTATTTTAAATTACAAATTACAAGTTCTTCGTCTTTCTCCCACTCTTTACAGCCTCCCTGTCTTTTTTCCCCGTTTTCTGTGATGTGTCACGTTCCGTGGTATATCACTGTTCAGAACATTAAAGTAACACTTCATATATTGCAATCAAAGCATAAGTATAAATATTAATTTATACAGCATCACTCTGAGGCTGTGTCAGGGACACTCTCACAGAACTCATTTGTGTAATGTCAGGTTCTCCTTATTGAAATGTCCTTGATCGTGTTCTTCTCTGCTGGTGTCTTAAATGAAAACCCATGTTTTTGTCAGCATCCTCACTTAATTTCCTTCTTATTCTAGAAATAAAGGAAATGAGATGTAAGTGCTGACTCAGATGATCAGTTTGCTGGCAATTTGCTGTAAAGTCAGGTATGGAATTAGAGGCATCAATCTATGCACATTATTGCCACCTTTTGCTGAAAACTTTACATCTTTGGAAAGATTTGTTTTACTTTTGGAGTCAGTATCAACTTGAGCAAATGAGGGGCGTTGGGTTTATTTAAATTCAATTTTGGTTATATGAAAAAAAGCTGCCTGTGTCAGAGATGACCTGAAGACTCCTTTTTCTTTGATGTTCGTGAGGGCTATTGTTAAGAATCTGGATAACTTTCCTCAAAGATTTATGTTGTATATTTTCTCAATTATTGGCAAAAGCTTAATAATGAACAATTTCACTGTTCATTGGCAAATCCAGCGTAATAGATGTGATTTCTTAAATGGTTACCAAGAAAATTTTAGTGTTTATAGTAGAAAATGTATATGGTGTCCTTTATTATTAATATTATTATTATTACCTTTCAGGTTTTCGCTTATTGTCTTATCATCAAATATTGAGATCCAGTTTTCTTTTTTTCGACAAGCATAGCATCTTGTGGAAGAGTGGATTTTTTATAGGTTTAAGAATACATTCAGCTTCTACTTATTAATACTGGATAGTTCTCTTACTTTATTTTAATGAAAGAAAATTAATTTAATTGAAATTTAACAACTTCTTAAAAGTCATGTTCACTGACTGAGTAGCTCATTCTCATGTATAATGCCAGTATTTTACCTCTGTTTAATCTCAAGTTACCCATGTTGTGGTCTTCATTTAGTGTTTCAATGCATATGTTTCTAAAGGGTTACTATCATTTTGCAAATGCTTTAAAACCTGCCAAACAAATATACATGCTCTAAATGCATAAATCTTCCAAACAATCTGATGCAGGATTAATATGAAACTGGAATTGGCCAGCCTAATGAATGCCAAGCTTAATGTACAATCTATTTTTTTGAATAAATCATACAGGAAAATTGCAGAGTGTGTAAATTACATGGCCATCATAAGTCAATATTCTTTAGATTGCTCTGCCTTAGATAAGGGGTAGCACTACAGAGGCCATGACATATGACAGTTAGTGAGAGGAAAGCAGTTAAAGTGAGAGAGGGACACCCATTAAGGAGAGGAAATGTTTAGAAAATGATTATAAAAGTTGAGTACACAAATTACACATCCCTGAGCACTGGTTATTTAATGCAGAGTGCACGGATGAATGAGATGGCTCATGCTGGGTTTCATTCTGTGACTGTTACAGAATTCAGTTAAGATGTTTGGACTGATCCTGCACATTTGCCCTAATGCTTAAGAACAAATTCTCAGATCTCAGCATTGTTAAGGTAGTTTCTTAATAAAGATTTTGTACTCATTGGTAAAGCCATAGATCCTGGTCTCTGTTCTAATCTCAACTTGGTGTAAGAAAATGAACTTTCATGGAGGATACTGATCATCTCTTAAAGATATTTCACTATGGACCATCTAATTATTTTCCTATAAAAACATACTTTGTCATTCACTTGACATTTGGATTGACTAAATGAAGAACAGTATTAGCCAGAGATAAAAAGGTTGTGACGTGAAAATACTACTTTAAAAAATACTGTCTGTACTGGCAAAACAAGTTTTGTGAAGAGATGTGAAGACTTTTTTTTTTTTTTAAAGCTTTTTCACAGGATCAAATTAACTGCCAGGAAGTTTTGCCAAACAGATTTTAAGGGGAAAATCAGGCTATCCTAACTGTCCAAATGTTTTCTCACGTTTCAAACGAGCAGCTGCTGGGAGTCCATGCCAGTCATAAACCTTTCAGGCAGAATGTGAACAGCTGCCAATCTTGTGTCAATATTTTAAATTCACTTACAACCTTCTTAACTGGTATAAAAATTTCTTTCTCCCAAAAGGGCCTGCAGATAACTCTTTTTGATTCTTTGTCTCCTCTTACTCCCCTAGTGGTGAAATAGCCAGATAAGCAACTTTGGTAGAGAAAAGAGAGATTTCTTTGAATATTAGGAGTAAGAACAAATCTCAGTTTGTCTGTTGATGAGGACAAATCTGAAATAACAAAAATAATAACAACAGTGGGAAAAGTGTCAAAAATTGTAAGCCATGAATAGTTCTGCAAATACTTGTGTAATAAATTTATTTAGTTCTTACTGCTAGAGATTTTATTATTATTATTATTATTTTTTTTTGAAGAAGGAAAGTCCAGAATTTGACCTTCGGAAACTTAACAAATGAAGATTGGTAGAGGCAAGAAATACATGCCTAGAAATTTCTTTGAAGATAGCTATTAAGCTTAAACACTGGGGAGTAATTATCTACTTGACTCTTGGATTACAATATAAAGATTATATTATAATCTGTGGTCTAAAGGAGTTTTCTTTAAAGTAGATGACACTCAAAAGTGCTTCGAATTATTGCAGATGTAAATTGAGAGAAAAAGTGGCAGAAGATTATGTTTGAGATAAGACTGGATGAATCTTTGTTTCCTAGAGTAGGAGGATTTTATTACAAGGGTGATGATGGGTAATAGTAGGGTGAGAATAATGAAGGGAAGAGATGAAGGAATAGCAAGAGGAGGCCACTTGTTTGCTTGGAGAGTGACACTTTATCCAGAGCTCAAGACAGCAAAGTGAAGGCTAGTGAAGACTCTGAAGCAAACAGTTTAATTACATCCTGTCCTTGTGTGTTTTTATCTGACAAATATGTATAGGGGATGTTTTATTAAAAGTTGAACAGTTTGCAGAACTAAGCATTGTTTACTTCTTCTTGAACAACCTTTTATTTTCTTTTTCTCTCTTTTCTCCTTCCTTCCTTCCTTCCTTCCTTCCTTCCTTCCTTCCTTCCTTCCTTCCTTCTTTCTCTTTCTTTCGCCTAGCACTGAAAAAAATTCCTTTAGTTACAGGTCTTTTTTAGAAGATTTAATTCTACCTCTAATGTTTTGTTGAGTTTTTATTATTCAGGGCTTCAAAAACTGCTAGCATATATCATTATGCATTTTAATAATGGTTAAAAATATCCATAAAATAAAATTCCAACTCATTATTCATGTTCGATTATGAGATATAACTACAAGATAATGTGATTTTAAAAACCCAACTTCCAGAATTAGGACAATTAATGCAAATAAGGCAATTTTTGAAAATGGTCATTTTGGAAGACTTTACTCTTATTCTAGTGATCAGGATATTGCTAAATCAATTTTGAAGCTTCTCATTGGAATTATCTTTATAACCAGTAATGGATAAGAAAGTACATCCCACTGTTTTGCCAGAAAAAAGTATGAACTATTTCTTTGTCACTTTATTCACCTGGCTTGGCTCAAAATAAATTTAACTTTTCAAAAAATGAAATCTACTCTCCACAGATAGCAGTATACTCTAACATGTAATATGAACCTCATATGGACCCCCAAAACTTTAGTCTAACAGAGGTGCTAAATTGAAAGAGGGGTTCCAGTACTCTTTTTTAAATTAATTGAAATTGTGCTCTATTAGTATTGCATACATTTTTAGGCTGAGTTAGAAGGACTTACATTCCCTAGCATGTATAAATTCTAATAAGCGTTTAAAAAGTAAGTTAGCTTACTTTAGAATATCAACTCATGTAGCTATCCAAGTTTATAACTTTCCTGTATGGAGTTAACACATACGGTATTTGCTTCTTGGGAGAGTAGTGTGGATACTAGTTGTGTGGTAGTTAGATTCTCAGAGCCTGGGAGATGGAATGCCTACTTTGAAAGGCCAGCTTCAGTTTTTACTAGCTCTGTAATCCTAGGGGGAAAAAAAATCACTTTGTCTTCCTGTAATAAACTTCCTCCTCTGTATTTTGGGAATAATAATAGTGTCTCCTTTATAGGTTGTTTTAAAGATTAATAACTTAGTGCATGTGAAGTGCTTAGAATGGTGCCCTGAACATGGGAAATGTTATCCAAATAGTGACAGTTATTAAGTTAATACTGATAAAGTTGAATTTATCCAGTCTTTTTATTTTTCCAGCACTGATAAATTTAATGTTAAATGGTCCTATTTGTGATTTTCACCTGAAAATACTTGTGACAGAAACTGTTTCTAGAAAAGTACTGTTACATGACTAAATCTGTCATTTTCTTTGATTGTTTGGAGTCTTACACTTTTACAATAAAGACCAATTACTGAGATGTGTATATATTTTACATTTCAGGTTGCATCCTTAAATGTGTGAAATGTGGGATTTTTTAAGGTTAGCGCAGCTTTCATTCTCAGGGTTTTAAAGTAAGGGATTTGTGGTGAATTTTATGAATAGTTCCACAGGATATCTAGTGTAGTTTGATGCCCTCATTTTAGTTTAATAAATTTTAAAGAGTACACACTAGTTTTGGATGGTTCCATAAAACATGGATGTGGTGGAGAAATAAAGATAATATTAAACCTTGCAAAAATCACAGTTCAACCACAGCACAGACTCTCTGCTGTATTAACAGGCATCATGTTCAGAATCAGCAGATGATAATAGATAGCTTGTTTTTTCAAGGGTGTGAACATGTTCATTCTGTGCTTAGGTAGCAGCTGTGGCTGCTGTGCACAGATGTGACAGGCTCTCCAGGTAAATAGAGCCACAATGTTGTTTGTGTAGCTGCTGCTGATAATTGTAGAATCTGTGCGGTAGCCCTCCTGCCTGGCTCTTCTGCTGCATTCATAGTGGTAAAGACCTCGTCATGGGATTGGTTTTTGCCTTCAGGTAATTGATTCAATCCTTGTTTCTCGTTTTGTAGTGCAATGCATTAGATTTTAATCCAATAGTCGTGCAGCTCTGCTGGGAATTCCCACTGCACTCTGGTAGATGAAACTCTCCCCTTGCACTGCAGGTCAGGGGGCTTCCCGCTTGTTTGTTTATGTTACTGGATAAAGTGGTTAAATGCCCCACCCTCTTTGGGTTGTGCTACTGGAAGACTCTCCTGAATTGCTACAAACAGTGAGGAGGCCTTTTTTCAGAAATTTGATTTTGAAGCTTTGTGGCTGAGGCTTTTTACTTTGTGTTTGATCACACTTAGTAGTGTATGAACGTCTCTTCTGGCTTTTGTATGCTTGTTAGTGCTTTCTTCTTGTGTTTCTTCAGATTTTTGTTTTAGGTGGAGTTAATTGTGTGTGTGTGTGTGTGTGTGTGTGTGTGTGTGTGTTTGGCTTCTTTGTAATAACATGTTTCTGGTAATGTCTGTTTTAACAAGCTCCACAGGACCTTGATACAACTTCTCTTGGGTGTCTTCTTATGGATTTAAATCTCATAAACAAGTATTACTGCTATAGTGAGTGCTTGCCAAAATCTCGGAGCGTCATGGACCTTTGATAGGACGGCTTTTCCCATCTTAGGAATCACGTGAAGTGATCCTGACAGTCTTGAAAGTGAATCAGTTTCAACAGTGCAACACTGGTGCCAACCATAGAATCCTTTGTCTTTGGATTCTGCTCAAGTTGTAGGCAGAGAAAGCAGAGTTCTGGGTCAGATTTATTAAGTTACAGATTTATTAAGACAAGATTAAATTATTAAATTCTGAAGACAGATTCTGTTATTCAAAATCAAACACCCAGTGTTTGTTACCAATCATAAGTCTTGTGTCTTGTGTAAACCATTTGCAGGAATGATTTGGAGCACTTAATTCTTTGAAACAGCAGATGTTGCAAATGCCTTTTTCAGCTATCTTACTTTAAGTCTATAATAAACAGGATATACTTTAGTTACAACACTTAAATTGTGTATATCTTCCTTGGAAAAATGAGTTTTAATCTACATTTGGGTTTTCAGTGGTAGGATACGTGTAACAGAATTTCTACATTACTATATAGTTACAGAACTTATGTAGCATCTTGTACCCCTTCAGAGGAGAGCAAGTTTAAAGTAACAAAATACCTACATTATATATGGTGTCATAGAATGATTATAACGTCAGCGAGGCTTCTGTTTACATAAGTATGTGTGGTTGGCGTAGGAAATGCTAGAGTTGATAAGGTCTGGGACAAACTTTCCAAAAGGTTGGCTTTTATTCACCTTTAATGATTGTTGCCTTGAGGAGATGTGCCTTCATCAGATCTTCTGATTTTTAGGAGAAATAGGGCATCTAGATTTCCATGTGCATTTTCCTAGATTTTCAAAGTTGCCTACTAGTTCAAAATTTTTGATAAACATTTAACAATAAATGGTTCATGAAAGAAGACATGTATTGTTTTATAAAGTCTTTTGGTTTTCTAACTCCTGGATTAGCCTGAGTTTTACAAAAAACTGAGGCATAATTAACATAAAATATGCAGACCTCTTAAGTGTTCTCTTCAGTTATTTTTGACAGTTATATACAACGTGTGTGACCATCGTCTAAAACAAGATTTAGAACCTTCTCATCACCTAGACAGTTTCCTGGTGCCTCTTTCCAGTCAATTCCTCATCCCCCATGTGTGCATCTATTTTCTGGAGCTTTACTTTATTTTGTCTTATTATTATTTTTAATAGAGGTATTCGGGATTAAACGCAGGAACTTGTTGCTGCTAAGCGCGCACTCTACCACTGAGCTGCTTCCCTCCCGTCAAAGACTTTATTTTAAAGGGCAAAGAAATTCTGTCTTCAGATCAGATGAAGTTTAAAGGCTACAACTACCATTGGCAATCTGCTGTAAGGAAAACAACTCATTCCTTTGGTCAAGGGAAGGAAGGATGGGAAATAATATCTGTTAAATGCTTACTCTGTGCTGACCACTTAATATTCATGATTGAATTCCTGTGTGCAAAATTCTGCAGGTTTTAAGGCATCAGTTTTTAGATGCAGGGACTGAGACTCAATGAAAAGATGACTTGCTGGGTGTCAAACAATTAGTAGCCAAAGTGAGAAAGAAGAAAACAGAATCATAGTTTTAAAGATTTTCTACCATAAGCCAGGAAATGTATTTTTGAATATTAATATAATAATGAAAAATGGTTATATATGCTAAGATTACCACATGAAGATGACAATATCTAAAATACATTGGTCATTGATTAATTACCTGACACTATTCTGAGATACTGTTTTCAACCACACATTCAAATTTACTAGGTAGGATTTTTATTCTTATTTCACAGAGTAGGAAAACAGGGATTAAGGATATTAAATACCTTGCCCAAATTCACATTTCAAATGAGTCGTCGAGCCAGAATTTAAACAGGAATCTTTAAAGATTGTGCTTTTTATAAAACTATTTTGTTATTTGCTGTATTTTAATGTTTTAATATTAGTGACTTTTATATTGAAAGAAAACTGATGAGTTATTCATTCTGTGACAGATATGTTTATGGGCATCAATGAATGGATATGAAATATGAAAGTATGCAAACAATACAGATGTTACCAAAAGTATGGAAACAATATGGATGAAAAATGATATAGTTTGTATATAAATGTAATATAATACTAAAAGATTTAAAGTGCAATTAAGATATATACCATATTTTACTGAAGGGTGAGTTCTGTAGTCAAGAAATTGGATAATTAGCAATTTAATTTTTTATCCCATCGGTTGGGGTTGAATAGTACACACTAATCACACCCTTTGCTCTGTCTCATTTAGAAACCAATTGGGAAATTAAGATCAAACTTTTTGGAATCATCGAAGCTAATTTAAGAGAATGCACCTTGAGTGAAAAAATAGTGTTTCAAACTATTCCCCTGAAATGGTCTTACCCACCCATTTGTAGAAGGATAAGCTGGAGAATCAAGATCTCTCTGAAAGCAAGCTCAAGGCTTGTCCTAGTGACTCTTCCTAGTGGGAAGGAAAAGGTGCTTGTGGGCCTTGTGGTCTGTGAAAAGGGAAGGAGCCCAGGCCCGGACCTACATAGGAGTGTGATCGTTAACATTTGTTACTATGCTCAGATTGAGTATATGATTCACCCAAGTCTTCCTCTCCTTTGAGGAGAACAGATAAGGGATGGAGGGAGAGCAGAGTCTTCCACTCTGACACTGCTCCTGAGAGTGGAAGGATGACGGGACACACCAGCACTTCCCCGGAAGAGTGGCAGTGCAGAGGGGGCGGGAGGAAGGGTCCTATCTTAACTGTTGCTCGTTGTTCTCATGCACCTTGAAGTTTCACTGTAAATGACAGGAAAATGTTTGTGTATTCATACTTTAATGTTTTTAAGACTTCCTTAGGGGACCCTTACTGTGCTTAACCTGTTCATTCACCTCAGTCAGCTGCTAGTGTGTTAATTCATCCTGGCAACATAACTGCATTTGAAATTCCCAAGAAAATAGAAACCCTCAGTGAAGGTATCAGCCAGTAATACAAATAAGGTCTGCTAAACTAGTACTTTAATTAAAAATGGGGGCCGTTGAAAATGAGAGATTAATGGAGTCCATAAAGTAGAAAAATGAAAATGCACATGTAAAACTGAATGGAAATAATAGTTCTGAAGAGTTACCTTGTCTTAGAAGGGTTTCTGAAACCTTCCTCTCATCAATTAGATTGCAGTTCTGAAGGTCATGAAGCCAAGCAGGGAGGAATTTCCACAATTGTTGTTGGGTTGGCAACAGGGTATTACAGTTCACTATTTTATTTAAAAAGATAATACAGTAGAAAACAATACTATTTTGCCTTTCTGCTTTATTTTTCTTCCAAATAAATTATGTATTTAGCAAGTTCTTTAATTATATTTTTGCTGCACTTGTAGACAAAAAGAATACTCCTTCAAATTATATGGCCTCAAAGTAAATTAAGGTCAAAGTATTTTGATTTGTGAAAATGTAAAGCTTTAAATGTTGCTCATTTCTAATTGATTTTACAGAGGGAAGGAAATATGAAAGTCACATCTGTCAATTACTTTTCTGGAAATCTATTTGAATTCAGTAAATTAAGAGATGGCTTGGTCCACTATGTAGTTCAATATCTGAGGTCAGGACATCTGGTACCCTAATTTGGCTCTGCTACTGTTGTACAGTGGGGATTTGGGTCAGGTCATTTAAACACCTTTTTTTTTTTTTTTCTTTTCTCCTCTACCAATCCTCTACAAATTAAAACACTGAAAGTAAAGGCTGGAGTACGTTACTCGCACCTTATCTACTCCTTGTCTACGTGTGAAAATTAGCAAGACAATCGCCTCCACCATAATGCTTCCATATTGCTATGTAGCAATGATCATTTATCCTACTAAAAAAACTCTTCCTTATTACAGAACTCTAATAAATCATGTTTAGCATAGCAGTGTCTTCAGATAAGAATAAAATCTCATGTTTTAATGACGTTAGAAGGAAAAGAAAGGTAGTTGGCTGATAACTCATTGGTTCAGAGTATTGGGTTTTAGAAGTTGTCACCAGTGTACTTAGGCAGTATATGGACATTTTTCACAAAAACCTCACTACTACAATCTTCCATCGCCCCCCAAAATGAAAGCTATGGTTTGGTTGTCCCATAAATCATCTTTCCAAGAAAGCGAGCTGTTCTTGCAATTGGATGGCAGATGGAACAGCTTTTCACCAGTGGGGGGTTCTGTTCTCTGCTGCCAAGGATATTGAGGAAAGAAGGAATTATGTTAATTTATCTGTTTTTCTCCTTTGCAAGCAGTTTTACATATATAAAGAGCTCATTCATTTTGGGATCTAAGTTATTATTTTTGGCACTTGGTACATAGCACAAATTGTATGCTGAATGTATATGCACTGGTTAACCTTTAATCAGATATAAATGCAATATATTGTGAAAGGGTCTTCTGCTTATTGAATATGAAAAAGTCAAGGGAAGGTTAGGGTCTATAAAACATTCCAGGTAATCTGTCTTGCTGCCCAGTTACTAAGATGTGCAGAATATGGGAGCTCTTACAGAAGTAGAGATTTGCTGTTCCTTAGCGAAAATTTGATTTAAAAAACACACAAAATGGACCAACTCTTATTCTGAGTGACCCTTCAAAGATTATTTATTAAATGACCAGATTTATAGAAGAATAGAATTCTTAGGCTCTTGGTAAACTTTACTCATGGTACTGACTACTGATATATGTACAGATAGTTTTACTGTCTCCCCGGACTTTACACAATGACTGCTTAAATCTGTTTTCTCTCTGTGAAAATAATACCGAGTTTCCATTCTTTGCCAAGGGCACAGGTTATTCCAGGGTGTAGTCAAGTGATCAGTCCATCGGGACACATAATTATATCCTGCTTTTGGTGCCTTCAAAGAGAATATTTTGAGAGAATTATTAGTTTTCTCAAGCAGTCACATGTGTATTGAAATTGCAAGATCAAATCCAAAGTCCTCTGAGCTCTTTTGGGATAAAGACAGCATGTGAAAATGATGAGCAGCCTCATTACAATGACTGCTTTCTAAGAAACCCTTTTTCTATGCCGAAGATCAGCTTATTTTTTTATTTTTTATTTTTTTTAGAGTTCCTTTCTTCCCTTTTCTTTCATCTGCTGTTTTTCATTTGTCCCACTTCAGGGGAAGATAATTGAATCACCTCAGGCTAAGTGCTTATAGACCCTCTGAATTCAATGCCTCTAAATAAATTAGGCATGCTATACTGCAGTTAGAAAGAATGAAATGGGTATATTCCTGTCTAAGGTTGTGAGTTCCCATGAGTGGTTAGTATCTTAGGTGTTTTGTATTATTTCGATAGAGGGGGAATGAAAAAGGATATCTAGATCTTAGGCAAGGACATTCTACTTTGTGCCAAACTTCAACTTTAGGTGAAATAAGTCTTATGTGTTCTGAGTTTCTTGTATTGACTAAATGATGCTGACCAAAAAACAAAACTAAAAAAGCATCCTACTCTTTTTAGTGTATAATTCAGGATAGTATAGGATATGTAGCGGTGACAGATAAAGATTGTAACACTATATAGATTTGTTTCTTGCTTGTATCCATTTCACATCAGGTGGTTTTTCTTGGGCCCTTCTCTAAGTCATAATTTGTAGACACAGGTTGCTTATATTTTGTTCTTATTCTTTATGGAATATATGGCTTCTAACATTGCTGTGGTCATACAAAAAGAGCTAGACCAGGAGCTGTATTTGAGGGCCAGGTCTGCCCACATTTCCTACACCAGAACTTATCTGGCCTGCAACCCCACTGCAAGGAGAACTGGGAAAAGCACTCTTTTCGTATATCTGGGAAGATGTAGCCGTGAGTGAATAGTCTCTGTTGTCTCTGCGCCTAGGTAGGGCTCTTATAAACTCATATAACACAACCTATACTTTTGCCATCAGAGACACTTTCAAATTCTGTTACTCATACCTAGATACATTATGTATCTTGATGTTCATAGAACATTAAGAGAAGACCAGAACTGAAGACTGACACTACCCGACTTCAATATTTGCTATAAAGCTACAGGAATTAAGTTACTATGGTGTTGGTGGAAGACTAGACAAACTGTTTTTGTCAAAAGATGAGTGGAACAGAAAAAATAATCCACAAATAGACCCACACAAATATAATTAACTCATCATCCACAAAGGAGCAAGGGCAATTTAATGGAGAACGGATAGTTTTTTTAACAAATGGTACTGTGACAACTGTATATCCACATGCAAAAAATAGGAACAGCCCTTAAGCATCTCACAAAATTAGCTCAAAATGTACCAAAGATGTAAATGTAAAACAAAAATCTTTAAAACTCCTAGAAGATAATATAGGATAAAGTCTAGGTGACCATGTGTTTGGTGAATAAATTTTTATACTACAACTGAAGCACAGTCTTTGAAAGAAAAACATCGATAAGTAGGACTTCATTAAAATATAGAAATACCTGCTCTGTGAAAGACACTGTTAAGAGAAATGATAAGGGAAGTTATATCTGGGAGAAAAATCTACAAAACATCTGATAAAAGACTGATATCCAGTAAATACAAATAACTCTTAAAATACAATATGAAAATGAATAAACCAGCTAAAATGTGGGCAAGAGATCTGAACAGATAACTCACCAAAGATGACATACAGTTGGCAAATAAGCGTATGAAAATATGCAGAGAATTATTTGTCATTGTGGAGTTGTAAACTGAAACGATGAGATACTACTATACGTTTATTAGAATGACTAAAATCCAAAACACTTCACAACACCAATTGTTGACAAGGCTGTGGAGCAACAGGAACTCTCATTCATTGCTGATGAGAATATAAAATGATACAACTACTTTGGAAGACAGTTTGAGTTTTTTTTTAATAATACCGTTACTGTATGATTCAACAATCATGCTCCTTGGTATTTACCTTAATGAATGAAGCTTTTTATAAACTCTTATTCACAGAAGCTTCATTCATTATTGCCAAAACGTGGAAGATGTCCTTCAACAGATGTGTGTATAGACAAACTGTGGTACATCCAGACAACAGAATATCATTCACAGATACAAAGAAATGAGCTATCAGGGCACAAAAGACATGGAGGAATCATAAATGCATTTTGCCTGGTAAAGAAGCCAGTCTGATTCCACACTGTATGATTCCAGTAATATGACATTTTTGAAAAGGCAACACTTTAGAAACAGTAAAAAGATCAGTAGTTGCCAGGGTCAGGAGAATGAGAGAAGGATGAACAAATAGAGCACAGAGGATTTTTAGGGCAGTGAAACTGTTCTATAGGGTACTGCACTGTTGGGTACATGTCACTATACATGTATAGGTTCTAAGAGTGAACGTTCTGAGTTGAGATGGGGAAGCGTGTGGCAAGCGAAGAGTATTCAAAGCAGAGCTGACACTCTTCAGAGACTGATAAGAATCAGGACAGATTTCTGAAGAGAAGAAACTGCTCAATTCTTACCTAAGATCATAACTCACAGATACCTTGTCCCTGTATTCCTTCCCTTACTTCTGATCAGATATCTATCTAGTCCCTTGGTTGGCTATGGACAATTAAGTAATTTATTTTCTACCCCAATTCCAGGACACAGAACTAATGGCTTTGTGTGTCCCTCCATACCACTCAGAGGAGTTGAGTGGAAGTTCTGATGTCTAACCTAGATTAGTCACAAGTGCCCTGGTGGCGAGCCTCAGGAGGTTAGGCACGAGCTCTGTACAAAGCCTTCTTCTGTGAGTCTAGGGACTAAATCTCCAATGACACTGTTAAAAGCGTAGCTCAAGTGATCTTAAAGGAAGAGCTTCAGAGGGAAAGAATTAGGCTGGTCTTGATTTTAAGTCTTGCATATATAGGTTTAACAGGTACCTTCCTCTTATCAGCAACTTCTGGAAACCGTGAAAGAAGGTTAAAAACCTAGAGACATAACAGGAGCCAGACTTGGTTGGGTATTGTGGGGTTTTAAATGCCATTTTCTAAACTGCAGTAAAACTATTTTCAAATCTCAGCCTAGATGGTAAAGAGTCCTCAAGATGACACTACTTTTTGGCAGCAAGTTAAATGCCAAATGAACTTAAAGAATAAGTTTGTCTCATTTTCTCCCCATTTTCTAGCTATGTATCCTGTAAAAATACATCTTGGAAGTATCCTCATTTATATTCTTCATAGATATTTATTACTTCCTATGTACCAAGTTTGTTTGAGGCACTGGGATATAACAGTAAATGAAAATCTATCCCTGCTGTTATGAAACATAATTCTACTTGGGGGAGACAGACTATGAAAAAATGTAAAAATAGTCTAATTAGTAATTCCAGATAGTGTTGAACACAAATAAAATAGTACAAGGGAAAGGAACAGAGAGCGATCTGGGAATGAGGCTAACCTCGACTTCGTTAGGGACTAAAATCTGAGATGAGACCCAAGTGATAAAGAAGCTTTTTGTGGCTCTGAGGGAATAAAAGCAAGAGCCCTGAGATCCAAATCAATTCGGTTTATCTCAGGGGCAGAATGGCTGGCATTCAGTGTACCAGGCCAGGTGAGGTAAAATATAAAATTAGAAGGTGAGGCAGGGTCTAAATTATGTAGGGTGCTGAAATCTGGATTTTCTCCTACTTTCTCACAAATCATTTTAGAGAGTTAGAAGGACGAATGCCAGTATCTGATTTACCTTGTAAATAATGAACTGGGAGTGAGTTGAGGGTAACACGAGTAGAAGGCAGGAGATCAGTTACAAGCCCTTTGCGGTTTTTTTAGGTTAGAGATAATGGTAAGTTGCTAGAATTGTGCTAGTGAACTATAAAAGGAGCTAGATGGATGCAGGAAATGACTTGGAATTGTTCCATTCGGTTCTGTGTTATTTTCCTGTTTTTAGGACTTTTCACCTTGGAATCGTTTAAAATACTTTAGTACATTTTTGTCAAAATAACAAGTATCATATATATATATATATATATATATACACACATATATATATATGTCTGTATATGTATGTACACATATATGTGTATATAAAATGTGGCCTCTTTTTCTCTTTTCTTTTTTATATTTCTGGGAACTATGGAAAGAGGAATAGGGAATTTTAGACCATTTTTCTAATGTTTTTTCTTCAAGTTTTTTTTGTTAAAGATTGTAATAAAATTCCTGATAATAGAGAAATTGAGCGGTGTAAATTGATTTCTTTTGAACTTTTCTCTTACGGCTTTGAAACTTCTAAGCGTCCACCCAGACTTACCTTTTGAGGGTATTTGTTTTACTATCTAGAAAGGTAGAAGAGGGAAGTAAACTCTGAAATTGTAGAAATGAAAGCACTACCAATTTCTAAATTCCCTTAGAGCTCTGGAACTTTTGGTCACTTTCTGGTTGTGTGACTGTTGTATGATAAACCATGAAGCTGGATTATGCGTTCTTCAAGCATGTTGGTACATTTCTTGGAGCTAAATCCGGGAGCGGATCTGGCAGACCAATATCCTAGCTACCAGTATTGCTAAAGAAGTAGCAGTTATTTGCACTTTAAAAAATACAAAACAGATTTTTTGGTGGAACCATGTTCAACTACCCTAGTAGGATGTAAGGCACTTTTGACCCAAAGATTAATGGGATCCTTACAAAGCTTTCACCATGTTGTAATTCTACGAGTAGTTAGAGCACATTCATTATGTACAGCCAGGATCCTTAAGGGGTTTTCTGGATGGCTGGAAATGGATCTGCCTACATCAGAAGCTATTAACTTGTTTTTTTCCTTCTTGCATAAGTCATATATTAGAAGGCTTTCTTTATTCATTGGCTTTGGTACTGTTTTGAAGGGCACAGTAAGAATGAATTGTGAAATGTGAATGCAGATTAGTGGAGAGCCAAGTAGCTTATTTCCCAATCATATTTTTTGACTGGGGAAGAAAAGGCAAAAGTGAAAAATGTGGCTTCTATCTGCATTATAAAAAGAAAAAAGGGTTTTATTGTAAATAAGTGCTGTTTTTTCAAATTCAATCTACTCAACTTTGGAAGACATTTGTTTCCTACAAACTACACTGCACAAGGAGACTCGAGATAAGGATTTTAGCTCTGGTTTTGCTAATGGGCCAAAATTTTACCGTCTCAGAAATACAGTTCCCCTAGCAGCAAAAGGGCAATAGTATTTGCCTTGTCTTCATGTCAGGACTGTTTTGAGGATCAAATGAGGTAATGCTTGGAAAAGTTAGTGAATTATGAAGTAGGACAATAGCATTATGGGTCCCATGATTTGAGTCATCGCCCGTTTTCAAAAGAATTAACTACGTACACCGTCTGCTGAACTGTCTTTTCACTGTGTTCTGTGGAGTTAACCCATGCTGGTCTACAAAATAACAAAGGCACTATGAACACAGTCTTTAGATGAGCCTCAGAGCCCCTCATCAGGGTGATGGCCTGGCATCACCCCAATATGCTGCGACTGCAATGACAGTGCACAATTTTGTCCAGTTACAAACCCTGTAAGATTTTGCAAACATGAAAACTCCCTGACTTAAATTGTCTGTGTTTTTTTTCCTGGGCAAATGTACTATTCCAGAGAATTTAAAATATTTAAAGTAGAGGTATTTTGTTGACAGTCACAATGCTAATTAAATGTCTTATATATTTAGCATGTATTAGTTGTCAGATATTTGGCAAGGTCTAGAAATTCTCTAACCCTTACAATAGTCTTGCATTATCATGCCCATTTTAGTTAAAAGAAATCTGAAACTTAGAGATAGTAAAAAAGTTGTCCAGGGTACAACTGGTAAATGGTGCAGTTGCAAACCAGGGTTCCCAATTTTAAAATATGTAGTGAAATGCTACCTTATACTACCCTCCCAGGGTCATTTTTGGTGAAAAATTTAAGAAAAATTTTAGATAGAGGTGTAGCATTTTCAGAAACTCAAAAAAAAAAAAAAAGCAACAACCCACCACTTATGGAAAACATGACAATCCTTCACTTTTATTTCATTCTGGGGAAAGAAAATTAGAAAATTTCAGTCTTTTCGAGAACCACTTGGAATAAATTACTAAGTAATTTGATAAAAAGTCTTCACATCAGTGTTACTGTCTCTCCTGTATGCCCAAGATACTCAAAGTTTATCTTCTATTCTATTAAGAACCCTGGGTATATTTCTATGTTTATACTTAGAGTTAAGGAAGGGATAGAAAAGTATGACTAATTTCTGAAAATTGACTTTAACATATTGTGTTAGTCTATAAATTCTTCCTCCTTCTTCCCTGCGTCACAGTTGATGAGCAGTTTTGAATATGCCAAGCCTATAACATTTAGAATCAACAGATGTAGGTTCAATCCCAGCTCACTATTTGTGAGACTAAAGGATTGAGATTCAGTGTATCCCACTGAGGTCTAATTTGGTCATATAATAAAATGACAATAACTATTAAAGTTTCTCTAATCTGTTTGAGAGTGTTTTAGAAACCATCAAATGCTATGTAAATAATTATATTATGTAATAAATTGTAGATCCCTAGCAGTTAAGCTAAGATGCTCATATCTGTCTGATTTTCTTAAGTTTTAAATATAAAAGCTACTAAAATATGTGCATGTGCTTTGAAGAATTGTTTTTCCTCTGCTTTGGGATGAATCCTCCCCCCACCCCATCTCCTGCACCCATTCATATGTTTGAAGTCCTGACCCTAGTGTGACTGCATTTGGAGACAGGGCCTGTAAGGGAGTGATAAAGCTTACATGAGGTTATAAGTGTGGGGCCCTAATCAAATAGGACTAGTCCCCTTATAAGAAGGGAGAGAGACGTCAGAGTTCTCTCTTCCATGTGAGGACACAGTGAGAGGCCAGCTGTCTGCAAGCCAGGAGGAGAGTGTCACAAGGAACCCATTTGGCTGGCACCTTGATCTTGGACTTCATAGCCTTCAGAACTGTGAGGAAAAAATTCCTGCTCTTTAAGCCACTCAGTCTGTGGTATTATGTTCTGGCAGCCCCAACTCACTCATATACTTGCTTCAGTATACTAATGTCCCTAAGGGTAGTTATAGTAAGTAAAGCTAGTAGCAAGTTACTAGTAGTAATTTATGCAGAGAGAGAGAAGGAGGGAGGGAGGGAGATTGATTGATCCAGGTAAAAGTTGAAGTTACCGTCTTGAAACTGAAGGCGGTCACTCAGGATTTCTGTGTTGCAGCCTGGAGGTAGATTTTTTTTATTCCTTGGGAAACCTTGATGTTTGCTCTAAAAGCCTTCAGCTTATTGTAGAAAGCTGACCCATGTTAGGAAGAGGAATCTGCTTTATTTAAAGTCAACTGATTGTAAATGTAAATCACTTCTATGAAATACCTTTACAGAAACATCTAGAATAGTGTTTGGCCAAACGGTTGGTCGTTGTTGTCTATCCAAGTTAATATAAAATTAGCCATTACATTGCTATAACAAATTTAATTGTTAAAACAACATAAATTTATTCTCGCAGCCTGAAGGTCAGAAGTCTGAAATGGTTCTCAGTGGCCTATAGACAAGATGTTGTCAAGACTGAGTTTCTAGGAGAAAATCCATTTCCTTGTGTTTTCCACCTTCTAGAGGCTGCCCTCGTTTCTTGGCTCATGGCCTCATTCCTCCATCTTCAAAGCCAAGTCCTCCTTATATTACCATCTCCCCAGTTCTCTCTCTTCTGTCTCCTTCTTCCATTTGTAAGGGCCCCTGTGGATACATTGGCCCCGCACAGATAATCCAGGATACTCTCCCGTCCAAAGGACAGCAGATTAGCATCCTCAATTCCATTTGCAATCTTAATTCCCCTTTGCCATGTAATATAAGATATTGATGAGCTTCTGGGGCTTAGGACATGAACATCTTGAGGGTAGGGGACATTCTTCTGCATACTTCACTAGCTGATCTTTGTGGTCAGAGAAGCAAATGATAATTGGTGAGACTAGACTTTTAAGTGAAACCACCTGAGTTGGCAGTCCCAGCTCTTCCTCTAATTAATTGAGCTCACCACTTCATTTTGTCCCAGTTTGCTCATCTATAAATTGAACTGATGGTTTTTGAAAGGATTCATTGTGCTGATACTTGTAAAGCACTCAGAAGAGTGATTAGCACATAATCAAGAAAACAGCTCACTTATCTGTTATTATTTTGTTTACAAGTTTCAATTGTGATTGTTTTAGAGAATTGAAAATGATATGAATTGGTTAGGGGAAGAAGAGAGTTATAATAATTAGCTGTTTGTTTCATAGCTTTTCTTTAGGTTTTGTGCAACCCAAAGTAAGTTACTTTTTCTGTCTTAAGTTATCTTGAAATTTAGTGACACAGTGATTATTTTTTACACATGTACATCTATGTACTAAATAAAAGATACTTCATGCCTGGAAATAGAAAAAGCATCACCAAAATTGTTAATGAGCATATTAAAATAAGAACTTGACAGACGGGTTGATTGTGTCCTGACTTTCTTCTGATTTGAAGGAGCTTGTGGGAGTTTTAGAAAAAGAAAGAGTTAAGGTAGACTTGATTATTTTTAAGAATATATAACCTTATAATTAAATATTAAATATTCTCAGTAGAAAATCAAAAGCAAAGCCAGATTAGTTTACCAAATCAACTTGAGGCAACTTCAGGCATAGATGTGTGTTTGTGAATTTATTAATTTTCTGATTTTTATTGAAGTATAGTTGATTTACAATGTTGTGTTAGATTCAGGTATACAGCATATTGATTCAGTTATACATATACATACATATATATATATATATATATATATATTCTTTTTCAGATTCTTTTCTTTTCTAGGTTACTATAAGATAGTTGATATAATTCCCTGTGCTATATAGTAGGTCCTTCTTGTTTATCTATTTTATATATATAGTGGTATGTATATGTTAATCCCAAACTCCTAATTTATACCCTCCACCCCTTTCCTCTCTGGTAACCATAGTTTGTTTTCTATGTCTGCAAGTCTTTTTCTCGTTTGTAAATAAATTCATTTTGTGTTTGTGTTTTTTATTGTTGGAAATGAGAAGTAAGCTGCCAACTATTTCACCTATTAGGACCTTGCAGCTCAACAGGAAAATATGGAAGCAGCATAGATCATATATCTTTATATTGAATTTGAAAATATTTACAGAAAGTTTCTGCATACAGAAAGTAAGCACCTGGGTAATATAATCCATTAAATCATATATGAAATACGATGTTAAGTTCTAAAAGCCTCAAATAATCACCTCATTGTCATAGTTGTAATACAGTTCTTATTGTGTGGAACTCTCATTTTACAGATTACTGAATACCTTGCTTAAGAATAGTCTATATACAGTTTTATCAAATTTTGTACTGTTATTTTATTTATGTTGTCATGCATTATTTGGATATTAACATATGCTTATGAACTAAGGCAGAAGTACTATTAAAATGTGAGTAGAAAGAATTTTTTCAGTAGCTCTGAAAGTTGCATGTGAATTCTCATTTAACAGGCTTTTGCTTTTAAAACTTTTTTCATTTAACAAGTATTTGTTGACCACATTCCAGCTAAGATTGTAGGTGTTGAGGGCAAGTTAACAAATTATAAAAGATTCTTTTCCTACACATCTCATATTCCAGACTTTTCTTTTTTACTAGTATGATATTTTTAAACTTTTCTGATAATTTTATGGTATTATTCTTTTGTACTGGATATATGAAATAAATTAGAGGAGTAAAAGTATATTTAATGTGATAAATTATTATGTCAAAAGTTAATTTAGAACTGATAGGATTAAACAGGTTACTGTGAAATAGAAAGAGAAGGGGGTCATTGAGTGAATACAAAGTTCCTGATTACTTGCATATTGTAGAGAATCATGTTCCTTTGGCAGTAATAGAACCTATTACACTGAGTAGCATAACTTCCTTATAGCAAATTAAGAAATAGGCCCAGATGGAAACTGGGACCTTAGAGAATGAAATTGTTTGCCTGTGATTGTACAGATGAGGAAGCAGGACCCTTAGCTGAGACTGGAAACGAGGTGTGTTTCATTCCAACATAAATACTCTTAACGCAAATGAAATGTGGCATCTTGGCTTGTAAGTTACTCGTTCTCTTGGGTGAGATGTTTCTAGTGTCTGCATGATATTCATATGTACTGTGTTAGGAGGAATTTGAAGTCTCTAGGCCATGTTGTTTGTATGTATTAATTATCACAAGAAGGAATCCTCTGACCTCAGAACCGTTATAACCTATTGGAATCCACATGTAGGTAATAAAACAGACTCATTTGTCTGCGTCTTACTGGGAATTCTAGGAAATACATGATTTGCATGTAAGTTTTAAATGTGCACTTAAATATTTCAGAATTGTATAGCAAAATAAACATTACTTGTGTAATTGTAGAAAAAGAGACCCTTTGTAAACTTTTTTAATCAAGAAATTTAAGTTTGAATCTCTGTAAGAATGAAATCATTTTCTATAGATGAGATTTACCCCTGTTTTTTCTTCTTAATTTTCACACACATGGAAAATGTTTGTCAATGTAATAAAAAGTTTATATTGTTAATATAAAAAATACTATATATTTAACAAAGTCTTAAAATAAGCATTTCTTGAGTAATTACCGTTTGCTGTGTGCTGGGTATAAGAGGGGGAATTTGCCAGTCTCTTTCCTTAAGAGCTAATATTTAGAGATCTATTCATGTCATTTAAATGCTGTCTGAGGCACATAAGGACATAGCTGGTTATTTGCTTTGTTTTATTAGATATTTTTAAAAGAGAAAGTATTCATAATCATACCTATTTTGTTATTTTAAAACCATTATAAAAGATAGAAATAAAAAAAATTGGGGGAGCCAACTAATATTACTCCTAATAGTAGCTACAATTATTTGTTTAATATAGCAAAATCCACGGACTTTTATTAGATTTTATTTAGAAGAATTAGATTTTAATTATTAATTGTTTTTGCAGTGTTATATTCAGCTAGCCAGTTATTCTAGTTTAAAAATGTTATTAGAAAAAAAGGAATTCAGAGTTTGATATTGGAATATATTTAGTCAAGAATTGTCTGAGAATTGATACTGTTAGAGAATGGTGTTTTTTCCCCATCCATTTTCATATTTTACACAATATGCTCTAAATTCAAACATGAATTTAAATTTATGTAAGCCAAAACTTTGGAAAATGTTTAAAACAGAAATTTGAAGAAATAAGGCACAAAAACATATTTAATGCTCTTCTTTTACTGAAAGTTATTCATAGTTAAAAGAAAGTCATATAAAGTAACATTTGAAAGTAAGCAGATCAAAAAAGCATATAAACATTCGCACAAGACTACTAAGCCAGCTAATAGTGAATTTTTGAGTGAAACTCTAATTGAAATATTTGGAAGACTTTCTCTTGGAGGTTAATCTTAATGGGGTACAGCCCGTCATATTAAAACTTGCCACTCAACTGTTTTGTTTTTCCTTTGAAGGTAGAACATCTATTGTTAGGGGAAAGAATGTACGTTCTGAGTTTAAGAATGGTGAATGAGTAAATTATACCAAAAAAGATAGATTTGTGTTGGGAAACTTTAACTTTCCTTTCTTTTGGGGAGCTTTTGCTGAGATGCTTTGGGGTAAATTTTCAACGCATTGTGTGTTAAGATTGAACCATGCAACCCTCACTGACGTTAATGGGAATCTCTAGGCTGAATCTGCTCATGCTGTGCTGAAAATGTACCCCCCAACGTTTGAATAGTTTTTCAGCTATCAAAGATGCTAAAATAGAGTGATTATGGGCCACAATATAAATATATATTTTTATAGTTTTAAAATATTTTTGATATAGGGTTATGTGAATTGTTATATAGAGCTCCAATCTAATGCGCTACGGCTTAATATTGAAAACAGTGGTGTTCAGTGAACTGAACTATATATTTTACTCCAAACAGGACAAAGATGCTGTGCTTCATTTTGACTTCATTTTACTCCTTGCTATGATTCTGAAAAGAAGCCACTGTGGCACAAAGTGAGAGCACCCAGTGGATTCGTTAATGTAGTGCCATATGCTAGGAATATTCTTAGAGCTTCCCTCTTTTCCCTATTGTCCTTATTTTTAATCTGAGTACATCCAAGGCTTCAAAAACATTCTACCTAGTGTAAGCTACACATTGCGTTTTGCTCATTTTTTTCTTCATTTTGCTGGTTGAGGCAAAGTGCACTGCAAAATGTGTTCCTAGCTTGTTTTCTTATTCTATTTAACACTAAAATGCTTTATCATTAAAATACTTTGCCATTGCATCTTTTTAAAATACTCTATTTTGGACCTAGAGATTATCACATTGAATGAAGTGAGTCACATAGAAAAAGACAGAATCCATATGTGGAATCTAAAAAAAAAATGATACAAATTCTATTTACAAGGCATAAACAGACCCACAGACAGAGAAAACAAACTATGGTTACCGAAGGGGAAAGGACGGGGAGGGATAAATTAGGGGTTGAGGATTAACAGACACTTACCATATATAAAACAGATAAGCAACAAGGACCTTACTGTCTAGAACAGGGAACTGTATCCAATTTCTTGTAATAACATATAATGGAAAAGAATCTGAAAAGAAATATATATATTTGTGTGTATATGTATGTGTGTGTGTATATTATATATTATATATATATATATAATGTATAACTGAATCACTTTGCTGTACATCTGAAACTAACATTGTCAACTACACTTCAAATAAAAAAATGCTCTATTTCGAGAAATCAAACCTATTGTAAAGCTAACTTATCAGATATTTACTGTTTTATAAGCTGTTTTAGATGGTTATAGAACATTGTGACTCTTTAAATAGTAAACCAAAAAATACTTTTTTGATCACAGAAGAAAAACTATAGAACATTTCTCATCTAGTGCTTTTTGATTAGCAGAGTTCAAGTCAGAAACATACCGAGTTTTGCTCTGATTGCTAATGTTGTGGTAGTGGGTAGTATTGAAGGTATTTTTTGACTTTGGTAAAAGAATCATAGACTAATTTCACAACAGGCCTAACTTACTAAGTTTAGCTTTCCCCATGTCAAGAGCACTTTCCCTTTGATTCACTTTACTGTGGGTATTGAATATTACCATCTTGCCTAAAGCACCATTAGATACACTCTCCAAGATAGAAAGATGAATAAAGCACTTGGGGTAGGTGAGAGATTGCACATTTAAAAGTGATGAAAACTTATTGGAACTTCCTGAGTTCATCATGCCTCTGGATGCCATAAAGAAGTGCCTTCCAGTCAGATCAAAATTGAAATTCTTGGGTTTGGGGGAGAAGTCAGTTCAGGGACTGATTCTCCTGTCATGAACATAGAGGTGGTAGCTGAAATTCTAGGATTGGAGTAGATCACTGAAGAAAAGGAAGTAGTATAAGAGGTGAAAAGTCTGGAGAAATCATACAAATAAATAGAAAGAGACAAAGAAAATTTCAAGAGTTAAAAAGATACTATAAAAATGATAAACAAGAAAGAAACAACTTTAAGAGAGATGAAATGATCAGATATCCAGTGTTTCTTTATGCTGTTGGCATATCAACTGAGAAAACACAATTTAATTTGTTAATCCATCAGTGTGTTTAGTAGTTTTTAAGAGACAGAACTTGAGCTCTAAAATATGGAGGCATAATTGGAAATGAAATGGAAGCTGCCATTAAGACTGTCAAAAATTATTTTAAGAAATTGTCCATGAGAAGAAGGAATTGAGTTTGATGGTTCTGTGAAATGGAGCAGGAGTTATAAGAGGTTATTCTGTTGTTGATTTGTGTCTTTTGCATGGGCAGAATTTGCATACTTTTTTCACTAGGAAGATGGATTAATTTATAGTCCGAACTGGGTCACCTCTGACAGTATATAGGGGCTATTAACATTTACTCCAGGATGATTGGCATGCACTGGAACTGTGCCTAGCAAACTAGGATATAGTAGATACCCTATTTACAGTAGAGGGAATTAAGCTTTATAATTTTCATTTCTAATTTGGACAGGCTGGGATAGCATTGAGAACTTTTAGGGTTCTGGGTGATACAGAAAGCAAAAACATTGTGACATTCATTCCTGAGATAATTGGATCCAGTGACACTTTCCCAATGATTGGCTATAAAGCAGAGGCAAAACTTATAAGGCCTATGCCAATTGTTTCATTATATACTAAAGAGTATCTTCCTTGCAATGAAATGGAAAGACAGAAACATAGCATATGACCTTCTAAACAAATTTTACTTAGGTGCATATTCCCAGCCTGTAAAGGGACATAGCAAAGAAAACACCATTCATCACTAGAGAAAATCGCTAGATTTGAAGGTTTTCTGTTTTTAAATTCAGGTTAATTTACTTTGTGGAGATGTATTAAACAGAATTATATAAAATTTAGACGAAACTTTATTTGCTTATTTAAATCATTGTTTTTCTAAAGCAGAATATTTTCCTGATAAATATGGCAGGAATGTTAGGTGATATGATAGCCTCTCTTTATACTAAGAGGATCTCATTTAGTTTGGTTTCTTACACTATTGAATTCTCCTGGTCCTCCCCCTGCTTTATTGTGTACTGTTCTCCATAGTCCCTCAAGCTGAAAATTGATCTCCAGTCAATAGAGTGCAGTGATTCGACCTGCTCCGTAATCAGTCCCGCTCTGTGAATGAAATCCATCGTGGGAGACTTGATTACTATCTCTGTTTGGACTGACCTGGTTGAAAGCCCTGTCAAGCTGCCTGAAATTTGGATGCTTTGGATGTTAGCCGTAGGGAATTCTTTGCTCACCAAAGGAGCTAAATTGAGCAGAGATGAAGGACTGGTGTTTATTGATTTTTACCCCCCTTGCTTCTAAACAGCTTAGAGGACAGGATACAAATTTAAAAGCTGTACTCTTAGCATTTAAGTAAAATACTTGTCTACTCTTGCAAGTCTTCCTGATATGGTTTCAAATAACTTTATAAAATAAAACAAGTCTTATAAACATTTAGCTGGCTAATAGAAATTCAAAGAAATCTTTGACAACATTGTATCATTGCTTGTACCTGCTCTTGAAAGCTGATAGTAATGTCAGCATTTCCTTCCTATAAGGATCAAACCATCCTTTGTAGGAAATGAAAAGTTAGTCCTTTGATGTTTCCCTGAGCCTTTTCTTCCTGTTACTCATTTCTTTTATTTCTATTATGATTTGTTTCAAATGTAGCAATTTGATTTTTCCTGATTTATTAAAAAACGATAGATGCTCAATGAAAAACTAACAATGCAGAAAATTATAGAGGAGAATAAAATCACCTGACATCTCTACAAAAATAAATTTCCCTAAATTTAGGTCGCTGTCATTTCAGATGTCTCTCTGTTTTCATAGATTGAATTGATGGTGTTCAGTAAACTTTTTTCTATACTCAATGTATGTTGTGACCATCTTCTAGGACAGTAAATATAGGTCTGTGTTCTCTTTGTGTGACTATACTGGGTTCAGATATTTAACTGATTTTCTAATGGTGGGCATAAAGAGGTGTTTCCAGTCTTCTAAAATCGTAAATAAAGCAGAGGAATTACTGTCTTACTCGTTTGGTGTCAGGAGAGAGCTATTCAGGCTGTCTGAGCACATCAGGAGACAGGTGCACCTCAGAGCACCTCAGGATATTCAGTGCCTTTGGGTCTTCTTTAACGCCTGAATCAAGAAATAAATTGGGTTCACTTTGAGGCACATTTTGTTGTCTTAACTTGTCTTTGGCATCTGCTGGCTGACTTTACAACTGTGTATATGGTGGGAAATGGTTGTTCTACTCCTACATATGCTCATGATTTAAGACTGATGAAAGTTTTCATTTTTTATTTCCAAATTCTGTGGAGAGAAACAGTATTTGGTCAGCATGAGTCAAGTGGCTTCTGCTTTTCTGATTAGTTAGGTTAAAGCGGAGGGGTAATGCAGACTGTGTACTTAGCAGGAACAGTGGAGACAGTATGTGTACCACTTTGCTAAAGAGAGGGTGTGATGGTGGAGAGAAGACTTTCCATGTACTTTGGTACTCGTCTAATAACCATAGGATAAAAACCTCAAAGTAAAATTTCAAGATAAAAAGTACATATTGTAGATTTTAACATATCCAGCCAACATGATTATCAGAAAACTTGTTCTGGTAGACTTTCCTTCCAATAGTATCTAAAATGCTTCCCTTCCTTGATGCTTGGCAATGACACTGAATTCTCAATCTTTTAACTTTGAACTGTATGATAGCCAAAAAATTACGACCAATTATGTTTCAATAAATTGTATTTAAAAATGAAGTTAAAACTATTTTACATATTTTCCCAGTGTTTTTTCCTTCTCTTTACATTTTTATAGATGAATTTTTTCTATGATCACCTTTTGCTCAGTTTATAAGAGCTTTTTCTTAACACTTGGGTTATTAAAACTTTGTCTATCATTGATTAGAAATTATTTTTCCATTTAGACTTTCAACCTTGTTTATGACGGTCCTGCTATATGGACATTTAAATTTTTATTTAGACAAGTATTAAGCATTATGGAATTGAGGGTTAGAGAATCATACATCCTAAATAAAACTAATTTCACCTATAAATAATAGTTTCTAACATTTCTAGATATAAATTGCTAATACGGATTTTTAAATCTATGTAATTACTTGCAGAGTTTAGTCATTTTTCTAACTCAAATGCATACATTGCAATTTCAGACGAGTCTTTTCTTTCTTGACTTGGGAAAATAGGAGCATAAAATTTGAAGCTTCCTCATGCTATTGTTGCTTACAAAGGTGGGCACATTCACTGTTCCTTAGGAGTGAATAAGTCTCTTAGATGTTGTGGACGTTGTTTCAGCTGCTGTAAAGTAAGGCATTTCAAGTGTAATTTCTACAAATGTGTATTGAGCATCTATAATTTATCAGGCTATTTACATGTGCTCTTTATTTATTCATCGTTTCAACCCTGTAAGACAGGTATTATTGCCTGCTTTTATGTGTGGAGAATCTGAGGTTTAGAGAAATGAACTGAACTTTCTTACCACTATGTAGTTAGTATATGATAGAACTGAAATGTGAATTTAGTTCTTTCTGAATTTAAAACCTGTCCTTTCTCTGATTATATCATAGATTTATATTAAACTAATATAGACCCTGTGCTTTACAAACTTGGTTTCTAACTTCTAACTGGGAAAAGGACATTTTACTGAACATTTGTCATCCAGACCAGTAATTCTTCAATAGAATGGACCACACCTGCAGCATTTGAAAACATGCAAGAACATTTTCCTTTGCCACATCGACTGGGAGTTGCCATTGGCATTTAGTGACTGACACACAGGGATGTTGAACATTTTGCAATGCCTACTTCAGGCTCCTAGAACAACGAATTTTCCCCCATATTTGCCCTTGGTGCCCCATTGAGAAACACCATTTTTTCCTGTGATATCCATGAGGGCAAGTGACATTTCTTCTTCTTATATTATCACTGCCTACTAGAAGGTATAATGCCTTTTAGCTTAAATCTCTTATTATGTGTACTGAAAACTTCCTAGAGTCATAGCCACAAATGGGAACAACCATATTAATAGGACAATAGTTATTGCCACCTTTTAGCATCCAACCGGGCTTTCAATATTGAGCACATTTGTTTACTAAGACAATATCCAAAGCCTTCATTGTGTTATAGACTGTGTATCACAATTGCTCCTATCATCTGACTTGTTCTCTGTCAGACTATTTCACTGGTTACTTCCCTCCTCACACTTCTATTCATAATAAACAACCACAGGAGTCCTACTCTCCGCTCTTCCGTGTTACTCTCTCTTGGGTCTTGTTCTTTCCTCTAGTAGGAGTGCCATTCTCATGTTTCTTGACCTCAGCAGCTCAAACTCACTCTTCATTATTCAGTTCAGGTATATTCTCCTCCTGGGCGTCTTCCCTGAAGCCCGAGGTATAGGGGTAAGTGTTCCTCTTCTGAAATTCTAGAAAACCCTGTTCATATCGCTATTAAAGAGTTTACCTCAGTCTTGTATTTTAGTTTTGTGTTCTTGTTTTGCCTCTAGCTTGTAAGGTCCCTAAAGGTAAGGGACTATGTTTACTTCAGTAGATAAACAATTATAGAGTACTCCCTCTGTAAGTGAAGGTAAATTATTGTTTGATCTGTTTTTAATGAAAATACCACCAAGGTAAGAACCTTGAGAGCAGTTTTAGAACAAACTGCCCTTCCACCAGTTTAAACTATCCAAACATTGGATTATGTCTTGGCATTCTTTTCACTGGAATGAATCTTGTAAAAATCTTAGTATATGTCCTCTTCACAGAGGAGATATTTATATGGCTTTAAATCCATCATGGATTTCTAAATCTATCCTCCAGTTTGGCAGTAGACACATTTTTTTGGCTTAATTAGGCTAAATTTTTGTTAAAATTTACTCTCTCTAAAGACTTCATTCCAAAAAAATTTAAATCATTTACTTTAAATAAGCATTTGTTCAAAGTAGAAGATAATCACATGTACTTTGCAAGTGAAGTAGGAAGAGGAATTAACACCTATGAATAGGAGAGAACACCTGGAAATCTATTATTTCTATTTTGCACTAACATCACAAATTGACTTAAAAGCAGACTATATCTTGATTACATCCTAAAAAGGAAATCTTTAGTGAGCCTGTGCCACTATTAAGAATGCAAATATTTGATATTCAAACTTACAAGAAATCACTAATAAATGGAATTCTTGGGTAATTAAGTATCCTGATTTAAAGGAGCTTCAGATTTATAGTTTGAGCCAGTTACTTCAATTTTTCAGTTGTATTAAAATATTTCTAAAATGCTTTAGCACTTTAATTTTTAAGTAGGGCATTATAAAAATGATATATCCTCTTTGACAGAGATTCTTACAGAACCTGAGGACCTTTTTTATTTTTGAAATATGAAGCTTTTAATTGTAAATTACAGGTTCTGGGTGAAATTAGTGACTTATCTCTTGAGTCCAGGACCTACACTAGGTGATAGTGTTTTAAGACTAATAATTTATAATATGCTTTGTTGTGATTTATTTTTCTCTTAAAAACTACATACAATAAGAAAGAGTTTAACATAGTTGGGGTTTTGTAGATAATTATGGTTTTAATAAGTCTTAAATATAAGCTCTTTTGCTGATCGATGCTAATGACCAAAGTGAACTATAGGAACATTGTTTCAGATAAGTAAATGGTTAGGGTTTGAGAGAAAAAAAATAAAAATATCACTAAAATTAATCAGATTAAATTAAAATTGCTCTTTCCTATTATGTTATATATCTGAAGTTGCTTTTAACTTATAAACATGCACACTTACATGTGAAGAAAGTTAAGTTGTTCCATAATTCTGTTAAAAGTAGTGTGTTATTTCATTCTACTTTTCATATAATTCAATTGGAAAAAAGTGTATAAAGTAAGCTTCAATGAAAATAAAGCTGTCATCTCAAGCTCTGTGGATTTTGTCTTGAAAAACATGCTATTAACCTGTTAGATCAAGGTTAAAGAATTTATTGTCTTTGAAGACCCTGACAATTGGGTTGCTGGCATGGTGAAAGAATCTGTATTCCATTAACGGGTGAACTTCTCACCCATGTAATAAATAGTGTACTTTACAAATAAGCAAAATGATGCGATTTATTTCCTCTCCTTCAGGAACATGAGGCAAGGTACCTATGGCTATCTTGACTTAAAAAACTGTCTCCTTGTCAATAAACCGTAGATAAAAGTGGCTTGTTTGAGTCCAAGTTATAAGCACATGGAAATATTTATTAAAACTTTATTTTCTTTAGACTCATAGACTCTTGTAAATTAAATGAAAAATAATACATTGTGAAATTTTACCTCTGATGTAAATAATACTAATATTGCTGATAGAACTAATTTATTTATTATAAACTAGGTGTGTAACATGTCTTTAGTACATAGAGCTGTATTCACTCAGGGAACGTGATTCGAACCTGAAACTTTTGGATCCTTATAATTATGAACCAATGGGATTCTACTTTATTTTTTGTTCTGTTGTTCGGGACACAGGTAACACATCACAAAATATGTGGTATAATATCCTAGGGATATCCTAGATTAGAAGCTGCCTTAATTTTATTTCGGAATGCCACTTAAATGCATTTCATTTTACCTGAACATATTTAGTTCTTATTTAACCTTTCAACTTTATTGAACCTCCTGATTATCAAAACATCCTTCAATATAAATTTCATTTGCAAAAACTTAAAAAAATTTTTTACATAGTTTGCAGGTAATTGAAATTTATTTCTCTATTCGAGGATTGGAATAGATTTTCTTGAGCACTGGGGAGAGAAGTTCCACCCTTGGACCTTTTTGTAAATTGCTCCCCTTCCTCTGGTATAATCAGGAATGAAACTCTGAGAAACATAGCTGTGTTGTGGAGAGGTATTAATTATGTGCAGCAAAATGTAAAAAGGTATATTTGGCATGAAATGAAGGTAAAAGGAAGCATTTTAAACTTTAGATACTTAATGTTTTCAAAGAAAAAACCAGAGTGGTCACTATTAAGAGCCACCAGGAAATGTTTCAGGGACAACCTTCCTTTCCTTATATAAACTGTGAGCCATTCCCAGAGGTCTCTAAAATGTGCCTTAGAAGCAAGGTTTTTCTAGTCACATTTTAGGACTCTGGGGAGACTTCTGCAGATGTCTCCACCTGCGTTTTACTATTTTAATCTCCTTTTTTCCCCCTTTGTTAGAGACAACAAACATGAATAGAATGTTATATATTTTAACAGACTCTGAGACAAGACTGTAAAAGACATGTTTTTCAAATTCAGTTGAGTTAATTTGTGAGACAGCTTTGGTCGGATTTTCCTATTCATCAAATTGGATTTAGAAAGAGATTTGTTACCCTAATCGGTTAAATGCGGACAAAATCTAGTCTTAAATTGTATCTATTGAATAAAATTTCCCAAATTTATATGGCAGATACAATATCTGCTTCCTCATTAAGCATAAAAGAATAACTTGTATAATCCACATGGATTAAATTCATAACTCTCTTTTAAAAGCACATTTATAAACTAATTATTCCTGTGAAGAAAAGAATAATTTCTGATTTTCCTTGGAAGAGATTGCTTAAAATAATAAAACTGGTTTATTAAAAACTAATAAAATGTTCAGTTAATAACCAATTATCTGTGTTTTGTTTGAAGAGGAGACATTTAAACAAATTTCATCTCTTAGTGGAGAATTTGCATCTGGGATTATGAGGATGGACTGGTCTCACATTTAGGGGGGATACTTAGAAAAGCAGTGCTAGTGCATAGATTCCTTTCATTCTGTTTTACTCTTAAAGTTGTTCAGCTTTTAAAGAAATATCATTACTGTTTAAGATTATCCCTGTAATGAGAAATCACAGCGTGCATCTTGAAAAATGGTTCCTCTTCATCTTTTCTCATTCATCTCCTAGTGCAATAATAAATGCATGAGTGCAGTGTATGACTATTCAGGTCAAGTTCTCTTTCAGGGTTGATGTTCCTGTTATACAGTTTATCCATCTATTAACATGCTGAAATGTCAAAAGCTTCATTTTTAAAGAGTAGAATGGCAGCTTCTCTTTTACTTAGAGCAATTTACCCAGCAAAAAAAGCAAGAGATTTGACAGTTGCAGACATCAGGGCAAAGACTGGCTGATGATTTGAGGAAATAGGAGTAAATGTTCAGGTGTGTGTCAGGGTGCTCACAATTTATGTGTTTCTAGGACAGTGCAGGAGGTAAAAGGGAAGCACTGATCAGAAAGATCCATGCATGTGGACATAAAAAGTTGCATCTGATTCCTACACTTCAGGGTTTGAGAAATACTTCTTCATTCCTATAAACTCTAAATATCAAACTCTTAAGTGACTTTTTTATTGCAACTCAGGGTGTCATTGTGATAGCATGAAAGTAAAGAAATTATCAGTTAACTATTGTTTACATCTGAATATTTGAAACTATCATGAAATGCTTTTCATTGATTAGAATTTTATTTTATTGTATGTATATCGATAAGGAAGAAACCAAGAATAGCATATGTACCTGGAAAAGCAGTTGAATAGAGAACAAAGATTCTATATATTAATATAGAATATATACAATATCTTCTATAAGTACTTATATTGTAATATGTGAAATTTGTAATGTACACCATTGCAATTGCTTTAAAATACTGTGAATATGAATGGTAGCTCAATTGCAGTGATCATTTCACAGTGTATGCATATATTAAATCATCACATTGTGCACCTTAAAAATTAAAAAGAGAATACAGTAAACAGTATTTGGATCAATGAAAGACTACCCAAGCACACAGTGTTCAAGTTGGCAATCAAATCCAAACAGTAAGCTTCTCAAATCTCTGAAAAGCCTCCTTCTGTGAGAGAATGGATGGGGGTGGCTGTTTTTCTTGTCCATTTCAAAAATGAGTCGGACCTGAGGTATGAGGTAGTTGTTACCCACATTCCAGGTGGATTGAAAATAACCTTCCTACACACCCATTTGTGTGGCTCGCGGAAGTCGGCTCAGTCCTGTAAGGTCTTTGAGGCCGAGTCTCTGCTCCTTTCTTTTATTTTCACTCTCGGGATAGGACTGTGCTGTCTTAAAGAGGTCTATCTGTTTAGAGTTTTCGGCCTTAAAAAGCAAGTAGAGGACATAGAGGGTAGCAGGTTATTTGGGTGGCTTTCTTGCCTCGCTGTGTAGTATGTGGGGAGGTGTGAGGGTGGAAATCCGGCTCATTATGCCTTTCAGTGTATTCGTTTGTTGGTCCCCTGTCACACTGCCAGCCCTCTCTGTGGGATAACTGCCCTTTGTATCATAATCTGCTAACATCCATGGTGGTTGCATTCACTGTACCCATTCTACTGTGGAACTTCATTACAACTGGGGTTTGAATGCAAAGCTTCATGATATCTGGGTCTGTAGACAGTGTGCTGAGCCACAAAGGCATCCTTTGTATTTCTTGGTCTTCTTATAATCCCTTAAAAACAAAACAAAACAAAACAAAAATCAAACTAGCTTTGAAGAGGAGATTTTCTGCAAATAGACAGGAAAATATATGCACTTACCAAGCTGTTCCATATGTTCATAATAGAATGTTTAGGAAGTGGGGTAAGTTTCTAATTTTTAAAAACTGATTTGTCTTTGGCTCAAGTAGGCTACATTTTGAGGCTCGTTTTCTCCCTGTGGAGGTGTGGGTGAATTGGCCTTTGTTTTCTTGCTGTTACCTTGCCGGGCAGGTGGCTGCATTGATTATTCTTGGCATGTGCTTTAGAAGCACCTCTCTGATCCGTGTAAGCTCTGGCTTTTGTCCACAGGAGTCCCGGAGAATTCTTAACCCTGAACTCCCTTCTCAGAGGAAGATGTGCCTCTGACCTCTTTATGGTTACCTCCTCCGAGTCTTGTTTATTATGTCTTGTCTCTGGGCGTGTGAAGTGGTTTTGAGAATGAGGAATGACAGAATCTTCTACCCGCAGACAAGTGACAATTACAAATGAAACCAGGAAGGCTTGTTTTCCTTCTCTTCACACCCCTGCCCATTACTGTAGAGACAGAATTCGAGCCCTGAGTTATGAGGAGGAGCAGCACAGCTGGGATGCTACAGCGACTCAGAGAAATGCTGCCCTCCTGCCCCTCCCGGGGGCTGGCGCGGGCTTTGGTGAAGGTCGAGGTACTCTCCTCCTTCCTTCCTCTTGTCTGTCTTGTTTCTGTTGAAATGCTTGATTTGGGTGGAAATGATATATTTACTCTTCTTATGAAAAACCATTGTAAACTGATGTTTAAATGATCACATAAAACTGTTGAGCACTTGCCCAGCAGTCTGCTTCATGTGTATTATTTTCTCGTTTACCTGGTGAACTTATTTTATATGTGACCATGGAAGTCAGAGCTTCCTTTGGAGAGTCTTTGGTCTTTTAAGAATTGTAAGTCTGTTCATATTACTGTACCTTAGTTGTTTGAGCAGAGCACTGACTTGCATAAATTCATATATGTAACACACATATGTATGTATATAATATATACGTACACACATGTACACATACGAATGATAGCAATGTATGCTAATGTCCTAGTAAGTACAGATGGCTGCAAGGCAGGTCCTAGGCCTTTTAGCTACTGTAGTTAAAAGAAAAGTCCTTATTATATGGTGGTCTCTCTAATGTTGACTTTTAATACATCTTTCGAGTAGTACCTTACGGACTTTCATGACAACTTAAAATGGAGGAAACTTGTCTTCCTGTTCTTCATGTTTGTAGGAGGTTCTCAAAATTTTATGTGCATCTGATTCACTGGTGTTATGGTGTGTTTGACAGAGATTGAGAAGAGATTGATTTGATTTTGCAGGTATTTTGGTGGCACAGAGATACACATATTAAAGAAACCTTTTGATTTTCATACAAGAGGCTCAGAAACCATAGTTTGAGGACCACTGAGAAAAGTCATCTGGTGTGACCTCTAATATTTTAAAGGTATCATTCTTTCTTAGGCTCTGCATATCACCTGAGCTATTTTAGCTATGCATTTCTAAATTTGATCACCAGGAGAACAATTAATTTTATATAGAGTCGTTTTTTGTATATATGTATTGCAATGCTTTATAGATAACATATATTATTTTTCACTCGTAATTCAAAATACTTGAATAACAATTAAGTGAAAGTCAGTGTATAAATCATAATGAATATTTTATATGAACATGCATTATTGTAATCGTCTGACAAATTTTAGGTAAACTAAAAGAATATAACAGTATCATGAAAGTGTATTTTACATTAGCTAGAGCTTATCAAGTAACTGTTTCCCTGTGTCTAACTTGACATGATAAATTCCACTTTGTGCATATATATTAATTCCTAATCCATGCCACCTCTTTCATTAATGAGTACTGATGGTAGTATTGGAAAGATTTTACTCTTATAGTCCACCAGTATAGTATCTAAGTGCTTTCTTATCAGACTGACTCTTGCAATGATTGATCCAAGTTCACTCTTTTCTAGTCTTTGCTCAAGATACTTCTCAGTACTTCCTATTATACAGTTAGAAAAGTAATTCTAATTCATGGGTGTATTTTGAAACTTGATAAAAACCTACATGCATAGCCCTTAGCACAATGCTTCACACACTAAACCTTCCATAATTGTTTAGTTAGTGGTCAAGAGTGTCAAGGAAACACAAAATCTCCAGATTTGTTGATTTTGGGTATCAGTACTTTTATTTAGATGTTTGTTAAACTGAACAATTCAGTAAGATTGGTTTATTTTACATTAAAAGAGGTCTTAGAGATTTTTAAGCAAACACCCGTGCCACCGTCTTTCATTTCAGAAGCTGAGGAAATTCATACCGGAATAATGAATGAGCTGGCATTAGAATAGGTTTACTTGCTCCAGCTATGGAATACATCTCTTCTAGCCTCACTCTATTTTTGAATATTAAATTATGGTGCCTTAACTTACAGAGGTTGAGTTATTATCATTGAATAGCAACCATTTGATAATCATTTACACTGTGTAAGATATTTCATATGTATTTGAAATATTAGCAGGAATATGAAACATTTTTATGCTAAATTTTTACTGGGTTTTTTTGAGTTGGCTCTTGTAAAAACATATAGCTCCACAGATAGTTAAACACCCAGTAACTAAAATAGTCTTGCACTTTGTATATTAATATACATTGGCAGAGCTGGTTCTGTAGTTTGACAGTGGTTCTGCATGATGACGTTGCCCAGGGGGGCAATCTTAGATCTCTTGGTCCTCGGGTTTGTGAAGCTCAGGTGTTTTGGAGCCAGTCTGCTGCCAGCTGGCTTATTCTCAGAGGAGGTGCTCTGGCAGTAACTCTCCAGGCAGATAGATACAAGCAGTCGGGTTGGTCAAAATAATTAAAAGCCAATGCTATTGGAATCCTGGTTCAGGATAATTCCTTTTCAGCCGGCGCCGGCTGCCATGTGAAGAGGAGCACGGATTGGGGTTGGGCGGCTAACTGCTTGTTCTGCACTTTCTAATGTAACTCCATCGGAGGATGCAGTGCTTTCATGTGGTAGCTGTGATGTGGTGATTAGGCTTGTACTTTAGACAGGACATGCATCAGAGCCATCATCCCTCAGATTCAAACTAAATTGGACATTTTGCTCTAGGGAATAATTCTGTTCTACTCACATCTGACTGCTTGCTGCTTACCAGAGGGTAGCCTGACTGGCCCGATTAATCCTCATTTGAAAGTCTAGTCTAGAATATTACCTTCTCAGTAAATCCTTTCTCACCTTCCCCTTTTCTACCATATCTTCCTTGTTCTTCTCTATTATAGCAGTTAGTGATTTCTATTCTTTTTTTGCCCTTACTTTTGGAGGGCAGGGAGAGTGAGTTGGGCATTTTCATACACTTTATGTACAGCTTTAATGTTTCAAGGTCCTAATATAATGTCAGGCACATACTAAGTGCTTAGTAAAAGTGGAATGAATGAACCTGTCATTTGGGGTACCTCTTTGTAAGATAGACCGTGGTAGACTGGTCCTGAGTGAACAATGTTCCTGTTGTTTGGTGTAACTAAATGTAATTTATACCAGTCCATTGCTCTTTTTTTTTTTTCCTTCCTTAATGGAGGCACGAGGGATTGAACCCTGGACTTCTTGCAAGCCGAGCATGCGCTCTCTCACTGAGCTATACACCCCACCCACCAGTCCATTGCTCTTAAGGTATTTATCTTGCTCTGGAATACTACCTACCTCTCATCTGGAGAGTTCTGCTCAACTTTCTCCTTTAAAAATACTTTTGCAAAGCTGTTTTTCACTAGTGTATAACAGCAACTGTAATAATAAATAATACATCAAAAGCCAAAGGACTTTCTTCAGGTTTGTTTGTTGGTGTTTATAGTTTTCTTTTTCTTTCCCCTTTGAGATGTCTGTGTGTGAGAGGTGGGATGGGACACGCAGTGGTGGCAGCTGTATTAGTTTGAGGAACTAAGATGACTTTGAAGTGAAAGATTTAGTAACGATTTTAAAAAGAGTTTGCTTTAAATGCACCCTCTGGATGCAACTGTGGCAAAATAACATTGAGGTTTTTTTAAATGTATGTATGTTTTGTATTCTTATGTTTGGTATAATGAGTATTGTGTGGTATTTTTTGTTATTGTTGTTCTAGTTTTTATTGCAAAACCATTCTGTTAAATGTATAATCTATTGAAAACAACATAATTTTGAGGAATAGCTGCACTGCATATTTTCAGAACTGTTAATCTAGGGAGATGTTTGTTAATATGGGGATATTAGTTACTATTTTCCTTTGGGTAAATTTTATTTTAACGTATTACAAAATAACTTATGAATAAAGTAATTTATGAATTCTTATTAAAAAAGTCAAATACTACAGAGGTGTATCAAATTGAGTAAAAATCCCACCCCCTCCTATACGTATATACAGTCATATGTAGAACAGTATATTTATGTATGTAATATATGTCTATACATATATAGTGTATATACATCTAAAGCACATAAAATATCATTAAAAATAGAAATGTGACTTACGCAGAACTTTCTCAGATGTTTTTGTCACTTCAAAGCTCATCTTAGAAATCTTTTCCTATTAGTGTATGTATAATCTTTTTTTCTCCCATTTTTCTCAGTTCTGTGGTGATTCGTTATACACAAGTTCCACAATTCAGTCTCCTTTTCTTGGCCTTTCTCATTGTTTTCAGTTTTTTCCTACTTTGATTATTGCTGCAGTCACCGTGGGCATACTACGGGTGCCTTGGTACAAGTGTTTGGGGAGATTATATTTATAGAACTGGAGTTATAGGGGAAATTATGAAATACGTAATATATGTTTTGCTAAACAATGCCAAAATACTCTCCAAAATGCAGGGGTACTTTCTTATCCACGGTTATTTTAAAACCAGGATTTTGGTATTTTAGAGAAAGTACGTTTTTTTCCTGATTATACAATAATGTATATTCATTGTAGAAAATTTAGAATTGTAGAAATGCTAAAGAATAAAAAGAAAAGCTTTATAATCCTACCATTTAGAAGCAGACACTGTTGCTCTTTTGATACATTTACTTCCAGTCCATATCTTCCTATGCATAATTTTTATTGTGTTGATACTCAGATTTTCTTATTTAGCATTATAGCATAGGCATGTATATACCTGCATCGTTAGAAACACTGAAACACCCAAATACTTATTACCTCATTGTTTATTATATAGCACTAGCCTTACTAAACTTTATGTCTCTGTTTTATTTTGATATTTAATGTCTCTATTTTAGCAGTCATAAATAACAAGAAGTATTTTTCATGTAAAGCTTTCTCTGTATTTCATATTAGTCTCTTAGCGCATATTAAAAGTTATATAAATATTAGGTTAAATATTAGTAATGTTATAATGCATTTTGTTGCTCTTTGCCGAATTATTTCCCCACAAAGATTGTGCCAATTACAGTCCCTTCTGTAGGATTTAAGTATGCATATTTCAGCATTCCCATGCTGCTGCTGAAGGGTTTTTATGATGCTTGGAGGGCTACAATCCATTTCACTTCTATGAGTCTAAGAGTATTATTTCTTATTTGTTATAGGAACTTCAGTATACTTTTGGCTTAAAGTTTCAACTTGGGTTAAACCTCTTGAGCCTGTCAGTTCCAAAATTATTAGACACTTCATGATTATTTACTTACTGTGTAGTTTTATATGTGTTGCATGGTGTGGTGGGGGTGGGCTAACCAGTGATAAACTATAGAATTATATAAATGTTTAATGGTGATAATGAAGACTTAGACTCTCTCCCCAGAGAAATGCCATCTACATAAAATTTCCTTTAAACTTTGTTTATTTCTGCGTGATCCCCGAGGAGACCGTGTCTTCTGCATTGATTCTTCATACACCCGGGGTACCTCAGAGAAGTAAAAGGTGGGGGGTCAATATCTTGTTTACTTGCCATTTCCTCTCTCATACTTACCTTCTTTTTGTGACAAGCCAAGATTCTTTTGAAGCTCTTGCTGCTAGGTTTTATCACCTTCTTTCCTCTTGTTGCTGCCCTGACTGATCTCATCACTTTCTCATTCTGGGAACCTTCCAGTCAGTCTCGTGGCTCTCCTCTCACCTAACCCTTAACTTCAGTCATGGTTTTCATACAGCTCAGTTTTGAAGCCTAACCATCTCTTATAATGTTACCTATCTGCCATGATTATCCTAAATCTTATCATTACCAGATATTTCAGCTTTCAAAACCACAGAAATCAGACCTACTTCTGACTACAGCCCTGTTCCTTCCAACCAGCTTTCTCAGGCACTCTCTTAGCATCAGCACCATTAAAGCATTGATTTTCGTCCTTATCCACGTTCGATTCCTGGATCATCATTTTTCTTACAGCCTTGTGCAGATACTCTTGAAAGCCTTGCTCCTCTCTCTCCATCACACTAGCCTGGCAAGATGCCGTACCCTGTGTCAAAAATGATGTGTTGGAAGGACCCTGGCCACGTCAGGCGTTAGTCCTTGCTCTCATGCTGACTAGTGGTATAACCTTGGCAAGTCACTCCACTAATCTAGGCTAAATAAATGGTGATGTTTGGAATAGATGATCATTTTCTAAAACATAATAAACAATAGACCCAGATGTTACATGTTAACAACAACACAAAAAGAGTTCCACAGTCGAATGCGTTCGGCAAACACAGCATATTATTCCCTCTTACAAATTCACAGTGCATAATAATATCTTAAAGGCTCTGAGAACTCCTATAGGGAGAAAAAAAGCAATTTAACATTATTCATTTCAGCATTTGTCAACTATTTGACTATGGGACTTCACACACTTAACTCATAACCCACAGAGCTTGGGTTGCATTGAACACACTTTGGGGAATGTTGGGCCAGATTATCTTTGGCATTATTTATTTATGATCTTTAATTTTATGATTCTGTACTTAATTTTATGTGCTTGTTCAGTCACTAAGCATATCTAGGATATTCAGCATCTTGGAAATTCAGTGAGATGGATTTATGCTACATATCCCTCACCAATAACAGTGCATTGACAGTGGTCCTTCTTTAAGAAGTGTTCTTTTGAGCTCAGCAGTATTTTATATGCTGTATCAGAGAGAAAGAGAAACAATTCCTATGATTTATTAACTACAGTGTGGCAAGTAATCTTTATTCCACAGCCATCACTCATTGAAAATGAAGGTTTCTTTAAGACCTTCCTTCAAAGTCACTTAAATGAAAAAGTAGATACATTTGGAGGGGGAGTTCATATATATAAGAATTGCCAATACTTGCTTTGCATAATTTAGTGATTCTGATAGGTTGCTTGAGTAAGTACAAGTTAAACAGATGCATGCAAGTACAGGATTGTAAAGTTCAAAGGAAATGCAAACTTGATTAACAAAAGTCACTGTCAGAGACTAATTGTAATTCTGCAGCATGTGAATCCTTGAAAAATGTCCCCTAAAAGGTCAGCCAAAAGTCCTGCTTCTGTCTACTGTTCCCTTGAAGAGAATTTTCAAATTTAGATTTTTCTTGGCATCATAAAAGACAAGAAAGCTATGAGACATTAAAAAAATCTTTTATAAGTTAAAACAACATAAGATTGGTGAGAATGATAGTTGAGACTTTTCTGGTCATTAAGTAATAGAGCTTTAGCTTTTAATTAAGTTAGCTAAGGATACTACATGTGAATCAAAGCTCTTTAAGTTGTATACGTCCCCTTATTTATTGTTTCCTCGTTTCATTGTCTTAAATTTATTTTTTTGATCACATACTTCTAAATTTGACCCTTTTCATTATTAAGTTAGCATATTAAAGATTCATGAGGATGTTATTAGTTATGCATTTTAAAATAATTATGTTGGTTTTATTATAAATATAGGATATAATTCCCCAAGAGCATAGCAGAAATAATGAATTAGTGCTTAGATATTTTTCAAGCTCTAATGATTAAATGATTGCTTTAGTAGTGTAATTTTTCGACTCTACATAATTAATGACTCTGAATAAGCAATTAAATTATGTTTAATTTTGATAACTCTTATGATTAAATAATTACATATTTTGTTATTTCTAAAAATGAATTGTTTTCTTGGCTGTGATGTTTAGTTCTTACTTAATTTACTGATTTTTGTTTTATAGGAAACATTTTCTAAGTCGAACAAAAAGTCCATGACACAGTATGGCAAAATCTCTATCTGTTTATTACACAAAGAAGAATAAAAACTGTGGTCTAAAATACAAGATCAGTTACATATATTACTAACTGATTCACAAACTATACCAAGAGGATGGTCATTGATACTTTCTGAAAAGAAGTTCTTAGTGACATACTACACTTTTCTGTCTCTTTTGTCCTCTTATAAAATGTTCAACACTTCATTAATAACTTGAAGAGGATATCAAAGGCAGTTTCTGCAGATTTGCACACAGCACTTACCTGGTAGCAAAATATTACATTTTAGAAATAAATTCCAAAATTGGTCTATAAGGCTGTAACATTTGCATGAGTTATAGAAGAAGAAGTTTATGGCATCTTATTTTCTTCATGAAACCATTTGAGGAAATACTACATCATGATGAAGTGGGTTAGGAGCTGCTTTGTGGGGTAGGACTGAGGAGTTTTTATTCATTTGTCAAACCTGAGGGCTGACCCAGGTTCAGCTGCTCCTGTGCCCCAAGGCACTTACAGTAACAGCTGGAATAGATATACACACACATTCGTGATATTCAGTAGTAGAGGTGCTCTGTCAGAAGTAGCAGGTTTGCATAGAAACAGAATTAAAATCATTTTAACATGGGCATCACTTTGGAAGTTTGAGGTTTTAGTAACCTTACCACAATTTGACACTGTGGTGATGTCTTTAATGATAATTAATATTATCCAGAATAAGGCAGTTATATGTAGTACTGAAAGGAAAAAAGCTTAAGAATTAGGGCCATTCTTACAAACCCTAATTATGAAAAATTAATGGTGATGAAGAAGTTCCAGACCATATTATAGAAGAAATATTGAAAGACTATTTAGCCTAAGGAAGAGAGTACTTGGGGATATGACAGCTCTGTATTGATGCCTGCAGTTGCCATAATACATCTTTTTCCTATTCTGTGCCCTGCTGTAAGTGTCTAGAATATTTGTGAGAGTTAGTGCAACTTTCAGAATACCCTAAATTACAAACAGTGAGGGTATTAGGAACCTTAAAGCTTTCGCATTGGTATGTGAAACTTCCTTAGATTGGTCATGAGGAGAATTGCTTTAAACTCATTATGTGCCTTTGATTACACCAGAGGGGATATTTCCAGCTTTAGAAAGAAAAACATAAGGTATATTATATACGTATATGTACATATATCATTTATTTTCTTGCTACCAAGTAGGAAGAAGGTATATTCAACTTGATTCACCCTGGTAACTGAGTCAGTTCCTAAAGCTGTGGGAAGGCGCATAAGCTCCTTCAGGCCAGGAGGTATCATTTAATGCATCCTCTAATTCATAGTGCCCATTCTCTTGTTAATATACCAATGTGTATACAACCCACAACTACTTAGATTGGTGTTTTGAACTACAGTTCTGATGCCTGAATTCACCAAAGTAACACCAGTCAGTGTAATGTCTGCCTATGTTAACATCCTGATTCATGTTTAAAGTCCCAGGGAGAGTAATGACTTGATTCAGATGAAAGAACCTATCACAGGTACTTGGAAATCTTGAATATTCTGTGAGAAAAAATGTTGAAGTTTTGTATTTGCAAAAACCAGAATCAAGAGGTGGCTTCAGTTTGCTCCATGGTGTGTTTCTTCACTAACCCATATTTTGTACATCTTATATATGGGGAGTTGGCAGTTATGTTATGGTAAAAAAAAGTCAGCTTGAGAAACTTGTTACAATATGGTTAGAAAGCTTCTATCTTTATTCTTTCTGTAGCTATCTAAATAGGCTATATTCAGAACTTTTCTTCTTATTTCTCAAAAGGACTCTGCTAGTGAATTATTCTACCCCTAATGGACCATTTCTTGTCTCTCATTTATTACAGGCAGACAAGCTGACTTGTTAATATTTCATCATATAAAACTGCCAGAAAATACTCTTAGATAATTTTAGCACTTTTTTCTAAGCTTGTATTAAAAGCAAATATTATTGAGTAAATAGAAAATATGATTACCAAAGAGAAGAAACCAAATTAAATCAAATCCCTAACTTTTTGTTCTTTTATGTACATCTGAATGTTTAAATCAAAATGATTATAAAATGATTATTTTCCTATATTTTGCATGTATTTATATCACATAGCTTGAAATTGCCAGAAGGGTAATATTTGAATATGCATTGAGACATGTGTTAATCTTTTTATTAAAAAAAAAGTCAGAGCTTGCTCTTTCAACATTTTGTAATTATTCTTTCTGGAGCACTTTAATGAGATCATGTAATAAATACTCTTTATTATTGCAAAGCAGAGTTACGGAAAAAAACACGGCATATTCAAATGAATATTCTAGTAGTACTGCCAGAATAAATGTATGTTCTTAAAATGTGTTAACAAAACTTATATTCTTTGGAACGTGGAAGCATAATTTTCAAATTAAACTTTTACAAGACAGAATTAAGGCTATTTAATGGGGGAAAATAAATTTCTATAATACAGAAAGCTTAAATATGAGAGAAGAACTAGTCAAAGGTGTAAAATATAGTGGATATAATAATGAATTTAAAAACCTTAGTAAATCATGACTGTGCCATTTTATTAGACATTGTTTCATAAACTGGAAGACCTGGCAATCTGATAAATCTGCCTTTTAATATTCAGTGGTTAATTTTTTAAATAAAGTATTCCTTTGTCTTCTACTGCAGTAGTTAGCTAAATCTGTCTTCAGGAATGTGGAAGTCTGTAGTCATGGCAAAGTAATAATACAAATGCAAGTACAAAATTCTGGACTTAAATCTAGAATTATTATTTTAACCAAGTTCTTGATATAATTTAAGAAGAGAATTTTGAAGCAAAGGTGGATGGGTTGGGAGGTTAGTCATTTAACATATATACATTTCATTTATATGCCTTAAAATATTTATCTTATTTCTGTAAGGGCTGATGATGATTGAATGCTAAGAAAATAAAGTTTTTATCAGAAGTTCCGAGTTTCCTGTATATAATGGCAGTGTTATATTTAAAAATAACAGAACATTTTGAATCTTATGAAGTAGTGAAACTTGATGAATAAACAGGCTTTTATTTTGGTATTTAGAGATGTGTTCCATCAATATGTGGATTCCTTTCTTCTATTCTCTGAATAGCAGAAAACAATAACAATTTACAAATATTTTCATTCTATGGAGAACCATTTATGATACGTTTTTACTTGAAAGGTAATTAAGCATTTGGTTATTGCTTTTCTGTGAGTGATTAAAGAAAATACAATGCAACGATAATAACCTATGGTTATTTTAGCCATAAATCTCTTCCTCTTCCCACGATTCTCTATATTCTATTTATATTACGTTCACCATACTATAAGACATAGTGTCCCTTTATAAAGTTTGATCAAATCCAGTCTCCTTGCTGCATCTCACATAAGGCTGCAATGACTTAACCTCTTTTACCATCTATTAAATGGCATAGTATCAGTACTTGTCTTATAGTTTGTAGTGAGAATCAATGAAATAGTGCTTAACAAATATGAGTACATTTATATAAATTCAAAAATGTTAGATATCATTATTTTCCATTAAACTATGAGGTCCATAGGGCTTTGGTCTCTGTAATACTTATCCATGGCTCCTAAAATTGTGCCTTCCCATAGATGATATTTGTTAAATGAATCAGTAAATAAATGATTGAATGCTTTGTAGATTTTTACACTGTACCTTGCTCCTACTCGTTTTTGAGTTAGCCATTGAAAATATAAAAACATGCATTCCTTTTTTCATTTATGCTACAAATATTTATTGAGTAATCACTCAGAACAAGGATGCTTTCTGAAATTGTCAGTAGGTTAGGATACATTTAGTTAAAGGGTCATTATTTTCACAAATATATGCTGAGTACTTCTAGGTATGGGCCAGGTGTTGTAGAGAATGTTTCAGAAGGGACTCAGATTGGAAGCAGGGAAACGAGTTCAAACATAACACTGATAACAACCAGAGGAAATTACTTGAGATCTGACATCCGTGCAGCAGAAATCCATACATGTAATACTTTTAGCTAATACAGCCCTTATTTTCCTTTTTGGATGTTGAATTCTATACTGAAGAGTAAATATGAAGTAGAGGGTATAGTTTTTATGAAAAGGTATGCCTTCCCCCAAATATTCTCATAGAGTGTTTCCTTTTTGCCTAGGCAAATTTAGACCTTCACAATAACTGTCCTGTTAGAAGTATAAAATTAAAAGCAGTGATGCAGTGTCCTTTCTGTTATTCATCGTTACTGCTTCTGTCCATTCAGGCATCTGATGATTTGAGTGATAAAGTTATGAATTGAAAATATTCAATGCCCGTTACTTCCCAGGCTTGTAGTTCAACATAATTGGAAAGGACCTGAGTCTCTCCATCACTTTGACTCCAGGTTTACAAATCCCAAGAGAGGAATCTGAGATCTAGTTACCTGTAGCTTAGGGAGACTGGCCCTAGCACTTCTGAGATGAAGGAATTTGCTGATGTTTTGGACAAAGTGGTCCAGGTGATCTAAGCAGTCATTTATTTGTCTCCTGTTTTGAATAAGTAAATAAGTCTGCATATATGTATATATATATACAAGCAGACATTATTCATACATGCATATATTTATATGTGTACAAACGTATGTATCTGTATATATGTGATATGTGTGTATAGCTATATACATATACATATATAAAAATGTATTACACTGTGCCATTTTACTAAATTTCTATTTCTAATGTACTTTATGTTATGAATTGTTTCCATAGTAAACCTGGTAAAAAGCCCATTTAGTTGTTTAGAGATTTATATATATGGATTAAAAAAGATCAATGACCATTAGTATGTTGTCTGTTGCATCCCAAGGGGGTGTCTCAGTAGGTAGCTTTACCTTTCAAACTGTTTTTGTATAAATGCCTATTTTAATTTACTTATGTATTTTTTAATCATTTTTGTATAATTATCTAAGTTAGTTACTGGCAACTTTGAGGATAAAAGGGAAGCAACTTATTTTGTTTTTCCATACATTATTTTAATGTTTACATTTAGGTTTTGATATTAAATTTGTTAAAGGATAATAGGTAAGGAAGGTAATGTCACTCAATTTGACCTGTGACATTACTGGATGTGATTAGTGAGGGTTACAAATTTAAGTGGTAGGTAAAAATGTGAACCTTCTAATTCTGTTTTGAGAAGTTGTGGTTCCTTTGGCAGGTTTATTGAAAGAAGTGGAAACCTTGGAAAATTTTGAAAAGTATTTATGATTAGATTAAGAAGTATGAACAAAATTTTGTATAGTTTAAAAATAATTGGTGGCTGTGGTGTATTAATAGTTAAAATTAACATAGGAAAGATGTAACTTAAAAATGTATCACAATGGGAGAAGTTCTCTTCTAGATTAAAGCATCATTAAAAACTTATTTAAATACTGGATGTAAACCATTATTTGTTCCTTTTTGAAAAAATCAGCAAGTAAACCATGATAAATTGGATAGTGGGTGATATTAAATAGTGATTGTTAAATCAAGTGTGAAAGTAGAGTAGTGGTTAAATAGAAAGCATTCTCATTTTTTAGTAATTGGAAATGAAAGGCATTTTGTGTATAGTTAATTTGAAAATAGTTCAGCCTCCTCCCACCATCCCAAAAGAGATGAAGTGGGAAGATATTTAGCAGTTTCCAAAATGTAGATGATGGGTATAAGTGTGTGCTTTACCTTTTTCTCTTTACTTTTCTGATTGGAATTAGTTTTTTGTGAAGTAATAAAGTTTATCACTATGGTTCTCTACTTTTCTTTCTAATACCACAAATGGGTTTAATAGCCCCATTTTTATTGTCTGGATAAAACCTACTCCCAGCCATATTTTGTATTTTTGTCTCTCTCCTTTTCTCTCAGAAACATATACCATATAAATAATAACTGTAATACCACATATTTATTGGTTGCTTGCTGTTTGCCGTGTAGGGTCTAAGTGATTGACTTCTGGGAAACCTTTGAATCCTCACAGCGAGCCTATGATTTAAGTAATGACGTATTGCCTTTTCATAGGGGAACAAACTGAGGTATAGAGAAGTCAAGTGGCTTGTCTTTGATCTCACAACTAGTCATTGGAGTACTGGGGATGGGATCCTTGGCTGTCTGTCTACGTTGCTCATGCTACTAACCATTGCACTATGCTGCTTCTGTAGAATTATTTATTCCAAGTACTTGGATGTTCCAAGTATTACAGTACATATACCACATTACAATATAAAATGGACTGAAACAAAATCTTCTAAGCAAAAATTATGTTCAGGGGAATATAAATAATTATAGAAATGAAGGAAGGGTTAATTTGAGAAGAAATTGTAATGGCTGAGATTGTTTATTTGGGAAATAAAGCATGGTGGCATATATTACAGACTTTATATAAAGTCCGCTCTTCCCCGAAGTTGGTAAGACTTTTCTTGATGCTTTAGTGACCCAAATAAAATTCAAACTTTGAACTCTGACTCAATAAGCTATTGTAAGATATATAAAATTTTCAAAATTATTAATCAGGAATGTGAATGATCTACCCATTACCTCTGGGTTCAGAGAGGCCAGGACAGTGGGTTCTGAAGAAATTAGCGTGATTTATTAGTAGTTCCAAGTCGTATTCATTTCAATTTATCAGCGTGACCTTGCTAAGACTCTTTAAAAAGCTTCCAGTGTTCACCTTGAGTCTCTGTTCTGCTTTGGTTTGAACAGTGGTATAGTTTTATGGCTTTTTTTCTCTTTTCAGTTTATACTTGCTAGAGCAGGTCAGTCTCTGGTTTCAACTTTTCCTTCTGTCACAGTCTGAATTGATTGGAATATTTAAGGTCAATGGACCAGAATAATTTGTCCTTGGCCCTTTCTGGAGTTTCTTAGAAGTAAAGATATAAAGACTAGGTTCATTTTTTAAAAATAGGAGCATAGAAGTCTCCTTTCTGTTACCAATTCTTTAAAGGCCTGATGGGTAATATTAGACAAGACATGTAACTAAGTAAGTTTTGACGTTCTCATCTGAAAATTTGGTAAGATGAAATCTAACCTGTTTACTGTTCAGAAATGTAAAATCAAGTAAGATAAAACATTTTCTTAAGCTACAAATGGATCCCATATCTGTGTGCATTATATTATTATTATAATTGATTCTTATTAATATTCCTGTATTAATTTTAAGCCTCTTCCAAAAAGACTTCCTTTCAAGGATATGCATTTTGCTCTTAGAATATATACATATATATATTCTGTATCTGTAACATATATTTTTTAATAATTTTGTAATCCTTAAATAATCATGAGGCGTTATTCACCACACAGAAATTGAGATGGCTCCTATTACAGAAGCACAGCAATTGTGCTTACTTTAAAAGCATTTCCTAAGTCCTCAGATAAAGAAGGTACATACCAAAATCTGGACACCCCCGATGGTAAAATAGAAAGGTAATAGATAGGTAATATCTTTAGAAAAGTGGTAATTTGAAAATTAAATTGGGTGTTTTTAATTGGTGGATGGCATGCAGCTGAGCTCTTTGTGGCCATGTCTATCTGGGCAAAATGTGCCTTGGCAGCGCAGACACTGGCCCACTCTCCTTAGGATATGTATGTATCTATGTAGTTTTTTGGTTGCTGGCCATTTCACCTATGAGTTATGTACCTAGCAGAGAAGAAAAGGAATGACACATTTTTAATAAATGTTGGTTAAATGAGTGAAGAATAAATTCCACAAGTTTTTGTTTCAAGGGTAGTCCTTTGGCTTCAGACATAATGTTCATAGTGATATTCAAGTTTTGACGTGTAATCCTGAGTCTGTTAATGTGGTATTAATTTGTTTCTTTTTTAAAATTAGTAGTAATAATAATTTAATGATTCATTTTTGATTAGATCCACACAAAGATCTGTATACAGATGCTATTTCTGTAGGAAAGCTTTGATACTAGATCCTCATATGTAGAATGTGATATTTACAACTGGTAAATAGAGGACGTTATACACTTTTGACCACAATTTTGTTTCTTTTATCTGTGATAAATTCATTTTCTTTTCTCTAAAAATAGAAGAACATTTGGCACTCCTTTGGCAGATTACCCACCTATTAATATTCTCATTGATATGTAGGTAGATTTCTGCATTCCAAAACAATGATGTTGGAAACAAGTGCATTTAAACCCCAAGAAATATTTTTAAGTAGAATTTTCCTCTGCAAGATACTTAAGACTACATCAAATGTACTGTGTTCTGGCACCTCATTAGTGAAATGGTACATTGTTTCTGTTAATACAGTAAAAGTGATTCTACACAGTAAGAGGAAGAATCCAAGATTATTTTTCTTCAAAGAGGAAAAAAATTCAGTTATGTAACTAATGACCATATACAGTAGCTTTTTCATTTCCATTATTCTAATCATAGTTCTTATTCCATTTTGCAAGCATTTGTAATACTCTAGTGAAGCAAACACAATTCATTCCATGTGATATTTGACAAGGTCACTGCATTAAATAGCTTCTTCAATTTTTGCTTCTTAATTTTCTTTGCTTAGTTTCAGTTTAAATTAAAAACAAACATTAAAATTTTCCTTGCAGTTTCTCTTCGTAAATAAAATGGCTTGCAAATGCATTTTATCATTAATCGTTAAGAAAGAAAAAGATAAGCGTGAAAAAACAACCAATTAAAGTACCATGACTGCAAAGGCTTGCCCTGAAATGTTCTGTATTTTTCTGTTTGAAGCAATTGGTGAGAACTTTTTCCTCCCTGAACACTTTAAACTGAATCTGAACTTACTCATTGGTATTTGGCAACTTGCTATTACACTTTTCACAAAATATAGTAGTTTATATGTATTTTTTCGATAAAATGTTAGTGAGATTATATGTGCAAAGTGATTTAATCAGTCAATTAAAGTGGCATTGATTATAAACATTGTCATCACATATTCAGTTCGTTACCCACTGGCATTAGGAAATTTTAAAGTTTATTTTATCATGTTGCTCTGGGGAAAGTAATGACCCATAGCTGCCTTTTATCAAATAATTACGTTTTCTGATTTTACAATATGAGTATACTAAATTAACTGCTTATTAAAGGTTAGTATATATTTCTCTTTGTATATGAGGTTAATTAAAACAGTAGTATGAAATAAGAAAGCTTTTTTAAGGGCATGACTTTTGGTATAATTAGAATTAAAGCAGTAGAATTTTTTGAGTTAAACTGAATGATAATAGTAGACCTGTTGCTTTCTTTCTGTTATCATATTAATGCATTTCTGTTAAGAAGCAAATAAGAAAAGAGGAAAATGAGAAATTTTGATTTACGAGGTCACCAATTTTTAAAATATTCAATTTATTTTATCCTTTTTATAGCTACTTTTGAAACAATTTTAATAACTACGTATTTTATCTACCTTGGTTTCCTGCTTTATTTTGTTCACATTGTATTATAATTCTTAAGACCGTTTTACACTTTTCCTATTGAGAATGGTTTCATTTAAGCATCAAGACCCACATTTTTCGTAGCAATGTAACATTAATACCCGGGGAGCCTCTTGGTGAATATGCACAGTTATAACAGTTTTCAGGTAAATGTGAAAGTTGTTTAAAATCAAAAAACACCGATCTGTTTGGGGAAAAGCAAAAATGAATGAAGAACCCAAAGAAATGATACTTAATATGTGCGAAATGGAACATTTCTATGACAAAAATTAAAATAAATCAGAAGCAGTTACTTACAAATGATATGTGAAGGAAACTTCAAGGTTTAAAGAAGAATATGGCCCAGTGGTTAAGGTACAGACTTTAGAACCAGAATGACCGATTACGGACAATTAGCTTCAGCATTCTCACAGGGCATTATAAGTCGTTGCGGTCATGAAAAGGACTAGTAGAATTGTCCTGCTTCATCCTCTTTTAAGCCCATTTCCATGTGGCTCTAATCCTTACCATTCTGCCAGAACTCTGTTTCAATATTCATGTTGTTAAATTGAGAGATAAATTCTAAATTCTCATCTTACTTGATCTTTGATGCAGTTCATCTCTCCTCCTTGAAACACTTTTTTCAGCTATCTTCCAGGTCATCCCATTTTCCTAGTTCCCCTTGTATTTTTCTGCCATCTCCCTCAGTTTTCTTCAGTGGTTTCTTTTCATCCTCCACAGTGTATAAATCTTGGAGATCCTCAGTCTTTGCTTCTTGTCTGTCTTCTGTTTACATTGACTCCCTTGGTGATCTTTTAGTTTAGCATTCAATGTTATCTAAATCCTGATTACTCTTGAATTTTATCTCTAGCTCAAACATTTACACCAGCTCTAGGCTCAGATATGTGGCTACTTTCTCAAATATCTCCACTAAGATTTTTATTATATATCTCCAGTTTAATATATCCCAAACTAAACTTTCTTTCTTTCTTCACACCTAAAATGAATTTTTCTGAAGACTTTTACAGTCTCAAAAATGGTGACACTTTACTTTCAGTTGCAAAAGTAAAAAACACTGACTTCTCTGTCTGTCATACTTCATAGGCAATTCACAGCCAGATCCTATTGGTTCTGCCTTATTTACATTGAGAATCCTCCCACTTCTCACTGATTTCACTGCCACCACCTTGTAACCAAGTCAACCTCCTCACTCACTTGGATTATTGTCATTTTTCTAACTCATCCACCTGGCTCCCTATAACCTGGTCTCAACACAACATCCAGAGTCATCTTTTAAAAATATAAGTCATATCATTTTCCTCCTCTGCTCAGACTCTTAGAGCGGTATTCTACCTCACTGGGTACAAGCCAGAGTATGGGTAATAGCCTACACAGTCCCACCAGAATTAGTGTGGAGGTCTCCCCGCCACTCAGCTGTCTGGTCCCTCCTGCCATTCTGCCCTCAGTCAGGCTGCTGCAGCCTTTTAGCCTTCCTGCTGGGATTTAAATGTCCTTTTTAGCTCTTGCCTGAGGGCCTTTGTACTTGTTCCCTCTGCCTAGAATGCTCTTGCTATAGATACCCACGTAGCTTGCTGCTTTGGTTCCTTCAGGTCTTGTACTCAGATGTCATCTTCTCAGTGAAGGATTCTTTCATCATACTGTCTAAAAATGTGAAATCTTTAACCCCTCCAACCCCCAACTTTTTTTTAAATCACAGCACACTGTGAAACATACCCTGTACTTTACTTATGTTTTGTTTTTGTTTCATGGAGTTAGGAATATTGGTTTTATTCATTACTATATTCTCACTACCTAGAAAAGATGCCTAGAACATAGGACAAGCTCAGTACATGTGCAGAATTCATTAAATATTTTTTGAAAGAATGAACTTTAAAACACTTAGTACATGTTCAATTTAGAGTATATATTCTTATTATCATGTTCTTGTTTTCGTTACTATACCTAATACATAGTATTATGTATGGCATGGATTAGTCTTTATCTGCAGTATTGGCTTTTTAACTGATATTGCTTGGAACCTAGACAGTTTCATATTGTAATTTTAAAGATTGTAAATATTTCTAAGAAATATGAATACAGTTTATGATATTCAATCCAATGTAAAAGGGACAATTTATTAGGTGTCGAAATCCTAAAAAATGACCAAAATCATTATAAAAGATGATATATGTAAAATTTCTAAAGAATTTGAGATTAGTTAGCCTGAAGAAGAGAAATGGCAGGCTTTATGTATATGACAAAGGGTACTGACCAAAGAGTTTCAACAGCTAGCAAAAACAGAACAAAGAAAATTAAGAAGCGGTGTTTGGCCCAAGCAATAAAAATTTCCTGTCAGATAGAGTTGTTAAATATGAGCATATGTTACTAATAAAATTTTCTTTCCATGATAATATTTTTTTAAAAGAAAGGCTTTTTCCTGAAAAGGATCTATAAACTCTAAGAGGGATTTGGGTTTTAGGTGAGTAAAAATAGCTCTTGGACACAACATCCTTCAGTGGACGTTTCTCTCTTACAGTAAAAAATACCGGAGGCTAAAATCCTTCAGACATTTAATGAGCATCTTTTTGTTGTATGCTCAAAACTAGAGATGAAATATTTTTGCATATGTAGTGAACTTTCAAATAGCTCTTCCCCTGGTGGTTGGCAATGTCACGTAAATAGCGATTATAATAATAGCAACTAAAATGTATGTATCAATATCACCAGTGAGCATGTGTCGGTGTTATTTCCTTTAGTTCTCCCAACAGTGCTGTGAAGTAGACACTATTTTTATATTAATATTCATACCAGGGAAGATAGAGAGAGTAGGAGGGACCGCAACCCACCAAAGGCCATGAATCTGATAGGCAGGAGGCCCAGATGTAAGCCCACTGCTCCTTAACCTGTTCTACTCTTCCCAGTAGACAGTAGAATGCCGTGAGCCCTGCATGATATGGGGAACACAGCTGCTTGGGTTGAGTTTTTACTAATCCTATGACTTCCTGTGACTTTTTAAATGCTTTGGCCTTCATTTCTTACATTTACAAATTGGGGAGAATTATGTTACCTATATCATTTGTGAGGTGAACAGTGCCTAGCATTTAGTGAATATTAATAAGTGTCAGGGATCAGAGAAGAATAGCCACATGTGATGAGAAGAGAGAGGGAAGGTTCGTTTTGACTTGATGGCCTGATTGTCAAAAGCTTTATTGAAATATCTGCTTTTGATTTGAGCCTTGGAATGTAAACAGCATTAAGCCAGCCAGGGAACGTAGAGAGCAAAATGAAATGGTTAAGAGAGTATGGGCTTTGGGGTTAAACGGCCTTGATTTCTAGCCCAGATCTTGCCAATTCCTAATAAATTTCTGTGTCTCTTCTGTGATAGCTGTCCTCATGACGTTGGGAAGATGAGTGGCTGCATGCAGAAGGGCCTAGAACAGGGCCTAGCATATAATAAAGTTAGCTGTTTTTATTATGGATTTACTTGTATTTTAGGACAAGTACTCTGGAAGCAATAAACAGTATAAATTGGCAGAAAGAGAACAGGAGATACAGAAAACTATGATTGATTTCTATAAATTAAAATTAGCAAAAATGTTATAAATGTTATTAAAAATACTACAGAGCTTAGTGTTTTCTATGTATGCATAGAAATATGCATACAGTATAAAACATACATATTCAGTCATAAAATTGAAGACAAATATACAGAAACAGTTAAAGGAGTTATAAAATTAACTGTGTGAGCTGAAGTACAGAAGTTCTCTGGGGACGGATGCAGTTTCTTTTATGCTACAAGGATATATTTTGAAATGCTATTTTATATATATATTTCTTACATATATGTATGTAAGAAAAAATGATTGCTTCCTATGTACTTCTACTATAATAAATCCCAGTGTCTTTTGTTAATGTCTGTTTTTCAAAGCTTTGTATAGCCATTTACCAATGACATTCTCATCCTCCCATATTGTAATTCAGAGCGTAATAGACTGACACCAGTGTGTCATGACTAGGACTTAACTACCTTTTCCCCGAGTTTGAATTCTGTATAGTAGATACAAATGTCTAGCTTGAGGAATTTAAAATATTTCCTTCAGAACTTTATATTGAAAGCCTGTGAGATTAGCATGGCCGCTTCTCTAGGTAAGCAGTTTGTTGGTATGAGTAGCATTTGTCCTAACTAACATTAGTCTTAGAGGAGATTATTGTGATAATCATCATGTAAGCCTAGTGGAACTCTTAGGGATGTTCTAGCTTCCTACTCCTGTGAGGGCAATTTCTCATTTCAGTTGTTGAAACAATTACTATATTCAAATTATTGTAATTATTCTTTCTAAGACTATAGGAAAAAGTTATTAGTATTAATATAACTAGTAAACTAAATTAATGAATTACTTAAAGGATTAATATAAGCTTGATAAGAAAAAAAGTGCATAATTTTACCTAAAATGCCATGCATTTTTATATCTAAATGTTATATGGTATAGTCTTACTCCAAAAGACTTGAAGATAAAAGTTTCATTTAAGTACTTTATGATGGTGTAGTACAAAATATCATCAGAAGTGATTACTAAGTGTTCTTTTTTATTTATTAAGAAAGAATGCATTGATATTTTGTCAGGATTCCTGAGACAAGGGTTTCAATTAAAAAAAATCAAAGTCAAATCAAAAGCTAGTAATATTTGGCTATGTAAGATTTTTTTTTCAATGTTTGGAAAAATTTTGCCCTTTGTTTTTACTCTGGTAAGTTTTCTTCTTGTAGTGATACTCGCTTATTTCTTGAATGGCTAGAATTGTGAGCACAGGTTATGATGTCCAGCATAATATTAGCATGTCATTTCCTTCTTTACTTTTTGCATATTGTAGATATATATTGTCTTATAGCTCTGCCCTTTAGTAACTTGTTCATGTTGTTTACATTCTCTATGCTGTAGATGCCTCCTCTGTTGAACAGTGATAATGTTATTTACTTTATAAGTTAAGATTTTAAAAAGCTTATGTATAAAAACCATTAAATGTATTTAGACCTTAGTAGCTAAAAATGTTGTGCCTGTTATGTGCTAAAGATAGCTCTAGGTTTTTCATGGGGTTTACTTTCTAAAATCTCAGTAGTACTTTAAGATAGTTCATAATCCCAATTTTATAGATGAACAAGTTGAAGCACAAACAATTTAAGTAATTGAAGCTTGCACAGTTAGTGTCAGAGTTAAAATTTGTAATCAAGCAGCCTGTTTCCAGAGCACTTTGTTTTTTTCACTGTTATTATTTTATTTTTAGATATTATATTTATGTATATAATTTGTGATAAATGATTGGGGGAGTGGTCAAACCATTCAATAAATGATATATTCTGCCTTCTACAGGTTTGTCATATGGTGGATGATACATGAATTTAGTTTGTAGGATAAATGAATGAACAAATAAATGAAGCCATTAACATGGATGGATACTCAAAGAAAGACATTCTAAACGTGGGTCACCATATGTACACACAGGTTGGCGTTAGAGATGAGGACAGGGCGTTTGAGAGATCACCAAAATTTGGAAATAATAATAGTTACTGTAATGTGACTTGCAGTACTTTTTCCAGTAGTAACCATACTTTAATGGCATCATCAAATTTTGAACAGCTGTGTTTTGCACAGTATTATAATAGATGTAATAAACAATAATTCTGCACTCATGTCCTTAAAACTGTTCTAGCAATTATGACAAACCTTACTTTAGCCTTAGATTGAATTTCTAGAGGGAACATTAAGCAGTAGGAGATTCTCTAAATGACAGCAACACAAAATGGTTGTCTGGTCAAGAGAATGGAAGATGAGATGGGCATTATAGGCTAATATCATTATACCCAAGCCGTAAGGCAATGGTTATGACATTATGATGATCATGCGGATACCATTGCGTAGGTGTCCTCCTAACTGAAGTTGGTTGCTCTAAACAGGGAAGGAAACAAAAGGTAAATTTTTACTGTTGACTTTACTTGACTATTTGACTTTGGAGATCACAATGCCAAAAAAAATCCAACTTCAATACAGTCTGTACTCAGAAGTTTAAGTGATTTTTGTAAAATGCAAAATCTACTTTTCTCTAGCTCTACAGAGACTGCTGAAGAGACCAATACTTTGGGAAATGGAAAAAGTGTAGAGGAGACTCTCAGCAAACACAGGCTACTTCATATTCAAGATCATTTGAGCTAAACTGTCTCAAAAAGAATTACATCCTCCACATACTGGAAGCAAGGGAAATGCATCCTTGGTGCCATTCCTGCTGTATGTTTTCATGTGGTCCAGGCGTAGTTCACAGTGGTCCTGTTGCATGTCAGGACCTCAGTTTTCGAATCAACAGAAGTTTTGAGGGCATGCTTTATAGCAGCAAACCTAAAGTTGCTTTTGATTCAGCAGTAAAAGCAATTCCTGGAACTCCTCAAGCTTTGCACCAAAATACTTTCTTAAGTGCATAGAACTGTAGAACACCACTTAATATCTTAGCAGCTGCAAGTATTAACCAAAAACTCATTTTCCTTCTCTTTTCTCTCCCCTTCCCAAATAACAGAAAACAAATGAGTATTTCTGGTTTGTACAGTCAAATTCTTATAATGCCTGCAACATTTTCAACAAAGGATGAATATACACTTATGAGAATAATGATGAAAGGAGGAAAGATGATACTTGTTGAGCTTACAAAAGTTATTATCTCAATTCTGTTGTGAATTCCATTCACTTTCTCAACACATTAGACTACTTATTAAATAACTAATTTGAACTAGGGTTTAAAATTTACAATCTGATGAAATATCAGCTACTTTCCTTGAAAATAGGGTAGTACTTTGAGGGGGGAAAATTGACTTTTTTTTTTTTTTAAAGAAATGATGCTACTTAATTGCTTTATTTTAAAACAACTCTTTTCCTTCCAATATGTATAGAATCACTAGAGATGCTGAAAAGGTTCTAGATTTCTGTAAAGCCACAATTTTATGGAATATTTAAGTGGCAGTAATTTGGCTAACTTCATCATTAGCCGCGCAAGCATCATTGTCTACTGACACATTATAAAGGCACAAGTGGAATGCAGCCTGGCATGCTGCTGTCTGTGCTGAGTTTTAATAGTGCATCTGCATCATTTTTCCCAGTGGAAAAAAACAGGATGTCGCCTTGTAGGTTTTTTTTTTTTTTAACTACTGTATAATAAAATATAGCCATAATAAATAGAATCTAAATAAATAAAGCAGATTTGGACTGAATCCATTTTGCCTTCATCACTTAGTGTAGCCCAGGCTTTTAAGTAGTTGTGTATCCTACATTGGCTTAATTAGATCAAATTGCATTTGACTTTCTTTGACTGCAGTGAAGTAGAGAAAGATTTTATTTTTATTTGTCATTTAGGTAATATTTTCAGTATATTTTCCTTTGTATTCACTATGCTATTAACATAGTTTGTCCAGATTGTAATCTAAATTGTGCTTTGATTAAGTTAGTTGACCTCTTAAGCAATTTTTGGTATTGTTTTGTTGTTACTGTTATTATTTGTATCCCTAATGTTGATAATTAAATAGCTCCAAACCAAGATGTTGTACATTGTGAAGAATTTTCACAATTGGCTCTGAGGGTCCTAGGAGCAGGAGTAATGTCTAATTCACTTTTTGTAGCTCTGTTAGCTAACCTAGCTTCAGGTTTCCTCTGGTTTTGTTTATTGGATTGATTATTGAATGAAAATGACTATGAAAAGTTTTCTTACTTGAAATCTAAATAGATACAGAAGTTTGCCTTTTTAATGTATTCTAAATTTTCATCCATTTTAGTAGAATGGAGGTTAAATTACAAGTTGAAATACTGAAATTTAAAAGCTTTTGCCTATTAGTAGGAATTTTGCCAAGGATTAGAAGAAAAAAAATCAATTTTGAAGGGTGAAAAAGATTTCAGCCAAGTTTTTCAAACTTTTTCTCTCCTACTCTTCCAGAAATACCTTGTTCATCTTTGATCTTGATTTTTAACTGTGATATGTATAGCTTGCCATTCTTACAGTTATAACAGGGATATAATAATCATGTAAGAGGGGATAGGTATATGACTTTTCTATAAAACATGGTCACTTAGATTTCAGTGCTGTCTTGAAGAAATATGTGATGTAAAACTTTATTTTCATTTATAGTTATAAATAAATATATATTTGCATGCTTTGTCTCATATGAATATGAGGATTTAACTTTATTTGTTAGAAGAAAAGTAGAAAAGAACTAGAAAATATTTTTATTTTAACAGTTAGTGTTTCCTTTTATCCCTCCTAAATCCATACTTCAAAGTAAATTCTTTCTATTCAGTAACAATGGAAACTAAATTCAATACCAAGTAAGTTTAAAAAAAACAATATTTTAATTCAATGGTCTCAGTTTTTTTTGTGTTATGTTACATTTTTTCCACCTGTTATCTGTGAAAAATACTATTTCAGTTTGATAGACCTTACTTTTGATTGCTTAAGCAATGCTTATTACTTTTAAAATATCTGTGGATACGTACTCTTTCTCCCCAAAAAAACCAATTAAAAAAAATTCTATTGGACATTATTTGGAAGGAATGATGTGAATTTTCCCCCACATGGGTACATGATATATAAATAGCTTAAAATGTGGGTTTATGTGTTTTTCTTTTTATGTACATAATTTATGGAAATAAAATAGATGTACTTAAAAGTAAGGTACTCCAGAGATGTGTGTAAAGCGTATACATATGTATACACATACTTTAAACTTTATCAAGGGTGTTAACTTTTAATTGTAATACCAGCATAATTTGACTTTATTGATTGATGACCGGTTTGAATTGTGCATGTGTAAGAAATCAGTTATATAGAACCTTGTTTGGGCAAGGTGTTCTTTGCACACAGAAAACTTCCTGAAAAATTGAGGCAAATATCCACCCAATTAAAGTGGCCAAACTCCACATGTTTGGTAGTTCAGTTTTTGGTTTTCCTCAGAACTTTAGGTATTTGTGGTGGTGGTTTGTCTGTCAGTATGTCAGTGTGCTGTCTCCCCTGATTTCTATTTGAAAGAACTCTATAGAAAATAAAGAATAACTAAGTGTTAATTGAGGGCCTCTCCATGAGTCAAGTTCATTGAAGTTTAGTGCAGTGTGACTTTTTTCTTTTTTTAATGTATTTCCTGATTAAGGATTGTACATTAGATTGATCTGATTTCCAATTGGTGGAGTCTCAAATAAGGCACTGATTACTGTGGCATATAATGCACATCAATTTGAAGATCTCAGTACTCCAGATTTTCTGCTTGAAATCTTATACAAAATGAGAAGTAAAGCTTCATGCAATGAACTACAGGCAGTGTAAGAATGGGACAGAAAAAAAAAAAAGAGGAGAAAGCAAAGTAGCAGTGCAGTGGAAATCTGATATTTGATATGTAAGCTAATCCCTTTTAGTCCTGCAGCCTGATTTTTTTTTTTCACTACTGCAAAAGCATTTCTTTCTTTCTTTCTTTCTGGTTTTTGATCCCACACCCTGCCCCCTGCACAGCTGGAACGTGCCCAACAGACTTTGGCAGAGGTCACTTCTCAGAAGCTTTTTAAACTTTAGTTAGAATACATTTATTGATTTTTTTTTTTTTTAATGACCAGTGGAATGAGGATTTTTGGAAAAAGCTCATCTGAGACTCAGTGTCTGATTTGGCAATCCGAACTCTCTTAAACCTTTGAGAACACTTCATTAGACGCCAGGTCCTCATATTGAGTAAAACTCTGTGCGGATTCTGGCATATTGTATTTTCCTTGGGACTGATATCAGCTGACAATTTGGCCTCATAGACATGGGAGATGAAAATCATCTTTCTAGAACTGACAGTCAGAAACTCCTTAAGTATAAAAAGTCCAGGAATTCTGTTTTAAAAAATTCATTTGTTAGCCTGCTGAAAATATCTGGTAGTATGAGTTGGCACAATAAATTGTTCTTAGGGAATTTTCCTTATATGTAATTGTTTGAGATTAATCTGTTTTATTTGTCTTAATCATCCGTGAAGGGAGAGTACATTTTTGTGAACAGAAAACCCGGTAATTAAGGATAGGACAATGTTTAAAGAAAAATACCTTTTCAATGCATTTTAAGGTTTCTTATTTAAATTTCAAACATGAAATAAACACAAGATTTCCTACATCCATAATTCTGAGATAATTCCCATATGAATCAGCAAGTGTACTCCCTGAGTTATTCTGGGTGATACTGTTCTAGCACCTGGATTTCAGGTTAGGTTCCGGTGTCTGTTTGGCTGGTGTCAAAGGAGAGGAGATGGATCGATGGTAGACTGTTTAAAATAATACACATTGAAAGTTGATTATTAGGCATTTTATTTCAAAATTACTTAGAGATCATTTAAATAGCAAATAACTCCATTACATTCAAAATAAATTAATTCATATGCAACCTTTGAAATATACATATGTATAAAGAAAAAGGTAGCTATATCTTTTCTTTATGTAATCCATCTTAAAAAAAGAGGAAATATTATAAGTTTTAAAATGTATGTTCAAAGAAGCAGTAGCAATCAGTATCACTTGGTTGAGGTACATTTTAAAAATTAATTGTATATAATTTATGAATTGTAGTTTCCTATGTTAACAGGAATTGTGAGACCCCATTTTTCCTAACTCTTCTGTATTTAAAAAATACTTACTATTTAAAATTTGTAATATTGCTACTGAAGTTGAAACAGATGAACATTGATCTAAATAATCTTCACAAATAAAACTCCTTAAGTACTAAATTATTGTTATATTTTCATTACTTATAATGCAAACTGTTCAAATTATTTTAAACCATTCTGCCATAGACATGTAAACATGTTTTTTTTAACAGTTAATACTATGTGTTGTAAGTAATAAGGTGGATTTCAGTGTGTTCCACCAGAGAATGTTTATTTTAAATTATAGAGTAGGCAAATTTTATTTTAAATGGAAGAAGCTAGATAACTCCTATTATCATAGAATTTGGAAACTACAATTAGGATGCAGGTATGTTATGTATCATTATAGTTAAAACATAGCCAGTTTTGAGGGTTAAAAACACAGGTTCAATTGGATGATTGCTTTTTATATTGACAAGTTGAGAGCTGTTTCTCAGGCAGAGAAAGAAAAGAATGCACATTGTTGAGGAAATAATCTTCCTGGAGGCTCACCAACTCTTCTTGGAGTTAGAGCCACAGGCTGCTGACTACTTGTAATGCAGAAGTGTTAAAGGAGAGCGGGAAGCCCTTCTGCCCCCAGTCATTAATCCATCCTGCCCACACAGAGTCTCCATTATGAACAGTCTTTTTCTGGGTTCTAACCTTCAGTAGTCACGCCTGTTGTATATTTGACCATCTCTTCTCCCATCATAGGAAGCGTCTCATTTTCCTGAGAATGACAGAATGCTTGAACTCTTTCTGACGCTGAATTATTCACAGCGAGTTGCATTGTCTCCCTTTTGATAGGGCAGTACCTGTGTGGTTCCTTATGTAGGAACAAGGTAAAGCATGTGAGTCAGTCCCAGGCAAAACCTGAAGAAGGAGGTGCTTGTGGGTATGAAATCTTTGGCTAGTTTTGTATACTTGGGAGAGAATAATGTTCTTGCTTGTTAGTATCTTTATCAAGGCCAAAGAATACAGCAGAGACAGACCCGTGAAGGAATTGCCACTTAAGTACAGTGCCTTAACCAAGATGAGAAGTTTGGTGTTACAGATGCTGTGAACCTCTGACTAATCAGGACATTACCATTTCTGGGGGGCAGAAAATATCTTTGTGTAATTGAATTACAAACTAAGTAAAAGGCCCATTCTTTGGTTTTGATTTTAATAAATAAAGACTGTTCTCTATGAGGGTGAGAACTTTGTGTGCGCTGTCCTAATCCTAGATATTAACCACAGAGGCTGTATATACATTAGACACTAACTAAGGGTTCTTCCCTTCTCTTCCATTTGCCTACCCTACCCTATCGTATTCTGCTTTATCTTACCCTATCCTAGCCAATCCTATCCTCTGTTTGCAGGCAACCAAACTGACTGTCACCTTAATACATTTCTTCCCTTATCTTGCATTAATTATAACATTTTGATATTCATCTCAACAAAATTTAGCCGTTTATAAGTCAAAATGTTGGGTAATATATTGATTGAGTTTTGAGGATTATTCTCAGTTTTGGATTGTCTGCAATCCTTTTCCCCTAATAAACTATCATTTGTTCATTTGTGTGTTATTTATATCTTTTGTAAATCTGTTGGCTGTTCCAAAAAACATGTTATATTTTTTCCATGGGGAGAAAGATTATGAGTAATTTATTCTAATTTATTCGTGTTAAAAATGAAAATACTAAGGGCTGAAAAAGGCACAGAGTTTTTGATAATGTAAAAGTAATAATTAGTGGGAGTGCTTTCATTTTAACATTGGTCTTCTGGTCAACATTACACATTTTTTCCTTTATTATTCCCTTCTTTTAGATAATTTTGCATTTAGTTTGCTCTTTCTTACTTCCATGTAAGGTATAAGTAGTTATTTGTGTGGGAACATACTTCTTTTCTAATACAGGTGTTTAAAGTTAGGAATTTCTTTTGAACACTACTTTAGCTGCGTTCTGTAAAATTTGTTTTTTTGTGCTTTAGTTTTCCTTCGGTTGAAAATATCTTAAAATTTCTCTTGTGATTTTTTTTCTTTGATGCATGGAATATTTAGAGAAAATTTTTAAAATTTGCAAATATTTAGGGATTTCCACAATTTGTCTTATTTATTTTTAGTGTAATTCTATTTTGATTAGACAACTCATTTTATATGATTTAAGTCCTTTTAAATGTTACTAAGATTTGTTTTATGACCTAAGAGTGTAGCTGGAGATGGGGGGAGAGATGAGAAGATTTCTAGGCAAAAATGCCACAGCATCCCCACTGCTCTTTCCAAAATAGGGTAGTTCTTCTGGTGTAAGTACTTAACTTGTTGTATGACTAGTCAATTTCCATAGTCCTGAAACAGTTGTTTTTGGCGATTTTGTCCAAATGGCGATTTTATTGATTTAAAAGTCTTCCCCAAGGTACTCTTCTTTGTACAATGGCATGCATTCTTGGGGCCCCAAAACTATCACATGTGGAAAATATGTCACATTTAGAACTAAACTTGGTATTCCTGATTTAAAACGCACCAGGAGTTCAGAGATGTGTTTATGCTCAAAGTGTTGAGTATAATTTCATGGGAAGATTAGCCCTTAGCATAATATTAACATGGTAGTCAAAGCATGCAGTTAGAGAAAGTGCAGTAAGTGAGCATTCTTGGATCAAGGTTTTACATTAACAAGCTACTCTATCAGGAGTAATCTTGTCTGAGGAGCCAGTCAGGAACCCAAGCTGGCTGATGGGAAATTCTGTTTAAAGAAGTAGTGTCAAAGAGATGTTTATAATGGAAAAAAGGGTATTCATTCTACAGAGGATCTTGAAAGCCAGACTCTATGGAAAGCAATAGGGTGGTTTTTTAGATTACTCAGCAGAAAACCATCATGAGGAAAATGAGGTCTCAGATTGCTCTCTCAACTGTTTGCAAGGTAGATTTAAGAGGAGATAGAATAGTGCTCAGGATATCAAGGTGCTATTGCAATATGGCAGGCTGGGGGCCAGTGGTGGCAACATGTAACAGCGGGTGGCCAAACTAAGGGTCAGATACTTTGGATTCTTGCCTTGGCCCCATCACTTGATAACCATGAAAATCTTAATGAGATGTAGCTTTCTAATCTGTAAAGTAGAAATAATTCCCCTTTGCTTGCTTCACATGGCTGTGATGGTTATGGTATTGGAAATAGAGCTGAAAAACACATCTGAATACTCTACAGAGAGAGTAATATGGTAGTATATAATGATGGTTATAAATAAGGAATTAGGGTAGAAAAGATCTGAGGATAACTCATATAGACTAGTAGATGGAGAGCCTGAAGGGGAGTAGTCGGAAAATGGCTTGAACATCGTAAGTAAAGAGACAACATTTGAAGGGATAGTTGAAGTTATGGAGGTGGAATTTCATAAATGCCATTAATGTATCTATAGAGCTTTGTCTCATAAATTCTTAACTTCCAAATAATTTGAAATGATAGATGTGAAGGCCATATACTTCCTTTTACAGATAATTAATTGTGGGTACCCCATATTTGTTTAAGTCTAAAAGTGATTTAAGGACTAACACTCATAGGCAAAAAAAAAAAAAAACCTCAAAAAAAACTTATAATGATTTCTTCGATTCACTATATTTCAAAAAAATAATCTCAGTTCTCATTGATCTTTTAAAAATATCACTGTCATCTTAGGCTGCAGACCATCTATTAACTGACACCAGAATGATCCTTTAAAAATATGTTTGTACATAGCACATCTTCATTGCCTCATGATCCTTTCCTGGACAGTTGAGTAGGAGATATCGTCAAATACTTTTGGAATTAAAGTCACACAGGCAAAGACAATAAAATGTCTTTTCATCTTAAGTCCAGACTAATTTTTACTGGAATTTCCTAAAATCCCATTTAAATATCAGAATGTGAAGTCACCTTCTAATAGTCATCAGTGTTAGGAAATTCTGAGGTGACTATTTCCTGAGAAATTCATATAAGGACGCTTATTTTCTGCCTTCCATTATAAACATCCTCTTAACATACATGGACAGTAATAATCAGTAAAATGCTATTTGAGAAACTCCAGGGTATAGGCTCTGAATTTGGACAACTTGTATTTGAATTCTGACTTTTCCACTTAGTGTCTCAGAGTATTTATTTATAAAATAAAGATAAAGTTCATACCAACCTCAGAAGATTTTTGTAAAGGTTAGATGAGAATATAAATTAAGTGTTTAAGTTCTTTAATTTTTTTAATTTAAATGAGGATATAAATTGTTCAAAATTGTGTTTAAATTTTTCAAATATTTTTAATAAATCTTAAAAATATTAAGTCAGGCTTTCTCTTTTTCTTTGTCTCTTTTCCTCATTCATTTCTTATTCCCCATTGAGAATGTAAGTGTAAACTCTATAAGTGATGTTTATTTCTGTTCAGTTCACTCCTGAATCCACAGTACCTAGGACAGTGCTTGGACAACTGAGTAAACTTGTAACTCTTAAGTGAGAGAAGGAAGGTAGGAAGGAAGGGAGTTACTCTACTTTTTTAACATGCTATCTCAGGATTAGAAAGTTTACCTTGAACATTCATCTTTATCATGTTTTTTTTTTTAACTAGAGAATCAAACCTTAATGTTAAAATATTTTCCATTTTTGATGTCTTATATATGTGTTTGTTTTCATTTTATCTAAAGCATGGTTTAATTTAACTTTTAATTAAAGCAATCTAGCGTTCACACCCAAAGTATTTCCATCTAGTTTTCAAAAGCTAGAGTGAATTGCAATAATTGTGAGTGTTTTCTGGGTAACTTTTGAACAGTGATGAAAACATGAAAATATAAACATGCCAAATTTTTATATCCTCCACGAGTGCTTTTCTTCAAAGTAGTCACATTGCTCAAAAATAATTCTAGTAGCTCATTTTAAAAAGCCTTTTTAGACAGGGTTCCTAATTAGAGAAGAAACTCAGGCTTATTATTTCATAGTGATAGAATAATATCATTTGATATGATACCTTTCCTTGACTTCTGTTTGCTTTTCTGTTCCTCTTACCTGTCCACACCTCTTCCCCTTTCCTGTATTTTACCTTAGATCTGGACTTCTTCCTCTTGGGAGGCTCCATGACCCTATGTGTGCTTGTTTTCCTCCGAGCTGTCTGCTAACTCTTAAGTGCCTTAAGTGGCTGTAATTGAATGAAGCACTGAGATGTTGAATAGACAAACTAAATTGAAGAACCTCTGTTCTCCTGTATAAATAGAAAAAGAACCCATAAAGAATGTTATGCGAACAAAATCAGAGATACATATAATGGTGCATTTTTGTTCTTGGTCTCAATTTATGTGAAGCCAATACAAACAGTTTCCAATAAATAAATTTAAGTTTTTAACTTAAGAAAAAAGTAATGTTTTGTTCACCCAGGCAGCATTTTTGAGGCCATATGAGGTGCTTAGTTCTTTAGGGAGAGGTAGTTTAAATTGAAAAAGTGGTCCCAGTCCCTGTTCTCAAGCAGTCCACATTACAGTGTATGGTTCAGCAAAATAGAAGAATACCCAAAGAGCTGTGGGAGCATCAGGGAAGGTATGACTGGTTCCTTCTGTGATGGAGTGGGTCTGGTGCAATCAGGGAGAACGTTGTGGAGTAAGTCTTGCTTGGATCTCAGAATGTACTTCCTAATGCGAGGAAATAAAGAACGATCTAAAGGGTGAGGATGTTTGCAGGAGGACCTGTTCTGTCATTGTTCATGCTTGTTCAGATATGTAGAATATTGCAAAAGAGGGTATGCTTTGTCTTCAAAAATCAGGAGAAAATACTTTATGTAAAGAGCCAGTAGTTATTAAAGGAACATACTTGATTTGTTAAAAGAATGGTTCTGCAGACAAACTCAAGAGGTTGATAAAAAAATAGCTTTTAGTTTCCTGTTCAAGGAGTCAAATGTGCCATTCAAACGTGGACTTAGATTGCTCTTGTGGTACAAAACCTCAATAATTGGCCAGATATCTTACAAAAAAAATAGTGATTTCCATTGCTTTAATATTTTAAAATTCTCAAACAAAATGTAATGCTTTTATCACTGAATAGTTTTTCACTAGTTTGCTCACATAAATATCTGATGGTAATCAATAGTGATTCTGTAAAGGAGAATTCAATTTTAATTTTATGCTAATGACTTTCTGCCTGTATTTAATTCCTTATCCCATTTGGGGACAAGATTCTAGAATAGATAATAGACACTTGTCATTGTTTCGGCACATATATGATTATTTAACTGTCTGCTAATAGCATAATACTATGAATAGCATAATAAATACTAAGTATCGTATTAGTTAAAGCAGGTGGTGTTTGTATATAAAGCCCTTAAATGGACTCACTACAAAGTTCAAAAATTGATGTGGGCAATTGCAGAACACTTAGAAAACACTGAAATTCCTAAGAATATACTTTGAAGGACGCTACTCCTTTTTGAAATTTATTTTAATATATTTATCTTTTAACATTACTCCTTTATTGTAAAATGTCTGGCATATTAATATTAGTTTAATCATAACAGACATAGAAAATATTATGGCAATTTAAAGAAAATGAAGACAAAAAACCCTATAAATTTACCATTTAAATAAACTGTTATCTTTTATTTTTTTCCTAATGTTTCTAAAATATGAATTTGTTTAAATTATTGTAATCACAGTCTTAGTATTTATACATAAATACACAGAGCATGCGTATTTTTTATGTTTGTGTTTGTGTATGTGTGTGTGTGTTTGTATATATAATATATAATAAAGTAGCAAGATGTACTAAGGTATTTCTCATTTTTTCCCCATAGCAGTTCTTATAATAAAACTGATTAAACACATCCCAGAATCTTAGCTAGAAGTGCCTGTTACAGGAAACTCGAAAATTTCTTGGAAATCTCAGAATTTATTTTAAAAACTTGTATGTTTTTTAATTGGGAAAATATTTAAATTTCATACCTACCAAATTCATTAACTTTTCCCAGTGAACATTATAGTAAATTAGATGATGTAAGAAGATGTGTCAGGTGAATTGAATTTTGTTTTCATAGGTCCTTCTGCTGCTATACCCTAAGCATTGTGGGAAAAAATTCACTTGACAAACAGAAGAAATTCATAAGTTGCTCAAATAGTCTTACAGCTATAATCTTAAAGTATGTATTTTTCTCATCTAATTAAATTTTTTTTTTTACAGAAATGCTTAAATGTTCAGTAAACTGGAGGAAAAAAACATGGATTTTTAGCAACTGAAGAGAAAATTAAGGTAATTATTAGTTTATTGCTGCCAATCATGATTGTTAGTAATTTAAAAGTATATTTAATATATTTATATTCAAGTTAGTATGTGCTTTTATGAGTATCATATTGAAAATTCAGCATATTGTTTAATCAGTTACTAAAATGTAATTTTACATATTTTTAGAAATAACATTTCTTTTGAACTAATATGTAAAAATATTTCAAAGTATTTGCTATTGTAAGGAAATATACCGTATCTATAAAATAAATGGGCTACTAAAGATAAATAATTTTAATAGCATTCTACCCCTTTCAAAAGGCGGTTTCTGTGTTACTGTCTTAACTGTCTAATTATAGAATAACTATTCAGATTTTTAAAAATTAGCATGTATACCAAGAAAATTAGTTAAATCGTTCTTACTTAGTTCATTCTTTTGCTCTCAATTACATATCCATTATGGTGAATATGAATATTAGGAAATAAAATTATGCATTTTATAGACCAAGAAAATTCTTTTCAAAAGTAATGTTTTTATTTCAACATAAAAGACTTAAAGGAATATAACGTTAGGCCAGTACATGTATTTGCATCTTCTTCAGCAAATCACTTAATAGTAAGACAGGTCTTTATATTAGTCAATCAGCAGTAAAATTGGAATTTTCTTTCTTCTGGAATTTACTGAAGTTAATTTCTGCAAGGGGACTTTGTAATGTCTAAGAATGTAAATTATTGTAGATATTCAGCTTGAAATTAGAAGTATCAACTTTCTTATTATTTTCCTTCATATTAAAATAATTCATGTTTATTTGATTTTGAATTATTGCTATAATTTATATGCATTAAACTTTTTATAAATCTATATTCAACTATTCTGGATTTTTCTTTAACTCTAAGAGTACTGAGTGATTTAAGACTACCAAAACACTGCATTCTCACTATTGTAGGTACGAAATTTTCCAGTCGATATTCCTTCTTTTTGAGATTTTTGCCTTAATTTCTTTGTCACAGCTTAGTTCTACACATTCATTCATTTATGCAGGAAAATAATATGATTTCTCTTTTCCAGAGTAGATATGATTGAATCTACTTTATTTGTATTTAATAGCTTATCCACACATTGACATAAGTTTTGCAGACATTCTTTTATTACTTGAGTGAAATGAGTTTTTTGGTACTTAGTGCTATAAATAAATTCAATTAACAAAAACTGGTTGGTTCAATCTTTGTTTTATTTTTTTTTCCTTTAAATTAAGCCAAGTGAAACTTAGATGTGCCTGCTCAGGAGAAATTGAATTCTGGTGGGAAAGATATGAAACTCTATAGAAATTATTATATGCACTTTAAAAGAGTCTATGACAAGCTACTAAGGAAACAGTGGTAGGAGAAGTTCCCTTTTGTTGGAGGCTCTTGAAACCTTCATGGAGTCTGTGGAATTCACTGAGGGGGTTGCTCAGGCCAGGAGGGTGAGGTCCTTCATTCCAGGGCAATATAATAACTTGTGAAAGGGCACATCAAGGAACAGGGGATGGCCATTGATGGATTGATAGTTCCGTTGTGACTGATGGATTACACAGGTGGTGGAACAATTGTCAAGAGATGAGTCTGGAAAAGTAGGTTTGAAGCAGTAGTATGTCATGTTTGCCAGATGAAAGCTTTACTTTCCAGCCTAGCTGTCTCTTGAGTGTTAAGGGTATCCCTAGTCTTGTGAGAAGAAATGTTCAGAACCTTTCCTGATACTTATTTTCATGAAAAACTATAAGAAAAACGAAGAACTTACAATATTCAATATAGTGAATACAACTGGACCCCCAAGTGTGAAGTTTAATTATAGGAATTTTTACAATGTTTTAGATAGGCAGTGTTGGTGTCATAGTTTTTAAGTGAGATATAATTCATAAACCATAAGTTCACCCTTTTAAAGTTTTTAGTATAGTCACAACGTTGTATAGCCATCACCACTATCTAATCTAGAACATTTTTATCATTCCTACATAAAACCCCACATCCATGAGCAGTTGCTCTAAGTTTCTCCCTCATCCTGATGATTTACCATATACATGGAATCATAAAGTACTTTTTTTTTGTATCTGCCCTTTTCATTTAATATAATATTTTCAAGTTTTACTCTTTTTGTGTGAATCAGAACTTAATTCTTTTATGCATGAATAACAGTATGTTATATGGATAAGTCACATTTTGCTCATCCATTCAACTAGTTGATAGACATTGGAATTTTTACACTCTTTGGCTATTAATGAATAATGCTGCTATGAACATTTATATACAAGTTTTTGTGTAGGCATATGTATTCATTTCTCTTGGATACATACCTAAAGTGGAATTGCTGGCTTTTATGAGAACTGTATGTTTTACCTTTGAGAAACTTCGAAATTGCTTTCCAAAGTTGCTGTGCCATTTTACATTCCCATCAGAAATGTATGAGTGTTTTAATTGTGTCATGTCCTTGCCAAAAGTTATTATTGTCATTTTGATAATAGCCATCCAAATGGATGTCAAGTGGTATCTCATTGGATTTTGATGGCAGTGTTTGTTTTTAAGAGTATTTTAGTGTACTAATGTTACATGTGTTTGGATATGTGCATTAAGTGAAATTGCTGTCAATTTTAACTTGCCTGGCTCTCATATTTGGACAACAGATTTTATGAAGTGTTAAATAAAATTTACAAAATGAAGATTATTTGATTGATACAAGCATAAATCAATTAAAAAATGATGGAGCTAGCATTTCTTCTATCCCTGTTAAAGAATATTTTCGAACTCATTATATAATTAAACAGTGATAATCTCAGATTTAATAAGGATAGCAAAAACTTAAAATTACTGAAATGATTATGAAATAGGGATTTATCGCTTTTATCATAAGTGATTAAACTTATCCTGAGAGCATATTTATCTTGAGGTATAATCTAATGATAGTGCATAGCATCATTAGTAGCAAGAATTTTAATAACTTAACATCTGGAACACAAATGCATACCTCTTCAGGTTTTTCAGCAAAGTTTAAAGTCATACTGAATCTAGTCATTTACAAATTTCTGCTAAATTTATGATAAATGTTATAAGCCTTATTTGAAATTTCCTGCAGGGAAAGAATGAAATCATTGGAGAAACCCTAGTTCTTCCTGCTGTGGTAAAAATGGTTGAAATCACACAAGATATATTATATGGCAGCAAGTAATATTGTATTACTCCGTTAGCAAGTACTGTTGGAAGATGACATTAAACACATTACTTTAACCAGAAAAAAAGTATTAGAACAAATTATATACTATGATGGATTCACTTTACCTTTAGACAAAAATGTATGCATTTCCAACATGCATCAGTTTATGCTATTTGCTAGATTATTTTTTTAAATCAGGTTTATTGATATATAATTTATGTATAGTGAATTCACTTTTTAATGCATAATTCTGTTTTGACACATTAAGTCGTGTGAGGGTACCATCAAAATCAAGATAGAGACCATATCCTTCACCCTCAGAAGTTCTCTTGTGCAGTTTTGTAGTTATTCCCTTTCACCTCCGTCAGCCCTGGGAACCTCTAGATTTTTCTTTGACAATAAAATACCTCCCAAAATAAATACAACAAACACCTGAGAGGAAGAAGCAGATTAAAGAGGTCAAGTTTTGAAGACAAATTCTCTGTATGATCTTCTAAGTGTAACTTATGTAGACTGAAATAAAATCACACGAAGTGAGAGTTGTGGGTTAAGTTTTATTTGAGGCAAAATGAGGACTGTAGCCCAGGAGACAGCATCTCAGATAGGCCTGAGGAACTGCTCTGAAGAGTTGGGGGGAGCTCAGTATATACATGATGTTAGTGAAGGGGAAACATGCAGTCAAGCACACATTTAGACAGAGGCTTGCTGCTGGTCACGAGGAGCAGGTGTCACTGTTAATGCTTTTAGTGTTTTTCTAGATATAAGGAGATGCAAGAATTTGGGATCATAAAATCTTCCCCTGAAAATACCTAACTATCTGAAGGCCTGTTCAGCCAGTTTTCCTAGAGCACAGAGGGCCTCATTTCCTATCTCCACCCTGAACTTCTTTCAGGGAGTGTTGGAGGTCAGTGGCTGCAGTGGATCGTGATTTAATCCAAGATGAGGTAGGTGGCAAGTGCCAGCATGATCCAGTCCTTATAGAGGCAGATGGCAAGTGTCAATTTCTAGTTGGCACTTATACTCTCTGCTTCATTTTCCTTCCTAGAAATAAGGGGTTTAACAAAATGCTCTACCACATGTCATTTAGTATAGAGCTAGATTTATCTAAGCACTTATAAACACTTAGTGTTTTTACAGTAAATTATAGTTTCTTGAACTTTGAAAGAAAGATATATTGGAGAAGATATATTTTCCACAGTAAATGACCTCTTAGAATAGATTCAACCACAAAGCATGAAATCAAAATTTTCGAAATAATAAAGCCAATTCAGAAACATCATGCTCACACAAGTTTTGGTTAATGGCTCCATTCTTCGAATTCCTTAGGCACAAATGCTTGGAGTGAATTTTGACTTTTCTTTCTCATCCTTTGCATATTTGTCAGCACAATCTCTCTGACTACTGAGCACCTCCTCGTCTCCTCCCTCGGTCCAAATCACAGTCCCCTCTTGGCTGGACCATTACAAGTCTCCTTTTTCCCTGCTCCACTGTTTTCACTGTGCAGCACTCAGAGCTCTGTTTTATCTTCAGCCTCCTGTGCACTCCAGCTGCCCTGGCTTCATTGCCATTTGCTGAACACAGGAGGCCTCTCTCCACTGGAACCTTAGCCAGTGGTCCTTCCGCCAATCACACTCCCCTAGTTACTCCCATGGCTTATATCCCAGCCTTCAAATACCCTCTTTGCATGGTAGCCTTCCTTGAACAACCTGCTTGAAACTGAACTGCCTACGGGCACCCTCTTTCCTCCTCTCCTGCTTTATTTTTCTCTGGATCACATAATACCACATTATATACAATTCTGTTTATTGTCTCATTCCATCAGTTAACATATTCTAATTTTTTTCTCTTTAGAGCATCCTTTTAATTTCTAATTTTATGTGTCTTTTTTATTGTACCACTGGCCCTGTTTATGGATTTGGACATTAGAATGTTACTCTGGAGGCAGACAGTGTGGATGACTGTGTGACCAGAGGCAGGAGGATTATGTGGGAAATATTTACAATAACTCAGGTGAGGTATAATAAAGGTCTGGTTTAAAGCAACAACACTGGGGATTGCGTGTTAATAACACATTTGAGATAGCATTTAAAGGAAAAATTGACACATCTTAGTGACTGATTGTATTTGAATAGTGAGAGTTCAAGTCACAGTGGCACAAGTCTCAGGCTTGAAACTGGCAACCCCTTGGGTGGTGGCACCATGCACTGAGCCCTGGGTAGTTGGGGAGCAGGGTTATTTGTGTGTGTTTTTATACGGAATAATAATTAATGTTTTTACGGAAATAATAAGGATTTTTTTTTGCAGAAATAACTTCCAAAGTCGGGTGTTAATTTTTATCTCTATGTAGGAATGATCTGTACAAATACAACACCTTAAACTGAAGGTCATTAATTGTCTCACTTCTTTACCCATTTGTTTATAGAAATTAAGAAAAAATATTTTGGTTTTGTTCCGAATTATTTTTTCTAATTAATTTCAAAACCACAGTCAGAAAGTGTGGGATGTAAAAACTGGCCATAGGCAGAGTAAAAAGCACATTCATTATTCAGACAGTCATCCCTGCTTATTCCATTCTTGGAGATACAGTGGCTGTCAGAATCTGTCAGCTGTATAGTTAGTGCCCTTCGGAATTTACATGCATAAATGGTGACCTTTGCAAATTTGCATAAAGATAAGTCTGGCATTTGAATTGATAGCTGCCAGTCAGTTTTGCAAAGCAAAAGTTGTCAGCCACGATTTAAACCACAGAATGGGCTGTGAAACAGGAATAACAAGTAGAGAATATACAAAACAACAATAATACTTACTTCACCAAAACAAAAATGCAGCCTACTTTAATAGATTTGTACAATGGCTAAAAAAGGTATAACCAGTTACTGAATATCCTTGGATCAATAGTTTTTTTTTTTGTATATAGCTTTTCTCTCATTTTTGGTTAAACTTTTTGTGTGTAAAAATACCAAAAATTTAGAGTTTAGTCATTTAAATATTTATTAGATTTTATATTATAAAATCAATGTATACTCGCTCATTATAGAAAATTTAGAAATATTACACAGTTAGAATATTAATATTATTCATAACCCTACACACAGAGAAAGCCATGGTTAATGTTTCAGTGTAAATTCTTAGTTATCTGTTTAAATAAATAAATACACATAAATATTCATAGCTTCATATATGGGCATATTCTTACTAACATTCTACTGTATTTTACTTATCGTAAATACTACTGAGATCAATATATATTTTGGCACATAAGCGATTATTTCCTTGGATAGATTTTTAGTGGTGGAATTATTGGGTTTAAGTTTATGACTGTAAAGCTTTTAATATACGTTGTTAAAATGTCTTTCCAAAAGGTTTCACTTTCATAAGGTGTCAAATTTACCTGAACACTCACCTTCTTCTTCTAATCATTTTCTCATGTTATATTTTAAATGTTTAATGAAAGCTTGCCATGTAGGGAGTGTTGTGTTAAAATATATGTAAGGCAGAAAATAGTTTTCAATTAAAATATCTTTTTCTTTGATTATTGTTACCAATTTCAATTACCGTGTGTAGTAGCATGTCATGACCATTTACCTCACCCATCACCCTAATTTCAGAACAGTGCTGAGTAACTAAAACTAAAGTAAAAAAAAAAATTTTTTTAAATCTTCGAGCGTTCAAAATAATTATACATAAATTGTGCAAAAGGACAGACATTATCAGAGGAAAAGTTTACCCTTCATCACCTGTCATTTTTTGCAGTACATCCCTGCCTATTTTAAACACCAATGTCTCTTGGTGCTTTGTCAGACAAGATAGTGACCACTGTAATATTGGAAAACAACCAGACTTTAGTTTCTCCCATCTTGAAAATACCTGAACATGTTTCTTAACTCAGTACATTAAACGTGAAACAAAAAGATGAGTTGAGAATAAACTGTGAATGGATATGCAGTGTTTTCCCGACGTAATAATAATAATTTGGACATATTGTGGAAAGTGTGCTACCCTAGTCAAACCTCTAAGATGATTGGATATTCACTTTCCATTATTTCTTATTTTTATGGATAAACCTGAACTAGCAGTGCCCTGGACAGAATCCTGTGTCCTGATCCTTGTTCTTGACCAGATCTTCTTTATTTTCAACTATCCAGTGCTGCCTCTAATTTACAGCATTGAAAATACTGTGACGGTTCAAAAAAGACTGCTCCTTTCTGCCAGACTCAAGGATGATCTGTTGAATATAGAGAGATCTGCTGCAGACCATAAATATTCATAGATTGAAGTTTGTGCCATAGCTGAAAACTAAAAATAGTTCATTATTGACTATTGATTTTATCTGTTTTTTTCAGGAGAGGGATTGGTCATACTTTTTTAATTGAGTATACACATTTAAAATTTTAAAATGTTTAAAATTACCCATTGTAAATACTTGAGGAATTTTATCAAATGTGTATACCCATGCAACCATGACTTTTATTTTTCAGTCTGTATATCTGTCTGTATATCTGACTGTCTATCTATGCTTACAGCATTTGTTTTGTTTTTGGTATGCAACTCTGAGATTTAAGACTTGTATAGAATTGTGTTTTTATCACTACATGTAGGATGCGAAAAGATTTTATCATCTAAAAATTCCCTCATGCTGCCCTTTGGTAGTCATTTTCTGCTTGTGTCCCTAACCCCTAGCCACCACTATTCTGTTCTGCATTTCTGTATTTTAAGATTTTTTTAGAGCATCATATAAATGAATTGTACAATAAGTAGCCTTCTGAAACTGACTCCTTTCACTCATTGTAATGAGGATTATGGGATCCATCTTTGTTTTTGAGTATATCAGTAATTCACTCATTCTTTGTTACTGGGCAATATCCCGTTGTATGGATGACTCACAGTCATTTATCCATCCAGTTGTTGAAGACATTTGGGTTGTTTCTAATTTTTAGTGAAAATAAAGTTGTTTTAAACATTCTTATGCAGGGTGTGTGTATTTGCGCACTTGTGTGTGTGTGTGTGTGTGTCTGTTTATTTGAATAAATTTTTATTTCTCCAGAGTAAATACCTGAGAGTTGGATTTCTGGGTCATGGTAAATGTATATATTATTTTTTTATTGTCTCTGTTTTATATTTCTAGCTGTATTTCCTGTTTCTATCTTATTTATATTTTAAGTGACATTGTTACTGTATAAATTTATGTTGTACAAAAAGTTTAATTCTTCAAGTGCTAGGTTAAGGCGTTAATTTTTTAACACTTTCTTAACTATGACAAGAACTGCTTTTATTAGTCTCTGAATTTAAGTAGAAAAAAATTACATCATCCAAGTGGAAAATGCTGCTCTCATGAATTTTCCGTCTGAGATATTTTTTGCTTATCTTTGAAAGTGTGCCTTATTTCCTTTAGTAAATGATTCCCAAACAACTAACCACAGGAACCACAGCCTAACTGTTTCTGCATCGAATACGATATTAGCTGTTTTATCTAACTAAACCACTTTTTACATAGAAAAGACCTTTATTGAGGAAAATCGTTTATAGTATGTTCTAACAGATTGGATCATCTAGCATTCAAGACCAGCAGATTAAAATCAGCAAATTATAAGAGTAGAAATACTAAAAACTAAATACGGATCTTACATTTCATATTAAGACTGGGGCCCAAATGAACATGGAAAGGCATCATAAACAATTTAGTAAGTATAGCAGTCTGGATCTGTTTTATGTCAGAGCGAAGTTTCCTTACGTGTCTAAGAGCTTTTGAATTATACATATTTTACAAATGTGGTTCTGATTAGGAACAACTCTAGATCAGGTTACCTTCCCTCTAGGCCTGGCCTTGCTGTTAACTTGCTGTGAGATTTAAGTCACATCAAATAATCTCTCTGGATTGTAGTATTCTCATTTGTCCAATTAGTGAGGATAGTACTAGATTATCCATAAAGGGCCTTCTTACTCTTAAAAAAATAAGATGCTGCAATTCTGTTGTGATCTTGGGTCACTGAGAAGAAAAAGGCAGTTTGCATGTATTTAATATACTTTGTCAGAAGGCAAGGGTATATACAATACATTTTAAAAGACTTAAAAAATACATGTAACTTTGAAAAACAGTTTTGATCTTTGGAAGAAATCCACTAAATTTTCAGAAAACTTGACTATTATGGGATCATGAATTACTCTGCTATTTCTCAAAATTTTAATAATTAAAAGAATTCTTAGATTTTGTTTCATATTAAGTATTTATATGAGAAGAGTAAGTATAAATTCATATCCCCATTTTTAGTATTATGTGTCTTTACTGAAAATTATATTTTTAATTTTTTCAGAATTCCTGATATCAATTAAAATGTGTTGGATTAACTTCTCACCTTAATTCTGAAACAAAGGGTTATAATAAACTCTCAATTTTTTTCAGAGTAAATATGATTTTTCTAAATAATTTTAATAATGAGAATAATCATAATCGTGAGAAGAGGCTTTGAAAGTATCATCTTTGGATACATTGGCTTAATGCAGAATAACTATTTCTCCATTAGTAACACATTTCAAATGCTAAAGAATGTCATCATAAATCTTGAAGAGGACTAAAGATTGAAACAATTTTAATTTATTTTTAAAAAATTATGTTTTTAATACCTATTTTATTAGTTTCTGGTGCACAAAAGACCGCTGTTATGTTCTGGAGTGATGGTGCCCTGACCTCCAGAAAATCACAGGTCTTGTTGGGGACACAGAAACATGTAAAACTAGCTATGTTATAATGTGCTAAATACTATAAAAGAAACATTAGAAGAACGGAGTAATTAATTCTAAATAAAAAGCCTTATGCAAGCTGTGCAGAATTGGTAGTATGTGAAAAGGATTTTAATACTGGAGAACAGAGAATGGATATTCTAAGAGAATGGATATTCTGAGTATTCATTAGTGAATATCCTGTTCTGGGGGCATATAATTTCCCTGGGTGATAGAGTATTAGGTAAAGGTACTTGAGGAAATTTAAGAACATTTAAAGTCCCTTTTAATATTGTTATGTATTTCGGATAAATCTAATTGTGCAGGTATTACTGTGATGTTTAAAGAACAGCATTTCTTGAAAGTGTGAGAGCTGCGTTAAAGGTAGGAAACAACTGTCAGATAAAAATCATGGAATAGCCAGACCGATTCTGTATACTTTTTGCAAAAACCAGTACTCTTGAGCACTGATGAAATTTCAAATGCTGAACTCCCTCTGCTGAATTTTTACGTAAGCCTTTTAAATATATACCTTTAGAACTTATTTAGCTCAGGAGGACTATGGTTTTTTCTTCTTTAAAACATACATTTTACACTCAAAGTTTCTTTTATAACTTTCTAATCAATCTAGTATACATTATATGCATTTTTTCTTGAGTCCTAAGATGTGTCAGTGGAAGTGAATTTAATTGCTTTAGAGAAAAAATGAAATAAAGAAATTGGATTTCTGGGTTTGGCTTAGTGCTGCCTTCAGTGTTCTGAGAACAATAATGCAATTAGCTAAAATGTTTATCCACAAAATTTAATTCCTGGGGAGTAGCTTCTCAAATTGCTTCTTACAAGTTTAATGGAAGCAAGCAGTTGTTTGCTGGCTTTGTTGCCAAAAATTGTAAATGGCTAGATTTTTGTAAAACTTGGTGGTAATGCATATATAATCATGTAAACTCTCCATTGTCAGTTTGAATGAGAAAACTGAATTTTGTAGATAAACACTTTTCGTTATATTGTGTCTCTGTTCTCAGCCATGAGTGAAGAAATCTTTGATGTTATTATATACTCCACAAATGAAGTTTTTAATAGACTTTTTTCATTTCAATTTAGTTTCATCCTTGATTAAATATACTGAATTAACAAAATTTTTGTATTATCATTTTTATGGATATCTAGTGATAAGCAGTTGAAAATGGGAGTTTGATATTTATCCTGGGCATATGTAAATATCCAAAGAAAGTGAATGCTTCTTATCATTATACCTGTATCAGGAAACACTGTAGCAATAATTCCCTCTGATACTACCTTTAAAAAGCATTGCTAATAGGAAAAGAACAAAGTATATTAGAAAACTTTTGCTGTAAATATAGCTTCTGAAAAGTTATCCCTGAGCAAAAGGCTATACAGATCATTTCTAACAACTTTGCCTTACTGTACTGTTATTTCAGGTGCTTTCTATCTCAACTGAACTGTTTCCAAGCTGCAGTTAAAACATACCATTAGGTTAATCCTATACAATAAATATAATAAAAATATGAGGGTTAGAATAGGTTATTAAATCCACTAAGCAAAATATCACAGCAAATTAAAGCTTTCATTTAAAAAATAGCCAATTGCTGTCCATTTGTTATAGATAAGATGTATGATAAGATAGCTAAAAATATTTGAACTGGCATGGACTTCAATATAATGCTAAGAAATAAATTTAATATAAAACAGTTTGCAAAACTTTGATACTGGTATGGAGGTGGGTAGCTCAACTGTTATTTTAGAAAGAGTAACACTAATTGCCTTTTTATCCCATCTTCTGATGGGGCATCTTTTGCTATTAACAGACAAACAAGGAATAATGAGCTAATGGAATCTCCACCAAACTATTCACCATCAGTTGAAGACCAAATCTGAATTGGGATCATTTCCAAATTGCATTTACTGTAGCCAATGTTAGCTAAAGAGGGAAAGGATTTATTGTGAAGTGCTACTTACATTATGCCTTTCACTCAGATGCCTGACACATTTCCTGTAGGTTTTGAGATCCAGTGACAAAGTTCTTTTAACTTTAGCTATAGCAGAAAGTAAACTTCTAACAAAGTTTAAATTAATGAAGTAACATTAGATTTGTTCCTCATTATGTATATTCATCTTTAATATATTTAGAATGCAAACTCAATTATAATGCTGGCCCATTCTGCCATTAGTGATGATAAAGTCTTTAAAGTAAAAAAAAAAAAAGCATTTTTTACTCTCTTTGATAGTGCCATGGATCAACCAAAATTGGATACTTTTAAACTTAAAAGAATGCACATATATCAAGTTACATGACAGTATTTTTATTATGCTACTCTGGAAGGAGAGATTCTTATTTTGACTTATACTGGAAATTTGCTATTGCCATCTTGACTCATTTGAACTGAGTTCTTGAGTATTTTAATATTTGAAGGATTTTAATTTCTGATAAGATACTGTATAGTAAAAATACGAATGAAGATTAACCAGCATTCTTTTGGCTTTCCCAGCCACTGCCTTTTTCTGTCACATCAAAGTTTAACTCATCTAGGAGGAAAATATTTATTGTTATATTGATGTATATTCTGGTTATTATAAATCTATGTGTTTTCCAGCTAATAAATTAGTTTATTAATTGACACCAATAACTTGTATTGTACAGGGCTTTGACTGGGGTTTTTGATATTTCTCACATTCAGATTCACAACTCTTGAGTGTCTGTGATGTCCCAGGTCCTTTTAAACATATTTTCATGTACTTTGTTTAATATTTCATTGACCTAGTAAGGAAGAGATTATTGACTTAACCACTGAGAGGAATGGAAATTTGATTTAGTAGAATAAAGTTTTACATTTCATAATCAGTTTCCTATAAATTAAACCTGTTAAAACTGTGAAATAATATGTAACAACAATATTAATGCAGTTTCTAGGAGTTCAGTCATATAAAAATGTTATCAAATCATTACATCATCATTTAGTAATGATTACAAAATTATAGAAAGTTAGGATTTTTACACAACAAACTTTTTCTTTCTTGCATATTAATATAGCCTCTGCTTTTTTCCCCTGTAACAATTTTTCCTTCTTGTTATTCTCGTGGAACTTTCTGAATTTAAAATAATTTTGCTAAAGAAATTAAGGAGCAGAACAGATGTGACAGAAGCAGAGTGACCTTTCGTGTCTGTGGTCTGATCAGCAGTAAAAAACAAATAGTCAAAAACATACTTAAAAGGGAAATGGAGCAAATGCAGGGATATGAAAATATGAAAGTATGTGTGTGATCTTTGGAGGTTTTGCTTTTTAACTCCTTCAGGGACCACCTTAATCCCGCAGGGAATCGTGTATTTCACAGCATCTTTCTGCCTCTCAATTCCAGGTTAGCAGAGTTGTCTGTTTCCTCACCAAGTCTTCCTCCTTCTTTTGCACCAGTGTTTCTAAGATGCTGGTTGAGACTAGTCCTTTTCTGTTCCTTATATTTTCTAAGTGCTATGTGTGAGTATCTATCTTGGGAAAATTTGAATAACTGCAGGAGTTGCTAATCTCCAGTCAAAATTTTGAAAACAGTAACTGGTCTTTTCAGGTTCCAGAGGGGTATGTCGAATCTCTTATCTCTTAAGAATCATTTCTTCAAAGAAGAAATTATAAAGCTTAAAGATTCTACTTCTCTGTATTTTACTCTGAAGATGGTTTGAGTGTATAGTTTTAGAAACAGAATAGGTCAGTAATAAATCGGTCACTGGAGAGCAGTACCAAACCGTATTTTGAACTGTGAAGTAAGTAAATCTGAAACTGTTGAAAGTTCCGGAGTGAACCATTCTTCATACTATTTTAGAAGTCTTTATCACACCCATCAGGCTGGATTCTGAATGATGAATAAAGTGATATTAGTTTTGAAGTATTTTATTTTGCTTTGAGAAAAAAATTCATTCAACAATGTTTCACTGAAACTGTAATCCTGAAAATTTGTCAGTGCCCTTTGTGAAATGTCTAAGAATTAAAATTAAGGAATAGTTGAAATGAGTGTGATAAAATATCATTTATTAAATAAGAAATCAACCTTTGAAATTCTAAAATTCCATACAAAATATGAGATTTTAGCTTTGAATTTTGGATTTTGATTGATTGAAAGTATCTGTATAAGCAGACCCTTCATTAGCTATCAGGGGGTGAGAATTACTAGTCTCGGTAAATGTATTGACAGTAAATGGTACCACAGTTCAGCTTGAACAGTATATTTTTTTAATTGAGATAAATTACCTTACCTTTTTTCTTATCTGTTAATACTTAAGACATGGCAAGAAATTTCATAAAGTCATCATCTGGACTTGGTTAGCAAGTTTAATTCATGATAATTCTATCCATCAACCTCACTCGATTTCAGTAATACATAGTAAAATAACATCTTATTTTCTGCTTTTCCTGGCTTTCCTAGGTTTGCTGACCATTCCACCTTTATGGCTTTCTCTGTACCTTTGTCCTCTAACACCATATATGGAGCCTCTGGTATAGAACACTTTTTTAAAAATATGTTTGACTTCCTTGCTATACTCCTGAAATGAACTAACATATTCAAAGGATCTTTCAAAATCCAATATTTATTTAAATAAGCAAATCAGATCTGATGTAGAGAACATTTTAAAAAAGGAATCCTCTCTTCTTCTTTTTCACCTCTTCCCTTTGGCATGTGCTTTTTCTCCTTCCACAACTGTCTCCTTAACCCCTGCCCCCCCTGCACACACACACACACACACACACAGTCCTCAGTCCTTTTCTCTCCTTTATTCTTTGTTACTGCAAGGAAAGAATAACATATACTAGAGTTACTTAAATTTATTCACATATTCTAATTAGAAATAAAAGTACTGAATGGACCATTTATAGGACAGGACAATCCCTTACTTGTAAGAATAAAGTATGTGGAAATAGAAACTGTCCATAGAATTAGACATCACTGAAATTATTATTCATTCAACTGTCAACATATTTGAAGAGAAAACTGCTTACTTCAGTTAGTAGTCAGATTGTTACTAATAGACAAATAACATTAAATGAACTGTGTGAAACTTTCAGGAATAGATTTTTTATATATTTTTCATAATAGGAATTAATATTAATTAGTCAAGGACATTGCTGACTAATTTGGCATTGATTTTGAAAGTATGTTTTTATGACTAAAGGAGAGTATTTTCCATATGAAATGAAAAATCATAGAAATCATATATTAGACAATAATGTATAACAGAAATATTAATGTATCCCTATTTCATCTTTTGGGCCAATTCCATTAATTTTCAAGATCTATTTCATAGATATTATATAAACTTTATGTTTTTAAGGTATCTAAATTTGTAAATGAAAGTAGAAAAAAGGTATCTAAAGATAAGAGCAATATCACTCTTCACAGTGAATAAAATACTACATGTGTCCATAAAACTACCACTACTGGTTCTGTCACTAGACGTGTTAAAGGTGGGAATGAAGTTCCCTGGGCCTGAATTTCTACCCTGAAACTTGAGAGCATTGGACTTTCTGACCAAGGTATCTTCCTGACTCTAAACGTTTAATATTTAAAGTCTTCCCTCTTGCTCTACAAACTTAAATTCTTTCTTTGGGATTTTGGAAGTGGGAAGGAATGTCATTCATGTTTGCTCTTTTATATGATAAGGTAGACAAGAAGCTCAGTCAGAATGACAGGCTATAATTTCCAAATTTATACTGTTGTGTTGACGAATGCAGTAAATGTGTACTTCGTTATAAGCAGAGGTGTTGAGTTATAAGTAGAGGGCACATGATCAGTGCAAGTGTGCCCCTGAGACAATATAATTTTCTGAAAATCAAAATAATTAGCAAGAGAGCATATATTTCCTTAATAGAGTACTGAGATTTTATCAGCTTCTATTAGAGTGTTCATTAAAAAAAATACAGAAAAAAGAAGGATCCAGTTGAATTTTTAAACCTCAGTTAAAGAAGATGGTTTTGCATATGTGATATCTTAATGATTAACATATCTAGAAGAGATGATTCCATGTTGAAAGCAGTGTAATAATTATAGAAATGAATACAATTATTATAAAAAAAACTTTTGCTCCAGTCGAACAGTCAAGTGAAATAAATATGGAATTTAAAAAAGACTCTTAGAGTATAAAAAAGAGGGAAAATGATATACTTTATTTTGTAGAGGAGACTAGAGAGTCGGCTAGAAATCACTCCTGTTTAAACCTTGCATTTTGTAGAAGAGAATCATCACTATATATTGTCCATGAGATTCCCTGTGAATTACTGGCAATGTGAGGCTATAGTAGTCAGAGCTCTTTATTCCTTCCAAACCAGTTATTGTGCTACTAATTAGAATTGGATATTGGTGGTAGTGGAAATGAGGGAGACTATCAATGTTACTTTGTGTTAAATTTTAATCACACAAGTTAGGACATTCAGAATTATGGTTTCCATGGTAACCACAACACTGAGCCCTGTGTGAAGGCATTACAGTGGGGGTCTTTGATTAAAAGAAAGTAAACCAGAAGTGAAACAAAATGCTCCATATGTGCCACTAAAGTTACCAAAAATTAAAGAAAAGTCCAACTCCTTTGTCCTTAATTATATTTGCTTAATAGTATGTCACGTGTCTGTGCAGTACACTGAAAGGTCTGTTGTAATTCTCGTGTGGATGCTTTGTTTTCATTAGATTTTAAATGATTATTTTTATAGCAGCTTTTGCATTTTAAAAATTTATGCAATTTATAATTTTCATTTTAACAGAATCTGACTTTAGAGAATTCAAGCTAATTCATATGGAAGAGGATTTTTTTTCACTGAAAATTGTTTACAAAATACATAGATTGAATTGTAGTACTGGATCTTTGTTTGTAAGCTTAGATTTTGAATATATGGGTTAAGATAACTACTTAAAGTTCCATTTTTACTGTTAATTTTTATCATCAACTTGAAAAGAATCCCAAGTAAGAAATGAGATTGTTGACTAATTCAGAGCACGTAGCAATTGGATTTATTAAGAGATTGATACAATAAAAAATAGTTGGAGATGCTGATCACTAAAGATAAAATGTATTTCGAGAAGATTTATTTTTGTAGAATGAATTTTAGTCAAATTGGAGATAATAATCATTACGCCTTTATGTTACATTCCTGTCTCATTTTTGATAGAAATGCAATGTTTAACATATATTGGAAAACAAATGTTTCATGTGATTAAATGTATATATATAGAGACATTTATATATATATAAATGTATATATAAATGTGTGTGTGTATATATATATATAAATGTATATATAAATGTGTGTGTGTGTGTATATATATATATATACATATATATATATATATATATATAAAAGCATGACAGAGTAATATTTGTGCTGTAGAAACAGAATAGACCCACTCAGATAAGGAATTTCTCCTGTATTAGAGTTGTGTTTTATTGAGCATCTATTATAAGCTGAGTTACGCTAAGTTCGTCATTATCTGAGTTTATATGCCTTAAGGAGCTTATGATCTGGTGACATTTTTGACAAGAATAAGTAAAAATAATAACATATTTTTCTCCATTTTCATTTCTAAATAGAGAAAATGCTAATCCGGACTAATACTTCTCATTAAGTAGTTCAAAAACCTGTAATATATATTCAAATCAATAACATAGATTAAGTACTTTTCTATGAATACTTAGTCATGGAAGAATGCCAGTGAGTCAAACTTTAAAATCAAATACTGTTTTACAGACCATTAATCTGTTGCAGATATCAGCAAACTTTTTTCTCTAAAGGGCCAGAGAGTAAACATCTTAGGCTTTGCAGGACATGTGTCTGTCCTCACTGCTGAACTCTGCTGTCATAGTGCGATGGCAGCTGTAGTCAGTATGGTAAAAATGAGCATAGCTGTGTTCCAATAAAACTTCAGTAGGCCCTGAACTTTGAGGTTCATGTAATTTTCACATCTTGAAATATTCTTTTTCTTTTAACTATTACAAAATATAAAAAAAAAATCTGAGCTTGTGGGATGTACAAAGACAGGGAGTGCTGCAGATTAATCTTGTGGGCTGTAGTTTACCAAACCCTGGTCTTTTTATTCTCTGATTTTTTTGTTTTTTGGTTTGTTTTTTGGGGGTAAAGGGGTTGTTTGTTTCTTTATTGACATTCAAAATATTATATCTACCTGCATGTCAAAAATTAGTACTTAAACACCAAACACTTGTTCAAAATTATGTTTCAAAATTCTACATCAATTTCCATGGATGATTTGAATATTCGATGAGACATTCTATTTTGAAACAATAGTAACATCATCTACATGGATTTGTTGGGCCCTAAAATTGCATGTTTCTTCCATATGTGAGGTTAAATCAGAGTGAGAGCTAGGCAAATATTTGGGTCGATGGAGATCACAATGTTAATTAAGTGATTGGAGAATGTGGCTCACACATATAGCTGCAATGGGCTCCCTAACGTTGCATCCCAGAATTAAGCAGCTTCAAGCTCAGAGGGATACATACAGTTCTCCTCATGTGAGGTGCTGCCACTATCAAGTTTATGGGATGGAACAAAATACCAGAATCTCTGTTTCCTGCTTGTACCTGACTGTTCGCTGATGGGCGAGGGAAAGGACACTAGCCGGGTATGTCAGTTTCCTTTCCAAAACTCATCCGTTAGATAAGTCACTTTTTCTCCCTTTAGCAGAGTGAACAAAGGCTGGCAAGTGCCAAAAAGTTACATTAAATCCTGTTCTTTCCCAAGGAAAAAAAAAAGAATTGAAAGGAAAGGTTTTTTGTTCCTGTTTTTCCTGTCTTTTATTCATTCATTTATTTAATCATTCAGCACTTTTTTTTTTTTTAAGTTGCCCACATTTTTTTAGTTGTTGGCTCAGACTGTCACAACAAAACACCATAGTCTGGGTGGCTTAAACAATAAAAAAGATAATTTTCTCACAATTCTAGAGGTTAGAAGTCCCATCTCTCGGCACCTGTTTGGTTCCTGAGGTGGACTCCTTTCCTGGCTTTCAGATGACTATCTTCTTAATGTCCTCCCATGGCCTTTCCTGCGTACACCTTTGCAGAGAGAGAGAGGGAGTGAGCTCCTTGGTGTCTCTTTTTAAAGGGATGCTAATCCTTTCAGATCAGGGCTTCATCCTCATGATCTTATGTAACCTTAATTACTTTTTTTAGCAGCTCTATCTCCAAATACAATTATATATGAATTTTGGAGGGACACAACTTACACCTTAACAACTACTCTGTGCCAGGCTGTTCTAGTTACTGGATATATATTAGCGAGTTCCTGGTACCATGGTGTTTGTAGTCTATTGGCAGAGACAGACATTACTTGAGAAATTTCACTAACTAATGTGTAATAGCAAACTGAAATAACCTCTCTAAGGGAAAGAACAGTATTTTTGAGACCATTATAATAAGAAAGTCCATGTATGTAATATATAATAAAAAACCTAACTTAGGTTCAGAGAAGGCGTCCCTGGGGACAGAAGAGGAATGTTCCAGAGAAAGGAAGCATCTTATGAAAAAAAGCCTTGTCCCCGTAGGGAGCTTGGTTCTGCAGTCTTTCCTGCTCAGTTACTGTGAGAAGAATAGTATCTTTCTCTTTCAATTGCAGCTTACTTACTGGCCTGCAGAGGTACAAGAATAAATCCATGTTCTATAGTGATTATTTAATTGTATTTGAAACAACTTATCTGAAAAAGTTTAGAATCATATCATTTAACACTTCTTTATCCTCCCTTTACTGTTTATTAATAGAGAATGCCTCAGCTAGGTGTTACAGCTAAGAAGTGGAAACTCTCTTTCAATCCTATCAATTTTTTATTGCCACTCTGAAATATAAAAATCTTGATACTGTATATTCGTAGTTTAATATGAACTGTTCACGAGAATAACATAGAAAATGATGATAGACAAGTATACAGACAACTAAGATGTAAATAAGAGATGGTGCGTATGCTTACAGTGTACTCCACTTGACCTGTTTTTTTGCTAAACTATTTCCCAGACTTGAATTTGGGTAGTTTTCATAGTAACTCCTTCTGAAAGAGATGGAATTAACTGGGGAGGGAATGCAGACATCAGGTGTCTTTGGAACCACTGCTACTTGCTCATTATGGAGAATACAGAAATATTGGCAGATTAAAAACCAGTCATGCTTTTACAGTGAATGAACAATTCCATTTGGAAAGGAAACATAAAATTTCATAGGCCTTGATGAATTTTTACATGTGTGTCAGAAACTCTGTCTTAACTGCACTTGGTATTACAGTAACTATTTACATTTCTTCTTACTGTATGTAAATGGGCACAGTTCTGGAAGAGGTACTATTTGTAAACTCCTAGCACTTCATCTTAATTGAATTAGTTATGATCTACCTAGTCCAGATGCATATCTATAGTAATACCCAAAAGATTATTTTTTTAATCTGAGATTTATAATGACAGTAAAAGCTTTCGTTAAGAGTGACTGAAGCGTTGCCATGGCATGAGAACTATTCATTAAGCCCAGTGGAACACCAGATTGTATTCTTGAAGATACCATTTATTTCAGTTGATTCAAATCCTTCCTAATTCTGAAGTAAAAAATGTATGTAAAATTTTAAGTAAATATTAACACTGTGTGAGACAGATTTATTGAAATTTAGGGATGCAGAGTGAAATTTAGATTTTGACCCTAACTTTACCAAATTCTTATGTTGAGAGGCTTCTTTGTGTTAAATGAAAAACATGTTTTCCACATCGCCAAACACTAAGCTTTCTAAATAATTAACATTACTCAGTGTCGTGGTCAGCCACAGCAGAAAAAGAATGCATTTTGATCTGTATAAATCAACATCTGCTTGACACTACGATGCTAAGCCTACCAGAAATACTCTTTGCCAGATGTGACTTACGGTTACATCATATTTTATTTCATTCAACAAAATGTATTTGAAGAGGAGTCAAAGATATTACCAGGAATAAACAAACCTAAACAGTTTTTTCTTTCATTCACTGAAATGGTAAAAACAATGAAAATAGTTAACATTTATTGAGAAGGACCTGCCCACCTCCTATTTGCATATGTAACTTTGTTTAGTTTTCACACCAGTTCTGTGAGAACAGATTCTATTTGTTCTTTCTGGTATGGATGAGAAAACTGAAGAGAAAATAGTTGTGAATGGTCCCACAGCTAACATGTGGGAAAGGCCAGCTTGAATCCAAGCTGAGACCAAAGTGTTACACAATACAACCTCCATCTATGCTGCTTTAGTTTCTAGTGTGACTTTTGACCCTACCTATAAGAGTTAATGAGTGTTTAAATTTACAGGTCAGATGACTTAATTTCTGTAATGTTAATGAGGGACTATATGCTGATCCTATGAACTACCAGTCCATTTTAAAGATGGTGTATTATTATTAAAGGAGATAGAAAAGATAATATTACATTAAGATTATTTTCCTCTAGTGAGCATACAGATTTTTTTATTGAGTTTAAAATTATCTTTAATATATCTGTGTTGATAGATAATCCACTTCTATTTTAAAAAAGTCATTTCCAGATTTGTCTTATGTTAGACTTAAGTCTTTTTTCGTTTTCTTACTTTTTAAACTATAATAGGATAGATAATGTGGCTGATGAATCATTGGAGTTAACAAACCTTTGCAATATTACACATTCATACTTGGAGAGGCAAGGGTATGGTTCAAATATTTTAACTATAATGTGTTTGTATAGGAAAATATTCTGTGCAACTTACTTGACATGCCAGGTTAGTAAAAATATAAAACACTGTTAGTATTGTTCTTTGATAGGTGAGCTTATCTCCTATAATGGCTAAATGATGTCATTGGTATTTCCTTTAGCTAATAACAGTATGCTGTATGCCACAAATCATTCCATGGAACCAACTGTCATAAAATAGTGTGTAAGGTTTTATATTACAACTAAGGTTAAAAATAACAAAACAAAATTTTATGGATATGATTACTTCAGTCATATCTGTATAGGTTTTATTTCATTCCTGTATCATTCTAAGTTAGGCAGGTAATTGTATACGTAATTCAGCAGGATTTCTGTTCTTTGGTTTCAGTGGTAAAATTTATATTCAGTTCCTAAATCTGATACCAAAAAACTTCATAGTACTTCATTATAATTTTGCAGAATTAATAATAAAGAAAATATGACATAATCTTTCTAACAAGAAGCCAAGATTAGAGCCACATGGAAAAAGCTACAGTGAAGAATTATACTAAAGTAATATGCTTAAGAAATAATTTGCTTTGATATTGCAGAACAGGATATGTCACTTGTCTTTCACATATTAATTTTCTCTTTGCTCAAATTCATAGTGAGAGTGTAGTCCCAGCCCTTTAAGATCTGGACAAAGCCTGAAAGCATAATTCAATAAATACAGTAATTAATTCTTTAATTCCCTTCCTTTATATTCTTATAAACCCCTCAAATTTCAAGATTTGAAGCTTTCACAATCTTTGTTAGTAACATCCTGATGTGTCTTACAGTTGTCTACAAGGAACAAAAGAAAGTGCCAGCTGTGTAAACCAATACAATTTACAGTGCATCTTGTTTTACCTTCCAAGCAAAGCTCTATAACAATAGTTTCTCTGTCATAATTCTAGACCATCTTGAAGGATTGGGAAAAGGCAATAGAGAGTCAAATCTCAAGAGATGGAGGAGGCTGGATTAGCTCATATGTAATGTACATACTTTACCATTAATTTCACAAATGCTTATATTTAAAGTTATAAAAATTCTTTTGGCTTGGATTCTTGAGTATAAATGTGTGATTCTATAACTGAATGAATGAATTCATTAGAGAATGAGTGAATAAATTAGTAAATGAAGGGATTCTTTTATAAATCATAAACTCAAAATATAAATTAGTTTCCCATAACAAACATTTTGTATATTCATGGGGAATGTATGTCAAAAAATAATTATCTAAATATACATGATGATGAATCTATTAAATCATATTTTGAAAAAGAGGGTGAGGGAAGAAAGAAGAAGGAAAAGAAAATAAGATAAAGGCATGTTAAAATAAAGTGTCTGAGAACTATTTATAGGATAGATCTATGGTTCTCACAGAAATGTCACAAAATTTTAACATCCAGCAATATTCTTTTGAAGATTGCATTAAATTGACTTTTGTACTCTGCTGTATGTGTTCTTTTTGTGTAGATTTTCTCTTCTCTTTGCCTACAATGAATTCCAAATATGCCAGGCGTATTTTGGTTCTTAATTCCCTTGCTGGGCCCCAGTTGGCCAATGAGAAGGCTATTTTAAACTACTGACCCTGCACCTGCGTATTTGTAGCCCGTGGGGGTATTAGCTGCTGTCCATTTTTTCCCCTTCTCTCCTGCTTGAAAAGACTTGCCTGGCTGTAAGCTCTACAGAGATTAATTTTGATCATCCTCTGCTTATGAGAATAGGTTACCAGAAGCCTACATCTATTTTCCAGCTCTCACTGTTATGGGGACCAACTTTAGACTGAAGGCTGGTTCTCTGTCTTAAGCCTTGTGCAAATGTCCCCTGCTTACCAGTATTTAAGTTGGCAATTGATTTTTAACTTAGATTATTTTATTTATGGGAACTACAAAAGAATCAGCAATGATGAACTTTAAAATTCTGAAAACTAATATGTATGGTTTTAGATAGACTGAGGTTCAAACCTAAATTGAGTGATAGCCTGATTTTTTTTTTCCTGGAAATTCAGTAAGAAAAGACTGAGTTTATATGCTGCCAAAGTGTTTGTATTGCCTCTTGCTAAATCCAACATACTGTTCAGCTTATTTCTGAGCATATTGAAATTGTTTTTATAGATTGATTAATTTTTATAAATTAATTTAAAATAATCATTAGTGAGGAAGAGAGTTGTTGGTTCTTCAGCTTACATATATTGACTTTTAAGTCTAAATAATGCAATTTCTGTATTAACTTTGTCTTCTTGACTCTTAATGTGTCATAAGAACAATGATTTTGGCTGTGGGATTCTGATAATGGCATTCTGTGCTCCAAGACTAACTCTACCTGGTTTACTACTTTTTATTCAGCTATCTTTTAATAGAAACAAACATATACTTTGAGAAGAGTCACTAAATATTCCCATTTTGTTAAAGAATTTTATGACAACTATGTCTCTTCCCAAACTTTTCCTTGTCATATTTATCAAGCAGGACACATAGAATTTATTTTCTTTTTTGATATTTCTGGAATATTAGGCATTGTGATAACCTTAATTAAGTCACAGTCTTTTGACACAAATGAAAGAAAGGCATCCAAAAAATACAAATGGTGTAGAGGTCTAAATGTTTCAGTTACACACAGAGTCACCTCATTCATTTTTTTTTTCTTGTTAGGCAATACCTAAAAACAGAATATTGCCATAAGCCCTTTTAACCAAAAATTGAACCAGAAAGTATGCTATACTTCCTTTTTTAAATGACTTGTAAACATGAATCATATATCTTTACTAGGACTATAAAAATAACTGTACTGGTTTTCATGTTTGATTTTTATTATTAAAATAAAAATATTACTCATGATGTACTGCACCTTACTTTTAAAGATATCTTATCCTGACATTTTTAAATGAACTTTTTGAACATTTAACTTTTTATAGAATTCAAACTTATTCAGAATTTAATTAAGAGATCACAGAATGGGGGGAATAGAGATAACGCATTATGGTTACATTTTTGTCCAAGAGTATAGATATACTAGATTTTACAACAGTTAACCAGATAAGTGTGTTTGGTTTCTGTCTGTGTATGTGTGGTGTAATATTCTTTTGTGGGGGAGAAAAAAAGCCTAAATCAGGATTTTGGCCAATATAAGGGAAGAAAAAATTGAAACTCTAAAAGATACTTGTTTCTAGTCATTCATTGCTTTAAAAGATTTGGTGTTTACAATAACATTTTTTTCATAACTTAATATTGATAATCCATTAAGCCTGGATTATAAAAATGAGTAGTATTGAGAGCTAAGTAGGATTTTTTTCTTCGTTTTATTTGACATACTGCATCTTGCAAATTATACAAAATTTTTCTGTCTATCCTTCAACTACATTCCCCCAAATATTAAAATTTTACCTGTTACTACAATTGCTAAAAAAAGACCACCATTTTTTAACACAGTGGAGATATGTGCTCTGTCATCCCACCAGGCTTCACACGCAAAATTACAAATGCAGAGATAAAACTGTGAAGCATTTCAAGATGACTACAGAAGAGCATTTAACTCCAAATGTTGATCCTTTTGAGCATGGGGCTTCTGTGACTGCACTGCTTGCATGCCCATGAAGCCAGCCCTGTTTATAAGTCTTGTTCAGTTGTTGTCAGTTGTCCTAATCGTGTCCATGATAGCAAAAGAAAATCCTTGATCATGCATTACATTCAGTGGTCATCCCTCTTTAGTTTCTTTTTTCTTTCTTTCTTTCTTTTTTTTTTTTTCTGAGTGGTTTCTCAGTCTTTCTTTGCATCTCATGACATTGAAAATTATGAATAGTGTAAGACAGTTATTTTATAGAATGTCCCTCAATTTGAGTTTTTCTGATGTTTTCTCATGATGGGATTCATGTTAGGCGTTTTTGACAGAAACGTCACAGAAATGATATGGTGTTCTCAGTGCATTATATCAAGAGGCAAGTGATGTCAGTAATAATAATTTGTCAACTCTCCTTCCTCTGTAGAGATTATGCTGTAACAGAATAAGCAGGACTCTTTCTTAAATAGCTTGCCAAGTTTTTATTTAGCTCGTATATGGATGACTGACTGTTTCAAACATTGTATGACCCATGTTCCTACTTAAGAGCAATATTTAACTTCTAGGTTTGAATCGTTAATGATATTTCTGTACTTTTACATACAGTTTTGGCTAATAGCGCTTTCAGTCTTTATCTTTTGTTGGGAAAAGTATCAATATTCTTTACCTTATTTTTAAATTTTTTTTCTCCGCAGTTTGTGACCTGTCAGAAATTTCAAGTACATCTTAAGCTGAGCTGTGGGAATGACTGCTTATATTTAACTTACTGGATGTCAGGAAATACTTGGGAGATTTGAGAGATTTCCCAAACACTTTCGAATGTAATGATTTTACCAAGAAAAATCACATAAACTCAGCTAATGAAGTGATAATTCTATTTTAAAATGAGAACCAACTTTTGAAAGGATTTAAATATAAAGTCGTTAAAACTTTTCTTATTTTTTAGATTAAATATTATGAGTTTATTAACCCTTATTTATTCATTTAATAAACACAAATTTAGTTCTGGGTAAGATATCTTCTCAAAGGTAACTTCACCCCAGCTAACTAGGTGCTGTGATAGCTTGTCTCAAAAAGCTCACTGTTTAGCCAGAGATACTGATAGGTAACTGGATAATTTCCATTCACTGGGGCTAAGTCCTATGAAAGAGCCATGTAGAGGATGTTCGGAGAGCACTGATTTGGATGCCTGACTCAGCTTAGGAATCCATTGAAGTGTTATGTTTCCCAGTAAACTTGTCCTAGTATTTGATAAATTTTGAGTGGAGGCTGGGGACAGCATTCTAAATTTAAGAAATAAATTGTGGATATGGTGCTTACATCATCATTTAACAGTTATAATGCTTTCTTAGTAAATTTGATTTAGTTTTGTTGATTCTCCAAAAGAGGTCTCATAACTCTCTGAAAGTATCCCCCCATGCCAGCCTCAAACAAGAGGTAAAACACAGCATTAAGCATAGAATGGACTGGAGAGGATATTCAAATACATTAATTGACCCGAAATGAATGATTGTTTAATTAAATTGAAGCTGTAACTAATGCCGCAATGAACATGAGGGTCCATATATCTCTTTGAGATAGCATTTTTGTATTCTGTGCTAAATAACCAGAGTGGAATTGTTGGACTATGTAGTAGTTCTATTTTCACTTTTTTGAGGAAGGGCCTCCATTTTGTTTTCCATAGTGGCCGCACCAATTTACATCCTACCAACAATTCACAAGGGTTCCCTTTTCCCCACATCCTCGCCAACGCCTTTTTTATTCTTGTCTTTTTGATAGTAGCCATTCGATTTGTGCAAGATGACATCTCACTGCAGTTTTGATTTGCATTTCCCTGATGATTAGTGAGATTTTACATTCTTATTTCACTCTAATATATATTAAGATGAAAGATTAGATTTTTAAGGTAGTCTTTTTATTTATTCTGTTAATCTGAAATGCATTCTCTCAAATATTTTGGGTTTTCAAGGAAAATGATTTAAAAGAAGATATGACATTATTGCAACTAAACTTTTTTTTATTAGTAAGCTTTGTGATATTTCAAACAAATTTTTCTTTAATATCTTGGGAAAAGATTCTCCATACATCTTAAGTGGTGTGTGAAATGTTTATCAGTGTATAATTTGAAAAAATATTTTATTGTTATATTACAAATTGCAACCTATGACAGGAGCTTTGGGTCTGATATGTTTTGTAAGATAATAAAAAAATATAAAATATTATAAAATACCCACATTAAAATATTCTTATATATTTATAATAATTTGATATATTAACTTCATTTTAAGAAATTTCAAATACCTCAAATGTATTAAATATATGTACTAGCTTTTAATATTTCCATAGTATACAATGTTTAGAATCTAAAATGTACTAAAAAGTAAAATAGCTTTTTATTGAATTATTATTTTATTGAATTCATAATTTTCATAGAATTTTTAGTAGTATGTAAAAAGGAAGAGACAAAAGTAATTCCTGAAGTTGTATTTGCATTCTAAAAAAATGATACAAAACATTTTTACTTTTACAGTTTACAAAACAATGGTTTGAAATTTGTCCATTCAAAATAATCTGCTAGAGTTAGTTAAGTAATCACATAAGTATACAATTACTCTTATTTAACTTAAAATTAGAAAATATAAAATGTTTCCATTTTGAAATAGTGGTTAAGTTTTATATGCATAACTAATAAACAGTTGAGTATGTATGCAAAAAGTGCTGGAAATTAGGATACACAATTTCCCTAAGATTTACTTGACTAATCACTTTAGTAAATGTTTGAACATTTTATTATTTAGGTCAAATTTTTGATGTCTTTTTGCAAATTATTTGGAAAACCTGATCACATTTGTATTAACTACAAATTCACAAATGCAAATAATGATAGTGTCTCATTATTCCATGTTACAATCCCTAACTAAGACCTTGTAGTAGAGGATTATAAGTGAACATTGTTTCAAACAAATTTTAATATTTACTTTTTAATTTAATTTTGAATTAAATTTTTTATATATGAAATTTATTGCTAAATTTAGATTAACATATAAGAAATGCTACAGAGATTTTTTTTACCTTTTACTAAATTTTCTCCGCTGGTAATACTTAGCAAAACTACAGTAGAATATTATAAATAAGGTAAGACATTGATACAGTCAGGATACAGAATATTGTCATTACTCCAAGGATTTCTCCTGTTACCATTGTATAGCCACATCTATTTCCCTCCAAACCTCACCCCATCCTTAACATACAGTATGTAATCTCTGGGGATTTTTTTTTCCCACTCAGTTTAATTCTTTGGAGATTCATCCAGGTTGTTACATGTATCAATAGTTCATTCATTTCTATTACTGAATAGTATTCTTGGTACCACAATTTGCTTAATTATTCACTTTTTTCAAAAGACAAGCCAGGTTTTGGTGATTATGAATAATACTGCTCTGAAAGTTTATGTATAGATTTTTATGTGAATATGTTTTTGTTCTCTGGGAAAAATAATATACATGAGTGCAATAGCTAGGTCATATAATAATTGTATATTTAATTTTTTTGAGAACTGCTAAATTGTTCCCACTGTACCATTTTATATTCCATTCAGCAATGTATGAGTGCTTGTGTCTGTGCTCATTTAGTAGTTGTTGTTATTTTTTATTTACCATTATGATATGTGTGAAGTTATACTGTATTGCTGCTTTAAATTGCATTTCCTCGATAGCTAATATGGTGATCATTATTCATGTGCTTTTTTGCCACCTTTGTATCGTCTTTGGTAAAATGTCTGTTCATGTCTATTGTCAGTATTTTAATGAGAAATTTTTTTTTTTGCTATTGAGTTTTTAGCATTCTTTATATATGCCAGATACCACTCCTTTTTCTGATATGTGGTGTAAATATTTTCCTCTCATCCAAAACTTTTAATTGTGGTGAAGTCTTAATTGATCAATGTTCCTCTGTGGATCACGCATTTGGTGACAAGTGTAAGAAGTCTTTAGCTCTGGAGCCCAAAGATTTTCTCCTATGATTTTCCCTAAATTTTTTTATTGTTTTTTGTTTTATGTTTATATTTATATATTGTTTTATGTTTAAGTCTGTGATCTATTTTAATTTTTGTAAGATGTGAAATTGGATCAAGATTCATTGTTTGATTATGCATGTTCATTTGCTTCCATAACATTTGTTGAGAAGGCTCACTCCTCAGTCGAATTGCATCTGCAGATTTATCAAAAACTAGTTGGGTGTATTTGTCCTGGTCTGTTCTTTCTCAGTGACTGATGTGGTTATCCCTCTCCCTGTGGCAGACAGACTTAATTATTCTAGCAACACAAGACTAGTGAGAATGGGCATTCATGATCTGAGGAGGAAATCAGTTAGTCTTTCACCGTTCAGTATAATGTTAGTTATCATTTAAAAAAAAAAACGCCCTTTGTTCAATTGGGGAATATCCCCTATATGCCTGTTTGTTTTCAGTGAGTTTTAACCATGAGTGGGTGATGGCTTTTGTAAAATCCTTTTTGTGCTCTGATCAATATGATCATGCGATTTTCTTTTTTAGCATTTCTTAATTGATTATATTGATTGATTTGAATACTGAACCAATGCTGCATCAGTGGAATGAGCTCCTATTGGTCATGGTGTGTAATTCACTTATTTATATGAATTTTATTAGCTAATATTTTGTTAAGAATTTTTGTGTATATGTTCATGACTGATGTTCAACTGTATTCAGCTATGGTATTCTGTTTTTTTTTTTCTTTGTTAGTCTTGCTAGCAATTTGTCAATTGTATTGATTGTATCAAAGAAGAAGATTGTTTTTTTTGTTGATTTTTCTGTTTTTTTTTAATTTGTTTGCTTTAAATTTCATTGATTTCTGCTTTTATCTCTTATATCTTCCTCCTTCATGTTATGAGTTTGTTCTGCTCATTTTTTTTTTGTAGATTCCAAAGGTGGGAGCTTAGATTATCCATTTACATTATTCTTTTTTTTCTAAAATATGCATTTAGTACTCAAAATTTGTCTCTTAGCACTGCTTTAGCTCTGTCCCACAAATTTTGGTGTGTTTTAAATTTTTGAATTTTTCTTGAAACTTGATTATTTAGAAGTATGTTGTTTATATTAGTGTTCAAAGATTTCCCATTTACATTTTTGTCATTGATTTTTAGTTTGATCCCATTTTGTCAGTACACTCGGCATGATTTCAATTGTTTTAAATTTGTTGATGCTTATTTTATATACCAGGGTATAGTCCACCTGTGTGTGTGTTCTGCAGGTCCTTAAAAAGAATATATATTCTGATGTTTTAGGGTTCAGTGTTCTACAGTATCATTCAGAGTCTGATGACTGTTGTTGTTTTTGAGTTTTTCTATATCCTTGATTATTTGTTTGCTGTTTGTCTTTTCAATTATTGAGAATGAGATCTTGATGTCTTTAACTATAATTATGGATTTTTTTTTTATTTCTCTCTTTGGTTCTAACAGTTTTTCACATATTTTGCAGCTTTGTTGTTTGATGCACACACATTTAGGACTGATGTATCTTCTCACTGGATTGACCCTTTTATCTTTATAGTGTCCCTTTCTGCTTATGATAATTTCCTTTCTCTAGAGCCTTTTTTATATGACATTAATGTAGCCAATCTTGCCTTTCCACTGTTTTACTTCAATTTGCCTATATCATTGTATTTGAAGTGAGATTCTTTTAGATACCATATGCTAAATCTTTGTCTTTTATTTGGTGTGAATTTACATTTAATACTGATACTTAATACTTTAATATGTTAGGACTTAATTTTTTGGTGCTTTTATATGGTAGATTTTAGGTATTACATTACATATAAATGGCTTATCCTAGCCTACTGTTGTCAACATGTCACAGTACAAATGAAGTGTGGAACCTTTATCTTCTTTATCATCCCCTTACCCTCCCTCATTTAGAATATTGTTGTCTTATTTTCTCTACATCCATTCAGAAACACATCAGTGTGAAAGTTTTACTTCTAATGTCAAATACAATTTAGAAAACTCAAAAAAAAGAAGGAAAGTCTATCGTATTCACCCTTATTTTTTTGTTACTGTATTATTTTATCTTTCCTGATAATTGAGGATTTCTACTTTTATTATTTCAGTTTAGCGAACTGCTTTCTTTAGAATAGGTCTTGTAGCAACAGATTTTCTTAATTTTATTTCATCTGAAGATGTTTTTATTTCTCTGTGATTCCTGAAGTCTATTTTTCTTGACCTATAATGTAACATGTTCACAGATTTCAACAACTGGTACGTGGACATCTTTGTGGGTCTTTGATGGGGTCCATTTTGTGCCTATCAGAGCAGGAGTGGTATATATTTTACTATAGTTTCTGAGGTTCTTTTCAATTATTTTTAAAAATATTTTTCTCCTCTTTGGTTTAAATTCGGTAGTTCTGTTGTTCAATGTAAAGTTAACTGATTCTATTCTCTGTCCTTTCCATTTGGCTCTTGAGGTTGTGACTTGAGTTTTTTTTACTTTGGTTGTTATATTTTTCTGCCCTAAATTTTCTCTTCGTCTCTTCTTTACATCTGAGGTTTATTTACTGAGACTTTCTATTTCTTTACTCAGATTGTTTTATCATTTGTTTCAGTAACTCAAGAATTACTGAGAAAAGGTAGTTTTTTTTCCCTAAAGTAGTGTATCCAAAACAATTTTTGAAGAACATTAATACTAGATGGTTAGAGAAACTCCAAATCTAGAAATTGATCACAGGAAGGCAATAACAATTTAGAAGTTGTATCACCTAGCACATCATTGTTTCCTTAAGGTTGAGATTCTATTTTTATAAAGAGAATAAACTTAACTTCTAATGAGTAATGGTAACACATTAATTTGAAGTGTTAGTTTGTCTTATTTTACTCTATTCTGTCTCTGCTCCACTTCCTTTTACCAATCATTTCTTCTTTCTCTCCTTTTTCTCATTTTCTACCTTTTCATTAAAAAAAAAACTTTATTTAAAATCTCTCTCTTTTTTTTTCAATATAGAATATATTTTAGCTTTTCAAATACAATCACTTGATAGAGCCAGGAATACATTTCAATAACGTGTCTTGGGGTTTCTCATTGTAGGGAATCTAGATGAGGACATTTTTTCCAAGTTCTGACACTAGCGTATTACTCTGGCCTTTGAGCTATTCTCCCAGTAAAGTGCTGTAGAGCTTAGTAGTGGTCTTTGCCTTTTGAAGGCTCTCTCTTCCCTGCATCTGTGGTTTAAATGTTCATCAAAATTCCTCAGTTTCCATTGTTAAGAAGTATAGGTTAGCATAGAATGTGACTTTTAGAATATAAAAATACATTTTTCATTTATCTTTTCTATGTGCTCATTTTTAGAATAGGTAAAGATGTGTGAAATATTATAATGTGTTATTTGAAGCTATAGTTAATATATTTTCTCAAGCATAATATTGACTTGTTATCTATCTCAATTTTGCTGAAAACATATGATGGGAAATAAAAGGCTTTTAGTAAAAGCTAAGATTTCCAGTGTTTTTAATATTTCTATACCTATGAGAAAAAAAATAACTTTTAAACTTCTTTTAAAAGCCATTGAACTTGCCTTTTTTCTTGAACAAAAACTTCCACAGATTCCTGAAACTAATGTTACTTAATTCAGCTTGTGGTAAAGAAAAAAGGATGGTTAAAATTGAGTTAGAGTATATAGGAAAAATATTTAGAAGAACGTATTTGCCTCCATATTTGAATTCCAACATAAATGACTTAGAAAAAGGATAGAAAAGTATGGGCTGCAGACCAATACCCACGTGCTAATAGCTGCTTGTTTCCAGAGTGCAGCAAAGCAAGGAAAGGTTGAGATTAAATTTTGGGAAACTTTTATAGCAATTTGATATCTGTTGCAACACCCAAACATATGATCAATGGGCTTGTTTTGCTGAGAGGGATGCATTTCATGAAAGAGTTAGTCTGTGACAGATTGCATTTAAAGAACAAGTTCTTCACCACAGATAGTCTCTAAATCAGTGGGTAGAAAACACTCCTCTTGTCTGGTTTGATATCTTATGTACAGCTATTTTTGAGAAAATTTAGAAAAGTTTTCCTTAATGTTAAAAAAATGATAGTAGATGTTTTAAAATAGTTTAAGCCAAAATATTCTTTTCTTTTCACTTTGAAGGGAGATGTACGTAAGTATAATGGAGGATCCAGTTTTGTGTTTAAATTGTGTCCACTCCATGAATGAGACATATGGGTTATGAACTTTGGTGAGGGAGAAAGTTTTGGGGGAAAAACCTTTGACTGCTGAAGTGATAGATCCAAGAGATCAGATTGATTGTAGGTTGGTGGTAGAGCAGTGAAGACTTCCCGTAAACATTTGCTGAATTTTGTTTTGCTTGTTTTTTAATGATAGACACATTTTAGGTGAGTGTATCAGACAGCAGTCAAGCTTGGTACAAGCTGATTAAATATAGGATTTTAAATTTTTCCGAAGATAAGTCCTCCTCACACAGGGAAGTAAGGCTGGTATGGTTCCATAGGACTCAGTTTTCCTGTTGTCGTTATGTGTAACTTTCATTTTCCCACTTGTGAAATGGTTACTAACTAGCATGTCCATCAGCATGTTCTGACTGGAACAGGAGGACAAGAAACAAAAGGCACATTTTATCTATGACTGCCATTCATTTTGGAGATTTTCTAGATGTTGTGCTTAATAACTTTCTCTTATATTTCATTCGACAAAATGATGCCATGTATTTTTCCATGTTGAAAGAGTGGAAGTATAATTTCTTTTTAAGGTGAGAACAGAGATTCTGCCAACAAAAATGAAATTCTGTTAGCATGGAAGAACGAAAGAATGGATATTGGGTAATCACCTAGTAGTCTTTTTATTGATATTTTTTTATCTCAGCAAGAGCTTTGTTTTTTGATAAAATGATACACATTAATAATTTCTGCAAAAGAAAACCACACCTTGAATGAAGAGACCTTTTGAATAGGGAAACAGAATTCTGTTCAGAACATTCTCAGTAAGGCTCAATTTTTGTTTTGTTCAGTCTATTCATCATTCATATGTGTTAAGGAATGTGATATGGCTCAGCACTTAATTTTATTAACTGTGTAGAATATTCATACATCTGTGAAGGGAGTTTAAGAGGATATACAGGCAGCACAGAGCAAAATTTAAAGACTGTTATATATAGAATTTAAAAAGTTTGTTAATTTTAATTTAGTTATTTTTTATGTTCTATTGATTATAACTAGAAATCCTATGTCATACATTTCAATAGTTTACTTGATTTGGAGTGGTTTCCATGGCTTTACAGTTTTCTAAATTCATAGATGGCAATTATTGTATTAAAAATGTGTGTATAATACATGTAGGATACATGCAAGTAGATTATTAGTGTCATTCTGACTATATTATTGTGGTTATTTCAGAGAAGTAAAATATATTTATGTGTTTTAAATAATCTATTTTTATAACTTTAGGCAGACTGGTTGTATGTGACTACAAAGTTAAAAACTTTAAGGCATTCCTTTCTAATTCATTTTTCTCTAACATGATATCTTTTACATTAGGAAGTATCACTATGTGAATGGGCATTAGATTTATTAATCAGTAATAAACATTTTGGTTTCTGTAAATACACACGGGGGTTACTATTTCTTCACATATATTTTATCATGCTAAATTCTAGAATAAGAATAAAATATTTGCACTGGATAAAAGTTTAGAGAGTAGTTCAAAGTCTCATTTTTGTAGATGAAGAAACTAAAGCATAGAGTAATTAAAAATCTTGCCCAAGGTCAAAAAAGCCACTTAGTGAGTGAGGTGAATTACAACTTCATTCTCGAAATAGTTATTTTCCTATTACCTGTCTCAAGAGGAAGGTTGCACACCAGATGAGAAATCCTACTCTAGTTATTTTGGAGTACTAGTGGAAGACCTATATTCAAGTTTTAGCTCTGTCTCTTAAAAACTGCACAGCCTGGGGCAAAAAAAATTGTCTGTTATCAGTTTTCTATAAAACTGGCAAATGCCATCTTACTAACAAATTCACACAATTGCTGTGAAGGTCAAGTAAGATGCATGTGAAGAGCACTAGAGGTCTAATAATGGTACCAAAAACAAAGATAATTTATGTCTCTATGGCACTTTTAGAAAGTACTTTTTATTATTGTTCTAGTGCCTGATTCATTTGACCTGCTTATTTTTCTTAATTTCATGCAGAGAAATCATTTACAATATTTGTACATGCTGTGATACTAAATACAAGAAGGAAAATTTACCTTGTGATTTCAGCATGATTAAGTTAATTATTTAAAAATTTTACAAATCAGCTAAAATGAATTCCTGTAAATATCACAATCTGTAGTATCAAATAACTAAATATTAGAAACTTCAGTAAAGTCAGCAGATAATAGTTCCAGAGGTGTGATTGATACCCATGAGTCAAAACACCTTGATGGCACTGATGTTAGTATTTATGTTCAAACATAGGTAGTCCTTGCTGGAAAACAGAAATACACCTTGCCACTGGATGAAGCGTCTCTCATATGTGTGTAGCTAAATACCACTTCAGTGTTTATAATTAGATGTGAATTTTCTTCAGGCATCCTTAATTTATTGCATCACCCTTTCTTGGCCTTGAAAACATGTATTCATCCTTCAGGTCCCAAATTGATACTACCACCTTTGTGAATAACTTTTCCTAACTTATCTTTCGTTTATGTAACTTCTAACTTGTACAAAGGATGTGATAGAAACTTTGTCCCCAAAAGCATGCAGAAAGTTACTGCTTTTCATTTTCATGTCTTTCCATGTTTTGAAGAGAACGTTAACAGCTTTCAATGTGTGTATTTTGAGTACGGGAAGTCTTGAGACTCTTTCGTTTAAAGTAACCTTTAGAGCCTTAGAATTCAGCTAGATGTATAACCCTTTTATGCAGGTAGTAACTTTAGTGTCTCTGAAAAGGTTACCGACTAGAATATCCTCTTTAAAATGTCTTTCTTAGAACAGTCTTAACCATTTGAGCTTTCTAGATAAGAAGTAAGTTTCTTTGATTTCTAGTTTATTTGATTTCTCATCACATATTTGAGCTAAGATTGTGACAAGTGTGTCATTATTATGCTTGTCAATATATACTAACAGTCACAAACATATGTTTATGTGAACACACAGATCAGACAAAACTGAAGTATTATGGAGCATTTTATTTTTTATTCAATTATATTATGTACTAAAGTTTCCAAGATATTTTTTGTAAACATGATAACATCAAAATTGGTCCAAGATATTCTTCTATTAGTATATGCAGATAAGTATTTGAGCCTAATAAAAATGCTTCAGAATATCTAATTCATTGGTGTTATAAATGTCAAGTTTGACATGGGGAGTATCACACTGTCTTATTAATTAATAAATTTTTGGTTATATGATTTTATTTTTTAATGAATAGGTTTTAAGGACAACACTGTAAAATGATTATGAAACAAAAAATGTAAAAAAAATAAAAATAAAAAATAAATAAAAGACAAAAAAATATATATTTTTTTAATATATAAACATACATGTAAGAATACATATGCTTAAGAATAGGTACATGGATAGATAGATAGATAGATAGATAGATAGATAGATAGATAGATAATTATAAATTGCTGCCTTGGTTTGGCCAAAAAGTAGTATGCTAAACAGAGACCTGAAAAAGTAACAATTTTGATAGTGAAATTTTGATAAACCTAAAATTAGATGAAACAGTAAGTCCTAGCCTTAATAGTATGAAGAGGTATTGCTGAGAGATCTAAGGGGACTGTATTAAGTGGGTTTTGACATTAATTTTATGTGGGAGGGGAATGGCTGAGACTTTTTAAAATTGAGATGAGTTAGATTCTGTTTTGAGATAAAACTGTATCAGTTGTCTAAGTTGGTTATATCTTGATTACTCCTGAAGTTTTACAGTTTTGTTTATCTGGTTTACATAGTATTTCTATTGGAGCTAAACCTTGGAGGTGAGAGTGAACTACCCTAGTAAAACATCATAAAGGCGCTGATCCTACCACTAAGGAAATAGAGTTATTAAGGTTCTGCTAGGTAGAGAAGAAACAGGTGGGAACAGGACTCGGGGAACAGCATGGATACAAGAAGCTTTGAACTCTCATTATATCCTAGGGACTGTTGAATCCAGAGTGGAGAAGGTTAGCAAGAGATGAGCTGGAAAGCTATTTTTGAGGTTGAATTTCAGGAGTTACTGAACGTTACGGTAGGGATTTTGGATTTCATGCAACAGCAACATGAAGTCATCTAATACTTGATGAAAAGATAGGGAAGGACCTTTTCAAATAAGTCTTGTCTGGCAGCAGTGTGGAAGATAAGTTAGGAGTCAGATAAGAGTTCACGGGGCTCTGAACTTGTGGAATGACAGAAATGGAATGAAGGGGATAGTGTTAAGAGTTATTTTGGGCTTGGTTTAAAGGAATTCACAGTCCTATACGAGGAGAAGAATGTCGAAGAGAGACGTCTCTACCATTATAGCAGGATTTGTATGTGGCAATCTGGAAGGCCAATGATGATGTTTTAATAGACTGAAGTCATGGGAAGTGAAAGCACTGGATTACTCATAGAGGGTAATGATTGTGGGATGTTTCAGAATTGCAGGAAATCTTGGTTGTGTTGTTTATTATGCGGTTGGAAATGCACTGTTTTGGAACTTAGAAGCAAGGCCAAAGTTAAATCGAAATATAAAGAATTGGACACAATGTTTATAGTAGCCATAGCCAAGGAAGGACTGCAGGGTAGGAACATGTTTAAAAATGGGACTTTGAGGAACAGCTCCATTTAAAGATGAAACAGAGGATGAGGAATCATGAAGGAAGCTGAGAATGGTTAACATTAGAGATTCAGATGGAAACCCAGAAGGGGAGGACAATGTTGTAGGAGTTATTATTAAAGAAAATTTCAAAGAAAACAATCAACAGTGTCAAAGGTCACAAAAGTTAGGTCTGAAAATACTCTGGGATCTGAAAATATAGTTTGTATTCAAATATTGAGGAAGTATGTATATCATGTTGGGTGAGAGTCAGCTCAAGAGCACAGGGAATAAAGAGAATTGAAACTTGAACAATTTAAAGTAAGATTTAGCAGAGGAAATTGTGTTGCCTAAAGAAGTTATTTCCAGTAATGGCAAATTAAAGACTAACATCAGTATCTAAAGAATCATCGTCCTTAACGTTCTTTCCATCGCAGTCTGTTGTTCCTCTAGAAAAGAGAGCATTGGGTAGAATGCAAGCTGAAAAGTTAAAGGGGAAGGAAAATCGAGCATATATTAAGTAAATAGTTGGGGAGAGAAGACACTTTGGATTGGAATCATCACAAGTATATGGGTTCATGTATCATGTATCTTTTAATATATTCTCAGTTACTACACAAGGTAATTTTACACTCAGTTGAATTGATTTTTACCCTCTCTGCTCTTTATTTAGAGTATGGGGAATGATTAGAGTTTTATCAACTTACTCTTTTTTACCTTTGAATGTAAGAAGTTGCTCTATAAAATCTCATGTACATATTTTAAAAAGGCCAATAAATGGTTGAAAAAGGTTTCTGTTTTGTAGGCAGTATGATTTGAGAAATTAGGGCAATAGCTTGCCTAAGTATTGGATATTCAGAGACTCTCAAGTTACTATGAATTATGATTCAGAAATATGAATGGGAAATAGTCATTTTAATTAGGAAGATTCACTTAGAAATGAAGTAATTTTTTAAGGTAATTTCCTTGGTGAGTGTTTTACTGATCACTTGAATTTATTTACTACACAGATGTCACTATAAAATAGATATTTATGGGGTAGTTTTTAATTAGAAATAATGGCTTGTAGAGTTGAAGTGATGAATCATCTTCTCTGTATCTTGGCTCAAGTGGCCCTAGTGAAAGAGGATCCCATGGACAGTTTTGGAGTATCCTAACTGAATGCTTTGTCTTCTAAAACACAGCAAAGTCTGTCTTACATTGATACTCAGAAACTCTGCATCAACAGTGCAGTACAAAGATAATCACTTTGGAAACAAACAGGTAATTTTACCTTTCATCATCACTGAAGCACTTTATAAATTAATAGAAAAATAAGTTATAAGGCCGCATATTTCTAAATGTAAATGGGATTGGAAGCAAATCAGCCAGCCTTGTCAAATTTATGAGCATGAGTGCAATAGTGAAGCTGATGAGATGGCTTCACAGGTAGGAAGGAAATGTCATTCAGAAGGACACATTGATTCGAGTTAGTTCTTTTCTGTTTGTTTGCATTTAATTATGTCCTAAAAGGATTGGTATAGAGAATAAAATATACATGAACTAGCACTTCTGATTTATAAAAGTATATCAATGACATTTCAATTTCGAGTGCAACCTCTGTAGGGAGAGTAAGACTGTACATGCAACCTGCATTAACAATATTGAAATCAAATGGAAATTTATTTCTCATTCTTCTTTTAGCCAAGATATATTGTTCCTACAGAAATGTACATTTTAACATTGCTAGTACTTAAAACCCACAATCAATAAAACTAAGATATAAAACTAAATAAGTAAAATTTGAAAAAATTATGTACTTAAGTTCATTCTTTGGTCATCCCTTGTAAACGTGGTGTTTCTCAATGCCCCTTATGTAATATGGAGTGAAGAAGTTGAATCTACCACTAACTGACTATGCAGAATTAAAATTTTTCTTGTGAATGCAGCACATATCTGAAATGTTGACATCAGAATATTTTGATGTTAGGGAGAGCAGAGGTTTAGTGGCAATGTCAGAACTGGAAAGTCAGGAAAGCCCCAGGGTGGTTATGAAAAGTAGTAGTTCAGACTGCGTCTTTGATGTGCACATAGTCATTGAATGCTACTAATGTCCGTTCTCTTTCCATAAGTCTTGGTTTTTTTTCCTCAAAAATTTGAGCCACAGCCAGGGTAAGATAAACTGGCTCTCTCTTAATTTTCAATTACTTGTCATTGTAGTCATTATTATCATCACTTGTAACCAAAAAAAAGAAAAAAGGAAAAAGGTGGATTGGAGGCACCATCTCTGTATACTTTGTTTTTTGAAAGTATCTTTTGTATCTAATTGAAACTCTCCATCTTTGTGAAGAATCTGAGGTAAATTGCACCTGCCATGAAATAGGATCTTTAAGGTGCTTAAACAATTCCTCTATAAAACAAACCCAGTAGATGTGATGACCATCTGGCAGCAGCAGCTGTCTTCCGTCGCCCTTCCTCGGTGGCTGCTCTCATTCCACAGAAGGTACCCCTTTCTGTGTCAGGGGAAGTTGTTGTCTCTTTAGAGACTGAACATTCAACAAAAGATGGCCTACTGAAATAGAGGACAACTATTTTTTTGTCAGAGTACTCAGTCTCAGATAACTGGGGCTGTTTGTTACCACCTCTAACAAGTTCCATTGACATTTAACTGTTCTAATTTTTTTTTTTTTTTTTTGCGTAGTACAGAGAGCAAACTAAATACTGTTGACGCTTGAACAACACCGGTTTGAACTGTGCAGGTACACTTATATGTGGATATTTTTCAACAGTAAATACTGCATTACTACACGGTCCATAGTTAGTTGAAATCACAGATGCAGGGGAATGGAGGGTACCTGGACTGAATATAAATCATAAGAGGATTAGCTCCTGCATTGTTTGAAGGTTAATTGTATCAACAAGATGAACTGGAATATAGCAAAGTTGTGTTGTAAAATCACCATTTAAGAAATGATTGGGAAAAAATGAAAGCAAGAAAATCTGAAAAGACAGATTTTAATATTAAATCTCCCTCAGGAAGGAAGCTATTTTAAGCTATATTATGAATGGCAATAATAGCTGATAATGGCTTATATAAATCTATATATTAAACTTGTCTAATAGAATATTTTAAAAATAACTTAAGCTCTTATTAAGTTTATAGCAATAATATGTCCTGTCTAAGTGACCATAGGTAATTTAATGCATTTGTCTCTGTTTTAGTTTTCTCATAGGTAAAATGGGCATAATAATAGGTACTTTATAGTTTTGTTATAGTCATTGAGCCGGTATATGTTGAGTACTCAGAGGGTTCCAGCGCAGAGTAAGTTAAATATTTGCTATCATTTTTTAATCATTAATAATAACAAACTGGACTTATTGGGCTTTCCTTTAGCCTTCTGGAGAATCACTTGCTTTGTTTGACATGTGTAAACCAATTGATCTTTTCCCCTGAAGAATTAGTATAAGACCAAGTTCTTGAAACGGGCTTATTTCAAGATATGATTGAAATTGCACTGCTGCTTTTATGATTCTGTAAATGTCATAAATTTTTGTTTGTAGTAATTGTACAGATAAAAAAGTTGACTCTTTTAAGTCAAGTTATTATGTCATATTAACCTGGTTATGACTGTTCTACCATGATGTATTTCTTCTAAGCTCATCCATTTTGAGTCCATTTCACATCAATATATTACCCATTATGCAATAAGATTATAAAGCAGGCTTTAACTTTTAATACACAAGAGAAGCCTGATAAGTAACAAGTACATTGGACTCTCTCCTAACCCTAAATTAATGTTGCCAGTCTCTCATTAATAGAATAATTTTCTTATTCGTGCTCAGTTTCTTCTGTTTCTAGTGCTTCATTTAGGCATGGAGTTACTAATTTCCTAAAACATAGGATCAGGGTGTGCTACAAAACAAACAGTCATTGAAGGGCTGTTTTAACATTTAGAAATGGCACTTCTAGAGCAAAAATGAATAGAATGGAGAAATTAAATGATTATTTTTATGCATTCCAGTGACCCATATTTTTTCACTATGCACTGTTTATATCTGGTATTTTCAGTGTTTCCTATGTATATTTGTATCATTATGTTCATTGTTCATTATATATAAATATTACATCCTATGTATTATTCCCCTTTGAATTGTCAGTTCACAGTAGATTGCTTGTCACTTAGTGGAAATTTAATAGACAGTTGTTAAATTTAATTTATGAATGTGTATATTGTGTATAAGATGTTTAGATACTGTCGTAGATGGTGAAATGTTTACAAGGCATGACTTTGGTAATTTTAGCTTCAGCATTGTGAAGAGTTTTTTTTTTTTCCCCAATTAACCTATCAGGCCACCTCACTCCCCAGTAATGCTGTCATTTCTGTGTTGCTAAATATGGTGGATAATTTCCAGTTTCATCTTACCTAAGTCTCCGTAGTATTCAAAGCACTTGATGACTCACTTTTTTCTGACACTTTTTTTTTAATGTGATGAACTAAATCACGTCTCTTGCACTTCCTTTTCAATTGGAGGCAATATCGTTTATTTTCCTCCTTCCCCTCTTTCTTGAGTTCTTTCTTTTGGTTTTCTGTCCTCCTTGTCCTGTCACATTCCTATTCTGTAAATACTGACTCCATATCACTGACTCATAAATTTCTATCTATATGGACTTTGTTCCAGACTCATCTGTTCAGCTGCCTCTTGACATCTCAACTTGGGTGTGTCATAGGCTTCTCAAAGTTAACATTTTCAAAAAGATTTAAAGACAGATCTGTCTCTGACATCCACAACTGCTCTACCCACCAATCTTCCCCATATCAATAAATAAGACTTCTGTCATGCCAGCGACTTTTGAATCATTTGTGATACTGTGTCTTTCTCACTCCAGAAGCTACTCCTTCATCAGGTCTCATTCATTGGACCCCCAAAACATGTCTCAGATGGATCCAGATTTCATTATATTCCTAAATGCCATCTACTTAACCGAAGCCATTTAGTTTTCTGATTCAGTCTCCTTTACTAGGATGTACGCTTCTTAAGGGCAGTAATTAGATATGTCTTGGTTGTTATTTTTCAAGGGATTAAATCAGCACCTGGCTCACACTGGGTACTGGAAGACATTTGAGGAATGAATGGATTGATCTGGGTTCTAGAGGAACCTCTTCTATAACCACTGACAAGTGATACCTTGAGAAAGAGGTCTGCCATAGTCATGGTGGGGAGACTGCTAGCAAATCTTGTATTAATTGACACTGATATTATTTGAGGTGAATTCCAACACCTTTTTGATGAAATCTTTCTACAACTTTGACACAGTGGTAAGTTTTGAGTGACTCATGATTTAGATAAAAGCAGTGTTGTATATGCCACGTGCACATACATCTTTAACTCAAAATATATATGTGACTATGAAAGTCCATACATTTAAAGAATAATAAAATGAAATGATATTTTGACTTTAATCCTTTGTTTGTAAGATCAGAAGAGGTAATGGACACACACTAAATAGTTCCCTTTAATGTTAATGAAAATGAAAGCTTAATGATTATTCTGAATCCTACTGACTATTTTAAAACTGTTCTCAAATTTAAGATGTAATAATTTTGAATCAGAAAGAGCACTTTATACTGCTGTTTTTGGTGAATATTTAGCTTCTTATTCATTGAGTAATTTTGAAATTAACACAAGTACTTCAGATATGCCTTTTTTAAAAAATTTTTGATTAAGGCTGATTTTAAAACATACTCACAGCTTGGTTTCAACTGCCATAACTTGTGAAAATGAAGATTTAAGAAATTAAATTCATTTTTTAATTCAAATGGACTTTGCAAATATTTTAAAATATTAATTAATTATAATTTATATTTATAAAACAAAACTGATTTGTATGGTAACATGACCACTGAAATTTAAAAATGGTATTATTCAAGTCCTGTGGGAAAGTTTTCAAACATTAAATTGCAGAACATAGAATTCATAATTCTGTATATTTTAAATGTTGTTTAAGTAAAAACAAAGTAACCCATATTTTTAAATGCCAGAGCAATTTTGCTTTGCTATATATGTATATAAAAATTTTATCAGTAATATTTATGATCATATGCAATTAACATATTTTGATGAATTTTTGTGTGATGTGACCATTTAAATTTGATATCCTTTATGGAGACAGGACGACATTGTTTTTTTATGGAGCTGTAGCCCCTGAAATTAATGATGAGTTAATGACTTTGCTATTTATTTGATTTTTTTATGATTTGACTTATTTTTATTGTTTCAAAAGGAAATAAAAGAAAAATGAAAATACTAATAAAAATAAACTATTGGAATACCAGTAAAAGACAAATAGTAAAATACTAATAAAAATAAAAGGAAAAAATAACAGCAAGTGTACAGAGCAAAAAGTAGAGGGCCCTTTCTAATCCTCTTCTTAAATTTCAACTCCTACCAGACATTTGTGGATTCATCCTAAATATCTTAATTTTCCCATGTCAGTGCATTTATTGGTGAATGCATATGTATCCGTTTTCATTGTGAAAATAGAAAGATCGGTTTAGGTTTCTATGTAGAGACTCTAGTTATTTTGTTTATAGTCTGTTGTCTATATAATATTGTCTTATTCTAAAATATGTATTGATATGATTACTTTTCACTATCTCCTTTGATCAATGCATAATCCAAATGATTTATCCCTCACCTAGACAAATGTTACCAGTCTCCTGTCTGGTCTTCTACTTTCTTATTCCCTGACAGTCCATTTTCCAGAAAATGGCCAGTGAAATCATCCCAAAAGATAAACCAAATCTCATCACTTCTCTGTTGAAAACTTTCAAGTTAGACATGGTTATTTGATTATTTTAGGAGGTCTGAGTTAAAGTCATCAATGGGAAAATCTTCATTGTGTCAGTTTCTCTCTTAGAGTTAGTATCCCTACTGGACCTTTATTAGTTACACTTCTACTATAGTTACCGTTATAAAATGTTAAAGATCTCAAGGTAATCATTTTAATATTAGACCATGTCAAATATCTCTAGGAATATTTCAGAATACAGGTTAAAATCCTTTGGAACACTGGACTATTTAGTATTTATTTCCATGTTTACATAACCATTTATTGCCTATATATTACAGATTTCCCTTTGCAGGTTTTTCTTGTGTCTAAACTATAGTCTTATGCATATGTGATAGTAGCTGGTATATTGTAAAATGTTGAGTCTATTCCTAGGCCATTTATTTCTAAGGAGGTTATAAAATATTGTTTATACAAAATATAAGAAATATCTTTGCTAGATCAAAATTCAGTCTTAGGCAAAATTAGAGGGGAGAAAAGCTCTAGAATTATTTGAAAAGATTCTTATTTACATTTGTGGCATGCTCACATAAAAAAAATGCACTTCGTGTCAGCTCACAAAAGGATACGGAGTGATTCCGGCTTCAGAGTATCCATTCTTTTCTGCTAGTGCCTCTCTTTTCATAAGGACAAGGAGATTGAGTGGTGTTTGTGTATGGGTAGTGTGGGGGTTCATTCTTGTGCATCTACTCTTTTGATAATAAATATATAAAACTGTATTTTGAGGTTTTTTCACATATATTGATGAATATACATACTGTTTTAATTATTGGCTGTGGTGGTAAGTCAGTTAAGGAAGAGAGTATAATTATTTTTAGGAGACATTTGGTAGAATATGATCTATCAGATTGAGACAAATTTAGAGAATGCATCTAATTTTATGAACATTTGCATCCTTTCTAGTTCTAGTGTGTTTTCTTGTCCCTACTCATCACCTTGCTTTACTTCTCTCTCTATTCAGTGATTTTTATCCTATTTTCTTAAAATACAAAACCAAAAAAGGAACGTCTCAGTTTTATATAATCTAGCATATTTAAAAATATGTATTAAAAAGTTAAAAGTAGTTCCTACTGCATAATGCATATACATAAATATGAACCTTGCATAATAGACACTTTTTACAAATTTGGAATTTACTCTAAACATTTAATTAGTATGTAAATACTTGCAGACTTGATATACCCTAAACAACTTCATTACTATGAAAGGACAAAAAGAATTCATTTCCTTTGCATTGTAATCAAGAGTAACGGATGATGGGTACTGAATAAAGTTTGATTCCAAATGTGAGCAGTTTTTGTATAATAATACTTTTTTTCAATACTAGTTAGTACATTGTCTTTGGCATCTATGTATCGTTTGTTTAAAATTTACTTTTTGTTTTTTGGAAAAATTAAAGATGACAACTCTAATTCATTTTTTTACTTCTCTCTTAATTTTAAAGTGTTTCCACATTTTGATTTTATTTGTGGAATAAACATTTATTGATATGTAATTTGATTAGCACTTCACCCTAAAAAGACCATGATTAATAGACCACTTATTATGTGCATAATCCTGATTCTTAGGTTCCTATGCCTTGATCCATCCATGAACAGTCACTGAGTGTCACTCTGTTTTCTGTCCTCATACTTAGTACTGGCTGGACAGTTTCTACTCTTAAGGAGCTCAGAGTTCAGTATGTCATAGTTGATTTGGGAAGATCAACTTTTAAATAGAAAGTTACAGTAAAATGTAGTAAGTTTCTTAAGAGATGTATATGCAAGGGGCATTGCTGAAATTTAGGAGAACAATGAAATTTGCCAAAGTTCACAAAGGAAAGAAGCAAGACCTAGGAGTTCATAGCGCTGGCAGCTGTTCTTTCCAGGCAGAGAGAATATGTTAAAAGGCCCAGCGGTGTAAAACAGTGTGGAGGTCCCCAAAGTTAAGGTACAGCAGTAGAGCAGGCTCCCTGTAACTGTTGAGGGCAGTTTTTGAAAACTCTATTGGTAAGGTTTATATATGAGAAAATGAACACCTCATAGGAAATGCAGGGTGGGTACAAAGCCATTGTTCATATGTAAGAGTGTTTGAGTAATGCTTTTGAATATGTAACATCTGACACTGAAGAGAGAGGTCTAAGCTGGAGACAGACATTTGGGATTGGTCGGCATAAAGGTAATAGAGAAAATTTGGAATTGCCTAAAATTTCCAGGAACCTTGAACTTGATAGATCTCTAGCACTTGCCAACTTCGTTTCTTGTTAATACACACATATCTAAAGATCACAAGTAATACTGCCTAAATAATGCTGGTAGACATCTAAAAGCAGGGAAATGGAAGATGAATACACAAAATGCTGTTACATGTGAATGTAGAAAAATCACGTTTGAAGTGAAGGGCATAATGACCATAAAACATGTGCAACATATAATGAATACTTCAAAAAATCTTTAGGATTTGTGTTAAAAATGTGAAGACATCCCCCAAAAATACTGTTGTTTTTTTTTTTTGTGATTGCGAAGTTTATTCAACAGGAGTCTTTAATATATCATAATATTACTGGCAGTAAGGCAGATACTTTGCATTGTTTTCCTGCCAGTGATAATAACTTTGACAACTCCCTTTTTTCAAACTTTTAGCCTCCTCATCAGTCACGAAGTCTTGTCTGTCGGATCTGTAACAGTCTTAGGTGCTTTCTTATTGCCACTGCTATTTCTGTTTACATTAAAGATGTCACCTTCTAATTGTTTAAATTTCCTCTCTTCTTCCCTTTCAAACTGCATATTGGTCTCAGAATCGTCTTTGTAGAATACACTTTTACTATATCATTCTCCTCAGAGATAACTGAATGACCTGATGTATCTAGATAAAACTCCGTGAACAAGGTTCTCCTCAAGAAAACCTCCCTTTCAGTAAAAGCGCCCTCTTCTATGTAGGCTCACCTCAGACAGATTTCCTCCATATTCAGTTCCTGTTCTTTTTCCAGCTTAGAATTTCTTGGTCCTTCTCCCTCCATTTCCAGTACTTGCCGTCATGTCAGAATTAAGATCAAATCCTATTCTCCTCCACTGGACACCAGTGACACTTTTCTCTGAATTCTTTTGGAATGCTTCCACACTTGGAAATAACCCAAACTAATGGTTAACACCATTAACAGCTTTCCGTGTTGACTCCTCAGGCTTCTGTACCTTGTTTTCCCTAGGTCCCGGAAAACTCCACCCGGGCTGGTTACACCTTTTGTACTTCTTGGAATTCCTTAGTCCTCAGCGTTGTGTTACTCAGATTACAGCCTTTCAGCATGTTTTGATGGAGTGATACAGCAGGTGTGCCCTCAGTGAGGTGATGAATATGAGTATGACAGAGTGGAAAGGAGAGATGAATATTCCAATACCCTGCTTAGGAATCTGCATGCTAAAATGCATACGGAAACATAAAACTGTCTGTATGTTTCTGAGTCACTCTGTCACTCTCTTTCACATTAACCTATTTCATTTCCTTCCTAGTACTAAGTATTTTCAGAAGTGAAGTGATTTATTTACTGATTTGGTTGCATTTTTGTCTCGTTGATACATAGTCTAAGCTCCATCGGCTTATCGTCACTGATAAAAGCCCAGCATCAGCGTGGCACCTGGAACTTAGTAAATATTTGCTGAAATAATTAACTTGGCAAAAACACACAATGTTCATACCCTAAAATGGGGTCTAAAGATAATAGGATAACTGGGTATTAAACTGAAGGAAAGAGAAACCCAGGAGAAAGATATTGATGTAAAAAATTGTACTGGACACTAAATTCAAGGTACTTGTGAAAACATGAGAATGTAGTGTTCTCTTCAATTAAAACCTCCAGCTTTGGGCTGAATTTGATAAGGAAGATTCTCCGTAAGTCTATCTGAGATGTGTTAACTCTGAAGTGACTATACTCAGAAATTATTGGAGGAGTCAAACACGCTAGGAGGTTGAAAGGCAGAATTTGATAAGAGCAACTTTTCCTTAGCTTACACTCCTGTCAAGATTTGGTCCCAAGTAATGCTGAGAGTGACCCACTTATAAATGAGTGATGGTGTTTTTCTTCTGAAAGAAATGTAATAAATATCTTATTGACTGAATTTTTATTTTGAATAGGTTTCTTTTTTTGATCTTAAAAAGATGATCCTTAGAAGTACACATTTCAGAAAAAAAATACTACTTTTTTTCTACACTCATTCTATACCTCCATTTGCCTTTTTTCCATTTGAATACCTTTTTTACACGTGCACATATACATGCATATACACACATATAGATTTAATATGTATTCATGTCATATGCAGTAAAATTATTGCAATCAGCGATTCCATCAATGATGTATCTGTGCTGTATTTCTTATAAAGCCTGTGGTTCTTGCATTTAGAATTTTTGTTCACACTTCTTTTGGAAACTGACAAAGTTTAGAAGAAGGGCTTAGTAATCGGGCTGCTCAAGTCATATAACAGGTGATTCAAATTCTATTTATAAAACACCATCTGTTGTCTCAAGGGTCTCCTCCAATGTATCAGCCATGTCAGTAGATTTCTTATAGTTTGTGAAAAGTAGCATTTCTTAAGAGAGCATGATGAGGATGATTTCATAAGCTAACATCTGCAGATGGTTTCTACTGAGTCACTATTGAAAAATTTGAGATTGAAATTCATATAATGTATCAGAATATGTTGTTGACCCACGATGTTCCACTCATTTTTCCTATCATGAAATGTATTGTGCTGTTAGCCTGATTCTCACGGCTCCTTGCCTTTTCTCTTTCTTCCCCTAATAGTCATAGAGATGGCGATGCTGATGTTAATAGCGGCAGGAGCAACAACAACAAAAAGAAAGATGAAATTAGTTAACTTACTCAAGTCCTGATATGTAGTAAATCATATGCTATTCAGTGTAAACATTATGCCAGTTGATCCTCATGATGGTCTAAGACTTAGGTTAAATTATTGGTTCAACATTGTGCAACTAACAAATGACAGAACCAATGACTGAATTCAGGTCTCTTTGAGAACCTGTTGAGTGCCTCTCTAAGTTTTATTTTTTCCTGCTATTCCTCTTCTTTTTGTACTTTATCTTTCTTATGAAGCTGATTCATTCTTGCTCTGTCAGTTTTCATCTCTTTGTAGATAATTCTTAAATTGTTATCTATAACCCCATCCCTCTCTTTCTTCTGACTTCTAATCTATATCTCTAAATGCCTGATCAATACCTCTACCTGAAAATACTCTGGAGATATTACCATCTTTCTACCAATACTTACCCCATATTTTTCTTGTTTAAATCATTATTTTTTTAAAAACCCAGACTCAGAACATTCTGTCTCTGTTCTCTCTTTCAGTTGCTATCTACAAACAGGCAACACGTTTGTTGAGGTTTATCCTGTTCCCTTCTTTCCATCATTGTCCTATAGCTACAGTATCCCTGAGATGCACAGCATTCTTTTAAATATTATTGCATTCAACATGTTCTAAAGCTTGCAAATAGCCATACAAATTACCCCTACATGTTGAATAATGCTGAATAACCTTTATGAAATAATTGTAAAGATTCTCTTTATGCTTTGAACAGTCTTCATTGCCTGCACATTTTCAAAAATAATTAGAGAGGGCATACTTGCCATATTTCCATCTTGATATTCACAGTCCTCCATAATTGCATACCAACAAATACTGGTTACATCCAGAAATCTCTTCCACAAATCTTAAATGTCAGTCAAGCTAGGCACCTTTTCATTACTTATCAGTGTTTCCAAGTCCTGGTTCATGCCTCTTTTATCTCCCTGGAATGTTCTGTTCTCCTCACCCCCTTATTAACTGCCTTCCTGAATTCTATCCTTCATTCTGATTAGATAACTTATCCAGTGGGAAGTAATCTCTTCCATGAACAAATTGACCATGCCTGGTTGAGCTTTATTTTTTCTGTTGTAGATGTTCAGTGAATGTTTATTGAATTGAATAAGCTTTGTCCAAATTCTAAGGTTGGCTGTTACAATATAGACAATTTTATAGCTCTCAGTTCACATGATGTATCATTGCTGGAATCATAATTGATTTCTGATTATGGGCATATTGCTTGACTATGCTTTCATTCTTGACTAGATAATATGGTTCAAGATGATGTTCATAATACTCTTGTTTAGAAATTGAGAATATTTTTGAATTATGAATTATGAATTTTTTCTTTTTAAAGTATTACTTGACTCTGTAAAACGTATTAAGTCAATTACTTTGAGTGGGGAAGATATTTAGAGCACCTAGTAGGTGCATTGTACTGGTGTCTGGGAGATGAAAAAGACCTCGTGTCTGTGCTTAAAACAGAACGCTCAATATTAACAAAAATACTTTTATGATTACTATAATGCTAGTTCAAATAAAGTATTTGATTACTAGAGTTGGTTATTTTACAGAAAGAGTTATAGATGAGTATAGGAAAGATACTACAAGGGGAAAGTGTTGGACAATTTTTGAGAAATGACTATTGTGTTGTGCTCGGCGAAGAGTGAGCAGAGCTGAAGAGGCTACAGTATCAGATCCATGGGAGACAATGACAAGAGGTTAGGCTTAAAAATAAGCTGGAATAGGTAAAGGAGAGCCATTGGAACCGTTGGATCCTTTTAAGTGGGGAGATGGCACAGTCGTATTTACGGCACTGTATCTGCTGGATTGGAGGGAAAAGAGCTGGTCAGGAACCACTTCCAGCAATCTAGGAGAGAATATCATGCTTGCACTACGGAAGGGAATAAGAATGGAAGGAGGCAAGTGTGAGAAGTGAAAGAAAATTGTACTCCACTGAGTGTGTGTTTAAAGGAGAGGGTTACTTAGATGTTTATCTTCAACACTGAGTGAGTGATAAAACTACCAATTTAATATAGAAAGCAGGAGAGTTTAGGAGAGGGAGCAAGCATAATGAATTTGTTTCAAGCTTATTAAATGCTTAATTTAAATTCCTTGAAGTCAAAACATGATTATGCATCTTAGCAATTCATACTTTAAAAAAACAACATAAACATATATTTTTATTATAGTTCTCCATTCTCAAGCATGGAAGTTTTTTTGTTTTTGTTTTTGTTTTTGTTTTTGTTTTTGTTTTTTTTAATAGCCAGAAAGAGAAAGGAGGAAATGTAAAACATTCTTATTCAAGGCATTCACTGCTATGGGACATTGTTCATTTTGAATTCATTTTTGTCCTAAATTATGTTTAATATATCTTGGAAACATAATATGGACTGTATAGCATTTTAAACAGAAGTTAAAAGACTCAGATACAAAATCATTTTGTTCTAAATCCAGTGCACTTTTTCTGACCCTTTTTGTGCCAAACTCAGCCTGTTTTTTTCTCAATGAAGTCATATAGTTTCCTCAACTAAAGGCCACTTAGTTTTTGTTTTATGCAGCACAGTCTGTTTACCAGCAAATGAAGTAATTTTCCAGTTCCCATTGGAGCATACACAGCTACATTCTTTACAAATGCTCTTTATTTTTAAATGTTAAATGAGGATTTACAGGAACTCGTGCTCTAAAGAATATTTCAGTACTTGATATTTAATCTTAAAATTTAAGTCTTTTTTTTTTCTTTTAAAGCAATTGGAGCCATTTCATTTTACGATTAACAAGGTTATTTATTACTGTTCAATTTTTTATGGTTATTATCTTATCTAAGAAAGCCTTTAAAATAATAAGTTTAGCATATAAACCTGCCAGCATTTAATTTTGTTTTTGTTTTTAATATTTCTTTAAATTTAAAGATATTACTGATCATATGCTACGAACACTTCATGTGATCATGGTTTTCCTTTACTTCAGACCAGTTATATGTGAGCAAGATAAAAGTTTATTAATGTATTTTGGCCCTCTATACTCTGTATTTCTCATTGAAAAACCACCTTTCAATTTTTCAAAGGAAAAACAGAATGGGGATAAGCCATCACTAACTTCCAATATCAAAATCTTTCATTGTTTGTCAGTGAAAGTGATGATGGCTACAAGGACAAATTTCAGTATAAATTATGTGAAATTTATATGAAAAACTTACTAATTCACCAACACTAGATTTAGATGGTTTCATTCTCGGTGGGTGTCATTTTAAGTACATCGCAAATGTATTTGATTCTGATGCCTGAATCAGTGTGTGCTCTTAGATGAAAAATAACGGTGGGAATTTATTTTATATTATGCAGTATAGGCAAAGGGACTCTATTTGTTGGAATAAAAAGGCACCCCTTATTTACATTATCAGATCAGTCCTATGCATTTAATAATCATAACATTTAAGGACAGAATGACATTCCGTTCATGAAGGCATATTTGCATTACTCCTCGCTCGGTGTATTTGTTAGTTTAATGTGATTATTTCTTTCAGATGAGCAGCTTTTAGGAATATTGGAGCTCTGTCTGGGATCAGAGGCCTTTGATGCTGTTTTCCCAGCTTATCAGTTCTGGAGTTCTTAGGCTGTCTCCTTCCCAAACTCATGGATTGGCCTATGGACGCCCCCAGCCCCAGCCTCCGGCACCTCCCGCCCCTAGCAGCAGGCATCAGGTTTGATGAGTGGCTTTTGTCTTGATATCTGGACCCAGCCTCTAATTTGAACTCCCTTTGCCTCAACCTGCTTTTTGTTCCTTTACTTCAGTTTGTGTATGACTAGATTTCTGTCTGTCTCTTCTCTAATCTTCTAATAAATTCCAGGGATCTTGGTTCTGGGCGCTAGATCTCACTTTGTGGTGATCCTTGTGTCCTGCATATCATTTACTTTTGTAGTTTCATCTTTCATTATAGACATCTCTTTGGGTCACTATTTCTCAATTCACTCAAGTTGCACTTTGTTTTTATAATCCATTACTGGCTTTCAACCAACCCAGTGTGGCCTGTGATGTCACAGGCCACACCATGGCTGTAAGCTATTCATGGAACAGATTTCATAGGTTTTTTTTTTTCCCCTCAGTCATCCCTGGATTTTTAGAACAGACATTTTAGATTAGGTTTCTTAATCCTACCTGTGAGATAAGATCAGCAGCTGACAGATTATTAAAATGTGCTACATCTGTGTGGGATTTCTTTTCATGTTTGCAGGTTCTGCATCTTGGAAGAAAATCCAGGCTCTAACCCAGGCTCAATGCTGGTAACACTCCCTGTAGGGAAAAATGTATTCTGCATGTCCTGCTTTTAGGGGAGTTGGAGAAAATACAGATGAGTATACTGAAAGTCAGAGGAGGTTTATAGAAAGGCAAAGGCAATCTCATTTTTGTTAAATTCCCAGAATTTCCCTCAGTGGCATGTACAGAGGAGTGATATGTATTGGTTGAAATCACTAACAGTGTGCTGATAAAATCTTCCCCTGCTTCATTCTCAGTTCTTGGCAGCCAGGTGTGTATTTGTTTAACTGCTTGTAGGCTTAGCCTAGAACAACAAAAAAAATGTATTTGCTAGCAAATTGTTTGCTGCTACAAAGCTGAAAATGTAACTATTAAGAGGAAGTGGTCATAGGGACAATATGAGAGATGAAAGACTTGGAGAAATAATTTTAAGCAACCTAGCTGTTAAGGATGAGCTTGTCTTGGGGAATTTGGAGTATGTGATTTTACTTGTCTGTGCATCAGTTTCTGCCCTTATTTGTGAATAACAAAAGTACTTCATAGATTATTGTGAGGTTTAAATGACAAAATGTATATAAAGTGCTTAGAATACTTATCAGCACATGCATTATTTGATCAGTTAACACCTAATATCCTGAGGACTTTAAATAGTTAATTTGAAATATAATTCAAACATATATCACTAGCAGCTTTAAAGGGCAAGAATGACCATGGAGGTTATGTGTAGGGAAGTTGAAATTGGCAATAACATCTTTCTTTGTTCGACTGCCAAGTGTAGTTGGGATTCAGGGTTAACTGATCAATTCACTGAACATGCACTGATCATATAATTAATTGAAGTGTTCACATAGTCACTTAGTTTTTTCATTATAACTAGATTCTTAGCTCATCTTGATAAGTATTTAGTAAGACCCCTTAATGAATTATTTTTAGAATTTGGAGGGATACTGTTTGCATGTGTCAGACCAGAGAATAATGTACATATAGGGAAAATATAATGTATTGTTTTTCCAGGCTTTTGTAGTCTTTGACCACAGGTGTTTATAATCTGTAAAGTGTATAGTTTCCTAAGAATAATAGTGTATGAACTGATAAGCTGCCTTTACTTTACCTAAAATGAAACAAAGAAGAAAGTATTTGAAGGAGGAGGATACAGCTCAAGTGGTAGAGTGCATGGCTAGCATGCACAAAGTCCGGGGCTCTGTCTCCAGTATCTCCTCTAAAACTAAATAAATAAATGAACCTAATTACCACCCCCCCCCCCAGTAAGTAAAAAATTTAAAAAAGGAAAGTAGTTTTTAAAAACATTTGAAAAAGCCTATAGAATAAATATTATTTTATTTTCTTCTGTTTCTCTCGGCTGGTGTTCCATTAAGTTTTTCTCATAGCAGTATAATTTCAAAGCCTATAAGCAAAATATTTAATCACATGATATTTTCAGACAACTTTTTCTTGTGCATTGCTTTCTACGATTTACTGGTTCTCATGTATGATGTGCAGTTTGTTTACTATACAAGTAAAGAAGCCAAAGAAAGCCTGAAAGCCAGACTCTGCTTTGCTTCTCAAGGCATATTCTCTAGTATGGGATTGAGAGTGCAGAGATGGGATACCTTTTTTGAATAAATTTGCACAGAATTACCTTATGGGCTAAAAGCAGCCCCGAATATTTGAGTTTGACATTCATCTAATGTACAGTAAACATTAGATAATATAATTGACTCTGTCACAGTTCAATTATATTTACTTTGCTGTTAGTCCCCTTTTTTATGAAGCTGGAGAGCCACTGGGGAGTTTCACAGCTTACATTACTAGGTATATCATTTTTTATTCCTTTATGTTAAATTCTTTGTGTCTTTATGTATAAATGTGTTTCTTCTTTTAAACAAGATCTGTTTTTTCTTATTACATAGCACAATTATAAGTGACAATGTATAGTTTAGTCTTATGTTTTATCCAACCTGTCAGTCTCTACCGATTTCATTGATATATTGTGTCTAATTATATTTAAAATAATTATTTATGTATTTTGGTTTAAGACTATTATGTTCTTGATTCACTTCTATTTGCCCCTTCTGCTTTTTGTTCTCTCAGCTCATTTTAAATGCAATTCTTTATTTTTGAAGTCTGTGTTTAATATCTGTTAAAAAATAAAGATAAAAGAGTTTTCTTTATACATAGCTTTTTTTATGTAAGCAAAATAAGTTTGTAATTTTGCTATAGAAATTTCCAAACATTACAGCCTTAAACATTTCAAACATCTATGAATAATCCTAATAAGAAATATTTGAGAACCATTTAATGAGCACTTATTGTTTACTATTTCCTTCTTAATTATTATCTAACTTAATAGTTTAAATATTTTTAAAACAGTAAATTTGATACAAGAATAGTCAGTAAACCATTAGAATAGAATATAAATAGTCCAGAAACTGACTCTGATGTATATATAGGACCTGATTACAGTAGAAGACCCAAACATACAAAAAAAGAGATTGAACTATTTAAGAACTGTTCCTCTGATATTTTGTTAGACATTTCTATAAAAGTCCATTTCCTCTCTTTCATACCATATCACTAATAAGTTATAGATGGTTTAAAGACGTAAGTATTGAACATATAACATTTTAATGAAAAAAAGGCAAAGCAAAACTTACTCTGAATGGTGGAGATTTTATAAGCTTATAGGTAACGAAAAATATCACCAAGGCTGTATAATCACTGTGTTGAATATCGGTAGGTTCAACAATTTCCATATTGGTAGGTAGACCAGCTCAGATAATCACCAAGGTAAATAGAAAGGTTTACTTATATAATATATTTTTTAAGATCTCAGAGCAGTTTGGATACATGGCAGAGAGATTGGCAATATTTTCTAGTATAAATGGGCATGCAAACTTTGAGCTCAAGTTTCTCACCAAAGGATACAGAGGTGCAGAAAATAACACTTGATCGAGTGAGGATTACATTATGCCTTCTGGAAGCCCACATGTGATCCTCAGACTCTACGTATGTGTACAAATGTCTATTTGTTTGGAGTAGTCCAATATATATCCTAATCTGGATGTATCCTGGACACCACTTCAATTGGCAAGCAGCCCTCTTTAATCATTTCTGATCTGAGTAGAATAGAACAGGGGTCAGTTTCCCAGAAGTCACAGGAAGACATGGTAACAAGCAGACCAGCTGAAGAGTTTCTGCTATAGTAGACTAAGGTTAATACATACTGAACTCTGATTTTGCATGAGTCTATTTTCAAATCCCTTGCTTTCAACCTACACAAAAGAAATCACTAGTTGGTTATGGATATTTTATATACTGTTCAGATTCCCCCTCACCCTTTGAACTGATCTCCCTATTTGCCTGGAGTACGGCTGCTTTGGGCTGACAACTGAATCTCTCTTGTAAGAATTTCCCTCAGGCAAGGAGTTCCCTTGCTCAGGGTTATGTCTCTGTCCAAAGAAAGTCTTCCTCCAATAAGTGGATGATACTAGGGTACCCATCCCCTCTCCATTGCCTTCTACGACTACCTCCAAGGGCCATTTTGCCTTGCAGTCTCCTTATTAAAAGGGTGATGCCTCTGTACTTTTGTAACACAGTTCACAGGTCTGCTCAGCTTTGCTTTCTTCACTCCTCTTGGGTATTGTTTCCAGTAATCCTCCTGCAAAAGTATCTTGGACTCAGGATTTGTTCTCAGGGAATTTGACCTAGAATACTAGTCATATTCATGATATCCCAAATCTTACAGATGTTATCTCAGTTTTTATTGATTCCTGGAACAGGAAGACAAGCTCTTGTTCTTAGTTGAACTTGTGGTGATGATGTTTGAGAATCTTTTAAATGTATTTGCTTGGTGTTTGAAATTATATTAACATCTTTTGAATCATTCAAAAGGGCTTTCAGGCACAAAACGTGTAAGTCTAATTCTGTATTATCCTCATTCTTACTAAAATTTTAGGCATAACTATAATGACTGTGATATGTCCACATTCCATTTTGAGATTTGGAGAGTTTGTGATGTGAAATCTCACGATATACTTTCATTAGATAATGGGGAGCAAGTAAGACAACTCTTGTTTCACAAAATGCCTGAAACAAAATGCCAGCATGTAATAAAGTAACTTGGCAATTATTATTTACCTGATTTTTAAAGTTCTGTTGTGTAGACTGCTTAGAAGACATTCATCAGAAACTTAATATTGATTTTTCAGTAACTCAAACATGGAGACATGCATAGATTACATTTTTAGGATTCATATACTAAATGCTAATTAAGTGACATAGTCTGTAAGTGCCATTGTTTTCCTAAAGTATCATAGTGTGATTGGGAAGGATTCATACAGTAGAAGAGGCTAGGTCAGTGATGATAGATTTAATGGGAGAGCATTCTGAGTATAAGGTCAGGTAAGATGGAGTAGGTTCTGAAAGGGTGTGAATGTTGGTCTGAGGACATTGAACTTTCTTTTTTAGGCTGGATGAAATTTTAAAGGATTTAAGGGATAGGGAACATGTGAGAAATATATTACAGATAAAAAAGTGATATGTGAAATGAATTGGTAGAGAAAGAGAATGATGGAAGGGCCCCATTTAGGAAGTGATCTCAATAATGTAGGACACATTATTGATTATCATGGTCTCAATTCCATTGTTCAAAAATCGTACAAATATATTTATGTTACATTTCCCTTGGGTTGATTCCTGGGGGTAGCTGTTAACATGATTACCTGAGATTATTTTGTAACTGTCAGTTCCCTTTTAAGCAGTGGGATATTGGTGCATTTAGTCACAAAATTATCGTTTGGGTTTGTAATGGATATTATATCAATTAAAATCACAACAGTCGCTGAAGTCCACAGATTAAATATATTGCTTTCCCCTTATCTACATTGCCTCTAAGTTTATCCCAGGAGAGAACTAAATCGATGTGGAAGCATTTATACTTTACAAACCCTTGTTGGGATCTACCTCATGCTTGTGCAGATAATTGAAAATTGATTTGAATTTGTAGGTATACATTAACCTATAACTCATAATTATTGTCCATTTCTTATACAGAGAACTGGTTTACCTCTAAGCTTCTGTTAGTCTCCACTAACTTCCTTATTTCATTTCAAACACATTACAATAGGTAGTAGCCCTGGGAGTACTACCTAAAAGGTGCGTGAGTCCTGTACACAAAAACATTTGATCCATATATGTGCAAAAATATATCTAGATATGCAGATATTTTGATATGTAAACAAGTATGCACGTATATATTTGCTTTAATTACTTTCAAATTGCTGTCATTATTCAGTTGTTCATTTTAATTGAATTAGTGTTGGTGATTCAAATAGCCAGTATTTCAAATTGGAGCAAATTGTTTGGTATCTTCATTTATATTTCACTTGTTTTAGATTCTCTGAACTTCACATTTGCTAAAAATGTTCCTTGTTTCCCATGTAGTTGATGGAAATAAGAATTATTACCTTTCAAACTAAGATAAACATCATTCTGAAACAAACTTGTGTCTTCCTGATTTCCAGCTATTTCACTTAATTATAAATGTAAGACATTATTAAAAGCTATGTGACTTCTGTAAGCAAAACACCTGTTTATGTAAACAGATGTTTCATTAAGAGTTAACGAAGAAGTAAAAACTTGAAGTGTGAAGTTGGCAGAAGAACTGAAAATTCAGATATATCAAATTGTACCGTTTTATTTTTAGGTTTATCATAGAGAAATAATCTCTGTTATATTCAGTACTATTCAGGAATTTTATAAACAGGTAGCAAAATTATGAAAAAAATACATAAAGTTATTTTCAAGAAAACTTAACATTTCTTCTATTAATAACAATGACTTTTCTTGGTTTTATCCATATTGTGAAATACTATACATTACTAGTGTTATTACTGTTTTTTAATTATTTTCTTGTCTCAGCCTTCCTTTTTATTTTTTTATATGTACTCCTGTTCTTTTCCCTGATAATATTCTTTAGGGCCATTGCTGTGTATATATCGTTAGATAAGAAAAAGTTGCATAGATGACCTTGGTAGAAATTACTATAAAATTAGTTTTCAGTGAGACATACGATTCTTATGTAGAACTCAAAAAGGAAAGAATAGAACAAAATGTAAAGTTCATTTCTGCAGATAAATGAGTAGTGACTGTATATGCAACCTTTTGCTTTCATGTCTCTTATATTTATTTTTACTTTTAAATTTGTTGTATTTTTACCTTGAAAAATTAAATCGAATTGTTTCTGGCAGTTTGAATATTGTTTTCCCTTTACTGAGCATGTATTAGATTCTGTGTTTGGTTAATGGACATTTTAAATGAGCGGTGTTAATTTTCATTTAACTTTGAGCTGAAATCTAACGAACATATGCTATAGTAATAGATACACTATTTTCACACACATGACTATGGTAATATCTGTATACACAACTTACTCCTTCTACATAGAATTTTTAACAATTGTATACATATACTTAAATACATGATAATCTATATTATTTTCTAATGTGAATTCGTTATGCAGGCCAAATATTTAAATATAAGTGATAAAAAACTGTAAACAAAAGCACACACTTCTAAACCTTCAAGGCCAATTGAAACTGAATCATTCACTCTTCAATCTGTAAGTTAGATTTCTGTTTCTTTGTTTCTTAATTTATTGATGTGGCTTTTTGAAATAAACTTTCTCTGAAATTCTTTGAGATTTAAGAGATAATATTTATTTATACATATTGTTTACATTACAGCATCTTGATAAATGATTTTGAATGTGTTGGACAAACATGTGTCACATATATTTTACTGTGAATCCATATAGTTGATGTTTATTTGTAAAATTTTATCTTGAATCCTTTCTTTCTCTGTTCCCCACCTGCAAGGCAGAGATGTTGCCAGACATAGTGAAAATATTCACTGATGGAGTGTTGTAATTACTGGATTTTCCTTCTCCTTTTAGTGAAATTTGGAATTTAAGGCTAGGTGAAACTGTATTTCTCTCTCTGAATGATCATTCCTAGTAGCAAAAATAGAAAATGTAAGCAGTGTTAATGCATTTTAAAATTGGTAACCTAAAACATAAATAGCTGACCTGTTTTGCGAATCATGGTTTCTTTCCATCCAGGCCTTCCACGCATAGCCATTTCCAATTGTGAATGCATCCTCTGGAGGTACTGGTGTGGGCAGAGGGGCAGCTGTCAGGCTCAATGTGACTTCACAGCAGCTGGCCGTTTTCCACAGCTTTGCCTAAAAACAAAGCAGCATATGTTATACTATTTTTTCTGAACTGTCAGTTATGTTTCATTTTATGTATACAGCACTATGCTAACTAATACTTTGATCAGGAATACAAAGGTATTAATGCTCACCATTTTTTATAAAATATTTTAGTCAGGAATTTTGATTTGACATGAATAGAGTTCTTAGGGAACTTACTTCCAGGATTTAAAATTGCTCTTAGACATAGTGATAGCTTTCTCCTTGCAATTTATAGATCATTTTGGAATAGCAGCTGATATGTAGACTTTAAAATGTTTTGAAGCTTCTGGTGGTGAAAAATCTATTATTGCTACATTTTTCTGGGGAAGAAAGTAATTGGACATGAAAAGACCTAAAAACCTATGTCTAGACATTTCAATTCATTGTGAAGAACAATTAAAATAAGATATTCTTGAAAAGGAGCTGGATATGTAGGACAACACAAAGTTTAAACTAATATATATTTGGTAAGAAACATTTATAATGGAGAAATAAAATGTAGTGGTGAAGAGAATGGTTGTGGACCAGTTAGGTTTCAAGTCTTGGTGAGTGGCCTTGGGTAAGTCACTTACAGTCTCCGTTCCTCAGCTTATTTACAGACAGAGTAAAGGTACAAGAGTTCTTACTTTGTAAGGTTGTTGTGAATATTAAGTGGATTAGTTTAGTAAATTATTACTACGCTTATTAAATTATTAAATACTTATATATTAAATTATTGCTATTACTTATAAAATAATATTAGTGGATTAGTAAAGTGCCCAGCACAGTGCCTGGTAGAAAGGAAAGCTTCAATTATCTTGATTGTTTATCTTTGAATTATAATTCTTCCCGCAGCTCTGAATTGCTGTGAGGTTTTAATTAAATAGCTCCTGTAACTAAGGTTCACCTTAATTTAGTGGCCTTAGCAAAGAAGTTAAGAAAATCTATACTTCTACTTTCTGAATACAAATTTTACTGAGAAAAATATAAGGGATCTTTAGGAAAAATAAGTGCTTTTCATCATTGATTTTTTTTTTTCTTTGCTTGAGTTGTTTTTCGTTCCTACCTTTCTTTTAAGGTAATATTTACATAAATCATAACATGACACAAATATTTTGTATTTAGATTTACTTCAAAATAAAGATTTATTTTTAAAACAGAACAATGAGAATGGATGCAAATAGGATTTTTTTTTGGTGATAAGTATGATGTATTATTACATTGTACTGGAGTGTAAAGGGCTTCATTTATAACTGTGGATAGTTAATATGGATAAATCATACATTGTAATGGCGAGCTTCTTCTGAAATTTAGAAACCATTATTTTACACATAGAATTAATTTGGCTGAACAAGTGGTAGGTTTTAGTTTGTGTGCATGTGCTCATATATAGGCATGACTGTATATAGGTATACACACCTATAGTCTTTAGTCTTTTGTCCATGTAGACTTATATACAAATATTTTTATAACAGACTAAATCATACAAATATATGGTTGAACGGAATGATTTCCCCCCCCCCTTATTCTGTAAGTGAGACAAATATTTGTCTTTGGAATTTCTTTTGTGTAGAGCTTACATTCTCAGGAAGGCATGAATGCATTTCATGTTGAAAATGTGACAATGTTATTATAAAATGAGAAATGTCATTATATGACTAGTAATATATTTTACCTATTTGTTAAAGCAAAACAAAACAAAACTCTTAAAACAAACACTTTATAATCTTGAACTAAAATTTAGTTGGTTCTCCTTTTGTGTACCTAAATGTAATCAATCAAAAATAGTGGTGGTGGGTGGAGAAAGAAATATTTTAGATCTGAAACACTTCAAAGAGGTTTTTTTAAGTAATGATGACTACTGAGGCACAAAGAAGATCCCACAAAGGCTGGAGGAGTGGACAAGGCAGTGGGAAAAGCATCAAAGCAGTATTATTAAAAATGAAAAAGAAGAATTAATCATAACTTTGGAATATTTTCAAAGTTGAAAATGTTTTCCTATGACAGGGATTACAGATTAGGACACTTGTAACTAGAAGAATTAAAAATATGATGAGAGCTTAGCTATATCTTGAGGCTAGATGCTGAAGCCATAATATACTAAATAATTCATTTTATTTATTCAGCTGATTTACTGAGCATCAACCATGTGCCAGGTCCTGAGATTGTAGGTGTGAACAAAACAGGCAGAAAACATTGCTTAGTTGGGATTTATATTTGATCAGGGGAAGTAGATAATTAAACAGATATTTATATGTGTAATAAAATAGCTTTATTATGTTAATAGTACTATTAACTATTCTATAACTATTCAACTCTACTGTTCTTCTCTATTCTACACTATTCCATTCCGTTCCATTCTACTGTATTCTGTTCTGTTCCACTCCATTATAGTGTTTACTTGATTCTGAATTACGAAGAAATTTTTCCAGATAATAGCCCTATTCTACTTAAAGAAACACATTCTTTTTACATCACTGAGATATTTGAAATTGAGTAAACCTGTTACTTCAGAATTAGATGTAAAACACCTTTGATCAATAATAACATAGAGATGTATGTTTAGTTATTTGTTACACACACACATACACACAAAAACAATTTTCACATAGATACTAGAAGTTATATCTGTTTTATTCACTTGATCTCTACCAAATTGTCTATTAGTTCCACATGTATTTATTAATAAAACAAAATACATATTTGAACAAAATATTACAAAACAAATGCTAAAGGAATGCAATGACTTAGTTATTTAAACATCCTTTATTCCATACCTATTGTCTGCCTTTGCTTTATAACATAGGCAGGTCAAACGTAAAGTAAAACATGGTCCCTGGAGTTTTGGGAACAGGTAAGAAGAAACAAAATGATACATGACTCAGATAAAGCTATATAGGGATACTTTTGAGTCTAAAAGAGGTAAATAAGAGTTTTGAAATGTGGTGTATTGAGGTGAGTCTCGAAATATGCATGAGAAGTTATCAGAAGGAGAAGATGGGAAGTGACTTTTAATTTGTTCGTTAAAATTTTGTCATACAGATTTTATTATTTGGTAAAATGTAGGGAGTTATATAACTCAGTTTTTCTTCTAAATTCCTTTTTTATGTTTTTCTACCAGCGAATATCATTTATTCATAAATTTATACGCTTTTTTTAGTCTTTTGGAAAACTATGTACTTATGTTTTTTTCTTCTGATATAGTCTTTATGGACCAGACTGCATGTACAGTTTGTGTCTTTTACTTAAATTAATATATCATGAGGTACTCTCCTTGCCCTTAAGTACTTCTCAGAATGCGATTCAATGGCTGTTTTCATTCTTTCTAAAAAAAACGGTATCCCTTTATTAAACCATGGTTTGAAAATATATAATTGCATAAGTTAATAGTTTTTCCAGATGTAAGAACAGTTAATTAGTAGTTAAGAAAGTTATTTCACAGGTTGTATGTAGTAATCCTCAAATATTTAGGGGTTGTCACCCAGTAGCAATAGTGCTTAATTTGGAATATTTTGAGAAATTGATGATTAAACATAAAGTAATAAAAAAAATCATTTTTATTAAATCACTTACAATCTCATATACTAAGAAAAAAGTAAAAAGAAATTTAAAATTCAGGAATTTCTGTCCATTACCCCTTTTTGTGAGTACAGGTGTGATAGCAGAGCTCTCAGCTTTAATCATGTAATAGTCATGTTCTGCAGTAGTTTAGTTTGAAAACCTCTGTTAAAATGCAAATTACATACAGTTGAATAATGGGAATTTAATCAAATAATGGGGCTTTAATTTACATCTTTAATCCCTTCTGACTTGTTTCTTGTTCTTTGTGACTGGTCAGATTTAGTATACTCTAGAATGAGACCTAAACTGGCAATTAAGATTCATGAATTTGCTTTTAAGGTCTGTTACTGTAAGTGTGAATTTTATGAAAGTCATTTAACATGTCTTACTTTAGTGAGTTGACTTATAAAATGATTAGATTGGACAAAGTTGGAGTTTCTTATTTATTTCTGAAGATCTTGAGTTTCTATATAAAATCATACACACACACACACACACACACACACATGCACGCACACACGCACATACGCACGCATGCATACATGTGCAGGTTTTTGGCCTGGAATTCTGAATCGCCAAAAATAAATTTAAAAAACATTGATTTTTAAGGTCTCTTGCAAATAAAGAATTCAGTCTTTTTGAAAGTCTTCGCATATCATGAAATGCTTTTTTGACACACATTTATCAGGATGCTTTGTCAATGAGTTAGCATCTTTGTAGATATTAACTATCTTAAAATAGATTGCCTGTGATAGTATCCTTTTTGTCGTAATCGAGAGAATACTTTGCACTTTGCATTACTATGTTAGACTCCTGCTATTTGACTTATATTTGTTTTCTGAGACGTGAAAATAAATTATTGGAAATGTCCATAGATAAAATAGTATTTTAGTTCATAAAAATATAATGAAACAATTGCTAAATATCTTTAGTTTACCTATAAAATTTCAAATTTTGAAAGCTGAGTTAAATAAATTACTTTGCTTGATTTTTCAAGGAAATTGTTGAAAAGCAATAAATAAAATCTTCATTAATAATTATTTATTCAGAAGGATTAATATAATTTCAAAACTAGAAATATCACCTTCAGTGATGGTTCTTCATGTACTAAATATGTACTAGGTACATGTTTTGAAAATCTACTTAATATATGAGCATGATCTAATAATATTCTAGTTAGCTTTCAAGTAGTGATTTATCTTAGAAGAAACAAATTTGGAAAAATATAGGAATAGGTAAATTCCTAAAATTTGATCTTGAATATTAACTTATTCTAACTTTTAAATAGGATGGTATAATGCTTGCTTGCCAAAAAAAAAAAGAGTTTACCTTATCAAATTTTCCAATACAAATTGTTTAGGTTACCTAGTGTTAGTGACCAAAATTCCTTTAAAATTGTACAGGAAATACATTTTTAATTAAGAAGTGTTTATTTATTTCCTTTTTGGAAACCTGTTATCCCTGAATGGTCTCAAGATATTTTATTTTTTACTTTTTCAAAAAAAAAAAAACCAGCTTTTGGTTTGGTTGATTTTTTCTATGGTCTTGTTAATCTCTATTGTATTTAATTCCTCTCTGATCTTTACTATTTCCTTCCTTCTGCTGCTTTTTGGGGCTTTTTGTTCTTCTTTTTCTAATTGATTCAGGTGGTGGGTTAACTTGTTTATTTGAGATTGTTCTTCTTTTTTGAGGAAGGCCTGTATCGCTATAAACTTCCCTCTTAGCACTGCCTTTGCTGTGTCCCATAGGTTTTGAGTGGTTGTGCTTTCATTATCATTTGTCTCAAGGTATTTTTTAATTTCAGCTTTGATTTCCTCATTGATCCATTGTTTTTTCAATAACATATTGTTTAATCTCCATGCTTTTCTTTTTTTCTCCTTTGTTTCCCTGTTGTTGATTTCCAGTTTCATGGCATTGTGGTCAGTAAAGATGCTTGAGATAATTTCTGTCTTCTTAAATTTGTTGAGGTTTCTTTTGTGCCCAAGTACATGATCGATCCTGGAAAATGTTCCATGTGCACTTGAAAAGAATGTATATTCTATTTTTTGGGGGTGTAATGCTCTGAAAATATCCACCAAATCTAGTTTTTCTATTGTAGTATTTAATTTCTCTGTTGCCTTGTTTATTTTCTGTGTGGAAGATCTGTCTAGTGATGTTAATGCAGTGTTAAAATCTCCAACTATGATTGTATTCCCATCAATATTACCCTTTATCTCTGTTAGTAATTCTTGTATGTACTTAGGTGCTCCTATATTGGGTGCATATATATTAACGAGTGTAATGTCTTCATCTTGTATCACTCCTTTAATCATTATAAAATGTCCCTCTTTATCTTTCTTTATGGCCTTTGTTTTAAAGTCTATTTTGTCTGAAATCAGTACTGCAACACCTGCTTTTTTGGCTTTTCCATTTGCATGGAATATCCTTTTCCATCCTTTCACTCTCAATCTATATGTGTCCTTCTCCCTAAAGTGGGTCTCTTGTATGCAGCATATTGAAGGTTCTTGCTTTATTATCCAGTCTGCCACTCTATGTCTTTTGACTGGAGCATTTAGTCCATTAACATTTACGGTAATTAATGATGGATGTGTGTTTATTGCCATTTTGAACTTATCTTTGCAGTTGAATTGGTATATCCTCTTTGTTCCTTTCTTCTTCCTTTTGTGGTTTGGTAATTTTCCTTTGTATTATCATGGATTTTATTTAATTTTTGTGACTCCCTTGTAAATTTTTGACTTGTGGTTACCCTTTTTTGTAAATCTATTAACCGTTTTTAATAAACTGATAATAACATGATCTCAAACCCATCCTACTGTTAAAAAAATTTTAAAAAAGAAAGAAAAAAAATTTTATATTTTCCTGCCTCCCTCTCCCACTCTCAGTGATTTGTATGTCTTCTTTTATAATTTCGTGTTTTCTTTATTTGTAATTCGTTGAAATAGTGAAATCATAATATAATTTGCATGACACTAGGATCTCAGAATTTCCATTCCACTTATTTTTCTAATTCCTGTTTGTCACATTTTCTTTTAAATAATTTGATACATTAAAAATATCACCAGTGAGGTGTTTGTTCAAAAACAATATTTAATGACATTACTGATGGTGATTTTTTAAAGAGTTCTGTTGAATGTTAAATACAATGCCAAGGTTTAAAAAGTAGATTATTTTCTTCACATTCTTTTAAATAATACAGAGGGTAAAAAGAAATAAAAAATGTATACTCAGGTTTTTAAAATGTGTAGTCAAATTATTTTTGTGCAGAGATTGCATTTTAAACTATCCCTGTATTCCCATTCATTTATTATTTAGTTAACAGATGTTTAATGATATCTGATTAGATACTTTTTTAGGTCCTTGGTTTATAATATGGCCGTAAAAAATAAAATAAAATCAATGTTCTCTTGGAATGTATGTTCTAGTTGGAAGGATAAACACAAGTGCTATGTTAGAAATAGAATACTATGCCATTTATTAAAAACTGATATGGAGGAAACAGGTATAGAGCCTTATATGTAGGTTATTAATAAATGTGCACTTACTAAACTGAAACGATGAACTTTATATCACAGTTAAAAATAAATTTCAGTTTATTTTATTTAGCTCATATTCTATTATCTATGGCTTATCTTTATGAATGTCTCATTAAGGACACACATTGAATCTTAAGTTTTAAATCCATTTTCATTCATTGATAGTAAATTTTTAGATACTTACCTTAAAAAAAACTAATAATTTTAGAAATCATTATGAACCGATTGTTTCATCTTTCTAAGTTACCAGCACAGATCTTAGTAGACATTATATTGAGTAGATCTATATAAACACTGTATGGGAACAAATAAAAAGTAGACTGGATCTGATTTACCTCAAGATTATAGCTAGTTCCAGTGCCATGGAACTGGTGTGAGTCAGCTCACAAGTGCATCCTTTATTTTTTGTTATTCATCTGTTCAGAGAGGCTGCCTTTTCCTAATTAAAAAAAAAATCAAACAAACAAAAACATTATAAATGCCCAGACATGTATTATTAACTGGATAAGGTATAATACAATGTAATATTTATGTGTGTAATTAAGTAACATCTTGTTATAAAATTTAGATTTGACCTTTCATTTTTATAGCCTTTTTAGAAACGTGGTTATCTCCGCTGAATGCATAGGTAGAGATAAGAAATATGATTTTGTCAAGTGGTTCTAATTTGAGCTGAACTTAAAAATAGGCATAGTCAGTTGTTGTTTATATATTGTTATTTCAAGGGTGCCAGAAAGCCCCTGGATCCTCTAACCTCTTACTTTGTTGATGAATTAAATCTCCAGTAAGATCAATTCTTGGCTCTTATTGAAATGCAGATGGTCCTGGGAAGGATAACAACTTGAGCCCCAGTGGACCTTTACTCTTTAGGTAAAGGAGCTTCTTAGCACATTTTGTTCTGAGTAAGGTAGATAAGAAGGAGTGAGAGTTTGGGAGAAGGGTGCTTCTGAAGGGAAAAGGAAACATTAGAGTGGGACAGTAGCTTCAAAATAAAGGAGACTGGGCGGTTGTCTCCGGGATGCTTTGGGCTTGGTTTGGTCCAGTTCACTAAATCAGTAGCAAAATGTATGTACTAAAACATAATTAGCAAAAGATATGATGACTTGATAGTGTTGTTATCCCTAGATAAACTATTTCTTAAACGTCAATTAACAGAAAGGAATAATAGAGTTGAGTATTTTAGAGAAATAAAGAGAAAAGATAGTTCTGTTGAGTTCTGCTTTAACCTTGGCTGAGTATTTTGGGCCAGTCAGCCTAGCCAGGTCTCACCCAGAATAAATAGCTGTTGTTTAATTAGTATAATGCTTGTACAGTACCTGCTTCTTGGCAAAAGATAGAGGGCCAAAGCCAAATAGCACAATTCCTGCACCAAAGAGATTAAGGGTTAGTCACATTCGGCCCTCATCAGAGCTGTTTCAATGGCCCCCTGCTTACAAGCTTGCTTGTTCCCACCCCCAGGGTGTTGGGTAGAAAATGTAAGCCTCAGTTACAGAGCTCATATTCTTCCAAAGGTGGAATAGTTTAAAAGTAAAGTGGATGTAGAAAGGAAATGACAAAAGGAGCAGACATAGCTACTTCTAACTTCCCTTGTCCCTCGATGTGGTTAAAGGGGCAGGGTGAATACGTATAATGACTTGCAATACCCAAAACATACTGATCCTCCTCAAGTATTATCTGTTCATTTGAAATTCACGTTTCACCTAGCATACTGCATTTTTAAATTTTAATCTGGCAATCCTCATTTAGGGGCACAACACTCAAAAACTTCATCAGTGACACATTAAAAAGAAAAAAAGGTATCTAATAAATACAATATGTATGATGCTTTACCATGAAAAAGATTTCAAGTTTGTTATGGAAGTGGATGTCAGTTTGAGAGTTATTGTGAGGGAGGAGTCGATATGAAGATTATCTGAAATGGATGGAAAGTTCCAACACCAGAGGTAGATCAACTGAAGTCACCAGCTGTCATTGAAATGTGTGTTTGTGTGTTTTGTGTCCTCTGCATCTGGGTTCAGTTGAGTACAGCCATTTTACTAAAGTGCCAGAGATGAGCTGTTACAATTACTCAGCTCTACCTTTGAAGCATGAAAGGAGTCATAGACAGTACATAAAAGGATGGGCATGGCTGTCTTCCAGTGAAACTGGCCACCTGCTGGTTTTGCATGGGTTTGCAGATCTATGGCTTAGTTTTTGCCTACAAAGTCTCACATAAGCAAATACAAAAGGTGCGTTATATTAAATAGTTTTCCAACCACATTAATTGCACAATAGAGTGAAAATTAAATAAAAAGTCATTAATGCCTGTCCTGGAAATATAAATATAAAAGTATGTTAGCTGAGACATGCTAACTCAGATTCACTTTATCTGCCCCAGAGTGTTTTCATTGTTCCATTTCTTAAATTTCATTTTTTTAATTTTACCTTTGGTTTGCCCTGTTTATATGTATGATTTTCAAATATCTGTTTACTACAGAAATCTCTATAGTTCCTTTTATATTTAATTCAGACTTTTGGAAAACATATTAACTAAAGTTCTAAAATCAGAGCATTTAAAATGCATTTCTATTAATTTAAAATAATATGTAACTAATATTATAATTCCTAAAGAATTTACATTATATAGTGCACGTTTTAATATTAGAACTAGGAATATGCATTGCTTATAATTGATATGGAAGGTGTTCTTTCTTGACCACTTAATTTAAAATGCTTTAAATTCTAGATAGAGCATTTATTAGTTCTATGTTCCCTAGAAAACGTATCAAGGTTTGGAGCATATGAGTACATTCTTTACTGCCTTCTCTAGCGCAGGCAACCTGTTTGTGTTTATGGCGCATATAGTTGGCGAATGCCTCAAGTAGTACTGTCACCATATTTCTCAATAGAACAGTGTAACTATTCCTCTGATACCCATACCTTCTGAATCTCACGCTGAACCAGAAGGCTTTGGGGTGTCCTTTAGAATTGTTCTTTATAAATTTTTGTTGTAAACTGATCTCAACACTGGGATCTTAATGTCAGCAATTAAACTAATAATTGGGAACATTTATTGTATAAAGACTAAGAAAGTGCATTTAAAATTTTACAGAACCCAGCTTGAACATCAGCTTGGTGGTTATAGACCAGCTCCTTTTTTCTATTTGATGCTAAGTGACCACATTAATAAAATATGGGTGACAATACCTAATTACAAAACCATTATAAAGACCCAGTGAAAAAAATGCACTTAAGGCACTTAGCACAATGCATAAAACATAGAAACCATGCATTTTGAAAGTAATTAATTAAAAAACTTTGTGTATGAACTGATACATTCATCAACTGTGTGATAATCACTTGCTGTACCAAGTTTTGGTTTAGATCCTGGGGATGAAGAAAAGAATTAGAAGACACAGTCTAGAGATCTTCAAAGTCAAGTAGAAGCAACAGTAATAAAAATAAATAATTACAATAATAAATTTTTAATTTCTGTAAAAGAGATATAAACAGTAAAGTGTTAATGGAGACATGCACTTTTGTCTTAGGTATCTTTTGTTCCAGTCTCTTTCACATCAGTATCAAAGCTTGATTGCTGGTTAAAGCATAGTCCTGTTACATTGACTTCCTTACTCTATTCTTGAAATTATTTTTATGATGTTTTAGATCATACATTTAGTTAAAGAATTTCAGTGTCTGCTACTCTATAAATAGTTGTTGAATGGATGAATGAATGAACACATTAATGAGAAGGTTGATTACTTTTCAGGTGTGGACACATACATGTGGGAAATAAATGAATATTGAGGTAGATGTAGGTGGAAAACAATTCCTTTAAGACATGTAGCAGTAAAATGCACTCTGATTTAAAGTTGAAACATTCTGGAGTGGAAGCGATCTCTAGTTTCCTTGTCACAGTTTGTGTGAATATAGCTAAATCACCTCCTAATTATTTGACACCTCATTATCCCATTTGTAATTTTGCAGATTTTTCTTTCCTTCAACAATTTGCCTTTCTCATTAAAACAATCTTTGATTATCATTCTCTCTCTCTCTCTCTCTCTCACACACACACACACACACACACACACACAGATCTATTTTTGATTTTTTAAACATTGAAGATGTTTCGGAACATTGAAAATATTTATGACTACAACTGTATAGTCTCTTCTCTATTCATGACTGTGACTGCATGTCTGTCTGCTTTTCTCTGTATTTTTAATTACTTAATTGACATGTACAGCAGAGGAACATTTTGTAATTATTGTAGAAAATTATATCCTTGTTACCTAAATGTTGTTTGTCACACCTTTGGCCTCTGTCAAAGGAAGAATGGATTATACCTTGGTTAAGGCATGATATCTCAGGTAACATAGATTGAAAAGGACATGGAGAAGAACAGGGGTGTCCAGAGGTGAGAACGTATGTTTCTCTCTGTGTATTAAGTAGAAAGGGATGAGTTGGAGAACGGAGAAGTAGCCACCTTAGATGTGCTTCACCCAGCACTGGTCAGTAAACTAGTGTGAGACACACGCTGTATTTTAAACTTTGGACTAATTTAAGCTGGTCAAAGTGCCTCTTTCATAGGAGGAAGCTAGAGCTGTGGAAACAAGGCAACAAAAAACCTTGAGGAAGCTTTAAAATAGCAGCATGGAATATTGATGCAAAAGTTTTAAAGATATCAAGTTATTTGCCTTTGTTTCATTGAATGTCTGTTGCCATCCTCAGGAAATATTGCTTTGTAAAGTCCACATATAATAGCTCTATGCTATGTACAATGTACAGTAATTTAGGATGAAGTAATTTAACATATGTGAACCTATGTTCTGACATATTCATACACATCTTGCTTTCCTTTACTTGTCTGCTAGGGAAGCAATAAATAGCCAGGCTCTAACAGGCTTTCCCCTGTAGTCTTTATAGTTATAAAAATCGCTTCAGGCTAACAGCTCTCTAAATCATCGCAGCATATATTGCAACAGGTGCTGCAAAGGAATGAAGCATAAAAGGGAATAAAACAAAGTAAAAAGCCGATTGTTGAAAAACAGTTACCATAGACATAATTTCTTCCATCCCTTCTCCTAAACCCCTACCCATATAGCTGCCACCGTCACTTAAGCGATAAGTCACTTTGTGAAATCGTGTCTGTGTTTTCCTGCCAGGCACATAAATACCAGGTAGGTCGGTTCCAGCGATTGTTTTCCTGACTTTGTGGCTATGGTGAATCACTATGAGGTGCAGCTGGGACCCCAGAGCTAGATGGTAGAGAGGGATCTCTTTTTGAAAACAGGTCTGCCTTTGTCCAGTCACCCTGAAAGGAACCATTTTTCTCTAAAAGACTTTTTCCGAGTGTCCTAAATATTCTGTACTATACAGGATGATTAGGGTTTAGACAAGATTTTACTTTATCAAAATCTTAATCTCAACTGAGTTAAAAATTCTTTCCCTTTTTTGTCCAAAATAATAGTGTCTTGTGAATCTGCATGTCGGAAATATTGGAGAGAGCAAACTGAGACTGGCAATAGAGGCTGGAAGTAGGACCAGGATACCTCTTAACAACTGTGAGAGGTCATTGTTTCTTGTTTAATGGCCTTAGGAAGCAGGGCTCTGTGACAGTGGCTGGCATAAGGGGGGATGCCATTCAGCAAAGCCTACATTGCAGACTCAACCAGGGAAAGAAGGGCACCTAACTTCCCTCCTTCAGTCATTGTCTGTCATCACAACCACCCTTGGTACTGCAGAGCTTCCCGTTTCTCAAGTAACTGGTAAAAACAAAAGATTAAATAGGTTACTAAAGTATATATAAAAAGTTACAATTAAACTCTTCCTACTTCTTTGTGTCCCTTGAACCAGACTCAGAGTTCTGGGCTGTTTGCTCTACTTGGCTGGGCTCAGTCATGTAACCCTGTCCTTACTCTAGGGACAATTTTTCTCTGTTCCTAATGGGAGGTTCAGCTACCTTTATACTATGTGACTTCTGCTCAGCCCTCAGATCTTACAAGAAAGGGCAGGACAGTGCCTTGTGGTTTTGAGTTGAGCTCCTGAGGAGCTGCCTGATTTGAATTCCTTTTTGGCTACTGTGGGGCTTTGTAAACAGTGATGTCTTCTTGGAAAATTATTTAATTGTTCTGTACCTCAGCTTCCTCATTGGGAAAAGTAATGACAATAATAGTGTATAACTTAAGTATTATGAGGATTAAATTAATTGAACTTTTCCAAGTGCTTTGATGTTTTAAATGAAGCTGAGCATAAAGTAGGTATTTAGTACTAAGTAAAGACATCTGTTTATAAGATCTCACAGCCCCATGGATTTCTCTTTAGAAGCATTGGTCAGAGATGCAGTTTTACCTTTGTGTGTGTGTGTGTGTGTGTGTGTGTGTGTGAGTGTGTGTGTGTGTGACTCAAGTCTGTCTCTTCATTTGATGGCTGTGCTCTTGGACATTTAAAAACTTGTTTTATATTAAAAAATCATTCTTACATCATCCTAATAACAGTTTATTCCTTGTAAAATATTCTTAGTCACTCTTTTGAAGTTGAATTTGGATAGAAAAAGAGATAAATATATTTTGCCATATGAATCTTCTAAATTCTAAATGTTACCCATTTTCAAGGCCAGTTATAGTTTACAACATGAGAATATTGCACAGAATACAAATGTCAAGAGAATATATAATATGAAAATGAATTTAGGGTATGGTTATATGTGAATTGTTTGAGAAGTCATGCACAACTCCAAAGGCCCTAGCTATATGTGCCTGGGAAGGAAAAGAAGACAGTGTATTTTTTATTATGGTTGTACCCCCAGTAAGAATTAGTTTCACTCTCTCTTATCTGTTTAAAGAAAAAAAAATACCTTGAAAGAATGGGGTATACTATCTACCAGCTGGATGTTTTATTTTACTTTACTGACTATGCATACTGATTACATAAGGCTAACTTAAATTCAACTTTTCAATTCTAGTCACTTTGTCACATTTTTAGACAGTACATCATGGTAAGATGTGCAGCTGAGAGGAAATTCTTTTTTTCATATCATCAGAAAAACTATGATTTTGAAAGGGGCTGAGAAGAAAAATCTTGATTCTAAGTCCTTCTGAGGCAGATTCATTTAAAAAAAACAAAAGAGAATATGTTGAATTTTAAGACCTGGAAATTTATTATCTTAAAATTACCTGAGATCCCATACCTTTTAGAGAGTCTTTCCATATTCCCAGAATAGACATACCCGAGTTTAAAAAATGCTGTATTAAAACCCTTAGGTAACAACTGAAAATAACAGGGTAACCAAAAAGATAAGATAACCAAAAAGATAAGATAAAATAACAGGGTAACCAAAAAGATAAGATAATTCTTATCTGATTTATGGAAGCATTTAGATAACAGTGATTTCTTAGAACTGCGGAAGTGGTCAATATAGATGTTCTTGGACAGAATTTTTGCTAATTTTGGACATTTTTATAGTATTTTGATACCTACTCTAAGGTCACAGATGTTATGATCACAAATTGCAAAAAGAAACCATATTTGAGAAACAATAACCAAGGTAGCACAAAGTGGAAGATTGTGGTTGGCTTTGGGTACTAGAGTCAGTATTTTTAGCATATACTTGATCTGTTACTATGTTTATGACATTACTTATTGATTAACAGGAAAACATGCTGTATGTAATGGTGTTGGAAGGATAATGGAGTAGAACAATACAAAATGCTTTGGGGTGAAGAGATACTTAAACTATTACAGTAGTATCAGATAAGATGTTACATTATCTTGGTGCATGAGAGAAATTATTCAAATTATTATCTTGAAACAAGCATTATCTCGAGTTATGTGGGTTATGAATCTGAGTGTTACTTAGCTGAATGCCGCTGGTTCTATGTCTCTCATGAGGTTGCAGTCAAGCTGTAGGCCTGGACTACAGTCTCATCTGTAGGCTTAAGTGTAGGAGAATCCTTTTCCAGGCTTACTCATGAGGGTCTCTCTACTGGGCTGCATCATGACATGGCACTTGGGTTCCTCCAGGGTGAACCATATGAAATAGAGAGTGTCTAAGTCGAAAGCCACAGTCTTTTTACTATCTAATCTTGGAAGTGACATCCTATCACTTCTACAATATCCTGTTTTTAGAAGTGAGTCAGTGGTTCAGTCCAGCCTCAAGGGGAATGGATTACATGTGGGTATAGATACTTGCAGGCAAGAATCACTGGGGTCCATTTTGAGGCTGCCCACCACAGATATTAAAGCCTGAGATATAGATTTGGTAGAAGTACAAAGAAAGATCTGCATTGCTTTGCAAAAGCTTTAAAGTTTAGTTAAGTCCTGTTTGTTTATTTTTATGGCCTGGATAGATTGCCCTAGGAGAACATTGCTAAGATTTATGCCAGAGAATGTTTTGCCTATGTTTTCTTTTAGGAGGTTTATAGTTTCTTGTCTTAGATTTAAGTCTTTAAGCCATTTTGAGATTATTTTTGTGTATGGTGTGAGGGAGTGTCTAAGCTTATTGATTTACATGTAGCTGTCCAGCTTTTCCAACACCACTTGCTGAAGGAACAGTTTTCTCCATTGTATATTCTTGTCTCCTTTGTGAAAGATTAATTGACCGTAGTGTGTTGGTTTATTTCTGGGCTCTCTATTCTGTTCCATTGATCCATATGTCTATTTTTGTGCCAATACTGTGCTATTTTGATTATTGTATTGTCTGAAGTTGAGGAGGGTTATTCCTTTAGCTTCATTGTTTTCTTCAGAATTGCTTTGGCAATTCTGGGTATTTTTGATTCCATTTAAATTTTAGGATTATTTGTTCTAGTTCTGTGAAAGATGTCCTAGATCATTTGATAGGGATCACATTAAATCTGTAGATTGCTTTGGGTAGTATGACCATTTTAACCATATCAATTCTTCCAATCCAAGAACATGGAATATTCTTCCATTTCTTTGAGTCATCTTTAATTTCCTTAATCAGTGTTTTATAATTCTCTCTGTATAAGTCTTTCACGTCCTTGGTCATGTTTATTCCTAAGTATTTTATTACTTTTTTTGATGTGATAGGAAACTATAAACAAAACAAAAAGACAGCACGCAAAACAGGAGAAAATATTTGCAAATGATGTGACAGACAAGAGCTTGATTTACAGAATATACAAACAGCTCATACAACTCAATAACAAAAAGACAAACAACCCAATCAAAAAATGGGCAAAAGACCTAAACAAACATTTTTCTAATGAAGACATACCAGTGACCAACAGGCACATGAAAAAAAATGCTCAATATAGCTAATTATCAGAGAAGTGCAAATCAAAACTACAATGAAGTATCACCTCACACACATCAGAATGGCCATCATTAAAAGTCCAGAAGGCGTAAGTGTTGAAGAGGGTGTGGAGAAAAGGGAGCCCTCCTATACTGTTGGTGGGAATGTAATTTGGTGCAGCCATTATGGAAAACAGTATGGAGATTCCTCAAAAAACTAAAAACAGACTTACCCTGTGATCCAGCCATCCCACTCCTCGGCTTATATCCACAGGAAACTCTAATTCAGAAGGACACATGCATGACATGGAAGCAACCTAAATATCCATTGACAGATGACTGGATAAAGAAGCTGTGGTATATTTATACAATGGAATACTACTCAGCTATAAAAAATGAATAAAATAAGGCCATTTGCAGCAACATAGATGGACCTGGAGATTGTCATACTAAGTGAAGTAAGCCAGAGAGAGAAAGAAACCATATGATACCACTTATACGTGGAATCTAAAAAAAAATACGAATGAACTTACTTACAAAACAGAGACAGACTCACAGACATAGAAAACAAACTTATAGCTACCAGGGGGAAGAAGAAGGTGTGGAGGGATAAAGTGAGAGTTCAGGATTTGCAGATACTAACTACTATGTATAAAATAGGTAAACAGCAATGTCCTACTGTATAGTGCAGGAAACTGTATTCAGTATCTTGGAATAGCCTATAATGAAAAAGAAAATGAAAAGGAATATCTATATATCTATATCTATATCTGTATCTGTATCTATATCTGAATCATTACGCTGTACACCAGAAACTAACACAAAATTGTAAACCAACTATACTTTAATTTTTTAAAAAAAGGAAAAATCTACACTGAAGAAAGTATTGATGGACTTTGGAAAGGTAGCCCCAATTTTTAACCACAGCTCTGTGTCTAACTTAAGATACGACACTGAGATAATTTACTTATCTTCTTTAGGCCATAGGTTTCCCGTTTGTATAGTGAGGTGTTAGGCTCAATTATACCTCAGGTTTTGTTATTTGGTGCTATTTCCGTTTCTCTTTTGCATACAATTGAATTTTAGGAGCCAAGAAATCTGATTAGTATAAGGGTCAACAGTGCTATAGATAAATTAAATAGATTGAAAACTATGAAGAGGTCTCGGGGTTTGAAAATTTTAATAAAGCAGTAGGAGATTTTTTGAGAGAATTTTCACTGAATGAGGGAGACAGAACCTGGACTGGAAGTAATTAGAGGTTGATGTGGCTGTGAGGTTAATGGAGTTGACATTTACTGGCTGCTAAGGTGAAAATTTTGGCAGCGGTATGGACAGGACACCTCTTTGTATGTGTTTAAATGGATATATATATTTTAAGCATGAGAGACTTTCATATATTTCTGAGAAGGATGGAGACCAGGAGTAAAAAGGAGCCCTTTCCTTGTTCACCTTTGTACCCTAGGTACTTTGTTCAGTACCTGGAGCAAAGCAAACACAGGGCAAGGGTCTGGTGGGTGAATGAAAGCAGCTTTTCCATCGCCCATGATCAGAGCCTGGGGTATATGGCTAAGAGCAGGCACTACACTGAATCCTGGCTCTAGCACTTCTTATTTTGGTGACATGTATTTGAGCAAGTTCCTTAGATTTTGGGTGGCTCAGCTTTTCCATATGTAAAATGGGTGTATTTCCAGACTGTACAAGACATAAATGAAGGAAGAAACAAAGAGAAACCCAAAACATAAGTAATGTTTACAATAGGGCATAAGATGTGCTAAGAGCTTAATACATATCAAACCTTATTATTAACTACTTTTATTTAAGAAGAAAAACTTTCAGTCATTTTCTCTTTGTCCTAACTTCTAATTCTCTGTTGTTTGGAACCTTAATCATTGGTTTCTTCAATTACAATTTAGTGAAGAAGAAATTTATTGACCTTCTATGAGTTGCCAAGCCTTGTGCCAGTCGATGGGAATGTAAAAATAAATAAAATATGACATCGTCCTTTTGGGTCTTATTTTGAGGCAGGAGTTGCACGCATTTGAACCAAGAGAGTAATAAAGTATTCTTGGCCTTGTGATAGAATCTTGAATAGGCATTTTGAGGAATTATCAAGGAAAGCAATCCATGAATGTTATAGGAGTAGGGCTTATTTTGTGATGAAGAGGTTAACAAATGGATTGATGATGTAGATGATTAGGGAACTCGTGCTTAAATCTTTATTTTTACAATGTAGCCCACAGACAGTATTTTACGAGAGTGAGTTCCGGCGTACAATAAGAATGTTAGGACAACTTGTACAAAGCCCATCTGAAATATTCAAGATGTAGTCTTGCCATTTAGGTGCAGTTGTCTTATATGAACAACTTCCAAATAGGGCAAACAAAAGAATGTGAAGATCCTATCACCTTTTGTGAATCACAGCTAGAACAATACATCAGTCTTTTCTGTGGGAGGCGTTGTTCTGTCTCCCTGCCAGATGAGCTCTAAAAGTTAAGGACAAGTAACAAACACGTCTCAGTGAGTGTTGTGGTAAGTAGCACTTTTAGGACACTGAGATAATTTATTTATTGACATTATTTGTTGCATACGGAGGTTTTATAGGATATTATTAGTTGCCAAATTCATAGAACCAATGTGATACCATTGCCCAAAACTGTTCATAATTTTTTGAGGGTGAACATGCTAAAATTTGTCTAACAAGAAGTATCAGTGAGAACACTTCAAATAGCAAAATACACAAAAAATGAGAAATGTTCTTATTGTGTTTCATATATAATTTTTTTTTCACATAAACAGCAATGGGTATGTTAACTTTAACTTCATCAACACCATAATAGATTTTATTAACAGGGAAAGAACTACGTATCTCAAAGCTTTAGCACTAAGGAATTACCAGCTCTTTAGTATCTAAAACATACATATATTTTGCTATTGTAATCCATCTGTTTTACAAATGTAGTATATCTCCTCCAAAGATCAATCATTTGCCCTCACAGATTTCGTTGCTGGTTAAATTAATGTAAATTACTGTCCAATTCTCATTAAATCACTATTGCCCAATTACACAAAATTACGTTTTTAATTTAAAATGATAAATCTCTCACCAAAGAATTGTGGGCTTCATAACAATCAATTAAACTATTTTAGATGAATCTAACAAACTATTTTAGAATGTGGTGGAAAATGTGAAATAAATATCTTTCCACTGTGCTATAATTGAAGATTCTGAAAAGAATTTCCTTGTCCTTCTTTGTTTATTACTGATTTGTTCTATAGTACTATTTCTCACATGTCACATGCCATAGGGTCCCTTAATCCTCTATCTAAAAAATAGTGATATTTGTTTGAATCATGAAATTTTAAGCATGCTTTGTTGGAACTTGGGGGAGATGAAATAAGTTGAGATACTGTTAACAAAACTGCTATGTTACCTCAGCCAAAAGAAAAAAATATGGTCGATTCTGATTGAATTCAGAGCTCGTTTCTGAAAGTGACAAAGATTTATAGTTTCTTTTCTTTCAGTCCCACTTAGTCTCCATGGTACTAGATCTTTTTGGAAGTACATAAGAAACAGTGCTAATGGAAGATATTTTCTATAAAGGTGTATTTTAAAGGTGTATTTGGGAAATGTTAGCAAAGCCACTCTGATTTTCTTTTTTTTGCTAACAGTGATGAATTATGTCTACCAAGTGTGGGTCTTGATTAATATTCATAAAACATATCTTACATTTTCTTTGTTTTGTCAAAATACCTGTGAAGATCTTGTGTTAACTGCTACAACCATAGCGATTTCTAAGGAGCCTTGATAATATTTCAAGGATTTAAACTTTAATTCAAGAATATTAAATCAGGGATAAATGAAACTTATAAATTCTATTACCTCAGTAGATATATAGACTATGTGCATTTAGTGTTGAAATCTATAGACATCATCTTATTCATTGTGAAGCAAATCTATAAATCATTCATTGATGAAAAAATGACAACCTTTAATTTCAAAAAGTACATGATGTTACACAAGTGTTTTAGTTAATAATTTAGACTTTGCTCTTAAAAGATAAAGTGGCTTCTCAGAAAAATGTGGATGGATTAGCAACATTACAATTCGTCTTGGCCCAGGGGCACTTTTTCAGGCTGTGCTCAGTTGGGGTCATAACTTCTAATATTCATCATTGTATTTGTAAGTTAGATTTTCTCTTGCCCAATAGCTACTATTTTACCTTCTGGCTAATTCATTTCTAATTAAGTATTCTTTCTAACCTAAGCTACCATAATCAAATATTCAGCAAATATTCTTCATATCAGTAGTTTATAAGGGTAATTGTTATTGTTAGCAATCTTCTGTCCCACCTTATACTTCCTATTTTATTTATTATTCAATAAAAGACTTGAACTCAGTTCATGGAAAAACACCAAAGAAATATACAGAAATAAATGAAAAGATATTGTACCGAAACTTACTCTTTGTGATTTGGAAAAAAAGAAATATATAGTAATATGTTTGATACATAATTTTAAAAAAATCTTTCTTTCATAGCTTTTGAGTAATTTTTGGTTCACTATATCTAAACTAATTTCAACTATAGTTTGGGTCTCCACACAAATAATATAAAGTCAAAAAAGTCAACTGCACTGGATAAATTAATGAGAGTCCTCACTGTTATGTTAGAATATTCATGGCCAGAATTTTTATCTGGCAGTATGGTCAAGCTTTGTTGAGGTGGTCATTTCTGTTTTGTTATTATTAAGCTGAGGTAGCATTTATTTTCTAAAAATAATGATACTTTAAGATAGCAATAACCCACATCAAAAATTGTAACAAAGAATTGAACCAAAAAGGCCTACTATCTTTTTTGTAAAGGTATTAATGTTCCATGAACCAGTGAATTCTCTGGACAAAACTGTCTAATACAAAAAATGTGTGAAATCAAAGTTTGTACCCTTTCATTCCCTATGAGCAGAAATTTCCTTCCCAACAGTATTTTACATTTTCTTCAACTTCCCTAAGATATTTGGCAAATATGTCCCGGTACCAAGAGTGTGCAGGGGTAGGATGCTGAGAGCTTAGGTAAGTATACAACATTATCTCCTCCTTACTTGACCTAAGGCATTGAAAAGTCTATGCATAATTTAAAATGTATCTTGGAGTATGTTTTGGGATTGGAGTTACTACTTTCTGCCTTAATATTATGGTCCTTTTTCTATTTTTTTTAAAGCTTTGATTATTTTGGCGCAAAAATATACTAGTAATAGAGTAGTCATAAAAAACTAGTCAGTTTTTAATATTTAATGCATTAAATTCTCCTTTTAAAAAAGGCTTGAATTTGATGATTTTAAGAATTTTCCTTAGTTCTGACATGCCATAATTGCCCAAATATGGGCTTTGTACTTTTTACATATATTAAACTATTTAATTAATTTCTTCATAAAATGTCTTGAGTCACATGTTTCAATTTTATTTCCTTATACATTTTCTTGGAGAATAGAGCATAAAATAATAATTACTTCATTTGGAATAGAATCTCCCAAAGCCAATAAAATGTTGATCTACGTCAGAGTAATTTTTATCAGTGTCTAGGATGAACTCTATGCTAAAAGGATTAATGCTACATTTCTTTCCAGATAACTTAGTATCTTCTAGGTAATTTTGAGATACACAGGCTCACATTGAGAAACCTGTTTGTATAAAAGCATCTGCATTGATAGCAGGGTGTTCTGGTAACGGTATTAGTGATCCTTTGCTTTCTTGGCTGGACCATTGTAAGTTAAAGCAAAAGAGAAGAAAAAGGAAGGAAACATAGTGGAGTCACATCTGAGAGGAGCTAATGGATGCTTTTGTTTAATGATGTCTGAAATGTATTTTTTTTAATACTCCTTAGCATTCAAAGGAAATTTTCAATTACATTAACTGTTTTAATCCCTGGAAACACCTATGCTCTCCAGATTGCCAATCACATTTCATTTTGGTCTCTGCTATATGTCTTCATTTCTGAATCTCCGAAAAATTTAGGGAATCAGTGTATTTGACTCTTTCTATTTGAGATAAAGAGAATCATTGCTACATCTCTATCTTGGATCTGGATGATGAAGACATTTTACAGTTTGATGTTTACTGGCAGTCTTCAGCAAATTTGCCCTTAACTATTGATTTGTAATAGTACAGCCTTTTCTATCTAAAATTTTTAAATGTGCCTGTGTGTGCACGTGTGTATGGTTTATTTATGTTCATGTGTATTTTTTTATGTTCATGTGAAATAATAAAATAATTAAATACTATGTTTCCATGATGAAGGAAACAAATGTATAGACATACTTTTAAAAACCTCTTTTCTTTCTATAACATGTCACATAGGAAATAATGTATTTTTGTTGTTTGGTAGACACGGTTGCTGTATTTCAGCTGAACTGACAAAGGTTTTTCCTTTTTCTTTTTTTTTTTAATATTAGTTATTAGCAGATTAACTCTAGACAGAATTGTCAAGAAGATGCGTCTTTGACATCTTGATTCTTAACCTTTTTTTTTCCCCTTCCTATGGAGTTCCTTGGTGGGTAGTACATTAGAACCATAAAGCATTCCTGAAATCTGTGAAAAATATAGAATGTAGGGTATCATTCTTTCTACTGACTGGATAGGCCTGAATCTTAAAGGGATGTCTATGTTGGAAAGTTTTAAAAAATATTTTTATTATAAGTAACTATTAAAAAGTTTAGGACATCGGAGAAGATTTAAATCAAAAACTATTTACTGAGCCCACGACTGGGGAATATAACATGGTGCATAAGCCTTCCTTAAGGTGATTAAGGAAATTTGAGGGGTAAAAATATAGTATAAATTCACTGGAAACGTGTATATCAGAGGTGAAATTACCGTATCTGTTTACATAATATTTTAAAATTTGAGGTCCACATTAATATTGTTCCCAATGATATAATTTTTCCTTTTTAAAAAATTAACATTGTTACATTCCAAGAATGAAGATGTCTTAATTTTAAATTATAATTAATTACTTTGAAGTCATTAACTTTCCACCTGAACAGTTTATAATGGTCAATATGGATACTTTATATATAATTATAAAATTAAGATGTATTTAACACACCTCTAGTAATATATTGACTTTGATAATGCACATTTATTTCTGACAGCTAGAATCTGAAACTATATAATGGTCAGTGATCTGATTCATAAATAGTCGTAAGCTCAGTGATGAGATTTAATCAAATTAAAAGATTTCAGGCATTTCTTTATTCTGACAAAAATGGCTTGGTGATTGCAAAGTTTTCTTTTTACAATGAATATATTAAAGAATAGCAATGAAAAAGGGAAGAAGAGGAAAAACAAGATAGCGTGTGCTGATCAGTGTTGCCACTGGGTAGACCTTGGTTTTCTCAGCTGCTTCAGGTGTGTTGAGGGACCTGGAGGAAGATGGACTTTGGAGATACTCAACTTCAGTAGGTGAATAACACCCACTAGAAATACTCATGCCCTGCATGTGGGCAAAACTGATCCAGTTTATTAGAATTTTTAAAAATGACAAGATTATGGAAAGCCATTAAATAAAATTAATCCATTAAGACTTTTATGTTCGGAATACTTGGCATTTTATATAACAGTTAGGTTCCTTTGTCAAGACTATGGGGAAGTTTGAGAGAAAATACATTTATCTATGTTTATAGTTTTTGCTTCCAGTTTTGTTGAGATATGATTGACATACAGTACCATATAAGTTTAAGGTGTGCAGTATAACGATTACATACATCATGAAATAATTACCACATTAAATTAGTGAACACCTATCATCTTATACAGATACAAAATAAAAGAAAAAGAAAAATGTTTTCCTTTCAATGAAAACTTAGTATTTACTCTCTTAAAAACTTTCATATACAATACAGAGCAGTGTTAATTATATTGATCATGTTGTCCATTACATCCCTAGTATTTAGTTATCTTGTAACTGGAGGTCTGTACCTTTTGACAACCTTTGTCACCATATAAAAAGATTACATTGTTCTTGATTGTATTTTCCACTCTGTACATTTTATCCTTGTGACTCATTTATTTTGTAACTGGAAAAACCACATATTAGAGTATACATTTTCATTAAAGGTGAAAAATAAGACGTATCATAAAAAAAAAAGAAAGAAGAAATTCTTTTTAAAAGGACATTATTTTAGTTGATGAAATAATCTTACTCTTTCACAGAGGAAAATAATTATCTTTATTTTATTTTAACAGTTTTAAGGAAAAAAGTAAAGGATGTAATCTTTCTGTTTAAGCTGTCATATTTATGCATAACATTAAAAATTATTGTAATGGTATATTTTCATAAAAGCAAGACTGTGTTTCTTTGGGAATGCAATTTTTTGAAATATTTCAGGGAATACCTTACTTTGAAAAATCACTAAAAAATAAATCAATGTCTAAAATGCAAGGATAAATAATCTTTGGGATGCTTTCAGCTGTATCTTGTTCAGTAATCACAGACATGCCAGAAAAAGCAAAACCAGAAAACATAAATAACTGTTGATTCTAAAAAAAGATGCAAGATTTGTAATTGTTGTAATTCACCCATAAAAAATTAACTCCTCCAAAATGAGGCACAAATATAATTATTGCTTTAAAGAAATGTTTTTAACCTTAAGATGTTTTAGCATCTTCTACAGTAGGTAGTTATCTGTTTTGGCTTTTTATCTGCTATCATTGCAAAATATATTAGAATATTTAAATAAAATGTTAGTTAAAAGGATTCAGATATCATTGTGTATAATAATCCACCAGCTTGGTTGTTTCTGATGGATTTTCCATCACAGTCGATCTGTGGTTCCCTTTACTTTATTTCTAGCTAGAGCCAAGTGTTGAACAATACTATATATCTTTTTGTACAATTTGCCAATTTTGGTTACTTTAAAACCTAGGTGCTCCTGAATTGTCTCTGTGAATCATCACTGTTCTGCAGAGAAAGGACTGAACAAAGAAATGATTTATGTACTGGAACATCAATGCAATTTTTAAACTACATAACTCAAAGATATTTTTACCAAAGCCAGAGAAAAAGGACTTTTTTGTGAGGATCAACACAGTGGTATCTCTAAACAAATAGCCATTAAACTGCTTTAGATTCTTAATTATTAAGAAAATCAAATTTTATGAGAAAAGTTTCTAACAGGCATTTATCTTAAATAATAATCTTTGTCAAAATAATTTTGGACAGCACTTTGTGCTGCTCTTTTTCAAGTTTTCTTTCCTTATGCTTTTCAGTTGCATAGTCTCTGTGTAGAATGGATTGCTGTTTGGCCTAAATTAATTTAAATATAACTTGGTGATAATTATGTTACATATCCTATTACTTAATGGGAAATTCTTTCAAAGTCACCTTATAGAATAGTATTTTGCTCAAATCACTCAGATAATTTCACTGATGTATTTTTTTTTCAACACTTTTAAAAGTATAAATGCCCAGAGGGCACAGCATAAGGGCCTCCAGGTGCGATATGTGCCGCCCTGTGATAGCTCTTCACAAACGTTCACATTTCCTCATGAGGCTCTTCGTTTTCAACAACAAAAAATGACTTGGTTATTCTTCCCAGTAACCAAGACTCCTTTCTGTTTACTTGTTTGTTTTAGTTATCTTAACTGTCACTGTTTTTATTGGTTTAATTATCTTTCTACATCAAAAACATGTACTATTATTTGTATAGATATCTTTAGGAGTTACTGAGTGTAATTTTTTAAATAAGTGCTTGACATTATATGATTTGAAGTGCCACTTATTTTTACCATTATAAAATATACCAAATATACCGAAGGTATACTGAAAAATAGCAATTGATAGCTTTAAATTATGTATTCATAAACATTCTCATGTTGTACTAGGTTACTAAAATCAAAAAATTTTGAGTTGCAATATTTACTGGATAAAAATGTGAATGGTATGATAAAAATGATCCATTATCATTGTAGTTATATGTACAGTTATATAAATTATATATTATTTATGATTGAATAAATTAGTATATTAATAACTAAGTATAATAAGTGGTTATAAAATTCCTTAATTATAGGAATCCGAATAGGGCCTGACTTCTATGTTCCTTCTCTAGATACATCCTTTATTATCCTGCATATAAATGTATTAGCCAAACCTGTTTAGCGATTCCTTTTCCATTCAGGTACTGTCCTTAGAAAATTTTCTTTTTTCCTTTTTCTTTCTGTTTTCCTTATATTTCGTTTTCTCACAACCTTTCACTTACTTATTCCCGGCCCTAATTGATGCTTTTTAGTTTTTTTGCTTTTGTTTGTTTGTTTTTTAATGGTACTCCAGGTCAGTTTCTATGGTGATAGGACTAACAGAAACAAGATGAATGGAGCAAAAAGATGGTTTTATTCTGATTTCACCTTACTTTAGGTTTGCCATTCTGCCTACCAGTTAAAACCCTAGAAGCTGAGACGTTTTTGATGTAAAAAGAGACGTCTTTGTCCTACAGCAAGAATGCCAGTGTCTCTATGTTATACTTGTTTTTATAGCTCCTGAAGAATAGATGTTATGATGCTTATTATTTCTACTAAATTATATACATTTTACTATAAAGATTAAATTTACTTTCGTATTTTTTTCTTCCCCATGAAGAATATCCTTTGGGGTCTAAGCAGCTATCTTAAAAGTTAAGTTTTATAAAATGACCCATTTCATAATTTGGTAGCTATCTATAAATGCTAATTATCAGAGCATTACTGTAAAAATGTATTGATGCATTAATATTTTTAATCTGTATCTTTGGGTTATGCTAAACCTTACTGTGTTAGCTATTGATTTTAAAACTATAAAAAAATGTATTTAAATAAACTCCCAGTCAGACTAAAGTTACAGCAGAAATATTGCATCATAAGCTACAACCTTAGAAACTCTCCCTTGGCAGTAATTGTCCCTGACTCCCTTCGGGTATTTTAGGCATTGATACTCCATAATGGGCCATTAAAGAAGATGTTTAATTTGAGACCTATCCAGGTGTACCCTACTGAGATGAGATAATTTCAAAATATGTGTATTTTCTCTCCTGCCTGGTTACTACTGATACACTAACTACAAGGAATGAAATATAGCAAAGTTATCTTGTGATACTTTATGAATCACAAAAGACAATACATTTCTTTCATAATCTCAAGAACAAGATATTTAAAATACGTAGATGTCTTTTGCAGGAGATTTTGAAAGAATTATTTTGAGACCTTGTCTGGTATACATTTTTTAAAAATTCCAGGATTTTATGGTAATCTTGTTCTTATTAATACTTGTTTAAACTTCTTTTGAAAAAGAAACTTATTGAATTTTTTTTAAATGTGGATATCAAGGGTTTCAAGTCAATTGTTTATATGAAAGAGATGAGTGGGACTGACCAGTCATGATAACTAAACCATAGTGAAAGTCTGTAGAAGGACCTCGCTCATAATGAGATTTAGCTTCCCCTGCATTCCTCTTGGCTTTGGATAGCCTTCAAAGAAAGTGCAAGTAGATGTGTGTTTTTCTTTTCTGCCTGAAGGAGTTGGAATAGAATGAATTTGACATTACTACCTCAATTTTTGTGGCTTTCCTATTCTAGGCTTTATTTTTAAGTCTGTTCTTAGTAACTGTCATAGTTTTCAGGGAACTAGTGTTAAGAAATGAGATTCTCCCCCTATCCCCAGTTCAGCCCCTAAACCCGTACTGTAGCTTAATATGATTCTGGCCATCTAATTTATCGGGGAAAGTTCACTGTTCTCAGCTATGGAAATAACTTTTCACCAGTCTCAATTGTAGTGCTATCTGCATTGATAATAATATATTTTAGAATTTCGTAGGAGAAGACGTGATTATTTTGGCTTTATATCAAATTCTGGAACTTCACTTATAACACATACTTATACTAGATATAATATATTGTCATGATTGTCAATCATGAAGTACTTAGTTAATTTCTATTATAAAATTGTCAAAAAGGAAGTAACACAATGTACTACTAGTCTACCACAGTCATAATACCTCTGTAGATAATAAAACCTGAACAAATATTAAAAATACTTGAGGTTAGCTTGATTGATTATTTGTCAATTTGATTTTAAATTTAAAATAAGTATGATAAAGTCACAAATAATTCTGCTTTGAAGACATATTTGCTTCTTCTTGGTAACATTCTGAGTAGTCTGGGTTTCCTTTTTGGAAAAATTACTAACAGAATTAAAGAGTTATGCTGTTTGAAATTAAATTGGTAGATGTTGAAATCTTTTCAGAACTTTATTTGGAAGATAGCTTTTATTTTCTATGTTTTCCTGATTGTTTTCAACTTTTTATGTAATTTAAGACGCACTTGCTTGGCTCCTAAGAACCTCCAAGTTCATCATACCTGGGTTACTTTGCCTGATGAAGTCTGGTGGTCTTGCCCTTCACTCACTAAAAACAAGCATGAATAAAAATGGGTCATTTGTATCTATTCAGATATACCAAAAGATGTATGATGCCAGCTAGTAATTATGCAGAAGTGAAGATAATGAAGACCTTCTGTTAATACCATGATTCTCTCAATCTGAAGTTCCTTTGACTATTTCAATATATATATATAGAGAGAGAGCTATATTCTAGAACTTCATCTCACTTCATTCAACCCATAGTCACCTTCATACTAGCAAAAGGTTCCTTACATGTATATGAAGTATTGTCTTGTCACAGGATGTGATAAGAAAAGTACCACAGGCTGGATATCTAAATAAACAACATACATTTACCTCTCACAGTTCCAGAGACTGGAAGTCCAAGATCAGGGACCAGCCTGGCTGAGTTCTAAAGAGAGCCCACTCCCTGGGTTACAGACAGCTGTCCTCTTGCTGTAACCTCACATGGAGGAAGCGACTGTAGAAAGCTCTCTGGGGTTCTTTCCTAAGGCGCTGATCTCAGGAGGATTCGGTTCTCGTGACCATATCACCTCTCAAAGGCTTCACCCACAAATGCCATCACATTGGGATCTGTATTCAACATACGAATTCTGAGGGGAGCCAAGCATTCAGTTTATTTTAGTAGGTATGCCATAGGATCAGTAGTCAATAGAAGCAAAGAGAGACAGTAGGAACTAATGAATGAAAGCACAAACCATGGGTCTAGAGGGTTTAGGTGCAAATGTGAGCTCTTTTATTTTTAGCTATGTAACCTCAGTAAGCTCTTCAACCTCTTGGTCTCTCAGCTTCCTCATTTGCCACTTAGGAATAATAATAAACCTTTCCTTTGGAGTCGTTATAGGATTGACAATAATATTTATATTTAAGATCAATTAAATGATCCAATAAGTGGAAAGCTCTTACAACAATGCCTGATAGTAAGGGCTATTGTTATAAAGAGGACTGTTATTTTGCCTGGTGCTCTAGATTTTGGAATAGATTCCCATGTTCCTGTTAGAAGTGGAATTACTTACTTTGAAGTAGAAACCTGTAATGTTCTGCATGTTTTTACTGTAGCTTGCATGCCTTTCCTAATTTCTACTTCCCTTGGAAAGAGAAATCTTTAATGATTATGATTGTGAATGAAATATTGTAAAGCAATTGCTGATTTTTTTGAATAACCTTTTAAATAAGGGCTGTATTCATTCAGATTTATTTTTTGCAGTGAATATTGATGATAAAAATTAGAAATTTTATGATTATTTTCATTTGTGAAGAGCAGAGGATCAATTTTAAAAATCATATACATGGAAAGAAATACGAGATCCAGTTTTCAGTTGTAATTCTCTCATTTCAAGCAATTGAGTTATTTTCCAAGCTAGTTGCATTAAAGTAATTATTTATACTTAGTTTAATTTCAAACTCTTTGATTATATTTCCTATTGAACATATCAGTGGGGAAAATTTTATCCTATTCAAAGCTTGTTGGGAGCACACTCCAATCAGATGCTTTGGGGGATCTCAAGGAAAAGGTTAACTCAAGGACACCTTGCAAGAAAATGATCCTCTGTAAAACATCAATCATGGTTAAATGATAGGCTGCCTTTAAGACAAAAATAGCACTGTTCATTAAATCCAAATTTGTTCCTAAACTTTAATGGACACTTGTTAGATCGTAACACTATCTGAAAGACAGTTAAATGGTTCTTTTACTCTTGAGAACTTAGTAAATTTTTTTAACATCTTTTATTGATTTATAATCATTTTACAATGTGTCAAATTCCAGTGTAGAGCACAATTTTTCAGTTATACACGAACATATATATATATATTCATTGTCACATTTTTTTTCTCTGTGAGCTACCATAAGATCTTGTATATATTTCCCTGTGCTATGCAGTATAATTTTGTTTATCTATTCTACAATTTTGAAATCCCAGTCTGTCTCTTCCCACTCCTCACCCCCTGGGCAACCACAAGTTTGTATTCTATGTCTGTGAGTCTATTTCTGTTTTGTATTTATGCTTTGTTTGTTTGTTTGTTTGTTTGTTTGTTTTAGATTCCACATATGAGCAATCTTATATGATATTTTTCTTTCTCTTTCTGGCTTACTTCACTTAGAATGACATTCTCCAAGAGAATCCATGTTGCTGCAAATGGCGTTGTGTTGTCAGTTTTTATGGTTGAATAGTATTCCATTGTATAAATATACCACATCTTCTTTATCCAGTCATCTGTTGATGGACATTTAGGCTGTTTCCATGTCTTGGCTATTGTAAATAGTGCTGCTATGAACATTGGGGTGCAGGTGTCATCCTGAAGTAGGATTCCTTCTGGATATATGCCCAGGAGCGGGATTCCTGGGTCATATGGTGAGAACTTAGTAAATTTACCTTCCTATATTGCTTGTTTTCTAACATAGGACCAAGTTATGTTTTAAATATAATTGTAAGGAAATATGTATTTTACTTAAGCAATAAAAAGTGTTGTTTGTTAGTGTTCAGACAGTGTATAGACATTGAGCGTTTCATTGCTTGAGAAGTGTGGTTAGTAACTTTCAAAATTTTTTCATTGAATACAAGTAGGTCTTTCCTTGCTCTGATCTCTCTGAAACTTAACTTGTGGAGGAGATAGTAGGGAAAGAATGAAGGAAGAATGAAGACTTGAGTGAAAATTCTAGTGGAAATGTAGTTTTATTCCTGAACTAATCTCCCTAATTCCAATCTGATTTAATTTTTCATGTATCTTCTGTACCAATTCTCTGTTTTTCCCTTCTATTTTTTTCCTGATTTTTATCCCTTCCACCCTGACAAAACATATAATTTAATATTTCTATAACTTGAAAAACTGCTGTCCTGACTTTGGTCAAATAATATATATTTTAAATCACAATTCTGCACTTGTAGGTCACTGTGAATTTCCACCATACTAACTAACTCTGGCTAATATTATTACTGATTCCATGAGCCTATTTTTTTCCCCTCTCCATTTTTTCCTACATACCAAGACCAATTTAATCATCTAAAAGCATGATGTTTACAGTGTACCTTCTGATTTTATTCTCTTTCCCATCCAACTACTCAAAAATTCCTATCAAATGTTATTCTGTCCTACTCACCATTAAATGTAGTCTCATTTACCATTTATAACCCTACTTTTCAATATAAAACTCTTCATTAAATGAGAACAAGGATTTTTCTCACTTATTGAATGCCTACTCTTGCCAGGAATCTTTATATGTAATGTATATATGTATATGTGTGTGTATGTATATATATAAAACTTTTATTTAAGCCTTCTAACCATCTGGTGGAATAAGTATTAATTTTAGATGTGAACATTAGAGTATAGAAAATTTAAGTAATCTGCCTGTGGTCATACAGCTCACAGCTTGAAGAGGGAGGACTTAAATGCCTTTCTCACACCAAAGCTCATATCTTGTCCTCTTTTCATGCTGCTTATGATGGCGCTGACTTATGCGATGTTTAATACTTGATGACAGGAGCTGAGATTTTTTTTTAAATATGTGTAGAAAATTAAGTACTAAGAAAAGTATGACCACATCCACTTCTAGGTCAAGGCAAACACATACTTAGTGTATATGAAATTTCTTCCAGATTGTATTTGTCCTGAATGTGTTATAAAGGGCACATCTGTACAGATAAGTCATATAGATACAGTGTGTTATTTGGTAGTAATACACTGCCAAATGCATAACAATACCATTGTGTTTAAAAGTATACTGTTCTGGAATCAGTATTTGATCTCAAATAGGATAATAGTTGCTTAGCAATGTTATGCAAGTTTGGAATCCTGACAAAGTATCATATTAAGAAAATGCAAAGACTGCTTTATTTCTGTGTGGTATCGTGTTAGGTACTATCTAAATACTAGTTTATTAATTTAATGATTCACTTAATACCTCTGTTTCACTTAATATCTCCAATAACTCAGGCTCTTTATTTCAAACCAAAGGTCATTTACAGAAATTAAATTCAGAGCAAAATGTTCAAGTGTTAGGAGCAATACAGAGGATTATAGACATTTTTAGGATGTACTGACTATAAATATTTACCCTCAATCTTAAAAGACAATGCTTGCAGTGATTTTTATTTACTTACATAATTTGTGCTTTTAGAAAATAAAAGGTATTGTTTAAATTTTGAAAACATCATGGTTGGAAACTAACCAAATTGAATCCAAATTTTTTTGTATAGACTTCAAAACCTTTCCCATTCTGCCCCAATTCATCATCTGTGTGGTCTTTTCTTGCTTCTGATTTACTCAGTAAACTTGACAAAACAGATGACTTGCAGTTCGGTAATTTATACTTTGTCTTTTACCTGTTCTTTACCTTTCTTTGTAACAACGCTTAACCCAGAATAATATTCTTCCAGTCATTGTTCAGTGAAATTTTGCCTATTCTTTATACTCCAGCACAAGTATCATTCTCTTCTTATAGGTCTTCCAGATCTTCCAAGCTGGGTTATCTCCTTTATTATTTTACCTCTCTTTTTAAAAAATCATATTTTTCGATTTACATTTTATTATTTTATGTTTTTGCATCATCTCTTTCCTCCTTTTTTCTGTCTCATTGTTGTCTTTTTGCTACTCCTTTTCCTCCTCTTCCTTCTTTAGTGCAAGAACTGTCCCATATATATCTCTGATACCTCCCGTGATCACAGATTATATTGTTTGTATCCAACAATGATCTCTTGGAACACATTGATGAATAAACACATGTGTGGGTTGATTGAATTTAATATTTATTGAAAATATTAAATGAGGTGATTGAGAATTTGTCCTCTATGAATCTCCAAGGGGATCTAGCACTATTTAAGAAAGTATTTACTAAGAAGCACTCAGCACCTTACTGCTACCAAATAGACTCCATAATTAAGTACTTTTCAATAGTTATTTAATATAAGGTTCTTTGACTCCGTAAACATTGAACGAAAGGAAAGATCCTTGAAACTTATTGTAGTGCTTTGGTTTTCAGAGCCAAAATGTTGAGAAAGTGTTTAATTATTTTTAAAGTATGAACAATAGTAGGACCCAAAATAAAGTGCTTTACAATCCATAGCACACTCACATGCACTCTCAGTTGAGAAGTAATATATGTAATGTTTTTAGCAAACAACAAGAAAACTTTTTTTAAAGTATATTTTAGGTTTTAGACATTGTAAATTACATTTAACATTTAAAAAACAGTATCTAGTTTACTCAGTCTAGACTCCTTTAAAACTTGTTTGCTTCTACCTAGTGATCATTACACCAAAGATTTTAACATTTTATAGCATGGTGATGCCAGGAAGTTGTGTTATAGTCATCTAATTTTTCATCTTGCTGCCCTACTTCTTCTCCCTAAGAATTAATATCATAGAACATCATTCACATCAGAAGGGGTCTTCCATTTTGAACCATTTAGGGAAGACATTTCTTTGGAGACTAAATGGCATCCATCATTTGATAGGGCATGGACTATGGAGTATTGATGTATATGTGCTTATGATTATGCAATATTAGTAAATCATGGAAATACTGCCACCTTAAATTTGAATACTGAGCATTAAATCTCATCTAAGCATCTATGCATAGTTAAATACTCTAGATGAAAATTTTTCAGCCTTATAAATGAATATTTCTCAGAAATATTTGACACTTTTGGTTAATATGGATGACTCTTATTTATGGATGTAGTGAGCTTTGTGCACATAAATCATGTTTAACTAGATGTTCTGTTATGATAACAGATATTTGCTTTACTCGTTAAGTTAGTGACAAATGTTGAAATAACTGTTAAACTTTTTGAAACTTACATCACTTTTCATGAGTTACCACATACCAGTTTTATATAGATAAAAAGTTAATATTTGGTTTGTTAATGAATGTAGTTTGAAATCATTTAAATTTCAAAATCCATCAAATAGCCTTGGCAGAATAGAGGTAACATTCAAGCAATATTTATAAACACTTCTAAAGGTGGAGGTTTTGTTTGGTTTTTTGGGTTTTTTTTTTTTTTGAGAAAGTGACTACAGTTTCCCTATTTTGAATGAGGGAAAAAATGCTAAATGGGAAACTGTGAAATTATATTTAACAATGGGGTTATATAAGACTATATACCAATTAATTATTTAAATAGTTCCACAAGGCATTTTATACATTTGGCATGTGCCAAACATGTTTAAAAAAACCCATCGAACTCTAAAAAGACTAATATGGCAAAAATATGTAAATATGCAAATTAAAATATGTGTTAAAATTTTGTATGGTTGATAAGGAATCAAATTTGGAGTTAGCAAAATTGCTAATAAGCGAACATTTAATAGGTGACAAGATGTAAAATTATTATTGAAAAGTTATTATAGTATCTTGTCTAGGTTATTATGAGGAGGAAGGTATAATGATAACATGCAATTTACTTTGGGAAGAGATTGAGAGTAAGTTGTCTAATAGACATGTGATTAAGAGCAGCTGAAATAGAAGTAACAATTCCAGGACGACTTGTAACTCAGATTCTAATACTAATCTTTAGAGTGTAGAAAGAAACCAAATATAAAAATGGAAGTTTTCAAATATGATTTGAGAAGGGTATATGAAAAAATTAAATGGGAAAAATGAATTATGACACCAGAATTTAAGGAAAGAGTTTCCCCAAAGTAAAAAAATCGATGTTTTAAATTTAGAAGAAATTTTGTTTCAGCAATAAAAAATTTAAATATGTTCTCAAAATTATTGTGCTAAATATGAATGGAATTTAGTCTAAATGTAATGTAAAGAATTTTCCATGTAGTTTATGATCAAAGACTTTATTTACATATAACATTTATAGATTATCTTTCCATGTTGTGATTTTTTTAACATTTAGTGAAACTTGAGTCAAATTACACAGTTTCATAATTATAATCTTAAATATTAATAATATAAATTAGGATGCTTTAATCAACCTCACTTTTAAATTTTGAATATTGTGAAGAGTAGTGAAGTTAAGTTAGATAGTTTTGTTGGAGGACATATAAACTCCAAGTACCAAATCAAGGTCTACACTAGAAATATATTCCTTTCAAGTTTTAGACGGGGTACCATGCAAAAATGTTCCCCATATTGTGATAATCTTTGATAAAATTTAGAAACATCATCCTTCAATAATAATTTCTAAATCATTTAATATGCTGATTTATTAATGGAAACTAGTAGCTTAAATAATAAAATATATTTTAAAGAAGAGAAGCATACAGAAAAATCCTTTTTTATAGACCCTCACATTATTTTAGTATCCATCTTTCAGCCGTTGGAATTCTCAAGGAGAGTATGCATAGAATTCTCTAGGAGAGTGTTCATTTCTCTCAAAGAGAGTATGTTATTAGTTTCCTGAATTTGTAAGTGAGACAGATGGGAGTCAGGCAAATGGTCTATTTGTCAATATTGAGAGAATTAAGGAAAGAAAGGAACTGGTGAATGAGAGACATGCATTAACAGGCATGTACAATCACATGACATCTCTGCATCAGACAATAATTTACGTTATCGCCAATCCTCACAATCTACCTACAAGGGGAATATTATTCTCTCTTTTATAGTTGAAGAAACTGAGATTCAGAGAAGTTTGCAAACTTGACCAGCACCAGAATATTCAGTCTGCATGCTTTTAAATCTCTTGCTGTTACACACAAAAGAAAGTCTGGCAGTTTTTTACTGTGTGTTTCTAGAACATCTCATGGAACACATTACACATTTTGCACAGCACTATAATTATTGGTGACTATACCTTCTAGCATCCATGTTTTACTGCACATTGTTTTACAGTGGTGATCCTATTTTAGACATATAGCCACGCTTCCTCACTTGACCATAGTGTTAGTGCAGGGCTTGTACGTGGAGGAGGCTAAAGAAATTTTATTGGAAATGGAAACATGTTGAAATTGACTTGTTAAATGCTTTATATCATTGGTATATCTTTTTATGAGTAATTATCTTGTCATATGTGACTTAATGAGTCCCTAATGTCTTTTCTTGTTTTTTTTTCTTTATGTTTTGAAGAGCTATATTTCAGAAATGAGTGAAAATCCCTTTTGTATGAGAACCGATTGGTTTGGTGAAGTTAATGACAACACATAAATTGGAGAAAAATCATCCCAGAAACTTTTCTTTCTTTTTTTATGTTAACATTTAGAGAGTGGTGGTTTATCTTTCTGTAGGTTATGAACAATTTCATCTTACAAATTATTTATTAAAATGTATGTATTTTAATTATTGCAATTTTATTAAATATACCCCCGAATTAGCACGTTATTTTGGGGCTGTATAGGGTGAGAAATCGGGTTAGGGATGAGGCTAGAGTGTGAGGACATGTTACCCTCCTCATATAATAGCTTCTGTTCATCTGAATTCCTTTCCCCACCTCTGTTTCCAGTCGTCATGAGAACAAACTTTTATGCCCAAATCAAATACAGAATAATCTTAGTACCATGGTTTTATGCCCTGCTGTGCTATCTTAAAATAAGCGATTGTTACAAATAATAGATAAGCATTTTCTTATTCTTTCTTTAAAGTAACTTTCTCCCATTGCTTCATCAAGGTGAAAATATATTATATCATATGAGATAAATGGTTCTGGTTTTCACTAAAGCCAGACTGAAGTTGACAATAGCAATACTCCTGTTTCATCATGGAGATAATCTTTTGGCTCCTCCAAAGGTACAATGCTGTAATTAGGCTGTTTTCCTTTTTGAACATGTCTTTCTTCCCTTTCTCTTTGTCCCTCCACGCCTACCTCATTTATCTGTGCTGTCCTCCTATTCTTCACTCTTCACGATCAAGTAACGTATTTAAGCAAGGCCTAAGTCTTCCTTGGAAACTTGCTACCTTGTCCCCTTCCTTTGCATAATTAATACCCCTAATCACTCTCTTACATTTTCTTGTTTGTTTCTACCACAGAGAGAGGAAAGAGCACTGATGATGGAGTCAGACATTTGGTTTGAAATTCTTGCTGAGTATCGTGTCTGATTTTCCTCTTCGGTAAACAGGAGACAGTATCATCTGCCTTATAGATGTGTATGGAGAATTAAATCACATAATCGTATAATATCATCTAGAACATTGCTTGGCATATGATACGAACTAAAAAAATGTTAATTCTTCTCTTTATATGGAGACTTCATTTACTGTGTTCTGTTTTTCGCATTACAGTGGGAGTTGTGAAAAAAATTGTTCTAGTAATTTGCAATCTTAGTAATACCCACCATGGTAGATATTTAGTATGTATTTTTGAAATAATGAATAAATAACTCACCTAGATGCCTGCCCTCAGTTTTTTTCAGTTGCAAAATAGTTCTGTATATATTTATCTGACATACATATGTGTCTGTGTTTGTGCATATGTTAGTGTGTATACACATGTCTTTTGATGCTGTAGTTACAGAGGAAAAAAAGGACAGTAACTGAGTGTTGAGGGATGGGGGCAGTTCTTTACTTGTTGATGCATCAGTCATTTTAAGTATCTATAAGTATCTATTAATTGTTACATGCATGTTAAAGAATGCACTTTTAAATTAGCATCTGCTTTCAAATTTATTTTCTGAAAGAGTTTTACATATATAGCATTTGTGGCAATTAAGAATATTCTAAATATTTTCTAGTAAGTCAGAGTGTGAATAAAGAAAATGAAAGGAAAATGCTGCTTATGAATCATTTTCACAGAATTTGTTTTATCTCAATCAGTTTTTTCTTGTCAATTCTTTCTCTATTTGTTAAGTGTTATGAAAGTGTCCATTATGAGCTTTTTTTTTTATAATATCTGTGAGATTAGGAAGAAAATTATTTGATTTGTTGTTTCCAAATTTAGTATTCTCTGAGCCGGTCTTTACAATAGTGACTCAGTAAGTATTTTGGGATTGAATTATCTAGCTTCTTACACATCCATGTTAAAGAATATGAGTAGGATAAAAGTAAAAACTGATGAGATACATAATAATTGTTAGGACATATAGCACTTATCACATAATAGACACTATTGTGGGCAGTGCATATTTTTACATATTTTATATAATTAAAATGACAAATTTTAGTTCATTAAATGTCCATATAATCATATGAATTAAGTAATATTACTCTCTCACCACTAACAGATAGGAAACCAAGGACTGAGTGTTTAAATGATTTGCCCAAGGTCATAGTACTAGTGCAGCTAATAACTGAAATTAGGTGGTCTTGCTTCAGAATGTGTGCTCTTAATTACCATGCTGTGAATAACAATGCCAGAAATTCAGATAAGTCTGTGTAATTTTGTCTTATAATGAAGACAAGCAGTTAAATATTTTGGAATGTATTTCTTTAGAACATGGCTTATTAATATAATCCACAGTAAACTCTATTCTGAATATCCCCTTCCAGAACAATTTTAAATTTGTACCAAAATATGAAATTATTTTAAATATATATAAGCCACCAGAAGAGAAAGGAGAGAGAAAGAGAAGAAAAGAAAGAAAAGGAAGGAAGTCCCAGTGTATAGTTGGTTAATCAGTTTTAAAGATGCTATGAAAGACAACATCTTCAAAAGTTGGGTCAGGTTCCTTCACTATTTTCACTTCCTAGGACAAGTCTGTATAGATCGTTTTGCAAGCAGCTGTATCAGTTTGGTTCAGTAAAACTGCTTTAATGCTGAAGGTTTTTAATGTCTTCCATATATATTCAACACTTTTAAGCAAGACTCCTCATTTTAAGTTGTAGGATCCTGGATAATAGGTTGTGTGTTTTATTCTTTATTCTATCCTATGTTCCTAGCCTGGTGCTTTGTATTGCAGTGGGCACTCAATAAAGTTATGTTGAATGCATTGATTATGGTTGAGCATAATTAATCAACATAAATCTATGATCTTCACAAGTGTAATTACAAAGATATTTAGAACAGTAATATAATTAATATGTAGAATATTTTCTGAGTGATTATCAGGACCTGGAATGAAAGTAAGACTCATTTATTTAACTTTTTTTGTTTAAACACAGAGTAATGATACTGAATGATTTTTTTTTACCTTTCTAATATTAGTAACAATTATATTTGGGAAAATGTTTACAGAATAAGTACCAGATCTATTTAAACATATTAATAAATTATAGAAATTAATTATTATTATATAAAATAATATTGGATAGTCATATTAATTTGTCCAGTATGACTGGATTATTCATTCCAGTCAGTGTGGGGACTGGGAAATAAGCACTGTAGTAATTCATGCATAAATAATGTCCTTTAGGTTACTTACTCATTTTTATATTTAATGCGTGTATTCGTTAAAATGAAGAAGAGAGGAGGTATAAAGATGCTCTAGTCAGGAAAGAAACTTTCAAGGTAATAAGAAAACTGCTGTAATTGATAACCCTTTTTTTTTTCTTGTTTATAGGATTCAGATTTGGGATATTGGTGTTTCTGTTTCTGAGGAATATTTCTTTTTGAGTTTTTTTTTTTAATCATCAGTCTTGGAATACAGAAGAAGAATCAGAAAGACATTTATTTCATTTCAAGTCTGGCACACTCTTGAGGCACTCATGCCCAAGTACACAACCATGTGGCCATCACAGCTATTAGTCTGCATGATGCTCTTAGCACCGACTGTTCACGGTAAGAACTTTAATTTGATTTTTGTGTGGTGCTTAATGTTGTCCCAGTTTTTCACACTAGACCCTTCCTTCTAAATCTTTGCTCTATGATTTTGCAGCTTTTGCCTACCATATATTAATAGCAGTAAGTTATATACCTTAAGCTGCAATAAATATGACTTTGATTTCTTAAAGTACCATTTGAAATGTATGTACAATGAAAGGTTTTTTAAAATAAATTTTACATGTTTTATTCTTTGTTTTACCACTCTTAAGGATCTAAATTAATCTAAATTATTAACCTTATCATTTATTATGAATTTTTTCTTTTACCTATTTTTGTAGTTAAATATCACTTTTAATATAGTAAGTGTGCACATTTGAAAGAAAACAGCCCAAAAATCTACTGTCAAATTAAGTAATCAAGAAATAACTCCTTTGGAAAATTTTATAGAATATATAATTATTCAATAAATAAACAAGACAAATTATGTGCCACTTAGTATGGTACTCAATGAATCTCTCTAAAAGTTGGCAAATTAAAGTCTATATGTATGTTTCTTTTTCCCAATTAAAAATTTTGTACTAATTATTATTGGTTTTATACTAAGATGAAAATGGCATATTATAATCACTATCTCATATGTTAATGGTAATTAGAGCAAAGAAAAAGGGGCACAGGTGTATTTGTCACTGCTTAGGAGGTCTCAGAATATTATAGTGTATGAAGCAGCTGAAATGAATTTTTAGCCCCTTTAGCTCACTTTTGGTTTTTAATTGACTACAGAAATCTATTGTTATTTTTCAGTGATGCGATTCTAAATTTGGCTCATATTCATAATTTCAACATGAATTGCATTCTGCTGTCAAAAAACTGGATAAAATTACTTGCCTCTTTTGACATTTCCTCTAAAGTTGCCCTGATTTTAACACATTTATTTCTAACAAATCACTATGAGATAGTGCTTTAAAAAAATTAGTTACATTACCACCTAGTTTTACCAACAATGTAAATTTGTCAAAATTTCCCTTTAATTCTTATACCAGTGCAGCATTTATACATTCATGTACTTGGGCATGTATAATATTTTGTGGTATGGGACAATACAAGATTTCTGTCACTTTAAACAAGTGCTTTCTAATTATCAGTATATCTCAAGATGATTCTAATTAGCTTTTTGATGTTATAAAAATGTCTCACTTAAGGTTATTTTGAGGATTAAGTAAAAAGCATAAGTAAAGAATCTAGCACAGTGCATGACTTAATATCTATTAAGTGCTTGAACATGTTAATTTCATTCATTATACTGTCTGCCTCTCCAGTTTATTTCTGTTCCAGTAAGTTTTAACAACCAGGAATTAGCTAATCATGAGAGCTGTTTCATTTGATGTTGATATTCAGAAAAAATCTCCATGTATATGTACAATGCATGTTTAAAAAGTCAATTTAAAATACACTATTAGAGTAAGGTAGGTTAAAAAATGGCAGAATCAGGCATTGTAAGAAAGACTCTTGTCAGAGGTGAAATTTCTGGTCTTCAAAAACTGACACCTGCTATGTATTTCAGTGGGCCCAAAACATGGCTGAGCCTTAGATCATGGGTCTTGAGATCTGTATTAAACACACACACACACACACACAGAGTCTCTCCAAGCAACACTGAGAAGTATTTAAAAACTCCTAAGTGGGCACATATAATATTGACCTGGTATACAAAATATTTTTGGCTAAAAACAAAAGTATTTTTTTCCCATTTTACATGAACTACTTTATATTATCTTGACTTTGAACCGTATGAGACTAAACAATATGGAAGCTTCTACTTAGAAACTTTGTTTTTATTACTTTGTTGTAAATATTTTAACACTTTGCACTGGAGAAAATGCAACTCAGTTTGTCTGCTTTCTATGGAAGGCTTTCTCCACTGCCTTTGTGATACCACTTTGGACTTACAAGTAAAGGGCTTCACATGAACAGCTTTTCGGAACCCAGCTTGCTCATAAACAGGAACATGTGTACCTTTGATCAGTGCTGAAATCTAATAGGATGGACATTTTTGGAGTCCCCACTGGTCCTGGTTGAGAGGAATACCATATAACTTGAAACCTTACAGGATTGAGTCAAAAGGGATGTCTCAGTTATAGAACTACTCTTGTTTCCAGATCATCCCTTGATAGCATCTCCTTGCCCTACTGTTGTTGAGATGCCCAGCTTCATTGGTCCTCCAGTCCACAGAGAATTAACTTTCCTGGGTATGGCCTGAGTTGCTGGCCTTTCCTCCAGAGTAAATAATAATGATGACTACTAATTCTATCGCCATAAACTTCGGGTGTATTGGTACAACTAATTCTCACAATATTCTCCTAGTTTTAATATTATTTATTATGATCATCATCATTAACTTTTTATAGTAAAGTTATTGGGGTACCGAGTGGCAAAGGAAGTTGACTAAAGTTACACATGAGACCCAGAGAGGCTTGAAAATGAAGAACCTAGCTTATTGAGCTCTAGTCTTAATGCCGCTGATCAATTCCTATCAAGGCCATTTTTCCCTACAGCAAATCCCACCTCAACTCTCCTGGGCATTGGGGAGCAGGTGAGGCAGAAAGCTAAAGCACCTGCCTCTTCTGTGTTCTGGACACAGACAGACTGGCCTTTGAGTCTGACAGACCTGAGATAAAATTTTAGCTCTGCCCTCTACCAGCTCTGTAACACTGTTACTTGGTAAACTAGTTGACACATATTTATCACCCACTATGAGCCAGAAAACTGTGCTAGCTGCTAAAGATATGGTAGTGAATAAAGAATCCTTAATTCTTTCCTCAAGAAGCTTACAGTAACTTAAAAATGTGTAAGCCTACTTTTCATCTGCACAGATGAACACTTACTCCATGCAGTTATTTTAAGAAATGGATGGAATAATACATGTACAGCTTCTAACATAGTGCTTGGCATTTGGTAGATCTTTATATTTTATTTTATCACCCTTACCTACCTTGAAATAGAACTAACATTCTCAGTTTTAGATAAGGAAAAATGCATAATTATCCTTGTTCTTATCCTGAGAATTGAAATGTTTTACTACTTGAACCTAAGCATTTAGGTTTTGCCAGAAATTTCTTAATACTAGTACCAAAAAAAAATTATCAAACTGGTATGTAGAAAGGCTTAGTATATAACAGTCAGTATATAATAGTATGGTATATAATTTTCAGTGATGAAAATATATAATTGTCAGTGGTAGTAGTACATAATTGGTAGCATATAATTGTCAGTGATCCATTTTTTGCATGGTTTCTTTAAGGGTCAAATTAGAAACTAAGCTAAAGAATTAATTCTGAGTAATATTTATATTAGTTGAATAATCTCCCACATCATCCTAGAAAGTCTGGCCAGAAAACAAAATTAATTAGTACATCCACGTTGTATATATATATATATATGTATATGTATATATATACACACACACACACACACAATTTAAAAATTAGGAAATGTCTCTGGTTCTGTGTTTATCTGTCCATATTTTATGTCTCTGTGTACTTCTGTATTTCTCTTTTTCTGTTTTCCATGACTGTGCCCTCTTCCTGTACAGATATAAAACCCTTATCTGTAATACAATGACACCTGGCAGAAGTAAAGAGAAGCAGCTAGAGCAGATGGCTAGTTCTTTGCTGTTAACTAATGTAGTGTTGCATGAAGATAAAAGATTTTTTCTTGTTCTATTGATGTGGTTGGGAACAAGGGAAGAAAAGGGAATTGGAGGACAAAAATCCAGTGATAACATGGGAACCTGGGACTCATCCTGATTGTCAGTAAACCAATACTGTGGTTCAGTGTAGGATCTGGACTAGGAGATCTGATCCATGGTGGGGTTGGGGGAGTGGATGTCATCCAAGCCACAAAGGATTCGGAGTTGAAAAGATGATTGAGGTGCTCAGATATTTTAACTACATCTCATCTTAATTAAACTGTACTTATAAACTGTGTCACAATTAGAGATAGAAAACAGAATCATTGGAACTTACTGTGGGTAAAGGGGGACAGTATTTTTTATGGTACTTTTGCAGAAAAATACAGGATTTCCAAAAATTCTCCTATAACTACACATGTGTACTTTTTCCAGCAAATCTATTTTTTTTGTCAGAGTTGCATGTGTGTTCATATATATTCATGAACTTTACAGGCTAAACTGCCTTTTATTTATGTTCAAGAAGTTAATTATTATAAATAGTTTTTAACAGGGACAAAACAATGATCAAATGCATATATATTTAGTACCATATGTTTTATGTAATTTGTATTTAATTATTCATCTATTTTTACAGTTATAATACTATTTAATGTGTCATTTTTAACCTCTTACAAGATATGAAGCTTGAGAAAGTACAAAATTACAACATAACATCTTATCACATAATTTTTTATGAAGTCATGTTTTATTAATTGTGAAAAAGACAAACTGACTTCTAAGCTCTACTTAACTTTATTTTTAGAAATTAATCATCCTTTAAATGTTTATAATGTTTGCCAGCCCAGGTAATTTGTAATGCTTTCAATAATATCACTATTTTTATGGTCAAAGATGTTACATAGAAAATCTTTGTCATTGTCATGATGTATGAGGTTACTGCGAACACATCTGATGCCATCTGCATTAGCATTTGGTACTAAAATTCAAAATATGTATTTCAAAAGTTAACTTTGTAGTCTCTAATATCACAAAATATACTACAAATACGCCTGCTGGTAGCCTTCCTTTGTAAGAATGTGTTTAGAAGTCTTCCCTGCTCACTTGGTAAATAGGTTGGCAATTGGAAAAGAATTTTCTTTTTTGCCTTTGCACTTGCAAAACATGTTATATTTGACTTTTATTTTAGTGATACACTATGAGTAACAAGTGTATACCTTGAGAGTAAAATAGAGTTTTTTTTTTAATTTTGAGATTTTATATACTGTGACAATTTGAGCTGTTTAAGATCATTTCTTATTTTTTTATATTTCTCGATCTTGGGGAGGACCGTTACTGTAATAGAATAGCCGTTGTATACTTGATGTTGAGTGAATTTTAAAATATTTTGATATGTAAGATACAAATATCTAATTATCTATTTTCCTCTTCTTTGCATTACTATTTACTTTCACTCTCAATGTCAGAATAGTGCTCTTGCATTTATAATTTCGTATAAATAGCCAGAGTACATTTTTCATGTATTTATTTCCTCCATTCTGATTGGGAAATGATTCCTTAAAGAACAGTCAAAAAAGTGAAATGCAACAGGAAAGAGTCTCGTTGATTTGTCTTGTAAATAAGAGACTAAATATTGTATTATGATCTATTTTAATATGACTGCTTAGAATAAGGCCTTGTTGAAAAATAGGGTTAATTAATTCTCTACTTTTTTTCAGGTTTCTAATTGATAAGTTGCAAATAAACTCTTTAAATTTTGTTAATAATTGCATTTTATTTAATTTGAATCTGTATTTCCCCTATATTGCCATCATAGCAGATTTAGGTTTTTTTGTTTGTTAATTGTTAGAATTAGATTCTTTAAATATAGAAAATTGTCTTTTTATCAGAAAAATTATATATAAAGGATTTGATCAAATAAGCTAGGCTAGCTAAGGATTTGCAAGAGAAATATGCTGGTTGTTCTTGAAAAGTAATAGATAAAGGTCTTTGTACAGAAATAGGCTCTCATAGTGACATTCGGTAAGTTTTCTGTGTTTATTTCATCTACACATACTAGAGTTTGTAGTGATCTGAATGTCCTGGAATCAAGGTTGTAGGTTACTGATAAAGCATAAGAACATAGTCTCATACATTTCTTTGTCATTAGCAGTGTCACCTACTTTATTGTCAAATAATTCTCCTCATACAAATTTAAGTCAGAAAGCAAAAATCCTATAATTCTATGACCCAGTGGTATAATTAATATTAATGTTTGTTAGATTTTTCTCACAGTTGTGTGTACACATATTTTTCATTGTAATAAAGTTAGAAATAAAATTTATATCTTTCATTTTGATTTAACATTAAAATAAAGACATTTCTAGCCTCTCATCAAAAAAATGATGCTAACATGTTATATGAATGAACCATTATTAGTGTAACCATTTGTTGATGGCTCAGCATTGAAGGTCATTGATACATTACCATTACAAATAGCACTATAAGAGAACATGGCTGTATGTAAAATTTAACTGCATCTCTATATCCCTAGAAGAAAATCTCTTGAGATCTGGAAAGTAAAAGAATAATTTATATTTAGATTAATTAATAACTTTCTAAAATGAATCATAATAAATGATCAATACAACCTTGTTTATTATCACTACAATTTGTTTAAAAAAAGATTCCATGAGTTTTGGCTACTATAATGATGAACAAAACATAAATAATAATAAATATTCAAATATTAAGATATAACTATTGCTTGTAGGGGTATAATGATGTATTCAGAAAATTCAAGAAATAGTAACTTTCTCAGTGTTAATGAGAGCACTGAGTTCAAGTATATGATTCACACATGCACACATGATTCTAGTCAGCAATGAAATACGTGAGTTACTTAGGAAATGGCATAACAGGAAATATATGGAACTTATGAGAAGAAAACTCTGAAACTAACTAGGAGTTATTAAAGAAGACATGCAATAGACCATGTTTCTGGATGAAAAGACTAGGAATAGCAGAATTATAAGTTATTTCCAAGTTAATTTATGCACACACACACACACACACACATATACATATATATATACACATATACATATATATATACACATATATTCACACAATTGCATTCAGAGTACTGATGTGAGCTTTTCTATGTAAAAATTCAAGAAAATTATTATAAATATATGTTGAATATTAAGAGAAAATTTAATAAAAATGAAAAGAGTAATAATAAGCATAATTTGAACATAAATTATGTATTATAAAAATACAGTAAGTAAGATAAAATATTAAACTTAGGCAGGTTGATCAATTATAAAAATGAAATCCCTGAAGCATCACTGTACTGTATATATTTGTGTGGTAATTTGATAGGAATGACTCTTCTCAGAAAATCAAATGTCTGACAGGAAGTAGCCGAATAGGGAACAAACCAATTATTGTGTGTGTGTGTATGTATGTATGTGTGTGTGTGTGTGTGTGTATATATGTTTCAAATTATATAATATGAAACTTCTGGAGAGAGACTTCTTTGAGTTACTTCCTTTAATTTCCATTTTTGAACAATGTATTAGATAGAATAAACTTAGGCCATAGTCACAATAGATACTAAAATTAATAATGACTTCTAGGGAATATTATCTTGTTTACCAAACATTCCAAGGCAGTGTGTGTATGGGAGGGTTGGTAGGGGAGGCCATTCTCATGCCCTCACATTTATTCCAAGACCCAGTCTAATGGCACAGGGGTTCTAAAATCTTCCACAGGGTCATTGCCATTCATCTCCTCAGGAAGGAAGAAAAAGCATTGAGAAGATTCTAATGGGGAGTTTTTATGGCTATAGTAATGTACATTACTTTTGCTTCCATTTCCATTAATTAAAACTCAACCTCATTGCCACACCTATAAATGAGTCTGAAAAGTATAGTCCTCTTGTGATTAAGGAAGAAGAAAATATTTATAAAAGAAACCATTAGTTCAAAAAAAAAAAAAGGCAGGATCTGATGCACCAATATCTTTTTTAATGTGTAAATGGAGATTAAAAAATATCTTTATTGAGGTTCATTTAACATAAAGCTCATCCATTTAAAGGGTTTAGTTCAGTGACATTAGTGTATGTATAGTCTTACACCCATCACTAAAATCAATTTTAGAGTGTTATCAGTCCTCTAAAAAGAAACCCTATACCCATTAGAAGTCACACCCAGTTTCCTTTCTCTGAAGTGCCTGGCAGCCACTAATCTATGTCTCTATGGATTTGCCTATTGTGGACATTTTGTATAAATGTAATCATACAATTTTTGATCTTTTGTAACTTGCTTATATCATTTAACATAATATTTTAAAAATTGATGTATATCATAGTATGTATCAGTAGCTAATTCTTTTTTGTTTTCAAATTATATTCTATTGTATGAATATACTATGTTATATATATCAGTTGATGGAACTTGGGATTATTCCTACTTTTTGGCCATTTTGCATAAAGCTAATATGAATATTCATGTACAAGTTTTTGTGTGGAAATGTTTCACTTTTCTTGGATACATACTTGAAATTACCAAGTCACATGATAGCTATGTTTAGCATTTTAAGGGACTGCTAAATTATTTTCCAGCATGGTTACATGGTTACACATTCCAAACAGTAATATGAGGGTTCTCACATCCTCACCCACGCTTGTTACTGTCTTTTTTCTTTTAGCCCTCCTAGTCAAGATGAAATAGTATCTCATTGTGGTTTTGAGTTGCGTTTCTCTAATGCATAATGTTGACTTTCTTTTCATGTACTCATTTGTATATCTTACTTGAAGGACTATTATTCAGTCATTTCTCAATTTTTAAGCTTTTTGTTGTTGATTTCTAAGCATTCTTTATAGACATATCTTTTTTAGAAAAGACCACAGGATACCATTGTTAAAATGCATTTAGATTTAAGAATTCTTTAGACCGCATTTTCTAAGAGAGCCTTTTTGCTTGGATTTACCCACTTAAATTTCATCTATTTGGAATTCACTTCAAAATCATTTATCATTTGTCTAGCCTCACTTCACTTCCTCTTTTGTATATTTGATTTTAAAAATAAGTCATTAATTCACATTTTTATTATGATGGCAAAAACTAGTAATTGGCCGTTTTTGAAACTTTATTCTGATGTGTGAACCATACAGTGGTGACATAACAAAATAGCAAGGTTATTCATTGGGTTCTTCTAGTTAGTTTCTAACTACTCCTCCTTAAGAAAATGATAAAGGACTTTAAGCTTTATCATGGTGGCCAGAAATAGAAATGTCTCTATTTTTGCTGTAGTTTGTGTTCTTGGACTTCCAGTGTCTGGAAATCCCTTTTTGACATTTTTGTATCTTTGCTCAAATTTTAAGTATTGAGCTATTTATTTCCATAGACTTTCTCTGTTATGTCCTACAAACAACTCAATGCCTCTTTTGAGTCATCTCAAGAAATTTATGCAATTTATGTCTATCAAATTTGTATATTTTATATTAGTGTCCTCTGTACTCACTCATATCACATTTTTACACAAACAAACAGAAAAAGATAAGAATTGAAAGAGAACTTGAGGTTTTATATGGGAAGGATCCTAGTAAATTTGTACTTCAGCCCATTGGACTCATCTGAAGTATTACTATTTCGGAAGAAAAGATTAAGAGAAAACTAAATAAAGATAACGAGTGATTTGTAAATATTAATATTGAACAGCTCCTGCAGTTTTAAAGAACCCTGAATAAAGGAGGATGTCACATATTTAGAAAGAAATACGTACACGAAGCCCAGAAACTGAAGTTTACAACATTGTCTAATCTAAACTACTTTAGAATCCTAATTTGCATGGTTCTGTTGAACAAAGTAGAAAGATTTCAAGCATTAGAGTCTAATTCCAGTTCTGTTACTTCTAAGAAACATGACCTTAACCAATTTGAATCACAGTTTCCTTATTTGTTAAAGGAGTAATTAGGCCTACTTTGTTATAGCATGAGGATTAAGTAAAACAATGTATAGAAAGGCCCTAACACAAAGCCTCACACATTTAATCTTGGGAAAATGTGGTCATTAAAACATACCTTCAGGAATTAGAACCAAAACCCAAATGACCTGGATAGCAAGCAAAATTTAAAATACATCACCATCTTGGGGTCACTTATTTTCCATAGTGTTTTTCAAAGACTGCATTGTATAGTCTTAATCCCCAAATGTGACAGTTTCTCTAATTATGAGCCTACACGTTTGTACACACATTCCATCATTATATTCAGGACTCACCCACTGGACTGTAACTAAGTCTTTAATGAGTTACTAATGAACATCTTAGGCTTAGATCAGCAAAAAAAAAAAAAAAGTTAGAGTGTTGAAAAGCTATTCACAGTTAAGCCTGTTGCTTTTAATTAGACTATAAGCCTAATAAAATTTCCTGTCTTCACTATTCTTCCCAGGTTTGACGAAACAATAATGAGTGACAGATGTATCCTCACTTTGATATTATCAGTTTAATGTGAAGTTAAAAGGGATAAATACATTGAGCTAAATTAGAGAAACTATTGTTTGGTTAAATACTAAGATATAATATGCAAAATCAAAATAGAGTGTTTTACAGTGATTCATTTTTTTTTCTTGGACTCAGATGACTTCAAAACAGATTTTGTTGTTGCATTAGAAAATAACAGATGACATGAAGAAAAAAAAAGATCCAGATATGACTTAGATCTTGTAGATTAAAAAAAAAAAAAGCAAACTCTATGTTTCTAAAAGAACAGTCAGCTTTCACACATTGCTGCTTCTCTCCAAGCTGTCAGAGATACCACGAAAGTAGTCATCGTAGACACTACCTGAATTAGATCAAGCCTATTCGTTTCTGTGCCTCTTGTTAAAAATCAACAATGGTGGTGACTATTTAGCAATGATCCTTTTTTTTTTATTATTATTCCTCTTGATAGTGAGGTTGGTGAAACCATGCAAGCCTTAAGGGCACATGATTTAATAATGAAGACAGATAATACATAAAATTCAAAGCAACAGGCTGGTATGATGCTCTCCCTCCAGGGAACACAACATTTTTGCTTTAAGGGAAGCCTTTTATATTGGTCACAATGGCTCAGGACAGTTGGAAGAGCTGTGATGGCCCAGATGTTTAATGGGTTACAGGCTGTTGCTAGGAGGCAAACTTGATGTCGTGCCTCTGCACACAGATTAAAAACCACTATGTTGATTTTTAAAAGTAGATGTCTGATAATACTCATACTCGATGTATATACTGTTGACATATGTAATCGATCATTTTGATACGTGAGCCCATTAACATCTCTGCTTCCTTGTAAGCCAGCATTTAGGCATTCATTTTGTATGTGTTGAGGAGGGGATGAAGAGGTAAAAATCTCTTACTACCAGAAAAAAAATACATAAAATTTCCATTCCTCTCAACTATCTTCAGAAATGCTGGTTATGATTAACTTAGTATGGGGAGAAAGAACTCACTCACAAGACAGATCTCTGTCAAAATATGTATGGTTTTTGCCACTCCCACACACACATTAAATATAATTGGCAGTGTCATTAGGGAAAAGTGCCCTATTACTATAGTTATAAAGGTTTTTAAAGAAATTATTTACTTACAGCATTCTGAAAGCACATTTTCTAGATCATTAAAATTTTAATATCCTTTAAGAGGGGATTAGAGGAAGGGAAATTAAAAGTCAGTATTCTCCAAAGAACAAATTCCAGGGTTTTACTTTTGTTATCATTAATTTAAATCTATTTGAATTATATTTACAAAGAGGCAGGTGTTTTTAGTTAGAAAAGCTGTTAGTTGTCGCTTTTCTGATGAATGATATATACTGTGCCTTTTATTTAAATTTAATGAAAATAATATCTTTTTGTCGGAAACTGATTTTTTTTAATAAATTTATGTCACTAGCAGAAATTTTACTCTCTGTTTACTCATTTTAACAAATATTTGAGGTGTTTATGTCACAGTATTACAATCTAGACAACCATTACAATGAATCAGCCACACTCTTATTCTATTTTTAGGACATGGAAGATGCCACACTTGGAAGCTAATTAAAAATAATCTTTTAATGTTGTTTCTTTTATTATTGAATATTAGGAATTAAATTTCCCTTTAGCTTTATTCATAACAAGTGTTTGGTTCTTCCACTATTCTCAGAATGTCTTTCACAGCTTTTATAACTTGACTGTTCAGTTTTCTGGTGAAAGTTTAACATAATGTTTTATTTTACTGTAACAAATTGTGTTGTAGAGAAGAACAAGAAACCCAGTTTGAAGGTAAAATTACTAATCTTCATAGGGCATACCTACTCTGCATAGAGCAGTTCAGTCTAGAGAGTCTGTTGGGTTAAATTGAATAGTATCCATATATGCATGAAGTTGCTTCATCATACACAGGTGGACAACACATCACTATTGAGCCATTTTCTTACAAAACCCAGAGGTGAAACAGACTTTTCTCTGTGTTTGAACATCCATGGTGTAATTTCTGCCTGGTGGCGTCCTTAGTCAGGTGCTTGAAAGGGAACTTTTATGATGATTGTTAGCGATGACTACCCAGCCTATAACGGAATTATGCAGCTGTCACGTGCACTTTGGGGAAAAATCAGGAAAGAAGTAATTTATTTATATGAAGTAATTTATTTATATTTAGTAATGTTAATATTAAGTAATTTATTTATATTTAAAATGAAGGTACTGGGAGAAAGGTAGAGACTTTCAGGTATGTGTAAGGAAGCAGGATTGGAAAATGAGCCTTTACTTATAAGAAAAGAAATGAAAGTGGTCGTCTCTGTCCTCTCCACCTCTTTTCCCTTTTGTTCATCTTCCCCCCTAAGATGGATGGATGGATGGATGGATAGATAGATAGATAGATAGATAGAGATGTTGATGTACATATAGCCAGATGGATCTGTATATGTCACTCAGATTGGATTAGACATTTTGTATCAATCAACCATTTGTTGTTATAAGTTTTTCCATATAGTTTCTAGCATTTATGTAGCACTTTGCAGTTAGCTGAACACTTTTGCGCACAATTGCTCAGTATATACTCATGACAATCCCATGAATAACAGGTAGTAGTCTCAGTAATTTTAAGATAAAAAGAATAACCTTGGAACCATCAATCTAATGATGCAGTGACATTTCAAATAGATTAGAAGAGAAGCTCAAATCAAAATTTCCTTAACCAGCTCAAGGAGGCTTCTTCGAAAGGCATTTTAATCACCTACTGAACATTGGCCTTATTTTATAGACCAGTTATTTAAATTAGACATAAACCATAAAAACCGACAACATAATGCCATTTGCAGCAACATGGATGCTCCTAGAGAATGTCATTCTAAGTGAAGTAAGCCAGAAAGAGAAAAAAAAATACCATATGAGATCGCTCATATGTGGAATCTAAAAAACAAAAACAAACAAACAAACAAAAACAAAGCATAAATACAGGACAGAAATAGACTCATGGACAGAGAATACAGACTTGTGGTTACCGGGGTGGGGGGCGGGGTAGAGGGTGGGAAGGGATAGACTGGGGTTTCAAAATTGTAGAATAGATAAACAAGATTATACAGTATAGCACAGGGAAATATACACAAAATGTTATGATAAATCACAGAGAAAAAATGTGACAATGAGTGTGTATATGTCCATGAATGACTGAAAAATTGTGCTGAACACTGGAATTTGACACAACACTGTAAAATGATTATGAATCAATAAAAAATGTTAAAAAAAGTGAATATATTCACTGAAAAAAAAAAGTCAAAGTGATTTCTGAATGCCAAAATTAAATTATATGTATTCCCTTCAAAAAAAAAAAAAAAAAGAAATAAACCAAGGAAAACAGCATCAAGAAGAATGAGCTAGAAACAAAAGAAGAAAACAAAAGAAGTAACACTGATAAAATTTTATTTAAGGACGAAGGCAATACTGTGTTTGCTTAAATCTTGGAAATTTAAAAGAAACCAAGACTTTAAGTATTTAGAAGATTTAATTTAAAAGTAGAGTTAAAATTTTAGATTTAAGTACAGAATAGAGGGGAAGTAGTGTGAAACTTGGTGCTGATTATATACATTGTGAGCAGTTTAGAAAAAATATGGGAAGAATGATGCTGAGAGTATCATTTTGAAGCCTGAGCTGTAAGGGAAAGAATTTCCTATTAAGAAGGATTATTTGAACAAAGGATTAGGCAGTTATGTATAGAGAACAAGTTTTGTACTCAAGAGATAATAGTGAAAGGCAGAATTTAATATGTAGGTTAGGGTCATAGCTGTAATTACACTGCATTTAAAACTCTGTAAGGCTCATAATTAGCTAATTATTTTAAAAGCTATGGTCAAATATTACCCCAGTACACGAAAACAAATGATTTGTGAATATGAAAGTTAAACCACTTGTAACTCTGGCAGATGATGCTCTGATGATGTCTTGTTGTAAGCATTTCTCTCTCCTTACAAATAGTACTGCAGCCCATTGTGGGGTCTAGATTCCAGGCTCATGATTATGATCAATAGATGTTTGGAGGAAGAAGCTGAGTAATTGACTGAATTATATAGCTGCTCATCTAAGGTGAACAAGAAATTAGTAGCAGTGGAAATTGTTTGAAAAAAATGCTTACTTAGTATCTTTTAAATTATTTATAAATCAGTTTTGATCTTTGAAAGCACATATCATTGAAATCTGATATATTTGATATTTATTTCAATTGTAAGCTCCACAGGTAAGATGAAAACTCCAGGCCTACCATCACAAATACTTTACCTCTAAGGAATAATGTTCCTTATTCTTCCCTTTCTTACTTCTTGCCTCATATTTACCCACAACCAATATTCAGAAACTTGGATGCTCTGATGGCCTTTGATGTTTGTAGTCCACACATAAATGTAGGGGAAATATTTTGACTATTTTAGTAGGTTGTGAAATATTAATTTTTATATTTCATGCTTGCCCACTAGGAAAGCAGAATCAAAGTGTTTAAATAGTAAAAACATCTGAATATGAAGTAAGTATATGGACAACTTAAGTATGGCAATAACTCACATTGCTTATGATGAATATTTAATATCATTTATGATTAAAGCAGTTCAGAATTTTAAAAAATATTGAGTCCCTCTTTTTTTTTAAACACAATTTTTAAAGAAGTTAAGAATGAAGTGTTTCTTCCTTTGAAGAAGGTCTAAAAGAAAGAAGAACAAGATGTATTAGCCTTATCATTGCTTCCTGCCCTAGAATTGAGATTCTTTGAGACATCTTAAAATTATATACAAAAAGTTTGAAAATGTGGTCTCAAAAGGGGATGGGTGTGGAGTATAAGGGGACTGTCCTCCAAGTACAGTTCATGTCACAACATTGTGGAGTACTTTTCATAGTTAATTTGAAAGAAACCTTTCCCTTTATGAATCTGGAGAAGAAAAGAGACATTTTTGATATGAAGCCTTCAAATATCTGTGAAGCCCAGTGTTTTCTAGGAGTAGCTTATTGTGTTTTGCAAATAGCCCATTTTTTATAGAATTTAGACAAGTGAGTGGAGAATGCAAGAGTATAGATATCACACTTTTCTCAACATGGGGAAGAACTTGTTGCTTCAAATGGAATTGGGTGCCCTAAGAGCAGAGTGAGTTTGTGATCACTGTCTCTTCATATGAAATGGGGAGATTTTTAGCAGGAAAGCTCGAAGGATTATTATCTATCGTGTGAGTTGAATGATTCTTTCCAGACTTGGGACTCCACGCTTCTAATGGAATACTAGAATTATAACTGTAATGTTTATCTTGAAGTTTATTTTTTAAATTGCTTCAGGAAGACAAATTAGATTTATATTTATAACTCAAATAAATATTCCCCCAGAAGTTACACAATACGTTTAGTATAACATATACAATAATTTTAAAAACAAAAATCAAGATTTAGGCTCTGTTCTCACAGCCCTTCTCCACATGGGTAGTGTAACAGCTCCTCCACTTTCCCTTCCACTGATCGGTGACTCTGGATTCCATTTATCAAGATGTCAATTTGAAGGAGAGTCTGATCTATAGACACATAAGGTACTCCAGCTTCATGGAACACCTTGGAGTCTAATTATCCTTCAATTTAAGAGTCAAAGTCTACTTAACTTCCTGGTATTTTTGTATTTCTCTGTCTCACTGCATAAAATTATTTTATTCTCTGATCCAAACCCACTCTTTCTAGGTCCCTAGACCTTGCTTTCTAGTTGTAATTTGAACATTAATTTTTTTTTTGTTTAAGCTGTGATTCTTTCATTTAATACAGACAGTATTAGATTTTTCAGCTGATGGTGATTCCACTCGATATGCATTTTAAATCAGTTGTCATTCTCTGCCTAATCTAGAAATTGACCTTTCCCGAAATTGATCTCTTTCAGTAGAAATCATTATCCCTGTGCTTTCCCCCTATCCTGTCCTATTCTTTTTCTTCCTAGGAGCTGTATTCAGTATCCTAAAGAGATGGTTGATTGTCCCCAAACTAAACTCCTTACCCTGCTTTACAAAGCTCAGGATCTGGCTGTTGCTTACTCCTCTGATCTCATTCCAGATCATTCGTCTCCCAGCCCACTGTCCACAGCTTCATTGGCCATTGTGCTATTTCTTGAGCAGACCATGGTAGTTCCAGCCTGAGGTCTTTGCAGCAGACTGAAATGTTCTTTACTCCTGGTTTTTGTATGCCTGGCAACTTCCAATATCATTGAGATCTCAGTTTAACTTTTACTGCCATAGATAAGTCTTCCATAAAGTCCTAAACAGAATAGCATTTAATATTACCCTGTTTAAACTTTCTGTTTACTGCGATTTGTCTGTGTCTCCCCCCACCACCATTCCATTGTCATCTGGATGTGGTTCTACTTTTTATTGGTCTCTTCCCCCCTCTTCTCTCTAACCCCTCTGCTCCCGTCACCCCAGTACCATTTGTCTCCTGCTCTTTCTTGGGCTCTGTTCAGCTCAGCTTGTATACACTGTGTACACACAAACAGCCAAGCAAAAACCCAATGGCAAACACTTCAAAAAAAAAACTTTCTGTAGATTACATATCTATATGGAGTTTAAAAATGTCTATGAATTTGCATATTTTCTGCCTCCCACACAAGAATGGGTTATTCGTTAATGAATATAGTCTGTTTTGTTCACCAAAATCTCTAGCACCTAGAAAAGGACCTGATACATAATGGGAACTCAAAACATGTTTGTTGAATGAATGAACAAATCAATGCATGTTCCATCACTTCAGATGTCCTTATATGTTAATTTGGCTGAGTATGAGATTCAACATTATTATAACTGAAGCTTGCAAGATAAGTAACAGCTTTATAATCTTTCCCTAATTTCCTTCCATAGAGTAGTTATAAAGGTAGTAGGGAAAACATACCTGTACATAAGTCATATAAAAATAATAAAAAGAAATTAGTCACATTGTCATTTTGGGTAACAAGGAGAGGGATATTTTAGAACTCAAAAGATCAAAAAAGATGCCACTAGTGGCAATTACTTAGAGATTTATTTTCACAACTTTTTTGGTCTTAAACCTTATTTTCTTCTTTGACACCCTTTTCATTCACAAGAACTATCAAAATAGCATTCAGATTACCTTTTGCCTATATATTTTAGTATACATACATTATACTGAGTTTAAATAAAGATGTTTTTTCAGGGTGATGCCTTAAAGTTACATTCTAAATCTTTTCATCATAGATGGATTGTTTGACAAATTTCTTAATATCAGTTTGTTTCCTATAAGAGCTGTATCATTTGTTGTGATTTGGAAGAGAACATGTTTTTCATTCTTAATTTGCAGGAATTTTATATATCAAGAGATTGTAGTGCTACTGTATAAACTTCCAGTATTAGAAAGATGATTATAAAATCCTCTTGCATGATCACGTTTCTTATTTTCTCTCCTGCCTATGGAATGGTACCTATGCAGCGGTATTATGCATGTTGTAGGATGTTAAATATAATTGTGTAAAGCAAAGTCTTTTCCCTTGTAAATTCTGTTCCCTTCTGTTAGCAGGAACATTTTCAGTATCATTTCTATTTATTACACTAGTTGCAGTTAGTGTAGAGAAATGTGTATCTATGTACCAATTCATCAGAAAAAAAAATCCTGTACTTAAATAGCTCTGTTTTTCATAGCATATAATGTATAACTGTTTTGTGAATATTAAAAAAGTCATGTGTGTACAATTTTATTTTTTTCATTATTGTCTTGCTTGGTCTTCCATATTTATTCATTTATGTACTATGTACCATTTGTCAGTAAAATCACTGTGTATATAAATGGCAAAAATGTATGTATATCTTTTTCACCTTAATGTCCATCACAGACTTAATACAGAATCTATCCTAAAATGTTAAATGACCTGAAACATATAAATAAACATAAAACAATCCATGTAAGTGTAATAATATAAGAAACAAACAAAACTAATAAAAAAAAACTCTCTGAAACTTTCTTAACCCATTACTTTATGAAGCTTTTTGTGTGTAAATATTTAGTTCAGTAGCCAATGTTTTATTGACACGGATATTAGTGCCCATAAATTACAACAGAATACTGTAAATCTATTTAAACTATCAATAATATTTCTATTTTTTCAGGTAGTTTTCTCTGCTTTCAATAACTATGTTTAGTTTCCTAATCGTTGTTAGGAATTAGGATGAGGTTTTTGGCTTACTGAAGACAGTGTTTAACTAGGACGGAGTTACACAGTCAGCATCACACTAGGGACCAGGAGCTGTGACCTCCTCAGCTCCAGGGTTGTGTGAGTGGGGCCAGGGGTGGCTGGAGTCCCGGGCCTACGGCCTGCATCAGAGAGCAGCCTTGGGAAGAGCCTCTAGCGGGGCTCCAGTGAGGCCGGCCTGAGCTGAGCGGAGTCTGATGGTGCGCCCTGCGGTCCCCGCAGGTGGCAAGCACAGTGAGCGACGTCCAGCCCTCGCTGTTCCACTGCGACACGCGGAGCGCAGCCCAGGGGGCGCTCTACCTCCCAGACATCTCCTTCAGCAGCCAGCTGCGGAGCGCGCCACTGCTCATCGCGGACCAGGGCCCCGTGGAGCTACCAGAGGAGTTCGTGGTCCAGGTGCCCAAGGAGCCCAGATCTCAGCCCAAGGTGCGGCCAGCGGTGGGGGAAGAGGGCTGGGGGTGGCTGGGCAGGGGATCCTGGGAGGCTCAGCCCCAGGCAGTAGCCCAAATTTGTCTTCCTTTGTCTCTAGCCTCTGCCTCCGCTCGCTGTGGCTGATGTTTGCACTTAGTGATATCCTGGCCTGTTTAACAATGCATGCTTGTTCTGCATTAGAGCCTCATCACTATTTCAAAATGTTTGGCTTTCAATTTCTGATTGGGTTTGAAATATCTTTGCATTATCATAGGAAGTTTAAAATTACTTTTAGTGACACTGTCAACTGTTGTAAAATTTGAATGGTTGTAAAAGACACAGTTTACCATTTCTGATCATCTATCTGCTTGTTTGGAAAAAAAATCGCATTAATGGAAACTACCAAGATTTTTGAGAAGATTATGATGAAAACATATTGGTTAGGAATAGTATATAGTCATTTAAAGCATGAAACCTGATAGAAAAGTGTTAGTTACAGAAGCAACCTAATTTTCTTATGAAGATGTTGAAAAGTGCCTCATTTATATTATTTATAATATTGTCTCTGTAGCTGGCAAGTACAGTGAGTGACATCCAGCTCTTGAAGCTCCAATGAAGAGCATTATGTCATATTTGCACAAAACTCAGTGATTTTTTCCTTAATACTTTGAAAATATGTATGTGTATATGTATATATATTCATCTTTATATATATATATAAATATATTCATCTTTACTAATATTTAGGCAGTTTCTCTCCAAATTCCATATAGACACTTATCCCTCTAATTTCCCATGGGGATTATATATATATATATATATATATATATATACACACATACACACACACATGTATACATACATATACACACACATATATACTATATAATATAATATTTAGATATTTAATATACAAACTATTTATATTATATATTTATTAAGTATTTATGTATTATGTATTATTTATATAAATATTGTTTTATAATTTTCTTTGTGTGCCACAACTCGAAAAATGCTGGGAAGCATTTGGCAGGTGGAACCATGAATATCAAGCCTTGTCCCAAAACAGTCACCTCTCCTACCCCGTAATTTCTTCTAGGGAATGCACATATCAGAAATACTGGCAAAGGAACATGAAATGCCACTATATTAGTTGAAGTTACCTTCTAAACCCCATTCCAGACCTCTCTGGTAGAATAAGTTGGAATACTGTTTTAGCTCAGGGACTATGAGTGATACATCATAAATCAACTTGAGATTTAAGAGACCTGTGAGTGTAAACCTGACTCTTCAGTTACTGTCACCACATGGAAAGAGTTAGTGTGGGGATGTCTGTGGCACTCATAGAGGCGCTGTCCACTCAGGAACACTGTTCAGTCAATGGCCTAGAATGTTTCAATTCAAATAAGCATTTCTTCCTTGGTGGTGGTGACTTCGGGGCAATGGTGGTCGGTAATTGCATTTATTTCCACAGAAGCATGAAAAATTGACTCTAAAGTGTTTGGAAAAATCAGGGAAAGTGTAGAGTAAACATTATTTAAGAACTTGATTTGTTTTCTTTTTTATTTTGTTTTGCATTACCATTTCAAACCTGAAATTCTCTAAATTAGGTGCACTAATGTTTTTACCAAAATAGACTTCAGAAATCACAAAGTTTTCATCAGGATGTTGACTTTTAAGTGATATTGTAAAGTAGTAATATGAAATTAATATTATTTAATTTACACAAATGCATATATGTTCATCACAGTTTCTAGTACTACTGAGGAAATGAAATCCAGAAATGAAGTTTAATTTTTGAGTAGATGCTATAAATGTTTAAATCAGCAGCTAACATAAACACACACACACATACACATGCAAACACCTGCTGGCCATTCTGTCTTGTGAGAAAAATTCAGAATAGCAGTAATTAGAATAGTTTTTCGTATAGTACTTTTACTAAGATGTTGGCTGAATTTATACATCCCCTAACTTTTATAGCTTAATAAGATTTTTCTATATATCTAACCTTTACTTTTTGCCATGTATGTGGCAGGTGATTAAGTCATGTTTTTCTGTCGATTTACAGATAGGAAAATTGCATAATATTCTGTTTTGGACAAAAATGTAAGTGAAGGTACAGTCAACCCTTATGTGATCTCGTGAATGGAGAAGACTGAAGTAAATGTCATGCAGTTTAAAAGGAGCCTGCAGAATCATGTTAATCTGTTATGATGAGGCAATGCTTTTTGAAAGTTGCTGTTGTGCAAAAGTAATTTTATCAGTGAGATACAGAGCAACTGAAGGTCATCTTCGAATGCTCCCTATAGAAAGAATAAAGAAGAAGAAGTAAATATTACAGGGGCACAATCTTTTTTGATACAGGAGATAGTACATACAGCTAGAGTGCTTGGACAGGTATTAAAAATGAAATTAAAATGAGATACCACATTACTTTGAGCTCTTCAGATTGAAAAGACATGGAAGAATTCAAACTAGAAAATATCAGTGAACTCCAGTTCCCTCCCTGCTTCCCTCCTCCACCTTTCTCAAAACAAAAACAAGAGTCTGTTATAGAAACAGTATACTTTGAGACATAGGAAACTCAGAAAAAATAAAAATAATAAAGATTAATATTAATGCAATATTTGATTGAAAAATAAAGTTGATACTACTTTTTTAAAAAGTTAACCTCTATTTGTTCTATAGATAGGCAAACAAGCAAATAGAAACCCAAGAAAAACAGCCTTAACCATATAACAAAAAGCCTTTTATTGGTTTGAAATTAAACTTTGGCCTTTTTTTTCCTCTTTACATTCATTTGACTCCAGATAGCTAATAGCAGTTCTTGAGAGTTAACGAGTGTTTGGATTCACAGGAATTAGGACTTCACAGTAGAGCAGCAAAGCATAAAGAATTAAAAAAACATTGTTCTCAGAAGACATGTTTCTCTTTAGCATATTAAGGCAGAAGGAAGTCTGAGGGCAGATTGCACAGCTAATGAGTAGATATCAAGACTTTTCCTTGAAGCTAGAGGAATGTTAATGTGTTTTTTATCAGCATTTTCCTTGCTTTAATTGTGATTTTCAGGCAGATGCGTAAAAAGTTCATTGAGATGATCTACAAATAACCCTCCTGCAAGCCACATGTACCATGTGCAGAGTTCATACAGCTAAAGCATTTCAGTCCTGAACAGTCATAAAGACTCTACCCAGTGCTCATTTTTAAAGTTTCCTTTTGCCAGAGCCAACATGCTTTTAGTGGGGCTTGTGTATTCTCTTAATCCTCTTAGTGAATCACAGCCAACCTGCCATCACTGTTTTTTCCCATTTTCTCCCATTCTTCGGTTTTTATGTTTATAGATGAGAATGCTTTTATGATAATTAAAGCAAGGAGAAAACTCCATTTGATTTTTTATTGCTTTAAACAAAAATCAGCCTTTAAAATTAGTCTGAATTATTAAAAATGGATGGCTCCTTCTTTCATTCTTGCCCTCACGTATTTTTTCAACATTGAGTTCAGTGCAGATGCATGCCAGGTACTGCACTGAGTGGCAGGAAGGCAAAGATGGAAAACTCACAAACTTTGATCTCTCAGTGGGTATTGGGGCACAAAAATGGGACAGTGTGGTCAATGTTTCCTAGAGGGTATCTTCCCTCTGCACCCAAAAGGCAGGAACCTTGTTTGTAAAATGGTAATTAACGGAAGCCTTTGTGTGTGTGCAGGGTCGCATGTGTGTTTGCTTGAGTGGGAGTGCCAACTGCAGGAGCATGTTTTAAGCATCTATAATTCTTATGGAAATCTAAGAATTCTTGAGTACTGGACCTTGGTAATCAATAAATACCAGAATTTTTTTTCTTTCCCATGGGCCTGCTTCTTTGGTTCGCCTCTGACTTTTCTTTGCTCATTAACATTGTTAAGTGACAACCCACATTGTACATCACTGCTTTTAGCCACAGCACTCACCACCAACTGGCACTTGTCTTGCCTTTTAGTTTGAATTTCCAAAAAGAGAATTTATTCCCCATCAGATTAGGTGAATATCCCTGATTTAATTATTCATGTTACTGGCTGTCTCATGATGTAGACCCATGTAGAAGCAATTGTGTAACAAAGAGGCAGTACTGGGAATACCTATTACAAAGATGAGTATAATGTACTACGGAGCATGTAGAGGGAATATCCACCCAGCCTTAGACGGACAGAGAAGATGCTCCGAAAAGAGGCATTTAATCTGGGACCTGACAGAGAAGTAGTAGTAAGCCAAGGGCAGAGGTAGAAGAAGAAAGACACTACTGTAGATGGAGGAAACAGTAACACAAAGGCGTAGTTCAGTATGATTGGAACCATACGTGTCCAGAGGGTAATTTCTAGATTTTAGTCCAGAAATGATCTGGATCTGATCAGGATGGCATATTACATTATGAGGAGTTTGGAATTTTCCTGATGGCAGTGAGGAAACTATTAATCTTAGAGGAATTAAGGGTGGCACCTGGCACCTGCATTTGAAGAATGAACCAGAGGCTTCAGGACTGGAAATGGAAGGTTATTCTATCAATTCAGATAAGAAATGATGGTGGGCCTAACTCTAGGAGTGAGTGATATTAGTGATAATTAGGACCGGCTGATGTAGAGAAAGATTCATTGGATAGGTGAGTAAGAAGAGGGAGAATCCAAAGAGGACTACCGGATTTCTTGCCTGAAAGATTGTGTGATGAATGATTGTATCACTTATTGAGATAAGAAAGACAAAATGAGACAGAGAATGTTGTTAAGAAATGATGGTGGTTACCCAAACATTTACAAATAACTTCTTTAACATACTCTTTGGAATAGAAACCCAACTTTCTGGCCCCAAATATAAGAACCCTTAACTTACATATATATATATAATATATATATCTGAAAAAAAGGTAATTTAAAGTGCTATTTGTTGAGCGTGTTATTCTCATCAAAAAGAAAAAAAATGTTATCACTGTTAGACATTCTATTTTGGCTTAGGTGTGATAAGATTCTGCAACAAAGGAGCATCTGCTAGGATTTTCATTCAATCCTTCCTTCTACTTCCCAGTAATACCTAGCTGGGCCATGTTGGAGCAAAGATTAGATTGGATTTTGAGCTCCCCTGTGTTCCCATGAAACAGCTGAGAGAATTCTTACTGTATATGTTCTTTTGCAATATATACTTTTCATTACTGTGGCAAGGAGACAAATTGAATGACGTTAAGAGTGTTGATCTGCAGGCCTAAATATATTTGGCGTTCATTCAGTTCTTAGTCCAATGTTCCATGTCAAAATCTGGAAAGAAGTGGGAGACTGATCTACTCATGTTTGTGTTCATTAACAGTGTAACATAGCACACAGTTTAATGAAGTAATAACAAAAAAATCTTCATGTGTCTTTTGAGAATGCCTCCGAAATGAATCTTGGTTTATACTCTTGCCTAATTAAAACTGAGTATTAAAATAGAATATCCCTTGATGACATTGTAAAGTGATGCTTTATCTTAAGGAAATGTTTAATGTTCTCATTGGTTAAGAGTCTAGCAAAATAAAAGCTGCACTCCAAAAATTATTTTTTATATTTTTAAAGTCATAGATCCAAGATCATGGTTGAAGAGCTCATCTAATTTTACATAGGAAGGCTTTAAAATAAACTGATCGAGGCAGGGAAGGGGTGGCAAACCACTCATTTATTGAAATTATTGTAAGACAGTGATTTGGGAATGGAGCCAATTCTTTTGTGCACCATGAACTCACCAACATGATAGGGCAGGTCATAGACATTAGAATAAAGAGGGACAGGGAGACAAATGTGGGATGCTTTAAAACCTCTGAGCCAAAACACATGCAGCCAGTCAATAAGATTAGTTGGCAACACATTTTCTCTTACCTCCGACCACATCCCCACACATATCTTTTCCTTCATCCCCATGGAAGTTCTAATAATTCACTAGACAAACCATGCCCCCTTCCTTCCACATCTTCAGCAAATGATATCATCTTTGCTGGTTGGAATGCCCTGTACCTTCTGAGTCCTATTCAGCTCAGCTAAAAATTCAATGTTAGGCTAACTTGAATTGATTTTCCTCTGCCTTCACTCATCCCTAGCCCTTTTCTTCTCCGAACAATTCTTAGCTTTCCTCTGATTCTGAATTAGAGTGGCCTGAAAGTTGAGTGTATGCCTTTGATAAACAATTTCTCTTTACTTCCTTCTGGTTTTTATATTTTCATCTGATATAACTGATGATCATTGGAAAATTTGGGACTTTTTTACTCTGAATATGTTTTTAATTGTGTTATTTATATTGACTTTGATGAGTTAAGTTATCCTTCTGGTGTGTTCTCATGTTCTTACTCCCCTTACTCCCCAAGTTTTGGGAAAGCTGGTTCTAATTTTCTTGTTACATTATAGTCGGAAGGATATAGGTAAAGTCCAGGAATTCATGGGGCAGTGGGGAGATGAAAGAACTTGTAACAGAAGAACGGAGATTAATGCTGCTACGGGAATGGGAAACCCTCTGTTTTACAAGCTCAGCCTTTTGGATTTAACTGTTCCTGCAAGAGAATAATATAATGTAGCCTTCAAAGTGCTCTGTTAGCTTCTGGTTTTATATGACAATACAATATTATTTCAGATAAAAGACCTGGTTCACATTTATTTGTGTCCCTCAGTGAGGTTTGCCAGTTTAGACAAAATGTCAGGTCCAATTGATATGCAAAACACATTCTTCGGATATTACTGTCTAGAATTCTTAGGTACATAGTATTATATTTTTATATGGAAAGAAGGATAACAGGCATCTAGGGAAATCAGTAAACTATTGAGGTTCAAAAATAATAATAAACTTTGCAACCCTAAACATAATTTCAAAGCATTTCTATGAATACCAGAATGATGTGTCCAAATGAAAATAAATGTGTTGGTGAGTTTGGCCTTCAATTATTTCCAGGAAAATGTGAAAAACTCTTTTGTTTTTCTGACATAAATTTCAAATTATTTTCCCTTTCCATCTGAGAAGTAAAATTCGAGTAGCTTTCAAAATGCTTATGGAAATTATATTTTTCACCATTATATTTTTCTTGTTACAAAGAATATGAATAATGGAAAATAGATGCTAAACTTTGACATCTGGCCAAAACACGTTTTGTTTCTTCTATTTAATTAGGAAAATATTATAAATTATTTTATTAATTCATTAATTGAGTATCTGCCACATAATAATAATTGTGTATATATTCCAGCATATACCAGTAGGCATTTGACTCATTGATTTGGTGAAATGTGGTGTCATATAAATGCTGTAGTATTTTAAAGAAAGAGGAGATGGCATCCCAGTTATGGGATGGGGGCAAAGAGAGTGAGGAAGAAGAAAGCTTCCTTGATAATGTGCTATATTAATGAACTCTTGAAAAATCCCTACGACCACTTGCAAGCTTAGATGGGAGGTGCTGGCAGAGGAAGACTGTTTCAGAGAAGTGAATTATGTGAACAAAGTTATAGTTGGGGAAAATTGAGACATTTTTATCAAACAGTGAATAGTCTAATTTAACCAACAATAAGGATGTGAGGTAAGAAGTAGTGGGGCATAAAGTTGAGAGGTGGGCTATAGTCATCTTGTGGAGGATCTGGGACTTTGTACATAATTTTGTCCATGGTGGGGATTCTTTAGAAGCTGTTGATCAGAGTTGCAGTTTAGAACCTGTCAGAATTATGTGGGAAAATGTAGGGTAGAGAGGAACTATACGTGGAGAGATCAGTTATCTTGTTGCCATAGGGCAGAAGGTAATGAGTGTCTGGACTGGGGAGAGAGCAATGGGGATGGAAAGAGAGGAAGGATGTGAGAGATGCACAGAGGTTGGATCTGTAGCGCTTGGCTTCTAATTGGATGTCAGAGGTTAGGATGAGGGAAGAATCAAAGATGCCTAGGTGACTGGGTGGTTGCATTCACAGAATTAGGATCTCAAGAGGAAGCTTTGGTTTTCAGAGGAAAAAACGGTGAATCTGGTCTTAGAAATACCGAGTTTGAAGTGTAGATGTGAAGCAAAATCTGAAATATTAATCTAAATATCGAGAGAGAAGTTATCGCTAGTAATAGGAGTTAGACATTTTCAACATAAAGGTGATAGTTAAGGTCACCAGGGTTTATGAGATTGCTGAAGCAGAAAAGAGAATGGGCAAGGAGAGAAGCTGGGGGTATGCTTTCATCTAGAGAAGGGAAATTTATAAGCTGATGAAGGTGATGAAATCATGTGGGTTGATACTACTGGTAAAAAAGCCACAAACTTTTCTTATGCTTTGCCCCTATAGCAGCCTCCACTAATATACTAAACCACAGAAAACTCATAAATAGGTGGTAAGATGATGACAGAGCATGAACTAAATGGATGAGAAAATCAAAGTGTTTTTGATTCTCACTGATAAATTAGTGACGTGGTGATCTTTCTCAAATGCCCTATAGCAAGGAGAGCAAACAATAAAGGATTAGATTTATGAGAATATATGTTGGAATTGGGGAAATGTGACTAAGTTTAATGATTTTCTTCTATTTTGGAATTGCAGTTCCCTGTTCTTTTTTGATCATTGATTAACTGTAAATCATCAGGCTTAAGTAGTTCTGGAGTGAACACATATTAAAAGTATATAAAAGTTTTTAAATTTTTCATTTCTGGAATGTTGTAATACTGTTTGAAGTTAATAGAAAAACACTGGGATATCTTTTGATGTGACTTGGAAATTAACAAACTGGATATTTTATATTGTAGTAAGTTTTAGCTGGATTAATCTAAACATACTTATATATAGTCTATAGCAAAAAAAAGCAAAGACTTGTTTAGGTACTTAAATCACTTTAACATTTAAGAATTATACCATGGCAAAAATATTTATCTTTAACGATATGTTTATCAAAACTAGCCTTGAATTTGCAAATATTTGCAACATGTTTTTCTTAGACATACAAAATATTTATATCCACCTTCATTTCTATATTAAAAAGTAAACACATTATGACTTTCATTCTTTAAAAATCTTAGGAATTTAAAAACAGATTGACTTCTCAGTTTTATTTGAAATTACTGGTCTTATAAAAGTAATTTATTCCTACAGTTTCACATATGAAAGGAAAAAATGTACCATGTTGTTCATCTGGTATTTATAAGTTTGTTTTCATTCATACTAAGTAATGTGATTATTTATAGCATTAGAAAAACAATGTGGTTATTTCAATAGGAAGATATTCTAGCAGAATTATTTGAATGGCTTATGATGATATCTTTTATTGGTTTACTAATTACCTATATTTCCTCGTTGAAAAGTTATTTGTATGGAACCTATTTTTGTATTTCTCACGTTTTTCATTGCCAAATACACATGCACACCTGCATATCCATAGGCTTACATATAATAATTACATTTGTGAAATTTAAACAAAATAGAAATGGTTAGGTAATCCATGGATAGAACTCTAGATTAGATGCAAATTCTATTAAAATCTTTACTTGTATTGCATTGTAGTTCAGAGAATGTGGAATATTTTAATAAGATACTGCCACAAATTAAAAGAAAGCTATCATTAATTGAAAGTCTCAAGGCTTGTTTCAATTTTTGTGTTTCATGCTACATGATGTATTCATTTACTTTCCCCTTATAGGATTGTGAAGTAGACTTGAATTATGGGGCCATGTGAAAAGGGAGGTGAGAAGGTGTTTTGGTCAGGAATTTGATAAACTCATATTCTGAGCCCAGCCTAATTTAACAGCTTCACTCTTACAGTTCCTCATACCTATGCCATGTTTTAACTTTGTTTAAGTATGGCTGTTATCTTGATTTGGGTTCTCACATTCCCATGCCCTTCTGTCCTTTATTTGCCTTTCTAACTCCTATTCATATTTTAGTTCTTGGCACCTGGGATATGAGGCAGTATACTTTGATGATTAAGAGGATGGTTTCTTGAGCCAGAATGTGTGGCATTCAATCCTGACTCCTCCACTTGCTAGACATGTGACCAATCTGTGCCTTCCTTCTATTTTTCAAATAGGAATAATAACTCATAGGGATGTTGTGAGTATTAAATGAGTTAGAAAATGGTATAGCATTCAGTAAGCAATAAATGTTAGTGAGTCTTTTATTTCGATTCTGTTCTCCTTTATTTTGTCTTATTCTATATTCTTTGGTGTCATTTCCTCTGGGAAGCTTTCCTTGATCCCTGAAGGCTGGAATATGACAGTACTTTCATACCTTATCTGTTTACCCCTCTCTTTTCCTCCTTGGACTCTGTTTAAGAACAGAAGCTGTGTCTGTTATTTTTGTATCCCAAGCACCCAGAACTGAACATACTGTGTGGAAGGTACTCACGTTTGTTGAAAGAGTAAATAAATTAATGGGATTTTGGAGATATGTGGTACTGTGTGGGAATTTATATCAATGTAATAAAATCCTGTACGTAAACTACCAGGCAAGCGATAACAGAGGTCATGACTGAAAGGCTCACAAACCAAGAAGCCAAGATTCTGGAATCACATGCCTTACTTATCTGTCATTGGAAGCCAAGGACAAAGCTCTAGGGTAGGTTTACACAGTTGGGATAGGGTTCCATTGAATGGTTGGAAGGATCATACTTTCTTAATTCTGTTTTGTGCAGTGTTGCAATATCTCAATTCACTTCCTGCTTTGTCAGCTATTTCTGCTGATGGTGTGGTTACAAAGGCCAGATAAAGGTGGAAGCTCAGTAGTTGGAAGGTGCCTGCAGGTAACACAAGCCCGCTTTGTTGGAGAGATGCAGGGACTCGTACACCTGACCACAGCTGTAGCTCACTGTTTTAGTGTATTGAGCTGCTATGACTTATATCTGTCTCTTTCAAGCTGAGAGCACATGAGGTCAGAAAGGGACCATAATGGTTGTCACCAGGGGAGGCAGATTTAGGGGTGAATATTTGTCAATCTAGACGTCATATGATGTGGGATTCATGTATATTTAAGGTTTATGGGCTTTATATCCCTTTCTAAGTAACAGACTACTTGTTCCATTCTCATAATTTTTCCATCAGTTCTATATTATGTCTAGGGGTTTCTCTAGCTTTCTCTTCTTAGTACATCTTATGAATTCTGCCTGTGTCTCCCAAGTTACTTGCCTATACGTTATGCATATTTAACACGTAAGTTTTATCTGTCCCATTTGTTTCTTCATTTATATCTATAGCAGATTGAATATTCTCAATTAAAGCAGCAAATACACATTGAATGTGTTGTAGTTAGGCTAACCATATGTCCTGGTTTCCCCAGAGAGACCAAGTTTATGACGGTTGTCCTCCGGTAATCCTTAACAGTGTCCTCGTACATTCTCAAAAGTGTCCTGATTTGGGTGATAACGTATATAGTCACCTTAGTATTAATCCGCCATCTGCTACTTGTATAACTATGTAAATTTGAGGTAAATTATGTAATATCCATCTGTAAAATTAGTGGATTGGCTATTATTTGTCAAGTCCTTGCCAAATCCAAAAATCTTTCATATTTATAGGAAAAAACATAAAGCCTTTTACTCCATTGAGTCTATTTATATGACTACTACCCTGAAGACAAGTGCATTTTTCCATTAAAACTGGATTTAAATGCAAGTTTCATATAAATGTATGCATTAACTACTTTGAAATGTGCAAAATTAATGTTTTAATTTATACTTGGGGCAAAATATTTCAGACATTGCGACCATAGACTTTAAAGCTGAAAAACTAAAAGCACTTTTATTAATTTCTTTAAAAATGGAGTATATTAAATAAAAGGTTTTGAAATATATGTGGTTTTTAAAATATTTTATGGCTGTGAGTTCAACCTATGCTTATATTCCTTATCTGTACTTTGAATTAAATAGTTGGCAAGGAATACTGGTTTCTGAGGAACATAATGATTTTAGTTTTCAATGTGATATATTTTCAGGTGTCCCTGGCCAGTTCTGTAGGGATTTTGAGAATAATGGTAATTAAAGTAAATCAGATCTTTAGCAACAGATTTGGATATCACCTACAGAAAGGAAATCACATAAATGTATAAATTGTCCCAGAAGAGTTAGTGTAGATGTAGAAGGGGAGTAAAGAAAATCTGGATAGCATTTCCGACTTTATTTTTTGCTGATCGATTAATTCCTGTTTTGGGGGACTTTGAAGACTGATAACTAAAAATCTTACCATATAAGTTAACTGGGTTTGCTCCCTGCTTTAGAAACAAACAAACAAACAAACAAAAACTTCACAGAATTTATGGATATCTGAATTGTTTCATTTTAAAGCAACATTGCATATTTTAGTTTTTGTCATGGCTAGAAAATGCTATGGCCCAGCATGGAGTTTGGTGAACACAGACTATATGGAGATAGAGTTTGCCTTTTGGAATTTTGTACTTACACTGTTATCCAGTTTGAACAGGGTAGAAGTGTTACCCCAGAAGGGGAAGGGAAAAGACCCCAGTTCTTGTCTTACCCGAAAGATAAGATTACAGACAGGAGACAGCGCAGTGTATATCGAAAGATTTTAAAGGACTTACTTAGAAAAGGAAAAGTACACTTCCAGGAACAAGAGGCCGACTGCTCCAAGGGAGGAAAAAGCCATAGTCTTTGTTTGCCCCTTCTCTATACCCTCGCTTAGAGGTGGTCTCTTGACTGATTTATGGCTTTTGCCCCTGGAATGCTTAGTCATGTTTGTCCCCTTTGTGCATGTCCTTACCCACGGTTAACACAGAGGACTCATGGTAAGGCCTAAACTGCAATGTTAATTATATTACAATGAGCACTGGGTCATGTCTGATTAAGTCCTTTCTGCTACCGAGCAGTTGCGGCTGTGGGGTTCTAACCGGTTTCTTCCTGGCACTCAGAAGAAGTAAAGCCCCTTTGTGCTGGAGGCGGGCATAACGCCCTCTTCAGGCCATCCTCCCTCTCCTCCACCTTTCTGCCTGGTGCCCCCACTTATCTAACTGCTTAACAGAGGTAATACATTCATTCGTTATTCACACTTCCCTACATCCTGGCTTAGCTGATCTGACACCACTGAAAAAATTGTTCTATCAGCCTGCTGTGGTATCACCTTAATTTTGAAAATCAAGAAATTTGATGGGTGATTAAATGATTTGGGCTTGGTGGAAACTTTCTCATTTTTGTAGGTGGATGGAGATGGAAGAGTGATGGAAATGTACTGATCTGTGTATTACTCGTGGTTTATAGGAATTAGTATAGGTGTGATGGCGACACTTGGCACTTAAATGTCATGGTAGATTCTATCACACTATCATAGTATAGTTATGTATATATGTGCCTTTTCCTCCTTACTTGATTATAAAATTATTGAGATAATTAACTATTTTGTTTATCATGTATTTGCTAGAGTTCTTAATATTATCTATGGCTCATAATATTTACCCAATAAATATTTCTTTAACGGTATATTAATTATAAGGTAAATTGCAAAACATTTGTGATCAGTAGACTACCATATGTGACAGTAGGAGGTAGCTGATAAAATATTGGCATGTTTGTATGGCATATCACTGACGAGCCTATTAAGCAAATAAAAAAAATGAGTCTGTGTGTTTGCACACATGTTCTTTCACAGGCTTGAATCTCACCAAAATAATTAGGTGCTTTGCTTCCACCTCTGCCCTGCAGGAGACATGTTTTTCTCTTAGTTTAACTTGTGTTATACTAACAGGCTGCAGTTCAGATTTCAGTTGTTTGCTTCTGGGCTTTGTAGAAACTGCTCATTAAGTCCTTTGGGGTTGTGGAGGGGAGGAAAGGTGAGTGCCTTGCATCATTCTGTGATAGCCTCAGGGGTTCATTCAGGAACCTTAGTGGCTTGCTGTGGTGAGAGCAATGAACAGCCCTCCAGTTGGAAAGACATTGTAATTAAAGCATTTCATTTCCTTCATGCAGAAAGCATTTATTATGAACCTACTGTGTGTAAATGCACGACTCTGTTTAGCTAAGTAATAGGAATCTGGAGATTTAACTCCTGCTTGGGAAGAAATGGTAGGCCAATAGATAAATTGTAAAATGAAGCAGAGAACAGAGTGACCCTGACTTAAATCATCATTGAGGGCTAGGGGATAAACTGTTGGAATAGAATTTCCATGTGCAATGTGCTCTCTAATTTTCTAATAGTATATTGTGTTTCCTCATGTCTGCATTACTTTGCTTTTAGTAATTCTTAAGAAAAGCAGACAGTTCTTTTTTATCCTCTAGTATACTGTTTGTTAGCCTGTGGAAGTATTATTTCTACCTCCCATAACCTAACTTGAAAGTATGTAATATAGTGTCTGTGTTTCAGATGAAGGTGATGTGTTTTCTACAACATGAATATATATGAAACAAGGAAAGGGTCATTTTAAGCCTCCGAGTAATTACTTATTTGATTTTATTCAGTCTGTTTTATAATACCAAATAGTTAACAAGCTAAAACAAAATATTTGGCAGAGTTGACTACCCCCTTCCTTAGGAGAGATCTTGGAATCAGAAGGCGTACCTCAATTTATAGAAAGGTCACCAGTTTATACTGAGTGTTTAGGAAGGGAGGCTGTCAGATATGCATGGCTGCATCTAGATGGGGAAAGTCTTGCATTTATAGCCACAGCAGCCCTTGCTTTATCTTCAAAGTTAGAATAAAAGCTTGTGTGACTTGGAGTTGGAAAAAAGTTTATCAGCAAGATCATTAATAACTTGGTACTCAGCTTTTCAAGTTACAATTAGCTGCTCAACAGCTGTGACCTTCAAGAACTACTCATTATTGTTGGTCCTGATTGTTCACTCCCACTCTAGAGCTCTTTTCAGAAATAGTTTCTCTGACATCATTGACCCCAGGGGTCAGAGTGAGAAATGAGTCTTTAAGCACTCATTTGTAAGTCTTGTTCCTGCAGGATGCTCCGTGTGTGTGTGTGTGTGTGTGTGTGTGTGTGTGTGTGTGTGTGTGTGTGTTGTGTGTGTGTGTGTGTGTGTGTGTGTGTGTGTGTAATGAATTAACCAACGGTTAATGCCTCATTGTAAATCCAGCTGTTTGGTCAGATCCCAATTAGGATGATGCGTGTTTGAAGAAGGGGCATTCCTGGGAGTAGCAAGATTTAGTGGCCTCAAAAACAGAGTGAAACTGATGGTAACATAAGCTCCGTTTTATTTAGATGTTAAAAAAAAAAAAAGGTCTCAATGCACATGCTTGCCAAACTCTGTCATGCACTGTGTAGCATCTCAACGGATCAGCAGGGATTTTAAGCATGCTGTGTGTTTGGCATACACTGTGACCCAAAGAGAAAGTGGGGATTAGAGAAACTGTAGTGAAGTATGAAATGAAAGCTCAGCTGGAAAAGGAGGACTGGATTATGTTCAGCTTCTTTGCCTCAGTTCCTTAGGATATTAAGAACATGGGGCTCCTAGGAAGAAGGGATTTGCTTTCTCAAGGTACAATGAATAATCTCTGTGTTCTGAAAGGAGACTTAATTAGGGAAAAGCTATCTGTCATAAAACAAAAATAAGCACACCGGCAGGAAGGTAGGTAGAATTTGTTATTGATGAGGACTTTTCTGGCCAATTAAGAATCAGAATTAAATGTTTTACTCTTTGGGGTATCTGGTCAGTAAAATGTATCTATAATGAAGCTTGTGAACATGCAGCCTTGGCAGTTTTAACCTAAGATCTCAAACATATGAGGTCATTGTGACTCTGGATGGGAATCTCTGGGTAGGACAGGGTGGTCTGGTTTGTAGTTCTGACTCATTTCCTTCTAAACCATGTGATTCAGGACGGCACCTCTGGTCTGTGTGCTTCTGAATTCTCATTTGAGAAAATGATGGGACCGGGTTAGACTTGGATGATACGTAAAGTTCTTGGGAAACTATAATTCTTGGCATTGTAATCTCTCTGAAAGCATTTCTTTTTCTCCATCACTAGCTTCATTGGTTTCACAGTTTTAACTAGCTTCACTGGTTTCACAATTACTAGCTTGAGTGACTCAAAGAACCATTGAATAAAATCTCAATAAATTTTGGAGGTCTCTTCCTTTGCTCTTTGGATATTAGTCTCTCTATCACAACACTGCTATTTCTTTGCCATGTCTAATGTCAAATGGTTAGGTTGTCTATATTCTATTTTTTGAAATATCCATATTCATGAATTTTCTAATACTAGGATTTCTAAAGCATAGCTTTGCACTCACATTTCTGATAAGGCTCCTCTAAGACATAACTTATTAATGATGAAATTGAAATTATGTTTAATACTTGCAGTGAAAAGAAGATACAGATGAATAACAGCAGTAGTAATACCTTACTCATTAAAAATGTGCTGTGTACCAAGCACTTTTTTAAGCACTTTGTGTATTAACTTATTTACTCTTCATAACCAACCTATGGTGTAGGAACTATTATTATTCATTTTACAAATACAGAAATTGAGGCACAAAGAAATTAAATGACGGGTCCAAAGACCTGGCAGAAGTAGGCTTTGAACACAGGCAATCTGCCACAAAATCTGAAATCTTTACCTCTATTACCTCACTAATACTAACTGAAATACAATAGACTTTCCAGATGTTTTAGACATTAGAATTCTTACACACATTCCTAAAACTGGATAAATATAGTAAAATCTTGAAGGAGATCTGAGAATACAGCACAATTGTGAAGTTTGAATTCATTGTGCTTAAAGATTAACCTGAACTGAATGTCCAGGTTGATATTTGAAAGGGACGTTTTAAAAAAGATCACATCTGTGCATATGGGAAATCCACCACTGATTATTATAACTGATTAGTGACAGAAAGAGGCATCCTTGTGTATAGAAAAGAAGTTAAAATATACAACATTAATCTCACCAGACTTTAACAATGGTTACGTTTGATAAAAGTGAACTATTCCCCAAAAGGAAAAAAAATTAGCCACACACCTTTATTCATGATGTAATTAGGATCAGCTGGACTGACCGAGCTGGGGATTTAATGACCCAGAGGCTTGGTAAGCAGAACTTGCAAGTACATTGTTATCAGAGACAGAGTCAGAGAAGCATTCCAAAGTTCACAGAAAGCTGGCAGCCTGGAGAGTCCTAGGAAATGAAAGGTCCAGGGCAAGGTAGGCAGAAGGAGTTCATGGCCTAGGAGCAAAAAACAAAAAATACTGAAGCAGCTTGATTGCTCAGTCTTGACTGTCTTTATTTGCTTCACCCCTGGTGAGAGTTCGTCCCGAGAGAACCTGGCCAGCAGGTGAGAATAACTGAAAACAGCTGGCTGTTAGTGAGGGCAAGGGTAGAGCAGATGCTATCTTCTGGTAGGTTTTTTTTTTTTCCCCTAACTGAGCAAGTCACATGTAGTTTACTCTTTTAGCGAGACATTATAATGGTTCTTCTTAAAATCCCATGCCCACAGGCCTGCCATTCTTACATGCTTGAAGGCTGATGTGTCTAAGGAAATATAAATAAAGGATTGGGAATGAAGCATTGATATTGTTCAGTAAGGTGGATTTGCTGCCATCTCATAGCTGAACTCCAAAGTCATCTTGACAGAAAAGCTGTCATTGGAAGGTGGAAGAGTGCTCCCAAGAGAGCCAGAAGGAATAAACGTGAGCTCTGTTCAGCTGGATTACCTGGAGAGCAGTGCCTCTGCACATTTCCAGAGGGAGCTCTCTGCTAAAAGAACTACATGATTATCCAAAGTTCCCTTGAGCCTGGAAGTGTGGCCTTCCCATCTCTCTTATCAAACCAAATAATCTATAAAGAAAGGCAACCAACCAGGCAAATGGATATATTGAGCCTTAGACATACATACAGTAGCATTTCAGTAGCAGCGCTGGTTGAGTTTTGAAACCATTCAAAATTGTTTCAGTCTGCCTGTGCTTGTGACAGTATTTAATGATATCTTGCTGTCCGATTGTGACAAATGCATCAGGACCTTGACAAACTCTCATTACCAGAAGTACTCTAAGGGAGTTTCTTTTTTCTGATCATTTTTGACCTAAGTAAATTATGTAGATTTTTATGTAAAAAAGGTGACTATGAAAGTAGGAATGCAATTCAAATCTGGATATTCTCATAAAATGTTTAAACTTGGAAGGAACATTCAAGATTATATCCACAATCCGCTCATTTACAATTGAGGATATAGTGGCTGAGAAATTTCAAGTGACTTCCCCATAGGTAATGGGCTGATGCCAGTTATGAAATGAGTTCCATTTCCAAACAGGTTTCACAGTTTCTTTATTGTAAACACATGTACATTTTTAAGTAAAATATTTATGTTTAGATTTTAGTTGTTCAAACAAAGACAATTTTGAGGGATATTACTGTGTCTAAACATTTACATTATGTCTAGGAATTAAAAATAATTCATGTTCATAATAGAATATTGGGAAAACAGGAAGTTTTTAAAGAAAAAAAAATCATGTATCAACCTGCTAAAGGCAATCACTGTGCAGAGTTTTGTGTATTTTTAAAATCTTTTTATCTATTTTGTCTATATATCTATGTATTCATGTGGTTGTGATTACAGTATAATTTTTATCTTTCTTTTTTTTGGTAAGATTTTGGCTCTTTTAAAGTGTTTACAACAGTTGCATTTGCATGATATTCCATTAAGAGATAGAATAATTTATGTGCTCTATTTTGTGGCATTTCATTTTTACTATTAGGAGATTTTTGTATACTACAAATACATTTTATAGAAGTGACATTGTGTTTTATCACCATTTCCTCACCTCACATTCTCTCCTCAGTCCACTTTAATTCTACATTCTTTGCTTCCACTGTGCTCAGATTGCTTTGATTAAGGTCACCAAATATTTCCATTTTGCCAAGTTCAGTGTTTGCTTCTTCTATCCTTATCTTAGTTGACTTCTCAGCATCATTTGACACAGCTAACTCCCCAGTCCTTTTCCTACACTATTTTAGGACTTCAGGCACACAGAATTGAGTTGATTTCATTCCTCATTGGGTGTCACACTATCATCACTTTCCCAATTTGTTCAATCTTTGTTTTATTTACTTATTTTTATCTTTCTCTGTGGCAGAGAGAATAATGGCCTCCCAGAGGTAGTCCTCATTCTAATCCCTGGAACCTGTGAATGGGTTACCTTGAAGGTTAAAAAGGACTTTGCAGGTGTGGTTAAGTTAAGTACCTTGCAGTAGGGGGATCCAGTTTAAGCACAAGGATCCTCAAAAGTGGAAGTGGGTGGCAAAAGGGAGAGGGAAGAAAGAAAGGCACAAAAGTATGCAACATTTGTTGGCTTTGGAAATGGAAAAAGTGGAACTCTAGAAACTAGAATTCTCTCCTAGTGGCTCCAGAAAGGAACACAGCCCTCCTGACTTTTTGATTTTTGCCTATTGAGAACGACATCAAATTTCTGACCTATAGAACTGTAGAATAATAACATTTGTGTTGCTGTAAGCCACTTAGTTTGTGGCAATCTGTTAACAGCAGCAATAGAAAACTAACACATACCTTTCATCCTCCTTTCTCAAGCTTGTTCTCTTTCCCCTCTCTAGTGTATTTAATATACTCTTCCACTCATACTTTAAGTTTACTTAAATGTACTTACATCCTTAAAAAATTAGAAAATGTTTTACGTTTTTAATACACATAAATGCATAGGTGGTATTGTGCTGTTCATCTTATCTGTTTATTACTTTTTTTCACTCAGTGCTGTTACTGAACTCCATATTGATATGATGTTTGTTTAGTGATTCTAACTACATCATACTCATTATTTGAGTATTCCACTGCTGTATCACATTTCATCATATGTATGTAGCACATTTTACCCATCCAGTCTTCTAGTGATTCTGTCTGCCCATCCTTGTCCATCATATGTGTGGTTCACATTTTACTTATCCAGTGATGGATACTGAGGATGCTTTTACTACTTTTTACAAAAACAATGTGCCAAACATTGCCTTAGATATCTCTTTGTGGATCAGTATGAGAGTTACCTTGTGAATACCTTCCAGAGTAGATAACACACATAGCAAAAACTAACTTCACTAAGCACTGACAGGTTGCTCTTCAGAATGGCTGCAACAGTTTCCACTTGAACAAACAGGTCAGAACTCTTCTTTCTTTTTAGCTTCACCAAAGCTTAATGGTAGAAGCCAGCTTTTTTATTTTTGTCTACTGGATAGATATTAAGTGTTTTCTCATCCCTTGTTTTAATTTCCATTTCTCTGATTACTAGTGAGACTGAAGATCCTTCTTCAATACTAATTAACCAATTGGGTAGTTGATTCTGTAAATTGACTCTTCACAGTCATTATTTTTCTCTTAGGTTGCCCCCCTCCCCCACGTTGTAAGAAGTCTTGATCGGAAGCCTTTGCCATTTTCATTTGGGCAAATATCTTCTTCCTTTCTGTTGCCCTTTAAATAAGTTTGAGCAGGAATCATTCATTGAAATATAGTCGGAACATGCCATTTTCTCCCTTTTGGTTTGTGATTTGCAGGTGTTTCAGAAACCATTCTTCACCCAGTGTCATTAATATTAATATTTAGAATCACTCTTAGAATTCAAGTAGATTAACTTGAAGTTTTTATGTTATGAGTTAGGAATACAACACTTTTGGCTGTAGTTAGGCATTTTTATTTTAAATATACGTCACAAATAATGCAAGCTCTCTTCAGTGGTTTGTGATGCTATTTCTGTATAACAAATTCCCATATACTCATAGACTCTTTGTTCTCTTTTACTGGTTCATTAGCCTGAATCTAATCCAGGATACCAGTATGGCTTTGCAGTATTCTTAATACCTCCCTCTTGTTTACTCCTTTTCCAAAATTGGGTTAAATTTTTAAAAAATAGATTGTCAAGTTCCTCCCAAATTTTATGATTGAATTTTGATTAAAAATTCATTGAATTTGGATTGATTTGTGGGAATTTGATAAAGTGAATCATGTTAACATCTAGTCCGAAATCTTGAAGCCTTCTTTCATTTCTTGTTTTTGTTTACGTCCCCCATTCTACTACATTACCTTTAATATTTAATATTTAATATATTTAATTTATTAATAATTAATTTAATATTTAATATATATATATAAAAGAGTTGCTGTGAATGTGATATGTGGGTTTTCTACATCTGATCTATGGGCTGTGCTGCCTCCACCTGAATCCATCAATTAGTCTAGTCGAGCTACCTCTAAAACATCATTGCAACAAATACAACCTTTTCTAAGCCATTGTTCTCTCTCAACTAAGCTTTTACAGTAGCTTCTATCTGCTCTTCCTGCGTCTGTTTTTCCTTTTTGGAATCAATTCTCTAGAGTACTGAGAAGGAACATTTTAAAACACAAATGAGTCATGTCTCTCTCATGATTTCTACCCTCTAGTGGTTTTTCTTTATTCTTTCAGTGAAATAAAAACTCGCTTCATTGGTTTACAAAACCCTTTCCTGCTATGTCCCCGTTTACATCTGCAGCCTCATTTATGTCACTTTATATCCATATTGAACCAGCGTGCTGGAGTCAGCTTGCTTTGGACCTGTGGGAAGCAACTGGTAAATTTTCAGAAAATTTGCAAGCCAGTTGTTAAAACCAACTATTAAAAATATTATATAATCTTACAATTAAGTAAATTACATCACAATCAAATGCAGTAAATACTCCAAGATCATCACTTTCTTATCATTTTATTACATTTTACTATTATCTATAAAATATATAGATATTTGGGGGGGTCTTTTCATGTGTACTGTATGTATATGATCAAAATACTATATAATGGTTTGCTTTTGCACCTCTCATCCCAATTTCATGTGCAGTGAAGTTGTGTTGATAGCTTCAGATCAACTCTGGAGGGAGTGTTTAACCATAGAAATGGGAAAACATTATAAATCAGGGCTTACTTAATGTTTCATTGATTATCTAGACATATGAAAGTATTGGAGAAAATTATTAGTGTAGATTTAACAGTGTGTCTGTGTAGCTGTCACATTATGAATGGCATAAAAATTCGAGGAGATATTCCAGAATTTAGAAACTATTGTGCAATATAGCAAAGAAATTACTCACATTACCCAGGAAATAGTGAAGTTTCAACATTTGTCTTTGTTGTTTTATTTTCATCTTGCCCATAAAAATAAACAGAAATATCAATCAGCATTCACTTAGGAACTACAGTTGTATTAGTTACAGCCTAACTTTGGCTACAGATACAAGAGTTCAGCAAGTCAGTGACAGCATTCGGTGAGAATCAATTGGCTATATAGAATTTACAACATAGGCTATTGCATATTTTATTATTGTTTGCAAATTGTGTGTTATATATCTTTTATATCAGTAAAATTTATAATAAACTGAATGTATATTTCTATATACACATGTATTTTTCTAGAAAGCCTGTTAAACATTTATCAACACACCTCTGCTCACCCCCCTTACCCATGAAGCTCTCACTTTAGCGCCTTTGCCTTAGTTATGCCCTCTGCCTTGATTGTTCCTCCTCATTTTTACGTGAATATTTCCTTTGCAGTCCTCAGTTTGTCACCTTCGTAGAGACCTTCTTTGACAAAAAAGTAAAATAGTTACTCTTTACCACATCATCCTATTTTAATTCCCTGAAGACTAGATAATTTTATTAATTATTTTCTGTTTATTATCTGCCTCCCAAGTTCTACCTTTATCCCTCTAAAATATAAGATGCCATGAGATTTGGTATCTGGCTTAATAACTGCTGTATTCACAGGGCCTTGAACAATATCTAGCATTTATTAAACACTAGAAAATATTTTTTAGCTAAATCAATTAGTATAATGAATCTATCTGATGATTAGTAAATGATGTGACTGTTTTCAGAAATTGGTGAAATTTTGTTTCTTCCAGCAACCTAATATAAACTTAAACTTTTCAATAAATTCATATATTTAAGGAACTTAATTTAAGGAACTTTTTTTTTTTAGATTATCATAGAAATTTTACATTTAAAGATTGCGATTTGATTTTTAATTACATTTACAATAAGTGTGGTGAAATGTATCAAAACTGGCATTGCTCTGACTTGAGGGTACTTGTTTGTAGAGTATAATTTTATCATACTGCAATGATGCAGGAAGAAATCAAATTATTTACCTTTCTGGAAAAATACAGACATAGCATGAAATATACCACTTGAAGATTTATTCTGTCTTAATCTGCAGGTACTATCTAGTATATTTGTTGTGGAGGAAACCACTGCACTGAAGACTGATACTGCGTTTTAAATACATCAAATATGTTTGATTCTTAAAATTCATACAGTATCTTCATCTTTACAATTTTTTCTGATCAGAATAATTTTACTTTGCGATTCAGTTGAGGTGGAGAAGATAAGTAGAGTCATGGAACTAGATGGTGTTTCCTTCTGTGTTTTCTGGGATAAGAAGACTAACTGGAGGGTCCTAAAAAGGACAATACATGATCAATTAAAATAATTCACTTCTCTTAGAGAATTTCCAACTTCTTTCCTTTTGTCACCGACCTTCCTGAGTCAGTCCATGGGTCAGGTCCTTGGGGCGGGTCCTTCTGCCCTGTGTAGTTCAGGCCAATAGAACAAGACTGAGTTGGGTTCAGAAGGATGGGAAGGCTTCATTCTCTGATCAGATCATGGATTGGTGCCAGCTGGTGCTCTGGAGGCCACGCGCGCCGGGACGGACATTGGGAGGGGCTGCTTTAGAGGGATCTGGTCAGCGGGTCGGGGAGCGGGCGCAGTTCTCGCGGGGCGGGCGCAGCCGTGCAGCTCGCGGGACTTCAGCGCTCGCTGGGCGCCCGCGCAGCGTCTCTGCACACCGGCCGCCGCCATCTTGCAGTGTCCCGCGGTGCGCTGCTGCACGCGCCCCTGTCCGGCGTCCGCCCAGCGCTTCCCACGAGGAGCTCCGGTCTGCACGGCTCTGTGAGCAAGTGAAAATAAGAGTAAGCACGATGGAAAGGAAAAGGGGAAAAAAATGGTTAGACTTTATTTTATTACCGACAGTCTGTTTTTATTTCCGGGGAGTTGTTAGTGGGGTTTGGCAGAGACGCTTTCTGAGAAAGAGGCGGCCTTACCTGAACAGTAATTCAGGTGTGCACGCGCACGTGTGCACGTGTTCTAATTGGATACGCCAATAAAGTATTATGGGAATACAGATTACTGCAATGTCCTGTAATCTTCACTGATTCACTTTATGAAGTAACAGACTAAATATTTTAAGTAATTTGCTGTGGTGAATGGTGAATCAGCGATAAAGACAGTAGTCAAGGGATAACAAAGGAAAGAATATAAATATTATTCCAGAAGTATTCTTCCTTGTGAGGCTGAATCATTTTGAGAGACTGGCTAAGGCATAGTTTTAAAGTTGTGATATATTTATTAATTTATGGGTCATTAATCTAGGGAGCTGGCCAACTAAGTAGTTACCCTATTAAATAATGGCACTATAAATCTAGGTAATTCCTAAATATCTCACTATTTACATTCTAAGTTGAGGTAGTCATAGGACCTTTCAGTTCTTGATTGTAAACTTGTGTGTGTATGTGTGTGATTAGACACTTGTAAATTTTGACATTGATGATGTTAATCACACTGTAGCTACCTTGTCCTTTTTCATATCAACTCGACTGTTAGACTTTAGCTAAGCACCTGATCCAAGAGTCACTGTATATTTCTTTTAGATTAAGCTGAGGATTCTATGGATATTTTTTTCCAGTACTACGCCTTGAGGCAGGTGTAACTATTTCAAATCATATAATAAATTCTGACTCCTAAACTTAATTATTTAGAAACTTGCCTTTCAAATATTGGCAAATTCTAGTGATATTTTGTGTAATTATAAAACCAGTCATGTGCCTGTAAGGGAATAAAAGAATTTACCCTCTTCCCTTCTAGGTTCTTTGGCTGGTCTAATAATTAAGCTGATAAAAAACAGATTAACAGGAGAAGAACGAACAAAATTATGTATGTGCAGGAGCCCCATAAAGATGAAGACTCAAAAGGCAGCTGGGTAACTGAAGCTTATATAACATCCTAGCTAAGGAAAGGGGTGGAAGACCATACAGAGGAAGGCAGGATGTTTAGAAAACAAAAGTTACTTTGTTACCTGATAAGTTTCTTAGGTAGAAAGATATCTCTGCTAATAGGTCTCTTCCTTGTACAGGCCTCCTATCCAGTGGAAATTAAGGCTATTGAGGGAGAGGTAAAGAGCTGTCCCTGAATCGGTTGGGATTTTGATTACCTTTAGCTCAAAATTATCTTCATGCCAAAATGACATATTTGGGGGTGACAAAATCTGCTCCCCTTCATGCTCAGTGGAAAAAAATGGGTGTACCTCAAAGGTCATAATCAGAATTCTATTTTTAGCTAGAACAGAAAGTATTTAAAAAAAAATCATGACAGTATGGATATTGTCATGTTAAAAATGTTTTGGTAATTTTCCTCTTCCTTATATTGCTTTCATCAAATATGAAAATTAAGAGTAATAACTCTGCAGGAGACTGAAGAAATGCAGAAGTTACCAGTCTGTTAAGGGAAAAGGAAAACACCGTTTTTTTGTTAGACGGGTTTCACTTATTTAACAATTTTGGGCTAATTATTTTAAGTGTTTATGATACATATTGATTATAGAAATAAGCGCTTATTAGGGAACAGACTCAATAAATACAGGTACATCAGCCTAGTGACAATTACTGACCTGAAACAAATAGTACTGCCAGATACTCATCTAACAAAGATGAGTTTATTCAGGATCAACAAAGAATTGCAACTGGGGTCTGCAACCATGACAGGCCACTTGCAAGCCCTCACACAGTAAGGGACGGGGAGGGCTTTTAAAGAGAGGAAAAGGAAGTTGGGAGGGCTATAGTAAAGAAAATCCCTGGCTTTTCATTGGCTGGATCCTTGCCAGGAAGAGTGAGTCCCTCTTCTTGTTGGGTTCTGCTATCAGCACAGGCCACGAGAGCTCCCCTTTTGTTTTCCCAACTGTTTATTTCAGGTGTCTGGTGATTAGTTTTTTTTTACACAATTAAAGGCTCATATATGTCATTTACACACTACTTCATTCAACCAAATTTATTGAGCACCTAATGTAGTATCAAATGAAGTACTATTTGATCATAGTCTGCTGTCTCAGATTTTATTACCAATTGCTTTCTTTACTTTTTCTTTTTTAAATTGAAATATAGTTGATTGACACTATTTAGTTTCAGGTTGCTTTATTTTCTAATCTGTAGGTAACTGGTTTAGGTAACTGGTTACAAATACTTGATGTAGACTTTTTTTTTTTAATTGAGTTATAGTCATTTTACAATGTTGTGTCAAATTCCAGTATAGAGCATAATTTTTCAGTTATACATGAACATACATATATTCATCGTCACTTTTTTTTTTTCACTGTGAGCTACCACAAGATCTTGTATATATTTCCCTGTGTTATACAGTATAATCTTGTTTATCTGTTCTATCTATGCCTGTCAGTATCTACAAGTTTTGGTCCAGACTTTTTAATTTGAAAGTATTCATTTTTTACTTAATAAAAAAGGAAACCCTCAGAAGATTGCTTAACTTTGCATCACAGAGTAGTACTACTAAACTGAGTTGTATTTTCCTTTTATGTGTGGAAGGCCTTTTGTCAGTTGTCTTAGTTATATCAAGGCCAAGACTACATTATTGGACCTTGTATAGTAAAAATATAAAAATTTACTTCTCCATTTAGCTTCTTTCCTTGTTTTCTCATTTATTCTTCATATTCTGTCCTACATTCAACTTCTTATCTGTTTCCATAAATATTTTGAAGAGCCTAAAATCTGTCCCATGCCATGCCAAGTTCTGGGAAAGATGTATACTTTCAGTCTTTGCCTAATGGGTGATGCAACACAGGGTAACAGGTAATTTCAGCTTATGTAAAAGGTGTTGGCTTATTGCACCTTGCCTTTTAAATTATATGCTGCCTCCAGTCACTTTTAGAAATGGGGATGAGTTATAGGTGCATTTTTCACATTTGGAAATGTGAACTATGTTGGCTGGCCAGATTTCTTTTAATCAAGTTTTATACAAATAGTCTGTGACAAAAGTGAAACAGCTGTTATTTCTGTATTTCCACTCTCCTTTATCTTGAAATTCCAAAGCCAAAGAAGCATGTCTATGTATATAAGCATCTCTGTACCTAAAATATAACAATAAAAATAAGCATAAATAAGTTTTCAATGCAGTAGATAAAATGGAAAAATAGATTTAGATTTTTAGACAGAAGAGAAAGAGATTTCTTTTTTCTGGATAAAATAGCACAACTATTAATTATATTCCCACAAGCATGCAATACTTCCCAGAAGGCTAACTAAGGAAAGTTAAACAGTGCAAATGATTTAGCATTAAAATAGATTCAGCCTCACCAGTTGATTACACAACTCGTCAGTTTGTGTGATTTTTAACCATTATTTAACTTTATTTTTTTCCCATATGGACTTGTTAGTTAATTAATTGATTTTTGGCTGACTCACAATATAATTAGCTGACCTCACAATGTAATAAAATGAATGATTATTGAAGTATTAAGAGTAAAAGTAAGCATAAAAAGGAAATCACAATAATTTTAACTCATTGGGCATTTTTCTATCAAGTGCTTACCCTTGTTGACCTGAACTAAATCGACTGCTAGATATTTCTCCAACAAAGATGGATTTATTCAGGATCGGAAGAGAATTATTATTTGGAATCTGCAACTGTGGTGACCCACGTGCAAGTCCCCATGAGCACTTTCATAGGGGAAAAAGGAAGTTGGGAGGACTCTAGTAAACAGAGTCCATGACTTTTTGTTGGCCAGGTCTTTGCTCGGAAAGAAGAGGAGTCTTCATGTTGAGCTCTGTTATCATCAAAGAACGTGAGAGCTCCCCTTTCTGGTCTCACAATTCTGTTTAAGTGAGGTTTCCACGTACTAATTTTCCACACTGTCTTTTTCTAAACGTCTCACCCAGTGGAAGTATTTGGTTAATTAGTGGCTAGGCAACAGGATGTTTTGTAGACTTGGTGGAAATTTCTAAACTCCTCAATTAACTTGTTCAATTGACATCTTTGGGTTTTCTCATTCTCAAGCTCAAAACAAAGTTAGCAGCCCATTTTTAAATTAGCTTATGCAAATGAAGAGTATTTGAGCTGAGGCAATCAGGATTTACATATCAATGTTATGTGGAATTTTCTTTAAATTAGTGCTAGGGCAATACCTCTACACATTGGAGGACCCAGGAGAAAGTTTTTGAGTAGAAGCTATTAAGAGGGGGGAAAATGAAACAAAACAAAAAAACAAGACAAAACAAAAAACAGTTCCCATTTTGCCAATCTTTGTTTTAGGAATTTATTGTAATCCTTATTAATTAATAAGATTATTAAGAAATACTTTTAGCCGAATTTGGAATGAAAGCTCTTTAATGAGAATATCAAAGTGTTATTAGCTAGACTTTTATTGTTAAAGACTTGGACCTTTTTTTACATTTAAAATATTTGGTTCTATTTATTTGTAAAAACTTTTCTCCTAATATTAGAAGTTTAGTTCTGTTGTTTATATTCGTATTTTCTATGACCTATTTCCTAACCCACCCCTCTGTGTATGTGCTTGTGTATTTGTGAGAGAGAGAAACGAAGTAGGAGAGACAGAGACAAAGGGGGAAGAAAATTGATTCTGAATCTAAGTGTATAAAAAACAATTACTAAGTAATACAGATTTTTTATTTTATGGCATTTACACTTTAATTCAGGGGCACACTGAATTAAATTGTATGTTAGTGTAAAAGAGGTAAAACTTTCCTCTTTGCTTTCTTAGATTCAAAGTTTGGAGCCTCCACATTAAAGTGACACGAGACAGATAAGCAGGGGAAAAGAGTTATTTTGTATGCATGTAGGGGGCATCCCAGAGAAGAAGTGGAAACCCAGAAAGTGAGTTACATCTGGGGACGTATGTACCATTTTAACAAAGCATAGAAGAGTATGTATCAGAGACTTGATACAGAAAAATGTTTGGGGGCTTCTGGGAAAGGGAAGGAATTGTGGGAAATATGTGGGGAGCATGAGTAATAAGGATCATATAGTAAGGTTTGTTATGCAGATTTCTGTCATCTCAGGAGATAAGAGATGTCTCCAGAGTAGTTCTCTTAATCCTGGTAAGGGGGAGGTGGATACCTCTACAAATACCTCTACATTCTGGTTAGGTAGAAAGTGGAAGGGCAAATAGCTCCTCTTGAGTTTGCTGTTTCTTAATTGCTTTTAGCTCAAAATAATCCTTAAGCCAATGTGGCATATTCTGGGGTGACATAGTCTGATCCTTTTCATTCTCTTTAGAATGCCATTAATTGTCCAGCAAGAGAATTTTCTTCCAATTTGTATTGATGTATCTTAACTTTAACATACTATATCCCTTACCTCAATATTTACTAACTAAAAGATAGCAGAAATATGTATCTTAAAGCATACAAATGGCACATGACGCTATTCAAAAAATAAAGTCCAGGTTGTGTGCTTTCTACCTTTTATCAGTAAGTATTAATTGACTACCAGTATGTTCTAGGAGTTGTTTAGATACTGAGAACACAGCATTGGGATAGAAATGAGCAACAGGCAGAATATTTTGCTTTCTTGGATAGGCAGTCTAGGAGGAGCAGATAGAGAAGAAAATAATGGAAATATAGTTCAGTGAAATACTGTACCAAAGGAAGGTTTTCCTTTACCCTTCTAGCTTCTTCTGGTATTACTGAACCTAATAAATTCAGCCTTCTCCCCTGATGCACAGCAAAGCCAAGTTACTAAAACCAGGTTGTAGTGAAGGAAAGTACAGCATTTATTCGCAGGGCAACAAGAAGGAAGAAGAGGCAGGTCTCCTCAGAAGACCTGAACTCCCTGATGACTTTCAGGGAAGAGTTTTTAAAGGCAACTTTTGGGATGAATGTTGCACAGTACATGACTCTTCTGATTGGTTGGTGGTGATGCAACAGGTGGTATTTCAGGAATCTTAATCATCAACCTTCTGGTTCCAACCAGTCTGGGGTTGACATGCTTGTGGTCAGCATATAGTCACCATCTTCCACCCGGGCAGAGGTCTTAGTTTCTGCCTAACAACTCAAAGATACGCATCAGGTTAATAACAATATATTTGAGGAGGAACTAGGACTTTGTTTTATGGCTGAACTGTTACTTAAGCTGTCTTGCTTAACTGCTTTTCCTTTGTTCTGCATTCCATCACTTTAACATGTCACTGCTTTAGTCTGATCTTTGGAACTCAGGGAAGGCCTAGGAGACTAAAATCTTTTTCTACAAATGAGAAATGGGACAAATGGAGGGGATTCTGTATCTGGGAGGCTCTGCAGGGTTCTGTTTGGTTTCAATCCTTTCTTTGATACTCTTCAATTCTGAGGGGAATGGGGGTGGGACAAGAAAAAGAATAAAGTTTTAAATAGAGAAATTAATCACAAACTCAGTTTTAGTGGGACTCTGTTTCACTGGCTGATTTAAAAATTATTCAAATGGGACAGATTAAAATGAGAAAATTGAATTTAATTTTTTACATGTGCTATCCCCATATACATGAGAAGTTTAGAGATAGAAAAGGTAAAATGAGATCTATATGACATCCTGAGCTAAGGAATGGGGTAAGGGCCTGGGACACTCAAGGACAGGAGGGTCATTCACAGGACAATAAAAAGAACAGTTATGGGGTAATTTTTGTTCATCTGCCCTGTCATACAGATAAGACCACTTAGATTAATTTTATCTGGTAATAACTCTTTCTGTGGGGGAAAAAAGGGGAAGGGCAGTAGTTTCTCTTGAACCGCAGGGTCTCCATTCCTTAACTTAGCTCAAAGTAATCCACATGCCAACGTGGCACATCTTGGAGAAGCCTGTTCTAAAGTCCTATCATATCATTTATCAAAACACATGGTATATCATATGTCAAAAAGTGATACAAAGAAACATAAGGCAGGGTAGGTGAAAAGGTTGCAGCTATAAAGAATACAGTCAGAAAGGATCACAGTGAAAAATGTGACTTCTGATCAGTATCTTGGGTAAGAGCATACCAGACGGAAGGAACCAATAGTAAAAGAAGACTGTGAGACAGGTATTTGAAGAACAGCCAGGAAACTGGTGTGACCAAAGCAGAATGAGCAAGGGGGTGAGTATGAGATGGAGAGTTATGGAAGTGGGAGTTGTTGCTGGGAGGTTATTTGGGGCAGAGTAAGGGCTTTGGGTTTGAGGAGAACTAGAAGGCTTTGAGTAGCAAGATTTGACTTCTCTCTTTCCAAGATCATCCGGCCTATTGTACAGAGAACAATGGGGAAGGGCCTTCCTTATTTTGAAATGAAAGGTTTTGCTAAAGCTCCTCACTCAACAAACATAGATGCCTGCCAGTCCAGGAGACAATGTAAAGGAGTAAACTAAATATGGAAAGCAGCTGGATGTTAGGTAAATAGGTATTTGGCCTCAGTGATGAGAATTTTAGGGTGTGGTGAAGGCTGCGGCAAATCAGATTGAGGTACCCAAGATAAAGGAGCTCTTATTGCGAACCACCGGTTTTTACAGTGTGATGACATGGGTCCAAGTGTTGCCGGGTCTTGAGATTTTTTAGTAGAAACCAAAAATACAGATTTTTTTGTTCAATCTTCTATCTTTAGAAGTATGGCTACTCACTCATATTTAAAATCCTTAATAGCCCAATACTGTCTGGATTGATTAAAGCATTTTTGAGCATAGGATTTAACAGAAAGTCTTCAGTTCGCATTCTCTAATCTATATACAGCAAGATAAAGCTCATAGGAGGTCCAACACTGATAAATAAAAGGTGAGATGAAGATGAAAGGAGGGAGATCAGTATCTATATTCTGATCTTTTCAGGTAAAAGGCTTATCAACTTTTTCTTCTTAAAAATTATTTAGTCATAATCCAAAAGTGAATATAACCTGAATTATTGTGCCTTAATGATTTTTAATTTGCTTATCAGACTAAAATGATTCTTAACACAGACACACATTAGCAAACTCCATCCCTAAATGAGGATGAGAGGAACTCATACATACATATTATCTAACACAGATTTTTATTATGGATTTTAATGGATGCATGGTACAGTTTTTTTTGTTGTTGTTGTTACTAATATATCATTGATTCCCAAACATCAGGCATCAGGAATTGCTGGAATCCGTAGACTATGTGGTTTTATTAAAAATAAGGCAGTGAAAGTTGGTAACACATTTATTATCTGTGTGTACCCTCTAGAGAATTGGGTGTTTTAATGATAGCACTGCCTGTTCCAGTGGATAGAGCTCCCTAACAGTGGCATTTATAAGTCGTTACTAATGTGAAATTATCCAACAGGCTAACTTCCTGTCTTTTACTCTGTAATGCTAAAGTGCTTTTGGTCCCCAGAGTTGCAATTAATAAGAGCACTCAAGAACTAACTTAAGGAATTTCTCACAGGGTGTGGTTTCTTTAGTATGAAAGTATGCATACACTTTGGCTATTTTGCTTTAAATCATTGACAAAAGTTTCAGTAGTCTTTTTTTTTTTTCTTCTTCTTCTTCTTTTTATTTTTTACAGAAATCATTACTGTAGTGGGAAGGGTATAGCTCAGTAGTAGAGCATGCAGGAGGCCCTAGGTTCAATCCCCAGTACCTCTATTAAAACAAACAAACAAACAAACAAACAAACAAAATTACCCTCAAAAAATATATTACAGAAAACATTAAAAAACTGTGATTGACTCCAGCAGTTTTTCATGAGAAGGGAATAACAAGTTGTCTGGATTAGAATATTTACAAAACAGTTGAGGTAGCATGGATCTTTATCTTAAAACCCTGTTTCAAACTCTTGGATTAAAAAAAAAAGCAACCTTGATATGGTGGCTAGTGAAATATGATTTTAAAAGTGTCTCAAGTTTTGGGAATGTCATTATATATGTCTTACATTTTATTAAAGTACCCCTGTTGAGTTAGTTCAATTTTTAAAGTTTATATTTTTTCCCATCACAATATCTTTAATTATCTGACTACAAAATCTGATGAAATCTGGAGTTTTGATAGAATTGTAATACTTTTTTTTAAAGGATTTAAAATAAATTTGTGGATTAGATATTGATCTCTGGTTAACATGGGAAACTTGTTGAATTATACCTGTTTTTTCCTTTTTTCGGTTTTATTAGGTAGAATTATTATATTTTGACTGCACATATACATCATATTGCATGTAAATCATATATACGGTATACTGCACATTTTTTTAGTTTACATACATTTACTGATTATTGTTTCTAAGACCAGAGCTTTAGCTTTTTAAACTTAAAATAGTTATCAAAGGAATAAAGCCGACTACAAAGTAATAAGCAACAGAATGCAGTAATCCAATCATAAAGGACAGTCAAATATGTTTACACATATTCAAGAAATCAGTAATACTTTTAAGTCATTTTTCTTATGTGTTCCTGGCCCCTTTCCTTATGGATTTTACCATTCTTCATTGGATGCCTATTTTACGGGCTAGTTAAGAAAAGGTGGCACTTTGAAATTAGTATTTAGCCCTTTGATAAACCTCTAACCCATAAAATTGCTTTTGGTTCTCTTATTTTTTACCAGTACCAGAAATAAGATAGATCTCTCTTTTTCTTTCTAGATACCTACCTGTCTACATATCTGTCTATTTACACATCTATCTATCCAAATTCACTGCTAGTAAAATTGCTCGAAGAACATTATTGCTATTATTCAATTGCTTTTCAAAAAATCTCTTAAGATTTCTACAATTGAACCATTTTATTTTAAAGAGGGATCCTATTATGCTTCTGGCAGAAATGGGTACTATTTCTAGGTCATGAGGAACATATTAAACATACCCAGATCTCTTATACAATTTCAAAGTACTGTTGAACAGTAAGTGAATGACTTGAACTTTGTGAGCCTTCTTTTCTCATTGGTAAATCTGGATTATAATACCCCTTGGTTTATAAGGATTAAAGGAGAATGTTATGGGTACACAATAATTGAGGATTAAATGAGAATAATGCTTAGTACAGGTACTGGTGCAGAATAAATGCTTCGTTGTACTTAGAGATTATCATCATCATCATCATCATATATTGTGCTATGTAAAGAATAAATGGTGCAAGTTATGTTGCTACATCTAGGGCTGTCTGGCACAGAGTGAGCTCTCTGCATTGGTAGCTTACTAGCATTATCACCACCATCACCATCCCTAACCATTGGCACTTTCTCAGTACATAAAGTCCCAAATTTTATTCTCTGAATCATAAATAAAATTATCTAAGTAGAGAAATAAGTCAGTGGCTATGCACTGATTTTTATAGTTCCCTTTAATTTTTGCATGGTGACTTGAAAGTCTTCTGTCAATTGCCTTCCCTTTGCCAGTATAAGCTGCTTTTGTTTATGGCCTGTCTGGATACTTAAATAAAAATTAGAAAATGAAAAATTTTAAAAACAAAAGCTTGGATTGCACCCACCATGGCATTTAGTGCGATTAGGCTGAATTTGGCTCCTACTTGTCTACTAATAGTCAGTGCATCTGACACATTGGCAGTAGGTTTTTCCAGCACAAATGTTCGTGCTTTGTAATATTTTGTACTTAGTGTGTGGACATATTTGTTATGTGTTACTTTTTTTTCTGGCAGTACCATAAGGGGATGAAAGTGTGACTAAAAATGTAGGAAACAAGGAAAGCATGAGTAAAATATTTGTGTCTTTCTTCCCTATTTGCTTATGTCCGTATTGTCCATATTAGTGTGTACAGTCCACTGACCTAAAGTGGAAATAATAGGGTGTTTATGCATAATCAAAATCATGTTGTTTTTAGTCTAGTGTTATATATGTTTTATAGAACAAAAATTAGCTTTGAAAGAATTGAGGAATTGAATATGATACTCCATGCACTGTTACCCTGTGGACATGCCATCTTCAGTCATGCCTATTCCCTCTATATGAAATTCTTTTCTTTCTCTTTGATCTTTAACCATCTCCCTCTGATTCACATGACAAGCTCCTAATTATCTTTCAAGATTCAGCTTTAAGGCTCATTATATCCTAAAGAGGCCCTTCTGTGCTGTTACTCTTTGCCTGGCCAGGCAGAATTAGAGAGGCCCCTCTCTGCTCCTGTAGCCTACCTTCCACACTTCTATTTTGGCACTTAGCCTATTATATTGTTATTGATTATTTGCCTGAAGCAAAATAGAAGTATGAACTGGGGAGGAATGTTTCTTTTTGAATGTGTCTTTGTTGTTGTAGTATGGTGACTGGTTTGTGATGTACAATAAATAATTGTTTCAGGAAATAATGCATGCTAACTGTAATTGTTAATAAGGTATCTTTTGTGTATCCAGAAATCACTTGTAATGTAACATCATTTCCCTACGTTTCAAACTAGTAATTGTAAAAACTAATGGTAATCTTACTATATTTGAATTTTAAGTCACTAAGAGACTAAATTTCCAAGGGTCAAATTGAAATTGTTGTGATAGGTTTGTCTTTTGGGAAATGATGGGATAGCCTGAGCACCTGGTTATTAAGGTGGATACCTGCCTTTGGAGGTCACAGAGCATTAGGAATAGAGAAACCCAGTCCTGCCAAATATGCCGGATATTCCAAATCTCATTGAATCTGCTTGATGTTTTTTAAACCTTACTTTGAAGAAGGGAGGGTAACCTACGTTTTTTATAATAACCTAAATAAGCCATTCATTGCCATCTGGCTGATTTCATATGGCCCCCCAATTTAGGACCTGCTATCCATCAATCTCCCTTACTGTGACAGTAGGGCAGTGGGAAGGAGAAATGCCTATTTGCTTTCCAGTTATAGCTTTGTTTTCATTGTCAAAAAAATACAGATTCTCTGATTTGTTTATGGTAATAGCAGTTTTCTTTTAGGGGAAATGTTTTCTTTCAGGGGAATGATAACTTAGGTCACTAATAACTTAAAAAAAGTTGAGAAGGCTATAGTATAATGTAGATAAATAAGCATGGTACCTTTATTTTGACTTTATCTCAAGGTGCTTAAGGAATGTAAGTATGCTTTATTAATAATACTGATCACTACTTAAACATTCTAAGTTTTTTTTTAATCTTTTTTTTTTTTTTTTTTTTTTTTTTTTTGCCATCCAGGGAAAATTCTACCATTCAAGACTCATTTCTATTAGGATTCAGTACTTCATGTTGTATACCTTATTTGGTAGTAGATAAATTATTTAACAATGCTGTCTTAAAATAATTTTGAAAAAAGTATTTCATTTCCAATCTTCTGATTGAGGAAAATTGTTAAGAAGGTAATACATGTTTTGGATAAAGATAGACCTTTTAATTAACAGGATTTAGTTAGTTCAACCTGTATCTCTATAAATGATAATCTCATTTAACTCTAGGTACCTTAAGTTCCTGATACATCTTCTCTTCTCCAGGAAGAAAAATAAGTAATTTACTGCTATTTTAAAACAGTTGATTCAGGGACCTAGAAAAGATGAAAGACAAAAGTCTCTTCAGGATATTGATTCTACTTTGGGACACCTGAAATTTCCATAGCCTATGCTAGCTAGATAAGTATGAGTCAAGTCCTTGTAGAGAAAGCGGATATTCTCTGCACATGTTTCTCTCTATTATGAAACACCCTAACATTTGTTCTAATTCTGTTTCATGGAAAATCAGGAATCACAACCTATAAATCTCTTAAAAGTCTGCCAATAAAATATGAATTATTATTTTAATTCTCACTGAGGTTGACTTTAGAAATTCTTTTTATCTTTATGTCATGTTGGTTATCTTGCCATACCACCTGTCCTCTGGTGTGCTAATTCTAGCTGAGAGTTGCTATCTTGAGAGTTTATTTGCTGCTCATAAGATGACCCTAACTCTATATTAGTGTTTTGAATAGACTTACGATTTATATTTTATCACATATCATTTTGGCATTGTTGATGAGGATATAGGGTAATAAATCTTGTCTAACTGTCACTACATTATATCTAAAATAGAAGACAAAATCAGTGGAACTTAGGTATATCAGTTTATGCATGTGGGCTTTTCAGTTTACTTTGATTTGAGGATCTATTTCAGCTCTGATACTCTAAAATGGTCCTTTTTCCCCCTCCTTTGCTTGATTTTGTATGGATTTATAAACTGTTTACTTGAGATTTGTGATTTCCAAGTCATAGTTTTGAAGAGAAAAGTCTAAAAGTATATTGATTCTAGGAAAAGGAGATGAGAAGATTTGCCCAAGAACATGAAACTGTAGGGAGTTTATTAGTTTATTAGGGCTGCTGTAATAAAGTGCCAAAAACTAGGAGGCTTAGACAACAGAAACTTACTGTCTCTCAGTTCTGGAAACCACAAGTCCCAGATCAAGCTGTTGGGTTTTTTTTTTTATGATCTTTGAGGGAGCAGTTTGTTCCAGGACTTTCTCTTAGGCTAATAGATGGCTGTCTTTTCTCTGTGTCTCTTTCTGTGAATATCCCTTTATATTTTGTCTCTATGTCAAGATTTCCTCTTATAAGGATACCAGTCATATTGGATTTTGCTCTATCCTAATAACCTCATTTTAATTTGATTATCTTTGTAAAGATCCTATCTCCAAATAAGGTTACATTTTGAGGTACTAGGAGTTAAGACTTCAACAGAGAAATTTTGGTAGGGGACACAATTCAACACATAAAAGGAAGGAGAAGTTGCACTTCAGAAAAAGCAAACTAGACTTTTTTTCCCTAGTAAGGCTGTAGCTGCTAGTTAAAGTTAATTTTTAAAATATGAATCATTTCTCTTGGTATCCATGGTACATTATAGGAGATTAATAAAATATATTTTGTCATAGGCTCAGTAGTTTTAATGTGTCTGAAGGTAAGACATGTATGATTAATAAATAAAATTGTTACATATATGTGCAATTTTGACAGTTCATGCAAGGAAGTTCTTAAAGAATATCTTTGAATAATTTAGTGTAAAAATTGTACCATTTTACTATCATAAGCAATATATGTGTGCCTTTGTTTCCTTTGACTGTTATTTAAAAATTTCCTTCTTTGATTAATTCTGATCTATTTGCTCAACAAAAAACATACATTCTAACTTATATAACATGAAATTAGCCATGTTGTATCATCAATCACCTATTTAACTTGGACTGTGAGCTTGAAGAACATTATTAATCATTTACTTCGCACATTTTATAATAACGAAATAGGTGCCTGAAGCAGAGAAGAAATTTACCAAATTACTATGCAATTAGTAGAAAATGTAGGACAAGAACTGAAAAATTACAGAAAAAAATTCAACAAATTTTACAACTTTAAATGACCTTTGAGTTCATCAGCTCTGTAATTTTCCAGATAAGGAGCTAAGGCTCAGAGAAGTTGAATAGTTTGTCAAAGTCATATAGTTAGTTCAGTAGTAGAAAAAATATTAAAATGCACACTTAACTGGTGCACTCATTTCTAAATCAAGTCCAGCAAGATTAGTGTCAAGGGATGTTTTAGGGGCCATTAGGTGGCCTGCACTGATCTTCATCACCCCTTCTTAGAAATAACCCTACATATAACTACTAAAAAAAGTTAAGCAGATACATACATAGGTAGGAAAATTAGGGATAGTATCTACAATCTTTAGACTACTGAGGTCAAGCTCAATTTGTACTACTGTTGAAACAAGGAGCCCAGCATTAGGAAGAGAAATACATTAAAGTTTAAGGACAAGACTCTCTGTTCTGCTATCATCTATATACCCAGTTAGACTGGTACTCCTCAGCCCTTCTGGAGCTTCTACTGAATTCACCAGTCTTCCAAACACCTTTCTTTTCAAGGCAGGAAGTAAATTAGGTTGAATTATTAATTTGTTCTATTGTGGTTTTTCTATTTACTATGGTGCCTTATATTTTCCCTCACTCAAGTTTCATTTATCTTTTAATCTACCTAATTACATCATTAGTGTATTATCTGACTTTATTTAAAAACTTCCTTTTCTATCAGCATGTAATCGTCTCTCCTTTTATTTTTAATCTTTTTGCATGGTCCCATACAAAATCTTTATAAACATTTCTAAGACTTCTCCAGCAAAACATGCTCAAACAAGCAAACAACAAAATAAAATAATAACTATGATAATTTTAAAAAGTCTATATACCATCCTACCCTTCTGTCTATTCTCTTCTGATACTTTTTTGTCAAATCATACTAACAATTTAGAACTAAATTTATTCTTCATCTTTAGTGGATTCCAATTCCTTTCTTTCCTACTATCGTGTAGAACAAATTTTTGATAAATTTGAAACAGTAGAAGAAGGGCATTGTGAAATAATTGCTTACATTCATAGTTAAGGCTCTGAGGAATTGAGAAATTGTACAGTGGTTATACACTTAACAAGTGATGAAGTCAGAATTCTGTAACAAGGAATTTTTCCATTGTTTATGTTAGTCTCACTATAGTAAGTTAAGGCAAAGGCGTTAACTAAATGTCTTAGTCTGCTTGGGCTCATGTAGCAGTCATACCATAGACTGGGTGACTGATAAACAACAGAAGTTTATTTCTCTCAGTTCTGGCAGCTGAGGACCCCAAGATCAGGGTGCTGGCACATATGTTGTTTGATGAGGACCCGCTTCTTGGTTCATAGTGGGTCATATTTTTGCTGTATTCTCTCATGGTCGAAATGGGAGGTAATCTCTCTTAGGTCTTTTTTATTAGGACACTAATCTCATTCACCAGGGCTCTGCTCTCATGATTTAATTACCCCAAAGGCCCCCACCTCCAGATATGATCACATTGGTGACTGAGTTTCAACATTCGGATTTGGCAGGAAGAGGGACACGAACACTCAGACTGGAGCACTATGATTGCTGGTTCCTCCATGGTGCCCTGCACTGCATTCAATTCTGTAAAGAATAATCATTGTTCTCCTCTTCCTTCTTTAATTCTTTTTGTTTTCCCTTCATGTTTGCTTCTTCTGTTTTTAACCCCTTCTCCCAAAAGTGAATCTAATCCTTAGGAAAGTCCTTGGCTACCTTATCTTCTCTAGAATAGTATTTTTGTCAATCTATAGATATGACTGATGATTGAGTCAGAAAAAACAATTTAATGGATTCAGACTAGAATTATTTTAATGAACTAGTATAGAATAGAGTGAACTTCATATAAAGAGCATTGGTATTATTTGGGAAGACTTCCATTTCCACTGTGTGTGTGTGTGTGTGTGTGTGTGTATGTGTTTTGTATTGGGTTAAAGATAATAATGTATTTATTATTATGTGTCAAGGTCAAAAAAGTTTCAGAAACATTTCCCTGTTTAGATTGTCTTCCTTGGTAGTTTAAAAAACAAAAGCTTTATTTATATGTAGTTTACATGCCATAAAATTTATCCTCATAAAATACACAGTTCAATGGTTTTGGTATGTTTACAGAATTGTGCAACTAACACCACAGTCCAGAACTGAGAATATTTTCATCATCACAAAAAGAAAAACTATACCTATTAGGAGTCATTCACCATTTTTCCTTTAAATTCCCAAGTGCTAGGCAGTACTAATCTACCTTCTGTCTCTATAGATGTGCCTATCTAGATATTTAATATAAATAGAATAATACAATATGTTGTATTTTATTACTAGCTTCTTTTACTTGGCGTAGGGTTTTCAAGGTCCATGTAAATTATAGAATGTAACAATTAAATTTTTTGTTTTAATTTTTCTGTTGAGGTGAAAGTCACATTGCATAAAATTAACCATTTAAAATTGTATACTTATATGTCATTTAATACATTCACAATGATGTGCAGTGACCACATATATCAAGTTCTAAAATCTTTTTGTCACCTCCTTCATTCTATATTATTGCTGAAAGATCTTCAAATGTATGAACATACCACATTTTGTTTATCATTCATCAGTTGATGGACATTTGGATTGTTTTCATTTTTGTCTATTATTGCTGCTATGAACATTTGTATACAAGTTTTTGTTGGAAACCTTTTTAAACTCATGGACTTCATTTTTAATTCAGATAGTAATCAGTTATGTTCCTCAAGATTGATTTATATAAATACTTGAGGTTTAAGGGCTAGTTACTTAGTCTTTTTCTATGTAAAGACTTCCCTTAAAATGAACTTATCTTTGTCTCCCTCCCCACCAACTTGAATACTCCTGATTGTTTCTTTTTCTGCTACTAATACAGCTGTCCCTATCAACTTAGATACCATCCCATTCTTTTTCTCACATCCTAAAAGTCAAAAGAATTTGAACTGATTTCTACAAGTCTCTTTGAGTTATACTCTCTATCTTTATTAACATGGTCATTTCTTCTTATCCTGGTGGTTATAATTATCACCTTGTTATTCTTTCTTTTTCTCTGAATTCTCTCAAATCCATCTCACTCATCTCAAGCAGATTATATTTTCTAACATGCCGTTATAACCAAATCAAGACTCCCCTCAAAGATAACACTGCCTCATCTCTGAAACAGCTCCCTGTCTCTCATGGTCTGTGTCCCCTGTGTCCTGCGCCTATTGATGGTAGTGCTGTCAGCCAGGAACACTGGAGACATTCTATGGAACCTGTGTTATCTGTAGTGAACCCCCCCACCCCCAGACATTTCTGCCACTGAGGCTGTTGTAGTAGCTGGACTGACCCTTGTGGTTCTTACTATGATTTCAGGATACACTTCAGTAAAAACTTTCAAGGAACTTTAACAACAGGATTTTTTATTTGCAGGTCCTGCAGGGTACACAGCATGCCCAATGGCCACACAAGGAGGTTGTGGGTAGAAAGAGAGAAAAGGCATGGGCCTGGGGTTCTGCCTTTATTAGTATCTGAGGGCAGGGTGTCTGGGGTTTCTTGGGTTCACTCTTACTGGCTAAGTTGAAGTATAAAAGTAGGAATTAGGGCTCAGGAAGGGAGAAGCAGGGTAACTCCAGAGGTCAGTTTTCTAGGTTACCAAGGGCTTTGTGAAAGAGGGACCTTCCTGGTGGGGTGGCCTAGTTCCTTATCAGGTTGTTTTGCTATTGACTGTGTCCCATAGCTGGCAGTGTTTATTCAAGGTAATGGGTACCTCAGCAATCAAGTTTAGTATCAGGCACTTACACTACAGTTAGAAAGCTTAATGTCAGGAACTTACACTGCAGTCTATTAGATTTTTCGCCATAATACTTCCCCCTAATGGATACAACATAAATTTATGGTTCATTTTCTGTCTCTCCCATTCAGAAACTGAGCTGCATGTGGGTAGAGATTGTTTTCTGTTAGTTTACTGCTGTCCTCCAGGTTTTTGGATTACATGTAGGAGCTCAATAAGTATTTGTTGAATGAAGAAGAAAAAAACTAACCCAGTACTCTTTTCAACATAACCTTATTCACTAGTAACATGTATTGTTTTTTGTCTTACTTACAACTGTAGCTATAGCCAGACTAGACTGAATGAACATATGTTATCTTACCTCTGCATTTATTTCAGTTTAAACCAAATGGAGAAATGGGTGAGAATTAAAATGATTGAGGCTGCAGTACAGTGACTCAGGATTATGGGGAAAGGTTGATCAAAGTGATTCTGAAGTGAAGGTTATCTCAAGACATCTTTCAGCAGTGAAGACACAAAAGGATGTAAGATATGATCTGAAAAAAAAGCATGAAAACGAAAGGAGATTTGCATTGAAGCAGAGACCACAAACATAAAATACTACATTTGCAGACATCAAGGCAATTAGAGGACTCAGATCTGAGGAGTGTACAGGTTTGGGGCAGCATGGTGGCATATAGTTATTTTATTGGATGCCTGTGTGTACTTAGGGCCCCCAGATAGCTCTCTATGCCTTTATTTATACCCTTTCATCTACCAGAAATGATTTTGTATATATTTCTTATATTCACTTAAAACTCCAGCAGTATTGAAACATACTAGATATGTCATTTTGATGCAGTGCTTATTATGTGCCTGGCACTATGTTTGACAATTAATTTAATTCCTATGAAGGAGGTTCAAATTATTATCCTCATTTAATACAGAAGAAAACTACTACTTAAAAAGTTTGAGAAAGTTGCTCATGAATAAATAGCTTTTGGATAGGAACCATAAACATTTATATTCATTACATTCATAGTCATCTCCCAGAGAATAAAGCTTATTTCTTGGCATATAATACAACTCAACAGCTGTTTGTTGAATGAATGGCTCAGTAGATAGATAAATAAATTGTATTAACTTACAAAAAAATAATAAGAGGTTCACATCAGATGATTTTTCCCAAATGAACTGTTTTGAGTTTTTTTGAAGATTTTAAAAATATTTAAGAGAGTTTTCAAAAATTCTCTTGGCTTGTTTTAAGTCCTTTTTCTTGGCAAAACTTGCTTTAATACATTTAGTGTTACAGTAAACAAGCCCATAAACCGTACAAAACACTATAATTATGCAATTTACCACTTTTTTAAAAGTGAAAATATTATTTCAGTGGGCTTACATTTTCTCTACAGAAACTGACCAGGGGACCACCAGTACAGAAGAGACTTCAGCTCTCCAAAATCGTATCTTTGCAGTTACTTTTCCTTGTGTCATTTTTTTGCTTCAGTAAAAACCACAATTCATTCAGCTTTACATAGTCTTCTATTTCGTTTTGTGAACCAGTTTATAGTTTAGTATGTCCTTGGACTTAGAAGTTAAAATTCCTAGTTTATCCAGATGTTGTAGTGTGAGAAAAGAAATACAGTTTTAAATGCATATGCTTTTAAAAAGAGCAATTTATCAGACAATGTGAATTATCTAAAAGAATACAGATTAATCCCTTTTTTAATATATACATTGAAAAATACATTTCCCAGTCATAGAAAATTTAAACCATGTGACTTGTGATATTTATGGCAATGTGATATCTCAAAATAGTATAAATTAAACAACATGCCAGCAACTTGCGATTAATAAAAACCTCACTTACTTATTTCACAGTTTTCCCCCATAAATTGCACTGCATTAATTTCTATCATGTGAAATTAAATACTGCAGAGATTTGTAAGTATTACAAATGTGAAAATTTTGTGTGCTCTCAAGGCCCCATTCTGTGATCTACTTCACCTTTGAGACCACCCAAATAGATGCGTGACACTTTGAGTCTCTAAACATCTTTATATAAATGATCATCTTTTGCCAAAAGTTCAGATTTTTTGTGGCGAATTCTTACTGCATTTCTGAAATAAGAATATAGGACCAAAATAACAGTTATTTATTACTGAACAAACTAGAGATATAAAGGCACTTATTCAATAAGGGCATGCTAAGCATGGTGTTAGGTATTGGGATCTGGTGGGATCTGTTCTATTGTATTTGAAAAAATAACTTCATAAAATAAATTTAATGTATAATTTCAGTTGGCCCTAGTATTTTATAATCTTGAATATTCTAGGGTTTCAGATTTTCTCTCACTTTCTTCCAAATATGAGCTATTGATTAGTGAAATTGGATTTAAATGTTATCATTATAGTACATAGATTTTAATTATATCTGCATCCTGGCTCCCTGGAGAGGAAACATTTTATTTTTATTTTTAAATTTTCAAGTGCCTGAACGTATATCGTACATGGTAAATAGACATTTAATACATATTGAATAAGTGAGTGATTGAATGAACATATATCTGTTTCTAGATTTTCCCTTTTCCCTACTCTTCATTTCAGGAAAATTCCTTATATTCATAATATGATACGAGTTTTTTCCTAAATTAATATTCAAGTAATAGTAAATTATGTTTCTGTTAAATAGAAATCAAATCATTCATATTTTCCCACAAATTTCTGAACTAGAATAGAATCTCTTTTAGGAGTGACTTTGTATTAAAAAACTGTTAAATTAAAATTGATAAATATAAAGAATTTTTAAAAATATCTCTACTGACTTGTATTCAATAGATATCTATAGAAAATTTACTCAGTTGCATTCACTTGACAGATGTAAAACATAACCAAAGAAAACATTAAATGTGAAAGCTAATTATTATTCACACTTTATTATATAATGATAGTTGATTTTTTTTTAATAACCAATGGTATCTTTTTGTTAAAAGTTCGTGTGGGGTAAAAAACAGTACAAAACTTTGGCCAAATAAGTGTATAAATAAGAAAAATAAACACTTAAAAGTGCATTAATGGTATTTTTTAAACTCTTTAAAGTGAAATATATTCATTCGCAAACCAACTGGCCTCTATCCTTCAACCTAACTCTATTTTATGACTAAGGCATTTACTGGTAACCAGTCACCTTGAAAGCATACTTCAGATCAAACCAAGAAAAATAGTGTAGCTTCATCAGACCTAAACCATCAGCAGTACTAGAAAAATAACTTAAAAATTCACATTTTTACAAGGCAGCCATATGTATGTGTGTGTCTGTGTGATTTGTGATCCTTGTATATATTGAGAGAGCAAGCATAAATAAATGTAATAATTGCAATAAGGTGTATGGGTATAGTCATTTGTCAATATCAGTGTCACTTTAGAACTTTAATAACTAACTTCAAATTTTAGCTTTTAAATAACTTGGCAGAATGCCTTCTGAAATCATTTTATCAAGTCATTAAACAAGGTAATAAAAAAATCTTCCTTAAATATTAAGAACAAAATCTTGTTTAAAGAATAGTGAAATATATCAACATGAAAAAGAATATATACGTGTGTCTGTATGGAACTGAATCACTCTGCTATACATCAGAGACTAACACAGCATTGTAAATCGACTATACTTCAATTAGAAAAAAAAAAAGAATAGTGAAATATATCAACCATAGTCAACATTAAACGAGGATCTTGGAAGTACCAGAGGATACAAAGTGATAAATATGAAAATAGATGATCAGCTGGATATAATTCAAGTTTAATTCAGTGACTCCAGTATGGTTGACAAGAAGATAGGTCAACTTGGGAAATAATTTTGAACTTTCATATTTTTAATGATGGATTTTTCTCTTGGAGTTTGGCAAACTTCTAGGTATTAAAAGGATTCTTTCATTAAAAACAACTTTCATTTTTTTCTTGTAATCCTGAAGTCCTGAAATGACAGTTTGGAGACTTAAAATCTGCAAGATATCTTTGCCCACATAAACTATTTTTAGAAATAGAGAGATTGGCAAATTTGTTATTAGTGTAACTCCATATATTATTCGTTACTAATATTAGAAGCCTCCTCTATATTTTTGTTAAATTTGAATACATCTGGAGGGAGGGTGTAGCTCATGATAGAGTGCATGGTAGGGCATGTGCTTAGCATGCATGAGGTCCTGGGTTCAATCCCCAGTACTGCCATTAAATAAATAAACCAGTCAAACCTAATTACCCCCCTCCACACACACACACACACACAAAATATACAGTGCTATATGTCAGTTATACCTCAGTAAACTGGAAGGCATTTTTTTTTGAAGTATTGAATACATCTTACAGCTGCATTCTCAAGAATATGTATTACATTCTATGCCAATTAAATCAAAGATCTGAACACCTACTCTTTACAAATGTCAACATTTTCTTTTTATCAATCTATTTAAACATACTTGTAAAGTGGTAATGTTTGATTGAAGTGGGAAAAATAATGCACTTTATTCCTTCATTCTTTTTTGGTATGAATCACAGAAAGCCATTTGTGAATGTAATCATTCTTTCTGCTCTCCCCTCCAACAACTTCTGATTCAAGTAATGTCTGTAATAATATGTTTTCTGAAGCTTTCTCTACTAAGAGTTTGAGCAAGACTTAATGAAATCATTTATTTTGAATAACATTGAACATTATAAGATTTTAAACTTGTGTTTTAGTAATTTTAAAAACAATCTTGCTAAAATCATTTTAGACATTCCCAACTTTCTTGGGTAAATCAGAGACAGATACATTGTTCAAGCTGCAGTTGGTGAAACTGTGCTGTTTTCTCTCATAGTATCATATTTTGTTTTGTTTCCATCAGAGTTCTTATGATTATTTGTGGGTTATTTAATCATTTGTATGTTTAATTGTTTTCGATGTTTATCCCTTTCTCCCATCTGCTTTGTGAATTCTGTAAGGTCATAAATCAGTATTTTACTGGCCATTGAATACCCATAACTTGGAATGGTGTCTGGCACTTTCTTTAATTCTTAATTTATATTTGCTGAATGAATAGATTTAAGTTCATCACTAATATGAAGGATTGATATTCATCATTCAGACATATCAGAGTATGTATTTCTCAACCATCACTTTGAAAATTCGTTTTTATTTCACAACTTATTTGTTTAATGATTTGAAGAAACATTGATGTAGATGTTTAGAACTTTGAGTATAATCTCTTTCAAGAAACTTGCTGTGTGGCCCTGAAAATGTATTATATAAATGTATTCTGTTAAATTTTTTTGTAGGTGGGAAAATTTTACTAACCTCAATGGTATATTTTGTGGTTGATTTGAACAAATATAGTAGAGTGCTATACATGCCCTCTGTCATTTCATGACATGTTTTCCACTTACACAAATAATCCTGAATATAACCTTTTTCATCCATTTCCTGTGATTTTTAAAAATTTAGTTTTTGAATTCAATTCATATGGCTTTTGAAACTTAAGTGTGTGAGATGCTTTTCTCTTTTTCAGAATATTTTTGTTGCTTTTATTTTTGTTAGAGAAGAGAAAAATCTATTCAGAATTTTTCTGGTGGCTTTGCTTCAAAGCTTGGAAGAGTTGAGGGTTCACTTCTGAACCAGCCCAGCATATTTCACTTTCAGTCAAAAGATCTTCATTAGTGTCCAGAATTATCCAGTGTGTTCTTGTTTTTTTGTTTGTTTTGTCTAGAATTTATGGTTTCATTTTGGCTAGCTTATTTCACATTCTGATAGTTTTTTTTCATGCTTTGGAGAAAAATTTGTCATTAAGTATTTACAAAAACAAAACAAAAAAACTGTCTGGCTAGTCTTCCTATCCTACAGTTTATGTTTGGCAAATTTGGCAAACATCTAAACTTTTCATAGGCTGAGGGATTTGGTTGGCTAATACATTCCTCATTTACTGATATCACTAAATGGAAATTAACTGTATTTAAAGTCAGGACTTATGTTCAGTATTTAGTGTTTAGTCAGTTTCTTGATGAAAATGTATTTGTTTGAAAACATTGCTAATAACAATAATAATAAACATTGCTAATTATTTTATCCACCAGGAATAAAATAAAGAAGAAGCATTTCATTTTGCAAGCAGCACCATCAATTTGCAAACTTATTCCTAACAAATACATTCTAGTGGGATGAATGTTAACTTTTAGCTGCTATAAATAGGTAATAGGAAACGTTGGCTAGAAATCATATCAGTGTGGATTTGTCTGGCTCTTTATGGTTAGATTTATTTTTCTAATCTCAGGTGCATTACTCAGACACTAATGTTCAACACTGGGCGAGTTTATATATATGAAAGCTGTTGTAAAGCTTATGGATAAAGGATTTATAAACACTGTTGTATATGTTTTTCAACATTGAAGATTACCAGAGAGGTTATTACAAGGTCTTTTCTGCAGAAGATTTATGCTGCTGAATTAGACAGAGTCTTAACATTGCTTTCCTTAAGGATAAAACAAAACAAAAATTTGTAAGCCACTGAAAGCTCTTTATCCTTTCCAACGAGTAGAGTGTGTTTGGGAAGTGGGAGGAGGGAAAGGATGCGAGTGCTGCTGGTGTACTTCTCAATAGTATATTCAGTGCAGTAGAGAGTTTATTCACTGTTTAAGAATTCCTTCCCTTCAAAATTAAGTATTGTTTAGTCTTAACCTGTGTCATTACTGTTTATTCAACACATATTTATCCTCTAGATTTCTTGTATATCTCTTGTTAAAATCCCTATGACTACAGATTTTCTCTGTTGTATGACAAGAGTAACATAAACCTTAAATTCAGTGATTTGCAATAAAGAAAACTATATATTTATATACTGCAATAAAGTATAATGACAGCATTTGAAAATTAATGCCACATTTTCAAATTAAAGTCTTGACTTTCCATCTTACTGCAGTAGATTTTCACACAAAGGAAGTTTTCGTATTAGTTTTTCTGATATAATATTAAAGTGTATTAAAATGTTAGGAAATAAATCTTAAAATTCTCAAACTAATAATAGTATGCTATTATGGTTTGTGCTATTTAAAAGAAAATCCCCTGTCAGACACAGTAAATGGAATATTTAACTTTCATTTCTTATTCAGAAATTAGACTTCATTTCACCAAAGGAATGGCAACCCATAGGCTTTATATTATTGATAATTAGTGTGATATTTTCATATTGCCTTATGTATATCCTGACAGAACCCCCCTTCCTTTGTTCTCCCTGTGTGACACACAAGGAGAGTCATTGCTTCTTTTTTCTCACCTATATGACTTTCTGGTTCATGCCTCCCAGCATTACCACTTTGAGCTAAGCCATATTTTCTTGGTATACTAAACGGGGGTGATAATATTAACAAGATTTATAGTTTGGAGTTTGAAATACAATGATACTTTTTAAAAACTGAAATGATATTTTAAAGCACTAGATGTGTATAAGCAATTACCATCATCATATTACTGCAATATTTTTCTCATTAATTCCTAGACTCTGTTATCTTTCACTCCAATCTGAATAATATATTTTAAGCTTGTGAAGATTAATTTCATTAATATTATTATTATGTTATTCCATTATGCTGTAATCTTCCATTGCCCTGTATAATTTGGGCTATATTCTCAATCTGATTTTAAGGCTCTTTTGATTTCACTACTATTTAATTCTGTCTTTGTACTCCTGCATCTCTTGGGAATATATCTTTCCCCCCCCATGTTTATTGAGATAATTGATGTGTAATATTGTATATTTTAAGGTGTATAACATGTTGATTTGATACACATATATGTTGTGAAATGATTACTACAGTAGAGTTAGTTAACACCTTCATCACCTCAGATAATTGCCATTTATTTTTGTGGTGAGAACATTTAAGGTCAACTCTTGTAGCACCTTTCAAGTATATAATACAGTTTGGTTGACTGTAATTACCATGCTATATATTAGATCTCCAGAACTTATTAAGTGTATAACTACTAGACATTTATACCTTTTGACCAACATCTCCCCATTTCCCTTATCCCCCAACCCCCAGCAACCACTATTCTAATCTCTGTTTCTATGAGTTTGACTATTTTAGATTCCATATAAAGTGATATCATACAGTATTTGTCTTTCTTTGTCTGACTTACATGACTTAGCATAATGTCCTCAAGGTTCATCACTGTTGTTACAAATGGCAAGAATTCCTTCTTTCACATGACTAAATAATATTCCTCTGTGTGTGTGTGTGTGTGTGTGTGTGTGTGTATCTGCTCTATCCATTCATCCCTCGATGGACACTTAGGTCCTTTCCATATCTTGGCTATTAAGAACAATACTGTAATGAACACGAGGGTACAGATAATTCTTCAGGATCCTCACTCAAGATACTGAATATAACTTTCTTTACTCAGAATTTCTTCCTGGAATAGTTATTATCTTTTTGCCCATGTTCACATAGTATTTCATCTTTTAAGGCTATCTCAAGTTTGCTTCCTTCAAAAATCTTTCTTGAGCACTGAAACGTGTAGCTTCATTACTTTTTCATCTGTTTTACACTTTCATCGTACTTCATGATGGTTAAGCTTTGCATAGGTGTGTGCGATCTCTCTGCGACTGTAAGCTTTTAGAGTGACATGGAGAAACTTAGGAAGAGTCTCAGTACTTTTGCTCTGGATCATCTGCCCGTCTGCCCTCCCCTGTCAGGAACTTTCACCCATCTGATCTTACCGTCGTTATTCTATAACCTTTGGTTTTAGGAATCATGGATACTGTCTTTTGGCTTTTGGGATTTTTGCCACACTCACATTGTTAGTCAGGGTTCTCCAGATTGTTTTCCAGTTTGGTTCACAAGGAATGAAATTTCTAAAACTGTGCCATGTTTCCATATCACAATTATCTATATTATCTATATGTAGATATATATATATATATTTATATTGAAGTGAGTGAGAGATTAATATAAAAATATTTAATATGAGAGACTGACTCACACAATTATAGAGGCTGAAAATTCCCATGATTTGCTATCTGCAAGTTGGAGGCACAGGAAACAAGTGATGTTCCAGTCCAAACTCAAAAACCTGAAAACTCAGGGAGCCTATGGTGTATGTCCCCATTGGAGTTCAGAAAGCCACTGGTAAAAGTCCAAAGGCCTGAGAACCAAGAGCACAATGTCAGAGGGCAGAAAATAAATATCCCAGCTTAGGCAGAAAGAAAATTTATACTTCCTCTGCCTTTTTCTTGTATTCAGGCCTTCAGCAGCCCTCCTAAATTGGTGAGGGTGCTCTTTGTTAGTCTTACAGAAAGAATCAAATGCTAATAATCTTTGCTAATCTTTTCCAGAGACACTCTCAGGGACATACTCAGAAATAATGTTTTTCCAGCTACCCAGGTGTTTCTTAGCCCAGTCACATTGATACACAAAATTAAACATCACACACATGAATGTTTATCATTTTCTTGATTTTGTGTGATACCTCTGAAGCTCCTTCTGCCACACTCTTGGAATCCCATTCTGTATAGAATAACTCCTAGGTCTAAGATAATCCCAAAGTGGAAAGGGAATTTAAACAACAACCATGTCTTATGTTTAATAACTCCCAGCAGCCACGTTGTAGCTGATAAATATGCATTTAGAAATTAAATTGCCATATCCCTTAAAATTTCTTTTGAATTGTATAATTCTTTTTACTGAATTCTTGTTTGTCTTGAAATTATAATTTTTACTCTTAGAACATTTTGAACAGCCAGTTTGGAGTTTCTGACATTTAGAAAAAGCCTGGGATAATTGCGGTATGTGAAACTTGACACAGTTTTAGAAATTTTATCCCTTATGAATATAATTGGAGGACAGTGTGGAATGTAATTTTATTAAATGTTGAAAACTTATAACAAGTAGATATGAATTCATTTATTCATACACTTGCTATGTTTTTAGGCAATCTCCACGTGGACAATTTAAAGGTCACCACTTTGTATATGTATCCTCAAAAAGTGTAATTAATGTTACCCTCATGCCAAAGCTTCATAAGTCAAAAGGAATAGCTTTATATTAATTGTTTTATGATAGTCCACTCATTAGAACATTTTTTCCGCTGTAATTTTGGTAATTCTAAATTTCACGCTTTTCTTTTTGACCTCAGAACATAATTGCCTTTGGTTATTCCTCCAGGGTGTTAATTTTAATTGTCACTGTGTTACACTTAATTAAATACTAAGATACTTAAATTATATATATTCTTTGTTGAAATAGACTTGCTGTAATTCAGTTTATTAGATGCTTAACTCGTAGTAGATGTACTTTTAAAGAAAGTAGATGATAGATTGATATTTCATTGGGTTTCCAGTGTTATTTTTGCTTTTAAGTATTTCAGACTAGATTTTTGGGGCACATATTTTAAAAGATGGATAAGTGTTGGCATGTAAAAAGGCACAGAAAAATATATACATTTAAAAATATCATGTCATAGGCTCCGCTGAAACTTAAAATTGGGAATATTTTCTTTTTGGCAGCATTTAAGTTATGAAGTATTTTTAAAAGGTATTGCTGATAATTTATTGTAGAAAAAAACCCACTTCCAGATATGTAAGTGTCCTTCTCTATAATTAAGAAACTCCTTTAAAATCATTAGCCTTGACTTAGAAATATTTTAATTTACTTCTTCATAAGGAACCAGATCTGTTTCCTTTTTCATTTTAAAGTTTTCAAAAGAGCCTTTTTTCCTTCTTATGATCATTGGTAGATAGGAGAAAATAATGTTTTTAGTACCTACTGGTAATCTATTTATAGTGCTGAAAACTGAGTATTTTTATATTATATATAATGTATGAGATATATGATTAAATAATAAAGTAAGATTAAAATATATTAAGAAAAAAAACTAATGGCCTAAATAATGTTTAAGCAAGAGGATGATGATATTAGACTATCAGTGTGGGTCCATTCATAATGTTTCTCTTTTACTGATTTGGTGATTCTTAAGTATCATCTAACAGTTTCAATGTCCACTCTTTAAACATTTTTCAGACTTAATTCTGCACTGTATTGGTAATATATAGCCCAAAACTTAGTAGCTTTAAACAAATACTTCTTTACCCTCTATGGATTCTTTAGGTTAGCAATCTGGGAGTAGTTTAGCTTGTTGATTCTGACTCAAGGTTTCTCCTAAGGTTGTAGTTACCCAAAGGAAGACTTTCTGGTAGCTGGACGGTCAGCCTCCAAGATGCCTCACTCTCCTCCTTGCCAGTTCATTCTGGCTGTCAGCAGAGTTCTTAGTTCCTTTTCTGAACTTCTCCATGGGCTGCTTGTTAATAAACTGCTCTTGGAAATAAATAATACACTCTCATTTCTACTAGGCTATGTCCATTAGAAGTGAGTCACTTAGTAAAGCCCACTATTCAGGGAGAAAGGGGATAATATTGGAGAACTATCAAAGGATTGTAAACACATTGTAAAATTATATATGTCCAGTGATTAAGTAATATGCTCTTCATTTCTTCAGTGTCCGCTGATATTCCAACTTCTGCATTCATTCTCTTCCACTCTATAGGCACTCCTTGAGCTACTTCATGTTTATTACCATGGTTTTAGCCTGAGTTCTAGACTCATGAGTGCAAATGAGGACTGAACATTTCTGAGTATTATCCTGACACCTTAAATTCAACGTGTTTAAAAACTTAATTACACTGGGTTAATTCCGTCAACCAACTAGCTGGCTGCTTGACTCCTAATCAGTGTTGAATCTTTCACTTATACTTATTTATATACTTTATCCTAGAATCCTATGTCTCAGATAGCACTTCCTTTTTGCATACTCCCTTCTAATGTCCTAGGGTTATCCTAGCAAGTCTCTGACCTCTGTTCCTTGGAATCCAGGAGGAATTTTTTTTTTTGCCTTACATTTAAATTTTTTTAATATAATTTTAAAGGTTACACTCTGGTTATGGTTATTACAAAATATTGACTATATTTCCCATGTTGTACAATACATCCTTGAAGCCTACCTTACATGCAGTAGTTTGTACCTCCCACTCCCCCGCACTGTACTGCCCCTTCTCTGCCTCACTGGTAACCACTAATTTGTTATCTGTATCTGTGAGTCTGATTTTTTTTGTTTCAATCATTTCTTGTACTTTTTAGATTTTGCATATTTGTGATATCATGCAGTATTTGTCTTTCTCTGTGTGACTTATTTCACTTAGCATAATGCTCTTCAGACCCATCCATGTTGCTGCAAATGGCAACATTTGTTCTTTTTTATGACTGAGTAATATTCCATTATATATATCACATCTTCTTTATCCCTTTGTCTGTTGATGGGCACTTAGGTTGCTTCCATATCTTGACAAATGTACATAATGCTGCTATGAACATTGGGGTGCATGTATTTTTTCAAATTTAGTGCTTTGGAGTTTTTTGGATATATATCCAGGAGTGAAATTGCTCTGTTACATGGTAGTTCTATTTTTAGTTTTCTGAGAAACCTCCATAATGTTTTCCACAGTGGCTGTACCAATTTACATTTCCACCGAGTGTAGGAAGATTCCCTTTTCTTCACATCCTCGCCAACGTTTGTTATTTTAATGATAGCCATTCTGATAGGTGTGAAATGATACCTCACTGGAGTTTTTATTTGCATTTCCCTGTTGATTAGCAATGTTGAGCATCTTTTTACGTGCCTGTTGGCCATCTTCACTTCCTTTTTAGAAAAAAAGTCTATTTAGTTCTGCCCTTTTTTTTTATTTCACTTAGGAGATGGATCCAAAAAGATAATTGCTGCTATTTTTGTCGATGAGTGTTCTGCCTATTTTTTCCCTCTAGGAGTTTTAGAGTATCCTGTCTTACATTTAGATCTTTAATCCATTTTGAGTTTATTTTTGTACACAGAGTTAGAGAATGTTCTAATTTCATTCTTTGCCTGTAGCTGTACAGGTTTCCTGGCATCACTTATTGAAAAGACTGTATTTTTCTATTGTGTATTCTTGCCTCCTTTGTCATAGATTAATTGGCCAAAGGGCATGGGTTTATTTCTGGGCTCTCTATCCTGTTCCATTGACCTCTATGTCTGTTTTCGTGCCATTGCCATACTTTTTTGATTACTGTAGCTTTTAATATAGTCTGAAGTCAGGGAGAGTGATTCTTCCAGCTCTGTTCTTGTTTCTAGAGACCATTTGGGATATTTTGTGTTTCTATACAAATTTTAAAATTATTTGTTCTAGTTCTGTGAAAAATGTCGTTGATATTTTGATAAGGATTTCTTTGAATCTGTAGATTGCCTTCAGTAGTATGGTCATTTTAACAATACTGATTCTTCCAGTCTAAGAACACATTATATCTTTCTATCTGTTTGTGTGGTCTTCAGTTTCTTTCATCAGTGTCTTACAGTTTTTGGAGTATAGGTATTTTGTCTGTTTAGGTATTTTATCCTTTTTGATATGATGGTAAAAGAGATTGTTTCCTTAGTTTCTCTTTCTGATACCTCACTGTTAGTGTACAGAAATGTGATAGATTTTTCTGTATATTAATTTTGTATCCTGCAACTTTATCCTGCAGGAGTAATCATTTTCCTGTTTGGTCTCTAGCTTTTAGCCTCCTGTCTCCATCCTCACCCCTCCATCTTTAGGTTAGTCTCTTTAGTTAGCATAACTCACAATTCACCAAGAATTTATAGCATTTTGAGTCAGTTGTCACCAAGCAGGATTACAGTAGGAAAGCCCGAGGAAAGACTTAAAAAAACAAGAGGTTTCAGCAATATAATGGCTGATGTCTCAGAAAAGGAAGAATGAATCGGAGTGATTTATACTGAATCATAAACAGGGAGCTATTTCTCTTGTTATTTAATCCTGGGTCAGGAGCGCTTTTAGTTAGGCATGTGTTTGACATGGAACTTGGACACATCCTGAGTTTCTGGCCATCTTTAGCAGAGAAGCTCAATTTCATTTGTGTCTCCATAGTCCCATGGTCAATGGGTAGTTCCAAAGTACAACATCTTACCAGAAGTCTACCAGATTCCACATCTAAAGCTTTTCCAATTTATTGAGCCAATGTATATCAGACACCCAATAGGTGACATTCTGTTCCTTGTTACAGAAGATTAATAACTCATGGGATAAAAGTGGGAAGGAGCTCAAGTCCCATATTATTTTTCCATAGTCACTTCACAGTGCCCTGTGCAATATTACCCTGCTACAGAATACAATAGATTTCATTGACTAACCTGAATTTGAATTGTTGACATTTTCCATATCTTAATCTTTTTCTCTAGTAACCAAAGTATCTCCATTGTTAGCACGATAACTGAATAGTAAACAAAACAAAGACCATTTACCTTAAGCATATTTTTTCATTGAATGTTGGTTGTTGATTAAAGCATTTTGCAATATAATTAAAGGTAGTTTAAGTAGCTAATTAGATAATGTTATACAGTAATTTCCAGTAACACATTCCTTTAAAAGAGAGCATCCATCATTTAGGAATGCAATTTATCACTGAGTTACTGTTACAAATGCAATTATATATTAAATGGAAGAGAGCATCACAAATCAACCCTGGTATTCTGTAAAAATTTCCATATCCATAACTTTTGAATAATTCTTAAGGGGTTGAAGAGATATGTGAGAAATTTGGGACTCCATATTTTAGTTGACCTTGCAATTGTCTGGTAACTGGTTCTAAATCATATTTTTGGCAGTTAAGACCCAGATTAAAGCTAAATCTGTGTACACATGTTTTGACAAAATTGACTGATGTGTTTAATCAACCAAATTGTCCACTTAGTCAAACAAATGCTTTGACTGTATGATTTGCTTATTTGTTTTTTTGTTAAACCTACTAGTTTTAAACAATTAACTTAATTGGTTAGGTTAACAAAATATAGCAAGATCATCTCAATGTTTGGAAGCAAGTTCAATGGGATTTTCTTTAAAATGGCTATACCAAAGTTAAGAAACAAATTGTCTCTTGGCTTATGCTCAAAAATTTACTGTAAAACATTCTGACAAATTCTGATTTCAAGAACCTTTTATAAAAAAGCAAACACAAAACATCTAGTTTCTATTTAAACTGATTAAAATCATGAAACTGGATTCCCAAACTGGAACATTTTTATTGTTCAATGATTTTATTACTTAAAATACTATATATACTAATCAAAATGTCTTTTTCCATTAAAATAGAATCTTGGTACTAAAAAGGACTTCACGTTTAAACAGCAAACTAATTTCAGAATGATAGATAAGCATGTATACTTATTTTAGAAACAATAGAAACACATATTTCAGAAATTCAATGTCTGTTGTGAGACTGTCCTGTCAAAATGCTGACTCAACATCAAACTTTAGAAATAATGTTACAGCCAAGTTCTGTTTATGTTAGTCTTCGTAACATTTCTTTGATCAGTGCTGTGGATGTGCTAGTCGTGTGTGTATGTGTGTCTGTGTCTGTCTGTCTGTCTGTCTGTCTGTCTGTCTGTCTCCCTGCCTGTGTTTGAAGGGAGTAGGGGAGAAAACAGAAAAGATGTTGAATGATAACCAGACCAGAATGGAATTAACTGTACAGTGCAGCTTGAGCACTTTAACCTGCTTTGAACTTATTCTGGGGTCTTTGGTACGTTTATAGTTTTTCCAAAATATTATAGAAATGAGGTAAAAACTAATCTCTTTCTCAATTTTGAAATAATACATGTGGTTCTACAACCAAATCAATATTTTCTGTAAGTTTCAAGGGAAAATATTTATAGTAATAAAATTTCTCTTCCCTTATTCCCACTCTTAACACTTTCTCACTTCTCTCTACTTTACCTTTAACATTTCATGTTTAGTAAAAAAAAAAAAAAGCCATAAGAAAAGTTGAATGTATTTATTTAAATACATTTTATGTATGTGAACATTAGTGAGTTAATCAACTATCCATGCAAATTTATAGCTATCATGCATTTATCTGTATGATTAATTCTTTTATGTGAAAATCAACTTATTAGCTGGCTGGTAATCACAATTTTAGAATTTCAACTATGTGCTTTTAAAAGACGACTTGTTGAGTTTTTACAATAAAACATTTGACTGTCTTCCAATAATGTACTGATTATGTTCATAATCTAGGAATGTAAAACTCTTAAACCCGACATGAAAAGATAGATGATTTTCTGTGTAAAAATGAAACATGTATGTTCAGCAAACATCTGAAAGCAATAACAAACTGGAAAAACATATTTGCCATGAATATAAAGAACAAATTTTCAATTTTCTTTTTTGCCAAGAACTTTTGCAAAAACAAATTATGTGTAAATGTGAGCAAACAATTCACAAATAAAAGAAGTATGAAGGGTCAATAAATATATGAAAGTATATTGTATAAGTAAAATAGTGAAAATTAAAGATATTGTGTCTATCACATTGTCAAAATATAAAGGAATTGTTAATATGTACTTTTGAAGAGGAAAGTACTGCTGGTGGAAATGTGCATTTGTAGTAAGGTTTTTGGACATCTTATTCATATTTGCCAAACTTCAAGTATATATGCCTCTTCACCAATTTCATTTATAGAAGTATACCATAAAATGTATTTGGATAATTGTATTTTTCTATATTATGCAAGGTACACAGATATGTTTATTTTTCTTTGCAATATTATGGCACAAAAACACTGGGACATTTCTAAATGTCCATCAACATAAGACCAATTAAGTCATGTTTTATATGTATATATAATGCAGCCATTAAAATGAGGGATATGGCATAGAAATGAAAATATTTCCATCATGTTAAATTAATAAATAAAATACATCAAGGTCTCAATATGTGTAGTGTTATATTACCTGAGTAAGTTACTTAGGTAGGATTAAAAGAGGGGTAGGAAGAAACATATAAAGTGGTTTTTTTTTTCCTATAGAAAATTCTAATACAAAGGTTACCACATTGTTAACTGGTTGTCTTTTGATACTGGAGGAAATATGTGGGAAGGGAGCTGAAGGAAAATTTAATTTGTCTCCATACAAATTTCTATTTTCTTAAATAAAGAACATTCACTATTTATATAATTAACTCATAAAATGTACTGTGTTAATTATTACCTGAAACAATAAAACAATTTAAAAATTGAAATAGACTATTTATATCAGTATGTACAAACTCAAGAATAGTGCATTTTTTTGGTAACGGTTTCCATATAAAACAAAACAAAACATGCACACAATATTCTTGAGGTTAATCTGACAGTTTGCTCTACAAACTGCATGATATTTCTGTATAGTCTTTAGCTCACATTCCAGCCAATATTTTAGAAAATCCAGGGTGCTTTTTTCCATTTATAAGAAAAAATAACTTACTTTTTTTATATATATAAGGTTTTTAAGAAATAATTATTATTGTTAGCATTTTAAAAATCCTATGAAGTTACTGAAGTGAGAGAAATCTATTTTTAGTTAAAATTATGAGTCACAACTGCTTTATTCCTTGTTTTAGTTTATTCTAAACATGTACTTTTCCTTTGTAGATAAAAAAGATGATTTATTTTTCTTTCTCCTCCTTCTGGTAGCATTCAGCCGTGCCCCAATTCCAATGGCTGTGGTCCGCAGAGAGCTCTCGTGTGAGAGCTACCCCATAGAGCTCCGCTGTCCAGGAACAGATGTCATTATGATCGAAAGTGCCAACTATGGGAGGACTGATGACAAAATTTGTGACTCTGACCCTGCTCAGATGGAGAATATACGATGCTATCTGCCTGACGCCTATAAGATTATGTCTCAAAGGTATGATATTTCTAATATTCTTTGTGCATTTAATATAAACTTTCAAAATGCATCTGTGACATATTGAGTGTAGGTAAGAACATAAAAAATTTGTGTATTTTAGGATCCTCTGAACTTTTTCAGTATCAAACTATTCCCCATATCACTAAAATGCTACTTTTAAAATTGCAAGTAGTATTTGGAAAATATTAAAATGTATTAGATTATTTTTTCATGGTCTACTCTTTGTTCTCTCAAACTGGGTTCATTAGTTGAGAAACTAAATTTGTTTTTCAGTTTTCAAAAACAGAATTTTAGAATTTTCTCCATAAATTACAGAAAAACTGTTTTACTACTAGCAATTATTTTCCATCAGTGTAGATAAAAGAGAATAAAATTTAAATTGACAGGAAATGTTGATAGTTATTAATCAAAATACAGTAAAAACTATTGATTAATGGCCATTTGGCCTTGGAGAACAGTAAAGAAAGTATTACTTTGATAACTAGTATGTAAATTAATTCACTTAATATATTTAAGCTATCTGAAATATTACCGTATATTACCAAATAATATAAATTAAGGTACTATTTAAAGTTCCTGGATAAGTAAAAGAAGATCTTTAATTCTAAAGAGACTAGTAAATAGGAATCCATATTATAAAATTTTTATACTAAAAATTCTTGATAAATTAGCTAAATATTAAATATATTTCAAATGTGTGTTCACTATTACTACAGTTTCTCAGAAATCAGTGACAAAATCGTAACTATAAGCCTTCATACTTTCTGATTACTTGCTCACAAAGCAGTTCTTAAATAATAAATGATTTACTTAGTGAATTTGTTTTTCATTAGAATTTCTATTTAGGCATTTCTTTTGTTTAAGGATTTCTTAAAATATGCAGGAAATCATAGCATATGTAAAAATAAACAAATTGAAGTATAAAAGCAACAAGATTTTTAAGAATTATCTTTCTTGTGCTTAAGAAAGCCTACCTTATTTTTAATCACCTTGATACTGAAAATTTTGAGAGAGATATATATATGTATATATTTGTGTGTAATTAATACATTGATAGTCAATATTTTTAAAAAATTATGTGTATAAATTATTTAAAGAAATTATATCATGCCAAGATTTTGGTGATCAAAGCTTCTGAGGCATACTTGATGGATAGTGGTCTCTCTGGGCAAATCTAAGGGCTTTTATTTGTCTGTTTCTAAAATGCTGACTCATGCTAAGGTGAATTTTAACAGGAAAAAAGACTTTAAAATTAGGGATTCTATTTGATATAAGTTTGGTTGCATTCAACTCTTCTGTGTGTGTCTCTCATTGTTATATGTTTGATATATCTCTAACTATGGTTAAATTCTCCAATGTTTTATCTAAAAGTCTATCTAAAAGTCTAAGTATTTCATTACATGTAAGTGTTGTAATCATCTTTCAAGAGTGTACTTTTCCATAAGTAGTATAGAATAGACACCATGACTAAATTGTCATTTTATTTGTATCAGTCAGATCATCAAACATAGGATTTTTTAGAATCCATTCTGGATGTGAGTTGAGGAGGATTTTCAGCTTTTCTGTGATTAGGTTTTCATTTAAAATGTAGCAGAATCATTAACATCACTAGTTCTTTGATCTCTATATGATTTTCATTGAAATTGCCTTAATCCTTTCATTGATATTATTAATGGCTCCCAAAATAAGTCCTTAATCTTATAATTATTGCAAAAAATAGTTACAATGGATTCTCTGGAGCTACTGAATTATATAGGTTGCATCTATGAAGTGACAAATCTGCTGAGTAAAACTGCTTCAGGCACCCTGAGTAAATCATTTGTAGAAGCCCTCCTGGGGGGTTCTCAAGTAAAAATTGTCAGTTAGCTGAAATAGCTGTGGTTAATTCTCCATGGAGGCTAGTTCCTTGTTTGTATTTGAACTGTTAAATGTACTAAATTGACACTTGGCTGAAATAAATGCTTTGGCTCTTGGAGAAAAGAGATCGTCTTCCATCTTGTAAGCTTCCAAGAGATGGATGATCACGTCCACTTAAGCTGCGTTATAATGAACTTTCACTGTCATGCCAATGATAGCATGTTAAATAAGGCTAATAATAGCTAATTATGATATGGGCATATATATTAATTATGTTATAGATAGTTAAATGTGTTTGAATTAAAATCATAATAGAAAACATGTTTTTTAAAAGATATTTTAGATTTTTTAAACTTCTAGAATGACACTATGTCAGAGTCTAAAATTTCTAAGCATGTCTATACATGGGAGGATTATCACTAAATACAAACAATTATTTATGTATCTTTACATAACCTTGTTGATAAGCTTCATAACTTGCTTCAGCCTCAAAAATTAGACAGATGTCACAGGCAAGGACAGGCATGAAATGTTATTCACACAAGTGTTTGAATACATATTCAACAAATACATAATTAAAACTGTATACTAAAATGTTAGTTCTAGGTGTGAAAAAAGGAAGACTTGAAACAAAAAGGGTATGACATGTGATTTCTGCATTTTTTTTCCCCAGTAGAACTTTGCAATCTGACATCTGCTCTAGAGAAGCCAGTTTCCTCAGTGCCTTTCAGATTGAGCCTGGTATTCTCAAATCCAAGTGTGTTCTGTTGCTGTTCTGCCCCCAATCCCTGTGCTTTACCTCTTTTTCATTATACTACTAGAAGGCTTGTTAAAATGTAGAAATGCATTTATTATCCTTCTCAGAATTTCTGATTTCATTCACTGACTATCAACTGCATCCATCTTTATTTCGTCTAAACAATAATCCTATATTGTCACACTTCAGTCAGTTGCCTCGTCTTAAGTAAATTGTAGACTTCTAGAGGGCAGACTTTCTTTTGATTTTACTCAAAAATAACTTTTGATATGTAATGATATATAAATGAGTGAATAAATGTGCTCTCCAATTTTGTCATGCTCTTTGAAAGCTTCCCTAACACTATTATCTGAGTAATTTTTTGTTTCTTTTTATTTTGTCTTTACACACTTCAGAGTTTAAAAAAACAGTACATATAGCTTTGGAATCTAAATGTGAAATGACTGTTGGCAACTGATAACTGCAGAAAAAGTTTCGCATTTTGAATGCAGCAGAGGTTTCATGTTATCTTCAGTTATTAATGGAAATATTTACATTTTTAAATTCCACAAACACCCGAAAGTCCATGATTTGTAGTTCATTATGAGAGTTACTCTGGAGTTCAGTGGATGAATAAGCCAGGCCTGGTTCCTGCCCACAAAATTGTAGTTTTTTGGCTGATATAAAAACAAATAGCTTTATCAGTTGCTCAGTAATTTACTTTCTTCTCATTCATGTTTATTGAAGAGTTCACAACAAGTGGGAAATCTCTTCTACCTAGATAGTTTTAGGGAATGTTCACTGAAGAGGAAATGTTAGGCTGGTCCTTGAAGGATTGGGCATAGGTAGAACCAGAAGATAACCAAAGTATCTTTAGATATATAAATGGACAAACACCAAAAAAGAACACAAGGAAACAGTTTCCCTTCAGTGACCCTTCACCCATCCTTTTCTGGCAGGGCTTCACAAGCTTATTGGTGTCTGCCATGCACCATTTAATCTCTCTAGACCCTCTTCCAAACATGCCTGAGACCAGTCCCCCACCACCAACCATCCCTATAGATCCAGTGCACATGCTCATATGAAACCTTGATAATTCGATGGTAAATTAGTTTGGATACACTTCCCTTGTCAATAACCTCCTAATGGTGTCCATTTTTACAAATTGGACATAAATGCCATCTAAATGTGTGAAGTTTGAATATCATATGTTATGACATCCTCATGCCAGCTTTTTATGATAAATATTTTAAATATGTGATATAACAGCCTTACTTTACATAGAATTGCCCATATGTTTTAAATTAAAAAGGAATTTTGAATAAGCGTATATATGTATATATGACGTACATTTATTTATTGAGGTATAAGTTGTAAACATAAGTTTACAACTCACTGAATTTTCACAAACCAAGCTCATCCAATTAACCAGCATGTGAAGACTGAGAACATTAAGGGCACTTCAGACACCTACCTTGTGCTCTGTACCAGCCATACTCCCCACCGAGAATTTCTGCTATTGAGCCTTCTATCACCTTAAATTAGTTTTGCCCATTTTGTAATTAAATAAATGGCTTCATATAGTACTTGCATTTTAGTGTCTGGCTCTTCTCATTCAATGCATTCATTTTTTAATATAACTTTATTAAACTATTTTAATGTACCATATAATTCACCCATTTCAAGTGCACATTGATTTTTTTTTTAAGTAAATTTACCAAGTGGTGCAGTCATCACCATAGATCAGTTTTAGAATATTTATATCACTACAGGAAGATTCTGCATGCCCATTGTTGTTAATCCCCATCTCCTTCCTCACCCCATGAGATGACTTGTCTATTTTTCGTCTATCCTAAATGCATTATTTTTTGAGCTAAAACTGAATATTTGAAATCAAGCTAGGAGTAGTGGATGTTTTAATGGGGTTGTTATCAAAGATATATTAACCGTTATTTCTGGAGGCATGGACATAAATATGTTCCTTGCCTTTTGATTTCTCTCAAATCAAAAGATTATGAATCTAGACATTTAAAAGATGCTCTAGAGTTTTCTGTCAAGGAGCGATGTTAAATGTATAAAGGAGTATTTTTTTTTCCTATTTAAATGACATTTAAGTTTGACTTTTAATCTTTTAGCAGCATTTTAGCAATATTACATTTTCATGTGTCAGAGTCGTATCAGGAACATGCAAAACAAAAAGAGGCAGAGAGGAAGGAAGAAAGAGGGAATTATTTCTCACTTTTCTTGAAAAGTTATATTTCAGTTTATATCAGTACCACTGCAGGGGATTTTACAGCATACAAAAAGGTCTTGGTTTTTGTTGTATTCAATTCTGGTGAAGTTAAGAACCCCTTCAATAGCAGTAGAAGAAGAAATGCCAGTGGCAGTTTTTGTATGTACATAGCTGAGTAAATAATTCTGCAATAACCGTGTATAGACATGAGAGGTTTTTTTTTTCCAATTTGAGTATTCTCCTTTGCTCCTTATATTTATTACATTATGTCTTATATTTCTTTTATGAATAATAACAGATCAAATACAATTCTTCATTTCAGGGACTTTCCCATAAATACAGTAAAATGAACAAAAGAACAGATAGGCATAGGAACTATAATATATAACTAATTGCCTTAAGTATTACTGTTTGTATGCAAGTTTATTACGAAAATAGAAAGAAAAAAAAGGAGGGAAGGAAATAAAGGAAGAAAGATAACTTCTATTCCCAAATCCCGAATGTAGAGACAATGGAAACACTGGAAAGTTTCTGTCTGGAAGATATTTATCTCTTTTTTTTTTAATATTTTGTTGCATTTCAATTCTGAGAATTTGTATTTGATAATATTCTACTAAAATGCTTCCTGGTACAACTTACTATTAATTTAATTTTGAATGAAATTATATGTTATATATGTAGTTCAAAATTTAAAAATTTAATAAATGATTGAAATATTTCAGGAAAGCTTAGTATAAAAGTGAAAGGGAGTTGTGTTGGTTGTCTTACAGACCTTGAGAAATATTCACACTTTGTGCTAGGCACAATTTGTGGAAACTTGGAATCCCTGAGTCCTCTATGGGGATTCCACAGGGCCAAAACTATTTTCATAACAATATTAACATATTCTTTTCTATTTTCATTGTCTTAGACGTAGACACTGATGGTGCAAAAGCAATGGTAGGTAAAATTGCCCACATCTTAGCAAGGATCGAGGTAGTAGCTACAATGTACTTTAAAAAAAGTCTTGAGTTATTTTGGTTCTAATATGGTAAGTATTGATAGATACAACTCACATAAACTGATAGACTTTGGGAATCTTAATAATTTTAAGAGTTAAAGAGATGATGAGACAAAACCTCATGAAAATCAGTGATTTAATAAACAGTTATTTTTTCATTTCTACTTATTGGCTGAAAATTAATGATTAATGTTTTGTTTTTTATTATTTTTACATCACATAATACTCATTCTATTTGCTTTAAAGTCATTTAGACTTTTTCTATGAGTGAATTATTTTTGAAGGGAAGAATAGCTATACGTCATACAATAGCCCTTGCTAATGAAGAACCAAATAAGAATTAGACCCATTGCCTGAAAATTACTAGCATCATTTTCTGTTCAGAAACTCTTGTGATAAATCTTTCTTAGAATTGTGAAAACCTGTTTAATTTAAAAGTAAAATGATTAAAACAGTGGAAAATTAGAATAGCAAATTTTTAAAATAAAAATACTGCACAAATTAACAGTATGTTTTTATGGAGGGGAGAGAGAGTCCTGTCATGACATAATTCTAAAAACAAATATGTTGGAGGAACTAAATTTATAAGTATGTATACTGGAAAATATATTTTTCATTTTAATGTATCATTGTCAATTTTCTTTTTTAAAAAGAATCAATCTTGTAAAGACAGAATTTAAAGAGTTTTGAGCAGCTCTTTTCTGGCACTCTAAATTTTCTGAGTTCTTTTTAATTTAGCAGTGTTAATGGTAACTCCAGTGCCTGTAACCATTAGTAAATGCATTGGCAAACAAACTAAACCTGAAAAAAACTAAATTAGAGGTAGGGTGAGAATGGTAGATTTACCTGGAATTTTACCTGTTTCACATTTAATTTATAAAACCTAAGAATCACAGTTTTTCATTCATAATAAATGATCACATAGTTGTTTCCATACCTCTAGCTTCTTAGTTGATTTTACACTCTATAGTCAGCCTATAGAACTTGGCATCTTGTGGAAAATATTTAGAAGATACTACCAAAGAAAGAAGATAAGAAGTTTTTGAAAATTTGAGGATATAGGATTAAAATGCTGAAGCAGTTATCTTGGATATAGCTTAAATCCTAATGGAAAAGAACTAAGCAGATTATGAGCATAAATTCTGTCACTGATTAATTAGATATCACTGGACTCTGGAGGAAAATATGTTACAATGATATCTAGCAAACATTTGGAATAAAAACCTCAGTTTCTCTATCATTATAATGACTTTAAAGATTGTTGAAGCTATTGGGGGAGGGGGTGGCTTTCAAAGTATTTTGACTGCATTGATGAGGCTGAGTTACATGGACATAAGAAATTTACCTGAAATTACTTATTATTACTTATTATATGATGGTACAAACATGCCTGCTCTCCTTGGATACAAAGTCCATGGTTTTTTTGCTGTGCCTTTTTTTTTTTCTTCTTCTAAGACACTAGAAAAACTTTTTTTCATTTTTTACAAAGTTAAGTATAGTTGATTCACAATATTATGTTAGTTTCAGGTGTACAGAAAAGTGATTCAGCTATATATACATATATTTTTTCAGATTATTTTCCATTATTGCAAGATATTGAATATTGTTCCCTGTGTTATACAGGAAATCTTTGTTGCTTATCTATTTTATGTATAGTAGTTTGTATCTGTTAATCCTATACTCCTAATTTATCCCTCCCCTCAATCTTTCCCCTTTGGCAACCATAAATTTGTTTTCTGTGTCTGTGAATGTATTTCTGTTTTGTGTGTAGATTCATTTGTATTATTTTTTGAGATTTTCATATAAGTGGTATCATATAATATTTGTCTTTCTCTGACTTACTTCACTTAGTATGATATTCTCTATGTCTATTTATGTTGCTGCAAATGGCAATATTTCTTTCTTTTTTATGACTAATATTCCATTGTATATATTTATGTGCATATATATACCTATATACACACACCCCCTAACATCTTAAGCCAATCATCTGTTGATGGGCATATGGGTTGTTTCCATGTCTTGGCTATTGTAAATGGTGCTGCTATGAATATTGGAGTGCATGTATCTTTTCAAATTAGAGTTTTCATCTTTTCCAGATATGTGCCCAGAAGTGGGATTGCTGGATTATATGGTAGCTCTATTTTTAGTTTTTTAAGGAACCTCTGTACTATCTTTCATACTAGGTGCACCAATGTACATTGCCACCTACAATGTATGAGGATTCCTTTTTCTCCATACCCTCTCCAGTATTTATTATTTGTAGACTTTTTGATGATAGCCATTCTGACAAGTGTGAGGTGATAGCTCATTGTGGTTTTGATTTGTAATTCTCTAATAATTAGCAGTGCACTAAGAGTAATTTTTGTCACAAGGAAAGATCTTTTTACTTTTTTAGTAGATAAAAAAAAGCAAGTGAAATATTCAAATTGTTCACATTTTATATAATTCAATCTGTTGGTCAAATAAGAGTAGGATTTTAATGAAACCTGCCTTATAAAATTGATCAGTATAGCTATTTAGTTTTATCTTTGGGAAAATATCCTTTCCTAGCTTACTGATTTTACCTTTAAGCTAGAATTTTACTATCTAGTATATTATGCTCTTGAATAAGTAGGAAGCATATTAAGTTGTTATTGTTAGCAATAATACCTGTTAACATTTATTGTGTGCTTTTTATTTACTGTAAACTCTGGTGATGAATTTACCTTTGGTTATCTCATTTATTCCTCTCAATAACACTGAGAAATATATATCATTATCACTCCCATTATATCAACACGGAATTAAAGCACATAGAAATTAACTTAGTGAAGAACTTATTTTAAAGCCAATATACTGCCTTATTTGAGGCACTTGGATTTTGTTTATTGTAGCAAGCATGATAAAATAATAAAGTGTTAAGATTAAGAACAGGGCTCCTGGGGGAGGGTATAGCTCAAGTGGTAGAGCGCATGCTTAGCATGCTTGAGGTCCTGGGTTCAATTCCCAGTACTTCCCCTAAAATAAGTAAATAAATAAACCTAATTACGTCCCTCCCCAGCCAAAAACAAAAATTTAAATAAATAAATTAAAAAAAAATACAGGGCTTCTTATCATGATCATGATGGTGGGAAAAGAAACTCGTTTCCTCTCATTGAAACACTACACCATATATTGGGTTTGTTTGGCTGAAGTGTTATTAATATTCAACTACAGCTATACAAAATTTTTATTATTGAAATTTTTGATGGAAATAATTCGATTACTGTGAATCTTAAACTCTCCACTCTTCAACTCCTTTTTTATTTGAATCAATTACGTTTATAAAGTGTTTCGGGTAACCAATGCTTCTTGAAAAAACATGCATTGATAGAACAGAGCTGATTGTATTACTAAATGTTACCAGCTATAACCATATATAAGCAATATTAATTGAGAACTTTGTATGAGCGATACGGTGTTTTAGGGACTTTATATGAATTAACTCTTTAATTCTTCCCTCATTCCCATGAAATGGATACTACCGTCACTCCTTTACTGATGGGGGACCTAAAGCATAGAGAGTTTAATTAACATATCCAAGTTACACAGTTCAATGGCAAAGCTGCAAATTTAACCTAGGCAATCCAGCTCCAAAATCCACAGTAACTACTACAGTCAATCACCTGGTGTCATTTGTCTAAGATATGCACTAGTTTTAGTAAAAGGACTAACTCAGGAAACAAGTATGGACCAGTCACTATTACTGAAAAGAAAATACACACATGTGCATGTGTGCGTGCTAAGCCGCACGTGTACGTACACTATTAGTGACATAATGAAAACCTGGCATGAAGCTTATTAAATTATACGGCATTTATTTTCTGCCTTTGGATAAGTTTTCAGAAAAAAATCACTTAAGTACTTGTGGTGAAATTTACTGATTTACAGATTTTACTATTGCTTTTAACATTTTGGAGTTTATAGAGACACAATTATCTATCGGAATATTTCAGTAAAAGAGAAGTTATTGATAATATTGGAAAATAAGTTTAAATTTGCATGTTATATGGAAATAAAAGAAAACTGATAGCACTTAATGTGCAAACTTTAGACAGTGAGGGCTCATGAGTTAAAAACTTAATATATCACATGAATACTTTGAAATATTTGTAAATGAGAAAATGTATTATGCCAGCCTTTCTTAATCAAACTTGAATATAAGTAACAATGTGCTTCAAAATTTCTAATGCTTTATATAATGAGAAATTTAGACAGCATACATCTCCACAAAGCTATTGGTAATAGTTATAAAAATGAAAGTGGATCTTTATTTTTACCACATATGGTAACTTCATTTTAGTATAGATGTCAGTTTATTCATGTTTAGTATTTTCCATTTCCTGCCAGATTATTGTGAAATATATTGTAAATTTGCTTCCCTGAATACTCTGTTAGACACAAGCTTTAACTGATTTATTATTTCTTTATTATTAACACTATGACCAAATGAAGTATAGTTAAGAAGTCAGTCTATGTAAAGCATTTCGAACTTTCCCATGATGTGTTGATGTGATTATAGTTTCACTATAGGGAAAAAATGGTATTTCTCAAATTGTTGGGGGATAACCATTTCTCTAATATTTGTTAATATGAAAAATTACATTAATTGATACCATTTTCTATAAAATTAGATACTTACTTTGTCATATTTGTTGCAGAAAGATATGTAAATCATGTTTATTTGTAACTAGATTTACCAAATGGTAAGAGCAAAACATGTTTTTTCATGCATATGGGCTGATTTCGATTTATAAATATATGTTTCGGTACTTTGGCTCAAAAAGACTTGAGGTCTTTCCAAAACTGCTAGTATCCAGAGCTATTAGTACTATGAAAATAAACATTTGGAGACGTTTCTTAGACTTGTTAGTGTATTGAGGAAGTAATATTTGGAAAAGAATTCAAGCCTACAAAAATATTAAAATATAAACAGAGAAAATACTTCAAAAGTAATAAAAAAGACAGGAAGAGATGGAGATGATTGTTACAAAAGGAGGAACTTGACGGTTATGGGCTTGAAGGGAAGTAGGTGACAACTGAACTTAAAAAGAACCTTTTCAGATAGAATTGTTGATGTTGCTGAATTATTTAGAGATACTTTGATGTTCCCAGATCTTCACCACTGGTTATCTAAACAATGCTGTATGTTTTATATTTAATAAGTGTACTCCTGGAGATTTGAATTTACTCATCAAATACAGTGTAGTAATTTTATGTGAAAGATTTACAGCAGTCCTCTGCCAATATGAACATCTTATTAAAGATAATATTCTAATATTATCTGTTGATTTATTAATACTTATTTTTAATTTCATGGCAATAGTATTTTTTTGTTTTCTTTCATAATTATACCCATAAAGCCTGCCTGGCCTAGCTGTGTGCTACATCCTTGGGCATTTCTGTTACATAAGAATATGTTATATATGTGACTCTGATATATATTATATCTGCATGATTCTAACTTTATTTAGATACTGATTTTTACTATCTTAATTCTACCCTCAAACCACAAATATTTGTCTTTTCTTTAGAGTATGGTGTAAAATATCTATGACTAGTTTTATCATTTATAACCATCTAGACAGTGTGAATTATTTCTCTATGTATTTTAGAAATTAGGTTCACAAAAATGTACTCCTTTTTCACAAATTAGTCTCTGCAAAATTTGTCATAATAAAAGGCCTTTCACCTTTCCAAGGAATTCAAGTAGATCATCCTTGCCTGAGGAGATAGGATTCTGAATTACTTTCCAAGTTCAATTCTTGGGGGGGGAGAAAAGGGTATAGTCCTTCAAATGACTTATATTAAATTATTTCCTCCAAGAGCATTTCCCTGCTGTGACATTTAAAAAAAAAAAAACCCTACACCTATAACAACAAAAATTATGTGTAATCTTTCAGTGAAAGTTATAGAAGTGAAAAAGTATAAATTATTAAAAGCAGCACAAGGCCACATGGATATTGGAATGGAATATGAGCTCCATCTGCAAACTAACAGGAAAAAAATTTTTCTCTGTAAGATGTGAAGTATGTAACCTGTCTAAAATGTTGCATCATTACACATGAAGGAAAAGATAAGTATCCATGTGATGTAGTTGAATACATATTTGATATCAAGCTTTAATTGCATTATAAAATGATGTCAGCAACAAATGACAAAAAGAAGCTACAACATACATCTTACCTGCTAGACTCCTCTAGTCTGTTGTACCACAATTTCTCGTGGGAAACAATGGAAGAACATGTTCTATAGCATGAACTCAGTGTACCCCTAGCATGGCAGCTTTGAAACTATTTATGCCAGCAGTGTTGGTATACCTGTGTATACAACATGTATACAAATACAAATAAATGAGAATATCTGAGATATAAGTATATAGAGCGTTTATGATGTGTATTTCTAGAATGCTGATTAATTCCATTAAAAAATGTATTTACACTGGAATCATATAGTTATATTGTTATCTAATGGTTCAAGATTTCAAAAGGTTTACTTTTCCTCTCATTTATTAAGAAGTAGAGGAACATGTTTCTCATCCATTTATTTCATTGTTTTATTTTTAAAAATTTATTATTTATATCAGGAAGATAAGACATTTTATTTTAGTATTGATAGTAATGATGCTCAAACAGATAAAATGATTCATCCAAAGTTAAATGTGATCCTGAGCCTTTATATATTAATTAATCTATTTTCATAACTAGTTTATTTGGAAAGCGGACTGACTCATTTGATATTGTATGTCTTTCATTTATTGGCAACATGAAAAAACTTAGTTTAAATTCTTCTACTATAATTCAAAAATGAAATTTCCTGATTAAAGAGGAAACAAACTGGAAATGAGATATTCAACAGTGATATAGAGATTTATTAAGGAAAACATGTCTTAGAGTTCCAAAATTATATTAGTTTTAGGAAGAGGTTTAGAAACCAACTCCTTCCTCCTTAGATACTTAAATCTCACCTTATAGGTTCATAGCATGTGCTTTGCAATCTTTACAGCAGACTTTGATTTGAAATCCAAGCCATGTGTCCTGGTGCACATTGCTTCTATGAGCAAGTTAGAGGTAAAATACTTGGCTTGAAGGATCATACTGAGGATAGAAAAATCTGTTTTTTCACATGTGTAATAGCACAATGCTAAAGTAGTTACTATTATTATTACTAGAGATTCATATTTTTGTTTTATCCTCTGTTGTTGAATTAGAGGTGTCAATCAGGTGTTTGTTTTCCTATATAAGTCTAAAGTGAAGTATTTAAAGAATTTTGTCTCAGAAAGAATCTCTCTCCATTATGTCTTTAGCAATACATCAACTTCTTTAGCAATATATCAACTTCATATTATGACCTTTGGATAAAGACTTCTGGTTCTGGGAAAAATCCTTAAAGCACATGAATTTTTCCTTTGAAACCAGAAAGTTTTTTTTTTAAAAAAATTTTGGGGGGGCTTTCATTCTTTAAATTCTGGGACCTCAGGCCTCATTTCTGTAGTATGTATAGTCTCTTTTCCCTACCCCATTCCTTATTGTATAGTCCTATGTAAGAATGTCATCACTTTCTTACTAAAGTTATCTCTGAAGCTAAGAACTGTTCCAATTTCAGGTAAAGCATATGCCTCAAAATGATGGAACAGTGCTCACCAAAGTTTTTTATATATATATTCCTGATAGAAAATGAGTGAAATAGATACTGGGGAGATAATGAAAACTATCCACCCTTACTCCAAAGGCAATTCAAAATTTTATGTGGAATATCACAAAATAACTTACCCTTTAGAAAGAATCATGCCAAATATAATACTGTATAATATATTACAGATATAAACAAAGCTATTATTATTTCTTGAAAGCATTTGCTTCCCACTTAAAAGTTCATCTGTATGCTTAAAGAGGCTATATTTTGAGCCATAAAAATGTCACTAGCTTGACAAGAAGTGTGGCTTGGGAATGTATCCACAAATCATTCCTTTAGTCTTGAATGATATTGAATGATAAGATTTTGTAGATTTTCTCTCTTCTATTTAAGTATGATATTTCAAGCAATAATCTTCATAAATTTTTTAAGGAAGGCCTATCCTTGTAAGTTTCAACTCACCAGTGTCATTTTATTCTGTCAGTGTTGTTTGAAACATCTAGATAGGCCACATAAGGAATAGTCACCCACACACTGTTTATGTTAGTAATTAACAGAGAATTTTCAGAAGGATTATAGGCAATGTCATCACTCCAGCATTTTCTTCTTAATGAAGTAACCAGCACAGTGGGAAGCCAGCTCCAGTTTTAAACCCAGCAGGCGAAATTGTGGAATAGAAACTATTAAGTGTCAGAAGGAAGGGTTTGAATACAAAGTTTGCTATTACTGAAAATGATAGGAAGTTCTCTTGTAAGGAAATACCTCTTGGAGAATCTAGTCTAGGAGCTTAGAAAACTTCAGGGGTCTTTTCAAATATATATTACGCATTTTCTTATAGTTAGAAATTCCACAAACCTAAAGAGGATCAGATTTTGCCTTGGCTTGTGAAGACCCTCCCTCGTAAAACTAGGACAAGGATTGTTTAAGTAGGCTCTTTCACATATGCCCATAGGTTTGGGGATAAGTAGTCATCTCTCAGCACTTAGAATATTTTCAGAAGGAAAAACTGAACAGGAAACAGCAGCCGTTTGAAAAACGAATCTAACTCCCATTCCTCTTAGTCTCCCTCCCCGCCCCCTTTTGCCTGACCTCTGGCCTTTGGTTTAATGGCACTAATGACTAAGAATGGTTCTGATCCTGGGGGGAGGCACATGCCTAAAAATAACAATGCTCAACAGAGGTAAATCTGTTTGTTCTTGACAGAAAACAAGAGAAATAAATGCAGGGAGGTAGTCAAAACTCTCCTTCCGTTACGAAAGTAAGTCAGAATTTTATGTGGCATATCACAAACTGGTTTTCCCTCTACTGTAATTAACAATGCCAATCACAAAGACTCAGAATCTTTCAGGTCTCTGCAGTACCACTTCCCCTCAACAGAACCAAACCAAGCCAAAGAAGACAAACAGTGTTCCCACAGCGGAGCACTCCAATTTTGAAAGAAAACTGTGCCTCTGTTTCAGTCTCACAGCACATAGAGCACGGGAATGCCTTGTCATCTGATTGGAGGTCCTACATTAAAGAAGAGATATTTGGCAGGAATTAAAGTTGAATTCAAATTTTTTGTTGTTGTTGTTGTTGTTTTGTTACAAGTTTTACATAAGGCATTTGCAAATTCTCCTCCTCTTTTTGTCACTGATCTGAGGAGACTAGCAGTGAAGCCTTGGGCTGGTACTCACCCCTGAGTGTGTGCTGATGCTTCTAACCGAGACCTGGGTCCCTCCTTTCTGTCACTGCCAGCTCTGCACTCCAGCTTGTTGAGGTGCAACTAAAGAAAGAAACTGGATGTGGGAAGCACTGGCCAGGCTTCCTCCTAACTACAACCTCCAGGATTCCTTAAATTTAAAAAAAAAAAAAATCAGTGGTATTTTTATTCTGAAATAAAATGTTCGTAAAAGATAAAAAGAGGAGAACCATCACATCTTACTCTTGGAAAGAAATAACTAGTGAATTCCATATGGAAAATGTTTAAAATTGCATATTATGACTTACCAGGAAAAAAAAGTCTTAAAACAATGCAAAATATCAAATGAGCCTTTCTTCCCATTTGTCTAGTTTAAATTACACTTTAAGATTTGATAAAACAATTCCATATGTTCATGACAATAATTGCTGCAGTTTTTACGGCGTCCTAACATCTCTTAAAACATGTACTAAATGAAACATTGCTAGATGTTTTACAGTAAATGGTATGATTCATTTGTAACAGAAAATAAATATATATTGCTTTTATCAGCAACCAAACATTTGAAAACTGTTTTCCATTTCAGTCAGAATAGAAAAAAATCAATAAAAATTATATTATAAACACATGAAGCCCATTAATCTACCAAAAATTAGGAAACATTTTCATTATAGGAAAAACCTACTGTGCACTAAAATGGAAATCAAAAGTTAATTATTCAGGTTTTTGGGAAGCCTTTAAAGTTGTATTACTATGAAAAGACAAGAAAGGAGAGAGTCCAGATATTATAAAAAAGAAAAAAAGTATTTCTATCTAAAGCCCTGGCCTTCAAGAATGTTACTAATTAACCACTTCCAACTTGTCAGCCTTGTTACCTGGCTAAAGTGTCTAAGCCAAAAATGGAGGGAGATACTGGAGCTTTTCTCACTCTAAGGATAGAGTGTAGAAAAGGGTGGTGTGTATAGGGAAGGGTCAGATACGTAACTCCCTTTGGCCTATGTGCATCTGGTCCAGAACTAGTGTTCACAAGAACCAGTCTTTAGCTTATTTGTACCATCCTTCACTGTTGCCATGTCCCCTATCAGAGAATGTAAATCATTTTAATGTTAGGCCAAAATAAACAACCTTTAGGGTACACATGTTGTCAAGAAAGATAAAGTGATACATGCTAAACCAAATGAAAATGACTTGGATTATCTACTACTTGGGTCATCAGGGTTTCGCAGAAGATTAGTGCAAGAAACTACAGTTTATTGAGGGCTTTTAGTTTCTTCTACCACCTCAACAAGACTTTGTCCAGACTTTTCTCTTAGCTTCTTGCCTTGACTGTGGTTCTTTGTGACAAGATGCTTTGGTTTGTAAAACATAATGTGGAATAAAGGATCCACTAAAGTCGGAGTGGGGGAGGAAGGAAACAAGGAAGTAAATTTTGCAGAATTTGGAGCTTCAGTAAGTAGTCTTTTTCAGCTTCTGTGCATATGCATTGAGTAAAGAAGATTGTTAATTTTGTTTCGTAAGAGAAAACAATGTTTCATAAGAAATGTCTACAGCAAACCTGTGTCTGCAAGAATAAAACATACAGTGTGATGCTACTTCTTAGAAGTATCTGGCAGCTCCAGTTGAGTCAGTCATAATAAATGCAAGAATATATACTTTCATTAATCATTCCATATTCTGTATCAAAACTGTGATGAACAAGTAGTTCTGCTTATAGTCTAGGGATATGGTTATATTATGGGTAGTTTAAGACCCTTCATTTCAAAGTAAAAGCCTAAAAGAAACCAAAAGGCTGTTTGGTTTTGTCAGTAAAATTATTTAATACAAAAGAATACGAGTTTTTTCAAACAGCCAAAAAATACTCAGGGTCTCTATATTGCCATAGACCTTTATTGAAAGGTTATATATATGAAATGAGTATTGAGAGCTGATGCTGAGCAAAGTCCAGGCTTGACAGCATAAATGTACTTAAATTAACCATAGAGATGAGCTATTACTAAAGATGCTTCCACTTACACTGCTGTGCCATGAGTCCTGCTAAGTTCCAGGAACTTAAACATGATGAAAATGGTTCCTCACTATAAGGAGTTTTAATGGAGAGGATTACATAAGCAATTGCATTGAATAAAATGTAGTAGATGCAGTGAGAGTGATACAGATAACTAAGTGACCAAATGAAAGGGCTCCTAATGTAGCCTGAAGTGGACCGGAAACATAAGGGGTGGAATCTTAGCTAAGTCTTGAAGTGTGCATAACAAAGGCATCAGAAAGTCACTGAAGGCTAAGGAGTAAATGTGGACTGAAAGGAGAGGTTTGGGATTGCACAGAAGTGAGGGTACTAATGCAGTTCAGTGACACTGGAAGTTAAAGTATAGATCAAGGACTAGGAAAAGATGAGGTACATAGAGGAAAAATGATGACCTTGATGATCATATTCAGAATATTGGATTTTATAATAACTGTAGTAGTTTGCTAGGGCTTCCATAACAAAATGCCACAGACCGTGTGATTTAAACAACAGATATTTAAGTTCTCACAGTTCTGGAAGCTAGAATTCTAAGATCGAGGTGTTGAGAGATTTGCTTTCTCCTGAGGTCTCTCTCCTTGACTTTTAGATGACTTTGTTTCCTCACATGGCCTTTTCTCTGTGGATGGGCAACGTTGGTCTCTTCCTTTTTGTGTAGACACAGTCCTGTTAGATTAGGGCATACCCTATGGCTCATCTAATTTTTATTTATCGGAATGTAGTTTATTTACAATGTTTCAGGTATATAGCAAAGTGATTCAGTTATACAATATATATATATTTATTTATATCTATCTTTTTTCATATTCTTTTCCTTCATATGTTATTACAAAGTATTGAATATAGTACCCTGTGCTATACAGTGGTCCTTGTTGTTTATCTGTTTTCTGTATAGTAGGGTATATGTTAGTCCTCAATCCCTACGTTATCCCTCCTATCCTTTCCCCTCATTTAATTTTAATTACTTCTTTAAAGCTCCTAACTCCAATACAGTCACATTGGAGGTTAGGGCCTCAACATATGGTTTGGAAGAACACAAATCTATCCATAGAAATAACTATGAAGAGGGCCCACTGAAGGGTTTTAAGTGAAGACGTATGGTAAATTCCTCCATTAGGAGAGTTTGTGTCTAGATGCATAATGAAGATTGATTTGAAGGGGAAAGATAACGGAGGCCTGCATGTGTATAATGGAGATACTGGAGGTAGACATGTGTAACAAGTTGTCCTGATGTGAGAGGCTTGATCTAGGGCAGTTGTAGAATAAACAAAGAATGAGAGACTGAGTTGAGTGAAATCTGTCATTAATTGAATGTGGTACATAAGGGGTAAAAAATAAAGTCCCAACTTCTGTCTTAGGAAAATAGTGGTTCTACCACATGAGTACAGGCCTACATAGAAAGGGAATAAATTGGACAGTCTGCTTCCATTACGTACCTCCCACACTTGCCCACACAGGTTTTCCTCTCAGATCTTGTCTCTGTACTCCCAGTCTTACTCCTTCTGTTTCAGCTTGATGATGTCCTTGAACATAACAGACACAAACCACCTAACGATGCTCTTCGTTCTTCCACTGATCAAGTTAACAGCATAAGCATTGTTCCTGTTACCTTGCTGTGGAAAGCTGTAGACAGTTTCACAAGTATAAACAGGAAAATAATAATAAGACCTCCTAGGCAGAGTTGGCATTATAAATAAACTGAGAAAACAAAACAAAACAAAAATCTGAAAACAAACAATAACTGAGGTAAAATTAGAAATGAAAATGACAAAAAAAAATAGCATTTTACAGACTCACTCAGTGTTTGTGTATTGAGATGTAAAGACAAACTACTGTGGCTTTAGGGTAATAATGGTAAGAGCTGTGTTAAACTAAAGTACATTGTCTAGAGGTTTGTTGTTTCAGTGCTAGCCATGTGCAGTTGGATCTTCTTCTTACTATTATTAAAGAGGAGAAAAAATTAGATTTTTTAATAAAAATTCCATGAATTCAATTAGATCACTTAAAATACACTATGTGAATTGAACAAATAATATCTGGAAAAAAGAGAGTTAGCTTGTATTTGACTGGTGTCTTCTAGAATCTGGGATACAAATATGAATTATCATGAATGACAGTTATCACTTCAAGAGGTCAGTGAATGGGGCTGTATTTAATATTCTGCTTAAAATGCATTTCAGTCATTCAAGGATCTTAATTAATGTAAGCAATCTCTCAAGTTCACAGACTCAACAATGTCAGGGTTTACCTCAGTTTACTTTCAAATTCATAGCATGCACTTATGTTCCAGTGTTCTTTTGGATGGTGATAATGAAAGGAGGAGCTGAAGACCATCAGGGTATAACTGTGCAACACAAACTGGAATTATGTCAAAGCTAGGTTTTCATAATTACATTTGGTCAGAGCCAGATAGTAAAGTAATGAATTATTATAGGCTTATTAGAAATGTTTTCCCTCAGACATGATGTCATTAGGAATGGTATGCCTTCACTTATTTGTAATTTGAGAAGATGTTGCCTGAATGAACCAAATGAGCCAGGACAAATTATCTTTGATTTTCATAGTTGAAAAATATAGAAACATAACTGTTTATAAATTTCCAAGTGTAACTTAGTTATAAAGGGGCCAAACACCTCAGATTTGTCACATAATTATTCTTTCATTTATCTGACTCTTTCGTTGGCCTTTTCACATGTTTTACCATATGTGTATGAAGAGAAGGCAGTGAAATGTTTCATCCAATATCTTTTAAACATGTATCTGTCTTCTTTTCATGAGTTAAGTCTTTTATGGGAAACCCTACAAGATCATAGGTATATAGACTTTACTATACCTTTTATTTATACTGTTAATTGAGAATAATCTAAATCATTGATATATGCAGTAGCATAAAGATATGACTTAGATTTGAAATATACCTGAGGAAATTGTTAGTGATATACAGTCAGCTCAACCATGTGACAGTGTTTTTGAAACAAAATTACTATCTTTTTTGGAAAATTAATATTGCCCTGACTTACCCATAAACTCATTTGTAGTTTCTTGCTTAAGATTCAGAGGAAAAAAATTATTCTTTTGTGTTAAAATTGTCTCTTTCTTTTTGTATTTTATAGTTTAGCATTCTGTTTGAATATGTGATAATACTTACTTGTTTGTGTTTATGTAGATAAGCCTTATCAACTGTGAAGCTGTTAACTATATAGAGGAAGTCACAGCAAGAATGAGGCAGGAAAATCCTTCCAACAATATTCTTATTGGTTAGTCTTTTTGCCAACTTTACGTGGAAAAAGATATCTGAGTTCCAAATCATTTAATATTGAGATTAATTAAAATTTACTCATCAGGATTCCCAGAGAAATCTATGCTCCTATGTTATTCCATACTTTCTGAAATAATAAATTCTAACTCTGCACACTTGTGCAAATACCTCATTAATAAGCAAGGTACAATATGCTGTATATACTATTTTGGACTACACCCTAAAGACTATTTTTAAACTTTTATTAGGTTTCATAAAGTCATTTATGAGTAGGAATGAGCCTGATTAATTTTTGTAGATATTAATATTTAATAGCATAGCTCTTAAAATTACAAAAGTAAACATGGTTCATGGGGAAAACACCCAAAATGTTTGGGATTATTTTTAAAGAATTGTTTCATACTTTTACATATTATTTAGTTCAATTTCTCTGTATTTTGAGTATTTTAGAATTCTTCCTTCTGAATTTTCTTTCCTGTATTTATTTGTACAATCCTGATTATGCAATGCAACTTCACCTAATATTGTTATATCTTAATCCTTCCTTCCCTTTGGCATGCCCTATGTTATTTTCAAATGTGTAATATTGTGATAACAAATATATCAAATTAGGACCCCACCAGCTTCTGATATGAATTTTAAATATTGCCTATGAGTGGCTGGTTTTAATATACAGAATAAAATTGGGATAAATTATACATGGTTATTTTTGGTACCATCTGTTAACTTTCCCCCCAAAAGAAACTGCAATATAACAAATATATAATAGTTACCAAAGATATGTCATATGTAGGGCAATATGTATTTTTGTTTAAGGAGAAACATTTCTGAAGGTCAAAGTAGGCAGTGTTAATATTATGTCAAAATTATAAGGGTATACCAGGAGAGTCCTAGACTAATTAGAACATATGTATGAAATCTACCTACCAGAATCAATTATATTTTTATGAGTATTTCATGTTAAAACAAGAGAAGTGATACTTAATACCTCTTTTTATAAAATTACTTGATTTAACTTTTCATGCAAGGAAATCTGTTATGCAAACATTTAATTATAGATCTATTAACTCTCTAACTTAGTACTTTTCTTTAAGACAAGTGCCGCATTCCTAAAATCCACTCTTAATTTTAAACTGATGTGAGTAGTGCATTGATTCTTCATCTCTAATGGATCCTATTTTCAAAGATTGCTCATGGGTAAGTCAACAAACTACAGTTTAAAAGATATGCAATTTCAAATTTAGACATGATAGGTCACCTTCTTATATCAGAACTGATCTTTAACAGATGTGATGGGCAGAGAAACATTATTTCCAACCTTGAAGGAATACCACTTAATGTTTGATACTGTAAGTGATCTGGCAGATTAAAAGAATAACCATAGTCTTAGTATTTGTTGAAAAGAAATCCTCTAGAAATAATTTCACAGAGGTAATAGTGAGATGGTCATGTGATTATAGCATATCATATTTTTTCTTGACTTTTAGCAAGAATATAGGGAAACATTCAAATGTTCTGTTTATTCTTCTAACATGTTATTTGCTTGTCAATGGAAAGAAAAAGAAAGGTTTTAACCACTGGGAACAGAATACTACATTAATATATTGAAAGAGAAAGTCTTTTATTTCTTTTAGATTACAAATTCATTTCTTAAGGGTCAAAAAATAAATACTAAAGAGATAGTGAGGTGAAGTATGCTTGCATATAATCAGCATTAGCAATTTCACTAAAAAGTGACAACTACTTATCAAAATCTTTTAATATTCTTAGGCATAGGGAAAATATTATTTTTCTTTTTGTTCCTCTCAAGTCCATTATGTCAAAATGGCAATATATGCAGGGCCATTCTGTATTAAGGAAATGCTAGATGCTCTTTAAAATAAGCCCAGAATTTTAGTGGCTTAACACAGAGAAGTGTATTTCTTGTCCTTTTAAGACTTTGGAGTCGATACTTTGGCAGGTGATTTTCTTTCATATGGTTATCAGAGAACCTAGGATCCTTATAACTTATGATTCCCATTTTTCCTAGGGCCTAGGAGTTCCTTGCATCCAGCTAGCAGGGGAGACAGCGTACAAGACTAGATACAGAGGAACCTTAACAGCTCCTTGAAACCCTGACCTGGAAAGGTCACCTACTGCTTTCAATCATGATCCACTGGCAAGAACTAGTCACAAAGCCACACCTGATAAAGGTGTTCTGCCCATCTGTAGTTTCTATAGGTGGCTACTTCCCTCAGTCTGGAATAAAGAACACAAAATTTTGTTGACTAACTAGCTGTCTCTACCATAATAACTATGGTAAAATTAATTTGATAGTGAAAGTCCATTCAAAAGATGAGTATTAACAAGTCATCAGAGTGGTTTTTCTATGGAGGTGAGCTGGGTCCCTGAGGGGAAAAATATCTTCAGTTAATATCTTTTTTACATTTTGAATTAATACCATATCCATGCATTAACTGATTAAATATTAATTATATTTTAAAAACGTGTATGTGTAGTTTTAATGGAAAGTAATTTTAGTAATCATTAACTTATCTACCCCAATGTTTTAGTGTAAACTGTATACATTATCTATTCCCTTAGCACATTACAAAATGAGGGAATTTAATCATTTAAAGAGAATAAAAATTGAAAAGACGAAAGAGGAGTTGCTTAATTTTCCTCTTGGAAAATGTTTCCGCTAATTCACATGATGAAAGAAAAAAAAAATCCCTTTATCCTGTTTGGATTGAATGTGGCCTGTTTAACCATACAGTGAGTACTTTAGAAACGAAAGCAGATAGGGCACAATATAACTGGCTTGATTTGGATATCATTCAATCTGTAAGCCATGAGGTTATTGTGAATTTTATCAATTGAAGCATTTACTGGTTGGAAGCCGGCTCTCTTCAGCTCTGAAAAATCTTCAAGTGATGTCATTCTGCTAAAAGACTCATGAGAAGACAGAAACAATAATCAAAGCCTCACCAGATGCTAGATTGTGAAAGGAATCGTGATCATGCCTGTGTTTTGTCCTGCAAATATTTATCATTACTTATTTGTGGACCAACCAAAAATATGAAGAGTCTTTTATCTAGTTCTAAAGAGTTCACCTTACAACAATGACCTTTTCCTTACATTTACAAGATGGTTGTTACCCTTGGTAGACATGGTAGCACACCTTGAGAGAGAATTAAAAAATGAAGGCACTCAACACTGCAAACCCTATCCAATACTAAGCAAATTTTTTACAGAACTAGAACAAATAATTTTAAAATTTGTATAGAAACACAAAAGACCCTGAATAGCCAAAACAATCTTGAGAACAAAGAACAAAGCTGGAGGTCTCACATTCTCTGATTTCAAACTAGACTACAAAGCTACAGAGAGAGAAATAAGTCAGACTAGAGAAACACAAATACTGTATGGTTTCCCTTGTATGTGGAACTTAAAAAATAAATGAATAAACATAAAAAAGTGAAGGCACTCAAAAAACCCTTAAATGCAAAAATCAGTCCTTGGGAAAATGAATTATATTACTATCTACAAACAGGTGGTAGATTTAGGCTTTTGCAAACTAGTATCCAGAATAAAGGGCCATTAATAGATTTCACTACTCTGAGCACTGCTTAATTTATTGTTATACATGGGATGTCTGGAATGATGTGCTCATTGGTTTAGTCTAGCCAATGTGAATGTGAAATTGGCCGTCCTTTGTTAAGTTTTAGTAGGTGTACTCTCAAGGGCATGGCTCAGGGCTGTTATCTACTTCTAGGGAGAAAGGGGAGAAGAAGAAATCATAAAGCTTCTTTAAATCTTAAGAGGGTGAATGTATTTGTTTTATTTTTTTCATCCTAAATCATTGTATAGGACCTCTGTGTGCAATTTAGACGAAGTCCCTACCGTCATAGAGCGGAGCTAATTTAGCAAAAATGTTAGAGGAGCATATTAGCCACTAAATAATCATATTGTGTGCCTTACCATGGTCTTCAAGGCTCAATATGATGGGAACCCCAACTCCCGTCTGACCTTATCTCCTACCATGTTTCCCATTCTCCCAAAATTCCAGCTGATTGCTGTTCATGACTCTGGATCCATTCTTTTAAATTTTTCTTTATACTGGTCTTGGAAAACTTTGAAGCTGGCTTAAATAACAACATGATTTTTATTTCTCTTATCTATTTTCCTCCTTTTGAATATTTTACAACAAAGAATGATATTTATAAAGCCTAAGCATACAATTCTGTGTTCTTCTGAAAATTTTCACTGATGTTTTCTAAGGATTGTTGTATGTTCAAAAAATTGGGCAAGAGTGGGTTCTGCAGATATGTTGCAGTAGTAGATTCAATTATGATAATACAAGTACAGTGTTAAATGACATATATAAACTGAGATGCAAATGTGCAAGTATATCTTGTATAAAAATGAATAGTGTGGTAGCAATGCTGCAGTTTGACACTATGGAGTACAAGAGTCCAACTGTGAAGAAAGAGGCACCTGTTAAATTCCTAAATGGTATATGCATCAAAATCGTCAGTGTAAAGTTGTCCAGAATTTATTGCCAGGGATGTTTTATGGATAATGAATTTATTCCCCACAAGTTTAATTTGTCATGAAGTTGAAAAAAGTAGTATTTTTTTACAAAGGAAATAAAATATTTAGAGCCCAAGAAATTATTACAAAATAAAAAGTTACCACGGCTAACTATATTTGCAATATTCACAGTCACCAGCCAGCACAGAAACTGTCTTTGGAAGATTCAAAGGCTGCCAGCATGGCACTCAATACAGTACTCTCATTAATAACATTATTCATGCATACATTGAGAATGATCTCAAAAAAATTTAATTTATCCCAAATGGCAAACTTCAGAAGGCTCTCTTTCTAAACTTTATAGTATGCAGTTCAGAAAGTGATTCATCTTATTAAGCAACTGTTGTTGTCTGCTATGAGGCAGCTGATGCTTAAGGTCACTACTTATTCTGTGTACCATTTATCCCTACTGTGAATATTTGCACTACAGGATATGAGCAATCAGTTGGGATCCTGATGGCTAAAATACTAGAGCTAGCTTCTGTTAGTTTCAATAAGCTGTACTAGATTTAAAGTACCTTTTAGCATAGTAATCACCCTAGTGCTAAGAGAATTAAGATAAATTTGTCAAGTCTAATAGAGAAAGAAAAATCCAGGATGCCAAGAAATGACATACTGTACGTGGAGTGATGCTCACTTTATTTAGTCTCTGCTTAAAACTCACCTCTTAAAGAATCTTTCCTGGTACTCCATGTCTCAACAGTTGAGACCCTCTCACCCCAGACCCCCAGACACATTTATTTTGTCTCCTTCTCCTCATTTATTTTTCTTCAGACATGACTACAAGTCCATATAATCTATTTAAATTCATATATGTATATATGTGTGTATCTATTTATATATATATGTATGTATGTCTCACCCAACTAGAATATCAGCTCTATGAGGGTAAGGACTGTTTTTTAACTCACTGCAATATGTCAGTGTCTAAAACAGTGCCTGGAATGTAAGTGACATTTAAAAACAATGGACGAATGGTGTAGAGTGAAAAAGGAATGTATTATTCTTTTTTTCCCCACTGAAACCAAAGTGAGGAATTTTTAAAAACAATTTCAGAATACAGAGAATTTTACAGAGAACCTTTTATAATGAAAAGCTATTAATTTATAAGATAATGATAATAAAAAAGTACAGTTTGAAGGGAAACAAAAATTAATATTTATATGCGGTATGCATAGGGATGAAGATGTTAAGAAACCAAATGTTATCCTGAATTATGGCTGCTGTAAGTTTGTTTTTAATAATTATTAAATTATCCTTACTGTGCCTGACATTATATTAGATATTAGGCATAAAAAGATTAACAGAGCATATGTCTCACCCTTCAAAGGTTCACAGTCTGGAGAGAGTGGAAAGCAACTACAATATATTTAAATCAATAATGTATGTATTAAAATAAAAGCTAGTACAAGGTTTTGTGGGAACAAAGAAGGGAAATGTCTTACAATTTTATGGGAAAGTTTTGAGAAAGATGTACTATTTAAATTGAATTTTGAAACGTGACAGATACTTGTTGGTTGGTTAGACAAAGAGACAAAAATGAGGAAAGACGTGAGAATTTGTGTATTCTGATCAACATTGTGTGTAAGGGTGTGTGTTATGTGATGGCAGGAGACTGATAGAGAAAGAGGGAGCAAATTATGGTTTTGAATATCAGAGTAGAGAATACCTTTTAATTTTATTTTACTGGTGATAGGAAGCTGCCAAAAATTTTTAAGCAAAGGAATATAACTTGAACGCTTGTGTTTTAAATAAATGATTTTGACTTCCAAGGTAGGAGACTGATAACTTACCCCTCTGGTGTTTCCCAAGTTTGTTAAATGTTTGAACACTGGTTTTAGGGGATGTCCATTGAGAGTATTTGAAAAAAGGATCATATGGTCAGTTATGTTTTGGAAATATTAAGTTAAGCAAAGATGAAATGTTTATTATTTGTATTGTCTTATTATTGTAATTATTATTATAAAACTTCTTAGTAAATTCAGTACATTTATTAGCATCATGAATCTCTAAGTTGGGAGAATGTTAAATCATATTTACCGAACATAATTGACATGGAACAATGTAGCTTCTCTCCTCCTATCAACTGCCACCTGCCCCGTCGTATCATACATGACACTCTTGAATCATCAGTAGGGCTAGCTTTTAGGTGGGCTTTCTCAGCTGGGCTTCTGTGAGAAATTAAGCCCTCTAGAAAATTATTTGAATGAGTCTTCTGGCAATTCTCCCAAGCATGTTCCATAAGGAATACCATTCTAGATGCATAAGGAAGCAGGTAATTCCTTACAGGAATGCTCTTGGACATTAGTAATTGATCCTTTAATAAGACTCCAGTTGAGAGGAACACACTTTGAAGACTTGAGTTAAAGCTATAGGAGTGTTAATAAAGAAACGGCCTCCCCATTCTTTTGGGGAGAAATTTATGGTTTGTGTAGACAGCTGTTATCAAAGATTTTCTTTATTGAAGATATATAAATAATACAGCAAAAACAATCTCAAATACGTATATATTTGAGTTTATGAATCTGACTTTTTTCTCCTCATAATTACGTGAAATCAAGGCAGAGTCCTTATCAAAATGATTTAGAGACACCTTAATATAAGGAACACACTTTCTATAGAACATAATGGGCAGGGAAAGTTTGCATCTCAAAGAGTCTGGGAATATATGTTTCAACAAAACTGGCCATTTTGTTGAATCACAGAAGAGACATTGAAAATACACTAAAGATCACATTGAACATTATGAGGAAATTTGATACTGAGAGAAAATGGTCCAAAATATTTATTTTTAAAGGTTGACAATATAAGTGGTAGGAAAAGAAAACATGGACTTAAGTTATTTGAGCAGAATAATTAGTGGTTACATAATAGCTGTGACATAGGGATATGTTGAAAACTAAAACATTATTAGAAATAAAAAATTTTAAAAGCAGTTTGAGATTTGCAAATATTAACTATTATATGTAAAATAGATACACAACAAGTTTCTTCTGTATAGCACAGGGAACTGTAGTCAATACCTAATAGTAACCTATAATGAAAAAGAATATGAAAACAAATATATGTGTGTATATGTATGACTGAAACAGTATTCTGTATACCAGAAATTGACACATTATGAACTAACTATACTTCAATTTAAAACAAAGCAGTGTCTTACTGAAAATATGAAAATTTGCATGGTAGATGCCCAAACTTCATACAGTTAACATTTCAAAGTATGATTAAATCCATTTATATTTTTATTTTGAGAGTGAAAGCTGTTGAACAGTTTAGTGGGCAGAACAATTTTATCACTATTGGAGATTAATTTTCACTTCAGTAATCAGAGAAAGGAATTAAAATTTTGCTGTCCTTAAAAGATGTCTTCTAGAACTTTAAGCAACACAAAGGCCACAAGAGAAGGCTTGTTTTTCACAAACAGCTTGATTGGTGGAAGATTTCTTTCTTTTTTTTAAGTAGTGCTATTTTGCCAGTTGGGTAGTTAGTCTCTATCCAGCTATTGACTACAACCTTCCTGTGTTGATAAAGATTTTTTCTTTCTGATTATTTTTTCTTTAAAATTTTGATCGACACCTGGAGAAGGAAAGGCTAGATTTTTATTACTATTTTGTGACTTTCAGTTCTATTATCCAAAATATACAATGTGACTAGTGATAAAAATAACCTTTTATATTATAAGTATGTTATATTCTCTTATGTTGGTATCCAAAAGTAGAAAAATTATTAATGGATGGATTATTAATATTTAAACATGATACTACAATTTATGGTTTCTTCCTATAGTAAAATCTTATCTTTATGCTACAGTGAATAATTCTTTTGTTCTTATTTCATGAAAATCAAGACTTGCAAGCGTACTTTCATAGGCATAGGATTCATTAATTTTGATTCCTAAGGGATTTAGTCACAGATGTAAACGGTCTGCGTTGTTCATGTCAATGATATTTTCCCCATAAAGATGTGAAAATACAACCTTACATATAAACACATTGTAGTTTTATTTAAATGGTGCTTATCAGTTCTGATGTTTATGGTATTCAAGACAGATGCTAGCCTTTAGAATTTTAATAATTGATTGAGTACATTCATATTTTCCTTATTTTCTTTCTTTTTAACTTTTTTTTCTATTAATACCATTTACATTTTCTTAAGATTCAAGATTCAAAAGCAATTACTTTCTCTACGCTGTTTCATGAGCACTTTCTTTCTAGGTGTTTAATTCCTCTCATTATTTCTGGTAATCGCTAACTGGCTCCCCCACTTTTTGCTTTTTTCCCAAAATTACTTTGAGTGCTTCCAGTAAGGCCATCACCTCTGCTGCTCAACCAAAAAGACCTTTCTTCAAAGCTGCTCCATTTATAAAACGAGCAAGCAAGAGGCAGCCAAGAATTCAGTGTCTGAACCCAGCTCAAGTCACTTCAGTGTTTCTTGTTCAACAACTCTAGTTTTTATTTCTTGAACTGTGGATCTGATTGATGTAGCTTGAATTCTGAAGACATGCTCAGTATTTTTTCCGTAAACAAAAACCTTGACCTATCTATTCTGTAACTTTTGTTGCAGATCTTACTAGAGTATCTGTTTACTTCTGTTAATCTTCCTAAGGTCTTTCACTGCTCTGTATGATCCAAATCAGAGAATTGTACTAGTAAATTCAGCTCAGCAACATAGTTGGGATGTCTACTGTTTTAAAATGTTTAATTGACCTGAGTATTAGGGCTTAACTGACAATAAGACATCTTCCTGACTTTGAAGAGTTAGAAGTGTAGTAAGAGAAGAAGTCGCATAAGTAAGTAATTTCAGCCTAATATCGTAAGTCCTGTAATTGAGGGTATGATCAAGATTCTTTTGGAATCCAGAGAGAAATTCTTGGCTTGATCTTGAAATTGAAGGAAAACTTCCTGGGAAAAGATCTATCTTGAAAAAGTAAGCAGAGTAGTAAGATATTTGTAGTAGCAGAAGCTCAGATACAGAACAGAATGAATGTGAGAAAAACTATAAATTTTATATTTTATTTGATAAAAACTGTTGTATTATTTTTAGTATCTATTTTAAATTGTTGTTTTTTATCCTTGTGAATTTTAATCCAAATAAGATAGCACATAAAATTATACTGTGTCATCTGTTTTTATTTAACAAATCACTTCACAACTTAAGGTCTTAAAACAATAAACATTTATCAGATTCACAGTTCTGTTGGTCAACTGTGTGATTTTTCTGATAAGATCTTAGCCAGCCAGGCTGAGGCTTGATGGCTCAGAATGGCCTCACACACATTTCTAGCGGTTTGCAGAGTGATTTGTTTGGTTAGAGGAGAGTTAAAGGGATCATGTGGGACTGATTTTCTGAGCTTTCCTTGATCTCTGATTCTCCAGGCTTTAAAAAGTGATCTCAAGCTTCCAAGGAGCCGCAAGCAAGAGCAACGTCCAATATGCTAGCACTTTTCAAATCTCTACTTGAGTCACTTTTTTTTTTTAATGAACCATTAGCCAAAGCAAGTCACATGGCCAATCCAGAGGCAATCGGTAGAGAAAGAAGCTTCACCTCTTTAAAGGGATAGTTACAATTCATGTTGCAAACATTTATATAGGGTAGGAAGAAACTTGTGTCCTTTTGTGCAATTTACCAGTCACTGTAGACTTCATAAATTTTCATCATCTGTTATTTTTTTCCTTCATTGTATTGTTTTCACATTGAAAAGCACATCCTAATTTGCCGTGGAGCCAATTATTAGTCATAAATTTACAAGAAGGGCTGATCTGTTTTTTGTTTGTTTGCTTTTGTTACTATTAAATAAATACATTTACTTGTTCACAGATCTCCTTGTTCTTTCTGTTTGATCTTTTTTAATGTAATTTTCCATAAAGAAATTCCTCCAAATACTTTTTTTTCTAGAAATCAAAGCAAAAAAGTAATGATTTCTTTGGAAAGAGATATTGAAATTATTTTTAAAGACATTTCTATGCTACTCATTGTCCACATTTGAAATATTCTCTTTTCTTTTGGTAGTTTTATTGCTAGACTCTTTTTTTCCTGATTCACCCCCATCTTACTTAATTTTTTCTCTTCTGTTCTTTTTCCAGTCACATACATATACATATATTCATTTTCATACTCTTTTTCATTATAGGTTACTAGAAGATATTAAATATAGTCCCCTGTGCTATGCAGTATAAACTTGTTGTTTATCTATTTTATGTATAGTAGATAGTATCTGTAAATCTTGATTTCCTAATTTATCCCTTCCCACTACCCCCATCCTTGTAACCATAAGTTTGTTTTCTGTCTGTGAGTCTGTTTCTGTTTTGTAAATAAGCTTATTTGTGTCTCTTTTTTAGATTACACATATAAGTGATATCATATGTTATTTTTCTTTCTTTTTCTGGCTTCGCTGAGAATGACAAACTCCATGTCCATCTATGTTGCTGCAATTGGCAATTATTTGATTATTTTTATGAGTGAATAGTATACCATTACAAATAAATAAATAAATAAATAAATACACACACACACACACACACACACACACACACACACACACACAACTTCTTTATCCAGTTATCTGTCAATGGACATTGAGGTTGTTTCTATGTCTTGACTATTGTAAATAGTGCTGCTATGAACATTGGGGTGCATGTATCTTTTCAAATTTGAGTTCCCTCTAGATAAATGCCCAGGAGTGAGATACATATGCTGTATCATATGGTAAGTCTATTTTTAGTTTTTTAAGGAATCTCCATACTGTTTTCCATAATGGCTGCACCAGACTGCATTCCCACCAGCAATGTAGGAGAGTTCCCTTTTCTACACACCCTCTCTAGCATTTATCATTTGTGGACTTTTGAATGATGGCCAGACGTGTGAGGTGATACCTCATTGTAGTTTTGATTTGCATTTCTCTGATCTTAGCGCTACTGAGCATTTTTTTCATGTGCCTATGGGCCATTTATATGTCTTTATTGGAGAATTGCTTGTTTAGGTCTTTTGTCCCTTTTTGGATTGGGTTGTTTGATCGTTTTTATTATTAGGTTGTATGAGCTGTTTGTATATTATGGAGGTTAAGCCCTTGTCAGTTGCATCATTTGTAACTCTTTTTCCCATTCTGTAGGTTGTCTTTTTGTTTTGTTTATAATTTCCTTTGCTGTGCAGAAGTTTGTAAGTTTAATTAGGTCCCATTTGTTTATTTTTGCTTCTATTTCTGTTGCCTGGGTAGACTGCCCTAGAACATTGCTAGTATTGCTAGACATTTGCAGAATGTGTTGTAGATACATTTTTTGCTCATGCCTTTGGATGTATAGCAACTTTTATGATATTTTTGATCCAGTTTTTCCCTAGTGTGCAAAGTACTGCTAGCTAGTAATTGAAACTCACAAGGCTCATTGCTGCTTTCTGGCCACCTGGGTGCTATTTAGAGCAGAGCCACTGTTGCCACTGCAGTTCACACATGAATGTTCTAGGGACTGAAACTTTGCTCACATTTTTCTTTCTTTCCTCACTTAAAATATGCCAACTGTTTCAAAAGAAACATCCTACCAAAGGACTTTACATTCTGGAGAGAACAAATTTCATTTCTGAAAATTACTGCTAAGTAAGCAAAAATGTGCTGCTACCGTTCTGATAGAAACAAATAGTTAAAATTTCTCTGCGTCAAGTTCCTGGTGGAGTTTTTACCAGTAGAAAGAGTAGAGTAGAATAAAATTATTTTGAAAAGTTAAAATCTATTCTTAGATAATTTAGGATTTTTTTCCATATTGTAGGTACACATACACCTATATTTATATAGATGTCTAATATTTATATATATGTAGATGTGTGTATATATATAAATATAATAGTAAGAGAAGGGTGGATTTAGGCTTCTTACTTAAAAAACTGTTGAGGGGTTTCTTTAATAATATACGAAAGTACATACAAAAACACTTCCCAGTAAATGTAGCAGTTTTAACTCATAAAACTAATTTCCCTCCCTTATGAATCCCATTCAAATGACAGTAAAAAGATTTTTAGGACATAAATTCTACGACAGTGGAAAAAACGAAGGAAACAATAACGAGACAACTTTGGAAGCTGGAAGGTAGATGAATGAATGGTAACTGAGCATAGCTGAGACGTTTCAGTTCTAAACCGCTGCAGAAAGCCTAAAACCAACCCCATACAAAAGTTGAAGGGGTTGATGGTGTCAGGTCCTTCTGGAGGTGGAAAATAAAATAAAATAAAATAAAACAGTTGTTTGATAAGCCACAGTCACAGAGAAGCCCAGGCCCTTGAATCTACACAAGTGTTTTTGATGTGTCTTTTATTCTTTCCCACCTCTTATGCAGTAGTATACAGTTAGGCTAACTTATTTTCTGTTCTTGTATATAGTGTATGTAATGTAAATTATGCCTTCCTATAGGATAGTTCATTTCTGCAACTATTATAATTTTATGTATTTATTTTTTGTTTGTTTCCTTTTTGTTTTTTTGTTTTCAACAAAACCTTAGGACTATGGAGAATTACCCTCATTCAAAGAATGTATATTAATAATGAACAGTCTTACGGCTTTAATACTGATTAATGTTTTTTAATCTTTTTTTATTTTTCTAACTGTTTCCTAAGTTTCTCTTTACCCATATCCCTTCTCTGTTATGTTGTTTATTTTAATAACATGTATGAATTGAAGCCTGAAGATTACAATTAAATTATCACAGATTAACTTCTAATCTGGAATTTAAATAATAACAATGATGACAAACACAGTAATTTGTAAGAAAGATGTTTCACCCTTCATTTCCCTAATGGACCTCAAGATGCAGTTGTAAATTTCTCAGTGTTTATGATTGTTAGAATACTTTCCTTGGTAAATTGGTAAAATTTGAATGGAAAAGATTTCAATTTTGAATCTTTTTTCATTTAAAAAAATTTTCAGTGTTGAAATCTTATATGTGTTAACATTTTGTTCCTCTTCACTCAACTGTTTAAAAATATTATGCTCTTAATGTTAGTAAAAATCTTTGTATGTTTATTAACTGTTTCCCAGTATAACCAATATTACCCTTTTTTCACTCAGTGTGCTTAGTTAGTTCTTTCAAAATAGCTAATTTTCTTTTTACTTACTGTCACCAGGACAGCAGAGCTAATTAATTTGAGTACAAAATGGCAGTTTTTAGGGGTGTCTTTAGGTGCTTTTAATTTTTGCTGTGAAATTTGAAATTAAAGAAGAAAAAATAGCTTTAACTCTTCTTTCCTGCCTTGCCAGTGGAGAAAGGCAATTTCTACCTCTATAATTTATTCAAGTGAAGACCAAGGGTAGAAGAAATTGCTGTTTTCATCTATGTCTTACTTGTAAGCAAAATTTTAGTCAGACAATTAGACTAAGTAGTTATTCATCAAGAGACTGCCTGTATGTCTGTCACTGCTGTTGGTATATTTATATCAAACCAGTGTTGATTTCAACATTTTTTTAGAGTTTACAGAAACAAGTTTGAGGCATGTGTACAAAACACTGGAACTGCCTCTCTTTTATCCCTTGCAAAAAAAAAAAGTAGTCTTTTAAAGGAAAATTATATATAATCATTGACCTACATCAGAGCCAAAACTCTTCATTTTCATTCAAAACATTCCATAAATCCTTCTATATTCAGATTTAGTTAATTCAGATAAATAAAAGAATAATAATTCAAACCATAATTAATATTATGGCATGTGGGTTTAAAAATATCCACATCATGTTCTCTCTGTGCATTATGAAGGATTCATTTCCTAGCATGCTCATCATTATTTCCCATTTCCCTTAAAATTCAGTGTGGTCTGTTAAGATATCTTTTTATACATGTGGCAAGATAATAATAAAAATGAAAATAACACTAGTAATAATTTGATAATGATGGTGGAGAAGAGAAGAACAGTTAGCATTTATTAAATATTTGCTATGTGTAGGCATTCTGGTGGGTCTTTATGTAGGTTATCTCATTTAATCTTTACTATTAAGTAGACTAAAAAAAATTGCTTCTAACTAAAAAACTGGAGCAGAGAGAATTTAAGAACTTTTCCCAAAGTCATACAGCTAGTAAGCAAAGGAGCTGAGATTGAAATCAAAACAGTCATTTTCAAGAACTCGCCCTCACCATGACATTCTACTGCCTCCTCCTCCTTAGTGGTCAGTTTAGTCATAAATTAAAGTAATTCTGTTGATGCCATTCTTCTCAGGAATATTGAGAAAACCAGCTATTCAGTTTCTAGTCTTTATATCTCAGAAGGAAAAAAGAAAGGTTGAAAAATAAATGTTTAGTATTTTTATTATTTTTATATGACCATTATTATAATGTCATATTAATAGGCCAGTGAATAGGAAATTGTTTGAAAAGCTAACTTGAAATTGGCTTTTTATCCAAGTATTGCTCTTTCCTGCTGTGGCCTAGAATTCCCCAAATTCAGGAAATGATGCAATCTCACATTCTTCAGACCTTATTCTTCTGTCCTATTTCATCTTTGCCACATGTCTTCCCTAATTTAAAACCCTAACTTATTCTTCCCTGACTCATTTTATTTTTTCACATGTTCCCAATAAATGAATCTTTACTTAGCAGTTTTCGTTTTCCAAGAGGCCATCATAGTCACTGTGTGTTAGCCCTTTCAAAACAAGATAACTTTAAAAAAAATGAAAAAGAAGAATTATTTTCAAGTAGAGCCATGTGGTCACAACTCTAGAATTTAAAGAGATTTTAACGTGAGTTGATTTGGCAACACAAAAATTTTCTATCATCTTTCATGAAGTTTGAATTTTAGGATGTAATACTCATAGAAATACTCTTGTGGATTTTTCCAAAGATAAAATGATAAAACATTCATCCTTCAGGAACTGATACAGTCCCCTCCATCATTAACCTCTACTTATTTGCCAGTAATTGGTATTTGGCTTGCCCTGATCTTAATAATTTCAGCAAATATTTATTATGTTCCTAGCATGTGTTAGACATTATGCTAAGGGATAGGGAGAAGATAGTGTCTAATGAAGAAGACAAACATTCAAATAATAATCCCAAGAAAAATATTGCTCATCTGATACAAGTGCTCTGAACAATAGGAGCACAGTTCTAAAGAGTGTTTAACAAAGGAATCTGAGCTAGTCTGGGTGGTTGGGATGTGTCCTAAAGAAACCTGAGCTGAAATGCTGGAGAAGGGTCAGGAGGCATATGGAGGCGAGCTGGGAATAGGATTGAAGAGGAGGAAAAGTATGGCCAGTATCTCTTTCAAGGAACTTAAAGACTTCATTTATAATATGTGGCTGGTGCTCACAGTATAAGGCAGTGAATGAGTCCACAGTGAGGCTAGAGATACAAGAATGTCACAGGTCATGCAGGGTCCTCCTGGCGACATTAGCACTCTGGTTTAAACCTAAAAACAAATGGATCTAAGCAATGATAAACTAATTTGTTAGATTTGCATTTTGAAAAGATCTAGCTTCAGAGTGGAGTTTGAGGGCAGAATATCAAGAGTCACTATCCAAATTGGAGTCAGGAAATAACTCTTGTAGATGCCTGGAGTCTAAGAGAAGGACGGTAGCGGTTGTTTCTAAGTAATGATGGATGAGATATAAAATATGAGGCCATGAGATATGTTCAAAATGAGTCCTTTTTTTTGGCTTGTGTTACACAGTATATATATTAATAGTAAAAAAGGAAAAATGGGAAGAGGTTCAGATTCAAGCAGAAGATTTATTCAGCAAATATTATTGAGTGCCTACTCAAGCCCTTCTCAACCTAGTTTTCTTGAAAGAGTTAAGCCCTAAGTACCTCTCAAGGCGTCCATTGTATATATTGAATTACCTCTTTCCTATGTATCTACAATGATACCAGTCTTGTGACATCCTTGGAAGAACTGAGGAAATAGTCATTCAAGTCACTTTATGTAGAGTTTCATTATCTTGGAGAATCCTGGTTGAGAAAGACTGGATGCTTTATGCCAGATACTATTTTACCTATGTCTTGAATATAATGAATATGAGACATCTTTAAGCATTTGAAGTAAAGAAAAACCATTGCCATGACAAAATTAACCATAACAACTTAACTGTGTTTAACCGTTAAGATACCGCAGAAACAGCTTATATGTTTTGTTATGTAGAGTTAAGAAATTCCTTTTAAAAACTTGTAAAACATCTCCTTAATAGTAGATATATGCCATTAATGTACGCTTTCTCACATGCTTCAGAAATAAGGTTTTTGCTTCTTATGAACTTGCAGTTCTTTATGAAGTATGCATAGCTTATTATTTTTGAAGTAGAAAACTAGGAATTATTTTGAAAAATTGCCTGTATGGTGATGAAGACCCAAAATGAAAATGTTGAAAATAAAATGAAGAAAATGAAACAGTGATATCTGAACTTTGAAATTTAAATGTAATTACATTAAGATAAAGTATTGTTTTTCATCCAGTCATTCAGTACTTATTTATTTAGTGTTTGGTATATGCCAAGTAGTATTTATGACACTGTCATAAAGCAGTGAGCAAACTAGATAAAATAAATGTTTGTGGGTAGGGTAGGTCAGATTGCTATTTATATAAGGTCTTCCGAAAAGTTCTCATTAAAAAATTACAAACAAGATTGATAGTATTTCTTACAAATAGTATATGAACTTTAATTTTAAAACTTTAGGTAATTTTTGCTATTATTTTGTTCTTTTTTATTAATAAACTTAAGTGTTAGAATGAATAAAGAATGTAGAGACCTGTATATTGGTTATAATATATATTTAAGTTTTAAAAATCTATTTATACCAACCCGAACTTAGATGTTTTACATTTTTAAAATTTGAATATTTTTTAATTTGAATGTAGATCATTTGTCCCTTTGCAGACCTGAAAGCCCTAATGATGGTCAGCCAGATACATAAAGTTGCATAATACAAAGCCAAGAACTTGGATGGGGTCAACACAGGGTGATAAGAGATCACACTGGTAAAGTTCTTGGTTCAGCATAGGTGTGGTGAAGGAGATGTTACAGAGAAGATATTAGCTACTTGAGGGAGGAATACAGTTGAATGTATTTGTGGCTGTGGGCACTCTTGTCATATCATTAAAACTGATTTTTAAGATAATGGGAAGTAAATACATAATGGGAAGTACTGCATCAAGTGACAATATTTTCTTTTGCTCTTTTATATATTTTTTGTATATATATACCACAGAAGAAAGATTAAGCAGTTCTGCAGATGGTAACTGTTTATTAAGTAGAACTCTAAGAATTTGCAGAGTAAATTAAGTGCCATTAAATTACAGTTGACTCCTGACCAACACAGGTTTGAACTTATATTGATTTTTTTTCAATAAATATACACATATTTATTGTGGTTGAATTTATGTATGCAAAACTCATGGATATGGAGGGCTAACTATGGGACTTGAGCATCTGCAGATTTTGGTATCCAAGAGGACCTGAAACCCATCCCCCATGGATACTGAGGGATGACTGTATATTTCCTAAGAATGTTATAGTTTTGAGTAGTTGTTTACAAAGCCTTTGATTTCACTTCACCTCAAATTAGAAAACTGGGTAGAGATACTAAATAATTTCTCACTTTAAAAATGTATAAGAATCAATAACCTATTTTTACATGATTTAATGATTTATTTTATTCAGAAATATTACTGTTTTAGTGATTAAATGAATGTTTTACACAGAGTAAGTTTTGTCTATGTCTTCAGCTCCATTTCCTCTCCTCTAAATACCTACTTATTTGGATTAAATCACTTGTCATCAAGCAGTTATATTTTCATACAATTCATGATTCAGCATATTTCTTCAAACACAAAGGCTCACTAGGAACTAAGTTGGAGTCATAGACTGTATGCTCTTATATTCTCCTCAGACTTTTTTAAAAGATAATGTCTCTTTTGCTCTCTGTGGCATTATCCTGTTAGTATTGTCTACCATCTAGCAAAGTTGAAGAAGTTAAAAATGTTCTTCCTCAAGAGGGATCAAGAACAACAACAAAAAAACTAGTCATTAATTAAAAATTGTATTTCAAGTCCAATGATGTTTCCTAATTTATGCTTATAAATTGTTTACTTTCTAATTCCATTTTCTGTTACACCTTTATGAAAGACAATTCTGGAAGTAGTTTGGTGCTGATGATCACAGGCTTTAAAGTGATAGAAGCCTAAAGTTAATAACAATCTTTGTTTATCAATGAAATTACCTTTATTTGATCTTCATAGTTACTATCTTAATCTCTAAAATTGGAACAATTATATTAGATGTATAGTTTTCATGAAAGTTAAATAAAACATGTACTAGTCACCCTGCAGTATAACTGATGTAGAGGTAGTTCACAATTGTATTTCCTTCTGATTTTCATCATTTATTAAATTAGACATCTACCATTATATTTGAGCACCTGAAACAGTAAATACTGCATCAATTTATGGTTTTAGTCGGGGTTTGCCCTCTTCCAAAGAAATTGGAAAACCCCTCTCTCCTGTGTTGCTTCTGATTAATACTAATATTTATATTATTATTTCCCTCATATATCAAGGGGCATAGTCGTTCTGGTATTCTGTAGAATTTTTCATCTTTACTAGACCCTGTATTCATTATGCCTTATTTTAAATTTATCTTTTCTTCTTGTGCCTTGTGAAAAATAATAGTCATCTTTCCTTAAGTGTTCACACATTTTCCTTTAGAGCTGGTACATTGGTAACTACTAATAACAAATTCTAGCTCTTGGTATATTGGAATTATAATAACAGATTGCACAGAAAAAAAGTAGAGTAAGTGGCAGCATTTGGCTACTTCAAAGGGAACAGTACCCTCCTTTAGCCCACTCTGCTGGCTTATTTATAGCTTTAATTTCCCAATCATTTAAACCTTTCTTTTTTGCATTAAAGTTTGTTTTAAAATATGAACACATTACTTTAAAGATTATCTTTGTGTCACTATCATATATTTTGTGATTGGGTGGGATAGAGCTGGAAGAGAGGAAAAGAGGAGATGCAAAAACAAGGGTATGTAGGTAGGACGTAAACCTGGGTAACAGTGACTCTTCAACCAAATCTGCATATTTCATGGTGGCTCCCCTTGCAGTTAACTTGATAGCATGGTAGGAAGAATTACATAGCCTAATAATAATGAGGATAATAATAGTAGCTAATGAACAGCATACCTATGCACAACTTAATGATTAGTAGGACAAAAATAATGCATGTTTCAGATTCTTTGACAAAGTATTTGTTTTAAAACAAAGGAGTTCTTGGAGAATAATGAATATTTATAATGTGGTTTACTCATGACTGAGTTCATTAAGCAATTTCATATAACAATCTCATTGATGATAACTTCAATTTAATTATAGTGAACAGTAAGAGTTTAAGTCACATTTTGACATCTTAACCTGCCTACTTGGAAAATTATGGTGTGTTTCCCTATCATGAAAGATGGTCAGTTCTTTTCTCTCATGGATTATTCTTTCTATTTGTTATTCTTTAAGTTTTGAGGGCAGTGTTCCTTTCTCAAAGAGATGGCTGTTAAGGAGGTTGGGAACTGCTTTGCCAAAACTCAACTTTTCCTGCTTCAAAATACAGCTTAAGGACAGCTAAGAATCCTTGTATTAAAGAATTTGAAATTGGACCTTGCTTTTTTTGATAGTATATAAAATGCCTGGAGAATAAGTGTTGCCACAGCATAGTAGTGGTTCTTTCTGTTTATATAGCGCCTCTTCCTACAAAGCAAATACAACCTTGTCTGCATGAGAGCCTCTGAGTCTTTGAAATGTGAGATCTTGCTACCTCACTCGGCTAACAAATCAATGCTGAAAAGACAAGTGAGACTTTGGTGAGACTGATATGATTTGCAGATAAGCAAGGTGAGAATGAGTGAAACTTACTATATACAGATGGAGATTCTCTTAAGGAAACTTTTTGCCTTTAAAGTGCCATGGCGATAGAAAACATTCATTTTCATTTTCTGAAAGGACAGCTGGTAATGTTCACAACTGATTGATACTGGTATTATCAGAAATTGTAGGGTGAAATGTGTATTTTCATAGTGATACAGTGACGTTAGTTATTTCTATCTCCATTGTCACTTACTTTGTGAACTTGCAGTTCAACAACATATATCTTTCATAGTTTTTTGGGGCCATAAATTATTAGTATCTGAAGTTGTACTTCATGTTTCTTCTCCATCTTTAAAAAAATCCAAGTAATTTCAATTCATCCAAAAATCAAAATGTGGAATAGCGTCATTTGCATTGAACATGTGTCCTAATTGTATCCATGTGTTGGCGTGTTTTCTGTAGAGACTAATTCTAATCAATTCTGTCTAAACATTCTGAATTTCCCATAAATTACTATGCTAAGTCGTCGACAGAATTCCTGCCAATCTTTGGCAAATGCCTCCCAGTACTACCATTTTAACACCCAAGAGTGAGAGCAACATGACAAATCTTTTCATCTATGCATTTTGCATACCCACTTTATTTAAATGTGAAAGATTACTCCTGTGAAATCTGCACTTAAGGGTATTACACTTTTCATGGATTTTGTTTTACTGTGTAGATTGGAACAGTATATTATCCCAATTTTCTGAACTGAATTGACAGTTGAATTATTAGAATATGTTTATACAAATGTAATATTCAAGCATACTTTAACTCTTCCAACAAATAACAATGCTTCTCAAAAAGTGAAGTAATTTTTTTACTGTTGACATTATTATAATTTCAGATATGTAATATTATTCATGACATTTCTGTTTTAAATATAGGTCTTTTTACTGCAAAAAAATAAGATCTTAGTAAAAATAGCTTGACTGAAAAAGAAAATTTTTGTAAAATATATTGTGTCATCTACTGAATTCACATTTTCCTGGAACAAAGAACTGTATAAAGACATTAGGGACTCAGTAAGCTTTGTGTCTTTCCCTGTTCCACTAATTTTCTCATTATTTTTTCCCTTATTCTCTTTATAATTCCTTTTTTCACTTATTTTTCTCAGTGTTAAATGTTTCTTATAGCTAATGTGTGGAAATGGCCAAAAAATCCCATTGAAATTCCGTTTACATGTCTGCAGTTCAAGAAACTAGCCAAAGCTGGCTAGCCAAGTACCCAGGAAAGAACATTTGAGTTACATTATAAATCTTGATCACAAAGTGGATACATGAATATGTGAAAAGTGACTATGTAAATATGGAGCCTTTTTTATGAACAGGGATGTAGGTGGTATTTCTCAAAGAATAAGTGGGCAGGCACTCTGAAAGATGTCTACTTCTATTATCACTTAGAGGATTTAGAGGATGTTGTTTTCAATCATTAAACTTTGATGGTTGAAATAGTATGATAGTTTTTTTCTTCATTAGCCACCTTCCTAGCCTAAATAATTCTGTATGCTAAGTAAATATTTATTGCATGATTAAATGAATGAAGTAATGGCAGGTGTACCTATCAGTATCTCAGATTATGCTGATAATTCCATTGTTTTCCCATCTCCCAAGCTAAAAACTGTGACAGTAATCTTTGACTAGCCCTTATCTTTCATACTTCTTTAGTACACCCTCAGTGGTTTTACCTTCATCATGCTTAATGAATTTGTACCTTTCTCAAAATTTCCAGTGGCATCTTCCTACCTAAACCTGACTTCCCCTAAATCAGCACTTTCTAAATTCAGTTTTGTGGAATAGTCATATCCAGTGAGATATTAATGAGTGTTCTGGGGAAAAACAATAAAAGGTTCCTACATTCAAATAAATTTCAGAAAGCTGCATACTCTGTCACCCCTTGGAGATTCACAGTGTACATTAGTGCTTTGAGAAGTTCTGTAATAAAGAAACCTGTTGATTAGCCTAGCACTTCTTTAAAGCATTTGACCAGTGAATTATTTTGTCATGGAGTATCTGTGAGAGTCTCATGAGACTGGTATGCTATAGATCAGTGTTTGGGAAATGCTGGGGTGGAGTATTAGAAGGAATTCTTAACTGCTTTCTCTTAGTTTAGTGTCTTTCTGAGTCTCTGCATTCTATACATTACTGTTGAAATAATTGTTATGAACTAGGACCATGTAATGGTCATCTAGAAAGTGGTTACTAATCCTGTCGACTAGATTTACTACCTAGAGAAACAAGAAAATGAGTTTAATTAAAATCAGAAATTACTTGCTAGAATGTGACATTTGTTAGTTACTTAAAATAAGCTTAAGGTAATTTCAAAAAGAGTAATGTAACTAATACTGTTTTACTTAAAAGCTATTATTTACATCCTTATATCAACAAGGCACCTATAAGAAACTATGAAACAAAATACCTAGACAACTTCTTGTAACACACACCAACTCAAAGATATAATTGCTAATAGGACAAATCAAACTATTAATTTTGATCATTGCTTCTTTAATTTGCCCATATGTATATTATTTTATTTTAAATGAAGATACTGGGAAATATTTTCCAATTTTAAATTCCTACCAAGGAAAACATTTATTTATTTTTGTGTACTAGAAATTTTAAGGCCATAATATTTATTCCACCTTAAATAACATGTTTATAGAAATATTGTGAAAGTCATACTAAGAATGAGAATGTGTTATTGAGTCTTTAAATCTTCATGAGTATTAGCTTGTTCTTTTAAGTTAATGAAAGGAAGCAGTAGTCATCATCAAAGCATGTATTGTTTAAAAATCAATGAGGGAACTGCCCTCTGTGTTGCTCTTTCCACTTTATTTTTTTTCCCCTCTGCCTAGAAGCTTAGGAAGGGTCTTTGTTCAGCCTTTCGATGTACAGTCTGGTGTCATGCCTGTTAAGTCCATGATAAAAATGGAATAGCATCCCAGTCTAACCTAGATACTAGCCCTTGATGCTTTATACCTGGAAGCTAATTATTGTTTCCCTTTTCAGAGCCTCATTACCCCCAAACAACTTTTCTGTTCTCATGCTTATTTTATTTCTCTGGCTAAGGATAATTGCATATAGTTCTTGTTGCTTTCCTTAAAGGTGTAAATATAAATTATCAATACAGTGTAATTGTTGGCTGAGGTAAATGACCTTTCTAGGTTTCCAGAGTGGTTTCACCTTAGTCGAGCTACCATATATATCGGGCATTAATGTATTGTATGTGAATTCACGTTATTAACAATTTAAAAGGCTCATTCCTTTTTTTTTAAGGGAGTAACATTGATAACTTTTAAAGTTTAGAGCTTCCCAGTAATAACAATGATGCTCATATCTTGTATTTGAAAGTGATTTATAGGTTTGTAGGTGTGCCTTCACATATGTTACCTTATTTTGTCCTTACAACAACCCTATGAAGATCATAGATATCTCTATTCCATAAAATGTAGGAATGAACTGTATATTGGAAAGTCAATTACATTGTGTCCTCATACACCTAGTAAGTTTTAGAGCCGGGACTGCAAAGCAGTTTTTCTTACTCTTTTATTCCTGAAGCAGTAACATGATAAAATTGGACCCATGTTGCAGTTTTTGGTTTTAAAGAATAGTTATGTGGCACATACACGTAGCCTTAACATCTACTTATGTACAGTCCTAAGTTTATTTTATGTTTTGCATGCCCTTTTTATAATGCAAAAATAAAGTGAGCAGACTCCCAACATTAATGCTAATTGCAGATCACGTCCACAGTACTCTGTAAGCATACGATTTCACATATTCTAAAGGCACAGAAAAGAAACAAATATTAGTGTGTTGGGAAGTAAAAGCAATACACCAGACAAGAGTTCCTATAAAGTCAGGCGACTTGGGTTTTAATTCACTACTTCCAAGCTCTATGATCTGGTCCAACTTACTTAAGACTCATTTTTCTTATGTGTAAAGAGAGTACCATTAAAGTATTTTTCTTGTAGAATTGTTCTGAAAATTAAATGGCATAACGTGTAATGCCCTTAATACAGTGTGTCTATTTAGTAAACACTTGATAATTTTTAGCTATAAAAAAAAATAATGGAGTGAAAACTTCACACCATATTGAGACCACCGAGACATCAGAATACACAGGCATTGAGAAAAGAGGGAAATGAAGAGGAAGGGAAACCGTTAGGGGAATGAGATAGGGTAATTAAAAAGAAATGTGATGGGGCTGCTGTTTCTGTTTAGGATGTACACTGTTGCAAGAGAATGCCCCTCCCAACCTGACAATAAAAATAAGCTGCGTAAACTATCAAATCAGTTATGTTAGCCCATCAAAGAGTCAGGCCCAAAGCAATTGAAATATATTAAAATCGAAAATTTGACAAGCATCTCCTAGGATATACAGTACTCAAAGCTGCTTTCATTTTTGAAATGTGGGAGGAGAAAGTCACTACAGATGCAGTAAAAATATAGCAGCTGAACTTTTAAATTTTAAATGCCGGATGTGGGCTAGTGTAGGAGTGTAGAATTCCTGGGCGTCCTCGCTACAAGGGGAATCGTTGCTCTCTCATCATCTTTGTTTTTCCATCAGCCTTCACTTGAGAGCTAATGAGAAAGGTTGGGGTGAGGGCAAGAGAACTTAGAAGTGCATCCTGTGAGGAGCAGGCACCGTGTGTGCGGTGGTCTGAGTATGAAGAATGAGAACTAAGAGAAATGCTCTGTATTCTGGGCCTTAGTTGAACGAGAGGCAGAAGCCACCTGCCACAGAAGAGGCAGGAAAGATCTCCACCACTCTCCATCTGAGGTGCAGTGGTGCAAGGCTGGACCCTAAGCAGAGGGTGGGAAAGTGTGTGTCGGGGGGTGACTAGCAGAGCAGAGACTTCGCACGCAGCCTGCTGAAGTGTGAGGGCAGGAAGGACTGAGAGAAGCCCACAGGCAGTGTCAGTGTCTGTCTCCCATTAGGGGAGGGAGAAGCCCTCTAGGTGCCAGGTGCAGATACCCTGTTGAATGAAGTCTGAAGATGGAGCAGGAATAGGTGCCGTCGGTGCGCTGGGGGTTGAGATCGGAACCGAGAGAAACCAGACAGGCATTCTGGGCCCTGTACCACCGGGGCAGGAAAGGTATTGCTGAGATGCACCTCGGGGGCATCTGAAGACAAAACCTGTCACTTAGATTCTAAAATGGAGTTTCTAATTTCACCCTCAAACTTTGAGCCTGTGGTGAACTGACTTTAACTAAAACCACATCAGAGCCCTGGCCCATTGCATTAGTTTGGTAGGTATGCTGTGGTAAACAACTACAGACTGGGGGATTAGAACAACAGAAACTTATTTTCTCATGATTTTGGAGGCTAGAAGACTGAGATCAAGGTGTCATCCAAGTTGGTTTCATCGGAGACCTTTCTCCTTGGGTTGTAAATGAAGGTCTTCACACAGTTATCCTTCTGTGTGTTCCTCTGTAGAGACTTCCTCTTCCTATAAGGATTTCAGTCATTGTGGATTAAGACCTACCCTAATGAGTACATATAACTTAACTATTTAAAGACCCTCTCTTCAATCACAGTCATATTCTGAGGTACTGGGAGTTAGGACTTAAGCATATGGATTTTTTTGAGGTGACACACTTGAGCTTATAAAACCTGTTTGAACTATACTAACATCTAGTCCAAATGAGAGATGGACCCTGTCTGTGTGTAAATATTATTTACCTCAGTCCTTATTGTTCTTTCCCACAATGTTCTCATTCAAGGAAAAGAGAATGAGAGAAGAAATACTTGAAAAATAATTAATGGTTTTCCAAAATTAATGAAAAATATTGATCTATAGATCAAAAAGCTAGAGAACTTCAAGCAGTATAAATACAAAGGAAAACATACCTAGTCATATCGTAATCACACACTGAAAATCAAAGATAAAGAAAACTCAAGGAAGTAATCAGAGAAAAAAGACGTTAAATACATGGGAAGTGGTACAAGGGATGCCCCAGTTTCTCATCAGATGTAATGGAAGCCATGAGGTAATGGAGTAACATCTTGAGGTTCTGACAGACAGATTTATCAACCTAGCATGAATACCCTGCAAAAATATTTTTCAAAAAAGAATATGAAATGAAGACATTTTTCTGAATTAAAATAGCTGAATTTTTCTAAGAGTTCTCCACTATCAATATGTTAAAATAAAGAAAAAAATCCATCAGGCTTTAGGGAAATGTTACCAAATAAGTATCTGGTGATCTCTGAGGTAAAGAATACCTCAAAGAGTCATATGTAAATTAGCATAAGAAATGTATTTAAATATATGGAATATATACATATGAATATATGTGTATGTATAGAAATGTACCAATATATACATATATTTTATGTAATAAATACACACACATTAAATTTATTATCAACATAGTTAAAGATATTTGTCTGATTAAGGAAAAGTAAAATGTTTATAGCATATTTAGAAGTAAAACATGGTAAGAAGAGAAAAATGGGAGGCTGATCACTGGAAATATATAATTATGAGGTTTTTATGTTTCTTATGAACTCATGGAATACTTTTTTAAAGTAGACTGTGGTAAGTTAAAGATGCGTATAGTAAGATTTCTAGCAATAACTGAAGTCAACAGAGAGAGACATTGTTATGGACTGGATTCTTTCCCCACTCCCAAATTCATATGTGTAAATCCTAACCCCCAGTATCTTAGAATGTGCCCTTGTTTGAAACTAGTGTCACTGCAGTTAAGATGAGGTAATTAGTTAAGATGAGGTTATACTAGAGTGGTGTAGACCCCTAATTCAATGTCACTGGTGTCTTTATAAAAAGGGGAAATTTGGACACAGCCAAGAACCCAGGGAGAATGCCATGTGAAGATGAAGGCAGAGATCACAATGGTGTTTCAACAAGCCAAGTGACACCAAAAATTGCCAGCAAACCACCAGAAGGCTGGAGAAAGACATAGAACAGATTTCTCCTTCATAGCTCCCAGAAGGAACCAACCCTGCTGACATCTTGATCTCAAACTTTTAGCTTCTAAAACTGAGACGATTGACTTCTGTTGTTAAGCCATCCAATTTGTGGTACTTTGTTACAGCAACCCTTGCAAACTAATGCAGACGTAAATAAAAAGTCGGTAGGGAAGATAAAAAGGAACACCAAAAATACGATGTTAACTCATGCCCAAAACAAGTCAGAAAGAAGGAAGAAAGAAACTAAATACAGACTGCATGAAACAAAATGAAGCACCTGGACAGGAGAATTAAATCCACACATTGCAATAATTGCTTGAATATAAATGGACCAGACACTCCAATTAGAAGGCAGAAATTGTCAGATTAGATAATAACTGTTTGTCAGTTTCTCATAAAAATTAACATACATCAGTTTTATGACTCATTCCAATACTAAATATTTATCTATGAGAAATGAAAACATACATCCACAAAAATACTTGTACAAGGATATTGATACTAGCCCAAACCAGGAAATAGCCTAGATGTTCATCCATAGGAGAGTAGATAAGCAAATTGTGGTGTATTGCTACAGTATGAAATTACTCACCAATGAAAAAGAACAAAGCACTAATGCCTGCCACAAAAAGGAAAACTCTCAAAAACATAGTTGAGTGAAGGAGAAACTAGGCACCACAAAGTATATACTGTTTAATTTCTTGGTAATAGAAATCAAATGAGTAGTTTTTTGTGTATGTGCCAGCAGAGTGGGGATCCAGAGGGAAAGGCATAGGAAGTAAGTGGTAATGGGAATTACCTGTGCTTCGCAAAATTGATTGAAACACATTTAGGGTCACTTTATGTGTGTAACTTGGAAAAATTGGACTAAGAAACACATTTACTGGCATGCAATTTTTTAAAATTTGAGTTTGTCTATCTTTAGTGACCAAAGTATACTATGTTTTAATCTACTAGTATACTACTACCACAAATATTTAATATTAATGTTTATACTGAGTTTCAGTTTACAAAGTAGTCTACGTACATAGTTTTTATTCAGGCTTCTAAATTACTCTGAGTTAAACAGGCTCAGTATGATTATCCCTACTTTATAGAGAGGATAATGTCACTCAGGTTTATTTATCAAGAATCACAGAGGTGATCAGTGGCCAAGACAGATCTTAAATGACAACACTTGACTCTAGGTCATTTCAGTGAATTTCTTCTACTGAAAGTAGATGTGTAGGCAAATTTAATTCCCCCACCTCACGCCATCCCCTTCACTTAACCAGCTTGCTCACGACTCATTTATGTGAAGTAGTTCTCTTTGGGCATTAGGTGGCATAAGGCTTGGTGGTTTGTTGAATTGACCTTATGTCCTAAGCCAGTTGTATTTTACTTCCATGTCCCTGAATGAAATCTGGTTACTGAAAGCAGCCAGAACATCAATGATAAGAGTGAGATTATTTCCTTTGTGCAAATAATGGATTTAGAAGTAGAAGAAATGCCAACTCAAGATGTCTTTGAACTCTAAAGTAGAAAACCCATTTGTTTTAACCATATTTTTCTGTGTCCTTCTTTCCCTACCTCCTCAAGGCTGTTAGACGTGTGATGATTATTGAAAAGCCTTAGACTGTTGAGGTGTTAGGTTTTTTCAACTTCTTAAGGGGAAGATAAGACTTTGGAATAGTGTTTAATGTAGTATGTGAATAATGCAGTATCTTAATAAATAAAATCATATACACAATTTTTTAATTAGATAATGTATCTCCAAAAATAGAATTAAACATTACTTCTGTGTTCTGAAATTGGTTGTCAAAGTTTATACACTTGTGAGATCTTAGAAAGGACATTTCAAGAGTTATATTTGCAACTCAAAATAGGAAAGGGTGAATATAAATTAGAATCTCTCTGGAAAGTAGGTTTATCATATGAAATAGGACTAATTCATTAGGGGGATTTATTTTACTCAATTAATAAAATATAATATCCTGCTGAAGACTCTACTGAAGCAAGTATAAACTGAAGTAGTAGAGAGGTCATAAAATCTCATTAAAAAAGGATTTTAAAATTGTAATCTCAGTAGTGGGTTAAATTAAAGAAAATGAGTCCACATATTTCTCATTCAGAATTATGTTTTCATAACCATAATTTTTAAACTTCAGTCATAGAGCCCCTATTAAGTTCTAATTAATATTGACCATCTTTTCAAATAATGTTAGTATCTATCTAGATTTTTACTTAGTCTTTCATGTTACAGATTACATGGAAAAATGATTGAGACCATCTCTATTTCATAGAGTCTAACCAATACTAACACTCATTAAAGGAAAATGGAATTTTCTGAATAAATTACTTCTGACTTTCCTGCTGACAGGTGGAATCCAGAGAACGGTTTAGAGTATAATGATATCCTTACCTCCCTAAGCAAGAAGTGGTCAGAATAGTCAACACCTCTTTTTACTTCCAGCAAACTGACTGCTTAGAAACATTTAAACTGCTGTGATAAAATAATCAGGTAGGATCATGCTGCTGCCACCAACTAAATCTGTTCAGAAAGCAGAATATGGCAAGAGGAAATAATTGAATAAATCTTCATTTTGAGTGGGAAAAAAAAGAAAACAAGAAAAGGAGTAATTAGGTACAATACTATGTTTTTAACAAATATCATCGTTTCAAAGTAAGTTACCTCACAGATTGTTCTGCCTCTGACAGCATCCACTGGAGGCTACTTTTGCCCTCTGCAGGGTGAAAACTAAGAAGGTTAAAGGTGCCCCTCAGAAGAGCGCTGTTACATAGTTAGCTGTAATTGCCTTTTTAGGGTTCACAGTCTGATTTTGTGGGATTTTTGTGAGCAAATCCCTGCTCACTCTATCCTCCATGCAACCTTATAATGATACGTCTTCATCATACTTTTTGATTTTTTAGATCATATCCATCTCCTCTCAGTGGACTAACTCCATGTGTGTGACTAACTCCATGCATGTGAAACTGCTTTTTATTAATTTATCTATCAGTTCTAGTGATCCTTGTCAGGACTTGACACATGATAGACACTCATTAGGTAGTTTTTATTTGTAATACTTTTTTACTAAAAAAAAGGATTGATTTCTACCAGTCAGTACTTCGAAAAAGAGACTATTTTTTAAGTCATTCTTTACAGATCAGTGGGTCTCATTGTTATGCTTGAGTTTTGCTTGGATGGGCTTAATTTTTAAAGAAACAAAAGTGCTTTATTTTTCTAGGATAAGCTTGTTTTCCTTTGTGAATTAACTAGCATTTGACAAAATAGGCTTCTGTTTAATTCTCAGATGTCCAGTGTTATGTATTAATTGATACATCTTTCAAAGATTTTTCTTTAGAATTTAATTTTTAAAGCAGTTTGTGTGTGTGTGTCTTGTATTCTGCCCACCCCTTCTGTTTGTTTCTCTTTTTTTAAATTTTTTTTAAAAAATTGGGGGGAGTAATTAGGTTTATTTATTTATGTAAGAGGAGGTACTGAGGACTGAACCCAGGAACTTGTGCATGCTAAGCATGCGCTCTACCACTTGAGCTATACCCTCCCTCCTAAAGCAGTTTTAGATCAACAAGCTTGAGAGGAAGGTATAGAGATTTCCCCTATAGCTCCTACTTCCCCACATACACAGCCTCCCCCATTATCAATATCATTAACCAGAATGATACATTTTTTAATCAAGCATGAACTTACATTGACACGTCATAAATACCCGAAGTCCATAATGTGTTTTAGAGTTAGTTTTTGATGTTAACACTTTCTGAGTTTGGGTAAAATTATAGTGACATATATCCATCAGTATAATATACAGAATGTCTTCACTGCCCTGAAAATCCTCTGTAGCCTGTTCATACCCAGCCCCCACCAACACCCACACAACCACTCATCTTTTCTGTTGTCTTTATAGTTTTACCTTTTACAGAATGTCATATTGTTGGAACCATAGAGTATATAGCCGTTTTAGATTCTCTTATTTGACTTCGTGACATAATATGCTTTTAAGGCTTAATAGCTCATTTCTCTTCAGAGCTGAATAACATCCATTGTCTGGATGCATTCACCTACTGAAGGCCATCTTAGTTGCTTCTAAGTCTTGGCAATTATGAATAAAGCTGCTCTAAACATCCGTGTGCAGCTTTTTGTGTGGACATGAGTTTTCAACTCCTTTTGATAAACATCAAGGAATACCATTGCTAGATCCTATGTTAAGATTATGTTGAGTTTTGTAAGAAACTGCCAAACTATCTTCCAAAGTGCTTGTCCATTTTACATTCCTCGCAGCAGTGTATGAGAGTTCCTGTTGTTCAAATTTTCACCAGCATTTAGTGATGCATGTGTTCTGTTTTTTGGTCATTCCAGTGGGTATATAGTAGTATCTAGTTTTATTTTTCATTTCTCTAATAAAGTGATGTAAAGCATCTTTTCGTATGCTTATTTGCCATCTGTGTATCTTCTTTAATGAGATGTCTGTTAAGATCTTTGGCTCATGTTTTAAATTGTATTATTTTTAAGAGTTATTTTATATTTGGGATAACAGTCCTGTATCAGATGTTCCCTTTGTAAGTATTTTTTCCCAGTCTGTGGACTATCTTTTCCTTCTATTGATGTTGTTTTTCACAGAGCAAAAGTTTTTAATCTAGGGTTTCAGTGTGTTGCTTTTAAAAATTGGGGAATGAAATCTGAATGTATTTTTAAGTTGAAGGCAGCTCTTAATGAGTGAGTTTCTGTTCTGCAATGTTGAAATGAGATGCATTTCTTTCTAGGTCACTAAGTTATCCAAGTTAAAGATTTGTCTCCATTGTCATTCCTATTGCTCACAGATATCATTTGTATTAGGAGGATTTAGGGTTTTTTCTTCTTTTCTTTTCTTCTTTTTTTTTTAGGGGGGGTGGTTTAAAAAGTCCTTCCATGCTGAGTAATCCTCTTTCAAGTCTGTGAAGCTACATGTCTATTATGCCACGTTTCTATTCTCTAATGAGAGGAGAAAGTATAGTCTAGAATATGAAACATCATTGCCTTTTATTAATGAACAAGGGAGGAAAATGAACAAACTGACATTCATTTAGTAGCTGCTGTGTGCCAGGCACTGTGAAGTACCTAACACGTATCATTTCAATTACTTCTCATCTAATTCAGACATTTAGATACTGTTTCAGTTTTATTGATGAGGAAATCAAGGCCTATTGGATGTGGTAATTTTCAAAAGTAATTTTACACCTAAAAAGTACTAGGGATGTAATAAGAACACAGTTTCCTATGACTTTAGTCATTCCTTTCCTGTATTCTATATACTATCTTTCTCCCTTTTGAGTTCTTTAAATTATAGAAATAATGTTTTCTAACAAAACCACATCATAGCCCTTTAAAGTAACCACTTTTAACAATTTTAATGCTGCATATAGTAACTATATAAGAAAGTGTGATCTTACTGTATTTATTGCTCTACATATAGAGCAGTTGAAATAGATATTTGTAGTTAAAATATATTTTGGAAATGAATGCTAGTAAATATACTGCTATCTCATTCTTTTTAATAGCTATATATGGAAGTATAATATTATTTACTAATTAATGAAAAAGTGAAACTCAAAAAAATTTATGATAATATGATTATAAGATATATATCCGTCTAGTATTTGGTATTTTATTAATAAGATGAAGGTATGTAATTAATTCATCCTTAATAGCAGCAACATCTAAATTTGCCAAATAAATTTTTAAGGCTTTGGGTCTATTTTTATTCTCTGATATGCTTATCTTTTATTTGTATGCCTTCATTTGTTAGTACATTTATAGGTCGAACTTTGCTTTGTCTTTTTATATTATCCTTAATTTTTTAGAGAGCCTTTATTTCTTTTGCTATATCTACAGGTTATTCATATATTTTGTGCAAGGGTTTAACCTTTTGTCACATCTCTTTATTTGGATGATTTATCTTTTTTTTTTAAAGCACTTAGCAAAACACAGAATGTCTTTTGGGCTAACCCCAGTGATTGGTTATCTTATTATTTTACATCCTTTGTTGTTTCAAATAAAAGTTTTATTTAGAGAGTCCAATTCCTATTTTACAGATAAGAGAATTAGTGTATCAATTCCAATGTTCTTTGACCTGTCAATAGCAAAATTAGAACCAGAACCAAGCACTTTCTAGTTAGTATCTTCAGAAGATACTGCTCTGTGGACTTGAATCCACACTCAGTTTACTTTCCTGTTACAGTGATCTTTCATATTTTAGGAGGGAACTGTGATTCTTGTTCCAGTAAAGATGACAAAGGTTTACTGATCTAAACTTGTTCAAGCTTCACTGTGACCTTTTTCAGAATGGGCAGTTGGAGTTGGAGCTGCAGCTATTGTAAGGTATCTTATCTGCTCTTTTTGAAGAGTACTGTATCCAGTTAACAATAACAACTTATATATTGTAACTAGCTAACAGTGTGAAAGTAGAGAAGCAATTTAAATCTAACAAGGGAAATACTTTTATTACTTTGTCTTGAACAATAGTAAATGTATTCATATGACTTCTTATGTTACCTGGATATACAATGAAAATTTATCAAGGAGGATATCAATAAAATAAAATGCCATTTTATAAACTATAATCAAAATTAGACTGATTCTATCTTAAAATACTTACTACTTTTTAAGAAATAAGTTGTAACTATGGGTAGCATGTACTCAGTAACATTAGAAAAAAGTTTATTGAATGAAAGTGTATTATAAGGCTTCCAAAATTTGACCAGGTTCAGTATGCAACAATATTATCAGCACTCTTAATCTTGGCTGAAGTTACTCCATTTTATATTTTTTGTAATGATATATTCCTAAAACTTAAATAGTAAGTTCCAATTTTAATGTTTATACCACAATGTTTATTTTAAGAGGTGTGACTACTGGCTTTCATGTTTTTGTAATGTTTTGGTATTTTCATTTTAATATGTTTTCTGCGGGTTTTTTGTTGTTGTTGTTTTGTTTTGTTTTGTTGTTTTGGAATTTTTTTGGTCATAAAACTGACCACCAAGTGAACTAAATGAATAAATGGTATTAATCTGACCTGGATACTTATCAATTGAAGAAGACAACTTGACTTTATAAATACAAGGTCATGATGGAGATCATACTTCACCTTAACCATAGTACATAAAATAATTAAAATAAAATAAAATGTGAAAATTAATTTGGACCCTATATATTTATATATGAAGTGGTAGTGAGTTGGTAAAAATCTATGCTTATTCTGGATACTGAATGATAAATAATTTTAAGAAAGGTATTTTTAAAATATGTTTGATTGCTTAGGGAAAACAAAAAGGCATAATAGAAAAATACAGCCAGGGATCAACAAAAGGACAAAGATTTAAATAATATAATCAACCTCAATCATTGTGATTCTCAAACAAAAATTTTTTTTTCTTACTAATTTGGTTGTTTTAAAATGTTGGGAGGAAAGGTTTTAACTTATGGAGGCACTTTCCATATGAGAATGAGGTTAGAAATCTTAGCAAATCATTATTAACAGTCCACTAGAAAGTAAAAATAACTCTTCTGGGGGATCATATTGCAAGGGTAATTGCAATCCCCAAACAACACAAATGGGATGATGAAAACTGATAAACAAACTGATACATGTGCACAATGACTTAAATCCTTTTTACTGTTTCCTAAATCACTAAAATATCACTAAATATATGATATTCTTTATTAAATCAGTTAAAAATAACTAAATTATTAACATTTCAGTGTCATTAATTGCTATATGAGAGCATTGCTAGTATACAATAGCTTTATCCAGCAGCTGCAGTTTTGAAGATATATTTAAATGATAATGCTTTTAAGATTTGGAATGAAAATTATTCATAGAGAGATTACTATTTTGGGGGGTAGTGCTTAAATCATTTATTAATTAATGTTTTTAAAATAAATTACTTTTAAGATAATTTAAATAATGTTTTAAAAATAAAAATTTTATTAAAAATGAAAACATGTAAGTCAAAGAAGAAGAGATATTAATTATTATTTTTCGGACTTTCTGACGACATTTGTATATGATCATTAAGAAGGAATTTAATACTCTAACAGAACTGGGAAATGTATAGGACAAAACATAATTTATTCGCTATGTTTTGCCAAGCATCTAAGGGATAGCCTTAGTAGAGATAATGTCATCAGAATATTGCAGATTATTGGAATGTTTTTCTTTGTGGTGGTAGTGATTTTGCTTTTTGTTTTTATTAATTTTGTTTAGTTTTGTTTTAGATACCAACATATGCGTGGAATGCAATGCTGTATTATTTTAAGTTGGGGGAACTTTTACTATTAGTTAATCACAGAATGCATAGGATTTTAATAATTATTTTTCATTTTGTTTTTTACCCAGTCTGAAAGTTAAAGATAGCTACTATTGTTGAAATCAAAATAGAGGGTTCTTCGGATTGATTGCTTGAATAAAGCAAGGGAGAGCAAGCAGTGGCCTTCATTCCAAACTATGCCTATTGTAACACAGCTTATTTATTTGTTTACTGTTACTGGAAATTTTCTTACTACAATGACAGAGTTGAATAGTTGTGACAGAGTCCAAAAGGGCCTAAAATTTTTACTATCTGGCCTTTAAAGAAAACTTTTGCTGATCTCTCAAAGAAATACATACATATATATCATAAATAGGTCATCACCATATTATAGGGTAGTAAAAATCATTATGTAGAAAAATGTTTGGATATAGAACCTGTTAAGTTCTTCTAAGATTATCTCTTTTTATGTTTCCCTGACTTATTTATATTTCTGTCATAATTATAATCACCCGTTTATTCTTCTAAGAGCATTTTTATATAATGGTAGCCAATAGAATAATTCATTAATGCATTAATCAATTACTTAGCACTCACTGTGCACAAAAAAAGTAAGTATTAATGATAAAAGTGAACGATGTTGTTCACAATCCAATGAGAGAGTCACAGATAATATAAAACAGCACATGCATTATATGCACTAGACAAGATGTAGTCAGGCTGAAGAAATCTCAGCAGCTCTGAATTGCAAGGAGCTCAAGCGTAACTTAAAATGACTTACAGAGAAGGAATTTACTCTTTTATCCAAAAGCCCCAGGTTTAATTGACTTTAGCTCTGTCTTCATCTAGGTGCCCAAGTGATGCGGTCAGATATCTGTCTTTTCCCACTTCTCTTGTCCTTTATGTTAGCTTCATTTTTAGGTATTAGCATATTGACTCCCAGCAGCACCAGACTTATGTGCTTGACCTTTCAATCTCAGTTTGAGTTTACCAGCAATCTCTTTTCCAGTGTGTTCAGCAGAAATTCCAAATTTGGATATTATAGACTTCTGTTGGATTGCAAGCCCATCCCTGATTGAATCACTGTGACCACAGAGATGCATTAGGCAGGCATTGGCTCACATGCCCAAATAGATTGAGAATATGAGCAAATGATTCTCCAGAAGAATATCCAGATGCACTTGTAGGAGTGGGTGCTAGGTGGATATTAGATAATGACTACATTCAGTTAACCAAAAAGCTCTTCTAGGGGTACTTTTCAATAATGTACTAATTCTGTATACTTAGGATTTTCTTCAATAATCTTTCTTTGAGATATTTTGGGCTAAAAAGAATGTGGCCTTTATCTTTGGTGATGTACAATGAGAAAAACATATGACAGAGGACTACATAACTATCTTTTTGGTAAAATTTTGAATTTCTCATGTTATATGCACCCTTGTAATTATTTAACTTAGAAATTTGAAACATTAAAAAAAAACTTCTGTTTCTTTTATATCCCTGATAATGAAAATTACTGTAATGAATGTGACTTTTTTCATTAAGAGAAAAACTAAATTTAAACTTTCTCTTAGTACCCCCAAATTTAGGTATGAATACAAGTATGACATGATTATTATAGTAACTTTGGTTGTCTTTTTCATTATTATTGATGAGATGAGTTTTCAATATTTCCAGATGAATATATAAAATAGGATAATTGCTGTCTGACTTAAAATTTAAATATTAAAATGATTTTTGACAATTTTGTACTTCTTAGAATTCTGTTCCATTTCATATTCTGTTGTTTCCTGAAATAAATATTGTTATGTAATTTGTATTACAGTAAATACCTATAGTAAAATACCAGGGAGTCTACTTTGGAGAGAATATTTTTTAATAATTGTGTACATAAGTATATAAGGAGAAATGGAAAGGAAACAATGTTTTGATAATGTAGTTCTCCAAGAATCATCATCTTTCTGAATGAGCTGCCTTTCAGTATTTTTGTGTGTGTGTGTCTCCTGTTATCAGCACTATTAATACCTAAAAGAAAGTAGTGTCTTGGGAGCAGTATTGTACTTACACACACTATATGATTTGCCTCTTTTAATTCATACAGGAACTCTATGAAGTGTGGGTACAGTTATCTCCATTATATAGATGAAGTGTTCGAAGCTTAGAGAGGTTAAGTAATTTATATAAACTTATAATAGCTAATAATTGACTGATTCAGGATTTATTCTCGTTTGCCTGATTTTAAGCAAATGTTTTTAACATATGCAGGATTGCCTCTAATTATTTCTTGTCATGTAATCTGAAGGTCATACATTTGAAAAGCATTATAATAAAAGCAATAGTGTATACATAAAATCTTCATTAACAAATCTTTCATGATTGAATTTAATAGTAATGTGCTTCCTCAGGTTTACCATTAAGCCAAGTCAGTGTTAACTAAGTTAAATAAAATTTAAAAATAATTAAACAGTTTATAAAAGCAAAAACATTTTTACAGTAGGAAAAAATAATTAACCTAAAGTTTGAGTTACTTTTATGCAAATGCCTGTCTTTTATGCAAATAGTTCGAGATTGAGGTTGTGGTTAGTGGCAACTGAGACTCATTTTTCTCTAGTTTGTTAAGTTCATTCAAAAATTCTGTAATCAGTGATTTCTATTTGCTCGCCACCATGGTAAATTATGGTATAAACTGACAAATTAGACCTCTGCATGAGCTAAGTTTCTCAATAAGATTTATTTTACTTTTCTTCTTATGGAACTCTAAGTATACAATTGGCTTGAATTTAATTCAAATAAAACAAATATAATGTTACCATAGCTTTAGGTTTTTAGTAAAAACATTTATTTCCTTTGGATTTCTGAGATTCTGGATATATGTGGATTATTTTTTACTCACTGGTTTAAAAGAAAAATACCCGCTTCCTTGTCAATGTTAAAATTCAAGATTGATGACTGACTTCCTCCCACCTGTTTGGTTTTCTCCAGTGGCTTTTGATGTTATTTTCTAAATTACATTTTTAATGTTGAAATAAAACATTAAAACATGTTCACTTTATTGCCCAAAGGGCATTTATTATTTTAATGAAGCATACATTTCATCTTTCAGCAGATAGCAATACAAATTTTATGAATATCTTAGTGTTCTTTTTTGGTATCACCTTTATGTGTAGATCAACATCTTAAAAAGCCTTTAAAAGATTAGTATGTATCTTTAGTTTTTCTCCATGAAATTAAACATATATGACAATTTGCTGAATGAAATAAAAATTTTCAATAAATGTATATAAATTGGTTGAAACATACAAAAACATACAAAAATATGTATTCTGTTATACTTTTTTCCATTGATGCATGCAATGAACTCAAATTCTTGAAGATTAGGGTAAATATTTATTAGATCCTATATCCTTTAATTTTGGAATCTAAATTTTAAAACCACATATTACAATTACTGTGTAAATAAATTGTTTTGTTCCTAGGTAAAATACAAGTTGAGAGAAGGTTTTTCATATTTTTATCTTACTATTTTGTAAATTTTGGCAAGTTGAGATGTAGTAGTTATATGCTGCATTCCTAGAGGGGGTCTCCACTGAAGGTAAAAAAAAAAAAAAAAAGCCAATGCTCTATTAGAGTTGAAAGAATGAATTTCCTAACTTTAGCTCTTGCTCATGCCTAGTTAGCCATTGCAGCTACTTAATTTCTATCCCCTGCTATTTCTCTCTCTGCTAAACTTCCACTGGTTTTCTAAGCTGGCATGCTATCAATGTCAGTCTCTCAGTATTCTTTTCCCCTTATAAAAGGAGCAAGCACACCCTTGAGTTTGCATACTCTTGCGGAATATCTATCCTTTTGATGCCTTATATTTGTAAAATGTGTTTACTTATCAAATGGATTGAAGTGCTTGAAATATGGTAACCAGTAAATAGCTTATGTGTTTTCTCACCTTTGCTTCTGTCCATTCTTGTACTTCCCTTGTAGGCTTCTACATTTTCGTTCCATCATTTTTATGTAACTTGCTTTCAGCTGAAAAGCCACCAGAGTGGTAGAGTGGCTTTTCCTCAAGCTGATGCAAGTATTGCTCCATAATTAGACCATAGGGAATGCTACAAAAGGAAACGGCCACCTTCTTTCCCGCCTTTAGGGACTGTCTATCATCAATACAAGACACTCAAACTCTATAACCCTCAAAAAGCTAATTCTGTAAACATACAGATATGCCTTAGGTAAATAAATGTTTGTTCATAATTGCATATCTTCAAAGGTACATTGCCAACTGATGGTAACTCAGTATCTGACAGTATGGGAATTTTATTCACATAGCTGTTCTTCTCTCTGGAGACTCAGTTCTTTAAAATGTGTTATAAAAATTCCCATTTAACATCAAAAGCCAAGAAACCAGGTTGTCCTTTTAATTCCACAGGTAGCCAACTACCTAAAGCATTTCTTGTATTTACTCTTCTGAGAAATTTGAAGTATAGTTGATAAACAATATTGTGTTAGTTTCAGGTGTAGTGGGTCTTTCTGATTAATTTTGAAAATGTCTCTTTGGAGAAAGAACAAACAACAACAATAAAATCTGATTATACGAATGTGTGTGTACTGCATTGGAAATTGCTAAATATTTCAGACTATGTATTAGAAAACCAAATGATGGATAACCAAGTTAATTATTTTAGCATATGAGATTTAGGCTTACATCTTAACCTCTTTAAGGACAACAGTAAACACTGGAGAGCAAAAGATGGGAATCCGTTTAACAGAGTGCTGCTGTCTTCCACTCTGCCACGTTACAGCACAGTATAGCAGAGGAACGGTGCTTGTTGAAGGACACCAGAGCTTTATCAGCAGCCATTCAGAGCTCTTGTTGTGCACACATCAGTACTGAACTGGTGCTTCATGTGTCATTTTCCTAATGTAGATCAACTGTAACTTTTGCTCCTCTTATATTTTCTGTGGCTTTTGAGGTTCCACCACCAGACATTCAATTCCCAAACCTAGAGTCTGCCATGGTTTATCCCTCTTTTCATTTCCTCACATTCCAATTATCAAGACCTTCCAGTTTTACTACCTTAATTTTGTTTTTAATTCACCAATTTTTCTCCGTCTCTGCTATGCAATCCCTATGCCTGTAGACCTGTACTTCACAGATTCATTTTCTACATGAATAGCAGATTAATCTCTGTCAAAAGCAATGAGAACTTATTACTTCCTTGTTTATAACACATTCTATGACCCCACTTAACAAAACAGATCAAGTTTAGACTCATTTAATAACTAGCTGGATAACCCTTACATAAATCACAAATCCTCAAAGCCTTGTTTTTTCACATGTACATGTATATAGCCCTGTTAGAGTCATTGTCATGATTAGACAAGATAATGCACATAAAGCGCGTTGCTCAATGCTGGGCAGAGAGGAAGCAATAAATACGTATTAGCCACTATCATATGTTAACATGTTACATAAAATCTCACATTTGAGCCTTTGCTTGCCTCTCTGACCTCTTCTCTTGCCAGCCTGTGTGACTCCTGCTCCAAGAATACCCAATGGTTTCTAGATCTCTGTATAACCATGCTGTTTCAATTTCCTTTCTCTTTTTATCTTCCTGAAATGCCTTCTCTGTTCTCCCATTAATTTCACCAAGATAACCATTACTCATCTCTTAACACTGAATTCTGATGTCATCTTGAGCAGGAAACTTGCCCTGAAAGCCCTTGTCCTATCTAGGTTAAATGACTGTATTAATTTCCTAGAGCTGCTGAAACAAAGCACCACAAACTAGGTGGCTTGAAACAACCAAATATATCCTATTGCAGTTTTGACAGCCAGTAATGCTAAGATGTCATAAGTCCATGCTATCTTTGAAGCTCCAGTTAGAATCCTTCCTTGCCCTCCTGGCTTCCTTGTACCATCAGTCCTTGGTACTCCTTGGTTTGCAGCTGCAGCACTCTATTCTCTGACTCTGGTGTTCTCCCTGTGTGTCCAGATCCCCCTCTTTTTATAAGGACACTCATCGTATAGGATTAAGGGCCCACCTACATCCAGTCTGACCTCATTTTACCTAATTACATCTGCAACAAGTCTAATACCAAATGAGGTCACATTCTGAGATACTAAGGGTTAGCACTTAAACATATCTTTTAGGGGGGACAGAATTCAACCCTTAACAGTGACCCTCAGGGGTCTTTTCATGTCACCTGTACATACAGTTATCATTGTATTTAACTAATTGTGTGTTAATAACCTGTTCATGTGTCTGCTCTAAAAGATTTCATGCTCTTTAGTGCACATGCCAAGTCTAATCTATCTTTGTCTTCCTATCACAGGAAACATAGTAAGCTTTTAAAACATGTCAATTAAATGAACAAATTATTGTTCACTATTCAAAAAACATGTCGTGTGATACAAAATACTACAAGAATTGATAATGTCACATAATGCCTAATATAATTTTTATTTTCCCTTTACTACAAAGAGAAAGGAAATAGAAATACCTTTCACTGAAGAACAAAGAGAATTTAGCTCTTTTCCCAAGATCCTCATTGTTGGTGCAGCCTTGGGGAAACTACTTAATTTCTTTATGCTTATCTATAAAATATAAATGAAATAAGCATAACTTAGTGATTTATTTTCAGGTATTTATATTTTACACTTTCCATTCTAGAACCACTGGAGACTTAATTTAATCAGAAAGTAGCAGCTACTTAAGAAGAGCCTGGTATGTCATGTTTAGTTTTTAATCTGTAGAAAATGAAGGGTCATGAAAATCAAGTGAGGATTATGAAAAAAGCTGAGTTAAAGCAGCAGTAGTGAAGCTGGTTAAGAAGGAATAGTGGAGATAAGAGAGAGCTCACACAGGGTATTGGGGCTGATTATATGTTGGGAGGAAGTAGAAAGAGGTTCAGGAGGCAGGTTTTTTTGTTTGTTTATTTTTTGTTTTTGAGAAAAATGTTGAAATGTTTATTTGGTCTTATGTATTGGTTATATAAGTTGTCCCAGAAATAGAAATGCAGATTATTCAAAGGTGTTCAGGGGATCATTTTAGTTATAACCAAATGCTAAAACCTCACCTTTTTATAGCTCTTTATGATATATAGGGCTTCCACACACATTTTTTCATGTGCTCTCTTAACAATTCCAAGATAACAGTGTAGCAGCTTTTATCTTCAGGAAGCATTGTTGATTGAATCTTTGAACACTCTAACAAATGCCAGGAATGATCCTTATTGATGCTGGAATCTTAAATTTCAGAATTTGGTCGAATGATGTTTTTGAAAACATAGGAAGTTTTACCCATCTTTCTTGTATATGTGTGCTTCAGTGACACCTCTGTTGAAGTTATTATACCTTGTAATTGTAAAATATTTACATTTCCCTCATGTTCCCCAACTTTATATTACCTTTGATGTAGGGAGGTGAAACTCTGTCACAGTTGTTTTACATATGAGTAGAGTAAAAGTCAGAGAGATAAATGGTTTGCTTGCACAGTTATTACTTTGAAAATGATCTTTTGATTCAGAATCTTCTTAAGCTAAAGCGTATATGCGGTTTTAATCTTACTTTCTCTGGCTACATCTGCATGTATTCATTCCCTAAGCTACTAAAAATCAACAAATGTTTCTTAGTCACTATCTATCTTTAGGAAGGTCTATTATAATAGTTGAAAATATCCTTCGTATTTGGAGATGGACATAATCTTAAAGTGCAGCACAATTCTCCTAAGCCCAAACTAAATAGTTTTCTATTTATGTCTCCATTAATCAAGAGTATTTTAATTAATGTGTTCATGAATAAGATCTAATGGAATAGTGATATAAAGATCACCGTATATTAATAATTTTAGTTGATAACAATCTTGTGTAAAGGAAGGAAAGCATAGTGTACAGTCCAAAGTGGCTTCTTTATTCTGAGTAGCTTTTGTACATTTAACCCAGTCGTTCAAAAGTGAAACTGTGAGGTTTGGATGTAGAATGCTTTGCTTGATTTTCTGTGGAGTTGTTTCATTTTATTTGGAATTTCAAATTAAAGACTTTTTAGAAAACATTCATTTTATTTTTACCTTTTCAATAATTTAACTCTTACTATCTTTTGGTATTAACTATCATTTGTCTTTGACTCAGTAACTCAGCATTTATTGAGTACTTATAACTGTCCTGGGTTATATGTTGTGTTATCCTGTATATTACTGTTTTTAAGCCTTAACATAATGATACATTAACAGAAATTGAGGCCCTGAGAGGTTACATACCTTGTCTTGTTTTTCACAATAGCATAAGTTCAAATACATGTTTCTAAGCTTAATTCTAGGATATTTTCTTTATTGCTGATGTTATCTAGTCTCTTAACTGTGGATTTTTAAGTACCTTAAAATGAGTTCACATTTCAAGCATTGTCAGTAACCTGAATACTACTTTTGCACATTTTGCATATTTTTAAAATATGTATAAAATTATTTGAATGATACAATATAAATCCATTTAAAAATAATAAGAATAAAATGACAACTTTGCATTGTAGACTTTTTCAATCAAAAAACAATAAAACTACAACTATTGTTCTATAGTAGAATAGTATTTTTCTTAAAAAGGAGACCTATGTTCTTGGAAACCATTGGCTCACATCAGAGCATTCTCCTAGTTAAGTGTTATGATATATGTGAATAATGAAGTCTAGTACTTAGTGGACACATAAGTAGGTATCATAAAAAACTTTATTTTTATTGTGTGTTTATTAGTTGTTATAAATATGTATGAAACTTTCCTTTCTCTAAAGGAAACAGTTCTTAAAGGGCAATGTAATGACTGTTGAATTATATTGATATTTATTGATACTTTATTTCTCAGATTTAAGACATAAAGTAATGATTATATTTCATTATAAAATTTTCTGAAACAGTGAATTAGGCATTCTGCTGCATATTTTACTTGTATTCCATATATGTGATTTCATAATCATAAAAGAAACTTTAATAAAACATAAAATTATTTAACTTTAGGGGATTCAGTAGTACAAAGTTCTTTCACTTAAAATTCAAACTGTGTAGACTATTCATTAAATATCTGTCTGCCTGTCTATCTATCTATCTATCATCTATCTACCTACCTACCTACCTACCTATCTACCTATCTGATTCTAAATGCAAAAAGAAACACCAAGTGCCAATCAGTGAAGACAACAATCTGACAACCAAGAAAATAAATGCATTGCATTTACCTAATGGCTGCTTATTCTCTTTAAAGCTGGGTTGTGATACCATATTTTTTTCACTTTTCTTTTTTACCACAAACTTTAAATTATTGATGGCTTTCCTAAATATGCATAAATTTTAGAGCATATATCTCAGATAATTTACTGTGTTATATGAGTATTATAATACCATTTGAATATTTTTCTTTAATATATGGAATAAGAACCACAACTTTGAAAAAGACAAATGTTAAACTATCCTTGAAGACAATTTCTGTTCTCATTATAAGATGTCATAAGTTGCCATCAGAGTCATTCTAAGATGGATCAACTAACACTGTTATCATCTTAAGGCCCTTAGCAACTGTAGAAGAGGTTATCCAGTTGTGAATGATATGTAGCAGGTTTCTGGACGTGTGGCATGCTAGATTTTTATTGTGCCAGGTTCCTAGGTGACCTACACCTGTACATTATCTCTAGAAAGAAGCTATTTCCCATCTCAATACTGAAAATTAATGTTTTTAGAGGCAGAGAGATGTGCAATAAATACAGGAGAAACTTTTGGAAAGTTTTGCAGAAAAATATCTCCTATGAAAGCTGTATTATATAGATGTTACTATGTAAAATGTTAAAAGAGTTAAAAGATTATCAGAATATGAAATAGTTAATACAGATAGTCCTGAAAGAATTATCATCTTCTTTAAATTTTAAATAATGCTTTGAGATGATCATGAAATAATAAATGTTCACTTTGTTGTAAAAAGGAGAAAAAGTACTAAGAAACTGAAAAATCATAATTATTCTACATCTCAGTGTTAATCACTGTTGCTACAATCCTTCATAGCTATTCTTTACATTTATGCTTTCATACAGCTCTACAACTATTTTTTAATGCTTTTATTTTAAATTTCAATATGGAGGGGTTTTTTTTCAGGTTAATAAAGGAAGAGTTACATCATCATTTTTAAGTGTCTGTCGAGTATCACATCGTAAGGATGAATTCTAATGTGTTTAACCAGACTCTGTATATCGGAATGCTTATAACATATACATACTTACAAATAAAATAGTTTTAAATTTGAAAAAATACTTTTTTAATATGTCCCCATTTGGGGGACACAATTGTTAAATATTCTCCAAATTTTATAATATCTTAAATATGGGGTGCTTTTCACTAGAGAAGGGAACTTAAGAGAATGGTATGTCAGATACGGTTGTTTGCCTCCCACAAACCCATCCTCTAACCACCCCTGCTTTCTTACTCACTAGCATAACCCTGATTTGTTCACTCTCCTGTAATTGGCCATGTGCTTCAGAGAGGCCTAGGGGTACCTCTCTGGCCCTGTGATGATGAACTTTCACTGAGTTAAACCAGTCATGAGGATGTCCTTTCCCTCTGGGATGGTTTTAGGCATATTCGTTGGCTTTTTTTGGCCAATGCCCATTAAGGGTAGTTTGCTGAGTGGTTCATGTGTAGAACATCTGCATTCTTAAAATGAGGCATAAGATAGGAAGTTTACTTTTTCTGGATTTTATCTTTGCATAACTTCTACAAATGTAGTGGCTGTCTTAGGACCATAAGATAAAATCCAAGAAAATTTCAAAAAATCCAAGTCACAGCCATGACTTTGTTAAATCTCTGAATTAAGCAACTTGAACCAGCCCATCTTCCAATTTTTTTTTAATATGTAAGCTGATGTAACTCTTATTTTTAAGCCACTTTACTTTGTATTTGCTGGGGTTTTTTTTCATCCTAAAGCATTCTGATACAAATAGAAATGTCCTTGCACTTCACTTGTACTTATTGCTTCCTGGTGATACCGTAATTCAAAGCAGTTAGAATATATGCTTGAGATGAGACTCTGTCTGAGGTCATGACTGAACTTAATTCAATAGAACCAACCCAACAAAGCCCTATAGCAGAAGTCATTGCTGAAGTAGCTTAGAGAATAGTGATGCATGAGAATTGTTGATCTTCAGTGTCTGGCATACTTGGGTTTTCTTTCATGGTTTGTTATGCTGCACCACATACCTTATGCTTACAAAGCATGAAGACAACTAAAATTATTTTTTATGTGATATAAAAACTTACTGCTTCACTCTTCAAAAAAATCTATGTATAAGGACAAAGTTAGATGCAAAAGTTCATTTGTCTCTGCTATGTATTCTGCTTTGGAAGTTGTATGTATATAGTCTTCATATACACACAGAATTATTGATTTGCTTTCATTTAGCACTTTATTAAAAGCAAATGTGAGGAAGCCAAAGCCATTTTCCCGGCTCATCTTATGTTGTTCCTCTTTTTGGCTTTCCTGTTAACTGACTTCAGTAGCCAGCATTAGTAGAATTCCTTTTTCTTTCCAATTCTCATTCTCAAGGTTTGATTTCATTACTTTTAATTTCTCTCATACATGAATAGTTTGATTTGGAATTATCACACATCATCAAAGAAAAACCTAACTAAATGACTCAGCATGGTATCTCTTGTCTTAGCCCTGTCATGGCAGGTAGGGAGCTTTGTAGCTTAGGGAAGAAAAGAACGCCTTGCAACATGCGTAAGAAGTGTAATAAATTATATTTGTCTCTGGAGAATGTCATTCTAAGTGAAGTAAGCCAGAAAGAGAAAGAAAAATACCATATGAGATCGCTAATATGTGGAATCTAAAAAACAAAAACAAACAAACAAAAACAAAGCGTAAATACAGGACAGAAATAGACTCATAGACAGAGAATACAGACTTGTGGTTGCCAGGGGGGTGGAGGGTAGGAAGGGATAGACTGGGATTTCAAAATTGTAGAATAGATAAACAAGATTATACTGTATAGCACAGGGAAATATACACAAAATGTTATGATAACTCACAGAGAAAAAAATGTGACAATGAGTTTGTATATGTCCATGAATGACTGAAAAATTGTGCTGAACACTGGACTTTGACACAACATTGTAAAATGATTATAAATCAATAAAAAATGTTAAAAAAAATTTTAAAAAAAGTGGAACAACATAAGTAGTCCTGGAGAGTAAATTCATATATTAATATCTTATAAAACTGTCAGTGAAGTGAACATTGACTTCACTTAAGAAAAATACATATGTATAAAATATTGTTCCTTTTTATTTAGGAGAAAACAAGTAATACCTCTATTTGCTATATTTTCACATAATGAATTCAGATGCACACTCTGATTTATTTAGTTAACCATATATTCAAGTAAGGAAGGAATGTCCAGCTCTGATATGCTGCCACAAGTAGACAGTAATAAACTAATACAGATGCAATTCCAGTTACTTTTAAATGAAAAGATTTTCATAATTCTATATAGCCATTGTCATATAGCATTCAACTCCCACCAGAAGATTACAACTTAGAAATCACTGATACGTAACTCAGGACTGAAATGCATTTCCAAGCAATATTTGTGAACATGTTAATTTTAAAAGCACATTTCCATTTATTTTAAACACATGCTGCTATGAATTGTATTCATGTCTGACATAGCTAATTATTTTATTTTTGGAATGGGATCCATAAATATTCTTTGGATGCTGACTGACGATTATGATAATTTGTTCTGTCAAATATTACCCAGAGATGTGTGGAATATTTGGAAATTGGACTTCCTTGCAAGATTACCACATTTTCAAACATATTTCTGTATTTCCAGGATATTGTGAAGTTAATTTGAAAAATTCCTAAAATAAGCCCTTAAGGCTTATAAATTTATATTATAATAAGAAAATCTGGAAAGATTTTTATTTTTTAAATTGCCACTGAAAAAGTTTAGAACATAGGCAAATAATATCTTTTTAGTGCAGTGAAGGATTAGTATTTTAAATTAGACTTTGTCAAAATAAAATCATTTATTTAACTCTGCAGATACGAAATAATCACTTTTTGTTTATTAATAGAAAGGTGTGCTAACACTGAAACATAAGTTCAATTTACTATGAATCAATCAGGTTTCATAATAATTTCTTAATACTTCATATTTCATATTTATGAAGTTTTATGTAAGTTCAAAATTGAAGCAACATCCCAGTTTTTGTAAAATGTTTTTAAGTTACCTTTATTGGTCAGACAAATCTGACTCAGTTTCTCACATCTATATCAATAAGCTTTATGCATTGAAAATTCCATTTTGATCAAACAATACAAATATATAATATGATATCTTTTAGCCAAACTATAATCAAAACATTTATTTGTACTGAAATATAATATATATAAATGGAGTCTTATGCGTCCTTTTAATATATAAAACTGTAAGTTATAGAGACATTAGACACCTTAGCCATTTTCCACTGCAATAATATACATCTTCCTATGTAAGATTTCCTTAGGGTGACCACCTCACGAGACACAGTATTAATATATCTTTTTGCGTAAGTGCTTGTGGTAGGCTGAATGATGACCCACCACAATGATATTGACATTGTTATCCACATAACCTGTGAGTTCTACTTTATATGGCCAAGGTAACTTTACATATGTGACAATGTTAAGGCTCTTGAGATGGGCACATTATCCTGGATTATAGAGGTGGGCCTTAAGTGTAATCACAAGGGTCCTTTTAAGAGGGAGGCAAGAAGGTCAAAGAAGGAAATGTCACATTAGAATCAGGATGAAAAAAGGTGATGTGGGGCGACAAGCTAAGGAGTGAGGACACAGCCTCTATAAAATGAAAAAAAAAAAAAAAAGGCAAGAAGACATTTTCTCCAGAGCTTCCATGTGAAATCTACCCTGCCAACACCTTGGTCTTAGCCCTAGAAGACATGTTATGGACTTCTGCCTCCAAACCTGTAAGAGAAAAGATTTGCATTGTTTTAAGCCACTAAATTTGTGGTAATTTGTTCCAGAAGCAACAAGAAAATTAATGTAGTATCCTGGTTTCTGTAGTCCTCCTCATTCATCGTCTTGGTTATGTTTTCACTTGCTTGTGTCAAATCGTATTTTTCTAATATGAAGAGTGTTTGTAAAATTACATCTAAAAGAATATAGAAAATGAAAGTCATGAAGCTAGAGAATTATCTTATGAATTATGGAACTTGGTTTACATGCATTGTCACAATGTGTTCTGTAAGATCCTACAGTATTTTTAGTTTACAATTTAGAATCAATTTTCTCAAAAATAAAAACACCAAATTAGGGCCTTATAACTTTTGTTCCTCTTCTTAAATTGCCACTTAACTTGTATATGGACAGCACTGGCTTTGGCACATTCCTTTGTGAATGCTAGGTATATAATGACAATATAAGAATTAAAGAAATTTTTAATGTTTATGATGATCGATTTCTCTTTCTCTGAGCATTTAGTTCTTTTATTATTTGGGATCTGGATGATTCCTTTTTGACGTATATATTCATATTCTACCATGAGATCCTTATCTTTTACAGGCTTCTAAATTCAAAGTGAATGACATATTAGCAGTACTCAGAGTGACAGGCAGTGGAACATACAGAAAGTACAGTCTTGAGGAAAAGGAGTTATGTTTAGTGACAGTGAACAAAATACTGTTGTTATTACATATGAATATACATTTTTCATATTGCTACATTCCATTCCTGAGAATTAAAAACTCCTAGTTACCCTGATTAACCATTTTCAGATTTAAAACATTAATGTATTGTGATGATGGTGCCTTTTTTTTGCATAAAACATTTTCCTCTTACAACATAATGCCTTATTATACTATTCAAAGACTGATTTCCCGTATTTTAGATAACGTGAATTAATTAAGTATACTAAGTATAATATGTTTCTTCATCACACATGCTTTTGTATAAATGTCATCTGATAAGTACTAATGTAAATTCATATGACTAATTTTGCTAACAAGAAGACTCACAAAACTATCTTTTTTAAAACACAATCATATCTTGTTATTCCAGTGATTTTAAATGGAGTTTTATGTATTTACACGGCTGAAGCAGTAATTGAAAAGTTTCTGAACATTCCCAGGATTGTTTTTTTTTTTGTACACACTAATTTTAGAGTGTAATAAAAATATGTAATTGGGTTTATTAATGGAGAACACTATGGATTACACTCCTAGCATATAAATATAACGGTGTTTTATATAAATTATTTTAATGGTATCATATTAGATTACTAGAACAATGGAACCAACCAACACAATCCTTACATGTCTAGTATGTAAGAATGTTTTAAAATATAGTTATGTTTAAGATTCATTTTTGAATGCTTCATCTACAAATACATTGTAACCAAACAGGAGATAATGGGCTGATAATTTTTATATGGATAATGGAAGTTAAAACAAACATCACTTTATTAAATTTAGCAGAAAAGAGGCTGATTATTTTATATATAATAAGAACTTACTCAATAGTTGATGAAACCATAGCAATATCATTTTTATTATATGTTACAGTATGTTGTAGCAAATGGAGGAACTTTTTTGCCCCAGAGGTGACTTTTTCATTATCATACTTAACTAATTTTGTTCTTATACTGCTATGAACCATATTGGAATGAGTAAGTTAGCAGCAAATGATTCTGTATCTGATTACTAATCCTGTGATGATGTGTATCGTCCCTGGCAGTCATCATAAGACATATTTTAAGTTAAACAATATTGCTTTAAAATTAATGCCAGTAACCAATAGCATTCAACATATTAAATGACATTGATTAAATAAAGTTGATCAGTAGATGGCAACTACACTTAAATTGGAGCTTGTATGTGGGTTTAATTAAAATGACATGTTTTTGGTTTTTTTTTTTTCTTTCAGAAGTCTATATAAAAATAAATATTCAGTTATCCTATTACTCCCTCTACCTTATGTTCAGAAATTTATCTTTCTGATGGCTGCATGCTATTCAAATTGAGAAGGCCTGGTTATGTAATGATAATTTAAATTCAGAGCTTCCTTGGAATGCTTGATTCACAGTACATCTGAATGAATTTTGGGCCATTTAGATGTATCAGATCATAATACTTCTGAGAACCTGTAAGAGTGAATTAAATTAGTTTCCCGGAGTGACCATGAAATGCATGACTCACTGTCTCACAAGACATTGGGATCATCAACTTCAGGTCCCTGTTCTGGAGTCCAGTGACTATTAGTTGATTACTGAGAGCCTGAAAAGTTACTTAACATCACCACACCTGCTCCCTCCTCTGTAAAGTTGGGAGTAGTACCAGTCATTTCAAAAAAAAAAAAAGTGACAAGTGGATATATGTGAACATGTTTGATAAAGTTTAAGTGGTTACTATAAAACTCAAACATTTACTATCCCAGGTAAAATACTTCGCATACAACTAATTTACTTGGCTTACTTTTATTTTTTTTTATGTGAATCTGTTTTTTCCTCTTCCTACTCTGAACCCAAAGAATTTATGTGCTTTTCTGTGTGTCATTTCTTCTAGCTGTGGGTTTCTCTCAGAAGACTTAGTCTATCTGGAATGAAGTGTTATTAACCCATCTCCCAAACAAATAACTAATGTTGATATTAATAAGGATAGCTACAGCAACAAATAATATACGATATAGTATAACTTGTGCACTTATATGATACTTTACAATTGTTAAATGCATTTTTATAAGCACATCAACTTTGTGAGGTAGTAAAATAACTGGTGTCCATGTTATATGTGTAAAAATTGAGTCTCCAAGAGATTTCTTTGAGAATTCTATCTGGTATTTGTTAGTGTCACCTACTTTATTTATCAAATGCTTTATTTAAAAATTGTCCGTTCTTGGGGTAGAAAATTGTTATTGCATAAAATTTCTGATGAAAAAATATTGAAACTTTTATCAAAAGTTTAAGCCTTAACACTTTTATAAGAGTGTGGTATTTTCTCTGTGACTATTAGTGGATTAGGATGCATTTGACCATATTATTGCAGCCTTTTCTCATCCTTTATTGTGGTTTTAAGAATATCTTTGATATCAGGGATACTGAAAATCATTTTTTAATTTATATTTAAATTAAAAGTAAATACAAAGAAAATCTGAGTTTAAAGCACATGAGAACATTTAATTATTTTATTTCACTTTTATCATCAATAATATTTTAGAATGAAATTACTTTTAACAACTTTTATATAGCAAAATATTCTTACTGGTATCAATTGTTCAATAATCTTTAATCTAATATAAAGTTAACTTAATTTTGACTCATAGAGCCTGAAATCATAAAAAAAGAAAGGACAGACTTTTAAATTCCTGTTTTGAAATGTAGCTGGTCTTTAAACAATCAGTATTACATCTTATACAGAAATAATATTCCAGAGGTTTTCTACCTTTCTCCTTTTGATTTTTAAGGATTTTAACTTATAAAAAGCATTTGGTATAGAAATAGTAATAGAATATAAATTATTTTAAAAAGTAAATGTTGTAAAGCATTGTTTTCTATAGAATAATGATGACAATGACTGCAATATATTACTGGTATAGCATGTTTTGGTTTCTATACCTCTCACAAACACTATCTCATCAATTAGAAGACTTTCTTGATTCTTCTTTGGTTAACATTAAGTAAGATATTTGGGACTCAGAATGATGTCTAATGTCTATAACAAATGGTTACTTGTCTCAATTTTCTTACATATACATAATTAGTATTTTTGTAAATTATATATAATATGTAAAGTGGTGAGTGCACATATTTAAATAATTAGATGGATAAATGGATGTGTGTAATGTCCATATTGTATTTTTAAATCTGATTTATACAAATATAACTATTTGAAATTCTTTTTGATTCAAGATTTTTTTGAATAACTCTAAATTTTAACTTTCATGCCCTACTCATAAACGACTAGTAATTTGATTTGTTGATAACATTGTTTAAATAATAAAAACTTGTATTATATATGAAAATTACAAGCAGAGATACAGATTTTATATTAATTTCATTATTATTAGAACTGTAGTAATTAGAAAAAAAGGTTGATAATAGGGAGTTAAAACAATAGGCCAAGAGAGAAAACATTGTATATATATACACTATATTATGTATATGTGTATTTATTTCAAACTTACATAATTTAATGACTGGAGATCAGCAATAATAGTATATTTACAGAATATTCAAATATCAAATGTTATCATGTATACTTTCATTCTCCATCATTTCTACTTCAAATGAATTCCTGGTAATAGCTGATTGTTTTTGTAACAATTACAGGCTTAATTGAGTTTATATAGCTGCTCATTGTATAAAATCCTGAGATAGATTTATGAGTTTATGTTTTCAAAGTATGATGTGAAAATTGTATTTCTTTAACTGCAGAAAAATATGTCTTATAACTTGAGACAGCTGCTTCAAGTGGCTTTTCTATGTAATAGGAAAGTACTGCTATTTTTTGTAAGTTTGAATACACTAAAATATCAAGCCACCTATTTCCAATGCATGTGTGAGGACAGCCACATTTACATTAATATTATTACACAGTTGTCTGATAATCAGACACTTAAGTTTATGGAAGAGAACTTTAGAACATGTTGATACTCAGGATTAGTTGTTATGCTAAATTACCTGATGAGTATGGAATAGTGTCTTTTATTAATCTTTCACTAATAACATAGGATATATTTTTCAGTTTAAGACATTCGCTTATGAATCAATTTTTATTTAGGGACTAAATAAAATCCTTATTAATCCTGACAAATGGTAGCCTCGAGTAAATACAAAGCATTTTTACTCTAAATCAAAATGAGTTCTGCCCTAAATGCTCCTTATCCAGCGAGTATTCTAGCAAGGATTCAGAGGTATAGGTCATACCACAGGAAGAAGCACCTATTTAAGAAAGTAGCAGAAAAATCTAGCCTGAGATACTGTATTTCTGAAATGAATAAACAACATAAAACAGGACAGCTAGAATATCTCATTCTGTACACTTAGTGCCAGAATTTTAGGTGGGAAAAACCATCGTTTTTTCCACAGAAATGCCTACTTATTGATAAATTATTGAGACTAGAAAATTTCTGAGTAAACTGAGGCTGCTGTGAACTTGCATATCTTTTTCAGAGTAAGAATCAATTTCATTGTATGTATATTTATCCATGAGTATATTTGGATAACTCAGATCTGTTTAGCCCAATTATCACAAAAGATGTCCACTGTATGTTTCTGTTTCAATAGTGATGTCTGATTATTCTCTTTGGAGATTTAAAGTTATCTTAAAATATAGGATATTGGCATTTATGAATAGCAATCTCTAAGGTTAGTGTTGATATTTGGCTAAATATAAGAATCAGGTTTTAGAAGTGGTTTTACTTATGAGGTTAGTTATTATTAATTTATATAGATTAAATTTTAGCTGTATTTTAATATTTAAATATTAACCATTTATTGACTTTATTTTTTAGGTTTGGCTAAAAGTTTTCAACACTATATGTTCACTGCCTTTAAAATAAATGGCATGATACTAAGTGAATTTATTTTACTACTGCCTAATAAAACTCTGTGGTTATATTTTCTGAATTTTTTTTTTAACACTAGGAGTCTTTCCTACCAAAAATTCTGTCTTCACATGGTAGTATCCTTCAGTTAATGTTGCTTAAGCAGTATTTAACTTCTAACTCAAAATCACGCTTTGTTCAATCAAATATTAAATTAGTTTAATATTAGTTTAATGTCTAATTTTAAAAAATGTAGTATAGATATTTCCTTAATAAGTCTGAACCCTAAATTGACCAAAATCTTATTTAAATCTGTGAAATAGGAACTAGAAGTAGTATTGATGTTAATGATGATTTAACAGTGCACAAGCTTATTATTTTTTCTTTTCTTTTGACTTCAGGTGCAATAACAGAACCCAGTGTGCAGTGGTGGCAGGTCCTGATGTTTTTCCAGACCCATGTCCGGGAACCTATAAATACCTTGAAGTGCAGTATGAATGTGTCCCTTACAGTATGTATATTCCTGTCCTTTTATTGTAAAAAGGAAAAAATATTAAGCTTTGTTTTGCATGCATTGACAAAATTTCTATGAAAACATATAAATCACATAAATTTTATGAAGAAAACTGACTAATTTTAATTGTTCAGGATCACAAAACTCTCCCCACTATTGAAAGAATTAGATGTTGCCTACATAATCCTGCAGCATTTAATTTTGAGTATATATTTCTGTACATCAGTATCTATTCTAAGACTTTTCTTAATGCAAGAATATAAAATATTTAGAAAAGGGATGAAAGAGTGGTATGCCAATACTGCATCCTTCCAGCTCCATGCAAACAGAAGTAAAAGTGAATAATATACTTGTATATATAGTAGTATAGAATTTGATAAATTTTGAATTTGATAGAAACAATTATATCTAAGCTTTCTGAGCTGCCAGCATTTTGAGAATCAGAAATATATTCATCCAGAGGGAGCAGACTGGAAAGAAAATACAAGGATTACATGAACTGAAGCACTCTTTAGAATGTGTATGTTTTACAGCTTTAAGAAACGTGTCTTTGCAACCTTTATGTCAGAGATGGTATAAGGCAACAACTTCTTTTTTTCTTCAGGAATAATGAAGAATCAAACAAACAAAACTGAAACTTGTTTTCTGATTTTTTTTTTTTTATCCAAAGGTAGAATCAGCATCTCAAAAATATTTTTCATCTGACTAGTTAATTATTCATGGGGTACCTTAGTGAAGATCACTCAGGAAATCCTGTGTTCTCGTATTAGATATGCAGCTCATCCCAGAGGTAGAAAACTCCTGGGGTCACAAACAAATCCCAGGTTCCAACTTGCTTTAACATCTGAGATGAAGTAAAGTATCTGGGGATCAGCAAGTTTACTGTGCCAAGAGGTAATTCTAGGCTTGCCTCAGTTCTGTTTATTTTAAAAGCAGCACATTGCTCATGAGCTCTAAGTGTGCATACTTCAATAATAGAGAGAAATTTGGCCAGCAAGAAATGAATTGAAATTTAAAATAATGAAAGCAATTAAGAGAAAATTTCGTTTTCCCTTCATTTACAGTGTGATTGATTAGAGAAAGTTTATCTAGTGAAGTTTTATAGCTAATTTTCTTTGTTGTGAAAAAGCAGAAGTGTTTAGGTTTCACTGAAGCCTCAATTGAAATTTTCTTACATTTTCATCTCTAGGGACCTTTCTATGAAAACACAAAGCTAAATGACCATTTATCATTTACTAGCAGTATTTTAAAGAAATAAAATTTGTAGTCCATTTTGGAACTGTGGCAGTTATACTTGGATTATATAATAAGATCTGAAATACGTAGAATAGCTATATCCAAAGGCAATTTATATTAAAGTATAAAATAAGGCATGCCTCATTTTTAAAGACAGTTTTAAGAAACTTGCAGTCATATTCCTGAAACGTGAAAGCTGAAGTAGGTTTGTCAAATTATAGGTTTTTTTCACGATTTTTTTCAAATTAAAGAACTTTACATTTTCTTCAATTTTCTGTATTTCTTCAACAGTCCTTTGAAGATAACTACTCCAATATACTCTGCCAAACTCATTCTGAAAAATCATCTTAAATCATTTCAATATAAGTAAGAACTTGCTCATACACTTTTGCATAAAAGGATTATGGTTTACCACAGATTTCTTTTCTATCTTATGTATTTTTAGAGATAGGTGATTTGAATTCCTAAATATCCTATAATTTATAGGTTTCTGGTAATCCTGAAAATGTACTGATTGCCTTAGAAGTATGTTCACATTCTATTTAAGTACTTATCTCATTGTTTCATTAAATAAGAATTATAAAATCAGGTGCAACCACTTGCTAGTTTATATACTGGTTTAATTTATATTTTATAATATGATTGTTTTAATTTAAATTATCTTCAGTATGTTTCAGTTAAAAGTATAATGCATAACTGGGAATTCATTTTGTAAATGTAACATGATTTTAAAAGAAAATAATTCAAAAAAGTATAAACTATAAAACAAACTACAGTGACTCATTTGCAAGGTAGACTGGTTTAGTAGGAAAATGATCAGAGATCAGGAGGCCTGGGTTTAGAATATGATCTGATTACTTAACAAAAATGTGGATCCTTTAGCTCAGGTAAGCTATTAAAACTTTCTGGATATCACCTTAAAGACTTTCCTTGATCTATGAAGTACAGTAGTCCCCTGTTATCTGTGGTTTCACTCTCCTTGGTTTCAGTTACCCATGGTCAACCACAGTCTGAAAATATTAAATGGAAAATTCCAGGAAAAAAAGAATTCATAAGTTTTAAATCATGTGCCATTCTGAGTAGCATGATGAAATCTCCTACTGTTCCACCCCAAAAATGAATCATCCCCGTGTCCGGCATGTCTACTTAATGTGTGGCCCACCAGTTAGTCACTTGGTAGCCTTCTGGATTATCACTTTGACTGTCACTCTCTCACAGTGCTTGTGTTCAAGTAAACCATATTTTACTTAGTAATGGTCCCAACTAGCAAGAGGAGTGATGCTGGCAATTCAGATGATTTCTTAATGTGCCTAATTTATAAATTAAACTTTATCATAGGTATGTATGTATAGGAAGAAAAACAGTACATATAGGGTTCGGTATTATCCGCAGTTTCAGACCTCCACTGGGGGACTTAGAACATATCCTCGTTGGATAAAGGGGGCACTGCTATAAGTCCTGATTTAGACAACAGTAAGCTATTTTTTTTTTCTCCAGCATAAAAAATACCGATTTTTTTCCCAACGCTGAGAAGATTCGCTTATTGAAGTAACAGTCATGTATCAATCCTTACTATATGTCATTTACTACATGGGTTATATGTATACACACGTTAGTGTATTTAGTTCTTACAGTAACCCCCCTGTTAGGTATGAATATCACCATTTTACTTACCAGGAAACTGAAACTCAATAGGATAAGAAATGTCTCATGTTAAATGTGGAATAGCTAGAAAATGGCAGAGCCAAGAGCTGAGTCTGTCTGTAATACCTGTTCTTAAGGACCCAGCTGTAGTCCTCCCCATAGATTTTTCACTTTATATTTTCATGAGTTATTCAGTGCTGTTCAGTATTTAACTTTTATCGGTACAGTAATGGCATGTGGTGAAAGCAAGTGCTTCAAGGGCTCAGACCCTTTTTTTTAGTTCTTTTGCTATTTACTTTTAAGCAGTTTGTATTTCTTTCTTAAAGCAGCTGAATCACTACAAATTTTTATTTTCCCAAACACCTAATGAAGCTTTATGGCAAAGACTAATTTGTGCTATAAAAATACCACCCACAATTTAGAATGAGGCTGTTATCTGAATAGTAACTTAAAAAGTTGTTTAAATTACCTGTGTTATAAGAGAAAATCCCTGTACTTAATTAATATGCTTGTTAAAAGTCCCTATTATATTATTATATTAGTAAAAGGCAAACTTCATATTTAGGGTTCAGTATTAACATTTGAAAATGTTCTGACTGAATAACTGAATAAACAATCAACCAAACAAATAATGTTAGATTCTGTTCATTATACATTTCAGTAATATCCATTTTCATTTTGAGTTGAAGATGACAAACTGCAGTATACATGGTGATATAGGTAGTATTTTTTAATCTTTTCTTCTTAATATTGACATTTGAAAATATTGATGTTTTCTTTATATATGCTCTATGTATGTGTATATGTATCCATGGTGATATTGATTTTTAAGGTGATACTTTTTCTTGGACAATATAGAAAAAATAAAAATATATAGAAAAACACGTTGATATTAATGACATATAAGCATATTAAAGGTAATAGAGAAAACAATTCAGCAAAGTTTACTGTATCATACAAGAGAAGGAAAGTTAAAAACAATTAAGATATGATTGCACAGGGTTTTAGGAGTCCATAAATAGATACGTCATTGAGCAGTGATAGATTTAGAAGAACCTTAACCAGAATCAACCAGATGATATGACTTGTTTTTAAAAGGGGCCAGTAGGAAAGAAAATAAGGAAAATTAGTAATTGTAAACAATTTAGTGAGGCCACTAAATTTTTCTTGTATTCAGTTTTTTGAGTGTCTTGTACTTAGCTTTTTCCAAATCACTAAAGTTGTATTTAATCTTTTCTTCCTGCTGTCTGTATTTTCTTGTTTAGGTTCGCAGATACCCTGTTTGTGAGCAAATTTGGAACAGATGAATCAATACTTTTCTCTGTTCCTGTCACACTTTAGTTCCAGTGTGACTTTTATAGCCTATGTGTTTTATTTTGAGGTTTGATTTTTTCCCCCTTAGTGATATTTCCTCCCCAGGAGATGACCCAAATATTCAAGAGGTTAAAACCTCAGCATTTAAAATGCCACATTTTTGCTCTCAGTGTCTTCCTTCTTCTCATACCACCCCATCACTTCTAGCCTGATTTAGGATGGAAATTGTGGCTTCTTTATGTAGAGCTTCCTTCTTTTAGCCAGCTTACAGGGCTGACTTGTGTTAGGGACAAAACAATAAAACAACTAACCACCTACATAGTGTTTCTGAGCAAAAAATCTTTACTTTATATCCTGCTGACAGTTTGTCTTTCTTCCAAGGCATACAATTTCATGCACATTACTCTCAGAAAGTGATTGTCTTCTCTCACGATCCAGCTTTTCCTTCAGGTCTTTGTTTCTTCTTTTCAAAAATACAAAGCACATGCTACTTATTCTAGCAATCTTCTCTCCTGATAGCTTTTTTTAGTAAATGGATGGGGGGACCACATAATTGGTGAGCTACTATAGAAATGAGTGATTAAATCAGTGTTACGTTATAGCACTTGCAGACTTTCCTCACCATTCGCATTAGCCATCTGAAGATATGTATGTGATTATCTTTATAGGAAGGCATACAAAATGAATATTATTAGAAATTAGTATTTATAATTAATTATAGAATCTGTTATTTAATCTTTTTTACTATGAGAAAAATATACTTTCTTTTAGCACTTAAAATGAACTAAAGTCTTTAAAATTTAATTATAAATAAATAAAGTTTGAATAACTAAATATTCAAATGAGTACATACATTAATATTTACATACTTTGGTTCCTTATATATAAATAAATAATTACACATTTTAAAACTCATGGTGCTGAAATTAACACATATTTAACTTTTGAAGTATCACAGAATGCCAAGATACAATTTGATTCCCAGTGCCTCAGTGCCTTTCCCAGTTTCTGATCGGAGACATTCAGTGACTATGTATTGAATGAGTGAAAAAAAAAGAAATTTAGTCAAAATTTAATTCTCAGAAACTGTCATGGTCATTCCTAGAATGATAAACAAAAACTTTTGTCTACAAATAAGACCTTACTAATTCAAAGGGAAGATCTATGGTAAAAATATGATTATATGAATTTAGTTTATTCAGATTGCTTGATGATTGTGGTTCTATTCCCCAGTAATGCTATTAGCAACCAGTTTGTCTCTTACATTATTCTTCCATATACCTCCATGTAATATATCAAGTATTATCCCTCTATAAGAGGAATGTCAGTTATCTGAATTCTCTTTTTTAGAATGATACTTATAATAAGAGCAACAAAATTATTCCTTTATTTGCTCCTTTTTTGTCACCACAGTTTCTCTCTCTCTCTTATAATTTCTTTTTACTTGATGGTATCTTGCACCTAACATGTAATTCATAAATCTTTTGCACGTGAATCAGTGATTACTTAATAGGTAATTTAAACTCGCTTGTATTCCCCAAATAGAACATATTCATAAAAATTGCTAGTATCAGTTTGGAAAACAGGAAGCATAGGTGGACCACATATTTTCCTAGAAATCCTTATCCTAAGTTCTCTCATACCTTTGTCTAGCTGCTTCATTTGTTATGGAAATTATTCTCAACTAGATTATATCATTTGCTTTCAAGACTCCTGCCTTTTATCTTCCTTCCATTACTGAACATCTGTTGCAGACCCAGCACTATGCTAAAGGCTGGGTTTCTAGAAAGCTAAGACAAAGATTCTGCCCTAGAGGAATTTAGTCAAATGAGGCTCAAAGTCCCCAAAGTTACAGAGTTGCTAGTTCAGCAAAGCAGTTGAGAACATCATGTTAACATGCCCATCCCATAGTGGCTGCTGTGTGTATGGAGTGTGGGGGGATATATCTTCATGGAAGGTTTTCTAGAGGAGATGACCCTTGAGCTGAGTCTTAAAGAATGAGTTGACTTTAGTGAGCAAGGCAATCATTTTTGGCAGATGGGACAATGGAAGATAGGAAACTGTTACTGTGAGTATAAAACCAAAACAGTTAGGTGTTTGCGTGAAGTACACAACACAAAAGAAATAAGAGATGAACCAATAGGTGGGCAGGGTGGGAGTTGACTTCTCTGTACACTGTGATTCTTCTGATACCTAATACCAATCACTGTGTGAAGCACAAAGATAATAAACTGTTTTTAAATGTAGTTAACTAATGTATTAATAAGAAATACTTGTGTACAAATCTGCAAAAACCAATTTAGCCTAATTTAAGTTGAAGAAAGAAGCCTTTTGAGGGGGTAGGGGTTGGGAGGAATATAAAATAGTAGGTCCAGAATCAGAAGAGAAAAAGATGTAAGCCAGGTCTGAAGAAAAATAAGATCCAGTGACCTAGAGAGCAAGGGGTAGTGGATAGTCTCTTAAGGACTCCATGTTCGGATGAATCAGTTCCAAAAATGGTCTGTCTAAATCTAACTCCTGTAATGATTCAGGCTGGGACATCAGGATTGCATGAAATTCAGTATCAAGGTATTATTTCCAAGGAAAGACAGTGGGGCTGGCAGAGAGCCTATCTATATATGATTAGGAAGAATCAGATCCCTCAGTAGACTTTAGAGGAAAGACTGCAGGTTAGTGGTCGTGTGCCAGATTCATCCTTCAGAGGGTTTCCTTAGGCCTCTCAAACACTGAAAAGTCAGATTTAACATAAAGTCTTCTAGAGAAAAACTGGACCTGTATTTCCTTCAGCAACAATAGCTGAGTAAGTGCTGCCCCTTTTAAATAGGGTCTGTTCATTTCTGTTTCCTGGTACTTATTGTATTGTCATCATTATAAATCTTTCAAAATATCTTCTGGCTTCTGAAGATACTTACATTTGCAACTTTTGTTCTAGGGTTTGGATCTAATCAATACTAATAGGTGTAAAAGCACTCTAAATTGTTACTATATTTTTTAACTTTGAAAATATATAGTATCAAGTTCTTGCACCAACGATACTATTAACAGAAGTTTATCAGTGCCTGTTATGGGTCAGTTACTGTGTTAATTACTGAAGAAAAGTAGGTTTTGGCCCTATGGATCTGGTGGGGGTAAAGCAAGTGATAAATACATGAACCAAGACATATAATCATCAATGATAGAATGCAAGAAGAAAATAAACACAATTGTACAATCGAAAACAATAAAAGGGCCAGCTTATATTAGTGTGATAAAAGACTGCTCTCAAGAGAGGATATTTGGACCTAAAGAATGAGAATGAGACAGTCAGGCAAAGAGCCTGGGAAAGCTTTCAAAGCAGAGAGATCATCATCTCCAAAGAACCTGAGATTGGGAAAAGTTTGGCCTGTCCTAATACCTGATAGAAAGTCAGCATAACTGATGGGGAAGAGTGACTTTGAGAGATATGAACCAGCAATTATTGCTTTAAGACTGCTAATAATGAAGCAGACATTTCTTTCAAGTTTCTCGGATTTATTAAGAATCAAAATATGTTTGCAGAATGAAATTGAATAAAGTGATATTTCCTTTAAAATATATATTGTTGAAAATATTACAGTCTACAGTAACATAAAGTAAACTTAATCAAATAAACCAAGTATCAAGTGGCATCAACAGCTAGATCGGATTTTTATACATTTATAATGGTTTAATAATATTTAAATGTACACATTGATGCTGATTGTAAGGGAACAGGATGAGTTGAGAGTATTAAAAAGTTAATTGGATTGCCAGAGTTTGGAAAATATTTGATTTAGGAAGTAAAATGATATTATAGACAGAAATAAAATTTGAGGGATAAGCTTATCCGTACTCACTTGCTTTATTTAAAATAGTAAGCTTATAGAGCTAATGCACTTAAACTTAATTCAAAGGAATTTTTATAAGACCCCCAAATTGAATAGTGTAAACAACATGGGATTTAAAGATGTGTGGAATATAACATTTTTTTATAGTATGCTGCATATAGGAAGATAAGTAGTGAAAACATTTGAAGGTGAGGGTTTTTTCTGACGTGTTTATTACTAAAATGATCTTATAGCAAAAATCTTGATGTATGAGATCAATAGATTTCATTTTCAAGATAAAATTTTCCTAAATTCTTGTAAAATCAATTAAAATATTATGAAAGAATTGTTAATTTTCTTGTATTCCAATCATTAGTCTTAGAAAACTAGAAAAAAATTACCAGTATACTTCATTCAGATATTTAAATTTTAACTTAATAGTACCTCATTAAAATGAGTAGTTAGTAAAGGATAAAATCTATATAAGTTTTAATGTTTTTGTTTTATTTTTGAGTCATTTCTCAAATGGTAGGAGATCACAATTCCTGTGAGTGCTGTAAAAATTTTTAATTGCTTGAAAATTTTCACAACTCTCCTACAAAACCCAAATTCTTCTAAACAATGAAATACTTATATGGTAGATTCAGTAGTGGTCCCTCAAAGAAATCCATATCCTAATCCCCAGAACCTGTGGAATATGCTAAATAGCAGAGACTGTTGATCTGATTAAATTAAGGATCTTGTGCTGGGGAGATGATCCTGGATTATCCATGGGGACCCAGTCTAATCACCAGTGTCATTATAAAATGAAGCAAAATGGTTAATGTTGAAAAATGGAGTCACGACAACAGAAGCAGAGATTGGAGTGACACACATTGAAGATGGAGGAAGGGGTCAGTAGCCAAGGAATGCAGGTATCCTTTAAGAAGCTGGAACAAATAGGATGTGTGTTTTCTCTTAGAGCCTCCAGAATAAACTCTGCTGACCTCTTAATTTCAGCCCTTAAGACTCATTTTGAACTTCTGACAAATTGTCCTATTTCAAATCACTGTTTGTAGTAATTTGTTATAGCAACAATAGAATACTAATACAATCTGTCATAATATTAACTTTTTCCCCTAAAACAATTAATACAGTTTTAAAAAGTCATTGTTTACTTAGCACATGGATTAACAAAGTCATATTTTTGTTTTCTAAATAAAGATTATTGCATATTTCTATAATGATATCTTACAAATTTAAACATATTAATCTTCTCTGTAATGGACTGCCTGGGTGTGGGATGTGCAGCATATTGTTTATAGACAAAAGTCATTTTGATTCTATGAATATATCAAATCCAAGGCAAATTTAAGTCAAGTTAGTGTTTAGTAAAGTCAATTTTTCTATATTATACCTATCCACTGTTTATATGAGGCAGCAAAAATAATGAATGGGTAAATAAGGGGTTGGTTCTAAATATATGAGCTAGATAGGATGAATAAATGTGAGTTTCCATTTAAATTTTCTCACACTTTAAACAGACAGGAATTTCTCACAATAGCGGACTTGTAATACTTGAAATAAATCCGTATTTATGGACTTCCAAGTCTACTCTGTATGTATTAATTTAATTTATTTTTATCAGTAAGTAATGAAAACCTAGTTATTTTTAAAATATTGCACAATGTGAAAATGCCCCCAATAGTATAAATGTGGCTGTTTTCTAACTTCTAGGAATCCATAATCTTCTCATTATTCTGTCATTCTTACAGTAATCATATCATCATACAATCAGACTGGGAAGGAAACTCAATACTGCTTAGTTTTTATTAGTATATATTATAAATATTTTTCTACTCTCTGTGCTAATTGCTTTTCTAATTCAATTAGAACAGAACCCAACTAGAATAGAACAGCGAGTGATATGGAGACAAAAGAATTAGCTGTTTCCAAGTATTCTCCATGGCAGTGACATATTTCTAATTATTACTTAGGCAGGTGGCAGGTCTTACCACATTTTCCCTATCTTTGCCTTACCAAGTTCTCTCAAACATGAGAGTATAATATAGTGGTTAAGAGTGAGAGTCTTAGAATTTATGTTCTGATTTTGCCAGTTAATAGCTATTTTCTAGTAAAATTGTTTTAATGCTTTGTGAATGAGGCTCTTCACATTGAAAATAAGGATGATAATCAGTTCACACAGTTGACATGAAAATTAACGTTAAATATACGTAAAAAGCTTTGCACAGTGATAGTCATATTAGAAATTTTTAGTATGTCATAGCTATTCCAAGTCATGACTGTTGCATCTCATCCGTTTTTGAAGTTTTTTTGACAATCAGTGCTATTGTGCCCTGGGGCTTAGAAATATGTAATGTTGTTAACTTATCGCAAGATTTGGGGAGCCCCAGGCATCATAGAGTTATAGCCTTCTCTGATGCTCTTAACTATTGGCATAACTTCACAGATAAGACTTTTCTCTTAATTCTTCATTTTTTTATTTCAGATCACCTCTGGATTTTGAGTCCTTCTCAGAACTGGTTACAAGGGGATCTGCCGTATGATTTAGCTCTTGAACCAGTTCTCTCTTATAGGGTTGCTCTCTTTAACCCACAAGTGATACTAAGACACATCAAGCAAATTTTCTGAATCCACACTCAGTTCACTGGGTCTCATGTGGGTTATTTGTCAGTTAAATTCCTTGCTCTGCATTGCCTTTGGACTTTACCTGCTAGTGCTAGAAGTTGCATTAACCACACCCAAGCTTGCTATGGAGTTTGGACATTGTGCCTTTTATTTTCATACTTTCCTCACTGGCGTTAGCTTTTAGTACTAGATTATTTTACTTTCAGACCCATTTCTCCCTGCAGATCTCAAGAGATAAGGAGGTGCCAGTGTTCTCAACTGCCTCCAGGCAGATCCTGGCATGTTCATTTAGTTCATCCCACAAATACTGGTTCAGCCCTTATTATATGAGTTTTCACATACTGTCTCTACGTAATAACAGTGGAATTCAATTACAAAGCAATCTAAACCCATCTTTTAACTTTTTTGTATGAACAACATAAGACTCAAAATAGGTGAAATAGTTAGAGATTATATAGTTAGAACTCATTCTCTCTTAATTGTCAGTTGGGTTATCTTGCCATCATGCTACTTTGTTTCTTTAAATGTCAGTATAGTTTTCTACAGCCGAGAGATAGAAGTGATTAAGGCATACTCTCGAAAATATAAAATATTCAAATATATTCCCTTTAATTGAAACTTGGCATTATAATTCAATTCCTCATTTTAATTCAGATTCTTCCCAGAGATTTTCAGAATTCAAAATAGCCCTAATGTGACTGCTTGATTATTCTGTCTTTGTTTGCCTTCACTGTGGCCTATAATTAATACAATTAATGATGGCATATTGAGATATCAAAAAACCCAACTTTCTCAATATTATGAAAAAGCAGCCTTTTGCTCCTACAGCTAGATTTCAAGCCTCATGGCCTTTCTCATAAATTTATTCCAGAATTGCCTGGAGAAAGCCAGTAAGTGAACATTTTTAGAGAAGGTTGGATGTGCAGTTTACTTTTATGTTCACTACATGCTAACCATTACCTTTGGAAGCCTTTAAATATGCATCCAAATTTCTGTGGCAAATGTTTTCTCAGTTTAGTTTTTAAAGCAGCTTGAAGTAAGTTCAGTACTGAGTAACACCGAGATTTTATAGCTGCTGAAAACTGTCTGCAGTTAAACAAAAAGACAAACAAAAAGTAACTGATGTAATTACAGAAAGAAGAGAAGAATGAATTTCTCTCAAAAGTCAGAACGTTGGGTTTCGTTTACTCTGATTTTCCTTGACTCGCTCTCTCCCCTGTTCCCCTTACCTCTTAGAGAACTCACTGATGTTAAGTTTATCAAGATAACAGGAAAGACTCAGAAGGGGGGTCATATTCAAGTTTATTGGAAATGAAATGCATTTATCTCTGAAAGTCTTCCTTTTTTTTTTCTTCTGTAGTCATCCTGATTGCTCAAGAACCTAGAGAACTGGTAGCTGGCTATTTATGTGTTTCAGTCTGACAGAAATTGTTTTTTTGGCAGTATTTTGGCTTTATCCCGATCTGTTACTTACCGAGCTATTCACCCAGCCTCATCAAGCTTTACCTTCAAGAAAAATGCTGGGCTAGTAAAAGAGTATTATTGGGAATATTATTGAGGCAAAGTTCTAAGAATTCCTCATTCCACTTTAGCATGCGCTCACAAATACTCATATTAAATGGGTTCAGATATCAAGCTCGGATCTCATAAATTATGAATGACTGCCCTGCAACAGATGGCATGTGTTGCTCTTTTTAAGAATGAATAAGTGTAAAGTGAAAAATATAAGCTATTCTTTGTCTTTACGATCCAACAGTCCTTCAGTCATTTATCAGGATCGGGCTACATTTCTGATTAGAACTGATTCTAATACAAAATTCAAGAGTTTCCAATGAGTTCTGTTACTTGATTGAATCTTACCAGCTGCTGCTCCTTGGGGTATCAGACGGTATTTTCTAAAACAGTGAAATACCTTCTCTTTATCCTCAGGCAGTAGCTTGAACACTAGTAGGAGACTTTTACTAAAAATCCCATTTATCACTGGTTCTAAAAGTGCTAAAGATTCAGAGCTAATAGGGATCAACCTATAAAGGCTATTTTATTTTACCTAAGTAGTGGAAAGCCAGGATCTTTTTTCCCTCACTGACTGATAACAGAGTCGAAGAGTCTCATTGTTTACCAGATATATCCAAATGAATCTAATGCTTTTGAAATATTTTTTATTTCTTTAATGCAAGCATTTATGTCAAAGTTCTATTCAAGTAACTCATACACATAGAATTAGTTTCTAGCACACAAATAGTGCTTGATCAAAGTTTGCTATTATTATTTTAATAAGTCTTTCATACAATATGGGTAGAGTGTTTAGCTTATTGTTGAAAACACTAAATCATAAAGTTCTGAATACCAAGCTATAAATGATACTGTGCATTCTTGATGTAGGCTTTTGAGATATTCTATCTAGGTGTTGTTTTTAAGAATTAAAATTCTGACATGGACTAGTATTCATCTATCTTTGAATCCTTTTAGTAGGCTGTAGGCTTTTACTGAAACTCAAATCTAATTTTATATTAGTGATGGTTGCTGGGTAACTATTTGATTCAAATAGTTCATTAAAGATTTAGCAGACAATTCTCTGATTGGAATGGAAACTGGAGTGACTTAGAACCTTATGGCCCAGGAAATGAGTGGGAAAGCATATCTTGGAGTGTTTAATAAAAATAGACTATAACTCCTCTACTTGATTTTCTTCCTCTTTATCAAAATTAAAATACAGAGAAGAGAAATTGCTAGAAGAAAACGAGAGTTTTTCCCTTCATTGTAGATATTGTTGTCTCAGCAATTACCAAGAGCTAACACTATGCTAAATACTTTATATAGTATATCATTATATCTTCTTAGCAGTTTGTTTATTTATGTAGTATAGTTCCCGTTTAAAAAATAAGGAACACAAGAATATAAATGAAGCCCTTAGTTTGTCCAAGTTCCCATGCCTAGTAGATGAGTAGGGAGGGGGGTAGGGATTTGAATACAGGTCCCTTTGCCTCATGTGATTTTTGTTCATTTTGCTAAAGACTGGTAAAAATATATTCTTGTCTGAGAATTGAGAAGGCTAACGAGCTATTCTTTGCAAGACATTGTACTGCCCTATAGCCTGATGCCTAAAAATTAGGGTTGTGCATGCTAAAGTTAGCTGAAGTTAGCTTGACTTCAGAAGAATTTCCATCGAGAGGTAGGAAGCATTGTTAGGAACCTGTGTTAAAACAAGGAGGGAGAGAAACTGCAGTTAGTGAATGGGTGATCACTTACTCTGTAACTCTTGCTCTGAACTGAATCTGATCTATGTTTTGTTGCTGTTAATAATGGTTAAACTTTTGCATTGGTCTTCTACTGATACTATATCAAATTACCACAACATGGTGGCTTAAAATAACACAATTTTATTCTCTTACAAGTGTAGAGGCCAGAAGTCTAAAATCAGGATATTGGTAGGAGTCCATTCCTTTTGGAATCTGTTTCCTTGTCCTTTCAATCTTCTAAAAGCCACCTGCATTCAGTGGCTCCTGGTCCCTTCTTCCATCTTCAAAGCACATCACTCCAACCTCTACTTCTATCCTCAGGTCTCTCCTCTGACCTTGACCCTCTTGCCTCCCTTTCATGAGGACCCATAATGGGCCCACCTGGATGATACAGGATTGTCTTATCTCAAAATCATTAATTTAGTCACATCTGCAAAAGTTCCTTTTGCCATGAAAGGTAAAATGTTCACAGGTTCTGGGGATTAGGTCATAGAAATTTTTTTTTGTAGGGCGGGGCATTTTCAGCCTTCTACAAATTTGTTTTAATTAAAGAGCAGATTTTTATTTTAAAAAGAGCACAATTCAGTATAGAACACATGTGAAGCTCTATTGCTCTATTTCTTACTGACCAAGTATACCTCATTACCAAGTATCAACATTGCAGAATGCTCATTATACCTAGGAGAAAATGGGCAATCCATGGCTGATTTCAGACTGATGGATTAAATTGAAACCAGTCCACTTGTCTTTTTCTTCTGTGCTAAAATATCTTTTTTTTTCTGGTTACATAATAAAGAATAAATAATCTAATAAAAATATTACAAAATTATAAGTAAAAGTGAAAGTAAAGTTTACTTGCATTTCTGTCACTGGAGTTAAATACAACTGACTTTGTAATGACCATTGTTTTAGGTATTGCTTTATGCATATATGCACACATGCATAGTTTTACAAGGGTGAGATTTTTATATATATACATATATATAAGCACACACATATATTAAACATACAATTTAGTGTATGTACTTCACAGTTCTTTCTGTACACAGGTGTCCTTTGGAGATCTTTACATGAATATAGATTTATAATGTGTGTGTCTAGGTGTGTGTGTGTATGTGTATTTACAAAAACAGGATCATATCATATATACATCTTGCTTTTCTCATTATATGATACTTTGTGAAATTTGCCAGAGTCAGCTGGTATAACTTTGATTCTTTTGAAGGGCTTTATGTGTTCATGGGTTTATGTAGACAATGTATCCATTCCCCTGTTGATGGAAATTTTTGTTTTGCTTCATATGTAATAAGGTGAATGATGTTTAAATCTTTACCAGTAAGATGATCTCATTTGATCTACCAAGAGTCATTTGTTTTGTCTTATTTTCCAAACAGCAGTAAGGCACTTGCCACTTGACACAAGAGAACCTGTCTGCTGACTGGAGTTTATGGTTCAAGCTATAGAGTCAAGCTGAATGAGACTGAACCTGTGACCCTTATTTCTCCATCAAAGTGACTGATCTAATACCATTGGCAATTCTTAGCCTTTTCTAATGCTTGAGGCATATGTTTTATGTATCTGTACAGTCACTTGATTTGGAGAGTCTTTATTAAATAAACTTTGGAAGTATCTCATAACATCTGTCACAGCTAGCACAGCTCATTTGCTCAAACTGCCTATGATAGGAGAACCAAAGTAACTTTGAGCTACTCAGAAACAGAGGGACTATTACACATATGAGCTAATTTCTGTAGTGACAACAAGGCTGGAAATTTTGTTTTTGTTTTTGTTTTTGTTTTTTACCTTAATGATATTCCTTAAGCATTTAGTAGTTACCTCCTTGCCATCTTTTTATTCCACCAATTTACTCGTAATATTTTATCAAAAACCATCTGAAACTTCCATTTGAGTCAAACTTTATTTTCTCAGAGCTCATTCTTCAATATTGATGCAATGGTTGTGACCATTTACCATCTCTTCCTTTACTAGGCTCTTTCTTTGACTTAGTGAAAATACTATCTTTTACATAATATCTCTCTAATTCCATCCTCTCAGTTTCCTTCTTTAATTCATTTTGGCATTCCTTTCCTTCCCTCTTCTCTGCACAACTTTTCTTTCCCTGCTATTCTTCAAACTCTGTTTGAAAAACTATACAAAGTACGGGGTGAGTTTTGTTTGCCTTCTATCTGACTATTAGTCATGTAGTCTGTCTGTCTGTCTCTCACACATACATACACACATTGAGAGTGTCAGTACTTCATTAAATTTTGAAGAACCCCTCCCCAATTCAATCTCATATCACAGTTATTATTTTATTTTGTTAAATTTAATTTGAATTTACTTTGAAGAATTCAGTGATCCTAATCCTTCCACAAACGTGTAGAGGATAGCTTTGGTGGATTCCTGACTAGTCACGGAAAAAATGTGAGTTCTTAGTTTGAAAATTAAGATGCTTCAGTCCTTTTGCCCCTTAGTGATGTCTTCACATCCCCAAACTATGGTACAGTTTCATTTTTTATCAAGCTTCCCTGTGTGAAAGTAATTTAGAGCTCAGGGAAAAATGTCAAAATCTATGAACGAAAATACTTAAAACTTAAGGACAGTTTTGTTTTTTTTCTTTCATTCTTAGGTTTGAAAGATTTAATGATCTTTACTATTGTGAAAAGAAAAGCAATAATTGGAATAATAACAGAAAATGCATCCTTTTGTTTTATGTTCTTCTATTATTATGCTTTAACTGAATATTACCACTGTTTTTTTTAGTTTCTTATATAAAATAACCAGATTAATTTTAAACTGTCATGTGCACTTTTCCAGAGTTTTGATGGAAATGAACAACTTTAACTCCAATGAAAATTTATTCTATATTTTATGTGAGTTTTAGACAAACCAAAGATTTAGCCTGCCAGAATTATAACTGGCATGCCTAAAGCTTATAATGTTATACCCTTAAATTGAGTATTATTAAATCACCAAGAAGTTTCAAAGTGGTAGAATAAAGATTATGTTAAGTCTGAGATTAAGCTGTCACATCAGAGTAATTTGATTTTAAGTCTGGCTCCACCACCTCCATTAGTAATCACATCCTTGACAGAGACAAAGTTCATCCAATATGAGTTCTCACTGCAGATGAAGTATTGATGTTTTCTTGTTACTTTGGTCAGTCAATAAGGTTAAAAGGATAAAGTTTATTTAGTTTTCAACATTGCCTTCTTGAAGTCAAATGTCTATTTAATTAAATTTTCCAATATTTGGCAAGAAAGGGCTGGTCATGTCAGCTTTCTTCAGCTTGATATTAAATAGCATCTTGTGAAATTTGGTAGAGACTGTCTACAGTAATATGAAACAGATATACTTCCAGTCTGCTTAGAAGAGCATCAAGAAGTTCAAATTCTTTGTCAATGTAGTTAATAACTTCTAAGAGTCTCCTAATGCTTAAAGTTTGAGTTATATCTACAAGTTATAAGTATGCTGTTAATTTTCTAACTGGCTTATAGAAATCTGTAGTATTCCGCTTCTTCAAATATTTAGCAAAAAATATATATAGTATATAATTCACAAACTTACTTCTGAACCAAGCAGATGATAATGACTTCAAAACAGTGCGTCTTCTCCACTTTATTTCTAATCCGGTCACCTATGGCCTGCCCTATTGAAAAATTTACAGTTGCTTTTTTAATATGCTGACTACATGTATAAAGAAGAAATAAATAGAAATTTAATTTTTGAAAAACTTGACCAAATTTGAGCTATTAACATTTTATTTACTCAACAAGTTTGTATTTTTAGTTTAACTCAAAAAATTACAAAATTTATATGACATTTGAATCTTGCACGCAGTAAATATATGTAATATGTTAAGGAGTCAACATGGACGAATGAATAAGATGGATAAGAGAGACACTTAAGCTGTTTTTTCCCCAATATAGCATATAGCTATTAAATACAACCAATACCTACTTTTATAATAAATGACTATTACAAAAGAAACATCTAACAAAACATGAGTCTGGTAGTAAATTTTTAAGGGTAGAATTTCTTGTTCATACTTATTTTATGTAGATTTCTATATCTACATCTGACTTGACCCACCAACTCAGGAGAAGTATTCTATTCCAGAAAGGAGAGGGCTTCCCAGGACAGGATTTTGACTGACTATGAATCTTACCAGTTACTGGCAGGTGATACTTAATCTTCATGGTAATTTTCCTTCCGTAAGGAAGTAATAGATGAACTGTGATTTTAATTATCTACTTTATTTCTTTTTTATCACTATTGTCATAGATTTAAGTGATGATTTATTAATTTAATTAGATACTTGACATCCAACTAACTTATATTTTAATTATAATTGCAGCAGATGTTGTATTTTAAAATCCGACCTTTCACAAAAAGAGTTTTCTCATGTACACTCAACAAGTATTTATTGAATGCCTTCTATCTAAATGATAAGTGATATATTTCCCAAGTTCCATGTGGTCAGGAACTATGTATTTCTTGTCCATGTTCATATCCCTTATGAATCACCTTGTTCAATATATAGTAGACACTTAGTAGTATTTATTCAATTACCAACTGAAGATTACATACAAAGATAACCTCAATTCAATATCCTTAAAAAAGTGTATCACCAAATAGGTGAGATAATACAAATTCACAAATAACCACTATAGTACTCTGTGTGAAATAAAAATTATCATGCCCAGGTTCTATAGAAGTAGAAATACTCAAAAACAAAAATAAGCAGAGATTTCCAGGTAGAAGAAATACTCATGGTGAAGTAGATTGAAAAATAAGCCTCCATAATATTTTAAATCAAATGTATTTGATGTTATTTAAAAATTGATAAAAACAGGTGGGAAAGTCCAAAAGTTCAGTGACACATCAGAGGTCCTATACAAGAGGTGTAAGTGACAGAGGTGTTTCCAAGAAAACACTATGAACTGTATTTCTGTCCACTTCTGAATTCTCCAGGAGCTGGCCTAATAAAGCATAGCACACTGTGCTTATGCTCAGGGGACTTGCTGTGTCTTTGAACTTGAGCCAGTGCCCTCTTTGGAAACCCACAAAGCTTTTGCACCAGTTCTTCCTGAGACTGCTGTGGAACCTCACTTACTAGTCTTCAGTTAGCCTGTTATGTATATCACTTAACCACAGAGAAATTTCTGCCACATGAAGCCCAGGAACGATCTTTGGACTATAGTAGATCATTCCTGATCTATACCATTATATCTCAGTTATGGAATAATATTTAGAATTACTAAATACTATTCAAGGGGCTTCCTGCCATTAGGAATTGGGAATCAGGGAGGAGAATATCACTTATCTTAGTTTTGTCTGTTGGGTTTCTGACTCTTCCTTTGAGGCACTAGTATCAAAACTTATTTGGCTATATGAGATTATAAATTATTAATGATGTGAACTTGATGATGTATTAAGAAAAAACATTTATTGAGCTTCAGTGCTATGTGCTAGACACTGGGTGAAAAGCTGAGGCCAAAAGTGAAAAAAATAGTTGGTCTCTGACCTTACAGAGTGGAAAAAAAGGTTACACACATTCAAGTCCTTGTGACATTCTTAAACACTTAGTTTTAAAATCCCACTAATTATATATTAAATAAATTATCTATAGAAGTGTTCATAGTGTGTGAGATTATCTTAAGAAAAATGTGTCATTGAGTATTATAATCATTTTGGTGTGTAATTCTTCATTCCCAGTCACAGTATATTAACATCTTTGATTCCAGCCCCTGCTTATAAACTGAGATAATTGCGTATTACATAGACTTCCAGAAAATCCACTTTAAAATTGTATCTTATGTAAATGGCAGACTGTTCTTTCACGATGGGTGGCATTATTTAATCCAGTTAAAATTACTTACTTTTTAACTCTGGAGCTTTGACTTAAATTAGTTTATCTTGAGGCTTCAGCATCTCACTTAAACCATTAGTGTGTGCTTCTTCCTCTAGGGACTCCCATTTATACTTTCCCATTCAGAATGTAATCCTATCAGAAATGGTAATAATATGTTATACTAGGTAACATCTTTCATCCAAAGAAGTCTTGAGCACTTTGAAGTATGACCTTGTTAATGTTTCCAACATCCCTGAGATGTAGCCACTAGCTGAGAATTTCTTCAGTTTTACAGATGGAAAAATGGAGTGAAGGAGAAAAGCAGTGTTCTTCAAGCATTATTTTAAGAGAAAACATCTGATACAGTGTAATAAGCATTTTTTTAAATTGATGATTTACAATGTTGTGCTAGTTTCTGGTGTACAGCAAAGTGATGCTATATATATATATATACACACATATATATATTTCATATTTATTCTCATTATTTTCCATTATACTTTATTACAGATTTTTTCAGATTATTTTCAATTATACTTTATTACAAGATATTGAATATAGTTCCCTGTGCTATACAGTAGGACTTTGTTGTTTATCTATTTAATATATAATAATTTGTGTCTCCTAGTCCCAAACTCCTAATTTATCTCTCATGTAATGAGCATTTTTAAATGATGGAAAAACTGGGAGGAGTAAATTAGATATCAGAGGTACTCCATAAGAATGTAAGACTTTTTTTAAAAATGCTACTTCTAACCTATTCTAATATTTAATTTTAATTTTTAAAATCAATTTTTAGTAATGATTTATTAATTGACTACTCTGGGCCCTCTGGTAAGCTAAGCACTGAGTACAGCAGGAAACAAAATAGAACCAGGTGAGGACGGAGAGGAAGACATGGCGTTCAGATGCTACAAGGCCTGTGGGCCAGGAAAAGGGTTTTGCACTTGGACTGTTTGTTGAAATGCTTAAAGCATGTTTTAGGTTTAAAAAAAGAAAATCACTCTCAGTAGAATATGAAATTAGGCATTTAAGAGAGGGAACAGAGAAAACCTATTAGGATTTTAATTTCTAACATTGTATATTGGTTGTTTTTGCTCTTATCTCTTAACCACACACTCATGATTCCTAAACCCATAATAATAATGTCTAGAAATCTGCAATTACATAAGAATAAGTAATATTGAATGGATTGAATTTTCTAGTAAAATAGGCTTTTTTTTTGAATTTAGGAACTACTTGAAAATTGCCTAAGAAGAAAATATTGTAGATAAATCATACTTTTAAGAAGTTACAGTCTGATAAGAAAGTTTAGATCTGTGCTCAGATACCAAGGATCGATCTGTTTATCTATCTACTTATCGTATAGAGTAGGTAAAATATTGTAGATTTCTCAAAAGAAAACTATTGCTTGATAGGAATATGACCAACAAAGGAAAAAGAGGCTGTATATTATATGAGTGAGTTCATGAAAATGTATCTAAATAAATTTAATAAGTAATTATGTCATTTCCCCCAAACACTATGAAAATTATGAAGAGGATATAGATGTGAATAAGACATTGTATCTGTATTCAGAGTACCCGTAGTCTATTGGAAGAAAAAAATACTTGCATTAAAAACTCTAATGCTAGGCAGAGTGACGTTAAGTACCACAATATGGGAATATGAAAAAAGAAATTTAAGTGACTACAGAACCCAAGGAGATTTTAAATTTGAGAATAGTAAAAAATAAAATAGCAAGTTTGACTCAAGAAAACAGATCTTTCCTTAAACACCAGCTTAAAAGAAGACAAATGCATCAGAGTATTTTAGAAAATACTATGGCACCTGTGTTCAAATACCTTAGACTCCAGATAGAATAGGTAAGGACGTGAATCCCACAGTTTAGCTGCTAAGTCGTTCCAGCTGAACTAAGATGCGATGATAGTAATGGAGAGAAATGAGTTTGGGGTGAGGTGGTGAAGAAAATTTGACAGAAACTAACAAATCCGTAAAAGTGCTAAAAAGTCAAGAACTGAATTTTGAGCCATAGTGATTGTGCAAGAGGTAATACCATTGTTTACAATAGGAAAATGAAGAAATGTTGACTTAGAGAGTTCAGTGATGCGGAATTGGAATTAAGTCTTAAACATATTAAGTTTGAGGTGCTAGAGAAATCTGCAGTGCCCAACAGTGATGATAGCCCAGGGATCAAAAAGGAGCTTGGGTTCAGAAAGAAAAATAAGAGTGAATAGTTAAGTATCTGAAGCATTTTTCCTGAAACCAAATTTAATTCTCAAAACTTGTTGAGCAAATACTACTAAAACCCAAGGTAACACAAGTAATAAGTAGACCTGAGATTTGAACTCCTTTAGAGTTATCTCACTGAACCAAACCACTATGCTGCCACTTAGGAAGGAACTAAACATTTGAGAATCATTTATAAAGAGGTACAAGTGGAATTTTGAGAGTCATGTGAATATCTGAAACTAACCAAAGAAGAAAAGTTGTGAACAAAAATTCAGAAAATTTAGTGGGAAACTAACCGAAGAAGAGAAGGTAGGGAACAAAAATTTGCAGAGCAAGATGGAAATGTATATGGAGAAGGTATGTCAAAATTTAGCAAAGCTAATCCAGAATCTAGGAAAAAAGCTGTTGTCACAAAAACTTGAAAAAAAAGTTTTTTAAAAAAAGAAACACATAGCTTATAGAATGCTGTAGAGCAGCGTTTCTCAAAATATGTTCTATGGAACATTAGATATATAATATATTTGAGGTGGGTGGAGGGAAGACTCCCATCTATCATCAGGTAAATTTGTAAGATACAAAATAATAGGCTGTCGCTATCACTACCCTCCTTCCTCTCGTCTCCTAGAATCACAGTGTAAATTAACACATTAAAGAAAGGTACAGGGAAGTAATTAAAGGAAGATACTAACTTCATGGCAGCTTAGAAGGCATTTTCTTTGTTATTTTTTGAGTCTAGAAAATACAGATTTGAACCTATTTTTAACAAAATCATCATATTTAGGGACAGGATGAAGATTCTAAAAGAGAGGGGCTCTTGAGTTATTTGGACTTGAGGAATGTGCAGAGATTAAAGAACACTTTAAATCTGGACATGAGGATTAAGGATAAAAAATGAAAGACAGTTGTTGACCTGTAAAATTGGATGAAAGGGTAAGGCCACTAGTTTAGTGACTGTGTTAGAATTATCCTGGAGCCAGCTTGGTTACAGAGCCTACTTACTACAGGGAATCTGGGATGTACAAAGGATGACAGGAATACCAGACCCTGAATTATTTCATCCTGCTAATTACTCCAGCTTCTTTTTTCATGATTTCTAGATTCTGGTCCTTTCTGGTTTCAGTCTTTGAACTAGTCCACCTTGATGAGGTTGCTCTCAAAATCTGTTGCTCAGAACTGAAACAGTAGTTCAGTTGCCTTTTCCGGGGCACTGTATGTTTTATGTCTTCTGACAACATGATCAGAGGGCTTACTCCCTTTGAATTTCAGTCAATTGTATTCAATTTAAATGAATTTTTAAAATTCTTCTAGTAACTATACAACTTTTGTACATGAATGAAACACCTTTTTAAGGTTATTTTAGAATTTTAGAATTTGTATTTGCATTTTATTACTACCAGCCCTTTATTCTTGCCTGGTATTTAAATGACTTTTTCAAATGTTCATCCTGACTTCCTTTTTGTTAGAGCCTCTAGCTTTGTGTGAATTGCAGATTTTACTTTTATTCCTTTGATTTCTCCAACTGAATATTAATATTAGAGTGATCAGTATGAAGGACAGAGCTTTGCTGAAAGCCACTAGAAAGCATTGTCTGTCTAACCTTACCTGACCCAGAATTCTCTCTGGGTACAGTTGTTACTTGTGTCTATCTCATTGGTTACAGTTTTGAGTCCTTTTAAATGAATTGTCACTTATTTTTATTTTTACATCCTATCCACTTATATATCAGGATGAACTTTGTCAAAACCATTTGGAGTCCAGTAAAATCTTTATTCCTGCATTTCCTGATTTTTCTATAAAGAAAGGGATAAAGTAAATATTTCTGTATTTCCTGATTTTCAATAAAGAAAGTGGTATTCATTTGATATATTTGTAAGTGATTCCATATTTATGTTCAGGTCCTTAGGCACCATCTGTTCAGTCATTCTAGAATCTTAGTTGTGCCCTAACTCAGTATCACTAATGTGTTTCTCCAAACATACATCTCCTCCCTTTTTACATAAGGCATGTGTCTTTCCTTTTGCTTCCCCACAACTCTCCTTTGTATTTTATTGTTTTGTTTGTGAAGCAGCTTTATAGTGGCTTTAGATTCTTGAGTTGTGTACTCAAATTCTTGTATGTACCTCAGTTTCCACATCAATAACATGAGACTAATTACAGTATTTACCTTGTAACATTGTGGGAATTAAATAATTTATATGTTGAGAACATATTTTACAGAAAGTAAATGCTCAACAAGTCTTGGTGGTTATTTTCTCAGTACCTAGTCTTGACTAAGAACCACGATCCATTTACAACCTTAATGTGAGAGTACTTTTGGGAGCTGTAAGTCGTTGAATAAATACATGAATTTCTTTCCATTACTAAGCTTGAGGAGTGCAAGGGTTATGCTGGGAACAGAGTCTTTAATTATTTCTACATAAACAGCTTGTGGGAGACATCCATCAGTTAAAAATATGTAATAATGGAGGATTCTGTTTATCTATTCAGCATCTGAAAATAACTTCCTGAATTTGGCCAAGTATCAGTAAAATAGGAAAAATGGATTTAGGAAAAATGGATCAATCTGTAAAAGAGATAGACATCAAGACTGTTATTTCTATTGTTAGGGAGAGCAAATTAGGACCGTCTTGCTGGGCAGTGACTCAGAGAGGCAGATGACAGAGAAAATGGGTGCTATAAAAAGACCGAACCCCTGTCACCACAGAATCTACAACCCATTCCTCTACCAGGCTATAGGATGTTCCTTTATGATATATATCTTCTGTTGTTTGCTTTGATGTTTATTTTAGCCATTTTTTTTCTTTTTACATAAAAAGATTTGTTTAGAGGCCAGAATAGAGAAAAGGTGAGGAATAGCACCTGCACCCTAAGAGGTGGTCACGTGTCATTGGGGGCTCAGAATCACTTGATTTCAAAGTGCTGAGCAGGATACACTTTCTTTGGGTAGCACTGTGCTTTCCAGAAAAATGTGTTAGTCTTTAAAATCTAATTAACAGTGCTTCATGGGGCAACACTATTACTAGCCGAAAGATTTTAATGGAAACAAAATTATAATTGCTAAAGAAGTCAAGCTTGCCCAGGCTTTGTTATTTGATATCACAGGAAATCAAGATTGATTGCAAAGAAAAAAAAACTGTATCAGGGTCTCTCCACTTAGCAATATGTCATTGTTTTCATAGGAAATGCCCTTATGTGAGTACAAATACTTGGAAAGAAAGGTAAAATATAGAGTGAGTGTTTTGGTTTAAAAAAATAAATACCGGTTTGTTGATTTCTTTTTAATGTGTTAATATTGCTGTCTTTTCACTGATTTTAAGTGTGTTTGCTTGACCTTGGTTTTTTAAAGCCCATGTTAGTTTAACTTTGTTTAAACACTTGAACGTTTTTAGTTATCTAATCAGATGTTAGAAATAGTTTTCAGTATGTTTAATTGTACTGAGAAATTTCTAAGCAAATGAAGAACTATGGAAAAGAAACGAAAACCCCAAGGTTTCATGTGCTTGTCTCTCTTCATATGTATCCCAGCACGCACTCCTTCGTATGTAAGATCATCTGCTTTTCTGAGACCCCCTGATGATAAGCCCATATGTGCTTGCATATCTGCTGTTAAGTCTGTTAGGACCCCAGTACAGGCCACCATATCACTGCCTGAATTACTTTATTTCAGACTCAGTGTGGGTCACCCCATCTTTTTATTCTTTCCCTTCTTTTGTTGCTATAATGTATAATTTAACTATGTTTTCTTCAGAATGCTACATTCACCCTCCCAAATTTCAGACATTCTTTTCTGAAATTCAAACTTCGTGGGTCATTTGGCACAGCTATTGGCTTTTTTCCAAACTTGCCATCTCCCTTTTGTTTAGTATTGCTGACACTTTCATGTTTATTCATGAAAAATATCATGTGAATATACAGTGGCACTGGGAGAAAGTAGCCTCAGTGCCAACAGTAAGTGTCATTTTGGATGTAGAGGGATTTAGAGCCATAATAAATTGTTTCATTCTAAGTAAAGTAATGTATCAGAGTCATCAGTCTTACCTTTCAAATACCTTTCTCTAATTTCAGTTGCTGTTTTTTCTTCCTACACCACTGGCAAAAAAGCTCTGATTATTCTTAATATTTTTAAAGAAGGTTTAAAACATGTTTTTAATATTCATTTTTTTTTTTACTAAGTTACTGGTTGTTTAAACTCTTAATGTCTTAGATTTATTTTAAATGTAAAATTTCCAGGTTGAAAATTCAGAATTTCTTAGATTTATTTTTTTTTAACTAGGAATTGGAAAACTCAATAAAATTCAAAGAAACATGATGTTTTCTACTTATAGTTTTTTCAGTTATGAAGTTAAAAGATCACCTATTCTGTTTTTAACAATTCTTAAACTTTTAGTTTCACCACACCCATACAAAATTTCATAAAGAGTCATACTGATCTTAATAGTACAACCTTCTGACTATTTATAGCACATTGTATCTGCTTCTTAAATTTAGCCCATTATTTTAGCCCATTATATTTTAACCCAAATTATATTTAATCTGGTACTTTATTTTATATTTAAATGTTACCTAATTGGTTCATTATTCAGTTTTCTAATTATTCAATCAGTAGATGTCATATCTTTTTTTCTCATTCTCTACTCTTTATTTTTATATTTTAAAACAGCATGTTCACATTTGTTTCCTAAAATGTTGTCAAATCAATATTATTACCACACTTTAATAGAAAGGATGTGTTGAAATTTCCTGACTCCTTTTTACTTCCTTTGATACTTTATATTCCTTTATTTATTTGTTTGTTTGTTTTGACTTAACTATGGTAGATTTAAGAAGTCATATATTTAGCAAAATTATGAAGAACCATAAAAGCAAGTAAACCATGTGTTTGCTCGTTTTGTGTTTATCAGTGATACTTCTGTCATATTAGTCATTTTAATAACAATAATAAAAACAGTAGTAATAATAATAATACCTAGTAGTTGCCAAACATTTATTCTGTGCCAAGCCCTGTTTAAAGCTTCATCAAAAACCGAAAATGTAGAGTCTTTTATTATGTTATTTTCAACAATAAGGAAGCTGATGCACAGAAACATTGCAACTCACCCAGGCATACATACCCAGGATACCATCTCCAGTGGTAGAGCCAGGATTTTAACCCATTTAAAACTATGTGATTCTAAGCTTGTTCTTGTCACCACTGCAATACTTTGCCCAACTGAAAAAAAAAATACCATGCAATGAACTATTTGTTGAATAGGTTATTTTTATCTATCAATCTAAATTCTGTTAGTTATTGTTAGTATAAACTTTATTAATGATTGCAATAAAATTTCTGGTGTATTCAGGGGAGTTAATACTTGGTCTTGGAGGATTACACATCACATAATAAAATTGAAGTGGGCAAATGCATCTAATTTTCTGGAGTGACTTGTGAGTCCTAGTGACCTTTTTCAAGGTGTGGGCATGCTATCTCCTAGGCAGCAGTTAGTCATAGAAGCATCGGTTTTTACTCTAGCAAAGTTGGCTTTTCTGTGGCTAAAGCTTTGGAATCATTAACCTAGAAGACATGCTTATTATTTCTTAAACTGAGCTTGGTTAATGGAAGCTATTCTTACAGATACTTAAAATGGGACGGGGTCTTCATCATACCCAGATATCCAAATGATGGCATTAAAAGCAGTTCTGAAGTCAGGTGACTGGACGGTAGATTTGACCCAGGCTTTAGAGTCAAAGCTTTTATGAAATTCTAGATCTCTATATTTATAAAAGAAATATTATTAATGATTTCTTGATTTAGAAAAATTTGGTAATATTTACAGAAAGAAAAGCTAATGGGTCAGTCTTGGGGAATGGCCATGGATCCAACCTTGAGCTTTAACATATCCTTAAATTTACACATGGGAGGCCTCTCTTCACAACATCCCTTTACTATCCTGGAGATCCTTACCTGCAGAATGCTACTACGTTTGCTCTGCATGGTGAACCCTTTGATTTTCTGTCCAGGTGGCAGGCCAACAGGAATAGAGCCGTTTTTGTTGAATTTCTGAATTCCCAAATAGTATTTTGGAAGGATTATACTGAGTAAAGTTAATGTAGATTATGCTTAGAGTATACAGCAATGGACCTGAACTTGTTTGTGAACCTGTATGTATTTAAAACACATCTAAATACCAGAATCTTGGTGGTTCTCGTAAATGAATTAAATAATGCGTTCACTAATTAACTTATTGTGTTTCTCTCTCAACATAACTGTTTTCTGACCTATTATCCTTACATGCTTGTCAAGCAAAGTTCATACATTTCAAGTAAATATTACTGATTTGGGTTCTTTTAAATTTGTTTATTTGGGAGGGGTTTTTTTTGGCATTGGCTGTACTTTAAGTAAGTTGTACCCTACATGTTATCACATGACTCCACTCAATTTCAGATTCCATTCAGCAGACACTGTCCTCCTCATTTGTGCTAATGATAGCTATTTCACATGTTGATCAAGATTTGGCACCACATCTGTCAAGGTTTTGTGGCATATTGTGAGTTATGAATTACCTTTGCAGACAGTCCAGGACAGTCAGGCACAGGTGGCCATTATGTCTAGGAAAAGACCAATCCCAAGATTTCAGTTACCTGATTAGACATTTTTCTTATTAGATACAGCCTCTTCATATATCAGACATTGCTTTGCTTATAAAACACATATTGTAGCACAACTGTCAGCATTCACAAACAATGTGAGCAATATTATTTGCCTGTTAACAATGTTAACAGGAAAATGTATTTCACTACACTAGAAGTAGATGATACCTAGTTTGAAATGTTGAATTCCTCTTAAATAAAGAGTCTGCAGTGATTGCTAGTGCTTCTTTCCATCCTCTTTGTCTGTTACTAAACTTAGGGTCCATTCAGCAACAGCTGCAAACCAAACAGTGCTGACTTAAAACATATGCTTCAGAAATTTTGCTGTAATAGTACAATGCTAGAACTAATAGATGTCATTGTTTCAGTGAGTCAATTAGAATACCACTGGCTTTAAGCAGTATCAGGGGGAAATGTTTTTGAGGGTTTTTGGAACCATTGCAAAGAAAATTATATTTTACATTTGCATTTCATTTTATACTCTATCATATCCACAAACAGTAGTATGACATTTTTGTTAAAATATAGGTTTTGTACTCTTACAAATATGGGTTGAAAGCCCAAGCTTGTCAGTCACAGTTGTGTGATTTGTGTCCTTAGACCATTCAGTTCAGTAAGCCTCAGATTCCGTCATCTACAACGTGAAGGTAACTTACAAGACGGATACAGTGAGAAGTTGTATGTAAAGTGTTTAACACAATGCCTGTATGTAGTAATCACTCAGTTAAACCGAATTTTAAAATTAACAGGTGTAATTCACTACCATATATCCCAATTCCTGCAAAAGGTTACAGGAGGAAAAATATTTTTCCTACTACCCTTGTAGTTTCTCTGGCTGGGGCCCTGCACAGTGGATTGACAAAAGACAGAAGTAAGAGAGCAATATACAAATTGATGTAAGTTCTACGTGACATGGGAGATTTCATAAGGAAATGAAGACCATATGAAATGGTTAAACCTGTGTGTTTTTATCTGAAGTTTGATAAAGAATAGGAAGTTGTGGGAAAACATGAGAGGACACAGGGTATGTGTGAAAGCTGGTAAACGGGAGAAACTTAGACCTGTTCTTTAGGATTCCTCTCAGCATCCCTCTGTCTTCAGAGATGAGGACACTCCTTTCTTTTGGGTTTAGGGAGAACATGTCTCACAAAAAGATTTTATGACCTATTTCAGTGGATAAGAGGAAGATCAGAGAGTCCTTCCTGCACCTGCTGTTTTTCACATTACTTCAGCTTAAAATATTTAATATGCCAAGGCACCGTATTCTGGTATCATATTCTGATCCCCTTCATGGGCCATACAGTTACATAGCTGATATCACTATGTGAACATATTTGCCACCTATTTAAATTCAAGAGATGGCTGTCACCTGAACGGAGGCAAGTGATTTTTGGCTCCTTTTGTTCTTGATGTAGCACTCTCTGTATACACGTATTTCTGTGTTTATGCATTGAAATTTGCTGGTTTAAAATTAAACTTGCCCTTTTTGACAAAAATGACTATCATATTCTTTCAAGATTGTCTATCCATTAAACCCAGGTTTCTGAGTTACATAACACCCAGATACGTGGAAAACGATGAGCACTCATATTGCAGCTACTTCCAAGCACCTTGCTCATTAAAAAGTGATTATATATGCATGTGATGATAAGACTTTATTATTATTTTAGTATGTAAGTGTGAATGCGTATTACTGTATTACTAGCTTGATTTTGGAGCTACTTTTACATTAATAAATATCCTGTCATTTTATATTAATTATACAAGTAGTAAATTTTCATTTGTGCTCATTTCCTCCAATGAGTAAACATTTTGGAGCCAATTATGCTAGTATGAGCATTGAGTGTACTCATTTTTTTCTATGTGTTCTTCCTCCATCTAGAAATTTGTTCTTATTAACTCACCATTATGTTCATTAAGTTGATAAATCAGCACGTATTTATTATGTACCCAGTGCTCACTAAAGCATACATTTTGTTGCCTTTAAATTGCTTATAAATATTTCAGGTTGCTTGCTAATTTATTGTGTTAAATTGATTGACCTTGATCTGCTTCAAGGTTTAAACTGTGTTCTCTCAGAATCTTAAAAGTTGCAAGGGTCCACTTTTCCATATGTAAGTTAGTAAATGAAAATACATGAGTTAAAATTGCAAGCATTGCTCATCCTTTCATACTCTCTATTCAAGAATTTGGGACTACTTTTAAATATCCTGAACTACAGATGTTTTGTTAAAATAACTTTCTATGCTGTGTTTTAAGAGGTCGAGAAATAAGACCCCCAAAAATGAACAATGAATTTTACATAGGAAGTATTCTAATAGTTTCGTATGATGAAGGTCTATTTAATCACATTTTCTCCTATCAAAATAGGAAGGGCTATCCAAATACTAAGTTTAAATGAATGTTATCATGTAAAGTAGTAGAAAAGAATCATTACTTCTGCTCATACCCTACTTGTCAGCTGGGTCTTTGCTGCTTGTGAACTTAGGGTATGTGAGCTAAGTGATTTCTCTTTCTCTTTCTCCATTCCCGGGATTGACATGAGAATAGACAGAATCAGCCACAACAAGTTCCATTTTTCTCCTTTCCAATGCCTTCAGTAGGAGTTCTGTGGAACGTGTAAATTTTAGACCCCTAGCAACAATTCTTTTCTGAACTTTACACTCTCAGTTGCATGTAACTGGAAAGGATGTTGCAGAAATAAGCTAGTAATGCTACAGAAGTAAAAAAAGAGAGAGAGAGAGGGAGAAGAGAAAAACTCCTATGTAAAAAATTATGAGAGTAACAGTATCTTTTCTTGTATCCAGTATGAAATGACTGCTAAATAAATGTAAAACTCAATATTATGAGAAAATAGAAGTTAAAGATTAAGGTCTAGGTACTGTTTTGTTTATGTGCATGCATACACACACACACACTCTCTCTCTCTCTCTCTCAGCCTATGCCTCTGGCACACGTATAGCATCACCTTAGCTCAACTCTGATTTTACCCAAACTGAAGTGAACTATTTTGTGGGCATTCAGGCCTTCCTCAGTTACCTCATTCTCACCTCTAATGCCTTTTATTTGTCTTTTAGCATTCTGCCTTAAGAATTTCCCCATGGCCAGAAGCTTGTTTGGCTGACAACCAGCCATTCACTTGCATGCAGGGGAGTTCTTCTGGTGAAGATTGTCCTCAAACACTGGGGAGGAAGGGCCTGTGTGTTGTAAACTGAAATAAAATCACACAAAGTGAGAGTTGCAGGTTAAGTTTTACTTGGGGCAAAATGAGGACTATAACCCAGGAGACAGCATCTCAGATAGGCCTGAGGAACTGCTCCAAAGAGGTGGAGGGGAACTCATTATTATCTATGATTTTAGTGAAGGGGGGGGCGTGCAGTCGAGCACACATTTAGACAGAGGCTTGCTGCTAGTCACGAGGAGCAGATGTCACTGTTAATGATTTGAGTGCTTTTCTAGATATGAGGAGAGGCAAGAATTTGGGCTCACAAAATCTCCTGAAAATATCTAACTATCTGAATTCTGCCAGTGTTCCCAGAGCACAGAGTGCTTCATTCCTAATCTCTACCCTGAACTCCTTTCAGGGAAAGTTGGAGGTCAGTGGCTGCAGCGGCTCATGATTTAATCCGAGCAGAGGCAGATGGCGAGTGCCAATTTTTAGTTAGCAGTATCATTACCCCAGATTTATATTTCTCAGAGGATTATCTCAAGGATTTGGGCAGCATTTGGTCTTCCCTGCCAACGGTGGCAATGGTAATAATAATGCATATTGTGACTTCTCTTCCTTTTAATTTCTCTCTCTCTGTTCCTTCACACTTTTTTTTTTTCCTGGGATCACCTCCCAAATAAAATACCTACATCAAAGTTCTTATTTCAGGCTCTGCTTTCCCAGGATCCCAAACTAGAACATTATACCACATATGAATGTTTGAATTTATTATGTTTGAGTAACTAAAAGCATTTGTAGGCGTCATCAATCAATAAGTATCTACCATTATTTAATTATTTAGTGGTGTTATAAAAATATTACATAGCCTTTTGTAAATCTGATTTGACAAAATGTTAATCATCTTACCACCTCTTTTAATGTTTAGCCTATTATCTACCTTCTTGGAAAGTAGCTGTAATCTTGTTAGTGAAGTAGGATTTACATGTGTGCAACAATTGTCGGTTTACTGAATTTCTTGTTAATATGCTAATTGGAGTGATGTCTTATTCCAGATCTCCCCAAATGATCAGTTTCAGCAAAACTTTCTTCCTAAGTCTTATCTTTCGAAAGCAGGCCTCTTGAAAGCTGTAATTCACATAGAAGTTGTTGAAAACTTATGAAAGAGGCGGGATTTCAGCCAATCTTAGATAAATGTATTGGAGATCGTGAAAGTCAGTATTAAATTATAAGTCATATGTGCAAGGGCACAGATATAGGAGAATTCCAAAAGAGGTGGATTGGGAGAGAGTGGCCCTACAACCAGCTTGCTTTTTCTTGTGTGAAAAGGGAAGTTTGTGTGCAAGAAAATAGTATGTGAGAGTGAAAGTAAGGCATTATTTTGCATACAGCTTTTCAGAAGAAAATCAAACGTGTCATAATAAAAATTCTGGCATTTGTCTGCTAAGACATATTTTGTACTTGTGGTAGATGCATGAAAGATGTAGTATAGCTCTCTAACAGCTATGGCATGATCTGATTTAATAAACATCAATATTTTTCTTCTATTGTGTTGCTGTAACCAAAGATAAAGTGATTGCCACATAGGACTGGGAGAAAACTGGTTGTGTTCTCTGTGAGCTTCTATTCTGGCTGTTGCATGCTTGACCAGCTGGTGAGAATGGCTCTAGGGAATTGATTGCATAAGCTGTATTCATAACTATCTTCTGTGGGAGGTAAGGGACTGGAACAAGGAAAGAGTTTGTCCTCAAAGTAAAAAATCTTTTTCTCTACAATACTGTCAAGAAAAGTACTGACTATTTCCAACATTTTCTTTAGCCTTCAATTATCAGTTTAAGAATTTTGGACTAAATTTGCTTTAATTTGATTTTTATTTGTGCTAATGTAAATAAACTAGGATTGTTAGTAAGCTACTTCTCTGGTGACAAAGTTAAGAAAAACATCAAACTAATGTTATAAAATTCAGTCAGTTAACTTAAGCTATCTTGTTTCTTTTCTATACTTAAGAATTGTATGGTGCTGGAAACAATAGAAAGAATCTTTTGAAGTCTTAATATACCCCTCATTGACCCTTTTTCTAAATATTCCCAAGTGCATATGAGAAAAATAGACCTGGTCTTATTAAACTGCCATTTATTAACATTAATGAAGTAGCATTGCTGCCATGGACAAAAAAGGAAAAATAACCTATTTTTCTGCCTTCTTGAAGTTTGCAAGATAAATATGTACTGATTTTAAATGAAAGGGAACATCAGTAAACTACACAGATTTATTGAGTTAGCTTGTAGGAAAATGAACTTGCTCCATTTTCACATACTTTTTCTGGTAGTGAATGTTTTAATCTGTTGATGCCATGGAGAAATGCTATAAAACAGAAAAAGAGCACTGCTCAGTGACAGGACCAATAATATGTATAGTGCAGCAAATACTTTGCAAGATTTTAATGGCCCTGACTTAAAAAGACAATATATAGTTTACTAGGCTGAGGGAGAAGATTCATGAAAGACTGCTGAATTCTGCAAATGCATAAACTTAACTTTGACAAGAAATTAGGACATTAGTTTTACAGTGATAAAAGATCCTGTTGTGATTCCAAAAAAAAAGAAAATCCATTCTCATAGCACTCCTGCACGCCAGATTATTATACCCCTTTCTCTCTATTGTAGTGTAAGCATTTGACTATTAGTTCTGTTGTTAAGGAGTTGTAATTTTCTATCACAAATCTCTCCTTTTTAAAATTGGTAGGCACAGTAGAGCATAGAACCCATGGCCTAATGACTACATGCCACATGCGTAGCAAGTGAACTAATGCTAAGAGAAGATCTGTGAATTAAGATGCTATTGGTTGTGAGTAGGAAATATCCACTTGAGAAATCTAAAAATCTAAACCTTACCACACACTGTCTCTGCAAATGTATATGTCATTTATTTGAAAGTAGATATCAGATTCTGTAGACTACATAGTTTTTTATATAAGTGGCAAATCAGCCAACATTCACAACTTGAGATTTTATTTAAAACATAATTTTGAATCTATTTTTCAAATGTATTGACATTTAAAATGGGGCATCAAACTGTGGTGTTACTATATGTTCTGGGTGAGAAAAAAATTAGTCACTATAAACTGACAAGTAATCTTCTTGAGAACTATGTAGACCATCTGATGAGCATAAACTTTAGAGCCAGGTTGTTGTCTTTTTCCAAATCCTAGCTCTGTTTCTTACTAAATTTGTGACCTTAAGCAAGTAACTTAATTTCACCTCCTTACATTTTTCTTAATCTGTAATATGGTGATAATATGCTTACCTTAAAGAGTTGTCTTGATAATTAAATGAGTTAGTAGTAAGGGTTTCCACGCAGTAAACATTTCAGTAGCTGCTAGCTATTGTTGCTGTAAATGCTTCTTGTTTCAAAATTATGCATTTATTGTCAGGTGTTAAAATGCCAAAAATGCAAGTTATTTTGTTTTAAATGTTTATTATTTTTAGTTGTAGCATGATGTAACAGAATATAGTAGTTTTTTAAAGGTAATTAAATATTAACCTAAACTGTCTAGGGGGTTTTTTAATTAAACATTGTATGCAAAAAAATGTTTACTTCAGCATAGCAAGTATGCAATCCACATACATATATGATTAAAAATTTTTTGCCTTTTATTTTGCCTTTGGTAATATGAATAAAGTTATACCATTTATTTAAGAGCATCAAAGATAGAGACCCTTTATGCTGATTTAACAAATTCAAAATATTCTCAACTAGCTTTTATATTCCAGGCACTGTTCTAGTTGCTGAGACACAGGGGCAAATAAAATGGAGAGGGTCCTTGGATATATACAACTAACTTCCTAGTATATTAATACAGTGTGTCATAATATGGGGGCTTCTGAGAAACTATAGTTTCTACCTGAAATTTATTTGGTCTTTAGTGGTGTATTTTTTTTTCATCTTATGTGGTAGATGTAATAAATAATACATATATAGCATTTACAGTTACACCTATAAACATGAAATTAAAAATTTAAATGAATACCATCTACAGTGAGTTTACTAGATATCAACTGCTTTTTTGTCTATATTAAGTTTTTTTATTAAAGAGTGAGAAAATTGTACATAATAATGTTATATTGTTGATAGTTCCTTCCTCAGTGCTCTAACCAGTAAATTCATTTTTATGATCCTTCTACTAACAGAGCTTTTAAGGCAAAACTGACTAACAAACAGTTGGAGGCTAGTTAGTTTAAATAGACTGTAAAGCATGTTGCTAGTGGTCCTCTAGAGCAAAGAATGATGTGGTCATTTGTTTCATTCTCTAAAACTTGTTTTTCCTCTAATTTGATACATTTTACTAAAACAAACAAAAAATACATTTGGTGAATTACTGAGCAGATGTTGGCTGAGTATTATAAAGAATGGAAAGGGAAGCACAATTTATGTTGTTTGTTTTAAATTAATTTTAAATTTAATATCTCAGCTTTGGATGTTGTTCCACATTATATACATTTGAAGGGCTGCCTGCTTGTTATTTCCTTTCTCAGCTTTCACCTAGCTAATTTACAGTCATCTTTTAAGGAGTATTTATTCCTTCTGTCACTGTCTCTCAAAGGAAGAACATAAATTCACAGGGAAAAGAGATAGGGAAGAGTATACTCCTGTTCTTATATCAAATAGTCTGACATTGCAGAGCTAGACTCCATTCTGAATGCTTTCAACTGCAAATGAGGAAAAAGTAGGAACTATTCACTCTGCAATTTACTGTGTTTGGCTAGGCCAGTGGAATCTTGCTACTGAATTGTCACAGACAGGCTATGATGGACACTGAAGGATTAAAGAAGAAACAGGAGACTCCCTATTTCTACCATTTACTCTAAGATTCATAATTAATAAAACATGTGTGTTTCCTTCAAGTAGGAAAAAAAGGAGCAAATAGTTTATGTTTGCCACCTTAATTTTGGTGTACTTAATTCTGTTACCCCTGCCTTTCTTCCAAACCATGTCAGACATTATGGACTTAAGTCAGATGCTGCCTCCTGCCTTTACAGGTGACCAGTACAGGCATTGTAAGCCTAAAATGTGACACTGCCCAAAAGGTGTCAAAAAAGAAAGTCTCTTGTCTGAAAAGAGATTCTTTAGCAAAATTCAGTGTAAAGCTTTTTTCAAGGTAAGTTATTCCTAGTTATTAGTACTAACTTTGCAAAGTTTTGTTTGTTGAAATCAGGCTATCAAATCACTTTCTATATCTGATAAATATAACTTAGTGGATAAAGCACTGTCAAGATTTGGAAAGTAATAGGGGTAGCTGAGAACTGTTCCTCTCTCAGTTGATGCGATTATTCCACAATAGTAGCTTGCACTTGAAAGATAGTGTCTACCACTTGTGTCCTTGTGTCAGAGGCCTGGCACTGGATGTGGGTCTTCCACTTCATATTTATTTAGCTTTTCTCTATCTAGTTTCCTTCTTTGTAATATCAAAATAATAATATTGTCTACTTCATAATGCTAATGTGAGTATTATGTGGATGAAATGTGTAAATTATTTTAAACAGTAGACCAGCTAGTAATTAGTAAGCACTCAAAAAACATTAGTTATTCTCCTTATTTTCATCATCATCACCTTCTTGTTTGCCAGAGAGCATAGCATTGAGGTTAAGAGTACAGGCTCAGAAGTTCAAATACCAGTGTTACCAAGTCCAAACTTGTTCTGCTTGCCACACGGCAGGCCAAATAATTGGGAGACCAGGTGTTTGGGCAAGGAATAGCGACTTTATTCAGAGAGCCAGCGGACTGAGAGGATGGCAGACTAATGTCTTGGAGAACCATCCTCCCCCAGTCAGAATACAGGCTCCTTTTATACAAAAAAAGAGGGAGTGCGGTTGGTTGTTGTAAACTTCTTGGTGTATGAATTCTTTGTTCTTGTAGCTGTCCACGTGGGCCAGCTCATGGTGCTCCTGCAAAACCTCCAACAAAACAAATGTTACTCTCTATTCTGCAACTTGTTATCTTTACATGAGTGCAGAGCTAGCAAGAGTAAGCCTAGAAAACAGGGCACAGGGTTAAAGCCAAAGGAACAGATCTAATATGGAGTCATATTTGTTCTTTTCTATGACAGCAGCTCTACCAATTTGCTAATTCTACAACCTCAGAACTCCTCACCTATATAACAGCGACAACATTCTCAACAGGGTTATTGTGAGGTTTAAATAAGATAATACAGATAAAGTATTGGGCAAATAGACTGACATAGTAAATAAACAAATAAACAAACCAGACTAAAAGCTAAATAAACTGGACTAAAAATAAGTTGTAATATGGTTTAAGGAGAAATTCCACAGCAATTACAAAATCTACTTAGCAATTGATTGTAGAAGAAATATTTTGCAGTGTACGATTGTATAAGTAGATAGTGAGAGTTATAATGGACTCCATTATACAGAGATAAGAGGTGGTACCTAAGGAAGATTTTTATGTGCCTCTTTAGCAGCAGTACTTTGCCATCTGTAAGATTTATCCCCTTCTCCTTTGTTCTCATCATTGAACAAGCCATACCAAGTTCACATTTGGAGCCATTTGCCAGTGATTTTAAAAGCATGTCAGTGCCAACATTTATTGACCAGCAGTTATAACAAGACATTGAGATAGAACCTGATAATCCCTGAGTGAATGATACAGAGTCCTCTGCCTTCAAGAATCCCTCAGTATAGTTGGCATTTGAACAACTTGAGGGTTAATCCGAATATCACTTATAGTTGGCCCTCTGTATGCACAGATTCAACCAACCACAAACCATATAATACTGTAGTACTTACTATTGAAAAATATCCATGTATAAGTGGACTTGCATCATTCAAACTCCCATTGTTCACAGGTCAACTGTGCTTCCAGAAGATAGAAGGTAAAAAAGCAAACAAAACAACAACAACAACAACAACAACAACAAAAACCAAGGGCCGAGAGAATAATAAATGAGACAGTATGAGTGGAATAAACTGGAATAGATATTGGCAAACTATGGCCAAAGGATAAACATCCAGTGCATCATTTTTTTACTGGCCCATAAGCCAAGAATATCTTTCACATTTTTAAAGAATTGTTTAAAAAGAGAAGAAGAAGGAGGAGGAGGAGGAGGGGAAGAGGAAGAGGAAGAGGGTGGGGGAAGGCGAAAGGGAAGGGGAAGAAGATAGCTATGTGACAAGGTTTGTATGTGGCCCACAAAACCACGATTATTTACTATCTGGCCCTTTGCAGAAAGTTTGTCAATTACCAAACTAGAACATTATGGAAACCTCTCCCCTATAACTATGTTAAAGTTATACACTTATTCAATATGGGGCTAGAAAATAAAGTAGTATTCATGAAGGAATATGTTAGAACCTAAAGACAGAGTTTGGATTAACTAGGGGATGAGGTATGAGGTTCTGAGCAGGAGCTACAGAGTAAGTAAAAGTTGAGAAATAAATATAGATGTGGAGTATATAAAGTAAAATGACTAAACCACTGTGAAGAATATGGTTAGCATATAGGATCAGTAAGATACAAAATTAGAAAAGAACATTATAAAAAACACATTCTTGGAAAATTATAGCAATGAACATAAAGACCTGAAATTTATTCAGATAAATTGGTATTAACATCCTAATTTTATCGAACACCAAAAGCTAAATGAGTAAAGATCTTATATCCACTTTTCAAGAGATTCAATTGACATGTATGTGATATATTTGGTGTGTATTTTCAAACTAATGAATTCTGTAAATAATTTTGTTTTTTAATAGTTCTAGAAATCATATTTATATTATTAATCATGTTATTATTACCCATGCTATTACTGAATACAAAATATTTTCCTCTCTTTGGCTAGTGAATCTAGTCCATGTTGGTTGGGATATTTGGAAGAGTTCTACAAAGTGCCCGAGTATGCAGTAGCTCCTCAGATTCCTTAAGCTCTTCCTCAGAATGTTTTCTTCTTTCCATACTGAATGTCACCATGGATTTTGTTGTCCCATTCTCTTACACCACGTGATAATAAAAACTTAATTCTAAGAGTAATTCACAAGGTCCTGAGAGCTCTAGTGAAGACTGAACGAACAGTATTTAGTCAAAGTAAAGTAACTTGACTTCTTTCAGCTTCTCTTGTTTTCCCATCAATAAAATTAGGATAACCATCCCTGCCCTTACAGTGTATACAATTGTGACTCAAAAAGTATTGCATCACCTAATAATTTGTTTTTAATACTGTTAAGGGTTAAAAAGTAAACTGTGGTTTGAGGCTAATATCCTAATTCTCTGTTCTCATTTTTCTTACCTGTAAAATATTGTCTGGAACTAAATATCTAAAAAAAAAAAAAAACAACAAAAAACAAAACTTTCAGCCCCTGAACCCTGGAAATAATAATTATAAGGTATTGACTAAATATTTGGAACTAGATCTAGATTCATTTTGAATGTCTTATTTTTGCAATATCCAGAGCTGGACCCATAGACTGTAGTCACAGGCATCAAAAATTCACTTCTCAGGAGCAAATGTATGACATTTTCCACATGAAACTTGATTGTAGTCAAACTGTTATGCCTTGTGTTTCTAACTTCAGCTTCTCTTAACAAAACCCCCTCTTTTTGCCATTCATTGCTGTTGTCTATTTTTAATCTTTTTATACCCATTCCTTTGAAAGCATTTAAAAATAACATATTGTTGGTAAATAAGTTAATGAAAATCACCAGTTGTAAGCTTCCCTGAGGCAGAGATCAGTTCCTCCTTTGTAACATATTTGTCATAGTACCATCAACTCCAGTTTCTTTGAGGATTAAAAAAAATGATCCACTGGATGACTATTCACATAGTACCTGTTCAGTAACTGTTAGGTATTATGATTATTAATACTTGTCTCTGTATTTACAGCTCTAAGAGCTTTGCACATGACAAACGCATGCAGTAGATCTAATACATAAACATGCAATTATAGTGTAGTACACTCTGAGGGACTCTGCCTGTGTTTTTTGTTTAGCAATTCTAAATGCCACATGGTTGTTACATGGTGGTGACAAATCATTATGACAAGGGTACATCTTAGATGAACCAAATGTAATGTTCACTTAAACTGTTATCAGTGATAACTTTGAAAAATTATTATTTTGACTAGAAGCTATCACCAATAGATTCACAAAAGAGGCAACTAATAGGACCATTTTCTTTTAAAAGGCTAAATTAATAGTGTGAAAGATTTTCCAGATCCATCCATCGAATGGAAAGTTAATACAAAATAAAAGAGTCTCAGTTTCTGCAGCATCTACAGATACTGTATTTAAGTGCTTAAATTAGAATGTGGCTAGTGAGAGCATTTTATGAATTGTTGACATTTTCAGTCTATACACTCCAGGATAAAATTCATTGGGAGGTGATAATTTTGGAAACGCATTATATAAAGCCATTGTAAGACAGGGTGCTTGAGCAGCACTTTTATTCACTGATGCATGGGTATCATTTGAAAAACACAACTTAGAAGCTGAGCTGCAGAGATTATTCTTGTCTTTCATTACATAAAAGATTAGCACTTTATTTACTGAGCAAGACAGATGTCTGTCAGAATTTTTGATGTGCAGTATACGAAAAAATTAATGAACTTCATAGATCTTTTTATTTATATTTACTGAAGCGCTTCTGTATTTTCCTGGTAGATGTGAAATGGAGAAGAGAGAATTTTCTCTGCCTCAGAATAATAATTAATAGGACATAAAGTATTCAGCACCGGTTTGTTTCTGGAGATAAGAAATATCTTGTTTCCTTGGCCAAGAAATAAGGAGCCCATTTTTTTCTATTATTTTATCTTCTCTAGAGAGGTGCTTTGCACTGCTATTCTCATGGCTGATAGCCCTGAAAAGTATGACATTCATTCCCTTTCTTTGAAAATACCACAGTTCAATACATCATTGCATGGAGGCATAAGAAATATTAATTGAACTCTTTCTTTTTATGTGCTGGGCACTGAAGATGCACTCATCAGTAAGATCAAAACTTGGATTTGAATTTCAGCTCTACCACTTATTAAACAAAAAAGTTGAGATAATGAGAACATCTGCCTCATAAGGTTGCTTGCGATGATGAAATTAGTATTGTATACAAAACTTTAGTGCAATATGTGGCACATGGTGCATGCTTAATTAATGTTAATTTTTGTAACAGACACAGTGCCCTCCCTCAGGAAGATTCCATTTATGCTGTTGATCTCCTCTAAAGTGCACTCCTACTTGGATCTGGTGACAGAACAGAAATGGAGAGCAAGAGGCGCAACAAACTGTGTTTGAGTTTACATGTTGTGAGAACCAGTGTATGATATTACACAAATGACAGGACTCTGCCACCTGCCTGTGTTGACGCTGGTCAAATCCTTCAACCTTTTGAGTTTCAATTGACTCATCTTTGATATGGCAATAACTTGCACCATATCACAGTGTTGTTTGAAGAATTATATCAAGTGATTTCATGTGAAAACATTTTGTTAAGTTTGAAAGTACTATACAAATAGAAAGTATTATTGTGAACTTTTGGTTATCCACTTCTAGATAATTTTCTATGTAGATAATACACTAGCAAATTTTCAGCTAAGACTGATTTTTTTATATTACTTACTTATTTGCCTTACTACCAGCTCCTTAACTGCCCAGCTGGCCTGTGACAAGTATACCCAAATGTATTTTTATAGTCTAAGCCAAATGTAACCAAGAGAATAATTATCTTTAAAGTACTACTACATTTCAATGATAAAAGTATTGATTATAAGTTATTTAATATTTTATAACTATCTTATGCTCCCCATAAGTGTCTTTTTATTTATATATTACAGAAATATACAGGCATTATTGGATTATAACATTCTACTCACTTAGAACATTTAAATTGTAGATAGAAAATGTATGATTTGCAGTTTAAAAGAAAAGAAAATTTAAGCTACATTAGAATTAGATACAATTTCATAGTTCTTAGTTATGGCAATTTAGTTCTAACAATTTTTGGCAGGCAACAATTTTATTTCTCTGTAATTTGCAGTGCAATTTGAAAAGCTTGGCAATGCATGCATATGCTCTCTCATCCATACCTTTTCTAATTAAAGAACACAATTTAAAAGTGTTACGTATGGTATGGATATGGATAGAACTAATATCTTATTTTTCTAAACAATAACATAACAGTATATTATGTCTATTTTATAAACTGTTGGGGAATGAAAGGAAAATTTACTAGTCTTTTTTTTTTTCCTATTTCTTCCTTTTATACAGAATCAGTTACCCTTCATTTGAATTTGTCATTTACTCTGACCACAGGATATAGCTTATGACTTTAAGTTTGACAAAGGACAACAAAGAAATCACTTTAAGGAAATACATAAACATATTTATGGAGGTTGAATGGACAATAAAAGTAGTTTGGGGATTAAAAGTGAATAGAGAAAAGGAGAGAAACTAGTTCCAGAGAAGTTTGGAAATGAACAATGAGAGCTATAATGTCAGAGTTCAGGATATTGGACCAGACTGAAAGACAGGAGTCGCTGAGGAAGCCCTTGCAGAGTTGGCATCATACAATTCGTTTATTTATGATCTCATTACAGAGATGAGAGAAGGGAGTATTTTTGGCCTATGTTTTTAGATTGTCACAGATTGTTTTATAGCAAAAAATTTTTCTTCCCAATATACCCCTCAAGACCATTCATATATTTTTTCTTCTTTTCCTTTTTTCCTCCAGTTTTACATTTAATGAGTTGGAGGTACAAACTGCTTATAATTTTTACTTTCCTCTCATCCCTTAAAATATTCAGACATTATGCAGATAATACATTGCACGTATGATACTGGATAACAAATCCAGATTCTCTTTTGCCACTTTTTTTTCTTTTTACCACATGTTTAAATTATCTAGAAGCAGAATTAATCACCTTTATTTGGATTATGTATTAATTTAATAGTTGTTCATTGAGTATTATGTGCCAGGCACCATGAGGTTGTGAAGGATACAAGGGTAAGCATGTTTTCTTACATCCATGCAATTTGTTTCCTTATTTGTATTTTTTTTTTCAGGTGAGGGAAGCTTCTAGAATTAGAATTAGATGATGGACAGTGACTGGCTAATTCGGAATGTTACTAAGCTTATCAGTGACAAGTTATGTTTGCCTTGCCAGTTTTTGTTATGGGAATATAATTTGTGTGTGCTTCTTTCAACTTAAATTACAGGATTGTTTTACTTCAGTCTTGAAAATAGCGAATAAATGATGAATGAGCTACAGCCAGTCATGACATAGGCAAGACCGTAATAATTTTCTCTAGTAGTAGAACTACCTAATAAATCTTAATTTTGAGTCAATGGCAGTAACAAAGCAGAGACATTCTTTCCTCATGCTAGTTTATGCCAATTTCTCTTAAATTAGACCAGGACCAGAGAGTTAAATGTAAAATTTTACCTAATGACTTTTGGGAAAACAGAGGTAAAATATCTTTGAAAAATAAAAATGTTCATATCGTAAGTGCCTTATCAATACTTTTTACTGCATATAACATCTTCCTTATTAAGTATTTGTTGAAGAGAGAAATACTAGTCACCAAGAAGTTGAGACAATTGCGCTTAAGAGTTAGATGAAGAATTTTATGTAGAACAAGACTAAAGTTGTGTGGGTACACTTTATGTTGTAGAATAGAAATACCTTCATGTTTAACTAAAAGGATATATATTTGAGCAATTTCAAGGAATGGAGTTAGTTATAGAAATTCCTTTGTAGGTTAGTCCTTGAAAAATACTAACTTTTATATAATATCCCACTCCCAACCTCCATCTTCATTGTAAAATGGGCTTCCAGTCCAAACTTTTGAGACTAATGGTTAAGTAATTTTTTAAAAGTCCTTAGTTATGCTTCTTCTAGTTGTCAGTCTGAACTCAGGCTTGTTAGTATTCTAGTCATAGCATGAAGTACATCTCTTAGGTAAAGCTTTTCAATGACCTATAATGCGTCATACAGCCAGTGATAACTGCAGTTACTTCATAAAGATTAATTGAGGATGATGGTAAATTATAAGTGTAAGAGTATATAGAGTTTTTAAAACAGTCCTAGAAACACTGTTAAAAATAAGAGTTGTAAATTAATGAGATAAACAATCTAAAAGGGATAACCCCACTTGCAACATCCTAAGCATAACTGTTTATATATACCAGTTTTGTCTTTTTTGAGCTTTCAGAAGTCAGTGAAGACAAATGAGTGTGATATTGACAATAATTGAAGACATGGGCTTAAAGCACAAAAATCTCACCCAAATGTAATTATCCCAAATGACATTATATTACTTACTGTACATGTAGTAGCTCAACTTATCCCTTCCATTGAAATTATCTTAGATTTATATCACTTGCAATCTGTGATTTTTTAAGTTTGTGTTATGAACCCATTCTTCCCTGACTTTTCTGCCCTTTTTTTCCCCCTAATGATCCCTTTTATCTTGTGATCTAGGCAAATTGTCTCTAATGAGATAAATGTTTATAAGAAAAAGAAGAGCCTGCTTGATGAGTTTCATGAGCATGTTACAGTTTCCAAGAATTTCCCTGATATGTATTGATCAGTACCTTAAAAAAAAATGAAATTAACTTGAGACATACATAACCATAACGGTTTTGAGAATTTCAATGTATTCTTATAAGAGTTTGCTGAAAGACTCAGTTAAGAATTTCAGAAAACGCCAGGGCAGGTGGCTTATTATTTATATCAACTTTCAGATACAGATTTTTCTGAAAGAATATTTTTCCACAATTATATAAAATACTGATGAGTGGGAGGAAAAGGAGTTTCTTCAATAAGGATTCTAAACCCATTTATTCAGGTTGAGAGCATTCCCTGTTAACGTGCCACCTCATGAGGTGCGTTTCTCATAAGACTGACAAGCTATAGAAAATCTTAGACCTTAGGAAATTAGTTTCAGAGCAGTTTCTTCTGAAGAGGTCAATCTTGAGTTGGATAAAAAGCCAGACTATTATATTAAATAGCGGTATAAACTACAATATTTAATAAATGAAACTATCCAAACTATTTGAAAGCTTTCTGTGTATAAGTACCAACCTGTCTTTTCAAATCGAAAATACTGATGTTCTTATTATGAATATTGTGTTTCCTATGTTTATAGTTTGGAATGGTATTCAATCTTGACTTGATTAACTTTTGCCTTGTTTTTCCAAGTTTGTACTGTATTTTTAAGCATATAATGTGATTACTTCTTAAAAATAATTTCATAGAGAAATGAGGTTTTTAAAAAATAATTTTGTAGAGGAATAAGGTTTTTAAAAACATAATGTTCAATAAAGCAAGTATGAGTGAAATAAATTATTTACTTTCAGTTTGGAAGAGGTGAATAAAAGTGCTTGGCCAATATCGTACCATTAATCTATTCTCTTTTCTCCTTTCTCTCTTTACTTCTCTCTCTCCAATAGAAGTGGAACAAAAAGGTAATTAAATACCTTTCATAAATTATATACTATTTATAGGCTAAGTTATTTAACAGTTTAACATTTAGTTAAAATAATTTTGTTATTAATTCCTATCTATTTTATGAAAATTTATTTACTACTTCTGCTGCTCAACTTCACTTTAATCTGTTGTACTGACCAGTGCTGGTTTGAATTTTTTAATCCTAAAACAGTTTAATAGTGTAAAATTTTCAACCATGCATTTTATTCGTCTTTGTTTTTAAGTAATTAGAAATCCAGTAGGTGGTGATGGATAGTGACTGCTTTAGATTTGTTTTTATTTCCATACTCGATAGTTTTCCATTGTTTTGGTGTGGTTCCCCTGTTCCTTTAATTTTTAACTACTGGGGAGAAAGGGGAAATGGTTTTCTGAAATACCTTAAAATAAATTGCTTTAGTAATCAAAGGCTGACTATTAACCAACAAAACGTTTATATACTGTTTTGATGATAATACTTACCCATTCTTTATAATTATAGACATTATATTCGAATCCTGAGAAATTATTCTAATAATCAATTTTATTATTGAGTAAAAATTGATGATGGCCCTATATCCTTGCTATGGAAGATTTTGATAGTCAGGTTTTCCCCTAAACTTTTCATTTTCCTAAAGTAAAACTTGGGGCATTTTAACAATGTATTTTCCTTTTTAATAACCTGAAAATCCTAGCTGAGTTTCATCTTAGATTGTTTTCCACTGGATGTAGGCTTATAATTGCTGTTAAAGAGTTAAGCACTAATATCAAGAGAATAATAATATAATCATTAAAATACGGGTCAACATCCACATTTCTTGTGATTTCCTAATTTCTCCTCCCAATACACTTCTAATAATTTAAAACATAACAGTGGACTGCGTGATTATCTTTCAGTGTGTGTGCTCTGCAAAAGGATTAGAGCAGTGTTTCCCATAGCAGGTTCAGCAGAACACTACACTGCAGACAGGCTCTGTAGAAAGGGTTCCAGGATCAAATTCATTTGTGTAATTTGCTCACCCTTCCACTTCTACCTTGGAGATTCACTAATGTACCTAAGATATTTGAATCTCTGCCACAATTATGTGTAATATGATATTTCTTAAACACTTGTGGCTAGGGATCTCTGTTTTTTTCTGTGTGACACATAGCTATGCCACTTACAACAGGTGCTTCAAGAACCTCCCTGTGGGAAACATTGCTTTATAGCCCCTTCATTACAGATGAATCAGCCAAGCTTTCTTACCACCACTCCCATGATGTGCTACTGAATCATACTAAAACTTGAGTGAATCAGATAATTCCTGCCCATTTTCAGCCTGAAGTATGAGCAGCAAAATATTGTAGCAAGTAATCTTGTTTTTTAATGTTCTTCTCATGTAACAGTAAAAGGTACATGTTTTTAAGTTCCAATACTACTGTATTTAACAGGACATTTTTAACTGATTAAAATCTAGATCTTGGGTTCTTCTCTGTAACCTTTCACCTTTTCTTCTTTCCTTATTCCTTCTTTCCTTTCCTTTTCTTCCTTTCTCTTTTTCCTTCCAGTATCCATCCATCACTCATTTTTAATTGTGTGGGTTGCATGCTCTGTGTGTGCTATAGCAGCTTTAAGAGCTTTATTTTTTTTTTCCTAGAAGATTCAGTGGCCTGATTTACAGGGCTTTTTCTTTTCCCTTATTATATATTTGAATTTGTATTAGATTTTCATTTGTTTCTTAATAAGTATAGAACAGTTAATAGCACCAGAGTGAAAACAATATTTTTAAAATTTCCAAATAAAGTATATAAAACCATCACATATAAAAATTTATATTTGTTATATGTCTGTAGAATGCATAGACATGTCACATCTATATACATAGTATATCCAAAAACATTGTAACCAAAGGTAAAGAATCAAAAGAAAGCACAGCTACTCATAAAAAGATCAGATTTTTTCAGCAAATGAGAGCAAAATGATTCTGAACAAATGTCAATGTGGAAGACTGTTCTCAGAAGAATGAAGGAAAATAACTAAGTGGTTGTGGATATTCCTTGTTAGATTTGCATTCTAGCTGGTGAAAAATAAGAATATATGACAAAATATTAATATATTTATTATTTTAACTCTTTCCCTTCTGACAGTTTTTCTTTGCCCTGGACTACTAAAAGGAGTATACCAGAGTGAACATTTGTTTGAGTCCGACCACCAGTCTGGGGCATGGTGCAAAGACCCTCTTCAGGCTTCTGACAAGATTTATTATATGCCCTGGACCCCCTACAGAACTGATACACTGACCGAATACTCATCCAAGGATGACTTCATTGCTGGAAGGCCAACTACAACCTACAAGCTCCCTCACAGGGTGGATGGCACAGGATTTGTAGTGTATGATGGAGCTCTGTTCTTCAATAAAGAGCGCACCAGGAACATAGTAAAGTTTGATTTACGGACTAGGATAAAGAGTGGAGAGGCTATCATAGCAAATGCCAACTACCATGATACCTCCCCTTACCGTTGGGGAGGCAAATCTGACATAGACCTGGCAGTGGATGAGAATGGGCTATGGGTAATCTATGCAACAGAACAAAACAATGGTAAAATTGTCATTAGTCAGTTGAACCCTTACACCCTACGGATTGAAGGGACATGGGATACTGCATATGATAAAAGGTCAGCTTCCAACGCATTTATGATTTGTGGAATTCTGTATGTGGTCAAATCTGTATATGAGGATGATGACAATGAGGCTACGGGAAATAAGATTGACTACATATACAACACCGACCAAAGTAAGGATAGTTTGGTGGATGTACCCTTTCCCAATTCATACCAGTACATAGCAGCTGTGGATTACAACCCCAGGGACAACCTTCTTTACGTATGGAATAACTATCACGTCGTGAAATATTCTTTGGATTTTGGACCTCTGGATGGTAGATCAGGTAAGTTTGACTTGATGTACTTTCAGGGGAAATCAGTTTGTTCTCAGTAAGCTTACTGGATATTTTGATTAGACATCCTTTTGTGATCTTTCTTCTGGTCTCCATATCAAAAATTATGCATTGTCTTTTCATCTGCAGAAATACTACTGTTGATCACTTTCAACTGTAAAAATGTATAGGCATAAGAAACTGAATCTCTCCCCTGTGCAGCTAGTCTGTAATCGTCAGCCCTTTTTTGAAGGGCATTTTCATTATCAACTGGTTAGTTCGTTGTGTAGTGAAGTACATAAAACCTTTGCAAAAATAGAATGCCGTCCCATCTAATTAATTGTGGCATGCCCTGAGGCATGCTCTTGAACTGAAAATGTCAAATGGTTGACTTGATACAATGCTTCAGGAACCCTACACCAACATATTCCACTCACAGAGAGCATCATATATGACCACCTCTCTGCAAATATTGTGAGCCTGAGTGTACATATGTCTGAGTGTATCTAATAGATGTATACATAAAATGTTCATAACTGATAAAGAGAAAAAATAGAGCTCAATTTTATAAGAAACAGCAATGAAAAATACAGCTTTAAATACATTCGAGATGTTTTAATTCCCATTCTTTAAAAGTTTATTTTTCCTCTCTATGACTTACTGTTTGCTTTTAATGTTGTTTAAAGACAGTCAGATTGCTTTATCTTTTACAATTTTATTTACACAATTGAGCACAATTATCTTAGTTTAGAAGTTAAATTATTTTAAGTAGCAGTAATATTGTTCCTCATGAAAAAGTATAATGGAAAAGTAAGATACAAGTGTCTTAATTTTGATAGTAACATAGGAATTCAAAGTTGAATTTTTCCTTAAAGTTAATACTTCTTGTTTTTGGCATTACTTTTACTGTATTTTTACTAGCATGCTGTTCTGCTTACCAACGTATTTCACTATATACATATCTTATACAACTAGATTCTAAGTGCAATATAGCTAATAATCTTGCCTTACCCATCTTTTTGTTATTTTTCATCTGATTGTTATTTCTGCCTTCTTAAACACTAGTGTAATATATGGCATATAGAAAATAAAGGCTCAATAACTCTATGTTGAATGAATGAATGGATGAATGAATGAATGAATGAATGATTTTCCACTTTTCACTGTGATAGAATGTCAAATTGGGTGGCATTTTTTTTCTAATCCCTGAGAGGCTTTTGTCAAAGTCACAGCAATTATTTTCATGGCCAGCAATGCTGATATTATGTTGAATTGCTTTTGTGGAAGGAGAAGCCTAAATATGCAACAGCAGCAAAAACAACTTCTCCTTAATAAGCCTTCAAATATCTCCTAGACCAAGTGCAGTTTCTGGCTCACCTCTGTACAGGTAAGGTTTCTCAATCCAGTACAACCTTCAGTTAAAACCCTAAGCAAGAGTAAATCATCTGGGGTATTTGGGGAACACAGTTCTTTCAGATCTGTGATATTGTTAAACCAAAATTCGTATTTTGGTAGTGAAAATTCTATTGGTGAGTAGTTCTTAGCCTTTTTTGACTTTAAATTGGAACTGGAGTAATTTCTTTGCTTTCCTTTTTTTTTTTTAAAAGTATGGTTGATTTACAATATGTGTTAGTTTCAGGTATACAGCAAGATGATTCAATTATATATATTTTTTCTCTTTTCCATTATAGGTTATTACAAGACACTGAATATAGTTTCCTGTGCTATACAGTAAATCCTTGTTGTTTATTTGTTTTATGCAGAGTAGTGTGTATCTGTTACCATACTCCTAAACTTATCTCTTCCCCCCAACTTTTTCCCCTTTGGAAACCATAAGTTTATTTTCTATGTCTATGAGTCTTTCTGTTTTGTAAATAAGTTCATTTGTATTATAATTTTAGATTCCACATATAAGGGATATTACATAATACTTGTCTTCTCTGTCTAGCTTGCTTCACCCAGTATGCTAATTCTTAGGTCCATCCATGTTGCTTACTGCAAATGGCAATAATTCATTCTTTTTTATGGTCAAGTAATAGTCCCTTGTATCTGCATACCACATTTTTTACCCAGTAATCTGTTGATGGACATTTAGGTTGCTTCCATATCTTGGCTAGTGTAAATAGTGCTGCTGTTGGGGTGCATGTATCTTTTTGAATTAGATTTTCTGTCTTTTCTGAATATATGCCCAGGAGTGGGATTGCTGGATTATATGGTAAGTCTATTTTTAGTTTTTTAAGAACGCTTTATACTATTTTTCATAGTGGCTATACCAGTTTACATTTCCACCAACAGTGTAGGAGGAAGAGGGTTTCCTTTTTTCCACACTCTCTTTAGCATTTATTTGTAGGCTTTTTCATGATGGCCATTCTGACTGGTGTGAAGTGATACCACATTGTAGTTTTGATTTACATTTCTTTAATAATTAATGATGTTGAGCATTTGGGTTTTGTTTGTTTTGGTATTAAGCTGTATGAACTGTTTGTATATTTGGGAAATTAAGCTCTTGTGGATTGCATCATATACAATATTATTCTGCCAGTCTGTAGGTTGTATTTTCATTTGTTTATGGTTTCCTTTGTTGTGCAAAAGCTTTTAAGTTTGATTAGGTCCCATTTATTTTTTTGCTTTTATTTCTATTGCCTTGATAGAGTGTCCTAGGAAAACATTGCTACGATTTATGTCAGAGAATGTTTTGCCTATGTTCTCTTCAAGTTTTATGGTGTCATGTCTTATATTTAAGTCTCTAAGCCATTTTGAGTTTATTTTTGTGTATAGTGTGAGGGAGTGTTCTAACTTTACTGATTTATATGTGGCTATCCAGCTTTCCCAACACCACTTGTTGAAGAGACTATCCTTTCTCCATTGTATATTCTTGCCTCCGTTGTTGAAGATTAATTGACCATAAATGTGTGGGTTTCTTTCTGGGCTTTCTATTCTGTCCCATTGATCTATATGTCTGGTTTTGTGCCAATACCATGCTGCTTAGATTATAATAGCTTTGCCTAACATCTGGGAGGGTTATGCTTTCAGCTTTGTTCTTTTTCTTCAGGATTGCTTTGGCAATTTGGGGTCATTTGTGGATCCGGAGTAAATTCTAATTGCCTCCAAAGAAATAATACATAATAACTAATCACCTTTTGATGTTAGTAAATAAGGAGCAGTAGCATTTTAATTTTTTTATTGGAAAGATCATGCATTATTTTTATTTAGGACAACAGATAGGTTAAAATCCATTAGCATTCCTGGTTTTGATTTGATGGGCAAAGCAAATTCTTAGCTTAGTTCTTCTAAATTTTCCTTAAAGAAAAAGATGATACAATAGCCATATGTGTTTAGAGACTTGCCAAAAAATATTTTTAACATACGTTAATAAAAGTATATGTGTGTAACATATATATGATACTCATTGTAATTGTGAACAAAGGGAAATTATACCATTCAATTAATTTTGTTTATTTGCTTATGGGAGTTAAAATATGAGCCATCTTGCCCACTTGTCCTAGTGCCCATATTTGTTAAAAGGATATTATTAAAGTGGCAAATGCTGAGAAATAATAAAGTTCAGCTTTAGGAAACAAATTCCAAACATAAGCCAGGACATTCAGCTTTTACTCTTTTTAATTGAAAATGAAGAATCTTTCTGTTTTGCAAAGAGAGAGATTTCACCTGTCTTAAATTTGTAGATATAATCTCAAGAAAAAGTGTCAGTTTTCATTCATGAATGCTCAGTTAAAAAGCTAGTACTTTGGCATGGTCTTACTGCAGTTTAGATTCCGTTTTGGATACCTGTATCAAAAATGCTTGTAAGCAATAACACCTGAGGTCAAAGTAAACGTGAACATGCTTCCTCTGGTTTTTTTTTTTTCCTGAGCAGAAACCTATCAAATCTAGAATTTTCTTCAAATGTACTTTTAACTGAGCCTTTCTCTTATCTTATAAAATATGATATAAACTATGGACACATTCTTCATTATCTTCAATTGACTATCTCTTGTAAAATATACATTAAAAACCTCCAATTAGCTGTTTTACAGATTATTTGAGTGATCCTCATGTTGGAATCATAATTCTAAAATTCTACCTGCTATCCTGATACATCTGGTGTAGGGGAATCAAATGGTTCCTTCACTTGCCTTTAGTGACTGATATTGACTGACTCTCACTGTGGAGTCCTCTCTCACAAACCACCTGTGCTGAGGTCATTATTCATTAATAGATAGGAGATCTGAGGTATTTTCTTTCACTTCCATTTTGTTTCTAAACTGTCCACTGAACAATGTAAACTTTCATTTTCAAATATACAGATATTTTCCACTATTTTCTACTGAAGGAAGAAGTAGGTTCAGGTTGATAATAAGAATATGCAGAGAAGCCCAGCTCCAAAAATTTCCTTAAATTAATATGTCTAACAGGCCTAAAAATCTATTGGTTGAGACTTAGAGAAACACATCAAGCAATCAGTATGAACAGCAGATGATGAGAACACAGAGCTACCGTCTGCTGCCTGCTCTTGTGCTTCCCAAACGCAATCCACATTTTCTTGAAAGCCATTTGAAATTATGTAAATGCAATCATTCTTATAAATGCTGAAGATAGTAGAATCTAAAACAACAGTGAAAAGCCTACACATAACAGTTTAACAAGGCAGATAAGGTGAACCTTCTGTCCTTATAATATGCTAATTAAATGCATTTGTGGCTCCAGTAAAAGCTGTGGCTATGTAGTGATGAATAAGAACTTTAAACACACATGACACCTCGTTAAAATGTAATTTTCACATCATATATCTGAGCCCTTTACTTTGACAGCTGAGTAATGTGAGTGCTGGGCAGAGAATCTTGAACATTTTGAAACTGTCACGTGTTTAATAGGTAGCCGAATTTGCTTCCTGAACGGTTTAGTTAAGTATGGTGCACCCTAGTCACAAAATAGATCCTGAAAGTAGTAGGATCTTAAATCAAACTTGTCCTCAGCCTTTGGGTTATGATTGCTTCACAGTTCCACTTGAGATGCCACATTATCTCTAAAGCTTAATTTACTTCTATCTTAGTAGCTGAGTGAACTTTACAAAAAGAAAAAATAGTCAGCTACTTGTTGCAGATTTCATCTAGGTCTGTATTTTTGTGCATCAGCTCTGCCTGTCTGCAGAGGCGCCCCCCTCTTTTTCTCTCTAGTGCTTCTTCATCGCCTGTAGTGGCAGCTGCTGCCTGAAGGGCACTGCTGCTGGTGATTTTTCAGAGGGCACAGCCAAAACTTGGAAAATCTGCAGTAGCTATTCCATTGCCACTTAACATCAGCTGAATTCTCTGATGTTTGTTTTTATATTTCTTGTGTTTTTCTTCTTCATAATTGAAGGCTAAACCTTTCCAGAATGGCACCTTCTGTTTTTCAGAGTTTGAATATCAAAATCACAGTCCTGTACAAGACAAAAGCTGAACCTGGCATTTTACAGTGAGCCCAGTGTTAGCCATTCATCCAACATCTCTAGGTGTCCTTCCTAATAAAGTAAACAAACTGCAAGGGATAAAAAGGTTCTCTGCTACTAATTTATTCATTTTTTTTTACAGAGTGATGTCCCAGATAAATTTATAATTATTAGAACAGTAATCAAAATTATTTCTACTTGTAGTTCACAGTCAAAAGATGACTTACTTGTGAATAAGCTTCCCACTTAACACCAGCTGTCCTTTCTGTAGCCATTTCACTGCTCATTAGCACATCCACCAGAGGGCAGGCAGGTGGAACTGAAATAGTTGAGCTGCTCATTATTAGCACATCTTGTCGGGGTTGGCGATACTGATTCAAATGAGATTTCTAGTTATCAAGGGGTTGCACTTTAGAATATGCTGCTTCTACCTGTAATGGCACAGATAAGTGAGAATTGACTTTATTATATATAGCAAAGTCGGACATTTGCTTTATTTCTCTGTTAAAATTTTAGGCAGTGTTCAAATTCCTTAGAATAAAGTTGACAAGCAAAAGTATGAATTTAAGCACAAAGGTATTTCCCTCTTAGTAACTACTTTTCTGTCAGAAAGCCAAACTCTCAGATAATAATGATGAATGACCAAAAATTTAAGATACCTAAATGACAGGTAAAATCTACCATGCTGCATAATTTTAGAGGATGAGATGTGTTGTCAGATTTCCCTGAAAACAAGTGAAGAAATACCCTTTTTTGTTTACCAAATAAGCATTCTGCCTGTTTCTCTTCATGCCCTTCAATAGTACAAATTCATGGCCAAACTCTGTGCATCCACATACCCCAGTGAAGATACAAATTAAAATTACCCAGCACTTTCTCTCTGAAGTATCATGTGACTGAAATATTTAGCCTTAACATTTGGATTTTTAAAATTAATGTTAGAAAAAACAATTCTACAAAAAAGATACAAACGAAAGTAAAGAGGTATTTATGGGTTGTGTGACACAATTATATCTTATGCTTAAAGTATAGAAATTTATTACCAATCACTTAGTCCCAAAGCATTCCTACTTGTCCATCAGGTAACCTAAAAACAATGAATTCCACAAGCCTAATCAGATTTACACATAGACCATGGTTATTAAGATAATCAGGTTTTGTACTTTTACACTTAGTCCTAAATTGCTAAATTGAAAAAGATTTCTATATCTCTGTTACATGCACAATAGTCTATACTATTTCCCAAAACTGCTATACAATGAAACACAGGTTGTGAATGTTAAAATGATAAATGCAGTAACTCTTATGATAATTTTTAAATAAGAAATGCCTTTGAAGATACTTTTGCCTTTGATAAAAAATAGCACTTTATTTAGAAACATTTAATTCAATAATAATAACTTTTTTAATTTTTAAAACTAACTTTTCAATATCTATGATAGTTTTGCTGTATAACAGACACATTTACATTTTAAGCAACAAAATTAGGCTTTTATATTTTGTAGAGAAGCCCACTGAGAGAAATAGTGGTAATGGTTAGTGGAGAGAAAGCTTAAAGGTAGAATTAGAAATATTAAAAAATGTCAAGATAAAAAGTGAAATTCAGGCACAAAATCAGACATGCTGTAGAAAGCAGAAGCAAGGAGCCAAACTGGGCTTAAGTCAGAAGTCCAATGACTGAGAGATTCTTAACTTCCTCTTTCCCTCTGCTTCCTCCCTCCCTTCCTTTCTTCCTTTCATTACTCAGGACACACATCTTTGGGTAGCTGAGGCCAAGCACTGTGCTGTGCTCTGTGGTTACAACTATGGACAGGGCAGGCCTGGCCTCCTGGAGTTTATAGAATAGTGAAAAACCGGTAAGAAGAAGCAGAAAGAGGAAAGGAAGGGGGCTGTCAAAAAATGATAGCACTTATTAGCTACTGTTTATTGAATGTTTTCTTTTCTGGTCTTTTACATCAATTATCAAATTTAATCATAACAAAAATCTTGCAAAGAATGCATTATCCTCATTTCCAGATAAAGAAATTTAGGATCAGAGAAGGAAAGTAACTCAGATGTCACATACATAGTCCAGAGTTACGGGTAGAATCTTAGTCTCTGACTTTCTGCTATCTCATGTTGCCTCCATCAGTAATTAAAAGGAATACAGGTGCCATAGCTAAGGAGCTCAGGGAATTCAGGAAGGCAATGTGCATGTACTAGAATGTAAGTAACGCCGTTAAAACGAAGTAGCAAATACAAGGCAGCAAGGCCACATCAACCTTCCATTAGAGTAAGGACAAGCAAGCAGCTTCTGGTGTTAAAAAGCACCTGCCATCCCTCCCAAATTGCACTAGGTTTCATACACATGCCTTAAACCTTAAAAAATACTATGACGTACAGATGTGGAAACTAAGACTCCAAAATGTTAAGTCATCTGCCCAGAGAAACCCAGTTTATAAATGTAGATGTGAGCTTCAAAGAACCCCAGATTTATTTCATTATTCATGAAGCTGAAACACTGTTTATAATGGAAAAAATTATGATACACACAGACATACAATAGAATGTGATATAATGGTGCATGAATTTGATGTGGAGTATGTGTGTATGTGTGTGTGTGTTTTCTTAGAAATACTTGAATAAACAGATACAATTATTGGAGGACTTGAAGGCTTAGAAACTTTTGCAGAAATCCTCAGCAATTTGAAAGACTCTAGAGATTTGGAGACAGGCTTTTTTTAATTAGATTTAATTCTACTTGTATTATTTCCATTTTCTTAATACAGATGTTTTGGATAGTTTTATGGTAACTATCTATGAGCAAGATTAGCCAAATGGTGAAAATGTAAAATGAATAAAGAAAAGAAAGGAGTTAGTGAGGTGAGAAATGAGAGAAATAATATTTTTTCCTAAAAATAAATGGACAAAAAATGAATGAGTTCTTTTTCTTCGAAGGGAAGGTGATGAAAGAACGTACATTTAAAAATGTTACATTATTTTCCAAGATTGACTTAAAGAATTACCACTGAGGTATCAAGTGGTTAAAGATAAAATTAAGGACAAAGTGTGGAATACTTAATACCTTGCTGGTTGGAATGCAAATTATTGTCAGCCGCTTTTGAGAGCAGCTTGGCAATATCTAGCAGATCCTATGTCTAGACGATTGGCATACCTTTTATACTAGTAAATCCATTTCTAGGTTTTCTTGCTGAAGAAACTTTCTTAACTTACATTCATAGAGGCTTGTAAAAGGGTGTTCACTATAGCAATGTTTACAGTAATGTGTAAGAGGAGTGGACTGAACTGTCCCTCAGGAGGTAGAAGGATACTGGATGGGGTAGGGAAGAAAGATAGAGCAAGGTCTGTGTGCCGTTGCCCAGGTGACTAATAATATTAGCAGCTGAAATAGGAGATATGAATGTGACAGCTATTTGCACTGGCACCAGAGTTTTAAAGTCCTGGTCAGTGCTGAAGGTAAAGGGAAACATTATGTGATCACTTAGCCCTTAGAAAGAAATACACCAAGTCAAGTACTGGTGCCCATGAAATGGTAAGTGAGAAAAGATCTCATACAGGAATTTGTCCTTTCTAGTAATATTACTTCATTTGGCCTTAAGCTGACTGTAACAACTCAAAGAAGCCAGGATGACAATTTCCCAAAGCACTAACAACCTTTAACTCCTATAACTTTCTATGAAATCATTACATGGTTAGAAGAAGCCCTCTTTTGTCCTTAAAGGAAAATTTTAGTCTGAAATTTTAATCGAGTATAACCTGTAATAGTAACAATCTTGTGGTTCAGCTATGTACATATTAAACAATTTTTGAGAACCTTCACTGAACTTTCACTGAATGTTCCCAAGGGTAAATAGATTGACCTGCCATATATTCTGGATTCCTATGGCAGCTTTTAGTATAATGATAATTTTTAAGCTTTCAGGACAATGGCAAGGAACTTCAGGGAATAAACAGGCTTCTGAGTTGGCTGATCATACTCCAAAATTAAGGATTTGCAATACCATGCAACAGGTTGGAGTGCCCAGTTTTTGCAAGTGTGGAAAAGCTAAAATTTTCTAAACCTAACAGTGAACAAGAAGGCTTATACGTGAATGAAGTGAAGGTTTTAGTTCCGTGAGTTACAACTGAAAAAAGTAAATCAATCAGAAGAGATATGTGCCATAAAAGCGTTGAATTTCAGAATATCACATAAGGAATATAAAAATAATTGTCTAGTGAGTTGAATTGTATATTGGGGTTAGAGTCTGTAAAGTCATCTCTTAAAGTAAAAATTAAATATAATCAACTTACTTTGAAACTCCTTTAGGTTTATAAAATATAATGAGTTTTTTAAAGTGTATCCCTATAAAGTACAGAGATAGCATTATGTATTATTGTACAGTGCATATTGTATATAATAAAAAGAACCTTTACAAGGTATAATTTTACAATATTCAATTATATAACAGAACTACTTGAATTCATGTAAATCGAATATAATATCTGTGATACAACTCTGTATTAAAAAAGGAGAATTCTGTAGTTATTCGTCTAGATAAATTCTTTCCGTGAGAACTTTTCCCCCAAACAACACACGTATTCTTCTTGAATATATTGATTTTTACTTTCCATTAAACTTGTACGTACTACAATTATTAGATCACTTATTAAGTACCTCTGCAGTACAATTAAAGTAGTTCTGTGGTGTAAGAATGTTTAATAATATAAGAAATATTCATTACATGTTGCTTTTTTTAAAAAAAAAGCAGGTTTAAATAATTTAGAATTTAAATCATTATACATTTTCTCTGCTTTTGTTTATGTTTGAAAATTTTTATAAAAACATTTCAAAAAATGAGTTATGTAGAATAGGCCTATTTATTATACCTAGTACATATTTTAACAAGCATAGGATCCAAGTTTTAGTGGTAGTTAATTTCTTAATAGTTCAGATTTGAGCTTTTCTGGGTTTTCCCAGATTTCTTTAGTGAATATGTTCAGTCTTTGAAATGGTGAAATAAAGTTCTGAAAATTATGCAACTATTCCAACATGACTAGAGTACTGATCACCTGTTTATAAAACTGTGATGAAATGTATAAAGGCCTTCTAATTGTGTTCAGCACAGTTATCCAGCTACCTAATTACCACCTCCTTGTGATCAGGACACACAAATAAGAATGTGCCAAAGTCTTATTGAGAGAATGAAACTGTAAGAAGAGCCTTACTCTATTTCTAGCTATTTTAACTTTGCTAAGGAAGAAAATTTGCAGTTCTTTAAAGGTATTGCATATTCGTAGAAAATTTGCTTCTATCCTTTGATTACAAAGCTATTCTATTGTTTGTTTTAGTGTTGCTTTCTGTTGATTTGAGTTTTGAACACTTCAAACATCAGTTTTCACCAGTTGTTTGTAAGGATAAAAATTGAAAAGGGAAAAACATAAAAAGAAAACGATGACTTTAAATATGCTGGCATTTAATTTGAATGAAGGGAGAGTTAGCCATTCTAATCAGAGAGGAAATTTAAATATTTCACTTTTAGCTTTGACAGTAAAAGAGGTAAATTTGCCCATCTGAAATATTCAATATTTTTTTATTCAACTCTGCATTTTTATGGTCATGCTTATATTTCCTAGAAAGGAGTAGGTATGGTTATTTAAACATTGAATATTAGCCATTAAAATAAAATATCTAATGAATACTTTTGATGAGAGAGAAGTTCTAATGGTCATTATCCTGGTATAATGGTATTAAAAACCATTCATAGAGAAAGTATTTGAGTATTTTGCTGCAATTTTATGTAATTACTTTAGGAGGCAAATAATTTTGTTCTAGCGATCAGTGGGTTTAAGTACTTTGGTGAATTAAAAGCTTCTTTTTGTATTTCTTTGTATGGCAAACCTTAAGTATGTGCAAATAGGTTACAGGCAAGTGATTCCTAAGCTACATAGGATAATGGACCTCAAAGTGTAGTCCAACAGGAACTTGTTACAAATGCAAATTCTCATGTCCCACCTCAGATTAAATCAGAAACTGGGGGTGAATCTCAGTAATCTATTTTTAATAGGCTGCTAAATTTGGGAATTATTATGAAGGCCATAACCCCTAGGTTATGTATACGAGGCTAGTTAGTATACACTACAGAATATAATAGCAACATTAAGCTACTGTTTTGCACTCTACATTTCTGTGATATTTATTGATTGCCTTTGTTTCCCAATCCCTTACCTAATGTCTACTACACAGAGGCTGTATAAATCACTGAGGGGAGCATGTTAAAATGAAGGTTTTCTGTCTCTTTCAAATCACAGCCCTAAGATGTTGATTCAGTATATGAAGTGAGGCCCTTATATTTAAAATATATTAAATATTAAAAATATTTATTAAATAATAGAAAGTTAATACATTCAAAATTTTTTAAAAACAGGTGATTCTTGGTTTGGAAAAAATCACTGTAGATTTTCAGACGTTTAAATAAGATTATATCTTAGCATGAATATTGTCTTAATGCTTTAAGAATCTGTGGAGCCATACAACTATCTCCCTCCTCTCTGGGCTAAGGCTGTTCTGGCAGTGAATGCATCACTTTGTTTCATTAAATGACCCTGTTTTGTGTCCTCATAGAATTACTACCTGTGTGGTTGACAGAAAAGCACAGCAGCCTGATACAGGTTGGACATATCCCCTCTCAGGCTGTCCCTGGCATGTAAGGTGTCATTCATCTTCTTGAATAGGTGGAATAAATTAACACAGTGAGAAGAGCAAGGAGACGCTAGGCAATCATGCAGTGCCTCACAACGGCTTATGGTCTCTTCATGTGTTGAGAAACAAACAAAAAAGGTGGAAAATGGGCAGGAAAACAAATTAGAACTTTCACTGTAATTGAAGGAATGTAGTCACCAGCAGAATCCCATGCTTACCATGAACCACCTCAAACTTCCCTGCTTATAATTTAAGGCTAAGATATGTTTCATATTCAAAAGTGGGGGTAGGCAGAATTCTGAATTTTTAATATATGTGCATAATTTTCCAAGTATACTAGCATATAGTCTGCAATATGTGTTAGTTCCTTCTTCTGTCCATTCCTGCTGACTTTCCTAAACAAGGACAGATGACGAGCTGTTTTGAAATGCTGTTTTGCTGCCTGAGTCCAATCATTCTTTCCGAGTGTGTTCATTTATTCTGGCTACTCAAGGCCGGCATGAATGGCACTCAGCTCTGCCAGCTGAGATCTGAGTGGATGCAGAAAACATGCCCATCCTCAATCAGGCTGATGTGTAACCTTTGTTTGGTCTGGCCCCCTGCTGCTCTCACTATCCTCTTTTAAGACAAACATCTGGTGGCTTTGACCTAATAAGAATGTAAAATTTAAAAGCACGTTTTTCAAATGAGAATCTGCTGAATTAAATATGCAGATATACCTAAAGGGAACTCAAAAAATTTATATCATTTTGATTTCTAAATTAAAATTTTGCATGAAAGTGCTGACTCACTTAATGAAATAACTATTTTTAAGAGAAACTTTTCTTCATGTTAAATTCTCCCTTCACCTTTTTAAAAAATATGTCATTAGAGTTATCCCTAGAAATATTTGGCTTAGTGATTAGGTAAGTAGTACTTGTTTGTTCTAAAGATCTTTTGTTCAGTTTCCTCTAATTCTTTTAATTTTATACGACACCATCTCTTCCCCCAATTTTGAGCTAAAAATGCAGTTATTCATTTTGCTGCATGAAGTTTGATTTATTTATTGAGACTGTACTTTGTTCCAATTAGGATGTAAGGCAATTCTCCTATTATTTCTGTTTAAAATATGAAATAGTAAAAGCAATAAAATAATATGAAGCCTCACTCAAGCCTTGGGAGTTTTTTGCATTTCTAAACTGTAGGAAAATGGAAAATCTAAAAGATGGGAAATCTGAAAGTCTTGTTTCACTAATAGCCATCATAATTACCTATTTTAGATTCTACGTATATTCTCTTTGAGATAATTCAGAGACCTTTTAGTTTTCCTTAATTATTTTATATAAGGCTAAAAAATTTACATAATTTGTTCTGTTAACAAATACTTATTGAATTCTTTATTTTGTGTCTAGCTCTGTACTCAAGATCTTAAATTAATTAGAATGAATAAGTGATGGAATTGAGCCTTTTAAATTCCAAAGCAATTCATTTTAGTATTAAAGTGGACTGATTATACTGCTTGAAATGGAATGAGTAGGACATAGTTATCATTTGGCAGAGTATCGATGGGCACTATAGATAGAGATGCAATGCTGGCTGCATCCTAAATATGTGAGCTCCCTGCTATTTTGACATGCTTTGCTTATACTAGATTCCTTTCTTCCATTAACGAGGAGGAATAATATTCACTAATTCAGTGTGTAGCACTTGGCCATTATTTGCTGAGCTGTATAAACAATGAGCAGCTGTGTCATTGTTTATATTACATGATTTTGTTTATTCATTTAAAAATTTTATGACAGTAGTGTAGCTTAGCAGCATGCTTATGGTAATGAAGAAGTTAATTACAAATATTGAGCAAGACTTCAAGAGATGAGTTTTAATAAGTAATACTGAAAATATTACAGTAGTCATCCACAGATAAACATAATAAGCCTCAGACAAATGAGGAAAATGGTCAGATTACCAAAAAAATCACATTAGAATCTTTTGGCTTTCAGTTTAAAAAGAATAGTGCAGATGAACACATACTCATTCACATACCATAATTTCCCTGTTTTGTTTTGTTTTGTTTTTTTTCCTTAAAAGAAAATTACAACATGGGTAGAAGACGGAAGATTACTTTAACAGAAAATAAGCAATCATCTTGTAATAATAAATTCACTCTCCTAGAAGAAGACTCTGCCAGTGTAAGAGTCAGACAGCTTACCAAGAATCCTGGAATTACATGAGCTTTCCAGTCCAGAAATACTGATAGACATAGTCTGAGTGTGTTAGTCTACTTCGTTTTAGAGCCAAACAAGTCTTAATTCAAGCACTAGGAAATCCATAATTGGAAAGAATCCTGCAGTCACTGCTGGTATTTTTCTCTAATTATAAATGACTTTGTTACATCATAAGCCCACTTAAAAACTCTTAATTTTGATAAGAAAAGTATTATCAGGATCCATTTACTAGACCTGATATAAGAAATTCACTTCTTAGTGAGTGCATTAGAATGTCATGTAGTATTTGATATAGTGATATAAAAACACTGATATTGGAGTATTTTAATATAGTATAAATTTTGCCTCAGGGTTAAACAGAGGTTAAACTTACATTTCTTGACATTACCAACTTAGTGGACACTATGACTCATTTCAGGAATTCATTATGATTGTGGCTGGTGACGTTCCTTTACTTTATTCTTTTGTCATGCTGCCATCAGCACTGTATCCATATCTGGGCCAAGTCAACTGGTTAAGTATATATTCAATTTCCATAGACCTGAAGAGGTTACTTTTTAATGAGGAAAAGGGATTTTGTTTTCTTTTTTATAAATGTCAGATATATGAGTCTCATATGAATGGGAAGTGCCAAAAGTTATTAAAGCCAAGAGAAGTTGGCTTGGTGATAGGAGATATTTTGAAAATTGTACATAAAGCCTCTCAATGAAGATATTTTGTTGGATGAATGATGACCACACTCAACGTATTGGATTTTATTTATTCAATATTCAGTGAAAATTTATTACGTGCAAAATACTTTACCGAATGCTGTGGGAGATAAAGAGCCTTGGCTCCATAGATAAGAAACTTACAATTTAGTTAGGGAGGCAACACACTTGAACAAAGTCAATTCATGCCAAGTAACCAAATTGTTTAATTTTTAACAAAACTTAACAAATTAATAATAAAACATCTTAGTAAATAAAACAATTAATCTTACAAAAGTCATATTCAACCTGGAGTTAGTTTTATGTAAATGAGGTATTTAGGATGATTTCATATGACACTCTTAAAAGAAGATGATGAAATGTGGATTGGATTAGATTAGGTTAAATTATATAGAATTACCAATGTTTGACAGTTTTGATTTACAAAAATACCAATTTCACATGACTTGATTTAATATGATGTAATGTCTTCATAAATGGCCTGATTTACCGAGAGTAAAGCAGTATGTTGATTTTTCAGAGTAAGCCTAGAAGGTGGTGTTCTGGGCATGTTGACAGGCTTTGTCATTGTCCCTCTCCTGCTCAATATTTTTAATCAGTAATTTTGATGAAGGTATAGAAGATGTGACAATTTGCATTGCTGGATGACAGATTATTGGGAGGGAATATAATGGACCAGATGATAAAATCAGGAATCAGATGTGTCTGGACAGCCTGTATCAGTGATCTAAAATGAAAAAGATGAAATCTGACACAGATAAATGTAAAGTCCTCTGTTTAGGTTGGTTGGTTAGTTTGTGTATTAGGGTTAGGGTTATATAATTACCAAATGAGAAGACTCCTAGACAGTTGTTCGTGTGAAAAACAAACAAATAAACAAACTTTTAGTTCATTTTCATCCAGCAGGTAAAAATTAGTTGACTCACTCATTGCCAGTCACAGCATAGTATACTGGGGATCCAAACTGTCCATCTCAAGCTTACAGGATTTGGGGGACCACAGATTAAATTTGTATCAACAGTTTGGAATATGACGTGGAAAAAATGAATGCAGCCATCAGTTGTGTTGATGATAACAATAACAACAACAGCAACCGTGAACACCTAGAATAAAGAAGAAATTTTCATGCTACTCCCATTATGCATGGTCAGACCACTTCCTAAGAATTTGGTTCAGAACTTCTAGGCACTAGCTTTTAGGAGCAGTGTCACTATGTGATGGTAGAGTTTGTTCAGTGGAGAATATCTAGGTGGTTGTTTATTCCGGGAACTATGGTCCATTTGATGGAAGGTTGAAGGATGAGGATATTTAGCTAAAGGCGATGAAATCTGATTGGATGAGTTTGAAAATGGCTCCTCCACTTAATACTTGTGTGACTTGGGCAAGTTACTTGGTCTCTCCTCACCTCAGTATCCTTATCTGTAAAATGGAAATTGTAATAGTACTGTTGACTGAAATAAATGCACAACCTAAAAGTTGAGAGTTACGTGTTATTCGGTGGACAATTCTGAGGACTCAGCTCGGGATGACAGCCTCTCAGATTGCTCTGAGGGACTCCTCCGAAGAGGTGGGGGAGGAGCTAGGATATATAGGAGTTTTACAACAAAGACCTGGTCATTGGAACATAAAAAGATTACTTGTTAACTAAAGAAAACCAGGCATCTCAAGTTAAAGAATTTAGCGCTTTTCTATGTATGGGAGGAAGCAAACATTTGGGCTCATTGAATCCATTCCTTTGACAAGCACCTCACTATCTAGGGCCTGTATCCTGTCCTTTCTTATTCTGAGTCCCCTCAGGGTGCACCATTGTGAGTGGCTGCAGAGGCTGGGCTGCAGGCTTGTCTTCACTGGGGGGTGGTGGCAGCCACTGATGACTTGTTGGCTTTAACGTTCTTTGTTTACTGATAAGGCTTGCAATATTTTTCGTTCACAGTACCTACATCTCAGGTTTGCTAAGAATAGTTAGTGAGTTAATATTTGTAAAGTACTTAAAACAATGAATGAAACATGTAAAGTGACATATATGTTCTAAAATTACATAAATGGCTAGAAAGGAAGAGAGGGATGGAAGGAGAGAGAGATTTTTGATAAATAAATAGAAGTGTTTAGAAAGAAAACAAAGAAGTGTCTTCAAAAATCTGAAGAGAAGTCTGTGGATGAAAAAGTATTCATACTTCATTCTTCCTACAAGAAGCATGATCAAGTGGTTAGAAACCATAGGGTGAAGACAAATCATATTTTTTTAACAAAATATAATTTACAATTTTTAAATTTAGCCAGTTTTAATTCTGCAGTGCTCTCCTTTCTGAATTTTGGTAATTTTCAAAATGATTCAGGGTTTGCAAAATTATGCAACAGCTCTACAACTGGACCCCTCTCCTGTGAAGTAGGTGGCAGTGTTTTTAATGTCTAAACAAATTTCAGAAATATTGTCAACTCCTAATATGGAAACAAAATGTTTTCTAATAATGGTTTGGAACCTAACTGAGTACATGCCATGTTAGGCTTGACTGCCTATTGACTGAGAACATAGCTAACTTTCAGTGGTAAGCAGAGGTCATAGGATCCCTATTTCAGCATCTCTTCTGCCAGAGATTATCTGAATAAACTCAAATAATTTTCTTAGTCTCTCTTTTTCTTTAACCAAATAAAATCTCATCAGTGCAGTGCTATTACTAACATTACGCGAGCATTCTTGCAGTAACTGGTCATACTGCAGTGACTTCTTCCTCTGCATAGTGCTTGGTTATTTTTAACGGTTTTAGTGAAACCTCTGTTACTAACATTAATTTAATGTAATATTTTCAAAGTAAAACCGTGGTTATAAAGAGACAGTGGAGCTTTTGAAACAGTATTTTAAAGAATTTTAAAGAAATTGCTTTTTTCCCTTGGTGTGTTAAGCCAACAATATTTTTAGGCCATCCAAAAATAATTCAAGAAAATAAGAGTGTTAGCATAACTACTGACACTGTAGTTAACTGGTGTTAGCTGTGTAGTGTTATGTAATTGGGTAACAGAGGTTTTCCCTTATAAACCTGAAGGCTGTATACCCGGTACAGTTGTATATATACTAGCTGTATTATTTACAACTTCATTTGCATAATATTAGTTTTGTGTCTCTACTGATCTATCTAAATTCATGCTACTGTAGAGCCATTTAATGTTGTTTTGGCTGTTTTTAGAAGGGACATTTTCTCCTTATTAGAAATCTGGAAGGTTTGGGATATAATTGGCAAGTAGTCAGTTTTTAGCATTCAGTAAAATAGTTCTCTTACTCATCTTCCTCCAGTTTAAACATCCACATGTTCATTCTGTTCTATGTAAGGTTACTTGGTGGGCACTGTGTGTGGACTTAACATATATAAAAATATGTCTCTTGCCCAAAATGAATACAGTCCAGTGCAGACACAGACCTTAAGTGAATAAAAGCAAATGGAAAAAAATAGGAAGAACATGCATAAAGTGATGAAATAATACTCAAAAAGACAAAAGGCATGAGAAACCATGGGAAAAAGGAGATATAAGCTATTATTTGATAAGGCACCCTTACCTTAGTTGCTATTGCCACCAGCCAACAAAGTATTACATTCCCCAGAGTTGTTTATTTTTACTTTCTAACAAGTAACCTATCTGAAAAGGATATTAGATAGTACAAGCATTGAATTAAAAAAATTGCAGTTCTTCGTCACATATGAGCTTATGAACTAATAGGATTTTTTAACCCTAAATGAGTTTTTGGTCCAAAAATACTTTATTTGCCCATTATGTTTTTACATGTTTATTGGAATATAACTCCTTAGTTTTCTGAAAAAAAAAATAGAATGGAATTCATCAAGTTGTAAATAATTCTTATATTATGATTTTAATAAGCCACAATTCCAAAATAGACCTATTAATTTATTGATAAAAGCAAATGTTTTATATTAAATAAATCTTATTTTACAGTATCAATAACAAAAATTAGATCTTTGTGAAGTCTTATCCTCTATAAACTCTATACTTTAGAGTTTTAGTATTAAAAAAAAGAAAGAAAACTTGTCACACAAAGTAATGTTAATTCTTACGGCATTCACCAGTATACAAAACAAAGAGAAATCTGGAATAGAAATTAATTAATTAAAAATAAATCTATTAACACTGCTTAATTTCCTGTACTAGATATGCCCTGGGAGGTTGTTAGAGGCAAGGGAGTTGCTGTTATATTCTATAAGTAACAAAATTTGTGAATAACTCATTAACCTCACAGTGGAAAGTATCATTTCTCTTTGATTGATGTAGCACATAGGACAAATTATTGTTTTTCACTAAGTGCATATGCTATCCAGGATTGGACATCCTAGAATCCGGAAAAAATTTCTAATTATTCTCATATTATTTTTCAAACATTCCAGCATTTAGTAAACATTATGTGTTTTACAAAGAATGGGCACATATGACAGAGAATTTGGATTAAATAATATTTTGCCAGTTCATATCTAGCACTGTGTTCTTTGAAAATCCTCTTGTATGTTCCTTCAATATTATGAAATAACACCATAAAGAGTGTTTTGGGGATTTTAATATTAGCTTATGCCTGGGAAGGGAGAAAGTAAGCCAGTGGAATTTAGTATCCAAAACAAACCCATTCAAAATAATTCTGTTTTTCTTGCAGTTTACTATTAATTGAAAGCTTGTGAGAACTCTTTATATGTTATTTTCTTTATGCTATATTAAAATTCTACCTTATTTCAATAATTTTTTTCAATTTTTTAAAGAACAAATTATATATATATATAAAATAGTAAAATTATATACATAAAATGTAAAATTCACCTATTTTAGTACAAGTTTCTGCAAATTTTGACAAATACAGTCATAAATTCACCACCACAATCAAGGTACAGAATAGTTTCCCAAAAATCTAGAAAAATTTTAAGATGTCTTACATTGATACATAAAATAGAGTAAGAGTACATAAATTAAAACTGATAAAGATAAGAAAAACAATAAAGAAATACAACGAAGAAAGTAATGGGGCTAAAAATGCATACTACATAACCTGTTATATGGCTACAATTTGACAGGCTCTATTTCTATAAATGAGAATATGATAAAATTTGTATCTATATATACATATGTGTATATGTAACCAAGTTATCAAATATTGCAGTCAAAAATGATTAGATGTTATTATATATATCTTCTCTCCCTATACAGAAGTCTGTTGTAACGTATGAGTAGATAGATGGCCATCCTTTCTATGCTTTGTGTGGTATGGGTTCCATTTTGGGGAATGGATTCCACTGTTGAGAACTGATTCCATTGTTCCAGTGTAATAAGTTCTTCCTAACATGGCATCAGTGTCTTTCTCTGTACATTTTACCCAGTTAAAAAAAAAAGTTTTCCACTTTACTTTGAAACAGGATTCAGTGAATCAACTTTTCCTTAAATATAATGGCCCATCACAAATGTAATAATTGCCCTTTTTCTGCCTTTCTTCTCCACTCTGAGCATCCTTAGGGTTCAATCATGTATCATCATGATATTGTTCTGAAAATCCCTATCTCTTTTTCTCTTTCTAGTCCCAAAGCTGGGCACAGCATAGAGATATAATGTGATCAGTGTAGAGGTGGTTTGACTAGCATCAATGATAACCACTAAAATTTATTGAACCTTTCCAATGAATTGTGAGGTTTTATTTCTCCTATTTTACAGGTAAAGAAACTGGGAGTTACAAATGTTAAACTGTATCTCCATGATCATGTAACTAGTAAGCTTAAGAGCAGGAATTTCAATCTACATCTGACTTTGTTCAGAATACAAAATATTTTAATATGGACTGAGAGTATATCAAAGTTTAAGCACCCATATTGCCCTCTTGATTCATGATGAGTTCAAGAAAACCAACTAAAGCTTTCCAATATGACTTCTTTATGTGAAATATTTTATATTTATCTCTTCAACCGTGTATATACAGGTACAATCCATATTTTAAAACTTAAATTCAGTCCAATTATGGGATCCAAAATGCAGTCATTCTTCTCATTTAAGTAGAGAATAGGAAACATTTTAATAAATGTTAGCATTTAGAATCAGGATATTAGAAATATATATGTATTTATTGGCATAAACTCATGCATTAAAACTGTGCTATTATTTGTCTAGATTGTTTTTTAAACTTTTTCAGAATATTTTTGCTAGAATATACCTCATGTTTTAGATCAAACCTATTATTGGAATGAAAAGTATATTTTTATATACTGAACTTATGTTTTCTTAGAATACTTTTCCCTAAATTATACAAGTAAAAATTATGGATAGAAGTTAATCTTTATTAACAAAAGAAGAAACTCTCAGAAGATGTGTCCTATGAGGGCTTAACATTTCACACTTAAACACAATGTAAGTGTTTACCAATTAATTACAAAATATGCTGGGTAAAGTAATTATTTTGTGACTTGCTAAGGGAAGATCTCAGTATCTGCCACCACTGTTCCTAAGATATATCAGATATGTGAGAAAGTATTTTAAGAATTTTACTCATTAAGCTTAATTTTTTTCTTCAGAATTTAAAATGTATTAATGTTTGTTTAGGTTTTCTAATTATACTTGTGATAATATTGCTAATTAATAGTATACTAAGCTTCCTTTTAATTGACAAGTTTGAACTTTAAGTATGTAATTGGTACTTCATCATAAAAATGACCGATAGTCCACTTTCAGAGAATCCTCTAAGGAATAAAATAAATCTTCATTACTGGAAAGTGTAATTAATTTTAAATTATTTTCACTTTTGCAAAAATACTTTCATACATAAGACATACATTATGTAACTCCAATGGTAAAGGTTCCAAAAAGGCAGTGAAAAAGGGTTGCATAATCAAAACTGTAATGTACAAAGTACAAATGCATAAATGAACCATGCCCTTTTCTCAGCACTTACTAAAAATAGAATGAAAGTTTTCCTATTTGAATCCCTCAGAAAATGAGTCATTCTGAACAGCTGAATTTTCCATATAAATAAGAGTGTTTAAGCACTAAAACCTTTAAAATACATTTTAATCATTTTGGAGAGATTCTTTCTATAATTTTTACATCACGCTTTTCTACAGCAAAGCTAACTCAATTCAACTTTTAACTTTTTGGTTACAACAGGTTATAATTACACCTGTGGGTTTGGGCCTGGCTTCCATATATGTCATATTTAGACTCTTGGTTTTAAAATAAATAGGTTATTTTTACTACGACATTTTGGGAAATTAAGTGCCTATAACTTAAAACGTATGTTCATCACAAACATTTATAGTTCTAAATTAACCTTTGACAGCTTCATGACAATATTTGGCTGAACATTTATTTATGTAGATCATAAATTACTTGGATTACACTAACTGAATTTCTCATGTTATTTAAAATAAGCAAGAACAGAAGCTAGAACAGTGTTGACAGTAAAATACCTCACTTGCATTCATTCTCTTCAGATTCTGGGATTCTAGATTCCCAGATTCATTTATATTTTTTAAAATCATATAACCTTGGAATCCCCCCTTTTGCCCCACTTTCATTGTTTTAGTTCAGTCCATTGATTTTCTATTCAGGTGGTGGGGTGGGGTGGGGTGCAAATCATGTATTATAATCACCTGAACACCCATCAAGATTCCAAAACCACCTCATCCTCAAGAGTTTCTCCTGTTGAGAATAACTTTAGGGTGAGTCACTGTTTCTTATGGAAATGTGTCTTTCCTTTACATGTTTGGAGGCTGAAAAGCAGAACTATTGGTTCAGGCTCCCAATATCACTTACCGGTCCTCTTGTAGCAACTGATTTTACTCCCAGCCTCCAGTCTTCCAGCCTCCAGTCTCAATATAATCCTCTCCACTCTCAGTCTGTCTTTGACACAGCTACCAGGTATTTCTAAAACTCAAAACAGTAATTTGAATCCTGTAGTTTATTTTCTTGACTCCCTGTTGCTTTTATGATAAACTCTATGAAACCTGTCATGAGAAATATGACTTCAACAGAGTCTGCACTGTAAATGTACTGTCATAATTTCACCCATATTTATACTATGAGTGAGAATGCATTTTTAATAATAATAATAATAATAATGTTAATTTAAGCCTAAATTTTAAAAAAGGATTTTAGATACATTAAAGAGCTGGAAAAGGTGGAATAATTCCCTGTTAATGATCAGCATATTGAATCATGGGAAACTGCTTTACAAGAAAGGGTGCTAGGTGCTATCTCCATGATGTCATAACCTACTTTGCAAAATACAGCCATAGTTGATAAGGTTATATTGCCTTGAGAGAACCAGGTAGGGCACATTTATTTTTGTAATTAAAAGAATCTTAAACATGTGACCTACTTTAGTTGACAATACTCAGACAAAATGTCATTTAGCCACTTTTCTACTTGTAAGTTTGCTTAAAGGACAGGGAAGGGGCAGGAGTGCTCATTATCACCTGAACATTATTAACCAGGGGTAAATTTGCCTTCACAAGGCAAGGACACAGTGGATGGATTATTATGCCATGCTGTCTTTAGTATTTTTCCACTGTAGGAGTTCATACCTTTGTGATGTCCTTTACTAACATATTCAAAACAGGAAGGAAATTTTTGCCTGTGATACTTTCTGAAAAGACCAAATTGGTTGGTTTTTAAACCAATTAATCTAAAAAAGAGAACACCTGTCTCTTCTTAAATAGTAAGTGTGATGTTTTCCTATGAATGCAGTTTAAGAGATAATGCAAATGTGAATAGCCATGATTCATCTCTAGTTGTCTATTTTTTCCAATTTGAAACAAATAAAAGCTTCCTGTTACTGAGGTTCCTGGAAAGGAAAGACAAGTGATTGTTCACTTGCCTGTGGAGATATTCTTAGTGAAGAGGAACTCAAATGCACTTGGCGATGATTGACTGACTTGAAGAATAGGGTAGCAGAGTTTAAGAGGCACTTGCTCATTTGTAAGTCGTAGAGCCTAAATGAAGAAAACCATTAGATGATGGCTCCTTCAGTTTTCTGTCATGTTTGCTTGTGAACTAATGACCATTTTGAGCATAGATCTTAACTGCAAATTATTCTAAAGAAAGTCACTCATTGCTGTTGCATTCACAATTACTTCCACATGAATAACTTATCTCTTAACCTCTTTTCATGCCTAAGCAGCTCAAAAAATTCCTATGCAATAAATGCATTTTACATGAATGGCTTTATGTCAGGACACTGAGGAGAAATTGAAGAGCTATTCATTGGATTTTTCTGTATCTCAAATAGAAACAATAGCTATTTTCTAGAAAAATGAAAAAAAATCAGTTTGAGCTCAACTTAGTTTAAAAAAAAGAGCAGATCAAGAATAATTAGAGAGCAACTACTGATCAAAATTCTTGAGTTTCATTCCTTTCAGTTTATATGTGACCTTGAGGAAATCCTGTGAACTTATCTGTGGTTAACTATGGCTAGAGAGTACATACATTATGCAAATTTTGAAAGTAATATAGAAATATAAAGAAAATGAGTCACTTTTCCAGCTTATCAACTACCATCTGCAAATGAGTACTTTTCAGCTACTCATGATAAATATGAGTCATTTTTCCAGCTTATCAGCTAACCTCTGCAAAGGAACATTTTTCAGCTATTCATGGGGGCTTCCATTGTTTTTTAGAAGTATGCTAAGTTCAGATGGAAACTCAAAAGAACTACTACTTTTTGAAAAAGGATCACTTTTTACTTCATTCCCTCAAAAGATTATTCTGCAACCATGTTGGAAAGTATATCCAGAATCTGATCCTGCTACATCCCTTAGCTCATATCCCACTTCTTCCTCCTTACACATGGCACCCAACACAATGGACTGTGTCCCTGTGCTATTTCATGCAAATTAACCTCTGCACATGCTGCTACCTTGATGCTGTCTCTCTCTACTCAGGAAGCAAACTCCTCCATATAAGACTGGGATGATCATAGAATTTATCTACCAACTGGGACACTTGAGAAGAAAAGGGAGCTAACCAGACAGGAAGTCTGAAAATAAGTGTCAACAGGGCCCCCTTAAGAGCCATCTAAAGCATTATCTCCTCTGTGATGTTTCTCCCAAAACAGAGGTGCTTGTTTCCTCTTTTTATTGCCATTGTACCTCTGTTACGGCACTTAACACAGTGTAAACTTACAGTTTGGTTACATGTCTCTGTCTTAGAAATGGGATCATTTAGGGCAGGTTCTTAATGCTGTGATCATTTCAAAGCCTCATCTTACTTTCTTCACAGGGAGACTCAATTTTTTTCCATTCTAGCATAGCTGAGGGACTTTCCCCTCTCATCAGTGTCTGTCTCAGTACCAGAAAAGTCCTTGGCGGAGATAGAAAGGCTGTCTCCCTGAATTTAAGATAAATGGATCAAATCAGAAACAAGTCAGAGCTCTTATGAAATTTGGAAATTCTCTGATGGTGATTCTGAGGGAAACATGGCTAGAGAATCACTGGCTTAACACATTTCGTGGATTTAATAAAAATAAATATTTATTGATGAATTAATGAAAGAGGTGCCTCTCCTAATAACAACACTTGATTAAATCTATTATGACAGGAAAAAGCTTCGCTGATTTTTCTTTTACCTTTGTTTTTCCAAATTGAATCTAAATGTATCTCCTTTTTTGTGTTTGTTGTTTTAGTTTATTGTTATTTACCAGATATGACTTAAAATTTTACTTAGAATACTTTGAACATTAATGAATTTCATTCTAACAAAGTGGAAACAGATTTCAAAAGCAACAAAGGGAAAAAGAAACCAGTTTGCACTGTATTTTGAGTTTTGTAATCAAACACTTTGACTTTGTGGTGGGGTTGTTTTCCCTTTTTCTTTAGAGTCTTTAAAGGTCGGCACTTACAACCTTCGCTTTTCTTTTTTCTTCTCTGTGGCTCGCTTTACCTTTTCTTCTCAAACACAGCACCCCTTCACTCCTTCAAAGAATTAAAGAGATTTCTCAAAAGTTCTTGCCTTTTTTTTCCCTTAACGTGACCAATTCAAATGAAATTTGGTGATATTTTCTTTCTTTCAGTTTTTTGAAAGCTTTTCATCCACAGAGGAGTTAAATTTATAACATGAGAAAATCAGAGTATTGGTTAGGACTCTGGTATCTAAGAAGGATATTCAGACTTTATAGTGCATAATGATGAACATTTCAAAACATCAGTTTAATTTTAGACCAATATGAATGTTAAATACCCTACAAAAGGTATTTCTAAATTAAAGTCCTTAGTATTAATTTGGGGGTCATATTTTCTCTGAAATTACTACATATTTAAGGCAGAGTATATGGTGAAAAAAAACCAATTTAAACTGAGACCTAGCTTCCTCATTTGTTAAACAGGCATAACTAGAACAACTGCCTCATTGATTGTTGTAAAGATAAAAATGAGATTATAAAATACTTAACAGAGAATGTAGCACAGAGTTAAATATTCAGGATAAACCAAGAAAAAGTCTAAATGTTTAATCAGATAGTCACGCTGTTGGGGGAAAACCCCAAAACACATACTCCTTTTTAGATTAAATTTGACTATCATGTATATGAATTTTAAATTCTTAATGGGTGTATTAGTTTTCTCTTTCTTGTTCAACTTGCATATTAGAAGCCATGTCATTGTTAAAGTTAAATAGCTAATATATTGTCATTTAGATAAGGATACTATCCATAAAGTTTCCAACCTCAATGGAGATAAATGTAGGTATGGTCAGAAAAAGTTAGTAACTGGCCATCGATATGTTGAAAATAAACTGACTCAGAGATAGAATACTGGGAGCAAAGTTTCAAAATAGAACTAGAAATCTTTTATGTTGTTTTAATAGGTAACCCACCAAAATCAAGACATCCCCCTGGAATTACCCTAAAATATAACTGAAGGTACTTGTTCGGACATTTCCGGTCACTTTCTAATAATGCATTTTATTTTAATGGTTATCAGTGAGCAGCTGGGTTTGGACTGAACTCCTCTAGAGCCTTCTCAATAATAGAGCCAGTTGTAGGTCATCAAGCAGAATCCTCAGGAGGATTTTCTAACTTAGCAAGTAAATAACATAGAACAAGAGACACACACACACAGAAGTGCCCCCTCCATGTGTATCATGTCTAGATAATGTGATAACACTGTTTTGGAGTAACAACTTATTTTTTTCCTTTAAGAGTACACTTTATGGTATATGAGTCCAGTTGCTTTTTTTGTGGCCAGCTTTTACTTCCTCAGCCATATTCCGGTACTGATGTCCTCCTTCAACACCTGGCTTATTGAGATAAATCTGCTGTCCTACACAGTTAACTGTTCAATTTGATCAAGTTAAATAGATATTTAAGAAGGTCCACTAGCCTCAGATCTTCCATGGAGTTAGCACAGTGTCACCCTGATGTTCAGTTGTGGATGATTCAGCCATCAAGATTCAACATTGCTTTACTGGCTTCACAACTGTAGGTAAGACCTCATGCTCTTCTGCATAGATAATCTACTTGAGAATATGCTTATTTTTAGAAATGAGGTTAGTGATGGGTACTTGGTAAAGCCATCACTAAAGTGGAGGCTATGGATAATGGCTTTTGAAAGGTTTATGTGATTTTTTTTTTTTAGATAACATTTCTTTGAGCATCAGGCATTTAGAACATCAAGGCAATTTCTAAGTACAGCACCTGCATCTGATGTAAAATACTAATGATAAGAAACAGTGGTTTATGTACATCATAAAATGGAACAGATTTTGAATTAAATTAAGAGATGGTTTGAATTATACTCATTCTCTAGCTTTCTTTAAATAGAATCGTATATTCATTTCATGAAACTAAGTTGAGTAGTTGAATAAAGAGGAAAAAGCATTATCCTTTCATTGAAACCATAGCTTGTTACAAGCAGAACCTTTTATGCCACATTCTAAGTCACTGTAGCAGTGAAATAAAAAAAGATAAAAGTAAAATTATTATGATGCCTCCTGGTATCATGGTATAAGACATCAGTTGCTCCTTCTGTACTGAAGGGAGAGACAGAAACAAGTCTAGCATTCCTATATAATACAGACAGCTCATAGTAGGATTTGTTAAGGGCATTAATTATTTAATGCCTAATGTCCCTAAAATGCATCAGTAAGATATAACAGTACTTTAAACATGTTGAATATTGACATAGTTAATTTCCAGAAATGAATATCCTCCTTTATAGTTTAATGATTTCATGCTTTTCCCTCAAAGCATATGAACAGATTTAACAAATTTCTCCCTTTTTTGTAGCTATTGCTGTCTAAAATTTATTGTCTCCCCATTATTGCTAATTAATAAGCCCTTTAGGAGCACTGATGATGAATAATTTTAAAAAGAATATTATATTAGCCCTTTTAATATTCCCACTCAAAAAGTTATATATTAAGATGTTTTAATGAAATACTACTATCAAAACTTGTGAGATGCAGATAGAGCAGCAATTAGTTCATTTTAGGTTTTAATGATTATGTCAAAACAAAAACAGGTTAAAAGTCAGTAAGTGATACATTCATCTTAAGATGATATGAAAAGAACAGCAAAATAAACCCTAAAAATCTGGAAAGAAGGAAGTATGAAGACTCAGGCTAAAATTAATGTAATAAAAAGTAAGCATTAAATTAAAAAGATGAACAAAAACCAGAATTTGGTTGTTTGGGAAGAGTAATAAAATTGACAGATCTTTGGCAAGATTGATCAAGAAAAAATGAGCTGTCCCCACTAAACAATATGAGGAGTGAAAAGGGGGATAAAACTACCAGGATTAAGGAGATAATAAACAGCATGAAACCTTGCATGCCAGTTAATTTGAAAATTTATATGAAGTGGACAAATTCCTAGAAAAATATAGCTTACTAAAACCAATTCAAAAAGAAATAGAACACATGAAAATTCATCTAACCATTAATAAAACTGGCAAGTAGTTAAAGATCTTCCCACAGAGAAAACGCTAGGCCTTGGATGGCTTTACCATGAAATCCAACCAAACATCCAAGGAACAAATAATTTCATTTCATAGAAACTATTCCAGAGTAGACTGAAAGAGGGACTATTTCTCAACTCACCTTATAAGGCTGATGTAAAACCTGATGTGGACAAAACAAGACAGGAAATTGCAGGTGAATCTCATTCAGAGGCATGTGTACAACAGTCTTAAACAAAGTATTAGCAAAGCCAACCCAGCAATGTCTAAAAGGAATACAACATACCCAAGTTGTGTTTATCTTAGAAATGCAAGGTTTTTAAAAAAAATTTTTTTAATTTTATTAGAAAAATCAATCTTATTCTCTACATTAACAGATCTAAGAAAGAAATATTGTCAGTAGATGCTGGAAAATAGTTTGATAGAACTCAACATCCATTCATGAAAATAACTCTTAGCATACTAGAAATAAAAGGGAGTTTGTTAACATGATAAAGAGCAAGTTAAAAAAGCTTACAGCAGATATCAAATTTAATAGTGAAACAATGTTTTCCCTTCAATATTAGGAGTAAGACAGGTGTGCCTATTTTTACAATTCCATTCAATGTTATACTGAAGACTGTAGCACAGAAAGTAAAGTTGAAAAAAAAGTGGTGTTAGTTGAGTTACATGCAGCTGAATTAATTGAAGTGAAACTATTTTAGTAAATTTTTCAGTGGCCAAGGGAAATAAGCTAAAATGATCAGCCTCCTTTTATAGTGTACACTTATTAAAGGAAGAAAATACTTCTGCTTCTCAGATACACAAGCACATGTCTGGACACACAAGATGCTTTTGTTTTAAAGTGAGAAAAACCCAACTCAAATTGGCTAAAACTAAGAGAAGGAATTAGATGTCTCAGATAATTGAATTTCCAGAGTGAGGCTCGCTGCCGACCTACACGGAGGTGTTGTGTTCCATCAAGGCTCTATCTCAAACGGTCCCTGAACTCTGCTTCTGCTTGGCTTCTTTTTCAGACACAGTTCTTGCACATGGCAACAAGATGGTCACTGGCAACTTCAGGCTTATGTTTTTCATGAAGCTTAGGTTCCCATTGGAACATTCCTTCTCCCTATTAGCACTAGCAAGTTCCAGGGGAAAATCTGATACGGTCTTCTGACAGGACCCTTTGAGTGACCCAACCTGGGTGATAAACTCACCTCTCAGATTTTAGAGGTATCAGAGAGGGTCAGCCCTACTGAATGTATTTAGAGCAGGATTAATTTTGAAAGCCATATAGATCCTGAAACAAAGGAAACAAAGAAAATAGACATAATTCTCACAACAGAACAATCATTTTAATTTATACTAGTAGAGCTGTTTCTTTTAATAAGCATGTATTTCGAGTCGTGTTTATTGCTTCTTTGTTTGTTTCCCCAAATATAAATCTTAAAATCCTTTACAAATAAGAATCAACACTATAATCTCACTTGAGGCATGCTAAAATAACTTATCAGATGTTTCCTTAAAGTCTAGAGGGAAAAAATAAGACTACATTATGCAAATTTTTCACCAAAATTGAGACATAATAGAAGCTAAGAGATTCACTTAATCATATATTAAGTTGTAATAATGAAATAGGATGACCATTTTAGAAATGTGAATATATTATATCTGTCTCTTAAAGAGAAAGTGTAAAACCATGAAATAATATGGCATAACTGTGAAAAAGGTATTTCTATTAAAATGTAATATATCATATATTAAAATCAATCAAACTCTATACTTATTTTATAAATATTTTCACTTCTATAATAATTTCTACTCTTTATAGATAACTATAATATAAATGCCTAGTACCTCCAAATTATGCTAATGGTGCTTGCTATTCTTTGAGAGTAAAGCTAAATTCTAACTTTTCCAAATTTCTTTGAATAAGACTACAAACATAAAAGTAGGGTAAATCTGTCAGAAATGAACAATTTGCGCAAAGAGTTCAAATTTTTCAGCTGACAGCATTTTAGCACACAGAGGGGAGTTGTCAAAATTTCACTACAGGCAGTTTCATTCTATACTATGATATATTTTAGAGTTTATTGAAAAGAATTAGGTGGTAAAATTCACTGTCGTCATCCTGAGAGAATATCAATATCCTTTTATTTCTCTTTGTGCCAATCTTGTTCTATTGTGCTTGAGTCGCTCTGATCCCATTTTTGTAAGTCTGTGCATATAATTCCTTTGCATGTAATTTTCCCAATTCTGGTCTTTTGGGATATATATATTGATCTCTGTCAACTAAGTGAACATGCTGGCAGGTCCTACTGGGCTGTCTTCATGAGAGATCCTCTCACAGATCACATGGACTGATGAAAAGAAAGAAGGGATCTGCCCTGATTTGGGGGAAGATACACATCTCCCTGTCCCTTTTCTTTGAAAAAAAAAAGTTAATTTCATAAATGAACCGTGTATATATTCTTGTAAAAAATCTCTAAGTCTTCATTATCTTGTCTAAATATATCATTATAAACATAAAGAACTTTTTTGAACGCTGGACCTATAATGAATATATTTGAATTTTTCTACTCGTCTCTGAAGTAAGTTGAGGCACATTTAGTTTGCTATGACTCTATTACCCAAAGATCTCCTTCTGATTCTTCTATAGATATACCTTCTTTAAGATTTACTGAGAGGAAAAATGCCTAATGGGCTTCATTTGAGAGTAACACATGATGAGTAGCTTTTACTTTGAGATCTGTTGTCACACTTCTCCATTGATCACATTTATTCAGTAAAATCCAGGACGCTTTCCGTGTCCTGGACCCTTCCTTGAGGGTGGGGGCTCAAAGCAAGGTGTTAGCATTTTTTTGCCATCTACCTGTGAACCCTGTTTCAGGTACCGTTAACATGCTTTACCATTCCTCTTTTTGAGTTAGTGTTGCAGTGGATGTTTTCTGATCTATGGGCAGGGAGGACAAGAAAATTTAATATAGTATGTTTTTCTTAGCATGCTAGGAAAGTCTTTGAAGCAGAACTTTAAAAACAGAAGCACAGCAGGCCAGCTTTCTGGCTCTGTGCTCTAGGGAACAAACCTCTTTGTTGTGAAGACCCTGGTCTATACTTTTCCCCTTTGCTGCTTGGCTTCTGTGGTTCTAGAAGCACATTTTCACCTGTGAATTCTCCTTTGAAGTAATTCTAATATCACTTTTCAGGCACCATAACCTTTTATCCTAAACACATAATTTCAGTCTTTTCCTTTATGGCATCAACTATTTTCAGTTCCATTATATACAGATAAATAATAGAAATATGGTGCCAATTTATCTAAAGTTTTTACAGTTTATCATAATAATGTAATTGCCACCTACTTAATTATATTGGGGAAAATAAAATTAATAAAAGTACTTTAGAAGAGTATTTCTTAAAATAACTACTTTACATAAATGCACTGGGTTAAAGTCTGTATTTGGGGAATTCCCAGTTGAAATGGATACGCTGAGAGAATTAACATAGTTATAAAATGTACAGCATTTCTCAATTAATGAAAATTAGTTGCACTATGAATTTATTTCCATTTGTGAAAGAAATTTTCCCAGTTTTACTATTTGCCTTGTTTATGATTTGAAGTGTAGCAATTTTAACATTTGTCTTAATTCGTCTTGTATCAATGATGTGAATTTTCACCAGAAATGCATTGAATTCTCACAGTGACTAAGACATGTGAGTGGGTCCTAGGTTGGAAGAGAAGACACAGAATCAGGAGTTCTTGGGCTTCCATCTCTCATGGAGTTGAGTATCGGAGTTGTCCTGTGTAAAGTCGTCACCAAATGTATTCACTTGGTTTGCTCTTCCAATAAAGGCAGGTTAGAGAAGTGAAAGGGCGGTTCAGCTGTATTATTTATTAAGTTGTAGCAAATGTTAAAACAAGTTTAAGAAATCCTAGAAAACATTGAGGGTAGCCAAAATGTACGTGTTTGCACGAATGTGCGTGTAACCGTAAATATAAATATACGTACATACTTGCTATTCACGTTTTTCGACATAGCACACAATTTCTGGAGAACACAAATTTTTGAGTATTTTATAATTTTATAACAGAAAATGAGTATAAAGCCTGTTTCACCCTTGTTGTATTCTTGGAGTTTGATATATAGGCTGCATGTAGAAAAGGTTAAATAGTCGATACGTTATTTTGATACTGTTTTGATAGGTGAATTTAATTGTAAGTATTTTTGTGGATTCAATAAATTAATAAACTGTGCCCTTTATGCATTTTTGCCATAAATAAGAAAACCATGGGAACTCCTCATCTTTTTTTTCTCTCTTCAAGAGCACTTTATAATATGGTAAATCGTATTTCCAAATATCACAAGATAATTAGGAGAGCGGACATGACAAATAACTTCAGTCTTACAGAGTCATAGTACCCACCTTGTGCTGGTTCCTCTGCCAGACTTTCCTGAGTCACCCAAGGAGATTTTACTTTTTAGTAATTAAAGTAATTTTTGTCTTTCTTATAGACAAAAAATAATTATTTATTGAACACCTACTCTGAGTCACATACATATTTATTGGGCTCCCTTTAACTTTAGCAAATGGGTTTTTTAACTATATCCCATAATTTTGTATCTCTAATTGTAAATTCCAAGAATAAGTAGTTCACTTATTTATTTCCAGCACCTGGTATCAGTCACTTAGTAGGCATTCATTAAATATCATCCTAATGAATAAATGACTAATTGAGGGAATTAATGAAAGCTCATTCACTGTTCCTTTCTCTTTTGCCGTTATTTAGGTTAAAGAGTTATTTTACCCAGTCTTTGCAAGTTCCAGGATGAATAACTGGTATAAGACTAACAATTGATAATTTATTTTAAAAATATGCAATTTTAAAATGACTCGCTTTGAACAAAGATATATCATCAAGAAGATCATATATACTTTTTATTACAATCCTGTGCAGAATATTCATTATATTCTTAAAATGCCATGAAGTCTCTGAATATCAAGAAATGCAGCTGATACATAACAGAAATTTTGAGTCAGTATCCAAGCTGCCCACATTTTAATATCCCATACACAATCAGATTGTGAGTGTCAGCAAACGTGACAAAGAATGATCCCAGGTTGATCCAAAATTCTCATGTCTTAATTTCCTCCCTCCAAAAATTGGGTAATAAAAAAAAAACTTTTAAAAAGTTAGTTGTTTTTTATTACTTGTATTTATCAATTTTGTTTGCTGATGAATAAGATGTCAGAAATGCACAACACAGCAATGAAATATCCCAAAAAGAAACATTTATTAAAAGGGTAGAAATGGTAGAGAAACTCATCTTTAATGAAACTTGATTCTGTACTAGACACTAGTAATCTTTGTTCACTATTAATTTCATTTTCAGAGTAAATCTGTGACCTACATAATTTCATACAAGTGTATTGACTTGAAGTCTCCCTTTTACACAAAGCTTTATTTTCCTTTAATACCCCATTGCTAGCCCTATTTTTCTAGCCAGCCAAGTTTCTACACTTTCTACATTTTCTCTCATAAAAATTAGAGAAATAAAGGAGGAGAAGGGATGAATAAGCAAAGCACAGAGAATTTGTAGTGTGGTGAAAATACTAGTATGATACCATAATCATGGACACGTGTCATACATTCATCCAAATCCATATAACACCAAGAGTAAGCCTTAATATTATATGGACTTTGGGTGATTATGATGTGTCAGTGTAGATTCATCAGTTGTAACAAATGTACCACTCTGGTTGAGGGCACTGATAATGGCTTTAGTTGTATGGGGATAGAGCATAATATAGGAAATCTCTGTATCTTTTTAAATTTGCTGTGAGTTTTTAAATACTCAAAAAATAACATCTTAATAATAAAAAAAGATAAAGAAACAGTAGTATACAAAAAGGACACATAGATATGAGTCCTATAACTATTATCCTATGTCTCCCTCTGCCCTTAACTAGAGCGTGAGCTTGGGTGAATTATGTCTTGCCCAGACCTGTCTCCTCCTCTGTGAATTACAGGAGTTGGGCTAGATGATTTCTAAGGAAACTATTTCATCTCTTTGATTTTTTTGTTTTGCCTAGTAAACTATCTCATTATATATAGTTGTGTTTTATGCTTATTATTTAGTTGCAATCACCAAGTTACTATATTTCCTTGAAAAATAGTCTTCTCTTTCTGATTAAAAGAATTTCGTGTTGTCTGTGCCATTGGTGATATTTTAGGTCATGGTACATTCTTAATCATGTGATACAGGAATCTATATGCATTAGAAAGGTGTGGTTAAACAGCTGATGTTCTAGAATTATCCTTTAGAGCAGGCTTGACAAAATGCAGAATATCAATGTGTTTCAATAAGGCAACAATTCAAAAAAAAATAAATATATGTTACAGTTGTGTGTATGTGTGTTATAAAGGGAGAGAATAACTCCAGAAAGAGATACAAGATACTGGAAAGAGAGACTGCCCATGGGAAGTTATCAGGTTGATTAGATGCTATCATTTTGTCCCAGTTGAAAATGTACCATATCCATGTATTAGATGTTCAAATAATTAGTATGCTTAATAAGAACAGGGTATTTTTAGAATTAAAATAAATACCAATTATTGAGTTGCATATTAGTTTTCTGTCACTGCTGGGACAAATTACCACAAACAGAGGCTTAAACAATGCTGCTTTATTACTTTACATTTCTCTGGAACAGAAGTTTGACACAGGTCTCACCGGGCTAGAAGCAGTTCTTTATATAGACTCTGGGAAGGGTCCTTGTCTTTTCCAGCTTATAGAAGCAGCCCCTGTTCCTTGACTCTGGTCCCCTTCCTCCATCTTCAAAGGCAACAGTAGCTATCTAGTCTTTCTCACATTGCATCATTCTGACTTACTCTTCTGCCTCCCCTTTTGACTTTTAAGAACTGCTGTCACATAGGATAATCTCCTCATCTCAACTCTAAGCAAGTCTGCAAAGTCCCTTCTGCCATAGAAGTTAACATGTTCACGGATTCTGGGAATTAGAAAGTGGGCATCTTTGGAGGACCATTGTTCTATCTACCATAAGCTGTAAGCAAAATATCTGAGGTAACTTTAATTCCTAAATCAGAATTGCTCTGACAGAGAAGGAGGTTTACGGATAGCCTCTTGTATGTCCTGTGCCAACTGACCAACTGAAATTATTGACCCCTGTGTTCATGCTAACATCACAGTTTTGCTCATTACGTTTGCCTATGTTTTTTTAATAATCTAGCTTTTCACAACTCCCCACCCTGAACATTCACAACCTCAATAGAATAGGCCTGAATATTAACCACTCCTGTAGTAAAATATATTCTCCTTATTCTACTGTGTGCAAAACATGCACTAAGTACAAGGGTGATAAACAATAGGAGAGATGTGAGTGTCGGGGGTGTCAGGGGAGGACTGCTTCCAAGGTCTTTTTTCTTTTTGCCAGCTTTTGGAAATCACAGTGATTAAAGGAGAGCTGTATTATTGAACCCTACCATTTTTAATGCCTCTGTTAAAATAAAATTTAAAAAAAAAGTTGCCAGAAGAAGGCTAATATTTTTAACCTTTTATTAAGTAGAACATAATGTTTTGCTCATTGTTTGAGAAAAGTAATTTTAGAATACTGATTGTTCTGTAATTTAGTCTTTTAGTAATGTAAACACTTTGTTTTAGGTTAGCCTGGAAAAGAAGAACTAAAAATTTCTAATGTTTCAGAAAGTTAGTATATTTGCCTCTCCCCACCCCGAGAGATGTATTTATAGGATGTGGGGGCAGTGAGCTATATAAGAACATGGTCTCTGGACTTGGAACCTGATTCCCACGCACACTGTTGTGTAACCTTTGAAAATGCACTTAGCTTTATAAAGCTTTAGTTACTGTGTTTTTAAAATGGGAAGCAATATTTACCTCACATGGTGCCTCTTAGTATTAGGCTCTTAGAAAATAATCATTTTTATTCATGTGATCTTCAGTTTTCTAATGTCATTCCTCTTTATTTTTGAAGGATTATAAAAAACTCGAAGTATAGGAAAGATAAATGCTCTGATATGTTTTTCTTTTTTATATTCTCTTTCTAGTTTATTGTTGTAATGCTTGCTACAATAGGTTTTTGATACTTCAAGGAATAATTTTGAAGCAATGCTTCCAAAATTCAGTGTTTGTCATTTTAACTACCAGGTCTATTTCTTAAGCTTGTGAAAGAAAGAAAACCATTTGTATGGTTTTATAAAATAGATTCTCCTGTATATCTGTGAGCACCTGAAATTCATCATCAGTATAAAACATTCCTCAGTCCAATACAATTTCAGCACTAAGGCCAGTGTGATTGAAAGGTTTCACTTGTTTTAGATTGATTTCTTCCTGACAATTGCTTCATTGAATCTTACATTAAATTCATTTCACAATGTATCTTCTTAATTTTTAGGTATCATAATGTTATTGTGTTTTAAAGAACTCATATTTTATAGATATATACTCATATAATTTACAGAGGAAAGTATATGGTGTTTGAGATTCACTTCACCATATTCTGCGACGGGGGAAGAGGCATGGGCAGAGAAGGATGAAGCAATATAGCCCTACATTGACCGTTGTGGAAGCTGGGGTGATGGGCATGTGTAGAGGCAGAAAACTTTTCCCTTCTTTCCTTCTAGGCTCTTTGGACTAATAATTAAATTGACTTGAGAAAGATGAACAGGAGAAAAACAAATTTGATTTCATGTGTACTGGAGCCCTGTAAAAATATAAGACTTAAAGAAGTGACCGAAGCAGGAAGCCTTTATACCTCTTAGACAAAGAAGCAATACATTTGTGAAGAATTGTAAGACAAAAGGGTTTGGGCTTGGGGTAGTAAACTAGTGAAAAAGTAACAAGGTCTGTTTATGCAGCTTCCTCAGCCTTGAAATTCTCTGTCTCTGGGATAGTGATGCTTTCTACCCTCCTTCACCTGGGAGATTTATTTCCTGCTTTCAGCGGGACAAAGAAGGGTCAGTGTCTTCTTTGCGCCAGCTGTTTCTCAGGTAACTTTAATATAAAATAATCAATATGCCAAAGTGGCATATTTGGGGGTGGCATATTCTGCTCCCCTTTACATGTATTCTTTATCCTTTCTCTTTTGTACATTTTTGAAATGTTTTATTATTTCTTATCATCTTTGCTGCCCACCCTGCTTTGTGACTCCCTGCTCCCTATTCCTCTCACTCATCTGATCTGCGGGCTTCCTTCATATCCTCCCTTCTGCTGCCCCATGCCCACCACACTTTCACTGGACGACCACCTGCTGGTCCCTCAGTCTCTGTTCTCCCGGGTCCTGCTCTCCCCTCTCTTCACTTACCTCAGCTAGATGCTGCTGTTGCTCTCTTTTCTGTCACCTCTATCAAGGTGCATATCATACTTCACTGTAATTGCTGAACCCTGCATCTAGGCTGAGTCTCTCATTGGAGCATTATATTATCTTGCTCATGTGGTATTGGTAATACTGGCCACAGAGTGGGAGTGGGTACTGAAGAAATAATTGCTGAATGAAATACACACACACACACACACACACACACACACACACAAAACTCAAGAAAGTTACCTTTGCTTCAAATTACTCCATCCATTTTCTGTATGGCAAGTAATATCCACTGGGGAGAAGACCATCCGTGACCTTTGTGCCTCCATCAGTGACTTCATATACTCAATAAGTCAAGCATGTAGTTGTTTTTCTGTTACTTCATATTTTACTAAAGTCACTGAAAATAAGGATGAATAATAAGATGAAGTGAGAAAAGGAAACCAGAGTGAAAAGGTAGGTATTAAATTGGCAATTTTATAACTCTTTTCTTTGATGATTACTTTTGATTGGTGTTTATATCTTCACCTGAAAGCTTACTTTTTAAATGTCAGATGGTTATAGTTAGACTAGGGTTTGAAGACAAAAAAGCAAGCTGTTGTAAGGGTAGGCACACCCAGTTTTTCATCAGCACAAAACAACATGTTGACCTCTGGTATTTTTTTTATAGGTAGCTGAGATTATTTCCAAGCAAAAAATTAAACTTTTTATGAGGAGGCATAGCTGCTTTCAGAGTATTAGAAAAGCTTAGAAAAATTCCATATGCCATTCTTAAATGTAATTAGTATATGTTCCCATATTCCACATGGAATCATTATTGTAGAAGGGCAGAGAGATACAGAGATGTAACTTGCTATCATTCTAAAGCTTGTAAAAGGAAAATGATGATACTAAAAATCCGACAAGCAAAAATATGAGATCTATTTATTGTTTTTAACAAAGGGGAGATGTCATATCTCTAGAGGAAGTAATCAAGATCAGAAGTTGAAAGTTTAAAGCAAACAAACAAAAAACAAGGCATAAAATCTGCCTAGAGAGCCATAAACTATTAAAGTTGTTTACAGCACTATATAGGAAGTGAGGAAAATTTGAGTAGAAGTATGGTATAACTGGAGAAACCAGTGGGGACTTTATGGTAGTAAAATGTATTTTTACTTTAGGAGCAAAGTTGTGTTCATTTTCCCAATTATATATCACTGTATTTTATTTATGCCTTTTTTTACTCATTGGTCATTGGTGACATTATCAATAGGTCTATGACTATGTGTAAATTTGAAATAAATGTATTAGGAAAAAGCATCTGATACCAGCACATTTCATTCTTTCATTCTTAATTACTAGAATTAGATTTGGGCTCTTATTTATACTTTTATCTTTTTACAGTTTCTCATAGAAGTCTGATACTATCTCTTGCCTTCTCTTGAACCCTTCAGATGCTATTCATGGAAATTAAATTAGGCCTTCCCTGCTTCACTCTATTTAAAATTTCAACCTGCCCCCCGCTCCCACCTCAAATACCCTTTAACCTGTTCTAATTTGTTTCCAATGCCCTCAGCATTTTACGTGTATAATATTATTGATGCATTTATTGTGTTAATTGCTTACTGTCTGCCTTCCCCTACTTAAGAGTGCGGGTTATCATTTATTTTCTTGTGTGGTGTATGCCAACAACCTAAAAAGGCACCTGTCATGTAGTAGGCACTCAAGAAATGTTGGTTGATGAATGAAAGAATGAATTACTAATAATAGCTAAAAATTAAGTACTCTACTGTATACCAGTTGCACATAGAAATTAAACAGCTTCATACTTGCTAGCTAATAACTTACATGCCTAAATAGTTCTATTGCAGAAATGTGGCAGAGTTCAAATACCAGCACAGGCAGTCCTGTTTTCCAAGCATGATCTTACCTGTTATGCTAAGCTTTCTAGACATGGCCCAATGGGGAGAAAGTACATGTTTTTATAAATAAATAGTTTTCAACTCTTTTAATTTCTCAGCACACTTGAAAAGTCATGCCCCACACACCTTGAAAACAGCGGCTTGCTAGGTAAGGCTTCAGAGGTAAGAGAGGGTCAAGGGCAGTTTTCTGCAGGCTAGCTGCATGCCCTTTCTTACTGTCCTCAGACGTCACTCTTGACAAACACCACCTTGATTTGACTTTGGAAAGTCACCAATTTCTCAAGATTTTAGGTTCCTTTTTCTAAAATGTAGGTTTTGGACTATAAGCTAACAAATATCTTTCTCTCTCCAAATTCTGTGGTTCTAATTTCTGTGCTATGATGTACAAGTAAAGTATTGACAGTAGAAAGAGAAAAAAAAAAAAGGCCTTTTCCTGTACCTTATGCTGATCAAGCCTTTGCTATATTTGAACTTTAGTAGAAATTGCACAGGATTCCTCAGTGAAATAGAAATTAAATAAAAGTTCAAAAAGAGATTGAAGATAGAAAAATAATGGCTTTTCCAAAATCTATAATGGCCTTTGGGTTTTGCAATAATGCTGGATTCTAATGGCAAGAACTCTTAAAAATTCTGCCTCTTTGGCATACCTAACACATTTCCCCTTCAGAATGTGAGCTGCTCTTCCTTTGTTTTTGTTTTTTAGCCTAGATCATTTTTCTCCTACTTTCTTGATGTGGATGAACTATATAACTCCTGACCCAAACCCTCTGCTTTATCTTTCTATGTTCACTTGAGGAGATTGTTCCCTTCCCAGATTTTCACAGTTACCTTAATTATTTCAAAATCTCATCAATCCTGATTTAACTACACCATCATCTAAAAACAAAGCAAACAAGCAAAAAAAAATTTTAAAAAAAGTCTTTATGAAGCCCTCATACACTCCTAATGAAAAATAAAACGGTACAGCTTCTTTGGAAATCAGACTGGCAGTTTCTCAAAATTTTACATAGTGTTTACTATATGACCCAGCAATTCCACTTTTAGGTATATATATTCAAGAAAAATGTAACTTATGTCTGCACAAGAACTTGTATAGGAAGGTTCATAGCAGCATTATTCATAATAGTCAAAAAGTGGAAATGACCCTCAAAATCCATCAATTGATGAATGATATAAAAATATGGTATTTTTAATGGAATATTATTTTGCAACATAAAAGAATGAAGTACTGATTTGTACTACCTGAAAAAATTAAATTGAATAAAGGAAGTTGAGCACAAAAGACTATGTTTGTTTTTTATTTACCTGAAATTTACCAAACAGGTAAATCTATAGAGATGAAAAGCAGATGAATAGTTGCCTAGAACAGGAGTTGGAATGAAATGGGGAGAGACTGCTCATAAACAGGCTTCCAGTTTCTAATGGTTTCAAGTTGATTGTGGTAGAAGTTGCACAAATCTGTAAATATACTAAAAATGCTGAATTGTATACTTGAAATGGGTAAATTGTATGATAAGCAAATTACATATCAGTATAGATATTTCACATAAATGCATACATGTAAACATATGTATGTAGATATATGTGCATATATAAATACATACAGTGACATCTTTGTGCAAATGTATCATTCACCTAGACTAAAATTTGAATAAAATCTAACTCATAAGCTTCCCACATTGCCATTATTCTTCTAGACTCCTAAGCAGTAAACCAAGAAACTTTTTTCTCCCCCTTTTTAATTCTTTGTAATTATTTTTGAAATCTATCAGTAAAAAGTGCTTATTTCTTTGGTAATTAGTTTGTAGGAAATTAAAGGTAAAATGACAGGTGAACAGTAGCACCAGGAAATTTTAGTGGCACCTAAAATGCATATCCTATAAATTAATTCTTTAAAATTTAAATTCTGCAACACAAAATAATTAAGAACAAGAGTATATAGATGAATTTTAAACTGGGGATATATTTCTTACAAGAAACAAAGATCACAGAATATAACTAAAGTGTTATTTTCAGTATATCTAACTCTAAAGAGGTAGGAAAGTCAGAGTCAATAACTAATAATTACAACAATAACAATCAAAAAAGTTTAATGACAGATATCAAGCAAGTTCATAAATTTCATTCAAAATGGGGAAAACAGAATACTTAAACAATGAAATATCCTTACAACCAAAATATAGAAAACTTCAAAAAACAGTTATTTTTCCTATTTACTGAAAGGCAATTCAAACAAAAGGCAATTCATTTAAAATATATGAAGACAAACTATATTAAATGTTTATTCTGAAAATTATAGAAGTAATGTAGTTCTAATAACATCTCAATATGACTGTTTTGCTTTAAAATTTAGAAAAGAATGCAATAAAATTCAGAAGGAAAAATAAGCAGATATGTATCTTTTTAATTTGAAAAAGTAAGGGCAAAAATAAATACAGCACATCACATATTTAGATACATAAAGCTGCAGTTACAAGGACCAGGCAAGACTAGTAGAAGACAATCATGGTGGAAAATGTGCCCAAATTTTAAAAATATGTGTTTTTGATGCTTTTTACCTCCCTATGCTCTTTTTGAACTGATTATATTTTTTATTGTTGAAGATTATTCACCATAAAGTTTAAGAGAAATGTTTATGGAAGTTATTTATGGTTTTAACTGGAGTTTATTATTACTATTATTTTGCAGTTATTCATAATGTTCTTTCTTTATTTGCTGTCTGTGTGCTGCTAGGTGGGGCTGTGTACCCACCCAGTTGGTTGCTTGTCTGATGCCTTCCAGTACTGATGCCTACAGGTTGGTGGGCGGGACCAGGTTTCAGTACTAATAGGCTGGAGGGAAGGTTCCAAAATGGCACTTACCAACACCAGTGTCCACATAGTAGAACAAGCTCCTAAAAATGGCTGCCACCAATGTCTGTGTCTCCAAGGTGAGCTTCAGGTGCCTCCAGCCACTTCTGCAGGCTTTCCAAGGTCAACTGATGGGTCTGACCCACGCTCCTTTCAAATTACTCCTTCTGCCCTGGGTCCTGGAACATGTGAGATCTTGTATGCCCATTAGAAGTGGAGTCTCTATTTCCCACAGCCCTCTTGCTCTCTCTACAGTAAGCTCCTTTTGGCCTTCAAAGTCAAACATGCTGGAGGTGTGTCTTCCCGGTACAGGTTGGGGAGCCTGAATGGGGGCTCAGGCCCCTCACTCCCTGGGGAGAACCTCTGCAGTTGTAATTATCCTCCCCCGTGTGGGTCATCCCCCAGGGGTACGGGTCTTGACTATAGACCAGAACTCCACCCCTTCTACTGGTCTCGTTGTGGTTCCTTTTTTATATTTTGAGTTGTGGAAGATTTTTCCTGCTGGGTCCCGGTCTTGGCTGTCAATAGTTTGCTCTGTAAGTAGTTGTAATTTTGGTATGCCCATGGGAGGAACTGAGTTTAGGGTCTTCCCACTCCACCATCTTGGCCAAACTCCTTTTTCAGTCATTCTTAAAGGGGAGAAGGTGGAACTTTGAGAGACACTGAATATTTTTTCAAACTATGCAGACCTTTCCCCATATTCCCATATGCCCAACCTGATAAAGAGCAGTTACTGCTCTGAGAATTATTGCCTCATATTTATCTATTTGTTAGTTAGCCTTAGTTAGAAATAGTGCCTATTAAAGTAGGTTTTATTACCCTTTATGCATTTCTGTGGAGATAAATGTGTGCATACCACTGATCTAAAGTAAAACAGAAATCTTTAAGGATTGGATTGATGTAATCAATCAACAACATTCTCCATAATTCCTAGTTTTTATTCTGTAGGTTAGAAATTTCAGTCACCAAATTGAAATCCATTACTGCATTTCTCACCTTTCTCTAAGACTTAGAATCCAAGTCAGTTTCTACCACCGTGACTTTCCCTGCCATACCTCTTCCTGCAGTTTGGTGGATTTCTCCTTGGAGAGAGAATGGAAATGATGGCACACCAAGTTCAGGACGTGACTACCAATCCTCCCCACCCCATTCCACTGGCTCTTTGATATCCCCATTCCCCTCAAGGGACTGCACACTGGTCCTGTGCTGCCTACAGTATCTGTGTTGAACACTCTTGAAGTTACATGCTTATCCTGAGAAAAGAAACACGTGTGGCATTTTAAAGGGACTGTTTACTTCATTCTGAATGTCGGGGTGACAGTTCTAAAAGCAGTTGCTTGTCAGAGTTTAATCACTAAATCTATACACATTATTTCCAAGTTTAGTGTACCTTCTTTGAGACAAATATTATGACAGATGAAAGCACTTCAAATTTGGAATCAAATGCTAGCCTTGCTATGTACTAGCTGCATGTTAGTTACATAAGCTCTGCTTGTTTCTTTGATTTTAAAATATGTAGACTAGCATAGTACCTGCCTTTAAATTATTATAGTGATATTGGCTGCATAAAAGGAGATGATGTATGTTTGAATGCATAGTGGTTATTATATGGTGAAAGCCATGTTCCTTGATTAGACATGAAATCAATATTGTTTTATATGCTGAGGTTCTTTTCAACCAGTATAGAGTGAAAGATTCTTATTTTCATTTTACATGATTGATAAAGTTTCAAACCAATTCATTTGCAATGCGGTGACACTGGACCTTAAAAATAAAAATGCATTTGCAACCAAGTTTGCAACATAGGTAAACATCAGATGTTTTTGCAATTAAGATAATCTGAAGTTTTTAATAAGCTATATTACACATGGACTGCTAACAATGCATAGTCACCGTCTTACCTCTTTCATAATGGTGCTTTTAGTATTCCACTGAAACATGGCCAGTGAATGCACAATATTCTTAGTTACCATTATGAGGGGCTCTGTATATTACAGCCTCTCCACTGTATCTGCTGTTAGCTAGAAAAATGCTAGGAGCAACAGCAGCTACTATCAACAGGGAGCCATATTAATTATTTGAAATGTGCCTCATAAGAGGAATCAGCAGAGTTTATTACAAGTCGAATATTACTTGAAACGGGAAGGTTACTCTAACTGTTATCATAATCTATGTGTCATTAACTTTCCTTGTTTAGGAAAAGAGATTAACACCCCTGTAAATTGCTATAGTAAATATATAAAGTATAACTGCATATTCCCATTGTAGAAAGAAGGTAGTGGGTTTTCTACTTGTACCCAAACCTTTTTATATAAAGTAGGTTTAGAAATTGAACTCTAGTTATGCTTTCTTGCCTCAAAATCCTAATTGCTTGCTGGATCATAGGTATACAAACTATATAGCTACTTTGAGCATTAGAAAATCTGTTTTTAAGCTGGCTTTTTTTTTTCAGTCAGCATTTTGGCCTTCAAATCAACTTTAACACTTTTTTAACTCATAAGACAGAAAGTGTATTATTGCAGATATGTATGTGAGCTGGCAAAGTGCTTTGCAAAAAACAGAGAATGAATCCATCTACCTGTGTTTTACATTGTGGTTAGTTACTATTTTTTCATCAAATATAATCAGCAATAGGAGTAGTTTTCTTTTCAAATACAAGTAAAAAATACTTAAAAAGCAAACTAAATCATAAAAATAAAGTGTAAATTCACTAGGATCGTAAAGTTGTCTAAATAAGTGCTATTCATAGTGTAATCTGACGTAGAGGACAGTCTGCAGATTCTTTATTACTGATCTGCTGTGAAGTAAAGGCAGAAAGGAAGAATGTTTACAAACACTTAAAGTAAATTGATTGAGTACTTAATTGCTGTTTAATCTGACAATGAAACCAAGGTTTTGTATTTGGCATGTCTTTGTTTTTAATTTTTCCACGTCATTTTTCTTGTCAGTCATTTTTATTGTATTTCTTAAAGTTTCACTCTACAATAAATTTGAGATTTAACAACAGCAACAACAAAACTAGATGGTTTGAGGACTGATTTAATTGGTTGATGTTTAGATGGCACACAATGATTCTATGTTTGGATAGATCTGCCTGCACTCTGTAATGGCTATTAATTCAGCGTGGAGAGAGATGATGTGACATCATAAAAAAAAGTAAAAGACATAATGTCTTCTTAACATTTATTTTTGGGTCCACAGGGCAGGCACATCATGGACAGGTATCGTACATCTCTCCACCAATTCACCTTGACTCTGAGCTAGAGAGACCCCCTGTTAGAGGTGAGTTGCTGTTTTCTTTTTTTATTTAAAGGAAAAGAAACTCTATTCATTCCTTGATGAAGGCCTTGATAAATGTGTATTTTACAGTGCACTGCCTGTTTACAAAACAGGAGGAAAATGGTATGTCAGGAATATGATAACAGAAAGAGTAAGTCTTCTTTATAGACTAAGATGGGAAATGTTGTTCTGAGAAATGTTGGTAAACCAACAGAAGAAATAGGGATCCACGGTGGAAGACTAGTTGAAAATCAGCCTAGATTTAGAGATGACCAGATAATCATTCCTTTTTTTTGGAACTGTCTTCTACTACTATCCTTTTATTTTATTTTTTAAAACAAATTGAAATATCTTAATCTGAGTCACACTGACAATTTCCTTGCAGAGTGATATTTTATGTTATATTGTTATTCTATTTAAAAGTCATTTTAGTATTGATATGATAATTTAGCTTTAAAATATATAGATTAAAGTTATATATTTAAATTGATGCCATCTGTGTAAAGATTTTTAAAAATAGCCAGTCATACAAAATAGGAGTTAAAAGTAACATTTATTATCTCATAATCTAAATATAGAATGTATCTTTCTGCTTTAAAAAATAATTAGTGATTTTTTAAATGTTTTGTAATGTTCAGAGTGATGTAAAGTAGACACGACTTTTGATTTTATAAATACCAAATATCCAAATTTAAATTTAATTAAATTTAGTTAATTTTTTGGTTTAAAGTAATACAGTATATTTTCTTTAAAAGCTTTTATATCTGACTTCCATGAGCATGTTTTCTGTACGTGCTATTTCCTCTTCTAGGAGTCTCTTACCTTTTCTACCCAATAAGTTTCTACCAGTGTTTCAATGCTCTGCTTATCTTCAGTTCCTCCGTTAAGCCTTCCTACACTGTGTGCTAGACAGGAGCTAAGTGCACGCTTCTGTCCTCCAAATATCTCCGGTGCTTGCCTCAGTGATTACACCTAAAACATTGCATTTTATTTTTTAGTGTGCTTGTTTCCTTTTCTCTTCTGTAATGTCCTTGAGGGCAAAGAGGACTATAATTATTATTTCTCCTCCAGCCACTGGTCTGTGCTTGGCCCATAATAGGAACTCACAATGATTTCTGTCTAAGTGACTGAAAGTGAAGGTGACAGCCTAGATTCTGAAGGATGCATCCTCATTTTTCAAGAAGAAAACAGCAGGGACAATTAGAGAATCTCACGAAGAGGAAGCAGAAAAAACTATGGTTATATGAAGGTTGTGGTATTTTTCAGGGAATGTGCTGGGTGCACAGTAAAATGGGCGTAGTTCTAGAGGAAGAGACTGGAAAGATGTAATGAGGCAGATTGTGGAAGATTCTGTATCACATGCCAAGGAGTTTGTATTTTATCCTCAGAAAAAATCATGAAATATTTTTAATTTTTAAAAAAATTTTCCCAAGTTAGTAGAATGTTACATCATAACATTATCAGTTCTTGATATGAGAAAAATACCTCTGAAGTCAGTGTAGATGATGAGAGATTGGCAGAGGGAAGCTGTTTCAGTAATCCAGGTAAAAGAAGAGTGGGAAATTAGTTAGAACTGTGTTGGCGGCAATGTCAGGGCCTGAGAAATATTTTGAAGAGATGTGGCATTGACTGAACAGATACAGGGGAAAGAGCAGAAATGCTTCTAAGATTTCTATATTGATTAACTGCTTGGATGCTTATGACATAATTCCTCATCATGAGGAATAGATGAATTTTAAATGGATGCCTTGTTTTAGACATGTTAATGCTTAGTAGAATGTTGTTCCTGTCAAAGGTTTATGCAAATTGATGGCTTTAATTTAATTCTTCACGTGATCCCAGTATGATTTGAAAAGAGTACTGTACAATCATGGATAGGATAGTGTAGTAATCTACTCTAAAAGTCAGTGGCTTAAAACAAGAAACATTTTTATAGTTCTCAGAATTCATTGAATTATATCTGTGGTGACTTGACTGAGGTTGGATGTTTAGTAGTTAAGCAGGCTGATGGATTTTTCAGGGGAGAAAACTCACTTACATGTTTGGTTGGTAGTCACCTTGATGTCATCTGGGGTGATGGCCATATGGCTGTCACCTTCCAGCCCACTAGCCCCTGCTCATTCCCATTGTGACAGGATTCCTACCAGTAAATAGGAACATCCCAAAGTTCAAATATTGTTCAAGATTCTGCCTGTGTCTTGTTTGCTGTGTCCCATTAGCCAAAGCCAATCACATAGCCAACTCCAGACTTAAGAAATAGACTCCATCTCTTGATGGAGGAACCACAATCCAGAGGACCATGGATACAGGAAGGAGAGGAATTTGGGCCATTTCAACCAACCATAACTAGGCAGACAAAGAGTAAAGTAAATTTAGAATGAAATAAGACAAACACTGAGTGGTAAAATGAAGGGCTTTAGAGCCGATAAACTTAAACTGGGGAGTTCTAGACCTTTCTTATCTTTAGTTTCCTTAACTACTACACAGAAGATCAGAAATAAGAACTCCACAGTGTCTTTGTGAGGATTAGGGGTAATATAGAGTCTGGCATCTGGTAGGCCCTAGATAAAATGTGGCTGTTACTATGTACTTGCGGGTTTGCTGCTGTGGCATATGGGAAGGAAGACCTGCCAGGCAGTCAGGCAGCCCTGCATGACCTGAAGCAGCTTCTGTCTGTCACCTGTAAAACAAGGATAATGTCACCCTGGCATGTTTATAGGGATGATTAAGTGAAATAGTTAGTGTCAGGTTCCTGGCAAATACCTAACATAAAACTAGACCCTAAAGAGTTAGTAGGTAGGTAGGCATTATCAAGAGCTTCGCTTTAAAATACCATCTTAGTAAAAGTAGTCATGGTATTGACCTGTGAAAAATGAGTCACTAGAATCCAACAATGATCCGTGCTTGATATTTGCCTCCAATTGTGCTCTCTATGTTAGAATGATTGTCTTGTTAACTTGTAGTTCTCACATTGTTCCTCTACATGCACTGACCCAAAGACCCTTCTAAACTGGTCTGTGATTAATACAATTGCAGTTATAGTTATTAGCTCATTATATAGTTATATATTTTAGTAACCTTACAGAATAGCAGCAAGCTACCAAATAACTTTGAATAAAATGTTGAAATCTATATTTCAAAGTAGCTGAAGTATGTAAATTCAGTGACACTGATGTGTAAATTTGTAAGATTCTGTTCTTTAAATCTAATGTGATCATACATGACATTTGGTCACATAATTTATGCTTCTGATAACTTTATATACATTCTTCAATTTACAGATTTTGCTACTGAATAAGGGTGTAAATTTCAATAGTTTACTAGTGCATTAATGTCACAATACGTTACAAGGTAATTAACCAGAGCTGCCACTATAAATAGAAAAATAGTCATAGCCCTCACTATAAACTACTTAATAAAAATAAGACCCTGAATCAGCATTCACCATTATAGTAATTTTTCTTGCCATACGTCTCATTAATCAGGACTTAAAAAAATTAGCTTCATCTAGAAGCACTATTATTTTTAAACCTTTCATTATTAAAAGAAGTTTGTTACAATTTTGTACTTAATTTAATGGGATTGATTATATATTTCTGTATGCAAATAAATTCTACATGCTTTTCGACATATTTCCTAATTCTGTATATTATAATTAGAAATGAAAGCCTACTTTGGTAATTTTGTAGTAGATTTGTAAATAAGCACCACAGATTTCTTAGCAGGGCTCATTAGGAGTTGCAGTTCTGAAGGACACGTGTCCTCACCAAGGATCCTTTCTCCCCAACTTATATTTTGCTTCCTAATTTCTCACAAAATACCCTACCCAGGAATCATGTCTGTATTACAGGCAGAATGACTCAATGAAGGTGTTTGGGTGGGATTTGTTTTGGAAGCTGAATCGGAACCCTAAGCAGAGGTGAATATTTAAATGCAGATATATCAGTCAAGGGCATATCTTCAGTTGAAACTCTGTTTTGTCTTGGTTTTGTTTCATTTCATTGTTTTTCTATACACTTTGTTGACAGCCTCAGCAGCCAGTGATAGAGCACTACCTGTGAATTCTTCCCATCACTAGGAATTTAGATAAGTTCCTGTCAGTAACCAAGGAAAGACATTAACTTCTGAAAAATGTCCTCCATTTATATTGCTAAGGATGATATTTTGAATATTCTGCTAAATAAAAATTTGACAGTTATCAGATATACTTCACCTTCCAATATGGAAAATCACTCATAATAAAGCTGATGAAAACTATAGTGTATTTATTTTGTACAGTATTTTGTATAATCTTCTTTTAGGTAAGGTCTTATAATTTGATCAGAAATCTAATACTAAACACTAATTTGTACATTTGCTAATTGTTGACAGTTACAGTTTCTACTCCAAGAAAAAGCTAAAATATTTGGGCACATTTGAAAAACTGCATCTATTTTTTAAGCTGTTTTTCCTATAATAAAACGAGTAATATAAACATGATTCCAATGGCAGATAATCAGTGAACTAGAATAATGCCAGGCGTTATTCTGTGTGCAAACTGAATTATATTCAGCAATCTACACACCAAAAATATTTTTTTTAAGATCAAAATAAACATGATCCTGCCTGGGGCATCTGTATTAAAAATAGGCTATAGCCAAAGATTTAGCATCACAAATTTTAGACATTGACACACAATATTATTTAGTGAAATATAAAAACATTTTAAATTGATTAAAATGAAATAGGAGCAAGATGCCTGGCATTCTTATTGAGGAGTCTCCAAGCTTATTGTTTAATATGCTATGGTGGTGTTTTTCTAACTTACCTAGTTAGTTAGCAGATATCATGTGGTGGAACATAATTCTGTATCTTTATCCACTCTTAACCCGTGGTGACAAAAATTAAACTTGCATATAACAGAGTGCTTTGACCATGTTAAACACCCTTTTCCTACACTTGCAAGTGCCAAACATTGTTTTGCTCTGTTTAAAATACTCTGAACACCTACAAGATAGAAGCTTAGTGTATAGCTTGTTATTATTAATGGTAAACACCACTCCCATTCATTAAGTATTTATCTTGTGTCAGACACAGGAAAAAATATTTTATACACATTATCTCCTTTAGTCTTATAAGAATCTTACCACTTTTTTCATTCAGACTTCCTTATCATTATTCCATTTCTAGCATCAAGCATACTACTATAATACTATATAGTAATAATTGAATTTGGGTTGAATTTAGTTGAAGCTAAATTCTAAACTTGATAGTAAAATGTACTTTTTATTCAGTATTGTTAGGAATATGCATGAAGATTTTGTAAGTTGTAACATACTTTAGAAATATAAATTATTGTTTAAAAGCCAACATTTATTATTTGAAATAATTTAGTACATTCCTGCAGGCCCCTTGTGGAATATAAAATTCATGTGTTGAGAATAATTATTCCAGAGAGTAGTGTGATGTGGTACTTTATCACATTAGGTTCCTAATGGGCTTGTCTTGGTGATCTCTCAGTGAGCCTGAATGAGAAGAGAGCTTGTCTGAATTCTGCTTCCCTACTGGCTGATGGAAAGATATTCTTAAAATTCAAAAGGTATTAAATAGAAGCGTGATACTGTTGTAACCTGAACAGTCACCTTCAGATTCGGTGTGCTTGATGGCAGATCCAGTGAAAATGATCCTTGACTAGAGTAGGATGGTTCCTCCGTGGAGCTGTTATTCAGGGAATAGGGATGTCTCCAGGATTAGGATGTCTCTAAGAAGCTGTGACCAGAGCTCAGTTCTCTGTACTTCACACCTCCGTACAGCTCTCCACCGCCAAGCTCTCTGTGTCCCCTCCTAAGACTGCTCACTGGCCCAGCTCTCCACAGATTGCTGCCTTAGATTCCAGTACTCCTCTTTGTCTTATTTTGGTTTTAGTCTCACTCAGACAAATGGGAGCATAGCTGCTTTAACTTGTTCAGGGAGAAAACATTTAGTATTTTCTAAATGCCACTACTTTTTTACAGTGAGATATTGCTAGTCAATAATAATAATAACAAGAATAATAGCTAGCATTGATTATTCAAATTAACTTTAAATCATATGTTCAAACTAAAAATTACCTATATGATTCCCTGTCTCCCAGTCCCCAAAGACAGCCAATCATAACATTCTTCGGGATATTTCAATAATTACCACCTTTTTGAGTTGACATGATATGAACACTTACTATTTATACTTAAGATTTGTGCCGAGCTGTTAAGCACTTGACATGAATTATTTCATTAATTTCTTGAATCCCATGAATAAGTTAGTGTTATTTTGATAACTTGTGAATGAAAAAACTAAGACATCGAGAGTTTTTTTTAACTTCATAAAGTTCAGGCAAGTGTAAAGTATTGGAGCCAGGATTCAAACCCAAGCATCTATAAAATCTGGTCTGGCAGTTTTTCATTTGTACAAAAGAAACTGTGACTTAATTTCCAAAACTCCCTCCTATAGCAAGTAATTAGTAATGAAACATTACCAGCAAAGGATGGGGCATATGACCATCCGGAGTATAGTATGCTTTTTAATTCCTCACTGTTTCCATTATTCATCTCAAGAACACAATATGGCACAAGCAGTGTGAACACTTATGTACATATTGCCCAGTGACAAATGTTTTGTGTGTCTATTGTCTTTTTTTATAAAAATAGGATATCTTTGTTCTACTACCATTCTGTTACCTTTTACTTTTTTCATAAAATGTCTTAACGGTTTTTCACAAAAGAGATACCTAAAATCATACCACAAAAAAGTAAGTCAGACATTCTTACAATGTTTCACAAATTGTATATAAATTAATGTACTAAATTTTTTATACTTTATTTGTGATAAAATGTTCTGTTTTTGTGTTTTTCAGTATTTTCTCTGCAAAATGGTTATTATTTATAGAATCACCAGAAAGTTATTTTTCTACCTGTATACTCAAAATAATTGCCTTACTGCCAGGAGCAGACAGCTGGCTTATAGCTGTGTGTCAGGCCACCACCAGAGCCTGAGATGGGGTGAAAAAGGAGTCAACTTGACCTCCAAATATAACTGTCACCTGCATCCCCACCTGCTGAATGCCCACAGCTGCAAGGTTCCGATTTTTTGATGCGCCCACACAACACATGCATACACACACACATACACCACTCAGGAGTAGTACCTTCTTTAATATAATTCTTACTTGACAATAGATTTAGAAGATAGGTATGATAAAAATAAAATGTACAGTAAATCCTCAGTATTCAAAGTATCTTTTAGAGTCAATTGCCTGAGATTAGATAAGATCTCTTTTCTCTAGATTCATCTTTTATACGTGGATGGAAGGAGTTGAGACTATTACAGATAAAACATCCTCCTACACATCACTATCACAAGAATGAGGAGAGTGAGGATCTTGTTTCCTTAGCTTTAAAAGGCATATGCTTCTGTATGGGAAGCGCTGACTTTGAGTATTGTCCATCCCATAATACGCCAAACAGCATTGCCTTCTAAAAAGCACTTGGCTCCCTCAATACTAAGAAGCACTTTTCTCTTTGTTAGTTATAGCTCTGGGTCCAGCAATTATTTCTAGTTCTTAGGAGACGAGCGAAAAAACAACTTCCCTCACTGAAACTAGGTTCTCCTATTAAGTTTGGCATCAGATTCTCTGGGATAGAATCACAAGGAGGTATGCAGCTTCAGTTCTAATCCTTGGATTTAATCCTAGTAACCTGAAATTGCTAACTATATGATCATGGACAAATCCCATAGCCACAGCAACAACCTCTTTCCCAAGATTGTTTAATTATTAAATCCCAAATATGCTACTATATGTGGATGTGCTTCAGACCCTATGGAATGCTATACAAATATTGTGTAGTATAATTTAGCAGCAACACTCTATTGCTCTAGTCTAAAACTCAGTGTAGCTCATACATAAGATCAAGAAAATGAGTCCTCAAGAGAGTTTGCAATGTTTTCAACCTCCTTAAATCCTGTTGGCTTAATTATGATACTGTTTCATGTTTAAAATAATGATATTTTCCTTGTGAATGTCTGTATATTTAAAAATCGTGAACATGTATCAGACAATAAGATTATACCACAGCTTTTCTTTGTGCTCTCCTGAAAGAGTAACTTTCATTCAATGTTCAACAAATATTTTATGTACAGTTGCATTTTGTGCATGGGTTAGATTCTGAAGTTAGGGGGTAAAGCTGAAAAAACAAATAACAAAACCCACCTTGAAGAGCCCTCAAAATTATCTATAAAATAGAGTTTTTACAGTAATGGTTTATTCCTCAATATTAGAAAATATGAATAAGAAATACCCCAAACCTCTCTGGACATGGAGGTACTTAGTGATGAGTGATGTAGGGAGGCTTAGAACCAAGGGAACATATCTCAGCAACCCTAGTCACTCTAGGTCATCAGCTCATTGGAAAATGGAAAATGAAATCCTCCCTCAAATTCTTTTTGAATATATATAGTAGAATTTATGTCAAATTAATTTTAATGTAACTATAATATAGTGAGTGCTTACCATATGCCAAGCTTACTCTACAGGTGACGGGCAATACATGATGCACAAGAGAGAAAAGCTGGACTTTACCTAGGAGTGGAGGAGGTGAACAATAGATCAGGTATAGGTTGAACAATCAAGATTATGAATAGGCGATGATTAGAGGTATAAAGGAGATACGTAAGGTGGATGGTCAAGGAAAACCACTCTAGAGTGGTGACTATTGAGCTGAACAGTGAAGAATGAAAGTGAGTTAACCAAGATTAAAATTGAAGGATAGTATAATCAAAGGCCCTGACGTACAAAAGTCATGGTGTGTTGATTCATTTGTTCACTAAGCAGATATGGATTAGGACCTAACCTGTGCCAGGTATTGATGAAACTGTGCATTTTACAAGTCTGTCAAGACTTCTCATGAAACATACGCTCCAGACAGGTGAGAAAAATAATAAATGAATAAAAAAATTAACACGTAAGTGGACATAATAATTCTGAAACATAGTGAGAGGCAGGACTGGAGATAGAGGTGGAGTATTTAGGCAGGATTCATCATGCAGGGCCTTTTTAAGGAAAAACCAGAGCTGGACAGTAGTTAAAGTGGTAAAAAGAGATTTTTGTTGTTGTTGTTCAGACATATTGCAGTAGAGGAATAAAGACCTCAGTATAAAAGGGGCTCAACTCCAAATACAGCCCAAACCAGTGGAAATTTATAGCCAAGGAACAGGGCAGAGGTCACTGAATGTAAAATTACTAAAAGGAAACATTAGAGTGAGGGGGATTGGAGCCAAGTCGATAGGATTCTTGCTGAAGTCTAGCCAGGGTGGTCAGACATCACCAAGGAAACGGTGGAAGGTGAGGAATCAGACCAGGTACGGAGATCAGATATTGAGGGTGAGGGATTCTGGTTACACTGACGTAGCAGGGTCCTTGCTAAAACTGGATGTTACAAGGACATGCACAGATGGACCTGAAAGGAGGTTCAGGAGTCTAATTAAAGTTTGGTCTAGCAAAGAATCTTTGTCAGCCTTGTAGGCCATAAAAGGATTTTGGGTATTATCTTAAGAGCTGTGAGGATCCCTGAAGAATTTTTACATCGAGTACTGCTGTTACCCCAGCAGGTAAAGACCCTAGTTCTTGTCATACCCAAAAGATGAGTTTACAGTCGGGAGACAGTGCACTGTGTAGTGAAAGACTTTAAAAGATGTATTTAAAAAAGGAGAAGTACACGTCCAGGAACGGGAGGCGGGCTGACCCAAGGGAAATAAAACGGGGGTTTCTGTCTCCCCTTCTCTTATAAACCTCACTTAGAGATGGTCTCTCTCTCTCTCTCTCTTTTTTTAAAATATATATGTATTTATTGAAGTATAGTTGGTTTACAATGTGTCAATTTCTAGTGTACAGCACAATACTTCAGTCATACAGGAACATGTGTATATTTGTTTTCATATTTTTTCACTATAAGTTACTACTAGATATTGAATATAGTTCCCTGTGCTATACAGTATGAATTTGTCTCTTGATTGATTGATGGCTCTTGACCCTGGAATGCTTAGTCATGTTTCTCCCCTTTTGCGCGTGTCGTTACCCATTCTGTACATGGGAAAACTCATGGTGGGTGGGGCTAAACCACAATGTTAATTATAATACGATGAGCATTGGGTCATGTCTGGTTAAGTCCTTTCTGCTACCGCACAGTCATGACTGTTGGGTTCTAACTGGCTTCTTGCTGGCACTCATTTAGAAGAAGTAAAGTCCCTTTATCCTGGAGGTGGGTATAACACCATCTTCTGGACCATCCTCCACCAGTCTGCCCAGTGCCCCCACTTATCTAACTACCTAACACTACATGATCTGATTTTGACTTTTAAAAGATGGCTATAGCTACAGAGTGGAAAATGGCATAGAAAGAGGTAACTTCAGTCATACTGGTGTGGCCTTTATTTAAATTTCATTAGAGAATGCCCTCCTGCCACTTAAATTTTCCGAAGATTCTCTTTCCTTCTTTCCCTTCCACTTTCCACATTACTGGCCTTTGGGTAATGTATGACTTCTCTGATCCAGAAGTAGCAGACGAATTTGGAAACTGCCAAATTCAGATTGCTGTGGGACTAGATGCTGAGCCCTTTAGAAGCAGTACCTGAGGGAACACATGCCTGGATTCCAACAAATGCCCGGGGGGGTTACAGTCCCCAAGGGAAGAAGGGCATTAGCTGCTATCAGATAACCAGTGAAAACACTGTGTTTGCTGTGTGCTTGCTGGGCACACTGTATACCGATTCTGTTAAAGAAGAAGAATAGTCTTAGACTCTTCTTGGCTGTTGATTGCTAAGCTGTTACTCTATTGATCAGGTTAGTCTGCGTTGCCTTTGGAACTGGGAAAGTTTTCAGTGCCCACGGTTGATACGGTGCGAACTGGGAAGAAAGAAGCTGGAAAAAGAGCTTGTTGCTGAGATGTTTGTGTACTAAACCTAGCAAGTCAGTTATCCTATAGAAACCACAAAGGACTTTGAGGACAGAAGGCATTAATACTTACACTTTTTTACATAGAAATGTTGACTCCAGTGCTTAGGATGGATTGGGAGCAAAGAGAATTGGTGGTAGGCTATTTCAAGAAAGATTCTTGAGAACACAAACTTAAATACAGTAGCAGTGGGAGTAAAGAAGACTTGATGGATTCATGGACATTGCAGTTAAAGCTTAATTCGGCATGGTGATTGGTTGGATCTATTGAGAGAAAAAAAAGATAATTCCTTGGTCTCTATTTTGATAATTTGGGTAAATATTGATACTGTCCTGGAAGACAAGAGAAGTTCATGCTCAACCATTATTAAGCCTTTGAAAATACATGTAACATGAAATATGATTGGAAATCATTTCCTTTCAGTCTGTGGGAGATGTGAAAAATAATTTCAGAGGTGTCTGAGACCTTTAGCCTTTTACAAGTAATTGAATTGGCCCTTTGGTCACCAGGTGGTTAGTTATCCCAAGATGTAATTTATTTAGAAGAGTATGACTTGTGGATTTATGTGATACTGAGTCTGATAAAGTTCTTTCCTGGGACCTGAAAGGCATGCCTGCCAGACTTTATTTAGGTTTTAATGAATGAATAAATGAAGCCAAGGCTACAGAGTAAAAACCACCGCTGCTCACCAAATGGTCCGTGCCTTTCCTTTGTTTCACTCTTTGAACATTTGTACTTCTTCATTTCAAATGCATGTGCTCATTTGAGAGGGCACCTCAGGGCATACTTGTTTTTTTGTTAGAAAAAAACATTCTTGAAGACAGAACACAGAGCATACAGGCTGCACTGCAAGTGCATAAAACCTGGAATACCAGATGGAAAATGCCTTAGCCTTATACTTCTGATTTTTTGAAGTTGAAAAAAAAAAAGATACACATTCAAATTTTCTTCAGTTGTTTTTTCCTGTTATATAAGAATGTGATGTTAATATCTCAAAGAACATGGGTTTTTAGAAGAAAATCCTCAGAATTTTGAAACCAACCCCCCCAAAAAATTGGTAGTATATTTTTCTTTATAAAATCTACTCAGCTAAAATATTTTCTGGTAAGTTTAAATACATATGAATTAATGCTCTGGAGAATTTCTTAGTTGAGTACTTTGTTTTACACTTTACTGAAATGTGTACTTTGAAAATATTGATGAAATTTGCCATTTCCCACCTTGCACCAGCAACAGCTGAAACCTGGACCCCGTCTGGTGGCCTACACTCAGGAAGCACTGATCTAAGGCAAATGCCACAGTAAAAGCTATCTCCCCGCCCCTTCTTCTGTTAAATGTATCGAAGGTAAAAGAAAGCATAGTATTTTATTTAAGCTCTTGTTATTTTCCTTTTTCTCCTCGTCTCTTTCCATTCCTATTACTCTAAAACTATTACTAGTGGTCATACTCTTAACACTGAAATATTTATAGGAAAAAGAATTGTTTTGAATGAGCAGATGGGCCAGTTCTAAGACAAGCTGCTATATTAATAAACATGTGTGGTACTTTATCAGCAAAGGAGCAAATTTTGACATTTCTTCTGGATGATTTGTATAGCCTATCACTATCACACCTGGTGCTGGGACAATAAATGGGCACTTAATAGTCAAGCAGTGTGCGAACACCTTCATTATAACTTCATTATGTCAGATATAATCATCTATTACTGACTGTCAGGCATTTAATTTATGATCAGTTGCCCTACAGAATTAGTGGCCATGCAAATGAATGGTCCATTCATGTCACTTTTACTGTAAATTTCCTTCTTCCAATACCAGCCCCCTTTTTAAACACATAGAATTAATTTGATATCCTTTTGGGATTTTAGAATATATGTATTGTTTATATTTATGAAATTTGTAAAGTGTAAATGAGAATCACACGTGATATAAAATTCCATATGTTAATGTGTATATCTGTTTAAAATAATGGTACAATTCTTCAGTTTTCTTTACTTATGAACTTTAGTTTGATTTTGTTAAAGAAGTGACAATGCTCTTAGGAAAAATGAAAGTTTTCCCTAGAGATCTACAATGATACAACAATTTGCATACAGTTAATACTATACTATGCATCTAAAAGTTCATTGAGGGTAAATTTTATCCTATATATATTTTTACCACAGCAACAGCAATAATAAACTTCCATTAGACCATGTAGACAAAATATATAATCAACTGTGGCACTACCAGAAGGATCTATTAACAAGAAACAGTAAAAAGAGAAGCTTAGGTTTGTGAGAGCATTGCTCAGGGAAATAAGAGCCAGGAAATTAGTACTTTTTACTTGTTTAGGATTGATGTTCCTACTGACATCTGCAGAACCCTCCAGCCCTCTTCTTTGGACTTAAGAAAATACATAAGAAATGTTTTCAGGATCACTTTCAGAAAGAGCTTCAGTGCTTATGAATACTCCTGATTGAAGTTACTGTCTATGAAAAAGTTCTTTGAGAGATGTCTCAACTGCTGTCCACTGAGGACCTTAGAAATGGGGAGATGGTAGGACCCAGTAAATGGGAAAAGAAATTGTAAAGACTATTAAGCGATAAGTATAATTATTGGACCTTCCAGATTCGGAAAAAAATGAGTGGTACAGAAAGGAATATACTAACAAACTGATGACAAAGTTGGATGGTATGAGATGAATCTACATTAGTACCAACACCTTGTAACAATTACCTTTTGCAATTTGAAAGGCTGGAGCTGCCAAAAAGAAGGTTCCACCTGGAACATAATATTATGAACCTGCCTGCCTTCCACCCAGTTCCAGCTTTCAGTGCGATGAGCGGTAGCACTGAGATAGGAAACAAGGTGGCTGTAGATTATTAGCTTTTTCATTAAAGTTTTAAAGTTAAAGAAACTATGCATTTTGGAAGGGATGTCTTCCACAACTGAAATATGTCATCAAGGACAAATAAGTGGAAGATGCTAAGTGGGGGATATTTAATTCTAATATCTTAAAGAATTAACAAGCTCTGGTGGTGTGAAAGAATGCAATTGCAAAGGCTTACTACAATTACACATTTCTAATTGGCGTGGACATAGCTGCCTCAGATTTCCACTCTCTAAAGATTCCAGTGGTCAGTAGACATATTAGTCCATAGAATATTCCACAGACTTGAACAACTAAAAAGCTCATTAAGGGACCCAGGCTGTATAAGATGATCTTTTAACCACCAAACCAAATAATATTGTTAAGGTTTATTTGGTGAAAACTCATGATAAAATGACTTCAAATGATTCTGGCTGAGACTCTTCAGGGATGCAAGCTTCCCAAATGAACTGATCAAGACTGCTGTCTTTTCCAGATGACCCTTGGGCGAGTGTAACCAGAATCACGAGGAAGCTGGCAGCAAGGCTTAGCTGGCTGGCAAAAAAGTTCTAAAACCTGCAGAGTAAGCTTCACATAGGAGAGCCCTGAGTCAGTCCCAGCACTAGACAGCTGACTAGACCTGAGCACCTATTTTATTTTAGTTTAGTTTAGTTTAGTTTCATTAAGTTTAGTTTAGTTTAGTTTAGTTTTTACAGTGTTCTCTTTGTTTTTTGACATACTGTGCTGAAAATGTATTAAGCTACTAATTTTATTGCAGTTTTTCTTAGTTTGAATTTATAGTTTTATAATCTTTTTTTAGTATTTCTTTTTTTAAACATTTTTTTATTGATTTATAATCATTTCACAATATTGTGTCAAATTCCAGTGTTCAGCACAATTTTTCAGTTATACATGAACATATATATGTTCATTGTCACATTTTTTTCTCTGTGAGCTACCATAAGATTTTGTGTATATTTCCCTGTGCTATGCAGTATAATCTTGTTTATCTATTCTACATTTTTGAAATCCCATCTATCCCTTCCCACCCTCCGCCCCCTTGGCAACCACAAGTTTGTATTCTAGGTCTATGAGTCTATTTCTGTTTTGTATTTACGCTTTGTTTTTTTTGTTTGTTTGTTTCTGTTTTTGTTTTTTAGATTACACATAGGAGTGATCTCATATGGTATTTTTCTTTCTCTTTCTGGCTTACTTCACTTATAATGACATTCTCCAGGAGCATCCATATTGCTGCAAATGGCGTTATGTTGTCGGTTTTTATGGCTGAGTAGCATTCCATTGTATAAATATACCACATCTTCTTTATCCAGTCACCTATTGATGGACATTTAGGCTGTTTCCATGTTTTGCTGAGCACCTATTTTAAACCAATAGACTGGTACTTGGCAGGGACCTCTGTTCATTTACTTTTTTTTCCCCCGTCGTCTCATATGTATTTTTCTCACAGCTTCATTGGATCCAGTGTATCAAAAATCTAGATCATATGGAACCTTATTGGAAAACTTGGTTTTATAGTCATTTGACTGTACAAAATCATTGTTTTTTTCACCTTTCTGATCATCATGTTTGTGTAGAGCTAAATATATTTCCTGCAGTGTCTTCAGGCAAGATCTTGAATGTTTTTGTGTGCAAAATGAAAACCATTAAGAGACATGACCATCTGGAAATTAAAAGGAAAAAATGCATTTATTTGTATCTGTATCCTCAAATTTATTTTATTTTTGCTGGTTATGCCAAGACTAATTGAGAATAGAAGCATGTATCATGATGTATAAGTGGTAGGAAAAATACGAGCTACCCTGCAATTTTATGTAGAATAACGAGCATAATTTTTACAAGGGTGCTTGGTTTATTCTATATAAAAAACGTGCAGAAGTGAACACTTTGCCTTTTTGTTTCTAGCTATAATTACAATCTTTAAAATCCATTTTAATAAGTAGCTTTAGTCTTCATACATACTGAAATGGGCTTAACTCAAGAAAATAATATGAACAACGCTTTTAAGTGTTTAACAAGAAAAGAGAAACTATCACAATGAAGACTATAAATGATATGTACAGATCTTACCTTGAACACCAGTCATTTGATAAACTTTTATTGACTTTAACGGAAAAGTTTAAGGTACAGCATCTATTTTAGGCTGTGGGGCAGCAAAATGTAAATTGCTTTCAGTCAGCAAGAAAGGGAATAATTCCAAAATGTAAGCAGCTCTCTTTTCCCTCTTGGGTATAATTAGAACCATTATTAAATCAGAGCCATTAAACTGCTGGGAATTTGGGGAAAATAATTAGATTTGTTTGTAAAAATTGATTGAAAAATAGTTAATCTAAAGAAAAATGACATAATTTTTTGAGAATTCACACTTTAACTGATTTTATTCCTTTTTATATTTTCACAAAGATTATGACTTAATCTCTTTTCATTTTCCAAACTAGAAAAACTACTCACTACGTTAAAGCTCCAAAATTCTATGATCTCTGAGAAAAATATTCTATAACTCGGTTCCTATCAAACTATGTAAACCCATTATTGTATGTACTGCTGAATTATCTTTGCCATGCAAATAATTGAAACCTTGGAGTCATAGAGTTCTAAAGGCCAAGTGGAAACAATTTAAGTGCATTGTTTCCTTTATAAAATCCACTGGAGAGTTTTCTTTCTTTTTTTATTATGTGATTCAGAATAGACAGTGTTAAATGATTGATATGAAATGTTATAGTCTCTTGTTCATTTTACCAATCAAATTTGAATGTGTGAAATTCAGGACATTATGCATTTTAAAACTATATGAATCTGAAGTACCCATAATTTCAAATCAGAAGACATGTAAAACCCAAATGTCTTCCTTATGCTAATATTTTTCCTTGAATAAAAGTATTATTCATGAATGCTTATTATAGTAGTTATTAAGATTTCCTTTTTAAATTACTGTATTTATCATGAAACAGATTTACTTCTCTGGAACTTTTTGATGTGTTCTCGATTAAGAAAAAATTAGTAAGTGATTTCCATTTATTCTGTCATGTGAAATCTTTGCCTTTATAAACATGTAATTTAAAATATGACTTTACTCAGTTCTATCCAGCTGTAACTGTAGGAGTAATACTGAATAATAGAAACAAATTGAAATCCAACACTTAGGAAATATCTTTAGAAATGCTATTAGCAAATAAAATAAGAACAAGAACGGTCACCACTGACTGGATGGCAGCTTTAAGCCTGGTACACTTGTACTTCACATAGGTTATTTCTAATTCTTATGAAAACTTGGGAAGGTGGGTCTCTTTATCCTCATTATAGAAATTAGGAACTGAGACTTAGAGCAGATGAGGTAACTCATCCCGGGTTATGCAGCTATTAAGCACTAGGGCTGGGACTCTGGAAAAGATTACAAACAGTAACCACATATTTTATAGTCAGTAAAAAATATGATAAAAGTAGCAAAATACTAGTACCTCTTAGGAAACAATTTTTAAAAATAACAATCATGATAGCCTTCTAGGAAGAACAGATCACACACTGTTACCATTAATAGTTATTTCCCAGAGATGGGGGTTGGGAGAATGACATTGCATTATAATTTTAAAATTAAAGTGTATTGAATTCTATTTGTTACAATGTACTATAAGCAGTTAGGAGTAAGCTTTAGAACTGAGTTGTCTGTTGTTGATAAAATTTGTTTCTCATCAAATTCTCAGTACCATGGGTCACATTACCCAGACCCCAAGCTGTAGCTAAATATAAACCACTCTGTGATGCCATGTAGTAATAATTACACTTGCTGGATTCTATCATAAGGGAAAATGGAAATAATGTCTTCATAAATCACTCTGAGCATCTCATTATATCTAAAGATAAATATCAAGTTTAAAACAAGAAATCTTGTGAACAGTTTCTAAAAAATGCAGAGCTATTTTAAGTGTATGTACATATGTACAGTGGTTTAAAATTACTTGAATCTGAACCTAGCTCTTTAAAAAGGAAACAAACAAATTTTTATAGATTTCTCATGGTAGGTAAGCATTTGTCTTATTTAATGTAAGACTGTCATGCAGGTAAACTCAGGACCATTCATCTATTGAAACTTCAAATTTTGTTTATATGAAGTAAATTAGAACTACATATGAGCACATACAATTGAATTACTTTAGTTAAATATAGATATAGGTATCTAACATATAAATGTGTCCAATGTCTTACAGTAGAAAAGTTGAAGAATTACCAATTCTGTTATATTAATGAATGGAGGTTTATCACAAGAAAAACTATAACTTCTCTGGTTGGAAGTTAAAGAAAAGTCTGTGCCTTTGATCTTTAAGAAAAGGTGTAAAGATGCTGATTCATTTAATTTCTTCCTCTAGTTCTATTCTACCGTGGAGGAGATAAGGGGGTTCATTCAATTTAATAAAAAAAAAAGACTGTGTCTATGACTAACTCATTAGTATGTCTAAGTGTCTAGACAAGATAGAGATGATCTTTTAAGAAATCTGAGTTGAATGCCAGTGAAACTAATACAAAATGATCTTCAGAATCACTTAACATAAAGGGTTTTGTTGACAGGGTGATTTTCTGTTAAGGAGACTTGGTAGGTAGCGTGTAATGGGGCAGTGGGGCAGGAAGGAGGAGGGTATATGCTGGACTATTTTAAACTATCATGCTGTATGTAGTAGTTTTAAAATATGTTGCTATCCATGGTGCTCTTTGTGTTTATATAACTGGAAAGTTTGTAGTTATATTGTGATTATTGAATTAATTAACAGGAAAATGTATTCTTATGGTAATTTTCTTTTTAATTGTCATAATTCTTCCAGGTTCTCTTTTTAATTGGTTGCTTTTGATTTAGTTACAGGTTTTGGAGATAAGTCACATGAAAAATTATTGTCTGTAAAAGCATGGTTCTCATATAATAGCATAGAATGATACTACCTTTTTTATTTAGAGGAATTAACCAGTAACTAGTTTGTGTCATTTAATTTTCACAGACACCTGAAGTGATATAAAATCCCATTTACACATGTTAAAAGATAAACTGAGGCATATTAAAAATTTTAAGAATTTTTCCGAGCAAAAATTGGTTTGAAGTGGGCAGCATCCAATCTAGCAGATAGAAAGGAGATCTAAGGAGCTGTACAAAATGAGAGACTTTTATAGGCAGAAGGGAGTTGAAGCAAGGAAGTTATATTAGGCAGAACTGCAGACTGGTTATTGCCAGGTTACTTTCCTTTAGGGGATGGAGGGGTCTATCAGGTAGATTATCCAGCTGGTGCTGATCAGGTGATTCCTGATTGCCTGGTTTAAGATTCCATTTCTCAGAAAGCTGAAACTATAATTAAGTCTCGTTCTAGTGACCTGAGGCTTAAGCATAATCACTCCATTTTGGGCGTGTTGTTTTATTTTTTAACACGTATAAGGAGAGGGAAGCTCTAACTGTGTGTGACTAGTAGTAATACGTTTTGAGTGTACACTTTTGTGAGTCTAAGTCTGAACTCACTCTTCTGAAATCAGTATCTCCATCTTTTTAACTAACCAAACACTACTGAACTTCTCTATTTTTGCTTTTCTTTTTTCAGTGTTTATTTTGCTAGTTACTGTGCTAGGATCTTTGGGAGATTATAGTAAAGGTATTTGTTGTTGTTTAGTTTTCTTGCTGTCCCTTCTCAAAATGAGAATTTTTCCCGAAAAGAATGAGTCAGATAATTTGGAAACCAGCCCAGGTTCTTGAGTTTACGTCTGGATTTGGAGGAAGGAAAGTGTTAAAAGAATCTCTACTGCTTCTGTACAGTGTATCAAAATATGCTACTTCAGGGAACATTTCCTCTTCAACCAAAGAGGAGGAGACGGTTTTTGTCTGTTTTAGATTTTTTTCTTTAGAATTCTCCCTTCCCTTCTCCCTTCTCTTTATCTATTCCAAGACTAATAAAGATTTCCTTCTCAAGCTTCCTCTAATCTCAAGGGAGAGTAGTAACTAAATTCCAGGTGTATTTTATCAGTGTAAAACTAAAATGTACACTGGATAAGTTTTAAAGTCAAAATATTCCACATTCTCCCTAAAAGGCAGCCATGAGCTCGTCTTTCCACACCCCCTCCCCTTCCTTTCTTCACTAGGGCCTCTCCTTTTTCTCTCTCCAATTTTGCCTAAACAAAAACAACCATGACAACAATGAAAATCTTGGTTCAAACCTTTAAATACTGAAAACTCAAAATATGAAAATCCTTAGGCATAACAGAATTGTTGGCCTCCATCAGGCCTTTCCAATATGCTAGAGGCTCACTTATGTATTTGCATATAAATTATGTAGTTTCTTAAATCTTCATATATATCCTCAGGCCTAACAGATATTCTCGGATAATTTTCAAGTCTAAATCAGGGTAGCCTGTACCCTTAAGGAAATTCTATTTCAAATGTTCTGTTCTCCCTACCTCTTCATCTAACTGTTCATCTTAATTCACTCAGAACTTCATGTCAGCACTAGTCGACATGGGATTTTGAGAATGAAAGATGAGAAAAAAAAGTTAAAGAAGGCAAAACAGATTGGTTTCTAAGAATATTTCACACAAGGAGGACAAATTAACTTTGTGAAGAGGAAGGAACATCTCCATGGGATAATTTAAATCATAAGATCATTTTAAAATTGTAGAATGGAAGAAATTATTTTATTGGACAAAGTAAATAATTTGTCATGAGCAAAAAATAATTTCCATTGCTGAATATCATCTGAATAGTGAAATTATTCCTACCTGCTTGGTATTTTCATGAAAGTTTGAGTTCCTTGATGCCTAAACTACTTTACTCTTATCTTTGCACACACTTCTATCATAGTACTACTTGTAGTGCCAGGAGGAGAGGGCATGGGAGGAAGCCAGCTTGTATGGAGATAGATGCCTGAAATTTGGCTTTAGCTGTCCCTGGTAAGAGCCAGCAAAGTTGACATTCGGGGTATTTTACAATCATTTGTTTAATTAGCTGAAAACTCCTAAGGGAAAATTTTATGAAATGGCAAACTCCCAAAGCCTAATTTAAATCTGTTTTTCTATATATGACAGAATTTCATAACACAGAGATGCTAAAAAAGGCACTAGTTGAAACCTTTTAATACCAAAAGCAACAACTTACAGAGAAATGTGAAAATAAATTATATAGGTTAAAATATTATTCATATGAGAGAACTGAGGTAAATGTTTGCAGGTGGCTAAGACAATCATATTTTGGTTAGGGGGATTTTTTTGTTTTCTTTTACTCCCTCCATTTCCTCCTTTTCTTGTTTCCTTTGAATTTTTCTATATATGTAAGTATGTAATCAAGCTTACATTCTGTTCTTTTCCAATGGATTTTTAATCTACAAGATAACTCACTTTTAGAACAACAAAAGGGATGTCTCTAAAGGCTAAGAAGTCTTCATCATTCTGTTTTAGTGTTCTCAGAGTTTAGATTTAGGTAAGTAGTTGATTGAAAAGGTTAGTGAGATAGATTTTCTTTTGCATTTGGTTATACAGCACAAAAACATTGTTGAGTCATCCTCCTATGGAAGAAAAAAGCAGCTGGCCAAAGAGCCATCTTCTCAGGTGTTCTTGGTTTAAAAAAAAAAAATCCACTGTATTGTTTAGAAAATCAAAATCTTTTTAATGTATTGATCACAGATGAATAAAATCCATCAGTTTTGTCATAATCCTGAGGCTAGAAGATGACTTTATAAAACTCTAATTGAAAGCAGTTTGTGTTTTGTATGAAGCTGCATCATTTGCTGTTTTCAGTAGCTGATGAATTTTCTTGAAAGGACCAGCTAAACGGAGGCTTCTAATCATGAATGCGTGTAGCCTACACTGAAGCTGTACTTTATACATTGGAGATTGGAAACAGGTGTTCCAGCACTGGTTCTATAAGGGCTGTTACAAATTGCTTTCAGTAAGAGGCTATGAGGAAACACATGTAAGGAAAGAAAAAAAGCAACTTATAATTCTTATGATTATTACCTCATCTATACAAGTGTTGAGTGACTGAAATGGAAAAAGGGAATAAAAAAGACCAGGGGATTAAAGCTCTCAAAACATGGGCCTAGGTGGGAAGGGTGTGATAGGACAGAGAGAGACAGATTCCTTTTTCATGCCATAAAATCGTTTCATTTCCTTCACTCTCAGAAATCGGATCAAGGTGATGTCATTTCTAAATGTAAAGATATAAACTTATAGATATGCAAAATCCATATAGCAGAGACAACTAGATGTTCAGCATCTGTTCACCTTCTTCTTCTGCAATAATGGAGTCTTTGTTTTTAGCTGGACCATTGGCTACTGGGATGAAAGAGATTTTCCCTTGCAGCTAAGGTATGTCTTAGCCAGTAGTACATAAATAGAGTGGGTGTATGAAATTTCCGGACAGTGTTCTTGAATGAAGGTGGCATTCTCCTTCCCTTTTTTTAATCCTTTCTATTGGCTGGTTGCAATATGCTAGTGGAGCCATTGCAGATCACAGAGTAGACTTTATGTATTAAAGAAGCAAGGAACATGAAAGAAGATGCTTGCTTCCATATTAGCCCTGGAAACCTGTTTTCTCATGAGAGAGAAATAAAATGACTTCTTGAGTTAGCCACTGTTATGTTGGATTTCTGTCACCAACAGCTAAACCTCATCCTATTTTACTCCAGCATGAGATCCAGTAATAACTTCATGTGTAGACTGTGCCTAAATCAATTCATGAGGGTCTGTGCCTCTCAAAAGTACATAAAAATGTGAAACATAGTTTTATGCATTTTCTAGTTCATCTTTGCTTTCTTTTTTATTGTGTACTAGTTTTACCGATAACAACTGCAGTCAAAAAAGATTTCAGGAAAAAAATATAATTAAAGGCTATATATTTACTTTATTCCTCCACAAACTGGGAAGACCCTGGCTAAAAGTGAATAATGGCAATACTCACCGTTTTATAGTTTGAGCGTTACTGCTTTCAAGATCGCCACTTATGTAGCCTTCACATCCATTTCAACAGTCCTTGCCTGTTTGCAAAACCTCTTCATCGCTTGTTTGTGTTATTCCAAGAAACTCAGACTACATCCATTGCTTTTGAACTGTTTTCTTCGCCTTCTCTGACTGGCTTCCTCATTCTCTTGTGCTGCAGTGCATTTATATCTCTGTAACACTTAACAGCATTCTGTGCAGTTATTCTTTACATGTCAGTCAGAAACAACGGAACTGTTTGTTCCTGCAGGACATTTGTGTGTCTAGACTAATGGGCATATAGTAGCTACCCATGAAATGTTAGAAAAGAAAAAGGAATGAGGGAGAGTAGGAAAGAAGGAAAGGAGAGAGTAAGCCAGCTTTCCTGTTTATATTCATTTTAAAAATTTTGTGTGGACAGGTGCAGTCATCATATACAGATGTACTAAGTACCATAAACTATTAAAATTTTGTGTTTTGATAGTTTATTTCTTAGCATTTTCTTTTAGGCGTCAGTTCTCCTGGAATTCCCCCTTACCTCTTCCTTTTTGGACATTTTTTTATATTGAGATAAAGGAAGAAACTACTCATGACTACGTCCCGTGTCCCATTATACTTTTGTCTTCTCTTGTATTAACTAACGGTTATCACTCTCCACTCTATTTAATGCTGTATTTAATGATGCAGAATCTTCTCAGTGGTTTTATTAACCCTTAATGACAGAAGTCAGTAGCTTCTGTGGGAGATATGGCAGTTTGTGGGAAACTTGGAAGAGATTATAAGGATACAGTAACATAGTTAAACTGGGACAGTGTAGATATTTACATGATGATATGTAAACCAGTTCTTGCCAGCAATTGCCTCCAACAATACTATTTTATGTATGTATACAGTTCAGTATACTTTTATAGTATTTATTGGCATCATATCATTTTATCAATGATTCTTTAATTCTTTGGTTGCAAAATTTTATATCTATACAGAGTCTTTTCTATTAAAAGTGATACACTTGCTCATGTAGAACATATTAGAAAGTAAAAAAGAATAAAATTAAACAATATTAATATATTCCCAGATATTACAAATGTTATTATTTTATTATTTATTACTTTATTTTATTATTTTAGTTCATAAACACCTAACCTTCTGTTCTGTTTATATTATACATTCTCTTTTACAGTACATTTTATTAATTGCAAAATAGGTTATGAAAAAAGTTTACATCAATAAATGTTTTTCTATATTATTATTAATGCTGATACATTTCATTTGTATGCGTATAAATAATATATTCAATTAATCTCATACTATGGAGTATACTTAGTATAATTCCAGTTAGTTCATATGATAAATAGCACTGCAATGAATATTCTTGCAAATTGTCTGATTTATATATTTTATGCCTATCTATGGTTATATCTTTAGACTAAATTCCTAAGTAATGAAATTACTAAATTAATGAATAAGCAAAGTGCTGTCACATCTTTTTAAATATTCATTGACAATTGTCCTGCAGAAACATTACACTAATATAAAATTTAAGCAGGCCTTTCCCCAAAATCTCACCAATTCTTTAGGGCCATGTAGGGAAAGTGTTTACCAGTTTAAGGAGAGGTGTGTGTGTGTGTGAGACTTGAAAGTAGATATTACCCTTTTTCTGTGAAGAATCATTAAATTTTTATCATAGAATTCTGTTGCTTAAAAGTCCTGATTGGACTTTCATGTTAAATGAAAATAATATATAAATAGTAATAGAAGAAGGGCAGAATGTTTTTAAAGCATCTACTGTGTCTAAAATTTTATCTTGTAAACCATCCCCAAATTTTGGTATTGAGATATAGTAGCTCTTACTTCTAATTCTGAAACCACATGCATTAGCTTCCTAAGGCTGCTGTAATAAATTGCCACATATTTTAATGGCTTCAAACAACAGAAATTTATTCTCTCCATAGTTCTGGAAGTTAGAAGTTCAAAGTGAAGATGTCAGCTGGACCATAATCTCTCCAAAGCCTCTAGGACAAGACCCTTTCTTGCCTCTTCAAAATTCTGGTAGCCCCCAGAGTTCCTTAGCTAGAGGCAAGATAGTTCCAATCTCTGCCTCCATCTTCTGTCTTCCCTGTGAGTCTCTGTCTCCAAACACCAGTCAAGCAGGGCCTGCCCTACTCCAGTATGACCTCATCTTAACTTGATTACGTCTGCAAAGATTCTTTTTTATAAAGTCAGGCCACATTCACACAGGGTCAGGACTTCAACCAGGCTCTTCAGAGGACACATTTTAACCCGTAATTCTATACATCTTAAATTTTATTCAATAAATCTATTATCTATTTTGATAATGAGTGAATAGTAGTTTTTACTTGTAGGTCAATAATATTAGTAGTATTAACTTATACAAGGAGAAATTAATTAAATTACCAAACTTTCTAAAAGGCCTAATTTAGCATCTTGTGACTGACTGTTCCCTTTTATATACAAATAATACGAAAATTAAAATACACTTAGGATTTTCTGACGTGCCTCTGATGTCACAGGTATCTAGATTATGACAGAATGCAGTGAACAAAGTTCCAGCCCATTCAGATCTCTGTTCATACCAATACTTAAAGAAATGCTTTATAAAGGTATCTAAATACTTAAGAATAACTGAACCAACTAATAGGAAGTATATGCATTTAGCAAGTTTAGCTTTTAGCTATATGCAGTAAAGTTATAGTAGTAACCAGTTTTTCATCTGGTAAAAAGTCTTAGCCAGTGTTGTAAAAGAATTATTCATTTTCAGCTGGTCTGTATGTCTTTTCTCTCTGCTTTATGTTCTACTGATCCTTTTTTCTTCTTGAATTTTTTTTCCCCTCACAATAGTCTACCATGAGAAGTCACTTTCTTTTATTAGAGCACATACTACTATTAGTAAAAGTCCTGTCCACTTATAGAGATGCTCAAATTTCACTTTAATTCCAATGATATTTTAGCATTCCCTTACCAATGCAATATTGCTTCCCAAGGGCACAAACTTCTGAATGCAGTTTGCTGTCTTTCTTACCCAGCTCCACTGAGTGCTCAAGCTCTCTGTATCATTAGGATGGATTCTAATGTGTTTTCTGGATTTTACATAATTTCTGTGGGATACAGTTCAAAAACTGTATCCACCTTTTTTCACTCAGCACAAGCTGGTGTATCTTAATTCTTCCTACCCCATTAAATATTCTCTCTGCAGCATTTTTGGGGGGTCTTTTTATCCATTTTGTATGGAAGTTATATGTAACCTTTAGAAATAGTTCTGTATCTTTTATTTCTCATCTCTGATTTTAATTGTCTTTAGGTTAAATTTCCAATTCTTTCTGACAAATATTATTCTATTTTAATATCTAAATGCCAGCTGACACTGTATTTCTTACAAACAAAGAGAAAATACAATCAACGTATCCAAACACATTTAGTTTACTCCTAATTTGAGGACTGCTTAAAATATTTTCATACTACAGTAAACATTGCCATGGGTATTTTAGGTATAAACACATCACTTGTAAACAGAATGCTTTTGTAAAACAGACTGACTTGAAAAATATTTACTTGAATTGTAATGGTATAATATAGCATATTCAGGCAGATTTTTGGCATTATTTTATTTTCCTAATTTCTCCTATTGTGCATATCAGTATCTTAACTCCTAATAGGTATGTAGTGCCCTCTGATCCAGATCTTAATGAAAACAATAGCTAGAGGAATTCTTTAACTCAGAACATTGGATGATCAGTCCATATTCTCTTAATATTTACTGAACACATGCCATTGGCCACATGCACTCTGCTAAGAAACTTGTGCTTATTGTTTTCTTTTATTCTCATAACAATTCTGAATTATTATTATCAAATTTTTTCCATTTGAAAGATACAGACACTGAATCTTAGAGAAATTAAATGATTGAGTTTCCTGTCCAGGTTTTAAGTGCTGTTATTCAGTTTACTACATACTTACCATTGTGAAATATAAAGAGTAGAATGGGTTCTTATATCAGACTTTAGCTTTTGCCATTGTTAGATGATAAACTTAACCTTAGTAACTAAGTGAACAGTCCTGATCTATTTTAGATCCTTTGCCCTAATACTGTTCTAGGCTATAGAGTTTCAGACTATACAGGAAAATTGTATTGTTAATTATAGAAAAACTGTCAACATAACAACACTGGTTCTCTGGGATCTTTCTAGACAGCATTTTCTTTGTAGCCTTTTTCACTTAGATACTCTGGGCAGGTCTATTACTTCTTCATAACAGCATTAAATATCTTTTATGTTATATAGGATTTTAGGCAGTGGAAATTTAAATATAGATGGAAAATCTAAAATTTTTTTCAATAGTCTATTTAGAAAGAATCCCCTGCGCAACGAAAGGGAAAAGGGGAAAAGATAACTTTAGATAGAGTAAAATATAAATTATTTCCTATCGAGATATACTGCTATTGAAAATTCTATCCCCAAATGGAATCATCTTCCCCAATGGCATTACCTTATTGAACTAAAGAAAAGCACATTTCCTAATAATGGAAGTGAACTAAAAAGTGAGCCAAATGGCATTTTTAATCATTCAACAGTAGAAATTTGAATTGAATACTTCATATCTTTTATTCTGTAACACATATAGTTTTATCTTCATCTACTATTTTTATCACATATATTACCTTAATATCCAAGTCTTTTATCTGTTTCTTTTTAAGTGTAGTGATTTATCCAAAAGTCACATTATGCAGAGAAATTATGACAATCTTTAGTATATTAACTTAAATGAGCAAAGATGTATAGCTCAGAATAGTTTTTGTATATTCATTTTAAGAGCATTTATTAAGTACCTATAATGTGAATAACAAATTAAGGGGCTTGAATCAATGCACTGAAGTGTCACTTTTTAGGGGACAGTTACTACACAGAAACTTCGGTAGAGATTTTGTAAAAAGTTTTACTCTACACTCATGTTTCCTGAAATTAAATTTTAAAGAGTTTTTTTTTTTCTTTGAGGTATTGGACAGAATAAACCTCTCCAATGACATGTGAAACTGTTTATGTGCTTTTGATATAATGTAATAGATGCAGTGTGTTTACTTCTTTAAATCTTGAAAAACATTATCAATATACAATGGTAAAGACTTGTTTTGCTATACAATTAGAAAAAAGATTGACGTTTGTCCAGAACCGATTATGTAATTATGCATGTGTTTATGGAGACAAAAATGTCCTAGTAAAATATATATTGTTACTGTCTAAGTTTTGCCTAAGCAATTTAAAATTTAGATCTTTAAGTTTACATGTTGGGAGGTCTCCAGGATGGAAAATAACAAATTTGAGGGTGGCCATATTATTGTGGTTTTCTTTACTCATTAGAACAGTTTTTTAAAAGATCTTTTTTAAAAAGGAAGTTTGTCTTGGTCTCTCTAAATTCTGCTTAGTTAACACTGATATTACATTGATGTATTATTTAGTACAATTAAAAAACCACTGTTTTTGAAATGCAGATGCCATAGTTATTTAGTCTGTTTATTATATTTAGTTAGAATGTGTAAAATTAAATATGGAAAAGTCTTTGAGTCAAGTCTCAAAATATGTGGAATTACCAGGTACCTGCACAGGTACCTTTTTGCCCAAAGAAGAATCCTGTTTTAGAACTCAGCTTCTTACTTTTCAGAACTGTGTCTAACTTCCTTCTTTTTCAAATCACCAACTACTACTGGCTGTAGAAGAAACTTTTGTGCCCTAGCGGTATGTCTCTGTCAGAGCTTGTCTCCCTTTGTACTTCTATTCTTAATTAGCACAATGTCTACCCTCTGGACTCACAGGGACAGGATTTAATAATCCAGTATCACTGATTGCCTTAAGCATCCACTATTTCTTAAAGAAATATAAACATATAGAACAAATGTAAACCAGTATCTCCTTAAGGCCCTGGTGGTTTCCATACTGTAATAGCCACAAGAATGACGTGGCATAAAGATTCCCAGGGCTTATCTCCCAGATTCTTAATGTTTTAGACTTGTGTTGATGAAACAGAATTTGCACTGTTAAGCAAATTTAGGAAATTTTGATAATTTATCTCTCTGATCTTGGTATATCCCCGTGACACTACTGTTATTATTATTGACAGCCTGTGTTACTAATATTTATTAAACACTAGTCATATGCTTGACAACTTTGCATACACTTTTAAAAGTACTGTTCTTAAATCCTACAATAATTTTATGTAGTAAGCACTATTTCTCCCCATTTTACAGGCAAGGTAACTAAAGCCCAGAGAGTGTGGTCACTTGCCCAGATACAAAGCTAATATGTTGATTTATGGAAATTCTTCACTTTAATTTTAACATTTATTTAACAATTAATCATGCCCCCAAGTGGTTTTTACAAGTTGGATGAAGAAAACAAAACAGTAAACCCAGAGTGTTCTAACATAACACATTATACACATGCAGTCTGGATCTACTAAACAATGAATCACTTTCCCACATTAGAATAGCACTGTCAAAGATCCTCTTACTCAAGTTTCCCTTTAGGTCTCCGCCCTCAATGGCCTAAGACAAGATCACCTCTTTTGTCAGTTCCAAGGATGGGCACAGCCATCAACAGTCCTCACTGAGATTTAGCTGTTGTTAAGTAACTTCAAGAAATGGGATAAATGCATTGCTTTTCAATGATAAATAATGCAGGACAATTTTTATCCAGCTCTATATTCCACCCTCCTTACCTAATTTGTTCATATTTTCGGCACGGTTCACCCAAGCTACCCTAATAATTCGGGTTACATGCCCTGAAGGGGCCTTTTTGTACTAGTAAAACTTAACCAGATAAATACTTATATGCATAAATAAGGGATGAGAAACACAAGATTGACAACTTCTTAAAACTTTTACCAAGTAAGGATATTATATGTATATATAATTTTGTTTGTTAAAAGCTATTATTGGCATCATTTCAAAATAGGAAATAATATTTAAGACTATTCTCCAATGAGGAAAGGGAGAATAAAGGTCAAAACCTCAGAATAAATGATACTGTTTTGAGTTCTGGGGAAAAGTGAAAAGGATCAGTGGATGTTCCTGGGCTGGTATTTGGTGGCCACTATTTTCAGCAGTCACCTGTGGTGTCTTTTCAAGAGCTTCCTGATGACTTATTCCCTGCTTTTGTACTTATAAAATGCCCTCCTTCACATTTTCAACCATTTTGAAAGAATGCAATGTTTTAACATTCTGTTTAGAGTTTAAAGTTTTGTAGCATCATACCAGCACCATTTCCTAAGTGACTAGCAATCTATAGTATTTTTTTAATTTCTGTCAAAATGTATTCCCAGCTTTTCTCTCTCATTTGCTACTTCCCTTTTTGACTACAAACTGAGAATGCTATTGATGCCTAATATTCTCTTTAAAAAAAGAAAAAAGTTCTCAGTTACAATTTCAAAATATTAGCAATACTTCTTTTGTTTCTATTTCTTTGTCTTTCTTACTACAGCATTGAAGGCACTATGAAAAGAAAGTCTGGGATTAAAGAACATTAAGGGACTCTATGGTATATCTTTCATTTGTTTGAGATATATTTTCATATTGTTTGTGTGTGTATTGTTTTCTGACACCAACTCGGTGTCTAACAGTTCAGTTCCATTCAGTTCTGACAGTAACTCCCAGAGTAAGAGCAGACTCCACAGGTTAAAAGCTCAGTCCCAGGAAGACTGCCTGCACTCAGATGCCAGCCACAAATGGGTGCCCGGGTCCCCACACTTCTGCCCAGCTAGCTACAAATTCAGAGGGTTCCCATGACTCCTTCCCCGCACCTCAAGTTTAATCATTCTGTGGAACAAACCATGGAACTCTGAATTCATGGGAGTGCTCTATTTAGGATTACAGCTTTATCTGCAACTCAAGAACTGCCAAATGGAAGTGATTTGTAAGATAGTGTGTGGGTTTCTGAACAGCTTCGATGTCCTCTCTGGGTGTCACCTCCCAGCACATAAATGTGTTCAACTAACCCAGAAACTTTCAGAATCTTGTGGTTTTAAAGAGTTTATATAACCCATCCTTGCTCTCCACTTCCAGAAGCTTGGAGAATGAGGCCTAAATTTCCCATCCTCTAATCATATGTTTGGTCTTTCTGTTAACCAGCCCCCTCCAGAAGCCATCTAGAGGTCCCACCCTGAGTTATCTCATTAGCATAAACCCAGAACTTGTTATGAATAATAAAAGACATTCATATCACTCAGGAAATTCCAAAGATTTTAGGAGTTCTGTGCCAGGAACTTGGGACAAAGACTAGATAGATTTTTTCTTATACCACAGTTTTATTTCTGAGGAGAGTGGAATATTATGACCAGATTTTCCTCTCCCAAAACATTAGTAAGCTTTCACAGTGTGTTTATTGTCTCATCATCTGCAAATTTTCTTATTTTTTACTACATAATTTTACTTTCAGCTGCAGCATAGTGGCTTTGAAAATAGTTCAAAAAATTAAGAAGTACTTTCTACCATAAAGAAGTATTATTGCTTTAATTATTTTGAAGAACTTTTCTCTCCTAGAGACACTAAAGAAGCACATTTGTGTCCTTTACCTCTGACCTACCAAGAGTGTTATCTCAGAGCCACTTGCTGAAGCATTTTTTTACATGATTTGCATTCTTTAAATTGATCTTTATATTTGGTTCCTAATATTTGAGATTTATTCTTACTTTCCTGGAGTCCCAGTCACAGTACTAGGGTACAAGTTCATTTGTAAAACTCAACAAGGAGAACCGAAAGTGGAGAGTATGAACTATAATGATTCCAGAACATAGTCGTTTTTTATTTATAGCCTCTTTTCTGTAGCCTGGACTTAAAAGATCTGTACTTGACATTGAAAGCATATCTATCTTTTTGAGTAGTTATGGATGCTGATATATTAGTTACCATTTGGCCTGGTTTATTTTTCTAGAAACCTTCTATTTTGGCATATTTATAAGCCAGAGTATCTGGGAATTTATTGCCTCTTTATTTGTAGAAATACACACATATGCATGTGAAAATGATTGTATTATATTCATTAGGAAGATTGATGGAATTCTAATGGAGGGCATCCAGAAAGTTGACTGGTCAATACTTTCCTTGCAAAATGAAGCCAATATCAAAAGTAAAAGAAACCATCCAGCACCCAAGTCTTGGTTTCTAATATGATTCTCCAATCAAAGGAAAAACTCCTTGGAGAAATGTCTCACCATAGAGGAAGTATACAAAATGAGCCTGGAAAGTCTTGAGTGCCAGAAAATAAGAAAGGTCTCAAAAAATAAAACAATGGGGACTTGTCAAAAAGAGATGAGAGCAACCAGTGGGAAAGAGCTCCCATGGCCAAAGCTGAAATAATTTGTGCAACAGATTAAATAAATGATGTAGAATTGGATTACATCTAAAGTATAAAATATATAGTCATGAGTCCATAGTGATACAAATAAATGATTAAATAAATGAAGGAGAGACACATCTCCTATAGAAAAAAATTCCAAATAACTTGTGTAGATACTCCCTCCTCAACAAGATGGAGCTTAATTCCCACACCTTTGGTGTAAGTTACATGTAATAGCATGTTATCAAAGAATACAATATGGAAGGGGGAAAACCGAAAAGTAAGTTTACAGTGGAGAAATAAGGGAAACAGTACCTCAGTCAGATGATCTTTGCTTATTTCATCATCAATCAGACATGTTAATAGCACATACACTAAAAGTTATGTGATTAAAATGGTGCTTCACCTCTGTGGCCATCTTTCCCAAATCTACATTCACATTCTAACTGTGAGAAAAGGACAAGAGACAACCATAAATTTAAGAGCATTGTACACATTATCTAACTACCACTCCTCAAAATTGTCAAGATCTTCAAAAACAAAAAAATGTCAGAGAGTGTCACAGTCTAAAGAAAGCTAAGCAGACATGACAACTAAATGTAATGTGCCATCCTGGATGGGATCCTAGAACAGAAAAAAGACATTAGGGAAAAGCTAATAAACATGGCATTTGGTTAATAATAATTTATTAATATTGGTTTGTGTGACAAGTGTACTATAGTAATGTAAGATGTTAAAAATGGGGAAACTGAGTGCTAAGTATATAGGAAACCAGATTACTTTGCAGATTTCATGTAGTAAACTAGAAACCAGTTTATTTTAATTGTAAAATAAAAATTTAATTAAAAAAGAAAAAAAATTATGAAACCAAAAGTCTCTCAGTTATAGAATTGACTGAGTTTTTGTATTGAAGAATTTTCCAGAAGCAATAAAATCCAGAAACTTTGAAAAAAATGTTATTTGTTTGCTTGTCAACAGATAGAAGTTCTGATTTAAAAGACATTGTTTAGTGAGTGAATTGACTATCAGTACAGAATATTGAGATAGTGATTGGGAATATCAATAAAGACTATTTTTCACTTTTAAAAATTTTCTTGAGGCTATTGAAAAGATCATGACAGATTTAATTTTGTTCCTTAGATATCAGCAACTTGTTACTAGTAAATGCACAAGTGGCCCATTTTGGGACTTTAATAATTCACTTTAAATAATTTTAAAGTGGTTTTATGAGGGTTATGAGCTATCAATGAAGAAAATATTTGTCTAATAGTTTCTGAAAGGTGATAGATATAATTCCTTTAGTTTTTTCAGCCGACCAAAATCAAATGCCTACCAGTTGCTAGGCTGTGAAGATACAAACTTAGTCCCTAATTTCGAGGAAATAACAGTCTAGTACAGGACATTGGGCAGATAATCAATAAGAGTAATTAAGTAAACTGTTGGCCTGGGTCCATTGAGAGCATTGAAGAAGGAATCATCAATTTCAGAGGATAGGGACAGTTTACAAAAGCTTTGCAGGACTAGTGATTCCAGAGCTTAATCATCTTTCATCATGACAAAAAAGTTGAGGAACCAAAGGCATAGTCAGAAGACTGAAGCAGTATGTCAAATTCAGGCAAGTGCTAGTGTTCGAGAATTTCTCAATCATGTTGGGAGTAGAGAGTCTATATGAGAAAACCTTCTGTAAGAAAAAAGCCTAGAAATACGGGAAAACTCTGGGTTATAGGGGGCTAGAGTTTTAAATAAGGGAATAAGATGATCAGGTTATTATAACAACTGTTGATCAAGGACAATGAAGGTGACTTGCCTGTCTGTAAGTCTTGGGGTTTTATTTTAACTTCCTACCACCTAAGCACTACCAGTTTCCTCCACTATGATGGAATAATAGACCTAAGAGAGGCATTGCAACAGCCCTTAAGTGTGTCGGGGCAGAATGCTGAGGAAAGCTTTGGAGGAACATAAGATTGTAGACAGCTGAGAAAGGTGTTGAATAACTTTTAATAGGCCACATGAAAGATGAATTAAGGTTTAGCAAAATGAGAGAGAGGAAGACAAATGTGAGATACTTCGATGAGGCAGAATCATTTGGAACTTAAGTCATTGATAAGTGGTAAGAGTAAATATGTCCCAGATGACTTCATTATTGAAAGGAACAGAAGTGGTTTGTGAGGAAAGATAATGAGTTATGTTTTAGCATACTGAGTTTGAGATACCAATGGGTCGCAGAGGCGACACACCCAAAAGGTAGTAAATAAAATGATCTAGAGCAGGAGCTGGCAAACTTTTATTATGAAGGATCAAATAATAACTACTTTAGTCTATGAAGGCTATAGAAGGTCTCTTTCACAGCTGCTCAGTTCTATTGTTGAAGCTGGGACGCAGCCATACACATTATGTAAACAAATGAGGCAGGCTGTGTTGCAGTAAAACTTTATGAACACTAATATATGATTTCATATTATTCTCACATCATGAAGCATTCTTTTTTTCATAACTATTAAAAATGGAGAGAGAAAAAATATTCTGCACTTATGGACTATACAAAAACAGGCAATGGGGCAGATTTGGCCAAAGGTCCCTAATTTGCTGACCCTTGATCTATAAAAAGGTCTGTCTTAGAGATGGAAAATTTTTTGTCATCAACCTATGGAAAGAAGTCTGAAGTGATAGTTGTGAATAGCATCATGTCTATGGATTGATGGAGAAAAGAATATAGCTAGGATATGGCTAGGGAATTAGAATTTACAGGATAGGAATCAGTAAATTAAATTTGAGAAGTAAAATCAATGCTGTATTGCTATGAATACTTCCATAATCATTATTCTATACATATACTAGGTATGAAATTTATGTATATATACTATACTGTTAGCATTTCTGGGCTCATTTACCTGTGTATTTTTCAGTGCTTAATGTACCACCTACAGTAGAGCTTGCATTTGAAAAATATCTAATGGATGGATGGTTAGTAAAATTTTTAAATATCCTTATTTAGGACTGTTCAATTTAACATGGGCTATATCTTTTTTTTCTACCTATTAATCCAGATAAGCAGAAAGGAAACTAGGTGAAATTCTTAGAACTCTGAAATAATTTACAAATCAAGTAATAATAAAAATATTCTTAGTGGTAATATTGCAAATTAGTAGCTACATTTAGTTTTTTCATACTGCAGTCATGATGGTTTTTAATGTTCTTGTTAGTTTTTTTCTAATTCCTTGATGTTGAAAAATGATGTTAAACATTTAGAAATGAAGTCCCTAATCATTATGTAGGTTTCAGTGATCCAGAATTCCACATTTTCTCAGTATTATTGTTCTCTTTCCAATTTGTAAGTTGAAAAGCATGGCATAGAAACAGCAGTAACCTCATGCAGTTCTGTAAGAAGTACAAGAAATTCAAATTTAAAAAAACATTATTAACAGGTATTTATAACTTCATTCTGATTAAGTGCTGGGAAGTAACTGTGATTATGGGTCTGCAATAATGATCTGTTTCTGTAGTATGTAGAATTAAAATGGCATTCTTCCTAAAGAGGTGACCACCACTAAACAGAACCAGCTACCTCATCAGTGAAACCAATCTTAAAGGAAGTAAGTTAGTGCCTAATTATTCAAGTTAAAGAAATATGACATTATATTTTTCCTGTGCTTTATCTGACTTAGAGAAATATGGTCTCATTGCATTTAAGTTAATAAAATAACACCATGCTAAAAGCTATTTTTCAACGTTCAAATCCATATACTTACCTTTTAAAATAGAAATAAAGGTGTATATATGTTTATTGTTTTGGAACAAAGCCTCTCACTACAGGATATACTTGTGAACTACTACACAAGAACTACTTGTGGAGAGTTTTGATTCAGTAGCTTCAGGGTGGCAGGGCATTGGAATTTTTAAAAGCTCCCCAGTGGCTTTCTAACATGCAAATCAAAAAAGCACGGTTGTGTGTGTGTGTATAAGTGTGTGTGTTGTTTCCATCCTTCCCTACCTCCAGCTTAGGACAACTTACCTGAGAACAGTCTCATTCTCTTCTCTTTTTGTTTTCTTCTTTAACAATATAGAGATGAACTTAAGACCCTTTATTTACTGACATTGTCCAAAATCAAATTATCAGAGTTGGAGAGAAATGTGGAATTATGTGTGATGCTGGTAGGAAAGTGAACAAATTTGCCCACAAGCAGATATAGGATAATAGCAGCTGCCAACTAATCCTTTTATCTCTCTTGAATCTGGGTGGAGTAGAAGACTTCTGTGATGCTGGCATCAGTACAGTATGCTGATGCCAATATCTGGGCCTCTTTGATGAAGCCAACGTTATACAAATCTTCTCATCCACTCTGCTCCATCTGCGGGATTTCCCCTGGGTGCAATGGCTAAGAGTTGTCACTGAATGCCCGATTCCAGTGCAGTCACCTCTCAGAGCTCCTGCGTGTCATTAATAGCTGCCATGGGAGTGCCTGCCATGTGGCAACTACTCTTTGGGGCACTTTATGTCTTCTTATTTAATAATCATCACAGTATTACAAGATATCATCATTATAATCATCATCATCATCCTTCTGTTACAAATAAAAAAATGGAATGTCAGCAAGTGTAAAGTAACTTATCCAACCATAGGAAGTGATGGAGCCAGGATAAAAACCATGTTCAGCCTAATCCTTAAGCCTGCTTTTTTCCTTAAGTCACATTGTCAAATATTACTCTATTAAATCACTCATCATTTTGTGTTAAGTTGGCAAGTACTTCTACATATGAAATATTAAAACTTATTTTCTAGTATAGTGGGGACCCAGGGTGCCACTTTGTGTCAGAAAACACTATTTTGAAATAGGATAGGTGTACAAGGGCAGTTCTATCCTCTTGTTTAAAAAAAAAAAAAAAGCAAAGTTCCAAATTAAGAAGACCATTTAGCATTATCAGAGAATGACTGGGGAGAAGTGGGAGCAGAAGAATATGGCATGATTGTTAAAAGCAAGGATTTTGGAATGAGGTGTGTATTGGAATTCATAATCCAGTGCTTACAAAACATCAGCTTGGGCATCTGTGAAATGGGGATAATAACATCACAGCGTATCGTGAAGAAGACATAAAATAATATAGGTTGTCAATTTAGGGTAATGCCCAATGAATTGTTAGTGCTTATGAATGTTTGTTTAGAAAAAAATATTCTTAAAGACTAGATTAATAGGTTGGATTAAATCAAGAACTCAAAGGGATGGACGATTAAATTCAGCTGAGAAGCAGCATGCTTAAGCAAGAGTCTTCAAAGAGCCAAGTAAATAGAAGCAAGGTTGGTCCCTTTTTAATTAGATGGGATTGTGATTACCTAGTGGTACATAACTAACTACCCCAAATTAAATAACTGTCATTTTATTCTACTCATGAATTTGGGGTCCCTAGCATGGTAGAATTGGTTTGTTTTTGCTCCATGATATCTATGGCCTCAGCTGAGAAGATTTGAACAGGTGACTTAAATGACTGAGGATAGAATCATCTGGAAGCTTCTTTACTCACAACTCAACTTTTGGGGCTTGATTACCTGAAGCTTATAACTGTAACATCTACACGTGTCTTTCCCATGTGAAGTTGACTTTTCTCAGCATGGCATCTGCTGTCTGAAAGAGAGTGCCCCAAATTAAAGCTTCTGGACAGCAAATGTTCCAAGAGAACAGTAGAAGTTGCACAGCCTTTTCTGACCTAGCCCTGCAACTTGTGTACCATCACTTTAGAAACATTCTATTGGTACAAGGCTGTACTGGTACTAAGGAAAGCAAGGATTCAAGGAAGATGAATGAGACTCTTCCTTTTGATGGGGGAATGGCAAGGTAGAGTGGCCAACCTTTTTGGTTTCCCTAGGATTTAGATAGCTACCATGACATAAGCCTTTCAATTTTAAAACTGAGAAAGTCCCTGGAGAGCCAGGACAAGTTAGTTTATGACATGCTCACATTCAGAAGAGCATTGGGAAGAAGATACTGTTGCTCAAAATAGTCTACACCAAAGACAGAAACCATGGAGCAGAGCTGTAGCTATAAGCCAGAATCTAGATCAGCCAAAGTACAGGCATTTGCATGTTTCACCTTGGCCTGACCCACTTTTAGCTAGAGTTGTTGGTTGGCATTCTCAAATGTGGGTTAGAAGAGAGGAGATATTGAATCATCTAGCCCTGGCTGAAAAAAAGGCAGACCGTTGTCCCCACAGACATGGTCCTTGGTATTATGTGTAGCACCACTGCCAGCACTACTCTTGGGAAACCTCCCAAGTCTCTGCATATGCTAGTGGCCTTGCTCCCCATCACAGTGCAATTCAGAGTATGATCCTTGGACCACTAGTGTTAGCCTCGCCTGGGAGCTTGTTAGAATTACATGTTCCTGGACTCTATCTCAGACTGACTAACTCAGAATCATTGAGAGGTAACCCAGAAATCTGTGTTTAAACTAGCTCTCCAAGTGATTCTGATGTTTGTGAAAGTGTGAGAAGCATGTTTCCAGCACAACACTACACAACTACTAGGTTAGTGGTTCTCTTCCTGGGAGTGCATCTGAACCAATTTTTATTTTTTCTTTTGGTGGGGAGGGGGTGTATTTTTAAATCAGACTAAAATTGGCTTCCTAAGCTCCATCACCAAAATGATTCTGATTTAGTACAGTAGGGAAATAGTAGGTAGGCAAAAGAACACAGGACTTGGATTTCAGAAATGGTATTTGCAGTCCAGCTTTGCCACTTATATACTGTGTGACTCCTATCTGAAGGGCAGTTTGAACCAAATGAACAGTATGACCTTTTTCTGTTCTGACATTCTGTGATATGCATGATATCTTGAACTCACTAACACAGACCAATACATTCTTTTTTTTTTATGGTAAATAGAGTTTTTTTTTTTTAATTAAAGTACAGTCAATGACAATGCATCAGTTTCTGGTGTACAGCACAATGTCCCAGTCATGCATATACACACAGATATTCATTTTTATATTCTTTTTCATTAAAGGTTATTACAAGATATTGAATATAGTTCCCTGTGCTATACAGAGGAAACTTTTAAAAAATCTATTTATATATTTGTAGTGGCTAACATTTGCAACTCTCAAACTCCCAAATGTATCCCTTCCCACCCTCTTTCCCTGGTAACCATAAGATTTTTTACTATGTCTGGGAGTCTATTCCTGTTTTGTAGATGACATCATTAGTGTTGTCTTTTTTTCTTTTTTTTTTAGATTCCACATATGAGTGGAATATCATATGGTATTTTTCTTTCTCTTTCTGGCTTACTTCACTTACAATGACAATCTCCATGTCTATCTATGTTGCTGCAAGTGACATTATTTTATTCTTTTTTATGGCCGAGTAGTATTCCATTGTATAGATATACCACAGCTTCTTTATCCAGTCCTCTGTCAATGGACATTTAGGTTGTTTCCATGTCTTGGCTATTGTTAACAGTGCTGCTATGAACACTGGGGTGCGTGTTTCTTTTTGAATTAAAATTCCCCCTGGATATATGCCCAGGAGTGGGATTGCTGTATCTTAGGGTAAGTCTATTTTTAGTTTTTTGAGGAATCTCCATAATGGCTGCACCAAACTACATTCCCACCAACAGTGTAGGAGGGTTCTCTTTTCTTCACATCCTCTCCAGCATTTATCATTCACGGACTTTCGAATGATGGGCATTCTGACTGGAATGAGGTTACTTCATTGTAGTTTTGGTTTACATTTCTCTGATAGTGATATCGAGCATTTTTTCATGTGCCTGTTGATCATTAGTATTTCTTCCTTGGAGAATTGCTTGTTTAGGTCTTCCACTCATCTTTGGCTTGGGTTGTTTGTTTTTTCTTTTTAAGTTGTATGAGCTGTTTATATATTCTGGGAATTAAGCCTTTGTCAGTCACATCATTTGCAAATATTTTCTCCCATTCCGTAGGTTGTCATTTTGTTTTGCTTATAAACTAATACTTTGTTGACTAGGAAATTTTCTACTTCACTTAGTGCCTAGGCATCAATCATTCTCAGTAATTCCAATCCCACATCTTTTAGAAAGGTGTGGTAAAGTGGATATTTATGTTGGTATCAGCATACAGACAGATACAGACATCCATACACATGAAATTACTTTATTTTCAAACATTATTTAACACAAGTCTTACAAATATATCACATTAGTGGTGGAGGAATGTAGATTTTTTATAACTTCAGAGCTGTAATTTATTATTGTCAACAAAAGGCAAAAAAACCTCACTGCCATCATGAGGGCACAGTTTGAAGTGATTGAAATCACATTGCTTTATAAACATTGATTTTTCAGTGACATATTTTCAGAAAAGACTGATCTTTAAAGGATATTTAATTATGCTCTAGTAAGTGTCTGGAATGAAGTACTGTATTGCAGTTATCCCTGTAAGGTTTTGGTCAGCATTGGTTCTTCTGAATGTCTAGCTTTGTAAGAGAGCAGCAGGGAAGGCAGGTTTAAATGAACTCTTGTGGCATGTATTTTATATGAGTAGTAGTCAGGTTGTCATCAAAACCTTGGTAATAGTCTCGATGTATTTAAGTGAAAGTTGGTTGACACTAAGCTGTTATAGGAACAGACTATCTGTGTAGCTTATCCTTGGAAATTGCTACTGTATTAAAGGTCTTAGTTTTAAAAACATAATAATCCATTTATATCTTCTTTTCAAATCAGTTTACTTATGAATGAGTCCCATGTATTCACTCTAATTTACCAATAGATTGGCATGAAATAATGGAAATTGATCTATAAAAATAACTTTTCTAAACCAATAACGATTTCCTCACTGAATTCAAGCTCCTGATCAGAACAGGAAGGCTAACCAACTAGTTTTCCCCTCAATGCAAAAGGCCTTTCATGAGCCTTAGTAAATATTGGCACGTCCAACATAAAATCCTAGTTCTTACCTATCTTACGTTTGATTTGAACATTTTAAAACCCTGAAGTATCAGATACTTAATGTTAAACAGAGCTCACCAGAAAGCCAAGCTTTTAGATGTTATTGTGACAGTCACTTACTGCCTAAAACACATGCAGAAACTATAGTCATGTTGCTTTAGAAGGTCAGAATTCTATTCTACTGTTCCTTTTTATTTTTGGTTAGAATAACATTATACTGCTGAGGCAACAAATAAAGCTAAGGTCACTAGGAGAAACTGAAACAAATAATGGAATTTTCAAGCAAGATTCTTTTGAATCTGCTGTTGAACTGACTGAAGAGAAAAAAAATGTTAGGTTTACTGAACTGAGAGAGTTCTGTGCATAGTACACCAAAGAGACATAAAAGGAACAGCTTGGAAAAAACTGGTAGAATTTTGAAGCTGTTGAACTAAAATTCAATAATTAGAAGCATAGTATATGTCTCATTTAATTGTATTTTGTTGTTGTTTTGTTTGGCCAACATACACTTATCACTTATTTGGTACTTTGACCCAAATATCTAAATAATGATGCAGAACCTAGTGATTTTTAGCCTGTTAGGATAAAATGTAGAAAGTATTATTTGTGTATGAATGTAATTTTCTAAATAGTTTACTTATGTCTCATTGAGGTTGATTTAAACTAAGCATAAACTATGAAATAAAATTTTAGTCTAGAATAGAATGAATATTTTATATGATAAATTTGAACCATCCTAGGAAAGGGGAAACAGAATTTAAGAAACAGTTTCTTCAGGGCCTTGGTGTAACTCTCTTGTATCCTATTCTCACTTCACTTAAGATGCAGATTCCTGGGGAGTCTAGCTGGCATAACTTGATTCACAGACTCACCTCAGAACCAGAGAAGAGCAGGGCATCTTGAGTGGCATATTACAAGTTTATGGACATAGGCTGGATAGTTTCTCAAAGCAAAATTGAGATGTTTTCCCAAGCAGAAGAAGTGACAGCCAGGGAAGCAAAAACAATAAATATTCAATGCAGAAAACAAAGTGGAAATTTGTTTTTATTAGTCTTGCTAATGTTGGATAGTTTTGTTTTTTTTTTACTGATTTGACATTTTTTCACTTCACCTAACAGATAGATTGCCAATATTCCTGAAACACACACACACTCTTTATTTCATACCAAAAATCAATCTAAAAACACTTATTCCCATTCCTTCTCCCCCTTGCCTACTTCACGGTTTCTCACCCTTCACACTTTGGGCAGGTGCCCGTTTGGTATTTTGACATCTGGGGCAGGATAATTCTGTTGTGGGGGGCTGTCTTGTGCAGTGTGGGATGTTGAGCAGCATGCCTGCTCTCTGTCCACTGGATATCATCCCTCTTAGTTGTTACAATCAAAACTGTCTAGATGTTGCCAAATGTCTTCTAGAGGACACATCATCCCCATGCAGACCTACTGAACTCCTAGACTATATTTGAGGAAAAAAGTCTTTTTTCTAATGAAAATAAATAATAAATCTGCTAATATATTTTAGCTATTTAAAATAATTCACATAGAGGAAGATTATCCAATATACTAATACATTTATTTTTGTAGTGGTTGTTTCTTGATGTGATTCCTTTTATTTTGTCACATTATTGATATTATGGACCATTATTTTCATAGTCAATTTTCTCTGGACCTAAGCATTATCTGAGAGAGATATTTGATTGACTAATAACTGTATCTGTTAGCAGTTAGCAATTCCCTCCCCCCACAAAGCTACTTAAAAACAACAGCAACAGCAATTCTAAATCTCAGATCTCAGTAGCTTCAAAAAATTATTAGGCTTTTACCTTCCACCAACATGGAACCAGTAGCACTGTACTTGAGACAGGATTTTTAAGATACGATGTGTATCTGGAAGGCTGTGGTGCAGCATTTCAATCTACCAAAATAACCAACTAGTCTGTAATCAATATATTACATTAAATAAGGATTGAGTCCAGTCATAAAACAGCTTTTTTCTCATCCTCCCGTGTTTCTTCCCTGCCCTTATAGCTCCCTTCGCCCCACAATCATCATTTCAGTCCTAAGAATAATCCAATTTTGAAATTCCCTATGATAGGAAAATTTCCAAACTTCATTCACAGTAAAAATTTCACACTTTCCCTCTCCTCATTGCTCTAAGTGGAAAGCTTGCCGTGCAAAGTGGGTGCCAAGCTGCTTCCTCTCCATTTCCCCACCTGATGCTTCCCCTTGTCTTCTGTGGGCTAGAATGCCTGTAGCTCCTAAATGGTTCAGCATTGGAGGTGAAGAGGGGAGGACAGGTAAGGCACAGGAAAGGTCTTATGTGACAGGTTTTAATGGAGTAAAGAATAGATTCTCCTCGGGAAGATGGATAAAGATGAATCTCTGTCTTGGGCAGATTTTTAAAAACTGAAAAGTCCCATTGAGAAATATTTGACTGTATTTCATGTGAAAACAAATGATACACGTTCTTCCAGCTGGATGACTGCTTACATTTCCTCCTTGTACCCCTGGAAATTCAGTTGTATACCTCTTCTGCTGATACAATTTTTCACCTCTAAAAAGTCACCTTGGACTTCCAGACCTCACACTGTCTCTGAGAAACTTACACAGCCTTGCTTTCATCTTTAGAGTAGAACTGTAGCTAACATCCTATGCATCTTGGTCTTTCTTCCTCTGCTTTTTCCCCAAACTCCGGGGCATATATATTACGCTCTCATGAATCCTTTCTCATTAGGTTTAAATGAAAGGGAAGCAATGCCACAACTCTTTAGTACCTTAAATACACTTGACGGTGGCACAGCTCACCCTTCTCACTGTAGTCTGTTCTTCATGGTCTCATCACTTGTGCAAGCTCTTACTCAAGAACATCTGCAATCTGCTGACATCAGATTTGTCTACTCTGGAGCTAGGCAGTCTGAACTCAGCGTATATGTTCTCTGCGTCAGGAGGAACTCAGATGCTATTGGTACTGGCCTAAAGCTACTTCACTCACTTCATTCCTGTCCATAGTAAGGCTGGAAAGCACTTATATTTCAAAATGCCGCCAACCGTTCCAGTATGCCTTTTGAAACATCATAATTAAGGAACTCCCTATACAGCCAGACTTCACTGAAGACCCTTCCACTTCCTGGCATTAACTAAAATGCATGTCTCCCCCGAGCACACCCTCAAGCCCACTTTGAGGGAAGATTATGTTTTAGTCTGTCGTAATTCTGTTTTAGGGATTAAAGATAGTGTCACATTGATCAACCATCCACATGCTTGCTGAATAACAAAATTAAACAAGGCTAAAGAAGAACTCCTCTGTTCTTCTGAAGCTCTTGGCATTCAAGTATATTCCCTGAGGGTCAACTGTAGGCACAGTAGATATAATATACAGACTCTATAAAAATCATTTTGACTTTGTTGCAGCTTCTTTTCATTACAACATAGAAAATTCTTGTGTACTTTGCCTTCGAATTCTATTTGCTAGATTTAAAAACATTGAGAAGGTAGTTTGATGTTAGCCAATATCTATTTTTAAACACATACGCTAAAGAATATTTGCATTATAACTGGTTAGATTAAACCAAACAGAAACTTTCTTCTAAATGTAAAATTTTTTGAGATAATCATATCAACACCCAAAGGTAATTTAAAGAATTAAAAGGAAGAGGAAGACCATTATAAGGGGAAAGAGAGGCAAGAGGTGGAGAAGATAACTGTGTGGGAAGGTATTCAGCCAGGTGAACTAGGAGTAGGAATTGAGAAAGGTAGTAAGGAATGAAGCCAGAGCAAATTTCACTTGGTTAGGTAGAGATCCACCTTAGGAGTCAGACTTATTTTGACTCCCTGCAGTACTTCTGAGAAGTTGCTTTTGGTAGTTACTAGCATTGCCCTTGCAAATGATGAAGTACTTTTTTTTTCTTCCAAACCATTATCAAACAAATGAATTTAACTGAAGTTGATTTTAAAGAGGATCTAATGTAGTCTAAGATCAGATAGTATGTATAGACTTCAAAGTAGGACTGTAAAATCAACTTGAATTGTGCATTAATGGTATACAGAGTCTGTTCAGCAACACATTAGACTAGTAAGTTTGTCAATGTTTACCATAAAATATGAGCAAAGAGTTTTATTTTGCTGTTTGAAGTTGTTCCACTGAGAAAGAGCAGTATCATTTTTTAAAGTTATTTGAATAACCCTTATCTTAAAGTTTTACCAAATACCTTTGGAATACTGGTAATGGATTTTTGCCTTCATGATAAAGGTGAATTTATATATCTTTTCATCTTCGTAGGAAATGTCACTTAATCAAAATGTTGCCATTGTGTGTTTTTGATGACAGTTATTTGAACATATACCATATTCCAAAAAAGAAATAAAACTAAAATTATTTTATAAAATGGTACAGCAGAGAACCTTTTAAAATTATTTTCACATTCTAGATATCTTTCATAATATGCAGGTTGATATGAAATGTCAATCTTTCATTAGGTCAGCATAATATATTACAGATTGATTTTTGTTGTTGTTAACAATTTTCTGATTAAATATATAGGGTCATAAGTGGTAATATACTTAATATAAATAAGTTATTATTTTGATGTGATAAATGCAATATTATTCTTTTTTGTATATGTATTTTTATTGAAGTATATTTAGTTTACAATGTTGTGTCAATTTCTGGTATATACTATAATGCTTCAGTCATATATGAACATACTTATGTTAGTTTTCATATTCTTTTTCACCATAAATTACTACAAGATATGGAATATGGTTCCCTACTGCTATACAGTATGGACTTGTTATTTATCTATTTTATAGGTATTAGTATCTTCAAATCTCAAACTCCCAATTTATCCCTCCCACCCCGACTCCGTAACCATAAGTTTGTTTTCTATGTCTGTGAGTCTGTTTCTGTTTTGAAAATAAGTTCATTTGTCTTTTTTTTTTTTTAGACTACACATATAAGTGATATCATATGATATTTTTCTTTCTCTTTCTGGCTTACTTCACTTAGAATGATGATCTCCAGGTCCATCCATATTGCTGCAAATGTCATTATTTTGGTCTGTTTTTATGGCTGAGTAGTATTCCATTGTATAAATATACTACAACTTCCTTATTCAGTCATCTGTCGATGGACATTTAGGCTGTTTCCATGTCTTGGCTATTGTAAATAATGCTGCTATGAACTTTGGGGTGCATGTGTCTTTTTGACTTAAGTTTCCCTCTGGATATATGCCTAGGAGTGGGATTGCTGAATCATATGGTTAGTCTATTTTTAGTTTTTGAGGAATCTCCATACTATTTCCATAATGGCTGCACCAAACTGAATTCCCACCAATAATGTAGGAGGGTTCCCTTTTCTCCAGATCCTCTCCAGCATGATGAATGCAGTATTATTCTTGGTAACATTGCTATATAAGGTTTTATCTCAGTAAAATAAGAAATTTGAGACAAATATATAAGTCCCAATAAAATAAGAAATTTGAGACAAACTCAAAGAACATAAGATAGTCTGTATAGAACAATACGAGCAGAAGGGTTTTTCTCCCTCTCTGTTGATTACTTAGCAAATTTATATAATTCAATCCAGAAATGCAAGCTATACCTTTTAGCATGTATTAGAATTTATACTCCTTTCCAGTGCTATGCCAGTTACTCAATTTTTACATGGTTATAATAATTAGACACATATTGTTGGATCTTGTATGTTTTCTCTTTTTTGTCTTAGATTTTGTGTAAACTCTTAGATATATCTGTGTAGCTTATGTATTTTTCACTTTTAGTAGCAATAATCTGTGGCCACTTAAGCCATTCTCAAACTGTGTGTGTATGTCTCTTCATCTCCTTCCTAATATACAGCATGCTATACATCACTCTGTATAAATATATGGATTTCTTTTGTAAAATTTCCTTGTGATGTAGTCCCTTAAATGGGAATATGAAAAGAAAAGTTGTAATTTTTTTCCATTAACAAACTAATAATAGGACTGCATTTTAAAATTCATACTACCTTTTCTATTACCAGTGCCATTATTACCCTATTGTCCTTTAACTCTGCTATTTGTTATAACTTCCAAATTATTCTTTAAACCTCTTTCTTTTTTTTCTTTTATATTCTATATTCTATAGCCAAATTATTCTCCCGAAAACAGCACTTTGTTCTCTGCTCATAAACCTCAACAGAAGTTTTAATTTCTAATTTAGTAGGCAATTACAGTCCTTAGCAAATCATTCAAATTTTTGGAAAGTATCACTTCACCCTACTTTTGTAGCTTTGCAACCCAAATTTAAATGCCTTCCATTGGTACTGTTAGTCATCAGAGTACTGCCAATCATTCAAGAACCATTTGAAAGGTCTTTCTTTAACTTACCAAACAGATACCAAGTGCCTACTGTGTAGAAGGCACTGAGAGATTCAAAAATGAAAGAAAAACAAAACACAACATAATTTCTGTTCTTGTGTTACTCACTGCACTGATTTGAGATTTAAAATGACACAGTGCTATAATTGTTGACAGCCTAAGTAGAAATTGGTTTGTTTTGAATGATGAGAAGGGGCACACTAGAGATAAGAAGTTAGGGGCAAGACAATTTAGTGGGAAGAGAATAGTCATCTTTTCATCAAATTGTGCTAGAACAATTGGATATCTACATGCCAATGACTGGAGTTGGACTCATACCTTATACCACACGTGGAAATTAACTCAAACTGGATCATAAACCTAAATATAAGAGCTAAACTGTAAAAATTAGAAGAAAGTATAGGAAAATATCTTTACAACTTTGGATTAGACAATGGTTTCTTGGATATGACATGAAAAGCAGAAGCAACACAGAAACAGATAGATCGTTCTTCATCAAAATGAAAACCAACTGTACTTTGAAGGGCACTGTCAAGAAAGTGAGAAGATACCCACATAATTGGATAAATTATTTGCAACTCATATCTGATAAGAGATGTTCAGAATATATAAGAAATTCTTACAGCTCAATAATAATAATACAAATTCCCAATTAAAAATTAGACAAAGGATCTGAATAGACATTTCTCCAAGGAAGACATGCGAAAGTACAACGAATGCTTGCAAAGACGGTCAACATTATTAGCCATCAGGGAAATGCAAAACAAAACTACAGTTATATATAATTTCTGACTACTAGACTGTAATCAAAGACAGATAACTAGAAGTGTTGACAAGGATATGGAGAAATCGGAATGCTCACAGACTGCTGGTAGGATTGTAAAATCATGTGGCCACTTTGGAAAACAATCTGGTAATTTTTCAAATGGTTAAACATAGAGCCACCGTATGACTCAGCAGTTTCCCTTCTAGGTTATCTACCCAAGAAAATTCAAACATATGTTCACATTTTTAAAAAAGGTACACAAATGTTTATAGCATCATTTGTTTCTAATGGACAGAGTGGAAACAATCCAAATGTCCATCAACGAATGAATGGATAAATAAAATGTGATATACTTGTATGTAGAATATTATTTGGTGATAAAAAGGAGTCAAGTACTGATTCATTCTGTGACATAGATAAACATTGAAAACATTATGCTAAAGAAAATAGTCACAAAATCCACATATTGTATGATTCCATTTATATGAAACGTCTGAAACAGGCAAACCTGTAGAGATAGAAAGTAAAGTAGTTGCTCCTAGAGCTAGAGAGTTGGGAAGAGAGGGGACCTACTTCTAATGGGTATTGGATTTCTTTTGGAGGTGATAAAATTATTCTAAAATAAATTGTGGTGATGGGTACACACTTCTATGAATATACTAAAAACCACTGAATTGTGGACTCTGAATGGCTAAATTGTGTGATATGTGAATTGTATCTCAATAAAACTGTTACTTTTTAAAAGTTAAAGAAATAAGTATACAGAGAAGCATGTTCCCTTTACTTATGCTCCTTCTATTTAGAGTGATCTTCCTCAGTTATCTGTATGGCTCACTGCTTCACTGTCTTCAAATGTCACCTTTCAGTTGGGCCTGCCTTGACCACCAGTCTAAATTTCAAAATTTTTCTCCTTTGCACATGTTACTATCTAATAGATATTTTATCTTGTTTATTATTTGCCTCCTTATGAAGGGAAGGATTTTTGCATATTAATTTGTTGCTGTAGCTCTAGTCTCTAGCACAGAATAGGTGTTCAATAAATGTTTGTTCAGTGACTGAATTAGGTACCACATAAAAGAAGTGACAGGTAAACCCACATCTCAAACAGCCTAGTTTGTTTGGACACTACACTAGTTTTTAAATAGCTGGAACCGAGGATAGCCAGTGGGGTGTGATTATAAATAAGACTGTAGAGGAAAGGAGAAGCCCCATGTCTGAGGACCTGTGGTTTATACACTAAAGAATTTAGTCTTATATCCCATAGGCAGGAGAGAAACTTGGAAAGGCAGTGAGCAGCAGGTTGTAATGATTTTTCACAGTTATGTTCCCTTCTTGGCGGCAGGGGATTCTCTCTCTCTCTAGTAAGAAGGGGTCTCTGAAACTGTTTTTCATTCTCCCACCCTTTTCATAATAGTATATTGTTACGTACCTTGAAGTACTGGTAACACTGAGGACATATAATTCATAAGATGATTTACATTTGTTTATTCATTATTTTATTTTAGACTTTTCCCTCATGGTTTAAGTCAGATACTTATTTAATCAGCCTCAAGTTAGTTTCTAGTCTCAATGTTAACCTTATTTTAAAAAGCAAGAGTAGAAATTCAGACAAAATAAAACAATTACTCTTCTAGAAAAAAATGAACAAACAAACAAAAAAAGCCAGAATATTTTTCCAGTTTACCTTGTTAACTCTAAAATCAGGTAAATTAAACAATGTCCATGGGCAAGGTTAGAAGAGTAGTAATTTTTTGATTCAGTTTTAAAATTATTACCAGTCCCAAAAATGTAAACATAAAATGACTAGAGTTTATTTTATTCTCTTAAGGCAAAAATCTATTTATCGACCCATAAGGAAATCACAGGCCCTGCTTCCAGTTCTTTGTTGAAATTGCACTGTAGTGCAGTATGATTTGCATGTTAATGATGTGAATCCAACTGTATAATAAATGAGAAAGGGAAGATATAAACTAGTTTCAGAGAGCACGTTTGTTTTTCGTGATTTCTTCCTTAAATGTTTAACTTGAGAACATATCTATGAGATATGCTTATGTGAAAGCTAATCATTTGTGATCATTAAATGCAGTGGCATTGAAGCAAGAAGTTTTATTCTCACATTTCTCATTCCGAAAGCAACTGAACACTAGAGGCATTTGAACATCTATGGACCGCAGATCTAATGTAGTAAACAAGAAGCTTGCAGAATTTATTCTGTGCAGTGTGATCTCTGAAATCAAAAAGCATGAAGTCACCACAGTTTCCCTTTTCTCTCAGCCACTTCCCCCGTCCTTGACCCAATTCAAGCATGCAATTGGGATGCTTTGTATTTTGTGCTTTTCATTAATTTCCTGGTATGCTGTTATGCATGTTCTCCTTAAGTAAAACAGCAAAATAAAACCGTTTTTAAATATTAATATGCAATTTGTGAAAATGTGTCTTAGAAGTGTAGAATCACTAGAAAGTGAAAGGCATAATCTATGTTTTTGAAAGCCATCCAATTTCCTTTTATTTAGACTTTGAGCCATTTCACAAATTGAAAAGCAACCATCCAGCCATTTCATGTTTAGATTAATACATATTTACAAGATCCTAAAACCATTATCAGCATGCAGAAGCCTTCTCATTGAGCAAATACAGATTAGAGGTAAATGAAGAAATTCCACTACATCAGTGGCTCTCAAATATAGGTGATTTTCCCCTTAAAGGGCATTTGGCTGTTTCTAGAGGTATTTTGATTGTCACAACTCGAGGTAGGGAGTACTACTGGCATCCAGTACAGAAAGTCCAAGGATATTGGTAAACATCCTACAATGCACAGGACAACCATACACACACCACACACACACACACACACACACACACACACACACAACAAAGAATTGTCAATAGTACCAAGACTGGGAATTCCTGCCCTCTTGGTTGTGAAACCAAATCCTATCAAATTTTACATTCTAATTCACAAACGTTTACAAGTTATGAAAAAGTGAGGACTTGTATTAGCTACTGCTATATAACAGTACTACCACAAAGGCATAAAACATGCACGCTTATTATCTCAGAGATTCTATGGGTCAGAAGTCCAGACGCAGATTAGATGATTCTTTTACAAGGCTGAAATCATACTGCCACACAGGGATGAGTTCTCATCTCAATGCTCAACTAGGGAAGAATCTGTTACCAAGCTTATGTGGTTGTTGGTAGCATTCAGTACCTTGCACACCATCAGACTGAGGGCTTCAGTTTCTTACTGGCTGTTGTCTTCAGTTCCTTGTCCTATGGTTCCCCATAGACAGTTCACAACATGGCAACATACTTTGAAAAGCTGGATGGGAAAGTCTTCTCAGACTTTGTGACTATATGTATGTATTTACATATATGCCTGTAATTACATACATTCCACTACAGTTGCCTGTTTCTATAGGGTAGAATTAAGTACAGATCCTGACCCACACTTAAGGGTAAGGAATGACACAGAAGTGTGAAAGTGCCCACTCTTCTGTTTCATTTTCTTTCTCTGTATTAAAATTTTTCACATTATTTGGAACTTAGATGTTGGGGATTTGGAAAGTAGAAAGGCCATCTTGGGTTCCTCTTCATTGCTAGTTAATCTGCAGTTAAAATATACAATTGTAAATAGGATAAATGGGATAACTAACAACTGAAAGTAATGTGAGTTATGTAATAAAAATAGGTATTATATCTCTCTCTACCATAAATTAAACTTGTTATAATAAATTTGTCATTTTATAATAAATTTTGTTTGCTAGATCCTCACTGGGGAACTTTCTCTGTTTACTTTAAGTACACACTGAATCTTAATTCTTAGATATGCAACTATGTTTTCCTTTGGTTTTAATACAAGCCAGATTAATTTCTACAGTATTAGAAATTAATTTCAGTGAAAATGTGATACTACACAGGTTATAATATTAAAGAGATTCATTGTTAAACAAGGAGGCACAAATATTAATGAGTAAGAGTTTTACAATTACAATGAATCTTTTATGCATTTGTGTTCTTTTTAAAATGTACAAATAAATATAAATAGATTTGGATACTATTTGATCTATTAGATATACTGTAAGACATTCTGTTGTATTTAATACATATGTGATGACTGAGAAAATTGCATTATGGTAGATAGCAAGTATACTTTTCACTTTCAGAGGAGAATTCAGAATTTCTGTTTTATAGAATTGTACTCATTTCATAATTTGGGGGGACATGGAAATTATATAGTCATATAGATTTTTTGTTTCCTTCAAATAACTTCCTTTGATGTTTGCACTATTTGTGTACCTTATACACATACACAAAATACTTCTTAAGTACCTATTATGTGTCAGAAATTGTGTACTGTATATACAGTATTGCATTCTCATTCATAAGTCTATTTTACCTAATTTTTTAAAGGAAACTAACATGCATTCTGTTTTAGAGACTTGCCCAAAGTTTCACAGCTAGAAAGTGCAAGAGCAGGAACTCATATGCAGACACTCCTTCATGTGGCTCTGTGTAACTAGTGGTGCCAAAATTTATCACTCCCAGAAAGAATGAAATCTTGGATTTTTAGCTGAGTAATATCCAAAAAATAATAAACATATACTGAATACAATTATAAGTAATCCAAAATGGCAATTTCATTCATTCTTTTCCATTTTCTGCTTGCAATCACTATAAATCACAGCTATGGAAAAGATTAATAATTCAGCCAAGTAAAAGGTGTGGGATGTGAGAGAGAAAATAGTTATGACTGAGACGAGCATGTTCCGGAAAGAAACATTCATATCATTGAAGATGAGAGGGGCCTTTTTAAGACTCAGGAAATATATCCAGGATGGTTAGAAGGGAGAGAACAAAGGCAGGAAGGCATCAGTGGAGGCTTGAGAAGTAGGGGGGGTGAGGATTAGAAGCCTTTTAAAGCCATGTTTAAAAATTTTGAATTTATAATAAGATCAGTTGTGAGCTTTTAAACAGCAACAAGTCAGATGGCAGTTTTCAAAGATCATTGCAGGTACAAGGTGAAAGATGGAGTATAGGTATTCATGTGATGATTCAGGGGAATGATGTAGCTATTGATAGCTGCAACTGACTAGATGGACCTCAAAAGCATTATGCTCAGAGAAAAAAAGTCAATCTCTAAAGGTTTCATTCTTATGATTCTAATTGCATAACATTCTTGAAAGGATGAAACTGTAGAGGTGGAGAATAGAAGAGGTTGCCAGGAGATAGGAACAGGGTGTGTAGGTATGAATACAGAGGGGTGGCAGAGGTACTGCTGTAGTGATAGAACAGTTTTGTATCTCCCATGTGGTGGTGGTCACGCACATCTACACGTAAGAAACAATTCCACAGAATTACGCACATACACACAAATGAATGCAAGTTTAAAAATGGGGAAAACTAAATAAAGTCTGTAGTCAAATTAAGAGCTATGTACCAATGCCAGTTTCCTGGTTTTGATATTGTACTATAGTCATATAAGTTCTCACCATCGGTGGACAGTGAAAGAAGAGACTCTTTGTAGTATTTTTGCAACTTCCTGTGAGTCTATACTTATTTCAAAACAACAAAATTTTTAAAAGGCTATTGTAATAAAACAAGCTTAGGTTAGAGTGGGATTGGTGGTGAAGAATAAGAAAGGCAATATTCCTTTGGCTCAACACGGATCAAATTTGCAAGTCGTAATGCTAATATTTTGTGATGAATCAAGCTGGTTGTTGTTAGAGTGCCTTTATTGAACACATACTAATTGAGCAACCTTGTACCAGGCTATTGAAGGCACTGAGGATCATTCTGAGCAAAAGAGCGAGAGTCTGTCTTTGTGGGGCTTCTGGGCTACCAAAAGAGTCTATAACTTGCCATACAAATTTTTGATACTCTCCTATATGAAGACTAGGCTGTGCTTCTGAGAGATCAAATGACTGATAGACTTCTGTTTTCACTTGTAGGCTCCTAAATTATGTGAGCTATCCGTAATTTTGAGTCCAAAATGGCTTAGTATTCTTCATAGTATATATTTCAATTTTGATTTAAAATGTCCCTGTCTTTCCCTGTCCCTCCCATTTTACTTTCAAAATTAAATATTGAATTTTTTGGAAAAAAAATTTTTTTATATTCTGTATACCCATAATTTGTTTTTTCATTTCAAGTTTTGAAATACCGTAGAGCAGAAAAATTGTTTTGAAAAATATTTTTCTCTTTATTTACATTATTCTTACTTTAAAATTATTTCCCGTTGGAGTACAAGTGACAATAGCACATACCTTTCCCAAAGCTGGTTTGGATAACAGGGGGTAGATTACTAGTGGGGTTTTAAGTGCCCCTCAGAGATTGAAGTGAAAAAAATAAACTTTATACTTTTACTTCAGGCTGGTCTAACTTCAGTTCTTATTATATAAATTCAGGAAATGGTTCAACTTGTTAACTTAGATGGACATTTGTAACTCTCCTGAAACAGAGTCAAAGGCATCTGAGAATAACCTGCATTTGATTGTAATAATGTTACTATTACTGAATGTCTTTTGTATGTCAATATTATCAAAATAAATATAAGAATCCACATTTTTTAAATCCAGAGTTTTAAAGATGAGGAAATTTTGACTTTCAAGAAGATTAATTTTTCCCAAGTCCACACAGTTAGTAGATGATTATCTAACATTTGAACCTAAAATAAATGTTCTTTCCAGTATACCTCACTGTCCTTTATTGTATTATTAATACAGTAAATATACTGTTTTATGAAGCCTTCAAAGTCTCTGAAAATGAACCTAGTTCTTTTGAAGTAAAAGAGCTCAATATAACCAGTATGCATTTTATATACTTATTTTCCTAGCAATTTGAAATACTGCATGTGTGATGTGCATGTGTTTGTGTGTATATGTACATATATATGTGTGTGTGTATATATATATATATATATATATATATATATATATATATATATGCTTTTAGTAGAAAAACTTGAAAATTATTATCCTGTGGGCAGATTTTTCCTAAGCAATTTGCTTCTCTGACCCATTTATTACTACTTGTGGACTGTATCACCTCATCCTCTTATAAAGAAAAACGTCAGTTGAAAGCAAAATGGTGAGGCTTTTATTATGCTATTAATTTAGAAGGTGATGAGCAGGCATGGTTGGCATGATGTTAGAAAGAAAATAAATTGTTTGGTGCATGTTTGAGTAAAGAAAAATTACTAAATTCCCAACTTGAGGACTAGTCGAAAACATTTGCCTCAACAGATCATGTAAATTACATGACAAAAATCAAATGTTTAGTGACCTCACCAGTGCTAGTGAGATGATGGGCACAGTCAGAATTTGACTTTCTACAGCTCATACCACAGTGAGCCTGCACACCCTGTACACTCCTTGAGGAGAGGAGCCCTGTTTTATTGAACCCAGTAGTCCCATTCTCGCAGCCGTTTGGCTCTCCCATTTGTGTTACTGTGTATGTTTTTGATTTTTTTTTAAGTTTGTGTTACTGTGTATGTTTTTGATTTTTTTTTAAGTTTGTTTTTAAGCAATATTTTGAAGTACTTAGAAAGCAATACAATGTCCTTCTTTTTACCAGACTCTTAACACAAACAACAAAACAAATAACCAAAAAGAGTAGCCACCTTGAAATAGGGCCTTACATTTTATCAGTTTCTTAGAAGCTTGTGCATATGTAACAGAGACAAGCACATACGTATTTTTCAAGCATCTGCAGTAGATCAAAGTTACTAAAATTGCATTCTTAAAAAAAAACTTGGAGCTTAAATTATGAGCTCTTCTTTACTATTCACTTTGAGTATTTCATTTCCAAATACAGAGAATAATTTTATTTTTCTTGAATTTATTTTAACTTCATACTTATAAATAAATCACATATATCCCTTACATTTTGGTATCACTTTGTCTTCATAGGTAAACTACAATTCACAAGTTAATAATAAAACGTATGTCACTGCAAATATTAGGCAATAACTCCAGTAACTGGATAACAATGATGTCAAAACTAAGGGAATAAAATACAATATTGAGGCTGGGAGTAAGGAATTATTCTAAATCCTGTCATCAATTCAACTACTTACACTCCTTGAGTGTTTTACTGGTTGTTGAAAAATCAGTAAACTCAGATTCAATTGAATTTATTCCCTCAGTTTTTTTGTTTGTGTGCTTTTGTCACCACCTAAATTTGCTTAATATCCTCATAAATCAAAACTTCTAGAAATTTTACAGTAATAATTCTGTTGGTTATAAGTCAGGAATTCTCAGGAACATTTTCATACTGGTGAAGTCAATTTGTCAGTGTGTTTGTTTCAATTTTGAATAAATGATAGTAATTGATATGGAGCTCAAGAAGAATTTACATAAGGGCTAACTTCTTTTGTTAAAATGAAAAAGCAAACAGCTCAATTCCACCAACAGTTATTGAAGGCCTACTGTGTGCCACTGAGGATCATAATATATGTACTCAAAAGCCATGACCTCCCTCACACCCTTGTGCCCTTGTGTATATATGTATGTGATCCATAGGATTCTAGTCATCAGCACCACTGATACCTCAGGTGTATAGTCAAATATTGTTCTCCCTACTTCCATTCTTCTCCCATTCAGTCACTCTTAAACACAGCAACCCAGGTGAACCTAAGTCTGACTGTATCTTTTCTCTGTTCAGAACCTTACGTGGCTTCCCACACCAGACAGAGTAAATGCCATAGTCCTCACCATACCTGTGTGTATTGTACAATCACCCCAGTCACTCACCATCACTCTGATATCACTTCATACTGGCTTTCCCTCATGTTGCTCCAGCCACTCTGGCCATCTCACTGAGTAGGGCTTTTGCAGATACTGTTCCTTCTACCTGGAATGCTCCCCAGTTATTCACATCTCTGAATCCTCTACTTCCATCAGAGCTTCCTTGTCACCTTAACAGCATGGAAATGCCTGACACCCTATTAAAAATTGCAGTTCCCTTCTTCCAAGATTTCCTGTTACTTTCCCCAGTTTTATTTTTTTCTTCTTATCTTTAGCACTTTTTAATATCTAATATGCTATATATTTTAATTTTTGTCCCATTTATCCTACTAAAATGTAAGCTGTATGAGGTCAGGGCTTTTCATTTTCTGTTGTTTTTGTTATTTATTTCTGTATCCCCAACATTTAGAATAGCAATTGGCACATGGTAAGCAATCAGTAATCCTTGGATGTATTAGGGAATGACTAACAATATTAGTACTGATATAAACATTTATTAATCTGTTGGTCTTTGTCATTTACTTTGCTAAGTCTACTATAAATCCATATTGCCACTTTTTTTTCTCAAATAAGTATGTATATTATTATCTCCATTTAGTGAAAAACAAAAAAAACTGAAGCACAAAGAGATGTTATAATTTGTCCAAAGTCACATCTCTTTTAAACCATTATTTATCTCACTGTATTATGTGGAGACATTTCTGATATTATGATATTTTAACAACTCTAAGAGTCTTATGATTTCATCTTTTAACATTTTATAAGTTGAAATGTTCCTAACACTTGAAGGCATGTCAGAGTTTAATTGGCAGAGATTTTTTTTTCCTTTCTAAGTGGCACAGAGAATAATTAATGCTCTTGTACCTTCCCAAAATACAGTATATTAAAATCTTCTTGAAGCAGCACTCTGCTTCATCTCTGAATTCCTGCTGTTCGGCACAATGTGTAATATAAAGCAAACAGCAATAAATATATATTGAATGAATAAATATATTAGTATGTTTCTCCTCTTCCTATTTCCCATCTTCTTCAGTAGCTTTTTCTATAAACGTTCTTAGGACTTCATGAGTCCAAGGAACATGATAATGATACTCACATTTTGTTCCCAGTACTATGCCTGTAATATGATAGTTGATAAAGAAATATAGATGGGATGAATTAATCTTATAATTCCTAGAAATGAGCTCTTTTGTAGGCAGATAATATAGTCCAAACTTGATACTTTAAAAAATGACTTTAAATCTTTGTCAGATAATATGGATTACACATGGGTTTTAGACTCAACTATCTGTATTAAAATCCTGGCTTTACCAGCTCCTTAACTATGTGAAGTTAGGAAATTCGCTTAGCCTCTCTGTACCTCAAGAATGCGTGCAGAGCATTAGCACACTTCTAGGTACTTAATATATGCTCCCGAAAAGCCAGCTGTATTTCACAGTATTGTTTGCCAGTTGTTTATTGCCTACTTGTATGCTGAATACGGTACTAAGTTTTCTGGATTTTATAGTTTTTTGTTGCTGTTTTTGTTCTCCTCAAGGGTCCTTACTTTAGGAGAATTAAACATGCCATAAACAGAAATTAGCTCAAAGCGAATTACTTCCTCCAGTCTCAACAGCAGCAGCTTTCTCATGGGTCAAGTTCAGGTTCTCAGTATTCCACCTGGGTTAGTGTGGTTAAAAGTGTGCCCGGGTTGTTTCTCATTATGAACTTTGAACCTTTGAAAAATTACTGAATCTCTTGGTGCTTCAGTTTCACCATCTGCAAATGATGATAATTAATAGTACAGCTTTGATGTCAGAATTGAATGGGCCAGCTTCAGGAGAGTGCTCGAAGTGGTGCCAGGTCCTTGATAAGTACTCAAGAACTACACAACAGGTCCAGGCCATAGCAACACTAGTTAAAGTATATGTGAGCAGTATTGGGGACGAATTATTCCAGGTTTACTAAGAGTTTTCACATATATGTTTCTGTGATTAAATTTTGTCTAAATTTTAAACAACAGCATCATCCTAATAGAAAGGGAGAGATTTTGATAGACTTGGGCTTAGAATCCTTGTCCTATCACTTGCCAGCTATATAAGCTTGGGAGAATTACTTAATTTGACTTCTTTCATCTCCAAAATGAAGATAAGTATAGCCACCCTAAGCTTATTAGGAATACTAAGTTAGAGCACATATATAAAACATACAGCACAATTCTTGGCTTGGTAGAGGCTAAATACGTAGCAGGTAATTTTAATAAGGTGCCCTCAAAGTCTTACATTTTACCTTATTATCTTACATGATAAGGTCATTACAAGTTCATGTTTATTTGAACAGATAGTTCCCTTTATTTACAGTAAGGATAATATCCTACGAGAGAATCAGATAATATAATGTATCAAATTACAAAAATAAATGTAACTCTACATGACTGATAGTATATGGAATTTCACTACTTTAAGGGACCATAAAGCTAGGTATTATAGATGGGTTCTGAAAAGAATTGGAAAATTTCATGATTGGTAATATTGATGTTTCTTTTTAAAAACTAGATGTAACCAGATCTTCTGCCACCTACTGATATCCACGGAGGTCAGGCAGAATTTCTTTATTCCACCAAGAGCACTGCGCAAGTAGCCAAAAGCCACTTGCAGCATAGTTATCGTTTGGTTTTCTTATTTCCTCTGTCAGGCTCTTGAGACGAGTTCATCAATAATTGACCTTGGATTTAAATAAATACTTTGGAAAGTGGGGAGAAGGAAATGTTCTGTAGTCAGCCAAAATGTTTTATGTTGGAATGAACACAGTTCTGATGGCCAAACGTTGAAGATCACGGTACCAGCGGGATTGGTTTTTCCTGAGGCCTCTCTCCTTAATTTAAGATGGTCACTCTCTCACCGTGTCCTCATGTGGCCTGTACTCTGCGCTCCTGTTTCCCTGGAATCTCTGCTCTTACAAGGATGCCAGTTCTGTATATTAGGGCCCCACCCTTAGGAACTCATTGCATCTTAATACCTCTTTAAAGGCCTATCTCCAAATATAGTTACATGTGGAATAGGGCTTCAGCATATGAATTTTGGGGGAAAACAAGTCCGTTAACAAAGTTAATCCCAAATAATAAATGTTTTGGGATCAAGAATAGTAATGTTTTATTATAATCATTTTAGTTCCTTCAGTCTATTCTTAAAGCGTCATGGAAGACTTGTAGAATGCTTGAAATAATTCAGGCTGCCACTTTTGAAAGCATATTATGAAAAATATGAAATATGGAACTAGAGGGCACTGATTTACTTACTACTTGTATGATTATGATTCACTTACCAGTTGAGCCTATGTTTTCTCATTTGTAAAGTTATGAATTCATAGTTATAATTACTCTATACAGTTTTTAATCAGAATTCAATGAATACTAGAAATAAGGAAAAACATTGCAGGATGTAAAGCACTATACAGATGTTCATTATTTTCACTGTTTTCCATTAGTGTCCTCCACAGAGTATAATCTGTAGTAACATTCAAAATAATATTTATTCTTTTCAAGGCAGGCTGAACAAAAGAATTAAACAGAATAAATCAAATCATTACAATGAAATAAGCCATAGTCAATACATTTCAGGGGACAGGAGAATTAAAAATTTCTTTTTGGAAATAAGGTTAATTATGAGGGGAAAATGTTAACATGGAGGGCTTTTTTGGTTACTTTTATAAAAATACTATAAGAATGACAATATAAGGAAGATTGCACAATTTTGTTAAAGTGTTTTATATAAACAATCACTCAAACTTATTTTCTTTTACATAGTAGCCTTTCCCTGATACACAACCTCAAGCATATGAGGTACTTAAAAACACATAGTTTTATGAAACTAGGTGTATCATCAGGTAAGACTCAGTAACAGTATGCACTGGAAAAGTGTCAGATCCTTCCTGGAAGTAGAGAGAGACGGACTCTTGATAGCATATGATATAGGCCGGAACTTGGCCAACGTGTGTTGCTCTGACTCTTCAGTGAATCCAGATCTTTTTTCACAGTATCTAGCAATAAGACAGATTCTTTCCTGGGCATGGTAACAACACGTTTATCAATAGTAGTGCTTATTCTGCCAAAAGCTAGCATTGAGCAGAGCCCTTGGGAGTCCTACATGGCAATAAATGGAAGGGAAGGGGTGGGGGATCAGGGACAGCTTTTAAAATTGACTTTTATTCTGTTTAAAGTCGAATGGAATGATATGACCCTGCTTGTAGACATCTCTCTGCAGCACAGATCCAAGGAAATAAGTTCTATACTGACCCTTAACATTAGTGTTCCTGTATTAAGCCAAGTCCTTGTAATGTATTTCATAACAAATTGAACTTTAAAAAATATTTTATCAGTGTTATTGCTTCACAAAAGTATATTCAATTTAAGTATGATTGTTCTGAGATAAGGTCATTTGAGGAAAGAGGAGGCTTTATATTCTCCCTGCTTATTTTCTCTTTGAATTATCTCCTTGAATTTTCTTAATGTAGAGTGAAATGCATTTATGAAATAACTTTTTCAGCCCATCAACTGTGGAGACATATAGCTGCCCCATTTGCTGTTTCCTTCTATTTATCCTTTTCCATCTTCTGTGAAATTTTACAACTGGACTCTCCTTTGCTTCCTTGACCTATCCCTGATATTCATCTATCTTGGCTGAGAGCTTATTAACTCTTAGTCAGACAACAAGGCTAAAAGTTGAGGAAATAGTCTTGACAAAACACACTTTAGTATATAACCCTGTCTTGTTAAATTTGGAAAGGTTCCCTGATGGAGATGGCATCCAATCTAAGCCCTAAAGAATACATAGGAATTACCAGGTAGAAATGGGGGCAGGACCGCTGCAGCATATGCAAAGACCCTGAGGCCAAAAGAACAGGGGGCAGTTGGGAAACTACTGGTAATTTTGTGTGATTTAAGAGTACAGATACAAGATGGAAAAGCGTTATAAATGAGCTGGAGAAAGAAACCCATAAGGGCTCTAGGCATGAAGAAAAGGAGTCCAGCCTTTGTTTGAAGGGCAGATAGAAACCATTTAAGGATTTTAATCTGGGGAGTAACGCTTTCCAATTTATACCCTACGAGATGCCTCTGGCAAAAGGTAGAGGATGGTTCGAATAGGATAATTTTAGAGAAAAATAAAGAACATTGATTTTCATTATGTGCTGCTATCGTTAAATACATTTTGGTGGGATACTGTAGTCTTTTAAAATCTGAAATCTGAATCATTTAAATAGAACACAATGTTGTATCAAATCTATGCTAAAAGACATAATTCAAACTTGGCAAGTCTAGAATCACAGCAAGCAAACATCTTGTGATACTATGTCTTTGTTCCTTGTGAATGATTTGTGTGATTGATACAACAGGCGGGCAAATCTTAGGACCACACACATGATGATGCAGTTTTATCAGAACAAAAATGATTACAGATCTCTTCTCTTCCCTGAGCGTTATATGCTAGATAAAATATCTAACTAAAGGAAGGTGCATTTATTTAGAAAGCATTCTTTAGTACCTATATAATTCTCAAGAAGAGAAGAAAGACAATTAAAAATGGAGCCTCTATTTTAAAATTAATTTTTACTCTATTTCAAAAACTTCTTGAATAAGTAAATTTGACCATGAGATTATTTAACTAATACAGTTAAGTGCTATAAATCTTCATTTTTACATGATCAAACTAAAGGACAAAGAAGAACTCAAAATGCTTTATTTGAAACAAAAACTATAGCTCATTATCAGTGAAAAGATTTACAGTCCCCATTAAAAATTTAAGCTATTCAAAAAGTTCCCTTCAAAAGTACAAATGAGAGATGGCATTACTTAAACTCAAGGAGTCAGAGAAATACTTGGAGATAGCTTTTAACTATCGCCTTACTACTCCACTGAGTAGTATGAAATCAAAGATAATTTCCCATCAGCTGGAAAAATCTGCACAAAAAAATGGGTTTATATCCCAGCAATGACTCTACTGACATACACTATGTAAAGGCTAATGCTTAATATTAATAAAAAATATATTATTTAAATATTAATTAATGTTAATAAATAATATTTAATTTTCAAGTTCTGAAATTTTCTTTATTTTTATGTTTCCTTTTTGGAACATTCTGTTAATTTTATATGCAAACAATATATATTAGAATCATTTATGCTGTTTATAATTTTAAGAAATCAGTTCACCTAATATTTTAAAATATGGTGCTAAATTTTATATTTGAATTGTGTTAAATGCTTAGTGTCAATTATTTTATTTTATAAATCCTGAATTTTTATTTTATCTGTCTCAATAGATATTGAAATACCAATATTGGCATTTTTCTCTGGTATTGAGCTTTTATTAGGAAGAATGTTAAAAGGCCACTGTTTTCATTCACTGATGATAGGGGGCTGAACATAGATAGTGGTGTTTGGAGATAGAGAAAAATTTTAACAATGAGACAGAATCAACCAGACTTGGCAATTTGGGAATATGGTGTATATAGAAAAAGAAGGGGAAAAAGAGGATACTTTTGTCATCTTATGTAAACGTAAATGTATTTATGAATATTGCATTCACATAGAAAAAGGAAGAAGAGGGGAAGAGGAAACAGAGGAACAAGCAAGAAGACAATATAGCAAATAGCAACACTTCAGAAAAATGCCACAATTTCAATGATTATATGAATGTTCAAAAAACTCATACCCTTCCCCTTGCTGTCTATATCCTGTTTTATATACACCAAATACGCTGTGATGGATTTGGCATCTCTTCTGGGGCAGCGGAGTCTGGTTGATGACATGGTAAAGCAGACTGTGAATGATAGACAAAAGGAGGCTCATCACGGGACTCCCTGCATTTCCTCCAACCCGAGCTACTTGGAATCTGAGTAGAGCCAGTGCCCCTAGAGGTATTGCCAGTAAGTTAGGTCAAGAGTAGTCTCTGATCTTACAGTGTAGGTCTGCGGCGGATGTGATGTGGAGGCCTGATGAACTCTTGCATTCCCAGGGTGGGAATATAAATAAACTTTCCCAGAGAGAGGATTCTCTGCAGTGACTTGTTATAGTATTGTTGGGACGTTCCTTTGGATACACTGTAGATTTAATAACCTGTTAATATCTGGTCAAGCAACCTAACCACTTTTATTTGGAACTTGGAATACATTGGGAGAAATGCCACTAAAAAAAATCTAGTTAGGAAATAATTTATGAACACATTAATTGGAAATAACTTATACTTTACATTGGTAAATGTTAAGTTTGAAAGTTTTCATAGGATGGGTCAGTTCTAAGAGCATCAGAGTAAATCACCAAGCTACTCTAATTTGTGTTAAGGAGATTATACTCAGAATTGTTCTTTATTTTTGAGCTTGTGAGCACTTCAATTTCTATTTTTGGGGGGGAGGGGCCTCTCCCCTGTATGCTGCATCTGTAGAGATTCACATTATACTTAATGTGGAAAGAATATTGTATACAGCTCTGTCTCTTTCTATACCAAGTTTGAAAATCCTAAGGAGAGGGTTTTAAGTTTTAGTCACCTAATTGTCATAAGGCCTGAAGAATTAAGAAGCTTACTGAAGAGTTGAATTGTGCTGTAACTTTGTTTCCTGTGACTGGAGTTGAGAAGAACCACAAACAAGCCTACCATTAGCATTACTCAGTGGCTGTCTTGTTACTCAAGTAACACTGGTATTTTAGTATTGGCTTATTTTTCCCATGTTGGCTACTTGAATTGTCAGATGAAAACGGCTTCTGAAGTATTAGGACATCTTTTGGTCCTACTCTGAACAAGCAATGGAGGTGTTTTCTTTTGAATTTTATTTCAGAAATCTCTACCACAGGACCTCTTGGCATGGGAAGCACCACCACCAGTACGACCCTTCGGACCACTACTTGGAGCCCAGGCAGGAGTACCACCCCATCAGTGGCAGGAAGAAGAAACCGGAGTACCAGCACCCCATCTCCAGCCGTCGAGGTGCTTGACGACATTACCACACACCTTCCGTCAGCGTCATCCCAGATCCCAGCTCTGGAAGAGAGCTGTGAGGCTGTGGAAGCTCGAGAAATCATGTGGTTTAAGACCCGTCAAGGACAGATGGCAAAGCAGCCATGCCCCGCAGGAACCATAGGTAAGTCTCTCATACAGAGCTGAGCTAAAGCTGTACTGTTACGTTAGCTTGCTTTTATAGCATTGTTTTTGTTTTCCTTTCTTTTCTCCTTTCTTTCTTTTCTTCCTTTCTTGTATTTTGTTGTTGTTGTTGTTGTTGTTGTTGTTGTTGTTGCAGTGTATTTTGGTTCTTTACATTTGATTAAATTCTGAACTGAATGTGAAGTAATGCATTTTCAGAGTTTGAGAAAGCAATCTGAAGAAGTCACAGGTGAGAATTTGGTAAGAATACCTGTGAGATCCATACTGGTCACCCATAGTGTCAGGTCTCTGAGTTGAGTTACAGTGAAGCTGTGAATGTCCCAGAAACTCCAGAGAGCCAGCTCTTCTGTGCAACAGCCCAGAGTGAATCACTGGATTGCTGGGAGCTAGTTCTCGTGTTTGTCTCCAATTGTCAAATGTTTATTGCAGAAAATTAGGTCAAGGACTTCTGTATTAGAAGATGATTATTGAAGCTATCCAACATTTAACGAAAGAGAAGATTTGACTATCTATTTTTTTCCAAGCCATCATAGCTGTTTTTTATTAGTCAAAGGCTCTTGACTTTGTCAGGGATGGTGCTGGTGGGAGCCAACCTCCACTTACACACCATCCACTAGAGAGAACAGTCCTGCATTGTTTTCTCTAGGGGATAGTCAAGAACTAGATAGCTCTTCCCCCACCCCACCCTTTTTTTTTTTCAATTGATGTGATTCATAATATCCCCAAAGGGATAAATCCCCATATTACTATTTAGTATCTTAAGCCAGAAATAGTTTGATTTCTTATTGTTACCTGTACTGATCTTCATAAAACTAATACTTGATACCCTGCATAAAATTTGCATTATTCCATAAAATGTGTAAATGAAATAAATGCACATAGATGTCACTGTACTACTATTGTTAGGGACTGTGTATTTGGGAATAACTGATTTGGTTACTTCAACAGGTTTGTCGTAGGGGGAGGGTATAGCTCAGTGGTAGAGCACATACCTAGCATGCACAAGGTCCAGGGTTCAATCCTCAGTACCTCCATCCAATAAATAAATCTAATTCCCTTCTCCCCCTCCAAAAAAAATATATATTTTTTTTAAAAAACAGTTGTCTTAAAAAAGTTTCAATATGGATATGTCCTTCTGAATGCCACGGTCTGCGAAGTGGTGGGAAGACCAGAAAATATATTGATTTTTATAAAAGTGCATTTTGTTTTTCAGCAAAGTGTTCAAAAATATTCTGAAATCTTCCTTCCCTTTATGAAGGGGTGTAGTGTTTAGTTCTAAAGTTTTCTGTGGTATTGAAATTAGAAAACAGTTGAAACTTCTCTCAGCACTGTCCCCTTAGTTCTGGACCTCAGTATCCTCATCTCTGAAAGAGAAATGGTAACAGCCCCCCTTCTTCAGCTGTTTGTTGTGAAGGTTAGTGAAATACTTTATTTGAAGACAGTTTGCAAACTACGAAGCACTACAAAATATTACTGTCCCATGAATATTAAGAAAGAAATTTGAAGGAAACCTTCTGAGGCCCTCCTTCCCAGGTGACTGGGCATACACTGCTGTCTTATTTTTACCCTTTCTCTGTCCCCTCTGCTGTGCCCCTGTTCAGGCCCACACAGTGTCTTCTCACTTGAATTATTACAATAGCTTCCACACAACCTCTGCATCACTCCCTAAAATCCATCTTCCGTGCTGCTGCCACAGTTCTCTTTCTAAAACCGAAATCAGCCCATTGGTCTCCTCTGCTTAATGGTCATCGTTGATTTTCCAGCACCAGCAGATGACAGACAAGGGCGTTCATGATCTGGCTCTGGTGGCCTTTCCAACTCCATTAAATACAACTCCCCTACCCAGCAGACCTCAGTTCAAAACACTCGAAGATTCCCAAAGACAGCAAACTGATTCCTTTAAGACTCAGCTGCTACCTTGCCTCTGAAAACTCAAGCAGTAAGCCCCATGGAGGCAGGTACCACATCCATCTGATTAATGAAATTATTCCCTGTACCTGGTGTAGTTGCCAGCAAGTGCTTTAAAAATATATTTGTTGGGGAGGTGGTTATAGCCCAGTGGTAGAGCACATGGTTAGCTTGCGCAAGGTCCTAGATTCAATCCCTGGTACTTCCATTTAAAAAACATAAACAAATGAACCTAATTACCGCTCCCTCCCCCCACCCCCAAAAATTGAATTTTTGTTTGTTGTAGTTTATTTCTCTAATGCCTGTTGCTAGCTAGGCACTGTACATGGTGTTTTAATAGACATTATAACAGTGTAATGATTACATTCTTACCTTTGCTCATATTTAAATATCTCATGGATATAAAGTCATTGTAAGAAAGATGGTTTGAATATTTGAAGCAGACCTATTTCTCTCATTATTTTAGGAGTATCAACATATCTGTGCCTGGCTCCTGCTGGAATCTGGGATCCTCAAGGACCAGATCTTAGCAACTGTTCTTCTCCTTGGGTCAACCATATAACACAGAAGGTAAATCGTATGACTGACAAGGAAGGATTTGCCAAATCTAGATCCTCTGTTAATTATAACTGCTGAAAACAAAATAGTCAATTTTTTTAAATTAATGTGGAAAAAATTCTCCTACTTTAATTTAATTTAAGGTTTAATGACAACCCTAATGTGCTATGAGCTAATCCTAGAATTTTGTTATTCTTAAAGGGTAAATCCATGTACTTCCTCTAAGCCAGACAGTATTGCTTACAATAATTTTATTATTAATAAAAATTTTATGGTATTGTGAACTATAGATATAAAAGTGCAAGAGGTATTATAAATCAAGCAAGTAAAAACTTCTAGCATACATACAAGTGGATTTTCCTGTGGAAATAATAATTATCCCCAAAAAAGTTCTACCTTTGGAATCTTAATCCATTTGATAAATGTTCTGTGACCTAATCATTTATCAGTGTTAGAAGTATACACATGTGTGACAGAACCTTGCAGACTCAAATTTGCAGGGCTTATTTGGTTGCACTATGTTGAACATTTTTATTATTAATGCACTGTGGGGCTTTGAGTTGATTTCATTACAAACAGAGACCAGATGTGCATTTATGCCAAAAGGGCTATGGGATGAATCCTTATTATAGCAATTTGTGCGGATTTACGCACTCCTAAAATGAAGAGTCCTTCTATGGCACATTAGCTATGCTCAGGAATTTCTGAAAGAGATTTTTCCTGAGAAATATTACAAATGATGGCCTTACTAAAAGCCTGTCTGTACCATTTGCTCTCTTCTCTATTTGTTTTTAACCAGGCTGATCCTCAGTAATAGACTGTATAATAATCCATAAATATCTACCCAGTAGATCACTTAGCAGATGAGCCATAACTATCTATTTATCCTAAATCATGGAAGAACAGTGGTTATATTGACTCCAGTTACCCTCTTACATATGCATCTCCTTGCTTGTTGCTATTCATAATGCTGCTTCTCCAATTTCAGTACTGTTCCTGCCACAGTTTTTATGTCCTTTGATTTTATTACAATGTAGCTCAGACCCCAGGGCAAATAACTCTTGCAAGATGTGATCAGATTAAAAGATCAGTAGCATATCTCCTTACATTAACAACTTTTAAAAAATATTCCCTATGTACTTAGCCCAGGGGTTAACATTAATTCAGCAATAATTCACCTAGAAAGCTGAGTGTTTTCATGGTAATTCCTGAATGTGGTTGGCCTAACTCATTACAGAAAATACTGATGATTTGAACTGATAATGATACTTAATACTTTTCTTTCTTCTGCAGACCTGCTAATCTTAGGACAAAAGAGACTGTTCCTTGCAAAGACCAGACAGCTGTTGTCCATTTGATTTAGGGATGGAATGTTTTTGTTTTATGACAAATATGTTCCATTCTTCCAGAGCATTTCTGTATAATCCTGTAGAGTCTGTAAAAATCATATTAAATTATATCAAGATTATACAATTTAGATGGTTGGAATTTATAATGATACCTTGGTTTGATTATTTATAAATTGGTAGAATCTTCAAAACTGTACCAGGAGGCTTTTCTGCCCTGTGAATCTGCTTGTGTAACCGTCCCTGGGTCAGTGCTGATGCTGGCATTTAGCTGGGTCTACCTTTCTCAAGACATCACTCTTAGTTACAGCACTGGTTACACGGTGAACAATTATGACGACTCTTATATCCCACACCCACTCACCTAATCTCTCTTCACTTCTCTCCCCTCTTTACCTGGTGTGTCCCTTATACCTCCAAATGTTTATGCTGTTCAGTAAACATAAACGATAGTTGAACAGGTTACCACAAAACTCCAACACTTTAAAATATTAACATTATAAACTTGAGAGAGTTTATATGCAATGTTCACAGTTATTTGCCCCTGTTTTCTCTCCCCAGCTCCCCAAAGCATCTTCCACAGGATTCATCTCTTTGCTTATTTCCTCCTTCAGTACCTGAGTCCCAACAACAAACAGGTGGAACCTTTGAAGAGGTTTTGTTTACAGTGATATTGGGGGAGCAAAGATGAACTGCAAGGGATTGAGCAGGAACCCAGAGCTAGTAACAAGGATGGAGCTGTTCCCAACCTCAGGCCTGTGGATGCCAGATCAAAGGAATGATGAAAAATTGGAAGCAGGGTGTTCTTGAGAGGAAAGATGACCTGTAGACAAGAGACACAACCCAGCCTCAGGCAGCTTTTCAGAAAAGATCTCGAGGAATAAGTACTCTGATCTCACACACCCTCTTTCCTCCATCCACTTGTCCAGCCTCCCCACTGGCCAAACCCAAACAAAAGCCAGAGAAGAGTGGTGCTCTTAATAACAACATGTAAGTCCACCTTCTATGGCAGAGAGAAGGATGAAGGAGGATGGAAAGTGGCCTTGAATTAGCAAAAAGTACCCAGCAGAGTTCACAGTTTTTGCTTCCCTTCCCTCACCTCTCCTCCCTTTCCCAACCCCTTCTCTTTCTCATTTTACTGCCTCTCTCTTCCCTCCTTACTTCCCTTTGTCCCATCCTCTTTCCTCTGCTCTGACCTCTCCACTTTTCTTTAATGTATTTTTTTATGCCATGTTGAAAAATTAAAGTGAAACAGGTATTTACAATGATTCGGTCCTTCCTGCCTCCCCTCATTGTGGTTCTGTGAACTTCAGAGTTTTAAAGTAGAGGAACACTTTTTACCTCCAATAAAAGCAGAGATGAAAAAAGAAAGGAGGGGGTGATTCTCTCATTTGAACAGTGTATTCAGTTTTCTCTCCCCAAGACTTTGTGGGTAAATGCCCCCTGGAATAAGAGGCCCCTGCCTTACACCTTTATAGTGCCTGTGGGGAATTCCTGAGGGCTTTAAAGGAAAGGACACTCTGGACCGCAGTCTCTGCATCTTTCCCATGGGAAGGATCATTCAGTTTGCTGTCAGTGCTGTTCACTCACTGGATGTCAGGCACCACTGTAGACAGCAAGTATACACAAGTAAATGGATCAGGATGCTTACTTTAGTTGGAAAAACAAACCTTAAATTTTCATTTTCATTAAGAAATGAGTTATGTTTTTTCCCCTGCAGTCAGGCCAGGAGGGAGAAAAAAAAAACAACAAAGAGTCTTGATGGATTCTGACTTACAAATGAATTCAGGCCACTTATATACTGATAAAATTATAGGTTAAATTTTGAGTAGTGTTAGAGAGTAAATTACATTTCACTAGAGAAAATGTAAGCGTTTCAAGTCAGACTATCAGGAAGAAATTTGTAACATACTGGCCAGAATACTTTCATAATGATGAGATTTACTAAAAAGCGTAATTTATACAGAAAAGGAAAAGCAAAAGTTGTACACAAAGGAATATTTATCTCAACAGAAATGACGGGGTATAGGAGCAGAGAGGGAGAGAGGTTGGTAGGATGGATGGATGGGTGAACAGAAAGGTGGGTACAAAGATAAATAGATGATTGGATAGAAAGATAGGACAGATAGCAAGATAGGTATATATGTCTTCAAATTAATACTTTTTTAAAAAGATTTTCCAATTTCTATTAGAAGCCAACAAATTAGAGCTCTACCTCGTCAAACATACGTGGTAAAATATTCTGTTTTCTCACCTTTCTTAATGATTGTCTACTGAAATCATCTCTGGCTTCAGCGTGATCTCTAACTTGGACTCAAATTTTCAAAGAGTTTCTATTTTCTATTTTGCATACATTTAAAGAATTCATTGCACTTTAGAATCCCGCCCGTCTTTGTCAATTCAAAACTCTGAAATTATAGTTGTGAAGAGCTTTCATATTTATTTACATGTGAAGTAAGGTCTGCTTCCTACTTCATAACCTGGTCCAACCATCATATGAAATCAAAGAAATGCCTGAATTGTTACTAAGAAATAGTCTTTCTGTTTCTAGCATACTGAAGTATCTTTTCTTTTGTTTGCACACAAGCTACTAGCAGATTTTGAGATAATATAGGGTTCTTTCTGCATTTTCTAAAGAAGGGTGTGAAGATCTAGAAATGATATTGCTGTTCTACAGTATAAAATAAACCAGCTATTTGCTCTGGAAGACTGGTTGAATCCTGTCCCCAGATCTTACTTTCTCCATTTTTTTAGCCTCCATAGATCTAATATGGAATGAAAGTAAATTGCTTGTTGATTTTATCAGAGATTAATGGGATTTCCACATCTTCAGGCTCATTTAGCCGACATTCTATTGTAAGGTAGAAACATTTTATTGTTTATATACCCACTTGACTCAGATTTATAGAAAAATAGGTAGATCTTTCAAAGAAATAGTAGCTTTTGTACTTACACACTGTGAGCAACTCGGAATTTTTTTGGCACCTGATTAATGTTTGATGTAACAAATCTCATAAAATGTCAAAGCTTATTTCAAAGAAAACTGTTTTCACTTGTGTCAAAATTTGAAATGTAAATAGTATCCATCTCTGTCATAATTATTATCCTTAACTAAAGCAGTAGGGTTTCCCCTCCCCTGTTGAAGCCCTAGATATAATCCCACTATTTCAATAAAGGCATGAATTTACTAATCTTCACAAAACTCATAAGATTTCTCACTGTACATGTACTTATTTCTGAGAAATAATTTTAACAGAATTTAGTAAAAGAAATGTTAGAGATAGACAATGTAATGAGATCCTTAAGCTAGGATATGTGGAATAAGTATTTCAGCCCTGCCTCTTTGCACAGATGACTTGAGGCAGATTCAAGATACGAATATATTTTTGTATTAAAATAAAATCTTTGTAGTTCATGCTAACTGTAGTGAGAAAAATAAATATGACAGTCAGAAAGAAGAGTGGCTTCTGGATGCCACTGGAAAGAAAATGGCCAATGAAGGCCTGGTCTGGAAAGGCAGCCTGCTTGAATGCTGAGTTCATCACAGTGGCTGTGGGAGAATCCAGCTGAGGGCAACATGGCCACTAACAACAGGAAACTTGGAGATGGCTCTTGGTGCCTCCCTTTCCTTCTTCTCACGTATCTAATCGACAGTAGGCCTGTGGGTGTACCTGTAACTCTCTCCCAAATCAGGCGGCTTGTCACTATTCTCTGCTGCCACTACCCCGATCCACAGCAGCTTCTTCACTGAGGTAGTCCCACAGCAGGCCCCATTGCATTCACTCCTGAACCCTCTAATCATTCTACTGAGTTTGATTTCAGATATAAACCTGACTGGGCCACCCTTGTTTAGACTCTTTAGTACCTTCTCCTTGCTCTTTACAGAATTTCCCAAATCTTCATCATGACTTCCAAAGGGGGACTGCATCATCTACTCCTTGCTCACCTCATCAGCTGTCCAGTTAGAGCCCAGCCACGGTGCCCTTCATGCCGTACCTTGAAGATTCCCTGCCCCTCTCTTCCTGGAAGCCCCCACCCTCATCCCAGCCAAATTCCCTCTTTTCCGTTTCATCTCAGATTAAACATTCTCAGAGAAGCGTTTCCTAAATTATTCCCTAACTTCAGACAACAGGTTAAAATGCCTTTAAACTGCGCTACCACATGGGGATTCTGTATTGCACTCAAAAAAATTGAAATGAAGTAATTGTGCAGTTATTTGTTGACAGCCCTTTCCATTGCTGGTATGTAAGGTCCTGTTATGGGGAACCATTTTATTAACCATTTTATCCCCAGACTTTAGCTTAGTGCTATTAGAAATTCAAATTTTAGTTAAAGAACAAATGAACAGATAGACTGAAGGAACAATTGTTGAAATTATACATAGAGGTAGAGATATTCATTCTGTTTTTTTAAAAAATAGATATATGTATTTATATTTAATACATACATACACAATTTATGCTATGTAGTTATCAGTATTGACTTCTGAAGGTAGAGAACTCTACTTTTTCTTTCTGTTCTACCCTTGGTACCCTGTCTTCCCAAACCATGATTATTCTAGACTTCACCTTTTATAGAGTATCCTCTTGGTTCTCTCGCCACCAGTCCCCACCAGAATTTTCTCTTACCTGGTCACCCTTCACTTATCTTTTAACTTTGAACTTATTTGTTACTTTCTGTTGCCTTCCCACCTAATTTCCAGGCACTTATTACCCCCATACTATATTCCCACGACACCTCATATACATTTCTGTTATTATAATTGTATTGTTGAATTAATATTATCTACCTTTTTGCACCCCTTACTCTCCATACCAACTGGTAGAATGTGAGCTTCCTGAATGCAAGAGCTCTGCACAGCATTTGTCTTTCATTCCTTAGGAAATAACAAAAGTCCAAATGATTGTTGAATGATTGAAAAAGTATTACTACTGTTTCTTCAATTTTAACAGAAAGGATCATACTGAATAATTAGTTATATCAATTTTTATTTAGCTTTAAAAACATACTTTTGCATTTTTATTATAAACATTAGAGTAACTTATTTGTACTTTAGTTTTTTCTTACAACTTTCTAGTTGGTGAACAGTGAGTTCCAGAGTTCTTTTGTGGGATTAATTAGATTTATTCTTCATAAATAAACACTTTTGAATGCTAAAATGCAGTTACTGTTTTTAAAATAACCACTAGTGATTTTCATATTTGAGTCATTGTTTTATAACACTACACTATCTGCTACTGACACATATATAGGCAGCATTATTATCTTTTATGTTGAGAACAGTTATATTTTGACTTATTAGTCATCTACATTTTCAAATTTTCCATTACTTTACATAAAGAAAAAGTTAAAATTTTTGTATTAGGGGACTACATAGGCCTTCTTTTCCATTATCATGTCCCACCCCAATATTATAATAATATTGAAGACTGTTGGTACAATTACACAGAAAAAGAAATTGAATTACAGTGTGAAAATACCAGTGCTATTTTTTTTCTGCTTCATAAATAATTTTGCTTTTCATGATGTTCCCTGATAAATGTGATGAAAGTCACTACTTGCATCTTTAGTTTTGAAGATAATGTGTTAAAGAATGACTATTACCTACTTCAGTAGATCTTAATCTTTTTTCAACAAGGCCCATTTAAGTGAATCAAAAGACTCCAGAGGTCCATGTGCTTTGACATTTTGTCATAGAAAAAGTATTATGCTGTAATAAAGACATAGAAGAAAACAATACAGTAATAATGATAATAATAATAATAGTAATAAAACAATTAAACAAGAACACAGTGGTTAACAAAGTAAAACAATAGTAATTTCACAAATACATTCATTATTGTAAGAATAGCATAGATGGAAAACTACCACAAATGCAAGACACTATGAATGGTACACTGATTAAAAAAATATCCCTTTGGAAAATTATAGGAATTCCAGCTATCTGTATACTCACATACACAGGAATTTTGAAAAGTTGCCAATCAATTGTATAAGGTGTTCAGACTTATTGATGGAATACTGAATTAGAATACTTCATGAATACTACTAGTATTTAACCAATTTAATTAATGAATGCTATGAATACTGATTACATAAATCATTAATTGATTTACTAGATTACTAGTAAGTAGCCCTAAATTGTACCTAATAATTAAAATGTATGGATTATAATCACGTTTGTGTCACTCTGTACCACTTAAAAGTACTTTCATGTTCCATCAGTGGGGTTGTGAATGCTACTTTGATCTACATTGACTGTTACATACTTTTTGATGAACCTTATAATGTATTCCATTTGGTCTTACAAGTATCTTAGGTTTGCAGCCCTGACCATATTTCTCAAATTTATTAAACTTAGTGCAGATTTTTTTTTATTTTAAGAGTGTCTAAAAAGTACCAATTAACTATCTAATAATACTTTATAACATATTCTTCTTGTAGTATATTAATATTTTCTTCTTATAAAATTTAAACATTGCAGAAAAGGATTTTTCTTTTGATTTTCATCTTTCAGAATTGTCCTGTGTGTTTAAATATATACACATATATAAACACATAAAATATTTATATATAATATTTATTTTTCATAGGTAACATGGTTATATACTAAAGTTATGTATTTATTCTTCATAAATAGCATGCCTATAATATTAGCATATATATAATTTTTATATTTGCATTTATTTTAACTCCACATGTTGAAGACTGATGTTAACAACCTTGTTCTCCTTCATATTTTTAACTATTGTGTAATATTCCATGATATTTATATATATTAGCAGTTTTCCATAGTCATAACTCATTTTGTTTTCAATTATAAGCAAGATGAAATGAACATCTTTTAACATTTCTTTTTTATATTTGTGAGATTATTTTTTATGGTTGATAGGATCAGAGAAATAAATCTCTGCTTGTGCAGTCTTCACAGAGTTTAATAGCCACTAGTAATTTAGTCTACATGGGCAGTATGCAAATATACACATCCAGTAGTAGCTTATGATGATAGTATACATTTTCACAAATTTTTGCAAACACTTTATGTTACTAAACTTATTTTTATATTTTTGAATTAGGAGTTTTCTATATACATGAGATTATGATTGTTAACAATTTAGATTTCCTGTTGCTCCAATTTATTCATTTGTTTCTTTAACATTCAGTACTGCTATGAACATTTATTAAGCATCCCTGAGTAGATAGTGATAACCTGTTTGATTAAGAGTTTTTGTTGTGCCCCTTACAGCTTTCTGGATTTACATTAGGAAGATAATCTTACAAAGAGAAGACCTTTCTGTTTGTGATCCTGAGTCCTATACTGGATTGTGTTAAAAACAGAAAAAGAAGAAAATAAAATAATTTTCTAAATAATGACTCTATTATATATTTAAGTAATAATAGGGCAGGCTAAAGTTTGGAAAGCATACCAAACCAGTAACAGTCTCTGGGAAGTGAATATAGAGAGAGGCAAAAAAAAGAGGCATTCATTATTTTTGCATTGCATACCCTATATCTGTGCTGTGTAAATATGTTTTATTTTAATTTATTAATTTAAAAATGGTATAAAACAAGATAACTTGAGAAATTACACTTACTTTTTTTTAAAGTTCCTCATGCCTTCCTTACAAACTAATATATATATTCCCATCTTCTTATTACCCAAATTTGTTCAAGTGATCATAGATATTAGCCTTTATTTCTTCTAATATCTTTGGAGTATTGACAATTTCAAAAAATTCTTGTAGAATATACTTGAAAAATCAGCATGTAGTTTCAGAAAAGGAAAGTGCTAGAAACTAGTTTGCTCTCTAGTACACTGGGAGCAAAATCTCTTATTTAGTTAGTAAGAAGATAAAGACCACTTTGAAAAGCAGGCATTTTATTTGGAATAAAATTTTTACAGAGTTCAGCAGCCAGTGAGTGCTTAATTAGGCATGATGGGAAATCTGTACTTGCCTCTGAGAACCTAGAATATCTTTGGGATTCACAAGATAAATTCATCAACATCCAATTTAGAAACTCACAGAGAAGAATCATAGGGCAAACCTTGGATTTAGCCACTCAGATGAATAATTAAAATAAGAACAATTTCTGTAAGTTAGATTCAAGAGGAGCTTCCTAAAGTCATGAATTTCAAATCAGGTATTGAAGAAAAATGATAGATTAGCAGGAAAACTTGGGGAATGTATACCAAGTGGAGAGGGAGTTTAATAACTTTCTTGCCTCAATTATACACAAAAACAATTACCCAAAGAGAGCAATAAAATTGCTTATTTAAGATCTCTTTCCTTTTTGTTCTGTTTTCAAAATTGTAGCTGAAATCTGGAGAGACAGCTGCCAACATTGCTAGAGAGCTGGCCGAACAGACAAGAAATCATTTGAATGCTGGAGACATCACTTATTCCGTCCGTGCCATGGACCAGCTAGTAGGCCTCCTAGATGTACAACTGCGGAACTTGACCCCAGGTGGAAAAGATAGTGCTGCACGAAGTTTGAACAAGGTAAGGACCTTGGTGACATGTATCTTTAAAAGTGTAGTAAAATCAGTGAGACTTCCCTTTTTAATTTCTCTCTATAAGATCAGATCGTTCAAGAGAATTGCTAGCTATATTTAGTTCACTTCACTATTTCATTATAATAATGACCTTACTTGGCTTTCAATCTAAAGAACAGTAGATGATAACCTCTCTCTATATATTTTGAATTTACAATTCTGTTTCCCCATAGTACTCCTCTTTTGTATGCTAAATTCTGACACGATTAATATAAATGGCACTTCCTCGATTTCTTTTTTTTTCTTTCAAACCTTTATATTAATGTAATCAACAATAAAACAAATAACTAATCAATAAGAAATTTAGAAAATGGCAACAGTGAGTAAGGATATTAATAATACATTATAGATTTTTAAAAATAATTTAACCTTATTAATATTACCTTTAAAATCTCACAGAGCAAGTATTTAAGTTTTTACTTTTATTTCCTTTTGCTTTTTAAATTACTGATTTTATATTACTACCATTATAACTTAAAAGGTCTAAATGTGATTCAGCAACTTTGTATTGTAAGTAATAAAAATAATTTATTTTTAAAATTTTAGATTTTATGTATTTTATTTATATTTAAAAATCTGCAATATATATTTTTATACACTATATACTCATATATAAGCATTTTATATGTATATTCTATATAACCTATATACATACAACCATTTTATTTTACATAAGCATGTAAAATATGTTTTGTATATTTATAAGGAATATCATTTATTTATGTAACAAAATACCACGTGGTGAAAAGATATTAGAATTGCTGCCATCAGATAACATGTATTCCCTGAATGGCATTTTTGTAGTCAAGATGATCTGTTATTGAAACGAGATTTTAAGTTTCAATATTTAATACCTTGAATATCGATGATAGTCTAACTACTTAAAAAAGGAAGAATTTGACTGTGACAGACTAATGTGTGGAATTCACTAAATGAACATTCCTCTTTAGAATGAAAGAAATAATTTTGCAGAGTGGTCTTTATTATGTTTATTTCTTTTCTGTCTTATTAGACTAAAAGTCTCACTCATGAAGATGGAGACATTATTAAAACAATGATAGTTTTATATTAAAAAGCTACATATTTTATCTGGCAGTTTTTCCTGCAATTTCCTCCTCAAAAAAATAGATTCAGTTTTATCAATTAGATATAAATTATTACTAAAGCTTTTTTCCTGCTGAGCATAAAGGAGTTATTTTTATCACTCATATCACTGATAGAATCTCAACCAAACCCCTGACAGAATATAATCCACAGCTGCCTATGTAATCTGGGCATGCTGTGATTTTAATGTGGTATTGCCAGGCTGACTGGATGCTATTAATGAATATTGCTGCCAGCTATTGTTATTACAATGTATTGGAAGTAGTAATTTCTATAATGTTACATATCCATAACATTACTTGGTATAGCAATACTGTGTATCTTTATTTAAAAATGGTGTTGATGATGGTGTTGATGTCTGACAATATCAGGTAAAGCTGGCGATTAATGTCACATTCTAACTGGCTACAGCTAATCAGCTTGCCTACTCTGAATATCAAATAACTAAGTAATGGGCAAATTTCCATTTTTGAAGCTTTTTAATGCTCTCTTTTGTTTCTTATTTGGCTCTTTTCAATCGTTTATGTAATGTGGTTTGTCATATGTTAATTTGCATGATGGGGTAAGGAGATGGGAGGGCAAAGGTTATTCACATGCTTGCTGGTTTGTTCTCATTTCCTGTGGTTCACACTGTTCCCAAAAGCAGTTATAGCCCATCAGATTTGCAAAGTCAACTTGGTACAAATCAATTGCGCTCCACATTGAAATTCTGGAGGGTTTAGAGACCTGCCAAACCATGATGCGAGTCAGTGATCCAAATGACAGAGCTGGCAATTTACTTGCACTCATTCCTCACTTAATTCTTTAGAGGAGTAACTGCTCTATGCTCATTGAAGAATGCATGAATTAAAGTTGGGAGAGTATTAGCCACACAAAAGGCATCAGAGTAACTGCTTCTTAAAACAGGGTAATTTTCTCCTTCAACAATCAAGGCTACTGAAGGCAAAAAATAGGGAAGAGGGGGAAAACTACAATCTAATTTATAAAATTTGCAGTCATTTATTTAAACAGAGCAAATACATGTGAATTATTCATTTTAATCACTAGAAAAAAAATGTTTGGGACTGAATGTGAGTTGCTGTTAACCTTTTGCCCTGAAAAACATTGTTCTGTTTGCAAACAAACACACCAAAACAGTCTTTTTATCCCACAAAAATTTCTAAAAAGTATAAATTTTTTTGGTTAAAACCATCAAAAGAAATTCTTCAAGAAATAAAACAGATAAATCAGAAGATTGATCACATTCTTTGAATCAGAATTTGCTTATTTCTTGGTATTTGTCCTTTGAATCAAATAGTCAAACTAGTGGGCATTTCTGTTTTTCTCAATGCACAGAAGTTTTTCCACAAACGGTTTGTGGTTCATATTAAGCATGTATATAATCTGTAAACCACAGACAGTGTACTATCTTTGAAAAGCAAGTTCTGAATTTTTGACATAATTTACTTCATACGTCTTCATTTGTGGCCCATGAATTAATAACTAACCTCATATGAAATGAATCATGTCAAATGAATGAAGTACATTGATTTCTACTAATTTCTGCTAAATTTATTTCAAGATTTCGTTCCATCATTAACAGCTTTGTACCATCCAGTTGTCACTTGGGTTCTAAACAGGCGTTGGTTACTATTTTTCGAGCCGTTGCTGACGTTTTGCTGCTGCTTAGCCTTTCATTCTCTTCTAGAAAGTAGTGCACAACAAAGTAAGGTGTTTGTGTAGATGTGTTCTTTTATTTTTCTTGTTTTCTCCTGTCACTAACTTGTTTTTTCTATTCTGTGTTTAATCTGCTGTCTTAATGGATTCAGCTTCAGAAAAGAGAGCGCTCTTGCAGAGCCTATGTCCAGGTACTTTCTGCGTTTTTATCAATGTGATAAGTTGTTGAATTGTCTCTGTTGGTGATACGGGCATCTGATAGAGAGATGACAATGTACCCTGTTGAACTAGAAGAGTTTCAGGGAGGGCACAGAGGGTGGGGATGGAAAGACATATGAAAGGGTGTGTGCTAAAAAGAAATTTGACAGTGCCAGTGTTCTGTCACCCAAAAGGAACACAGATTAACAAGGAGGTACACCTTGGGGTGTAAGAATTCTGGTCATCACTGAAAGGTGAGTTGGGTATAATATATAAATCTCTAATTTCTTCAGAGAGATGGGTGTGGATACATTTCATTCATATATTGGTCTAGCTAATATTTGAATAGTACATCATCCAGAAATGACACTCAATCAGAGTCATATAAGACAACATATAGTCCAGAGTACTTGAAATATCATGCTTCTGTCAAATTGATCAGGACATGCTATGATGATCTTTCTCTTCCACTCATTATAAATACATGAATCCCAATGTAAATATAACTTTTCTCCAGTTAACATGTAGTTTGTTTCTAAGCAAGGTAGAAAACATTTCTATGTTTATGGGTTCTTTGTGAAAAAGAATCCCAGAAGCAAGCTTCATAATTTTTTTTACAAGAAGGAAAAGAAGGTAGGAAGGGAGAGGAGGGAGGAGAGGACAGGAAAAAAGGAAGGGACAGATGACAAAATGATTTAGTAATGACTTTGATGTGCTTTACTCAAGGGAAAACCATCCATGGACTGGGGGAGTACAGTGCCTCACCATCAGTGGAGCACTCTTCCTGAGGGATGTTGGGCAAGAGTGAGTTTTATAGACACAGCTTGGAAGCAGGGCACACTTGGTTAGGAGGTTGGGGATTTCCTTAGAAGGCGGACAGGTCCTGTGTTCTAGGGTAAGGTGAGCTACCTAAACTGAGTTGGAGGATTGTGATTGGTGTGTTAGGTTCCCACGACAGGCACTTCCCGGACGCGCCGGTTTAGATGTGTGATGTGGGTCAGGCCACTGGAGTGGCCTCCATTTGTGTGGGTCCCAATATACAAATTAACTTTATCAGAAGGAAGAAATAATATGAAACCGTGTGACTGTAAACTTCATTCCCTCTGTGTGTATATCATGGCATTTTTAAAGGTGAAGGCCAACTGTGTTTGTGAAGGGAGATGCCCTCAACATCCCAGGTTCCTGGTTCCCAGATTAGTAGTCCAGAAATTAAACTGTATCAGTTTATTCACAATAAGGGCATTTATTGAGACAGTCATTTAAGAGGAAAAAAATTTGAACAATAAACAAATATTAGGAAGAAAAGCTTTTAGTTTGCTTTTTACTTTAAAAGATAATGGTTCTTTGTATATAAGAAGCTGTTCAGGCTTATTTTTCTAAGATTTCAGGAAAGAAATTGCTTTGGGAAGTTTATGTATATATGTTGCATAATGTGTGTAACAGATATACAAATTGAAGTATTCTCCAGCATTAAAAGCTGAGGATCATTTTGAGCAATATTAGGGTTGCTTTTGATTACAATCTATGCTATCTCTTGAATGGAGCCTTGGAGATAATTAGCCTTTCAGTATTTAAATCTATGAAATGCATGGTCATTCAAACATGAATCTCTGATGAGAAATTAATACCACAGTTTATTCAATGGCTGATTTCCTGGTGTTATAATTGACTGGCTATGAATAAATATTTCAGCTATTGACTAAACATCTGATAAGACCAAATACAAACAGAACATTGGTGAAGCAGAAATACTCTGCTCACTAATATGACATTATTTCTGTTCCTTTTAATGTAGAGCATTATTCTATGAAATTTTAGAGTGAATAATGCCTTAAAATTTAGTCTATTTCAGTTTTGAAGACTTATGTTCCCTATTATTACTATGTTCAGAGCACATTTTGAGTTACCTATGAAATAGGTATGAAATACACTTGAAATGCTATCTGCATTAAATTTGAAACAAGATAATTATTTAGTTATCATGAAATTCTTAAACAAAAAATTTCCTTCCCATGGGTATAAGCAATGATTTTCTTATGTTTGATTTTGACCATCTAAATACATTAGCTTTTAATTATTTAAAAGTACAGTGTCTGTCTTATGAATTACCTAGATCCATTTTTTACTTCTTGCTTCCCACCTTTTGCTTATTTCACCAAAAACAACCCAAAAAACAAACAAACAAAAAAAACAACAGTGAGATCTGGACTGTCAGTAGTCAGCTGTGATAATTGATCTGTAGGTGAACAATTAAGATAGTTGCTTTGATTATTTAAATAATACGTGAATCTCCTAAAAGTATGCTTTTGTCTCAAGAATTTTAACAAAAACAAACAAAAAAAAGGGTCCGTATATTTCATTTTTCTTTATTTAGTTTTAAATTTTTACACTAAAATCCTTGTTGACTATTAAAAGGTAGAAATTGACATATGCCTTGGTAAAAATATCATGATCATATCTTGGGCATAATATATACCTTCATTTAGAAGAAGGTTTTAAGTTTTGTGCCAGAGAACATAAGGTTTGTGTTACATACCCATATTATGTAACTATTATGATGGAATATTTCCAGCAGGGACGTTGGAGATGAAGATGAGTTCGTTGAGATCTGGAAAAATGAAATGAGTTGCTCAAGGTCACATAACTAGCACCGATGGCACTCATGCTGCTATCCTAATGTACATCCAATGCTTCTTCAATACCATGACTAAGAATAACACTGATTTATTATTAGGAATAAGTACATGTATTAGGCACTGTTGCCATCACTGTGCAGAGCATTCTGTATAAATCCTCATAACAACTCGGTGACATAACTAATGCTATTCTTAAGTTATAGTAGAGAAAATGGGGCACAGGAAGGATTAAATGACTTTCTCAGAGTTATTCATATAGTAGTAATCGAGGGGCTCCTCAGTTACTAGGTCTTCCCAATTCAGGAGCTCATGCTCCCGTTCGCCGGAATACTGCGATAGCAGAGCTGACCTCATTATTTGACGTTAGCAATCAAGATACATCATTTGGTCTATTTTTATTGATTTATTGTACTGTATTTCAGGAATGGCATAGAGTAAAACAATTTTTTTAATTTCTCTTTTTTTGAGATGGAGTTCAAATGGCTGTGGTGATCATTTTGCACTGCTATATTCAGGTCAAATACAAACATAATTTGCATTGAGGTCCTTTGGTTTTCAGAGAAGACTGTGATTAAAAAAAAATCATATTGAGAAAAAAAGAAAATAGAAAATACTCTAACTCTGTGTTAAAGGAGGAACTGTCGAACTGTTTTCCAAAGTGGCCACACCATCTTACATTTCCACCCCTGATAATGAGGGCTCTAGTTTCTCCACATCTACAGCAGCACTTGCTATTTTCGCTTTTTGAGTGTAACCGCACCTGTGAGTTGCACAAGTCCTTAACTCTGGTTGTGGTATGGGGGCAGGGGAGGATTTGGGAGGGTAATCCATGAACCAGTAAAACTCATAGGCTCCAAAGGGAAATCTGTGGTTTTCATGAGAACCTGAGAGTAGAGTAGGACCTCAAACAGCTTAAGAACAACTGTCTTCATGTTCCGTAAATGTAACCAGAACTTAGCTTTGCATTTTCTGCTCATTTTTCAATCTCAAGTTCCCATTTTTTAAATAGTAATGTTTGTTAGCATTGTTCTCTTCTTTAGCAGGAACTATTGAAATTACTGGCATTCTTTTTTTTTCTGCTGTAAAAGTAGGACATTTTCCCAGTTAAGAAATATATTTTGATTTAATGAGCAGTTCCTTTTGTTCTCCAAATCTCAGAGATGGCATGGACTCCCTAAGAGTCTGCAGTTGATCTTGCTTAATGAGAAATATAAGTACATAGAGTTATTGATATGAATCTTTTCAGTCATTCTTTGAATTTTTGTGGAATAGTAAGCTATTATCTGCATAGTCAGTTGAAGACTGATCAGAAAAAATTTGTAAATAGATGCTAATTTTTAAAAAATACACACATATACACACATGCCTGGTTTCCTCCCTCTTCCCATCTTTCCATTTTTCTTTTCTTTTTATTTAAAGGCAACTGTTCTGTTGTTCTTTAAAGCTTATGAAGTATTTGAAACAAGCCCTTTTTTTATTTCAATTTGGAGTTATATTTTGCTTGTTTTATTTTACTTACTTATTTTGTTTGCTTGTGTTACCTTAATTATCCACTAGAAATCTATTTCCTAGGTACCATCAGTGTAAAAGCAATCTCTGTCTTCAACTAGAAAAAAATCACATAATAGTTAACAACAAAAATACTCAAAAATTACTAGTTGAGCACACGTGTCCAGTAATCTTATCAGTACTGGGAATACAGCAGTGTACATAACAGGCCAGAATCCCCACTGTCTCTCCTAGGGTGAAATTTCTTGCAGCAGAAAAAAAACAGTCCCATAAGTGTGTGAGATATGTGGTGTGTGAGATGATGATAAATGTTATGGAGAAAAATAAAGCAAGAAATGCATTACTGGGGTGATATTTAAGAAAAACTCTGAAGGAGTGTACTGTGCAGATACGCAGGGAAAAGCATTCCAGCAGAGAAAACAGAAAGTTTCTGAGGTGGAAATATGCCTTTGTTGTCCAGGAAGCCAGTGCACCTGGAGCAGAATGAAAGAGAAGAGGGCAATAGGAAATGAATCCACTGGGCAGCAAGGACCCAGATCTGACAGACCATTGTAAAGACTTTGGCTTTTATTCATAGCCACACAGGAAAGCACTGCAGGTTTCTGAGCAGAGGGATGACACGATCTGATATGGTTTTAAAGTGATGAACAGATTATAGCAGGAAAAGCAAGAGCTGAAACAGGGTGATGATTTGGGCAATAATGGTCACTTGGAACAAGATATGAGCACAGGATACTGAGATAATTCTTCAGGTTCAGGACTATTTTTAATGGAACAAACAAGATTTGCTAAGGGTTTGCATGTGAAGTGTCAGAGAAAGAGAGGACTTGAAACAACACAGAGTGTTTTTGCCTGAGCAACTGGAAGGATGATGCCACCATTTACTGAGATGGTCTATCTGTGACCAGTTGGGGAGGGAGCACAACAAGAACTTGGCTTGGGGCATGTGAAGTTTGAGTTTCTTATTAGATATACAATATCAATGTTAAATATATAGCTAGATGTAGTTAGTTGAAATTCAGCTGAGAGGTCAAACTAGAAATAAATATGTGATAATGTTTCCCTTAGAGTGGCGTTTAGTAGTCATTGTACTAGATGAGTTCATCAAGGGAATGAGTGTGGAGAGAGAGGAGAGTCTAGGGCTGACCCCAGGACACTGTAGTCTCATGAGGTCAGGGAGAGGAAGGAGAGCCAACAGTAGAGACTACAGAGCAGCCTTAAGAAAGGAGGACCTAGAGAGTATGGCATCCAGGACTCAACTCAAGTTCTTCTTTCGCGGAGGAGGAAGTGACGTCAAGTGCTGCTGAATCTGCTCAGAAATACTGATAAAGCTTTTCAAGAGGAAAAATAATGCCAACTTTTGACTATCTTTTTATCATTCCAGAGCCTGGATATCTGTATTATTATATGTACTATGTAAACATTTTCACCTATTGCTTCCACTTTTTTGTCTTTAATGCGGACTTTCTGTGTGCCATATTTACTACTTGCAGCTTTGACAAAGTGCAAATTGAATTATGCCAGTTTTACTTGTGTGCCTTTGGTGCATGAGACAAGAGAGATTCTAACCTACATTTATACTGCTAGGAAGAAATTAATGAGTATTTTCAAGTTCCTTGTTTGGTCACTTAATTGGCTGTATGACAAAGAGCTCCGTGGTGCATGTCAAACAACTTTCCGAGTCCTCTAATGATTTGTGCTTTGCTTGACTTGTGATACTATTCTGTGTGGCCTGTCAGGCTGGATATCCTTGTTAAAGTGGCTAGAATAAATTGGCTAGTGGTGTGCATACAATGTAGTATATTAACTACAGCAACAGGGAGTACTTTTAGCAGCTCTTTCAAGAGATTTCGATGTTTGCCCATAAGCATCAAAGCCAACCGAAACTTTCATTTAATATAATTAAAAGGACATCTGAAAGTAGTTTAAATCACACCAGGTTCTTGAGGTTTGGTAACCCTTTGTTAAAACCCTGTGAACTTAATATATTTCACAGCTTGATAAATCTGCACTTGATTTGTGTCAGTAAGAGAGAAAATATAAATCTGCACCCTGCATGTTTCTGGTGCCCTGAACCTATTGTTAAAAGACATTGAGATCAAAGAAAGTGACTTCCATCTACAAAGCAGAGTAGTTTTCTTAGATAAAGAAGACACAAAAATTCTTTTTTCTAAGTTGTAGTCATTAAATGCTCTTGTAAAGCAATTGTTGAATCAAAAGACAGTAAAAATCATATGTAATGTAAGCAGAGTAAATTATACAGGTTATTATTTAAGAGCTTGGACAGGTCAGTTCATAAATTTAATGATTTAAAAACCTCTGAAGGACAGTAACAGATGTTGATGATGGAGATCCTGCTTGACGTGCAAAGAACATCATTCTGGGAATCTCTCAAAATTCCCATGACTGATGTGCCAGGTCAGGCAGAGATGACCGCTTTACAAAGTCATTTCTGACTCTTCTATTTTGCACATTTCCTATAAATAAGCAAATGTTCCAGCTCCTGTTTGTATATACATGGTTTTTGTAAGTCCTTCAAGAAGTAATTCTAATAAGGGTATAAAAAAAGCCATTCTGTTTTTAGATAAAATGTTTTTATCTAACACAAAACTATTTTCTCAGTTCTTTTCACCAAGTTTTATTCTTTCTCTCTTACAGCTTCTTGATCAAGGCCTAGATTATCACTTAATTGTAAAATTGTTTAAGTCCATTCTAACACACTGTTGCTTTCTGAACATGAGTTTACCTTCAGAAAATTTTCAGTACATAGAATATAAATAGATATTATTTCTATGCAAACACAAGAGAATACACATCAATTTACTTTGCTATTTCTTTAATGGTGATATAATCACATAGCTAACCAGAAGAAAAAAATATATTTAAAATAGCATTACAGATTTAAGATTTAAGATCCTACTTTCTGGAACTATCATTAGCTTTTCTGGTACAGGTCAGAAAAGAAATGGAAGTTTGAAGATATAATTTGCAGTCAAGTAGTTGCCTGATGGCCTGGAACCAAACAAATGATTTTTAATACTGTTCCCAACAGAGTTATAATTTTGATATTTTCCCTTATCTAATGTATAAATTTTGTTCATCTGGTAGTAACAGAAACTTAACTATGGTAACTTAAACCAAGGCTTTATTTTCAAAAATAAAAAGGAAATATGGAGGAGGCAGTCCAGGGTTATCATGAAAACTCCAAATCAGAGACCAAAGCTTCATATGTTTTTCTGCTCTATTATCTTTAGCACATGGGCTTTCAAAATGACAAGAGAGTTATTTTGGTTCGAATCGTCACTTTATGCTAATCTTTACATAGAAGGAAGAAAGGCAAGTAACTAAAATGTTCATCTTTGTTAGAACTTCCTGAAAGTCTTACCCAACTACAGCTGACCATATCCCATACTTCTGACCATATCCTTTGAGCTACTCAGTTTTGGATAGCTCAGTGCTTTATTAATAGGTATAGCTTTGCAGGTGGGCATAGTGATCAACGATTCTACATCTAAAAGAAGAGAATTATTGGACAATTAATATTCTTAGATGCAACCAAAAATACTTTTTTCTAATTTAATATATGTATTGATATTTTCATCTAGTTTTGACGTAATAACCTACCATAGATTCATGGCAATACCTGTGGTTATTTTTAAACTAAATAGAAATTAAAATACTATTTTGATTGTTTTATTATAGTCTGAAGGCAATCATTTTAGTTAAAAGAAAAAAAGGTTATTTCAAATTATTTTCTGATGACATTTTCTTCTCGTTAAGTAATTTTTTGAATAGCTAATATAGGCACATGGTTTAAAATTCAAAAAGTAGAATAATAAATATGTGTTCTCCTAACGGGGCCACTGCATTGCTAATGCCTGGTTGTGTCACTGACATTGTGACCCCTTGGAGTTGTGTGGTGCAAGCTACCCTGCCTCTCCCCTGCCTCTGTCCCAGTCATTCAAATCTGCCTTCCTCAAAGCAACTTCTGTTATCAGCCTTTTAAATATTCTGCCAGAAAAGACTATTTGTACTCACATCCACATTTGTATAATGTTTCTTTGTAACTCTTGTCATACAATCACAAAACAGTGGTGTTCTCTTTGCCTACAGTAGGACTTTGGAGTAGCTGTGGCACAATGTGGCAGCGTTCCACCACTGAAAAGAACAGACATGTAGAGATGATCACAAGGTAGACTTGTGTCATGGTTTATATCAACAAAACAACTGAATTTCATCACTAGAAAACTGGTTTAATAAAATGCTACACCAAATAGTGGAATACTCTTTAGTCACAGAAAGAATGAGATAGACCTTATATTGACTTAGAAAGATGAGTATAATATAGTATCAAGTAAAAAAAAAAAAGCAAGCAAAATCAAACAGATATCATTATTATAGTGATCACATTTATTTGCGTAGGTGTAAATATTTTCAAGTCTGCAGAGGTTCACAGCTAACTATCAAAGAGATTATTTTGGGATAATATCGATGTCATTCCATAAATAGACTTCCCAGTTTTAATTTATATACTTCTGTATTTTTCAATTGTTCACAAGCTTATACTTTTTAATTTTTTTTAACTAGTACACATTATTTTCCAGACTAGTTTTAGACGTACAGGAAAGTTGGTCAGATATTACCGAATTCCCATATCTCCACCCTACACACACAATTTTCATCATTATTATTACTATCTTGCATTAATATGATACATTAATTATAATAATGAACTAATACTGATATGTTATCATTAACTAAAGTATGTAGGTTGTTCAGATTTCCTAAGTTTTTACCTATGTCTTTTTCCTGTTTCAGGATCCTATCAGGATATGACACTGCATTTAATCATCATGTCTCCTTAAGCCCCTGCAGGCTGACAGTTTTTCAGACTTTCCTACGAGATTGTCCCTTTTAGAGTCAGAAAATATATTTTCCACTCAAAATAATTAGCCTATATAGTTTAAGAATAGTATAGACTTATTCATTCACACTCACTCAGACGTATTTGTCGAGCTCTTGTGCCTCAGACACTGTTCCAGGTGCAGTGATCCAGGGGTAAAGACGGACAGGATTACTAAGCTTATAGAGCTCACATCCTAGTTTAGCAGACTGGAGTCTGGGAAGGACATGCGCAGTAAATCAATCAAAGTGATAAGATAATGGCAGAAGTACTATGCAGAGAATTAGAAAAATCATGTGGGTAAAAGTGACTACTTAGTTACTTTAGATTGTGTGTATCAGGGAAGACTTTCTAAGGAGATGACTATAAAGCTGACCCCTGGTAGTGTGAGATCAGCCACATGCCTATCTGGAGGAAAAGCATCCCAGGACCAGAGGTCACCCAGATCATGGCCAAGTGAGGCTGCAGAATTCTGAAGAAATAGGTTTAAGGAGAATACAGGGAGCAGGAAGGCTGTGTAAGGGAGTGAATCCTGAATGTCATTAAAGAACTTAAACTAAGGCCGTGACATATTTTTGCAAGATTATTTTGGTTGCAAATTTAGTTTTCCTCTGATATCCGTTCTTACAACTTCAGCTATCACCTTTATGTAGGTGATTCTCAAAAAACCTTAACCAACTGCTTTACACATTGAGAAATTCTGTTACTCCATTCTCCCTACTGCCGACGCTGCTGAGCAGCTTCTCCCTAGTGTTTCTCTTTTATTGTACCACCATTCTACTAGTTACCCAGGAAAAAAAGAGCTGGAGTTATTATTATTTCAGGAAGGGCTTTTTAGATACTTTTAGGATTGAGTTCATTTTGAAATTGATGGAAACCCCCTTCCCTTGACCTCTGTGATACCACACTCTTCTGGCTACTTACCCCTTCTTAGTCTCAGTTGTCAAACTATTCTTTCTCCATTTTCTCTTCTCTCGTTAATGTTTCTGCACCATCATTTCTTCTCCCTCTACTCAGATTATGTGGTTAATATCAGACATACTCAGTGAGCTACTTGAGTTTATGATGCCTAAACCTATATGCCAAGAGCAAATATTTACGGAAACTGCAGACTGAGGAAGTTAAGACATGCCATCCCAAAATCTGCCACTTTGGCACATTGATTATTTTGAGCTGAAGGCAACTGAGAAACAGCAGATCAGGAGGGGCTTTCTGATCTCTACCTGAGATCTACCTGAGAGCAAATCAGAAAATTTCCCGTGTGGCAGGAAGAGAAGAACATTCTTATCACCAGAGAGTACAAGTCAATGCCAAAATGAATCTCTGCAAACAAATGTACTAAAATAACCCTTATTTTCCACTGGTTTCCCCCACATGTTTCCTAGTCACTTTCCTGTAACGTACTGCTCTTAGTAGTTTAAACCCTTTTCCTTTGTCTTGTCACTTCATCACAAATTTATCCTTCTTTGTTTAAAAAAGCATATAAACTCTCAGTCCTAACTGCTTCTTCGGGTCTTCTTTTAATTTTTTTAAGATGGTTCCCTTGTGCACATAAAAATATTAAATAAAATGTGTATACTTTTCTCCTGTTACTTTATCTTATGTCAGTTTAATTCTCAGGTCTAGTCACAGAACCTAACAGGGTAGTAGGTGGTTATTTTCCTCCCCTACAAGGATTCTCTTGACTTCTTAAATTAATGCCATTTAAGTACTTTGCATTCAAAATAGGCAAAACTGAATTCATCATGTTCCCCCCCACACATGTACTTACATCCTCCAGCTTTTAATGAACAAAAATTTGCTCCTCTTCCTTTATTATCATTTTAAGTGAGTACCACCTCATTTTCTACCCCCAAATTCTGTGCATTTCAACCTCTTTATTTCCCTTATCAACTGACTTTAATTAATCAACAAATAATTTTAAATATCTTTGGAATCTTATTTTCCTCCATCCCCAGAGTCAGAATGCATGGATTTGAGCCCTGGTTTTGCCCTGTAAGCCAATAAGCCTTTTAGCAAGTTATTTAACTTCTCTGAGTCTCGATTTTCTCACCACAAGATGAAAATAACTATTTCTACCTCATTAGGTTATTGTCAAAATCAAAGGAGTTAATGCATATAAAGTTTTCAGATGACAGTCTGGAACATATTCAATAAATATTAACCATTATGACTTATATCACTCCCCTACTTTAAATTTTTCAGTGACTTCTTGTCACCTTTTGGAAGAATTGCAAATGTTTTCAGGTTTGCAAGCCTCTGAAAACTAGCTTTCATTTGCTTATCTTGCCACTGAACCCTTTGCACTCTGCTCTGCTATAAGGAATTGTTTTCAGTTCCTTTTAGGTGCCTGTTCTCTTTCCACCTCTGTACATATAAGCACAAGCTCTACTCCTTGCCTTTTTGGTCTATGTTGTATTTAAGCTTGAAATTCTACTTCATAGAGCCTTTCAAAACACCAAACTTGAATCCTGTGTTTCCATTATTATAATGCTTGTCATATTGTATTTTAATTACTTGTTTAGTTACTTGTCTGGCCTCAATATATTGTCATAACTTTGAGGGAAAGGAGAATCTCTCTCTTGCAGTATCCTAGTTGAAGGTACTTAGTTATTAATTGTTGAATGCGTGTAGAGTTAGCAAGAAGATTAAGTTTATAGTTCCACCTAATTCCTATAAAACAATATAGATTTATTTGATAGCATTCAATTACTTAATTCTAAATGGGTTTTAAAAATTAATACAGTCAATTACAGCTTGCTAAAAACAATACATTTTTAAACAATAAGAGGTCTCTTGAAGGGGCAGAGAGTTTCATCTTGTTTTACTATTAAAGATTCTTCTTATTATTATAGGTTAGCTGTGTCATACAATCTAATTTTAATTAAGACTTGAAAATGCCAACACTTTACTATAATATAAAAGAGTTCAGAGATTAGTGGTTTTCATATGTTTAGTATGAAATGACAGTGATTATAAAAAGAACCTTAGGTTTATTGATCAGATGTGTAAATATCAGTCACTCAACTTGACTTCTAATAAAAAACCTGCAAGTTTAAAACTGTTCTGAAGACCTTTCTAACATTTAACCTTTAAAATTTTGATTTGAATCAATGTCTAAACATAGATTGTAGTACAATGTGCCCTATTCAGTAATGATTTTAAATGTTTGCTTTATTTTATTCTCAACTGATAAACTTCCTATCAAGAAGTCAAAAATGAAGAATTAAAGAAAAGCTGTTTTTATTTTTTCAAATTACAAATCAATATAAACTATATTTATATGTAAAAATATAGTCAGAAAGCAAGAGCTGGGAGCAGAGAAGACCTAAAGACTTATTTCTATTTTTCTGCATGTCTTGAAATTTATATATGAAGAAATACATTTAAACATAACTGTACATATAATACAGTAAAAGTAAAACAATAATGTATATATTGATAAAGAGATACTGCATTCAGGAGAATATATCAAAAAACAAAGATGTGAAAATAAAAAGTAAAATAAAAGTTTATATTACTAGGCAGTTTTTCAAAAGGATATCAGCAATTTACTAGTTTAAATTTATCTTCTAATAGGAAATAATTGCTCTTAACTTTCTAATGGTCTACCTAATGATAATTTACATGTTTATAATTTTTTGCATTATTGTAACAAAAGACTTTAAAAAATAATGAATGAACTTAATAATTTAAGAACTTAAGACCTAAACATGTAACTGCTTTGCTTAGATATCTCTAATGGCTGTACATTTTCTAAACAATAAAGCCTAAACTTCTATCATACTGAAGACCTTCTAAGATCTGACTTCTGCTTACCATTTCTTTTGTTATATTCATCTTATAAATTATATTTTCATGCATCATACATTGTTCTCACTGCAGCCTAACACATTCCCTGCCTTAGTACCTTTTTTTTTATCATCAACTTGCTTATTATGTCCCTCAGCCTCAAATTTCCTTATCATAGTTAAAGAAAGTTTATTCATCTTTTAGTGTCCAACTCAAATCCAAACACCTTCTGGGATCTTTTCTTGATCCTCCTCAGCTAGAATGCATTATCTTTTGTCCCATGTGACATGCTTACCTTCTGTTTTGGAGTGTAGGCGAATTGAGAGAATACTCCATGTTTCCTTCTTTTCCCCAGCCTCACCCAACAGTAACTTCCCTTGTTCTTTGCATATCATACGTATTTAATAAAACCTCACTGAGTTACATTGAAAGTGCACTTTGGCACATTTGAAAACATTTTAGAAAGGTTTTTGTAGAATATAGTTTTCATTCATAATGGTCTGCATTCACTACAAACTACAGTAACCTGTGGTTCTACTTTCCTCCCTAAGTCCCTATTATTCACCCTGCCTTCCTTCCAAACCATGGTAATATCTGAGCACTCAGAAGACTTCTTGGGAGATAAGTCAAAAAGTTATAGAACTAAAAGATTTTTTTAAATTTTTTTTATTGAGGTATAGAAGATGTTTTCAGTTCCCTATTGTATTCATGATTTGATAGTAAAAGTAGGTTATTTTTGCTTAATGAGCATTTACTGAGTACCCAAAATGTCTCAAGACACTAAAATTTACCCTGGAAAAACAAAAATGAGCATGATCTCTCCCCTGAGAAAATCATAATCTAGTGAGAAAGCCAGACCCAAATACAGATAACTCTCTTAAAATTAACTAAGTACTAAAATGGGAGCCCATTGTGACAGTGAATCTCTGAAATGATAATGATTTAGATAATGTTGACTGGTTAATAAGTTTTTTTCATAGATAATCTTTGCTCTTATAAAACCAGAAAAAATTTTTTCTGCTGGTGTGAAAATGGAGAAAATTCACTTAAGTGTGAATCTTCACTGGATGTCAATCATTCAGCAAAGAGTTGTTGAACACTAAGCAGAGTTTTCGGCACTTACAAATGAGACAGAGTCATCACCCTCATGAAGCTTACCTTTTCTTGAGTGAGAGCTCTGTAATAGTCATGTAGGTAAATAAATATCTGAGAGATACTTTATATAATGATAGCTAATACAAAGAGAACAAAACAGATAATGGATTTTCTCCCTGGAAAAGCTGATAATGGATTGAGCAGTAGATCCTGAACTACAACCGGAATGAGATCCTGGTTAAAAAGCTTGCCAAAAAGATTCCCGGTGATTCTGCTTACTTAGTTTAAGATTTACTGCTCACCTGGGTGAGATGTGCCATTGATATGTTTCTCACCATTGATCCATTTATGTATTCTTGCTGAGGAATCCTAGCTATTTCATAAATACATTCTCCTGGAAGAATGACAGAAGTTGTTATTGGAAGGATATATAGCTGGTTTTCTCCAAAATTTTTCACAGTAGTTTTAACAAATAACTAACTCTTCCCTTTTGAAACATACAAAGTGTGATTGTACAGTTTATAACATATTTGAACACACATAGTCCAAGTATATGCTCTGAGTAAAATTAGTCGAATGAATATGCTTAAAATCTGAATTTAACAATAAGAAGTCCAATAATATTGTGTAATGCAAATATATGTTCAGAAGGTTATGGTATGTCCCTAATCCTGGTATGAATCTATGTGATTTTTCACACTTCCTAACTTATATTTGATTTTTAGAAAGTTGAAAGTTACTTTAGAATCTAGTCTGTAAATTGTAAACTGTAAAATGAGAAGAGTAATATCTAATAATAGAATGTCCCTAACTATCCTTGAATTGAAACATGATGCAATTTATTTTCTTCTGTAGTTCACTGTTTTTGATTGGTTTGAAAATGCCAGTTTGTCCAAAGGCACACTTAAATTTAGTGGCAGAACTAGAATGTGAATTTCCAGGGCCCATCTCCTATTCAAGTTTCTAGCATTTTAAAAACGATAATGGAGCGAATTAACATTTAGTTTCTGGTGAAGATATTGTTGATTAAATTAACTCTCAAAATTTTAGATTATTTCAGTCTATACATGTTAAAACCATTAGATGTTTTGTTTTTGTTTTTGTTTTCCTTCCTGGATTGAGGCATTGTGGTGAGAATACAATTTTTTTTAAGATGAATCAGGAGCAATCTTATTTTCTTTCAACTTTAGAAAATAAGTTTTAGGTCAGAAAAAGGATTTATAGCAGAAAAGAGAAATCAGTGAGAGCTGTTGGACATTAAAATGATGTCCCAGTACCTCACTTTAATCCATTGTACATTTCCTGTCAACTTTGGTTCTAAGTATAGTTAAGCACATTTCTTTGTAATCAAATAAAATGAAAATCAACCTGTTTTTAAAGAGATGTTGTTGCACTAACAAAAGAAATGCAAATAACTAGTTTGACCAAAAAAACCCAAAAAACTTTATTGCCACATGTCATCATTTATAGGTAAAATGTATAGTCATACATGTATAGCGAAAATGAAATATAGATATTCTTTTACCATTGAAGAATTGTGACTATTTTATTGGCCTTCATTGAACTGGTAACAGGGACATAACAATCTTTGGAAAGCTTACACAAATTCTATTAATTTTAAAGCTGTTATGATTGACCTAATTGTGCTGTCTTGCTAGTAGAAAACTGGTTAGTTCCAGCGTCTAGAAAACACATTACGAACTATTTAATACCTGTTTCTCTCATTCGTCAATAGTAGTTTAGTTATGTAACAGGTCTGTATATGAAGATTGCATTCCCGAAGAGTTATTCTTTCCAGATCTCACTTCAGTGTGAGTATTTTGCAATTGTCAGGTATGACTTGTGCTCCATTCAATGAAGACCTCTCTTCTTCCCACACTGGACTTTAATATCCAGTGAAAGTAAAGACAAGATTGCACCTTAAGCACTTCTTATGAGCCAAGCAACCTTATGAAATGATTATATTATCATCTCCAATTTACAGATGAATACAAAGAAGTAACTTGCCCAAAAGCACACAACTAGGAAAGCAGCAGAATCCAGTTACAAACTCAGCAGATGTAGTTGCAAACCCCACATTAATTTTAGCCTAGAGAATTCTGTCTCTCACTGCTTGTGTTGACATCTCCTTTCATTTATACTTAGGCAATCATAACAGGTGCTGTTTTAAGAATAAATAAATATTAGATTTGTGACTTAAACCACCCAGGTTTTAGGGCCAAAATTTAAGTCTGTGGTTTCGGCAGTTAACTTGGAAATCATTTGGACTTTTTTTTTTTTTTTTAAGTATAGTTGATTTGCAATGTTGTCTTAGTTTCTGGTGTACAGCAAAGACATTCAGTTGTACATATATATATTCTTTTTCATAGTTTTTACATTATAGTTTATTACATGATACTGAATATAGTTCTCTGTGATATACAACTTTGTCGTTTATCTATTTTGTATATAGTAGTTTGTATCTGTTAATCCCAAACTCCTAATTTATCCCTACCCCTATTTGGGCTTTAATAGAAAACTTCTCCAAAGACTGTCTTATTTGGGAAGATGTAGTTGTTAAAATGTACTTAAAAAGTATAACTATGAAAAAAATTGCATCTTACACATTTTCAGTTGCAAAACTAAGATAATAATTGGTGTATTTGATTTATGTGCTGTCAACTTAATGACACTGTATTTTAGCTAAAGCAGACTGTTGTACATAGCTTCCTATTGACAACATTCTCAGAGTTGACCATAGTTACTTCTTTCTCTTTTTTCTTTTCTTTTTTTCTCCTTTTGCATTTTTAAAGAAATTAAAAGCAATAAAGGGCAGAACAGAAATATTGCATTATCCTCAATAAATTTTCCCAGAGGTAAGATTTAAATTAATCAGTGGAAGATTATTCACTAATGTTAAAAGGCTGCTCCTTAAAAAACAGGCATAATTTCTGTTGCATATAGGATTTTCAGAGCATTTCTAATGAATTCAGAGGATCATCTAATCCCAGAAAGAACAGTTCTTTGCAGTCAAGAGGTCTGTGTTCTCTGTTTGACTTTAGAAAATACCTAAACTGTTTTTTCTTTCTTTCTTTTTCTATCTGGCACTTCTTTTTTTGGCATATCCTGTTGGCATTACCCCTATGGAGAACTTCCTGGAAAGCCGATTATATTGTTGTGATCCAGAAATGCTTTTGTCTGGCTTCTAGGTCATGCTTTAAACCCAGAACAAATGACAGAGCTAAGCATCCTATGTGAAAATGCCCAGTCATTAAACTCATGAAAGAATTTATTTTTAAATGATGCAAAGTACTCAAGTTGCAAGTAGGACTATTTTACAGAAAAGTCCAGTGATGTTGAATTTTGGCCAGAACTTGGAATAGCTGGGAAAAATATCAAGAAAAACAGCTTTTATCAAAAGGCAAATTAGTTTTTGAAGCTGGTGTTAATTGGCAGCCAAGGTGTTTCATTATGGAGCTGAATTTTTAACAGTTGTTACTTGGTTACTATGAAAACACCAGCCAGAAGAAAACACTGCAGTGTAATGGCTCTCCCAGCTCCTCTGCCAACGTGTCAATAATGTGAGTCCTGTTTTGAAACACCTGTGTGCTGCCTAGAAAGTGCCTGTGTTGGCTGTTTCTTCTATTTTATTTCTGGATTAGGTGCGTATTTCATAATCAACAGGTTCAAGGATGATCACTTTCAAACTGCAGGCATTGTGTTTTTTTGTTTTGCAATTCTGTATGTTTGAGTGAAACCTTAAGAAGACCCTATTGGAAGAGCTGTCTTTTCCTGTAACCTAGAGCATCAAGTTAACCACAGGAAATATATACATTGTAACTAGAGAGATGATTCTTTTGAATGATGCAAGGAGAAATGTGATGTTTTATCCCTACGTGTAAGTGTACCTACTGCTGATTTTTTTTTTTAAGGAAAAATACCTGAGGGCCACAGGTAGCAAGTTCCAACAGGTAGTTGTTCCAACTTGATATTTTCCCCATTCTGACATTTTACTAGCTGGCTAAAAAAAATTGGTTTGCTCAGTGAGTCCTCAACCTATAAGCAACAAATTCTTATATTATCCTGTCTGTAGTCATCTTTTTGATTTCTGTGTTCAGCATCTAGTTTTATGGTGAGGTATAAAAAAATCATTTTTTGTGGTGATGTGATAAAATTGTTGGTTTAAATTACTTGCCAACGGTTCCCTAGCCAAATCATTTAATTATGTGATTATAGTCTTATTGAAGCCTTTGCTGTTGATTTTAAGAAGCAAGCATCGCTCTATTTGTTGTCCTTCAAAACAGAAGCAGGTTTTTCCATTGCCTTGCAAAGTCTCAGCTAGGGTTTTACAGAACAAAATAATGAATGCTTCCACTGCAGCATGTCACAGGGGAGGCTGGGACAATACTGAATTCATGCACACCGCTGATCCTTGCTTGCTGGGCAACATGTACACCTGGATTTCTGACAGCTCTGTGGGCTCACTAGAGACCTCTGTCATTCTGTTCATCCTCTTGTAGGCAATGGTCGAGACAGTTAACAACCTTCTCCAGCCACAAGCCTCGAATGCGTGGAGAGACCTGACTACAAGTGATCAACTACGTGCAGCCACCATGTTGCTTGACACTGTGGAAGAAAGTGCTTTTGTGCTGGCTGATAACCTTTTGAAGACTGACATCGTCAGGGAGAACACAGATAATATTCGTAAGTGGCCTTTGTTATACAGAAGGGCCAGAGAGGTACAAGAAAAAAGTATCATCTTGTACAACAGAAGAGGGAAAAGAAAAAAGTGTCATCTATGGTGGGCCAGATATTATGCACTGATACTTTGTTTCAGCAGAGATAGGTTATTATTTTTCTATAATTAGGGGGCTATCACCTGTCATTGGCTTAGAAGTATCCTCATAATCATGTATGTATCCTTCTTAAGATTTTCCAATATTGGATATATTAGCCTGAGGTCACTTACAGTAAGGTCCATTTATTTATTTTTTTCTTTAGTTTATAATGTATATATGTATTTTATGTGTATATATGTATGTTTATGTTTAGTAGTATTCAAAATCTTATCCTCATGGGTCACTTCAATTATAAGAATGTCTCTTAATTATAAACTATAAAGAATTCAGTCATTTAAGTGAAGGTGATAAAACAATTTTTGGTAATTGTGTTATTGGCTCATAAAGACTAAATCTATTTTTAGTGTATCTAAGGATGTAGCTGACAGTTTTATTTCAGAAGATTTTATAAAGCTATTTCAAACTAATTAGATTTAAAGATAGATCAGTATTGATATAATAGTATAGCTCTAGATTATAAAAGGATTTTCACTTAATTCATAAAATAAATATAACATTTTGGAAGTAAACTTACAGTCAGTGACAAACTATAAGGATTTGAGCTTGAGTTTTAAATTCTAGGCTTTATAATTGTTATTTTTATATTCTTATTTACCTGATTTTAATAGCTTTTATTTCCTTTATTTAAAAAAATTAAAATACTAAAAAAAAACCCTCTAAATAAAAGGCTGAACTATTATAAAGTATTGCAGATGGAACATTAATTCCAGTGTTTAGATTTCAGAAATATTTCATTAATTAGATTATTTTAACTTTGTCATGTTTCTCAATGAGCACTGATTATCTCTCTTCCATTAACAGAATTGGAAGTTGCAAGGCTGAGCACAGAAGGAAACTTAGAAGACCTAAAGTTTCCAGAGAACATGGGCCATGGAAGCACTATCCAGCTTTCTGCAAATACCCTGAAACAAAACGGCCGAAACGGTAGGTTAGCGTTTATTTATTAAGCTTGATAAAATTGCACTTGCTGTGAATTCCTTGCGTCTTGGCTTAGAATTTTAGATCTGCTACCTAGAAACTCTCCTCCTCTCACTCCACTATTCTCTTTCTTCTCCTCCCCCCTCCCCTTTCTTATCTCCTGCACCAATACTGCAATATTTGCTCTACAGAATCCTCAGTTAGGTTTGGAAATTATCCTGTCACTTTTCAGTTGTAGAAAACTGCTAGAAACTTAAATGTGAGGGAAATTAATAAACAACAAAATCCAGATTTCTGACTTTTTTCCTTAAAAAGAATAACTCTCACTGAGTTGACAGATATACTTTCTAAAATTTTTAAGGGAAATTTTACTTGTAGTTTTAAAATTGTATGTTTTTTACGTTATTCATTATTCTTTTAGAGGGTGTTTTTATGCTTTTCCTTTGCAAAGTATATAGGACATGTAACTGTAAGGAGATGGTTTTGGGGAATGGAATTGGCAGATAAAGGTCAACTTAGTACTAGGTTATATTTACTAAATATCATTAAAATTAAATAAATAATCTCATAAAGTCTCAATCCTCACTAATATTAAATTTTTTTAAAACATGTATTTTGCTAAGGAAGTGAGAGCCTTTAACCTGTTAGGTGATAGGAAAATGACCTCAGGTTGCAGCAACCAACTCAAAGCAGTTGTTTCATATTACAAACTGAATAGTCTGGAAAAAAGAAGAGCCTGTTAAATAATGTCAAGAAAAACAACAATTATGTTTGTTGCCAGCAGAGCAAAGTTTTTTTTTTCACAATTGTTGGAAATCTTATAAGACTGAACTTATTGTTATGTTGCTTATTTGAATTTCGAGGTAGACAGTAAGATTTTCTGTAGAGCAAAATCAGATTCCTGCAGTAGCTTCCTAAATGGTTTCCCTTCTTTGACTCTTGCCCCCAAACAGTATATCCAGTTGACAAAAGGTTCTTCCTGAAACATAAATTTGACCAGTTCCCCTTCAGTTACACTTACAATGAAATCACATGGCTTAACAGTTCTTCCACATGCTACCTGGTCCCCTACCCTCCTGCCTTATCTGCTCCACTTCACATCAGTCTTTAACGTGTTCTCTGTGATCCAGGGAGCCTAGTCTTGATTCTTTATTTTTTAAATTGATACATAATTGACATAAAACATTATATAGTTTCAGGTGTACAGCATAATTATTTGATATTTGTGTTTATTGTGAAATGATCACCACAGTAAGTCTAGTTAACATCCATCACCTCACATTGTTACAATTTCTCTTTCTTATGAGGAGAACTTTTAAGATCTACTCGCTTATCAGCTGCCGAAATAGAAAATTAACTATACTCACCACACCATACATTACATCCTTATGACTTATGTGTTTTATCAGTGTAACTTTTTCCATTTTACCCTCTCAACCCATTTTGCCTACACCATTCCTCACCTCTAGCAACCAGCAGTCTGTTTTCTGTATTAGTTTGTTTGTTTTTAAGATTCCACATATAAGTGAGATCATACAATAAATGTCTATCTCTGTCTGACTTATTTCACTTAGCATAATGTCCTCAAGGTTCATCCATGTTGTAGCAAATGACAAAATTTCCCTTTTTGTGGCTGAATAATATTCCACTTTCCATTTGTATATATGTATATGTAATTATATATATAACATTTTCTTTATCCACTCATCCATCAATGGATACTTAGGTTGTTTGTATTTCTTGGCTATTGTAAATAATTTTGCACTGGACATGGGAGTGCATAGATCTTTTTCCAGCTGGCATATTTGTTTGCTTCAGATAAGTGCCCAGATAAATTGTTGGATCATATGGTAGTTCTGTTTTAAATTTTTTGAAGAATCTCTATACTGTTTTCCATAATGGCTGCATCAATTATATTTTCACCAACAGTACACAAGGGATCCCTAATTTAGTCTTAATTCTCTTCCTCGAATACACAAGTGTTCCTCCATAGATATTTTATATTTTTTCTTCTGGAGTGCAATTTTTACATTTCTTTTATAGAAGCTTCTCTGTCATTCACTGCTCAGTGTAAATCTTTCAACTTTAGGCAAGATTTTCCCTATCTCCCCAGAGGTAGATTCTCTTTCCCAGTCACTCTTTTCCCATTAGCCATCTTATGCCAATGCTACCTCATAGCATCTATTTACTTACCATTATATAAAATTATAACATATGCACCCAATATAGGAGCACCTAAATACATAAAACAATTACTAACAGAGATAAAGGGGGATATTGATGGGAATACAATCATAGTTGGAGATTTTAACACCGCATTAACATCACTAGGCCGATCTTTCAGACAGAAAATAAATAAGGCAACAGAGAAACTAAAAAGAATTAGATTTGGTGGATATTTTCAGAGCATTACACCCCCCAAAAATAGGATATACATTCTTTTCAAGTGCACATGGAACATTTTCTAGGATTGATCTTGTAATTGGGCACAAAAGAAACCTCAACAATTTTAAGAAGATAGAAATTATTTCAAGCATCTTTACTGACCACAATGCCATGAAACTAGAAATCAACAACAGAGAAACAAAGGAGAAAAAAAGGAAAACATGGAGATTAAACAATATGCTATTAAAAAACCAATGGGTCAATGAGGAAATCAAAGCTGAAATTTAAAAATACCTTGAGACAAATGAATATGAAAGCACAGCCACACAAAATTTATGGGACACAGCAAAGGTAGTGCTAAGAGGGAAGTTTATAGCGATACAGGCCTTCCTCAAAAAAGAACAATCTCAAATAAACAATTTAACCCACCAACTAAAAGAACTAGAAAAAGACGAACAAAAAACCCCAAAAGGCAGCGGAAGGAAGGAAACTATAAAGATCAGGGAGGAAATAAATAAAATAGAGATTTAAAAAACCATAGAAAAAATCAATCAACCCAAAAGCTGCTTTTTTGAAAAAGTAAATAAAATCGACAAACCTCTGGCCAAACTCACAAAGAAGAAAAAAGAGAGAGCACAAATTAGCAAAATAAGAAAGGAAAATGGAGAAATTACAACAAACAAAATAGAAATACAGAATATCATACGAGAATATTATGAAAAACTATATGGAGCCAAACTGGATAACCTAGAGGAGATGGACAAGTTTCTGGAAACATACAGGCCACTAAGACTGAATCTAGAAGAAACTGACCACTTGAACAAACAGGTCACTAGAAATGAAATCGAAATAGCAATAAAAAAAAAAAAACCTCTCTACAAATAAAAGTTCAGGACCAGATGGCTTCACTGGGGAACTCTACCAAACATACAAAGAAGAACTCATACCAGTCCTTCTCAGACTCTTCCAGAAGATTGAAAGGAGGGAATACTCCCACACTCATTCTATGAAGCCACCATCACCCTGATACCAAAATCAGGCAAAGACACTACAAAAAAAGAGAATTATAGGCCAATATCACTGATGAACATAGACGCCAAAATCCTCACCAAAATATTAGCAAATAGAATCCAACAACGCATAAAAAAGATAATACATCATGACCAAGTGGGGTTCATCCCAGGGACATAAGGGTGGTTCAACATAGGCAAATCAATGTATGTAATACATCATATCAACAAGAGAAAGGACGAAAACTACATCATCATCTCAATAGATGCAGAAAAAGCATTTGATAAAATTCAACACCCATTTATGATAAAAAACTCTCACCAAAGTGGGTATAGAAGGAACATATCTCAACATAATAAAAGCTATATATGACAAACCTTCAGCCAGCATAGTACTCAATGGTGAAAAACTCAAAAGCTTCCCACTAAAATCTGGGCCAAGATAAGGATGCCCACTATCACCACTCCTATTCAACATAGTCCTGGAAGTCCTAGCCACAGCAATCAGGCAAGAGAGAGAAATAAAAGGGATCCAAATTGGAAAAGAAGAGGTAGAAGTGTCACTATATGCCGACGACATGTTACTATATATAGAAAACCCTAAAAGGTCCACACAAAAACTACTAGAGCTGATCGAAAAATTCAGCGAGGTAGCAGGTTACAAGATTAACGTTCAAAAATCAGTTGTATTTCTTTACACTAACAATGAATCAACAGAAAAAGAAAGTAAAGAAACAATCCCCTTTAAAATAACACCCAAAGTAATAAAATACCTAGGAATAAATCTAACCAAGGAGGTGAAAGAATTATATACAGAAAACTATAAACCGTTGATGAAGGAAATTAAAGAAGATTTTAAAAAATGGAAAGATATCCCATGCTCTTGGATTGGAAGAATCAATATTGTTAAAATGGTCATACTGCCCAAGGCAATCTACAGATTTATGCAATCCCTATCAAATTTCCCAGGACATATTTCACAGAACTAGAACAAATCATAATAAAATTTATATGGAACCATCAAAAACCTAGAATTGCCAAGGCATTACTGAAGAGAAAGAGGCTGGAGGAATAACTCTCCCAGACTTCAGACAATATTATAGAGCCACAGTCATCAAGACAACATGGTATTGGTACAGAAACAGACATATAGACCAATGAAACAGAACAGAGAGCCCAGAAATGAACCCACAAACTTTTGATCAACTAATCTTCGACAAAGGAGGCAAGAATATACAATGGAATAAAGACAGTCTCTTCAGCAAATGGTGTTGGGAAAACTGGATAGCAGCATGTAAAGCAATGAAGCTAGAACACTCCCTTACACCATACACAAAAATCAACTCAAAATAGATCAAAGACTTAAACATAAGACAAGATACAATAAACCTCCTAGAGGAAAACATAGGCAAAACATTATCTGACATACATCTCAAAAATGTTCTCCTAGAACAGTCTACTCAAGCAATAGAAATAAAACCAAGAATAAACAAATGGGACCTAGTGAAACTTACAAGCTTCTGCACAGCAAAGAAAACCATAAGTAAAACAAAAAGACAACCTACGGAATGGGAGAAAATTTTTGCAGATGAAACCAACAAAGGGTTGATCTCCAGAATATATAAGCAGCTCATATGACTTAATAAGAAACAACCAAACAACCCAATCCAAAAATGGGCAAAAGACCTAAACAAGCGATTCTCCAAGGAAGACATACAAATGATCAATAGGCACATGAAAAAATGCTCAATATCACTAATTATCAGGGAAATGCAAGTCAAAACTACAATGAGATATCACCTCACACCAGTCAGAATGGCCATCATTCAAAAATCCAAAAATGACAAATGCTGGAGAGGCTGTGGTGAAAGGGGAACCCTCCTACACTGCTGGTGGGAATTCAGTTTGGTGCAGCCACTGTGGAAAACAATATGGAGATTCCTCAAAAGACTAGTAGGAATAGACTTACCATATGACCCAGGAATTCCACTCCTGGGCATATATCCAGAAGGAACCCTACTTCAGAATGACACCTTCACCCCAGTGTTCATAGCAGCACTATTTACAATAGTCAAGACATGGAGACAGCCTAAATGTCCATCAACAGATGACTGGATAAAGGAGAGGTGGTATATTTATACAATGGAATACTACTGAGCCATAAAAACCGACAACATAACGCCATTTGCAGTAACATGGATGCTCCTAGAGAATGCCATTCTAACTGAAGTAAGCCAGAAAGAGAAAGAAAAATACCATATGAGATCACTCATATGTGGAATCTAAAACAAACAAACAAACAAATCATAAATACAAAACAGAAACAGACTCATAGACATAGAATACAAACTTGTGGTTTCCAAGGGGGCAGAGGGTGGGAAGGGATAGACGGGATTTCAAAAATGTAGCATAGATAAACAAGATTATACTGTATAGCACAGGGAAATATACACAAGATCTTATGGCAGCTCACAGAGAAGAAAAATGTGACAATGAATATATATATGTTCATGTATAACTGAAAAATTGTGCTCTACACTGGAATTTGACACAACATTGTAAAATGATTATAAATCAATAAAAATGTTAAAAAATGAAATAATATTATTTTTATTATTATTACTTATAAGTTGCTTGCTTATTCTCTGACTCTTTCTCTGGGAGGTGATCTCCATGAAAGCAAGGATCGTTTCTAATTAGTTCACTGATATAACCCTCGTGCCTGACACGTGGATGCAATCACTAAGGGTTTATCAAATAAATCTATGAACTTCAAATACAAAGCTAATGAAGATTGAAATATGTCTATATTAGTCGTATTACGTTTGTGCTCATTTTATTTACTAAATTAATATAGTGTGTGTATGTGTTAGGTCACACTTAAGCATGAATTTTGGAGTGAAGAATCTGTAACAATCACATGTGGCCAATTGCACTGGTAAAACAAGGTGGGATGATATGACACTGTCCCACAGGGGAAATTGGTATGAATTATCAGACAATTATAAACTAATTAAAATAAAAGTTGTTACTGTCAGTAAGAAAAATATAGTCATTCCTATGTTTAGCCTTCCAAAAATCAGCTTTTTTGTATTAAATTTAGAGGGAAAGAACTAAAATTAAATGCCATGTTCTAACAGTCAAGAAGCATTTCATGAATTACTATTGTTTACTCAGTGCTATGTTAATAGATGTGAAATAGAAGTTTAAGAATGCTCCTTTCCTTTATGTAGCTCTTACCATAATCTCTTTGCTGGATTCCTGAAAGGATAGTAGATATCTTATAGAATCACTGAGAAGGCTGTAGAACCAGGCCCAGAAAATGTACGAGAGCAAGGAGGCTGACAGCAGCCTGTATCATCACACAGAATCAGTGCTCTGAGGTGTCACTGCTGCCACGAGGGAAGGCTGCTGCTGCTGCTGCTGCTGCTGCACCACCTCCTGCTTCCTTGTGTCACTAGCTCCTCATCCGAAATCTGAGGCTAGTGCATCCAGCTGGGTGCATCTAACTGAGGTGCCCAGAGCAACCTCTTTGCAAGGCAGTCTAGGAAAGCAAGTATATGTCTATTTTGTGTCTATAAATCCCTACCAGTAGGGAATTTCCCTCATGTGGGAGCACAATTTAGACATTGGACAGCTCCCTCCTTCCTCAAAAAATGTATTAAGATTTTTTGTCTTTATTCCCACTTGGCTCTAAGCTTCAAGGACAAGGATTGGGAGTTCCTCATCTTAGTTCCCACTGTGGTCAAGGCAGCGCCTGTCTCTTGGTGAACCGAAATGAATTTATACTGAAAGTAAAACATAGGGCTTGATTTATTTTAAGAAAGGAAATGATAAAATTTTTTTAAAAAAATGCTGAAAGAAAGTTAATTTTTCAGAGGATTTCATGTAAGAGATTGTCATAAGGGGAAAAATAAGCTAGAAGGATGTATGGAGACAGTGACTTTAAGAAAACAGGATAATTGAGTTTTAAGACAGATAAAGATTTTGAATCTTTGTTTTGTTTTAATTGCAATTGCGATATAATTTACATACAATGAAATGCACATTCCTTAAGTGTTTAGCTTGATAAATCTGACAGTTGTACATTCCTCTATGACATCACGTAAAACAAGGTAAAAATCTCTTCTATTACACAGAAAATGTCCCAGTGCCTCTTTCCAGTCTTCTCACCCCCTCTCCCCACCTGATTAAACTACGCTCTTCCCGTTACTATTTCTGTAGATAAATTGTACCTGTTCTTAGACTTTATGTAACTGGAATCATACCGTGTGTACTCTTTTATGTCTGTATTCTTTAGCTCAGCATATTTTTGGGATTCAGTCATTATGCTTCATCTGTCAGTTTGTTCTTTATTGATGCATAGTAATTCAGTTATCTTAGTAAGCCATAATTTATTTATTCACCTATTGATAGATTTTTTTGAGTTGTTTCCAGTTTGGGGCTGAAATGAATAAGGATGTTATAAACACTTTTATACGACTTTTTTCTTGTGGATATCTGTTTTCATGTATCTAGGAAGGGTAATACATTTAACTTTATAAGAAATTGTCGAACATGTTTCCGAAGAGTTGAACCATTTCACAGTCCCACCAGCAATATCAGAGTTCCATTTGTTCCACATTCTTACCAACATTAGTGTGGCTTATCTTTTGTAGTGTAGATTTTAGGCTTCCTAGTGGGTATGTAATAGTATCTCAGTATGATTTTAATTTTTAATTTGCCTAATTCTAATGATCTGATCATTTTTCATGTGTCTTTAGCTTTTTGTATATCTGCTTTTAAAGTGTGTGTTTATGTCTTTTGTCATTTTGGTGTGTTTATTATTTTACTATTGAGTAGCAGAAATGCTTTACATGAGTCATATGCATATATATATTTCCTAGTCTGTGGCTTGCCTATGCATTTTCTTAATGCTACATTTTGATAGACACAAATTTTCAATTTTGATAAAGTTCAGTTTACCATTTTTTTCTTTTATGGTTAGTATTTTTTGGGTCCTGCCCGAGGCATTGTTGCCTTTCCCAAGATCACAAAGATATTCTATACTTTGTTCCAGAGGCTCTGTGGTTCTGATTTCTATGTTTAGGTCTGTGATCCACCCTGAATTAAGTTCTAAATATGGAGTGAAATAGGGAGTGAGGTTCATTTTTTAAATACTGATATATCATTGTTTCAGCATCATTTGACTTTTCTTTCCTCATGAATAACTTGGCAATTTGATTGAAATTAATGTTTGAATTTTGTTGTGAAAGTATATATGTATTATATATAGATTTGATTACAACCTAATTAGAACTACCTAATTTAAGTAGAATATACAAGCTAATCAATTTCTTCCCAATTTACATATACTTATTTTAGGAGAGATCAGAGTGGCCTTTGTCCTGTATAACAACTTGGGTCCTTATTTGTCCACGGAGAATGCCAGCATGAAGTTGGGAACAGAGGCTATGTCCACCAATCATTCTGTTATTGTCAATTCCCCGGTTATTACAGCAGCAATAAACAAAGAGTTTAGTAATAAGGTTTATTTGGCTGATCCTGTGGTGTTCACTGTTAAACATATCAAGGTAAGAAAATGACATTTAAAGTTTTGTTGTCCACATTATCTATATTTGTTATAACATAAGCATGAAGTGTCTGAATTTTCTTTTCTTTTTTCCTTATTATTTGATATAGTAATTCATTATGTAAAAAATTATTAGTGATTTTTTTTCCACAGTAAGGAAGGAGAGTAATTCTTGTATACATATGTACTTAAGGTAAAAACATTTATGGATCTATAAATGTTTCTCTATAATTAAAAATAGCAAGCAATATGTTCAGTGGAAATGGACATGGCTTCACATCTGATATTACAAGTAATTATGTCTTTGTGTGTAGTTATATTTTTGTGTATATGTAAGGATTGTATTGTAAATTGAACAGAGATTTTTAAAACCATCCTTTCAGAAGTTGATTATATAGAATAAGTCTTTACTTTGCAGTATAAATTAATTGATATGACTCTGAGACATTGATACTAGTATTCTTTCAATATTAATTTTTTAAAACAATGAATTCACCTCTAGTCAAGAGGGGTAAACAACAGCATATATTCAAATTTGCTTTGATTTGATGAGCTCCACTTAATATGAAAACACTAGTAGACATTGCCACAAAAGTTGGAACATAGTATGAACTTGTGTTCAATGTAAAGAAAATGCCTACCTAATATACGTGATCATAAGGTAGTTATTGGCTTTATTGATGTCTTTTTCCTGCAGCAGTCTGAGGAAAATTTCAATCCTAACTGTTCATTTTGGAGCTATTCCAAGCGCACAATGACAGGTTATTGGTCAACCCAAGGCTGTCGGCTCCTGATAACAAATAAGACACACACTACCTGCTCTTGTAACCACCTAACCAATTTTGCAGTACTGATGGCACATGTGGAAGTTAAGGTAAGATATATACCACAAAATAAAAATGCCTTAGCATACAGTTAAGACACTAACTGTATGAAGTCCTAACTCTGTCTAACTTGAGACATAATTCTAGTCAAGAACACTCTGGTGTTCAACCCCTATCCTCCTGGATGAGGCAAAGAACTCTTTTTTTCTATTTTCAGTACAGTTTATAAAATTGAAATTTGCTTTTAAATTACAATTTTGCTAACAAAGCTTCCCCTATCTTCCCTGCTTTTACTTTGTATGAATAAATGTCCAAATAAATGACCATATCCTTATGAGCGGGGCAAGATAGGACCCCAGCACCAAAGGCCAGTGTGATGGGGTTAGGAAGCTGGGATCTGGTAGGCTGAAGACTAAGGAGCTTGCATGGGATTAAATACTCTCAAATGAGTCTTGGAGAAATAGCCATTAAGCACAATACACAGAGCATGGTAATACATAGAGCTTGGCAAATTTTAACATAATATAATGGTTCTTTCCATTCAAGAAGACACTATTCTAAGGAAAAATCCAGGTGATAGATTGTTTCCAAAATCAAGTGTGACTAACGTGACTTCACCAGTCTCTTTCCAGTGTGACTGCTTTGTCATAGAAGGCAGGAAAAGGATTTAGATTTCTGATAAATTTAGGAAATAAAAATACAAGGGGCTTATTAACTTGGCTATATAGATTGATAGATGGGTTAGTTACAGGAAATTGTATACTTGTGAATTCTCTTCTTATCTTCCTGATGTCAATAAAAATAGAGGAAGTATCACTATCCAATATATTTTAAAACATGAAAACTGTGGTAAAAGTTTTATCTACCTGGTGTCATTGATCAGTAATTTCATCCAGAATTTTCTTTGACACTGTTGAGTTTTGAGATGATACAGATATCCCAGAGGAAGACCACATTTCCACACCCAGTTAGCAGCTTAGGAGTAAATTACCTTAGCTGTGTCAACACAGTCAAATTTTGGTCTTTAAAGGACTACAAACGCAATTCGATCAGAGCTTCACAAACTGATCAAGCTTAGCGAGATTGGCTGTACTAACAAATGTTACATTTAAACCTGGAATGTGTTAGTATGGCTCCAGGATTCTATCTTTCAGCTTAGGGGATAAATTCAAACATAGAGAAATGGATCATATTTCAAGCAACAACAAAATGTAATTTTTCGCTCAGTTCATTGCTTAACAGCCTCTCCCCAGTCCATTACACAAGAATCTTGACTGTGACCATTATTGTGTGTCAACAAGAGATAAAATAGATGGAAATCAATGTTTTCCTTCAGCAGTCAGTCACAGAGTAAGTATGCCCTGGATTTCTTGTATCACAGTCTCTTGCAGTTGCCTGAGTCAGTCCCATTTTGAGTGCACAACATGATTTTGTCACTGGAAACATGGAAAACAAGCAGAGTGATCATCCCTGGAAGTTCAAAAAGAAACACACTGACCAAACTTACATTAGACTAGTATCTAGAACAGAATGCTAATTTATTCATGCACAGTGAGATGTACAATGGCCAGTTGTAACAGATACTTATGTTTGCTAGTTATCACTTTCTAACTCCACAAGAAAACCCTCTGCCAGAGGTATCACAGATTCCAGCACTCTGGTGAAGCTTCTGGTCCTCATGGACTCACATTTCTAAGGGCAAGGAAAGGGCAGAGAAGGGAACTGCAGTCATAATTGTGATGATTCTTATAACTGAGGCCTACACTGTGATATAGGGACACAGAGGAGGGTCATTGATCTAAGACAAAACTGCTCAGAGGGTTTAGCAAAAAAGGGTCCTGCTCTGAAGAATGCGTAGGGTATATTTAACAAGATAACCCGTGGAAAATGTGCATCAACCACATTCTTGCCACATTTCTTCACTTTTCCTTGGAGTACACCATTCTCTCTTGCTTCTTTCCTTCCTCAGCAGCTGGTCCTTTTTCACTTCTTTTGCTGATTCCTCCTCATTTCCACAATCTCTCATTGTTGCTCTGGCCCTGAGTGTAATCCTAGATGTAGTCTAGACACCATCCATTCTTTCTCTATATGTGATCTCATATAGTCAAATGACTCTAAACATTGTCTCATGATTCCCACATTTCTCTGTTCATGTCTTACCTCCAGGCTCCTAGATGCCACAGCTGGCTTCTAATAAGTGTCACAAATCTAAAACTACACTTCTGGTATTCTCCTGAGTCTTTTCCTTCTGAGTAGATGGTTCCCCTGGCCTTGCAGGTAGTCCAGCCCTAAACCATACACTATCTTTGACTTGTTTCCTGTCACTCATACTGCACACTCAATTCTATAAGCATGTCCTACGAGATCCAGCATCTGACAATTTAGCATCTTCATCGCTATCACCTGAATTCAAGCCCCTATCATCTCTCTTCTGCTCTTTTGTTATAGCCCTTTAATCGGTCTCCCTGCTTTCCTTCTTGTCCTTCCTAAATTTATCCTCAGCATAATTGCCACAGGGATACTGTTAAAATGTGAGTCACTCCTCTGATTCATTCTTAAGAAGCAGTTCCGTAATCTCTTTAAAATGTAAATCAATTACTTCATACCTTTGATCCAACCTGAAAGACTTCTTATCTCAGTAAGAGCAAAATCCCCAATCCTGGCCTCTTCAGCAGCTCTTGACCTCCTCTCACTACTTCTTGCTCACTTGGCTTCAGCCATGCCGGCCTCCTTGCCTTTCCACAAACATACCTGGTGTGCTCTGGTTAGGCCTGAAAGTCTCCCTGCTCTAGCCCCCCAGATAGCCACGTGGTTAAGTTTCTCATCTCCTTTAAGTCTTTGTTCCACTGTCACCTTCTCAAAGAGGCTTTCCCTGTCCCCCCTAACTTTTCAGATTATTCCACCCCCACACAATACTGTGGGGGGAAAGGCAAAACAATCCCTGGCCTCTGTGACTTTATAGTTTATCAACAGAGAGAAGTCTTAAGACTGATTTTTGAATGGAGTGCCGACAGAGGTTTCGTAGCTAGGTCAGTTTAGGCAGATAAAAGAAGGAAAGGGATGCTCCAAGGTGGCAACACCTCTGGTTGACTCCTGCATTTTCTCTGCTTCTTTTGCCTAAGGAAACATTCGATTGTCTTCTCTTTTAGATACAAAAGCAATCATTACAGAAATTCATGTAATGTAATTTTATACCAAACTGATAGTATTTATGGCATTTTTAAGCCTTTCTATTATGGAATTACCTGCAGGTTTATTTGTCTGTTGTTCATTAGAGTGTCAAATACACTACATTCAAACGTCTGTTTCTTCTCTTACCTTAATTCTCTTTGTAAACACCCTTTATAGGAGGAGTATTTTAGTTTACAGGATCATAACTTTCAAACTCATTGGCTAATTAACATTTCTACTGTGGTTCTGTAGAGCATAGTAAGAAATGCTTTAGAAAACAGTCTGACAATTTATATCACCTATAGCTTTTTCCTCTACTCAAATTATGATTCTTTGGGAGATAATTTTTTTTTCAATCTTCCTACTCTATCCTGTCTGTTCAATTTGACATTGATTTTTATTATCTTTAAAAGCTTTCACTATCCATAGTTTGATGCTTTCATCTCTCCTTCTCGCCTTCTTTTCTTTTTTACCTTAGTGTATCCTACTGCCCCCACTCCAACTTTACCCTAGTCCACATATAGGCATTATTTTGCTATTTAATATCATTGTATTTCTTCTTTAATTTAGTGTTGATTTAAAACAATATCCTAAAAATATCCTCCACTGTTTATAAGACTCTTAGTACAAACTAGTTGATGTGTTTATTGATTTATAATCATTTTACAATGTTGTGTCAAATTCCAGTGTTCAGCACAATTTTTCAGTCATTCATGGACATATACACACTCATTGTCACATTTTTTTCTCTCTGACTTATCATAACATTTTGTGTATATTTCCCTGTGCTATACACTGTAATCTTGTTTATCTATTCTACAATTTTGAAATCCCAGTCTATCCCTTCCCACCCTCTACCCCCCTGGTAACCACAAGTCTGTATTCTCTGTCCATGAGTCTTTAGATTCCACATATGAGCGATCTCATATGGTATTTTTCTTTCTCTTTCTGGCTTACTTCACTTAGAATGACATTCTCCAGGAGCATCCATGTTGCTGCAAATGGCGTTATGTTGTCGGTTTTTATGGCTGAGTAGTATTCCATTGTATAAATATACCACTTCTTCTTTATCCAGTCACCTGTTGATGGACATTTAGGCTGTTTCCATGTTTTGGCTATTGTAAATAGTGCTGCTATGAACATTGGGGTGCAGGTGTCATCCTGAAGTAGATTTCCTTCCGGGTACAAGCCCAAGAGTGGGATTCCTGGGTCATATGGTAAGTCTATTCCTAGTCTTTTGAGGAATCTCCACACTGTTTTCCATAGTGGCTGCACCAAACTGCATTCCCACCAGCAGTGTAGGAGGGTTCCCCTTTCTCCACAGCCTCTCCAGCATTTGTCATTTGTGGATTTTTGAATGACGGCCATTCTGACTGGTGTGAGGTGATACCTCATTGTAGTTTTGATTTGCATTTCTCTGATAATTAGTGATATTGAACATTTTTTCATGTGCTTTTTGATCATTTGTATGTCTTCCTTGGAGAATTGCTTGTTCAGGTCTTCTGCCCATTTTTGGATTGGGTTGTTTATTTTTTTCTTATTGAGTCCTATGAACTGCTTATATATTTTGGAGATCAAGCCTTTGTCGGTTTCACTTGCAAAAATTTTCTCCCATTCCGTAGGTTTTCTTCTTGTTTTATTTCTGGTTTCCTTTGCTCTGCAGAAGCTTGTAAGTTTCATTAGGTCCCATTTGTTTATTCTTGCTTTTATTTCTTCTAGGAGAAAATTTTTGAAATGTATGTCAGATAATGTTTTGCCTATGTTTTCCTCTAGGAGGTTTATTGTATCTTGTCTTATGTTTAAGTCTTTAATCCATTTTGAGTTGATTTTTGTATATGGTGTAAGGGTGTGTTCTAGCTTCATTGTTTTACATGCTGCTGTCCAGTTTTCCCAACACCATTTGCTGAAGAGACTGTCTTTATTCCATTGTTTATTCTTGCCTCCATTGTCGAAGATGAGTTAACCAAAGTTTTGTGGGTTCATTTCTGGGTTCTCTATTCTGTTCCATTGGTCTGTATGTCTGTTTTGGTACCAATACCATGCTGTCTTGATGACTGTAGCTCTGTAGTATTGTCTGAAGTCTGGGAGAGTTATTCCTCCAGCCTCTTTCTTTCTCTTCAGTAATGCTTTAGCAATTCTAGGTCTTTGATAGTTCCATATAAATTTTATTATGATTTGTTCTAGTTCTGTGAAATATGTCCTGGGTAATTGGATGGGGATTGCAATAAATCTGTAGATTGTCTTGGGCAGTGTGACCATTTTAACAATATTGATTCTTCCAATCCAAGAGCATGGAATATCTTTCCATTTTTTAAAGTCTTCTTTAATTTCCTTCATCAATGGTTTATAGTTTTCTGTGTATAATTCTTTCACCTCCTTGGTTAGATTTATTCCCAGACATTTTATTACTTTGGGTGCTATTTTAAAGGGGATTGTTTCTTTACTTTCTTTTTCTGTTGATTTATCGTTAGTGTAAAGAAATGCAACTGATTTTTGAACGTTAATTTTGTAACCTGCTACCTTGCTGAATTCTTCAATCAGCTCTAGTAGCTTTTGTGTGGACCTTTTAGGGTTTTCTATATATAGTAACATGTTGTCAGCATATAATGACACTTTTACCTCTTCTTTTCCAATTTGGATCGCTTTTATTTCTTTCTCTTGCCTGATTGCTGTGGCTAGGACTTCCAGGACTATATTGAATAGGAGTGGTGATAGTGGGCATCCTTGTCTTGTCCCAGATTTTAGTGGGAAGCTTTTGAGTTTTTCACCATTGAGTACTATGCTGGCTGTAGGTTTGTCATATATAGTTTTTATTATGTTGAGATGTGTTCCCTCTATACCCACTTTGGCTAGAGTTTTTATCATAAATGGGTGTTGAATTTTATCAAATGCTTTTTCTGCATCAATTGAGATGATCATGTGGTTTTTGTCCTTTCTCTTATTGATGTGATGTATTACATTGATTGATTTGCGTATGTTGAACCAGCTTTGTGTCCCTGGGATGAACCCCACTTGGTCATGATGTATAATCTTTTTTATGTGTTGTTGGATTCTAGTTGCTAAAATTTTGGTGAGGATTTTGGCATCTATGTTCATCAGTGATATTGGCCTATAATTCTCTTTTTTTGTAGTGTCTTTGCCTGGTTTTGGTATCAGGGTGATGGTGGCTTCATAGAATGAGTTTGGGAGTATTCCCTCCTTTTCAATGGTCTGGAAGAGTTTGAGAAGGACTGGTATGAGTTCTTCTTTGTATGTTTGGTAGAGTTCCCCAGTGAAGCTGTCCGGTCCTGGACTTTTATTTGTAGGGAGGTTTTTAATTGCTATTTCTATTTCCTTTCTAGTGATCGGATTGTTCAAGTGTTCAGTTTCTTGTTGATTCACTTTTGGTGGGCAGTATGTTTCCAGAAACTTGTCCATCTCCTCTAGGTTATTCAGTTTGGTTCCATATAGTTTTTCATAATATTCTCGTATGATATTCTGTATTTCTATTTTGTTTGTTGTAATTTCTCCATTTTCCTTTCTTATTTTGCTAATTTGTGCTCTCTCTTTTTTCTTCTTTGTGAGTTTGGCCAGAGGTTTGTCGATTTTATTTACTTTTTCAAAAAACCAGCTTTTGGTTTGGTTGATTTTTCCTATGGTCTTGTTAATCTCTATTGTATTTAATTCCTCTCTGATCTTTATAATTTCCATCCTTCTGCTGCTTTTTGGGGCTTTTTGTTGTTCTTTTTCTAATTGATTCAGTTGGTGGGTTAACTCGTTTATTTGAGATTGTTCTTCTTTTTTGAGAAAGGCCTGTATCGCTATAAACTTCCCTCTTAGCACTGCCTTTGCTGTGCCCCATAGGTTTTGAGTGGTTGTGCTTTCATTATCATTTGTCTCTAGGTATTTTTTAATTTCAGCTTTGATTTCCTCATTGATCCATTGTTTTTTCAATAACATATTGTTTAATCTCCATGCTTTTCTTTTTTCCTCCTTTGTTTCTCTGTTGTTGATTTCCAGTTTCATGGCATTGTGGTCAGTAAAGATGCTTGAGATAATTTCTATCTTCTTAAATTTGTTGAGGTTTCTTTTGTGTCCAAGTACATGATCGATCCTGGAAAATGTTCCATGTGCACTTGAAAAGAATGTATATTCTATTTTTGGGGGGTGTAATGCTCTGAAAATATCCACCAAATCTAGTTTTTCTATTGTAGTATTTAATTTCTCTGTTGCCTTGTTTATTTTCTGTCTGGAAGATCTGTATAGTGATGTTAATGCAGTGTTAAGATCTCCAACTATGATTGTATTCCCATCAATATCGCCCTTTATCTCTGTTAGTAATTCTTGTATGTACTTAGGTGCTCCTATATTGGGTGCATATATATTAACGAGTGTAATGTCTTCATCTTGTATCACTCCTTTAATCATTATAAAATGTCCCTCTTTATCTTTCTTTATGGCCTTTGTTTTAAAGTCTATTTTGTCTGAAATCAGTACTGCAACAACTGCTTTTTTGGCTTTTCCATTTGCATGGAATATCCTTTTCCATCCTTTCACTCTCAATCTATATGTGTCCTTCTCCCTAAAGTGGGTCTCTTGTATGCAGCATATTGAAGGTTCTTGCTTTATTATCCAGTCTGCCACTCTATGTCTTTTGACTGGAGCATTTAGTCCATTAACATTTACAGTAATTAATGATAGATGTGTGTTTATTGCCATTTTGAACTTATCTTTGCAGTTGAATTGGTATTATCCTCTTTGTTCCTTTCTTCTTCCTTTTGTGGTTTGGTAATTTTCCTTTGTATTATCATGGATTTTATTTAATTTTTGTGACTCCCTTGTAAATTTTTGACTTGTGGTTATCCTTTTTTGTAAATCTATTAACCTATACCTGTTTCTATTAAACTGATAATAACATGATCTCAAACCCATCCTACTGTTAAAAAAATTTTAAAAAGAAAGAAAAAAAAATTCTATATTTCCCTGCCTCCCTCTCCCACTCTCAGTGATTTGTATGTCTTCTTTTATAATTTCGTGTTTTCTTTATTTGTAATTCATGAGTTATCACCTTTCCAGTTGTGAGTTTCTCATTTCTGTAGCATCCTGCTGCTTTTGTATTTAGAATAGCCCTTTCAATATTTCTTTTAGCATGGGTTTAGTGTTGCCAAACTCCTGCAGCTTTTTTTTGTCTGTGAAACTCTTTATTTCTCCTTCTATCCTAAAGGATAGCCTTGCTGGATAAAGTATCCTAGGCTGCATCTTTTTTTCATTCAGGGCTTTGAATATATCTTGCCACTCCCTTCTGGCCTGTAGTGGTTGTGTAGAGAAATCAGCTGAGAGCCTTATGGGGGTTCCCTTGTAATCCACTCTTTGCTTTTCTCTTGCTGCCTTTGGAATCATTTCTTTATCCTTGACTCTGGCCATCTTGGTCATGATATGTCTTGGTGTGGGTCTATTTGGATTCTTCCTGTTTGGGACCCTCTGAGCTTCCTGTACTTGGATATCTGATTCCTTCTTTAAGTTTGGGAAGTTTTCAGTCATGATTTCTTCAAAAACCTTTTCAATCCCCTTTGATCTTTCTTCCCCTTCTGGGACCCCTATTATGCGAAGATTGGGACGCTTTATATTATCCCATAGGTCCCTTATGCTATTATCATTATTTTTTATTTGCTTATCTTATAGTTCTTCTGAATGGGTGCTTTCTATTGCCCTGTCTTCTAGATCACTAATTCGTTCCTCTGCATTAACTAGTCAGCTTTGCACAGCTATTAGATCATTCCTCATCTCTGTCAATGAGTTTACCTATTCTGCTTGGCTCTTCTTTATAGCTTCAATTTCATTTTTGACATATTTTATTTCTCTAAGCACTATCTCTTTTAATTCCTTCAGCAGTTTGATCACTCCTTTTTTGAAATCTTGATCTAGTAGGCTATCGATGTCTATTTCATTGATCTTTCTTTCTTTCAGGGGATTCCTCTTGTTCTTTTATATGGAAAGGTTTCTCTGCTTCTTCATCTTACTCATACCTCTCTGGCACTGTGGTTTATGGAGTATTAGTTGTCTATTTTGGATCTTAAGGATTTTATCTATCTAATGCCTATTTAGGAATAGAACTTAGGGGGAAAAAAAGAAAGAAATAATAAGAGAGAGAGAGAAAGATTTTTAAAAGAATGGAGAAAGAGGGTTTGAAACAGTGTATAATGAATAATAGAAGAGCGAGTTGAAGCAGAGTATTAATCGGGTTGAGATGTCTTTTTAAAACCTTTAAAAAAAAAAAGAAAAAGAAAGGGGTGGGGAGATGAATAGATGTATTTGAAGCCTGTGTCTAATCAATAACAGGACATCAAAACCCAGGAGAAATAGAAATGAATTAAGAAGTAAAAATTAAGAGAGTAATTGAAAATAGAACAGGTAAAAACAGATTTAAGAACAAAACAAAAAACAAACAAACAAACAAACAAAAAAAGGGGTTGTCGGTGTTCTCCTGGAGTCTGTGTGCTTTTAATGTGAAGTCCTTCTGTCTTCGTCCTGTTTTGGAAGCTCAGCTTGTTTTCATAGGCCCTCCGTTGGCGCCCACTTCTGTGCTGCTCCCAGCACCTGTCGGCTAGCAGATCGCGCCTCCTCCTAACACGGGGTCAGATGCAGATCTCCTCTGCTGTGGGTGGGCGGGTCACTGCCCCTCCGATGCCGCAGTGAGATGTTGCAGACCGGCCAGGCAGGAGGGCGGGTCATGCCCCCTCCCAGCACCTCTGTCAGGGGCTGTGTTCTTGCCCGACAGGCGGGGGGGCCGCTCTCCCTCTGCCTGCGCCACCGGTAGCTCCGCTGCTCTGTGCGGCTGCTCGCTCTGCGCCGGCGCTCCGCCCTGGCCGCGCTCCGCGGGTGGGCTCGGGGAAGACCGAGGGGCAGCCTCGTCCCTGCTCTGAGCCAAGAGCCAGCTGCTTCTTTGTTTTTGTGGAGCAAGTTCTCTGGGGGACCAGAATGGAAGGATCCTATCTGCCCAGGGCTGTAGGCCCGTCTCAGTCTGGCCCTTGAGGCTGCTAAGCCCTTCGGTGCGGATGCAGGTTTCGCCTCTGCCCCCGCCTGGGTGCTAAGCGCCGGAGAATATGGCGGCTCTGCCTGGGCCCCGCCTCTCTTCCCCTGAAAAGTTTCCGAGGGTTTGCAGAGATGAAGGTATGCACCCTTCCCCCGAGAGCACATCAACCTTGCTGTTTTACGGAGGGCCCAGGTTGTTCTGTCCTGTACACCCACAGCCCCGGCGCCCAGCCCCTTGCAGTCCCCCGGAGCTGCCTCCGTGCAGCCGCCCCCGTCCTCCGCCCGGCTGTGCAGCCTGGCCCTGCCCGCCGCTGCCGGCCCGCGTCTCAGGCTGGGTGTCCGGGGGACGCTCTGTGCCCGTTTAACTTAGTTCTGTCAGACAAGGGCTGCTCTGTACAGATCCGAGCCTTGGAGGCTCCCCCTCCGTCCCGCTGGCCTCTCAATTGGAGAGGGGAGATCCAGCGAGCGAGCGCCAGTCCTCCTTTGCCGCTCCCTCCCCGCGGGACCCGTCCTGCGCTGCTTTGCCTTTTGTTCTTTCTTTTTTCCTTTTCTCCTACCAGATTTTTGGCGTCTTTATCTTTTGAAGAGGGAGATGTTCTGTCGGAGTTCCGCAGGTGCTCTGGTTGGCTGAGTGAGTCTGTAGATGTGGATCTTGGTGTATTTGTGGGAGAGGGTGACTTACAAGCGTCCTTCTACTCCGCCATCTTGCCTCTTCCTCCTACTTGATGTGTTTAATAACTGTACTCTATTTGTTTTGGATCACAAAATGTTATACTTTTTTTTTTTAAACATTCAGACTATTCTGTGGTTGTTTTTCTTGTTTCCTGGTCTATTTCATTCCACTGTGTCCAGTAAATAAAGTAATAGAGCTAGAGAACTACTGGGCTCTGAAGGAATTAGGCTAGGATTTTCCAAGCCGTTATTTATATGGCTTTCTAAGCTAGGCAATAAGGTCAACTTGTATATAAGATTTTAAAAGCATGTGAGCAAAAATATGGCTGAACTGAACCACTTTTCCTACCTTGTTATAGAGAATTCAAGGGATTGCCCGTTTACTTTGTATATCCTTACAGTGTGAGCATTACAGTTTGAAGTTCTATGGTTGGTTACTTGCTGATTTAAAAATCCGATCATGGAACTTTTAAGATATTAATTTTGTAAAACATCAATGTTAGCTCAAGTTATTGAGTCGAGGCTGTGAGATAATTGTCTACAAGGTTACTATGTAGAAAAACCCCCCCTCTGTTTAAATGCAATAAATTTACTCACGAGAATGGAAAAAAGAAATCCTAATAACCATCCTCTTTTTCTGTTTCCTAAAATTGTTCTATCTAAGAAAACCAAATGATAATGGAATAATGGAGTAAATATGGGATGTACATGCTTGTGTACATGAGGTTACATATTTGTATTTCCATTCTGTCTTATTCAGTACGTGACACATAGTAGGCAGCCAGCAAATACTGTTAGGATGTGCCAAATTTTATTAGGTGTTTTTGGCTTGGTGTAGTTTCTGTTTACTTGATTTTTATAATCTAGTCATGCAAACTTACTTTCTTTGTTAAGCCTAGTTCAATTTGTCTCTATTTTAACTTTTCTTTCTCATTGTGGTAAATTTATCTTTTCTTACATGTCAAAGGAAATGGCTGTAGGAGAAGAATAATATATAAATGACAACAATAAACATATCTAGGTAATTCAATTCTGACATTTCTGTGGTTCCCTTTCGTCATACTTCAGCTCCTCTACCCCGTTCCCCACATCAACTAACTCCTTTAGAAGTGCTTTCAGAAATTGTGTGTGTTAATGAAAACAGTATTAGGAGAAATTAACTATTTTGTCTGAGACTCAGAAAGTTTGCTGAATGATCCTTAGTAAATTATATTTTAACAAAACCACTGAGTTTAATCGTTGTATTCAAAGGATAGTCAAGAAATTCTCACCCATGAAAGCCTAGCTCTGTTTATTTCTTAGGAGCTTAGTGTAAGTGGGTCAACAAGGAAAATTTAGGAGAGGATCTGTGGTCCTCTCCACTGTTAGTGATATCAAGAGCACAGAGTATTTGCTAGGTTAGGGTGATCAATTTCTTAGAGAGCCAACTGGGAAACAGCAGAACCAGATCAAAAAATAGACTTGGTATGTAGTAAGTGATTATGCCCCTGTAGCCTCTTCAGAGTTCATCAGACAGATTTGGAGAAATATATAAATGTGTTTTACTGTGATCTTTTTCTCCATTCTCATCTGTCATAATTTCAAAATTAGAGGAAGACTTTTTTTTGTCTCACACTTTGGAAATAATGATTTTACAGAAGGTCAGTATTTGAATATCTTGCCTATGGCCAGCTCCAGTGATAGCCATCTTCAAGGCACATATCTTGGGAGACTGTCTCTTTCCATTTCTAGAAAGTTAAAAGGCTCAGTAAGTATTTCTACGCATTTTTGAGGAAACTGAAAAGGACCTCATAATTTCATTATGAAACTTCATTATCATAGGTAAGCAAATCACATCCGTTTTTAGCAGCCCTGTCTACAAGGTATACAGGACATTTCGTAGGTAAGAACTGCTCATTTTCTTTTGTAAGTTTATAAGCTGAATGTAACTTTCCGTAAGTTACATTTGCACTGTCAAATACGCATATAGATGAGCAAAGTCTACTTTATATCTGGACAAGGTGTCAGAACAGTCTTTTGTCTTTTCTGAAGTTTCGTAAAAATCTTTATGGAAATCGAGAAGATGATTTGAAGCTTCATTTTTCAAATCAAAATACATAAGAGTTGGGGAAACATTTCTTTGGTATTATTCAACACATCACTTGATACACTGTGGAAAGCATGATCTGAAAGTAAGATCTGAGAGAATCAGTTCTATACTATAAAGAGTCTACTCTATAAAGAATAAACATTGGTTATCAAAATTTCCCCTTTTGTTTACACACAGGACATTTGAGTTGCATCTTCTGAATCAAGAAAATTAACTGTACTCAGGTGCATAGATAAATCAAGGGATTAAAACTATAAGGCATGTTAATTCTTGTGGAATATTCAAACTTGTTCCATGACCATTAATTTCAACTGAATATTGGTGCCTTTTGGGGGGAAATTAACCAAAAAAAGAAATCTATTTATCTTACAAAAACTTGCATGTCATCCTAGATTTGTGAGATTCATCCTCCATATGCACATTCACACAATCTTTTCTCTTATGCTTGTCCCAAATTCATTTCTTCATTTTGTCCAATGTGTTCTCTTTTGGCTCTCTAATCTAATTTCATGTGTCCTTTCATGTAACTTTAAAATGACACAGTTGTTTAGCCTTCTCTTTCAGTATTGTCATGTTACTGTATTACATTTGTTCTCAGTTTCATCAGTGAACACTTTAAAAAAGTTGTCACAATATTCGCAGTATTAAAAATTAAATTAGCACAATTTTGATACAAAGTATAACAGTTAATCCAAAGTCAAAGAGGAACTCAGGATCACAAGGCACTGAAGTTGCATACTTAAGTTTCATCACTCAGAGTGATGCAATAATGGATGATCCTTCACTGGGAACTGCAAATCATGGTTGCCAAAACAGTAGTCAGGGGAAAGAACAGCAGTCACTAAGGAAGGTAGATAATCAGTACAACAGACATTTGATGCTAAAAACAGTGTTGCTTCCAGCCTCTATTTCTAGCTTGTCATATGGATTTTGGAATTCTGAACCTATCTCTGGTCTCTGGAATTTTTCGTGTCTTGGAGAGGACTTTTCCAGGATGCAAAAATTTAGTGCTAAAATTAGGACACTCCTGAGCAAACCTAGACAGTTGGTCACCCTACCACTAATCCTGTCATATCTACTGCATACTAGTTGAACGATTTGACATAAATTACTTATTTTCTGTGCTTCAGTTTCTTCATTTGTAAATTGGAGATAATAATAGTACCATATCTTAGTGTTTTGTAGGACTAAGTGACTACCCTAATAAACTAAATAAGCACTTCTAATAGAATCTGACATTTTAAAAGTTATGTCTTAGCTATCATCATCATCATCATTGTCACCATCTTCATCACTATACTTAACTCAGAAACACTAAGGACGAAATTTTCTGTCTGCCTAGCTTCATTTCCCATTTCCTACCCTCATTCCAGACACTCCTAAAGTCTTTTTTCTTATACTGCATGATTATTTCATTTACTTAAAAAACTTCTAATTGGTCAATAATTCCTTTTTGTTTATCAACTTTAATCTACTTTTTTAAAACTTACATCTGCATTTAACTCTCAACTACTTATAAGAGACTTAATTGCCGCATTTCCTACAATTTCATTTTGTTTACTTCATTAAAGTAGTTATGGATCTGGTTCACCAAATATGATGAGATTTATTTTTCTTAAGTCAAAGCAAGAACATTTCAAATAATTTAGAGTATATATGCTGTGCTTCTGAAACCAAAGAGATTTTCTGAACAAGTTCTATTGAATCCAAAGGACAGTTGGCTATGATTATTTTTGTGTGCTGTTACTTGCCAGTGTCTTAGCCATTAAAGCCTGAAAATATTTGGGTTTTTTTCAGTTTGATACAAATTTGAAAATTATTGCTGAGGGTTTTTTTTTTTTTTGGGCTGATTTACTATAAAAATTGTAAGAAATGCAGTTATATTATTCTTACTGTGTTACTCAACTTTGACCTTCACTCTATTCTGCAAAGGAAATCCTGATTTCCTCAGACCATTAAGCCCTTTATTTTTCCAAGCATTTGTGGGTGACCTTTGTGTTTGATGATCTGTTAGAGCAATGTGAGGAACTTATTTCACAGAGTTCTTACCACATTTATCAGAAAATAGGCCTTTCATTACCCTACTGGCTTCAGTGAAATCCATGAGTCAAAGCAATGCCTTATGCTGATGCGATACATTAGTACCAAAGCAAGTGCTCCTACATTTGCAAAAAAAGAAAAAAAAAAACTCATTTTAACTATGTTACAGGTATTTCAGAACAAGATATGTTTAAGAGGCAATTTAAAAATCGTATCATTCATTATGCCTTTAACTAATCTGAACATTAAAATAGTACATTTTTATACAGAAAGTAAAACAGGTTCTTGAAAACTACTGATCTACAGTTAATAATTATTACAGGATGATTGTTCAAGCAGTGTCTGGAAAATGCAACAGTCTGAAAATATAAAAAAGAGAAAAAACATCAGAGAGGTTCAAAATTAGTTTGTAAAGCTTGTGTCCCATCTGGAAGCACTTATGCAATTAAAATGAAAGAAATTTCAAAATCTGTTTCTCCATCTTGTTTGCTGACTTGGTTTTTGAACAATAAAGTTAGAAATATCAAGATTTCCATAAAGGTCTTATTGAGCTGTTTTTAAGTCATAGGGCAAAAGTCACATTTCCCTATTCCATGAATTTGGACCTAGTTTCATTAAATGTACCTACTGGTATATTTGAGAGTTTTAAATATTGACAGAATGACTTTCACAAAACATCGTTGCTTAAGCCATCTTTTTTCCTTCAGTGTAGTACGCTTCCCTTTTGTGGTATTTAAATTACTCGGTGACCCCCACATTGATAGGACAAAACAGATTTATTGAGGTAAAAATAAAAGGAAAAATTAGGAACTTTCTAATAGCTGGCATTTCATGTATGAATATAATTTTTATAGAAAGCTCAAAAACAATTATTGATTTCATAAAAATTTCTTTCTAGAGTGGACAGAATCAGTGAATTTCTTGAAAGTATATTCTGAGGAATCATTCTGTCATTCTGCTTCCAGATTTTTCTCTCACAGCTCCCCATTTTCTCTTAAGAAATTAATTTCCTTGAAGTTTTTGATACTTTTGTTTATTTTTTACTTTTGGTGAGTTTTTCAAGCATTCTTGATAACAAATAGTTTATGTGGAGTACACACAATGGGAAAATTAATATATATATAAATATAATAAATATATAAATGTATGAATATAAATCTGTATAATTTAGTAAATATATATTTATATGTAAGTATATATGAAGAAAGAAATATATATAAATATATTTATATATCTTTCTTTCCTACCTGATTTGTCTTTTTGTTACAACTTAAGGAAGAATATATAGGTGAAATTGAGTCCCTCTGTGTTTTATTATTTAAATGTCATAATCACAATTATACAATAATGAAGGTAGAATTCAGATTCTAAAGTTGAAATCTGCCCCCTTCAGATGCTGTGGGCATATTGTGGCCTTAATTTATCAATAACACAAATATTATTAATAGTGTAAACTAAGCTGACTATGTTATAAAGCAAAATTAGGTAATTCATTAGTTGCTTGGAATAATGTTTGGTGTCCCTGGTTAAAATAACATTTTTATTTATTTTTGCTGCAGTTATTATTTTTCTAATCAACCCTGTAACATTCATACAGACTTTTGATTATTTAAATGAAGTCTGTTCTTAAACATGAAAAAAATCCATAAATGTTTTTAGGTTAAAGTAGCCAATAACAAAGAAACATTGACTTCCATAGTTTCACATATATTGTCTTAATTATTCATCACAATAATCTGAAGCCTCAGTTATTTTATCTCTATGTATATGAAGTTTCTGATACTCAGAAGGGTAAGTGGTTTGTTCAAGGTGACAATTACAAATTTGGAGTGACAAGGTTAAAGCCACATCTTTAGACTCTGAGACTTACTCTACAGTCCTCTTACTCCTCTGCATAGTTTTACCTCCATTGTCGTAATTGTTTGACATCTGCTGTTTCAACATATTTAAGACATTATGGTATAGCAACCTTCGCAGTCTCCACCTCTAATTTTCTTTATCTTTTACTCAAGACTTTAGAGCAGGTGATTTATGAACCAAAGAGTCCCAAAGATTGAGGTGGGCAGCATGATACAATTTTTTGTTTATAATCTAAATCCATTTTATAATTCACAGTAATTAAAGAGAGATTCAGTTGACACCTTAATTGTACATCCACTCTATGATAGACAGCTTTCTAGGACCCAGGGGTACATTGGTGATCAGAAGAGATGAAACAACTTATTCACTTGGAATGTACTTTCTGACAGGGGTGACAGACAATAAACAAAAAGTGTTAATAAAATATATAGTCTGGATAAATGTTAAAGAGAAAAATAATTCAGGAATAGTAATAGAGAGTCAGAAAGAGTAAATGACATTCGCAATTTTAGATAGAGTGATTCAGAAAAACTCTGTAAGAGGGTGACATTTGAATGAAGTACTGAAGTTGGGTAGAAAGTAAGCCACGCAGCTATCTTTTGGAAGAGCATTCTGGACTGAGGGAACATCAAAAGCAAAGCCTCTGAGGCTGGAATGTGCTTGACATATTCAAAGACCAGAGGAGGCCAACTGGGGCAGAGTGAACTGAATGAGGGGGAGAATAGGAAGTGCTTCCACAGGAGTGCGCACGTTAGAGCTTTGTAAAGACTTTGGTTTTTACTTTCATTGAGATGGGAGACATTGGATACTTCCATCAGTGAGTCTTATTTTCTGGCTTATACTTAGAAAGAATCTCTCAGTCTTGTTGAATGTAGAGGAAAGGAGAATGAGCGTCAAAGTAGGAAAATTGATTAGGAGGCTATTGAAGAAAATCAGGTAGCTCTAACTAATTTGGTGCAATTGAGGTGACAAATAGCTCTCAGATAGAGGACAGGCCCTACAAGATTTCTTGATGGATTAACAGTAGTGTATGAAAGAGAGAATTCAATATGACTCTTACGTTCCTGGCCAGAACACTTCAAAGAATGAAGTTGCTGTTTACTGAAATGAAGAAACAGAAGGAAGAGTAGATTTTGGGGTTTGGGAAGAGAAACAGGATAAGATAAGGGGCTCAGTTTTGAAATGTAATATTTGACATTGATATTTTATAAAATCCAGTAAAGATTAAATAGTTACTAAAGCAATACCCACATGAGAGGTTCAGCTCTAAAGCATTTGATCTAAGTGGAGCAAGATTATTATAACCATTCAAACACAGTTATTTCTTTAGTATTTTTTATGTGTCAAGCCCAGTACTAAGAGCTGGGATATGATATTAATAAAATTTAAGATTGAGTGGCTCTCAAGTCACATGATGTTACACATGTTTATATCATAGGTAATTGAGTTACATAGTGATCACAGACATGGCACCTTGAAAACAGGAATACTTGATCCATTATCACATTGTTACAGCTATACCTAGGAGTTTTTTTGTTTTGTTTTGTTTTGTTTTACCTAGGAGTTTTATTCAGTTGGCCGTCCTCTCGCAGGGGTTTGGTTTTTATCGTGGGTTGGCCTCCTGAAAGTTTGGTTATAACAGACTATTAAAAAGAAGGCTATCATCACAACTCTTACTGGCATTAATGTCCATTGTTCTTTTTCTCCATCTTATTGATGAAATTCAAGTGATAAGTTGTATTTGATTACAGTATAGCATATACAAGGTGATTGGTGTTTACGTTTTCTGAGCTAGACAATAATACCTGAAAGGTGATTACTAATTAATCATTAGACCTTTTGTTTTGTTGTTTGAGCAGTATGTACCTTTTGTACTGATGTTTTGACATTTGGTGTTCTTCTGTTAGTAACTCTGAATGGGGTTTTTAAAAGGCCTACAAAGGTACTGAGTAAAGTAGATACATTTCTTTGGGGGAGGGGTAGAGAAGGTGATTAGGTTTGTTTGTTTGTTTGTTTGTTTTAATGGGCGTACTGGGGATTGAACCCAGGATCTCATGCATGCTAAGCAGGCACTCTACAACTGAGCTATACCCTCCCTCACTAAATTTCTAATAATGCAGCTACCAAAAACGGCAGTTTTTTGGATTATTCTTCTTTTTCTTTTTTCTGTTCTTTTTTTCCTTTTTTTTTTTTTTTTAGTGCTTTAGGTCTTCAGCATACATTTGAGAATGTATTATACTTTGCCATTCTGGAAAACTGCTGTGCTGAATGTTGGCGCTTGATACTCAATTACAGCATCTTTCCTTTGAGTCAAAGAGGAGAGCAAATAGCCCTCTGTTCAGGGAACCGGGTAGCACTAACCCTCTCCACTCTCCACTAGTAAAAGTAATTTTAAGCTATCAGAGACCCAACACTACTTTAGCAGTATCCCCTGGAGAACAAAGCAGTTAAAACAAAATTTCATGTAGTTTTCTTTCATGATTTGAGCTCCTTCTGAGAAATACATGTAGAGTTATGCAGGAATATTTCAAAACTGATTCACTGACAGTGTCCTAGCAGAGCTCTTTATCAAATAACAGCTGTGAAGTCACATCTGGCAGTATCAGGTTACAGCATGGTGGCTCACTTGTGAGAAGAATTTTCACATTCAGGATAATCTTTGTATGGAATTTGTATAAAACATAAAAGCACAGAGTTTGAATAAAAACAAAAATAGAAAACCTGGCTATTTATGTATTTTTAAGGTGAGCTAACAGTGTGGAAGACAACTGTATGTAGTATAACTTCCATCCTAAAACAAAAATCAACATGTGTGATCTATACAGTTGGAAAAGATGTCAATTAGAAACACGTCTCTTTGTTTTTAACTAAAAAATCTCCCTTGCACACATTACATTTTTACTACTCATGCCTATGTACCTAAAAATCAATGTCATTGATTTGTGTTTTTTTACAATTTTACATAAGTAGATCATACTGTATAGATATATTTGCCACTTGCATTCTTTAAAAAAATCTAAAAATAGATTTTTAAGAAGTATCCATGTTTGTGACTGTAAATCTAGAACACCGATTTTCTACTACTCTTTAGAAGATCATTCCATAATTCAACCATTATTTATTTATTCTTCTACTGATGGAAGTTAGGTCTTTAAGACTTTTCAAGAAACCTAGAAAGAAAAGAGGAATTGATAATCATAGCCAATTTCTCACCTCTGCTACAACATCTTGGCGCACCAATGTGTTGAGCCACCATAAATTCTAAAGCCTCAAAGAAGTGGTTTTAGATGGAGCCAAACTATCATAGGGTAGGAATAGAGTTTTGAATCTTAGGACAAAGACAGAAATGAGACAGGGGACAAACCAAGGAACATGGCAGGTATGGAACTCACAGTACTATTTTAACAGAACCAAAACATGCAGTTTCAGGACAGAAGTTTTCCTGAGCATATTTCTTTTCCATAGCTCTCCTGTGTGTTTTATGCTGCTATAGGGTATAGAAATTCTGAATGCTTATCTTCTGTCTCTGTATAACAGGCTGTATTCATGCAGCACCCTTCAAGGGCCTCTCCTTAAGCCATTCAATATGAATATAAATCCAGTGAATATCTCCATTCTTTTAAATTGTCCACTAAATAAGTGATATAACATCTGTGGCTGTTCATCAGAATTAACTGAGCATCTTTATAAAATTTGGTCCTTATATGAACTCAACCTTGAAAATTTTGATAAAGGATTCATAAGACAGAGGAATTGTAATTCTTTACAAAAATCCCTCAGTGCTTCAAAAAGCATTTCAGTTGAGATGCCACTCCCCTAAGTATATAGCTTAATTTTAAAAATAGCATATTCCCTAGTTGCAGTTGTCAAAAAATTGACCTTAGAAAGTGATATGGGGTAAAGAAACAAAAAGGTTTACCTTGAAGTTTTGACCAGAATTAAGGTGATTTGCTTCAACTATTTATATACTGAAAATGTACACAGCTAAGAAAGGTGCAAACACTACTGACAAACTGATTTATAACTCACAGAAAAGATAAAATGCTCTACCTGTAGACTAGAAAACCCAAATAAGTAAGTTATTTATTGCACGTGTGGAGGATATTTAATACATTATTAAAATCATGCCTCATGAATCCAGGCCCTTATAAAACTTTGCAGTTGGTTACGTATAATTGCAACTTAAAGCTTTTCTGTTGTGTTTCCAGCACAGTGATGCAGTCCATGACCTTCTTCTGGATGTGATCACGTGGGTTGGAATTTTGCTGTCCCTTGTTTGTCTCCTGATTTGCATCTTCACATTCTGTTTCTTCCGTGGGCTCCAGAGTGACCGTAACACCATCCATAAGAACCTCTGCATCAGCCTTTTTGTAGCAGAACTGCTCTTCCTGATTGGGATCAACCGAACCGACCAACCAGTAAGCAGCCTACGTTAACATTAGAAAAAAATGTCTTCACTTTCAGCTTTCCAATCAAAATATTGTTACTTGAAAGTATCATCTCTTCAAGTCATCTAAGATAGTTACTGAGTTTCAGATCTTACTCAGTTTTCCCTTTTTCATGTCCCACTGTCATAAAGAAGTAATGCCTTTGTGGATGTATGAATGCACATTTCTTCAGAAACTCTGTTCATAAGCTTGCCTTTCTAAAGAACTTGTTTCTTCATTAGTATTTTTTTCTTTAACTTTTAATCACAGAGCTGAATATTGAGGAAAGCTAAACAAATCATTTGGGGAATGGAGGAGTATCTTGTCTAACATGTAACTGCTATTTTCTGAAGTTTATAATATACTTTAAAAATGGATGTTATATTAAAAACTGCATTTTTAAAGTGAGTTTTTCTAATTGACATGTTTTGGAAAATCATTCAAACTGTATGTCATTTTTATAATTTGTAAACTCTTCCCAAATTTTATTTTACGCTTTTTATTTTCTCAAGTTCTGTTCACATCTTTAAGTGCCAACTTCACACTTTACTACTAACTACATTTAGCCATATCAGTAAAGGGAGGGAGGGAGGGAGGGAGAGAGAGAAGGGAGAGGGGAAAAGGGGAAAAAAGGAATAGCACTAGCCAATTGTTCTTGGTAAAACCAGACAGAAAATATTAATGGCAGATAGTATCTGATATAGTAAACAGACTCTATGCCCACTTAGAATTTTTGTGAAGCTCTTTCTACTTACTTAAGATTCATGCAGATAGCACGAGTTTGTTCTCATGACTAAAACCGCAAATGAAAACTTTAATTTTTTAGAAGACTTGTAAGCATAATAAATAATTCATTCACTTAATGCTGTTCTCTGGTATGTGTCCATATGTATAAAGTACTTTACAATAAATGTGCAGTTGGATTCATGTTTATGATTACACATTCATGATTAGTGGCTTTAAAGGGTACAATTATGGTGATTATACTTTTAATTGGTTATCATATACAAATGTGACAGCTTTTCCCATAAATGCTTACAGATGAATAAGCAATCAAAGTGCACATTCTTTCTCCAAAAAAGTAAAGCCTTCAGATAACAAAAATTAATAGCTGAAGTTCTAACGCAAGAAATGGAAAACTGTTATTTTCCAAGGAGAAATCATTTCTTTTTTTTTTTTTTAAGGAGAAATCATTTCATTCTCTTTTTAACCTGTGGTTCAAATGCTCTGTGATTTCTTTTCATTTAGGAACCTTATTCTTATTTCTGTTTCCTGATGTTGCATGTGGTATGGTGAGCTTCACCAAATATTGCAGACTGCGCAGAACCAATTTCTGACAAGTAGTAGAATAAAGAACAATGATTGGTAGGAAAAACTTGGGTAGAGCAGCCCAGCCCAACTTGTCTTTACTCTTACTGCTGGATGGGTGTCTTCCTGCCTCTTATATGGCTTTCTCTCTCTAGCCCCTTTGACACTTGACTTCTTCATCTCCCCTTCGCTGTCATCTCTCTAACCCAAGGAAATAGACCTGCTCTTTGTCTCGTTTCTCAAGGATCATACTCATCGTTGAATCCATACTAATCTGATAATTTCTATACATTTGTTACTTTTTTCTAGTTTTAACTATAAAGGTTAGTTAGGACTTACTAAAAAAAAAAAAATGAAGACTCCCCACCACCCAGAGGAGTGAGAACTCCAGGAACTGACAAAAAAAAATTAGTATGTGGTCAGCTGAAACTTGGAGTATCTTAGAAAAATGTGCTGAAGTAAGGACTGGCTGCCTGTTTTGCCCAAGCTTGTCTAGACCAACATTTGGTACAATAACAAAAAATGAGAGAACGAAGGGACTTTTGGAATACTTTATTTTAACCAGATCTACTTTTACATCTATGCAATGTGAACTTTCCAGTGCCACCTTAACTTCTTTCTGAAACAAGACAGGGAAGAAATAAACAAACAGTTAATAATAATGAATTAATAATCTCACTATAAAATACTGTAATTATTGTATTATTTAATTTTAAGCGCTTTTATTCTCCTTAATTTTAATGTTCCTCTTTCATTTACAGTTGAAGAACTTAAAATTTTAGTAAACACATGATTATGGCCAAGAAAAAAAATTCATGGGATCTATTTCAAAACTTTTAGACTAGGCTCAGTAATAATTATCAATAGGCTCTTATTAGAACTTTTTCCTAAAGTTATTGTAATGCTCTGCAGTTATCCATAGCCATTATTAATAAAATATTAAATATAGTTTTCCAAGATAGTTTATATTAAATTACTTTTTAATATCTAAATTTTGAGAATCGTGTCACAATTGTTCTTTCATAGACTTGTTTTCTTACTGCAGACTTGATAAATGTTTACTTTAACGTTATGGTAGTTGACAATATTTCACTTGGTAGTTATTTGACTAAGTCACGTGTCCCTTTCCCCAGATTGCTTGTGCAGTTTTTGCTGCCCTCTTACATTTCTTCTTCTTGGCGGCTTTCACCTGGATGTTCCTGGAGGGAGTGCAGCTCTATATCATGCTGGTGGAAGTTTTTGAGAGTGAACATTCACGGAGGAAATACTTTTACCTGGTCGGCTACGGGATGCCCGCGCTCATTGTGGCTGTGTCAGCTGCGGTAGACTACAGGAGTTACGGAACAGATAAAGTGTGAGTTTATGTTTTCTTTCCTTTTTCCCTCTCTTTTTAAATCCAGTTGAAATAAAAGCTTTGGATTTTCTCAGAAGCTAAGTTCTTTATATCACCTCACAGCAGTATACTATAGAACTGGGAAAGCAAATAGGGATAATTCAGTTCATGAGTTGCACTTCTGTTATGATGTAAAAAGGGAAAAAGTATTCCTAATATTCCATATCTACATCACAGCCTTCAGTAATTATTAAGAGATGATAACTTTTATGTCTTTCAGAGCATTGAGACATTTGCCAAATGAAAAACTAGCTCTATTAAAGATGTGTAATCAGAGGACAATATAGTCCCTAATGTTAATGGCTTCTCTTCTTCATGACATGTCAATTCCAGTCACTAGAAAGTAATTTATATCATTAACAGGAAGATAGACGATTGGGGCAGGGGCAGCTTGTGTTTTCCTTTTTTTTCCCCCTAGGTGGCTATTGAAATATAAAGATGAATTTTATTTTCAGCATACTTTCAAATTGGTGAGACACCCATAGAGATGTTCAGCATCCTGGAAAGGAATTCAGTGGAAAATATTTTTGTAATTCACATCAATATAACGATTGGGATCCCAAGAATGAATGAGAGTTGCAATAGAAGAAAAATTAGAAAGAAGACCAAGATAGACCTCTGATGAATACTCCCATTTAGGACAGAGATTAAGCAGGGAAAATAAAAGTAGAAAAAGAAAAGAGGTGACCAGAGCCTTAAAAGAGAACCAAGAGGAAAGTGAGAAGAAAGTTTAAAGATGGTGTTTTGTGTCCAGGATAATTCATGTAAGATAGGCAAGGAGGAAAAATCCCTTGTCCTTTGCCACAACTTTTTGACAAAGTACTGGAAGCAGGAGCCCAATTGGAAGATGCAAAACAAAATCAGTGGCAAGAAAGTAGAGTCTTCAACTATTATCCACAGCCTGAGAAAGTCTGATTGAGAAACAGTGAAAATATTATTAACTCATGGTAATAGTAATGAAGAAGGATGTTTTAAAATAAAGTCCCCAGAATGTCTAGGATAGGAAGAATCAAGTTGGTAAGTGGAGATTAGTAAAGAGAAAGTATCTTCTGCCTCATTTGTATTCAGTGTATGTAGGCTGAATGAAAGGAAGAGGTCCTGGGGGATAGAAAGGCATAAGATTAGACGTAAGATGAAAAAAGCCTTGATTTAGTACTGAAAGTGGCCTTAGAATTCACCTAGTCCAAGGCATTAATTTTACAGATGAAAAAAATCAAGGACCAGGTGAATTAATTGCCTTGCCCATAGTGATAGAGGTAGATAGTGGCATATGTGTGATAAAATAAGTCAGGCTTATTTCCACTAAACCAGGATATTTTTGAGATAGTAAAATGACCCCTGTCTTCTGAGGTGTGAAGGAAATAGCAGATAAGATAAATTTCGAAGTGGAGGAATTTTTCCATTGAGTAGGAGATGCTGATTTGTGCTGAGTGAATAGGTGAGGTCACGTTGAGAGGACAGGAGATTTGAAAAGCTTTGAAATGAGCACTGTGGAAAATGTGTTAAGGAGCCAATTAGACATCAATGAAAAGATTTCCAAGCTGTAGTGAAGGCTCAGATGAGGTTAGATAACATCAATTTGTACAGAAGTTAAGAAGCCAAATTTCATGACTTTCCACCACCAGCAATCAGCAGCCTGAATATGCTGGCAATAAAACAGCTCACTTCCCGGAAGAGCAGACTCATGAGGAGGGAATGACAAGAGGACTCCAGAGTTACCGGGAGCATAGTTACGGTAGATTATGCGTAGGTGTAGAAACACCAACAGTACAATTAAAAGAGGACTGTCTCACTTCTGTCAGATTTTTTTCTTGAGTACAGTGGCAGCCTGTATAAAGCCATTTGTCTAAATGAAACTAATAGCAATTATTTTTTTTAATCTAACCTTTGTGAATTGTGGTCAAATCTGAGGTCATTTTGTGGATCCCGGTGACAACCATAGACCAGATTAGGATTAGATAAAAATATTATCTGTATTTGTCTCTAAAGACATTTCAGTGGAGGGGGTTAGATAGACTATAGGATTTTTTAAAAATACCTTTATTGATATAAATCACATACCATGACATTCACTCCTTAAAGGTATACACATAAATTGTTTTTAGTATGTTGTGTTAATAAGCATCCATCACCACTGTCTAATCTTAGAACAGTTTTGCTGCCCCCCAAAAAACCCATTAGCAGTCACTGCCCTTAGAGTGTAGGATTTTACATTTTAATTCATGAATTTTCCCTCTAAGATATTAAAGTGACTGATACAGTTATTTGTGAACTTACACTACTTCAAATATTGTTTTTATGTAGTTCAATTTTGCTCTCTTGCAGTTCTTGATATGCTTTTGTTTTTGTTTTTATCTGTATATATTTGCAAATTTTCCTGTTACTGAACTGACAACTTGTTTGCTTTGTGTTTTAGTCATTTATTTTGAGAGAGATGTCATTTTCTGGATAGCAAGAATCTATCTTTTCATAGAATCAATACTATGTAGTCTCTTGTGACTTTGTTAAAGCTTTGGCCATCATTTTTTTAATTTCCTGCACCATAACTGGAAGCTCTCATTTACTGACATTACTTTGTGGGAATAGAGGCTAATTTATTTCCCAGGCACTGATTTAAAACAAGCCTTAATAATAGTCCAGTTTCACCATTATGATTTTTCCCAACACAAAGAGAAGCAAAGCAGATAGAAAGGGTAAATGAAAGAGGGAGAAAAAAGGATAGGGAAGATTGCACTAAAATTCTATCACAGATGGGCATGGAGTATTTAGTGTCTCACTTGTACATTTTAAATAAATTGTCCAGAGAGAAATCTTCAGAGTACATGGAAAAAATGTTTAACTTCTCCCTTTGGGAATTCACCCAACCCACCTTGCCCTTTGAGGAAGCAAGTGTTGAAAAAGAAATATTATTCAGTCATTTGTATTTACTTGATAAGCTGAAATGAACAGATCAAGTTTCCATCAGGAGTTTAGTCAATATAATTTCTCAAAGAAAAATATAGGCAATGTATTTTAATACAACTTGAAGGATTTCTGCTTATAGAATTATGTATCTCTGTCTTTGCTATCTGGTTTCTGTTACTATTGTTTCTTTTATTTTATTTCAAATGTTATTTCCTACTCTCTGTTCATCACGTTTAGGCTTTCGTGTGTTTTAAGGGGGGATTTTTAAAATTTTTGCCTGTGTTACTTTCTTAAATGCTGCGTTGTTTTTTTTTTTTAATGTAAATGTGTCAAGTCCACAGTCTTAAATAAACTGGAATTAGTCAGAATTCAGAGACAGATTGTCATTCGTTTTCTGTGAATTCTTATTAAGCTTAATACAGTAAATTTTTATGTCTTGATAGTCTGTTTTACTTATTTTTGGAAATTTGTTATTATTAAGTTTTTATTTCTCAGTCTCATCTACTTAGGTTACATCTAGAATAAAACCATTGCATACATATTACAGTAATCCAAATGATAGACATCTCTTCCATTTCTCTCCTCCTAATGTACTTAATGTATTTTGTTATAATAACAATGAGGTTTTATTTCTGAAACCATTAATAATAATAATAATAATAATAATAATAACTTACATTTCTAAAAAGTAGAGAATCTTATCAATGGTAGGAGATAAAATTAGAGACAAAATTGTTTTTGTAGGTTAAGTAAGTGTTATTTTGAACCAGATAAAGATAACTATCATATTCCATCTGGCTGATGGATTATGATTGTTTTCCTGTGAAATGTTATTAAGGCCGTTGAATTGATTATTATGTACAGAACACATACTCACACACAACGCATACATAATTTGATTTTTAGAAGTTTCTTAGTTTGCCATCAGTTTGCAATGTTTATGAGAGAATCTCATTATTTTCTGATGTTGTTTAATGAAATCTTTGGTTCTATATTGACATTATTCTCGAGAGAATGTACTTAGAATTACATGTAGTCACAGTTATCAGACACTTTAAAAAATCAGATTAAAAGACCCATACAGTCATGAAAAAAAATAACTCAGTTAGTGGATCATAGGTTCAAACTGCACTAACTGTTGGTGTTTTCCATTTTCTGTGTTTTCCTAACTTCCTTTAGTCTCTTTTACACTGTTATTTATCATTCAGTGGAGCCATCCAATATGATTCTGTCAAAAGATAAAGGCTAGCATTGACTTAATGATTCAAACAGGACTGATTTGGAAATTTCGGTGCTAAATACATTGATTTTATGACCTGAAATTAATTAGTTCATGTAACCTTTAATTACCTCAGTATCACCTGCAAAAATACAAACTGAACAGTTAATTTTTTTTATTTAAAGGAAAAAATAACATTTGTAGTTTATAGCACTTTTCTTGAAGTCTAAGTTTACAACAGAAAAAGCAGGGGTTAACATGATTGGTAGTTTGGAAAAAGACTGGGGTAGGTTCCAAGAGCACAGGGAGGGAGGGTGCTGGGAAGAAGCATAGCACAGGGCTTAGCCCCAGAATTAAAATGTGGGCTGGAAAACTAGCAAAGCCTTTTTGAAAGATGCCAATTAGGTCATGAACATTTATAATGGATTAGAACATCCTTGAGTTCTAGAACATAACCAAGCTCTTAAAAATAATTGAAATCAATTTTATGATCTGAAAATTACTATAAATCATCTATTAAGTCTTAGATTTGTCTCCCTAGCTCACAGTAGCTCTAAAAAGGGTTGTCTCTTCTCTGCTAGTTAAAAGCCCCTCCATTTCTTTATTTTCACTTCATTCTCTAACCAGCATAATCATTTGGGTAGGAAAGTGATTATCGATTTTTCAAATACTAGTTTATAGCATCATTCAAGAAACCATCTAGCCAAGGAACTTTAAATTTGATAGTATCTGCAAGTCACATGCATTGGTTTACTTAGTATATTTCACAATTTCTAAGCATTTCGTCCTACTCATAGAATACTATATATTCATTTGAAGTATTTCTATAAGCATATTATTATATGATGTTGTAAAATCTTCCTACTTGTAACATTGCATTGACAAGAAGCACTTACTTTACTGAATGTATCACCAGCTATATTTGACCTTAGGTTGCCCAGTAGGAATTAACACAGATAATGAAGTATTGGTCATTGATATATATCAAGATAACCATTCAATATGTGTGTGGGGAGCGCTCTGTATGTTATATGTGATGTTATTGAAGGCCAAGGGCATGTTTTGTGTGTATATATATTAGAGACTGAGGGCTTATTGTGTCATCATTTCATCACCAGGAACCGTATGATTGGGCATAAAATTATCACCATATATAAGAATTTTGGATTGAGCGTAATTTTTTTTGGTTAAGAGTTAGCCATACCAGAACTACATCAGAGAACATCAGGACTGCTATCCTGTTCTTTACAAAATATGATTAAAGTCAAATGTAAGACTTAAGTTCTTACTAAAACCAAAGTATAATGAGTTCCACATCTAGAGCTAACTTTATATCATAATTTCACCCACTAGAAGGTTATAATCAAAAAGACAGATAACACATATTGATGAGGATGTGGAAAAGTCAGAGTCCTCACATCTTGTTGGTGGCAATGTAAAATGGTGCAGCTCCTACTTTTGAAAACAGTTTGACAGATCTTCAAAATACTAACTGCGGTAATCGTATAACCCAGCAATTCCACTCCCAGGGATTTACCCCAGAAAAAATGAAAATGTAGACTCATTCAAAAACTTCTACACGAGTGTTCATAGGCAGCATTATTTATGTTAGCCAAAAAGTGGAAACCCCCATGTCCATTAACTGATGAGAAAATAAACAAAAGCTGGTATATCCATGTGGTAGAATATTATTTAGAAATGAAAATGAATGAAGTATTGACACATGCCACAAAATGAAATACTTTAAAAACGTCATGTTAAATAAAATAACCCAGTCACAAAGACTACAAATATATGATCTCATTTATATGAAATGTCCAGAAGAGGCAAATCCTTAGAGACAAAATGAACCCAGTCTACCAGGACTGGGTAGAGGGTAGGGAAGCCATTTCCATACCAAGGGAGTGAATTTGGTAGAGACAGCAAGGACTAGCTATAGATAGATAAAAGGTTTTATTCTGGCGCCATGAAAATACTCTAAAATTAGATTACATTTCACAACTTTTACATATACTAAAGACCATTGAATTGTGTACTTTAAATAGATGATTTATAGTATATGAATTATACTGTAATAAAGCTGTTTAAAAATACTAAAATTTTTGCTGACTTATCAAGAGATTTTTACTAACTTATCAAGACGTCACTTTAAGTTTGTAAAGGTTGAACATTTTTACTTGGGACATAATTCAACAATCTGTGATTTATGTACAGCATATAAATTTCTCATCTCATTGAGAATTTATAATAGTCAACAAAACTATACCTTTTGTTTACTTTATAGCTTGTATGTTAATTTTTTTGAGAAACATACACTAGCTTCAGGGACTTTGAAGTCAGGTAGAGTAGAATAAAATTTGGGCTCAACTAATTATTAGCCATGTGGCTGTGGGCAAAAAAATCAGTTTCTCTCACTTTCTAGTCTGTCATGTGGAGGTTATAAGTATCTTGCAAAACTATTGCAATATTTGAAACTGTGTGTGTGTATTTAAGTATGCATGTATGTAGAGTGTTAGGCATATATAAGCATTTATCAAATAAGAAATACTGTTATTATTACTAGGACTATTATTTAGCTGATACAAATGAAGGAATACAAACTTTATGACTAACAACATTATTTTAACTATAAAAATAAATTATATTAAAAGCATCCATTTACAAGAGTAGTGATTACAATTCTTATGCTACTAGCTTCTATTAATTTAAACAACATGGGACCATGAGAATTATTCCAACATTTAGTGTTAATAAATTATAACAGATAGCACTTTTCTTATATCCACCATAAAATATAGGATGCATTTTGTTAAATAAATAGTGATACACTTTTTTTAAAAAAACATATCAGGGACATGAAGACAACATAAACTATATATGATACATGAGATCTAGTTTTGTATTCTGAGATACAAAACTGTAGCTAAACAGTGGTTCTAGTCTTGAGTACCACTGATCATACTCCATTCCTGCATCGCTCTGTTGGTCTTTTCCAGTTCATGCACTTGCTCACAAAGTATTGCAAAGTTAGGTGCATGAGTGTGCTGTGAGGCAAATGACATTGAAAAAAAAAAAAGTAACACACATGCAGTAAGCTTAGAACTAGAGTTATTATGCTTGAAGTATGTATCTGTCTTTTTTCCCCTTCTCTTCCCTGTTTCTTGCCCCAGTTCTCCGTATTCCTTCTTCTCTCAATCTTGCCAGATATATATAGTACAAATATAAAGAGATCTGCATATGTTACAGAGAAAAGAAACTCTCGTAAACAACCTGATATAATTAAACCTTGTAAATGTAATCGTTTAACAGTAGCCAAAGATTGTTTACTGGTTGCATTTAATATTCACCAAGGATAGTTTAGTCTGTGACTGTAGAAAATGAAGTAAACACCATTGTTAATTTACATTACTTCAAAAAACTGGTTAATAGTCAGATGTCTACTTTAATAAGAGTGAATTAAACAGGCAACAAATTACAATGTCCTAAGGCATTGTAATGACACTTCATTAAACATGCTAGCTTTGAATAAGGAACTGCACTCTGGTAGTGTTACTAGTATCTAAAAGCATTATAAAACATACATTTTAGGTGACATTTATATACATTGGTCAGTTGGTTTCACCATTTTTCTAAATACAGAGTCATGCCTTTTTAAAATGACTGGTGATAAGTACAATGGTGAGGAGTATTTTAGTAGAAGAGACTAATAAGCTTTAAAAGTATGGCTTTCTGTTGTCCTGTTGTAGTTTTGAGAAATTAATTTGTTTCATTATTTTATTTTTCTATTTTCTGAGTAAACCTAAAGGTAGTACTTGCTGGATTGGTAATTGGCAATTTTATGGAAGACTAATACAGATGTCAGCACCTTTATTATTTAATTTGCAATGATGTTTCTTATATTTTTGAAGAGAATAATTTTGGAAGAACATAATAATTTACTCATGTGGATTAGTATCAGTTCTTTAGAGTATTAAACCAATAAACAAATTAATGTAGTAAGACTTTATCAAATATATAGCAATATGTGCTGGTTATATAATATTTTTAAATTGCTACAAAAGAATTTTAATGACATCTTAGTATAGGTAAATGGGAAAAAAAGTCAAGGTTTACAGTATGTGACAAATTCTCCTTTGAATTCTAGAATGTATTGATCTTGTAAGATTTTTCGATCTTGACTTTAAAATGTATGTAGTGTCATCAGAATGCACTTCATCTGTCAACAGTGGGTTATGTCATTATAGTACTGCTATAAACATAATTTATAGATTTCATGTATGTGATAATTTCCTTTTAAAAAAAAGAATTGACATATCTGAAATATTAAACCTGAATGGCCTACTAAAATTAATGATTTCACAAATTAAATGATACTTTGTGGATAAAGGTAGTTTTCAGATAAATCATGTTTTTCAATGGCAGGTCTATCTGACCATTTGCCTTTACTGGGCTTAGTGCAATAAGCTATTCCTTTAGCATTTGTCTCCCCTTAACCAGTGGTTTTGCATTGTATGCAAGTGACATTGAATATCCTAGACGTATAGAATAGTATGAGGTGGGATATATGTGCCCAGGCATGTACTAAACACCCATACAGTACAGTCAGCCCTCCATATCTATCTGTTCAGCATCTGTGGGTACAGAAGGCCAACTGTAAGGAACTTGAACAGCCATGAATTTCGGTATTCAGGGGGTCCTGGAACCAATCCCCCATGGATACTGAGGGATGTCCTTACTCTCCTTCACCTTAAAACCAGGATTAATTGTTTCAGCATTGGCATAGGAAACAGGGCACAAACCACACAAACTTTTAGGGTAGTTAATGTGAAACAGAGGAAATACAGGAAGTTTTGAGAAAGCCTGCAGGTAGCCAAGAACAGCAAGTGCGGCCATATGGCAATTGAATTAGAAAAGGGATTCTTGCCACACTACCTTCCAGAAGATAGTTAAGCCCAGGCAGCTCTCACAGAGGGATGATTCACACAGTACATGCTAAGTGTTTCATATTGCCTCTTTCACTGTTCAGTTCCTCGGGGAATTTAAATCTATTGTACCAAATGCTATTGAAGAATTTTCTTACAGAATAAGAAATAATAACTTCTAAAGTAATTTCACTTCCACATTTAGAGAGCACTATGCCAAAGGCACATTTATCCAAATAAAACATTTGCTAAGCAGAGACCATTTTCAAAACGTATAAAACTTTCATAAGACTAAAATTTAATGATATTATTTTAACAACACATTTGGTGAGATTATGTAAAATTTTTAAATTCCCTGCTTAATCCAAGACATTCTGTAATATTGTAATTAAAGTTATTTATATAAGAAGTTCTTAGCCTGTAGAATAAGTTTGCAGAAATTCTTGAAATACATTTTCCTTTGAAAAGAATTTGTTGAAAATTTGTTTTGGTTCTAAGACTAGCTCTCAAAAATTTGAGCTACAAAAGAACAGGGGCTGTACTATTAACAGTCATGTTAAATGTATCTTTAATATTATATCTTGATGCTACAACTTCAGCAACACTCTTGGACTATGTGTTTGTGTGTGTGTGTGTGTGTGTGTGTGTGTGTACACTTGTGCATACTTCAATCTGAGAGAATGTCCATGTTCTCTGGTTTGTATCTGCTTATTGGCAACACGACACTCATTTTTCATAACCAAGTTTTTTGAACAACAGCACAACCAAAAAATAACTAATTACTCAAAGAAACTAATGGCTAATAGTTTAAGTATTGATTGCTTCCTAATAACATTTTTTTAAATAGAATTATTATGTTTATTTTGAATAAAGAGAAATTATCTATGTAAAAAATACAAACTTGTAGCCAGTTTCTTATTGGAGTACAAATATTATGCTTCAATTGAAATTAGTTTACATATATTAAACTTAATAGAAGAAGGGCGGATTTTCTGGTTTTGAAATTGATTTGGGGGAGTTTGGGGTTTTATTTACCTAAAAATCTAGCTTTTTATCTTTTTTAAAAACTTAAGTTACAGAAAAATTTAAAAAACATAATAGACATCACTGTCTCTATCACTCAAATATTGTAACTATTAGTATTTTTGCACATTGCTTTCAATAATTATTAAAATAAAACATATAGCTGAAGCCCTTTTTGTCCACTTCTAGTCCTCTCTGCTCTCATATGAGAGGGAGTCACTAACATGAGTTTGATGATATTTTCCATTTCACTAAAAAAATTACATACACATATGTATCTGTCCAAAATACGAGTATTATAGTATATATCTATATATAGTAGTTCTAAGATAGGTACAGTTTTTGTCATTTTACTTTTTCACAAGACTTTGCGATTGTGATCTATCCTATTGCCGTATAAGAATCTACTTCCTCCTTCTTAACTATTTTATAACATTTCGTCTGATGAAAAGGAAACATTTTATTTATTTATTCCTGTATTAATTGACATTTATAAAGTTATTTCTGGTATTCTGTCATTGCTGAGGTGTAAGTAATAGTTACATAATAATCACAGAAATATTTACATACTTTAGATTTGCAGTTTTAGATCACTTAACAAACCAGTCTTGACTGTTTTCCACTGGAGATGTTTTCTCTTTTAATTATGCTGCAAGTATAGCCAAATGGCAAATAATTCAAAATTTGATTTTTAACATCAAATGTAATTTGTTCAAAATTTACATTAATCTTTCTCATAACTAGTCACTTCCATTTTGTCTTCCTGTCATCCTGAAGAATGAAAATGTAATTTCCCAGAGGCTTTAAGAATTGGGGGAGTATTAAATGTAACTGAAATTAAGTGATTAATAATTTACTTTTGGGTCATGAATCAACTTCATGGGATGCTAAGGATCATTTGCAACCCAGAAGCACTAGCAGTAACAATGCACATTTTAAGACTCAAGACTTTCAAAGGTTGGCTGCCCAACCTAATTAAACTTCAGTCTTCTGATACCAAATTTATTTCTTCTTTGAACTGAATTTCCTCAGATCTTCTTGTCAGGAAAATGTCACTTTACCTGACAGCTGATAGACAGGTTATGTAGCACCATAAATGGAGAGAAAAGGATAGCTTAAAGCTACTCGATTTAATGGCTATGTGTACAGCTTTTTCTTTCTTTTTCTTTTTCTTTTTTTTTTTTAAGGTTTCTATGATGGACACAAAAGGCCTTAGCAAATAGGTCCAGTGCCATTTTTTTCCTACTTCCTCCAGGAGTAATTATCTTACTCCATCAATAGTGCTGTCAGAAATTGGGCACATAATTCAGCATTTAAATGAACAAGCAATGTAATATTTCCTGTCTCCCAGTGGAATGCTTTGCAGCTCACATTCTTCTCTGTCACTCGCTCACTCTTGATGTATGTCCCATATCCAGTCCTTGAATGCCTTCTCTCCCCTGTGTTTCATTGCAGATGTTGGCTCCGACTTGACACCTACTTCATTTGGAGTTTTATAGGACCAGCGACCTTGATAATTATGGTAAGAACTCCTAATTAACTATGTGTTTCCCAGGTCAAGAAGTAAAACTTTCACTATCCCTATGCTGAGTATCTTTAATTTACATAGATTAATTTGGGGAAAGCATGTACTCATTTGACCCTATGTAGCTCAAGCCATTAGATACTCATTATAGTCTACTTTTATGTTGTAAAATATTTAATCAAAACCCTTGGGAGAAGAAAACATACATTTGCAAGAGTTTATGCAGTACTATGCCCCTCAGGAGCCCGATCCAGCATAATCCATTTGGTTTTATAGGTTTTTAACAGTGATGACTTTGTTTGACAACAGTGCATTTCCCTTCTTTTTCATTTGGATAATTTAAAATATGAATAGAATCATAAATTGGAAATATGGCAAAATACCGTTTTGTTCTATCCAGTTTTGTTTTCATATAAATCTCAAAAAGTTTAAAATTTAAGAGGTTTTCACTTGAGAATGGCACAACTAGGTTAGGAAAACATTCTGAAATCATACTCCTTTTTAAAAAATGTGTAGTATCTTGATTTCAAATATGAATTATTTATCCTAATTTAGATACTATTGTTGGTATCATTTACACGCTTATTTTAAAGTACAAAAGTGCTGTCCATTTTTTTGAATAAATCAACACTGATTTTATATATAATATAGATCTATAATTCATTATCTGAAATCCTTTAGGCCAGGTATATTCTGGAATTCAGAAATTGTTCAGACTTCAGAAAAGTAGTTAAAGTATGTGTACTGCATATCACATAATACCCCTAGTGGAAAATTAGCAGGTGCCCAAAATCAAACACATCAGCCAATACTCACAGTAGGGGCTAACCAGGACTCTGACACCAAACATGGTAATAATTTGGAAGAAAAAAATTGAAAAAGTAAGAGCAAATAGAATAAAGATATGAAGAGCTTTGCATTAGCCCAAATCTGGTTTTCCCACCAAATGGGTTTCAGTTGAGGTTAGTCTTTTTGGCCATTCAGTGAATTTTTCAAAACTTTCACTTTTCCATCTGATTTTTGGTCAAAAAGATTGATCAGATTACCTAAAAAAATGACTCTCCTGCAACTCAAAGAATGTCACAATGGAGAAATTCTAATATATGAGTAGTTAATTCCAGGACATCCATTCCCATGTGGATGTCTTTGATTTTGAGGTACTGAAATTTTGTGTGTGTCTCATGATTATCCTGTATAAGATCAGTGAGTTTTATCTTAGCCATAAATGGCCTGTCTGGATTCCACTCTGTTATGTGTGAATTTTCTTCTTGATGTACCAAACCAAGTTTGACTTACTTGTATTTCCTAACAGAGGGGCAGATGATTCAACAGTATGTCTCTGTGTTGATATTGGGTTTCTGAGCTACTTTATAATCTTGAGTTAAATCCTGTCCATTTTATGTTATGCCTTCCTAGTGGAAACATCTTTTTTTTTCCCAAGTCTCTTTGGGAAAGTAGAGCCCCTTTTGTGTATCCTAATCGAATGTATTACCTATTGTTTTCTGATTCATTGTCAGAGTGTTTGCTCCATCTTAACTCATGTTATTAGTTATTGCTTCTCAGTCTAGGCCTTGGGAAAACTGAGGGCAAGAATTGGTTATCCAAAGCAAATTGCAATTAAAAACTATGATATCTATCTAAATGTAAAAAAAGGTCACTTTTGTGACTTTGGATTTGATTAACGATTGTAGACCCATATTCCTGACAGAACTTCAATGGGGCTTATAATTGGACTTTCCTAGTTCCCACCAATCCCAAATTCTGCAAGATAGAAACACTTTAGGTAACAAGGCCAATTCAGTATGTGATTTTCTATACAGTTCACATATCTGTAATACATGGAATTTACACTGAACTTTTGTTTCATTTTGTTTTAAATGATATGCTCTCTCTGGGTGCAGTGATATAACAGTGTCATTGGGGGTTCCCTCTACTTTAATCCTAGTTTGTTGTAGCATCAGAATTTAACAGTATTTTATAATCCCTTTGACATAACTATTTAAAAATATATTGATTTTTATATTTATACTTTTGTAATGTAGTATTTGAAAACTATCCCTAAACAATAAATTAGGGACCATGTTCAGAGAGTGGAGATAGTAACACACCTGAATGAATTAGTTTTTTTTTTTTTAACATATACTTTAGCTTTGCATTGTTTTGCAATTTCTACAGCATCTTTCCAAATGATGCTGATTTTTGTATTTGTGTGTATTTGGCATAACAGTACTTTGTAACTTATTAGTATCCCAAGTCCCCAAGTTTGGCCTTTTGTCTTCACTAAAATACTAGGCAACCATATGTTATACAATTCCTTTATAAGTGCAGGAGAGTTAATTTCCCAGAACAAGTCATCTGTTGTAGGGAATACATTACTTTTTTTCTACTCCAGTTATGCTACATAACAGTACCTTTTACATTCCAGCTTAATGTAATCTTCCTTGGGATTGCTTTATATAAAATGTTTCACCACACTGCCATTCTGAAACCTGAATCGGGCTGTCTTGATAATATCAAGTAAGTGATTTTTCTTTTCCTTCTCTTTAGTCTGCCTCTGATACACTGAACTGTCCCTACTTTTAATTATATTGAAATCTTAGGACAAAATGATAAAGATCAATGTGTTGTCTTTGCTGAATAAGATCATTTACTGACACCTAAAGTGACTTGATCTGCTTGAAAATAAATATAATGAAGCTCTGTTTTCAAAGAAACTTTTTCCCCTTTAATTCTTATTTACAACATGATACTTTTTAAATTATTATTACATACACTTATTTATTTTGTCCTGGAAGCACATACGGAGTTTCTATATGTGGGCAGACTATTATTTCCTAGAGCAATGACCACATTCCTACTCAACACTCCATCTCCCCTTTCAGAGCAATGTGAAGAGAGCGAGACTGGGGCACCTGCAAGTACCAAAGAGGGATTTTACACCACAAAAGGGGAACCCCCAAATTATTGATCTGGGAGTTTGTAGAGGAGCTGTTACACAGCTGCCCTTCCCTCCTCCTGAGAGAGAAAGAGACAGCTCCTTAATGTAAAAACCCTATGATATAGAAACATGTGGTTCCAGGTTTTACCCCTTTGAAATCTTAACATTTACCTCTTAGAAGGTAAGCCCTTCAAAAGTTTCTAATTGTCTATTCAGTCATCTTTTAACTTCCAAGGTTTGTCCTTTAACCCAAATCCCACTTCTCTATGGTCAAAAAGCCAAGCCATGCAAAGATACAAAAATATATACATTTCTTTCCACACTAGTAATATTTCCTTTATACAAAAAGAAGCCAATTTATATTTTCTGAAAAGAAAAATTGTTCCTCAGTATAACCAAAAATTTGTCTTATTCCTTTAGAGGCTGTGACATTTGAGAAAAAATAATGTGGATATATTCTTTAGTGATAAATATATATTCTATATTAAGTAGCATTTGTATGTAATTTGCCTATGCTATGTGTTAATTTGGTTAAACGTTTTTAAATGAATTACTTTTAGAAGTCTTATGAGGTCTCCTGTGACTTTCATGTGCTACTGACATTCTCCTTGAACTACCTCAGCTAGCAGCTACCTCACCCATTTTTCATCTTCCTACATTCAATGCCTGATGCAGCCTTGCCCATAGTAGGCCCTCAATGAATGTTTACAGAGTAAAGTAGTGACAAAAGTGTATTGCATTAAACGGTTAATTTTTGGTAAAGAATCATCTGTCTACATTAATTGAAAAGGTAGCTAAGGAATTAGAAAAGATAATAATACAATGGCGCAAACTAGGAATTCTCTACTGTGAGTAACAGTCTTTTGTAATTCTTAATATTACTTGGCTGAGATAACAGTCATTACATTGTTGAATTATGTGCAACCTGACTGTCCTACAATGTAGTATTAGTTCCTTGGACTATTTGTTCCTAATGAAGTTGAATTTGGATAAATTAAATAGGCACATAAGGTATAATTTCTTTTATCTTACCGTACTTTTACTCACTTTAGTATAAATTACCTCTTTGTACCTATTATTATGTACTATAAAACAAAATGCAAATAAAGTTTATCATCATTTTTCTTATGTTTTTAAAGTGCAATCAGAAATAAGTGAATAATACTTTGATATTTATGTAACAGCTTTTACTAGATTAAAAATTAAAAAGGTCTTTTACATAGTACAGTCACATATTTTAAAAGATAGAATTGTCTCCTTGTTATTCATATGTATTTCTTTAGGTAATATGAGTTAAATGGATGTGATATTCCTATTTAGAAAAACAAACACGCAAAAGTCAGTAATTACATTTAGTGATATTGATGGCACCAAGGTTTATAATACAAAGTGCCTCAAGGTTTATGTTACAAAGTAAAATAAAGCCTTCAATAAAACTATCTTGATTTGAATTCTGTCTAAACTGCTTTATCATTTACAGCCTTTGGAAAGTTTACTTAACCTTGCTGAGCCTCCCTGTCCTCTTTAAAATGGGTTTAATAATGAAACATACCCTACCATCAAAAGAGCAGAGGAATGCAAACAGCCTTTGATGATACCTTTTAAGGAAAAATCAGTGCGGTGCAAGGACAGAAATTAGTTGTTAAAGAATGTAGAGGGTGGTTTTAAGATGGAAGAAATGTGAATATGGATATGCTGATAGGTAGGAAGCAATAAAAGAATGGTGAGAAAGAGAGGAAAGGGCATCATGTTATAGTCATGACCTGAAGATCCAGCATAGATGTAGAGCAATTCCAGTCCCTTAGACTTCATGAAGGACACTTTTCTACTGAGGTAACAGAGGCCAGGGAGGAAGATCCTTTTCCACTCAGACTGGATGAAATACATAACAGGTTTGAGGTGGCTATTTGGTGCAACCAGGGTAGAGCAGTAAATTGAGAGATTTCTGCCTACTTGCCTCTACAGTGTAGGAAAGATGATCACCTGCAGGATACGGGGGCACGTAGAAGAGAGACTATAAGAAAGAAGTCTCGAGAAAATATTCCTTACAACTTTCCAGAATCTGAAGGACACTTTATTTTATTTAAATATGTTGACTGTTTAATAAGTGCTTGTGAAAAATTCACCAGGTCATAATTGATAAGGAAAGAAGACTTTAAGAAAGGTTTCAGCGAAACACAAAATCTGGCATCGTTTTTGTGTTTAACAAAAATAAAGATCTGTACAATATGTATTTTTAAGTGCTATGGGTGATGTGAGAGTATTTATTTCAAAGGCATAAGCATCCTGTATTTGGAAAGTTTTTGTTTGTTTCTTTGTTTTTTAGTACAGGGGAGAAGGCATGAATATTAATAGTGTTTTCTTGGTTTTTGTTTTTTTGTATTTTTATAAAGTGATGAATAAGATGGGCCACCTTGCTCTGTTTATTGAGAAAATAACCTCACCATATAAGACCTTTTGGAAGTCAGAGTCTTTCTAAAACATTGTATTCATTTATCAAATATTTATTACTTTTATCATACATGTTCTTTCACCTATAAATACCTCCTTTATCTAAAATGTGTTTGCTTCTCCCCATATTCGCTGCCATCACTTCCTTTCAAGCCACCATGAACCTCTGCAGAGCTGCTACAGTTGTCTCCTGACTCTCTCCCCTATACTGGCTCTTGCTCCTGCCTTCATCAGCTAGAGTGGTGTGCTGAGAAGTTCAGATCTAATCATGCAAGTCTCTTGGGTAAAACTGCAGTGGTTTCGTGTTACTCTTACACCGAAGTCCCGGCCCTCTAACACGGCTACCAAGCCTTCCTGATCTAGCTGGACCTTTTTCCTTTAAGCCTCTTTTTAGGCCGTGTGCTCCTTTGGCCGTTCTAGACGGCACTCTTGTGCATCAGGTCTTGCCTACAGTTTCTCTGCAGACTTTCTTTTCCCTAACACTATGGCTGGCTGACTCCAGTTTACTCTAATGAATTTAATTATTATTTTTTAAATAATTTAATTATATTTTAATCCAAAGTTTACTTCATAGTCATCATAATAAGCATATTTTGATGTTAGTATAGAACATTCATCTGGTTGGCTCATTATTATATTAATGATATACTCTGGGAAAAATAATAGAGTAAATTACTGTACTTAACATGATTACAGAGGAAATGAGGCACTCTCTAAGTCTCAGATTTAACTAAAAAAGTAATTAAAATTTTTCTATTTGCTGTTTCCTCGCATGTCCTTTGTCTTCTTTTCATCAAAATAGGTAACTATATTTGGAGGAAAAAAATAATTCCAGTTATTTGAATTTTCTGATTAAGTTTCAGACAAGTTGAAATTGGAGTTTATAGTAATCATAGCAAAAATCTAACCTAATTCTAAAAATACATATATAAATATAAATAAAACAATTATTGAATTGTTATGTGCGTAAATTAACATATAGTATTGCTGAAGTATTATGACCTATAAAACTAATTCTTGAGCAGCATTTAGATCACTCTTGACATTTACCTTCAAAATAAAGATTGATCATTTCTGTAGTTATCAACTACTTCTTCTATTATTGAAAAGATATTTAACATCATCACAAGTACTTTGAAGAATAAAAATAAATGACAGAAGCTTTTAGGTCTAAGAAAGAAAGTTGGTGCCCATATGGAGAGACAAGGAATCTACTAGGCTTCCTTTTCCATAGTGCTATAGGGGAACAGCAACTCGTGTTTTACACAGTTTTGATTTGAATTTCAGTTCTGTCCTGTAATGGTTATATGACCTTGCAAGTAACATCATGGCCTCCATCTCGGTATCCTTTCTGAATTGGGGATAATTGATTCTACTTTGTAGAGTTTTACGATAATCAAATATAATCATGTGTAAAGCATACAACACATAGTTTAGTGCCCATTCAGAATGTTTGGATTATTTTTAACCACTCTTTGTGGAAATATCCTGCTGCCTTCGGTTTTTGTGCTTTCCTTAGTGAAATTTGCTCAACCTTTTAACAAAATCCTATTTGTTTTTGGCTTTGTTTACCGTATGGTGTCATAAAGAACTTGCTTGATATGATCCTTTTTATTTTTTAAGCCAAACTTACTCTGTTATGAGAGAATTGGCTCCAGGAGTGAAATGCTCATTTGATTAATAAATACCAAGTTTTGCAGTTAGTTCTAAAGGAAAATAAAAGAAGTGTCTCAGTGAACTTGGACACCTGCCATCTATAAAGAATCTAAGAAGGCTTCTGAATAGCTTCAGGGATGAATAGAAAAATGTTTTGCCTTACCAGTATCCATAATAACTTATTCTGTTTCTGAAGAAGGTAACTTTGATTTGGACTGCATTTCTAGACACTGGTAGAAACAGTTAAGGCAGAATTTCATTTAGCTTGACTAATATTACATTAGTACCTCATGGAGTGAAGGGGGTAGGGTTCTAAAAACTTGAAGGCAGAAAAGCAGAATGATACAATCTTGAAAAATGCAATGACAGCATAAAAATATTTCAGTGCCTTAATTTTTCTTCTTTATAATAAGATGGAATAACATATGTGTACATATATATGGCCTACTTTTCAAAAATGTTACTATTTTTATACCATAGTCAGAGCAATATCTTAAAAAAGAGTTTGATCCTCTATGAGAAGAGTAAATCTAGTTCTGAATTATATTTAAAAAAAATATTCACCCACTTCAATGTTTTCTGGATGAGTTTTTTTGGAAAATATTTTTAGTACTTTCACATTCTTCATAAAATGTCAGTTAGTGATGTAAAAAGGCTGAAATATTGATTGGGCTTTTAAAAAAGAAGCTCAGTGTACTCTATATAGTTCATGCAGACTTTCTAAAAAAAACTCATTATTTCCATTCAATTGATTTTATTCACTTGTTTACCTTCTGTCACCAAAACTGCTAAATTCAAATGCAAGCTTCATAGATTTCTAATTATTTTACATTTTTATAGATGCTGTGTTTAAAAACTGTCACCTCTTGTAAAAGATTCATAGGCCAGCACACTATACTGAAGATGTATTTTTTCTGAATCTTTTTTATCAAATATATTTTTCAACATCCACATACACTATAACCACTTTAGTTCTTGAAAAAGTCAGAACCAGTCATTGATTTATTTTATTCATTGTAACAAGATAAAATAATTTCTAAGAAAATTCTGAAAGTAGTGTCATTTGTCTGATACCTCATTTCCCACACTCTTCCTCCATTTCCTTGGTCTGTGGGTAACATCGCTGGAAATGTACCAAAATATGGTCATTCATGATCCAGATGTGTTTGAAGAATTAGACGATCCAAACACTACTGTTTGAAGCCCTGGGTTTGTTATGACACCACTAGATTTACTTCAAACAAATTAAGACCTTCCTTAAGAACTAGTCAGTCCTTTGCTGATTAACTTAATTTCAAGATTTAAGAGCCTTTAGCAATCACTTCTTTGGAATATGAATTTAGTTCACAAAACGGTGCATTCTGCAAATGTTGTTGCCAATCTTATTGTATCACGCATTTTATACAGTAGCTTTAAGTTTTCTGAAATGTTAAAAGGGTTAGTCTCTTTTTTCATGCTTTTTCTTTAAAATGCCTTCAAATCCCCATGTGATCGTTCCAGGAACCAGATGTTTTATGCATCACTGTATTTGGCATACTTCATACTCTGAAAGCTGACATTTGAGGAAAAAAAAAGTTTGAAGGATGACTGTCACAGGCACATTGGAACTGTTAAGCATTGTACCTTGAGATCAAATAATTGTTTCACTTTTCTCTAAAATAATTAGGTTTATGTCAGATTTAGGAGAATCAACTGCAGCCTAAGGATGAGAAAACCTGAAAGACTACCTAAGGGAAAAATAATTCTTCTTAATGATGAAAACATAAAAATTAGCAGCTTCTGTGTTCTTTATATGTGTGGCTTGAACTCAAATTTCCTTTGTATCCTATCTGAAATTGCAGTCAGACTTTGGGAAACTTGGTAATCAGAATTTTTTTATAAAACTAACATTTCTGAAGTAGCTGTACATACAACAGCAGAATTAATCTAAAATAACTAGGCATAACAAGGCTATAGTTCTTTCCTCAGAATAGCTAAGAGCAAATAGCCACTTGAACTTTCATAAGAGAGGAAGAAATATGAGAATAATTGTAACAAATAATATTTGTTTTCCATATTATACACATATATTATTTAATTTTTAATGTACAAACTTTCATTTTATTTTTATCCTTTAATCATTCATGAATTTACTCAATAAATGAGAAGTGCTATAATTTTGTATATGTTTTGAAGCTATTACAGAATTGCTCATTTAATTTAGACTATAAGAGAAAGTAGTGGAGTGTGATTCTAAGGTTTTTGGCTTGGGGTAGTGAGATATGGAACTGTAGAAAAAACACATTAGGGGTAGATCAGGAGATTATGTGTGTGGGGTCTGAGGTTCTTTTTTGACAGTATAACTTTGAAAGATTTACTAACCATCACAGTGTAGATGTTGAGTAGGCAGTCAGAGTAATGAAAGCTGGAGATTTAAATTTAGCATCATCAGTATATAGATTTTACTTTTGTATTTAGTGTTTCTCAGGTTTCGTTTATTTTTTAATATATCTTTATTACTCTCTATAATGTTAAATGTTTTTTTATTTATGACAGTGACATATTTCCTTTTAAAGCATTAAGCAAAGTGAGATGATTTGAAAAAAAATAATAATATAAAGTAGTATACATATATGGCAAAAAATTGAGATAGTAATTTTCTAACCAGACTGGTTTCTGTCACTGTATGTTTCTGGTAGGATAGCCCAGGCTATGAGTATCAAATGCTGACTAATATAGTGGCCTAAATCATAATGATACTGATGATATACAGAAGTAAAATCCAGAGGTAGGTGGTTCCACAGTTGGTTTTATAGCTCAACAATGTTAGTAGACACCTAAACTCTTTCCATCTTTCATCATCCACAGCTGTTGTCATTGACAGTGTCAATTTGTGGTCCAAAGATGGCTGCTTCAGCTCCCAGCATCATATCCTTTAACAGTTGTGTTCCAAAAGGGAAAAGAAGAAAGAAAAGAGGGTTTTCCTTAGAAGTCTTCCCTCCCATGGTCAGGGTAGAAGATATTTCCCCGAAGCACCTTGCTTGTTTCACATGTCTGATCACATGAATACCTCTAAATACAAGATAGTCTACAAAAACAGGGATCTGGCAAAGGGGACTAGCTCAGATTTCTGTGGGCAGGAACAGGCCAGTTTCAATATTTGCAGAGCTCAGAGCTAGAGTACAAAATGATAAATAAAACATATCATAACCTACTGCACTGACAGATATACCTTGAAAACCACCTGGAAGGCCAGGATTGAATTTAGAAACCTTAAGCTCCTTGGAGTTACATGCAGGATATGGCCCTTGACTCACTACCCATCTTCCTTCTTCTCCTACCCTCACTTCCATCCCATACCATACGGGGCCTTACATACACTGTAGCCAGCACATCCAAGTTGTGTCTGTCCCTCCCACAAACAGCCACTCTTCAAATGTAGGAGTGCGGGTACTGAGGACAATCTTGGGAGAATGGGTCAGGGTAGATTTTATTTTAAACCCAAGAGACTGTGTAAAATAATTAAGAGATTGATGGTAGACACATCAAAGAAGAGGACCAGAGACTGAAACTCTAGGTCACTCTAACTTTTGAGATCTTGGAAATGCAGTCTACAAAGTCGATTTAGAAAGAACAGTGAGTGAGATAGGAAGAAAGCTGGAGATCTTGGAAGCTAAGTGAATTAAGCATTTCAACTCTGTTGGGGACTTAGACTTGATGACAGGATTGAGCAACATGGAGGTTCTTATACCTTTGACAAAAGCTATTTTGGCAAAGTGATTGATGAAGCCTTTTTAAAGTGGGTTGAGGGGAGAATAGGAAGAGCAGGGTTAAAAACCACATGTAGAGACAATTCTTCTCAGGTCTTCTATAAATAAGAGCTAAGAAATATAGGATCTGGAGAGAGATGTCGGGTCAAGGGCATTTGTTTTGTTTTGCTGAGTGGTAAGTATTTAAACATGAGATTACAGCTTCCTTTTAATCTGGTAAAAATGGACAATTAGTTGATACAGGCAAGAGAGGGGAAAGTTGTGTGGTTTCTACATTTGAGTAGGCAAGGGAGGATGGTATCTAGTGTACAAGTGAAAGTAAGAAGGTTATGGGCAAAGCAGTTCATCATTTATATGATGAAATTATGACTCAGTTCTGTTAGCTTATTGACCAGCAGATATTTTCCTTAAAAGTAATGTGATAAATTATCATGACTCACAAGCAATAACTACTCACTGTGTTCAGAACATTCATCTACCTGAAAAGAAAGCTATATAATCTTGAAAAATACAACATGATTACAAGATTGCTTTAATTCTCTATTTTCCCTTTTATATTATTACATATTAATATATATATACTGGTTATAAATGTAATATTCTGCTTACAAAATTTATTTATATCTATGGTACATATATGTGTGTGTATGCATATCATATAATATGCATATGATATATGTAACATATACTTTATATAAAATGCAAATGCCCAAAAACTTTATTAATAAGTAAAAATCTTTATATTTTGAACATATTTAGTAACTTTTATGGGTAATTTCATGAATTTAAGAAACAAAGTTAATAGGTTATACAGTTTGGAGTATAATCAAATTAAGCAACAAAATTCCTTTTCCTTCAAGAAAACATATGGTACGCATATTTATACCTTAGACAATCTTTTATTTAGCTATCTTCCTGAAAATAAAATACAAAGCTCTATGTTATAAAATTTTATCAAACATACTTTATCAGATAGCCAAGTGCTAATATATCTTTTGGAATATAAAATGAGCATTCTTATTTCTCGTGAGTGGCTGATTATACATGCAGAAAAAAACTGCATGTAAGCACACTAACAAGTTAATAATGGTCACCTTTAGTAGCAACATTATGTGTAATTTAAAATGTTCTTTTTATGGACTTGTGTGGGTTCTTTTATGACACCACTTGTGACACCAGTTACATGTTATTTTTCCACACAACAGCTGATTGTTCAACACCAACTTAGTGTCCAGTAATTCAATTCAATTCTGACACTGACTCCTAGAATTAGAGCAGATCCCACTGGTTACAGGCTCGGTCTCACAGTGTGCCCCCCACTTCAGATGTGAGCCGCAAATAGGGTGCTCAGGCTTCCGCCTGGTGAACTACAGATATAATACTTCCCAAGACCAGCCCCCTCCCCAGGTTCAGTAATTCAAAGTGCTCTACTTACAACTGCAGCTTTATTAAAAAGGGAAAAACTTAGGAAAAACCAAATGGAAGCAATGCATAAAGTGGGGTGGAGGGCCTGAGATTGCAAGGCCTTGTTGCCGAAAGATCAACCATCCCTGATGAGGTGAATTGAAACTCAGAGACAGAATTGTAGAGCCTAGATGAAAAGAGGCAGCTTTATTGCTTTGCCAGGCAAAGGAGACTCATAGCAGGTTAGTGCCTTCAAAACTGTGGACCCGTCTTGGGGATGGGGCAGGGTGAATATATAGCCATAACTTAAACAATAAAGCATTGGTAACAATCAACAGAATTATTTTCTTATAAGACTTAGAGTGGCGTCATGGTGTCTCCAGATGACCAGTTCTATAAAGGCTAGTGGTTGTCGCTCTCTCTGATCTCTTTACCTTATAAGCACGCCTGGCGTTGTCTTTTTGGTAATTCAGGCTATTTTGTAAGCTTAGAGCCTTGTGACCTTCTCCCTGGAAAACGACTCAGAAACCAAGCATGCTTATTACTTTCGATTACTGGAATAAAATAGAAACAGTAAGTTAGTATATTAGCTTTAGTTTTAACAATGGGCCTGGAGTTGTGAGTAGCAACCGGTCAGTCAGGTTAGCTGACCAGTTTAAGAGCAAGCATAAGAATAAGCAATCTATTAGCCCAAGTGCAGCCATTTTATTAATACTTCAGCTTTCTTGGGCTCCACCCTCCTAGCACTTCAAAGTGTTCGCCAACCTAGAAGCTCCTCGTTAGGGGTTTCAGAGGAGGTTTCATTACAAAGGCATGATTGATTAAATAATTGGTGACTAAACTCAATCTCCAGCCCCATCCCCTCCCTAGTCAGGGGAGCAGGTAGGTAGGTGGGAGTGAGGCTGAAAGTTCCAGCTGTCTTATCATGGTTTTGTTTCTCTCAGACCACTTTCTACCTTTGTACCTTGATGAAGCTAGTTAGCCCCCATTACCCTCCTCCATTCCCTCTAGGCACCGCCTTCCCATCATCTCACTAGCATACAAAAGACACTGTTACCACTGCAAAGATTTTGAGAGTTTTAGGAGCCAGCTTTGCACCAGGAACCAGGACAAAGGTCAAATATTTATTTTTTTATTATACCGTAGCAATCTTGAATTTTCAAAGTTGGTATAATGAATATATAGTACTCTTACAAAAAATTTTTCCTCAAAATGGCTTGCCCTACATTATGTTCATAAACATATAGTGATAGAATAATCTAAAAATGTCATTTTTCTGAGTCATTCTATATTCCTAACCTCTGAAAAACTTCCAAAAACTCATGTCTAATTGCCTATTATTAATTAATATGCTACTGTGGATATAGGCACATAATGAAAATTCAGTCAAGTCCTATGAAAATGAGAGCATTAAATTAATTTATTCGTCTCCAAATTCTTTGCCAAGTACAATTCATTCTATTGTTTTTGATTGTTTTTTTTTTACACCAATGAAAAAATTCATACAAGAATCTAGCTATGATTTGGGGATAAAAAATGTTTAAACTTACTCTGTTTTTATCTTTTTTGTTCATTTTTAAAAATGCAATTGCTATTTATCTTCCTTAGGTTTTAAACATTTGAATGAAGTTTCAAAAACAGGTGCATATATTTAGCAATATCTTGTTTAATTCTGTCTTATAAAAGTAAATCTTATGTACTATGGGTTAAACTCACAAATACTGTCCAAAAGTGATTTCATCCAATTTTAATATATTTATTCAATGTAGTTTCAGCTTATAAATAATTATACAAGGAATAATTTTGAACTATAGATTCCAAATGCAAATAAAGGTATTTGAATCACTTTTGAATTATTTCCAAGCAGATCATTTTTCTTTTCAACATACAAGCCAATTTTTAATCTCAGTGATTATTTAAGGTCATAGTTCTTTGAAGTATAAAGTGGAAAATATGGTTACTTCCAAAAACTGAATGAAGTACACATGAAATTTCATGGATATCATAATCTTGTGGCTTTCAAGAGTTGTCTTGGTTGCTATAATCAGAACCAACTAGCAATATGTTTTTTCCTAATATAGTTCTGTCTAAAGTGACACAAATTATTTTAAATTGAACATTTTATTTAGTATAATGATTATATGTTTATAAATTTGTGGAAAATTGAACAGAACTTAAAGTTTTAAAAATTTGTTGTGAGAAACTTTCAATAAGTAATATTAAGCTGAAAGACTTCTAGCCTGCAAATTCTAATCAACTCAAGTTTGAAATGCTTCTTGGAAATATTTAAAATAAAAATTTGTTGATATTATTAAGTTAAATATTATATTCTATTTTAGTCAAATACTATAGGTAAAAATTTAGTCATAGATTCTGAAATAAATGACCTGTACCCTCTGTTCTGCTCTCAAATCGACTATAACTGTTACACTTGATCCAACATCAATTTGAGATTTCATGTGTTGTGTCTATTTGAAACTATGTGCAAAATAGTAAGACAGATGGTTAATATATTGGAGTTTTGCTATGTGGTAGTCACAGTTCTACATTCTCTACATGTGTAAATTTAATCTTTGCAATAACCCTTTGAGATTTCTAAAAGGGTAATTAACTCACCTTAAAACCCAACAGCTAGTTAGTGCCAAAACTTGGATTCCAACAGGCAGTCTGGCTTCAGAGTCCATTTCTTTAATCACTACCATATATTCTTTGTCATATCACATTGCACACCTAAAAATAAATTATACATCATTTAAGAGTTTTTTTCTTAGTATGTATTATTTTAAATTGAATACATGTTTAAAGAAGCCTTAAATTCAGATATGTATTGGAATACATGATCACTAAGAGCCCCATTTTTAAAATCCTGATTATTTTAATATTTTAAATTATAAACTGCAAAATCAGGTTAGAAAATGCAATTTTCAGGAGTCTTAATGTCACAGCAGTCTTGTTAGGATTAGAGTTAGAGATTTCAGAGTTACTAGTATTTAAAATCTATTTTTGAATGAAACTACCCAAGAAGAACATTGTTTCAGTAAAAGTGACTCAGAAAGTATAGTCAGCAAGGTAAGTAAAAAATTATGTCATGAAAGCTAAGAATAGAAGGGAGTCGTCAACTATAGATAATTACTGAGTGGTCAAGTATGATAAGATGCAAGAAGTTAACAATGGATTTGGTAATGACAGGGGCATTGTGGAGTTATGAGTAAAGTGGGCTGAAATAGAAAACTCTTGATAAATTTTTCGGTAAAGGATAACACACAGATTCTTGGAGAACTTCTGGAATCTAGCAGAAAGTTTTTTTTTGTTTTTTTCTTTTAAAGTAGAAAATACCAAAGGGTGTTTGTTGATGGGCATGAACCAATAAAGGAGGAGATACCAGTAAACCAGGAGGGATAATCATTGCAGGAGCACAGTTCTTAAGAAGCGTCAGAATGAGCGGACATGTTGGCTTTATAAGAACCGAGACACTTCTTTCATTATAAGAAGGAAGGCAGTGTGTGTGGGTACTGTTGAAAGTATTTGATAGATTTGATGTTGGAAAGATGAGAATATTTCTGTCAGTAGTCTTGGTTGAGTTCTCCCAGAAGTGGACTCTGAGCCAAGGATTTAGCACAAACAATTTATTAAGGAGTGCTTTCCGAGGAAATCAGTAAGAAAGTGAGGGAAAGCAACATAGATAAGAAGAAGCAGCTATGAAAGTTGTCATTTTGGGTGAAGTCTCAGACTGACCCTTGATCCCAAGGGGAACTCTGGAGTGTAAGTCAGACTTTGGAATTGTCCATCCTTAACGCATAGGAGCTGGCGTTGTGTAGCTCCACACTGTTGGTAGTTGACTATGGGCTTGCTGTGGGTTGAGAGTAGAGTATCAACTCCTAAGCACTTCTGGCTATACAGGCGTAGTAGCCCTGGTGCCTCAGAACAATCATATGTAGGTCACTGGCAAGCTTTTAGCAGCTAAGCACACAGCACCTGGGGGATAAACTCAGGACCTGTGCAGGGGATTCTGACAGCTGGACAGTGCACCAGTGCATTTGCAACTGTCAGACTGCTTTTTTTTAAGGAAGTGAGAGGCAATATTCAGCTGAAGGGGTTGGGATAAGGAAGGAAGTTGGAGGCTGAAGGAAGATACGAAATATTCCTTTTGGGAACTGGGAAAGCGTATGTGATGGGGAGTTCAGTTGGCTTCTTGATATTGTTAAGTGCCATTAGACATTTGTTGTCATGAATTTAGCATGTCTAAATGGGGTTATATATAATGAAAAAATGGAGGGAAAAAAATGAGAGATCTAGAGATGCTAGTAGGTAACAAAAACAACAAGAAATAAATGGTGGTAGTCAATATTTGATGGCAAGAGCCTCAGGAGCTGGGAGTTTTGACATAGGTGAAATCGTGGTTTGGCAGTGTCACTTCCACTGCTGGAGTTGTGAGAGAACCAATGTTTGTGTTTGTGTGGTCTTCATCAGGCAGCAATTTCACTTAAAGCATGAAGGTGACAGAATCACCCAAGGATGACGATTAAATGTAAGGAAACTTGTTGACATTGGACTATGAGTGTCAAAGGACAGGATGGATTTTGCAGGAAGGAAGGGAAATGATGGAAAGTTGGATTGGATTAAGAGATATACAAAGAAATTTTAGAGTAAATGGAAGGAATAAGCTTGTAACTTTTTTTTTTTTTTTGGTCCAAATTCATCACTTACTATCTCCTTGCAGTCACTTACCGTCTTGGGCAATAGAGTTCCTACCCAGTAGCATCGGAAAATTCCCCTAAATGTATGAGAATACTACTTACAGTCTGCCTTAGATACATACATTTTCTCCCCAAATTCTAGAAAATTCTAAGATACATAATCTTAAGAATCACAGGTAAGACTATTTAACTATATTCTAATTCATAAAAGGAGACTAAAATGCTCTGTGATTAAAGTTAGTAAATAGATGATCACTGATTGGCAAATTAAACATCACAAAGCTTATGGACTACACAAATGGGCTGAAAAACTTATCGACATGCTCTGGGTATATATCAGTTTCCCCTAATTCCAAGGGACTACCTCTCATTAAAAAAAAACAAAAAACCATTCTTTTGTATTTCAGCTTTTCCCATTCTGTTTCCCAGGACTGCCTTTTACAGGAGTGTTACTTTGTTGTATTAAATGTATATATTTATATATATATAACTTTATATTAAAAGTGGTGAAAGCATATAGGTCATAGTTATTTAAAATAAAGGACTATGTAGTAAATCATTGGTATTGTAATTAAAATGTGCAGACAGTATAATGGAATGTTAAGTGTCTTGAGCTGCTCAGTCCACACTTGAAAATTTCCTAATCTAATTTTCTCTTGGCTGAGTCCCAGTTGTTGGATTTTTCCACTACATACACTTATGTATTTTTAAAAGGTCTGTCATCAAAGTCCCTGGCACTTTTATAAATGTGCTATTTGAGTTTGTATTCTAGAATACTCTGGAATGTTGTCTATAGAAGGTAGTATTTTCAATCAGACATTTAAATGTGCTAACACAAAAACTCTCTCAGTCCCAGAACCAAGATTAATAGTCTAAGGTTATAATTTCATACTGTTTAATTATAAGGAAAATAAACCATGAGTATGAAAAGTAATAATTTATCAACAAAAGTGTTGACCTAATTGGATATTAATATCTTACATATAGCAAGATGTAAGTCCAAAAAATGGTACGTATCTTTGCGGTAGTCATTGTCATTGCAATTCTCTCACTTTTCTGCCTTCTTTGAATTGACCATATCTTGCTCAGTTAGCTGTAGAAGGGTTCCTAAAATTGCCAGATCTCTTATTCAGTAACTTTCATTAGTGCAGTGTAACAAAGCAATAAATACACAACATCTCAGTTAATACCTACAGGAAGCCTATTAGTAAAATAATTACGCTCATTTGTTTTACTAGTTTTTTTTTAATGTTTTAATTTTTTTCCTTTTTTTTTTTTCATTAGCCTTCCTGTACATTTTCTGTTACTTGCTGATATAAAATTTGAATGCTTTGGCTGTTTCATGTATCTTCTCCCAGTCTATCATGTCGCTGTTGATTTTGCCTTTCTTACAGAGAAATACATATATTTAAACCATTAACTTTTTCCTCTGTGGTGTGTACTTTTGAGGTCTTTGGACTACATTTTGGGTTGCTTATGTAATGAGCCAAGTTTCCAACATCATTTGCCAAATAATTCGTACTTTTCCTCCACATTAGTGCTGCTACACTGTCCTGTATCAAATCTCTGTTTCTGTGTTCTCTCCTCTATCCCATGGACATTCACTTTGTTCCTACAACATTACTACATTATTAACAAAACTTGCTTAATATCTGGTACCGTCCTCCCATTTTGATTGTCACTTTCAAAACTACTTTAGCTACTCATAGACTTTCATTTTCCTGCCAAGTAAATTTCAGAATTAGTTTTAAAGTTCTTCTGATACATTCCTTACTATTCTGGGACAAATCTTAATTGATCATGAAGTTTATGCACTGTTAGATTTTGTTATTTAACAGCTTATTTAGGGGTTTTATGTAGGTTCTTAAAATGTTCTCATTTATTTCTTTATTCTCTTAAATTGCCCTTACCTAGTAAGTTATAGCAAAACTTTACTTCTCTTTTGTTTAGATCTGACCTATATGAGAAAAGGATTATGTTACTTGAATGTTATCTAAAACTTATTTGTAAAACATTTGGGGGCTTGAGGCTTTTTTTTGGAGATGTAACAACAGATGGATAATTATTCATGTGTATGTATGCATATTTTATTAGTTACTGATTTCTACTTTAATGTCATCCTCATCAGAGAATACATTCTGATTGATGTTCATTCTTAACACCTTATTGAGGCTGCCATTGGCCTAAAATGTGATTGATTTAAGAATTGTTATTTTAGTATATGGAGCTTTTCATATATCTCCAAAATTGGATTTATTTACTATAGTGCTTATATTTTCTTTAATATTTCTTTTTTTCTCATTGACATAGTTTTAAGAAGATCATTTTTAGATTTCTAGAATTTAATTAGGGACAGAAACATCTTACAGGGCTTCTGTATTAAGAGCAGAAATGTGGTAGAGATCTTGGATCATTAGGCCTCCTCACTGTCCTGTTAACTAGCTAGGGGCATAGACTATTCTTTTCTTGGTTCCATTCAAATATAAAAAGATCCCAGTAATATTATTTTACTCACTGTGGAGGTGAGTGAACTGAGGCTTATGAAGGTTAAATTATTTGACCAAAAATAAATAAAACTTGTCTGCTTCCTATTGTTTCAGTGCCTCCTATAGTTCCATTTATTGGAATCTTTAGTAAGTACAAACATGTCTTAAATACTTGGTTGTGCTCTTTTTATGTTTTAGTTGTTCTTACAAGCCGTTTATAATCAGGTGTTTATTCACAGAAGGGGTATGATGAATGTTTCTGTTGCAAGTTGTTGAAACAAGAGGTGATGATACCATATGGTATGAGAAAGAATGTAACAGCAGTTCAATCTGTCAAAACACATTTGGCAAGAATATCAAAAAGTTATTAATTTCCTGACTTATTTTACTTAACTTAAAAGTCTGTGTGTTTTCTAAGTTGAAAAAAGAAACCCTGAAAGTATGTAATATATATTCTTTAAAGTACTTAATCTTCTTGCATTCCAATGTCCAAATTTTATCGGCTCTCTTCAAAAAAAGTCAGTGAATTCTGACTCACGTAAGTCTAAAAAACATTAGCTCTTCAATAGTGAGCTGGAAAACGTGATTTTAACTATAAGTATTAATAAATAAAAAATGTCTATTTGTTGCTAATATTTTTTGGATCCTGAGATATTTCTGACTAGAGTCACAGTTTTCACTGATTACAAGATAAAATTTATTTTAAAATAAATACAAGTTTCTCTTTAGATAGATATTTTTCCATTTATTTTATCTTTCCTATTCAAGGTTTCAACTTTTCAAAAAATTGTAAGAAAAATATTAATGAACAATTTTAGAACATATATCTCAATTAATTTTCACAAACATTTCACATGATTCTTTGTCTTTTATTCCTTCCTTTTTGGTCAAATGATTGCATTTAGTTACTTAACATTGCAGTTACTTAATGGACTTTTCAACACTTAAGATGCAATATATTTATGAATTAAATTTGATTTTTATGTAACCCAGAGAACTCTCTATTTTAATGTTTGTAAGGAATCTGGAGATAGTTCATTTGAAATGAGACTGTAAATATTCATAGCATTTATTTACTAAGCCTAAAGATATCTTAAAATGAAACATTGGATAAACTGAAGCTTTTTAAACATAACTATTAAATAAAGATCATGCCATAAAGAGGCAGTGACTCCCTCTTCCTCTTTGGATTTCTACTTAATATAAGAATTTCCAAAACACTTAAAATGAAAACTGTGTGGTTTTCCGTACAGTTCCTTTTTTGAGGTCAGAAGGTCAAAATACAACAGTGATTGTAATAGCAAATATTTATATAGTACTTTGATATATTAAGATTCTATGTATTTTAGTGTTTCTGTGTATTAATTAAAGGTGCCACACCCTTTTATTTAATATGCACAACAGCCCTATGAGCAAAGTTCTATATTTATCCCCATTTTGCCGATGAGCAATGTGAGACCGAGAGAGGTTGAATAATTAGCCTAGGGTTGCAGACTTAATAAAAGCTCAGCTGGCATTCAGACTCAGGCAGGCTGGTTCACAAATCCATGCTTTCAGGCACTGTGATATACTACTGTACGTACGTTAATATTAATAAGTAATCATATAATGATCTTTTTTGCTACCAAAATTTTATATCTTACTTGCTTGAAACCTAACAATTGATTTTCATCAATCTGATGGATATACTAAATTGTCATAAGTTTGTAGCTATGTACAATATAATAATTTATTATTCATTCTCATAATTTATACCCCTAATTTCTTTAATATATAAGTTAGTTCTCACCTATATTAAATTATAAAAATTTGCATAACACTGAGTTGTGGAGATAATATAATTAAAGTTTTATCAGTCATTGATTTAATATTTATTGATCCTGATTTATTATACTCAATTCTGCCTAATTTCAGATTACCCAACTCATCATCAGTATGAAATCTGTGATTAAAAATTTAATATTGTTGTATGCTCTCAAATCTGCAATATTATTATAAGGACTTTGAAGCATGGGAATGAAAATGTTTATGATCTATTCAAAGCCATTTATTTTATTTATTTAGTTCATTTCATTTTCCTCTTAATATTTTTATATGAACAAAGTGTAGAAATATAGCTTTAGTAGTAATACTTTAATAGCAGTAAAATTCACAGTTGAAATAGAATCATATCCTCTTTTGTTCATAATTTTAATATTTACATTATAGGACTTTCATATTTTTGAAGAATTTTTAATATCTTTAATTCTTAGTGATTTAAACACATGATCATGATGAAACGTTTTTCATATTTTACTCAAATGTTGAATTACACCCTAAATGGCTTTTCCTTTTACTCTTTCTACAGTGGTTGAAGAAAAGGTGAGAATTTAATATAGTAATATAATTCTAGGATAGTATAGTCCTAATATAAAATACATTTGAATGAAATATAAAGCTTTTAGGATTTCTATCGTAAGTGTTACTAATTGATTGAGCGTTTTCAATAAATATGGTGAGGCATAAACATGAAATGTTTAAATTTTTCTATGATCACTACTCTTCTAGGTATGGTATCTTAAATATCCCTTAACCACTTAGTAGAAGATACCTTAATGCCATCTTAGACAGATCTTGCTACTTTGTCAGGCTATTCTGGTTATTAAATATCTGACCAATTTAAAACTTGAATAACATATCCCATTTAAAACATCCTTCCTCCATTGCCTGCTAAGATTTGTGACTGAGGGAGTGGTATAGATAAGGGTGTTTCTTTTCTTCCTCTCTCCACTGTTTTATATGTTCTGTAAACACTGCAATACTAAAAAGCCTTGTCTTTACTCTTCCAGTTTTAAAGACTGAGGACCCCTGGATTGATAGTGTGGCAAAGCAGTGTCTCATAGATTACTTCTAAGTGAAGTCTGTTAGCTTGGGTTGCTAGAATGTGGGTAACTAAATCCTCTTTGTCCTCAGTTTGGGAGCCTCATTATTGGGCAACAGGGACAGCCCAGTCAACATACAGAAACATTAGTATTTATTACCCTTTTTTCTTCAATGAAAAATGAATACTTTTATCTTGAGAAATTCACTCACATTACCTTTATCATTCCTGTAATAAACATCATGATCACTCTCCTTCTTACTGTTAAGTGTACAGTTCACTCACCAACACCAGTTAGCTAATTCTCCAACAATTAATTCCAAAGGATCCCAGAATATATTAATCTTGAAATGGGTGAGATCAACAATTCTGCCTAAGCCATTCATTTCCCTTTACCTGTTGTGATTTATCAATGTCCAGATCTTTTGACTTGATGATTAAATTTTCAGATATGGCTCCCATCACTCCAACTTTCTTCACATCAAACCTTATCCATCCTGCCTTTTTAAAAAATTCTCTACCATCTGGTAAATAGAAAGGGAGGTTTTAAATTACTTTAAGAATTCATCCTCTTTGTATCTTGAATTTTAGGTAATATTTTCTTCAAAAACTTTGTCAAAAATAATATTTTATTTTAAACTCTTAAAGTCAGAGGAAGACTATTCTACAAGAACTTGATTCATTCATATTGTTTCTATCCATTTATCATCTATCTCTACTGATACACTATATTATGTCTTTCCATCATAGTATTAATTTATAAGTTAATATTTTGGTTAAGAAGTCTGCCCTCTTGAAGATGTATTTTGAGCTAAGTGTCCATGGGGCTAGATTTTAACAGCCTTTTTGAGTGCTTTGGGATTGTTATAGAATACATAAACATGCATAATTATTATCAATCTAAGCAGAGGCCCCTAAAATTCCAATCTTGTTCTAATGATCATGTGTAAAGATAATTTTATGACACTAATATTTAAATCAAGTTTTCAATTTTAAATATGAGCATAAAATGGTAAAATAAAATGACAAGAGAAAAATATATTTGCTAAGGAAAGGAGTATCTTTTTTCTTATTTGTGTGTTAAAAATTGTCTTACAAGGTATTTTACTTCATTTTCAATGTCTCTTATAAATTGTAATATAGCCTGTAAGTTCATATTAACATCTGTCAAGAGTATCTTAAGACTTTGTGTCCATGTTTTCATAAAACCTTAAAATAACTGCAGTAAAATTATTTTAGTCTTACAACTTGGAATAAGGTTTCGTTTCAGTGGACTTTCGTTGGTAAATCAGAATGAAAGTTATTCAACTTTAGAAATATATGTTTTATAAAATTAAAAAGATTAATCAATAGCATATAGCTTTGCCACCATACCTATTATCAGCAGTTTAGTTTGGATTTGATGGAGAGACATTCTAAAACTAGATTCTCTAAGCCAATAGAATATCTGACAAAATGATGGAAGACACTGACATATTATAGGTAATCTTTAGTAATCTTTGAATTTTGAACCATTGTATATTATTCATGTCATTCTGGAAGTAAAATTAATGAATGGTTCTTTGTCATTAGCATGAATTTATATATTGAATAAGAACTAGAAATTCTTCGGTTAAAAGATACTAATTAAATGCTTTATTAATTATTACGCAGGCTAAGACACTATAAAAAATTAAAATATAGTGGCTTAAACTTATGTGGTAGTCTAGAAATAGGTGGTCTAAATCTTATACAGCAGCTCTCCATCAATAAACAGCTTTCATTTCCAGGTCTAAGGCTTCACTGTCACTTTCTCCTTAGCAAAAGGGAAGGGAAAAAAATGGTCATGGAAAGCCCAGTTCTGACCCTCTAAGTGGCAAGACCCAGAAATGTCATAATTCACTTCTGTTCACATTCCAGTGGACACTACTTAAACACATAGCCATGTCTAATTCTAGGTACACATAGCTATAGCTAACTCTAAGTAAAGCTGGAATTACAGTCTTTATTAATGAGTAGAGAAAATGGCTGATGCCCACAATTGCCAGCAGAAACTGCGGAACTGCACCCTCACTTTTTTGGTATTTCACATCAAAGGCAAACATTTTACTCCAGCAATTATAGTGCCAGTTTTGTATTTTATTTTTTGAAACATTTGGATAGCTTAATACAATTTTGTAGAGTATTTTTGCATGTATTCCTAAATGGTAAACTCTGTAACCTTCTTTACTTCACATGGTACAATATAAATTACAATAGAGTCATTCCAGTCATGAACTTGGCATCACAGATAGAATATACTGATGAAACAGCAATGCATATAGTGAAATAAATATCATGTTATTATGTTCTATAACTTTCCAATGTTAATATAAGGATGAGATTTTCTTTCTAGGTACAATTTACAGATGTTGAATATGATCAGTTCTTTGAAATTCTTCTCTATCTTTTCACACATCCATGGCATTATTTAAATATCTCTTGGAATTTCATTTTCTGGCTTAAAACTCTCTTTGTTTGTGCTTTCTGTGAAGACAGAAATGTTCTATAACTGCACTGTTCAGTATGGCAACTACTGAAGCTTTTGAGTACTTATAATGTAACTAGTGTGACTAAGGAACTGAATTTTAAACTTTATTTCATTTTAATGAATTTAAATAAACCCCTGTTGCCAGTAGTCTCCATATTAGACAGGAGAGTCACTTCCTGCTCCATCTACAGACTTGTTTCTGCCACATCTATTTTACTGCATAATATTACTCCTGAAACATCCGCAAATGAATTCATCCAACAGTTATTTTCTGGTATTTTATTCTGTGGCTGATAAATTCTGTATTTTTAGTATGAAGATTGTCTAATAATAACTATGTAATACTTACTGAATACAATATGTCAGGCACTGTTCTGAGCACTTGATACAAAGTACATCATTTCATTATCACAAGAAACTTGCATTATAATTATCACCATTTTACAGATGTATAAACTGACACAATCACAGGTTAATTAGTTTTTGCCTAAGATCAAATAGTTAGTAAGTGACTAAACTAGGATGTAGACCTCAGGCAAACTGGCTTCAAATCGCAGACTCTGACTCCTTTCTTTACATTTTCATCACTCTGGAGAGTGAGTTTTTTTTATCAGTAGTTCTCTTTGTTCAAAATGCATCACAATTGGGGCCTTTCTAAGAGCTTTATTTGTGTATGCATAGTAAGGGAAACTATTGCCTCTGGCAAGAGGTAAGAAAAAAGGAAACAGTTTTCTCTTCCTTTTTGGTCCTATCATAATTCAATGAGCAGCAGCAATGTTGGTTAAAAAAAAAAAAAACCAAAAAACAGAAAAACCCAAAATATTCCCCAACTTATCTTTACTGATTTAGCAGTGGGATCTTATTTTATCAAAATGATGCCAAATAAATGAGTAAATACAGTTGGAAATGAACAGGTGCTGTATGTTTGCTCCTATTACTGCAAAAGAATATTCAAATTTTTTTTGCAGCGCGCTATCAGAAGGAATTTTAAAGTAGTCAAGTTGATTATTTTCGAAGGGCTATAATGTTCAGTTTTAACTCAGGTCAATCATCTGCAAGTTAAAATTACTTAGAAGCGTACTGTCCATAATTAAGTAATCTCACCTACTAATATTATAGAATAAGGAGACCTTTAGGTGACATGAAATCTGTCATGTTAAGTGTGCCCCTAAGCCTTTTCCAGATTGCTCATAAGATTTCTCATTCTCTAGAGAAATGTGATCTCTAAGAAATAAATGTCTCTGTCAAGTCACAAGTAATATGAGCACGTGATGAAAAAATGGAATTTTTTTCCATCTCATAAGGGATATTGCAGTATTGTAAAACTGATTTTATTCCTTGTTATTTAAGTTCTCATGGTCATTTTAAGATTTACCTTCTACATATAAAGTGAAGGTTATGATGCTTTTTAGGGAGGTGGGGAACAGAGGCCTTTGGGGACCAGGAGAATATTTTTCATATGAAATTCTTTGTCATAAAATGCTAATGTTGGTGTTCTTGTCTTTATGTCTATGCATTCTTTAGCTATGAGGATAACAGACCCTTCATCAAGTAAGAATGACCTGAATGGCTGATAAATTCCATTTATCAGTGTGGTCCCATGAACCAGCTGTCAGATCAGTATTGAAAAATCATTAGAGCTTCTGTCATTCACATTGAGGCAGAAGAGCAAACTGTGCAGGAAAATAATCAGGCATACAACTTTTATGCAGAATAAATATGCTGCAGGTGTATTGCCAGAAAAAAATTCTGCTTCACCACTTTTAATTGGATATCACCTAAATTCAGTGCCACAGTAATAGCAACTTCATGTGGTACAGACTTGTTTCGCTTTTAGTAGCTTTCTCCTTTCATTGTGATGTGTTCCTCTGTGCAGCATATGTCCTCGTTACTGTTGTTTGTTTGAGCATCATTCATCTAAAATTATTTTGTGATTTAGTGCTATAGCTTCAAAATGATCTTATGGGATGCAACTACCCAGTTGCAATTGGTATTAATGAATTTCTACATTAAATATCCAAAAAGGAGAAAAACACCTTCAAAAATTAAATTTTACATATGCAAAATTATCTCTTTCAAATTTGACATATGTCACTTGATTCCTGATCTAACTGTTTATGAACGTACATTTTAAATTTCTGAAACAAAGCTACAAGTCTGTACTAATCTAATAAGAATAAACACAAATGTTAATATTTGGGCTCTTTTCCTTTGTACATTTTTAAATTACATGTCCTGTAACAAAACTTAAGATTGGCAACCGATGGGTGACCTTGCTATAGACTTTCAGTTTGTTCTTCTGGTGAAGAGTCCTTTGTTTTCATTTTCTCCAATACCATTTCACTTACTTCTTCATGCTCTTGCTTATTTTTTTCTTTAGGAATTGGGCTCATTGCTGTTTTATATCATTAACGTTGGCCCATCATGTCTTTTTTAGTGAATAATAACTGACTTGAGTATTTTATCCTATCATTTTATTTCTAAAACTGAATAGCAATTTTGCCTTTATTTAATGGTGATTCTTCCCATTTTTCCTTTTTCCAATATCTGTAAGAAGCTGAGAGCATTATCTTGAAAGTTCTCATATTTCTGAATCTGCTTGTAGAATAAAATAGTAACATCCAAGATATTTTCTAATTCATATAAGCAAACATACCACACACAATAGCAAGCTTCCTTTAGGCGTTCTTTACTTAAGAATATTAATGTTTTAAATCAAACATGTTAAACTTAGCGGATATTTGCATCTGAAATATAGGGACTGATGGTTATAGAAGAAAAACAGTAAATATTTGAGATTAATTTTAACAAGACGTTAATAATATTTGACTACTTCAGGACATATTTTTCTAAAGAGGTAGCTTTCTCTGAAAAATTTATTAAACCCAGCTTCAAATTATATTAAACATACGTGATTTTTTTCCCTCTTCATTTTGCCAAGTTTCAATCCCCATAAATATTTCTTCCTTAGACAATTTAAGTGGAGGATATTAGTCTGCTGGAAAAAAAGTATTGGTTTACCCTGTTCAGATAAGATGTGCTGGGAAAGGAAAGGGTGGGTTCATTAGTGTGTAGGATCCATGCTGGCGTGGGCTTATTCTCCTATATACTTAGAGAGGAGTCGAGAAGATTCCATTTTCAATTATTAGATTTCCATCAATTGAAAAGATTCATTTTATGTTGATGGTAAATATATAACACTTAACCACAAATATATGGGTGTCTCACCCACTGATTACTATTGTGAATGGCAGCTTGGAGGAAACTAAGGGAATGGAGTAAGAGTGAGAATTTGTCTTCCATTCTGGGCTCCTTTTTCATACCTCTCCATCCTCATTCTCAGCTTCATTTTCTCCCTTGAGTTTATAGACACTGCAGAGACATGAAGGTGCCCTGAGCCTATTTTTCAACAAAGCTGCCAACTGCCTGGTTTCCAAAGCCTAGTCCAGCATAACCCAGAAGACAGCAATCTAAAGGCTGAAAGAGAGTAGATGGTGATCTTGAGGGGAAAAAACTGTTTTTTTCCCACCCACTGTATCTCACACTTGTTCTACTTAACTACAGAATCAGAAAAATAGAACTTTAAAAATTCATACATGTATTCCATACACTGGTTCCTTCTGTTTTCGTCAGTAAACACTAAATATTTTATGGAAAAGAGGAAATTTGGGAAAATGGGGTAAAAGTGTATCAGATGAAGCAGTAATGAAAAGAATCCAATCAAACAAATGTTACCATACCAATGAGACCAGTGGAGACTAACATTGCTTTATAGACTTTTCTCCCTCGCCATTCACCATAATTACATCTCCATATCATTTGCATATGTGCTGCAAATATATGAATAATTTAATAGTTCAAATCTGCTTTTGCTTAAATGAATTTCTGTGTTCGTATCATTTTCATTCATATATATCTCCTCAAGCTTGAACACTTGTAAGTTCCCATTAAAATCTTCAAGTACTTAAACCACCTGTGTTACATTTTCTGTCAATAAAACTTCCTGTAACATTTTTTTCAGTGTCAGTACTGTTGATAAGATATGACTGTGTTACTTAAAGACGAATTATTTGATAACCCTTAACTTTCTCTTCTCTCTGCAGGTCATGGGTTATAGGTGCAATAGCTCTTCTCTGCCTGTTAGGATTGACCTGGGCCTTTGGACTCATGTATATTAATGAAAGCACAGTCATCATGGCATATCTCTTCACCATTTTCAATTCTCTACAGGGAATGTTTATATTCATTTTCCATTGTGTTCTACAAAAGAAGGTAAGCTAGGATTCTCTTATTCAAGAGTAAATGGCATACATTCTATGATAGCAAAGCACTCATAACATAACTCATTCTTGATGTGTTTGTCTCTAAGAAATAAATAACATTAGTTCATTGATTTTATTTTTATAATGTAAAAACAAACAGACATAAAATGCAAGCATGAAAGTTGGTGAATGTGTTTAACAGCAAAAACAGAATCAAAATATTTTCTGATTTGGACAATACATGAAAATTATGTTCTTGCAGACTTGACCTTATAGACTTTAATATTTTCATTAGTAACACATGGAGTTTGTATATTAAGAAATAGCTTTTTTAAGATATTAAGGAGGCATAGGATATATGTGTGTATATATATATATATGTACATATACAGCATGATATAGGAAATGTATATTTTGTATTTTATTAAAAACTAGGTTGTATATAAATATCTATACATTTCACAATAAAAAAGATTTTTTTTAATTAATGGGCTTAGTAAAGGACTGTGTACTTCCTTTCTTTAAAAGCATCTTTTATAAAACCTATGATTTTGATGATTAGAAAGCAATATTTTTTATATTTTTTATTTATATTATATTTATATTTTTATATGGTCTATTTTTGTGATTTTTCTATATCTACAAGGACCTAAAATATTCATTTTCAAAGTTAATTTTAGCAACCAAACACTTATATCGCGTTTTTTAAAACTCAAGATCGATTTTCTCATCTGATACATTTAACTCTGTTAAAAATGTGGTCTTTATAGTTATGATCACATAGATCCCTCAGCCAAGACTGGGTCTGAATCCTCCTTCCTCTACTTAAAGGCTGTGTGACTTTGGGCCATTTAATTAACCTTTATATGCCCCAGTTTCCTCATGTGTGAAATGGACGTAATAAAAATAATTATGCAATATTGAGACGTGGCTCTGAAAATGAAATGGTAAAATGTGAATTTTTTCTTTCTAAGAAAGGGACTTGAAATTTTTCTTTGGAAAACAAAATAAAGAGTAAAAATATCTATCAAGCCAAAAAAATATTTTTGGCTTGAGAGACTAATAGACCAAAAATAAAAATTTAGAAAGGTATCCATTTTTCAAGATGAGTCCAGTTTTATACTGTTTCAATTTTATGTAGTGATAGGTGTTAAAAATATATCGACATGATCTTAAATACAAGCTACAATGGTAATGATGACTCAGACCTATAAATGTAGGTTACAGAAAAGAAAAGAGATTATGATGTTGGAGAGGATGGATTCTAATCTAATGGATTAGAATTAACTTTAGAAAAGAGCTTATGTTGGAATGGGTGATTCTTCTCAAACACTTAGTATACATATGCCCTAAATTTCAGTTTTTAACCCAATAAACGTTTATCTTTTTTACTCATGGCCCAGTTGATGAGGGTGCCTCATGGAGGGGCACAGGCTGATGAAGACTCAGCCAGCCTCACTATATGACTTTCACAGTCACCTAGGGTGTTGATATCCAGCAGACAGTCTGAGAAAGAGAGGATCCTGTATAAAAGGTCTGGAAGTGGCTCACATCACTTCTACTCACCCTCCATCACCTAGGACACTATCAGTGGTACCACCTAAACTGCAAGGAAGACTGGGAAAAATAGTCTACCTTTTTGACCCCAGGAAGATGAGGAATTGGGTATTACAAACAGCTAGCAGTCTACCATACTTGATGAGTGTAAAGAGTAGGAGACATGTGAATGATGAGAAAGAGTTAGAAATGGAAGGAAGGCGGTATCTGAGGAGAAGGATGAGAATCAAGATAATACACTGAGTTAAAGATAAGAGAAAATGTCCGAAAGTAGACAGTGGTCAGTATTATGAAACACTTCAGAGAAGTCAGAGAGACTAAGCACTTGGAAAGATTTCTAGATTTTTGTAGAAGAAACCTGTAACTGATTGTCAAGAGAAATACATGGAAAGATGGGAGAAAAATCAGGAGATTAAGGGAAAAGGTAGCATTTGTCCATGTAAATAAGGGAATATTGGGCCATCATGGTTATAACTTATTCAAATATAGTGAACCAGATTTACCAAGTATCTTTATTTTATATATTAGCTGGAAATTGAACTAAGAAGTTTTAAATTTTTAGAGTGAATATTGAAATTTTCTACAGGGCAGAAAAGATTTTTTGTATTTTATACATGAATTACTTTGGTTGTGATTATTTTTTATTAGCCAGTTTCTAATAGAGTTTTCCCAATTATTATTTTTATTTTTATTAGTCTTACAAATACACATCACTGGTATAACTAGGAATTGCATTTGATATCCAGGCAGATACTGAACATCAGTATCTAAAAACAAGTCTAGAATTTTTGGTATATTGAACATATTTAACAGAAGTGAAAATCTTTAAAATATATGTCATCAAGCTCAATTTTGTGATTCATTGGAACAGAGTTCAACAAATTCCAGCTTGTGGGCCACATTTGTCCATCGGCCTTTAATTTTTACAGTCAGTCAGCCAAGAATGGTTTTTACATTTTTAAATGGGTACATTTAAAATTCAAAATAAGTACAGTCACAGCATCCTTGGTTTTTCCTCTTGATTCACAAAGCCTAAATATTGACTGTCTGGCCCTTCATGAAAAAGAGTGCCAAGCCTTGATTTAGAAGCTTACTTTTATGATTTATAATAACTGGTAATAAGTATATTATGCTTTCATCCATTCTGTATTTTGAAATTTTTTTATTTTGGTGACATTTTTATTGGATCATGGCCCAACATCAGAGAATATGGAGGACATGAAATTATCATTCACTTCTTTTTTCTATAAAAAAGTGAAAATATTTCTCTTTGAATCTGCAGAAACTTTCTTAGGAGATTTTATTTCATTTTTTTAATTGAGCTATAATTGAGATATAATATTATGTAAGTTTAAGGTGTACAATGTATTGATTTGATACATTAATATATTGTAAAATCATTACCACCATAGTATTATCTAATACCTCTATCATCTAACATAATTACATTTTCCTTTTTTTGTGGTGAGAATATTTACAATCTCTCTTAGCAACTTTCAAGTATATAATACAATATTGTTACCGAAAATCACCCTATACATTAGATTCCTTAAACTTATTCATCTTATGGCTAATAGTTTGTACCCTTGGACCAACATCTCCCCATTTCCCCCACCCTCCAACCTCTGATAGCCAATCTAACCTGTTTCTATGAGTTTGCCTGTTTTAGATTCCACATGTAAGTGATCCCATACAGCATTCATCTTTCTCTGACTTACTTCACTAAGCATAATGCCCTTAAGGTCCTTCCACTGTTGTTGCAAGTGGCAGAATCTCCTTCCCTCTTGTGACTGAATAATATTCCATTGTATATATGTGCTACGTTTTCTTCATCCGTTCAATCATTGGTGGTAACTAAGATTGTTTCCATATCTTGGCTATTGTGACTAACACTGCAATGAACATGGGAGTGCAGAAGTCTCTTTGAGATCCTGATTTCATTTCCTTTGGTTATAGACCCAAGTGTGGGATTGCTGGATCATATATTGTAGTTCTATTTTTAATTTTTTGAGGAAGCTCCATACTGTTTTCCATAGTGGCTGCACAAATTTACATACCCACCAACAGTGCACAAAGACTCTCTTTTCTCTATATCCTCACCAATACTTTTTATCTCTTGTCTTCTTGATGATAGCCATTCTCACACATGTGAAGTGATATCTCATTGTTGCTTTGATTTCTATTTTTCTAATTAGTTATGTGGAGCATCTTTTCATGTTAAACATTTGTATGTCTTCTTAGGGAAAAAAATGCCCATTCATTTCTTTTGTCCATTTTTAAATTGGATTGTTCTGTTTTTTGCTTTTGAGTTGTATAAGTACTGTATATTTTTTATGTTAAACCCTTATTAGATTTATGATTTACAAATATTTTCTTTAATTCTTAGATTGTCATTTTATTTTATTGTTTCTCTTGCTGTGCAGAAGCTTTACTTTGATGTAGTGCAATTTATTACTTTTGCTTTGTTGCTTGTGTTTTTGATGTCATATCCAAAAAATTATCACCAAGACCAATGTCTAGCTTTTCCCCTATGTTTTCTTCTAGGAGTTTCATGGTTTCAGGTCTTACATTTAAGTCTTTAATAGATTTTGAGTTAAATGTTGTGGGTGGTAGGGGTTCAATTTCATTCTGCATGTGGTTATCCAGTTTCCCTAACACCATTTATAGAAGAGAATGCCTTTTTCCCATTAATTATTCATGACCCCCTTGTCAGATATTAGTTGACTGTTTATGCAAGGGTTTATTTCTTGACTCTTGAGCTGTTGTTCCTTTATCTATGTGTTTATAAAACCATAGTGTTTTGATTACTATAGCTTTGTAGTATAGAGTGAAGTCAGAAAATGTGCTGTCTCCAGGTTTGTTCTTTCTCAGGATTGCTCTAGCTATTTGGGGTCTTTGGTAGTTCTGTACAAATTTTAGGATTGTTTTTTCTATATCTGTGAAAAATATCATTGGAATTTTTATAGAGATGCATTGAATCTATAGACAGCATTGGGTCATATGGACATTTTAACAATCTTACTTCTTGTAGGAGGTTTTTCTAAAGCCATCTGATTGAATTTCAATAATATACTCATTTTAAAGTAGTTGCTCCTATGATTAGAGAATTATGAAGTATTTTATTTTTGAGATATTTTGTTTTATTAGATTATTTGTTGATCAACTCAACTCATTAACAAAAATCAAACTTTGAGTTGTCACCCCTTTTTGAAATGTGGATTGCGTGATTATGTCACCAGTGGAGACACTGGTGACATTAAAATTGTTACTTTTTCTTTTGTTATGCACTCAATTATGTGATATATCTCAGAGGGTTTCATAATTATTTTATTTCCGATCAAAGAGTATAAAAGAAATATTCCATTGGTCAGGTGTATTTTCTTTCCTATCTTTATATATTCTAGGACAACCTCACATTAAAATAATAAGATGCAGTATTTGATTGGGGTAAGATGGAGTATCATGTGAAATAATGGATTGCAATAAACAAATGATTGAGCAGTCAAATAGCTTTTATTGTAATATAAAGAGAAATATCTCGTGGACATTGTCCATGTTATTTTGTTCTCTTCTTTTTAAAATACATGCTTACCATTTCAAATCATAGAAAAATAAGATCAGTAATGATTCAGTAAATAATCTAGCTAAATGTGGGAGTTGGCTTCACCAGATATCTAGATTTACTGACTGTTTATATAATCAGTTCAAAACATTTAACTGCTGTTCATAAATGTAAATAGTCCATGATGAATTCCTGTGGATTATACACTATTGCTGCCTTTATAAGTAACAGGAAGGGGAGTGGGTCTCTTTCTCTCCTCTCTTTCTGTCTCTCTCCCCCCCAAAATATATGTTTAGATTATTAGACCATTAGATCATTTCATTAGAAACCACTTTCTCTTCTAAGAAGAAAAATATCTCTTGCTGAGTATATTAGGAAAAAAGAAAGTGGGATGTAGGTTATGATCAAAGTTTAGGTTCTTGGAGAGGCGTCATAAATTCAGTACAAGTTGTAATTGATAATACTTACTTTCGGGTGGAGATTATTTTAAGCTTCTTCGAGTTCTAATTAAATGTTTGTCCTTATTTTTTCCAGAGACAAAGAGGGAGATAATCTCTTACTTTAATAATAATATTAATAAAATATAATGCCTTATGTTGGTCTTATGTAAATACTGGAAATGTGGCATTTTAGTAAGACTTTTCTGACCATAGAGCATCTATGAGATTTGAATTTTTTCACATAAGGCACATCACTTAACCTTTTCAGTCTTTCAGTTCACTTTCATTACTTAATCTATTCAGTGTTCTTACCTATAAAATGTAGGTAATAATTATTTCCCAGAATCATTTAGAGGGAGGGGCCTAGCACAGTTCTTAGCAAATAGTGGTTTAAAAGTAGATGCTTCTTCATCTCACCCTCCCAAACTCACATCTTGGACACACACACAAGTTAGCACGGACTTATTTCTTTTAAAAAATAAATAAAATATGAATTAGTGTGTAAACAGTGGATAAAAATAATTATTTCTAATTATTGATAAATGTAGCATAGAAGAGACTGATTGGAAAACACATTAATATAATTAAAATATATTTAAGAATATGTAATTTGGGCATTACCAATCCGAGAAAGGCCTCAAAGTTTAGCACATCATGCCTCTCTGTTTTACTCATGCTGAATGCCTCTTTTTTCTTGTCTGTCCACTCTTTCAACTTCATCCTCTAAACTGATAAATTCCAACCTATCTTTTGAAGATTCCCTCAGAAGTCCTCTTCTCTGAGCCGCCTTCCTTGGCCCCCTACCTACTTCCAGCAGGCACTCCTCCTCCATGCTTTGATTCACCTGACTCTGTCTTTGTTCCTACCACATTATTTGCATTCAGTGAATGTGAGTTCTCCAAACAAATCTGAATATAGTTAATCTCTGATTTTGCTATATCTTCAATAGACTGAACTTAATATGTTAAGATGTAATGTTTAATTTTAAATACTAATTTTAATGTATCATTCACGCTTTTTTTTTGCTTTTGACTCTAGAGATTTCTCAAAAAAGCATATTTCTATAACTTTGTTTTAAATAGTATTACATTGTCACAAAATATGGAAATATGAACTTAGGTGAAAGCAATAAAGAGCTAAGAATAACATATATATAGTGTTATTTCATAACTAATGTAAAATTTTGAATGTAAAACCAGTAAGTTGTCCTAGAATGTGTTTTTAGTTGATGAACATGTAATCAGTGATTATTTTCTTGATGTTGATAGTGGAGGTGTGCTTTAGGGCAGTTACTTGTTTATTTTTATTATGTATTATTTGCCTAAATAGGCAGTAGTCAAAATTTTAAACATTATCCATGTTTTTTACTACAACCAGGATTAAGAATTTAATCACAGTGCTATAAAGAAAAGCAATCACATTTCTCTGTGGTTATTGACTAGAACTATTTTGAGGGAATGAATTTTAAATATTTTTAATTTTATATTCCTAAGTTGCAAATTTGACCTCCTTTAAGAGAAATGAATGTCTAAGAAATAGAAATTTAAAAGAAATGCTTGGCCGAACATGTTCTTTTTGCTCTGTTCTGTCTTAAAATTCTGTCTCCTTCTTCCTTTCCCTCTTGTTTCTTCATCACTCTCCTCTCTAACTTTCTCACTAGATTTCTGCATAAAGAACAGTTGTGCCAATAGGTGACTTCATATCAAATCTATGAAGCTAAAAATAGTGTCTTGAAGAGTCTTAAGTTTTTTTTTTTTCAACTAAGAGATTGTATCATTATGGTGTGATTGGACACGTATGTGTGCACGTGTTCTGAAAGCCTCCAATTATGCAAAATTTCAATCTTGACAGGATGAATATTGTCTTATAAAATATACGTAAAATATATGCTGAAAACAGTTTCTTGTAACTGTAGGGCAAAAAATTATTGTATTAATTATCTAAAAATAAAACTCACATAGATTTTATACCACATTTTCTAGCTGAAACGATTTACTCGCTAACAGAAGTTAATATTTTTGACTAGGTACGAAAAGAATATGGAAAATGCCTGCGAACACACTGTTGTAGTGGCAAAAGTACAGAGAGTTCCATTGGCTCAGGGAAAACATCTGGTTCTCGAACTCCTGGGCGCTACTCCACGGGCTCACAGGTAAACAATGTTTGTTCATTAAAATGAAATGTCTCTAAAAAAAAAATAAAGTCTCTTACCTATATTATGTTATGAGTTTCTGTCCTTTCTTGATCAGATCTATTTTCTATCCCATGTTTAACAAATTTGCTGTTTTTGTTTCAGTATGTCTCAAATGAGAATGGTCATGACACGAAATTTAATAAACCAAAATTGCAAAAAATCTGTGAAATGTATAGTCTAAGCTTACATAATAATTAATAATTTCAGAATGTTCCTAGTCGAATGAGTATAGAAGATGACGAAAGGAATTTGGCATTTCACCCAAAGTTCGAAGAAAGTAACATTTTATATGTATGATTATTGAGTTAATTTTTTCTTCTAACTAGCATAGCAATTCTTTATCACACACTGAAAATCCTTACTGATTAAATGATATGTTTAGTAAAAAAACAGTTATAACTGGTACCATATTGTATGCTGGTAAGTTGAAGAACAAGTCAGGGCAATGAGAATCCCATAACAGCATCATTGATTTAACTGGTCTAAGTGCTACTCCCATCAGTCCCTACACTAGATTTAGCAGCTGTATCATCTCTCACCAGGGAAATTTGAAACTTTGAGGGAACTTGTCTGCCATTTATCCCAGGCCACAGTGTCAGTTCAAATACTATTATGTAGAAATTTCAGCAACTCTAGGATGCTAAAATAAGCCAGGTAAATAAAAGACATAAGATTATGTGTGTTATGCATGAGTTTGAGTTCAGACTAGCATTTTTAAGACTGCATGGTTCGGTGGGAAAAACAGTCATTTTTTTTGCTGTTGCTAACTGAAATTTTCTGAAGGAGACCTTAACTTCATAAATAAAATTATAATCAAGAACTTAGTTTTTTTAAAAACTCTTTTAGCTCCACCTATAAATCTATTTTTTATTTTAATAATTTTATATATAAAATAAAAAAGATGACTTCATTTGTTCTTTAATTAATTCCTAATTGGCTTGTAAATTTAATAGATTAAATTCTCCGAAACAGTTCCACCATTCATATCCATAGAAAATTAAATATCCTTGTAACTTTCAAATATTACTTACAAATCTAACATATCTGATTCATTCAAACATATCCACTGTCAGACTGGACAGTTGTACACATCTAACTAGCACTTGAAAAACCTATAAATTAAAAATAGTGAACAATATTCTCATAAACAAACACTTTCCTCAAACTAAAGGAATTCTCTTTTAAAATCTTACAAATAAAATTGCATATCTAATATCAATCTAATAATTCCAACTGAAAATTTTAAATCTAATATATAACTGTCAAACTTATCAGACTATCTTAACACATAAGTTAATAACCATGAAATATAATGATCATGAAACTTATTCCTACACATAATTTACAATCACTAATAATTTGTATTTGTTTTAGTATTTCTATACCTTACTGAGGTTGCACAGTTGCAAATTGGGGGAAGGAGTGTACCAGCTTAGGTGCACTGAGATTTCTGAATTTCAGACTACTAAATTTGCCAGTTCGGAATCTGACGTCTCACATAAGGTATGGGGCGCACCTGAATGATGCTTCCAGCATGAGTTCCCAATAATCCACTCCTTAATTTTCAACCTGATGATTCTTATCTCTCTTCTTATCTCTCTTTTTTGTAACAGTCTTTTCCACAACTTTTAAACTGAAACTTCCGAGATTCTATATGTCATTTAACTTGATTAGTTTCTGCATGCTTTTCATAAAACTGAGCTTATCAACCATCATCCTGTAGTCATTTTATTGACATATGCCCTTGATGAACAATAATATTTTGGAGTTTCATTTATTATGTTAGAACAGAGTTTTGCAATGTTTAGCTTTACTTCTAAACTACAAGATAGGTCAGTGCAGCTTAATAAAATAATCATAAATTTAATGGGTAGATAGACCTTGGATTGAATTCTAGCCTTGCCATATACCAGCTGTGACACAAGTTATTAAACCTCACTCTCCCTCGGTTTTTTCATATGTAAAGTGGTGGTAGTAATACTGATTTCTTATGTTATTAGGAAGACTGAACTAATGTATACAAAACAAAACAAATTGTAAATGCTCAACAAATTGGAGCAGCTACCACTTACTAGTGTCATTATTGCAGAAAAAATTTCAGGTATATATTTTAAAGCTGTATCATTTTTTCACTTTTATAGTTATAACACCATAATTCTAATGTTGGGGAAAAAAACTTACATTGTTTCTTTATGCTCATTATAATACTAATTCTGATTAACTATGACAATCCAACCTATATAAAGTGACTGTTACTTAAATTCAGTCTGTTTAGGAAAAATAATAAATATTTCATATTAGCTGTGAACTTCCATGAACAAAGTCTAGAATACTCACTGATATTAAGGTAAAATTCTGGGAGTATAGATGCCTTTTTCACATCAGAGAACTTCTAAAATAACAATCCTGAAATTTTTTATTAAGAAATAGTTTCTCTTATATAATGCCAAGCAGTCTTCTAAGCTCTGGAGATAAAATGTTAAAAGACAAATAACTTCCCGTATGATCTGGAGCTTACATTCTAGTTGTAAAAGGCAGAAAATGTATTAGCAAACAAATAAACCAACAGAGAATATCAGATTATGAGAGCTGGTAGAGAACCAAATATGATAATGGGATACAGAACATCCAGGTGGTTACTTGGATTAATGCTGGACAAAGACTATTTGGGGAGATGACAGGAAGGAAGTTCAGGGAAGGAGAACTCCAGGTGAGAGAACATCTTATATAAAGCCCTTAAGTGGGCAGAACTTGCAAATTCAGGAATAGGAAGAATGTCATTGGCTAAAGCAGTGAGAGAGTCAATGGGAGATGAAGTCAAAGATATTAGGTATTTGTAAGGGTATGGAAGTTTAGAATTTATTTTGATTATTGTAGAAAGCCAATGTGTCCATTTAGCAAAGGAAGTGACAGGAAATCACTCATGTAATAAAGATCACATGGCTAGTATGTAGGTAATGGAGGGGTGTGATTGGCAAGACTAAAAAGTAAAAATCCTCTCCACTGTTGGTTCCCATACCTACTTCCTGGTGCTAACCACTTATAAAAGGTTGATAATACCCCTAACCACACAAATGCATATTCACAGAGATATGTACAGGATTGGTGTGTGTGTGTATTTATAAAAACTATGGACTGAAGTATTGTCCTTTCCACTTTGACCTTTCATTAACTGTTCTGTCATTTACCTTTCATTTGTTTTACTGACTTTGTAGATGTATTTACTTTTATTATATGATATTCAAAATGTAAAATATGTAACACATATTAAATTGTGAAGCATTGTAATAAAATCAACACCTGTGAACTCATCATCTACCTTAGGAAATAGAATGTTTTCCATTTGTTTTTCTCTTCCTGGAACCTCTCCCTAACTCATCCCTGTGCTTCCCTACCAGAGACACTCTACTAACTTTGTTCTTCATTTCCTTGACTTATTTGAATAGTTTATTCTTCTTCAAAAAAGATGTTGCTTACTCTGCCTTTTAAAAAATCTTTCTTTAAAATGATATCTTACTGTAAATGCTCTTCTGTGACTTGCTTTTACTCACGCCCACATTCTAAGGCTCGTCTGGTTCATCCCATGAACATTTAAGTGCTGGCTCTGTGTCACACATACTATGTACTTTTCCTCTGCCTGTAATATTTTATCCTTTTCTCCTCTTCCTACTCAACTATTATTTGATATATTGCGGGTACTTGTTAATCTTCTAGATTAGGAGCCAGATGACTGGATTCAGATATTGTTTATGCACGTACTTGAATCTGTGATATTCAACATCTTAACCTCTAAACCTCAGTTTTCTGATGAATAAAAGAATACCTACCTCAAGGAATTCTTAGGAGGTTTCAATGAGTGAATACATGAAAAATATATAGCATAGAACATAGAATTAATAGAAATATTTGAATATAATATATTTAATATATATTTTTATATATACTCATATATAATAATTACCATGTACTAGGCATTATTTCAGGTGTGTGATACATCAATGAACAAAAAAATACAAAATTTCTGTTCTTCTAGACCTCACCCTAATGCAGACATTGGACATTAAGTATTAGACATTAGTGAGGGGTGTATAGCTCAGTGGTAGAGTGCAAGTTTAGAATGCACAAAGTCCTGGGTTCAATCCCCAGTACCTCCATCAAAAAAATTGGACGTTAAATATAAATATAAGAATTAAGTACATTATAATAATACAGAGTATCATAGAAGATAGTAATGATTCTAGGGTCAGAAATTGTAAAGTTGGGTGGATGGAGTACAGTTCTAAATAGGGTGATCTAGTGAGGTCTCCTTAAGGAGAAAATATTTGAGTAAAAATTAAAAGAGATGAAGGAGTTATTCATACCAGTATCTGGGAAAGGAGCACCCCAGACAGAAGAAACAATTGTGCAAAGCCTAAGGCAGAAGCATGCTTGGCATGTTAAGGAACAGCATGGAAACAGGTGTGGCTAGCCCAGGTAGGAGAGACTAACAGATGATAATAATAGAAGATAATAGAGGCAGTTCAAATAAATGTCACCTAACAACGATCATAATTCCATCAACTCTCAGTTGAGATGTCACTGCTTCAGTGCAGTGTTTGCAGATTTTCTAGACAAGGACATATTCCTTTATAATGTGCACTTAAGATGTCTCCAAAATTATGTAGTATAATAAACATTAACAAAAGCACACAAAATATAAGTGTATGGCACTGTGATTTATCACCCTTCCCCAGGTCGAATATTAGAATATTGGGAGTACCTCAGAAACCCTTTGACCTGTTCTCAATCATCCACCTCAAAACATAACCACTGTCTTAACTTTGAACAGCAGTTCTTGTTTTGCATGTATTTGGTACTTACTCAAAAGACATTATTCAGTACATATCCTTTTATGTTCTCCTTCTTTCCTCGGACATCTATATTGCTTTTTAATTTTCATTGCTGTATATTACTTGATAATTTATTCATCTCTTCAGCCATTAATAGTTATTTGGGTTCTTCACAGTTTTCAGTGACAATAAGTAATGCTTCTGTGGAGATTTGTGGGTACATGGACTTCTGCGTTATTTCTGTTGCTTAATATTTGATTAATCTGTCACTTACTGGTCTAGCAGTTCCAAGAAAGTAAAGGTGGTTTGTGTTTGCCTTTCCCCTCTGTATTTCCTAGATTAGTATTCGGCATGTGGTAGAAAGGAATTAATATTGTTAATTAACTAACTAATACAACAAATACAAGAGATTTGTCTCCAGTATTTCAGTTTGAAGTTTTGGAATGTTTTTCAGTAGAAACATTTTTCTAGTGCTCAAGGTCTAAATCCTGCTCTGGTTTTCTTATTATACTTTCATTAGTTTTGCTGTTTATGTATGTGTTTGCTGACCTATGTAACAATGTAGACAATATTTCTGAAGGATAAACTTGTCCCAAAATTTATAAAAGTAGTTGTCTAATATTTTAAGGTTAGATACTCCTGTTATTCAAAGAGTTCAAATATATTTGGACTATAACCCATTTGTGAGCTTGATTTCCCCATTGCTACTAGTAATAGTTGTTATAACTTTTTTATCTTTGGAAAAGCTTCTAAAAATATTTTGTTTCTTGGTCACAAGATTGTTAATACTCAATAAAATAGCAAAACAATAAACCAGAAAAAAAGCCCCCCAAAATGGAAAAATATTACACTGCTTTCTTGAATTATCCAACACTTAGAAAATTGAATTTGAGAATATATATAATGATGTAAGAATGTTCAGTTCTGTATAAAACTTCCTACTGTGAAGAAATGAATAAAGATGAATCGACTTCCTTTATCTCCTTCAAAAGAAAGAAAAGTCAAGATACTATGTAACCTGTAAAATTACATTGGTCTTCTTACAAAATTTATTGAAAATGTTGAGTTTAGTAGCATTTGGGTAGTAATCCGTGTTCTTTTCTTACCAAACTACTTCTCGCAAGATTCTGATTTCTTAAGCTAAATCTTTTGTTAATAAAAATGACAATTTAATGCATAAATATCCCATTCCCATAAAAGTTACAATGAAAATAATTAGTTTTACTTTAGAAATTACAATTATTAAATTCTGTCTAGAACACATTTTTATGTATCTTAAACATATTTAAAGAAGGATAGTACATTACATTTATTCCTTTTAAAGAGCTGTAATTATTTCTGGTATAAGCATTTAAGAATACTCTCAATGAGAACCAGTTATCATCATTAATTTAGTTTCTGATATTCTCATGCTACTCTATTACAAGCATGTAGAAGTTGTATATTTGCCAGATGCCAGACATCTAGGTCTCCTCTAACTATAACAGAAACAAAAAAGAGTAATTTGTGTGAAAATTCACCGCATGGTGAGTTCATTTCCTTTTTTCCTTTTCCCCATCCAGAGCCGAATTCGTAGAATGTGGAATGACACGGTCCGAAAGCAGTCAGAGTCTTCCTTCATTACTGGAGATATAAACAGTTCAGCGTCACTCAACAGAGGTAATTAGAAATGATTGTTCCTACTTATTCTTTTTGTGATTACTTCAAGAAGTTCTTAAATGCATTGCTTTATTTTTAACTTCTGGACCTTGTTCCATGTGATAGGAATTTTGCAGGAGTATAAAACCTAGTTGAGTGTAGCAGTGAGTCTCATTATTCATAAGTCTTTCTTTTTCAATCCTGAATTTTCAGGAAATCTTTTCTAAAGAGAAGTGTAAAAACGAGCAACTTTTTTCTTTAGTCATCTGCCACCGCTATAAACCGGTGAGCTGTCAGGCCTCATTGAAAGCAGTGGAAGTGGGCAATTATGTGGCTGTATAGTCCGCTGAGCATCGTAGAGTTCCACATTGTCCCAGGTACAGAGCAATTTCACAGTCTTTGTGGAAGCAAAATTATACTGTCTAGTACATACTTCAGGCAACCTGTGTATTGGGGGAAAAACCACATCTAATCTTAATATCAAAAAGACTTGTCCAGACAATATTGGATATTTAAAGATACAGGAGAAGAAAACATATAAATGATTTTTTTGGTGTGTATGTACTGCTAGTTAAAATGCTTCTAGGGGCATCATTTAGATCTTGCAAATGAAATTTCCTAATGTACTATTTTGTTTGTGGTTGATTTTTTTATTCTCTCTCTCTCCTCCCTTCCTCTAGCACCTACCAGCATGTGTGTTTGTGTGATTAGAATTAAATTGGCTGCTATAAAAATGAGTTGATACAATATTTGTGGAAAGCTGGAGTACACTACAGTCAGTGCTCAGAAATCTTTAGAATACAGTTTTATCTGGAGGTGGGGGGTGGTGTTTGTATGAGCATATGCTAATCCCAGTGTCCTAAGAGAGAGTTTTTTAATGTATATATTCAGTTGTTACTTTTATGATCAACATCGTTTTTTTTCCTTACCTCCAAACTAGAATTATTTGTTTGTTTTAAACTTGTTTCTGTCAGCTTTTTGTTATACTGAATGCTACTTAGAAACCAAATAATTTAACAATTACAACTTTGATATAGGGATTCACCCACTTATCCATATTACGTATAATCTTGATTGGCTTTCGTACGTTATTTGTGGCAGTGATGTAGTAACTATAATCTAGTGTCGATGCTAACTTGTCTATATCACTTTTGCTTAAGTAAGAAGAGTGAGTGCAAATATTTCTCCACATATGAAGAAAATACATTAAAATAAAACAGTTACCTTCTTGTACTTTGTTTCATTTTTAGTTTGTTTTCAATAATTTCTCTCAAGTATTCTTCTCTTGTAAAGTTTTTTTTTAATGGTTAGTTTGTGAAAATTTATTTAAATATGAATACTCAACTTTTTTGACATACTTTCCAAATCATAGACAACAAATTGCTTACAAATGCTTCCAATGTTTAGGAATTCATTTTCTTTCACACTGACAGATTTTCTTTTTTCTTTAAATAATCTCATACATAGGAAATTTTCAGTATGTTCCTAGAAAACTATTCTCATTAATAGGATTTATTATTGGAAGTATCTTGCATCTAATGATCACAGCAACCATAGAATAAGAGTTTAAACAAAAGATGAAAAAAATATGATTTTAATGATGCAGTTTATTTGCCTACTGTGAAGATGGAGAAAATATGTAAAATAACTACTTGGTCTAGCATTATGATTTATGTAAATTTATCTAAATTTATATAAACTTAGCAAGGTATGTAGCTTTATTAAAAACTATTTTAAATGAATAATTTTTATGACCTTGATTTTAAGGTCGGTCACATTATGTAACATTGCAGTGTTCTTTTTAGTTCCTTCTCAAAAATTTCATCAACTTGGAATATGTGATATGTGGATGAATAGGTCAGTTTGAAATAGATTTAAATAAAATAGTGTACTTTATATTGTCTGATCATATGTTTAAATGCTTTTAAAAATCTTTAGCTTTAAAAGGTATTTCTTAAAGTTATTGAAGAAAGGGTATAAAAATTTCTTGTAACATCCAACAAGTTATTTTAATGATAGCTTAGGGGAGGGTTTAAATTGAATTTATGATTTGGAGTATGTCCATGCAGTGATCTTGTCCTTCAGGATATAGATTCTTCCTTTCACATGGTGACTTTAATGGTGATAGACATCACAGTGGTTTTCCTGATCTCCTACATTAATTTCCCAGTTCCCCCAAGTCAGTAACTCCTCATTTTATTCTCATCTCATTATTTTTTATCTTAGATGAGTGCCGTACTTTAAAATTTTATTTCTTCATATTATATCTCTAAAACTAGTCCTTAACCTCCTTCTTTAATCTTGTCTTATTTCCCAGGGTCCTATCTTCCCTGCATTCAGGCGTGTGTATCATATTTAGGTAGGTGGCATCCAAGATTCACCTTTCCAGATAAACTTCAGTCACCTCAGCAACATAATTATTCACATCTATTTATTCAAAAGACTATATTCTCTATTATTCAAATAAAATCTTTAGGCATTGCATTTTTACATCATCATATATTCTAACTTCCCATTCATTCTTAGTTTCTTAAAGCTGGAATATTTTTATTTAATTCAAACTCCATTTTCTTTTTTTTCTAAGTTAGATATATTAAATCTCATGTTTGTCTTTGGAATACTTCCGGTCTTCGAAAAATATAAGAATTTATCTAAAAATTAGTCCTATTTTCACTTTAGGGTTTCTTTCCTATTCATACCACTGCCTAATTCATCAAAAGAATAATTATTTTAAAATTCTGTATGTCTTATCATCTATTCTTCCAAATAAGAATCCATCATTGTCATCTTTGGGATTCATTAAGAATAAAGCATCCACCATACAGTGCAGAAATCCGTCTCAATAGTTTTTATTTTTTTTTAATCATCTCTAATATTCTGTTCTTGAACCAACTTGTTGCATCCTGTGTGTCAGATAACTTGTTTAGATATCCCAGTGTGATTAACTTGGTTACTATTGAAATTTTTCTCCTTGGAATCAAGCAAGACCTTGGAAGATTTATCGATAATTTTCAACTCATGTAACCATTCTTACATATTCTCTTTGAAACTTTGTTATTTGATCACCTCATCTCTTTAAAACCTTTTATTACATTTGTCCTTTGAATATCTATAGTTATGAAGATGTTTCCAAGTGTTCCCTGTACATTTGAAAATATTTTTCTTCTGTTGACTTGCTTGCTCCAATGCTACACACTTATGCAAATCCAGAGTTCTCTGGAGCCAATACCCATAAACCCAGGACTCCCAACCATCAAGTTTACTTCACCTGTGCCACTGTATACACAGGTAGGAGGTTTTTGAGAGCCTTAAGGTGATGGTTCATTACAGAGGGTTTCAAGGAAAGTTAACTCTAATTCAAACCCAAGTTTCACAAACGCCACAGAAAGATTTGTTTATTTAAATACACACTGTTTACACATACCTTGATGTCAGTCCTCAATCCCCAAGCTCCTCCCAGGCCACTGGAAATCTAATCCAAATTTCTAGTAGCTTCAACTTCCTAGTGATAGTAGAAACAATTCGTAGCTATAGTAATCTTTCCCACCTGTATCTCCTACCCATAATCCCTGCTGGCTAAACCACATTCTGAGTCATTTAGGTTAACGATACCTGTAAAACTTGAGTTTGATCCCAAAGTGAAGCATTTGGGGAGACATTTCTCTGGTGGTTCCGTTCATTGTTATACACATTTCCACTCTTTTTGCAGATTTATATAGAAATTGGGATACTTTCTGTAATTAAATTTTATTAGACTTTATCATCATGAATAATGTAATTGCATTTCCCATTTTTTTTAATTTAATAAATTCAACTGACATCAGAAATTTCAGTTTAAGTCAAATTTTGCTAGGTAGCTTCTACAAATATGGTATTGTTGTATGAATTGCAGAAAGATGCCTCTTCCCCCCCTCGCCCCCACCCCAAGCTGTACATTGCAAAAATGTGCCCCATCCGGGTGGCAGAACTGGCAAAAAGACACTTCTCCTTCTGAAACTATAACTTGGCTAGCATTGTGAGTTTTTATTTACCCCTGCCTCCAATCCTCGTTCTCATCAACCTCCCACACAAATTAATGCAACACAGATCTTTATACATGGAGAATTGATCTGCAAAGCTATATATATTTAAGCCAAATTTAAGTGTTACATGACAGAATAATGTCTGATTTGTAGGTGTGTAGCACTTATTTGTTAATACTGACAGATTCTCCTTTCAAGGTTCAGATTTATGTTAATCTACGCATGCATTCTCAGTAAATTTAAATAATTAGCAAAATTATGGTGGCCTATGGCAATCTTGTCATAATTTTTAAGGGTAAATTTTAGTTCTCAGCGGCACAACTGTCTACTGAAAGTTGACCTCAACTGTTAGGAGCGTTGTTGATACAAAGGAGAAAAGTGCCATCAAATAGACGTTTGCAAATAGTCGAGTTACTTGTTGCAGTTTTGCCTAGCAGTTTTGTGAATGGAGTTTGGTAGATTGCTCAACTTCTCAGTGTCTGTGCAATAGAGATATAAATAGTACCCCATTCAGAGGGACCTTGAGTGGGCTGAGTTAGTATATGCTAATTGCTTACAACAGTGCCAGGAATATAATAAGTACTATTATTATTATTATTATTTTATTCAGAAGTTCACTTATATTTTCTAACAAAGAAAACTGGTCCTTGGCAGTGATTTCAAGTAATCGGGTATTAAAATTCATCTTTCCTACTGAAGATTTCCTTTCCTTTTTTATTTTCTGCTAATAGGTGGGAGGAATGATGTGGTTACCTGAATGTCAAAAGAAATAATAATTTACCTAAGATGATGTTCCCCTTGAGGCTAACAAAAAGAAATAAACTAATAAGACTTGAATTGTCTCTTTTAAATTAGAAATTAACTGCAAATTACATCTGCCTAGTTGTACTTCCACTTTTGATTTATAACTATACTTCAGCGTTGAAGAAATAAAAGTAAAATACTTCTTCTCCTTACCTGAGAGAACAATATAAGCAGACACTGGCTTCCTTTCCTCCAAGCCCCATCCTACCGCTTCAGAAGCATAGCGAGCACTAGTTCAATTCAGACAGCCGTGCTGAACACCCCGCTGTGTAGCAGAATAGGGATGTGATCCCTTCATTCCTTTTTTAAACTCATGTCTTCCCAGAGCCTGTATTGTCTTTCCCAGGAGGATGGTCACTGGGGCAGAAGAAACTTCACAGTAAATCACCTGCCATCTCATTGATATTCAGGCTACTAAACATAGTTTGGTTTTATGTTTGTAAGGAAAAATACAAATGAAAAGTGTAAGTGGTGTTTCACTGCAATTAATGATTCTGTGAATTAAAGCTACTAAGGTGAACACTCATACTCATTCACTCCACCTTGTTAATGCCAGTAAATATAATTTGACTTATATGCATAAAATATATCATATCTCCCCCAAAACCTTGCTGTTTTGAATGATTGTAAAATCATTGGTTGTAATAGAAACCAGATCCTGATATAATCTGACATCTATTTGTGGAATTTTAGAAACAGTTAGTTAATGATATGCCTAAGAATAGTTGCATGACTAACAAATTAGGCTAGCCTGTGTAACAAATTACTTTTTGTTATGAACAAGTATTGCAATGATATGAGTGCAAATATAAGAAGTATCCTATGGCATGGACACGTTTTTCATTTGAGATTCACCTTTGTGTTCTTTATATTCTTCATTGTAAATGAGGCAACAGTATTTTCTGTGTTAATTTCTTTCCTTTGATGTGTCCTCAATAAAGACATAATCAGAAAATGTACAATAAAATAAGGAACTCCTCTGTTTTAGGAAAATCAGTTTTATACACAAAAGCAAAATATGTACAAATTTTAAAAGTGAAATGCTGCGTCAAATAGATAATTAAACACTGCTATTAATGTCCTGATTCCCAACTCAAGGAGACCAAATAATTTTCAGAATGAACTCTTCTTGCAAAATGAAATATATTAAACACTGATTTTTAGTCAGTCAGGGGGAAATGTTCTTGCTATAAGTTATTAGCAAGAACTGAAAAAGAAAAACTGAAAATGTTTGCCCTAGTAAGACCTTTTTATGTTTTGCTTCTAACTTTGTCTCTTTGTTACGAATTCTTCAAATCATTCAACCTCTGACAGCCAACTATACAATAGTAAACATTCTTTTAATTTATTATTATTATTATAGCTTTCAAAGATCCCTTCACAAAGAGGGCTATTTATGTTGAGTAGGTTCCTCACTTTTATGGTTTATTATTCTATTGCCCTTATTGCTTTGTATATAGTTAACAGTATCTCTTACCTCTTTATTCAAAATCAAACAAACCATAGTGAGATACTTTGATAACTTCTAAATATAGTGCTATAGAACATTTCCAGTTAGTTTTGGAATATTACTTTTGCTTTGTATAGGTTGCTGAGGATGTAATTCTAAACAGCATCTTTTTTTGAGAACTAAATGTGGATACTCCAGCTTATCTTCAGAAATGACTGGTATTCTTTTCTCTGATAGGACAATATGCCTCTTTATAATCTTGATCAGTTTGTGATGTTATTTTGTTATCCATTATCTTATGTCCATGAAGAACCTGGGTTTCTTGGTAGCTTGTCCAAAATCATATGCTTAATAAAGATGAAATCTAGATTCTGAACAAGATCTTTCTGATCAAAAAGCCCTACTTACAGTAATAAAAATATTCACTCTTTTCTTATAATGATAGTTTTTCATGAAGCTTGCTGAAGATTAGAATAAGGATATTTTCCAAGAATGTATTTCAGAGTGATTTTTATCACCTTATATAGAAATAAGATATTCTTAAAGCACAATTATTCACATCTTTATTTCTTAATTTCCTTGATGTGCTATTCATTTCTTTCTACTTTATTTTCTTCAAAGTATAGTTCTTTAGTCTGGATCCATCCTATTCATTTAGGGAAAGGAAAGCTTTAGAATATTCTGAATATATGGGGAGATAATTGACCAGTTACATTTCTTTTACAAAGCTATTCATTATGGAATAGGCTGAATATACTATACATAACTGTCCAATTGTGGGACTTAAGTTGCAAGAATTTTGTAATCCTTCTTCTCTGCTGGAAGTTCCCAAATACCAAAAGACTCAAGATGTTTTATTAGATACTTTAATCTTGAATTTTCCATTTTTTGTATTTTAGTAAAAGGATGAACATTTTGGTCACAGCAAAGATTGTGTTAAAAATTCAGGTATATAGCTTTTGCCTGTAATCATTTAGTAATAGAACCAAAGATACAACTTTCCAAAAATCTTTGTGCTCCTGAATTTCATATTCCTTGAAACTGTCTTCTCTCCGGACAATGTAATAATGCCTCAAACAAGTAGGAAATCTATTTGAGTTGACTTCAAATAGGTAGCGATAATATTATAAATTAAACTTATTACTTTTATATGCCACTTCCAGTTTTAATAAAAACTATGAAATGTCTTATATTCAAAATTTAGAAACAAGCAAAACCAGACTGTACGTCTCACTTGGAAAAATATTCCTACTGTATTACAGACATAAAGGTTGTGATGATATAAATACAGTATATAATATAAAAAGTTGACTAACAGAGAAATCACTTTTTGAAATTATTTTTTTCTAAGAAATAGATTATATTAACCTGTATCTTATATCTTGAAAGTGAAAGTATCCCTATTGGGAAAAAAGGATACTTAAGTTGCCCTCACTGGTAACTGTGTAGTATCCAAGTAAAACAGCCCCTGCTGGAGGCTTGCACTTGCATAGTTCAACCTTACATACTGCACACCATGTAAAAGTAAGTGTTTATGTGATACCGTCCTATGATCTCCATAATAGGTTTTCCTCATAATTTATTATTGTAAGGAGTGTGGGTGCTTCAAAAACTAGGACAAGTTACCACCACATTCATAGAAAGTAATTTACAACCTCAGAAAATCACCGGAGAATTAAGAAGGATTTAGGATGATATACAGATTGAAGGAAGAGAATTAGTCTTGATGTAGAAAAATAGAAACAGTATGTTTCCTGAAACAACCTCAGTCTAAACAGAACAGAGCTGATTATGATTACATGACAAAATAAGCCTTCTCTGAACAGCATCATCAAGACTTTTTATTCATAGATACCTTGTTTTAATTCATACCTACTTTTCTCAGGCATACTTTTTTCAAATAAAGTTTCGAATTTTAAATTCAGATTTTAGCCAGGATAGACTTTCTGCATGTGAGTTCATATAATTTGCACAATATAAGAAAATATGCCAATACAGGGCAGAGAATTATGCAGAAAATTTTATTTTCTTCAAATTGGTAAAATATTTTATATGTTTAAATAGTTATTATAATTTATTTGTTCTGAGGTTTCTTTTATTCAGCAGAAATGCAAACCAGTATGTGATTTACAAATAAATAAAGCTGTGGGAATGCCTACATACCACATACTACATACTAATTCTTACTGAAAAGAACTGTGGTTTACTTCCATTTATCCTGTGGTTAAGTGCATGGCCCATTATCTTTAGGCTCAGTATTCTTTGTTTTGAGTACTATACCAATGTATTTTAAATGCCCAAGTTAAAAGCACACAGAAATACATGCCTTTGAACACAAAAGATGAGTTTTCCAGATGAATGACTGAGTAGTATAGTTCATCATTTCCACTGTAGACCAACCACCTCCTATATTGTGAAGCAAAGATTCATCGAGAATTCTGAGTTGCAATCCACAGTCAGAAAACCAAAGATCTCTGAGCAGCTCTGTAATTATGGAAAAAAAACAACAGTGAATATCTAATGGCATCAGTTTCTTCATACACAACGCAACTGGATTGTGTTGAATTTCATGGCAAAAAAAAATGTGTGTGTGTGTGTGTATAAAATACTTTAAAGATTAGAAAAAATATATCTTAGATTTTAGGCTAAAGAAGGAATTCTTAAAAAACAAAATAACAAAATAAGAAAGATCATAAAGTGTAAGAAAACTACAGAAAAGATTCTTATCTCAAAATTTAAACAGTACTCAAAACAGGTTAGCTACTGGAAGGAAGTAAAACAACACGTGTAACAAAATGTTAGTGACTACATTGTACAAAGAATGTCTACAAATCAATAAATAAAATTCAGTAACCTAAAATATATCTGGGCAACAGATAGGAACAGGCAATTCACAGAATGGGAAACCCTTACAGCCAATAAACAAACGAAAAGTTACACCATCTCTCTGGTAGTCAGGAAAATGCAAAGTGTAACAGTAATATGAGATGTTTCATACTCAGTCAAATTGGCAAAATCAGTCTGACAATAACAAGCCCTAGTGAGAATTTAAGAAATAGACACTGTCTGTGGAAGTGTGAAGTGATACAAACACATTTGATAGCATTTTGGCAATACATTGTAAATTGAAAACGTGGACAACATATGACCCAGTAATTTGACTTGTAAGTATTGATTGTAGAAAAACTCATGTATCTAGGCAAGAAGACACGTATAAAGCCAATTAGTGCAAAATAAGAGAGAATAGAATAGGTAATTTGTAGGGTTCCCAATTCTAAAGCTCGGAATTTATATATTAAAATACAGGCAATACCTCTGCATCCAGAATATTTTGTTTTATACTGAGCTAACAATAATCCAGTCTGTACTCTGGAGAAAAGTTGTCATTGAAACCCATATTAGTATATTCCCAGCGAATGAATTAGCTATTAAAAGAAGCTAAAGTATCTCTGAACCATTTGAAAGAAATTTAATAGGCAGGTTGATTAAAATTTAATAGCAAACTTGTTGGCTATTAAAAGTGCACAGTGTGATAAATCAAGATGTCAGCTCTTCAATTTATGACTTTAGAAAAAAAATGATGAAAGAGCTCTTGGCTTTCAATAAAACATTTCTTCTTTAACACTTTGTAATTTCATTAATTGTGTGGATAAAAGCAGTAAAAATATAAAAGTATGGTTTCTGTGGCTTTAAAATTTGTTTCATATAACTTTTAAGGATAGCATGCAGTTTTTTTAGTTTTATTTTTTATTATAAACAACTTAGTCCTGATTAATATGGCTGTCTCTGTTTTATAAAGTAGCCCTTTAAATTGAGCTAATCATTGCTTACACTCTCTGTAGACTGCGTGTGTGTTGAAATTGTTTTGTTACACAGAAAAGCAAAAAATAGGAAACAAAATATTTAAAATAGAAAATACCTATTGGATCAGTTCTCCATAGTTCTAGAAGTCTCTTTTCTCTATTTACTTTTATTTTTCTTTATTTATATTATGTAAATTAACACATGAATATGAAAATAAAATAATTGGACATTACAGAAAAGCATATGAGAAAAAGTAATACACTTCTATTAAGTCTCTAGTAAAATTTTGCTGAAACATATTTTTGGAAGAAGATGATTAAAAATATGTTTGAGAATCACTGATTTAAATGTGTTTAAGTAAAACTACCAAAGCCATGTGTGACATTGAATAAATTATGAGCGTCTCTGGACCTGTGTTTCTTTATGTATTGAGTGATGATAGTAGAGCAGACAATTTTAGAATCTTATTTTGTTGTAAATTCTGAGCTATAGCCTTCCTCCATTGTGTTATATTGCAATTGATTAGGTGATACTTATATATCTAAAATATTTTGACTACTTTTGATTCACTTTTTCCTCTTTTCTTATTTATAATTACTTACTAAAGAAAGAGATACATCTTTTTTCCTTTATACCACTTTTCTTAACTCTTTGAAAAAGAAATAAAAGCCACAGAATCCTTTCACCAGAAAGAAATGAAGGGGTGTGTGTGTGTCTGTGTGTGTCTGTGTGTTTGTGCACAACTGAGCGCACATAGACCTAAAGCATTTTACACACAATTTTAAGGGTTCCACAGTTTCATAGACACCATCTCCTGTGAAAGACTCCTTGCCTTATACTGAAGTTAGTATTATTATTCTATAGAAAATACCATCGTACATGAAACTATTTTTACTTGTACAAAATGAACTCTCCATTTGGGGCCAAAATTAATGTCTGAAGGCAGAAGCGCAAAGGCATCACTCAGTTGTAACTCTGCTTTGTATATAACTCTGACTTGCATACATCAGCCAACATATATAGTGGAAATGACTTCATAAAAGAAAAATATGTCAAACCAAGGGAGAGAGAACGATAAGGGAATTGAATGGAGGATGAGGCACATTAAGGAAGAGAGAATCATCTGGGTAAAACTCGTTTTTGAAATAAAATAAACAGAACACTTACCATTCTATATATTTATACATTAGAATTTGAAAATTGAGGTGTATTGGCACATGATTGTTAAAGTATGCTTGTATTCAGTTGTTTCATTAGATCGCCATTAGATCTTGAATTATAAAACATCGCCCGTTTAATATGATCGAATAAGAATGTAAGTACATTTTTTAAAAAATGAAGTGTGGGGCAAAGCAGCATGACATTTCAGTTTATTTTAAGAGCTTTTCCGTATACTTTTGTTAGCCTGCTGTCAAGAAGAAATGGTGTTTGAATTAAGTTTCTGAATGATACAATATAGATTCAAGTGAGATCCAGCTCTCATCTTTTTCAAATCTGTTCTTCACAATTTCAAAGCACACAGATCTGCTGTAGATTTTCAGTCCTCAATCACATGTATCACACTGAACTGGCCTAGGCAGTGCTGTCATTCAGGGAGTCCCAGTAGTCATAAACACCTGTTTGATTTTCAAAATGAAAGAAATGTAACAGTTTTGTGGTAAAACTATACGTTTGAAAAGAGGATACTCATTATTCCATTCAAATTTCTTTCATTCACAAACTTATATCAACCTCAATCTTCAGATGTAAGGTTAAAAAAAGAGAATAAAAGAACCTCTTTTTAAAATGACTCTCTCTTTGATTTTATACTTAATCTTTTTCAGTAGCTTAAAAGTCTGATTTACAAAAATTTGTCAGAAAAACTTCCCTAAGTTTTTCAGTATGTAATATGAAAATTCTGTTTGTTTTCTATCACGCTTTCGCCAGAAATAAAGATTTTGTTCTTGGTCCTCTGTTGACAGCCTTGTTGATGATTCACATATGCTGAAATTCAATGTTAATTCTTTTTCCATGCTTTTATTAAAGAGCTAACCCTTGTTTCTGATAGCAAATAAGCAGGTTGACTAGACTGTAGCCAGGATTTTGAGAGTCAAGGAATTAGATAACATCTATTTTTACCTAGCCATCTTGAGCTTTTTTACCCTATTTGAGTTTTTTATTTTGAGTCATGGCAGGTTGTGTTGTTTTTTCCCCTCTAATTATTATCTGCAGCTAGTATTCAGGTAGCATTTTGTATTTCCAAATAGTTATATGAGTATTTATCTTTGCTTTAAAAGTTTCAGTGTTATGGTCCTTGGCATAGTGTTAGAAGAATGTAAATCACGTTAGGTATTAGACAAATGGCTCTCTTTAAAAATTTACTCAAATTATAAAACTGCTCATAATTGATAAAATAACTTGGTTTTAGTTTTCGTATTTTCAAAATGCTGTAGATGTCACATAAATTTTTTTATTAATTAAGCAAATAATTATTGAGCTCTAAGAACTGTTCTAAACATGTGGTATAGAACAGTGAAAAAATCCTATGTATTCCCTGTTTTCCTGGGGTTTACATCCCAGTGACATTGGTACATAAATGTTCTTTTCACATACATTGCGCTGTAACAATCTTCCCCTTCTACTTACCCACCAACGTCAACTTATTTGTGTCTTCAGACTGACTAACCAGTAAGCTTAACTATTCAGCTGAAAAGCTGTGACAGATGGTCTGTAAACACTGATCTTCTGAGAAGTCTTCAGCAATTTCACAGCTATTAGAAGGGAACTTAACAAATCAGAAGTTAGTTGGAGGGAAGAGGAAGAGACAGGATGGACAGAACCTTGGAAAATCGTATCAGAATTCAAAGTGACCCGAGTAAATTGGAGAGACAACCAGAAGCAAACAGAATAGACTTGGGCAAACGACAAGTGAAATGCAGTGCAGCTACAGGGAAAAGACAAAAGTGTGCACTTAAAAGGTGAAGGAGGACAGGTTCTTTTCAGGTTTTAGATAAGAAATCTAGGCATTGGCAACAATTGGGGTTTTTTTTAAGCACAGTCATTGCTGTCTTTCAGAAGTATAACTGAAATGCCTAAATGTGAGTGGATACTGTAGGTAACACCTTCTAGGAAAATTGTACTTGTTTGGAATGGCGACAGGAAAAATGGCCTCTTGGGGTCACTCCAAGCCATGACTGTCCATAAAAAAGTATTAACTTTTTACACTGAGTGAATCAAAGGAGAGATAATTGTTCGATTATTCAGACATCTCCTTCATTCTTTCAAACCGGCAAACCCATAGAGCTTATTCATAACCTTATACTCTTTGCAAAATATTAATCAGCAAACTCCACATCCTATTCTGTAGTTCCTGTTACTGGGCCCTCACCTGTGTTATAAATCTCCACTTTTAGGACTAAAGTTAGTTTCAGTGTTGCTAGTTACATTGGTTTCAAATGGTACAGGAGGAATAAAAATGAATGATAGTAAGAAAGCAACTTAATTTAAATGGTGATTCTTTTTCTGTCATGAAAAAAAGATAAAGAGGAAATTGGTTTTATTGTTATGTTTAAACAATTTTATGTTTATATGTTTTTAGGTTTAACAGCAGGTGGTTCTCCAATCAGGTCACTCAGTACAACTGTGTATTATTAGTACAGCAGCACTAATTCTGATACAAATGGCTGATTCTGGATTGCATGCGATCTGAGGAAGCAACTTACCAGAGCCACATGACAGAGAGTGAATATTGTTCCATTTCACCAATATTGTGTCATAATACAGCCATAAACTAATCCATTTCTATTGTTGCTGGCCTTTCCAGCCTAGCAGAAATTAATGATAAATAAGTGAACTTTAAAACTGTCTTCCTACATTAGTAGGTTTCACTGATTAAAGGGCTTTCAAGTACATTCAAAAATTAGAAAAACACTAGGAAAAACTGAAAAGGAACTTTATGTTAGGAAAGTATAACCACATAGATTATACAAATTTGGAAAGCTTCATTAGAATACCATTATGGAACTCCATTTTTGTATGATTAAACTTCTTTTTGTTCTTATATTATTTGCTTTTTAATAACCTAAATGCTAAGCAGAAACCAAAATATTGAATCACCTGCTTCTTGCTTACGCTTGATTCTTCCCAACTCAATTGTTTCCTTATGCTAAATTATAGGTCATTTTTTAAGTTAAATTATTTTATCATTTATTTTTTAAATTGAGATAAATTGACATATAACATTATGTTAGTTTTGGGTACATAGCATAACTCAGTGTTTGTATATATTGTGAAATGGTCACCACAATGAGTCTCGTTAACATTCATCACCATAGCTAGTTATATATTTTTTTCTTTTGATGAGAACTTGTAAGCAGATCATCTTCTTCTACATCAGCATAGGAAAAAAACAAAAGAATGTTTTCTTTCATAAGCTATATGAAGCAAGGAGGAATGTGGTTTGCCATCTTACCAGCCTGCTGTTTGTTTTCCAATTAGTTCAAATTAAATAATGTGTAGAAATGAAGAAGAGTGTGTGGAGATACAGTTGTGAGTCCCAGCCATAAAGATCTTATTCTTACTTGGTCTGGGAGGGAGTGTAAAGAATTTGAGCAATTTTATATTTTTAAGGTTTTACCCCAGTTCATTTTAAGTTGCTCACACCTTTCATTTTCTATTTAAGTGCTTATTTACAGTAACTTTAGAAAGGAATTACTTGTCTTAGAAGACCAGCTTCCCCTTTTCACTTGAAAAAAGGCCACAAAAACAAATAGTAGGTAGCAAGTATGATTTACGGTGTTTTGCTTTTTAAACATGTTGTGCCAAGCAAATCCTGTCTCAAACAATTAGTGTTAAAGATGCTCTATAACAACAATATCCATATTTAAGATTTTCAGTATTTGTTTCTTATCGGAAAGGCACTATAGCCAACTCTTTCTAGCTTTTGCTACTAATGTACTATATATTTAATTCATCAGTGGGAAATAATATCCTGATATACCCATTGATATGATAAATTCAAGTTCAGTCATGTCACCATGTAAAGACGTTTAAATATATATGATGTACAATTTCAGCAAATATTCATTGATCACATAGTAAGTGAAAACTTCTGTGATGGCTCTATGCTAGTTCTTTGCAGAATGTGTAGGATGAAAACATGTATGGCATATTTCCTGAAAGAACTGAAACATTCTAGTTCTAGAGATTTAACAAGCTTTAAAATTGTCCTTTAAACAAGAGTTCAGGTTCCCAAGTTTGAGGTTAAAATGTTTATGACACTTAATTTAGAGCCATGATTAAGAAAAAATTTAAATTGCCAAGGCAAAGTTTTCCCTTTTCATTTTTTTTAACATTTCTATGAGTCACGAAATGTTTTTGCTTTACTCATTCAATATAAATTACTTGTTACTTTGAAATAATTGTAGCTTCACTTGCAATTGTATGAAATCATGTACCTTTTACCCTGTTTCCCTCAATAATATCTTGTAAAACTACACTACAGTGTCACAGCCAGAATATTGACTTGATACAACCCACTAACTTTGTTCGTATCTTCAATTTTATTTATATTTAATTGTATTTGTGTTTGTTTGTGTTTATGTGTGTGTGTGTTTAGTTCAGTACAACTCTATCACAAGAGCAGGTTTGTGTATACAGCACCATAGACAAGATAAGAGTAGTTTCATCATCACAGGATGCCTCATGTTACCCTTTTATGACCATCCCACTCCCCTCCTCTTTGCATTTTTAAACCCTGGCAACCACTGATCTGTTCTCCATTACTGTAATTCTGTCATTTCAAGAATGTTTTATATATATATATATATATATATATACATATATACATACACACACACACATACACATATACATATATATATGGAATAATTCAGTATATAACCTTTTGAATTGTCTCTTTTACTCAGTATAATTCTCTAGAAATTCATCCAGGTTATTTTATGTGTATTGATAGTTGTTCCTTTTTATTGCTGAGTAGTATTCCATAGTATGGATGTGCCACAGGCTATTTAACCATCCACCAGTTGAAAGACATCTGTGCTTTTTCTCATTAGGGGCTATTACAAACAAAGCTGCCTTGAACATTCATGTATAGATTTTTGTGTGATCATAAATTTCCAGTTCTCTGGGATAAATGTCCAAAAGTACAGTTGCTGGGTGGTATTGGTAATTGCACACTTAGTTTTATAAGAAACGGACAAAGTGTTTTTCAGAGTAGCTGTACCATCTCATATTTCCAACAGCAAAGTATGAGTGATCCTGTTTGTCTTCATCCATGCCAGCATTTCATGTCATCATAATTTTTATTTTAAGTGTGTAATGATATCTCACTATGGTTTTAATCTGTATTTCCTTCATGGCTAATAATAGTTCTTTTCATGAGCTTATTTGCCACCTGTATACCCTCTTCCATGAAATGTCTGTTTATACCTTTGGCCCATTTTCTAATTGTTTTTTCTAATTGTTTTGTTTGTTGTTGATTGTCTCTTTTTTACTGTTGACTTCTGCGAGTTCTCCGAAGTCCCAAGTATCCAAAATATTAGTCCTTTGTTTAATTACAAAAATTTATAAATTTTTCTGCAAATATTTTCTCCTGTTATATATGTTATATTTTCATTCTCTAATATATATATTTAAATTAACATTACCTGCTATTTCAGTCTATCCCTATACAGTTTGTGTTTTCCTTTCTGCAGTCATTTTTCTTTTCTTTATTATCTAACAGAAATTCACATTCTGTCTATCATTTCCATACAGTGCCTAGTTATACTTAATAGAGCTGTTTTTCTAAATGTTTTGGGTTTTTTTTTTGTTAAATGGCTTGGGAGGGTGGAAGATTGTAATGCATACTGATAGTATGTTAGACCCTAAGTATATCTGTTCATAAGGAGATGAAAGAGTTAAATTTTGTTCCTTTGCTATGCCAAAGTTCAAACAACCAGTTGGAAAATGGAAAATGGAATTATATATATTGCTTGATACCATGAAGTTAATATTTTATTTAAAATATTTAAAGGTAATATCCCCATGATTATTTTATCAGTCTTGTAAGTTCACCTAATTAGTATGCTTACTATGGTGTACTAATAAGAGTGATTATATTTTATTTCATTTCAATTTTAAAAATTTCCCTTCATAGAATTTTAAGAAATGTCAAAATCTTCTGTTGTGTCAACAACTGCTCTCCAAATGAGTGTTTTATCATAAATGTTGCCTTTTATTGTTTTCATTGAAAACAACCCAATGGTTTCTGTGATTGAGGGAATGTTTTGTTTAATCTTAGCTTTTCTTTTTGTGTTTTAAACTTTTTTTTCAGCTTTTGTTTTGTGCTTTGTGTTTTGTTTGTATGGGAGACTGTATTTTGCTTTTATTTTTTTATTTTCATTTTTAGCAAGCATGGGAATATATTCTTGCTTACACTCTGGGAAAGAGAACACCCTAAATGTGGCTTAATCAACATTGTAAATCATTCTCTTTCTTTCCCATTGACTCAGATATGTGCATTGTTGGAAATGTGTGCTTTAGTAGCATATATTTTTGAGTCTAATTAGCTGCCTGCCTGTAATCAGGACTATGTCAACTGTTGTCATTCTAAATGTTTCCTTTCTTTTCTTCAAACACATTTGCCTGATTGACCTTTTTTTTTTTCTCTGTCTTTCTATGGGGCTGCTCCAGGAGCCATGGCTAATCATCTTATAAGCAATGCTCTGCTTCGTCCGCATGGTACTAACAATCCCTATAATACATTGCTTGGGGAACCGGCGGTCTGTAACAACCCTTCTGTCAGCATGTACAACGCACAAGGTGTGCTGGAGTTTATCTTAATTTTTTCAAGTGAGAGTCCCATTTATGTAGCTTTTATGGCCACATTCTATTTTTCTTTCTTACCTCCTGCCTCTTCTTCCTTTTGGAAGCAGACACACAGACTCTTTTCACCTTCCATCCCCCTTGGTGCTTTTATTTTCCATTTTCCTTAGTAAGAAATGGATTCCTTCCTTCTGATAAACAAATGCTTGATTCATCAATATGTGTTTGTTTCTCTGTAATGTTTTAAAATGTATTGTGGTTTGTCAGTAGTTTTCTTGTTGATTGATTTCTATATTAAATACCGATGTATTCATTTTGAGATATGAGATATTTGCCTAAGGTAAGTAAGATAAAGGAAGACTTGATTCAATAGTCTTAATGCTATAGGATCAAGAAAATAATCTTACTCTGTTATACCATCAAGCACACTCTAGGCACAAAGCATCATTACTAACGAAAGCGTTTAGATCAACTCCATGGAAAATTACATTGAAATGAGCCATGGAGAAAAGAACAGTGAGATTGGGCTGTATCCTAGGTTGATATTGTCTGCGTGAACTAGCTCAGAAAGGCCAAGAAATGCTCTTTCTACTGTGGCTACATGTTAAAAAAAACAAGGGTTTTGAATATGGTTCTTCTGTATAACCTCCAACTTTGAATGATTTAAAGATGTAATCGTATCTCAAACAAATAAGCATACATCTCTCTAAAATCACATTCAATCTAAGCATTTGGACCTAGTTTTACCTTTTCTAAGATTAAAATTTATTAGGGGCACAAGAAGTTTAAAATATTCATATTATAAGTGAAGTGACCACAGGAAAAAAAATTATTCAAGTGGAAGTTTCATAATAGAAACATTTTAGTGAGTGATCCACCTACTTAAAATTATATTTGAAAGAAAATTCACCCTAACACACAGACTTCAGTGGTTCCTTCAAGGTAGATGTGAGAGATTAGCAGTATTTAACTTTCCCAGGCAACTTTGAATGAAATTTCTGTTATCCTCTTTGGGGATCTTTGTGGGGTGCGTGTGTGTTTCCTTCAGAGGTAAAAGATTTAGTGGCATGAGTGTGAAAAACTTGGTGTGAATGCCTATCCCAGAAAAGCGTGTTTGTTGCAACATGGCCATTGGGTGTCTAAAACCATTTGAGTTTCCTGGTAACACCTTGCCAAATATGAAGGATGATTTTTAAATTATTTCAAAAATACAGAAGTGGGTAGTTCAGAATTGACTTCAGGAATCAAGTCAAGTTGTTTGTCAATGGGATTAAATAATTAAGCAAACTGTCAATTTTAACAAGTTTCTTAAGGCTTACACCTAAGATTCACAGACTTAGAATCAAAAGGAGGAATAGAGCTCATTGAATCCTCCTTACTACATTGCTGGCTTTCTGTCAACCTTGCTCAAGTATTTCCTCTAACAAGACCCCCTTCCTATCTCAGGATTTCATATGTTCAGTTGCTGAAATGCTCCATTTGTTATGTGTTTTTTCTTTCCATTGAGCCAAAATTTGCCTCTGGCCATGTTGCTTAAGTTTGCCTTCTAGAACAAAGATGAGCAAAGCATTTTTCTGCTCTCAGTGGCAATCCTTTAAATACTTGAAAGCAGTTCATCTGACTTTTTTTAGTCCTCCATTTCCCTAGAAGGTCAACCTCAGTGCTATCAGTAGGCGAGAGCTCCTTTACATGGTCTGTCATTTCATTGTAGCACTTAATGATGTGTACATTACACAACGCACCAAATGTGGTTTGGCAGAACAATTTTGCAGACCTTATAGAGGCTTGTTTGGGTTTTTTTCCCTTTATTTTCATTAGGCTAACTGACAGATAATTGTGTCATTAGAAACATGTTAACGTGTGCTGACATACTAATAAGTTTTGAATGATGTTACATGGAGATTTACTTCATATCTGCAAATTAAATATATTCTACATTGTTCACCTTACGCAGAGTTGTTAGAAATTGTTTTAAAATAAGTAAGAAATTTAGATCACGTTTTGTTTAGCTTTTTTTGATTATTCACATAGAATTTCTAATGTCTTATATAATAAAAAAAACTAACAATTAGTAATCTATACATTTTCCCTTATTCGGTACCTGCCTTCTTGTCTTCTTTTATTACTGATATCCTAAATTAGGGGATTTTATAAGGATGGACACTATTATAAACACTATCAAAGTGAAATTCTCAGGACAAAATTTAAAATCATGCCATACAGATCCAAAGTTCGATTCCTGTGGGGCCTCTTACTAAATATTGCTATTAAGGTTATCAGTAAATATACAAAGGATTCTTCTGAATGGATGTGTTGTTTATGCCACGAAATTAAATAAATTCTTCTGACTTTTCTTAAAAACAAAATAATTTTATTATTGGTTTTCAGAGTCAGAAATGGAATCGTTCAACTATTTTATGTTGTAAAATTTTTTAAGATGTTAAACTGTGGTAGTGCTTAAAATAGTTCTTTTTTTTAAAACACTGACCAAAAATAAAACTTGGTGATTGTCATATTGCTACTAATCTTATGCTTTCAGATGAATGCACTTATATTCTTACTGGCAAGGTGAAATCTTACATGAAATATAGGTGGCTCGGTATGTACTAGAGTGGTTTATGTTAAATTACCACTTGATTCTGTTCTGTTGGTCCTTTAATTCTGTTGTACCAGTGCCATCCAAGCAAAGAAGCATTCAGATTTAATGTATCCATTTTTGTTTGTGATACCTTTATTTAAAATATGTAAAGATGTATTTATAGTGTTACTGATGCATATGCATATAGAGTTAGGAATAAAGATGAATAATATGCTTTTGTTATGTTGGATTTGGATTCTCTTTATGTAAATATTTAAAACTTCATGCGTAGTATTTCTGGACCAGTATCTTCTCATCAGTATTGGAGAATTCAGTTTTTATAAGATAAGTCTCATTATAGATTAACCTGTCAACAAAATATAATATAGAGAAGCCATGCTTTTACAAGATAATTTACATTTTAAAGTAATTTAATTCAATTATAAAACTTTAAAGAAAGATGTGTATCTTTAGGATGGGATATAGTTGAAAAGTACAGTATGGATGTCAAAGACACAAAGTTGTAGTGTAAAGTGCATAAGTAAGTATTCTGTTGTGGCTTTCAAAGCCTAAGGCAGATGTGACGAGACGGAGAGAGAGAGCAGTGCACTGAGTGTATCTAGAGGATTCCCTTTCTGATCCCAGTTCTGCCACTGTTAGCAGAGTGGTGTTAGATGAGGCTTAACCTCTCTTGGCTGCAGTTTCCTCATCTTGAAAGACAGGAATTGAATTTCAGTTATCTTTCAAATGTTGTCATTTACAGAAGGAGCTGTAATAAGCCTACAAACAGTTTCCATCTGTTGCTATACTAGTTTGGCTCTTTATTTCAAAACTGATTTTGAAACTTTCAAAGAAATTTCCTCTGCATTTTGAAATATTGTTGGTCTTTTGCTGAGAAGCAAATCAGTTTTTTAAAGTACAAAAACAGTATCTCTGAACCAGTGGTTAAATTATAACAGATTGGAATCTCTTGAAATGATCTAGCCCAGTGACTTCAGTGGTTTTTACTTTGTGATGATTTAACTTTCCTGTAAACAAAATCAGCAAAAGCAGGTTTTTTTGATCTGATTAAAATATGAGTTAAAATATGATTAAAAATGAGTTTTTTTAAAAAATAATTTTGCTAGGATTGTTTTAAAATGTTTGATTGCATATGACTGCAACAATCTAGAAGAAAACCTGATATTGATGGTGGTATGTTTTCCCCTTCACATTTTCTTGATACAGAATAATGGTTGGATTTAACCTTTCTCTTTCTTCATAGTTATACAACTTCTGAATATGAGCTTTAGAAATGACAGTATTGATCCGTATTATTTACAAATAATAAAAGGCATTTGTATAGGTACAATGGGGGAGAAGTAACCTTTGTACATAAGACATAAGAGAAAAAACACAATTATGAAAAGCTCAAACTGTGTTTTTTTCCTCTGTATATAAGCTAAAGATTTTATTTATAATCTTACTGAAATTTTTTAAAGTTAAATATCATTCCTTAGAAGCAAGTATGTCCTAACATACACACACAAATATGTAATATTGAAATATATTTATGGAAATAGTCATGCCTTACCCTCAAGATTTTACTCTCTTTGGTTGGTGTGGTAATTTTAACTTAAAAATAAATGTGTATTTGAAATTTACAAATTGAGAAAATGCTTATTAAAGACTTTATTAGCATGTGATAAGGGGGTTTCTGATTTTCTGACTAACATTTCAGTATTTTTAATTATGATAAACCATGTAACACAGACTCATGAATTTTGGGGCAGTGGAATTATTTCCTTTGACTCTTTTTTCTGCATATCATCAATTTGCTTTTTACTCATGTTTCTTCTACTGTCGCTGTAAGCTTACTTGTTGTTTTTTCTTTCCTTTTCTTCATGCTGTCGTTTAGAGCCCTACAGAGAGACAAGTATGGGAGTAAAGCTAAACATTGCATATCAAATGTAATTTTTTTTAGTTCACTTTTATTGCATCACATATAGATGATGTAGTTATTAAAAACAGTTCATCTCACAATTTCAAAACTAAAGAACCTATGAATTGACTTATACAAATATATGTTAATAGAGATTAGACGCTTTTGTTGTCTGATTCTTTTATTGTGTCACATAACATAGTTATTAAGTCTCATGTAATGTTTGTGTGAGTTAAATTGTTTTTAAATTAAGCATTTATTTTTGCTAAGTAATTCATAAACTTTTAATTTTCATTACTACATTCCATCGTACAAATATGTGTCACATGCAACATACCCACTTTATTTTACTATGGCTGTTTTCAACCCGTACCTAATGCATTGACAACAGAAATAATAAACACGTTTCAATGCATCAGTCGCTCAACCATAATCATCAAGCATACCATGGCAGCCTCTGCAGCAGCAATCACCCATCACATATGGCCCTTTAAAAAGCATTTACTTTTATTTTTTCTTAACATTGTGGATTTGTCTACAGAATACCTATAACATGAAAATAAATCGCTTCACCCTATGTCTGTGATGGCTGCTTTTTAATGTACTTAATGCATTGCTGTTTTTGAAAACTGTGTTACTTGACTATAGAGTGTGCATCAGATGTCCATATAAAAATTGATATATTTGGGACGCTTTATTTAAACCAGCAACGAACTAGTTCAGTCTTGGTAAACATAACTGCATCACAGATATAGAATGAATGCTGTATTTTCACAATTTAGCCGTCTATTGAGAAGTTTAATAGAATTCTTCAATTAATGTTCCGTAAAGAAATACCCTTACTTATTTAGCAGTATTGGTTAAATGTTTGTGTTTTATTTTCTTTTGTGGTTGCATTTGAAGTGATTTATGGAACTATTATAGAATCTTGGATTTCTGTTCATTCAAGAAAATGCAAAAATCTTGAAAAAGCATGTGGTCAAATTATTTCACTGCAGCTGTTTTATCCCAGAATAAGATGTTTAATCTCTTTTAAACCCAAAGTTTAATATGCACACAAAGTCATCACTCATTATGAAATGGAACCTTTGATACTGACACTATGCTTTTAGGAATCACATCACCCAAATGTCTTTACACATTCTTTTGTAGAATTACCTAAAGACCCTAAGTAATAGTGGATTAATACATAATAGTAACTGAAGTGCTTATAACAGAAAAAAATTGGAAAGTAAATCCAAATATTTATGTTTTGAAAGCTCCTATGTGCAAATTATTTTGATGTGCCATTTATTTAACCAGACATTATTTTATGACTACATCATTCTGACAATAAATTTAACATAATCATTTAGTGGTTTTGTGTGTAGGGATTATTTTCAGTCTTACAAAATTAAATTTCAAATTATTAGAAACTGCTTGATTCTTTTACTATGATAAATATACTCAAAGTACCACACATGAATTATGTTAATATTATACCTATTTCAACGTTAAGACAATATGTAAAATTAAAGGTAATGAATTATTGAATTGACTTTGATGTGTATAAATTGAAAGCTATGAATGACTACAGCAAAATTTTGCATTATTTTTCTCTAAGTTATAACCAAATATGTTCAAATACTGTCAGGCAGTGTTTGTGTGGAAATTGCAAATTCATAGGGTGTTTTTTTTTAATCCTCTTAAAGATTAACTTTAAATCCTTCTTTTCAGTTTATAAGATTTCAATCAATTGTCCAAGTATATATATGTAGGTACATATGTACATATAGGTTTAATAGTATTTTTTATTTCCAAACATTTTATACTTAATTAAAATTGCTAGCAATTTATACATACTTCATAGTCAGATGGTTTTGCTTTTGTGTGCGTGTGTGTTCTCCGGCCGATTGGATGTAAATATCATAGTGTTTTGTAATCTTTTTCAGAGGGGCTTCTGAACAATGCCAGGGATACAAGTGTCATGGATACTCTACCACTGAATGGTAACCATGGCAATAGTTACAGCATTGCCAGTGGCGAATACCTGAGCAACTGTGTGCAAATCATAGACCGTGGCTATAACCATAATGAGACCACCCTAGAGAAAAAGATTCTGAAGGAACTGACTTCCAACTACATCCCGTCTTACCTGAACAACCACGAGCGCTCCAGCGAACAGAACAGGAATCTGATGAACAAGCTGGTGAACAACCTGGGCAGTGGGAGTGAAGATGATGCCATTGTCCTGGATGACGCCACCTCCTTTAACCACGAGGAGAGTCTGGGCCTGGAACTTATTCATGAGGAATCGGATGCTCCTTTGCTGCCCCCGAGAGTTTACTCCACAGAGAACCACCAGCCACACCTTTACACCAGAAGGCGGATCCCCCAAGACCACAGTGAGAGCTTTTTCCCTTTGCTAACCAACGAGCACACAGAAGATCTCCAGTCACCCCACAGGGACTCTCTCTACACCAGCATGCCGGCCCTGGCTGGTGTGCCGGCCACAGAGAGCGTTACTACCAGCACCCAGACCGAACCCCCACCGGCCAAATGTGGTGATGCCGAAGATGTTTACTACAAAAGCATGCCAAACCTAGGCTCCAGAAACCATGTCCATCAGCTGCACACCTACTACCAACTAGGTCGCGGTAGCAGTGATGGATTTATAGTTCCTCCAAACAAAGATGGGACCCCTCCAGAGGGAAGTTCAAAAGGACCTGCTCATTTGGTCACTAGCCTATAGAAGATGACAGAAATTTAAGCCAACAAAACTGCTAACACCTGGTTGACTGTTCTGAGTTGACATAAGCAGTGGTAATAATGTGTGTACTCCTAAATCTTTATGCTGTTCTTCAACGACAAACACAAACTCTCAGACTTCTTTCTTTTCTTTTTTTTTTTTAAACTGGGATTTTTAGGTCAGCCCAGGGGAGAAAGATAACTGCTGAAATCCCCCTGTGCTCTCTCCTTTCCTGTCCCTTTCCCCCTCAGATGGAGACTTCATTATGTTAATGAACAAGATATGAAGAAAATGGCGCTCATTGTGGCCTTGTTGAGTTATGTTGTTTGTTCTAACATCTCTGATGCTCTGTTACTATCATTACAAGGACCTGATTTTTAAAAGGCCAGGACAGTTGTTTGAAATTAGTAACAATGCTGCATCTAGATTGGAGTGCTGCACAAACATAAAAGCAAAGCAAACTGTATCAATAGTGGTTTTTAGTCACTCACAACCTGAATTCACCACAGCAAGAATAGTTGTGGTGTACAAAAGAAAACAAAATCAGTAATGAAATGGAGGGGAATTCTAGAATTATATGCTAAATGCATATTTTATGATTTGCTGTATTAACTGATGATAAAACTAATGGCAGAAAAAAAATTGAACAATTTCTATGTAATGTACAGATACTAGCATTGCACATGTAGTCTGCTTTCTGTTCCTCCAGAATTTGAGTCCTGTTAACGTAGTGGGAAAAAAAAGAAATTTTCTTTTTCTTTCGTGCTGGTCTTGCAAGTTTGTCTGCCAGTAAGAGAGCAAGGTTACCTTCCTTTCTTCTTTCTTTTCTTTCTTTCTTCATTTTCCTTTCTTTTCTTTTCTTTTTTTCTTTCTTTGTTTTTTTTTTTTGGCCTTTTTCTTTAAAATTTCACCTGGCAAAAAATAAATAAATAAATGAAGCTATCACTTTATAAGAATCATTTTCTAGTAATGCAAACAAATTATTTTTTACAAAAAATATAAAATAAATAAAATTAGACTTCCTTCCCTCACTATATATCTTTATTCAGTCAGAATATTTCCAAGAGCATTTTTGCAAATTAGAGCAGGAAGAACTTTTATGTTTACAGTGCACATCTGTTGTAATGCAAAGCATATTTGGCAAGCAGTTCATCACTAAGACAGTAGCTATGATTCTAGAAGTCAAGAGGTGTCAATAGAACTAGTGGGGCTTCTGCATGTGAAAAGTGGGTATCCCATAGGCGTGAAAGTGCGGAATGTTCAGTCTGATCCCCACGTGGGTGCCTGCACTACCAATTTTTAAAGGAAATTCACTCCCTTGTAGAAAGAATTGAAAGGTCAAGTTATTTTGAAGTGATTTTTTTTTTTAAAAACTCTTCTGTTTATTAACGGCAAAATTTATTTATTTGACAGGATTTTAAGTAATGTAGGAATACAAGAGGTAAATTAGCAGCACATATACTTTTTTTTAAACTTACGATCCATTTTGTATGGTCTCAAAGTTGGATGACCTCATTACTAATATTTGTTGTAAAAGTGAAACTTGTTTGCCAACCAATAAACAACTGATTGAGATTTAGAGGATATTGTATTGATGTATGTACTATATGATTAATTATTCCTTTTCATTTTTCTCGCCTTTCTTTCCTTCTGTTTTCAATATATAAGCTTTGCTAATCCTCTGTGGCCCAAATGAGCCATGCAAAAGAAATCAATCTGCCTAGATGAATAGACTAAGCACAAAATTATACAGTTTTTGCGGACAAAATAATCCAGAAAAAATGGGATGGGCATGTTTATGTTGGCTGAAATAAGATGCATAACTTACTTTCAAGCAGATTAATGTATAGGTTACTATGTGCTTATTTATAAACCAGCTGCAGTCACACTGCTTATTATGAAAGTCAGCTTCAGTCATAGAAAAATTTGAGTATTGAATTGGGGAAGGGTGGATCATATGTTTTTCCTCCCTTATAAGCTTCACTTTGTTGTTGGAAATTTAAATTCACTCAATTGGCTAAAAGCTGCAAGAATCATGGCAAAGAGAATATTCATTTTATACAGATAGTATAAGACACTTCTATGATTATTTTTTTGTTGTTCTATATATGAATAAAATGGGAGGGGAAAAGTCCTTTCAAAGAAACTTTCTGGATCTCCAGTTACTGAAGAATCTTTACCAGCAGTGTCCAAGCATGGAGACTCTCGTGGGGCAAAGTTAGAATGAATTTGCCAAATCATAATTTCTCTTATATTATGTGGTATCTTGGCAGTTTCTTTTTCTTTATTTTTTCTAAAAATCCAAACACCATCCATCTATAAATTAATTTCTTAAATTAAGATGAGAAGGAGTAGTTTAGAGAATAACCAGTAATCTACGTAGACAGTTTTAAAATATTTGACAAAAGAAAAACTTCCAAGCAGGGCCAGAGTACATCATAACCTTAATATCACCGCAAAATATCTTATGTATCATTCCTTTTTAGTCACTTGACATAAGTATTTTTTAATTTAATTTGGGTTTTTTTTTTTTAAGTTACAGGAGAACCACAAGCTTTAATAGTAATAGGTTTTCTCATACTACATATGGCAATATTAGCGCTGAAAGGTGGGTTAGCCTGTCTGTTACATAGAAGACATTTGGTAATGAAAGAATCTTTTTTTAGACAAGTTTAAGGTAACTTCAGAAACACAAACGTAGTCTGTGGATTATAAATACTTATGCTTGTTTTGCCAATCCAACAGTAATCTATATGGAAGCAGCTCCATCAATAAGAAGTTAGTTTCACAGAACAATGGGGAAACTACCTCAGTTCAGCTTGCTGATGCTGCCGATTCTGATTTTCTGATACTGCTACCTCCCTGCCCATTATCTTTTATGTTTCATTATATGGAAAGTTGAAGCAGATAGCCTCCCCAGCTCTCCATAGTCCACGCTGAAGAAAATCACCTGAATGCATAAACTGGTGCAGAAAGCCATTCAGTCCTGTCAATTACTACTACGCTCTTACATCAGGATGAAAGGGTGAGATTTTTTTTAACTCTCACGCATCATAATTGGTGTGCTTTCAGAGAGACTTATGATCCTAAAGATTTTCACAGGAAGAGATTGTTCCCCCAAGTTCAGTGTGACTATAATGAAAACAGAACAGTGGACAAAGAAGTTAATTAGGTATACATTTCAACAGAAATCTGTGCATACCTAACATGTATTGATGTCCTTTTTACACTAGCAAGGGTTGATTTCCTGAACTTGAATCTTTTTCACATGCGTTTTCATGTGCAGCAATTGATAAATTAATAATTTAAAAATGTTCTTGTTTTTACCATCCTTGATTGACTATATTTTCAGTACCCTGGGACATTGATGACCTACTTATTTGCATATTTCTGATGTGTTTATCTGATTTTCTGTTACGAAGTAAACTTTCATCAAATATACTATTCATATATAGCACGTTATTTGAATAGAAAAGTTATGCCAATGAAACAAACAAGTTGTTATTTCCAAGTAAAATAATATTTTCATAACATTTTACACTTGAAACCTTTTTTCCTCTTTGAGGTCTATTTCACATGATACTTTATAAGGACACTAGCTAACAGACCTCATGTTTGGTTGATTCAGAAACTGCTGGATTGTTGCACAGCCCATGTTTCTAATTGATAGTATTTATGGAGAAAGCTAAATTTTGTGAAGGAGAAATAGGCTAGAATTTCAATTAATTTTTTTCAGCAGCCCTTTTTGTTTCTACTCTATTAAAATTAAAAATACTATAGTTGAATAATAAATTGCCATGCTAAAATAATCATAATGACAAAAAAGAACTGACATGAGAACAATTATCTTGAAATAAAAATAGTCTGGAAAATGTAGTAATCAAATGCAGATAATGGAAACCCCTTAACTTCCTGTAATACAAATTCACAATGGCTCTTAAATTAAAACGTAGTTTTAAAAATCCCCATTAATCTAAAAATGTTGATGTAGTGATGAAAAGTCTTTAAGATTTTATTTTTTAATTTTTCAATATTAACTTGGTATGACAAATTTTCATAATAATGGAGATAAGCATACAGTGAATTAGTAATATTTATGAAGGATCCGTAGACTTAAATTTAGGCACTATCTTCAGCTTTTTCCCCACATGTGTTCAAACCCATTGACTAGTTTGCTTACTTAAAAAAAAAAACATTAAAAACTTCAAAGTCTAATTTTCTGCTTTATTACTGAAACCAAAAGGGAGAGGGAAATATTCTTCTGGGTTGTCTAAAGATCAACTTCAAACTAATCAATTATTGCCTCCTATTAGTGAAAGAATAATTCACTTTTAGAAGCTGTCCATCAGTATGGTACCAAAGTACCACTGCTGCGGGGCATTTTTCAAAAAACCAAAAACTACTCTGCAGTCAATTCAAATAGAGAAATTTCAACAGAGAGGAAAGAAAGAACCCAAGCCCTAATTTGATTTTGAGCAATTCTGAAAATACTGTCAAGAATGTCTTTTCTTCTCTAACAAAAATATTTGAGATAAAATAACAATATATATTTCCTTCCCAGTATATCATAGTATCAAGCTCTTAAGAATTAATTAGTTCATGTTTAGTAATTCATAAATTATAACTCACCACATAAATAATTATTATGCATTTTAAGTAATACTTTAAATATATCTTATGTTATATTTCTGCACATCAATACATCAGGAACATGGAAGCACAAGAGTGAAGCAGCAATGTTGCAAAATAGCTTATGGAAACATTCTTATGCTAATGGGTTCTATATGAGATGCTTCTTTGAGCTTATAAAATAGATTTGATGGATCCCAACTGTAAATTCAATTCTGTAATCAGCAAGTAGGTCCTTTAACCGTCTGAAAAATATTGCTAAATATCTAAATTTTCATGTCTAGACTAGAAGCTAAAGTGTTGGTAGCTGCTTCTTTCCTGCTTAGGCCGTAAGAGGAATATTTCCTATTTACTAGTTAACCTGACTACTTCCTCTCTGCTTTAAAAGGGAAATCAGTCTTCAGCTTTCACCTGTGCACAGACTCACATACCCCATTCTTTTCATTTACAGCTTACAGAGCAAAAATAGCTTGTTCACAATATTGCGAACTTTGCGATTTTTCCAATGAAACTGGTAGTTATTATGATTTTGTGTATTCTCATTTGAAATAAAGTTACTGTTATTCCCTCTTTTCAAAAAAATTAAGTTAACCTTCTTTAACATCTAACACCTTTAAGTTCTTATTCAAATGTCTTGATTTCAGCTAGTTTGATATTTCTTTTTCTCTCTAAACAGTATGTCATGCAAGTTTTTCTTAGTTTGTGTCCCATCAGAAAACTTTAAAGGTAAATAGAAACTATGATGTTTAAGAAGGCAAGTGAAAGGAGAACTTTTATATGAAGAAGTCAAGAAAGGCAATACAAGAAAAAAACCTCTAATGGGATAAAGCAGTTTCCCATCACGATATGAACAGAAGAACAGAACCACGTTGGCAAATTGATGGTGAGGTAGCTGGCCCTCAATTAGAGATACAGAGATAAATTACCCAGGAAAAATAATGAAATTACTTAGAGTGATAAAAACCTTACATATTGTACCAAATGCTATTGATGTGTTGAAAAAAATGAAATTGAAGTTTATCATATTATAATTTTAACCTGCGGTTTCCACAGGAAATACTAAACACTTCTAACATTCTTTATGTATTTCTTGTCTAGCTACACCTTGTCTGAAGGAAACATGACTATTTTATAAATGTTTCTTATATAAGTATTTTTGCCTCAATTCACTTTCACGCTCTAATCTGCTTACTCTATTGTACGCCAACACAGTTAATGCTACGAGTAGATTTGTACCTTTTAGGGCTTTATTATGACTCTAATAAACAAGAAATTAATATTAAATTGGAATTATGTACATTGTACAAAATAATTCATAACCAAGCAATATTCATATTATAGGATAATTCATTATATATATGAATATTACTTTGAGACTGAACAAATAATTACACTGCTGAAAGTATTACTCTCAAGTTCTTCTCTCTCTTCAATTACTGTAGTCAATTCATAAAATTCTGCAGACAGTTGTACACATGACGTGTTATCAAGGTACTCCATAATCCAAATGTGTCTACAAGTTTTCCCAATGCTTCTTTCATTCTAGAGTGCTAAAGGAAAGACCTTGAAAAGAAGAGGAAAGTAAAGCTGACTTCTAAGGATCTAACTTAGGTAAACATTGTCATTCAGTATGAATAATTTTGAAATGAGAAGGTCCCAACTCTGTGCTCTGAGGGAGAGGTTATTAAAGATTTACAGTTAGTCCAACATTTGAGGATTTTAAATTTTAAAGGAGTTAAGTTTGTCTCAATGGCCCAAGACTGCAGGATTTCACAATACACTGGCGAGGAAATATGTTCAAAATCCATACCCAAAGTAGCTTTCTAAAAGTGAAAATTTTCTCAGATTCTTCTGTAGGTGAAACTGGCAAAACAGTCCTGGCTTCAAAAGTGAAATGTATTGGTTGACCTCAAAAAATGTTTGGCAAAATTCATGAATGTCAATTGACTCTTTAATAGTAGGTAGGGTCTTTGGGGATGGAACTCAGGATATAGTGAGCAGGACAGTGTCCTCTCATGCTGACCACTGCCTTGTCCTCTAGAGCATTGTTTAATGCCTTGGATTTCAACTTGTCAGTGTCTTATTTTCTGAATGACATTATGAATCAAGAGAGATGAGGGGAAAACATTCAAAGTTGGTTTTCATGCCTCATTTGAAAAAGATTTTCTTTACCATCCTACATAATAAAAGGTGATCTGTCTTGAAACAGCCATGGACAATCAGAATGTATTCATTTATAAACAAGCCTTCTTTGTATGTTCTAACACTGTTCTTTGCCTATGAACGACAAAGTCAGGAACTGTAGAGTCAGCTTGATTTCCCTTAATGGCCTCTGTGAATGTGTTGGAAAGTGGAAACATAATTTGGAAAAGGTTTTCATCCTGTTTTCCTACTTGCCAAGCATTAAATCTAATTCAAAATACATCTTTTTAAAAAATGACAGTTTATTTTAAAAACCAACAACTAGTTAAGCTATTTCTCATTGATAAGGAAAGTCACTTTTTAGGAACAAGAATATAGCTATCGCAGGCTTTGGGTTCTTACATTCTCATATATTTACACAAGGCATTGGTCTTATCATATACCCACAAAAATTAATCTATTGGATTTTTTTCCCTTGTACAACCTTTCCAACCTTTTTTCCCCCTTAAATGCTCTGTACAATCACATGTAAAGTTATGAGCTACAAACCTCAATAAAAAATATGAGTAAACAATAAGTGATGTAGTCCCTCTTATTATATGGTAGTACCCAAACTTTGGTTTGGAGACAGTGTTTCAAATGGCAGGAAAATAATTGAAACATAGACACCTAATATATTTTCTTACTATCCCCATACCCTACATCCTCCTCTTCCCACGTTGGAAATAAAATGTGAGGCATTCTTCTTTGTATTTTCAGAGAACTGCTGCCACCCCAGGTATCTATAAGTCTACTTTTTCTTTCTAGGAAGAGAGGAAGTTAAATTAAGAACTTACTGTTTGCTTTTAAAGTTTGCCAGTGATGTGATATAATGTAGTCTTAAATCTGCTGCCTGATCAACTTATTTCTCCTCATCTCAAACTGGGAGTAGGAGAGTCAGTCACCAGTGGTCTAAAGGAGAGTTTGGGCTCTGCGCTGTGATGTGCATTCTTCTTTTGAATAAAGGGCCCAACAAATATTTGTTTATGTTGTAGATCACAAGGATAGGCATTATATAATCATCATTCGGTACTTTCAGGGATTCTGATTATTTAGTTTACTAACTCTTAGCATCAGTAAAATAAGTACAAATATCAGCTGGAGAAATCTAACTTAGATGTCTCTACTCTATAATATTGAAAATACATTTTCATAAGATCTGTTCTGAAAAGGAAATGGAGAGAAATCCCTAGCTCCTGAGTACCTCGTTTGTGTCTGACGCTTTGCATTGCCTCATTGAATCTTTTCAGTCCTATGGTGAGATGTATTTTTTCATATTTGCTTTATGAAGGAAATTGAAGTTCAGATCTCATAGTCACAGAGCCAGTGAGTTCTGAACCAAAATCTCTCAGTCTAAAGTCCATTTTATTCTTTTTTAACCATGTTGCACTGCATCAACTAAATGATTAGTTGAAAAGAAGTTAACCCATCCCCTCTCATTTAAATAAAGGGAGTTAAAAAAACATGAAGCCTGCTTTTAAGGAGCTCAAAAGTGAATTCCATTTTTCCAGACAATTGAGAGAAAGAGAGAGAGAGAAGTGTCACTGATTCTATACCTTTGAACAAATTACTTGTCTAACAATAGGGCTTCTCATCTCTAAAGTAAATACAATACCTAATTTGCATGTGATACATAAGGTGCTATTTTGTGTGATACACACAAAATCCTCAAGAAAATTCTTAAACTGATTTTTAGTTAATACTAAATAGACTCCGTGTGTGTTGTTTTTCAGCAGGTCTCATTTAATGAAAAAAATGTTTTTGAGTTTAAATATATTTGGGAGATAAGCTAAACAAAGTAAAATAGCTTTTTTATTATAAGAATTCAGAGAATGCCCTGAAAAGTCTAAGAGAAGTATACATTGGGCTGTTTCCTAAATTTATTTGGCCCTGAAATCAAGAAATCTGAAGAGCAATAATTTAAAACTATTAATCCATGGAACTCAGTTTGGAAAGCACTGCCCAAAATATTTTTGTTACAACTGAGTTCCCCTGCCCGGCCCCCAAGTATTTTACGTCAATGAAATGCTGGAGGTGTGACTCCTTCAATATTAATTGAGTTCATAATTCATGATAAAATGTTATAAAAGTATCTTTACTAAATGTCTAGTCCCAATCTTTAGGTGGAGAAAGAGTAATTAATGAGATGATGCCATTTCTGCCCTAATCATAGAATCCCTTTGTTTTAGTATAGCTTGCTGTCTTCTAATACCAAATAGCCATTTGGTTACAGCAACTGGAGACAAAGAGTTTTCACTCAACAATTATGTTTCTCACTTATAAAGTGCAACGTGTTACAGGAGGCCCTTGTTAAAATGCAAGTTTTGATTTGTTTAGTCTTGGGGTGTGTCTGAGAGTCTGCATTTCAGACAAGCTCTCAAGGCTGCCTGTGTGGCTGTGCCCCTAGTACCAAGGCCCTTAGACTGTCTGCCTCTTCTTCAGAAACACGCTGTGCCTTGCTATGAGGATTTTTCCCCCTAAGTGGTTCTTTTCAGATACTAGGGAATATATTATAGGAAAGAAGAAACAGATTTTTTAGATTGTGTTCAATTTTACCGAGAGAGAGATTTGTTCATATTTTTGGATATATATACAGAGTGGATTCTCAAAATTGGTAATAAATGCAGCAGTACTGAAGCTGAAGCCATTACTGTTCTACTACACAATTTTAGGCTAAAAATGACACAGGAATGGGGGATACTCTGTGTGTCTGTGTGTAATTGCATATATATGTAAAACAAGACACATACCCGTTGTTTATTATGAAAGATCTTAGTAGCCCCTTGTCTTGTACTTTATACATCTTAAAGCTAATAATTTCTCATGCTCTTAGAAAGTCTTTACCATTCTACTGTAACTGATGAAAATGGAATTTCATTAATTTTGTTACTGCAGAAAACACACTAAGAAGAAATAGATTTAAATTGAAAAAAGAATACCAACTTTCTTTTTAAGCATGGTCTTTTGTTTTTAATTTTCATTCTGAAGTGTAACATGCCATTTTTCTAAAATCTGAAATTTTAAAATTAACTGTTTTATAATTGTAAACTATGTATACATAAATTGCCTAAAAGGTTAAAAATAATAACTAATGATATTTGGTTTTGAATATGCAAACTGGAACACATTCAAGATGAGGAGTCAAGACTAATTCAAATCCATATCAAACATAATAATTGTGTTACATTTTATTTACTTAGTTTGAAGATGATTAAACTTATCTTGCTATTTTCATGTGTTCTTGTGAGGATCAGTATAATAGTTAGCTTAGTATTTCTCAGCCCTGGCCTCAATTAAAATCACCTAGGATGTATTTAAACAAATAAATAAATAAAAAGCCCATCCCTACCCCACTATATAGCAGTTACATCGGAATCTCTGGGTGATGTCCAGGTATAAGTTAGTCTTAAAAGCCCAAAGGTACATAATGTGTAGTTTGAACTGTGAATCACAAAGTAAACCTTAATAAAAATTGGATAAGTATTTGCATTAATCATGTTTAAATAGTCTCAAAATGTTATAAAACTTTTCCTTAAAGCAGGAATGCTGTATAGGAACTACCAAAACAGAAAATTTATCTTTAGATGAGTCTAGTTAATCACCTGAATATGCTGTTCTTCCCAGTTTATAGAGATGAATCATATATTGTTTAAATAAAAATCAACTGGATTATTAAATCATATTTTTCATTATTTAAATCTAGAACCAAAATTCTTGTTCAGAATATCTGGGTTTCTATCACCATTTTCAGAGTCCATGAATATTATTATATACAAAGAAGTCAATTATTCATTTTAAATCTTGCAGAATTCACAGATAAATGTCAGGAATTATTTACATGGAACAAAAATCTCTTCAAATTTTCCCTGGAAATTTGACTATTGTCAGACCATAAATCTACTCGGTATTTAGTACAGTGTCACAGTTGTTCAAAACTCTACTCACTGTAAAAGCGTAATTCCACAGAATTAGCAGTAAGTTGATGAAGGATATTCTTTTTTATTATATAAAATGCATAATCGATAGTAAACAAAGTGTCTTCAATATAATTCCCAGCTGATATTTAGCTTCTGTTGGCCACCCAATTTACATTCTTCTTTTTAAGTTTTAGTAAACAACTAATACTGATTCCTAAAAGTTTTCTTAAACAGGAACAGGATGGAGGACTCCATGGAAGGTAAGAGAGAAACAAGTAACCATTCATTAGACAGAAACAACCTCTTCTGTTGGGTTCTCACACCCACTAGTGTTCTCCTTTGATGGTTAGCAATAATGTGCAGAATGAATACATATAAATTACCTACCTGCTTAACACATCACTTTAATGGATAAAGTAAAGAGGTGTTAAATAGTTTTTACTCTATGGCAACTGATCAAATCATAATGCCTGTTTGGAGCACTGTCTTCAGAGGGCTCGATCTAAGTTTACTAAGAAAGAATTCCATGATAAATCATTTATGTCTACTATGGTCAGGGAAATTTCTATGCCATCTCTTATAGACAAGTTATTAATATAGATATTTGACACATTTTAGAAGAATCCAGAGCCCTAACTCCTTTTTGGTGGTAACTCAACTACCTGAGTTATGTAATGACAGAAAATATTTTATAAGGAGAGCAGAAAAATTATATCATTCATTCCACTTCTTTCTCATATTTGCTCTATGTTACTACTGGGTTATGTTTAGAAAGGTTTTCTTTCCCATTATCTTTCACAGAGCTCTACCTAAGCCCTCCTCTCCTCTCTCTGACCAGCACCTTCATCTGACCACATCCCTGACCAGTCTCCCTCAGATGCGGACTTAACACCAACTAATTTCACAGAAATAAGAGATCTCTTTTCTTTTAATCTTTTCCTGTCCATGAATCTCATGTTGGTCTCCCTCTTTTCCCCCTTTTATTTCTACATTTCACAAAAGTCATTTCTATCTTTCTGATGTTTCTTCATTGTACAAATCAATAGCATCATCTCTCACGCAGTCTAGAGATTTACTCATCAGCCAGTCCTTACCTTATTTCCCTTCTTTCTTTCAGTATTCGCAGACCCACCTTTGTCTCAGCCCTCAAACACATTTTTCTTTCAGATCATTTTCACACATTTCTCTGGACTTCTTCACTCATCACTCTAAGCCACTATGAATAGTGTAAATTCACAGAATTGCAGGCCTACAAGAATCCTTGAAATCATTTAGTTCAATCCCTTTACTTCACAGATAAGTAAACTGAGGACTAGAGAACATGTGATTGTTTAATGTCATACCTCATTCATGTTGGAGCTAATTCTTAGACCAAGGTTTCCAGATTGGTACATTTTCTATTATGGTTTTTAAAAAATATTTTCCTGATTAAGCCTTCCTACTGCAATATGTCTGCCTCACATGATATCTAATTTCTCCTCTCTTACTAAAGTATTTTAGGATCCTTTGGTTTTAAATAACAGAACCATTACTCAAGCTTGCTTAAGCTAAACAAATAAAAAGCATCAAATATTTTAATGGAATTTATTAACTCATCTAATCATGGAAAAAAGGGGTGAGGCCGAGGCTAATCAGGAACCAGGACAATGAACACAGCAGTAAAGATTTTCTTTGTATCTTATTTCTGTTTTTCCCTGTGTGATCGATTTTTTTTTTTCCTACTAAGAGGCAGTATCTTATGGTGGTTGAGTTTCCTGACTTTGACACTGCCTGAGTTAAAAATCTGCTTCCCCATTTTCTAGGCTTGTGATTATGAGCAAGTTCCTCTCTGCAGCTCAGTTCCCTCCTCTGTAAAAGGGGGAAAATCTACCAAATAAGGTTACTGGGATAATAGAGTTAAAAATCATATGTTGTTAAAATGTTTAGAACAGTGCCTTACACATAATATATGCTTAAGAACTGTTCCCTATTCTTACTGTTGCAGCAGGACAGACTTTTTATAGACAGAGTCATGTTTGGCAGCGGCTTTGGACTGTCAATCAAAACAGTTGATGAAAATATGAAAGGGCATTTTAGTCAGAAAAGTCACAAGGAAGGAAGGATTCAGATTTACCACGCTTGGTTCTTATCCTTACCCTGGACTGATTTTGCTCAGGGGATTATGTGTGATTGGAGCAGCCTACATTAACTGTTCGTATCTCCAAACAGGGCAGCAAAGCCTTACCGGAAGCTAATGTGAGGGGGATGCTGGACAAACACACTTGGAATGGAACCAGTTCTTACAACGCTGTGTCTTACCTGGTCCATCTGAGACAGGAGCCTTGTAAATGTCACACTTTTATATCTAAACCATGCTGCACAGCTGACTCACCTTCATTGTTCATGCTTACTCAGTTCTGTTTCTATCTAACCAGTATAGTGCTCATCAAAAGGAGCTATTAAACCCATAACTCAATCAATATTACATTTCCATCAGTTACAATTCACTTCTCTCCTCTCCTTAATAACCCTCAATTGTAAACATTAGAAAAATAAGAAGTAAGTGTTAAGTTCTTCTTACTCTTCTCTTATACCAATGTCCTGAATTTCACTCAGCAAGTCTGAAAATTTCAAGTAGAGAAATACTACTTTTTCTAAACACTTACGTGTCCTTGAAAAGATAATTAAATTGGTTTTGATGAAAACTCTTTCTCAAAAAAGGGTAGAAATGAAAATGCTATTAGGTTTAATCCGGGATTAGCAAGAGATAGCCAGAAAAGCTGTTATTCTCACCGAGCCTGAAGGCTTAGAGCTGAGGAATACACCCCCACCCCATATACACATCTGAATAAAAGAACAGTTACATTTCAAAGGAACGCTGCCACCAGTCAGAAACAGTCTTTCAGATAAAAATGTAGGGACTTTTACCAAGCTATACCTTGCATTAAAAGCATTTTATTTAAATATAAATTGCTGATCTTAACTTCCAACACACACACACACAACTATTTGAAGGAAAACTAAGTGAAAAATATACAAATATACAATTACAGCAAATTAAAGTGAATCCTGTTTTTCCCCAACTTCACAAAGGAGGAGTACGTATGATACAGGAAAAATGTGGGATGCGAGAGGATGGCCATGTCTCAAATCCTAGGTGAGTCCCTGAGATGAGCGTCATCAAGTGACAGTTCTTGGTTTTGCACAGGAAAGAATTCAAGAGCAAGCCATAGTGGAGCAAAAGTAGATTTATTCAGAGAGATACATACATACTCCATAGACAGAATGTAGGCTACAGAGAGGCCATGAAGCATGGGGGTAGGTGTTCAGTTTAAAGTAAAAGTGGGTACATACTCCATAGACAGAGTGTGGGCTGTCTCAGAAGGCAAGAGAAAAGGAGAGGGAGAGAAAGAGGCTCTCCCAGCCCACGCAGGGTTGTTGGTTTTCATGGGTTGGACAACTTCATATGCTGACAAGAGGGAGGATTATTCCAACTACACTGGGGAAGGGGCCGGGATTCCCAGGAATTGGGCCATCACCCACCTTTTGACTTTTTCACGGTCAGTCTCGGAACTGTCATGGCACCTGTGGGAGTGCCATTTAGCAGCTATTGTATGAGGATGAGGATATGCAAGTTCAAGTTCTACTGGGAGTTGAATCCTTTGCCATCTTGGTGCTAACTGCTGTGTCATTCTTTCAATGGTTGTGCCCTGCCCCCTTCCCTCCTGTCTCATGTATGCAACATCCTCTGGGGTCCTCCACATTCCGAGTGAAAGAGAAGATCCAACTCCCTTATAACGTCATAGGGTTTCCAGCTCTACCAAAAGAACGACAATTACAGTCCTGCCTCCTCTGCTCAGGGATCCATATGACTGTAGAGTTGTGTTTTATTTAATAGTATCTTGAGTTTTATCTCAAGTGGGGGTGGTTATTGAAATTTTTGTGACTAAACAAGCTAGAAGTGCTACTAAATTTTCCTTTTTCTTTTGAAGCACTTCCAAAAATACTAAAAGCTAGACAAAAACAAAAACTAACTGAGTGATCTCATTAAAAAAAAATAATTTGAAGTGCTAGATGGAAAACCTTGGCTATACATCAGAAGAAATTACTTACTATTTCCAGTAGATTTAATTTAAAACAAACTACAGGGAAGACCATCATAAGAAAATCATACAAATTTTTAATTAGAATAATTAAAGCCTAATTGTGATTTAATTACAAAGAAGATTAAATTTTGCCAAGTTTGAAAATAAAATTCAGTTGAATGATAATGCTTTACTGAAGGTTTGCTAGATTTGAAAGCCTAGATGTTGGAATTATGGAACTTGATTACTTAAAAAGACCTATTGCTTTATCTACAGAGGCTTCACATTAAAGCAGTTGCATAATCTCAGGACACTAAAGTTTTTAAGATGATAGAGCGTTCAACAATTTTTTGTCTTCCTACATAAATGCTAAGGACATACAAAATCAACATATACTTTCACTTTTCTCAGAGGAATGCCAACTTCAAGAACAAACCAAAATACTGGGGATTAAGTCACACTTGGGGTTTATATAGTTGCATGCCCAAAGTGTTTGAAAATGCTTTCAAGAGAAAGGAGTGCTTAAAAGGATTATAACCCTCAAGACTATTGTAACTATGGATATTGTGCTACAAATAAATCCTGATGTGACCGTTACGGAAAACAGGCGCTGTAAAGACCATCCTTTAGAGGGAAAATACAAGCTGTCTACACAAATAATAAACCCTTTTTGATTAAGTGAGTTGAAGCTCCAATATCTCCGGAGTTTTAGAATGCTATTCAGCAATTATGCCCCTACTGAGGTTTAATTATCCCTTTAGATACGTATTCACTACTACATACTAAGTTACAGCACACCATTAGAGTCAGTGGACTAATAAATACCTAACTCCTACTGGATAGAAACAGCTTGGCCGAATAATTACTTCCAATTATTCCACAAACATTCAACACTATGCCCAGAACAATCCCTTGCCCAGAATAGGCATTTAATAAAGATTTTTGTAGTGAGAGGATGGATGACCTGACTTGCACTTTATTTGGCTACTATTACCTGATCTCCTTTGTGACAAACCTTATAGCGATACCCTTAGAACTTGAAGTTGAACCTCAAACTGCATTAAGCCAGCTTGGGGAAGGAAAGTAACAGAGAGAAATGGGAGAGGGTGGAGGGTCACTTACAAGTAACAGGAACTTTTAAAACACATTCTGCAAGTGTTATTTTCTCTGCCAAAAGCTACTGTAGCTTGGCAAGAGAATGTTTACTGTGTTAAAACTGAGACACAAAGGACTAGAGATAAAGCCTTTGAAAAATGATTTCCATTTTGTGGTTCTTCAGAAGAAATGAAAAAAAAGATCTACTGATTTCAAAATAAGCTTAGTGGTTCTCCAGTAAATGAATGCTTACCTTATACCTCTTAGTCAAAGAATTTGGAAAAATTATCAAACCCTCAAAATAATCTCTATCATGATGACATTTCTGCAGCAATGAAGCGTAAGGAAGTTACCCTAAGACTTAAGTCAATGTTTCCCAGATTATTCTGATATATTTCTGTTCTTTGAGATATTGTGTGTGTGGGGTTGGGGGGCTTTCTGTGGGTCAAGTAAATTCAGGAAGACTAGATTAAATAAATTTAAACACATTTCTTAACCACAAGATTTGCAAAAGCTGGAATTTACTAACCAGTTGCTGGGAGTCTCCTCAAAGAGAGCATAAACTGAATATTAAGAGGATAAATCATGGGATATAAAAGAAGGAAATTAATATAGAAAGAACAGTAGACATTCATTACTCAGTCCATGATCCATTGATTTCTAAACCCAGTTCTCGATCAGTGGCATCTCAATCAACCTCTATTTGGTAAGAAGATATTGGAGAGGTGTGATAGGGTAGACTCATTCTTTGGTGAATAAACAACTGCATGTTACCTCCCCAGTCATCCTTGTCCTCTTAGAGTGGTTGGATAGCTATTCATGGGCGGTAAAGTATGGCCTGAAGCTATTACTGGAACATACTCATGCCCATTCCTCTAGTGTCATCTATGGCTACTTTTGAGTGACAAGAGTGGAGTTGAATATGCATAGAGACCTTGTGGCTGGCAAGCCTAAAATATTGAATATCTGGCCCTTTTTAAAAAAAGGTTGTTAAGCTCAGCATTAGCAATTAGGAGTACATGCTCAGAACCAGAAAGCAAGCTTAAAATCTCGAATGATTTTGACATAGGTGAGTTACTCAACCTTTCAGTGCCTCAGTTCTTCATTGGCAAAACACAGTAACTTTGCCTACGTTATAGGGTTGTTATGAGAACTGAATAAGTTAATCTATGAAAAGCACTTAGAACTTGTGATACACGGCAGCCATCCTGGACTATTAGGCAACCTTGAGAAAGGAAGCCATGTGCTTCAGTCAGTGGAGCTAGAGATTGAAGGAGCATATGTCCCTGGTGACTACTCTGTATGATCCTGAATTGTCCACCTTCAGATCTCTCTCACCTGAACAAAAATAAACTGCTCTCATATTGTAGTCATTGTTTCTTAGACTTTTCTGTCATGTGAAGCTAAACTTAATTCCTAGCTGATAGAGCACTGAATCAATTTAAATTATTATTTTCTTTTTTTGGTGGAGGTAAGAAAAGGTAATTATAATGCCATTTTTTTAAACATAAGGAAATCATGACAGGGCTTTAAGCTTCAATGTTAGACTACAGCTTTGTGTCAGGGTCTCCTTTTAGACTACTTAAAACAGGACAATTTCATTTAATTCTAATCCTTCGTGGATTACACATTATTGTGGGGGAAATCTCAGCTATCATTTAGCTCCAGCTCAGCATGATTTCTCATTACCAGCTTGCAGTTATCAAAAGAGTTCCCTTTCAAGGTTGTAATCATTATGAAAATGGCAATGAAATACTTAGTCAAAAGATAATAAAGCACATTTCAATTAAAACCTGCTAGCAACACAAATCTTTCTCTTCTTCCTTGACTCATGCATAAAAGCTGTCTATACCAATACTTAACTACTCAATTAAAAGCTAGCACCAGATAAGGCTTAGCAAGGGCCAAAAGGGCAAACATGCCAAGAGATGGCTATTGAATGAATGCTGCTGTACCCTATTAAGGGGTGACGGCCATGAACGTGTCCATGCCATTTTACCCAAAGATGTCAGTCCCATAGAACTCTGTTCAAGTCACACAGGGCACACATGACTGGCGTAATTTAATCACTTATAGATGGTAGGCAATTAGTTGGTAAAATCACTTGGTAAAATGTTGCTTAAATGGACATTTCTGGGTGTATCTGGGTTCTCCATCTTTTCTCCAAGTACAGGTACCTCCATTATTTGAAATTAAGAGGAGCAAAGAGCAAAAGGAGGAATATAATTAGATGGAGTAGCATGTGAAGAAACTAGTTTCAGCAAGCGGTTATAGATAGTGAATAAAATAGTGCAGAGGTGAACACACAAGTATTTAAAAATGACTTAAGGTTTGATTTGATACGTCCTCAAACAGATGACAGACAGCTGGCAGCCAGGCTAATGCTCTCCTTTTCTGCAAATGGTCAGACTTCTAAACTGAACACAGACAACCGCGGAAGTATTTTTATAAGTATTTTCATGTGAAAATAATACAAACTTATAAAGCAAACAAAAGTCACATAAGAAAAACCCCAAAAGCTAGTATTTGCAAAAACAATCTGAAAATGCCTGATGGCCTCTCTCATCTCACTCAATGTCAGAAAGTAAGTCCTCACTAAGACCCACAAGGCCTTACGTGATCAGGCCCCCAGCACCCCCTGAATTCATCTCCTACATTCCTCATTTTCTCCCCTTAGCCGCATGGCGCTCGGTGCGAGTCCTCAGAGACAGAAGGTGTGCTCCTGCGAAAGGCCCTGGACGTGGCTGTTCCCTCTGCTGAGGCGCACCTTCCCAAGATCATCCCAGGTTATTTCCCGCACTTCCTCAGGGGGTGTTGCACAGGCCAAGTGATCTAAAAATTCAGCTGTCTCCCCCTCCCACTCTCTCTTAATTTTTCCCACGATGCACTGTAATTTTTACTTATTTATCTGGCATATTATCTGTCTGTCCAGATTTTATTTCCACGAGGGTAGTGATTTATGTCTGTGCTATTTATTAGTGTCATCTGGGTACCTGGAAGAGGACATAGCAGGCACTTGCTAGATAATTATTAAGTGAATAAGTAAATAAATGGATAAACAATAACAAAAATTTTTTAAATATCATATTATGAAATTTGCCACTGACATCAGTTTGGTGCATATTCTTCTACAAACTTCCTAGGGAGATGCCAATGTGTATTTGTGTCTGTCTATACATCCACACACACGTATATGTATGTTTCCATGAATCTATATACACACTTTATATAATTACATACTTTTCACTGACTTACATTTCTATATGCAGATTTAATATATTACTTATGAGAAATAATTCTCTGCAAATGGATTTTTTTTTACATTATAAGTAGTCTAATGACAGCTTCCTATGCAGTACATACACATTTCTATTATTTTTTGTAACAGTAAGTTTTCCAATCAGGTTCAACTTCCAATTTAAGTTAGTTCTAGCTTTCTGGTGTTCTTTTTACACATATTCTTTATACTCATGTTAGTGTATCTGTAGATAAACTCCTAGAAGTAAAATTGCCAAGCCAAAGATGTGTGCATTTTTAACTTATTATGAACTTTTTCAAACATATATTAAAATAGATGAACATAAAACTCCCATGTACTTACCATCCTCCACCATTATCAACAATTAGCCAGTGTTATTTCATCTATATCCCCATCTATCTCCTCCCTTCTCTTTTTATTTGAAGAAAAACATCTTTATGATTTACTTTCCTTTTTATGAAGCAAATCATGCCATTTTATCCATATATATTTCACTATGTCTCTCTGAGAGAGAACTGTTTTAATTTAAACATAACTGTGACATCATTTGCATGCCTTAAAATTAAAAATGATTCTTTTAAAATTTTCCAGTACCTAGTCAGTGTTCATATTTTCAATTGCCAATTGTTTTATAAGTTGTCAGAATCAGGAATCGGATAACTCACTCACTGAGACTGACTGGGTCTGTTAAGCCCTTTTTTCCCCTTTATCATTTCCATCTTTTTTGAGTACATCTGGCCTGCTTTCATGTCTGTAGGAAGTTCTGCTCCACATTTTTTCTCTTCTGAAAACTTTGTATGGGTTTCAAACCAATCACTTTCTGTAGCCCATTTCTATCTGAAATTATTTTTCCTGAACTTTTAGAAAGGAGAAGTGGGTCAAAATATCTTTTTTAGATTCATAGTTCTACGGATCCTTCTTGTTTTCATAAGTGTTAAAAAAAAAAGGGGGATATGGTTTTATGTATTCTGAATTCTCCTGATCCAGTGCCCCTCTTCTATTTTTATCTAGACCGTCTATGTTCTCATAATGCCCTTGTCCTGCTCAGCTTGAATTCTATTCCCAACAATTTTTTCTCTCTGTGGGACTCTTTGTTGGAGGTGGAAGTTTTGGCTGGTTAGTTTCAAGTGTTTACAGTGACCATACTGCCTCATCCTGTCAGACCTTACCGGGGAACTCTTGCTCCCGAGTTGGAATGTGCAGAAACTCTTCCATGTTCAGCAGCTGGGCTTTCTGGTAAAAATCTTTCAGAATTCTGGCATTCTCCTTCTTTCAAGGAATTCAGATCCCCATCCACTTCATTCTTATCCCTCCAATGGGCACTATGAACTGCAGTTTTATAATTATTTGTCATCTTCCCCCATCTGCTTGTGTTTCGGAGTCCACGGAAAGTGTCATTTTTATTGTAGTTGCTACCTGTGAGATTTTGTTTTTTGCTATTCAGTTCCTGCATTTCTTTTTATGATGGGATTTTGGCAGATCCAACATTATACCACTACAACATCATTTCAGAATATTCTAGAAAAAAGGGTGTACAGATTCTTAATTTTGATAGGTAGGGGCAGATTTCCCTCAACAAGGGCTTAGTCATTGTAGTTTCACACACAGTTTAGGAAAGATTCTTCTCCTCGCCATGACTGCTATTTGATATTATTACTTTTTACCTTCTGCACTCTAACAAGTGACCAGGTGTATATTACTGTTTTATGTTGCCTTTCATGAATGCAACTTAAGTAAAAGGGGTGATTTGAGCTGCTTTCATGAATATACTGGGCAATCATGTGTGTTTTCTACAAACTAACGCTTTAATATCCTTTGATCGCATTCCTAACAGATTGGTTGTTATGCTTGTGTTGAATTATTATTTTAGTATGTTAACAAATTGGTTAGATTATTTAGAGAATTTTAATATAGTAATTTATATGTGTCATAACTATCCCATGTCATTTGTTTTTCATATACATCCTGTTGTTTAAACATTGCTATCCAAATATTGTTTTCTTCAATGACTTGAAACCTTACTTTTATCACTCTTAAATTACAAAAGTCTGCTTAGATTGATTAATGGACATTTAATTCTGATTCACTAAACTGTCTGCCTACTCTTTTTCTATTAATGTCCGTTTAAAAATATCTTCACAATATATTTTAAAATCTGTAAGAACTATGTCCCTCTCAATGCATTTTTTCTATTAGATGAAATTTTATTATAATTTTTACTTTCTAAGGAAGTAAGTGGCTTACCTGAAGACACACAACTAGGGGTGGGCAGAGGAAGCATTTGAAAGAAAATCTGCCTGGCTCCAAAATTTATGCTCTATATACATAGTTCTTCTTTTTAAATAATTCAATTCATTCAGCAAGAAAAACAAATCTGTGGTGTGTACTGTGTGCCAGAAACTGTGTTAACTGCTAAGTCTACAATGATAAACTACTTTGTTTTTGAACTTGAGAGCTTATTGCCTAATATCCTATTGTAATCCTTTTTTATTGCCATTTTCTCTCTAGAAAATCATATATAAATCTTTATAAAGCCTTTAAAAACCATTGAAGTAGTCATTTTAAATATCATAAAGACATCAGTTGGGCACAGAGACAGTTTCTAAAATAATTTTTGTTTGGATTCATTTTTATTGGAGAAGAATACTTTAAAAGACAGAAGCAGGTTTATATTTTTAAAATAACAGAGCAAGTATAATCTTTTCTACAGAACAGCTGCTTTAGAGTTTATTCATAAAGCTCCTAATTCATGTTCCCCAATTCTTCTTTAAAGAGTGTTTGATCTATTGGAAAACACAGCTCAGATTTCAAGTTGTTCCTCCTTATATCAGTTATTTATAGCTGCATGAAATATTACCCTGAGACTGACTGCCTTAAAACAACAATATTTATTATCTCACTGTTTCAAGTGCTCTGTGTTCAAGTCACTCAAGATGTCAGCTGGGATAGCAGTCATTGTCAGGTTCAACTGACTAGAGTCTGCTTCCAAGCTCACTCACCAAATTGTGGCAGGATTCAGGGCCTTAGTTTTTCACTGGCTATTGGTCAGAGGCTTCCTTCAATTCCTTGCCACTTGGCCATCTCTATAGCGCCACTCACAACGTGGCGCCTGGCTTCACCAGAGGAAGCAAGCAAGACAAGAGAAAGGTATGCTAGCAAAGGGTAGTCAGATTTGAGTCTAGTCTTGGTAGTACCATCCCAGTACCTTTGCTGGATTCAATTCATCCCACACACAAGTGAAGGGGATCATAAAAGGACATGAGTAACAGGGGGCAATAGTCATTACAGGTTATCTTAGAAATCTGCCTACAGCTCTCCTCCTCTCTGTACTGATTCTGCTACCCTGACTTACCTGTAGAATGGAGAGTCATAGAAGAAAAGAAACAAATTTATAAATTATTATCACTGAAATTAAATCTAGATATTCATGGAATAAAATTTTGTTAGCATTTTCTTTATTTTTACTATTATGGATAATGGCTAACATTTATTAACCATTTATTGTATGACGAATGCTGACTTAAATTTTTTACAAGTTTTATCTCCCTCGATAATCATATATGGTTACTAGCACAATCTCAAATTTAGGTGATAACTATTTCCCCTTGTTATATTTGAGGAAAACAGGGGATAGAGACTCTAAGTAACTTGCCCCAGGTCATACAACTAGTGAAAACCTGCCAGTCTATCTCCAGCTCCACCAGGCCCACCTCTACATTGTAAACAAAAAGTTGCACTTTTTTTTTTTTGTCTCTCTAAATATTGCAAACTAGAAACTCTTTACTTCATTGCAGGTAGCTAATTTGGGGACCAAAATTATCTTCCAGGTAGGACACTGGCTGTCCATTTGGAAAAGAAATCAGCTATGAGTTAAACATCGTATAAAGATCATGCTGGGAGGTTCTGCTGCAGTGCTTATTCCCTGGAGCTGTGAAAAAGCCTGAACAGACACAAACCGTTTGCAGATAATTGTCCTGACATTCCTACTTCATTACTTCTAATAGAATTGCGTTTGTGGTGCTCACGCCAGGGAATGTGAGTGGTGCCTGCAGGAGGAAGATGTCACGTGTCCTCACTCTCAGTTGAATGAATGCTTTTGGCAGGAGGTTACGGTGCAGCATGAAGGGCACATTCATTTAACTTAAGGGACTAGCTTTACTAGAATGAAATAATTTTTAAATGATTTCAGATGACACTGTGCATCTAGCCTAACCGTAGGTAAAAGAGATGAGATGGTAGAAAGCAGTTAATAATGGAGTTCTCTGCCCAAATTTGGTATCTATTCCAAATGAATACCAAGCATTGACTAGATTAACCCACTCTTTTAAATCCTGAGGAGGAATGAAACTGGAGACAAACAAAAGTATGTCGTCAAAGGTTACTTTCGTATTGAGTGATGAGATTAAGAAAAATAAAACACTTTATAGGAAACAAATTTAATTAATAAAACTAAACAGTTAAACATAGTATTCAGGTTCCTTTTCCTATCCATATGAATGTCTTCATAGCACTGAAACCAGTCCATTTCATCATTCAAGTCATTATTAATTAAATGAATATCTGTTGAAAATAAGTTGTATGTCACTGCTATTCCCTCACTCATTCAGCTAGTGATTTCATGTGTGCTCCTGACTCAGAGACATTTCCTGGCTAGTGCTATCCCACACATTATTAAGTTTATTTTTACACGTTTTTAAAATTATGAAACATTTACATATATATGAATGTCTTCATATATTTGATTTTTTTCCTATCACATTTTTAAGTTTTACTTGCCTCACTGTGGATTGGTCTATTTTTCCCTAGTACATTTTAAGTTTTTGTTCTTACCTTAATATAAAAATTCTTTAGAATTAAGAGGGTCATATTTTCTGGGGAACTGAACTTACTGTCTTAATAACTATCTTTAACTGTACTTTTTGACTTAAAGTCTATTTTTCCTATTATTGATAACATCTACATCAGCTTTCTTTGATAAGAATATGGTGGGTTATAATTTTTTAAGAATTCTTCTATTTTCAACTCTCTATTTTTCAAATCTGAATGTTTCTCTTACAAATAGCCAAATCCTTGGAAAGGTCTTAGGCAATGTATTCACTGGCCATACGTTTTGGTTAAATTTGCAGCATAAAGTATTTTGACTGTAATTGATTGATTGCTACTTTTTTCCATTCAGTTTTTGCATCATACTTCTCTACCTGGTTGATGGCAGTAGACTGCCATAGAAATTTTGGAGATTCAGCTAAGGGGATAAATGCTTTAGGTGGAGGGAAATATGTTTCTGTGGTTTACAGAGCCACTTTCCAGCTATTTCATTCTTGTTTGCCATGTTGGTATAGGAATGCCTTCCGGAAGTTCTCCATGCGCGCATCGTGCCGTCTCACCTGCCATCACCACACAGAACCTTCCGCCCTGAAGCTGAGCCACCATAGGAACTTGTCCTACAGGACCTGGTGACAAAAATAAGTGTGGAATTGGAGGAGAAATAAGTTTTGAAAAGCATGAGTGCAAGAACTTACTTGTAGAAAATTCTTCCAGAGGATTAAAATTGTAAGCAGAAGGAGTTCTTGATATTTATTGGAAACAGAAGCTCTTTCCTGTCTGATATACACTCAGTAACTCACACGTACACTTACAAACATACACTTAAAAAAAACTTACACAGTAGAATCTGTTACACCTTCAGTGTTTTGTAGGGCGCAAACCTGTAGACATGCTGCAAATAGGTATAGCAACATGTTCTATCTCATTTTATGCATCTCAACATATAAGAGCACATCTTAGTCCTTTTAAGGCATTTGTCCTTTGAGTTTCAGATGTGTGGCTCATATAAAAAGAAAAAAAGATTTCCAGCTGATTTGACCCAAAAATACTAACACTGATGAATATATCATAAAATATAACACAGTAAGGCTATCAATAATTTGGTTAATGACTATACAATTCTTAAGCATATTTCCCTGCACGAGAAAATTTTAAATGCCCTGAAATTTCATAGCTCATCTATGAAAAAAACTTGGAGAGGTTTTCTTAATATTGACAAAAATCTTTTAAAAAATCTAAATGCTACTACTACTAATTTCATAAAGCTGAAATTTTTATACACTCCCAATATTGGAAACAAATTTCAATCATGTTTAAAAATTGGAATTATCTTTCTATTCTGTTTCCTAAAACATTTCCAAAATTATTATTTGAAGAGCAATACAAAAAATATGCAGCCAAAAATTTAGGGAAATATTGTTAAAAAGATAAATCCAAAAGGAAATTTTTAAAAGTTTTGTTTCTTTGTTTTGGTTTATGGTGTTTGTGGTATTTATCAGCTTATAAGACATAATATGGTATGATTTCTTTCTCGTTCTGAATAAGTGTTAAATTTTATATCTAATTTGTTGTTAGTTATTGTTTATGTCTTTTTCTTAGAGAGAGAACCCCAAATTAAGTCAACCCCCGGATTCTTACAAAACCTGGATTTGTGTCTATCTCTTCCTCTTGGGATGGTTAGTTATTTTAATTTTTGTCATTAAGTGCATATAAAATGGTATTTCACTGTGGAATTTTTGTTTGTTTGTTTTGTGTTTCCCTGGTCACTACTAATGTTTTTATTGGTCGTGTGCATTTTTTCCTTTGAAAAGTCTCCATCCTTTTTGACCATTTCTTTTATCATTTAAAAGTTTTTCATATTGTTTTGTGAGAGTTCTTTTTTTAATAACATCTTTGTATTTTGTTATGTACATTGCAAATATTTTTCTCCCACTTTGTAACATTTTCACTTACTTTAGTACATCTTTTGATTAATAAGTGTTCTCAGTTGCAATCTAGTTAAATTTATGTCTTCTTACCTATGGTCAACTCTTTTCTTATTGCACTTGCCAAGACTTCTAATGCCATGTTGCATAAAAGTACTGGTATTGTACATCCTTTCTTAGTCTTGATTATAAAAAAAACTCTTGTAATATTTTTCCTGTCAAGATGATAATTACTTTAGGTCTGTCCTCTTTATAAGATTAAGGATGTTCTGCTCTATATTCTTTGTTTACTAATAATATTTATTATGATGGGTATTGGATTTTATTAAACTTTTTTTAAAATCTAAATACATGATCACTTTTCCCCCTTTAATCTGTTAATGTGTTGAATTAAATGTATGAATTTGAAATTGCTGACCTGATCTCACATAACTGGGATATGATTTTGGCCAACATATATTATTTGAAAACTACATTTGGATTCTATTTGCTAGTATTCTGTTTAGGATGTTGCATCTATATTAATGAGTGAAATGTTTTTGTAATTTTCCTTTCTTATAATTTTTTTGGGGGTTTAATATCATGTATATCCATGAATAGTAGGATGAGTTTTGGAGGATTTTTTCTTTTTCAATTGTCTGTAATATTTGGCAGTATCTGTTCTTTGAAGATTTGATCGAATTCTCCCATCTTCTAGATTCCATTTTTAATTATTAAAGCATTAACTGTCTAGTTTTCATTCCTTTGACAATAACCTGTCTTTTTCTCTAACTTATTATATCTTTTTATTTGCTGTCTGCACTTTCATTAAAATGTTTCTTCTTTGCATGGATTTCTCTAATTTCTTCTATATATGACACATCAGACTTCTAAAATCTTTTGTTTGGCATCTTACATTAGTTATAGGATATTCTCAGCCACAGTCTTTACTAATTAATTCCTTTCTCTCTGTCTGGATCGGTAACTGAACTGTGTTAGACTTTCTCAGTTATTCTACCATCTGTTAACCTTTTTCATAGTTTCTACATTTTTCCTCTCTGCACTGCATTCTGTGTACTGTCTTCCTACCTATCTTTTGTTGCACTCTTTCCCTCTATTGTCTCTAATTTAATGTTATAACCACTCACTGAACCTCTATTTTCAACTTCCATATTTTAAATATATGTAAGTTCTCTTTGAGTTTTTTCAAGGCTCTTGTTTTCTTTGTCGTCTCTAGTTCCCTGAAGATAGACAAAAACAAACTATTTTGTTTCTTTAATTCTAGCCATCATAATTACTTTTAATTCTAATAATGTAAATATTTGATGAATTTATGGTCTATTTCTGTGGTCTGATTTTTTTTTTCTTTTTTACTAGTTCTTTCATATAATGGCTAATTTCCTTGAATACTTTTAGATTTATTTTTCTTAGAACTGCTTATATTTTGAGGGCAAATTATCCATGAGTATTTTTTGAGTCCTGAGATGAAGATTTGCTCCTCTAAAGAAGATTTTCATTTGATTCTTCAAGACCCTGGAAGCACTAGCAATCTCCATCAATTTTACTGTAAATTTATGACATTTTTATGTATTAACTGTACAATGTGAATTTTGGGTTACTAATTCACCTTGGGACCAGTCTGAGTTACTACTTCATGAAGTCAGTTCTACGTTATAGATTTGCTCCTGAAATTTAATATTGGTGATTTATTCAAACAATGTTATTTGTTGTGTTTAGGATTAACAACCATACTTTGAGTTTGCACTGCAGTTAGCTGAAACACATGAGAAATAGGAAGTTTGATATTTCCTTCAGATCCTAGTTTCTGATAGCTTTATAGCACTTGTGTTACTGAAATGATCTGATTGCTGTAAATGTGTGAATTCAGTTTCAGATTAAGGTTAGATGGGTTTATTAGCTATTCAGTTATAGAATTCATCATTGAATGTTTGCAGGAAGTTGATTTGGCCAGAGCTCAAAATGTGGAGGTGTTTTTATAGCATTGCTTATTTATAAACATTTTGCTTAATCGGGCTAAACGTTTAAGCAGTTAAATATGAATAGATACTGTGAATAATAATATAAGCATAAGGGTAGTTTAAAATACCTTTATCTAAAGGAAAATACCATTCTGGGGCCTTTGTTAGAAATCAACATATGTATTTAATGTAAGATTTTTCAGCATTATGATTAACTACTGAGATTCTGAAAGGAGAAATGCACACTTTTTTTTAAAGCAATTTGTTTAGCTTATAGAGATAAAATATTCACTCTTATGTGTCACTTAATAGATTTTTCTATCATTGCACATCTGCAAGTTTAATGACTGCTATCTTTATTTATTCAGAACCAAATTCTAAAGCAACAGATGTACTGAAATAACGTATTCGGTACAAAAATTCACTACAACAATGTGCATGTGTGTCATATATATTATTACTTAGATACTTTGAGCCTGCTCAGCACAGACTCTTAGCACCTCACATAAAGGAGATGGCTGTGATTATGATTCCCAAGCTCACGTGCATGTGGATATATAGAGTATAAAGTTAGCACTGCTTAGACTGTAAGAAAATGGAAACCCACTCAGCTTGAGCAAACAGGTTATTTATTAGGGCAGCAATGTATCTGAGCCTCTGGGATAGAATTAGAATGGAAACACACTAAAAATCCACTAAGTTACTCTCTTGGTGCCTCTTATGTCTGTTTTTCTCTGAATATTATGCTTTATTTTTATCTCCATTGCAGGATAGTTTTTCTCTTTCCCTGTCTCCTAGGTAGAAAATTACCGCTTACACTTGCTCTGGAATCTGTGTAAAGTTATGAGGTGACTGAGGAATACTAAGTTGACTTTCTCTGGGTCTCAATTCTCAATATTTGACAAAGCACTGATTGGTTGAGTTCAGGACTCACCCCTGGGTATGAAACAAGTATGATCTTGATGGTTTCCACTGTACCAGTGTTGATGGAGAGAAAAGGGAACATTCCTACAAAAGAGATTCTGGAAAACAATTTAGTAAGTGTCTCGTATTTGGCCAGAGGCTGCATTCCCTTTGCCATTCAAATTGTGGTCGGTGGAACAACAACGCTGGTGTTACCAGGCGGCTTGCTGGAAATTTAGAATCTCGGCCGCACCCTATCTCTTATGAATTAGGATTTACATTTAAGAAGAACCTCAGGTGATCTGTGTGCAGGTTAAAAATTAAAATACGGTTCTATGTTGAAATGTCAGGACCAGGTGCGTGAAATTTGATTTTATTTCAAGGTCCATTTTACTCCTAACCAGACATAACCCTTTAGCTTCCCAAGTTAACCATTTACATCCTGGCAGAATCCCTATCAACTGATAAATGTATACACACACACACACACACACACATATAAAAATTATAATATAAAGGTATACTTGTGAGTGAGTGTATAGATCACTGCAAATTCATTTCCATTAATGGAAAAATTTTTCATATTATGGTTCAGATCCTAGTAATTTGGGTCAATAGCTTCAATTTTATAAATGATGGGTAGCACAATATATAGACTGACAATTATTTCTAATATTTTTAGTTTTACTAGTATGACACATTTATATTAATTACCAAAAAATAATAACTGATTGGACAGCTCAGATGGAAACACGTAATCCAGGTAACCTTGAAGATATTTAAGATAATGGAAATCCTCAGCTCATAGTTTATCATATACTTTAATTTTTATGTAAACATATTTAGTAGAGGAAAATACTATTAGCTGAATGATATTAATGTTTATTACATGCCAACAACTTTTCTAAATGATTTACAATGATGTTCTGGTTTATGTGTAGTGGTATTCAGATCATGATCTACTATTAATTGCACTTTTACAAATGTAATTTTTTAAACTAGGTTTTCTTTTGTTTTTATTACAGTAATATACATTGTAACTTGAGTTTGGGATATGGAGTTGGACTGACTTGGATTTGAATTTGTGTTCGACCTCTTACTCATTGCGTATGCTTGGGCTACCTACATCAACTCCCTTAGCCTCAGTTCCTCGTCTATAAAATGGAGATGATTTCCTTTATAGAGTCGTGAGGCTTGAAAGAGAAAGTGCCTATATTCCTGGCGTAGAGTTAGCATCATGTATGGTCAGGCCACTCAAGATAGCTGTTCTCTTGCTCTTTGTACATCCCCTGCTTCACCTACACCATGAATGTGCTTGGCTCCTGCCCCAGCTGGTGATTAGTCTAATCCTTAAGCCAAAATGGCTCCACCTGCTAGTTTATTAAAGGGAAACACCTGCCCTTGTGATGGTGGCTAACCTAAGGGTCTGTGAGGCATGTGCCTCAGCTACTGGTTTCCTGGTAACTGATGAGCCAACCTGATGTCCATTCCTCCTGTAAATGGCGGCCGCCTTCCCTCTCAGTAGGGAAAATGGCTGTCATGCCCTGCCTGCTGTCTGCTGTTCCCAGTGGGATGTTGCTCTAGGACTTTCTGCTGCAGATATGTAAGATCTCCTATCCAATAAGCCGTTGATGTCTCTGTCACTGTCTCTGAGCTCTTTGGTCTCGAAGCTGGGTTACTACTACAAGGCTTGCAGACCTGCGGGGCAGAGCCTAACACATCAGTAAGGATTAGTTCTTATTATGATTATTTACCTGATATGCTCACCCTTAATTTCATTTGGTTCCTGACAGCAAGATTTTTCATGTTGCTTTTGGAAAGATTTTTGCTCTAACTAACCACTAGGGAGAAGAAGCTTTCTTCTTTGGTCAGACTGTCTTTACTGAGCCAAATGTGGCTAGTTTGGGTTAGCAAGATTTATTGCCATTAGTTCTCCTTTTTGAATAGGAACTTGAAAATAGTATGTGTTGCCTGTATTTGGTTATAAACTCCATTGGAGTTTTCAGCTTGATCCTTATTTAAGTTAACTCTGTAATTTTACACCATTGTATATATACTATGTCAGAAACAGGTAAGCAGAGAAAAGTCAACATGGAAGACATTGTTTGATGATGTTTATATACATTTAAAACATAAATAGAGCTCTAGCTTCCTGACTTCCTGATTCAATATTAAATTTGCCACAGATAATTCATACAACATTTTAGAGGTTCGAACCTCCAGGTTAGAAATGTTGTGGTAAATTTATACTTTCCTATAATCATAAAGATAATTTTTGAACTCATAAAATTGATTTTAAAGAACTTTGCAAATATCCTTTAATGTGTCTGTCTGACACATGGTTAGGTGGAGTATTATTCTAATTCAGTATTGTTTCTTATTTCTTATATATTTTATAAGATGAAAAATTCAAGTAGAATATATCTCCCATAAAAACAGATTGAATTTTTCTTAAGGTTTATTCTTTTTTCAAGTTTGGAACCAACTGAAAGATCAAGTTAGAGGTCAAAGAACAAAATGTCACAGTCATTTCTCTCATGAGTAATTGGAAAAGGTAAATTTAGATGTAAGGCTAAGTTGTCTTGTTAATAATCCATCTCTGTATTAGACTAACTCACCCCAATAATGGGAGAACTGCACAAACCCATAGTGAACATGCCAGACTTCTTCCCCTTATGAATAAGACAGCAAACAGACCAGAATACATTCCTCCTGCAGAAAATAGAAGCACAGAAGTTGCCAGATGACTTATGCTTAGTTCTTTCTTCCAGCATCATCATCATCATCATGGAAATCATTCCTCCTCCTGTGATCAAGCAATTTGAGCTTTTATTTTTTTCAAGTTAATGTAGTGAAGTGACACAAAATTTTCATATTACTATGGAATTGAAGACATCTTAAGCACTGGTATATAATAGCATTCTAACATTCTGGGTAGTTTTCAAAATCTAAGGATAGATTGCCTTGGATCACCTTAAATGTATTATCATTTTATATTTTATGCAAGATTAAATGGGGATTTGTGACACCCTCAGAAGAGTAAAATCTAGCCCAATCTTTGGAACTATGAATTCAAGCTTGTTTTAACTTTCAAATGTTTAATTAAGTGCTGTAAATTTCCTGTTACCATTGACAAAGGGTGCACTTTCTCTACTAAACCTCTTTTAACTTCATGTATTTTCTTCTCCTCAACTTTTTTTCTAGTACTTTAATAGTTTCAGGGTGGGAAGAAGCTCATTGTGTAAGATCCAAGGCAAACCAATAATTATGATACAATTGCATTGATAAAAACCTCAAATATTTAATTTAAAATTTATTTTTATTTCTTCACTGGATCAACTCAATTTACTTTGATTCCTTCAGCTCCAACCTCAATTAAAGTCATTACATCATCATGAGGAGCTAGTCTCTCCCCATGATATTGTGTATATGGAATGCATTAGAAAGCCACAGGGACAAGATTTATTTGTCTATGTTGAGCTCTAAGGTTTCATGAGTGGACAAAGAAGCTGAAGTTCTGCCTCTCCGTTCCTTTTTTGCCCCTAATTTCTTCTTTCCTATTTACCTGTTTTCCCTCCAAACTTCTTCAGCAGTTTCTTTTCTTTTTGTTTTTAGACAAAAGGACATAAATTATAGCTGTTTATTTGTAGTATTGTACACATTTTCATGCTATTGACTTTTCAGTATGGTAACAGAATTGCTAGCTAGTATACAGAAATCTTATATCTTAATTGTAGTTTTCAAGACTATTATTTTCTGGGTTTTTTTTAACTCTGAAACTTTTATCCTTTAGTTTAATTGAGCATTGTCTGAAACTGACTTGGGGGGACATCATTTTTTTCTCAATATAAACACTCATTTAAAAATACACATGTGGGGTATTAGAGACATTCTTAAAGATGATTAAACTATTCTCTCTGGACAGTTTAACAGCATTCTTACTGCATTCACATTCAACCATCTGGTTTACCTAAAGAGAATTTAAAGGATGATGTCACCAGAGTACCTCATCTACATTGAAAGCACTACACTGCATACACAAGAGTGTTATTGGAAACATATGTTTGGTTTAAAAATGCCTTCCATTTCATCCACTGTGAGCCAGATCCTATCAGTGACAAAAATTTCTCACGAAGTTAGCTAGCACTTGAATTTATTAAATTACCACTTAAAGGTACAACAGCTTAAAACCAATTGCAAATACTATTGCACCAATCAAAATACTTGACTTACTCTAAGGAGAGCATTCTCCTCTTTAAAAACAAAACAAAAACAGATAAACAAACAAAAAAAAAACTGTTCTATAGTTGAGAAGGTATAACAAAGATTTAGAGAAGCTATATACCAGCATTATGTTGTTTCATGTTTAAAGAGAGGCAGGTCAACATTTAATCTCACAGTGAAATTATTGGCCTATTTCCAATAGAGGTTAAAAAAATTGAAAAACCATCTGGCTTCAGAGAGGTTTTTCCCTAAATTATAGGGAAACATTTAAAAGAAATAATCAGGACACAGTTTTCTTTTTGGGTTGACCTAGTGTTTCAATGATTTAATTTTGTGTGTGTGTGTGTGTGTGTAGTGTTATTTTTTTAAACTTTTTTTTATTGAGTTATAGTCTTTTTACAATGTTGTGTCAAATTCCAGTGTACAGCACAATTCTGCAGTTATACATGAACATACATATATTCATTGTCACTTTTTTTTTTTCGCTGTGAGCTACCACAAGATCTTGTATACATTTCCCTGTGCTATACAGTATAATCTTGTTTATCTATTCTACATATGCCTGTCAGTATCTACAAATTTTGAAATCCCAGTCTGTCCCTTCCCACCCCCCGCCTCCTTGGCAACCACAAGTTTGTATTCTATGTCTATGAGTCTGTTTCTGTTTTGTATTTATGCTTTGGGTTTTTTTTGGTTTTTTTTTTTTTTGTTTTAGACTCCACATATGAGCGATCTCATATGATATTTTTCTTTCTCTTTCTGGCTTACTTTACTTAGAATGACATTCTCTAGGAGCATCCATGTTGCTGCAAATGGTGTTATGTTGTCGGTTTTTAATGGCTGAATAGTATTCCATTGTATAAATAAACCACCTCTTCTTTATCCAGTCATCCATTGATGGACACTTAGGCTGTTTCCATGTCTTGGCTATTGTAAATAGTGCTTCTATGAACATTGGGGTGCAAGTATCATTCTGAAGTAGGGTTCCTTCTGGATATATGCCCAGGAGCGGAATTCCTGGGTCATACAGTAAGTCTATTCCTAGTCTTTTGAGGAATCTCCATACTGTTTTCTGCAGTGACTGCACCAAACTGCATTCCCCACAGCAGTGTAGGAGGGTTCCTCTTTCACCACAGCCTCTCCAGCATTTGTCATTTGTGGATTTTTGAATGATGGCCATTCTGACTGGTGTAGGGTGATATACCTCATTGTAGTTTTGATTTGCATTTCTCTGATAATTAGTGATATTGAGCATTTTTTCATATGCCTATTAATCATTTGTATGTCTTCCTTGGAGAATTGCTTGTTTAGGTCTTCTGCCCATTTTTGGATTGGGTTGTTTAGTTGTTTCTTATCAAGTCATATGAGCTGCTTATATATTCTGGAGATCAAGCTTTTGTCGGTTTCATTTGCAAAAATTTTCTCCCATTCCGTAGGTTGTCTTTTTGTTTTACTTATGGTTTTCTTTTCTGTGCAGAAGCTTGTAAGTTTCATTAGGTCCCATTTGTTTATTATTGCTTTTATTTCTATTGCTTGAGTAGACTGTTTTAGGAGAACATTTTTGAGATCTATGTCAGATAATGTTTTGCCTATATTTTCTTCAAGAAGGTTTATTGTATCTTGTCTTATGTTTAAGTCTTTGATCCATTTTGAGTTGATTTTTGTGTATGGTGTAAGGGAGTGTTCTAGCTTCATTGCTTTACATGCTGCTGTCCAGTTTTCCCAACACCATTTGCTGAAGAGACTGTCTTTATTCCATTGTATATTCTTGCCTCCATTGTCGAAGATTAGTTGACCAAAGGTTTGTGGGTTCATTTCTGGGCTCTCTGTTCTGTTCCATTGGTCTATATGTCTGTTTTTGTACCTGTACCATGCTGTCTTTATTACTGTAGCTCTATAGAATTGTCTGAAGTCCGGGACAGTTATTCCTCCAGCCTCTTTTTCTTCAGTAATGCCTTGGCAATTCTAGGTCTTTGATGGTTCCATATAAATTTTATTATGATTTGTTCTAGTTCTGTGAAATATGCCCTGGGTAATTTGATAGGGATTGCATTAAAACTGTAGATTGCCTTGGGCAGTGTGACCATTTTAACAATATTGATTCTTCCAATCCAAGAACATGGGATATCTTTCCATTTTTTAAAGACTTAATTTTTAAAAGAAAGAGCTATTGATATTACTGTAGAGCTTCCTCCTCCCAATTATCTTTTAATTTCTTTTAAAGATGTTTTTCCTGCAAGACAAAAAACTTTAGATTAGTGAAATTTATTTTACTTACTTTTAAAAATAGTTTAGCACCAGCCTGGAAAAGGCATGGTAAATATCAAACAAAATTAGATTTCTGAGAACAAGGATAAAGATGGAATATTTTGGGGGAGGCAGTCAACCACATCTGCTTCCAAGAGCCTATATGAAACCAGTTTTGATGTAGTCAAATTATTCAGTGTATCATGTTATTGTGTTATTCATTAATGTATTAATTGCTATATTTCTTGTGGAACTAAAACCCTCAAAATTTAAAAAAAAAAACCCCATATATTCCAAAGTAAAATGACAAAATAAAAATATACATTAATGAAACTGATATATAGGTACAAGATATAAATGACCTAAAAATAATGTAGTCCCCTGAAAGCTTTTGTTTATTTGTTGACAAAACAGATTACATATAGAGAATGGCCTTGAACTGATCAAATGTCATAGATTTAATGTCATATTAAAAATGTGGTTTATTCTGTAGGCTAGTGAATATCCATAAAGTTCAACAACTTACAAATTGGGATACTTTAGGAGATAATGTGGTAAAGTGAATGGGGCATAGGTTTTGGAAAAACAAAACAGACAAACCCCTCAAAACAGCAGCCTGAGTTTTAATACCGATGTCTTTATATCCTAACTGTGTGGATCAGAGTGAGTCACGTAATCTATTTAAGCCTGTTTTCACTTTGGTAAAATGGGACATTTTTGAGGTGTTGTGTACATGACATATACTTATTCTAGTTTCTAGGGCTTCCTGACCAATCACTGCAAAACTTACTGGTATAAAACTGTCCATGGGTTCTGTGGGCCCAGAATTCTGACACGGCACTGTGGGGATGATTTTTAATCTCTGTAGTGTCCTTGGCCCTGGCAGGTACCTCTTCACATGAGCCTCCATATGAGGGCTAGTTTAGGCTTTGTCACAGAGTGGTGCTAGGTTTCAAGGGTGACTGTCCTGAGAGGTTGCCAAGGGAAGCTCCATCCAATATGGCATTTGACCTCAGAAGTCAATAAATACTCTGTTGGTTAGAGCAGCTACAAGCCCCTGCCCAGACACCATGGCACCCTACCTCTACATGAGAAAATTTTCAGTCACCTTGTAAGAACACGTGGGATGGGGTACACATATTGTGTGACCAGTTTTAGAAAATAAAATCTCCCATGGCACTCAACATATAGAATCTATTACTACTATTATATGATACAGTATGGAATTGTGGAAAAGGCAAGAATTTGGGATCAAGGATATTTTGCTACTTAAAAATCCATACTATTTAGAGTCTCTGACAAATTCTTCACTTATTAAATTAGTATGATACACTTATTTTGAAGGGTTCTTGTGAGAATTAAAGAGCTAATATGCAAAAGTATCTGACAGATACTAAATGCTTAGTAAATACTCCCCCAGTTTTGTGCCAGCATATAATGGCACTTAAAATGTCTCCTCTTCCTACAAAATCAAAGAGTTCCCTGCAAGCCAAAGCAGTTGTTAATAGGCAGAAGCAATGGATTTCTGTTAAGAATCAAACTTGGAGCAGTGTGTTCAGGACCAGCAAAATGTAACTTTTTGTAAGGAAAAATTCAGTGTCACCAACAAGTTTGAGGAACAAATAGAATCACAGACTCATGGAACCTTAGAGGAGGAAGGTGGCTGTTAGGGCAAACTCCACATTTTATAGATAATGGAATCAAGAAAGGTTAAATAGCTTGTTTAAAGTTATACTCTGAGGAGCAAATTTGTGGCTGAAATTCATGTCTGCTAACTTGTAAGTTCAAATCTTTAATAGTCAACTATGCACATTATGAATTTTCTTTATACCTTTTCTCCCTCTGGAATGGAATCATGCATTAATTACAATTGAACATATTATTTGTGTGAATACAATAATAATGTGAGTACAATAGCTAATGAATTAATATGTCAAATGAGAGTTTTCCAAAATCTTTAATATGATAGAAGGAGTAATTATTTCATTATGGGAAACAATCGGGAAACTGAAGCTTAAAAATAGCTGAAAAAGTTTCCAAAGTTCTCCAAAATGTGCATTTCTAGTTTAGGATTTTTGACATTGGTTAATCAAAAACCCAAATGTGGTTGGATTGACCTTAGATATGTCTACTGGGCAAGTCAATCAGTTTTCCTGCCTTGGAATACAGGGTAGCAGGTAAGGACAAAGGGACTTGGAGTCAGACTTCCCAGATTGGATACTGCTTCTGTCTACTTGCTTAACTAGCCTGTACTTCTACTAATAGTTGGTACATTGAGTGCTTGTGAGAACTAAGTGGTGTAGTTTCCAGCTGCTGCTGTAACAAATTGCCCCAACTTAGTGGCATAAGATAACACAAACATATTCCTTCCAGTTCTAGATTTAGAAGTCCTAAATAAGTTTCATTTGGTTAAAGTCAAGCTGTTGGCAGTTTCCTCTGGAGGCTTTGAGGGGGGAAATCTGGATTTGTTTGTTTGTTTGTTTGTTTTTGCTTTTCTCAGCTTCTAATGGCCCCTTGGATTCCTTGTAGTTATATTTGAGGCCACACAGATAATCCAGACTCAACTTTCCATCTCAAGATATTTAAATTAATCACAGCCATAAAGTCCCTTTTGTCAGATTAGAAAACATTCATAGATCCTAGACTCAGAAATTTAGGAGACGTTATTCAGCCTACCACAAGTGGGATGATGTATACAAAGTACTTTACATCTCACCTGGTTCCAAGCAAATACTCAATAAATGCTAACAATTATATTATTATGAAATACAGCCGATCTATAGTCATACACATCATTTGCATGCCTCAAAGCCACACTATTGTGTGATGTGCTATTCAAAGAATGTGGGTGACAAAGACAATAAAGTTAAAAATCATCGTCTCTGAGCATCACCTAGTGAACTGACTGGAAACCCAGCACATTCCAGATCCCTTCCCCTCACATGATCATCAGGTGGCACCTCTATATTCTATGGCACTTTTAAATCTTCTCTTCCATGTATTTCCTGATTCTCACTCTTGATCTGCAGAGATGTCTACCTTTGCATTTTCCTGTATCATTGACATTTTGGCACTGCTGCTGATGCTTCCTGGCTCTGTCCCTGCCAGCTCACTGGGAATCCTCAACCATGGGTGAGACGCACAACCCTTTTCTCTCTTCATCACTCTGATGATTCGATACCATTTTTAAGCCCTTCTTCTCCCCTAGGTTTCTAGTTTTCTTTTATTTTACCAACTTGAATATTTTACACTCCTTTATTAATTGATCTGTAGGTCATTCAGAGCATCCTCTCACAAAGCATTTCAAGCAGACTCCCCTAGGCTAAAATGGAGAATGTTATCTTCAGCTGTCTCATTGATAGATGGTCAAGATGCAGCCTGTCTTTGTGCCAAACACTGAGTTTTCTGTTGAACTAGGACATGAATAATGATTAAAACTTGAGCATACTTCAGACCTGTGTTGATGAACATGAAAGCCACAATCTCTGCTCAAGAAGCTTATATTATTAAGCATGGGAAATTAAAAACGCCAAAACATGAAACAGGTAATTATGATCCAGAGTGATATGCTAGAGACTATTAGACATTTTGAGTGCTCTGGGAGCATTAGGGGAGGCAACTAATCCTGATTTGGAGGGTCAGAGGATGGTTCCTGGATAAAATGTTCACCCTGTAGGATGAGACTTGAAGGATCAACTCTCCTTAGAATAATGATGGGCAAGAGAGGGTAGGGCCAATGGCTTCATGGAGAACACAGGTTTCAGAGAAGAAAGAAAAGCCTAAGGTGAAGACTTGAAGAATAAGAGGGTGTCATGTGTAAAGTTCCAAGTGAATTTCAGAATGGCTAGATCATCTGGTATGACAGGAGAAAGGGAAAAGACTGGGGAGATTAGCCAGACTCTGAGGACTTTGAGGGTCATTTTAAGAAATTTAGATTTTATGTAAAGGACAAAGAGGAATTCCTGAAGTGGGATGCTATTTTTTAGGAGTGGTGTTCAGAAAGATCATTCTCTGACTCATTGCCATGGTAAAAAGCCAAATGCAAGATTGGAGATGGATTGGCCAGGGCAGTATGGAGCCTATTATAGGAATACAGTTGCACTTCTTTCTGGGATTTGTCATACAGTGGACACGTTTAAGAATTATTCATGAGGTAAATCTCACAGCATTTGATGCTGTTTGAATGTGAATGTTGGTATGAAATGAGGGAGAGGAATTCCTGGTGCCTCTCATGTATAGATTCTTGGTTCTGAGGTTGACTATCAGACTTTAGGATCCTTTCAGAGTTTTTCTAAGGAGACCCTTCATTTTTGCATGAAAAGAAGTCACAAGTTAGAGTTTATAGTGCACTTACAGATTTTTGCCCTTCAATTAAGCTGCTGTTGCACATATAAGTTTTTTATTATAATCTTTATTGCTTAACCATTGTGTTGGATTTTTTTCTCCTACTCTCCCGTAGAATTAGATGGAACTGATTCTCACAAGCGTCACAGATCAAGAAAAAGACAGGAAACATATGGCTACAAATTAGTCAGCAAGCCTTGTTATTTAAGAATGAAAGCATTTTGGTGAAGCCCCTGGGAATCTTTCAGCTGGGATGCTTTGACAGTTTACTTCTGCTACTTAGGAGGAATCAGAGGCGATGGTCTTGTTAGAGACAATGTGGCAGCATTTTCCTACTCAGCTTATGTCTTCAACTATTTTCAGAGTTGCTTTCTGGTGTGATTCCAGAATGTTGTAAGGTGCTGAATTATTAGTAAATCCAGAGAAGAAAAAGCCCGAGTAAAAGCTTTCTTAACTAGGAGATGAGAGAAAATCTCTGTCCAATGGACGATTTCTTCTCCCTTCTGAAGAATGACCTTAGACTGTCAAATCATATCAAACATGACCACAACACACACCACGAGGTCATTAGGAATTCACCTCCTGTTACGACGGGAGTTGGTAAGATCTGCGGTTGCAAAGCTCTGCCGATGGCTAGTCCTTGCAAACATTGTGGGAGCAGCACAATTCTTGGGTTTCTAGAGTGTGACAGAATTCTTTAATTTTTTATTAAAGGATGTAAACAGTTTACACAGTTGCCTGCATTTTCTAACAGAGAAAACTAGGTAGGTCGAATTTCAGAAAGCTACGAAGTACTCTTTTGACATGCCAATGTGTTCTTTGTGTGTTCTGTGGAGAACCATGAACAAGTATAAAATTACTCTTCAAAAATAATACAAAACAAAACAATAAAAGAATAAATACCTGGATAACTTTTTGATTGCATTACAGGGAGGACTTTTAAAAGCACAAAATAAATGAAAGAAGTCACAAAAGATGGACAGTTTGTCTAAGAAACATTACACAAAAATCAATCAAATTGAATGTGGTGAAAAACTGAAAAGAAAAGATACGATTAAGAAATATGACAGAAAAATAGTTTAGAACCGTAACCTTTTATCTTTAAAGAAACGAATCCACAAAGGAAATTTTAATATTTAGGGCAAAATTCGGAAATAGCTTACAGAGAAATACCAGTAGCCTGCAGGTATAGTGGGATGACCATATGTTTTCTTGAAATTCATCTGGGGACTCCGCTGCAACCCCAGTGGTGAACCATGTAATCTAGGCTTGAGCCAATCAGTAGTTCAGGGCTGAACATGTGTCCTAAGAGGGTCCATTCAGATCTTAGACTCTTCCTGGCGGCTACTAGTAGAGAGGCTTTCTCACTGAGCTTGAACCCAGGAATGTATGAAGTTGGAGTAACTGTAGCCATCTTGCCACTCTGGAGCCTGAGAATAAACTTTATATATAGAAAAAAGTTGAGCATAGCAGGTAAAAAAAGAGACTGGGGAAGGATGACATTGTTTGGAGCCTAGAAATCCAGCTGTGCTTGGAAAGTGGTTACAACCTTTCTGCAGAACAATATGTTAACTATTAGCTCACGTGACCCAGAATATATAAATTAATACACTAAAAGATTAACATACTCATATTGCATATATCTGCTTGATATAATTATTAATGATTTAAATTTTCTTTTTTATATTTTTATCTCCTGAATACTTCTAAAATGACATGCATTAATTTTTTAATTTTTATCTTTTTGTGTTTTATAAATCAGAAAAATACACATTATAGTGCATAGTAATGCTAATTAATTTGATCAATTGTGTGAACATGACAGGATATATGAATTCAGTTAGACTGAAAAAACATTAATTCTCACAAATGTATGAAATATTACCAGAGTTAGCCAGATCATGAGGAATGCGGATACAGGCCTCTAGACTGCCAAGTCTGCCCAAGATTTCTGACATCAGCTGCAAGTTTTGGAGGTTACCATAATCCCTCTGAATTTCAGCAATTAGCTAGAAGAACTCACAGAACTGGAAGTTAGTATACTCATGATTACAGATTATAACAGGATAAGACCACATATGAAAATATCAAGGGAAGAGATGCATAGGCAGAGTCTGGGAGGGTCCCAGATGCAAAGCTTCCACTGTCTTCTTGATGATTTACTCTCCTGGTGTTGATGTGTGACAATACACCAGAAGTCCTGCCAACCAGGGAAGTTTACCTGAGTCTCAGTGTCCAGGCTCAGGTAAACTTGAGGCTCCACTACATAAGCATAATGGATTGACTGCCCTCGTGGGTTAACTCATTCACAATTAGATTACTCTATTTGGACTACCAGAACAAAATACCACAGACCGGATGACTCACATAACAGAAATTTATTTCTTATAATTCTGGAGGTGGGGATGTCCAAGATCAGTGTCTTGGTAAGACAGATTTCATTCTAAGGCCTCTTCTCTTGGTTTGTCGATGGCCACCACCTTGCTGTGGGCTCACAGAGAGAGAGAGAGCGAGCTGTCTGGTGTCTCTTCGAAAAGCACCAGCCTCATCAGACCAGGACCCCACCCTCATGAACTTATACAACCAAAATTACCTTCCCAAATGCCATCATATTGTGGGTTAAGGCTTCAACATATGAATTTGGAAGGACACAAACATTTAACCTATAATACCATGTCAACTGATACTATGTGATTCAAAGCCCCTACTCTAAACCGCATGGGTGGTCTTTCTAGCAGGACCAGCCCTACCCTAAGGTCCAGTGTGGCCAGAGCCCCCACCTTTAAACAAAGACATAGATTACCTGGCAGAAGCTGAGGGCAAAGGCAGACTTCTCTTGGGGTAAGGTCAAATTCTTTACCACCCAGTTGCCACATATATGTGGCTAGTTTAAAAAAAAAAAAAAGGTTTAATTTAGTAAAACACAATATAGGAACTTTATTCTTTACCCTTTTCTGTGTTCTGATAAGGGCTCTTTTTTCGCCACCTGATGACAATACCTCTGGCAGATCCTGTGGCTGTATACAGTCAATGTCAAACTACAAAATGGTCTTATTTAATCTTACATAAATGTTAAAGCTTTTCCTCTCCCTTTCCTCACACCAGATCTGCAGCCTGTTTCCTGCAGTAGGGATGAGACCTCGTCTCTCATTCTCTTTCCCTCCACCTCCTTCCCAATCCTTCTGATACTGCCAAGATAGGGTTTAGAGGCAATAGAGAAATAGAGCAAATATTTTCATTGGTTGGATACCAGTGTAAACTGGCTCTGAATACTGTCATGTCAGGCACGCATGGGTTTATGTAGGTTCATACACCACAGATAATACTTTTGGGCTGGTCTCTCTTCACCCTTTTATTAGTTTTGTCTTCCCATTGGTTCGGTCCACAGCTCCAGTCAAGCCACTTACCCACAGTGGCGTCTTCCTGACCCAAGGGAACTCATGCCTCCTGGCTCCACAAAATGCCAAATTTAGCAAAATTTTTCAAGTTGATAGGAAACGCCTCATTCAACATCCCATCAAATGGCCCATAACATATGACATATGCTACTCTGTTCATTTACTGCTCAGAAGAACCAAGGCATATGGCCACCTGCTTGCTGTGCCGTCCCCTCTCTTCACTTTGTCATCAAGTGTTACCAAGGCTGGCATCATCCCCTCTGAATTTCCCAAGACCAGTGTGTACAGTTTTTCTTTTCATGTTACCCCCAAATCTGGAAGACTCAAATCAGTTTTTCTTAAGAATTCTCTCATGATTTATGTCATTAGATTTGTAGCTTTATAAGCATAAGGTCCAAATAGTGAGAGAGATGCTAGTCTTCCCTCTTACAGAAAACTCTTATTTATGTGAATGATTTTGGGGGGAACCTCTCTTCACTTGGCAGTGGTGGGACAGCAGAAACACTCTTTCCTTTCCATGGAGAAAGGAAAGAGTGAGGTACAGACTTCTCTACTCTTATGTATTTCCTTTAAGCAATTTCCTCACTAATCTTCCAGTCATTTTTAAGAAAGACTGAAAGTGATTGATGGTGGTTGGTAGTCAACAAACCAATTTAAACGTGTTGTTAAGTTCTCTGGGAATTTTCGTAGCTCTTTTTGAGTGTGGGAGTTATTTATCACCTACTGTCTGCAGCTTTGCGGATTTAACCAAAATTTTCAAATTGATAGAAAAATGTCTTACTAAATATCCTATTACATATGGCCCATATTACTATGTTCATTTGCCATCCAGAGAAACCAAAATATTGAACTAACTTAGGTGAAAAATACTATTTCTGATTATTATTATTTTTTAATTGAAGTACGGTCAATTACAATGTGTCAGTTTCTGGTGTGCAGCACAATGTCCCAGACATGCATATACATACATACATTCGTTTTCATATGATTGATAGATCTTATTCAAATCTAGCACTTCCTAATGCTGCTTTAGAGAAGGAGTCTTCTGAAGGAGGGATCTGCAGGTTCCCAGCATAATGGAGATGCTGAGAAATCACAACAATGATCTGCACCAAACCACCCGGAAATTCAGTGGATTAAAATAACACTCATTTATTCTTGTGCACCTGTTTGTCCTATGGGGCTTGGCTGATCTCAGTTGAACTTGACTAGTGGTGCAGACAGTGGTGCCTCAGGTCCTGTTTCTAATTAAAGACTGAAGGCAGAGTGGGCATCTTTAGTGTCTGTCATTTTCCTTGTGTCAGAGAGGTAGCTAGAGATGTCCTTTCCTCTCACAGCACTTTCAAGATAATAAGCACAAACAGGTGTGTCCTTCTAAGGTCCAGGCTTGACACTGACACATTGTTACTTTCTAAGGTCCCACAGGCCCTTAGTCAAAGGAAGTCATTTGACCAAGCCAAATTCAAGGAGTGGTGAAATATACCCATGAGGAGGCCACAGCAAGGTGTGAATGCAATGAGCACAGAAGAATCAGGGCAATAACTCAGTTCAGTCTAAAATAGCACTGTTTGATGAAGATTTTGCAAACTTTTTTTAACCATGAAGTTTTTTTTTTTTTAAACGCAATACCTAATTAAATCATAAATACTTTGGGAAATATTATTCTAGACCATTCTCCAAAAGTGGACAATAAATTGCCTATTGGGTCAGAGATAAATTCTAATGGTTTACTTCAACAATAGGCAAACTTACTTCAAACAAGTAATGATGAAGTCATTAAACAGGCTTCAAATTTGGAGTCAGAGGTTATCTATGCCACCATTTATCTGAGTGACCATGGATGAGACACTTCACTTCTCTAAAGTTTACCTTCCTCATATGCATATCTAAGATAAAGAATAATGAAATTCCACTTCAATGAAAAGCAGTGATGGGTAAAAGAGATAATATGAATGATGAGCTAATTCTCAGTTTTCTATATTGTCTTGTTTATTTTTCACCAGGGTCATCTGTGTATTAAATTTCACAGCCCCTAGGTCTTTTCTTAACTTAGTCAACTCCCTTTAGTTTCAGACAATAGCTGTGAACTTTTCAGTGCTTTATAACCTGTATCCTGCAACTTTTTTTCTTCCTCACCACCTCCTGCTCCATTCCAGTTGCAGTCATCTCAGACTTGGACAATCTCAGTAGTTTCCTAACCTGGCTCCTCATATCTCCTGTTGCCTTACCATCCACCAACCCATTCTCCAGAAAGTGCTCATGTAGTACCATAAATAGAAATCTCACGTTCATACATATGTGCAGATACACACACGTGCATGCACACATGTCTCACTGTTCTTAAAAAAGTCAAAATCCTTAACATGAGATACAAGATACAAGGTCTTGCATTGTATTTGATCCCTATTTTTCTCCATTTCTTGCAACATCCTTCTCAATCTTTTTACAACAGCCACATCAATCTAACATTTCCCTAAAAGTGCCAAACTATCACCTGTCCTTGCCTTTTCAGAGACAGTTTCCTCTCCCAGGAGTCCTCTCTCCCCTTCACTAATTAGCTCTCCCTCTCTTTCATGTCTCAGTCAATTGCCCCTTCCTTGGTCAAGCCTCCCAGGACTTCTCACTTTGATCATTTCCTCCAGTATGCATTCTCAGAATCACTATGTGCCTTCCTGACATGTTTGTAGGGTAAGGAAAATTTCTTTTCCTCTGTCATTTTAGGTTCTCTAGCTAGGGCTTTGTAAATTAGACTGGCCAAAGACAGATTAACAAGAGAAAAAAAGTTTATAGACATGCGTCACATGTGCACACATAAAAATGCCCAGTGATGAGTAAGCCAAAGGGCTGTTTAGAATTTAAATTTACATAACATCTTAAAAAAACCAATGGAAAATAAGTTTTAGGCTTCCAGGCAGAGAGGGTTACCAGGAAAAGTATAGGAAGCAAGGGTTTAGTAAGGTTATTTTTGCAAATTTAAGTCAGTAGTTGCCTTCTCCATTGACAAGAGGTATTAAAAGTCCTACTCTTCCTGGTATGGGAGAGGGAGACATTCTTACCCATGGAAATTCCCTTTATAAATGTGTATTTCCTTCACAGTAGGAAAACTTGTGCCCTGTTTTTAGCACTTTTTCTGCATCTGCTGGTTCTCTTTGCCCCTTAGCTCAAAAGATTCCATACACAGAGGCATATTTTCAGGTGGCATATTCTTGTATCCTTCACCTTACTTATTGCAATGGCAGTGCTTTATTTCTTTGTGTGATCATTTAATTAATGTCTCTCTTACCGACTTGAATATAGGCTCCAAGAGGACAGGAAACATGCTATATTTAGTCACCATGATAGAATTAATGTCTTGCAAAACATCTCCCCCAAAATTAGGAAATACGTTTAGTGAATTATTTTAACTATTATTTCCTATAGTATAAGATAAGAATAATTTATAATATCTAGGGTTATATTATTATAGCACAAGGAGAAAAAAGTAAATATCTTGTATAGATATTTATTTCTTATCACAGAATGATTCCAACTTTCTTCCTTAGAGTCTGATTCTTTTTTTAATTCAAATTTTCCCTGAAATTATGCCTCAGTAAGAAAGGTCTACTATTACTGAACAAAAGTACATGTGCCTGATGCACAGTGAGGCCAAACAAATTGAAACGTTGGCGTTTGGAGCAGAGAAAGGTTCATTGCAGTACCAACCAAGAAGAATGAGTGGCTCATGCTTAAAAAAAGTCCAAACTCCTTGATGGCTTGCAGGGAGAAGTTTTTTTTATAGGCGACACTGGGGTGAGGGCTGCAGGGCAGTGACCTCCTTCTGATTGGTTGGTGGTGAGGTAACAGGGCAGTGTTCCAAAAATCTTGTGCTTAACCTGAAGTTGCCACCCTGCACTGGGTGGGGGCCTTAGTTCCTGCAGAAGAACTCAAAGATACTGTTACGCATACACCTTGAACAGGCACTGGGATCCTGCTTTAATAGCAGCGCTATAGTTTCTTGATTGCTCCTCCTTTGTTTCTGCATTCCTTTACTTCCCTGATTAGCAATTGTTTGGATCTGCTCTTTGGAACTCAGGGAGGGCTAGGAGGCCGAAGCCTTTGTCCTACAAATAAGAAATAGGAGACATGGAAAGATTTCAGTGCCCAGGAGGGTCCCACTCGACTGAAGGTCCTGTTTGGTTTCACTGTCTTTGTTAGAGGATAGAGAGACCCCTAAGTTAGGAGGCCCACCTAAATGTGAGTCCTTGCCACTGGCTGTGAAAGGATTCACAGGAAAGATAGAGGGACAAAGTGAATGGCTGCTTTATTGCTCAGAAGAGGAAAAAGGAAAAAAAAGGTGCTCAGGCAGGGAAAAGGAAAGAAAGGTAAACAAAGAACAGGCGCCCGAGCGGGGAGCCGCCAGCCAGGATGGGACAGCTCTAGCTCCGGGGAGGGCCACGTGGACTTTTCTGGGACACTTCTGCCATCATGTTCTCCTTCTGGGTGTGCTGGAGCCAGTCACCTTTTTTTCTATCCTTGTATGAGCTTTTCTGGTTGTTATCGTGACAATCATCAACTGTCATGGTGCCGGTGGGTGTGTCATTTAGCATGCAAGTACATTATAATAAGTGTATAATGAGGCTCAAGGTCCGCTGGAAGTCAAATACTCTGCCATCTTGGGTTCAGCTGGTTCTAACCAGTTCTTATTTCTTCCCTCTGCAGCTGCCTCCTTAGACTTAGATAAGAGTAATTGGTTTCTATTCATTGTAGGGTGGGAGTGGCAAGGGTATGATGGGGGCAAACAGCCTTAGTTACAAAAAGGAAAGTTGCTTTTAATCAGAATGCTGGCAATCTGGTGGACCCAGTGTCCTCTGGGGGGCAGGGATGCATCTCTAAAGATTCTGCTCAGCCATAAACAGGAGTCAGGAGTTGAGGGGGTGGGGTTAGTTCCTGCAGAAGAACTTACAGGTATTATTAAATATACTCCTTGAGGAGGAACCAGGACCCTGCCCCAAGGCTGCCCTATTGTTTCTTGGCTACTCCTCCCTCCTTCCTGCATTCCCTCCCCTCCTTAATTAGCAACTGCTTGAATCTGACCTTTGGAACTCAGGGAAAGTCCAGGAGGCTAAAAGAAGCCTATTTCCTACGAACAAGAAATGGGGAACATGGAAAGAATTGTATCAGGAATGCCCCATTTGGGTCCTGCTCAGTATCATCTTTTCTTATGGCTTTCTTTTCTTCTTTCTTTCACATCACTCTGTTCTTTCATCATTAAAACCTCTCTTTTAACACTGAACCCTAAGCTAAACTGATTCCATATCCCCAAATCCTGAATTTTGATAAATCCCAAGGGCTTCCCCGCCAATCTAAAAAACTTCATTAATTTACATGAATGGATGAAGTCTTTACCATCTTAAATTCCTGTTTAATTAGTTTCAGAAGAACAGATCCATGTTATGTCTATTTCTGTTCCTTTCTTCATCTGTGACAGGGGAATGAGTCATTAGAATTTTAATATCTGCATTACATGCCAACAGTGGTCTGTTATGCTTTAACTACTTAAATATTCTGAATTCTTACTGGCTAATCTATTCTACCTTTTATTGTAAGAGAATGGGAATGGTTTCTGCTAATCAAACAAGAGAGCATGGAAAAGGTCAAATGAGTGCAAAATCATCTGTCGATCACTAAATGGTGACAGAATTAGAAGGCTTGCTTTTGTGACTGAGATTGAAATTGGAACATAGAATGTCACCACATGAATCCTACAGATTGACAATGACTGTAGCTGGAGTAGCAATGGTGAAGAAGTACCTATTTTTAAACAATTATGCTGCATATGAAAATTCTAAAAGAATAAACACATTATTTAGCCACAGGAAATTGTTCAAATGATAATAGGGTGGTGATCTTATGCTGTTTTGAACTCCTCTGAATGCAATTTTTTTTTTTTTGGCTAAACACTTAAAAAGAAGTCAAGTCCCATTCTTGAAGCAATTTATAAATTTCACTACTAAGGTAGTATATCCTTTCAATTTGATCATGAGCTTATATTTTTAAATTCAGAAATAATTGATCTGAGTTTGTAAATTGTAAAGTGCTATTTTTAGAAATGAATTTGTCTCTATTTTATTTATTGTTTGGCTACATTTTAGTCCACACACTCTTTTCTCCCAGAAGGGCTGCCAAATAACACTCCTTCAGACTTCTAATTTATCATGTATTTAAATGGACTTTCAAATAAATCATTCTACAGGTTGTCATTTCCTTTGCTGGGGATTAGTTCAAATTTGCTTTTAACTTATTTCTCATTGTTTTAAAAGTCACAACAATAGATCTCTGCCATCATTTCAGGACTGAAAGCTACATATACCAGCCACCAAATTAGATTTTTTTTAAAGATATTCATGTTATCTGTGGACCATCAGAATGATTGTTTTTCCTTCTACGGTCTACTGCAGAATTCCTTTTCCTGTTGTACTGTGTTTCAGAACCTTCATTGTAGAAAAAGGAGAGGAGATGAAACTGCAAGAGTGAGGTTCAGTATAATGACTCAATGAAGTCTGTGGTGGTATCTGTTACTGAGCTCAGTTTCAGCTGCTCATCGCTCAGCAATCCAATACTGAGAGACAGGTGTTGAGCAGAGGTAAAAATAGCTTTACTGAGGAAGCCAGCAATTCTAGAGAAAAGGTAGATTCATGTCTCAAAGAACCTGCTCCCAGCTTTTACTCAGAGATTATGTAGGGAAAAGAGGAAGGGACTACCTGCTAGGGAGGAGTCATCATCCGTTTCCAAAGACGATTGTCCCCATCACGTGGTTCCAAAGAGCTGTGCCTTAAATCTCTGTTCAGCTATTCCTGTAGAACAAGGAACAAGGCTGAAGCCTATAGGACAACTAATCTTCAGTCTCAATAACCATCGACAGCCTTCTCCATCAGCAGCAAGTTAAGCTAAGTTAATGGTAGAAGTCAGGCATAGTAAGCATAAGATTATAGCTGTATCACAACAAAGAAGTAGAATTGGAATAATGCTGAGGATCTGAGAGTACCTAGTTAGTCTCACTGCCTCAGTTACAGCTGTGTGGTTCAGTCTCCTTTGCCCCCTTTATCTTCCTAAGTCTTTGTCAATTAAATTTATTTATTCCTTTGCCAGGTGTTGAGACCCCTCCAAGGTCATCTGAAGGGTTCTTTGTTTTATATGGATAGCAACTCTAAAGCAGTTGACCATTTATCACAAGTTGGATTCTTTGTGATAGCACTTGCTTTGTAGCCAGCAGGCTCAGAGAAAAGTTTTTTGATCACTGTTGTCTGTAGCTATGCAATCTGTAACAGCAATAGAAATCTTGCAAGTTGAGAAGCCACTGTGGACAGAAGTACCAGATAAATTATTGTTACTCTCATAACAAAAGTAAAGAGCTAAATTAGGTGATCCAGAAGAAAATCAGAGCACTGTGCTTAAGGATATAATTTTGCATTTCATGGAAGTTGAGAGGTAAACAAAACCTTATGTGCAAAGTAATAGAAAAATAGAGAAAGCCCAGAAAATAGAAGTCAGTATTAAAGCATGTGATTTATAGGTCTGCCAGAAGAGACTCTAAGAGTCTCGATTTCAGTGAACTTATTTGAAAAATCTATTCAGAGATGTGCAATGTAGAGGGCAAGGGAAGAGTGGAATAAAATTGATAGAACCCTTCACCTTCATATGCACAACACATGACTTAAGGGCTCAGTAAAAGTGTAGCTGGCAATATTTTAAATCCATGATATATAAAGGAGGCTGTGTTATTATCATGAGTCCTCATTAAAACTGACTAAAATTCACAGTCAGATTAGGTAATTTCAGTTGTTCAATATGAATGCATATTGTTTATAGCACCCTTTTTGTCATTGCAGAGGGGAAAAACAGTCGGACTTGGAGAATGTCCTGGACCTAGTACCTTATGTTTGTAAATCCAATTTTCTTTTCATTATGTCCTTCTATGTTGTTTTAGTCTTGAACTAGCAGATAAATGGGTCAAATAAAGGAATGCTTTGTGAGTATATAGATTATGGGGAAAAAAATTGTGAGAGAATGAAAAACAAAATCTGACATGGGCTATATATACGATGTGGTAATAGAGTGTGGCTCAAATATGACAACACATCATAAGATCTCTGATAATTGCAAATACCTAATTTAGTGTGCTGTTTCAGCCTTTTTGTGTTTGAAATATGTATAAGTGCATCTTACAAGGTTGACTGTGGTTGGAGGAGCCTAGGTCATCTTTGTCAGTTGCATCATTTTAATGATATTAAATTCATTAGTTCAACAAGACTGATGTGAAAATAAGAAGTAATCACAAAATATACTATCTCTATGGTCTGAGATTTTTAAAAGGCTCTTACAGGTGGCCGAAGAAGCAATCTGTCAAAAGAACTGAGTATTTACTGTACTAGAGGCAGTGTGCCAGATGAGGAAGTGGGCTACAAACAAAACATATGACCCAGTTAAGACTCTGAAACAACGACCTATCCTGCTTGAGAAATAAAATCTGAAGCAATAATTAAGAACAATTCAATCTGTGAGATTCAGCCTAACAGTACCTAGAATATATTGGCCATCATTAAATGTTGAATAGGATTCATTCATTCATTCAAGGAGTGGAGACACCACTAGAGCGGGCACATTAGTACATGCCTCCTTTCTTCAGTCTCTCTTGACACCACCACATCCTTCTAAATATTGGAACACGGGCAGTGAGAATGAGAGGTGGGAGGGGTTGCATGAGTTGGTGAATAACTTCTCTTTAACTCAATTGTTCTTGGATATATTACAGTAGAAAATGAAGAATATAGATGGAGGGGAGGAAAGTGTTGATGAAAAATTAATCAATTGATCTAAAAAAGAAATTGAAAGTTGTATTTGAGTCAAATTTGAAGATAATAACCTGGGAAGAGCATCTCAGAAAACTCTGAGTACTCTTCTGCTCATTAGATGTCAAGGCACAGTTATACAAGGTTTTTGAGACAGAGGGCTGTATGTTAAATGACGTATTATTGACAGTTTGCACAATCCAGATCTAACTGTCACCATGGCCCCTTACAAGATAAAGAAGAAATGTTATTTTTTTAAGGTGTTGTCTTGTTGATGCTAGGAGAATATTGTTCCTTGTGATTTAGCAGGTATTTCTGCTGATGGGGTGGGTTTAGTTGATGCCAAACACAGATACACAATGCCCAGGAGTGGGGAGACAGGAGGGCAAAGGACATAGAAAATTTTTTATATTTAAATTTCTCTTGTCTTGCCATAAAATATGAATTTTATTTCACAAAAGATAATTTTCCCTCTACCCTGCTGTTCTTGGCTGAGATCCTTGTATTAAAAGACAGATTAACAAAAGAAAACCAGAGGTTTATTAATATATACAACTCAGGTACGCCTGTAAGATACCCAGGAAAAAGTGAGTAACTCTCTGAGGTGGCTTTGAACTCAAGATTGAGTATAATTTTCACCTAAAAATAAAAGAAATGCGTGTGTTTGGGGGAGGTCAAATACGGAGAAGTTAACAGAAAATCTCAGTAAATAAAGATAACGTTTGTTATGAAGATTTAAGTAGGTGTCTTCTCCATTGAAAAGATTCTCTTGTGACTTAGAGTCATCCTTCTCTTCCTGGTGTAGAGAAAGAGACACCCATACAAATGGAGATTTCCTATATAAATGCAAATTTCTCTTTCAAAAGGGTGCCTTCTATTAGTTTTCAGAGCTTTTCCTGTGTCTGCTGTTTCCCAAAATAATTAGCTCAAAATAATGCTTATGCCAAAGAGGTATAATTTGGGGTGGCATGTTCTGCTATCCTTTATATAAGAATAATTTGCTTATGTAATTATAGAAGAAAATTTAAATTGCACTTATCTGAATTTCATGAATTTTGTGTATTTTGGGGAATATACAGGGAAGGTGTATGGAAAGGTATCAGGCAGTTAATTGATACAAATACTTCCCCCCTCAATTTTATGTATGGGCTACAATCAACTTTTTGAAAGTTGCTAGTTTATTTTTCTTAAATAGAGTCCCCCCAAATTATATGATTTCAGATCTCATAAAACTTTTATCCATCCCTGATAAATATTTAGCAATAATAATTTTAAAAATAAACATGAACTCTTAGTCACTTGATCAGATATAAGTTATAATTGTACTTCTGGCATAGTTTTCTATCAGGCTTGTGATAATGAGCCTATAAGTATTACCTGCCTCACAAACGACAAAAGGGGTCACTGAAGCTAGCAGGGAAGTTATTTGCTAGGATCACGAAATAGGAAAACTGCCATAAAAATAGAAGTGTTATGAATATCATGTGGGTAATACAAAATTTTTACATATTGTATGGAAAAATCTTAGTACAGGAAAGATACACTGGTATCTATAAAAATAGAATTATTTGAATTCTTAGATATCATCTTATTTGAAAAAAATGACTTTCATATTTTTTCTCCATAAGGGTTCATCAATGCTCAAAGGTCAGAGCCTTTGAAATAGCTCAGCAGATTTGTTAATGGAAATTCTCTCATATTTATAATATTTTTCCAAAAGAATATTTCAAAAACAAAAAAATTCTGCAAGAACTTTCCTGGATAGAGCATGGTGTGATGTGTACATGTTTTAGTAGTGGTAAACATGTCAGACTCTAAAATGAGACAAATATAATATCAAGATATTTATATTTTTAATTTGCATATCTAAATACTGTAATGTTTGATTAACGTGATATTTTGAAATATGATCTGCATCTACAGATGTGATTGTCTCACCTGACATTGCCTCCCAATGATAGTGCTTCTTCAAATTCTATTTCTTCAAAGAAGACTTTCTGACTGACCCTCTTTAACTCTCTCTCCTCTGAAATCTTATGTTACTTATTGTTTTACAAATACTCTTTATAAATTATTCAACACTGCTATCTAAATTCTTCATTTTTCAACTCTAATCTCCCCAGTTAGCTTTTAACTTCTGTCAAGACACGATCTGTGTCTTTTGACTTCTTGGTACTGCTCACAGTAATATGTGAAGTAATTAAGATTTAATGTGATTGAATTTAATTTACTTTGATGTAGATTCCAATGATTTTTTTCCAACCAGATGATATGAGATTTTTATCCAATAAAAATATACAATTATTACTAATTTCAGCCCTTTACACTTATTTAAAGGGGGAATTAAGACATGTTATATTCTGGAGTCTTGAGATTCATTTCATATGCTCTTCATCTAATTACTTTTCATCTTCTACAAATTCCAGCCATAAAATATCATATGCAATTGTCTCAGCTCAGATTTACTATAAATCCTTGCTCCACAAGAAACCATGTATTTATACATTCATGAAAAACATATCAGTAGATATAGGAGAAAGGACATACTGATAAACTTATTATTTAAGCAAGAGATGATAATGTTATCAGGCCAGATTTCAGTACTGAATAAATATGATAACTCCAGATAGAGGGGCTCTGATTCCTGGTGTACTGCCCCTTCTAGCCACAATTCAACTACTCTCTTCAAGCATTTAAAAATACATACACATTTAAAACAGTTTAAGTTTTATGTAACCAGTTTGTTGAGCTGTCCAAATTCAATTGTTAAAAAACAAAACAAAACAGTTTTATTTTCTTCAATCATGTCTTTAGCTGTGCTCTAACATATCTCCATTTCCATTCCCTTAAACAATATTTGAAAAAAAGAGCGTGTATTCCCAGTCACTCTCAGTATAACCAACCCAGCTAGAAAATTGAATCTTAAACTCTTTTTGAATCTCATCTGCCCACCTCTGCTTAGAGCAATCCAAATTCCTGGCTCTAGCACCTGAAGGGGGCACTGAGGAGCAATGTCTGACCCTGGGACATGTCTTCCACCTCTGTCTTTCAGGTCCGCATTTTTTTTCTGTCAGGAATTGATGGTACAGCTTAGGGGACAAGATTAATCTTATTATTTCACAGTGAAGTGATAAAATCCTCTCTTTTTGGCTATAAAGTTTCTCAGCCAGATGGCAGTGGATTGAATAGTGACTCCCCAAAATGTGTCCAATTCCTAGCCGCTGGTAACTATGAATGTGACCATATTTGATATAGGGTGCTTGCAGATGTAATTAATTTCAGGATCTCGAGATGAGATCATTCTGCATTTATAGGATGGTCACTAAATCCAATGATGAGCATCCTTATGAAGAAAAGAAAAGAAAAATAAAAACACAGATATATATAGAGAGGTCATGTGAAGATGAAGACAGCGATTGGAGTTCTATGTCTACAAGCTAGGAACATCGAGTTGTTGAGAGCCACTAGATACTAGAGAGAGGCATGGAATGAATTCTTCCTCAAAGCCTCCAGAAGGAACCAACAATTTAGACACCTTGATTTTGGACTTGTAGACCCCAGAACTGTGTGGTAATGAATTTCTAATGTTTTAAGCCACCTAATTTGTTGTAATATACCATGACAACCGTAGGAAACTACTACAGACTTGTTCTTGAAGTCTGTGTGAGGCAGACGTCCACACGTTTGCTCTGTTGGTTTGTACATGAGAGTTCTTAAGAGAACCCTGTGCAGTCTCCCACTGAAATTTCCCTGATCTGAAAGGTCAGCCTTGAGCTCAAATTTCCCTCCTCCTCTTAACCCCTGTAGCAGGTAGTATATCCAAAAGTTTGTGCTGCTGTCATCCTCTTGCTTTGAGGTCAGTCCTCATTTATTGTTTATTTGCCAGCCCTCTTTCCTGCAGGAAGTCCATTTCTAAGAGTACTGCATGGTTTCAGATTTTTTGAGGAGCAGCACCCCTTTTCCTGCTCAGAGGGAGGTTAATTTTTCTCCAAGACCTTATAGCTTCTACAAGAAAAAGAGCCTAGTGTCTTTCTCTCTCTCACTCCACATTGACCCACACTCTCTCAGATTGGGAAAGAAGATGGAATAGCAGCTGGTGGTAGAGGTGAGGCTGGTTCCCCAAACCCATAATTACTTCAGGAGTAGGTAACCATGTTTGCCCTCAGCTGATGACCTACTTTCCTTAAAATGTTGGGTAGTTAGCACCTCTTTGTCTTCAACTTTAGATGCTGGTCACTGATTTGGGGGCATTGAAAGACATTTCACTCAATGACTTTACACATGCTTTACATGAAATTCCTCCACTAGTTATTAAGTTTATGGGTTTGAATCTGTAATGAGAAAAAGCAATGAGCAAGATTTGATTTTAGTATTTGATCTCTAACTGAACTTTTCAATTTACTTTTTTGTAAAATAAGAGAACTAGACTAAAATCAGATGTTCAAATGATTTTAGGAGCTAGAAGGGAAAATAAAGGCATAAAGCAGTAATTGGAAATGAGGGGCTGTGACCAACTTGAGTGTCAATACATACCTGAGATGTTGACATTGTTTGCTAAGCCAATTATAGCAGGTCTTCTGGAAGCCAGTTACTGACCTCTGCTAGATGAAATTTAATGTCCATTTCACTTATCATTATCCAGCCATCTGTTCTCTATGCCATTGGGACAATATATGAGGCCATTTTTTTCTCTTGTCACAATGATTGGGAGGGGGTGCTACTAGTCCTTCTAGTGAGAAGTGACCAAAAATATTATTTAGGCAGTTCTCCTTTGTTCTGCATGATTTTCAAATGCACATAAGGCATTTATGCAGGAAAAAATTTCCGTCCATGTTTATTTGATTAGAAACTCAGTTCTGTTTTTTAAAGACAGACATATAGATAAATATAGATTTCTTGCACAGTTTTATAGATATGTTTTCCCAGAAATATACATTACTGTGTCTATTGAGGGATTATTGTATTTTGTTTAAACTTCTACACAGCACTATCTAGTATCCTTTCAGAAAATAACTTCAGCAATAGCAAGTTGATTATAGAATTTGAGTTCCCAGTGCTTCACATCTGAGTCAGGTAGCATTTGTAGTCCTGCATTTATGTAATATGTGTAATTATGCAGACAGAGGCCAGCATCAGACTATTTCACGAAATCGTCTCATGTAGCTGTGCCTGTGAGTGTACATATTGAACTTCAGATTTTCATCCTAATAAGTTGCTTTGTTATTATTTATACTTAAATAGTGGATGGGGCATTATATAATTTTTTTTTAAAAAGCTATGTGTTGGTGGATCTTCATAACAATGATCTTTTTTTGGGGGTGGGAGAGCATGTATTACAAAATGTTTGCTATAAAAATGGAAAGTTGGTTTGATAGCACTGATATATACCTACTTCTCGAGATCGATAAAATCCTAAAGGTCATCAAAATTCTGGAGTTCAAAAATTTCAGGTTTAAAAAAGCCTGGTATTACATGTAACACAGTAAAAACGTCAACAAAACAGTGACTTCTGAAGACATTATTCATTTGTTGATTCCCTAAATAGATGTTTTCAGCTCTAGATTTAATATGAGAGAAGTACAGCACCCTAAATATTGCCTACAGTTATTTTTGGATATTTCCAAAGTCATTTTTTGTCATGATTAAATTATTTATGAGCCCAAGGAAGTTTTAAAATTCAAGCTATTAAGTTGGCTAAACTCAGTGTTAAAATGGCAAAGCATTTTCAGCACTGTAAAGAGAATGGATCATTTAATTTTCAAATGTTTTATCTTTCTAGTTGAATTTTTAATTAGTCGGCACACACTGAAAAAGGTGAAAATATTAATGAGATAGCAATAGATGTTTAATAGAATGAGGTCAAATATCATCATATATACATGTACATATGTTACAGAGAAAATTCTCATTAGGCAAGATAATTTTCACTTGTCACAGAAATTTCCCAAAGAAACCATAAATGTGGCATAAAATTGCAGGAAGCCACTTATCTGATCGTTCCACTGTCTGTTTTTTACTCCCTTTGGTCTGTAAAGGAATCTAACTTTTTGCATCTTTAAGTCCCTTTAATTACAACTGAAAAATAAAGAGAGTGAGAGTAGTTTCTACTATACCTTTTAAACTTAAAGTCTGCTTATTCTGGGAACATAGGGTGAGCACTTGATATAGTCAAAGGACGTGTAGATGTTGCTAGGGATAGAAAGTGTGGGACAGGGTTTATACCTGTTATTTTTCCCCATTATTCTGCGATGATAGAAGATAGTTAGTTTGCATTTAAAAAATTTACATATTCTTTATTTTGTTACATTTACTGAGTTGGGCAACAAAATTAAGGTGACTTTTAGGATAGGCGTTTCTGTATCTTCTTTCTCCCTGTTTTGTAATTTTGTTATTTTGATTTTCATTTCCTTCATAAAGTTATATATCTGTGATATAAATGTCTAAATTTGGAAACTGAAATAAAGCCCAGGTTGATACTACAGATGAGCAGGAGAACAATCCAGAAGAAATACCTTTGTATTGCTTATAACTGTTTCTGCTCTGGACTATAATTATTAAGGGGATCTACTAACAGAAGGTTGTTTGGCAGAGGATGTAACCACAATGTTCTAGAACACACAAATTGCTCCCCAAGGTAGCAACCTAGCTTGAAGAAACTTACAACTGTCATGTCACTGAGAGGTGCTAACCCTAGACTTTAGAGCCGAAATTGTATGCAATGTTTTAAGCATTTTTTCTGCATGTGTGTGTATATGTGTCTGTATGTGTTTGTGATTTTTGAGGGGAGGGATTTGGCCCTCCAGATTCTAAAATATGATGATCTCTGACCCTCTAAACCTTAAGATTGCCTGAAACTTCAGCTGTCTGCCTCAAGCTAATTCTGTAAGAAAAGATTTTTAAAGCCATTCAACTTCATCCAAGTGACATTCCTGAAAGCTGTATATTTCATTTGTGCATTCTAATGAGTTAATTTGGTAAGCTTAATTAGCTTATCTGTAGTCAAAGATAACATGACATTTATATGACTCTAGAGTGTGGGGTAGGACTGGATTCTTCCTGCCTGGGTTACAACCTGGACTTTATTTGAATGACATCAGATACTAAATTGAGTGTGAGACAAATCTACCCTCAGAGATTTAAAAGAAACTGATCAAGAATCTACTCTTTTATTTCTGGAACACCCTCACATACTTAGGGACTACACAGGAGGATCACATGTGCAGAGAGGATTTTATGGAGGGGATTAGTAAAGATATTCCTCTGGAGAGAGCTGTTGCCCTGCTTGGCTGTTTTGAGGGAGAGGCATTAGGAGGGGAGTTACTCTCCAACCCCAAGCCTGAAGAGGGTGAGCATCTAGGTTCACAGTTGGAAATCTTTGAAAGAGTCAGGAAACTTTGATTACTTGTGCCTGACCCAGACAAAGCAAGGAAAAGGAGAATGCATTCTGAGATCTTTCCTGTACAGGAAATCCAGAGGAAGAGAGAAGCACTGTGGAACAGCTTTGGTGGCAGCATTGAGATAGGCTCACCAGCTTTAAGATTGTCAAAGAAAAAGAAGTGTGATTGTTTCTGGTGAACCAGGTGTGGACTGTGCTATGATGACTTGTGGGGAGGGGCTTTCCATTAGGGATCTTGGGAGGAATCCATGAGGGCTGAAGTGTACTCTGGATGCCCTGAGACTGGGGCAGGGTCACAAGGGTCCATGTGTAGCAGAGACAGATCAACCTAGGACAAGGTCATTTAAGGTCAGGTGAAGGAGCATAGAATCATTTTGAAAATCATAAAATCAAGATCAAGAGAGAAATAGTCACCTTTGATATCTGCTAGCACACTGAAGTCGGTCCATGTGTAGCAGAGACAGATCAACCTAGGACAAGGTCATTTAAGGTCAGGTGAAGGAGCATAGAATCATTTTGAAAATCATAAAATCAAGATCAAGAGAGAAATAGTCACCTTTGATATCTGCTAGCACACTGAAGTCACCCAGATGTTTACCCATCTACTCTGCCCAGATAGCACAAAGCCACCTGGTGAGGTAAATCTGTTAAGAAGTCAAGCCGAAACAGCAGCTTGCAAGCATAGGAAGAGAGAAGCTAATGGAGAGAAGTACCAGACAGCACACTCATCCACCTCCTTGAGCTTTTAACTGGGGGGAAGAGAGATTTCAAACAACAAGATTGGAGTGTTTTGAGGTCTTATAGAAGATATTCTAATTGCTGAAATGAAATATTATTTGCAAATTAAAGTGGTTGTATTATGATCTATTCCCTAGGAATGTGCAAAAAAAAAAAAAAAAAAAGGCTTGGGACCTACCTGAGCTTCCATTCAGGGCTACAGGAAGGTAGTATGTTTAAAGGGATGGTGGGCAAGTGGAAGAAAGTTGTGTTTTATTCAGGTCTTAAGTTCTGTTTGTTCATCATACTAGTTACACTACTTAAATGGAGTCCAGGCAATTAGTACTCATATTGAAAATTGACTCTTTTCTTAAACTTTTTTTTTTCTTACAGTGCCATAGATGAGTAGTAGATGGGTAGAGTCAAATAGTACTTAGCTTTCAAGGGACACATTTTAGTCTCCATCATTTCCACTATTAAAGAGATTAAGTCATGTGTGCTTAATCCTTGATGTGTGTGCTATCCTGTTTCAGGTTATGATATAGTCCATTTAGAAACTTAGTGATTCTCATAAGAATTTGGGTACCACTTCTGTTACTGAGAGTGTGTCATCTGGCGTCAATATGCATGACTCCACACTATTATGTTTCCCATGTCACTCACTGGAGATGAGAAAACTCTGATTTTTCGAGACAGACTGTCTGAAAGTCATAATGTGAAACTGCCTTCTAAATGAGTTCACCTAAATCATTTAATATCAGGTTTTAGTGATTTTCTCATGACTGTTTATCAGGCTCTCTGAACTCCCAAATGACACTTTAATTAATTGTTCCTCCTTTAGTGGCTCGTTTTCTGTCAGGTCTCTTTCCTTAGAGTACTATTTCAGCCCTGTATGGCAGAAAGGCTGTCTGAGAGTTCAGTATTGTTCAGTGTAGCCTGGGATTATTTAAGTACGTTACCTTGATGATGATGATGTCACTTAGGCACTTGGCCTACAAGGAACTAGCCCAGTTTCACTTATTTCATTTTAATGGGTCCCCTTGGCTTTGAGACTATAAACTAAAATACCATCACAGTCTCCTCCAGCAATCTCAAACTTAATTATTCCACTCCAGGAAGCTGTCTGATGGCCCTGCAGAGACCTACTTTTGCTCTAAAATGCAATCCCTTATTGTGTGACAAAATTACCTTCGTTTCACATTCTTTTTCTTTTTTTAATTTATTTACAAACAACATGGAAAAACAGTTCTCAGCACAACTTAATAGGTGATTACCACAAATTCGATTTCAACGATTTAGATTGGCTGTTTGGTGGGGTTTTCTTTTGATTCTTTCCTATGGAATCACGATGACTTCGTAAATACCATGCCAAGCACTAGGCCTGGCGGGTAATGTGGTGTGAATTGTGAGGATCGCTGACTCAAATCTTTTCCCCTACTGAGTTTTGATATTATTTATTAGATTTCATAGCTTAGATGACACATCTTATATGTCCATCTCTGCCAATATCTTTTTTGCTGCTTCGAGCAAATTTAGTTTGCTAAACTAAAATTTCTAAGTGATTTCACAGAAAGCAGAAGAGAGAGCAGCAGAGACACATAGTAAGAGAAAGAGCCAGAGAGATCAGAGATTTACAGATGTCATTTGCAATACACAGGTATCTATGAAAATGAAGATGGTCACTAACACACTTGATGGGTGAAATTTTTTGTTTTGAATTTTCTGTTTACCATATGAAATAATAATAATGTGAATATTTTTGCAATTTGAATAATAACCAAGAAAAAGTCAGCTTATACTCAAAAAGAAGGTGGAACTGAAAGCCAGAAACTCTGTAATATTATATAGAATATTTGGGCACTATTCCGCAGTGTGGTCTACAGGGACTAACAGGAAACTTACTTCTTGCTTCTGTCTCAAAAGCAAAGACAAAGAGGTAGCCCATGCATGTGTTGTGTTTCCTATTAATAACATTTTCTCCCTGTTGCTAGTCTTAAGCTTCAGAAAAAAAAATAGTGAGGTGAGAGAAAAAAAGTGGGAGAGCCTGGCTTTATTATACTTTATGTGTGCAAGTAGTTTTAAATTTCGTTCTTTTCAGTCTAATGCTCTCATCTGTGCAAGAACATAAATGCATGAGAATCAATATGCTCCAGTCAACAGATGAAGTGATAAAATATAACTGAAGAAAAGGGACCCTCATCATGCTCAAGCTTACAGACATTTAATTCCCTATGTGGATGGGATGTTTACTTCCCTGGACTGCCACTTCACACAAAACAAGAAATAGATTTTCCTCAGTCTGGGCTTGCAATCCTACTTCACTTAACAACTGTGGAATTGAGAAAGACAGACAGCTGCAGGGACAGACGGTATTTGCAAAAAGAGCCAGAATGAAGGTGAATTCTACTTGTTTATTTTGGGTTTGAGAGAATGTGGAGGCAAAGAGATTGAATTTACACACACAAAAACCACAAACACTTTTTTCTAAAACTCATTTTAGTTTATCCTCCTTAAACAAACTGAAAATATTTAGTGAAGCTCTGTCTTAGTCCCAGTGACCACTTTTAAATTACCAGATGGTCAGGGGAGAATTGGTGAGCACAGCAAAGACTGACAAGTCACTACACACAGAGCAGACGGATGCAGGTTTCATATAATCTATTGCCGCGACATGAAAGGTTCCTCATAAAATGAGTTACTATACTTTACAGGCACATGGAAAACCATATAGGTATTCATAGATGTTATTTGATTAGCCTTAGAGATAAACAAAATCTAACATTAAGATCACATGAAGAAATGCTGATTTAAATTATCTTCCTAATTGAAGGCTAATGTACCAAAACATAAAGCCTATATATTGTTACTACATATGTAAAGAATATAGCTCCTATTCAAAGGGAACTAAATGTAAAAATGAGACAATAGTCCTGAAAGAAATTTGAAAATGTTTAGAAAGTTATGTAAACCTATTGTTTTGGTTTTTGTTTTGATCATAATAAACTTTATCCTCTTATTACTCTTCCAAAGAGATTATTTTCCATATTCAACAAAGTAAAAATTATATTTTTAAGCAAGTGCCTTTCTATTATGAGGACTGATTTATTCAACAAATACTAATCAATGGCACTTAGTGCTGTGTGACTAGGTTTGCTTTATTCCTTGTCTGTCAAATGGAAGACTTTTAGGCAGGGCAGATACAGATTTTGTGGTATCTGAAGTTTCTAAAATTTTTAAAGAGATGATGTACCAAATTAAAAACAGAACTACAGGGACCCTTCCCAGGGTTCTGGAAGGGGTGTGGTCTAATGAGGACCCTAAAATTCAAGCTCTTAACTTCAGAGTTATTCTTACCATGGCCTCTTATAATCTTATGGAAAGCATTACTCTCCTATCCTTTGAATTGTAAACAAATGGCACCAACCTGAGAAAACAAAGAAAAAAGAATGCAATCTATGCTGCTTTTTAATACGATACTGAACAAGATTTTTCCTCAACTTTCCAGCATCAAATGGTTATAAATACACCTTCCCCTACCTCCTTAGTGGTATTATAATATGGACACAGTGTTTGGGGGCCAGTTGATCTAAATGACACGTATCAGGAATCCCACAGCAACAGGAAGTATGTTATGGAGATATGGTCCAATACAAGCTACCTAAGATCCCATAAATATTAAGAGGTAGTCTGGAGCCCAAGCCAAGAATGAACCACAAGGGGTCAGAGTGAGGGTTCAAGCTAGGGACGCTGAGGTCATGACAACTATTCGCATACTAACTGAGGCTGGGTTTTGGTAACACATTTAGGGAGCACCCATCTGTTGGCCATGCATGATGCTAAACCCTAAGGATATACATGGGAATGAAACCTACCATCAGGGAATTAAAAACTTTGTGGGAGAGGTATCTCCTTCAACAGGTAGCATTGAAGGATTTCTAAATTTAAAAAGCCTATATAAATCAGGAAGTACCTTGAGTGATTATAATTTGTTTACTTAATCAATTCGGAAATCACGCCACTCCTCCACTCTACCTGAGATGTATGCCCATGATTCGGAAGGCATGCCCTTGATTACCTCCACTGCCATTTCATCCCATCTCTGTGCCATTTCAGCTTTTCACAGATGCTGGAATTTGGCTAGCTCTCTGAAGGTGCACCTGGAGCAGGACTTGCTTTGCATGGTAAAGTTAGTTGTCCCATGTTTGGCTGTGAGAAGAATTAAAGAATAGACAAACAGATCCTTTTATTGCCATGCTTCCTTCACTATGGATGGAAAGGAATATCTTGCTTCATGATCTCAGGAAAGGAGGGGCTCCTGGCTTCCTCCTTCATATGAGATAACCCTTCCCTAGAAGTCACTACATAGTCTCCAGAGAGAAGTTGCCCTCTAGCATTTTGTGCACCAGGCAGTTTTGAATAATATTAGTAACTTCCCTGTGGTCGGATGCAGACTTTACCCATCAGCAGTGCAGGGGTGGAAAAAATATTCCCTAGTCCTCTTCTGGTACCTGGCTGGGCCTGAAAGTTAAACTGACAAAAAACAATGAGCAGAAGAAAAATATACAAATTAATATAAGTTTTATGTAACATGGGAGACTTCATTAAGGAAATGAAGACCCAGAGAAACACTCCTGAGTATTTTAATGCTAGGTAGATTTGATGAAGAATGCCCAGGGGTGTAGACATACTATAGACATACTCAGAGAGTATGAGGTAAGTATAACAAACTGGGGAAAATAAACAAGACCTATTTGTGCAGATTCTTCTTGGCATCCTTTATCTTTGGAGATGAAGATATTCCTTTCCTCCGGGTGTAGGGAGGGCACCTCTCACATAGGGACTTCATGGACTGTTTCAGGGAAGAAGGGCAAGGGTGGCAGGTGGAGGTCAGAGTGACCTTCCTGATTCTGCCATTTTCTAAAGCTCCTTCAGCTTAAAATATTCAATATGCCAAGGTGACATATTTTAGGGTAGCGTGTCCTGAACCCCATCAGCAGCACTTAAAACATTTGATTATTCCCTTCTCCATAAAACACTTTCTTCTCCTGACTTCCAGGATAGAATGCTCTCTTGGTTCTCCTCTACCTTACGAGCTGTTCCTCCTGGGCCTGCTCTGTTGATTTCATTCTTCCTAATGTCTACGAGTTAAAGTGCTCAGTGCTCAGTCTTGAAGCTTGTATCCTGTCAGCCTATCTACTTGCTTACAGTGATCTCATGAAATCACATACACGGATGGCCTCAAATAACATCTGATATCACGATGACTCTAAATTGGTATCTCCAGCCTGATTTGTTTCCATGAAATACAGGCATGTATACATGCATAGACATCTCCACTTAGATTCACAAATGAATATATCAAAAACCATGTTCCTGATTTCTCTTCTTAAACTTACTTTTCTCATCTATAATTGTCCCTCCTAGTAAAAGTCAGTTCCATTATTCTAGCTGCTCAGCCAAAAACTGTGAAGTATCATTGATGTCTCTCTATAGTTCCCACCCCACATTCAAACCAATAGTAATGTTGAGCATCTTTTCATTTACATGCTCACCATTTGGATATCTTTTTTGGAGAAATGTCTATTCAGATCCTATGCCCACTTGAAAATCAGATTTTTTTTGCTGTTGAGTTGTATAAGTTCCATATATATTTTGGATGTTAGCCCCTTATCAGATGTATGATTTGCAAATATTTTCTTCTGTTACGTAAATAACAATAATATAACAATAAGCCTTTTAATTTTGTTGGTTGTCTCATTTGCTGTGCAGAAGTTTTTTAGTTTGATGTAGTCTCATTTATTTTTGCTTTTGTTGCCTGTGCTTTTTGTGTCAGATTCAAAAACTTGTCTCCAAGACCAAAGTCAAGGAGCTTCTCCCCTATGCTTTCTTCTGCTATCCAGTGTAATGTTTAAGTCTTTAACCAATATTGAGTTAATTTTTGTGCATGGTGTAAGTAGAGGTTTGATTTCATTTCATGAGATTATCCAGTTTTCTCAGCACCATTTATTGAAGAGATTATCCTTTCCTCACTGATTATTCTTGACTCCTTTTCAAATATTAGTTGACCATATATGTGAAGGTCTATTTCTGTGCTCATGAATTTGTTCCATTGTCTATGAATCTATTTTTATGCCAGTTCCATACTGTTTTGATTACTGTAGCATTCCAGTATAGTTTGAAATTAGGAAGTGTGATGTTTCCAGCTTTGTTCTTTCTCAGGATTGCTTTGGCTATTTTGGGTCTTCTATGGTTCCACAAAAATTTTAGGGTTATATTTTCTATTACTGTGAAAACTGCCATTAGAATTTTGACAGGAATTTCACTGAATCTACAGACGCTTTTGAGTAGCATGGATATTTTAACAATATTAACAACAATATTTGTGACCAATATGTAGAATTATTAATAATATTTGTTAAATTGTCTTAAGATATGCTTGAAAAGATTTGGAAAAAGAATTCTAATATCCTACTATATAAAATTGAGTGTTAATCTATTTTCAGAAAAAAGATTTCTAAAAAAAGTCTACCTCAAATGAAAGGGGCTCTTTCCTGGACAGTGTAGATCATGGGATGCAGAACAGTTTCTTGGCCACCTGGCTCTTCCATCTTCTACAGGTTGCACGAGGAAGACTCATGTCAGTTTGGCTAGTCACTGTGTCATGGTTGGTGTATTTCCTTTTTAACTTTAACAGATTGTATTTGAATAAATGACATGCAAACATATTTCTGTGATGGCCTGGTGTTGCTCACCTGGTTTACAAATACCCAGGGATGTTGAGTTTAGAAGCTGCCAAGACTTTCAGCACCCCGAGGCTCTTTTTGGTCTGTGTCAGCTGTGCTTCTCAGGTGGGGTTGATGACTGTTCTTTCTAGAACTTGACAATTATATTTCTAGTATGTGAGGAGTGTTTCTAACTGCTCTCAGTGATAGGCTTAATCTAGGAGTAACAAAAATTTTTATTTTTGTTCCCCCGGGGCCTTCAACACTTCAGCATGTGGGACCAGAAACTGTCTTTTTTAAGAAGTGAGAGAAATTGCAAGTATGTCTAAACAATTTTGGGGAAATATAATCTGTGAAAACAGTTTCATTATTCAACACTTCTGCAATGTGAAAATGAAATAAACAAAACAGAACCAAAGCACCATGGGACCAAGTAGTTTGTAAAATAGATAGAAGAACTAAAGCCTGCATGTTTTTGGTGGTTTCAGATACTTATCGTGAAGTCAATAGGGAAGAGAATGTAAGCAAATGATTTCATGCCTATATGCCAGGAAAATAACCCTAGAGGTACTGAATTATCTGTGTCTAAACAATATGCAGAATTTGTCCAGTAAAACTTATATTTGTAAGAAATATCTAAAGAAGAGTTGTTTGGCTTTCTTAACTTTTAATTCCTTGTTAGATATAGTTTTACATGTTTCAATGGAGTTGAAAGGCAGTTCAATTATGCTTTATAATTACAAAATATTTTTGCTGGAGAAAATGTCACACCCTAAAGTTCAGAAAGGTTGTAAAAAGGTAAAAAAAATCTTGAAAGGTCTGTCTAAGGAAATGAATATTCAGATTACTTTATCAGTGAAATGATTGACAGTCTAGGTCGCAGTTTTAGTTATCTTTAACACATATTTTATTAGTTTTATTGAGTACAAATTAATCTTTTAAAATATCTTAAACACGTTTTAAAAAATTCTGGTTCTCTCTACTATAATTTAGATTAAATATTAGGTAAAGGTAGACATAGATGATAAACCCTTTAAGGAAAATATATTTACTTCATGTATGTTTTCTATTTTCTAAAATAATTCCAAATTTATATAGATTTTTAACATAATTTGACAGTATTTGGCATAACACTTGGCATATAATGGTTACATCAGTTTGGATTCTGGGTTGCAAACCACAAAACAATACCTGGCTAACTTATCAGAAAAGAAGCTTCTTGGAATTATATCAGGCAATCACTCACAGACTTGATGGGACAACTGGAGAATCAGGCTCAGAGAATGAACAGGAAACAAGGAAGCATCAGTATCAAGATTCCCAGCTTTGATCACATTGCAAACTTGCCTGACTGGGTCTCTGTGACAAAACACGGCTGCAGCTGAAATTTGCTCCCCCAGGAATATATTAAAACCATGCCTTTGTTTTCACACCACAAGCTTTCACGACCATCCTAATATTCAGTGTCCTAGGTAGCAGCATTAAATTGACTGGTACTAGGTTGGGTGCCTGGTCCCTGACTGCCAAGGTCAAGGAGAGACAGAATCTGGTTCCCTTCGGCTAACCAATTTACTTTCCAACTGAGACTCCAACAATGGAACAATCCCTTCCACCAAATAAGAAACTCTGAATAACTGGAAACAAAAGACAAACAAATGTTCTCTAAACCTGGCATTCTCTAATATAGACACTTGATTATTTTTATTCATGGTAGTTATGCTCTAAAAGTCTCCTTGAACACTGAGTTAGACAATACTAAGCATTGCATTTAGGGAAAAACACAGGGTTCGTTTCCTGTGAGCCTCTGCTTACATTTTCATCAGCTGATCAATATGTAACTTTGTTTTATTTGTGTTTATGTGTAAAGACACCCTATTTAACATATATTGTTGATTCATTAACCTCGGACTTGTGGCCAACAGCACTGTAACTGATGCCTGCATGAAGCTCGCCTGACACACATATTTTCTCCATAAGGAACATCACAACCTTCTTGCCTTTAGTAACACCAGGTAGCACTTTGGCACTATGCTTGGGCGTATTTAAAAACATCAAAATCATCAACAAAAAGCACAAAAATGCAAAAAAAAAAAAGTTTGGTGTTAAATAAACTGTGAAAATGACACTTGCTTGCAGTATGAGAGCTAAAACAAGAAGATAGAAGTGTTGCCTTGTTCAATTTCTGAAGGGAATGTGAGTGCCGGCAACTGAAATGTTTTTCTGCCCTGTGTTGAGAATATCTCCAAAAGGCAGCAAAAGTGCCATGAGTATTGATTTTGAGGTTACAAATAAATTTTAGCAAGTGGATGAATTAACAAATGTGAAATTACTGAATAATGAGGATAGGCTTTATATATGTGTGTATATATGTATGTATGTATATTTAATAAGTTGTGCTGTGATTTTGCAAACTATAAAGCATACATAGACATATAAAAACAAATTGTAAGTCAATAATCTAACATATCTAAAAATTCTGTATTGGCATTGACACCTTTTAACATTTAAACTTCTTAGTATATTTCTATTATTAGATAAATGTGATAATGTGGAAAGTTATATATCTCTTCTCTGTTTGGTTGTCCAGGTTAATTGCTAATACTTTGAAAACCTTTTTATATCTATAAATTTGCTTATTACTTGTGGGTTTTAATTTTGCTCTGTTATGTCAAAATCTCTTAGTCTTTATTAAGGTATTCATTACAAAAACCTAGTACCCAAGTCTTGTATACTATTTTCAATTTCTAAACTACATTTAAAAGTAATTATCTAACTAATTAATTGCTTTCCTTTGTTCAAGAATACTCAGATTGAAATAATTTTTTTTTATTTACACATCTGATGGGTTGGATAGATCTCATCAGTTAAATGAGTTCCTTGAACATCTGGCAAATTAAAGATATCCAACCATAAATAAACCTGATTCCTGTCAATATTCCCACCTTTGGTTTCTTTCTGGGCATTAGCAGCAAGTCGATATGGCTTAGTGTTCTCAATACTTTAATGTTTTCAGTCTTTTTCAGCTTTTTCTTGGATCATGAACTTTTGACCTTTGGTTTATGTCAATGAAGATAATAATATGAAATATATTTTATGATGAAATGAGGAGAAAGAACTATCAGGCCCAAAAACCATGTTCCAGATGGAACACCTTGCCAGCCCTACAGTTAACGTTGGTTTTGTTGACAACTCTGACAAAGGTGGATCAGAAGCATAGTGCTAGGTTGGATTTGAAGCAAAGGTTTGGATCAAGGATACAGTGGGTCTTTACATCAACATGAAGCTGGACCGAAAAATCACAGTAGGTAGAAGTGGTCTGGCAGACACCTCTAGATTCTGAAGAGAGCCTGCTGAAATATATATCAGAAGGTAGAATTCAACATCTAAGGAATCAGAGAACGAATATGAATTATTTGAGAAATTGCAGGATGCTTGGCCTCTGCTTCATTTTATACTACCTCCTACAGTGTGGGCTCAGGTCTGGAGATAGAATTTAAAGCAAGAAAGAGGTTGGAAGTTTGCAGGATAAGGTCAGACATGTTAAAATAATCTTTTGAAAATAATAGATCTACAATAAAATTAGGTACAAGTGTATGAATTTCTGAAGAAAAGTGAATTCAGTTCTTGGAAAATAATAAAGAAAAATGGTAAAGACTCTAAGACCTAATATTTCATACATTGATTTATCTGAAGTAAAAACAATTTCTCATGTCTAAAATAAAAAAGACATACCAGACTTCATTGATTTTAAGATGCATTTTTTTTTCACATTTTTAACAACTCTGAAACTTGGAAGCATCTTACAATTAATGGGATCCTTTAATTAAAACTGAATTCTTTTTTCTTCATGAAACATAAAATAATGAGACATATTACAATCAAAGGTAACATAGTTTTTATTAAATACAGTAACATGTCTTAAATTTAGAAACAGTAATTCTTTAGTAAAAGTAAGGTTAATAAACTATACAACATTAACATTTAAAAATAAATTTAATATAATATGTTGTAATTTAAATCTAGAGATTGGTGGACCCCGTTCAAGGGTTAACTTTCTGTGATTTTGTACACAATTCTTTTTTTATATGTGTGTGTGTATTTTTCTCCATAAAGAGTCTTTAGATTTCATCCACTTCCAAATCAGTATTCAAAAACTGAAAAACATCTTAAATATTTAAGATGATTAATTTTAATATTCCAAATAATAATTATATAGTAGGTATTTCCTAATTATTACATTAAAGAATTTATAGAGTTAGTATTTTTTTTTTGATTCTTCATTACTCTACTAACAGATGTAAGTCCACCTAAATTTATGGTTGAGTCTGTCACTTATACTCAAGAAGTAAAAGTAGAAAGGGCCTTCTGCTGTTCGACTTCTCAAATATGTCCCTATATTACCTTTTAGTGTCTAGAAAACAGTGTCAACTCGCATATTGACATTTTAAAAAGTTAAGGATAAATCTAACTTTATAATTTAGAATAATTTCTTCTAATTTAAAAACAATTTTTTTTCTAAAATACATACAATGGGAGAAAAAATATCAAACAAAATTGAACCATATTCACATCCTCATTTTAGTGGGGGAAGAAGCGTTGGTCAGGGTAGATGAATTTTTTTAAGAAGCAAACTTAGAATAATAGATCATTTGGTTATGAAGTTCAAAGGCCAGGCTTCTTTGGAAAGGTGATAAAAAAGATATTCTTCAAAACGGTAACAGGAAATTTGAGTTGTTTCTTGACTTGAGAGGGAGGACTTTGGTTGGCTTCATAAGATTCAAAGTACAGAGGAAATGGGAAAGGGTGGCCCTAAAAGAGGAATAACAATGTGAGAAACTGGGGGACAAAGAAAGGAAGGTAAGAGATTCTTTGTGGCAGTGATGGCCAGGAATTTAGGAACAATAATGGCCACAGTTCAATTTTTAATCTCTATTTTTTTTGCTATGCAGTAATGATGCTCCAGTATATCTTGGATTTGGTAGAAATTTTACACAACAGCCTTATGCTAGTTGCACGTTGGGGAACAAAACAGAGGCAGTGCAGACATGTTTAGGGGCATTGCCTATGTAGCCAGGCCTGCCTGGGCTCAAATCCCAACCTCTCCGTGCCAGGTTTATTTTAGCTCCAAAACAGGAGTAAAGTGTGCTTAATCCACAGAGTTGTTTCCAGGATTAAATCAGTTAATGCACATGAAGTTCTTACATCACTGGTAGGCATAGTATAAAAATTAAATACAAAGTTGAAGGTAAAATCATACATAGAGAAGGGGAGAAACCGGAGGTAGCATTAGGTTTTACTAAGTAATATAAAATTGAACCGAGAACAGGGACATAGTGTAAAGCATCCATGCAGTTCTGAGTCCCTTCTGCAAATGTCCCTTCTCATTCTCGTGGTGCCTCAGGAAGGCTCAGAAATAGCAGGAAGAGGAATGAATCTGCTCCCGTGGAATGGAGGCTTGAGTTGTGTTAATAAAGGATATTAAAAAAGGGTAAACTCTAGAAGGCTGCATGACTTCAGAATGTTCTGGTTATGTCTGCAACATAGAAAGTAAAATATTTCAGTCATCTTGCTCCTCAGAAATACCCTCTATTGAGAATTTAATGTCCAGAATGTACTTTTTTTTTCTTCATAGTCCTAATAAAATTATTTTACTTTTGAGGAAGATAAATACGTGACCAACAGTCATTTTCATTTCCCTGAATGACTAGCACGAAAATATCCGTCCATTATTATCATAGTTGAGGGAAGATGCTGCTCTGAATATTGGGAGACATAGGTCTTCTGGCTTTAACTTGTGGTATCCTATGTAAATTGCTTTATATCTCAAGAATTTAATTTCATCATATTCTGAATGAAAATATCTAGCTAAATTATCCCTAAAGCACTTTCTGCCTCTAAAATTACATAATTTTAGGTGTTCAATAGCAATCTGGTTGATTGAATTATAACAAAAGTAGTTTTATTTCTAAAGGCAAGTCTTTTTCTTTTTCTTTTTTGACAATGGTTATTCAGTCACCCATACCCGACAATGTCTAGGTTTCATCAAACAAGTTGCAAGTCTAAACACTTCAGATCACCTGAGAATATGATTCTTAAAGATTTTTTTCTGTATTAGATAGTATTAACATCTCAATTGTATTGATTTACATACCTCTTCATTCTTTTAATCATGAAAGATTGGATGAGGGGCTGAGTTTTTAACCTAATAGCTGGACTTGGCTACAGGCACTCCTGACAATCTCAGTAGACAGGAGGACATTTGATGGAGGTAGACTGACTTACCCTACCTATTTCTGAAGAGTCTTCAATCAGAACAATCAATCAGTAACAATTGGTGTTATAACTGGTGGTGGCAGTGGAAAACGAAGCAGGAAGATCTATAACAAAATCTGGGGAAAATAAAATGAAAAGAAAGGGTTGGCCAGAGATAAAACCAGACAAAGCATTAATTTCTAGAATTTTTCTTCTCCAACTTCGTAAAGATTTTGCCTCTGTTATCCTTTACCACCCAATCCACAGCACCCAATTGCTGTAGATAGATGTTCCTTAGAATGAGTAGGACATAAAGGCATTATTCGTTTAACTATTGGTGTTTAAGCCATCATGTTTGTTTCCGGCATCAGGACCAGAGGCCACTTTGGGGAATATTGTGGGAATCTAGAGTTGGGAGAGCCCATGGCATGCAGTTAACTGAGTGAGAATTATAGACACATGGGTGGGTGGCAGGGTTGGTAGAAGAGAATGGTTCATGGAGGGAAGAGGAGCTAATACGTGAGTTCTCTGAAAACTTCCTTTGAGTCTTATGTTCTTCCTGAAAGCTGGTCCCCAATCAAAGTTCCTAAGGAAACTGGGCTAATCCAAATGTAGATGCTCTAGTCTAAGATGATGCTTTGAATTTATTTATTCAGCTCAAGACATTTACTCTTGATATATGTTATTTTAGGATTATGATGCCAGATGTTTCTTGTGCAGGATGCTGGCAATGAAATTCTTCACATATTTATCTTTTGATATTTATCTGGGAGGCTTTGCCTGAATGCCACATGATCGGAATCAAAATAAATATACAATACAACTTTTGAAACTTAAAATTTAGTAACTCTTTTCACAGAGATACGTTTATTTAACTTAATATAATTGATAGTAGGCAGTTTTGTCAATTTTTGTTGATTTTATCCTGTCTGCTTCATACCCTGTGAAATAAAATTAAAAATATATAATTACAGTCCTCTTGGTAGGCTGTTGACTATTTTGAGTTAAAAAGCATTCTGTGCTGGCAGCAGAAACACAGCAGCAGCGGTCTAATTTCCTCTAATCCACTAGGTGCCTGCTTAATTACAACCTTCCATTTACTGGCTTTTTGGCTGTATTCCATCTTTGCTTGTATATTTTTTTCATTCGGTTTATTGTCCATTTCTATTTCATCAAATAACAGACTGTGCCTGTTTTACTCCCTAGCTTGCACACATTCAGTTGAGCCATTTCTATATTTTGTTATAGAATTGATTTTAACTTTTTTTTGACTCAGAGAAGAAAGACATTTATAATAAAGTTTAGTCTTTAAAAGATTTTTTTTAAATATCAGAACATAAAGGGAAATAACGGAGGAGTTTAAAATTATTTTGACTGTCAAATTGATGAGTTAGGTGGTAGATACTGGGGGAAAAAATAAAGAGTTGCTGGTAGAAGAGTATTGCTGCCATATAATGTATTTTGCTAATTAGTTTTAATGAGAGAAAAGACTCAGAACTAGTTTTCAGAACTATCTTATGTATGTATATAGATCATATAATTCTTTAGACCAATCAAATAGTGGATGAAGTCAATAAATGAAAAATAAAATATTTATTCATTCAGTATGCATTGCTTAGTTGTTTAAGTAGTTATTGATTATATGCATGTAATTATACGCATATAAAATATACAGAATTTACAGCTGAAACAATGTTGTCATTTTTATGGTGTTAAAATTACACAGGATGTGTTAGATTTAATAGAATTAATGATATTGGGTTTGGTTTACAGTAAATTTCAGTAAATTTATTCAACTTACTTAGATTGTAATCCATGTGAAGGCAAGGGTCTTGTTTAACGTTTTTAGCACCACAGTCTGAGACTCATGCTAAATATAATGCCTGGCAATCGATATGAGGATTTAAGTGAATTTTTCCTATACAGACATAAAAAGATATACACTTACCGATTTAACAACAATACGCAGCTGGATATACACAATGATGTCTGGCCAAATGCAGGATGAGTTTAACCTTGTGAAGGTTGTTGTCGGCTGTTATGAGAAGACAAAATCAGGAAGGTTAGAGAGAAGCAGAGACAGAGAAAGTTCTACCTAGAAGCTAATAATTCAAATGTTAGCTTTTTAGATTAAAAAATTTATAACACAAATGTAAGCTTTCTTAGCTTAAAAAAGAAGATGCTAGGAGTTGGGGGAGGTATCATTTGGAAAGGGGAACAAAGGATTACTTTAGAGTGATGAACACGCTCTATAGCTTGATTGTGGTGGTGGTTATATGTGTATATAACATTTGCTGAAACCCGTAGAACTAGTCACTCATAATGGGTGCTTTATACTGTTTGTAAGTTATATTCCTCAATATGTTTGATTTTTAAATAAATAAATAAATAAATAAGGCCTGATAATGTGCCTTTTTAAAAAACTTTAGCTGGAGAAACATTTTACAACCTGACTGGAAGCCTGACCTGGAAATAATTTGTCAACTTGGAACTTGTTGACTAGAAAATCAATGACTCTTGTCATTTTCATTTTATTCTTTCACCTTTTCTGGCTCTCAGCCACTGTGGAAAACAGTAGAGGCTAGAAAGGACCAAGACATCTCAAGACAGAATAATTAAGCTCTCCAGTTACTGTTAGAGAATGAATTAGACATTAGGGTCATTCAATATAACTCATTGCGCTTCTGGAAAAAAAACATTTTTATAATGACATCAAAATTCCATTTCTGTTTAAGAGAGTTTTTAACCTCTAATTTTGCTGTCATTTCTCACTTTCATTCAGTCAACAACAGACCTTCCTCATTTGCTCAGACTATGCTTTGAGGGTCTGATCATAAAGCTCTGTCTGCCTTCAAGTTGTATGATTCTTTCAGTTTTCCCACTGGAATGCAAACTCACTGTTCTAACTTTAGTGCTTAGCAATGAAGTCACCATGTCATACGCTGTAAATAAATAAGTGACTTGCTCTCTCCAGTGGATGTTTTGAACTTCCTTTGAGATAGTCTAGATCAGACAATTTGGGATATATTTCATTTTGTTTGCTGCTATGTTCTATAAAAAAGCATGTAATATGTTCTCATTTAATTCTTGACCTCCATTATCTTACATTAGAATGTCAATACTATTTGTATCTAGGATCTATGGGTATATTACAACGATCATTTTTCATACTTGGTGGTTGTCCACCACATCTTGAATACTCCTCTTCATAGTCGAGGGAAAATTTCCTTCCATATAAATCCTGTCTTCTCAAGCAAAATACCAGGAATATACTTTCCCAACCTTCCTTGAAACAAGGCCATGGAATCGGAGGGCTCTTCCAATTAGAAGCATTCATTCAAGAGTTTGATTTGGAAGAGGAGCTACCATATGTGTTGGCTGTTACTTGGTGTTCTAAGCCATACCTTTAGACATATCCAGTAACTCTCCATCATCATGTGAATTCATCCATTCCTTTAATTCATACCTATGATTTCATGAGAAATTCCCGATGACTAATTAACAGAGGAGGAAAAAAATTGAGCTTGATTGGTTTGTAGACCATCCTGTATGGTATATCAGAAATGTGGACCTCTGCATTATTAGAATAGTACTCAGGGATATTTCTAATAGACAGTGGGGGAAGAATTAATATCCTGATGGGCAGAATTTTGGGCTATACCTCTCATATTCCATTTGTCTTAGAAGGAAAAAAGACATTAGGTATCTTTCACACCCATTCATATACACTGATTAATAGTTAGGCTGGATTGGCATGGACTTGAAAGAAATGGAGAACTGCTGGCAAGGCACTTTGAGGAAGAAGTATTTAGATAGAAAACAAAATACACCTAGAGTGTGAGATTATTTTTTTCCCATGTGAGTGAGAAGCTGAAGGTTCTCACTGTGAAGATTATTAATATTTAGAGTCAAAGGATGACCCAGCTAATAAAAATGTCAGTAGCCATGCCAACACTGAATGGGTTCATTCATGTTTTCAGTGAGGAGGATATGCATTGAATCAACATGTCCTTCCTTTAACACACTCTGACTAGTTACTGATTATATTAGTTTCCAGTTTCCCAATGGTAGAACCTCAGAGGGCAAAGCCTTCATCCAGCCATACCAGGGGGAGAGTATGAACTAGCCAGGAAGGTTTAGATAACTTACCATGAACTGGACAATGATCTGTCTTACTAGAATAAACTACTATTTTGTATTTGGATATTTAGGTTTACCTTTTCTCTTTTTCATGAATAATGTCTGTGGACTAACAGAATGCCTTGTCTTCTATTATGATAGCCATGTACCAGTGCCTCTGATGCTGGAACAAAATTTACAGGGACAGAATTAAGGCACAGATGTATACTCACTGGATTTAGAGGGTTAGCTACATCCTCTGTCACCCAAAAGTTGCTGATCTTGTTGTGTATAAGATTATCAAAGACACATTATGGCACCAATCTTATGAAGCTCGAATGACATCTTGCAGAATGTGGCACGTTATATACCACTCAGTAATATACAGTGCTTTTTCTTTCAAAGATCTGGGAACCAAGAGATTGGGGGTCAGAATGTAACCTTTCACTCTTACATCTTCTGACCTGTTGACAAAATTATAGTTCATGGCCCATGATTTTTGGCTTTGTTGGTTTGATAGTCATAGTATCCAGGAGAAGATGGCTCCCACACTGGCACACAACTGTATTCCCATAAAACTGGGACCTGAGACTGCTTCATGACTATTACAAACTTCTTATGAACAGGCCAAGAAGAATGAGAGTTACGTTGTGGCTAGCATGATTGACTCTGATTATCAAAGATAATAGGGGACTACATAATGGGTCCAGGAATTAATATTTAAAATTTTATGGATATCCTGGTCTTCACAGTGCTATTATAACTGGTGGTAAAGTGAATAGAAGACTACCACAGGTAGGTACACACAGGAAGGACCACCAAGGCCTCTGTTTCTAAGGAATAAACTGTGGTATACCATGCCAAGTAAGAGCCCTGAACAGTTGAGGAATTGGTCGAAGGAAAAAGAAGCCTAGAATACATTGTAGAGAAAGAAAATCAAAATGACATAATGAACCATTCTAGAAATAAGGAATATAGTATCTACTCATATTCCCTGCAGTGTCTTACATATATTTACATATTTTAAAATATTCTTCTCTTTCTAATTCTGCTATTATTTTATTTTACAGTTTAGTAAATAAGAGAACACAAAGCCAGAATTATAATAGCCTTAGAAGAATAATGACTATCATCTAGATACCTTCGAATTGGAGGTAGAAACCTTATAAAGCTTTGGATTTGCCACTTGTTTGGAGTGAAGGCACTGTATTTTCATTTGTGTTAATAATAGTTGCAATATGTTAGCCTGGGATGTTTTCTTATTGGAAAGTTAAATATGGAAGGAAAATATATGATGAGGTTGGGATACAAAGAAATGGATAGTAAGAGATATTTGTCATCTATTGTGGCCATCAGTATGTTTTGAACCCTCCTCCTCTGTTGTTGAATTCCCAATGTTATGAATCCCAACATTCCAAGATGGAAGTCCCCTTCCCCAGATTCTCTTAGAGCTAAAGTACAGATATGTGATCTAAGTGCTACCAATTAGACACACCACTTAAGAATTCTGTTTGGAAGAGAGTGACATGAGGAAGGAGGTCCTCATACGACCACTCTGGCACTTGTGGCAGAGCCTGGTGGAGAGATTTTAGATTTCATCTTACTTATTTATTATTTTTAGAGCATAAGTAACAGAGACCATAATGGCTGTGTCCACAATCAGCTTCTAGTTTCTTCCTGAAAAATGTCTCTGGCTCTGTAGCTTCCAAGCATGATTTCAGAGAATCTGGGGGCCACTTGTTAATAAACTCATTTTTTTACCTAACCTGCTAAAATGAGTTCTATTGTTTGTGATCTTGACTGAAAGATACATATAAATGAATGGCTCCTGAGTGTGTATGTTGTGTGTGTGTGTGTACACGTATGGACGTACATTTAGACACATACATAATACACATTTTCCCCATATGTGTCTATTTATTTATAATATGCTTCCTAAGCACAGTGGAACTCAAAAGACAAATAATCTCGATGAATAATTGATATACATTTTTGTGTGTGTATATGTCACGGAAGTAATTCAATTTGAATATTTGTTTTTAGAACTTCTAGTATGTAAGTTTTCAGACTGTCTTTCATTTTTATATTTATTTGATGAAATAAATTATCCATTTTCCAAGTACCTTTATTATAGAAAGAATAGATTATGAGAATCGCAGTATCACACAACTGAACTTTTGAAATAGTATCACAGTATTCTTTTTTTTAATTTCAAGGTATTTCTACTCATACAAATCCAACAGCAAGAGAAAATTCACAATTTCACTAAACAATATGAAAGGGTATTGCACATGTGTAACTTTTAGAACATTATTTCTTACTTAAAATAATTTTTAATAGTTTGAAGCTAATATTTTTATTCTTTGCTCAGTGATTTGGAACATCCCAGCACTTACTGATTGGGTTTCTGGTTTTTTTTTTTTTTGGTATTCCAATCATGCATATACATTTTATGAAAATAAATTCATACTTAAAAAAATACCCTGGTAAAGGCTTACTATGATTTCTTATTGCTAATCAAGCCCAGTTACTCAGTAACTAAACTGAACACATTTTGAGTGAATTAAGGAGCATCTAAAATAATTGGTTTTTAAGTAAGCAACTAGATTATGTCAAGGACAATCTTTTTATTTGTTCGGATGGCCCATGCTAATAAACAGGCCATTTCCAGGGTGGTGCTTGTCTCTGAATGGCCAGGTTCTCATTCAGGATGTTCTTCTTTAGCCTTTACTAGGCTCTCACACCTGAGTTAGGAATCTGAGAGGCACAAGTCTGTGCAGGTTTATAAGCTTAAGGTGCTATTGTATTTCTCTTGCAGTTTAGGGTGGAATTTATTCACAATTAAAGAAGAAAAAAAACTCCAAACAATAAAGAGGCCTTCCAAAATGTCTGCTTTCAGGCCTCTTGCCATTGAAATATTTCTTCTGGGCTTTCTCCATTTATTGCCTTTGGTTTCTAGTGCTTTCTTTTATTCAAGCATTTAAAGAGGCAGTACTTAAATAGACCAAAGGAATCCTGTTCTAGGTGGATGGATCCAAGAGCCCAGTTCTCATGTCTTTAGGGCACACAGAGCAGAATAACAACTAAGCCTGGAAAGGTTTGGAGGAGGCCTAAGGAGACTGGAAACAATCCAGTTTTTGTCATCAGAGTTTGTGTATACTCCTGTCATCAGCAAGGATTACACATGAAAGAAAAGAAATTCTCTACTCTGTTCACTGGCTGCTCAACAAGCAAAGCATTAAATCTCCTAGTCCCTTCTACTTGTGAATTTTAACTGATGGGGCTCATACACAGAATAAAGCCATTTTGGCACAAATGGCATGTGTTGGCATTTAAACAAGAATGGCAATTTTAATTTTATCTTCATTCCAAATTAGAAAGGCGAAAAAAAAAAAAGACAGAAAAACTCTATTGTTCTTTCAAACAAAAGGTCTTTTTTTAATTTGGTTTCCAGGAATAAAAAAAAAATAATTAAAACAAAACTTGCCTATGTCCTTTTAAAGCAGTTGGTTAATAAGATTTGGCTTACAAGTTCAATCTGGAATTTCCCTAGGCTACCCTATTTATGATAGAGGCTGGATTTTACAGTGGCAGTTTATATGCTTAGTCTACATTTTAAAGCCCAGCCCTGTTGTTTAGGACCAGAAATGGACGCAATTTAATTCTGTTTATTATAGAAATCAAGTGCTTTTGGAGAGAGACTTGTGAACAGCTGTTTAATATTGTCTTTCTGCTAATATAGAGGTTCATTTCTCTTGCCCTCTGAGGAAATAGCAATTCATGAGATTTCTGGAGGCTCTCTTCTACAGAAATACAGGTCTGCTGCCAGGATTTAGCAGCAGAAAAGATTTGCTGTTAATTGGTGGGGCAGGCTTTCTCTGACAGGTGTCAATTTTAAGACCTGTACTCCAGTAGGATTTCGGAGGATTTTGCAAAGAAGATATCAGTAATCAAGATAGAAAAAGAAAACATCATTTTTGTTATACAATTTCTCAGCAAGTTTTTAACTTTTTGTAGCTAAATTCAATATGAAGGAAGTTTTCGAAATGAAGATGGGCAAGAATTATCTGCCTTCCCCAGAGACTGGGTTCAATAGTTAAGGATATATTAAAGTTTTCTTTTGAAAACATAGTTAAAATTACTGAGCAAGTTTTAAAGTGAGATGATTGTTTAAATCATTGTTTACAGTAAATAACTGAAACTCAGAGTCTCTTGGTTATCAAACCAAACGTGCATGGATCCTCTAGCTTGCACGCAGTCAACCCAATCTACTAACACCCAGTTGTGCTGAAGGAAAGTGCAGCGTTTATTGTAGGGCACTCTGCAAGGAGTCTGGGACACTAGTGCTCAAAAAACCGCAACTCCTTGATGGGTTTCAGGAAAGCAATTTTAAAGGCAATTTGAGGGAGGGGAGTCGCCAGGTGTGTGATCAGCTGGTGCACGATTTGCTGATTGGTTGCTGGTGAGGTAACAGGGCAGTGTCACAGGGGTTAACATCATCAGTCCTCAGGCTCCAGTTGGCTTGCGGGCTGTGAGCTCACAATCCTCAAGTCATTAACATCTTCCATTTGGTGGGGGTTTTCCCATCTGTAAAACAACTCAGGAAATAGGCAGCAGATACTGTCATCTAGGTACTTCAGAGAGGAACTAAAGCAAAGGACAGAGGGGAAGGGTCTGTCCCGGGAAGGCCCAATAGGGTCCTACCCAGTTACATTTTGGAGCAGGGCCTTGAATATAGCATTTGATGCGTGATTTAAAGAATTATTTAGCAATGATGTAAAGGAGACTCTTAGGCTTGATGGAAAGTTGAAATGGCATTTGGCTCTTAGGCCATTTCTTTATTTTTGGTATTGATATGAGTAAAAACGTACCTCCAGGATGAGACATTCTCATATTCTCTTAAGAGCCAATACTGGCTCTATATCCACTATCTCAAATTTTAGAGTCCTTTTTGTTAATGTTAAGAGAGGGACAGCCAACTGTGTATCTAAGAATTTCTGTGATGCTGAGTCAAAGAATAACAATATCCAGATAATTGCCTATTCTTAAGTGAACTTAATGAATATAAACAAAATGTGAACTACTTTGACAGTTGGAATAACACTGAGGAATTATTAAATGGAGTAGAATTTGTACTACATATAAATTGTGGGCCAAATGCCCATTTAAAATATGCCTTGAGAACATACCCAGGTGGATTTCTAAAAGCACGCTGGTGGTCTCCTAGGTAAAGTGTGCTTTCTGCGTTATGACTACATGGAGTGAGGTTATTTCTCTTTGTGTTCCATGATTACTTTGGGTGTTTTGTTGTTGTACATGATTTTGGAAAAACTAGTCTGGATTTCTTCTTTCATTGGTTTTTGCCTTCAAAAAAAAGAAAGAAAGAAAGAAAGAAAAGTACTAAACTTAAAATTTATTGTAGATATGTCACATTTTGACTGAGTTGTGTAAAATGATTTAAAAGCAAGTTGTTTAAGAGTCAGATAGTATTTGCCACCTGCCTGCTTAAGATGCTGAAGTAACAGAGTGCAGATTTTATTTCTTCCTGTTGGGAGCACCTTGTGAATCTGCATTCCAGGATTCTGTTTTTAGTTTCCAACTCAATTAAGTATTACTGAATTAGGTGGTAATCAAAATATCCAGGATGGTACTTTGAAAACTTGGCTTGTGAGGAAATATCTTTGAAATAAAAGCTAATAAATATATACTTATATTCTTTTATGGAAAATAAAAAAAATTAATAAGAAATTTTAGACCCTGAGACTTTAGATTTCAAGGAAGCATGCAACCTCAAGATCTCAGTAACAAGGGTGTTAGAATAAATAAAAGGGAGAAGAAACTGATGATGAATGAAATAATATGAGAAGACAAAACCTGAAACAGAGTGGCTATCAAAAAAATGTTATTTGTTCTTTCTTTTTCCTTGAGAAAATGAGGCAATGATAGAGTTCACAGAGTTCACATAGGGATTGGGAGCACTTTTTCAGGGTTTTGAAGGTTGTATTATTCTTGTAGGTGTTTTAAAATGAAATTACTGGTAGTAACATGTTTTATGCTGTAGAGAACACTATTTGGGTAGAGGAGGAAATTAAATTTAGAGCCTACATTTGCAAGAACATTGTTTTCAGTTGAATGGAAATAAGAATCAAATTAGCTGATGACTCTTAAAAAATAGTGCAATTTCTATTTTCAACAATTTTATAATTTTTGACCAAGCAGATCTCCATCAGCCTATAAGAAGACTAATACTCCTCACATACATATAGATTGGGAAAAATATTTATACATATAAAATACTCTTCAGTATTTTACATGGAGAATGACAATTCTTGTTTTCCTGTATGTGAAGAAATTCGTGGCTTTCTTAATTTGGCTATTTTTACAATTAGGGGAAAACTATCACCTGAACCATTCACTTTTTACCCCCTTAAACTGCCACATGGGAACACATTTAACAAACAACTTGAACTTTGTACATGAGCCTGATCCAACTTTAGTCTTGTCCTATATTTCAGAAAAATGTGGGTAATTTTCATCAATTACTTTTACATATGTTTCTAGTCCTCTGTTATGGCTATATCAAGAGGCAAAACTTGTGGAAATAGTACCAGACAGTGATCCTGTTTTAATAAGATTTTCAGTCTAATTATATGTGCTCTAAAGGTTCAAAAAACATTTGGATCAACTGCCAAATTTGGGGAATGCTTAGCTGAACTGAACTTCTGAACTTATGAACAAGTTCACTTTTCAGTGCTTGAAAGACTCTTCTAGTGAAAACAAATCCTTGGTCTGGTCAGGATTTATTTATAATTTTTTACTTTTTTTTTACTAGCCTGCTACATCTGACCTGTATATATCTTTTCTACTTAGTTTATGACTGAGGAAGTATGACCATCAATTTCAGAAAATGGCTGATATTTTTTTTCCTAAGATGGTGAATACATATTTTGAATTGTGTCCTGTTATGTTCAGATTGGGAAAGATGAAATATTATTTTTTCATGTTTGTAATTTACATATAATTAATCTGATGGCTAGATGATGTCATCTCTGACTATAAAAGATAATGTTTTCCAGTTAATAATAACAACCAAGCTTTATATAAATTTTATAATGCTCTCTCCATTTGTTTTAATACACATATGATCCTAAACAACTCCCTGTGAAATTTCTTATTATTGTCATTTTACAGGAAAAGAGAGTCTTAGAGGTATAATGACTGACTGAGAGTTTGAATTTGTTGTCAACTTGAGATCTTCTGACTTTTGGCTCATTATTCATTCCACTGAGCCACAACTACTTCATGTGATTAGTCTTTTTCAAGAGACAGGAAAACACAATGAGTCATATTGATATAGGAAAGTTGCGGTACAAAAGGATGGCCACGTCTCAGGTCCCAGGGAGTCCCTGGGATGTGCCTCATTAAGTGAGGGTCCTTGGCTTCTTATAGGAAAGAATTCAAGAGTGAGCATAGTTGAGTAAAAGTAGATTTATTCAGAGAGATTCACACTCCATAGACAGAGTGTGGGCCATCTCAAAAGGCAAAAGAAAAGGCCACGAGGTGTGGCGATATTAGTTTTTATGAGCTCAGCTATTTCATATGCTAACAAGTGGGAGAATTATTGCAACAACTTGGGGAAGGGGCTGGGATTCTCAGGAACTAAGAATAATTCTAAAATATTTGAATGATTTAAGCTGAATCTAGAAAATAACCATTCAAATCATGTCATAGATCCAGTTAATATATTATGAATTACTGCAGTGTTTTGAAAATCATCTCTCTGGCTGAATTCAACCATTTAAAGGAGTCTCTCTGAATACTAAGCTCATGGAACTATTTCCTCTCCTCTGAGGATTCTACTGAAATTACAGAAAAACCTTAACAAAAACAACAAAGATGCAATATTGTCATTAAAAATCAGGAAACATTTCTTCCAGAACAACAAAGGGTTAAAGGGATTCCTGGAAGATAGAAAAGTGATAAGATTGAAGGAGAAAAGAAAATTGTGGCCCTAAGCACTAGACAGAAGCATAGATCTTCTCTAAAAATTCCAAGGTCAAAGTCAAAGTACCAGTGGGAGTGGGCCAGGGAGGAATCAGCACAGTGATTGATTAAAGAACTGCCTCTTTCTCATGTAAATAAATAGGCTGGCAGTAATAACTTTCCCCTTAGGCTCAAGCCAGGGAACTGTTCTAGGAGGAGCTTATAATTGGCCTCAGGTGTGAAATTATTGGGCCCTGAAAGAGAAGCACAGTGGAATTCGAGGTAAACAGACTTGAACAACAGATGCTGGAAAAAAGACTCCTCTACCACTACCACCCTCCCAAAAGACGAAACAAAAAAACCCACAACTGTATACCCTCCTTAATTTGTAAAAGTTGTTGGGAGGAAGGGGAGTTTCCAGTTTCCTACCTAGTGTTTCTTTACCCATATACCCTATTGGTAAAATTGTCAGTAGTCCCAGCCCAGTAACCTAAACCCACCAGTTAGTGTTCCCCATTCAAGGACTGTGGTCATTGAGGGGGAAAAATCAGTCTCTCTCTCTGTCCATCTATCTTTATCATCTCTATCGTCTCTATCTCTAGCTCATCATCACCTATGTACAGAAGAAATCCATGCAAATTCACTGATTGATTCCATGTGTAGTGGGTACACGGTACAGTAAACAAGAAAAATTCGCAGGGTATAATCATAAAAGCAACTTTATTTTTGTCTTCCCCTGTACTTTTTATTCTACTGGTCAGGCAGAATAGATTGCCCTTACTTTTTGATAAAAACTCATGACTTTTCTATTCACTCTTTGTTGACAGAAAAATATTTTGGTTCTTCTAAATAATCTGGATTCATGCCTTCAAGTCTCTGGTTCAATGTATTAATTGACTCTTCAATATTTGTTCAAAAATAAGACTTTTCCCGGATCCCTCAGCGTCTGTGAGGGGGCTGTCTTCTTGTAGAGAAGGGGTTATTTTGATTCTTTTCTCTTTCTCTCTCACCTCTTTCTCTTCTAATAAACTTCTCTTTCTCACTTTTCAAAGGTTTGAGATGAAAGATAATGGGGAAATATTATTTATTTCATAAGATTGTTGTGAGAAATGAACTAATAAACCATATTTAATAGAATCTAAGACTAATGATTGTAAACCACATTTATTTTATGTACCACTAAAAACGGAAAAACAGAAGTTGCTAATAAACTATGACATAATACTTTTAAAACTACTCATACTATCTGTTTTTTAATTATTGAAAGAATTCCTTATATTTATGCATAGTTTTTTACCATTCCATTTACATAACAAAGGAAGCTCTAAGTGACAAATTTATTGATACATTCTAAAACTTCTTCACATTCAGTCTAACAGGTTTTGAATCATTTTTTGACTCAGTGTCATTGATGTCTGTGTTTTTCTACATGCCTTCCTCTCTGTGCCATGAATGTCACTAGTGACAGGGCATTTCTCAAAAGAATGTTTCATTACTGTTTATGGTATTTTCTTCCAAGTGACTGACATCCTTCCTACAAGTTTTGATAAAGGTGCCTTCTTAATCTTATCAGAAGATATCAACAAAAGGTTATTTAGACAACAATCAGAGATTGTATTTTTCCTCAAAATATCCTTAAATAGTTCCTTGATTAAAGTATTTAGAGGGGCAGTTGTCCAGATATGCCCCAGGAGCAACCAAAGAATGGTATGACAGACAAAGACAACTGTGACATCACTGGCTAATTAAGAATGAGTCATAAAACTCTACTGATTATCAGAGGCATCTAGATTTCAGAAGTGTTGCAATTTGAGAAAGTAGACATCTCGAAATTGATGAAATTCAGTATGTATACACGTGTATGTGTGTGTATGTTTGAACAGTATCTGGCAAGTATTAAGCCCTCTATGTATGTTAGCTACACAATTACATGATTATTATTACAACTTGAATATATGCTAGAAGAATGATTTTGTGCACTCTGTGATTGGTGGTGTGTTTAAAACTAACTTTTTCTATTGTAGGAAACCTTGAAAATATTTTAAAGATTCTTTTTTTCAATAATTTGACTATATATCTGTGATATGGTTAATGCATTTTTCTTTAGGGGCTAACTGTCCACTTTTTGGTCAGTCTACTCCACAGATACTCTTTCTTGTAAGCTCATAGCACCCTCCCAGGTGGTCCTCTTGGGAAGGATTTAAAATACCTCTCACTTATGTATACTGCACATCTGGTCAATGTGAAACCCTCAGGAATCCTGTACCCAACCATGTCTGAAATCAGAATGACCTTAAGGCAATATCTACTCTCCCTTTTCCCCTTTACAAAGCAGCTGATCAATCTGACCCTCTACATCTATATTTGCAGATTATGAGTCATATCCTGTACACTGTCCCCTACATCCACCTTTCTATTTCTACTCCCTCATCTTAGAAACATCCTGTAGACAAAGCTTGAACGGCTTAATCAGAATTACTGTAATGTCACTGTCATAAAACTTGACAGGCAAAATGCTAACAATGGTAACATCTGTGAATTGGGACTTGAGACACATGTGGCACAGGTACGGAAACTTTTATGTTTTATTTTAAATTCCCCCATGTAATTTGGAGAAACAATGCCAAATGGAATGAATGCCTTTTTAAAAAAAGTACAGTTGCATCTACGAACATATCTCTGATTCATCTATTGTCAGTATTTTGGTAAAGGATATAATTGCCTAGTTTCACTCTGATCTTAGTTGTATGGATCCAGTCTCCCTGGCTCATTCTTACCTTAATGTTCCATGTTTTTCCCCTACATCCCTGGCTTCACGCATGCTATTCTTTCTGCATGAGACGTATAATCTCTACTAGTCTACTCCTTCTTCATGACTAAATTATTGTACCACCTCCTTTAGAAGCTTCTCTTCCCTTCACCTCTGTGCTTTTCTTTCTTTTTTTATTGGAGTACAGTCAGTTACAATGTGTCAATTTCTGGTGTACAGCACAATGTCCCAGTCATGCATATACATACATATATTCATTTTCATATACTTTTTCATTAAAGGTTATTACAAGATATTGAACATAGTCCTCTGTGCTATACAGAAGAAACTTTTTAAAAGACCTATTTTTATATATAGTGGCTAAAATTTGTAAACCTCAAACTCCCAGATTCATCCCTTCCCACTCCCTTTCCCGATAACCATAAGATTGTTTACTAACCATGAGATTATCTGTGAGTCTGTTTATGTTCTGTAGATGAGTTCATAGCGTCCTTTTTTTTTTTTTTGATTCCACATATGAGTGATATGATATGGTATTTTTCTTCCTCTTTCTGGCTTATTTCACTTAGAATGACGATCTCTAGGTCCGTCCATGTTGCTGCAAATGGCATTATTTTATTATTTTTTATGGCTGAGTAGTATTTCATTGTATAAATATACCACAGCTTCCTTATCCAGTCATCTGTTGATGGATATTTAGATGCTTCCATGTGTTGGTTATTGTAAATAGTGCTGCTATGAACATTGGAGTGCATGTGTCTTTTTGAATTAGAGTTCTCTCTGGATATATGCCCAGGAGTGGGATTGCTGGGTCATATGGTAAGACTATTTTTAGTTTTTTGAGGAATCTCCATACTATTTTCCGTAATGGCTGCAACAAACTACATTCCCACCAGCAGGAGTGTTCCCTTTTCTCCACACCCTCTCTAGCATTTATTGTTTGTGGACTTTTGAATGATGGCCATTCTAACTGGTGTGAGGTGATAGTTCATTGTAGTTTTAATTTGGATTTCTCTGACAATTAGTGATACTGAGCATTTTTTCATGTACCTATTGGCCATTTGTATGTCTTCATTGGAGAATTGCTTGTTTAGGTCTTCTGCTCATTTTTGGATTGGGTTGTTCATGTTTTTGTTATTAAGTTGTATGAACTGTTTATATACTCAGGAAATTAAGCCTTTGTCAGTTCTCTGTGCTTTTCTTAATAATAGCTTTTAACAAACTATATTAAACACATAGAAAAGAATTATAATAATAATTATAACTATAAAATACTGAATTGGTTAAAGAAGCTTTTGAGCTTTCAGGTTGTTCAGCCATCTTCTCTTAATAGAAGGCTAGTACTGGTTATTATTCACTTTTCCAAATCCAGTTCCAAGCAGAAAACCTGGAAAATAGAAATTAAATAATGCATATTTATTGAGAAAATTTGAATGGATATAGCCTTGTTAAGAATATAGAATCATGTATAATTAATAATTTCCCAACATGTGGAAAAGTAAACAGAGATATCTTCCCTATTACTCATTTGATCAAGCCTGTCTTAAAAATTAAACCCTAAAATAATATGAGGTGTATATTGTGTGGCTTTTTTTCTGTAGTTTTTCTGAATGCAACATTAGTCCTTTAAAACAAAGTTATGCTAAGTTCATTTATGTGACTACAACTTCCCAAACAGAATGCAGATTAGAGTCCATGTATTTAAATACTTCTCTGTAGAATATCATATTTGATCTGCTATTCCATAGTTGAGGAAAACAATTTTTTTTGTTTTTTGTTCGTTTTTAGTTTTTTTTTAATGTTTGTTTCTAGTTTTTGTTTTCATTGAGAGTCAGATTTCTTTAGGAATTATTTGAAGAAACATTTTGAGAATTTGAAGACCTTTGAGAATCATTTAAGTAGCAGAAACCTTAACTGAGCAAGTCTCATCTTTACACTAAATTTACAAATTTAAATTCACACCTTTTTCTGATAGGGCAAGACCTTTCTTGGGCAAACATCGTAACTTTTCTTGCATTGGCTTCAACTCCTTGAGCTCATGTGTGCTCTTTCTGAAATGTGCTTCCTTCACCTCATCAATTGGATAACCCTCTGCATCATTTGGTTCCTTCCTCAGTGCCACTTTTGCCAGGAAGCCTTCCTCACCTGCATATGATACAGGCTTCCTATTATTCCTTTCATGGCTTCTATTGACTTTACTTTTTTTTTTTTAACTTTTCCTTATGATTTTATCAAAATTGACATGTACTCATTCAGTCATTCACTCACTTATCAAAGCAATTATATATTTGATATTTCTCTTTTCTTCTCTAGAACACAGATTCTATTAGGGCAGGAAAATATATAGGTCTTATTCTCTACTGTGTCCATTGCTTGGCTGAGCACCTTACACACTATAGGTTCTCAATAGTACCTAGTAAGTGAATGAATGAATTAGAAGAATCAGGGACATTAGGAAGGAAATTTGCAGGTAATTGAACAAAGTGGGAGGGATAGATAGGTTGCCTGCATGAGCAAATGCAAATTCTTTCAGCTGTAGACGCCCTACTTCCATTAAAAAAAGTTGTTAACGTTTCAGTTTTACTTTTAAAAGACACGCAGGCAGGAGGGTAAAGTTCAGTGGTAGAGTGTGCGCTTAGGATGCATGAGATCCTGGGTTCAATCCCCAGTACCTCCGTTAAAATAAAAAGATAAATAAACCTAATTACCTTCCCCCAAAACACAAAACAAAAGACGTGCAGAAACTTGATCACATCAGCATGTCTCAAATAAGTGAGCAATTAAAAAGTGCATTGTATGCCGTAAAATTGTCTACAGCTCACATCTAACTATTTAGGACCTTTTGACCATTAAAACACATTCTGACCCTATCAATAAGTTATGCCTTAAATGCACATTCCTTCTTTTAGAGGAATGGCAGTTGTTTGTTTCTGGCTATTCCTGTGGCCAAAATTTTTTTCTATTGATACTTTAAAATTTTTTATTTTAACAGATGTGAATGATTCATCAAAGGGGAGAAAGTTTAAGAAATGAAAATGCTGTAAATAATTTATAATTTTAGAAAAACTTTTTCTCTCTCCCTCCTTTTACATTAGTATAAAGAATAAGAATCCTCATGTCCTAAACTTGCAGTTTCTGTGGGTCGACTAGGCAGCTACGTTTAGAAACAAACCAAATCCCAACAAGTGAAAAATTATTTGATTTTTCCTGAAAATGAATAATAAATCTTCCAACTTCTTAATTCCAAACAGATTCTTTTAAGGTATTGCTAATCTAGACACAGGATAGAGCATTGGACAAAACAGACAAGTCCTTGCTCTCAGGGATGTTATATTCTTAAGGGATTTTAGCTTAAGTGGTATTTGTTATATGCCTTCCCGTGTGATGTGGAAAAGTGATTTTTTCCTTGGAGTTGGCTCAGGGTTTGAGTGAGACCAAGGTGTGGAAGGGTGGTATAATCTTGTTCTCCAGGCAACAGGTACATTATAAATAGGTTGGTTTTCAAACTGGGGTCACTTGAGGTCACTCTTGGAAACGGAAGTGGTGAGTGAGCTAAGCACCTAGTTGCTAGCACTAATACCACACTTGGGAGATTTTGCTGCGGCAGCTGAATCAACAGCTGGGATTCTAAAATCCCTCACTTGCACATAGGATTTAGCTTTCTCACCCACAAAATTATGGTCCTATATTTACCATCTGTGTGTCAATTTATATTTATGAAATTATAAAAATAAGGATTTATTGGGAAAGAAATACTTTTGAAAATAATTTAAAAGCTCAAATCTGTGGCTTAGAAATGCAGTCCTTGATAAGACACGGTCCATTAGACATAACAATAGCTCATTAACAAAGAGTTGCTATTAGCTAATAAATTTTGAAGGGAATCATTGCTAATTTAGAAAAAAATCATGAGCTATTGAAAAGACTATCTATTATCCCCTTTCCCAGTAATAGCAGATAGCCTTCTAAATTGCTACAAAGTTTATCCAATGCTTTCTTTTTCTTAAGTATGTCAATTTCAATATACAATGGAAAGAACAATGAAAGCTAATCTGTGGCACCTTTGAAGGTCTTCAGTTTTTTGCCTTGTATTCAAAGGGCATTTGCTTTTTGCTAGAGGGTTTGAAATGAAGGAACGAGTGCCAAAATTGCAGGTCACTTTGTCAGGTGGAGGACAGTTTGAGGAACAAGGAAACATGATTCTACCAGGCAAATCTACACAGGTGAGATGCAAATCTTCTACCAACTGTTCCCATCGGTGTCATTAGCCCTCTTGTTCATAAATAAATAGCTACTCTGAGAAAGAGCTTCGAGGTATTATGCTGCTCCTTCTGAGCCTGCAAACAAGAAAAGAGTGATCAGAGAGCAAGTGTTCCCCGAATAGGCTATCACCATAGACTGAGGCATTGTGCTGGTCAGGTCAACAAAGGGCATGAATTCCATGTGCTTCTATAGAATAGTGTGTCAGTTCTCACATACACTCTTTCCTGATAAGTAACTAGTGAGTTGTTTTTACATCTCTGCTGTACTGTCATCTTAAGTTCACTGTTTATATATTTCCTAGCTATAAGGAACCTTAGAGTTGGACCTCTTACAGAGAAACATTTTCACATTTGCCTTTTTCGAGAACTCTAGAGTCACATACTTCTTCTTATTGCAAATGAATGAGTTCAAGTTGGGGTGAAGGAATTTTTTAAAATTTGAGTTTGGCGAATTATCAATTTAAATATACTGCTTAGTTTGGGGAAGAGAAAACGCAAGTGGAGTTCGGCTTGAAATGTTTGGTTACTCTTTCTCCGGATTTTGAATATGACTTAACATTAACTTTTACAAAGACACAATTTTTTTTGTTTCAAAGTCACTTTAGGTTTTTAATCTGATGTTAAAGTTTCTAATGGGAGGTGATTTTGTTTGTTTTTCACAAAAGATTTCCAGTGTCAGTTATTCCATAAGGGTATGGTCCTTATTTAACATAATTGTTCTAAAGTAAAAATAAGCAACTCTGTCATTGTGGGGCTTTAAAAATAAGGGCAGTCTTCCAAGTGAATTAAAAACAAATTGTCCCTCTTAAGATTTTCATTCTTATCTAAAAACTCATTCTTTGCCAGTAAGCCTCATGATTTTTTGTGGCTAGGAAAGCACAGCTCTTAATGGTCCATTATCCTCAAACTTCCTGATCCAGACAAGTAAGTGCAAGCCCATGTCTCATGACGAATGATTGATCTAGTTACAAGAGCATAATTGTTCTGTTAGGAAGAATCAGTTCATTAAAGCTTTAGGGGAATGAGTAAGTTAGAGGTGAGGTTGGCTAGACTTACCTTGACATGGAGACAACCAAGTGAGGAGAAGTCAATTGGCATCTATTTAATACTCTATGATGTGTAACAACTATTCCAAGAAATTAAATTTCTTTTTCTTTTTTTTTAACTTACAAGGAAGAATCAGTACTTTTATTAAAAAGTACATTCTATTTATAAATAAAGGTAAGATCATTTCAAGGTATATGAAGCTTCTTGAGAAACAGAACTTCATTCATATATATATATATATATATATATATATATATATATAAAATAAATATTGCCAGAACACTCTCTCTTTGTAGATAAGAATCTTTTACTTAGGCTTACAAGGGACAGAGGAGCATTTTATAGAAACACGTCAAGTAGGAGTAAAGAAATTTACATACAGACATAAATAATATATATGCATATATAAAAATTACATTGTTCTCTGGGCAATATGATATACACTAATAAATCCATAGAGTTATAGGACTGTAATAATAACAATTCATTGAATTTACAGTTTTCACAAGGATATGCTTTTTTGCACAGATACGGCAAATCAGCCACTTCTCGGTAATCCTGACTACTCAAGGTTATCTTGTTTGTGGGTACCTGGGCTTGAGTCTAGGCTTTGTGTACCTGGAGGATATCTAGGTGATTCTGTTATTTTCTATATAATAAAATAAATATTTTGAGATTTCTGAATTGCTCACAGTCATAGCTTTGAGTCATATTAAAATAAACTTTATTGAATTATTTCAGAATTTATTAGTACATTTTATCATAAAGAATTTAAACCATATAATGCAAAATTAAAATTTCTACTCTATAACCTTTGTCAGATTGCGGTGAATCATTTCAGACACAGCTGTATAGATTTAACCACAAGGGAACATGTATACATACCTATCGATACCCTCTCCCTGACACAGTGTCTGATTCATTTATTTATAAAATTAATGATAATTTTCATCTTTTTCTCTGCAACCAGATTTTTAAACTTAATACATGCAGAGGAACTCTCATATTTAGAATAGCTTTCCTATTCTTTTAAATTACTACACAGTATTGCTTAATATATAAACTCCTTAATTTATGTAACCATTTACATGTTTTGATGGGCACTTATATAGTTTCCAATTTATTTTCTTTAAACAAGTGGATATCCTGTACATATTTTTGTAAATATGTAGGACTATTTAAAAGGATAAATTCCTAGAGGTGATAGACACTGGAAAATTGCCTTTCATGAAGGTTCTACAAACATTTACTCAACAAATTGTTGGATGAGGTCATCAAGAGGTCATGATTGTTGGCTGACCTGCAAGCTGGACCCCGGCAGTCAGAGGCACCTCACCTTCTTTCTGTCTTTGGAATGTACCTTCCACCCACTCCGTGTTCCCACAGCCTTAGCCATTTCAAGGATATAGCCTCGAGACAGCACTGTGTTGTTGAGACCATATGGACTGGAATAAATGGTTAAGGTCTCCATATAAACTTTAAAGATTCTAGTGTGTGATTGCAGAGATCTCCATGTCCTGCTGCTGCTGAAGACAAGCCTGTAAGCAAGTTCCCTTGCTTGTTAATCAGCCATCTACCAGTCTGAATCCATCTGCCTCTTCCTTCCATCTCTTTGCCAAGTTCCCTGCCACCCCCACAACCAACCATGACCCGAGGCCAGTTTCAGATATCACTCCAAATTCCTAAGTTTTCAAACCAACATAAATCTACCAACTTAGTATTTTAAAATATATACAGTAAAAAATTTCACTTGTGCAATGGAAAATGGGTATCTATTTTTAAAAAATTAAGTGTGACTGAGTAACTTTTCATTTGCTATAAATAGGTCTTCAGTAATGTGGTGGTGAGGTGCGGGCAGAAGGGAAGAGTGAAGTCCTATGATTAGGCTCAGTCTTTTAGCGAGCCTCTGCCTCTGGACTGTGCACCTCATAAGAGTGTCTCAGTGCTTTTTCTTCCCCATCAGGTGGGACAGGATGGCTGGAGTGGGCTGGAGTTGGGTATTTCCTTTCTTTCACATGGAAGGCTTTGAGCTGCTGGAGTTAGGAATTTCCCTTGCCCAGGTCGATCAGACTGTGATCATACAAAGCAAGTTACGATTTGGTTAACTAGTTTCCCCTGAGGGCAGGCAGGCCTTGTTAAGAAGAACAGAGTGTGCTGGTGTGTTTCAAAATGACCCCCTTCCCCCTCCTCTGCCGGAAGTTCATGGGTCTTTTCCTCAAATATATACTACAGGAACCTGGTCCAGCTCCTGGAGGTAAAACTCACAGTATTGCCCACGGCCTACCCCCATGACAGGATCCCCTTGAAGTTTTTAGCTGTCAATTGTCTGCACTAATTTCCCACAGTTTGTCAACTACAGTTCAGGCTTTCCTATCAGGGCCCGGCTCCCCACAGCATGAGTGTTGTGTTCAAGGAAGAAGCCATTTCCTGTATTCACCTGCCTGCCTGTCTCTCCGGTCTTAGGGGCTGCAGATTGCCCTGTGTCCTCCCTTCTCATAAGAATCTTAGAAGAGTTGTTGATTTTTTGGCCTGTTCAGCTTTTTATTTATTGTTGTGATAGTGTGAAAACTTCCAAGTTGACAGTTATTATTTTTTTAATTTCAGGTTATTGTTGTTTGTAGGGAGACTACTGATCTCACTACTTAGCATATGGCAAACTCCATAATTGGCAGATCTGGCAGTGCTTCTGTTTACATCTTTATTAGGTGGAAAATATATGGTCTTCAAAAATGATAATTTTCATTTTCTTTTAAGTACATATAATTATTTTTATTAGAGAGTCAATTTGGTTTTATTAATGTCTTCTTTTGTTTAGTTTGCTTGCTTTTCTTATTTTCTAGTTTAAGAATTTGTACTTTAAGATTTGTTAATTTTTGTGTGTGTGTCTTTTGCTTCCTTTTTATGTATGTCTGAAAACGTCTCAATGTTGGGGGTTATTTTGACTGAACTCAAAGTTCAAAAAAAAAGTTCCCTTTGTGGTATTATGTTTCAGGACTCAATTTTATTGATGAAAAGATGCTAGTATGATTCTCACTATTTCTAAGTATCCTGTGTTAAAAGAAAAAAATTGCACCCCCTCCCAAAGGCCAAGTTATAATATTCAAATAAGGGAAATTCAAATGACTAACAGTTATATGAAGGGGTGCTTAAACTTATTTGTAGTCACATAAATTAAAATGAAAATATGCTAGCTACTATTTTGTACTTATCAGATTGGGAAAAAAATAATGTACTTTTGTAATTCTAAGGGCTGGAAGATATTTAGAGAGGAGGAAATCTTGTGCAGTGATATTGAAAGTATAGATGGTTCAAACATATTGTTAAGACATTTTATACACTTGGTGAAATTATGTATGCCTGTACTTCAGCCCAGCAGTCCAGCTCCTACATATGTATATCCCAGAGAAATTCTACAAAGAATGCAAGGAGACATGGATGCAGGTTTGTAGTAGCAGAGAGTTAGAGGCAATTGTCTTTTGCTAGGAGAAAGGACATGTGCAACGTGATGGTTGCACTCTAATAAAACGTACCATGAAGCAACTAGAAACAATGACTAGTTGTAAACATAAAACTTGATAGCTCAGGAACAGTATTAAGTGAAAAAATTAAACAAAACCAAGAAACATATTAAGATTTCCAGCACAATACCATTTATATATTTTAAATACATAAATGTAGAAAATAAAACTTTGTATGTCCTTATAACACGAAAGAGTAAAAGGCCATGAATAAGCAGGATGTTTCTGAAGAATGAAATTAAGAACAGAAGACTGGTCTCACTAGGTATCAGGACTTATTTTGAAGCTACAACTGTTAGAACAGGTATTCTCATAAGACATAAAACAGAATAGAACAGAATAAAAGATTGGGAAACAGATATGAATTTATTGCACTTCAGTTTATGACACAAGTGACATGATCATTTAGTGATCTGATTAATGGAGGGACAATTAATGAAATTGTAAAAATGCTTATTGACATGGAAATACCAAAGGAGGGGGTACACTATGTGTCCACCAAAAAAGGAAAGATAGAATATTCAATAAGCATCCTAATTATTGTTACAATTGTTTTCTAAATAATCAGACACAGAGTCTTAAGTAATTTTAAGAGTAGTTCAAGATAAAAAAATTTCCAATTGGTTAGATACTTTCATTTCTAAATTTTAAAACTTTTCAGAATGATTATATAGTTAGCTAATAGAATCTGTAGTTTAAAAGATATTTTGCAAATTACTGAGGATTTCATATGATCAATTTGTTTAAATTACTGTCATCTGTTGAAATGGAAATATAATTTCTACTATCAAAGTAATATATTTATGTTCTATATGTATAATGTGTCATACTTTTGTCATTTATATTTTGTTTTAGTGCTTTATGGATTCTCATATTTAGTTTTGTTTGTTTTTTAATAAATTTTTTCTATTTCTGCTATTTTGAAAGGTTTATACTTTTATTTTGGTACTTATTGAAGGTAACTATGCATTTATATAATATGCTTAAACATCTGTTTACTGATTCATAGACTTTAGAGAGTGTCTTCTTCTGACTCTCTACTATAATGGTTATAGTAGTACATTTATCATCCCTTCTACCTCTCTTTATGGCCAATCCAATTATTGGATTGTTGGTTTTCATAGATATTAATGAATAAATACAAACTAGAATAATTTTAGATCTGTTTTTCTGTTATTATACAGTCTCCCCTGCTCAGTTCTTCTTTTCAGATAGGGTTATGGGAAAATGATTACCGATTTGATCTCTGCTGTTATCCCCTTGTAATTTTGTTAACAGTTTTATTCTGAGGTTCATTTCAAATGCCTATAAGCTCATGATCTTTAAAATGCCTTTATATTGTCTTTATATTTTTCTCCACTCAATTCACTGGCTTCATTGAATGTATCACTTTTTCCAGGCAGAAGATGCAAAATAGCAAAAGTTGAGGTCTCTGGCCAAGGAGCTCCTAGCAGAGGACATACGAAATGGAGTGTTTCTTGAAACTTTTCACCTGGCCATTCAGTTCCTTACAACTTCTACCTTAGTTTCTCTTTTGGTTTCTGTTTTGATTAAATGTGACTTTCAAGATGCAGGCAAATGTTTATTTTATTAAACAAATTTTTAGCATTGTAAATTTTTAATGAAAAAAAATTCAAAAGAAAGAAAATTGTATATCTCCATATATTCATCACCCTATCAACTATGTCAGTTGGGTTCATCTATGCTCCTCTCCTGTTGGTCTTCCTTTCTCCAGAATTATTTTGGAGAAGACACCACGTGTCATACTACATTATCTATATGTATTTTTGATGTAGCACTAAAAGATGTCTCATTTAGAAATATAGCCTCTATTATTACATAAAAGACTAAGAAGGATTCCTTAATATAATTGCACATAAAAAGATTGTTTAAATTCCCACAATTATATCTTACTTTCTTTCTGACAATTTAGTTCTCCAAATCACAATCCAAGTAAATTCCACGTACAGCAATTGGTGGGTGTCTTAAGTCTTTTTTAGTCTATAGCTTGTACCTCCGTCTCACTATTATTTTTCTCACAATTACCTGCTGAAGAAAACTTATAGTTTGTTTTGCAGAATTTCCTACAGTCTGAATTTTGTTGATTGCATCCTCTGTTATTTCTAAGTGGGTCCTCTATTCTTTCTCCTATAAATTAATCAGATTGAGGCTTGATTATTTTTTGAACAAAGCTACTTGATAGGTGGTCCTATATTTCAATAGGAAGGTCATTAGATCTGCTGTCTCTCCTTTTGTGAATTTAGCAGATGATCACTGCTAGATCGATTATTTCATAAAAGGTTGCAAAAGGGTGAGATTCTAATTCAGTCATTCCTTTTCAATGATTATATGAAATACTTGGATGAATTAAAAAATTCTCCCCCATCAACTCTTTGTTTATCTGAGTTCAGAGCATTATAGGGATAGAAAATACAGGATAGATACTTGAGTCTTTTCCTTATTGATCAGATTTCAAGATAAATTGGCTTCCCAGCACCCTTGCAAAATCATGAATTAGTTTTTTAGTTTTTCAAAATATATTTCTAAGAGCTTATGAATTTAAACATCTGATGTGTTTTAAGCAATTAAATGCATTATTCTTATTCATGATCAAATTTTCCTAGATTTGGATGGTAGGTGTGTTTCCCAGGTGGCTCCTGAGGCCTTTTGACATGATTCCAGTCATGTTTGCTTCCTTGCTGTCTGATCTGACATGTTCAAGGTTCAACTTGCATCTTTTCGACCCTAGCTTGAAATCTAAACATTTTTTTGAGATGCTCCAGTTTCCTTTGTGAGAAATGGTATTTGGAGACCAAAATCTGCTTAAAAGGGATATTTATTTTTCCTATGTAGCCTGTTTTAGTGAAAAGAAATAGGACATTTAAAAAAATCATATATTCATGTTTGCACTCCAATTCAAATTTAACAGATTAAGGAATTCAAAATTTTTTCCTTAACCAAATTCCTTTTACATGTGGGTCTCCTTTCCTCTTGACCAAAATTCCAGTTTTCAATGACATCACTCATTTTGTCCTGTACAGCATACTCAGGGAAACAATAGTAGCTCTCAAAAAACTGATGGAAAATAGTTTGAGAACTTTTTTCTCTTAAAAAACTTTTTTCTCTCTTTCAGTTTTCCTTTTTTCCTTTTAGTGTATATCTGATTAAGAATGAATTGATTTACTGTGTTTTAAAAATTGCTTGAAACAAAGAGTTCCTCTCAGTGTGGTCATTTTTACCAACTCTACAAGGCTGTGCTCATTTTTTTTATTAATCTTCTGTTGGGATTTTAAGATTTTTAAAAAGCTCTTTTTTGTATTTATGGAAAATACTTGTCATTTTATCAACTCTGTTTTCTATTTTCACAAACTTTTTTGTTTGTTTTTGGTTATTTCTCCACTTTAAAAAACGTAAATGAATATGCTCTTTTTTCTTTCTTAGATCAATGGCAGGATTTAAAGCATCTTTAGAGATAAATAAGATCTGTGTGTATGTGTGTGTGTGCATGAAAGAGCAAGAGGGAGAGAGAGAGAGAAAGAGAGAAATAACAGGTTCAAGAATGTGTGTTAATTTTGGCAGGGCAAGTAAATTTGTTTGAATTTAGTTGATTTCAATGTAGGATTTTATAACTAAGAGTCTCTTTAATTTGACTGTTAATAGGCTAAGGTTTATAATTTACATGACTTGCTTTTCTAACATATCCTCTGAGGTTATTTTTACAGTCTATGAAGATTCCACTGAGTTTATTTGAATAATTGTGAATATGGTTTTCATTTATATTCCAACACGTAAAGGTATCTTTGACCAATACAAGGTCATTTGGAAATATTCTTTTTATTAAACACTGTAGTTTAGTAATGAGTTGAATGTGACTTTATAATATTCACTTTCAACTGAAAATGAAATAAGCCTATCAATATTATATATTAACGTTGCTATATTGATTCTTCAAAATTTAATAGCTCTGATCTTTGAGAATAATTTTTCTATTTTGGTTATTTTGGTAACTGCTCAATGATCCTTGTCTCCTAGTGTTTATGCCCTTGTGTTGTCTCCTCCCACCATGGACCCAGCTTGATTCAGTAAACTTTTCTCCAGTATTTTCCATTGATTTTATTACTTCTTATAGTATTTACATATATTGACAACTGTCAAATCAATTACATAAAAAGAAGACTTTATTTATGGGGATTTTGGGCAAAATGCTCATCTCAAGAAATGCAGTTAATGGATGATGGATGACACTTTCCGAGTGACTAGTCATGGTTGAAAATATGTCAAGATTTGGAGTAAATGTAGTGAAAAGTGAGCAGTATGACAGTGGAGCAGTGTTGGGACAAAGTAGAAGGAAGGGAGGTTCTTAATGCCCTGAAAATAAAACTCGGGAGCATGAGGATATAAAGGGGATTTAGATTTAAAAAAATACTTACCAGGATGATGGCACAGTTTATGATATTCTTGGCCACATTTTCAAGAAAATCTAGGGTCAAACTCTTCTGACTGGTCTGTGTATAAAGAAGTAGATTCATACTTCTTTGTAGTGAATCCCATGTTTTACACCTAGATCCTGCTTGCCTAGTTTTACATGGATTTTATCTATTGCTTCATTTCTCTTCTTCCCTGAATGCATCCTACTCATGGTCCATATCTGTTCTTCTGACTCTCTGTATCAATTCACGGAAATGCCATCCAACTTTTGACTCAAGATAGAAACAAGGGAGTCATCTTTAACATTTGCCTGCTCCTTAATTTTCATAATCATTCACTGAGCCTTGTCAAGATTCTTCCTGAAATATCTCTCAAATTTGTCCTCTCTGATCACAACCTCACTGACATAGCTTTAAGTTAGAAACTCCACAGCTGTGTTCTGATCTATTAAAATAGCTTCCTGACTCTTGTGCCTATCTTCAGAATCTGTCTAGCTCTAAACTCTTCTCTCCACTTCCATTAATCTTTGTTGCAAAACACATATATAAAACCTGAAAATTTAAGGTAGAAGATCTTAAATGGCACGGAATTACCAACTGTCAGGAGTCCAGATACCTCAGGAAGGCATGCAAGTTTCATCCCATTGACCTAATATATCTTTGGGGATTACACCAGCATCTAAAAAAATTCCTTTAACTGTAAAGAGAATCCATTAATGAGGTTCTTGGTAGCATTTGGTTGGCCTGGGGATGGGCAAAGAAGAATTCAAAAGCAATTCAAAACTTTTGGTGGGGGACAGTGGGAGAAATTGGGTATTGGGTTAGAGAAATTGAGAGAGAGAAAAATAGAGATTAAAATTTGGTCTCTTCTCCATGTGACTGAATCTTTTTCTTGTAAATTTAAGGGAACTGTTGGCAGCCATCTTCCTTCTTTCATGTGATCTGAGTGGTAGAGATAGTAGATATGTTGAGAAAAATCATTTAAACAGGTTAACTGAAAGAGGCAGGTATGAAACATTATAGAGCTTGCTCCTCAGATCCCTTGACATCTTCTAGTTGCTGATTTTCTGAGACATGTTTTTCTGCTTCTCTAAAGAAAAAAAAAAGGAAAAATAAAAGCAAAAAGAAAAACTTAAGCCAGTGATTCTCATTATATTGTGGAAAAATAGAAGATACAAGTACCTCTACTAATTACTAAGTGACAAGGATAATTTTATTAAAATTTGTTCAATTTTGACACACTTAAGAATTATTACAGAGGTATCACCTCACACTGGTCAGAACGGCCATCATCAAAGAGTCTACAAAAAAAAAAAATAGTGGCGATGGTATGGGGAAAAGGTAACATTCCTACACTGTTGGTGGGAATGTAAATTGGTACAGCCACTATGGAGAACAGTATAGAGGTTCCTCAAAAAATTAAAAATAGTTACCATACAATCAAGCAATCCCATTCCTGGGCTTTTATCTGGAAAAGATGAAAACTAATTTGAAAAGATACATGCACCCCAATGTTCATAGTGGCACTCTTTACAATAGTCAAGATATGGAAGCAATTTAAATGTTCATTGACAGACGAATGGATAAAGAAGATGTGTGTATGTGTATGTGTATATATACATATACATAAACTTACAATGGAATATTACTCAGTCTTAAAAAAGAATGAAATAATGCCACTTGCAACAACATGAATGGACCTACAGATTATTATACTAAGTGAAGTAAGTCAGACAGAGAAAGACAAATATCATATATCACTCATACATAGAATCTAAATGATACAAATGAACTTATTTACAAAACAGAAATAGACTCACAGACATTGAAAACCTACTTATGTTTACCAAAGGGGAAAGGGAATAGAAGGATAAACTAGGAATTTGGGATTAATAGACACATGCTACTGTATATAAAATAGATAAACAACAAGGACTGACTGTATAGCACAGGGAACTATATTCAATATTTTGTGATACCCTATAATGGAAAAGAATCTGAAAAAGAATATATATATATTCTTTTATAATATATATTTTATATATATATATAAACTGAATCATTTTTCTATACATCTGAAACATTGTAAGTCAACTATACTTTAATTAAAAAAAAGAAGTTCTAAGAAAAAAAGAATTATCAGAGCTTTTAAAATTTGTTGTATCTATATAAAAAGCTATCTATAAGTACACACATATATATATGTTTATAATATTGAACATTAAAGTTAGATGAGGAAACTATTAATAGGATGGTAACACAATTATTCGTCTTTTAGTTTTTCTGAAAATTCGATCTTTGCCATTAGTTCAGAAAAAAATTTTCTCTACTAACAGTAATAACATGTAATTGGAATGAGATGCCTTTTCTCAGGCAGGTGTGAATTGAGGAAAACTATGCCCTGTACTCCCTCTCTAGTTCACTTATTCATGATTGCAGAATAGATTCTTGTTAAATAACAACATCAGTGTAAGCTATGTGAACTTCTCTGTTGCCCCAAAATTGAATATAAGGCTTAAAGCTAAAGATAAATGGGCTTTAAGCATGCAATTTCTAAACAAGGCCACCAGCAATTAAGTCTAGAATCTTCCCACACTCCCCACTCTAATCCCTGGATATGAATCTTCAGACATGTCTCCTGTACTGGCTAGACTATTGGAGACAGATATAAATATGTAACTAGTGATTTAAGAAAGGTGAGTTCTGAGAGCAGTAAGTGCTCTGAGGGCTATAAACACTGTCATGTGACAGAATGTGACTGAGGCAGGGCCTGGATGGGGCTGATCAGAGGACTCTGAAAAGATGACAGTTGGGCTGAGATCTGAAGGATGTGATGGATTCAGCAACCTGAACACTCACAGGAGGACCATACCATCCAAGAGATCAAGTGCAAGGATTAGGAAGTAGGAACAGGTCTGAGGTGATTGTAGAACAGAAACAAGGTCAGCGGGCATCTGAGAGGCATAGAACATAATCATTAATATTATGACTTTTAATGTATTTGCTAGAATAAGTCTGGCTATAATAATATAAACAATTTGGCCTTTTCAGTTTTTCAATATTTAATAACAATGAAATATATCTTAATTTTATATTGTGTTTTCTTTATTTGAATTGTTATAACAAATTGGAAAAATTATGAATTATTCTTAGCTACTCTTTGCAAGATCAAGTCATATGTTCTAAATGCAGGATGAGGCTTGTTTTCCTAAGAAATATTATTCATTACAGATATGAATATCCAGAAATTGTATATAAAGTTCAGTCAGCACCATGGAGCAAGAAATTCAGTCACTACCGTTCAAATGCTTTTGTTTGAATATTAAAGGAAAAATGAGCTATTCCTCATGTTAGCTTTCCTGGACAATTTGAACTTGCTCACCTAATGTGGCTATCAGGTTGGATTTGTCTTTTTGGAGGGTCAAATTACAGGTCTCTTTTCCTTTACCCAGAGGAATTGGGAAGTATTTTTACCTTACTGTAAAATTTTAAAAGTCATCACTTTGAGCAGATCTTTATTTGAAGATCTTTAAGAAGACTATCAGTAACCAATGGAGTACCGCAGATTTTAATCCACTGATGACTTGCAGGGAGTTATTGTGAGTCAATATAGAAGGTTCATCAGCGCGGTGGCTAAAGCAGCAGAAATTGACTTGCAGGCAAAGGTGTACTTCAGTACTGTAGTTATTAGCTCCATTTGTCAATATGAAGAAATGAAGGCTAAGAAAGATTAATTGGGTTTGCCAAGGTTACAAAACATTGGAGTGTCAGAACCAGAAAAAGAGCCTATGTTGTCTGACACCCAAATCTCAGCTCAGAGTCCTACATAATTTTGCCTCTAGCTAAATGCTACCAGTTTGGTGGATAAGAGGCTCAATGCAATGCTTTTTATTGTGACTTTTCGGTAATTAATGACTAAGGATGCCTTCTCTATTCTTTCTAAGATGTTAAACTGTTTCTCAGTGAGTTCTCGGTCATGAATCTTTGTTCTGTACTTGCCTATATTTCTCGCCCCATTGACTTCACAGCGAGATGGAATACAGGAAAGATGTAAAGCCTCTGCCCTTTCTTCCATTAGTGACAATATTTTTCCAGTTCAGTTACAGGTTTAAGCATAGGCTCTTTGTTAGCCAATTCATCAAACACCTCACTCATACAGAGCCTAAAACATACAAATTCTTCCTAAATCTTTATGTTCTTATTTTTATTAATTTCAGAGACAGAGTAATGATATTCCCCCCTATTTTTTACTTTATATCATGACATATATATGAGTCCTACAATAACTTATTGATAGGATGTGTTACCCAAGATTATTGATTTAGTCCTACTCATTTGTGAATAACCACATTTTAACCCCATTTCAGATTTGCCTTGGTGAAATGTAGCAATATTTTGAGAAATGTAGATAATGACATTGAAATCTTCCAGTCAATAATATGATATAATACCCTTAATTAATTTTCTTACCACATCCCAAAGACAATTGAAAATGGAAGACTTTTTCTCTTCAAAATGTGCTGAGCACATTTGCAATAGTATATCTTGATGAAAAAGTCTACAGCAAGATGCAAAGGAAATAAAATGCAATAAAACATCTCAATGCTCTGGAAGCAAAAGTATCTGGATTATAAATTGCCAGACAATTGAGATTTCACCCCAGATAACAGAACAAGATATTAGTAACACCAAATTAGTAGAGAATATACCTAATGCTGATTCCTAGTTTGTGATCTGTAAAATATTTTGATGATTTATTTATCATTTACATATTTTCATTTAAATATATGTGTTATAAATCTGTATACATTAAAAAAATTAGAAGTGAAGGTTTTCAGGGTGAGTATAGTTAACAATACCATATTGTATAGTTGAAAGTTTCTAAGAGAGTAAATATTAGATCTCACCACACACACACAAAATGGTAACTATATGAGATGATGGATGTTTTAACTAATCTTACTGTGGTAATTATTTTAAATATGTATTCATATCAAGTCATCACTTTATATGCCAGAAACCTACACAATGATAACGTTAATTATATCTCCATAAAGCTGGATGGGGGGATAAACACATTTTTTAAAACATGAAGTTTTTTTTTTCCAAAAGATTTCACACATTTTGCCATTTCAGTTAACCAAGATGATTTAAAATTGTAGTTAACATAACAGTTTCCATATAGTTTCATTTTATTACATATAATTTATTAACAGTATTTTAACAAAAGTGAATAAAACTCATTAAGTTTTTCGGAGTATGCCCTTGTGATTATTACAATTTCTGGGCTTTTCTTACATGGAGAATACCTGGCATAACCATATGCATCTGTTAAAAGAGTTAACAACTAATCAAGAATTTTTTTCTCCTTTGATTGATGGACAATTTTTAAAGAATGTAGTTTGTCAAGAAGCCTTTCCCTTTTCCTTCCTGAAATCCCTGCTTCAAATCAGTGCTAGCAATTTCCTGTCTGTGATGGCATTCGAGACATGAGATATCCTTGTATTTGACAGCAAAGGACATTTGTTTTGTTTGAGCTGTACTCTTACCACTGACAACAATAAAATTGTCAAGTGTGTTATTTGAAACATCAAATTCAATAAGAACTTTTGTGTAAATAAGGGAAATTGGATATAATAATGTTTCCTTTCTTAACCATTGGAGCACACAGCTAGACTTTGGAATATTTGTGGATTAAATGATAAATACAATATAATTACAAAAGAATGTAATTATAAGGAACCAAGGAGGACATTTTTGTAAATGATAGAGTAGAATGTAAACTATTTGTTGAATTATACATTTAGAATTAAGGGGACTATGACAACAAATAGTTTAAAAATATAAACACATTTTAGTTCTCAACAAAGATTTGAAGCTAAATATATGAGTTGTCACTAAAGTGAAGGAATGAAGTAAGATAAAAATTAGGCTTCTATATATGTTTATTTAGAAAAACTCACTGTCAAATGTAAATAATAATGTTCATTCATTCATTCATTTTCCATGTTGCTTGAATTCATGCCCTTCTCACCCAACTTAGACCCATATTTCTGAATGGATTCAGTCTTTGTAAGTGAAAGGAAATTTACCTACCTTGTGACTTGCTTAGGTAACTTAGATGAAAAGAAGTTTAAGGCTTAAATTTAAGATTCACAACTTTTAAAATCTTACAGTTTATTCTATTCCTGGAAAAATTATAATTATACCAAATCTTAGAAAAATCTTCAGTTAGAAGGAAATTCGTAGTCCTATGAACATATAGCTATATTCTACTAAATTAAAATAGTGATGAATCTGTCACAATATAAGGTCTTACACACAGTATAATAATTACGGAATTATTAAAACAGTCACTAGGAATTTTTATTTTTAGCATTGTGAAGCAACTCTAATTTACATTAATAATTATAATTAGATCATATTTTCATTTTACATGTACAGAAATACCTGAATCTTTAATTTCTTGGTTTCCTGTTTTGCAAGATTCCTAAAATATAAATTTAGACATGTACCTTGAAACATAAAATCAGTAAACATACATGATAGGGATAAGACTATCTTATAATATTTTCTTATTTTAAATATATTGCATTTTCTTGGAACACATATAGAGCCAAAGGGGGAAAAATATACGGTATTGCAGTCCTTACCAACAAAATTCTAGGTAAGAATTCTCATATCATTTTTTTAAGTATAACTAAAAAAATATCCTCTGAAGTTCTAGTCCTTCTGAAGTAATATGTAAACTACATGGGTCCAAGGAGATATCACTTATTTTTAATAGATGGGGAATATCATATGTTAATTTATTTTCTACGTGCAAACATACCTAAAGCAATGTGCAAAGCAGAATCTATTAATGCTTAAAATGCACCTAGAGTTGCACTGGTGTCTAAAATGCAGAAAAGGAGAAGGAGAAGATTATTATATTATTTTTATATAAATTTATATAATTCTTTCTCTTTTTTCATTTTATTTCCTCTTTGCTTCTTGTCTTCCTCCCGCACTTGCTTACCTAGGTATGCTTCTAATTCACACACACTCCAAGACTGATGACCAGATGCATTTCTCAATTTGCTGCTGAGTTGAATCAGTTTCCCTGCCACTGAATGAGCAAACTGCAGGAAACCATTTGGGCATCTGGGAAATAATAATTTTTACTTTTAAAGATTTAACTGAGAAAAACCATTCGCCCCGAATTACAGTACTTTTTAGAAGTTGAAATTAATAGGTGAATGTGAAATTAAAGTTACTTAGTTTGAGAACTATATAGCCTTTACATTTTTTCAAGCCGTGTAGTATTTAATTGGTAAAGTGCACCAAAATGAAAGTGTCTTGGACCCATTTATTCTTTCTAAAACATGTTAATATATATTCATAATATATATAGTTATTATGTATGTAGTATTACTAATCTAATGGTAATGCTAGCCAAATACCCTAGAATTCAGTTGACAATAAGTCACATGATTTTTCCCTCTAATGAATAGTATACATACAGCTGGAATTCCACTTGCCTATGTTACGTCCAGGTTTTTACCAGATTACCCTACTGGAGAGCTTTTGGCAGTCTCCAAGGAATGCATATGCATCTGTTCTGGTCACTGCTCATCCAGCAGCTCTCTGGCTCTAGAATCCTGCTCTCCACTCTACTCCATTGACCATGTGTTCTGTAGCATGTCATCTCACCCTTTGTCTTCAGACTAACTTCTCTCAGGTGACTATTGCTGGTCCAAACTGCTTCATTTTAAGTTTGGGCAGAGAACCGGCTTTTCAGTTCCCCCCCCAGGAATCACTGGGAACAGGTTGTAATGTTTAACAAGGTTTTACTGAAGACTTGGGAACAATAGAAGGAAATATAATATGAACAGCTTTACAAGGAAACACCATTGAACCACTTTCAGTGCAAGCCAGCATCAGCACAGTTCTTCCTGCACCCACCAGAGCCTGAGACATAAAGGTGCCAGGTCAGTATTTTTTTGTGTATTAATTAATGCAATTAAATGTTTGTAAGATCTACCTATTCAAATATATTCACAGAGTTTTGAACTAGGAGGCTCTTGACCTCCAACCTGCCAACGTGCGTCAGGGTTCAATTCATCTTTCCTTGAAGATTGTGACTTTGAGAAGTTCTCTGATCCAGGTCCCATCTCTTCAAAGTTAGCACAGACTATTTTCTTCTCCTCATCCAAATATGAGGATTATTTCAGGAGTAGTGATTGTTATAATACTTTCATTATTCTAGTATCAGCTGTACCATGCTACTTTTAAGTACAAAAATACCACTGCTTTAGTTGGTATAACAGGCAGCAAATCCATCCTCTTTTTGAATTTCTTCCCCATCCCACCCTTTGCTTTTTGTTTTTCTGAGTCTCTCACCCTTGAAACTCTCTTCAATACCTTGTAATAGCTTATAATGAAAAAGAATATGAAAAGGAATATGAAATTTCTGGTGGACGACACTGTCCACCAGAAGTTAACACAACATTGTAAGTTGACTATACTTTAATTTAAAAGGAAAAAAAAGAAAAGAAAGAAACTTGGTACTCTCACTGCAAGGCACTTAACCACTTGTTTCCACTTACTTCCTGCAAGCTCCTTTTCACCCATTCCATTTCTGTATGACCTCCTCCTGTCTGGCAACCCTACCAGCTATCCAAGTTCACATCTTTCTTCCCAGGAAGGGGAGAAGTTAGATCAAAAGAAGGGACACTCTGTAATCAAATGTTCTGCAAAATTGCCCTTAGGATACCTCCTGAGAACTCCGGTCAGGGTAAATAAACGTGTTGAGGAATTCTGAAGCCTAATGAGCCCAAGCTCTCTGAGAGACAGGACTTCATTCCTAGTCTGCCTTGGGTATGCTGGACTAAAGTTAAAAAGGAGCAACTGAGCCCAGAGCAGCTATCAACTTAAATTAGCATGATGAAAACTGATATACAGGCACATATCTGCATTTACATCTTACCCGATGCTTTGTTGAAAGCTAAATTATCTGTGTTTTCATAATTTCTAATACAATATTAGTATACAGTTAAATACAAGCAATGTTTTTGTATTAAGCTATTTCTTTAAGAAGTTTTGAGCTTACACATTTGTTTTAATCTTTCTATAATCATGTAACTTAAAAAAGATTAGAGAATTATAATATTTATTATTAATAATATTTCTTGATTTGCTTATTCACTCCTCTTTGAAAAAGCATATCACTTACACATGTGGGTTATCAAAGGAGTGATGTTTGTGTCCTTTGAGAAGGTAGTTCTGACATTCAAAAAGTGAAATGGAATGCTAGTCAAAATCAGAGGTGGAAGAGAACTTATTTTTATTATTATTTTAATTGAAGTATAGTTGATTTACAGTGTTACCTTAGTTTCAGGTATGTAACAGAGTGATTCAATATTATTATAGAGCATACTCCATTTAAAGTATTATAAAATATTGGTTATATTCCCTGTGATATCCATTACATCCTCATATCTTATTTATTTTATAGCTAGTACTTTGTACCTCTTAATCTCCTCCCCCTCTCTTACCCTCCCCCTCCCCATCTCCCCACTGGTAACCTCTAGCTCGTTCTCTGTATATGTGAGTCTGTTCTATTTTATTATACTCTTTTTTTTTCTAAAAAAAAAAAAGAGTATAATAAAAGTGAAAACATACAGTATTTGTCTTTATCTGACTTACTTTACTAAGCTTAATACTCTGTAGGCCCATCCATGTTGTTGCAAATGGCAAAATTTCATTTTTTTATGGCTGAGTAATATTCTCTCTCTCTCCACACACACACACACACAAATACACACACACACACACACACACACACACACGTGTGTATATTACATCATACCTTATTTATCCAGTCATCTGTTGATGGACACTTAGGTTGCTTCCATATCTTAGCTATTGTAAACATCGCTGCTATGGACATTGGGGTGAATGTATCTTTTCAAATTAATACTTTCTTTTCTTTTTTTTTTTTTACCAGAGCAATAAAGTATTTATTTTTATCACAAGAGTTACTGAGAAACGTGACTGTCATTATTTCAATCCCACCCCTCACTCTTGGGTTCAGCCCCATCTTCGCTCCCTTTTACACAAGCGCTACAAGAAGCAGAGCTCGAGGCCCCTAATTTACTGCGCAAGCGCTCTGAGGCAGCCTCCAGTCGGGCGAACGCAGGCGCACTTACTGCAGAACCAGTGCCTCATCGCCTTCCTGGAACCCGCCGCAGTGCGCAAGCGCGCAACACCTCCCTTTCCCTCCCCCCAGTCCCTCACCCCTGCCTCCTTTTCCCTTCAAGAAGCCGGCCTCGCGGCGCGCTCACCTCAGTGAGGAGGCCGGTGGCCTGACACCGGAGGTGCTCTCTCCGCTCCCGGAAGATCATGCACCAGCCCGGCTGAGGGGGCGACCCGGCGGCTGGGCCCCTGCCTCCTTGCCTACCAGGCTCGTCCCAGGTGAGAGCAGACGGGCTTAACGCTTTCTTTTGAAGAGAACTTACTTTAGTGAAAGCAAAGTTACGTTACTTAGCTAAGGCAGCAATGGGTATTGGAGAGTGATGGGAGGTGCATTTGGGTTGGTAGGCGAATTCTTAAAGTCAGCAAAGAAATTTTGCGCTGAGGGAAGCAGGAAATATTGAGTTCAAAAAATTTTAATTTGTTAAAGGAATCACAGAAATTGTACAGCTTTTGATTTAATGTGTTGATGCTACAGCTGGACATATTATCTAACCAAATGGCAACATTGTCGTATATTATGCTATCAGAATGAAAGGAATAAAAGAATAAAAATGTATGCCTTCTATCCATTCTAGCTTTGAAATTGTAGTGGCACACCCTATTACATAAAATCCAAATGTTCTCTCGACTTAAAAACAATATATTTGGAAAAAATGTCCACACCTCTGAAGTAAAACTCAAGTGACAATTATTTAGGAAACAAATCTCAAGTGCAGAATTTTCTTGTGAAGGAAAATATTCTGAATCATTTTTAACATTTGATAGATGCTGTGAACCTCCTTTGGAATCTATGGGGAAAATCCAATTAAACAGTGAAAGCAATGGAAAGTTAGCATCTACTGAAGAAAACAAAAATATTCCTTTATATGTATTGTGTGTCGTGTGTATGTGTGTGTGTATGTTTCTGTGTGTATGTACTAGATCTTGTATTGATTTTGTTACTGACATAGGAAGCATCACAGAGACAAGCATCCCCATGCCAGCTAGAGAGATACAAACTAAGAGCGTATTGTTGTTTAAACTTTGTGACAAATGTTGCAGATGCCAAGATAGGTGCAAAATTTTCAAATTATCACCTGGTTTGTTTTCAAGAAGGAAAAGCATCATGCTGCTTAGTGGAAATGTTGTACCATTGTGATTCTAACACCTACTCTCTGTGCAAGACAAACCCTTAAACTCTTACATCTGTGATGGTGTCACATTTCATTGAGAAGAATCTATGCCAATTGTACAGCTGTGTGATGGCAACTTAAAGAACTTTTGTAGCTCAAGGATTGCAACCTATTAAAATATCTTCATCTTAGAAACTAAGGATGCATTTTGGTTTCTTTAGGTCATGTTTTTGATGGATTTCTAAAAAAACCCACAATGAAATTAGAGAATGCAATATTCATCCCTCCAATACTAAATTGAACATATATACAAGAGTAGGAAGAGAACACCATTGCCATGCTATTATTATTATCTTTTTAATGGAGGTACTGGGAATTGACCCCAGGACCTCAAGTGTGCTCAGCATGTGTTCTACCACTGAGCTATACCCACCCCCAACATGTTAGTTTTTTACATGAATGTATTCTACTGACTTATCCTAGATACTCATGTGATGGTTAATCAGCTATCTGTAACACTATTTTAGCACACTAACTGCTGGCATTGAAAGTGTTACCTGTTTGTCATTTGCTTGTGTGGCACTGTTCTTGTGAGCTACTAATACGCATAAAAGACAAATAAATATGGTGCATTTAGATGTTGAAAGATCTTATGCATTGTGTAATATCCAATTGTAACAATAAGTGTGAATGTTGATAAGGGCCTGTTGACTGGTTGTTCCAGTAGCCTGCTCATTTTAGAAACAAAATCACAAATTCATTTCATGTCAGTGTAAAACTTCTGTGAATTGCTACAAGAAGTAGTCTGCAAATTAAAATGGTTATAGAAGATGTCTGTCCAGATTGGTGGGAGCAGGAGGAATTTGGTATCTAAAAGTCCATATAATCTGTAGAGTGGCTGGCTGCCCATGAGCTGTCTCCTAGTTCTATAACTTTGATTTTGCTTTCTGTTCTCCTGGCCCCTCGAAACCCTTTTTTACACACTTCTTCATAGTAATAAACTCAATGTTGATATAGCCCTTTCTCTTTAATGAAAATCCCTCAAGCTTCTCTGTGGCTTGGGTCTGTGAGTTGCTCTCATTAACCTCATTTGTTACCCTTCTTGTGCTCCATTTCATGCAAGCCCCACCCCTTGCTCTATTTTATGTCATCTCCCTCTAACTGAATATGCAGGACCACAGAAACCTGGCATCTGGATGTGTCAGGGACAATATTTGAGAGTCTGCTCTGTATCTTAGGATTAAATTCCATCAACCGGATAAATCGTAAGTTGATTGACATGCTGTTTATATTATAATTTGCATATTAAACATCTATAAATATAGTATTTTGAGTATTTTGAACATGTTGTCAGACAACTGTCACATTAACAGTAAAATAAGTTTCACATCTTTATCTTTTTGCCTTGTGACCCATTTTTATTTCCACCACCATTTTGTACACACACACACACACACACACAGAGGCACATCTGCCAAACTCCTTAGCTGATTAGACATGGGGAAGGATCCTGTATAGACCTTGTATAGAAGGATGCTAATATGATGCGGTATAGAAGAGAATAGAAATTCCTACCACCACTGAACCATAGATTGGAGCCTGAATTTATTTTCTATGAGTCTCTTGAACCACTGATTTCGAAAAATGGTAGATTATTTAATGCTAGCAGCTTTTGACCATTTTTGCTTTAGATTTTTTGAATGTTATTACATTTTCAGTTGCATTGGTTTTATAAATTGATCCCTGTGAAACTGTCTTTTCCAAAGGTTCTGTGCCTTCTTTCAGGCTGGATTAATGCCACTGAGTTTGCCCTTTGATGTTAATAATTAAAAAAAGAATAAATACTCCTTGTGGATTTTTTCTTCAATGTAGTTTAAGCTTAGTTTCTTTCTCAGTAGCAGCTATCTGATAAGATTTACATCAATGATGAAGACTAGTTAGAGTTCGTGGTTCATTTTTGAACTGTCAGGAAGAATACTAAGTATGTTTCTGTAGTCTCTCTGAAATTATCATGCTTTATACAGAAAATCTTTTGATTTTCAGTGAGTATATATATCTGAGTATATTTGGTTTCATTCAATCCAGAAGTATTTATTGTGCATGATCCATTCTGAATGATACTAGGAATCCAAACAATATAAGGTAACGTTTTAAAGTTATCATTATGTATTAGGGAATACAAGACAATTACAAATAACTGTATTAAAAATAAAACATGGAAAATGTTCTAAAAGTGGTAAAATGCATTGTAGGAATACAGAGAGAGTAGTTTTTTCCATTGTTATTCTATTTCCATTTATTACACTATAACCCTAAAATTTTTGAGGATTTGATATGGCAATGCATTTTAGTCACCTTCTTCAAATTTTGCTAAATAGCCGCATTCTTATTTTTAAAATATTCTTGGAGAGAATCTATTTGTAAATTCAATGCTTCTGATTTGAAATAACTTTTGTTACTGTTACTTGATTTTAGTAAAAGTATTGTAGAATATCCTATAGCATATAACTCTGAAAAAAATTATAATATGTGAGCTTTAATCCCATATAAATTATTATAAATTTGTGAAGGTAGAAATCATTAGTGTAAATTATTTCAGCCCACTGGAAAATAGTATGAATGTTTGATAAAATTCTGGACAATTTTTTTATTTTCAGAAACCCCAAGATATTGAAACTGCTACAGCTACCGGGAAACTAAGAAAAATTTAAAAGCCTGCAGGAGATTCACAGTGGTACTAGAAGTTTTATTAGGTAGAATCTTAGGCTCAGAAATCTGGGCTCACCTTGTAGCTGTGTTTATTTAGGAAGCCCATTATTTTCTTTAGAGTATAGGTATGTTGGGGTAACCAGGGGGCTAATAGAGACCAGGGGGTTGGGAGCCCCATCTTCACAACAACCCATGTTATAGCCACTGTATGAGATCATTAATTGAAAGATTTTACTGTGTTCAGTAACCTAATTACTTGTGATTTGTTTCTTGGGGGAATTTTCCATTGGCTTGAATGGCTGATATTACGTGCAATGGCCTTAACTGAGAAAGCATATTTTTTTACAACATAGTATTTGCTATTCTTCTTTAACAGGTCTGTTTTTAACATGTGTATCTCACCTGGACTGTAACATGATCTCTGATAAATATGATACACACTCTGTATGTATATGGTGAATTTGCTCTTGAGATGAATGCTCTTTTGGGGCCTGTATTAGTTTGCTAGGTCTGCTGTAACAAAGGACACAGACTGGGTGGCTTAAACAGCAGATACTCATTTTCCCACAGTTCTGGAGGATGGAAGTCCAAGACCAGGATGGCAGAAGTTTTGGTTTCTCATAAGCCCTCTTTTCTTGGCTTGCTGTCTTCTCGCAGTGTCCTCACAAGGCCTTTTCCCCGGTGTCTCTCTCTGAAGGTCCTAATCTCCTGTTTTTATAAGGACACCAGTCATAATGAACCCTATGACCCCATTTAACTGTAGTTCCCTCTTTAAAAGGCCTATCTCTAAATACAGTCACGTTGAGGATTAGGCTGCAACACGTGAATTTGAGGGGACACAGTTTAGTCCAAAATAAACAGTTACGGGGTTTAGATTTGCTGAACAATAAGAAGCTCTAAAAAGTACCCTGAGTAACTAGGAAAATTGTATATGCTATGAGAAGATGCTTTGGCTGATATTTACTGGCTGCTAGTGTTACTCATCCAGAATGGCAACACTTGTTCAAGTCAAGAATCTGGGAACCATTCGTTATTCTTCACTCCCCTGATATTTAATGAGTTGCCTGGGAGGATGAGATCTGTGTACTCTCCTGAAGATCATCAACTTTTCTCCAGTCTTAGTATGACTATGTTAACTTATATCTTGGTTGGATTACTATAGAAATTTCCTAATTAGTATTTCTGCCATTCTCCCAATTTTAAATCCTTCCAATTTATTCCAAATTCAACATCCAGAGTGATCTTTGCATAGACTCTTCAGTGCTTCCCCTCAACCACAGGACTCAGTGAAATTCCCTGCATGATTGAATAAGCTTCTTGTCTACTTCTGTACCCTCGTCCCCCGTCTCCTCTACTCTTTTCTTTTCGTGCTCACCTCTTACGAGCTTTCTATGTTTTAGCCAGAATAAGCTTGCATTTCTTGATAAAGATCATGTTTCTTCTTGCCTCTGGTACTTTGTACATGAGGAAATTTTAGCCTGGAGCCCTTTCTGCCAAGAATCTTGTTTGTATTTAAAGTCTTAGTTTAGATACCACTTTGGCCAGGAAGCCTTTATTGACGTTCAAATCTGGGTCAGATACTCTGTTTAAGGTACCACTCCAAACTTCTGTGGTATTTAATTAATCCATTCTTCTCCCATGATAATAGTTCTCTCATTACATTAGAATTACATGTTTTACCAGTGTATGTACTACTAAAATGGAAGCTCCTTGAAAAAGAGCAGTCCTGTCCTGCTCACTGCTCCAGTGCCAGCACTGATGTTGAGCCTGGCACACGGTTGGCCTTCAACAGGATGGAGTTACTGAATGAATGATTAGGTTACAGAATCTCTGCTAACACAGAACAGTTTTTGATAGGTTAGGGTTGAATGTCAGGGTAATTATTCCAAAATTATAAGTTTTCTTTAATTATTATTAATTTGGCTGCCTTCAATATTTTCTTCTGCTGTGTCTATAATTTTCTACACTGGAGAGTTTTCTATACTTTTAATCCCAAGTATCAGGTCATCACTTTTATTTTTGTTTTCACCTTATATGATACAAAGAGAAGCTTGAAAGATGCTGATATAGTGTATAAGCTGACAACTGGGATGAAGCGAAAAGCTGAAGCCCGCGACCAAATTAACCAAGAGGAAGAAAGTAAAAGGGCTGTCTCTGTGACACGGGGATGCTTCAGGGCAGCTGAGGCTGCTGCTGTCAAGTTTCTGACTGATAACCGAGCTGGTAGCTCTTATTGCTAGATTGCTTTCCAAAGACAGGAGACTCTGCAGCAGTGTGTGCGTGTGCATTTTAAGAGAGGAAATGTCCACCCAAACATCAGTGTCGTAAATTGTATGTGGCAATGAATTAGAGCTTTATTCTTCAAACAATGAAACTGAAGTGTGATTGAAAGCGAGTGAAGCATGAAAAAGGAACTCACATGCAAAACACCCCAGGAAGAAAGAATGCCTGTGTAATGACTGTGCTAAAAACGTATCATTTCTAAATAGATGCTATCAGTTTCACCGGGAATTGGGTCCAAGTTTGTAAACATTTAGTCGAATAATACATTGCAGAATAAAATTACCCTTTACTTCAGATAAAGTCTTTGACTATATGATTCTTATGAGAAATGCATGTAGGTTTTATTCCTTATGTCTTACATGTGCTCAGTTCTTTAGAAATCTTTATAATATATGACTATTTTGTCCCTTTGAGTGAAATATACATTGAGCATAACAAGTCCTCTGGGTTGTGAGTGAAAGGGTTAGAAAATCATACTTACGAATCTTGCTGCTTCTGTGAATATAAAGAAACTGCCTGGTTGCCCCTGAGAGGACCTTTTGTACTATGTGGGCTGAGGTAATGCCCTGTTACTGGAGTTTTACTCCCAGAAAGGGAAATCTTGGGTAAACAGAATGTAGGTGACTAGAGAATATAATTTTTCTGTGAGAAAATAACAGACCAAGAGTTTAAATCTTTCCCCAGAGAACTAGAACACTACCAGGAGTAGACTTAAGGTTACCTTCTGTGTATTGTTTTTATAACTACTTTGATATCAGTAATTAAACACACATTTATTGAGTGATTACCATGATGTCTAAGACAGTACTGGGCAATGGAGATGCAAAAATAAAGATTCTAGATGTTATTCTTGCCATCAACTTGCTCACAATCCCTTGGAAAGCTCATGGTTTTTCTCAATGATGTGATCTTTCTGGAATTTTAATCTCATCATGATACTTTCTTGCTTAAAGTCTTCAATGTGTTCCCTTTGCACCTAAAATGAACTAAAACTGAACACCGTGATTCACTGGAGTCCAGCTGATCTGGTCTAAATTTCTGTTCTCTTCCGCCACCTCCTTGTCCCTCACTGCGCTTTTTCAGAACTTTGCACAATTGTTCCTTCTTCCAGTTCTATTCTCTGTTCTATGTTTCTTCCTCAGGGAGGCCACGATATTTAACAATCACTTCCCAGTCCGTACCTCTAAGTCAGTCTCTATCCCTTTTCACTGCTTAATATTTTTTTAATTGAAGTACAGTTGATTTACAATATTGTGTTAGTTTCTGATGTGCAGCAAAGTGATTCATATATATATATTTTAAATATTCTTGTCCATTATAGTTTATTACAAAATATTGAATATAGTTCCCTGTGCTATACAGTAGGACCTTGTGGCTTATCTGTTTTATATATAGTAGCTTGTGTCTACTAGTCCCAGACTCCTAATGTATCCCTTCCCTCGCCCTTCCTCCCCGGTAACCATAAGTTTATTTTCTGTGTTTTTGAGTCTGTTTCTGTTTTGCAGATAAGTTCATTTGTGCCATTTCTTTAGATTCCACATATAAGTGATATCATATATTCTTCTTTCTCTGACTTATTTCACTTAGTATGATCATCTCTAGGTCCATCCATGTTGCTAAAAATGGCACTTTCTTTTTTATAGCTGAGTAGTATTCCATTGTATATATATACCGCATCTTTATCCAGTCATTTGTTGATGGACATTTCTCTGCTTAATATTCTTTATAACACTTGTCACTATCTGAAATATTTGTTTACATTAAGAAAATCTCAGTGAAATTAAGTTCCATGAGGAAGAGACTGTTTTTGGTAACTGCTGAATTCCTGTCACATAAATGTGTGGCTCTTGGAACGTACTTGATGAGTGCATGTCACATGAGTGGATGATGTTCTGGGGAGGCCTTGGCTGTTCTGTATATGGTGTCACGGTCCTCCACAAAGCCACATTCCCCACACAACCGGAATGGTGGAGAAAGCTCAGGAAGTCAATCAAAACGTTTTTGTAAAATGTTTTGTCCATTCTCCCATTAAATGCATGCTTATAAAATATAACTTGGCACTTTAAACATACAAACAAATGTAGCATTTCCCCTCAGTGAAGACCTCAACACTGAAAGATTCGTGGTAACATGAGATTTTTACCATGAACTTACATGGTCAGATGAAATCCTTTACCTTCATTTCTTGAAAATGAATATATTCCTAAAAACTTGGTTATAAAGTCAATTTTCACACAAAAAAGAACATTTTGGGAAAAAATAGGAAGTTTTAGTAAATAGATCTTGCATTAAATGATTTTTATAAAATATATATTCAGAAAGTGTGTTTTCATGTAAGAATTTCTTAATATAGAATATATTTGGAAGAGGTATGTATGTTGTAAAATCAAAGTAGCACTCCTGGTTATCTTAAAGCATTACTAGGTTTCAAACTTTACAGATGCTTTACTACAGTGGGCCAAGAAAGAGCCGATTTCAAAAAATAGTTTGGACTTAATGTCCACATGTGTTAGGCACCACACCCCATGTGCGGAAACAGCATCCCTCTTATTTTAAAGCCTGCACTTGCAAATACTAAGGGTGCACTGAGAATGTTTATTATCTACCAATTTCCTTTTTATCTTGAGAGACAGTCCTCAATATGATAAATTACCTTTCTGCTAGAAAATCTATTCCAGAAAAGCCCTCTGAAGTGAATACCTGTTAAACTAGGAAATCTTTAAAATGAGTCCGTTTTATAATGAGAAAAAGAAATTGAAAGGCAAAGCACTGAAGTAAAATGCCAGATGCTTAGAGAAAAAAAATGAAACTGGACACCATGTAAAATTTACCTTTTTCAGTCATGCCTCATTAAAAAAAGATATAACTGTAGAGGTAACATGAAATGGCAAATGTCTTGCTCAGGATAGATTTTGCTGTATGTGATTATGTTCTTTGAGTTCATACGATTACACTGTAGTATTGTAGATTGCTTTGAGTTAACTTAAAAAAAATCTAATATTGTAAACTGAATTTTTGGGAGGACATGATTCATGAATAAATTTCAAGTTGTACCACTGGGCAACCTTTAGATTGAATTCTTCCATTTCCCATCTACCTTTCAGGTTCCCCAGAGAATGTATTGTTGAAGACCATGCCCCAGTAATATTTCCTTAGAAACACAGATGCTTCTGGGTAGAAAAATATATGCAATCTATAACACCTAAATCAAGTGCTTTTGTATAAACTCCTGTTCCCTTCTCCACTGCCTTACCTCCCACCACCTTCCCTCAAGTCTGTCTTTCTCCTCAAATTTCCTTCCTGACAGATTTCCTTTAAACTGACTCAGTGACTGTTTTCTCATTCAAGTCTCAAGTCAAATGCAGTGGAGTTTGTCAGAAAGAAGTCGCTCCTGAGCTGCTATAATAAGAGAAGCTCTCCTAACTTGAAGTTTGCAACATAAAAGCTCTCTAGGAAGAATGAAATGGCAGCTGGGAATGTCACTTTAGGCATTGGAAGTAATACAGCAGCTGCTAGTGGACAGCATTCCTCTTATAGACGTCTGTGTGATTTTCTTAGCCAGGGACACATCTGCGGGGCATTATGAATCTTCCAGAAGATTAAAAAATTCATTTACACTTATCGAAATGTCTGAGGGAACTATTTGAAGTGTGAGAGTCCTTTGTAGCTTTTACGAGGAGGACTTTTTGGAAGCAAGAAAAGTCGTATTGGAAAGGCCACTTTTAAATTTAAACTAAAAAAAAAGAATCTTATTTGGGGACCAGAATAGTAAAGTGAATGTTAAAAAGTGGGGAAAAAAAAGGTAGCATTTTTTTATGAGCTAACAATATGGTTATTAGTAGGAAATTATCAGTAGACTAAATTCTTCTAATGTTCCAACTCATGTTATCATTAATATATTAAGTTCTCTCTCTGAATATATACGTGTATGTATACATATATGTACATGTACATACATAAACATATTTATTCTAAAACAGCATGCACTGAAACATCTGCTTAGATGAAGATAATTATGTAAATGATATTTACATAGTGCTTTTATGTTTTTCAAAATAATTATAATTTAAATTTTGAACTACAAAATAGGAAGGTAACAGGGCAAATATTTTTGTGTTCATAATACAGACTGGGAAAACTGACAGCCTGAGAATTTGTCTCTGGTTCTTCAAAACCACCGCAGTAATTGAATGCAGTACTTCCAGCTCTAAGTTAACACGATACTTAGTACAGTACCTAACACAGAGTAGATGTTCATTTCTTTTACAGTAATGAGAAATATATTTAATGTTAAAAATTTCAAGTAGTATATTGAATTAAAATTATAACATGAAGAATGTAGTTTAGTAACATTAATTATGTAGTAACATTATTATGTAGATGTGAAGGCATTTATCTTGTTCTTGGCCCAAAATAGATAAATGGCCATAGATCACTGCTTAATAAATATAATTAGAGATAAAGAGTGGGCAAACAGAAGTGGGGGTCACCTGCCCCACTAGAAAGTCAAAATCTCTTGCTTAGTTCCTAGGTGTAAGCCAGTTCTCAGACCCAGAAATCATGGATTGAACAGCAATGGTCTCCTTACCCGCCCCACCCTCCCCAAAAAAGGACTTATCACCACTTATTTGGGTAATCATACACTAGGAGATGGGGAATAATAGATGTTTAGAGGACTCTTGGATGCAGGATCTGAGTGGACACTGGTATTTGGGATCCAGAGTGTTGTCATTGGCCCACCGTTAGAGGAGGAACATATGTGATCAGGTAATAAAACGAGCTCAGGTCCATCTCACAGTGCATCCACTGGATCACTCTTGGCCCAGCCTATGCTCGTTTCCCTGGGACTTTTAAGGATATTCTTAGCTGTTGGCACAACTCTCATTCTTCTTCCTTGGCCTGTAGAGTAAGGGCTAGAAGGAAAGGACTAGATGTCTTGAAAGTTACCCTTTCCTCAAGATAGTAATTTGAAAAGCACTGGCATTCACTAACCAGCAGGGAGATGGGGCCAACTCTGCGTGGCAATGATACCCTCAAGCTTCCCTGTGGGATCGGATTGAATCTAGTCTCCAGCTGAGACCACATTCATTCTATGCTTTTTCCTCTGCTCTTTCCACTTTGAGTTCTCCCTTTCTCCTGAGAACACTTGCCCAGTGAGATATTTGACATTAATTCCAGACTTTGGCTCTTCTTTAGGGAACCTATAATATATGAAATAGCACCTTCCACTCTCTTCCACCTTTTGTCTTCTATCTTCTCACTGATTTTGTTTTACTTTTTACATACCTCAAAACTACTGCACATTATATTTCTAAATAAGTATTTTTAAATTTATTCAAATGAACTCCCTAATTAGAGTCTAAGCCATTTTGAGATGCTTTGTATTCTTTACTACTTTAGCCCAGACAGAATAGAGTGTAAGCAATAGTAGATACTCCAAAAAATTGTTCAATGAATGAACACATGAGTAAGGAAATGAATTTGAAATAGTTGGGTTTTCATTTACCTTTAAATTTTGTTGTTATTTAGTGGGTCATTTGCTAACATCCCTAAAAGGGAAATTTAGTAGCTCAATTTAACATATACTTTTTTCTATCCTTATTTTATATGTAGATTCAAATAGGATCAAGAAAAAATTTTAAATAAAATTAAATAAACTCATAATTAAGAATTCAGTTCTCTAAGAATTTTTATATTAATGTAAGTTTAAGCTAGTTTTAAACTAATTTTTCCATATTTATAAAATGAGTTCTTTCCTTTTTATGTTGATAACCTATATCTTGTGTGTTCTAACCTTAAGTGCTATGACGTACCTACACTTTGAAACATAGCATGTCCCTAATTGCTCCCTACTGGTTAACAGTCATTTTATAAATGGGGCAGTATAATCTTTAACTATCCCAAGATGCCATCAATCTAAAGAATGTCAATTTTTTTCACATTAAGTTTCTGAAACTTAGTTTAAGGTAGTGGATATATTTTACTATACCCTGTAAGTTATAAAACCCATATAAGTTTTGGAATTGAGTAGATTTTTTAAATCATTTTAGTCTTTATAGCAATATTAACTTATATAAAGGTTTCCTTTTTTCATTTAAACTAATTGATTATTTCACTACAGATTTTATAGTCACCTTTAAAATATAGTGAGATAACTAAAAAATGTAGCACATTAAATCAAGAAGTTGACATACACTGAGAAAAAGGAGCATTCTGAGTTTAATCTCAAGCTGTGCTGCATTTTATAAAGTCTAGAGATTTAAAATCTTGAAACAATATTATTCGGTAGGAATTTGAAGGCAACAACAACCAGAACAAAAACAAGACAATTCAATGCTTTTAAAAGTACTATGGAAAAATTATGTCCAATACAGGAGGCATTAGGAGACCTGATTATTTGTCCCAACTTTGCTTTATCTAACTATGTGATCTGAGATAGAAGGATTGTCATTGATAAAGTGATTTTATTTGATTAATGTTAAGTGAATGATAATATAAATTACTGCTATGTTTTTGCTCCACTCTGCTCTTCCCTTTAATCCCATACATGAGCCCATTTGAGTCACAAGGTCACAGTTACTCACTTGGTCATAGTTGCCAAACCAGTGAATAGAAACTGCACATGCTTGACTTTTAAGTAACGTCATGCATGAAATTAAGAGATATGGAAGAATACTTCCTGGATACTACAGACTGAGTGTTTTTAATCCCTCAAATTCATTTACTAAATCCTGACTCTAAATGGGATGGTATTGGGAGATGAGACCTTTGTGAGGTGATTAGGTCCTGGGAGAGGAGCCCTCATAAGTGGGGTTAGTGGCCTTAATAAAGAGACCCCAGAGAGCTCCTTTGCCTCTTCCACCATGTGAGCTTATGGCTGAAAGGAGCTGTCTGTGAACCAAGAAGTGGCTTTCACCAGATACTGAATTTGCTTTGACCTTGGACTTCCCAGCCTCTGGACCTTTGAGAAATAAATTTCTGTTAGTTATAAGCCACCGGTCTGTGCTATTTGTTACAGTATCCCAAACACTCTAAGGCTCCGGGTAAGTTGCTCCCACACTGGAAAAGATTACCCAACTAGAAGAGATTAAAATTCTGGGCTGGATTTTAGACTTGACAATGAAAGGAAACAAAAGTAGGCTCTAGTGAAGGAAGAGGCTCTGTACCCTAACCCCTTAACCCATGAGTGTTACCATTCAAGTTTCGGGTAATAAAACTGCCAGATAAATTTGGGCATCTGAGAGTTCAAAGGAGCCATGCTCTCCAAATTTGTCTGTAAAACTGGAAAACGGCAGCCTTGCAGGCATTCACTATGCCATTATGGCAGGAGAACAAGAGAAGATAGATGGTTATCAGAGTTGGACACAGGATAATTACAGAGCCTGGTTTTCCCAGGACAGTCCTGATTTACATCTGCTTTTCAATAGCCTTTGTCTCAGACAACATGTCCCAGTTTCAGATGATAAATTAGATGATCACTCTAGTTGTAAGTGGCAAATAGGGTTTGAAGTAGCCCTACGAAATTTCCCATAGCACTAGATTGGAAGAAGAGTGTAGCTCCTTTTTCCTGCATCCCAGTCAATTTAAGGAGGCACAACAGTTAAAAGAGGCATACACACATAGACTGCATTTAACTTGGGACACCTAGATGAATGGAAAGGGGCTTATGACCATGTAAAAATTTGTGCTACAACTGGCAGCTTAGTAAACAATACAACAAATTATTACCCCTCTCCACTAATGTCACCATGGCACTGTCCTTGGATAAATGAAGACTAAATTGACGGCTTATAACCTGAAATGACTTGATCTGAGATTGAATAAGATTATGTTTTGGGCTATGTTTTGAAACTAAGTTCAGTTATAGTTAAAAAGGAAAAGGCATATGTAGGTTGAGGACTGAGTTACTGACTACAAGTGTTTTTCAAGCTCTTCTCTGCCACATTCTATAGGTCCTCAGAGTGAGAACAGGAGCCATGGAGTATCTTGGGGGAGGAATCTGAACTCACAACCCCTGCTTTGATTCTGCTTCTACTTGTTAAAAAAATGTTTAATTAGAAAAAAGATTTTGCTACTCATATAATGATAGTAGAGTCACCTTTATTCCTCTATTTTTTTCTCACAGCCCATATCTAATACAAGTTTCACTGTTTCTGTTTTCAAAAGTCTAATCATTTCCTGCTATCCCCACTGTTAATCACCATGTTCAAAACTATTATCATCTCTCACCTGGAGTAATGTGATAACCTCCCAACTGGTTCCCTTTCACTACCTTTGTTACCTGATAGTCTATTCTCAACAAAGCAGCTGGAATAATCCTTTTAAAAAGATAAGTCAAATCAGGTCGTTTCTGTGCTCATGACTCTTCAATGGTATCCCATATCACTTATGCCCTACATGACCTGCCCCACATAGTACCTCATCTCACAAGATCCTATTTGAGCTGCTCTCTTCAATCTACTATCTCTCTGATCTCATCTTTTTCCACTCTTCTCTTACTCTCTGTTCTATTTGGCTTCTGGGCATCACTGTGTACACACACATGCTAATTATTCATCCACGTCAGGGTTTTTTTCATTTTCTGTTCACTGTGACTAGCTCACCTTCCCCCAGAGCAGGCAGTAAAGAATAAGTTTAATAACCACTAAACCCAATGATTTCTAAGAAATAATTTTTATGAGTTTAATTCTGTAATTATAAAAAGTTCATGCACTTGAATGCCTGGAATTGAACCAGATGTTCTCTTAAAATTCTCTAAAGGTGATGAACTCTGTGTTATCATTCTACAGTGTCAATTTCCAAAATGTCTATTTGTCTTCTGATAGTGGAATTTTGGACCATTGATGTCAATCCCAAATAAGTTACAAATAGCATACATTCAGCTACCAATATTTATAGGATAAGGATACCATTGCTATCTTATACCATGTAGCAAAGAATGTAATAATTGAATTTGTTGTTAAAATGTACAAACATAATTTTCACGATAATAAATTCAAAGAGTCCTGTCTTGTGTTCATTATAGTCTTTCTTGTAGTCTTCACTTAGTTAGGTGTTACTTATAAAATTAATTTTATATTCATTCCCACAGTCTTCATGTATTTAGATATTGCTTGTAAAATTAGTTTTAAGATCAAGCCAACAAATACTGTCCAAAAATGTTGAGCAGCCATGCATTATTCATAGAAATAGACACTTGAATACAAGCTTGTCAAGAGAACTGAATTCTAATGATCAAGTCAGTTACTTTCTGAGGACCCAGTTAACTTCATTTTTCTCACACGGTAGGCAGCCACTGGCCTCAATTGTCCTCATCTTCTAATTTCACACCCATATGTAATCTTGCCCCCTTGACTGTGAGATGAACTTAAATTGCCTTGTTTCTGATGAAAAGACTATGAGAAGTGATGAGTAGTCATTTTTGAAGTTGGGTTATAAAGAGTCTATGGCTTCCATCTTGGGTGCTTTCCCTCACTTTCTGTTACCTTGCCAGTTCTGGGGTGATGTCCTAGAGCAGCCCTGTGGAGGATCCCACATGAGTGAGCTTGGAAGCATATCTTCTGAGCTCTGCCAAGAGCTATGTGAATAATTGGAACATAGACCTTCTGAAGGCTAAGAGCCACGGGAGTGGACTTGGAAACAGTTCTCTCCAGTTAACCCTTGAGTGACAGCAGCCATGGCTGCTATATTGATTGCAGCCTTGGAAGAGATGCTGAGGCTCAGTTAAGCTACTGTTGAGTCTCTAACCATTAGAAACTATGATGTAATAAGTGTTTGTTATCATGTGATATCATGGGAATGTCATGCCTAGGGTATATTACCTAAGGATAACATCATTGATTACTATAAAGTTCTTTCCTCTGTCTCTTAAATCCTTCCCTGCTTTTCTAGGGATAATCAAATTGGAATATAAGAATTGTCATTCTCACTAGTCAGAGAGTAAAAATAACTAACTTGAAAAGAACTGTGATTTGACTTTGCATTGTGATAGGTCTCTTAAATAGCCAGTTGGAAATAAAATATGTTAATGTACATTAATTTTTTCCAAAACTCCAGACTTTTAAAAAGTAGATTTCCTAAATCACTTGCCCAACTTTGGTCTAAAGTAATAAAATTAAGGCAATGAAGTCAAGATGATTGCTCTAATCTGCTTGCATAAGAAAGGTCACCTAGAGGAGACTTAGTTCTGTTCAGATCTGGGCTGCCTCAAAAGGCCAGCAGCAGACAGGCTGGTCAGAAGGCAGCAGCAGCCTTGATCTCCATGACTCCTGTCCTTCCATTCCAAGCGTACACCAATGCCCTTTGAGGTAACATATTTTGATCCTTCCGGTTCATCCACATTGGGATGGTTTTAATTGGTCAGGGTCCATTGATATCAATCCATCACTTATGTCCTTGCTATATTATAGCTCCGGTACCAGGAACCTCTAGCATCAGTGATCCTTTTATTTGTACAAAAGGAGAAATCTTTCAACGTTATTTATATAACTAGCACCTCGATAGCTCAAAGCAGCAGCCTGCAGCCTCAGCTTTCTCCCAATCTTTTACAGCCTTTTATGTGTATATAGGAGCTTCAGTATTTTTATCTCTACCATTTTCTCCCAGCTAAACTTCAATGTGCATTGACATATATAGATACATGCAGAAAAATATATATGATCATAGATACATACACACAAATAGAAGAATTTTTATGTAGACCCCTTTAAAATAACTGTCATTTTTGTCTTATTAAAATGAGACAATATTAGAATACTTTATTATATAGAAAACATTTTACTACAAAAAAAATCCACTTGATGATGTAAGATTCCTTGAATATGTTCTTGGGGGTGATTATTGATAGATACACAAAACATGATCACTAAATAGTTGTTTAATATAAATGACTGGAATCTTGAAAGTGTTCCTGTATTTCTTTCTCTGTTGAACTTGTCTCTTAAATACTTCCCTAGTCTTAGCACCGTCTCCATTGGCCAATCTCATAACTTCCTTATTTCCCTCCTAGACTCTTGTCCCTATCTCATCTTCCTACATGCAGCTTTATCCTTCTATAACCATTTTCTAATTATCACCAGAATTTTTTCTAAAATGAAATCTGGTCCTGTCACTCCAATGCTTCTCTACAGTGGCTCTCTTTACCTACAAGGATAAGTCCAAACGGTTATGTTGTGTATATATGTTATTGTAATAGTTCAAAGATTTCATAACTTTTATTTTTATACCTGCTCTTCCCTCATCTAAAATGCCCCCTCTAGTTCTGTGTACTTGGCAGGTTTCTATAACTATTTAAAGAAATCAATATTTCTAGAACTGTAATGGGCAAAAAAAAAAAAAATTTTTTTTTTAAAAAACACCTTTAGTGTAGTATGGTTCTGGTACAGTAAACTACACTTATTTCAGGTATACAATTTGATGCATTTTAATAGATGTATACAGCCATGAAACCACCACCACAATCAAGATTCCTAACATTTCCATCACTCCTCAAGAGGTACAGTTTTCAAATTCCCAATTTATCTGTTCCAATCCCTTATAACCCCTGGTAACTGTAAAACTCTTTAAGGTATACATGTAACCTTTTAAACAGGCTTGTTTATAGCGTGAACCCTTATTTAAATTACTAAAGACATCTTCATTTCCTTTTGGTTCTTTGGAGAAAGCTTTAAATCATATCAGTGAACTTCAATTATAAATAGCCCTCACGCTTCTAGGAAATAAAATGAAAATATTATTAAGCAATTCTCCCATCTGAGAGACATGGGAGAGTTAGAAGAGAGCAAGGACTACAAGTGTTTAATGAAGATATGAAATGTGAAATACCTAGTTAAGTAGTTCTCAATAATAATTATGACCAACAGAGTATGATACCAATTGACATTTTATTGTGCTATAAATCTTGCATCCACTTTCCTGAATAAATATTAAAGTGTGCAGTTTAAACTATTTGCTGAAAGGACTTGCCTGATCTGAAGCTACACAAAGAAAAAACAAAAACCAAAAGCCAAACAAATAATTACTTTCGTAGTCAGAGGAACCCCTCCTAATACCTCACTTCCCTATTCAGCTAGCACAGCATAGGTTCATTTTCTTCTCCTGAGCTGGTTAAAATACACATGCACGTAGTATTTGTGAATGAATTAATCAAGAGGAGGGGTAGTGGCACATAAAGGGTGATGATTTGGAATTGTAAGAATGTCAGTCACCTGGAGGTACCACAATGACGGTATATAATGTTAAATGGATGATAATCCTAAATTACATCAGTCAAAAGATACAGTCAGATCTATAAAGTCCACGTTTATGATTGTCTTATGCAGACAAGAGCTTTGGGTTTCATTTCGACATCTTTGCTTGGCCTGTCTTCCCTAAGTGTGGCATCTCATGGCTACATTTCCATGAGCTACCCTCAAAATTACAGTGAAACAGTAAGTACTTTTTCAAAATTTGTATTAAAACATTGGACTCTTTTAGCTGGGAACTGCCATCTAAATGAATAACCCAAAGAGAAAGAGGAGAGGCACCTGCTATGTGTTTTCTAGGCCTTTTAGAAAACATGGAGGTGTTCTTTTGGCAACATACACGCAAACCTACAAGAAAGGTGATTCTGTAGACCTCAAGGCTGGGCACTGCTCAAAAGGAATAACCAACAAATGTTACCAGGGCAAAACCGGAAGAGTCCAGAGTATACTTAGCAGACTTGCTGGCAAACTGACACGTTAAGGGCAAGATTCTTGCCAAGAGGATTGATGCTCGTACAATCTATAGCAGCAGAAATAGCTTCCTGAAACTTGTGAAGGAAAATGATCAGTAAAGAAGGAAGCCGAAGAGAAAGGGACCTGGGTTCACTTGAAGCCCCAGCCTGCTCCCCGAAGAGAAGCACACTTCGTGAGAACTAGCAGGAAGGAGCCTGAGCTGCTGGAATCTGTTCCTTATGAATTCCTGGCATAATGGGTTTTAAACAAACAAAACAACCACAAACCTGGATTGTAAAAGTTGGGACTTCGTTTTCTCACTTAATTGAATAGAATGTAGTATCACTTCCCCCAAAGAAGTATTTAAAGCAAACTTTAATTGTGTTCTAGTTCATTAGGTAATGTTAAAATGTTTACTGTTAAAATGTACTGTTTGGCTTGCTAAGAAACAGTTTGAGCTAATCTCTGGTCTGCATAGAATGGTATGATTCAAACATTCTGCTGCGCTTCTGGCTGAACAAGCACCATGAAACAACAGTGTGTATTGAATGGGACAGATACAGTTTTCTTCCAATCATTTTGCTCTTCCATATTCATGGAAAACCTCCCTTGTTTGTCAGATCTGTCTATTTCCTTTTCTCATTTTTTAATTAATTTTTATTAAGATCCATTTTCCTCCCTAATCTCTTTCCTCCTGATATTACTTTAGATTGGATCAACTCCACTCTTACATTATTTACTGCTCCTGAAGGTGAGGAAGAGATAAGCAAACATAATTGGAGAGATTAAAAAGATAAACTGGAGAGCTAGAGGTAGGGCTAACGAGGCAAGAGTTATAATGGGGACCGAATTGTTGAGATACAGCTAAACATTTTTCTCTTTGAAGGAAACAAAATTTAATCTACCAATGAGTAACCTGTTCTCCCTTCTGCCTGGTGCACACTCTTCTAGATCGATGCCTGCTCAACTTTTTCTCCTAAGTTAGGACTCAGCTCACAAATCACTTCCTTTGAAAGGCTTTTCTTAATTTCCAAATATAAAATAATGCCTCTTCATCACTTCCGTCACATCACTGTTTTCATTTCTGTATGTCAGCTGAGATGCTCTGAATATATTTTATTTCATTACATGTTGTTTGTCTCCTTCAAATAAAAAGTAACTGCTGTGTGAACAAGTGTCTTGTTTTTCTTTGAACTAAGAAGAGTATCTAAAGAAAAGACATTAACAATTTTTTTACAAAGGTAATTCTTTCTTTTCGTAGAAGTTATCATTTAATTAGAGAGTGAAATAACTAGAAAAAGACTGAATAGTACAGTGCACTTTGTAGATCATCAGTCTAGGTTCAAGGATGAGAGAAATACAGAAACAACAAGGACCTACTGTATAGCACAGGGAACTATATTTGATATCTTGTAATAGCCTATTATGAAAAAGAACATCTATATATGTATAGCTGAACCACTGTGCTGTATAACAGAAACTAACACAACATTGTAAATCAACTATACTTCAATAAAGAAGAAAAAAAAAGGGTGAGAGAATTCAACATGGTTAAAAACATTTGGGGAAGACTTCATGGAGGATGTGAGTTTCATAATGGCTCCAAAGAACAAGCAAAGAGGTGAAAGGGCATTCATTCCAGGGAGGGAAACAACACACATGAAGATATTGGGGTACGAATTAACCTTAAAAGATATTAAATGGTCTATTTCATACCACCTGCTTCTAATTTCTTGATGCAAGAGTATCATTTGAAATTACCCTCCTGAATTTTGTTATAAACATGAAGCCAGATACTTAACGCCAGGCTTCCTGAAGGAATGGGGTGTAAAGGCATCACTTGTCTTTGTGCTCAAGTGTAGCACTCAATAAGCCCATGTTCAATGAGGGGCTGTCTTTCTGACAAGACAGATGAGGTAGCGACATTGTGAGCAGCGACTGTAGACTGTGTGGGCTGTGGCTTTCACAGCAGGGATTTGTCAGGCTAGTCGGGATTTCATTTGGAAAACCTTAAGCACATTTTCATGAGGGTGTCTGCATGGGCTGGCATAAGAGTTTCTCACTCTTGCCTTAGGCCAGCAGATACACACTGTCTTCTCTAACCTTTTGATTTAGAAGCCGACTGTTAATTTATTACCTTCTCCATCTGATAGAAACTCTGCCTAAGGATCATTTTATCCCACGGGGTATTTAGTTAGTTGGAAGGAAGGCAGCTAAGCAGGAAATTTTTAATACTGGGGAGGGGAAAAGTGGCACAACTGAATTTTTTTCTCATGACTACCTTGGATATTGTCTTGTGAGTTTGTGACTCTGTGTGGATGTGTGTATGTTTCTGGCATGTGTGTGTGTATGTGTGAGTGTGTGTTTTCCTGCTTCTTTTCTTCCTTTTATTGCCATATTGACAGGAATGTGCCCTTCTGGACTGTACAATGTTGAAATAGAAAGCAATCCGTTTTGAAACGGCTGTTTTAAAGAAGAATTGACTGACAGAGATGGAAACCACTAGTAAGAAAGAAAAAGGGCATACAGACAGTAAATGACTAGAGACCTGAGTGTTAACCTAGAAATGTTGAGAAACACACATGACAAGAAGGTTTTGATTTACTAAATTTACTAAATTAACAAGGAAAATTGCCTTAATTGGAGGCATCGTATTCTTAATTTCTAGTGAGACCGTATCTACAACCAAAGACTACAGCTGATGGATAGAGGCGGAGGGCGCCATTGTATTCAAAACAGATCATCTTATCTTTGAAAGTTTCTATAGTTATGAGTGACATTTTTGTGGCCATTAGTGATGTCAAAATTTCTATAAAACACTGCTATAAAGTATGATGATAAACTGAATATTGAGTTCATAGTTATTTAAAATGTTTTCTTGACACGTATGTAATTAATCTTATATGTGTACAGGCATATGTTATTGAGGCATATTTCTGTAAGTGTACCATAGAGATTATGAAAGGTTACTATCTATGGTGAATACTGGATGACATTAGAAAAATTGAAATAATTTTTAGCAATACTTGAAACTTACTAGAAATATTTTCCTTTAAAAGGAGACATTGTAGAGGAGGAGGATATAGCTTAGTGGTATAGTGTGTGCTTAGCATGCGCAAGGTCCTAGGTTCAATCCCCAGTACCTCTGCGAAATAAATAAATAAATAAATAAACTGAATTACCTCCCCTTCCCCCCCCCAAAAAAATTAAAAGAAGACATTGTAGAAAAGGGTAACTTGAGCAATGATACTTTGGGTTTGCATTACATGTAAATAATAAAGCAGGATAAAACAAATAACCGACCTAATGTTCCTGGTTAATAAGCTCATAACTTGGAAATGTGTCACTGGTGCCTTCAAAACTAACCCAATATATTTGGGGTGAACATTTAAAGAAATTATGGAGCAATGGCTTAATTATAAAATTAAAAAAAATCAGCCATCAATTATCTATACTTACTTTGAAATATTATATAATTACTTCAAATCTACTGGACTTGATAAAACATAGTAAATAAGTATACTAAAAAGATTTCTAGCCTTCAAATAGAGATATAAGCACATCTTCCCAACTGTGATAAAAGAGTGACAGGCTAAAGTACAGTACTGTATTTAATTGTCTATTTGTTTATTCATTTATTCGATCCTTCCTTCATTTACAATTTCATTGTGCTCATTAACAGAGCATTTGGTTAGCTGATTGAATTAATTATTCAGTCTGAGTTAGGAATTTCCTGATTGTTCCTGGTTGGATTTGGACCAAAGTTTCCCATGGCTTCCTTTCCAAAAGAGGTTATGTGTCTGGTTACTAGTTTAGGCTCACGTAAATGCTAAGCTGAAAAATAAAATACATTTGTCCCTTGTGACTACAGTTTCACTTTCTGAATATTTTCTCACTGTTTGTCCATGTTCCCTTCATTTACAGATGTACTTGCCTCCTCAAACCTACCTATTCTGTTCATTAGTTACCTTATAGAGGGCAAGTATTTGACTTATTAGCAATATATATAATTTTGAAACGCAGTATCTGCCCCTGTTAAGAGAAAGTCAAGTTTTAAGCAGCTGGTGTGTATGGAGTTTGGGGAGTTAGGGTGTGGCATTTGGGGAGTGTCTATTTCACAGGGGAAAATATGAAAGGATAAAGGAAAACTAACATTTATTAAAGACTATTATTACTGTGCCAGTTATCCTGCACATACACTTACACATTTTATTTTATTTTGATTTTTTATTGAAGTATAGTCAGTTATAATATGTTAATTTCTGGTGTATAGCATAATGTCCCAGGTACATTTTATCTTATTTGATGCTTATCGTGTTATAAGTGATACATATTTTTGGTAATGAGATCCAAAAATTGCTGATCTGAGATGGCTGCCAATTATAAAAGATTCAGCTCCAGTAACTCAGTGTTCCTCTATGATCATGCACCCCACTATGTGAATAGGTGTCATATGAGCCTCTTTATGTTGCACTATGGGAATTGGCAAGTGGGGAATTGGCACAAGAAAGCTGACACTCTGCTTATTGCTAATGTTGTGAGTAGCAAACTGTTCTTCATCTCTGTTCCAGGAGTCTCATGTCTTCTACCAGTATTCATGAAACTGTGGAAAGCTAACTTGTTAGGTTCCCAGTTGAGTAAAATCGTGGACCCTTTGTAATTCTTGAAAATGATGTTATGCTTTAACTGGTAGCTTTATTTTCTTAGTGGTACATGAAATAATAATATATTTAAATTTAATGACTTCTTAGATTCACTGACATATATCTGAATATATATACCTTCATTTATCAAGTATAGAATCAGTGGCATTCGTACTTTCTAAGAATCTTGTCAAAATTTCAAGTTCTTACAGCACAGAGCTGATGTATACCAGAATATGGTATAATCCCAATGTTTTTATTTAAAATTAGAGCTAGAGAGAAGCCTCACATTAGCTTTAAAGGTGAGCTCTACCTAATCTTTACTCAAATTCTATTTTGGAAAGCATTTGATAGCAGCCCACCTAATCAACTCATAGTTTTATTTTCACTTTCTATTCCTACCTTGTGTATAGTCTCCTGGGAAACTTCTTTGGAGGAGGTTTGTTTGAGAAAGCTTGCTTTAGGAATTTTTGATTGTGACACCATCTTCCCTACCCTTTCTTAATGAGATCAACAAGCTAACTTATTACCTTAGAGTAAAGAATAACTCTGAAAGGGCCAAGGCATTTCTGTCTTGTATATGATCTCCCTTGTGACAAGCAACATGAGAAGACAAATTATCATTACAGGATTTTGTGGTAGGCACAGAATTAAAGTAAACAATATAAATGTTGTTATGTTGTTTACTAGAGTCTCACTGGAAAAAAAAAAGCAACAAAAACCATGCATGTCCTTTCCCTGGGATGCCAGTGTCCAGTATAGCATTTGCCCCATTGGCTTAAGCCTCATGTCGATGGTTTCATTCTTCAGGATAAGTGCTTTAGCTTTGGACATAAGAAAAAATTTAGTCTGTTGAAATGTGAGAGGAAGGAGACGGAAGGCTTCTGCAAAAGAGACATTTCCTGTGGGTATTGTTTGGAATAGGCATTTGAAGATAGCTGAAAATGTGGTAGCTATCTTCAACTCTATGCAGAACTCACCTGCAGACAAGGACAAAATACTGAGAGAGAGCAAGATGGAAAAATTAAATCTCCCAATCATCAGATGCCAATTCTGTCACTCTATACTTAGCAGATCACTTTCCTGGGCTCTTTTTTGCCTGCCTTCCCTGGCAGGAGGTGAGGGCGATAGTGGGATAGAGTAGATTTGAACAAAAGACATCTTTACATGGGTTCTCACTTATTTCTTATCTCAGCTCTTCTCATTAATTTTCAGCCTAGTTTAATTCTTCCCTAGCTGAGAAGAGAGAAATCAGTTTTCTTTCTTTTTTTTTCTTAGAAAAAAAAACTTTATTTAAAAAAAGTATATATGTATCTTTGTAAAATTACGTATTTGAGTTTGTAATTTTACATACAGCCAATCATCCTTATTCGCAGATTCTCTATGTTTTTTTTAACATTTTTTATTGATTTATAATCATTTTACAATGTTGTGTCAAATTCCAGTGTTCAGCACAATTTTTCAGTCATTCATGGACATATACACACTCATTGTCACATTTTTTCCTCTGTGATTTATCATAACATTTTGTGTATATTTCCCTGTGCTATACAGTGTAATCCTGTTTATCTATTCTACAATTTTGAAATCCCAGTCTATCCCTTCCCACCCTCCACCCCCCTGGTAACCACAAGTCTGTATTCTCTGTCCATGAGTCTATTTCTGTCCTGTATTTACGCTTTGTTTTTGTTTGTTTGTTTGTTTTTTAGATTCCACATATGAGCGATCTCATATGGTATTTTTCTTTCTCTTTCTGGCTTACTTCACTTAGAATGACATTCTCTAGAAGCATCCATGTTGCTGCAAATGGCATTATGTTGTCGGTTTTTATGGCTGAGTAGTATTCCATTGTATAAATATACCACCTCTTCTTTATCCAGTCACCTGTCGATGGACATTTAGGTTGTTTCCATGTTTTGGCTATTGTAAATAGTGCTGCTATGAACATTGGGGTGCAGGTGTCATCCTGAAGTAGATTTCCTTCTGGATACAAGCCCAGGAGTGGGATTCCTGGGTCATATGGTAAGTCTATTCCTAGTCTTTTGAGGAATCTCCACACTGTTTTCCATAGTGGCTGCACCAAACTGCATTCCCACCAGCAGTGCAGGAGGGTTCCCCTTTCTCCACAGCCTCTCCAGCATTTGTCATTTTTGGATTTTTGAATGATGGCCATTCTGACTGGTGTGAGGTGATACCTCATTGTAGTTTTGATTTGCATTTCTCTGATAATTAGTGATATTGAACATTTTTTCATGTGCTTTTTGATCATTTGTATGTCTTCCTTGGAGAATTGCTTGTTCAGGTCTTCTGCCCATTTTTGGATTGGGTTGTTTATTTTTTTCTTATTGAGTCGTATGAGCTGCTTATATATTTTGGAGATCAAGCCTTTGTCGGTTTCACTTGCAAAAATTTTCTCCCATTCCATAGGTTTTCTTCTTGTTTTATTTCTGGTTTCCTTTGCTCTGCAGAAGCTTGTAAGTTTCATTAGGTCCCATTTGTTTATTCTTGCTTTTATTTCTTCTAGAAGAAAATTTTTGAAATGTATGTCAGATAATGTTTTGCCTATGTTTTCCTCTAGGAGGTTTATTGTATCTTGTCTTATGTTTAAGTCTTTAATCCATTTTGAGTTGATTTTTGTATTTGGTGTAAGGGTGTGTTCTAGCTTCATTGTTTTACATGCTGCTGTCCAGTTTTCCCAACACCATTTGCTGAAGAGACTGTCTTTATTCCATTGTATATTCTTGCCTCCTTTGTTGAAGATTAGTTGACCAAAGTTTTGTGGGTTCATTTCTGGGCTCTCTGTTCTGTTCCATTGGTCCATATGTCTGTTTTGGTACCAATACCATGCTGTCTTGATGACTGTAGCTCTGTAGTATTGTCTGAAGTCTAGGAGAGTTATTCCTCCAGCCTCTTTCTTTCTCTTCAGTAATGCTTTAGCAATTCTAGGTCTTTGATGATTCCATATAAATTTTATTATGATTTGTTCTAGTTCTGTGAAATATGTCCTGGGTAATTGGATGGGGATTGCATTAAATCTGTAGATTGCCTTGGGCAGTGTGACCATTTTAACAATATTGATTCTTCCAATCCAAGAGCATGGAATATCTTTCCATTTTTTAAAGTCTTCTTTAATTTCCTTCATCAGTGGTTTATAGTTTTCTGTGTATAATTCTTTCACCTCCTTGGTTAGATTTATTCCCAGATATTTTATTACTTTGGGTGCTATTTTAAAGGGGATTGTTTCTTTACTTTCTTTTTCTGTTGATTTATTGTTAGTGTAAAGAAATGCAACTGATTTTTGAACATTAATTTTGTAACCTGCTACCTTGCTGAATTCTTCAACCAGCTCTAGTAGCTTTTGTGTGGACCTTTTAGGGTTTTCTATATATAGTAACATGTCGTCAGCATATAATGACACTTCTACCTCTTCTTTTCCAATTTGGATCCCTTTTATTTCTCTCTCTTGCCTGATTGCTGTGGCTAGGACTTCCAGGACTATGTTGAATAGGAGTGGTGATAGTGGGCATCCTTGTCTTGTCCCAGATTTTAGTGGGAAGCTTTTGAGTTTTTCACCGTTGAGAACTATGCTGGCTATAGGTTTGTCATATATAGCTTTTATTATGTTGAGATATGTTCCCTCTATACCCACTTTGGTGAGAGTTTTTATCGTAAATGGATGTTGAATTTTATCAAATGCTTTTTCTGCATCGATTGAGATGATCATGTGGTTTTTGTCCTTTCTCTTGTTGATGTGATGTATTACATTGATTGATTTGCATATGTTGAACCAGCCTTGTGTCCCTGGGATGAATCCCACTTGGTCATGATGTATAATCTTTTTTATGTGTTGTTGGATTCTAGTTGCTAAAATTTTGGTGAGGATTTTGGCGTCTATGTTCATCAGTGATATTGGCCTATAATTCTCTTTTTTTGTAGTGTCTTTGCCTGGTTTTGGTATCAGGGTGATGGTGGCTTCATAGAATGAGTTTGGGAGTATTCCCTCCTTTTCAATCGTCTGAAAGAGTTTGAGAAGGACTGGTATGAGTTCTTCTTTGTATGTTTGGTAGAATTCCCCGGTGAAGCCGTCCGGTCCTGGACTTTTATTTGTAGGGAGGTTTTTAATTGCTATTTCTATTTCCTTTCTAGTGATCGGATTGTTCAAGTGTTCAGTTTCTTCTTGATTCAGTTTTGGTGGGCAGTATGTTTCCAGAAACTTGTCCATCTCCTCTAGGTTATCCAGTTTGGTTCCATATAGTTTTTCATAATATTCTCGTATGATATTCTGTATTTCTATTTTGTTTGTTGTAATTTCTCCATTTTCCTTTCTTATTTTGCTAATTTGTGCTCTCTCTTTTTTCTTCTTTGTGAGTTTGGCCAGAGGTTTGTCGATTTTATTTATTTTTTCAAAAAACCAGCTTTTGGTTTGGTTGATTTTTTTCTATGGTCTTGTTAATCTCTATTGTATTTAATTCCTCTCTGATCTTTATTATTTCCTTCCTTCTGCTGCTTTTGGGGGCTTTTTGTTGTTCTTTTTCTAATTGATTCAGGTAGTGGGTTAACTTGTTTATTTGAGATTGTTCTTCTTTTTTGAGGAAGGCCTGTATCGCTATAAACTTCCCTCTTAGCACTGCCTTTGCTGTGTCCCATAGGTTTTGAGTGGTTGTGTTTTCTTAATTCATGTATAATCGCTGGTCTTTTTTTCTTTCTTTCTGACACCAGGTTTAGAATTATTCTAATATGGAAGGTTACCATATAGTCTTCTTTTTCACCAGTATCCTTATGAGGGACAGGAAAAGAGTACTGAATGAGAAATGAAAATAAACCAATTTTTGATATAACAAATTTCTGATGGTCACAAATAATACGTGTATTGTATTTCTAGATATGTCATTAGCCATTATACTTTCTTATTATTTAGAGCCTTTTTAATCATTATTCCTCTAAACAAACTATGCCTTCATGCATATCTTACTCTGTTTTATGTAATTTGTTAGTTCTTATAAATTTTATCATTCTTCTTTACTTTCATAAAATTATTATTACATTTAATTTATGGCAGTTAATTGAGAATTTCAATACATCAGATATTGAAATTCATATTTTTCAGACCATTGCTCTTAATGGACTGATTATCAGATTGAGTATTTTTTTTTCTGTTTTGCTCCTTAATATTTGCTCTTATTGATAATCATAGAAATTTTTTACCTACATGTAAAAATAATTTTCCCATTTCAGTCATGCTAGGTACATTGTTCTATAGGAAATAATTCTCTTTCATAATCACAAAGGTGCCTCCAAAGATGCTTTTGTACTATTTCTTTTGAAAAGGTCTTTTAAAATACAATATTTTTATGACCACATATAATTTCCTGAAATCTTTTATAAAAGGCTAAATGGTAGCTTTTATCTCACTTACTTGATAGAATTTTTCACATTTCTATCACAGGTTTTTATTTTCTTTCTGCAACTTTATTTCTAAGCTTCAAATAGTACTAGAATTCTCTGCAGCTTCCTAATCATTGATTGGACTATTGTAAGTAATACTTCGTTCTCCATCATGATCCTCTGTCACTTTCCTTCCCACTTGCTGCAAATACAAATAAAAGAAGGGTCATGAGATCATTGCAATTGCTTTGCGTATGAATGAATAATGACCTCTGCAAGGTGGAGCCAAAGCTTGGGATTTGAGTATGGCAACAAATACAAGGACCTGTTAATTCCAAGGATGCCCACCAAAATGTGAACCAGAGTATGTTAAATATTGAGGATCAGCATATAGGCCAGTAAGATTCAAATAGATTTGGAAATATTTTTGAACTGAATTCTAGACCCAAGTAACTGTCACCATTATTGTTTAACATAGTCTGTAAAGTCCTGCCAGTATAATAAGATTGTATACAATAAGCGATTAAAAAATTTGTCATTATTACAAATAATATAGCTATTATATTTGTTTGAAATTGCATCTCACCTGAGAGCCCAAAAAACAGTGGCTTACACAAATTGAGAATTTATTATTCTTACTTTTGCACATAAAGAATTCTAGGGGTAGGAACTTCACTATTGATAATGAGTTTTCATGACATCATCAGCAAATGAGGCTTCTTCTAGTTTTTGTTCCATCTTTCTTGGGGTGTGATTGTTGTTTATGTTTTCAAGATAGCTACTGGAGCCCAATTATGTACCCTTGGCTAAAGGGATCAGGAGAAAGGGAAAGGGGGGAAAAAAAAAAGAAAGATCATGGCTAGGTGAGTCTGTCTTGCTATTTAAATATCTTTTCCTGGAAAGTCCATTTAAGAATTTCCACTTGTATAGACTATATCCCGTGATATCTCTACTGTTCAAGTAAGGCTGAAAGTCAGTTTTTAAAGCTGCATTGATAGATCAAATAACAAACAGTAGGGGTTTCTTAGTAAGATAGGCTAGGATGACCTCTATATAGGAAAAAATATAGCCTCTGCCACTATTATATACTAGAAAAACCAAAGATCAACTGAAAATTCTTGGAAATAATGAGAACATTTTCTGTGTTGATTATGTTTAAGACAGATGCACAAAATCCAAATACACTTTAATATGCCAGGTACACTCAGAAGTTGAAATGTAGAAACAGTAACAGGAATTACCCCCAAATAAACTATACTTAGAAATTACTCTAAAAATTTCATGATACTTTTTTGAAGCTCTTCACACAACTCTCCTGAGAAATGTAAGAAAAGATTTTAATAATTGGAAACACATGCCATATTCTTGGATGACGAATAGAATGTTTTTAAAATATCAGTTGTTTCCAAATTAATTTATTAGCTTAGTGTAAAGATAATGAAATGCCAACTTTTTTTCCCTCTTCAACTCAATTCTCAAAATTACTAGGACAGATAATAAGAACAGAATAATAAGATGTTTTTTAAGTTGTAACAAGGATAGATTTGCCCTACCAGACATGAAGTCATGTTATCACATTATAAAAACAATACAATTAGGAAAATGGCATAGTAGTGAGCAAGGTTTAGAAATCAGATCAATAGAAAAGAACAAACTGTCACAAAACAAAACACAATACATATATGTATTGTATTTATCATATCTCTGTATATAATAAAGATATCATTACAAACTACCAGAAATAAAGTAGAATTTTCAACAAAAACATGAAAAAGTGACCATTGTTGTAGTCAGAACACCCAAATTCCAGATAAATTAAAAGTATTGAAAGTAAAACACATAAACTAATAAATGAATTTTTAAAATCTAGAAAACACTGGTAATTAGCTGATCTCGCATCAGGAAGGGCTTTATGAGCCTTCTAAATGAAAATCATATCACAAGGAAAAGACTGATAAATCTGCTAGATTCAAATTTTAAAATTATCTTAATGTTAAAATAGCATAGAAAACACTTGAACATTCAGAAAGATATTTAAAATAAAAATGTCAACTAAAGAGGACATACAAACATGAACTTAAGCCCAGTCACTAGGCAATGGAGGACAAGTTACAGGGACTGGGAAGTATTTTGTTGATAGTATAGTATAACTAAGCACCAGGATTTCTAGAAAAGCCTTAATTTCAATTTATATAGGACTTAAATTTGGCAGGTTTTTACACAATATTGATAGATTTTCTCAATATTCTAACATCTATGACCTGCATGTAATTTCATCACCCTGATTACTATTATATCATGGCTTAAATCCTGTGAATTCTGATGGATCAATCCAGTAATATTTGTCCTGATGTACATATAAAATGTAAGGTATACCAACTTGTTCATTTGCTTTATAATCTCTCAAGTTGTGTTACTATGTTCTTCCCAATAGTGTTTCAGCTTAATATATTTATTGCTTTGTTGCCATTTAAGAGATTGCTACAGTTCTCATGTTTCTATTCTGCAAATGCCTATGTGAATATATTTTATTTCAACAACTATAAAATGTCTGCTTGCTACTTAGAAATCATTAGATTTTGGAAAAGAAAACTACCTTTAAATCAACTTGAATATGCATGGATCTTTAAAAGATCTGACCTTACTTAAACAAATGTTACCTTACCAAAGAAATTGATCTCGAAAAGGATCAATTATGAACATCACTAACTTCAGAAGAGAAGTCTTGTCTTTAGAAACAAACATGAAATGATTTCTTTGAATTCTAATATGTATGCCATTAGAAATATGAAATGCCTTTACCACAGAGAAGATACGGAAATGTGTGTGTGAGAGAATCGATTATGTAATAATTAGTTCCTCACTCTTTAACTTCATTAGTATTATTCATGGAATAAAAGACCTTATATTCCAGAGCTAGGTCTCTTCCCTAATTCTGTGAACTATTTTAAAGAAATAATTGCCTTTATTGTTAGGGAAAAAATTTAGGAAGACTTTTCTTGGCTCAGAGAATCACTTTATTTTGGATAATGTTAATTCAAGACCTAAACTGATGACTTTGCTGAATATATTATCTTTGAACACATTAGGAAATGAAATACTTCTTTCAGATAAGAGAACTACTTGTTGTTATAAATTATTTATCCACAATTTATCTTTACTATTATTTAAAGTGGCAAAAATTCTGATTTACCCTATTATCTTACTTGTTGAAAGTAAAGATGAGGCATGTCCACACAAACCAACATATTTAAGTGAGCAATAAAAGTTCATTTTGATCTGTGTAAACATTTGTAATTAATCAAATATGTGGAATTAAGAAAACAGATCTTTACTTACCTCATTGTTCACATATTCACAAAATTTAACAGCAGTTGAACCTCCGTTCCCTTCTTACACATTTCTAGCTTGAATAATTTTTACACAAGTATTTTAAATTTAACAGAATTTTAATAAGTTAAATTATTTTGCCTTTACAAAAATATACCTTGTTTGTAATAAAATGTCTCTCTTTTTCTTTAAAGGAAGATATTGGTACTTGTAAGTACTCATTGCTTGTGATACAGAGACAGTCAGAGCTATATGACAGTGAGTCTGAAATGATTAAATAAAAGCCCTTCCTGAGTTGCTGTAGTATGAAGACTGAGAAAGAAGGCAATTTTAGTGGGCTTGCAAAAGAAATATCATGATGTCCCTCCCTGTTTGGCCAATGTGGATGTGTTTTCCGCTTGGATCTTGTATTGGTTTGGTAGGGCTGCCATAACAAAATACTGCATGGCTTAAACAACAGAAATTTATTGTTTCACAGTTTTGGAGGCTAGAAGTCCAAGATCAAGGTGTCAGCAGGGCTGATTTATTTTGAGCCCTCTCTCTTTAGCTTATAGATACCCATCTTTGTATCTTCAACATGGTCTTTCCTCTGTGCCTGTCTGTGTTCTAAATCTTTGCTTCTTATAAGGACACCAGTCACAATGAATTAGGGCCAACCCAAATGACCTCATTTAACTTTAATTACTTCTTTAACAGCTCTATCTGCAATATAGTCACATTCTGAGGTACTAAGGGGTTAGTACTTCAACATAAGAATTTTGGAGTGACATAACTCAGCTCATAACATACCTCAAGCAAGAAATGAATCTTTCTGCCAAAGGAATTTAAACATCTCTATCATCATCACAGTAGGCAAAACTATGATGATGATGATGATGATGATGATGATGATAATGCTGACTAGGGAAGACAGAATATAGCTTGTAATCAACACAAACAGTTAATGAAAGCTGAAATTAAAGACTGCAGTAATACTTAGCCATTTTTTCAGTTGAAGAAGCTGGCAGCCACCATTTTGGATAACATATCACAAGGAAGGAAACTGATACGATCAGTTCTACTAACTTAAGGTGTGAGTGCCATTGTACTGAGTTATTTGTCTGCATTACAGAATGCCCAAATGGCCCCAGAAGACCAAGTATAAAATAATTAGGTGGCAAGTGCTCTGGCCTTCCAAAGTGGAGTGGTGCTATACACTTATGCCAGGCATACAAATGAAAAGGGCGAATCTCAATTTTGTAATTCTTGGTTCAGCAGCTACCTCAACCTCAAAGGTTGAGCTTGGGAGTTGGAAGATTTTTTTCAGGAGTGGCTTATACTAGTTTAAAAAGGGGTAGGAGGGATTGTGCTTCACCTCATTTCAAGTCACGGGTGATAGTCTTGATTTATGCTGCCTACAGTTCAGGAGCATAGTGAACTGGTATTAAATGCATATCTAAACACTTTCCCCTCATATTTTCCCCTCAAAAAGTTTAGAGGCAAGAGGCTGATGAAAGTGGCCAATAGCAGCAGAACAGAGTGCTGCATTAGGACAAGAACTGCATTCTGACTCCCAACACAATAGACCAAGACTGTATGTTTCTTGTTGACCAAATCAGGGCCACATGCACAAGAGAAAGCTGGCTGTGGGCTGAACTTAGACATGATCTAAAGACATAGGACATCTTAAGTAATGGGAAAGAACCCAGAGACCATAACATTACTCCATGAAAGAAAGTGATAGCTTGAAATATCTCCCTGGTCCAGAATGTACTGTGACCCTCCTGACAGTACTAGCCATATATGACCTTCCTATTACCATAATGTGCAAGTTAGGAAAGAAGAGAAACTTAAACTCAAAATATAATTCAGAGTTCTGACTATTATATGTAATGGATATTTTAATTATATAAATGAGATGAGGCTCATAACTAAAAGTGAACAGAGAGCTTTTATTTTCTGAATCTGGAGGTAAGTTTCAAGGCCTGCCCAAGATTTCACTCAGTGACAGCAAAGAACCAGGCTTAAAGGGTGGATTTGAATGAGCACTGAGAAGGAAAGAGTAATATTGGTTTCTGAATTACATATAAGTCTTATTTGTTTAATTAATCCTTAAATACAATTAAATTCTGCTCAAGTCTCTAGAATTATAGAAGTAGTTGTGTAGGGCTCCCTTCTTGCCTGATTGTCCAAGAAACCTCAAGGGCTTTCAAAATGTGAGAAGTCAGTCCACCTTCCACATTGTTATGAATTCACTTTGTTGTGTTTTTCTGAGTTCTCGTCACAACTTCTACATGTTGCCATAGGTGAGCCTTCGTTATCTTCAGTGCATGAAATCTGTCTAGGCTCTAGTTCCCAGGAGAAGCTAGCATGATCTTTTGAAAATAAAGAATTGTACCTTGTTTATGCTAGGTTCCCCTAGTGATAGTGTCAGTTAGATTGCAACCTTGGGTCTTCTGAGGTTTTTAACAACATACATAGACATCATCTTTATAAGCCCTGCCAACTTTTATGTGCTATACCAGAGAGTCCACCAAGATGCCTTAACTGATGCCATTCATCCCAAGAGATCAGACAAGGTTTCACTTGGCTACCATTCAAGGATGGCATTCAGTACCGCTGATTCCTCTCTGTAGAGGCACAGTCATATCAGACCTGCCCAACCTTTCCCATCCCCACTCACTGCTGGGGAAAGATGCAGAATGACATGCTCTCTTGGTCCTCAACAAGGACTCTACTACATCAGCTTTTTAAGAACTGGCACTTGATTTCTTTCCTTTCAACAAATAAGTTTGCAAATTGTAATAAGCTCCTTAAAATAATAAATACACATCCTATTACAAACAGAAAACTATAAGCTGTAACAGAAGTGATGCCTTGAAACTTTTATAGAGAAATCCATTCCAGATCAGAATAGAGAGAACGATTTTAACACCGGTTAAGGATCATCAAGTTTCCTTACTGAGAAAGTGAAAATGGATTGGAGAATTTTCTAAGTATCACACACACACACACACACAACTATGGCATAGTACTCTAAACTGTGAGCTTTTCTCATGACATGACTATAATCCATTCAATTTCAGTAAATCCTTTTATCATCTTTGTAAAGTTAAAAAATCATTGATTTCGATGGAATTTCTCTGTTAGCATCAAACGTTTGTACCTTAAATGGGAAAAAACAGGGAAACAATAGATATTATAGAATAATGTCTTCAGGAGGTTAAATTCCACCTGGTGTCAACATAATAGAGGAATACTTTTCATGGTTATAACTGTATATTTTAAACTAGAGAGCTCAGCTATGACTGGCAGATGAGTTTTTCCCCTGAAGCAAATATATTTGTAAAAATATTAAAAATGCTAGGGAAGGTAGACAGCTATCTAAATTTGCATCCCATTTGATATTAAATACTTAAGAAAGATGGGATGAATTAGCACTAAGATCTAATTGATCTTGATTAAACACATGAAAGTCTTCACCATTGATAAAATTGATTTGAGGAGTTAGAACCAGGACCAGTACATAAAAATACTGGTAAGGAATATTCTCTAAACAACAATTACCTTTCCAGCCCCTGTGGTAGTTGCCGTATTATAATAAACTCAACTTGAGAATTAGGAGTAAAGAAAACAGAAACTAACTAAGCAAAAGTGAACGTGAACAATTTATAAGGAAACTATTGGGGTTGGAGTGCCTGAAGTGCATCTTGGGTATTACATAGACAACAGGATTTTCTTTGTTTATTAGAATTCTCATAGCTTTTAAAAGGAAACAAAATATTAAAGTTTAGATAGGAAAAAACCTAAGAAGAAGTTGTATCATGTTCTCTTCTCTACATTTTCAGATACATTCCAGAAACACATGACAACCAAAACAACAAAACACATTTACCAAATGTCAATGTTCCTTACACCGTAGACACTGAGGTAGAGAAAATAATAAACAGGTAAAGCAGGATATATTAGAAGACAATATCTAAAAGGGGAAGTAAGCAAATAGAACAGTATTCTTGAAATATTGCATGCCATGCTCACATTTTTTTCTTTATTCAAAATTTTTATGCACTGAGAACCTCTTATAAAATTCATCACATTATTTTTGTGATGGCGACAGCAGAACAGCAATCACGTGATCGCATTTTGACAGACGTCACTAGCACACAAATAGCATTAGCACACGACCCTTGGTCTAAGGCAGCCAACTATGATGTACCAGACAACACTAATCAATCAGAATTTGAGTTCCTTTTATTCTGACAAGGCTTGCTAATATAAGCCATCAAAAGTAGTTTAAAACTTGATAGTCCTGCTACCCTGTTTTTAATAGAACACGTACATACCTCGGCTGCTGTCTTTTCCTTTATTGAAAAACTGACAAAGCATTACAAAATGCATCTGCCTTAAATATTGGAGGCCAACTATAAGACATCAAGCTATGTGGTAATAAATGCATCTGTGATGATGTGCTGTGAAAAGCAATATGCATAAAACTGTCAAAAGGCCAATAAGACAACAAAACAAAACCCAAAAAACTTGAAGAGCTGGACTGAAGTTAGAAAAATAATTTGCTAAGAAGGCAAGAAATGTAGTGGAAAGAAGCCTGGAGTTAGTGGTCAGGAGACCTGACTTCTAGTGTTTCCATGGGCGCTAAAACCTGAGTAATGTAGGCAAGTTTCTAAGTCTCTCCAGGCTTCACTGCACGCATTTAGAAAATAAGGAGGCAGACTGGATGCTTTCCAAGGTTCCTTCCAAAGCCAAAATCTGATTTTTTTTAAAAAGTGATTTAGAACTGTTAAAAAGAAGATAAGAAAATGCAAATTCTTGCTTAACAATTTGCAGATGAGAATAAAATTATTTTATTTTTTAACTTGTAGAAATTGTAACTGAAATACAAATGGCCACAACTCCCTATAGATATTGCTTATTTTTCTAGCATTTGACTTGATGTTTGTCATGATCTCCTTTTACAAATGAAGTATTTAGTAAATTGGGAGTTTGAAAATTGCACCTTTTGGGGAGTGATGGAAATGTTAGCTATCTTGATTGTGGTAATGGTTTCACTGGTGTACATATCTATCAAAATTCACCAAAGTATACATCTGAAATATGTGTAGTTTTCTGTGCAAGAACCATACCACAGTAAAGGTGTTTAAAAATTAATTATCTAGTACATCAAAATTACTATGAGATATTTATCAAATACTTCCATGGCCATGAAGCAAATGTGTATGGAGTTCGTAACCAGTTCTTTCCTTGGACCTAATTAATAGCCCTAAAGGAGGTTCTGTAAATACTTATGGAGCTTATATTCTGTGCAAGGAGCTGTTCTAGATTTTAATATTAAAGTGGTAAACAAGACAAACAAGACATTTGATCTGACCTATCTTACATTCTGGATGAGGGTGATAAAGAATAGATTAGTAAATTTGTAAACAGATGAAGGAATAAGATCATTTCACATGATGGTAACTTTTATGAAGAAAGTAAAATGAGCTAAGTGTATGCATTTGGGAGGTTAGTTATTTCTATCAGTTCCTAATTTCCTTTCTCATAGGGAGGTATTACGTGATTAACAGTCACCAGTTTAAAACAAATGTTCAACCTGGACAACTAGACACCTGTTCCCACACCCCACACAGAAACCAGTTTAACCCAATGGATGTAACTTCCATGTTGTCCTCCATGTCCTAGTATTTTCCATTTCTATTTAAAGCTGGAATTTAAGATATCAAAGTGGATCTCTAGGGAAAAATCTGGAGATAAAATTTACCATTTAAATTAATGTACTAGATGATGAAATATTTAACATGCATGAGGGAGGCTGATTAATATTAATTTGAAGGGTTTTTTTTTTCTTCCCATAAAGACTTGTATTGAGATGGGGTGAGTTTTGAGGTAATACTATCCCTTACTTTTTATTATTTGGATTTTCTTTATTAGATACTTTTTCTTTTGGAGATATATTATCTGAAAATGCAATATGATTAATGGAGAGGGAGGACTACTGGGTTAGGTACTCTCCTGAGTGTACCTTTAGTTTCAAGGGGAATTACCACCTTATACAATGGTGTAGAGAAAAGAAAATTATTAGTGGTCAGAACTGGAAATTGAATCCCGATTCCAAACAGTTCTAATACTACTGTTACCAAAAATAAAAATCATGATAATAAGAGCTGATATGAATAGTGTTTTAGGGAAGTGCAAGATGCTTTACACATTATTTCAGTTAGTATTTGTAACAACCCATGAAGGTAAGGACAGTTGTCCCTTGGTATCTGTAGGGGAATTGGTTCCAGGCCCCCTGCGGATACTCAAATCCAGTTGCTCAAATCTCTTGCATAAAAATGGTGTAGTGGAGTTGGAAATCCATATCCGTGGACATGGAACCCCAGCATATGGGAGGACCAACTGTATTATTATCAGCACAGAGAGATTAAGTAATATGTTCAAGTTGAGAGTTGTCATTTAAATGTAAAATTTTAACTTAAATCCTTTTGTTCTTAGCCACTATGTGTGACAGTGTTACTTAGTTTGCTTTAGAGTCGTAGATTTAGTTTCCTCATGTGAAATAGGAATAATAGTGTTTCTCTACCCTCATATATGAAAATTTTATATATATTTATACAGACGTATCTATCTCTATCTCTCTTTTGCTATCTCTGTCTCTGTCTCTATCTCACCATTTAGCACAAAGCCTGACCAATGCTAGGTTCTTAGTAAACACCAGCTCATCTTTTCCTTGCTTGTGCAAGGGCCTACTATCAGGTTGAATTGAGCCCAGAGAGGAAAGCAAGAAGTTGGTGTGCATCAGTGACAGATACTTTTGGTTTAGTTTAGGTTTGACAAATTCAGTGAATTTACTTAAGACAAAGCTCTGATCCTTTCTGATTCCTCACACAATGGCTAGAGGATAAAAATGTCATTACCAGCCATTCATGAATTCCTACACATTCATAACTTTTAATTCATACTGATCACAATGCGAAAGTGTTACCATTTCCTTTTTATAGATAAAGAGATTGAGGGTTAAAGAGGTGAAATGATTTGTCTTATGTCACACAGATAGTGACAGTAAGTGTTGTGTTTGTGTAACTACAGGCTTGTGATTTTTTTTTGTAAATCAGATCACCTCTGTGGCAGACAGATTCTAGGGTAGCCCCCATGATTCCTGCCCTCTAATGTTCATGTCCCTTGAGTGTAGGTGGGACCTGTGATTTGCTACTAGTCAATAGAATATGGCAAAGGTTAAGGAATTTTGCAGATGTAGTTAAGGCCCTAAATCAGTTGATGTTGCATTAATCAAAAGAGAGATAATCTTGAGTGGGCCTGACTTAGTCATATAAAAATGCTTAAAATGACTAGGCTCTCCTGGGAGTGAAAGATTCTCCTTGAGAACTTCATGAAGTAAGCATCCATGTTAGAGAAGCCTATATGGCAAGGACCTGTGGACATCATCTAGGACCTGAGTTCAGCCTCTAACCAACAGTCAGGAAAAAGCTGAGGCCCTCAACTCATACGGCTGCAAGGAAAAATAGCTTGCAGGTGGATTCTTCACCAATCAAGCCTCCAGATGAGGACATAGTCTTGCAGAAACATTGATATGTAGCCATGTGAAATGCTGACTAGAGGACTGATCTAAACTGTGCCCAGGTTCCCAGGCTATAGGAATTGTGAGATAATGATGTATGTTGTTTTATGATGCTACGTTTGCAGCAATTTGTTATGAAGGAATAGAAAACTAGTGCAAAATTGAAAGTATTCAACTATTATTTGTAGAGTATTTTTCATGTGTAAAGTACTGTGCCATCTTAAATTCAAATAAGGCTATTTTCTAGAATTCTTGTCCTCAAGAAAATCATAGCTACACTAGTAGAATCATGTAAGCATTTGGGACCCTTTGGCTTCTTCTAGGACATTTTTTTTTAGCCTTTATTCACAGTCCTTAGTTAATCAAAATGTGACAGCCTGTAGTAGTATTTATTTCCTGAATTCTGGCAAGGATTGGTCTAAGGAAACTATTGTCAAATACAGGGATATTAACTTGGATATGAGTTCTTTCCTAAGATCATATGAAAACGTGATATGCAAAGATAGCCAAATTAAATAGATATTTTTATGATAACTCCAGGTTTGGTTCTATTTGAAGATTATGGATTCTGGGCTAAAGTATCTCTTGAATTCCTTTTTACTTTAAAAAGATATATCAATATTTATGACTGTGGTAAGTCCTATTATCCTTTGAATTTAAACAATATAGTCCATAAGTTAAGGGAATAAAAACAAATTATAAAAATATAATTTACACAGTTATACTAGAAGGAATGTTCTTTGAATTCCAATCATGGAAATCTTGGGGGAAAGGAGATTTTCTTATTCAGTTCAAAAGCATACAAAATTATATAAGTGTGTTCTTATTGTGATCTAATTTGTGCTTCTTAACTACCATAGGATTTTCAACATTGGCTTTCATTCAAGTTTGTTTGCATACTATAAAAATCAATTAAGCTGCATAGGTCATTCTTATGTTGTAAGGCATATCAATTTAAACTCTAGAGGAAACCTTCTAATTCCTGTATAGGAGTGATTTTGGATCATGGGTTTCAAGCAAGAATGACAGAAGATATTTCCTTATACTTTGTTGACCTCAAAACAAATAGCTTTTATAGGAGATATCCTATGTTTTGGTATTTTCTGAAATCTAGGTACCATCCAGATAATATTAAACATCAGGATGCTTAAATTGTTTACAAATTAAGCATGCTAACGTAAAAAAAAGTGAATCAGCATGATAAATTATCAATAAGGTGAATATTTTGAAATGAAATTATGCAAAAGTGGTTACCCTAAATACAAGATCTCAGAATAAGTAAGATTGGGATTAATTATAGTAAACAGAAGAACAGGTTTAAATTTTGTCTTCTTTTAAATCTAACTTTTCTTTTAATTCCTACCTTATGTATTCTTAAAAAACAAACAAGCAAAAACAACCTTCATGGGATATCTTACATTAGGGAAAAATATGCTTCCTTAATCTTAATTTCTCAGAGAAAACTCTTTTTCCCCACTTCTTTGCTCGATTTGCATTAAAAATACAAAGCAAAAGAAGAAAAAACATTTTACTCTTAGAAAACCTAAGAAACTGGTAGAAAGCTTTGAAATAGCAATGTAAAGTTTTGTTCTATCAAGCCAATCTTAAAGCAAAACACAAACACATACAAATAAAAAAATACATTAAAAAAAAAAAAAGACCCTATCCATCAGTAGGTCCTGTTCTCTTTTTTTCTGAGTCTGTCACTCCTGCTAGAAGTAGCTGCTAAGCTTGATTTCCTCCATTAATGAGATCTGTTCAAGAAGACTGTAATTTTCCCAGTAACACTCTTGGAGAGCTTTATAACTCAACAACCCCATGCTTCAAAATCTCAAAAGTTGCAGTCCATGTGTACAAACATGTACCATCAAGAGATTTCATATCCCATCAGTTCTCCTAGTAGTAGTAGTATCTGTATTCTCTGTTAATATATCACACAGAATGAAATAAAGGAAAATAAAGGGAGCATTGAAGTAAATATCCTTTCCCTTTCAGTTTATCTTCATTCAAAAAGCCTCTCTTTCTGTGAAAAATACATAAGAGAAAATATGATTGTTTGGCTGCTATCTGCATTTCATTATCTTTTCAAGTTTTTATTTTTTGCTTGCTTTATCTTTTTTTTAAATCATTATGGAAGTCTTTCTCTGGGTCTCTGAGTTACTGTGTTTAGCCAGTTAAATCAATAAAACCTTTTATTTGAAGAGAGAATTGCATTACAGTATTGTCAATAATGAATGGTTATTGCAAGAAGGGGCTCAGAGAAAATAATTAAGAGGTGGAAATCTCTTAAGAAACGTTTGCAAACCAATTGTAGATGTAATCTATTTATGTAAATGATGGGTTTACATTTGTATAGCACCTTTCATCCAAATAGATTACTAGGTACTTAACAACTGTGACTATTATATTCATGAATGCATGGTGTGTTCTTTCCTTTCTGTTAAGTTATTTTCATGATGCAATATTGGATCTGTTTAATAAAGTTTGGTAGGGTTTATTTACGCAAGAAATACAAAAGAATGGATGATCCATTTGAGAAAATTAAATTATATCATCATGGTTTAATATGCACATCTCTGAAACTTTTGTATCTGCAAAGGCTATAACTCAGTTTAGGGGACAAAAATAACTGCCTTGCCTCTGTTATAGCTCCTGTCTTGTAATCTGACTTGACATATTTACCTACTACCACTACCTCACCTTTTTTTCCCTTCAAGAACAATTCCCTTCACTCAACATTGCTGGATCAGAAGTGTGAGAACTTCTATTTGATATGTTATTGTAACTTTCTCCTCCCCCAAATGCTGTTGTTTCCAGTTATTTGGCAGCGTGGGGTGGGGGTGCTCTTGTCCTATAGCTTAAAAACCCAGCTTTTCTAAAATCCCACTTTGGTCCTTCATCCTCCCTATTAGTAGCATGCAAATCTCTTCGCTCATTTTCTTCAGTGAGAAAATAAATTTTTCTACAGTTGTCAAACATAGAAACTTACATAGTGGCTGTGCATTCAAACCAAGGTGGATTTTTAATGAAAAATAACTAAAATATGTTAAACCAAAAGGTAAAGACCTCAGTTCTTGTCATACCTGAGATAAGTTTATAGTCGGGAGATGGTGCGTTGTGTAGCAAAAGATTTTAAAAGATATATTTAAAAAAGGAAAAGTACGCCTCCAAGAACGGGAGGCAGGTGATCCAAGGGAGGAAAAGCTGCACCTTTTGTCTCCCCTTCTCTTACACCCTTGCTTAGAGGTGGTCTCTTGATTGACGGCTCTTGTCCCTGGAATGCTTAGTCATGTTTGTCCCCTTTTGCACATGTCCTTACCCATGGTGTTCACAGAAAAACCCATGATGAGGGGGGCCTAAACTGCAGTTCTAATTATAATACAGTGAACATTGGGTCCTGTCCAGTTAAGTCCTTTCTGCTGCCATGCAGCTGTGGCTGTCAGGTTCTAACCAGTTTCTTGCTGACACTCATTTAGAAGTCAAGTCCTTTTATGCCGGAGGCAGGCATAATGTCGTCTTCCGGACCATCCTCCCTCTCCTCCACCTATCTGCCCGATGCCCCCACTTATCTGACTGCCCAGAAAATGTATGTCATTGCTGTGTGGACATCAACTAGTGGCAAATGAGATTGGGGAAATAAACTGAAAATATGTGAAAGAGGTGTATTATTCAGAGGATGATTTGTTCAGAACAGTGGGAGAAAGCATGAAGAAATAAGTGCTGCCTCTCTAAAAAGAATATTAAGAGAAGAGAAGTTACTGAAATGTTCTCTGGGATAAACCAGTAAACGAAGTGTGGAAACTAATTGGATTCTCAAAAACTGACCCCAGCAGCATTTTTGTTTGAGTATTGACAGAGTGAGAGTAGAGTATGCAGTGGCCTGGTCACTGAGAGCTGGCTGTCTTCTGGACACTGTGGATAAAAACGGGAGCAGAGCACAGCATTTGCTTCTGATTAATTAGAGCATTTGAGTTTATATGGCTAATTGCAACAATAAAGAAAATGAAGAGAAGTTCTTTATGGTTTGCAGTCACACAAAATAAAAGCCTATTACCAAGGATTAGACAAGGAGAGGTAAATAGTACTGTCATTTTCCTGGCTAATTTATAGTGTGTGACTTTAAATATATTTTGATAGCAGTGCCAGCAGACCTTCATTTCTCAGCGTGGAACCTTCTCTAAGGCAGAGTAATAAACAAAATTCTCAGGGCAGGTACATGCCTATTTTATATCTTTCTGACTTTAAAAATTAATTGGCTCTTAAAGCATGACATTGGATATATCTCCTTACCAGAGTAGTTGAAAGGAATGATTTAAGGATAACTTGAAATTACAAAGGGCTTCACAAATTAAGTTAATTCTTCCTTGCAATAGCCTTTCTAGGTGGAAAAATATTGTCCTCCTATAAATGGCAGTTAAAATGGTAGTTAAAATAAATAAGTTAACATAGAAAAAAAAATCAGGATTCACATTATATTGGCCTTATAGCCTGATGATAAAAATCTCTTCTCTGTTAAAAGTCATGCCCTTTAGGGTTACAGCTTTCTCAGGGCATGTGTCTTTTTACACCATCATCATCACCGTCATCAACAACAACATTATTATCCTCAACATTTTCATTCCAATTACAACACTAGTCCCATTAGCATTTCATGCTGAAATATTCTTAATAACTCTCTCCGGATACTGGATGCTGACAGTCTGTGACAGGCTACTTCTAAATAGCTGCAGTTCAGGCTTTCTCTGTTCTGGTCTATGTGTGAAAACACAGTAGAAAAAGAGAGGTCTGGAAGGCAAAAGGACCACCATTCCTTTGAGATGTCTTACCGAAGCTGAGCTAGGGAAGCAGTAGGTAAAATAGCTCCTTGTTGACCTCTGCACTTTATCTTCTCTTCTTTACTTTTCTTGGCTCTCATTCTGGATCTGTTTTCTTACATTGTTTTGCATGAGCAATGTTAGGATTTGTCCTGAGTTCCAAGCACTATGGGATCCTTTAGCTTAGAGTCCTTTTGGTTAAAATCTGGTATAAAAAGATGCTTTTATATGAAAGCCAGATTGTATAATTTTGTTGTTCTTGCTTTTCCTTTTCTCTTATGTTTTTCAAACCGTAAGGGTCAAGTAATTTGAAACGGGGTCCTGGTGCTTATTCCAATTTAAAGAACTTTATATATGCTTACTAGGAAGAATTAGGACAAATGATTAGCTTGGTTTGCTTGTTTATTATAGAAACAGTCCTGAAAAGGATAATATTTTCCAAACAGATCAGTAGTGACGATATTGAACTAGCCTTGTGATCCTGGAAGAGTGAAAGTTAAAGAACTCCCCTAACTGTTAGAGCAGGCAGATAGCTAGATACGAGCAGAGAAAGGGGGACACAAACCAAGTGGCAGGAATTGGCAGAAAGGAGGGGCACAGGCCAAATGCAGGAAACCACACATCATGTAAGCACCAGGAGTCCCTGGGCAGAGAAAGAAAAGCAGGAATCTTTGGGCTGATAAGGGGCCACACCTTTTGGCCTGGAGACCAGCAAACAAAGGTGAGAAAAGGCAGGAATTTCCAGTGTCCGAATGTAACCTTTTGCTCATTATGCTTTCATTTCAATAAAATTAGCCTTGCAGATCAGAAGTACCCATCATACACCAACACCATGACATTTCCGATCCAGACTAAACAAGGACAAAATCCCTGCTCCCTTTGGGAAGGTGGAGGTGGGATGATAATCAGGAAATATGACCCCAAGCCCTTCCCTCCTCAGTGAATATTCTGCGCATTCATTTTTACACCCTATGTAACTAACTTGCCAAAGAAACACAGGACAGCCACTCACCTGAGCCTGCTCGTTCTCCCCTTGAGGGTGTACTATCATCCATCCTTTGATAAATCCTCACTTTATTTACCTTTTTTAACCACTACGTCTTGTCTCTGAATTCTTTCTGGGATGGGACAAGAACCTGGAACACCGGTTGCATCCGCTGATGACACAACAATTTTGTGTTCCTGAAAAGGCTTTACTTGGAAGAACCTTCCATCCCACGTGGGATGCCTCCTGGTTTACCCGTGATGAGCCAGGCACAGACTCTCCGAATGCCCCTTTTTGCCTTTGATGATTAGCTGAACAGTGTGCCTCACTGATCTATTGGAACAAAATGCTTGTTAAGCAGACTTTGGTTAAGCTTCTCTTCTGCTCTTAGGCCCGTAAACATAGACATACCCTCAGCCTGAGCAGCATACAACTTCCTTAATAGCCTCCCCTAAGCTATTTTTAAGGCATCAGGATAAAATTTTTCTTATCTACTATCTACTAACTTTCCCACCCATTTTAGCCTTATTTATTCCTTATAAAAGAAAACCCTTTTCTGGCTGACCTCTGGGACACTGGCAGATCTCAGGGTCAGAGCTTTCTTCCTCTTGCAATAGTCTCCCCCAGTCACAATACCCTTTCCCTCTCTTGCAATGTTTTTTTCTAACAAAGTCTTTCCTTAGCAATGTCCAGAGTTGTTATTTGAAATTGGTAAATAGTTAATGCTAGCATTATATTCAGCTAGTACCTTAAATATGGTGGATTAAACAAGGTAACCAATATACCTACAGTTGACTATTATCAAAGAACTAACACATAAATGACTGTGCCAATTATCAATTTATTGTCTTTCAGCTCCAAAGCTATCTTGTTTACCTTGCCTTGGGACTCTGGAGCTGGGCTCTGTAAACTCCTTTCCTAGCTGGCGGAATGTTAAACTTCATCAGTAGAGGGCACTGGAGTGACTCCGTAAGCTGATAGCAGTAGGAAGACACTTCCTTTCCAGGGTCAAAGTCTCCATTTATGTAATTGAGCCTGAGACTCCAGGGGGCCTTGCAGACAAGCTCAGCTGTGCCCTCAGGCCATGTTCTCCTCACCAGCAGCCTGTCTGAAGGCTCCTGTCTGCCCACGCCCCAACGGTTGGTTGCTTCTACCAACTCTTACCAGCCAAGCCCTCCAACAAGTTTTTTCATCACTGACAGGCTGTGAGTCTCTGTGGCGGCCATGCTCTCTTTGCTGAAGTTGGAATCAAGCATTGGCTGGACAGGGGTCTTTCCTGGTTTTCAGTTCCTTTACTGTTTCTCATCCTCAGTCTAGAGGTATAGTTGCCCTTTTGCACCTACTGCTTCTAGATCCATGAAAGTCTATTTTATTTAGTCTTAGAAGTTAAAACATTTTTTTTAACTGGTTAACAAATCTTCATGTTGACATTTCTCTCTTCAAATAACCAGTGAAGTTTCTGTCTCCTAACTGCCTCAACTCAGTGAGTGAGTAATCGGATTTTCTATACGTATTTCTGGTCTCAGTGTTCAGTATTAGTGACTCTAGTCTTGACCATTTCTCCAACCATATCCATCTTAGTAAAACATGCCCATGTAATAAATCATACACCCAACTGTTCTGTCTAGAAATATGGGAGTCATCCTTGACACTTGCCTTTTTCTCTCCTCTTAAATTCAATTTACCATCAAGTCCTAGAGATTCTACCTCCAAATGTATCCCAAATTGTATACTTTTCCCAATCTCTACTCTACTCCTCCATCCTACATTCCTAATAAGCTCTTAAATGGTTCCCCTTCTGGTATTGTTTCTCAGTCAGCTTTCACAATTCAGGCAGACTGATCTTTTAGAATACAAACTAGATTATGTTATTTACCTGATTAAAATATGTCAATAATTTACCATTGCACTTTGGATAAAATTAAAATTCACTCTTATAGCCTATAGGCTACTATCATGATTTAGCTCCTACCTCTTACCTCATATCACATTTGCCTTACCCCGTTTTTCTCTCTTTCTCTCTCTCTCTTTTTTTTTTTTAATAAAAAATAACATTTTAAATTTCAGGACAAATCAGAATGTTATCTTTTGGAAGCATTTAAAATGTCACTGAAATTCACCAGTGTGTTTCCAACAATACACATAATTCAACTTAAGTGACAACAATGGACAGCTTGGTCGTATGTTGGCAATGACAACTACATAATGAGTGCTTGCCTGGTTTTCAGAGATTATAAAACACCACTGATTGTAAGATACAATAGAATGTGAAAGAAAACACACCAAAACTGTGTTTTAAAACTGATGAAATGCTGTTTCTAATTGTTTTTTATTTATTTAATGTCTGCCTCTTGACTAGACTGAAAGCCATGTGGCATCTGCAGACTACTATTTGATTTCTAGAATCTTATGTACTTTCAGGCATTTAGGATGTGTTTCATAAATATCAATTAGATAAATAAACACACTCAGCATCTCTAAGTACTACGTGATAAAACTCAAGATAATTTTTTTCAGAGGGAGGGAAAATGGTGGCTGATTTTAGCCTGCATGACTATTTACATCTTGGAGACTGACCTTGGATAGCAGCTATAACCTAAGTAGGGACCACCAAGCCAGGGATTAGAGAACCAAGAAAAGAGTGTCTTTGGTCTCACTGAAGCTTAACCTCAAAAGGAGCGGAATACAGGCTTTATACACACTGGTTTTTGGGAGCTCTTTTCCTCCTGGTAATTTCTCAACAGAGTCTACAGGCTGTGACTTTAAACCTCAAAGACAAGCTACGTGTCACATGGACTACAGAGCATTAGAGCATGAGGTTTTCGCCTTCTAATTTCAGTGTTGATCGTTAGTTGGCATATTAAATCAACAGCCCAAATCATTGTTCTACTTTATTTTATTAGTTCTATTCAGGACTAAAAAAAAAAAACACTGTAGAGTTGATAACTTACTGTATTGATGTGGCCTAACCATTAGTTGGACGGCCACTTCCACCTCCCCTCTAACACATGGTTTCAAATCATGTCTGTTTTATTGGTTATATAAGCTCTGACTGTGAATGTTGATTTTAGGAGCCATTCAGCATATTCAACCACAGAGAAGTGGTGAATATTTATTGAAAAACAGATAAATAGAGAGGGGCATCTGTTTTAATGGTACTATCGATTCTTTTTGAAAGGGATAGAAGAAACTTTGAATGAGATTACTACAATCCCAAGGTCAAAGTATGTGGGGCGCTTTGTTGTAGAAAATCTGTTGGCACCAAAAGAGTATAAGAACTTTGGACATCAGAGGAATTTCAAGATGTTAGATGAATGAGGCTCAAGAAATTATTTTAACTCTGGAAAAAGCTGCAAGCACACTGGGGAAGTATCAAGGAGTACTGGAGAAACATACTTAAAAGGAGGCAAGTTCTTTGAAGACAAACTAGATCTATATGAAAGACTAAAAATCTAGATGTATTTATTTTTTGAAAAAAATACTTAAGCACTTGATATACTGTACAGAAGAAAAAAAAAAAAGACAAAAATCCCTGCCCTCTAGAGAGCTCACGTTTTAGCAGATATACTCAGAACTTATTGCTGATAAAATAGTATTAAAAGGGCAACTATATGTGAGTTATTACTAGGTTGACTAGGGTCAGAGAAACCTATCAGAAATGAAGTGGCATGACTTCATGGAGTAAACTGGAGTGATGCCCCAGAGAAAGCCTGGATCCAAAGAAGTGCACTCTTAAGAGGCTCCCTATTAAACTTCAGACATGAAATCAGTAATTAAAAGAACTTGAGTTAATCATTCATTGAGGAATGGGACACAACGTGGTAAGAAAAGAAGAAATAGGATAGATACAAAAGGAGCCTGACTTGAGAAGATAAGGATAAACTTCACATATCTTATCATTTTTAGATTAGTTTCAGTAGGACACTTACCCTTAGCCCACCAGGGAAAGGTATGTAGTTAGGACTCAGAGGAAAGACATAGGGAACATGAAATCTACTAAAGGGAAACCCAGCAGGACATTAACAGATAGAGTCTAATTAATATCTTGACCCAAAAGTAAAGTGAAAAAAGAAAAAGGTAAAAAAGTACACTTAGGAGAGAGGAAAAGGGACAGACAATTTAAGAGTAAAATCTGCTGAGCCTGCCTGAAAGAAGAAACAGAAGAAAACAGAACACCAGAGGGAAATCCCATTAAAGGAGAAAAACATACTTGGTAAAACAAAATGTTTCTGCTACTGTTGAGTACAATTACTCAGGTTATGGAAAATGCGAAGTTTGTGAAAAGGACAATTTTGAGGTAGATTTATGGTCTGCTGCAGAATTTCAAGGCATGTGTTTCGAAAGGATCAGCTGTACTTTTGATTCAAGATTCTGCTGAGGATAATTCTCCAGCTGGGGGAAAAAATGTGGTGTGAGGCTTTGCTTTTAGTAGGCAGATTTCATAGGGCTAAGGCAATTTTCAGAGCAAGAGGCAAAAGATAAGTAAGTGGGTTAAAATGCCAGAAGTAGGAAGCTTACCAGGTAAGTCCCAGGGACTGTGGGGGTCGCCACTGCAGATGCCTGCATTTTACATGAAAATGGGTTATCATTCACCAGGAAATAAGGCAGAAAGAATAGGTTGGTCCTGCTCCACCTTCCTTCCCCACTTCCTGAGATAGAATAAAGATGGTGACATAATGAATCACTTGTTTTATTCATTGATGTTAAACTTAACAGGTTGTGCACTACATCAGTCTGCACAGCCTAGCTGGCACCCTGCTGAGGTGAAACCAAGAGGATTTTTCCTTTATTCAAACGGCATCTTGGTAGTCTGAACCTTCCTTCAGGTAATAGGAGCCTTCGACAACATTAGTATGGAGGCTGATAACACTGAAAATGTAAGATTGCTTATGGACACTTGGGAATTTCTTGTGTTCTCTTAATTTTGTGGGTATATGGCCAGTTTTGCAATAATAAGACATGTCCTTGTATTTATTAAGGGTGCTTTAAATACAACCATACATACATACAATAATAATAGTAATTTTATTGCTCACTCTTAGTATGTGCTGGGCATTGTCTTTTTAAGGTCTTTATCAATAATTTAAAATATAAGTAGATTAAGGATTTAATTAATTCAACTTTAAAGCCTAAAAGAGCTTTTTAAAAAAATTCCTGGGAAAACCAAGTCAAGAGAATAATTACCTGGGATTCCATGAGACCACTCTGGCTGAGAGTGAGCAGTGTAAGAAGTCATGGATGGTAATATGGTAATTGCAGACTTTATTTCTTGAGATTTTAGTAATTTTGAAGTAGAATTAAATTTTGGACTTTAATTTCTTCCTGGACTTTGATAAATGGGAGTGGAATGAATAGTATTTATATGTCAGACATTTAAATATTTGTGTTCTTTGAGGTGTATTTCTGCCATCATGGAGCTGATTACCAAACTACTGGTAATCTATATGTGTCCTTGGAACAAGATACAGTATTTAGGGTAAGAATTCTTTTAGGAAGCGATTTTGTTTTATTTTACTTTATTTGCCTGTGGTGTGGCCTTGAAATTAATTTTGTGGAATATTTTGACTTGACTTAATATTTTCTTGAGGCAAAAGCTAAACCCACATCCAGTGGTCCCAAGATGATATACCAAAAATAATGTATTTGTAAAAGGGCAATTATGTTAGGAAGTGGGAGTAGGACTAGCCTGAGAGAATAATGGTCTTCTCCACCCAGGAGCACAGCCACATCCCTGCTTTTAATTATTAAGGGTTAATTGTTAAGACCCATAGGTTAAGAGAATAAAATCTGGGGAGTGATAAAGTGCAACTTATTTCCTTATAAATCTATTTCCTGGAGAAATCATCTATTCCAGTTCCTGGGAGGGAACAGTATTGTGAAGTTAACTTTTGCTGCCCTCCCCACCTCCCAACTTCTTCCCTTGCTAATTGCCTAAGGCAGTTTAAGAGAAAACAAATTGATCAACATGATAATTATTGTTGAGAACTGAGTCTCAGTTGCTGCTATTTTAAGCATTTGCAATTTTGGTGTATCATTATGGTTTTTGTAAATTATTATGGATCTCTGCTTAGTTTATTTTTAGATTTCTGTCAATTTTGTACTTTTTCTAATCAATTTTAAGTCAATTATACATACATATCACTACTCATAACATAAAAAACTTGTGCCAATTTTAATACCAAACAGTAGGACATTAGTTGGAAAAGCAAGAATATCTACTCTAACATACTGAGTGGAGCAACTTTAACAAGAATGTCTTAGTTGGAACCCTTTAAAAGTTCCACGATTAATGGGATGCTTAGGTAAAATATAGTGTGCCTTAAGTAAATAAAACTTACCTAAGCATAGACTAGGCTTTGGAAATACAAACGTCAATATTTTATCTTTGGTGGTATCTGGATACATGAAAGTATCTAGATTTTTCCTTAGACTTTTTAAACTTAATTATATCTTAATTATTCTGCAGTAGTAGGTATTGCACTTATAATAAGGAATACTTAAAATTAATCTAAAAATAAAATTTACTGTAGAAGGAAAATAAGTAGGTTTGAGGGATCTTGGTGATTAAAAATTATGATCCATTATAAACCAATTATTTCACTTCTGTGGTTTGCTGTGTTTTAATTTTATGCTTAGGTGTGAAAAACACTTAGTTTGTTCCAATTAATTCCTCTCATTGGACATTTAATTTTACTTCCCAATTAAATCCATATTATTGGATATTGAAATTGTGCCAAATTATTTTCAGTTAACTCACTGGGCAGTTGCAATGTATGACTCTTTAATTGAAACTAAAGGTTTTAAATGAATTAGAATATAATTAAATATAGCTTAAAAATCTGTGATGCTTGTATCTTAGCTCTGCAGAATGCAACTTTATCTTTTTGTTATTTTAGGAATTTATGTTCCAGAGTCATGAATAATATTGATTATAGTAATAATTTTTGTATATTTGTCCCAAATCAATTGGCTTTTCGTAAAAACACTTGTGTTTAATACCGTTGACATCGCATAACTCTCCATTACTTCACTATAGCCTACTATGTTGTGCTTCTTTTTCAATATCTTTACTGTATTTCACTCAGTTGTTATTGTCTTCTGTGTCCCCCACTTCTGTTTGTCCTTTTTCATTTCCCAATTTGTTCTCTCTCTGCCTGCTGTTTCCTTTCCCTTCTTTCTCCTTATCTCTACTCTTACATTTTTACTTTCTCTCTCTTTTTTTTCTCTGGCTTTTTAATTTTCTGCTATCATGCTCTTCCCCTCGTATTTTTGTTCTTTTCCCTTCCAAATGAAGGCAGTCCTTTAATTCCTAATCGTAATTCTTTCGAATTTCCTCCACACCAGTGAATTTTAAAATGTGGTTCAAGGTTGTCTCGGGGGTCTCCCTCCTCTAATGACATATTTGTGTGAGGCCAGGTTTTTTGCATATTCTTCAGCCAAAACAACGTATCGCAGCAGATTTCACTCCGGCCAGATGAGCATATCCTAATCCTTGAAACCTGTGGATGTTTTACTTTAAGTGGACCTAAGACTTGCAGGTATGATTAGGTTAAGGATTTCAGGATGGAGAGATTATTCAGGTGGCTCCCATCTAGTCACAAGTATCTTTATTAAGATGGAGGTCAGCATCAAAGAAGTGAGGGTGGAATCGGAGGTCAGTCTGATTTGCCCAAGAGCTCAGGAATCTCGGCACCTCTAGAAGCTGGAAAAGACAAAGAATGTGTTTTCTTCCAGAGCCCAGAAAGAAAGCAACCTTGATTTGCTTCATAAGACCTGTTTCAGACTTCTGACCACCAGAACTGTAAGATGATACATTTTTATTGCTCTAAGTCACCAAGTTATTAGTAACTTGTTGTAACAGCAACAGGAAACTAACACAGGATTTGTGTTGGGGTGTCTGTGTCAGGCTGTTTGTTGAAAAGCTTTAAAAATTGTAGGTTCCTACCCTCAGAGAGTCAGTTTTTCAGATATGGAAGAGGAATTGGAAATTATTATTATTATCATTATTATTGGTTTTTCTCCCTGGTAATTTGAGATGTCACCTTCATCACATACAAGATTTTCATATGCACTTGAGTCTGTTTCTGGGCTTTCTATTCAATTACACTAGTCTGTTTTCTGTTCGTACTCCGGTACTGCACTGTTTTAATTATACAGGTCTTAAAGTATGTTTTAATTTCTGAAAGGGCTAGTCACCTCTTCCAGGTTTTCTTGTTAGTATTTTTCTGGCTATTTTTGCATATTTCTCTTTTCACTTTAGGACAAACTTTTAATCTCAGTAAATTATTTTTAAAAGTTCCCCAGCTGACTCTGGAAATCAGAGAGGTGTAAGAACTGCTGATAAAGAGCACAGATGGGAATTTAAAGGGTAGTATATTCTGACTGTTTAGGTAAAGGTAGACTGGATGTGACAGTTGCAAGTTGAAAATATCAGTAAATAATTATTTGTAATCCACATGATGATAATGATTTTTAAAATCCATGGTAGGCCAGTTGCCTTAGGAAATCTAACCTTAATAATCTGTACTGAAATTGAGTAGCCATCGCCATAGTAAGTTCCTGGGTTGATATGTGGGGAAAAATACAAAAGTTAATCCTTTTCAGTAATCTACTTGTTGTTAATTTTCTATAACTACCATCTTTTTTTGTATCTTTGAACTCTAATTTTTAAAGGACTACTGATTAATAATATTAGTTGACATTAGTTTATTTAACTTGCATGGGTAAGGAAACCATAGCAGATGTAAAGTGATTTTTAAAAAGCATAATCATCGGAGTTAAAAGGAATGCAACTCATTTAAATTAACTTTTATGCTCAAAATTCTCCAGTGGCTTCTGGTAACATTCAGAAAAACTCCAGTTTCTCAACATGGCCTGACTAGTCTGGAGCCTGGCTAACGCTCTGATTGAATGTCCCATAAATTTTCTTCCTTACTTCCCACCAACCACAAAGGCCTCCTTGCCTTCCTAAAATAAATAGTCATAAGATGTCATCAGGTTTCTCATAGTTGCTTTTCCTTCTACTTCCTATCTATGTGGTTAGCTTTTCTCTTCATTCATGCCTCTGCTCAAATGTTAATTCCTCAGATAAACTGTTATTTTTCAGAGTGTTGTGTAGCGAATGGATGGGAGAAAGCCCATTGTTGGGGAAAGGAGACCAGTTAGGAGATGATTATAGGTAGTTCAGGAAGGATATTGTGGCAATTTCATAGATACATGTACATACGCTGATGTTGAGTATAAACTGGCATGACCACCTGGGAAAACTCTTGGCAATATTTACTAAAGCCAAATATATGCATGTTTTATAACCCAGCCATTGCACTCCTAATTACCTACCCAAGAGAAATAAATGTATTGAACGTCAAAAGAGTTCAGCAGGAGTGTAATTAGCAGCTTTATTCATAAAGCTTCCAAACTGGAAATTGCCCAACAGCCCATCAATAGAAAGAATAAGTACATTGTGGTGTGTTTCCAAAGTGGAATTTTGGAATATGATTGTATTTTTTTTCATTTTGGAAAACAATAAAATTATATATAACAGCATGTATGAATCTCATAGACATGAGTGAAAGGCGCTAGCTACCAGTATCCATGTTGTATAATATCAGTTATATTAAGTACAAGAATAAGCAAAACATTATCTGTAATTATAGAATAGGTAATACATTTGGAGGTATATTCACTGGGTGGGATCTGAGGGAGTCTGTAGAGGTGCTAGAAATGTTCTATATCTTGATTTAAATGGTATCTATATAGATTTATATTTTACATAATTTGTATTCACATAGATGTATACATACAATGTCTGCATATGTAGAAGTCAGTCATGCTGTAAATTTAAGATCTGTACACTTTACCATATATAAATAATACATTTTAAAAGGTAAATTAAACAGACTATCTGGGCTTGGATCAGTGTGATTTTTGATGAGATGCTGCAGTCCAGGATGTATTTTGGAGATAGAGTTAACAATATTTGCTGAAGGGGAGTCTGTAAGAGAAAGAGAGCCATTGAAAAGGATTCCATTGATTTTTGTTTTTTGAATGAGCACATTCATGAGCTGAAATGGGGACGATTTTAGAGGAGCAAAGGAGATTCAAGGACGTCATTGTCTTTTGCTTGTAATAAATACACATTTCTGTTAAACACACTCACACATACATGAAAGCAGAATATATAAAGTGGTATAAATGGTTAAAACTAAATACTATACATGTTAAAAAGATAGAAGAATAAGTACACTCCTCATCCAGACGGCTGTTACTGAGTTGCAATTGGCACATCAGTTTTGCTTGTTTGTTTTTGATGTTTTTTTGTTGGGTTAGAGTATAAGGTTTATTTATTTATTTAATGCAGGTACTGGGGATTGAACCCAGGACCTTGTGCATGCTAAGCATGTGTTCTACTGCTGAGCTATACTCACCCCCTACATCAGGTTTTTAATGATTAACTAGAGCCAAGAATAATTTCAGCTATTAGGCTAGTTTCAAGAATGAAAATAACTTACAAGTACTATAGAGCTTTGCTAATGGGGAGTCTTCACAGGAGCATGTCTAATAGAGCCTTCTTCACAAAGAATTTCTATGCTGTCAAATAGAGTAGCCACTAGATAGGTGTGTCTACCGAGTACATGTAATGTAGCTAGTGCAAATAAAGAATATAATTTTTAATGTTATTAAAGTTTAGTTAACTTAAATTTTTGTTTAAAGTGACACAGACCTAATGACTACGTACTATCATTATAACCTCAAAAATCTTATTCAGACTTCTTTGTTAAAAATTATAGTGTAGTATCGAAGGTACATGGAGTAAATTTGTCTCTATCAGGGTAACCAACCCCCTTTCTTTGGCCCATTGCTAGCTGAGCACTATACAGATAGATATGCCTGCTTGTAATGTTTATCAGCTATTTACAAGAGTCATTTACTACACCTCTTTAATGGTCTAGTGGACTTTATGATTTCCTGTAACAAAATAACTGTGAAACAATGCTAGTCCCAAGCAATCTATACCAACTTGTTCTCCAGTAACAATGCAAAGATGCAACTAAATTCTGTAAATTTAGGTTGCATGCTCTATTAGAGCTCATTAGGAATAAAAGTCAATGGCATGCCACCAGCCTTGCTTTACTGCTATTTAATCTACTTTAGTTATTCTAATCTCCTGTGCTTTACAGGAGAGACTATAAAACAAGATCTTCATCCTTTGTATGGTATTTCCTAGGTTGCTGAAGATTCTCAATTTCCAAAGGGTTCTTTATGTCTCATATTCTATCACACAATTTCTCTCATCATAAATATTTGGTGAAGACTGAATACTCAGTACTGTTCATTTATTCCTCATAGGGTGTTTGTGAATTATTTCATGGGTATGGGATTTTTGATACCAAACTAGGGGGAAAAAACTAATAAACCAAAAAATTCCCAACTTTTTGAAATATATTGTCCTTTTTTAAATAGAACAATAAAAGGGAATTATGAGAAACATTTTGGAGTTGCATATATATTTAGGGATAAGATAAAATAATTTATTATTATAGAAAATTTGAAACATATGTAATATTTAAGATAATAGTAAAAAGAATATGAAATACCCATCACCCAGTTTCAAGGAGTATCAAGACAGATGCAATTTTGTTTTATTTATAGCCCCATCCTTAGTCTCCCACATGCTTATTTTGAAGCAAATACCAGACATTATATTGGCTCATCTGTAAGCATTTCAATATGATCTTTAAAATACAAAGCCTCTTTAAAACTAATAATGACAAATCAAGTATCACATCTAAGTCATTTTAATATGATCAAATATCCAGTTAGTATTCACATTTCCTCAGTGTTTGAGAACACACAATTTGTCTGTTTAAATCAAGATCAGAATAAGGTCCATGCATATAGATGAATGGCTGATATTCCTTGAGTCTTTTTGATGAATAGGTTTAATCTCCATTTAAAATTTTTTCTTTAGAATTTTTCTATTAAAGGGACCAGGAGTTTTGTCCTGTAGAATTACCTGCAGCCTGAATTTTGCTGATTTCAGAGCATAAACCATACTCTGAGTAACACTGCCATGTTTTACTCAATGAATTTGCTGTAGATGGACTTTTGTTTGGTTTGCAGTCTCTACTGTTTTGATAATGCTGTAATAAACAGCTCCATGGATACTTGGTTTGTATTTATGCCAGTGTGTTTTTTTATAGATACCTAGACACGGAATTATAGGGTCAAAGGGCAAAGCATATGAAATTTTGCCAGACGTTGCCAAATTCTCTGCCATTCAGATTGTTCCACATTGCATTTCCACCAGCAGTATTTTAGGTTGCTTGTTTCCCTACAACTTTGCCAACAGAGTAGATTGCCGAATTTTTGGATTCTAGCCTAATAGTTGAGAAATGACATCAAAGTGGTTTTTTTTTTTTTTTGCATTTGTCTTATTATAAGTTAGGATGAATGTATAGATTAGGTAACTTTACACCGTCAAGGCATTAAGCAATGGTTTTGACTAAAAAAATTTATATATATATATATATATATATATATATATATATATATATATATATATATATATATGCAGTGGTTAGAAAAGTTAGTTTTAGAGCTGCTGGTTTATTGAGATATGAAAAGTTAAGATAACTTTAATAAAATATTGTGGAAATAACAATGTAATATAAACATTTCAATTTAATCAATTATAGTGTATGTTAAAATATTTTGTAGAATGATTTTTCACCTGATGACCATAGATAGAAAAAAATCTGATGGTACACTATATTTTTACATATAGACAAATATTTTTGCCTTGGAAAAGGTAGAACTTAGCATTTAAAAAAATTCTTGATATTTTAAGATGGCCTGTGAACTAAATTTGCAAACTTGTTAATTATCTAGTAATAGTGGATCATTTTAAAATCTAGGACATGAGAAAGCAAAGTGTTTCTCTTTTTCTCATCTCAAGAATGAAAGGCTAAATGGGCAAGATTGAGTACTTAATATACACAGTGGGCCTGAGATTTAAGAGGCCAGAGACAGAGGGGAAGCCAAGAAGTTAAAAGCACTCTCTTCCAAAAGAAATATCTTTTTGGTATTTCTTTGTATGTCTGAAAGACTTTGTTTTGTAACATTACCCTTTTCGGATTTTGCTTTGCTTCTTCTTCCCTTTTCTATGTGTGGCATGGGTAGACTGTACTTCCCCTTCATCAGGAGGTCCCATGAAAGCCTGGAGAAGCCAGGTGAGGTCTAATAGAAATCAGATACAGAATTGGCAACTTAAGGAAATTTTGTTCAAGTATGTTATAGTAAATACTAATGTAGGAGATCCCAGAGCCTGGTTTTGACCTAGGAGAGAGAAGACAGGGCTATTGGCTTGATTTACTTTAATTTGGAAACTCAGTAGGTCAAAAAGAATCCTTGAAGATCACAAGGCTGAAATATTACAGGTCACTCTGGTGTTGCTCCTTTGAAGACTTGAAAATGTATTAGGCTGCTAGCTTCGACTTTGGGTTTCCCAACTGTTGTTTCTCAACAGAAGCAAAATTAATGCCTTCCATGTGCCTGTCACATGCTTGCTTATGAACCAGCTTCTGAGGATATGAAATGACAAGACCTCTGTGCTTAAAAAGTTGTAATTTACTCAAAGAGGCAGTAAAGCACAGTAGTTAAACATGTGAATTCTGTTCTAGAACTAGACTTAAGTCTGGGTGACTTTTGGGCAAGTTATTTAACCTCACTGTGACTCAGTAACTTCATCTGAAAATTGTTACTATTAACTGACAATATTTGTGAAATGCTTAAAATAGCACCTTACGTGTAGTGAATATTTAATATTAGTCATGATTATAGTTATTTGAAACAGGCCACATCTGTGACTTGCCCCTGTAATAAATGCATCTGCTCTTCATTTTTCTAATATTCCCAGGTCAATCCCTAAGTCCAGGTGCAGAAAATCTTCCTTGATCATTCTGCTATCAGCCCAGGGACATATACTCCTATTTTTCTTGGTAGATGAAGTCAGTACTTAGTGGAATAAGCACTTTTCTAGCTATGCAGTCTTTTCTGTGCCACGAATTAGCTGTGCATCCAGAATAAATGACTTACTATCTGGAGATCTTAGCTTATTCATTTATGAAATATAGTTTATCTTTAAAGTCCATCATACCTGTGAAACATCATCATCAATGCCTAGTCTTGACACACACAAAAAATGCTTTATTTTAAGCAGCTATCTGAGAAATGAGAAAAATTGTCAAATATAGCCACATACACTCTGCCTACTGAAAATTTCACAGTCAGTTATTGCTAATTCTTGGGCTGGAAGGAAATTTTAGATCTCTAGTTTATAGTCCACTGAGCTTAAATTTAATCACAGAGTGTTTTAAGATTAAGTGCTATATTTACAGAACTAACAATTCTCCTTAGGAAACATACCCCAGTTGAGTTTGCCACACATGCCAATCTCTTCCAAACCCACAGATATGGAAGGCTGGCTGTACTCTGCCATTTTATATGAGGGACTTGAACATCCATGGATTTTGGTCCCCGCAGAGGCTTCCTGGAACCAATCCCCCGTGAATACCGAGGGATGACTGATTTAGAAAATATGCCATGATTGGTACTACTTCTCCATTTAGGGATGTGTGTGTGTGTATAAAATATGTATGTGTATATGATGTACATGTACATACAATGTACATGTATGCATGTGCTGTGTATGTTCATACACACACATACATATATGGCATACATAGAGGGATGGGTACAATGATGGCAACTCTGGGTGTGTATGTGTGTGTGGGTATGGGTGTATGTGTATCCTTAGATCATTGGAATGATTCACGTCATTGCAGATTTCTGATTTACAGTAACTTAACTTGAGTTTTAATCCTTGTAAAAATTAAGATAATTAAGTTCAAATATTTTAATTATAGTTACTTATAAAACAAATGACTCAAAATTGTATTAAGTAGTTTCTAACATGCTGTACTGAGGTAAAATACAAAGAGTTTTTGATATTAATACTAACAAACTGCTACAAAAATGAAAAATTCAAATTGTTGATAGGGGTTGATTCATGTCCATAAAAGGAGAAGTTTCCACCAGAGATGATAGGGTTTGAGGCATATGAGGCATATGGTTTGAGGATAAGAGCTCTGGAGAAGGGTTCCCTGTGCAAAACTGGCTTTGTCATTTATTAACAGTGTGACCTTGGGTACGCCATCTATTCACCTGTCAAGTACATGGAAGGGCCATGGGACAGTGCCTGGCACAGTTAATATAACCATAATTGTAATGAAATAACTGAGATCCTTCCAGGTCTCTAATTCTATGAAACAGTAATCAAATCTGTTTAAGAAAAGGTACTGAGAGTTCCTTTAGCCATATGGTACTGAAGAAGAATATGAGCTCTTAATGAAATAAACACTTCAATTCTTTTTTACCGTATGCATTTATGATGTAAAGGAAGAGCTTACATAACTTAGCTTGGAACTTGCAACAGTTGGGGGTGATTTGAGAAGGGCAATGTATTTGTTAGAGTCCTCTAGAGAAGCAGAATCCTGTTCTGAGAGGGGAAAGAGGGCAGGAGGGAGAGGAGAGCAGGATTATGAGGAACTGGCTCATGAGGTTTTGAATGTTGTGTATTTCCCCAGTCTACCATCTGTAGACTCAAGATCCCTAAAAGCCAGTGGCATAATTCAGTCTGAATCTGAAGGCCTGAAAACCAAGAGAGCTGATGTTTATAAATGCCAGTCCAAGGGCCAGAAGAGATGAGATGTGATGTCCTAGCTCAAGCAGGGGTCTAGAAAAAAGGGCAAATTCCTTCTTCCTTCACCTTTTGTTTTGTTTAGGCCCTCAATGGATTGGAGGTTGCTGACCTACATAGGAGAGGGCAGTCTATTGAATCCACAATTTCAAATGCTAATCTCACTCAGAAACACTCTCACAGACACACCCAGAAATAATGTTTAATCTGGTACACCATGGCCAGTCAAATTAACACATAAAATTAGCTGTCACAGGTGAATATGGTGATAATTGAAAGAATTGTCCCAGTTTATATTTCTAATCCTGATATATGAAGTTAAGGACTCGTGTAAAAGGCACTCATGTTTAATAGACTATTAATTTAGCTTCGCACTGACTCAGACTCAAAGAATGAGTAGCTATTTGTTAAGTCTGAACTCTTTATAAGGAGAATTTAAAACTTGAGCATCAATCAACAATATATTAAGCGAATGTACTTGGTGGAAAAGAGAAAGCCAGTGTTTAACATCTGGCCTCTCTTCTCCCCTGTGGAGAGTTTAGACAGTATTAACTTTATAAATTGCTGGGGAATCGAGATAAAACTTGATGATTTTAATGGTACTGGCTATTCTTTCCTTAAAGTAATTCAGTTAAAGTTGCCCTATGTTAATTGTCAATGAAACAATTTCTCTTTCCTCTTAAAGTTCATTCTGTATAGAGTTAAATAGGAAAAAAGTACATTCCAGATCATTTTTACAAGGCCAAAATTTTATGGCCAATGTTTGAACATTGCAAAGAATTGTGTAAGTAAAGATTATTCATTTAGACAATGTTCTCATTTCAACAATAGCTCATTTCTGATGTTTAATTACATGATGTTCCAAATGATACCATATAATTCCAGTAGAATAGGAAAGCTTTCTCAATCACTGTTTTGAATATTTCATCTAATTAGAGAACAGCGTTTTTATGTTGTGAATATAATCTAATGTTGTAGAATACAATTTCTATTTTATTATTTGGATAAAGAAGATTGGAGAGTGATCAAGAAAATGTTTGAATAAATATTTAAAATAAGTTCCAATGCTCAAATGTACTTTTTATTAATGGTAAACAGGTTATATTAGAAAGTAATGATATAAAATGCAGACACTAAAAACTTTTACCAGAGTAACAAAACTAGTGGGAAAATTAATACCAATTCCAGTAATTTATTTAAAAGAACTTTAGACCAGAAATAGACTCCTGCAAATGCTGATTTTAATGTTTAAGAAAAGTGCAATAGCAATTCAGTGGAGAAAGGCTAGTCTTTTCAACAAATGGTGCTGAAGTAATTAAACCTCTATAGACAAAAATAATAAAGGTTGATCCGTACCTCACACCTTATCCAAAAACTAACTCAAAATAGTTAACTCAAAACTCTTAAACCTTTAGAAGATAACACAGGGGAAAAACTGTAACTTGATCAAGTGTTCTTGGTCATAGCAGAAGCATGATAAGACAAAAGAAATCGATAATTAGACTTCATCAGAATTAAAACCATTTGTTCTGAGAAAGGCTGTTTAAGATTACAAGGCAAGCTACAGACAGAGAAGAGAGTTGTAAACTGTGTATCTGATGAAGATTCATATTCAGAACATACACAGACCTCTTAAAACTCAACAGTAAACAAACAAAAAACCTGCAAGCCATGCCAAATAGAAAGTGGGCAAAGAGCATAAAGAAACACTTCACTGAAAAGGGTATAAAGATGGCAAATAAGTAAATGAAAAAATGTTCAACATCACTGACCATTAGGGAAATAAAAATTTAAACCAAAATGACATACTTATTGGAAGAGCTAAAACAAAAAATAGTGACAATTGCAAATACTGATGAGGATGCAGAGAAACAATCTCTCACGCATTGCTGGTGGGACTGTAGGATCCTGAGTTCTTGTGATATTCCAAAACAAGAGATAAAATTCTTAAAATTCTTTTAGCTTAGTCAGACAACTTGGTATCTTCTCCCTGATTTACCACCATATCTTAACACAATATTTTATTTGGACATGCCTTGAGTTTAATTTCTTATGAGTTAAACATGCAAAAATTTTATATTGTATTATGTAACATTATACTATGTATTATATATAAAATATGAGTTGAGCTGTCTGTTTTAATATTACAGACAGACAGTTTTACTTAACTAAAATAACTTGTAATAATGAGTAACTATTAAAAGTGGTTAAACCATTGAATACTTATATTACCAGTGATATAGATGATGTATTCACTTAATTTCTAAACTGTTACTTAAGGTCTTAGACTAATATTTTATTGAGTTAATAATTTAACCTTTGGATACTTGAATAATTTCTAAGAAGAAAAAGATGCAAAACACTGGTCATGAGTTCTTTCTTATATCTATCCTTTATTTTTGTATATTATAGAATGGTTGTATAGTAAAAGTATATGCAATTGCCTTTAAGTGATCTACCTTAAAACTTACTAATCTGGTAGATTTATGCTTATGAAATAATATTTTTGGCTTTCTGCTTTTATTAATTTTGGAAAAATAAAATTGGCTTACTTTGGATAAAGATAGTAAGTAAGAATAAACTATATTTAGAAAACACTTGGTTCAAGAGTTACAAGAAAAATATCAATGTATTAGTTTGCTAGGGCTGCTGTAATAAGCTATTACATACTGGGTGGTTTAAATAACATAAATTTATTTTCTCACAATTCTGGAAGCAAAAGTTTCAAGATCAAGGTGTCAATAGGGATGATTTCTTCTGAGGCCTCTCCTGTTGGCTTGTAGATGGCCATCTTTTCCCTGTGTCCTCACATGATCTTTCCTCTGTGTTTATGTTCAAATCTCCTCTTCTTACAAGGACGCCATTTTTATTAGGGCCCACTCTAATGATTTATTTGTTTAATATTTGCCTTTTTAATTTCAAAATTTGCCTTTTTAATGTCAAGATTTGCCAATTTCACTTCCAAAAGAGAATTTTTTAAACTGTAAAAAGTATTCAACAGATGCAGAAATAGAAAGCATTTTGAAATTAGTTGAGGTCAATGTACTTTGACTCTGTTATCAGTTTAGCTAAAAGAATCTAGTGCTCTTATTGAATAAGAGTAGTTGATAAGTATATAAGCAAGAGGTACTCATTATGCTTGGATTTGGAGTAGATTCCAACCCATCAGTGCCCTGGCACATATTGATTACTATATATAAAGTCAAATGCAATGTCAAATCCAGATCCTCAGAGGATTCCCAAGAAAACAGTGATAGCTTAATGTAAAATTTTTTCTAGAGTAGATTGTCATTACATTAGTACTGCTGAAATGATGCATTGAGGATTTACAGTAACACCTGAAAGTTCCTTCTCACGTATATATAAATAGAATCATGGAAGCTCTTTCTGTATTAATTATTGTTATGGCCTTATAAATTTAATGAACCAAATGAAAACTGAATCTCTGTTCCACATCCCATTCTTTATCTCTAAGGGAGATAAAATCTTTTCTCATTTTCAAAGTAGAGTTTAATGTGTCCATACTTCTTAAACCACATTTAAGTAAATCATCTCAACTAATTTTAGCCATTGTCTCTCCATCTTGTACAGGAAACTCCAACAGACTTAATATTGGCATTCATCATCTAGTCAATTCCTTCACCTGCTCTTCAAACCAATCAAATTTGGCATCCTCAACATTTTCTGTCAATAAAATAAGGTGTGGAATCAGCAGATTCATTCAACGAAGACCTGTTTTTTTCTTGTCACACTGGGTCAACTAGATGCCATCTGAATTGGGTTTAGAAGACGGGAAAATATAGGTTTCTTGGCCTGAGTCTGCTAATAGTAGTGATGTGGAAGGGAGACCGAGATCATGAAGAGACTGGCAGTTGACAGCAGAGCACCGTCACTTGCTTTGGTGGTGACAATAGCTGGATTTGCTGTGGCTGAGGTATGCTGGGAGGAGTTACTTGAGAGTGTTAAAATAATAGTTATTTGATTTGAATAGATCTGTGTAGGGAAGAGCAATGCCAGAAGCAACAGCCCCAATCTGAGCCTGGCCACCATTGCTCTGCCTAGGTCCGCTCCTCTGGTGCCTGGAGCATCTCATTGGATGCCTAGTGCATGAAGGATAGCTGGCAGGGGGAGTGGGGCTGATGGGAGTGGCATTGGCAAAGTCTAATGATCTCATTTTAACCTGATTACCACTTTTAAGACCCTGTCTTTAATCATAGTCACATTTTGAGGTACTAAGGGTCAGGACTGCAATATTTGAATTTTGTGGAGACACAGTTCAGCCCATAACATTCATAATACATATATATTTATATACACAAAGATAATACACATGTACACACATAAGATGATAACTGTGCTTTTGTAAATACCCTGATATCTCATTCTATGGGCTTTTTAGATTGGTCAAAGTATATATTCCCTTGGTTTAATTTGGGTATTCTTACCCCCTGGCCTAGAAGAAAACTTAAACTCTAATCATGATCTTTTCTTAGTATTCACTATGTTGTAGGACTCAAATGTATGATCTCCAGAGTCTTAAATACTGTTATACAGCCACTGTCCCCAAACAATCATATACTGAAAAGAATGGGAAAATCTAACTTCAGAGACTGAAATGACCACAACCAGAAACTTGCTATGTACTCATGCTCCACAAAGAGTGGTCCAGTCTTGGGTTGATGATATCCCTAGATGATATTGATTTGTTGTTCAGTACAGGTGTAAGAATTACAAGGGCAGATAGAGAACTGAGGCTATATATGATAATATTACACAATTCCCCAAAAGCTCTTGTCTAGGATGGTAAGAGTGTAAACTGAAAAATGACTCCACTATTTACTTGAGGAAATTGCTGTAAACCAATTTATCCAGGCAAACAGTTTGCTCCTCTGGGCAAATAGCTCTCGTGTCAGGAAAATAAAATGATCACTGGTGTAAAAAGCTCACATGTCATATAGGTGTTTACTCATCAAAACCCACACTGTGCTATATCCACCAATTCTAAGTTATTACATCACATTCTATGCTCAATACCAATCAATTTCTTGTCTTGAACTTTGAACCTGGTCTCCCAAATTTTGTAAGTATCCATCTTTGAGTTCTCTCTTATGATATGCAGTTAGGACTGTCAAAGTGGCATTGTCTCTTAACAGTCAAAACTCTAAGAAACTTAACCTGGCTAGGATGACAGAGTTTTGATGTTCCTTTGGGGGGTATGACAGTTGATACATTTTGTACTTAAACTATAAAGGTTAATGTTACTGAATAATCTATTTGATTATATATACATATGATTTCAAGCAAGAAGTTTTTACTTCCTCAGAATTAAACTTTCGCTTTCAAAGAAACTAAGTAAAACCCCATAGAATCTATATTTTGATAGATTCAACACTTAATCCATTATATTATTTGGTTAACCTAAAAATTTGATTAAATTCTATAATTTGATGAGATAATGAAACAGTGACACTGTGCTTTGACAATCTAACCATTCCCTTTCTCTATTTTTACTTCCTGCCAAAGTTTGCCTCTCATTATAAAGAGTACAAGTGTCAGATCTCATTTTCTGGCCTCCCTTGCAGTAAAGCTAGGCCATAGTGCTGGCCAAAAAGATAAACAAGCAGAACTGTGTGCATGCGTGTGCATGTACACATTCTTCTGCTACTCTCCTTGATTAAAAAAAAAATAGTGCTATGAGGATAGAACCTTAACTTACTTTCTTTGGGTGTTGTTGTTCAAGCATGTGATACAAAGACATGCAACGTCAATCTTGGAACCACAAAGCCACAGCCTGAAAACAGCATCCAGCTCCGTGTCTTAGTGACATTGAAACATGGAACCAACCTTTATACTACCTACCTTTAGACTTGTTATTTACAATAAATACTTATTTAATTGTTTGAATAGTTTATTCCATAACTTACAGCCAACAGCATCTCTGATTCAAATATTGGACCCATTAATTTTTTTCTGAGTAATAGGTTATTTGCTAAAAACAATCTCTATTGTTTTGGGTGGTAAATTAAGGGTCTGCCCATAGTACATTGCATTACAAAGTAATAATTGTCCCGTAATCACAACATAGGAAAATAATATTTTGAGTTGTTAGGAATATGAATGGATCCATTAATTAGTTTTTAGTGTTGTAGGTTTTATTTTGTTTTTTGCCTTTTTCTGATCATTTGCATAGGAAACTCAGAGGAAAGTAGACATTTGTGTCCATTTCAACCTCTTAGAAGGAAATCTCATAGCTTTTATTTCTAAAATTTTGTATTTGGGAGTTTTCTTAAGAAAACATGGTAAGTATTCAGATAAGTTAAAAGCACTGAAGCATTACCACATTATTTTCAGTCCTCTGTGAGTACTTTTCTTTTTTCCTATTTTTCCCTTTATGTATTTGAGCAGATTTGGATTTGAGCAGATCTTTCACCTTGATGAAGGGTAGACAAAATGGGTTTTTGCTTATGATTGTGTCCTTCAAATAAAGGAAAGTGTTCTGACCCATTTTTGTAAATGATAGCAATGATAGCATTCAATCCTAACTCCATGACTCCATGTAGGACAGGTTTAATGAGCTGGCCTATCTCTTTTTGTTATTAGCAGCATTATACACTGAGCTATACTGAATACTTTTCATTGCATTATATGGAAAAAAAATTTCACTAGTCTTTGTAAGCTTTGCAATTTATTTTTGCATTTAAATTTGAAATTTAAATGCATACATGGATATAAGTAGAACTAATTTGAAAATATAGTCACAATTTATATTTTTAAATGTTTTCTTTAAGCAGAGGGGAAATCTTAACTATCTGTAATTACTAAGGGTACTTCAAGCTTAATAAAGGGGCATTGTCTAAGAATGGCTCAGAAGAGTCTGTATTTTGTATTTTCTTAACAATTATCCAGTGTATTTTTAAGTATTTTTATTTGGCCTGTGAATGCATACAAATATGTGACCACTCTTCACCGTTTGTGTGACAATTTATTTAGTTTAGAGACTTTGACTACTCTGCATATATACTTCTAGAAGGCAAAATGAGCAGACTACAGAGATCTTGTGGGGAAAAACATATTTTCCTAGTTGTTCTTGTGGGTGAATCTAACAGAGAAAGATTCTAAGATAAATAAATTCTTAAATAGTCAAATATAGTACTCTAACATTCACCTTAAAAGAAATCAACAAGAGACAAACTCCAGTCAATTGAGAGACAAACCAAAATAAAAATTGTTGTATAAAAGGACTTATAGTAAGTAACAAACAGATAAATAGATTTTAATCAATGGTTTGTAAATGTATTTATTATAAAAATGGTAACAGAGTTAATATTTTGATGTTGTATTTTTTGCTCCTGTAATTTACATTTCTATATGTTACTTATGTCCTGCTTTCTAGAAAATTCTTGAGTACCGAGGCCTCTGTGAAGGAAAAGCACATAGAAAGAGCAAACTATCAGATTTTTTATTTTGAGATTTCTCATTTTCAGATGGACTTTTGAAATTTCTGGCGTAGGTGATAGTTTGACTTCAGGGTATCTAGAGTCAAAATATATACCTTAATAATAGATTTGGGAGAAAAAATTTATGAATAACAAAGTTTCTTGCTGTAGATGCAATAAAGAAAGGGGACAAATTGGGGAAGAGAGCAAACGTTGGAAGTTTGCATACTCAACCAGGCCAAGGGCTGAGGTTTGTGATAGTAGCTTTGAGATGATGGGGCTTTGAGAACAGAGGGGAGACACCTCCTCATTTCTCAGGTGGTGCCCAGAAGGTGAACAGTCTTCTGGGGTCAGGTTACGTTGCTCTAGCATGGTGCCCTCAGGAGAATAACAATGGTAGCATGTGTTTTTGTTATAGAAAAGGTCTGATGTCAACCAAAAATGGATTTCAATGACTCCCAAGGGCAGCTTGCTCCTGATGCAGTGATGCCGTATAAAGCTGCTGCCCTCCTGAAATTCTACTCCTAGATGCCTTCATAGGGAAGAGGAAGAGTAAAGCCAGTTCTCTAACAACATATTTTAAAGTTGAAATTATTTAAAGTTGAAGTTACTGAGTTTACTTTTAAATGTCTAGATTCAGTTTTTCGCAATGGCATGAACTGGGAGTTTGAAGTATAGACTAATTCTTGTTACACAGATATTTTTACTTTATTTTATTTTATTTTTTCAGATATTTAAAAAATAACATTTTTGTGTGTATCACTTTGTTATGAGGAAACAGTAATCTGCTAAAAACTAAAACAGTAATCTGCCAAAAAATTTCAAAAACTATAATTATTGAGATGGAACTACATAAATGTAAAATGTTAATAATAAAATCCTGAATATACGCAGAAAACAAGAAGTAGCTATGAATTTCTTTGTAATTCCCAGGGAATCAGGATACTTTTTCATCTGGATGATGATTTGAGAATTATAAGTCTAAATATAAATTTAATACTTTAACATCCTTTTAAAAGTAAAAATAGTATGTATATTATATAAGAATGAAAAAATCTAAGAACACTGTGCACAGAATAAAACATGAAATGAACAAAGAGCAAGGAAGCCCCAAATACAGCAAGTACAATAGAATATAAAAGAAAAAGAAATACATCAACTTTGACAGTAAATGTAAAAAGTTAAACTTGTTTATGCAACAAAGAGTTTCTTGGAATGGGTTCCAAATCCAAATCTGTCTATGTGATACTTGCAGACATACGTTGAAGATGATACAGAAAGCTAAAATGCAAAGAATGCATAAAGCAAATCCAAAATGAAAACTAAAGAAAAAACTTTAAAAAAGCAGATGTCAGTATACTCTTAGGAGACAAAGTAGAATTTAAAATAGAAAACATTAAATTGGAAAAAGACAGCCATTCATATTTATAAAAGTACCATCCACAAATCAGCTGTATCTCTCATGAAACTGAACCACTATGCAACACATAATAGAATATAAAAATGTATAAAGGGAAAGAGAAATACTAGGAAGAGAGGCAGAAACTCTATCCTACTAAGAAATGTTACTCAGTCTTTTATGGCTTGTGGAGGTGAAATTTTAACATTGAATGTCCTATATGCCATGTACTGTTTCGAGTGCTTAGCATGCCATTTATTTAATGCTTACAAACATCTCTGTTGGTTAGGTCATATTATCCCAATTTTTCATGTAAGAAAACTAAGATAGAAATAGTTGAAATAACTTCCTTCAGGTCACACTGTTCATAGTCACGAAGTTTGAATTTGAACCTAGGCAACTGAACTCCAGAATTCACACTCCCATCCACTACATTATAAAAATCATAGGTAACATAATTAAAATTTAATAATCTCAAGTATGATCTTCAGACATTTAAATGTACCTAAGTATCAACCGATATATTTCAATAAATTAAAAAACTACTGGTTACTAGTGGGGAGAGAGAAGGTGAGGCGGGCAATATAGAGAGGGGAGTGAGAGGTACAAAGGTAGGTATAAAACTTAGGTATATTATATTTATTAGATGTAAAATAAGCTACAAGGATATATTGTACAACACAGGAAATATAGCCAGTTTTCTATAATAACTATAAATGGAGCATAACCTTTAAAAATTGAGACTCACTACATTGTATACCTGTAACACATTAAAAAAAAAAAAAGAAAGTTCCCAGGTGAGAGAGGGAGATCGAAGTAAACATACATGTAGTAAGAGCATGGGAACAGAGGTACTCTGGCCCAGCCAGGGGTGATGGACAAGGAATCAGGTGAAAGAAGAGGTCAGGGAAGGATTCCGGGGGAAGGTAGTATCAGATCAGAGTTCCTTCTTCAGAACTACACATGTGCCTGGATCTAGGAAGAGGCCTATGAAGATGAAATGAGAGGGAGCTCCTTCTGGTCCTCTAAAAAACTGACAATATTAGGAAGGAGATAGTATTAATTTAGCTGGTCCCAGTGACTATTAATTTTAGCTGTAATTGAAATCCACCTACCATTAACCTCTAGGTCTGATGGTTTAGAGTTGTCCAGGTTCCTCTCTGCTGGAGAAGGCAGTTCATTTCTCTCATGATGATAAGTTCCTTGTGCCTATATTTCTAGTTGCCATCCAGGTCTTCTGAGCTATTTATAAAGTGGTTCTCCTGCCAAAATCCCAAATTCACAAAATAAAAGCCAAATAAGAACTGTGAAATCTTTAAAGGTATCCTTCAGTTCCCAAACAAGGTTTTCTCATAGAACTGTCAGAGTTTTAAGATGACTCAGATGTTCCTCATTAATTGAAACTGTAATGATTCTATTATTCAGTCAATCAGTCAACTCGGTATTTAATGACTGCACAATACCAAGCTCTGATTTAGGCATGGAGGAGTCAATGTCCCTTCATCCACAGTGTTGCTTACAGCCTGGTTAAGAATATGAACAAATAAGCAAATTAATTCGTGGTGATGAGTGCTTTAATGACATCAGTTCAAAGTTCAAGTTTAAACCGGGTGTGTCAGGGAAGACTTTCCAGAAGAAATGATAGATAAGTTTGGACCTGAAGGAGTAGGCTAATCAAGTAAAGATGCCACAGACGCAAAGAGATGGAGGAGGGGAATGATGAAAAATGTTCTTGTTGACTGAGCATGTGAGACTGTGAGGGGCAAGAGGAAACTTGACTTGTTTCAGAGGAACTGAATATTCAGTGCAGCTGAAAAACAAAGTAAAAGAGAGGAATGCGAGAGAGGAGGCTGGAGTGGTAGCAGAGGCCCAGTCAGCGGAGGTCTAATTGATGATGTTACAGACCTTATACTGTATTGTTGAGCAGTGAGGACCCACTGCAGTATTAAAGCCGTGATTGTGTTACAGAAGTAACATAATCAGATTTGCATTTTTGAAAGCTCACTCAGGATGCTTATTGTGTGGGTGAATAGACGAGTAGAGCAAGAGGTGGACGGGGAAACCAGTGGGAGATTTTTGATCAGCAAGACCTCCTGGACTTGGGGATTGTCCTTTCCACTGATATCCAAATCTAGGTGAAGTAAAATAAGGTGAACCCCATCCCAGGTAACTCAGAGTAAGGTTACATTTTCCTCGTAGTAGTCTGTTCAGGACTGACTATTATGAGGACAATTCCTGCTTCTGGGTCAGTTCTTAATCCCTTCGTTCCGTGTCATCCCCTGGAGCTCATGATCTTTCTCTAAAGTGCTTTGCCCCAAGCACTTGAAAACAAAACAAAACAACAGAAATAGCCATTACCTGACAAAGGTTAAGAAATATTAATAAGTTACATAAATTCAACATAGTGTGATAAATTTGCCCACGTGGTGGGCATAGAGGACACGTAGGTGGGCAAGTTCACTGCACAGTCACAGTTGAGAGGAAATGAAATCTAAGTTGTGTCCAGCCCACGAAGCAGGATTCAGAGGAAGGAGAAAGTGTTGGGCAGAGGGAGTATGAATGTGTGGGGAAAAAATGGCCTGGGAAAAGCCATACAGACACAAGAAGACAGATTTTGGGAAACTGCATATAATTTAATACTGCTGGGACACTGGTGGAAGATGTGAAGTTTGAAGAGATGTTGAAAAAGATAATCAAAGTCAACCTTTTCTTTAATGGGTTTAATTCTGAAGGACCTATTAAAAATATAAGTATTACTTGCCTCCAGATAATACATATATCAAGTTTAAAAAGTAAGAGTCATCCTATAAGGATTATAAAAATAGCTGTCCCCATCTTGTTCCACCTGGAAGCTTCCACTTTATGGTGGGTTTTTTTCCCCCGACATTTGTTTCTGTATTCTAAATAGCACATGTATACCGATACTTTTTTCATTCTTTTTGAAATTTGTGAATTTGATTTTTTGGTCATGTTTAAAAACTATTTCTCCAAGTCTGGGTTGCATATCCCCCCACCTGGTCTTACAGAACTAAAGACATAAAGTTTAAATCATTTACCTAAAGTTGGAACAAATCTTTTAGGCCAGGTAACTTTCCACACAAAGCAAATGGGAGATAGTATAATAAGAACTAGGAGATCCACACCATCATTGGGTTTATTGTCTTTTTTGTGTTTGTTTGTCTTTCTGCAGGACAATAGTACCATTTGTATTTCATGATGAATCCTATATAAACTTGCAAGTAGGATATGTTGCATCTAATAATGAATTCCTTCTTAAAGGAACAAAGTATCAAAGATTTTGCACAGGAATTTATTTGAAATTAATTTTAATTTGGTGAGTTTATATAGAGTATCAGGTGTCTGGGATTAGATTCCACAGTGGAGTTCAGGAGGGTTTGAGGAATGTGCTTATATGGTTCCAACTATTTGTTACAATTTTATTTATGATTTTTAAAAAAGTTTGACATTGATATTCTGTAATGAAATAAATCTTTACCTGCTTTTCTCCCTCCCTTTCTCATATATACAAATTTACTTCCTTCTATTGTTTGAATATACTTAAAATACAATTTTTGGTTAATAGTAAAAAAAAAAAACTGTGACTATGTTTTACAACCAAGACATACCATGTACTATGATTATTTTTCTCTTTGTTTTACATCTTTTTTTTAATATACTCAATAATACATTTTAATTTGCTTAGCTTTCTGTCCACCCTATCAGTCATTTATCCCTAAGTTCTCTGATAGAATTGGAAATAACTCCTGGATGTGTTCAATGTTCAAACACATTGGATATTCTACCCATTTAACTTCCTTCTAGCAGACAGGACTCTCAGAACACTTTGTGCTGCTGCTCTAGTTTCAACTGTTTGCTCTTGAACTTGTTTCTCACATGATCGCTTTGAAAATCTTTCTTTGACCAGCATTGCATCTATTGTTTTTTGAATTCTGTACTGACTGATTCCCTCATTTTGGTGGACTACCTTCACCATTAGCTTTCTGAAGAGAATTTATGAGTTAGGGAGGAATGGCTTAGCTTCTGTTTGACTTTATCTCCTATAGGTTTAGGTTTTAGGTTTCTCTGAGTTACTAAAGCATCTTAAGAGTTTAAGTTGTGGCTTTTTCTGAGCTATTAAATCATATACTATTAGTCCGGTTTCTTTCTCGGTTTCTTGTCAGTTGTTGCTTTTCCCATTCACTTTGTTCTTGTGGCTTAATTCCTTTTTCATCCTTTTATTATTGATTTAAAGGGTTTGGTAGGCAGTCTCTGAAATGGCCTCTGGTAATCACTGCCTCCTGGCATTCATGCTGTTGTGTAACCTCCTCCCTTTAAATATGGGCTGGACCTAGTGACTGACTTCTAGAGAATAAGGTATGACATGTCTAATAGGATGTCACCTCTGAGATTAGGTTACAAAGATACCTTGACTTTGATCTTACTTTCTGTCTCTCTTGCTCTCACTCTCATTCTTGCTCTCTCATTAGCTCTGAGGGAAGCAAAAGTTTCTGTATTGTGAGCTGCCCTATATAGGAGCCCACCTGGCAAAAAGCAAAGGAGGCCTCTGGACAATAATCAGCAAGGAATGTGGGTCCTCAGTGCAGTAGGCTGGGGGCAACTGAGTTCTGCCTCATGAATGAGCTTAGAAGCAGATCCTCTCCCATTTCAAGTCTGCAGCAGCCCCACTGGTTGCTCAGATAAGCTGCACTCAAGTTTCTGACTTCTATAGACTGAAAGTATGTGTCCCTCCCACCCACCAAATTTATATGTTGAAATCTTAACTCCCAAGGTAATGGTATTAGGAGTTGGGGCCTTTGGAAGGTGATTAGATCATGAGGACAGAGCCCTCATGAGTGGTATTAGTGCCCTTAAAAAAGAAATCCCAGGGAGAGCCCTTGACCCCTTCCATCAAGTGAGGATACAGCAAAAAAGTGTACGTAAACCATGAAGCAAGCTTTCACGAGACACAGAATCTGCTGGATTTCTTGACTTCCAGAACTATGAGAAATACATTTCTGTAGTTTACCAGTTTATGTAATTTTTTTATAGCAGCCTGAATGGACTAAGATACTGACCCACAGAAACTGGGAGATAATAAATGTTTGTTGTCTTAAGCTGCTAAATTGGGATTATTTATTTCATAACCATGGGTAACAAATATAGAAAGATTTTAGTAAGGAATAGAGGTTATCACATGTGTTTGATTTGTCATGTCTGAACAAAAACCCAAAGGCTCTTCTTTAGAAGTCATGGTACGATTTTCTAAAAGAAAGTAAAATGATAGTTATTTTAAAGAGTTACTATATGGAAACCTTGTGGGGAACATACTGGAGTGAGCCAGACTGGAAGAAATGAGATATTGCAGTGATCAGATGAGAATTGATGAGGGCCCAAATTAAGTTGGTATCAGAGGATACGGAGGAGAGAAGGCAGATTTGTGAGCTATTAGTCATTGATCCAGTGTGATTGCTGAATAGATATTGTGATGAAATAAGAAGCAGATTTCTCCTGCTGGAGTCCAGTCTTGAAGGAATGCAGTGGATCATGGTTCTGTTAATTAGGATAAAGACTAGAGAAGAAGGAGCAAAAGTGGACAGGATAAGGATAAGTTTGGTTTTGGGCATTGTGAGTTTGAGATGCCCTGATAAGTCTACATGAAAATAATGGTAATGAGGATTCTCATGAAGCAGTAAGTGCTTAATTATCAGTGGGCCCTGTTTGATGCATCCTACACGAGTCATTTTGTTTGATCCCCATGACAATATTATCTAATAGTTGCTATCATTATTTCCATTTAACAATGAATAACTTGAGAGTTAGAGAGGTCAAATAAATTTCCCAAGGGCGTAGAGTGATTTTTGAGATAATAATTTAAACACAAGCCAGGCTGTTTCCATAGCTCAAGCTTCTTATCTTCACTCCACGCTGTTCTTACAGGACCAGCTCTCAAAAGGAAATAATTGGGCCTTGTCTTCAGAATTTCTGGATTTCTTTGGGTTGCCGTAAACATTTTCATACCCAGACAGTTCTGGTTCTAATTACATGACTGGGCCTACAGCCTAGAGGGAAATTACAGGCATTTAAAATTTTCTGGTGAATTATTATATTTTATGAATCAATTACATGTAAGATATGTTGTTGATAGACATGAAAAAAGACAGGCCTGGCTTTTGTGTTAAATTTAATCATTATAGTGCATGCCTCCTGGGTGATGTATCTCACATTCATTTAAATAAATTATGATAGTGACTGTTTAAATCCAGGATCTTTAGTAATAAGAGGCTATACAGGATAAAGGTCACTTTATCTTAATTATGCTATGGAAAAATTATGACCCAAGTATTATTATGTAAATATCATTGAATTTAGTTTATTTTAACTTTGCTTTACTTAAAAAAAAATACATTCTGCAAATGGCTGCTTGGATTGAATAGAAAAGTTCATTGTAATTTCTGAAATAATCATCAGTTTGGCAGAACATGTAAATTGTAAAGCTATATAGGAAAGAAAAAAAGAGATGTACTCTGGTAATTCTCTTAGGACCACTAGAAGATGATTTTTATTATTGAAATGAGTAAGTGAATGTTCATGACAACTGCAGATGCCTAAGAAGAGTGTAGGAAGATATTTAGATAATCAAAGCTATAGAGACGAATGATAAAGGCCAAGGACATTAAGGGAAGACTTGCACATAGGCATTAATTCAAAGAATTTCAATTCATCCCATGACCTCTTCTCTATACTCTTTGCATTCTGCCTTCTATTATTTTTACATCCATGTCCTGCCTGAACTCATCTCAATGTTATCATCTTATGAAGTTTGAGTGCTTCTTTTAATTCAGATTTTATTATAAAAATATTAAAATATATAGCAAAGAAATAATGCAATAAACCCCTGATACTTTTCATGTAGGCTCAGCAATTGTTAAGGTTTGCCATATAAGCGTGTGTGTGTGTGTGTGTGTGTGTGTGTGTGTGTGTGTGTGTTTTCATTCAAATTTACCCTTGAATATATCAGCCTGAATGTTTAGGAATAGGGATTCTTTAGGGTCTCTTCAATGCCAATAAAAAAGTTTGATGCAATGATTAAGAACAGAAATACTAGAGAACTAAATTTGGATCCTGACCCTGCTAACTTACTAGCTGTGTACAATTGCCTTACCTCTTATAACCCCAGTTTTGTCTTACATAAATGGGGTAAAATACTTTTCAACCTGACAGGATTACTGTAAGATCAAACAAGGGAGTATAAGCAAAATACCTCAGCCTAATGCTTCATACAAAGTGAACACTCAGTAAAAAGTGAAGTTTATAGTAGGTACTTGTCATCTCTTTCCATCCTGCCCCACTCCTCCCCTACTTCTAACTGTTCAGGCATTACATACTCACAGCCAAGAGATCAAATTAAGACTGAAAATGGAAATCTGAAGAAAAGTTTGGAGAAGGCATAATCCTGTTGGTTAACATATTTTTACTTAATTCAATATAAAACTACTCTGAAAAGGAAAAAGAATTTAACAAACTCTCGCTCGCCTACGTTGCCCTTTGCTGAGAATGAACAAATCTGAGTTTCCTTGTGCTCAAGTTAATTTTGCATTGTTTAGAAGGCTTTCAAAGATAGGCAGGGTTTGAGAACTTTTAAACAGACCACCTTCAAATGAGTTTATAGCCAGTGATCAGTGTTTGTCATTAGAAAGAAACCTTTTATTATTTGGTTATTTTTACACAGAACTTAATAAGAGTAATTGGGAGGCAGCTGGAGCCCTTTGACAGCTCTTAGAGAAAGAAGAAGGGAAGGATTACAGAAGGATTACAAGTACTATATTTAAGAGACAGAGCACCTATCTTGGGCTTGAGGCAGTGATACTGGCTTTGCTGTTGCTCAGAGTGGAAAGGTTGCTGTTCCTTTGTGAAGAGACCAGCTGAGCTGGGAAGAATAGAGAAAAGAGGGAAGAAAGAAAGTGAACATTCATAGAACACTTCTTTTAGTCAGATACTGGGCTAATGTCATGTGTGTGTTTCTCGTTTTACTTGAATCCCCACACTATCCCTAAGTAGTACTGATTGCTGTCTTTCATGAATGCAAGTGAGGATTCTAAAGATTTAAGTTACCAGATTTTTTTGCACAATGTCACACAGCTAGCAAAGAAAGCAGTTGTGATTCAGAATCAAGTTTCTGCTTCTAACGTTGGTGCTCCTTCCACTACAACGTGGGTCTCAAAGTGTGGTTGTCAGCCCAGCAGCATTGATATAACTTGTAAGATGTGCAAATTTTCAGACCCCAACCTAGAGCTACTGAATCAGAATCTCTGAGGATGAGGTCTGGCAATCTGTGTATTACACATTCTCCAGGTGATTTTGAGGCACACAAAAAAGTCAGACCCCTGGCACTATATTATCTCTGTATCCTATTATATTAGCATTTGAAAATTTGAGAAGGAAATAAGTGTTACAGATATGCTGTTTCAACTTGGAACTTGCTAATCTGATGACACTTCTCTGAAGGCATTGTAATCATAGGCTAGATCAGAAAGAGAAATAGGAGATTCCCTGGCTAGTATCTGTGAAACCACTACACAGCTGAGGTGAGGAGAATCCACTGAACTAGGACTTTCGGCAGAGGAGCCCATGTGTGGAGGGGAAAGGTGGACCATCCCCAGTCGGGAGATCATATTTTAGATATTTAGCTGACCCTCTGGGAATTGTCGATTCTAATGCTCATTAGCAAAGGATTCTTCAGAGACTACTTTGGAAAATATTTGACATACGGGGCACTGTGGTAACTGTGATTTGCAAAATGCGAAGTATTTGTTTCTTTTATTTTATCAACTTTAAGTAGAATTTGCTTCTAATCCACTGTGGCCAGCATCTTGCAAGTTGGGCCTCAGATGCCTGCCTACTACAGTATAAATACTATTTCACAAGTGCATATTGAAGGTCTACACTAGACTAGGCAGTGGATAAGCAGTATACATTTCCTATTTGGGAAGGAAGAAAGAAGAAAGACACATATATGAAAAGAATTTAAGTTTAGTGTGGCCCTAGAATCTTAGACAATGGCAGAAGGGTAATATTTTGATTTTTGATTTTGTATACTAACTCCAAACTGTAAGCTGAAGGGTTAGGCATGAAATTGTCATTTATCACAAATCAATTTACAATAAAGATGGTAAGCAGATGTGACATTATAACTGGAGGAAACAGAAGCAAAACTTAGACAATTTTACTTAAACAAATGAACAGATGCATGGAAGAAAACAAAACCAGCAAAACAAACAAACATTCAAAATCAGAATTTTTGTAGTAAAAAATGAAGTAGAAAGGAACTGTGTTCCTAAATTGAGATGTCTATTGTGGTGAAGTGTTTTTCATTAGCTTCCTTGGCAAATATGTTTGTAGGCATCTGTGATCAGTGTAAAGACTACTAGGTTCCAGCTCTGAGCTTTTCGCACATTTAGATCTCATTCATGCCTGGGTGTGGAAGGAATATTGCTACCCATTTCAAGTTTCTGGACATTTACTATTCAAGATGGCAAGTGAATGTAGCAAATCTTGGAATGTAGCCACTGTGGCCATGTTTGTGGTTTCCACACTCCCGGAGTCTTTGGACAACCAGAAAAAAATTGGCAGGACCAAGGTGGGTTCCCGCCAGTACTAGGGTTAAGCCTTGTTTGGACCAATTTTCTGAATATCTGGTTGATTCAAAATTTCCTTTTTATCACTAGTGTACAGTGTAGGGAAAATAGAGAAACAAATTAAAAAAGTTGGAAAAGAAAAGTTGTAGAGAAGCTTTCTTAGAGGTTTCCCATAAGTAGAACCGTAGAATTACAGAGCTGAATAAGTGCCTATTTAATCTCTTTTTACCATCTTTGGGCAATCTGTGTATTCGTAAGTCTCCCAGGTAATTCCAATACACATTAAAGTGTGAGAACCATGTGGATAGATTTAACGCTATTCACATATCTGCTCTTTCTCCTGTAATAGCATCTTTGCAATATTGAATTTTAAAATCTTGATTATAGCTCTCCAGCAAAATGACATTTTTGTAGAGAAATGTATAGTACACTATACATGAATGCTATAAGGCTGGACAATAGAGCAGAGAAAGTACTGAGTTTGTAGCCAAAAGATCCAAGTTTGAATCCTGCCTGGGTCATTGATTACCTCTGCTACATTGGAAAACTCATTTAATATTTCTTAAACTCAGTTTTCATGGTTGCAAAGTGGGATAATAATTACTTCTAACTCACAGTGATTGTGTTACTGATGAAAAAAATTAATGTATTCAACTGATATTTCTTGACCACCTACTGTGTATCTGGACTGGTACAGGAGCTGGAGTGAACAAGACATTGTCTTTCCCTCTAAGAAACAATAGGCAATACTAATAATATCCTTGCGTAAGCTGAGGAGAGAACCCATTCTGTGTACATAGTGATGGGCAAGAATCAGGAAGACTTCTCAAAGAGATGTTCTGTTGAGAGAAAGATGCAGATAAAGTAGGAATAAAAATTTGATAATAAAAGTGGGTGGTGGGTGGGGCCTTCTAGGTGAGGGAATAACATGAAAATATTTGGCGTCAAGAAAGAGCACTGGGTGTTAATGGTACTGCACATAGTTGTTGTGCTCACTGAGGCAAAGGTAGAGTCCTGAATGAATATGTAAATAGCAGCCAAGTCAGTAAGGGCTTTATATACCATAATGTTTGGCATGTGAAGCCAGCAGTGAGGAATTTTAAAAAGACAGTGGCATAATGGGATAGACATTTTATTAAGATCATTTGGCAATATTACAATAGGATGGGGAGGGATTCTGTCTAGGTGGTTGTTGTGATAAATGAGGCAAAAGATAGCACTGACCTAAACTAAGACATTGACAATGGATAAGGCATGAAGTAGACATTTGAAGTGATAAAGATACAGCCTAAATGTCATTTGGAAACTAATAGGATATGACTGAGAAAATGTTATATTACTACCAGTTTCCCAGACCTTGCCAACCTATCATTACAAAATTATTTTTAATACCCAGATTATCATGGGTTGAGCTCTCACTGGCCTAACTGTTAGCAATCCAACCTCTTCACAATGACTTTCACCCAAAGGAGATGTCCAGGGCGCTGCCTCATGTGTGATCAAAAATAAGTCCCTGAAGTCCTTCTGGTCTGTTGCTGTCTGTCACCTTATGATTGCCTGTTTTTCAGGTCATCTGATAGTCTGTCTTTGGACACACAGGTTTTCTACTGGATTGGTTGTTGCGTTCCCCATCTAGTCCATGGTTCAGACCTCTGCTACTATAACAGATGCATGGGACAGCATCCGATTTGGGGATGCTAATGCTACTACAAAGTGCAGCTGAGACCAGTTTTAAGAATATTTTTCAGAAGATCTAGGGAACTAGGTTCTAGGGAAATACAACACAGAAATTGATTTTTACAATATGTGGATTCCAAGTTATTTTAGGATTCCTTATCCTGCCTTCTTTCCCACTGTTCTTCATGTGGTCAGGAGTATCTGAACTCCTGAAATTTACCAGGATCTCCACATCTTGCATTCAGACTACATCTAGAGAGAGAAATAAGTGTTCCTCTCACCCTCGATTCAGGCTTGCACCCTCACTCGTGATTTATTTCTGGAGCCTGAATGATAGCATGTACATTTTCCTTTAGGAGAAACCTCATCTCCATTCCCAGTTTTATGTTTTGTTCCCATGGCCTCAACAAAACAATGTAACATAATAGTAAAACATCATTATATTTCTCAGAGTCAAGATTGTTTGGTTTTAAACATGAACAGTCTTATCCTGTGGGCTAAGAAAGCAGACATAGTTTAGTTTCCTTTTTGTCTCATTTCACCAGTGATTTAATAACTTTGGGGGTTAAAACTCATTCATGGTCCTCTTGTTGCTTATATATAAGTACTTTTGTTAACTGTAATACACTATATAAACATAAACATTAGTTTGATGTAAAAACCAAAGTCTGAATTATTTACTATAATTCAGTGAATACTAAAACAGGTTATTGCTTATACAGAGTATGATGATGTAAAGCCCTATACTTTATTGAGCTTGATTTTATAAGACACCAGAAATAACAATATCTGAAACACAATCTGTTTATGACAGCTTGCCTCACTAAGTCACCAAAATCCTAAGCAGACATGATTTTCACTGAAATTACCTGATAAATTTTCAGTAAGGTAAAATGAAAAGGAATTATAATACCTTTGTCAGACTCATTCTTATTCTTTTTATCCTTTTACAGAATGAGCATTACTCTTTTCCTGAAGCTAAAAAGAATTTGTGCATCCATTTTTCTCAAAATTAGCACCAAAAATACTTACATATCAGGGTCCTAAAGTCTGTACGGTATGAGTCACATGGTAAACATTTCTAGCTTCTAGAAACTAATCATTTAAGCAAAGTAATACTAATACAGGCAGATAAAATCATTTATTAAAAACAATCAGAAGAAAGATTAATACATCATTTGGTAAGTAAGGATATAAACACTTCAAAATGAATACAGAGGCTCTGACGTGGGAAAGAGAAAAGAAATTCCTTTATTTGGGGTTCAAATGAAAAAGCATTATCCATAAAGTCCACAGAATGTTGGAGGTGGGGGAGGACTTCCTTACACCAAAAAGCATTCCCACACCACCAGCCCCACCAGGCCCATTTTCTCCATAAAACTTAGGACGTTAGCTCTTTACCTTCAAACCTACTTGGCCGTAGCTTCCTAGTGAGTGAAACCCCTTTATTCTAGATCCGTTTTTCCTCTCTTGCCCTATTAGTTCTCAGCCCACTGAAATGATTTTCTGTCCTTTTGAGAATCTTTTTTCTGGTGCTCAACTTTCTGTTCCTATATTAAGTCACTTGGGTCCCTCTACTTCCGGTACTGATTGGCGATAACAGGTGGAAAGGAGGTTGGAAGTGGTTCTCTGACCATGGACTGGCCTCACGGGAACAAATAAGAGATGACCCAATTTTTCTCAGTGTCCAGAAAGTTCCTGCTTTCTTGTTGTCTCTATGGTATTGAAAATGATGTCTTTCTCCTTCTGTGCTCAAGAAGCGGGCAGGGAGACGGACCAAAAGCTGCTCTGCCTGCCCAGGGAGAGTTCCTTCAGTCTTTACCACTCCTGCTCTCCATAGAAGATAAAAAGGAACTCACTGGAGCGACTGCTTGCAGCCCGGCAGGGAGTTTCCCTGCCCACCTAGCTAGCTGTCTGTGGGACTCTGGAAACCTGTTATTTCTTGCTTTGCTTTATAAATTGCTACTTTATAAATTCTCCTTTGAATATACTCATTCTTCTGCCGTGGTCTTGGATTCTTAATTTGTCTTCCTTGAGATACAGTGATTACATTAAAGCTTCCTACTTGCTTCACTGAATATATTCTACCAATGAGGGCTTGTCCTGGCACAGATGAGATGGAAAATGTTCCATTGCCATCCATGCTTGAGGGAATGTAGGGCCTCTCTCAGGTTTCTACGCTCCTCATTCCCTTCCTTCTCAGTATCCACCCTGCACTACCTGTTGCATATGCCGTACTTATTGCCAGATTGAGAGGTGGTGGACATGCCTCTCTGAACTAATTTGTGAATGCATAGTAGAAAGATACACAGCTTTAGCATCCCTGGTTATGGCTTCAGACTTTACATTATAAACTAGTAAGAATTCTCTAGCTGTTCTAATATGAAACGTGGGTCTTCTTGCATTTGTCTGCTAAAATTCTTTTGTGAGACTCACTGTCCTTTTGTAACTTCTGATCCTGCATCTGCACATCACAGAATTTTTTTCTGTTACATATATAACCAAAAGCAGATGTATTTGCTGGCATATCTCCTACACATTTTTAGGTTAAAGAGTATCTTTCTCTGCATTACTCAAGACTCTTAATGCCTTGTAAATGACAGACTCCCAATCAAAATTGGCTTAAGCAAAATTAAACTTACTGGGTCTCCTAACTAGGAAGTCCAGTGGCTTCACAATGCAAACAGTGTCATTAGAACTCATTGTATCTTCCATCATTTCTTGGCTTGCTTTTACATTTTTCATTCCAAGTAGTAACAAGATGATTGTAGGATCTCCAGTTCTTACATAACCTCAGGCCTCACAGAAACGAATAGGAATATCATTTCCAGAAATGAGAGCAAAATCTTCTTCCATCTCATAAGCTCAGTTTGGGTTATATGTTTATCCCTTAACCATTACTGTGACCAGGCAAATGCAATTTGAAATTTCCAGGTTTGTCCCACAGTATTGGAAGATGGACTCAACTCTAACAGAAGCAAATGGACTGAGAAGAAAATTGGGGTATAGTTATCAGAAAGTGCTGGACAACAGAAAACAATAGATGTTCACTGTCTTCTCCCTTACCTTGTATGTAGCAGGATCCAGGAAAGAAATGGGTTGAAAAATGTAATGACCCAAATAAAAAAAAAAAAAGATGGCACCATAGGGAATATTTAGTTTAGCAAATATTTGAAAAGAAGCTAACTGGCATAGAATGGTCTTCTGGACATTAAGATTTTGAGAAAGACAAAAATGTAGCAAGAAGTTGTTGGGTGTTCAATACATGACACATTTTTAAAGCTCAGCAACTGTCCTAAGCAAAAAAGATTTCCAACATCAAGAAGGAAATGTTTGACCACGATGTAGCAATTACAGTTCTTCCAGGAGTTATCACCTTTAAATGGTCCAAACAGTCTCCTTTGTATTGACATGGGTAACATTTTAAAATGCCATTGCCTATTAACTACAGTCTATGTATTCATTAAAAAAATACCTTTGACATATACTCTAAAGTACTGCTACAAATGGTAAATCAGAAGAACAGATTGTCTACATTTTACTTTATTTAAAACAATTTTAAAATAGTTCCAGAGGGAGCAAGTAAAATATCAATAAGAAAATATATCCATTAATAAAATTTAGATTATAGAATTTTGGCAAATAAAAACCTTCCAAAGCTCAGTAATTCAGACAGACATAAAAGATAACATTTTCCCTCCATATACATATTTTTTAATAAATTATTTTCTAGCAGATGAGCAATTTTTCATCCAATGTCTGTATTTTTAACAGTGAATGTATAAACTGAGAAGAAAATTGTGACACATGGGAAGCAGTGAAATATCCTAGATTAGGGCTACCTTTCTTGATGGGAGGAACCCAAATCTTCATAATCAAGAGTGCAAAAGTTGAATTTTGAAAAGTGTTATGGCCAAGTTTATTGTGGGTTAAATTGCATGCCCCTCCAAATTAATATTTTGAAGTCCTAACCCCTAGTACCTTAGAATGTAACCATATTTGGAGATTAAGTCTTTAAAAAAGGTGATTCAATTAAAATGAAGTCTTTAGGGTGGACCCGAATCCAATATGACTGATCTTTTAAGAAGAGGAAATTTGGACACAGGGACTGACACCAGAAGAAGATCACATCTTCTCAGAAGGAGAAGGCCATCTATAGGGCAAGGAAAAAGACCTCAGGAGAACTAAATATGCTGTTATCTTGATCTCAGACTTCAGATTTATGAGATAATAAATTTCTTTCCTTTAAGCTACCTAAGCTGGTTATTTTGTTATGACAGCTCTAACAAACTAATACAAGGCTTACAAACACTGGAGTCCCTGATAGAATAATAAATAATTGATAAATATTGCCCTGATCTAGATAGTGTATCAGCATTCATTGAGTAAGCATTGCGACTGGCCCATAATAAACAAAAGGAAAATTCTGTGAGATGGAACAGTAGAGTAAATAACATCTAGAGCATGTAGAGCTTTGTTAGTTCTTGAACTTGATCCAGAAGATGATAAAAATTTATTGAAGAGAGTGACAAAATTAGACCTGCCTTTTAGGAAGTTCAGTCGATGGTAGTAAGGATGGATTAGATACGATCAAGAGTGGATTCATGGCAAACTGAAAGGAATACATTTTAGGTAAGAAATCAGCCTTCTCTCCACAAGAAGTAATGGTAATGGAAAAAAATGGAGACATTTAAGTAATATGTCAAAGTACATTAACAAGACTTAGCTAGAGGATATAAATAAGAAATGTTAGAGAGGGAGGAATCAAGGGCAATGACCAGGTTCTAATTGAAGAACTTGTTTGACATATAGCGAAATGGGAAAACTGGAATAGGAGCAAGTTTTAGGGGATGATTATACCTCTAAATTAAAGAATATTAATTACTGATAGAGTTGTTAAATGTCTTTGAGGGTGAAGAGCCAGTAAGATAGGAGAAAAAATAAGAAAATCTTTTGTTATTGAAGCTAAGGAAAGGAAGTGTTCAAAGCATTAGTTAGTGGTAAATCATGTCAGATAACACTGGGCATTTGGTGGGAGGGTCAAATGAGATGTGGCCTGAAAGATGACCATTAGATGAATTGGCATGAAGGTCTCAAGAGATACAGTGAGAAATTTCTGGCAAGAATTGAAGAGTCATAGAAGGAGAAGAAATGTAGACAAGAAAGAAGTTAACTTGGTCATTTGAACCTCTCTTTCCTTATTCTGCCTCTATGCATGTCTTTCCTATTTTCCCCCTCTCCACCTCCAAGTAAAGAAGCGTTGTTCATATGATTGGTTAGAGCCCAGGGCACTAATTGAGTTACATTTTATTGGAGTGGGGGATGATCTGCTGTGTTTTAAAGTTTAGCATTTCTGTACAGAGGCTTGTTTTTCTACTGTCAATCCTAGGTAGGATCTAAATACTAGGACAAATCATGCTGAGTCTGTATTTGTTCTCTATATTCTGACCACTGAAAATGGGTATAAGTACAGTGCCCATTCTCCAGTTCTGCTTTTTCTTATTGAGCAGAGAAGAAGAACATGGCCTCACATAGGTCTTTAGAGATAAAGCTAATTCTTCAAACTAATTTGGAGCATGTGAGTTAAGTAGGCTATCAAATTCTTGCCTACTTTTAATAAAGTGATATACTTTCTGTTGAGACCTTGCTGCAGAGAGTTAATAGATTAGGATTTAAGCAATCCTGGGTCCCTTGTTCTGAATACTATGTAATTCCAACCAAACCTTACACTTCAACTTTTAACAATGGGCAGGGGATAGAAGACAGTAACCCGGTGAGGAAATGTGATCATATGATTTTTTTAAGGTGAATATAAAGGAGGTAATAGACAGAAGAGGTTAATAATATAGGAGAAATGATGAGTAAATTATTTCTTAGTGGAATGAGATTAGGATACAGCTGGAGGGGTTGCAGACTTACTCCGTTATAAAAAGACAAAGGTTAACAAAGAACAGCTACAAATACAGGTAAGAGGTTAAGAATTGTTCAGATCTGGTAATTTCTAGTTTCTTTGTGAAATTGTAGAAAGGGTCATCCATTGAGAGTGACAAATGAAGAAGGCTTGTCAGAGGATGGAGGAGAGTAGAGAAGCTTTTTTTTTTTAAACTAAATTAATAAAAATTTTGGTGTTAAGTAAATGTAAAAAAAAAGTCATTAAACATAAGATTCTCTTGTATTTTGAAAATTAAAAGCTGTCACTTCAGTGTGTAATAGTATGCTCATTCCAGGATTTTTAAAAGAACCCAATACTTGGAATAGTCTTTTAATTCTTAGATGTTCTTAAATCTCATATAATCTTTTCATTTTTGGCCCAAGCTTTTCCCAGATGATGTCAGGACTTCTGAATAATACATTGCCAATGTTTCCCAATGTCTGGATTTAATAAAAAACATGACTGAACATCCAAATGTGCCATATATGAGTAAGTTGGGTCTAGATTTTCTTTTTTTTATTTAAAAATGTTTCTTTACTAAATTAGGTTCTATAGTATAGCTTTGGTTACATAAATATGGAAAAATATGTTCAGTGACAAATTTTGGTGTAACCCAAGGTCATAGAAAATTTAATGTAGGAAGATCTTAAGATGTATTAAATTATTTTTTTTTTTCTTTATAAGAATCAGATTAAGTATCCTTAGGGGTTGGGGGACCACTGCATTGTTTTGTAGTAACTATGACTGATATCTACATATATATATATGTATGTGTAAATGTATATATGTATATGTGTGTAAATGTGTGTACGTTAAATTAGGCCTGATATATACATATGTAAACATATATACAAATTAAATAATAATTCTGACTGCTATTGCTATCAAGTTGATTAAAAAAAGAGAAAATCTTAAATTCTGTTTTTGCTAAAGTTTGCTCAGCTTTTCCTGGGATAGTGCCACCATTTCAGGCCTGGGGCTGAACAGGAGTTAAATGGTGCATAGGCATACATTAACACGTCTCGCAAGTCCAGTATTCCTTGTTTCTCTCTTCATGCCCTCTTCCACTTTTTCTGTGCTAGGATTGAGAAGCTTTTGTTCTTTACATGGATGCCTCTCCTTCCTGATGACTTGATGGAGCATGTAGCTATTTCTATTTGATGCATCACTCTTAAAGGGCTGAAGAATAAATAAAAGAAAAAATGACTACATAATTTTTGAGCCCTGGAGAAGAGATCAATCATATTTGAGTTTATATTTGTTCATAAAGGAAAATTTTTCTTCAGACAGGGAAGGCTGTGGAGTGCTAGTAAGAAGAATGGTGGACTAACCACTGTGCCTGTAGAAACAAGGTTTTGACCAGTTTGGAAAGAGGGGACTGGAAGAGAGCATATTCTCTTCCTAAGACTAGTTGCCTGTGAATATACCATGTGGACAATGAATAGCATCAACAGATACTAGGAGAGATTAATGAATGGAGGCTGCCTCTGATAATTATTTTCTGGGCTATGAAACCACTGAGTTCTGGATCACTGGAAAGAAAAAAAACTCACAATGACTAGTAAGTGGAGGTCTGGTTTGTAGACCATATTTGTTTTGGCAAAAGAAAATGTCAGCACCTGCACATTGAGTGCTATGAGGCAATTCATATGTGTTAGCACTTACTTCATTTTAAGCAATGTTCTAAGTATTGTGGATTGAATGTTGAACAAGACAAAATTCATTCTCTTACGGAATTTATATTCTGATGGGGTAGCCAGACTGTAAGCGAATAAATGGATATATAGCATTATGTCAAGTAACAGTAAGTTGTTATGAAAAAAAAGTAAAGTAAGTATATATGTGTTGGGGAGAGTGACTATTTTAAATACTATATATACACATAAAATATATTTATAATATGTAGTATTTTTTTAAGTTGAGGTGAAGTTACACAGGGTGAAACTTGTGCTTTGAGTTTGGCAAACATAAAACCTGTGTAACTAATATCTCAGTAAAGATATTGAGTATTACGATCACCTCAAAATATTTCCACCTGTGTCTCTGCAGTCACTCTTCACCCATAAAGGCAAAGATGATCTGATTTTCATCAACATAGATTAGTTTTGCCTCCTGTTGAATTTCATACAAATGAAGTCATACTCTTGTTTTCTTCCATTGATCAGCCTAATGTTACTGAGATTTATGCAAGTTGCATATTAACATTTCATTCTTTTTTCATTGCTGAATAGTAATCCATTGATGTATATTTCAGAATTTGTTTGTCCAGTCTCATTTTGATGGGAATTTTCCAAGTAGGGTTGTTTCCAAGTAGGGGCTCTTATGAATTAAGCTGTTATGACATTCTTATATAATTCTTTTTGTAGACATATGTTTTCCATGTTTTTGGGTGAATGCTTAGAATTTGAATTATATTTAAATTTATAAGAAACTATCAAACTATTTTCCAAAGTAGTTGTATCATTTTACATTCCCACTGGGGATAGCAATGTATCAGAGCTCTTGTTTCTCCAAATCCTCTCCAACATTCATTGTTATCAGTCTTTTGAATTTAAGCCATTCTTGTGGGTGTAAAGTGATATCTCATCATGGTTTCAATTTTCATTTTCCTTAAGGCAAATGATTTTTAAACCTCATATACTTATTAACACACATTATATTTTTCTCTTGAAGTATCTGATCAAGTTCTTTGTCAATTTTTTAAGCCTTTTAGGGTTGTTTCATTATGTATTTATAAACATTCTTTATACATTCTGGATATAAATCCTTTGTGAGATACATGCATTTTCAGCATTGAGTATGTATACATTAGGTGTTTTTGTTATCATTAATTTTTCCCATTTCTCTGAGCTTTTCATTCTTTTTTTATTTTCTCCTTGTTTTTCTGCATCATTGATTTCTGTTCTTATTATTTCATTATTCCACTTAGTTTGGGTTTAATTTTCTTCTATTAATGTAGATTTTTAAATGAGAAGCTTAGCCTATTGATATTATTTAAGTTACGGTTCTGATAGAAGCATTTTAAAGCTGTAAATCCACAGGTGGTACTTTTTAAACTGCACTGTATTTAGTTGTGTTTTCACAATCATTCCGTTTGAAAAAAAATTTGCTCATATGACCCATGCCTTATTTAGCAGTGTTGTTTACTTTCAAAATATGGGTTTTTAAGATGTTTGACTGTTAACTGATTTTGAATATGTTTTAGTTATGGTCACAAAACACTATGGACATTTTCAGTCTTTTGAAATTTATTGAGACCTTTTACATAGCTCAGTATATTGTTTGTCTTGGTGAATGTTACATGTGCAGATAGAAAGTGTGTGAATGTGTATCCTGTAGTTTCGGGCTGAAGTGTTCTATAAATATTAGTTAACTCATGTTGGTTGATAATTCAGATCTTCTATATCCTTACTGAATTTTTTTGTCTAGTTGATCTACCAATTATTAGAAAATGAAAATGCTTCCAATAAAGATTTAAAATTTTTCGCTCTCTCATTAGCACTGTGAGCTTTTCCTTCAAGTATTCTGAAGCTCTATTTTTTAGGTCTGTATATTTAAAAGGTTATTTTTTCAGATGATAGTTACCTTTTATAGTCTGAAATATACTTATTTATCTCTGAAAATATTTCCTGTCTTCAAGTGTGTTTTGATATTAATGTAGCTAAACAAAATGGGTGGTATTTTTTTTGTCATACTTTTTTCTTTCTACACTTCATCTCATACTTCAAATGCATTTATTGACAACAGAATATAGTAGGGTCTTCTTTCCTTTTAATCCAATCTGACAACCTCTCAAAATAGTAGTGTTTAATAGATTTATATTTAATACAATTATTCCTATGATTGGGATTTTGATATATCACCATAGTGTTTATTTTCCATTTGTTCCATCTTTTAAAATGTAATTTTTGTTGTTTCTTCCTTCCTTTTTTTCTGTGTTCATTATTTCAAATTAACCACTCCCCCCCCCCCTTTTCTGGATTCCGTTTTAACTCGTTTAAAGCCTTTATAATTGTAACTCTTTCTTTTTTCTAGTAGTTGTTGTAGTTATTACAATGTGCATCTTTAACATACTAAAGTCTGCTTTTAGTTAACATTGTACCACTTTATGTGAAATGTAAGAACCTCATAAAAGTATAATTCCATTTATGCCTTTCAACCTTTTCTTGTTACTTTTATCATAAATTTCACTTCTGTGTGCAGTATTACCATATAAGATACTGTTATCTTTTTTTTCCATTAACCAGTCTTAAAAGAGGAAAACAATTTTCATATTTGTCTGTATATTTATATTTCCTGTATTTTTTAGTTTCATTTGATAAAATTTCTTTAGCATTTATGTTCATTTAAGGCCTTTTGGCAATGTATTTTTTTCAGTTTTTGTTTATCTCAAAATGTTTTCATTTGTATTGGGTATAGAATCCTGCATTGACACACTTAAAAGCAGTTTTTCCATTATCTTTGAAAAGGAGTCAGTCATATTTTGTATATAATGTGTTTCTCCTTTGGCTGTTTTTTTTTCTGTCTGCTTTATCATACGTCTTTGGCAATTTGCCTATGATACACCTAGGTGTGGTTTTCTTTTTATCATGCTTAGATTTTAGGATCTGTAGTTTAGAATTTCTACACAAATTTTGAAATTTTTTGACAAGTACTTCAAGTATTTTTTATCTAATTTTGTATCCCTCTTTTTAGAGATGCAAACTATATATATGGTTAGATCACTTGAGATTATCCAACAAATCACTTAGGACCTGTTATTTTTTTTTTCCCAATCTCTTTTTTTCTCTCCTTTAGAATAATTCTATGGCTCTGACTTCATGTTAACTGACCATTTCTCTTATTGTTTTCAATATGCTGCTAAATCCATCCAGTGCAGTTTTTCATCTTAGATAATGCACTTTCCATCTTTGATATTTCCTCTAGGTTCTTTTTTTTACTTTTTCCATGTTTTTGCTTAAATTATGTTTATTCATATATTCTTCTTTTCCTTTAATTTTTTTTTACAAATAATGATAATTGCTGTTCAAGATCCTGTCTATCAGGTCTAATATCTGGGTCTTCTGGCATGTTTCTCTTGGCTGCTTCCTGCCACCATCCCCCATTCATATGTTATATTTTCATTCTTTTCTGCTCTTTAGTGATTTGTTATAGGCTACATATTTTCAGTGCTGTGTTATAGGGAATTTTGCTTATTTTGTCTTCTCCTAAGGGTATTAAACTTGTTCTAGTAGGCAGTTGTTTATAGGAGGATCTTTTGGTATCATCAGAAATGACTTTATTTTTTGTGAATGATTTCATTTTTACCCTAAAGCATGCCCATTAACGTAGAAAGCATTTATCATTCTTGATGTGTGACCATCCCGGGGTTTCACTAGGTACTCAGGGAGTTCTCTGGCTGGGCCAGAACTTCAGTACTTCACAGCACTGCATGACCTCTGGTATCTTAGATCATTTCTTACTTAGTCTCTTACTTAGTGTTCTTAGTGCTCGCAGAATCTTATTCTGTTGATAAGCACCTGTCCAAAGACTTACAGTAAATCTCCACACAGATTTTTGATGTCTTCTTCTAATAATGAGATCATTGGAAGAATTTAGTTTTTTGCAACTGTAGGACTGAGGTCCCTGCTTCCTTGTTGACCATCAGCCAGGGACCACTCAACTCCTAGAAGCTGCTTATATTCCTTACCAGGTACCCACAAAAGACATTTTACAACATGGCAGTGGCTTTTCTTTTCAGCTAGAAGGACGATCTCTTTGCTTCCTCTGTGGCCAGCTAGAGAAAACTGAGGAACTCGCCTAACCAGGTCAGGTTCATCCCAGGTAATCTTTCTTTTTCAAAGTTAAATGTGCTATGTAACAACCTGATCTTGTGAGTAAAATATATTATATTCACAATCCTAATGTCTATGAAAACATTTATACCAAGAGACAGGGATCATGGCGTCATTTTAGGGTTCTGCCTACCACACCCTCAATGTATCTCCCTTCTCTCTGATACCATACCCTGCAAATTCTATCCTCTTCTGCTGTCCAACTTCTTAGCTTAATGAGAATCCCATGCTGTGCTTAGACTCCATCTCTCTGCACTGTGGTGTGGGACACACCCCTAGGCAGAAAGCTGATGCAAATGTAGGGTTTACCTTATATGTTTTTCTTCCTTCAAAGATTACCTTACTGTACTGCCTTTTACCCCATGCTTGAAAACAGTTGACTCATGAATTTTATTTAGCTTTTTAGTTCTTTACCTCAGGAGGGCAAGTCTGATTCCAATTATTACACCATAACTTAAAGAACAATGGGAAATACTTTTTCAAAGAGATGAAAAATGCAAATGTCTGAGAAAATGCATACCAGGGACAAGTAACAAGAAGTATATACTTGTTGCATATTATCCAATACGTTATCCAAATAGGATTAAACACACACACCACATTATAGAAGAGATGATATCACTTTGAGAATGTAATTTGTATGAGGACGTTGAATCACTTGGAAAACTTTATTTTCCATGTGCAATCTTAGTGGGTATCAACCACAAGAGATATTTCTGAATATATACACTATCAGACAGAACACAAACACCCCTCTCTTTGTTATTTGTGTGCACTGCTAAGGTAATCCATTCAGTCCCATGGCTCAGACATTATCTTATGCTCAAAGGTAGATCATATTAAATATATTTCTTCAACTTTCATTTTTCTCTATGACTTTTTGGCTAATAGATCTCACTCTCTACTCAACATACTATCTTGCTCAACTGAGAGGCAAATCAAAATTAACATGTGCAAAATCAACTCTTGATAATCTCCACCCAGACACCTCAAAAAAGAATTTATCCTCCCCAGGTCTTCCATATTTTAGTAAATAATCCATTCTCTCTGTTGCTCAGACTAAGAACCTGGAGAAATCCTTCATTTCTTTCTTTCACAATTCATCATGCAAATAAGCAAATCTTACTATCTTTGCTTTCAATCTTGAATCCTTCGAAGCAGCAAGATTTGTTAGCTCTATTTCAAAATGTATTCCAAAATTTTACCACTTCTAATCCCCTCCAAAGCTACCACTCTGGAGCAAAATCACCAAACTCTCTTACTTTGATTACTACAATAGACTCCAAACAAGATGACTGTTAATAGTCTAGACCCTAGCCTCAACAGTCTCTTCTTACAACAGTCAGATGATCCCTTAAAAAAATAAATCATAATTCCCCTGCTCCAAACCCTCCTCTGTTTCCCTATCACACCTAGAAAAAAGCATGCAAATCCTGAGTAAGATTTACAACAACCTAAGTGGTTCACTCAGATCTACTTTTCTAACCTTAACATCTACCAGTCTCCCTCTGCCTTGCTCTGTTATAGGCACACTGATCTCCTCACTGTTCCATCCATAGCACCTTTACATCTGATACTTACTTTCTTTGGAAAGTTCTTCCTAGAAATTCATACAGTTTTCTCCCTCACATCCCTAAGGTTTCTGCTCTATAAATAGGCTTATCATGACACCCTTCCTGAAGTAGCAGTCCTTCCACTGCTTTATTTTTCTATTTGTCTCCCATTTTTTTCTCATTTTTTAAAAAATTGAAGTATATTTAGTTTACAGTGTTGTGCCAATTTCTGATGTAAAGCATAATAGTTCAGTCATACATATATCTACCTATTTGTTTTTATATTCTAGTCACCTGTTTGACATCCAGTTATACCTCAATTGATTATCTGTTTATTGTTTTCCTTTCCTACCACCATGTAAGGTCACTGAAGGCAGGGACCTTGTCTGTCTTGTTTGGTTTTGCATCCCAAGCAACTTTACCACTGTCTGTTGGTATTAGGTAGTCAGTAAATAACTTAGCGCGCGAATGACTAAATGTTTTGCTGCTACAGAAACTATCTTCTCACTTATGTGACCATTGAGAATCAGATAATTTACTCTCTGACAAATTGGGGTTAGTTTCTAGGTCAAAGAGCAATGATCGAGCTTGGTGTTTAAATAAAGAAGCCTTTAAAAAAGAATTTGTAGACACTGCATTTTTCTTTCCCTCTTTGTTGCAGACATGCAATGTATCACTTGGAAAGAGCACACATAGCTGTTTTATTTTGTTTAACATAATAGGTACAGACTAGTAATGCCATATGTTTCATGAGAATGGTGGTGCCAGGATTTTTAAGACCTATATAAAGAATTTTCTAGAAAGTTTTCCAGCAGCTATTCCCAATCAGGGAATGGCTTCTCTCCAATATTATCTCTCTCTCTTTAATTAATAAACTTGAACTGTTATTGCTACTGTCAAACACAGATATATATATCTGGCATGTTCTTTAAATAACAAAATGTTGATCCCCAGGAGAGTTTATGAGATACAAGACAGATCTGAAGTCACCATAGGTTAAATTATCTCTTAGAGAGAGCTTCCTGTTTGTAAGATCAAGTCTTAAATGGTGAAGTGAGTACAATTTAAATTTACTAATTTTTCCTACTGTTGGCATTATTACATTTTTCTTTTTTCCCAAATGAAACACTTCACTAAGTTTATTGCATTTGCTAATTAGATTAGCAATCACCAATTAAGTTAAATTTCAAAGGACCAATCAAATTTTATGTCTTAATTTGTTACATTATTGTTTATTAGAATAGCAGTTTTTACTTAATAGATTATGTATAAATTAAGATGATTCAGCCCATTTTTTAAAGCCTACATATATTTTACTAATTGACATAGTAATCATTAGCTTATATTTAAATTTAATATGTCAAATTAGTAAAAAGTCATGTAACAATTCAAATCTGTGTGAAATACAAGAAAGATTATTAGGATAAACAAGAGTTAATTGAATTCAAAATTGTCCACTTTAATCCAAATTTGAGTTAAGATGAGCAATGCTTTGGAAAACATGGTTTTGAAGACAGATATACTAAGCCCTCTAAGAAGAATAAGAACAAACAGAGCTTAAAACATATTAATAATACTCACAGAACGCTTTTTAGGAATACGGTCCTTTTATCTGGCAGTTAGTGATTTATATACTTTTGGTGGACAGTAGTTGAGGGTGCATTGGCTCTGCCAGAGGCATGTTAATGAGATTACAGTTTTTAAAGTTTTCATTGGGTTTTGACATCTGGACTTCGAAAATTGTTCAAATATCGATTTCTTTTTACTAACTTTTAACAACATTGTGAACAATTCTACTGCCAGATGTTTTCTTACTATCATATTAGAGATATATCAAAGAAAACAAACAAAATCTTACTAGTGTGATAAAATAGATGTATATCTGTAGTAAAGACAATATTCTAAAAAGTGACTATCAAGTGCCTCATTATTTTAACAACTTACTACATTTACCACATTAACTACATTAATTAAGGTTAATATGCTTTTGTCTGACTAAACTTAGCCACATTTAATGATTATTTTAGTCAGGCACAAAAGTTTGTATTGTTGAGCATAGTTCTCTAGTCCTGTGCCAAAGAGGAGAAGGTAGAAATACTTTAGTCAATTATAAACTTGTATAAATTCTGAAATTGCATTCTGGTGCACAAGACTGTTAGTTAATGTACTCTAGCTCTTTGGTCTTAGTTATGACCCCAGTACGGTAAAAGATGATGCAAATTTATAAATTAGGAAGTCCATGTATTTTAAGGCACTAATAATTAAAAAGGAGGCCTACTAACCAATTTGGGTAGCATGAATAACTCTCTGTTCTCTATGTCTCAAATCACTTAGTGTGTATATCTAGTCCGGAGTTGTTGATGTTTGCATATCTGTGTTTTTGCAAAGGGGTCTTTTATGAAATCCATCTAAAAATCTGACTTGCAAATGGATAAGCAGTAAATCTGCAATCAACTCTCTCCTTTTAAGGGAAACTTTCCCTGGGAAAGAAAGAAGTTGACCCAGTCTAACCTTTTAAGTATGTGAATGACAAAACTTTTGACAAACAAACCAATGATACTTGCTAATGGGATAGTTCATCTCCACAGGATACTTCTAGCAGGTTGGACCGGGTTGACTATAACAGGTTATGGTAAAACAAGCAAACAACCCCCTCCCCCAAAAAACCCCCAAAACCCAGAGTTTTTAATTTACGGGGAAGTTCTCTGGAAGGAAAATGTCCTGTAAGCTATGTAGCCATCTGAATAGAAAGTGCAGATGTTTTATGGCCAGACAGTTCTACTGTGTATGGTATATAGTTGTATACATTATCCTGGGGCTCTCCTTGGTGGCCTGTGCCTTAAGATTATTCTTTACATCAAAACTATTAGTAAAGCTATATTACTGGGTCAGATCTCTAATTCATGGGAGTGAGATTTGACAATCTGACTTTTTGTGTTACCATAGTATACATCTAATACTTTAGGTTAAATACACGACAGACTAAGTATTAAAAAAAATTATAGTTGGGTGAAAAATACAAGTCACAGCCACTTAAAGTGGCTATTATGTAAGCATATGGGAGAGTGATAGGATCCTGGTCTTGGGCACAAATAGTCCTAAAAATTTATCCTTTATTTCTTATCAATCTAATAGTTAATGCAATCTAGAAATTATTTGTCTATTAAACCTAAATACAGATTAGTTCAATTTTTATTAGAATTAGTGAAAGATGGATTATAATAAAAAAGCCATTAGCCTTTTTATTTTTTCAGTTTGTTTGGACAGAGGGTAAAGAAGTAAGAAAGGAAAAACTCAAAGTATTAATTCGCACTCAACTATTTCAATACTGTTATAACATACTCCCATTTGCTTTAGGTTTTGATCTTCTCTTTAATTTTACTTTTATTATTTTATTGCCTTCTAGTTTTTTCTTGTACTTTTAGTCATAGACTGTTTTCTCTTAATCATATTCACCTGCACATTTCTCTCCCTACAAATAGCTTATGTTACATTTCTGCATATGTCTTTCTAGATGTTTATGTCTCTACGTATGCAGAAACTTTTACATTTCTTTATTTCTTCTTAATTTTTTCTAAAGCCCAAAATGTGCCATTTTATTAAGTAAATTGCTTTTTTTCTTTTAACAAATTATATTTACTGTCAATAAATATGAGCTCTTTAAAAGAAAGCTTAATATTCAGGAAAATTCCACAATTTTGATTTTGATGATTTTCCCTAAAATCATGACTACTTTCCAGTCTCTTTCCTTCTGCTTTCCTCCCTCCCCTGCCTAGCTCTCCCCAACAGAAGATCTATCTGATAGGTAAAACTGGGAAAAACCCAGCAGGCTTCCGAGAATGTGGAGTCATTTTCTATTTCTTCTTGCTCTAAGTCTTCATAGTATATCTCTTAAGCTGTCTGGGAGAAGTTTGCCTGAGACTAGTTATCAAATAGTTGACTGATACGTCTAACTCTGGGATTCACTGTTGGACTGAATATGTTACTCTCAAGATAGGGCATATAGCCTAATTTATTCCTTATTGATGTTAATGATAATAATATTGCACTGACATATCAATCTTTTCAGGACTAAAGTGTGGAAAAGGGTGAGGAATCTTATTACTAGATTCCTTGAAAGACCTCAATGAATCATTATTTAACCTATCAGTTGACAATTAGGTTGGTTCTAGATTTCTATGTTTTATAGTAAGTTGATAATAAACATATTTGTAGCTATATTTTTGTGTATTTGTGTGATTTTTATCTCTAGGCTAATTTTCTAAAATTGCAATTGCTGAGCCAAATATTTTTCCACATTAAAAATTTAATAGATATTTCCAAGGTGTGTCTAGAATTTTCACTAATTTATATTCACAACAATGTATGAGGTGATTTTTTCTACTGTGACATCTGAAAAGTTGATTATTCATTTTATTTTCATAGGATTGAGCAAAATACCATACATTTATCATTCTATTTTTCTGTAAATTTCATATTTATATCCTATAACATATTTTTCTCTTGAAAAATTTGTTTGTAAAGGCTTCTTTTATATTAAAGAAATTTATTCTTTCTCATCATATATATGCAAATAGTATTTTTTTGAGTTGTCATTTATTTTTTACTTATTCTTTATGTGTGTCTTTAATAGGCATATGTTCTTAGTTTCTCTGTAGTTAAAATTCTTACTATTTTCTTTTATGGCTTCAGAACATTGGATTAAAAATCCTTTTTTCTATCCACTTTAAAATTATACAATAGCTACCATTTTCTTAACTTCCACAATTTTCTCTGCATTGAATGGGAAAATTGGGTGATGTGGTGAGCCTGGCTGTTTTCAAATTTACCTTCCTATAGAAGTTGAACAGTATTTGAGAATGGACCAGAGATAGCAGAAAGTGAAGTAGGTTGAGCCATATTAAGCTGCTAAAAAAGCCAAAAACAAATGCAGGAGATAGTGCATAAAAAAAGAAATCTTGGAAGAACACAGGGGTCAGAAGCATCTGTGATAGGGAGGAGTTGATAAGCTTCTCTGAAAAAAGGGTGATTCAAAAGATTGAGTGTTTCCTGCTCTGTAATGTAGCTCCAGAAGGAAAAGGCCGGTAATAGGTGGTATTTTCCTTAACACTGAATGATGGGAAGATTGTATCTATTTTCATGTCTATTTGCTCTGATTTCCAAAACAGCTTTAAACATAATGCTCTTCTTTACTTGTAGCTCACTTACCAATACTTCAGACTTATTCAAGCATAAGGAATACCTTAACATCCCACATGTTCTTATTCCCTGCTAGTAAATAATGCAGTAAGTGTTATTTTCAAATATGGAATACTAAAGTCTGATCTGTAATCTATCATTGAAACTTTAAGTTAGAGTTAGCTCTAGAGTCAAAATAGATTATCATTTTTAAAATTTTTAATCAATTTAATACTTTTTATTGACAATACAATGAGTTAACATTAAAATTTATAATTTTAAAGTCAGGTGTTTTGCATTCATTGAACTAAAGGTTTAAATATATTTAATAAATATCTTTATCAAGCTCTAGGAGTTTTAGAGGGAAATTTGTATGACTGGTGAGTGACAGGAATCAATATAGAAAAATCAAAAGCAGTTTAGGGAAGGTAGAAATCATTAGCTATTTAGAACTAATTTTATCATTTTTCAAATGTTATTTTATTTTGGTATCAGAAACCACAAAGTGTTATATAACAAGAAACAGAATAAATATTTTAAATGTATATGACAACTAGAGGATTCATATCCCTAGTACAGAGAATATCTCAAAGTGATAAGAAAAAGGCCAGTCCCTTCCTAAACTGGCAAAATATTTCAGTAATCAATTTAAATTAGTGGGCAACCTAATAGCCAAAAAGGATGTGACAGGAATGTAAAATATTTTTGATTAATGCCTGTATTAATGAGATTTATTTTATTTTATTTTACACGTCATTTTGAAAAACAAAACAAAACTACAGCCTCTGATTCTGGTGACTGAATAATTGACACTCACACATTGCTAATAGCACTGAAATATATATAGCCTCTACCTTTAACATTAAAAAAAAAAAAAAGAGCTAACACCTACCATTTTCCCTAGAAACTCTACTTTTGGAGAACTATCACATAGAAGTAAGAACATATATGGATACATGTTAGATTAAGAGAGAGAAAGATGTATATGTATACCTATACACATAAACATATATATACATATATACACATATATGGTGATAAATAGATATATAGAAATATATTGCAACACTGGTTTCCGGAAAAGATACTGGCAAATAATTGGACGTCTATCAGTGCTTACCAAGACAGGAATCATTAGTGTCATGTAAAGATATTGCATAATATTGTGAACCTCCTACCAAAATAGAGGTAGCTCTGTATGTATTGACCTGCTACACTGTAAATTTGAAAAAGCAAACAATTTGAGAATAATTGAAAAGTAGGATTACAGAAAGAAAATGTCTTAAGTATGTGTGTATGTATTAGTGTTATGGAAGGAAATACATCAACCTGTTTATATTTTTTAGAAAGTAGGTGGAGAGGAGATTTAAAGTTAGGAATTCTAGAGCAGCTACCTGCATTATGCATAGCTTAAATGTTTATGGAGAATGGATTTCTACTATTGTAAATATTAAATAAAAATTTAATATGGGAAATGTGGTTATAAAAGATCATTGTTATAAAAGTAAATAATTAAGAATATTAAAACAAAAATTTTTAAAAAACCATCACCATTATTACAAATGGTTTTGGGTCCCTAACTTTATATCTTTTATTTTAAAAATTTCACTCAGAAAATAAGAAGTTAATAAATAATTCTATCATGAACTGGCCATTACCATCGACTATTTGAGTTATAAAAATTTAAACATGTATGCTGCTATTGTGAATTACAAGGCAAAAATATGTTTAACTTACATATAATTGTTTCCCAATCTATGGTGGAATGCATCCATCCTCACATTATTTTTCAAATTAAATGTAAAATGTATATATAATTAATGAGTTAACAAGGTGCTGCTTGCTAAGATCAACTCAAACAAATTAGGGAACAAATGCATATATAAACAGATTATCATTTTGAACTAGATTTTCTTCTAGTTAGGATGATTTTAAGTGATAAATAATTCTCTGAAATAAAAGTATCTATCTTCAGATAGGTCTCAAGCTGGCTCAGTTGAGAACACTACCTAGAAATACTGGGGCTTCTGTCACTACTGCCACCTGCTCCAACACTTTTACTGAGTACTATGACCCTAAGGGGACAGAGGAAAGAGGAAATATAGTAAAACATAGATACAGCAAAAGTTTATCCCAGTCACATCCAATCTGAATGACAGGTAAAAGTAGAACTGATTTGCTGTTCTCCAGAGCACCTTTCCCCAAAGTGCCACATATCAGCACTTTCAAAAGTAATATGTTGACAGGATAGTTATTAAAACTATAAAAGTAGAGGAAGTGTGTAAAAGTAAAACCTGGGGGCTGTCAGAGGATTATGCTGTTCATACTGGCCTCTTCCCAACCAGCTGAGACCTGCTCCTTGGCTTGGTTCCTCTGATGATGAAACCCCGTCTCTCCTAAATCCTCCCACCTCTCCCCAACACAAACACCACAAAGGAATCTGGGGCTCCATGGAGCTCAATTGAAAAACAAAGCACAAAAATCAGAGTTTAATTTTTAGGCCCAGCAAATAACAGTTTGTAAAGTTTTTTGGTTTGGAGAAATCTGAAATTGCAAATGGAGTTTGGAGAAATGTGAAATTACAATTGTTTACATGGGAAATCCCCCTTTATTATTAACTGCTTTCAACTCACATTCTCTGTATCTTATTAGATTGATGACTGACTTCCTGACTTACTCATTCACTCATTTATTTATTCATTAGATCAAAGTTCAATGTATGTATTAACCAAGAATTCTCCAGAAAAACAGAACCAAATAGGACACACACACACACACATTTATGTGTTTACATGCATATCTGTGTCTATATCTATATCTATCTGTAGCTGTCTCTGTCTCTATCTATATCTATCCATCCATCCATCCACTCATCTACCCATCCATCTTTCTATCAAGAGAGATTTTAAGGAAGTGTCTCATGCAATTGTGAATTCTAGCAAGTCTGAAATATTTTTGGCATCCTGGCACGCTGGAGACCCAGAGAAGAGTTGATGTTTCAGCTCCAGTCTGAAGACAGGCTGGACTCAGGCTTCCTTCCTGTTTGAAGGACCGCAGTCTTTTTTTTCCTAAGGCTTTCAACTGATTGGATGAGACTCACACAGATTATGGAAGGTAATCTGCTTTAGTCAAAGTCTACTGATTTAAATGGTAATCATATCTAAAAAATTACCTTCACAGCAGCATCAAGACTGACATTTGACCAAACATCTGGGCGCTGTAGCCTAGTCAAGTTGACACAGACATTTAACCATCACACTGAGTTTCAAATACAAAAAGCCTAAAAATATGAGTACATAACCTTGTGGTAGAGATGGAAAATGAAGAAAGTGGAGGTGAGGGACAGAAACAAGGTTAACTATCTAGACTGCAATAGGAGAAGCAAAGTAACAGATACTTACAAATGTCAAGAGAGCTGAGCTTAGGAAGTGAATAATTTTGCCTGAGTGAAAAAGAGGTGCATTGATGCTCAAGATGACTTCCTCTTGTCCAGAAATTTGGCCCAGAAGAGCAGTTGCTCTAGTCAGAGAGAAATTTAAGGAGATGTGTGAATCTCCACCTTGGGGCTCATGTGGATCTTGCTCTAGGCTCAGTTCCAAAATATTTGCAAACTTAAGCTGGGATTCAATTACAGTGAAACTTAATATGCATTGGGATCTTTCTTAGTTTGAGGTGTTGTCTTTAAAAATCTAATTCTCCCAGATAGATTTTACTTTATAAGCATTGTATGTGACTATTTGTTTGAATAATGTGCAGAGTCTTTGGAAGTCTGTTTTTAACTGCTTTAGACAGTGAGCTATGCAGTTTTTCCATCTGAAATTCTCATAGCAGTATCTTTGCTTCAGCAAATTGCAAAGTTTTTTGTTTCATAGTTTTGGCAGTTAAACTCACTCTGAGCACAGTGGGCTGTCTTCCTCCAGCACACTGCATTAGAGAAAGAGTTCTACACCCTGAGGGTTTTTAGAGTTTCTTTGTTCAGCAAAGAATTGAATCATATTCCTAAAAGGGGATCTATTTCTTTTAACGCTTAATTTAAATGATCATTGACAAATCAAGCTAGACACTAATTAGCTCTCCTATTGAAATTAATGTATTTTATATGTATTAATGTGAATATCATAGGAGACACACTGTTGATCTAGATCTCTTAAAGGGATGTTACATACCTTCCAAATAATTTGTACTGGCAAAGTGTCTAGAATCCTATCTCATCCTGAACTACTCTCCTTGCTATTTTGTTTTGGAAACATTGGCCTTCTAGTTCCCTGATCTCTTCAAGACTTTTCTTGTCTTGAGGTCTTCCTATTTCCTGTTCCACTGGACCTGGCAAACTAATTTCCTGCTTCTCTCATGACCTGCATTTCCTCATCCTTCAAGTCTTAACTTCTATTTTTACCTCCTAAGGGAATCTGTCTTTGGCCATCCCACTGCAGTGGGAGTCACCACTACCCATTCTCATCTGTGGTCTATTTTTCTCTATCACAGTACATTGTTTATTTCTATCAGGGCCTGTAAGTAATCTTAAATTATTCTGCGTATTTATTTATTTACTCAAATCGAGTCTGTTTTCCCTGCTAAGAAGTATGCTTTATTAGAATAAGGAACTTGCCTGCCTTTTTTTCCACAGCTGCATCCTTTGCCCAAAATGTGAACATATTTATGTTTCCTGATGAAATACTGGAAGCAGAACATGACAAAGTTCATAACAGTCAAACAAAATGTTATTGAAAGTAAGTTTCTTAGAAAAAGTTGGGTATGTAATAAAAGCATCCTTCCTGCTTTATTTTAAATGAAATGTCAATAATGATGCACATCAGACTCCTAAGTATATGTGACATAAATGGTCATACACAGAATTTACAAAAAGAAATGGACATCTTTGGATCTGTTGGCCATATTAAGGATACCAAAAGGGTCCTATTGTACGGAAGCAAGAAGACTTGGTGAAGTTTTCTTTGGGGAAATTTGTTGCTCTACTGGCCACCTGTCCTCTCACTTCATACACCCCTTTCAAACCTAGAGAGTGGACACAAATAAGACCAGTCTGAGTCTTAGAGACTATATAAATCTGGAGCTGACTCAGCCTGGGAAATCCAGCCTCCTGGGCACCAGGATAAAAATGGTAGCTGTGGGAATGACTTACATTCTCAGAAACTTTCATTGCTGGAGGCGAAAACATGTTCCTAGGGGCTCAAGAAGGAGCCACAAACAGTCGTCCAGAAATAGAGTAGGGACACCCGCACCCAGGTCACAGAATTGGCAGGAGAAGAGCCCCTAAACATGGGACTCTCTGAGGACCTAAAAACCCCACAAGAGAAGGCATTAGCTTTAAACATCCACCAAGCCGAGAGAGCATAAAGCCACTCATACATGTGATGAGGATGAAGTAAGAATTGCCTTTTCCATCCTTTACCTTTTCTTCCCCTCCCCTTTAGCCTCCCACCATCCTCCCTTCCATGCTTCCTTCAACTTTAACCAAGGTCCAGAGCAGTGGTTAGGAAGAGGTGGAGCAGTAGAGCAGGGAGAGAAAGGAGATGCTGACCTCACCCCTTTCGTCAAAGGCAGGCAGGGTCTGTTATAAATCTTAGTTCAGAAAGTGTTGAACAGTTCTAATTGTGAATGGATTTGAGTCATAGCTGAGTCATATTGCAATGAGAGAGAATTGCTTATTGACTAAGATGAAGCAGAAATTCATGGAATCTGACTAAATGTGCATCCATGGAGGGAGATTACCCCAGTGAATGAGTTTTAAAGGGTCAGAGAGAGAAATAAATCTGTGTGTTGATCTCATCTCATGAATCAGGTATTCCAACATACCAGTTACAGGAAATTTTGTTACCCTAGTTATTCTTTTAAAATTTATGGCTAAAATGGGTCTCTTTCAATCCATTCTCTGTAGAGCAGCCATATTTTAAAAGCTTAAATAAGATTATGACAATCCCCTACTTAAAACTATCCAATTGCCCTTTAATGCCTTTAGAATAGAATTTAATCTCCTTGACCATAGCCTACAGGATCTATATGTTTTGGCTACTGCCCAATTCACTGACACATTTTCTTCTACTCAACCCTGCAATTCCTGTTCCTTAAACACATTGTCTTATTTTTAGTTCTTGGAATATGCTAGGTTCATTCCTGCTGGGAGTACCATTTCTCCAGCCTGATATGCTCTGGTCCCGGATTTCATGGCTGCTTCCTTAGACGCATAGGTCTTAGCACACATCTTCCCTTTTCAATTAGAATTTCTCTGACATCATAAATTAAATTAGACTTTTTACCCCTGGCCCATCATGGGCCCATTCTACCATTCTCTACTTCATCAACTAGTTTTACTTTCTTCATATGATTTATCGTCATGTGAGATTATTTATTTGTTTGCTTGTTGTTATCTGTGATTTGCATCACATTATAAACGGCATGAGAGTAGTGAGTAAGTTGGTTGTTTGCCACTGAATTCTTTGGGACATAGTAAGTGCTCAGTATATTTGGTTGAATGAAGAATTAAAATCAAAACATTTCTTTAATCAACTGTGAAACTGTCATGTATCTGAATTTATTTTTCTTTTTAAACAAATTGATTATGACCTTAAAAGATGCATGACATGTAACTCAGGATTTTTATGCCATAGTAGCTATCAATTTGTGCCTTTATTTTTGAGATAGCTCAATTAGACATGTACAGGCTATGTCAAACATATTGACATAGAAAAATCAAGCATCACCAATTTTTTACATAGTGTCAAACATTTAAGTATTTTTAGATAGAGTAGATTCATGCTTATCCAGAACAGTTGGCCAATAGGATGGTCCAGTTCACAGAGTATTTTGATTGTGTTATCAAATAGAACAGGCATTGATGAGTTACTTCTCTGGAATCATTAAAGAAATCAATTAAAAACTGAAGGTAGATTTTTCTGTGGTTGGATTGACTAAATGCACTCTAGAATTTTGCTGGACATTGTTAGGAATGTTGTAGAATGACAAGTATTGGTGCTTGGTAGGGTTTTAAGATCCTCTGCATCCCTAAAGGTCCACTTGTTCCTACCTCTCAGCTTCTATTAAGTAAAACAGTATTCACAGAGGGTGGGAGGTGGGATGTAGGTAGTGCTGAATTCCATGTTTCTTGTCTTTACATTGAAAATGCCATGTAATCTTAACAAAACAGTTTAAGAATAGAAAGAAATTATTCTATATTGACAAATCTTATTTCATTCTCCTGGTATCTTGATAGAAATTACTTAATTTTAGAGTTCTTTTCCTCCAAGTCTGTACACTTCTAGAGCTGGATTAGTCCACTGTGTAACTGGAAGGACGAGATACAAATGTGCCTAGCAAGCATCTAAGCAGAAATACTACTAGAGTTCTTACTTGCACTTGTCATTCATTAAATGTTAATCTCAAAAATCACTGTATGTTTATAACTGTCCTCTTCATATCTCCCAAATCATGTGGCAGAAAACATCACAAAATGGTACAGTAGCTCTTTACCTACCACTTGATAGTTTTTTTTTTAAATGAACTAAAACTTGATCTGATTTGATCATCAGTGAAAACAGGGAAAAAAAAGCATCAACCTCCAAGATAATTTTGCATGAGAATCAAATGGGATGTAATGTCTGTAATAGTGTTCTGTTCCTATAGGATGTTGTATTTTCATTTAGTATACCTTGTACTACATGGCATTCCAGTTAAATTTATTTCAGGATTCTTGTAGTGGTGAGTGTTAGGTTATTAGGTAAGGAAAAAGGTGTAATTAATAAAAGATTTTATTATTAATAAAAGGTTTTGTTAGTTCTGTGTATCTACTCCAACTTTTAACAGTGATTTTGGCCTGATATTTGAGAGGCGAGAGAGAGAGAGAGCTGAAAAAGGAATGATAATACATCCAGAGAATTCTTTGAAAAGATACAATTTATGTATGGGTGATAAAATATGAGTAGTTCAATACTTTGAAAGTATTTTTTTAAGTGTAATTTACTTTCTTAGGAAGTTGGACTGTGGAAAAGAGTTCTGCCTGTCACCGGCTATAATGCCCCCAGAAGAAGTGTAGGTATGTGCCACCACCAGAAGGAAGGGCAGGGCTTGGCCAGGGGGGAAGACAGAGCAAAAAACCAGCAATATTCAACCTTCTAATTGTGGGAAGAATTGGATAGAGAGAGGAAGCACCCCGTGAGACTTTTTTGTCATGCTCCTTCTGCTCTGGGCCCATGTGGGGAAGAGACCAGCTCTCAGTGTTTTCCGATAAAGGCTGGAGCCTTGGAGGCAGCCAGCTATTGGGCAGACATAGGATTCCTAAGCCCCCCTTAGATTCCACCAAGTGTGAAGGAACTTGGAGATTCGTCTCCACCCCAAGGAGAGTTGAGGCAATCACTGCGTCTGAGTGGGTAGCCAGCCCAAGGGAATCACTAAGAGGTGGGGAGTAATCCTGCTCTTGAGGCCTTCGGGGATGACCAGTTTGGCTTGGGGAAGAAAAAAAAAAAAAAAACTTATAGCCAGGACTCAAATTGTGGCAAGTACTGAATCAAGGGGCGTGAGGGGTGCTGACAACCACGTGTCCCTCTTGTTAACCAGCCTCAGATTTCAGCATTAAAAGCCAGCCCCACACCTAATGTCCAGGTGACAAGAGGCATCATCATGGGAATCAGAGAAGCCAGAGTAATGGACAACGTCTCATCCATGTAGATGTGGTGCATGCGCTCCCTACATAGAAAGATATTTAAGGTCCTACTTTCTGTATATGCTGCAGATGCCATCTGGTAGTAATATAGAGATGGAAAGGAAACTTCAAAGATGAAAAATTTATCAAGAAAAAAAAAAACCCCAAGTTATCCAAAGTGACTCTTTATGTTATTGGATAAGACTAAGTTTACTAGATTGGAGTATCCCTGTCTGTCTGTCTGTCTATCTACCTACCTACCTACATACCTATTTTTTCCCACACTTCTCCTTCCCAGTGCCCAGTATGGTAGATTAATATTAGCAAAAAGAAATATAATCGAAGATTGTCTTTGATTATCTGAATGCTTCCCTGAAAAGTGCTCTATAATAGATTCATAGAGTGTAGTCTTACAAACACACAAAAAATACTTCTGTTCGTATCACTGACAATTTCTTCATATGAACTTTCAAGTTAAAATTAGAATGGTTTGAGGGAAAAGAGCATTTTAAGAGGTGGTTTTTAAAGAGAACATGTAAAATTGTATGTAATCTGACCATTTATAGAACCCTTCATCATCTCTTCTACTTATTTAATTTTTAAATTAGTAAATGCTATTTGTCATGTATTTTGCTTTATTTTTTGATATTTGTATGTATTGTAAAAATGATCACACAGTAAGTCTGGTTAACATTTGTCACCAAACATAGCTACAAAATAATTTTTTTCTTGCATTGAGGACTTTTAAGATTTACTTTAAAATATACACTACAGTATTATTAACTATACTTGTTCAATTTTTAAATATTAGTTTATTTTTAAAAAATTTTCTGCAGAATAGGAAGTTATATTTGCAGTATACTTTTATCATTGTTCAATTATGATTGCAAGTGGAAATTATTTAGTCTTATTCAGCAGTCTACTTGCCTTTATTATCAAAAAGACCTAGAATTGTTTATTAAAAGATGTCTCCCAGAATTGTGTGCTTTGTGGATTTATGGGTTTATTGGTAAATTCGACGATGTAAAGCTCGACATTTAAAATTTTTTCTGTCCTTTCCTTGCTCGGGCAGTTCCTTCCCACAGCACATGCTGCAGTATTTGTGATTCTTTCCCGAACACTTGAGCAAAATATTGTTATCCTGTTAATTAGCATGTCCCCCTCTCCTTCCATCTCAGATTGTTCATCTGATAGTTTCAATTCAACTTGCTATGGAAACTAGGATGGTGGTATGCATATTTGAAATCCACAGACACATGAATTAATACCTTTATTTAATAATTCAGTTTCCTTTTTGATGAAGTCATTTGCTAGAGATGCTAATGGAGTAACTTTGAATTTCGTCCCTAAGCACCTAATGTAGGTACTAATACGTAAATAAGCAAAAGAGCAGTTCCCAAAGGAGAGCAGCAGCGACAGCTGATGGGAAGATGCATCCATGCATAATGAAGAGCTGACTGCATCTCATTTTAGCTGTTGGACAGAAAAGCATGTCATAGGACTGTGAGGATGAGGCATAGGAAATGTTAATCCTCATCAGCTCATCTTTCTCCATACCAATTGATTAATAATGCGATTCATTGGAATTATTTAGCTTGTAGATATGTGAAATTTCAATTTTGTATTTATCCTATATTTTGAGAGTAATCCTATAGATGACAGGTAGAACTAGTCTACACAAAAGTACTTAATTTAAATGAAGATATTATATTTAAATTAAATCAGCTCTTGTTAATGACTTTTCTCAAATGTAGATCAGCATTTTAAATGCTTGAGAGGAGAGAAAAATGGAGAAAAAGAAGATTTAGGGGAAAGGATAAGAAATTATAAAAAAAAATGCTTGTCTGTTGGCTGCAGTGAATTCTTAATACTTGTTATGAAGTCAGAGCATAGATATAAATAGCACACAGCCCAAAGATGATCTTGATGGCAACTTTCAATTTTGTGGGGGTATTAGATTCATCAGTGAAGCAAACATTTATTTAGAACCCACTGTGTGTCAAACACTATAAAAAAGGGGTTGGAAATAAAGGTCAATGAGACAAAGACACCGAGTTTGAGGAACTAGAGGAGGGAGGAGACACTCGTAATAATGTTTACCCAGCATCAGGTATTTTCTTAGAGGTTTACCTAAATTATTAGATTTGACTCTCACCCTTACTCTTATGAGAATAGGTATTTTACCCCAGTTTTGCAGGTGAGAAACTGTGAATGCTGATCACTGAGGTTAACTTGCCCAGGGCTGTGTGATAATTCTATTAACCAGGAGAGTTGAAGCCATGCTACATACCAAAGAAATACCAGAATTGTTAGAGTTTAATGGAATAAAGGTCTGTCGGGTCTATTGCTCATGTCCTAGTCTCATATGGTATAGGGAGCCTCCTCAAAGTGGTGATCCAGTGATCTAAGTTTCTTCCATGTTGCAACTATAATACTACAGCCGTAACATCCAGAACACCTAGCTGTCAAGGTCATCATGGAGGGGTCAAGAGGAGTAAGGAATGGCTCAAGGGGGATTATGACCAACCCTCAAAATGACATACATTGTGTATCCATTGGCCATACCAGTCACATGGTTCCAACTTAGTACAAAGAAACCTGGACTGTCTAGTTGTCTTATGTGCTCACAGAAGGAAATGGATTAGGGCACATCTGACAAGTTTCTACCACAGTTACTGAATAGCATAGTCAAGATTCCAACTTTGATGTATAGGGCCCACTGTCTTAATCACTAAGTGTTTCTTATGAAGAAATAGTTGTAAGACAATGTGATAACTAAAGCTAAGCAGGAAAAAAAGAAAACATGGGAGAGTAAAAGGAGGGTACTTTGTATTTAGCAAGTCCTCATCAAACTCATACTAAAACTGCATGTAACAGTGAAGTTTGGCATTCATCCTTCTCAGTGAAAAGATGACATGCCAACACTGCACTCTGTTCTAATGCAGCATTTCTTTGTAAAGGAAAAAAATATTCTCATGGCTTACCAGTCTCAGTGCAGAGTTTTATTATACTGTTGTTCATATATCTCACCTAAAAGGGGGGATAAACTCTTCATGCTTTTCTCTCGTAAGGAACTTTAAAACTAAAATAAAATTTACACATGAAATATAAGCATGTCTGCAAACCCAATAAAATTCAAATTGACATTAATTTAATATGACAGACAAGATTGTTTTGCTGAATCTAAATTGCTGTTCCCATTGTGACTGATTGTGATGACTGTGTTGCTGTTCCTTTGATTTTTGGCACAACTCAACTTCTGGTTGCCCTCTGTGGCCTCACATTTCCTACCATTTTTTCCTTCTTAAATTAAGTGGAATACATTTGTTCATTAGCACTTTCTAGTATCATTTGGTCTTCACTTGGCTTTGGTGCAAAGTACAGTGTTTACATGTTAAGTTGGACTCAGTCTTGTCTTTATTTGCCTGTGACTTTTAAAGTAGGATTGACTGGAGACAGCTTAATTATAAATCCAAATGCAAACATGGGCACAAAAACTGTCTAACAGAACTCAAAGTGTAGTGCATACCTTTTTGGTATAGAACTTACAGATTTCTAAAAATACCTGGGGATATATAAGGAGCTGTCCACAAACTGATAAGCAATGTCTTAGGCTCTTTAAAATCAGAGAAATACAGGTGTACCTTGTTTTATTGTGCTTAGCTTTATTGCACTTCGTAGATACTGCATTTTTTTTTTCCAATTGACAGTTTGTGGCAACTCTGTGTTGAGCAAGTCTATTAGTGCCATTTTTCAAACAGCATTTGCTCACTTTTGTCTCTATGTCACATTTTGGTAATTCTCACAATATTTTAAACTCTTTCGTTATAAAATTTGTTATGAGGATCTGTGATCAGTGAGCTTCAGTGTTACTATTGCAAAAAGATTACAACTCACTTTTTAGCAATAAAGTATTTTTTAATTAAGGTATGTACATTTTTTCAGTATGTTATTATGCACTTAATAGACTACAGTATAGTGTAAACATAACTTTTATATGCACTGGGAAAGCAAAAAACTTGTGTGACTCACTTCATTGCAATATTTACTTTATTGCAGTGGTCTGGAACCAAACCCACAATGTCTCAGAGGTATGCTTGTAGCTCACTTGCGGGTTTTTTTTTTTTAAAGAAATAATGAGTTAAAGTCTCCATAGAAGATAAGGAACAGAGCTCTATTCTTTGATCCATGAAAGCTACATGTAACTTCGGCTAGCTTGGAATTCTGTTCTTCATTTCCATGTCCTGGAACTTTATGGCATCTGATTTGCAATCTTTATGCTTGTTTGATATGAAATATTTTCTGAAATACATATGAAACAGTGAAAAGTAGGTTAGTTGAGCAGGCATTATTAAATTTATGTTACGATCGATGCCAAAACCTGAAATTCTGATGGACACCTGCACTAGGAGAAATTTCTCTTCTAATAAAAGTCCATGGATACTTATTTTTAGACATCTGAATTATCTGAGAGCAAAATAATATATTATTCAATGAAACAGGAATCCGAGCCCAAATGAGAACTTAAACACCTCCATTTTATTCTTTTCTTTCCTCATTTCCTTTTCTACTTTTCTACTTTTTTTGATATCACCCCCACCTCTTCCTCCTATTTCTCACTTTCTTTGTCTTCATTTGCTTTATCAATAAACAAGGATTATGGAATGCATAGTATTTGACAGGCATTATGCTCAATACAGGTGATTCACAGATACCTAGAAAGCAGCCTTGAATTTGAAGGGGATTTCAGTTTATTAGAGGAAGTAGATGAAAAAACAATCACTAATATTGAGGTGATGGGCTGTGTGCTATAATTGCCTAGTGATGGAAACAGCTAAATTTAAATAGAGAGGGTTAAATGAGGGTCAAGGAAAGTCCTGAGCCTAGAGGAGAGTCAAAAGGGTAGCTAAGAGACCTCTTTTAGACTAAGTCTTCAAGCATGGGTAGGCTTCTCAGGTGGTCATTGAGACCTTGGGGAGAATGGCATTACAGCATACAATACAGACGAGGAAATTACATGCACAAACGAGGATTATCTTTCAAATAGCTAGCCTGTTAGTTCTGTCTGTTATTGATGGTATCACACTTTCATGTCCATTAAAAACACCTGCAGTGTCTGCAGTGTTTCATAAGCAAGGAGGTATCTAGATCCTCTCCCCAAAGATGCTAATTAGATCTGTATCAGGAATGAGGGATCAGCATTTTAAACTACCCCAGTTGTTTCAGGACTGTAGTTTTATTAACTCTTTCATATTTGCTTTTCAAATACAATGATAGGCCGGCAGTTGTTTTGGGGTGTAGGCATCAAATCCAGTTAAATAACTCTTCATAAGTGAGTGATAAGGATTGTTGAGGGTGCAATGTTTAGGGGCTGTGAGAATACATTTATAGAAATAAAACTGGGAGAAGAGAAATCTGAATACGAGAAGTGGGAGTGTCTCCTGAGGTGAAATTAAAAAAAATGTGAAAGTCATAGTAATGCAGAGGATGAAGAATTTCAAAGAATAGTAATATAGAACGGTTGATTTGGAGCTTTTGTGTTTTAATAAAAAACTGCCACTGCTTCACCAAACCTTTGGTGGAGACCACTGGACAGGCATAGTGTGTTTTGTGTGAGTGATTTTAAAGAAACTGAGCAAGGTGCTCTGTCAGTGATGTACTGGAGCCAGACTGGACCGGCTGGACAAAACCAGTTTTTAAAATTTCAGGGATTTTATGAGATAGTTGTTAAACACAGCCATTATTTAAAAAATTATCTTATATCAACTTATAAGCAAATAAATCACATTAAAAACAAACTTAACAAGTGCTGAAAACATGTCACTTTTTAATTATTTACTACAGAATACTATTGGTTTTGCCTTTGAGGTTATTCTCTACCCAACTCTGCATTCAGTGACTTGATATCTTAAAAAAAAATTTTAATTTATTTTTAATTGAAGTACAGTCAGTTACAATGTGTCAATTCCTGGTGTACAGCACAATGTTCCAGAGTGACCTGATATCTTGGAATCATCACAGTGGGAGAATTTGCAGCATAAAAATGGTCAAACATGGCAGAGAAAGTCATATTTTGTTTTTGTTTTTTGCCTTTGCTTTTCTTTTTTTTGGAAAGCTGATTGTTTAACATTTATTTACATACTGCTATTTTAGTGGACTATTTTCTATCTTTTTTCCTTTCTTCCCTCCTTCCTTCTTTCTCATTTTGCCTTCCTTTTCCCTTCCTCTCTCCCCTTTCCTTCTTTCTTTTCTCTCTCTGTTCTTCAATTCCTTCTTTCCTTCTTTTTTGCCCATGCAGCATTCATTCTCCTTTCTTGGGGCTACAATATGTTCACTTTGCTTTTGGGAACCACCTAGTGGCCCTCACAGCCTGTCTACTTTGGATGCATGACTCAGTGGAGCATAAGATTTAGGGTAAACCTATCCAGACATCTGTAAGTTCCAACCTCAGCCACAGCTGATGCAGGGAAGTATCCTTGACTCCAGTCAGGCTAGATCACTGTTAGAATTTCTGCTTGAAATTCCAGGGTTTCTGTTTTAAAGGCCTAGGAAACAATTTCTTTTCCTCTGGATGTGAATCCCCAGGGTAATAACTTGGGGATTGCTGGAAGTAATTTCGTGGCTAAGAGGAAAAATGGCTTAAGAATGAAGCCAACACTGAAGAAGGAACTAAGAACACAGGGAAGTAAAGTGGTCTCTGGTTGTATCATTTGAGCCCTAGATTAAGCTACATCTGGACTATTCACCTTCTTGAGCCAATAAATTGCTTTTTTCCCCCTTACATACATTTGGGAGGACTTTTCTACATAGTTATATAAAACTTTCTAACCGAAACAGATTGAGTCTTGCATCTTGGTCAAATAGTACAAAACAGATCATCTCTATGGGCTGGTGATATAATTTACAAACTGGAAAAAGCAAGAGTCCAAAGAGCCTGTGGTGACAGCAAGGACACACCTGTGAAAAAGAGAAACAGCTCTGAAACTCGGCACTGGTGCTGATCACATTACTTACTGTTTAACTTTGCTATCCATTAGCACTTGGCCTTTCAATAGTAGTTACTTGTCATTCTATTCTTACACATTGCAGAATCTGTATTTCTTGGTTTGTTTTTGGTATTTTGTTTGTAGAGTTAATTGAAATAGAAATTTCTTGAGGTCAAAGACTGTATATTTTTGTTCAGTTTTTGACATCATATCACCTGATGCCTTTACTTTGAAATAGTGTGTTCAATAAATACTATTGACTAACTCCGTCTTATTGCATCTTAGAAGTATTTTAATTTGCAAATTTTCCTATATTTCCCCTATGTATTATATGACTTTTTTGAAAATTATGTTACTAAAAAGTGCTTCACTGAAAAAAATGGATAGTAAATTGGGCAAATTAGATCAATAACCAAGGAGATAGGGGAAATGATAGAAAATAATCTTTCCTGTTAAGAAGTTCATACATTAAGTAGGACTTTAAGTAGTTTATTTTTAGGGTGACCATACATTCTAGTTTGCCTCTCATTCTGGTAAACTTATTAATAGCACTCTCTTTAATTCTCAACCATATCCCAGATTGGATGATAAATTACATTGCTCAGGCATTATTCCAATAGTTCTCCTTCATGGATGGTGATCTGAATTACCTGGAGACAGTATTTTTTTTAAATTATAAAATATTTTAAATATATAAAACATAACATAAAGTAACAGTAATGTGTATACCCAAAATCAAAATTTGACAGTTAACATTTTGCCATTGTTTTAACTTTTTCTTTTTAAGGAAAAACACTATCATGGAATTAAAGAATTCTCTCTCCCAGTCCTATTTTCTTCCCTCCCTCCCCAGAGGTAACCATTGAAAAGTTAGCATTTGTCCTGCCAATATATGAATTTATATTTTGATTGTGTGTATTAAAAAATTGGACTGTAGCAACTCCCATATAGTTTAGTATAATTTATGTAAATATTATTAAAACAAACATATGAAAAGTATATGTTCTTATGGGAACATTTAAAAAGTATGGATTTCTGAGCACCTTTCCAGTCTATTAACTCAGAATGTTTTGAGGTTGGGACAAGGAATATATATTGTTCCCCAAATGATTCTGATATTCCAGCAGACTTGGGAAATTTGATTAATGTCAGATCCCAAACTAACTTACAATGTTTATTTACATTTAAATCATCTGGTTTGATGGGCTGCAGGTTCAAAATTGAATATGAGCAGTAAACATCTCTGGATCAAATCGGACAACCTAAACAGGTCAGTGTTTCAGTGATCTTTTAAAATATAGCCTGGTATATTTTTCCTTTATAATACTAGTATCTTAGTTTCACATTGATTTTCAGGGGTGAGAGAACTATGGAATTTGCATCTATTGTTTCAATTTCCTAATGAAATTGGGCCAATTAAATTGATGATGGCTGGTGATGGCTGCATAAGACAATATGTTAAAAATTAAATTTAAGGAACACTTACATGAATAAAAGACAATGCTGACACGTAGTAGGACTTCAGGAAAGGCCAAAACATTTTGGAAACCATTATTGGGTTCAGAGACTAAATGGGGAGAATATGCTCTTACTGTACTGAATAAAGACGGGACGATGTGGAAAGTACCAACAATGGGCTTTCAGAGTAGAAATAATTAAAGTAGAATATAAAGTTATAAATCTAAGTAAATGGCTGATTCCTGGAATGCACTGAAAGATATCTAATTTCAAAGAGTTTGCTCTACTTATTGAAATCCTTGCTGTATTGTATATTTAACTTCCTTAATCATTGAATGTTTGGTCTCTCTTTAACCAAAACCAACTGATTCAGTGCGCTTTGATTATCTGAGTGTTTATACCGTTGTTCTTGAGCCCTAAAGCAAATTGTGGATTCATTTCATACAATGGTGCTAATGATAAAAATCAATTTAGAAGATCAACTTTGAGACACTGCCAGAAAATTTCAAGTGACATATCTTAAACACTTACACGTGTATTTACATGAAACTTCGTTGACAGATTCTCACCACCATCCTTCATCAATCAGGCATCAATCAGAGTCAACTGGAAAGACAGAGATACATTCCCAAAATTTCATCAGAAAATTTAACAGCACCACTCTGTTTCTAAAAGTTACAGTGAATTTGGCGCCTCATCTTTTTATGCAGTCTTTTGGAGTCTCAAGATAATAGGAAGGGAATAATGGAATGGATAGGATAATTTGGGAATAAATTGTGTTTGCAGTGAGCTATCAAATAAATCATCCTCTAAGAGAGATAACAATAGAAAAAATTTTGGCTCTAGCAATTGGTTATAGATAAGCATTCAAAATGAGACAACTGGGGCTAGGATTGATAATAGCTTGTCCATCAGGGGCAATGTTGCCAATTAATGCTAATAGAAGCATATAGAGTTTCACAATATTGCTGCTAGGCATGCTTAGAATATTGTTAACATTAACATGTGTATTCTTTATTAAACACCTAGAATGAAAAGGTGGGGAAAAATTGAATCAAATCTTCTTTATTTAAGATAAGGAAAGTTTTAACTGAGCATCATTTTCTCAAAAAGTGTTTTAGAAGAAAAATAAAGTGGTTTCACATTTCCTTTTATTCTGCAGATGGTTCTTAGTTGTGGACTGACAAAAGTTTTGACCTCATTAATCTACTATTTAAATATGACAAGTGCTGGTATCTGTATGAAGCACTGGAGACTGGGTAAAACAGTTGAGGCCGTTGCCTATTATAGTATTTCACGGTGAGGGTGATGGAGGGGAATTATAGGGAGCTATGACAACACATAAGACAGTTACTTAACTAGGTCTTGAGAGTCAGGAAATGCCTGCCAAGAAAGTTACTTAACTCTGACTTGAGGGTCAGGAAATGCTTGCCGGTAAGAGATAGCTAAATGAAGAACTGAAAGAAAGCTGAGTTAAGCTAAAAGAGTAGGGACCAAAGATTAAAGTTCCTAATAAAATTAACAGCATGGGCAAAGACCTTTAATAAGGGTAATAGGCTTAAATAACTAAAGGAAGTTTGCTTTGATATAATTCTAAGAGAAACAGGGAGTAAGATTGGCTAGAAATATAGCCTATGTATCATGCAATGATAGACACTTGAATTTTATTATAGAAACTGTGAGTAGTTACTGAAGACCAGGCATGGGAGTTAGACTTGGGATTTAGAGATCCAGCTTTGATTCATTGTGGGAAATGGGTTGGATGGAAGCAGAAATGAAGGCAGGGGTACTATCAGTCGTCCAGGGAAGTCTAGACAAGGACAGTGACCCACTAGTGAGGTAGGCAATTTTGACAGATTTCACGGCTGTTACTGACAGATCTTGGTGATGAATTGGATGAGGCTGTTGGTGAGGGAGTTAGAAGAATTCAGAGTAACATCCAGGTTGAATATTGCCGTCGTTAAGTGTAAATACAGTATTGTGATGCCCTTGAGGTAAAAATCATTGGAGCAGAAGATTATGAAAGAAGATAAAAATTTGAATATAAAGCAAACGTTTATGAGAGGAGCTAAGCATTTGCATCTAAGATCTGATGTTTATTGGAGTTTCTTGGGCTGGGTTTATGTTTTTGAAAGACATTAACATTTAAATATTAACTAGGATTATAGGAATGAGAGTTCTTAGTCTATAGGAAGAAGAGAGATGAAAGTTCAGCATAAGATTTCCTTGAGAAAACATTTCACTTAGAAAAGCATATCTCCAAAAGGAGAAGCCAGGGATGGGGAATAAAAAGTGTAAGATAGAAAATTCCAGAAAAATTAAATTAGGACATGTAGAGAAGTTTTTTATGGGGTGGGGCTTCTACAGAATGCAACAGATGGCACAGACAGGGAGGGATCTGTTAGATGCAGGAAGAAGCGGAATTCCACCAGCTTAGTTTGTGTCTGTGATGCTAAGATCAGAACAGGAGGCATGTGGTGATTACCTAAACTTATGTTTTAAAAGAATTAATTCTGGTGGCTCTCTGTCAGATGAGTTTGATGTTCTGCTTTCCCACAGGTAGTATATTTTCACAAACTATGTAGAACTTTGATAAATACTAATCTGGAGGTCTCATATGACAGAATCAATTTCATACCTCCACTGATGTGGCTGCAATATTTCAATAGCCAAAGTCTATTTGTGCCTTTTTAAATGATAGAGCATCATAGCAAACCCATCAGGCATCAGATTTCAGAGATTCAGATTTCAGAGGTCAGTCCTATCAATTTTTAAATATAAGGGATTAAATGATTTTCTTAAAAGTTATGCCCACCAACATTTTCATATTTTCCCTCCTATCTGACCATAATGTTGTAAAATAAAGATTGAGCTTTTTGCTCTTTACTCTAAGCATTGTTGCTAAAATTCTATATAATGTGTGAATTTAAAAATCATTATTCTTCAGTAACATGTGTTTTTTTAAAAAATTAATAATAATCATCACCCAAGAATTTTTTTGTGTGTGTTATCTTTTGAGAATAATGCTGTTAGGAAATATATTGGAACTTGTTTTCCAATGAAAGTCCCAGTTCCCAAAATATGTTATGCTTGAAGATGAGATACATACAAAGGAAGAAAAGCAAAGTCTTTCAAAGAGTTTTTTTACATTTTAATTTACACTTTGATCTTACATTTCCAGTTTATATTTAGAAATGTTCATGGCGGTTGACAACAAACTATACTATCATAGCTTAAATCAAAGAACTTATTATTTCTACTATCTGAGAATTAGGCATGAATTTTTTTCATTTCTTATAAGTATTTAATAAGGAGATGAAGACATTTGTATTTCCAGTTTAGTTGGTACAGCCACAAGATTAGTTAGAACTGATCTGTCAAAGTAATGAGATTCTGACAAGTATTTTCACTGAAAATTAATATTTTGTTTTGTTCTTTAGAATAGACTATTTTTATTTCCTTAAATATATTTAAAAGAAAAAAACTCTCCTGTCCTTGCAAGAAGCAGTCAGGGACCACATAAAACAAGATTATAAACTCATATTTAGACCCAACAAATTTATTATTTTTCTTTTTTTGGTCCGTAAATTAGGGCAGACACCCACTCTGGCGATCCAAATAAAAATTAAACTGCAAAGTCTCAGTTGCTTATTTTTTCTTATGCTAAGTTAGAGACAAGTTGAGCAGCCTTTTTTCATCTTAGATTACACTATGTGGAACACTTGGCAGCCAGGATACTGTAAAAAGGAAGAAAAGGAATACCACTGGTGAACTGCCTAGATCAGGAAAGAACATTCATTACTTCTGCTTATGGTTCATTGACCGAAACAGGTTAAACAACTGCCACTTAATTACAAAAGAGTGGGGAAAGCAGAAGAAGGTATGAAATACTGAGCACTAATTGCCTCGGCCACATTATGGAGTTCATAGAGTGGAGGATTAAAGACCAGACTCCAGAAAGCCTGGAACCAGAGGATCTCAGAGGAAAGGACTAAGTTCTTAGAGAGTGCACACCCGTCTTCTTTTTGTCTTCTGTTTCTTCCTTGTTTAGATCATTCTGTAACTTATTTTAAATACTGTTTTCTACATTAGGATGTGAAGATATTTTTAATATTATTTTTCAAAAGGCTTTTATTTGTCTCTTTCACATTTATGCCTATAAACTCTGTGAAACTTATTTTTTGTTGACTGTGTGGTAAATGTCCAATTAATTTTTTCCTGTTTAAGAATATTGAGTTTCCTAGCGTCATACATTAAAAAAAAACTATACTGTTTCCATTGCTCTGCAGTTCTGTTGTTAAAAAAACTCAAGTGTTCATTTAAATATGCATAGGGCTTTTTCTAGGCTCTTTCTATTCTGTTCTGTTCCGTTCCATTCCATTCCATTCCATTCTTCTATCCTTGTGCTAATAGTACACACAATTGTACAGCTTTATAAATGTCTTAAACTCTGGCAATGTAATTTTTATTACTTGTTTGATTTTTTTCAAGAGTTTCTTGTCTGTATTTGGCCCTCATACTTTCTATTTAGATGTCAGATTCAGCTTGTTCTATTCCACAAACACAGGCATACACATTATACTACAATGATTAAGAGTGTATTAAATCTGTAAAACCTAGAGGGAAAATCTTAAAAAATTAAATCTAATATACATGAACATAGTATATCTGGATGTTTTATTTCTATCAATAAAGGTTTACAGTTTTCATAAAAATAAAAAAAAAACCTTACTTATTTTTCTCATTTTATTTTACTTCTTATAACCCTTAAACCTAAGTTAAATGGAGTTGGTAATAAAGATTAGCCTTGCCTTTTACCAGCTCTCAAGAGGAACACTACTAATTTTTATGATTTGCTATATTTTTGTAGGATCTTATTTTTAGAGATATTCTATCAGATTAAGAAAGCTTCCCTTTATGTCAGTTTGCTATGATTTGAAAGTTATTGAGTATTTCTACTTGAATTGAGATGATCATATTATTTTTCTGTTTAACCTATTAATGAAGGAAAATGGATTACTGATTCAACTTCACATTCTTGGAATTAAATGAACTTGGTTGTGATATATTATAATATTTTACTGTTTTCAGTTTGATAATATTTTGTTTAGAATTTTTATCTTGGGATAATTTCCTCGTAATCTTTTAATGACTGTAAGATCTGTGGTGATGACTTTTCCAAGCCCAATACTGTACTGTATTTGGACCTTCTCTCTTTTTCTTGTTCTCCAGTCTTACTAGAGGTTTATCAATTTTATGTTTAGTGGCTTATCTTCTTTTTCAAATAAGCTACTTTTTGCTTTGTAGATCCTATAATGTATTTGTTTTCTATTTGATTAATTTCTACTATATTCTTCTTTTCTATTTATTTCAGTCTATTTTATTCATTTTATAATTTTGAGATGGATATCTAACTCATATTTCTCAATCTTTCCTTTTTCCTAATGTATCTATTTAAAACTATGAGTTTTCTTCTATGTATTGCTTTGGTTCATCTTACAATTTTGATATGTAGTCTGTTCATTTTCAATAATTGCAAAGTATGTTTTAATTTTCCTATTATGATTTCCAAACATTTGAACATTTTTTAGTTAACTTTTTGTTATTGATGTCTAGCAAAAATGCACTATAGCCGAAAAATAAACTCTATTTCAATCCTTTAAAATATTTTGAGACTTCATTTATAGCTCAGTACATAGTCAATTAAAAAAAAAAGATTTCATATGTGCTTTCAAAGCAGATACATTCTGCAATTGTTCCGTATTATGTTGTTCAAATAATCTACTTTTCTCCAGTTCTTTTGTTATGTACCTAGAGAGGAACTTTGAAAGTGACTACTGTGATTATGGATTTTTCCATTTATTCTTGTAGTTAATATCAACATTTACTTTTTAATACTCAAGGATAGTTATTGGATTTAAAAAAATTAAAATGTTTATATAGTCTTGATGAATTAAACTATTATCATTATGAAGTAATCCTCTTGATTTCTACTAATGCGTTTGCCTTAATACAGGCATTTACTGATTTTAATGTATCTATTCCAGATTTGTGCTATTTGCTGTTCTTTGTACAATAAATCTTTTCCTAGCATTTATCATACAACTCTATATCCCTTATGTTTACATTAATTTAATACTTTTAGTATAATTTCTTCTCTAAACAACAGGGATTTAAAAAAATACAACTGAATCTTAAAAATTAGAATATTTAGTTCTTATAATAAATACAACTTTTGGTAGCAGAATTTACAGCTTTTTGTTACAATATCATTCCATTTGTTCTGCCTTTTATTTCTATTCTTCTTCTTTTTTAAATTATTTTTTTTCCTGCTGTAGTGAAGTTATATAGTCATTTTCTCTTTAGTTGTTATCATGCATATATATGCTCTGTAACTTACCAAAACTTTAGTCTAATCAATTATTTTATTTTCCTCCTAGTATAGAAACTTTATAAATCCCTCTGCACATAATTATACTATATTTACTATTCTCTCTCTCACACACGTATAGATTGTTTTCCTCCCATAAAACTTTCTCTGATATTTTGTGATGTTTGGATCTGTTGGTGATAAATTCACCAAGTAGTTTTAAAAAAAAATTATAAATATCTTCATCTTTTCCTCATCCTTGAAAGTATCTTCCCCATATATGAAAGTTTAGGCTGTACTTATTTTATTTCACTTGCTTGGATATGTCATTTGACTATCTTTGGTTCCCATTGTTGCTTTTGAGAAGTCAGAAGTCTGTTTTATTTTGCAGGTAATCTTTTTTTCTCTAATTGTTGTCAAATTATTGTCTTTTTTTTTTGTTTTCCTGTAGTTTTACTGCAGTGTGGTAGGTATAGATTTTGTTTCATTTACCTGCTTGAGATGCAGTAGACTTCTCACCCATAATCTCATCATAAATTGCATACTGTATTTTATTCTGATATTCTAGTTAAATTCTTGTTCTAGATTTTCTCTTTATCCTGTGTGTTTCTCTTTTTAATTGCCTAGTCTGTTTTTTTTTTTTTTTGGTCTCCTGGTGCTTGTTTTTAGTTAATTTCTCATTTTTCCTACTAAATTCAGTGCGTCTTCTCAGTTATTTCAATCTCTTGATAATACTATTTATCAATTCTAGAAATTCTGTTTGATTCTTTTTTTAGATCTGTCCAATCACTTTATTTATTGAATTATAATTGACATACAGTAATACGTAGTTTCAGGTGTACAACATAGAGATTCAGTAATGATATATATTATGAAATGATCACCATAATAAGTTTCATTACTATTAGTCACCATACAAAGTTATTAAAATATTACTGAATACACTCCCTATGCTATGCATTACATCCTGTGACATTTATTTTACAACTGGAAGTTTTACCTATTAGTTCCCTTCACCTACTTCATTCATCCCCCTGTCCAACTGCCCTCTGACAACTAACAGTTTGTCTCTGTATCTGAGTCTGTTTTGTTTATTTTGTTTTTTAGATTCCACATTTAAGTGAAATCATATGGTATTTGTCTTTCTCTGTCTGACTTCTTTCACTTTGCATAATACCCTTCAGTTTCTTCCATGTTTCTGCAAATAGCAAGACTTCTCTTTTGATGGCTGAGTAATATTCCTTTGTGTGTGTGTGTGTGTGTGTGTGTGTGTGTGTACCACATATTCTTTATCCATTAATCTACTGATGGATACAGGCTGCTCCCATGTCTTGGCTATTGTGATAGTGTTGTAGTGAACAGAGAAATATGTGTATCTTTTTGAATTAGTATTTTCATTTTCTTCAGATAAATATTCAGAACTGCAATTGCTGCATTGTATGGTAGTTCTGTTTTTAGGCTTTTTAAAAGGAAAATTCCATAGTATTTTCCATAATAGCTGCACCAGTTTCCATTTCCCAAGATAATGCATCAGGTTTACTTTTTCTCCATATCCTCACCACCACTTGGTTTCTTGTCTTTTTGAAAATAGCCATTCTGAGAGGTGTGAAATGGTATGTCATTGTGATTTTGATTTGCATTTCTCTGATGATTAGTGATGTTGAGCATCTTTTCCTGTGCCTGTTGACCATCTGTATGTTTTTTCTTTGGAAAAATGTCTATTCAAGTTCTCTGTCCATTTTTAAATCAGGTTGTTTTTTGATATTGAGTTGTATGAGTTCCTTATATATTTTGGATATCAACCCTTTATTAGATATATTATTTACAAATATCTTCTCTTATTTAATATGCTGCCTTTTAATTTTGTTGGTGGTTTCTATCACTGTGTAAAACCTCTTTTGCTTGTTTTTGCTTTTATTACCTTAGCCTGAGGGGAGATAATCAAAAATTATTGGCAAGATTGGTGTTAAAGAGTATTCTGAGTATGTCTTCTTTTAGGAATGTTATAGGTCTAGGTATTATATTCAAATCTTTAATCCATTTGGGGTTCATTTTTTATATGGTGTAAGAATGTAATCTAGTTTGATTTTTTTTTGCACACAGCTGCCCAGCTTTCCCCACATATCATATTTAAGAGGCCGTCTTTTTCCTGTTGGATATTCTTACCGCCTTTTTGTAGATTAATTGCCCATAAGTGTCTGAGTTTATTTCTAGGCTCTCTATTCTGTTCCATTGATCTATTTGTCTGTATTTATGCTACTACCACACCATTTCTATTACTGTCACTTCGTGGTATAGTTTAAATCAAGGTGCTTGATAACTATAGCTTTGTTCTTTTTTCTCAAGATTGCTTTCGCTATTAGAGGTATTTTGTGGTTTCATATAAATTTTCGGATTATTTCTTCTAGTTCTGTGAAAAATACCATTGGTATTTTGATAGGGATTGCATTGACTCTGTAGACTCCTTTGGTAGTATGGACATTTTCACAGTATCGATTCTTCCAATCCATGAACACAATATATGTTTCTATTTATTTGTGTCATCTTCTTTCCTTCCTTAGTATCTGTATAGTCTTCAGAGTACAGACCTTTCACCTCACTGGTTAAATTTATTTCTAGGTATTTTATTCTTTCTGATGCAATTATAAATGGGATTGTTTATTTTTTTATTTCTCTTTCTGATAGTTTGTTATTAGTGTATAGAAATGCAACAGATTTCTGTATATTAATTTTGTATTCTGCAACTATAAATAAATAAAATATTTAATAAAACATTTATTTAAATAAAAATTTATTAGTTCTAATAGATTTTGGTGGAAACTTTGGGGTTTTCTATATATAGTATCATCACAGCACAGAGTGCAGTTTTACTTCTTCCTTTCCATTTTAGATGCCTTTTATTATTTTCTCTTATTGCTGTGGCTAGGCCTTCCAATACAATGTTGAATAAAAGTGGTGAGAGTGGCATCCTTGTCTTGTTTTTGATCTTAGAGGAAAAGGTTTCAGCTTTTCACCATTGAGTATGATGTTAGCTGTAGAGTTTTCATATATGGCCTTTATTGTTTTGAAGTATGTTTCCTCTCTTCCCACTTTGTTGAGAATTTTTGTTATAAATCGATGTTGAGTTTTGTCAAAAGCTTTCTCAGCATCTGTTGAGATGATCATTTGATTTTGATCCTTTGCTTTGTTAATGTGGTATTTCATATTAATTGATTACAGATGTCAAACTATTGTTGTATCCCTAGAATGAATCCCACTTGATCATGGTGTATGAACCTTTTAACTTATTGTTAGATTTGGTTTGCTAATATTTTGATAAGGATTTTTGCATCTATGTTCATCAGGATATTAGCTTGTAATTTTCTTTTTTGATGTTGTCTTTGTATAATTTTGATATCAGAGTAATACTGGCCTTTTAAAATGAGTTTGGAAGTACTCCTTCCTTTTCAGTTCAATACTTTGTGAAGGATAGATATGAGATGTTCTTTAAATATTTGATAGAATTCATCTGTGAAGCCTTTTAGACCTGGAATCTTCTTGGTTGGGAGTTTTTCATTACTGATTTAATTTTGTTACTTGTAATTGATCTACTTAGATTTTCTATTTCTTCATGATTCAGTCTTGGAAGGTTTTATATTTCTAGAAATGTATCCATTTCTTCTAGGTTGTCTAGTTAGTTGGCATATATTTGTTTACAGTATTCTCTTATAATTCTTTGTATTTCTGTGATATCAGTTTTAATTTCTCTTCATTTCTGGTTTTATTTATTTGTCCCCTCTCTCTTTTTACCTTGATAAATCTGGCTAAATGCTTGTCAATTTATTTATCTTTTCAGAGAACCAACTTTTAGTTTCATTGACTTTTTTTCCTGTTGTCTCTATTTTCTTTCTTTTCTGATATTTTTATTTCCTTCTTTATACTCCTTCTGGGCTTTAATTATTCTTCCTAGATCCATTAAATGCAAATTTAGATTTTTGTTGTTGTTTCTTGGGGTAGGCTTGTATTGCTGTGAACTTCCCTGTTAAAATAGGTTTTGCTGCATTCTATAGAGCTTGAAAATTTGTGTTTCCATTTCCATTTGTCTTGAGATATTTTTTAGTTTCGTCCTTGACCTCTCTGTTACCCATTGATTGTTTAATAGTGTGCTGTTCACTATCTGCATGTTTGTGTTTTTTCCAGTTTTCTTCTTGTAATTGATTTCTGGTTTTATACCTTTGTGGTCAGAAAAAATACTTGATGCAATTTCAGTCTTTTAAGTTTATTGAGACTTGTTTTGTGGCCTAATATGTGATCTGTACAGGGAAATATTCCATATGTACTTGCAACAGATATATATTTTGCTGCTTTTGGATAAAATGTTCTGTATATATCTCCATCTTGTCTAATGTGTTATTTAAAACCAGTGTTGTCTTACTGAATTTCTCTAAGTGATACATCCACTAATGTAAGTGGGGTATTAAAGTTTCCTATTACTATTGTATTTCTGTTTCTTCCTTTAAGTCTGCTAATATTTGCTTTACATATTTAGATACTCCTATGTTGGGTGTGTAAATGTTTACAAATACTATATCCTTTTATTGGATTGATCTCTTCATCATTATGTAATGTCTTTGTCTTTTATTACAGTCTTTGTTTTAAAAACTATTTTGTCTGGTATGAGTATTACTACCCTAGCTGTCTTTTCCTTTTTATTTGCATAGAATATCTTTTTTCATTCTTTCACTTTCAGTCTTTGTGTGTCTTTAGATCTGAAGTGTGTCTCTTGTAGGCAGCAATCTGGATGAGTCTTTTTAAGAATCCATTCAGTCACCCTTTGTCTTTTGATTGGAGTATTTAGTCCATTTACATTTAAAGTAATTATTGATCGGTGTGTACTATTGTCATTTTCTTCATTTTTTTTATGGTGTTCTTGTAGTTATTCTCTGTTCCTGTCTTCTTTTCTTGATTTCTCCCCTTGTGATTTGGTGAGTTCCTATAGTGTTTGGATTCCTTTCTGTTTATATTTTGTGTGTCCATTGCAGGTTTTTGATTTGTGGTTACCATGAGGTCATATCTATCTATATCTATATATCTATATCTATTTCTATATCTGAAGTCTATTTTGCACTGATAAATTTAGAATGCATTCTAAAAGCACTACATTTTTATTCTACTCTCTCCATGTTTTATGTTTTTGACATCATATTTTACATCTGTATTTTGTGTATCCCTTAACTACTTATTTTAGTTAAACTTGATTGTAAGAGTTTTGTCTTTTAACCTTCATACTAGTATTTGAAGTAGCTGATTCACTGCCTTAGCTATATATTTATCTTTATCAGTGAGATTTTTCACTCATATATTTTCTTATTTCTAGTTGTGACCTTTCCTTTTCCCTTTAAAGAAGACACTTTAACATTTCTTCTAAGGCCAGTATAGTGGTGATGAACTACTCTAGCTTTTGCTTGTCTGGGAAATTCTATATTTCTCCTTCAATTCTGAATGATAACCTTGATGGATAGAGTTTTCTAGGTTGTAAGGTTTTTTTTTTTTTTTTCCATCTAGCATTCCTGCCACTCCCCTCTGGTCTTTAAAGTTTCTGCTGGAAAAATCAGTTGATAGCCTTAAGAGGGTTGCCTTATATGTGACTCATTGACTTTTCCTTACTGCTTTTAAAATCATTCTTTAGCTTTAATTTTTGCCATTTTAATTTTACTATATTTGGTGTGGATCTCTTTGGATTCATCTTGTTTGAAACTCTGTTTTTCTTGGAGCTGCATGCTGTTTTCTTCTACAGGTAGAATGTTCTCAGCCATTATTTCTTCAATTAAGTTATCTGTCACTTTCTCTCTTCTCTTTCAAGGACCCTTATGGTACAAATGCTAGTATGTTTAATGTTGTTTCAGAGGTTCATTAAACTATCCTCATTAATTTTTTTTTCTTTTTGCTGTTCTGATTTGGTTGATTTTTACTCTCTATCTTTCCGTTTGATTTTCCATTCTTCTACATAATCTGCTGTTGATTTGTTCTAGTGTATTTTAAAATTTAAGTTACTGTTTTTCAGCTCTTATTGGTTCTTTCTTATATTTTCTAATACTTTATTGAAGTTCTCATGAGTACATCCATTCTTCTCCCAAATTCAGTCAGCATCTTTATGACCCTTACTTTAGACTCTTTATCAGAAAAATTACTTATCTCTATTTTATTAGAGTTTTATCTTTCTTTTTCCTTTGGAAAATATTTCTCTGTCTCTTCACTTTGCCCTTCTGTGGGTTTTTTTTTCCCCTATGAATTAGGTTAAACAGCTACATCTTCCAATCTTGAAAGAGTGGCTTTGTGTGAGAGTGTCCATGAAGCTGTGTGCACTGGGTGTCTTTGATAGGGTGCCTGGAACTGGAGCAAGCTGTGAGCTGTGGGAGTCTCAGGGTACTTCAGGTTGAAGGCACCTTTGAAATAGGGCTGGAGCTGGAGCAGGCATAGGCTGGAAGGAATCATGGGGCATGCTATGCCATGACTGCCTTGCTGGGTTGGCTGGGCCCGGAACAGGTGTGAGCCAGGAGCTGTCCTAGGGTACACTGCACTGGGGCTGTCATGGCAGGATGGCTGAAGCTGGAGTGGGTGTGGGCTGAAGGGAAGTGAAGGCTGTTCTGGAGGGACTCAAACATTGGTGCTTACCAGTGCCTCTGACCCCAGAGAGTTACAGCAGTTCCTTTCCCATTTAGCAGATGCTCTAAGGCTAGTGATTAGATTTCCTTCTGTATAGTTTAAGTGCTGTTTAAACTGCTAGTTTTTTGCTATGTCCCAGGGTGGTTGAGTCTGTGCTTAGGTTCTTTAATAATATCCCTTTCTACTGCAGATAGGGGATGGAATTTTCATGGATATCATCAATCCATCTTTCCTACTCATTTCTATGTGGTCTCCCTATACACAGAAGCTGTTAAATCAGCCCTCAGGTCTTCTTCAGGAGGAACTGCTCTATGTATAGGCTTAGATCCACTGTGTCAGTGGGAGGAGGTGGCCTCAGGATCTTCCTATGCTATCATCTTAGACCCCTCCTATCCAATCACTTTCTATAATTTCATATTTCCAAGCTTGGCATTCATTTTTATTTATGAACATAACAAGCATAACTTTTATAGTTTAGTTACTTGTAACTTTAGTGTCTATATTCCGTCTGTGTCTTTTGTATTTCTTTGTCTTTCTGTGTGCCCACTGCTTATTTGAAAAAAATGTTTTGTAGTAATTATTTAATGATAGGCTGTATTTTTTTTTACCTTTAAAGAATTCTGCTAGACATGTGGGACATTAGCAATTCAGTTTTTCCTTAATCTATGTTTAATTTTCAAAATTTTCTGACCTATCCAAATGATTTGAAGACTGGCAACAATAGAGTTAGTTTCACTTAATCTTATTCCTAGGGTATAACCATTTCACAGTCAGCCCAAAGTAGTAGGAATGACTTAACATTTATTCATCTTTGTGAACTCTAAAGATAGTGGATCCAAATGTTTGTTCTCCTAGTCCTTTGAGGCTATAAAATTTTCAACACAGACTTCCCATCTCATCTTCTAAAAAGGAAAATGATCTTAGAGCAAAAGCAAGCTAAATGTAGCACTCACTCCACTTATCTGAATTCCAAAGTATTCAGTCTCACTTAGCCTGCTAATTCTTCTGTTTTTATTTTTGTCCAGTAAACCTAAGAATTTCTGTTTGTAATTTGTCCAGCTTGTGAAGTTGTTTTCAATGGGAGGGTTGGTAAAAAAAAATACTTAAACAATTACTACTGAAAATAAAGTTATTTTGGAAATTTTAATTTTCTCTTTTTAGAGTGATCAAATATTACAGGGAGCCAGTTAGATCTGGGGATCTTAGCTTAACTATAGTTCCTATCCTTATGAGGACCCCAAAACCTTAATTTCTGCCTCCATGAGCCATTGAAATTTATCCTCACAAGGACCATTGAGTCAAGATCAGATTTTTATATCCTTAAGGTATAATGGCATCACTGAGTTAATTTATCTCTCTTGCTTTATATTCCTTCCTTCCTCATTCACAGTGGAGTTTTCTTTCCTTCTTTTCTTCCTCCCTCCTTTCATCTCTCTCTTCCCTCCTTCCTCCCTTCTCTTCTTCTTTCCTTCCTTCTTTTCTTCTTTTTCCTTGTTACTCAGCTCAACCATTGCTTTTGTTGTTGTTGTCCAGAACATCTATATTTGCCCAGAAGAGAACTGTGGTAGCTCAATATGCCATGTTGCCAATATCAGAAGTGTCAGTGTAAGAATAAAACAATACTTTAACAATTTTTTTACATTTGGTCTATTAACTACATAAGTCTCTACAAATTATACACATTTTTCAGATGTTTATTTAGCAGTGTGATACCAAGATGGCAAACTGGCATGAGCTGTTGGATTCCTCCATCAAAATCGCTGTGGAAACTAAAGAAGTGAAAGAGATATGTAGACTCGGGAATTAAAATCTACAACAGAAATAACTATGAGAAACCTCTGTAGAAACCAAAGGTTGACATGAGTTTTTGAGACAGTAACTGATAGATGGAGGAAATGAGTTGAGAGCAATCTGTTCCAAAACTAAGAATTCTGTTCTTTTCTCTCTACACCCACAACTTCTTTTAGATGGTCAGTGGTCATTGACTGTGCTTTCATTGCCTCAAGTTCTATCACTGGTTCATATGACCAAGTGTAATGTCAGGATAGCACAAAAAAGTCCTGCAGTTGTAAGGAGTTGATGAAAGCAGTATAATTGCAACAGTGTTCTTGGGAATTTACTCTTAAGTCTTTCTCCCTTGATTTCTATTATTGGTGAATTATAACCTGAGGAGGTTTCTTCTTCTCAAAGCTGCTTTTTCCTAAGCACTTAATAGAGTTTTTAATACAGGAGTTGCCTCATGAGTGCCAACCAAAGGCAGTGATCAGTGTTGTTTTCTAGGGCCTAGGGCTCTCTGCTCTGAGTGCATCCCTTCTCTCTATTTGTTTTTGTTTGTTTGTTTTTTATTTGTTTTATTTAGGATGGGAAGTAATTAGATTTATTCATTTTTTAATGGAAGTTCTGGGAATTGAACCTAGGACCTCATGTATGCTAGGCATGCAGTCTACCACTGAGCTATACCCTCCCACCTTCTCTCTTTCTAAACTCCTCAGTACTAATAAATACTGGCCTGGCCTTTGGACCTTTCCCAATATACATCACCAGACAAAATAATTCATACCCTGGGAAGTGTGTCCTCAGAGGACAAAATAACTAGACACTTGAGGAATGCAACACACTCAGGAGAAAAACAGCAAATCATTGGATTCTTACTCCATCAAAAGAATAATTTTTGTATTAGAAGGCTAATGTATGATATCATTTAGTTAGAAGATTGGTCTTTCTTGTAAGTCTTTTCTTTTTCAGTGTAAATTTAATGTTTTGTAGATTTGCTATAGGATGTAATGCCAGAGAGCATTATGTGTAGGATGGAAGTTATAATCAGTTTGATTAGAGTGAGTTACTGCTAAAGATATGTCTTGAACCACAAGTACCATTAGTATCATAAAATTACGTGTGGTGGTGATAAAAATAATTACCATATATGGAGTGCTCATACACATTATTTTAATCCTTAGGTAAGTACTATTTTTTCAAACAAGGAACTTGGGGTTTAGAAGTTTAAGTGACTTATCCGGGTCCAAATTAAGAAGGGGTTTTTCACTTCTCAACCTGGTCAAAGGAATCCTTCGGAAATTATCTCATGCTAAAAATTCAGTTTTGTGTGGTGAAGAAGGAACTATTTTTACTATTATCTGACAGTGATGGGAAAAGGAGGAAAAAGGAGATTTCCAAACAGTTGGTGCTAATAAAGCAAAAGACCTAAAGTACATACAATGAGGACTGATCCATAAATATATTCTCTGTATTCTCAAGCAAAATCTCCATCTGACCTGAAGTCATTATGTTCCATTTTGTGAGTTTTCTCACTCTTCCAAACTTGCCTTCAATAGTGTTTAAACTTGCATCCATCCCAGAGTGGAATTTTTCTGCGCTCTGTATCTAGCTGGAGACAACTAGGAATTTCTAGTTCGTTCATGGCAGGTTCAGAACTGCTGTTACGCAGCCTAATGCTTGGAGCAATGGGTGTAAGAAAACAGTCCTAACTAACAATACGAAAATCTGAGTAGTTCTGGGTAATGATTTTACACATCTTCCCCTCTGGCTGCTATAAAGTGAGGAGGGTAGGCCTTAGGAACCAGGATGAGTTCTCATTTGTCTTAATCCTCTTTGACAGCACAGTATGTGCTTCTCTAGGCTGTATACCCTTTATGTTACCAAAAGTTGATTTCATGCCAGGAGGTAAATATGTTGAACAAAAGCAAGGTGTTACTAGTTTCATATATTTTATTCAAATAAAATTATAATTCTTAGTGCCACCAAAATCAGCTTGCAAAGTTTAAACTTCTCTTTGTAAACTTAGAATTCTTCTTTAAAAGACTTCTAGATGGAATTGTGATGGTTGTCTCAAGGTGAGAGGGTGTTGTGATAATACACTGAAGTCCACTCCCAGCTGTTTGTAATTGTTGTATGAGTTACATCTTGATTTTCATGATTTAGCCTCTTGGAAATTAAACATTTATTTTAACGGTTACATATCAATCACAGTATCATCTGTAAGTTTATGGGAAAAGGAAAACAATGTAAGGTGAGAAATATTGGAATATTTATCTTAGACATTCAAAGTTTTGCCAAGAAATCTCTGAAGACTGCATCCCTGAAACAATCTTATTCTGTCATCCTGGGGGTTTATTTGTTCTACAACTTCAGGGTTTAAGGGAGGACAGCTTCTTTGGTAAACATCCTCTAGCAGTTGATGTTTTGGGGAATAATAAACCTAATCCTTCTGTGTTGCTTTATCTTAGTCCCAGAAATATATTAAATATTATTATAACAATGCCTTTCTTTGGCATCAAGTCTTTGCTTATATTATACCATAACATTTGTATTAATAACTTCTTAAAGTGTTATTATAGTAAACTGTTTATTTCAAACTATGAGTTTCCCTACAGTTTTACTATTGTTTGGGTTTTGATACATACAAGATAGAATAGTCTCAAGCTAACCATTGGCAAATGTTGCTAATTTAATTGCTGGGATTGTTTCATTGAATGTTTCAAGGAAAATGCTCACACCATTTAATCATGAGTTGTTTATCTCTGTAGCCCAAAAGTGTAAAGCCAATTGATTAGTTTCTATCAGCAGAGGGAGGCAAATAATTGTATCAGAGTGATGTAATATAAGAAGGACTTGACCAGCTTTTATTTGTTTTGAAGATAGAAATGGGCCAGGAACCAAGAAATGTGGACAGCTTCTAGAAACTACAAAGGCAAGAAATCAGATTCATCGCTACAGCCTCCAGAAAAGCATGACGTCCTACAGACATCCTGATTTTAGCCCAATCAGACCTATTTCAGTCTTGTGACTTCCAGAACTATGTGTTTGTGTAACTTGTTACAGTAGCAATAGGAATGTAATATAGAGCCTGAGTCAAATAAATCCTGAAAAATCTGGACATTTCTCTTTCCCAAGTGCAGTTATCTTGGTTAAAAGCAGCAAATTCTTTTGTGAAAGAAAATTTATAACAAGGACTCGTGATCTTATTGCTTATTTCTTTTTTAAGGGTACTCATTCTCCTCTTCATTCAAGGCACTCTGGATCTTTGAACTGACTTAAAGGTTCTTGTTCTCTATTTTGATACCTGAAGTCAGGCCTTGTTCATCTGAACTAGAAGTCTTTCATATATATTGATATAGTGGGACCTTCTTAGGCTTTTTATCAAGATTGATTTTAGAAACCACTAAACACATATGCATGCCAAACAATTCTGATTACTACTCTGCCCTTGTTTTCTACTACGGTACCAGTACCCTCCTTGTCTTGCTGTTAAATGTTGCTATTTTGCATCATCCTAAACTTCACAATACTCATGGAACTCACGGCAATGATATTATCTCCTGTTTTTATCTATGGTCTACACTGGAGAGCCACCATGGTTGTTTGCTTTTTTTTCAAGTATACCGTCAATGTAATTCTTAATGTTTTGAAACAAAATCTTATGCAATCTGTCATATGTCTTAGTTCAGGATGCTATAATAGAATACTATAACTGAGTGGTTTAAACTACACATATTTATTTCTCATAGTTCTGGAGGCCAGGAAGTCTAAGATCAAGATGCTGGAAGATTCACTGTCTGGGAGGGCTCTCTTCCTGGTTTGCAGGCAGCTGCCATCTTGCTGTATGCTCACATGGGGACAGGAGGGCAGGAGAATGAGAGAGAGAGGGAGAGAGAGAGAACACTCTCTGATCTCTTCTTATAAGGGCACTGTGCTCATGACCTCACCTAACTAAACCCAGTTATCTCCCAAAGGTCCCACTTCTCAATACCATCACATTGGGGTGTAGGATCTCAACATATGAATTTGGGGGAACAAAAACTTTCAGCCCAAAACACAGCCTTTCTGGAGAAAGGATAAGGGCTGTCTGTGTGTGTTGTTCATTATGCATCTGCTCCAGCAACACTATATTACTAAAGCTTAGGGTCTTGCAAAGATTTGGGTGCATTCAATTTCATTTACAGTAGAGCTAAAAGGTATCAACTAACTGTCCAAGCAAGAGATAGAATCTTACTTCTTGAGTTTATGTGTTGAATTTAGTCAGAAGCAGCCTGACTCTCCAGGGTTCTTTAATTCATTGTGTTTCTCTTAGTCATCTGTCATGATGGCCATCATTCTGCCAAAGTTTTCTTTAAATTATTTTATTTCCTGTGCCTACAGTTTTAATGCAACTAAACCACTATGGTCTTATATACCATTGGTTAATAGTCCCATCTTCTAATGTCAACTGGATTCAGTGATCTTCAAACTCAATTAGGTTAGAAAAATAATCCAAGTTTTCTCATTGCTTGATGATCTGTTGTTGACAATGACTTTTGTTCCTAACTTGCTTCTTAGTTAGAATTTTTACTTTCAGGCAACTGTATCCACCGTAGCTAGTTTTGTGGGTTGGGATTTATCAGAAAACATGAGTTATCTGATAAAATTTCTAGGAGAATCAGGGACCCAGGTTTTCATAATGCAAAAGAAGTATAGATATGATAATGCATCCAACTGTCATATGGTTAGTTAGACAAAATCTTTCTGTTATTACTGCCTACCTTAAGAGACTCATAAAGGAGAGGAAAAATGGAAAGGGTCAGGAGGGGGAAGGAACCTCTGTTACAACTGTTGCAAAATAATTAAATGCCTCTCTACAGTGATCGTCAGGAGAGCCACTCATGATTGACTTATCTTACTCTTTTTGCTTTCCAATTCCCATGTAGATATATATGCTTAGTAGAACCTAAGTCATCTGGGGATCCTGAGCTACAAAATAGTCTTAGGAAATTTAATCTTTTTCTTTTTTTGCAAAATAGCGTGGTTTATTTACAGTTGTCTGTTACAGCAGCATAACCTATTTTATCCTGACTATAATGGAGTAGTATATATATGTGTGTGTACACATTTATACACATACACACAGAGATACACTCACACAAATGAAATACATATTGGCATATATTCTTTTGTGATTTCTTTTTGCTAAGAAATATGTTTATTGTTCAAAAGTTGTTGAACACCAGCTATATCTTTGCACTTTTCTAGATGTTGATGCTACATTAGTGAACAAAACAAAAAAAAGCCCACTTTCAGTGAAATTAATTTATATGGATTTTTTCCATGTGTATATGTATATATTTACCATATTATTTTTTCTTTCTCTACTGTCTTAACCATTTTTGAGTCTATAGTTTCATAGTGCTAAGTATATTGATATTTTTATGAAATAGAGCCCCAGAACTTTACCATCTTGCAAAATGGAAACTCTGTATCTATTAAACAATTCTTTCTCTTCTCTTCCCAGCACCTGATAAATTACCATTCTATTTTCTGTTTCTATGAATTTGACTACATTAATTACCTCATATAAGTGGAATTACATATTTGTCATTCTGTGACTGGGTTACTGAAAATTTAGTCTTAGTTTTCTAATCTCCAGTATACAGCTAGGTATTGTAGAAGAAGATTGGAGGATTTTATTGGGTTACTCTCCAGTGTTTTCCATGGTTATTCTTTTAACTTTTCTTCATTGAAATAGAAAGTAAAATCAAATGCAGTTGTTTTTTTTTTTAATGGGAGCTAAAGAGGGCTACTTTAGTTTGGGTTCTCCAAAAGTGGACCATGAGAAAGAGGTTGTTGTACAAGGGATTAATCCAGGAAGTTCTCTTAAGAGAACTATGTAGGATTATAATGAAAGCAGGCTAGAGCAGAGGAATAAAGTGGGCAAAGATGACTATCAGAGATGTATAGCCTCAGCCTGATTTCATAGTAGTTCTGGAATGTGATCCCACCAAGAATTCATCATGGGAGTAGGGCTGCTATAGCTCCACATCAGTGAGTCACTGGCTGGTAAAGACCCAGGGGATGGGAATTCCTATCAATTAAAGACAATGTGATTCAAAAGGAAAAGATGCAAGTCTGAGTCGAAAGGAAGGAAAGAAGGAAGGAAGGAAGGAAGGAAGAGAAAGATTCATGGGAATACACACATACATGCACCACACACACATATATACATATAACTTAGAAAGAGATAGATGGATATGTATTTATTTCGCAGCAATGCTTAAATAATGTGATAAGGATCAGTGACAATCTAGGAAGAAAATTGAAATGGTATATCTTAAATAATTTTCTGTAAATAGTTTTATCCAGGACTACAGTTATAAGTTATTGCTTCTATAGGAACACAGCTGGGCGGGAAAGATAATACAAGTGTTAGAAACAATATTTAAAATTATTTCATTCATTCAGTATAAGTCTAGGAATTTTGTTGGTGAATCCTAGGCATTATGATACATGTTGAGAAAAAGTCATAATCAATATAAGCAGTGGTCTAATACCAATAAAATGAAATGTAGCAAGGTAAATGTAGAGCCCTGCATTCACATTTTAAAAATAAATTGGGCTAAACACTTTTCATGACCATGTTCTCTAGGAAATTCCTAGAGATAACAATAAGTTCTGGGCAAAATACAAGAATGTGGAGAAAAGGAAATCCTCAAACACTGTTGGTGGAACTATAAATTGGTGGAGACACTGAAAAACAGTATAAAGATTCCTCAAAAAATTAAGAACAAAAGTACCATATGGCCCAGCTTTTCTATTTTTGAATATTTTTCAAAAGAACAAGAAAACACTTACTTGAAAAGATAAATGCACCTCTGTGTTCACTGCAGCATTATTTAACACAGGTAAGATATGGAAACTACCTAACTATCCATCAGTGGATGAATGCATAAAGAAAATGTGATACACACACACACACACTCACACACACACAATGGAATACTACTCATTCATAAAAAGCAATGAAATCCAACCATTGTGGACAACATGGATAGACTTGAAAGGTATTAGGCTAAGTGAAATAAGTCAGATGGAGAAACATAAATACCATATTATTTCACTCATATGTGGAATATAAAAATAGCAAATAAATTCATAGATACAGAGAACAGCTTAGTGGTTACCAGAGGGGAAGGAGTTGGGGGTTGGGCATAATGGGTAAAGGGGGTCAACTGTATGGGGATAGATAGTAACTAATCTTATGGTCAGGATCATTTTGTGGTACATACAGATGTCAAATAACAATGCTGTACACTTGAAACTTCTATAATGAAAATAAATAATTTCAAATCATATAGAGTATGTTTTCTTATCACAGGAATTAAATTGGAAATCAGTAACAATAAGATGCCTAGGAAAACCTCAAAACATTTAGAAATTAAATACACATTTAATTCTAAATAATACATAGGTCAAGGAAAGCATCACATATGAATTTATAAAATATTCCAAACTTGTGTAAATGTGTATACAACATAAGAAAATCTGATTCACTGCCTAGTGATTGGAACACAGCCCACCTGTTTGTATTGACTGCCTGCTTCCCTTCTACCGTGGCAGGATAGAGTAGTTGGGACAAAGACCATACAGAGTGGCCACAAAGTCTAAAGTAGTTCTTATCTGGTCCTTTACAGAAGCAGTTTGCCAACTTCTGTCTTACACTATCATTCAGAACATTCATCTCTTTTGGTAATGGGGGTAGTGGATTTTAACACTAATTATCTGGTTTCAACACCTATACTAATTAAAAGTGACAAATGTCACTGTCAAAATTTCATGAAAGCTGTGGGTTTCAGGCTTAGGACACCAAAAGGGTTATTAATGTGCACCAAGTACTATAATGATATTGATTGGGTGCTGACTGCAGACAGCACTGCTACACAGGACAGTAATTGAGTTCAGGGTTGTGGCCATATCCTATGTAAATGTTTTTGTTAATACACATACAATTCCAGTGTATTTTTTTAAAAACACAAAATATATGTAACTATTAAAATATCTCCTTTGAAAATGGCTTAAAAAAAAGGAAAGAAAGAGAACTTGGAAAGAAAACTCTAAACTATGTTGGAAAATATAATTCCAAATGTAATTATGCATTAGAACTTGAAGAGAAAGTCGACTTCTTTTTTGTTTGAGTTTAATTTCCTCCTAATTGATAAGACAGTTGAGACTGAAGCCCCAAAGCCAAAGCAAAATTTGGTTTTAAAACGTAGATGTAACTAACATTCAATACATAGAGGAATCCAATCTATACAAATTTATATATCGACTACCTTTACATGAGTTTTGTAAGACTTTTAGATGATTGCATACCTCTGACGTACCTGTGCCTGGCACATGATAGACATTCGATAATTATGGTAGTATTTTTTATCATAATTATTTTCTAACACCATGAATTCTTTCCTAACATCCCCACTACTGTTACTGTGAGATAGTCTCTGTGACACAGACTACATCAAAGAGTCTAGGATGGTGCTTGGTATATATTAGGTGTGAGATCTACCTCTGTGGTTTTTGTCCTTCTTGTGCTTATCTTTGAGGGCAATAAGATAATTGTGAAGCCCTAATAAAGATGCTTTATATTGACCCAATAGTGAACTGTCATAGGAAGAATTACACACATGCACGTATGTGTACAGCAGACTCATGATTCTTCAATATTAGAAGTGCTTTTATGGGAAAGATGGTAAACAACTCTTTGTGAAAGTCACAGGATTTTAAGAAGACAGATGGATTTTTTTTTTATCCTACTATAAGGGCTAATGTATGTGTCGGTGACATTCTACGAACAAATGAACGATGCTTCTTCTGAGGCTGCTGAATTTGAAATCAGAAAAGAGGTGATAGGTAGCACTCATCATGTAGCTAAATTAGGCTTACTAGCTACTAGATGATAAGATGTAGTTTAGGCAAGCAATCAATTTTGCAGCATATTTTTAATTTCTCCAGGTATTTGTAGGGATTGATTGCTTTTGTTCCACTAGGTAACATCACTGCATTATTTTAAATTTGCTATCATTAGCCGCAGGCACATGGAAAATATAAGAACTAAATGTTAAAAGAAAAGGTGACCTTTCATCTTAGACAACAGATAAATAGTAAATGAGCTTTCTAACCTCCAATATTGATGTTTCAAGGTAATTTAATAACAAGACCCTTAACTAAAATACTGAAGTGTGCTACTATATATCACAGTTAGAGGCATTCACAGACTGTAAGGGCAATTAGTTACAGTGACTTTTCCAATCCCACCATATTAAATTCAATTAATCTATCATTGATTGAAAGATGCCTTGGTTTCATTAGACATTTCTAGGCATTGCAGTCTTTTATAAAACTTGTATATTCATTATTGTAGCCTGGAGAAACAGGTGTTTGTTTATTTATTTCCCAGACAAAAGTTCAGATATTATGTTTAGATTTTACAAAGGTTGTCTACTGGTCAAGGTCAAGGTCAAGTGTGTGTGTGTGTGTGTGTGTGTGTGTGTGTGTGTATGTAGAGGGAGCAGAGAGAGAGAAAGAGAGAGAATTTTATCGCTAAGTTTCTTTTTTCATTTTGACTTTGAAAACAAAAACCTTCACCCTACCCGCCTCCACCCTGCTGGCTTTTCACATTAGACTATTGTCTTCAAGAACACAGAAACTAGATTTTGGGATTTCTGATAACATGCAGTACTTTGCACAGCATTATGTTCCCGTAGATATTAATTCTGATTCCAAAGAAGCAACAGTTGATATTAAAACTGTTACAAAGTAAAGGTGGGAAATGCATGGAACAAGAATTCCTCTCAATCATTCTAAGTGGCAGTCCTCCGGTGACATTTAGGTCATGTATCTTAGACATTAAGAACTCCAGCTTTGGAGTCACAGAAACATGAACTTGAGTCTCAGCCACTCTCAGTTTCTCTGCTGAGATTGCTGAGATGTGCTCTTACTGGGCAAGGTAATTAAATCTTATTTTCTTCATCGATGAATGGAAAAAACAATAACATCTATTACATTTGCTTGTGTGAATTATTACTATCATTGTTGTGTAATTTTTCATGATATCTGCATAAGCAGTTGCATTGTTGAAAATGGGTTCCATCTCTTAAGCTGTTTGAAACATGTCCAGCGCTCTGGCTAGTATGTGGCAGACAGAGAGAACTAAGGAAAGGGCACCTGCTTCTGCTAGCTGCCTACCAGTTAGCCGTTTGTCCTCTTATTTTTGCAAACAGGATGCTGATTTTATTCACGTTAAGGGGAAGAATTATGCTCTGCACAGGGCATGACTATTAAATGATGCAGTCAATTATATTAATCCTATACCTTTTCACCTGATGGAGGATTGAGCATATGACCCTGTTGTGGCTAAAAAGACAGAGGAGTAACGCTGCTGAGGGACGTTGGGGTTAAGTTTCCTCTCTAATTAAAAGAGAGAGGTGCATAAGGGAAGAGGGTCCTTCATTTCCTTCCCACCTTCGCCTTTCAACACAGTTTCGTGTGACTGAGGCTTGTGGCAGCGGCAGGCAATTGTAAGGGAAGAGTCAGGAGAATAATAAATGATGAAGAGGTCTGACATGGTTTAGCTGCTGAATTAACCTCTGGACTTCTTGTCATTCAAGATTTATTAATAGAACCATGTGTTTCAGTCACTAATAGTAGGTATGTTGTTTCTTGAAGCCAAAAGCATTACAAGGTTGCTGCTACATTTGAAATGCATGATTCTATTCAATTCTTTCTTTGGAAGATTTCAAATGAAAAATTTTATAATTAATCTAATAATATAGTTCATGTATTCACTTATTCAACACATGTTTATTAAACTCTAAAAGTGAAACAGACATTTATTAGGTACTGGGTGGGAGGAATACCGATCAAATTAGGATAGTTAATGAGCAACGACACCTTGTGCTGAAATCTGCCGGGCTTTGAAGTACAACAGAACAGAGTTCAATCTGGGTGTTACAACAGCAAGCTCTATGACCTTCAGGACCATACTTAGGGATCATTTTTCCTCATTTTTCAGAGATTCTATCTCTAATATTGCTTCAAAGATTGGCAATTAAAGTTTGTTGTTAAAAAATTAATCAGTCAATCTAAGAAAGAAATGGAAAACTGTATTTAAGCAAATTTGAGGATTATAACTCAGGAAGAGCATCCAAAAAAGTTCTGAGAACTGTCCTGTCCCTTAGAAGTCAAAGCATAGTTATGTAAGATTTTTTGAGACAGAAGGCTGTGTATTAAATGATGTATTATTGACAGTTTGAACAATGCAGATCTAAGCGTCATCATGGCCCCTTACCGGATCAAGAAGGAATATTGTCATTTAAGGAGTTGTCTTGATGCTAGGAGAATGTTGCTCTTATGGTTGAGCAGGTATTTCTGTGGATGGGGGAGGTTTGGTCAATGTATAGTGCAGATACACAATGCACAGTGCAGGGAGAGAGGAGGCCAAAGGGCAGAGAGAATTTTTTGTTTAAATTTTTCGTTTCTTATCATAAAATAAGAAATTTTATTTCACACTTGTCACTTAACTATTTAGATACTATCTCTAACCTCAGTAAATAATAGTTGAATGAATGAGGAAGTGGTATGTTTTCTCATTGGTTCTAGTAAGGATATAGTTTGCTTAAAATTTAGTTTTCTAAAAAGATGAAACAAAATTCATTTTAGAAAATATCACTTAAAAACCAATGATTAAAATTTAAATAAGGCTGTTAAAATGTTCATGAACCTGAGACCCTTGAGTTGATACTGTGAATTTTCTTATGAATTTTCTATGCTGCATTATATTATAGCATTAGTTACATACCTTTTGCTTTAATGATTTAGGCCAAAATAAAATGTATGTATACTCACTTATTTTGTTTGAATAGCAGTCTAGAATCATCAAGTAAAATATTCTCACTTTAAAAGATTTAGATTAAGTATAGCTTCTCATACAAACTATAATTAATGCACACAGGACATTTTATTGAAATAAAATTAAGTGTATATAATAATGACTATTAAAGTATCAATATATATGTGGCCTCTATTAATTTTCACCTATATTTTACTGGCATACACACAGAAATCACATAGGGGAAAATTACATACAGCTAAAGAATTTGGAGCCTTATTGAATATAACCTAAAAATAGAATATTTTCTCAAATCGCTTAAACAGTATTAATAATAGAAATCAAAGTTAGTGTTTACTGAGCACCTATTATGTGTTAGACATTGTTCGAAGCACTCAATGTGTATTAACTCTCTTAAACCATGGTATTACTGTTATTCCTGTTTTACAGAGAAGAAAACTGACACAAAGGTGTTTATTAACTTGCTTAAAGGTGTACAGCTATCAAGTGACAGATCTGGGATGTCATCTAGGTACTCTGCTGTAGAATCCATGCTCTTAACTCTCACATACATTACTTTGAGGAGGTGAAATTTACATTAGTCAATCATTAAAAAATGCTAATGGTTTAGTTCTGAAATGTTTAGAGATTCTGTGAAATAAGAAAATCAATAATACTTTGAGTAAATATTGGTGTTTACTTTAAGAAGAAGGATCTTCCTAGAAACCAGAAAACAGATGATGCTTTGAATAGGCAAAACATTTAAAAAAAAAAAAAGAGGTTTGCTTTGAGCAGGGCAAAGGGTATAAGATACTAGTATAGGAATGAGCTTGTAGTATGTAAGAGACATTAAGGACATGAATGTAAATAGTCTCAAAAAAATTTTTAATCTCTATTGCCATTCCTTTTCTTTGCTGTCTCCACGCTTCCCTATTCCCTTCAGAGCCTCTTCTCAATTAAACTATGCGACAGGCTTAATAATGACTCCCCAAAGATGCCCACATCCTTGTCTCTGGAACCTTTGAATAGGTTATGTTTCGTGGCAAAAGAAACTTTGCAAATGTAATTTAAATTATGCTTTTCAGAATAGGCAAATAGTCTTGGATTATCTGAGTGGTCCCGATCTTATCACATGAGCTCCTGGGGACAGAAAACTTTATCTGGCTGGAATCAGGGAGATGCAACAGCAACATTAGGCAGACAGGATGCAGTACAAGGGGAAATCTGAGAGATCCCTAGCCTGAGAGGGACTCAGTATGCTGTTGCTGGTTCTGAGATCTGGGGGTCCCTTTAGTGAGGATGAGAGGCTCCTAGGAGTGAAGGTGTACCTGGCTGACAGCAAGTGAAGAAAGGGAATTAATCCTACAACTTTATGGAACTGAAATGTCAATGATGTGAATGAGCTTAGACTGGTTTCTTTCCCAGAGCCTGAGTAAGGAGTGCAGCCTTGTAGACGCTTGACTTTTCATCCAGTGAGACCCATCTCAGGTTTCTGACCTACAGAAACTATGAGAAAATAATTGTGTGTTGTAAACCACCAAGTTTGTGGTAATCTGTTACAGCAGTAACAGAAAACTAATAGAGATGATGGGTAAAAGATTATATTTGGAGTATCGGGGAGACAAGGGTGAGTAGTTGTAAAATTTCCATCACTTTTCCTTACTCCCAATTTCAAATCCTGACAATAATGAGAATATATACAACTACTCCCCAAATCCTTTCCTCATATTACTCATGAGCCTGATACTAAAAATTTTACACTTCTATTTTTTCTGTCTAGATTTTTTTAACTAAAAGAGTTATCGTTCCTTCAAGTGCTTTAAAAATGATAAATTAAATTGATACTCTACACAATTTTCTCTCTCTCCACAGCAGAAGTTTTCATTTATCTAGGATATTTTTATCCTAGTCAATACTTTAAGAAAAACAGGGGGACAAGAATTTTGCTTACTTTGAGACTTTTATGAGATTAGATCCTTTATGGATTTGTATAGGGAGGGAAGAGAGAAAACAGCTTTTTCCTGCTGGTATGTTGGAATAAAAAAAGAAAAGATTTATTTGTCACAAGAAAGATATTGGTAACTCACGTTAGTTGCGATTTCTAAAATACGAGGCCATTTTTCTTGCCAAGGGAAAGTATTCAAGAATTGAATATGCTTTTCCTTTTGATGTGTTTTTGTGCTACTTTTCATATTCCAGTCTTTTCCGTGGTCTACTGCCCTCATGTGGATCTGTTTGTGAGGATTAACAACTGCTTAGTTATAGACAATACTTATGTAAATACTCCATCTTTTTTCTTTTTATTCATTAATCTGTTTAGTTTGTAGTTATGAACATGAAAACAATTTCTGAATAGTTACTTTTTAACCTCAAAGATGCAAATTTTATCTAAAAGGAGTGTTCTATTCTAAACAAAGTTTTATCAGAAATTTAGGAAACTAATAAGCAAACTTACTGAGCTTAGGGCAGAGGGTATATTTTCTTTCCTTGCTTTAATTTAAATTCAAGATTTTTGTTGATTATTTATATTTGTCATTGTTTTTGCATTGAAATAACTAAAGCTATGTTGAATAGAAATGTCTTTTTTTTGGTGATCATACTTCTAACGTGACTTGACGTCAAGAGGGATGACCATAGAATATAAAGTGCTACAAGCTTGACCTTAAGTAAAAACAGTTATAGGGATTCTTAGGTTGAGCTGAATTCTAATGATTTAGGTTATGTTTATCTAATTTCTTTGGAAAAAAATGTCACGTTTTAATGTATTTTATATCATGTTGATTCCAGAACTTAGACCATTGATTATCTCAGTGTTTAAAGGAGAAAAAAGTATAAATAAATAACGTATTATTCTGTTTAATTGTTCTATTGTCAGGACAAATTGTTTAGACTTTCCCCGCCCTAACTGGAGCTAGTGCTTCCTTGTTTTGACTCCATGGTTCAGGCTATTAGAAACCAAGCACTTTACCCCACACAGATACTAAATAGTTATGATTTGGGTTTTTAGATTTTTAAAGTGTTTTTTTAACACTGTTAATCTAGTGATAAGTATAATACATCACCCTTCTAAAATGTTTGGGGAAAATTTTATGAAGAAGGCAATAAAAAGATCTATGACTTTACTATGAAAATACTAACATTTTGGGCAATATTTATTTTAAGACTTTATTAGGCATATGTAGTGAGATAACATTGGAAAGAAAATTGATACTTTTTTTTATGATTTTCTTATCACAAGATCTTCTTCTTAGTTTGACCCAAGACATTTCACTTGGGGGAACTATATGGATTGTTACAGAAGATATACAGAAAAAGGAAGAATGATAATAAACTTTTGACATTCAAAATAAGATTTTCCAGAAAGTCTTCAAAGCCAGTCTTCATAAAAAGTAACAATTTTTTTCTAAATTTATTTTAGCTCATGTTTAACCTATCAAGGGGCAGACTGTAGAGTTTCTAATAATTGAGAGGAAATACTCTGTCTTCCATTAAGACTTAAGATGTTAGAATTGGGGAAAATTTGGGAATGTGACCAAGGAAATGTGGAAACATGAAAAGGACATGGAAGAAAGCAAAAGAGAAAAATAACTGAATTGGTTAGAATCTAAGGATAATTGTGTCCCCTTATTTCCATGTCCCCAGTTCAAGCCAAGGGCTAAACCCAAAATGGGTCAGACCAGAGAGTAGGAGGGAAGGGGAAGGCATTGATTTAAAAATACAGTCAACCCTTGAACAATGCCAGAGATAGGGGCCTACCCCCACACATTCAAAAATCCACATATTATGTTTGACTTTCCAAAACTTAACTACTGCCTACTGCTGACTGGAAGCACTATCGATAACATGAATAGTTGGTTATCATATATTTTTTGTTAAATGTATTATAAACTGTATTATTACAATAAAATAAGCTAGAGAAAAGAAAATGTTACTAAGAAAATTGGAAGGAGAAAATACTTTACAGTACTGTACTGTACTTATTGATACTGTGGATTTCTGTTGTCTGTTTACAGATGAATCCTCTGTCAGTACCTGCATCAACATTGTCTCATGATACAGAACACTGTAGATGCTAGATATATTATTAACAGTTGACATCAAAAATGAAAAGATAATGTGAACAAATTCAATTTTATTTACAGGTATAATGATTCATGCATTAATAATGAAGAAGCAACAATATGATTGCTTTATGGTAACTTAGTGTAATCGACACAATTATTTCATGATAACCCAGCCTATAGACTAATGAATGAATCATTGTAAAATTTTTATGGCATACATTATTCTAGTCATATTCATAGTACAGTATTGGAAACACTGCTACATTAAAAAAGTACTTGTGATGATAGGCTGATACTCAGATTCTCCAATTATGAAAGAGAGAGAGAGAGAGAGACATACTGTATAGTGATATATACTTCTTTGAAAGCAAAGTTCAAAACAGTAAGAAACTAACACATTATTTTAATATTACATATCACTCACCTTAAGCCTATGACAGGATAGACTAGTTCTACATGCATTTTATGCATTCATGACATACCTACATTTTTCTTATTTTTTTCTTTATTTCTAGGCTATGCACAATTCATCTGTGAGTTTTTGCAAATTGTCAAAACTTTTCAGAAAAATTTCCAATACATTTATTTTAAAAAACCCACATGTAAATGAATCTGTGAGGCTGAAACCCATATTGTTCAAGAGTCAACTATAATACAAAGTTGAGGCCAGAATGGAATTGAACTAAAATGGGGTGGTCAGACCTGTGAGCTTAGGCAGAGAGAAGGAGAGGGAATGTATTTGATGTGTAAGATTCATTTGGTTTCTATATGGTACCATGCTGAATTGAGTTCCACTGTGCCAACAGGGCCAGACCATTGTAGGGATGGACTGGACTTATAGCGGAGGCTTCAGGTGGGTCAGAAGGTGAAAGGAAATTGTGGTATAGCTTCAAAAATTATTTTAGCCAGTGAGAGTTATGTGGAGGCCATGCCAATAGGAAGGGCTACTGAGAGAGGACTGAAAGGGTGAAAGGATCTTGAGTTGAGTTGAGTTGTCTGCTGACTTTAACCTTAAATGGCAACCGGAAGAGCCAGGCAGACAAGGGGGTGTTGCTGTAGAGCTCAGAGCAGCCACTGGCCCTCTTGCTGATGTCAGAGCAGCCACTGGCCCTCTTGCTGATGCAATAACCTGCTTCTTGTATCCAACAAGTTCCCTGAGCTTTTTGCCCACATTGATCCTAAACATTATCTTGAATAGGAGCAGAAATTTGGTGAGAAAAGGAAATAAGAGATCCTTATCTCAAAAGACAGACTCACTACATATTAGAAATACTTGGTTTGACTAAGGATTAAGTCAGAGTTAAGTAAATAAAGTTCTCCCTGTTACCTTAAGGATAGGGACTTGGGAAGAAGATCACATTCATTACTAAAGATTTATAGTATTTCTGATAACTTAAATTTTAGTATAAGTACATTTTAAGCCCATTACACAGCCAGGTTTAAAACATGTGCATAAATATAGATCTATTGAAATTTAATTATTTAAGTATATATGTGAATGCACACACAGACACATGCATACAAAGGGCATTCTGCTATTCTAGAATTATAACATAGTTATTTTCTCCTTCAAGAATTGTTCCAAATTCTGCATTTAAAAGCATTATGTTTATATGGTGAAATATAACATAAATAATTATAAGACAAATAATTATGGAACAAATTCACACTTCAGAAGCCTACTATATATTCCTTCCCAGTCATAATTGTTTCCCTACTCCAAGAAGTCTTTATTAACATGCTTATTCTCTTACTGCTATATACACTTTACCACCTATATGTATTTCCCTAATCCATATGGTATAGCTTTGCTTTTTGGGATCTTTACATAATGAAATCATAAATATAGTTCATTCATATCCCACTTTTTAAACCCAACTATGTCTTAAATATGTAATCCATTGTATGCATGAAGCTTGTTAGTATTTTTATAGGTACCCAGTAATGTCATGTGACTAGATTACAAATGTTTTATTCACTCTATTGTAGATAACATGTGGGTTGTTTTTAGTACTTTACTGTCACAAACCACACTCCTCTGGTAATTCTTGTACATACGTATTTATTATACATAACTGTGAATTTCTCTAGAGTATATAACATGGGTAGAATTGCTGTATCACAGAGAATGCGTGCTTTCCACTTTATTAGAAATGCCGAACTATTTTCCAGGTGGATTAGACAAACCGAATCATGCTCAGTCGTCCTTGGAAATTTTTCAGTTGAATGAGTTCTCTATTCAAGTTTGTGGTTTGTGTGTCCGTTTTTTTTTTTAGCTTGGAATGTATATTTTCCTTTTATGATTACGTACAATGAATTTCTTTGTGTACTTTACATACTGTGTCAAAGTTTCTATTTAGTCTCCTATAATCAATTCTTAGATTTGAAATTATTTTGATCAATAATTGATAATTTTTGTAGTTCTTGATATAATTTTTATGCTTAAATACACTATTATTGGGACAGTTTGCATATATCTTTATTCCTTGGTCACTTTGTGAAGTATAGTGCTGTTACTGAAAGTCAATTGTACAAGGACACTGAAAAAGAGATTTGGCAGAATCAAGTATACTACTTACATCTTTTCTTATGTGTATCAGCTATTTCTTATAAACGGGTGTTTCCTAGTTTCCTAGAATAGTAGAAATGCTTTTCCTACTCAAGTTTTTTTTTTTCATTAGGACCTTGGAATTATGTTATTGAAAACACTTTTTATAAAAGCATTCATGGTTTCTGGGAATGCCTTTTGTTCAAGAAAAATGTCTCAGTGTAAAAACTTCTGAGCATCTAATTCTGAAGTATGAAAGAGTCATGCATTTTTGTTACCACTAGAGCCAAGCAAAGCAATATATGTAAAATATGTTTGTATAAATAATCACAGCATTTCTAGGTGAATTTTTAGGGCTGCCAAGTATACCTGGAAAAAAAATGAAAGCTCAAATACTTCTAAAAACGTCCTCAAATATATATTAAACCTGCAATTGTTCCATGTTGATTTAAAATGGCATTGGCTATTGTTAAACATATTTAAATGACTTTTTAATATCCACATATTTTCTATGAAATTCCCTGATTTTATTTTAAAATATATTTTGTTTTGGGTGCACACTTAATTTTAAAGGGTTAACCACGCAGAGAAGTAAGTTGTGACTCCAGGAAAACCATGCTGGGGATTAACCTCCAAGGGGAAGGTAAATCTACTGAGACTGTACAAGACAGAACTGCACTAATGCCAGTCTATTTTTATTTGGATTGAATTGCCTACAACTGGAGCTAAGTTAACCAGAGCCCTCAATTTCTTTTTTTCCTTTTAGAAGTGGCCTGACTGATTTGATTTCAAGTCTCCTGGGGTTTTAAGAAACCAAATCCTCCTCCATTAAAACTGCATGGTGTTTATGACCACCACAGGGATGGTTTAAAAAACAATGAAAAAAGTTGACTTATGAAAAATAAAGCTGGTTAATTACAGCAAATGGGCTTAATTTATAAACCACAGGTGCCTCTTTTATAAGCTTTTGTTGAGCTCTTGCCCGTAGCATGTTTATATGACATGGATGGAGCTGAAATCTTTGCCGTGGCCAGCTTTAAATGGGAAACATTTGGTTCACCTCTGTTTATGGTTCAGACCATGTGTGATGTCATAGGAATGATAAAACCTATGAAAGCTTGTATCTGGCTTGAGGAATATTGCATCTGCTTCATTATTTATGGAATTTAAGTAAAAAGATATCAATTAATGCCCCAGCAGAGAACCTATTTGCTGTATATTTTAGTTTAAGTAGAAATATATGAGATATCCTCTATAGTTCATGTTATTTTACTTTTAGAAATCTGTGATTTCAGAAGCATGAAGCTATGATTAGTAAAAATATTTTTTGGCTAAAATAACTTTAGTTACAGTGAATACCATAAGCTTATCAATAAGATGGTGTGATGTTATATTTTAGGGCCTAAAATGTTTCCTCAAGTATATGTATACATATTGCACTCTTACATTTGTTTGCAAGTTAACTTTACTTAATTTGTTTATTTTAGGGATGCTCATCTCTTACAAGTGTAATATACTCTATTTAGAAGACCTTGTAATCTAAGAAGGAATGAGAATTTCTGTTTTTCTCTTTGCCTAACTCCTGACACATATATTTTCTTGAGATATTTTTCATAGATGCGATAAGCTTTCAAATCTCCCTATTCTAGGTGCTTTGAGTTTATGCTAGTTCCTTGGGGTCCTTGTGTTTCTAAATCAAGCTGGCATCTAATCTCTTCTTGTCCTTGAGTAGTTAGAACATCTGGGATGTAATCAGATTTAGAACAGAATCACTTAGGATCAAGGAGGAAGCCAATGAACCCCTCAGACTGCCATGTTGAAAGTAACCCAAAGCAGCAGAGAGAACAGCAGAGCATATGTATTAAATGTTGCTTTTTAATACAATGTTACATTATAAACAAATCACCTAAATTCACTAAATAACACCATTTCAGGTACCATATTGAACCTGTGCAACGGTTATAATGAACATATATAGGTCTGCATCAGTAGTACACTTTTTGTATTTATCAGGAAAAAATCTGTGTGACCTATTTCAGTTTGATTATCTTTTATATTAGTTTTATGGTTATGTTTGGAAAGCATATGTTATGTCATAAAATGAGACCCTCAGGTTCTTCATCTGTTAAATCAAGCTGACAAATCCTTTCTTGCAGAGTTCTTGGTGGAATTGCAGGAACTCAGTAAATAGTAGAATTATGTTGTCATTGTTAGACCACTTTTTATCTGAAAATCTCACTGTTTTGTAAAACTATTCTCTTTATTGACAATTACTAATGACATGAGCTTTGAGATTTATTCTCATGTGCCAGTCAAATATGTGCATATATCAATAGCAATTAGTATAACCCAGATTTTACTATATTTTAAGCAAAATTCTGCAAAACTTTATTTCCATCAAAAGATATTTCCACTCTCATCATTATTTATATTTTTAAAAGTGCAATCCTGATTATTGAACAAAGAGAAAAATGGAATTTCCCCATTATCACAATTAATCATTGTCTTAACAGTAGATAATTTATTTAGCACCTGTTAACTGCAAATGCTATTCTATGCATAGTAAACCCATTATTACTAACCCTTACAGCATAAATATTATCTTTTTTGATATGATAAAAGTGAGAGTTGAGGAGGTTATGTAATTTGTCCAAGAGACCAAAACATAAACTAAAAACAGATTTGTCTGACTTCCTGCTTTCCCAATTTTTCTCGAAATGCGGTCATTATCTTTCACTGAGGTTGGCTCAACTAGACAATTGATATGTATAGACTTCTAAGCCTAGTTTCAGATTACATGCACTTGGAAAGTTTAACTAGAAGTAACTTAATATTGATTAATCTGTTCTGTGCTACTGTTGCTACAAGAATATTCAATTGACTCAGTTTTCCTTCTCTTAGGATTTTGCTGACAACAGTAGAGCTTAAATGCTTTGCTCAGCAACAACAAATTTTTCCAGCCATAGCTATATAAGATATATTGATATTTCTGAATTCTCCTTTAAAGAGTAAGTCTGTAGAAAATTGAGCTACACAAACACTATAACAGAGCTAAGACTTCAAATATAAATACATATATATATGTATATGTATATAAAATGAGACTGGTATTTGATATTTCACTTGCCACAGAATTATAGAACTTTAGAAGTCAAAGTGTCACCATAAATTAGCTCAAACTCAAAACAATCCCAGAGAATTTACAAAGCACTGGGGCTGGAATACAGGTCTTACACACGTAAATGGTGTCCACCTAGGAGGTTGAGAGAAATGTCTGAATGTATGAAAATTCAGGACAAATTTAAGTTCTTTTTTTTTTTTTAGTACTTATAAAATGCCTTCCATGAGTCAGATGTTGTTTCAGGCACTGGAAGCCCAGTGGTGAAGAAAATAGATAAAGTCCCTGCCCTTGTGCAGCTTTGGAAGAGAAAACAACGCGAAAGCAGAGAATAAATAAATAAAAATATGTTTCAGGTTTTGATAAGTACAATGATGAAGAAGAGGGCTGGAGACTGAGGTGTATACGTGTGTGTGTGGAATACGTTACGGAAGACCCACCCAGAGGATGTGACATGTACCTGAGACCTCTGTGAAAAAATAATATTTGAGATTCGAATAATAACAACAAGCACGCTATGTGAAAATCTGGTATTAGAGTGTTTCAGAAAATGCAAAGGCCCTGAGGTCTGTAAAAGTTTGGAAAGTTTGAGTAAATCAAATTAAGACCAGTAGGTTAAAAGATAGTGAAGAATGGGGCTTAAAAATTTTCTACACAGAAGAAATCTGAGGAGTAAGTCTGTTTTGAAGTAGAGACTGGGAGGTTGTCATGAGCATTCCAAGGACATTGTTTTTACTTTGACTACAGATTTCTTTGAGATAACTTGGGAAAGTCAGATGGAGATTACAGGGATCTTAAAGCCCCGACTTTGACATTCACAAGCTACCCCCTGGTGTCTGTGTGAGGTGCTGCAGACAGAGGTCAGATCACATATGTCTGATCAGATCATGTGCATCTTAGGTAGTTTAAATGGGTTCTAAGTGTAGTCTTAAGTGATTCGATTTCTATATTTTCAAGGATTAGTCTAACTTCTCTGTAAGGAATTTGAGGGGAAATCTTTCTGTTAAAAGATCAGTTTTCTATGATTTATTCAATCATTTATTCCACATCGAGTTCCTACTATGGGCCAAGCACTCTTCTAGGCACTGAGGAAATAGCAGTGAATACTACAAAGTGAAGGCAAGAATATAAAATAAGTAAACACAAAATCAGGTGGTGATAAGTGCTTCATTCCAAACATAAAGCAGGATGATAAGACACAAAGTGGTGGGTCTTGCTAACCTACACAAGTGATTGGGCTGAGAATTTTCTGATTATATGGCATTTGAGCACAAACTAAAAGGCAATAAGGGAGTAAGTAAGTAAATACTTATCAGAGGGACATTTCAGGCAGAGGGCTGCTGAAGGTACAAATGCAGTGAGTCAGGTGTAATCTTTATATATTTTTTTTCTTTGATTTTGCTGGAAAATATGAAAGAAGAGTTAGAATTTTGGCTTTCTTTTCCTGGCATATCTTGATTAAATATATAAACCTACATTTATGTATTAATAATTACATCTGTAATATAAATTAAAACCATATTGCAAAATCTTTAGTCACTAAATATTACAGCATCTAGTATTTTTTGAAAAGATACTACCATTCAAAAAGTGGAAGAATGAGAGACCTACAGCAGTAATTCCCAGATCCCAAGGAGTAAATACTATGTTGTGCCTCTACCCTGGAGATAGGAAATATTCCTTGTTTAGGACACAGTTCTGCATCTGCTCCAGCTCTCCAGTCCGTTGTTTCCACGGCTCTTAGCTTTTCTTTCTGGGAATTCTTTCCTTTTCTGTTGTTGCCCTTGGCCTCATCTAAGGAGCTTACTAAAGAGTATGCCCTCTTTAAAGGCTGAAAAATATCCTGCCCATAAATGTGTGAGGTTTCAAACTTCTTCTTCAAAGAGTAAATATTTGACAGTAATAATTGAGTTTTGATATATTGGATGATAAATGACATTATGGTTTTATTATTCATACATTAATTTGTGATTTGTGATTTATCTGATTTTATTACAGACTAAAAGCTTCTTTCTCCATAAATGTTTCAGATTAACTAAAGCTATGAGGCATAGTGGACGCAAAGAATAAGACATTTCATGTCCCCAAAAATTTCCATGAGGGAGATTAATAAGAATATCAAAAAATATAACATTGTATACTGAGTGCTGTAATATTGGTTGTGTTATACAAGGAGGAGTACAGAGATAGGTTTTTACATATGGTATTTTTTTTATGAGCCCAAGTAATAAAGAATAATTATTCAGAGAAAGAAGGTTGTCCCAACAGAAAATGTAGAAAAGCAGAGAGCCCTGAGAAACTGACATTCATCTGTGAAAAGGTACATGACCTTTCATACTGGGAAGTGAGAGGAGAGTTGGATTGACACAGGCATGTTAAGCAATTTTTATTTTACCATGAGGATAACAGGGGAGACAATGATGTGTTAAAATAAGTATCAAGTTTAGGAATGAATAAAGAATTTGCAGGTAGTGAAGAAAGGAGGGAGAGGTGATATTGGAGGCTGAAGGAAATGTAAATCAAGACATTTTGATGGACTGAAATTGAGTGGTGATAACAGAGCAGTGTGGAAAGAGACTGAGAATATTTAGTTGAGAGCTTTTTGACTGACGGTGAGGGAGAGAGGACTGGAGAATAATTCTCAGCTTTTTTATTTCACAAAGAATATTTGAAGAAAACGAACTGGTTTTGTATATGTGATGAGATTATCTATGCTGAGACTGAGTGGTCTATTTTTTATCCAAGTAGATAGGTAAGTATAAATGTGGAAACAAATGTTTGGGGCTCAAAAGAAAGAGAACCACCTGTATACAGGTGATGTGAATCCATGGAAGAGTTAGAGGAAAAGATACTGGTAGAGAACCAGAAAATGATCGAAAGGTAGCAGAAGTGAAAAAAGCCTTTTCATGGACATGAAGAGAGGAAGTGTTATTAATGGAGAAGACCATGCCTGGTATTACAGTCAAAGAGAAGTCAACCAAGGAAAAGCTTCAGTGGACTCGACCATTTGGAAATAATTGATGATCTTAGGGGAAACAATGCCAGGATAACGTACCCATATAGATTTCTGAGGATTGAGATGGAAATGTAAGGCAAGGAAGTGAAGATAATGAACTTGGGACTAATATTTATTCTTGATAAAGAAAGGAGGGCATTAAGGCAACAGTAAGATTGTCTGTTTTCTTAGCACCTAGAGAGACCCTAGCATTCTGTTTGACAGATGTTGGGAGGTAGCAGGGTGGTGGGGAGAAAGATAATGAATTGAGAAATGGACTTGTTTGATCAAGGGCCTAAGGAGGTGGCATGTATTGAAGAGGGAGAAATTGGAATCAGATAAAGAAGCAAAGATGCTTCATCTTTTAGAAAGGAAGGACACAGAGATATTTTTGGGAATATACTTCACAATTATTTCCAAGTTTCTAAGTGGTAAAATTAAACTTTTGTCACTTTTAATTTATCAAAGTATTTTGCTTTTCATTTAATATGCAAAGATTTGCACCATTGAGCTAAATAGCAATCTGAATTCTCTTAAAAAAATCCACAATCAGAAAAAACAGAAACAAATGCGTATTGATTGGAAATATTAAATCAATTATCCTGTCTCAGAATAGGACGAGAAAATAATTACTGTGGGGAATTACACTCTGACCTCATAGGGTACAATGTGACTGTCACATCTAGCCCACAGTTCTGTATTTTATGTATGTCAGGCTAATCTCCTTGAGGTTGGTTATAACTTTTTGGTTATGATTTATGAAAGATAATAATTTGATCTGTTTTAATAACTCATCTCTAAGTATGAAGTTCAAAGTGACACTTCAGCATGAAATAGAAATCTTATTTTTGCCATATATTAAAACCTACATCCAGGAAATAAGTCGTAATTTGATTTTTGGGATGACTATTCTTAGAAGCAGCGTTGCTTAGTAGATGGGACAGAAATAATGACACTATTGATAAAGACTGTGTACCTGTCTAGGCTGCTGCTATATTTATTCACTATAACCCTCATAAGCAACTGTAAATAGAAAACATGGAAATCAATCATAACATATTATAAATTGTCATACCATTTAAAAAATTATCAAATGAACCAAAGAACTTAATCTGTATACCTGGGCTTCTTATTACCTAAAGATGTGTGGTTGGGTTAAGAGAAAGAGTTAGAAAGGAAAGCTGCAGGGAAGGGACAGGTGCCAGGGCTGTGCGGTGTAGACACCAGTTGCAGGAGTGAACGGGTTCCACCACCATGCATCACTCTGAAGATAGAGGTCTAGATAGTGCCTGGGTCATTCCTCACGGCAGGGTTTCTGCATGGTCATATCCACTTGTCTTGTTCTAAAATGAGTAACTGGAGGAATAACATGGCTTATTCTCCTCTCTGAAGTATGTCCTGTTTCCTTATAACGTAAAACAAAATTCTTTCCCAGAAGAAAAGTTAAAAGTCTTTTGTTGTAAATCAGGGTTAACAGACTTAAAATGTATATGTGCTCGGGAAAGACAGAATTTTTATATAACTTGGTTTTATCAACGATATTAACCACAAGTATTGGTTGGTGTTAGATTTATTTTTGTTTCAAAGCTTAAGGTAAATGAGGCTGAGGGACAGACATATTGGATTCACGAAATGAGGAATAATTGTGTAAAGGAAGAGTTTGGGCTTACAGAAGACAAGAGTCACACTCAATTGTACCTGAGTTCCTATAGAAATTCAACAGACCACTGAAAAGCACCCTCCTCCTTCTTTATTTTTTTTAGATGGAGGTATTGGGGATTGAACCCAGGACCTTGTGCACATTAAGCACGTGCTCTACCACTGAACTCACCCTCTCCCGCTTCAGAAAGTCAAATTTGATGGTATTTTTTGCCTTGTAGAAACAGAACAGGTCTATTAGATATAACTTTTTTTGGCTTACTTTTAACAAGTCTCACTTCATATGACATTTTTATACCAAAGATTTGTCAGTGTACAAAAGAATTTGTCATAAGAATCTCATCCTAAAACCATATTTTGTTTTGCATATCTAATGAAATAAATATAAGTCATAAATACATTAGCCCTTTTGTCCCTCTGTCAGCCTAACAGGCCTTTTTATATTTTCTAAACCTTCACACACTGACTACAATAATAGTTATTTGCAAGCGAAGAACACACTATCCCAAATGACCACAATTTGAAATGCAAATATAATCCCCTAAGGTATGATAGCACACTTTAGTATTAGAAAGGGTTTTCTCTGAATTCCATTTCCACCTCTTACTAGTTTTTAGACTTTGAGTAACTTAGGGTTTCTAAGCCTGTTTCCACAGATACTTAGTAGCCACTTCATGCAGTTTTAATGAATATTAATTAAGATGTGTACATAGCACATAGTAAATAATTAGTAAATGTTAGTGAAGAGGAAGAATCCTACCAATAATAGAGCAGTAAGTTGCTTGCCTTTAATAGTAGGATAGGAGGGAGGAAAATAGCTCAGTGGTAGAGCACATGCTTAGCATGCATGTGATCATGGGTTCAATCCCCAGTACCTCCATTAAAAAAAAAAATAGAATAGGCAACAAAAACTATTAGTGTCATTTGGAAAATGGCCTTTTTGTTGAATTTAAAATAGGTTTGAAAGAATAACTACAAAGCCAGAATTTTTTTTACTGTATACGTGCATAACATACATAATTGGCACAAATTTGTTAGTGATAGAACACCCTCAGTTTTTACTTGTTTCAAGATCTTGCTTAACTAAGGTGACATCTTTGCCATAAAACTCTAATTTTCTGCATGCTATTTTATTTTCTAATAAATAGTAGTAAATGAGTGGAAAAGTCCACAGAACTGGGCTTCTGGAAAAGGGTGAGGTCAGTGACAAGGGCCCTTGAGAGTATTGGGTAGACAGTGTCTGCATCAGGCAGACTGACTAGGTGGGAGCTGAGGGTAAGCATGCCTGACATCCTCTGTGTCTGAGGTTAGCTCTGGACCTTCATTTCTGTCCAGGAAACTGATAATGCTAATTTTTAGGTATTAGAAGTGAAAAGACCCCAAGATATTATTGATTTCTGCTTTCATAGAATCTACCTACTCAGACACAAAAACCGGACCTATACATCTTAGAGAAATGAAAACATGTTATTTTGCAATACCTTTAAACCATAAGTTAATTTTTTTATGAGTTAATTTGTTGATAAACACAACTGCAAGAAAAGCAGTTTTCCTATATAACCAATGTATTTTATAACTAACCATTTATTGTTTAACTACTACATTCTGTGCATTTTTGTATTACAATCCATGAGATCCTTACAGCAAATTTCTTTTTTTTTAAGTTGAAGTACAGTTGACTTACAATATTGGTTTCAGTTATACAACATAGTAATTTGATATTTTTGTAGAGTATATTCCATACAAGTTACTATAAAACATTGACTATATTCCCTGTGCTATACTTGTTACTTATTTATGCTACACCTAGTAGTTGTACCTCTTCATTCCCTTCACCTATCTTGCCCTTTCCCCCTCACCCTCTCCCAACTGGTAACCACGAATTTGTTCTCTATACCCGTAAGTCTGTTTCTGTATTGTTATGTTCATTCCTTTGTTTTATTTTTTAGATTCCACATATAAGTGAAAAATACAGTATTTGTCTTTTTCTGTCTGACTTATTTCACTAAGCATAATACCCTCCAGGTCAATCAGTGTTGTTGCAAATGGCAAAATTTTCATTCTTTTTTAAGACTCAGTAATATTCCATTGTGTGTGTGTGTGTGTGTGTGTGTGTGTGTGTATCTATCTATCTATTATCTATCTATCTATAATCTATCTATCTATCACATTTTCTTTATTCATTTATCTGTTGATAGACAGGTTGTTTATATTTCTTGGCTATTATAAATAGTGCTGCTGTGAACATTGGAATGCAAATTTCTTAGTCTTGTTTTAATGATGAAGAGTCTGAAGCTCAGACAGTTTAACAGTTTTGGCTAAGAGAGCGCAACTGGTAGATGGCAAAGCAGAGTTACACTGCTGATGAGTTACCATGATTTTATATTCTTTTTTCTGTTCTCAGTGACAGTAGACAACTGGTTGTATAAAGCCAGTTAATGAATCTTCCTATATGAACTATGCTCCTAGCCATTTTTCCTTCTTATCAGGGAAAATGCTTGCAATGCAAATAAATAAATACATATGCATACCTTTTTTAAAAAAAATGTTTCCATGAACTTCTCAGTGGGACATTCAATTTGAATGTATTTCCTAGTATTGGTAATGCGTATTGATAAGCTACTTCAGTATTCAGGACCAAAGTACAACAATTTTACCAGGTTGTTAAGAGTTAGCTCTGGAATTCAACAGACTTTAAATTAAGTATGAGTCACGTCACGTCGCTTCCTAGGTAGATTACTAGGTAAATTTTGCTGTTTCCTAATCTATATAAATCACACTTTACTCACATGTAAAAGAACTATAATAATACCTTGGTTATTATTAAAGTTTTTATTAAAGGAGACACTGCATGTAGAGCAAAAGGTAAACATTTAACAAATGTTAATATTAGTATTATTTTTAAACTTGTTTGGAAGCATTGTTGATCTAGTCAAAGGCCAAGCTACACTTGTTTTTCTCTTGTACACCTCATTTTTTAACAACAAAATAAAATATATCACATTTTTCCAAACTCACCATCATTTCTTCCCAGACTATCCAAATGCTCAAATCTAGTAGCCAGTGAGTTATAGTATTTGTCTAATTCAGGAGCCAGCAAACTTCCTGTAAAGTTCAGAAGTAAATCTTTTAGACTGTTGCCCATTTGGTCAGTTGCAACTACTAAGGTCTGCCATCATAGCATAAAGATAGCCACATATAATACATAAACAAAAAAATACATAAACAAAAAGTATGACTGTGCTCCAATAAAACTTTATTTTCAAAAACATGCTGTGGGTGTATTTGTCCTGTGGTTCATAATTGGCTACCCCTGGTATAAATTTTTGATAAATAATCACTGATATTTACTGATTCATCATATATACATATAATCACTTGTACTTAAGCACAGTTAAACATTTAAAAGTCATACATACATTAATTATTTACCTAAAGAGGATTTCCCGTTTTATCAATTGACACTGTTGCATACTTTAGTGTATCTCTCTCTTCTTTAACGTAACTCTGGATTTGGAGTAAAGGAAAGGAAGAAGCTACAAAAATTATGAAAAATATAATTGTTAGATAGCTTTCAAAACTTTTCACAGGTCCCACAGTAAAAAATACCTTTAATAGCATTACCCACTATTCATTTACACACACCCCCACACATGTGCACAAGCACATACGTGTATGTGTGTTTCACTCTGATCTGGCCTATGCCATGCCATTTTATTATATTCTACTTCAAGCAAACATAACATAAAACTAGACTCACTAAAATGACTTCATGAACTGCTAATGAACTGTAAACCACAGTTTACAGATCGTTGGCATAGGGATCTTGGAAACTCAAAGGACAAGCCTCTAGTGGATTCCTATCCCAAACATCTTCTCTCATAATGTCTAAATAAAATGACTTGTCATAAAATTAGAACTTAATTTGGATCAAAACCATCACTAAACATCAAATACATGACTTTGCATGAAATATTAAAAAATCACAAAATTTTATAATGAATTTATGCTATCCTCCACTCAGTTCTCATTTCCAAGTTCTACCTTAAAAAGGCAATCACTTTGAACTGTTTTTGCTTTGGTTGACACGTCCATGTCTCTAACTTTATACTGCTATTTCTTAATTTATTGATTTTGGACATTACCTAATTGCTTCCTGCATGGATATGACTTTTATTATCTTCCCTGACTCCTTCTCTATAGCCTTTTATCCAAATTAGTATAAATGAAAATAGATGTTGGGAGATGGGTTTCTCCCACATTTAGTTTTTTGTTTTATCCTGAGATTTCCAGTTGTCTTTCTTCTTATACTTCTGTTTCCTTATTTCTTTCCTTGTGTGTGTGTGTGTGTGTGTGTGTGTGTGTGTGTTAGTCTTGACCATATTATATCAATATTTGAGGTTTTTTTTTTTTCTGAAGTCCTCCTTCCTAGAGCCTCCATCCTCTGGGTCATCTGCATCTACTTTAGGCAGTTTGCTCTATAGTGGATCTTGAGTTCCTTTCCATTCTCTCCTGAGCAACAAAGACTGTTTTCTGATCTCATGTCCTCCCTTTCTTTTATATCTCCTTATTTTGCTGTAGCACAGGGTGGGTAGGAGAGTGATTCCTGCAGATCTGAACATGTTTCCTCCCATCCTTACTGCTTTCTTAAAACTTTAAAGACATTTTGGAAACAATTATAAGCTTGTAGGAAAGTTCCCAGTACAAACAACTTTCTACCTCCCTCTCTATCTCTTCCTTGTCCTCTCTCACTCTCCATTTCCTGCTCTCTTACCTCCCTCTCTCCTTCCCTCTCCCTCTTTTTCTTCAAATAACTCCTGAAAACCTTCAGAGTAGCCTGCTGACATTTACTACATTACTCCTAAATACTTTATTGTGTATTTCCTGCAGACCAGTACATTCTCATACATAGTCAAATACAATGATCAAAATCAGGAAATTACTACCATTTAATCCTCAGATCTTGATTTTCCTCACACAAGTTTCAGCAACTGTCTGAATCATTTTCTTTGTAGCTGAAGTATCTCATCCAGAAGTTCTCATTGCTCTGAGTTGGCATATGTACTCTTTATATTCCTTCAGCCTGAAGAATTCCTGCTTCTTCATGACTTTCATGGACTTGACCCTTGAAGTTTACAGACCAGGAATATAGGCCAGTTGTTTTATAGAATGTACTGTAATTTGCATTGATCTAATATTCACTTGTGCTTAGGTTTAGTTTTGCATCTTTGGCAAGAAAATCACACACAGGATGCTATGCTCTTAATGCATATGATTGGGCATCAGTTTTGATTTATCCCATTAGTGGTGAGGGTAACTCTGATAACTTGATTGAGGTGGTGTCTGCTAAGCTCCTGTTGTAAGTTTTCCCCCCTTTATAATTGTTAATTATGGATCTTCCTCACCTTATGATGGGATTTAAAATAAGTTAAAAATATCATTAAGACAAAAATATGTTTAATACGCCTAACTGACCAAACATCACAGCTTAGACTAACCTAGCTTAAATGTGCTCACAGCAGTTACGTTAGCCTACAGTTGGGCAAAAATATGTAGCATAAAGTCTATTTTATAGTGAAGTGTTAAACACCTCATGTATTTTACTGAATTCTTTACTGAAAGTGAAAGACAGAATGGTTGTATGGATCCAGATGGTTGTAAGTGTATGGGTTGTTTATCCCCGTGATTGTGTGGCTGACTGGGAGCTGCTGCCCAGCACCATGAGAGAGAATATTATGATATATCAGTTCCACAGGAGAAGATCAAAATTCAAAATTTGAAGATTGGTTATAGCTGAATGTGTTTCACTTTAGTACCATTGTAAAGCTGAAAAATTGTAAGTTGAACCATCTGGACTGTCTGTATTTTATTGGGAAGTATTTTAATACTTATTTTATTCAATGAGTTATAACTGATTACTACCATTTATTTAACTAAATACTCAATTACTCCATATTTGGCTTGTACAAGCCTCTTCAATTTGAGCTTCCATATCTTTTTTGACATGTCTTCATAATTCCTTGCGCAGTTACTTACTCTGTGGCATAAGATATTTCAGTCTCATCTTGTTCTTTCTCTTACCTGGCTCTGAAATCAGATATTTCTCCAAGAATCCTAGCTTTACTTTAGTGGAGAATACCACTTATAAGTAAAAATCTGGATGCTAAGTTTGCTCATTGCTATTGGGGTGTCACTGCTTGCTGGCCCTCTCTGTTTTTAGGATTATGGAATTAAGGAATATATGTGTGTATATGTACATAGATACTGAAACTGAAACTTCTACATCAATGTGGCTTACTTGTTTTGATTTATTGATGTCATCTCCTGGTATTTTGGCATGTCCACCTGCACAAATGCATACATACATTTACATCTATACTAATTTCCCTATATAATTATTTATTATTTCTCTATATCTATATTAATATTTGTACCTGTATCCAAATCCACATGTATATATGTGTGTATGTATATATATATTATTATGATATATCTCTATCTATCTATCTATCTATATAAATAAATAAATTATGAGAATTCCTAAGGACTTAGAAGTGTAGGTATTCTAACCAAATTATTTCTGGGGAAGTGACTCCTATATCAGACTTTTATACACCCATTAAGAACTAGGAAAACTGAAGCACAGATGACCTATTCCTATAGGTCCATCTAGTACCAAGATACCAGAAGCACTTTGCAAGCACAGGACATAAGGTATTAACACAGATACTCCTGTTTTTAATTTTTACATTGATTATTAAAGTATTATTAAATGAATGTTTCAAACAACGTAGTAAAATGTATATACATTGCATAAAATACATAAAAGTATATAACTATACTTTATTTGTTTAACGTGTACTAGTATATTCACTTATGAAAGTATGTATTCATTTGTTTAATGTGTACTAGTGTATTCATTTATTCCTACTTTGCTTGTCTTAGGACAAATAATGTTTCTATTCCACAAATAAGGAAACTAAGCTATTGGATGCTGAGTAACTCTTAGCAAGAAAGTGATATAATTAGGAAAATTATCTAGATCAAATGCATTCTTTTTAATCATGGTGTCATTTTCTGTAATACTGGGCTGAATACTTTATTCTATCATTCTTTTATGGATAGACATTCAAAATTTATCCTGTTTTGTTTTGTTTGTTTAGATTCCAAGAACTATAAATACCCCATCAAAGTTTAGAAGAATTAAATTTTAATAAGTTTTGTTGATGTATTTATACACCAAATTTTAAAGATTTTCTCATAATCTAGGTTATGAATATACAGAAAATGATGTCACCTCCCAGTGGTTCAAAACTGACTGCTTTACATTCTTTGCATTTGTAAAGTGCTATGGGGCCTAAAAATAGTAAAATTCAAGAACTCTATTCTCTAGGAAACTGCTAGTGGAATAAAGATTTAATATTATTTGCAAAGATACATTTAATTTAATTCATATTATGGCTATGCAAATAATGAGTAAAAAGGTAGGATCAAAGGGAATTTTGAGAGGGTTACTTAGCCAAGACTTTTTGAAGGAGATAAGTTTTCAGTTGCTTTTAGTAGGAGAGAAAGAGAAAACACAATTAGAAATCAGTAGTTTCCAACTGTTTTTTGTTATCTGCCAACTAAGGCAAAATCCCACCAGACATTAGAAGTACCTTCCTCATGTACATTTTTCTCAACATTTATGATAAATTTAATTTTGAAAAGTTATTATTTATTACCATGAAAGTAATTTCCCACAGACTTTTTGAGCAAAGCCTTCATAGATAAATTTAATCTTAGCACAGTAGCCCTTTCTCCTAGGCTATATTTGGACCTTCCACTCATTTAAAGCATATAATTTTTTATAAAAGATTGCAGCTATGAAATAGCCTCCTGTTATAAGCAAATCATAATGATGAAAAATATCACCTCTATTTCAGTACCTGTATGAAATTACCAGCAGTATTTCATATAGATGAAAAAGTATACATTAACATTTAAATCTATTATATATTATGCCCCTTTCTATATTTTTGATTTGGTAGTATAAATCTTCATAGAGATTTGTTTTTTAAGCTACATATTATAATTAGAGGGAATAAATTTTATAGTATAAATTGAGCCCTTGGGGAAATTTTATTACTGGAAACATCTTTTTCTGGGGAAGAAAAAAGATTATATATTCTCATAAGCACATAGAAAGATTCCACGTTTTCAATTGCTCTGTCTTGTAATAGACAACACTTCTTCAAAAACAAAAAAAAAATAATAATGGGTACTTTGGGCCAAGCAAATGTTATATTCAGAGTGGCTGTGTTTAAATCCAGGCTTTGAGTGTCATCTATAGTTATAACCCTAACAATTCCTGCACTTCTGTCGTCTAAGTGTCCAAATGAAAGAACTTTTTGGTTCTCTATGATTTTCTTTGTGATAAAGAGGTCAACTTCACCTTTAGATCTAACCTTCTGTGTGGCCATACTTGTTATATACACTTTGGGAATAGATTTGTTTCCTTATAGAATGCTTAGGGTCTGCCATTGAATTAAAAAAAGAAAAGGAAAGAAATATTATTTTTCAGTAGAAGCTGTGTTTGTGTGTAGAATAGGATAGGAGTTGGCCTTCTATGTGGTTTTTCTCCTTTGAGGCTTTTTTACCTGACTCCTGTTTCTACTTTTTGAAGTAGGCTGTGAAAGTTTAATAAGCAGTTTGTGGAATCCTTAAGGAATGCAAGCCTTTTCGTGTTCTGCTGTTGAAATATAGAACTGATTCTCACTTGATGTCAGAAGTGCTACCTCTATTAATAAGCTGACAACTGTTTCAAAGTACATCTTTTTGGAGAACATTTTTGAATTAGAGAAATCAACTAGAATAGAACTATAAACAAAACAAAAAGTAGAACATTAGCCATTTAAAAATTTTTCTCCTTTTGCCTGGTGGCAATACAACACGAGGCAGTGAATTTCTTTTAAACGTACCTTTCCCAAACTTTTTTTTTTTTAGTTTATAGAATTTATTTGTTAGAGCAGTTTTGGGTTTACAGAAAAAAATGAGCTCTAAATACAGGATTCTTATATATTTCCTTCTTCCTGCCTACCTCTCCATCAATAGTTTCTCTATTACTGACCTCTTGCATTGGTGTGGTACAATTATTATAGTTGATAAACCAATACAAATACATTATAATTAACTAAAGTCAATAGTTTACATTAGGGTTCACTCTTTGTGTTGTACAGTTCAATGGGTTTTGACAAATGCATCATGTCAGTATCATACAGAATAAGTCCACTGTCCTAAAAATGCCCTGTGCTCCACCAATACATTCTTTCCTCCACAGCTCCTGGCAAATACTGATCTTTTTACTGTCTCTGTAGTACTGCCTTTTTCAATTTGTCATACAGTTAGAATCATGTAGCATTTAGCTTTTTCAGACTGGCTTCTTTCACTGGGCAATATGCATTTAAGGCTCCTCAGTATCTTTTCCTGGTTTAATAGGTCACTTATTTTTATCACAGAATAACATTGCGTTGTATGGATTTATCGGAGTTTATTCATTCACCCACTGAAAGTCATCTTGGTTGCATCTGATTTTTGGCAGTTATGAGTAAAATTGTTATAAACATTTGAATGCAGAATTTTATGTGGATGTAAGTTTTCAGCTTATCTGGGTAAATATTTTTAAGTGTGATTACTCAGTTGTATGGTAAAACTGTGTTTAATTTTGTTGACAAAATCCCTGCCAAACCATCTTCCAAAGTGGCTGTATCATTTTGCATTCCACCAGCAAGGAATGAGAGTTCCTGTTAGTCTACATCCTTGTCAGCACTTGGTGTTGTCAGTGTTTTGGAATTTAGCCATTCTGTAGGGGTGTAGTGCCATCTCGTTATTTTAATCTGCAATTCCCTAATGACATGGTATTGAGCATCATTTCATGTGCTTATTTGCCTCTGTATATCGTCTTTTGTGAGATGATTGTTCAGATTGTTCAGATTCAGAAAAATGTCTAATCAGGTCTTCTGCACATTTTTTAATCAAGCTGTTTTTGTTTGTTATTGAGTTGTGTGAACTGTTCACATATTTCGATCACATAATTTGCAAATATTTTCTCCCATTCAGTAGGCTGTCTTTTCATTTGTCAATGATTTCCTTTGGTTTACAAAAGTTTTTAAGTTTAACAAGATCCCACTTGTTTACTTTTGCTTTTGTTTCCTTTGCCTTAGAAGAGAGATCGAAAAAAAAATACTACAATTTATGTCAAAGGGTGTTCTGCCTATGTTCTATTTAAGGAGTTTTACAGATTCTGGTCTTACATTTAGGTCTTTAATACATTTGGAATTTATTTTTGTATATGGTGTGAGAAAATGTTCTAATTTCATTCTTTTCCATGCAGCTATCCAGTTTTCCCAGCACCACTTGTTGAAGAAACTATCTTTTTTTTTTTCATTTTTCTCCATTGTATGTTCCTGTCTCCTTTGTTGTGGATAAATTGACCATAAATGTATGAGTTTATTCCTGGCTGTCTATTCTGTTTGATCTATGTGTCGGTGCTTGTGGTAGTACCATAGTGTTTTGATTACTGTAGCTTTGTAGTATAGTCTGAAGTCAAGAAGCATGATACCTCCACCTCTGTTCTTCTTTGTCGATATTGTTTTGGCTGCTAGGGGTCTTTTATGTTTCTATACACATTTTAAAATTATTTGTTCTAGTTCTGTGAAAAATGCCATTGGTATTTTGATAGGAATTGCATTGAATCTGTAAGTTGCCTTTGGTGGTATGTTCCTTTTAACAATATCAAATTTTCCAGCCCTTGAACATGTTATATCTTTCCATCTGTTTGTATTGTTTTCAATTGCTTTCATCAGTTCCTTATATTTTCTGAGTATAGGTCTTTACCTCTTGAGGTAGCTATTATTCCTACTATTCTCTTTTTCTTATTTTATTCTTTTTGATGTACTTGTAAGTGGGATTGTTTCATTAATTTCTCTTCTGATAGTTCATTGTTAGTGTATAGAAATTCAACAGACATCTGTATGTTAGTTTTGTATCCTGCAACTGCACTGAATTCCCTGATGCACTTTCATAGCTTTTTGGTGGCATCTGTAGGATTTTATATCTAGATTATCATGCCATCTGCAAACAGTGACCAGTTTTAATTCTTGCTTTTCAATTTGGATTCCTTTTATTTATTTTACTTGTCTGATTGCTGTGTCTATGACTTACTGTGTTGAATAAAAGTGGAAAGAGTGGACATCCTTGTCTTTTTCCTCATTTGGGGGGAAAAGCTATCAGTTTTTCACCATTGAGTATGATGCCAGATGTGGGTTTATCATACATGCCCTTTATTATGTTGAGGTATGCTCTCTCTGTACCTACTCTCTGGAGAGTTTTAATCATAAATAGATGTTGAATTTTATTAAAGGTTTTTATGCATCTGTTGAGATGATCATATGCATTTTATTCTTTAATTTGTTACTGTGGTGTATCATATTGATTGAGTTGCAAATATTGAACCATCCTTGTATCCTTGGGATAAATTCTACTTGATCATGATGTATGATCCTTTTAACATATTGTTGGATGCAGTTTGCTAATATTTGGTTGAGGATTTTTGCATCTATGTTCATTTTTCATATTGGCCTGTACTTTTCTTTTTCTGTGATATCTCTGTCTGGTTTTGGTATTAAGGTGTTGCTGGCCTAAAGACTTAGGAAGCATTCCTTCCTCTGCAAATTTTTGGAACAGTTTGAGGATAGGTGTTAACTCTTCTCTAAATGTTTGGTATGATTCACTTCTGAAGCCATCTGTCTTGGACTTTTGTTGGGAGTTTTTCAAAGTAATGATTCTGTTTCATTACTGGTAATGGTCTGTTCATATTTTCTGTTACTTCCTGGTTGAGTCTTGGGAGATTGTACATTTCTAGTAATTTGTCCTTTTCTTCTAAATTTTCCATTTTGTTGCCATATGGCTGTTCATAGTGATCTCTTCTGATCCTTTGTATTTGTGGTGCCAGTTTTGGTTTCTTCTTTTTCATTTTTAATTTTATTCATTTTGATCGTTTATTTATTTTTCTTGATGGGTCTTGTTAAAGGTTCATCAATTTTGTTTATCTTTTTAAAGAACCAGCTCTATTTTCATTGATCTTTTCTATTTTTTTTTAAGTTTCTTTTTCAGTCTTTTTTGCTTTGATCCTGATGATTTCTTTCCTTCTATTGACTTCAGGTTTTGCCATTTCTTCTTTCCATTAACTGTAAGGATAAGTTATCATTTGAGATTTTCTTCTGTTCTGAGGAAAGCTTGTATTACTATAAACATCCCTCATTGAACTGTTTTTGCTGTGTCCCATGGATTTTGGATTGCTGTAATTTTCATTTATCTCCAGGTATTTTGTTAATTTCTTATTTGATTTCTTCAGTAATCTGTTGGTTGTTTAGCAGATATTGTGTAGCCTCCATGTGTTTGTGGGTTTTTTTTTTTCAGTTTTTCCCATGTAGTTGATTTTTACTCTTAGTATTGTGGTCAGAAAAGACATTTGATCTAATTTCAATTTTCTTAAGTTTACTGGGGCTTGTTTTATGGCCTAGCAGGTGCTCTATCCTGGAGAATGTCTGTGTTTACTTGAAAAGAATATGTTCTACTGTTTTTGTGTGGAAAATTCTATATATATCTGTTAAGTCATCTGGTCTAATGTGTCATTTAAAGCAAGTATTTCCATATTGATTTTTCATCCAGATGATCTGTCCATTGATATAAGTGGGATGTTAAAGTTCCCTAATATTATTATATTACTGTAGATTTCTCCCTTTATGTTTGTTAATATTTGCTTTATGTATTTAGATGTCCCATGTTGTGTACATATATATTTACAATTGTTTTATCTTCTTGTTGGATTGATCCTTTGATCATTATGTGATATTCTATTTTTCTCATGTAACAGTCTTTATTTCTCTATTTTGTCTGATGTAAGTATTGCTACTCCAGCCTTCTTTTGAGTTCCATTTGCATGAAATAGATTTTACCATCTCCTTACTTTCATTCTGTTTTTCTTTAATTCTGAAGTAAATGTCTTATAGACAGCATGTACATGCATCATTTTTTGGTATCCATTCAGCTATTTTGTATCTTTTGATCGGAGCGGTAAGTCCATCTACACTTAAAGTAATTATTGATATCTATGTACTTATTTCCATTTTATTCATTGTTTTCCTTTTTTTTTTTGTAGTTCTTTTTTGTTCCTGTCTTCTTTTGTTCTCTTTCCTTGTGATTTGGTGACTATTCTTAGGGTTATATTTGGATTCCTTTCTGTTTGTTTTATGTGTATGTATCATAGATTTTTGATTTGTGGTTACCATGAGATTTACATAGAGCTATCTATCTATCTATCTAACCATTTAACCAACTATCTATCTATCTATATGATTATACATATGTATATTTGCATTTATATATATGATAATTTTAAGTGCTGATCTCTTAATTTCAAATGCATTTTAGCAACTCTACATTTTCAGTCTCCTAGCCTGATGATTATGGTTTTTGATAACATATTTTACATCTATTTGTTTCTTGTATCCCTTAACTGCTTAGTGTGGTGTAGGTAATTTTACTGATTTTGTCTTTTAACATGGTCATATTTGTACATGGTCAATTTACTACCTTTACTGTTTATTAGTCTTTATCAATGAGCTTTTTTATTATTTAATTTTATTGTTTCTAGTTGTGGCCTTTTCTTTTTCATTTAGACATCTGCCTTTAACTTTTCTTGTAAAGCTGGTTGGTGGAGCTGAACTTTTTTAGCTTTGCTTATCTGTAAAAACTTTTGATTTCTCCATCAAATCTGAATGAGAGCCTTGCTATTAATTGTAAGTTTATACCTTTCACTTTAAATTTATGATGCCACCCTCTTCTGGCCTTCAGAGTTTCTGCTGAAAAGTCAGCTGATAGCCTTATGGGAGTTCCCTTGTATGTAACTTATGGCTTTTACCTTGCTGCTTTTAATAATTTGTCATTAATTTTTGCCATTTTATGTGCCATTTAATTTACAGTGTGTCTTGGTGTGTTCCTCTTTGGGCTAATCCTGTATGGGATTCTCTCAGTTTTCTGGACTTGGATGTCTTTCCTGTCCCAGGTTAGGGAAGTTTTCATTTATTACATCTTCAGTTATGTTCTCTGTCCCTTTGTCTCTCTCTCTTCTCCTTCTGGAACCCCTATAATGTAAATGTTAGTACACTTAATATTGTTGTAGATGTCTCTTATACTGACCTCATTTATTTTTATTCTTTTTTAATTTTCTGTTCTGCTTTAATGATTTCCACTACGCTGTGTTCCAGCTCACTGATCTGGTTCTTCTGTATCATTTAGTTTTCTGTTGATTCCTGCTAGTGTATTTGTCATTTCAGTGATTGCACTCTTTAACTCTGTTCGGTTGTTCTTTATTTTTTCTAATTCTTTAAAAAAAATTCTAACTTCTCTCTCTGTTTATCCATTCTTAGCCAGAGTTCTTTGATCGTCTTTAAGATATTTACCTTGAACTCTTTCTTGAGTAGATTGCCTATTTCCCACTTTACTAACTTCTTCTGAGCTTTTATCTCATTCGTTTGAAATGTGTTCCTCTGTCACCTCATTTTGCCTAACTTGTTTTTATTTCTGTGTATCTGATAGGTTGATTATGTTTCCCAATTTTGGAGAAGTGACCTTTTGTAAGAGATATCTGATATGTCCCAGGAGTGCACCCCTCTGGTCACCAGAACTGTATGCTCTAGGATTTCCCCTTATTTGGGCTTCATGAGTCCTTTTGTTGTGGTAGGCTGACTGCTGTGGGAGCCTGGTAGGTGTGCCTGGTCCCAAGTCTATTTATTTCCAAGCTCTGCCTTGTTCAGAGGCTGCTGGCTATTGGTTGGTGGGCTGGGTCTTGAGGTGGCTGTCTGTGGAAGCCTGGGAGGCGTTGGGGCTAGTGCTGGCTCATTGTTGGCCTGAGTCAGGGGCCAAGAGATCCCAGGACTGGTGCCTGCCCACCAATGAATGAAGCTAGGTCCTGGGGCTAGTGCTGGCCCACTGGCAGGCAGAGCTGTGTCTTGGGCTCTGGCTGCAGGGACTAGGGTTCCCAGAGCTGATGTTGAACCACTGGACGGTGAGGCCAGTTCCTGAGACAATTGACTTTGAGGTCCAGGGTGTCGCAAAGCTTATGTTGGCCTGATGGTAGCTGGAGCTGGGGCCCAGCCAGACATAGGCTGGTGCTAGCTAGGCTGAAGGGAGGCAATTGTCCTAGGGCTGGTGCTTGCCCACTGGTGGATGAAGCTGGTCCCAGTGCTAGAGTGGGCTCATTAGTGTGCATGCCCAAAGCCTAGGGGATTTGGGGGATAGTGCCTGTTCACCAGTGGGCAAACCCGTGTCCTGGTTTCTCTGGTTGTTGAGTCCCAGGTCTAGTACCAGCCCACTGGTGTGTGATGCCATGTCCTGGGGTCTCTGGTGGTCAGGACTATGTCCAGGGGTGGCTCAAGGGGTCTAATGGCAGCTTGTCTGCTGTTGGATGGGGCTGTGTCCCCACCCACTTAGATGGTTGGCCTGAGGCATCCCAGCATTGGTGCCTACAGGCTTGTGGGCAGAGGTGGGGCTAGATGCTGAGGCTAAGAAGCTAGATGGGGGATTTCAAAATGGTGCTTGCCAGTACCAGTGACCATATGGTGGAATGAGCTCACAGTAATGGCTGCTGCCAGTATTTATGTCCTCAGAGTGAACTGTAGTTGCTGCCTGCCTCTCCTGGACACATGCCAAGATCAGCAGGTAGGTCTGATCAAAGCTCCTTTCATATTTTTGCTTCTTCCTTGGGTCCTAAAAACGTGTGATATTTTGTATGTTCCCTTTGAGAATGGAATCTCTATTTCCCTCAGGCCTCTGAGGTTCTTGAAAGTAGGCCCTGCTGGTCTTCAAAGCCAAAAGTTCTTGGGTGGTCATCTTCCTAGTGCAGGAGCCCCAGGCTGGGAGCCCTCTGTGGCTCAGACATTTCATTTCTTGGGGACAATTTCTGTAATTGCAATTGCAATTCTCCTGTTTGTTGGTTGCCCACCTGGGGGTATGGGTCTTGACTATACTGTGACTCTGCCCTTCCTACCTGTCTTGTTGTGGTTTCTTCTTTATATCTTTAGTCGCAGAAGATGTTTTCTGGTAGGTTTTGGTCTTTTTCTTCTAGGATTGTATTGTAAATAGTTGTAATTTTGACATGCCAGTGAGAAAAAGTGGATTCAGGGCCTTTCTACTCTGCCATCTTGGGAACTTCTCCTTGATACCTTTTTTATCTCAATGGAGCTTACAAGTCACAAAAATATTTAATTATAATATGGAATAGATTTAATGGAGATAAGATTATACTAATTAAACAGTGGAACTGGTCTGATTGGGGAAGGACTGATGATAGTGATGATGGTGGTGGAGGTTAGGGACAGTTTAGGCTTTTACAAGAATATAATAAAATAATACTTCAAGTTTGGGATCTGTTTCAAGCAGAGAGAACAGCATATATAGAGGCCCTGGGAAAGGGAAAATGTTCTAGGAACTGAAAGAAGATCTGAGTGGCTAAGTATGGAAAAGAAGGAGAATGGTATGGAATGGGACCTTAGAGGTAGGCAAGGGCTAGATCTCAGAGGTTCTCTCTAGTGACTATGGTTTTAAGCAGTGAATTAGCATGATTTTATCTAGGTTTCAAAAAGAATCACCAAAGTTGTATTTCTCTTTTAAAAATACTTGATAGCTCCTTGTAGCCTATTCTACAATAATTTTTCATACTGCCTTCTGTATATCCCTACTATTAAGATTTTTATCTTGATTTATTACTAGCAGTCTGTTTTTATTTTAAGTAAGCAACTTTTTAAATTCTCCTTGAAGAAAAGTTGATTGAAGATGGAATTTTAAGTTGAAGGGGAGGAGAGTGTTAGACGCTTCACTTCCTGTGCAAACCCCTCTTGCACCCCTTGTTGCTTTGTGTTGAACTTAACAGTTTATCAGTTTTCCCAAATTGACTGCAAAGAGGTCAGAAAAGAGGCTTCAGTCATGTTTGTAAACTGAATTACCAGGGACTCAGCAGCTGTTAAATACATTTATATTAAATAGACATATTTAATCCAATTAAAGATGTTACAGGAAGACTATTTGCTTACAATTTAATGCAGGGAGCTACAACATTTCACACAGAGAGATGGAATTTTACCAAGAAGAACTGAGGCATTTGTTCTCTTTTTTATTGCCATAGTAACAATGCACTTTTCGGTGTGTCCTTATAATATTCACCAGTTTTCCACTTTGCTGTCTTTAAAAATAGGAAGAAAACACACTGTCCATCTGGAAGGAAAAGAAAATAATGAAGATAATATTAAATATAATTTGAAATAACATATGCAGTCATTTTTACTGGGTGCCACCATGTTCAAAAATAGTAAGAGATATTTTATAGTATAATATCATTAGTCTGAAAACTCATGGGAAAATTTGTGATGTCTCACATGTATACACCATTCAAAATGCTGATTTCAAGGGTTTATGACTATATTTCTATAAGAAACCATGGCAACTTAAGTATTGGACCTCTTTTTTTTTGACAGTCTCAGAAACCACAGGGTATCTGTAGATGGTAAGCATCCTTTTTATAATATCCTGCCTCACTAATAGTGCCAGACTAATGCAGCTGTTTTCCTCAGGACACTTCCACCAAATATGTTAATTAATGTTAGCTTGTTTGTTGCATCTCATTTGCTATGTGTTTGATTTGAAAACCTACTTTTTATCTTAATAACATACATAAGATGACAAACAAGTAAATTTAGGATCTATAAGAGCTTGATCTGGCACTATATTTCACAAAGAAAAAACTGGAAGTGTCGCCAAGGGTAGTGAAGGAAGGGAATGAATGTTAAGTGTGTGTATAATTATGTGTGTGTGTGTGTATACATGTTTGTATGTTTATATACACATATGTAAGTTATAGTATACATGTCTATATATACACACAAAATAACAAACATACAAACTAATAGTATAAGAGTTAATGTGTTAAGCATCTACATAAACAAGTATCCACCTTGCCCATAGGGCAGATACTGTCCTATTTTGGTGAAGGCAAAAAGAAAAAAATAAGCAATTATTTTATGCTTATTTATGTTACAATGAAGAGTAACTTCTTTCAATAACTTTGCCTCAGATTCATTGACTAACCAAGGTCAAAGAGAGGTATAAGTATATGATAGAAAGCCCAAAAATTATGGAGCCAGGCATAGAACATTTGACCTTGTGCACGTCTCATGAATGCTTTATAAAATAAAGTGTGCATGGTGATAATTGTTACCTTGTAGCATTATTTGTTATGAAGATTTAATGGAAAAATGTTTCTATAATGATCAGAGGATACTGTTCCTCTCAAAATTGAGATAAGGAACAAAGAGATAAATTTATTTGAGAATAAATCCTAATCTCCAATACTCCTGTGGCTTTATATTAATGCCACTTTAAATATAGATGCAAAAGGAAGTTGTAGGCCTGGTCCATGTGAGACCTGAGATATGAACTCAATCCTTCTAAGTCCAAAGGGCATGAGCAGTGGTCTTTTCACAATGCCACAGCTGTCTGAAAATGATACCTGGGAAGGTTTCCTCCCATGAACAATTTAAGGCAAATTAAATTAGTTTCTATCAGCAAATAAATACCCCAAGGTAAATGGACACAGGGAGATTATGATGGGAAGTTGCATCAAGAAAATTCCACATTACATGAGTGATCTTATAGACATGAAGGCTCTGAACCTCTTTTCAAGGGTAAAAAGGAAGAGATTCCATATGCCATTCTGGAGTAGAGAAATTTTAGAGCAATGAAAATATTTTGTATGACATTTTAACGATGGATATCTATGTCATTATATTTTTGTCCAAACTAAGGTGAACTGTGGACTTTGGTGATTATGATGTGTCAAAGTACGCTCATCCTTAATTTAAAAAAATAACAAAAACAGTACCACTCTGGTAAATAAAAATAATGACGATGCTTATGTGTGGAGAGGTATTATATGGGAAATTTCTTTAACCTTCCTGTCAATTTTTTTGTAAACCTAAAACTACTCAAGAAAAAAAGTCTTAAAAACAAGAAAACTCAGGGTAGATGTTTTTGGCAAAACTTTGGTTTCAGTTGTATACATATATGTGTCTGTTTGTTGGATTGTGATATAAAATATATTTTTTAGGTCAGAAAAGTTGGCAAGCCACTATAGTTATGTTACACTGGCAAATATAAGCAAAAATTAAAAAAAAATTGCACATTACAAGGACAAGTTCTCGAGGGCAAATGTGAATAAGAGTGTAACTTGTTATCTATGTTCTCACCAGATATTCCAGAGCTGGAATGGCCTAAAGGAGAAAAAATAGTACAAAAAGTGCCACTAAGAAACACTTAAATATACTTTGTGATCTGGTTCCATTCCAAATTCACATTTCTTTGTTCCTTGACTTGCAAATCATAAAGTAAATGTTCATTCAACCAACAGTTACTATGTGTCAGACACTGTTCTAGATACTGGGAATGCATGTCTGAACAAAAAAGATGAAAAGTCCTGTTCCAATGAAGATTAAGGTGTAGTTGGAAATATTAAAGTGCTTCTGGGTCTCTCACAAATGGTTGTTTTCACCTATGACCCTTCTACTTGCAGTTCTCTTTCCCTCCTCTTCAACGAGGTCATCTTCCATAGTCTGCTTAGTTCTCGTGTCTTTCAGGAAGCCTTCTGGAATCTTGTCATATGGATGCTATTCTCATAACTTATGTGCCTCTAATATTGCACTTAACATAGTTCTTTATTGGTATCTGCTTTTTTTTTTATTTGCTTGAAGGCAGGATCTTGGTCTTCTTTGTATGTATGTCACCTGTGCAATACAAGTTTTCTGAATAAAAGAATAAACTTCCTTTTCAAATAACTTCCTCTCCAAGGGCTATCCTTGCTTTATTATATATATAATGTATAAAATATATTATATATAATATATATAAATATAATTAAGTAAAATTAATTATAAATAATAATGATAATATCTATAATAAGTAATAATAAATTATATATATGTCTATTGTATATATCTGTTTGCTGCTTGAGTTTTGGTAAATGTTTAGTTAAATTTTCCCAGTATGTTCAAATGACTAGGTCTCTGCCAAATTTCTGCATCAACTTGGAATCATGTACACCTGTTTTTCCCTGTCCTTGAAGATCCCTTGAAATAAACAAAAGAATATGTAAAATAATTATATAAATAGAAACATAAGAAAGCATAATATTCACAGTTAATATAACTAGCACTAAATAACTGTTCTGTCGATATCCTTAAATTCCCTGTATATTAATAGTAAGGTAATATTTTGTGAATTAAATGCACTCACACATACATACACAGAGATAATGACTGATATTCTTAGCACCATTTTCAAAGATTTTGAGTAGCACATTAGCCCAAAGATAATAATAATTTAAAAAGGAACAAATTCCAAACCCATTAGGGAGAAAAATTACCAATGGAGCTGGAGTCGATCTGATATATCCAGCAAAATTGGGTATAGCAACTTGAATAATGATCCGGAAGACTGGCAGAGTGATTGATAGACTTCTATTAACCCATGGGGTTCGGAGAGGATTTCTTTGCTCTCTTTCTGGAGTTGCAGCAACTGGCATGGTTCCTTTAATCTGTAGCTGAAGTGTATGAGAATATATGATGAATTAACATGGAGTGTTCTTCCTTTCTCACTGTCAGTTTTATTAAAATAGGAAAAATACACTATTAGACATACACATTAGACAATCTTGGATTTAATAATTATCCATTTCCTCTGTGATTTGTTTACTAATTATCTCTGATTCCTCATCAGCTTAGTTTTTTGTTCTGCTAAATGAGCAGATGCTTAAATAGTTGCTGATAGCATCTCTTAGCCTATCCTTCTCCCTTCCCTTCATAATTCTTGCCTTAAGATTAAATAGTCCTTCCCTCTTACTAATAACCTTAGTTCTTCAGAAGCCATGTGTGGAGAGGGGAGGTGAGCATTACCTGGACTGACTTTGCTGCTCTGTGACTTAACAGTTGAGTGATCTTGGCCAACCCTGGGCCACTTACCCTTTCTGCATTTTCTTACTTGTGAAATAAAGAAGTATCTCACAGTATTATAATGAGATTGAATGATACTACAGGCAAATCATCTAGTACACTGTAAGCACCCAGAAGGGTTAATTCCTTCTCTGTCCATGAGTATTGCTCTTTTTGTGACTACATTGTCACCTTATTTTTCTTTATTACAACAACAAACTAAAAGGAAACAAAGCGTATATTTAAACCCTAATTTTACACAGAAAGAAACATAGTTACTAGCCCAGGTTCACTTAACTAGAAAGATCTAGAGACAATAACCTTTAGGTTATAACCTAGGTAATCTGGTTCCTATCAACCATAGAATTTTTATTAATAAAGAGCAATAGGTGGTTTTGGTGCCCACTACAATACCAGCTTCTGTGCCAAGCATTTAATTTTCATTGTTTTATATAACCCTACCCCCTACAGTCCTGAAAGGTGGACACTTATTTTAAGAGTAAACTTACACTCAGAAAAGTGAATTAACTTGCCATTGCCTGCCCAGCCAATATGTAGTGAATTTGAGACTAAAATCCAGGCAATAATGACCTTAAAATCTATACTTTGTCTCATCATCCTGCCTTCCATACTTGGAAGAATCTTAGGAATAATGTCTGTCAACCTTCTCTATTTAGAAGTTTGGTCTAAGGAAATCAGTTTACACAAGGCAAAGCCAAAACTTACCTTCTCAAACTTTGTCTCATATAGGTTCATTAGATTTTTCTAACCTTTATTTGACTTACTGGTTTCTTATAAATGTATTTACGTATTTCAACAATTTTTTTGTCTCTAAAATCTCCCATTCTTTTTGAGTCTACATGTCCTTGAATCAGACTTTCTATCAAGAAGAGATCACTTCAGCTGACCTCCAGTGTGGTGTTTGGTAGCATGTAACTCAGCGTTTCATCTCCTTCTTCTATTGGTGTCTATTGTAAAGGAGGCAAGTGAATAATTTTGAAGTATCTACCAAATATTAGGTGACAAAAGTGATCATAGTTGCATATACCTAATAAAAGCCTTGACAAGAACCACTTAAAGTTATTTCAAGTGTATTACATGAAGAAATATAATGATTTTTTAAAAAATGTAATACATCTTTTTTATCAGAGAGTCTGTATTTGTCAGGGAGTCTGTATTTTAGTTCCCTTATAAAAAAGCACCCCTGTTTTTCCTTCTATGCTATGTTTTTGAAGTTCCAAAAATTATCCACCTTTTCAGTTCATCTACTCTTTGGCCTGACTGCCTGAGGATTCATCTATTTCTTCAAAATAATAGCCAAGAAGTTTTAAACAGGGCCTTCTTCTCAGGTATGTGAAATAGAGTTGTCATACTGTCCGACTTCTATCATGACATCATTTTAACATCATAATAGTACTGAGAATTCTTAGTTCTGACAATAGAAAAAAAGCTCTAAAAAGTTCATTGTTTAGTTTTATCCATTTTAGGCCTGGTTTAAACACACTAACAAGCTTATGATCGATCTTAGGATCAATGACTTTTTTGGTAATCTCTCTTTATAATTATATTTTGTAAAAATATACGTGGCTGTGAGTAGAAAGCAAGTTTTGCTTAGGAATAGTCTGCCATTGAGACTGGAAACTATTAGCATCGCTTGCTATATGTAGTAACTCAAGACTCACTACACCATTTCTGCTGTAATGGCAACTCTTGTAACATTCTTGGTCCTTTGTCCCGTTCAGTTTCACAGTATATAACTGATCTTCCCATAAACTCTACCAGATAAAGTATCTCACTCAATGTGACTTTTAAAATTAATGATAAAATACAAACTGAAATGCTGAGGACTCGGTTAATGCTGTCTTTTCCTCTGCTTCTATAAAGTTTATTACAATGACTATTTCAGCAGCACATGCACCAATGCCCCAGCACACAGTGACGGCGAGAGTCAAGACTAAATATTCTTCTAGAATTAGTCTCGCTCAAAGTATGAGTTCAGAACATGCTTATTGAATCTGTGTATAGTTATATTGCTTTATTCATGCATATGTGCCTATGTAAAGATCTAGCATGATTAATGTCAGTGCTACTGAAATACTTGTATATGCTTCCTTCAACATATATTTAAACTTACTCTAAAAATAATAAATTATGAGTTAATTAGGGTTATCACTGTGATTTTCAACTATGATCTTTTATTCATTTATTTGAACAGAGGTCTGTTTATATAAAAAAACTTTATATTTGTGTAGATGCTTTTAGGTTATAAATTAATTTCACAAACATTTTCCTATTTGATTTTTAGTGTATCTGAAAAAGGGGAGTTAAGTATTATTATTCCTATGTTGCAAGTAAGGAGAAGTAGAATGAAGTTAATTTGAACTGGTTTATTGGTGCTATTGGTTTATTTTTGCAATAAAATTAATTTACCAAATACATATGTTTAGAAAATTCTTCTAAGTATTTTTTGTACATAAACACATATACTTATTCACCATAGCATTGAGTGTGTGTCAGAGATGTAAATTTGGATCTTTCCAGGAGGTTTTTTTCTAAATAGATATGCAATATCATTATTGCTGTGTAATCAGCAATGTTTTTTTGCTTCCCCTCTGTGATATCAGTCTCTTTCCTTCAGATTCTTTGTACCCCGGAGATTACACAGAATCACTCTTGAATAAGGATGCAGTCATTGCGTATTCTGTGGAGAAGATGTAAGCTGTAGACAAATGAAAGCCACTGCTGTGTTTTATCTGGCTTCTTAGAGATAAGCACTCTAAGGTCAAGATAAGTTTTTATGCTCCTGTGCTCTTTATTAATTGCTTTAAATTATGATAAGAGGTCAAAACACAGGGGTCCTTCTAATTTATTTCCTAATTATTATGTGTGTGTGTGTCTGTGTACACATATGGTGTCTCAGAAGGAAAAGGCAAAAAAAAAAGTAATATGGAACAAATTTAGAAACAAGAAATGTGAAGAGAGAAATAATGCTTTGATAGAGCAGTATTTTTAAAGCAGGGTTTGTGGCCATGTTAGAGGCAGTTTGTAGGTTTGAAGAGGAAAAATCCAAAATCCACAAAACTATTTTGTTCATAGCCTTAAAAGCATCTGAAATATAAGATTAATTTTTATTTGCATAGAAATCTCATTACTCATACAATTAATAATAATTATATTCTCTAAAGTTATACATGTCCTTTTAAGGACTGCACTGGTTTGTCTGCAAATATCTAGCTAATAGGATACAGTTTGTCTCACCTAATATATTTTCACGCCATCTTCATGCTACTGTTAACATGATTAAATTTGTAATTTTGTTTTTCTGCTTGTGCTGTGTTATCTCCTCAATTCTCAAAAATGGACCCATGACTAAAATGTGGTTCACTGAAGCATAAAAAGTGATGAAAAGGGTTACATGAATAGTACAACCCAAAATACCATCATAAACAAAGAGTGAATTGCTCTCCAGTGCTGAATATGGAATGCAAATCCATCTATGCTGGGACATATAAATCTGCAAGCATCATGATTTCACATGTGCAGCAGGAAGAGAAAAGTGCAATTAGAGCATACATTTATGAATATCTTTTAAAAGTGGAATTATGTTTGACCAGAGATTAATTTACCACTCTCCCCCAGTTGATTTTCCATTATAAGCCTTGCCAGACAGGGGCATAAATGTCTGGCAAGACCACTTCGTAAAGGATTAAGTGATGCATTCTTGCTACTCCCTTGTGAAGTCACCAGCTGGGACCGTGAGAAACAGTCCACTCTCCTTGACTCCAGGAGTAAGGAAATCACCCACTTCAGAATCATCCACAGAAAGCCTAACATCATATAGGAAGGGAAGAAAAGAGAAAAGAAAGGGAAGAAAGGGAGATGGGAGATGAGAGGAAGGAAGGGGCAGGCAGAGAAGGGAAAGAGGAAAGAGAGCAGGAAAGGAAGGGCTTATTTTGTGGGAGGAGCAGGTGGAAAATTCCTTCACTTTTAGGCACCAGAGTCCTAAATCGATCCTTTCTAACTGTGGATTGACTGTGTTTCTTTCCCATGGAGTGATCTACTAATGGATAAACTGCAGCCTTTTTTTTTTTTCATAACATCTTTACTGTGGTATGATTCCTGCACAGTAAACTACACATATTTCAGATGTACAATTTGATGAATTTTGATAGATGTATTATACACCAATGAAACCACCACCACAATCAAGATAGTTAACTTTTCCATTACTCCCCAAGAGGAGCAAAATTCAAATTCCTGGTTTATTTCTTCCCACAGCTTTTCCCCACTGGTAACCACAAGTTTGTTCTCCATGTCTGTAAGTCTGTTTCTGTTTTGTGGATAAGTTCATTTGTGCCCCCCCTTTTTTTCAGATTCCTCATATAAGCAATATCATATAGTATTTTTCTTTCTCTTGCTGACTTCACTTATCGTATGAACACCCAGTTGCAATAAAACTGTCCTGTAATAGAGACTCTAGCTTCATTTTGCCAACTCCCAGATGTCTCATTATCTGTGACTGACCCACCACCTTGTAGTCTGAGACACCTTCTAGGCTTCCCCAGTAGAGGGAATCCCAAACACCTGGTAGGCTGATGGTGGTAGTGGTAGTAATGATACTCACTCATTGCAGGAGTCAGGGAGAGAGAACTGAACGTGATAAGTTGAAAATTGTCATTGATTCTTTTATTCTTGATCCAGTAAACTAAGGGAGATTAAAAAAAATGCATAAAATAATTTCTACGCAGTAAAATGGATTAATTTTTTGCTGAAGTACACAAGAGACCAAAAGTAGGGGAAGCATTTAAGGTTTCACACTTTACTGAAAAAACACTTTAAACAAACTGTATAGCAACTGCAGTATTAATGACAAATACTACACACAAAGAGAAAGCAGAGGAAGTTTTGTCAAAAATCTTATTGAATGATATTTTAAGGTGATGCATAATATTAGCTATGTATTAAAGGAAGAATAATAATTACTATGTGTAAGTGCCTACAGGTATTTTGCTAACCAGTTGAATGAAACCAAATGTGCAGATTGTGAATAAATTCTTGGCCCATGCACCTTATAGATATGAGGGAATCATAGTTGATGACTTTTTTTGTCAATCTATTAATGAGGAACTTATGCTACAAGAAAAGAGATTTTTTTACTTGGTTACCACTTATTTTGTGTCTTTGGCCTTTGTGGCTGTGACCTCGTCAGGGGAGTTAGGAGGAAAGAGAGGGATTACTTTGTGGACCTGTTTGAATATACTTTAATACTAATTTACATACAACTTCATTCATGGTAAATGTTTTGTGAACATTGATGTGCTTCCTGACTTTGATCTCATGTATCAAGAAATAGTAAAAATGTTAATTCACTCCCACTGTGGCCACTAAATCTGTTGTTTAGTGAAAAAGTGAGTACTGAGTTCAAGAATCTGCTTTTCCATGTTAATGTACTCTTTCTGTGCCGGGTAAGGTGACTGCATGACTTTTTAAAAATCTTGTTGATGTTAGTATGCTCTGCCCACACACCAATATTGTCCCTAAATAATATTTATGTATTTCAAGTAATTTCTTCAGTAGCATATCAACCATATATATAGACTATGTTTAAGTACTTAAGCCTATCTTTCAGAGCTGAAATAACAAAATGTTTAATGTTGAAGATTAAATATTAGGATTTCAACTTAAGTTGATTGTGCAGCAAATTCTGTACTATTGATATTTTGATTAATTTCCAATTAGTTATATTTTTCACCTGTTGAAGAAATACATTAAAGAGATGATATCAAGTGAACTTAAAAATCACATTAAAACATGGTAAGAGAACATGAAAAAAGAAACGCTAGAAATGAATCTAATCTAGAGTAGATTAGAAATTTATCCATTGATCTTCAAAGATACAAAGAACATATCTATTTCTCTTATCTTTAAAATTAATTTAGAAAATTAATATTTTTATTTATATTTAATAATTTTTAAAATTGAAGTATAGTCAGTTTACAATGTGTCAATTTCTGGTGTGCAGCACAATGTTTAAGTCATACATAATATACATATATTTGTTTTAATATTCTTTTTCACCATAAGCTACTACAAGATATTGAATACAGCTCCCTGTGCTAAACAGTGTAAACTTGTTTATCTATTTTATATATACCACTCAGTTCTGCAAGTCTTGAACTCCCAAGGAAATCAGTATTTTAAAATTGGGTAGTCCTTAGCTAATGTTATTTAGCCGTATTGAAACTAGGAATACTTTTATTATTCAGTCTTAATGCTGACATCTTATCCACTGACTTCCTGCCTTATTGAAAACTCCACACTTTGTAGAGAGGAATAGGAGAATGGAGGAGAAACTGAACAATAGGGAGCTTTTATTCCAAAATCCAACCATTGTTGCAATAGGTGACAAAATTATCTCTAGCACTAGGAACTGCCTTAGAACCAAACCCCAAAGCCTATGAATTCATAGTGAGTGTTATTAAACCCATGGCCTGCAGAATTGACCTGCAAAATATTTGTTACTACTACATGAAAAGATAAATATAGAAATTAAGAAGAGTAGTTGGAATTTTTAAAATAGTAATTTGACAACCTACTGCATACTAGTAAGTGATCAGTTGACTTGTATCATGTAGCAGGTTTGGACTAGTTTTGGTGAAGTTCATCTTGAGAAATAAGTTGATGCAGAGTGAGATGCTTATATGTGGTAGAATCACAACACAACATGTGGTGTTTTAAAGTTAGTTTGTAAACTATAACTGAAAATGACATATAATTTGAGAAAACATGTCATTTGTTTTTTTATGCCTCATTATTTCGACATCGTTTTGTGTTTTAATTAAGCCTGTTTTTATAGTTTAACAGTACTTGGTAAAATAGGGAAAGTGACATTCATATTATTTGTTGTCACTTCTAATGTACAGATTCTGAAATGTTTTTCACTGAAATACTCTTTCAAGAAAAGATAAAACTTTTCCGAATGTTGCAGAATGATAGTATAAAAAAATCTTAGGTAAAGAGAAGCTTTATTAAAAGGGACAATTGTAATAGAAGGAAGGGCACTATTGCCATAGAGTGAGGGAGACTCTTAAAATGGGGAGAATCCTCTGACCATAAATAAGATCTGCAAGTCTCTTCAATGTCAGGCAAAAAGGAATTTTCTTGTTTAGGATGAGTAACAAGGTTAGATGATTGTGTGATGTCATCAAACAGTTGATCAGAAAAATGTCTCCCTTATGGTCAGCTGATTCTTGATTCTCCAGAGGAGTTTTTATGAAAGTTGGTTCATATTCCAATGCTGGTTAGTTTGGACATGGGTCAAAATTCAATTTCCTGTTTTCGGAAGGGAGGAAAAAATTTTAAAGTTTGCTCAAGGAAGGTTGGCAGGTAGGTTGTCCGGATTAGTCAGTGAGTTTAAACAGTTTAGCTACTCATGGATGAGACAAAGAATTGGAATTTGGTCTGTGTCTAGCCTTGTCATAGGTAAATAAGGTGGGAAGCATCCTTGACTCTTACCTATGTCATATGAGGAAGAGTGGTTCTTTGCAGTAAGTTGTTTTACAGAACACAAAAGGATCAAGAGGGAATTTCTTATCTGTAGCTGTTTTCCAGGAGCACAGGGCTCAGGTCAGTTCCCCCATCTGCTTAAGCCGAATGATTATCAGTCATTGCTGAATTACTCAGAGGGGATTGTAAACCAGACTGGGGCAAAGTAGGTTCTAAGAAGTAGGCTCCTGGGGACTCCTGTTGGCATTGCTCTTGGAAAATCAGTTAAATCATCTGTTGAGAGATGGTAGCAAAGGTCAGTTTTGTTAGGTTCAATCATCTTAAAAGAAGAATGCTTCTAATGGAAGTGCAAAATATTAATGTAAAAGACCATATTAAAGCCAAAAGTCAGAAGTTGAACCCCAGACAGTATTCAGTCCTGTGAATTCTGAGGGTTTATGGATGACAATCTTTCAGTTATACAGCGCAGCTTGTTGAGTTTCATGAAGCTAATAAGATGTTGATGTTCCAGTTCTCTCTCCTCTAAGAGCTTGCAAGACCAGAGCATTTTATAAGACTTCTTGATGACCCAGACAGCAGATTGCCCAGGAAGGACCCTGTCCTATGTCTAAACTACTGCAGTGATGAGTCCTTCAAGGTCATCAGGTCTTCAGACTTTAGTTCACAGTGCTTCTTCAGACGTTGGGGGAAAAGTTCTGCCACATGGCAACCTAGAGTCCGCTTAAGAGTCTGTTTAGTCAGATTTTAGCTCTTGGTAATTCAAGGAAGGAAGGAAGGGGAAAAGTTGGAAGCATCAGTTGGGGGTATAGTCAGATATTGAAGGAAACCAGAAGAATTGAAAATATTGTAACGGTTGAGAATACATGCCAGATGAAAGGTTCTAGTCTAATAGAAATGTATGTAATAAAACTAGTTTTTCATATCCATTGGTTACTTAACATTTGCAAAGTGGTACAAAATAGCTCAAAAAACAATTAATAGGGCCAGAATATGATAACCTGCATGGATGTGATACAATTGTCCATTGAAACACAAAATTTCTTTCTGTAGTCACCTTTCCTTTGATCAAAGATAATGTCAACTAAAGGTTATTCTACATCATAAATTAAAGCTTCTCTCACTAGATTTGGCCTCATTATTTACACAGGTAGAGTAAGAATAGTGATTTACCCTTACAGATCTTTTAAAATTTGCCAGGCTAAAATTTTTCATAAGGAATCTCAGATAGGGCTTCAAAAACCTCTTAAGGCTAGGAACCACACCATGAACTCATCATTATATTTCACCTGCAGTACCTATAACTTTGGATGAGTTTCTCTCTTCTAAAGGTCCACAAAATATCCTAAGCTCCCTGTGCCTTCAAAGAAATGCTGATCTTCACCAACTGTAAGTCTGGAAGCTCTATAAAGCTAGGTACTTCATTAGTTTTCCTTATAGGGCTTTGTGAATTTTGATTTCATGAAGTCAACTTGAACTCCTTAGCAGCGTCCAGTCATATGTGATTAAAAGCATCATTCTCAAATATAACATTCCAGTGAAAGTATTGGTTTATTACCAATGTTTTCAATTATGTCTTGCTAACAAAGGAAGACAGAAACTTAATTAACCTAAACCAAAATTATACTGCCATAAAATAAGAACATTCAATCAGTAAGAGTCTCTACAATCTGAATGGATCAGGATCAGTGTTCCATTTCTGTTTGCCAGAATCAAGTCTACAAAGTTGTTAGGAGTTACAGAGAGAATAAGAGAAAAGAGAAAAGCGTTGGTTATATCCAGAAAATAGGATATTAAATCAGTAATTTTCTAAGCAAAACTTATAATCATCTCTTCTTATTTCTTTTTAATGATTAATTCTTGTTCTGATTGATTTGGGGTTAACAGTCTCATGAACCCATTTGCTTCTACATTAGGGTTCTGGCACTCTTGACTTGGTCCAGTGGTATGGTCTCAAAGTTACTTAAGCAATGCCATCGGAAACCTATGCCCAGGAGGACCCGGCAGAGTCATTTTCTAAGGGTCTCTGAAACAGTCTTTTTTTGAAGACAGAATTCTATTCTGTAGCTGATTTGTAAGTGTTTTTAAGGAAGCATGAGAATAAAACAAAAACTATGTGTAGAGTATGCAAGATTTTAAGATAGTTAGGATTACCATTGATAATTTTAAAAAATGAAGGCTCTGATGGAAATTCTTTCAGAAAAAAAAATTCAGCTGACAAGGAAATTGCTTTTCCGTGGCACACAAAACAAAGTCAATCAAAAATCAAAGTGACAATAAGCGATTTTCAAAGTATACATAAGGTGGAATAAGAACTTAGCTCAAAAGTAAGAAAACTATTTTCTTAACTAATTAAGGTCATGATAAAGTCAAAATAAAGCACAGAAACAATTCTGATATGACACAAAATTTTTGCCTTCTAGGCAGTTTATTCAGAAGGTAAAGACACACCTTTTACAACTTCTTATCAATAACAAACCAATAATTTAAGAAAATTTGTCACTTTAACAGAGGGAAAACCAGATTCTAGTTTTGTATCAGTATATTATTTTATACAAAAGCACTTTTCAAACAGTTTTTATAAACAAACTCATCAAACTTTTGATAGCTTTGAACACAACAAATAAAATTTCCTTTCTGTGGAACTTTACAACTTTCTACATCCTTTCAGGTTTTCTTCTACATTTTCCTCCTTCTTATAGGGAACAACTAATCATTTTACATTGGGACAAAACTACTCCTTTTTTTCCCCTAACAAAAGTATTTCCTGAATACCTTGTATAGAAATTTGCTTTTCTCTGCCACTTTCTTCTGGTAGTGTCTCATTAACATATATTGTTATAAATTTTAAATATATTAACTTCTAATTCACAGAGAAAACTATAAAGTGGATAATTGTGAACTGTCTGTTATAAACCAGAATTTTGTAGTAGAGATTAAGAATAGACATATCCTAATTTTTATAACCATTTATGTCCTTGTAATATAACTTGTAAATGTGGCCAAAAATGAATAACATTCATCAACAGACTCAAATACATAGAGCCTGAAAATTGGGCCTAGTAATTTATATGTCAGTATTTTATCTTACTTAGAAATGATTTAGGCATTTTAAAAAGTCATTAATTAACCTAATGCAACATAAGTCTGAGATTTTAAGTTACCAAAAGATCTTAGAAATTATGTCTTTAATTTCTATAAAACATAATTACTATACTATAAAACATAATTACTGTTGAAATAAAGTTTGTCAAAATAATTTCAATTTGATTAATCACAAATTTACATTTTCATATTCTTAAACACCAGTAGATGTAACGTAAGCATACTCAGTCAGTAACATAAGTTTAGGAGGAACATAGCCAAATAGAAAAAAATATATATTAGCCTTAATTTCTGGCAATTTTGGGGACATTTAATTTACATAAAGATTTATTTATCTCTAAACCAATTGGAATAGAACTCTTTTAAGGAATTTTATAATTTAATTTGGTAAAACCATCTAGAGGTAGGAAAATACTACACATACATAACTTATATATATATACAATCATACTGTGTTAGTCTGCTTGAGCTAGCCAAGAAAAACACTCTTTGTGGCTCTTTGTGATGGCCCCTTCCACAGGGCTCTCTGTAGGGGCCTTGCCCTGTGGCTCTTTACAAGGACAACCTGACCCAGTGAAACTGAGGAGGTGGTTCTACCCTGTGAAATCAAGGAGGAAACAGCCTTACCTGCTGGGTCTGCGGTGGGAGAGGCAGTGCTGATGTCTGAGTTGTTCTTCCCTTTTCTTGAGGATAACACATGCATTATCACAACCGAACAGATTTATGATCCTGCCCTGTAGAATCCCAGAAGTCTGACAGCTTTCCTTCATTCTGTCCTGTTTTCTCTCCCCTTTAGTTCCAGCTGACAGTGTTTCTGCTGGTGTAATCCCATCTCTGTTTCTGGCTTCTGCTGAGATGGCTGATTAAATCTATGAATTGCACCCATTGTTTCTTTATCAGACAGTTGTTCAGCCACAGTCTTAGTGTTCTCTTCAGAACATACTTCCCTATTTTTTTTTTTTTTACAATATAAATAGGCTGAAGGTTTTCCAAATCTTCAAGTTCTGGTTCCTTTTTCCTTCAGTTTATCTCTCCTTTTGCATCTTACTGTAAGTGATAAAGAGAAACTAAACCTCTCCTTCAATACTTTGGTTAGAAATCTCAGCTAAATTACCAATCTGTCATTCCCAAGTTCTGTCTTCCACAGAACACTAGAACAGGGCCAAATTCTTTGCCTCTTTATAAAAATCATCTTTCCCCTTGTTTCCAAAACCTACTTCTCATTTCCATCTGAACCCTCACCAAAATCACCTTCAGTGTCCACATTTGTATCAATAGTCCTTTCAAAGATGGTCTAAGCTATTTCTAGCATGAACCTCAAAGCTTGTCTGGCCTCTACCCATCACTAAGTTCTGAAACCACTTCCACATTATGAAGTGTTTATTACAACAGGATCCCACTTCACAGTACCAAAATCTGTCTATTAATTGATTGGGGCTGGCATAAGAAAATAGCATAGACTGAGTGGCTTAAACAGCAGAAATTTATTTTCTCACAGTTTTGAATGCTAGAAGTCCAAGTTCAAGGTGGCATGGTCGGGTTCTGGTGAGCGTTTTCTTGCTAGCTCGCAGATGGCTGCCTCTCACATAGCCTTTCTTCTGTGTGTGGAGAGAGATGGGGAGAGACAGACAGAATTCTCTAGTGTCTCTTTCTCTTCTTGTAAGCACATCAGCCTTATCAGATTAGAGCTCTACCCTTTGGCTTCATTTAACCATAATTACCTCCCTAAAGACCCTGTCTCCAAATACAGTCATTTTAGGGGTTAGAGATTCAATATATAAATTGAGGGAGGGTCATAATTCAGTTGATAAGCATATACATATGCATATGCATACTTATATATACAGACCAAACAGACCCAAATCCAGAGCTTATAGGTTCAATTCTACAATTTCAGCTATGAGTCTGACATAAACACAGAAATACAAAACTCACTGGTTTGTAGAAACGGTCTGGCTCTCATCTCCTCATTTACATTTTTACCCAGATTGTGTTTCTGGCAGATGGGAAAATTTGAGGCTACCTGTTTAATATGAAATTTAAAGAATACCCACTAACATCTGTGGGAGAGAGCTTAAGCCTTTTTTCCCCCTCTGGCATGTAATTTTATTTAGCCTGTAGATAAAATTTTGGACAAGGGACGAAGCGGGAAGCAAGTACCCATCTTGGTGTCTCCAAGCATGTATGAGTGATATGATATCCACCCTCTTTCCAGGTTGCTTTTTCATTCTTAAGTAGTTGACTTTAGGGTTCCTGAGCCCTTTGAGACCCCCAGTGAAACTGGAGTTTGAAGTTACTATAGGGATCAGAATGAGAAGGGAAAGATCTGCAGAGGTGGACAGAGGGATGGAGGAGTTGCAAACGTTGAAAGGGTGCAGATAAAAGATTCACAGAAGCTGAAGGAAGACCAAAGATGGTACAAAGAAAGAGAAGAAGTGGGTGATGGGAAAGGGAGGCTCTAAATGGTCCAGTTTTGGGCAGTCCCAAATTTTCCAAAAAGTCAAGAACATTGAAGTTTTAAATGGTTCTATAGTGAATTTTTCCATTTCTTAAGACATTGAACAATATTGATGCCTGAATGTGTGTGCCCTGCCCCCAGATTCATGTGTTGAAGCCCTTACCCCCAATGTGATGATATCTAAGGATGGAGCCTTTAGATGGGAATGAGAGTTAGATGAGGTCCATGGGCTTAGTGCTTATATAAGAAGAGACACAAGAGAGCTTTCTCTCATTCTCGCCATGTGCGTGCACTGAGAAGAGCCATGGGACTACATAGTGAGAAGGCAGGCGTTTGCAAACATGGAAGAAGTTCTCATCAGAACCTATTTTTGATAGTATCATCATCCCAGACTTCCAGAACTGTGAGAAAATAAATTTCAGGTTACAGTTTCCCCAGTCTATAGCATTTTGTTATGGCAGCCCAAGCAGACTAAGTGCCCTAACAGAAGTAACCTTGAAGAAGTCCCAAAGACATACTACTGCTTTTATCTAGACGCATGATCTCTTGTGTACCAGGTTCAGTTTTGTAGCCATAATTGATGGAGGAATGTAAAGGATAGTATCTTGTTTGTGGAGTTATAATGTGGCTAATGAAGCAACAAAGCTATCAAAACCTGAGCAGAAATTATGAGCAAATTATAAAAAAAAAATTTCAAAACAAAAAAAATTGAACTAGCAAGTATTGAATTAAAGGCTGTTAGAAACAGATGTTTCATAGTTTTCCTATGAACATTAGTGCTTTGTAGGATTCTAATAAAGTAACGTTAGCCAACGTGAAAAATATACAACAGCCATGCCATTCTATTTGCTTAGAAATGTTGGGTGAACTTATAGTAGAGATGGTAGTAAAAATACCACTTTGCTCTGATATGATAATGATATATTCCAGAATAGACTAATTAATGATAAGAAGGACTATCTCAGAGAACAAAGCTATCAAGGTAGTTTTCATCGCAACTTGGTAAATGCCCAGATATGGCTAACGTGATCATTTAAAAAATGTATGTGATGGGAAGGAGGAATAGTTTTTTTTTTTTAGCTTCATTGCTGGAAATACAACTAAATCTTTGTATTTTATAAACATACAAAATATTATATAGTTTGAAAATGTAGTTTGGAGTTGACATTTTGTAGGAGTGTGTTTTGAAGAAACAGATATGATATCAGAAAACCTTCTGCAGTAATTATGTAGATTAATTACAAAAGGCTAAAACATTAAAGTTGTGATTATTATTATATAGTAATGTGGAAGCTGATCGTAAACAACTATTAATGCATGCTAGGAATGAAACGTTCTCTTCAAACAGCTGTAATTACTGAACATTTAGTATTTCTACAATAAAAATCAGTTTGATTCCACTTTTATAGCTATAAATTGGGCAGCTTATTTTCATATTGCTTATATTCAGTATTTGCAATGTTTTTAATTTTTGCATGCAAAGGATCAAATGCAACCCGGCTTTCAAAAGCAGATGAGATCAAAGAACAAAAGCCAAAGTTAGAAAGTCTAGGAGAACCATTTCCACAGATTCTTTAACTTATTTGTTAATTTAAGAATTATTAACAGTTAAGTAGAGGATGTTCATATTACAGATCTATGAAAAGTTATCACTGAATAACTTAAGAATTTTATAGAAAATTATTATTTGAGTTTTTAACAGAAGAGTCACATATGAGAAATCTGTGAATATGTAATTCATTTATTTAATCATAAAATGATTTAAATTTAATCATAATTGTACAGAATAAATTGTTGGAATTGCTACTGATGAGTAACTGAAAATGAATTTTGAACAGCAGCGTAACTTGCTACATTTGGGCAACAGTTAAAAATAAACATTCTGAGATTGACAGAAATCACTTTAAATTTCATCTTTCATTCAGCTTAACAAACCTCTCTGAGACTAACTTCTCTACCCATATTATTAAAACAAAATATAAACACCATGTAGCTATATGTTATCCCCAGCAAGTACCGCTTTCATCTATCTCACCTGGATTAGGAAATCTCCCAAGCAAGAAGCAAGCTCATTTGTCACGTTAAATACTTTAAGTACTGACATGCATAACAGTCATCAAAATGTTTGTAAAGAGACTTAACATGGAAAATAGCCATTTCACTGATAACTTTTCATTACTGTACAGTTTGAAAAGACAGAAAGTGGGAGTGTAATAGTAATTCTCTACACAACAAAATTTGAACATTTAATAAAAAACATGTATGGTTTTTGTAACTCTTTTCCCTTATGTCTGTGATATTTGGTCTTATATTTTTTTCACTTCATTTTTTCTAGTAATTTATTGTGTTTTATAAAGCTCTCTAACTATGACAGAGTATTAATTTAAAAATGATAAAACTAGTCCTTTATTAAGTATTGCTTAAAAAGCACTGTACTAGAGTATTCTCTGATATTCTGTCCTAGTTCTGGACTCTAGCCTTTAACTTTACTCTCATCAACTTCTATGAATTAAAAGATAATGTTGAATATTGCAATGCAGGCCACTTTAGTCTCCCTCAGTGAAGAAAAAAATCACTCCCAACTTAGGATCCTCCTTGATAACTTGTACCTTCTTTTCATCATGTTCAGATAGACAAGGCTCTACCTACTTGCTTTCTCTCAGAGATTAGCTTCAAAAGGTAGGTACAAATCTGCACGTTTGAAAGTGGCAAGGGTTATCCTGGACACAGGTATCAGAAAATATACCTAAAAGTGTTTATTTTTGCCATATGAAAATATTTTCAAGACTTCAAAATATAGAAGTCATAGTTGTCCAAAAATATCCACTCTCTATTTTACACTAAACATATATATTTTTTCAATGCCCTTGTAAAGAATCCAGCCAAGAAGGAAAAGTAAGTATTAAACAAGTTGTTATAAATAAATAATTTTGATTCTGCAAAGACATATAAGATGTTTTTAATTATGAAAATACTTCCAGGGTATGTATGGAGTACAGGATGTGACAGGATGTGTAATGGCCCCTTAAAGATGTTCACATCCTAATCCCCAGAACCTATGAATATTACCTTTTATGGCAGAGTGGGTTGGCGCATGATTAAATTAAGAAATTTGAAATGGGAAGATTATCCTGTATTATGCTGCTAAATCTGAGGTAAACATAAGGACCCTTTTAAGAGGAGATCAAGGTTAATAGCAGGAGATATGACCATGGAAGCAAGAGGTTAAAGTATAGGGAAGAATGAGCCAGGAGCCAAGTAAGTACGTGGCTTTTAGAAACTGGGAAAATCAACGAAACTGTCCCTGGAGCCTCTAGCTGGAACTAGCCCTGACAACACCTTGATTTTAGCCCATTGAAAGTGATTTTGAACTTCTGACCTTCAGAACAGGAAAAATAATAAATGTCTGTTTTTTTAAGCCACTAAGTGTACACTAAATAGGAAACAAATACAGGCACCTAATGTTTGTAGGTAAGAAGCAGAGAAGATTTTCCATTGGAAATGATATTTAATCTGAGGCATAAAGAAAGAGCAAAAATTAGCGAGGTGAGGAAGAGCAGACATTTCCAGGTAAGGGGCATAGAGTATATGTAAAGAATTTGAGGCCAAAAAGAACATGGTGAGTGTATTAGTTACCTACTACTTCTGTAACAGAGTTCACATACTTAATGATTTAACACACATTTATTATGTAACAGTTCTGGAAGTCAAAGTGCAAAATCAGTCTCACTAGGCTAAAATCGAGGTGTTGATAGAGCTGTGTTCGTTTTGGAGACTCTGAGAAAGAACTGTTTGCTTGCTTTTTGCCACTTCTAGAGTCTGCCTACGTTTATCTTGGCTTATGGGTCCCTCCCAGCCAGCAGTCACATCACCCCAAACTCTCTTCTGACTCTTCTGTCTCCTACTTTTACTTATTTATAAGGACTCTTGTGATTGCATTGGGTGAACTGGGATACTGTGGGAGTACCTCCTCATCTCAAGATCCTTAACTTAGTCACATTTGTGAAGTAACTTACCGTGTAGGATAACATATTCACAGGTTTCCAGGGTTAAGATGTGATCATTTAGAAAGCAGGTGAATTATTTTGCCTACCGCAGTGAGTGTAAGAAATGGCGATGCTTGTAGTGTCTCAAGAACAAGAGTATGAAGACAGAGTAGTAAAATACAGTCTTAAAACAAGCAACTATGAAAGGCATCTTAAACCATGTGAAAGGTTTCAAATTTTGTCCAAAGCGAAGTCATTTTAATCTATCCTAGCACACCTAGAAGACTTTCTAGAAATTCATTGTTTTTTTTTTTAAATGTAAAGGTGATTTTGACCTCTCTGTGAGGAACCCGCTAGATGTAAGTCAAGAGGAGATAAACTTCAGAGGCTAGAAGAGGTGGTGGGACCAAGGTGGTGGAATAGAGATGGAAATAAGTGAGTAGAGTCAAGAAAATTTTCCAAGGAAAAATTGAAAAGAATTGATGAATGTTTAGAAAGATAATTGACAAGTAAGCTTGGGCAACATGATTTCTATAAAACCCTGGCATGCATGTAGGCCATACACTGAGAGGAGAAACTGGATGAGGGGCAAATTGGGAGTGGGGACATCTTAAGTTTAATTATAGAAATGCTGTGTTTTGATATAATAGATACATTCAGCTGAAGATAATTGTTCTTACAGTTTAGGAGCACAGATATGAGGAGTTAACTGGTTTTGCTGCATCTCACATATTTTGTATGTAGTGTTTTCACTGAGTGAAATGTAGTTCAGAAATATTTTCCAAATTCCGTTGTGATTTGTTCTTTCCTCGTGGATTATTTGGAAGTATAATGACAAATTTCCGGCTATTTGTGGGATATTTCAGTTATTGCTATCATACTGAATTCCAATTCACAGAATGTAGTTTGATTTCAACCCTTTAACATTCATTGAGATTTGTTTTATGGTCCAGATTATTATCTATATTGGTCAAAGTTTCATGTACAATTGAAAAGAATTTTGTATACTCCTATAATTGAGGACGTCTTTTTTTCTCCTTCATCGTCTCTCTCTCCATTTTTCTTCCTCGCCTCCCCTCCCTTCTTTATTTTTTCACTTCCTTCCCTCCTTCCTTCTTTCCCTACTTCCTTCTCTTCTGCTTGTTGCTAAAATTTTCTTTTTGTTTTAGCTTTCTGTCATTTGACTATGGTGTATCCTGGTGCGATTTTCCTTGTATTCATGTATTCTGCTTGGAGTTCTGTGAGCTTCTTGAGTTTGTGGTTTGTTTTCATTTCTTAATTTAGGAAATTCTTAGCCATTATGTTGTCATATATTTCTGCTTTATTTTCCCTTCCCTGTATTCCAATGATACATACATTTTAGGCCCTTTGATATTTTCCCAGGTTTTTGATGCTCTTTCCTTTTTAAAATATTTTTGTTACTGTTTGTTTGTTTTCGGTATTTCAGTTCGGATAATTTCTATTGGCATATCTCAAGTTAAATGATTCAAAGTTAGTGATTCTTTCCACTGCTATCCTCGGCTTTATCATAGTCCTGTTAATAGATTTCTTCATCTCTGGTATTTTTTTTCCCCTAGCATTTCCACTTGACTCTTTTTTTCTAATAGTTTGTATTTCTCTGCTGAAATTCCCCACCTGTTCATGGACTTGCTCACTTTACCCATTAGATTATTTAACTATTAACGATAGTTATTTTAATGTCCCTGTTTGATTGTTTCAATACCTGCACTCTCCCATCTGGTTCTATAGACCATTTTCTTTTTTATAATTGATTCTTTTTTTGCTTTTTTATGTGTCTCATGAGATTTGATTGAATACTGGGTAATATGTGTAAAAGAACAGTAGAATCTGAGGTAAAAATACATATGGCTGCAAACGAGTTCCCTTCTTCTGGTCCGGTCATTACAATGCTTAGCTGTCAATCCAGTCAGTAGTTGAGCTGGGTTAGTGTTTCTGTTGTTGGTGTAAGTACCTTTAATGCACTGTGGGATTCAAATGCCTCCAGCAGTGGGGTATTGCTACCTTGTTTATCCTGTGGATGTAACAGTTGGCTCGGGCTTCTGTAACAGCCCCACAAATTGAGTGACTCAAAAACAGAATTTTATTGTCTCATAATTCTGGAGGCTGGAAGTCTCAGACCAAGGTGTCAGCAGTGTATTTTAGCTCTCTTTCCTAGTTTCTGGTAGTCCTTTGGCTTTTGGCAGCATGATTCCAATCTTCACGTGGCATTTTCTTTGTGTGGAATGTCTGTCTCCAAATTCCCCCCTTTTATAAGAACACCAGGCACATGGGATTAGGGGTCTACCCTACTCTAGTATGAATTCATATTAACTAAATATATCTGTAATGGCCCTATTTCAAATAAGGTCAACTTCTGAGATAGTGGGGATTATCTTTTCAACAAATGAATTTTGAAGGGGACATGATTCAACACATGACAGTAAATAGGAAAGTGCTGGACAGTTGGGCTCAGTGCTCCCTCCTCTCCTTTCACCAGATCCCGTGCAGCTGTATCGCAGAGGGATCACTTGCCCGGCCCTGCAGTGTGACAGGTTGCTGTTGCTTGTTATTTACTGCAAGGCTTGTCTGGGGGGTCACATGTCCCCTCTGACCGTGTTAAGCAGGGCATGTGTGTCTGAGACTCAGGAGGGGGCTTTCTCTAAAAGCCGTCCGGGCGGGGCAGACACATGTACAGTGCAGTCCCTGAGGCCTGTGTGTTCCTGCTCCTCCCGCCGTGGTAGCCAGACTCTTCCTTGTGTTGGTCAGAAGTCTTGGTTGTGAGTTAATGCTCTGCTCTTACTACCGTGGCACTGGGGTTTGGTTTTGTGTCAGTGCAGAGACCAGGCCTGGGCAGATTTCCTGACTTTGCATATGGCTTTGGTCTGCTGTTACTTCAGAGCAGAATTGGAAGTGGCCAATTTTCTATCCGTCCCTCAGAGGCATCCAGCCTTTGCTGGAATTGGGAGTGGAAGAGTAGTCTGCCCCATTCCACCTAGAGAGAGCCTTTCACTTTTGCTATCAGCCCGTCTTTGCCTTGGACCTGGTGAAGGGAAGATTCCCTTCCCCCCTCAATGGCAGTCAACTCTTCCTGTCAAAACAGGGTTAGGTCCCAGGCAAGAGTGGACTTTTTGCCACTCCCCCAGCAGCAGCTGGTCACCATCCTGCATTCATGCACAGCCTGAGTCACTGATACACTTCTCTAAGTATGAATACTCCACTCTCAATACTCCCTCCAAGGCTGTGCCACAAGGGGAGCTTCAGTTCTCTTGCCCTGTCCCCGGTTTTTCTCATGAACACCTTGCAAAGGTCCATAGAAAAGAGCTTCAGGATGGGGGCAAACTCAATTCGTGTAAGAGGCTCCCATGTAATCTACATAGTCACTCTGACCCACGGAAGCCATTATCACTGTGTTTAAAACTGACATTTGCCCTCAGGAAGCATGTGTGTGAGCTATAGTTTTGCTAAGTGTTCTTTGTAGTCTTTGGTAGATTTGCTGTCTCATTCCTATGACTGGAAGGCAAATTGTATTATGCAAATTCTAGCATAATTTTGACAAGATTCTAATAATAGGAAATGAGAGTGACATATTCTAGGCAACACCAAAAAGCCTTCACACTGATGAGTCCAGGTCTATTGCCTTTTGCTCAAGAAACTGATTGTGGATTGGAGCCACTTCTACCTACTTTCAAGAGCCGTAAATGCACTTTGTTTCACAGGATGGAGCAGCAAATATGGTTTAATTAATTGGGTTTGCCAGTGTATCTCCAAGGCTTTTGTTACTTAAATTTTCTCTTTACTTTTGGCAGTAAGTTTATGGCTTGCTTTTCTATTTTATTTTAATTTTTATTGAAGGGTAGTTGATTTACAATGTTAGTTTCAGGTGTACAGCAAAGCGATACAGTTATACATAAATGTACATATATTTTCAGATTCTCCTCCATTATAGCTTATTACAAGAAATTTAATATAGTTCCTTGTGCTATACAGTAGGTCCTTGTTGTTTATCTATTGGCATTATTATATACAACTCTTTTCTCCTTTCTATTTATGGGCACCTGGAGGAAAGTTAAAAAAGTTGGATCAGAGACTATCACTAGTCAGATTCCATTTTTAAACTGAAAACTTAACATGAAATTTTCAGATAATGACATATTCTATGGCCATAATGTTGATGCTGAAGTTGGTGATTCTTGATAAAGCAAATAAACAGCTGTTTGTTACTGATATATCATAAGAGGTATGTGGTACTCAATCATTAAACTGCATCTATGGTTTAATCAATTGTTGTCATATATTTATTGAGTGCCTAGCAGGTGGTCTGAGCTATCAGACCTCCACTGTGGCATCACACTATGAATTTCAGAACTTTGAAACTGGATAAAGCTTTCTTAAAGCAGCCCTACTTAAATTTGGCTTTCAGGCTGCTACCTAGTTAGATAAAATATAACTTTTGTCAATTTTAATCTGTGCTAGGAAAGAGCATCTAAATTAAAATCAAACAAAAATGGTGTGCTCATTTCCCTTTCAGCTTTTCTCCCATTTTAACGGATACTTTACCTCTAAGTCTGGAAAATACCTCACATAGCTCTGTGCTCTGTTACCTAGGTTATCTTTTCTGCATTTCTAGGAACAGAACAATAGGGTCTGAGTTCTTTGATTTTGATTGTGGTTTGCTGCAGATAGCAATGGGCTATTGACATCTTGGTGAAAAGCAGTTCTGGAAAAAAATTAACATTCTGGGAGAAGGGTATAGCTCAGTGTGTGCTTAGCATGCATGAGGTCCTGGGTTCAATTCCCAGTATCTCCATTATATAAACAAACAAACAAGCCTAATTATCTCCCCCCGCCCCGAAAAAGCCAGAGCAAAACCAAAAAAATTTCCACAAATCTCATTAAAAAAAAAACTGGACTCTTAATCATGAATTGGAGCAATGTGGTAGATATGGGGGCTCCCAGAATAGACCTGTTGTGTGAAAACTTTCATGTTTTAGAATATGAGGTCAGTGAAATGGGATTGGTAACTAAGAGCTGTTAAGCAACTACCTTGTCCCAAATGTATTAGGTATTAGGTATTAATACTTACACACCCACTCCCCCCACTTCCCATGCTTTCAAACATGGTTAATCTAGAGTATGGAGAGCTTAGTAACATATACTGTCATAGTGTCCATTGGTAGAGTCATATTTTGCACTTAGGTCTATGGGGCAGATCCTGCGCTCTTTCTTTAACATTCTGCCTACAATATGTAGGGTACCCTTTAGTTTTTGGAGTTACAAACGACTGGTTTGACTCTTCAAGGTTTACTGTCTAGCTAGGGGATTTGGATATATCCATTTAAAAATAAAATTTATATAAAAGACAGCACATGAAAAGGGTCAATCCAATAAGGGAGAAAACTTCATAGGAGGAGATATTCATGACTGGGACAGTTGAGCATACAGTTATGATTTGGGATTTGGAGGAAGCAACTAAGATACATAGTAAGTTTCAAGCTGGCCTGAGAATCTCAAGAGTGGGTTCAAACACTGAGAAACAACAACAAAATTGTAAGTCAAAACAAGCAAATAATGTCATATTGGCTTATCAGGGCTAAGGAAAAATTAAGTCTTCATCTTCCCTCTGATTTCTGTTTGCACTTGAGATGTATATCCATTTGATTGCTTTTAAATATTTAGTTAACATGGTAAACACAGCTAAGATAATAGTGTCCATCTGGAGCAGCTTAAAAGTGCCATGTATGTGGAAGCTATTTAAACCACCAAATAGTCACTCAGCATTTGTGGCTTAAAGGACTTCAGGAGTGAAGGGCAGAGTGTACCATCTTCACCTGACCTTTATGTGGACATCAACAGCCTAATCTTTCTACAAGATTACAAAATACCTTTGATGTTCCCCACAAGAGGCAACTATTGTTTATAAATATGTTAAAGCTTTCAAATATTTGTTGCTCATGAAAGAGGATAAGAAGAGAGGAGGTGAGTAATGAGCTACAGGGAAAACCAGGAAATAGATGATAAATGCTTTTGTAGCCATGGATTCATCAGTGTGCAGGAATGAACAGGTTCATTTTTAGGTGTATTTGAAGTCAGGAAAAGTAAGTAGTAGCCAGGTTGTGAACGATCAAGTTAAAATGTTGGAATTTTTCTTTAGGTGATGGGGAACAATAAAACATTTGAGCCGTAAAAAGGTGAATTCCAGTGGTATTATAGAGGTTAAAACTGGCAGCAGTGCATTCTATCAAACAGAGGAAAGAGAGCCTAAAGGCTGGATATTAGTCAGTTTTTGTTGTACAACAGAGAGCCTCAAAATATCAGTGGCCCACAACAGTGGGCATTTATAGCTTCTCTTTCATAGTTTTGCAGATCAGCTGAAGCACTCTTCCTTCAGGTTGCCAGTTGTCTAGGCTTACTATAGATTGCAGGTTGAGTTCAGGTCTGCCCCACAGTGTTCTATCCTGAATCAGGGTCTACCAGGGACATTTCTCTTAGCAATGAAACAAGCAGAAGCAGAAACACCTGCTGACTCTTAGAGCTTCAGCTCAGAACTAGTTATTGTCACTCCCTTCCATTCCATGGGCCAAAGCAAGTCAGTGGCTGAAGTCAGCGTCAATGGGATAGAAAAATACATTGTGCATTCTAGTAGTACCACAATGGTGCAGGGCAAAGGGTGTGGCAGTACAGCTGCAATTTAGGGAGGGAGCAAAGAACTGGGACCAAAGACTAAATCTACCATGTAGAAAGAGACTGGGTAGCTGCTTGAATAATCCAGACTTATGATGACAAGAATCTTGACTAGTGGAGTAATAGAAAAAAATTCTAATTATATTATGGGAAGAATTGAAGAGACATTCCTAATGAAGAAGGGAATTTGCTGACTGGTCTGATGTTGGGAATCCTGGGGCAAGAGTCAAATCAATACAGAGGACTCGGTGGATGACACAGGATATGTAATTTTTTTCTTAAAGATGTGAAATTTTAAAGTTGTGATGACCTTGAAAACCAAGTAGGTGCCACTCAAGAATTCATAATCACAGCTACCAGGCTGTATTGCTGTCAATCATATTATTTCCAGAAATAAAGCGCAGTATGGGATGAATGTGTGGGGAATTGGTCACCATTGCTCTTAACTAGATCCATTGCTTCAGCTCCTCCCTCTACACATTGGGATCTGAACACGTAAATCTAAATTTTTAAGAACAAATTCACACATTCAGATAAGAGATAATCCCAAATAGCTGGCAGTTATGAGAGCTTCTCCCAAGAAAATTTAGGCTTGATCTCTTACGGTCCAATTTTACGGGATTCATTTAGAATTAGACAATTAACTCGTTTGTTGGCTGTGTGGGTTATTCTTTACTTAGAGCTTCCTTATACTGTGGCTTTTGGGTATATCAGTTTTTTTGTGATTCCAAGCTGATTTCTTCATGTTTATAAATAAGAAAAAAAAGATAAGGGAAGTGAAAATATGTGGTAAAAAACTCATTGAAGGGATGAATGCAAACATGTAGTTTTTTATTCAAATGAATCTTAGAATATGACCATGATGAGTATTTAAAATAGACTGTGTAAGTATTTTTAAATATTAAATAGATCTTTAGACTTTATAATAATGTTTGATAAAATTATAAAAATAAGATTGATTTGATTGAGTAAAATTTAGTTGTATTTAGGTATAATTATTAGTTAAGTAAATTTATACCAGGTCATTATAAATAGAGGTCTAGTATCCTATGAGCCAGAAAACAGATAATTTAGCAAAAAAAATTTATCAATATTATCATTTGACATCATGTGGAGATTTTGATAGATTTCTCACATGTGGTTGTCCATACTTATTTTGGTGTTATATTGCAAGCAGTGTAACAAAAATTCTTCTGTGTATTTTTCTCCTCTCTTTCAAGCTATCAAGCACCTATTGCTCTGTTTTCAAATTATAAAATGTAATAAAAGAAAAGGGGGGAAATCATTACATTTTCCCACAATATCACATCTATAACCTTTTTAAATTTACCTTTTTCTATCTCACAATTAGGGAAGACTGCCTATGTGATAAGCATATATAAACCATCAGAAATTTTAAAAATACACTGGAATAAAACTGCTTAAATGCGAACATACAAAAACTTATAAGAAAAGATCAGCATAATTTAGCAGTAGTCACACAGAATTAAGCAAAATTAAGGTCTTGTCAGTCACTGCTTACATGACTATGGGTTGGTTACCATCCTCCCTTAGACTTAATTTTCATATTCCTTAAATGAAGGAAATTTAAAAACAACTTCATGGATTTAATCTGCATTTGAAATTAGATCATATGTACAGATAGCTTAACTTTAGAGCAAAATGCCTGGCATGTAGTAACTAAATAAATGATCTTATTGTTATCATTGCTATGTTATTCTCATTGAAGAAATATATTGAGTGTCAATACCTAACACCTGAGGCCTAGTAATTTGCAGACCATAGCATTAATTTTGATGATTTAGTGCTATTATTCTATGTAACTTTTCTTAGCTACTTAAAAAAATTAACTTAATTACACTACATGTCTGGATGATTTTATTTATAATCTGTGCTAATGATTTTGTATTTTTATCTCTGGGCTAGTTTTCCTTGAATTCCAAACTCAATCCAACTGCATATTTGACATATCAACTTGCATATCTTTTCGGTACATGTTCAAAACTGAGCTCTTAATTGGATGCATAAACTGCCTCCCCTCCAAAAGCACATGGACACACACATGAACAAACACACAAGCAACAAAAACCAAGTAACCATTCCAGTTTTTGTGGCTGCAAAACAATAACTGCAAAACTGGTGGGTTAAAGTACAATGACATTTATTTTGCTCACAAGTGTGCCTTTTGGGCAGGGCTTGGTGGTGATAGCTTGTCACTGTCACACTTGGTGTCAGCTGGGATGTGGAATTACTTGAAGGCCCCTTCACTCTCATGTCAAGTGATTAATGCTGGCTTTCAGCTAAAACCTGGGGCTGTGGGTTTGAGCAGCTTCCTCTGCGTGTAGCCTTGGCTTCCGAGGACAAGCCTCCTGAGAGTGAGATTGCCTTTTATGAGGTAGCCTCAGAAGTCATGCAGCATCCTTTACCTTGCGTTCTACTTGTTAATGCAGCCAAAATGATCTAACTGGGTTCAAAGGAGGGGAAATAGTCTCTCCACATGTATGTGTTACCTTTAATAACAAATTAGCTAATGTCATTTCCTTGCTTAAAAAAGTCCCAGGTATGCATGGAATATTTTTCATAATTTTCTTACATGGAAATATGATATGGATATTTAGTCATTCTGATCATGAGAGTTGTGTATGATGGAAAAGAGTAGCAGAAACATCTCAAGCACCTTTGATTGCTTAAAGATTAGCAGAGTTTATATTCAGTTGCTTTCTGCCTTGGAATGATGTAAAGGAAGATTAGCTGTGTTTTTAAAACCCCCAGTGCATCATGTTTTATTATTATTTCTCAGAAAGTATCTTATTGTTTTCTCCTATAAATAAATACACAGGCCATAATCTTTTTTCTTTCTTTCTCTAGCCATCATTTTGGATTAGGTCCTAAAGCTCTAATTTTCTGTAGTTTCCTGTATATAACTTCACAAGGCAAATAGCCATCTTGAAAAGACAGACTGTTTATACATTATTTACTATTTCTGTTGTGCTGCTTCATGTTCATGTAAAAATACATTTATTCTTATATCAACTGAGGATAAAAAGTAATAAGATTTTAGATAAGTTAAAAGCATACTTCTCAACATCTTTTGTATTTCATCTGCTTTTCATGCTTGATTTTCCTTGTGCTCAACTGTGCATTTACGCAATGAAAATGATCTCTTCAAATATAGTCAATAATCTGTAATCTATAATACAAAATATGTAACATTCATATATATATTTATCCATATACTTCTTTGGCAAAAGTTTTAAATTGTTACTTTTTTTCTTTGGCCATTGCATATTTTATGTAATAATATTCATACAAGGAGCTTGAAAACAGTGTAATTTGTATTTTATAAAGGCTATTTTTCTTTTATTTTTCCTTTGCTAGTGGCGATCTTCACAGTGACAGTTTTTATTTTTCTTCCAAACTTTGAAATAGTATGGTTTGTGTATGCCTCAGGCATACGTGTATGCCTTTAAGCCATGTGTGGACAGTTTTGCTTGATCAAAAACTGGACAGATATGTTAAATTTACTGGTAGGATTTTACCTCTTTTCAATTCACAATCTTCTAATAATTCTTTAGCAACTTCATGAGTTTGTGTATTATTGTAGCTTAATAGGAGGCATTTTACATTTAAGTGATCAATATACTAAACAAGCTCTAGGGAAAAGTTCTTACCTCAGTAAAAGTTGAGACTGTGTTAAAAAAAAAAGTTGTTATTTAAAAAAAAATCAGATGTGTCTCACCCAGTGTTTTTACAGATTTTTTTCTTATTATCTCAATTCTGAAACATTATTTTTAAAATTAGTTTGCATTTACAAATGATCTTAGCAAAACCTTACATTTTATAGAAACTTTATTAAAAGTGAGAAATATTCTCCCAAGAGATAACATCCCTAATTTATTAGCAAAAATGCTCATCTACAGGACAGAGTTCACACAGTGTAATAATGTATGTGACAAAACTTTCACTAATTAGATTATCCAGTATCTGTACTTCAGATTTTTCTTGTAATTGATATAACTGACATATAACATTATATAAGTTTCAGCTGTACAACATCATGATTCAGTATTTGTGTATATTGCAAAATAAGTCATCCATCACCACACACAATGTTTTTTCCTTGTAATGAGAATTTTTAAGATCTACTCTCTTAGCAATTTGCAAATATACAATGCAGTACCATGTACTCTGGATTTTGAGGTCATGGTGTTATCTATTGCTTAGTAACGAATTACCGCAGACTTAATTGCTTAAAACAACACATAGTAATCAATATAATAATCATCTCACTGTTTCTAGGTGTTGGAAATGAATCATTGGTTACCTGGGTCCTCTCTTTCAGAATATCTCACAAGGCTACATCGAGGTTTTGGCCAGGGCTAGAGAAGGTTTGAAAGTTTGTTTCTTAGCTCATGTAGTTTTGATAAAATTCAATTTTTACAGCCTGTTGGGCCTCAGTTCCAAGCTGACTGTTCCTGGAGAGTTTCCTCTGTTGCTTGCTTCATCAAAACATGCAAGCTGAGAAAGCGACAGAGAATATCGGCAAGATGGAAGTTACAGTCTTTTATAACTGCTGGATTACTCATCTTTACTGATTTCATCTTAAATGCCCACTTAAGATGTTCTGAATTAGGGACAGATTTGTTTGTTTATTGTAAAAAGATCAAGGAAGGGGCACTGAAAACCCTTTTTTTTTCAGAAATATATATTTTTCACATTAATATTTTTTCCCCTTCCTTTCATCCTTCCTCCTTCGTGCCCCTCCTCCCTCCTTCTCTCCCTCATTTTTCTTCCTTATTTCAATAAAGCAATCTACCTAAATCTATGAAAAATTAACTTCTTGTGAAAACCATGTTACTTTATTCTTAATATTGATAGGCTTATTTATTAGCCTCTTTTCTTAAAACTACCAAGTGTATGCTCGAAAATGAAAATTTTATTGAGGACTGTCTTTAAATTATTAAGGTGAAAAGTAGTGCACAGAGATGATCACGTGTTTAATCAGGCCAGGCATGTACTTCTGTATAAGTTGTCTCATTTGGTTATTGAGAGTCCAGTTGGGAACTCTTCCAAATGTAGAAGTGAGTCCGGTTGACCACAGTGTAAACACATAATTAAAGCAAGAACCCGATATTTAAAACTGAAGCACAGTTTATTGAAAAGCTACAGTCCATAGAATGACATCAGATTTTGCCACCAGCATTCCTGTGGTCAAAGAATGAAAATCAGAAAAGAGCAGCCCTGCTTAGTAAACTAGTAAATTCCAGTCACCTGAGCTGGCTGTAAAATTTCTCTGAAATGTGAAAAAGTATGTATTTTTTACTTTGTAGTCTAATAGGTAATTAGGTAACTGTTCCCTGTGCTAGACCAATTTTGAAATCAGCATTCTAGGAATTGTTTCAGATAGCAGTTACTTTTCATGTTTATTTTTAGAAAAGTCTAATTTCTGAGTAATGGTATTATTAATATTTACTGAATTCAGGGGACTTTTTTTTTTTTACTAGAATAGCACAGATAATTTTATATTTGCAATATTCTGGACTAAGAAGCTATTCTTTATAGTGGTTTAATTTCCTTATCTGTTAAGTTTGGGGTAAACTTCAAAATGTCTAAAGTCCCTTTAGTTCAAATATTTATTGGCTTTCATTTTGCTGACCTTTTGAAATGAGTATTTGTCAGATTCATGTTATCCTTTTTTCTTCTCCTCTAAGATTACTGGAATACTGATAATCGTGTTTTCCAGGAGCAATTAAATGACAATGCAAAACGAAAAAGTAGATTGTATTTTAAAATACGATATTATGCATAAATTTTAGGAAAAGTAAGCCAACTGGATTCTAATTTTAATTGATTTGTTAAGTAAGAAATTACTTTGAACTTCTTTATATACATAAAAATACATTATTCATTTGTTCCCATTTGTTCCTGTAAGGTAACTCTGGGATAGTAGGTTGATTTATCCAGACAGCTCCTTCTCTTCATCGGAAACTATCACAAGTTTTATTGGCTCCAGTTCCATCTTGTCCTCTGCTCATGTGACAGTCACCAGTGACCTCTATGTTGTCAAACCCATGGGCATTTCTCATTGTTTGTCTCACTTGACTTCTCCGCATTGTTTGATTTATTTTGGATTTGGTTAAAAATAGTCTTGAATTCAATTTCATGATACCGTGTTCTTTCGGCTGTGTGTTTCCTTTCCTCATTATGTTTTCTTCTATGTCTCCTTTGTTGGCTATTTCTCTTTTTCATACAACCTCAGGTCTTTGCATTGTGCCTTCTCTCTCTCTCTCTCTCTCTCTCTCTCATGCTAAATACACTTACTTTGGCTAACTCATATCATTTCCATACCTTTGAAAACCATTTGTATGCTTACCTCTCCCAAAAGTATATCACCAGCCTTGGGTTCACTTTTGAGTTTCAGGACCCATCAGTAATAATCGACTGTACCCGTACATCTACATTTGGAGATCTTGCAATCATCACAGTCCTGACAGGTCCAAAATTAATTCTGTCTTAACTCTTCAAATAAGCTAGCTCCTCTTGTAGTCTTCATTATTTCAGTAAATGACACCACTATCCACTAGTTGCTCAAGGAAGAAAGCAGAACAACCTTCATATATAATTGAACACCACATCCTGCAATTTTGCCTCAAAAACAATACATCAAAAGTGACAATTATCTCCATCTCTACCCCCCACACTTTCTTAGTCATCTTGCTTTATATTCTATAACAAATGCTCTTCCACTGTTGGTCCCAACCGATCCAATCTGCTAATAGCAGCCAAAATTATCATAAACTGAGATCGGATGGTGTCATATGTATCTGATTAAATTTTTCAATAGCTTTGCATTGCATTCAAGATAAAATTAAAAAATTATGACCTTGCTCTCCTGATGCCTATCCCGCTTTATCTTCCACCACTCTTGTTATCACTTACTCTTAACACCTTGGCTTTCAGTCAGGGTCTGGAAAATTCTTTTAGGCCTTTAAAATTTCATCTCTCTTTGTTTGAAGCACACCTCTGTTTAGTTGACTCCCTCCACTCTGTGCTCCAAATACTTTTGCCAAGCTTTTCATAGTCATTAATGAGGTTTTGGCTTGAAAGTCAATTTCTCAAAAAAACCCTTCCATGAATCTTTAAAATAAATAATTTCCTTTTTTAATAATCTCAGAGCATCAGTTTCCTTTACTTCATAGACTGTATCACTTTGTAAGCATGACTGTTTATTTTTGTGGTTATCTATGTGCTTTCTTCTTTTACTGGACAACAAATAGTAAACTTTGTTTCTCTTTTGCTTACATTTATTGCTGAAGTTTACTACAGTAAATAGTACATATGATCATTTTGATGTAATAGCTCTCAAAATTTCATTTTTTTTAAGCTCCAAATAATAATGTATGTTTATTTGCCTTGTTCGTGATAACTTTTGGATTGTCTCCTTTACCTCCTATTGTTCTGAAGCCCATCTTACCTCACCAGAATGTGCTTCTCAGTTCTTCTTCTAAGTACTTCAAATCAGTTTGGTGACCATTTGTTGTGGAGACATGCAATGCCTTTGAAATATCATTGTCAAGCTTTATTACTTTATAGTGTATTTTTCCACCTTCATTTTCCTTACCTTACCTACCTACAATAAATTTTTCTAAATAAATTCAAATATGTATACTCAACTCTTCCATAATTTCTCCCTAGACTTTTTTTTTTATAAACTTGCATTCCCATGGTTTTCTAATTTATCTAGTAATTATTCTTTACTTTTGAGTAGTTTCAACTTAATAAGAGCTATAATAGCACAATAGTAACTATAAAATTTCTATGATAGCTTTCTATTGCAATAACTCCTTTAATCGTACATAAAGAGAATGCTTCTCTTTTCTAAAACTGCAGGAGATCCTCACGCAGTTGGTATGTATCATTTTGTTAGGAAAGGAAAGCAAAAGTGGTTAGAGGATCACGTCACTTTGCCTGAGTGGGAATTTACTGCAGTAAATTTACTGCAGTTTCTATAGGAAGTTGACTACCAGAGCTGAACACTAAGCTTGATTTTCTTCCCTACAACAAGAAAAAATGTATTTTGGGGGTAGAGGGTGGGACAAAGCATTTAATTGAACCCATTAAATGCTAGATGTGCATCAGATCTTTTTTTATTGATACAATATTATTTCCTCCCAGGAAGGTATCAGAAATGCTAGTTATCAAAACATTACTTTTTATGGGCAAGAATGAAAAGATAGTCAAGTAGGATGGGAAGTGAATTATTTGCTTCATATCACATAACACAATTCATTTGGCCAGTTTGTATTTGATGGCTTTGTCAATAGTTATTCGAAAAGAGCTAATTCACAACCTTAGAAGGCAGATTTCTTCAATTTTTTTTCTTTTCACAGACAGTTTTTTAATAATGTGGTATTACTTGCAAAATCAATTTGGAGAGACTCCATAGGAAGAAGGAGAAAAATACAATTACTTTGGTGAGGGGCAGATAAAAAATAATTATATTTGAGTATAACTATACTTTTTTATTTTTATATATATTTTTTATTGAAGTGTAACCAGTTACAGTGTGTCAGTTATAATGTGTCAATTTCTGGTGTACAGCATAATGCTTCAGTCATACATGTACATACATATATTCATTTTCATATTCATTTTTATTATAGGTTACCACAGGATACTGAGTATAGTTCCTTTTGCTATACAGAAGAAATACTTTTATCTGTTTTTATATATAGTAGTTAATGCTTGCAAATCTTGGACTTCCAATTTATCTCTTCCCACTCCCTTTCCTTCTGGTAACCACAAGATTATCCACTATGTCTATGAGTCTGGAGTGTAACTATGCTTTTTATTGTCAATGTCTATATACATTTCCCCTTCCATTTATTTACACAGTATTTCTTTCACCAAAATTAATCATACTTTTTAAAATAGAAGCTCTAAGGGACCCAAACAGAAGTTGGTCTTACAGTGACAGGATTTTAAAAGTCATACCACATTTTTTTCTGCTCACTTGACTAAAGCTCATGATAAATTTAATCCAAGTACCTGTATATTAAATACTTGTAAGGATTAAAAAAAATCATTTGTCTTGTTTCTAACAGATTTATAGAGAATAACGAATCATATTCTATGATGGGAAATACGCTTATTTAATGTACATTATACAAGAATAAATATGCAAAATAAATAAAATCATTGTTCACTGTATTCTGATAGTCGACTTATAATTCTTAGTAAAGGTAGGAAAACGGTCTTTATTCTGCTTTAGTCAAGATTTTCAATGTTTTTCCCGAATATCTTTCAATCATGACCAGTTGTGCTGCACTGATACAATCAATTGCTTGCTATTATCTTAATCTTGATGCACTTCTGCATAATTTAGTCTAGTGGGGCCTCTCAAGCCTACTCTGTCCACTATGCTCTGCACAGCTCTGTGCTTGATGTATCCTTGGGAGTATCACTATTGTCAAATACATTAATCCTTGGGAGTGTCAATACCGTAAAATATCTTATCGTTTTGTTTCCATACCGTGAATTCTCTTTGTTTTTCTATGCTGGGCTCTTCTTTCTGGCCATAGTAACAGTCTTCTTTTTGCCACAAGGGCAGAACACCTAAAATCTCCCTGAATATAAGCATTAACATGTTACTTGGATTTTAGGCTGAAAAAGAATCACATATACTGCTGACGTTATCACTCTGTTTATATCTCCCTACTGGAAGCAATGCCCCGGCGTTAACTGTTGAGTCATTTCTTTCCCATTATAATGAAGGGAACAGATACATGCCTTGTCTCTCTTCTTTAAATTTATGAAAATCTGTGCTTTTGTGATTGAGATGATATGACAAAGCCTTTGACAATTCCTAATTGGTAGCAGACAAATAAAATTTTAGTTCTGGTTTAACTTTTTAATTTGCTTATATATTCTATAAAAATGACAGTTACTTATAAAATACATATGTATGTGTTTATATATGATATATACTTGATTAAACTTCATAGAAAATTGAACAATTTAATACCATAGAACAATCAAATAATAAAACTTTCTTAAAAATAAGGTTATGATGATTTCAAATGTCACTTAAATTAAATATTTCTAAATAAATACCGAATATTAGGAATTAATTTCAATAGATAACAGTAGTCTTAACCAGAGTAATGTTTTAATACCTCATGCCCCAAAATGCACAGTACGGTAGTTTACACACTTATACAACAAAAAAATCTTAAACTAGAAAAATAGATCAATGTCCACTTTTATTTAATTATATTTTTTCCGTAATAAACTAAGAAGAATATGAATTGTAGTGAAAATTCACCAAATATTTGATATTTACATACCTTACTTTTGAAGAAGAAAATTATCCTAAGAGAAGATGGAAATATAATATTAACTGATGTGAGAACAGTTCATATTTTTAATGTTTAGTTCTTTGTAATCTCAATTTTATTAGCAAATACATGTTCAGTATTGACATTACAGATATCTTCAGGTGGAACTCAGAATACCTGGAAACATATGTAACTGAAATAATAAATAAAATAATTCATCTATTTAAAAAGATTATAGTTAACAGCTAATGGAACTTATTTTCCTGGTCTTGAACCCCAGGGCTGTGGTGCCCAAAATGTGGTTCAAATGGCTCACTCACCAGGGAGGATGTCCATGCCCATGTAATCCTCCTCCTCTTCTGTATCGCCTCCTAAGAGTCCAAGTCCTGACCTGATGACTTCTTCCCTTCCTGCCTGACTCCGTGTGGTTCTTTCTTTACAGCCTTGGTTGTATAACAGATTTTCTGGCACCTCCAGTTTGTTTTCAGTGAGATTTGCTCCACGTGTAGATATTTTTCTGATGTGTTCGTGGGGGGAGGTGAGCTCAGTATCCTCCTTCTCCGAATCCTGATCTCCTCTTCTCACCTCCTTCTGCTTTGTCAAGGCCTGTTTTGTGTTACTTTTTGAATTCCTGTAGTATACCTGATTATTGGATTCCCATATCAAAAAAGAAAGAAAGAAAGAAAAGGAAAAAATAGTGTACGGAAAGCAAATGAAACACATGTCCTAGTTTTGGAGAGAAAGTAATTATGAATGATATATCAACATAATTTTATAAAGTAATGTATTTTATCAGCACTAACAGGGAAAAATAGTCAAATGGAACAATAATATGTGAATGTGATAGTTAATTTTATGTATCAACTTGACTGGGTCATGAGGTGTCCAGATACTTGGTTAACTATCATTTCTGAGTGTGTCTGAGGTTGTTTGTGGATGAGATTAACATTTGAATTGGTAGATTGAATAAAATAGATTGCCCTCCCCAATGTGAGTAGGTATCCTCTAATTCACTGAGGGCCTGAATTGAACACAATGTGGAAAAGAGAGAATTTACTCTCTTTTCCTGAGAGGTCAGCTGAGACATCAGTGTTTTCCTGCCCTTGGACTGAGTTTTGCACCATCAGCTCTCTTGCTTCTGAGGTCTTTGGACTTGAATTGGAAGTACACCACCAAATTTCTTGAGTCTCCAGCTTGCAGACAACAGATTGAGGGCTTAGCCTCTATAATTGTGTGAGCCAATCCTTATAATAAATTTCTTTAGATAGGTAGATATATATAGAGAGATGTGTAGTTATATATGTATATATATATGTATACAGATATGTATGTAAATGTGTATATGTGTGTGTGTGAATATGTATGTGTGTGTGTATATATATGTATGTGTGTGTATATATATGTGTGTGTGTGTGTATATATATATATATATATATATCTCAGTGGTTTTATTTCTCTGACCCCTGACTAATACAGTGGGTAAAATTAAAGTGTAACTATTACAGTTCATCCATATTATCCATATTATTCTTACACAAAAATGCTATTTACTTGAAGAAATATAAAAGGATTCACTGAGGATATACAAATAGGAGAAAGTATTTTCACATGAAGTTACTAAATTAGTATTTAGTGAACTAGAATATGATGCAATTATTTATTGCTTCTCTGAGGATTTTGTGGAAGGGATGAAGAAAAGAAAAAGAAAAGAAGGAAAAAGGAACAGGAATCTATAAACTCTAACTCCATTTGGAAAAAAAAGTAGAGCTTTTTTATTCTTACAGAAGAAAATTGTTTTTTCAAGTGTCCAAATGCCTAAAATATCCATACAAAGAAGTCATGATAAAATGAATTATAAAAATAATAATTATTAAAAAGTCACATTAATGAGGAAAGAACTCTGCAGTTCAAGATGTACTGTGATGGTGTCAACAGCAATGTTGCCATTTAAAATGTCCATGCTGTCACAGTGGCCGTATTCAAAAAAATGGACACAGAGGTATAGATCATAGTGGTTCATGGTGATGTAGGGATTGTGAGCATTCCTAACTTTATATGATTTGGCAGATAACAGTTTTAGAATGCTGAATTGGAAAACAACTGTCTTATTCTTGTATCTATAAAACCAAAAGGAAGAAGAAGGTATTCATAACATTCATTCGTATTAGAGAAAAATCAAGAGACAGAAAAAGAAAAGTCTCTGTTGTGAATATCTAATTTCCAGACATTATTAATCCAGAAAAAAGTTTATAAAAGAAGTTTCAAATGAACTTTGAACTATTGAACATTTTTATATAATGGAAATAGTTACTAAAGAATAATTTTTTTTCACACCAGAATATAATTTTACTAGCCTAACAAAAAGCCACCGTTACTTGCTTAAGTGGCAGAAAGCCAACCGGAGCAGCATCATTATATGAACATTTTCTAGCCATGTTATTTTTCTTTAGTTAAGAGTGACACATACAATATCAATATTAATTTGAGCTCATTGACCCAAGCAGTGATTCAAAATTGATTTTATGTAGTATTTTTCTTTAGTAATATATTATTTTACTTCTAGCACCAATTAAGACCATTTCATTGAAATCATAGTTTGATATGTTTCTGTTTAAGCTGAATGCATTTTTTAAAAGAATACACAATTTATTAGAATTGCCTCATAATGAATATTTTGGTCATTTTATTGCTAAATCTGTTGATAATTCTTTCAACTGTGCTTCAAGGAAACTTAAGGAAAACAATTAGCCCTACAAAACGTGTGTTTGCTTTGACCCTCTCACTGATGTCAATGACATTAACACACTGAAAGAGTATTTAAGACCCTGCTTTATACCTTGTTATTGCAGTATCCTAGAAAAGAGAGATTGGGTCTATCTAGACTTTCAATAATCAAAGATTATTAGTTTCATATTGAAAATGACTTTCCTGATCATTTATAGGATGGTAATTATTCTCTGTGTCATCACTAGTGAGGAGTGTATTAAAACAACCACTGTATAGAAATCAGTTAATAAATCAAGGAGACTGAAATCTGCAGGAAATCCTTACCGCTCTCTTTCATGAACAGGCTTCACCAAATGCAGTGGGGATGAATGCAAAGCAGGCCTGAAATACCAAGCACAGCGGCAGCACTGTAAGGAGACGCTGCTGCTGCACTGGACAGGCCTGGCTGTTTTTCCATATCCAGGGAATCATTAAGTCTGTAGAAGTATCTAGCATTAGATTTTACAGAAGCCAGACAAATAATCCAAATATTAACCTTTATGGAAGCACAGGTCAGAGAAGCAAGATAAAGGCACATTCTAAATTATTTCTGTATTTGAGATTTTTGGAGAAGAAGTAATATTCCTCGCTTTTCGCTAGAAAGTAAAAGCCATCCTCAAACAGACTTGTTCTTTTCTCTCTGTGTGCCCTTTATAATTATTATCATGTTTATATTTTCACCATTTATCAGTGTTTCATGATATTAATACTGAACCTACATTATTTTATTATACTGCAGGCAGACATTTTGGAAGATTCTTCTCTGTTTGCTGTGAAAGCCTGAAAGCAATGGGAAACAGAGACATACATATTGTGTGCTGTTTTTTGTGAAGTGCCCACTACGGCCTTTATTAGTTACCAGTTGACTCAGCTGCCAGAGTGTCTGGCCCCTTTCACTGGGATCTGAGACCAGGACATGGGTTTCTGTTTTTACAGTGAGAGGATCATTGTGAGGGATATGGGCTGATGGTTCCTCAGGGTGGTACTATTTGCTGATGGACAAAGTTGAGCAGAGTTATTGAATTATTGAAAAGATGTGAAATCATGACCGAAGATTGAAATTATAGCTATGTTTCTACAAGTTTTTATAGAAGTATCTCTAATGGCATAAGATCATAAACTAAGGACACCTAGTGAATTGCTTGGTGTCCCGTTGCCCTATTCTTAAAAGTTCATGGAAATTTTACATTCAACTGTAAAGCATCAATATTTTACCATAAAGATGATGTTTTACATTACCTACCATGTAAGATTTTTTTATTTCTCTTTTGCTTAATGGCTAAAATAAATGTCTATTTATGAAAAATCTAGGTTGAATGGAGAAACATCACTGCATATCAGCTTCCTTGTCTGATCAATTTCCTTTTGTGAAGAAAAAAACAATATATATGTATGTATGTGTGTGTGTATATATATATATATATATACACACACAGAAAGAGAGAGAGAAAGAGAGAAATGTAAGCCAATATTCCCCAGCTTAATGAGCTATGTCAGCAGAACCCCTATACAGAAGTGCTAGGCTAATGTTTCCAAAGAGGTGGCACCATTCAGTGCTGAAATTTTCAGTAAATGTATTATTCAGTACATTCAGTATTATTAGGGAATTTAGTTAATTGTGTCATATGCTAATGAAAGGTTCACTGACTTACACATCTTTTTTTTTTTAACCAGACACGTTCAGTGAAGGAAGATAACTCATGCATTCTTTTTAACCATTAACACTACAATTTTTGTCATGTATAATGAAAAGTCAAAAACTACTTAATAATGCCAATGATCAAGTCTCTTTTTCCACTTGATCAATGGTATTTCTATTATACGGATATCATCAGTTGTTGAACATGAATGCTCAGGCTAGAAAGATAGCTGCTAAATAATCTGAATTTGTGAGCAACTTATTAAGTAAACAATGAATCTTTCCCCCTCATCCTCATGTTTATACTTTACCAAGACATCGTTATGTTTCTCATTTTAAGAAAAGGAGCAAATAAATTTTGGCTAATGCATTCTACATGCAAAGTAAAGATTTATCTCTACATCTGAAGAAAGCTTACAAGTCACTTCAAATTCCATTATAAATCTTGCCAAAAGGGTTTAAATTATTATTTTAATTTACCACTTAAGGACCCAGTGAAGATACTGAGAAAACCAGGATGCAAATAATTTTAAGCTGAGAAATCTCAGTGAAAGCTGTTTGGGCTCAGAATGGGCCAACTAGGAATCCTGACTCTTGCATTTTACCTATTATAGTTCTTGTCCCATATAAGCATTTATCTCTATTTCTTCCCGGTTGAAAAAATACTAATACTTGAAAAATTCTTTACAAGTAATTTCATAATTAAAACTGTCTTCAAACATATAATTTTTAATGTGGGAAAACAAACTAGAACAAAACAACAAAAGAACTAAAATGCAACTATCCATGCATAAAGGCTCAAGGTAACATTCTGGTTGATTTCAGTCTTTCAATCAATTATTCAGAAAATTATATAAGCTTTATAAAATAAGGACACATTTTTTCCAGCTTGGCTTCTTTTTACCAAAAATAGACTCTTTCATGTCTTTGGTACAGTACTTCATAAAATTTCCCATAGCATGAGCTTATTTTTCTGTTATGAGTTGAAAACTCGTAAGAAGCTTCAACTATTTTTGTTTGCTAAGTCACAGATAGAAATCTCATTTTACTAATTCATATAGGTAATAAATAGAAATTTATTTTTATAAACTATATTTTTTTTATTTGTAGCCCTATTCCATCACAGTGTCAAAACTTGTAATCCAAATTATTTCACAGGCTCCCTTTTCCTATTCTAGGTACTGTGTCAAGATTCCATGGTCCCTACATAGTCCCAAGACACTGGAGGGTAAGTCGGACATCTAGTCCTAAGTGTGTTTTGTCCACGTTGACTTCTTTTGAATCTTTTGTCTTGCTGGTTTCTCAGTGGTCAGTCTATATAGATGCCTACTAAGTTATTACTGGTTCTCATCTGGTCCATTCAGTTCGGCAAAGCTCTTTTCTTCTGTAGTGCCATGTTCAGGCAGAGAGAACTTCTTCTGTTTTTTGCCAACTTTTTGAGCCTGACGAAGCCCCAATCTGCCTAAAAATTCCATACAATTGTTTTTACTTTTTGCCTCATTTTAAGTTGCATAGATATTATCCTGCTGTTGCTGTGTGCTCTGGGACCTAAGGAGCTCTGTGACATTTTTTGAAGGCTCTATCTGCATAACACACAATTTAGTCATCTTTCCCTGGAGACTCACTACTTTGCTGAGGTGTTACTAGGAGATAAGATACAATTACATCGTGGTCTCAGTTGTCTCAAATGCATTCAAGATGAATGGACTATATAAAAATAACAAAATGTAATACAAAATAAACTCAACTGACCATTTACCTGCTTCTGATTGCCTGTTTTTTTTTTCTTTTTTAATAGAAAGATAGTTTTTCTTCTACCAGTTGTAGAGTTTTCTTCTTACCTAGGCTTTGTACTCATCTCTTACTTTCTTTAGGCATTTATTTCTATATTTAATTGATTCTGATTTTCTGACTCATTGTGATGGCGATGATGATGATGACAGCTATATCAATCAGGGCAAAGTCAAGAAGAGAGAACCCATGCCAGGTGGTATAATAGAGGGAATATAACATTGGAAACTAGTTGGAGAAATGATAAAAGACAGGAAAAACCAATTGGGTGATAGTAAGACACCCAGAACTTAGAACAAGTGAAAGCTGCTATCATCCAAAATGATATAGTGGGACAGTGTATCAAACCCAGTGGGAGAAGATGGTGCTGTGAGTTCAGGGACTGAGAGTCTCCAAGGGAGCTCACACAGTGAAGGATAGGCAGCTCCTGCTGAGGCCTGACTTGGAGCCAAGTCAAAGAGAGAGGTTAGTATCCTGACTTCTTTCTGTTCTCTCCTATAGTATTCTGCTAGTGCATCCAGGATCTTGAAACTAATTAGAAGCCAAGAGACAAAGGAGCTCAGGAAGTGGAGGAGCCACGCATCTGTGGTGTAGAGCAGAGCAAGGGGTATCAGGGAAGGGATCTGAAAGTAAGCAAACCAATCACAGGTTCAGCTGCCAAAGAATAATAGCAAATGTGGTATTTACCAACCTTTGATGCTGGCAGTATTATCCCCACTTTACAGGAGAGAAAATTAAAACAATATTGTGTTAAAAATGATAATAAACTAAAAATAGACTTGCCGTATGATCAAGCAGTCCCACTTCTGGGCATATGTCTGGAGGGAACTCTAATTTGAAAAGATCCATACACCCCAGTGTTCACAGCATCACTATTTACAATAGACAAGACATGGAAACAACCTAAATATCCACTGACAGATGACTAAGTAAAGAAATTTTGATATATTTATACAATGACTACTCAGCCATAAAAAGAAATAAAATAATGCCATTTGCAGCAACATGGATGGACCTGGAGATTGTCATTCTAAGCGAAGTAAGCCAGTGGAAAGGGATAAATTGGGAGTTTGAGATTTGCAGATACTAACTACTATGCATAAAATAAATAAACAACAATTTTCTTCTGTATAGCACAGGGAACTGTATTCAATATTTTGTAGTAACCTATGATGAAAAAGAATATGAAAATGAATATATGTATGTATATATATGACTGAACTATAATGCTGTACATCAGAAATTGACACAACATTTTAAATTAAAAATAAAATAGTAATAAGGACAAAGAACAGGTTGTTGAGGGGGCTAGAACAGGAGAGATGTGGAGAAAATATTAATCCTTCTTTTAGTCAACTTTAGATTGATAAACTTGTTAAAATCACCATATACCCCTTTAGTAAATTTTTTAAAAATGTGAAAATAATCATGCACCTCTCTTTAAAAAAAACTTAATTTATATTTCTTCCTCAGTTTTCTTTTCCATCTCTCTCATCTCTTTCATAAGCACACTTCTTGAAAGATTTTTATAGGTTGTCTCTTTTTCCTACCTTTCATTCAGTTTCCTGCAGTGTTTTCTAATTCTCCCATTCCCCTGAAGCAATAATTGACAAAGCCCCCAAATGATCTTTTACCTTGACATGCAGTGAGTCTTCTTCATTCTTTTTACTTGACCCTTTTCTCTTTTTCTCAAAAAAGGTTCTGCCTTTTAGCATAAAAGTCACCACAATTATTTTTAGTTTGTAGGCAGTAAGTTGGAGAGAGTGAAAAAATAAAAAAAAGGGGGCCACATCCATACCTTCTAATGAACTTTATGAAGATGTCATACATTTCTGTTTACATCTCCTTGGCTGGAAGTAAGTCATAGGGCCATACCCAACTTCAAGGAATTCGGAGATATAAAATCTTTTAGCCAGTGGCAATATGGAAAGAATGGAGTTCTGTTACTTAAAAAACAGAAAGATTGAATGGATATTTTGAGGTGCCTAGCAGTTTCTGCCAAAGAGGTTATGTTTGATGTCTTCAGTTCTCTCAATAAAATATTACGTAGATCATTTAACACAATGGAGTTGAGAATGTAGAGAAATGATGTGATAACTTATCTCAATGATGGAAAACAAATACTCTGAGGAAACATCATAGGAGTTCTAGGAGTTACTGATTTTGTGCTCATTTGAGAAATGTGATTATGACTTTACTGTGAAATATGCCATTGTATGATTTTCCTTGCCCTGGAAATATTCATATACTCAATTACAGGCAGTGAAATGGTGTAGGTTAGCATTCAACAAGAGTTCTCCTACGGTGAAAAATGGAGGAAAAAAGAGACGAAAGAGTTGAGGGTGTGCGCAAATGAGTGATTTTAGTGGCATACTGTGTAATCAACCTGGACAAAAAAGAAAAAACCTGGGAAAGTGCTAATAAAATGATAGTTATACCAAGAGGGCTGGAGAGGGGTAAGGAATTGAACTGTCTGAAGTCCACATTTCACATGTAGTTGGATTTCTAATGAAGTCAAAAGTAAATATGGGAATGGGTGTCTAAGTTAGAGAAGGGATAAGAATTCAAGGACCAAAGAGATTGGGTGAGGCTAATTTCTCAATGTCCATGTTGAAGTAACAGAGAATGGTAATGAGGTAGGGAGAAATTCTTTGCCCTGAGAGATGTCTTCAACAAATAGTAGGGAGTAGTTCAGTAGATGATATCAGGACCCAAGAGGGTGGCCCAGGAAGAGAAGATAAACATTCATTCTCTCAGAAGAAAGTGGAAGGATTAATTACCTGAATACAGCATTAAAGAAGAAAGTGAACACCTGTCTCATCTGTTGGTTCTAAAGTATGTGGACCAAAAAAGAATAAAAAAAAGGACTTTCTATTAAGAGCAGTTCACTGGAAGTGTTTTCATAAGAGAGAGCCAGGTTTTAATGAAGATCAGCCAGTCATGAGAACATTCTGGGAAGTCATGGCAGCTATAGGGAAGTTTAATGATCATAAGTTAGAAGGTTGAAATGCATGAAAGAGAGTGGAGGACAATTTGGTAGGTAAGTGTGTGTAGACAGCAATGTGGAAACTGGTGATTATTAGCATAAATAATCCATGTGAGGGATCAAGGTATCAGGGTGAGGCAAACACCTGTTTCCCTGGGCCTTTGTGCTTTTCCAGTGAATAACTAAAAGATAGATCCTTAAAGTTTCCATTTTTCTACTGGTTAAGGAGGGAACCTTTCTACTGCAATTGTTTGTTTAACTTTATTAGAATTCTTAATAGTTTTCTCCCTGTTAGACTATACGCTCTATGAAATCAAGGACATACTCGATATTGCAAACAATTATATCTATGGAAATAGCATAGAGCCTGGCTTGTTTACCTAGGGCTTCTAGTGCCAAAGTTTGCAGGGGCCACAATGATAGTATTACATAATTGAAAATGTATTGGGTTTTGTCTTTTTTTTTTTTTTTGCTTTTTGATTATAGCGACGGTTTGCATATTTAATTGTGGAAATAGTCTTATTTCCACAAGTAAATATATTTTCCCCTTTTCTTAAAATGTGATATTTTACTGGTCTAGCTTTTTATTTTCAATTCTGTATAGAAGCATGGGTAGGAGGAAATGTTTCTCTATGGGTAGCAAGGTGGCAGGGCTCTGATAAAGGAAAAGTGAGGGAGACAGAGTTTGAGTGGGGAGTGGTCTGGACTCAGACATATCCTGTCTAAAGAAGGGAGCCTCTTCTCTCTTCCAGCTGGTTGCTAGCCTGTGCAAATACAACACCATGTTGTTTAAGGGAAGATAGAAATCTAGATTTTGGTATGAAATGTCCTGATTTTTAAAATGTTGGTTCAACTTTTTAAAACAAGCAGGCAGAGTATATGATGTCAGATGACCCTATGTGAGCTCTTCTCAATCTAGATTCCTAGGTGGTCAACAAGTACTTGTTGAAAAAGTGAATGAATGATTTGAAGAAGATAATTTTCTTTAACTTATTGTAGATATTTGGTTTAATTTAAAGGAAAACCCACTTAAATCAAGCAATTTAATATTATAAACTTTTCTTTTATAATTTTCTTATTCAGAGGTGTTTTTTTCGAGTTCTTAAAAGTAACATGCTGCCGTACTCAGAAGCTTTGTTTTACCCAGAATAAAGCTTTTCTATTGTGAAATTATTTTTATACATGCTTTATGGTTGTTGTGACCTCTTCATAAAGATAGCAATAATTTATTCATCTAACAAAATTGCTTTCAAAGACCTTGTAGCGTTAATAAATTATTTTACATATCAGATTTAATTATTTCCAGTAAAAAAGCAATTTCACAGTCAGATTACTCTTCTCTCAGGGCTGTGATCAATGAATGAAGAACACTGATAGTAGGTTATCATACTTCTGTTCTGGTGGTCTAGAAAGAATTTCCATCTTGGTTTTCATAAATGTCCTTAAAATGTCACCAATTCAAAGTAGCAGAATTGAGATTCTTCCTAAAACAAACTGACAGAAAACCTAAGTCAATATAAATATGTCTGACTATTTTATATAGGAATCTGTATACAGATGTTTTCAAAAGCATAATTTATTTCCAGTGTAGAAACATACTTTTTTACTTTTTTATTGAGTAATAGTTATTTCACAATGTTGTGTCAAATTCTTGGCGGCACAAGTTCTCTGAGGTGCCAGGGCAGAAAGATCCTATCTGTCTTGGGCTATAAACAAGTCTCAGTTCTGCCTAGGAGGTTGTGGAGCCCCTGGGTGCGGATTCAGGTCTCGGCCCTGCCCCCGCCCAGGCACTGTCCACAGGAGGAGATGGTGGCTGTGGCTGATCCCTGCCTCTCTTCCCGTGAGATGTGCCAGTAATGGCGATGCAGGTCTGAGGAGACAAAGGCTATGGCGCCCCTCCCCCCAGGGCACACCAGCCATGTTGCTTTGCTTTTTTTTTGCAAATTATGGGGAACCGAAGTTGTTCTGCTTCATATCCCCTCCCAGCCAGGGCACGCAGCATCCTGCAGTCCCCTGGGGCTTCCTCAGTGCAGCCGCCCCAGTCCTCCACCTGACTCGGGTGGCCTGTCCCCACCCCAGCTGTAGGCTTGCATCTCAGACTGGGTGTCGTGGGGACCCTTTGTGCCCATTTAACTCAGTTCTGTCAGTCAAGGGATGCTCAGGGCAGATCTGAACCTCGGGGGCTCCCCCTCTGTCCCGCTGGCCTCTCCGTTGGAGGGGGGAGACCCAGTGAACAAGTGCCTGTCCTCCTTTGTTGCTCCCTCTCCCGTGGGATCGGTCCCTTGCTGTTTTGCTTTTTCTTCTTTATTTTTTTCCTTTTCTCCTACCAGATTTTTGGTGTCTTTGTCTTTCGAAGAGGGCTATATTCTGTCGGAGTTTGGTGGGTGCTCTGGTTGGCTGAGTAGGTCCGTAGATGTGAGTTTTGGTGTATTTGTGGGAAAGGGTGAGCTACAAGTGTCCTTCTACTCCACCATCTTGCTTCCCAGTTAGAAATGTATTTTTGAGTATATAAACTTACTATGAAACTCACTTCTATAAGAGTAGATTAGCATGAAAAGAAAATCTTTAGTATTTTGAGGGGTCCTCTGTGTATAACACAAAGGGAAAAAGAGACTGAATATGCAAAGCGCAAATGCCCAGACCATGTTTAAAAATAAAACTCTAATCCACAAACTCTGCAGCAACCATTCCAGGAAGCCAAACCACAACTTCTATACCAATTGTCCCTGAATGATAATGACTTGATCAATAAATGACAGCTTCCCTAATTTTGCCCCCACTCCCAGTTTAGGACCAACCAGAACAAGAGAAGTATGCTCCCCTACCAATCACACAGGATGCCCCTAACCAATCAAACTAAATGCTCTGCTTCTTTTAGCTTGCCTCCAGAGTCCGCATGCCAACAACCTCCAATCAGAGCCTTCCCTGTTTTTCACTATAAAGCTTTCCCACTCCTCTGTCTGCCTTGAGTCTCTGCCAAATTCAAGTGATAGCAGCTCACTCCCAAGCTTTACAATAAGCTCTGGATAGTCTTTGCTCATTCCCATTTGACTGGTCTACATTTATTTCCACAGGAGTTATATAAAATTTTGTTTTTCTCAAATGAATACAAGTAAGCAAATGAACAATGAGTACGTTATACCAGAAAAGCTTTGAGATAAAATACGGTGATATTTTACAAATGATAATATGTTAGTATTCTTTAAGATTCTGAAAGAATAATCTCAGCCCTTTCCTAGACAAAAAGGGAAGAAATATTTTCTAAATGGGCCAGTCCTTTGACTACATATCTCAATAGAACTTTTAAGTCCTAGAGAAGGGCTTAGATTTCAGGACGAAAAAGATAGTTTCCATTGTCAGTACCAAAAGGGGAGGAGGAGTATTGTTTTAAGAGGAAAAAGAACTCACAATAACTGTTTAAAATTCATGCATGACTACTGAAATTTGACCTTTTATTTGCCAGAGTTTAAAAATTTAAATTTACTTCTAGAAACAAAATTGACTATGGTAGAGTGTAAACTCCAGGAAGGCTTATATTGATAGTAAAAATGATGATAATATTAAAAAACAATAAAAGGTAATAGCTATTATTTACTGAGTATCTACTATGTATTAGCTTGCTTTAAATTCTTCTCATTTAAGTTTTACAAAAGTTCTATGAAATAGGACTTTGCTTTAAAGATGAGGAAAATAAATCTTGGAATGTATAGTGACTTCCAAAATTCACAAGACTAGTGACAAAGGTGAAATTCAAACCTAACTTTCAATGACCAAAAATATATGTCCTTTGCTTAACAGTTCCAAGATTTTTTTACTTCCTTTTTGAATAACCATCTTGGCAAATATATTAAAATGTCATTAAAATATATTAAAATGAAACAGATCCTTAACAAGCCCTTCTTTTTCAATATTATATTGCTATTTATTTTTGTTTTTAATTGTGTTAGGCATTGTAGCAGTAGGAATTTTAATATTTTTGTTACTTCATTTAATATGTATTTTCCACAATGTACTCTGCTAGATGTAGGAGATAAGAGGTGAAAAAATCCCTTGCATGCCAATTACTTGCAATCTAATAGAAGGTGTATCCACAAAGAAAGCAAGCAGTAGAATGCTGCATGCCTGATGGAGAATGGGGCAGTGGTATAGGGAAGGTTTCAGAGAAAAAGTGATAATCCTTCCTTCTTTCCTTTAACAAGTGTTTGCTAAACACTGTTTATTAGGACCTATTCTAAATGCTGTAGATATAAAGTTGAATAAGGTTAATAACGCATAATTTCTGAGAGTAGGTTGCTTAGATTCTAAAAGAGGAAACCAATGTGTGTACAAATAATGGCATTGTTAATGTTTATAATATACATACTTAAAATTGCTGGGGGTTGTAGAGAAAGGATCTTTACTCTGCTTAGAGTGCCAAGAAAAACTAAGATGTAAAAAACCACTCCATATCAATTATTTATTTCTGCATACTAAATTCGCCCCAAAATTCTGGCTTAAAGCAATAAAATTTTATTAATTTTCATGGTTCTTCCATTTGGCTGGCTATTCTGATGATCTAGACCAAGTTCAGCAGATCTTATCTGGGCTCCTTTAAGCATCTGCAGTCAGCTGGTGGGTCTATGGGCTCTGACTTGTCTAGGATGGCCTCAGCTAGAATGACTTCATTCTCCTCCACATTCTCCTCCAGCAGGCTACACTAGGTATGTCATCATAGGGGTAGCATAGTTTCATGAGAAAAAGCAGAAACATTCAAGAATTTTTCAAGTCTCCACACTCATCAAAATTGCACCTGTGCTTTGGCCAAAGCAAGTCGTATAATGAGCCAAGCGTCAGTGTGATAATGCTCTGTAAAAAGAATGGAGACAGTGAAACATGGAAATTGACACCAATAATAAAGCCAGTCTACCTCAGGTACCAATGTGTTTGAGTTCAATTAGGAAAAAAAGAAAACAATTACTATGAGTTATTTTGGAAGTTAGAAGTTTAATAGGAATCAAAGTTACACAAATGTGGGAGACACTGGGGAAGTGATGGTCTGGGAGGGGTCAGCAGGAGGATAAGAGAATAATCACTTATCATATCAGCCTGGATTACTTGTGTGGGTGGACAGGTGAACAGCTAGAGCCTGGAGGAATGTCTGAGAAAGTAGGATCATCAGGCTGTGAAGGCGAGACCATGAAGAAGGTGATCATGGTCATGTTTGGGAACTTCCACCTCTGTGTAAGGTGCTGCCAAACATGTGATGGTGGGTTTGAGGCTCATTTTGTTTGGTAAGGTCAGCAGCTGGGGAGACTCATTGGACACAGAGTAAGAGAGGACTTAGGATAACCTTGGGCCCACCATTTCCCTCATTTCAGTATTCAGAAGAATATAAAACAGTCTACCATTTATTTCTTTTCAACATTGTGTGTTTCAGCACAGTGAGCACATTAGTAATGGAGGTTCCTTTCCAGATTTACCAAGTTAACCCACTTCTTATTTGTTCACTAAACATGCCATTCTCCCCTCTAGTCTCCTCAATACTCTCCTCTCCATCTTTCCCTTGCCTCTTTCTCTCAATATTTTTGCTCTAATTTCTTAGATTCTGCGCCCTGCACTTTTTGGACAGCTCCCTTTCCTTAAATTGTGTCATTATTTTTGTTTCCAAAAAATCCTTACCTGAGCTATGGCCAATTCTATTAGACCACTTTGCTCTGTAAATTAGATACAAATCAGTTAATAAATGGAGGCTGCCATCATTGAGTGGCTTTATGATCAATTGAGTGGCTTTATGGAGATTCCATATCCCATAACATAAGACTGATACTAATTGGGGCATATAGACCCTATTGAACATCAGAGAAAAATTTTGGTGCAAGAAGAACACTTGCATTTGTTGAGTAGCATGATACATATAACCACTGGCCTCATAAATGAATAAGTCTTCTGAGAAAACTACCGGTTGTATTTTTAAAAATTAATAGGCTGCTATGACAGGGACTGACATCCTAAGGAATAACTCTTAGAAGCCAATGATGCATGCTTGTACTTCATGTACGGCTTCAAAGACTGGTGAAGTCACGGATGTGGCTGGTGTTACACGGTCCTGTGGCAGCAAAGGAGTGGAATATAAAAGAATTCTCCTTTTGATATCTCCCTTTGATTTTTCAAAAGTCTGTTTTCTATGATGCAAGACACAGAATGAGGCATTTGTGACATACATATTTCACACTGGGAATGTATAATGTGAATTGACATAACACACTTCTCTGCTACAATGCTTAATGCATTTATTAATGATGGATATATATGTTGTTATGTTTCAAAAAAGCACTCACATTTGTGCTTTATTTTTTTACTCACTCAGGTATTATATGAATTTATGTAACAGTATTAAGTGATTAAGCTACAAAATTTATTTTATAATAATAAATTTTATTAGGAGTATGCATTTGAAAGTATAAATAGTAAAAGGCGCAGAGGTATCAGTCATATTCCAAACAGTGGAGCAGAGCCAAAACAAATACAAATTTCCCCATGACAAGTTATTTTATCCCTGTGTTTAAAACTAAGTCACTTTGGTGAACTTGAAAAAATACAACATTTGGACTCAAATTCATTAGATTTCATTACTTTTCTCACTTCACACTTTTACATTTGTGTTTTCTGAATGGACATAGATCCTTTAAAAACCTCCAAAGAATATGTTGCTCGTTTGGGTAATATATTTTTAAATAATACCACTTTAGGAGCAGCAGAAAATTTTGTCAAAAGGTAGAAACCCAATCATTCTTCGGTCTTTATTTCAAACAATAAGAAAAATTTGGAGTAAATTTTGTATTGTTTGTTTTCAATGAACTTTATTCGTGCAAAAAACTACTGTAAAAATATAGAAAGATCTTAGCATATTAGGACATTGCTTTGGTTAGGGTTTGGAGTGTTGGAGGGTTGGCAGAAGAGATGATTGTTGAATAACTTTTATGTAGAAAAGCAACTGAGAGGCATTATATGATACATATTTTTTAGAAATTTAACTATATGATAACAAGTCATGTTGAGTCAATCACTCTGCTTTTATGAAGGCATGGCTACTTTTTAAATTAGACTAAAAAAGTAAATGTCATAAACCTATTGTATTTATTACATATACTTTTTGCAATATTAGCCAACAATTATTGTGTTAACAGCCTTACAAATACAAATATTCATTTCTTCGAGTATTTTAGGAATACTAAAAGGAAACAAAACAGGTGTTCTTTCTTGTCAGTGATAACGTATTTCCCTGTATATACACATACACACTTGATTTGGAAAATACCATGAAACTTTAGCATGATTTTGACTATTAATGATACCAGTAATGTCTGGCAAGTGAAGCAAATTGTCATCAACTTTAACTGCATCAAAATATTGACCATAGTTCAGGCAAAGCAATTTATCACTATCTTGGTAAGTATTTTTCTGTAACCAGTTCATTCAAAACTACCATGTCATCCCATTCCTTCTTATCCTGTACCTTACTTTTCTCTCTTTTCCTTTTCAACAAGAGAAAGTCACTATTCTGCTCGTTTTGTGATTTTTTCTATTATAATGGTCTGTCAGCATATCTGGTCCATCAGCAGCATTGAGATTTTATATGAAGTTGCATTGCCTTTGTAGCAAAGATTTTTCCCGATAGCCCTAGATAAACATCTTCAGACATCTTTTAAACATAAAACAAAATGAGTATTTTGTTTTTCTTATTGGAAAGGCTCTTTAAATATATAATACATCTTTTAGTTGTTGTATATACCATTTTCAATCTGTATTTTTATATCAGATAATTCACAGATAGTCACTTTGTGTTTTTGCTTTGTTAGTTTACATAAAATAAACACATATAGGATTAGCTGAGTGTATTTATTTTCTTGGTATTTCCAGTGTAGCTCACAAAACAAATTACTATTAATGAAGTTGCAACATTGTCAGGCTGGAGTTGTGTACCAGAACTAGTGGTAAAATCTCAGAGAATTTCTTTGTCATGTTGCTTGTGCAGAAAATGCTTAATTTTTTTTTTAACTCCAGGCTTTCCTAAACCTCAATAAAAATTTCATAATGGTTCCTTTCCCCAAAGGAAAATACTTTATGGAATACAAAAGGGATTTATTTCATATAAATGAGTACTAGCTAGTTTACTCACTTAAAGAAAAAGAAAGGAAAAGGTGAATTGTGAAGAGGTAAAAGGCAAACATAAACTTAGAGGGAAAAAACTGAGAAAAACAAATGCAACACAGGAAAAATCACTGGACAGCTATGTAAGGGTGGAAATGACCCAACAATAACTCACTTCATGCGTTTCAAAGTCTGCTGTATTCAAACTGTACACATTTATACTATAAGTCTGTAAATGCTGTAGATCCTGTGTCTGATTTACAGATTATACTTTCAATATCAAAGGCTCAGTGAATGGGGATGTAGCTCAGTGACAGAGTGTATGCTTGGCATGCCCAGGTCCTGGGTTCAATCCCCAGTACCCCCATTTAAAAAAAAAAAATAAGGAAAGAAAGAAAAAGAAAAAAAAGAAGAAAATGTCAAAGGCAAAAATTGTCACATCCCTATCTGGTAGGAGCCAGTGTATTTGACTCTGTAAAATAATGACTGTATAGGTGTCTGGTTACTAATTTGAGCCTATCTGCCTTATTTATTTGGTGATTTAAAAAAAAAAGCTTTGATTATAATTAAAGATCTCCAGTGAGGTGATTTTGCTGCTTATCAACTGCTTGATCTCTTTAAGCATAAAAACTACCCTGTGATAAGCATTCTGAGATATTGTCAGCCAGAGGGTTTAGCCTCAGGCAAGTTTTCTCAAGACATTTACTGCCAAAAAAGGAGTTTGAAGCTCCTGTGTATCTATAAATTTGGCAGCAGAGCATTAATATTTCATGATCTGTGTTAGCTTTCATTCCTGAGTTAAGGTATACTTACCTATGCTTTATTAAATTTCAGAGGTAATTTGCAAAGTGTAATAATTAACTTTTTACCTAAAATTAAAACAAACAAAAAAACTAGAATCCTGATTTGCAAACGATTGATACCATGGTATTTTAATTGGGATGTTATGAAAGTGAATACGTAAATGTAATTATTATATTTTGACTTTTGGTACCCTTTATCTCTGGGGCTCTATGCCAACGAAACTCCTTTGGCTGATAGTATGAATCAATCCAAGAAACAAGCTGCTACAATGCCTACAACAACCAGCCAAAATACACAGAAAGGTGACTTCTGTTCTTCAGTCCAAAATCTCACTCCATAGGTAATGCCAATATTTTGAACAGGTCATGCAAAGTGGATGTGCAACTATTTGATTTATTCAAATTGTCTGCAACTAAAACAGAAGGAAATACCATAGGTGTGGTCCAGAAACTCAAGGAAACACCGGCCAAATTTAATCCATTTATTCTAAACACAAATTCTGTCCTTACTAATATTATCAGGGAGGAATATATTTCGTTCTAGATTCTTCTGGATGGTCTAAGAATTAAACTGACATGAGACAGACTGACAGGAGAAAATCAAACTTAAGTTTAATAACATGTATACACAGGAGAGATCCAGGAAAACTGAGCAACTCCCCCAAACGGCTGAAATCCTCATCTTAAATACCATCTTCAGCTAACAACAAAAGAGGATGTTGGGGGTAGTGGTTTGGGACTTCAAGGAAAAAAAGAAAATTTACATGGAGATGGAAAAGCAAATGATGTTTAGTAAACACATTTCCCCTGAGCCATGTGGAAACAATGGGACACTAAGTGCACTGTGACGGCTAGGTCCTGGTAAATTTCCCCCACCACACTTAGCCCATACTTTTTGCAGATATGTCTGGTGATAACTCTAGGCACAGGCCCTTTGTCTAAATTCTCTTAGGCAGTTAAGGGAAGAGGTAACAAGAAAAACTTTCTGAGGCTTCTGTTTCTTAAACATAATCAGCCTAAATTAATTCTCAGGCCAAAGGAACACATTTTAGGGTGGCAAATTTTGCCCCCTACCATATCAATCAATGTCTGAAAATGAGCCAGACATGACATGTCTGCAGGGAAAGGTTTAAAGGTGCCTAGAAGAGGCTGATCACCTCTTCCCACAAAGAAACTGTGCAAAGCCTGGGGAGCCAGTGAGCTTGTGCCAACTGCTCACCTTGTCTATTTATCCCAGTGAGCATGCAAAAATTATTTTCTATGTATGCCATGACATTAAAAAAAACAATAAAAAAGACTTAAAACCATTTGTGCCTAGACAGACTTTCTTCTAGGGTGGAACTAGCTAGCCACATCTTTCACACGAATAATAATTACTTAATTTGCAGGTAATATATTTCAGTATAATACAATTCCCATAAAGTGATGGGGGTGTGGGGGAGATGGTTGTTGTCAGTTCACCAAGGAGCCATGATAGTGCTGTTTAGCATTATGGAAACCTTAATCCTGTTTAGCTGTGGTCTTGGTTCACCTTCTTTCTTGATTCTAAAGAATTTAAAATGGAACACTGTTCTGTTTCTTTCCCTGTTTTCCTTGTTTCTACACAACGGTCACATTGATGCAAACATTCTTTTTAGACTTCCTAACCTAACATACTTTCATCAAGCCACTAAACTTGATGTCTCTCTCTTCTCTAATACAGTAAGATATCTTCTCACCAGTATTGTTCACTCAATAGTATACTATTTGTTTTCATCCATAGATCAATAGGAATGGCTTTTTTCTCCTTATCTCTGGTTAACGCAGGAGACTTTTAAATAGCAGAATGACATATTGGATTTTCTATCCTGATATTTAGGGGAAAATAGTTGCTGTCATTTGTTGGGTACTTGTAATATTGCAGATATTTTTGAAATCATCTGTGTTAGCTGTGAAAATTGGCTCCTTTTTGCTGTTTCTAAAAACCTCATATCAGCAACAGTAAAGTCCAGCTAATAGTCAAAAGTACAAGGCTGGCTTTTTTTTCATTTTGAACTTTCTCTACCCAAATACCTCTTATTGCATGGAGCCATAAGTATAATTTTCATAAAAAAGAAACTGGCTCTGCATTGATTGATTCCTTATAGGCATGTCCCCTGCCTGTTTTATGTAATCTTCCATCCTAAGAGCCTTGACATTTTTCATAGCCAACCATAAACACTTAGAATATCCCTTTTCCTCTTTTAAACGTGAGAACCACCCAGCAAAGTTTCTATCAGAATTATTATTCAGACATCATTCTTGGCAGAAAAATTGGAACTTTGTTTAATACTAGTGGAATAGTTCCAAACATTGGCTGAACATAACAAAGACAGTAAAAGACCTGTTCAATGTAGTTAAGAAACACTTTAGGGATTCTGAAACATCCCCAGAAGTTCCAAATCTTCAGGGTGGCCACATTCAGGTGAGGGTAGGAAGAAAATTAATGATATGTGCTGTATGCATACATTAGCAGAGGTGCTAATGGTCCCCAGTTAAACTGAACCATTGAGGTCAAAAAACAGAGCATACCTACAAAGTGTGATATTCTCAATATAAATACTGCTGTAACATACATTTTTCAAAGCAATGTGATTCTATATTGCTATAAGAAGTATTATATTTACCCAAGGGAATTACCATAAAGAAGCAGGATTGAAGAAAAATATATATTGCTAGATACTCTCCATGTGTAATGTAAATGCTTTGAATTTTTTTAGTATCTATATCACTCCAACTATTCCACCTAGGAAAATTAATCTTTGATCAACACCTCTGATTATTAGAGAAAAGTAAAATTAGGCCACAGGTGAAAATATTCACACGAGGGATGAATATACTGCACATAAACTATGAATCTTGAGTAGACCATATGGAGTTAGAAGTAAATTGTACATAGCCATGATACATTTGAGTCTTGAGAATTTGCAGTAGAAATAGAAATTTCTACCATGGAGAATGTAATTACACTGTATCATTTATTATTATTAATTTATAGTTTGTGTTTTTATGCTTCTGCCTTTAATAAGCATTAACTATGAACCTACCCTGTGCTACAGACTAAGGTAGAGACCAAGATGATTGTGACCAAGTTCTGCCCTTCAAGGAAGCTAACTCTAGTGGGGAGGAGAGTAGCATAAGTTAAACAAATAAACAAACAAAAAAAACCCCAGAAGACAAATATATGGTATCTTTGTTGAGGTCAAATGGTATTTACAGACTGTCAGAGTTTTATGAATTCAGCTATGTCAGCAAAAGCAGTTATAGTTGGAGAAGTCTTCTGGGAAATGACAAGACTTGATTGGATCCTTAAAGAATGGAGAAAATACTTCAAAACATAGGAGATGGAGAGAGCATTGCAGGAGGTGGGCAATCTTCCAGGAACAACAAAGAGCTGGGGATTTGTGGTGAATAACTGAGTTTGGCTTAAGCAACCGGTTTCCAATGGCAAACAGCTGGTGAGAAGATGGGGTGGGCGGGCTGGAGCCAGATGGGAAAATGTGGCCCTCCCCCGAGGTGGCTGTTAGAGGGACCCGTTCAGGGCTGCCTCTCCCCTCTGCACTGTAGGTCTGAGGAAGAAGGTGGCACTAGGTAGAGCTGGATGAAAATTTATTATTGTTAATGTTGTTTCATTTTTTAATTCATTTTGGTGGGATTTAAGGCCTGCGGAGGAGGTTTATTTGTGCTTTTTCTTTTTGTAAAACTTTGTGAGTTGGATTTTTGCCTAAGGCCTTATTTCCATGAAAATCATCCTGAGCTCCCTGAAATTGAGTATCACTTCCTCTTATATAGACCAGAAAAAAACTGAAGCCCTATCATATTTTTATTGTCCTTCCACGTGTAGGAAAGCAGTTCTTAAGCCTTCTTCAAAAGAGGAAATAGCTGTCTCAGTTCCTAAGGACCTAAAGGGTTTCCATGACAACCAACTTTTCACCCTCTAAGAACCCTGTCACTTGCTGGAGGTCTCAGAGGCACCACCCTGTGTTGGCATGTATCTTCTAACAACAGCAAATTACTTTGGTTTGTGGCCAATAGGATTAAATTGCTACAAAGTTGATTGATGAATGTTCTGAGATTGACTAGGATCTCCAATTGACTAGGATCTCCAACTTCAGAACCATTGATTGTTTTCCAAACATCATGTTGACCCTCTGGCTAGACAGATACAGTCTAGCAACACCATCACAGAGTTTTCAGGTTTGACCTGGAGGCAGTGTGAAATCAGATGATATGATACTCTGTTATCAGGCTCTAGCAGTATGTTAGATCAAGGGTGAACATGAAGATGCCTTGGTTTAAGGGATCAAGCAAGTTGAATTTATCAAGTCCTAGGAGTGGAGGTGACACAGAAAACTGAGAGAAAAGTTGGAATAGCAGAAGAGTGAGAAGAGGGGAGTGTCATGGGACTCTTAGCAGAGAAGGGATTTCAAGAAGGAAATGATCAACACCACAAGCAGAAGATAAGCCACACACACACACAAACAAACACAGATATTTCTGTTGCATTCAGCAATAAGGGTATCATTGGTGACCTTTTTCCAAAGCAATTTTAGTAGTGTTAGGAGAACAAAGACAGTTAACAACTGATCAAGAAATGAATGTGATATAAGGAAAGACCCAGGAATCTTTCAAGGACCATGATAGTGAAAAGAAAAAGAAAGGTACTGGAAAGCTGTGAAGTAAATAGGGTCAACAGAATTTTATTTTGCTTTGTTTTTTAGGATGGAATAATCTTGTGCATATTTAAAAGCTGAAAATGAGAGAGAAAATGAGAGAGACTGAATACACAGAGTGAAAAAGGGCTAATTGACAGAGAAATATATTTAAGGAAATAGAAAAAAAAAAAAGATGGAGGAGTTGTCATTGAGCAGAAGTAGGGAATCTGAAAAGGTATCTTATCTTCTTCCAAGAATGGAAGTAAGGTGATAAATGTAGGTTCAGGAAAAAAGAAAGGCAAATAAAGGGAAAGCAGAGAAGTATTTTTGTAGCTGAAAGAGAATTGGAGATCAACATTTTTAAAAAATTAATTTTGATTTGAAAAATGATACCATGTGTTTAAGTTTGATGATTGGTTCCAGGTTATAATGTGTTTGATATCTCAGTAGGATCATGCTTGTAGATAGTGTTTGCTGTAGATTATGTTTGATGATGTCGTTTTTCCTAATGACGTAGATAAAATATTCTGCTAGGAGTGAGAAAAAAATGGATTTTTTTTGCGTGGTTAAGTTCAGCCTCAGAATCCTACTGCACCCATTGCTCCCAGCATGAACCAGGGCAAGATAATAAGACATTTATGTCAAAATGCAAGAGATATAAGAAGTGATTATATTAGATGCTATATTAGAAACTTTTAAAATTAAGAAAGATGATATATTGATGCAAATGAGATCTCAAAAAATAGAGGCACCAAGGGTGACTCGAGATTTTTAAAATTTCAGTTACTGGGGTAGAAAACTGGGAGTTTTGTTTGGGGCAGAGTAAACCCAAGGTCATCTAAATGGAGATATCAAGTAGCAAGTATAAGATCTGAGATTATGAGGGGAATCTAGCTTGAAATCTAAGTGTTGTTCTAGTCAGCATGTTGATGTCATTTAAAATTATGCAATTGGATGAGACAGCCATGGAAATGAGTGTAGATGAAGGAGTGATGGAGTTGGACATGGTGCTTCATGATGTGCCAATATTTTAGCAGCTGGAAAAATTAAGGGAAACCAACAAAGGTGACTAGAGGGAAAGTTAACTATGAGGAAACAAGAATAACCAACATAGACATGTATCACAGAAGTCAAGGGAAGAAAAAATTACACATATGAGTTAGTGAAAAAAATGAAGCAATTATTAATTGAGTAGGAAGATAATTGAGAATTTTCAATTGGTTTTACCAATCTGGAGGTCGTTGGTAACATTGAAGATAACAGTTAATGTAATTGTGGATAAAATTGTGATTGAACTTGATTTAAGAGAGGAGAGGAGACAAATTGGAAATGATGAGTACAGAGTCTGCTTTTAAAGAGTTGTTGTTGTTCTCAGCTTTTGTGACCTTTCTCAAAACTGAGACAGAAAGTGCCCATTTTCAGCATCTTATTAAACATAGATGAAATGCAGACATATTGCAATGCATATAGTATGAGATAATTGGACTCATATTAAGAGAAATGACTATGCTCTTGGATCTGTCTCTTATTAACTGAGGGACCTTGTAGAAGTTACTTGGCCTTTTTAAGCCTCAGCTTCCTCATCTATCAGAAGGATGTCTATAAAGAGTTTTATTTTAAAGAGACAGCAAAAAATTGTATTGTAACAATTTACAATACAAGGTGATGTGAGGTCACAATTTTTAAAGTAACTATTTTTTGATATGAGAAATAATAGCATATGTTTTTGGCTGGTGGTTGTGTTTCAGGTGAGAAGAAAGAATTAATTATCCGAGAAAGAAAGGAAAAGCAGTGTATCAGTGGTGGGGTCCAGGGCAAAAGTGCAGAGTTTGGCTTCGGGTGGGACTTTGAACAGTTGATCTCTGGCAACTGGAGGGAACTCATTGGATATAAGTAGGGAGCCAGATCAGCTGGGAGATGTGGTAGTGATAGTTGGGGAATTTGTGTACTGTCTCTTCCGACTGACTTTTTTCCCCCCCAGAAGAATATGAAGAAAGATCATCACCAGAAAGTGAGAATTGTGGGGGAGTTACTGGATGCTCATGGGGAGAGCAAGATCCAATATTTTATGTAACAGAACAAGTTTTTTCAGTCGCATTGAGATCTCTGGTCCACTGGTCCTGTCACTTTTTTCATCATCCATCAGCCTATCCTTGGCTTCACTTTGTCTTTACCCTTTATTTCTTGGAATAGCATGATAGTCTAATCACCTCCTGGAAAGTACTCTCAACTCCCTGTGCTCCTTAAGTTACATGTACCTGGTAGGAGACACACATTGGTTCAGTGCAAGAATCTCCGTTATTTATGATTGTATTCATGCTGCTGAATGCTATAAGAGAACACTATTGGGCAAGACTGCATGATTTTTTTTTTGGAATACTATTATACAGTTTATTAGTTCCATAATTTTGGGGTTTTTTTCCAATTTTTTTACTGAAGTAGAGTAATTTTAATTACATAAACATAAACTCAGTTGGTTACTTAATACTTACTGAACACTCAAATGTTTTTACGTAGAAAATTTACTTGTTCATCTCCTGACCACGATTTTTTTCCCTTTTTTGACTTACTTATGTTTCTCTCTCTTCTTTTCCTTTCACAGTAATGACTTTACCTCACACTTCACTTAAAAAATTGAAGCCATCGAATGAGACTCATTCATCTTTCCATCACCAAATTTATAAATCAACCTGCAGCTGCAACCATATTTTCTTCATTTTCACTAAAATTGTGATTGTGAGAAAGTACATCACTTTCTCAAAGGCCAAATCTTCCACATGTGTAACTGATCCTTTTCTTTCTTGTCTTTGTAAAGGCATATCTCTTCTATTTTCCATCTGTCTACTATATCATAACTCTCTCTGTTCCTTACCATCAGCACACTGCCTATTTTTTGTAAAATGAAATGCTCAGCAGTTCTTCTATTTAAATTTGCAGCCTTTAAATCAAAGATTTAATATGCTTGGTTTTCTTAAAAGTTTCAAAGATGTAGGAAAATAAATGCAACCCTTGCAATGTATCTCCATGATTCCAACCTTATTATATCTACAAATAGTTGTAATGTAAATTATCAGTACCACACACTTATGCAATTTTCCTTTATTTTTGTACCAGTACTGCAACTGCACTTACTAAGCAAGGAAAGCTTTACTTTCCTAAGCAAGGGAGGTAGGGTAGCCATTCTGGCTATGGCTAGTTGACTCTTGATCAGAAACTGGTTGTGTCCCCAAGGTGATTGAAACTCAGCATGGCATTAATTATATTGTGTCCCTTCTCAGTTTAAATTTTGCCAGCCATTTCAGTGGCACTTTCCAGATCCTGCCAATAGCAATGGCTTCCTTCATTTGTGGAACTTAAGTTTTCTTTTTGAAATTCATAGTCTCTGAGTCAGCAGAATTTAAGTTTCCTTTCTTTCAATTTGGCACCATCCTTTGTATCATTAAAAAAATAAAAATCTTTTGACCCTTGCTTAACTCCCTGAAACATTTTTGACTTAGTTTATCTATGATAGAACAACCAAATCTTTAGGCTTTTATACTTTTATCTTCTGTTTTAATGTGTAATCTATCAGAACCCCTAAAATAATAATGCTACAGAAATGTTCTAGCCAATCCTCATTTAAAAGTGCTTTCCAGTTACTCTAAATATGCCTCATTTCTTTATTCATCTTACTGTTCCTAATTCTTGATAGAGCTATTGTATAACCTGTGTCTACTTTTATACCTAAGTTAAGGAAGAATAATATTCCTACTTCACTCTGAAGATTATTTTTATGATACTGGTAGTCCTCCTCACTTAATCTTCTACTTAAGATGAGTGATATATGCTATTCGTGATTTTGGGAAAAGGAACTAATTAAATTAGTTAAGAGTACATGTTAAATTTCTGTAAAACAGACCAAAACCCTGCAAAGACTTATTCGATCTAACAAGTTTATTTCTCTTTCAATTTTTGGCGTAAAGTTGGCACAAGTTCCAAGGGTATTAAGCATGCTGGCTGAGGGGCATCTATTATCTTCAGCACATGGTTTCTATTTCTTAACTTAAAAGTATCTGTTTCAGGTATTGCCATTTCCCAGCAAGCAGTAAGGGGAAAGAGGAAACGAAGGGAAATACGCTTTCCTTTTAAAGATGTTACCTGTGTGTTACACATATCCCTTCTATTTTAAATCCAGTTGAGACTGTAGCCACTTAACAAGAGAAACTGAGAAATTTTCTTCATTTGGATTTTTGTGGCTCAGAATCAAAGAGAAGGGTGGGTTGTAAAGGTTGTAATCAGATGGGTGAATGGATAGTAAGGGATGATGAGCAGTTTCTTCTCCTCTGGCCACTCAAGTGTAAATGTATATCATCTCCCACATTTCTCTCCAAAAAGATAGGACACAGTTCCATTCTACATAAAGTCCACTGTCTCTTGGTAATAAGTAATTCTCTCCACTGAGTCTGGATGTTACATTTCAAGGTCTGGTGACATATACATTAATAGACGAATTACTTCCTTCACTCTCTAGTCCTACTACACACACACACACACACACACACACACACCCCTCCCTAATGCACAGTATAATGGAAACAGAGTGTTGGCGATAAAGCCCTATTTTGACCACTTGGAATTGGAAAGAATAGGCAACACCTAGCCCTCACTAGTTCATAATAATGATGAACTCCTGTTGGACAGGAATTATAAAGACTTCCCCAACTGACAGTGGAAAATTTCCTTGGTTAGACCTTCTTCTTGTCTGATTTGTCCTTTGTCCATTTTCCTCATTGGTTTTTGGCTTGCCTTCTGAGGCTTCCTTCGTGTCTACTATGTACTTATTGTTTTTAATCATTCGTGCTTTTATTTATTTACACTGTTAGGTCCATTCTTCCTTCCTCAGAGTAACTGAGGCTACATGAGGCTATTTTGTACGAAAAAAAAGTCTTGATAGAAAGAAACATCATAGTGTGATTTTTGCCATCATATCTAACTGAGAAATCTTAGTGAGATGTATTAGAAAAAGGCTCTGGAAAGTAATTTTATCTTTTTTGAGTAGAGTTATACAGAAAAAGTAATATTTTCAATACTGTTAGGTACTCAGACTCTAGACTTACAGTTAATTCAAATTGCAAACACAGGACAAGAAAATGTTCTTTGGAAGCAAAATTTTTCATTTTGTCTCTGTTTGAAACCTGGCTAATTCTTGTCTATCTTCATTAGTCTCTTTCAGGATCTAGCTAAAAGCAACCAGTTAAAGTCACAGAGTAGAGCACAATTACCTTTTCTGAACTACTTATAAGTTTGAAAAGCATGTGATTTGCCCTCCACACTACTGTAGGCGACTAGATATTTTGTCATGACACAATAAGGGTAACCAAGTTTTAAAGCTAAAATTTTTGTGTTCTTGATGCTCACAGCCCATGTGGAGAAGCCAGTGCTTCATTTCAGATTTTTATTATAGCAGCATGACATTGCTAAATTCCAAATTCTGTATTAATTAAAATACAGTCAGTCAAACAAGGGAAAATTTATCTTTCACATAAGAGTCCAGAGGGCTATGAAGCTTCCAGGGTAGTTAAGTAACTGATCCAAAAGTTGTTCCAGAGATTCGGGCTGGTGAAGTGGCTCTGCTGCCTGAGACATGTAGTTTCCATCTCTGATATGCTATTTGTTTCCATCTCTCTGAACCCAGAAGAGGAAGATAAAGTAGATGATAATATATTTTTGTTTTAAGAATATGACCTGGAATTTGTTCATTTCACTTGTTGCTTAATCTGGACCATACTGGAAGCAAGAAATGGTGGGCAGTTTGGTCTCTAGCTAGACATCCATTTGTCTTGCTAAATTCAGTGGGGAGGAGGTACAGTTCTAAGGTTATGAAAGGAAATGTGACACTGGGAGTCAATTAATAGTCTCCACCATATCTACCTAGAGGATAGATGCATTCTACTTCTCATGCTCTCTATATAGGAAATTTGTTGGAACTGAGGCCCAAGATCTGCCATTTAAAGACTCTTGAAAGTCAGATTCTCTATGTACTGACTTAAAAGGATTGAAGGGACTGAAACAACTGTTTTTTTTTCTTACACATAGGTAAATGAAGTCTGTTCTGCAGATCCAGTCTACCCTGTGGATATATTCTATGTTTTAGAAGAAAAGGAAAATGTAAGGATGCATATATTGGCCACAAGTCTAGCTTTAGTTTCCATTTGAGCTTTACTAGTTATAAATTTGTCATTTTGATCTTAATAGCTCTTGATCCTATGTGTATTTCATTCTGAAATTGGTAAGGAATAGATGGGTGAATTTATCAGTTCTCTCAGACTTCACAATCTTCTATTTATTCTTTAGCATATGTTTCTGACCTGGCAGTAGCTCCTTTGCTCTACTGAAATTTTTCATATCTAGTTCACCAATGGTCTTCATGTTGCCTCAATCCATAGATGTCTTTCAGGCCTCAACTTACTCAACCTTTTAGTGGTTCTTGACAGAGTTAGCTATTTGTTTTCTTTTTAATTATTTTCTTACTTGTTCATATGATTTCATATTTTCCTAATATTCCTACTATCTCACTGATTGATTCTTCCTCTTTTTTGCCTCTTTTTTGTTTATTTAAACTCTAATTTTTATAGTCCTGAGGAGTTGGTTCTGAGATTTTTTTCACATTCACTCTGTGATAAGTTGTATTACTGTTTACAAACGTTTGTTCTCCCTTCCTCTATTATTACTAACCTCCCAATGTATGATTATAATTTTTCATCCCATTGGCCAAGTGACTAACTTTTGCCAACTTATGTGAGAAGATTTGCCATATGCTGTCCCTGAGCAGGAGCTATATGCACAGTGGCATATTCTGGCTTATCTTCTCTTGCTTTTCCCCTCTGGTATTAGAAAAGTCATGGAGCTGTCCCAATCTACAGCTGGCTTGTAGAATTGGAGGACAAATGTAGAAGACTCAAATCTCCCCTACAAACTAGAACAGAGGGACAGCCATCCTACAAAATCCATGTAAAAAAGAGCAAAAACCCTTCATTTTTGTTGGCCACTGAGGTTTGGGGGATGTTTGTTACACAACATAGATTATCAAAGCTGACTAACACAGACATTGTACTCCTAAAACAAAAATTTATAACACTTGACATTGGCTTTGGGACCAATAAAAGGAAGAAAAAAAATTCCAAAAATGTGTTATTAGAAACTAGAAAATGATGCTCTATATCATGCAGTGAGAAAGAAAACAAAATCATTAATTGTGATAATTTGGAAGGTAGCTAATGTGTCTAATAAAACTGTGGCTTAGACCTGTAAGGTTTGGAAACTATATGTTATTATGAGGGTTCGGTATTATGCTATGTTGGATAAAATGCTACAGCAAGAAATGAGCTCAGGAAAAAAAAAAACAGTTGCTTGTTTCAAGGAAGGATAAAAAAAGAAACTAGAGTTTTGACTACCTGAGACTTGCAGGGCTAGGAAATATAATGGGTTCTCTTCTCTAAACAGTAAATATAAAATTGAGAAATGTGTAGAAACCCAATGCCTTATTAAGATGCATCCTTAGGCCAAAGACCAAATCCTGGACATAGCCATTAAAACACATGCTTAAGGGAAATCATGTCATGAGCATGGTTTAACTCTTTGTTAAAATCTCTGAATAGATTATTTTATGTATTTCACATAAAAAAAACCAAAAAAAATTTTGAGAGATTTGTTACTTTTAAAAGTCACTGCTAGCCTGTATTAAAAGAATTTGTGTCTTTTAATAGATATGTAAGTGGACTTTTGATATGTAAAACGAACTTTTGGCTTCCAAATCTCTGTTGGAAAGAAAAAGAAAATTCTCATCATGTGTTGCCAAGGAGACTAATCAAAAGGAAACTTCCCAGAGGGCAAGGCTTGGACCTATGGAGAGAAATGAACTGAGGAATTCCTCCCAGTGGGCAGAGCCATAAACTAATTGAGGAACATGCGCAACTACAAAGAAGAGGGAACTCTGTGAGGTTTGTCTAGCTGAATTTCAGGCATCTATGGACCAGTAATTGATTGCTCTGTGTCTTTCACCATTCTCTTTCCAAATGCTAATGCTTTTTGGTAGATATTCCATTTTATGATGGATGTTTGAGCTAGAGGAGGGCCATCATTTAGATATAAAGTAGAAATTATTACAAAGTGATGGATTTACAGCCTGATGCCATGACTGGATAAGACATTTAGGATGTTTTCCTTGGGGTGTGTTTTCTGTGCAGAGGAAAGGGAAACAAACATTTATGACAAAAAGGGCAGAGTGTGTTAATAGATTATTTTTCGCAAATATTTTTTCCTCTCCTCCCCCAGGCCCTGCATTTGGAGAAGTTTGTTTTCCTCATTCCATTTTTTAAAAAATTTGCCATGAGACTTAATTTGGCCAAAGAATATCAATAGCCATGATGTTTAGCAAACTAGAGCATTCAGTGTGATTGCATGGAATATCTTATTCTTGATTGTGCTTTTGTTAGGTAGTTAGGTAAGTCGGGGCACCAGGCAGAAAAATGGAGGAGAGGGAGGATGGTCCAGAAGATGGTGTTAGGCCCACCTGCAGCATAAAGGGATTTTACTTCTTTAAATGAGTGCCAGCAAGAAACTGGTTAGAACCTGACAGACACAATTGCAGGGTCACAGCAAGGACTTAATCAGACATGACCCAATGTTCATTGTATTATAAATAATATTGTAGTTTAGGCACCCACCATGGAGTTTTCTGTGTACACCATGGATAAGGACATGCGCAAAGGGGCCAAACATGACTAAGCATTCCAGGGACAAGAGCTGTCAATCAATCAAGAGACCACCTCTAAGCAAGGAAACAAAAACCTCCGCTTTTCCTCCCTTGGATTAGCCTGCCTCCAGTTCTTGGAGGTGTACTTTTCCTTTTTTATTTTTATTTTATTTTGCTCATTAAATTTTTACTTTTCCTTTTTAAAATAAATTAAAAAAAATCTTTTGCTAAACAACACACCTTCTCCTGACTGTAAACTTATCTTTCGCGTATGACAAGAACTGGGGTCTTTGCATTTTGGAGTAACACTTTTACACAAGAAAGATGTAACTGGTTTAGAAGTTGCTCTTGAATCTACATCCCAGAATGAGAAGACACATGGAGAAGAGAATCAGAGAACCTGTCGCCTATATATATAATCATGAGCAAGGAATGAACTTAAGTTGTAAATTTCTGAGATTTGGCGGTTGTATGTTTCACAGCATAAACATATCTTAATATCTAGCTACCAAGTACATTTCGCATGTTTCGGAAATTTCTTACTTGAAATTTCCTCCAGTCCAAGGTACAAGCTGGATATTCACTCTCCTAGACCCATTTGTAGCAAAGTGGTGTCACATGGGACCTGTGTTTAGTTAAAGGTGGCAATGGAGGCTTTTAGGACCAATGATGAGGGAGAATCAGGAACCAGAGCCCAGGATCACTGGGCCAAGAGAGGTTTCTGATCCCAGAAGCAGTGACAGTGGTTCTTCATTGGCACAGTCCTGCTGTGTGGTTTGGGCATATACTTTTCTCATGGCCTTCAAGCCTGTTTTCTCTGCCTTCCAAAAAGTCTGTGAACTATCTAATAAGACAGTAAGACATTTTACTTCTTTAATTTGCTAGCAGGTATTCTAAGTTTCTTTCTTTCTCTTTTCCCTTCTCTCTCCCTCCTTTCCTTCCTCTCTCCCTCCCTTCTTCCCTTGTTCCTTTGACATGATCCATGAATGAATCACCCTACTTCCTATGTCATAGTTAAACCCTACATTGGAATTTCTCCATAGTCTAGATATAATGAACTTCTGACACATTCTAGAACACTATATTTTGACAAACAAAGCCTTTGCCTATGCTGTGCTATTTGCCAGGGCATCTTCCCATAGCTTTTCTTAAGGCTGTCTTCTCATCTTTTAAATTTCAGCTTGAATGTGTTCTATAAGATGTTCTGCTCTGATTAACATATAAGAATGCTACCTCCGTATCCCCTTCACCATCCAAATTTGTAATTCTCTCAGAGCATCTTTTCTATTTATTTCTTCCATAAAACCAAAAACTATAATTATTTTGTTTTCTGGTTTATCTTCTGTTTCCTGGACTAGAATATAAGCTTATTGATCTCACCATATATTGGTCAGTGTTTATCTCCAGGTCTCATCAAAATATAAATTGTATGGTAGAAACTTAATGCAAATTTTTGAATGAATGAGTGAATAGATAGGTGAGTGGGAACAGGTGGGGATTGAGAAATGTGATGAAGTATGGCCAAGGATATTGAAGCAGTGTTTAAAGTCCAGCTGTGGCTGGAGAATATTAATGTGTAAAACATCCACATTTTTATGCTCTTCTTTTTTCTCTGGTGTAGCTTGGCAACAAAGGTATGGGAGCGAAAAAGGAGGTTTGGCTATAATCCAGCATTAGGGCTTTTTTGTTATGCAGATAAGGTAAAAGAAAGGAATATAAGGAAATTGGGGATATTTATGAGCAAGCAGTTTAGGGAATTTACAGTACAATCCAGGCTGGGTTGAGAAGAGAGTTTTGAAAGAGGCTGCTGATAGATTGGAGAAAATGGGGGAATCAAAAGAGGTGAAGCCCAAATGTAGCACAATTAAGGGAGTCAGAACAGTAGAGGATGGTAGTTATAATCAAAGTACAGTGCATTACATCTTGAGTTTTCTGAGGCAAGTGATGATTATTTCTAGAATGTAGACATGTCTAAAAAGTACTGAAATGAAATAGATGTGAAATTCACTAAAGATCAAGGAAAGGAGAGGATGGCTTTTGGATGACTCTTCTAGATTTTGAAATCAGCCAGGATAACTGTTGCTACTTTATTTTCTAAAGCTCAACTTTTCCATTATTGAATAATCCAATTCGATGCAATGCACCAGAAATTTGTTAATCATACAATCCAGGCTATAGTTAGTCCTTCTGTTATCTCTGTGTGAATTAGGTAAAGTACCCTTTCCTCTGGACAGAGAAAACCCTGAACATGAGTGCACAGTTTGGGAAACAGCATGGATTGTGTTACAGATCTCACTGTTTGGTACTTCTGTGCTTGGCACATCTTGTACAGATATACATTGTGACCCCAAAAGCATATGAAAGAAACTTTCAGGGGAGAGGAAAGGAAAGGTAAGGAATATTACTGAGTCCCTAACAGATACCAGCCATCATGCTAAGGGTTTTAAAGATATTACCTCTTCATTCTCACCGCAATCACGTATAGTCAGACATTATCTCAGTGTTCCAAGTGATGAAATAGAGTTTCAATAATGTAAGTAGTCTGTCCAAGTTTTAGAAGTTTTATTAAGTAGAACTGTAGTATGATCCTTTTCAGTTTTTTTTTCTGTTCACCAAATGGATGCCAAAGTACATGGCTTAAAGCAGTACATTTTCATTTTTTCTTATAATTCTGTATGTTGTCTGGACAGTTCTTTCAGTCTGGATCAGTTTGATTAGGAAGAGATTGAATAGTCTAGGAGGCCTCATTCACAGATTTGGGATGGGTGGAGTGTCTGGGAAAGCTTGGGACCTCTCTCCATGTTGTTTTCCATCATTCAGGGAGTTAGCCTTAGCTTGTTCACATGGTGGAGGGATTTTAATACCGAGAGATGGCAACCACTCACTACTCAAACACTTTTTATGACTCTACATTGTATTGTTTAATTTTCCATCGAGTAAAGCAAGTTATATGGTTAAGCTTAAATGGAGAACATTTCTCAAGTTCTTAATAGGAAGAAAGGTGACGTCATATTGCCAAGGGACGTGTATGTGGGAAAGGGAGGAATTTGTGGGCATTTTTAAACCTAGTATATGAACCTAATTTCAAACTCATGCTCTTTCTACCATATCACATTGTTTACCTACTGTTCTTATTCATTCTAAGGTGAAGACAACATTGCCCAAGCCCTTGTGGAACTGTGTAAATAAAAGGAAACTGATAATTATTTACAACTTACATAACATACTTATCTCCATCCTAGGAATTTCTCATTATCTCTATATCACATTAGGGAGCTAGTAGTTGGGGGAAAATGCCCCTTTTCAGGAGGTCAAGAAATTATTAAACAGTTTAAATTATGTTTTAGAAATTCAAATTAAGTACTACAGAATGAAGTAAATGACTATAGCAATATCTATAGATCTATAACTTTGATCAAAAAAATTTAGGCCATCTTTTTGGATAATCAGCTTTTCCTCCCAAAGATTCTATTACATAATAAAATAGAGTTAATTTCAGGCTGTAAAATATGGCCACCATTGTAACCACAAAATAGTCTGAGAAAAAATATTTGTACATAACATTTGACCAATTACGTATAGACAAATTGGAGATAATGTGGATGGGTGGATACCATAATAATTTTAAAAATTCTTTCAGGATGGTCTTGATAGTCTGATAAATACAGTTTGATTTAATTAGTACTATTTATACCAAGTGGCAATCATTGAGTTAGATGCCTTCCACAGATTTTCTTTTTTAATCCTCAAAATAACATGAAGCAGGTAATATTATAGCTCTTATTTCACATATAAAAAAATCTCTGAGGAACAGGAAATTTATGTAACTTTCCCATAGTCCTATAGTTAGCTAAATGGTACAGCTAAAATTTTAGTCCAGAAGCTTTACTCCAGGGTTTGAACGTTTAACTAATAAATTTTTCCTGCTTCAGTTTACATCAGCTATTTTTATGATTACTTACTTAATAGTCACATCAATCACATCAACATCCATTAAACCTTTAAGATAGCTCAAGTCCTTTGCTGATAATACCATCATGGCCAAGAATAAAGATCACCAACTCAAAGAGATTACTGTTGCTCTTGTTACTCCATTTGAGGAGAAAAATTCAGAAATACACTGTGGGGCATTCTTCAAATTCTGTCAAATATTATTCTGCTCTGCTTCTGTTACCCCAAAAGTGGAAGGGAGAAGTTCTCATGTTACTCAAAAGATAAGAATTCAGATGGGAGACTGAAGCATTGTGTAGCAAAATATTTTAAGGGTTTTATTAGCAAAGAGAAAGTATACCTCCAAGAATGGGAGATGGACTGATTCGAGTGTGGATAGCAATAGTCTTTGTTTGCCCCTTCTCTTATACCCTTACTTAGAGGTAATCTCTTGATTGATTGATGGCTTTTGCTCCTGGAGTGCTTAGTCATGTTCATTCCCTTTTGCAAATGTCCTTACCCATGATGCATACAGGAAAACCCATGGGCCTAAACCTCAATGCTAATTATATTACAATGAGCATTGTAATATAATCATGTCTGATTAGATCCTTGTCACTACCTTTGTGGCTGTTGGGTGCTGATTGGTTACTTGATGGTATGCATTTAGAGGTAGTAAAGCCCCTTTATGCTGAAGGCAGGCATACTGCCATCTCCCAGACCATCCTCCCTCTTCTCCACCTTATCTGCCCGGTGCCCCCACCTACCTACCTACCTGGTACTTCTTTTGGGGGATGTTCAAAAACTAATCGAGATATCTTTTGGCTGAAAGAAATTAGTTTCAACAAATAAGATGCACTTGTGTGAGTTCTGAAAAGTGACAATAAGGCAGAACACTTTTTCCTGAGGTACTTGGCTGTTGGAAACAAGGTTTGAAGGTCTGTAGATGTCTGGCACCAGCATTCCTGCATCCATTCCCCTGTGTTCAGGTTGAAACTGTGGCTGTGGTGGATGTTCCAGCAGATGCACCAGTCCACAAACTGCAACTTGGGTTGCCTCTTCTCCACCTCCCATGCTTGAGAAGTAGTTATTGTGGCATTGGTGGTGGATGTTCAGAGATGACAACTTTCATAATGATAAAGGAGTTGCAGTGAATGTACAGGAAAAACAAAATTTCCAAACTAAATGTAGATAGTAATCTCATTGGTAGAAAAAAACCTGTAATATATGCAAATATGTCAAAATTCATTCTTCAGAACATAGAAATGTACAGTCACTCAAAATGTTGTTTTGGGAATTAATTTTTTCTATTTGGACATCTAGTATATTATATACTACTTTGTTTTTTCCAGCTGTCTGCATATATTATAATTTGAAATATCATTACAAGTTACTATGTGATGATTGTATCACATTTTAGAGTATAATCTACTCTGTAGTCTGTAGTTTACTTCTCTATTTTCATAATATTTGTATCTGCTTGGAATGGATCAGCTAATATTTCCACCAAGAATCTGTTTACTGTGGTTGTTTTATCAGATTATATGTAGAAGATCAGTGTTAGAGAGACTGTCCAATCCAATTTTACAGGTGATTAAACTGAGGCTGAGAGTTTAAGGGAGTTTTTCCAGTAAACACATTTATTTAGTGTCAACTTGGGAACTAAGAACTCTGACCAGAACAGCTGAGTTCAGTATTCTTTATACTATCTCACGCTGCTAAAGATAGGGGGGAAATTACAGAGGAAAAAAGGAAACAGAAAATGGGATTAGAGAAATATCTGTTAATTAGGATGCATTCTGGGATCTCTCAGGTAAATTTCTTTTTCCAAAATATATACATATAACCCAGTACATTCCATGATGATGAATTTGAATCTCTGGAGCTTGAGATGTCTAGGTGACACAGATGTGCATGGCCACTTAAGAACTCCTGGGCTAGAGGAGGATGCTGTATGGTAAAGGTCAATACATAAAAATCACTCCTCAAGTGCTCTCTTTAAGCTCCATTCTAGGACCTTATCTTTATTACTGTGCATAGCATGTGACACCACTGATCAGATTCCTTCTTGAAATTCTTCCCTCTCTTGATTTCTCAGGCTTTCTTCTGTTTTTCCTTCTATTTCTTAGGTCTTCTCTGTGTGAACTCCCTTCCCTCTGATTGCCTTTTTAAAACATTTTTAATTGAAGTATAGTTTATTTACAATGTTGTGTTAGCTTCAGGTGTACAGCAAAGTGATTCAGTTATATATATATATGTGTGTGTGTGTGTATATATATATATATATATATATATATATATATACACATATATATATAATATATGTATATTCTTTTCCAGTATGGTTTCATACACAATACTGAATATAGTTCCCTGTGCTATATACAGCAGGACCTTGTTGTATATAATAGTTTGTATCTGCTAATCCCAAACTCCTAATTTATCCCTCCCTCCCTCCCTCCCTTTCCCCTTAGTAACCATAAGTTTTTTTCTATGTCTGTGAGTCTGTTTCTGTTTTGTAGACAAGTTCATTTGTATCATATTTTAGATTCCACATATAAGTGATACCATATGGTATTTGTCTTTCTCTTTCTGACTTACTTTACTTAGTATGATAATCTCTAGGTCCATCCATGCCTTTTAAATGTTGTTGTCCTCCTCTACAATGAGAGAAGTGCTTCTCAACCAGGGACAATTTGGCAATATCCGGACACAGTGTTCACTGTCACCTGTAGGGGTATGTTACTAACATCTAGTGAGCAGAGACTAAGGGTGCTTCTAAACATACTACAATGCAGAGGACAGCCCCACAACAGAGGATTATCTGCACTTAAATGTCAATAGTGATGAAGTTGGGACACCTTGAATTAGAAGAATATAATGTTTGAGTGCTTGGGATCAATTTTGACTAATACAAAGTAGATAAGAAAGACAAGCACTTGTGTGTGAAGTGACCTTCAATTTTTGTTCAATTAATAGAGCAGTAACTGTAAATGTTTTAGCCACTGTGGAGAAGACTTGAGTATAGGTGATGCTTCTCATTCATTTCCATATCCACAAAATGTAGTATTTTAAGTACTGAAAAGTTTGTTCAATGTTTGAAATAGCCTGAGGACATGGAAATTAGAGGAGTTAATTTACCAAAATGACCATCATTTCATTAAATGTCTTAATCTAAAAGATAAGTAATAAAAGGGACTAATATCAACTTCATGGTTTTCAAATTTTTAATAGTGGACAGTAAATTCACTGAAAGAAGCAGGCTCAATATTTGTAAAATAAACTTATTCATAAATCAACAAATCACATCTTCCAGAAGTATTAGCCCTGATGTTTTCTCTTTTCATGCTCACGAGGAGGAGCAAGGAGAGAACGCCCTTAGTAACAAGTTGTTTTCAAGCACACTTCAACCTTGGGTTTTGCTTCATATAAGAATAGGAAAAGATATATTCTTGTGAACCTTGTGTTAGATGATGGGTACGTGGTGATTAAATTATGATTGCCCTGAATTCAGTAATGCTGTTTATCAAGCTCTACAGTAAGAGAAAAGAGCTCTTTGAATTGAAATGGATTTTATTTCAATTTCATAACACCTCACATAGAATAAGAAGGATGAGAACAGTGAGAAGAAATTCCATTTCTCATTATCTCAGTGATTACCAGCTGCTAATGTTTTATTTTACCAAATTAGATACTTTATTAAATACATAAGGAAAACCAAGGAAAAAGTAACATGAAAAATGTACAATTATGTACCATGCTTATTATTTCTGTAAAACGTGTCAACTTGGTTTCATATGTTTAAAAAATAAAGAGTTAATGCTTGGAATGTTCTAACATCTAAAAGGCCTTATTTCATGCTTAGCTAATTATTTTGACAGGGGTCTAACTGATGTGTGCTTTTCCATGCAAATGAGTTTGTGGCAAACAGGATGACTGCCATCTACATCAACACTCCATAACTAATACTTATCTCCACAGAGAGATGAAGTAGTGAAAGCAATTAGAATTCAGTGACAGTGTTTTTTTTCCTCTGCATTTGATTACTGTATGGAATGTTCATCTAGTATAAGGGCTGCAAACAGTTCCACCAGTTATCTCCCTGTTGGAACTACAGGTTCATCTGTCATCTATGTGTGTGTAAGTCTGTTGTTATTTATTCCCTCTGGAACATCTACTCTATTTGACACATAGTCCTCTTTAGATCTCCAAGTAAATTGTTCCAATTTGATTATTTTTTATGAACCCTTTTTCTTTCCTTTCTTCATTGGTTTTTTTTTTTTTTGGCTTTTTGAGCCCTTTTTTAATTAAAGTATAGTCAGTACAATGTGTCAGTTTCTGGTGTATAGCACAATGTTTCAGTCACACACAGACATATATTTATTTTCATATTCTTTTTCATTATAGGTTACTACAAGATATTGAATACAGTTTCCTATGCTATACAGAAGAAATTTGGGTCTTATCTATTTTATGTATAGTAGTTAGTATTTGCAAATCTCTGGTTTTTAATTGTTCTTATACATGCTGTAAACCCTTGGTCCTTAGTTCTTAATTTCTATGAGAGATATCATTCCTGGGCTATCTTATCTTGAAATCTTGACATAGAATTCAATTTTCCTCTTTTACATATTCAAACTGGTTTATTTTTAGTTTTCCTTAGTAATGTTTTTGTTTCCTTTTCTTATCCTTCTTCTGCTACTCTGTTATATACACTTATAAATTTGTGCCAAGGATTCTGAATTTTCATGTTTTCCTTTTTATCTCTGCCTTCATTTTGAGTGTATTTCATTTATCACCTCAAGAAAAATTTTCAGAAACCTGACTTTCATTGTATTATCTCTTGGCTCAAAGTCATCAGTTGATTCCGTATTTCTGTGGATAAATTCCTGCCTACTTGAGGTGTTTGATATTATCCATAATCCTTCTAATTTATCTCTCTTATTTGATCCTTGTTAGTCCTCAGCATGTTTTGCAAAAATTGTTTACCAAATGTGTTCCTTTCACTTCATTCAGGCTTCCCTAGGCTTGGAATAGTCTTTTTTTGGTCCATTGAATTTAACTGATTATAACCTATCTTCCAGTGTCCAGCTCAGTTCACACTATATCTCTACATTCAAGTCTTAGGATAATTCCTCCTTGGAATAAAGAGGATAAGTTATTTGGGTGATACTCCTCAGACTCTTTACAGAGTCTGATATAAATTTTTAGGTTTTTTGTTTCACTATAGTGATGACTTTTGGACACATATATATATATGCACATACATACATATATATCATGTATATGTAAATATATTTATGTATCTACTTAGAATATGATTTATGGAGATTAATTTAAACAGAGCTTATGAATTAGGAAAACTATATAGAAAAAATAAAATTAAAGCAAAAATTTAGTTTGTTTTTGTGATGGTTAATTTTATATGTCAACTTGACTGGGCTGTGTGGTGTCCATATATTTGGCCAAATATTATTTTGAATGTTTCTGTGAGGGTGAATTTGGATGAGATTTATGTTTAAATCAGTGAACTGAGTAAAGCAGCTTCTCTCCCTAGCATGAGTAGGCCTCATTCAATCAGTTTAAGTCCTAAATAGAACAAATAGGCTAACCCTTCCCCCAAGAAAGGAAGGATTTGTCCTTCCTGACTACCTTTGAATGGGAACATTGACCTTTTTCTTGTCTTCAGACTTGAACTGAAGCATTGGCTCTTTCTGGGTCTCAAACCTGCTGGCCTTTTGTCAGGAAATACATGATCAGATTTCCTGGTTCTTGGGGCTTTGGACTTATATTGCAAGGAAGCTGTTGGCTCTCCTGTGTCTCCAGTTTGCCGACTTGCCCTGTAGATCTGGGGACTTGCCTTCATCTACAATTGCATGAGCCAATTCCTTTTAATAAATCTCTTTCTATCTTACCTATATGTCTTATATGTCTGTCTGTCTATCTATCTATCATCATCATCATCATTATCATCATCTGTCATCTATCATCTATATCTTTCTGGTTCTATTTCTCTGGAGAACCCTGACTAATATAGATTAATCTTGCCTGTCTTTACATGGCTATTTCCTAACCTATGAATAGGGTCAGAGGAAAATGATAAAGACAGGACCCTGGACTTACCCACTAGGGCAGAACAGGCTCTAGGAAGACTAAAGAAGCAGCAGGTTCTAACCCTTGTTTTTTTTACTTATTGGCTATGGGACCTTGAGTAAATCATTTAAGATCTCTGAGTTTTTCATGTGCAAAATAATGATACATCTGCCTCTGATCTCAGGTTGTGTTGTAAAAGATATTTAATATGCCCACACTTTAATGACTGTTAAATATTAACAAATAAGTACTATTGCTATTACTATTTTTAATAAAGACATTTTACCCATTACACTACATAAATGAGACTTCATAAAACCCTAAATGGTCATATCTGCCAATGGCATGTCAGAATTCTGACAAAAGTACAGAAATAATCTCATTCCTATTTATCATAGTTACTATAGGGAAAGTTTGAAAAATATTTCAAGGCCAAACTTTCTAGTAGCTACATGGATTAACATAGTATGTCAGATTGCATTTGGCAAGTTCTGAACTAGGCTGGGATATATTACATATGAGGAAACAGATCAGCGAACCAACATATTTTAGGTTAAAATTCTCACTGAAACCATAATTTAACTAAAGCTTGGTACATAGAGGGAAAAACAAAATGAAAAACACACAAGCATAGTACTATGTGTTTTCTTTACAACAAAATTGAAAAGTACTAATGCATTGCTGGTTTTAGTGCAATAATTGCATGCACCAGATATTTTAAAGTGTTCACAAAGTACCATATGGCTTATCTGTTCAGCTGCAGTGAAAATGTGGATTTTTAAGAATAAAAATTAGTTTGAAAAGCAGCAGGCAACAGTAGTCTCGAATCCCCTGTCTGCCCGTAAAGTGGAGAAACCATCTGCACTATGTGCATGCTGATGACCTTGGATTAATTCTAGCAATGTCATTACCCAATTAGTTGAGGAAGGAAAGATACTTGGGAATTACAATTACAGATCCATTAAAATTGTGCAGTGCTTTTATTCTCAAATATTTATTAAATCACATCTGTCTGCTAATCATTATATGATGGTTTTTTTCACCTAAAGGAGACTCAGTTTGATAAAGCAGTGAGCCAGCCCTGAATAATATAATTATGCTACTTGAGCACACTTCAAGTATCTCTGTTCTGAAAAAAATAGTAACGGTATCTCCTTTTTAATCTCGTGACTTCTTAGGTGGTAATGCCTCCATTGGTTGGAATAATCTCCTCAGTTATAATAAACTATTTTAACCAAAGAAAAATTATAAATATACATGCCAAATTATTTAGTAATTTTGTGTTTTCCTGCTCTACTTGTTCTTATTTTACAGAGACCCTGCTGTGCCTCTAGAGATCATGTTAAAGAAACTAATCATTCTTGCACAATAAGCACATTTTAATTTTTGTTTGTAATTGTTTCTTTTAAATGAAAAATTTAAGTTTTATAGTGGTCTTAAAACAGAAATTTTCTGTGTAGCTATCATTTCTCACCATTTAATTTGAGAAGGCTTTTGACAAGCATGTAATTTGCACAGAATATCTTGTATGTAGAAGAAAATATATATTTGTGGAATTTATATACACAATGTAGATAAATATAAAATTAAGACTATATACAAGTGCAAAACAAGGTTAATTATACTCTGATTAGAAAGACAATACTAAAATTAAACTGTAAAAAATCTTGTGGTTTAACATCATACAGAATAATTGCCCAGCTATTGTCATTAGGCTGTATTTATGAATTTTATAGAAACATTTTCTCTCATGTTATACTATTATTAGAAGAGATAGATGATTGGCATACATTTCTTAATGCTTATATTTGGCTCTAGTCTATGATTACTTCTAGCTGAAGAGCAAGAGTGGCTTTAAAACACAAGTATTCTTGAATTTATTCACTCAAGATGTATTAATGCATGACTACTCATTGCAATCACAGTCCTACACATTGTGGATACAGCTGAGAACAACACAGAAGAGAAACAAAGAAGGAGAAGCAAAAAGACTGGTATTCCAGAGGACAAGTGAAGAAATAGTTTAAGAAAGAGGAAATAATAAACTTATCCAGTGGTGTTGATAGGCCTGGTACAGTGGGCACTGAGGATTGACTGTGGGACTTAACACAGAGAAAGTTACTGGTGACCTTGACAACAAAGAAGTTAAGGTGGCAGGTGATGACTGGAGAGAGTTCAAGAGAGAATCGAAGATCAGAAAGTAGAAGCAAGGAGTATTGACAACTCTTTTGAAGATTTTATTGTGAGGAGAGTGTCTTGGCGGATTCTGGCTGCTATAACAAAGAAACATGGACTAGGTGGCTTATACACAACAGGAATATATTTCTCACAGTTTTGGAGGCTAAAAGTCTGAGGTCAGGGTACCAGGATGATCAAATTCTGGTAAGAATTCTTTCCTAGTTGTAGACACAACTAGTGTTTAAAATTGTGTCACCACAATTTTAAAGACAATTGTCTTTTTTCTTTAATATTACATACTATGATCAGAATTTAACAAGCATTACTATCAATGCTCCCTTGTGTATAAAGTTTTCTTCTTCTTGTTTTTGGCATCTTTAAAATTTTGTCTCATGTTTGGTTTTCTGCAGTTTGACTGTGATGTGACTAAATGTGGGTTTATGCATATTTATAAAGATTGGAATTCTCTGAGCTTCTTGGATCTATAAGTTATATGCTTTTTGAATATTTCTTCAAGTTTCATTATTTTTTATTTTCAATTCTTTCTCCTCTAATGGATTCATAATTACTTACATTTGCTTTAATTTTTTCAATTTTGTATCTTTCTTCTTGGTATATTAGATAAATTCCCTTCTACTATCTTTACATTTTCTCTCTCTCTATTTGCAAAGTTCAGTATTCTCTGAAGCCTATAAATCTTTACGTTCAGATATTGTACTTCCTGTCCTAGAACTTCATTAGTTTCTTTTTATAGTTCCCATTTATCTGTTGATATATCAGTTGCATTATTATCACCAGATTTTACTTTAATTCCTTGAACATTTTATGTTAGCTGCTTTAAAGTCCTTATTAATCTAATCTCTGTGCTATCTGGCTCTGTTTCTGTGTGCTGCTTCTCCTGGCTACAGATTCGATTTTCCTGTGCAAGTTTATTAATTTTTTACTGGAATCTGGATAATTCAGAGTCATTGGTTCCTGTTATCTCCCTCTTAAAATTTTGTGTTCTAGATGATTAACTTGAAATCTTGGAGAATTTGTTGTATGATTTCTTAGAGCAGGTCTGTATTTGTTTTGCCTTTAGTCCCAAAGTGAACTTCTTAGACCTGAGAAAAAGGCATGGACACTCTTAGATTTCGTGGGAAAACCCAATATGTTTACAAAAATCTAAAATGTACCAAATTTTGTTTTCCTTGTGCTGTTAGCAACATACTGCATTCTGCTGGGCTTCTTAAAGTCTTCCTCATGCCTGCATAGATTTATATACAAGCTTTGGGGCTTCCCCTCCTTGTGTCCTCTTTCAGCTCGTCTTTTCCTTCAAATCCCAGCAGTCTGGAAGCCCCAAACTTTGTCTTGTGATACCTCAATCTAAAAAGTCTGTGGGTTTTTTCTGAAGTTTTAGTTAACTCCATGACCTTCAGATGTGGGGATACCTTAAGGGGAAAATCTGTATAAACATGTATCTAATCCATTGTGGTTTATTTCTTTCAAGAGTCAAATTCTCTGGAATGTCTGTCTAATTTTGGTCACTTAACAATGCCTTTTATGCTTTATCCAGAGGTTATATGTACTTGTTATCTGCACAAAAGTAAGTCCAGTAAAAACTACTCTACCAATACTAGTATCTTTTTTAATAATAGTAGTATCTATATTTTCATTAGTATTTACTAGCACACGCTAAAACTTAAAAATTTGATCTTTAAACTAGTATATATTACATGGAAATTTTATTTAAAAATATGAGGTGCTATCTAGTATACATTGAGATATTTTGGACTATATTAAATATGCTAAGTTGTTAAAGGTAAATACATTTTTATTTAAGTTAATCAAGCAAGTACACCATTAGGAGAAACTAGTGATTTATAATTGAGTTGATTTTTCTTTCAAGTATTCATTTGTGAAAGCTAAAATGACTTTTCAACTTTAATTATTTAAATAAGACTGTCAGTTACAACAGGAAATAAAAGTTGACTGAGAACTCATAAAATATGAAATAGATGTTGTCTCTGATTACAGAGGCTAAGCAAAATAAAGCTAGATGAGGGAAGTGAAATCTGTGACTAAAAATACATGGTGATAAGCAAAAATAGCCTTGAAAGCTTCATAAACCAGCAAGAAAGGAGAATTTCAAAATTACAATTGTGAGGAAATTTTGAAGTGGATATATTTGTTAACATGAAGTACTCTTTATAGTCATCAATGGTGGTATATCAAATAATTTTTTACATTTTATTTTCATTCTAAGTAATTTAGCCCCAGAGTTTTAAACTAAAGTTATTTTGGTCTTCTAAATATTCCAGGGTTTTCGTTTCAGCAGTTCCTGATATTTCTTTTTCTGTTGGTTTCAGTAACTCTTTCCAAGTCCCCCTTTAGTAGGTATAGTCTATTTTCAGATTGTATTTGCTGACTACCCACGGTAGATCTTTTTTCATTCTGAGCTGAAGAAACTGATCTAAGCTCCCAACCTCACTGACAGGATCAACTGAATAATATTATTTTTCTTATTTTATAAAGTGAGGTTGCAAAGCATAACTGTACCTTCACAGTTTGTTGTTGAATGGAAACATTGAATGAGTCCTAATCTTGCACATCGTGTCCTTAGCATTGCACCAATATACCAACAGTCACCTCCAGCTGAGCTTGGAAATGTGAGCACCTCACAGCAAGCAATGTTTACCTTTCACTGCTGTGACGTTCACTCTTTACCCAAAGCTTTACGGCAACACAAGTTACAAGTATAAAATACAACTCTTCCATCGATTTTTCCCCCTACATTGTGTCTGCTTTGCCATTTTGACAGCCAAAGTCCCACAAAACATTTAAAGGGAAGAACTTCAAAGGATTTCAGGGGAGCTGTGTTCCCCTTCTCTTTCTTGAGGCAGTTTTTACTTTACGTCTGGAGCTTTGGATATTTGTATTCGGTAAAATTCTGGCACACATTATTTTCTAAGTTGTATTCTGTCGCATGCTGTTATTAGACTCTTCTATACTAAGCAGGAAGAAAAGAGTTCCTGGCTCTTTCTGGTATAGTATTAACCTTTTATTACTTAAGTACTCACATGTCTGAGTAGAGCAGCCAAAGTTCATAGCTGTTATATTTCCAGATCACACATGTATTCAATTTTTACATCCAACAGTTGGAATCAGAGCAGAAAAAAAGAAGAAGAAGAAGAAGATACTAGGGATGTTTTCAGGGTCAGTGCAGGACTGGTAATGATTTCTTGAAGAAAAAGTAGTGTTTGGATACTAGGTGCATTTTTTTCTTTTTTTTGCATGTTGAAATTTGTTGAAGAAAACTAACATGGAACTAAGTCCAGATTTTTATTCAACAAACATACATTTCATGTCTAGTAAGTGCCAGGGACTTACTAGATACTGAATAAAAAATTGAACATCCCTAAAAATATTAATTTCCAATACAATTTACAAGTTTGAGTCACAGAGTAAGAAAAAATCCTTTACTTTTATTCTGACTAGACACATCCACTGCCTTTAGTCCACAAGGATTTGTTGCCCTGAGCAGCAGAGATGAAGGTTGCAATGTTTGGAACACCTCCCATCCACTTTTAGCCTTTCAGCTTATCGAAGAATATGCTTGTTCATCTGAGTTTGTTCTTGAATTTTATATACAGGAATATCATATTTTTAAATTCATTTAATCCATTTTTTCTGTTTCTCTAAGGTCTTTTAAAGCTTTTTTGTCTTTTACATGTACAGCATAGGGAGTCATAATGTGAGGGAGTGAGGGGTGTAGAATATGCCTAAAACTAGGAAACTTAAGTTAATTCATTTTCCCTTGAAACTGACTCTGCAATAAGTCACCAGGAAACAGTAAATTCCTCAATGAAATCTTTAAGCATTAGGTCAGAACACAAAGAAACTGAGAGTTTTTAAGCATATGACTGAGTTCCCAATGTCAAAAAAATGAAATAAAACAACAACAAAAAAATAGGTTGAAAAGTCACTATCCCCAAACTAGGGGGCAAAAAATAAGTTTAATCCCAAGAACATATCAGAACTATTTTTCTTAATGTATGTCAAAAATAATTCCTTTTCTTCCCGAACAAATACATTAGCTATGCAACCCATTACTTAAACAATTTGAAAGCAGCTCACAATAGATAAGGAAATGGAAATGGGTGCATAATCTCATCCAGAGGAGAAACCCACAGTGTAACTCTTCTAATTTCACATCACATTTCATAGAAAAGACACAACAGAAGAATTATAATCATATCACTGCCCCTTTACTTTGGCCTGTACTTTACATAAACCTCAACAAATTGATTTTGCTACCATCAGTTCAGGGCTTCCAACAGATAATTTTATGGTGTAAATTTTATTAATGTTCTTCTTAAAATAAGAATTAAACAAGAGTTGACTAGAATTGGGATTATGCACAGCAGGGTTTTTAGAAAATAAAAGGTGATTTTTAGCTCTATATCTTCATCAGTTAAAAAACAAAACAAAACAGAACCCAGAAGAGACAGAAATGTTTTGACTAGAGCAATGGTAATCGAAATTTCTGCTTTTAGGACTCTTTTATTGTGTTAAGAAATTGTTGAGTGCTACAGAAGAGCTTTTATTCATATGAGTTATATCTATCGATATTTATTATGATGGAAATTAAAATCAAATTTCAAAGCATGAATAGTAGTAAATTCACTATAGTGTGCACATTTTAAAAAATTAAATAACTAATTTTCAAAATAAAAGTAATTCATGATAGAATAATATTTTTAAAATATTTTTGCAAATCTCTTTGCTCTCTGGTATAATAGAGGACACATGGATTGTTCTATATGTCTCTGGATTCACCCTACTATATTATTTTGGTTGCTGAACATGAAAATCTAGCTTTACACAGATAATGTCATTGAAGGAGAAAATATTTCAATAACTTTTTCACATATTTTGGAATATTCTTCTTTAATTCTACATCAGAACTCAACATGTAGTAATTTCTTAGGCAAATAATAAAGAATTAATAAAGTACATTAAACAATATCAATGAGCTTTTTAAACAGTGTTACCTTAAAGTAACTCTTGCACTTTGAGTATATCACTTCTCTGTGCGTTATTTTGTTATATCATACATTGGCCATTTGGGAAGTATTTGTTCACTGAGTTGTGGAATCTTCCAATTTTTGGCATATTATTAAATCAAATGTCAAAATATCATCTTTATTATTATTACCTCTTACTGTCTCTGAAAGTTCTTTACCTATTAGGAACTTTTACATTCATGGGAGTGGGTAGGCATTTTCAAATAGATTCAAATTTTCCTTGAAGCCTGGCAACACACCCATCACTTGCTTTCCTTAGCATGACAGACTCACTTTGTTCATTTTTAAAGAAATGTCTGCCAGAGACCCAAGTCTCAATACCCATAGTTTGTGTATCAGACATCCTTTCAAATAACAATGTGTTCCATGAAAAAACGTGCTTGCTTTTGGTTCAGTCACATAAGTAAATGAATTTTCATGCAAGTTTTCTGTGAGATAGCCATTGTACTTTAGTAGAAATGCTTCATGTGTATTTCTTGTAGGCATTGCACAGAAAATTTAAAAGATAGGTACTCAAGAATTGAGATTTAATAAAATCAATATATTTACTGCTTTCCCAAGGACATTCTCAGTTGAAATTTGCAATTGTTTTCATTGCAAGTGCATGGTAAGAAAGAATGCATAACTGCTTCTACAGATTTAAGTTATTCCTTTGATTTGTGCTAGGATCCTACAAGTTTTACCTACTTTGCTTTTCCACATGATTGTAATGTCAACATATTGAAGTGATAAATAATGTCTTAATATTATCATGAAACAGTTTGATCTTACCTACTTCCTGAATAAGTGTTAGGAATACCTAGGGTTCTCAAATCGTACATTGAGAACTGCTGGGCTAGAGCAGGAAAACAGAAAAATAGAGAGCTGAATCATCTTTTTATTCTGAAAACTAGTGTTGATGGCTTTGAGAATAATTGGGAAGTAAGGCTAAAAGACATGTGATTTGGATTTGCTATCCTTCTAGCTAATAAGGAACCAGTTCTGTGTATTCCTGGAATTGAAAATGTCAACAGGAAATTAACCTGCTTCCTGAAGAGCCTGAACTCTTTCTGAAATATTTTCTTCATGAATCTTCCTCAGTAAGAGTTGCTCTAACAATAAATACAGACTCTGTTAATTGATACGTATCCAAAAAGATTAGTGGCTACTTTTCCCATTGGAAGTTCTCTTGAGTTTCTCTTTCTGATTTCTGTATCTTGGAAATCTAAATACAAATATCTTAACCAGCATTTATATGCCAGACATTAAGGGGTTGAATGGGCAACGATTAAAATTAAACTCTATGTGCTTCAATGTTGTTTTGCTATAAAAACGGTGATCATACATGCCAGGATGTTCAGAAGCCTGGTTTATGCCTGATTATGATATAACCATTAAGAGCATCCCCTTCTATTCTCAAAGCTGTTTCAGAGGGTATGATTAATTATATGGTCATCTTACCTCTAAGAGATCCCTGTAATTATTTCACACATGCCCATCACTTTAGACTCTTCTGTTTCTTTCTATTAACTTCCATGGGACATTCATTTCAGTAGAATTTGTGATAGGCCAATTGTGATCATCATAATATCAGAAGTATAATTTCTGAAATAAATAGGACATAAAACAGACGTGTTTCTTTTAATATTGAGTAGTTCTCTCAATGAATTAAACCTGGCATAATGTTTAATAGAAAGAACCTGCAAAATCAATCAAGACATTTTTAGAGATTGATAAAGTAGGCATATGTCTTGAATCGTCAGAACACAGCAGAACATGCTCGGTCAGTTATTACTATAACAATGCTATGAAGCAAACAACCCCAATATTCAGTGGATTACAAAAACAAGTACTTATTTCACTTGCTCAGAGTTTTGTGGGTCAATAGGGTGGACGACCCTACTCTAATCTGCTGATCTGCTGGGTTGGTTTACAAATTAAAGACTGGATCAGACCGTTCCATATGTTCCTTATTCTTTGTTGAGCAGTGAATACCTGGGATGTGTTCTTCACATGAGTTATAGCAGGAATCAAGAACCAAGCTAAATCAAGCAAGTGTAGTTTAGTCTTCCAATGAACCCACTAAACTTCATTGGCCAAGCAAGTTGTACGGTCAAGACTTACCTCACTGGGGCAGGAAAGCATGTGTTAGCTATAGTGGGATGGTACTGCAAAACTATGTGGCAGAGGCTGTGGATATAAACTATAGTGCAGAAAAGTGAATAATCCATTCTTCCTTTTACCCCAAAGTAACTGAGGAGAATTGAGTATAGTTATGTGGCTGTCTCATAAGAATTGAAGTTGGCAAGCTGCCAAAGGACATGGTGCTAAGGACTGAGGAAAAGCATCCCTAGTGTCACTAGTCCTTTATTATAGGTTGAATTGTTCCCCTAAAAGATATGTTTATGTCTTAATCCCTGGTACCTGAGAATATGATCTTATTTGGAAATTGGGTCTTTGCAGATGTGATGCAGTTAAGCTGAAGTCATTAGGGTGGGCCCTAATCGAGTATAACTGGTGTTTGTCTTTATAAGAAGCAGAAAATGCCATATGGAAACAGAGACAAAGTGGGGCCATGTGACAACAGAAGCAGAGATCGAAATGCCGCAGGGGCAAGCCAAGAAATGCTAAGCATTGTTGCAGATCACCAAAAGCTAGGAAGAGGCAAGGAAGATTCTCCTCCCCTACAGTTTCAGAGGGAGCCTGGCCTTGTCAACACCTTGATTTTGGACTTTGAGCCTCCAGAAATGTGGGACAATTTCTGTTGTTTTAAGCCATGCCGTTGGTGGCAGTTTGTTACAGCATTCCTAGGAAAACAACATACCCTGTAAAACCCAGCTCCATGGTATAGCCTGATAAGAAGGTAACTGTATTGTGCAGGCCTGGAGATAGTGTTCCTGCGGTGCTGTTCAGGTGAAACAGAGAAACGGCAGTTCTGGTCCCCAAAGAACTTGGAGTGAGTCTGAGACAAGCAGCAACGAGTTAAGATGCCTGGCAGGGGAGAAAATCTCCTTGAACTGCTAGGGCTGCCTTAATCAAAAAGGTCTCCTTGACCCTGAATGCAGTGGGGGATAATTGGTGACTAAATAACTGGAACTTGTGGCCGAGTAGCTAAAGTGATGAGTAGAGTTGGTGTCTGTGACATAGCAACATTTCAATAATTGTTAAAAGTGCTAATAATAATTGTTAAAAGTACTACCAGATGCATTAAAGAAACCTTTCCAAGCCCTGTCTTCCCTTTCCACCTCTCAGTAGTTGCCAGGATGCAAAGGGCACTATGGATAACTGGCATTTCTTCAAACAGATTTTTTTAGAGAGTTTGTTTTTTGACCAATTTTATACCCTCTACACACTCTTGTTTGTATTTATCCTGACAATGGGTACAAGAGAAAACTTTTACATTTATATTATTCCTACTGATATGCTTTAAGACTCATTACAAATCTAATTTTTAATTTTTACATTTAGAATTAATGTATACCTTCATGCCAGTTTGTGAATGGCAGGTCAGTCATGGTACCACTTACAAAATTTCTTCCTCAGATAATATGATTCATAAAATCATTTTTTGCAGGAGACTTTTTAAAGAAATGAGACTCTAAGCCAAGACAGGAAACACTGAGAAAAAAATGTATGCACAAGAATAATACAATTTTATCATTGGGTCACTTTGGTTCACTATTGAAAGACTCATTTAGATCACCAGTCAAGAGCTGGTGGTGTTTTATACTTAATGTTTACATTTAAATTAATATAAATTAAATAAGAATAACTTAAGTAATGTTAATTATAAAAAATGTTGTTATTCCTACCATCAACATAGTTTAATAGTATTCATAACTGGAATCTTAAAGTTCAAGGGAAGGAGAGTGGCAAACATGTGGTGCTTAGGAAGGTCAGATTATTTTCCTAAAAACCAGATGTCAGTTGAGAATGACTTAAGGAAGTTTTCTTCTGTAGAGACTTTTTTCCCTTATATTTAATCTATGTTTTAATTTGGGGTAAAAAATGACCTATGGTTGATGGAAGACTTCCTCTGCATTGTCTTATTTGATCCTTACAAAAATCTTGGAGAGAATAATATTAATATTCCTAATTTTGGAGGATAAACTAAGGTACAGGGAGTCTAGGACACTTTGTCAGGATCACATTGGCATCTAGTGACAGGACTGGTATTAAAATTCATGTTTTATTCATTCACTTTTCATTCATTTTTTTAATGGAGATATTTACTAAGGAGGACTAATGTGCTTCTACCCTCTTTACAGTGACTTCTAATTTAGATTGAGATAAATATTTTGTTTGGGAGTGTGGATTGTTATATATGGAATTTTGAGAAAAGCAATATATTGATTTTTATTAAAACATATCTCCAGTTAGAGAGCAAGTTAGTGGGGGAGGGAGACAGGGAGAGAGAGAGGGCGTGCGCGAGAGAATATGAAAGAGAGAGAGAGAGGGAGGGAGGGAGAGAGAGAGAGAGAAAGAAAGAAAGAATAGCCCAAAGAAGATACATGAGATGATTCCTTAAATCCTACTGGGGAAAATAGAAACACTTCCCAGCAAGAACCAGTAGGCATTGCCACTACATTACTACCCAATTGAAGAGATATAAATCACGAGGAGTACTCTTCCAAATGAAACAGCATCACAGACCATTTCATCTCTATAATCCACATATGCCCCTGGGAAATAAATAGGAAAAATTTGAGATTCTCCTCTCTGAATTTCTTTCCCCTGGATCTTAGCCCTATAATTTTTCACTATTTTTTTTTAAAACTTCCAAGAGCTTTCAAGAAGATACATGCTCTGGTTCTCTGGTTGTTTTGTTCTTTTTGTTGCTGTTATTTTTTTAAAATGTTGTCTTTTATTTCTTTCCTTGGGCCATCTGCAGTTTCTGACCAAAAGCACCTCAAAGACTTGTTACAAATTACCCAAACTACCTAGTCTGCCTTACTGAAGCAAAATTCTTTCTTATTGTTTTAAACCTCCTTTATCAATAATTTACTAAAAACTCAAAATAAGGTTTTATGAGTGCAACTCATATTAAATAACTATGTTTCACTGATACTAATATTCTCTCAAAGTACCTACTTTTGGAAAGTAATGCATTGTCGCTTTTGGTTATAGAAAAAATGCAATTTGATGACAGATTGGGTGTGTTGGTGGGGTTTGGGGTAGAGGTGATAAAAATGTGTTCTGTGACTATTATGAACCATTAGTTGACTACATTGTTTCCTGTTTCAAGAACAGGCTCATCTTTGTACCTTATAAACGTCAAAGTTTTATCTCACCTAACACTTATATGAAAGAGTCCCCAAATGTATTATGTGGAAATAGTCACTTTATTTAGTGCACAGTACTTTGTTTTTAATCATCTTTTATTTATTTTATTTATTTTAAATCCCACTGTATTATAATTAGATAAAAATGTGTCTTAAGGCAAGAAAATATGTCTTACCCATCTTTATGACCACATTGCTTAAAAAGCCCTATTCTGTTAAATGAATAAATGAATGATGAATGGATACATACAAGAAGACTGTTGGTGTGCAGATTGTTCTAATCTTATAATCAGACTCTAAAATCAAAACTTCATACATTTCTGCTTTGAATGTCTGTTTTTTAAATTTATCAAAAATTACTTTGATCTTTTTCTGGTTACACATATAAATAATAAATATTCCTATTCAACAGTTTTTTGAGAAAAATCTTTGTTCCAAACTACATGTGATAGAAATATTAGAAGCCTTTTTTCCACTCTCTGTTAGAGTAATCAAAGATTTATAACTCAACTCTTGTTTTGATAAGAAATCTGAGTAATAAGAGAAGAATTTCACACAGGAAAAATGGCAAATCTAGCAATAACATACTACACACTATTTAGTATATACTTTTATGTAATTGTTAAAAGTATGGATTTTGAAGTCAGACAGATGTGAGTTCATAATTTAGCTTTGGAATTCCTTTACGGAAGTTGTCCAACTGTGTAAGTCTACCTTTTCCTGTCTGCAAAAATGGATTAATATTAGTGCCTATCACATTTGGCTGTTGTCAGGATTAAAGTCAATATACAGATAACATTCTTAGTAGAGCTCCAGCATAATGTAAACATGTAATAGGTATTAGTATTTAAAAATTTAAAAATTTCCAGGTCTATTTCTTCCTCAGTAAGCTCCCAGTCTAGTTTGAAAATCTACCAAATATATGAGAGGCCCAAATGGTTTAAAGCATTCCTGCTGTTCTTTCTTTTTTGTGTTTTCAGTTTACGCTGATGATAGCCAAGATCCTAAGTGTTGTCGTTGACACTCATCAATCTGCTATCAGTGTTTTCCTATGGTTAGAAAATATTTATGGATCCAATTATATCAGCTCTTCATTGACTCACGATTAGCAAAAGTGTTTCAAAGCTTACAGTTTAAAAACTACTATGAGATCAAAATGAGTGAAAATGTTCTTGCAAATTATCAGATTTCAGTGCAAGTGTTATAAAATGAAACACTACTTCAGTTCTCCTTTCATGTGTTCTTTAGCAATTTTTTAAGAGATTATTCTTCCTTGAGTTTTGTGATAAACATCAGTCTGACAAACATTCAAGGAACCCTATTTCCATTTAAAGCTTATTACTATAAACATACTGATAAGCTTTTAGCAAAAACTGCATTTGTATGCTATTGCTATAGTAAATATGAAAATATCTTGTTCTATATTGAGGTATAGTTTTTCTATTCTAAACCAGTAGTTTTTTGGAAAACCATATGATCTTTTTCTTTAGTGCCAGAAAGTGCAGTGGAAGGAAGAAAACTATTGTCTTTGAAGATAGTATGCAATCTTAAATGGTGAATGATACTCACTCAGTTTACTAAGCTAACTGTTGATACATTTTGCAGCTGACTCATCCTGGCAGGACCATACAAGAAGCATAACTATTCAAAATCATACATTTGATAGAACAATTTAAGATAGACAACCAACAACATCTGTTCTAAAAATATTCCTGGCTAAAATCTTATCCTCCATGCTTTGTGGTGCAGAATTTAAGAAATTCAGTTATGCATGTGGTTGCTTGAACAGACCTAAACATTTTTCCGTCTTTAGAAAATTAAAATTGACCCTGGCTAGCATATATTCTTTCAGAGGTGGGATGGTCCCTCTCTTGGGCAAGAATATAAGTTATGTTTATCAAGTTGCATAACAAAAGTTTGTCTTGGCCTGGCATGCATATGTTCTGTTTTCAGCTGGGTGCGCACAGTGTGTACATTCCAGAAGCTTACAAGATAGTTTAATCCTATTCGTCTTCTCTCAAAACATGACTGATGTTATAATTGATATTCATGAAGAGGTATGCATAACATCGAAATATGGTTGTGAGATAGTTTGTAAAAAAGTAAGATAAAATTCTATGATCATAAATGTGTAATTCAAATAAATGAAACTGTGTATAGAAAGAGAAAAGCCATAAAACATCCTTAATACATCTAAATGTAGACATATTTAAATGCTTGAAATTAAATATTTTTATGGAAATGGACAACATAAATGAGTCACAAATAAAGTGACTAATAAAGTCAGTATGAATAATATAACAAGAATTCCTTATAATCAATGAGGAATAAATTAACCCTAAAAGAAAATATATAATTGATATATAATTTTAAATAAGTGAAATTACTTTACCAGTAAAATATATAAAAATTTGTTCAGTCTTACTAAATGTCAAGCAAATAAAAGTTAAAATAATAACATAATACAATTTTCACCAGTAAAGCCAGAGGAAAAAAAGACAGTAACATCCATTGGCTGATGATGCTGTTTACAGAAATAAATATGTTCACACACGTCAACTGGGAGTGTAAATTGCTATAATTTTTCTGTGAAACAATTTGCTAGGATTGAGGTTCTAGATCTGGTGACAAGACTTTGTCACTACACTTCCCCCTCCAATGGCAAAGTAGGTGAGTAAAAAAATTTTTATACATATGTCTGTTACTCTGGAATTTTTAACACCTTCCTGCAATTTCAATGGTCTATGCTATTAATATCTTTAAATTTTTAAAAATATATGCACATTTTACCCATAAATTCTCCTTGGTGGATGTTTTTTAATTTTAAAAATCTTGATCATTTTTGTGTTTGCGTGTATATGTATGTATGTTTATACATTCACATTCTTAACTACATTTGTACAAGGATTTTACTGCAAATTGTTCATGGAAGCAAAAATGAGAAAATATCCATGTTATATGATGTCTACCAATTGAATAATTGTATAAATGTAGGCATGCATATATATATATGTGTATATATATATATTTGTGTGTATCTTTGTAAATAATATAACCCTTGTAGGAATGTCAAGGGCCAATTTAAAAGTATTGAATCTCTTTATATTTATCTATATATAGATTGATTATGCCAACATCTATATACAAATATAGATGTACATATGCATACAATAGAGATTATATAAAGAAATTAACCTATTATGTATGTGTTATTGACATCATCCCTTATATTTAAACTCTTATATATTCCTCTTTATTATATATCATTTTTTAAAATTACATGTTACATGTATTTTAATTATATATTTATATAACTGATAAGAAAAAGATGTAGTATAACTTGAAAGAATGTCAATAAACAATTTAAAAACAATGGAACCTCTATTTCTTAATCTGTATATTATGCTGATATGTACACAGCTCATATATGTAGCATACACACATATATGTGTATATATATATAAAAGTATATGATGGCTCTGATTACACATAAAACATAAACCAGTCCTTAAGTATTTTTTGCATTTTTTAATTTAGTTAATAGATAGATCTCTATTGCTGTCAAATAGGTTAACAAAAGTATGGTGCATATATATATTTACAAATACACATCTTCACAGTTAATTCAGTTGTATCTGAGTGGATTGATTAAACTTAAAAGTCGTCTGGTTCATTATTTTGGTAAACTGTAGCTGATACAGCTTGTTTTTAAACACTGGTGGCTCAAGGTCAGGTCCTGACATGGAATGTCAAGTTTAATTTCCCAAAGGGATTCTAGCACTGGACTGCAAATCTCTTGATTGATAGATGTTGCACTACTGTCCCATTTAGAAAAATGTAGGAGAGTTTAAATATTGCCTTAAAACAATTATATGCTTTAAACATTATTTTAAGCTATGAAATATTTTAAACATTCATAATAAAAGTACAGAGAATGATACAATAATATTTTGACTCTCTGTAGAACCATTGCATAGTCATTCTAATTTGAACTGTGGGAGATAATCCCTGGTTGGTTCTCTCACTCCTGCACATCTCTGAGCAGTGGTACTGTCTTTGTGCTGGACAATCTTTTTAAGCATATTTTTACAGCAGGAAGTCTTGAAAGACTTCATTCTTCATCTCTTTCTACCATGTTTGCATTTCCATTTGGTTCTTTCTTACAGGTTCCATTTCTCTTTTGAAATTGCCTATCTGATGCTACACGTTGTTCATTTTTCCTTTAGAGCATTTAACATTTTAATTATAGCTATTTAAAATTCCCTATGCAATAATTCCAGCATCTGTGGTATACATGTATCCGGTTCTGATGATTGATTTGTCTCTTAGGAGTAATTTTTTTCCTTGCTATTTAATATTTCTCATAAATTTTTGCTGAAAGCTAGACATCATTTATAGGACAGAGAGAAGTGAAGGACATAGACGTTGCATCTGGAAATGTTTTCCTTTTGTTGTTGGGCAGGGTGTGATACAATCTAATTTTGAAGTTGAGTTAGGTTTGAGGTTTATTGCTTGCATCATTATTCTCCTACAGTACATCACTGGCTTCAAATACCTCTAGTGATACCTTGTGTTTGGTATGGGAGATGGTTTGCTAGATTTGGTTTTCTGATGATTGCTCTCCTTTTAGCTTTAAGTTTCCTCATTTGACTAGGGCTCAGAGAAGATCTGTCTTTCACAAGTTACTTTATACTCAGTATTTGATAAAAGAAGGAGAACTTGTGAGGCATTCTCTGTTGTTCAAATGAAGCCTCTGTTTCAGATAACTTCTGTATTTTAGGAACTTGGGGTGTAGGCTAGTGGTTCTGATTCTTTCTGGGCATACTTCTGAACCCAGCATGTATTTCTTCCTTTCCTCTAGATTTTGAATTTTTTCCCTCTTTCATCCCACAGTTGCATTGAAATTTGACTCATGCAGTATGGGCAACGGTGTTTGTTACCCCTCCTTCCACATGTTAAAAGCTTTTGTTTTATAGAGAAGACAAGGGAGAAATATCTAGATGAGTTTCTTGTTATAAGTCCACTTTTATATTGTAAAGGTCAAAATGTTTCCTTAGAAGCCCCTTGTTCACATTTTTCCTTAATAATTATTGGGAACAAGAAGAAAATCAACAATTTGATAATATTTCTGGTGGAAAGAGTAGACATATTAGTCATGGACTTGAGCTCTGCTACCAGTGAGGTAATTCATGCCCTGTCATTTCTACACATCAACCTTATAATTTCTAAATTATTTTGGGACTTCCTTTTTAATAAGAATGCCACAGCATGAACCGAAGCATGGCTGTCTCTTGAAATTATGTATTAACTGTGATTATTATTATTAGTAGTATTAGTCATTATGACCTCATTATATAGCTGTAATGCCTGAATAGATCTTGTTATAGATGTGGCATAATGATAATTACACTGTTTTGAATATCATACTGTAAGTGTCATCTTTAGCTCTGATTAAATGCTCAGTGGCAGTTTTAGACTTATAATATTTATTGTGGTTCTATGAACTTAACCTTTTGCCTAACAGGAAAGAAACATTAAATCTCCCCAAATACTCCTTTCTTTGGCAGATCTTAAATGTGAAAATGGATTTCATCTAATTCTCACCCATCTGATAAAGATCCATATCCAAAGTTACTAAAGACAATGGCAAATTATTGTACTCTTTCTATCAAATCTTGTAGAAAACAAAGAGAACAAAAAGTACTTTGCAATACTGTAAGATATGAAGTTGAGAAATATTGGTCAACAGAACTGATTTTATCAATCAATGACAATATTACTTATTTGTTTTTATTAAAGGTTGCTTAATTTTTCTGTCAATTGACATACTATCTCCCAATTACAGTTAGATTTGTTTTATGCCTTCCAAACATTAGCAGTTAGTATCACTTTATCAATAACCAAATATTCAAACCAGATCCCAATGGTTAGGTCCACATCTGGATTGTTAGGGTGACCAGGAACTCTTACTTGTTTGCTTTCATTTTTAATCTTGGTTATATCTCCAAATAGAAAAGAGCTAAGAGGCTCCTGCTGCCCCGACAAAGAAACTAACAGCAAACAGACTCCAGTTTTGTTGTTGTTGTATGTGTGTGTGTGTTTGTGTATGTGTGGTGGTGGGGGGCATACGAACTGAAGTATTGTACTTTTTTCAAGGCATACGTGGAGTCAGAACCAGGTTTAAGGCTGAGAAGGTACTATAACCAGAAAACAGCATTGTCTCTATATGGGAAGTGGAGGAATGCTATTTCCCTTTAGGAAATGAAAATCAATATCCTTTGTCTCTACTTTCCATTGTTTCTTCTCATCCACAAGGACTCTTTTTTCAGGATCTATTGGATCTCTGATTTTTCTCTTCCTTTCATACTATAGTATTAGAAGTGGAAATTTAGACCGATTCAACCAATATTTTATTAATAAATTAGAGGATTCTAACTTGTAGATTCTCTCAAATATGCTAGCTTTCTTCACTCAGAAATACTGATGGCTTCTTATTCATGTTACTGTCATAGCTATTGAAAGTACTGCATTCATAATGAGAAAACCCCCCTTCTTTTCACAGTGTATCTTTTACTGAGACAGTGAAGCATGGCTCCTAGAATGGCACCTTTCAGGACTTTACTGACGAGTCTTTGCAATCTCACACTTAAAGGTAAGGACTATTACTTCTGCTTAAATTTATTCTCTAAGGCTAAGCTCCCTTGATTTGGGGCTAGGGTCTCTTTGGGAAAAGTCTCAGTTGGGTGTGATGTAGTATATAACACCTCTTTTGGAAAAAATAGATCCAGTAAAAGTGTATTTGGATATAGAATTTCTTTTGACAGCCTCAGTAGTTAGTCTGTATCTGTTCTATATATATATATATATACACACACACACACACATACAGTTTCTTAGAAGCAAATTTGCTAACTTCAATTATGCCTTAACCCATCTTCTTGAGTAACCTGCTTTATTCCCTTAGTACCACTTTCTCTAGCAGCATGGGCTAGTTCAGTACTTTTCAAAGTCTTTACACATTAAGACTTTTCTTTTATACTGGAAAATAATTTTGAATAAAATTGTATATAAGAAGAATTGTTCTTTTATGCCACTGAATGAGATTTTACATAATACAAAAATACTGTGACTATACTAATACTGTATAACTGGCCTATGGCATTAATCAAGATGATACCTAAACATATTTTAAAATTATAGCACATACATGTGTGAGAAGACTTTCACTCTACAGACAATACTTGGTACACTATAAGGATGTGCAACACTCCCTTGAATAATGCTGAAACCTTCCAGAAGTGTGGAGCACAGAGACTGCTGATGGAAGCAGGACTTATTTTTCAATGGCTAATAATTCTATTCTGCATTTTCTCTTCTGCACAATGGAGAACCTTGCATCTACACTAAACATTTCACAAAATGTTATGAGGATCACATGACATACTATATACTCAATAATAGAAAACTTAAGGAAAATTCCATGAAAGAGTAAGCAAACTTCTTTATACTCTGAATTCATTTTGTAAAATATTTTGTACCGAGTCACTTGCACTGTTTGATGTTGATGATGAAAAATACATTGTGGGATAGCCAATGAAGGTGGAACATTATTATTTTAGAGATATTCAGAAGCAGTAAAGATCTGTTCAATATGTAGTTTTCTACTATTGATGCTGAGCCAAATGCAAAGATCCTTCTGGAAGTCAATGAGAGTTCTGAACGCAAGCCAGAGCAAGATGAGAAAAATAAAGTAAAATGAGGAACTGGCCTGAAGTCAAGTTTTTAAAAAATGAAAGTAAAACCCTCCGATATGTTCCCCTAATGGTGGATAATTGTATATTGTATTTTAGATGGTTTTCAAAGTGCCTTATTCATTCATTAGTCAGTGCACTCTGTAACCTTAGAATGAGATCAGAGTATTGAAAGACTTGTCTTTTAAGTTCAATTAACTTTAGTGTGGGAACACGGGTACCATTGAGAGAGTTAATCCACTGCTTTTCATGGAACTTATATGAGAGGGAAGAGGAGTATTAATAAAAGGAATGCATGAGTTACATTTCAACTTCTTTTTCCTATTCTAAAATATTTTCTATGGTGGACATTAGGGGAAAAATTCCCTTTCTTACCATCAAAAATTCTATTTTCCAACTGTTTTTGCTCTTGAAACCTTGAACTCCTAATATAAGATTATAAGAAAAAGACCTAAAGTCTACAGCACTGAACTTTAATTTCAACAACACTTTTAGTGTTTGAGGTTATTACAATAAGGTGGAGATAATATAGGGACACAGGCTGATTTCAATTTTCAATTCTGTTAACACTGTAGAACTATTTAAAATTATTTCACACTTGTTATACGTACTTTTCAGGATGACATCATATACAAAATTAAGTTCTCGATTCACATTTTTAAATTGTTTTTCAGTAAGAGAGTCATTTTATCATTATCCATGAGTTACAGGAGTAGAGACGTTGACTTTAGTTTGTCTGTGGTTCCCAGGAGCATGGAAGACATCAGTTACTCTTCCTGGCTAACTTCAGGCATGGTATAAAGAGCTAAAAAGCATGGCACACTCTGGAGGAAAAATCTAAATTAAGAAAAGCTATTCACATGGAAAATAAAATAAGATATAGAGTAAAATTTTAATATAGAAGGAGAAAAGAGAGAGATAATCATGAAAACTATTTCTTAAAAACTGTGTAGGATAGAAAATATTTCTCTTCATTTCATAATGGGTGGGAGATGTAGATAATATATTGGAAGGGTATTCAGAGCTAAGATTGTGACTACTTCAGTGTACATAATCCAATCAATAAGTATTAATTGCTTTAAACTATTAAAGTAATAGAGATAAACAGTTTAAATTATATATTCACTGTTAGCAAATCAAGTGAAATATAAGTGAAAAAAGCTAATTGTCAAGTTTTACATTGATATTTTTCTTAGAAAACTAAGGTATATTCACTATTGAAAATTTGAAGAAAGTGGATAAGATTAAAAAAGAATAATATTTGTGGTCCTCACCTTAATATACCTTACCTGGAGAGGACCACAGTTCACATTTTAGTGTATTTCCTTCTGTTATTTCTAAGCATATGTACTATATATACACATTTCTGCCTTGTTCTTTGCACTTAACACATTTTGATGTGTTTTAATAAAATTGTTCAATTATCTTAAGATTCTTTGGCACATTTTTTATTGACATTGGGTGTCTGTAACACAAAAGCACTTATCTGTAATTTGTAAAAGTTAATTTAGACTTTGATTTCGTTGTGTATTAACAACAACCCTTTGAAATAGATAAGCCAGAAATTATCTCCATATTTTTCAGAACTAAGACCTAAGGAATTCTAACTGCCAAGATGGTTGGATCTAAGTCTCCAAAATCTTGGTTGTATGCTTTTTCCTCAACATTATGAGATACATTTGATTATTAAGGCTCTCTGGATGGGATCCAGGTGGGACATACCTTATATCGAAAAAATATAATGTCAGAGGTTCAAATATGGATTCATACTTTTGAATGGAATTGATATAATGAGAAAGAAAAGGATTTTGGCTTAACATGCAATCATGTGTTTCCAAAGTCTATAAATCCTAAGTGTGTTTTGGTCTGTTTTAAAAACAGCGATCAAATACTAATAAAATGTTTTGAACAACAGGAGCCAAAAAAGTTATTGACAGTTTTTCAGTGTTGACATTGTTCCAAGCAATTTACTCTCCTTGGCAGAACACAGGAAGCAGTTCTACTCTTTAGTGACGAGCTAATATTTTAAACATACATCGCAACCTTTTTCTTAACCCAAATGAAAATGGAAATAACTACAATTTGAAATAGGGACAGAGTATGGAAGAGCTAATTAAACTTTGGACAGAAAACTCATAAAACTGTGGTTTAGAAGAGAGTAAGCAGGTTATCCACATTTAGCACACATTTCATATTAAAAAAATTATTTAAGGAAACATACCATCTGTCATGATGCCACAGATGCAGAAGATATGAACTTCAAATGCTGAAAATAGATGGGACTTATGCAAAATTTTTTGTATTATTTTTAAATAATTAGTTGATAACATAATTGCAGTGTGCTAAAATTATCTGTAATCTTTATTTTTAAAGATAAATATTAGTGATTTGAGTAAGGCAGTTAAGAAGGTGAATTAATTATTGCTTTGTTCCTGTCAGTGTAGTGTGTCTTTCTTAGTATAGATCATAGAAACACAAGAGTTTTAGCACGTAGTTGCACTGAGAAGTAAGAATAATTATTGAAGGATAAAAGGAACAACTAGTGTCAGGATAGTAGAGGAACATACAATAGTCAGTGTTTGTAAGTTACATAGGATTATGTCTTTTTCACAGAGGTATTCTAATATCTATTACATGTCTGGGTCAATAAATATTTGTTGGTTGAATGAATGAGTGCATGTATTCTTATCTTTTTTATTGTAGTATATAGTCAGTTTACAATGTTGTGTCAATTTCTGTTGTGCAGCAAAGGTTGCAGTCATACATGTACATACATATATTCATTTTCATATTCTTTTTCATTATAGGTTACTACAGGATACTGAATATAGTTCCCTGTGCTATACAGAAGGAACTTGTTTTTTGTCCATTTTATATATAGTAGTTAGTATCTGTAAATCTCAAATTCCCAATTTATCCCTTCCCACCCTCTATTCCCCAGTAGCCATAAGTTTTTTTCTATGTCTGTGAATCTGTCTGCTTTGTAAATAAGTTCATCTGTGTCTTTTTTTTTTGGTTTGTTTTAGATTCCACATATAAGTGATATCATATAGTATTTTTCTTTCTCTTTCTGGATTATTTCACTTAGAATGACAATCTCCAGGTCCATCCATGTTGCTGCAAATGACATTATTTTATTTTTTATGGCTGAGTAGTATTCCATTGTATAACTGTACCACAACTTCTTTATCCAGTCATCTGTTGATGGACATTTAGGTTGTTTCCATGTCTTGGCTATTGTTTATAGTGTTGCTATGAACATTGGGGTACGTGTATCTTTTTGAATTAGAATTCCCTCCAAATATATGCCCAGGAGTGAGATTGGTGGATCATTTGGTGAGTCTATTTTTAGTTCTTTGAGGAATCTCCACACTGTTTTCCATAATGGCCACACAAAACTACATTCCCACTAACAGTGTATGAGGGTTCCCTTTTCTCCACAACCTCCCCAGCATTTATTGTTTGTTGATTTTTGAATGATGGCCATTCTAATTGGTGTGAGGTGATATCTCACTGTAGTTTTGCTTTGCATTTCTCTGATAATTAGTGATAACTGAGCATTTTTCAATGAATGCATGTATTGATGCATTAATTCTATATTCCAAAAATTCCTAAGAGTCTGAATTGATAGTGCTTGCTACTAGTTTTGATCTGCATCAGGCATTTTCTTTTTTTGTTTCTTTCTTTATTTTTTCCCCCTATATTCAGGGAAGAAGCACACATTTAGAGAATAACCTAAATTGATCAGGATAAATTCTTTTGGTAAGAAATGGAAGGGGAAGTTGGAGTAAGAAAGAGGGTGAAGTAATAAATGGGGTACAGTAGGGAAATAACTACTGTGAAAGCATGTAGAGACAAACTGCTAAACTAACCCACTACCCATGTTTATATGGTTTTCTTTTTCAAAATTAGTATGGTCTCCCAAAATTTATCTATGTGCTGAGTCACTGACACAATGCAGAGTATTATTTTTCCTTAAAAAGTCTAAAAACTATGCTATCATTTTAATAGCCAGGATCTGCTTGTCTCAATGACATTATTGAGAATATTGAATGCCAAAGATTTCTTTCAAGATTCTATAACAATACAGGTACAGTAAGTAGTTTTGAGAGAAGAAAAAATATTGTTCATTCCTTGCCTGCAAGCTGATTCTGTAATTCTTGGTGGTGATGCTACTACTGTTTCAAAGAAGCAAACAAGAAACACTGGGCACAAAAGATCAAGTGAGAATGCAACTCTCCTGTATGTAATGTACTTTAAGAGAGTGTTCTTTGAAGAAATCTTTGATATATGAGCACCATCTATTACTTTTTTTTAATACTTTGCCAACTTGATTAGATTTTCTAGCAATAATGTTTCCAAGAATGGTTCTATAAGGAACACTTCATGGAATTGTATCAAGCCAAAGGAGCTATTACATTGGGGACTGGAAAGAGCAAGACTGTGATACATAATTCTGTATATTTGGTGTAAATGATCTGTTTATTGAAGTGTGGCACCTAGTAGATAGTTCTGTTTATCTGTCTGGTATGGACATAGGTGTCCTTTTCATTCTCCAGAGGTTCTGTATCTATTGTGTAACATATTGCATGATTACTTTTGTAAAATTTAAGTAATTTTTAGCCATGATTTTGAGATAACCCAAGAGTAATTAACTGCCACATTTTCCACTGTGAATCCCTAAAAGTTAATTTAATTATTGAGTATTTAGAAGTGAAATGTGAGAGGGAGGAGAAGACTGAAGAGCTGGGTTAAGGAGAGGAGTGAAGAGCTAGGTAGAAGAAAATGAAGTAATGTGCCTCTAACCATGGAGTCCTGAGCTTGGAGTAGTTCTAAGGATCACTGTCTTTATTTTGTATTCTGTGTATTTTGGTATTTACATGAAATTTGGAACTAATAAAAGGGAGACAGTGTTTTCTAGGAAAACAGTCTGCCTGTGTTCAGACTCTAGCTCTACCACTAACTAGTGGTGGGATCTTAGGCAAGTTACTTGTCTGTGTCTCAATTGTACATGTTTAACATGAGATAAATTATGTGTTTGGGGGTTTTGGTGAATATTAAAGAAGATAATCTATATAAAGGAATTGATACAATGTCTAGTCCAGGGTAAGAGATGAATACATACATAATGATAACCATTATTATTGAAAGGGAGGAGAATAATGATTAGATAATTTCTTGGAGGACATTTGATGCAGAGTAGCACAAGTGTCCTAAATGAAGACCAGGGCTGTTTACGGTTATATTTCTGCAAGACCAATGATATATTATGCAAAGTAAAAGCAGTCACCAATATTAAAAAAAAAAAAGTACCATCAGTTATTTTCCCTTTCTACTCAAGAAACTTCAATCAAAGCCCACATCTCTAAACTTAATGTGAATATACCTAGGTGTCAGCTCCATTAGTGGTTTCATAGTTTTCACAAGCAACCTAATGTAATTCTAGAAGAAACATCATTTTGACTCATACTTGAATTTGTGTATCACAGCCAGAGAAATAAATGATATATTAGCCCTTGTGTCATTGTCCTTTGCTGAGAGAGAGAATAAAATATAACTATTATTTCATCGTAATTCAATAGATTAGGTAAACAGAATCTGCATCCTTTTATGCCTCTGAAATTGTTCTATGCACTGGGATGATATCTATCCTCAAGAAAATTGGAATCAACTGATGGAGGCTGGTAGGTAAACATAATATTAACAAATATTGTGAAATATCAATTCAGTTTATCTCTTGGTAATCTAAAAAGCACATTTATTCTTTAAAAAGAGACAGCATTTTATTGGAAAACATTTGAGGCCAGTTAAGTGTGCTCATTTCTCTAACTATCAGAATGAACAATGGGTCAAAGGTAAATTTGAGAAACACTCAGTGTTTTCTACTGGTAAAGCACTATGTTAAGTAGGATCATATCCTTTTAGTGTCTGTTTAGGAAATAGATAAAAATACAATATTTGCTTTTGTTGCAGAGCAAAACATTTAAAATGCTGTAATAAAGATTAACGTGCTATACGAGTAGGCAGAAGATGATTCCCTTTTTTAGTGGTAGATTGGATTATGCTCCTTAGGTGAGATTTTTCACCTTCAAGGAAGAATAGGAGTTCAACTCCTCAGTAGGAGATCAGGTAAGAGAAAAGGGGGACTGCTGTAAAAGAGAACAGCAAGAATAAATGGACAGAGATATAAGAGAACAGAGAGAGTTAAAAAAATTATAGACTATAATACCAATTCATATCCATGAGAATGGCTAAAATAAAAAAGGATAGACAATAATTAGTGCTGGTGAGTACGCAGAGAAATTGGAACCCTCACACAATAGCCAGTGGGGTCAAAAAGTGGTATAGCCACACTGGAAAACGGTTTAGGAATGCCTCAAAATGTTAAACACGGAATTACCATGCTGTGCAATTCTAGCGTAGGTATATACCACAAAGAATATGAAAACAAACATCCACACAATTATGGCAACATTATTCACAATAGTTAAGAACTGGAAGTAACCCACATGTTCATGAACAGTTGAATGGACAGAATATTATTTGGTTATTAAAATGCATCTCTTATTCACACATGCTACAACATGGATGAACTTTGTAAGTATTATGCTAAGTGAAAGAAGTCAGACACAGAAGACCATATCTTGTATGATTCCGTTTACATAAAAATGTGAAGAAGGGCAAATCTAGAGAGACAGACAGTAGCCTAGTAGTTGCTAAGGAGTGAGGAGGGGGTGGTAGCGAGTAAATGGGAAGTGGAATGACTGCCAAAGAGTTTGATGGTTCCTTGCAGGATGATGAAATGTTCTAAAATCAGATCATTTTGATGGTTGCACAAATTTGTGAACATAGTAAAAACCATTGCATTGTATACTTCAAAAGGGTTAATTTTATGATATGTGAATTCTATCTCAATAAAGCTGTATAAAATACAGACTGGTATTGGAGTAAAAAGGGTGACATCTGTATTTTGAGATACATTTGAAAAGTAGGTTACAACCAATTTGTGGAGATTCCATGCAGAGATCCCCAATTTACTTCTGTATTCACTGGGGAACAATTGCAGATTTTAAAAACATGGTGCTAACACTCATACCTAATATGTTGCGAGTGCTTGAAAATTGCCAGGATCTGATCTAAGTGTCTTATGTGAACCAAACCTTAATTCCCTCAATAGTCCTATGGAGTAGGATACATTATTATTATTCCCAGTTCACAGAGGAGGGAATTGAATCCTGGGTGGTTTAAACATATTGGTAATTAGTGGGAGCACCAAGATCTGAACTCCCAATCTTAATAACCTATACAGCAATGTCTTTTGACATTATCAGAATTGCATTTTATGAAGAACACTCTCGTTGGAGTGTTTAGGGTGAATTAGTTTAGTCTCTAGTGGCTATTATGGGTACAAATAAAAGATGTGAGCAACATATGGTGATTGTAGTAGAAAAATTCTATCAGAACAGTTAAATTTGGATTCAGTCTTTGGTGAGGCAAAAACATTTATCTGAAACAGAAATAAAAACTATTCATAAAAGCAGATCTGGCTTGAACTGCAAAAATAAGTCCAGAGTGACCATGACTTAAGTTTACTTCTCTCATAAGCAAAGAATATTTCCAGAGTCAAGATTTCTAAGGAAAGCTTAGTAAATTTAGAAAAAGCTGACTATTAGTGGCCAACTATTAAAGAAAACATGTTTACCATTAAAAATTCATACATATAGGAGGGATCCTATTTTGTATGCTGAACCTAATGCTCCTGGTAATTACAGATCCACCTATTTTTGTTCTACCCTATCCTCTGTGGGTTGTTTTGCATGCTTTTCTTAGTAGGGTGGAAAGCTCATAGCTTTAAACTATGGCTTTGTCATGACACAAATGTTTTCTCAGTCTTTAAAATACTTTGGGGAACTCTTAAAATTGTATCACTGCTTGTTTGAAAAACCAACCTGGTGCTAAATGTTAATGTGCTATTTTACACTGCAGCTTCATGTGTTACAGCCCTTAAATAAACACCCCCGTAGAAACACCAAATCAAGTTGGATTATGGAGAGGCGGTAACTTTTTCTCCAAAGCATAGAGATATAAAATATTAGGTATGTGTCCTAGTTTTCAAGCTGAGAAGATGGTATCAATTATCAAAGAACGCTCTGAGTAAGAACTCAGCAGCCTCAAATTAAAAAACAAAACAAAACTATAGACAACAGCAGTAATAAAGAATGAAAACTTAAGTATTCAATAGTAGAGGAAAAATAGGCAGAACCACCAAAAAATAAACAACAGGCTTGATTGGAGGTGGTGGTCGTCTTAATAAGGCAGAAAAAAATTAAACCAAATAAAAAAAATTTTAATTAAAATTGAAGAGATTTTTTTAGTATTACTTGCAAGCTTTACTTATGACCAAATAGAAAGCCAGAGATGCTTAAAAACTTTTAACTGAGCCGTTCTGTTGTTTGCAGCCCTTAAAATACCTGGGAGAAATCAGTCTTACAAGCCAACTGAAGTGCTTTTTCCTACAATTGAGAATTCCTACAATTCTGTTAGGTTACATTATAACAGTTCATTTATTCAAAAATAGTGTGAATTTTGTGGTAGGCACTGTGATAAACAGTGGTCATGAAGAATTAAAAGGGGCAGCATGTGTCATCTTGTTGCTCAATACCTGATAGGAGTGATCATCTAGTAACTAATGACATCACTGCATCATAACAATAATGAAAGTACGCATGTATTTGTGTGAACACATTAAAAAAAAAACTTAGGAATGAGTTGGGTTTACAAGAGCAAAGGCTTTCAGAAAATAATGACATTAAGGTAAGATTTCAAAGTTATTCAATAGTTACAAGGGTTGTATGAGAGAGACTAGAAAGTTCTAAGAATCTTGGCAGCTTATTTATGCACACAAAAAATAATATGGCAGTTTGAAAATCACAAATACTTTGTGTAATACGATGGGGTAGGTTTATAAGTCACTCAGTTATTAATTCCAAATCAGGTATGCAAAATACAGAATTAAGTGACAGTTTTTAGAAATAAAAATGGTTTTAAATTCCTTAACTTATGGTTGCCAAATATTGTTATTTCCAGAATCAGTTATTTGAATCAGAGTTGAATATGCAAAACTTGACTAGTAGTGTTAACTTTAGAGGAGAATATATATGAATATTCACATTCAAAAAGTGAAGAACTGTTCTGAAGATAAACTTTATACATAATTTGATTTCCGTTTTGGTTTTATTTCTCTTTTGATCCTTTACTCTGAAATGTTTCAACATGAGTATGAAGTCTTTCTCCTCTGGTTAGTTCTTTGTGTCCTGTTCACATCATCCCAAAAAACACAGACACCTGTGTTTCAGAAATGGATGATTTTCATTTTCCATTTTCACTTCAATGTGGGAATGACTTTTTCCTCTAAAAGGGCTTAAGAAACTCTCCCTTCATCCAAGCAGACCCAAAATGCTGAGAGAGCAGACAGAAAACAAAGAGAATGCCCCGACACTGATTAGAGAGAAATTGCCTCATTATGCAGTCAACTCTGGGATGAACAAAATCGTACTTTAAGCAAAGCCTGAGTAAAGATTGAGATTTATTTATAAAAATTCTAAAGGAAGGAAAAGTTGCATCTCACTAAAGACCGGGCCACTTAAAACTTCTAGCAGGAGATTCAAACTGAATGAAAGCTAGTCTCTTAACCATAAACAACTAGTACTAGTTTTTATAAACATAATATACTCATTGGAATATTTATTTTAAGTGAGGCTTATTTGTCTCCAAGTGTGCTGCTTGTTATGATAGCCCCAATTTATAAACTTACCAAAGTAAATCTTCATTGTCTTAGATTTTTTTACTAGAAAGGTCTAAATAAAAGAAAGGTAACAAGTTATGTTATAATATTTAAATGTTGAAGAGATGCTTTGTATATAAAAACTCTTGTGTTCTCATTCTGTTTTTGTCCCTGATAGTGATTTGACCATTAGGTTAGTTTCATTTTGTCAATGAGAAAATATAGGCAAGAAACTAAGAACCACTTATTTAAAATCTATGAAATCATCTGGCTGTATAATTGCATAAAGTAAAAAAAAAATACAAACAAATGTTAAATTCATCCACAAATTGGTAAGAGTAAAATGAACTATTCATATTTGAACTCCGATTAATAAGCAAATGCTTTTCTTTGCTCATTCAGCTTTCATGATCAGAAACTTATTATTATTCCCTTTCCCTCAGAGTATTCTCCAGGACAGTCTCTTGTTCCTTTTTCATTATAATCTTACAAAGATCTGCAGAGATAATGTTATAAAGAAGCATCATATTGAGGGGTTAGAATTTTGGATCTGTGATTATGACATATGGCTAATAATAAACAAAACATGAGATGGACTTGTAAAGGAAACAAGAAGAATGTTTCTTTTCTGCATTTGTTTTCTTTTCTCAGTTTTGAATACTGGGAAGAGGCCAGGATGGGAGAAATGGTCAAGTCTAATGGTCAAAAAATGGAGAAAACCAGAATTTTTGAGAAAGGAACTGGATCCAGATTTTACCAGTTATTTGACCATTATCACCTGCCAACTGTAACTAAAAACGCAAGCATCGAGTGTTATTTAAAAATGGATGATACATGGCTTTATGTAGGTTGACCGAGTTTTTTTCCCCCTTGGCATTGAATGGAGGCTTTACATTGAATAAGTATGATTATTTAGGCTTTACATTCTCTTTTAAATCCAAAGACATGACTCAAGTGTTAATTTAAAAATCTTTTGGATGTTTAGGTTTCTTTCTCATTAAGAGAAAAAAATAGTATTAATTCCTAGTTTATAAAGTACATCTGCATTCTCTGTGATGTCAAATTGCTGTGTTGTCTTATAAAGTATTTTAAATGTCACAAAATAACAGTGATAACAAAGGTCATTGTAATGCTGGATTGTTTTAGTGCAAACCTAACTGAATTATTGGGTTAATTTCTCATGTGAGGGAAATCTTTGAGAGGAGAGTAAAGATGTCTTTTGCTTAACAGTTTATGGCTCTTACCTTTTTTGTTTCTTGGATTAATAGCCTCTTTAATACACAAGTTCAAAATGCTTGCTTAATTTGATAAATAAAGCTGGGCTTTTTACTTTTTTTAGTGAAGTGTTAGAATAAAAAGTAAAATATTAGGAAAAAAAGTAAAATATTAGGAAGTAAAACATAATTTAAATGTTTTGGTAGGGTAATTCCTCATCTCAACCCAAGTGCAGAACAACCCCCAACTTCCCTATATGTACTAAGATGGCTGTTGGGTCCGGGGTGTGTCTGGATGACTCAACAGTAAGTTGAGCAGAAGGTCAAGACCCAGTGACAACGATAAGCCGGGCTCTCCAGGGAGGGCACAAGAAAGAGACACAAATGAGAAGGAGGATAAATAACAGAAATGCTAATATGGTCAAAGTATGTTCATCTTCACGAGTTTCTTCAGTCTCATTAAATATCTTCCTGATATCTAGGTAATTCTGAATTCATCTTTAGGAATAATAAGTTGTCTTATACAGAAAAGCAGCAATGAATTCTATTGTAATTCCACCACAATATTTATTTCCCTCCAGCAAGTGCTCTCAGTGTCCATTTGTCCAAATTACTCTAACTGATGCTCATAATAAAATTATATTGTGAAAAATTAAGAGTGAATAGACTCCAAATCAGAAACAAGTGCACAAAGCAGTGCAGGGTTATTGGTTTTCTAAATATCAGGGTAATATGCTAATTACATTATGCATTCTTATGAATCCAATTATTGGTTACCACTCTTAGCTCTTATTTTACTTGGAAAAATTTTAAAGATATACTTGCCTAAGAATGTTATGAATTGACTGGTGATTACTAAATGAAATAAAAAAGCTGGTGAGACAAGTCAAAAATGAGAAAGTAATTTTAAAGTAGCACTTAGAAAATGTCTTTTTTATATTTAAACTATAGTTAAACTAATTACAATAATTTGAAATTCTCAGTGTTTTTCTCTTCATCAGGTGGAGAATTTTAGAAAATAAAGTCTATTAATTTGTGTTGGCACATTAATAGGTATTCCTGTTTGATGAAATATATATATTTCTTATTTCTCTTTTATAGGCAATTACTCTTCAATTGTTGCTTGTGCTTTTAATCATATTGTTCAGCAATTGATACTCTAAATTTCAAGTGTCTTTAGTGTCCCTACAGCTGCTTTGAAACCTTCTAGCCAGCCACTAAACCTCTTTAAGCTTCATTTTCTTTATCTGAAGTGGAATTGAAATCTTAAGTCTTTGGTAAAGATTACAGACAACATGTGTACCGTACATTACCTATCCTAATGATTGTCATGTAGTAATCTGCACAATAAATATGTATATGAAATACTGTTATTTAAATAAATTTATTATTATATTTCAAGGAAAAAATAAAATATTTTTTAAGTTGAGAGAGAAGTTGGAGGACAAGATATTTTGTTCATCTGCCACGGCAAGTTTTGTTTTTCTAGTAAATGATGTTAAATACAGCATAATAATGGTAGACATCATAGAAAAATTCTTCTTCGCATAAAAGATGAATTAATTGACTTTGGGTTTGGGTTAGCTTAATTTTTAAATTATTTATTTGTTTTATGTTTAAATTTTTTTCTCCTGAGTAAGATAAATGATTTATCTGTCTGCCTTCGCTTATTCAGTGACTCCTTTGATTAACAACACATATTTCTGAGATAACAAGAATAGGAGTTCTTTGTATGTTAGCCATTGAAAACAGCAAAGAAGATAAAGGAATAGTTATGGGAAGAGCCTCCCTAAATTAGCACGATGCAGTAAGCATTAGAAGCTCAATAACATGGAACATGATTGAGTTTATTAGTAGCCCTGTGACTTAACAAGGTTATTTTATAACAAGCCATTGTTATTTTGCTGTGTTTCACAGTCTTTCTTGAGTGTGGCATATGCAAATACAATCAGAGGGGAAAAATGCTGTAACTTATGGCAATGTGTATTATTTAATTAACGATGCCTCCAGGTAGCCCAATTAAATATGGCACACCTGAGGGGCCTGACTGATAAATCCAGAATCAGTACAGTCTATGAAGCAGAGGAACCTCCAGAAGACATAACAAAAACTAATAGCAGTTATTTCCCACTTTACATGAGCACAACATCCATCACAAGGAGAGGAAACAGCCTTTGAGGCCTTTTTAATGAACTGTCTTGGGGAAAAATATCTGATCCACAGTTACATGGCGAAAAGGCTACAACAAAACATGTTGTGTTTCTCCTTTGGTTACATCGCAAGATAATGTCACAAAGACATGGCTTTGAGACTGTTTAGCTGATATCATTGTCTCTTAAACACAAAACCTGAATTTGAGGACAATAAGAAAGAGCACGGGTACACAATGAGAGATTTTTACAATCATGTTTTAAAGTTATTCCACAGTAGCTCTGGCAGCATAAAAAATACTTTTTTGAAAAGAAAAATCAAATAACAAAGATCCAAATGCCCAGAAAAACAAAAGAAGAAAAATATAAAATTATATTCAGTAGTGTTACCAATTTACATGGGTTTCAATAGAGGTTCATGCATAATGACATTAACAGGTATTGACAGATCCATGGTGCCATTCAGCAGCTTCTAAGGAGCATCATGGGAGCCATGAAGATACAGCACTAATTTCCCTGCATCTGTTTTCTTTTTGAAGGATTCCAAATCATATACTTTGTCTTTTGCAAGTGTTCTCTCATTAGGTTGAAGTTTGTATTTCCCAAGGGTTTTGATAAATCTGCTTGATGTATATTTTAAATATTCATATTGTAGGGTTTACACTTCTTGGTACTCACTTAAAGAGTAACTTCAGTTTTGCATTTCAAATTGTACTTTTGCTTTCACTTTCAGCATCTTAATATCTTGAAAAAGAAATAAAATATTCTTTCTTAAACAATTGGCTAAATCAAGAGTCAATCTACTTGTACTGAGTCTCCACTAAATTATCTCTATGCAATATGTAATTTTAACATTCTTTGCATTTCTAGGAAATAGAAGAATTTGGGATATAAACCAAATAAGTCAGTAAATAGGGAAATTTTAAAAGATAGGATTATGTTGAGTGGTAAGTCTTAGATTGCATTTTAACATTTTAAACATTTGGTTCATGTTGATTTTATTTAAAATATCTTTCCTTAGGAATTTATCTAGATATTTGATGCATAACACATCATGAGAGATTAACGAGACATTTCAAAATTCAATTAAAATCTACTTAAGCTCATTAGTTGCTGTAAAATATTAACACAATATTGTAACAGCATTGCAATTACTACAATGTTAACATTAACTATTGTAGTAGTCAACTTACAAGCTAATAAAATATTAAGGTTATAATTGTATTCATTTTAGAGTTTTGGTCTTACCCAATTAACTTTGATTCATTTTTTTGAAGGAGTAAGGGTGGATTGGGGAGTGAACTGAGATGTTAGCAAATTCAAATTACATTTATTCCTTTTACAACATCCTTAATGCTTGTATTCTTATATTTCTTTCTCACAATAATTCAACTTTATTTCAACCGTCTATCTCATATCATAAGTATCTAATTGTATTATTTTTCTTGTGAGGGGAAGGTAATTAGCTTTATTTACTTATTTTTAGAGGAGGTACTAGGGATTGAACCCAGGACCCTGTGCACACTAAGCATGTGCTCTACTACTTGAGCTATATGCTCTCCATCCCTTCTAATTGTCTCTTACTATCTTGTTTAAGTCCCTTCCCTTCACTTTTTATAGGGGTCCTCAATGTTTTATTTTATTTACTTTTTTACTTATTTTATTGACATATAGTCAGTTACAATGTGTCAGTTTCCAATGTACAGCATAACATCTCATTCATTCATATATATATATATATATATATATTTGTTTTCATATTCTTTTTCATTAAAGGTTATTATAAGATATTGAATATAGTTCCCTGTGCTATACAGAAGAAATTTGGTATTTATCTGTTTTTGTATATAGTGGTTAACATTTCCAAATCTCAAACTCCCAAATTTAGCCTTTCCCACCCACTTTCCCTTGGTAACCATAAGATTGTTTACTATGTCTGAGAGTCTGTTTCTGTTTTGTAGATGAGTCCGTTAGTGTCCTCTTTTTTCTTTTCTTTTTTTTGCTTCCACATGTGAGTGATATCATATGGTATTTTTCTTTCTCTTTCTGTCTTTCTTCACCTAGAATGACAATCTCCAGTTCCATCCATGTTGCTGCAAACAACATTATTTTATTTCTTTTTTATGACTGAGTAGTATTCCATTGTATAAATATACCACAACTTCTTTATCCAGTCATCTGTCGATGGACATTTAAGTTGTTTCCATGTCTTGTCTATTGTAAATACTGTGCTATGAACATTAGGGTGCATGTAACTTCTTGAATTAGAGTTACTCCAGATACATGCCCAGGAGAGGGATTGCTGGTCAGAATGACCATCATTAAAAAGTCCACAAATGATAAATGCTGGAGAGTATGTGGAGAAAAGGGAACCCCTCTACTCTGCTGATGGGTGTGTAGTTTGGTGCAGCCATTATGGAAAACAGTATGGAGATTCCTCAAAAGACTAAAAATAGACTTACCATATGACCCTTCACTCTTGATATGTGTCAGCCGTATTCCTCAAGTTGCACTGTAGCTTTTGTTATTCCTGATACATTTTTTTTTCCATTCCCAGAGGCAGGATATGTTTTCCGTTCACTCCTGTTGCTATTGTACTCCATTTACTGATGCTCAGCAACACTGTTTAGCAAATATTTTACCCTCTGTCTCTTTGAAATGAATTCTCTAGGCCTGAAAAAGTAATTCATGTACCCGAGGCACTTTTAAAAACAGAGGCCGTTTGAAGGAATCTACCAAGTGGACCTGAGAAATAACACAAATTCTGCCTTTTGTTCAGTAGCTTTTAACTCTATGTTGTCTAATATAATAACAAATAGCCACATGTGGCTATTGAGAACTTGGAATGAAAAATAAAATGAAAAAATGAAATTAAATATAGTTGAACTATATCCAATAACAATATTATCTGAATTGTGATGTGCTGGAAGTATAAAATACATATTGGATATTGAGGACTTAGTATGAGAAAATGTAAAATTTTTCACTTTTTTCCTTTTGCCTTTTTAACATAGTGAAACTTAAAATGACTTATGTGGCTCACGTTATACTACTCTCAGATAGTGCTATCCTGACTAAATGCAGGTCACACCTTATTTTAAATAAAGAAAATTTTTAGAATGATTATTTACTACTAATACTTTCCATAAATGAAATATTTAGAATAATGAAAATATTTAATTACAATCATAGAATATTTTAGTATCACATATTCTATATATTTTTATAGTTAAATCCAAATCTCAGAAGCCATTCTGCTAATATAGAACCCTTCTCTTCAATTATAGAAATTTTTTTTTCTGAGGGAAAGAATAAACTTTATTAACAAATACCAACATGGAAAGAAAATTTGGAAGAGAAGATCTAAATAGATAAGTTGACAGAGAGAAGAAAAATGATGTGTATAAATTGCACTTCACAAAGCATATTCTTATGTACTATCCTACTAAAATTTTACAGTGACCCTAAATATTGGTTAAACATTATTTAAAAAAAAGATTTTTGTGTGCAACGTGTGGGTGTGTATACATATGTGTTAGTTGGTCAGGTAGCTACTAATTTTTTTTTAAATTCATAAACATAAAGTAAAAAACAAAGGGTAACAAGTGGGGTAAACTATTTGGGGAGACAGTTCTCTGGGTCACTCAAATTTCTGCATGTCTCGTGAGCAGAGACATTGCCAGCTTTTATCCCCAGATGACCTTTTCAAGTATGTTAGGGTAGCCATAAACTTAGAAGATAAAGGTAGTGTCTTCCTTTAGAGCAGACAGTACGTTTGTTTACTGTGCCGGATAATGGAGGTAATATCTCCCTCTGAGGAGAAGGTTAGGCATGTTTCCTTGCAACCCATTATGTTATAAAATATCAGGGTTCCCTAAGTCTGAGGTACCACATCTGTGGCATAAACTTATTTTGCATGCAGCATCCCCATTGGCTGTTTCATGTTGCCACATGGACTTGACAGGCAAGAGGAACTGATGTAGATATGAAGCCAGCGCTGTCTGCTGTGTTGTGAGTAATAAAATACTTTGTCTCTGACCCAGAAATCTCATGTCTTCTGCCACCATTCATGAAATTGTGGCAGGCTAACTTGTGAGCTTGCAAATAGAGTAATATCTCAGACCCTATAAAGCCCTAGAGAAATGGATATGTTCAAGAATAAAAGTTGGTTGGAAATAGTTTTTAAGCTCAGGAAAGAATAATGATGGCAAAAAGTTAGGGGCCAAGTGGTTATTGAGGATAGGGCATGAAATGGGGAAAGGATATCTATATGACTTATGATTATATAAAGATAATTTCATCAAAAAATGAACAGTTTTACTCTATTTGACATTACTTAATTTTTATAATTTAAGTCACATAAAAAAGTAATTCTACTTCGGTGGGTAAAAACTGGTTACTTCAAATAGCAATAAAGTTATTGTTCTAACTCCAAGGACAGACATAGTTGATATAAAACATACTATTCAAACAGGAAATGAGAAAGTCATGATTATAATTCTTAAGTCTCCTCTGGGTAAAAATAAACAGAATTGGTGATATATATAAATCAGTTACCCAGGCTGGTCAGTCGTTTGTGGAGTAAGTCAGTTTTACCTGGATTTTGGGTGGGTAGGGGTACCCCAGCTGAGACTTTTAATGCATTCATTTCACGTTAACTAAGCACCTACAATCTTCTGCCAGTCGTATACTAGAAATGTACAATAATTTGTAATATTTTACTGCAAAACTTGTTAAAAACAAAGACAAACCACGCTTGTAACGTTCTCTTCAGTTGGCATTAAAGGTATAAAAACTTGCCCTACGTTAAATGGCAAGCAACTTCCCTTGCCTAGAATGCTGTTAAATCTTCTATTACAAGTCAATAACATGACTAAACAGTCAATTCATCTTACTTCTGAGTTTATGAACTTTATCTTCTATTTTTTAAAACCACCTTTCCATATTACACTTAAGTAACAACTGGCTTATTAGCTAACTAACACTGACTGTATAATACTGGTTCTTAAGACTACTTATCGTCCTTCCTGAACGTGAGTAAGGTATAACACATACATGAAAGTGTTTCATTATTGTTGGCTCTAAAGATTTGGAAAGGCAGGAAGGAGAATGTTGAGGGTGTATACCTGCATTTCTGGGGCTTGTGGAGAGGATATACTCCCCACCCCCTTTTTCAGTTTTGTTATGTAGAATTATTATAGTTCGACTGCACATACACATTATATTGCATGTAAATACATATATACAGCATACTGCACATTTTTTTTAGTTTTAATGTATGTACTAATTGTTTCTAAGAACAGTTCAGATCTTTAGCTTTTTAAACTTACATAGTTATCAAAGGAATAAAGCCAACTACAAAATAAGAATTGACAGAATGTGGTAATCCAATCATAAAGGACAGTCAAATGTGCTTATACATATTCAAGAAATCAAAATAATAGTTCATTTGTGTCCTTATTATTATTGTTATTATTTTTAGATTTCTTATAGAAATAATGTCATATAGCATTTTTCTTTCTCTTTCCAGCCCACTTTACTTAGAATGACAATCTTCAGGTCCATCCATATTGCTGCAAATGGCATTATTTTATTCCTTTTATGGCTTTTATTCTTTATCCATTGTATATATGTACTGCATCTTCTTTATCCAGTCATCTGTGGATGGACATTTGGGTTGTTTCCATGTCTTGGCTATCATAAATAGTGCTGCTGTGAACATTGGGATGCATATGTCTTTTTGAATTTTATTTTTCTCTGGATATATGCCTAGGAGTGGGATTGTTGGATCACATAGTAAGTCTGTTTTTAGTTTTTTAAGGAACCTCTATACTGTCATCCATAGTGGCTGCACCAATCTACATTCCCATCAACATTGTAGGAGGGTTCTCTTTTCTCCACACCCTCTCCAGCATCTGTAATTTGTAGACTTCAGTGATGGCCATTCTGGCTGGTTTGAAGTGATACTTCATTGTAGTTTTATCTGCATTTCTCTAACAATTAGCATTCTGAGCATTTTTTCATGTGACTATTGACCATTTTTATGCCTTCATTGGAGAATTGCTTGTTTAGGTCTTCTGCCCATTTTTGGATTGGGTTGCTTGTTTCTTTGATATTAAGGTGTATGAACTCTTTGTATATTTTGGAAATTAGTCCCTTGTCAGTCACATCATTTGCAAGTATTTTCTCCATTCTGTATGCTGTTTTTTTGTTTTGTTGATGGCATCCTTAGCTGTGCAAAAGCTTTTAAGTTTAATTAGATCCCATTTGTTTATTTTTACTTTTATTTCCAATACTCCAGGAGCTGGTTCAAAAAATATATTGCTGTAATGTATGTCCACGAGTGTTCTGCCTGTGTTTTCCTCTAGGAGTTTTATAGTATCTGGTCTCACATTTAGGTCTTTAATCCATTTTGAATTTATTTTTGTACATGGTATTAGGGAATATTCTAATTTCAGTCTTTTACAGGTAGTTGTCCAGTTTTCCCAGCACCACTTATTGAAGAGACTGTCTTTTCTCCATTGTATATTCTTGCCTCCTTTGTCATAGATTAACTGACCATACGTGCATGGGTTTATTTCTGGATTTTCTGTCCTGTTCCATTGATCTATGTGTCTGTTTTTGTGCCAGTGCCATACTGTTTTGATTAATGTAGCTTTGTAGTATAGTCTGAAGTCAGGGAGCATGATTCCCCCAGCTCTGTTCTTCTCTTTCAAGACTGTTTTGGCTATTTGAGGTCTTTCGTGTTTCCATACAAATTTTAAAAGGTTTTGTTCCAGTTCTGTGAAAAATGTCATTGGTAACTTAATGAGGATTGCATTGAATCTGTAAATTGCCTTGGGCAGTATGGCCATTTTAACAGTATTGATTCTTCCTATCCAAGAACACGATATATCTTTCCATTTGTTTATGTTGTCTTCCATTTCCTTCATCAGTATCTTATAGTTTTCAGCATACAGGTCTTTTTGCCTTCTTGGGAAGGTTTATTCCCAGGTATTTTATTCTTTTTGGCATGATGTTAAATGATATCGTTTCCTTAATTTCCCTTTCTATTTCATTGTTAGTGTATAGAAATGCAACTGATTTCTGTATGTTAAGTTTGTATTCTGCAACTTACCGTATTCATTGATTAGTTCTAGTAGTTGTCTGGTTGCTTCTTTAGGGTTTTCTATGTATAGTATCATGTCATCTGTGAACAATGACAGTTTTACTTTTTCATTTCCAATTTGGATTCCTTTTATTTCTATTTCCTCTCTGATTGCTATGGCTAAGACTTCCAAAACTATGTTGAATGAAAGTAGTGAGAGTGGGCATCCTTGTCTTGTTCCTGATCTTGAAGGGAAAGCTTTCAGCTTTTCCCCATTAAGTATGATGTTAGCTGTCGGTTTGTCATATATGTCCTTTATTATGTTGAGGTATGTTCCATCTATGCCCACTTTCTGGAGAGTTTTGATCATAAATGGATGCTGAATTTTATCAAAAGCTTCTTCTGCATCTATTGAGAGTATCACGTGGTTTTTATTCTTCAGTTTGTTAATGTGGTGTATGATGTTGGTTGATTTGCATATATTGAAAAATCCCTGCATCCCTGGGATAAATCTGACTTGATCATGGTGCATGATTCATTTAATGTATTGGAGAGGATATACTTAAAAAAAAAAACTTCCCATTTCCAAAACTTGCTGTTTGTTCTTCAGGCTAAGTATTAGTCATTATTTATCAGATTGAAAATGCCTTTGGCACTACACCTCATAAAAACGCTCTCTAGTTTAAAAAACAAGCAGCTTCTCCTGCCTACAAGGGCAGACATTTCTTCAATGTCTAGTGCAATGTCACTTGTGATAATGAAGCTATACCTAACTTCTCTGTGCTGAGTAGTCAATCTGTACTCTCTCTTGTACCCTTATTGGAAAGTCAGAAACTGTAAAAGTTATGAGATTTTACCCAACCTCAAGCTAACAAGTTCGTCTGTCCCAGGTCCAAAATACAAGAAAATGTCTTACTGCTACTACAGTAGCTAGAGTTACATATTGTGCCAGTTCTCTGATCCCCAATTACCACAAAGAGATGAAAAGAGGATTAGGTATTGCTTGTGCACACTGTGTGATGTACTATAGAAGAGGAACCTGAAGTTTAGGAAACCTCAATTTTATAAAAAGCATTGCTGGAAAACTGCCCATACTCCCCTATGAAGAGAGACACTGTCTGGATGATACTGACCTACATATTTGTGCTTAGAAGGAGAGGGAGGCATCTCCACCTTTGCTATCTGGAATGTAAGTAAACCTGGGGTTGGTGGTAGGAGGAGATATCTATCTTTTTTTACCATGGAATGTAGGATATGCCACCATTTATCGAATGTTCTTTGCTTATAACAATATTCTGGAGAAGATGGTCTAGAGCAAGTTAACTGTTAAAATATGTGGAAATATGAATTCTCTCTCAATACCCATATCTTACAAATACCTTTGTTATAACATTTTTCTATTTTTGTCCTAATAATCTACATTTTTTTACTCCCTCAGCTCTTGGTACAATACACAAGCTTCTAGTAGACATTCTGCAAAAGTATTGTTAAGGAAATAATGAACAACAATTTTATTAAAGAAACCAAGTAATTGTTATTTTATTTCTGCTAACATTACTGCTAATATCAGTATTATCTCACACTTGTGCTAGCAATCATCTTCCTTCATAGTCTTTCTTCTTGTTATCAGTCACTTTCAAGTGTGATACATATTACAAAGTGTTGTTGGATTATTCTTTTTAAAGCAAATACAGTAATATGACCATAAAGCCTATGGAATAAAATAAAGCTCTTTGACTCATCTCCTGTGACTTCAATTACAGTATAGATTGCATGATATGGTCCCATTGATCACCCATAGATTTGTTCATATTTACCAACCCTTTTATCCTCTGTCCTCTTGTTTGGTGTATTTCAATTCTGTCTTTCAAGTTCATGGCTATTTTCTTCTGCACTGTCAAATCTGCTAACTCCAGTGTCTCTGCAAAATTTTGTTTTAAATTTCCTTTAATTAAAAAAAATTTATAATATATGTTTGAAATATTTGCTGGTGAATTTCACCATCTTTGTCATTTCTGGGTCTGTTTATATTGGTAGTTTTTACTCTGTGTTATGACTCTTATTATCCTATTTTTTTTGCATGTCTGGTAATTTTTGATTGGTGCCAAAGAATATGAATTTTATGAATCAAATTATTGAATAGTTTATCACTGTTCCTAAATTGTGACATTTCTTAGATTTCTAATGAAACTTTTCAGGATTTCAACATTATATTTCCATTCATGCTTGTCTCAACTGAAATATAGTACATAGAATAAACAATACATTTTTATTCAAGGAATAAGTAATTGAATTATAAATTTTCCATTTCTTCAAAACAGTGTCAATGGTCACACACAAAAGATTCCAATTCAATCAATATGAATATTTTAAATGTATTTAATGAAAAAGGAATATATTAATTTACTTTTTGAAGATGATGGTAAAATGCAATATTATACATGGGAAACAAAATCAGAGAATTATCTAAATACAAATTTGAAACACTTCTTCACAATTAAAATTACCTTTAAAAATTTTTTATATTTACTTGCAGTAAAATTTAGTACTCTTATTATACAGTTCTGTGAGATTTAATAAAAACATACTGACACATAGTTACAAACATAAATAAGGTACAGAATAGTTCCATCACCTCCAAAATATTAATCTGCTTAAACACACACACATACACACACTCACAACTGTAGTGGTCTGAAGTCCAAAATGAGTGTCCATAAACGGTCTGTCTCACTGGGTTAAAATCCCAGTGTTGTTGGCAGGGTTGCTTCTGGAGGCTCTGAGAGAATCTTTTACTATATTTTCTTTCAGTTTTTAAAGGCCAGTTGCATTTCCTTGGTTCATGGCCCCATTCCGTTATCTTCATAGTTAGCGAGATTGGACTGAATCCTTTTGACATTATCATCTTTTTGATCTGTCTCTCCTGTCTTCCTCCTTAGCCTTGTAAGGGGCCTTGTGATTATTTTGGGCCTATATGGATAATCCAGAATAATCTCCCTGTTTTAATATTCTCAATTGAATCACATCTGCAAAAATGCCTTTTATCATATAAGACAACATCCTTTGGTTCTGGGGATTAGGATGTAGACCTGTTTGGGGGGACCTTATTCTTCCTATCACAGCCTAGTTTACATGATGTTGGCCTTATGGAAGTGTACTATGTTTTGCTTCTTTGATATTGTCCTGGCTTATGATTCTGAAGAATGGTATAGGCTGTAATTCTGCTGATTTGAAGGCGCAACTTGAATGCTTACCTTGTAGGCTTATCATCTTATTTATAAGACTTTTTGGTAAAGGTTGAGTTTTAAGGAACATCATTTGATCCAAAGTATATTTCAATATATATAATAATGAACTCAGCTATAATGGAATGCTAATATATTTATGAAGTGTGTAATTGTGTTTCAAAGCCATTTCAAGGAAGCACTGTAGCATAGGGGAAGTAACCTGGCAGCAGAGTTCAAATAAGCTGACTATTAGTTACTCATACCATTAGTGAGGCTAGAATTTTTAATGCTGAATTTCACCTTAAAAATATCTCATCCTTATTTAATATCAAGACATTTTCTTCTTGTTTCTATTATGTCTAATTCTGTGGCAAATTCACAGAGCCAGGAACTTAACTCATGTTATTTTAAACATTGCTCACATCTATTTCCTATAGTGGCATCCATAGAGTTCTATTTGTATGGTTGAATTCAGAAAAGTCTCTGTGATCGATTTGTGTTCACGTTGTAAAAAAACAGGAATCCTAGAAGTTGTGCTCAGGTTACATGACCACTGAGAAACTTATGTAACTTCATTCAGTTAGCTGCCTACTTAAGTTTACGTCTTTTTATAGAAATCATGTGGTGACAGAGTCAGAATTGTGTTGTAATTATGACTTTCATCGTTTCAAAAAGTGATTATTTTAGCTATTTGCACCTACTTGCAGGGCTGCTCAGTATATTATGAGTTAGTATAATTGAGGTCACAACACTGTCATGAACTAGTCTTTGAAGAAAAATGCCAATTTATTTTAGGTTAGCATCCAAAGAAATAGGATGCATATTCTCACTAATAACATTTATTCATATTTTAACACAAGTATTCATATATATAACACATGTTTTAATGGACCTTGTATATTAGCTATTTGAGGCAGAAGAGAAAAAAGAATAAAAACCAGGATGTATGCTGGCAGGTCACTCTAAATGTGGAACTACTTTTTGTCCAAATGAGAATTATTTAACTTTAATCAGTTTTTGAAATTTCTTTTTTTCTACCAGTTCTTTGAGAATGAGCTTGGTTTAAAATATGTAATAATATATATAAACATTAATTCTGGGCAGCTAATTTTGCATAGCATATTTAGGATATTTTGAGATCACAATTTCAACTGCAGTCTGCATTGTCTGACAAATCTCTTTGGAAAATATTTTTAAAGAGACTAATGCTGAACACAGAAAAATTGGTTTTAAATTATCATAGATTAGTTTTCAGAATCTATTGTTTAAGATAAAAATCTTGAGTAACTTAGAGCTTAAGTTTAAATTATTCTTTCTGAGGTATTTGGATTATAAAGGCTAAAGTAAGAATATCGTGTTCAGCTACATCTCAGATTTTTAAAGATTATTCTTTTAACTCAAAGAAACCTAATAGGATTTCCTATATTTAATTTCAAATAATGGAATTTTTAAAAACTGCAGTATTATATCTAATTATATAGATAGCTATTGATAATCAGTCTAAACATAGGTACGTGAATTGTCTCTGTTTTCACAAACTATATTGTTACAGAGTACTGAGGGGTCTTATATTCATTGTTATTTCACATATTTTTTACTATGTAATTCAGTTACGTAAGCAGTTGAAATGTGACAGAGTCTGATAATTCTTGTTTTCACAAATTGTAACATTAAACTTTCAGACCATGTTGTCTTTTCAAAATTTTATCTATGGAAGTAACAAATGCATTCAAAATTGCTTTACTATGCAAAAAATAGGGAGAGTTGGATCACTTTATCATGAAGTGTAAACTCTATCTCCTGAGTGAAACTCACTGCCCCCTAAGACTAACATTAATGCCTTTTCCTATTCCAAAAGGAAATTAACCAAAGTATTTGGGTTATGTTCCAAAGTATAGTTTATTTTTTAGTAATTACTTTAATAGCACATGGAGTTGAAAATAAAATTTTAACTATACATAGTTGACCCTTGAACAATGTGTATTAGGGGTACCAATCCCAAGGTAGTCAAAAATCCTGGTATAACTTTCTGGTCGGTCCCCCTTATCCGTGATTTCACACCTGCAGATCGTGTAGTACTGTAGTGAGTGTTTACTGAAGAAAATATCCACATGGAAGTGGATCCATGCAGTTCAAACCTGTGTTGTTCAAGGGTCAACTGTAAAACAAAAAATTACAATCAATTCTGTTATTTGTGGTAGTTACATTCAATAAAGTCTAACAAATGCTGAATTAGCAAACACTGAATTATTGTTTCTAGGGGAAATATATTCGTCTCTACCTATGTATCTACCTAACAGCATACTACAAACACATATAGCTCACATAGATTATAATCTTAAACCATAAAAACAACTCATCCTGGTAGATTTTATTTTATTTTTTATTTTACTAAAGAGAAGACAAAGGTTCAGAATAAGTGATTTGCCTGAGCCCCCCCCAACTAACAGGTGCCAGGGTTGGGATTCAAACCCCATCCAGCTGGACCCTGAGCAGGAGCTTCTTGCATTAACCACACTCCCCCCACGTCTCCATCCCAAGTGACATCTGTATGAGAGCCAGAGAAGAAGGCAGAGTGTTGCTTCCTCTCACCTCACGTGGGAACATGGCAGCTGGGCAACTCAAATTTTCCTTCACTCCGCACATGTCAGCAAATCACATCAAAGCTCTGTGAATATTGATTTAGTGGTTATAAATAAATGTTAGCCACTAGGCAAATTGGCATATACAAGATCTATAAGTAATGAGGGTCAACTCAGCTTTTTAGTATCCCTCCTAAGGTTATAAAAATAAAATATTTGTGTATAGGAAAAATTAAAGCAAGATACAATAAAAGGAAAGAATAAAATTAATTCTTTTGAAATACCATTACACACATCAAAAATCAAAGTTTTCACTGTAATTACAGTAATGACTTTGGAATGGCCCACAGAATTTCTCTGAGAATAATTTAGATAAAGTGTTAGGACCTCATTAATCTCTGCTTTTATTATTGAAAACTTGGGACAGCAGATACAAAATCTTAAATATATGCATGTGCCAGGTATAATGTCCTTTATGTTCACTGTTTCATTTAATGTTTGAGGCAAAACTATCAAGCAGTGTAGCTATTGTTCACTTAGTGAAATGGTCTCATACAAGTTAAATAACTTTTCTAAGGTAGCAAAACTGGCATGTGTCTGAGTGAGGATCTTGAAAGCAGTTGTCAGGAACCTCAAAATTCATGGTCCCTCCAGTAGACCACACAGCTTCCTAGAGAAAATATCTTATGGGACACATCACTTGTAATTTGATTTGTGTGTTTAACTGTATGTCTATTTTATTTAGATGAAAGTTCTGTAAAAGCATACCTAATGCTGTCTGGCCCATGCTTTATCTCTGGTTCCTAGTATAGTGCCTGGCACATCATTAACAAGCTATAAATATTTGTTGATTCTATAAATGAAAAATAAATGGATTAATGACATTCTAGTTATGAAGACTGAATTTCCAAAGCTTTTAGGTAACTACATTATTCAGCTCAGATTTTTTTTCTTTTTTTCTTTCCTTCTTTTTTTGTTTTTTGGCTAGGTACACTCTTCCAAAATTGAAAACCTAAATTTTATAATGAATGATTACTGAAGTTACTTTAGGCACTTTAGGATATTTCTGTATGCAACACAAGGCTCTCTTTTGAACCATTTCCTGCCATTACTGTGCTCATTGATGACTTTCTTTATTCTACCTTCTAAGTCCTCATTGTTGGCAAACCTCAGGCTGAACACTGTGCCCATTCTTAAATAGCCATCTGCATGTGCCCAGGAAAAATAGCAAAGCACAGAAAAAACCCTGTCAAGCTCTTATCCTTTGCCAATTTTTCATTCAACGTTACTGCGTACTATGAGTGCTAATATAAAATGGGTATTCTAATGGCTTCACTTCTTCTCAATGGTCTGTATTTTAAAGAAGCAGGAAGAACAGAGGCACGGAAGAAAAACAGCTAGAGCTGTCATTACAAAATACTGTATTGATATATGTTATGATATTATGTATGAGGGCAAAGGAATACTTGACAGGACGTATTTTAATTCATGTGTCTGTAAACATATTATTCAGGCTTAAATTTTTTTGTAAATACTTAGAAATACATAGAAATAGACTAGCTATAATTATTACAATAGCTTCAATTTAGAGAACTTGACAAAAGAAAGCTCTAAAAGCAGGAAAATTTGCTAAACATCTTATTTGAATGTTTTATTAATATACTTTATGCTTAAGCAAAAAACTATTTTAAGCAAATTTAGAGCAAAAACAGTATTTTAATTTACTTATATAGTATCATCTTTATAATGAATAACTTTTTTGATCATAATTTAGAAAAAAATACATGTTTACTAAGACATTCTTAGAAACGTGTGGGTTTTTTTTTCTTATTTTCTGGTTGCACTTTAAAGAAAAGAATGTTTTAAAAGAGGATTCTGCTAGCAGTGTCTTTTCATTTAAGCTTTCTGGCTATGTGTGCTAAAGATAGACTTCCTTAGAATTAGCACTTTAGTAAACTGGGAAGAAAATCCTTGTTGCTCATGAGTCCAGTGGTCTTCAAATATGTCCTTTAGAGATGAAAGTTTTTCAGGACTCCTCAGGGGAAGGTGAAGATGATGATGGAGAGACCAAGCAGAGAATCTTTTATTAGCTTACATTTCAAGGTTTTAAATAAGAGTTTTATCTACTTGAAGGAGTCTGTACTAAGAAAAGGTTTGAGAGTCTTTTATCTAGTCCAGCTCCCTCAGCACTAGATCAAATACTTGTAGAATGCTTAAGAATATATCCTGGGAGATTGCAAAGAATTTGTGTTGGACACTCTAATCTATTGGGGGGGATATTATTACCTATGCATTGTGGAGCACATGGTCTTTTGAAGAATTCTAAGCACCTTCCTCTAATTCGCTTAATGAGAACTAAAATCCCTACATCAGTGAATCTATTAATCTTTGCTTATTATTTTTTTCATCCTGTGGAAGCACAATCCCTGTCACATACTATGGTCCAATGTTTGTCAAAAGAGCAAACACTTGCAGGAAGTGTTTCTAACCCACCAATGTCCCAATCCCTATGAAATCTCTGGTCAAAGAATGCTTATTCCCTCACCATGCTTTTGTTTGAGATTTTTCGTTTTCCTTTAAGGAGAAGAAAAAGTTCAGCTTCTTTTCTCAAGGGAGGAGTAGCCTGGTGAACACTTACAAGCCACATTTCTATCACCTCACTCACCTTTGCTTTAGGATGCCGAGTGACTTACCTGATTTCTGAGTTTCATATCCATTGGTTTCCCCCTTTTCAAAGTAGCAGTTGCTATCAGCGCATTCTCATTCCCTTGCCCTCCCACCTTCCAAGTGTACTCTCCTCTCTGATTCTTTTCGTCTGGCCAAAACTTCCAGCTCGGGTAGAGAGATGGTTCTGAGGAAATATTTTATATCATCTACTGGCCTCTCTCCCTGAGGAAGGCAGGCTTGTGTGGGTCTTGAGATTTCAGTCCCAAGTGGGATAGAAGATACCATCATATCCTCTAGTCTAACTCTACTGTATGTAAATTATTGGTACCGTATGATACTGTGTGTTAATTCCATTTGAATTTTTATGTCTGTTATTATTGATCAGAACTTGAAAGGGAGAAGGGATGATTAATTAGCATGTTCAAATTACAAATATAATTTAAGAACTTCTCACACTTATTTAACATATGACATATGTCAGATTCTTCTAGGCACTTTACATAAATTAGTACATTTAGTCCCCAGAGAGACCATTTGAAGTATATTGGATTAAGATGTGAAAACAGAAGCACAAGAGGTTAAGTAACTTTCCTAAGGTCATAAACCTAAGAAACAGCAGAGCAAAGAATCATACCCACGTATTGCAGATTCAGAATGCCTGAAACACCATGTTATACTGTCTCTCTAACATTATCTGACATTATCTGCTCACCTGCAGTAGAAGTGTGTTGAATTAGAAGTCTGAAGACATACGCTCTGGTTTCTTTGAATCTACCATTACCTAGAAATTTCATTGTCTTTTGTAATACCACACTTTCCTATAGGCTGAAAGAAGCTACTGGTTTAATGGGAAGGAAACAATGGATTTGGCTTGAGATATATATTTAACATAATGGGGTAATGGAAGAATTAAAGTGAACTGCAAACTTACATTGGAGACATAGGCTAAAATTTTTTTTGAAATAGATCTTTTGGAGTCATGTTGGTAAAAATAGATAAATTCCTCTACTTTTAAAAATAATTTTACAATTTGTAAGACTCTTTTCACATTCACTGTCACATTGGTTACTAGGGTGGCTCAAAAAAGCTAAATATAATGTATAAGCCCACAGAGTTGTGCTAATTCACTCTAATTAGGGTCAGATAAAGAAAACTTCCCCATAAACTTGGATAATATTATATTTTAAAAACATATATTATTTTATTATTCTTATAATAGCAATGTGCTTTGACAAAAAATGGAGTGGGAGCTATGATTAGAAAATTTTGTAACCATATAAAAATACAGTAACAGATATGAGAGCATGGGAAATATTGCTTCTTAAGCCATTCACACAAATAAGCACTCAGTTTCTTCTTTGAATCATGAATTTAGCTTTCACTTGATCTTAGCCAAAAGGCCAAGAAGCAATGAAATTTAACTTTCAAATTTGTTTTTTTTTCTTTTTTGGTACGGAAAAAAATACAGTTGATCCCTAAACAACATGGGAGTTAGGGGCACCAACCCTTCACACAGTTGAAAATTCAAGTATAACTTTACAGTCGGCCCCCTGTACGTGTGGTTTGACATCTGTAAATTCAACCAACTATGGACTGTATAGTGCTGTAGTAGAATTTCTTGAAAAACTCCATATATACATGAATTTGTGCAGTTTAAGCCTGCTTTGTGCAAGGGTCAACTGTACATTTAAGTACTTTCTGTATGACAAAGGTGTCAGATTTTAGCGGCCTCTTCTTTTCAATGATGTTATATTAATGGTAATAGCTAAAATGCATTGCAGTTGCTCTATGTGACAGGCTCTGTGCTTATTGTTTTCCACGCATTGGGCTGCACTTCATCTTTAGAGAAACCTTACAAATAGTTTCCATGCTGATCTAGTGGAGGCAGAATTACCCAGTAACTCAGAGTATGAACTCTAGAGCCAAACTAGATGGCTTTGTTCCGGCAGTAAATTTGGGGTGATCTTGGGCATTTTATGTCACCTCTCTGGAATTTATTTACTCATCTGTGAAAGAGGAATAATTATTGAACTTGACTTATAAGATGGATTGTTTTGAATATTTAAACAATACCTGGCAAAGAGTATCCTTCAGTGAATGTAAGCCACATATGTCATTTTACTTATGAAGAAAACTGAGGTTTGGAGGAGATGAGTTGCCCAAAGAGATGGAGCTACTGTAGTTAATTTATATTTGAAACATTCCTTGCAATAAGTGCTCTCTCCAAGGTTCCAGGTTTTGATATTGGGTTCATTTGAATCCTTTTTATTCTCTCTAATAAAGTCTGATGTCCCGAGTTTTTTTCAGCAGTTCATTTTCTGTCTGTAGTGAGACTATAAGCTTCTCCAGACCTTGGAACTCCTTGCTCCTACCCCATAGACCGTGAGTAGCCATGACAACAACAATCATGGCATTAATTGTGTGATTCCTGTGGGGAAGGTAGTACTAAGTACCTTATATATTTTTATTTCACTTGATCATAAAAATAGCATTATTGGATGTATGTTAATATTATATCTACTTTAAAGATGTGAAATCTCAGGTAGTAGTAGTAACATCGTAGGTCACACAACTTTAAGTTCCAACTGAGGTTTGAACTCAGATCTTCTGAATCCTGAGACAAATATCTTAGCCTCTGTATTATGGAACTTCTCTATATCATGATAAAGATGTTTGCTGAGAACATGCGAGTCCATAATACTCAATTTTTTGTTGCTTGTTAGGTTGCATACAGCTTATATAACATGATCATCAATGTCAAGTTAGAGAGAGTGCTATTCGGAAGCAAGGAGCATCAGCATTCCTTAGAAGTGGTGAAAAGCACAGCACAAGCAGATGCTAAATCTACACAACATTACTAAAATAATAACTCAGCTAATGGGAAACACGAAGCCAAGAGCTAATACCGAATAATGGTTTTGGAGAAAAGTTAGAAAAATGCATTCTTAGGAATTTTTGTGAATTTTGGTGAGATTTGAAGGGTTGATACAGTATTCAGCAGAATATTCCTTCTTTGCTATTTAGTGTGTGGCAGTTTGCAAATTATTAGTTTTCTTTGCTGATGCTTCTAATTTAGTTACATTTCTTGGCTTATGTTAAAGCACCTTTCAAAGCATAACTCTGAGCAAATACTAACCTAATTAAAATTACTGGGTTCTTTCTACTCCTGGCTCTCATGTTTCCCAGGGTTTGCCCTTGCACCAAATATGCATTCTCTGGACCATTAATATATTTGCCTCTAAAATGACAGTATTGGAAGTAATGATCAAGGCATTTGAATATTTCAACGTATTTCTGGCATTCAGTTACTACAGAATTCTTTAAAATAGGTCACTATTAATGGATACACAGTAAGCACTTTTTGTATTCTCTCTAGCATTCATACATCCTTCTTTTGATAATGTGTTGATTTCTCCTCATTGGCCATGTCTGCTGCCACCCTTCACTCAGCTCATTTACTCTCCATAGGTCTAGGGTGATGCAACAAACCTGGCCCATTTTAGTGTTATGTTACTTGACCCCAATGACTCATTGTGTTTTACTTTTGTAGATGACAGTGATGATGATGGAAAGGCAGCAGCAATGGCAAAGATTAGGAGACACTTCTGGTCATGGGGAATTAGAAGTGAGAGTCACCATGTAATTGACTTGTTTTTCCCACAATTTAGTCAGCTCTACTGCCCAGTATTTTCTTAGTTTCCTAGTCATTCCAGAAGAAAGATAATCTGAATATGTAGTAGTTCTCACAGAGCCACTTCACCAATGCTGGAGGTGAGAAAACTGAAATTAGGCAAATAATAACAATAAAAGCTAACATTTATTTATTGGGCACTTAGAATATGCTAGGCAGTGTTCTGAACACGTTACTTGGATTAACCTACTATGTTTAAAAGTAATATAGTAATATGGTTCTTCCATTTCCGCCAAGTGTACATAATTACTCCATTTATTGACTTTGGCTTTTTTGAGCCAGAAGAAGAAATAGAATATACTGAGTCATATATTTGCCAAAAAGGAACATGACTTAATGAGGAAAGAGAGAGCCATGTTGTGTCTTTGGAGTGAATATTGAGCGTGATAACATTAAAAGGAAATAAAGGATGAAAAAGTAATTTGAGTTTAGAATATGAATGTCTGTTTGCCAAATTAAGGAGTTTAGATTTAATTCTCTAAGAAGAAGGAAACTAACATAAGCTTTTAAGCAGTATTCTAGAATTATAGGAGCTTACTGTGAGAAGAGTGCAGAAGTGGGCTGTCTGGGCTGCTTCAGGTTTGTCTTCTGTGTAAGGTTGTTAATAACTTTTTCTATCTTGCCAATTGCTTTATAAGTTAGGAAAAAAATGTTTTAATTCCATACAGTGCTATAAAGTATGTATTATTAATTATAGTAATAGAGGATTTTTAAAGTCTTGAGATAGTTGAGACTTTTTATATTCTGTTGAGAAAGGAAAACAAATCTAGCAGGAGAATTGGCCGTGTTACAAATCTAGTTAGAAGAGGTGAGGAGGTAAAAGAGACTTACTCATTGATAAGATAAATAACTGTGACAATGATCAATTTATTGCCTCTCAGTTGTGCAGTTTCTTCTTTGCCAGCTGAACTAGTGTCAGTCTTTGTCAGTCGAGTGTTTTGCCAGTAAAGATACTGGAAGAGGAAGGGACTTTCTCTTCCTGGTTCTGATGTGCTCCTCTCACCTTATAGTATCTGTGGCTCCTGGCTCAGCGGTTCAAGGCAGCCAACAGCTTCCTCTGGCATCCCTTTGGTTGGGTTCACAGCAGATACTGAGGAGTGACATGTCCCAGTGGGTGGCTTCTCCAGGCACCCCAGAGAGCAGGTTCCCAGCAAGTTCCAGAGGGAGGATGTCCAGCGAGTTCCTCCGACACAGCACCAGAGCAGCTTCTCTGCCATGCAATGAGTCATGGCTGCGCCTTCTCCCGGGAGGTCTGGGTCTCAGTCCTGGGCTGGAGGAGGAGTGTAAGTAAGGAGGGAACACCACCGTGGGTGTTTTCTCTTAGGCAGAGGGGTAGTGACTGTCTTTGTCAGTTTGGGCCACAATAACAGAACATCATAGGTTGACTAGCTTAAACAACAGAAATTTATTTCTTGAAGGTCTGGAAGGTGGAAGTTTAAGGTTAGAGTGGCAGCAAGGTCAAGTTCCGGTGAAAGCCCCCTTGCAAGCCGCAGACTGCTGACCTCTCCGTGTGCTCTCACGCGGCAGAAAGCAGGGGGCAGCAAGCTCTCCTGTGACTCTCATAAGGGCACAGATTTCACGCATGGGGGCTCTACCCTCATGACCTCATCTATCCCAGGGGCCCCACCTCCTAGTTCTATCACATTGTGGGGTGGGGTTTCAATATACTAAGTTTGGGGAAAAGAAAAGAGAAATATTTATATATTACATGATATTATCTTTGCTATTATATTATTTATTGTATCTGTGCTCTGTTATTCAGCATTCTCTTTATGTCTTACTAGCCAATCCCTTGTTACTCGTCTCCTGCTCTAATGAATAATTCTTTATGTTAAATTTTCCCTCTTCAAATTACTGTGTTTTTATCTCCTGACTGAACTCTGATTGATAAAGTAGCTAAATGAAAGGAAATGGTTATTTGTACTAAAGAGATAAATAATATATAGCTCTTTGCCATCTCTGACTACTATATAAGTTCCAAGTAAGTTTTTTCCCCTAATGATTCATCTGTGAATACTGATCTTTTTAAAAAAGTAAAGCTCATATTTAAAATATGCTACTTTTAACTTTGTTCAATTTATTTTAAATTGTATTACAGATTTTATATGTATGTTATAGAGTAACTAGCTAATTTACATAGCTCACTTACATGGATTATGAGCTAATAACCAACGAATCATACCTCTGCCGTACAAATTTGGTCTTATTAAGTGAACAACTAGCACTGCTCTAAATGCTTCTGATTGACTTTTAAATGCACTGTTACAGATAAGTTACTCTAACGTGGTTTCAGTGTACACTCAGTATTAATTCAGGTGATCTAGGTAGATCAGCAGATGCCATTCTAAAAACTGAAGGGCTGGATCTCTCATGATCCTTTTTTGGTACCATAGCACTTTCCATTTAGTGTTTTGTTCTATTTTACATGCTTGTTCTCATTCTGGCATGATAAAAGGGGAAGGAATAAAGCCTAGAGGTTTCCTTTAGTTAGAAGAGGAACCACTAATTGAGTCATTCTAAGAACTTTGGAGTTGGGGAAAGGAAGGTGAGGCACAATGATTCCAAACTGGACCGTTTCATGATTGACTCTGTCATAAATGAACAGCTTTTTAAAATTTTGTTACTTCTTTACAAGTAGTGAAATCATGTGAAAATTAAACAGTCAACAGCAGTAATTTGGAGCAGCTTACATTTAAGTGTGAGGTATTAGGGATAGTGTGGAAAATTCCTATGTAAAGAAAAAAACTCAATTTGATTACTTTTGGTTCTTTGCAATACTAAGCATTTTAACTCAGTCTATAATGCCTTTCATTATTATTACTTATAATATTATTCATTTATTATTTATTGGCAAGAGTTTGCAAATTCTATGCAGTTATATGTAGAATTATATACAATTATACATTTCAGTAATTCTAATATGTAATATTAAAGTTAAAAGCTATTATATATCTTCAGAGTCCTAAGTATAGACTATTTAAACATACTAATTTATAAAACCTAAACATTATACTTACAGTTTAGAATCATTTTTTTATGTGGCTTTGAAGAGCATCATTTATCCTGATACCTTTCCAGTGAAATCAAAGTACTGTAATATATGTGGACATGTTAATACATAATTGCTGAAAATTGCAGAATAAATTAGTTGAAATTTATTGTCCTCTGCCAACCAAACTCTTCATATCTAACCTAATATAAAGAGGGGACAAAATATAATTTTCTTTAACTCTCCATGTTTCAGCTTTAGCAACCTTTATGAGGAGAAATATCTTAAAGGAGCTTTTCTATTTACTGTGTAGTTTTTTCCTTTTTTTTTTTTTTAATAATACTTGTACCTGCAGTTATTTTTTGGCTCCAATTGAAATACTATAAAATGTTTTCATAAGCTCTCATTTAAAAGTATTTTCCTATTGAGTAATTGCAATATAATGGCCTGCAATTGCATTAGGCATTTGGAATGAATAGGAAAGAATCGAATGAAGGCAAATGAATCCATTAAGTCCCTGTTGAATAGAAACAGGTCAATAGAGAGATACTCTAACTCAAAACATTTATTTATGTAACTGTACAAAATGTTCATTCCTGAACTTTCTAGGTAAAGCTAACGTGAGGTTAACTTTATACAACCTGAAATATACCCCCAGCTTTCTCGGGAAGATAAATGTTTGTGTCATGGTAGTTTCCTAGAGGGAGGTTAGAGTATCCCCACCCAGTATGACTCTGCTGGTATAACAGTCTATAGAGGGAGAGGAGAATAAAGTCACAGAGATACTTGTGAATCCAGAAACTGACCCTACCATCAGAGATCAATCCAAACAACCCTTGATCAGATACAATTTAGCTGTAGTATGTCATTCAGATAGAGTAGGAGGAATGAAGGAGGCTAGGGAAGATTTTACTTATGCCTTTAGGGGAAGGGCAAGGAAAAATATTTTTAAATTTAATGTTTGTTGGTTTGTTTTCATGGTAAAAACAATACTACTTTGTAATGTTGTATAATGCTATAAAATATATTTGACACCTTATCTCTGTTTCAGAGGGGATGAAATTTCTTCCTTTAATCCTTCATGCCTTTAGCCTAGCATTTTAACTTTTCATTAAACATTTTGGTCAGATTCTGGAGTTCAAAGAGTTCTAATGCCACAATTTTCCCTGGAGTTTTCAATGGATATTTTAGTGTTTAAGCAACCCTAGTTTGTTGCTCTAAAACAGACTTATCTGACTACATGGAACTACTTAGCAATCATTATCAGTATATGTCATTTCCTATCTCCAAATTATTTGGTAACCCTGATAATGGTAACTATTTCAGAAGTATTTGCTGATCAACATATCTAGGTAAAAAGCTATATTGATCACATTTAAGTTGTTTACTCTGTGAAAAAATGATATGGCTCTTTTTGCATCTTCTCTTTTCCGGAGTCAATTAGATACTACAAAACTTAGAAAGATAGATTTCCTACTTTTCTTTCTTGATATTTATATTGAATAAATACCAATATAAAGAATACAGATAATGATATTTATATTATTTGTTGATATTCTGTAAATTGAAACTATTTGCCATTAACCCTTATTTTAATTTTCAATCTTTTGCACAGAAAAGACAAGATTGAGTTCTCTTGGATGTTTTGGACTTTTTCATACCACAATGCTCATTTTTTGGGTGGTTTTAAATTTTCTTTAGAGCTTCTCCAAAGCTCTCATTTTATATTTTCAAACGTTAGTAGATAACTTTTAATTCAAGAAACATTTATGGGTGACTACAATATGATATGTCTTACATGATATAGGACTGAATAAGATATAATCCTCTTCTTTCTAGACATTGGATATAAAAGTAAATGTATTTTGACGTTTTTCATTTTTCCAGATATTATTCAAACACCAATTATTTAAAGAATGCTTTTGTAAATTTATGAAACTTAGTAAAAACTTCCAAACTCTTTTTAAAGTTGTAAGCCTTTAAAAAATAGATTCTCCTTACTCTGACAAAGTTGTATGGCATTTTCTGTCATCCAGATGGTAATATTAAAGTTATTTTTAGTGTAAATTACCATACTTTTATTTTTCATATGCTCCTTGCTTAGTTGGATTTCAAATCCACCAAAATATTCAATAGAGTACACAAGGATTACTGCTTTTCTTAGCTCTTCCAAATTCTTTAGTTATTGCATGCATAGTAATAACCACCTTGAAGCGGCTCATTCAGTGGAGCCAGCTGCTAGGGTCGTGTCCTAAATACAGCTTAAACAGCAGGCTCCAATCTGATGAAACCTGACCGGTAATCGTGGAGCAAACAGAAGCTCAGCAGCCATTCATATTTAAGATTCAGCAGGCACACAAAGCTGCAAGCACCTCTTCTTCTTTTGACATTATCTATAGGTCCAATCCTCAATATGCTGATTCTATCATAATACAGAAAATTGGTTAATTCCCTCTGGAAATTAGCAAAAAAAAAAAAAGTCTCTCCTTGAATTGCTCTTTCTTCTTCTTTTGATTGCCTGATGCAATCTTTCCTTTACCTGAGGATAAAAGAAACATTTTTTAAATGTGTACATTTAGAAAACATCTGCACATTTTCTGTATGTTTTCAATGCACAACATGAGACTTGAATGAGGTGAGGTTGGTATTCTCCAAATCTAATTAGAATATTCTTAAAGTATTCATGATTTTGTGAAGATGTTTGATTCATTCTGGTAGGCATTGCTGGTTTAATGATATGCGATATCTAGCCTTTTTACTTAGAGAGATGCTTTAAGTGCAGGGGTGCAGACTTCTGAATGCTCTGTATAGTTGTCTCCTGCTTCTCAGATATATTCACTGCATCCTTCTCTACTGCAGTAAGGCACGCACGCACACACACATACACACATGCATGTGCACACACGTGCTATAATATCCTGATTATGTTACACGTTAGTTATAATATATAATACCGGCGACCACTCTCTACATGAAAACTGCATGTAGAGAGGTCATTCTATCATAATAATTCTGAAGGTGACAATTTTAAGATGTGTGGATTGCTGAGTATAGCTACACTGGCCACTTCTTTTGTCTTGTGCAAATGTGCTCAGATGATATCTGTTAAGTGTGCCACGATATATGTAATTACTGTGACCTTTAAAATTGGGATTAAATCAGTCTTCTTGTGATGTAAGTGCACTGATGAATCTATTTAAAGGAACAATGAGATACTTTTCATATAGAATCACTTAGAAATAAGAGGAAGCCTTTATTTTTTCTGTTCTAAACCTAATACCTATACTTTTCCTATTAAAGTATTTGCTTAATGCTACTTCATTTGTCTTTTATGCCAGATAGACAGTTTTTTCCTCCCATCCCCCCGGGGTAAGGATCACCACATATTAAGCTGCCTTGTTCCCAATGCCCAACACTGTACCACCAGCCAATTTAGATGTGGGTTTAATGAATGCTTTTGATTAAGATAATGATACTTATCTAGTAACTGTTTACAGACCATTTAGCAACAGTGATCACTTTTTAATTTTCCAGCATACCTTGTGGCTTGTATGCAAATTTGAAAGAGATAAGTGTAATTTTTAAAAACTGTTTTGATTTTAACCTTTATGATTTGGCTGCCTTCTTCACCGATTCTGGAACCATTTCCCCATCTTGGATGTCAACTAAAGTTTATATTAGATGAGTTTCCACAGTTTTAAACTCAATTTTCTTCTTACTGAGCAGTTTTTTCCCTTTTATTCTCATTGGTTTTCAATTAGAAACTTATGACCAGAGGGTAGAGAAAAGAGAAGTTTCTTATGGTGGCTTGAACATAAATTTTATCTGTTGTCGTCATTTCAAGTAGTCATCCTTAGTCTCTTAGACAGTGTTCACTGAGGTTACTTTTAGGTTGTTGTTGTTTTTTTTTAGTAATGTGTTCTTAGTGAACCTGTTTCTGTGGTCCTGTAGCACTTTAACTGTCTGCCTCTACTAATCAAATTTCTACATCTCCCTCTCCTCTTAAAACAAGGGTGATACAAAGCAGAGCCCAGAATGTGCTATTGTTAATCCAGTAGGTCATAATTTAGATATAGTAGAGATCAGTCTTCAAAGTAATAAAACACTGTTGCTACTGCTGCTACTACTATCATCAGTACAATAATAGCTACAAATCCATTAAACATAAACATTAAACATTCATTAAATATTTACTCTGAACTTTACCCACATTGTTGCAATTAAGGCAATACTTTTATTTATTTATGAGGTAGATATTTTTTGGCCTTAATTTTGCAGATGAGAAAATTGAGGTTTAAAAGTTCAAATAATTTGACAAATTAAAGCTATGAAATGATAGAGCTAGCACTCAAGTCCAAGTCTGTAGAAGTCCAAACATAATTCTCTTAGCCCCTATATTTTACCCTGTATTTGAATATGGAGCAAAAGTCTTAACAGAAAAGTTTCACACATCTGACAGCTAAGCTTGAAAATGCAGTTTCAGGAAGCCATAATTATCTAATGCCATTCATTTATCATGTGTAGCATATAATTTGAGTTGATGATCCAAAATTTGCTTTTTATTCAAATAGAAATTGATTCAGTGTCATCTGTGATATCCTCTTTATCCTAAATTGAATTTTAATAGTATGAGACTGTTACTGAAGTTTGTAATACCTAATTCATCTGTCTTAACCCTGTGTTTTTTGCTTATTATAGCCTGTTAATATGTATAAATATCTAATAAGAAAAAAAGTCCTCTTTATTCTACATTTAATATTTTTCATGGCATTCTTTTTTTTTTTTTCTTTTTGGAAAAATTATACAATCCTTGATCAAAGAGAGATAGTCTCTCTCTATTGGTTCAGGTCCTTTGAGATCAGGGTACTAAGATGGACTCAAGGATGTAAAAGACTTATTAAAGCGCCTATGAATGACAAAGGCAGAGTAAGCTGGAGTAGGAGGAGAAGGACTTCAGATTGCAAGGCAGATCTGACACCTATGAAAGGAGAAAGGACTAGAGGGAGGATTAAGTAGGGAGGATTAAACTCTCATGCTGCAGTGTAGCTCTGAGAGTCTTGGCCAGGCCACTGAAGAGATTTGGGACAAATACTTCCTGTTAGAGGTTGCTCACACTGGGCTAGAGTGGCCCGGCTCTGGTACCCCAGCTGTGTTCAGCCATTAACTGGATGCAGCCCAGGCAGGGAGGGACTTCACAGTAAACACTGTTGTAGATTATGAAGAGGCAATGGCTGGAGGATGTTAGCTAATCAAATTCCTCACAGCAGTTTCTCTCCTGAAGAAAGAACCAAGTGGTGCATTTCAATGGTTGCAACATCATCTTATTGAAATTCCTTCAGCTTCATACCATTATTCATAACAAATGACTGCACTTGCATCCATATTTTCACTTTCTTTCTCCTAATATTCAAAGGGTTGTTCCTCTTATTATATGCCAATCCTTCCACTTGTATCCGGTAGAAGTTTTGTGTACGTCACCATGGTGTGGCTCTTTAAAATATTGATTCTTTTTTTCAATCCCTGATCTTCAATTTTTCTCCCTACCCACTCCTTGTCATAAGTGTATGAGTACTTCAAGGCTCAACAGTGACAGCAAAATAAAAACAAAACACCATCTCCTTTCAAAACTGCATTCCAACTGAATAGCATTGATTTTTACATTTTACTTTGATTTCCCCTCTTACTTGTAGCCAAGCTTCTTGCAAAAGTAAGCTATGTTCATTTGTTTTCCTTTTTCTACTTTGTACTATTCTTTGCCCCACTATATTCTTTCTACCATTGCTCATCCCTTAAAACTTTTTTCTTTCAAAGTCATCCATGACATTGAATTTTATTATCTCCTTTCCTCTCTTTCTGCTTTTTAATTTGTCAAACTGAGTCCACCATACTAAGTATCTATTGAATGTATTTTGTGTACACATTCTGATGCATATTTGTTTATGTGTGTGTGTGTATGTGCACATACACACACACACACTTCCCTCCATCCCCACTGCTATTACATTTTCTAAACTATTTTTACCTCCCACCTGGATTACTGCAAAAGCCACTAACAGGAGAATCTTGAACCAGTATTAAAGTTCTTAGAAGATACAACTGAGGCAATAATTGAATAAACCAAAAAGAGAGGGATTGATATGTGGTTAAATATCTTTCCCAAATTGGTGAAATTATGGACTTGAGAGGCAGGATAACTTCAGAGAAAAGGAAACAAAGATCTTACAGAAGAGAGTGATGTAGATTTTGGTATCAGAAAGATTAAAGTGTACTAATGTGTTGGCTTATTTTATTCAGAGTCAATGGTTAAGGATTGTTGCTCAGTTTCAAATTGCTACTGTGCAGTATGGAAGAGTGAGATGGTTCACGTAGGGTAGATGACCTGTGGTATGTTTATTTGCCCTCTCTTGTTACCATGTGACTTTTACTAAAAAAAAATTAGGCTTCATGGTATACAGAAGAAGAAATCAAATGGTTCAGTTGATTGAGTTGATTTTTTTTAACCTCTTCTCGGGGCATTTACATTTCTGTTCCTCGTATTACTGGAAGACATGCTTTATTGGTAGATTATGTCAATAGTCCTCTAACTGGTACTTCTTTTCCATTCACCTTCTTCTAATGCATTAACACAGCAAATAGATTGTGTAGAGTTTTGTAAACCAAACTCAAGAAGAGACCACGATACCCTCCCACTTAAAATCATCAAATGATTTTTTAACAGTTATAAAATGATCAGACTCTTTGATCAAAGCTTGAAAGATCCCACGTGAACTAGTATCTGATATCTTTTCAATGACATTTTCCACCAACTTCTCTCTGACTGCAATTAACACTTCCCTTCTTTCTCTTTCTTTCAAAAGTCTCCATATGTCCAGGTCCTTATTATTCCTCTCAGGTACCAATTACTCAGGTAGGCTGAGTAATGATACTTATTATGTTCTACTCATTCTCTGTGACTTTGTCTGGTTTATTATTTTACAGAATTTATCATAAATTATTAGACCTCATGTTTCTGTTTAATTATCTACCTACTTCACAATAACTCAGATTTCAAGAGAACAAGATTTTGTTCACTACTGTGTTTTTAAAATCTAACTCAGAGAGGACATTCAATAGGTATTGGAAAATGTTGAATGTATGTTAATAGTATTATTATGTCAAGTGCCTCTCTGCAAATAAGGAGAAAAGATTGTCTACAAACATATTTTATGTCGGAAACTTTATATTTAGTTTTTTTGTTAATTATTATGATACTTTTTTTGATATTTTATTCTTATTTTTTATTGAAATGTAGTTAGTTTACAATGTTAGTTTCAGGTATACAGAAAAGTGATTCAGTTATACCAAACACATACGTACATATATATTTTTTTAGTTTCTTTTCTGTTACAGCTCATTGCAAGAAATTGAATATAATTCCCTGTGCTCTACATTAGTTCCTTGTTGTTTATCTATTTTATATATAGTAATGTGTATCTGTTAATCCCAAACTCCTAATCTATCCCTCCCCAAGAAAGGTACTGTTGTTTTCAGTTTTTAAGTTATGAGAATGACAAAGAAACTGAGTTGTCTTTTGTCACACAGCTAGGTAGTCAGAGAGCAAGCATATAACCCCAGATCTTCTAACCGCAAATTCAGCAGTTTTTGGATCATACTGATTTAGACTGTGCATCCAATTATTGCATATGAAAGAAACATTAGCTCTGTCAATAGATGGCAAAGCAGAAAAGGGAAGGGGGATTTCTGTTTAGGCCATTGATGACCATAAGTTTTTAGCCCAATTTATCCAAGAGCTATAAAACATTGAAATTTAGTTTTTTATTGTTTACCTAGTGACTTACAGTATCACAGTTAAAATGCAGTCTGATGTAAGTCTTTGGTCAAACTTTCCACAAGAAACCATCATTAAAAAAAAGGCAGTTTACTTCAGCTGGTAATTTTGTTTAATATAAAATGCTTTCATTTTTTATTTCTGTACATAACGTTTAATCTATGTCCCCTGAAGCAAGTTTGTTTACACACACACACACACACACGCACGCACACACACCATTCCTAATTCTTTCCCTCAATGCAGAAGAGTTTTTTGTTTTGTTTTAATATCTGAAAAAAATGGACCTTTATAGTTCTTAAGTGCAAAATATATAAAGAATGGATTTTTTCTACTATAATTTTGCTCCTGTGACATGCACATTATCCTATAAACTTTGTGTTGTGTTCATAGTTAACATTATCCACAGTCATTAAGATTGCTTGTTAACTAAAAATTGCCACTAAATTATGTCACTTTAATGGGGTACTTTTTATATACAGTAAAGAAAGTCTTATGTAGCAAGTGAGAGGTGTACATTCTGTATAAAAACCTCGTACAAACTTTTATCACAATATAATGGTCTGCTGAAGTATAAATCTACAGTTAGGATGGTGTTATTGGTCCATGAGAAAAAGTAGTTATAACCTGAACTCTAGTTTATTTTATTTATATACCTGTAATTTCTGTTATTAAAAGTTCCCTTTTGGATCTGTATCTCTAATTAGGTATAAAAATAATCACTTAACCAAAATACTCTAATTTCTAAAATCTATATTATTTGATATCAAAGTACATCTTATCCCATCATAAATATCTTCACCTTGGGAGATTTGCATTGCTCCTCTTTCCACTAACGCTCGTGCACATATAATACAAATGCAAAATATCCTAAATAAAATTATGATGTAGATGAAGTTTGTCATTAAAAACAATAGGAGCAAAAGAAATGTATTTTTGATAGGAATAGTGGACATGCTTGTGTAATCCAAGGCGAAATGACATGGAGCCTTAGCAAGAAAGTGCTGTTCAATACTGGAAAGCCAGATGACCTCTTTTCTCAAATTTTAGTTTTTCTACTTTCTCTGTATTTGTTCATTGTCCTTTCTCTGCAGACTGACATGTTTGAATAAAGAAGCAGAAATTGGTGAATTAATGGCTTTCAGATTTATATTACCTTTATTTAATAGGCCGGCTTATGTTTAGCTATTTTCAATTTAAATTCCATGCTTCCAAAAGATAGAATGAAAATGTCCCAGTTTGGGTGATATTTCCACCTATATTCAGCCATCTGAAGCCAGGAGAGTTGAATCATAGAAAAGAAACAGTGATACAAGGAAGCAAACCTGTGGGTGGGGCAGGCAATGCCTAGTAAAGAAGGCTGGATGGACACTCAAATTGGTGCCCACTGAACTTCCTACTCTTTGCTGTTACATGATTAGCTAACAAGTTTTTATTCACTGAGATAACCTGATTACCACCTTTCATGCTGTACGTGTGATTTTGGGACTACTGAAGAGATATTCCAGGGAAATATCTCTAGTCAATATTCTAGTCAAAGCTACGGAATAAACCTGGTACATAATATGTGAATATCAAATATCCTTCATGGCAGTTAATTTAATATGGTGATATTTCAATGAAAAATACAGGATAGACTAAAAATACCAACCGATTTTAATAAATATTTTCTCTCAGTATACTATGCATAGAGAAATGCAAGCAAATTCTAAGTGTAAAGTTTGATGAAAGATCAGAAGTGAACCAAGTGTTCAACTTCTATAAAACAAAACCTTACTCATTGTTTACAGTACCTCCCATGGTCTCTCCAAACATGAGTACTACCTTACTTCTCAAATTATAGATCATTTTCCCTCTTTTGCATTTTATTCTATGGAATAAAAATGTGAATTCTTTTGTGATTGGTCTCTGAAGCTTAATCTTTTATTTGTGAGGTTCATACAAGTTACTGAATTTGAATAGTTTATTGATATTGTTGTATAATTATAGGCCTTTGTGTGTGAATTTACTAAACTTTTGCTTGCTTGCTTATTTTGTTGTGAATAGATGTTTGATTAGTTTTAAGGTTTTGGGTTCTTATAAATAATAGTGTTATGTACATTCTTATACATCTTTTGGGATATATCTCTCTTGCACATATACTAGCAGTAGAGTTGCTGGGTCTTAAGGCATGTATACTTTTAGTAAATATCACCAGCTTCCCTAAGCATTATTACCATCTTATTCTTGCATCATCAACTAATGAGAGTTCTGGTTACCTTACATCCTAGCTAACACTGATTTGTCTGTGTACTTTTGCATTGATGAGCACAGAACGTGATCAAAAGTGTGGTATTAATGAACATTTCCCTCATGAGTTGTAACATACTTTCATTTATTTTTCATTTGAGTATCTTTTGATTTGAAATGTCTATTCATATCTTTTCCACATTTTTTGAATAGATTTTCCTTTTTTCTTTTTGGCTTACGGGTTTTCTATATTTTCAGTATTCAAAAAATTTGTTATAATATGAATTGCAAATATTTTTTCTGGTCTATAGCTTGACTTTTTCACCTGACTTTTAATATCTTTTGATAAGCCAGATTTTATAAATTTTAATGTGGTCTAGATTATCATACTACTTTTCTTACAAATTTGTGATGTTTAAAAAGTAAGCTTCAAATTTGCCAAAACTCATCAAACTGTACATCTAAAAAGATGAATTTTGCTCTGTATCAATTATACCATAATATCCCCTCTCCTCTAATGTAAATTAGTTATGTGCATGTATTTATTATTATTTTCTTTCATTATGGATATTTTCTAGAGAGAATATAATGCTCTACCTCTCACATTTATATATATAATTTGCATATAATTGTATGTGTGTGTGGAGTGAGATAGGAATCAATGGATATATATTTCATTGACCCAATACACTTACTGTGAAGATTTCTCCTACTGCTCTGAAATGCCACATTTGACATAAATTAAGTGTTGTGTTTACTAACTTATTTGGATTCTCCTTGGCACCAATAACACACATTCCTAATTACTGGAGCTTTAAATAAATCTTGATATCCACTAAGTTAAATTTTCTATCTGTGTTTTGTTTCATCAGTATTATCTTGGCTATTTTTGGTTCATTTCACTTCCATATAAATTTGAAAATAAGTAAATTCCAACACACACGTATACACATAATGCACTACTATATTATGTTGGCATTGAATCAGATCTATAGATCAGTTCTTCATAATACTGAATCATTTTATTCATGAACGTGATATATTCTTAAATGCTTAAAAAACTGCTGTAATTTCTCTCAATAGTATCTATTTCTGTACTGTGTTTTCTTGTTTTTAAAATTCTTACAACTAGGTTTATTCACAGGAATCTCTTTTTTTGAGTAAATTGCAAATGTTATAATATCTTAATGTGTTTTCTTATTGGTCCTTCAAATGCAGTTGATTTTTGTATATGGAAATTTTATGAAGTGATCTTACTATATTGCATTTTAATTCTGTTGACTTCTATTTTAGATTAAAGATTTTTATGTAACTAATCATGTCATCTGCAAATGACAGTTCTAATCCTTTCAAATTCTTGTAGTTATTTTTCTTGCATTTAATAAAGCATCAAATATAATAGTGATTATAAATGCAGAGGGACATCTTATTATATTTGCAGCTCAGATAAATTTATGTATAATTATTCTTTCATCATTAACTCTGCTATTGATACTGATTTATCATTAATTATGTTATTATTTGTAGATATCCATTTGTAGATATTAATTATTAAGCTAATGAAGCTTTTTTCTATTACTAGGTTAATAGTTTTATTAAATTTTGAATTTTATTGACTGCTGCCTCTGCATCTATTGTGATGATTATATGGATTGTTCAGTCTGATTTTATTGATATGAGTATTATATCATTTGAATTTCAATGTAAAACCAAATGTCTTCAATAATGTCCTAAAATAGCAGTGACTAAACAAGAATTAAGATTCTAAGGAAGTATAAGACCAAGCAGTGAAGGTGATTTAAAAAAAAAAAAAAGTGGGGGGAGCAAAGCAAGGCAAGAAAAAGGTCAAAGCAATAGGATACATCTTTCTATCTAATTGGCTTCCACCTCACAATCAGCCAGGAAGAGACTACGAAAGTCACTCAGTAGACTATTTGTTTGGCACACGTGCTTTCGTCACTTGATGAAAGAGGTGTCTGCAAGGCAGAGGTTAAGTGTCAAGTTACTTTTTAACCCTGTAGTGAAGTAGATGAATCTTTAAAAATATCATGATTATTTTTAAACTTTCATGTTATCAATTTATATTAATATAAATATATATTAATTTAAATTATTTTCAATCTAGACTCATTTTCCATTTTTTTTAGCAACGTACTATAAACTGACACATTTCAAAACTACTTTAAAGGTAAATTTGATCAGTGGGATTTGATCAGTGGGATCATCTTTCAGCTAGTTGCAGGGTCATTTTGAACTTTTTAAAATCATTCTATAGGCCCTTCCTAAATCTGGGCACAAGAAGATGTTCCAAGGTCATCTTGCTTTTCGCTGCCCCAGTCCTAGAATTTGTCAGTTCTCTAAGGAATTCTAGACCCTTTAGTGGAGGATGGTATTTAAGCATCAACATCTAAGTGCTAGTATTCCCATGATGTTGGTCACAGCTTAAAGATTGCACCCTTCACCTTGTTTAGCTCTGAGCTTTAATTATTTTACTTTCTGATCTGAAACTAGTAAAAGCTTTGTTCAGCTTCTCAGCCAGTCAGTCATTACTTTTTCTTAGTGTTTCATGCTTTCAGCTGTTATTTATGAATGAATCAGCCACTGACTTCACCAAATATCATTTAAGATTAAAAGGAGATGGAGTAGTTACTGTTATTTGGCATTTAGTGCCCTTTAAAAAGAACTAGAATACTTCCTTTCCAGGATTGTGTGTCTATGCACACATGTATGTGCATGTGTGTGTTCATACACACAGATTTAGTTAGTAGTAGAAGTTTATGGATACTGAGATAGAGAGAGAGAGAGAGGTGGATTTGTTAGTTTTTCCTCAGTGTATTTGATGTCAGGAATTCTTTTAAAAGAACAGAAGCATTCAGTTCTTCAGTTAAAGTTAAATGAGTCAGAGACCTGAGTTCAGCTGCTTGTTTTGCTGATTATCACATTTGTCTCCTTGGGCATCTCCTTTTCTTATGAGAATGGTAATGATGTCAACTTCTTGGAGCCTAGAATGTTACTCATATTAAAATTAATGTCTTTATTTCCAAGTTGACTTAATTTTATAAAAAATCATTGATGAAAAAGAGGAAAGAAATAATACAGGAGTCTTTGTAACTCTGGAGGAAATTTAAGGTGTGAAATAGTTGCATGGAAAGGAAAAGTCAAGTAGTCTGAAAGTTAGTGCTTATTTTAATACTTTTGCTAAGGGTCAGCCTAGAATTCTCCGCGGATTAGATGCATACTAATAGGATGCTTTAAAAAAACAAAGTCTTTCGAGTCTGCAAAGAATAAGAATAATGAGGGTAAAATGACAGATTATACATTTGTAATTTGGACTAATAGGTTGTGTTAAATTAGAATACAAAGGTAACCAAATCTTCATTTACTTCTGGTCTTATTCTACAGAAAGCAATGTCTTAACATTTATTTCTTTTGACTGTGAGTTGATTCCAAGTCTTTGTCCTGGAAATTCTCTTTGATCTTCATCAAAAATAGACACAAACTATTAACCATTTTGTAAAGAATATAAACTATTCAAAATAACCCTGGCACAACTTTGAATTATAAACTTCTTAGGATAATAAAAACTGTCAGAAGAATCCCATCTAATAGTGATGTTAAAAACTACAAAATATATTTGTTATTACTTGATAAAATACATTTGGTATAATTAAATACAAAATAAAACAGCTCATTCTTAAAAGAGTAAAAATGGTTGTTGACTACTATAAATTAAAGAAAAAAATATTCGTAACATTTCGATGTGCTCAGTCTAGCTTTGGAAGACCTGACTTTAAAAAATAATGATCTAAAAATATTATATTAGAAGCAGAAATAAAAATTGTTAAAATTTTGATCTGAACACAAACTGATTTATCGAGTCTCCATTGTAAAATTCATACAGAAAGTAATAGATCTCTGGTTAAAATAATTCTGACTCATAAAGAATGAGAATAGAAAATACTGGAAAATTTTAAATGTTAAATATTCATTTTCTAATGAATTCCATTGATTTGGCATAGCTCTGATTGTTTTCTTTGTTTATTTTTATTTATTGAGATGTAATTGATATATAATATATTAGTTTCATATGTACAGCTTAATGATTCAATATTTGTATATTTTACCAACGATCACTATGATAACTCTAGTTAAAATCCATCAACATACCTACTAACATAATTTTCTTCCTACTGTGAGAACTTTTAAGATTCACTCCCTTTGCATCTTTAAAATATACAATAAAATATTATTAACTATAGTTACCATGCTGTACATTACATCCTCATGACTTATTTTATAATTTGAAGTTCGTAGTTTTTGACTCCCTTCATCAGTTTTGCCTACCCCCTGCCTCTGGCAACCACCAATCTGTTCCCCGTATCTATAAATTTGGCTTCTTTTTCTTTTTAAATTTCTTACATAAGTAAGATCATATGATATTTGTCTTTTTCTGACATATTTCACTTAGGTTAATGCCCTGAAGTTCCATCCATGTGGTTGCAAATGCAAGATTTCATTCTTTTTTGTGGCTGAGTCATATCTCATCATATATGTATATTTCAGTCTCCCCTGGCCTGATGTGTGTGTGTGTGTGTGTATGTTATTTTATCTACCCTTTCTTTATGTTTTTCTCTATTCATCTAGCAATGGACGCTTAGGTTGTTTCCATATCTTGCCTATTGTAAATAATGCCACAGTGAACATAGGAGTGCATATATCTTTTTGAGTTCGTCTTTTTGTTTTCTTTGGATAAAAACCCAGAAGTGGAATTGCTGGATCATATGGTAGTTCTATTTTTAATTTTTTGAGGAACCTCCACATTGCTTTCCATAATGGTTGCAGCAATTTATGTTCCCACCTGCAGTGCTTGAGGGTTCCTTTTCTCCATATTTTTGTTGATACTTGTTAGTTCTTGTCTTTTTAATAATAGCTGTTCTAGCAGATCTGAGGTGATATCCCAAGTAGTTGGAAGTGTTCCATCCTCTTCTAGTTCTTGAAAGAGTTTGAGAAGGACTATGATTAATTCTTCTTTGAATGTTTGGTAGAATTCATCATTGAAGTCATCTGCTCCTGACTTACCTTTGTTTTGGGGATTTTTGATTACTAGTTTAATCTCCTTACTTGTAATTGGTCTGTTCAGATTTTCTATTTCTTCTTGATTCAGTCTTGGGAGATTGTATGTTCCTAGGAATTTATCCATTTTTTTCCTAGATTGTCTAGTTTGTTGGCATATGATTGTTCATAGTAGCTTCTAATAATACTTTGTAGTTATAATATCAGTTGTAATGTCTCCTCTTTTATTTCTGATTTTATTTATTGAGTTATGTCTCTTTTTTTTCCATGGTCAGTCTAGCTAAAGGTTTGTTAATTCTGTTTATCTTTTCAATGAACTAGCTCTTGGTTTCATTGATCTTTTTATTGTCTTTTCAGTCTCTATTTAATTTAATTCTGCTCTGATCTTTATTTCCTTTTTCTACTAACTTTGGGCTTCATTTGTTCTTCTTTTTCTGGTTACTTGAAGTGTAAAGTTAGGTTGTTTATTTGAGATTTTTAAAATTCAGAATGATTTTAACATCACCATTTTACATATGGAGAACCTGAATCTAAGTTCCAGGGAAGGAAATGTTAGTAGAACTTGTAATTGACTAATAGTGAGCTACTCTCTTCAAATGCACTTAATTTTACCTGCAAATATGTAAAATCAATTTAAGCTGACAATGTTAACTCTCTAGAAACAGAATAATAAGATGAGATATCTGGATTTTTACTATCTTTTATATTTTAATGGTTGACTTTCCCTTAGCAACCATGGACGGTACAGTGATTATAATTACAGAAAAGAAAAAAAGTTTATATATATGTGTGTCTGTGTGTGTGGTGTGTGTGTATACAAAGAAGAATATGTCAACTTAATCAGAATTTCATGAAGAACTTAAAATACCTTTCATTGAAACTGTGTGATTTGTTGTCTTGCCAGCAACAAGTATTATTACTGATTAAATGTATTTCTTAACTCAATGAGCTATGAGTTAAAATGGCTAAGATCAAATTAAATCCTGCCTCATCTCTCTAATAATTAATCTAATGTGTTGAACTGTTATCAATAACTAAGTTATTTAAGCCTACAAATATTAACCTATAACAGAAGGACATTAATGCATTCCTTTTAGTCTGCTCTTCTTTGGAAATACGTAATGATAAGAGACAGTCTTCTGGGTAATAACAATAGCAAAAAAAGAAAGAAAAGGTTATTAATCAAAATGTGAATTTATTGAAAGACAGAACTGAAAGGACACAACTCTATTGGTACCTTAATTACTAATTATTTCTATTATCTACCTAATTAGTAAAAACATTTCAGCTTATAGGTAATAAAAGTCATCATTAGATTGTATGACATGTGATACCATTTCTACATTTAAAAATTTTACTCATGAAACAAACTGGCAATATTTTAAAGTATTTGGAGCCATCTGAACCATGTAAGACTTTAATGTCTCTTTTAAAAATGTTTAAAACCTATTGCAGGTATAGTAATGCTGCATCTTTATGCAAGTCCTATAGTTCATGTTGCAACTAAAAATGAGATTGCTCTCTGAAAGTGTTAAACACTTTTAGCAGCTTTTTTCTTTGCATTCTGTCCCAAATCAAAGTTTTAATAGTTTGTATCAATCTATACCCTTTGTTCTGCCTACATCAGGCCTTTTACTTAATATTTCATCTAAATTTTATTGGTTTCATAACTCAGCATATGCTGTGTAAGTGAGAGATTATGTTATTTCCATTCTGAGTTTAAAATAAAAAATGACAGATGGGCTATATTTACTAACATTACTATCACCAAGAATTTGTAAATCTAAATAGTCTAATATTGAGTCCTGCAAGCACTTTATTCCTCAGCAACCTTTCCTTGCCTGTAAGTACAAGGGATAGAAGATGAATGATATTATTAGCTTGGTGCCCTTAGGAGGAAATTAAATATTTATTCAAAGTATGTTCTTTTTTTACCTTGATAACAAATCCAATAAACAAGTGCTTTGATTAATGAATTTTAGCATTTCTTATTGTAAGATGTATGGATTACTTACAGCTTAAAGGCACGATTTTATAGGAGAAGAAGTGACTTTTGTTCTAGCATTGAAGATTGAAAGAAAAGATTTATGGGACAGGAGTAGAACAGTTAGATTCTTGATCTACCACTGACATCTTTGGCTGAGTCACGTTAGATAAGTCACTTAATGTCCTTAAATTCAGTTTTTTTTTTCATTTCAAAATGGAGGTTAAAATAATACTTAAAATATTCATGCATAATACATCCTGGCATTGTAAAATGCAAGGAAAAACATTTGTACTATAAATAACTACATATAATGTGTTATTATTATGTTAAAGAGGTAAAATAAACAATGTTGGCTAAATTGTTTTACTTGTGAATTCTTCCATGGCTTTAGTAGTGTGTGCTTTCTCTTCCTTCTTTGACTTTATACTCCAATTATGCACACAGAACTTAGTGTATTTTGTAGAGTTCTTAGAATTGTTTTTAAGTGTTTAGGTGAAAGACTATCCATTGTAAGAGTTTGGGGAAGTTACTTTATTTCATTATTACTTTTTAAAAATTATGATCGTCATTATTATTGACCCCTTGATTTTGTAAAACATTATCAGGACATCTAGAGAAAATGCAATTCAAATCTTATGTCTACCTCTTAATGACAATATGAGTTTACTTTGCTTCACTTATTGTTTTATAAAACAGGGCTGATACAAACCTTTTAGGTTGTGTATAAGGATGAGATGAGAAAATTTGTCATATATAATTCTTCCGGATTACCTTGAATTAATATAAGGTTATTTTGCATTATACATATGCATGAGTTTCTTTCAAGTCTAAGTCATAAATGAAAAGTTATGAAAAAGGATGTTTCCTTAAATAAATCAGCTGGAAGACCTAATACTTTCTAACTTACTAGCCTGCTTATTTCAGAGAATATGGAGATAAACTGAAAGAAATTGAGATAATAGTAGGTTAAATATATTGTTCCATACCAGGGAAGAGGAATAGACTAAAAAGTGGAGATTTATTTTTCTGGAAAAATCCGTACTGACTACTTGAGTGTCTTTTTGTTAGTTTATTTTAAAATTTTGAGTCCAAACTCTTATGTCAATAAAGTATTGAAGGATTTAATCTCAGAGTAGATTCATGAAAGAAATATCTTTATACATGCTGTTTTTAATCTGGGTTCTTTAGAGATGCTGTAACTATGTTTTCCATGGTTCAGAGCTTTATTAAATGATTTAATTTGGGTCTCAAACATGAACTCTGGATAAAATACCCAAAGTAAAACAAATTCTGTAATGAATGTATAAAGCTGGAGATACCTCTACTCTATCTGGGATCCTTGGCAGTCAGTGGGATTTTTAATAGACTCTATGCATTTATATCTGCATATCATTTAGCTAAGTCCCAAATGCCAAATGCAGTTTAATTTCCACAATTTATTAATATTAATTTTGCTTTGCTAGGCTAATTATACGCATTCTACTGGCAGGGTTATTCAGGAGAGCAGTTAATTCTTGAAGAATATAACGTAAAATATAAAATTCATCGTATTATATAAAGTGTAATTGTCTCAAGCAGCTCCAGCTGCCATAACAAAATATCACAGGCTGGGTGGCTTAAACAACAGAAATTTATTTTCTCACATTTCTGGAGGGTAGGGAATCGAAGATCAAGGTGCCAGCCAATTTGGTTCCTGATGAGAAGTCTATCCTGGCTTGCAGAAGTCTACTTTCTCACTGTATCCTTACATGGCAGAGAGGGAGCTCTGGTGTCTTTTCCTTTTTGTAAGAGGCACTAACTCTGTTGGGGCTTTAAACATCTGAAGAGGAGTGGAGAAGGGAGCATTCTCAGAGATACAGATAGTGATGATACGATAAGGAAAATGTAGCTAATCTGTTATGAGTATGAAAGAATGTTGAAAAATATTGCTGATAAAATTGAGCAGGACCACTTGATGAGAAGAGTTATCTGCGAAGATTTTGCATTTCTTATTTTTAAGAGAAACTGGATTGTCATACTAAGTGAAGCAAGCCAGAAAGAGAAAGAAAAATACCATATGATATCACTTATATGTGGAGTCTAAAAAAATGGCACATATGAACTTATTTACAAAACAGACAGACTCACAGACATAGAAAACAAACTTATGGTTACCAGGGTCAAGAGGGGTCGTGAAGGGATACATTGGGAGTTAAGGATTTGTAGATACTAACTACTATATATAAAACAGATAAACAACAGGGTCCTACTGAATAGCACAGGAAACTATATTCAATATCTTATAATGGCCTATAATAAAAATATAAAAAGGAATATTATATATGTATAGCTGAATCACTATGCTGTACACCAGAAATTAGCATAACGTTGTAGATCAGTTAAATATCGATTAAAAAAAAGAGAGAGTGTCCGTGGAAAGAGAGTTGGTAAAAAAGATAATAACTGCAGTGTTTCCTGTAGTCTTGTAACGAAACAAATAATAATGAGACACTAATGATCTTTCAGGTTCTTTCTTGCTTTTATACTGTGATTTCCATTTAGATAAACTAAAAAGAATTAGTTTTCTCTCTAACATCATAACTGTTGATCATTTTTAAATGTGAGATAGTTTACTCTAAAACAACATATTATTATTGTGAATGTTGTCTTTCATTAAAATGTGCATTGACTCAGTTACATTAAATGCTATTAATATTCATATTGTATGCTATTTGTTAAAATTGCATAAAAGTTAGAACTTTATTGAAAATATGTCAGCATTTTTCAGCATCTTTGTATGTTTAGAATATCTGCAACTTATTGGGCTCGGTATCTGAGAACTGATGTAGGCACATATTAAGATAACTCCCAATGAGTCAAATATTTGTATAATCCTCTCTTTTTGAGTAAACATGTGAAACATGTGATTGCAGTCTAACCAATCAAAATTGCCACCCACTAAGTTTATCATCTCATTCGATTGTAAATCTTTTCCCAGGGTTTAATCTGATCTGTTCTAATGTTGTTCTTGTTTGTTTCACTGCTTGAATGTAATTTCCATGAGGGAAGAGATTTTTATCTCTTATGCTCACTCTGTATTTCCTGCACATACAGCAGTGCCCACAAAGTTGTTGGTGCTTTGTATAACTTTGTTAAATTAATTATTTATTTGTATATTATTTGGCTTTTCTATCTAAAATTAATAGAATTCTTAAAAGAATACTTCATGAGTAGGGTAATTGTATCAATCCTTTTCATTTCTATGTTAAATACATGTAGAGTGGTATCTAATACATCATAAATGATAATTAAAATTTATTAAGTAAATAAATACTGCTTAATAATAATAATATTCATAGGACACAACATATTACTATATTGAAACATACAACTTTGCCAGTATTTTTCATAAAGGGTTACTTCATATAACCTGACTGTGCAAAGTATGTTTCTATCTGATTTATTTCTCACAGTAACCCAATAAAGTAAGTATTACTACTAAGGGAAAACTATAGACTATAATAGCTTTGGTCAATAAAAGAACAGACTTGAGAGCAATTAATCTTGAGAAATGAAGACTTGTTAAATGGAGAAAGACATGTAGTCTTTGAATATAACCTGGACTCCCCTAACATCACAGCCCTGATATGACTCTTGCATCTTTTCATGAGGCCATGTTACATTTCAGATGTAGCCCTAACTGTATATACGCAAATTTACTTCTACTCCTCCGTTAATGACATGCCATACCAATCTACTTTCTTAACTTAAAACCCTGGAATCATCTTTGATCTCTTTTTTCCTCACCCCTTCCATGCATCCTTTCAGGGAGTACCTGCAGCTCCACTTCTGTGTTCACCACATCCTCTGTTACCACTTAGTATAAGCCACTACTACCTGTCACCTCTGATCTCTCTGTAACTGTGGTTTCCCTCTTGCATACATTCTTATTTACAATTCAAAGTTAAGTTTTAAACATAAAATTAAGACCACATCATTCCATTTTTAAACATCAACCAATAGATTCCCACTCTGAAAATAAAATTGTAGTCTTTCCCATGTTCTATGCTGGACACTCTACATGAGCTATGAAACTAGCTTTTAAAACTCTGGTTGTACCACTTTTATTCTCATACAATTTGCTGTATCCACATTGGCTTCTTTCCCCATTCCTCTAACAGGCCCAGCTCTTTCTTCCTTCAGCTCTTTGCACTTGATCATTCTCTGGTTCCAGCCTTTCAGGTGGTGACTTCCTTCTCTTCATTCTGGTCTCAAATCTGATGGTACTCCTCAAAGATAGTACAGTATCACTGTGCTGTTTAGTGATACCAACGATGGATCACACCTATCAGTCACACCGTGTTGCTTAATTTTGCTTTTTTTTCTTCATGGTCATTTCACTATCTAAAATCTTATTACTTATTTGTTTACCTGTTTGTTGTCATAATGTCCTGCTAGATTGTCAGCTCCATGAAAAAGACTGGGTTTTGTCCTGTTCACCTTGCTATCCTGAGCACCTTGTGCAATATCCGGCACATGTAACAACATATATTTGTTAAGTGATTGAATATATAAACTTAATCTACTGAATCCAAAGTACCTTCTCTGAAATAAAATCTGATAATGTCACTATCTGCTTAAAATCCTACCATGGCACCCCATTCCTGGTAGGACTACTCTTTAGTTTGACATACACTATCTCTTTTAGTTTGTCCTGAGCCTTACATTCATCATAATGTCAGCCTTATTAAAAGATGTGTCATTTCATCAGTGTAAATCCAGCTGCCTATCCCTGAATGCTCATTCCTTGAAGAGAGAATGAATAAAGAGCTAACTGAAAAATTACCAGATCTTCTGTCTGTAAAGGTACAAAACTTGAATAATTTACAAAACATCCAGTTGTAGGTTATAGCTGACATTTCTGGCTTGTTCTTTTTTAAATTCTTTCATTGCCAACTCTTGCCACTCCCCCTATACTGATCTATAACATTTTCTTCTGTTATCCCAGTTGCTTCTTTTTATCAGGAATTTTTGGTTATTTCAAATAAACTTAAATAAAACCTGGGACCACTATTGTCCAAATTAAACTAAATCTGGTATTCAAAGGGAAACAATCTAGCAACCAAAATTAATCAAAGGTAATAATTCATATTTTATTCTTTAGAGAAATACCAAAGAGAGGAGTATTTTCTTAAGGCAAGCAAATAATAAATACCTCTTCTGATTAATGCCTTCTTTACTATACTTCTCACTGGTGGCAGCTGCTCTCTAAAATTGAATAATTTCCTCTAAGTTAATTATCATAAAATAACAACCATTATATGTAAAGTACTTACTATGTGTCATGCTGTTGTATTCTAATCATTTTGCATATATGAATTATTTAATCTTTATAATTATGTGAAATAATTATTTTAAAAGATAAGCATTTATATAATACCTTTTTATTGTTATTGCTTGGGATTAAAAAATGATAAAAGAAACAGCTTATAAATTCAAAGACCTGAAAACTTCAGCTCAAAATGTTATAGTGGCAACACACAAATCTGCATTCATCCTCTCACCACCCTAATTTATAATCAAATAGTGGATTCTGTGGTACAGACTCAAAGGAAGATGTTCATGTAGCATAGAATGCCCAGGCAAACTTCCCTTTAATTGGAACAATGCCAGCAATGAAGTCCCTTAAAGCAACAGGTGATGAACCTAACTTAGGCATGGGAGGAGAAATTTGAGGCTGACAGAGATGTTTCTGTTCAGTTTCTGTCATGAACTTTTCAATTTAACTTAGTTTTGCAAGCGCCTTGGATGGAAATATCCAGTATTTTCACTTAGAAATTCCTTAGATTAAAAATTGGCCTCAGTTATATCACTGTACTGAGACCCAAAGCAATACCTTATGGCAGGTAGGATGTTCTCTGGTCTTTGTAAGATGGTTAGGAACATGATTTGTGGAGAAGCAGGGTGGATAGAGCAACAGGATTAGTCTACATGTTATAATGAAAGGTCTATTTGGTTTTATGAGTGACATATTAAATCTTCTTAAAGAAGTCTTTGTTAGAGACAATGGGAGTCTGTATGGCTATATTATCTACATTACTCATTTAGGTATGCCTATGAAAACACATGATTTTGAAATATGCTAGAGTAAGAAATTATATATTTAAAGATAAAGGTACAGTTTTAAAGTATTTAACTTACTTTAATAGAGTCATATAATCTGCTAATTTTCATTTAAATAGCCTTAAATTTCATGTTAGTAAAAATTAAAAATTGCTATGGAAATTCTTCAGCAAGATCAAGCATAGACATACACTGGAATGGGTGCCTTATGTTTTCCTCAAGTATTAAAGCCTATCAATATCTGATCATATGCATAAAAATAATGCAATTCTCCTTATCATGTGTTACAACAATCAACATTGATAAGAATAACTATGTTAGACTTTAATAAAATCTTCCAAGCTTAAATTCGTATTACGAACAAAACATTAAGCTATGTATTATAATCTTAGCTTAGTCTTCAAACTAATTTACAAAAGCTAAATTAATACAAATAATACAGTAAATAATCTTACCTCTTTCCTTTCCTTATGGAAAAATAATTATTTATAAAATTAAGCTTTTAGTATACAAATTAATGTAATATGGTTTTACAGTGTTTCTGTTTAAGTCTGTACATTTAAACCCAATGGATATAAGGGATATGAAGAAATCTGAGTGGTCGTTTATTGATTATAAGTTAAAAATAAGAAAGTCAAATGACAAATACATTGAATAGTTCTTATTGTTGATACTCGAATGCTCTGTGTATAGCACCCATATCTAAAGCAATAACAATTGCTGTAGGGGGATAAAAGCACTAACGTGATGTAATTAATTACTACTTTCAATTAGGCATTTTCAAACAATGCATTTAGTTGAATCAAAACAACCTTATATGATTGATGTTTTTTGATTGCCATCTTTATGATTTTATATGTAGAGCTTAATGGCTCCAATTATACACAGAATGAAATCAAGTTGAAGGAAACTAACCTATGAACCAGTAATATATGTATTATGACAGGATTATAGTCTACACTGCTTGTGGATGTATTTTATATTTGAAAAATACTCAAACAATGCTTAGATAGATTTTATTGCTTAATCAATACATTCTATCACAGTGTTTTCTTACGACTTCACTGAAATTTTGCTCATAAGAAATCATATTTAATGTTTTAATATAGGGAATAATTCTTAAATATTGTAAAATTAGTGTCTTTTCTCATATAAACAAATATTAGAAGCATAGATATGTGTATTATTAGAATTGCATTCTATTTATTGTGTAAGCACAATACAATAAGATACAATAAGAAATACATATTTGGTATTTGTCCTTGAAACAGCTTCTAAAACCTCTGGAATTTCCTGAGTGATAAGGGTGATAGGTGCATCTTTTATTATTTATAGTAAGCCCCTTTTACCCATACCTGAGTTTATGCTAATGGGGTGACTCTTAGATTTTTAGGGTCCCCCGGATAGTTTCAGGATGGATTCTGGTCTACAGAAAGACCAAGGCATGTGTAGAGAGTTGTAACTTTCAGTTACATTGACATCTGGGGCAGGTGAGACCTGGAGATTGAATTAATCATCAATGATCACCCGCTTAATCAAACATGCCTAGGATATTAAGCCTCCTGGCTGGTGAGGTTAAGGTACTGAGAGGTGATGTGCCCAGAGAGAATATGAAAGTTACATGCCCTTCCTCCACACCTTGTCCTTTGCATCTCTTCCATTTGGTTGTTCTTGAGGTGTATCTTTCATAATAACCTAGTAATAGTAAGTAAAGCCCACTCCTGAGTTCTGTGAGTCTTTCTAGGAAATTATCGAACTGATTTATAGCAGTCAATCAGAAATATGGGAGACCTAGGACTTGTGATTGGCATCTGAACCTGGGGGCAGTTTTGTGGGATTGAGCCCTCAACCTGTGGGATGTGTGTTAACCCCAGATAATTGATGGCAGAATTGAATTGAATTGTAGGTCATCCATTTAGTGTCCAAAAAGTTGGAAAGTTGGTTAATATGAGGAAAACCCCACAGATATGTTGTTAGAAATGTAAATAAAAACAGTTCATATCACCCCCACACTATAGTAATGTAAATATTGCACTTTTTTCAATAATTGCAGTAATCAAAGATGTGGAGAACTGTTTTTCCTATTTAAAATATTCCAAATGGAAAAGGTGGCCTGGGGTCAAGAAACTATCATAAAATCATGTTTTTACAAAGTGTCTCAGAAGGACAACTATCTAGTTCAAAAAGGCTTCATCTAAGTTACTGAGATAAATATTTTGTTTAACCTTGTATTCTCAAATAGTCAAGCTATACAGACACATTTTAGAATGCCCACTGAAGTACAATGGAAATAATTGCAAAACTACTAAAACTATTGTCTCTTCTCTTTCCAATATAAACTGATTCATACCTAGGTCAATTTATGACTGTTAGTTTCCAGATCCAGGATAGTGATTTTTAAATCCCTTGAGAAAGATAACTTTTTTAAATTGAAGTATAGTCAGTTACAATGTGTTAATTTCTGGTGTACAGTGCAATGTCCCAGTCATGCATATACATACGTGTATTTATATTCATATTCTTTTTCACTAAAGGTTATTATAAGATATTAAATATGGTTCCCTGTGCTATGCAGAAGAAATTTGTGTTTTTTAAATATATTTTTATATACAGTGGCTAACATTTGCAAATCTCAAACTCCCAAATTTATCCCTTCTCACCCTCTTTCCCTGGTAACCGTAAGTTTGTTTACTATGTCTGTGAGTCTGTTTCTGTTTTGTAGATGAATTCAATAGTATCCTCTTTTTTTCTTTTTTAGATTCCACATATGAGTGATATCATATGGTATTTTTTTTTTCTCTTTCTGGCTTACTTCACTTAGAGTGATGATCTCCAGATCTATCCATGTTGTTGTAAATGGCATTATTTTATTATTTTTCATGGCTGAGTAGTATTCCATTATATTAATATACCACAGCTTCTTTATATAGTCATCTGTTGATGGACATTTAGGTTGCTTCCATGTCTTGACTATTGTATATAGTGCTACTATGAGCATGGAGGTGCATTTATCCTTTCAAATTAGAGTTCCCTCAGGATATATGCCCAGGAGTGGGTTGCTGTATCATCCAGTAAGTCTATTTTTAATTTTTTGAGGAATCTCCATACTGTTTTCCATAATGACTGCACCAAACTACATTCCCACCAGCTATATAAGAGGGTTCCCTTTTCTCCACATCTTCTCCAGCATTTATCATTTGTGGACTTTTTAATGATAGCCTTTCTGACTGTTGATACCTCCTTGTAGTTTTGATTTGCATTTCTCTAATAATTAGTGATGCTGAGTATTTTTTCCATGTGCCTTTTGGCCATTTGTATTTCTTCCTTGGAGAATTGCTTGTTTAGGTCTTTTGCCCATTTTTGGATTGGGTTGTTGGGTTTTTTTCTTGTTACGCTGTATGAGCTGTTTAAATATTCTGGAAATTAAGCCCATGTCAGTTTCCTCTTTTGCAAATATTTTTTCCCATTCCATAGGTTGTCTTTTTGTTTTGCTTATGGTTTCCTTTGCTGTGCAAAAGCTTTAATAAGGTTCATTTATTTATTTTTGCTTTTATTCTTATTGCTTGGGTAGACTGCCCTAGGAGAACATGGCTAAGATTTATGTCAGACAATATTTTGCCTATGTTTTCCTCTAGGAAGTTTATTGTGTCTTGTCTTACATTTAAATCTTTAAGCCATTTTGAGTTTATTTTTGTTTTGGTATAAGGAAGTGTTCTAACCTCATTGCTTTACATGCTGCTGTCCAGCTTTCCCAACACCACTTGCTGAAGAGACTGTCTTTTCTCCATTGTATATTCTTGCCTCTTTGTCAAAGATTAATTGACCGTAGGTCTGTTAGTTTATTTCTAGGTTCTCTGTTCTGTTCCATTGATCCATATGTCTGTTTTTATGCCAATACCATGCTGTTTTGATTACTGTAGCTCTATATCTTTTAAGAATATTAGAGAGAGTCATTCTGTGAATTGAGGCACAAAGTTAAAAATAGAAAAAGTCATTTTAACATTTTTTGAAGAATATTAATCTTGTTTAGCTTAACTCAGTTTAATCATAACTTGAGAAGTGACACCCCATGCAATGAAATATGTTTTAAAAATTAGCTTATGAATGCTGTCAGTATCATTTGATTATAATGACGGAAGTTTTAGAAAAATAAAACAAAGTGCAAACAGTAAAACCAAAGGAGGTAAACACTTATTCAAAAGCTCGAAGATTTCTTGAGTTCATAATTAAAGAAGTGTTTCAAATCAATGGGGAAGGGATCAACCCTTTAATAAATGGTCTGGAAAATTGGCTATAAATTTGCTAAAAAGGGTTTAATTCCCTCTTACATGCCATATACAAATTTGAATTTTAGAAGAATTAAAGAGAGAAATAAAATAAATTGAACTATAAAAGTAGTAGCAAAAAATAAATGCAAATATATTGAAAATTTAGGGATGGAAAATGCTTTCTTAGGTAAGACACAGAATGAGAATTTATAAAGCAAAAGAATGATAGAGATGACGCTTAGCTTATGTTCACTAAACAGTGCTAGTAGACAAATGACAGACTGGAATAAATATTTATGATGGCTATTATTAACATAAAGTGAATTACGTAATATAAAAGTCTTTTATAATGCAGTATAGAAATAAGAATTAGCCTAGTATGCCAATGTACAAAGGTGACATGAATATGTAATTTACAATGGAAAACCCATAAATACAAATATACAACAATCCACAATTTCACATGTACTCAGCAATGAAAACAGCAGAGATATAGCATCCCAATACTTAAATATGAGGAGATGTTTTTAAAAATTGATACTGTTTTTTTTTCCCAAGAACTGGAGTTGAGGTTCCAACAAGCCACTCTTCTAACACTATTGAAGAAAATGGAAAATTAGACAGATTAGGAAAGTATGTATCCCTTTGGCTTCAGCAATTCTGCTTCTAAAATCCATCTAACAGAAATATACACATGCACAGAGATGTATGCACAAGAATGTTTATTGCAACAATGCTTGTAATAAGGAGGGAAATGCTCTAAAAATTTGATTAGAAAAATAAGAATTTATGACCTTTCCATGCTATAGAATATCATGCTGCATTAAAAATAATTAATTGGACCCTTATGTTGACAGAAATATATTTATAATGTTTTTAATTTAAAAAGCAAATTGTTGAACCATATACATAGTATGAGCCTATTAGTATAAAATAAAAAATGTGCATATATGTAAAAGTGTACTTCATACATGTAAAAAGGTCTGGATGGATGCACCAACTTTTATTTCTGGGTTTTAGGTATGAATGGTAAGTGTAGAGGGAGGGTGCTGGTGAAAGAGGACATTCAGATGCCAACGTTATTCTTTATTTGATAATTTAAAAAATAATACAGATTAGTTATATTCACTTGTAAGAGAAAAATGATAAACTCCTGCCCTCAAAAATATATTTTATGTTCTATTATTTTAATTAGAGATTCTAATGTTTAATTAATACCATCTTCCACTGTGCTTTTCAGTCTTCAGTTGTACAACAAATACTCTGTTAACATATCGGAAAACCTTTCTATTTATGCCTTCTGAATATAAATGCCTCAGTATCCAATTTCCTGAAAAAGATAGCTCAATTTGTATGAGTGACTCTGGAAAGATCCAGGTGAGTAAATTAAATAACTTCAATATTACACTTAATGAATTAGTACATCACTGTTAAAAAAAAAAACAAGTTGTAGAAAATGTGATGCTACTCTGGAATTCACTGGCTGTGCAAACTTGTAATTTGTTTAATGTTTCTCCCCAACAAATATCCTCAGTCATCAGCATGAGGGAAAAATGCCTCTCTATCAAATGTTTTTATTTTCTTCCAGTTTATTTGTCATAATGCTTATCATGAACATGTTACCTAGGTAGAGCAACATGGCTGACATTTTCCTTGCTAATAGGCCAATTTGCAGCAGACGTTTGTGTGAGTGGAATATCAGAAGGACCAGAAAAATAATATCTAGTGATGCTTAATGTCAAGACTGCAAAGATGAACTGAAGCTAGAAAAACCTATATGCAAGCTAAATAAATCTTTTTTCTGTTAGTATATAGCGCCACCCAGTGTTACAGAATTCTCTTTGGAACACTCTGCAGAGTAGACTTTTGTGCCAAGGCAGAAAGGGACACAAATGACACTATGTGAGCTCCATATTAATATGTTCACTTGAAAGTTTGTTTTGGGACATCGAATAAGCTAGCTTGTTAGAAAACATTGCGTTGAAGTAAATCAGAAATACAAAACAAACTGGAGTGGTCATTATCTCCATATCCTAGTAATTCTTTTTAGATCTTTGTTGCGTGAAAAAAGAAAAAAAAAATCCAGGAAAATCGTTGCAGTTTTATAATTCACGATGTATTTCAAGGTACTTTAAGACATTCCAAAGAGATAATTTTAGTGGCCATTATGGATTCAGGCATCCTTCATGTTGCTGCATGTCTAAAATGATAACTTTTCTTTTGCATTAAATTACAGATAAAAATGAGAATGCATTTACAGAAAGAACCCATGGAATTTTTAGTTTCCTATAGTGGCTTTTACCACAGGGATTCAAAGCTTTTGAGAGATGCTATTTGGCAATTAGGCAACACAATTAGAGCATAGATATTCATGTTAAGAAAGTTCTAGAAATAAAAAGTAGTAAGAAAAAAAGATATTACTTCATTACTTATTTGCTGAAGAGATAAGGAAAATGTAAAATTCCCTTTCTCTCTAAGTCCTCAGAACTTATATAGATTTTATAAAAGTAACTAAATCTTCTAAGATAAATTACACTCTATATTTCTCATTTTATTCTGTTTCTTGAGTATTCTTCGACTCTGTTCCACCTTATCTTGCTGTCTTTTCAAATTTTGTCTCCACTGATGCTTGAAAGTATACACTTCTTATCTTCAGCTGACTCAGGGCTTCTCTTTTTACATAACCTACAGTCACACAAAACTTGGAATTTCTATAATTCAACAATTTTTCTCATTTAAATTACTCTCTTTCCAGGTTCTGTCCCTAGTGCTAACATTGTTTCATTTTCCTCTGTTTGAAATAGTTGAGTCAGCACTAAGCAAGTGTAACCTGTTGTTATTTTTCTTGCTGTTTTTGTCTATTATCATCCTTACCATCATCCATTTTTACTGCTCTTTTTTATTTCTCAGGTCCTGTGTCCAGTATGTTGACTCCTTATTTTATACACGTTTCTTGGTTTGCTCTTCTCATTCCCAGGCCATCATTATGATCTAAGCCCTTGGTACCTCAAATTGCCACTGCAGTTTTCTCCTACGTATCTCTCTGTTGCTTCCATCTTCCTTCAGTCCACCCTACACAGAACAAAATTAATGCTCTGAGAGGGGAAGATATAGCTCAGTGGTAGAGCACATGCCTAGTGTGCACAGGGTCCTGGTTTCAATCCCCAGTTCCTCCATTCAAAAAGTACATAAATAAATAAGCCTAATTACCTCCCCCCTTCAAAAAAATAAATTATTAAAAAAGATTAATGTACTGAAAAGTTTAGCCATTGTCTTTCTAAATAGACTGCTTAAAGGTAAGAATTATGCCCTTCTATATGTACTATCATTATTTGACACTGTCTATATTTAATTGATCTATGTGATATTGACCATGGAGTAACTACACAGTAATGCAAAACAAACTACTGATTGTGATTAGAATTCACTAGTGTTAGGTGGGAAGATTCTTGGGATTTGTGTTCTTTTGTCCGTGGAGATCACTCTTTAGATGGAAACATATGTTAACTTTTTTCCAACAAAGTTAGTTTAAAAAGTCTTTTATCATATGTCTGCTTTTGTGCTATTACCACACTGTTTTGATTACTGAAGCTTTGTACTATTGTCTGAAGTCTGAGAGAGTTATGCGTCCAGCTTTGTTCTTTTTCCTCAGGATTGCTTGGGCAATTCTGAGTCTTTGTGGTCCCATATAATTTTTAAGACTATTTGTTCTGGTTCTGTGAAAAATGTCCTGGGTAATTTGATAGGGATTGCATTAAATCTGTAGATTGCTTTGGGTAGTATGGCTATTTTAACAGTATTAATTCTTCCAATCCAAGAGCACAGAATACCTTTCCATTTCTTTGAATCAACTTCAAGATTCTTTATCAATGTTTTATAGTTCTTAGCATATAATTCTTTCACTTCCTTGGCCCTTGGTCAGGTTTATTCCTAAATATTTTATTTTTTGGATGAGATTTTAAAAGGGATTTCTTTTTTTTTACTTTCTCTTCCTGATATTTCATGGTTAGTGTAGAGAAATGGAACAAATTTTTATATTTAATCCTGTATCCTGCTACTTTGATGAATTCATTTGTCAGTTCTAATAGTTTTTGTGTGGAGTCTTTGAGTTTTTGCTATAGAGTATCATGTCATCTGGATATAATGACAATTATACCTGTAAGTTTCCACTGACAGATTAATGAATAAAGAAGATGTGGTATGTACACACACAGAGACACACACACAGACACAAACGCACACACACACTCAATGGAATATTACTCAGCTGTAAAAAAGAATAAATAATGCCATTTGCAGCAACATGGATGGACCTGGAAATTGTCATACTAAGTGAAGTAAACCAGAAAGAGAAAGAAAAATACCATATGATATCACTTGTATGCAGAATCTAAACAAGTGATACAAATGAACTTATTTACAAAACAGAAACAGACTCACAAACATAGAAAACAAACTTATGGTTACCAAAGGGTAAAAGAGAGGAAAGGATAATTTAGGAGCTTGGGATTAGCAGATACACACTACCATATACAAAATAGATAAACAACAAGTTTCTACTGTATAGTACAGGGAACTATATTCAACATCTTATGGAAAAGAATCTGTAAAAGAATATGTATATACACATATATATATACATATAAAATTGAATCACTTTATTGTACACCTGAAACTAACACAACATTGTAAATCAACTATATACTTCAATTTAAAAAAAAAGTCTTTCACCTGTCCTGAGCAAAGCAGGAATATAGACCCCACTGAGAGAAATACATTTCCAGGGATCTAGTTAGATAGAAAAGGAGAGAAGTATTATACAACCATTACCAATATTAAGAAGGAAAAGAATAATGACCATCTGTGATTAATATTGGAAGACTCAGTGTAAAATTTCTGCAAGGCAGCCAATGATACATGGCAGGATCAAATACATACAAAATAGAAAGTAGTCAGAATCTGAAGCAAACTCTTAGTTCAACTACTCTAGATCTATTCCCTGTTTCTGAATAAGAAGAAAAGAGAAGTTATTAAGGTATATTTTATCATTATCCATTTTATTATTTTTTATGTAATGAAGTTTAGATGTTTCAATAACTGAGTTAAACACTTTTCTTTTTAATGAATATTTTTTATTGTACTTACCCAATTTCTCTGGCAAAAACTTCTTTACAGCATATAGATATCTGAAAAAGATGGATGTTGCCTGATTTTTAGAGTCAAAGTTTTGGTGTCTAGACTGGAGGACAGGGAACATGTGCTTACAGGGAACATAAGCAGTAGTGAGCTCTCAGGAGATTTTTGTCAGTATGGCTCTTTTTGTCAATTCATACTTAAAACTTCCCCCTTTCTTCCAAACATGACAAAACTGAAATTTTAAAAAATTACTTTCAAAAGTTGGTCCTAAAACTTAGAGCATCCTAATGTGAAGAACTTTAAGTAAACAAAGGCATCATCACATTTCAGCTCCCATGGGGTGAAGACAATGAGTAGCAAATCGCTGGGACAGAGGAAAAGAACCAGCTACTCGGCATGGAAATGAGGGCTGGAATAAGACTCCCTCTCCATGAGAGAAAGGAGACCCACAAAGCTTTGAACATTTCTAGGAGCAATGACATGTATATCATTGAAAGAAGGAGGAAAGTGAAGAAATCACCCCAGAACCCCTCCCAGAACTAACTGGTAGCTCAGTGACTAGATCTGGAATAGCCCTGGGTTGTTGTGGTATGAGAGTTGATATAATTCCTAATTCCAGACAGGGTCTTGTAAACCAGGTGGAAGCAGATGCAAAATGATCGGACAAGGATGGAGGGAGGAGGAGGGAGGAGAGAGACAGAGGAGGGATGAGAGAGGGATGTCCTTTATTTCATAAAGTGGGGGCTTCATCTGGGTATTTTTCACTGGATGGAAACTTGAGGGTAGTCTGGACAGATTCATTATTTTCTCCAGCCTCAGACGTCACCATAATGGTGAAGCTGAGAGATATTTCAATCTGAGATTTTTGCAAATATTCCAAGCATGAGAAAAGCTAACACTAAAAAAAAAAAAAAATCAGTAAAATCAACAGTTGAGAAATAGGAGCAAAGCAATGAAATACAAACAGCAATTCAAAATAATTTAAAGTATGTTGACATCCTAAAAGAAAAAATGGAATAAATATAACATCCCTAAAAACAGTAAGAAATTATGAAACAAAGACAGACTCATGTAAGAACTGATGGATATTAAAATCCAATTACAGACTTCAGATATTAAAATACAGTAACTAATATAAAATTAAAACTTCTTATGGCACCATGACCTTCAGATTGAGCACAAATGGAAAGAGTGTACTGGGAAGTACACCTGGAATGAAGGATAGAATGATAAACTAAATGGAAAAGAGAAGTTGAGAGTACAGAGAATATGCTTATGAGTCTACTGTCACTGATACGACAGGAGAATAGGTGGAAGGCTTCTCTAAAGTGAAAATGCCTAAAATTTTTTCAAAATTGAAGAATTATCTTAGTCTTCAGATTTAAATACACACTAACTGCTAGAAGATAAATACTGTTAATCCATCCCTACTCTACTGTAGTGATACTACAGAACACAGTACAGAAAAAAACCTTTAAAGCTGTAAGAGACTAAAGAAAAACTGACTACAAAGGAATGACAGTCTGAAAACAAGCTTCTCATCAACAAAAATGGATGGCAGGCAGCAATGAAATATATTCAAAGGACTGAGAGGAAACATTAACAAACATACATGTGGGCACACACAATCATTTCTGGATGTGTCAACTGTTAGACTGATTTTATTTGGCTTCCCTTAAATAGAAGAAAACATAAACAAAGAAAGTAATACTAAAAATTGATCTTTTTATATAAATAATATAGTTTTTAGAAAATACAAAACAATTCTGAAAATCCAATTGCACAGCTGTTAATTCTAGATGCTATTTATTGTTTAGAAATGTCTGTAACCTTTAATGGCACATTTAGAGCCAGTATTCTAACATTTTCTGCAATTAAAAAAAAATTGAGTAGTTTATTTAAATGACAGTTACACTGGAAAAATAGTCACTAGATTCTAGTTATTTATTGCTTCATAACAAACCCAGTCAAAACACAGTGGCTTCAAGCAATAATTTATTTGCTCACAATTTAAGACATAGAAATTTGGGAGGTGATTGGTTGGATGGTTTGTGTCTGAATGTGCTGTCAACTGGGGCTACTGAAGCCAGAAGAAGCACTTTCAAGATGGCCTTTTGCTAACACGCCAGGCACTTTGGAGCTCCTTGGACTTGATCTCGCTCTTTCTTTCCCTGTAGTTTCATCCTCCATGGCCTCTACAAATGGCTTTGGCTTTTTATAGCGGGAAGAAACCTGTTGGTACTTTCAACTTCCTGTCTGAGTATCTCCTTCTCTGAATTTATTAAAAAACATTTTCTGTTTTCTCTGTAATCACAGGCAGCAGTTTCACTGAACTTTCCACCAGTACGTGGTCAGCTTTCTCTAACTCAAATACAATTCTCCCATCATCTTTCCAGTCTTCCCTTATGTCTCTTCAAGACCCCTCCGGGTTCCTCTGTCTGTCTTGTTATGGCAGCATCCCGTGTCCAGTTAACAAGTCCCTTATGGAAAATTAATAACAAATACCCTGAAATGTAATCATGTAAAATTATTCTATTTTGCCCCTATTTTTATGTTACAGATTCTGGAAGAAAACGATCTACCTGGTTTCTTTCTGATCTATGTGATGTTGGCTGGGGATTGGGGTTTCACTTTTAGGTGGGTTTTTACTCAAATGTCTGGAACCTTGATGATTCTGGTCTCTGTTTCTTTGTCTCTGTCTCTGTCTGTCTCTCTGTCTCTCTCTACAGGATAACACCCTCCATGAGCATGAACTTTGAACTTTTCACAGCATGTTGGTGTCAGGGTCATTGCACTTTATAAGGTTAGGCAGCTTCCAAGTGGCAGGCAGTGGAAGGAAGTTTCCAGGCTAGTTATGTCAACCCCTGGAACTGGCACAGCGTCATTTCTGCTGTATTCTATTGGTCAATGCAGTTATAGGACCTACTAGGTTAAAAGGGAGAGAGAGAGAGAGAGAGAGAGAGAGAGACTCCATCTCTTGATGAGAGAGTGACAATGCCACATTACACACAAGCATGTCCGATAGGAGATTGCCTTGTGCCTTTCCTTGGAAAGTATAATCTGTCACAAGTATCATCCTTTAATATAACTAAAGTATAAAATAACAGGATGGGTAGACAATTTGTCTTAAGTCTGTCAGGGCTATTTTAACAAAATACCACAGACTGGATGGCTTATAAGTAATAGAAATTTATTTCTCTCAGTTCTGAAGACTGGATGCCTGGGGTCAGGGTGTGAGCATGCTCGAGTTTTGGTGAAGCCTCTCTTCCGGTCACAGGCTGCTTACTTCTCACTGTGTCCTCACACAGCAGAGAGCAGAGGGAAGGCTGCCCTCTCGTGACTCATTAATCTAATTCCACTCATGAGCGCTCATCACCTCCCAAGGCTCCACCCCCATACTATCATCTTGGACTTTAGGATTTCAACATAGAAATTTTGAAGAGACACATTTAGACCATAGCAATAACTAAAGTTAACATCTTAACTTGCTAATATGAATATTCGAAAGAAATCAGAGTTTTTTTAAGTAAATTTTGTGAATTTTGGAAGATATTTAACAGATTTTCACCGAAGTATAACCAACTGGGATATTATTATAAAGAAACATTTTAGTTTATAAATTAAACCTCATATAATACATAGTAGACAAATCTACATACAGTAAATATAAGAATACATAGAAAAAAGATGTCTTTGTTACAAAAATGGTCTCCTAAATAATAAAAATATTCAATTATATTAATCTTTAGTTTTTTATATTAACTAAAACACAGTTTTTTGGTGTGGTATGATTCAACTGAATTTTAAAAAGAATTAGAGATGAGGCAATATGAATAGTTTAGAAGCAGAATCCATAACCCATTTCAAATCATCATTATAATAGCTCTGTAGATGAGATTTTACATTGTTATTGGAATAATTCATTAGGTTTACCCAATTTAAAAGGAAGGCAGACGGCTTTCATTTTGGAAGATGCTCTTTATGGGCTAAATGTTTACTATCCTTTAAGATGTGGCGTTAATAGTATATATAAGATTCCTTTTCTGCATTCAGGATAAGTTTTCTGTGTTTAACCTCTTTCTTCTGACTTTATAATCAAATATTATTTCAGCATTATTGTTTGGTTTCACTGTATCATTGATCTTAGTCATAATATATCATCATACTGTGAAGTCACAGCAGCTAATTAATATTACACAGCTGCTTTTTTTATGTGGCCATTAAAACTTTCTGTTTTATTTTCAGTGTTTTATCAATGCAGTTATTTAATTGTATTTCCATTTAAGATTTATTCAGTTTAGTGAAATATGTTGTATGCCATTATTGGAAAAACCCACTTACATGAAATATAATAGCAGAGTAAGCAAACAATCATTAAGAATCAATCCTTTAAAATTCCACTTGAAGTGGTTCTGAGAAAACAGTTAAAAACAAGATAAATTCAATTTCATTTTCTAGGCACTGCTGTGTTCCAGGTAGCTCACCAAGGGAATGTGGTGATTTAATTGTCTGGCTGGCACAGCAAGAGATGCTGTGAAGTTAGCCTGAAGTTGCCTCTGTAGTATCTTGGTTCTTCACACAAACACATTTTCTTTGGTTACTCAGCGTGATAGTAAGCATAGACATGAGAGGCTAACAAAGGGGAAATGCTGTTACTTATTATTCACTGTTCTCCTGAAGTCCCTTGCCACTTAGAGTTAATATACTTCCATATGAAATATTTAACTCTTGGTGGTTCATTCCAGGTTAAACCAAATCAGTCAATATACATAAGTCAAGAAAAACAGCATTAGAAACTTGAGCTTTTTATCACTCTCAGTCCTTTAAAAAATACGGCTGAACAAAGGCTTTGTGAATCATTCCTATGTACCTTAAAAAGAGACTAGAATTTATCTCTAGAAATCTTTGCAGTCAATTCTCAAATTTCCATAGGCACATTGTCAGAATATCCTCATTGTCAGAATATCTTGAGTAAAGCAAATGTTCTTGATTGCTACTTAATTGTTTGCTTTGTTAACACTCTTTTACTCTTTAAGTACTTTGAAAAGATTCTAAAAACAAGTAGGAAAGGAAGTACTTACTAACCCCACAATACAGAAAAGCTTTGAGGAAACCAGTATTCTATGAGTATGCACTTGGGAGAGCGTGATTCGGATTTATTTCTCACATGCAAATTCTTTACTCTTTTTTTTTTTTTTTGAGGGGGTAGTTTGTGTTCAGATGTAGAAATTTTAAAATTTTAGGTGTGGTAAAGAAAAACCAGAGCCAAACAGTAGCTAAAGCAGCAAAAACAGGTTTTATTCAGGACTGTTACAATAGGGGAAAAGAGACCTTATGGTAGAAATGGACTCCATTCTGAATACAGCATGGGCAAGTGGGGATTTATAGCCAGGAAGCAGGGTAGGGGTCAGTAGATGGAAAACATCAGGGAGAAGGAAGGATTCTGGCTAAACCAACTTGACAGAATTCTTGCTGAACACAGGCCAGGATGATAAGATACCAAGGGTAGGGGGCTAAGGAATTTTTTTTTAATTGAAGTACAGCCAGTTACCATGTGTCAATTTCTGGTGCACAGCACAATGTTCCACTCATGTATATATATATATATATATTCATTTTCATTAAAGGTTATTACAAGATATGAGATATTGAATATAGTTCCCTGTGCTATACAGAAGAAACTTGTTTGTTTTTTTAAAACCTATATTTATATATAGTGGCTAACATTTTCAAATCTCAAACTCCGAAGTTTATCCCTTCCCATCCCCTTTCCATGGTAACCAGATATCAAGGGTAACCAGATATTGAAGGTAGGCAGATAACAAGGGTGAGGATTTTTGCTAGAATTGGGCAATGAAAAGATGGACATAAGAGTCTAAAGGTCAAGGTCTAGTTGAGAAGAGGGTTCAGAGAAATCTGTCTGAAGTTTAGTCAAGGAGGACATCTTGTATGTAGGATCCTCTGCTTATAGTCTCGTGAGGTTGCAATAGAAGTTTCAGCCAGATAGAATTTTCATCAGAGGTTCCATTGGGGAAGAATCACCTCCAGGTTACCTCAGATTGCTGGAAGAATTTACTTCCTGTGGTTGTAGAATGCATGGTGGTTTGCTTCCTGGAGATCAACAGGATAGTCAGTTTCTGACTTCAGGGAGCACCAGTCCCTCTTTTAAGGGCTTTAACCTGATTCAGTTAGTCCCCTCTAGGATAATCTCTTTTTTGAGTAACTCAAAATCAAGTGACTTAAGACTAATTACATCAGCAAAATCCCTTCAACTTTGCCATGCTCTGTTGGCTAGCAGCAAGTGAAGTTGTGTTACCACTCAAGGGGAAAGGATTATAAGTCATTGGGGTTACCTTAGAGCATGTACACTATAGATCACTGGCAGAATGAATCCTTAGTATGAATATTCAGAAAAGCCATTGTTTTCTATTGAAAACCAATGGGTTTTATTTCTATCAAAAATTGTAAGGCTAAGAAAAAATAGTAAAAGAGCACATATGACACGTTTACTTTTGCTTATAATTAAGAATTTAACAAATGTGCATAGAAGTAATGACTAGAGGGCATTATCTATATTTTGACATTACTTTTTAGCAATGGGAATATTAATGAGTTCTGTATTAAGACATAGATTTCAAAATAATAGGTACAATCATAATGATAGCAATAAAAATCAAGAAATTTAGTTCCATGGTCTTACATATTGTTATCGAATATGGCAAACATGCAACAGCCTAGCTGTTCTTTTCTCTCATACATCTCACCACACACATCTGCTACCCATCACCTGCATTCCTCTCTTTTCATATGTGTCCCTTGTTTGACCATTTCTGTATCTTTGCTGACAATATTGCACCCAGTATAGAATTTTGTATTCTTCTGCCCTGTATATCTAAATCCTACCTATTTGTCAAGGCCAACCTTTAAAGCAAGTTATCAGAGGAGATCATTTTTGGAGAAACTTCTCCAGATAGAAATAGCTCCCTTTTCTGAGTTTTCATAGTTCTCTTTTGGGACATCACTTTAATGCACTTATAAATTTACCTTTTTTTTTTAGAGGTGTTTGTGTGAAAGAATATATGGAGCATGCTTAATAGCATTCCTGAGAATTACTAAGCTCTTAATTCATTATAAATTTATATATTTTTTCTTCCATACTGCTATGTCAGATTTTTCTGTTCCATGGCACATATCTCATTGCCTCTTAGAACCATAAGTAAGGCATAAAAATAATTGATTTTTTTGTTTGTTTATACTTAGTAGTAGTGTACTATGAAGGCATACCTTGACTTGGAGATATTGCATGTTTTGGTTCTAGGCTACAGTGATAAAGTGAACTTCCCAATTGAGTCACATAAATATTTTTTGGTTTCCTAGTGCTTATAAAATTCATGTTTACACTATACTGTTGCCTATTAAATGTACAATAGCATCATGGCTGAAAAATCGATGTACATACCTTAGTTAAGAAATACTTTGTTGCTAAAAATGCTAACCACCATCTAAGCCTTCAGTGAGTTGTAAGCTTTTTGCTGGTGGAGGATCTTGTCTGGATACTGATGGCTGCTAACTGATCAGGGTGGTGGTTGCTGAAGGTTGGGATGGCTGTGACAATTTCTTAAAATAAGACAACAATGAAGCTTGTTGTATCGATTGACCCTTCCTTTCATGAATGATTTCTCTGTAGAATGCAATGCTGTTTGATTGCATTTTACCCACAGAACTTCTTTCCAGATTGGAATCAATCCTCTCAAGTCCTGCAACTGCTTTATCAACTGAGTTTATGTAATATACTAAATCTTCTGTTGTCATTTCAACAATCCATTAAGTTCACTGTCTTATATGGGCACAGTCCATGGTAATTACAATGGTAATACAAAGTAAGTTGCAGTGATAATGCCAAAGGTTACTGATCACAGATCATCATAACAAATCTAATAATAATTGAAAAGTTTGAAATATTATGAGAATTAACGAAATGTGACACAGAGACAGGAAGTGAGCAAATGCTGTTGGAAAAATGGTGCTGTTGGACTTGCTCGACACATGGTTGCCACAAAACTTCAATTTTTGAAAAAATGTAATGTCTGGGAAGCACAATGAAGCAAAAGTAGGTATACCTGTAATAATATTTTAAATTAGTATATTTATTAATATGTAAATATACTATAAAATACATTTTGTACTAAGGTGCACATGGACAAATTGTATTAGTTGTTATTCAGAACAATAGGGTGAAAGTTGTAACATAACTTTGGATGTTATCATAGACTAAGTCAGTAATTATTTTCTGCCTTTCTGGCTTACACTTATTTATTATTGCCTCATTATAAACTTTAATGACATTCAGATTTAGTGGTTTTAAATATTTTTAAAATTTAACTTGGATTTTTTTAGTTATTTTTTTAAGGTACCTTGTTTTATGATCTTACTTATAGTATGTGTATCTGATGAATATGATGGTTCCCATCAAGGAATTTTATAAATTTAATTAATATTGGGTATTGTTCAACATTTTTACCTTTATTTTCATTTTATTACACTTTTCCATATAATTTTATGAGAGGACTGCTTTTTCATATTTTTGACTCTCACAGTCCAGTACTTTTTCATTATTATCTCCTGTATATTTGCCATCTTTTAAAGTACAAAATTCAGTAGGTAATAAAATATGGCAACCCCCTGTGTGTGTGTGTGTGTGTGTGTGTGTAAAATCTATTTTGACCTTTTTCATTTCACATCAGCCAAGGCGCTTCAAGGCACAACTCAGAAGCATTCAGATTCAAAGTGGCAAAGTTTTCTTTCCTTATCTTTTGTTAGACCTTGTCCAAGACACAGGATGTTAACCTAGATAGTGCTTTCAAATTGCCACTTTTAGACCATGTCTCTACTGATATTTTTGCCCATTTGACTTTTATATCAGGTTTCAGATTTTTTTGTAACTTGGCACCTAAGGGAATTTTCTACTGCTTCTATTGTTTTTCTTACATATCACCCCAAAAGGAGAGAAGTGACAGATGTTGATTATTTTTCCTGCCACACCAATCTTTACTCTCTGATTCAATTAGGTTTTTTCTAACACTAAAATTTTTATTGAAACATACTTTTGAGCAAAATATATTGACTCTTTTGATATTCACACTCTGGTTCACAATTTATTCGTGTCAACCTTTAAGTCTTGTAAATTATAGCATTCTCATATCTTTCAGTGCTTTCTCATAATTTCATTTGTACTTTTTTAGATCTCCATACATCAATCATTCCAGTTTTTTTCTTCAACGTTTCTTTGAATATCTTTGCCTCTTATTCCCAGTTTCCTCTTATTCTTTTATTTTCTTTTGCTCACTTCAATACCTGGAATAGACAGCCAATTAAAATACGTCAAGCTGTCAAAGTTTCCCTCAGCAGGTGAAATCTGCCAAGTTTCCTTCTATCTGCAAAATGACTAATAATTTTTCTTTGCATATACGGCATTCCCATTATGTTTAAATATAGACTTCTCTGGGTGAAGACCAGATTACTGGAATCCTTCCTTCGGTAAAGGGCCAAGATGCTATATTTCTGTGGAACAGTAACACAATCATGTCATGGTTGATTTTTTTTTTTTTCTCAAAGGACCATACCAGGGTTTTACTTCCAATAAACTTGTGTTTTTTAATGAGAGTCTAGATTTGGGAAGCAAATAATTAAATTCACATTCTAATAAATAAAATAAGGTATTGATTATAAAATAATCCCTTATAAAAATACTTTAAAAAATATGCCATGCCAAAGTTGTAGAACTTGAAAATAAATGTATGATGATCATCAAATCTCTGTTCATGATAAGCAGAATTCTTTGAAGTCATGAGAAAGTCATAATACATATATTCAATTATTCATTTTCTGATTTAATAGAAAGTTCCTAGCATCATGTAGCCATTTTTTACGTGGATGATGAAAACAAATAAATAAACAGTTGCATATAAGTGGGACATATATTGAACTAAATGGTGATAACAAATATGGAGAAATATAAAGAAAAGGAGGAAGAAATGTGATGTTTCAACAGGATGGCTCTCTTTAACTTTAAATAGGTTGTTCATTGAGAAAGTGAAATTTCAGTAAAGACCCAGAGGAAGTGAGGGAGAATCCATGAGGATATCTTTGGAAATAATGTTCCAGGCAGAGGAACAAGTGAATAAAAAAGTCCTAAATTGGAATTAGGTGTTCAGCCAACAGCAAGGAGGCCAGTGTGTGGTCAGCAGAATGAGCGAGAATGAGTAAATAGGACATGAGATCAGAGAGAGTGAATGCTGGCCAGATAAGTGAAGTCCTTATACACATTTAGCTTTGGGCTAAACTCTAAATAAGACTCAAAATCACTGTAGGCTTTCAGTAGGGAAAAGGCATGATTTAACTTTGTTTCAAAATTTTTACTGTGTAAGGCAGTTCACTACACAAAAATATCTAAGTGCCCTACCCACCAAAAAAGAAAGAAAGAAATAAAAAGATAAAAATACATGAAATGTGATTGCTATAATGCAGTGCAAACACCTATGTAGACACCATAGAATTTTTTCAGATGGCCAAAGGTACTAATTGCCTTTTGAAATCAAAATCTCCTTCCTGCACCTTGGGTAACCATTATCCTGACTTATGGTAATCACTCCTTGCTTTATAGTTATACCAAATAGGTGTGTGTCTCTAAGTATTATAATTTAGCTTGTTTCAGAATTTGTGTAAGGGGGAATTAAACACTCAACGTTTGTCTTATGCCAGTTTCTTTAACTCCACATATTTTCTTTTTAAGAATTCCCCACTTTATCTAGAAGTGTACAGATGTTCATTTTCATTGCTTTATAAAATACATTTTGTTTATTTTTTCTACTTTTAATGGATATTTTTAAGGCTTCCAGTTTGGGAATATTATAAACAATGCTGCTGTCAACAATCTTGTGTATGTATCCTGGATGACATAGCATGCATTTCTACTAGTTAATACCCAGGAGTGGAATTGAGGGCCCACAGGATGTGTACAGTTGCACATTACTGGATATTGATAAACTTTCATAAAGTGATTTTCAGTCACATTCTCACCTGCATTAAAAAAACAGACAAAATTGCTCCACTTCATCAACCATATGTGGTTTTATCAGTATTTTTTTTCAGTTTGCAGTAAACATTATTGAATTTCTGTTGGTTAATCCAGGCTTATTTATTTATTTATTTTAAAGATTATTTATTTGGAGCAGTTTTAGATTCACAGCAAAACTGAGGGCAAGCTACAGAGATGTGTCATACACCTTCATATACTCCACACATGCATAGTCTCCTGCGTTAGCAGCAGCTCCCACCATAGTGGTACATTTGTTACAGTTGAGGAACCTGCATGACACATCATAATCATCCAAAGTTCAGTTTACATGACAGCTCATTCTTACTGCTACACATTCTATGGGTTTGGACAAATGTATAAATATATATATATTCATCATTATAACATCATACAGAATATTTCCACTGCCCTAAAAATCCTCTGAGCTCTGACTGTTTATCCCTTCTACCCCCAACCTCTAGCAATCTCTGATTATTTTACTGTCTCCATAGTTTTGCCTTTTCCAGAATGTCATGTAGTTAAAATCAGTGTGTAACCATTTTCAGACTGCTTCTTTCACTTAATAATATGCATTTAAGTTTCCTGCATGTCTTTTCATGGCTTGATAGCTCATTTCTTTTTAATATTCTGTTGTATGAATCTATCAGGCTTTACTTATACACATACCTACTGAAGGAAATCTTGGTTTCTTCCAAGTTTTGGCATTTATGGTATAAACATCCATGTGCAGATTTTTGTGTGAACATACGTTTTCAGCTTTTTTGGGTAAATACCAAAGAGTGTGACTGCTTGATCAGTTGGTAAGACTATATTTCGTTTTCTAAGAAACTGTCACGCTATCTTCCAAATTGGCTCTACCATTTTGCATTTCTACCAGCAATAAATATGAGACTTCTTGTTGTTCCACACGCTCCCCAGCATTTGGTGTTGTCAGTGTTTTGGATTTTGGCCACTCTAAGAGATGTGTAATTGTATCTCGTTGTTCTTTTAATATGCATTTCCCTGACGACATAGGATGTGGGGCACCTTTTCATATGGCTGTCATCTGATTATCTTTGTTGGGGTGTCTGTATAAAGTTTTGGCCTATTTTTTAATTGAGTGATTTGTTTTTTCATTGTTGAGTGTTAAGAGATCTTTGTATATTTTGGACAACAGTAGCTTGTCTTCTCATTCTCTTAACGTTATCTTTCACAGAGTAGAAGTTTTTAATTTCAATGTAGTCCACCTTATGAATTATGTCTTCCATGGATTACATCATTTGTGTTGTGTCTAAAAAGTCATCATCATACCCAATGCCATCTAGGTTTACTCCTATGTTATTTTCTAGGAATTTTATAGTCTGGTGTATTACACATAGGTCAATGATCCTTTTTGAGTTAATTTTTGTGAATAATGTAAAGATCTGTGTTTGGATTCAGTTTTTTCTTTTTTTTGCATGTAGATAATTTTTATATGTTGAAACCAGCCTTGAATACCTGGGATAAATCCTAGTGATATGTAATTCTTTTTATACATGGCTATTAATTATTGTTGAGAAATTTTACACTTATGTTTGTGAGAGTTATTGGTCTGTAGTTTTCTCTTTTTTATAATGTCTGTGCCTAGTTGTGGTATCAGGATAATATTGGCCTTACAGAATAAATTAGGAAATACTCCCTCTGCTTTTACTCTCTGAAAAAGATTGTAGAGAATTGCTATAATTTCTTCCTTAAATGTTTTGTAGAATTCATCAGTAAAACAATCTGGGCCTGATGCTTTCTGTTTTGGAGAATTACTAATTATTTATTTGATTGATTTAATTAATATAGGCCTTGTGTGAGTTTTGACAAATTGTATCTTTCAAAGAATTTGTTAATTCCATCTAAGTTATCAAATCTGTGAGCATAAAATCGTTCATAGTATTCACTTTTAGTCTTTCATTAATGTACGTCTTCTCTCTTTTTTATTTAGTTAGCCTGGCTAGAGACTTGTTGATTTTATTGATCTTTCCAAAGAACCAGTTGTTTCATTGATTTTTCTCTACTGAATTCTTGTTTTCAATTTTGTTGATTTCTGCTCTTATTATTTCCTTTCTTCTGCTTAACTTTGGATTTTATTTGTTGTTCTTTTTCTAGTTTCCTAAGATGGGAACTAAATAATTGATATTAGATCTTTCTTCTTTTCTAATCTATTTATTCAGTGCTACAAACTTTCCTCTCCTATTTTCACTTAATTCAACATATTTTTAAAGCTCTTTTAAAGTTTTTTCTTTGACCCTGTATCATTTAGAGGAGTGTTGTTTAATATCCCAATATTTTGAGATTTTCCAGTTACCTCTGTTTACCTTGCTTCGAATTCTGCTAGGTCTGAAATTAATATAGATACATCCATAAATTAACAATTAATTCATGTTTGCTTTCAAATAACACTGTACCACTTCACAGGCAGTGTAACTTACAATAACAAAATAATATTATTAGTTTAAACAAAGTGTCATCTGTTAGATCAGTTAAGAATAAGAAAAATAAAAGTTTGTATTTTTCCTTTGCTTATTTCTTCTTTGATATTCTTCCTTCCTTTATGTAAATTGAAGTAAATCCAAGTTTCTGACCTATATTATTTTCCTTTTTCTCTGATAACAAACTCCCTTAAATTTTGTTTGTCTAAGAAAATCTTTTTCTCCTTTACTTTTGAAGGGTAATTTCTCAGGTACAGAATTCTAGTTTGTTTTCTTTGCTTTGTTTCTTTTTTCCTTTCTTCTGTTTTTGGTGTTCTCATTACAGGTATGCTATAATTTTTGTAGCTGTCTCAAAGTCCTTGAATATTCTATTTTCTTTAGTCTTTATTCTCTCTACTTTTTGGTTTTTAAGGTTTCTGTTAGTATCTCTTAAAGCACAAACATTTGTTCCTCAGCTGGGTCCTATCTACTAGTAAGCCCATCAAAAGCCTACTTCAGTTTTTTTAATCTCTACCATTTCTTTTTGATTCTTTTTTTCTCAGAATTTCCATCTCTCTGCTTACATTGCTCATCTGTTCTTGCATGTTGTCTACTTTATCCATTTGAGTCCTTAGCATATGAATAGTTGTTTTAAATGCTGGCCTGATAATTCCCACATCCCTGCCACAGCTGGTTCTGATGTTTGCTCTGTAATTTCTACTTGTGTTTTTTGCCTTTTGTTATGCCTTGGGTTCTTTCCTGGACAGCTGTACATGATAAAGGAACTGTTGTTAATTAGGATTTAGTCATGTGGTGCTTTGGTGTGGGGGAAGAGAATCATCCTAAGTCCTATGATTAGGTAGCAGTCTTTCCAGGAGCCTCTTCCTCTGGGCTGTGAACTTCACAGGAGTTTCCCATATTATTTTTTCTTCCCCCTTAGGTGGGACAGGATGCCTAGAGTGGGCTGGGCTTGGATGTTCCCCTTCTCCCTGTGGAAGGCTAGCGCCAGCTGGGGTCCGGTATTCCCCTTCCCCAGGTCAAGGAGATTCTGATGATCGCCCCAGGCTGGGATCGGTTCATTAGTTTCACCTGAGGGCAGGCCTTTTTAAGAACAGAGTGTCCTGCTGTGTTTCAAAAATGGTTCCTCTTTTCCTCTTCTTGGAAGCGTGAGGATATTTTTCTCCATTATTTACTGTGAGAAACTGGTTGAGCTCCTCGAGGTAAAACTCACAAAGTGTGCCCCGTGACCGGGACCTCCTGGAGATTCTGACTCTCAGAATTATCCACAAAAAGCCTGCAACAATCAGTCGTTTACAGTTCAGGTTTTCGTACCGCGGCACCCGTCCTGACGGCAGTTTCCGAGCGCGCGTCTCTGCTCCGGTAAGTCGCAACTCCCTGTATTTACCTGTTTGTTTCTGCAGTCTTGGGGTGCAGCTTGCCTTGTGTCTTCCCTTTTCTTAGAGAGTCAAGAAAAGTTTTATATTTTATTCTGTTCAGCTTTTGTCATTAGGATGGGGTAGTGTCTTTTAAGCAGAAGCCTTTTTTTTTTTCTTTTCATGTAAATTTAGAAACCAGAAGTCCAGTCGTTTTCTTCTCTTCTTTTCCGTCCTCTTTAATTTCCTCCTCCACCCCCTTCTCTTACTCTGCTCATTTTGGAGAGGAGCTTTGGATTTAATATGAATTTTCCTTCTTAGTAATGAAGTCAGTGACTATTCCTTCTGTATACCGGTCAATTGATTTTGTTTTTAGTAAAGTTCAAGTTTCTTACCAAATTATCAAAGAGGTCTGACTTTTCCTGGAGATGTACAGGAGTTCTGTATATATTATATAATACTGTGTGTTGCAAATACATTCTCCCACTCTCAACCTTGCTTTTCCGTACTTGTAATGGCGTCTTTTAAATATATCATGAAGATACTCTTCTCTATTACCTTCTAAGATCTTTGCTTCTTTGCTTTACATATTTGGAAATTCAAATATTATTTTTCCATATGGTTACACATTTATCCTAGATTGTATACTGAAAAGATTATTATCTCCTCATTGATTTTTCAAAGTTATCTCTTACATATATGAAATGTTGATATACATATGGGACTATTTCTGAACTCTTTATTTTATTTTCTTGTCTATCTAGTTTTCCTCCAGTATCACAGTGTTTATATTAATTGTTGTGGTTGTTACAATTTACCATAAACTTAGTGGCTTAAAATAATGCAAATTTATTATTTTACAGTTATGTGGCTCACAAATGGGATACTGGTCTCACTGTACATTAACAACAAAGTGTTGGCAGGACTGCCTTTCTTTCTGGGGTATCTAGCTTGTTGGCAGAATTCAGTTTCTTGTGCTTGTAAGACTGAGAGCTGTTCTTGGCTTCTACATGTTACCTGCATTCCTTGGCTCCAACCTCAAAGCCAGTAATGTTCAGTTGGGTCCCTCTAAGGCTTTGAATTTCTTCTGTCTATTCATTTATCCTCATGTTTCTCTTATTAACTCCTCGGCTTTTCTGTTACGGATTTGTAATTAGATTAAACCCACCCAGATGATCCAGGATAATCTTTCTGTTTTGAGATTCTAGCCCTTAATCATAACTGAAAGATTTTTTTCCCATAAAAAGCAACATTATCACAGTTGCTGGGAGTTAGAGCATGGAAATCTACCTATCACATTGTTTAAATTACTAGAAATCTCATAGAAGCAATTCTTCCATGTTTTCTTCTTAGAAGGATCTTTCTTGTTAAATTTTAAAATAAGTGTGTTTAGTCTCACACACAAAAAATTCTGATGTTTTGATTATATTATATTGAGTTATATTGAATTGGGATTATGTTGAATCTATAGACCAACTTCAGAGAATTGCTATTTTACAATTTTGGGATCTAATCATAAATACCTTTTTTTCCTCACAATTTTTTTTTCAGATGTTTAAAGTTTTCCTTAATTTCCCTGAACAATTTTTCTAGTTGTCCTTGTAGATCAGTGTTTTTAAAAAAAAAAATTTTAGATTTATTCCTAAGGATTTCAGTTTTTAGTTCTATTGTACACAGCATTTTAAAATAAATTCAAGTTTTAACAGTCTGACTTCATACTGAACATTTGTAATCTGTCATTAAGAATTGCTGTCATTCCAGTTTGAAAATTTCTCTCCATTCTCCGTTCACATAGAGCTTTACCTACTTCTGTTTGGGTACTCTGCTGTCTCTAGCACTAGGTTAACATTCTTGCCTTGCATGAGTATTTAATTATATCTTTAGTTTCCTAAAATCAAGAAAGCAGTATCTTCAGGGTGACTTCAGAGACAGATTTATTTACTGAAAGGATATTCATGGGCTATAATTTAGTTATCTTAATTATAAGTGAGGGTGGCAAAAATGAAAAATATGACATCTTGCCACAATTACTACCCCAATGTACTTAGTTATATAATCATTCTATTTAACATTTTGATTCATACTCTAGTCTCTAGTCCTATACTTTTGTGTAAAATAACAAACATCTTTCTGAATTTTGACACTCTTCTGATGCTTCAAAGTTTCCATGGCAAACACAGTAAAATCTAATGTTTTAACTTTGTCATATAAGATTCTAAATATATATGGCTTAAACAATCCTCTCATTTTTTACCAGCTCTTTCTTGCCCCCAAATCTCCTGACACTAAAGTTCAGTCACAACAGGCACCTATGAAATCCTCTAGTAATCTGTGCAATTTTATGCTTATATGCCTTTTTCATGTTAGTTACTTTAGACTCCTTTTACCTCATTCAACAAAATCATAAAGATTCTTCAAGGCCTCAACAAGTACAAACTCCTTTTGAAAGTTTTCACTCATCCTTATAATCAGAATTAAGCAGTCCTTCTTTTGTACTTCCTATAATCCTAATTTTTGCTTTGGTTTATTAAAAATAGTAAACTTATCAAGTATCAGGATTGTTTCTTATTCAACTTTTTATTACCTGGGAACAGTGGAAGAGCCTTGGGTGTAGTAAGCTTTCACTGCTCATTTCAGAATAAATCATGCTTTATTATGTGTAAAATCCATTCATTTATAAAATTGCTATGTTTAACTGAATTTAAGAGAATAAAATGTCTGAACGATTATTTCAGATTTCAGTGTTCATAGTTATATATAAACTAGACATAGATCAACTTCTGTGTTATTCTCAATGAAATGAACTCTGCCTTATATTCTCATTTCTTTGAACTTGAATTCTGTCAGATTTCAGAGAATAAAGAGATCCGGAATCTGCCAGTTCTGGGAACTCTGTGAAACATTTGTTTCTCTAAGAAATATATCTGTGGTTTAGCTGAAGCTAATCTTTCCTCCAGGCCAAAAAATAAATTAAGCCGGCTTAAAGGGGTCAGGGATCAGGAGAAGTACAGCTATCCTAAATGCAATATTTGATGAGGAGCCCTAAATATAAATGTCTCTAGCATCTCTAAGTGTTCCTCTTCCCCTACATTGAGTAAATGCAAGGCACATCCCGGTGTGGCATCTTTTCAAAGTAAAGGGAAAGCATATTTGAGATACAGCACTGTGCTAAAAAGCAATAAAATTAATTCCATGGAATCCAAGGAGAGTACAGGTCTTACATCTCACAGATGAATTGGAAAGATAGATGAATATGAATGTCTGCGTTTGAATATCTAAAACCTTTTATAACATTATATCTTTTGCTCTCAACCACACAGTTCTTGTCATGAAAATCCTTCTAATATTTTATTTAGCAAAAAAGTACCCTGAAAAACTATATAGGTAAGAGACATTGACACATTAAATAGTATATCCAAATATAAAGATGTAGAGAGAATTTTCAAAAAGCAGTTCAATGAGTTAGGTAAAATACATGGAATTACCTAGTGATGTTGCACAAGTGGCTATTGTTAATTCTATTGGAGGATAGATAATGATTTCAAATTAGATTAGGACGCTTTTTTCTTTTGAGAAGTTATCATTCTAGTATTTATTCATAAACTTTGGAATTGTGTTTTTTTTAGAACCAGGGATTATCTAATTAGTATATTCATTCAAATGCCAATATTTTGGAATACATATCATGTATCTGACAGTATGCTACATGTTAGGACACATCAGTGAACAGAACAAAACAGCAAAATAAATCTGATATTTGAAGTCTATAGAAAGGAATTGTAGATAGAAATGAGTAAATATAATGAATAGGTATAGGTAGAAATTAATAAATGTAATGAGTAGGTAAAATACATTGAATGTTAAGTGGAGATAACAGCTGTGGGAAAAAAGAAAGAAAAAAGACCAAATTCAGAGGAATGATGGATACTAAGGGTGGAAATGGGTGAGTAAATTTCAGAATTCGAGATAGGCATTGATAAGGTCGTTTTTGAGCAAAGACTTAAAGGATGTGATTGAGTAGGTCATGTGGATTTATGGGGAAGAATTTCATAGGGAACAGGGATAGCATGGTGTTACACAACTTGCTGTTTATAAACTATTTGAAGGGAAGTGATATGTCTGTGGTAGTTCAAGACTCTAATGTGAAACTTTTGCATTTTCTGTCTGTTTTTGAGAGTGTTTTAAGTACCAGGAAATTTGCTTTGTACCACACCTTTGTGATTTCCAATCTAATAACAACCCTTCAAGGTAGTTATTATTGTTCCTATTTAACAGATGAGAAAATTAGTCTTAGAGAATCACTCATAACTAGTAAGAGTGGGGCTAGGATTCCAATAATACCACGTACGTATTTGAGTTTATTTAAAATGTCGCATGCTTTTCATTATGCAATCTTTTTGTTATACAAAATCCCATGAATATAGTTTGTTTTTTTGACAACTGGTGATAAGTTTTTGCATGGAAAATTCAAATTCTGTTTTTAGTAGTTCAAAAACTCATTAATGAGAAACCTGCCAGTTGAATTTTATTCACGTCATCCTGGATCATTAGAGTTCAAAGTCCTTTCTCTTAATTTCGTCAACTATGTGAATTAAAATATACCATAGCTTTCAAACAAATTCCTGTATTTGGGTCTCTGTGTATTTTAATTTGGTAAGATAGGGAACATTATTAATGCTTTTGATCATATTAATCATTTTGGCAATAGACTTGAAACCAATCACTATGTCTCTTTTTCCGATTTGCCTGTATTTATTTTTTTTAAATGGGATGATTCCAGTTTGTCCAATTAATCAATATCTTTAAATCATATTGGACTATAGGTCCCGTCTATGTAGGTCTTATGTATGCCACTTCCCTTTTAATTTATTCTTTATACACCATACAGTGTGTTTTACATGGTTATGTTTTGATTCTATTTCAAGTTCTTTTTCTTTGTATTTTAACTGTACCAGAGAGAGAGCTTATCCCCACTACAGTAGATAGCTAATGTTATATTTTAAGTAAAATTTATTTTAACCAGTTAAACTCTCAGAAAGCAACCATATTTCTGTCTTAGAGAAAATTACTTTTACCCTCTAAAAAGCTAACTATAGGATGTTTTGTGTATTACTTGACTAGGCCACAAAAATTTAATTGTATGGTATTCTTTACACATATAGTTGGTTACAAGATTCACCTAAAATAAATTTATCTTTGAGGGTTCTAGAGTAGGGGGGGTGAAAAGGAAATTTAATCTGTCTTAGTTGGTGTCATTAAAGGATCCAATGACTCATACTTTTTCAATGTTTTACTGGGTATCTTAGTGACAGTGATAGACCATACTGTTCTCTAGGTTTCAAATATTGCAAATTTGAAATTTTTTTTATGGTAAAGGAAAAACCATTCACAGTTTTCCATATGTTATCCATTAGCCCCCACTAATCCTAATTCTATTAAAGGAGGTAGGAAAATATTGGTTCATATTTTCTAAGTGTCTAGGTATCTCTCTCTTTAGCAAATATACACTCATAAGAAGGACCCTAAATCACTGATTTCTCGTCATTGTATTCTATTTGGTGTTTTAAATAACAGCCATAGATGAAAATATGTATGACCTGGAACTTAGTAGTTTGGCCTTCGAGGAGTGTGGTTGAATTATTTCCTCCTCTTTTGTGCTTTTTTTTTTGAAAAAAATCTAGAAACTGGGTGTTTGATTTTCAGATTTGCAGTTCCTTCTACTAAAGCCAATCTCTCAGGGATCCCTCTCTCCCCAGTTTAGCTTTTCATGGGGGGTTTGTTGTTCACTGTTCCTGTGCCCTTCAAACTCTGAGTGACCAGATGGTGATGAAATACCTTTCTTCATTCTCCCATGGGACTTGTATTTTGTTATATATTATGTATTTTGTTGAATGGTACCACCATCTACCATTTTCTCTATAAATGTGTTGGCAGTCATTCATTATTTTTAATATTTAATTGGTTTTGTGTTGTATAATTTTAATCCCCTTTTTCTGTTATTTACTTCAACTCTCTTTTCTCTCTTTGTTCTGTATTTTTAAAATAGCCTCTGAACTCTCTCCTCATAGCCCTCCAATCTATTCTCTATACTACTGCTGATATAGACTTTGAAAATGCAAGTCTTATTTCATTACTATCCTGCTTAATTTCATTTGTATTCTTTAAGGGAAAAAAAATCAAATCCTTTGGATTGGCATTCAAGGCTTTCCATGTCCTGGCTGTGCATCAGTCCTCATCTCCTGCCACTATGAGACATGTCCTAAATAGTTACGTTTTCTTAATATATTGTTGTGTTGTAATTTCTTTAAATATAATTTTTTTTTTCTCCCAATAGACCTTGAAGTTATTGAGAACTTGAATTGCATTCCATCTATCCTTGGGTCTAGGTATCTTACTAGTGCCTGACACGTTCTTGTTTTGGCATGTTAAATTTTCTTATTCTTATAAATATTATATTTTTAGCTTAAGAAGTATTTTAAAGGTCACTGTAGCTTAGCAGATCATTGGATAGAGGAAAAGGATCAGTGATAAGAGAATCAGAAGTGGATTATCATTTCAGCACTGCTACCTACCCGCCTCCTGACTGTCTAAACCCCCAGATTCATTGTCTATAAAGTAGGAAGAATGATTCTACCCTGCCTACTTCCAAATTATAAGGGTCATGAGTGATGATATTTATTTATATTTATAAAGAAACTTTGTGCATAATAAAGTTCAATGAAAATAATATAATTATGGCTATTAAAATGAGGTGAAAATACTGAGATCTGTTTCACCTCAGCAAACAGTGATACAAATAGCAGTGTGTTTAAATAAGAGTGTTACTCAAATATGTTTCTCTGTGAAGAGAAAGTTTCTGCCTTGTGACGCTTTTGAAAATTTTTGTCTGTGTTCTTACGGAGAAGGTGTGTGTATGTTTGTGTGTGTGAGGTTATTACTTACTATGACAAGGAACAGTTATGAATTTCTCCTGTACATTATTTAAGGATTTGATAAAACTATATTCATTATGATTTGCATACATAGAAGGAATTCCAATCATTTTAATAATCTCCTTATTATATTTTTATAGAAACACAATATTAAATAGTAAGTTAGAGCGAAAATGTTAGAATCACAATACTGATTCAATTTCAATGACAATGAAAGTAGAAGAAAAGAAACTGAAATACTTTTCTTTGCGTTAGGTACTTTTCTCTGCATTATGTGTCTAAATATCAAAGATTTAAAAAGTTCTTCTCAGATACTCATTTTTTAAAAAAAAATGTCTTAAAGAGAGACAGATAGGGAGAGTGGTTGAGACATTGATGGATGTTTTAATCCAGGAAGCTGGTTTCCGACTCTTGAATATATCTTGCCAATTATCAACTGTAGCTTTGCTTTCACCCTCAAGTCATTGCTTTAGTGTGAAAAGAGGACCAACAAGTGATGCTAGTGTTGCTTGCAGAAACTGACATGACCCAAGAAGTGCTGTCTGAGGGAAAGTGACAGTGGTCCCACCTGTAGCAGGAATGATTAATTGCTGCCAGATATGATTGAAAGTATTTATCAGAATGTTAAACCTTTGAGATCAATTTTGGGGGCAGGTGAAGAAGATACTGTGTTGTAATAAACACTTTCTGTCTTGTCCCACACTACTTTTTATAATTTGCCACGTTTTACTGTTCACTCCCATAAATTCATTTTGTATTTGTTAACAGAAAGTAAGAATAAGTCTTTAATACTTTGCAAAGGTCAGGCTCATTTAATCTTTCCTTACTAGTTTTCAAAACAGTGTCCTTAATAGTCATAGAAACCCTATAGATTTGATAATGATTATTTAATTTGATGGCATTATTTTCATTTTAGTCACAATTTCCCGGGGAAATTATATTTTTAGAGTGGTATAGAGCTAGTCAGTTCTATCTTCCTTTCTCATCTTTTTTTTTTCATTCTTGAGCCTCCGTTTATAATTAAACAGCAAACAAAACGAAGATATATATATATGTATATCTATCTAGATAGGTATATAGATATAGATATATAAAGAATTCCATTGTAGAAAATGATTGAAGTCAACTCCGTGTCTGAAAGTGTTACTGTTCGCTCAGTTGCGTGTTGCTTTTGAAAAAAAAATGTGTTGATGTATCTATTCTCTTCACTTCTTATTCTGGCTCACCTTTCAGCAGTAGCAATTATGCTAACCTGCTAATGAGCACTCATTATTACCTGGGTCTGCACTAGAGGCTTTATAGGCAATTTCATTTTTAATTCTCATAACCGTGCTATAGATGATAGCACTGAGGCCCATGTTGGCTGACTAATTTACCCACATTCACCCAGCTCATCTGACTGATGCAGCGGGGAATCTCATTAAGATGTGTGTGACTCTAAAGCCAGTGCTCTTTGGGTTACTAAACAGAGCCTCAAAGTTTTATCTTCTGAAATTCATTTTCTGTGTTGGTAATCTAGTTTGAACTTGGTGAGATTTTCCAGTGTTTTCCTTTTTCATTTTCATCCAAAGAGACTTACTGTGGAGAATGTTAGGGCAGATTAGATAACCAGACAAGAGAAAGCAGTCTGGGGTCTCAGACTTAGGTTCCAGTCATCATCCAACTAGCACAGCACCATCATCCTGAGTCCTGATTTTCATAAACTGGATATTGCATAGGGACTTCATGGGTTAATATGTAAAATATTAACACAACATTTAACACGGTTCTTCACACATTGGATACTTAATGTTTATTATTATGTGGCATTTGATTTAGCATTCGGATTTTTTTATTTAAAAATACAGTTTTGTGTGTACCTTTGACATTTTTTCCTCCTTGATAACACTTGTATATGCAGAGATTTCTGTAAACGGTTGTGACATAAGAGAACCTCTGGGAAAAAAGTAGAAATTTACTTCTAATATTGAGACAGATGGCAGGACTGTGATGATCAGAGGTCCCTCGATACAAAAGCATGGCTGCATAACTTCCGTCGTTGGTGAATGCAGTTATTTCTATTGAGAAAGCCATTACTTTACAGATTATAACATGCAAACCCTTTAAACGTCTAATCTGTGTATTTTAGTGTAGCTAAGAGACACATGTGTTTTACTGATTTCAGCATGTCAATTAGATATGGCATGTGCATGGCTTTTTGAGGCATTGGAAAGATGTTTTTGACTAATGATAGTATCTTACTTTTACTTCTGAAGATTTTTAAGAGAACAGTGTAGTCTTTGATCACTAGTCGGGTACAGCCAGTCGTGTGTTGGTAATTATTTAACAACTAATTATTTAGGATAAAAAGAATACACACACAACTCTCCCAATACAGGAAGAAAAAACAGGGATTTATTTCAATTTTTCTGTTTTAGCATGTTTCTGCCTTCTTGCTTCTCTCAAATCCACAGCTTAGAAAGCCACCAGGTTCTTTATCAAATGCAGTTTAACAACACTGCTTCTTTGCTTCAAAGCATTCAAGGATTTTCTGTCACTTACAGAATACTTTTCCTGATATTTAAGGGTGGCTATTATGTGTCCTCTATTTTCCAGACACATGTTTAAGTGTGCTGTGCCTTGTGTTTTGTTTCCAAAGACCCAAATTAGTATCATTTCCCCTACGTACACTGTGCTACTTTTATTAGCGTTTACTGTCTCTTAGGTTTTAATATCCTTTTCTCTTTTCTAAGTCTAATAATCTTTAGTCACCTACTGAAATTTAGCCTGTCACTTCCTTTGTGGAAGCTGTTGCTAACCAACTCCAGTTTGGAATAGCTGCCCCTTCTTCCTGTTCACATAATTGGCACACATTTGTGATCACTGCATTTGAAATAAGATCATGATACTTCAGGATTAAGCATGTAACTATTGTATATTAGACACCCAATTAATATATTTAATGGATAAGTACAAGAATAAGTAAAATATACTAGAGAAAAGTTTTCTGATGTTTCCCACTGGAGCAGAATGTCTACATAGATTACAGACGTTTCAAACATTTTTATAGGGAAATGGGAGGAATATGCTCACTTTTTTATATTGTACACTTAAATCTTTTTTTTCAGAATTGAAACAAACTAAGCACTTGCCTAGGACCATAAATGACTTTGGTAACTTTCAACACTTAGGCACTTTAAACAGCTTTAGAGATCTTCATTACGCACTTAGTAATATTTCCAGGATATTCTTTTTCAGACAGATACATTCAGTGTTGAGAGGTGAATACAATTCCTTTGTCAGAACCAGGATTTTAGAACTCCGATCTTTTATTCAGAATGGTGAGTCCCTTGAGGGTCCATTTTTATGCTCCCCAATGATTCAAGAAATCAAGAGACAACTGCCTATGTTGAACAAATCCCCTTTTCCTGATCAAATAAAGATTTTGATGACCTTTCACTGGAAGAAATATGTTCTGTTGTTGAGGCCACTCTCTTCCTATTCATGTTTTTGCTTTTCAAAATATTAGTTGCTGACCTTAGAAATAATACCAATAGGCAATAATGCAGTCAGTAAAAAGGACCATTTAATAGAAACTTATGACACACTTGAGGACAGAAAAATATTTTAAAGATTATTTTTCTAATGGGTTTCTTAAGCAATTCTCTAGATTGAGTACTCATGTCAGTGAACTACTTTGTAACCACCCAATTTAAAATCTGCGGCAGTGCCTTCAGTATCAGCTGGTAATCTAATGCACTTTAAATCAACAGATAACATGAGATTTTAATAAAGAAATATTTATTATAATCATAAAATTGTCTATTAGAAAAAAATATCCTTAAGCTAGTCTTTATTTCTTTGTGCTATCTGAATTGTATGCCATAACTCTGACATATGGGGTTATCACATCAAATAAAAGTATCAACCATTTTCTCTTTTTCCAGTAACTGGAAAAAAGCTCATTTCAGAAAAGAAACGTGGTTGAATGCTTATTAAATGGCTTCAAAAGTACATTATTATCTTTTAAGATTTTTTTAAATAGGTCCCTGGAATGTCAAGTTCAGGGTTTATTTTATGTGCTTGAATAACTAGGAAAATTGTGCATTGAGCTTACAATGCTTAGTAATTATTTATGGTACAGAATTTTTCTTTCATTCTTTGTGTAAATACCATACTCACACATTTACTTCTATAATTAAGATTTTTTACGCTTTTTCCTTTATGATCTCAAATTATTATAAAAGTATAATTTTTTACATTAAATGTAACTCATCTAGGAAAATAATAATTATAATTTAAACTTGTAAAAGCAATATTAACTTCATACAAAATAATTATTATATGAATAAAACCACTTATTTAAAAAAGTAAATAAGGAAAGGCAATTTAACATTGTTTTTGAAGCTGGACTGACTGGCAGAAAGCTAAGACAGTGACAAGTTATTCTTTATTTACTGCTGACCTAAGGATATTAGGAAACTGGATATTAGGAACTGATTTATTTTTCTTGTATTAATGAGCAAAAGTTCTCATTAATGAGTAAAAGTTAAACTCAACAAATGTATCAACTCATAATGTTTCCAGATATTTGCTTTTAAAAAAATATAAACACGAGCAAGGCATGATCCTTTTCTTTAACATAGTAGATGAGAAAGGGCATATTCCCATAGTCATATAGAATTGAAGACAGTACACAAACTTGATCACACACACACACACACACACACACACACACAAAATAGTCCCAATTCAGGGAATGTAAAAGGAAGAGTCATGGATGATGTGGATTTGAAGGAAGTAGGGTTTTTAGAGGCAGTGATAGTACAAAAGAAGCAGCAGGAAGTGAAATAGTTTACGCCCTAGGATGGGAAAACATAGCCATATCCAGTAAATGTCAATGTGACTGATACATGTAACTCGTTTTCCTGGGGAAGGTCAAGTGGAAAGGCTGATTTGGATATGAAAATAGTGAGTCATAACCTGCACGTTATCTGTAGCCAAGTGGGAAGGCCTAAAACTTTCTGAGCCCTGACTTCATGAAATTTACTCTCTCTGGTAATGGCACATAGGCTGAATCTGAACAGTGATCAAATAGGTATCTGCTTTTGGCAGAATATTGCTGTCTACATGGTGACAGGCATATACATCCGCGTGTTTATCACATAGAAGCGCAGGAGGAAAGTAGAATGTCTTTATTTAAATTTTTGTCTAAATCATGGGAGCACTTGGTTTTTACAACTTAATATGTGGCTTGTCATTAGGACTCTCGCATGTTTCATAAAGCATAGAGTCTCAGGGAGGCAGACGCATTGCCACGAGAGCTCTCACTGGCATATGCGGATTCAGCTGATTTAGCATATTATACTTATATTCCAATATATCCCAAATATGATTAGTGTTACAATAAAAAACATTCAAATATTAAAATGTTATTATATTTTCTATTGAGGTAAATTCAAATGAAAATCTTTGTACAGACTAACATTTTACTAGTTACCATTATGTAGTCCATACGAGTTGTCCCAAGTTAAAAATAAATTATGTATTTTCCTTTTACCAAAAAAAAATGCACTGAATTTATTGCTATTTTACTGAATGACAAGTGACTGTCAGTAATTACCTATTGATGTACTGTTATTAAGTCGAGAACAAATATAGAAGTTCTTTTCTTTCAACATAAAGGTGACCTTACAATAGATGAGAAAGTTAATGCTTTTCAAAAGAAACTTGTGCTATGAACAGTGTCATTTTGAAAACATGTGTCTGGAATTGTAATAGTTACGATGTGATTTTGTCCTAATGAGATTAGTAATACCTTTAAAATATGATGCACATAAAAACCAAAAAGACAACTGGAAATAGAATTTTCTTATTTCTTTAAAAATCTTCTGAATGAAGAGATTCAGGAGAGGTTTAAATCAATTTACTAACAATTTCAAAAACTTTTCTATTAGTTTCTAAGTATTTATTAGCAACCTTTCAGTAAAAACCTGTGGACAAAGTTTGGATTCAAAGTGCATAAAGTCATCACAACCACCGATGGTTTTCTTCCTTTTAGATCTATACATCTTTCATGGTATATTTTTCACGTAGGGCAGTTGTTAAAATACAGTTGTGAAATATACTTGCATTGAACAAGGCTCATAAGTTGCTATATCACAAATTTCTGAATAGGGATGTTTAAAAATAGGGATGCCTAACAATCATTTCTTTCATTAAAATATTATTAATACTAGGTTTTAATGAGGTCTAAAATCTTGTTTATTCATTGAAATTAAAATGTTATATATACTTAAAAATCTCTTATATATAATTATAATGTATATAATATTTACAGTGGCATGAAATTTATAACTAAGTCTGCATTAATATCTCAAGAGACAACAGGTCTAGCTCAATAGTTTCTTTATCTTTATAGCAATGGACTCTTCCCTTCAAATAAAATCTTTGTGAAAATCCAATCATGTACATTAACGATAAACAAAATTACTCTGATCCAGGTAGATTTTGCTGTGGGCTTTGGAGTATATGTCAGAAATTCCAATCACAGAGCACCGTCTTCCTTGACTCTTCTTGACAGTTGCAAAGCTCTGGTAGCATAGTTTGAAAGAATTCATCTAAGTGACAATTAAAGATTGTTTTCAGTTGGGTAATGGTATATATATGACACATTCTGTCGGCTGCATTGTTTTATCTTCCACATCTAGAACTGCTTTTTCACTCCTTTGTATTCTAACAATTCAGTCATCTTCTTCCCAACAATATCCTAATAGCAAATAGTCCCTTTCAAGCTACTAAACACGAATAAAAGCTTGATTTTTGACCCTCACTCGTATTCCTAAATTTGAGTTTGATCACAACCATCATTCTTAAAATGGAAACCCATGTATCAAGATTATGGGGACAAATTCAGGCATGCCACAATTTATTTCCTGACCTCCCTTCGTTTGAAAGATATTTCTGGAAACCCTCTAGCATATAGGTCCCCTTGATGTAAAATACAGTGAATGTAGGATGTAAAAAACAGTGAATATAGGACAAATGCTGGTTGGACTGGTCTCAGAAGCTTGGACTCTATGGTTATCCATCCACAGAAAGTATTGAAAATAATCTGTATCCCAGCAGGTGTCTTTCTATCGGAAGACACCCATTTCAACAATTACTCCTTTTGGGCTTGATGTAGGTGCTGATAGATAACGATTGACAGGGAATGATTTTAACCTTCCACTGAGAATATTTCAAATCTGACACAGAAAATTCAGTAGTTGGTACAGCCTCCTGTGCTAATGCTCTGATGGAGAGATACATATCTTAAATTTTGCTCTTCTCTATCTTTATGATTTAATTATCTGTGCATAGTTAACAAACTATAATGGTATTTTAAAGCTCATTCCACATAGAATCCTGAGATATGTTTTCCTGGCATATATTCAAGTCATAGTTACTGTTCTTTAAACTGCAGTAAGTACTGTTAATTTTCTTATATTAACAAAACTATAATTCTGCTTAATAGCAGGTATTAGTTTAGAGCACAAATAATTCAAACAGGAAACATGAAAATAGTGAACATATCCTTTTATTATTAATAATCTTATTATGTTATATTTACCTATATTCCTTTTAAAGTTAGTGGACACTGATTTTTGTGGTAACTAATGTTTAATGCATCCTTTAAAAAGTATATTTCTCCTATCTAAGGAAGCTGGCAATGAAATTATATGGCCTCATCTCTCCAGCTACTGGATTGGTTATGTGGCTCAGGTTGGCTAACCAGACCCTTTTTTTCCCCAAGCTACAATATTGTAAGTATTGTCTTATGACGAAGTCTGTCCACTCAAGTTATTCCATGGACATTTGAGCAAGTAAAAAAGCAAAAGCAAGAGAGAGAATATAGATTGAACCCTGTGTCTAGCTTCTCTTGGAAACTAACTGGATTTTTTCAGTTGAAGTAGCCAATATATTAACCCACTCTTCTTAATCTTCTTTATCAGTCTGGCAATTTATTGTATATGTGTTCATATTTCAAGTTTTTTCTTAAGTTATATTGTGTTTCATTTCATTGAAGGATATCTGACCACTGAATCATGTACACAAACCCATACATAAATATTATGCTGGATTAAAAATGGCCATGAATACTTTGACGTCCCTCCCTTTGAAAGGTAAGGACTATATCCCATCCTCTTGAATCTAGTCTTAGAGCATGAAAGAATTAATGCTTGCCGTTTTGGACCTAGCCTTTAAGAGACTTGGCAGTTTTCTCTGCCTTTTTCTTGGAATACTGGCCTTCACTTGAGAAATCAGACCATTCTGTGTGCAAGCTATGTGAAAGGCCAAGGTGATTACATGGAGAGGCCTTGAGGGAGAATGGGGAGCAAGAAATTTGGAGAGACATAGAAACTCCATCCAGCTGTTCTAGCCCCCGCCAATCAAATCATCTCAGCAGAGACCCCAGATATTATGAAGTTAAGCCCCTGAACCCCACCCAGATTCTTAACCCAGTTAATATTGAAATAAATAATGATAAATTGTTGTTTTAAGCCATTTGATTTTGAATAGTTTAACAAAATGGAAAAAAAAATTGGTGAAGTAATTATTAAAGACATTTTTCTTGATTACATTCTTATTTCCCAAGTTTTCTGTGCTTAGAAGATATTATTTCTGCAAACAAGTAGAAAAGCCAGCTGGTACATATTAATAATAAATCACTTATTAGCTTCTTCTTGGCTTTATTACTGTTCCTAAGTACTGTAACTGAGAATACAACCCCATTGTTGGCTGCGTCTGGGATAGACACTTCTATCTCCCCACTTCTTTTATTCCACTGCCAGGATATACCCAGTCTCTTTATACACTTCTCTTTCTTCTCCATATATTTACAAAATGGTACCATCTTTGTGAATGTTTTGTATACCACTTAAACCTTTGGAATATACTGTGATCATCTACTTGCCAATAAACTTTCTCACATAGTTGATTTATATATCTTCACAATAGTTTATCATTTTGCTTAGAATTTGCTGTTATTTAGCATTTACTTCTTATCAATTTCATTATTGCTACTTTCTCTTATGTTTTCAAAATGGCTAATGTAGGTGTAGTTTAGATACCCATGCTCAAGGCAAGAAGAGAAAAAACTAGCAACACCTGCCATTGTCAATTTTTAACAGAAACTTAGATATTTTACAGAAACCCCAGTGTACTCTGCTACACGTTATTGGCCAGACTTAAGTTATATTCCTCATTCCCTCAGCTCCTCTGGCTCCAGAGCACGGTGTCTGTAAAATAAATTTTTAGCTTTGTCAGTCCCCATTTCCCCAAATTCAAGATTCTTTTGGCAAGAAAAATGGAGGAATTGATGGTGGCTTTGACATTGTCAATTCTTAATCCAACTTACGGGATATGCCTGAGGAAATAGATTGGAAGGTAGAGAGAAAGAGAAATCACAGTACTTGATGCAAGTTAGATTTCTAGGAGATGGAAGAGTAAGGATTTAAGATTTTTAACATTTTCTTACAATTCTGTGTAATTAAAATTTAAAGTATCCTTTAGTCATATTTGATAACTTAATCACATAAATTAACTTAAATGCAAATGGAAAAGAAATGCTCAGAAATAAACATGGTGCCTTTGCTTAGAGGGGTTTTGGTTTTTTTTAATTGAGCATAAAGAAAAATGTTTGACTTGAAATTTCTCTTACAGAGTCTAGGTACAGTGTAAGTAACTTATCTTTGGGTAAGTTCCCCAGGATGTAGCATATTGTTGCTGTAAATATTATTTCATTTACTCATTGCCGCATATTTTAGCATACAGGCATGCCTCACTTTATTGTGCTTTTGCTTCACTGTGCTTCATAGATATGGTATATTTCACAAATTGAAGGTATGTGGTGGCTCTACATTAAGCATGTCTTTTGGCATCATTTTTCCAGTGGCGTTTGCTCACTGTGTATGTCTATAACACATCTTGTTAATTCATGCAGTATTTCAAACATTTGCATTGCTGTTACATTTTTTATAGTGATCTGTGGTCAGTAATCTTTGATGTTACTATTATCATTGCTTTGGGCTACTGCAAACCATGCCCATAGAAGAGGGAGCATGTCATAAGTGTTGTGTGTTCTGACTGCTCCACTGACTAGCCATTCCACCATTTCTTGACCTCTTTTTGGGCCTTCCTATTCCCGGAGACACAACAATTTTGAAATTAGGCCAGTTAATAACCCTACAATGACCTCTAAGTTTTCAAGTGAAAGGGTGAGTCGCATGTGTCCAACCCCAAATCAAAAGCGAAACAGATTAAGCTGAGTGAGGAAGGCAAGTCAAAAGCTGAGATAGGTTACAAGCTAAGCTTCTTACACAAACAGCCATGTTGTAAATGCAGAGGAAACGTTCTTGAATGAAAGTAGAAGTGTTACTCCAGTGCGCACACGAATGATAAGAAATCAAAACAGCCTTATAACTGATAGGGAGAAAGTTTTAGTCATCTGGATAAAAGATCAAACCAGCCACAGCATTTCCTTAAGCAAAAGCATAATCAAGAGCAAGGTCTTAACATTCTTCAGTTCTACGAAGTTTGAAAGATAAGGAAGCTGCAGATCGAAAGTTTGAAGCCAGGAGAGGTTGGTTCACAGGTCGAAGGAATGAAGCCACCTCCATAACATCAAAGTGTGAGGTGAAGCAAGTGTTGATAGAAAAACTGCAGCAAGTTACCCAGCAGATCTAGCTTAGATCATTAATGAGGGTGGCTACACTAAACAACAGATTTATGATGTAGATGAAACAGCCTTCTATTGGAAAAAGATGCCATCTGGGATCCTCATAGCTCAAGAGGAGAAATAAATAATTAGCATTTTTTAGCAATAAAGTATTTTTAAAATAAGGTATCCACATTATTTTTAGACATAATACTGTTGTACACTTAATAGACTACAGTCTAGTGTAGACATAAATTTTATATGCACTGGGAAACCAAAAAGTTTATTACTTACTTTATCACAACAGTGGGCTGGAAATGAATGTGCAGTATCTTGCAGATATGCCTGTACTTTCTGTTTATTTACTGTGAGTCTTTGAAATTGATATGTATAATGCAATTATAACAGTCTTACTTCATTCTTAAAAACTTGGATGCTTTCAGCATGGAACTTTATGCTCCAAATTGCTACATGTTCTATACTATTTCTTAATGTTCCTGGCTCTCATCCTATATGCTTGTCTCAGTTCAGAAATTGCCTACATTCAGAGTAGAAGTAATTTTTTTTCCTTCAGTTGTTAAAAAAAAAAATAAAGAGCTCGGCTTCAAATATTAACCAAGATTATATTTCTCATCATCTTAAACTTTAGCAGGCTTTTTGTCCCAAATGTAAAATACAGCTATAAAATCATGTGATATCCTGAGCTTTGTAGTATTAGGATAAATGTTAGACATGAATTGTGGCTGCAGCAATTATCAGAGACAACCTGAGCAAAATGGAAAAAGAGGAAACAATTTTTTTCCCTTTCTTTTCTTACTGACTTCAGTTCTTCTCTTAGAAGTCCTGTCTATTGCAAACCTCACTCTTTACATTTACATTACCTGTTAAAGATTTTTGAGCAACTGTAAGTTAAGCACTCGGAATACAATGGTGAACATTGAGAGGAATAATTCTTGTGATAAGAAAACTTGTAACATTGTGAGAAATAAAAGAAGTTAAGGGTCTTATATTTTTGATCACAGTGGTCTGAAGAAGTGTTGTACCTAATTATCAATCAGTCTTTCTATAGAGGTATGGCAAGTCTTGGTGACAAGCAAATATTAATAATGTTGTGTTTAGCTCAAAATACTCCTGGCTCTGGAATACTTATATAAGTCAGCTCCAACAAACTACTGTATAATAGCCAGATAAGAGGGGATCAAGAAATGAATAGAGATGAGGAACTAGATAAAATAAAGATTAGACAACAGATTCCCAAAGTTGGCTGTGAAGGAAGTCATTATTATTGTGTATGTGTACCTGTGCATGTGCACATGACGAGTGCATGTGCATGTCCATGTTTATATGTATATATACATAGTTTTTAAGAAAGAAAATCTTGAGCACTTGTGTAATGAAACAGTGGAAAGAGAGTTATGTAGTTTGTTAATGACTACATAACATTGCTTGCTGTTGGTTCTCATCTGGGTGAAATCATTTCACTCATGTCACTTGTCAGTGACAAACTGCTAATAACTCACTTGTTATAATTGGTATTAGACATAAAATTAGATAATAAATATAATGTACTTTATACACTACTGAGAAATGATTTGAAGATTGATATTTAGCTAATTAAGCCATCAATATGTGGACTAATTTTGGTCATATATCTGTATACACAAAGGGAAAAATTAACACTATTTAGGCCCTTCCTCTCTCATCTTCCCTTCAATTCAAATTTAGTGAGGAGTTTGATACATAGTTTATTCATTGATATATGCATTTATTTGTTTCTTAACTTATAAAATATTCTGTACTTTAGAGACGTTTGGGGGTGACATAGATCTAAAGCAAAATAGGAGACAAACACATTACTGAATTAACATTGATTACAGCTAATGAGCTATTCTTCTGGGACATATTTCTTGTATTTGTTTTTCTTATTTCATCAAGAACTCTCTCACTCTAGTAGCTCAAGCAGTCGGGTTTAATATTTTTAATCATCACTTGGCATTTATAGTTTTAGGAAATTTGGTAAGAAAAGAAAGTGAATAATATAGTTAATAAATAGGACTAATGTTTAATGAACAAGAGTAAAGAAAAAAGACTAAATAATTTACTGATTTGCTTGGGATGGGGAAAATTTTATGTTCTCCCACATAACTCTATTATGCTGTTTGACTCACATCATTAAAGAGGTTTATATGTTCATGTATAACTGAAAAATTGTGCTTTACAGTGGAATTTGACACAACATTGTAAAATGATTATAAATCAATAAAAAATGTTAAAAAAAATAAAGAAAAGTAAGCAGCCCAAGGGGAAAAAAAAAGAGGTTTATCTCCATCTACTGATCTTGTTTAAAGAGACTTAGATCTTAGCCAGAGAAACACTGGGATATAGTACATCTAAATATAATTCTATATTCTGGCTACAGTAATTCTTCTAGAGGCTTTAAATATATTCTTGAAAATTAAGGATTTTTTTCTAGGAACTATTTGACCAATAAACTCAACTAGTCATATAAAAGCAGTGTGGTAGAGTTGGTTAAAAATAGACTTTTGTATTAGACTGTATGGGTTTAAAACTCTTCTTTATGATTTACTGCCTGGATGAACTTCAGAAAACTTCTTAATCACATGCCTCAGTTTGCTCATCTATAAAATACAGATAACAATAGTACTTATCTCTTAGAAAAATAGGACATTTATGAGAGTTAATATGTGTAAGGTACTTAGAACTCTACCTGAGGCATATTAATGATGATACGGTTGTTATTATGATTACTGTCAACATCTTTCTCCTTTATACCCAACCCTGTTCTGATTTATCTTTTCTGTTCGTGGTATCAGTAAAAACACTGAAAATATAAAATTATTTTTATTTTATTTCATTTGTTACTCTCAAGTAATTGCCTATTATTTTTGATATCTCCATTTGTATAAAATTTATATTTTTCCTCTTTGATATCTCCATTTGTATATAATTTATATCCCCACTATCAACAATGTAGTTCAGAACCTTATTGTTTTTCACTAATATAATTATATGAGCCTCTTAATTGAACTTTTGCCTGCCTTTCTTTGTTCAGCATTTTTTAAGTGCCTTGTCTAAACTTTCTAATCCAAATGACATACCACTGTCAAAGTAATTATTCCAAAGTGTGTCTGTAATCATAAGAAAATCCTATTCAAAGCAAAAATGGTTTCTTATTAGGCACAGAATAAAATAACAAATAACTTGGAAAGCATGAAAGCCCTTCCAGGAGCTTTCTTCAATGTAATTTCTGGATTCATTTCTTACTATTTCCTTTCATAGAGAATATAGTCCCAATCAAGCAAAATTACTCAGTATTTCCAGAACACAGGAGTGCAATTATAATATGTTATTAGATTTTTGAAATCAGTTTTAGAGACTCCATTTAAAAGAATTTAAACATAAATAGAAAAATAAAAGAGGTAAGTTAAAATATCATTATGTAAGTAATGGGTAAAAAAACTAATGTTGAGACTTCTAGGCGGTATCTTGAAGTATTTGAAATGCTATTCTGTGAGTGAGGAATTAGATATTGGTTTTTTTAGATCTCAAAAAGTAGACATAAAGATGTTCGAACATATAGAGAGACTGATTTCTGTTCAAGTGAGGGAGAAACTTTTTAACAGTACAAGTAATCTACAGATAGACTACACCTCATAGAATAGTTAACTTTTTTTTTTCACAGAGTGTTTTTAAAACTGTTTTATTTCACATGATATGGATTCAGAAAAAGAGAGACATGAGTCAAACAGCCAGAATGATTTGCTTCAATAAAGTGTGCTTAAAATAGGGTCCAAGTGGTCCATTTTAAGAAATATGAGGCAGTATTATGTGTCTGTATGTGTGCGTTTTATTTTTAGAGAGAGGGGGACCGTGGCTTTAAGTACTTTCAAAGGCTCAGCAAATATATACACATATTCCTATCTATCTATCTCTATCCAGAAGGGAGAAAGCAAAAGTTGCCTAACAATTGATCAATTGGAGTAGTAATATTTTATAATTATATTCTTCCCTTCTTAAAATGTTCATAAACATGAAAATGGAGAGCAAATGGACAAAATGGATTTTTAACTATTATTAAGTTACAGAGGTATATTTATTTCTTATTTAGGATTTTAAATGGTAGAAAAATAATCCCTTCAGCCTTGTAATCTTTTTACCTTAAAATAAATAAAAGTGGTCTGTTTGTGGCCATGATGGAGTAACTGGTACCAGACATGCCCTCATGGTACAACTATATATCTAGGCAAAAAATGAGACAACTGTTCTTAGATATTAGTAAACAGGAAGTAAAAACAAAACAAACAAAACAAAAAACTATTCTTGTGGAGACTGCTAGATGCTAGTCTCTACTCTCTCCTTTGAAGCACATTCTAGTCCAGGGTACATGACGACCAAATAGTATTTTGAGATGAGGAGGTAGAGATGGATGTGCTAAAATAGTTCGAACTTGTGGGACAGTTTACTGTAGAGAAGGGAACTGTGAAGAGAAAACCCTAGAGGCTGTGGGAAGTGCACGGCAATTTTTTTGGAGAAGTTTAGAATATGTAAGCACAGAATCTATAAGGCTTAGGACAGAGTAGTTACCAGAAAGCTAAGAGGTAAGCAGAGATACCCAAGTTTGCACAGTGCTGAGAAATGTTGCACTTCTCACCAAGCCAGTGTAGAGAGATCTTATTGTGTATCCCAGGTGTTTAGTTGAGATTCTAGAAAGTCATACTTTGAAGAAAGAATCATATAAATAAGACTAAAGCCAAAGTGAAATATATCTGGCCTAAAAATAAATAAATAAAACAAATCTGGAAAGATTGAAAGAATCTACCAGAAATTTAACTTGTTACCAAAATATAACTCAATATCCTTTAAAGGAATACTGAATTATATTTTGGTAACAAGTCATATAATCCAGGCTCCACCCAATGTGTTTCACAATGTCCAATGTGTCATCACAAATTATTATAGATGTAAAGAAGCAGGAAAAGAAGACCCTTAATCAGGATCCCAATGTGACTGACCTGTCAGAGTTAGCACACAAAGACTTTAAACATCCGTTAATGAGGCAATGATTAGGGAATGTCAAAAAAGAAATGGAGCTCTCTTTTGAGAATAGAATAGAAGAAAAGAAATTTTAGAGTAAAATGTTACATTATCTGAATTTTTTAAGAAATCAATTGATTAACTTCACCATTAATATTTGAGATTACATAGAGGAAAAAATTTGTGAACTTGGACACAGATTAGTATAAATTATCACACTGGAGAATAGGAAAAAAAAAAGGTAAAGATGATAGCCCCTTAGTAACCTATAGGACAATATCATTCATTTTTACAGATGCATAATTAGAGTTCCAGAAAGAGAGGAGATATTCTAGAACAAAGAAAAAACCACTAGAACAAAATAATGCATTAAAATTTCCCAAAGGTGGTGAAAATATTAAATCACAGATCCAAGAAGCATATTAACACCAAGTTTAAAAAGTACAAAGAAAATCACAACAGTGTACGTTAAATTCAAATTGCTATAAACCACAAATAGAAACAAAATTTAAATCAGAAAAAAGAAGCCTTACACAAATGGAAAATATACATTCGCTAGCTTATTTCTCATCAGAAATGATGAAGATCAGAAGACAATATAGTTACATATTTAAAGTTCTGAAACAGACAAAAAAACACTGTCACCATAGACTATGTATTTAGTGAATTTATCCTTCAGAATTGAGGATAAAATAAGCATATTTTCAGAAAACTTAAATGTGATGAAATTTGTTACCAAGTGACCTGCACCATAAGAAAAGATTAAGGAAGTTCTTCAGCCTAAAAGGTAAATCATTACAAATAAAAACAGATTTTTAAGAATGACAAGCACGAGAAAGTTAACTAGGTGAACAATTTTTTTTTAAAAAAATGCAAAGATGACCTTTTTCCTCATTTCTGTAGGAGACAAATGGCTTCATATCAAAAATTAGAAAAGTATATAAAGTGGGTAGGAATATATATTCATATGACCACATTAGAAAAAAAAAGTCTGGAGATGAAATTATATGTGTAGCTATTAAATGAAGTGGTATAATATTCAATCTAAATAGAATAAACCTATTAAAGTACAAAGAGAAAAGCTAAAAGCTAATAGAAAAAAAATAATGCAAAAAAAGAATTAAAAGAAGGCACAAATAAGTTGAAAACAAAGGGGTGGATGAAAAAATTCTATAGAAAAGCTGAAAATTAGCATTCTGTGATGTCTTATTGCCAGGGATATCCCAAATTTACAGTTGACTCAGTCTTTCTGTGGAAAAGAAGAAGTGTGTTTTGAATTTTAGTATAGCTAGCAGACAGGTGCAAATCACAGAACTGATTTTATTACAAACTACAAATAATTTTTATTCATTGATATTTCTCTTTGCTCTTAGTACCAGGAATAATTGCCTATCTGTAATAAATGCCTTTTTTTCATGAAGCCAGACCTCATGTATTCAGATTCTGGCTTAACCTTATTAGATAGATAACTTTATGGAGGTTTTAAAATTTCTTTGCATCTCAGTTTCTTTATCTATAACATGGGCAACATGATTGTACCTACCCCATATATTTATGATGAGTATTAAGGAAGTATTAAATGAGTTAATACTTGTAATGCATTTAAATAAATGACTAGAAAAGTTGGAATTCAATGAAATATTAACTATCTTTATTTTCTTGTAAAAATTCTGATTGCTTCTTAGATGTGGTTGTAGATTGCTGAAAAACCAAGGGTTAAATTTATAGCCATTTCTAACAAAGGCACAGGATCTTATAGTATGCATTTGTATAATTACTTTATTCTTAGCTTTCTACGAGGTTCTCAAGTTTGAGCTGAGAACTTAAAGATGTAAGAATTAACCAAGACTTGAAGGGAGAAAATAATATTCCACACAGCGAGACCAAAAAGAGACGACAGTGGAGGTGACTAATTTCTATGAGTGAATTAAAGACAAGTTATGTAGAGAAAAGCATACAAGGGACTTGGTGCCAGGTAAATTTGAAGAGGTGATTAGGAACCAACTAGTGCAGGTTTTGTGCATAAGGAGCTTCTCTTTATATTAAGAGATATGGAGGGAAATATTCAAGCATTTTCACAAAGATCCAAAGGCTGTGTTTCACTTGAAAATATCTGTATTTTAGCAAATCACAGACACTGCCTTGAGAACTGTGTGGAAGAAAATAAGTGAATAAACATAGAAGTAATCTACTTGAATAATCTGAGAATCGATGTGAAGATCAACAAAGGTAGTGATGGTAGAGATGGCAGTTTGCAGGAGTCAGACACACTTTTCAGGAGGGATTCAACACTACTTGGTAATGGACTGGATGTTAGGATTTATATGTGACTGTAGCAGAGTGTTGAGCTCGGGGTAGGGAAATTGAAGGGTCAGGTATGATTCCCTGACTCCAGTAGCTTTATCGTATGGATGGCAAATCCATTTATTGACTTAAAGATCATTGAAAGATGGTCAGTAGCTTCTCTTTTTTATTTGCGTAGTTTGGTATGCTGGAATAGGAAAATAGCATGAGTCTTATATTGATATTGAGTTGGCTTTGATACATATAATTCACAATGTCAATTAAATCGTTGAATATTGATGTTTGGAACTCTATGGAGCATCCGGGTCTGGAGAGAGAAATATATGACTTACCTGGGTATGGATGATAGTTAAAGCCCAGTGAAAGATGATTCATTTTAACGAAAGTGTGGATAATGAAATACAAAAAAAATTTAAATTGATGAAATTCAGCTTTTGATATCTATATTGATGAATGAGCAACTGGGTGGCTTAGAAAAGTAGCCAGGAGAATAATGAGGAATACCAAAAGAATAGTAGGTCAAAGAATCCAAAAGACTTCTCTGCTTTTCGTTTTGGTCAGAAACATGACTACTGTCAGCTTCTGATCTTTTCAGGGATTGAATTACTCCCTTTAGTTCTAGTTAAAAGCAAACAAATGTTGTGGCTTTTCAGATCCAAGCTAGACACTGCCTTACTTGTGGTTATGCAAATTAATCCACTATTCTTCCAATAAATTTCCGTTACTGTCTAAAATACTTTGAATTGGGCTTCTGTCATTTCAGTAATCTAATTTTGAATAATACATTTGTAATTTTGAGTGGCATTGCTGTTGTTAAAATCATGTTCAGTTTGTGAAATCTTAAAACAGCATACCCTCCTTTTAAGCTAAATACTTCAGGTAACAATTGCTTTCTTTAGAAATGAATTTACCAACTAAAAAAAAAATAATGGCAGAAATGTTATATGATTTACAGTGAACTTCTCACCTGTGTTTGTTCTCGATACTGGATTACTATTTCAACAGTAATACCATATGTATGAAATATCTATTAAGAGCTGTGAGGGAGAAAATGGATGTAAGCTGGGACTCCATACTTTTTAAATACAATTTTAAAAATAGTACATTTTTCAAAAAATCTGCATATTCTTTAGAAATGCCCAAGAATTCATAGGAATAAATATTAATTATGATTGTAATTCTTATAATTTTCCTTATTAATGGTAGATATTAATAGAAAAGCTATGTTGGAATGTCAACATAAAGAAGAAAATATGTCTAATACTTTTTAAAGTGTAAGAGAACCTGATAATCAAGGGAATGAGAAGTAATCAAGGGCTTGAATAATTAAAATAGAATCAATTGGAATGAGAAAATGACAAAAACAATAAGTTATAAATCTTAGATAGTAGATTTAACAGAGCCCTGCATTCATTTTGTGTTGGTATAAAAATGTCTGCACTGAAATAATCGTTTTGTACATAACTTTTCTTCCCCCTCACTCTCTGGATGAATTGAAATCTGGAAGCCAGAGAAAGAATACTGAAATTATTCATCTATTTTTAAAATACTTACTTACGGTTATTCCTGTAGGCGGATTCAGTGGTATTCTGTTTATCTTGCCACATGTTTTATCTATTTGATTACTTCATAAAAAGGAAAATATGACAAATTTTGTAGGTCCCTCAGGTCTACTTTAAGCTATTTTTTGAAAGTCTGTCTACACCACCAATACTAACAGTCAACAATATCATTTCTAATATGTTTAGAGGATCAAGTGGGATTAACAAAAAAATTATAGATGCCTTTGAGTGCTGAGAAAACTTGATAGTAACGTACCATCTATTTATTCAATTCTTCTTATCTTGACATGCTGAATGTCTGATAAAGCAAGTAGATTTTCCACATAATTACACTATAAAATTGGTGTTAGTGTTTGAGTAGACAGAGGTACATTTCAAGAAATGCCATCTGATACATTTGGTAAAACATTCCAGCAAATTTAAGGGAAAGGTTGTTTATATTTAGAAGTTAACACTCACCATGCTGTAGAACTAAGTATTTGTTTTTTAATTATGTATCTTAATAAGCATTTAACTAAATGTTTTGTACTAAATACTAATAACAGGCTACACTGATATCGAATTACATGAGTTTATTTAGTTTATAAATAGTGGTGATTTCTCATTTCACTCACTCCCTTTAGTCTTTTTTTTCTAGTTCTCATTTTCAAATATGCTTTCTCTGTGTCACACCTGCAAACAAAGGACAAACATGCGTACTCCAACCTGCCTACCCTGGTGATTTCTATCAGCTGGTATCATCAGTATATAGAGCTGAAGAATGAATTCAAAATTCTGTGCTATTGTGTTTCCTAAGTATTTTGTAACCTGTGAAGCTCTTTTTTTAGACGACTTTGAAGCTACCAGTGAGGTATGAGTGGGGCCCCTGGATCTTTGTCCGCTCAGCTGGTGCTCTCAACCTCTTGACAAACAGAATGCTCTAAGAAAGTTATAAGGAGAGCGTTTCAAAACCAAGAGTTCTAGTAGTGAGTTGTTTCAGCACTGGGGTTATGTTACCACTGGGTGTTTTAAGGCAATGTCTATCAATATAGAGCGCGTGTGTGTGCACTTACCAGAAGCCTACCACATTTTCAGGCTTCACATGTGTTCTACCTGACCACTTAAACTCCCACGGTTTGGAGTCTTTTAAAGCAGACCTAGTTTATTCGGAGAAGTTCTGCTTCTGCAGACATATGGCTATAACTAGCTGATATAATTAATCGAAATATATTTTGTGTGAAAGTATTGCATTTTAGTCCATGTGCATGGGAGAAGGCTCCCATAGAAGTATAATCAGTTTCTTGAAATATTATGTTCATTCATCATTCCCAATGAAAGTCCTCTACTATGTGATGAAAAGGGAATTTTTCCAGAAATGAGTCTGACATGTTTCAGAGAAAGTGGGGGGAAAAAGACTTTAATGTTAATTTTATAGCCATGTAAATTTACTTAGTGGTCTCTTCTGTATCAAAAATGTTTCCAGCAAATTAGGAATCCCATCTTAAGAAAATTTGATATTAAAACCTTTGACCATAGAACAGGTGAAGAAGGGGAATATTTTATTGGAGAGTGTATGATTTTTTAAAACAAAAGAATTGTTTTAGGGTTCTTTAAATAGTAAGTTTACCCATGACCTTTATACATTAAAATGTATCTAATAGAGGAGAGATTTTGTGTACAACTTTTAGATAGAAAAGATAAAAATGTGGTTCAAGTTAATTGCTCTTAAAAATGAGCTCTTTAAAATTACTTTTCTTAGTAACCTTAAGTAGCTTCAGTGTCATACATCTTGCCTTCTCATGTAATCACTCTTTAAAAAAAGGTACCTTGATTTTCCTGTATATTAAATCATAATCAAATAATTATGATTTCTCATAAAAATCAAAGTATGAAAATACAAAGAAATAATTTAAAAGGGAATAAAATAAGAGTAGATATTCGAAGTATTACCTTCCCAGGTTGCGTATGTCAACATCCTGATCCATAAATTGGATGCATGTGCTTCTTTGTCTTTAGGAATATAAAAATCCAATGAATTGACCCTTTTCAAAGAATTCCTCTGCCTCTGACATGCTGCCTCACATAGATTATAATTTACATAATTACTAGCTTCATCCCCTTCAAAGATAGAGATGAGAGAAATTACTTGCATATTTCATTCAATTATTCGCTACCTATTATTGCTAGACATTGCTTTGAATGCTGTGGTTTAAGAAATTAGCAGATAAGTAATCTTCCCTCAAGGAGCTTATAGGGGCAGAAAGAAATGGTATACATACAAAATAGGTAACTAATTCATTATATCAGAAAAGAGTTACTTAGGAAGGTAAAGCAACAAGGAGGACAGGGAATGAGGGTTAAGCCTGAAAGTTACAATGTTGGATAGGATGACTTGTGTGGACTCTACTAAGAAAGTAATATTAAAACAAACACTTGAAAGAGGGGAGGGAATAGATGATTAAATATCTGGGAGGATGAGGATGAGGCAGTGTGTATCTGGTTATTGAAGAAATAAGAGGTTTGGATAGCTGGATCACCATAAACAATTGTCAGAGTAGTAGGGGATGCTGTTACAGAAGTAAAGGAGTTTATTTGGATAGTTTTTACTTTGAGAAAAGTGAATTGCTAAGGGGTGTTCTGATTCAAAGAGTGCTTTAATACACTTTGAATTTATAAAGTACTGTTTTGGTTGATGTGCTGACATAGATCAGTGATATCAGTTAGGAGACTATTGCAATATTCCAGGAGAGAGATAATGGGAACTTGCACAAGGGTTATAATAGTGAAAATAGTGAGAAATGGTTAGAATACAGATACCGATTCACAGTGAGACAATAAGAATTGCTCATAGATTGGATATGGAGGGTGAGACAAGGAAGAGAAGGGTAAGTCTATTCTTCGAGACTGAGAAACCAGAAGAATGTGACTGTCGTTGACTGTGATGAAGAAGGTCCAGGTGAAGAAGGATTGGGGAAGGGAGAACAGGTCCAGTATGTTTCCATGTGGCCAAGTCAGTATTCTTATATGGTAGAACAGGGTTAAAGATGTGGTTGCACCAGGGGAGATATATTTGCAAGTGAACAGAGTAAAATTGGAATTCATGGTTATAATATCCATATTTTTATTAATTTACCATTGAGAGAAAAATTTAATAAAATTGTGACCCAAAGATTTTGACGTATATATTTAAATTTGAAAGAAAATTCAGAAATCACAAGATAGAAGGCATATAATATTGATACTTCTTCGATATAAGAATTTTAACTCTAAATTAAAGTTATTCTACGTTAATAACCTCATACTTGTATAACATCTTTTATATATAAATGATTATGATTGCACTACATTATCAAAGTGGATAGCTTATTCCTTTGAAAGGTTTACTTTTAGAAACAAAAAGACCAATTTATCTTAGACTAAATTAGTTAAACAAAAAATTTCTTTAGGGTACCAGTGTTTGAAGGTACTTTAGCAATACTTTAAAATCACAAGCATATTCCTTCTGAATAACATATACTAAGTTTCAAAATTAATGGGGTATATTTGTTTTCATTAAATTCATTAATTTCATTAAATTCATTAAATTCATTAAATTTCATTAAATTCATTAAATTCAAATATTGATTTATATTAAAATCCTTATTGATAAATTGTATCAGAATTGAGATGGAATTCAGAACACTTCTTGGAACCATGGGTGCTCAATAAATGGTGCTCAGTTGCTGGTTTTTTTATGTTATTTGTAGTGTCAGTGTTCATATTTAATACTGACCTTATTCTTTCCCTGATAGCTCTCAAACTATTAAATACTAACTATGCTCAATAATAACAACATTAATAAGAATGACACCAAAATTCGAGCATATATCAGGAACCTAGCACTTCGTCAGATGTTTTTATATTCAGCAATTTATGTAATCCACAAAACAAATATAAAACCTAATTTATTAGCACTTTAAAAATTTAGATGCTAAAGCCTATCCATGTTAGGTGATTTGTAAAAAGTTGAATAGCAAAAATTTTTAAAAGTATCCAAGGCTTATGTTCCTTCCACTACCATGCTGTCTTGTAAAATTATTTTTAGCACAGCTTTTAAACATGCTTTTTATGTGCACATATTTTTTATATACACAACTTAAAGTATTTATTGTATAATTCATACTATTGCTTTTGTATTTACATCTTGAACATACACACACACAAATAAACACTCAATGTAAATCTCCTTGAGAGTATTATATCTTTTAAATGGATTATACTCCTATTGTATATCTTAGAGAATCCTAGGCATAATGTTCACATTACATAAGTATTTGTTCAGTTTAAATGGGGAAAAAGGCTATTCTTAAAAAACACATAAAAACCAAAGTAAATCTTTGAATTACACAATGTAACATATATATATATATATATATATATATATATACCCACATACATTTGTATATATGCACATATATACATATGTATAAACACATACAATATGTGTATATATGTGTGTATAGATTTTAAGGTATCGAAGATATGGAGTGAACCAAAAGAGTCACATGACTATTGGAACTGGGTTGAGAGAATGACTGTTAAACAAGTTTAAATAAATTATGTACAAACAGCATGTTTCAATTAATTTGGGACATTTTAGTCTATACATTATGCACTCTCTTCTGACTGTCTCAAATAAAATACAGAATACTGCAAGTTTAAATGTGTACTACATGCTTAATCTTTTTTTCCTGGCTAATTTATCTCATATTAAACATAGTAAGGACTGTCCCTAAGGTGATGAAGAAGAAACAAAGAGTAAAAATTACTTCTCATCACCAGCATTATTTTAGAGTTAAAATAGAACCCCTGGATGAGTTGTAAGGGTGGGTTACACAGAAGGGCATATAGAACATGATTTCTGTGTGTTCCTGTGGTAGTAGAACAGTAGACAATTTTTCGCCTCTCCGTTTCTGGAGATTGACAAGTGCTAGGGAAACTGTATATCACTGTGTGGAATTAACAATACTTTGTAATGATGATAGTCAGTGTAGTGAAAATTAGTTTTATATAAACATATTCCAGTTAATGTTAGTTACAAGAAGTCACACAGGTGCAAAGGACATAAGGGAGCCAGTTCTAAGCCAGAATTAAAAATCTGAGGATTCTATAATCTCACAATAATTTCTTTTTAATTTGAATTTTAGGGAGAAAGAAAATATGATAGATTATTCCTTATATTTAGATGTCTAGAATATCTTTTCCACTTTTTTTCTTTTTAATAATTTGATTACTACTCATCATCAGATTTTGGGTGGCAGTTTTCTAATATGCAGAATAGAAATGGCTCTGAGGATGATTTAAATTGATTTACAATATGGATTTGTTCAAGAATTGCTAGATTTATTTCTACTCTCAAGGTAGAACACATCTTACCAATAATAATAATGTAGTGTTTTTAGATTTATTTAGAATAATACTTTATATCTGGACAACTTATTCATAATATTAATATTTAATAGAGATTTAATATTTCTGTTATCTGATGAATGTCAGCCCATTTTCCTATGACATTTTTTGAAGTATATCTTCTTATTAGGTATATCTAAAATGAAATAGAATGCTTGTATATCTTAGTCTCTCTTTGTGCTATATAGAACTAATTTTTATGCAGAGATGTAAGTGGTATTATGAAAAATTATGAAAAATTTACTAACCATCTATAGGAGTTCATAGTCCTAGAATGGGTCTGGAGATTAAAATGCTTATAGAAAATGAAAAAAATTAGATGTTTCAGTGTTTTTTCTTTGTTTTGTATTACTGCAGGTACTGTTAAAAAATTATTAGCAAGTTAATTTAATTTTGACAGATTTTTAAAAAATTTTTGAATATCTCTATTTTAACTTTTTTGCAAGTGTGATTATTAGACTTCCTAATGAGTTATTTTGTTTTCAGGTTAGGAGAATATGTTACAGAACAATGACTCGACACTAAATAGAAAATTTTAAAAAGTAAAACACTAAAACTGAAAAGTTTAATACTGTATGGAGTTACAGATTCTACTTGTTTTATGACTTTTTCATTCAGATCTACATAGTATAACAGTTAATAAAATAACAAAGATGGGACTTTCATAAATTTTTTTTGACAGTATTTAATGGCTAATTTGTAGAGAAAATGCTTTCTTCCTAAGATAGCCATGATTAGAACCATATTTGAATGGTTAATTTTGTAATGCAATTAAATTGGGAAGGTTAGACAGTGAATTATATATTGGATACTACTTTATGTATTTGATGGATCAAATGTATGTTGTCTTAAGTTTATTCTGTGTGGTCTCAGGTTTATAGCTTCCAAAACTTTTGGAAATTAAAAAGATTTCATATCAATACATTTATGAAATTATTTCTAATAGCCTTTCAGTTATAAAATAGGCTTTCTTGGGACATACTGATTCCCTACTATTATAGATGTTCAAACATAAACTTCGTAGGACTTTTTTAGAAAAAAAGTAGCAGTATAATGTCAGATGTACACTTAGATTAGATTTCCTTTAAAATCAGTCCAAATACTTAGATTTTTTTTTTCCACTGGCTGAGGAAAACTGTTCAGAGTGAAATTCAACTTTCCCAAATAACAGTGATGATTGAATTTTACACATGCTTATTTTTACTATTATAAATTATTTTAAATATTTACTGTGATAAATAATTTTCACTTTATTTCGTTAGTTCAGTAAATGAGGATAACTCTGTTATGACATTAAATTCATCTTTTCATACATTGTATAGCTGTAATGATATTGTATGGTCAACATCAAAGTTCTGTTTTTTTTGTTTTACTTCTATCTGTTAAAGAGAATTAGAAGACCAAGTGGTTTGTGTTAAAACCAGTTCATAAGAATGCTTATGTGTTTCTTATTGAATTTAATCATTTTCTTTCAGTGACCATGAAGAGCCATGTTAAACTGAAATGTTATTAAAGTGAAGTGCTCTGATATTTACAATACATGATGGGGGTATGGGGAGTGTTAATTACCACAGAGTAAAGACATGGACTATGACATTTAAATGCAATGCTCTTTTCTTGTAAAGTCAGTGATAAAAAACCTAGAGATACAATCTCCCAAAGTGGTCCACAAATCAATTTATCAGCTAAGTAGCATAATTTATTTTGATTGCACTTGCAGGGAGAATGCAAATTTCAAAGCAAGCATACTTTTCTAAGGCAACATTCATGGATTGTTGCCTTTTGCCCAATATGATAGATGTTGTAATAATCAGCTAAATAGCAAAGAAGTGAGAAGACTAAAGCACTTATAATCGTTTTATTATGAGAACCAATTTAATAGGCATAGGATACAATTTTGCAAATAAACTTTTATACTAAGGATGTAATTAATATTATAAATAAAATAGTTTGGATGTATTCGAATATATGCTTTCCAAAATGTGTAATGCTATAAAATGTGAGCTGTGTTGTGTAGTCAGGGGATTTGAGGCCTCTGAGGAGACATTCTAAGTGTCATTATGTTGATCTTTGGCCAAGTTGTGGAGATGCTAGGACTATCTGTACCAGTATCAGAAAATAATGAACACTTTGTGAAATGATTTAGCAGTGATAGAAAGTATGTTGACCTGTTATTATCTTAACAAGCTCAACAGTTCTACATTGTCTTCAAAGATGATGATTTAACATTAAAAGCATATATAAATTTCTTAAGATATTTTAATAGTAATAATATGCAGTCTTTTAGAACTATAAATGCTGGTAACTGCACATTTCAGAGCTGTATTGTTCTAATCAGAGTAAGAAACATGGTGAGTTATCAAGGATGAGGAGGGACCCAGCAAAGTAAAAAAAAAAAAAAAAAAAAAAAAAAAAAGTAGAGCTAATGTGTGAATTTCCTAAACTGGAAGAAGAGAGAGGGAGACAAAGAGAAAAGGAGAGACAAGGAAGAATTCTCTAAATTTGAAAATGTAAAATGGGACAAGCTAGCATGTTTATGTATTTAGGGGAAATACTTAATATCAGGAATGACTGTGATTCCCATAACAACTGGAATTAGAATTAAATACTGAAGGAAAAATGACTAATCCTTTAGGAATTCCAAGTAATGCAACCATTCAATCTCAGTCCTTCTGAGTATCTTCCTCAAATAAACCACCTCAAAATATATGAATCAGGGCCAAGTCTCAGTGGAGTATGGCAGGATTCACATAAACAAGTAACATCTGAATGAGTTTATGTCAGAATGAGGATTTTATAAATTCTGTACATAAAACAAACTTAAGAAAAATCAGTCTTACATGTAATGCTCTAAGACAGACGAATTTCATGAGATTAGGATTCAGCTGGATATACACAGAGCCAGAAAAATATTTGGGATGTTGTTTATGTCTCTTTTTACTTTTGCATTCTTCATTATGATATACTGCCTTATTTATACTTACTTGGCCTGAGCCAGATTATTTTCAGAAGGTTCCTTTTGGTATACCTTCCAGAGATGAGACAATAATGCACAAAATATTTATTTTTTAGTAGTAACAGGAAGATAAATAAGTGAGCGAAAAATGAGAGGAACAAGCAGCTAACCCTGTTCCTATTGATGATGTCTTTTAAGAAAATAATGTGGGAAAATAGCCTATGAAAGAAAATTTTCTCACACATATGACTTCAAAACTTGGCAATGAAACTCCATTGGCTAAAGTGTGTAGAATGTAAAATAAAATAAAATACACTTTCAGGGAAAATGGTAGGATTCAAAATAAAGAAATAAAATCTTCTGAAGAAAGGGTTTTATAAAGTACATACTCTTTTTTAGTGTTACTTTCACAATGTTTTTTGAGTTTTATAGGAATTTTGTACATAGAAAACTAATATCACTATGCTCTTCAACCTCAGTTGAAATAAGGAATCATTATTTATATTCTTATTATGAAATTATATTCTATAATCTTTTTGAAGTCCTGTGGGACTTAATTCTTCTGAAGGATTTATATGGCCCTGGAATATAGCCTGTAGAAAAAAAATCATCTTAGACTGTTACTTAGAACTTAGTGCCAGCTCTAAACAAAACTATGCCACTGATCAAGTTTATCTTTGGTGTACAAACTCCTTGCATTTGAAACATCTTCCTTTTCTTTGGTGACAATTCCCCTGCTCATTCCTCTGACCCACATACTTGACATTTGCTCATCTGTCAAACACAACTTACAGAAAAGGAAATCTGTGCTATCACCACTTTCAAAACTTTGATCAAGCACCTCCAGACAGAATAAACTCCGTGATGGTGGTGATGATGTTGACTTTTGAAGTCTTTTCGGATCCCATCACATTTTATATCCTAATTTCTCCTACAACCCACTCAGCTCTGTACCTAATTTTAACACGTTCTGTCAATGATTGGACCTAGTATTAAATTAACATTATTCTCTAGAGTGATACTCCTTTCACTTGACTTGTCAATGTGTTTTCCAGTTTTTAGTAGTAAGGGGGGAAAAAGCCAGTATTAAATTACATGTTCTCTAACTCTTATTCTTGTGCTGTTTGCCTCCCTCTTTCGCTTGAGTGCTGGAATTTTTTTTATGAACAATTTTGTTTTACCATATTTGTTTTCAATCTGTCTGATATTTTTCCTGTGGTTTCATTTATTAGCTAGCTAGCAGTTTGAAGGTGTGGGCTATTATTTGTCCTTTATAACTTACCCATAGCAAGAAATACAATATGTGTATTAGTTATTGAGTGCCACACAACAAATTACCATACATTTAGCAGGTTAAAAAACACATTATCTCACAGTTTCTGTGGGTCCATAAAACCAGGCATGCTTTACCTGGGCCCTGTTTCTGAGTCTCTCAAGAGGCTGCAATCTGCCAGGGATTGAGTCTCATTTGAAAGCTTGCCTAAGAAAAGACTCACCCCCAAGCTCCTTTGGTTGTTGGAAGGGTTTAGTTCTTTTCCTGTCATTGGACTGGGGGCTTCAGTCTCTGGTTATTAGCAGGAAGCCCTCAGACGAGGAGGCCTTTGCTAACAAAATTTACAGTCTCTTGTAGTCTAACCAAAGAGGAGAGACATCTCCTCAAGGTTGAGGTGTTCTATTGCTTAGAAACCAGTTGCTGAAGGAGGAGGGACTTAGACACCAATCTGTAAGGGCAGGGGCAGCACTGGGAGCCACCTTGGAAGTTCCCGGTCATGGTATTTGCTAAGTTTAATATCAATCATTTACAATTTATTTTGCCCTAAATCCTTTCTGCTGCTTTAAATAATATTTGTGTATTCTACATTTCTTTAATTGAGTTCCTATATGAGACATTCAAAGCACATGAAAAACAGATGTTAGAACTGATAAGTGGGAGTACCTTCTTCAACTCTGCAGCAAGCATTGGTTTAATCAGTTAACGTACCACTCCAGTTCTGCTTTGTCTCATTAATTTTTCTTTACTACTTAAAAGTAATTTGAAGATACTTTATAAGTGAAACACTAGATTTTTAAATAAACAATTTCATCTTTAATGGAAACTTTTGATTTCCAGACTTTTCCCACTGTTTATGCTTTTCTTGGACACAGTTCTTGAGTCACTGAGACATGTTATGAGCCTTTTCAATTTGTAAGACATCTAGATAACTTACCAGTTATCCAAGCTTAGCTTAGGGGAAAAACAAAACACAACCACCCCCCTACCAAAAAACCCCATAATTGGTCCTTAATCCCAATCTTATTCCCCAGAAACAAACTGTGAGATCAAGGTTCACATGCAAGTAATATATTAAGAAGATATTCCCAGAAGAAGGAGGATAAGGAACTAAATCATTACAGGGAAGGAGAAGAATCCAAGTAAAATGCAATTACAGGCAAAGATCCAGTCTCAGCCCATGCCAGGGGTTATCTGTGTGTAAATTATGCTTCAGAAATGGATCCAACTGAAAGTAAAGGCATTCGGGCTTCAGTACTTCTGAACCAATCATATATTGCTTAAGGGGCACCCCCAGAGATGTAACTCCCAGGCACTTCAATTGTCTGCAGGTGGGGCAAATTGGTTTCTGCAGTCTGAGAATAGCTTCCCAAAGAAAGTCATAGCTCTATTTAAATGAACAAACAAATTAAAAAACAAACAAAAAAAGGGGGAAGGGCACAGGAATATAGTAGATGGGATCAGAGGCGTGGGGGCGGGGCACCAACAGTTGGATAGAAACCGATTAGTTATGACTTAACTTGACAATCACACTTTTACTAATTAAATTTTGACTAATAAGTCTTCCCTGTTCTCTCCTTCCAGTCTTCTTTCTTTGTATTTTAATCTAAACATACCTCTCTTTATTCCACTAATCTTAGTTCCTCTTCTCAAATCTTAGCTTTAACTGGAAATCATCCTCTAGAAAATACTCCTCCGTTAGAAGAAAGTTCATCTTTTTTCACTTGTCCTTTTCCCATTCTCTGTCCTCTACCAACCTCACAAGTGACACCAAAGTCCAGTGAAAAGTGGCAGAAATGTGTCCTTGTCCCAGTTTATCTTTAAAGCATCACAATGTAATCTTCATTCATTACATCTAAAAAATACATGTTATTTAATGCCTGTGGCACCAGACTGCAGACCACTTTTTATTGTCCTCTGATGATAATCAGCGTGACACTTAAATCCTGTTTCACTTTATTCCTATTTCTCCCATCTCTGCCATTAACTTTGACAACCTGAATAGTGCTCTCCATCACACAATCACAAGAAGCTGTCCACAGCCACCATTATATCCAGAAGGCTCTGTTATCACAGGTAATACTTGGGATTATTTAATCAATGTGTACCTGTATTATTTAAAGCATATTTTGGATATGATTACTGTTCTGACAGTTAAGATTTTAGAAGACTTGTAGAATCTTCTTACCCTTTTCCCTGTATCCTGAGTCAACTGATTCTAGGACACAACCTTAGAAGTTTTAGAAATTTGAGTGCACAAATGAAAACTAAAGAGCCATGACATTTTAATTAATGCATATCTTTTATTTGTGAGAATCCCACAGAAAGAGGGAACATTTATTTCCAAAAAGGGACACGTGCATGTCTTATGATTCCAACAAAAATCACAGTATAACCAGGCTTCAACTAGGCAAGGAATAGAAGGTAGCTTCAGATGGTAAAAGGCAGTTGCAGGCAGTCATGAATCTTCCCAGAGGACCTGTACCTTGATGTGACGTATCTATCCCTCGGTGTCCAATTGTTAAAAAATAAAAAGTCAAAACCTTATTGGACATTTAGAAGTGCCTTGCTATATTTAGGTGATCTTTCCCTGTCCACAGTTCAATCCATCTTTTCCCACCAGCACAGCTTTACTCAGATTCTATTATATGTATTATTTCTCCACACAATTTCTGCTTTATTATAATGATTATACTGTTTTCCTGACAAAAGGAAATACCAAGTCTTCCAGTAAAAGGGAATTGAGTCCCATGAGCATTTGTCCTCTACCTGCTGGAAAGGGTCTTATACTTTAATAAATAAATCAGTGAATCAATAACAAATCAATAAGTAAATGAAAATAACAATACTATTTTCAAGGATCACCTTCATCTATTTCTCCTCTTTCTCTTGGAACACAAAAGAATTGCATAGCTTTTCTTCCTTAAATTTAGGTAAGATTTTTGATCAAGTGTTTAGGAACAGGATTCTGATTTTCTCATAAATTTACTGCTATGCTATATGTATTTATCAACTCTTTTCATCACAAGTATATTGTATCATTGTGTGTGTGTGTGTGTTTGTGTGTGTACTCACTGTATTTTTAAAGAAACATTTAGAGTAGTGACATGTTGAAGCAGATGACAGGAAACAGCAGCAACAAAATCTATGAAAATTGTTGGCTTTATCTACTGCAAAAATGTTACTGTCTTTATACTCCTATTTGTGGGTTCGTCACCAGTTGTGGGTTCTGGCCGGCAGAAGTCCCATCGAGAAGAAATGAATTACTCAAGGCTCTGTGGAAAAGTCAAGAAAGCGAGAGGGAGTCAGGAGCCAACTCCAGGAGCCTCTCAGATCTCTCATATTTATTGAGTACAGTCAAAGGAGGAATGCAGGAATTTAGGGAAGGACAGGGTGGGATCACCATGAGTACAAAGGCTTTGTTTATTGTTGGTGTTTGGCTCAAGGTCAGAAGACCCTTTTTGGTGAATCATGTTCCTGTTGAGCCTCTCAGCTTATCAGGGCGGAACGTGTGAGAATCAGCTGCTTAACAACTTGGACTCAGGCGGCTGTGCCTGTCTTAGGTTGCCCCCTCAGGGGATCTTACCGTCTTTGGCTAACCAGCCTTCTCACCTCTGAGTCTGCGGCTTTTTATAAGTTGTTTACCATTCCAGCCCACGGCTGTTTTGGGGATAGAAGACTAACAGCAGGCCGCTCAGCGTTTATAGCCGGGGGGCCTGGGTCATTGCTAAAACCTCAAGGCAGTTACCAAGCACATCTTCTTTAAGGAGATAAGCAGCTGGGGTCTGTTATAATTTGTTAACCCAATTATGGGCTCCCACACCCATTCATATTTTATAAGGACTAAATAATTTTGAAATTAAAGTCTCCTTTTTTCTTTTGCTAACAACTTTAAAATATCATTTTTTTCTCTTTTCTTGTTTTCCACCAACATGGAAACAGTATTTTTTCACCAATGTAGTAACTGCCATGGTTCTATGCGGAAGACAGTCTGATTCACTATATTGTCTGCTCTGCGCATTTTCCCTTCTCAGAGCTCTCTCGTGCTATGTTTAAGCCTTAATGGTGACTTGTTGAAATTCATTAATTTTCCTGAGATTATAACTAAATATATAGATCAAAAATATAATATTTTCTAGAATTACTTCTGAAAATTTATATTTTAAATAAAGCTTACAAATATTTAATTTTTACCATTATTTCCTAATTATCTTACTGATTGCTACTTAGGTTCTGTCTATTGATGTGTATAGTGGAAGAGTTCCATCATGTTGTAGTGCTGCACATTCCTCCAAATTCATATTCAGTGACCGCTCTCTTGGTATCTTGGAATTGGGCATGGTTGCAGTGTTTACACCATAGAAATGGGCAAACATCACAAACCAGGGCTTGATTTATTGTTTTGTTGACTGTCTAGATTTAGGAAAATAACAGAGAACATGGTATTGCAGATTAAACTTAAGTCTATCATATCTGTGGCCATTATGTTGTAAATAGCACCAAAAAGTGAGGAATTACGACAGCTCACTTTGAAAACAGTCTGATTTAGCAAAGAATTCTCTCACATCATTGGCAATTGAAGTTCTGATACGGGTTTTCATTGTTTCATGTTGTCTTACTTATTAACATAAATGACGATCTCAAACAATATTCATGTTGAAACTATGCTTATTAATCACCTACTTGAGTGATTTCTTTCTTATTCATTAATAATCAAGCATTATTCACAGTCTGATTGAAATTATCATTGGTGCCAGAATGAAAAAAAGTTTGTAGCAGATTTTGTGAGAAATAGCCAGTCACACTGCAGTTATGCATTTTTTAAAGTGTACATATTTTTGTTACAATTTGCTATTTATAAAATTATGTAAAGGAATATCAAAATCATCAAGTTAACACTCAAGCGGTATTGTGACTTTTATTAACATATATAGGCACACACACACACACACACACACACACTCCATCCCATACATATTTTCCTTTTTTCAAAGAGCCATTAGTAACATGTACCAGCACATGACTGCCCTACGTTGTAGTTCAGGCACTCATTACCTCTCACTGGAGCACTGACATAATCTTTCACATCCTTCCCTGCTTTCCATCTGATCACTACTCCCTGCTTTTTCTGAGCTTTACAGTCTAGTAATAAGGACAGGCTTATATTTCTCCTACACAGCTTGTGGTGTTCAGTAACTTCATGACTTTGTTCTTCATATTTCTTTGGGCTTTTCTTTTTTATTTTAACTAGTGAAATTCATGTATCATGGTCCGACTGAGGTGTTTCATGTACACAGTAAATGTTCCATTATTTATCCTTTGGTCTCATATTATTTTTGCTTTGCTTTAATTTATATAAATCTCAGTTTATTCAAACATTAAATGGGCTGTCACTCCATTCTGCACATATTTATTCAGGTCTCATGTGTGCCAGGTGTTGCTTTAGGTAGTAGGGTGGGATATTTTAAAAAGGTAGAAATTTCTGGCCTCGGAAACTAGTGATGAGACATCATCTAGATTAGTGATGAGGTGTGGGAAGCCTTTGGTTCATTGTGAGCACATGTGAGTCAGCCTGAGCTGCTATAACAAAATACCAGAGACTGGGTGGCTTATTCAACAACAGGCATTTGTATCTCACAGTTCTGGCCACCTTCTAGCTGCATCCTCATCTCATGTGGGAGAGGAAGCTCTGGGATCTCTTTCTCTTCTTCTAAGAGCACTAATCTCATCATAGGGGCTTCCCCACCCTGACCTCATCTGAACCTAATGAAACCAAGACTGCAGGTGCTAATACTATCACATTGGCAGCTGGTGCTTCAATATATGAATTTGGAGATGGGGACACAAAAATTCAGTCCCCAGTAGCATTTAAACTTTAGTTGTGATGATGATGACGTGATGATTCAAAACTAAATACTTTGTCCCTAAACTGAGCTTCTTTATGATTTTATGCACTTTTGTGCCTTAAGAAGAAATTTCATCTTAGATTTCTCTGTAGATTCTTCATTGTCCTTCCCTTTCTCAGGGGCCCCATATGTTGGTGATCCATTACCTAGGGATAGGTTGAATATTAACAAAAGGAAAAATGAAATGGGTGTTTTTGTATATTTTAAGGTTACAGTCAGTGATATCCTTATGGGTTTACATGTTTAAGAACTCAGTTTATAGATCTAATGTTGGCATTTTGTTAAAGAATAACCAGAGGTTTGGATGAATTTTGGAAATATAAATAACCAATTTCAAAACTGTAAAGTGGAAATATATATTGCCAGTTCAGATCATTGAAATCCAAAAATGAATTTAGTGATTTGTTCTAAGACACAACAGAGTGGTGACTGCTATCATTTCCTCTGATTAGTGCTCAGGGCAACTTTAGCTGAAAAAAGTTCCATTTCTATCAGACAGCATGTTTCTGAAAGCTTTTGATCATAAAGATAAATTCTTAATTCCTCTGCAAAATATTTAATATTTCCATTTACAGTTAACCAGACATGATCATTGCTTAAGGATTTTTAATAGAAGTGAGATGATCATCAGTATTTCAAAACAGGCCTACCTCATTTTATTGCACTTCACTTTAATTACATTTTTTTCTACAAATTGAAGTTTTGTAGCAACCCTGCATCAAGCAAGCTATTGATGCCATTTTTCCAACAGCATTTCCTCCCTTCCTGTCTCTGTACCACATTTGGTAATTCTCACACTATTTCAAATGTTTTCATTATTATCGTGTATGTTATGGTGGTCTGTGATCAGTCATCTTTGATGTTACTATTAGAACTTGCTGAAGGCTCAGATTATGGTTAGATATTTTTTAATGATACAGTATTTTAAATTAAGGTATGTACATTGGTGTTTTGGCGAAATGTTATTGCACACTTAATAGACTACAGTATGATGTAAACATAACTTTTATATCCACTGGGAAATCAAAGCAAGTTTTGTGACTCACTTTATTGAGTAATAAAGTGATAATTACTTTATTGCAGTGGTCTGGAACTGGACCCGCATTATGTCCAAGTATGCCTATGTAGCTGCATATCTGTTACTAAGTCATGGGTTCATTATCACATAGTTTATGTATGTATATATACATATATATATGTGTGTGTGTGTGTGTGCGTGCATGTATATTTACTTCATCTCCTTCACGTATACTTATGCAGGAAATTTTATCACATTCTGGATGAAGAAAAATCAAGGTAATTGAAATTTTGCAAACCTGTTTCAGTGGAGCTCCACATCTTTTGCTTCATTCTAAAACAGACTATATATAAAATTACAATTTAGTAATGAGCTTTATTAAAGAAAATAAATGGTTTCCATGAGTAATGAGATCATAATAATTTTTCATAAATGACTCTAGCCAGATTTCATGTGAATTGACAAATGATGCTACAACTCAGAAGATTTAATTCGGCACAAGTCATAGAGTAGAATAAAACCATACAGTTCAAGAAAAGCGTAAATATTTAAATGAATTATTAGGTCTTGAAATTTCAAATTATTGGCTACAGGAAATAGTGATAGAAATATATATAACATTTTTTAAATAGAAAAAGCTTTGATTTTGAAAAATAACCTAAACTATAAAATTTTAAATATTTATCTCTCTGGGCTATTTATTGTAACTACTCACTAATTATATGTATGTGTGTGTATGTGTGTGTATGCATGCATATATACATATATGTATGCACATACATATATTTAAATGTATGTATATACACATGTAAAATTAATGCATGTATATTCACTATAACACATGCATATATATAATGTATATAAACATATGGTATGTAAAGTTTTAAATATTTCAAAATTTATAGTATGTTCTAAAGACATTGATAATTTAAAATAAGATCATATTTCAGATTAAGCATTATTGAATAAATGGAATAAGTAAGAAAACCATTGTTGTGCTAAATCCACCAAAAAGTTTCAGTGTATAAAATTTTTGAATATAACAACTATTTTACTAAAGGGATAAAACAATACTTGTTCCTTAGCCATTTAACATTAAGTAGGTTGATTTTTTGTCTGTTTTAACATCACCATTTTTGTGTTATTGCTAGGATCTTTATGTGTTATTATCAAAATCAACTTCTAACCATGTGATATCTACATGAACCATATTTTGGTATCTCAGAATAAATAAATATAAAATGCTAAATGTTATCATTTTACCGTTACTGTTCTTCTCCTTGAGTTCTCATGGTAAAGTAAAAAGGATGGTTTATCTCTCCTGAATATTTTGTAAACCTATTTTAGATAAAGGTAAGCAATATTTAGAGGCCGAAAACTTGTGGTACTGCTACTAAACCTTAAAAAAATAAAAAGAAATAATACCATTTACAAAAACATGGATGGACCTGGAGATTATCATACTTAGTGAAGTAAGTCAGACAGAAAAAGACAAATATCGTATGATATCACTTATATGTGAAATCTAAAATAATGACACAAATAAACTTATTTCCAAAACAGAAACAGACTCACAGACATAGAAAACAAATGTATGGTTATCAAAGCAGAGAAGTGAGGGAGGCATAACTTAGGAGTTTGGGATTAGCAAATATAAATCACTATATATAAAATAGATAAACAAAAAGGTCCTACTGTATAGCACGGGGAAACTATATTCAATATCTTGTAATAACCTATAGTGAAAGAGAATATGAAAAAGAACATACATATGTGTAAGTGAATCAAATACTATATCATACTAGAAACGAACACAACATTGTAAATCAACTATTCAGTAAAAAACAGCATTAGTAATTTTGGATATCTGAGTATACCAAAATAAGTAAAAAAAATTCCTGCTCAAAAACAAGAGAGAACTTATTTTATTGGAAAAATCTCCTTTGTTGTTGTTTAATTTCTAATCAATGCAGAAGAGCATTTGAAACCTTGACTGGTAAACATTCTTCTAATTTATTTACAAGGATATTCTTTGGATTCTTGTAATACAGAAGTATTCCTATAGTTCAGTGTGGTGTATTTTATCCTAGTGCTTTAAATCTGTTTAAAGAAAAAGCATTTTATTAATCTAAGCATGTCACAGCAGATGAATTTTAAAAATATCTCATGGTCAGAATACTTTGGAAAGTTGTACATTTTCAGAATTTGGAAGGATTTTAGAAAATTTCTAGAAAATTTCTTTTCAGTGCCCAGTGGAGAGGCCTGGAGAGTAGTGGTTACGAGTGCAGGACCCAGAGTCAGGCTTGTTAGATAGGAATGTTGGCTTTATACCCAATAGTCAACTACCCCTAATATGTGAACCTGGGTCAGGTAACTTAACTTCTTAATTTCTCTAAAAGTGGCATTTTTCGCAGCAGCCATCTTACATAATTCTTAATTAGGACTAAATAAACTGATACAGACAAGGGGAGCCCTGGTTGATAAATCTGTAGATTGTGGGTTTATTCAGTATAAGTTATCCTGTAGCCAGGAGTATCTTGCTAAGGACGTTTCAGGTAAGATCTCTTCCTCTTAGCAAATTTTTATTGGTATGTTTACATGGAGATCCCGTTGCCAATGAGATTACACCAGGTATAATAATAATAATTTTAGAAAATCCTGGGTCCATGTTTCACTTGACATTTACCAGTTGTGTGACCTTAGATGGGAAAGTCCTCTTGCCTTTTTTCAGCTCCAATTTTCTGAACTGTGAAAGGAACATAGTAGTGACTGCTGTGACTGTCTCATAATGTTTGTGTTCATAAAATAATGTTATGCATTTTTGAAAAAATTTTGAGATATAATTGACATATGATATATTAGTTTCAGGTGTACAGTATAATTCTTTGCTCTTAAAAGTTGTCATCACAAGAAAACAAAACTGTAACTCTGGTGATGAATGTTAACTAAACTTACTTTGGTGATCATTTTGCAATAAATCACCAATTTAAAAAATTATTTGTTCCCAGTAAATACAGACTTCAGAAAATAAACACCTTAGAGTTGATCTCTTTAAGACAGTGTCTGTGTTTCATTATTTTTGAATTTGTTATTAAGGCTTCTTTTTAGTGTTAAAATGAAAACATTTGATTGAGGCCTTTCCTTGCAAAACATCTTTAATATTTTTGAGATTTTTTTTCCTATATTCAATTATAAATAAGCTGAATTTGAGCTTTTTAATAAAGAAGCTACACCTCCATTTAGAAATAACTAACACTTTAGTTTACTTTAAAATTCAGCATATTTCAATTACTTAACATACTTGTAGGTATATCAATTACTTTTTAAGAATGTTTTATAGCTAAGAATGTTCCTTATAATGGAAAACTAATTAAAACCTTAACCAAAATTGTTCATTAAATATTCATAGCTACCTGGGGAAAAATCCTATCTAAAGTCTTGTTTTAATCAAGTCTGTTATGTATGGTTCCTAGATGAAGAGAGGAGGTCTGTGTCTTCCTTCCCCACTTTCACCACTTTGGATCATTATTTTGCTACTCCAAAGAACATCTGATTATTTGAGATTTATATTGTCTCATTCTGCCATTTCTTTTTTTTTTTTAGGTTATAACAGATATTTTTTCTTCCAATTTTACTGAGATGACATTGACATACAGCACTGTATAAGTTTAAGGTATCCGGCATAATAATTTGATGTACATATCATGAAATGATTAACACAGTAAGTTTAGTGAATGTCCATCATCCCATATAGATACCAAATTAAAGAAATAGAAAAAAACAATTTTTTCTTGTGATGAGAACTCTTAGGATTTACTCTCTTAACTTTCATATATAATGTACAGCAATGTAAATTATATTTTATATTGTACATAAATAAATACCCCTAGTACTTATTTATCTTGTAACTGGAAGTTTGTACCTTTTCACTACCTTTATCCAGTTCCCCCTCTCTCATCCCCCACCTCTGGTAACCAGTCTTACCTCTTTTTCTACAAGTTTGTTTGTTTTTGAAGTATAATTGACCTACGATACTGTTAGTTCCTGTTATACAGCATAATAATTCGATATTTGTATACATTTCAAAATGACCACCAGGGTAAGTCTAGTTATGATATGTCATCATTCAAATATATTACAAAGTTATTGACTTTATTTTCCACATAATGCATTTCATACCTGTGACTCATTTCTTTTGTCACTGGAAATTTGTACCTCTAATCTCCCTCATCTAATTCTTTCGTCCCCCAACCCCTCCCTTCTGGCAACCACCTTTTTGTTCTCTGTATTTATAAATTTGAGTTATATTTGTTTATTTGTTCTGTTTTTTAGACTCCACATATAAGTGAAATCATGTATTTGTCTTTCTCTGTCTGACTTACTTCACTTAGCATAGTATAATATAGGTTCATCCATGTTGTCACAAATGGCAAGATTTCCTTCTTTTTTAGGCCAAGTAATAGTCCATTGTATATTCCATTCCAGTTCTGCCATTTCTGTCTCTGTCTTTTGCAATCATCTATGGGCCTTATGTGAATCTTGTGATTTATTAACAGTTTTGGACTCAGCCTTAGAGTCTGCACCTTAATTTGTGCCAATTTTCGGAGTGACTTCAATATTCATATGACAAACCAGGCAATGTTGTATATCTCAGTTCCATGTCTGAAATGATTAGTGTTTGCTGACACAGGTAGCTCTTTCAATCAGAATATTTCTAAGCTTTTTATGCTTTAAACGATGGTACCACAGTCCAGAATTTAAAACATAGCTATATTCCACCAACGAGCTTTATGTGCCAGTGTATTCTAGCAGAGAGAGTTCAGAAATAACTCTTATTATTCAGAAGTAAATATTATGCTTTATTTCCTTTGCTGGTGCCTCATGAGAATCAGAAAAAGTTTCAGTTTCACATTCAGGAATTCTTTGTCTGAGAAATGGAAGTGAAATTCAAGGAAGCCCTTGCTGGCCTGATGTGAAATATCCTCTTATAGCCTTCAAAAAAAAAGAGAGAGAGAGTAGTTTTGGTTAGACCTATAATCTGCCGTTTGGATAAGCTTCATTCTTGAAGACCTGTTCTGTTTTATGTATTAAGTAAGTATTTACTGAGCTCTTATTTGCAAGGCCCTGTTTGCATCGTGAATGAAAGGGAGAAGACCCTTGCTCTCAGAGAACTTGCGTACAAGTTGGGTTAGGAAAAGTATAAACAAGTCAATGATGAAGAGTGACCTTCACTGAAGGATCGCACATTAGAACAGGGATATTGGAGAAAGAGTGAAAGGAGGGACAATTTGGATAGGATGATCAGGAAAAAGCTGTTTGAAATCAGGACGTTTGATAAGAGATTGATAGTAAAAATAGATACATTTGAGGATTTGGAGAGAGAATTTTAAGTAGAGGATAATTCAAGCCAATACCTTTAGGCAGAATTAAATTTCAATTATATGAGAAACAGAGATGCAACTAAGGTGGTTGGAGTTTAATAAATGACGAAGAGAGTTGTATGAAGGCTGACAGTCCAGACAGGAGATAGTTGAGGTCAGGGTAGTAGAAAGAAAGTGAGAAGAGTTCAGGGAAGGGAACAGAGACTCAGCTGATTTAGAGAGATGGAGTTGCCCCTAGAGTGGTCAAAACTAGGAAAAGAGAAGATATGAGGTAAATAATCAAGATGTCTGTTTTGCGGTGTTACAGACTGAATTGTGTCCCTGCCAAATTTGTATGTTGATGTCCTAACACCTAGTACCTTGGAATATGACAGTATTTAAACAAATGGCCTTGAAAGGGGATAGTTCAAGATAAAATGAAGCCTTTATGGGGGAGCCTTAGTCCATACCCGGTGTCCTTTTATGCAGAGAGAAAGATGGCTCACAGAGAAAAGACCACATGAAGACATAGCAGGAGGGCAGCCCAGTGCAAGCCAAGGAGAGAGGACTTAGGAGAAACCAAACCTCTGACAGCACCTTGATCTTAGACTTTCGTTGCTAGAACTGTGAGAAAGTAAATTTTTGTTGTAAAGTTACCCAGTCTCTGGTATTTTGCTTTGGCAGTCCTGGAGGACTAATACACACAGTTTGCATTTGAGATGCACAGTAGACAACCAGTGCAGATGCCAAGTAAACTATTGGCATGAGAAGATGCTAAGATGTGAAATTCAAATTTTAGACATTAGCATTTCAATAAGTAACCAAAATTATCTAGATACTGTCTGCTGGTCTTAGTATCATTCCTGTGAATGTAAAGGCAAACTCTTACTCACGTTTCAGCTAGGTTAAGAGAGAATCTATGAAAAGCTTGTTGATTCTGTTAATTGTTTTCTGCAATGCCACTGATAGGGAAAACAACAGTATTAATAGAGTCCTAGAATTGATAAAAAGAGACATTCAGTTTCAGAATTTGGCTCCAATAATACATAGGTAGAAGCCTACCAACTATCAAGGATCAGTCTAAGAATGCTAATTTTTTATAAAGGTTAGATAAAATCAGACACAAAATCATCTTTGCAGAGATGATATGCAAGAATGGCTTTCCACTCTAAATCCATACAGTAGACTTGAAACAACACTACAAAAGTGTATCCTGAATGGGTTTCTCAGATACTCTGTTTAGTCTTTGAACACACCAATCAAAGGAGATGGAAGGCATGGCTGGCAGAGTTGAATGACAAAGCGAGGACTTCAAACCTGCACAGCACTGAGAAAATCATGTTTAATTTAAGAAATTTTAAGTGAGACAGTGACCTTATGCTATGAGGTAAGAATGATTTAGTTGAGTAAAGGGGAGGACTGTTTATCTGATTGGGAAAATTTTATTATTTCCAAATAAGAGAGTAAGATATTTGTTTAGTAACTCTGCTAATTTCTAAGGAGCATGTAGACCCAAAGAGATAAGTTCCTAATATGCTAAGGAAACCATTTTCCTGACTCTGTTGGAAATTACCAAGTTGAAAATTTCAAGAAAAGCCGGTGCCTTATGCTGGCATTGAATTTAGAAAGCACTATCGACAAGATGACTGGATAAAGAAGTTGTGGTACATTTATACAATGGAATACTACTAGGCCATAAAAAGATAAAAATAACATCGTTTGCGGCAACATGGATAGACCTGGAGATTGTCATACTAAGTGAAGTAAGCCAGAAAGAGAAAGAAAAATACCATATGATATCACTTATATGTGGAATTTATAAAAACAAAAATGAGACAAACGAACTTATTTACAAACACAAACAGACTCACAGACGTAGGAAACAAACGTTTGGTTACCAGAGGGATAGGGGGAGATGGAGGGATAAATTTGGAGTTTGGGATTTGCAGATACTAACTAGTATAAAATAACCAACAAGTTTATGCTCTATAGCACAGGGAATTATATTCAATACCTATAATGAAAAAGAATATATGAAAAGGATTATATACATATATACAATATAAGTATATAACCCTTTTCATATTTAATATGTTTTATATATATAATATATATAATAATATATAACTGAAAATCACTCTGCTGTGCACCAGAAACTAACACAACATTGTAAGCCGACTATACTTCTATTTAAAAGAAGGGGGGCAGGGAGAAAGCACTGTCATTTCTAAGAGAGAAAGTAAAGGTTTTCTTTAAAGCAATGATTTATGTCCACTTAGCAACTACTCCTCTTCACTTTCTTCTCCCATTAGAACCTCAGTTTTGCTCAGCTAGCGCCTGTGGGGAAGCTGATCCCCTCCCAGCTCACTTCAGATGAGGCCTGCTCATTCTAAGGGGAAGTTGATTCCCTTTATTTGTATTTGGTTTAGAAAATGGGTAAATGACCCATATTTAGCCAGTAATTCATGAGAAAACTCTGTTAAGGGTATCTGGGGAAAAAATTTTGCTGCATGAAGAGCAGGTCTCTTTTTTTCTGGGATGCATTCAAATCTACATACGATGCTTAGAATTGCTTTACACAGACTATAAAACAAAGCTGAGAATGACATTACGGAAATAAAAATAATCTATGTCTTTGGTGGCATCAGGAAGCCACTGAATCAAATAAATCTGAAACTTGCCCTACCTTGGGACTTCCTGTTATGGAAGAATATACTTATTTCATAAACCATTGTAAGTCAGGAGCTTTGTTACTTATGGTGAAACCATCCTATTTGATGCACGAGGGGAACCAACATTTTCAATGGATGAGTAAAAGAATCTGAAGTCATGCTGCCTTTCTGGTGGAAATATTAAAAATAAATAAATGAAATTGCAATACTTCATCTTTGCTTATGGGCCTGAAGCCATCTCCTCCATGTGAATGAAACAGAGCAGCAGCAAATTTTGATGTATTGGCCAAAACTCTGGATACTACTTAAGACTCTAAGACATAGACTTGAGTTAGGAAGCAAATTCTCTTCCCAAGAGAACCGATAATATTATTCTAGGAAAGGAAACTGCTTAGAGTCTCAGACAGAGAGACTTGGAATAAAGTTTGTTTATGGGATGGAGCAGAAGGCTTGAACTTGAGGACAGGTGGACAAAGTTAGGAGCAAAGCAAACTTGCATTGGAAATTCCCAGGGGGAGCAGGCATGCACAGATAATACTGTCTTTAAAAATGTTAGTGAAATGTTCAAGTTAGTTAGAAATTTCACCTTTGTTCTGTGGCGTTGGAACTTTTCTTCTGAGTCATTTGTATTTTGTATGAAATCTGAGTGTGTTATTTTGTCGAGGTTAAGGAGGTACGCTGGTACCTTAAGGGGTACCTTAAGGGGGAGAGGCACCTCTTATACCTTTAACTCTCCCACAGTCCTACAGAGATGGGATTTTTTTTTCCACAAGGAGAACTAAAGCTCAGTTTGCCAGGTTGATTAGTGATAGCAGAGGAAAGAGACTCGAAATCCTAGAAAAACTTCTGAGAGGGACATATACAAGGAAAGAAAGGAAAGGGCTCAGCAGACGTCGTGTCTGCATAATAATCAGAAGGTAATTCCTGCCTCGCAGATAATAATACTTGCCAGAATTTTTAGAAACATAATGAAGTGCTAATCTCAGTGTTCACTTAGGCTTTGTAAAATAAATTGTCCATTTTAATTTTAATTCTAGTTTTGAACCACAAATACATGAAGAAGTTGTGTGTGATCTTCAGTGAAAGTTTTTTTTTTTTTTAACTCCTTTGCCCATGCCCTGATGTTGGTGTTAAACTGTGAAACTCAAAAGTTCTTGTAAGTGGATGTAATTCTTGAATGAGTTAGGTTATCTTAAGGAGTAATGCCTGAGTCAGTTTGTTTTGTGACATTGGAGACTAGTGGATGATAAGACATGTTTCAGGAGGATAATCGAGAGTATAAAAGGAAATCCTGGGTCCCAGAGACTCAAAGTAGACCCTCAGTCTAAAGAGAGAACTGTGGAATCATTTTGTCCCTGTTAAAAGTGAGAGAGAGAGAACTCTAATGGAAATAATGAAAAGTTAAATCAGAAAGATAGTTAAAAACAAAAAAGGCCTTTAGGTGAAAATAGAAATTAAGGCTTAAAGGAGAGAGAAATGATTTGCTGATTGGGTGAGATTAAAATTTTAATGTTGTTTCAGTAAGAGTTTTCATATTATTTTATTTAGAATTAGCCGCAAGTAGCTGTCTTTCCAGTGTTAAAGTCAAGATAAATTGTTTCCTGTTCTTCTTACTTGAAAGAAGTTTGAATAAGTGGATACGTTAAGGTTGTATCACTGTCAGGTTGGTTACCTCCAGTGATTTAGGCAGGACATAGATACTCAGTGTGTCTGGTCAAACTTTTCGTTTTCCAGATGAGGAAACCTAGGTTCAGAAAACTTAACAGACATGAAGGCAGCTATCTGGTGGAATAATCAGAACTAAACATATGATTTCCAACTCCTGGGGAGCTTATATCTGACAGTTCCTTTTTCCAGTGCCCGATTTCATCTTTGAACTCCCCAATCCAAAATCTGACTTTCCTTGAATTCCTTTATTCCTTGTGAATACCTTTTGTTTAAAAATTATTTTAATCAAGCTATCACAGACAAAAGTGGTAAGAGAGATGCTAGACCGGTATTGGCTTTTATTGTCACGTAGAGAGCATAAGCATCAAAATAATGATTTATGATGTGATACATTGAAATAAATATACATGTCACTTCTCTCAGGACCTTTTAGTTTGTGATCACAATTCCCTCTTGTTAACTTAAAAGACCAGCAATTTGTTGAACTTTGAGTATCTTTAAGTATCTTTACTGTTTTTTCAGGGGGTTTCCGTGGAGCCGCAGTGGACATCCAATGATTTTCTTTGAGGGTACCAAATAAAAAGGACACTTAAAAAAGTTTCCTAAAACTGCTATAATAAATGACCACAGCTGGGTGGCTTAAGACAACAGAAATTTATTCTCTCATTGCTTTGGAGGTTAGAATTCCGAAAGCAAAATTTGGACAAACTTGGTTCCTTCTTGGTCACTCGAGGGAGGATCTGTTTCATGCCCGTCTCTTAGCTTCTGTTGGTTGCTCGCAATCCTCAACATTCCTTTACTTCCAGAGGCACCACTTTAACCTCTGACTCTGTTACCCTTGGCATTCTTCTCTCTGTGTATCTGTGTCTCCCCTCTTATAAGGGCACCAGCCATATCAGATTGGGATCCTCATCTGAACTTGATAACATCCTCAAAGACTCAGTTTCCAAATATGATCACCTTCACATACACTGGGAGCTAGTCTCAACATATCTTTTTGGAGAATGCAATTCACACCATAGCAGGTACCAATATATTTACTCTGATCCATGTTAGACCTTTCAGAATTAAATCTTATATCATTGAATGTTTTGCACAATATCTATGAAAAGTACACATTAAGGTTTTATTAGCTACTACCTGTATTCATCCACCTAAATGCTCATCACAAGTGACTCTATTGGTTGATTAACAACTGATACCTTGTTGAGTGTAATATCACCAAGGGACAGAGTGTGGACAGGTGTTCTGAAGAGAGAAGGGAGATACTAACATCTAAATGACGAATCTAAGAACTCTCACAATCATGATTTGGGATTTGTGGCCAGCTCACAACCTTTAAAGTTCGTTTTGTTTTCTCTCCTGAACATTTTAGAAAAGGATGTTTATTCACCTTATATTTTTTTAACTGAGACCAGATCTGTTGCATATATGCAAGCAGTTTTGTGATAGAAATAGCATCATTACATAGCACTAGACTTTTTCTTTAAGTTCATGCATTATCATCTTGAGGAATTATGGGAAGAGAAAAATTCTACCAAAGGAAGCTGTTAAAGACAGCTGCAAAGGAAAATACAAAATGTTTGTGTTAGTTTGATTATTTAGCCTATTTAGAAAAACCTGTTTGTAAAATAAAGAGAATCTGTTATTCAAAGATGTTTTTAAATAATAAATACTGATAAGTTTTCAAATGTGAATTCTGAAGTTCAGCTTTGTGATGTTTATTTTAGAAACTATTTTCAGTTATAGTAAGGAGACTTTTCCTTTCCCAGGAACCACAAAATCATAAGGGGACTTCAGCATGTAAGGTGATATTTAAGTAGAGAAAATTAGCATCCCTGAGATATTCTAAATCTGACATCTAGAAATCTGCATTCAAATAGAGGATTAAAGTGGCCCTGCTGAGCCTATCTGCTGTGGACTGGATGGGCATACTGATAAATAAAGTATATTTTGAGGTAAGATAATTTTTTGTTCTTTAAGCTTGTCAGTGATTAATGACTATAGGCAATTGTTTGCAGTCTTTTATTCTTACTTCCTCTGTTGTGAACTCCACTAGAATTGCTTGTGATTATATTAATGAATCTAGATGTTTTACTTTACAATATAAAAATAGCTCAAGGAAAATATGATTCTATTCATTTATTTATAACTGAAGTTTAAAATATATAGTTACAATATGAATTATGTTATCAATTTGTATCGCATGGAGTATTCATATATATTTCAAATAATATAAATATATTGTGTTAGATATTATATAGTGAAAAAACTTTGTGCAGACTTTTTTATCACCATAGGTTTAATTCTGCTCTACAGTGTTTATTTGTAAGTACAGATCTGGATGTTTTCTTGTAGATAGGTAGGGTTTTCTATTTTAAAAGCATTTTTAAAGCTTTCTAATATCCAACTGGTTTTCATAGCTTATCATTTTTATTGTTATTGTATTATATTTTATCATTTGTACATTTTCCTGCTATCACTCATTTTTGAATTATTTGATATTTCCTAATTTATTCATTTTCTATACCTCCATGTATGGATCTTATTTTTGTTTATTCTGTAATATTAAATCCATATTTTAAAAATCTATCGTATTAATATTGAATCTGAGAGTCTAGATAGTAATGCCAAGCAAATTTCCAAGAGGATTTAAGTAGAAGCTTATGTATGTAGAAGAACAGCCCCATTTTTCCTGCTTTATTCTACTTCTTTATTGGGTTTTATTTATATCTGACCATTTTGCATCTCATCTTTAATTTTATACATAGGAAGCTTTGCTTTCTCTCAAAGTATTTTTTATTCAAAAAATAACAAGAACTGTAGTTCTATATTACACTGTGTAAGTGCAGATATTACTAGCATTTTCATAGGTCAACACCCATATATTAAATATTTTGGAACATCCAAGTAAAAGCACATGTTTACAAATTTTCTAATATGCTGTATCAAGAAGAAGTCTGGAGTGGGGAGAGAAAATAAGAATTCTTCAAAATGTGCTTAATTATTATCTCTGGGCAATATAGTTTTATTTCATCTTTCAAACTAGAAAATGTTCTTTCCTACAGTGATTAGAAAAGTAAGATCATTCATTTTGGAGTTTAGAGCTGCTTCAGAATATAAGCACAAATAAATATTTTAGAAAGCTCATGTGCCCGTGCCTGGCCTTTTCTCCCAGCACACGCAAGTGTATTTGTGTGCACACAATCATACACCATTTTGGGTAGGTATTGCCTCATCTCTGGATAGCTCAGTGTTCACCCAGCAGAAGTGTGTTTAGTCCATCAACATTAGATGAAAACCTGTAAAATAGTTACTAGTGAGCCACACGTGAGATGTGGCAAGGAATAAACATGTGGGGGAATAGAATATTCTGAGAAGACCACGTAGCTCCTGAGCGTTAGAAAGGAGTTCTAGACTGACCCTTGGGGATGTCAGTTCTATCTGGCTTCAGTTCTGACGATGTCTGGTGACCCGATAGGAAAGATGTGCCAGAGCTAATTAAGATACGTAAGAATCTCCTGGAGAAAATTCTCCTAAGGAATTCACACATGGTCAAGTAACAGTACTATTCCGTGACTGGAAGGTTGGGTGATTGGGAATATCACATTCTGGATGTCTCACTAGAGTTTTTCTTCCTACCCAGCACAATAGCTTTTTCTCAAAAAACTTAATGTTTTGATACTAATGTGGTAAATTGCAACACAATGATAAGAGTATAACTGATTGACTTCTGTAGGAAGCATTTCATATCTTTCATTCCTTCTACATATTAAATGCTTCCTAGGCTGCGGCACTCTGCTACGGAAAGTTTCCAACAGTTCAGAGTGCCTGTGATCCCAGTGAAAGTGCCAGGGCCCAGTTAAAAAAAAAAAACAACCACAGTGCCAGAAAAACAGAAGTGTGCCTGTGTTATACAAGCATGTTATCTGTAGTACATTATAGTGCCCTGTGGAAAAGTCTGTCGGTAAACAAAGAGGAAAAATTGTAGGTTGCCTTATGGTAACTGAACATGAAGGTTCTCGTTAATGAACTCATGTGAGACATCTTCAAGCAACATAGGGACTTTTCTAGAGGCTAGTGTCCTTCTTGGGTGGGAGCAATAATCAGAGAAAAGTGGGAGGAACAGATAAATAAGTGAAGGGGATTGACAGACGATACATAAATGGCTGATGGATCAATAAAGACAGATAAACTTAGTTTGGATATTTTGGAAAAGCAAGTAAGAAAAAAAGGAAATAAATCTATATTGTCTAGTTGTATGCTATTCTATGGTATGGCAAAAATTATAAGCCATTTTTTTGAACTATGAAAATAGTCTTTTCATACCTACGGGATATATGGTTGGTGCTGATATTTTTGGTGTCCGCTTATATGGCATATGTAAAGAAACTTAAAGGAATTTACCAAACTGTCTTCTGTGTCCGTTTCCTTTTGTTTCACTTTGTGAAATTAATATAACCATCCTGAGCTCCCCATAGAGCCATGTGTGACTTTAGAGGCTAAGACATTGAAAAAGGATTCAGAAATATTAATCCCAGGACCAGGCATGCTCTGGTCTCAGGTGCCATGGTTTTTTCAGAGAATGCTAGCATATAGTTAGTATGCGTGTGCCTGCCTGAGCAAGTGAGGTAAGAAATGGTCTGGGAAGGAAGAGTCAGCTTCCAGGCTGTGGGTTGCTGTAGAATTGCAGCTTGAGGTAATCATGTTGGAATAGTTTTGCCCAAGATCTGGGGTTAAGGAAACAGTGAGATCTCTGCTAACATCCAAGATACACTGAAGAAGTTTGTCCAAGATCACTCAGCTAAAAAGTGTCAGATCTTAGAATTGAAAGTAGGACCTTTCTCTTATTTCTGTATTTCCGTGAATACTTCCTTATAAACTACAACTTCGATTAAACAAATAAAAACTTTCTGATTAAAGTCCTCTAACAAATCCCTTATCTCTAGATAATACCAAATGTTTACAACATAGACCTTAGCTACCTTTCTACCAGTGTTTGAAAATGAGGTATTTATTGATCACCTCCAGGTGTTCCAGCATCCAGTGCCATTTGACTCAAATGGCTCTCCCATCTTTGATCTCCTTGAAAAGTCTGTTTTTAGGCTACTGCTCAAAATGTCTGCTTATGTGAAAATTTACTCAGGATTTCAGTGACAGTTAAGTGCCTCCTTTTATGTGTTCCTGAGTACCTTCTTATTCTACCTTTGTCAGAGTTTGCATTAGTTTTGATAGAGCTATGGCATTTTTTTTTCCTTCATTTGGAAGAAAATATCATCTAAAAATAGAAGATAATGCATTATGGGTGTGGTAGATGAAATAAAGTCAACACAAATGAAAATCAGTAGACCCAAGCCTAAAGAAAATACCTTGTTCCTGCAGTAAAAATTTAGTGAATGAATATTAGTGAATATAAAATGTTTACATCTACAAAATTTTATTTTTAGGATTTCCAGCTTTGGGGGGTTTAAACAAAGTAACCAACTATTGATTTGGATTAGAAGCCATCTACTGTGCTCAGTAAATGTTTATTTAATTAAAGTTAATCTAATAAAGTGCTTGGAGTCCAAACTTTCATGGGAAGGAGGGTAGATACTTAAAATAGATTCATTTGAAAATCTTGAGAATATAGTGAGAATAGAACATTCTTTGCCAGTGAGATTAGAAGTATGGAAATACATGACTTGAGACAGTCTACATACAAGCAAGTTTAATTCCCAGGAGCTGAAATAATCTACAAACTCTTCATCTTCTTTCATTCTGACAAAATGCTAGTAAAACAATGTTGCTGTTGCTTACTGAATTCCCCAGACACTTTGAAATTAGGAAGGAGATCTCAGTTTATTAACACAACTATTCCACTATGTTTTTAGTTACAAATAAATAGATATTTTGGTTAGGATATCACTTTCTATAAATTTATTTCAAATTTATATGAAATATAAATCATATGGAATGTCATCATTTATAAATAATGTGATAAATTTGATTGACAGTAAAGCTTTAGTGTCTCTTATTAAGAGAAGACAACCTCCGATGCCTAGCATGAACAGCTGGATACGCACTCTTTTTTCTTTTAAACCCACATCTCAAAAACACTAATGGCATGTTAGACATCAAAGAGATGAATGTAATTCTGTATCAAATATGCACACATGGAGCTGTTGAATATATTAATGCATATGACTTTGATATACTCACACTTCTGTATGGATAAAACTTCTGGTGCTGGGAAATAGGCGAGATCCTATTCTAACATCTTTTAAGTTTCAGTTGATCAAAATGCATTTTATAGGTAGTGGAAAATTTAACACAAGCAATAAAACTGAAGAGAAAAGAGTTCCTTTCAAGGGCAAACCACTATTAGATATTTTATATGCTTATTATGGTTGAAATTGGCAAATCACCTATGAACTTAAGCTTGGCTTTGAAATCTGATATCAGAAAATGATCTAGGTCATATTTGAAAGTCTAATTCTCTGTATGTATTCAGTAATTCTCATTCGCTTCAAACTCCCTGGACTAATATTAAATTGATAATATCCTAAAAAGTTGAGTATTACATGGTTTTCTGGTGACTTACACATTTAACATCAAGGTACACAACGAAGAACAGATTATATATGTATAACATATAATTATAAAGATTTTATGTATGTGCATGGGTATGTGTATGTATATATGTATGATCTTTACAACTTTACAACATACTATTTAATGTTAGATGTTAGATTTGGCTTGAAAGTGAGGTTTTATATCTTTTATTTTCTTCATAAAAAGAGCATATATTTCATTCATTAAGAAACAATTGCTGTATGTACTGAAATAAACTTTTGAAGTTTACTGTCTCATGAAAATTTGATTCTTTGAAACTGTCTTGGAAAAATAAGTTATTAAAAATAAATTTCAGAGCACAGAACTTTATCTTAAAGTCAGAAGACTTATTCTTCAAAATAAATGCATCAAAAATTTACAATATTTATTCCTTTTTTCTTGATCTTAGAGTCTTAGAATAATAAATAAACCTCTGTTCTTCAACTAACACTTCCCTCACTACAGACTCCAAGTTAAACCAGAATTTCTAAAACCAGTAAACCTGTGGGTTTGTCATAGTGAACCAAAATTATTTTTACTTAATGGAGGGGGAAATTGGGACAAATTTTTGAGTTTAGTTTTCTTAGATTGTCTAATTTTAGATTAGATATCTAATTTTCATTGGCATTAGGGTTAATTAATTATGCTATACATTTTTTGAATACAATAAATTTGTTTTCTAGAAGCAGGCCATTTAAAAATGATATAAACAATACAGTTGTTTTTATATGTTTAAAAAGTAACCACAATGATAATGATAGCTGATACTTACTATATAATTATTAAGGACCAGACAACTCTTCTAAGACACTTAAATGTGTTAATTCATGTAATTTTCACTACAATGCTTTGACCTGGATTAATACTGTTAACCTTTAAAGGTAAAGAGGTTGACACATGGAATAGTATCTTGGCCAATAGCACACAGCTAATATGTGGAGGACTCAGTATACAAATGGAAGCAGTCCAGTCAAGAGTTGACTCTGGCATCTTCAAAGGTCAACAAGAAAAAGTTTCAGTATAGACAAACACAAAAATGAACTTCTTAAGTATAAATACTTCTAACTTCTCCACATTTTGTACAACGAACTATTTTTGTATAATATTTACCAAAGGCAATATTCTTTGTTCCAAGGAACACAAATACAGAATTTCAACTTGTACTTCAATAACATTAGTGCTTTTCAATTGTTTTTTGAAGTAGACAGGTAATAAATCATAAATTATAAAATTGTTTCTGTTTTTTAATCTCCTTTTCCGTCTAAGAATTGCCTTAAAATTTTCCATCATAGACACAAGTCTTGAATCTTTAGGTCATCAATAGCTCACTGGATAGAAATTCTTCTGTCTGGCACTTAGAGTGGAATAAAACTACTGGGTAAGCAGAAAATAAAAGTTTAAGATAAGATTGGAATAGAAACTTAAAGTGTTGTGTGAAAGTAAAGGGGAAAAAAGGGAAAGAATAGCATAATGAAGAACAAACAATAAAAATTAAGAAATAAAAAGGATAAAGGGAGAAATCTGTGTTCTGGACAATCTTTTGTCCAAGGTCAAATGTTACAGCATAAGGGAAGCAGACTATTTTCTGTTCATAACCAAGAGAAAGGGGCATTCTTTTTGGAAATTTGCAGTCAAGTGGATAAAAACAAATCAAAATATCTCTGATTAGTTGGCATAGATAGATTGATCGATGAACAAATCTAGGTAAATTAAAGCATGTAATTCATGTAAAATGGCTTAAAGTAGTGCTTTGATAAACTTTATTGAAGTTTCTCTTAGAAATTACCAACAACCTTCTGAAATACTGTACTAAAATGCCACTTCTACCAAGAACTCAAGTGACCTGCAAAGGATTATAAAATACCATTGTTCTGGCTAAAAGCAAATTTATAAATGCTATGTCTTTCCTATCCTGACAGATAATTTCTTCTTCTTCAAAGTTCTCCTAATTTCATTAAAAATAGTATAATGCTTATAATGAGTAACTTACATTTTTGTAATTTTAATACTATTTCCTGTTTTATCTGACTACCTTAATTCTATTTTAAAGGATGAATTCAAGTTCAAATTCACTTGTGAATCATGCCACATACATGATTTGCTTACAAACTTTTAGTTAGGTTATTGCTTCCTTAAATCAAATGAAAGAATCTTGGTATCTGGTCACACATCCTTTTCCAAGGTTTCTGGCATGGAGGGATATAATAGACACTAAAGTATATGTTAATTGTGTGATTTGTATCTCTACAAGTCTGACTGCAATAAAACCTACCAAAAGGGCTTATCAATAATCCCGTAAACTTGTGTTCTTACCTGAGAAGGATAAAAATAAATAAAAGTCATAAGTTCCCTTCTCAAAGAGGTAATTTTGAAAGACAAAAGAGAATATTTCCTACAATGAATTATTAGTGTCTGATGAATTCTCTTCTAATTCCATTTAATACACCTACAGAATTTCATTGAAATATTTAAAAATTCAGCAACACTATACAGAGAAATTTAAATACAACAATGTGAATAATGAGATTTTGATTAAGAGGAGCCAAATAAAAAAACACATTCCAGGATTTTCCTTTGAGAAAATAAAAATTTAAGAGTGGCTTCAAATAATATAACAAAATAACTGCTACTGATTATTAAATTCTGTTAGGGATACTCCACCCCGTACCCCAAAATATCAACTTCTATTATGTCTATAAAGTGAGGAAAAATCCCTGTATTTTACAGAGCTGGAGTTAGAAAAGGTTAATGTAAGTTTCATAGGAAAATCTAGGAGTTTGAACACTTCCATGAACTCTAAGTAGATTAAAATTCAAAATTTGTATCATGGCTTATAAGACTCCAACTATCCAACTTCAGATTTTAAAGTTCTTTCATTTATTCCTAGGCACTGGTCCCTTTCTGGTCTCCGTAGGACAAGATCACTCTTGACCTTGATCTTGTCTGTTATGTTGACCTGTAATATTGATCTACTGATGTCTCTATAGTCTAATTCTGTCACCAAGGGTTGAACAGAATGATTGCTGCTGTGTAACTCTCAAAGAAAATTAAATACCCGTATCTTTACCCACCAGAGCATAGCCACCACTCATCTCTCCCTCCACCAGTTGTTTTGGAGCCAAATTGTTGGCTTTTTCTCTTTATCACCACTGGATAACATCTCTGCAGGTTTCCAGAGCTTTTACAACCAATCTGGGGTATAAAGCCAGTCTCTAATTTAGGTATGAAGAGATTCAGTTCAATCTAAAGTTTAATCTCATAACTCATATACAGATTTTCCCTTTGTCCCTGGCCTGGGATTGATATTTTACAACAGGAATGGGGGAAGAAGTTATGTCTTTCTTGCTTCTCCTGAAGGAACATTGTAATCTGGCATTGTTGCCCTCTGTGTGATAGGTAACCAAATATTGGTTAATTATTTTATTTCATTTTATTTTTTAGTGTTAAAATGGTGATTTAATTGAACTAAGTTATACATGTATACATCTGTATGCATGTGTGTGTAACATCACAATATAAGCAGTAGTGGTAACAGAATCTTGGAGATACTAGCCCAGTTATTTTTCTTTTAAAAATTTTTTTTCTTTTCTGTGTGTATATGTGTATATATATATAAATATATATTTACTGAAATATAGTCAGTTGTGTCAATTTCTACTGTATAGCATAATTATTCACTCTTACATTAACATGCATATATTCATTTTTGGTTAATTATTGTAGGAACAATTAAATGCTGGCTACAAAATATAAGAAGATAAAGCTTTAGAAAAAAACATTTTGTCAGAAAAAAATCAAAATGACTCCTCTCCTATAATGAAATATCTGAAAGGGAAGGTCTCTTCATATGTGTAAACTTACTGGTCCAATCTGATACAACAGTAATGTTAATTATAGCAGTATAAACATTGTACACTTTAAACTTGCACAATGTTGTATGTCAATTATTTCTCAGTAAAGTTGGAAAATAAACCTCAGTATATCACAGAGTACATGATTTTGGGTCATTTATGTTGGGATCTAGCTCTATTTGGTGGGCCGAAGAACTTCTAAGCCTGGTAGAGAAGTAAGAGGCCTCGCACAGGCTGAATAATTCATACCACTAATACGTGACCCAGACAGCTATGCTAGAAGAACAGAGTGATCTCAATGAAGGAAAGACAAGGCAGTACTGGAAAACCATATGGAACAGGGAGGGTGCATCTGAAAAAGTTAGACACAGCAGCAACAGGGAACTATTATGTTCTGTCAGCTGTAGATACTCTTAAGAATGTCCTTGTTCTTGAACAGAATTTTGAGGTTAGACACTGTAGGTAACAGGAGATAACACTATGCAATGCTTCTTAAAATGTGTGCTTGAAATTTAGGAGTTTGTTGATTTGCAAAGCTGGAAGAAAATCAGGTTTTAGAAATAATTTCTGTATTCTACTTCTCCAACTGTTTTGTTTCTTGTTCTTATTTTTAAAATAATGCCTGTCAGTGTCAGAATAATTACAGAACAGAAAAGATCACCTATAACCTGTTTATCCAGATGTAAAGTTTGGGGATAATTTTACTAATTTACTTTTCAGTGTATTTTAAATATATTACAATCATAATATATATGAAATTATGTATTCTTTTCCATTTAGTTTTATATAAGAAACTACATTACTCAATATGTTTTCTGATATTCATAGCCATAAAACATGCTTTTTTAGGGTTATGCTTATAAAGATTTTCCTTCCCCTGTGCATATTATTTCTGTTATTTCCAATTAATGTATACTAAATAAGACTGTAAAGAATCATTTAGTTAAAAGTTATTAGCATGCTTCTCAGTGAGCAATTCTATCAGTCAAAACTCTGCCAACTTATTCTTCCACCTGGAGGGTAAAATAATACTTTTTTCCCCAGACTTCTGTAAGCCGGCTTTTCCTGTATAGATTTCTATGATTTTAAACAACTTTATATGAGTTTACTCTGAAGGAAGGTGTCATCATTGAAAATGGTTTTGAATTTGTGCATATTTCTCAATCATTTGAATTTCTTTCTTACTGAATTATGTATGTGTATCTTTGTCCATTTATTATTTAGACTATTGTATATCTCATTTAAGTTATAAATAATAAGTAGTTCATTTGTGTCCTTTTTTTTTTTTTAGATTCCACATATATGTGGCATCATATATCATATGGCATTTTTCTTTCTCTTTCTGGCTTACCTCACTTAGAATAACAGTCTCCAGGTCCATCCATGTTGCTATAGATGGCATTATTTTATTCTTTTTAATGGCTGAGTAGTATTCCATTGTGTGTGTGTGTGTGTGTGTGTGTGTGTGTGTGTGTGTGTGTGTGTGTATGTATGTGCCACATCTTTATCCAGTCATCTGTTGATGGACATTTGGGTTGTTTCTGTGTCTTGATGTTGTACATAGTGCTGCTATGAACATTAATGTGCATGTATCTTTTTGAATTATATTTTCCTCCAGGTATATGCCCAGGAGTAGGATTGCTGGATCATATTCCGTCTATTTTTAGTTTTTTAAGGAACCTCCATACTGTCCTCCATATGGCTGCACTAATTAACATTCCCACCAACAGTGTAGGAGGGTGGTGTTCTTTTTCTCCACACCTTCTCCAGCATTTACCATTTGTAAACTTTTCAATGAGGCCATTCTGGCTAGTGTGAGGTGGTATCTCATTGTAGATTTGATTTGCATTTCTCTGACAATTAGTGATGTTGAGCATCTTTTCATGTGCTTGTTGGCCATCCGTCTGTATTCTGTGGGGAGATGTCTATTTAGGTCTTCTGCCCATTTTTTGATTGAGTTGCAGTTTTTTTTTGTTGTTGTTGTTCTTTTTGATATTAAGGTGTATGAGCTGTTTGTATATTTTGGAAATTAGTCCCTTGTTGGTCACATCATTTGCAAATATTTTCTCCCATTCTGTAGGTTGTGTTTTCTTTTTGTTGATGGTGTCCTAAGCTGTGCAAAAGCTTTTAAGTTTAATTAGATCTCATTTATTTTTGCTTTTATTTCCATTACTCCAGGAATTGATTCAAAAAATATATTGCTGTTATTTATATCCAAGAGTATTCTGCCTTTGTTTTCCTCTAGGATTTTTGTAGTATCTGGTCTTAAATTTAAGTCTTTAATCCATTTTGAATTTATTTTTGTATATGTTGTTAGAGAATGTTCTGATGTCAGTCTTCTACAGGTAGCTGTCCAGTTTTTCCAGCACCACTTATTGAAGAGACTGTTTTTTCTCCATTGTATAGTCTTGCCTCATTTGTCATAGGTTAATTGGCCATAAGTGTGTGGATTTACTTCTGGATTTTTATTCTGTTCCATTGATCTATGTGTCTGCTTTTGTGCAAGCACCATACTGTTTTGATTAATGTAGCTTTTCAGTATAGTCTGAAGTCAGGGAGCATGAGTCCCCCAGCTCCATTCTTCTTTTTCAAGATTGTTTTCACTATTCAGGGTCTTTTGTGTTTCCATATAAATTTTACATTTTTTTGTTCCAGCTCTGTGAAAAATGTCATTGGTAATTTGATAGGGATTGCATTGAATCTGTATATTGCCTTGGGTATATTGCCTTGGGTATATGGCCATTTTAACGATACTGATTCTTCCAATCCAAGAACACGGTATATCTTTCCATTTGTTTATGTCATCTTCAATTTCTTTCATCAGTATCGTATAGCTTTTGGAGTACAGGTCTTTTGCCTTCTTGGGTAGGTTTATTCCTAGGTATTTTATTCTTTTTGATGCAATGGTAAATGGTATTCTTTCCTTAATTTCTTTTCCTATTTTATTGTTAGTATATACAAATGGAACTGATTTCTGTATATTAATTTTGTATCCTACAGCTTTACTATATTTATTGATGAGTTCTAGTAGTTTTCTGGTCGCTTCTTTAGGGTTTTCTATGTGTGGTATCATGTCATCTACAAACAGTGACAGTTTTACTTCTTCGTTTCTGATTTGGATTCCTTTTGTTTCTCTTTCTTCTCTGATTTCCATAGCTAGGACTTCCAAAATTATGTTGAATGAAAGTGGCAAAACTGGGTATCCTTGTCTTGTTCCTGATCTTAGAGGAAATGCTTTCAGCTTTTCCCCATTGGGTATGATGTTAGCTGTGGGTTTGTTATATATGGTTTTTATTATGTGAAGTATGTTCTGTCTATGCCCACTTTCTGTAGAGTTTTTGTCATAAATGGATGTTGAATTTTATCAAAAGTTTTTTCTACATCTATTGAGGTAATCATATGGTTTTTATTCTTCAGTTTGTTAATGTGGTACATCATGTTGATAGATTTGTGGATATTGAAAAATCCCTGCATCCCTGGGATAAACCCCACTTGATCATGATGTGTGATCCTCTTAATGCATTGTTGGAGTCAATTTGCTAGTATTTTGTTGAGGATTTTTGCATCTATATTCATAAGTGATATTGCCCTGTAATTTTTTTTTTGATGTGTGTGGTATCTGTGTCTGGTTTTGATATCAGGGTTATGATGGCCTGAAAATTTTCTTAAATTTACAGAGGCTAGCTTTGTGGGCCAGCATGTGGTCAATTCTGGAGAATTTTTAATTTTTTGTAAAACTTATGTGTGAAAACATCACCTTTTGCTATACAGTGAAAAATAACTCAGGCTTTCACATTGCCTATTATCAGACTTTTTCCTGTTAGAAAGTAAATATAAAAAGTTCAGTTATTTTTCTTCAGGGAGATGATACGATTTGGATATAAAATAACTTTATTTTCTGGTATTCTGAGTTAAGCATTCTAAAAAAAATGGTTTTAATGCTAATATGTCTGAGAAATCTCTCTAAAAGTCAGTGATTGGTTGGATGTTACCAATGTTTACCTCTCTGATTCTCAGATTTTTTTAAACTATTTGTATATATATATTTATTGAAGTATAGTCAGTTTACAATGTTGTGTCAATTTCTGGTGTACAGCATAATGCTTCAGTTAGACATGAACATACATATATTTCTTTTCATATTCTTTTTCACTGTAAGTTACTATAAGGTATTGAATATAGTTCCCTGTGCTATACAGTATGAACTTACTGTTTATCTATTATATATACATATTAGTTAGTATCTGCAAATCTTTAACTCCCATTTTATCCCTTCCCACCCATTTTTCCCCTGGTAACCATAAGTTTGTTTTCTGTATCTGTGAGTCTGTTTCTGTCTTATAAATAGGTTTGTTTGTCTTATGATATTAAGTAATACCATAAATATATCATATGGTATTTTCTTTCTCTTTCTGGCTTACTTAGAATGACAATCTCTAGGTCCATCCATGTTGCTGCAGATGGCATTATTTTATTATTTTTTATGACTGAGTAGTGTTCCATTTGTGTAAATATACCAAAATCTGGTTTTTTGAAAGAGTAAATAAAATTGACAACCTCTGGCCAGGCTCACCAAGAAGAAAAGAGAGAGGACACAAATAAACAAAATAAGAAATGACAATGGAGAAATTACAACCAACACCATAGAAATATAAAAAATTGTAAGAGAATACTGTGAACAACTATACGGCAAGAAATTGATTCTCTGTTTTGTTTTTACTCTCCCTCCTTTTATTGTTATATGCTTATATAAAATTTATTTCTTCCATTAATTAATTTACAAAGCTAGTTCCTGATCTGATCTATGATTTAGTCTTTTTTTAACGTAGGATAAATTGGTGGCACAAGGACTTTGTCTGGCTGTGGGCATGTATTTTGTCGTTGCTTTTCATTTCTTTGCCTGTTTTGGCATCAGAGTCATTTTTCTTCGAATTTCAATGCTATTACTGAGGACTTGTATATATTCTTTCTCACAGTGTCCTTGACTCTCTGTTGTCTTATGCTTGAGTCAGTGAATTCAAATTATCTGCCTGTTTTCTATGGGTAGGTGAATATTTAGCCCTTTTGTTAAGTTGAATTTTCCCTTCCATTAATTACTCCATTACTAGCTCATTCTCTATCTCCCCTTCCTCAAAGTAACCAAGACTGAGTTTGTATCTCTTCCTCAGTTTTTTGGGGTGGTGACAGGATGGAAGATGGTCAGGGATTAACTAGATTGCAATAAGTTTAGCTTGAAAACTTTTTCTACCCCAGCTTCCCAGCCAAACTTTACCCAGAATTTATTCCAAAATTTATTCCTCTGGATCTCACTGGTGATCAGTTTCAAATTAACTTTGAGTTCTGAGTTACCTGTGATTTTACCTACCAGCATTATTCCATTTCTTTTTGTTTAACCAGATCTGAATCTCCTTCTGCCTTATTGTTTGGTCACCTGGAAGTGATATACTTCAGGGTTTTCTTTTCCTTTGTTTTTATTAATAATTTCAGATTATTAACTATTTCCAAAGACTTCCAACAGTGGCAGTTTTGTAAATAAAAAACTAGAATACCTTTCTTCAACATTTCTTATTCTCACTTTATATCAATAGTTCTGTTTGTAGAGTGCTACCTCATTTCTACTAAATGTTCACACCATTGTCCTGTAATCCTATTGCTCAAAAAATCTGAATGTTACTACATTCTGTCCCAAAAATGGAAAGACGGGCCTCTATACTTAACGTCATTTTAAAGTTTTATAACTGAAAAATTAGAAAAATACTAAAAGGCTCTCAGATTTTACAAGGCATCTCTGAAATATGCCTTGTGTGTTATCATTTAAGTACTAAGGCACTAGGCACAAGAAGTTCTGAATTTTTTTTTCTGTTCTAACCAAGGCACACCCAGAGATAGATAAGAATAAACAAAAAATACTAGAGAGGAATCTTGAAATTTTTCAATGAATGGTAGAGACCTTGCTTTGAGATCAAAACAGAGATTCTGAATAATTTAACTCTACACAACAAGAAAATCAAAGTTGAGAGTCTTTTGATCAATGCCCAAGACATGGACTATAATTCTGTTGGCATTAAACAATGGGTTATAGAAAGTTGATGGCTTTTTTACATTGCTCACATTGTAAGAATGACAGAGACTTTTAATTATGAATTAATTATTAATTTACATGATTTAATATTTTTGAACTGGTAAGTCTTATATATAAATGACATAATCAGACTGCTTAATTTTTTCTCCAGGAAATGTATTTTTCCTTCTTCTCTTAAACTCTACTATCTTTCTTTCCTGTCCAGTTGTCCAGAAAAGCATGTCCAGAAACTGTAATACAGATTATTCTTGCTTAAAATCAGTTTTTTCAGCATCTTCTCAGAACCTGATATGCCTGTCATCAATCATTACTTTATTCTTATTAAATTATCATGTTTAATCTTTTCCTTTTTTGTTTGTGTTATAAATACAATACCTTTAAAACAACTCTAAAAAACCTAGCTATATTAAAATGACAGCAGAATCTCAACAAAACAGCCCATAGGACTGAATGAATTTCACATGAAGTGATTTTCTTGGTGATAACATAGAGTTCCTCCCTCCTCTTGAGGCCCCTGGGGTTTGTTACAAGGGGCTTTGTTGTCTATTATATCAATGTAATTGCCAGATTGTAGCATCTCAGATTTATTTCTGTAGAACACTTGTCAGTGAGGACTGCCTTCATTTTCTGTTTTTCTCTGCTGCTCAAAATTCAACACTCAGCCCGGAACAGAACAGGCTTTTTCTTCTGCTGATAATAGATTTTATATAATCAAGAGCATCACAATCCCTGTTCTTCTTTATTTTTTATTTGATGTATCTTTTTTTCAGACTTGAATCCTATCTATAGAGAATGGACTCCAGTGGGACAGTAAAAAAAAATCTATAATAGATACAAAGAAAAAATGTTAGAGATTTATGTTTTTCATAGGATGTACAATATCTGTTGCTCTGGTTTTGGAGAGCAGGAGCTCACCTACTCTTGGGGAGATAATAGTGCTATGTCAATAATTTTTTTTGTTACTTAATTTTTGTGTGTGTCTTTGATTCTTTCTTCCTCCTCACCCTGTTGAGAATTGTTTATTCTGTGCCCCACGATGATGTGCATGGGTACTTGTCAGATTTCTCTACAAGCCAGCTGAGCCAGCCCTACAGATAAGAGTGGACACTGTCTCCCTTGTCAAATTCGTCTATACATGGCTTTTGACCATTTGCTGCTGGTTCTTTATAGGAAGAAGCCTGAGTTACCTCCTTCTCTTGGGTATGGATGGAACTAATTTCCTTTGGAAAAATTCGGTCCAAATAATTCTAACATTTCTCTTCTAACATTTCATCAGCCGTGAAAGTACTCACTCATCTCCATCCTTTTAATAATAACTATTTTTTAGAGTGATATAATTCACTTGTCTAAAATTAACTTTTCAACTGTACAGTTCTGCGTGATTTTTTAAATTATAGGATTTTCACAAGGTTCATCATTGCTTTGCTGCCTGTATATCAACTATTTTTTCCCATTGTTGCTCTTTTATTATTGTCATTATTTTTTGATGTGGGGATGTGGATTTTTTTAATCAAAGTATAGTCAGTTTAAAATGTTGCAATTTCTGGTGTACAGCAGAATGATTCAGATATATATACATTCCTTTTAATCTTCTTTTTTACTATAGACCATTCCAAGGTATTGAATCTAGTTCCTTATGCTATACAGTAGGATCTTGTTTATCTATTCCATTATTGCTCTCTTTACCAAAATGTGTCATTCTGCCTTCTGGAACTCACATTCTCAGCTATAAAATTCTCCCACAACCTGAAGTTTTCTGTATTCTTTGCCTCTCATTGCACTGACTGAAATCTAGCTATTTGCTAAGAGTGTAACTCCTATTACAGCTTCTTCATTATCGTGTATCTCACCTACATCAGTGCTAGGAAACGGATTATAGCCAATTCACTCCTGAATATAGTTTCAGGCTCATTACTGTTCCACCCTCATGTTAAAAGCATCTGTTCCTTTGAGTGTTATGCCATCTGGCTGTGCCTGTTCCCCAACTACTCAATTTTAGTCACTGTTATTTTACCACGTATGTTATAACTCCCTCTCATTTACTGAAGAGTGTCGTACCTAGCATAAATGAGTCCTCTACACTCCACATTCAGCCATTATTCTCCTTGACTACCACATCCAAATGGACTATATATCCAGTGCCATACAACACAATACAGATTCTTCTTTCCACATATTAAACAAACCCTCAGTGCTTTCTCCTAATTGTTCCATTTTCATACTTTCCTCTCTTCTCTACAAAACTATTGCGAACTGTTATCACTCTTTTCAAGCATGTAGTCAACAACCTCTTCACTTATTCTTGGTAGAAGTGTTGTTCCGGTACTTCAAAGAGGAAAACAGAAATAATCAAATAAAAAAGTTTTAAGCTCCTGATGCCACATTTAGAATAAAGCTGTATCTTAATATAAGACTTTGCTTCCTCTCTTTCCCACTTTCTTAGTGACAGTGATCCATTTTCTTTATCCCAACTCTCTCGTACATTTTCAGTTTGTGCAGTCCTCTGTGTTGACATGTTACCATCTATTTAAAAGTGATCATATGTATGAAAACTTAAAAAGTACAAATTTAAAAAGCTTAAACATAAAAAGCTTGCCTCAAATTCATTTGCTATTCCACCAGTTACTTTACCTGTTTTCCCCCTACACAGCCAAATTTCTTTGTGACTGTTGTCTACTTTCACTCGTTTCAAAAACTCCCAGTCATTCCCAAAGAATGGAAATCTCAATTTTATTTCCACTATACAATTTATTAATACCTTTGAATGAAGCATTATGCTTTGCCTTAATTGGAGCTGCTGTAATAAAAAATGTAAACTGAGTGGCTTCAACAACAAACTTAGTTCTCACAGATTTGGAGGCTGGAAGTCAAATTCTTAGTGAAGTTTCCAGATTACTTCCTTCTCATACCCTCACATGAAGGGATTGGGAGGGAAGGGAAGAGAGAGACAGTGGGAGAAAGGGAGAGACAGCCAGGGAGAAGGAGAGAGGAAGTTCTCTGTTGTCTCAGGACAGTAATGTCATCACGAAGGCTCCACCCTTGTGACCCAATCACTTCTCAAATGCCCCATCTCCAGATATCATCATATTGGGAATTAGGGTTTCAACATATGAATTCGGGGGGACACAAACATTCCATTTATAGCATGCTTTATTCCAAAATACATTTTTGTTACTAAAGGCAGTGAAATTTTTGAGACTGTTACAGTTTTTGCTTACTGTATTTTTGAGTAGCATCTGAATTATCAGTCTCTCCTTTTACCTGAGGCACTCTTTCATGATGTACATTTTGTTTTTTCTGTTTTCTGTGGCATGTCATTTCAAGGCTTAACTAAATGTGTCTCCTTCAGCCACTTTATTAATATTTGTGGGTTTTATGTATACCAGCTAGAATTCTATTTCAGGATATTAAAAACTCATGTTAAAATTAGCTCAATGATTAGAATGAATGTACTGGGTCACATAAGTAGAGACAAGCAGTAGGGCTGTTTAAGTGAAGTTTTAGAAAGTTCAAATAATATCATCAAGCACACCCTGATTATTTTTTTCTTCTGTGCCTTCATTCTTTTCTGTTTAGTGTCAGTTTTCTTTTCAGGCTCCACATTGGGTGCCTTTACTCCAGCATCCTCAGAAAATACGCCTGAATCATATGTTGCAATGGCAGTTGTACAACTCAGTCCCACTACACCATCCAGGGGAAGAGAATCTATTCCCATTTACATGAAAAACATGTCCGTTTCCCAGAGCCTCACAAATACTTTCTCATGACTCTTTGATCATGAGGGGCAGTGGTCATTGTATATAAGGAAAAGAGATACCCTGATTGGTTTAGCTAGAGAAAGGCCACCCCTGGAGCTTTAGGTAGAGCTAAGCCCATGGAAACCAGGTTGAAGGTTGAGGCATATTTCCATATTTCCATTTATCAAGCAAAAGGCAAATACATATTTAGAGTACATAAAATGGTAAAATGCATCTACTATAAAGAGGTTTCGTTTTCAAAACTCTTGTTTATGCTGTGAATTCCACGTGGATAATAGCATATATTCCCAAGTTTCAGTGATCATTTCAGCAGTTTATGCCCAAACCTTGTATTACCTGCCTGGATTTTTCTCCTGAGTTCCAGAACCCCATATCTACTTGGACATATTGCCAGGCATCTTCACTAAATCATTATACAGGTATCTCAAACTCAACATACTAAACTTCTATTTTCTACTCCAAAATTCCCTTGTTCTCTGAATCTCTTTAGTAGTGGTAAGATTTGCTAGAGGAGATCAAATAATCCAAACTTCAATGATTTGAGGCAATCATTGTTTTCCCACAGTTTACGAGGTTTGCAGGTTGCCTTCAGATCTGGAGGGCAGACCTCCTTAGACTGTTTATTGCTCCACCTGCCATCTCACCTGGAGCTCAGAATGAGAAGGGGCTCTCATTTGAGACAGGCCAATTTTTATGTCAAAGTAGGGAGATGAACCATGCAGTTGTATTTAAAGCTTTTTCTTGGACACAACCATATCAAACATACTCCTTTTTATACAACCAAGGCAACTAACAGGGCCAAGTTTATATTAAAAGAGAGGGAGGCAAAAGTGAAAATTGCAAGAATAATACAACATCCCAAAACTTTCTGTTTGCCCAAAATGGAAACATAATAATTATTTTCTCTCATTTATTATCCATGTAAAGGATAAAGCACTGAGACCTCTAGACCATCACTGTCCCTTAGAACACTGTGATGATGAGAATGATTTATAATATGTATTCTCCGATAGGGTAGCTATTAACCACATATAGCTATTAAGACTTGAAACACTGTAGTGATTAGGGAATTGAATTTTTAATTTTGTCTTAACTTTAATTAATTCAAATTCACTAAATAGCCACATGTGGCTAGTGGCTACAATATTAGACAGCATATATCTAAACTCTATTACCTGAAAAACTCAAACTTTCAGGATTTCTTCACTCTTCATTTTACTTTCTTTTTTTTCACTTACCAATCTGTCAGTTGGGTGGAAAAACTTAATTTTGTTCAATTTTGGGTGTTGCTACAGCAAGTTTCCTAAGGAGATTTTAGAGTATCCTGTCCGGTCACTTGATTGTTTTTTGTTGTTGCTGTTGTTTGAGGTGGGTGTATGTTAAATTCTTAAATTATTTTCCATGTGATTACCCACTAAGATAATCAGTATCTCTTCTGTCTTCTGTCACTTCTAGTAGTGGTTAGTTTTTGCTGTGATTAAAAACCACCAGTATTTTAGTGATGCACAACAAAATTTCCACCCCGGAGTCTGTGTCTTGGCTCGCCTTGGGTGGGCTTAACTGGCCTCAGGTTGACCTAGCTCCAGGCTGCAAATCAAATCAAGTCTTTTCTGTTCCAGGACTCAGGGTGTGGGAGTCATAGCTATTTGGAAAGTGCTCTTTTTGTATCTGATGGCACAGTACAAGGGACACAAGGACAAATACATGATGCCTCTTATAGCCTCCGTTTAGAACTAAACAGCTCCACTCTGCTCACATTCCATGTGTCAAATCAAATCTATGCCTTAAGTCCAAAGTAAACTGGGACAAGGTAACATAGGTTCACTGTTGCTTGCAGTAAATCAAAGTAAGGGCAGAAGGAAAAGAAATAACTGTGAGTAAATAATACAATTTCTCAACATTCTGTATACAGGTGGCAAATGCCTTTTATGTTATAGAAGACAAAGACATCCAGCAGGTATCTTTGTTTTTTCCTTGTTATTATAGAGAACAGGAATTTTAAAGAGGGCTCTGTGACCTTGTTTGTTTAGCTATACCCTGTCTCCATATATCCATCTGATCTTTGGAGACTTCCTGGAACTGTGACTAGGAAATAAGGCACACTATCTTATTCTTAGGCCAGTAAAATTGGCCCCACTCTTTAGTTTACATATCTCTCCAACATAGAAAAATCATATTATTCTTTCTCTGAAACAATTTGTTTAAATTTCAAATCACAATTCTTCCACCCATACCTTACAACTACAAGATCCTAGTTTTGGGCACTTAAACACCAGGCAGGACTTTCACATTTTTCCTCTTTGGGCTGTGTCCTCTCCCCCTTTTGGGGCAATGAGAACCAACCATCTACTTGAAAGCATGGAGAGGCTACAGGAAATACCAGGGGGAAATGCAAATGAGGTATCATCCTTAAAAGAATATCACATGACAGAATTAGTCTACGATAACTTATACCTGTACACTTTTTCTTTTTATTATATTTAAACATTTAGTCTTCACTTATAACCAGAAAGGGCTGTCATTGTCAATTCAAAAGTCAAGTATAGAGAATGAAATTATTATTGTCACCAGAAATTCATGCTTACAATCAGAATTACTTTGAGAATTGGAAGTAAAATTTGACATAACATAATCAAGTAAATATGAGTGAGATTAAGCGTGCTCCAGTTCACACATGTGAGTGAGGGCGGTACTAGGGAGTCATAGTAATGACAAGGAATTTGTCTGGAAATAGTGTAATTCTCTCTTCTGTAGGATTGCAGCTTAAATAAATATCATTTCTGACAACTGTTGGATATATTCCAGACTACTAGCATTTAGTGGCATATTAAATGTTAAAGCATTCCCTGATAATCATTACCTCAAAAATGCCAAAATTTAAAGGAGGTAAAATTATGCAAGTCATAATTATCCTTTGCACCGAGTCAAGGATTACTGTCAAATACTGAAACACAAACACTAGATTTTTTATGATACCACAGACCTTTAAATCATTCTTCATTCTGTGTTATTTGTGAAAGAGCCAGAAATGTATACTTTCTATTATACATCATAGAGTAAAAGTATAATTTTTAATAATTTTAAAAGGAGTCATATTCTTTTTTATTTTTTTGCTACCGAAACCCAGAATTGAATCAAGGAGTCATATTCTTAAGAGAGCAAAGTAAATAAGTTAGATATTTAGGGAGAAGGAAAATCCTATGCACTAAATTTGAGTTTTTCATTTTTCCCCTAAAGCTATATCCTTGCAATTGAGTCTAATGGGTTCCATTGTTTTGTCAAAATTATTGCCATCAGGCATCACACTAGCTTTATTTTCATTTTGTTAGGGAGGCTGTCCTACATTCTTCAGTGTTTTTATTATTCAGGCCCGTTCATAATTAAATCTTCCTTTTCTTTCTTTTCTCTGCTTACCATGAGGGAAAGAGGATGTGATCCAGACACTGACTGCTTAGTTACACAGAAGGAACTGTGGGATGTTACATGTAATGTCTTTCTCTAAGTCTAAGTAGGTGATCCAATTGCATTGATATCAAGTGTTTCTAAAGCACTGAAGTGTTAAATTTAAGAAAGGTAAATTGGGTGGCTAGGAAGTGTGTCTGCAGCCAGAGCTTATTAACACTGGAAACATCAGAGGTTTCAGATAAAAAGCAAGCCTTAAAAAAAACAGAGTTTCACTGGATAATAACTAACCATAGTTGTCTGGAATCTCATCTTACCAAATAAAATCTCACCTGTAAGTTTTCTGTGCTTCAAGGAAGGCATTACTATTCAGATGGTGGTGGACCCAAGTAGAGGCAATGTGGCCAGACTCTAACGGGCCAGACTTGATAATCAAAATCTGTCCATAGGTATTAAAACTCATAGTTAACTGCTTCTCTAATACTGTAAGCTCTGAATTAATTATGTACTTTTTCAAATTCTTCTATTAAATTACTGTCTAGCCTACTGGGAGAATCATTAACGAATATAAATAAATCCCTGCTTCTCCTCACCCTGGAGAATGCAAATGAGTGCCTATGATTTGGAGTGGCTGTCTGTCTTTGCAACTTTCTTTTAGAAACCCTGTCTTAAACCACTATGTGTTTGGTTTATCTGCTGCATATGAACGTGTGTTAGTATGTTATCTCCCCTTCAGTAGCCAGATAGACTTCTAGGTGGTCATCAGTTCTATCTGTTCTTGAGGAAGTTTGCAAAGATCTTTGAGGTTCTCATCAGATTTCCCAAGACAGGTATTCAGGAAACTGCAAAACCTACATTTTAAGTTATAATCCCAAACGTACCCACAGATTGGGTTAAAATCTGTCCCATCATATGTACATTATGCTGAAAGGAAAAAAACAGCAGAAAAGTAAAAATGTTTAATTGAAATAGTTTAAGAAGCTTAAAAATGACCTACCTTTTAGGCTAGCTTTCCTTCTTATAATAGATTCTAATTGCTAGTTTGATGCTGATTCATTGACATGAATAGAACCCAACATGTTCAAAATCATTGTCTTCCTCTGACCAACCCCCAACATTTTACAGAGTCTCTCACTTAATAAAACATTCAATCCTTGTAAGTCACTCAGACAAGAAACCCCAGTGTCATATTAATTTCTTTCTCTTCCACATGTTTTACATTCAGATCATTTTCAGGCCTTGTTAATTTTATATTTCATTCATGTAGTTTTTCATTCATGCACTTAATACATATTTATTCAATCTCAACCATTTGTCAGGAAATGTTGTTGCACTGGGCATTTCTCAGGAAACAAAATAGACAAAAACTTTTGCCTTGACATTGATTATACTTTGGTAGGAAAGAAAGAGATCTTTAAAAATTAGGGAAGTAAGTAAAAATGTATGTTCTATAAGGTGGTGATGTCTACAGGGGGAAGTGGAGCTGAAGTGGAAGGAAGTGGAATAAAAAACAAATTTGTAAACATCAGATATATATTTAAAATTTTACTCTGGTCCTTGTGTTAAGATGGGCAGCAGGTAGCAACAAGGGAGCCAGAGAAAGCAGAAAGAAGCAGAAAAAAATGTGAAGGTTATTGTAAGAACCCAAGTGAAAATAATGGTGGCTTTGGCATGATGGATGCAGTGAGTGTGGTAAGCAGTGATAGGATACTTGACATCTTTTTAAGAATGAAGAGGAGTTTCTAGTTAATTTGGACTCCAGTAATGAAAAAGTAAAGAAGAGTCAAAGATAAATCTAGGATTTCTCAGCAACTAAACTAAACGAAAACAAACAAAAAAAAACAAACAAAAAAACCCCAACCTTTTACTGAGATAGGGAACACATTTTAGAGATGAGTTGGAGTTTGATATTAGAAATATTCTATTTATGATGCTTCTCAAACATCCAAGTGGAGATACTGGGTAGGCAGCTAGATTCAACTATCTGGAATGTAGGAGGTAGAGATAGATGTTTGAGACTCAGAAGACAGATGGTATTTAAGGATTAATTACTTGAGAAGAACAAATATAAATAGAAAAGATAAGATGTATGGGACAGGACTGCATCTTGGAGTACTCAAAGATTTAGAAATCAGGGAGATGAGGAAAGTAATTAAAGAAGATGCAATTGGAACAACTAATTATGCAAAAGGATAACCAGGTTAGAACTTGATTCCAAGTGTAACAAAGGAGGATGTAGAAGGAAAATCAACAGTGTGATGTTCTGAAGTCAAGTAAAGAATAGCTGCAAGGAATGAGTTATTATCCTGATAATGTATATTTTAATTAAACCTTTTATTTTGAGATAATTTATATTCAGTTGTAAGAAACAGTACAGATGTAGCCTGTATTCCCTCTATCCAGGTGCATCCCCCTCACCATAATAACATAATGAAAAACTGATAGTACAGCACATAGAGGTAGAGGGACAATGGCTAGAGAAATTGATGGTGCATTGTCACAACCAGCATATTGCCATTGCTACAGTCAAGATACAGCAGAGTTCCATCACCAGGAGGATCCTTCCTGTTGTTCTTTTTTTGTAATACCAACCTCCCACTCCCTGCCTCGCCTTCAGAAACCATTACTCTTTTCTCTATTTTTTTCTCTATTTCTATATTTTTGTCATTTCAAGAAGATTGGAAATTTCTGTTCAGCCTGTATTCCTTTAGATTCATCCATGTTGTTGCACATATTAATAGTTTATTCTTTTTTTACTGTTGAGTAGAGTCCCATGGTATGAATATTCCACAATTTGTTTAACTCTTTGCCCATTAAAGACATCTGTGTTATTTCTAGTTTTGCCTGTTACAAAAAAAAAAAAAGCTCCTATGAAATTTTGAGTACATTATGTATGTGTGTGATCATAAGTTTTTGATTTACTCTGGGATACATTTGATATATTCCTAATATTTTTGAGTTTTCATTTTTAATTTGTTGAGAGATACTGGTCTTTAGTTTTATCTTTTTTGGGAGGGTGATGGAGGGCACTGTCTTTGGTTTTTGTATCAGTGTAATACTAATTTAAAAAATGAGTTGGAAAATACTTCTTTTCTTTCATTTTCTGGAAGAGATTGTATGTAAATATGGGTTATTTCTTATTTAAATGTTTGGTAGAATTCACCAGGGAAACCACTGGGCCTGGATATTATTTTGGGGGGAGTTTTAATTACACATGAAATTTATATAATGATTATAGAATTATTCAGGCTATTTATTTAATCTTGAGTTATGTTAGTTTGTGGATTTCAAGGAATTAGTATAAAGCTTCTAAATTGTTGAATTTATGAGTATAACTTGTTCTTAGTATTCTCTTACTATCTTTTTTTATTGCAGCAGGATCTGTAGTGATTTCTTCTGCTTAATTCCTGATATTGGTGGCTTATTCTCTTTTTATTTTTGTCAGCTTTTTAGAATTTTATCAGTTTTTTAATTCTCTCTGTTGTTTTCTTACCTGTATTTTCTAATGTAAACGATTAGTGTTATCAGTTTTCCTCCCAGCATTTCTTTAGCTGCATTCCACAAATTTTTTGGGCTCCTGGAATGGTATTTATAAGGCTGCTGTCTCTATCCATCACCTCCATGAGTCTTCAAATAAGACCTTGCCAATGGGCTTAGGGCAGCTGTTGGTCAGCAGGACCAAACATTGGGAAAATATCTGGATAAAGAACAGGGGTGAGTGAGGATAAGCCAGCACTGCCAAATTATCACCTCATCTGTTCTGTAACATATCTGACAAAGAACTTCAGAGAGTAATCGCTGATGTTTTACTTCTTTTTTTCTTCAAGTTTCTTTTCTGGACTAATCTAATCTAAGGCTACATAGGGAAGGAGATTTAGGGAAATGTAAGTTCAGGTTAACCAATCTGACAAAGCACAATCCAGAACAAATCTCTTGTTAACTTGAAATTCACATAAACTCTCTTCATCGTATTTACTTACAAATAAAACAATAGAAAAATTGTGCTTCTGCCTAATAACATGGAGCTATCCTGGAAAGCCAAAAACATGGTAGCTTTTTCAATAATTGAGGATTTTCAAAGTCCATGTTACTAAGCCAACATTAAGCACCATCCCTGCTGTTATGGCCTCTTTGTTCACTGGGTAAGGGTAAGGGTGGCTGATTTCCACCCACAGTTTGGGGCATTGTCTTCATCTGATCATTAATACATTCTACTGAAGTTAACCTTTGGCAAGCATTCAGGTGGGACACAGATAATCTCACACTTCTTTCCAGACTTTCTTGTAACCAATTTTCTAATTGTATTCCTTCTGAGTCCCTGATCATCTATCCATGAATTGATGATAACTTATACTTTTGTATAGCTTTTCTTCCCCACACCCCTCAACCAAAAAAACAAATAATGAGATAGATTTCTCAAGGTCATTACCCTTTTTTGGGAAGTTTTTATTCACTACTGTTTTTAGAGCCACTCTTCAGTGAAGTAGTGAGGTAGCTGTCTGCTTTCAAATATACAGCATATTGTTTACAACCATCTGTAGGCTCTAATTGAATTATTAGTCCCCAGGAAATTAATTATAGTAAATTTCCCATGAGATCATTATGCAAATCGAGAAAGAAAAAAAGTAGGAGAAATGGGAGCTATGAGAATCAGATATAATTTTTCACATGGCTTACTTGTACCTTTAGGACCTGTTCTATCGTGAGATGAACCACTTCCACTTGATGATGGAATACTTAAAAATGTAGGGCCTAGTAGGTCAGAAAACATCATGGTTTGTCATGGGCAGGTCAGTCTTCACGATAAAAACTGAGCCGTGGTCAAGTGGCCAGTCCCTACCAGGACCCAGTAGCCAGCCAGAAGTTATTTCTTAAAAAAAGAGCTTTTTTGTTTGTTTGTTTGTTTTGGGTTTTTTTGTTTGGTTGGTTTTGTTTTGTTTTGTTTTGTTTTTTGAGAAGAGGGGAAAGCTTCGCTCCAAAATCTTGTAGGCTACATACACATCTGTATCAGCTACAGATAGGTCAAACACCATCAAATCATTTCAGTTATATGGCCCAGATGTCAGGGTTATATGCTCCTATTTAAGAGATGTCTTTTCCTATGGGATCTATCCAAAATTGTCAGCCTTTCAATTTACTCAGTAAATGGGTAGAAAAGTAGCAAGTGAAAATTTTATATATATATATATATATATATATATATACACACACACACACACATATACACATATATGCACATATATCTGTGTGTGTGTGTGTGTGTGTGTGTGTGTGTGTGTGTATATATATATATATAGCCTTTGCTCTAAAGAGGCCCATTAAGCTTTGTGCTTTTTAAGTGGTAGGAGAGGCTAAATGCAGAGTTGTCCTTTTCCTTTGAAGGGCAATCTTAACAAACACTAGACAAGTTGACTGCTGGGAATTTAATTGAGGTTCTAGGACCCTGACTTCTCATGGAATTTATTTTCCACCTCTAGCATACCTGTATCTTAGCAAGCTATTGAAAACAATTGCTACTTCCTGCTCAACAGGTTTAGCCAGCATGACAGAATCAATGTAGTGGATCTCTGTGACATCCTGTGGAATGAAGAAGCTATCAATGTTCCTGTATACGAGATTATGGAATAGAGCTGGAGAATAGAAACATGAGAATACAGGGATAACTTGGGTGGTTTTCATTAAATTTATAGGAAAAAAATAAATTCCCTCATCAATAGCTGCTCACCAAATGCCGAGAGATGTTTTGATGTGCAACAACCAAAAAGCAACATCCGGAACAGGCAGTGGGAGCCTACAAGTAAATACAGTAATTCTTTTGTGTACACCACTCGTATGCACACTCCAAATGGGCAATTTGGCTGGAGATACGGAAGGATTTCTTCTGTGTGTGTTAATTCCTTGATGGTGGAACAAGCTCTTTAAGAATGTTATATGTGTTTGGTTTACTGCTTAGAAGGGTGGAGGCAGTAAGAAAGCTTGGCTTTCTTAGCATAATAGGCGTCAGTCTATAAGGCTAGGGTATCGGTTTAGGGATTTTCAATTGCCTGGTTTGTCTATTACAACCGCGTATTCCAGAGGTGGGAAAATAACCAGACGGTGGTTTGTACCTTCTGTGATTCTTGCTAAACTCCATTAATCATTTGACCTTCACAAATCCTTAACTTAATGGGCCATAGTGTCATTTACATCCCAGGAATTAATTTGACTTCAGAGCCACTGTCCCCTACTCCCTGAGTATCTAGTTATTTCCTTTTTTTTTTTTTCATTAAACCACCCTGATGTTTATAGGAGAGGCTGAGAATGAGACTTACAACATAAACATTTGGGAATTTAAGCAAGAGTCCTTCCCAAAGGGGGCTTGACTTCCCCTTCGTTCAGGAGGCTCTAGGTCTCTAAGGTAACTCAAGGCTCAGTTCTGCGGAGTTCAGAGGGGCGATTTGTGGAGGGGCCATTGTTCTCTCTTCTGGTGATTGAATTTAAAATTCTGTTCCTAGGAGCATCATGATACATCATCTGATACCAAAGGTCCCTTCTTGTCAGAACTTTCTGATTAACACTTTGGTCTGGTGCTCATTGCGGTCATCACAGCAACCTTGTTTGTGAGAAGTAAATACTGTCACTTGGCCCCTGTCTCTCTGGAATCACATAATGTCCTTTGAGAATTGTCTAGTTCCATTCTTGGTCTGCAGAGAAGAGCTACTACAGAGATCTGAAAACCTCAGTAAATAAGGTATAAAAGTCTAGGTCACAAACAAGGGGAAAATTAAAAACTAATAAAAGGAGATGAAAGATGAGTAAATACTGATTTAGACTGGACATGCTTATGGCCTACCCTACCTAAAACAGGGCCTTGCTAGCACAGAGTTAATTTTAAGGTAACAAGTATATTGAGAATAAGTTTTGGGGTAATTGTTTTAATATTTCGCTGGTAAAACACCATGTATGTGATTTATGTTATTTGAATTCAGAACCCACACTCTTAACAATTACCTAAAATAGATGGGAAATAAAAGAGCCAGACTTCAGTGTGGAGAGAGTCACAAAAGTGTCATTGACAAAGGACTACCATAAATCCCCCCCAAACTAAATTGCCTAATATTGTGACAAGTGCCACACTATTGGTTGCTGGAGATTTATAGGTGACAAGGCAGTGTGCCACTTTTCACCCCTTCATGTGTTCTGTCTGCAGCTGTCTACATATTTGACTGTTTTCCCAGAAAGTAGATGGCCCTTTTTGCTCAAGTATGTGGCAGGAAGTGCCACTTGTGTAACTCGTCTGTCGAGTATGCCATACTTTATTTATTACCTGCATTCCTATATATGTGTTTCAAGTTATTTAAGATAGTCTCTTGCCGGAGTCCAGCCCCAGCGGGTTCAGGAACCTGAGGGAGGAGTAGCGTCGGCGCGAAGAAAGACACAGACAAGACACACTTCAGCAGCTCATGGCAGCAGGTTCTCCCAGTTTACTCATGTTTTGGTATTTATATTTATGCTTACAAGCACTTGCGGTTTCAAAATACAGAGGGGGGAGTACAGTACTAACAATTTCAGTCTTTGTTACGCTTCTGCGGTTAGCTCTTCCGGAACAGTTCAAACAATCTGCGCCTTCACTGTCCTTTTACTTGTTCCATTTGGCCACTTCGCTGCTCATGAGAATCTTGAGTTAATCTTGTTCTCTTTCCATTAACTCTGCTGTACCAGAACGTTCAGACCGACCAATTTCTCTTTATTCTTTTTGGCTCTGAGAATTTTTAAGATTATATTGACCTAGACAGACCATTCTCAAATAGCTGATTAACAGGTTGACATCAGAATTCTTTGAAGCCTGATTTAAACTTTACTTAACCTATTCAGTTAGAATCCTCCCTTCAAGATACGCAACAATAACTATGGCAGCACCACGGAACATTAGATGGTCCTCCAACCCAAGCCCAATTTCCTCTAGGTATCTTTTTGCCCTTACTCTGGCTCCTGATAAAAGAGACAGCTCCGCACAGATTTCTTGGGACACATTTATATGGAATTGCCCCTTAGTCATATTTGTTCCAGTCTTCCCCTGAATCTCCCCATCTCGTCCCCGTGGGGACTTCCCAGAATCATGGTTCTTAATATATCCACACAGCAAAGCGAATATTAAGCAAAATCCTAAGAAGATGCAGAGAACCCTGCCACATCTTTTCTCACCACTGCCGTGCAGTGGGCTTCCTGTAGGCCTCGCCGTGCGTACAGCCTCAGGGTCTGGTGGCCGGGCTCCCGACAGTCTCTTGTGTTTTAATGTTATTATTTGATTTTATACCTTTATGTCCTGAACTGGATATTCACAGTCTGATGCCTTTTATAAACTATAGAAAATCAAACCTATGCTGAATTGGCATGCTTTTCATCAGCCACAATATTAGAGAAATGGGCTGAAGTGCTCACCATGCTACTGGCTCATGATTCAAACAAAGTTGTTGAATACCAATGTCAGAGTTGGTTATCTCTCATCACCATGTCCCTGTAGTGCCTCAAAGGCTCATTGGTTTCATATTCAGTCATTCTGTCTTTCATAATGCCCAAATAATTAGTGTCAAGTGAAGAGAAAAATTTGAGATAAAAAACTATTTTATCATGAATATAGAACCTCCAGTCTGAACAAAAAAATTCCCTTGCTTTTAATGAGGACTTTAGATTAGGGGTTTCATGGGAACCTGGAATCATTTGAGAGCGGCAGTTAGTTTTTACCTTCAGTCCTCTCCTTGTTACTGACCTTTCTACACATTGCTTGTGACTGGTGAGTAGTTTTCCTAATTGTGACATTTAGTTAGCAATCTGGCTCTCATATTAAGCCACATAGTCCAATCTAATGGTGATGCCGTCCCCCCTCCTTATTATGTCTTTTGTTTGTTCCCTCAAGTTATTCACAGTCATTGGGACTTCTTAGAACATTAACACATGAAGAAGTCATTGAGGTCTCAGGCTCTTATCTTTCCACTCTGGACCTTGTACTATATAGCTTTCATCCTCAAGGTCAAAATAAGGCTGATGTGTTTCCAGAAATATCTCCTAAGTTTCCAGTAGGAAAAAGGAGGAAAGGGTAACACAAAAGAGATACATGACATATGACAACTGAACATGTCCTTTTTGTCATGAAAATAATAGCTTTACTCGTAGTCCTATCTACTACACCTCTACTTTGTCCAGATCTGGGTACATGATCTCCTCTAGTTTCAAGGGTGTCTGGGAAAGAAGTTGTATACTGTGATAGCCTGAACAAATCAGGTTCACATTAGAAAAAAACTAACTAAAACCAGAGAAACAGGAGGAGAAACAGTATAGTATAAGTAACTGTATGTTGCCTATATGATATCATATTGTATAAACATTATATAGGCAGCAGGAATATTATATAGGCAATGTGATGTGTAAACTCCAAGCCCCAAGAATAGTTACTCACTTGTAGGTTATTGAACTAACCAAACATTTGCACTTTTGTGTCTCTTCCTGTGATCTTTCTCTTTCTGTAAAGTCCACTCCTGCTCCCTTTACCCATCCTGCCAGATCCAGACAGGGACTTTCTCTTCTAGGTGTCAGGAGTCTCCCAAGAGTTCCCAGCATTCTGTGCTTAGGTTTACCGTACTAAATTGCCAGCATCTAGTTTGAGATGTAAGATGCTCTCAAATTCTTTTTGTATGCTTAAATTCATTTATATGCTGTAAACGTTCTAAGATTTGTTTGAGCAGCATTCCTCCTAGACTGTCAGACCTTGAATAAGGAAATGAATCATCATAATCTCTTAATCTTTTGTGCATATGTAGCACACAGTGATTCAGACTCAGTTGTACCCCATATCAATCAGGTTTGCTGCCTCATGTTATGGTTTAAGAGATATTATGTAGATAAAATACTTTAACCTAAAGAAATGATCCTGATGATAAAAAAATACCCTGTTAAATCAGTAACAGAATAACTGGAATGCAACTGATTTTCTAGAGTGCTTAAACACAACACAGAGGTATCTTCCACTTCAGTTACATATGGAGTCCACCCAGAGCCTAGAGATTAGACTACCAAAGAGATAAAGGAGAAAAAAGGGTATGTATGTGAGAGGGGATGGCAGTGGGAGGCTTGTCAGGGGTATGCTCTTCTAAGTCCTCTCATCTTCCCACTTTTCACCTTAGCTCTGTTGGATGTTCTGGTTTTTGAACTGAGCCCATCCCCTCTTCTGGTTTTTCCGTTCAATAGCCTTGTAACCAGTAGTGAACTAATTAACATCTATGCCTCGGTTACATTATCTGTGAAGTGAAGATAATAGCAAATATCTGGTAAAAGGTTAGTTGTATTAATTGATCAATATATTAAAATGCTAAGACCAGCTCCTCACACATGCTAAGTGTTTAAATAACAGTGGCTATTATTATTATTATTTAATTTATGCCTTTTTTACCTCTATGCTGTTTCTATGAAACAAGCAACAGAAAGAGACAACACTTGATCCCAAAATAAAGTGTGTGTTTTTATAAAGATGTACGAGCTGTTCTCACTGCATCAGATCACATGAACACACCCCAAACCAAGTTCACAGAGATTTGGTGATGTGTAACTGTTTCTGATGTGAAGACAAAATTCAGTCCTAGATAAAAATAACTATTGGGTACACATGAGTTTTAAAGTTGTTGCTGGGAACATGCTGGTTTTGTTTTTGTTTTGTTTTATGTTATTTTGTTTTCATATACTGAGAAGTTTAATAAGGTTGCATTTATACCAGGAAAGATTAGTTCTTGGTGTGGGTTTGGGTGCACTATGGACCTGAGTTTAAATCTGATTAGACTTCTTAGCTGTGTGTTCTTAGGGAAGTCACTGAACTTTGTCAACCTTGTTTGTGAAATAAAGATATTTATATATTCTTTGTTTTTCTGAGAATTTTTGTAAAAAATAGCTAAAATAAGATATATAAAGCACCTATAACAGTTCGTGGCACATAGTAGAAAAATAGTAAGTTTGTAAATGTAATAATTCTTACCATAATTAACCAAGCTCATAGTTAACTGTGTGTTATAAATAACTAGAAGGCAATTTATTAATTTATAATTAAAACCATTACTACTTAGGAAACTATTGCTTCATATCTTCTAGTGAGTAAAATATATTTTTTATTTTTATTTTTTCATTGAACTATAATCAGTTTACAATGTTGTGTTAATTTCTGGTGTACAGCATAGTGATTCAGTTATACATACATATATATTTCATATTCATTTTCATTATAGGCTATTACAAAGTATTGAATATAGTTCCCTGTGCTATACAGTAGGACCTTGCTGTTTATTTATTTTATATATAATAGTTAGTTTCTGCAAATCCTGAATTCCCATTTTATCCCTCCATCTCCCCTTTACCCACCTGCTGTAACCACAAGTTTGTTTTTTTATTTCTGTTTCTGTTTTGTAAATAAGTTCATTTGTCTCTCTCTCTCTCTCTCTCTCTCTCTCTCTCTCTCCTTCTTTTTAAGATTCTCTTAAAATATCTTTAAAAGGATATCTATTTGGAGGAACAAAATCAAAAGAGTGATTGGTAATCATAGTCTCTGAGAAAGGGAGATTATTTTTATGGCAAAAATATTAAAGACATCACAATGATAACCTGATGCTTTTGTCTTCTCAAAAGGGATAAATGTTTACCCAAGTTTGGACAGACTGAGTCCTTAAAAGAGGATGTCTGTCCCGTGAACAATGCTCGAATGTGTCAGCTCCTTCTCACTGAAGCTCTTATGTCGAAGTCCTGACTTCACTGTGCGTGGGGTACCTATGCAGGATGGGTAGTAGGAAGGGATTGTAGGATTATCTGTGGAAATGAAGGGAAGGAGGTTAGACTGAGCAAAGGAACAAGTTGAGCTCTTTGGCAGCACTCAGGAAACCCCACAGACATATCTGGGGCATGAATCGCCCTTTAGATTTGCCCACCTTGAGGCAAGAGGCCCATGTTTTTACTGTCATGTTAATAAGCCTTTGGATGTGGGCTGCCCTGGGAAGAGGTTTGTGACTAATGGTGATGTGATCGGTGCTCTTTAAGTGAGGTAGTTCCCAAAGAGGAGTGACGACTTAAGAGTGCCTGCCAGCAGCGATTCCAGCCCTGTGATAGGGCTTCTGGGCGGTGCCACACAGCAGCTAACACACAGAAGGGTCATGACAGTTAATGGTAAAATACTTCCCCTGTTAGACGAGGAAGTGCCACTTCAACAAGATGTAGCCCCAGCATAGCTGCTTTCCTAGTATGTCACTAGGGTAGATAAACACAGCCTTTGGCTCTAGTCAGGCATTTACTAATATGCTCTGTTCTTTTTAATCCCAGTCAATAAGTAGTGTCCAAACAGTTTGCATTTACATAGGAAGGAAAGAAGTTCACATATCATCTGGTCCCAGGACTAAGTTTATTTCCCTGCTGTTTGTTAGTGTTTGATCTGAAAGGACCATGGTAATGTTGATATAACATATAATAACTAAAATGCTGATGACATCGATCTTTGCCTTGTTTCACATACATCTATGTAAAAGTATTTTATGAAAGGCAAACCACTATGAAATTGCTAATCAATATTTAGTGTAAATTACTGCATGTACTAATTAGTCCTATATGTAATTTTTGGGTTTTGCCAACTTTATCATTTCAGTTATTTTACTTTATTTTATTTACCCTTGGTGAATATGCCTTTCTGTTGCTTTTAACTTAATATTCATCTAAAACTGAAAGGCATTGGGAGTAGTGTGAAGAATATGTGATAATATTTTACACTCATGTATGTCTGAAGAAAAATGCCAATGGGTACAGCGTTTGTGGACATAGAATGGCTCTACATCATTGTGAATTTGTGAAAAACAGTTTCCTCTAATTTTCATCTTTAAAAATTTTATATTATCCCAGTGTCTAGATTATTGTAAGCAGTTAAAGTCAGTGAAAGTCAAATGATCGAACATATATAGCAAAGTTTCTTTAAAGTATTGTACTATTGTTGCATGAACTTTAAGGTTATAGATTTATTAAGAATTGTAATGTTTGAAGACCTATGATTCTGACTTAAAGGGTGAAGTTTTAACTTATTACTTGAATAACATCAGAAGTTTTAGATCTATAATATATTCAAATATAGGCTATTGATGTTACTTTCTGAAGCGTTAACTTTGATCTAGGAACCCATGTTTAATTTTTCTGTCCACTAAACTTAAATAAAACTCTAAATCATACAATACTGAGAACAATTGGTACATCATTCTTCTCTACTGCTGAAAAAAAAATAAAATTTCATTCTGTGATGCATATAAAGTTACATAATTGCAGTCAACCTGCATAAAACAAGAAATGAATACATATAAATGGGATATAAAAATAATTAGGCATTAATTTATGCCATTTTATATCTGTGAAATGTACAGATATATCATCTGATTCTCTTTGTCTACCACTATTGAGGAGTAAGCTGCAATTTGAGGGTATTTAATGTTGTTTATAGTAAATTAAGGGAATGAGACTCTTTCAGATAATTCAATCATGGCTATTTAATTTAAAAAATTATTTACAGTAAACTGGTGCTGCACCAAGTCAGCGTAGCTCAAGAGAACTGTAAGATTTACATTAAAAAAACCCCAAAACTACATACTTTAAGCCTTCATGCAAACACAGTAACAGCCATAAAAACTTTCATATAAGGTTGAAGTACCAAATTTGTTAATCACAGACAACAGAGAGAATTCTGAGATACCATTAATTTAGATGAAGAAAATTATATGTATATATATTTTTTTTCAGTAACTTCCAACTGAAATTTACTTCCATATATATGTCAGGCAATGAATTATGGTAATACTAGTGATGCCTGTAACTTTTTCACTAGAAGAACTCACATATATTTATTTTCATATCCCCATTACCCCAGTTGCAAATATATCCTAGTATCTTTTATTCTGATCATTATTTTGAAATTATAACAATTTATACATCTGACAATAATTTATTTAATACATTATCAAGATGCATATATTCAACTGTAGCACACTTCTAATATTGTAACTATATTTCATTATTATTGATTTCCTTTGTATTAATATATATTTAAAACAGTTTAAAGCATTTATTATTTTACATCTTTTTAGAGAAATGCTTAAAAACAGTGTTCTAAGAAAGGCCGTAGGTTAATAAGATGGCCAAAGAAGTCCAAGGGTGAGGGGGATGAAAACTCAAACCAACCAAATGACAGACAGGCTGTTTGATAACAACTCTCAGGGAAGTTAGGATCACAGAAGTGCCTCACTAAATTTGAGTCAGAAGACCCAGAAGATGATCCAAAAATCTAGAAAATGGCCTGCTTGTTAGATATCCATGTTGTGGCTACATTTGTGTGTAAGAGCTGAGAAGAGATGGTGTCTACTTGAGAAGAGAGCATTAGTACAGAGTAACACTCAATCTTTGAAACACGAAATGGTGGTCCATGATTGATATAATAATTAATTTGACATAAAAAAAATAAGCTCTGACTTCAAGTGGATGTGAGTAAATCTGAAAAATATATATATTCCTCTGACATAAAATATGTTTATAAATTTAGTAATGTATCAGTTAATATAAAATATTTTATGATATATATTTTAATGTATTTATATATGTACACATTATCTCATGATCTTTCAGAACTCTTAATTCTGTACTGAAGACTGATAATTAAGCATTTCTAAATATTTTTTTAAGTGTGGAACCTTCTTTTCTTGAGCATAATATAGGAATACATAGAAAATCCTAGGTTAGAATTATAAAAGTAAAAAATTCTTCCGTGGCTACTCCTTGTCTTAACAAGCAGTAAGGATTTCAGGACAAGGCAGGAAGAATCAATAAGTGGAAGAGAGGACAGGTATTTCCAAGGCTAATTAGTAAGTTCTCTGGAGAAGGGAGTGGAGTTTTCAGTGCCCGTGCTGGAGGCCCTGAAAGCAAGAGTAGGATTTCGAGGGAGCTAGGAAGCTAGGGAGAAAGTAGCTTCAGTGTTTTATTTTGGGGAGTCGACAGGATCAAATCTGCTAAGAGTTACAAACAGAAGATGAATCTCTGCAAGAAGAGCCTGGCAGGGAGTTTCCAGAGCAGGTACAGTAGCCATATCAGCCCTCGAGTAACCTGGGCTGAGTCAGTGTCACTTCCAAGATCACCTGTCGTCTGTAACACTTGTTACCCATCATATTTTTTAATTTGAATATGTGCTTCCTTAGGGCTAATAAACTACACTCCAATTTCCATGAGAATATTTATATTATAAGCCAAGTTCCTGGGTCTTGAAAGAGAGAAAAAAGGTAGAAATAACCCAATTTTGAGAAAAAAAAATTTGGATACTGAAGTTTAGTTGATTGGAAGCTCAATTATCTGCAAACAGTACACTGGAGTGAAATCTTAACCTGTGTTCATTGCAACTCAGGATGATAAAATAGAAATAGTAAAAGTCACCACTCACTGAATGCTTATTAGGAGTCAAGTGGTATGATGGGAACGTCACCTGTATAGTTCATCTGTTTCTTATGGGGACTTAGGAAATTAGTATCATTGTCCTAGATTTACAAATGAAAAAGCCCTGAGGCTTACAGAAATTGAGTAATTTGTTTTCCATCACTCAGCCACTAAGTGGCAGAGATAGATTTTAATTCTGATTCTTAAGATTCCAAACCTAGGCTCTAATAACTTGAATAGTTTGCCTCCATATTTAAAGCAAAAAAAAAGTGTTTTTATAAAGGGGTAATTAATTAGTTTTGAATATTACCTTCTTTCCCTGTTTTCCTGAGGTCTTGATTGCAGAACTATAGTTCTAAAATACATAGATGAATTAATCAGTAAAATTTTGCACCAATACAAACCAGCCACAAATTTAGGTTTCCAAACAGTAAGAGTTCCGTTTTGTCAAAAAGACAACTTGAGTCTGCAGTATTTTTTCATGGAAGGAGACAGAGCGTTGGGACCCAAAAGCTCAATCATGTATCATAGTTCTTTCCCTCCTAACTTCATTATCTTAAGCACACATCACCTCACAATTCTGAGGCACAGTTTCTGTGTCCTTAACAGGGAGGACATCTGTATCTGCCTTGCGGTACATTGCAAGCCTATAAAGAGGCAATGAAAGGGACGCATCCAGAATGACTTCTTTTTGCAAACAGGACAGTTTAAAAGTCCAGTTTAATAAGACTAGCAGTTTTCAATCAAACTACTTAACTGAGAGACAGTTTAATTAACTGAGCACAGAGGCTTAACCTGTGCTGGATATCCTGGTCTTTCACTTAAGAATGATGGTACACGTTAAATTACATCATTCTATAAAAGATCAACTATAAGTGCAATTCCCTTATGTTTCAAATAAACCTTCAGGAGAGAGTGCCCCTGCAGAATTGCCACAGCTCTGAGTCTCACCTTTGATATGTCTTGATTGTTCTTCATTATAATTTTATTGATAAGGCCTTGACAAGAAATAGAAATCCTTTAACCTTCCTTGTTAAGTAAAGGAAAATGCTTAAGCAGGAATTCATTACAGACCATGAACCTATAAAGTAGAAAACTAATATTCGTGACTTTATATTCACTGAAAAACCTTAACCTTTAGGAATCATTAGCTTTCCGGATAGTCCATAAAGTTAAACCGAGCAGCACAAGGGCAGATGTGGAGGATCAGAGAAGAGCGTAGATCATAAACGGCATCACCACTTAATGTTGCTTGAGCAACACTCTTCTCCAGGCTCTCGGCAAGTAGCAAAACGTTTTCAGAGCTCAGGTTCCTCAAGGAATACTACTAGGGGAAGTAAGTTGCTTTCTAAAACAAAATAAAATGGCATATCTCCCAGGGTATGTGGGACTTAATGTGTGGCTATGGAAAAACCCTTCCCACTCACTCTACTCCAGGGTATTGAGGCCAAGGGAAATGAATTCTTAACTTCATTTGGGATTGTACAAAGCTTTCCTCTGTGTGTGTGTGTGTGTGTGTGTGTGTGTGCGTGCGTGCGTGTGTGTGCGTGCGCGCGCGCGTGTGTGTGTGTGTTTCAGTTTTCTTTTGCTTCAAAAATGTATCAAATGAACCACCCGAAAGTTCAGAGTCTTAACATGAGAATTCTTTTCCCTTACATCTGTGGGTTGGCTTGGTGGTTCTGCAGAGCTGGGCTGGGCTGGGCTGGCGTGATCTTGACTCTTCTTGCTTCCGTGCCTGAGTCAGCTGGCAGGCTGGCTGGAAGCTCACTGATCTAGAAGGGCCTCATTTCTGCTGCACGTGTCCCTCACATCCTAGGAGGCTCAAATTTTATCTCACACTGGTGACAGAATACAAGGGTGAGAAGACTAGATGTGCAAAAAGGCAAGCATGCACTTTTCAAGCCTTTCTTTGTCCCATATTTACTGACATCCAGTGACCAAAGCCAGTAACAGTGGGAGAGGACTACAAGGTCACAGGGCAAAGTGTGTAGATATTGGGAAAACATTAATCCTGGTGATTAACATCGAATACTCTGGATAAAAGGGGAGAGTTGAAGATAAGAGTTAGGGTCACTGTCTTTACCCACCCTTGTGTTCTCATAGGTTGTGGAAGCATCTCCTCTATTCACAGATACCAAACTAGCTGTAGTGTTGTTATTCATAAACGCTTTCCTCCCCAAGAATTCTCCCAGAAGGGAGAAAAGGGGTTTGTTTTATTTTTTCAGGCTTGTTAATTAACACATCATTCCAGAAAAGAAAGACATGAACCCTTCGTGAGATACAGTCTTGATGTCGGATTTCTGTCTGAGCTACTCCCCATCTGAACCTACTCCAAGAATTGCTGATAGGACTTGACCCTTCCATCACCAATTTCCAAAAGCTTTTAGAGCCCACATTATGAGCTGATAACGAAGTTTTATTGCTGTAATCACCCCTTAAATGCTTTATTTTTGAAGACTGAATCTCATTATAACTCCAAAATTACGCCTTCAGTCAGTGCATCCTTCCGTTCTTTTTGGATATCGTGGCTGGTGGTGCATTTATTTCTGACTTCTAATTAGTTACAGCACATAATCCCAAACTCATTACAGATCACTTTATCGATGTATCTTTGTTCAAGGTAAAGACTTCAGTGCTCACCTTCTTTTCTTTGTAATGTACCTCAAGATTGCTTGTCTCGGTCTGGCATAGCCCACTAGGCCTTAGAGAGGATAGTGAGCTCACATGCACTTACCTTAAATGGCTGATTTATTCCTTGCTTCTGTCTGACACCATTGGCTCTTTTATATTTATGTCTATTATTGATTGCTTGCTGATCTTCCATTTCCCTTGAGAGAAGAGTTATTACCGTGTTATTACACATCAGTACGTCTTTATAGTCGAGGACACCAAGGCTCAGCAGGGCAAAGTGCCTGGTTCAATGAGACTATGAAAGTAAAAGAGGAAGGGTCTTCTCAAAACCTGATCTTCTCAAAACATCAACATTTACTGACTGTTCAGCTATAGAATCCAACTTTTTTAAAGCATTTGAGAAGTAGATTGTTTTCTTTAAAAGATGAACATTTCTTGAACGTTTAAAGTAATTCCAAGCATAGGATTTCCTCTAAAAGGGAGCTAAATGCTGCACAGAAATTGCTGTATTGCAAAAATAGAAGTAATATATGGCATTAAAAAGTACTGATGTGTTTATCAAGACTAATTTTGAACTTTTTACCCACAAGATAAGATCATTGGGACTACGCAGTAAAGAGCCAAGCCATGTAGGTGTCACAGTATTATGCTCTCATTGCTAATAAGCTTAGCTTTTCAATTCTTAACCCAGTTCAATTTTTGACGTGTGATTCATAGCTTACCATGTTTTCTGTTGCAGGACATTATTCAAGATATATTAGATGCATGCTGTATCATATTTCTTCAAAAGAGATGTTAAAATATGCTCTTTGTGTAAATTAGACTGACAGATTTTGTGTGACCCCCCACCCCTCACCCCACAACAGATAGCACTTTCAAGAATACATAAAGAAAGGAACAAGGGCAAAAGTGACATCAACTGAAAGGAACATTGTTAATGACGCATAAGGATATTCAGGAAAAGGTTTGAAAAGAAAGGAAATGGAATTTTTAAAGTTTTTTTTTGTTTGTTTGTTTGCTATAAATAAATATACGAAAGAAGCTGGAGAATTTTTTTTTCTTTTCTGAGGAACGAGTCATAAACTTGCCTATTCTGTTCTTATACTCATTTCAGTTTACTCCCTCGTTATTAATAGACTCTATGGGCCTGGAGTGTTGGAACCACATCCAACACAGGGTGGGAAGACTTTACTAGTACCTTTAACTTGCCATTAATACAGTGAAGGTGTTACCCAAAAGGAAAAGAAAAAGACCCCAGTTCTTGTTTTACCTGAAAGACAAGATTACAAATGGGAGACAATGTGTTGTGTCGCTAAAGATTTTAAAGGATTTATTTAAAAAAAAGAAAAGTACACCCCCAAGAACGGGAGGCGGGCTGACCCAAGGGAGGGAAAGCGGAGGCTTTTGTCTCCCCTTCTCTCACTCCCTCGCTCAGAGGTGGTCTCTTCATTGACGGCTCTGTCCCTGGAATGCTTACTCATGTTTGGCCCCTTTGCGCATGTCCTTACCCATGGCGTACACAGAAAACCCCATGGTGGGGGGGCCTAAACCGCAGTGTTCATTATAATACAATGAGCATTGGGTTGTGTCCGGTTAAGTCCTTTCTGCTGCCCTGCAGTCTTGGCTCTTAGGTTCTAACCGGTTTCTTGCTGGCACTGTTTAGAAAAAGTAAAGTCCCTTTATGCTAGAGGCGGGCATAAAGCCATCTTCCAACCGTCCTCCCTCTTCTCCACCTTTCTGCCTGGTGCCGCCACTTACCTAACTACCTAACAATGGGACAGAAATACCTGAACTAAGCAGCTTCAGAAAATAACGATTTTGATACTGCAGATGTTACTCTGTCACAGTAGTCAAGGGTTTGACTGACTTTTGGATGAAGAGGAAGTCATCGTTTGGGTAGTTAGGCTGGTTTCTGATGCTAGTGGAAGAGATGCAATTCTTTATTTACATATATGAAGTCCAAAAGGGACAGCATTTTATTGAACTAAATCTGAACCAGCCATCCTTAGCAGAATGAAAATTGTCAGGCAGCATTTTTGTACCATCATCTGCTCAATGTTCTGTGGTTCTGCGATTTTTAACGTAGGGCAAGCAGTAATAAAGACTAAAAGCTTTTTGAGAATGACTTTTTGTTATAAAGGACATTATTGGGATAAGTGGCAAATCTTGAATGGTGTCTGAGGATTATATGGCAGTAATGTATCAGTGTTAATTTCCTGATCTTGATGGTTGTATTATGGTTATATGGAGAATGTCCTTATTTGTAGAAAATACAAACTAAAGTATTCAAAAGTGATGGGGCTTAGGTCAGCAGCTTACTCTCCAGTGGTTCCAGAAAAAAAATGAGCTTTGCAATACATTGTAACTTTTTAAAATTGATTTTTAATTGAAGTACGGTCAATTATAATGTGTCAAGTTCTGGTGTACAGCACAATGTCCCAATCATGCATATACATACATATATTCATTTTCATATTTTTGTAACTTTTTGAAAGTTTGTCAGCCTATCAAAATTCAGTACATTTAAAAAAAATTTTAAATGACATTTTAAAACAATAGTTTAAAAGAGTTTTATAATGATAATATTGTATAAAAGTAGTCATAATTTAATTCTTAATAGAAAAGTTTTATGGCCATTTTTGAATAATGCATTTGATTTTTAATTTTACCTGTTTTTAATTTCAAATGGATATAAGAAGGTATATAATGCATTTATAAATGTTGTCCAAGTAATACCAGGTGATAATAACTCTGGGTAAAGTCAGTGTTAAATGCAGCAATGAAATGGTAACTCTCAACTCTATATTAGCATAACACAAATAAAATAATGTCCTTATAAGAAAGTGACACAATTTGGACTATTTCGCAGAGAAAGGTATTTCTGAATTATCACAACAAAGAGGGACACAACCTGAATATGTTATGAGATGAAGTCAGATACTGTGGTGGTCAAAACAACAAATCCTAATCTTGAAATAGGGAGTGAATAACAGGGAAGGGGCAACTTAAGACAAGCACTTAGTCAAAAACAGAAGATAAAAATATTATGTGTAGCAGGCTGAAATATGTGGAGTACAAAAATCAGTCTAAGAAGAGGGGAGTGTGGGTGTTGACAAAGAAGAATGCAAATACATGCAAACAAGTAGGTGACCTACGTCATCACTAGTTCAGAGGTAGTTACATGGCGATGTTCAAGTGTGATAGGCCTCTTTTTAATGTCAGAATTTTGTTTTGTAGACTTATAATCAGAACAAGAAGCCAGAATGTTTTTATACAATAAAACTAATGAATTAATCTCTTCCAAAGAGGAATATATCTTTACTGTGGCTTGTGTTCGCCTGATAGAGTTCAACTCCCTTGCTCAGTTAATATTGTAAAAGCTCCCTATTTCTTTTGAATGTATTTTTGCACACCTGCCTTGCAAAATTTAGCACATTATTCCTTCAGTTGGTCAATTTAAAAACAATTGATTTAGTGAAACACTATTTTTGAGGCAGTACTCTGTTAGTCTTTATTCATTTATTGATTTATTTTATGAATTCTGAACAGCCGTAAAAAAAGGATATTGTTTACTTTTCAAACTTCTTAGGCTTTATGAACTGGAATCATCTCTATGTGTTCATAAATAGTTTATTTAGCTCAATACTATAGTTTTGGATATTAATCCATATCAATGAATGTATGTAATCTAATCCTTTACTGTTTCATTGTATTCATTCTTTATACTCAGGCTTAGTGGGTCAGTTATAAACAGCATATTGAAGGAGTTATCGTCTTTTATTATTCATTTGTATTCTTTGTCTTTTAACGGCAAAATTTAATGAATTTATATTTATTATAAATGATATTGATTTGATTTTACATATTAGTTTGTGCTACTTTTCTGTTTATCCGCCCAGATATGTGACCCACAGAAATTGTGAGACAGTACATGTGTTGTTCTAAACCACTAAGTTTTGTGGTTGCTCTGCAGCCATAGACAAGCAATAAAAATCCCTAAAATACTAAGGGAAAACAATTCCTTAACTAACATTCTTTTTGAAGTGTGACTTTGACCAGATACTTCTCACCTTCATTAGTCCATTACATAGTAGTAAATCACTATGATATTTTGATTTCATGATCTGAGATAATGCCTATTTTATTCTCCTTTTGATACACAGAATCACTGCTATCTGAAGATTCTGTTACTAAATGAACATCTTTGGGAAGAATGTGAGCAGTAGGTTTAAGTAGAATAATGTCAGCTCATGTGGTTGTCCTGGGATGCAATAAATTTTGTGATGGAGAAAGATCTGTCATTGGTACTTTTCACAGCCACCAAGTACTTTTGGCTTATCCTTCCAGAGCCGTTCTCTGCTCTTCTCCTTCCAGATCTCTGCCCTTGGACTTCATCAGTGGCTTCCCCACTCTCTAGACTCCTATTGGGTTTAGCTAACTTTGAACCCCGGGTAGGTCAGAGGGTGGCTGGAAAGTGAGGTTAGCAGATTGATTCCTTTGGTGTCCTGCCTGTGCCACTCTGGCTGATTCTGTCACTAGCTAGAAGGCCACTGGTCCTGTCAAGGCAGACTGCTCATAGAAACTCCTTTTTGTATAGTTATGGTAACTTTTTCCTTTCTAGTACCCCTAGCTGTAGTATAATGCACTATTCATAGCAGTCACCTCATACAAATATGTATAAAATAGCTCTTCGTAGTTAGGCTTTCCTCAAATTATTCTGAGTATGTTTTCTGTTTCCTGTTGGGATTCTGCCCTGTTCATCTCTTTAAAATCCAGGATTTAAGTGAAAAGAAGGCCACTTTGATAGCAAGAAACTGCGGATGGGAAAAAGAGGGGTGAAACACTACTCTCTAAATGTTAGACCCAGGAGCAGTCTAGCTGGTATTATATTATAGAGTCGTAAAAAGATCAAAGCAATAAAAAGAGTGCGCCCCCAGGTTTTGCATGCCACTGAGAATAGTGTTCACTCTTTTTATTACCATTGTTTTAAACTTTGAAGAAAGATAACTGGGTTTTAACAGAAAGAAGAACTTTATAAGGCTTGCTCACAGGTTCATATTTAAATGCATGCTGTCTTATCGTTCTACGTCTATTCAAGGTTGCTTCAAAGGTATATCTCCTGTCTCCTGTTTTCCACACCTGTCATTCTTTATATTGGTTTAGAGGCCTCAAAAGCAGAAATTGAGACAAAGATTTCAGTGCCAGTAGATTTGGGGGGAGGGGGAGGAGGGTAGGTAATCTCAGAATTACTCCCCTGTAAGAGAGTACAGGAGTGAGGCAGGAACTCCAAAAAAGGATCAGGTATCAAACTAGTTACCATGTGGAAGCTGAAGCTTAACCCCCACAGAGGAATTCTGGGAAACAGTGTAGAAAAGGTGCTCAGGGCTATTCCGCCTAAGCCGCAAAGACTCTGGGGTATTAATACGCCATCTCTCATCAGTGATTAGTTAATCCCCTACCCAGCCCGTCATTACAATGGGCCCTGCCTACAGGGAAAACCCTCAGGCCAAGAAGAAAAAACCCCAAGCGCTGCCTTTGGCAGTCTGGCTGGTCCGCACGGAAATGTCAGAGACCAAAGGGATGTGAGCACAGCACCAGCATTGCCTCCAGCCCTCCTGATTGATTTCCTACATTGCCCCCAGAATGCTCTTTGTTGAAAAGTAAATTTGATTCTGTAGCCCATTTGCTTAGATACTTCAAAGTTGTTCACAAAATTCTTAGAATAAAGTTCAAAATCCTAAACATAATAGAAAGAGTGCCTGCAAGTTTCAGTCTCAGTTACTCCTCCATCCTCGTCAGCACTTTATGACCTCGCTCCACCCACGGCAGGCTTCTCTGAGATTTCACAGTGCGCGGTGGCTCCTCCCAACACAGGACATCTGTGCCTGGCAGGCCCTCTTCTCCCTGTTTACTTAACGTCTACTCTCTTTTCCAATTTTAGCTTATTAGTTACTTGCAGGCTAGGACAGCCTCCCCTAATCTCTGTTTGTGAAATCTACTAGTATGTCCTTTTATAATATCAAATACCTTCTCTTTATAGAATTTACCAGAGTTATTATTTTGCATTTATTTAAACAACATTTGTAATGTTTATCTCCACAAACTGACTACATGACCAAAATTTCAGGTTTTTCCCTCTGTAGTTATATCTCTACTATTTGACTAGTAACTGTTAGGTGTTCTACAGAGATTCTATAATTAGTTTAAAAAATAGTTATTTATAATGTTTGGAGCCATTATTAAATACATACTTGTGATACTGTTATTACAAATACTGAACAATAGTAAAAAAGTAATGAATACCACTTACCCATAAATAGAATGGTACTGAACTAAATCTTTTTCTCATATTAACTTATTTAAAGAAAGTTATAATTTATCACTACTTTAACTACAGTAGATGCATTGGGCATCTAGTATAAGTAGATACTGTAAGGAACTATTGATCTATAAGACGATATGTATGACTTTGCTCATAAATATCTCATGGTCCTGTGGGAATACAAAATTTTATGTATGTATATAAGAATAAAAATTATATATAACAGTTGTATATCTTAGTTGAGTAAGGGATTTATAAAAGCATGCTAAGCATTAACTAAATGCTAAGTAATATAAAGACAAACAAATATTAGGGAAATGGCACTAAGGACTATCGTGATATGTCTGGGAAGACATGGAAAGAACCGGGGCTTTTTTAGTAGGCCTTGGAGTATGGCTAGGCTGGAACAGTTCGACAACAGTGTGGGTACTATAAAAGTGTTTGATTAATGAACACAATATTATTTCAAGTATGACAGTATCATTTTACATGAAAATGAAAAACCATACAATACCTGCAAGTGGAAATTTTATTTCACGTGCCTTCCAATAGATGGCCTTATGTGATAGTGATCTTAAATCAGAATTTGCAAACTCTAATTTCCGTTTGTAATAGATTTCCTTATAGAGAATGATTTTTTATTTTGGGGATTTTTGTTTGCTTACTAAACAACAAAAAACAAAAGAGGATAGGATGGTTTTGGAAAACAAATCATGCCTTCTAGCCAAATGGACTCAAGTAATTGGAGAAGATTGAGTGCAGGAAAAAGGTTAACTTTTTTTTTTAAAATCAAATATAAATGTGATAGTAAACATTTTAGGAAGCAGAAATATTTATCTGTTTTATTTGTAATAAAAATAAAGGAGAATATTTTGGATTTTTTGACTCTTCTTTTTAACTATTTAGGCTCATTAAAGTGACCGTTCTCTTTAATTGTGGATATAAAACTCATGAAATAACTTTATCTTTTGTAGTTACTGTGGAGGAGATAGATATAGGAAGTGCATGTAGCAACTTTCTTTCTAAAGCTCTCTTAATCCAGATGTATTATCCTAGCTATGATATAATTGCATAAAGCTTTTGATTTGTTGTTGCTAGACTTTATTTTTCATTCTAATGATTAGCTCTTACAAGTAGACCATATTTTAATAGTTATTATGAAAAACGTAATTATCATTGTTAAAACATTGAAGGTACTCCATGATTCTCTGTTATTTACAGTTGTCTTTCTAAAAGAAGACAGAAATTACAAAAGAAAACTATTTCTAAATTTATTTTCTAAATGAATTCAAATTAGTTTTCAAGTGTTTAAAATATTCCTTATTTTATTATTCGTTTAGTATATGTTGTATTATTCATGTGGCTTTGATTCCCCTTTGCAAGAAAAATATTCTGAAAGCATTTCACAGCACTTTATCGAATTCTGAGGAAAGTTACAACTAAGTGATTACAACTAAGTAAAATGTATTTTAACTGATAGATGAATGAATGTTACATGACCTATTTAATCACAACTATTAATATGGAAAATGTGGGGACAAGTTTAAGTAAATAAACTAGTGTTCAGGTTTTCCTCATTCAACATATTTATTCCCACGTATTCATAATCGGAGGAGCTGGACAGACAACTGCTTTCAGCAGTTTCAGCAGTTTAGCCTTTAGCTTTTTAAAGATTACTCTCAACACATTGCATTAATTCCCTAGAGTTAAATATTAAGTAAATCTCCTCCTACCCTTTAAAAGAAGTATACTCTTTATTTAGTTTGCTGGGAAAAACATACAGTGAAATCAGGTGTTATAACAATCATTTTTAAAGTTGAAATGTACAGCCAATTAAACGACTCTGTTGTGCTTTCATGTCACCTCTTATCACAATAGCACATTTTCAGTTTTCTGTTGTTAATACTATGGAAGATTTTAAATTACCTGCAATAACATCTTAGAACATTACTGCAGGGAATGTTCAAGTGGTCTTTTAAATTTAATACATATCAAAGAAAATAAATAAAACTGAATTAAAACCTGAAGAACCTGGACCACTATTTTAGAATTTAATAAGAATTGCTTATGAGAAGATGACACTGGAGAATTCTGAAAAATATGTACATTTTTAAAGAGTATAAATACATCTGAGGTGTTGTGAACTTATACTACACAACTAAGACTTCTTGTAAACTCAGATTCTCACTTATTTTTTATTTTTTAAAATTGTGGTTAAAAAAAAACACATAACATAAAATTTACCATCTTAACCATTTCTAAGTCTGCAGTCCATCAATGTTAATTATATGCACATCATTGTGCAAACATTTTCCAAAACATTTTTATGTTGCAAAACTGAAACTCTGTATCTATTAAACAACTTTGCCCTCCCCTTAGTTCCTTGCAACCACCATTCTACTTACTCTCTGTTTCTATGAATTTGACTTCTCTATATATCTCATATAGACAGTCATACGATATTTGTCTTTTTGTGACTGGATTAATTCACTTAGCATTACCTTCTAGTTTCATCCATGCTGTATCATTTCTCAGAATTTCCTTCCATTCTAAGGCTTACTAATATTCCATTATATGCATGTACCACACTTGTTTATCCATTCATCCATCAATGGACATTGAGTCGCTTCCACCTCTTACCTACTGTGAATGATGCTTCCATGAATACGGAAATGCATATATCTCTTCAGGATCCTGTTTTCAGTTCTTTTGGATATATATTCAGAAGTAGAATTGCTGGCTATATTCTTTATTTTAAAATTTTGATACTTGGTCACTATAACTTCTACTATATATGAGATTTCACTTTGGCACCATATTTAATTTACCAAAAAAAAAGACCATAGTACCATAATTTGTCATAACTATTAATTAAATTACAATTTGAGGGAATATAGGCTGGTAAAATAGTATTTTTTATTTATTTTAAAATTTATTGTATTCATCAGCAATTATTTGTTAAAGTACTATTAAATTCCTTTTCACACAAACAGAGATATAAAATGACTAAACCGTAACGCACATGAACTATGGTGGGTTGATGGGAGGGAAGTTTAATGGTATCAAACAGAAAGAAATTTGTGCTATTTAATATAGAGATTGTTTTATTATGGGATGCTAATAAAATGTCATTCAAAGATGAGATAATATTAATATATCCAATCATTCAAATGGCATGAAGAAAGGTAACATATCAGCAAACATATATCAGATAAAGAATGTTCATATTAGAGTTAAAAGTCATTGCCAATTGAACAAATCAAGTTGTTGGACAGGACTCTGGGGGATTTTTTTCTGGAGAAATAAGTGATAGAGATTCTACTTAAAAGAATTTGAACATTTTCGGGTTCAAAGACCAAGACTTCTACGTTTAACAAACAGGAGCTTATTTCCATATGATAAAAACAAAAACAAACAAACAAAAAACAGCTTTAACAGAGGAAAGTATCATCTGAACTTAGAAGAAAATAAATATAGAGTGGAGTGAAATGACGTTGTTGTCTAGGACCTTGATCCTAGAAAAATATTTGGTCATTTCCCATTTATGCGACTGGTGCCTTCTTTATACTTGCAGTGCAATGCCTGATTTATTTCCATTTTTGTGAAAGTAAATCAGTTGTGAACTTTGACTATTATAAGCAATATTAAGATCTGTTGTGTTCCTTTTTTCTGATAGCATACAGAGTTTACAAAAACTGGACATGTAGTGTTTATGTACATGGTTTGGGAAATAGCACTTTGTATAGCAACTGCTTTTACTTGCAGTTAATGTATCTGTCAGATACAATTAATGTATCTGTCACCTGTCCAGTGAAACTGTCTTAAATGAAGCAGCATAGTTATGAGTATCTATTAACAAAGACATTATTTCTGCCACAAGAGGGGAATAAGTGAGAGAACACCTCTTCAAGACAGTCACTTGTATCTACGGAACTTAGCTGTAGGTTGAGGTTAAAGTCCTCTGTTTCAGTCCATAAATCAATAGATCTTACTTCCTGAAATACTCTCTGAAAAAGAAAAATCTCACTAGAATGGCATGGAAAAAACTGTGTATGCAACATCTGAATATTGACTAAGCCTGCTTTCTTTAAGATATAATGGAAGGTAGCAGAGGAAAAACAGTAACAAACTTTGATCTCTATTGCTTGGTGTACTGAAACATCTGTGTCATTACTTAAGAAATCAGAGTTGATTTAGGAAAGAAAAGAGGGCCGTGTCTGATTGGGTATGCCCTAAGATAATATTGTGCAGGGTAGGCAAAGTTATAGTTGTTCAAGTTTTCATTCATTCAGTTATTCATTTGGTTACTTATTAAACTATATGTAATCATCTCATTTAAAATAGTTATTTTCAGTTAATCAATTTTTGGTAGTCACTTAAGTATCATGCCTTAATTAGTCCCTTCAAATAGAGTTTCCTAGAGTTCCATGGCAATAGAATTCTCTGTGATGATAGAAACCTTCTATATCTGTGCTGTCCGATGTGGTAAGTCTTGTGTGGCTATTGATCATTTGAGATTTGGGTAATATAACTGAGGGACTTAATTATAACTTTTATTTACTTTTAATTAAAATTTAAATTTATAAAGCCATATTTGGGTAGTGGCTTCTCTATCGGTCAACAAAGATCTAGGCAAAAAGATTTACACATATACTGGACAAAATTGTTTTTCTTCATCCACTTGATCAGAATTAGGGATGAGGGCTTGCTTTAGCAGAGCTTTGTTTTTCATAATATTTTTAAAGTCTGAATTGCTGTCCACCTGATAGAAAAGAAAGAAGTTAAATAGAAATGAGTTTTCTTTTTACTTTATATTCATACAGGGTTAAATGATCAGCCTTTTGTGTTGCCCGTTACTCTGAATATAACCAATAATCAAAGAAAAAAGGCAGTAATAAATGCTAAAAATATGACCAAAACCAAAAACTACATTATTCTGAGATCCACATTTCCTAAATGTTTTTCTTAGAGGTTGATGTTGCTCTTTCATTCTTGGTTATGTGCCCTCCATACTTTAATATAATTTTCATACAAGGGGTGTCAATGGAGAACCCCTTTTATGACCACCATGTTTTCTTCTGTTATCTTCTCTGCTTTCTCTTGTAGATCATTCATAACTACTTAGAGTCAAAATTCTAAAAGCTTCTCATTCCTCTACATGAGCGTCAGTTCCCTGCTTTGGACTTGCTCCTGTCATTCATCAGCAGTCTAGAATTTATATATCCACTTCTGCAGGTTCACCATCCCACTCTATGATGACTTGTCAGGACCGCTTCATTTTTAAAGACATCAGCTCTCTCTATTTCAGCCTCTTACTGACTCTCTTAAATATATGTATCTATTCTCACATCTGATTTTATCAAATCAGGTGATAACAATGTCCCCAATCTACTTTAATAAAGTCAGAGGAAATTTAACCTTGATTGGATAAGAAGGAATACAATATTATAAGTGGCAAAAATTAAGTCTGAATGATTTCTTCAGTTCAATTGATAAAGTAGAAAAATATCTAGAATTGGAATCAAAATAGCAGTGTTTTAGTTTCTTTTCATCCACACCAGGAGACTCAGTTACCAAAGGGAAAGTAAGAAAATTTTATCGGTTAACTATATTTTGGTGAGTAAGTCACAGTGAAGACGTGCTGAGAGAGGAATCATTATTACATTTTGCTTCTATATCAGGTTTGAGAGCTTTCATGATATACGGCAGAGAAGTTTCATCTATTTCCTTTACGTGGCAAATAGGTAATTCTCCTAGAATTCAACCTATAACCTCTTGATCATCTACGGCATTTCTGAATAACAAGTATTATACTTTTGCAAATCAGTAGCTACAAGTACTCCTGCCAAAGTCACCTTGCGTATACACAGTACATTCCAACACCAGATTGATGACCATGCTTGTTAACAGAGAGCTTTATTTTGGCAAGAATCAGATGAATATACCCATTCACAAGGCTTTCATAATTATATAAAAACAACAGGAATTAACCTATAAAAATTCAAAAAGTGACTATGGTCATGATAGTTAAGAAGGGAATGGGGGCTTAACGAAATACTGATAAACATACATTTTTATAAATGAATAGTCCTATTTAAGATTTCATTATGCATTAAAATTCCATTTTATCCCATTTTCAGAGTCATGTAACTTGGGTCATTGTTGACACCACAATAGAATAACTGAATTCTATTGTATAATGTATAATATTAACCTAAGTAATTCTAAATTCTATATTCATCATAGTATAGTATGATAGTATATCATATACATAGTATAGTATATAAAATTCCTTGATTTTTTTTCCTTTGTTGCAATTCAGTACTTTCTATTTCTTTTTTTTAAAATTTTTTATTGATTTATAATCATTTTACAATGTTGTGTCAAATTCCAGTGTTCAGCACAATTTTTCAGTCATTCATGGACATATACACACTCATTGTCACATTCTTTTCTCTGTGATTTATCATAACATTTTGTGTATATTTCCCTGTGCTATACAGTGTAATCTTGTTTATCTATTCTACAATTTTGAAATCCTAGTCTATCCCTTCCCACCCTCCACCCCCCTGGTAACCACAAGTCTGTATTCTCTGTCCATGAGTCTATTTCTGTCCTGTATTTATGCTTTGTTTTTGTTTGCTAGTTTTTGTTTTTGTTTTTAGATTCCACATAAGAGCGATCTCATATGGTGTTTTTCTTTCTCTTTCTGGCTTACTTCACTTAGAATGACATTCTCTAGGAGCATCCATGTTGCTGCAAATGGCAATATGTTGTCGGTTTTTATGGCTGAGTAGTATTCCATTGTATAAATATACCACTTCTTTATCCAGTCACCTGTTGATGGACATTTAGGCTGTTTCCATGTTTTGGCTATTGTAAATAGTGCTGCTATGAACATTGGGGTGCAGGTGTCATCCTGAAGTAGATTTCCTTCTGGATACAAGCCCAGGAGTGGGATTCCTGGGTCATATGGTAAGTCTATTCCTAGTCTTTCGAGGAATCTCCACACTGTTTTCCATAGTGGCTGCACCAAACTGCATTCCCACCAGCAGTGTAGGAGGGTTCCCCTTTCTCCACAGCCTCTCCAGCATTTGTCATTTTTGGATTTTTGAATGACGGCCATTCTGACTGGTGTGAGGTGATACCTCATTGTAGTTTTGATTTGCATTTCTATGATAATTAGTGATACTGAACATTTTTTCATGTGCTTTTTGATCATTTGTATGTCTTCCTTGGAGAATTGCTTGTTTAGGTCTTCTGCCCATTTTTGGATTGGGTTGTTTATTTTTTTCTTATTGAGTCGTATGAGCTGCTTATATATTTTGGAGATCAAGCCTTTGTTGGTTTCACTTGCAGAAATTTTCTCCCATTCTGTAGGTTGTCTTCTTGTTTTACTTATGGTTTCCTTTGCTGTGCAGAAGCTTGTAACTTTCTTCCGGTCCCATTTGTTTATTCTTGCTTTTATTTCTTCTAGGAGAAAATTTTTGAAATGTATGTCAGATAATGTTTTGCCTATGTTTTCCTCTAGGAGGTTTTTGTATCTTGTCTTATGTTTAAGTCTTTAATCCATTTTGAGTTGATTTTTGTATATGGTGTAAGGGTGTGTTCTAGCTTCATTGTTTTACATGCTGCTGTCCAGTTTTCCCAACACCATTTGCTGAAGAGACTGTCTTTATTCCATTGTATATTCTTGCCTCCTTTGTCGAAGATTAGTTGACCAAAGTTTTGTGGGTTCATTTCTGGGCTCTCTATTCTGTTCCATTGGTCCATATGTCTGTTCTGGTACCAATACCATGCTGTCTTGATGACTGTAGCTCTATAGTATTGTCTGAAGTCTGGGAGAGTTATTCCTCCAGCCTCTTTCTTTCTCTTCAGTAATGCTTTGGCAATTCTAGGTCTTTGATGGTTCCATATAAATTTTATTATGATTTGTTCTAGTTCTGTGAAATATGTCCTGGGTAATTGGATAGGGATTGCATTAAATCTGTAGATTGCCTTGGGCAGTGTGACCATTTTAACAATACTGATTCTTCCAATCCAAGAGCATGGAATATCTTTCCATTTTTTAAAGTCTTCTTTAATTTCCTTCATCAATGGTTTATAGTTTTCTGTGTATAATTCTTTCACCTCCTTGGTTAGATTTATTCCCAGATATTTTATTACTTTGGGTGCTATTTTAAAGGGGATTGTTTCTTTACTTTCTTTTTCTGTTGATTTATCATTAGGGTAAAGAAATGCAACTGATTTTTGAACATTAATTTTGTAACCTGCTACCTTGCTGAATTCTTCAATCAGCTCTAGTAGCTTTTGTGTGGACCTTTTAGGGTTTTCTATATATAGTAACATGTCGTCAGCATATAATGACACTTTTACCTCTTCTTTTCCAATTTGGATCCCTTTTATTTCTTTCTCTTGCCTGACTGCTGTGGCTAGGACTTCCAGGACTATGTTGAATAGGAGTGGTGATAGTGGGCATCCTTGCCTTGTCCCAGATTTTAGTGGGAAGCTTTTGAGTTTTGCACCGTTGAGAACTATGCTGGCTGTAGGTTTGTCATATATAGCTTTTATTATGTTGAGATATGTTCCCTCTATACCCACTTTGGCGAGAGTTTTTATCATAAATGGGTGTTGAATTTTATCAAATGCTTTTTCTGCCTCGATTGAGATGATCATGTGGTTTTTGTCCTTTCTCTTGTTGATGTGATGTATTACATTGATTGATTTGCATATGTTGAACCAGCCTTGTGTCCCTGGGATGAACCCCACTTGGTCATGATTTATAATCTTTTTTATGTGTTGTTGGATTCTATTTGCTAAAATTTTGGTGAGGATTTTGGCGTCTATATTCATCAGTGATATTGGCCTATAATTCTCTTAGTACTTTCTATTTCTTAAAAATCAGCATTTGTGGGAAATGCTTAGGTTATATACATATGAAGAAACTGTTCTACAGCGATATATTACTTTGTTTTGTTTTAATTTTTTTCTTTGTATTTGTCTATGTGAGACCAACAACAAAGTAAGGAAACAAAAGGCAATCAATTAAAATCTTATTATGAATTTTCTATGTACTCTGGAGAGTCTCTGAGTTAAAACATTTAACTCAAGAGAACTGTACTTTTGATGTTTTTTTTGAAGGTTGCTGTGAATGTTATCAACAAAAATCAAAAGGAAGAAAAAGCTCCAAGCTGGTGTGATTATAACACACCATCAGTGAAAGTCAAGTTTCCCATCCTTGACTGCCAAAGGTGTAAATGAGCATCTGAGGCTAGTGCTAATTACAGCAATCTAAAGACAGAAACTGCTGTTCTTAAGTCTAGGAAGCAAAGTGAGATCCAACATTGATTTCCAAAGTGTGTAATTTTAGAACTCCTTCCTGCGATACTGTGTGTTTGATCTTTCTAATGATGGTTCACATTTTAATCACCCATCTAAAGCATTTTTATTTAAAACTGTTCTTAAAGGCTTTATAAATACCAATTTGTAATTACTGTCAATGTAAAGATATTTTTAATTATTAATGTCCTTTGGTATGGTATCTGATGATCTATGTTAACTGGATATTCAGAATAATTTCACTGATACCCTTTCAAAAATTAAAATAATGAAAAGAGCCCATAATAATTTGGGCAGTGATGCACTAAGTTGCAGATATGGATGATTGCTTTGGATTTTGCGGGTGAGGAATTGGCATTGTTGAAGTGTATAAGTGTTTTTTTCCCCCCATCTTCTATCTCTGACAAGTAAAGGAAGCAGTGTGCTGTAGTATGATAGAGCAAAATGTGGGCTCATAAAGTGAAGTCCCTGAATAAGTTATTCCTTTTGAACCTGAGTTTTCTATAGTAAATAAAGACAAGATTTTTTTAATGTAGTTATTATGAGGACAAAATGAATTGTTATATGCACAGTATTGAGAAAAAATTCCTCACATTATTCCTTATTAATTTTATTGTAGTCATTGCACCTTTGATAGTTCTCTCTATACTGACTTTACTCTCTACTTAAAATCAAGTTAATTTTCCCTGTCCTAAAACCATGTCCTATTGATGCCACGACCTATAAGATGTCTCATCCTCTCCTTTGTCCTTTTACAAACTTCATAATAAAATAATTTATGGTTGTTATCGCCAGTTACAGTAGATTCCATATACTTTTGCATATCCATATAATTGTATTTGTAGATAAGGGCTTACAATATCTTTAAACTTTTTGTCCTGATTCTCTTTACTTAATTGTTTGTTTGAACATCTTTACAGATTGGCAAATTTAGAATTGCATTATCATTATTCATGGCTACATAGTTATAGAACCATAATAGTACTTTAGCGAACTTGCTACATTTTTTCCTGTTTTTGATATATGTTGTTTCCCTATTAGAAAAGAAGTGTGAATCAGAAGCTCTAAATCTACACTGCTAGAGTGCAACTCTTGGTTCTGCTACTTAATAATTAGGTAATCTTGGATAAACAACTTATTTGTTATAAGCAGAATGTTGTTAATGGACACCATAATGAAAAACCTTGTTACCTCACACCATTTTTAGACGTAAGTCAGTTCTCACTTCTAGAAGCCATAATTTAAAGGATAGGTCAGTCCCCAAGAGGAAGGACTCTGAAATACCACTGCAGTTATATACAGTACATATATCCTATTCCTCCCATGATTGTACAATGGGAAAAGAGGAATACCCAGATTAGATACAGAGATTGGAAATCTATTCTGAACTGACACTGCTATCAAGGGACTAGAAAAGCCATTTTAGTCCCCTGTGAGTACATAGGTGGTTAGAGACTGGGTGATAAATTAAATCTTGAACTGATTTTGGCTTATGAAGGTTATTTTCCCCCTTCAAGAGTGCATATTAGGCATGGATATTCTTAGCAACTTAGAATCCTCCCATAAATTCCTGACCTGAAGAACAAAGAGCCACTGCAGTTGGAGAGGCTAAGTTCCTTTTTAATTCACTGTTCTTACTGCTGCAAATGCCATGTAAATCATGGTGGATATTATTGAACAACAATAACATACCAAGTAAAAGAGGATCAAAAGCTGTTCACATGCACCTGAAATAAAGAGTGGTGTACAAGTATATATTTACATTTTGCCAAAAGGGTAAGCTACATTCCTTGCTTTCTGTCACAATCTATTTCAAAGGAAACTTAATTGTCTTGACACTTACCAGGAACATTACACCAATCTAGTAGACTGTTGGCAGAAAATGGCAAGTACTCTGGATATTCTGGAAATGTAAAGATCTTTCATTTTTAATGAAAACTTAAGTGAGATCTTGTCTCTAAGGTAAAGAACAAACACCTTTCCTAACTCCAGAAGAGAAGGACAGCTTCTGTTAGGCCTCTCAGGGCTTGGAGACCAATTTCTACTCTAAAGGCCCAGATCATGTATTGGGTATGTTAGTTTCCTGTTGCTCCTGTAGTAAATTACTAAAACTTTAGTGGCTGAAAACAGCACACATTTTTTATCTTCTAGTCAGTGGTCCAAATCATTCCCGCTGGATTAAAATCAAGGTGTCGGAAGAGCCATTCCTTTAGACCTCCTGAGGGAAGAACTTGTATCCTTGTCTTTTCTCAGGTTTTCAAGTCCTTCTGCTTCTGACATATTCCTGGCCTTATTCCGACCTCTTGATCTCATCACCACAACTTCTACTGAGTTGGATCATCCTGCCTCTATTGTATAAAGCCTCTGTGATCATCTCTCTCTACCTAGTTAATCTGTAGTAATCTCATTTTAAGATCTTAACTTGAAGGATCTGCAGAGTTCCTCTTGGCTTGTAATGCAACATAATCACAGGTCTGAGAGCTTAGGACATGGACATCTTTGGGGGGCCTTTACTCAGCTTACCACAGTGGGTAACTCACAGAGCTGCCATTTTTGATGGAACTCAGAGGAGAGGGCACTGAAAATGTGGTACTTCAGTACAAGCTGCTCTGTCATTTGTGAGGTGTTATCCAGCAGACCCCTGCCACAATGGTAGTTTTAAGAGACTAATTACTGAGGCATGACAGGATCTTCCCCATGAATTAAAAGGCTAGTTAATAGACCTAGCGGCCACTACCCATGGGAAAGATTCACAGTGATTATTACAAATCTCTGAATTTTGGAGCAGTATTTACCCGACTGTATTACTTATTTGTTGAGTAACTCAGATTGAAGCGTAGTCCTGGGCAGGAGAGGTTTCTGAATAAGTCCTTAGTGTTATAAATCAAGGCCATGCTCTCTACATCAAGCTGTTTTTTAAAATGTCACTCCTGGTATACTGCTGAAATCTATGTGACACTGAGCATCTGATCATGAAACAATAAATGTTGATGTGCCGGGAACTGCCCATCCTTAACTGGCTGTTATCAAGTCTACAAAACCGAAGTTTGGGTGGGTGGAGAAGCAAGCCACCACTGGATGGGAGTGACATATTTTTGATGGAGGCCCAGATGGTCCAAATGGCATGAATAAATTACTTGCACCGATGGCACCAATGTTCATGTCACCCATGTCTGTTGCACTGGTGCCTGTCCTTTAATTTGTACTTATTTTCTCCCAGGTAGTTCCCAATGTCTCACTGAATAAAAAAACCAAAACAAGTAGGGTTTTGGTTCAAAGATAGATTCAAACAATCTATGATTTTCTGGCTGAAAATGAAATGGCTGCCACATATAACCCACATAGGAGTGGTCCTGAAGTGTAAATATAAGTGAAGAAAGTTGTAAGGATATACTAGGATACTCACTTTGTAAGGAGGAAATGGGACCTGAGTCAAAGAAACACACATGCTTCCTGGACAGTAGAGGATGGCCTGAATAGTTGTTCAGGAACCTTGAGAAAACAGCATTAGAAGATCACAAGAAATGAGTTAGAGGAATGTCCTAAAGGAGTGAGCACTAAACACATGGATTCATAGAAGCTGTCATTGTGTTGGGGAGAAATATCTAATATTTAGTAAAGTACAGTGGTCTCATTTCTGATGATCCTCCTGGGTCCAGCCTTAGACCTGGATACACACCTCTGCAAGTGGGCTAAAGAAACTGTATTGTAAATTTTCTACATCAAAGAATGGTGAGCTTTGCGTGGCTCAGTGTTTGTGAACTACTGCTTTATGTGATGCAATTTATTGATCAGTTCCTATCCTAACTGCAATCTTTAGGAGAGATTTTAATTGTAGATATTCATAGGGCTCCACTTTCTTAACTCTGATAGTGAGAATTGTTAGCAGTACACTAGATGATATTCAAATAATAGAAATTAAGTTGGGACTGTTACCACTTAACTTGAGAAATGTACCTCTTAATATAGGTGGGCATAAGTGCATTGTTTTAATAGCTTTACTAACTATAATTAACACAACATAAAATTCATTAATTTAATATGTATAATTCAATGGCATTTTAGTATACACACAAAGTTTTGTAACACAATCTAGTTTTAAAACATTCTAATTACCCCAGATACACTTTAGCCAAGAGATAAAGATGAACATAACCAGTGATAAATCAAATCACATTGTTATTGTAGAGCCCCCTGAGAAGGGCACATCGTCTCTGTAATGTCCTTGCCAATAATGCATTACTCAACATAGTCATGCGAAAACATCAGAAAAATACAAATTGGGATATTCTACAAAATAACTGGCCAGTTACTCTGGAAAATTGTCTAAGTAATAAATATAAGGGAAGACTGAAGAACTGTTACAGACTGAAGGACAACTAAATTCAATGGGGGATCCTGGATTATCAGAGAAAAGAAAGAAATTAGTGGAAAATGCATAAAATCTGAATTAGTTCTGTACTTTTCATTGAAAATAGTGCACTGATGTTAATTTCTTAGCTTTGCTATATGTTCTGTACTTACATAAGACATTTTTGTTGTTGTTGACTTGAAGAGAAGTTGAATGAAGGGTGTATTAGAAATTTCTGTACTATTTTTAACAGCTTTATTGAGCTAAGATTCACATAACCATACAACTAAACCACTTAAAGTATATAACGTATGAGGGCTACACTGTCACCACATCCTTACCAGCAGTTGTCATTGCAGTCTTTTGTATTTTAACCATCCAAGTGAGTGTGGCATTTTATCCTGGGTTGGGTTTGCATTTCCCTAATGACTAATGATTTGAGTGTCTCTTCATATGCTTGCTGGCCAGTTGCATATCTTCTTTGGAGAAATGTCTATACAAATCCTTCTTCCATTATTAAGTTAGGAGTTATTTATTATACTCCAGATATTATTCCCTTATCTAATACATACTTTGCATTTTTTCCCATTCTGTGGGCTATCTTTTCATTTTCTTGATGGTGTCCATTGAATCACAAAAGTTTTAAAATTTAGTAAAGCCCAATTTATCTGTTTTCATTTGTTTCTTGTGGTCTGGTGTTGAATCTAGGTAACCACTGCCTAATTAAAGATCATGAAGGATTATTCCTATATTTTCTTCTAAGAGTTTTATAGTTTTAGCTGTTTCATTTGGGTCTGATCCATTCTGGGTTAATTTTTTTTGTATGATGTGATGTAACTAACATCTTCAGTATTAGTGTGGAATAGAAATGATAAAAGTATTTATCTTTTTTAAATTCCTCATCTTAGGAAGAAAGTATTGAGTTCCACTATTAAGTATGATGTTAGCTATAATTTTATTGCAGAGTCCCTTCATCATGTTGAGGAAATTTCCTTCTTTTGATAGTATATTTAACATTTTCATCATGAAAGGGTTTTGGGCTTTGTTAAATGCCTTTTCTGTCTGTTTAGTGGATCGTGTGTTTTTTGTCTTTCATTCTGTTAATATGGTACATTGTTGATTTTTGGAAGTTGGAAAACAACTTTGCATTTCTTAGCTGAATCACTTTTCATCATGATGTATAATGCTTTTTGTAAGATACTGGATTCAGTTTGTTAGTATTTTGTTGAGAATTTTTACATCTATATTTACAGTGAGTACAGTTTTATTTTCTCGTGCTGTCTTTGTCAGGTTTTGGTATCAGGGTAGTGCTTGCCTCATCAAATGAGTTGGGAAATATCCCCTCTTCTTCTAATTTTGAAAGAGTTTATAAAGGATTGGTTTTAATTCTTTAAATACAATTTACCAGACATTTATGAAACCATCTGGGTCTGGGCTTTTTTGAGAGAAATTAATTACTAATCCTATCTGTTTAATTGCCATATTCAGATTTTCTATTTTTTTCTTACGCCAATTTTAACAGTTTTAAGTAGGCAAAATAATAGCCCCCTAAAAGTGCCCATGTCCTAATAGCTGGGACATGGTAAAAGGAAATTGCCGATATGATTAAGTTGGGAACCTAGAGCTGGGAGCCTAAGGTAACTAAAGAGTGTTTATTAGGGAAAAGAGACAAGAAAATTAGAAGTGATATGATAATAGAACCAGGAGTCACAGAGAAAGACTGAAAGATGTGTTAATTTTCACATACTTGTGAATTTTTAAAATCTTATTTTGTTATTAATTTCTAATTTACATTGTAGTAGGATAACGTACTTTTATAATTTCAATGTTTTAAAATTTACTGAAGATTTTTTCTTTTCTTTCTTTTTTTTCTTTTTTTGGTTTGGAATGTTTATCCTGTAGAAAATTTCATGCGTGTGTGTTTGAGAAGTTTCATGTGTATTTTATTTTGTTGGGTGAAGTGTTCTATACATGACTGTTAAATCTAGTTAGTTTATAGTATTTTTCAAGTCTTCTTTATCCTTCATGATATACCTGGCGTTCTGTCAGTTATTGAAAGTGGCATATTAAAATATTGAACTATTGTTGAATTTCCTATTTTTTAACTTCAAATTTAGTTTATCTTTATATAATTTCTCCATCGTCTGGTGCATATGTTAGAATTGTTATGTCTTCCCAATGGACTGCCCCTTTTATCAGTAGATTTATTTTTGATCACTAATTAATATTTTTTATTCTTTTTATTACATTTTTTTGAGGGGAGAGATAATTAGGTTTATTTACTTTATTTATTAATTTTTTTTTTAGAGGAGGTACTGGGGTTGAACCCAAGACCTCAGGCGTGCTGAGCATACACTCTACCACTTGAGCTATACCCTCCTCCCACCAATTATGTTTTGAACTTTTTTCTGATACTTTATCTCTTTCCTCTTATGAGACTCCCATTGTATGTCTATTGGCACACTTACTAGCATCCTACATTTCTTTGAAAATCTTTATATTTGTCTTCATTTTTTATGTGTGTGTCTCTCTGCCCTATTCAATATGAGTTGAATAATCTATATTGATATATCTGCAAGTTTGCTTTTATTAGCTCAGATTTATTGCAGATTCACTTTAGTAATTTTTTTATTATTGTGTTTTTCAGTTCCAGAATTTTCACTTGGTTCTTTTTTATTAAATATAACTTTTATTATTTCCTATTTCATGAGACATGGCTATCATTCCTCCCTTAAAATTTTTAAACAGTTTCTGTATATATCTATAACAGCTGATTAAAAGTCTTTGTTTGCTAAATCTAACATATGGTCTCCTGCAAACATTTTTTTCTGTTGTCTACTTTTTTCCCTATATGTGGATCACAATCTTCTGTTGCCTTTCATGCCTCATTAAAAAGTAGTTAACATTTTAGGTAATATATTATAGCAACACTGGGACAAATAAATTATCTTGACCACCAAGGCTTGTAGTTAGTTTGATTCTTTGTGAAGATAAAGTGTTCTGTAATAATTCAAGGAATGTTATAGTAATCCTTACTGTAATCACCAAAAGAATAATACAAAAATGAAGAGCTAAAAATTAATTGTGATTATCAGTTAATTTAAAGGTAAGAAAAGGAGGAAGACATGAACAAAGCAGTAATTTGACAAATGGAAAACAGTAAAATCTGGTAGAATTAAACTCATATTTAATTCAGTTCTTGACATAACTGAGTTTAATTCATAATTTTAGTACACTTTTATTTAATTCAATTCTTGACATAACTAAGTGTACTAAAATTATGAGTTAACTACAGAGCTATTGAAGGAATTTGAGCAGCGAAGGGTTACCTGGTAATCCAATACAGAAATAGATACAGAATTTTCAGAAGCTGGAATATAATAGAGCTATAAACATTACGATATCATTTTATATAACTGTTTTTAATTTTGCAAAAATTATATTTTTATTAGTTATATGTTATAATACTTGTATCTTACATATAATGATTATATTTTTATTGTTTTTATAATGTATGATAACTGTACACCATATATACATGCAGATAAAATATACAAAATCTATTAAAGGCTGGTATACTTATAAAACTGGCTACTCATTTAAGATTATATATCTGAAGAAACAGTTGAAGTAAATTAAAGAGAATATTTTACACATTATAAGGTAAAAGATGTTGGTAATCTAGGGACAAATTTTGGATTTTTAGGTATTGGTTTAAAAGAAAATGGAGGTTCTATTGAGTTATTAAAGATATAATCTAGGCTTACAGAAGCTGATGCAGTGAGAAGAACAATTTTATCATGCTGAAAATTCAGCAACTCCTAGACTAGAAGGAGCCATGTCTTATTTGAAGTGTCATATGTGTAATATTTTTTTATATAGTAGTCTCCTGGACCTAGAATACTTAGCATTTGCTTTCTTTTTCCTAACCTTTAGTGATCATTTCTTTCTCCTGCTGAACTCATTAAAACTCCTCTTGGATATACATCTATATTAAAAAAACAAAGAAACACACTTTTATAGAAAAGTTTCTCAGTAATTGCGAATTTTGATTTGATTTCATTTAATTCCTTCATTCTTTTATTATTCCTATTACCCCTTTCTCTACCAAGGACCCAAACTTTTTCAGGCTCCATGGTAACCTGTGTAGATCAGCTTTCTTAGAGGATATGCATCCTAATGTCATTTACAGCAGATTGTCATGGCCAACTAACTCTACTTGCCTTTGTGAGTCAGAGAGGTCACTGGGACCCTAAAACCAGTGGTTCCCTTCTGATGTTAGTTATTGACTTATGATAAATTCTAAAATTATTTGTCATGAAATGTCAGCAAATTAGCATAGCATTTGGGGGGCATATTGTTACAGTTTATCTTCTTTTATTATGGTAAAATACACTTAACAGAAAAACCTACCATCTTAATCACTTTTAAGTGGAATTAAATACATTTATTATAATGTGATACTATTACCACCACGCATCTCCAGAACTTTTTTAATGTTATAAAACTAAAACTCTGTGTCCCTTAAACAATAACTTGCCATTCTCCTTCCCACTCAGCCCCTGGCAATGACCGTTCTACTTTCTCTATGATTTGGACTATTTTAAGTACCTCATGTATGTGGAATCATACGATATTATTTTTGAGACTGGCTTATTTCACTTAGCCTAATGTCCTCAAGGTTCATACATGTTGTAGAATATGTTATACATGTGTAATGAATGTAGGATTTTAAGGCTGAATATTTCATTTTGTGTATATTCAACATTTTGCTTTTCCATTCATTCATTGATGGGTACTTCCACATTTGATCTATTGTGAATAATTCTGCTATGCACATGGGTGATAAATACCTCTTCAAGACTCTGGTTTCAGTTAATTTGTACACATACCAAAAAGTAAAATTGATGATAATTTTTTGTTTAATTTTATGAAGAACCACTATACCATTTTCTGTAATGGCTGTACCATTTTACATTCCCAATAGCAGTGCACAAGGATTCCAATTTCACCACAATCTCACTGGCATTTAATATTTTCTGACTTTTGATACTAGCCATCCTAGTGGGTGTGAGATAATATCTCACTGGTTTTAATTTGCATTTCCCTGATGATTGGTGATGTTAATTTCTTACCATGTGCTTACTGGACGTTTGTGTATCTACTTTGGATATGCATATCCTTCTCAGGTCCTCTGCCAAATTTTGATATTGGGTTGTTTGTTTTTCATTGTTATGTTTTATGAGGTCTATTTTTTGGCTGTTAATCTCTTAACATATATATGATTTGCAAAAATTTTCTACTATGTATGTTGCCATTTTATTCTATTGATAACATCTCTAAGTGTACAAAATTTTTAAATTTTCATGAAGTCCAATTTGTCTTTTTTTACTTGTGTTGTTTCTGGATTTCATGTCATAGTCAAGAAATAACCACCAAATTCAATGTCACGAAGTTTTTGCCCTGTTTTCTTCTAAGACTTTTATAGTTCAAGCTTTTCCATTTAGATCTTTGATTCATTTGTGTCACTTTTTGTATGTGGTGTTAGGTAAGATCCAGCCTCACTCTTTTGCATGTGAATACCCAATTTTTCCTGCACTATTTGTTGAAAAGATTGTACTTTTCTCATAGAATGGTCTTAGCACCCTTCTCAAATCATTTTAGCATATATGTGAGGGTTTATTTCTGGGCTCTCTATTTTATAACGTGATCTATATGTCTATGTCTCTTTATGCCAGTACCACACTTTGATTACTGAAGCTTAGTAATGTTATAAAATCAGGAAGTGTGAGTTTCCCAGTTTTGTTATTCTTTTTCAAGATTTTTTTGGTTATTTGGGCAGCCCTTGAGATTTCACATTAATTTTAGGATGAGTTTTTCTACTTCTGCACAAAATGACATTGGGAGTTTGTTAGGGATTGAATTCAATACAGAAATTGTCTTGGGTAGTACTGACATCTTAACAATGTTAAGTCTACCACTCCATAAACATGAGATGTATTTCCCTTTTTTTATGTTTCCTTTCGTTTCTTTTAGCAATGTTTTGTAGTTTTCATTGTACAAGTCTTTCACCTCCTTGGTTAATTCCTAAGTGTTTTATTCTTTTTAATGATATATTGTAAATGAAATTGCTTTCTTCAGTTTATTTTAGGATTGTTCATTGTTAATGTATAAAAATGCAAATATTTTTTGCTTGTTGGCTTTGTATCCACTACTTTGCTAAATTCAAGTTCTAGCAGTCTTTTTTTTTTGTATGTGGATTCCTTAGGGTTTTCTGCATGTAAGAGGACAGTATCTGTGAACAGAGGTAATTTTACCTCTTCCTTTCAAAAATGGATGGCTTTTATTTCTTTTTCTTCACTAAGTTGGCTAAATCTTCCAGTACTATGTTGAACAGAAGTGTGAAAGTAGACATCCTTGCCTTGTATCTGATCTTGGAGGAAGAGATTTCAGTCTTTCATTATTAAGCATGATGTTTGCTATGGGTTTTTCATATATGGCTTTTGTATGTTGAGGCAGTCTCTGTTCTGAGTTCCTTGAATGTGAATTTATTTCTGTCATTTTATTATTTGTTTTCCATATGTCTTAAAGCTTTTTTGTTCCTCATTTCCTGTGTTATTGTCTTTTATGTTTTGTTGCTTTTTTTGTAGTAGAATATTTAAATTCCTTTATCATTCCCTCTTGTGTATATTCTTTAGCTATTTTCTTTGTAGTTACCATGGGGATTACATTTAACATCCTAAAGTTTTAACACTCTAATGTGAATTTATACCAGCTTAAGCCAATAACATTAAAAAAAAAATGCTCCTTTATAGTTCCATCCCTGCTTCTTTCAATTGTTGATGTCACAAAAAGTACGTGCCCCAAAGCAAAAACTAATAATTATTTTATAGTCTCTTGAATTATGTAGAAAATAAACTGTGAAATTACAAATTAAAGTTATAATAATACTAGCTTTTAGACTAATAATTGTTGATTTTTTAAAAATGTTTTTCATCACATAGAAACAAAAAGTGGAATTATAAAGTATTGTTGCAGTAATACTAGCATTTATAATTGTCCATGTGTTTAACCGAGATCTTCATTTCTTCAAATAGCTTTGAGTTACTGTCTAGTGTCATCTCATTTTAACTTGCAGAACTCTCTTTAGCATTTCTTGCAGGGCAGGTTTGATAGTAATAAACTCCCTCAGCTTTTATTTATCTGGAAATGTCTTTACTTCTTCCTCACTTGCAAAGAAAAATTTTGTTGGACATAGGATTATTGATTGGCAGTTTTTTTTTCTTTTAGCACTTTGAATATATCTGCCCACTGTCTTTTAACCTCCAAAGTTTCTGAAAAGAAATCTTATAATCCTATTGAATTCTCTTTAAACTGATGAGTAATTTCTCTTGCTACTTTCAAGATTCTGTGTCTGTGACTTTTGAAAGTTTTATTATAATGTGATTCAAAATGAGTTTCTTTGCATTTATCCTACTTGGAGTTTGTTCAGCTTCTTAAGATGTATATATTCATGCCTTTTATTAAATTTGAGAGGTTTTCAGTCATCATCTTTGCAAATGTTCTCTTTGACCTTTTCTCTTCTCCTTCTGGGACTCACACTGTATGCTTCATAGTGTCTCGTAAGTTCATTAGGCTCTTTTCACATGTCTTCCATCTTTTTTTTCCTGCGTCTCACACTCAGTACTTTCTAATACCTTATCTCTAATTTGCTGATTCTTTCTTCAACCTGCTCAAATCTACCTTTAAATTCCTTTAGTGAATTTCTTGTTTTGGTGGTTGTACTTTTCAGCTTCAGGATTTCATTTTGTTTTCTTTATAGATTTTCTTTTCATTGATATTTTCATTTTGTTCATACATCATTTTCTTGATTTATTCCACATCTTCTTTTTGTTCTTCAAACATCTTTAAGACTGTTTTAAAGCCTTTGTCTAGTATATCTGCTATCAGATCTTTTTCAAGGGTAGCTTTTGTTGATTTTTTTTTCCTTTGAATAGACCATATTATCCTATTTCTGTTTTTTTTTTTTCATTGAAGTATAGTCAGTTTACAATGTGTCAATTTCTGGTGTACAGCGTAATGTTTCAGTCATATATATACATATGTCATATATATATTCCTTTTCATATTCTTTTTTCATTATAGGTCACCACAAGATACTGAATATTGTTCCCTGTGCTATACAATATAAACTTGTTCATCTATTTTATATATAGTAGTTAGTATCTGCCATATTATCCTGTTTCTTTGTATGCCCTGTAATTTTGTTGTTGTTGTTAAAAACTGGACAGTTGAACCAAAAAACATGGTTAGCTCTTTCTTAATCATATTCTCCCAATTTCCCAAGTTTTGCTTAAATTTTTGTTGTTGCTGCTACTGTTTTGGTTTGCTGTTTTTGTTTTTATTGTTTTAAGTTGTCTCTTTGCCAAGGATCGGCCTGAGTTATATACTTATGGTCTTATCGGCTCTTTTCTGAGCCTGTTCTTTTCTTTCTGCATGCACAGTAACTTTCTAATTTCCCCTGTATATGCAATTTCTTTTGAATGTCTTAGTCATTAATGTCTGTCTCCCAAAAGGGGGAAACAGAGATGGGGAAAAAGGGCAGTGTTCCTTTAAAGCCCTTAGAAATCACTTTAGCTGGAGAAAGGGGGGCTTGCAACAATGGGGGGAGATGCACCAACAATGGTCACCCACTTCTTAGTCCACACCTCTGAGATCAGAAGCAGCAATGAGTGATCAGAGCACAAATCTCTGATATTTGGAGGACGGGTCCTTTTGCCCACTCTGGCTCTACAAGCTCTGTGCAGGCTGCTTCAGAAAAAAAAGTGCACAACCATTTGCTACAGGGCTGGGGTTGGGAATGGGTAGCTGCTTCCAAGCTAAGAACTGAAATTCACTAAATTGACCTCAATTTACCTTCTAACCCTTCCCTGGGAAGTTGCAAGCTTTCAATAGACTAGCTAGAGACTTCATGTCAACTAAGAGATATGACACTATGACAATCAGTGCAGAGTGTGTGTGTATGTATTGTTAGTTAGCAGTTTCTTATTCTCACAGAGATTCTTATTAGACCTGAGAATGGACAACAACATGCTTTTGGATCAAAATAAAAGTTCTCTTCATTGGATTTGGGGCAGTCATGAAAATGGAAATGATCTGCCTTCTGTTGTAGAGATCTAATTCAGTAAATTAGAAATTATTTACCCTCAAAAATTTACTAGTAAATACGGTGCAGTACTAACATGGAGTGACTTTTTAGTAACTTATGCTTTGGATGTATATTTATAGTAAATTTGGTAATTATAGGTTATTAGGATGATTTTTCATTTATAGTATTTTTCTTATAAAAATGTCAGCATTAGCACAAAAAACAGTTAAATTTTCTTAAAAGTAAACAAATTATAAATTATAGTTCTACTTTATCCCTCACTCATCTACAAAATTTATCAAAAGCCTACGATTTATAAATCTTTCTTCTGTGCCAAGAGAAAAATAGAAAAGGCAAGGATGGAGACTGCATCTTAGCTATTTAAAATTACAGTCCGCTAGGACTGAAAAAAAGAGGTACAAACACACACACACACAATGCAAAGGAATGCAGTCAAAAGTAAATGCCATAAATATGGTTTGGACAGTAATTGTTAAAAGAATTCAAATGAGGATAAGATCCTTAACTGTCATCACTTTATCCAAATCTTTTATTTTATTTCTAGTCCTTAATTAGAATGCTGTTTTGAAACTCACCCTATTATTCTTAACAAAGTTAAAAAAAATAACTCCTTCCCAGGACTTATTCAGGGCTGCCTGGTGTCAAGAGCTTCCTTCCTTTAGGGAGTTGTTTTTTGTTTTTTGTTTTTCTTCTGAATGTTCCCAGTTTAATCAAGGAAAGCTCTGAACTGCCATCTATAGTTAAGTTCCTTGATTTTTTTTCTCCACTCATAGAAACAACATAGATATGAATTATACAGTTTACTGAAAAAAAAAAAACTGAATTAGCTCCTTGAGTATATTTTCTAGATGAGAAATAAAGATAACTTATGTATGCTTATCCTCATTAGCTTTTAACTGTTTTCTTTAACTTTATTATTAGAATGAAATATACATTTTATGATCCCTTAGTATGCTGGATGCTCAGTATGCTTTTAATTGTATCAATATTCTATTGATTTTAATATGTAATAATAAAATAATTTTTAGTTTGAACTAATGTCAACCTTTAAAAATGCAGAATTATATCTTAATGGGCAAAATAAAGTGATTTCTCATCTCATTTCTACACTGAGATATCTAGTCAAATTATGCTAATTTCATTCTTAAATGAGGATGAACTTAGCACATAATTAGCACTGGTTATAAATTTCCCCCCATGGATTCAAGTTAAGCAGTTGATCAAACCATTTTTTTCTATACAGCATTTAGATTGGTATCAAGCTAAATAATTTTAGGTATACATACTGTAACACTTCTAGGGATAAATGGGAAATAAGGAAAATAACATCTATTGAACACTTACCACATACTGTCGTCATCACTGTTGGTTAGAATGTCTTGTTTGTAAATTACAGCAACTATTTCATTCTATTTAAAATCAAGGAAAATTTATCATCTCCACAACAAAAAGTCTAGAGTTCTTGTAGTCCCAGCAAGTTACTCAGATGATTAGTGATAACAGGTAGAACACCAACATCTTTCTGCCATTTTCTGCTTCATTTTCTCCATAGGCTCATAGCAAGTTGGCTACAGTATCCCCTGGCATTATATTCAGACATTAACACATATCTGGAAAGAGAATGTGAGTTATAAAGTTTCACTTTTAGAGGGAAGAAACGTTTTCATACCTTCTGTGAAGACTGCCCCTCGTATTTCTTGCCCATAATTGGATCATACACCTAATCCAGTCACTGGCAAGCAAAATGGGAATGCCATGATTAGATTAGCCCAATTAAGAAGTACCCTTAATGCTGGGATAAGAATTCCCTCCCCCAAAGCACAGTGCCTTGTGGAGGAGTCTGGATGTCCTTACAGTATTGGGCTTTGGTGAAAGGAGAAAGAGTAAGTGAAGGATGGGGGTACTATCACAGACACGTGCTGTAGAAACTTACAGTACCATGCCATCCAGACTTCCTAAGAGCTCTAAAATGTAGTTTGTTTACAAAATAGAAACTGAGACCTGGAGAGAGAGAATATCCCCAGACAACAAAGCTATAAAATTATTGACTAGGATTAGAAGCTTTATCCAAATCCGAAGGCTGTGTTATTTCCCCCAAACCATGGGATGTTACCCTAGAAACCCTAAATAACCTAAAAATATGTTAAAACAAGTTCCAATTTCGTCAAATATTATGGTGATAGAAAATCATTTATGAGCTAATCCTGTTGCTGAGTCCAAGCCTGTACTGCTCTCCGCACTATAGGCCAGTGAATCTAGAGATGAGCTGTTAGGACAAGGAGTAGTGACTTGATTCAGAAAGCCAGCAAACTGAGAAGATAGTGAACTAGTGTTCCAGGGAACCATTTTGCCTGGATTTGGATGCTCGTTTCTTTTATAAAATAGAGGGAGGTAAGGAAGTAAAGTGAAAAGGTGGTAAGTTGTTGCAAATAGTTCCTGGTTCCGTCCTGGAGAGGATGTGTTAATTCCTTTTTTTCCCCGCAGTTACTTACTGGTGGGCATGGTCAGGATGTTTCCTGTGAGCTTAAACAAAGGTATTTTAGCTTAACACTCAGGTATGGAAGGCAGGGTTCCAGGAGGTGGGCCATTTTGTATACTTTAAGCTATAGCAGTATCACTTTAGTGATTAATTTGGAACAAAAGCAGGAGAATACAGTAGTTAAAGTAAATGAAATAGATCCAATATAGAGTCAGATTTGTTCCTCCCTAGTACAATCCTAGGCAAAATTCAAAAATCTATAAAGTTTTTCCTCTGCATTTTCCAGTTCTTCTCTTCTAAACTCATGTACCAATTAAGTATCTTTGAGAGGAGAATTGTTATTTTATGCCAAAGCAAAGCTAGCAAGTGGATGACCCTATATTTTTTGGATTCATGTTGTATTCAGAATGTTTATAGGAGAAACAAAATATCTTAACACCTTTGAAGTTGTGTCAGGAAAAGAATCAAAGATTGATGAAGATAAAATTTTATGTCTACTCACTGATAATTTAAGAGTGCTTCAGGGATGAGAGGATTAATATCATGCCATAGTCAAAATAATTAAAGCTGCAAAACAATCAAGGATCAAGCTTGCTGAGTCTTTCAAATTGAAAAAGACCTGCCAAGACTGATCTTTTCTATTTGGGAGTTTAGAAATGTTGAATCTAATTACAAACAAAAGCAGGATACAAAGACCGAGGATGAAAGCAGTTTAGAAAAGGTATTTTCTTCTGTAAACTTCAAACTCCAGGAAAGTATAAGAAACATAATATGAAGTGAGGTCTCTGCTAAGGCATTAAATCAAACATATAACCAAAGAATGCATGCCAGATGGAGCAGACTGAGGCGGTAAGCTTTCTTTCATGTTTATTATTTTAAAAATAAGCAGGAGACTGAGGGTGTGTGTGTATGTTAAAAAGAGAAAATAATTTTAGAGTCTTCTAAAGCCTTAACCTTCTAAACTGCAACATACTTTTTCTAGTTTCCTAAAATGGAAAGTTAGACCTTTGATTTCTAGATCGCATCTTTTATTTAGTGACCCAACCTCTTTCCTTGGGAGGGTGAAAGAAATTTAAGCATGAGCAATGTTCTCCTAACAAATTTCTAAGGAAAGTAAGTGATGTGTGCCTGTCTTTTAGAAAAAATAGCTTACATTTACATGTATATTTTTTCAAATTATTTGCAATTTTTAGCTCATTTCATCAGTTGATTATCAAAAATATGTAGTTAACATACAGTAGCAATCAATTTTTCATTTTTTTCAGATAAGGAAACAGGGATTTAATATCAGATGACAGAGCAAGGATTCTAACACAAAATTTCTAACTTCTACAGCAGAAATCTTTCCAAAGATTGTGCTCTCTTTATTTTGTACTCAGGAGTATTTTAATAGTTTATTTTAAAAATATTTACAGAATATTAAATATATTCCAGGCATTTTTAAGGCACTGAGGATTCAGTAGTGACTGAAACAACTGAAGATTCATCTCCACATATGAGTGATATCATATGGAATTTTTCTCCTTTTCTGGAAAGCCTATATTTTAGTAGGCAAAAAAAAGATGAAAAAGATGTAAAAAAATATAGTATATGAGATCATAACAAGATAATTGCTATGTAGAAGAGAAAGGAAACAGGATTAAGAATCTTGGAAGAGGGGTTGCAAGGCTGTGTATGGAGGGATGCCAAAGTGATATTTGAACAGAAAACTGGATTAAGTGAGGAAGCAAACATATATGTGGAAGAAGATTATTCCCAGCTAAGAGAAAATTACAAAGGCTGTTAGATGGAAATAGCCTGTTCTTGAATTTCAGGGAGGGCTTTGTGGTCATGTCAAGTTACGGGGCAACAGGGATAATAGGGGAGTAATTACAACTAGAGGAGGGAACCAAGCCAGCTAGATCTTAAATGCCCTAGTAAAAATTTTTATTTCTACTCTGAGTGAAAAGAAAAGCTATTGTTTTGAGCCTGATTTAACTTAAATTTTAAATTAATTAATCTTGATTGTGTATTGAGAATAAATTCTAGTAGAGAGGTAAGAAATGATGATGGTTAGGACTAAGGTAGTATTTTTCCAATTGACAAAAACTAGTGGGATTGTAAATATTTTTTTTCAAGATTGAATATCAAGTGGAATTGCTGTAAGATTGGACATTAAATGTAAAAGAAAACAGAGGAGTCAAGAATACCTTCATCCATTGTTTTTGTGCTGTGTTGAGGAAAGTTGCCATTTATTAAGATGGGAAGAAGAAACTATTCTTGTTCTTCAATATTGCTTTGGTGATTCTGGGTCTTTTGTGATTCCATATAAATTTTAGGATTACTTGTTCTAGTTTTGTAAAAAAAAGTCATGGGTAATTTGATAGGGATTATATTAAAATCTGTAGCATGCCTTGGGCAGTATGACTATTTTAACAATATTGATTCTTCCAATCCAAGAGCATGGGTTATCTTTCCATTTCTTTAAGTAATTAATTTCCTTAATCAGTGTTTTGTAGTTCTCATTTTATAATTAATCTAATAAAGTAGGAAGCAGTAGGATGGCCCTTATGAATTAGGAATCAAAACTTAAGATCACTAAACCTAGCTTAGCTTCCAAAAGGGATAAAGTTAATACAAAACCTGAAATATAACAACAAATCTAGTCAAGTAAAAATAAGTATAAGTTGCATTACTCTTACCAGACTGATACTGTACTCTAATAAAGTTTTAAAATAATTTACCTCAGCCAATTACTCAAGCATTTTCTGAAAATAGGTGAGTACTTCCTTTTTCTTCTTCTTCCACATTTTAGAAGTTACACAGCATTAGTTAGAGTCAATGCTGAAAAAGAAATGTGAGAAGATATATAGAGCAAAATGATTTCCACTAGCCTTGACACCTACCAGACAAAAGGTTTGTGAACGTGATGGCAGGGTTAAAATTCTGGTATTCAAATTACAGGAGAGTCATTTATTATGGATGTATAATATTTGCATGTTATCTTTTGCTCTTATTTCTAAGTCTTAATATCTTCCTTTACTCCAAATACTTAAAATATAAAATGTCCACATAAAATATTATCTTTGACTTACTATGAGGTAAGCATGGTAAGGTATTTCATTTGAACCTCATCTGACTGCTCTTTTATTAGCTATTTAGAAGATCACGGAAAAGATTTTAGATCTCATCAAATACTTCTAAACCCTAATGGCATATATCCCTCTAACCAACCTATGCAGCGAGCTACAGTCTAGGCTTTTAAGTTATACAAGTAAAGAGAGAGCAAAGCTAACATGAGAAGAAACACCTCTGACTGTTTTATTTAAGCTGTTTTGAGTTTTGTACAAAGAAGTAGAGAAGCCAATGTCTGAAAAATTTGTGTTGAGATGATTGCAAGTGATGGGTATACACTCATATACTATTTAACTTATAGCCGGACAGGCTTGAAAAGTAATTTTAAAGTTCTAGGCTCTCCAATTGTACTGGCTTGGGGTTTGCTGTAGATATTTTGTACTGCAATCTTTCCTCTTACATTTCATTTCAAAATATGTTTCAGATTAAGTTACATGTACTTTCAAAACATAGGTTAAAGATATAAACAACATTATTGTCTTACTATTTTAAAATGGCTTTGTATCAGTCAAGGTTCAACAATAGAGCCAGAACTAACAAGAGATATACATCTAAAACTATATCTAAGACTATCCATCTACCTATCTCTCTCCTATTTGTCCTCTTATTTGTTATGAGACTTTTTACAGGGAACTGACCTATCAAACTATGGGTACTAGTGCACCTGTCTTTGCAAGACTGTTGTCTAATCTGATGCTGTAGCTTAAAGCTCTTAGGAAGGGGAATCCACAAGGGAAGGTCATGAGTAGGGTGAAATCCACATACATGTGCTTGAATCCCACCAGAATAGGCTGAAACCTTTGTCCACTCTTGTTTCCAACCTTGGTGAGGAGGATACCCCACAGAAGCTGGAGCCAACACATACTGGGCCTACAAACCAGAGAAGCTCAAATGGAATCCAGGTGTCAATAGAGACGCTGCAGGCCTGCTCGCGCTTCACACCAAACATATCAGCAACCACCTTTATGCACTCAAATAACTTGCTTCCCTTCCATTTTTCACATTTCACAGAAATCTCCCTTGTGGCCCACCCAAAGCTGAAATATATTTAAAAAATAGAAATCTAGAATGCTTAGTACAAATTAACACATCTTGTCAAATTAACACATTATAAAGCTATCAAATCTTATTTAATACTTTTTATTTGAAATGATCAACCATCAGTACCACTTTCTAGATACCTTGTGTACATTCAAAAAGAATGACATAGAAATTTACTGAATATAACTATCAGTAGAAGCAAAAATATAGATACACAAAAACATAAATCTTCACATGATTCTTCCCTCAGACTATTTTTTCCCTAGTTCATTTTATCCTATTGTCACATACTTTCTTTGGGAAATCTTTTCCTCAATTTTTTGTTTTGAAAATTTTCAAACCCACAGAATAGTAGAAAGAATAGTGCAATGAACACAGGTATTCCTTTTACCAAATTTATACTTGGCACTCTCCTTTAATCATGCTTTCTTAATTGTATACCTCTCATGACACACACATACTTTCTTGTGCTTGATTTGAGACATGAATTTCTAAGCATCATGATACTTCACCTTAAGTACTTCACCATGTATCTCATAAGAGGAAAAGACATTCTCTTATAATTGAATTGTCTTATCTGTATGCTTTATAAAAGTAGTAATCCGTATTCTAAATCTATAATTATAATTGTCACCCACTTGAAATTTAACATTATCTGTTACTTTTATTTAATGTTGAATCCTTACTAAATACTGCCCAATTATTCCTAAATGTCTTCTATGGCTTTATTTCATCTACTTTTTTTCCTGGTCTAATAGCCTGTCACAGATCATGCATTTCACTTAATCAATATGTGACTTTGGTCTTTTTTAATATAGAATTTTTGTCCTGCATTTTTAAAATTCTGTCATGCAAATTTTTAAGAGTGAAAGCCAGTTTTTTCTTTTTTTCCAGATCTCTCAGTTTGAGTTTGTCTGATATTTGCATTATTTGGGAAAGTACATTATAAGGAGATATTTTTATATGCTGTGAGACTTGAGACAAATTGAATTTTTGCTGATGCCCAATACATACATATCTTGGAAAATGTCTGTCTTAGTCCTTTAGCTATATTTTATTTTTCCCTCTAATACCAGGTTTGCATATGATGACAAAAGAATATTTCTGGCTTTTAGCTATATTGAAAGGTAATTACACTTATATTTCTATGGTTACCAGGACTTTGATGGGTAATATCACTGTTGAGGGATGGCCTTTCCTCAAGTATGTCATATCCTTTAGTAGTCACATTGTATTCAGGAATGGGATGCCTAAAAACAGAAGTATGTCTATGCTTACATTTAGATTTATTGCCTATTATAAGTAAAAAATGAGTAATAAAATCCATCAATTCTACTTAACAGATAAGGCAACTAAACTGTAATAAGGTTAAATGCTGTGCAAAAAGAAACATTATTTAAAAAGGAATAAAATATTTAGCATAATTTCTTATTGAAGTATGGTTTGATTTATGTTAGTTCAGATGTACAGCAAACTGGTTCAGTATTTTTGCTGTTTATACTCCATTACAGGTTACTACAAGATAATGGCTATAATTCCCTGTGCTATACAGTATATCCTTGTTCCTTATCTACTTTATACATAGTAGTTACAAGTTTGTTTTCTGTATCTGAGTCTGTTTTTGGCTTGCATATATATTCTTTTTTGTTATTTTTTAGGTTCCACATTGAAATATCATTAGCATCATCTTTCATAATATGGGTTTTAATTGTATGTTTTAAAGTTTCTAATTTTTGTCTCAAAATGAAATGTGGATGTTAAAGTTTATGAAATAAAAATTAGTGTGAGGTTACATAAGTGGAATCAAGTGAAAATTAAGCAGCAATATTTGTTTTACTATTGCTATATCATCTATTAGGAGGGCCTGGGAGTGAAAAGGAAGGAGTGGTGTTTTTAAAAAAAAATTAATAATACATCCATATTATATATGTGGATATTGATAGAAAAGGATATTGTAGATTTAGAATTTTTAAAATCTATCAGTGAACACACAGTAAAGAAATCTATCAATTTGGGTAGATAGTAAATGTTTTGACTTTTAAGAAGATACCTTGTTTGCAAAGTGGGGAAGACCCTGTTCTACATTAATTTTCAAAGGATCAGATATTTTGCTTTATTTCATTTTAAAGCTGTTTGTTTTTTAATAGGTAATATATATGAATATCCTTAAAAATCCCCAAAGTAAAATGTGATATTCTTTTCAAATCCTGTTTCCCAGCCACCTCCTTCTCTTAGAAGCAACCATACACCTGTTTTTTATACATCATTCCAGAGATAGTTCTAAGTGTTTGCAATCACATATACCTACACCAAGTGAAATATTTGGATCTGACATAAAAAGGAGACCCAGGATTCTCTTCTCGTGTCTGCTGGTGCCTATCTTGATTGGTCACCTCTGTCCTGACTCATATCCACTAAGCTTCACCTATAATTTTAACTGAAGTTTGTAGGGTATTTTCTGTGAAATCTTCAATTCACTTCAATCTAGTAACAACTTGCTTCAAGAATACTGTATCTCCTCAGTTTTGACCTTCTGGGTGTACCACTTATTTAGAGAAATAAGCTCAGCAGCAAGAGGACTTACTTTTTTTCATTGTTAGTGCTGACAGAACTCTATTAATATGCCTTCACTTGTGCATTAAGATTATTGTAACCTTGTTTGTACCCTAGACTGATAAGGTCTAGAGAAAGCTGGTTCACACATTTGTTCTTCCTGGAATCAAAAGCTTTCAAAAAACAAGAAAATTTGTTTCTTGTGAAACTGTCATCTTAAATATTATTGAAACATGCTAGCAAGTCTCACACAAACTATTACTCTAGTTCAAAGAGAACAAGTAATTTTCATCTATAAAATCTTAATGGGAGCATCATTTGACCATTTTCGTGACAAACCTACCTTAGTAAAATTATGACACAAAAGCAGCACTTGATCCTTGAGAAGGAGCAGGGCTTCATGAATATTGTATCTATTAGCTTCGCTAGTGTCGTAATTTTTCTTCTCAGTTTATATGAAACAATCGAAACATCTGATACTGATCCAGTACACCTGAAATGTATAGCATAGAGAGAATGGCCATGTAACACTTAAACAATTAAAATGTATGTAAAGTGACTTTTTTTACTCATTGCTTTTTTTCAACTAAAATTGCTTCATGTAGCAAAAAAACTTAATACTTTCTTTTTATCATATACATACACAGACTTTACTTGTCACATGCATTTTCATAAAATACTGTAAATCGACTTTAACTGGATAGGGGTCTATGTAAAATATCTATACATCTTTTCTAGGTCAGAAAGAAAAAAAGTGCTATACCAAGGAATTTTGACTACAGATATTATGGAAATGGGTATGGGATTTGACTGTCTATTAGCTGTGTAGTCAGGACACACCCATGAAATGAAGAATTATGGGGTCTTCAACTGACCATCTAAAGGAAATGCAAGTCTACTCTGAAAAGACAGAGCCTTATGCTAGGCCTGTCAGGATTCCTAAAATTAAACTCCAGTTAGCATGAATGTATAATACAGAATTAAAAGTCCTACCAGCTAAACGCTCTCTAAGTAAAAGCAGCATTTATAGCTAGATTATAACTATATAAATTTGTTTTATTGCCAAATGTTTGCTTAGGTTATTTAAACCAGGCTGGAGTATTGAATTCCAGCTTTCTTCTCCTTTGTGTGTCTGCCTCTTTTGGAGTTGGGGGTTGAATTTTTTTTTCAGCTATTATGATTTGCATTTCTAATTTTCTTCTGTTACAGCTTTATATGAAATTTGTTTTGTTCTGTTCAAGCATTTTGTGTACTAGATGGTGAGCTCAGGAGTGCCCTCTTCTGACAAGGTAGTGAACTTACGATAATCCTCTTTTCTCACCACCACCAATCAGAACATGTCTTTTTAAAATTGTAATTTCTTCATGATTGTTAATTTTCTCTTTTTTTCCTTTTGTGCTTTGCGACCATATCCCAAGAACACCCCTCCCTATGTATTTATCGGATTCTCTCCCAGAAGCAATTTTACTTCCACTCTGTTCTATCTAGTCCTTGTTTTCAACTCTCAGTCTTATAGCTGGTGTTAATGACCAACCAAGCTGTGAGCCTGTTTAGTATTCTGGCATTTACTGTTGACTTTTTTTCCATAGGCTTTCTTTCTCTATCTCCTCTACCCTCTCCATGCTTTATCTGTGTCTTCCAGACTACTCTCCTCTTTTCATTGTGGTTTTAAAGTCCTTGTTCCTTACTTTCTACTTTCACAGATTTGCAACAACAGGGGGAGCTCCAGTAAAATTTGGTTATTTTTCTACTAAAAGGTCGTTTGATATCTGTGATCTCCATCTTAAAGAAATACTAATGGTAAATTTTATATAATGAGTTTTTTTGAGTTCTCTGTGGTAAAAACCTTAGGGTTTACTTTTGAGGGTTGCCTTCGAAACTGTTAGGGCTGTCTCTTATGAAAAGCATTTATACGTATCTGACACTTTTGTTACTATTTTAGGTAAGTATATCCACTGTTTATGACATTCCATTCTTTTTTTAGCATATTTGAAGACTTCATGTCACTCCAGTCCTAAATTTTGCCTCCACAGAGAGTCATTTTCATGAGCTCACAAACTATCTACTATGAAAAACAGAAGAAAATTTTCCATTTTACACATGGTTCCCAAGGCTTCAGTTGCACTGTTCTCTGGAGTTGTTGTGCTCTAATGTATTATGTACCATCTCTACCTTTCCTCCTCCCATTCTCTTGAATTTATTCCATTTTAGTCAGCAGTTCCCCTATTTAATTGTTTAATGTGAAAACGATTAACTTAGAAGTATTTTGACCTTGATAACTGCAATAAGAGAGTTGATCACTCACTCTTCCTATACTTTCTTCACATGGTCTCTGAAGTGGCATAACTACCTCTTTCTTCCCTACTTTATTGACTGCAAGTCTTCAGTTTCCTTTGGTGAATCCTTCATTTGTTCTGACTGCTATTTGCTAGGGTGTTTTCAAATTAAAATCTTAGACATTGTCCCTTTTCCTTGTTTATTGTCTCTCCAAATGGCCACAGAGAATGGAGTTATATAAAGGCTAGTTAATGGAGATCTGGCAGAGATAACAAAGAAAGATCTGATATCATATGAGGGAAAGTAGTATCTGAATGAGAAGTATGTCAATAATGTCAAATGATACAGAACAGATAAATAGAATGAAAACTGAAGATATTCTATTGAATTTATTAATAAAGAGATCGTTAGTAAACTATAGATAAATCCATTTCAGATGCCAAAGTGTAGTAGACTGTGGAGTAAGAAGGATGTGAGGAAATGAAGGCAGGAAGATATTTCATAAGGCTTGGTTACAAAAAGCACCTAGGAACCAGAGAGAATGAAAAATAGAGATACAGATACAGACTGATCTAAAGGCAGAAAGACAGAAGAGAGGTGCTATAGACTGAATATTTATGTCCCCCATAATTCATCTGTTCAAATGCTACCCCCCAATGTTATGATACTAAGAAGGGGAGCCTTGAAAGGTGATTAGGACAAAAGCCTCCATTAATGGGATTAGTGCCTTTTTAAGAGACCCCAGAGATCTCCCTCACCCCGCTTGCAATGTGAGGACACAGTAAGAAGGTGGCTGTCAGTGAGGAACAAATGTTTGTTGTTTAACTCACCCAGTCTATGCAAATTTTGTTTACAAAATTTGTTACAATAGACTGAATAGACCTGGAGGAGGGAAGATTTTCCCCAAGATGAAAGGATTTAGAGAATCTGTTTACATGCAAGCAGTTAGAAAATTCCATTTGGGGTGGAATATGTAGAATACACCATGGAAACTTTAGAAAAGTGGAAGGAAATATATTCCAGAACCCAGAGGGAACAAGTTGGCTTAGCTGGGATGAGCAAAGGAGCAAACTGAAGATGGGTCCAGGTGCCAGTAGATAGGTAAGTTTGTTAGCAGAACATTAATAAATTTCTCAAGTCATAGCTTCCAGTTCTATTTTATCTAGTATGAGATGATAATATTGCATTAATACCTCTCAGGATTATTCTGTTTATCTTAATTTCCAGAAAATATATATTTCTTTATTACATAGTAAGGGACATATGGGAGGATCATGATAAGTATATTGCCAAAGTGGATTATATTTTTGTCAAAAAATCAGTATCACATGGATAAGTGTGCAGACACTAGAACAAGGCTGCTAGGAATGAAATATTAGCCACCTGTCAAACCAATTAGGTGATCTTAGGCAACTTGCTTAATCTCTCTGGGGTTAATTTCATCACATGTAAAATTAAAATAAGAGTCCTATGGAGTAGGCATTATCATGATTATGAAGTGAATTATCATTTGTACAACTTCTGTTTAGAAGAGTGTTTGGCAAATAGTAAGTACTTATGTGTTAGTTAAAATTAATTGCAGATATCAGCTAAATGATGGATGGAAAGTAGAAAGACCCTGAGCCCATCTTTTAGAGGTGCACCAAAGTCACAACTATTTGCAGAACAAACATTGATGAAAATGACCAGAACCTACTAGAAAACATCTTCTACAACTAAAGACATAAGAAGGAACCACAAAAAGACGAGTAGGAGGGATAGACTCACAATACAGTCAAGACGCGTACTTCCAGGTAGGTGACACACAAACTAGAGAAAAATTACATTGCAGATGTTCTCCCACAGGAGAGGTCTGAGCCCCAGATTGGGCTCCCCCAGCCCAGGGGTCATACACTAGGAAAATGGGCCCCAAGACATTTTGGGCTTTGAAGGCCAGTGGGGCTTAATTTCAGGAGTCCTACAGGACTAAGGAAAATAGACTTCACTCTTAAAGGGCACACACAAAATTTCACACAATCTAAGAGGGCAAAAGCAATAATTTGACAGGAGCCTGGGCCAAACCTACCTGCTGGAATTAGTTTGCCAGACAGGCAGGGGACAGTTGTAGTTCACCCTGGAGACACAGACACTGGCAGCAGCCATTCTTGGGAGATCCTTCTACCATGTAGATGCTTGTGTTTCTTCCCTCTAGCTCTTTAGCAGCAAGACCTGGCTCCTCCTGATAGCCTGTAGGTGCCAGTGCTGGGACATCTCAGGCCAGGTAACTAACTGGGTGGGGACACAGCCACATCTGTCAGCAAACAGGCTGCTACAGGCCTCCTGAGTCCATAGCCATCTCTGACTGTGGCCCTGCATTCTAGAAGCCTGCTCTGGCCTCTGGACCAGCCTCACCCACCAGGGAGCAGACACCAGATGAAAGGAAAAACACAATTTTGCAGCTTATAGACTCAGCCTGTCCAAGCACGCTGCCCTGGGACCAGCTGGACCCTGGCCTTGCCTACTATCAGGCAGACCAACACAAGCTTTGGGACACCCCCGAGCCTGTACCCACTTGTGTCAGGAAGCAGTACCCCCGCCCCCCACCAATAACCTTACATGAGCTCTCAAACCCCTCAGCCTTACAATCAGACTCCACAACCCAGCTTGGCCTGCCAGTAGTCTGCATTAACCTGAAGACCTGGCTTCAGCCACCAATTGGGGAGCAACCATCCCAAAGTGTTCTAGACCCTGACTTTACCCACCAGGGATCCAACACTAGCATAGGGCCCCCTAATATGAAGGATAAAAGACCCTGGGGTTCTGCAGTTAGAAACCTTGTGACACAGCCCTGCCAACCAGCAGCGTCTGCATAAGGCAGGACCTGGAAACAAACCAGACCAGAAGCCAACCAAGCCTACAAGACCAGCCAAGTAGTCCACCCACCACAACAGGAAGACCCACAAACCCCTCATAGAGGGAACTGCTAGAGCATATAGCTTGGGTGATAAGAGGGTCATGCACTGCCGGGATACACAGGATGTCTCCTACAGAAGGCCACTTCTCTAAGGTCAGGTAGTGTAACTAACCTACCACATACATAAAAATACAAACAAATCAGGTGACAGAGGAACATATTCCAGATGAAGGAATAAGATAAAACCACAGAGGAAAAACTAAGTGAAGTGAAAATAGTCTACCCAAGAAAGTTCAGGGCAGTGATTGTAAAGATGACAAAAGAACTCAGGACAAGAATGGATACACAGAGTGAGAAGTTAGAAGTTTTTAACAGTTAGGAAATATAAAGAACAATGAAACAAAAATGAAAAACACTTAAAGTAATCAATAGTAGATTAATTGATACAAAGGAATGGATCAGCAAGCTAGAAGACAGTAGTGGAAATCACTGATGCTGAACAGAAAAACAATGAAATGAGGACAGTTTGAAGCCTCTGGGACAACATCAAGCACACTGATAGCAACATTATAGGGTCCCAGAAGGATGAGCGAGAAAGAGGATGGGAATATATTTGAAGATATAATAGCTGGAAACTCCCCTAACCGGGAGAAGCAAACAGTCATCCAGGTGCAGGAAGCACAGAAAGTCCCATACAGGATTAACCCAAAGAGGAACACACCAAGATACATTGTAGTTAAAATGGCATAAATGAAAGATACACAGAGAGTAAAGGCAGTAAGGGAAAAATAACAATGTACAAGGGAGCTCCCATAAGGTTATCAGCTGACTTTTCAGCAGAAACTCTGAAGGCCAGAAGGGAGTGGCATGATATACAGTGATTAATCTACATGCAAGGACATTCTACCCAGCAGTGCTTTTCATTCATATTTGATAGAGCAAGCAAAAGTTAAAAGAATTCAGCAATATCAAAACACCTTTATAATAAATGTTATGGGAACTTCTCTAAGTGAAAAAGAAAGGCCGTAACTGGAAACATGAAAATTATAAAATGGAAAAGCTCACTGATAAAGGCAAACATACAGTAGAGGCAGGAAATGATCCACGCAGAAAGCTGGTATGAAGGTTAAAAGACAAAAGTAGTAAAATTATCTGCATCCAAAATAAGCAGTTAAAAGATACACAAAACAGATTCAAATATATCAAAAATAGTACTCATGAGGGGAGGAGAGTACAAATGCAGGGTTGTTAAATTTCATTTGATATTAAGAGATCAACAACTTACAACATAGATATAGAGAGATGCTATACAAACCTCAGTGTAACCACAAGCCAAAAATCTGTAATAGCTATACACACACAAATAAAATGGAATCCAAACATAATACTAAGATAGTCATTAAATCACAAGAGAACAAAAGGGGGAAAAAGGCCTACAAAATAACCCCAAACAATTAAGTGGCAATAAGAACATATCAGTAATTACTTTAAATGTAAATGGAATAAATGCTCAATAAAAGACAGAGTGACTGAATGAATACCAAAACAAGACCCATATACATGCTGCCTACAAGAGGCTCACTTCAGATCTAAAGACACACAAAGACTGAAACTGAGAGGATGGAAAAATGATATTCCACAAAGATGGAAATCTAAAGAAAGCCAGGGTAGCAATATTTTATCAGACAGACTTGAAATAAAGAATTGAAAATAAAAAGATAAAGAAAGACACTAGGTAATGATCAATGGATCAACCCAGCAAGAAGAAATAACAATTAGAAATATATATGCACTCAGCATAGGAGCACCTAAACATGTAAAGCAAATATTAACAGGTAAAAAGGAAGAAATTGATAGTAACTCAATAATAGTAGGGGACTTTAACACCCTACTTATATTAAAGGACAAATCATCCAGACAGAAAATCAGTAAAGGAACGCTGGCTTTAAATGACACTAATTAGACTAGAAAGACTTAATTGATACATATATATTCCCTTTGAAAGCACAATATATACATTCTTTTCAAGTGCACATGGAATATTCTCCAGAATAGATGATATATACTAGGCCACAAAACAAGCCTTGGTAAACTTAAGAACACTGAAATCATAGCAAATAAGCATTTATTCTGAACACAATGGTATGAGACTAGAACTCAACTATAAGAAAAAAATTACAAAACAAACAAAAAAACAACAGGAAGCTAAACAACATGCGACTAAATAACCAATGGATCTCTGAATAATAGAGGAAATCAAAAAATACCTGGAGACAAAGGAAAATGAAGAGACAATGATCTAAAACCTCTGGAATGCAGCACACACAGTTCTAAGAGATAAGTTTATAGTGATATAAGCTTACCTCAGGGAAGAAAAATATTACCAACAACCTAACCTCACACCTAAAGGAATTAGAGAAAGAAACTTACAGCTAAAGGAACTAGAGAAAGAAACAAACCCAAAATTAATAGATGAAAATAAATCATAAAGCTCAGAGCATAAATAAATGAAATAGAGACTAAAAAACAATAGAAAAGATGAATAAAACTAAAATATGATTCTTTAAAAAGATAAGCAAAATTGATAAACTTTTAGTCAGACTCAGGAAAAAAAAAGGACAGGGCCCCAAAAAAGGAAGAGTTACAACCAACACCACAGAAATACAAAGGATCATGAGACTACTATGAACAACTCTATGCCAATAAAATGGACAACCTAGAATAAATGGGCAAATTCTTAGAAAGGTACAAATCTCCCAAGACTGAATCAGGAAGAAATAGAAGATAAGAACAAACTACAAGTAATGAAATTGAAATTTAAGATATGAACAGAGAAACAACTAGTAACGAAATTGAAATTTAAAATCTGCCAGCAAAGTCTAGGACCAGATGGCTTCACAGGCGAATTTTACCTATCATTTAAAGAAGAGTTAATACCTGTTCTTCTCAAACTATTCCAAATTGCAGAGGAAGGAATCCTTCTAAAACCATTCCACAATCCAGCATCATCTGGATGCCAAACACAGACAAAGATATCCCCCACCCCTCAACCACCCCCCCCACACACACACACACACTCACTCACTCACTCACTCTGTAGGCCAATATCACTGGTGAACACAGATGCAAAAGTCCTCAACAAAATACTACCAGACTCCAACAACACATTAAAAGGATCATATGCCATGATCAAGTAAAATTTATCCCAGGGATGCAATAATTTTTTCAGTATTTCAAATACCACTGTGATGCACTACATTAGAAATTGTAGAATAAAAACCCGTAGTTGAAGAAAAAGCTGCTGCTGCCAGATTCAACATCCATTTATGATAAAAATCTCCAGAAAGTGAGCATAGAGGGATAACATAATAAAGGCCATATATGAGAAAGCCACAGCAAACATAATACTGAACTGTGAAAAGCTGAAAGCATTTCTCTAATACTGGGAACAAGACAAGGATGCCAATTCTTGCCACTTTTTTTTAATACACTATTGGAAGTCCTAGAGCAATCAGAAAAAAGTAAATAAATCCAAATTGAAAAGGAAGAAGTAAAACTGTCACTGTTTGCAGACGACATGATAGTATACATAGAAAATCCTAAAGACACTACCAGAAAACTACTAGAGCTTATCAATAAATTTGGTAAGGTCACAGGATATAAAATTAATATACAGAAATTTGTTACACTAACAATGGACTATCAGAAACAGAAATTAAAAACAATCCCATATACCATTGCATAAAAAAATACAATACCTAGGAATAAAACTACCTAAGGAAGTAAAAAACCTATAAAACATGGATGAAAGAAATTGAAGATGACACAAACAGGTGAAAAGATATACCATATTCTTGGATTGTAAGAACTAATATTGTTAAAATGACTGTACTACCCAAAGTAATGTACAAATTCAATGTAATCTTTATCAAAATGCCAAGGGCATTTTTCACAGAGCTAGAACAAAAATTTTAAACTTGTATGAAAACACAAAAGACCCTGAATAGCCGAAACAATCTTGAGAAAGAAGAATAGAGCTGGAGGAATCATGCTTCCTAACTTCAGACTACACTAAAAAGCTACAGTAATCAAGACACTATGGTCCTGGCACAAAAACAGACACATAGATCAATGGAACAGGATAGAGCACCCAGAAATAAATCCACACACTTATGGTCAATTAATCTACAACAAAGGAGGCAAGAATATACATTGGGGAAAAAGTCTCTTCAATAAGTGGTGGTAGGAAAACTGGACAGCTACATGTAAAAGAATGAAATTAGAACATTCTCTAACATCATATACAAAGATAAACTCTAAAGGGGTTAATGACCAAAATGTAAGACCAGAAACCATAAAACTCCTAGAGGAAAACATAGGCAGAACACTCTTTGATATAAATTATAGCTTTTTTGGGAGGAGGGGGGATCTGTCTCCTAAAGCAAGGGAAATAAAAGCAAAAGTAAATGGGACCTCATTAAACTTAAAAATGTTCAATATAGCTATTTTCAGGGAAATGCAAATCAAAACCACAATGAGGTATTACCTCTCAGGAACCTGTCAGAATGGCTATCATCAAAAAGAATACAAATAACAAATGTTGGTGAGAATGTATAGCAAAGGGAATCCTTGTACACTATTGGTGAAAATGTAAATTAGTGCAGCCACTGTGGAAAATAATAGGGAAATTTCTCAGGATGTAAAAATAGAAATAACAAACAACCCAGCAGTTCTACTCCTGGGTATATATCTTAAACAAACAAAAGACACTAATTTGAAAAGATACATGCACTCCAATATTCATAGCAGCATTATTTACAATTGCTAAACTATCAAAGTAACCTAAATGTCCATCAACAGATGAATGGAGTTAACAGATAATTTAAGTTAGAGAAAGACAAATACTGTATGAGCATAAATCCTTTCAAGTACATTGCTACATGTAATTGAAAATTATTCTAAGTGTTGTGCTGAAAACCTCTCAGATTTTCTATTTTGATCTACTATGGGTCCTTCTAAGTTACTAAGAAAGACTGTAGAGGGGGCAGAGTAGAGAGACTCACAGCTCGCCCTCTTCCACAAATACACCAAGAATTACATCTACAAACCCACTGAGTCACATGGGACACTTAATGAACTCTGGTAGAGTGTCTCTCATTTTGAAATACAGGAGGATTCTCACAAAATCTGATAAGAAAAAAATGGGGAAAGAAAAAATTGGTGTAGGACTGGTCCTGCAGGGAGGGAGCTGCATAGGAAGAAAAGTACCCTCACATGGAGACACTCCCTCTCCAGCCCCATCTAGGGAGGTCAGTGAGGACAGAAGTGGAGCTTCCAAGGCTCAGAGGAGAAAGCAATAACCACTGCCCACCACACAGAGACAGTCTCAGGGGATTGGAGGGCAGTGTGAGTTCTAGCTGGGGATGTGGGCAGGACAGCCTCAGATCCCCATAAAAAAAACACTGTTGGGGTGTGTGTGTGTGGGAGAGGGGCTCAGTGCAGACGCACTTGGCTCCATTGTTGGTGTATTCTCCCTACAAGAGAAGTGGGACTCGGTCATAGCCATCACTGCTGTGAGGAGGCAGGGCTGAAGACTGAATTTATACCCTGTGGCCATGCAACTTCAAGGGAGGGACTGAGATTTGTTTATAGACCAGGCAGAGAGGGTGGATTTGCTCTCTGGAACCTTTGTGGACCTGTGCCTCTAGGACTAACAGGCAGTGAGCAGAGTTCTGACTCATGAAGGGGGCAAGTATGGGTGTTTACAACAAGCCAGTGTACCATACTATATGTGGATGTGGGGCTGGGGTCTGCACCAAACTGTGGCACACTACAGATTCAAGTGTGTGACTGCACACTTGCTATGGCAGGTCCTAGCACCTGACACTGGTGGATCTGCACTGGTGGTTCCTGGGGCCCAGAACCTTGGGGTATCAGAACAGGTGGCCAACATTTCGACAGCTAAGGTGGGGACAAAGGCAGTGTTAACAAAGGGTATTTTGTAAGTCCGCATAACAGGTGATAGACACCACCACAGAGGGCACTTCTCAGTGGACATTTCCTGCCTACACTTCTTCCCAGCTGAAGCAGTCCAACACTGCCTACTACACATCACAGCTCAGAAATGGGTCTAGAAGCCTCTATTCCAGCAACAAGGGAGCAGACCAGGCCTTTGTCAAGGCTGTGACAACTACAGAACAAAAAAAGAGGCCTGGCTCAACAACGATCAAGGCAGGCTCTGAACACTACACCAACCACACCCCCCAATCAAAGGGATAACAGCCAACTCTCAGAGACGACGTGGCAACCATCCATACTAAGAACAGCCGTTGCAACAAAACTATTAGATGCCCACAATCTACACAGGATCTCTCCCATTTTAAATAAAAACAAAAAGTAAAACAGCACTTCAAGAACAAAGTAGATAACTGATACTCCTAAATCCAGAGAGATGAAAGTAAAACGAACAGAGGAACTACTCCGAATTAAAAGAACAAGAGAAATCCTCTGAAAGAATGATTAATGAAATAGACCTTGATAGTCTACTAGATCGTGACTTCAAGAAGGGAATGATCAATGCAATGAAGGAACTAAAAGAGACTATGAATAGAGACAGAATACTTTAAAAAGGAAATTGAAACTACACAGAAGAGCCAATTAAAAACAGAAAACTCAATTGCTGAGATAAGAGCCGAGATAAAGGCAGTCAAAAGCAGACTGGATAATGCAGAGGAACAAATAAGTGACTTAGAAGACAGGATAACAGAAGTTACCCATTCAGAATAGCAGACAGAAAAGCAAATAAAAACCAATTTAAGCGATATAATGGACCTATGGGATAATACAAAGCATGCCAACCTATGCAAAATAGGAATCCCAGAAGGAGAAGAAAGAGAAAAGAGGATTGAAAAGGTATTTGAAGAAATCATGACAGAAAACTTTTCAAACCTAAAGAAGGAAAGAACCCAAACAGACCTACACCAAGACATATTATAATTAAGATGGCTAACGTTAAAAAAAGGATTGTAAAGGCAGCAAGAGATAAAACAAAGAGTTAATTACAAGGGAAGCCCCATAAGGCTTTCAGCTGATGTCTCTACACAAACACTGCTGGCTAGAAGGGAGTGACAAGATAATGTTCAAAGTCCTGAATGAGAAAAACCTGCAACCTAGAATATTCTATCTGGTAAGACTATCCTGTAGAGTAGAAAAAGAGATAAATAACTTCACAGACAGACAAGCAAAAACTAAAAGCATTCAGCAATACTAAACCTATGCTAAAAGAAATATTGGAAGGTCTACTCTAAATAGAAAAGAAACAGGAAGCTATTGAAATGAGAAAATCATAATTGGAAATGCAATAACTACAGTAAATTGCAAGAGAATAAACATGAATATTAAAAAATAAAGAAAAATAATATCAAGATCATAAAGGGTGGGCGAGGGGAGCAAGAAAATACAGATTTTTTTTCTCTCTTCCCCCACCTTTTTTCCTTCATTCTTTTTAAGATGTGTTTGAGCCCACATGGCTAACAGTCTAAAGGAAACAGATATAGTAAGGGGTTAGCATACTTGAAAAACAGGATAACCACAAATCAAAAGCATACAATAAAATCACAAAAACCAAAAAGAAACCAAGCTAATACAAAAGAAAAATATCAAACCACAAAAAAAAAAAGAAAAACAAAAAGACAGGAACAAAGAAGAAATACAAAATCAACTGGAAAACAAAGTTCACAATGACTATAAACACATATCTATCAATAATTACTATAAATGTCAATGGACTAAATGCTCCATTCAAAAGACACAGAGGGGCAGATCGGATAATGAAACAAAAACCTACAATATGCTGCCTACAAGATACCCACTTTAGAGTGAAGGACACACATAGATTGAAAGTGAGAGGATGGAAAAAGATATTTAAGCAAATGGAAATGACAAGAAAGCAGGAGTAGCAAAACTCGTATCAGGTAAAGCATACTTTAAAACAAAAGAGATAAGGAAGGACACTATGTAGTAATCAAAGGAGCAATACAAGATGAAGATATTACACTTGTTAACATGTGCACCCAATATAGGAGCACCTAAATATATAAAATAAATCCTAATAGACATAAAGGGAGAAATTGATGGGAATACAATAATAGGAGACATTAAGACCCCACTAACATCACTGGACAGGTCTTCCAGACAGAAAATCAATAAGGCAATGGACATACTAAATGACACAATAGAACAGTTGGACTCGTTTGATATTTTTAGGATATTACATCCCCCCAAAACAGACTATACATTCTTTTCAGGTGCTCATAGAACATTCTATAGAACAGACCACATACTCAGGCACAAAAGAAGCATCAACAAATTTAAGAGGATAGAAATTATTCCAAGCATCTTCTCTGATCACAATGGCATGAAACTAGAAATCAACCACAGAAAAACAGATGAGAAAAAGATGACAGCATGGAGACTAAACATCATCAATGATGAAATCAAAGAAGAAATTAGAAAATACCTGGAGACAAATGACAATGAAAACACAACCACACAAAATCTATGGGATGTAGCAAAAGCAGTCCTAAGAAGGAAGTTCATAGTGATACAGGCCTTCCTCAAAAAAGAGCAATCTCAAATAAACAACCAGACCTACCACCTAAAAGAATTAGAAGAAAGAAGAGCAAACAAAACCCTAAGTCAGCAGAAGGAAAAAAATAATAAAGGTCATGGAGTAAAAAATTTAATAGAGATTAAAAAAAAAACAGAAAAAAAAATCAGTCAAACCAAGAGCTGATTTTTTCAAAGACTAAACAAAATTGACAAATCTCTGGCCAGGCTCACCAAGAAGAAAGGCGCACACAAATAAAATAAGAAGTGAAAATGGAGAGATTACAGCCAACACCACAGAAATACAAAAATTCCTAAGAATATTATGAACAACTGTATGGCAATAAATTGGACAACTCAGAAGAAATGGACAAGTTTCTAGAAACATACAGTCCACCAAAACTGAATCAAGGGGAAATGGATTACTTCAACAGACCAATCACTAGAAGTAAAATAGAATCAGCAATAAAAAACCTCCCTGGAAACAAAAGTCCAGTGACCAGACGGCTTCACTGGGGAATTCAATCAAACATACAAAGAAGAGCTCATACCAGTTTTTCTCAAACTCTGCCAAAAGACTGAAGAGGAGGGAATACTCCCAAACTCATTCTATGAAGCCACCATCACCCTGATACCAAAGCCAGACAAAGACACTACCAAAAAAGAAACCTATAGGCCAATTACCATTGATGAACATGCAAAAATCCTCAACAAAATATTAGCAAACAGAATCCAACAACACATAAAGAAAATCATACACCATGATCAAGTTGGATTCATCCAGGGACACAAGGATTGTTCAACATACACAAATCAATAAGCGTGATACACCACATCAACAAGAGAAAGGCCAAAAATTACATGATCATCTCAATAGATGCAGAAAAAGCATTGGATAAAATTCAATACTCATTTATGATAAAAACTCTTACTAAAGTGGGTATAGAGAGAACATATCTCAACATAATAAAACCTAATTATGACAAACCTACAGCCAGCATAATATACTCAACAGTGAGAAACTGAAAGCCTTTCTGCTAAAATCTCAAACAAGACAAGAATGTCCACTCTCACCACTTCTATTTCAACATAGTATTGGAAGTCCTAGCCATACCAATTAGACAAGAAAAAGAAAGAAAAGGGACCCAAATTGGAAGAGGTAAAATTGTCATTATATGCAGATGACATGATACTATATATATAAAACCCTAAAGGCTCCACACAAAAACTATTAGCGCTAATAAAATAATTCAACAAGGTAGCAGGATACAAGATTAACATACAGAAACCAGTGGTATTTCTTTACACTAACAATGAAATATCAGGTAAGAAATGTAAAGAAACAATCTCTTTTAAAATTGTATCAAAAACAATACTTAGGAATAAATCTGACCAAGGAAGTGAAAGACATATGCAGATAACTAGAAACATTTGCTAAGGAAATTAAAGATGACTTAAAGAAATGGAAAGATATCCCATGTTCTTGGATTGAAAGAATTAATACTGTTAAAATGGCCATACTACCCAAAGCAACCTACAAATTTAATGTGATCTCATATCAAATTACCCAGGACATTTTTCACAGAATTAGAACAAATAATCCTAAAATTTATATGGAATCACAAAAGACCCAGAATTGCCAAAACACTACTGAAGAAAAACAATGAAGCTGGAGGAGTAACACTCCCAGATTTCAGACAATACTACAGAACTACAGTAATCAAAACAGCATGACATTGGTTAAAAAAAAAAAAGACGGACATATGAATCAATGGAACACAATAGAGAGCCCAGAAATAAACCCACAAACTTTTGGTCAATTAATCTTTCACAAAGGAGGCAAGAACATAGAATGGAGTAAAGACAGTCTCTTCAGCAAGTGGTTTTGGGAAAACTGGACAGCCGCATATAAGTCAATGAAGTTAGAATACTCTTGCACACCATACACAAAAATAAACTCAAAATGGCTTAAAGACTGAAACATAAAACAAGACACTTATAACCCTCCTAGAAGAAAATACGGGCAAAACATTATCTAACATAAATCTCAGCAATATTCTCCTGGGGCAATCAACCAAATAAACAGAAATAAAAGCAAAAATAAATAAATAAATGGGACCTAATTAAACTTATAAGCTTTTGCACAGCAAAAGAAATGATAAGCAAAACAAAAAGACAACTTACAGAATGGGAGAAAATATTTTCAAAAGATGAGACTGACAAGGGATTAATATCCAGAATATATAAACAGCTCGTATAACTTAGTAAGAAAAAAACCAAACAGCCCAATCCAAAAATGGGCAGAAGACCTAAACAAGCAATTCTCGAATGAAGATACAAATGGCCAACAGGCACATGAAAAAATGCTTAGTATCACTAATTATCAGAGAAATGCAAGTCAAAACTACAATGAGCTACCACCTCACACCAATCAGAATGGCCATCATTCAAAAGTCCACAGATGATAAATGCTGGAGAGGATGTGGAGAAAAGCGAACCCTCCTACACTGTTGGTTGGAATGTAGTTTGGTGCAGCCATTATGGAAAACAGTATGGAGATTCCTCAAAAACAAAAAAAAAAAACTAAAATAGACTTACCATATTATCTAGTAATCCCACTCCTGGGCATATATCCAGAGGGAACTTTAATTCAAAATGACACATGTGAGATTCCAGTCAAGATGGCAGAGTAATAGGACCACAAATTCGCCGCTCCTCGCAACTACAACAAAACTACAACCAACTGCTGAACAGCCATCAAGAGAAAAAGTGGAGCCTAGCAAAAAAGATCTGCTTCAACTGGAAACAGAGAGAGGGAACCACAGCAGGAAGGTAGGAGGTGTGCACTCACGATATACTAGGACCTGATACCCCCTAGGTAGGCAAACCATAAGCTGAAGAATAATTAAATCATAGAGGCACTCCCACAGGATGACAGTTCTTGACCCTATGTCAAGCTCCCCAGCCCATGGTTCTGGCAGTGGGTGAAGGAGACCCCAGGACATCTGGTTTTGAAGGCCAGTGGGGCTTAACTTCAGGAGCCCCACAGGGGAGACAGAGACTTAATTCTCTTGGGAAATGTGCATGGGATCTCACATGCACAGGGTCCAGAGGCAGAGACAATAATTTCATAGGAACCTGGGCTAGACGTGCCTGCTGGTTTTGGAAGTTCTCCTGGGGAAATAAGGGACTGCAGCTTCAGTTCACCCAGGGGACATAAAAGCTGGTAGAGGACATTCCAGGGGTGTTCATCTACATGAGCTTTCTTGGATGCCAACATCTTGATTGGATCAGTAGCAACAAGACCCAGCACCATCCAACAGCTGGTAGGCTTAAGGGCTGGGAAGCCTCAGGCTAAACAACCTACTGGGTGGGAACACAGCCTCACTCATCATCAGACTTTCTGAGCAACAAATGCCTCTAGACAGGGCCCTACCCACCAGAGGTCCAGGCCAAGTTTCACCCAGCTGTGGGCAGACACTGACCCCTCCTACCAGAAAACCTACATAAGCCTCTATCCAAGCCTCATCCACCAGGGGGCAGATAGCAGAAATAAGAAGACAGTCCCTAAGCCTGTGGAAGGAATCCTCAAACACAGGCTAGACTCTACACTGGGACACATGGGACATCTCCCACAAAGGGCCACCTCGCAAAGGTCAAGAATCATAACTAACCTATCTAAAAATACAAAGAGAAAGACAGACAAGGTGAGGTGGCAGAGGAATATCCTCTGGGACAAAGCACAAGATAATATCCCAGAAGAAGAAATAATTGCTGAGAAGATAGGCAGTTTATCTGAGAAAGAGTTTAGAATGATGATAATGAAGATGTTCAGAGAGCTCAAGAGGAGTATAGATGCAGAGTCAAGTTTTTAACAAAGAGCTGGAAACTATAAAGAATACTCAGAGTTGAAGAGTAAAATGATTGAAATTAACAACACACTAGAAGGAACCAAGAATAGACTAAATGAGGCAGATGAATGGATTAGTGAGCCAGAGACACATTAGTGGAAATCACTACTGCAGAACAGAAAAAAGAAAAAGGAATGAAAAGAAATGAGGATAATTTAAGACAATATGAAATGCTGTAATACTTGCATTATAGCAGTCCCAGAAAGTGAAGAAAGGACGGACCTGAGAAAATATTTGAAGAAATACTAACTGAAAACTTCCCCAACTTCGAAAACACCCACGTCCAGGAAGCTCAGAGAGTCCCACACAGTATCAACCCAAAGAGGAATACACCAAGGCACATACTAATCAGATTCAGTAAAATTAAGGTTAAGGCGAGAATATTAAAATCAGCAAGATGAGGGACAGGAGAAGATGGCAGAGTAGAAGGGCGCTCGCAGCTCACCCTCTCCCACAAATACACCAAGACCCACATCCACAGACCCACTCAGCCAACCAGAGCACCTGCGGAACTCCGACAGAACATTGCCCTCTTCAAAAGATAAAGACGCCAAAAATCTGGTAGGAGAAAAGGAAAAAAAGAAACAACAAAAGGCATAGCAGCGTGGGACAGGTCCCATGGGGACAGAGCGGCAAAGGAGGACTGGCGCTCGCTCACTGGGTCTCCCCTCTCCAACTGAGAGGCCAGAAGGATGGAGAGGGAGCCTCCGAGGCTCGGATCTGTATAGAGCAGCCCTTGACTGACAGAACTAAGTTAAACGGGCACAGAGCGTCCCCCCGACACCCAGCCTGAGACGCGAGCCGGCAGTGGCGGGCAGGGCCAGGCTGCCCAAGCCGGGCAGAGAACGGGGGCGGATGCACTGAGGCAGCACCGGGAGACTGCAAGAGGCTGTGCACCGTGCTGTGGGTGTACAGGGCAGAACAACCTGGGCCCTCCATAAAACAGCAAGGTTGATGTGCTCTCGGGGGAAGGGTGCATACCCCCATCTCTGAAAACCCGCGGAAACTTTTCAGGGGAAGAGAGGTGGGGCCCAGGCAAAGCCGCCATATTCTCCAGTGCTGAGCACCCAGGCAGAGGCAGGGACGGAACCTGTATCCGCACCGAAGGGCTTAGCAGCCTCAAAGGCCAGACTGAGATGGGCCTACAGCCCGGGACAGATAGGATTCTTCCATCCTGGTCCCTCAGAGAACTTGCTCCGCAAAGACAAACAAGGAGCTGAGCTTTGGCCTGAGCAGGGACAAGGCTGTCCCTCGGTCTTCCCCGAGCCGACATGCGGAGCACGGACCAGGGCGGAGCGTGCAGCCGCACAGAGCAGCTAAGCAACCAGCGCTAGGAGAGGGAGAACGGGCCCCCTCCTACCAGGCAGGAACGCAGCCCGTGACCATGGTGCTGAGAGGGGGCACGACCCGCCCTCCTACCTGGCCAGTCTGCAACATCTGACTGCGGCATCCAGAGGGGCAGTGACCCGCCCGCCCGCAGCAGAGGAGAGCTGCACCTGACGCCGTGTTAGGAGGAGGCACGATCTGCTTGCCGACAGGTGCTGGGAGCAGCACAGGAGAGGGCGCCAACGGAGGGGCTCTGAAAACAGCAAGCTGAGCTTCCAAAACAGGACGAAGACAGAAAGACTTCACATTAAAAGCACACAGACTCCAGGGGACCACCGACAACACCCCCCCCCTTTTTTTTCAAATCTGTTTTAACCTGTTGTATTTTCTATTACTCTCTTAATTTTTACTTCTTAATTCATTTCTATTTCTTTTGGGTTTTGATGTCCTATTATTGATTAGACACAAGTTTCAAATACATCTATTCATCTCCCCCCTTTTTTTTTAAAGGTTTTAAAAGGATGTCTCAACCCGATTAATACTCTGCTTCAACTCGCTCTTCTATTATTCATTATACACTGTTTTCAAACGCTCTTTCTCCCTTCTTTTCAAATTCTTTCTCTCTCTCTCTTATTTTTTTTCTTTTTTTCCTAAGTTCTATTCCTAAACAGGCATTAGATAGATAAAATCCTTAAGGCCCAAAATAGACAACTGATACTCCATAAACCACAGTGCCAGAGAGGTATGAGCAAGATGAAGAAGCAGAGAAACCTTTCCCAATTAAAAGAACAAGAGAAATCCCCTGAAAGAAAGCTCAATGAAATAGACATCGATAGCCTACTAGATCAAGATTTCAAAAAAGGAGTGATCAAATTGCTGAAGGAATTAAAAGAGATAGTGTTTAGAGATATAAAATATGTCAAAAATGAAATTGAAGCTATAAAGAAGAGCCAAGTAGAATGGGTTAACTCATTGACAGAGATGAGGAATGATCTAATAGCTGTGCAAAGCCGACTAGATAATGCAGAGGAACGAATTAGTGATCTAGAAGACAGGGCAATAGAAAGCACCCATTCAGAAGAACTACAAGATAAGCAAATAAAAAATAATGAAAATAGCATAAGGGACCTATGGGATAATATAAAGCGTCCCAATCTTCACATAATAGGGGTCCCAGAAGGGGAAGAGAGATCAAAGGGGATCAAAAAGGTTTTTGAAGAAATCATGACTGAAAACTTCCCAAACTTAAAGAAGGAATCAGATATCCAAGTACAGGAAGCTCAGAGGGTCCCAAACAGGAAGAACCCAAATAGACCCACACCAAGACATATCATAATCAAGATGGCCAGAGTCAAAGATAAAGAAATGATTCTAAACGCAGCAAGAGAAAAGCAAAGAGTAAATTACAAGGGGACCCCCTTAAGGCTCTCAGCTGATTTCTCTACACAAACACTACAGGCCAGAAGGGAGTGGCAAGATATATTCAAAGCCCTGAATGAAAAAAAAGATGCAGCCTAGGATACTTTATCCAGCAAGGCTATCCTTTAGGATAGAAGGAGAAATAAAGAGTTTCACAGACAAAAAAAAGCTGCAGGAGTTTGGCAACACTAAACCCATGCTAAAAGAAATATTGAAAGGTCTATTCTAAATAGAAAAGCAGCAGGATGCTACAGAAATGAGAAACTCACAACTGGAAAGGTGATAACTCATGAATTACAAATAAAGAAAACATGAAATTATAAAAGAAGACATACAAATCACTGAGAGTGGGAGAGGAAGGCAGGGAAATATAGAATATTTTTCTTTCTTTTTTAAATTTTTTTAACAGTAGGATGGGTTTGAGATCATGTTACTATCAGTTTAATAAAAGTTATAGTAATGGGTTAATAGATTTACAAAAAAGGGTAACCACAAGTCAAAAATTTACAAGGGAGTCACAAAAATTAAATAAAATCCATGATAATACAAAGGAAAATTACCAAACCACAAAAGGAAGAAGAAAGGAACAAAGAGGATATACCAATTCAACTGCAAAGATAAGTTCAAAATGGCAATAAACATCCATCTATCATTAATGACTGTAAATGTTAATGGGCTAAATGCTCCAGTCAAAAGACATAGAGTGGCAGACTGGATACTAAAGCAAGAACCTTCAATATGCTGCATACAAGAGACCCACTTTAGGGAGAAGGACACATATAGATTGAGAGTGAAAGGATGGAAAAGGATATTCCATGCAAATGGAAAAGCCAAAAAAGCAGGTGTTGCAGTACTGATTTCAGACAAAATAGACTTTAAAACAAAGGCCATAAAGAAAGATAAAGAAGGACGTTTTATAATGATTAAAGGAGTGATACAAGATGAAGATATTACACTCGTTAATATATATGCACCCAATATAGGAGCACCTAAGTATATACAAGAATTACTAACAGAGATAAAGGGGGATATTGATGGGAATACAATCATAGTTGGAGATTTTAACACTGCATTAACATCACTAAACAGATCTTCCAGACAGAAAATAAACAAGGCAACAGAGAAATTAAATACTACAATAGAAAAACTAGATTTGGTGGATATTTTCAGACCTTTACACCCCCCAAAAATAGAATATACATTCTTTTCAAGTGCACATGGAACATTTTCCAGGATCGATCATGTACTTGGGCACAAAAGAAACCTCAACAATTTTAAGAAGATAGAAATTATCTCAAGCATTTTTACTGACCACAATGCCATGAAACTGGAAATCAACAACAGAGAAACAAAGGAGAAAAAAAGAAAAGCATGGAGATTAAACAATATGTTATTGAATAAACAATGGATCAATGAGGAAATCAAAGCTGAAATTAAAAAATACCTTGAGAAAAATGATAATGAAAGCACAACCACTCAAAACCTATGGGACACAGCAAAGGCAGTGCTAAGAGGGAAGTTTATAGCGATACAGGCTTTCCTCAAAAAAGAAGAACAATCTCAAATAAACAAGTTAACCCACCACCTGAATCAATTAGAAAAAGAAGAACAAAAAGCCCCAAAAAGCAGCAGAAGGAAGGAAATTATAAAGATCAGAGAGGAATTAAATACAATAGAGATTAACAAGACCACAGAAAAAAATCAACCAAACCAAAAGCTGGTTTTTTGAAAAAGCAAATAAAATCGACAAACCTCTGGCCAAACTCACAAAGAAGAAAAAAGAGAGAGCACAAATTAGCAAAATAAGAAAGGAAAATGGAGAAATTACAACAAACAAAATAGAAATACAGAATATCATACGAGAATATTATGAAAAACTATATGGAACCAAACTGGATAACCTAGAGGAGATGGACAAGTTTCTGGAAACATACTGTCCACCAAAACTGAATCAAGAAGAAACTGAACACTTGAACAATCCGATCACTAGAAAGGAAACAGAAATAGCAATTAAAAACCTCCCTACAAATAAAAGTCCAGGACCGGACGGCTTCACCGGGGAATTCTACCAAACATATAAAGACGAACTCATGCCAGTCCTTCTCAAACTCTTCCAGACGATTGAAAAGGAGGGAATACCCCCAAACTCATTCTATGAAGCCACCATCACCCTGATATCAAAACCAGGCAAAGACACTACAAAAAAAGAGAATTATAGGCCAATATCACTGATGAACATAGACACCAAAATCCTCACCAAAATTTTAGCAAATAGAATCCAACAACACATAAAAAAGATAATACATCATGACCAAGTGGGGTTCATCCGAGGGACACAAGGCTGGTTCAACATACGCAAATCAATCAATGTAATACATCACATCAACAAGAGAAAGGACAAAAACCACATGATCATCTCAATCGATGCAGAAAAAGCATTTGATAAAATTCAACACCCATTTATTATAAAAACTCTCACCAAAGTGGGTATAGAGGGAACATATCTCAACATGATAAAAGCTATATATGACAAAACTACAGCCAGCATAGTTCTCAACGGTGAAAAACTCAAAAGCTTCCCACTAAAATCTGGGACAAGACAAGGATGCCCACTATCACCACTCCTATTCAACATAGTCCTGGAAGTCCTAGCCACAGCAGTCAGGCAAGAGAAAGAAATAAAAGGGATCCAAATTGGAAAAGAAGAGGTAAAACTGTCATTATATGCTGACGACATGTTACTATATATAGAAAACCCTAAAAGGTCCACACAAAAGCTACTAGAGCTGATCGAAGAATTCAGCAAGGTAGCAGGTTACAAAATTAATGTTCAAAAATCAGTTGCATTTCTTTACCCTAACGATAGATCAACAGAAAAAGAAAGTAAAGAAACAATCCCCTTTAAAATAGCACCCAAAGTAATAAAATATCTGGGAATAAATCTAACCAAGGAGGTGAAAGAATTATACACAGAAAACTATAAACCATTGATGAAGGAAATTAAAGAAGACTTTAAAAAATGGAAAGATATTCCATGCTCTTGGATTGGAAGAATCAATATTGTTAAAATGGTCACACTGCCCAAGGCAATCTACAGATTTAATGCAATCCCTATCCAATTACCCAGGACATATTTCACAGAACTAGAACAAATCATAATAAAATTTATATGGAACCATCAAAGACCTAGAATTGCCAAAGCATTACTGAAGAGAAAGAAAGAGGCTGGAGGAATAACTCTCCCACACTTCAGACAGTACTATAGAGCTACAGTCATCAAGACAGCATGGTATTGGTACCAAAACAGACATATAGACCAATGGAACAGAATAGAGAGCCCAGAAATGAACCCACAAACTTTTGGTCAACTCATCTTTGACAAAGGAGGCAAGAATATACAATGGAATAAAGACAGTCTCTTCAGCAAATGGTGCTGGGAAAACTGGACAGAAGCATGTAAAACAATGAAGCTAGAACACTCCCTTACACCATATACAAAAATCAACTCAAAATGGATTAAAGACTTAAACATAAGACAAGATACGATAAGCCTCCTAGAGGAAAACATAGGCAAAACGTTATCTGACATACATTTCAAAAATTTTCTCCTAGAAAACATAAAAGCAAGAATGAAACTTACAAGCTTATGCAGAGCAAAGGAAACCAGAAGTAAAACAAGAAGACAACCTACAGAATGGGGGAAAATATTTGCAAGTGAAACCGACAATGGCTTGATCTCCAGAATATATAAGTAGCTCATATGAGTCAATAAGAAAAAAATAAACAACCCAATCCAAAAATGGGCAGAAGACCTAAACAAGCAATTCTCCAAGGAAGACATACAAATGATCAAAAAGCACATGAAAAAATGCTCAATATCACTAATTATCAGAGAAATGCAAATCAAAACTACAATGAGGTATCACCTCACACCAGTCAGAATGGCCGTCATTCAAAAATCCAAAAATGACAAATGCTGGAGAGGCTGTGGAGAAAGGGGAACCCTCCTACACTGCTGGTGGGAATGCAGTTTGGTGCAGCCACTATGGAAAACAGTGTGGAGATTCCTCAAAAGACTAGGAATAGACTTACCATATGACCCAGGAATCCCACTCCTGGGCTTGCATCCAGAAGGAACCCTACTTCAGGATGACACCTGCACCCCAATGTTCATAGCAGCATTATTTACAATAGCCAAAACATGGAAACAGCCTAAATGTCCAACAACAGGTGACTGGATAAAGAAGAAGTGGTATATTTATACAATGGAATACTACTCAGCCATAAAAACCGACAATATAATGCCATTTGCAGCAACATGGATGCTCCTGGAGAATGTCATTCTAAGTGAAGTGAGCCAGAAAGAGAAAGAAAAATACCATATGAGATCGCTCATATGTGGAATCTAAAAAACAAAAACAAACAAAAACAAAGCATAAATACAGGACAGAAATAGACTCACAGACAGAGAATACAGACTTGTAGTTACCAGGGGGGTGGAGGGTGGGAAGGGATAGACTAGGATTTCAATATTGTAGAATAGATAAACAAGATTGCACTGTATAGCACAGGGAAATATACACAAAATGTTATGATAACTCACAGAGAAAAAAATGTGACAATGAGTGTGTATATGTCCATGAATGACTGAAAAATTGTGCTGAACACTGGAATTTGACACAACATTGTAAAATGATTATAAATCAATAAAAAATGTTAAAAAAATAAAAATAAAATAAAATCAGCAAGACAAAAGCAACAAATAACATACAAGGAAACACCCATAAGGTTATCAGCTGATTTTTCAGCAGAAACCCTTCAGGCCAGAAGGGAGTGGCATAATATATTTAAAGTTCTGAAAGGGAAAAACTTACAGCCAAGAATACTCTATCCTGCAAGGCTCTTATTCAGAGTTGGAGAAATCAAAAGCTTCACAGATAAACAAAAGCTAAAAGAATTCAGCACATCAGAACCAGCCTTACAACAAATGTTAAAGGAGCTACTCTAGTCATCAAAACATAAGAATAGAGAACAACAACAACAAAAAAAAAACTACAAAAAACAAACTCAAAACAATTAACAAAATGGCAGTAAGAACATACCTATCAATAATTGCCTTAAATGTAAATGTTTTAAATGCTCCTACCAAAAGACACAGACTGGATAAATGGATACAAAAACAAGACCCATGTATATACTGTCTACAAGAGACCCACTTCAGAGTTAGAGACACAGGCAGGTTGAAAATAAGGGGATGGAAAAAGATATTCCAAGCAAATGAAAACCAAAAGAAAGCTAGAGTAGCAATACTTACATCAGACAAAATAGATTTTAAAACAAAAACTGTTACAAGAGACAAAGAAGGGCACTACATAATGCTTAAGGGATCAAGCCAAGAGGAGGATATAACAATTGTAAATACATATGCACCCAACATAGGAGCACCTCAGTGTATAAGGCAATTGTTAAAAGACATAAAGGGAGAAATTGACAGTAACACAATAATAGTAGGGGAACTTAACACCCCACTTACATCAATGGACATATCATCCAGGCAGAAAATCAATAAGGAAATACAGGCGCTTAATAACACATTGGAACAGATGGACCTAATTGATATCTGTAGCGCATTCCATCCAAAAACAACAGAATACACGTTCTTCTCAGGTGCACATGGAACATTCTCCAGAATCGACCACATGCTGGCGCATAAAGCTAGCCTCAGCAAATTCAAGAAAACTGAAATCATACCAAGCATCTTTTCCGATCACAATGCTGTAAGGTTAGAAATCAGCTACGAGAAAAAACGGCAAACATGTGGAGGCTAAAAATTTGCTACTAAACAACCAATGGATCATGGAAGAAATCAAAGAGGAGATCAAAAAATAGTTTGAGAGAAATGAAAACAAAAGCACAACAATCCAAAACCTCTGGGACACAGCAAAAGCAGTTCTCAGAGGGAAGTTTATAGCAATACAAGCCTACCTTAGGAAACAAGAAAAATCTCTAGTAAACCACCTAACCTTAAACCTAAAGGAGCTGAAGAAAGAACAAACCCCAAAGTTAGCAGAAGAAAAAAAAATCATAAAGATTAGAGCAGAAATAAATGAAATAGAGAATAAAGAAAAAAAAAAGAAAAGATCAATGAAACTAAAAGCTGGTTCTTTGAAAAGATAAACAAAATTGATAAGCCTTTAGTCAGACTCATCAAGAAAAAAAAGGGAGGGGGCCCAAATTAATAAAATCAGAAATGAAAAAGGAGAAGTTAACTGACACAACAGAAATACAAGAGATCATAAGAGGGTACTATGAGCAACTATATGCCAACAAAAATGACTATGCAGAAGAAATGAACAATTTCTTAGAAAGGTACAGTTTGCTAAGACTAAACCAGGAAGAAACAGACAATATGAATAGACCAATTACCAGTACTGAAATTGAATTAGTAATTAAAAACTTCCCAACAAACAGAAGTCCAGGAGCAGATGGCTTCACAGGTGAATTCTACAAAATATTTAGAGAAGAGTTAATACCTAACCTTCTGAAACTATTGCAAAAGTTGTGGAGGAAGGAACGCTTCCAAACTCATTCTGTGAGGCCATCATCATCACTCTGATACCAAAATCAGACAAAAAAGAGAAAATTACAGGCTAGTATCACTTATGAAAACAGATGCAAAAATCCTCAACAAAATACTAGCAAATTGACTCTAGCAATGCCATGATCAAGTTGGATTTATCCCAGGGATGCAGGGATTTTTGAATATCCACAAAATCAACATGATACACCACATTAACAAATTGAAGAAGAAAAACCACGTGATAATCTCAATAGATGCAGAAAAAGCTTTTGATAAAATTCAACATCCATTTATGATCAAAATTCTCCAGAAAGTGGGCATAGATGGAACATACCTCAACATAATAAAGGCCATATATGACAAACCCATAGCTAACATCATACTTAACAGGGAAAAGCTGAAAGCATTTCCTCTAAGATCAGGAACAAGACAAGGATGCCAGCTCTCACCACTTTAATTCAACATAGTTTTGGAAGTCTTAGCCATAGCAATCAGAGAGGAAATAGAAATAAAAGGAATCCAAATTGGAAAAGAAAAAGTGAAACTGTCACTGCTTGCAGATGACATAATACTATACATAGAAAACCCTAAAGAAGTGACCAGAAAACTACTAGAACTCATCAATGAATATGGTAAAGTTGCAGGTTACAAAATTAATATACAGAAATCAGTTGAATTACTATACACTAACAATGAAATAGCAGAAAGGGAAATTAAGGAAACAATACCATTTACCATCATACCAAAAATAATAAAATACCTAGGGAAAAACCTACTCAAGGAGGCAAAAGACGTGTATGCCGAAAACTTTAAGACACTGATGAAGGAAACTGAAGATGAAGATGACATAAACAAATGGAAAGATACACAGTGTTCTTGGGTTGGAAGAATCAATTTTGTTGAAATGGCCATACTGCCCAGGCATTTTACATATTCAATGCAGTCCCTATCAAATTACCAATGACATTCTTCACACAGCAGGAACAAAAAAATGTTAAAATTTGTATGGGAACACAAAAGACTCTGAATAGCCAAAACAATCTTGAAAAAGTAGAACGGAGCTGGGGGAATCATGCTCCCTGACTTCAGACTACTACAAAGCTACATTAATCAAAACAGTATGGTACTGGCACAGAAACAGACACACAGATCAATGGAACAGGATAGAAAGTCCAGAAATACACACATGCACGTATGGTCAGTTAATCTATGACAAAGGAGGCAAGAATATACAATAGACAAAAGACAGTCTCTTCAATAAGTGGTGCTGGAAAAACTGGACAGCTGCCTATAAAAGACTGAATTTAGAACATTCCCTAACACCATGTACAAAAAATAAACTCAAAATGGATTAAAGACATAAATGTAAGACCACATATTATAAAACTCCTACAGGAAAACATAGGTAGAACACTTACAGACATACATTAAACAATATATTTTTTTGAATCAGCTCCTGGAGTAATGGAAATAAAATAAAAAATAAACAAATGGGATCTAATCAAACTTAAAAGCTTTTGTGCAGCTAAGGATGCCATCAACAAAATGAAAAGACAACCTACAGAATGGGAGAAAATATTTGCAAATGATGTAACTGATAAGGGACTAATTTCCAAAATATACAAACAGCTCATACACATTAATATCAAAGAAACAAGCAACCCAATCCAAAAATAGTCAGATCTAAACAAGTAATTCTCCAATGAAGACATAAAAATGGTCAATAGGCACATGAAAAAATGGTCAGCATCACTAATTGTCAGAGAAATGCAGATCAAAACTACAATAAGGTATCACCTCACACCAGCCAGAATGGCTGTCATTGAAAAGCCTACAAATGATAGATGCTGGAAAGGGTGTGGAGAAAAGGGAACCCTCCTACACTGTTGGTGGGAATGTAGATTGGTGCAGCCACTATGGAGAACAGTACGGATGTTCCTTTAAAAACTGAAAATATACTTACCATGTGATCCAGCAATCCCACTCCTGGGCATATGTCCAGAGAAAAATAAAACTTCAAAAAGACACATGCACCCCAGTGTTCACAGCAGCACTATTTACAATAGCTAAGCCATGGAAACAACCCAAATGTGCATCCACAGATGACTGGATAAAGAAGATGTGGTACATATATACAATGGAACACTACTCAGCCATAAAAGATAATAAAACAATGCCATTTGCACCAATATGGATGGACCTGAAGATTGTCATTCTAAGTGAAGTGGGCTGGAAAGAAAAAGAAAAATGCCATATGACATCATTTATATGAGGTATCTAAAAAAAAAAAACAATAATAAGGACACAAATGAATTACTTATTATTTATAACTTAGATGACTGATTTCTTGAATATGTGTAAGCACATTTGACTATCCTTTATGATTGGATTACTGCATTCTGTTGATTCTTATTTTGTAGTTGCCTATATTCCTTTGATAACTATGTAAGTTTAAAAAGCTAAAGCTCTAATCTGTTCTTAGAAACAATGATCAGTACATATATGTAAACTAAGATGTGCAGTATACTGTATGTATTTACATCCAATATAATGTACATGTGTAGTCAAACTATAATAATTCTACCTAATAAAACTGAAAAAGGGAAAAAAATTATACAGACAAGAAAAAAAAAAAAAAAGACAAAGACATGTTCCCCAATGTTCATAGCAGCACTATTTACAATAGCCAAGGCATGGAAACAACCTAAATATCCATTGACAGATGATTGGATAAAGAAATTGTGGTATATTTATACAACAGATTACTATTCAGCCATAAAAGATAATAAAACAATGCTATTCGCAGCAACATGGATAACCCTGGAAAATGTCATTCTAAGTGAAGTAAGCCAGAAAGAGAAAGAAAAATACCATATTATATCACTTATATGTGGAATCTAAAAAAAAAAAAAAAAGAAAAATGAACTTATTTACAAAACAGAAACAGACTCACAGACATAGAAAACAAACTTATGGTTACTGGGGGCAGGGAGGGGATGGGAAAGGATAAATTGGGAGTTTGAGATTTGTAGATACTAATATATATAAAATAGATAAACAACAAGTTTATACTGTATAGCACAGGGAACCATATTCAATATCTTGTAGTAACTTATGGCGAAAAAGAATATGAAAACCAATATATGTATGTTCCTATATGACTGAAGTATTGTGCTGTACACCAGAAACTGACACAGCACTGTAAACTGACTATACTTAAAATATATTTTTTTAAAAAAGAAAGACTGTATATTAATCTAAACTTATTTTGGACACAGAATCACTTGCTTAGAATGAAAAATAATGACTCAGTTTTCAGTGCTTCCTTTATTGTTTCATCTCCATTTTTAGCAGGAATTCCTCTGACGGTACTGGTCTTTGAATGATATCAATCCAGAAATTCTAAAAGTGACACAGACTTTTCTTCTCTCTTGTACATTTTAGGGCATGTTCATTATTTCCACTTGGATCTGGATGTGTATATCTGCTCAACTCATCATACCCAGAAGTATAATCATACCCATTAATTTTTAATAGATCTAAAAAATGCACTTAAGAATGAATTTCCTATCAATATCAAACATAAAACAGATTCACATATGTTTAATTCTTAACAGCTTTCTATCTTGAATAGGCATAATACATTATGCAACATTATTAGCAAGACTAAATTCTGTCAAATTTGTTTAAATTTTAAAGGAATGCATGGATCTCAGTGATGACTAGGGTCTATTAACTTGAAATGTTATAAAAAGGTGGCAGAGTTTTAGTATCCTAAAATAAGTAAATATATGTATGCTAATTAGAAAAGTTATCTTCAAACCTAGGGAAAATGCTTAATATCAATTAGAAAATTATGCCTTAGAATAGCACAGTTTTATTGGTTTTAATGTTATTTTAATGGCAATAATTATCCTTATTGACCTCAACACAATGTCGAATACAGTTTTCTTCCAATAATAAATTTGATGTTTTCTGTCTGAATTTTCCTGACCAGAGTCCTATAATTTTAATCAAACTGTTATATTGTAATTGAGAAACCCTCAAGTAGCATTTTAAAGAGTTATGGAAGTATTATTCCATAAAGTAATTGGAATCCAATTCCAATCACATTCACCAATAGGTTTTCATACTAACTTTTCACTTACTTGTCTTAAATGCCATCTATCTTTGTTATGATGTATCTCTCATTAGATGGTGAGAATATATGGATCAATGCTTTTGTTCCCAAGTTATCAGTTCAGATATGATTGCTGTTCAATAGTGTTTCCATCCCCTTTTCCAGAACCCACACCTGAAAGTGATTTAAAGGAGCAAAAAAGAGTATTTTCTAAAATTTTAATATAGCACAAAATTCTCAAAATTTGGATAAAATTCTATGTAAAGTGCAGAATTTATCTTAGCTATTATATTTCTTAAATTCTTTAAATTATAAGTAGAATTCCATGATGCCATCCAATTCCAACTTTTTAAAAATGGATTTTTTTTGTATTCCATTGCTGCAGTGCACGTGAAGAAATTGTTTTCCATATAAATGTGAATTTCCTCATTAAATTTGGAAATTACTTGACAGTAGTTATTAAAAATGCATATATTTCTGACCAAACAATTGCCACCTGGTTAATCTGACCTATACAAAGTATGAAAATATATATACCTAAACGCACACACGTATATGTTTGATTTTACAGTGTTTTTACAAATCTAATTGTAAATAAATAGAAATTATACCAATAAATTATGTAAGTCAATAGAAAATATTAATAATAAATTATGTACTATGCAGCTATTAAAATAAGTAATCTAGATATATTAACTGTAAAAATTTTTCATGATACTATGGATTTTGATCCCATTTTTATTAAAATCAGATAAAAGAAACCAAATGCATGTGTTATATGTATGTTTTAGTTTTGTACATACATAGAAAAAGTAGAAAATTATAAACCAGGTTGTTAACTTTGATCACTTTAAGGAAGGTTAGGAAATAGGAGAGAAAATAAAGACTATATCTGTATATACTTCAGCTTAATTTCAAATGTTACAAAAATCTTGTATACTTCTGATTTTTTTAAATATAGAACTCAGTTAACAGTGCCCCAGTTTGAAGGATTAACAATGTTTGAATGCTCAGAAGCATATGAAAGCATTGTTAATAAAAGTTACTTGATAAAATGTGCTAAATGACTTCCTATTTTAGTTTTTCCATTTCCTCAATAGTAGGAAGTTAAAAACTTTAAAGCTGTTACTTCATTCTAGCTTATGTTTGTCATAACAAAGCTCATTTTATGGGACTTAAATGTGGAGAAAAATACCTTTTATATATAAAATTTTCAAGATGGATATTTTCTGGGAATCTATAAGTTAATCTGTAAGTCAGTGTGCTTAAAAACATGATAACCATAAAGACGCTCAGTTAATATGAAGTGACAGATACTAATGGACTATTTAGTAGATTAACAGCTAGCATGAAGTCTTGCTAGCTGTTTATTTCAATCCTTGGCTTAAAAGGATGAACAAGCCATTCGGGTCTCTAAGCACACTTAATTCAAGTGGACAGAAGCGCATGATTATATAACCAAGCTGACTATTGAAATTGCAAGTGTTATCTTTCAGCTGCTCTACTGCTTCAAGCTGTGGAGATATAAAACGCTAGCCTTGGGACAAGTAGTTGGAGCATCACCAAACTTTGATGAACAAAGAACTTACCAAGTGCCTTTTTTCCCCCAATGACAAAGAAAATCTTTCATTTTTATAACATTGTCTTCCCAGTTGTTAATTAATACCATGCACAGGTGGTGTAAGGGATAACCACAGTAAATCACAAAAAGGGTTATGAGCCTCCAAAGAACTATTATTAAACACAGGCAGGTCATAAAACAATGCTTTAGAATGATGGGACTGTCAGATGCCACATTTTCAATCTGTACTTTTGAAGCTGGACCCTCTACTTCTGCAAAGAGTTTTAGTTTAGGATGTGGAGTTTACTTTATTATAATTAGAAGAAATGTTTGTTCAATCCCTGAGTAAAATACACTTTGATCCAATGATTTGCTTTCCCTGTGTATTTTTTTCATTTTTTCAATTGTATTTAAGATGCAAAGTAGGATGGGCACCTTCAAGTTAATAACTGGTTCCTCAAAATATAGAAAAATATTAAGGTTTTTCTTTCATTTTTTTGAAAATGAAGCAAATCTCAGTAAAAACTGAAGAGTCTTCATAATTGTATTCTCACATTGAAAAACATAGTCATCAATCACAAATATACTTGAAAGCATTTTTATGTTCTTACAAGAATTTCTCTTGGAGAGTTTTTCCACGTATTTTTACACAGGTAATAATTCTCTTCATTCCTAATTCTCAAATAATGACCTCTCTCAGACCAGTGTCTTAGACCTGATTCAATTGTTGGACTGTACTTCTAGACGGCAATGATATATACACATTTATAATATCATTAAGACTCACACATAATGCTAATTACATGCTCTTTACTCCATTTTCTAGACTTCCCCCTGGACATTTCCCTTGAAGGAATCTTAAGACCATTCCAAAGCTTGGATTTTAACTTCTAAAATGGTGTTCTTTCTTTGATGTTTTGTGGCAGTTTCTTTGCTTACTTTTCTATGTCAAAACTGGTTAGCCTGAACATTAATATAGGTTGCTAGACACAAAACTCAGAGATGCTTTGTAGATCGCTCATTTTCACTGAGTGCTTAAGTGGCAACACACTAATATTCAGTAACCAAATATACAGACTGTTCAACTAGCTCTGATGGCCAAAATATGAAAACCATACTGTAATGCAGGCACAGAGACTCACACTTTTGTAGGTAAATATTTAAGACATCACTAACATTATAATAAATCTGAGTTGAATGAGGCATATGAAATGGAGTATGAAAGTTCTTGATTAGAATATTTCACCCTAACCAAAATGTAAGAAAGCCTACCTAGGTTTCACATTATGATACCATTCTTGTCTGCTATTAACATCGCAGACTGGCAAATGTTTTAGCGTCTTCAGAGTAGCATTTAGATTAATTTAACTGAAACATTGTTTTAGTATCTTTACCATTGTGGTTATCTCCCTTACGTGCTTGACCGTAAAACAACAACAAAAGTGATGCATAGTGGAGAGTGTTACTGAAACTTAAAATTGAACTATGTCACAAAGATATCTTTTGTCCTTAAAGTAGTTTTAAATATGATGTATACATATTACTGATATTATACTTGAAATAAGATAAAGAAAAAATAATTTGGGGGGGAGGGTGTCAAGATGTTGATGTAGGAGGGAGAGGAGATAACCACTACAAAAACATCAAAAACACATCTCATGTGGAACAATTCACACAAAAAATCCAACTGTAAACTGGCAGACAATCTCATAAAACCAAAGCTGCAAGAAATATCCCCACATAACCGGGTAGAATTGGGGGGCACAGAGAAGGCTTCAGGTTGGGACCAGAACCCCTGGGAGGATCTGTGAAAGAGGGAACGTCCACACTGTTAGGCCCTCACCCTGAGAAGTGCTCTCGCCTATTGGGAGGTCCACCAGGACATATAAAGGGACTAGAGGAGCCGGGACTCTGATCATGAGGAGAGTGTACATTCTGGCTTGTGAGCCATCAGACTTGAAAGAGACCAGCACTGACTTCTGCCACCTCACTGCACCTCCCAGCCCAAAACACACACTGGGCAGGGCTGCTAGTACACACTGTGGCTAGGCACTGAATCTTGGGCAGAAAAGCCCTGGGAGGATTGAGCCTAGCTGTGTTGAGACAATCTGGAGGACCTGGGGTGTGATCTGAGCTGAACCTCAGAGCCCACTATCAGCATGTGCATGGCAAGACCCAGGTTTGGTGGCAGTGGACTTTGTGGGTGCCCACACAACAGGGGCAGAGCCGACCTGGAAGCACATCAGTGATTGTATGGTGGGGTGGGTCTGGCAATGGTGGACTTTGTTGCCACAAACACTGGGTGGCAGCATAGAATCACATATCTTACATGAATAGCCCCTGGGGAGGAATATTCAGTGCTCCATTTCCTGGCAGGAGTGTTTCAATTCTACCCACCACACACTGCAGCTTAAAGCCAGATACGGAGCAGACAGACCCTGGGAGAGCCCTGCCATAGAGGCAGCTCAAATCCTAGGCAGCAGCACAACTACCTCTAATTTCTGCAGCCACAGCTCCCAGGCACTCAGCATCAGACTAGCACTAGGTTTGGGACAAACATAACAGAGAAAGGGACACAATATTAGGCTATTTCTGGGCAGAATAATGGATGCCTGCATGGGCAGTACATAGGTTCACTGTGCGTATGTAGACCTCACTTGTTTCAGTGCTCATCTCCATTGGGACAGATCATGTCCCTAAGGGCAACACAGCCTATTGAACCTGACCCTCAGGGCTTTTACTTCAACAACTGAGGAGCAGACCCTACCCCTGACAGGTAGGTGGGAGACATGAAGCAAAGAGGCGGTCTCACATATCTAGCGCAGGCTCTGGACACTAAAACACCAATCACACCCCAATCAAGGGGATAACAACCAGCACACTCTGAGGAATGATGCAGTTGGTATCAATACCAAAAACAGACTTTGCATCAAAATACTGGACTCATACCATTTACACAGGGATGTTCCCACATAAAAACATCCTTTTAAGACCACAGTAGATAACTTTTTTTTCCATAAATTCATAGACAGAGAAAGTTAAGTAAAATGAAAAAGTGGAGGAACTACCAATTAATGAACAAGAGAAATCTCCTGGGGAAAAAAAAATGAAACAGACCTCAGTCTACTAGTCTGCCCAAGTTCAAAAAAGAGGTAATAAAAACCACAAAATAATTAAGATTATTGACAGAAATGCAGATAACTGTAACAAAGAGCTGGAAACTATAAAGAGAAACCAATCCAAATTAGACAACTAAATTGTCAAGATAAAAAGGAATCTAGAATTAATGAATAGCAGACTAAATAATGCAAAAGAATAAGTAAGTGATCCAGAAGATAGAATAATGAAAATCACCCTACAAGAACAGCAGACAAAGACAAATAAAAAAATGAAAGCAACATATGAGATCTATGGGAAAATATAAAGTATACCAATCTATCCATAAATAGAGGTTCCAGAAGGAGGAGAGAGAAGAGGATTGAAAATGTACTTGACGAAATTATGGCTGAAAATATTCCAAACATTAACCACAGAGGGTCCCAAACAAAATGAACCCAAACAGACCCACACCAAGACATATCATAATTAAAATGGCAAAAGTTAAAAGTAAAGACAAGATTCTAAAGACAGCAAGAAAGAAACAGTAAGTTATAAGATAACTTGTATAAAGCTATTAGATTTCTATGCAGAAACTATGCAGAAGAGACTTGCATGATATATTCAAAGTCCTGAAGGGGAAACACCTAGGATACTCTACCCAGCAAAATTATCATTTAGAATAGAAAGTATGACAAGCAAAACTAAAAGAACACAGCAATACAAACCCTTAACTAAAAGAAACATTCAAAAGCCTTCTCTAAATAGAAAAGCAGCAAGAATCTATAGGAAAGGGGAAAATCACAATAGTAAAAGCAAATATAAAAAAGGATTCAAGATGACTTAAATAAGCCAGTACATAGTTTCAAAAACAACTTAAAAAATTTGTAGAAGCAATCATAACCACAATTAAGAGAAAAAGGATAAACATGAAGATGTAAAATAGGACATCAAAATAAAAAAATGTGGGAGATGGGAGTAAAAATACTTTAGATCTTTTAGAATATTTGAACTTACATGATTATCAGTTTAAAGCAAGTAGATAAAGTTACAAGTTAACATACTTGAAAACCAGGGTAACTACCAATCAAAAATATACAATAGATTGACAACAACCAAAAAGAAAGAAATGTAAGCATAATACAAAAGAAAACCATCAAACCATAAAAGGAAAAAGAAAGGAACAAAGAAGAACTACAAAATCAACTGGAAAACAAGGTTTAAAATGGCAATAAGTACACACCTATCAATAATTACTTTAAATATTAATGGACTAAATGTTCTGATCAAAAGACAGAATGGTGGCCGTAGACCTACATCATTGGAAACGCCTCACAGAGTAACTATGTGGTTTCCTTTACTCACAGAACTACATGTTAGATCTGTGGAAAGAACTACAAGACAGCTGCTAAATAAACTATGAAAAACCTAACAGTCAGACTTTTTTATCTTAGGTATTGACAACAATCAGTACTGTTCTAAGGTGTGATAAGCTTAGGGTGTCTGAAATTCAGAACCAGGCAGATCAATCTTCCCTGACCCCAAATACGTAATAGTCCTGAAGTAAATTGCTTGAGAAAATTGGATCCCAAAGATTACAGGTTGTATAGGGCTGACTGACAACTATTGATTGACCAAAAATCATTGAAAGGGCTGCCTTGAAGATTATATGACTCAGACATTGGAGGAACTAAGGATTGATGGGCAATGGAAAGAATCAGAACATGTGTTAAATTCTTAAAAAGTTTATTGACTTAAATTATGTTACCCAATAAAAAAAACTCTTTACACTTTTTGTAGAAAAAAAAAAAAAGACAGAATGGTGGATTGGATTTAAAAAAAACAAGACCCCAGAATATTTGGCCTACAAGAGAGTCATCTTAGTGGGAAGAACACACACAAATTGAAAGTGAGGGGATAGAAAAATATATTTCATGGAAACAGAAACAAATAAGTGGGGGTAGCAATACTCATATCAGACAAAATAGACATAAAACAAAAGCCATCAAGAAAGACAAAGAAGAGCATTAAGTAATGATAAAGGATTCAATACAAAAAGAGGATCTTACACTTTTTAATATATATGCACACAATATAGGAGCACCTAAATACATAAAATACAAACAGACATAAAGGGAGAAATTTACACTAACAATAATAGTAGGAGACTTTAACAACTCACCAGCATCAATGGACAGATTTCCCAGAAATAAAACCAATAAAACAGAGATCCTAAATGACACAATAGAACAGTTAGACTTAATTAGTATCTAAGGATGCTACGTCCAAAAAAATAACCACGAAACACACAAACAAACAAACAGATTTCAAGTTTTCAAGTGCATGTGAAACATTCTCCAGGATAGACCACATACTAGGTCACAAAACACACCTCAATAAATGTAAGAGAACAGAAATTTAGCATCTTTTCTGACCATGATGGTATGAAACTAGCAATCAATCACAAAGAAAAATGAGAAAAAAACAAACACATGGAGACTAAACAACATGCTAATAAAAAACTAATGAGTCAACAATGAAATCAGAGAGAAAATCAAAAAATACATTGATACCAATTACAAAATTACAAAAAATCTTAAGAAAATACTATGAACAGTTACAAACCAACAATTTAGACAATCTAGAAGAAATGGACAAGTTTCTAGAAACACAGTCTGCCAAAACTGAGTCAAGAAGAAACATGTAATTTGAATACATCTGTCACTAAAAATAAAATAAAAACTGTCATTAAAAAAAAAACAACCTTCAAACAAAAATCCAAGATTGGATGGCTTCACTTTGGAATTCTACCAAATACGCAAAGAAAAACTTACACTGATCCTTCTGAAATACTTTCAAAAGCCTGACAAGAAGGGAACACTCCCAAAATCATTCTATGAAGCCACCATCACCCTGATAGCAAAACCAAAGACAATAAAAATAAATAAAATTATAGGACAGTATCTTTGATGAATATAGATACAAAAATCCTCAACAACATATTAGGAAACCAAATTCAACAATACACAGAAAGGGTCATACACCACGATCAAGCTGGTTTCATTCCAAGGTCGCATGTATGGTTCTATATACACAAATCAATGTGATGTACCTCATTAACAAAAGAAAAAACAAAAACCACATGATCATCTCAATAGACACCTAAAAAGCATTTCATAAAATTCAACATCCATTCATGATAAAAACTGTCACCAAAGTGGGTATAGGGGGAACATATCTCAACATAATTTAAAACATTTATGATAACCCAGAGCCAAAACAATATTCAGTGGTGAAAAGCTGATAGCCTTACTGCTAAACTAAGGAAAAAGACAAGGATGCACACTCTCACTACTTCTATTCACCATAGTGTTGGAGGTTCTAGTCACAGCAATTAGGCAGAAAACATAAATAAAAGGTATCCAAATTAGAAGTAAAGAGGTAAAATTGTCACTATTTGCAGATGACATGATACTCTATATGGAGAACCCTAAAGACGCCACACAGAAACTGTTAGAACTAATAAATGAATTTAGCAAGGGAGCATTATACTAGATTAACATACAAAAATCTGTTGCATTTATTTACACTAACAACAAAATGTAACAGAAAGTAAAACAGTCCTGTTTAAAATCACATTAAAAAAAACTAGGAATAAAGTTAACCAAGGAAATAAAGGATCTATATGCTGAAAATTATAAAACATTGATAACGGAAATTGAAAATGATTCAAATAAATGGAAATATATCCCATGCTCTTGGATTGGAAGAATTAATATTTTTTAAATAGCCATACCATCCAAAGCCATCTACAGGTTTAATGTAATCCCTATCAAACTATCCATGACATTTTTCACAGAACTGGAACAAATAATCCTAAAATTTATACAGAATTATAAAAGACACAGAATTGCCAAAGCAATCTTGAGGAAAAAGAACAAAGCTGGAGACAAAACCCATCCAGACTTCAGATAATACTACAAAGCTATAGTAATCAAAACATTGTGGTATTGGCACACATATATAACTGAAACATTATGCTGTACCCCAGTAATTGACACATTATAAGCTGACTAAACTTCAATAAAGAAAAAAAAATTTAAATCCAATAAAAAAATGAACAGAAGACCTAACTGGACATTTGTCCAAAAAGGCATACAAAAGGTCAATACGCACATGAAAAGACGCTCAACGTTGCTAATCATTAGAGAAATGCAAATCAAAACCACAATGAGATATCAGTTCATATCAGCTAGAAAGGCTATCATCAGAAAGTGTACAAATAGTAAATGCTGGAGAGGGTGCGGTGAAAAGATTACTTTCCTACACTGTTGATGGAATAGTAAATTGGTATAGCCACTATGGAAAACAGTATGGACTTTCTTTAAAAAAGTAAAAATAGAGTTACCATATTACCTAGAAATCCCTGGGCATATTAGATAAAAACTCTAACTCAATAAGATACATGAACCCTAATGTTCATAGCAGGACTATTTACATAGCCAGACATGGAGACAACCCACATGCTCATCACAGATGATTGGTTTATGTAGATGTGATATATATGTACAATGGTGTACTACTCAATCATAAAAAAGAATGAAATATTATCATTTATAGCAACATGATGGACCTAGAGAATATCATACTAAGTGAAGTAAGTCAGATAAAGACAAGTATCAATACAATATCACTTATATGTAGAATATAAAAAATAATATAAATGAATCTATACACAAAACAGAAAGATTCACAGACATAGAAAACACACTTATGGTTACCAAAGGGGAAAAGGAGGAGAGGAGGGATAAATTAAGAGTATGGGAGGGATAAATTAGAAGTATGTGTTAAGAGATTCAAAATACTATAAATGAAATAGGTAAGTAATAGGGATTTAATGTATGGCACAGGAAACTATATTCAATAACTTATAATAATTTATAATGGAAAATAATCTGAAAAAGTATATATATATATATCTGCATCACTTTGCTGTACATCTGAGACTAACACAATATTGTAAATCAACTATACTTTAAAACATAAAGAAAAAATAAAAGAAAATAAAGACAATAATCCATCTCTAATTCTCACAGTCTTGATATATACTTTGTAAATCTACACAGCTATCCTTTTCACCCTTCCTATCTTCTTTTTCTTCCTTCTTTCCTTCCATTCTTTTCTACATTTATTCCTTTCATTCATTGGCCTGTACATCAATCTGGACATCAGACAGATGGAAAAAATTATGCATTTTGAAAGTTGTGATCACACTATTGATAGGGTTAACAATAGACTGTGTATTGTGTTTGCTCAGCCTGACATAGTAAAACATTTCAGACTGGGTGGCTCCAACAGCAACACTTTTATTTTCTCATAGTCCTAGAGGCTACAAGTCCAAGATGGAGATGTCAGCAGGATTGATTTCTTGTGAGTCTTCTTGGTTTGCTTGTAGCTGTCATCTCACGTGGACTTTCCTCTGTGCTCATACACCCCTGGTGTCTCTCCCTCTTTTTATAAGGACATTAGCCATATTATATTAGGATCTACCCACATAACCTCATTTAACCATAATTACATCTTTTAAAAGGCTTTATCTCCAAATAATCATATTCTCAAGTACACTGGGGGTTAGGACGTCAACATATAAAATTTGGGGGGAACAAATCAGTTCAAAACACACTGTAAGCATTTCCCCATGTCATTAAAGTTATTTTAAAATTGCAGAATATTCTAATATATTAATACACAATTATTTAATGCATTCCCTATTGTTAAACATTGATTTTTCTAATTTTTCACAATTGTAAAGAGTGCTATAGGTAATTTCCTTAAAAAGAAGTAATTGTATGCATCTCATTACTTTCTTGGGGTCAAAATCCTAGAGGTGAATTTATTATATCAAAAATCACGAATTTTATTGCTAAAATTTCAGAACTTTCCTCCCAAGTTTAATTGCCTGCAAGTAGTTTGTGAGTTTTATGTTTGCATACTGCAACCAAAGTAATCAAAAGATTATTGCTGATTAAATATGCAACTATTCTATTTTTAGAAATGTTTTTATGTACCAGCATGATTAATATTCCTTTGCAATTTTAATAGCTTCATTTATGTGGTAAGTGCATATTTATAGCAATATCTTCCTTTTCCTTGTTTTTAAAGGAATTCTGTTTAGCAAGGTATTAAAATATTCTCATAAAAGTATATTTTACAATATTACTTCCATTGTTACTATATATTCTCATTTTTCTTCAATCTGTAGAAAATACGATTTGCTTTATAATATGAATAAGATTTCAATGATTAATTACATATCCTATATTAAACTTTATTGATTGCATTAAACGTATCTATTTTACACTGATAAAATATTTTATCCACTCTTTTAATTTTACGTAATGATTTCAAATCCTGTTTTACTGAGACCTTCCACAGGTCTCCACATCTTCCCAACTAGTACTTGTGCCCAACACTCTACCTTTTCTTATTATTATGACTAGATTATTCATGCTTCTACCTTGCACAGTAGTCATCCTTGACTACTCCTGGCAATGCCCCAGCAATTTTCCACATATCTATAATTCTTCCCTCTTTACAGATTCATCTCCAACAGCATCCAAACATGTACTTACATCAGCCATATGAAAACAGGCAAACAAAAAACCCCATACACACACGTCTGGGCCCCACCACCCCCCTCCTGCTGCCACCATATTTACTTTCCCTCACTTAAAGAAAAATCATTGAAAAAGCTGTGTGTTCTACATAGCCTAAATCATACATTTTAGTTTACCTGAGATGGTCACAGTTTGGATATGTTGTACTATCCGATACAGAGTTTTTCCAGAAGAAAAGAGTCCTGTATTAAGTAACAAATTGCATCCTAACCCTAATTCTGTCTTCATTGCTTGCCTCCTATTTCTTGAGTCCTTTCCTTTGACTTTCCCCCCACCACTCCACAAATTTCTTTTATCGATTTCATGATCCCCATCTTTCCAGAATCCTCAATATTTTTTAGCTCTAAGTATCATTTGATATGTTTGATCTCATTTCTTTTTCAAATTTATACCTCCCTTGTATCGATAGACACCACACTCTCCTGGTTTCCCTCCTATCTTACCGATTTTTTCTTCCGCAACTATTTTCATTTCTCCAAAACTCTTTAACCTCCAAATATTTGGATGCCCTGCTTCTTAGGCCTTTGATCTCTTCTGTTTTATTATATATTCTTCCTTCTGTAAATGCTGCTGGATTAATCCCTTTATGATCATTACAGCATTTTTTTGTGTTCATTATCGTGTTACTTAGAATGCCCAGGAAAATGCTTGCTACTGAATAGAAGTGGTGAAATGGACAACTTCATTTTATAGTTTTCCCTTTATTTTTCCTTTCCTGGGATTACATTCTCTATTAAAGAATTAACACTTAAGATTTGTCCTCAGCCTTGGGTTTTAGGGAATGAATCCAAATTAAGACAGATGTCTTTATATTTAAGTCCTAGAGCTTCTTTTAACCACACCAAAGATCCCTGTTTGCTAGCTATTCTGAATGCTACTTTTACCTTGATGTCAATAATGGTTATCAACTTCTTGCTTCTGGGAAATAACTGCTACCCCTTTCTGACATCCTGGGATTCTGGTATCTTCACTGAAATTAGGAAACCCATTTCAGTGGCAGTATCTCCCATCTTTATTTCCACCCTATGGAGGATAATGCCAGTAGCACTATTTCAGAGATGCTGGTAACCTGCTCACCTATGCATATTTCAGTGATGGTAAATAAAGTGGTCTCCAAGCCCTCTCGGTTAGACATAACTGAAGACCTGCTGATTCCATAGAGCTTTTAAAATCTGCTCCAACTTTTCTATCTTCTTAACACTTTATAATATTTACATTTCATTAAGGAATGTTTTGAATTAGCACTGAATGCACATAAATGCAAATTTCATTTAACCAGCTAACTAAAATGTGAGACCTGCCCTCTGCTGAATGAGCTAGTGCATGAAATCCACATTCATTACCAAATGTGCTTTATCAGTAGATTAAGTCCAACAGAAATACATTTTTTCTCCTTATTCCAGTATCATCAGTGCTTATTTCTACAGAAACTTCCTATGTTTCTATCACAACTTTCTGTTTCTACCACAATAAATTATAAAAATCTTGCAAATATTTGGTATATAAATCTTACCAAGTTCATATTTAATTCTTATCCATCTGAGACAGGCTGAACTTTGACTCAAGCTTGGAGGCTAAAATGTGGTAGAGATGAGGCATAAAAAGACTGACATTTCTATGCAAGGTAATTACCTCAAATGAGTTCCTTACAAGGTCTTTAATCAGTGCCAAACAGCCTCATTTAAAAAAAAATTATTGAAGTATAGTTGATTTACAATGTAGGTTATTTTCAGGTGTAGAGCAAAGTGATTCAGTTATACAAATATACATACATACATATATTCTTCTTCAGATTCTTTTCCATTATAGGTTATTACAAGATATTGAGTATAGTTCCCCATGCTATACAGTAGTTCCCTGTTGTTTATCTATTTTACATACAGTAGTATATATCTGTTAATACCATATTCCTAACTTATCCCACCCCTACCTCCTCCTTTGGTAACAGTAAATTTCTTTTCTATGTCTATGATTCTATTTCTATTTTGTAAGTATATTCATTTGTATCATTTTTTTTAGATTCTACACATAAGTGATATATGTCTTTCTCTGTGTAAATCATTTCTCTGAGTATAATAACCTCTACATTCATCCATGTTGCTGCAAATGGCATCATTTCATTCTTTTTTATAGCTCAGTAATATTCCATTACATGTTATATGTGTGTGTGTGTGTGTGTATCTCACCTTCTATTCATTCTTCTGTCAGTGGGCATTTAGGTTGCTTCCATGTACTGTAAATAATGCTGCTGTGAACATTGGGGTGTGTGTATCTTTTCCAATTAGAGTTTTCTCTGGATATACGCCCTGGAGTGGGATTGCTGGATCACATGGTAACTCTAATTTTAGTTTAAGAAACCTCCATACTGTTCTCCATAGTGGCTGCGCCAATTTACATTCCCACCAACAGTGCAGCAAGGTTCCCTTTTCTCCACACCCTCTCTGGCATTTATTATTTGTACACTTTTGATGATGGCCCCAAACTGCCTCATTCTTACTAGAGAAGTTGTTCTGCTTCCAAGGAAGACTCAGAGGTGTTCAGAATTCAGATTAACCAGTCAGCCAAATATATCAGAAAGCCCTCTTCTCCTCTTTGGGATTTTAGTCTATACTCAGCTTTTCACACAATGACCTAAGTAAATTGTGAATTTAATATATGCTATAATATATTAACTTCCAAAATCAGATTCTACATCAGATTTTCAGCTAAGTCTTCCCTAAGATTATTAAAAAAAATAATCTTCCCCTTGATTTTGAAACATCTTAGATTCTGCAGATCAGGGAATTCCCTAGAGATGGATTTACAAGATGCGAGGAGGAATTCAGGCCACAAGAAATATGTAACGCCATATTATCCTGGTTTTTTACTGGCAAAGAGAAAACTTTTATTTTTGTTTAGGCACTTCCGAGTCTATTTCATTTAGCTGAATCCATATCTTCATACTATATCCATGATTCCCTTAGACTTATATCTTCTTTTCCTCTAAAGAGTAAAATTGGCTATTTTATATTTGATTATTTTATTATGCTTTAAATTAAGAACAGCACATATTGCACATAAATTGATTATTTGGAAATAGATTTCTGTTTTAAAAGAAAACATTTTTAAATGGTTCACAAATAAACTTTTACAAAATTTCTGCTAATGTGGCTTTAATGAATAGCTGTAACAGTTTCTCAGGTTTGTTGGCTGTAAAACAAAAAACACAATACAACAAAACATAACCAGCAATAAAAGAAAAAACAAAACCAAAAAAGCCCATGCATTTTACACGTCTGATTTGGCTAGAAGCACCAGTTTTCTAGGCACAAGGGATCCTGAAGTACCATAAAGTACAAGCAAACTATATTCTAGTTTTTTGTTAGTTTAAAATTTTTCTAAAATTTTGGGGAGAAGTACAATACAGCAAAAGCCCTGAGTGTATTATCTACTGTAAGAGCAAAGTCCACATTTTTAGTAAATAAATTTGAGGATTGCCTTCTGTTTGTAGAAAGAGGCACTACTGAGCCCGGCAACAGAACACAGAAATAAACGTGCTGGTACCTTGCGGTCGGGCTGCACCCTACAGGCCTGCAACCCTTGTAGTAGCCCAACGTCGAGAACTAAGAGCCCAGAGACAGCAACAGAGACATCAGTGTTCCAACGGGGGATCTTACATGTCTGCAGCAAAATGTCCTGGAGAGACACCAGGCAGACAGCAGGCAGGATGTGACGGCAATCTTTGCTATTTGAGGGAGAAGGAGGTTACCATTTGAAGGAGGAGCTGACGTCAGGTTGGCTCATCAGTTACCAGGGAAACCAGCAGCTGGGGCACATGTCTCACAGACCCTCAGGTTAATGACCATCATAAGGGAAGATGTTTTCCTTCAATAAACTAGCAGGTGAAGCTGTTCTGGCCTAAGGACTAGAGCTATCACTAGCTGGGGCAGGAGGCAAGTAGGAACATGTGAGTAGAGTTTGGTGAAGCAGGAACTGGTTGAGCAGGGAATGTACAAAGAGCAAGAGAATGACCATCTTGAGAGGCCTGACCATGCACGCCACCCCTACATACCCTGCCCGACTCTTTACAGTCTTGGTCTGCCCCTCTTCCACAATATCCCTGAGGTCAGGTACGTAGAGGTGCACTGCAACCAAATACCACAAACGAAATACAGACACCAGAAGCTAACGGGTATCATGAGTGAGCCAGGTGCTTATTGGGTCATTTTTTCATGAAAGACTGGAGGACGACGACAACATAATCTCTCTGTAGACCCAGCAGTCAGACTTATTTCACAGTGAGGCCACCACTGTTACCCAGTCCCTCCACTCAGACTGGGGACAAAATGTAAGATGTGCAACAGGCACAATACAGGGAAGATCATGACCATTAAGCAAAATACAAGCAGCAACAGCATTCTGAGCAATCTGCCTGTGGTTTCGTCCAGGTCTGCAGTATCATACCGCCCTCAGTCCCTGCGTGCTGGGGTGCTGAATACTGGAGGGGCAGTGTAACAACAGACCACAAGGGTAATATGATGGTGCCTTTCTCCAGTAGGGAGCCCAGGTTAATTGCTTAGTAAGTAGTCTCAGGTGGGCTGGGTAGAAGACAGGTGAAATCTATAAAGTTCCTTTCCAATCTCATTCCCCACAAGTAGCAAACTCAAATAACCAGGGACTTACCTGCCAGTTCCAGGACTGTCTTATAATGTGTTCCCCTTCGGGTAGATCCTGTGGCTTCAGTAAAAGTTAATTACGGTCTTAACAATAAGTTGGCAATTATCCTCTGGTGGTCAACAGCTGAACTCGGATGGTGTTGAGAAGTTGCCTCTGGATTAAAACGTTGAAGGTGCTGAGACTATTCCTCCTGGGATTTTCAGTTATAGTTAATGGGGCTTCAGTTAGCCCCCTGGTCCACATGTTGAGAGAATGGGTTTCCAGTCTCAACTATTATCTAAGTAGTCCATTCTTTTAAATTAACCCGGGAGCAGTAGGGTTGTAGGGCAGGTGGAGATGCCAAAGTATGTTATTTTTATCGGCCCATTCCTCAACTTCACGGCCAGTAAAGTGGATTCCTTGGTTGCTATTAATGTCCATGCAGGTCCTGTATGCCGCACACAGCTGTTCTAGACCACGAATAGTGGTTTTTAGCATTGCTCGATATCTCAGGTAGTCCTTTGTAATGTCTTCCGTGCATTAAAATTCACTGTGGACTGCATATAGCTATTGTTGCATCATGCTGTATTTTTGCTCTGCCCCTGTCCACAGCTGAGACCAGAAGCCCAAGGGTTACTCATTTTTTGCTGTTGCCACAGACATCAACCAAACCCTTCCAGGTATCTGGCCATGTCCAATTCACAAGCCTCTCCCTGCACTGAGATCCTTAAAGCCTGGGTCTATAACTGTTTAGGAGTTTGGGTCAGGAGTAAGCTTGTATTTTGTAGATAAAATAGGTCCTTGTGTTTTGTCTGTATTCACCTGCTATCCCCATGCAGTCAGATGAACCACAAGCATTGGGCTGCTACTTTTAAACTGAAAAGAGCCTCTGAGGTTAAGTAAGAGGACATCATCAGTATTATGGAAGAGAAAGACATCTCTTATGGGAGCCAGCTGCCACAGGGCCCTATATGCTAGTGGAGTGCCATTTTGGGACTACCCTCCTTCCTCAATTTTCTATTCCCCATCCTTCTTTCCTGACTTCTTGGCACTCGCAGGAATTTTGCTGGACCCCTGACTGGCTTGCCAATTGTTGGGCTGCACTCTGCAGTCTTGCAAGCCTTGTAGTTGCTCATCCTTGACACAAAGAGCCCAGAGACAGTGACACAGACATCAGTGGTTGGATAGGGGATCTTACGTGTCCACAGCAAAAGGTCCTGGAGTGATACTCCACTGTGTATAGCAGACAGCAGGCAGGACATGACAGCGATCTTTGTTACTCTGGGGAGGAGGAGGAACTGATGGAACTGACGGAACTGACGTCAGGTTTATAGGAGGAAGTGATGTCAGATTGGCTCATTAGTTACCAGGGAAACCAGCAGCTGGGGCACATGCCTCATAGACCCTCAGGTTAATGACTATCAAAGGGAAGATGTTTTCCTTTAACAAACTAGCAGGTGGAGCTGTTCTGGCTTAAGGATTAGAAACATCACGAGCTGGGGCAGGAGGCACGCACGTTCATGTAAGTAGAGTGTAGGAGAAGCAGGAACTGATTGAGTAGGGAATGTGCAAAGAGCAAGAGAAAAGCCATCTTAAGTGGCCTTTTTGGCCACTTGCCCTGTTGGCAGGACACCAAATCCAGCAGCATTCACCTGATGTACTTGATCTTTCTATTGAAAGTGGTATTATTAAAACCCTAGAAGCATTACAGAAATTAGACTAACAAAAAACAGCTTGACACACAGTATGCATCACAAAAATAGACAATATGTGTTCACTATAATATTTTTATGAGTTCTTTGATGCAAGAAAATATTATCTAGACCTTTACACAATAAAATTCTAAATTAGAGATAAAGTTTCTACAAAGCTTTGTAAAGAAAAACAGATGTGATGATCACATCAATATTTATTTAGCCGGAGTTAATTTTGAGAGAGTGAAATGGAGTTGAAGAGACTGTCAAAGTAAAGAGCCCCTAAGTGTAGATTCTCTTTTAGTAAATATAGAAATATAAAGACAAGGGAATTTTGGAAATCAGGAAGGCCAAAGAATCTGCTGAATAAAAATTTTAGAATATAATGCAAGATATTTTCAAGAAATTATAAAACACAGAAGCAGAACACTAATTCAGTTGTTCAACAGCTATTCTATGAGACAGAAGTCTGTGAGGCACTGTGAGCGTCAATATGGATAGAACGGTAGGTAAAATGCACAATAGCCCCTGGTATCATGGAGCTTACAATCTCATAAGGGAACGAAATATTGAAAGTAATGAATCCTGTATACACATCATATAACATAGATCATTTCTGCGGTTTCTATACAATCATGCTCCAGGGGGCCCATTTCTGTGGGTAGCAGGGTGGCAGGATTTAGCAAGTGACAGGTTTTTATGGCAGCTGCTGGGTTGTCTAAAAGCATAGCTTGAACTTGAACCATCCTTGCAGGGGATGGCCATTCTGTCTGCTTAGAACTTACTAAAGCCTGAACCGGGTAAGGAGTCCATATAGTGACTGGCTGACTAAAGGGTAACTTTTCAGCCTACTTTATTTAGCAGGGTTGTAGTGGTGGCTGCTGCCTGTAGGCAAGGAGGTGATCCCTTAGCAGGTTGACTTAATGGTTTAGAGAAATAAGCAAACACTTGAGAAAGGGGTCCCAGTTTTTGAGCCAATACCTCAAGGGTGACTCTCCTCTTACGAAGGTAAAGGTTGAAGGGTTTCACTAAATCTGGGAGGGCCAGGGCAGGGGCCTGAAATAATTGCTTTTCTAATTCTTGAAAGGCCCCTTCACATTCTGAATTCCTTTCAAAAGGATCATCATCCTTTCTTTTCAACATTTCACTTAGAAGCCGAGCTATTAGACCATAGTTAGAGATACAGATGTGGCAACTAGCTGTCTTCTAGTTTTAGGAGGGGCGAGGCTGCAAATAGCTTCCTTCCTGTCCTGGGGTAGGATTCTCTGACCTTCTGTGAGAATGAAACATAGGTAGGTCACCTAGTTTGTGAACCACTGACAGATGGAGGGCAACTTTCCCCATTTCCCAGCTGGTATTGGGGCCAGGCTGTGTTAGATGGAAGATCAAATGTTTCTGCAGGATACACTCTAATGGGCTATCCTTCAGTCTGGGGGATGGTTGGTTTCCTGTACCTGGGATGTTCTGTTTTGGATTTGTTTCCAACTACTGAGGGGCAACTGGAGTGATTTGTTGGTATGCAATGCCGCAAAATTTGACCCAAATAAAATTTCCAGTTTGGCACATTTGGAACCAGCACCAAACTGTTAATGGATTCCTCAAAAGACTGGAATGGGAGGTGCCCAAATGCGGACTCTGATATAATTGGGGGTCCCCCTTGAATATGTAATGGCTCATGCTTGAAACAGTCCCTCCTCAGTCAGAATGTCCCACAGGAGGTTATACAGGGCCGCCTCTGGGCCAGACCAGCTTAGCCACATTAGTTCCTGCCCAACTTGGTCCCTTAGGGAGTGGCACAGCTCTATGAGGTGGAGTTTTCGGCCAAAAAGGAGGAGTTTTCAGACTTCCTGCTGGGCGAGAGCTAAAAGCATGAAGGATTCCCATAGGGTACCACCAGATGACTGGGGCAGCTGGTGTTCTGTTCTGATATGGGTAGGAGAGCCTTTGGAGCCTCTGTTGATAAGAAATTACTCAAGGTTTGCCTCACAGAGTCGGGAGGAGAGGTCAGATGGTGGGTGTTTCCTGTTCTTGCCAGCAATTCACAGGACTTCCCAATAATGGGGTTCCTGATCTGTGAAAAGTTCACAGGGCTCCGCAGCCCACTTCAGAGAAACTAGCTGACTGGAAGAGGTCAAGATACCAGTCATGTACCTACTCTGGGACCTGTTCACACTCGAGCATCCTCAGTGCCTCTTCCTGAACTCAGATCCTGCATCCTCATTTCATTATTTCCTGGTCTTGCTTCTTGGCTCACAAACTGAAAGTGATGCTAGAGAACATTACTGTTGACCCTGGAAGTCAGCAAGGAGGGCAAAGTCCTGGTGCAGTGTCTACTGCTTTGTACAGGTGTCAAGAGGACAGTGCTACTGAGGAGACAATGGGCAAGATGGCCATGGCTCCCACTGTCCCCAGGCATCTGATTCTATGGGAAGGCCAACCAGGGTCAGCAGGAAGACATGCCTTAGTTTCAGTCTCTGATCCCCAATGATGACACATGTGATCCCCTCAAAGGGAGTTACACTATGTCCACATGACACCTGGGTATTGGGTTGCTGGGCATAATTGCTCTGAATTTGGCTGAAGGCTTGAGTAGCCTATTAGAGAAGACTTCTGGAAAATCACTCAGTCTGGCTGATAGTCAGCCTACAAAACATCAGTGATATGAATGAAGGTGATGCACCCTAGTCAAAATGTCCACTTACTGCAATGAACCAAGGCAAAACCAGCTCAAGCTGCCAACCTACATAGTGATTGCTATTTTAAGCTACCAATATCTGGGGTGATTTGTTTCATATTTAGGATTAATTTATACTGTCCAATTTCTGCATCACATTTACTTATAGTATGTGTCATTTCACAATCACAATTGAAAGAATGAGATGTTTATCAGAGCTTCTCTTTGGCAGAAACTAAATTCAAAGTTCTGTTGCTCCAGATGCATGAAACTGTCAGAAATTCTGCTCAGGCTGCTCTGGTTCTCAGCATCTCAGCTGCTACTTCTTACTGTCAAGCTTCTCAGCACATTAATCATGGCTTTTGAATAGACCAATACCTCTAAAGAAAAAGTAACATCAAATATTAGGTTCTGTCTCTGGAATTTCCTCCCTTCCAGAATTTTATCTCAGCAAGTTCTATTTTGGTACCTTCAAATAGATTTTTTTCTTTTTTTAATGTTCAACCTTTCTGAGAAAATTTTGGTTTGCAATAAGGCAATATTAAAGGAAATCAGAATTATACGCAATTAAAATTTGTAAGTTTTGTTTCCCTGTGAATTATGAAGTCCTTGAGAAAAAGGGCACATGATTTATTTATTTTTGAGTTCCAATATAGAACTTAATGTCCAAAACACAGAAATTCCTTAAATTTTTCTGTTGGAATTAAATTAAGATTATTATCAGAAATGGAAGTAAGAGAATGGAATGTGCTGGTTTAGGAATGAAAGCTAAGATAGGTATGTATGGGCCAAGGAGAAGCTTTAGTTAAATATCAGTTTTGATATTTACTATCCACAGGAAACATTTTTTTTTCTTTTAACAGTCTTTGAGCATTTTGGTCAGGCTCTGTTGTAGACATAAGGCATTAAAAGACAGTTTAAAAATAGTCCTTTCAGGAACTCAAAATTTACAGAGAACAAAAGAACCACTTAATCTTCATAGAATTCTATCATTTCTAACTCCAAAATATATCTCAAATACACTCCTTTATGCCACTATGGGTTTCAGAACAGGCCAACACAAGATGTATTATTTGGGCATGTGAATTATTTTGTATTAAAGGCAGTGGAGATCCCACAGGCTCAAGAAAAACTACTGCTCCTCCCTTAACTACCTAAAAGAATTTAAATGGGGGATTTTTCCCCCAAAGAGAGTTATTACCAGAAATAAATTTTAGCTAAGTGGCTCCATCTGTATGGCAGGGCAAACATCTAATTACCAAACATGTTCCTCTTCTTGTTTTATGAATGACCCTCCATGCCCTCAGAACACCCAGACCCCTGTCTTACTCCTTAGCTCAGGATATCATATGTACCTCATTTTTACCTTTCTGACTTTAAACTTCTCACTTAGTGGGGATACCATATGTACTAAATTAAATTTGATTTAATTCAATTAATAAAGTTACTCTTTCTCATGTTAATTTAATTCTTAGACTAGCCAGATGAACCTAGAAGCATAGAGGAAAGTTTTCTTCCTCTCCAGTAGCACCTCCACTATTTCCATCTTAGTTCAAACTGCCATCACATCAGCCTAGTTGAGAGTAACTACCTCTCAAATGGTCTCCTTCTTTTCAACAAATATTCCCTCCAACCCATTCAAATGGAGAGGTCAGAGTGAAGTTTTAAAAATTTGTAAATTAGATCCTGAGGCTTGTGTCACTGCTTAAAACTTTTCTTTCTTTCTTTCTTTTTTTTTTTAACTTTTGTTAGGCTCTAAATTCCTTAGCCTGCAATACCTGAAAGAACCTGTTTCGGCCTTCATTTCCAACCTTTTAGTCAGGAACCTCCCATCTAGCTTAAATGTTTACTACTTTACAGTCTCTTTTGTCTTCTCCTATTCTTTCCAAATTACATCAAGCTCTCTCATGCCTCGGGACTTTTGTGCTTTCTAGTCCCTTGCAGCAGGCCGTTCTTACCTTTTTTTTTTCTCAAGTGAGCTACTTATCATGCCACAGGACTCTTAAATCTATATTTCAGAGAAGCTTTTCTTGACTGTGCCATTTAATACAGCCCCCCTCCACCTTCTCACTATCGTTTCCCCAGCATATATGGCCACAAGACTGCATATCAGATCAACCCTGAGTCTGGACATCTGCTCAACAAGCTTTCACCACACCTAGGATTTTTCCTAATTTATTTCATTCACAACATGCTTGGTGAGTCAATTTGGTACATTCTAAGAATATACTTAGGTATCTCGACTATTTATTAGTTGATATGTCATTTCTTCTAAAGTACAAGGCCAGCAAGTTCACAAAGCCTGTCTGTTTTATACTCTATTAAATCCCCAGTCCCATACATTTGGTAATCAAATAATATGTGTTAAATAAATCTTTACTGAATCAATAAATGCAAACATGAATGTGTAACAGGAAGTCTACTAGGATTGGGGATCCAATGATCAGCACAAATGGTTCTAAACCATTAAGTAGTTTTCAGTGTAGTGGAGAAGAAACACCTGGACACAGATAACAATATAATAAAAATTGAGGGAGATAAATGCCTTGCAAGAGGAAAGAAATGCCCACTTAAACTTGATGAGAGTAGAAAAAACATTTTATTCCTATTAGTAATAATGTTCCACCATTTGTCTTTCATCATAGCACACTTCCTAAGCTTTAGATCACAAAACCTTTAAAAGACATTTAAACACTTAGACATTTAGTATAATGACTAGCTAGTAGCAACATACTTGCTTTCTCTTTCAGAGAGGCTGAATTAGTTTGGAAGTAAAAGCACTAGTCATGAAGAATAATGTTCAATGATTTCTGGTAGCTTTGACATCAACTTGTTTGTGTCTTATTAAAATGTTTTCATGATCTTAATATATAAAATTTCAATGTATTATAAACATGCCTAAGTATGTATGTGTATAGACTGGATTGAGCCTGCATTGACTCAAATCACAGGTCACTCACTTTCCAACTACAATACAACATAACCAGAAGCAAATTGTTCAAACTTTCTGTGCTGTACTTTTATAAAAGGGAAGTAAAATAATACCTATCACATAGGTTTTTTATAAGTTTAATAGGGGCATTTATATAAAATGATAATAATATACAATATTGATAGATTGTATGCAGAATATTTAATTTCAATAATTTTGTTAAGAAGAAAAAAATTGAAACTTATGTTGGAGATCAATTGGATAATATGTTTTGAAAACTTGAAAAATATGTAAAAAATATGTGTATCTTTGCTCCAGATTTTTACTCTTTGAAGACACTCTAAAGATATACTTGCATTTCTTAACAAAGAATTAGCTGTATCCTTTCACATATGTATACACATAAACATCAAATAATTTAAGATATGTTAAGTAAACTTAATGCATTTATGTATGCAGCCATTTAATTATATGCTAAATGAACACTTAATTTTAAGGATAAACACTATGTATTATAAGGTTAAAACATGTTTTCAAACAGTATAGTTTTTTACTCCAATATGCACAGCACACATTCTGTTAGAATATATATCAGGTAATAATTATTGAAACATATGGTTAATGAAACAATGGATGTCTCTTCTTATTTTACTTATTTCTGTTTTCCAATATTTCCATCATATATCTGGGTTTTGTACATTGATTGCGAATTTATTTTAAGAAAAATAAAGGGTTTTAAAATAAAAGACAGTTAACTAGAAATTCTATGACCAGGATGCAAAAAATATAAAATCACTCATATGGGTTCCTTTTTATCTGCCTATTTTGCAAGTAAATTAGCACGAAACAGATTAACAAGGGGAGATCATCTGTGCTAGGATGCTAGAATGTTCTCACTACTTGGCTGGTTGTGTATACTCTTTTAGTGGAATAAGCGTGTTGTTGTTTGAATTCTTCTCATAACTCTTAACAGAAAAAAATCTATTTGAAGCTAATATTGCTCCTTAATATCTATCAGGACTTTACAGACAGAATTCTAAAAGATAGAGAGATTCTGAAGAAATAACTATAAAATAATAGTTTTTTTGTTCTATTTCTTTGTTTTGTAAGTTACTTCATGCAGAATCTAACGTCAGAGGTGGAGCAGTCTGGCAGAGTAATACAGGGGATTGATGACAAAGCTGCTGCTGAATGTAAGATCAGCACAGCAAGTAAACACAGGTATATGGAATCAGAATGGGATTTAGTATGGGTAAATACAGTTTTAAGACCGTTAGTTCCACAATACGCCATTCTGACATCATGAAATACTGAGTAACAAATAAGGAAATATAATATTTAAAGGACAGAACACCTTTAAATATGTTTATGGCTACATATAATTTAAATTCAATGCTATAGTTCCAAGTCAATAGGATAGAGCTGTTCAAAGGCAGTATTTTGAGATACTCATTTGATACGTATTTTTCTTAGAAAATACAATTACATTTCCAATGTATGTATGTCTGGTCAATTTGATCTTTGCCATGTTTTATTTATATTCTAGTTCTATCCTTGCATTCTCAGCTGTAACAGAAGGCTCTCTCTATGCCTTTGTAACTGAAGACTTACACTGATACCTAAAGGAGATGGTCATGGTTAAAGTTATTTGATGATATACTGTCTGACTGCTAACAAGTGGTTTTTAACATTAATTGAATATAATTAAACTTATTCTAGTGTGTCACAGGAAATAGGATCACATTACTGGATAATTTTATGTCTACCTACTTTAAACCTCATGTACAAGCAGGCTTTGAGCGCATGTGACATGTAGTTACAAGGACCCTACGTTTAGAAGGACCCTGTACTTGGTCTAATGCTCTACTGTTGTTGCCTTAGAATTTTTAATAATTTTTGAATAAAGTGACCCACATTTCCATTTTGCCTGACCTGAAAATCATATTGCCAGTTCTGTATACAAAATTGCCAGTTATTTTTCTAGCAAAAATGGCTTTATCTGGAATCAGCAAAGAATTGCAATTCGGGCTTTGCAACCATGCCAAGCCACATGCAAGTCCTGGCACGATAGGAGAGTAAACCCCCTTTTTAAAGAGGGGAAAAGGAAGTTGGGAGGGCCATGGTAAACAGAGTCAGTTAGAGAAATTGAGAGCTTGAAGTGGAGTAACTTTTGGTTGGCTGAGTTGTGACAGTTTCTCATTAGCTGAACTCTTGTCTGAAAACAAGAAGGCGGCTTTCTTTTTCTTGTGGGGCTCTGCTATGGTCACAGGGCTTCAGAGCCCTGACTCTATTTTAATTGAGGTTTCTGTTTTAGTTTTTACATCATATAAAATTTCAACAATATAGGTGTTAGACTATTGACTATGGATTTATATTAAATTCATTGAAAAATGTTCCCTCATGGAAACTGAGCTTTTGTGCCAGTTTTACATATCTGATGTGGGCTTTCTCTCTATGTCAGTGATATCGTGATTTATAAGAAATATATATTTGGTCATTCAGAGACCAAAATATATTTCTCAGATATATTTGGCACTTGTTCATGGTCCCTGGTTCAAGGCTCCTAAAGCTCTTGGAATTTCCTGTGATAGATCTAAATAAGTATCTTTTGTTACGTTAATGAGATAACTTTTGGAAAGCTCTTTGGTAACTTAAACTGAGGGCCTAGTTGCCAGGAGAACCAACAACGCGATTAAAGGGTTGGAACTTTCAGTCCCACCCTCTCTCCCCACTTCCTGGAAGAGAAGAGGGGCTGGAGATAGATTTCAATTGCCAAGGGCCAATAACTAATGATGCCTATGTAATGAAGCCTCCATAAAAACGTAAAAGACATGGTCTGAAGAACTTCTAGGTGATGAACACTTGGAGATTTGGTAAGAGTGGCGTGCTGGGAGAGAGCATTGAAGTTCCTTGCCCTTCTCCATTCCCTGCCCTATGCATCTCTTCCATAAAATGCTTCTCTAAATTGTGAGCTGCTCTAGAAAACTAATCAAACCCAGGGAGGAGGTCCTGGGGACCTCTTATAGCCAGTTGGTCAGAAGCACCAGTGACCTGGGCTTGTGGCTGGCTTCTGAAGTGAGGGGAGAGGGCAGTCAAGAATGACTCCTTAACCAGAGGAATCTGATGCTATCTCCTGGATACTATCAAAATTGAGCTGAACTGTAGGACATCCGGCTGGTGTCAGAGCACTGCTTACTTGTGTGGGAGACCTCTCCCCTTGTTGAAACTAGATTCAGAGGAAAATTAGTATCTATATCACTACTTCTGTGATACTTTGCTGAATGCTAGTGCAATTAATGAAGAAGAAGAGGACAGAAAGTTAGTTGTGACTTTCAGATAACTATGAATCTTGAGTATTTTCCCATTAAATCCTTTGGTTTAAAAGAATAATTTGTCTTTTTTACCAATTTAAAACTAAGCTTAATAAGGACAATGTTGCTAGTAATAAAATAAAATTTCAAAATGTTATTTTATAAGCATAAATACAAACTACAACAAATTGTACTAGTTTGTTTCCTGAAGAACAACTCATGTAATTTTCTTTAAATACAAATTTTTCATATTTTTGATATTCAAATATCAAAAATTAATAATTTACAAATTATTTACAAAATACAAATTAATAACTTTGTATTCATCAATTGGCATCTTGTAGACTGAAGTTTGAGAAGTGGTTTCATGAATCTAAATAATTCCTAGTGTGTTTTTTTAACTGCAAGTAAGCAGACAGAAATAAACCAAGATCACTTTCCTTTTAAATATATATCACATTAGATATTTTAAATATATATATTTATTTTAAATATCTATATACATACATATATACATATATACACATATGTGTCTTTGTGTGTGTGTGTGTGTGTGTATATATATATATATATATATATATATGTGTGTGTGTGTATGATTTTTAATGCTAACATAAGAGACTAAATAATGACAACCAAGACTGGGAGTCTTGAAAATCATGAGAAGTTTAGTAAAACTATAGGGATTGGAAGCTCAAAGGAAATAAACTTTAGAATTTCTGGTAGAGAATTGTCTTCTGTTTAGATGCTGTTAAAAACTCAATGTTTTAGGAATGTTTAAAGTTTGTTAGTGAAACATCAGTTACCTGGTAGTTACCTAGGAGATAACCTTAGCTATACAGAACACAGATGAGAAAATTTGCAGACAAGTGTAAGAACTTAACCCTACTCTAGTCACAATTATACACCCCCCCAACTTATTTATCCTCCACTTGCCAGAGCCTGGCAAATTAGAAATAACAAATTAAAAATATTTGGAGACACATATCCATAAAAATTCCTTCTGAAAGGAAATGGAAATTAGCAAACACATCAATTTGGATGAGTATATTATAGGAAAAATAGAGATTCCAGAGTAGAAATTCTTTCAAATTTTGCACTTACTCCTCAAAGAGTTGGAACATTTGAAGGATAAAAGCTAAAGGCAAAATCCCAATCTGGCTGTAATACTAGATGTAATAACTTTGCATGATATATAAGAAATTTCAAATGTGTACAATCTTTTTTACTCAAATATTTTAAGATGTCTTTTAGTTTTGAATATATATCATTCATATATTTCCCCCCCTTTTTACATCTTTTCATTCTTTTTGCTCATTGCCATTTATTTGAATAAGACCTTCCAAGAGTTGTTCTTGTTTGAGATACATTTTTCCAAGAAATGAGAGCCAATATTAATGAATCTGTTGAGTGAGGGAAACAAGAAGCTTTGTAGTGGAGACAGAAAGGAAGGAGTCCTCTGGTTTACCGTAACATCCAGGCCATCTACCTAAATATTTTTTTTAATCCCCTGGTCTTAAATATTGTATATCTGATTCTTGTTTTCAAAGGCACATTATCTTATCTTAGAGAAAAGGCAAAGGTCATGTAAGATGGTTGGTAGGATTCTAGCTATAACCCTTTCCATTAAAGATGTAGTTATCTCTAGATTAATACTGTCTTGGGTTAAATCTCAGGACAGTAACTGATGTTTATAAGACCCTGAGCGATATAGAAAACTTTTAATTATTTTTAGTCCATATATCCAGTATTTAAGATACAGTGTTGTTGAGAACAGTTAATATTAGCACAGTGGTTAGGAGCACAAACAGTGAAGCCAGAAGACTTGATCTAGAATTCCCAGCACTGCCATTTATGAGATGAATGACCAAGGTCAAATAACTTCACATTTATGTACCTTGGTTTCCTTACCTTAAAATGAGCATAATTATAGTATGAACCTCACAGGCTTATGCTAAGTATAAAATTAGTTAATACCTATAAAACACTTGGAGGGGTCCCTTTCTCAGTCATATTGTGTTAAATCAGTATTAGTTGTTACTATAAACTGTTCAATTTAGCTTTTCTGAAATATTCACTTGTCAGGTTTACAAAACATTACTTTACACATTTAAGCTACTGATTTATATAATTTACATAACCAACTCATTTCTTACTAAGCTCATCCTTCCAAAATAGCCTAAACTAAAGCGATAATAACTTGAGAAAGCAAAGTTGAACTCTCTCCACTGCTTTATTAAGAATGTGCAATGGAAGGTCTGTTAATTTTCCAGTAATTCATTTAAAAGGTCTGTGAATGTGAGAATACTGTTTAAAAAGAACAAAACAAAAGCTACTTGAGGTTTTGTTTACCAGATCCTACGCTAAAGGCCGTGAGACGATTTAATCCTTACAACAAACTTAGTTATTAAGATGAGCTAATGAGGCACAAGGATAATTCAGCTGATGTCTCAAACTCAGTTAACTGTAACATCTGAAGTTCAGTTATGTGGAAGGAATCAGGATTTGAACATAGGCAGCAGGATTTGAAAACTCATTATTCAGAGGACCCTGGCAAGTATGATAAGGAATGCTGCCCTAATTATAGAAGCATAAGATATGAAGAAGAGAGATCAGAGGTACCAGACAGGAAGATCTTATGTGTTTCAAGAAATGTACTTGATACATGTAAATATTTAAAAGACTGAGTTTGGTAGGTTTTTTTTTTTTTTGGTTTGAATTCTGGTCCTGCCACTTACAGGCTTGAGACTTTTTGTATGTGAGTTATCTCAAAATATTCCAACTGTATCACCTAACCTCTATTTAAGGGCAGATTTCTTAACCTCGTTAAGCCTCAAGTGGCCTCATCTATTAATTAAAGAATGCTACCCCACAGGGCTGTCGTGGGAATACAGTGGTATGACATTTAAAACATACGGTCCAGCACTTAGCAGGAGTGCAGTAAATGTTTGTTCCAACCCCTGCGGGGGAAGCAATCTGGTTTTCTGTAGGGCAGCCTGAATCATGGAGGCCCATAAAGCTTCTGCCATCCATGCACTTCTCTGTCCAGCAGAGTTCCTCGTTACCACCTCTTGGCTCATACCACTCTCACCCTGGCAGCAGTGCAAGATGGGTTCCATACCCATGACCTCACCCTCGCCAGCCATGGTGAGTATGTGTGTATGTGGGGGATGCCGGATGGTGAGAAGAGGGGCTGTTGGATGGTCTCCTTCACTCTCCCCACCCTCACCCTGCACTTCTCCTCCCCTAGAGGAGAACTCCACCTGGCTGCCCCTTTATGGTAGTGTGTGTTGCCACCTGGTGGCTCAGCCTGTCTGCATGATTCAGCCTACTGCAAGTGGTCCCCTCAGAGTGCAAGTTAGGGGCACTGAGAAGGGAGAAGGAAGAGGAGCCCTGAATCACCTAGGGATCCAACTATTGAAAAAGCAAGATCTGGGTGGAGGAGGGAGAGGTATGGCCAGAAGAGAGGAGGATCAGGCAGGAGAGTGGGCAGAAAGGAGCACTCTCTCTCTGGGGGGCTGGGAAGGAGGGTGTTGGGGGTGTGTGATTCCCCTAGGAAACCTCGTGTCATTTATGCAGCAAGCTGGGGAGCTGCAGGACTGGGTACAAGTAGACACCTCTGTACACATCTGAAAGCTGAGCAGAAGCCCAGAGAGTGGCTACATTAATAATTCCAGCACTGTTGACTCATCTTTCTCAAGTTCTTTGAACTCTCAAGAGTTTTGAACACTTGAAACTAGTGCAAATAACAAGGACTCTGCGGTTAGAACTATACATAGCTTGGGTTCAGGGTGTAATCTCAAGCAAATGTAGGTTAACTGCTGTCGAGTTTCAGTTTGTCTGTAAAATGGGCTTAGTGAGCTGTTACAAAAATTAAATTAGCTAGGTCACATACCCGAAAAGCAGCTGTCCCATAGTAGGCTCTTAGTAAATTGTCCCTTTCAAAAGGTTTATCCTTCCTATTAGACAGCTTGAGGAAGCTTCCTCCTTTTCCACTCCTCGATCTCTAGCCCTGACTTGCAGGAGAGGCAGGCCCAAGACCGCAGAGTGACCCGATCCAAGGCAGAAAAGCCTATGGTTATGGTGCCGCAGGTGGACACTGTGCCTGGATGGCTCACTGAGATGGAGTGAATGGAGCTCATAGCTCGCGAAGAGGGTGTGGACATGGTGGGTGACATCTTGGTCGGTCTGCTGGAGCGAGTCATGGACTCCGCCTTCAGAGTCTACCTGAGCCGGCAGGTAGGCCTGGATCCCCGTCCTCTAGACCCATCTCCTCTCTCCCTGACCCCTGCCTGCTGGGCTGAGACCATCTCTCGCCTCCGCAGTGCATTCCATTCACCGTAAGCCAGGCACGGGAGGCCATGCTGCAGATTACCGAGTGGCGCTTCCTGGCCCGGGATGAGGGAGAATCTGCAGTGGCAGAGGACCCCACATGGGCGAGGACGAGGACCCCTCACCTTGCCCGACTGACGCCTTGGCTGCGAGATCCCTGCCTGTGCTGCAGGCGCCCGCCTCGGTGTTACTGGAGGAGATCCAAGGCAAAGTAAGCCCAGCCCCCAGCTACTTCCCACTTTCCACCTCCCACCCCCGCCTCCGCCGCATCTTTGTTCTCTTCAGGGCCTCTCTGGACTGCTCCCTTAGTGCCTCTGTCCCCTTCCCGACATCACACTTCTTACCTGCCACCTCCACCCCTGTGCATTTCCCCAGGACCAAGGGAGCATGAACCAAATCCCTTTAGGAAGATCTTGGATGGATACAGACTCTCAGGAGCAGATGGCATCTTGGGAGCGTTCTCACGAGCTGAGAGTCACCCGGGGGACCCCACAGACCCCGGAGCAGTTTCAGGAAACAGGGCCTGGAGGTCCTTCAGAGGAACTGGACGGCCAAGCGAAGGGCACCTATCCTCGATCGGATCTTTGAACGCGAGTAGCCAACCCTCAGTGGAGGTGGTGCCTGCCACCAGTCCCCACCCTTCTCCGGATCTGTCCCTGGGAGCCAGCCCCAGGTCTCAGTCAAGAGGGCACAGCACTTCAGCTCCCAGTTCTCCCTCGAGGATCTCTACTATTACACGCCAAAGCCTCATGCGGCTGGAGACTGGCCGTGCCCAAGAACGAGGAGTTGCCCCGCATCGCCCCAGGCGTGTTGGTGTCGGACCCCCCTGCAGACGGCGCCGCAGCGCTCAGCCCCTCTGCCGGGTTCCTGCCGCAGCAGCCCTGGCGCGCAGACGCGCGGCCCGGCGACGCCGTGCAGAATGGGCCGCAAGCCCGCTATGGCGCGCCCGGACCCCGCGCGCCTGCTGTGCTGCTGGGTGCGCCCATGCTGGAGGTTCTGGTGCCTACCACAGGTGCCAGCAGGGCGGGGAGACTGAGGCCCCCAGTCGACTGCCAGCCTCCGGCTCGGGTGTCCGCATCTTGCCATCAGTTTTCTTCCCTCTCCAGCCTGGGGTTCCCATCCGAGAGTTGGGTCCCAGCGCCAGCCTCCAATTCCCTACTTTAAACCTAGGCCTACTGTTGCCAGGCTTTGGTTTGAAGCTGCCCTTCCTCAGTCCCGGCCTCCGCTTTCTCGCCACGTACCTGGGGCTCCCCAGTGTGGCCCAGAGCCCCAGATCCAAACTGTGGCCGGGTGCCAAGTGGCCCAGTGGCTGGGACGGGGAGGCCGAGTCGCTGCATACTCACACAGGGCCTGGACTCCGGGGATGAGGAGAGCCAGGATCTTCACGAGGTGCCTCACCCTGGCCTGCCATAGTCATGAGTGTGGACAGCAAGCCCTGGCCGAGTTACAGGCAGCCTCAAAGAACAACCACCTCCTGCTTCTTAAAGTGGACATGAGCTCGATGGCCTCCATCCAGAGCTTTGCTTAGTGGCTTCTGCGGTAGTATCCAGAGATACATCTACTGGTTAACAATGCTGCAGTCTGTGGTATGTGTCTTGACTTAACTTCCCCTAAATGCATTTCAGGAGCCTCTTTTCTAGCTCAGGGACCCCAAAACAGGCATCCCCCAAGCCTAACCTGTATACTCCGTGGAAACACTCTTAATTAGGACACTGTCCTAAAAAGCCTACCTTAAGTTGTAGCTTCAAACTTCACTGTTCTGATCTTGACACACATATGTTCCTGTGGCTTTTCTACTGAACCCCAATACATCCTCCCCAGACATCATCTCCCTCGGGGTTGTCATTCCATCACCCACCACCTATGTTTTCATCTCCTCCCAGGATTGCCCACAACACATACTCCAGAGGGCCTTGATGTCACCTTTGCCACCAACTACCTTGGACCCTTTCTGCTCACAAATCTGCTCCAAGGTAAGGAAGGATAGGTGCTTATTTTCTGTGCTGCCCCTGTGTCTTCATTCCTCTGGCATTTTCGTGGCTTACTGTCTCCCATGGTACCCAGATGCTTGCTGAATGATGACCCGGTACACTTTTGCTGGATACAGAAGGGGAACCCACTTGGCACCAGCTAGGATTAGGAGGCTGGTAATGGAATCAGTCAGCCCCAAATACAACCAGCAAGAAGATGTAAGATCTATACAGGCCGCCTCTCCTTCCCCCAAGTCTGAATACTAGCCAGACCAGTAGTCAGTCATCTCAACAAAAGCTTTTTGAGGTCACTAGGCTACTAGGATTAAGGACGTTCTTCCTGGGGAGGTGGGGGTGAGTGGCAGGTACATTCTCCCTAACAATGTTTTCTAGATTATCTAATAACCTCTTAAAAAGCAAATTAGTTTTTAGCCAGGTAATACATGTCCAAAGTACAAAATAGAAAGTGTGAAAGTATACAAAAGGATCTACAGAAAAAGAATAAAAGGAAGAAAAGGAAAGAAAGAAAAAAGCCTCCTTCTCTCCTTGAAAAGCAGCTACCAATTCCCCTCCTCGGGGTGGGGGTGGAGGGAACTACTGTTGCCAGGGTCTCATGTACCCTTTAGTGGGAAATTAAATTAACCCCCACTGGAAAGTGAAGAAAGAGCAAGGTCAAACTCTATGCATTTGCAAGTATAAATGTTTTTTTCCCCTTTTCAAAAAGTGTAATATGCTACAACACCCTCTCTGTACCTTGCTTAGTAATAGTTTCTTAAACTGTCTTCTCCCCTGTCTTCCCTTCTGCCACTAAATCACCATTCTTCACACCACTGTCTTGCTTCAGGTCCTATGAAGGTACTCTATGCTTTATAGATATAAAAACTAAGCTGCTTCTCTCCACTTTCAAGTCCCTCTGCAGACAGAACCTCACCTTTGCCTTTCCCAAACCTACACTGTTGTCACCAGCCAGCCAATCTGTATGTCTTGGACCACACTCTGTTTTTTAATTCTGGCTGCACTTTTGCACATCTGTTTTCCTTTATCTGGAATATCCATTTGTAAGATCTTATGTGTTTCAAGAAATGTACTTGATACAAATAAATATTTAAAAGACCGGGTTTGGTAGGCTTTTTTTTTTTTTTGGTTTGAATTCTGGTCCTGCCATTTATAGGCTTGAGACTTTTTATATGTGAATCTCAAAATTTCAGTTTTGGTTTCTGGAAAATAAGAAAAATAATGCTTTTTAATCAAAAGAGTAATTTATAGATTAAATAAAGCATAAAGTCCAGTGCAGGACACTTATCAGATAAGTATTACTATTTTTAAAGCAAATATAATTTTTATTCAGTTAAAAGAGCATGTATAGATGTGGAAAATGTCTTAGATGTGATGACAGAGGGAGAAAAGGGGAAATAAAATATCTTTCCAAATGTTCTAGCTACTTGTTCAGAGTATGATAAAAATAAAATTCGAGCAAGCCAGAAATAAATTTTATCCTTGTCTCCTGCCTCATTTAATCTTCCATCTCTGATCATTACTCTTTTAAGGTCTCCTAAATGCCCTAAGTCAATACACTTCTTAAACAAATATTTATTATTGCTCACAAATTTATCAACCAGCTGATGGTTCTGACTGGGTAGACTCATGCATCTATAGTCAGCTGCAGGTTAGATGGACAATTATATTGATTTTTAAAAATAGATTTTTTTTTTCAGAGCAGTTTTAGGTTCACAGCAAAATCAAGTGGAAGATACAAATATTGCCCATATACCTCATTTCCCCACACATGCATAGCCTCCCACATTATTAATAAGCCCATCAGAGTGATACATTTATCACACTTAATGAACCTACATTGACAAATAATTGTCATGCAGTGTCCATAGCTTACATTAGGGTTCACTCTTGGTGGTGTACACTCTACAGGTTTGGACAAATGTAGAATGACACGCATCTGCCATTATAGTATTACACAGAGTAGTTTCATTGCCCCCCAAAATCCTCTCTACACCACCTATTCATCCTTCTCTCTCCTCTAACCCTTGGTAACCACTGTCCATAGCTGTCTTTTCTAGAATATCAAATAGTGTAAGTCATACAGCATTTAGTCCTTTCAGATTGGTTTTTCACTTATTGATATGCATTTAAGATTCCTCTATATCTTTTCATGACTTTTTACTTAATCTAGATGTACCACCATTTATCCATTCACCCCCTGAAGAACATCATGGTTGCTTCCAAATTCCAAAATTTTGGAATTCCAAAACTTCCAAATTTTGACAATTATGAGTAAAGCTGCCATAAACATCCACATGCAGGATTCTGTGTGGACATAAGTTTTTTACATTTGAGTAAATAAGAATGAGCACGATTGTTAGATCCTATATAAGAGTATGTTTAGTTTTGTAAAAAAAAACAAAAACAAAAACCAAAAACTGCCAAACTGCCAAACTGTCTTTCAAAGTGGCTGTGCTATTTTGCAATCCCACCAGCAATGAATGAGAGTTCCTGCTGCTCCACTCCCTCACAATCCAGGTACTTCTTTAAATTTTCCTGTCATTATTCTGTTTTATTCTGGTTAATTTTTATAAGTGTTATAATAATTTTTTGTATGCTTGAAGCCCCTCTTGACATTTCTAGTCCCTGTGCCACCCTGTAGCTTTATCTGTTAACTGACAAATGTCATTGGGCCTCTAAATCCAAGAACTGCCATTAGCAAGTGGTCTCTATTCCTTAATGTAATTTCACATCACATCACATCACATCACATCACATCATAGCATGATGTGACATGACGGCACAAAACAACATAACACATAAAACTGTGTAATCTGCCCATCACCCTAATCTTACTCCTCACCAATACCTGCTTAGGAATTGTCTATTCCCATTTCTGAAAACACTTTTTATTGTTTCCTCTCTGTTTTGTTTTTTCTTACCACTATCACTACCCCACAACTCTATTTTCAATAAACCACAAGCTACTTGAGGGCAAGAAGTGAATCTGATGTTTACTATACTTACAACTTATATTTTTTAAATATAAATATAAATATAAATAGATTTACTGAATAAGTGATCAGGATGTGTATTTATATAAGCATATTTGGAAAAAAATTGTCTCCCACTTCAAAAATTTTTTTTTAATGTTTTGATCATGTTCAATAAAATCAATTGCTTCTAAAAAATTCAGCTGAGTTTTTGGGGGATGATATCAAACTGTACTGTAACACATTGTCTTTTAGATAACACTATATTCACTTTGCTAAAATTATATTCATAATTTTTCTTAATATTTTCAAATAAAAGAGAGAATGAATGTTTATATATGTATTTATCATGTTAGTATCACAGTTATGCTGGTTATGTATGTGATTACAACTAACAACTTTTGTGGGTTTGGTTGAATTTTATCTGAAATTTATTTATTCAACACTGGAAGGATAGTCTCAGTTAATATAGACTTCTAGCTTTGTCTGTAAGAACTTTAAGAATATCATTTCATTTTTTTCTGATGTCTATCATTTCTTTTGAGCAGTTTCCAAACAATCTCATTTAGCCTCTTTGAAGATAACGTATTTCCATTTTATCGCATTGCTTTTCCTTTGTGTTTCATTTTTACTAGTTTTCTTGTCATACACCTGGAAGTGATTTTTCTCTCTATTTATATTTCATAGACTGCTCTGAATCTGTGGCTTTTAAAAAAAATCGGGGGCATTATCTCCTAAAATTATTTCTCTTCCATTTCCTCTTCTGCTTTTCATGGATTCTAAACTCACATTACAGATATGTAAGGCCTTCTCAGTATTTATATCTATTTTCCATCATTTTATGATTCTCCATATACATTAGCTTGGACATTTTCCAATGACCTATCTTCTGGTTCACTAATCCTCTCTACTTCCATTTCCAATTTGCTATTACAACTTTTCATTTTTTGTAATTTTAAAAATTACAATTAACACATTTTTTAGTTTCAGCATTCCATTTTATTCTTTTATAACTTCTTATTCTCAGAGGACATTTCCATTTTAGCATTTGTGATAGGCTGAATAATGGCTCCCCAAAGATGTTCATGTCCTACTCTCAGAATTTGTGAATATGTTATTTTACGTGGTAAAAGTGACTTTGTAGATGTGATTACATTAAGATTCTTGAGAAAGGGGGATTATCATGGATTATCTGGGTGGCCACAATAAAATCACAAGAGTGTAAGAGGGAGGCAGGAGGCAGAGAGGAGAAGACGATGTGAGAACAGAAGCAGAGATTTGAGTGCTATGGCCACAGACCATGGAATGCTAACAGTCTTTAGAGGCTGAAAGAGGCAGGCAAATGATTCTCTCCTAAAGCTGCCAGAAGGAACTAGCCTGGCTGACACTTTCATTTTAGTCCCATAAGACTCATTCCAGACTTCTGATCTCCAGAATTATAAGATAATAGCTTTGTGTTGCTGTAAACTCCTAAGTCTGGGGTGATTTGTCACAGCAGCACTAGGAAACTAAAATATACATCACTTTTCTTAAACATTTATTTATAAACATATTCATTACAAAGTTTGTACCTGATAACCACCATCACTGGGTCATCAATGAGTTAAGTTACATTATCTGTGCTCCCCAGATTTTCCTTATTGATATGTCTGATAGTCTGTGTTTGAATGTTTAACATTGCATATGAAAAGTTATGACACAGATACGTTTTATCTTTCTCCACAGAAGGTTCACTTTATTTGCTGTTAGGTTGCCATAGTGGGTTAATTTACCTTAATCCAATCAATTCTCCAGCTGACCTGGTGTTCTGCTTTGTTTTAGTTTAGGTGTTTTCGTGTGTGTGTGTGTGTGTGTGTGTGTGTGTGTGTAAGGCTCATTCTACCCAGTCTATATGTGGTTTCCCCACTGTCCCACTGTAGTATGTAGCTCTCCAGTTGAGAGCCTGGGGATATTTACTACAGCATCTCCTCTCTGGACAAACTCAGGGCCATGACGCCACTGAAAACTTCACTCTAATTTTCATTCACTTTCTGCTTATTTTTCTGCTTTTTTCCTTGCACAAGACTGAAGCTTAAAGATTCAGCAATGCATTGGACACAGTTCCCTGTGTCTCCCTTCAGACTGGGATTTTGGCCACACAAGTTCTGGTTACTGTGGCAGTCTCAAATTCTGATTTTCTTTTCTTTTTGTTAAACTCTATAAGATTCCCAAATGTTTTGCTGGCTTCTCTATTAGGCAAAACTCTCTGCCTGCTTTTTCAGTCGCTCACTCTGTGCTAAGACTCATTAATATTTTGAGGGCCCCGTGTAACATGATCTAGTTTAAGCTTTGTATACACTATACATTAGATACATTGCTTTCACTTTACATATGTGAATCCTAAGGCTGAGAGATGTTACACAACTTGCCCAAAACAGCACAGGTAGAATTGGAAGCAGCTATCTCTCTAGCCTGAACATTCACTTCACTACGGAGGAATACCTCCCAGATATAATTTAAAATGAATGAGAAAATGTTAACAGAAATAGAAATAGGAACTAAATTTATGAAAGTGCTAATTAATTTTAACTTCTTCAAACATTATCATATTTTGTTCTCTAGCTGAAAAAGGTAGGAGATAAAGTGTTTTTGAATTTTAAATATTTAGCCTATTATTAAAGTTAATGGGCATAAGCAGTAGCAGTAAACAATTTTTTGCAAGAAGACTTTTTAATATATAGATGACATAAATAGAAATGAATAGAATGCCATAATTAGAAGGGAACATAACTCAACCTACAGCTCCTACAAAAATGTTTATAGTAGTGTCCATGGAAATTTTTATAATAGCACCCACTATAATTGGTTATCACTGAGTTTTTATACCATCTCCTGATACTCCATTTTGGGACAAATTAATTTTTCTTATGTTGAGCAGTCAATAAATCTGTTATGTTTGTTGTTTTTCTGGTTATAGAGAAAAGATTTTGCAAATATACTGGGAAAGTGCATACACATGCGAGGAATATAAAAGCAAGTAAAGTGTATTAAAAGGTTAAGATAAACTCCAAAATAATAGGGTGATAATTTTAACCAGAATAAATAAGGGAGAATCATGGGGGAGGTGATAATGCTATGCTGTCACAGTTAAGATTGTAATGCAGGGAGCAAACAAATAGTTCTATGCTGGGATATCATAGAGAACAACAACAAAGCAGGTCTTCGTGAAATAGTACAAGAATAGTTGGTTGCTTTGCTTTGTATCTTAATATCTTTTCAAACTTTTTTCTATAAAATGTATTAAAGTGCTAACAAGGATACTAATATGAACACATTAAGAGAGTATAACAACTCTAGTAACATATCAGATATTGACATTGTTTTAGACCCAACAATACTCTTAACTTGGATTTTGAAGGGTGTAGGGATAGGAATTTATAAACTTAATAAGGCTTTGTAAAATCAATACTTATTAAAACTAATGGGTTTTTTTCCATTTTTCTTATTGTTTGCAAAAAACAAATAACCAAACCAAACGAAAACTTTGGTATTTTAAAGCCCCTGGACATTTAAAATCTTCACCTTGCCTGGCTTCTTGTTATTTGACACGGCTAGTAACTGTTCTCAGAAACCTCTGTTCCCAGGCTCCCAAGCACCACTCGCTTCTAGTATTTCTCCGACGTCTCACAACACTTACTCTGTTCTGCTTTTCCTTTTCTACCCTACTGCTTCTACCTCATTCTTAAAGTTTTGTACCCCTTAGAGTTGTAGTCTAGATTCTCTTCACTCATTCCACAATGTCTCTATGGTAAATATCATCTACTCTTGGATGTTTAAATATTTATTTTATGTGTCATTATCCTCATGTAATGATTTAGAGAGCCAGGGCCTGGAATTAGCTAGATTTGGGTACAAATTACTGAATTACCAAGTATGTGAGTTGAGTTATTTAATATCCTAAGTTTAAAAAAAAGGTGAGAGAAGACCTCATCTTCTTCCTTCAGAAGAATAACTAATAATCTGCATTTCATCAATTGTAAGACAATAACTAGATCCTGAGTACATGTAAGTGTGATCTTATCACATGGGTGAGAATTTACTATTCATATCATTTGACCATTATTTAGTGTTAACTTTTTCATCTTTTTCTTTTCAACATATAAAGACACTTTATTATCTACATTACGAATATGTTTTGCATTGCCATACATTTATTATTGCTATTTATGTAAACTGGTCATTCATTTTGTCACTTGGTTTCTTTTCCAGTTATTATTGTTCTTTGCCTACTTATTGCAGTTTAATTTTATTTAAATTTAGTATGTAGTTGATGTATGTAGTTTAATTTTAATTAAAGTTGTGATGGTCTTGCAGTAGTGGAAATCTAAACTCTACTACATGATCCTCAGAAAAAGCAGATTGTATTGCCCTGTGAACATACACAAAGGAATATCCTCTCTTTTTTCTATGTGTTCACCAAGAATTGCATAGAGAGAGAGGATTCAGCTTACCTATTCAACTATTTTTGTGGATTAGTGAAACTACTTAATGTTATTGTTAAATAGTGTTAGAATTTCAATTGAGCATAGACAAGAGGCAATGCTCTCTAATCTATTTTTTCAGACACATTCTCAAAACACCGGGGGAGAAAGTAAAATACCAGCTTTTTTTCCCTTAGAACTCAAGACTTCATTTGCCTATGAGCTCAGATTATCATTTGACTCAGAACAGACAGATTTTATTATGTTTTTAGCGTACAGGAAAGGAGACAATTTCTGGTCATAGTGTTCAAAGAATCCCTTCCTCACTCTGTGTCTCTGTGTTTAAAGCTATTTTGTTCTTGTTGCTAAGGGAAAATAATGCTCCAGGACTGATTATGGTTAATTAACACTCTCATGAAATAGTTCTAGTCTATTATTCTACTGCTATTACTATATAACAGAAACACATTTATGAAATGCTGCCTAAGGCTACTAATCAATTTTATACAAATTTACATAGTTCTTGAAATTTTATATAAGGAAATGCTTTATTTATCCAAGGTCACACAATGAATTGATACTTCTTTGTCATGTTTGTGTAAGTATTACCTACGATGAACAAGAATTTAGGTTACTGCCGTTCCTTTCAGTGACGAAAATACCATTTTGTAAACAGAATACAATTCGCTACATCATTAGTGCCTCCAAAACTGAATTACTCAGTTTCAAAGAATTCATTATGTGAAGAAAAATGACTGAGGCCACCCAAAACCCCTGAATTCTCTATTTACCATATTTCTGAATTTGTATGCATTGAAATTACCATTCTAGATATGGTAGGGAAGGGATGAGGGAAATTAATCACTTTTATTAATATTATATTTTAAAAACTGCACTTTCCCTCATTTTTAGGACTAACATATCATATCTGACACATTTATTTTTGTCCTTCACAGTGAGTTACATTTCATCCCTTGGATTATTGGCACAAGGAAAAGGAGAGTCTTGGTGAGGGCCTTTAATAGTTTCATATATCACTTTTTCGCTGTGACTCAGCATCTCCATTACTAAGTTCAGCTTCGGCTGTTCAGTATTATTCATTCATTTGCAGCACAGTACAGAAGTTAACATTTACTCTGCTTTGACTATAGAAGACTGCCTGAAAAGTTCATTTCTCTCACAAATCAGCATAGAATATTTCCTAAAACATTTTAAATGTGATAAATACATTTCACAATATAAATATACTTAAATATAGTAACACAATTGTTATCTTGGCCAAGTCACAATCTCCTCTGACTAATTTTGTTTCCGTATCAGGCTACATGTACTACACACTATACATACACACTGATTAGACTATAGATGTCTTAGAGAAAACTTTCTTTTGAAAAATGTTACATATCTGTGTACCCCAAAGTTAGTATAAAAAGCAGAATTTAACTTTTACCAACTAATACCGATTTTAAGACTGCTTAGCAAAGAGAGAAAGAACAACTTCCATTTTCTGTTTTGCTCTGTCTGGTGAACAGCATCCGTGGTGCTACTGTCATTGATGCTGCAAGAGCTAAACTAGATTTTCCAACTCTTATCGAAAAAAAAAAAGACATACCATTGTTTTGACTTTCACAGCAGTTGTCAGGGGAAAACACTTTATATTCTTTGTAGGTTTCTGAGTATGGAAACAAAATATTTTACCAGTTCTAATAATTTTTCCCATTATGATTTCAAATTTTGAATCTATGATATAATAGGTCAAATATTAGTTACCAAATGGGCAGAATCTGCAGGCAAGTAGGAAATAGAAACTTACATTTATGATGATTTTTAAATTCTGCCTCCAACATAACTATATACCAGCACTGTTTTGAAGACTTAGGACATTCAGCTTTTATAAGTCTGTATTATTTGATCCATAAGCAAGAATATTTTATAACAGTTAAAAAATTGCATTAGTAAAAATAAGCTATGTGGTTTTATTATTATTGTTACTATTATTTTTATTTTTGAGTAAATGACTTTCCCATTTATCTTTTTATTCATGACCGTGGTTGCTAAAAACACATCTAGGTTTAACATGAAAACATCAAATCTTTTTGATAATGCATGAATTTGTTAGTTAAGGTGGTGTAAGCAGTGACCACTTCTGTGCGAAATCTAAATATGTATCACACAAAGTGAAATAAAAACTCTTTTAGAGATGCTTTATTATTAAATGGCATTAACTTGTTGGAATTACCAAGTTATTTATCTTATAGATTTACTCAAATCTGGTCAGGAAAATTGCTTTTTTGTGGTGTTATTTACTTAGATTCTCTATTTACCATATTTCCTGTAAAACAGCAATCATAACTAGAGGTTTGATTAGAGTTATAGTCAACTTTTGAAGATGAGAATAATACTGATTATTAGTACTTTCTGCTTTATTAAATTATGAAGCACACAATTTCAGATGTTGCATATTTATTAATGTAGACATTGATCAGTAGATAGAGTGCTGACAGCCTGATCGCTCCACTATAAAATTCCTCACATTTTCTCCTAATCCTTTAATATCGTACTGATTTTTGTTTAGAGTCATTGTTCCATTATAAGCTGCAAAATGGAATATTCTAATTCTATTTTTAATGCTGAATGTATTAGGTAAATTCTTCTATAAAGAAAAATTTCCCTTTTTAACCAGCTGGTTATGCTAAAATAAAAAGGTAGATGATTGACTTTATTCCTATATTGTCAGTTTTTAGAGTAACACAATGCTGTCCTAACAAACTCAAATATCATATCTACTAATATTGTTATGAATTCATGCATTTTTTAAAAAATAAATTGTAGTCTTTCTGACTCATATTGTCTCAAGTTGGGCTAGGGGCAGAGACTTGAGTGGTCTATGCTGCTCTCTGGACAAGGTACTTTTAAAATTTGATAGTTTTCTTGCTTTCTAGCCCAAGAGGATGCCTGTCCGGAACATTTCCTTTCCAGCTCTGAATCAGTACATTTCTTAAAAGATTCTTGGTTATTTCCAATTGGAAATGATTTTTACAGGATGTGGTCTAGGATCTAGGATGAAAACTGCTGCTTAAGAATTAATTTTTCTAGACTTTTCAATGAAAAGACCAAGAAATTAAATGTTTAGAAAATGATTTGTGCTTACCTTTTAAAGGCCCTGTCATCAAATAAAGTCACATTGTAGGAAAAAAAAAAAAAAGAAAGTGACCTGTGTACTTGCATAGTTATCTTATTAATTTAATATATGGTTAAGTACATTTGCCTCATCTGTTTCCTATTTTAAAAGACTGCTTTTTTCTTTTTAACTTACATTTTAAGTTATTCCAGGTAAATTTTGTACTAAAAAAATTAAAAGAAAAGCATGAAAAATGAAACTATTGGCTAATTTTGTTCATAATATAAACTGTAATTTAAATAAAATACCTAAGTGAAACATCCATTGTATGGAAAATATACTACATAATAGCCCAGTTAAATTATTCCAGATTATATTAAAGTAGGTTATTACTTAAAGAATCAATGTGCATTACTCATTAAAAGTTCATGAGAAGATGTATATGACTGTTTTGCTAAAGTCATAGAATATTTTAAAACAACTGTCCATTTATGATAAAAAATGAAAACTCTTACATCTAGGAATGGAAGGGAAATGCTTTCAGTGGTAACTTAATCTATAAATAAAGTAAATATATTTGCCAGTGAAACATTGAAAACCTTTCCTTTTACATTGTAAGTAAAGTGAATATTACTACTATCACATGAATGATCAGTGTCAGTTCAGAAAGACAAGACTATTTTATAAATTATAAGCATTATAATAATTCAAAAAACCTCATTATTTCAAGTGATATGATTATATACAAGAAATTCTAAATAATAAACAAATAAATTCTTAGATTAAAATGTGCATTTACAATTTTGTTAGATAAAAATTTTTAAAAATTATTATATTTCTATTGCACTTAGCAAATAAATGTATAGGCGTACCTCAAAGATATTGCAGGTTTGATTAGAGACCACTGCCATAAAGTGAATATCACAATCAAGTGAGTCACATCAATCTTTTGGTTTCCTAGTGCATATAAAAATAAGTTTACACTATATTGTAGTCTAGAAAGTGTGCAACAGCATTATGTCCTAAAAATAATATCTATATTCTAATTAAAAATAATGCTATTAGAATTATGGCACAAATAGAATTGCTTGATGCAGGGTTGCCAAAAACCTCTAGTTTATAAAAAATGCAATTGAAAGAAGGTGGTCAAAAAGTACAAACTTCTAGTTATAAGATAAATAAGCACTAGGGATATGAAGTACAACATGATGACTATAGCTCATACTGCTATATGTGATACAGTAAAGTTTACAGACAGTAAATAACTCTCATCACAGGGAGAAATTTCTTTCCCTTTTTTCCTTTCTTTCTTTCTTTCTTTTTTTTTAAATCTATATGAGAAGATGGATGGTAGCTGCACCTATTATGGTAATTATTTCACAATATATGTAAATTAAACCATCATGCTGTACTCCTTAAACTTACACAGTGAATGTCTGTCAATTATTTCTCAATAAAACTAGGGGAAAAAAGACTATGAAAATGTAAAAGTCCCTAGGAAGACTGATCAAGAAGAATTAAGAGAGGATATTAATTATTTTTAGCAAGTGAATAAGGGAGCTTTGCTACAGATCCTACACACATTAACAAGGTAAGAGGATACATAAACATCTTTATGCAAACCAAGTCAAAAATTCACAAATTCCCAGAAAAACACAACTTTCTATAAAAATAGAAAATTTTAAATGTCTAAAAATTTAATATCTGTTTAAGAAATTGAATCAATAAATATGATAATGCTGGTGGTGATGATATTTGAAGAAACAGATACTGGCTTCAAATTTTTATATTGTGGGATTTTAATTAGCCTAATGCCTAGAATCTCTCCCCATATATATATATTTTTTTAAGTATAAATGATGTTTATTGGTTAAGACTGAGGTTCTACATTTTGTTTCAATCATATTTTTTACTCCCCTTCCTTTATTACTTAGCTAGGTATTAGCTATTACTTAGCCAAATGACAGTTTTCTTTAATCTACTAAAGCATATTCCATGACACAAAGGTAGAAACCATGTTGGAGATATGTATATTTCTGTTCATAAAGCTCTGATTCTGCAGAGGTAGAAATAAATAAAGCACGTGACCCAAATGACAAGGGCCAAAGCACTTCTATATATCCAGGGGCTGTGCAACATTAGCATAATGGTTAATTTTATGTGTCAACTCGCCTGGGATGAGGGATGCCCAGATAAAACATCATTTCTTATGTATTCCTGTTGACAGGAGAAGGGATTGCCTGAGAGAGGAACTGAGAGAAGGAACTACGCATGCTCAGTTCAGTCTTTCCTTCCCTTTATTCAGATCTGACTTCCTGCTGAGATAAGACTTCTGGTCTGCTCTTTTCTCTGCAGATAATAAACCTGCTTGCTTTTCTTGAGGAGAGCTGCAATCGTCCAATGATGTCTACAACTGGGAGGACAAATTGTCCTCTGGGACAAAATATTAGCAAGACTGCCAATCTGAAGACATTTTCTCGGACTGATTATATCAATAATAAAAGTAATATTTAGAGCTTCATCTGCCTTAAAAATAGTAGAGATATATATATATAAATAGTAATAGTAAACATATATATGTAAACTCATATCTGAAAAAGAATTAATATCAAAAGTATATAATGAAAACTAACTATAAAGAATCTATAAGCAAAAGACACAAAACGTAATAAAAAATAGGCAAAAGACATAAATTGGCATTTAACAGCAAAGAAAACATAAAGAGCAAATCAATCTATTAGAACTGCTAATAGTTCTAACATTATCTAACAACTAATAAACTTAGTAGTTATCATGTAAATGCAAGTATTACCACAGTGTGAAATTATTTTAATGCATCTAGATAGCTATACATTAATAAATTGGACCTTATCAACTGTTAGAATATGAACTGTGTTATACAGTGTTCAACTGTACATAAACACGTATTTGGTGTGAAGTATTTCTCTGCAAGGTAGAATAAAACATCCCTTTTCTGTTAAAATAGATTTGGTGAAGTGACTTTCTTTGACCTATGAAATATGAATGGAATTTGAGATTGGGGCTACCCTGTCCACTAGATTTCCAGAGTAATGTTACCATGGAGGAGAGCTACAGCCATACCATAATAGAAATGTAATGTGAAAGTTCTAAGCTACTGAGATTTGGGCATCATTCATTATTTTTGTATCAGATTGTTAGATTAAGGGCTGCTAATTAGTCATGCTTTCTGGCCTCTATGCCCTTATGTAGTTCTCTTCCAGATTGCTTAGGGCTTGGTTATGTGACTTATTTTGACCATGGGAAATCTGCAAGTATGACACACAGCCTTGATAAGGCTTTAACTCTTGGAACACTGATACCTTTTGAACAAACTTGGTCTATCTTCCTTAAGATTGTGGTCCCATATAAAAAAAGAGACAGCTTGGGGGAGAAATCAGCCATCTCATCCATTCCAGATATTTGAGCTGAGAAGCAAGATAATGAGAATGAAGCCATTTACATCGTATAATTTTAATGCAATAGCAAATGAAAAATTGAGCTTTTAAAGCTCAATGTGTAAACACACATTAAAATCAATACATTTATCTACTCTTTGTGCCAATATTCTACATTGATAGGTTGCCTACTTAAAGTTGTATATATTTAAGTATTGCTCTTATAAACTAAAAGCTATAAAATATTATTGAGGAAAATTAAAGAAGATCACATTAAGCGGAGAGATAAAAGATGTTCATGCATTGGAAGACTCAATATTGTTAAGACAGCAATGCTCCCAAAATTGACCAATAGGTTAAATTTAATCCCACTAAAAATGCTAGTAGGCTTTTGCTTAAGATGCAAGACTGATTTTAAGAACTACTGTAAAGACAAATAGCCAAAACAATATGAAAAAACAAGAAAATTTGAAGGGATTATACACCTATTTTTGACACTTAGAGCAAACCTACATTAATCAAATCACTATTATTTTGGTGAGAGGATTGACTTATAGATCAAATAAATACACTAGAGAATTCAGATACAGACTCACTCTTAGATGGTCAATTTACTTTCCACAAAGTGTCAAAGTATAATGCTTAATGAATGAAAATTTGAACACGATTATTTTCATTTCACTAGAGTTATTAAAAGTAAAAAAAATTAAATTTTTTGTCTTGAAAGAAACTACATTATAAATTTGAAAAAATTTAAAAGCAGTTTTTGATTTAAAGTACAAGTAACTGTTAATAGTTACCACTATCTATTTTCAAATAGGCTTTTAAATCTTGTATTTTAAAAATACTCCAATAGGCTTTTAAAAACTTGCATTTGGAGACTACGTACTTACTAGATTCCCAGCAATTACTCCCCCCAGCCACTGGAAATGTTGGCTGCTGCCAGCATACCAATGAGTCCCTCTCCAAGAAATGCCCTGGGCTAAATAATCTGCACCATTGATTGGTTGGTATGAGGATAGAAATGCCTAGCCTTCTAGCCTCAGTGCAGGGCAATTCTAGGTATCACATCAGCTCCAGAGCTTCTTGGGCTGCCTTCACTCTCATGGTGTCTAACCCAAAGACTTGCCCCAGTAAACCCTCTACATGCAACTCTCCAATTCCAAGTGAACCTGACCTACAAAAAATTCTATCTTGCAAGAAAAGCTCCAAATCTCAATTCTTGTGTCTTAGTATTCACAGATCTGTTACACTTTTCAACAACTGTGAGCTAAAGTCAAATTTATAACTCTCCCACTCAGTGTGTAGCTTTTTGCTCTTAGACAAAATGGCTTAATTTTTCTTACTGTTTGTTCCCAGTTACTCATGTGACTACTTAATATCACAGTTCAGTGTTTCTAGGCACACAGCCAGATTACAAGTCCAGCTATAGATTTCTAGCATTCTCCTCCCCCAAGCCAAATATACTTAAAGGAGCATTTAATTGAATTAATTAGAAAATTATCACTTAGTTAAGAAACCTAATTGTTCTCAGCACTGGCAAAAATACCAACATTTACAAACTGAATTAAATGGGTGTTACCAAGAGTAGGGCAACATAAATCCAACTCAGAATGTTAAAGTATAAATGACATGTTGTTAAAAGAATTATAAAGTTACATTTATATGTAAATGAAGATATATTGTATATGAATTTTAAGTGCACCACAAAGCAAGGGTTCATAACTAAAAGGTACGATATTCATCTTTTTCATGATATTTTTCAGAAAGCATAATTTATTTCTACAAAAATTAGTCTATAAATAAAAGTGACAGTTCTTTATATTTTAAGAGCCATGCATATTAAATATGACATTCAATATATGTTATATTTCAAAATATAAAACGCTTTATGCATATCTGTTTTTAATCTACTAAAATGTTATGGTTCAATTGACATTTATTCAAAACCAATTTTGATAGAAAAAGAACTAAAGGGAAGTTATTTTGTGCTCTAAGTGCTATTGTATACAGTATTTCATTTAACAGTTATATTTGAGAAACCTGCTAATAAAATTTTTATATTATAGAAAAAGGAACATGAGAGAATATTCTCAACCAGCCCAGTATTAAAAGGCAAAGTCCCCCAATGTTTCTGACTGCAAAGTTGAACACTAATCACTACGTATACAGCTGATTATAGAAAACTCTTTAGAGCCCAAGAAACTTTATATTCTGAATATCTTATAACTTTTGTATATAAGAGAAAGATGCTACTTAGATCTAAGACCAAAGAAAGTGTATTTACTGTTCAGAATCATAGAAATGAAATGTTGCTTTTTGCCTCTCTGAAATGCTGACGTTATGTTTTTTTAATAAAATATGCATGTGCAATTTCTGTTTCCCTCCAAAACAATGAAAACCATCACTTTTATTTTTAAATTTGTTTGTCTGAGATGAAGATGTAAGAAAATAATTTTACTTTGCATATGACTAGATCAAGAATAAGACCAAGAAATGGTGTTTTAAGGACATGGAATTAATTCTTTTTCAATGTATCAAAGACAGGAATTCATCACTTTAAAGTATCACAGAGAGTAAGCAAATTTAAAACCACCATAATAAGCATTTTCAGCATAACTTCTTGGGATAAACTGAATAGAATATTTTTATGCCCAGCCTAAGTTAATTCCTCAACTGAGTGGAAATAAACTTTATGTAAATCAATACCCATGCGTGGTTCTACAAAGTAGAAAACTGACATGAAAATGTTTTTTTCATCAGTGCCCATGGATTAAGTAGACCATGCTAAAATATGGTTTTAACATTTTTTTTATGGTCTATTTTAAGCAGCCAGGCATAGCATTCAAACTAAATGTAGTTTATATTCCTGATGTGACATTTTAAATAGTTTTGTTTGCTGATATTAGTCTTTTTTTACATTTCTAAATCTATTTCTATCTTTTAAATGCAATTTCTAAAAATTAAATAACTATAACATGGTATACTCTGTATGCATGATGGGTTTTGAGAATAATTTATTTTTCCAATAGGCAGGGGTATTTTTTTCTGATGCTACTAGGAATTTTTTTTTATTATAATGGCATTTCTTATGAGTGTATTGACTGGCTGGCAAGCCCACCTGGTCTAAACAGGAAAGAGACAGTTGTTTAAAAACACTGAAAAACTAAAGAAAATACAGTCTATGCACTGATTAGATTTCTATCAAATGTGATGATAGAAAATAGATTATTTGAAGTGAGAAACAAGAAAACCCTTCAAAAATAAAGCCTTTTTTTTCTGATTATATAGTTTTTTAATTGTACTATGCTAGAGAAAAAAGTTAATTCTGTTATTTACCATCCCCAACCGTGTATATGTAAGAAGGAGCTTCGATATGTAACGCTTCCCAATGTGAGTCATAATAATCTATACAGTTAATGAATCAATGAAAAATTCAATGAATCAAACACTATACTAAGCCCTTAAATATATATTGTTGGTTATACTACTCACCCTAACCCATTAAGCTAGGCGTTGTTATCAGTTGCTACACCTGGGGCTTACGAAGCTTAAATAACATGCTCAGATAATACATCAAGAACATGACAATAAAAGTATAAAAGTAAAAACCTGAATCTTCTAACCCCAAGTACTGTTTCTTCCTCCCTAGCCCAGATTCATGTTTCATTTAACCTGTTGCGTGGGCCTTCTATTCCATGCATGGTGTCTTCCGTTACCATCCACAATACCCTTGTGTAAGCTTTCGATCAATCTAATCTCACTTCACCAGTCCTTCCCATCAAAAACTATCCTTGAAAACACTACAAGAGTAATCTTCCGGTAGCATAGCTCTGATTGTGTATTCCAGAGTTCCAGTGGCCTACAAAATCAAATGTAAACCTATAGGACTTCAGGACATAGTTGTAATATCAAAATCTTTTCCTATAAAGTGGTTTTACATATTCTGGGCTCACATATCATTTACTCTAGGCCCTTCCCTGTTTACATATATGCCATGTAATTCTGATTTCCATGATAGATCTTCTATGCTATTTTCTTTTTTGGAATATCCCCATTGGTGCCCTGTGTTCGCTAAGATTGGGTTCAGTTCATATTAGATTCTTGACTGTAGTCACAGTCTTTTTAACAAAGTGTAAGTTTTATTTTACTCACTTAACAAGATGTCCTGAGGGTAGCGATGTAGGGTTTGTGCTATTGCTTGAGAAAGTTAAAAGAGTCAGCTTCTAATTATTCCTAAACCCACCCACTCCTTCTCAATCTTAACTGATAACCATTATCCTTAAGTTTGGAAGATGGTGCCTTTGTGAATCATATCTAACTCTAGTAAAGAAGAAAGAGAAATAGGCAAAATGGACATGCTAGTTGAGTTTGTTTCTTTCACCAAGAAATAATAGTTTTTCCAGAAATTCCATCCAGTAAAATTCTTAGGAGTCCATTCAAAACTAGCTCCTATATACAATTCTTGTTGTAAGGACATCTGGGGAGCTAAGTATTTTAAATGTTGTCCATTGCTGTGTCCCATCCAAAGAAAAACAAATTGTTTCTCTTATTAAGAAGGGAAGACAGCATGTATATTAGACAATGTTGTCTGTAATGTATCTACACTACACTCCATAACCAGATTTTCAATTTTATTTATCATTTAAGTTCAAAATAAATTCAATCTTTAAAGTGAACCCTACCCTAATTCTACATGCTAGAAACATCTCTCCACATTCTGAAGTTTTATAGCAATTTCTTTAGATTTCTTTCATGATATCTATTCTTTTACTTGAAGTAGTATGTGTATTTCTGTGTGCTTACAAATGTTTATGAAATAAAAATACTAACACAAATGTGAGCCTGGCTCCTCTGCTGTTCTGTGAAGCACTCTTGACAATCTGTTGGCTTAATGAGTTTGCAATTGCTATCAGGTTCCTTGTAGTTGAGTGTTGGTTCAAGGCCCAAATTTTCCCACACAGAATCTCCTGTAAGTTGCTCCAGTGTTCCTTAACAAGATAAATGAAAATGACAAGTCTTTCACTATTTTTTCTAGGGTTCAGGAGCTCTGAGTATTCCATTTCTTTGGACACAGTTTGTCCCCAGTCAGATTAATCCTGTGGACAAACTGTGTCCAAAGAAATGGAATACTCACTGGATGGAGTAGCCAAATTAACGATATGCCCTGATGTAAGAGTTTTTGCCCTATGATGATTTGTAAATTTTACTGTATCACAATTGTGTCTATTTTTAACAAATTGTCCTTGTTAATTGTCAACTCACAGATTTCTCTTCTGGAAATCTAGCTGAAATGAATAACCCACGACAGTATTAAATGATACAATATAAAAGTATATTCAAATATTATGGGCCTTTAGTAGTGAGAATAATCTTTTTCTTTTTCCTGAATGAATCATAGAAGACATTACAGAGAAGCTGACATTTATAGCTTCATGGGTGCAATTCTCGAGATAGAGTAGGGGCAAACATTTTAAGAGAGATATTCCTAGAGGTTGGCACAGCTCAGGCCACCTGACAATTATGTGTTCCCAAATCACATGGATATATAAGCACATACTTTCACATATTCTTATATAATAATACTTAAATTTAAAAAATCTTTCTTTCCAATATTGCAAGTGAGAGTTATAATTTATTTGAAACTCCATCTGATTTAAAATCTTTACACACAAATGGTATACTATATTGCATCCAAATTGTCATTTTCAATTAGATTCAATGTTTATTTATTTGCTCTTGGCACAATTTCACATTAAATAGAAGTTTCTGAGAAACAAAATATGGCATATTTAAAATAAGACCTTTATCTTCCATCTTATTTAATCTTTATTTGTATGTATTGTAACATAGCCAAGATTCTATTTTAGCTTTCTCTTTCTATTTATGGCCCTGAGTTTTGCCTTTTGTTTCCAATATATACCTTGGAATTTATATCAATAAACAATAATATTTATTCTGAGAAATGTAATTTTATTAATGTAAACTAACATTACTAAATCCTTTAATCATTTTGCCAATACTTGACACATCACCATTTGCTTCATCTTCTCTAAAGGTTATAGACTGTAATATTAGTCAAGATGAATATACTGTGTTTCCCATATTAAAGTATATTTATTTAAATGGGAAAAAAGGTCTTTTTCTGTGCATACTACTCTCACTTTCTAATATAATAAAAGTAAATTGCAATTGTCTTCTCTGATTTCTGTTTATTAGAGAAATTTTCATTTTTATTTTCCCTACAAGGGATTGAGTCTAGAAATTCTCATATCTTTACTAGTTCATTAAAACACAGATAAATCTAGTTCCTATGTTATTACATTTCAATAGCCCTCATAAGCAATTCAAAAAACAAATACAGTTAGGAAGCTTCAATATGGATAATTTTATTTCATTTCCAGCAAACAGATGAATGCCAACAAGAGGGAAATAAACAGAAACCAAGTGTTCTATCTCTTGAGCCCTTTTAGAAACATCATCTACTTCATTAAGAAGTACTTTAAATTATATATTTTGTACTAATTTTATCACTCTTACATCTCATAATCTTTGGCCTATCACAAATCTCTGTTCAGTTGTCTTTAATTGTCCTAAAATTTCTTATTCATTTATCTTTAATAGTCCTAAAAAAGATTGATGTGCTTGGTTTTTATTTTCCACTTCCAGAATCTACCTATGAAGTTACTGTATTTAGAGAAAGACAACCAGATTTCTTATGGTCAGAGAATGAAGCCGCACATATGGAAAGGGGATGGCTAGACTAAAAACTGTGGTGCTAGAATGGTGTTGGAGAAATTAATATCAAAATTCCCTGATGAAAAGAACCAGGGTCCTTTGGATAACTGGTTGGTTATGGGACAGAGGTGAGGAAATTAAAAGATGAGCTTGGAGAATCTTTGGTGCCACAAAGAAATAAAGAAAAATAAAAAGAAATAATGGAAGTAATATTAAAAGGGTGCATACACCAACCTGAGAGTCCTCTCAGTGTTCAAAGTTGGAACCGTTTGAACAAATTAAAACATGTTATGTTATGTTAATATTGAATTATAACCCCTCCAATGAAACATCCATTTGTCCAATGTATATAAGTAACTGAATAAATAAATTAAAGGAAGGAGTGATAAGTCTTTCTTACAAAGAATTCCAGTTGATAAATAAAGACAAGTGAGGGAAATAGAATACCACTACTAGAATACCACAGTAATTTTCACAGGCAACATTCATTTAGGATGCTAGGATTAATTGGCAAAAATTAAGCAGTAATAATATATTTGTGTAGTATCAAAGTATCCCCCAAATATTTAATATTAACAAAGGAAAACAGTTATTTTACCTTGTAAAATATTTGCAGACATAAATTAGCTAAATGATAAAAGTTAACATTATCAGTCATATTCATATCACGTACCCCCTGATACGATACATGGAGAAGAAAATATCATCTTGCTGGTATCCTTCCCATTATTATGTAACTCAGTCTAGTCACAGGAAGCCATTAGAGAAATACAATCAAGAGCATTTTATAAAATGACTCACCAGTACTCTTCAGAATTGTTGAGATCATGAAAGACAAGCAAACATTCAGGAACTGTCACAGATTGGAGAAAAACTAAATTCAGTTGGGGATACTGGTTTACATCCTGGAAAATAAAAGAAGAGAAAAAAAACCAGTGTAAAAATTTGGGGAATCCAAATATGATCTGTACTTTTGTTAATAATGTCATATCAAGATTAATTTATTAGCTCTAGTGCATGTGCTGTGGTTATATAAGATGCTGACCTAAAGGAAAGCGTGTTATATAGGCAACCTGTACTACTTTTGTTTTGAACAGCTTTATTGAGACATAATGCATATGCCATACAATTGACTCATTCAAAGTGTCAATTAAATGCATTTTACTGTATCCACATGTACTAAAAACATCACAGCAATCCACTTTTAGAACATTTCATACCCCTTAAGATATCCTGTACTGATTAGTAGTCAATTCCCTTTCCCCATTCCCCCCAAACTCCATGCTCCCATCCCTAAGTAATCATTTAGTTTACTCTGTGTCTCTAATATATATATATATATAATATTATATATATATATATCATATATAAGATATATGATACAATGTATATATTATTCATCTAAATGAAAAGGAACCATGCAATACGCAGTCTTTTGTGACTAGCTTCTTTCACTTAATATTTTCAGATTTCATCCTTGTTTTATTTTGTAGCTATCCTAGTGTCTGTGAAGTAGGGTCCCACACACACAATTTTGGTTTATATTTTCTTTTCTTTTTAAACTGAAGGATAGTTGATTTATAATACTGTATTAGTTTCAGATAAACAACATAGTGATTACATATTTTTATGGATATGTTCTTCTAAGTTATGTTTTATCTCTTACATTTGCATCAATGATACATTTTGAGTTAATTTTGGGGTACTGTGTAAAGTTGAAACCCAACTCCATTCCTTGGCTTGTGAGTACCTAGTTGTCCCCGTACTATTTGTTGAAAAGATTATTCTTTCTCTATTGAGTTATCTTGACATGCTTGTTGAAAATCAATTAACCATAAATGTAAGGATTTAAGTCTAGACTCTGAATTCTATTCCATTTATCCATATATTTTTCTTATGCCACTATCACACTGTCCTGATACTTGGTTTTGTACTAAGTTTTAAACTTGGGAAATGTGATTACTCCAATTTGTACTTCTTCTTCAAGATTCTTTTGAAATTCTAGATCCCCTGCATTTCCATATAAATGTTAGTATTGGCTTGTCAATTTTTATAAAAATCGACCTGGGATCTTGATATGGATTGTGTTGAATCTATAGATGAGTTTGGAGAGGACTGCCATTTTAACAAGATTAAATTAGAATTATTTTGTTATTTAGTGTGAAATGGTAATTTATTTCTATAAAAGTAAGCCATGAGCCACATTCTTTTGAATATTTTTTGTCTGTTTATCAATATTATCTAGACCTGGACTGTTTGATATGGTTGTCAGTAACCACACATGACTAACCCTAAGTGTGGGTAGGGAATTTGAGAAATTAAACTTGTAATTTTATTTATTTTAATTAATAAAAATATATGCATTATTTTATCTGGCAATTTAAAAACATTTAAGTGTGTTTCGAACCACTAGGATATGTGAATCTCCTTTATCAAATGGAAAAATGTGACCTCTAAATAAAGACAAAATATTTCTGCTAAAAATTTTGCATACAAATTGAGATGTACTGTAAGAGTAAAATACACATTAGATCGAAGACTGTGTACAAAAAAACAATTTAAACTTATTAAAAATATTTATTTTGACCTCATTTGAAGCACTATTTTGGATACATTCAGATACATATACTACTAACATTAATTTCACCTGTTTCTAATTTCTTTTTTAATGTGACTACTAGAAAGCTTTAAATGACATATGTGACTCACGTAGTATTTCTCCTGGATAGTGTTGCTCTAGATTCTATCTATCTTGTGAACATTAATACTAAGATTTTAAGACAGCTCAATATCACCTACTGTGAAGTCAATAACCCTATACTGATGTAATAGTTAATAATAATAGCTAACAGTTTAGATAATAATTAACATTAACTTTACATACCAATTGTACTAAATGTATTATTTTACCATCATATCTAGGGTACTTTATTATATTTATCCTTTATAGATTAATTTATTAAATGTTTAATGAGCATTTACTATGTGTTAGTTCTAGAAATAAAGATGGCTGTGTCACAGTTCCTCCCCTTTTCGCTACTTCTTTCCAAGAGAACAGTCTGCTCTATGTCTTTCTGTATAATTCCTGTAAGACTCTTGGGAGGGCAAGAGCCTGGAATTATTTGTTTTTCTAACAATAATATTTAGCAAATATTAATACTTTTCATATAAATGCACAAATAGAGTAGCATTAAATGTTTCATAATTAAAATACTAGTTTTCCAACAAAGTGTGTCTCTAATATGCCAGACAAAAAGGTTTTCTTAACTGTCAGGCAAATTCTTATGAAACAATTGCAATATTATTTGATTCAAGTAGAAGATAAGCACAACTCAAAATACAATATCAGGACCCTTAATTAAATAAAATAATTAAGTAATTAAATTAAATAATTAAAATGTATGATTCTTTAAAAGTATCCTTACTTCTAAAAGAAAATGCAAACTTAAAATCTCTACATATTAACAACTAATTAAAAAGTTATTCACAGACTAAAAATTGTTAAATAAAATAAACTGTATTTTCCTCTGTGTTTTTGGTGACTGTTAAGAATAGTTTAACTAATAAAATGTGTTGAAGTTTTCTTTGCACAACTGCAATTAATAAAAAAAATTATGGGAAAAGTTTAATAATTTTTAATCAATCACATGCATACTTACTGTAGTATATTTTTAAAAGTTAGTATAATTTATTGATTTTTACTCAGTCTGAAGACAATTATTAAAATTCGATCATGATTAAAGTTAATCAGGACATTCAATAGCATTTAAAAAAGTATCTCATATTTCCAGATTTTTTAAACATCACAGATGGATGTGAAACACTAATTGCTTTTTAAAGAACTATAGAAATAACAACAGATACATTTTGACAATTTGTCAGATGTCCTTCAGAAGGAACTATGGTCAATTTATCACTGTTTTAATGTTACAGAACTGCTCTTCAAAATAATTTTATTCTTCAACTATAACTGTACTTGTGTGGAATATTTGACTAATATCAGCTACTTATCATAAGCCTCTCCACTGTGTATCATAGAGTGGAATGTTACAAAGCCCAGTATGTGTTCAAGGGAAACTGAAGTTCTCCTTTGTTTCTCTGCCAATATTTAATGACATTGGGGATATATAAACAGAATCTTAATTTTAGTACTTATGTGAACTTACAGAAGGATCTTACTCACTTTATCATTTGTCTGAGATGGTAATTAATTACCTATATGTATGCAGGTTTCTTCAATTATTGAAGTAAAAATAACATAGACAAGTATCAGTTTTATTAATACATAATCAATTTTGAAATAATATTTTATATATTAAACTAAATTTTTCATAACTTTGAACATTCTACATAGTTTGAGGGTTTTCATCTACATTATGGAATGCCTGATAAGCAAATAAATTTAAAACATAAAATGACAAAAATAGAGTGTATACTTTGTTTTCTCCCCTTGGAAAATATCTATTTTCTTGTGCTTCTCAATCTCTAGATTTTTGAGAACAGTGAAAATATAAAGAAATATTTTTCTTTATATTAAATTAACTTATTCTTTTTTTTTTTTTGGAAAAATAAAAAAGGGGAGTGGAAAAAAATCAAAAGGAAGGAAGGAACAAAAAGAAGGAAAGGTGTTTGTTTTTACTTCCTGGTAGTAACTATAGGTATAATCCTTAGGAGAATTCTCTTAACTCCTACTCCTGGAGAATTTCATAGTGCATTTTTTTAAATTTAATTAAATTGAATATAATTACCTATAAATTCAAAACCCTCTGGATAGAGTTTATATAATAAAACACTAATATTCAAAGAAGACATATGCTAATTGACTCATTTCAATTAAAAATGTAAACATCAAAATCTCCCTCATGATATACCTTAAAAATGCAGAATAATTCTCCTCAATAGTACATGGACTACATATTACAATCAATCATATGCTGGCTGACCATAAAACAAGTTTTAACAAACTTCAAACTTACTGAATCATGATGGAAATGAACTAGATATAAATGATATGAATATAATTTAAAAATACACAAATGTCTGAAAATTAAGCAGTTGTTTTGTACATAATCCAGAAAGTAAAACAGTAATGACAGAAAAAAATTGAACTGGATAAAAATAAAAATATGATCTAAAACTCTGGTGGAATGCAGCTAAAGTAGTGCTTATGGAAAATGTATAGTTCTAATAAATATATTAGAGAAACTAAATGTTAAAAACATCAAATTCAATTATATAAGTTTTAAAAAAATACTGTAAAAATACCATAATAAAACCCAAAGAAAGTAGAAGCGAACAATAAAAATAAAAACTGAAATCAATGAAATAGAGAACAAATGCATATTAACAAAGTAAAATTTTAGTTTTTTAAAAATGATATCAATAAAATTAATAAGCCTCAACAAGAGATTTCTTAAGAAAATTAAGGCAAAAAATTTACCAGAATGAGGTATAAAGAGGGGATATCAAGTCTTGAAGATATTAAAATGAAAATAAAATAGAATAATATAGTCTAATGCCAAAATTTGACAATATGATTAAGTCATCAATTCTTTAAGAAACACAGCTTTTTAAAATTGAAATAATCAAGTAGGAAAAAAGTATGAATAGGAAACATTTTCAACTCATTTTATGAAGTCAGTATAAGCCTAATATCAAAACCTGACAAGGTCATAATAAGACTGGAATATTAAATATCTCTCACCAGAACAGATGCAAAAATTAAAAAAAAAACTTTACAAAGTAAATCCCGAATACAAATAAACTACTTGAATTTTATTTCAGAAATGCAAGGTTGGATTAATATTTGAATATCACTTACTGTAATTCAATATATTAACATTAAAAGAAGTTAAACCATTTAAATATCTCAATAGATACAAAAATATAGCATTTGATAATATCCAACATCTCTTTCTAAAAATAAAAATTAAACTCTCAGCAAATTAGAAAAAGAAGAGAGGATCTGTAATCTAGTAAAGGGTATCTTAAAATAATCTTTCAGTTAGCATGATATTTAACATATTTGTAAGTAGTTGAGGAACTAGACAAGGGTTTTTAACATCACCACTTTTTCAACATTTTACTTGACGTCTTAGATATGTAAAATATGTATACAAGGATAAACATGTAGACAAGTGAAACAGATACACTGTCTAGAAATGTCATATTTTTACAGATCACATGATTCATGCAAATATGCCATTATATTTCAGTGGGAAAAGGATAATCTTTTCAAATGATGGAACTGGTTCAAATAAATTTTCATAGAAAAAGAATGAACCATGACCTCCACATCACTCTAAACTTCAAATTTAAACAAGAAACTTTATAGCCCTACATGTGAAAGATAAAATAAGGGATATATATATTTCTTTTAAAGTAGCCATTTAAAAATTTAAAAATTTTATTAATGAAAAATGAGAATTTTTGTCATAAAAGGACACTTATACAAATAATAAATCAGCTTCAGATTGATAATGTATATTTGCCACATATATTGATATGCATATATATATATACATTTGCTACTTTCATATGTATGTATATAGATGAATGTGGATATATTTGTTATCTGTCTAAAATCAACAAATGGTCTATTCAAAATATTTAAAGAATATCTATTGATAAACAGAATGACAGAAAACCCAACAAAAGTGGGCAAACATCTTGGACAGGAACTTCAGAAAAACATATTTCCAAATAAACAATAAGCATATGGAAAGGTACTCAACATCAAGTTATTAGAAAATGTAACTAAAACAATGATACCAATCACTCCCTGACATTTATAAAGTTAGTCTAACAACATTAAATGTCAGTAAAAGTGAGAAGCAATCAGAACTCTCTTGCTTTGCTAATGGAAATATAAATGGGTATAATAATTTTGGAAAATTTTTGGTGGTATCCACTAACCTAAATCTATTCCTATCCTATCTCTTAGCAATTTCACTCCAAGGTAAGGACTCCTCAAAAATGAGTGACATTATCCACTAAAAAATGTGTAGAAGAATGATTATAGCATTTTTATTCAAAATAGCTCAAAATTAGAAAACTATCCAAATGTACATTTACAATAGAATAGATAAATTAATTGTAGTATATTCACTGGAATACTACGTAGCAATAAAAACAAAGTACTGCTACACATAATAACATTGGACTTCATGCACCAAACAGTCAACCAAAGTAGCAAGATGCAGAAGAATAAATGCAATACAATTCTACTTATGCAGACTTCAAGAACAGGCAAAATTTATCTATGGTGATAGAAGTCAGAATAGCAGTTATCTTTGGGGATGTTTGATGAGAATATGGTATAGGGAAGCCCTTTGGAGTGCTATGTATGTTCTATATATTAACCAAAATGGCAATTTTATCCTTAATCTTTGTGTATCATAGTATATTATATCTCAATACAGCTTTATCCATCCTGGATGCCACATGAGAATGGTATATAGAGAAAGAAATTTAGAAATTCTAGCAACAATCCAGGTGATAGTTGATGGGGGCTTGTACTGAAGAATAAATAAATGGGCAAAGTAGGAAGATTCAGAAAGTGCCTTTGAGATAGAATTGTCAGGACTTTTCCTTTGAGATAGCATGGGGTAGGTAGGTGAAATAAAATACTCATTTAATGTGGGAAGGTTAAGAAAGGGGTAGAAACAACAGACATTCTTACATAGAAGAACAGAACACATAGCAAGTCCTTATGTTATCTTTAAGTAGTTATTTCCCATAATAAGTACTTATATAAAATAGAAAAAAAAAGGGGGGGAAAGTGGTAAAATAACTCCTAATTCCAACTTTTATAGCATATGGATCCTAACATATTCTGGTACTTAACTTGTATTCATAATGTAATTAAATTTTGTTTGCCTAGTTATGTGCTTAGTATGCTTATATCTTTTGTGATAAATTATCAAACACACTGCACAGCTGGCAAAAACTTTTTCAACAAAAAAACCTCATTAGAAATCACCAACTTATCTTTAAGTTCTCTGAACATGTGGTGCAAAATCTGAATTCATGCAGTTATGTGTTATCTGCAGACAGCCTGCCTCATTGATCTTGCTGTGTGATAGATATATTTTAGGAATGGATTGTGGAGAATGATGATATTTTGCCTAGCTATTTAAATACTTTATGTTTAAAAGATGTCTTTTTTGTTCAGAATAAGTATTCAGTAGAATATTTTCCAATTTTTTTATTTACTTAATGTTGATAAGCTCTGATGCACTTTAAACATGTTAGGTTTCTTTTTTTCCTCATTTTCTATAATTTCTCATCTCATTTTTTTAGAATTACCTTTTAGAATGACCATATTATAAGCTATTGCTTTAGAATGGCAGTATTACAAACTTTCGAAGTCTTTTAATTAGTTTTTCTTCTGATAACTAAAGGTAAATTTAGATATGCATTTTTATCAGCAGAATGTTGCTATATAAGTAAAAATATTTTTTAATCCTTCTGAAATAAAGTTAGCCACTCTAATTAGTTTACCCTGTATGTAGCCAACAGTTAAAACACTACAAATCAGCTACTTTCTAATTGAAAACACTTTTAATTATTTTAACATTTGGTTAGTTTTTCATTATAGGTGTCAGTCAACAAAAATGTTTATTTAAAGATGACTGAGATTTTTTATAGTAAAAATTAATCATTTTTTCAATCTGTTCCTTACTCAGATTGCAAAGCATTAGTTACCCTGTGACTGCATATCCCAGTCATAATTTAGTAATATAAAGTTGATTTATAAATCTGATATCCATATTAAATTATTAGAACAGTGTCTACATATTTTAATGAAAAATATAAAAGATTTTTGGAAGTGTATTCATAGTTTTGATTCTTAAAAATGATCTCAAGTCTTTTATTCTCACTAAATGATTTCAAAGTCTGATGGTTTGTTCATTGTTTTTGGCTTTTTGTTTAGTCTTCCAATATTTTCCTTGCTGTGTCCAGCATTATTCAAAAATAGACTGCATGCATACGAGTCCCACATGAGCTCTTTATCTCTGATTTTTATCACTTTTTACATAAGAGTGAATGAAGGTATCAATTATCTATAAAACTGAAATAGTATTCTAAATAAAATATCCTCACTGCACTAACATTTTCCCCTCAAAACAATTTTTCACATAAAAGCCAGAGAGAGCTTTTTAAAATTTCACATCTAATCTTTTTTTTTTTGCCAAAAAAAACCCTTTAATGTCTTTCCACTGTTTTAAGAAAAAACAAAATACTTGACAAGTTCTCTTGAGATAATCATCCCAAGCTACAGACTCTTCTATATCCTGGCCTGTGTCTATCTTTTCAGCCCCATCTCAGTTCACTCGATGCCTCACTCAATTTTCTAACAATAATGATATTTGAGGTTCTATTTTTTTTCAACTTCTATCCCTACCTTGTTTTTTATTGTTATAGTGGAATAATTGACATACAGTATTGTATTAGTTTCAGGTTTACAACATATTCAACATTTGTGTACATCGTGAAACGTTCACCACAGTAAGTCTAGTTACCATCTGTCTCCTTACAAATCTAACGGTATTAGTGGCTGTATTTTTCATGCTGAACACTACAGCCCCATGACTTATTTTTTTAAACCTGGAAATGTATATTTCATAATCCCCTATGCCCATTTTCCCCCTTTGGCAACCACTAATCTGTTCTCTGTATCTATGAGTTTGGGCTTTACTTTGTTTTTTTGTTTTTTTTTAGATTTCACAGACAAGTGAAATTATGTGGTATTTGCCTTTGACTTATTTCACTTAGCTTAATCTCCTCAAAGTCCAGCTATGTTGTCACAAATGGCAAAATTCCATTCTTTTTATGGCTAAGTAATATTCCATTGTGGCACACACATATAAAATATTCTTTAGCCATTTATTTATCAATGGGCATTTAGGTTACTTCCGTATCTTGGTATTAAAAATAATGCTGCAATGAACATAGGGGTGCATATATCTTTCTGAATTAGTGTTTTCATTTTCTTCAGATAGATACTTGGTAGTGGACTGCTCAATCACATAGTAGTGCCATTTTTAATCTGTGGCAGAACCTCCACGTTGTTTTTCGTAGTGGCTGCACCAATTTACATTCTCACCAACAGTGTACGAGGGACCCCTTCTTTCCCATCCTCACCATCACTTGTTATTTATTCTTTTTCATAATAGCCATAGTAATAGATATAAGGTAGTACCTCATTGTGGTCTTGACTTCTAAATTCCTTGATGATTAGTGCTGTTGAACAACTTTTCATCTGCCTGTTGTCTATCTGTATGTCTTCTTCAGAAGAGCGGCAATTGTAATCCCTTCTGGCCTCAAGACCAGGAGATCTGAAGGTGTCCCCTGGGAGACAATTGAGACAATCAGGTCTCCAAATGAGTGTATAAGCTCCTTTCTGGGAAGTCTTGTCAAGCTGTAGCAAGGCCAAGGGGGTACACAGGGTTAGTGTCTCTGGGCTTAGATTCCTCAGGATGTCTCCTTAGTCACCTGATGTATGGGAAATCTGAGGCCTGTCCCTCAGGCTGAAGCTCCAGGCTGAGTGAACAGACCTTTTTCACAAGAAGACTGGATTTTGTTTCAGTCTGCTGTCTGTGCCCTGGGGGTGGTAACCTTGCAAGAACCATCTTTTTCAATTCTTATCTTGTGGAGCTAAGGAATGCCAGCCTTCTTGGCTACTAAGGCCAGGCCACCAGGGCCTGTCCACTGTGTGGACTGCATGTGTCTGCTGGCTTGCTAAAGGCAGCTGGAGACTGTAGGGGGTGAAGAGTGGGCTTTGGCAGGGAAGCAGGGGAATTCCTTATCTGTTCACGCCTGCCAGCTTTAGGCTGAGAGTAGGAAATTGCTGCAACTGCTCCTGCTTGCCAGCCCTAGTCAGCAGGTAGGGAGTGTCATAACTGTCTATACCCACAGCCTTTGGCTATAGAGCAGTAAAAACTTACAACCATTCCCATTCACCCACTCAGCCAGGGAGTGGGGGTGTGCTGCAATTTCCCACACTCTCTTGCTCCAGCAAGGCAGTGGGATAGTGCCATGAGTACTCACCCCCACTTCTCTCAGAAGGGTGGTGAGACAGCGTTGCATCCAAGATTTCCTGCTCTGCCAGCAGGTTAGGTTAAGGGTACGATACTGGCATTTGTAAGACTCTCTGTCTCTGGGGAGCATTTTGACTGTCCCCTGCTCCTTCAGATAACACTTTTAGATTAGCAAATGGATCTCCACTTACAGTCTATGTGCTTTTAAAGCTGCTGGTTTTTTGTTTGTTTGTTTTGCTGGGTCTCACATTGAGTCAGACCACATGCAAGTCATTTAAGAAGTAAATCTCACTTTTCTGTTGCACTTTGGATCATTTAGGCTTCAGCCCCTTCAGTTTTCTCAGCCAGATATTTTGGGGGCTTGTCTCTCTGGTGAAGATCTTAGGGGTTGGGGTGCCTGATGGGGACACCAAGCCTTTGCTCCTCCAGGAGAAGTGCCTGGTGAGTGAGGGCCTTTTGTGTGTTTCCATACTGTTGTTTTTGTTTGTTTGTTTGTTTGTTTTTATGGGACCATGTCTCTGCCTATACTACACATCTTGATGTGGTCCTTTTATCCTTAGTTGTGGAGAGCAGTTCATCAAGTTTTGAGATCTTTCGTAGAGAAAAATGATCCATATGTAGCTATAGATTTGTTATGTCAGTGGGAGGAGGTGAATTCATGATCTTCCTATGCCACCATCTTGATATTTGAGATTCTTAAACGTCAGTGCTCATTCCAGAATCTTGAGCTTTCTATGTGTTTTCCCCAGTATCTGAAGCCCATTGTATCCATCATTATAAACCCCACTTGATCTACTTATCTCCTGTTTCACTTTCATATTTAAAAGCAACATTTCTGTCCCTAGGAAAGCTTTCCATAACACCGCAAGTGAAATCAGGTTTCCTATTAATGTATTTGTAGTAACTTGCAATCTTCCTTATAGCATTTACCACTTTTACTCATATTTTTGTTTTGATTACCTGATTAATATCTGCCATTCTTCTACCTTGCAAACTTCAAGAAGTAAAGAATCTTGTCTTTCTTGCTTATCAGTTTCTCTCATAACTATCATAGTACATGCCACATTTTAAGTTCTTAGTCAGTTGTTGAATAAATGAATAAACTATAATCATCATGTGATCTAAATGTTTGTTTTTCCCATTTTTTTAAAAAAAATAGGTACAGCAAGATATGTAAGTAGGATAAAGTACCTACTTTTATATTAACAAAATGTATCTAATGCATCATAAGATAAAATCATATTTAATATAATCATAATATAAATTCATATTTTGTCTGGTTTTGGTATCAGGGTGATATTGGCTTCATTGAATGACTTTGGGAGTATTCCCTCCTCTTCAATACTTTGGAAAACTTTGAGAAGGATGGTATAAGTTCTTTGTATGTTTGGTAGAATTCCCCAGTGAAGCCATCTGGTCCTGGACTTTCGTTTGCAGGGAGTTGTTTTGTTTTTGTTTTGTTTTGTTTTTTATAGATTCCATTTCACTTCTATTGATCAGTCTGTTTAAAGTATCTGTTTCTTCTTGATTCAGTTTTGGCAGGCTGTTATGTTTCCAGAAATTGTCCATCACTTCCAAGTTGCCTATTTTGTTGGTATGTAACTGTTTATAATATTTTCTTATGATTTTTTCCATCCCCTCACTTTCAATCTATATGTGTCTCTCACCCCAAAGTAAGTCTCTTGTAGGTAGCATATATTAGATTCTTGTTTTATTATCAAACCTGCCACTCAGTCTTTTGATCAGAGCATTTAGTCCACTCCCATTTAAAGTAATTATAGTTAAGTATGCATTAATTTCTGTTTTAAACCTTGTTTTCCAGTTGATTTTTTATTTCTTTTTTATTCCTTTCTTCTTATTTTTGTTTTTTCTTTTGTGGTTTGATGGTTTTCTTTTGTGTTTCTTTGTTTTGGATTTTTGTGAATCTACTGTATGTTTTTTATTTGTGGTTATCCTGGTTTTCAAGCATGTTAGCCCATAACTGTATCTACTTGCTTTAGACTTGCAGTCATATAAGCTCAAACACATTCTAAAGGATCTATATTTCTCATACTGCCCCTCACATTTTGTGATTTTGATGTCCTATTTTACAGCTTCAGGTTTATCCTTTTGCTGTTCATTATAGTTACAGTTGCTTTCACAGATTTTTAAAAATTATTTTTAATCTATGTACTGACTTATTTACATGATATTCAGTCCTTTTATTTGCCTTTTATATTGTGATTTCCCCCTTCCTATAGATCCTTGCTTGTTTTCTATTTACAGAAGACCTTTCAATATTTCTTTTAGGGTGGGTTTAGTAGTATTGATGTATTATTTTAGTTCTTGCTTGTCTGGGAAATTATAGGTCAATTTCTTTGATAAATATAGATGCAAAAATCCTCAATAAAATATTAGCAAACCAAACCCAACAATACATAAAAAGGATCATAAACTATGATCAAGTTGGATTCATTCCAGGGTCACAAGGATGATTCAACATACACAAATCAACCAATGTGATACACCACATCAGCAACAACAAAAAAGGCAAAAACCACATGATCATTTCAAAAGATGCAGAAAGAGCATTTGAGAAAACAAAATCCATTCATGATAAAAACTCTCACCAAAGTGGGTATAGAAGGAATATATCTCAACATAATAAAAGCTATTTATGACAAAACCACAGCCAACACAATACTCAATGATGAAAAGCTAAAAAGCCTTCCTGCTAAATTCTGGAACAAGACAAGGATGCCCACTCTCACCACTCTATTCAACAAACAATCCAATCTAAAAATGGGTAGAAGATCTAAATAGACATTTCTCCAAGAAGACATGCAGATGGCCAAAAGGCACATGAAAAGATGCTCAACATCACTAATTATCAGAGAAATGCAAATCAAAACTACAATGAGATATCACCTCACATCAGTCAGAATGGCCATCACCAGAAAGTTTACAAATAATAAATGCTGGAAAGGGTGTGGAGAAAAGGGAACTCTCTTACACTGTTGATGAGAATGTATTTTGGTGCAGCCACTGTGGAAAACAGTATGAAGGCTTCTTAAAAAACTAAAAATAGAATTACCATATGACCCAGCAATCCCACTTCTGGGCATATATCTGGAAAAGACAAAAAGATACAAGCACTCCAATGTTCATAATAGCACTAGCTACAAAAGTTAAGACATGGAAGCAATCTAAGTGTTCTTCAACAGATGAATGGATAAGGAAAATATGGTATATGTATACAATGGAAGACTACTCAGCCATAAATGTAATTTTTTTTGCCATTTTCAGCAACATGGATAGACCTGGAGGGCATTAGGCTAAGTGAAATAAGACACAGAGAAAGAAAAATACTGTATGATTTCACTTATATGTGGAATCTGAAAATAGTCCAGATGAACTTATTTACAGAACAGAAATAGACTCACAGACATAGAAAACCAACTTATGGTTTCCAAAGGGGAAGTGGGGGGAGAGACAAATTAGGATTATGGAATTAATGGATACATACTAACATATGTAAAATAGATAAACAACAAGGATTTACTGTATTGCATAGGGAAATACATTCAACCTATAATAGAAAATAACCTATAACAGAAAAGAATTGAAAGAAAGAACATATATATCACTTTGCCATACACCTGAAACTAACCCAAAATAGTAAATCAACTAGACCACTTAAAAAAATCAATTCATAACAGTTTTGTCTCATAATTCTTAGATAATTAATATTAAGATCTTGGAAATCTGTAAATATTATTAGAATTTTTAAGTAATCCAGTATAAGGCTTTTTCTTTCTCTGCAGCACTCCTTACTAAACTGGTCCTTTGTATGGAAATGATGCTTTCTCAACTCCAGCACTAAAATGAACCCCCAGTGCTTCAGATCTACCTGTTCATTGATGAATGAGGATCACAAAGGTTACAGGGGATATACTGCTTGTCAGAGGAAAGAAATGTTGATGCTTATTCTACTAACTCAGCTATTCAGGCAAAATACTGAACACAGGTGAACCCCAAGGGTACATGCTGTGTGCAAATAGGAAGTGCAACATCAAAGGACAACTGTGTATAGACCTTGGGGCTAAGAAATAATAAATGCTCTAACAGTATTTCCATATATAAATGTTGGAAAACAAGCTTTTAATTTTGTGTCCTATCTAAAACAAACTCCACATATTTTCACAATTTATGAATATGATCCTCATATTACTGTCCTTGTTATTGGCTGGATGTTTGTGTCACCCTCAAAATTGACATGTTGGACCCTACTGCCTAATATGATCGTATTAGGAGGCTGTGTCTTTAGGAGGTACTTAGGATTATATGAGATCATGAGAGTATAGCCCTCATGTATGGGATTTGTGCTTTAATAAAAGGCATAAAAGAGTTTGCTTCCACTCTCTGCTCTCTACCATGAGGATACAAGGAGAAGCTGGCAGTCTGAAACCCAGGAGAGAGACTTCACCAGAACTTGACCACGCTGATGCTCTGACCTCTGACTTCCTGCCTTCAGAAATGTGAGAAATAAATTCTTGTTGTATAAGCGCCCTGAGTCTATGATATTCTGTTACTGCAGTCAAATTGACAACGACAATCTCTGTTTCTATGCCTAAAAGAAAGCACCCAAGGTAATGTTCCCTCCTTGTCTCTACCACCCAGCCTGGGGCTGAGCTCCAACATCCCTGAAGAAGGCATGATATTGATTCATTAAATGACAGAGAAGTTGCTCTGGTGGTGTGTCAGGGAAACTTGTGGAAAATCTTTCCTCTGGAACTTGCGGGAAACCTGTCCTCTCGGGTGCCTGGAGAAGCCACTCACAGGGAGGTGTCACTCCTTAGAATTTGCTGTGAACCCAACCTAAGGGATGCCAGGGGAAGCCACTGGCTGCCTTGAACCACAGAGCCAGGAGCCACAGATGCTATAAGTGAGAGGAGCACGTCAGAACCAGGAAGAGAAAGTCCCTTCCTCTTCCAGCGTCTTTACTGGCAAAGCACTGAGCTGGCAAAGCCTAGCATTAGTTCAGCTGGCAAAGAAGTAACTGCATAGCTGAGAGGCAATAAATTGATCACTGTTACAGTTATTTATCTTATCAATGACCTTGTCTCTCTTCCCGCCTCATATCTTCTAACTAGATTTGTAACACTGATTCTTCTGCTAGCTTTCTATTCCTTTCTTAACAGACAATAAAATGTATCAGCTATAAGCTCTTGCACCTTTTTTATTCCTGTCAATTTCCCTATTATGGTTAGCTGAGAAAAGTAAAGCTTTACCTTTATAACAGCATTTTCAAGCTTGAGTAAAGTTTACTTTAATTACCAGTGACAACCACAAGACTGACGTAGGTCTCAAGGCTTTCATCCTTCATTTTAATAACCAGTAACATATTTTATAGCACCATATGGACTTAAAACACAAAGACTGTTATGAATTGTAGAGTTGTTCATAAATAATATTTGTATTTGTAAGATGTATATTGGCTTCTCTTTGGATAATAGCCTTTGGATGACAACTGTTGAAGCAAGGGAATCACTGTCAGAGTCAAGGTGAGGGTGGTGGAAGTGCTGAGAAAGTATAGGCAGACCTTGGAGATACTGTGGATTCAGTTCCAGATCACTACAGTAAACCAAATATCGCAATAAAGTGAGTCACATGGATTTCCTGGTGCTTATAAAAATTATATTTATACTATACAGTAGTTTAAGTGTGCAAATAGCATTAAGTCTAAAAAACCTTAATTAAAATATTTTATTGCTAAAGATGCTAACCATCACCTGAGCCTTCAGCGAGACCATCTTTTTTGCTGGTGGAGGATTTGAAATATTTTGAGAAATAACAGAATGTGACACAAAGACACAAAGTGAGCAAAGGCTGTTGGAAAATTGGTGCTGGCAGATTTGCTCAACACAGAGTTGCCACAAACCTTCAAACTGTGAAAAATGCAATATCTGTGAAGTGTAATAAAGTGGAGCACCAAGAAATGAGGTGTGCCTGTATCAGATACAGGCCATAATTCGAAGCAGGCACAACAGAATTTTCTGATGGATTGGAAACAGAGTGTGAAAGAAAATGGGATTCAACGCTGATTTCAAAGGTTTAAGCTTGATTAATTCATTTTTGTCTAAAAATACATGAAATAAGTGATTCATAAGGGTTACACACCCCAGGCGCATATATTCAAAATATGTACGAAAAGCAACTTATCACTTGTCTTTTTTTTTTTGTCTGTCATGTCTTGCCTTGCTTGAAACCTGATAACTGCTCTATTAACATAATAGTTGCTCTTGGATTTTCAATAGATATGGATGATGAGTATTAAAACATCTATATTCCTCATGTATTATAATTCTTTCCTGTGAAGAAATTAATCATATTTGGGGGAAAGTACTATAATAAAAAATTCTATGCCCAACACTTTCATCCTTTACTTTCTAAGTAAAGGGGATGCAGGAATGACTAAATTATGGTAGCTGGGGAATAAAAAACAGTATACCAGTAGCAGAGAACACAGGGAATACTCTGGGGTAGAGGAGATATGGCAGAGGCCACTGTGGTGTGTCTCATGGACATCACCATGAGAACGTGAGGATAAACTGGATAAAGAGCTCAGATCCTATACTGATTGCTATTTAATTCAGTTAAGTATTTGTCAATAAACTTATATAAATATAAATATATCACATGTTTTCTGACCTCATGAACCTGCCATCTAATAGGTGGAAAGAGTGGGAAGAGAGAACAGATTTATCAATGTATAATTTGATATAATTTCCTGAGTGATAGGCTATACACACTTAGCATGCTATATTTGCTTATGATTTTTCATTACATTTTATTTATTTTACTTTCTGTAAACCTTCAGTGTAGCATTATTAATCACTATAAACAGGCCTTGGGATTACTGTGGGCAACGGAAGAGCTTTTATGTGTCTATACTTGAGTGGTCACTGTTCCTCTTTTGAGGCAGGAACAGTGGTAGCCCTATTTTATCAAGAAGGGATACTAATCTTGTATTCACAAGGATTTAGTAGTCAAGTATTGATGATTAGAAGAGTAAATGAGAATAAAAGATAAGAATGTACACAGGATAAATCCTTTTATTCCTTTTGTCCCAATTATATCAATGGAAGGGGATCCTGGAACGGAGATCATATGTATTCTTATATGAATGGAGGTTATTAAGGAGGCTATTGGTGTTACAATTATAAACAACAATAATGATTAGAAGTTATTTCATACTTACTAGGAGCAAAGTATATCCATTATTTTAATTATTTCTCACAACAAACCATTTATTTCTTTCCATAAATATTTGGAATTCAAGGTGCCTTCTAGCAGTGCTGGGATTGGCTTAAAAAACATAATACAAAATATCACTATAAGATGCAAAACTGAGCATTCTCACCTGGGGTAATAATGTATTATTTTTTAAATACAATAATCTCAATTTTAATTAATTAAATTTTGATTATTTGTTAAATGTTGCTTTTTTCCACTTGATTCCAAGCTCTGTAGTGGCAAAGGCCATATTTGTCTTGGTTACTGTTGTATCCTCTATACCCATAAAGCAAACATTTCATAAATACCTGTGGATTAATGGATGAGTAAATTAAGTAAGTAAGTAATAATACAATGAGATATTTATCACTATCTGCATTCTAGACAGAGGGAAAGAGCCCAAGTTTTTGCTCAACTTTATATTAAGTGACAAAACTAGCACTCAAAAGTAGGACTGAAAAATCCAGACTGCAATATCTTTTATTCTACATGATGCTTTGCCATCCCTCAGCTCATGGAGACAGATGGCAAGACACTGTCTAAGGTGACCATATAATTCAGTTAAAAAAAATAATAGCAATAATTTATCCAGAGTCATTATAAACCAGTTATGATGCAAAATTGCTTAGCATGTACTTTGTAATTGAGAAGGACGTCAAGGTCATTTAAACTACTCTATTAACTAAATGGCAGAATGGATCATATGGAATCCTTATCCATGCAATCTGTGAAGTCAATATAGGCACCCATAAAATATAGTCAGTGTGAGTAATAAATGGTGTTTATGAAAAGAAAAAGCATTCTCCCAAGGCAAAATAACTTTTTTCTTCTCAATACCTTAAGAGTCTATCTAAATAGCTGATAGTCAAAGCATGTGGATAGTCAGCAAGTGACAGAGCAGAGTAGAGGAACTGGTTAAATCAGAAGCTTAGTTAGCATGTAACTCTACTTGATTGTCCAGGAACAAGCATTCAGGGATAAGTCCTGACAGCAGAAATGGAGCAGGACATGGAACAGAGAAGAAGGTGAAACACCAAGCCCGCTATGTAACATAAGACATGAACAAGAACTTCAAAGGAAAACAAAATAATACATCTTTCTAAATGACAGACAACAAAAAGCAGACAATAAATTGCAGGCATCTGTCACAAAACTAACAAACAAATACAAATTAATAGATTTAATAGTTTTAAAAGATACATTAACAGCCAATGTACAGTATGGAAATACAATTACATAATAAAAATATGAAATAATGTTCAACACCAATGATAAACATATCAATAAAAAAGTAAAAGAAAAAGATAAATCATTTTAAACGTACTGAATGAGGAAGTATTTAAATGAACAATATTATTCAATGTCACACTGTTTGTGGTTGAGTAAAGGTTCCCACATCCCCAGCTTTGGAGTAGAAATTATTACACTAATTTAGAAAAAATGATGTGGCAATAAGGTATCAAGATTGCTAATAAGATTCTGCCAGGTAATTTCACAAGTGGGAATTTAACATATATAACTAATTAGCATATTAGTATACCAATTAGTAGAGTTAGTATATTAATATCAAAGTTTTCAGTAATCTAAATGAAAATGATTCCTATTAAGCTAAATCTCAATCAGCTGTGAAGGTAAAATAATGTAGTTTAAATATATACACATTTTAAAACACTTGCTACTATACACACTTTTACAAAATAAGACTATAGGAGGTAGTGTGAGTGAATCAAAAGATGATGTGCCATACATAGAAATTACCTTGATTATAGAGAAGGGAGTTCTAGAAATGCAGCAGTGCAAGATGACTAAAGTGGCATAGATTCCAGATTGGATTAAGAATCTGGAATTTCCAAAAGGGATGACTCCTAGTAAAAATGAAACAGATAATTTGCCTGGTATGTTTTCCCAGATTGAGAAGTGTTTTAGAAAATGCAGGAAAGTCTGGCATTAAATTATTAATGGGTAAATAGAAAACTAAAGTCAAAAATATAAAGCTATATTAACCTCAGAAAGATGAAAGTTATATCATAAATTTACGAACACTGTAGTGGGTTGATGAATGTCTTGAAATAAATATCCATGCAGAATATCAGAATCTGATCTTATGGGAAGTAGAGTCTTGTGCATGTAATTAAGTTAAGCATAAGGACAAGATCCTACTGGATTAGGATGGATCCTACTTTCAGTGAAAATGCTCAAATAAGAGACAGAAAAGGACACAAAGAGAGACACAGAGAAGAAGGCTATGTGAAGATGGAGACAGAAATTAAAGAAATGCATCTACAAGTCAAGAAATGCCAAAGATTGCCAGCAATTACTAAAAGTTAGAAGAAACACTTGGGATGGTTCTTCCTTAGAGCCTTTAGAAGTAATCAACCGTACTGACTCCTTGAATTCAGGCTTCTTACTTCCTGAACTGAGAGGATAAATTTCTGTTGTTTTATGGCATAAATTTCACGGTAATTTGTTATGGCAGCCTTAGGAAACTGATACAGTCTCCTATTCATTCTATTTGTAAATTTTACTTACAACTATGATTTATCACTCGCTTTATATTGTTATAATTAATATTGGGAAATGTGGGTGATTGAAATCTGTGTGCATATCTGGGGAGACTGATAAAAGTATTCAGTCTTTGTCTTCCATATGGAACGTGGACAGAGGCTGGCTAGATCTTCATTAAGCACATACTCTTTCTGGCAAACAGCTAAGCATCTATTTGCAGTCTTTTTATAACTAGAAGGGGGTCACACGACTATTTCTGTGTATGGAACAGGCCTCAGGTGATGTACAACATTCCCCCATCATACTCCTAAAAACATGCTATGCCTTACAACCCTCTCCCTCACTTCTTCCTTCATTAACCAGTCTTGTAGACTATCGACATAAGGCTTCTGAGCTTTTGCTTGAGATCACATGTCAGCAGATAAACAGCCAGGAGACCTATTCAACTAGGATCATATAATTTGAACTATGCACAAGTATGATTATTTATTATCCACAGGTAATACGTAACAATATTTTGGATGTTATTGATTAAAAATAGATTTTGTGGTAATGGTAGGGATTTATCAGCAAGGTTCAACAAGAAAGGTCATATGATTGCCCCATTACTTATGATTTTGTACCGAGGTATACTATAGCTTCCTGGAAGTGGAGTTGTTCAGCAACTCTAGCGTTGTTTGCCCAGTAATGCGTCTTTGCCTATTTCCAAACTCAGCCACCCTGCTTTCCCTTCTTAATGAGGGGGTTGCTGTTCCCTTAAGCAGAGAAACAAAGTGGTCACTTGCAGTACAATAGACCACAGAGATCTAAGCTGCTTGGGGTAAGGTAGCAGCTCTTATTGGGAATTCACTGTAGTTATAGGCTGCTTAGTTTTTGGAAGAGTTGGAGGCTTGTAGGCATTGCAACTTGTTCTAACAAAGAAAATGAACAAGGCCTGAAGCGTGGGAAGTTGAATTTGAATACAGTCCCTGCCACAAGAAGAAAAGCGGTGGCCTGAGTCCCAGTTGGCTCTTGGTGTAGCCAACCAACAAGGAACTCCAAGAACCATTTTTGGAAAATCTTGCTTAGAACAATGCAATTAATAATTTTTTGATCTTATTAAGCTTTTGAGATTTGGAGACTGTTGATTAAAACAGTTATACTTCTCTGAATGATAAGAGAAATATTTAGATAATTTCTTAAAATGAAAGATCAACAGTATCATTACACTGTTTAAACTTCTAGTTAAAACCAGAAGAAAATGCAGAAACAGCTAACAGATTTGGAAGTGGCTGATTCTTCAGAGTGGGGCAAAGGGGAGAAAGGAGGGCTCTGGACAGCTGGGTTTGTGTCATAGGCCTCACAGTACTGTTTGATGTTGAAACCCTTATTCACATTTTGCTTTAATAGCAAGCATTATATTTTAATGGGAACAAAATATATTTATAACAATTCACAAAATTAAAAGCATTCACACACTCTTAATTCTAATACAGAAGGATTATATATATTTCTCAATATCCAAATACTGGACTACTACAGAGCTAAATATGATAATTTTCAGTTACTATGAGAGGGGTAGTGTACTAATTATGAAATAGAATTACTAATTTTTGTTGATGTGTACTAGCAGAATAAATCCTATGAAAGTATACTAAATGTAACTTAGTATCTTTCTTAGACATAGATTTATAAATTGTTTGTTTATAAACATTTTGTTATTTTCCAAATTCTGCAATTCCATCTAATCATGTATTATGTGTGAGATTTAGAAATAAAGGGGCTCTAAATTTTCTTTAGAGAAAATCATCAGGCTAGTAATTGAATGAATGGCTATTAATGGCCAAAAAATGACTATCATTGAAAGAATAGCATATTTAGATCTCCTCCACTTTTCCTAACATTTTATATATACTTTTTTGATATTTATACATGGAAGAGTGGTTTGTTGAATGGAGCACTGAGTTGCTAAGACCATTATGTTCTGCTTAAAGAAAAAGTGTCATTTACTTCCAGATGTCTTGCATTTCTGCCACGTATTTGTTGGTTTGTTTGTTTTACTAGAAGATGCTGAGTAGCTCACCACATGAGGATTCTTTACAACTAAATGGCAATCAAACAATTCTTAGTTTCGATCAAGGACATACTTATTTAGTATTTCTGCATTTCCAACGAGTTACACTATATCAATATCTAGATGATGTGACATTTTGCAAGGATGTAACATTCTTAAATGCTTTGTTTAGTCTTCTCAAATTAAGAATAATATCAGTTAAGCAACCCATATATTTGGATTTAGAAAATGGTCTAATACAATTAAAATATAAAATGTGAAAGGAAGTAATCGCATTAACAATGAAACTCTAAGCCTTCTCAGAGAAGATGTATACTAATAACTAGGGAGGGAAAAAATCAATAGGAAACATCAGTTACTTAAAACTTCAGAATCTGTAGTGATTCATGGAAAGGATACAAATTTCAATACAAGAAGGAAAGAAGGAAAGAAGGAAGGAAGGAAGGAAGGAAGGAAGGAAGGAAGGAAGGATGGATTTGTTTATCTGAATACTGAATGAACTGTAACACTGCATGCAGTGCTGGAAGTTAGCATAATAAAGTCATATTTAAACTAAACAGTATTTATGCTTTTCAGAAGTCCCATTTGGAAATTTGCTTGTTTGATCCTTTGCCCACGTATTATCTATTAGAGGACTGTCCTGACTAATTATCTTAGAGCCAAATAAATCCATCAGGCTTTACATTCCCATTAACTATGATGCTTTTAACTGCCCCAGTTCTCACCCTATCGTCTCATTTATTTCCTCTGTTACCCTCATTCACACGTTACTCTGGATTTGCTATTTTCTAACTCAATCTCACATTAATTCCCTTTATGAAAATTTCCTTGTGCCATCCGGAACCCCTCTTTCATTGCTATTAACATCAACTTTAAAAATCTCAGTTTCTTCCTGCTTAATGCTTTCCTTTCCTGACCTCGTCTGGAACCTAGGTCTCTATAAGCTTAATCATTCCTCTTCTACCTTAAGTAAAACAAATAAAAAAGTCTCATGTCTTAGACAGTTCATATATAACATCTCCTTTATTTACTGTTATCTACTATATTATTTGAATATCTTGCTACTTAAACTGTAACCTTCCTCTCTGACCCAATCTGTCCATCATCCTAAGTGGTTCTATGCACATTGATAAATTCAGTATTCAGCTGTGTCAGTTCCTTAGCCTCCTTTTAAAATAAATTTGTATGTATTTCGATTTTCCCCCTTTACCCCTCCCCCATTCCCTTAGCAATAGCATGGATTTTGTCTTCACTTGAATCTTTTCTATCCAGAAACAGTTAATCCAATCATTCTGTTTTCTATTTGTTGTTTCTTTGATTTTTTAGTTTTTCACATTCTAGGTTTCATCTACTTCTTAAAACCTCATGTTGTTAAATCTCTTGATAATTTCTCCCCAGTTGTGACCTCTTTCCTTACTGGCACGACCCAGCCTAGACTCCAAGTTTCATGACTGTAACTGCTCTCTGGTTGATGTTTGTTTTATTTGCCCCACTGTGCTGCTGTTTTGCCTGTTGGGTTTTCTACCAGCATTGCCTGAAATTTACATATATAATCATGCAGGCTAGTAAATCTGTAAATCTGTGGTATTCAAAGCCTGCATGACTCTCCTCTTATTTTCAGAAGATGAACTTTCCTCTCATGTCACAAAGAAAAAAATGAATGAGGAGCAGAACATTCTTACCTTGACATTATAGAAGCTATGTGTTTAGTTTGTGTTAAAAAAAACCCTTTTGTTTGAATGCAGAATTTTCCTAAACATTCAATTTTCTTATGCCTATGCCCTTATAGTCCTTCTCTTTGTCTAGAATTCACAAACTCTTTAACATATCCTCTGGTGCTAGTAAGGAATCTATCCAGGATGATCTTTTCTTTTAATTCCACACATTCTTCTCAGCCATTTCCAAATGGGAATCATGCAACTTATGAATGTCTGTATCAGTGTCCCTGACAATATTTTAACATTACCAACCAAATTATAAAAATTAGAGACACTTTGATAGTACAAATTATTTAGGTACATAAATCATAACCTACAGTTTTAATACCAAAATGAGGAAAAATATTCTAGTTTTATAAATGTCAAAGCTATTTGCTAAGTATACAATAAGTTATAAAATATACAATATGTTGGGTTAGTATGTAACACATCTGGTAATATGTTTACAGTAACATAAACAATGTGTGTGGGTGCATGTGTGCGCATGTGTATATACACACACACATATTCAATGTTCAATACCATGCATAATGATGAACTTTGAAAACAGTCTCATTATATATTATAATATTTAAGTATAATAATATTTTTTCTTTTATTACTTGATTTTTTCAAGTATTGATCAAAATATAATAAAATGCCTTTTATATTTAACTACTAAGATACTCACTGAAAATGAATTAAAGCATTTTGGAAAGTTTTCATCTATAATAATTTTATGAATACCTTAAAATTCACCAATAATATGAACTAGAAATTATATCTTACTTTGTTCCAGTCTGAATTTTTTTGAACACCGTAAGATGTTCATTATAATTTTATTGAAAAACGTGGTTGTAGATTGCTAGGTATTACAGATTCAAAGTCTAAATTAACTACATATTCATTACATGCAAGTTGTATATGACTCATTAAGCCTGTATTTGTTAATTTTCTACCCGGGTGCTAGTGTTTAGCTTGGGAGCCTAACACCAGTGATAGCGACAGCACAGTCCCTGTTACCATCTTGAGTTTTATAAAGCTGAAAATCACTGATGCATATTAAATAACACAGCTCCATAAAAATTTGTGTTTATGGAAGTGGCTTTTTTCCTCTTGTGGATTAGGTTGAATAAGCTACACAAACACAATTATCATTCACTCAGATAAAAATGCCTGTCTTCTGCAGGAGCCTTAAATAAAGTAGTTTAAAAGTTGGCATGATTTTGATAATGTGATGGGGAAAAACATTCTTTGTGTTGCTGGGTAAACCTCTTTGGAACAAATGGACTTGTGATACTATGATAAAAAGAAGTTTACAAGAATAATAGTGAGAATGTATTACTCTTTTTGCTTGGGAGAAGTAATGAAATACTAAGATTTTATAAAAAAAAGATGTACTTTTTTTCTTTGTTGATGTCACTACTGGAAATAACGTGCTTAGAACAATAATTGCTGCAGAGAGCTGGGAATGTCAGGCTCTGGCAGATGTCAGTAATGTAATTCTTTGATGTAAGACAGATTTTTATAGTTTCCATTTCTACTGGAAGGGTTTTCTCAATGTGAATACGCTCCTGAAATATAAAGAGTGAAATTATAGATTTCCTTTTCACTCAAGCAAACAGTTTTAAAACCATACAAACACAATAAATTTCTCTTTAAAAAATGCAACAGTATCGGAAACTCCAGTTTAGATAAGGTATATAAAACTTTTCTTTGTCCCATTTAAAGGCTTTTTTACTGAAGGCTTTAGAATAAGGAAGCCTTGCTTTTTAATTTTATGAGTTAAAGAACTCTGTAACCTTCAACACCGGGCAACAGGACAAGAGTATATAAAATAATTCAGTAGCATGATGAAGGATTGTTTGCAAAAAGAGAGCATATTAAAAGTTCGTATAAATTTAATCTCTCTTATAAAATTTAAATTATACAATGCCATAGAGTATGAAAGGCAGCACTTGAAAGTCTCCTCTTACTACCTCCTCCCTGTCAGGTGGACAAGTGCTGTCTGACTCTCTCTGTGAAAATCTTCACAGTTTCTGTCAGGTTACCCTGTTCACACAATGTTCTTTCAAAGGTTCTGGTGGTAACAGCTTAGTAGCCATCCTACTTTTATGTTTTTTCTAAATCTTCTTACATATTGAAAAATAGCCTTTTTATTATATTATCCTCAATTATTCAATTTTGTTGTGCTATGAGTTACTTGTGGGGACCCTTATATATGTGTACATAACTATTTACATTATATTTCATTGTATATTTTTATTATTTTATATAATACAATCATATATTTATATTATATTATATATTTAATTATTTTATATTTATATGTAGAAATATTATTTTATACATGCTATCTATATATAAGTTATATACATACACATATATATATATCATCTATGTCTCTGTTTTTCTCAGGCTCTATCTTTCCCAGTCCCTTCTAATACAATAGGTATTTATACAGTGTAAATTAGCTCACACATGATTAGAATGTATGGGAAATACATGTCATTATAAGCAGAATTCCCTGGTTTTCATATGTGGGTTTTCATGGGCAATGTTTGCAGAATAGCAGAAATCATATTATATTCTTCTTTAGGAAAGAAAAAAACCCAAAACACTTAGATTTTTACTGTGTAACCTAAGTCTTCACCATCCCCACTTCTTTAAAGTATTAGGATTCTAAACATAAGTTCAAAATTCATATGAGTGAGGGTGCTCATTTTTTACTGGTGACAGCAAATATATCTCCAGGATAAGGTATAGATATAATTCTTTCCTCTGATCCTCTCCATTACCCTGACTTGAGAGAGTTTTTTCCCACTTCAAAATAGCAGGTAGCAGGGAATCCCTTTCCTAAGAAGTTTGTGTGATTCTGTTCTTAATGTTGCAAAGGGAATGATGTTTTGAAAGAAAAGGGACAAAGATAGTAGTGAAATTTCGCCTACATACAACTTAGAAAAAAAAATCTTATCTCCAATCTATTGGTTAAAAAAAATTCTATGAAGATATAACCTTGCAAAAGTATCTCCTAAACAATAAAAGGTCAGGTTTTAGAATTTAGACTTCTCCCTGGTGGCCTTGTGTTGTGACCACAGGCCGACAGAATAAGTGGAAAGCATTTCTAAGCTTTTGAACAGATAATTACTAACTCTGAAATCCCAATATTATTGTTTTACACCTAAATGGCAGATCTTACTCTTAAGAGTCAATTCCATTTAACATTACAAAGTACATGTCTGAACTTTTGACACAGACATTTAAAAAACTCAGTTAAATAATTATCAGCATAAAATCCACAAGTCCTGACTCCTTTTTTCTTTACAATTTTTACAAGCTTGCTTTCTTTGTGTAGAAAATCCATTCATTTTATCTGGCACCTTTGAATTTTCATTAGTGTTAATTATACCAGTGCAGTACAGGAATATCTTTTCTGATAAAGTACTGTCAGTTGTGACAAGTGGAAAGTGACTACAATAACTAAACTTGTTTCCCAAATTGAATTTGCTTACTGTGTCTTCTGATTGTTATGACTGTGGTTGTCACATTTTATACACTGACAGTAATCATTACATTAGAAAGAAAAGATTATCTTAACAAGTGCATTAATTAAGATTTTAAGGTTACTCACGAGTCTTGCCCTGCCTCTTCTCACACTAAATTACACAACTGAGGCACGGCTTCTCCAGGTTTAGAGATTTATGGCTGGCCACAATTTCAGGGAAATAGAAGGGAAGAAGGTTAGTGCGACAAACAATAGACCTCTCTACTCCAATTGTTTCTAAACCCTTAACTAATATTGAAATGAATACTGAAATGAATAAATCATATGTATATGTGTGATTCACAGTATATTGTTTGATACATAATAGAAACTTTAGAAATAGTGTCCAGTTTTTCTTGAAATGTTAGTTACATAAAAATAGTTGTAAAATTAATGAATAGCATAGTAAATAAACAGTTTACTATGTTTATATTACAATCATTTCAACCATTTTGATAAATACCTGCCTATTCAAATATATAATGAGTCTTTATTATATATGTTATTTATTCAGTCATTCAAAGGTATCTATTGAAGATCTAGTACATGCCAGACTCTTTGCTAGACACAAGAAATACATTGGTGAGTAAAGCCTTTATAATCCTAGGAGCTTTGGAGCTAATATTGTTTGGGTAGAATGATCAAATGATCACTGACATACATTTATAATTATAGATTATAGTAAGTACTACATTACAATATTTGCAAAAATTAGCTAAAGCTAAAAAGAATGTTTGGACAACAAATTTTGAAAGAATTTTTCTATTGTGATGGGTTAGTCCTGTTTTCAAACAGACTTTTACAATTATATTTGTTTTTACTTAAGCCAGTATAAATTTCTTTTTGTTGTTTAAAATTTTACTAACAGAAACTTAAGAGTGGCATTTCCACATGATTCTTGTGAGATATTTTATTAAAGTTATGTCATATTATTTTACTCACTTGCTCATTTCATACACATCAGATTACCGAGTATTGAGTATTTAATGTTTATTAGGAACTGATGAAAGCCCTAAAGATACAATCTCTAATAGAGAAATGAGTTCGCCATGATTATGGTAGTTGTATTCTAGTAGATGAAGAAATGCAGTCAACAAAAACCCAAGAGCTAAAATACATAAAATTCTGTCCACTGAGGAGATTTTCCTTCTTTGCCGCTCATTAGAACCACTTATTGAGTGAATTAATAACACCACACCTATCCATTTTAAAACAGTACCAGCTTAGAAATTAAGGGCCATTTATAACCAGAGTTAATGTGTCCCACCTCAATTAACTATTCAAGAGGATTTACCCATGACACCATGGATGTTGAGGGAAGAATGTCAGTTGAGGGAAGTCCCAGTCAGCCTGGGACTCTGTGACACTTGCTCATTAAAATTCCAAGTGCCTTCAGAACTACCACTTATTTAAAATTTTAAATTTGAATTATTTAAAAAGAATAAGTGATTATTTTCCTGGAATACTGGTTTTATTAATCAGGGTTCTCCAGAGAAACAGAACCAATAGGATTCAATAGGATGTGTGTGTGTGTGTGTCTACAAACACATATACACATGTATATATGGGGGGGGGCAGATTTTAAGGAACTTTTCATGGGATTATGGAGGCTGTTAAATACAACTTCTACAGGGTAAACTGGCAGTCTGGAGACTCAGGGAAGAGACGATATTTAAGCTCAAGTGGGTAGGCAGTCTGCTGGCAGAATTTCCTTTTCTTCTGGGGAGGTCTTTTCCTATTAAAGCCTTCAGCTGATTGAATGAGGTCCACCAACATTATGGATGTAAACTGCTTTACTCCCAGTCTACTTATTTAAATGTTAATCTCATCTAAAGAAAATACCTTCACAGTAATATTCAGAGCAGACCAGGATTTGACCAAATAGCAGGGTACTGTGGCCTAGACAAACTGAAACACAAAGGTAACCATCATGGTTAACATACATCATTTCAAAACATAATTATCTTAAGGCATTAATCTTAAAAATACCTTTTTTTTCTAACCCACTCAGATGCAGGGTTACATACGTATGATTTTTCCCCTTACTCTTCATTTGATGAAAATAATCCCAGTTCATTTCCTTCTGGAAATAATATTATGTACACGTATTGGCCACTAGAACAAGGATACCTCCTCCATTTGTTGCTATAAAGATTCTTAAATGTTCATTATTTTTGTGTCTATTTGCCCTGTAATTCTGATGGACTTGGTAAACAGAAGTATCTGGGTGGATGAAATAAATGCAACATTCATGGAAAAATCAATAATATTTTTGAAGCCTTACTGCCTGTCTTCACATTCTTAAACTGACAAATAATCATGTCACAAAATATATCATTATTATGCAAACTTGCCACTCATTTTTGAAACACTTGAAGAGCATATCTGGCAGTAAGCTCCCACAAGAGTCTCATTAAAAGTATTTGTAGACAAACATTGACCAGGGTAAAACTTGTCAATAACATTTCTCTTTTTACTTAATTGGTTAGTATTCACAATTGTGGGGTTTGTTGATGGCTAAGAGAGTTGTCATAGTTTCCACAGAATATCTAGGAATATATTAGCTGGTCTTTTGAAAATGTAGGGGTTATGGATATTAATATAAAATGTAAACGTAAGTAGGTATCACAGATCACATTCTAAAGAGAAAAATAGGATTTAAAAAAATACACAATTTTTAACTTGCCAGAAGATGTGTCTTTTATATTCTGTGCCATCCTAACCCCTACCCTCAACAGTGTCTCTTCCTAGGAAAGAAGTACAGAAAAAGGAACCTGAAATTGCTTCTGAAACATGAGATTTACTTTAGAATGCCTTGGATTATTAGTTATCTACATACTCTAATATTCTAATCATTCATTTATTTGGGGGTTATAATCACATCATGTTCCCATCACATAAATGCATCACAACTGAACAGTTAAGATATTCAGAAAATATTCAAAGTCATAGAGATATCAAATATCAACTCCAACTATTCCTTCCTTTTATTTTTTTTTACACAGACCATAAACATTTACACAGTAAAAGCTATGATTTGACAGGAATTGGGGATTGCTTAAACAATTATCCACTTTGTTCTATAGCAAAAAGTCTTGAGTGTTTAGTTCAATAAAATAGAAAATATCAATTTGTTATGAATAAAGAAAAGCATTACTCTTTAACAGTTTAACAAAAATACACTTAATTTACCATCTCCTTTCTGTTTTACATTGGGAGTAAATATATCTGCTCAGTTTATTCACATGAAGGCCTATGAATGAAATTTCTAGAATTGCATTTCTGCAGCATCGAGAATGAATTATTTATAAATCTATTTAAACAATAAATTTGGGATTATACTGTACATATTATATTGGTAAGTTTCCAATTACTTATTTAAAATAAAATTTATCAAAGAGATTTAAAAGTGAGTCAAAAAGAAATGTATTTTTATAGAATCAAAGTGATAATGGCCTTTCTAATTAAGCATTTAACCTGGATGCCATAAGAGAAAATGATATAAAAAAATGACCAAAGTAAAAAAAAAAAAATGGCAAAAATAACCAGAAACTAAAGTAAAAAGTCTGTTAATTGGAGAGTATTTGTAAATCATATAAAGGACAAAGATATAACTTCCTGAGTTTATAAATTCCTTTTTCAAATCGCTAACTAAACTATCAAAAACCCAGTACAAAAATGAACAAATGATGTGAAGCAACAGAACTCCTATTCATTAATGACGGGAATATAAATTGATATAGCCACTTTGGCCATTTTTTCAAAAATCAAACTTATTCTTACCATATGATTCAGCAATCACACTCCTTGGTATTTGCCCAAAGGAGATCAAAATTATGTCCACACAAAAACCTGCACAAAGAGATGTTTGTAGCAGCTTTATTCATAGTTGTCAAAATTTGGAAGAAACCAAGATGTCTTTTAGTAGGTGAGTGGATAAACAAACTGTGGTACATCCAAATTATGGAATATTATTCAGTGTTAAGAAGAAATGAGCTATCAAGCCATGAAAAGACATGGAAGAACCTTAAATGCCTATTGCTAAGTGAAAGAAACCAACGTGGAAAGGCTACACACTGTATGATTCCAATTACAGAACATTCTGGAAAAGGTAAAGCTGTGATGACAGTAAAAAGATCAGTGGTTGAGAGGCCTTAGGGGTAAAGGGATGGACAAATATGCAGAGCACAGAGGATTTTTAGGGCAATGAAATTATTCTGTCTGATATTGTAATAGCGGGTACATACATAAAACATATAATACACAGAGTGAACCATAATATAAACTACGGATGTTTCAGTGTAGGTTCATCAGCTGTAACAACTATACCTCTCTGGTGGGGAATGTTGATAATGGGAGGATATGCATGTGTGTGTGGGGGGGCATATGGGAAATTAATGTATCTTCCTTTTAATTTTGCTGTGAATCTGAAATGCTCTAAAAATTGAAGTCTTAATTTAAAATCTTAATTTAAAAATCAATCATATATGAGACAGATAATTCCAGTTAATCATTTATTTTATGAAGGTAATCAGAAACATAAATAATAATTAAATGTGAAATATTTATAATATAAAAAGTATAAATAAAGTTAAAAACTAAAATATATTATTATCCTAACTTATACCTCTGACATAATTGATTTAACAAATTCCAAAGACAAAAGGAATGCCCCAATTACACTTTTAGTAACTACACCACGTTAAAGGAGACAATTCAAATGCATTGGGTACGTTTAGGTAACATGGGACAAAACACACCAAAGTATAAAAGGTGATTTGTGCCTATGTGTAGTAATTTTGTGCAGTTTTACTTTCTTTTCTATGCTATTTCTCCATTTTTCTAATTATTTTTAATGAATATCTGCTAGATAAATAATCAAGAAAAATGTTTATGTAAAGAGGAAAAATCATTGACCTATTCAATATTCAAGTATTTACCTTCTTAGAAGTACAGAAAAAGTTTTTCCTTCAGTTTACATTGATAAAACGGAACTGTTGATTATATCTCTTTATGACATGTTATTTTTTTTGTTTTGTTTTGTTCTGCAGCCTAATAAAATCAGTTGCCTGACAAACATCCTTTCTTAGTTGGAAAGCATCATGAACAAAAAGTAAGTTTAATCTAATCCCAGCCCTTTTACCTACCTATCATGTGAACATGACATATATGAGTTTGTTTAGGCACCTGCAAATTGGATCCATAGTATCTTCTACCTTCATCTAACTCATAGACTTATAGGAAAGAATAGTAAGATATTAGGTCAATAAACTTGCTCTGATATGACCTATTATGCCACATTATATATTTGGTTTAAATTGTAATATTATCACATCTATAAACTCCATATCACTTTTAGCAATTAATTTTGGGATTAATGTACCTTTGAAATGTGTACAGAGTGTTCACATATACAGTATATAGTATGCATTACCAAGTAATGAAAAGTCTAGTATCAGAAAAGCAGAATATATTATTTCGGCTATTTTTACTTGACACAATTTATGCCCTATTAGAAGCAAATAAAGTCTAGACAGTTGTTAGTGTTTTTATGAAACACAAGAGAAAATAGTTCTACAAAGTCTGTGTCACTGTCATTGTAAAAATTGCAACTTATCTAATCTCAGTGTTATATACATGTTTGTACTGTGCTTTTATTGAAAAACTGACTATGACTCTGACACTACTTTCAAAGGTGTACATTCTTCTGGTACAGAATAAGTGGTTGATAGATTGCTCTTTTCAAGTTATTTTTCAGCAGAAATCAGATACTCTCAACAATAAAATATGGGACAGTTAAAATGTACCTAAAATAGCCTTTTACACTACAGAATATCTGGATTAATATATTTTATATAATATAACACTCCAACACTTAAAACAAAAATCAGACTAAAAGTGGTGAATAAAGGAGGAAAATATTTTTAAAACATGTTAAAGTGGATATTATTGGTTGTCTACCCTGAATGTCTTCTCCTCTCCTTATTCTCTACAGAAACATAGTATTTCTCAACTTCATGCCTCTGCATTACTCAGCCCATGTATTTAGAGACAGATGACTGCATTTCAGCTCCTGAGGTGGCTCTGACTGGTGTACAGGTAATTCCATCTATCTTACCAGTGGTTGGTTTACAATGACCATATGACCCAAACCAATGAGTTCAAAACAGTTTGCTAAGAAATATTGGCAAACTTTTGTTCTTCTTGTTAAGGTTCAGAAAACCACATTAAATACGGAATTGAAGATTAAAATTGCTGCAGCCACCTTACTACAACATGATCTAGAATATCTGGGGGGCAGTTTGAGTTATGTATTATTTGAAGATGGAAGTATTCCAACTGATGCAAAATAAATGAACAAGAGCAAAACATAACAGATATGTTTAAAAGTAATGTGTAGTAGGTCTTTTGTTCTGCTATGGTTTGCTTTTTAATGAGCGGCATTACGTGTAATTTATTCATTTTAAAATTGCATAACACAATATGAACAGCTGTCATTACAGCATTATAAATAAATCAGGTTTGCTGGGATTATTTAGAGACTAAACATAAGATACATTCGATATACTATTTGGCCTAATTGAAGGAAATAAAATTAGAAGCCCTGAGAGAAGTCTTGATGAGGCAGGATGGGAAACAAACATAAACAGATGAAAACAGTACCAGAAGGCAATTTATCTTTCTCCATAAACAGAATAAAAAATACTATGTATTTTCTCTATGTTGGATGTCTCAGTGTATCTTCATACAAACTTGTATAGTAGAGGAAAAAATAGAAAAGTATTTAAAGGGTCCTTACAGCACAATGAAGTTGGAACTATGTACCTTTAAATATAGGCTTAAACAAAAGGACAAGAAAGATACTCAGAAACGTGAAGTCTTTTCAGGTGTTTATCTCCTTCACCCATTCAGTATTCTATTTGGCTCAATTCATTTGAAAAATCCTGAGTCTCAATACCAAAATTTTACCTACGTGTTACATAGTTGTGCCAGTTAACTATTTCCTCTTCTCACTCTTTCATGCATATTAAATAGTAAATGCCTTGCAAAACACTAGAGGCATGACCTATAAGTGTACTGTCTCTTAAAATTCATGAATTTGACAGGTAACTAGGAGTTTTAATAAGTATGCATTTCTTATGCAATAGGGACAAAGTTCAAGTCAGTATGAGATATTCACTAATCCTGCTACTACAATGTCAATTTAGAAGATAGACTTTCTAAATTCTCACCATTGTATTTGCTTTTATTTTATATTTCCTATTTTCTCTAGAAATAATTGAGATAATGAACTAATATATTTTAGATCATATATAGAGTATTAATTTAGCTTATATATAATAGTCAAAATATAGCAAAGTTCTGAAGTAAGTATTTGTTAATTGCATATGGTAAATTGTCTCATTGCCAAAATACCCCTCTTGTGCCGCATCCCCTATCAGACTTCTTCTCCTAGAAGAAAGATTACCCTTTCTGCTACACCATGTGATTTGCTTTCGCCAATGAAATGCGTGTGTAAACACTCATGAACATACAACAGGAGCCACTGCATCTTTTTGGAGCCATATTTGTCTTTTTGCTCTCTCTGAGACCTAAAGGTCCCAGCATTGGTTTGAAAATTAAAAGAAAACTCATGATGGACATGAATGTAGTTGTAAGCTACTAAGATTGTGGGTCATTTGTTACTACAGCATAAATTGGCCTAAACTGAGTATATAATTCTGTTCAGCATCATACCACACATTTTCTTTAAACTACCTTTTAATTCTTACAACAGCCTGTTGATACATTATCTGCTCTTTACCAGCGATATAAATAAGACAGATGAATGGAAACTACAAAGCTAATTCAATGACTAAGTTGTCAGATTTTAAAATCTGTACATTTAACAACTACTCTATACTTCATCTCTTATTTTAAAAATAAACATAATCACATGACTTGTCAAAAACACAAATTTCTTAAACAACTATAACTGAAGCTTACTTGCCATAATTGCAAATTTTGTTCTCTTTTCACTATATGATTATCTTATATAATAATCCTGAGTAATAAAAATGTCCTTCCTCATGTGAAATTTTGTTTAACCTGAGAGTGGTGACATTTTTATCATAGGGAAATAGCTGCTGGAAATTCTTCCTTAATTTTTATTTTATTCAATATTTCAAATCATTTACATAATTTGAAAAGCAAAGTAAAGGAGAATTAAATGAGAATTTTGCCCCAACAAAAGACATTACCCAAATCCCCAGTCTGGAAGTAACGAATGTTATTAGTTATTTATGTATCTCCTCAGAGGGAATGTATGCATATAGAAGAAATAGATTTGGACACTATTTTTATTATTTAATATCATCTTACAGATGATAAATTTGGGGATCATAACATGTAGATCATATATGGAGTTATATATGTATAGATTAAGAGATTTCTTCCTCTTTTAAAGCAGTACTGTGGTTTATTAAATGGATGTTTGCACATATGCATTTACATCCATAGGAAAAAAATACTAGAAATACAGAGTTAGGACGATATGTAACTTTTATATATATTGACAACTTATTCTTTTCAGAAGTTTTATCAATTTACATTCCCATGAGTAATGCAAAAGAGATCACCCACACATATGTTGATGCCAATCCAACAGGAAAAAAAGTATATTTCAATGTGATTTGATTTGCATTCCATTTTTTATATCTAGGCTGAAAATCTTTTGATTTGTTTATGAATTTCTTATATTTACTTTTCTATAAACTATCTGTTAATATAATCTCCATCTGAACAAAAATTCTAATTCAAATCAGTTGTTACAAACCATTGATACTTTGTGATTTAGGCTATTCAAATTAAGTATGTCTTAATATGTTGCTAATACATGAAGCATATGTTGTTTCCATCAGAAAAGTTATTTTTAGGGAAAATGAAATATGTCACATTTTCATTTGTTATAAAATATTATCACAGGTAAGGAAATACTATTTTAGTATGTAATTGAACAACTAATTAGCTACAAGAGTCCTATGTACTATTTGATGAAATCACTATCCTTACTAACTATAATTTTGTACCTTATTTTGGTACGTACTGGTACATTATTTTTAATCATAAAGCATTTTGAGAAATTTATATATTTTAAGAACTTGAGTCTTTTTTAGTTCAAAGAATAAACATTTATCAGTATTATCTACTCTTAAGCTTCTTTTGGTTCTTTTAGTTACATTTCTATTATGTCACTTCACATTCTGTTTCCCTTAAAAATTTTAAGATGTATGTTTTGGGAAACAATATACATATATATATAAATTTCTGATAAACAATTTAGATGGCTATTCTGCATCTATTCTTGCAGTGCTCTTTCCTTTACCAAAATCTCCAGAATTCTAAAATGTTACATTTGCCAGATTTCCTTATAGCTAGCATTCTGTATAGTAATTATGTTTTGTGCAGTAAATGTATTTCAATGTGATTTGGAAGGCAGAAGTCAGAGAAAGACCAAGCTGTTATTGCTTTTGACTTTAACTGCTGTGAGCAAGATTAGAGACATGGATGTCAAGACATAGTTGCAGGGGCCAGTATGTGCAGTTAAGTGTCTAAGTGCCATCGTTTTGCCTGCACAAAGGAATTGCTAAAACAAGAGCTTCCCCACCCCAGCTTGTTGATCACTGGATTGTGATAATAATGCAGTGTTCTTGAATGTAATAGTTCCAATGATATTCTGATCTCTACTTTTTCAGCTTTTCAAATTTTCAGCTCACTGTCAATTTTGTTAATTCAATAAATCATGATGTATACGATATGTATTAATATACCATATTTCCTTTCATATTTGCACATTTATGTAATAGTAATTTTATTATACTCGTCCACTTTTATATCACAATATATATTTATTCTAACCAGGCGAAACACTTACAAAAAAATTTCTCATGGTCCCTATGGAGCCAGTGATAGAATATCATCGCATTCATTTTTAAATAAATGAAAGGCCATAAGAATCTGAGACCTCTTCTCCCTACAGATTTTACCAAAATCATTCTTAATATTTTAAGTTGTCTGTTTTAGAGAATAATATCAGATCACTCTTCTACAAATTTTGAAGATAATAATAATAAGGAAAGAGTCAGCCCTGACTAGATTCAGCTTTAATTTTCCTGTCAGGCTGGTATTCAGTTGCCAATTCTTACTGCGATGTAACCTTTCCTATAGAAATTAAAGACGTGCACAGAATCATACACTTGTGTTCTGTTATTATCGCTCTTCCCATCACACTGACTTCCTAATCTCTGAATACCTGAACGAGATCTTGTATGAGAATAAGGCCCATCTCCTTCTTGGCTATAGCTTTGTAGTTTTCTATGGATTGCATACCTTCTTGAGTATCCACCGCCAATTTCCTCAAGTGTATTGCCCTGGTTTTTCTGGTTCACTGTGGTGATGATCCCTGGTCATTTCTGACATTATTGAAATTGATGCTAATTTGATATTCTACTAGGACAGTCTATATATACTACAAAGTCCATATTTTCCAAAGAACTTATTACTTCTACCTCCCATACAATGTCAACAATCAGCTGTTAATGTAAAGTGGCCCAATCCAAGGAAAGTTATTACCTTTCATTTCACTGTCTCACAGAGTTGGGTATTATCCTTAACTCCATCTGCTTTCTCGCTCTTCATATGCCATAAATTACGGTGCCATTTTGACTCCTAAACTGTTTCCAAATTCCTCTATCCCTCTCATCTTCATGACTGCTATTCCAATTCAGGTGAGCATCATTGCAATGAGCGCATGCATGTTTAGTCAAGATCTGCTCATACTGAATTTATTCTCTATCATAGTTAGACTAATTATTTTAACCTGGCCATGCTACTGTTCCTGAGAGTAAGATTTTTAGGAATTTTTCCTATATTTAAGCAGTTGTGAATCAGCCCTCAGTGTTCTTATTCTTGTTCATATTTCATGGTATTAAGAAGATGCATAACATAATTTATCATTTCTATTGTAATCTCTTATTGCATTAAAGATGGCATTTTTCCCCCTCAGTTCCATTCTCTTTTTTCTCTTTTCAGTATTTTTCAGTTAAGGAAGTTTTAAAAAGCTGAATAACCACCTCAATCCAAATGTTTTATACCTTTAATACTTTTCCCTAATGTTCTTTATAACCTGAATGCAACTGTTTAATGTAGACATTGATTATATCAAATCTTAAAATAGGGACTCCTTTGTTGACCTGCAGCAGTTGAATTAGAAATACATATTCTCATTCCTCTCGTCCTCCTTTTGATAGGGGGTCACTCATGGGCAGTGGCTCATAGGGTTAGGGACAGAATTCAGTTTGATGCCATGTTTAGTCATCTGGAGGAGATATGGAAGATTAGTGGCCAATGCTTATCAGACTTACTGGGAGATGCAAAGCCTCCCTCAGAGTAGTTTTTTCTACTTGTTTTGGACTGAGGCATTATACTGTGGCCCACAGATTCTTCACATTAAGGAAGTTTGTGTACTTTGATTACTTCTTTGCTTGGGTCCTGTTCAAAGACAGACAGACCTAGGAAAGTCATTTATTGTATTCTCTGACTTTATGTTGGGAATATCTTTGGTTTTCAAGTTTCTCTATAAATGTCCCATTAAATATTTACTTGTCACAACTTCTTGATCCTTCACTACCTCTTTTTTTTTTTTTCCAGAATGGAAACTTCCAATACTGTCTTCAGATCATGATACTGGTTGTCAATCATTGTTTAATAGTTCATATACATGCTTACTGAGGAGCCCAGCTCCTGGTTGAAGAACTTTATGTTATGCCTAAACATAAGCAATCACAAAGGCTTTACCTGGCAGGCTTCACAGGGCCTTCACTCTTAGGTTTATTTACCTGAGGCTGTCACAGAAGTCCTCTTTAAGAACCTCTGCTGAGAGTTCCTCATGAAGGGAAGAGGGAAACACCTTTAATAGACTTTTCCCCACTCTGACTCAGAAATCAGTACTCTTCCACTTCTCGCCCTTCCTGCTTGCCCTCCCCATGTCCTCAGGGTTCATAAAACTCCCAGAGCCTTTTGTTTGGGGCTCCCTAAATAGTGAGACAACCCCGCATCTGTGCTGATCCATCTGACCCTGAACCAGTGCACCATTTCATGAGGAGAATAAAACAGGGGAGTCATTTGTGTTCTCTAGTTTTAGGCTTTCGCTTTTTCCATTGCAGTAAATGATTAAAGGCTTAACTCTTTCCATTTTAGCTTGGTTCTTTAATCATCTACGCCACACCTGACAGCTTCTTGCTCATCTAAGCTGAGCTCATGACACTTAACACACCCTTACCTCATGACAATTAAATTTCAGTTACCTAAATGACACTGATATAGGGCACCTTTTATAGAGCTCTCCACATACGGAAAGGTGAATAATTTTATGATCCTTTTATTTTATGGCAGATTGCTTTCATATGCTAGTATGATACATAACATCATCAACATTTATCTGAATTCACCCACTGTTTGTTTTTAATATCATGATATAATACTTGTAGCATGAAGACTTCAGTTAATGAAAGTGGCTAGGCACTTCCTGCTAAGTTTTAATGATTCCTTAATTTTGATTCCAATCTGGCAATATCTGCTCTTCAACTTTTAATCTGACATAATAATTCTTAGTTGCATAATTTTTTAAAGTTAAAATGTGTCATTTTCGTAATTAAAAAAATCAGTTAAGTAAAATAAAAATTTATTTAGTCCTTGTTTTTTTAAATCTAACTTGAATGGAGTTCGAGTGATGTGTATTTTTTCTCAACGTTATTAGAAACTTTCTGCTCTTTCTGTATTTGATTGTTCCAGAACCCATTTTTATAAGCTTGTACTCATATTTATTCCTATTTCATTTCTATATTGGATATTTATAAATCAGTTTACAAAAAGTCAATTATCTTTGAAATTGAGATTATTCAGCAAACAGACAGCAGGGTTAATTTTTCTCAGAATTCTTAAGCCACTCTATTTCTTTAAGATATCTGGCCCTCAGCTAATATCTGAATTTTGTAAAATATTTTGTTTTTGCTTTCCTGATATAAGCCCCCAATTCAAGTCTGTGTTAAACACAAAGGGCATGTCCCTTTTAACTCAGTATGAAATGCTATAATGAATGAGCACACAACGTGAGTCAATGAGTTATTTTATCAAGCCAACCATATAATACTTCTAAATATTTAGTTGCGGGACTTAAACAAACTAAAGACAATTTCTTTCACAGTATACTGGCAATTAATAGTTATACCCTTACTCTGCATTTCACATTTGATTCAAGAAAGGATAACATGCAGAAGAATTACATTAAGATCATGTATTATGTATAATTTGCTGTTAATTAAACATAAAGACTATACAGACAGGTGGTGTAGTATAAGGTCAACAAATCTGCAAGCAGAAAAGATCAGAATTGAAGTTCTGACTGCAACCTACTTTTACTGTAGTCTTGGACAAGTTGAATATTTTTCCTTATCCTCTGTTTCCCACCTGTTAATATAGAACTCACAGAGTTGTTGTAAGAATTAAATAATAAAATGTATGAAAACAATCAGCTTTATGTGCAGTCATAAATATTAAATAAGTGGCAACTGCTATTATTTGCATTAATATTGACATCTTTGAATGTCTCTGTAAATTTTATTTTAAAAATCTTATTAACAGTTTAATATAATAGAGTCATCTTTACACATGACTGGAAGTCTAGAATAATAAAATCTATAACAAAAATAAGAGAAAAGAAACCAGATTTGGCTTGCTTGTGTCTCTAACCGATATGAACTTGAAGTTAGTGACACTGGTTTACTTTTATACACCTACCACATAAGTACACTAGATCAATTAAGCAGATATTAATATGTTCTAGAACACTAATCTGTGTGTTTTTCACTTCAGTCATTCTCTATTTACCACATAAGATCAAGCTGCCAGAGAATAACTGTGGAGTGATAAACAATTAGGAATAACATGATTTGATAACTAATATGAATTATTCACAGGTGCAATATTATTATAATGAATTACAGCTTTGGGCTTTTAGAGAAAAAAGAGTATTTAAAATCCAGATGTGGGTTTTCGCTGATATTGGGAAAAAATAATGACTGCCTTTAACTTTGCAATTTAAAGCTTAGTGAATAGTGATTATTACTTACTTAAATTTCCATATTTTAAAAGATTACCCAAAGATGAATTTGTACATCTGCTCTATACTGTGCATCTACTAGAAGCTGGACTGTTTATGACACTTAATCACCAGTATTTCTTTGAGTCCTCTTTACTAAAAATCTATATCTACTGATTTTGTAGTAATCTAATATATTCAAAGAAGTTCAAACAGGAAAAATGATTTTCAGGTACTGAAAGTAATCACTGGGAGGCAAATTTATCTGAAATCATACCACTGGCATGAAACACTGAGATAATCTAGTTTATGTAATTATTTTATAACTATGGTAACCGAAACCAGAAATATTAATGACTTACAAGTTATAGAAGTTAGTGGCAGAGACTTTCAAATCTCTAGTGCCTTTTCCTCTATAATAATTCTAGGTAATTTATTATTTTGACATATAACATGATATTTACAAGGATAAACTGGATTGGAAAAAACATTTACTTTTCTAATACCACTTCATTTCTTGCTTACCAATTCTAAAACTGGTTTTAGTAAAAGGGAAATATAATTTGGTTTTTTATATTTTAAATTTTTTTATTTATAATATAAATATAGTATAGTTAATTTATAATGTTAATTTCAGGTGTACAACAAAGTGATTCAGTTATAAATATACATACATATGTACTTTCTTTTCAGATTCTTTTCCATTATGTTATTACAAGAAAAAAAGATATAGCTCCTTGTGCTATACAGTAGGTCCTTGTTTATCTATTTTATATATAGTATTATCTGTTAATACCCAACCCCAAATTTATCCCTCCCTGCCCTTTCTCCTTGGGTAATCATGGTTTGTTTTCTATGTCCATGAGTCAGTTTTTTTGTTCGTAAATAGAATTTGTATCATTTTTAAAGATTTCATATATAAGTGATATCATATGATATTTATCTGTCTGACTTACTTCCCTCAGTATGATAATATTAGGTCCCTCCATACTGCTACATTATTTCATTCTTTTTTATAGCTGAGTAATATTCCATTGTATATATATACCACCTCTTCCTTATCCAGCCATCTGTTGATAGACATTTAGGTTGTTTCCTTACCTTGGCTATTATAAATAGTGCTGCTATGAACACTGGGGTGCATGTGTCTTTTGGAATTATAGTTTTCTCTGGATGTAAGCCCAGAAATGGGATTGCTGGATCATATGGTAAGACTATTTTTAGTTCTTTAAAGAACCAATACTGTCCTCCATAGTGGGCTGCACCAATTTACATTCCCACCAACAGTGTAGGAGGTTTCCTTTTTCTCACACCCTCTCCAGTATTTATTATTTGTAGACTTCTTAATGATGGCCATTCTGATTGAAGTGAGGTATACCTCACTGTAGTTTTGATTTGCATTTCTCTAATAATTAGCAAACCTGAGCATCTTTTTATCTGTCTGTTGGCTATCTGGTTGTCTTCTTTGGAGATATGTCTCTTTTGGGAAATATAATTTGATATAATTTTATTTGAATTCACAAAAATATACATTTAAAAATTAGCATGATTTGGAAAAAATTAGTTGAACTACTAGTAAGACAAAAGAAACAAAAGAGTCCTGGGAGGAAATTATACATTTCTAGCAGGCTCCCTGTGTAAATGGACAGTAGGGTTATGGCCCACCAAAAAGGTGCCCCCAAGAGTTGAATTACTTACATTAGGTCAAGGAGACCAGAGGCAGAGAAACATCTTCAAGTGATGGGTGTAATACATACTGAAGGACAGTTTACTGTAAGCAATATATTTATGCTTCCCTAGTCTGCTCTTTTTTAGTCTTAGGCTTCTTTACATTTCCTGTTTGATCACTTCTTTTACAGTGTGTATGATTTTCCAAATTTTAGTTAAATTATAACACAAATGATTCCTACAATTTTCTAAAGTGAACTAAACAGTTTTCAAATTATTTTTTCTGTAGTGTTTGTCTTTTATATTGTTAACTCTTTTGAGTTATGCATGGCGTTTCTTCTATGTATTTTTCTTTGTAACATGAGAGGACTTCTAGTATCAGGGAAGTCCCAATTAAAATTATACATAGATTTATTCTTTCTGTTGACCCTTACTGTCCACATGACTTATTTCAGGTATAGAGCTAATGTGCTGGTTATAGTGTAGAGTTTCTGCTCCAGTTTGCTGGTCTTCTTTTGTGTTTTATTTATGATAGATCTTCTGAGTTGCATTGGATTCCTGCTACCTGGGCCCACTCAAAAGATTTAAGAAAAGAAATTTATGTATGACATTATGCAAGCCATTTTTGCCCCTGCAACACAATATTCACTTGTCCACCACTTCCAGGATTACTTCTTTTTAATCATCAGAATCACATCATGAAAGTGAGGTTCTACCCACTGATCACTTCAGTACTAAGTCATCAGGTGTTGCTATGACAAGGCCAGAAATGAAGACTTTATTGGATAGTCTAGTTATGGAATACTCATAACTATCCATAAGCCAGAAAGGTCTCATGCAACAGAAAGGTTGTGTTTTTCCTTCAGGCTAGCATGGTTTTGTTTTTAAAGCTACATATTAAAAGTGGAACCACTAATAGTGGTTCTACTTTCTATTTTTCCCAAGTGGTTCCAATATTTTGTGTTATGGCTATCCCTGAATTATGATTAGTGAAAATTTATCCAGGTATGTATCAGGATGTTGACCAGTATGAATAGTTGCTGTATTCTGCCTTTCTTGTTCTGATTTCAGCACTATTGCAATGGAAACATGGGACTGAATGATTGTGGTTTTGCTAGCCTTTCTTCATAAATCATAAATAACTGCCTAATATTTTTTATTAAGTTAGGAAACACTGAACTCTATTATTAGATCAAAAATCTTTCTTACCCTCAAAATGGCTTCCATCCATTTATTTACTATGAAATCACTTATTAAGCACCTACTGTGTAATACAAACTATGCTAGGCAATAAAGATGCAAAAATAACAAGATAGATATTCTCTGCCACATTCTAATAGAAGAAATAGATATATAATGAGTATGCAGAAAAAATTATAGTATTTTGTTTCACTAAGTGTTTTGAAGAAATATCACAGTGCATAAGCAAATGAAGACTACATAAGGCAAAAAGGTAAAAAAAAAGTACTTTTGCATAATGCCTCTTTGAAGAAAGGACATTTAAACAGTGTACTAAAGGAAGAAGAGTTAGCTGTGAGAAGAATAAAGGTACTATTTGGGGAAATGCTCATGTAAGATGGAAGAGAACATACAGATAATACTGAGGTGTAATAAATATACTGAAAGACGTTAAATTTAAAAAAAAATTATAGTACCTGTCAACATTTATTCAATTGAATTGAATGGTCTGGAGTAGTCCAGACAAGCAGGGAGTTTATTTTCTCTCCTAACAAGACTTTGGTCAGACAATTTGGATCTGTGAAAGTCAATCAGTGAATCGGACCCTTTCTTTATTGACTTTTATTACCCCAGTCATATGTTCTAGGCAGGAAAAGGGAAAGTCTAAGTCCATCTGAAAAGTACCTTTTGTAGATGCTCAAGACAGTGGGCTCTTCCTGTATCTCACTGGTCATACTCACGTGGTCACCATGATGCTCCAGGACAACCTAGCTAGTGTATTTAAGCTTGGCATATTGATACCATAGGGAAAATTTATGATCCATTAGAAGTGAAAAGGGGAGAATGGATAGAAATTAGCAATGTGAAAAGGGCTAGATGTATAAATGAGTTTGGATAGATACTTAGGAAGCATAACTTGAAGCACACTGTAGGCCATGCCATGGAGGTTGAGATTTATTTTATTGGCAATGGGATGTTATTTTAGGCAGGAAAAAGACACAGTATGAACTGTTTACTTCTGTTATGATAATTAAAGACTCACTCACATCACAGACTGTTTCAAAGATGCAAGGATTTCCTCTATAATTTGTCAAGGCTGTTGGGCTTTGTACATGTACATTTTGTTCTATGTTTGGTTATTGTTATTTAGACTCCTTTGTGCATTTTTGAAATAACATTCTTTTCAAAGAACATAGAATTAATCATGATATATTCTATCATGTTACACAGATAAACTAGCATGTACTATTTAGAATTCAGTATTAGAGAAATTGAGTGAGCTGTTATTATTTCAATTATATTTTTCCCCCATGATAGCAATGCTGTTTACTTATGTTAATTTTGCTGTTTAATTTTTGATTTTCCAGGGAGTAAAGTCACAAAATTAAAATATATCAACAAGGCCAAACATATTATATACATACATATTATTATATAATATACTACATATATTTATAATATATTCATAGAGACACACTAATTTCTAGTAATGGAGAAGGCTGCAAAAGTAGGGATAAGGATCAAGTGAAGTGACTAAATCACCTTAAAAATAACTTGCTAAAGAAAATGATTTGATCTCTGGAAACTGTTCACTTCACTTTTCCTCACTTTCAGTTAAAAAAACAGTTATCTGTCCACTTAGGACCAAAAGTCAGATGTCAGACCTGATTCCTTCCTTTCCTTTACCACTTACTCCATTAGGAAGGTTAGACTAATGCCCGTATTAGTATTTTCTATCAAGGCTATTCTCCTGCCTGAGGGCATTTGTACTTGAAATTCCCTCTTCTTAGAACATTTTCTCCCACTCCTTGCCTCCTTCATATATCCTTCATTGTCACCTCATCAGTCAGGCCCTCTCTGACTACCATGTTTAAAATTGGAATGTCTTCTTTCCTACAAATTTCCTCCCTCTCTCTTATTTATGCTCCTTCACAGTATTTCCATCACCTAACATGCTATATATTTTACTTACATATTTTATTAATGTCTTTCTCTTCTTCACAACATGTAAGCACCGTGAAAAGAGCAGTGATTTTTATGTTTTGTCTACTGCATTCTTTCTTCCAAAATAAGCTTTAGAAAAACCCAATCTTGAACCAAAGATTTTTTATATGGAATAATATAATTTTAGGATAAATCTAAGTAATTATCTCTTCTTTCTAGTGACTCTGAACCAGGTATTTACCCCCATAATTCTTCTAACTTTTGTTTTCTATGAAATACATTTTAAGTTTCTTAACACCCTAGTATCTTCGACTTTTGTGTTATAATTCTTACCATTCAGTCATATTTTAGCAAAAAGCAAGAATTGTTTACCCAAAAAGTTTGAAAATAACCATTACATAATAATAACAGAATGCAGAAAGTCACAAAACTGACACAACCTCTCAAGAAAACTAGAAACAGACTTTTTAACTGAAAGAGATTGTAAAACTATCATCTAATGTATTATTGAGCCAAGAAAAGTGTAAACTGAAACTTCATAAAGCATATCATAGGAGACCTAAGGCTTCCACTGAAATAAATTAGTAAAGTCAACACTTGGAACTATGATTTTGAGCAAATCAACTAAAAATTGTAAAAACACATATTTGAGCAAGTTTTAAATTGTTACAGTCTTATAAGCTTGATTAAGCCTAGTATAGTTTTTGTTTGGTTTGCATTATCTTAAAGCAACCTGAATTATTATAGTTGTAATAATGTCACAAGCAAAATAAAGATAAAAGGAAATTTATGAAATAGTTTGTTAGAGGAAGGGGAGATTTGAGTTAGATATTGTCCTTTGCTTATTTCCCTAATACCACTGACATCTCCAAAATATCCATCATATAGATAGTAAAGCTCAGGATCAAGTGTGAAGTACAATCAAAGGCACTGTGACAAATTGAAGATATATAATCTATCATTTAGATTCTTTTCATACAATATGCTTCTTTATAATTTTATTTGAATGAGTCCAGAAACATTTTGACATTGCTCTTTCCATCTTACTTTCCCATAAAGTATAAAGTTCTTTAACTTCAATACTCTTACTTAGAGATTGACAAGGACCTCAACTTATCATTTGAGTAATTCCAACAAAACATATGTATTTGAGTGAACTTGTTTATAATGCTATTTTCCACATTAGAAGCGGGAAAATTTTGTCTCTATGGAATATGTCAGCCAATGAATAATTACCAACTTAATTTTCATCGTCTGTTCTAAATAGATGGTAATTTCCAACATGTCAAAATTTCAGGAGGCAGTTATTACTAAACCAAAATAATTATGTAAAATAGGATGAAAACCATACAAGTAATTAGAGAGTAAACCTAAGTCTAACATATGCCTAACTCAATATTATCCTGAATAAAACTGAAAAGGACAGCATCAATGTGGGTTTTAAATGGGAACATATTATTATTATTTGATGACATAACTTTGGGCAAATTATTTGGTAAGTAAGAAAATCAAAACTACAAATACAATTTTATCACAGAGATTTTTTAAATGTCAGAGACAACTCTTTGGCCACTATATTTATTTATTTAAATTTTGGGGGGTGGAGGTAATTAGGTTTATTTATTTATTTTTAATGGAGGTACTGGGAATTGAACCCAGGACCTTGTGCATGCTAAGCACATAATCTACCACCGAGCTATACCCTCCCTGGCTCTGGTCATTTTATTTTATTTTATACTATAAATATTATAACATTATTGGCCTGTAGACCTAAAAAATATAAGAAACAATTGGCTGAACAGGACATGACGTCTGATGGGAGATACTGTTAGGATAAAGTCTGAAAGAGAGGTTATATATGGTTCTCAGAATTCATCCTGATTATCTACTTTATCTACCCATCCACATGAGACACATTAAATTAAAGACTTTTGATACTGAACATCCTTCTCCTTTAAGTTTATTTTGGAAGAAAAGGAAAAAAAACTTTTGAACGAACTCTTACCAGTACTTGAAATTCAGTATTTCTACTTCATATTTTGATTATTATAGAAAACTTAAATTATACGGTTACCATTCTTATAGGTTAAACTGGTAATCTTAGAAACTTCATGTGGTTCAGTGTAATATGTCTGGTGTTTTTCCTTTCAGTTCTGCATTTGAATATAGTTAGTGTCCATATGCAACATAAGTTTTTAATGCTATATGTAATTAACAAATAAAACTTTAGGAGATAAAACTGCTCTACTCCCCCTTTAAAATGATAAATTTTATGTTCAAAGACACTATCTCCTCTAGCCAATTAATAAATTATAGGGATATTCAATATTAAACCAATTATTAGAGGCTTAATTGGTAAAGTGAACACTAAGTCTTGACTTCAGATGATTATTTCATAGTTTAAAAATGATTAATCATATTTTCCTTTGTTAAGTTGTTATATAATATTGTATTCGATGTTAATTTAACAGAAAGTAAATTCAGTCTATAAGTGAAATTCAAGTACATTTGATAGATTTCTTTAATTGCTGTTCAGTATTGGGAATTAAAAAACATTTCCCAAATATGATTAAGATGTATGGAATATGATCATAATTTACATATTTCACATAAATTTTATATTTTTCAAATGCAAAAACTTAATCCACAGAAGAGAAATCAGTATTTTTGCTAAAAAAAGTTCTTTATATATCCAAGATAGATTCATACACAAACACATATACACAAATATAAGCTACTATAATGTTATTAAAGATTGTAATAATGTTAATGAAGATTTCCATCACTTATGTTTAAAGGTCATTAAAGAAAAAAGGGTAAAAACTATTTTTAAAACTGAAAATTGTTTTAAAGTGAACAGTTGAACAAGAAATACATTTTGTCCTTTGGTTGAAAAGGAGATCAAGGAATTAATATTCAGACAAAGCAGAGTTATCACTATTATGAATTAAATTGACTTAATTGTGGCATAACAATTTAAATGACACATTCAAAGTTCTCATAAATTAGAAATACATTCCAAAGGATAACATCGCCATTATCCAATTTTTCCTACTTATTTTAGTCCCACAAAATTTTCTTTTTAAAAATGAAATTAATACTCTTGTCTTTGACTTTATAATGAAGGAAAAATTGTTACTAAATTTATAATGAAGAAAAAATTGTTTATTGTGAAACTAAGTAATGCTTTGTTATGAATTTTTATGGACAAACATACACAAAGTGATTAATAAAACTGATGAAGTAGAACTTGATCATTTTGCAATATAATAAGCTTCAGTTTGGTCTCCAGTATTTATCTTCATAGGGTAATCTGATGTGGGTGGAGTCTTTGAGAATTTAAATGACTTATTTTAAAATAATTTGAATTAATACCTATATCTGTATATTTTCTCTAGTAACTTGGATTTCACCTTATTTCTCTATCTTTGTCTACCATTTCCTACACTAATTAATTACTTTGCCAGTCAAAAGAAATCTGTCTAAATGTATTTACTGTTTTAACATTAAAATATCTAACTTAAATACTGTGTTTCTGTAAATAAAATAAAATGCTGTATATTTAAATAAAATTTGTTCATTTAAATAAAAAAAGTCCATATTTGTGCAAGAACAAATGCATCAATTCTGGCCCAGTATCAGTAGGGGACACTTTAAATCATTTTTCTGATTCTAATATGTTTGCCTGGTAACAAAATGAAAGACAAATGGGACACAACTGAAAATTGGGATTTTCCCTAATCTCATTTGGATAGCCACAGATTTAAGGTTTGTATTCACACATGAACCTCTACTATCTCTCAGAGCCAGGATTAGGTGGTGTTGCTTTTAAGGGGTGGAGAAGCAAAAGAAACCCAAAGCCAGAAAGCTCTAACACCCTGCTAACACAAATGAGGTTCATTAGATTAAAGTGTACTAAATATTGCTTGATATCATATCCGAGGTCAGGATGAGCATGACTCCAGTTGCTGAGCATCTAATGAGGAAAGCTAAGTGAAGCTTAAATATAGAAATTGACTTGAGACCCCATGTGACTAGAGAATGCACTAGCATTGCTAACAGGAGGGTCAGTACCATATCCCGAAAGTGTATCTCCCCAACATTTGATATGTTTTGTTATTTGTTCACCTACAATACATTCTTCCATGCAATTCTTTATGTATGGTCAACTTTATTAATCTTTTCACTAATGATTTTTAAGGTATGAATATAATTCTATGGACTTTACCACTCAGAATAATTCTATTTTCTCCTAAAAATGTTTTTAAGTTTAAATACTAAAGCAATCATTTGTTTGAAGTCAAGTATGGGAAAAATACAGAAGGTGACAATATTGGCCATTTATTATATTTAGGTTGACTATTTGAACAAATTATTTAAGAATATCAACCAAAACAAAGTAAAATGTATTTGACTAGAACTACATCATCAATAAAAGACATTTTTTCAATACTATCAAAGATGTTATGATTTAGAATATTGTAGTGACATCATTTTGTTACTTAAATAAATCAAGCACATGACCTCTATGACTTTCAGATACATGCTTACATATATCAACACATAAATACTTTAATAATGGAAAAGTAGAAACAAATTTTAAATATTATTTTTAATTATTTTTGAATAGTGAAATTATGTTTTCTATTAGTTTCTAGTAACAGGAATCCTTTCTAATTTAAGCAGAAAGTTACTTAATTCAGAGGCTTACATTTTTTGGAAGAGCTGCATGAGCAGACTATTTTTCTCAGAACAACAGAGCAAACAGTCTTTCACGGGAACAGCTGTGAAATCCAAGATTTCAAAGCTGAGTAATCAGGAAGCCATGCCAAGAGTCCCAGCTCAAAGACCACGCTACTTTTTTCTGCAGTCCCCACAACCAAACTGATTGACCCAACTGTGATATCCACAAAGCGAGCTACAACATTCCGAGAGCTCAGCTACAGCTCAGCTTCCGTCATTCTTACGAAACAGCTGCAGAAGCTTGACTCAAAATAGCAATACCTGTCTTCAAAATCTAGTCCACACACACCGCTTGGCAGAAGCTACGTTCTATGTGAGATATGAACTCTCCGAAAGTCTGAAAAGCCCAGTCTTTAGCATTCCAGTCTCTTATATAGGGTAAGGCACGTAAGCGTGAGCCATTCTGCATTTGTCTACCCCACAGGTATTTTTAAACCACTTCTTTTGGTTTTTATGCCTTCACCCAATAGTCTGCAATAACTTTTTAGATCTAAATAGTCAAGTATTGCCACGGTCATTAGCATTCACACAGCACCTGTACTATACACATTAATGGAAAGAGAAATCTGTCTCTAATTCAGTAACCTCCTCTCAACATTTTTTCTGTCACTCTATAACTAATCCATAATTTTCTTTAGAGAGTATGCTGAAAACTTCAATCTTGTTTATGAACTTTTGAGTATTAGAAAATCTGGAGCTGAACAATCAAAGACCTTTTCAATTATTCTTTGGTCTACTATATCCTAGGTTTTGTAGCAGAGGAGCTTAAGCTCTTGCTTAGCTTTTGCTAATTAAGCATACACTATTCTATTTTATGTGTCCTTTTTTCATACAGTGGAGAAATTGGCATTTTTCTCACAGGTGATTGGCCTTCATTTAGAATGTTTATGCTTCAAATAAAAATTGAACAGAAAGTCCATTTTTTAAATTGAAATAATTCTGTATCAGAAGACTCAGCCTTGAACCCATCTAGCACTTAGCAGTTAAATATTTGCAGAGCTTAGCAGTAAGTCTACTATTATTACTAGTAACCTTAGGACTACTTAAAACAAAACAAAACAAAATAAAAGCTACACAAGTTATGCTAAGCACTTAAAATGCCTTACCCCTCAAAACAAAAACTTATGAGATGTATGTTGTTAATATCCTAATTTTCTTTACTAAGAAACTTGGAGATTAGTAAATAGTAGAACTTAATTTTCATTAAAATCTTTTTTTGTTTGTTTTTGGTCCTGTGTTAGTTACCTATCACTGTGTAAAAAATTGCCCAAATTGGGTGGCTTAAAATAACACACCGTTATTATCTCACAGTTTTTATGGGTCAGGAGTAACAAGATTAATCTAGGTATTTTGCTAAGAATCTCACATGGCTGTAATCAAGGTATTTGCTAGAATTCATTCTTTTGTGGAAATAAAAAAGAAAGTCCACATCCAGGTTCAATTAAAGTGTTGGTAGAATTCATTTCCTTGCATCTCAAGTACTTAGGGCCCCAGTTTCTTATTGGCTGCTGGCAGAAAGCTTCCCTTAAATTTTTGTCAGGTGGGTCATACAGCATGGCTGTTTACTTCTTCCAGGGCAGCTAGGTAGAGAATCTCTAGAGCCAATCAGTTAGGAATACAGATTCTTATATAAGGCAACGTAATCAGAGAAGTGCTATTTCATCGACTTTGCCATATTTTATTCATTAGAAGCAAATCACAGGATATAATCACATCCAAGTACTTGGAGGGAGGTTGTTATAAAAAGGTTTAAACATCAGCCTGCAGGAATTAATGAGGGCCCCCCTGGAGTCTGTCTGTGACAGTCCACCCTCAAGCTCCCAGTGATTCTCGTCCCTTCCAAATGAAAAGGACATTCACCATCTCATCCCAAAGTCCCAAAAGTCTCATAGTAAATTGATGATAGCCTCTGCTCAAAGGATAGGATCAAAATTAGGTCTATAGTGGGATGAGGTCCCGCAGGTGTAGTTCCTATAAAATTACACTGATCTGTAAAACTGAAGAGACTATCCCCTCCTTCCCCATACATGCAGCATACATTGGTGGGACAGGCAGAAGATAATAGCTATAAACATTCCCATCTATGAGTGGGAGTTAGTAAGGAGTCAGTGGTCTATAGCAGTTTTGAAATGAAGCTGGTCAAATGTTGACTGCTTCCTTCAATAGGTTCCAATGCCTGGGAAGAACTGTCTACACCTCTCATCTCTCTCTCTGGGTTCTTGGTTTTATTCTCCAAGTCACCTTTTCTTTCTCATGAGACACAGCACTTATTTTATCAGCCTCCTTTCTGCCTATAGACTTCTGAGTCTCTGGTAGTCTTCTTTCTTTTGAGTCCAAGTTGGCAGTGTAGTTAAAGAAACAAATTTCTCAAAAAACTTTGTAAGCCCTTAGTGAATTTCACTGGGGTTCAATCTACCAACCATAGATACAGTTCTTTTCAAAATAAACCCTTCACTGCAGGAGATTCTGCTGAGATGGCTCAGGGACAACCCCATTAAGCTTCCTAAAGCCTCTATGGTTTGTTTAGAAAATGTGTATGACACAAGATTGAGTCCTCATTCTTTTCAAAGGACACTTTGCATGGCTGAATACTCTAACCTTTTTAATCTTTCGGAAGTTTTAGCAAAAGTTTGTAGATTCAATCCTTGGCTTTTTCTCTAGATCATACTTTTTAAACATTGCTTGAAAGCTGTTTCCCAGTTTTAGCATCCTTGCTACCTAGGAATGTTGAGAATTTTCAAAATCATCAGCTCCTATTTCCTATTTAACAGTTCTTTCCACAATCTGTCTCTCTCCTCTATCATTTTACAATTAACAAGTTAGAAGAAATCAGTAGGCATTCAGTACTTCCATTGGAAATCTCCTTAGCTGTATATCCAACTGGAGCCATTCTGCTTTCCATACAACTCATGGGATAATTTTACTAAACTTTCTGCTACTACATAGCAAGAATCCTTCTTCCTCTGGTTTCCAATAACATGTCATTCGATGCTTTTGAGCTCTCACTGTTAGTAGAGATTTATGCTAATAGACTATTCAAAATAATTCAGAATTTCTCTATCATGATCCGCAGAATTTCTCCAGCCTCTACTCACTGCCTACTTCCAAAGCTATCCCTACATTAAGTATTTATGTCAGCAGCATCCCACTTTGAGGGATCAGAATCTGTATTAGTTATCTATTGCTTCTTAACAAATTAACACAAACCTAGTGGCTTTAAACAATGAACGTTTATCATCTCATAGTTTCTATGTGTTAGAAATCTGAGCTCTACTTATTGGGGTCTTCCAGGGACCCCCTCATGAGGCTACAGACAAGGTTTCAGCTGGGATGTATTCTCATCTAGAATCTCAAATCTGGAAGAGTCCACTTGCAAGAACACTCCGGTTGTTGGCAGAACTCATTTTCTTACGTCTTTGGGACTGAGATGCCAGCTTCTTGCTAAGTGCCAGCTGGAGGCAAATAGGGAGTTTATCTATAGTCTGCTAAGAATATAGATCTTATATAATGTAACAAAATTACAAAAGTGACATTCTACCTCCCATCATCTATTATGTTTTATTAGTTAGTCTATTAGTTAGAAGCAAGTCATAGGTCCCACTCACACTCAAGTGAAGGGTATGAACACCAGGAGGCAGAACTATGAAAGGGCCACCCTGGAAGTCTGTTTATCACAGGTAAAAAATTCGAGTTCTTATACATACCAAAAGTAGGTTTACGAATCTTGTAAATTTTATTTCTTTTAAAACATCTGTAAAATTTGTTTATTCTTCAGAATGCTTCAATGACTATCACTCCCACTACCCAAAGAGACCCATGAAAGATTATGATGATAAAATTTCTAGAAATTTACAACCTACTCCTTTATACATTTACACAGTAGTACTGATAATGACCATAGCTCTCTATAATTGAAGAGAGAATTAATTTATATGTAATATATTAACTTATATTATAATTAATATTTATATGATTGAGTATAATTAATATATTTATGTAATTTTAAAATATTATCAAAATTTGTTTAAAATAAGTGAAAAAAAGTCTCAAGTTCCAGTTAGATCTATAGTAAAACATTCTAATTATCTTTCTTCAGCATAAAACACAATAGTAAACTCATTAATAATCAGTTATTTTAATGAATCTCCCCTTGCTTCTAGCTTTGATGTTGTTTCCCACTTAATTTTCAGTGCATTTTAAAGAGTAATTAATATAGGCAATATAAAACTTTCAAATAACCGATGTACTTATTACTCAAAACTTCATTTGTCTATTTTCACAAAGGTAGGATCTAGTTCGATGCACATGTTTCACTTCTCTTTCTCAAAGGTATTATTTTTAATTGAGTCTTGCAAATTGATTTAATTAGCTTAATTTTTCTTTATTCTCAGACTGTTATATTTCAGTCATTATGGGATGAAGGCTTTGTTTTGCATTTAAAATTCATACTACTCTGAAGTGGTATCTTGCATACAAATTACACCAGCAGCATTTTAACCACACCATTATAACTCTAGGAGCAAGGGAAGGATAAGAAAGTTAGAAAATATACAAGCTTAGATAGAGAAGCAAATCTCAAAGTAAAAAAAATAAAAATTCACAATGTGTATCTTTATTTTCATAATGTCAGATAATTACTTTTTTACAATTTTAAAACATGCTCAATTTTTAGAATCAAATATCACAGTAATTTGGCATAAGCTAAAAAAGAATTAAACCTTTAGGAATCATCAGCACGTAGAGTTAGAAAATCATTAGTTAGTGCATAAGGCCTGGGAAAAACTTCTGAGGTTCTTAATAAAATGTACTTACTCAACTGAATTTCCTCTCACCATTGAATCAGAAATGTAATCCTAAGGATTATTCTCCTGTCAATTTGCAAAACATAAAACCTAGTTATCTATATCATGTAAAACAGCGAATGCATTTTTTTCATTTTTAGCAGTAGGACCTGTTAATTGTAGACTATTCAGTAAACAGAAGGTTTTATAGAATAAAATTTTAAAAGTCACCCACAATCACCCCAAAATAATTACTATAATCAATTGCTTGTGTAGTTTGTTTTATTTCCCTATGAATGTTCTATAACTGATCCTAGTGTCTATAATGCTAGTATTGTCCAATAGAAACATAATGCATGCCACACATGCAATGTTTAATTTTCTGATACATTGAAAGATGTATAAGGAGATGAATTAAATAAATTTTAATAAAATATTTTATTTTACCTAACATGTACAAGATATATAACATGTGTGACTAACTCATTAGAGAGTAGGACTCAGGAAACAGGAAATCTGATAAGCTCAATTGTATCAAACTTATAACCTTATGTTTACTCAAACTGTTACAGGGAAATCAATTTTCATTTTTCAGGGCTATTGACTACTAGGTCAACTATAGCATTTGCTCTGGGGGGAAATACAGCTATTTTGTTTTTTGCATTTTTTCTAATCTTTCTGTTTGGGGGCCATAAAATGAAGTCCAAGTCTGAATAGTGGTAATAGCTCATGGAAAATCAAAAGCTATCATTAGACATACTGAATAATTAATCAAAATATATAAAAGTTGAGCAATTATGTCAATTAATTGCCTCTCATTTTTACCACTTGGAAGATTACTTGAAAATTGCTTATATATTTTGCAAACCAGAGGGTGCAGTCCTCAGTGTGGAAAAACAAAGAACAAAATGGGGATATATTTCATATATAGAATGGTTTCCAAATGATGTGGTGAAGGAATGGAAGAAAAAAATAACAGCAACAGAAAAGTCATTACATTTCATTGCTTTAGAAGAAACGTAAACAATAATTTATAGGAGGCCTTGAGATTTGGGAATTGAAAGGTTAACACAAGTAGAATTGATGTCATAAAAAATGATCATGATTCTGCATTTTTTAGAAAATTTTGAAAACTATCCCATTTCCTACCTAAAAAGGCATAAAATTCTGGCATGAGAATTGATGTCCTTTGTAAAGTGAGCCAATCCAGTACCACCCATCTTTCCCCACCACACAAGAGCCCACATATTTAGCCACAGTATATTTTTTAACAACTGAGGCAGGGGTGTGTGGTGGTAACCTGATGTTTTCTTCTATACAGAAATATTGAATAATTTCTCTACTCGCTAGTCTCTCTTCTCCTCACACACACTCCCCACGGGTGAAGTAATGGGTTATCTGTTGATACATTTGATAGAAGTTCATCTTATGTAGCCAAGTAGCTTCTTTCTTCTTTGGGGGTTAGGCTATATACATGAAATTATATTTTCTCCTTTGCTCCTACACACTGTAAAATTTAACTCCAGTTCATTGCGACCTCTGTTTTAATGGAAAGGCTATATAATCATGGCCTTAGTATTATGAATCTTAAAAGGTGTAACTTCAAACCCAGCTTTTCTTCATCCTTTGATTCATCAGTATTATCATTTTTCACACATTCAATAAGTATTCAAGCATCTACTATGTGCCAGCAGTGTTCTAGGAATGGAAGATACAGAGGTGAACTTAATAGCCAAAGAACATTCGTGTGGATCTTACTTGATATGTGTTAAAGGAGATTTGTTGGCTTCTATCTGCCACCTCTTTGTCTCATTTCTTAGATGTTTCAGAATTTGATTGAGGGAAAGGAATGTTATTTATTAAATGTCATCCTCAGTGCCACTCCTCTCCAAATCATCTTGGTTTTAACCATTTCCCTAAATTTTATTTCCACTACCATGTCTTGGTTGTTTTTCTCTATCCTCTCTATTTAGCCTTCAAATCTTATTTACATGCCATTACCTCAGTCCTTGTCATTGTCAGTAAAATTATATTTTCTTGTCTATGTTGCTCCGTAATGTATTTATGTCTGTATTTATTTATTTATTGTTTTCTATGTACTTATCCACACTACTTCCTAAATTCTCTGACAAAACTTTTATAACTACTTACAGTTTTGACAATATTAGACACATCAGGAAGTCTCTCAGATTCTATTTGGTTTACTTCATAGACATATTCCATGTGGAATCTTCTGTCACCTTGCTATCCACACCTGAGCTATAACTCTCATGATGAATTTTATTAACTTCTCTTCTGTTTTGTTTGCCTCATTCATTTTTAGGTTTAGCTCTTCCTTAGATGAAGGCCCTTCTCTGGTGGATATTTGATAAAATGCCACTGAAAGGTACACTTCTTGCATCCTTACATGTCTAAAATATCAGTGCACATATTTGAGAGATAGGTTTTCTGATTATAAAATTTCAATTTGGAAATAAGGCTTTATAGAAGTTTGAAGATATCAATTCACTGTTGTCTACTTTGAGAAGCCTGATCATAATGTGTACCTTAAAATTTTGTATGTTCTATATGTTATCTATAATTTTTCCTCTAGATTTTGGACCTTCTGTCTGACAATGAAGTTCTGCAAATATATTAAGAAGTGACTTGGTATGGTGTTTCCCCACCTCAATTTTCTGTGTTAGATGTTTCCAATTTTTAAAAAATCATGTGTTTTATTTCTGGAAACTATTTTTATATTATTTTTTGAATTTTTTTAACTTCAATTTTTATAGATTTTTACCTTTTGAAACATCAATTAATTATATGATGGAACACTTTGAATACATAATATTTTACTGTTCTAGACCTTTTTGTAATTTAGTTCTGGGAAGCATCGTTAACTGACCCTTGTAAATTATTTATTGCATTTTTGAGGCTTATATATAGCACTCCTTCCTCTCTGATTGTTCCTTTTTAATTACATCTTTTTAAAATGGATTCAATACCTTATTTTATATATCTGAGAATATTATGGATACTATTAAAATTTCAAATTCCTATTTTCTTAAATTTTTGTGAATTCATTTTCTTTATTTTGTTTTAGGTTTGGGCTCCAAAATTATGTGGGGAAGAATGTTTTCATTAAATATCCATCATTTCTTTCTAGTCTTTAAAAAAATTTTTTTTTGCAAAGCACTAAAATCAATCATTGAAATTCTATGATCATGAGCATGTTACCTGTAACAACAACTGACCAACAAATTTTGGTTCTTCTTCCTCAGGGAACATAAAGACTTGAGCATGTTACTTTTCATTAAGAAACTATTAATTCCTCACATTCTTAGGAAGTATGTTTTCCCTGTCCTCTTCTGTGGCCTATTGATTCAGGGAATGGATCACTCCCTGCTTCAGTTTCTACACAGAATAAAACTTCTGTCACTTGCAGTTTATTTACACCAACAAACCAGACTAAGAGAGCTCACTGGGGACTTTCTTTTACAAATCTTCTTTTACAGAATTTTTACCAATCCTTCTGTTTTCTTTGTCATGTCTCAACTCAACTGCTCACATAACACAATGCTTTCCCTTTCGGTACCTGTCCTAGTCCTGTGACATGGACAGGCATACTTCTCTTTGGTAACCCTCTCTGTAGGTGCTTGGTATTTAGTTCTTTTATATTTGCTAACTCCTCCATATTATGTTTATAATTCAAGAATCTTATAGACTTTCTTTAAGTATTTGTCATTTAGGTTTATACTTGTTATTTCTCCATTTATTTTAAATTACTTTAGGTAAGGAACAAAGGTAAACATATTGAATAGAGGTTCATTCTACCACTTTCAACTGGAAGTAAATAATGTCTCTCTAACTTATAGTTCTTGGTTTTCTTTGGTATCTTAATCTTATAATGTTCCATTTATCCTGGATTTTTATGTGATTATAAACACATAATATTATAGTCAATAGTAAAGAAATCCTGGAAAAGTCACTATTTATCATTATTACAGAACTTGTGTGCAGGTTTTAAATTAATTCACTTTAATTACAGATTCAGTTAGCATTTGCTGCCTAAGAAAATACCCCTAAAACTAACACCTTAAAATAACAATCACTTTGTTAGCCTATGAATCTTTAATTGTATAATTTTGTCTGGGCTTGATCGAATGATTCTGCTAATCTGGGCTCAGCTCAGTTATTCTCTGGCACCTCAACTGAAGACACTGAGATGATCAAAAACACCTGGTGCCTTCCTCCACTGAATCTCTCATCCTCCAGCAAGCTAATGAGGGCTACTTTACACAGTGGTGGGGGAGTCTGAGGATCAGAAGTGTGTAAACTCCAAAGAATAAGCCAAGGCTATTCACCCATCATATTTTTTTATTGTCCCACTGGCTAAAGCAAATCACATGGTCTAACCAGATTCAAGTGGTAAAAGCATAGACTCTACCAGTTTATGTAAGTTGCTGCAAAGTGACATTGCAAAAGTGGAATACAAAGATTGGTGGTCATTTTTGCAATCTGCCACATGACTGCATGTTTTATAAGAGAAGACACATTATTACTGATCAGTCTTAAAAAGAGAAATAAAAGAAAAATTCCTCAATATTTACATCTTGGTAGCCAGGCCAAACACATTACTATGCTTCATACAGAACTCTCTATAATGTGAGGATATCGACAGCATTCACTAATTGTAGCTCACAATCAATTACAAGCAGCTAGTCCAGGGATAAAGAACCAATGAATAATATTCATAACCACCATCCCTATATGGAATATTTTCAGGCAAACACACTACATTTAATTTCCAAAGGATGAGTATTTGCATTAAAAGTAATTTTTATAGAATAAAAACAGAAGGAAACGTTTACTCATAGAAAACCTTAAAAGTGATCAAGGAGGCAGTTTTTCATTACCTTTTCAATATGGATGGAGTTCACAACCGCAGGAGGGATTCGGTTACACTATTCTCAGCATAACACAAAAGAAAGGTGAGATAGGAAGCGCTAGTACGTTACAGGAAAGCAGGTAACAAATTTCCTCCTTCACTGTATGTCCTACTTTTTAAAAAGTATTTGTGGAAATGATATATAGAAATAAAAGAAAATGCTATGTCCTGTAGTTAACAATATTTCCTGGGAAATATACGTGAAAATAGTGAAGAAAACAAACTATTGAGGTGAACATGTATCTATAGAAATAAGAGCTAAACAAGATAATATTTATCACAAAGTAGTAGGAAATAGAATATGTCATACAGGCACAGAAATAATATTGTATCTATAAAAGCCAATATGTCCATGTTAAGGTGTTTGTTTTTTTTTTTTTGCTTTGTATTTTTATTTTAGAACTAACTTGCTAAAGATTATATGAAATATAAATCAGAAGAAGACAATATGATGATTAAGATATAATTAAGATTTTAGAATGCAAGCATCATGGAAGAAAAAAAGAAAATCAGACAGGCCTAACTGACTATTCTTTGTAATGTAAAAGACACCACACTGGTATGAAAGGTCAGTCACATGTCAGCATACAAGTAATTTCAAAACCAGTCCTTTCAGTTATCTATAAAACTATAGTACTTTAAGTGAGATCTTCTTCAAATAGTACAAAATGTTACCAAAATGTATTTTCTTTATGTACTGAGTTGTATTACAAAATGATATTAATGGTCTAATAGTGATGAACTATAAATCTTAAATATGCATATTTATTTCTAATATACAAATTATGTACAGAGGCAAAATAGGGAAATACTTGATAGCAAGTGTACTTATTAATGAAATATATCTCTCTTGTTACATGGACTATAATAAAAAATGATGTTATTATTTAAGTTCCATAAGATCACAATCTTTGTCTCTTTAATGCTATCTCCAATGCCTAAAACATTTCCTGGCATGGAATAAAAATTAAATTTTACAAAAAATTAAATTACCAGTTTTTCATGTATATGCACTTTCTTTGTCATTTTGTAAATCTATCCCAGCTGTTAGAGCTTATTCAAAACTTAGTTTGGGTGGATCAAGTTAGTATTATCCATTAATGAATTAATAGTTTCAGGTTGAACTTCAAGTATTACACTGCTGTTTCTTAGTTATATTTATCAGCATTTGCTCTGTGTCCTGTATCTACATACTGTCCTGAGATGTATTCTCATTAGTTCTTCATTAAGCATCTAGAATGAAGCTGAACTCATCTCCCCAGTACTTCTTTAACTTCAGTAGCAAGATAGTATTATCCTTGACATTTCTCATTATCACTTGATTTACGAAAAAGAAAAAAAAAGTGTCCAGCTAGAAAAAACTTGAGGTTTAAGTTGCATTTTTAAATTTTCATTTTTAAGCATCAGTATTGAGGTAAATTGTCAAAAATAAAGTGCATACATTGAGTAGTAATATATAGATGTAGATGCAAATAGATCTCTGAAACCACCAATACAATCAACACAAGAAACATCATCCTCCAAAATTTTCTCTGTCCTCTTGCCTCTCCCTCATCCCTTCCCATTTCCAAGCAACCACTGATCTGTTGTTGACTATTTCTTTGCTATATAAGTCTGCATTTTCTAGAATTTTATATGAATGAACACATCCAACAGGTACTCTCTATTTATTCATTTACTACTGATGTCTTCTGCTAGTGTCTTGTTGTCATTTGCTTCTTTTTACATTGAATTTTTCTTCCATTAGTAGTATTAGTCCAAATTTTATTATTTGTCATCTTTATTTAAAGTTGTGGAGATATATATATATATATATCTGTGGAGATATATATATATATATATATATATATATATATATATATATCTCGGAAGAAAATTTGTAGCACTTCCTAGAGAATGTATAAGATTTGAAGAAAAGGTTGATACATGATTATGGAAAAATAAAAGGCAGTATAACCTGCAGAAATCAACTCCATTATAGAGACAGTTACCAAGCTTCATTATAATGACAGTTAGAAGAAATTTCTTCTTTATTATGGAATGAATCCACACAGGTTTCTGCTTTTCTGTTTGAGGTAAATATACGTATTAATCAGAGAACCCTTGGTGAGCATCTACTTGAATTTCTGCTGTTAAGATTCATTGATTCCACAACTTGCTAGTTTCTATATATCCTAATGAATCAGAAAAGCCTCGGGAAACTTCTGGCATGCTGTGCATATTGTGCAGCATCACAACTGAGAAAGATTGACTTTGGGAAGCATACCTCTTTTAAAGCAAGTCTAGTTCTTGTTCTGGGAGAAACGTTACCTCAGCCTTCCAGAGAAATGGCCCAGAAGTGGTCATGACCTTGAATTCCTGACACACCCAAGAAGGCATGTAGGAGCATGAGAAATCCATGGAAGACTCTATTTCCTAATAGCAAGGTGTCCAGTACACCATGCCATCCGCTACAGTTTTGCCAGTGGTTCTCTCTCAGCTCACATTCATGGTCACATGAAGGACTTCTTCACAATCAGTTGACAGAGGAAGGAAAAGGGTGGTTTTGATTCATACATGAGTTGGATTATTACATGGATACGGATATTTTTTTAAAGGACTGCTATTGCGTAACAGCTTGATTCATTGTGTGCCTGAAAGACCAGTGAATAAAAAAAAAAAATCCTCCTAGTAGGCACAGTTTGAAGCAGAGGATGTGGTCATCATGTTGTGTAGAAAAAGAAGTGACCTGAGGTAAGACTACACCCTGATTCATAGTCATTGGTGAATAGTTTGGCAAGTTGATCAATGGCCTGAAAAGAGAAAAGATGGAAGTTTGGTGACTAAGAGGTCGAGGCAGGAAGCATGCAGATGGATATATGAAAAAGTATATATACAAAGTATGATCTTGGCATTGCACATTAACACCCATTATAGGAGACAGACAAGAGAACATAATGTCTTGGCCAGTTGGCATCAGACAGCCTCTGTTATCAGCCCCTTACACAAATGGCACAGTGTACTCATAAACAGAGTAGCCATGGTATCATGGATGGAGAATATTTATGGGCCCAAGAGCATGGTCTCATTCAAGGGTAATCCAGTTACTGAGACTGCACAGTGTCCTACTTTCCATTAACAGGGACAAATGCTGAGCCCTCACTATGATACCATCTCTCAAAAACTTCCAGGAACCACTTGGTGACAAGTTGTTTACATTGATTCTTTCCACCTGGATGGGATAGTGATGTATCTTGACTGTGAATGAGACATATATTCAACATACAAGTTTACTTTTCTACCTATAGGGCCTCATCTAGCACCATTTCCTCAGAGCTTGCTTAGTGTTTGCTCCAGAATGCCAGGAGCCACCAGAATCTGAAAAAAGCCAGGAAGATTTTCCCCTAGAATATGTGGAAGTACGCTGACCTTGCAAACCCCTTGATTTCAGACTTGCAGCCTCTACAACTATGAAAGAATAAATTCTTGTTATTATAAGCCACCAAATTTGCAGCAATGTGTTACTGCAGCCCTATGTAACTAACACAGACCCGGAGAGGTGGTAGCCAAGGATCAGTGTCCAATGGGTGGAGCAGAGGTGATAGGTATGAACTGCCATTTTGAGAACAGCTGCAGGGATGAGGGTAATTTCTCCTATATATCTTACACTTTGAAGTCTCCTCAGAAAGAATCTAACCAGTATCCTAGTCCAATCAGTTCCCATAACTCAAGGAAATGGACTTGAACGTTGCAAGGGGCTGTTCTTAACAGATACTGTAGTGCCCAAGGCAGATCTCCTTTTTGTATTGAGATGCTTATTCCTCCCTCTGCAGGGAGTGTTGTTGGCTTTGTGTTATAAACTGAGACCTCCTCTGAGAATTGTTCTTGGTTGAAAAGATACACATAGCCAAGGTCATTTCTCTCTCCTCAGGGTGCAGCATGCATACAATGACTGGTCCATGTATGGTATTGCTAGAGCATGCAGATAGCTACATATGAGCGGAGAAAGTGGGGCACAGGCCAAATGGCAAGAAATCACACAACTTGTGAACAACAGGAGTCTGCGGGCAAAGAGAGAAAAGCTGGAATCTCCCAACTGATAAGAAGTCACACATTTTGCTGTCACAAGTGTCCTGGGGGCAGGCAAAGAAAGTTGGGGAAAAGGCAAGAATTTCCAGCATCCCAATGTAACCTTTGTTCATAACACCCTCATTAAAATAAAATTAGCCTTGCAGACTAGAAATACCCATCATGCATGGACTCCATTACACTTCCAATCAAGACTAAATAAGGGCAAAAATCCCTCCTCCCCTCAGGAAGATGGAGCTGGGATGGAAATCAGGGAATACAACCCCAAACCTCTTCCTCTCCAATGAATATTTCACTTATTTATTTTTATACTCTATGTAACCAGCTTGCTAAAGAAACTTAGCACAGCTGTTCACCTGAGCCTGCTCACCCTCCCCTTGACAGCAAACTATCTATCTCTTAATAAATCCTCACTTTACTTTCTTGACCTCCATATCTTATCTCTGAATTCTTTCTGGGACCAAACAAGAACCTAACCTCCGGCAACAGTATCAAAGTTCAGATTCCTTGACTTAAGGTGGGACAAATTCAAGGAGAGTTTTCAGTCCAGAACTCTCCATGAGACAGGGTCTGCATCACAGTTCAACTTTCATTTTTCCCAGTTCTACCTTTTTTATTTTAATACCTTCAGAGATGTTGGTCCTGAAAGTAGTCACCTGTACACTCACATATCTCCATCTAAGTTGCTGCTTTCCTAGGAAAACCAACCTAACGAACAGTTAAGTTTCACATTTTTCTTAATTACTTTTGATAGCTCAGAATATTTATTTGGTTAAGCTAATCTATATAGAAACTGGAAATCTGGTAATCCATAATTTTATTACAATTTTACACAATTTAAACAATTTAGAAGTTCTTTTCTAATACAAAGCAAACAACTTAAAGACATTTTTAATGCTACAATAAATCTTTTTTTCCCATACTGCCAAATTCTGAGGCTTTTCAATTTTTTTGCTTCACTTACAGGCAGTTGAATATGCAGAGAATGTTCTGATTTTGGACCACACCCTCTGTTGCCCTGTTTCTAAACATTCATATATTGTCAAGCATCCAGCATTTAGAACCTATGCAGAGCTCTGAAGGTGATGATTTATTCTCAGCAGTATTATTAACAATCTACTCAAGAGATAGATTCACTAGCTTTGTGTATAAGAAGGAAGAAACATAAACTTACATGCTCTCTTTTGGCATAATAGTGTGTATGCTTTTTCCCCTGGGGAAAAAAAATCATTGCCAATCTTTATGCCTCTGGAGCCTTTCATTTTCATGAATTCATTGCACAGACTCTCAAATATTTTACAGAAAGTAGTATACCAAACCTCACCACTGTCTTATTCCCATTTAAGTGACAAATGCATTAGTTTATGTATTTAAACATTCAAATCAAAACAATAGACATATTTGGAGCATATTTCTGCAAGTATTAAACTATGGTCTTAATATATATTTGTAAATAGATGTAGTGTTTCTCTATTTTTTTAATTTTATTATAAAAACATTAGTCTTTAAGAGAAATGTTGTGTTGTCTTTGGATCATGAAATAGCAGGATGAATTCCTCAAAGAGATTATCTGGATCACTGGAGCTTTAAAATATAGACTAAATTCATGCAAGGATGATTTGGTCTCTGGAATTTTTTTAAATGATTTGGAATAAAAGATTTAGTGCAAATATTCTTTGAATTTATGCTGATTTGCCATAATATTAATAGTGCTTTAACTTTTATGTAAAAATTAACTGAGTAAAACTTCCATTTAAAAACTTTCAAATAAAGAACTAGAGATAATTATACATGTGATTTTAGATCTGTCTGAAGTTACTATGTGAGTTAAATGATTCAATGCTGGATAACAAAAGGAGTAATAATTATTTCCACTTAGAACAAAATGAAGTTCATGTTGTTCTGGATGTTAGAAGACCACTGCATATCCTTCGTGTGAATCAAGTAGAAAGAATGAAGTGAATGCTATTAGGTCAGTTTCCTCACAGAGATTAAAAACACAAGTTATTAACTAGATAGACTTGCACTATATTATATTTATAACATTATATTTTGTTTCTCAGGTTGTTACACAGTATCTCACAGGCAAGACAGTAAGCTGTTGAAAGCCTTGATGACATGTTATGCTTACAAGTATCTCACAGGCAAGACAGTAAGTTGTTGAAAGCCTTGATGACATGTTATGCTTACAAAAGTTATGTAAATGTTTAAGTCAGAAAGGAATTCAGAATAGTTCAAAGTGGTTTTTTTTAAGTTTGCATATTTTTCCAAGATATAAATTAAAATTATTATTCAAACATATGCTTCTGGTAAAAATGTTTTAAAAATGCCCTTTTTCATGAGAAGTACTTTTATATCGAAGAGCACTGACAAATACACAGCTATGGAGAGAAAGTGTAAAATGATGAAAAATTTGGGTTACATTTTTGTTGAACAAGGAATTGAAGCAAGACACTTATAATGCCTCATGGGTTACATGTACTCCAATGTTCACAGCAGCACTGTTTACAGTAGCCAAGACATGGAAGCAACCTAAGTGTCCATTGAGAGATGACTAGATAAAGAAGTTGTGGTATATTTATATAATGGAATACTACTCAGTCATAAAAAAGAATAAAATAATGCCATTTGCAACAACATGGATGGACCTAGAGATCATCATTGTAAGTGAAGTAAACCAGAAAGAGAAAGAAAAATACCATATGGTATCACTCATAGTGGAACCTAAAAAAAAAAAAAAGAAGACACTAATGAACTTATCTACAAAACAGAAACAAACTCACAGACATAGTAAACAATCTTATGGTTATCAGGGAAAAGAAGTAGAAAGGGATAAATTTGGGAGTTTGAGATTTGCAAATGTTAGCCACTATATATAAAGATAGATTAAAAAAAACAAATTTCTTCTATATAGCACTGGGAACTATATTGAATATCTTGTAATAACCTTTAATGAAAAAAAATGAAAACAAATGTATGTATGTATATGCATGCCTGGGATATTGTGCTGTACACAATAAACTGACACACTGTAACTGACTATACTTGAAAAAAAAAAAGCCTCCTAACTATGGAGTACTACAACCTGTTTGCACTCTCAACCCCCAACCCACCATCTGGAGTCAATTTTAATATGTGTAGTTTACAAAAGCATGGGATACAATGTTCACTGCTGATATCCATCTTTATTGTGGACTTAAAACATCATTTAAAGTTATATTTTGCTCAGAACAATTAATGATATTTATAGATATTCCAAGCTACATTAAAATAAACTGTAGGGGTCTGAAGTTCTAATCTGTACTTATTTTCTAATTATTGGTAAAAGAATAAAACTACTGTCATTACTATTTTCAACCAGTGATATCATAGTACAACAAAATATTATTTTCCTTTACCAACTCCAACTGAACTGGGCAAAGGAAACAAAAACATACTCATACTATGAAAACATCATCGTCTCAATTTCTCTGAAGTCAGGTGGAATGAATCTGCCAAATGAAAAACTGTGAGCCACAGCTGCTGCCCCCAAATTGATCTGTTTCATAGAACATATCTGCTTAATCTTTCATAATGGATCATGGCACAAAAAGCATCTTGACATGAACTGAACTTGACATTTGCCAAATTAATTTCTCATTTTCTTTCCAGAAACAAGAAATGTGTTAATTTGCAGCATATTCACAGCATATACCAACATTTATGTAATTACATAACATATGGCAAATGATAAAATGGTCTATGAGATATTATATTCCAAATGAACACTCATTCTAACAGGAATTAACTACTCAATTCTAGCTCTGTGCCTGTATTTGATTCTAGCAAATACTTGGTTTTGAATATATCTGCTGTTGATCATATTCTTGATTTTTCTAACTCTTGGTCAGTAAAGCTGATTTGTTCAATTTTCATCAGTTTAAGTAAAATTCATGTATATTCATATTAAGTGAAAATATATACAATAAGAACTTATACTAAGAATTCAAAATACCTCTGAAAACTTTTGTTTTCACAAAGTAAAACATACCTCTGTATAGTTTTTTTTTAATGAAGGTAATATATTAAACTTAGGGTTTAAAATGATCATTCTGAGCATTATCCAGGTCAAATATAAGAAAGAAGCAAGTTGGAGGCAGAGGAACTAGAAAGAAAACTATTTGAAGAAGCCAGGTAAAAGATGACAGTGATTATACAAGTGTGTCTAAGTAGACAGAAAAAAATTTATAGATTTAAGTGTCAACTTAAAGAAAGCCATGCAACATGAGTTGTGAGTTTAAGTTGTATTCAGAGGCTTAATGAGGACTATGGCCTGGGATACAACCACTCACATCAGCTCTGAGGACACTGCTCTGAAGAGGTATAGGAAGAGCCAGATTATATATGGTTTTTGGCTGGCAAATATGTGCAGTTAAGCATACACCTTGTTAAAAGATCACTGCTAGTCACATAGATACCTCAAGTTAATGATTTTAGTATTTTCTATGTATGGGAAGATCCAAGAATCTAGGGTCATTAAAATTTCTCCTAAGATATACATCTAACAATCAAAGAGGCCTGCTTGTCCAAAACACAGAGGGCTTTATCTTGTTATTGTTTTAATTTCCTCTCAGAATGCACTGTCAATCAGCGACTGCAGTGGATTATGACTTAATCCTTGTAGAACTGGGTGGTGAACAACGTCCTTTGTTCTTCTTTGTTCACAAGAGTAGGAGAGTTTGGGGAAAAGATGATGAGCTAAATTTTAGACATGTTGGGTTTCAGATGCTTAGATTTGAATTCACTAAGTTAGAAACAGCCATTGTGTTAAGATGGTTATAAATCACAAAGGAAAAACGTGAGAGTCCTAAGACTGTAGTGCATAATTTAGTCACTAGACAAAGGTGAGATCACTTAGGTAAAAAAAGAGTGATCCTCTCTTTTATACTGGGGAATTCTTTCCTCACATTTTCATTAGTAGTTATGCTGCTGTCTATAGCTTTGAGCTCAAATTACACAGACTAATAAGCATTCTGCAAAATTATTAGGAATTTGATAATCTGATATAATTAGACAGAAGGAAAGAACACAAATGACTGCCATCACCAAAATAAACTGCTTCCAAGTCACTATACCTTATCTTGCAAAAAAAAAAATTAATGTGTTTGGTCTATGTATTTTGTAAAATTGCTTAATAATATACAACTTAGTTTGTTTTAAAAGTTTCTGAAAGTACACAAGTAGGTGTATCAGACCAAGCTCTATTAGACACTTATAAACGATGGGAAATATTTTGGAACACAGCTGTTTGTAGTTATTTGTGAGAAAAGAAAAGAAAATAGGCATAAACTATGGGAGAAATATACCATGAAAGAAGAAAACTGAGATTAGTATATATATGAATTCCTACTTGAGAGTGCTCCCTAAACCACAGGTGTCAGAAATGAGAGCTGGGAACTCAAACAGAATGCCATGGTTGTCCTGCAGTATTAGCAAGATTTCACAGTTGGGGTTACCAGAGCAGCAGAAAGGTGAAGATGAAAATGATAAAAGGGAAGGAGCTACAGACAGAGAAACCTAAATATTTATACAAGCTCCAAATTCTTGCTGACCTCATAAACTGTGCACTTATAGTGGAGAATCCAAGGAGCCAGTGGAAAGCAACATTTTAAACTGAGTGAAGATTTCAGCTGCTGTCAACTGCTGGGGAAACTGAGTTTGCAGTTTAAGTTCAGCCAAGATGACTTCTGCTTAGGAAAAATCCACACACTTAAGGGAAAGAAAACCAAATATACTACTATTCACATTATTGTGGCCAAAATTAAAAAAAAAAAATACTAAGCATATAAAACTTAGAAAAGGGCAGCACAGCTTAACAGAAAACTGCATAGAGATGATTCAAGTATTGGAATTTCAAGACAAAGATGTTAGAGTAATTTATCAAGTGCACATCTAACTACTTAAATATAAATATCATCATTAATAGCAGACGTAGAATCTTATGAGAAAAAAAGAAAAATATAGATATATAGGTAGGTAGATAGGGAAACAGAATTCTAAAACTGAAGAGTATAATAACTAAAATGGTACATTTCTTGGATTGGCTAACCAGAAGATTGGAGGTGCAGATGACAGGGTTAATGAATTTGAGAATAAAATTTTCTTCAGAGAATATAATTGAAAAAATATGAAGACAATTACAGTGACATGTGGGACAATATCAAGTCCTCTAACATATATATAATAAAAGACCCAGAAAGATAGGAATGAGAGAATGGGGCAAATAAATATTTTAAGAAATATTGGCTGAATATTTATCAAGGTCAACTTAAAAATAAATTAGTTTATAGATCCAAGAAACTTAGCCCACTTCAAGCAGGAATAAAACAACCAGACAAATGAAAACACATCTGAGCTTACAGTCAAACTGCTGAAAATAATTTTTAAAAAAACAATTAAAATATTGCATGCATACTACTGCCAGAAAGCAGAGGAAAAAATCATATTACCTAAAGGGAGCAATGGTACTAGTGATTACGACTGACTTCTATCCAAATAATGGAAATCAGAGGTAAAAGGAATGAAATATTCCAAAGTGGTGAACTGAAAGGAAAAAAAATATTCAACTCTGCATTCTATATCCAGAAAAATAGTATTTCAAAGATAAAGGCAAAATAAAAGCATTTTTATATAACTCTTAACTGTAGGAATTCATAACCAGTAGGTCTGTATGTTGCAAAATAAGCCAAAGGAAATTTTTCAGGCTGAAGGAAAAAAAAAAAAAAAAACAGGTAGAAACTCAGATCTCCTGGAAGAAATGAAGAACAATGGATGTGGGAGACTAAAAATCATTAAAATCATTACCCTGTACTGTGTTTTTAAATATATGTCAATACAATATATGTGACAATAATTACACAAAGGACAGGGCAGTAAATTGAGTTGTACTGTTAAAAGGTTCTTACATTTTATGTGTGGTAGTAAAATATTAAGTCTATGCACATTTGATAAGTTAATGATGCATATTATAATACCCAGATCAAGTACTGAAAATAAAGCAAATAGATATACCTTCAAATTCAATAGAGTAATTAAAATACAATACTACTTTTCAAATTAACCTATAAGAAAGAAGGAAAAAGGCACCTAGGAATCAAATAACAGGAAAAACGAAAAACAAAAACAAAATGGTAAATCCCACACCAGTTAACCTGAAAAGGACTACACTTTCCAAATAAAAATACAGAACCCTTTTTTGGAGAAACATGGCTTCTCCATTTTGTTTGCAGTAAATGTCATTTCTTACTATTAGTCAAAATATCTTCCATTCTTCTTCTTACTACTGTGCTATGCCATATCTGTTTAATAAACAGCACCAGTAGCCACTCAGAGACTTTGCTTCATTCTTGATCTCTGAATTTTGTAGTTTGTGAAAATTCCCCACAGAATCATGGTCTCTATCCATCTTAAAATGTCAGGTATATTAGGAGTTCATACATTTTTCTGTGTTATATTTTTACAAAGATTTTAATAAAAATTTAGGATTGCAACAGATGTAATCCTACATATACCATTTAGATCCAAATAGTCCAGCCTATTATTTTATTTTTTTAACCTACATAATCAGTGTATTTTTATTTTATTAAGCACTAATGGTAATTATCCAAATACTTTCTTATATTTTCATGATTTTAAGGTACAATTTTTTTAAATCTATGTAGCAAAATTCTGAGTTTTGTATTAGTAAATATAAATTATTTAGCCCAGAAATAAGCACTATTAATATTACTGTTACTTTCCATTTATACTATAAAGTTTAATTTAAATCACAGTTGTATGTGGAGGAGTAACCAGGCAGAAGTTCAGAAATACACTTAGTTTATCAATTCTCTTTTCTCCCCCTAATGTTATCGAAAGTATTGTAAAAATTTTCCTATGGATCTGAAGTCAGATTGCATATTGATGGCAACAGATTACAATAATGGTTAGGTACTTATACACTGGAACCAAAATGCCTGTATTTGAATCCAAGCTCTATAATTTGGTGGAAATATGGGCATGTTGTTTAATTGATACATACACCAGTTTTCCTCATTGGTATAAATGGATGCAATAGCAGTACCTATTTCATTGAACACATATGAGAATTAAGATAATATACGTAAAGCTCTTTGAAAATTGTGTGGCACATATTAAGTAATCAATGCTTGCTATTATTATTAAAGTATTATTATGCTAGTTAGATCTCCAGAGAAACAGAATAGGATGAATATATGTATATACATATTTTATTTTAAGTAATTGGTTCATAACATTATAGAGGCTGGCAAGTTCATAATCTGTAGGTTTAGCAGGCAAGCTGGAGACCCAGGCAAGAGTTCATATTGCAGTTCAAGTCCGAAGGCACAATTTCTTCTTGTTCAGGAAGGGTCAGTCTTTGTTCTACTAAGGCCTTCAATCAACTGGATAAGGCCCACCCACATTATGGAGGGCCATCTGCTTTACTCAGTGTTGACCCACTAAAATGCTAATCTCATCTGAAAAGCACTCTCACAGAAATATCCTAATAACATCTGACCAAATATCTGGGCACTGTAGCCCAGACAAGTTGACTCTTAAAATTAGCCAGTACTTAATAACACAGCATTCTCTTTCCTGAGGTAGTTCTCCTGACTAAAGAAAAAATCTCCATCTTCTGCATTTGTCATCTAAATATACAATGACCCTTAAACAACACAGGGGTTAGGGTGCCAACCCTCTGTGCAGTGCAGTTGAAAACCCGAGTATAATTCTACAGTTGATCCTCCATCCTCATTTGTAGTTCTGCATCAACAGATTCAATTCACTTCAGATTGTGTAGTAAGTACTATAATGCATATTTATTTAAAAAGTTTGCTTATAAGTGGACCTATGTAATTCAAACTCGTGTTGTTCAAATGGCAACTATAATTCCTTTACTGAAAAGGGTGGATAAAAAGTACAGTTTATTTCACCAAACTTACATTTGCTCTTTCAATTACTTCATTTCCCCAGAGTTATCTTATAGTTCATTGAATTGTTTTCATACTATCATGGGAGACATAAAATATGAACTATATTTTGCAATTTTGGTACCATATTGAATGTATTTGCTAATTGTAACATAATTTTAGACATTACTGCTTTATTGTTTGAAATGTTGAAATGTATTGGGGGGGAATGCTAGTATACATGGGAGATAGGACTTTTTTTTTTTAAACAAAAATGCACAATTGCCAGCTGTAGAAGGAAGGATGACTACCCTGGATTTTTCAAGAAAACATACTTAGTAATAAGTCAAGTGACATTTTTGAAAATATAAGAAATTCATATATGAACAAAAACAAAACAAAACAGAAAATAGCTACTGACATCATATTGGTGATTAGAATATTTTAAAATTATAAAATAAATTTAATAATAGTTAGAATTTAGTAGGTAAAGTATGCTAAATTCCAAAATCATTCTTAGTGTAAATCTTAGAATTTATTTTTTTATTTATCTTGTTTTAGAGTATGTTTTCTACAGTTTTGTTCTTTGGTCACCAAGTTTTTAAGTATTATCCACTACCTTTAAAATATCTATTAGAGTAATCATAATCATCCAATAAAATGGATAAATCCAGTGAAAATACATCAATAGAAATGGGCACAGTTTTTTTTCCTAAATGGTTTCGTATATGAACTACCACGTTCTTCTCAGAAGAATAGCTGGAGACACTGGTACTCCATTAAAAGATAAGTTTGAGATAAAAAAGTTGTATGTTTAGGTAATAATAACCTATACTGTAATTAAATGTAAAGCTAACTTCCCCAAAGATGACAATGTAAATCCATTTCATATTATTTTTTATGGAATTAAGAGTATTGTTTTTAGCATTGTTTTACTGAATTATTTTCCATCTTTGCTTAACAAACTTTGTTTTGAATCTTAACAATATTGCCTGAAGACATGTTACTTTAAAACTTTATTACAAGGAAAAGTATTTAGTTTGCAGGATATGGTGGAGGAAAATACGCTGTTTGCTTAGAGACAAAATTTTCAGAGGGCCTAATTAGTTGAACTGGAGCAGTGATTTAGCTTCAAAATTAACAGGGCACTAAATTATTAGCTTTGAGTTAGAAAACTTTAGATGACCTCCTGAACTCTATTATTCAAACATGTTGAAGAACTAGATAATTATTCACTCTATTTATATCCATTATAAGAGAAAGGCATACCTCACAGATACTGTGAATTTGCTTCCACAACATCACAATGAAGCAGATATATCAGTAAAGTGAGTAACATGAAATTTTTGGTTTCCCAGTACACACAAAAAGTTATGTTTACACTACACTGCAGTCTATTAAGTGTGAAATAGCATTATGTCTAAAAATGTCTTTTGCTGAAGGACTGACTTGTGCATCTATAATCCCTCATTCTCAGTGAAACTCTCTGTTCTGTTCATAATTCTGTTTCATCTCACATGATCTCCCACCCATTCTCTAGTTCCACTTCCAGTCACAGCTGAGTGAAGTCGTTGCACAGAACCTTGTGAAAGGTGGCACATAATCCATACACCTTCCAAAAGTACCAACAGAATATTCTCTCAGGAATTTGAATTTGGAGATTCTAAAGAAAAAGGCAACTTGTGTTACAACATCCGCGTGCCACCATGAATTAAAAAGGAGTTGGGGAGGTCATGGTGTGATCTATGCTAATTACGATTATTTGGCAGCAGGGACCATGAATAAGTAGAGGAATAAGAGGATTAAAGCCCAAACACTGAGCAGATGCACAAAGAGAGTTTCAGACACCATATGAGAAGAAGTCCATGAAGGCCATTTGTGGAATCTATCCATATAGATTCCTAGGTTGACATTTAAAGTCCATGAGTGGAAACTGAACCCTTTCTCTAAGGTTAACTTTAAAGTAGCTCAGAGTATTCCTCACTTTTTCATTTTAATGACAAGAAAAGTTTTAGAGAAGTTAATGGTTTATTCTAGGTTACATCACAAATTTGTTACAAAATTAGGGTAAAAATTTAAAAACTTCCCCGCTAAACAATACTCCCCAGTGATTCCAAAAAATGCAAATCTGAATACTGTCATCCTCCTACAGAACAGTGCACTGGGAAGTGCACACGCACAACTCCTTACATGGCAATACAGGCTGGTATGCCTCTCACCAGCCTCCTTCTGAGCTCATATACTCCTACTTTTTGTTTCAGCTCTAAGGGGCACATTTTTTGTTCTTTCTAAAACATGGTGTCTATTTACTTCTGTTTCATTTCCAGGTGAGTTATTTTCTTTTCCACTTCACCTGGCCAACTCTATCATCAATACTCAAAAGCCTTTTTTATTAAGGAGGCCTTCTCTGGACTTACTCAGAACTTACTCACGTTCCCCACTCTGCATGCCTCCGCTGCAGTGACATGGCATGCCGCAACTTAATCCTTGCAATTCCTTGTTTGGCATTAAGCTTCTTCACTAGACCCAAAGCCCCATCCCAATGCCTGGACAAAGAATAGGCTTTCAGAATATATACACTGAATAAATAAAAATAGCTAACATGTATTACTACATACCAGACACTATTCTACAAAGATTAGATAGATAGGTAGAGAGATAATAAAATAGACACAAAAATGTCAAATAAGTTTTTTATGGCACAAATCTATCATGTAAATGCTATTACTATCCCCATTTATAGATAAAATTGAGGAAAGAGAAATTAAGTAACCTGCCTCAAGGACACATACCTAATAAATGACAAGTTGGATTGTGAACTAGCAATCTGACTTCAGGGCCTGTGCTCTACCAATGCAAAATGTACTATATTTTCAGTGATTGTATTATCCTTGTGATAATGTTAGGTAGGCAGTTTGTACCAAGACAGTGACTCAGGCCAACTGCAAATTAAAAAAAAAAAAAAAAAAAAAAAGAGAAGAAAATATGTTATTTAAAGAATGTAACACAAAGGCATGATAGCCACAGAATATGCAAGTATAAGTTTTCAGATTTATTTTATAAAATGTACATAGTTTCCCCTATTTTGTTGAGAACTTGATTCAGAGAAAGAATCTTTTCTTTTCAGTGAAATGAATCCTATATTGTTTGATTTCCAGTGTTTTTTCACTAGCATAAAAAATTTATTTTAACCATCCTGTTTGAGGTTCTCAGGCAGGCCACATGATAAATCAGCTTTGAGCATCCTTGGGGAGTTCATAAAACTCACTTTTTATTCTTCTCCTTGAGTTTTAGGCCTGTGGTAGCTCTACATAATGTTCTTTAAAGAATGGAATCCTACTAAGATCACATCTGTTTAAATCACTTTCTCTTTGTTTTGAAGTTACTAAAGATAAAATACTTGAGTATGAATTAAGACTCAAATATTGCTTTAACAGCAATATGCAAGTTTCTTCATATTAAAGTTCTTGTTTGAATTTATCTAGTTACTTTTAAAAATATTCACCTGTTTTTAAATACTGATCTCTTTACTTCCATATATGAATCATAACTGTGAATTAAAATTCATTAGCTCTCTAATATTAAAGAGAACCTAATGGAAAGGAAATTGTTGAAGATCAATAGAGCTGTGACCAACTTAATTATGTAGTTATTTGTACTGCAAAACACATTTCTATTGATGAGAAACTTAAATGAAATATTAACACATCTCAACTATATAACTATTTTCTCTATGTCTCTTTTACATTTTACCTGTTATTCAAACTCAGTATAAGTTTTATACAATACTTATTTTATATAAGTAAAACTCATAAATTTACTCAAGGGAATTCCAATAAACAACTATAAATGAAGTGATTTGTTTATAATTTATCTGAAATGAGAAGTAAATACTTGTAGTAGGCTGGAATTATTTCTATTACATTTTGATGTTTATGCTGATCTTGTGAGAATTGAACCAGTATGAATTTTTGTTGCAGCCTTTAGTTATGTAAGTGAGACAGCCATCTCTCCACCAAAATAATTTCTCCCCTTCACTCATATTACTAGTAGTACTAGTCCCATGGTTGTTCTGTGACACTATACGGAATCTTTTAGTTATATAAAGCTGCTAAAGAAAACTTATTCTGACACTTGTTAAAATGGTAAGGAAGACATTATTCAAGTCCACTGCAATAGTATACAATAGGGGAGAGAAACTGGGTTCAATTCTGAATATGAGGACAAGTGGGGATTTATAACCAAGAAGCAGGATGAGGGGGGTCAATGGATAGAAAATTACTAAGCAGAGACATCAAAGGTAGGGGGATTGTTGCTAATCTGATCCATAAAGACAGGCCAAGGACTTAGCAAAGGTTGGGGATGAAGAATTTAATCAGATATCAAAGGTAGCAGATATCAAGAGTGGGAGAATTCCCATTAAACTGACTGAGCAAGATTCTTATTAAGACTGGGTTAGGCAGAAGACAAGACACGGCCTAATCAATTTTGGCAGAGGACAGCGTTTTTGTCAAAGCCAAATGGCCATGTTATCTCCCATGGGAGGTAAATAAAAGTTATTTGTATAACTTCCAGGGACAGATCCCTAGGAATAAACCACTCCTTCTGCATGGCCTCTTTCCTCTTCTCTTAAGCCACAGTACAGTTGTGCATTGTGACCTAGCTTCAATAATGCAGATAATGATGCTGTTCTATGAGCTGACCATAAAACAAACAAACAAACAAACAAACAAACAAAAACCAAAAACAAACCATCAAAAACAAAAAAAGAAAGGAATCTTAGCTTTCTGAATCTTAACATGGAAAAGAAACATTCTGTAGTCTACAATAAAATTCCATCTTACTGAATTATTCTATTTCGGGTCTCCTGTTAGAGCAGATCAACTTGTTGGAATGGAGACTGCCCATCAATAATATAAAATATGATCCACTGGCTTAGTAATTTAAAGCCAGGAAAGAGGAAGCAGAAATTACAGGTGGAATAATTATCACTTACAAGAACTAGGAAGGTAATCCTACCAAGCCAGTAGCTTTAGGGAAATGGTTGAAATAACCAGCTATTAGCATAATGGCAGTCAGAAGGTATTACAATAAATAAATAAATTTCAACAAATTACAAAGAGAGACGAAAGAACAGATCTCGAGATTAGAAGACTCAAAGGTTTAAGAAGTCCAGTTCTCCAGGATCCCAAATGTGGGAGATTAGAATGATGACTCCTACTAGCCTTTTTCTAATCATATTTTTTTTAGATGAACTGAAGTTAATGATCTTTAATATGAGAAAAAGGAATAGGGGTTTGGTATTTCTCTTCCTGTGCTACCCCAAAACTTAGTAGCTTAAAACAACAATGATTTATTATTAGTCATTATTCTGTGGGATGCCTGGGATCATATGAGCCATTCTTTTCTTCAAGGGTAGGAAAAGTCACTCATGTAGTTGCATACAGCTGGCTGGAATTGGGACATCCAAGAAGGCCTCTACTTTTTAGGATCTAAATCCATATGGCCTCTTATCATTGAGTACTCTAGCTTGAGCTTATCACATTTGAATTCTAACAAGCACATTCCAAGGTATTAAGCCTCAATGTATAAGCACTTACCAGTTCTCTGAAATACACTTGTTAATGCCTCTATGTCCAAAGAGTGTCACATGATCAGAACCAGGGTGTATGTGAAAGGACTACACAATGGTATATATATCATGAACTGTATTTCACTGTGGGCTACCTTACATAGGAAGAGCTAGTATGAAAAGTAACAAGGTAGATGTAAAAATGATGTATGGAAAATAACATGGCGAATAATCACCAGTACATGGAACAGGCTGGAAGCAAAGACACTATGAGCTTCCCAAGTTCCTAAAGAAAATATATCTCCTGAGAAAACATGAGTATGTCTTGCAAAAACCAAAAATAACTATTAGAGTACCACATTTTCACTAGCAGAAAGCAGTGTACAAAAGTTATATGGTCCCAAATAATTTATACCCCATAGTGTCTACTTTGGTTATTTTCAAGGAGGAATTAGACAAAGGAAAACATTCCAAAAGGCAAGATATGGATTGGAATTTTCTTCCTTATTTCCTACTTTCCTTTCTTCCTTCCCTCTTTCCTTCATTTCCTTTAAGAAAGGTGAATGTAATTTTTCTTTAGAAAATTAATATAAACTCATAAGCTAATTGAATAAATTCCAGAATGAATGTATTTTTAGCATCCATGGAATGCTACAACAAGCAAAATCTAAATAAGGGTCTTAATAACTTGTCAGAAGTATACTAACTCACAAATGCATGTAACTCTCCTAATTCTATGCTTCCATTTTAGGGATTAACAGAATTACTGAGAGAAATGTATGCTGTTAATTTTTAAAGCACATAGAGAAAACTAATTGTGTGCCATGAGGCCCAACATGGAGGAAAAATAATTTAGTATGGGTGTGAAAGCATCTCCTCAAATCATTAGATTCTTATGTAAAAATGTGTATGTGATATGAGTTTTACTTCTTTAATATATTCAGTTTAGAAGCTTTTATTAAAAGCTTTTGTTAAAAAAAGGAATAAATAATATATTTAAAGGCATATCAAATATCCAATCAAGTGCATTGGAATTGATGTTGTAAAACATTAAATTATTGTCTTTCTTACTGAAGTATATTCTTTAAACTTATAATTTATGAAATTACAAAAGCTTACTCTAAAGATAATTATATTTTAAATTTTTGAAAATATTACAGACAAAATGAGATTGTTTTCTCATACAAAGCTCTGAAGTCTGCTCTGTAGCTGGAGAACATGTTAAGGAAGGTGCTATAAGAACAGAAGATCTTGGCTTCTAAGAATAGTGAAACTGATCTTTTGGACTTCATAGGAGAGTTCCTGGATAAGCAGAAGAGGAACATAGACTATCTGAAATACTATCTTGGCTGTCAGGAGGATTTAGAAAAGCTCGCCATTGGGAAGGCCTATTTGAAAGTCTGATGAAACATCAGGTAAAGAGATACAACTTCTGAAGGCAGCACACCAGGTCTTCCCATTGTAGCAAGCCCCACTTCTATGGAAGTAATTACATCTTCACTTGATTAATTTTCATTTAATTACACTATAAGATTTGATTTGTTTTCATTTATATCATTGGAGCATTTAGCTTGTTAAAAAAGTTGTGTCAGCAGTGAGCATATTTCTATCACTATTTTTAATAAAAGTTAATTAATTTGCATTTTTACCTTAGGGTCAAATTATGCATCTGTTATGAAACCAATTATCTACAAGAGAATTTTACTAAAGTATACTTCTAGGAAGTTTAATCATTCTTATTTATTTTAAATGAATATAACATATTAAAAGATGACAACAGAGAAAAGGAATTCCTTTGTGTAACAAACATCTTCCTTTTCTAATCTTATGCCCAAATATACACAAGAAGTTACACACATTCAATAATAGTTTCCTTGTAGTTTTGTATTCCTGAAAACAACTATATGTATCTGTAGCTCTATTTAGTGAGAAATTTTTTCTTGAAAATCGTGTCTTTCATCTTGCACACCATTCACCATATTTCACTTAGCATTTACATAAATACCAATATCAATGTTTCTGTAGCTTGAATTAAAATATTTTTTGTTTAATCAACTGTTATAATTGAAAAATATTACCACTACTTCAAAAAGAGTAGAAAACATAAAATAGTTCATTTTAATTCTTCCTTGAACAGTCCATGTGAATTGCACTACTGTTAAGACATTTCTAAGTCAGTTTCTAAGTGTAGGATTCTTGACAGAAACACTAATATATATTACTCACTTAATTTTGGAAAATTTTCAGCAATTCTTACTTCAAATATTTCTTTTGCTTCATTTTCTTTTTTTTTTCCCCTCCTTTGGTTATTCCACATATTTGTACTTTACAACTTTTGTTGACCTATCTTCAAACTCGCTTATGTTTTCCTTAGTTGTGCATAATCTTCTGGTTAGTCCATCAAAGATATTTTAGAATAAAGTATTTCCTTCTGATTCTGTTTCAGAGATTCCATTTCTCTCCTTATAATACCCATCTGTTCTTATACACTATCTGACTTTTCTTCAGAACCCTTAATACATTATTCATAATTACTATATACTCCCATTTTGACAGTTCCAAAATACATGTCATGTTGGAGTGTAGTTCTGATGCCTGCTTTGTCTGTTCAGATTGTTTTTTCTGCCTTTAACATCGTCTAATTTTTTGTTGAAGACAAACACAATGTATCAGGTAATAAAAACTGAGGTAAATAGGTCTCAGTGTGTTATTTTACGTAAATCTTCCTGGAATTTGACAATATTAACTGATAATTATAGCTAAATGTGCCATAGATTTCAAAACCTCTAGTATGCTTGGTTTTATCTCCTCTGTTGTCTTTGGGCTTTCCTAAGAATTCCTTATCAAACAGTGTCTGTGTCTATCTGCTCTTTCAGCCATAATCCACTGTTGTTACAGTGGTACCCTGTTGGTGTGGTGGTAAGGTGTGTGGGAATGAAAGTGTTCTATAATCTTATGAGTAAATTTCAGTGTTTTAGTTAGGCTTGTCTCTCGGCTTCTGGGCTATTATTTTCACAAGTGTTTTATCTCTCTCTATGTATTTTTTTTCATTTCAGTGATGAAGGAAAGATAGAGGACACTAGACTCAGGTAACTGCCCTTAGTTTACATGTAATAAGGCTCTGTTAAAGTATTTCACCTTAGATAATTTTTTATGAAGAGTTCTCTGGGCTTATTTCAGTATGGATAGTTTTTCCCATATTTTACCAGAGCCCCTGGGGAATCATTCCTAGCTATTAACAATTGAGAACTTTATGGAATTCCTAAAGGTTAAACCTATGAAAGTGTAGGTGCCTCTAAGACTGAAGCTCCCAACAGTATCTCACTCTCTATCTAATCCAAAATCAGCCTCTAGCAGTTTGTCAGGATTACCATTTAAGTATTCTTACTCATTTATGGCTCCAAATGAGGGAGTTTCTGCTTTAGGTAAGGCCTCATCTATGACTCTCTTCATTTGCCTGTCTGTCCAGATTTTATGATGGTGATTTACTCTGCAATTCCAGTTCTCTAAAAAGTATAAGAAAAATTGTTATTTTTTATTTTGTTCACATTTATCTTTGCAATGATGGGACTGGAAAGTTCTAAGTTCTTTACATATTGGAGCTGAAACTGGAATTCCAATTGTGTAGTTCTCAATTTTTAATTCATAATAATACATCAAAATTAGCTAGACATAAGAGACATCATAACCAAAAACAAGTAGATTAAATAGAAAAAATAAAACCAAAAATCTATAGTAGACCCCCAAAACTAGATTCACCAAGAATGTGCTTTCAAATAACTATCCTTACTATGATGAAACAATTAAAATAAGAGATTGATAATTTTATTACAAAAGCTGATCAGAGTTTTAATAGAAATCAAGAAATAATTATAAAGAACAAATAAAAATTATAGAAGTGAAGAATGTAATAAATGAAGGTAAATTACTCAATGACTATGTTTAGCATTAGTTTTAAACTCTAGAAAAGTATGAACTGAGGACAATCAGAAAGAAAATGCAGAATGACACTTGGAGAGAAGAAATGATAAAAAAGAAAGAAAGAAAGAAAGCATGGCAGTGAAGTGTATCTATGGTAAAAAGGCTTATATGTGCATTTTAAGTCCCAGAAGAAGATAAGAATTAATAACACAGAAGCATTATTTAAATAATGGCTGAGAATTTTTCCATATTGAAAAATAAATTAATCTACATATTCAAGAATCCCAAAGCAGTATATACCATATGCTCATAATAGAAAAACTACTGAAAACCAAAGACAAATTAATCAAATGTCTTAAAGTAGTCTGAGGAAAGAAAGTAAGATTATGTTTCAAAAGAGCAACAGTAGAATTGGCTGTGACTTTTTGCAAAACAATATAGGCTCAAAGACAATGGTATTTAATTTCTGAAAATTTTACTTGTAATATAACAATTGATAATGTTTTTCATGTTATATTTTTCTTCTTTGCAATTCTAGAAATACATTTTCTAGTTCACCAAAACAAAACATTAAAATCTTTATTATGAGGTTAAATAAAAAGATGATAAATAAATGGAAAGTATTTTTAATTTTTATTTTATAATTCAAATACAAAGGTATCCTTACAAAGTTCATGACCAACCACTTTAACTTTCATCTGATGTGGCAATATGATATTTAAAGTAACAACAAATTCTTTGGATCAACGTTAAAGAGGTATAATCTGTCCTTAAAATTGGGTAAAAATATACACTAAATCTATATACATATTTCAAGATAAACTATGAAATACTAACACAAAAACTCACTGTTTTATGCAGAGATATTAAGTTAGGAACAGCCTTTTACTGAGGTGCTAAATGACATGAAGCACTGAAGGAGGCTCTGAATAGGCTGATCAGGTAGGAGAAGGTACCTCGTGTTTGTGATTTTACAGTTTATTTTCATTCATAGACCTTTAAAGACAATACATAACCTCTCACATTACTATAACTTTTCCCCAAGATTAAGAAGGTTCTTTATTTTGAAATGGTAATTCATATTTTCTACAGTTGATAGTGTTATATTCTCTCTATTATAGATGCAATAAGTTACAGAGGAAAACCCAGATCTGTGAACTAAGGGTAAGGTAGTTTACTCAAGCAATCTCTAAAGTTTCAACTTCATAATTACCCATACTAGGGCTATACTATGGGTAACACTATCCTGAAATATATATACACACTATATATACACACACTCTTGCCTTTTACACATAAGGACAAATAAAGAATGCCTGCTATTCAAATAATTAAATGTTTCCAACGAAAGATTACTTATTGAAGGACTTGAGTGTCTGTGTATCTGACTCTGAGATTTGACTTAATTGTATTGTCCTTCCCTTCCTGAAGTTGTTTTGATTCCTTAAATAACCTAGTATATCTAAGAATTAGGGTAATTAGTCCCTTTGATTTGATGACTCAGAATGGTTCATACAAATATAGATGAAGTAGAAAACTTTCCCTCTAATGTTTGTTCAACTAGAGATAAAATCTTGAGACCAAGCATACTCACTGAAGCCTTCAGAACCTGTTTCCTAAATCATGATGCCACCTTTGCAGTTTTGCATGTAATCTGACTAAGGAGCCAGAATTCTCTGAGGAGATAGTAACTTTAAACAGTCATGGTAATCATTTACTTTGCCTAGAACAGTATATCTCAAAGCATGAACCACTTACCACCTATTTCAGAATATTTAAATGTGGGAGGGGAAGATGCAGAACATGTATTCATTACAACTCTCCAAATAATTCTTATACACACTAAAATTTTAAGGCCTTTTGGTAGCACATTTCAGTGACTCTTTGGAATGTAATTCATTCTATCCGAAAGACTTTTTAACTTAAAACAACAGCCCAGATCTTTGTCAGTCTTGATAATCAACACGAGTCATGAGCTTCTGTGTCACAAGAAGGTAGAATATTGAATTGCTCTTATTACATTAGTGTTCATGTCTATGGTGTTTAAAATTAGCCCCACATGCATTTATGGCACATGAAATGATTAACAATCTTTAATGCATCCTTCACGTTCTATTTTCTTAATCGTGGTAAACATTATAATATCACTTTGGGTTTGAAACTACAGTCTTTGTTGTTAGAATTCTAACACAGTATTTTCATCTATAATTTTCCATTGGATAAATTTGACCTGGTTAGTAATAAATTCAGCTGCTAGACAGAAACATTTTCTAAAAAGAAGGAATTAGAAGAAACTACTGGTATTTTTGATTTCCTTCACATTTCCATTTTCACTTATAATGCTGTCCTATCCAATATACTGTTCCTTCTTAAATACTAAAATCGGCTAATATTCTATCATCCCTTCTAGATGCTAAATAACACACTGCTTGCTAGCACCCCCACAGGTTAGCTTTACAGCAATTTCAATCACCTGGCTGCCTGGTCCAAATTTTTCCCCATTCTTGCTGGCTCTGGTGTCTATCTTCCCAGTAATACTCTTGGGTTGAGACTACAATCATTTTGACAGTCAATCTCTCAGTGAGATATAAATTGAGAAAACTGGATTCCCTTATTTATAATATACTACACTTATCTTTAAAAACACATAGTTTCTCTTAAAAATTTCACATAAATTGCTATTAAATTAAAATAGTTTACATTTAAAAGTCATTTTATCCACTGTTTTGCTCTTCATATATATACAAAAGCACATATAAATACTATATATAAAATCATTATATATCATTTGATAGAAAAGAATCAGTTTTCCCTTTAGATAATTTTATGATCATAATGCCAGGTACAGAGATGTGCTATATATAAGCTACATGCCTTTCTTTTTTTTTTTTTTTTGTAACTTGCTGTATCCTTATTTATGAGATGACTCTTTTTTAATGCATTTAAGTATTCTCGTAATAGAATGCCAGATATTTTTAATCTTCGTTCTAGATACACAAAGAGGCAGTGTTTTCAGTAAATAATTTCCCATATTGTCACTCATCTCTGTCAATAATAATCACACGTATAAGAAAAAAATTGTAATCTTTATCTAATCTGGTATTCTGGCACAAAGTCATTAACCAGGATTATTGATGTATTTCTCATAATTATAAAATATTATGAATATTACAAATATTTTAATCAAAATTGTTTTAAATTATGATTATTCTCTCCTGGTCTCCCTCTATCTAAAAATGAGTCTAAATGTATTTATTTCTTAATTCAAGAAGAATTTATGAATGCCTAGTTTATATGATTTCCTTCAAAAGTAATAGTTTTAGGTTTCTGTAGAGGAACATCAGAGATTCTTCTTGCATTTATCAGTGATGACTGGCTAGTCAGCAGCCTGTTACTAGTACAATTTTAATTTCAAAGTAGACTAATAAGAGTTGACTGATGTCTGCCTGTGCACATTCTTAAGTGATAATCAGTATAGAATTGCTTGTCGGTAGAGGCTTATGTCATAAGCTGACTGTCTAAATGATGAATATATAATGAAATTAAACAGAATTGAGACAGATGGCTCTAACTTTTGATAAATGTGCATATCTTCATAATTAGATAATAAGTCCGTTGCCTGGAAGATCAATTGGGACATAATAACTTTGAAAACTAAATCATTTCATTGTTTGGCATTTATGAGACATGGTAAAAAGCAAATTCCATTTTAATTTACTTAAAATATTGCTTATTGTCTTCCTAAGCACTTGATTAAAAATGGAAAAGCAGAAACTGTCATTTTGTATCCTTCTCTTATAAAATTATTCTGTTATATAGACTTTAGAAAATCATTTCAAAACAGAATTTTATCAATTAATAGCTTCTCCTGAATAAGAAAGAGGAAATAAAGCAGTTAAGATATTCTAAGTCCAATACTGGGCATCAATGGGACAGAAAATGTTAATAACACTGTAAGATTTATCTGAAATTCCTTATTTCCTTTATATAAACATACTAAGTAAAAACAGATCAGTATGCTTATTTTTCTGGGAAGAGACTTGGTATTTGATATATTCATATTTGTTTTTGTATACTTACTAAGCTTTTTAACGTAAAATATACATACGAGAAATAACATAAATCCTTTTTAAAAAGTTGGAATTAGGAATAACAGTAGTAAGATGACTGAATGACATACCTAGCTCATATCTCCCTCAACAAATATTTGGCATTCAGTCATGGACAAAAGAGCCTTGGTGGGAGCTGTGGGATCCAGCACCATACTCCAAGGACCTCGGCAGGAGTCTCACACACCTCTGTGTCAGGTAATAGACAGACCATAGCCCCAGCTGTGGACTATGAAGTGGCCTGTGAACTGGCTCAACCCCATCTTGAGCATGGTCTGGGAACCCCTGGAAAATACTGACTTAGAACATCACTCATGGATGACAGAGCCTTTGTGGAAGTCCACGATTCCAGCAGAGAAGTTTCAGCACATTGTTGAAGGGGAAAAGAAAATCTACGATTAGACAATTTGGAGACCATGAGGAAATCTGTGACATTCTGTGACTCCCCTCCACCAAACTGACATAAATCAGTACCAGGAAAGTCCTTCTTGGCCCTTGACTTCTGTGGGAAAAAGTGAGAGCATGTGAGTGAGTGTCCTCTTTCCCCAGCTGTGCAGACAAAAGTGGCCCATCTCTCTCACCCTATCCAGAGGACTTAGTTGTGAGGGGGGTGAGGGAAGAGGGTACTTTTACCGGCTGGGAGAACAGCATTCAGGGCTAGGAAGGCATCAAAGGGATGCAGATCCTACTAACCACATCACAGACTCCAGCAGGAGGCTGGCCTATGACAGTGGATTCTTGTTTTCAGGACCATGGACACCCACAGGGCTTTGTTTGCCTCATCTACCCATTCCTCAACCACCTTGTGACTGGCTTCTTGTGTGCACTCCCAATGGCAGTGAGAGGGAACTGTGGCAAATGGCTAATGAGCACACATGGAAAGTTTGCCCGAATCTGCAAGACCAAGGACAGAGATCAAGCATTAGTACTGAGTGCTACCTTTGGGAATGTAAAAAGGAGACTGTCAGCATGCAGACTGATGTGTTGCAGGATCAGGAGAAAGCATAAAATCTTAAGTCTGCCACAAGAGGGAGCAGGAAAAGTAGAGCATGCTAGGCATAGAGGGTCTGAGCAAGCCTCAGAATTCCTAGCAGGGCTGATGGAAGGTAATTCTCTATCAAAGTCAGTCAGTAAAGACTGAAGGGGTGACTGCTACTTCAAATGCAAAGACAGCATCAAAAGACTTCAAGGAATATGAAAAATCAAGGAAATATGATGTCAGCAAATGATCACAATAATCTTCTAGTAACTAATCCCAAAGACATGCAGATCTGAGATTTATCTGACAAAAAATTGAAAATAGCTGTTTTCAGGAAGCTCAACGAAATCAGGAAAAAAAGACATGAACAAAATGAGAGGTTTAACAAAGAGATAGAAATCACAAACAGAACCAAAACAAAATTCTGAAGCTGAAGAATACAATGAATGAAATGAAACAATGCAATAAAGAACATCAACATCAGATCAAGCATAAAGAAGAAACTGTGGAGTAAAGACACTTTTGAAATTACCCAGTCAGGGGATAAAGAAGAATCAAGAATGGAAAATCATAAAGAAAGCCTATGAAAACTATGAAATACCATCAGAAGAAGAAATCTTCAAATTATTAGAGTCCCAGAAGAACAGGAGAAGGTGGGGTGGGGAAAGAAGGCTTTTTTAAAGAAATAATGACTGAGAACTTCTAAAATATTGGTAGAGATTTGGCCATCTGAGTTCATGAAGCTCATAGGTCTCCAAACAAATTCAACTTAAAAAGACCTTCTCCATAATACATTATAATAAAGCTGTCAAATTTAAAGGCAAAGACTCATACCTGTCAGAATGGGTACCATCAAAAAGACAACAAATAACAAGTATTGGTAAGGATGTGGGGAAGAGGGAAGCCCTGTGCACTGTTGCAGGGATTGTTAATTGGCACAGCAGGATGGACAACAGTATCGAGGCTCCTCAAAAAAATTAAAAATAGACCTGCCATTTATATAGCAATTTCACTTCTGGATATTTACCTGAAGAAAACAACACTAATTCAAAAAGTTATATGCACTCAAATGTTTACTGCATTATTTACAATAGCAAAAATATGGAAGCAATCTAAGTGTCTATCCATGAATGGAAAAATAAAGATGTGGTATGTATACACAATGGAAAACTACTCAGCCATGAAAAAGTGTATTTAAAAAAAATAGTGATCCATGTACTTTGCAGCTTTCATAGATTCTAGTAATTTATCTGGTGAAATTTTTTTGTATATTCTATGTCAAAAATATATATTTTGGATTACCAACATTTTCTTTTTCCTTCATCTCCAATTTTAATATTTTCTTCCATTTCATTTTTTTTAAACTCACCTAGATAGTACTATAGGTCGCTGATGGAACTGATTTGATGATAGCAAGCAGAATTGTACTGCTTCTAATTTTAAAGAAGAGAATCAAATGTTAGACTAAGTTGTATAGTGTTTGATAAATTTTTGATAAATATTGTTTTTGAGTTTAAAAAGTTTGCTTTTTATTTCTAGTTTATATTCATTCTTCAAAGATTGTTGAATATATTGAGTTTATTTTCTACCTAAATAAAAATTAAAATAAATATTTCTCTTAAATCCACAATGTGCTAAGTCAATACTGTACAATAATAGATTGTGCACATTCTGTAGATAAACCCTACTTAATTATCATGTATTATCTTTCTATTCATTGATGATACCTACTTTTCACTCATGTTTCACTTTCACGTATCTGATGAAGTGTTATTAGTATATTGTGAGCTCAAAAATAACTGAATTTGGTCAATCTGTGATGAACTGTTGACTTTTTCCCTCTTTTTTAATATTTATAACTCATATTTATTGACATATTTAGAATGCACCAGGGCTTATGGCTGTCTCCTAGGCACTGGGTTATTAATTTAGTGTATTTGGCATAAATTCTGTTATCCACATTTTAAATATAAGGAAACTACAGGCTAACATATTCATGTAATGTTGCCAAGATCACACCAACATTACATGGTGGTAGTGAGATTTTGTCCCATGACAGATTTTGACTCACAGCACAATACTGCTTCTCATCAGTTTGAAATTATAATTGCAAATTCATACGTTTAAAAATGTTCCTTCTGTAGTCCTTTAAAATTACTTGTTATCAACAATTTGTGATGGATTGCTAAAAACTTACATCTTTTAAGGGCTGTTATTTTAACAACTGTGTATATACTTATGACAATAAAAGAGATTTGAGTATTTTTATTTGGCAATAATTATAGAGACATTTGACACTTTGCTCACAATACTGAAATATAATTGCAGTGACAAGATGTTCCAAACAAAACAGGGGAGACAATAAGTTTCTTAAAAAACTATGAAAAACTTTAGATTCATAGATAAGTAAACAATATTAGTTATAGCAAATTTCAGACTTCAATTCTAATTGCAAATTTTCCCTTTTATTTTTCGAAATGTTTAGAAAAAGTTTGTTACAGAAAATGATGGATTTCAAAGTTTGTAAGTGGCATTTAAGGACTTCTCAAAGGACTTTATCATCATCATAGAAAATCTTTGATTTAGACTTTGGAATAGCAACTGGAATAACAGCTATATCTCTCTAATGTAACAGAATGCCATGGCATTTGCATTATGTGGCAGACAATCACTGAATTCCTTTATTTTGTGGATGTTTATTATGCCTTATTGCTTTATCATTATTTATCAACTGATGAAGATATACTCTGTAAATGTATTTATACCACTTATTTTTGATGCAACCCCTGAGCAATTATTCATGCTTTTAAGGAATTCAGAATTGTACTTGACTTTATATTATTTGATATATAAAAATCAGGTTTATTTATCATGAGGTATATTAAGTGTATTTATGCCTGATTATGCTCATTATTCTAAATGTATATAAATAATTTAGAAACTGATATATTAATATATGCAAAAATATGAAATAAATATTTCAAAAATTAAGAGGTACATATTTTAATGCATCATTTGTTTCTTTTCGGTGCTTGTATCTTTTTCATTGTTCTTTTAAAAAATTCCAGTTTATCATACTTATTTTCAAAAATGTTTTGCAATCGTAACATTCATTACTTCACCAACTCACTATTGAAGACTAATATTTATTTAATAATATTAGAAACATTTTCTTATCTATCAATATGGTATACAATTATTGATATATATCAATATCACTATTGACAATTCTTGAGTAAACAGGTACTATTAGGGTTGAGATGAGATGAGTCTGTGTCAGATCTTAAGAACAATGTAAACATTTAAGAGGAAAAATAATCAAGTAACAAAAACACAAAATTATGAGAAATTATTAAAAATCTCATCAAAGTCAGATTAAGTTTTGCTTAAGAAAGTTGAAAATTTTGATGTGAAATAGGAAATAATTATTCCAATGCTGAACAGAGTTGTCTTCTATATTAAGATCTGTATACAATTAATTTTAAGCCAAAATCCTCAAACCTATGTATTTTAATTTTAATAGTGAGATTATGCCATTGTGCCCAACAAGAGAAAATAAATAACAGATTTTGACTGAAAGAGAAATTCAACATTAAGCAAAAACTGACTATGCTAAATTAATACTCTTCCGAGATCACAGTCAATATTCTATATAGATGTTTATATGTGGACAGGTGGATTGATAGATTGCTAGACAGACTGGCAGATGCATCTGATAAATGGCAGGAAATACTGTAGTGACATCAATTACCAAAAGAAAGCCTTGCATTTTGTTATTATCAGTTAAATTAAATAGATTTTATCACTACTTCTTCCATATTCTTTCTTCATTGCAATAAAACATACACCTTGTCAAAAAGCTTCTATTCATTCATTTCCTTGACAGCCATGAAGCAATAAATGTTTGGTTAAATAAAAGAACAACTCCATGTCATGTAATTCAGTTATTCCGTGATTGATACCGATGTTTGGTCTTTAAAATGTAAACTTATCACAGTTGATATATTTAAAGACTTCGGGGTTTGTGCCACATATAAATGCTATAAGGTGGTAATAACAAGAATGCATAATGAAAAAGAAAGATACATTTCAAATTAAAGTAAAATTCAATGAATTGGGTTTGATGCTCAAATTATGGTTTTTCTGGGAGCATAAGCTTAGTCCCTTTGTCTTAGGATAATTTGGACTGTTAGGTTAAATCATTATATTGAGCACTTTCAAGGAAAGTTTTAAAAAGGAAAACTTGAAAGACACTGTTTATAAAGTTAATAAATCTAAATGATAAGAGGCTTGTAATTTTTTAAGGAAAATTGGTTTTGCTTTTAAGTTAACTAATTATGACAAATAATTTCAACTTAAAATAAGTTTAAGTTTATTCATCAGTAATGGTACGCAATTTGCAAAGAGAATTTTATTTAATGATTCAACATTATTGGTTATGAATATCTAATATTATTTTTAAAATACTGATTTATTTTGGGGGATGTTTTGAAGAGAGCTATTCAATTGCCCTTTTGTCCAGAATTTCATCAGAGATTCTCCACTTTGGTTAGTTTCAATTTAAGAACAGTAGTATTTAGAAACGTTTCTTTTCCAAATTAGTTTTTACCTAGAATATTCTTTTTTTAGCAACCAGATTGGCAATTAGTGTAAATTAACCTCACTTATTTCTAATGACTATCAAGTTGACAAGATATAAGTGCTCATTTTATTCCTCTAGAATTCTTCTTTTCTTTGTTGGTATCCTGCTGTTATTCTCAACATCAAAGTTCTATCTTTGAAATGTTCTCACTAGATCCTAGTAATTATACCAGACAAATCCCTTCTGTATTCACACCACTGAATGTATTTTTCTGGGAATAAACTGATAAATGTGAATATTTAGTTTTGTTCCATGAAATTTAAGGCTTGAGGATCACAGTCCTTCTTAATCAGGAAACATAAGTAATTTTGTTGACAGCAAAAGAAATGCAAACTATAAAAACACAGTATTTCTTAAGCCTGTTGATAATGCCAAATATTAGATGGAATTGGGGGTGGGGATTAATATATATCGCTGTATTATGTATGGAATGAGAAGAATTCTGAAGAATGTTCTGTTTCACTACATATTAAGGAAGACAACCCTGTTTTAGAGGATCTCTTTGTTTCTAAGAGAATAATTTTGTTTCTGCTTGCTGGTGATTTGGAGGGACATTCCAAGTAGTTACTTGATATTTGGTAAAATCTGGTGAACATTTGGAATTATATGAATTCGTTTTTTAATCCAATGTTTCCTGACATTTTCATTTGTTTCCCAGGGCTACTGTCACAAAGCACCACACACTAGATACCTTAGAAATCCATTCTCTTAGCGTTTGGCTAGAAGTCTGAAATCAATGTGTTGGCCGGGCCTTTCTCCCTCAGAAACCTGTAACCGGAATCCTTCTTTGCTGCTTCCCAGCTTTTGGAAGCCTCAGACTTTTCTTGGTTTGTGGTAGCATAACCCCAATCTTTACACGCCACTATGGTGACGTCACCTCACCTAATCCACTCTCTGGGTATCTGAGTCTGTGTCCAAAATTTTCCTGTTTATAAGCACGTCAGTCATATTGGATTAGAGTCCATCTAATGAACCTCATTTAAAACTGCGTCTGCAAAGATGTGGCCTACCACAGTCTGTCCTGTCTTATTCCACATCAGAACTTTTAAAATGCTGCTTCCAACACTCCCTGATTTCATATTGTCAGGACTTCTTACCTCAAACTGGTGAAAAATGACTAGATTTCTCAAATTATATTTTTGATCCAAGATATGTCATAATTTATGGGGCAACTTATCGATTCCCTGCAACTTGGGGAAAGTATCATTACTGGTTGATTCAGCAGGTGCTGGCCTAGATAAGAGTTACAGAACATTAATACACATAGAAGGTAGTATAGGCATGTCTACTTAGAATGTCAAAGATGCAACCACTTATGCATTGCCAGGGAAACTGTAAATTGCCACAGCTTTCTGGATTTATCAACATCTATTAAAATTACAAACATATATACCCTCTGATTCTGCATTTTAACTTCTAGGAGTCTCTTCTATAAGTATAATCACCCCGTGGGAAGTATCATATACAAGACTGAAGCATGGTTTGTAATATATATTGGAAGAATGTAAATTTTTATTAATTAGGACTCATTTAATAACTTATTTTACATCATTTAATGAAATATTCTGCTGAAAATATTTTAAACTTTATTAAATTCTGGTATGAAATCTTCTCCACTGTGCAATATAAAATAAAAAAGAAACATGTTGCTGATTGTTACATATATTACAGAAATACATGTTTCTTGCTTGTATATGTTATCTGATATCAAGAATACTGCTAATAATTGTTGCTGTTAGTCATCTTTCCAGGTGACTGGGAGATTGGTAAGTGCTGGGAAAAATTTTGCCAAATTTAATTTTGAAACTTTTGAATTTTTTTAATTCAAATATAGAATTATATTGGTTTCAGGTGTACAATATAATAATCTAACATTTTATGCATCACAATATGATCACTCCCATATCTATTTACTACCTGTGACCATATAAAGTTACATATTTTTTTCTTGTGATGAGAATTTTTAAGATTTAACTTATCAGCAACTTTCAAATTTGTAATACAATATTGACAAATATCCCTACACTGTACATTACATTCCCATGACATTATTTTATGACTGGAAGTAAAACTTGAATTTTAACCAATCTCAATGTTAACTATTTTTCAAACACTATCTTGAAAATAATAAAACAAAATCACCATAGCATATAAGGAGAATAAATTACAGGAAGTTAAGTTCAGAGACCACTTAGAAGGTTCTTAAAATCATGAAGGATGATGATGTTTTGGATTAGTATGCAGATTTAAGACACATATTTAAAGTAAGATTGATACTATTTGCTGAAAGACTGGATATGGGGGAAGAGTGAGAAAACATGAGGGACCAAGTCTAACTCCCAGAGTTTTGACTTGACCAGCAGGATGGTTGATGAAACCATTTGTAGAAATGGGGAAATTTTAGGGAGGTAACTATAGTAGAGGAAGTTGAATCAGAACCACATGAGTGCCTCATAGATTAGAAACTTCATTCAACAATGAATGTCCCATCAGATAACTCAGCACATGCATGAGTACCAGGAACACCCTAGGACACTGTGACAAAAACCTGAGCAGAGAAGTTGTGCTCCTGTTTTTGTGGTAACTGTGGCACCATGGAGTGGTGCTAAGGAAAGGTTTCTGGAAAGGACTTTAAGGAAGACCACATAGGCTGAGACATAAGATGAGTAGAAACTGACTAGAGTAAATGGAACCTGTACATAAAAAGGTCATAGTGTAGAAGGAAGCAAAGAAAACAATTTTGGCTGAAGTGAAGAGGGTAGGCAAGAGCCCATACAGGAAAGCTCTAAATAGCATGAAAAGCTATTAAGGCTGGGAAATGCTTTAAAAATGAATCAAGTCTAACAGATACCTGGGGAATACACAGTAAAAAAATCTTTAATGAAATTTTACTTAAACTTTAAAAATCATTAATTTAGAATAGTTTTGTCACTGTATTTTATTTTTGTACTTAATAGGCTGATTTTCTTTTGATAACCACTTTACAGAAAAATTACCTCACAAGTAGGTACAGTTAAGGGTGGTTTTATAGCATAGCAGTACCTTCAGCATATTAATTGTTGAAAATGTAGACCTTTAAATGCTGAGATTAATTTTAAATTAAAATGATACATACATGACATATAAATTTTCTGTGGGAAATATCAGGATAGAGTTAGTGTGAAAGTGGCGGTCATAAGGGGGAAAAAGCAATTTAGTTAAGAAAATAGAAAATGCCTTTAATGACATAAATGATAGAATACAATGTCTAATGTTCATGCTGTGTGCTTTATATAGGTAGTTCCTCTTAATACAAGCAATAGAGCACACAAGACATTTTTATTAGAGTTTTTTCTACATTTTGTCACACAGTGGTGATTTGTATCCGTTTGTAATTAAAATGACATTAAGCAGGACTATTTTCAGTTATACAATATTTCACAGTAAAGATCTCATATAAAAACCTTCACTAAGTCTACAGACTCAATTATATAACAGGTATTACTGTGTCCCAGTGTAAAAATAATGATACATTGTCCAATTACCTTCAAAAAAAGATTTTAGTTTGGAATTTATTCATATACTACCTTTCATTGTTTCTTAGTTGATTCATTCATGTGTGATTTGTCTGACCCAACAACTTTGAAAATTTATGGAATAGAAAAATTACAAAGAAATCATACTTTGAATATACATCAGTCATATGTTCAGACAAGGTATTTAGAAATTACTTAACAGAAGCAGAATGAAACAGATTTGCAAGAGAAATGTATGCATTTGATTCCAGTTTCTCCATGTCTCTCTTCCTCTTTTTCTCTCCCTTTCCCTCCCTCCCTCTCTCTCTCCTGTCTCTTAATGCAAATAAAAAATTTTAACCATTGCTTGTTCCAATTTCTCAGTGAAATATAAATATATTTATATAAATATAAATACTTCTAAGGATATATCATTAAAATGTATTTTTGAATTCATATCTCCTGTAAAAACCACAATTCAGGCTTCCTCACTGCTCAACCTGATAATTTCATCAGATTCTTAATTGGTTCCCTATTTCCATAATGCTGCTCTCTAGTCCACTCTTCACCCAGACATCAAAATAGTCTTTAAAAAACATGAATCACATCATGTCATACACCTGCATAAAAATTTCTCATTGCATTTTTAAACAAACAAATATGCAAACTAATTCTCTAGCACAATTGTATTAGTTTGCTAGGCCTGCCATAGCAAAATACCACAGGCTAGGTGACTTAAAACAAATTTTTTTTGCTCATAGTTCTGGAGGCTAGCCGTCTATGATCAAGGTGCCAGAAGAGTTGGTTTCCCCTGAGGCCTCTCCTTGATTGCAAATGACTGCCCTCTCATTGTCTCCTTTGTTCCTCTGTGCACAGGTGCTCATGGTGTCTCTTCCTGGTCTTGTAAGGACACCAGTTATATTGGACTAGACTCTGACACAATGCTCCCATTTTAATAAACTCACCTCTTTAAAGTCCTTATCTCCAAATATAGTTACATTCTGAGGTACTGGGGCTTAAGTCTGGATTTTTAGGGTACAAAATTCAGCCCACAACACATACCTTACTTGGCTCTGTGTTAGTCGATTCCCACTTACATCTCCAATCACATTTCATGTCACTCACTCACCTTCACTCTCTTCTAGCCCATAGATTTTCTTTCAGTTCTTGGCACATTTCCTTTCTTTCTTATCTGATGCTTTTTACATGTGCTGTTCCTTTATTGTTCTTTCCTATCTTAGTTTTCCTAGTTTGTTGGTCTTATTTTACATGTCATTTTATCTCAAAAGTTTATCCTGAATGCACAATCTCAAAAAAAAAAAGGACTATTCCTGTTTGTTTCTATGCAGCAAGCTGTTTATTTTCTACATAATTCTTGTAAAATGCTGTAACTAATTGTTTATTTACTAGTTAACAGTATAATGTCAAAAGGATCCCGACTATTTCATTCAACTCTGTATCATCAATAATCAGAACACTGCCTGGTATTCCATAAGCATTCAGTAGCTGTGAAGAGTGAGGGAGAGGAAAAAGAAGAACAGACAGAGTACAGAGGACTTCAAGGAGGTAAAAATACTCTGTATGATATAATTATGTTCTTTGTTTCTAGTTTGCTAAGGTAGAAACTTACTGTTTTATATCTTTCTTCTTTTATAATATATACATTCAATCCTATAAATTTCCCTCTAAGCATTGCTTTCACTGCACCTGACAAATTTTAATAAGTCATGTTTTTATTTTCACTTAGTTTAAAATCTTTTTATTTATCTTAGATTTCTTCTTTGACCTATGTGTTATTTAGAAGTGTGTTATTTCATCTCCATGTAGTTGGGGATTTTCCAGTTATCTTTGTCTTATTGGTTTCTGGTTTAAAATTATTGTGGTCTGAGAGCAGACATTATGTAATTTCTATTTTTGTTTTCAAATGTGTTAAGGTATGCTTACGGGTTAGAATGTGATCTACCTTGGTGAATGTTCTATGTGAGCTTGAGAAAAATGTATACTTGATGGTGTTGAATTCAACTATGTATGAAAGTTGTACTTTTGAAAAAAATACATATATCTAGTTAAGAAAAAATTACTATAGACCTGAATCAAATTACATACAAAGAAAAATCACTCCATATTATTTCCTAGTAGAACTAATGCAAACAATGCAAACAAAAGACAAAGAGATTTGTTAAAAACAGGCACTAGAAAAAGATACTCTATCTTCAAAGTAAAACAGAAAACTGACAGCTGACTTCTATAACATGAACTTGGGTCAACATTCCATTTAACTCCTTTCTTTCATTAAGCACCAACTCTACCCAGAAACCCATCAAAAGCAGTCCATGTTCCTGCATACCTGTATCTAGAAGTCTTTGAAATAGCTGGATATCCATTTTCCCTTGTGCACTATTACCATGTCAAACAGCAACAAATATCTTACAGAGAATTGAAGGATTATGTATTGAGATTACTTGCAGTGGTTTTTGTTTTTGTTTTTGGCCCTATTCAATGGGACTCAGCCTCTAGTCACTGGGTGGTATCTATGAAGTGGCTCAGACCTCAAAATTGAGCAGGCTACGAGGTGGCTGAAAATATCTTCCTGTTTTGTCTTATTCTACAAATTGAGCAAAACTTTGGTCATCTCACCAACTGTCTTGGCTTTGGAAAGTGATCTACTTGTTCAACGCCAGAGCTCCCTCTAGGTCAAGGCATCCTGAATACTATCCTTCATTGCTTAAGTTATGCCACTTTGTGTAGTTAAAGAGATAACTGGCCTCCACAATCTGAGATTCCCATGACCTACAATAACATCTAGTGTTCCAACTCCTTGACAGCATCCTCCTTTCTCATCCTGGTCTCCAAAGAACAAGCAGTACCAAGCCTTTCAAAGCAGCAAGTGCCCTCAGCATGAGGGTATTTCCAATGTCCTCAATCTGTTAATATTCTTCTAGCGTTTTTTTTTTTTTGCTTTCTCCATATCTAATGATATCTTCCTATAGGTGTATAAATATGATTAGGACTTAACACAGATCACTATTAGACTGGGGATTTTTTTAAAAAAAAATTCATATTTGTGCTAAATTTTCTACTATCAAGAGAGAATGATCAGATATTTAACTCATTATTTTCTATCTGATAACTGATTCAAGGGTGATATCACTGTTAAAATACTCATATACTGTTAGAATTGACAGGCCCTATTGTCCTGCATTAAGGGATCACAGATCCAAATCACATATAACCTACAAATCTTTTCTATTGAAGATTTTGTGCTCATTTTTTTGTGACTAGACTGTTCAGTTTCACTTAATCTCATTTTGACAGATGTTGTGTGTATAACTTCACCAATACCTATTTCTTACCATCATTGTAGTTTATTGAGACCTTTCTCAAAAAGTGCACTTGGAAGTATACTTTTCACCATTAAGATATACTTTGTTCTTGCCTGCTTTATAAAAAAATTGTGTCTGTTGTAAACTGGATAATATTGAAGAGTTTGGTGGCTAACTGACCTTTCTGTTGAGACTTTACCCATGCTCTCTGGAAACAGCCTCTACAAAATAGACTTAAACAGCTAATTTGACTTCTTGGAAATCTATTTACACACAAATCAGATAGTCAATTCAAATACATCTTTTCTTTAGTTTATTTATGCAGTTCATGCTGAAAGGTAGTCATCCACTAAAACAAATTTATATCCTAAAAAGCACAGTTACATGAAGCTAACACAGTTGTGCCACTGAAAAAACACATGAAGCAAAAGGTGATTTATACAAACTCATGTTCAAGTTATTGAAGATATATTTGCTTAGTGTAAAAGAAAATTGTTTTCCTCATTTTTCTATTATCCACTATTTTATGAGCTATATAATTTTGTCAAATAGATAAAAAATCCAATACGATTCAATATATTTTCTATATTATTTAAGACCATTCAACTCTCCTATAGAAAATACAAGATACTAGGAATAGAATCAAGAAGCTGGATTCGTAAAGTAGTTTCTAAACTAGTTTTGCTGAGAAACTAATACTTCATAGGTGGTGTTCACAAAACCATGTCTCTTCATCCTTTTTTTTCTTTTTTTGTCAAGAACTTATCCTTAATGAAAAAAACCTGGTAAAAATGCACACCTATTGTATTTTCTTAGCATATTGTCTTATGCCACTGAGAAAAAAAATTAATACTCTGCAGTTCAATTTTAATCCTTGTAATACAGGGATGATACATCTCTAATACGGGGTGCTGGTAAATGTCTTAAACCTGGCTCTTGGTTGGGGTATCTCAGTTTGTAATATTTGGCAATTCTGTGACATAAATGACACTACTGAAAGGAGAACTGGAAAGAGCTATACAATAGGCTTTTGCAAGCCAGTGCAAGATGCCTCCAGCCCATCACTCCTTCCTCAAAGAGCAGTTGTAAAAGAAATATGTGTAATTTTTCCGAAAGAACATTGCATATGTTGGTATTATATGACAATTTAATATAATTCAGACATTCCACAACTCTAAATCACAGACATTTTCAGTACTAACTACTCAATTTTGCTTATATATTAATTTTACTGCTTGAAAGATTTTCCTCATCCTTGCTGTTTTCTCAGGCTTTTAGCTTTCATGAGGTAGTTTATTGGCAGTGGTAGGGATACCAGAAATAAAAAAAGGTGAGTAACCATATGGAAACAAGGTCAACAAATTTCTGCTAAGGAAGGATCATAGTATACACTCAAAACAGCATAATAAAAGAAGTAAGAGAGCTTTACTTTTTCTTAATTCTCTCAAAGAGTAAACAAAAACTAGAAAAAAGTATAGAATATGGAATTTAATATAATTACTATATATAAAATAAACAAGTTTACACTCTATAGCACAGAGAACTATATTCAGTATCTTGTAGTAACCTATAATGAAAAAGAATATGAAAAGGAATATATGTATGTACATGTATAACTGAAACATTATGCTGTACACCAAAAATTAATACAACACTGTAAACTGTCTATATTTTGATTTAAAAAAATGACTTAAAGACTTAAATATTAAACAAGACACTTGAATCTCCTAGAAGAAAACATAGGCAAAACATTTTCTGATATAAATCTTAGCAATGTTCTCCTAGGGCCATCTATCCAGGCAATAGAAATAAAAGCAAAAATAAACAAATGGGACCTAATTAAACTTATAAGCTTTTGCACAGCAAAGGAAACCAAAAACAAAACAAAAAAGACAACCTGCAGAATGGGAGAAAATATCTGCAAATGACCTGGGCTTAATTTCCAGAATATATAAACAGCTCATACAACTAACTTAATAAGAAAAAAATCCAAACAATCCAATTCAAAAATGAGCAGAAAACATAAACAAGCAATTCTCCAGTGAAGATATACAAATGGCCAAAAGGCACATGAAGAAATGCTCAGTATTACTAATTGTCAGAGAAATGCAAATCAAAACTACAATGATTTATCACCTCACACCAGTTAGAATGGCCATTATTCAAAAGTCCACAAACAAATGCTGGGGAGACTGTGGAGAAAAGGGAACCATCCTGTGGGAATGTTTGGTGCAGCCATTATGAAAAACAGTATGGAGATTCCTCAAAAAAACTGAAAATAGACTTACCACATGATTTAGCAATCCTACTCCTGGGCATGTATCGAGAAGGAACTCAAATTCAAACAGATACATGCACCCCAATGTTCACAGAAGCACTATGTACAATAGCCAAGACATGGAAACAACCTAAATGTCCATTGATAGATGACTAGATAAAGAAGCAATGGTATATATATACCAAGGAATACTACTCACCCATAAAAAAGAAAATGCCATTTCCAGTAACATGGATAGACCTGGAATTCATCATTCTAAGTGAAGTAAGCCAGAAAGAGAAATAAAAATACCATATGATATCATTCTTCTGTGGAATCTAAAAAAAAAAAAAAAAGAGAGAGACAGAGAGACCTGATTGAACTCATTCACAAAACAGAGACAGACTTACAGACATAGAAAACAACCTTATGGTTACCAGGGGGGAAAGAGGGTGGGAAGGGATAAATTAGGAGTTTGAGATTTGCAGCTACTAACAACTACATATAAAATAAACAAGTTTATATTGTACAGCACAGAGAATTTATATTCAATATCTTATAGTAACCTATAGTGAAAAATAATATGAAAAGGAATATATGTATGTATATGTATGACTGAAACATTAGGCTGTACACCAGAAATTCACACAACATCATAAACTGACTTTACTGCAATTAAAAAAATATTAAAAATTTTTAAAAGAATTTGATTTTAAACAGTTGTGCCAGATGGTTAAACATTGTCTATTCTTTCTTCATCTGGCTATGACTGAATTCAGAAAGACAGGCAATTGGAAAGGAAACATGGACATGAAGTGAGAGGGAACAAGGAAGAGTTGAAACCTCAAAGTAAAAGTTGGAACCTGTGTTGGTCTCCCATGCCTCTAAGCTGCCAACATTGGTGATAAAGGTCACATATGCAGGGGAAGCTGTACACTTCTATCATGGACAGAATATGCACCTGGTCCAGGAGCTAGAAGAGTTGAAGGAGGAGATGAGGGCTCCTGGAGTAGCTATAGACCCAGATGCTGTTGCAAATCAACAGGGAGAGATAGTAACTCATCAAAAAGTTTCTGAGCAACAACAGGATCTGGTGACTATACCCACCTTCCTAACATGGTTGCTGTTTCACTTCTGCCTTCCAAAGCTCATGCAGGTTCACTTAGCTCATGATAACCCACCCAGAACAACATATGAAAGGTCATTCTTTGAGAATGCATCTACTTATGCAACCCAAAATTTTCTCAGAATACAAGTGGCTGTCAGATGAGTTTGACTATTGATAACATTCTGACAAGAAGGACAGAGGAAAGGAAGCAGTGTTAAAAATCCCCATGTGTGACATGGCTAATGAGGATAGTATGACCAGAAGTCAGCTGCCAGATTACTTTTATCCTTATCCACTAATCACAAATGAGTTGTCTTGATATCCACTGGTATACCTCTCCCATCCACAGCTTCCAGAATCAATTTTAATCTAATGCAGGTGATTCTTAATTCTATCCAGGTCAGCTATCTTTGAGAAGTCCTGTACTAAATCTCCTTGTAAATAATGATGACTGTGATTCATGGAATCAAATGGATTGTCTTCTCTCGGGTGGAAGAACAGATATAGGTTAGTCATTACTTAATGTTTAGTGAAAAAAGAAGCTAAAAGTAACAAAACAGAATATAATGAGGAAGCAATAGAAGCCATGTAAAAGTGAAATTCATGAATAACAAAATGAGAAAGCTGAAGATTTTAAATAGGAAGAATACCCCTGGTCAATAACTGCTAAGTCATAGATTATCTGCAAAGCAACTATTGCTTTTATATACTTGCATGTCTAGGGGATAATGTACATGTGCTATGGATAGGCACTCTGAATGAGTGGCAAACTTAAGGCTTTGTGAATATTTGGGACCTCATGTGTTTTATATTGCTTCATGTGTTTTATGTTTGCTTTATACTTGGTTCTTTTATTCATTCAGCACATATATGAACTACTTACTTTACCTGTTTCTGAAATATTTTAAAAGTTACTTGATTCTATTCATAGTGTCTTAATTTCTATAGTAGAACTGAATAATCTTAAATAATATAGCAAAATATGTTACAAACATTGGATTTTTTTATGTGAGACAAATTATGTATTAAAGAACATTTTTCTACTAGGGAAGAAAATATTTAACAGAACACAAATATATTTAGAACTTAGACATACTAAACATAGTGATTAAGACACTGTATTATTTTAAAGATCATATTAAATAATGAGGAGGCAGAGAAGCATTTCTAGAATGGTAGAGTAAGGGTCTCTATAAAGCCACCCTTCCATAAAAACAACAACGAAAAACATTGGAAAGTGGTCAAAATCAGTATTTTCAGAACTCAGAAAATTAATCCAAAGCTTTAAGCAATCTGAGAAGTGTTTCTTCAAAAAAGTAGCTGTCTCCCAGGAGGAGAAGAAAACTTGATTGCATTCTAACTTGCCTCATTACAGTCCCCTCTGTCCAGATCTGTGTTCACCTTGACAGACAGCAGCCCTACATCCATGGCAATTGGGAAAACGAGCAGCCTAACAGCTGCTAGAGGTGAAAGAATGGCTTTGTAGCTCCCCCAAAGGCCTACCCCCAGATACCTATTTGATGTGTCCAGTATAACTGTAAATAAAACCCCAATCACAGAGATTGTCTTTATTTGACCTGACTCAAAGCTCCTTCAATGAGAAATTTTATTCCCAAAGCATTTGCTAAAAATAATTGGCCTGAAATTATTTAACATTGTAATCATACTAGGTGACAATATTATTTTTGCTAAACACAAGCCTGGCTGAAATGCTTAAAAGAAAAATGTAGAGAATGAGATGTCAACAGGGGGCTTTGGAGAGCTCTGAAATAATCTCTGGGATGTAGAAAGATATAGCTTGCTCATGTCCAGCAAAGACCTGAGAAAGCCCTAATCTCTAATCTCTGACCTACCCTGAGGCTCTTGACAGTTATGATGTGGAGGTGGAGACAGTGCTGCAGACTGCTGAAGTGCTGAAGGAGTGCTACACCACATACAGGCAGGGCCCTTTGGCAAAGGTGGAGATGTATCAGTCAAAGGCATTTATTCAGTAGCTGATGAATAACGTAACTGAGCAGAGATCAGAAGCTGCACATGACAATGCAGACTTTACAGAATGAGTAAATAAAAAATACATAATGACAGTTAAACACTTAACAATAAATTTAAGCCTTGTCTGGATGCAGTTTGTCTGTTTTTCTTAAGTGAAAGAAAGGATGATAATATCTTTAATGACTCCAAAAAAATTTCATTGTAAAATTGTCAAACACTCAATAATTCATGCAAGAAATTATTTCAATTTCTTAATTTAAGGATATTTGGAAGATTAGTATGCTAATCTTTATTAATATTATTTGCTGTATTTAGACTAAGGTAAAAATAAAGAGGCATGGCTTAGTTAATTAGGGTTTTTTAGAGACATGTTTAAATCTTGTATAAGATCCTCACAGACTATATTATACAGAATATATTAATATACTATATTTTGTTTTTTGTTTTCCTGAATGCCTTATAACTACAAAACAATAAATCAGACTCTACAATAGATACACCATTTATATGTGGGCTGATACCTTGGGAGAAAGAAAATCTTTTAGCTTGTTATTGTATCACCAACCCCTGTGTTTTAGTATTACGAAGATCACACCAGAATAATGGTTTGTCTACTTTGCCAATTTGAGTAAAGATGTTGTAATAAAAGTGAGAGCAAAATAATCTCACGTGTGTCTTAAATGTTCTTACTGGAGTAGAGAAAGACAGCACTTTCATTGCTCTTAAATTCCTTCTTTATTTTATCTGAGCATTCCGCTGTGCACATTCAAGCCCAGCAGGGAGCTTTAAAAAGAGGCAATAGAGAAGAGACTTGATAAACCAATATCTGAATAATTTAGGTGGCACTAAGGAGAACTGGGAATCATTAAGAGAGGCAATATCTAAGATCAACAACTTCAAGTGTTGAGTACTGTTAGTAAGAGATCCAATATAAAGCAATCACGAATTCCCTTATAGCCCTGCAGATTGAAACTGTGGAGCACAGCTATTGTATGAAATGCTCCAGTTGGTTTTGCTGAGAGCAAAACCTGCCTTTGCAAATGCATCCAAATTTATTCACAGGCACCTGTAAGCTGTTTAGTCTTGTTTGTTTTTGTTGTTGTTTTAATGAGAGAATCTATATTAGGACTGTCTTTCATGAAGTTTAATTGGCTGTGGTACTGGATTTATCATCATGATGTTGTTATCATTCTCCTCCTCCTCTTCATCATCATCATGCAGGTCCTGAAGACTGAATTGACTTTTACCTGCCAAAGCCTTCCTTGCTGACTTTCACCATCCCTCACTTTACAAAAAAGAGCCAAGTTTTTACATGCACAGGATTTTGAAACATGTGGGAAGTGGTACAATGTATTATGACAAATGGGTATGAGAAGCTGAGAGAAAATTATGCGGCAAACACGGAAGGACAAATGGTTTTACACCTCTCTCCTTAGGATAGTGATAACTAAAGATGCTAATGTATTTGGGCCATTGTTACCACTATTGTGCTTCACTGATTGAAAATCCCCTAAGGAAATCACATTTAAATTAGTATCTATCTGCATTAACAGCAAGGTGTGAAAACAAACAGCAAAATTAACATTTAATTTAAACTTTTTTTTTTTTTAGTCATCAAGAAAATACTCGGAAGAAATACTTCCTTTTGGTACTGAGATAAATGTAAGCAACGGTATGGAAAATCACACTTAGATTCACCACTAGATCAACAGAGAAGGGATGACTGTTCATTTCTATTCCCTAGAAAATGGTCTTGAATGCTTTCTTATATATTTGTTACAATTCCCCTGTATTTTTGACTAAGTTTCCTGGGCACTGTTTTCTTTGTGAGAAGGTATTTTACTACAGATTCAGTATTTTTAATAAAGTAGTGCTCAGTTTCCCATTCTGTTGTTCTGTCAATTTGGCCAAGTCATATTTGGTTTATTTCTCAGGGTATTTGCCCAACTTATTTAAGTTGCCAACTTCATTGTCAACTTACTGTAAGCTTTCAAAATGACTTGAGAGGCCATAGTGACCTTCACCCTTACCTCACTCTCCTTTTTTTTATTGCTAATATTGACAATTGCTGGATTCATTTTTTTCTTTCTCTATATTATTCTACAGTGTTATCAATTTAATCTTTGGAAAAAGCTTTTGGCTGAACTGATTTTATTTATTGAACATTTATTCTCTATTTCACTGAAAAAATTATTACTCTTTTCTTTCTCTACTTTCTTTGATTTACTAAAGCTTTTCTACTTTATAGAGATGATACCTTATTTCATTTAAGGTGTTACCTTTTATTTTATATATAATTGCAATTATACATATTTATATAATTATATATGACATATAATATATCATTACATTTTATACAAAATTATTATAAATTGATATAATTACACTATTAAATTTTCCTTTAATCCTTGTTTTAGCTATGCCAAACATATACTGACATACAGTTATCAATATTCAGTTTAAAATATTATCTACTTGATCTACCAGTTTTCACTGTGATTTCTTCAAGTCATAAATAATTCCTTTGTGTTATTTCCATCTAGTTGGATATTTTCTAGTTGTCAATTCCACTATGATCAGAAAATGCATCTCATGTAGCTTTCTAGTTATTTGGAAGTATGTCAATCCTTTGAAATATTTTGATGATTTCTCTATGGCATAGCATTTATTCTTTTTTGTTAAATAGTCTACTTTTACATGAAATGAGGTATATTGTATCACGTTGGTTAAATATTCCAAAAATGTATCTATATAGAGCAAGGTATTAATTTTGTTCATAACTCCTTATCATTACTTAATTGCTTTTTCTAGATATTTGGAAGTGTGTTAAAATTTCTCTCCGTGATTGTGGGTGTTTTTATTTCTTGTTTTATTTCTGTTATATTTTTCTTCATTGATAAATTATGAAGATATAATGTGTTGTATATATATAGGTAGAGTTATTTCATTGATAAATTGACTACTTTATCTTTATGAAATATACTTTTTTTTTACTGTAGTAAACTTCTGCTTAAAGTTGTCTATGTGTGTGATATGAGTATGGTTCAACCAGTTTTCTTTTAGTGTTTTCACATGAAATGGATATTAATTTAACACATTACATCATAATTACAGAAAAGGTCAAATAAAATGGAGAAATTATTATGATTATTTTCCTGTAGTTTACCTCTTTAATGAAAAAAATAGGCTAAGCTACTGTTCAAGTGTCCATGTCTTTTTGTGGCTTGATAGCTTATTTCTTTTTAACATTGAATAATATTCCATTATAAGGATGTACCACAGTTAATTTATCCATTCATCTATTGAAAGTATAGATGCTTTTAAGTTTAGATAAATTTGAATAGTTACTGTAAATATTCACGTGCAGGTTTCGTGTAGATGTAAATTTTCACCTCATTTGGGTAAGTACTAGGGAAAGTGATTGCTAGATCATATGGTAACAGTATATTTAGCTTTGTAAGGAATTGCCAGACTATCTTCCAAAGTGGCTGTAAATGTAATTTTTTCAAAATAACATTTAGAAGGTATTTTAGAATGAAGTTTTTTTATAGACAAAGATCAATGCCAGAAATTTGGGCTAAACTTATTATGAGGAGCAGTTAGCAGTGAGGGTAGGAAACTGCACAAAATCAATTCAGAACTTCCATTTCTGAACAAGAAACTTAAGTAAGAATATATGAGACCTCAGAGATGGATGAAAGACCTCTTATTTGAAGACATGGTAACCAATAAACTAAACAAATACATTAAGAAGGGGATGAGTTGTTAATAATGACTAAGACCTATTCTCCAAGTAGTGAAAATTTTATCAAGAATTGAGGCAAAATATGGCTTTTTTAATAAGCAGTTCCATCTTTGTTAGTCCTACCCTCACCCACCATGTTATCTCAAAAGAAACTTTTCCTGTGATTACCAAGAACTGCAGCCCCACCAGTATTGCAAAACAGGAAGAACATAAAATAAATACACTCTTCTAAAAAGCTGACCACAGGTTGATGTAATAATGTTAAAAGGGATCTTTTGTCATCATCACAAGTTCAAATTGGAGACGAATGGAACATTTGTCCAAATTTACTTGTTGTTACTTTAGTAAAATTTTCTAGAATACACACTTATTGTTATTTATAGTTGTTTTTTAGAAAAAAATATCAAAGTAGTTTTAAGAAATTTTAAAGCTACTCTTCTCCAGTTAAAGAAATTGAGGACTATACTCAGCCCTTATTTGTAATATAGTAAATGAGATACAGGTAAAACTATAATAATTATTTACATAGAGAAATCAAGAAGATGGCGAAATGGCTTAGACCCTGAAAGTATATTCCTTCTTTGAAAACAGAGTGCATTCCACGTGCTATAAAATTAATGTCAAAGGGGAAGCAATTCACTGACCTATTTACTGACTAAGGAAAAAAATCATTAGGCACTTGTTAAAATCAATAAAGAGGGAGGGGTTAGTTCAACTCTTCAAGTTAATTTAAATATTGGTTGTGAAAAATTCAAAAGAATATAATCTAAACTTTTGATTGAAGAACTAGAGAATAGATGGGATTTAATATGGAGAAATGACTAAATACGCACACCAAGGGAAATAATTAGAATTACCTGCACACAAATATAAATTAATCAGTACCACTCTAGAAGTAAACCAGAGGAACATTAAAGATGATTGAATGGAAATGTTTGTTGAGGGACTCCAAGAGTGAAAATGATACCCTGAGGTTCACACATAACAGTAAGTATTTCACTACTTTCAATTTAAAAATTACAACCTCTGTATTGAAGTATTTAAAGTATTTTCAAAGACAGATATGAATCCAAAGTAATTCACTAACTAACAAATAATTACTTATTCTTAAACAAATAGGCTTCTAATTAGTGAAATAATATGATTTCCAAAATATCTAAAAAGAAATCAAATACATCAAAAGGAAATGTTTTAAGATTCTTGGATGAACACTAACATTTATACCCTTGCACTAATTTTATCTGTTCTAGACATTATTATTTACTAATATTAAAAATATTATAGAGAAGTCATTTCACAACTTAAATATTTAGTATTTAATTTTGTTCATTTTTTAATTAATTGAACTTACTTTTAGGAAAGTGTTAAATTTGCCAAAAAATGGAGGCAATAATACAGAGAGTTACTATATATCCTTCACACAATTTTTCCTACTATTAACGTTTTACATTAGTATGTTATATTTGTCACCATTAGTGGACTAATATTGATTCATTATTATTATTAACTGAAATCTGTAACTTATTTAGATTTTCTTTGTTTTTACCTAATGTCCCTTTTCTGTTTCAAGAACTCATTCAGGAAGTTATATTACATTAATTTATATGTCTTCTTAGGCTCCTCTTGGTTGTGACACTTTCTCAGAGTTTCTTGTTTTTAATGTCCCTGGCACTGTTGAGAATGATTAATTATCAAGATGTATGATGCCACTCTATTGAAATTTGTCTGATGTTTTTCTCATAATTATGCTAAAATTATGGATTTTAGAGAAGAAGATCACAGAGGCAAAGTGCCGATTCCATCACATCATGTCAAAGGTACCTTCTACCAGCATGATTTGTGATTGTTGATATTGACTTTGATCATTTATCAGGTTTCTCCACTATAAAATTACTCTTCACCTGCCCATTTTCATATTATCTGCTTTGGAAAAAGTCACTATGAGCACCTACACTTAAGGAATGATGAATTACAGTTAAGTACCTACATAATTTATTTGGAGTTCAAAACACAAGATTCACTGATTGACAAATAGATTTTCAAGCTATAATAATAGCTATTTGTCAGTATGTATTTTCAGTACCCTGATTTTATAGATATCTAGGAGCTCCTAGGGTTAACCTGGTACTTCCATTTTGAAATTAAAAATTCAGAAACCTGATATGGGTCAAATGATAACCCTAGATCTTAAAAGCATGCCCTGTAAATTCAGAAGATTACATGAGATCATCTTTAAGGTCTGGTGTCTATAATTTTATGATGTTTATAAATCTGTAAGTCCTTCAAAAGCAGCATTCACTGAGAAGTTCTGGACTTTGATTAGAATATTTTAAAAATTACTGACGGTTTCAACTATACGCTGAACTATCTTATATTTTATTCTGTACATTGTTACCTGTAATTTTTCTAAAGCATATGTTTGACTATTTCACTAATCTGATTTAAAAAAACCTAGTGATTTAACACCAAACATCTAACTAATATCTAAGCAATATTTCATATAACAATATTACAATGATCCCATATAATGTTAACATACAAAGTTAATTTGTACCATTAGTATATATCCAATCACATCACGATACATTTCTTAATCTTATCTCCCCACCAAATGATAAGTTTCTGGAGAATAGGGTCCATGTGATGTGCAATTTTAAAAATAGGACACCCCTCAGAATGGTTACTTAGACATATATTAAGTAAACACTCAGTAAGTTACTTTTCCATTATTTCCTGTATATCAGTTTCAGAAAACTTGAAGAAAGTGGGGCCTACATTCAAAGACTATATAGTCTATTATAGTCTACTGATGCAATCAGAAAATACATTCCCAATATAATGTAATGATTCATATGAAAAAGGGATATAAATATATGATATAATGGACCTAGAGATTATCATAATAAGTGAAGTAAGTCAGAAGAGGTCAAATATTATATATCACTTACATATAGAATCTAAAAAGCAATAGAACTGAACTTACAAAACACAAAGACTCACAGAGACACACAGAAAACAAACTTATGGTTACCAAAAGGAAAGAGTGGGGAGAGATAAATCAGGAGTACATGCCACCATATATAAAATAGATAAACAATAAGGATTTCCTGTCTAGCACAGGGAACTATATTCAGTATCTTGTAATAATCTATAATAGAAAAGAATATATATATATACACACACACATAAGCATATATATAAGTTTATATATACATATAACTAAATCATTTTCTGTACACATGAAACACAGTGTTGCAAATCAACTATACTTCAATAAATAAATATATATATACATATGTAATTATCAAAGGAAGTCTAATCAATCTAGATTAGAAAGAGGAATATAAAGTCTTCCTAGGTTGGGAAAAGCATAACATTCATGTTAAAATAAAAGATACACAATTACTTAATATAAAATATAGATAGGAGGAGAGTAGGGTAGAGTGAACATTATGAAAATGGTAAGTTATTTAGGTCAGGAGGAGGACAAAATAGAGAGTTAAACAGGATCAGATACTTAAAAGCTCTTATACATAATGCTACGTAGCACATTATTATGGCAACTTACTGATTTGTAAGTCAGATAGTAATTTAGATAGCTCTGTGTTTTAAAGTATTATCTTTTGGTAGCTGGTTGGAAGTGATAGGTGATTTGTTAAGAAACTACTGGGGTAATTCTGTTGAGGAAATACTAGAGCCTCTCTAATAATTGTGTTACTAGAATTATACAGCCATGTCCTGGCCTTGTGACTCTGAAGTGCCTGGCACTAGATCAGTGAAGTAAATTTCACTGTGGTCCATTGATACTGAGTTTGGCCATATGACTTGCTTTGGCCAACAAAGTGTACGCAAGGAACAGTGTGCTAGTTCATGGCCAATAACACAAGAGAAGTCACACGTTTCCACTTGCTTTCAGGTATTTTGGTTATCCACCATGAGAAAACAGTGTGCTAGGAAGCTTCTGTATGCATGCTGAAGAATTTACAAGGAACAGACCTGAATCCAAATTGCAATGGAACCACGTCTAACAGATCCTAGCCAATTATCTAGGATCACGTGCAGATCCTTGAGCAAGAAATAAATGCTTTTTGTTTTAAAACACTGTATTTTTATTTTGCATTCTTTTTTGTTTGTTTTTATTGTTTTTGTCTTATATTTTGCAGTAATACAAAGGTAGAGATGGGAATACTTCATAGATATTTTGTTATGGTGTTATATTTGACAAAACATGTATTTAATTGGAAGTGGGTTATGTGGGAGGAAACAAGGACGAGTTTGGTCCTTAGATTTCTGGCTTGGAAATTTAATATAGAAAATGAGTGTTAGTAAGTGATATATACTAATAGTTATTATACTTATCCCTTCCCCTAATATCCACACTTATTCCTCATCTCTATACTCATAACGTTTATTGCCTATTTAACTCTTTTTTTCAAACTTTATTTAACCCTAAGATTTTAATATTCTTCTTGCCATCCTCCCCAAAATAAACTGGGAGTCCTTTCCACAGTGTGGTATCATTGTGGATATCTATCTAAATAATAATGGTCATAAGGTAAATGTGGGCAAGGATTATGTCTATATTGTAACTAGTTAATGCTCAATGCCTACTAGAGAGTGGACACTAAGAACATTTGATATATACATGAATAAATGAAGGAAGTATGTGCGAAAGGGAGTGAGGGAAGACAAGATGAAAAGAAGTAGGAGGCTTGAGATTAGATATTATACAACAAGAAAATCATTATGTGTATTCATAACATCAATTTGGGATTTTCTGAAACAATAAATGTATACTCATGCAAATATATATATCTACATCAATTTTCAATCACAAGTATGTTACATATACTATACAACATAAATTTTAATGATATGAAGATGAGATTTTAACTGAAATGTTTATGTTAAACACATTACATGGAAAATAAACATATTACAGAATTAAATTATAAATATGATATTATGATAAATAAAATTATCTTTAACCTGCTATTTCACTACTGAATGGCCATAAAGGAAAACTCTCAACAAGTTACTTTTGGAAAATATGTTCCTCATAATTAACTGCAGTTCATAAACAAATTTTCAAATAACCCCCAAATCATAAACTGTCTGAAGTTTTAACCTCTGATCTTCTGCTTTAGTGTGTGTGAATACATGAGTCATATAGTCAAGATACTTTATAAAGAAGCATGATTTAAAGCTCCAAAGAACTAAAATTCATAAACTACTAAGGTTGGTTATTTATTTATTTATTATTTATTATATATGGATTAAGCATCAATTATCACACTAGAAAAGATTCAAAATGCTGGGGGTATAGAGGTATCCTATGCTCAAATAACTTACATTTAGTTCACTGGGTAGGGAGTAGGAGGCAAAACTAAAATTAATAATATATAGTCAATAAAGTGCTAAAGTAAGTGTAAGACAATAAATCTTTCAGAGACTAGATGAGTGCTAGTTCAGCTAACCAAGGTATGGTAAAGGCAATTTTCTATAGTGGGTATTATCCTTAACAGAAGTATAAAACAGAAAGACATGAGCATGAATTAAGTCATTAGAAATCAGATTGTGAAAATTTCTAAAAGCCACGGATTTCTGGGAGTAAAAATAAACAAAATATATGGGAGGCAAAGATCAATATAAGGGTTACTACTTGGTAATAAAAAAAATAAAATACTGATAAAAGCTATAATACGAATAACCTTCAAAAGCATCATGTTCAGTGAAAGAAGGCATACAGATTGTATGATCCCATTTATAAACATACAGAAAACAGCAAATAATTTGAAACTACAGACAACAGAAACTACATTAGTTGTTGCTCAAAGCTGGGGATGGGAAAGGGGAATGACAGTATAAGGTTTCTATTTAGGATGACGGCAATGTTATAAAATCAGATTTTGGTGTTAGTTGTATAGCTTGGTAAATATACTAAAATTCATTAAATTGTATATTTAAAACAGAATAAATAAATAAATTAGACTGAAAATTTACACAAAATTTAAATATAGAGGCATTACTGGATAGATAAATGCAAATTACATACTCCGTTTATTCTGTAATATACATATCTTGATCCTCACCACCATGTTGGTAAACAACTGACCTGAAACAAACTACACTGGACTATAAAGCCTTTAATATTTTTTTCTTAGTCATCTCGAAAAACACAGATATTTATATCCAAATCATAAGCAATCTGTTTCTGAGGGACTACTGGCTATTTATAACAAATCATAAGTAATCAGTTAGCACTGATTATAAATAATAAATAACTATGACTATACCCAACGTATTAAATGGGAAAAATAGTAATGTGATAGTGATTAATTTGTGTGTCTGTGTGTGCATGTGTGTTTAACTATGTATATAACTATTATGAGAATCAATGTGGAAAGCATTCCTTTTTAATAACTGATCAAATCAAAGAGAAATTTTCAGATAGTGTATTATAATTAAACAGTGAAATGTGTATATAATTATGACATATTTTATATTGTAAAGTTATTTCAAATCTAAGCTTGTAATTAAATTTATATAATTTGGGTTAATATTATATAATATACTTTGTTGTAAATATACAGATACTTGTCAACATAGGATGTGGTTATGTCCTGATAAATCCATCATAAGTTGAAAATATTGTAAGTCAAAAATGCATTTAATACACCTAATCTACTGAACATCACAGCTTAGCTTAGCCTACTTTAAACGTGCTCAGAAGACTTAGACTAGCCTACAATCGGGCAAAATCATCTAACACAAAGTCCATTTTATAGTAATAAAATGTTGAACATCTCATGTAATTACTGAATACTGTACTGAAAGCGAAAAACAGAATGGCTGTATGGGTAGAGGGTGGTTGTGAGTGTATCACTTGTTTGACCTCAAGATTACGTGGCTGACGTGGAGCTATGGCCCCTGCCACTGCCCAGCATCACTCGAATGTATGCACTGCCTATTGCTAGCCCAGTGAAAGATCTAAATTCAAAATTTGAAGAACAGTTTCTATTGAATGAATATTGCTTTCATACCATCCTTAGGTTGAAAAATTGTTAGTAAACCATCATAAATTGGGGCCCATCTGTATTATGGACTGTCATGTTTAGGTAAAATCTGTCATTATATTTTCTAATTTTTTAGTGTAAAAAGACTTCTACAAATGGAAATAGGAAAAAACATTATACAACTATGAATATGCATTTAAAAATCTTTCACTGTGATTCATTTCAAAACTCATTCACCCAAATCAACTATATAGCTTAAAGTTGGAAAGATGAAGTTAGGATTCGAATTACCAAATGACAACTCAACTAAATCAATTAATAGCTTACATACCACCAACATACGAGAAATGTATTTAGCAATTTACTCATTAGTCATTAAATTTTTACTAGCTCACTCATTAAAAAAAAGACTAGTATTTCTTAAAATATTCAGAGTATGAGTTCATTACACTGCTAATCTCTTTTGGTAATATGTTAATGCATTTATTGAATAAATATTATATGAGCACTGTTAGGCACACCTATATCTTAGTAAGCTTGTTTGTCATTACAGTTTGTTCAGATTTTGCCAAAAGGTGATGTAATTAGCCATATAGTTCTATGAGTTTGTACAGAGTTGCATAACTACCTCCAAAATTAAGATACAGAACATTTCATCACCCTAAACAATGCCTTCATGCTTCTTAGTATTCAATCAATTCCATCTGTCCCCAGTCCTATTCTGATTTCATTCACTCTTTCTGTAAGTCTGGTTGTTAGAACTAAAGTTGAAAGTATCATTAGAATCAAATATTTCTTCTCTGGGCTTAGGAATGACAACTGAGACTCAAAGAGGTACCTTATTCAAATAAAAGAAAAATAACTGCCACTTGTAAAATAAGTCCTTATAATAGCGTCACAATCAACTGTTAAACATTATTCAACTATATCTACCTATTGATCATAAAAGACTATACAATTCAGAACAGGTCAACTAAAAATATAAAAATTCATTTTTGAAGTGTGACTTGAGATGGAATAGTAGATCTTTATGATGCCCCCTTCTCCTTTATTTGAGCTGGATTTCTTGGGTTTCTGTTCTTTGCACAAGCTAATAATACTTTCCTGACTTCATCTTCCCTCTCTAGAAATATTTTAGTTGGATTTTTCTCTACAGTCTGGCTATTAAAATTGGTATTTCTTAGGTATATAATTCAGAACGTTTTTTCTTTGGACTTGATATCCACTCCTTGGCTTCATTTGATATCCATGCATCATGACAATATAAATAACATAATTCTAAGATATAAATACCCAATCAAAGAATTTTTTTGTGTATTTAAAACATATATGAAACAGTTTACTAAAAGATATAGTTAGATATTGAGCAGGAATCTCAAATACAACATGTCCAAAAATAAACTCACTTTCTCCCTTCCACTTACTTCCTCACGTGTTCCCAGCCTCAGTGAGTGAGGCTGAACTATGCTCAGCTTCTTTATCCAGACACCTGGAGTTTGCATTTGATTATTTTTTTGTCCCTGAAACCAGCTTCACTCAGTTACCATGCCATGGTTTGTTAACTCTTTCTCCTACATGTCTCTACTTCCTCAGTTTTCCTCTTTCCTACAATAACTGTCTTTAGTCTATGACACTCCATACTTTGCTCTTACATCAGCGTCATCCTAAATGGCTTCCTGCATATCCCCATTCCATCTATTACCACATTAGAATTTAGTGATTTCTCAGAAATGACATTTTATTCATGCCACTCATCTACTGATTATCCACTGCCCTAGGAAAATCCAGGCTGTCATATCTAGAGTTTGTGTCCCATCACCAGTCATTCCTGTAGCTTCAGAAATTACTTTCAGTAATTACCCTTCACCTTCTATATTTAAACTTTACCAAGAACCTCACCTGTTTGCCTTCACTTACATTGTATTTTCTGCCTGGGGCAATAATTTCTTATGTGCCAAGCTAATTTCTATTCTCTTTTTTAAAAAGAAGATTTAATATCATCTTCTTAATAAAACTTTGCCTTATCCCCCTACACAGGAGACAAAGTTTTCTTCTTTTTCTTTCCCCCAGTATCTTCTTGTCTTAGTTTTCTATTCCTGTTATAACGCACTAGCAAAAATTCAGCGGCTTAAAACCTCACATATTATTACCATGTAGTTCTGTAGAAGTCCAACGCGAGTCTCATAAGGTTCCTTTTTTGGAGGCTCTAGGGTGGAATTCACTTTCTTGCCTTTTCTAACTTTCAGAGGCTGCCTCCTTCCTTGCCTCATGAAGCTCTTTACCCATATTCAAATCAGCAACATCACATCTCTCTGACTCTTCTTCCACAGTTAATGTCTCTTTTTGCCCATAGCTAGGAAAGAATTTCTGATTTTAAGAATTGATATGTTAGATTGGTCCTACCTACATAACTTAGAATGTTCTACCTACCACAATATAGTTAATCACATCTACACACAAGGTAAGATATTTGAAAGTTTCAGGGATTAAGACATCAGAGCTAAGTCATTATGACAAAGACAACTTTGGAGAGTCATTATCCTACCCACCACAGTTCCCATTTTATCTTTTCTTCCACTTTCTATGTATGTAACAGCACTGCAATTTTTACTGAATGCCTGTTTTCTTGGATTAATCTATGAAGTATAATGTTTCAACTTTATTTCCTACTGTCTAGACAATTGAGAGTTCCTCTTAAATATCTGTTAATCCAAGCAGTGGCTCCCTAGCACCTGGATCAAACTGAAATTGAGACTATAAAAATATTGTGGAATGTAATAAAAGTTATTCTATAATATTTGTAGTTATGAAACACATCTCTTCTATTTTTTGCCTAGGAACTCCCATTCCTTCTTTAGAACAGAATCCGTAGGGAAAGAACAATCATTGTAGGCAGCTGGTATTATTTGAGTTATTCCCCTACGTGAGTTAGTGACTAGCAGGTTTATGGAGTTTCTTCTTCCCAACAAGCAATATCCAATTTCTATTTAATATAAATTAATTCCATATCCTTCCAAAATATATTTTAAAATTTTTCAGATATTATGATTGCATTTTCAAAAAATGTTTCATATATCATCATGGATAATTTCATGGAAAATGAGAAACAAGACAATCATCAATGGTTTCTTGCATAGTTCTTCCTCTAACCTGAAATAAATTCTGCTTTCTTTTATTCTTATGAGGCATGTTGGTTACTATTTTCATTTTTTAAAATAAAATACATATCAAGTATTGTATAGATTTGCTCATCTTTGATCTGTTCGTCCTAAGATACATTACTCATCTTTCTTCTGTTAGGCTCTGTTTCATAGAGTATACTGTTGGCCTCAGCCTTCCCCGTCCACCCACATGTGTAGTCACAGGTTGAATTTGGACAACGAGCGATAACTGGAATAAAACTGGACAGCAAGGCCTGAAGAAGCGAAAAGCCAAGGTACATTTCTCACACTTTCTACTTTGAACAGTATCTATCTCCAGCAATGGATATATCTCTTCCACGATTCTAGATTCCATCATGTACTTGCCTCCTTTTTTATTTTTCTTTTTTTGCCCTCAGATTTATGCTTTATTCAGAAACTCTTGTTTGATTTTTCATCATTTTAACTAAATTCATGAATTTTCTTTCTTTGAACAAGTCATACTTTTTTTGTTGTTTTCTATTTCAAACTGTAACTTATACACTTGTTTCATGTGCACATATTTAAAACATAAGGTAGTTTCTTTGGCACACATTTAAAACAGTTCTGACTAATATGCAGCAACCTATTCTAACAATAAAGTATTTTAAAATATATTTTTCTTGGAGGGGATATTTGGACAACATAAAATGTTAGACACATAGATGAAAATAATCAAATATGTCCTTAAAACATCAAGCATACTAATTTATGTGTACATGCTCTAAATACACTTTAAAATATATATTTACTCTGAGATATTTTTATTTATTCTCTCATTCATGTAATGTTTTTAGTTAAAATTCCTAATATGCATCTCTGACATTTGTGGTTTTGTCATCATTAGAGATTCTTTGGAGTTGAGAAATATGATGATTTTCTACAGTACATCATATTCATGTCGGGATAATTATTTGAGATAGATTTTTTTTTTGGAAAATAAGAATTTAATCCCACAAGCAGACATTTGCATAAAATTTTGGCAGATACCCTTCCACTTGTTCTGGTGGTATTTAACTATACTTTAAGCATATTTGTATTGCTTTCAGTAATGATTGGTAATAAAACTCAATTCCTGCAATTTCATGTTCATATTATTTTGAATAACTACTGAATTTGTTATAAATCAGCACCTTTTAAAATAAAATCAATTCTAAGTGTTTTGTATAATCAATCAATGCTAGAAATGACTGAGATCTAAAACGTCTATTGCACCTCCCTCGAATAGAACTTCACTGTTTTCAATGCATTAATTTTGAGAGCACTTTATATTATAAGAAACTTTATAAGGACTCTTGTCTGAGGAATATTTTTTGAGATAGCATCATATTAGTATTCAGGCATATGTCAGGAGTAGACCTACCCATTGTCTATGTACTTACTATCTTAATAGGCAACACATACTTTAAATTGCCTTAATAATTAATAATTATATCATTAATAATATAACTAAATTATATTTATTTAATAATAATAATTAATAAATATATTATTAATGCAATTTAAAGCATGTATTAAAAACTTGCCCATTTAGCAAAGTAAGAAAGAAGCAAGTATTGCTTGATATTCACAAAAAATAAGTTACTTATTAAAATAAAGCTTGCTTATTTTAAAATATTTGTCAGGGAGAAAGAATGGGAAAAATATATGATAACAAAATACATGATGGCTGTTACATAAGGAAAATAATATTGTAATATATGATAGGTTTGCAACAGATGCCATTCCATTGCTTTATTTCTCCTGAGAGAATTTACTTAACAATCACTGAAGAGGATAGTTCTATGTATCATGTGATCAACCTTACTCTCCTAGTCATGATAATTGAATAAGCAGATTCAATCTTCAATCAGATTGTATCTTCTAAGTATTTGAAACTGGAACAGAGAGACTGAGCCAGTTTATTGATGAACAGAAAACAAACTGTCCTATGAAATGTATCTAATTACTAATAAGCATGATGATAGATGTAGTTAAGATTCTATGGATGGGAATTCTGGAAGGGTCTTGGTTTCCTCACTTGATTACTAGGTCAGTGTTTCCTTGGATCTGTGAAGTATATCTTCTTATAATAAACTCAAGGTAGCTTTAATGACTTTCCAATCACTGGCATTAATTTTTCTTTAAAAAATTCAGAGAGCTGAAATAATTAATTGGATAAAAATCCATGATCTGGCCACCTCTGCTTTATAAGATCTACTGTTTCATTTTTCTGCTGTGAATATAAATATATCCACCACCAAAAATTTTATATATACTTTTATTTGAAAAGATAAAAGTCATCTATAAGCCAGCTACATATTAAACACTGTGCTATAAAAAGTGAAATATTATATTATTGAATAATTTTGTTCTCACTTCTTAGATTTTATTCTTTGCTTTCATGTCTCTTTACTTATCTATTCTGTATATCTAGCTATAGAATCATGTTGTTTCTTTTCCTAATACAATTTCCTTTTATGGCCATAAATTTGAGTGCATTTGTTTACTGTATCATTGTACCATGTTTTCTAACATCTTATTTTATTTCATATATATGTGTATACACACACATAACCATGCACAAATATCCATCAATTTAACAAGCATCTGCTATGTTCAAATATCATTCTGATCCATATATACTGTCCAATTTGGTGTCTACCAGGCATAGGCATATAAGGCAATTCAAGCACTTTGAATGTGGTCGGTGGAATTGACATGTTTTGTATGAGCAAAATAAACAACAGATTTAATTCTTAGATTACAGTTAGGAAACATTTTAAAATATTTTGCTGATATTTTATGTTGATTACATGTTGAAACTATAATATTTTGGATGAAGTTAAGCAAAATACATTATTAAAATTAAGTCAGCTTTTTTTGGACCTTACTTAATGTGATTCCTTTAAAAGTGTAAAATTATATATTTGGCTTACATTTGCAATTCATGTTTTATTTCTGTTGGCCAACACTTCTAGATAATAGAGTTGAAAGACATGTTCACTTTCAAAGAATGTACAGACTAGTATGCAGTAATAATCCACATAATAAAAATAATTTAATGTAAGCATTATATATTATATATAATATAATGTATTTTATATATTTCACAGTAAAAATTGAATTTGTGTTGAAATCTGAAGACTAGATAGGAGTTTAAAAGCTAGAAAAAAATTTATGCCACATGTGATAGCAAACTGGTATTTTAAAAGATGTATACAGAACGGTATGAATAAGAGCAGGTTAGAGGCATGTAACTAGGTAAGTGAAACACTGCATGTATATCTAGGGAATGGTCAGCCTTTTAGATATGTTCGGTGATAGTCCTAGGTGACTATCTCCACAAAGATTTGAAAAATATTCTTAGTCAGTATCTCTAAACAGAATTGTATTTTATTTTAAAATTGACTCCAGTGAATAAATCAAATTTGTTTAAATATTTGGAAAAAGTATGCAATCTATTTTTTATTTATAAATTTACTTGTTATTTCTCAATGTTATTATATTTCTTGAGAGGATAAAAACTTGGGTATTAACTGTGTATGTATGACACATACATTAATCATAGTTACTTGGGAATTCCGTAATTTTCATCTACCTTTGATTTTTAAGAGCATTAAATTTTGAACCTGAATGGCTAAAGAAAAAGAAAATAACACTGCTAGAAATTTCATGATTCTATTTTACCTCATTATGTCTTGTAGAGTCTCCTACTGTTTATAAAATTGAAAAATCATGCTGAGCTGAATGTCCAATGACCTGAATAAAATCGATTTTAACGTTGTATATCCCTCATCTTAACTTAGTCATTGACAGTAACCAAAAAGAAAGTTAGGGCAGTCAATATCTCTTTATGTACTACATGTGTAACTACTGTTTGTTTATGCTGTGAATTTACTTTGACACGAGGAACAAAACTGATAGAATTAGAGATCAGGACCATCATTCCCAAAACAAAGATTAAGTCAATTATAAATCCTCTCATTAAAACAGTGATCAAAATGACAGCTAAAATTTAAGAATAAAGTAAATTTTAGATTAACTACATATTTTAGATTACAGAATTTTATTATTTAAATTTGAAGGAGATGGTAAAATACAGATGTATTATACAAAGTTCATACAAATGTATTATTAAATATTCACATGTTATTTCAAAAATACTTCAGTAAGAATGAGAGATATCAGAGATGGCATAACATATCAAGCTAGAGAAAGTAATTTTAGCTCTTACCTGTTCACTTCAAATATATGTTGAAAATGTAGAAAAAATTTATTCTACCAAGTAAATATAATAACATGAGGTCAAGTTAAAAACAGTAGGAACGGGGAAAAAATTTTGCTTTATTTTATTTATCAGTCACAATTTGAATGGAATTATAATTGCTATAAGGTTTACTACTACATTAATGTATCTTGTCTTGAATAATTTTATATGAATTTATGAAAATATTCTGACTTCCATTTGCAGAATCTAAGGGCAGGATTTTATTTTTAAACCAAAGTTCAAAAAGCCTGTTCTCTTGATGCTATTATAATGATACTTGTTTTCTTGACTCAGTTTTTTAATTAAACCCTCCTGCTGTTTGGAAACCATTGTTTGGGAATTCTGTTTTGCACCAGGAAGAGAAAAAGTACTGCAACATTTTCAGTCCTTCAGAAGATGGTCTACTGGGAAGTTAGATCCAGTGTCCCAGAAGGTATTAAATATAAAAGTAGCTTGGCACTGATTCACCTTAGCATAACTGCTAGAAAATTAGTTCACATTAAGCTGCATTTAAGTCATTTAGTGTAGTAATACTCTTCTCTTAAAACATCTCTAAAAATATGCTGAATATAAACATAATATCCACATATCCAACTGTCCCAAGGAGATTTTGATTAATTTCTTATCCCATGAGTATAATCAAACTAGAAATGACTGTTTGAAAAGAACTAACTGCAAAACATTTTGAAGCTTGTTTTTGATATCATTGCTTGTTTTAACAATATTTACAGGGGAATTAACAAAAGTATAAGCTTAGGAAATCATTATTAATCTCAAAGCATGTTTGTTTTTACAGGTGTCTCAAAGCATGTTTGTTTTCACTTACCAAAAGGACAGAATTACTTTTCAGAATAGCCTCATTGTCCTTCATAATAGATACAAGAATAATTAGTGTGGGTATCTGATGAGCAATTAAGTGGAAAATACTTGAAAAATTCAAAAATGTGGCACAAAATGTAGTTATTATTCAACTACATGAGCATACTGTTACATGGTCATTGCTTATTCATGCATGCTATGAACCAATCCAAGCCCACTGATTATTAGTGGAATAAAAGATTGCTTTTCTCACTTTATCAGAGATAAATATTATTACATTTTGAAAAATTAAAATAATACTATTAAAAGCTAAAAAAAATTTCCAGGGATTGATTTCAAGTGTAATCCTTTCATTTCAAACTGTGACAAATAGAATTTGTCCAAAGTAGAATGTATTTGTAGAAGCAGAGAGATATTTACTACTCTTATAAATGATATTAAACAACATTAAGTAATAAATGTCTACCAGTCCAGGTGTCCAATTTATTTTTGTTTAATTCTTAATTTTAACTTCTTTTGTGGGGGGTAACTAGGTTTGTTTATTTATTGACTTATTTATTTAGTGAAGTTACTGGGGACTGAACACAGGATCTATGCATGCTAAGGATTTGCTCTACCACTGAGCTATACCATCCCCCCACCATTTTCTTAATATCCCTCAGTAGCCTACCTTTTCTAGGGTGAGGGGTGGAAGTTATATTATAGATAGTGTTTTAAATAATAGATCCCTGTTTTGTTATTTATTCTAGTGAGGTGACATATGCAAATGATATAAAGAACTAATAGTGTCACAGATGTTATGAACTCAGTGGGATGATTTTTCTGTGCCAGGATCTGAATTTATAAGCTATCACTGAGTGCTGATATACAGAGGCCAATGCTGTTTAAAGAATGTATTATTTGCATTTTCCTACAGAAGGAAGCATGCCATTCCACATTTGGCCACATGGGAAACACCAGGTTTCAGTGAGGAGGCAGAAGTCAGAAGTGAGGCGAAAGTGTGAGCTAGGGCCTTGACTGGAGTTTCTGCAGGAAAAGGCAACGGCAGAGTATATAGCGTAGGACTGGCTAGTTGGAATAATTCCAGCCAGCACTGGGCTACAGGGGCGGTCTCTAGGACCTGACCCTGGAATGATTTAGGGCAGGGGAAACACTGACTTTGTGTGTAAAAATGAGATAAGAAGGTGGATGTGGCATTGCCTAGAATCAGCAGGTCCTCACAGGAAACGCCAGTTCCAGGCAAGCTGTCTTGCAGCAGAGAGGTAAACACTTTGACTGATAGTTTGGTCCTATGATTAATGGAGACCAAAAGACACACACAGATTCTAAGAAAACACAATTAGAAAAACAATAAATGTGACAATATTAAGTACAGAAATGGCATATTTTTGTGCACAAAATTCTCTGTATGCTCTAGTCTAGCTATTACTTAAAACAACCAGTTGCCTAGCCATTTCTTAAAACATCCAGCCAGGCAGCTAAACAATATGACAAACTAAACGATTAAACAGTGTGCTTACCTATAGGATTTTCCAGTCCAATTTACAGTGGCCTAAGGAGGGAACTGAGTAAAACTATTTGCTGGAGACACTTTTACTTGGAAAAAATCTGACTGAATTTCAAATCTAAGCTCTGACAAAAGCTAGCCACATGTCAGGGCAATTTAGGGAATCTGTTTTCCTCCTCTCTAAAACTGGTAATGTTAATAATAGTAATAGTAATAGTAATAGTTAAACATAGTTATTGAAAGAATTAAATGTCATGAATTTTAAACAATGCTTAGATTTACGCTTTGCTTAAAGTAGGCAGAACTCCCGTCCTAAACAGAACTCCCACAGCATGTGGTGAGAGAAGGTACTGCTGTTCCTCACATCCTACCTTTAGGCAGGTGTTTTATTGACAGGGTGGTTTTATTTGTTTTGAGCTAGAACTTGGAAATTATTAAGAGAACTTTCTATTACCTGAAAGTATGTAAATTTAACCACACCAGAGAAAGAAGTATAAATTCTATTGAATATAAAGCTTGACACGTTAAAATAAATCAATTTAACTTAAAAGACAGCTTTATAAAATTATGATATTAATATTTCCAAATTGTTAAAAACAAAAGAAGACATTACCCAATCTGTTTATCTGTAGATATGTATCACTCAAAAGTGTCAATCAGGGCATGAAATATATCCAGTTACAAAAGATGATACAGTATTGTGAAAAAATAAAGCTTATTATTTTCTTGCATTATTGTTTAAAATAGGAAATTAAAATTTGCCTCTTTTAACTGTAAAAAGAACATCATAATGAATTTGTAATTTATTAAATGATACCTAATACTTCAGTCCTTGGTATTAAGAACCTAACTACTGAAGCTCAAAAGAACTATAAATTTGCCTCAAAAGACAATACAAAATTTAAAGTTACTTGTTAATTTGAATTTCTCATTTTACTAAATAATGTAAGGGAAAGTGAGCCATTGTAACTAGGATATCTGAATTACATTAAGTGCTGGTACAATATATGGCCATGGAAGGCACTCAGAAATGATTTGAGACTATTTCAAATTCATATATATATATATATATATATATATTTATATATATGTTAAATGATACTATGTCCAAGACATTGTATTAGACAGTATGGAGTACATGAAGAGGAAGAAATAAATTGCTTGTTATCAAGGAGTATATCCAAGGAGGGCATAAGCATTGTTTGTTCTTCTTTAACCTTTCAATCAATAAATAGACATTCTTAGAGAACAAATACAGTAAGTTTCAACTGATAGAAGATGTACTAAAGAAGTCCTGAGATTCTTGAGACAATTAGGGAAAAATTCTTCCTTCAATGTAAGTGATGAATGGAGAAGGAAAAGAGACTGAATAAAAACATGCTTTAAACCTAAATTTAAAATGCATTACTTAAACAACAATAAACCTGATCATTGTTGAAACTTTCCATTTAGGTCATGCATCTTGTTCTCTTTTAAGCAAGCATTCTATTACTTTTTTCCCCTACATCAAACATAGTTAATAATAGTCTGTAACATATGGATAGTTAATTGGGCCAAATGGTGGTAGCAGTGATAAGCTTAACAGAATACTGTGTGATTATAAAACAGTTTTAGACTTGATTTAGCATTTTGTTTCCTGACTTGTGAGTAGGGTAAAAAAAGGTGCATTTAATATTTTTTAACAAATAAAAGCTAGAGCAGATTATTTTCATCTTCCTAAGTTTTAATTTTTTTCATAAAGTTATTGAATTTTTGGTGGTTTCTGACTTCAAGACTCTAAGAATAAAGATTTAGAATCAATGGAAATGTCAGGACTTATGACAATGCAATTAACTATAAAATTGTTAACTCACCTTTGGTTTCAAAACAATGCTTTAATATGAGATTTTATCATTGTTCTTTATGTAGTAAATACTATTGTTTTACCTACTACTATCACTTCGTGAACTTTTTCATTAATATCAGAATGTCATATTATATTGCCAATACAAATATATTTGCTATGTTTTTGAATTTCCTCAGCAAAATGTGATAAAGAACAGAAACTCAGTTTCCAATTATTGATACCAAGAATGCTAAAATGTATCTGGTGTTTGAATGCAGTTCCCAGGAAGGTATAATCACAACACATGTGCATTCTGAAATGCTTTGCACTCAAGCTTTGATAATAATCTCTAAGGCATAAAACAGTCACTCTCACCTAGGATATCACTGGCATTAAACGAAACTTTCACTCAACTAGCAGCACATTTTGCAAAATCTATATTGCTCATAAAACATGATATAAATTTATATTACAAAGCAATGCAGAATTTGAAATTAGTTATTCAGATCTACTTTTTATTAAAAAATTATATGTAAATAACATAGAAAACTTTAAAATGTGTTTGTAAATATTGACATAATTTCTCAATATTTTCAAGTGTTTATTGGCCTTATCAATGGTTAAGGTTTTGACAGGCTTGATTACAAGCATGTATTTTACCACTTGCAAACTGAGGTATTAATATTTTTTGTGGTTTGGAGGTTTTAAATTTTTAATTATTGTTTTGCCATGTATACCTATATTTTAAAATGCTGAAATATTTTTAACTGTGAGTTGTTACTTATGTCAAGATGATTAAATGTCTTCATTATTTGACAAGTTAAGTATTTCAATAATCTTCCAACATGCTATCAAAAATCTTCATTTACTATATAAAATGTATCCAAATTCAAAATAAATAAATCCAAATTGTGGCTTTTAAAAAATGACTTAATTGTTAAAGGCTTTTTCAATGTGAACTAACTGAGACTATCAATATGAACTAGACATTTAAAGATATTCAGCTAATTTTAATCTTTTTTTCCAAATAATTTTTGTTTTTAAATAAAAACTTCAGCTTTTAACTTTTATCAAAGACAAGAGCATAAAAGAGAACACTTGGTCATTCAGAATGTAGAGTAAGAATTAAAACTGGTAAAAATAGCTTTATGATATTTCTCTTGACATCTTAAATGTTATTTTAATTTGGTCATCACAATTAATGTAAAATAAATTTAAATTAATAATAATAATACTGGAGAGAAAATTTTCAGTTTGATTTTTAAATTTATTTAGGGCCCTGGATGGAAAACTGGGTAATAATTATTGAGTGCCTTCCAAACCCTCAGATCTAGTTGTAAATATCTTGATATAAATACATAGCTTCAGAATTGACCACTCACATAAGTTTCAGAATGCCTGATTGATATATCTCCTCATTTTATTTATAGGGTTCTAAAATTAGTATTTCCAAATCTGAATTCTTTATTCAGTGCTGCTAAACCTATTTTCCTCCTAGTTGTCAATATCTCCAAAAATGATCATGATTTACTCAACATTTAATCAATACTTGATTATACCCATTCCCTTTTGCCACATGAATAAGGCATCCGTAAATCTTCTCTTCTTTTCAAATTATAATGCACTTAACTCTATTAATTTATTTTTTTAATAATCTAGTCAAAGACACAATCATGATTCACCTAACAATGGCAATAGTTACTGATTCCTTTCCACATTTGCTCATCCAAAAATCATTCCCTTCATGAAAACCAGAGTAGTCTCTCTATAACTTTAGAGATCATAGGGTTCATATGAGTCCTCACTATCCAAACAAAATTTAAAACCCTAATTTGGCTTAGGATGACCCTCATTATATCACTTCTTTAAAAATCTATTCTTATTTATTATCAGTGCTTAGTGAGAATAAAATGTGGGAGGTAAAGGGTAGAATTATGAGACAACTAGGAAAGGGATTATAATAATCATTGTGAGAGATGATAGTGAACTGAACTAAGATGATAGCAGTGAAGGTGGTGAAAAATGGTCATATTCTTATACTGTGAAAGAAGTGCCAACAGGTTTCCCTAGTTGATTGGAATTAAGGTAAGAAATAATAAAAGATATCAAGAATGACTTACAAATTTCTTCCAGAAAAAAATGGGTTTGCAATTTGCTGACATGGGCAAAATTATAGCAGAACCTAAACTGAAGGTAGTGTTGCAAAGATTAGGCGTTTCTTTTAACACATAATTTTGAGAAGCCTATCCAACATCCAAATGTAGATGTCAAAGAGCCATTTGAATAAATGAGCTTCTAGTTCAAAGAAGAGATGTATAATGTAAAGATGAGAGTTGTCTACATAGAAATGGTATTGAAAATGAGATAGATCACCAAAAATCAGTTGTTATGGACTGAATGTGTCTCCTCAAAATTCACCTGATGAAATCTTAACCCTCCAAAGTAACAGTATTAGCAAGCGGGGCTGGTGGGAGGTTCTTAGATCATGAGGATGGAGCCTCCATAAATGGGACTAATGCTCTTATGAAAAGGGACCCAGAAAGTTCTCGTCCTCCCTCCCCCACCTCATGTGATGACACAAGAAGTCAGCAGTCTGCAACCTGGAAGAGGGCTCTCACCAGAACCTGACCATGCTTGGGCTATAAGAAATCTGCATTCAAAACACAGCTCTACTAAATATTACCTTCATAAAATTGATCAAATCCTGATTTCTCCCTTTTTTAGTGTCCTGAAGCATAACAACTATGTAATATTCATCTTATAGACTGAAACAAACATAATATCACTTTTCAATCAACAGTATGGTTTACTAAAACTGAAATGTGTCAGCATATCAAAGATAAAATTTAATGAATACATTTTAGGGGAATATATAAAAAAATTATTCATCATTACAAACTACTGCCTACTTAGAAACATACTATTTACCCAACTTTAGAAAATATTATAAATAATATGTATGTGTTATATGCATATATATGTATTATATGTATATAACCATGTTATAAGACTATTTTAACTTTTCCACCTGAGTATAGAGTTGATGGTCACCATTTTTTTTAAGTCAATAAGTAGGTGAGTAATGGAATAATTGAATACAAATAAGCTTGACAAGTTCCATGATGGCAGTTTCAAATTATGGGAAAAAAGAGAACTTCATTTGCCTATTAATATATTTTCTCTCTCTGGATTCATATGACATGTTCCAATACATTTTGGAACTTCATTTAGAAATGGAAAATTACCCTGTACCATCCAGCAGCTTCTGTAAATCACACATATCAGAAATATCAATGGGTATATACAGTTTATAAAATTGACTGTGAAAATGTGACCTGGCTTCTACCCCATCTCAAAGCGAGACTAATACTAGTAGCAACTTCATGTTCAAAAAGTCATAGTTAGGTTTCTATGGGCATATATTATATTGTATCATGTCATACCATATCATATCATCACATAATGAGCCCTCAATAACTGTTAACTACTACTACTATTTCTTTTTATTATTGTGGCTCTAGTTCCTTTGTGGCTTACAGAAACAAATAGGAAGTGGGTGGGTAGGTGGTTATTTCACTGCAACTGTGGAAGGCTAGTAGTCTTTAAAAATACATGTATCATCACTGTGATGTAAATGATAATTTTATAAGCCTGTATCACTTAAGCACAACATATTATACTGTTATTCTTGATGTTAATACACACTCCTGCCTTTCCCTAGTTTACTACCTTCCCTCTACCTACCCTTCAACTATCTTTTTCCTTCCTGTCACTTCTCTGAAGACAGCATGGTTTTCATCAAAGGACTGACTAGAATCTTCTCAAGGATAAAATTAAATTCTAATTTCCTAATAGAGGATTTAAGGGCTCAGAAAATATTTGTTTAATAAGTGAATTTAGCTCCATATTTTAAGGGCATATTGCATACATTTCATTCAAATGAGCTGAGGAGGAGACAAGGATCTATTTGGGAATTAGTTCTTGATGATGTAAGGATACTGAATGGTATTTATTACATACTGTAGGTGGAATAAGGGTGTGGAGAAGCACAGCTAGGGAGGAAAAATAAAATAATTTAAAAAAAGACAAACAGTGGCCCCATAACATCTTAATGAAAACACGTGTAAGAGCAACAGGTTCCAAAATTCTAGGCTTTCTGATTCAAGAAGGTGGCACTGATCTGCAATTTACAGAAGAGCAACAATGAAAGTCTTTCTTTCTCTTTCTCTCTTTCTCTCTCTCTCTCTCTTCCTTCCTTTCTTTCTTTTTTTTCTTTTCTTTTTTCTTAAATTGGGAATGTCAGTTCTCTGTGAGGTAAGGTAATTAATAAGTACGCTTGAGAAAAAAGGATCACAATCATGCATCAAGAAAGCAGATTTAGTTATTCTGGTTTATCCAGAGGTCCCTGGGTCCAGAATGGGGACTCAATGTGAACCAAACTCAATGTGAAACAGAGCTGGTTTGAAGTGACAAATATCAGACAAGACACAGGCATTGGCAAGGAGGCAAAAGTTAATCCCTGGCAAATCTATCCTTAGAAGTTTGAATTTCATCCACTTACAAGGTCTTTTCTTTGGTCCCCAATACTGTAGTAGCACAATACCACATTGAAATTCCTCCTTAGTATCAAGAATTGTGAATAGTGTAGGATTTCATCTACTTGTAAGTTTACAACCTAGCTAGTTACTGCTTCATGGATACCAGCAGAAGTCACAAGACTCCTGAGTCAGAGATAAAGGACTTTACTACTCATGGTAAAAGCAACAGTCAGAGCTTCTTATTTGTTTGTGTCAGTTCCCCTTTCCCCCAACCCCCACAGGGCTCAATCAAAGGGCCTGTGAAGAATGCCTCCACAGGCAGTGGGTTACACTACAGGAAAGGACCACTGCACTGAGGGATTCCCGATTTTACACTGAGGTAGAACCAAGCTTGCTATCTGTGGAGGGGAAGACATGACCCCATCCCTAAAGGTTGCTTATTACAAACATAACACTGAAAAATGGTCCAGTTAATGAGCAGTAAAGGCTCTGCATTCTTGGCAGAGTCAGCAAAAACCTGCAGGAAATTTGAGTCTATGGGGAACTGCCTCTACAGACACTGAACAGCTATTGATGTAGCCTGTCAGGCGCAGTGCCAACTCAAGCCAAGACAAAGAAAGCTAAGATTGACTGAAAGAAGTGCAGACTGACAAAGATTAGGTTTGAATCTCCTTTAATTACCATTGAGAGGAAGAAAAATGATTGTACTCTCAAGCTATTTCACTATATAAATAATGAGGGAGACAGTAGGTATGGCATCTTATTCATATATGTCATTTGCTATTAACATACTTGGGAAACCAAGAAAAATACACTATATTCAAAATTCTTAGTCTCTGTATAGAGATATAAACATTTAAAAAATATTATAAATCTTCCTCAGATGCTTTTTTAACTTTGTTTCAAAGGCACTTTTGGAAAACCTGGGAATTAACTTCCACATAGCAGATCAAAACCTAAAATGCAATTTAGAAGCATTTCAAAATGACTAATAGCTTTTTCATACTATAACAGAATATCTGAAAGCATTTAGTCCAACATATTTTTGTAATACTATTCACTAGTAAAAAAATGCCAGTAAGTTCTTTTTAGAGAAATACTGAAATTTTATGCAAATAAATTAGCATTCCATGCTCTGTACTTAATTGTCAGGATCAACTTTTAAACAAGTTTCTAAACTGGTCAATCTAACTTCTCTAATTTAAAGTTAATTTAAATTTAAAACATAAACTGTTCCACAAATAAGAACTGAGAAGTAGTAAGCTTTTCCTTACTATTCTCACATAAAAAGAAGCAGAAAATGTAAGAAACTGAATACGACACTGTTTAAACAGAACCATTACATTGTTAAATTTTTATGGTGAACAAAATATTTATAATAAGCATTATGAAGAAATGTTTAAATTTTGATTTTGGATTTAATTTTTTAAAATATTTATCTTTTTTGGATGAAACCCAGCAGATAAGCTAAATGTTTATTATTAGCCATATGATGTGCAAGTATTCTAAAGAAAGTTTCAGGCAAAAAGGAAAGAAAATGTTCTTAATATAGTTTTTCTATTACTTTTCATTAATTAATAATAGAAAAGGAAATGACACTTAGATTTTACAACTTAGATGAACATAACTACCTAGACTTTTTTTTAAAATAAATAAAATGAATAGGTAAGAGAAAAAAGAATGTATAAATGCATTATTTATTAACTTTATGCTATAAAAATCAATAATATCAATTAAATAATTTGGGGTTTGATGTTTCACATGATGCAAATACTCTTGTCAACATTATATTATTTTAAAATTATAACACTTATAGAACATATTTGGCTGACCATCACTTCCTCCTCTTATTTTAGTAAAGAATTTGTCCATCCATTGTGGGAATCTTTTGTCTGTGAATCTATTGGAAATTTTGTCTAATAACTGGATACAAATATAGTCATGTGGCCTGGGTAAAGTGTAGTCATTTTTAGTTGCTTGTTTAAGCCACAAACTTAAGGGCTTACAATAACACAAATTTGTTATTTTAACTGTTCTGTAAGTCAGTAGTCAACAATAACACTCACTGGGTTGAAATCAAAGTGTTGGCAAGGTGGGTCTAGGTCTCTGGTGGCCCTAGTGGAGAATCTGTTCCCTTGTCTTTCCTACCCATTAAAGACTATTCACCGTTCTTTACTCATGGCCCCTTCCTCCACCTTCAAAGTCAGGAAGAGTAGGTTGGAATTTTTTAACTGCTTTTTTGAAATATAATCTATGTACCATAAAACTCATCCATTTAAAGTGTATAATTCAATGATTTTTAGAACATTCACAGATACCTGTATCAACATCATGATCAATTTTAGAACATTTTCATCAACCCAAAAAGAAATCCTACAACCTTTATTACTTCTCTTATTCCGCAACCGTCATCCCTAACTCCCACAAGCAATTGCAGTGATTTTGCTATTTTATATTGAGACATATACTCTTTCCTAAGTCATTCAATTACAAATGATTTCTTTCACATATTTGAGGTAGATTGCACAAACAAGTTTGGATGCAAAGCTGCTGGTAATCAAAGGAAAAATAATCTGTGCTCTTTGTTCAAATATTCATTTAAGATTTATAGATTATGAAATCACCACCCATTCTATACAGGGTAAAAAATGATTACCAAGACAAAACTATTTTAAAATAAGTCATCTAGTTTCAAATACAATTTGCAGAGGAAGCAAGAGACTTTTTAGTGGAAAGTCAGAGCTGCTCATTAGTTTACAAAAGGCTTCAATGACTGAAAACACTATGCTCAATGTAAAGTACTTCAGAAGCACAGAAATACCTCATTTCTTCATAACTACACGTAGCTTATTTGATAAAGCAATTAAGGGAGTCCAACACTTACATAAAGCACTCTTTAAAATTTTTATTTTACATATCTCAAAACTATGAAATAAAATTATTTGAGCGTGAAAGAACAACATTTTTATACTGTATGTTAAATTTTGATACAGTATTTAACAAATAAAAATATGTGTTATATAAAATAATTCCACATTGCTCCCAGTTTGGAACTGGGAGGAAACATAGTCAGCTTGACAGTGCTCTGCTTATTGTTTGTTGATAGCTCAGGCACTTAATTCTGCTTATTTCTGAAGATTGGACTCAAAAATTCTTTGGACTGTATGCAGCAACTAGCCAATATGCTGATCTTCATTAAGAAATATGACTTATACTCAGAAGTGCATGACTTGAAGGTCTTTCTGTGTATTTCTTTGCATGAATTTGTAGGAGACATGACTGGGCTTTAGTAGAGTGACACAGCATTGACTTGAATAAGCTGCTCTATGTCAGTCACCTCATGATTTAATTAAATTTTAAAAACTAAGCTAATGATATATATGTGTGCTACTGGATAAGGCACTAAACAAAAGTCTAATAAAAACCCTGTTCTCTGAAGCTTATCATATGATTTTAAAAAAATGAAGAAATCATTGTCAATACTTGGCCAAATATAAATCTTATTAAAAAGAAAAACCTAAACATATACTTGACAACATGTAAGTTTTTTTCAGCCATTGAAAAACTGGCTTAGCATTTCTCTGGTTTAACATTGTTAAGGGCTTGATGATCAGCAACTACTTCTAAAGCACAAACACTAAAGCCTCAGATAACATCTAAATCCTGTAGTCAAAAAAGACCAGTCTTCAAGACGAATCTCTTCTTTCCCTTAATTGGTAAACTGTATTCTTTCTTGAGGTCTCTACATACCAGACTGTTTGGTGTTTCCCCAGTAACCTGTTTCCCTCCTGAAACATACCCGAATACTTTCCTACTTAGGTCTTGCTGACTTTTACTCAGCAATCACTTCACATGAAACTTCTCTTTAGGAAGACTGGTTAAATGACTTTATTAATGTGCTTCCACATGTTCTACTCAGTATTTCATCACAAACTTGGGATTCAATATAGCATTTACCTGCAACTATTACATTCTTCCCTATGCTTCTGGAAATCAAGAATATACTTTTTCAACATTGTATACCCCAGGTCTTGCAAAATTCCCAGAAAAGTAGTTGCCTAATAAACATTTTTGAAAAATATTCACAATTAAATGAATGATGGAGAAATGAATTTCAAATTAACACTATAATTTAGAGTTTCATTACTGGGACCTACAAAATCATACATCTTGGAGGATGGCAGAAACAAAAAGTGCCCACTGAACTGAGAAAGTATATTGAGACTGGAAAACAAGTCAGGCAACTCTACATAATCGATGGATCCATTTACGATAGGGTAATATACTCACAGGGCAGGATGGGGATGGGGGTGGGCAACAATCCAGAAGCATCCACAGCTGCATTCTGCACCACTGAGGGGCTACTGGGACAATTTTATAGTTAACCTAGGGTATTGGGGGGTACATGCTTACAAACAGGAAATGCATTCCTAAGTCAATATTTATAAATGGGTAATTCAACTCATGGGAGCCAGGAATACATCGGAGAAGGTTTCATCATTGTTTGGAGACTAACAGAGCAAAGAGGCCATCTGGAACTAACTATCATCAAATAATATTAACTACAAAGCCCTTGACGACAGAGAAGAGATTTACTACACAGCACAACCCTAGGTAGGGTCAGTGAAAGGACAGTAGGAACTGAATGGGCCTAAGATGGTGTCAGTTGTGCTAACAGCCTACACATATGTCTCATTATTACAGTTTTATTATTTGATTTCCAATTTATCCCAATTAAACATGTAAAAATCCTAAAATGATAGATTAGTAAATTTCCTTGTGTATTTAGGCAATAAATTTTAAATTTCCATATTTCTTCTATTTTTAGGTATAAGAAATAGACAATTTATGTCCGTAATTTTATCTCATACCCAGGCATTTCTTCTGGCTGTTTGTTATCTAAACCCTTTTATTCTCTTAAAATTAACTCACAAACTGTACTGAAAAATTTGATGTCAAGATCAAACAAATTACTCCCCCAACTGAAGTGGAATTATCTAGTATTTAGTCTCAGACATTATTGTAAAAGACAAACCACTCAGGTAGAAATAATTAATTAACACATGGCTTTTATACAACTTGTCAGCTAACATTTGATAAATGACAAAAGCTTTAAATAGAAAAGTAGCTAGAATAATTTTTAGTTTTACAACTTAGTTTTACAATATATTTGTAGATATATGTGCAACTGCCACAAGGTATTTTAATGCACTACATTTAATAATAAATTAGAAAAGAATGTACAAAACTTTTTTATACTTATTTAAATAGGTGTTTTGTTTTTAGAGTTGATTAATTATTTTCCCTTTGAGTCATTAGTTACCAGTGAACTTGTACTGTGTGAAACTTGTACTGCATCTTTTCAATAAAAGCATCAATTATATTTCTTTGTGTTCTACATATTCTGTCTTTATAAATTTTGGTCTTCAGACTAGTAGTTCTCTGTAATTCTATTTTCTTTGTTTCCAAAGATGTTGTCTCCTTTGATATCACCTGTCTTAGCCACTGTTTTCATTTTTTACTAGATGTATTGTTGTCTAAGGTGAAATTTTACTTTTGATCCATATTTATTTACATGTAATTCTAGATCTTACAAAAACATTGATAATCTCAAAGGAAAAATAACCAGAAAATCTACCAAGTAAGTGGACTACTATTTAGAGAAGATTTTTATATAGTATAACTTTTCTCCCATGACTAATATTGTTAAATATTTGAAAACTTCATTCAGATTTTACAAAGAATTTCTCAGATAATCAGAAAGTTAATTAAACAGTTGTTCTATTAATATAAAATGGATTTCTAGAAAGAATTTTCCAAATAAACTTCATATTTATGGTTTACATTTAATCTGTACTTGTTATCATTTATAGCTTCCAATATTTCCTTTTGGTATTTTTTTCCTCTAAATGACTTGAATCAATTCAAAAGTATATCTGGGTTAAATAACATTTCCTTGCTTCTAGTGATTGACATGTTATTAACATCAAGTTTAAGATACAGGTGAAAGTCCTCTTCTCAATGTAGTCTCTAAAGTTTAAGATTATAACATATTTTATGTATATATATATAAGCAAATGTATATTATAAATTAATTATAACAACACATCTAGAATATGTGTTTAAAATAGGGTTTACATATTTTGATAAAATTGTTATGTTGTTTGATGCCAGAGTGACAATGTAACAGAAGTAGATTGTCAAAAATAGCTTCATGAAGATGCAAATATCTTGGAATAGGTTTAAAAATAAAGTTTGCTTTAGAAGAGAAGTGACTGATAGACAAAGAAAAGGAGAATGAGGCTGATGAAAATAAAAGGCTTGACATTCCAATCTTTTAACACACATTTGAGTACACTCTTCTGGACACTATGAAAAACATTATTAAATCAAACACAAGTTCAATGCCCAGGGAATATAATAGTAAATAGAATGTAGAATGGAAGTAAGATCATGAAGTTGACATTCAGCTGATTCACATGTACACATACCTCAACACTCAATAAAAAAAAAAAAAAGACTCTCACACCAGAAAAGCTTTCTTCAACCTCCTAAAGTTAATGTCATGCCCCTCATAAGATTTCCCACAAAATCTTGTGTAGAGTATCAGGCCCTCAAGCCCCATCCAGATCCACTCCAGCTGTGTGTGCCATCCCACCCCTACCTAAGAAGCATCTGCAACCTTCAGAGTTTTGTCCTTTGGCGTGGCACCATTTTGCTGCTCCAGAGAAGGCTGCAAGTGTCTGGTTCTCTTTGTCCTTGCACTGTTGCATTATCTTCCCCACATTCTGGGTGACCAGTGGTCTATGACTGTTTTGGGAGTACAAAAGCCCAGCTCTTGACTTTAGTTGAGACATAAACTTCAGCACTCCTCCTGAGATTAGGTTGCTTCTGGGACTTTAACTTGAACCCAACCCTTGCTAAATTTCTTCCCCACACTCTTTCTGGCTCCTCCTGCAAGTTCTTCCTAAATAAATCACATGCACCTGGATGTCCAGCTTATGGTGCGCTTATCAGAGAACCTCACATAAGACACACATGCTTCATTATACCTATCAAACATCATTGTATAAGCTGTTTACTGATTATTTGGGGACCATGTACTCTTCATCTTTGTGCTTCCTAAGTATGACACAAAATAGTAAATTTAACTCTATCGGTTTGCCTATGCTGCCATAACAGAATGCTACAAACTCAGTGGCTTTGGGTAACAGAAATTCATTATCTCACAGTCTGGAGGCCAGAAGTTAAAAACTAAGGTCTCAGTGGGAATATGCTCCCTCAGAAGGTAGCAGAGAAAGATCTATTCCAGGACTCTCTCCTAGCTACTGGCAGTATAACTTCAACCTTCACGTGGTGTTCTCTTGAATATGTCTGTATCTTCACATGGCATTCTTTTTACTAGAACACCAGTCATATTGGACTATGAGCCCACATCACTCTAGTATGAATTCATCTTAACTAACTACATTTACAATGACTTGATTTCCAAATAAGATCACATTCTGAGGTACTGGGGGTTAGAATTTCAGCATATGAATTTTTCAGGACCCAATTCAACCAATAACACTATTTAATACCATTTGACTAAATGCAATAGAATTCAAAATATGTTGAACATAATATAAAATATTTTAAAAGAAATTTTAAAAATTATATCTCATTTATATATGCTTGTTCTATGTCAGACACTAATCTCAGCCAACCATATGAATTACTTTATTTAATCTCTATAAAAGATGAAAAACCAAGGGAACAGAGAGATTAAATGGCCTTTATTTAATCTGTGTTCTTAATCTGCAACGTTCACCACTGACCCATGAAGAAGACAATCTCACAATATTACAATGACTGTGGAAGCACCAGAATTTAATAAATACTAATATGCTTCAGGTGCTTTATATACCTGAGTTGGAAAAACTCAGTTTTCCACCTGTGTATGTCCTTTACTACTTACATAGAACATATCACTTCTGATACTTCCGGTAACCAAATGTGTGGAGAATTTCCTCACATCAAACTATTCTCTGAGACACCAGCTGGGTGCCTTATGATTGATACAGGTCAATTCTAGCCTTTTCTACCTACAGATAGTGTCAGATCCCACAGGTTAAGGGCTCAGTTGACTGCTCCTACTTCAAATGCCAACTGAAAACAGTAGGTCCTCAGGCCACCCACAAATTCTGTCCTACCTGGCTTCAAATCAATGGTTCCTAGGACCTGCTCCTCGGATTTGATTAATTTGCTAGAGTGGCCTATAGAACTCAGGGAAGCACTTAAGTTACCAGTTTATTAAAGGATATAACAAAGAATACAGATGAACAGGCAGATTAAGAGACACATAGGGTGAGGTCTGGGAGGATCCTAAACACAGGAGCTTCTGCTCCCATGGAATTGGGGTACATCACCCACCCCTCAAGTACGTGGATGTGTTCACTCACCTGGAAGCTCACCAAATTCCATACTATTGGTATTTTATGGAGGCTTTCTCATAGGCATGATCAATCATTATCTTCATTTCTAGCCCCTCTACCCTCTCTGGAAAACAAGATTGGGGGCTAAAAATTCTGAGCTTCAAATGGCTTGGTCTTTCTAGTGACCAGCCCCCACTCAGGAGACATCAAGAAGTCCTCCCAGAGTCACGTTATTAGAACAAAAAACCATTCTATCACCCAGGAAATTACAAGGTTTCATGAGCCCTGTGTCAGGAATGCTATAAGAGACCAAATTTTAGAACAAAAAAAGTTTCTAGTGCTCTTATCACTTAGGCAATTACAAGGGTTTTAGGAGCTATGTGCCAGGAACTGGAGGCAGAGACCAATATATATTTTCTATTATCTTACTATATCTTACATCAGTTATATTCCATATTCATTACCTGATTTAGGTAATTTCATTGTGGTGTTAAAAAAAAACAACAAAATAATGTAGCAAAAACATGACAAATTTCAATTAGTTATCTTTTAATAGTGGATCTGTCTAATTACAAACTTACAGTCATTGCACTACACTGAATTTGAGTCACCTGCAGATCCTCTGTAAAGGTAAAGTTCTCATGAACTCCCATGTTGAATATGTATTTTAATACAAATGAATATACTGTCTATTAAAATAAGCCAGGTTTAAATTCCACTTACAAAATTTAATTCCAAATTAAAAATCATAATTATAAACAGAAGTATTAGTAAAATTAAAAGATTAACTTACTGTGAAATATTACATCATATTAAAAAAAGTGAATCAGTCATTATTTTTATGCTCTACTTACTTTTACTGTTTACCTCCAAATATAGTGTTGTAAAATTTAATCTACATTTATAAAATACTTCATAGCATATTTACCACTATGTCAGCAGACAGAATATTAAACATTAGCATCACTATAATACATTACAATGTGATTTTGGTCTTGACCAGAGGTCCTTGGTTCTCTTGAGTCTGAACTATCTTTCAGACAACACGTAGAGTAATGATTCACCTCTCCCAACACATTTCTCCTTTTAAACTACTTTAAAGAGATTTTCTCATACAGTTCATTTGATGCAATGTTATATCACTATTTAGTAACATGTGGACACAATTAAATATGAATTGCTGTACTACTTTATAATGACAAATGACACATTTTAATATTTAAATGAATTATTTAAAAAAGAAACACAAGTTTTATTGTATAAAAATGTATTTAAATTGCAATTTATCACTAGAAAATAAAAACCTAGATAGAGAAGTATGATCATTGATGATTATTCAAAAGTAACATATTGGATGTCTCATAAATGCCAGGTACTATTCAAGATGTTTTAGATATATCTGACAGAAAAAAAACTACAAAAATCTCTGTACTTACAGAGTTTACATAAAATGAGATTACATGAAATGATGTCACTGTACATTAAGCTATGCCAAAGTAGGAGAGTCATATACACTTAGTGAATGTTTACTTGTTATTATAGATTTACACTTAGCAGCAAAGACATCCTAAACTTTAACAAAGACATTAAAGCTGAGTGCTAGTCTTGTCTACAAAGTTATAATTGGGAGAACTACCTGTTAAGGTTACTAGCCTATCACTATTTTTGTAACATTTACTAATTTTTAAAAAATTTATCATGGAAATAAAAATTTAAATTTCAAGTATGTTACATAAAACTTGCTGATCATGACCCAAGTTTACATTTGTGGAGCTATAAGGGTTCAGAAAACCCCAGTCGAAAAGATAATGATTCTAATATCGTCATATTGAGTTTGAATTGTCTGTGATACTGACTGTATATATATTTTTCTCATTATTCTCAAGATATAAAACTCAGGTCCAAATTTCTATAGAAAAAGAGAATTGATTTACAAACACTTGCAAAAATGTTCAGTTCACATATAATTTGAAACATACACATTGAAATAAAATTATTTTTTATAAAATTCTCAAACTTATGGAGTCTCTTCTTCTCTCTCTATATATATCTTCATCTATTTATCTTCTTTACATCTAAAATTTGGTGAACATATGAGACTATGGGCCAGTACCAGCAATGTAAATTAATTCTATTTTATGGAAGAAAAATCTGCTAATAATCATCTTTTTGCTATTTTACCTCTCATTCTCTCAAGTTAATACCAATTCATCTTAGATAAGTAGGAATATTCAAAGTATCTGAGTAGAAAAACATGCTTAAAGAATAAATATCACAAAGTTATCAATATAAATATGAATATTATTTTAAAACTATATAGCAGTAGTTAAATAAGTTACAATAGAGAATATGATTCAGTCAGTAAAATAATTCTGCAGAAATATATATATAATGATGCCTTTTTATTCATTTATTCATATAACTTATGATTGCATATCTTTTATGTGCTATACTACCTATTGGGCATCTAGCACTGAACAGCATACATACGGTAACTTCTTAATAAATCTTACGTATCAGGAGAAAAACTAATTAATAAACATCAGTTAAACTGTAAAATTAAAAGCAACTAAGAATGGGTATGTTTTATAAATAACAATCAAGTTTTGAAGCTTATGAAAAGTATAACCTAAATATTTCAAAAAGTCCATATTGATATATTTCTAGAAAAAAGATGGTAAGGCAAGATGGTATAGATGTGATTAGAGGGAATAATGAGCATCTTCTTCTCGCATAACACTTGAGTTTCAGCAGTGAATTCATATTCCTTTCAGTAAATATAACAAAATGAACTAATTTGTAAAGTCTTTATAATAACTGGACAAAAATGAAACAGCTTTGTCATTGTGTATATGCACATATATATACATAAAACACATATACAGTCTATGGATCCATGCTACCCCATCAAAATGTAATGTGATTCACAATGTGAGCCTCATATATAATTTATAATTTTAAGTAGTCATTAAAAATAGGTAAAATTAATTATGATAATATCTCATTTAAACCAATCTATTAATATATAATTAATATGAAGGTTATTAATGAGTATTTGATATTCTTTTTTTGCTGTACATATCAAAGTACTTTATACTATAGTACCTCTCAATTTGAACTAGTCATATTTCACATGCTTAATAGACTAGTTGCTACCATTTTGGGCAATGTAGATTACAGATAAACAAATATAACTTTAAAATGCTAAGGATGCACAATATACAGGAGAGAGAGTTGAATTAAGTCAGATCTTAGCTGGCCCTTTTATATAGTATGTCTAAAAGGAATAATTTTAATTTTTACCTTATCTGATAATCCTCTTACCTCCATTGTAGACAACATTAAAAACTGAAAGCATTATAAAATTACAAACTAATTTTGTAATTACATTTCATGTATATTCATGTATCCAGAATAACATTCTGGAATTTGTTCCATTTAGTTTAGAAAGCACTTATAATTATAAAATATGAAAACAAGCCCACACCTGTTTCAAGAATATAAATGGCAAATGGACAGACTGAGGAACTGTATCTATGCAAAACTCTGTTTGAAAAATAGTCTTATATTAAAATGAGAAGTATATATTTATTTTAATTAATTTTCTCCTAAAATTGATTAGCTATTTTAACCAAAAACAGTTCCCAATTGAAATGTTTCAAATCCTCAAGGACTTATAAAAACATAATTATTTCATTTCTGCTTTAGTCTCTACAAAAAGTAAAACATTATTATTTCATTCCTTACCACCAAGATTATGTGACAGATATATTAACATCAATAGCAATAGTAAGGCTTACATTCATTGGACAACCTATATGTCAGACATTGTTAAATACTTTATATATTGTCTCATATAATTTTCATTATCCTCTTATGAGATAGGTGAATTTATAAATATGGAAAATATCAAACAGGCCAAATTGTTTTTGTAGTTTTTTTTTGTATGTATAAGTAGAAACATCAAAAACACAACTGTGATAAATACTATCATTCTAGTTATGATATACTTCCTATTTTTGAAGCCTAACTTTGGGGTGTATACCTAAAAGTGTCTGTGATATGAATTCAAATTCAATTCTAATTATAGAAGTCTGTAGTTACTATTTTAGCATAGCCTGAAGCTAGAATGCTTGTCAGGAAATAATTGGGTTTAACACTAATTATAATATTAAAAGACATGGATTTAATTTTTATGTATCAAAGAAACAGCAATTTACATTTTTAAATTTAGAAATATTAACACAATTTTATTTTATTTATTCAGATGCATAGAGATGATCATTACTTTAAATCTAACTTGGGTTCTTGAATCACATTATGTTAATTTGCTCCTGTAGTTAACCGAACAAAGAGGCAAAATAGTAGAGATGTTAAGGCTAAATGGGGTTCAAAATGACAGATCTGTGCTAGACTTCTGGTTCATCTCTTTCTAGACATGTGACTGTAAACAGATCAACTGACCTTTCTATGCCTATACTATACCTGCCTAAAATGTGGACAACAGTCCTGACCTAAGGCATATGGGAAGAGTAAGTAAGACACCATATGTAAAGTCCTTAGTACATTATGAGCAAGGCACATAGCACTTATCTGGTGGATGCAATGACTTCTTGGAAATTACCACTGTAGGATTAGGGAATAGATTTTCATGGTAAGTAAATGAGTATAGTGCTTATAACAGCATTAAGAGGAATCCTTTTCTAATGATATAACAATGGTTCTAATTGACCCTGCTTTGCTATTCATTAGGTGTAAATTAGTGAAGTTTCTCTCAAATGGGTTAACCTATATAATCATTATTTTAGCCTGAGTTCATTTTTAGTTAATGTAGCCTGAAATGTGAATCTGGTGAGTAATGCATTTTAGTTTCACTGCCAAGAATTCTGAGAATATTCCCAAATTTGCTTGGCAAATAGAGTGTGTCTCCATAAGGTCACAAAGTTAACACTTTGCGATAGGGGAGCAAAAAAGTATATAATCATAAAATTTTAAATCATTTAAAAAATTATAGATGCCATATGGTAATATTTCTTTTGGTTAATTACAAATGTAATTATTTAACATTTATTTTCTATAGCATATATTTATGTCATTTGAAAAAAGTAAAATCAGTCTCTGCATTTGCAAAACATAATTATTTATGCTTTCTATTTTTGTTTGGAGTAATGTTAATGCATGTTAAAGCATTATTAATATATTTTTACAAAAAAAGTTAGTTTGAACACTTACTTTTTCCTGTAACAGTATGTCCTGAGAACTTTCTGCATTGGTACATATAATTATATTTTATTCTTTTGAATAGTTTATAAAATCAATATGTTTGCACTAGAACATAATTCATATGGCTGTAATATAATTATGAGTTAGAAGTGACAGACTTATTGCAATAGTTTTACTCAGTTTTGCATAAATTGTGGATGAGCCCAAAGATATTTGAGTTTAAGTACTTTGTGCTTTAAGCTTCAGTGTATTTCTTAGGGTAAGTGCTTTATTTATACACTACCAAATTTTATTGACCTGGAGTGATTCTGAAACACTTGAAATGACAAAAATTTTATGTCAGAAAAAGAAAAAAATCAAATCTATTTTTGTTTTTTGTCTCAAATGTCCTTTAAATTGTTGATAAAGAAGGTGAAACCAGAATTGAATGTTTAATGTACTTCCAATAACAACAAATTGCTGACACTTTTTTTCTTTTCACTGCAAACCATTTTTGGCTCTTTTGTAAAAAGGGCCTGAGAGGTAGAGGTGAAAGCATCTTTTAAGTCACCAATAACAGACACATAAAAAGATAAATCTTCAAAGGTTTTTTGCTGGACCATGTTCTAAAATGATAATGCTTTTTAAGTCCAGCTTTAAAATATGCTTTTCAACGGATATTTCCGCTTTTGTAATGCAACATGAGGGGCATATAACCTTACATGCTGCAATGTAGAACAGTACTTTAGCTGAAACATCTGAAAATAACCGTTCTCAAAAATCAAAGTGAAAATTGAGAATTAAAAAACCAACACTTTCTGAATAGCTCATACTTATTTATAAAGCCTGTAATTTGCAAAAGTTTTGAGATGGTTCTGTTTCCACAAATGTACCTTCAGGGAAATGTCCAAATAATGGCATTCTGCATTTTTAAATAAATTGATAAATTAATATCAATTTAGTGATTTCTTTTTCTCTTTCTATCTTCAGGAGACAGGGAGGATGTTTAGGAGTATGTATTGCTGGGACAAAATTACTCATTTTGTTTTATTTTTTTCCTCAAGGATATTTATTTCTGTTAAAAAAAATGGTCTAGTGTTCCTAGACTGAAGTATACCTTATGACCTAATTAGGAGTGTAATTGGTCACATGCAATAACTATGATCAGAGGTAATGAAATAGCACAGGAGCCACATGGTGATAGGACAAATACCATGACACTTAGATCTAGGAAAAGGGGTACTATGGAGAGTTTCACATATACTAATACCAAAATAAAAATATAAATAAAGGTTTATATATTATATAAAAATAAGTATATATCTTTAAATATATATATAGTGTGTGTATATATATGTGATTATTTTTCTTTTCATTAAGGAAGTTTTTGAAAATTTGCAACTAAAATAGAAAAATGAGATATACTAGAGCAGACTCTCTGAGGAGAACTTTGCTTGCCAAGACAGAAGATGCAATGAGACTAAAAACATGCGAGCAAGTGAATAGGAGGAATAACTCAAGTTCCTAGACAGTGTGTCTAAGCTACCCAGTTCTTTCCTGATTCCCTGAGGCCTTTAACACTGTCAGTCTCTAATCTGGGTTCAAAATGGTCTAGTTATATCCCAGGAGTCCTGGGCCCCAGGCCATCTTTTATGCTGCTCTGTCTCAGCATGTCCTTACTACCGGTCTGGCCCACAGGCAGGGGGTTTGACCAGGGAAAGAAAGAAGACAGCTCCTTTGTTTTTCTGTCAAGAGGAAAATCCTTGAGAATGGCCCATATGGGTCCAATTACAGAGAAGCATGCCAGGATGTAAGTAAAACTGTACATGTAACTTCTAAATACTTAGATGTATGCACTTGGGCTCCATTTTTATTCTTGCTCTGAATCCCATAAATGTCATGGGTGAAATTCTTTATACTAAGTTGGTTGCGGCAAAATTGATGAGAAGGCCCAGATTCAAAGACCTGCCAACAGATATTACTGATTGATTACACACAGCACGTCCGGGAATTGTCATCAAGGATGGCCATTTACCAAAATGAAGAATACTTCAAAATCAGCAGGCTTTGAAGAAAATGAAGTTTTTTCTAAACATGTTAATTTTGATATATATTATACATCAAAGAGAAGATATTAATTAGATTAAGTTTAACGAAGTTCAGAGGCGAGCCAGAATATAGATAACACTAAAATCTGTGGAACTACATATGCTCACCTAAGGACTGATTTTAGAAAGCAAAGTCCTAGAGAGTGTCAACATTTAGAAATTAAAGAGAAACAAAGGAAATTGAAAATAAGTAGCCAATGAGAGAAAAGAAAAGTTAAAATTTTTATTAGGAATGAGATGAGATAAATAATGTTAAGTACTATTGAATGGTGAAATAAAGTGAGAACTGAGAAATTACCACTGAGTTGGTGAAAAGGAGGTTACTGATGACAATGTCAGATAATTTCAGTGCAGTTGTGAGGATGAACTCCTATTCATAATTGGTTGAGGAGAAAAATGGGTGGGTATGAAGCAGGAAAAAGAATTTAATTATCAAAACTTCAATGCTGAATGCTGGGACCTGAACATCTCATTCAAATAAGACTAGCAGTAAACAAGTATGACTTAATTCCAGTATTTTTCTCACATTACTTTTAGTGGTGATATTTGTCTTCTCTCTCATGTTAATTTCTCTCCTGAAACTGTGCATTTATAGACAGCACTTGCAGTAATGCTAGCCTTGAAGACAATGGATGCATAAGTGAGAACCTTGCTCTATTTCTCAACTCTGGACTCCTATTAAAAAAAAATTGCACTGCTCTACTTGTAATATTTTTGAAAATTTTAATATGGTTTTAATTTCTAAAAGTGTCCTATGAAGCAATTCTATTTCTTTTTTTTGCCATTAGTCCTTTTTTTTTTCTTTACTGTCAAAATCTAGATTCTAAATTATAGTTGCAGCAGGACATTAGGGATGATATATGTTGCTCAAAATGAGTTTTAAGAACAACTGGGACTCGATGAGGTACAGGCATAGACTAAGTCACCAAAATCAAAGATTGGTTAATGGATGTGGACAAATATGAAGATCAGAAAACTGAGTAGAACAAAGATGGAAATAAAAATAGTGCCTTATAAATATTATTTTTAAAGTTACAACCATTTTCTGGAAGTCTCTGAAGCCTAAGGACAATATTTTGAACTTGATACAGTAGGGTCATTCAAGGACACTTACAGTCCCACAGCTAGAAATATTTAAAAGTGAATTGAACAGCAGAAAACAAGGCAAGAAAAGATGGATTAAAACAAGATTAAAAAGACCCAGATACAGACATTGAGAATAAAAAATTGGGATGTTTTAAAATTTGTTCAGTTGTGAAAAAAGAAACATAATAAAATGAACAATAAAGAATTTATGGTAAGATTTTAAATGTTTGGTTTCTTGTTTTGTTTTTTGTTTTGTTTCATTCGTTTGTACTATAGTGTGGAATAAAAAAGAGAGGACAAAGTAAAATAAATCATAAAGACTTATATTTGTTTTTTTCATATGCATTTACTATATAGAGCCTTTGTATGATCAGAAAATTCAGGGATATGTAGATATCTGATGCAAGATAAGGACTAGGGTATTTTCTTCAGCTGCAAGGCAGAATAGCATAGTGGTGAAGAGATGATATTTGTACTGCTTCATAGAATCCTTATGCTGCATAATCTAAAAGAAATGTAATGCAACAGACTTAGGACAATACCTAACCTATAACCAGCTATTATAGTGAAGGGTTAATACAATAGTTAGCCTCATCATCAGTATCATCATCATTATCATTCTTATCATCATCATGATAATCATCAATGAGATTAGGGAAAGAGAGAGCTAATGGATGAGTTTTCAAAGAAAAACATATATGTAGAATACAAGATTGCATAGAAATAGCCAGAGAAATCAGATAAAAAATGATGACATTTAAAAGGAGGAAAGCAGAAGTTTATAAAATGAAGGTAAGTATCTAGATTTATTACACATGAATTTGAAGGATAACTTAGGGAGGGTTAATTCTATGTGCATATGGAAATTTTTATACTTTATATTTTAAATCCAGTATCCTTAATCATAAACTTTAAAGTTGCCCTATGGAAAACTTTTAGAAACACTAAAGAAAATGAAATTTTTTTAGTAACAGGAAAAGAATTTCAATAAATTTAATAATGTATATATCCCCCTGTCACATTTTTAAACTTAAATTATTGATTCTCTAAATTATCATCTTAAAATTTCACAAGTAAATGAGACTTTTTTTTCTATTTGTGCCCTAAGAAGTTATTGATTAACTAATAACACACCTGTATATTTCCTCTTTTGGGATCTAAAAAATTAGAAACATCAAAAATAACATTTTGAAATATTTGAAAGGCAATGTTTTTAAAATAATGGAGGTAAATATATCTCCAGAAGTCAAATTCAGAACAAAGATTTGTAGAATTAGTAAATTATTAAAGAGATATTATCTGAAAGGACTGTAAGTTTGCCCTTGACAACTTACGATCATAAATGGTATACACATTTAATAGAATACTTCGATGAATAAGATTATTTATCTCAAAAACAAGATGGGCCCAAAATGGAGTCACTTACGCTAAGCCCCAGGTCACAAAACCAAGACTTTAAGTTACAGTTTTGTCTCTCTCCAAAATGGAATCTTAAACCAGTCAATCAGGAATCACCTGATCAGCAACAGCTGGGTAATCTGCTTGATAGACTTCTGCTATCTCTTAAAGGAAAGTAACCTCGCAATAACGATTCTGCTTTTTTTGTCTAGAAGAACTTGCTTGTTCCTGCTCCCTTCTGCCTATATAAAAATCTTCCATTTTATACAGCTCCTTGGAGCTTCTTTTTGTCTTCTGGATTAGATGATGCCTGATTCATGAATTGTTGAGTAAAACTAGTAAAATCTTTAAAATTTACTCAGTTGAATTTTAACACTTAGTTTTTTGGAAAGAATAAACATGGCAATTTTTTAAAGCTCTAACAAATATCAATAATATCACTGTATTTTATATTTTATAGTCTACTTTATCCTGGCCATATATCCATATGGTATTTATTGCCACTACCTTTTTAAAAATAAGGAAACAGGGTTAGATCATTTGACGCATGTAATATTATAGAGATACCAAGTATGAGAACAGATTTTGGAATCCAGGTCTGAAAGGCTTCAAAGGCTATTTGTCTTTAATAACGCCATCTGCTTCTTAATTATGGTGATCAGATTTTTGGATGGGGATTGATCTTGGACATTCACTAACTAGTAGTAGACTCTGAACAAAGAAACTCAGTTTTCCTTCCTCAGTAATCTTCAACTTCCTGATTTTTGTGAGAATTAAAGAGTTACAATGTTTACTGATAATGCGGTGCATGGCACAATACCATGCATGCTTAAGTGTTCAACTAATATATCTGTTCTGATTCATTAACTGGATGTTCACTGAGTGAAGCTATTTTAAAGAATATTTTATTAACATATTTCTTGGTTTCAGAGGAAACTTATCCTGAATACTTTCGTAGGTTGCAAGTCTTTATTCCTTGACAATATGTTTGAGTTTTTCTAAATGAAAAGTCATTTAAGCCTACATTTGCTTAATACAGTGGAAGTTAAAACCTGCATACCAAACTTTGGTATTAAAGATATGATTACAAAAAGATGAGATACTCACTTGTATGTTTAGTAATCTTGCTCTGAAGACAATCATAAAGAAGAAGTTCAAAAATTTCAAGGAGTCATAGCATCATTCAAATATATTTATATGTATACACAGAACATGGAAGAACCTTACTCACTATAAGGTATATTATCTGTTACTTTTTTGATAATCTGATTAAAGTTAAAGTCACTATGTATGTGTTTGTCTGTAAGTATTCCTTAATTATACCTTGAGAGCCACAAGAATTATCCTACACAATACCAAATTTATTAATTTATTGGAATTAACAAATAACATCTTACATGCTGTTGTTTCTTAATGATGACAGAATTCTTTAATTAAATCAGCAGATTAGGAGATAGACACTAGAACTAGCAGAGAAACAGTCTATTTTTTTGCCAAGCATTGATAGAAAATATGGTACACTTTTTCTTGTCTCAATTAAGCTTACCAAATTTTTGTCCCCTCTGTCCATATGCAGTGCCAGATAGGGGTGGGCATGCCTAAACTGATGTGCAAATGGAGTGCTAACTGATATGTGTTACTTCCCACACAATCCTGTTTACCAACCACACCAACAGTTGACTGCAACTTCCCTATATATAAGCGTGCATTTCTCTATACAAAAACACTTGGGCAAAACACATTGTGGACTTTTTCAGATATTTAGAAAGTTTATACATATGTGAGATATTAGGCAACAGACTCATCATGGTCTAGGCAGTATCTCATGATTAATCAATATTTCTATAGATAAATATAAAAATATTCACACCAAATGAATAAAGATATAAACTGCTTCAGGTCAGACTAGGTCAGACTCACCTCCAAACGAATTATAAAAATATCTTCTATTTCCACATTTCTTAGATTTTGGATTAAAAATAAATGTATTATGGATTTGTAACATTATTGAGTTCAGAAGTCTACTTGTAGACACAATTATAAAACTTTTCTAACTACAACACTTTTTATTTACTCATGAGGACACATTTAATGACAATATGTATAATATAACATACGTACATAGTATAACTCAAAACTCTAGTTAATTCTATGACTATGTAATCAATACCAGGCACTTTTTCTAATTTGCATATTACAAAACCTTTCATTTGCAAAATGGTTGGGTGTGATTAGTGATATAGCTACTATTTCTTACCTCTTCCTCCATGGCAAGCCACTGATTGTGTGAAGATGAGAATCAGATAAATCTGAAATCCCCAATTTCAAATAACCTTATACTTCAGAAACCAGTCTCAAATTTCTGGTGATGTATTTCTTTTTTCAATCTCAGTTTAATACAAAACCATTTTATTAAATCTTCCCTATGTTTTAAATCAATTTCCCATTCATTCTTTTTCCCCATTGGACTTGTCGAAGTTCAAGATTTGTTCTTTATAGATAACATAATATTTTACCAACATTCTGTACCAGTTTATTTTAGCATAAACTTTCAATAGCTTACAATATTCTCAATCTCTTCCAATCAATTTAATGAAGCTTGACCACATGTATAATAGCAGAGCATTTGCTCCAGAATTCTTACCTGGACCCCAGTCCTTGATGCCACTTACTATTGGGTGACAAAGTAAATTAAATATTTCCATGCCTCATCAGTCTCACCTGCAAAATAAAGATATGACTGCTGGAGTAATTAAATCACCTAATACATATAAGACACTCAGAAACATTGCCTAGTATAAAATAGGCCCTATGTTAAATTTTAAATCTTATTATTACTTTATTATTTTATCATTAATAGCATAAATGCCACTACTATCATTCTTTATTTGTTCTCAAACTTGTCTCTTTCTTATATAAATCTTCTTCCATATGCCAATATTATTATCTTTAAAAAGCCACTCCATGTCATTATCTTCTAATTTCCTAGGGGATCGGCTTTATAGTTTTGTCTCAGATATTTTTTCCAATTTCAACCTTCTCTATTTTAACTGGTGAGTATTAGATATTGCTGATGTGGTGTGATTTATATTCAGTGAAAAGTGGAAGGAAAAAAGAAAAGGACACAAAAGTCAGGGACAAATGTTAACCTTCAGGGAATTCCTTACGGGAATGATACACATTTCCCAATGAGGTGGAGTTAACACTGATATGGACACAAACATATCATTGGAAGTGAAAGACATTAGGGAATTATGTAAATGAAACATGACATAAATGTTACTAAGAATGCCCTTTCAACATTCCATTAGGATTCATATAAAACCATCCTACTGTACTTCAGAGAAAACATGTTAAGACATCTCTCTCTGAGACAACAGAAGGACTGGCCAAAGTCTCTCATGTAATAGCAAAATGAAAAAACAATTTTCAATTATTCATATAAAGAGAAAGGAAAAATTAATACAACATAGAACCACCAAACTAATGGAACCAGAAGAAAATTGATATTTTAATACAAGACAAATCTTTAACACAAGGAAGTAATTTTGCAGATTGAAAGATCATCCTATACTCTGAGAAAATCTGATACAGAGCACTTCAAGGAAAGTAAGAAAGCAGGTCATTCATTTACAGTGAGAAAGAAAAGGTTATCATGAGGGAATGTCTGAGTAGCATGTAGTGCCAGAGGACAATTCAAAAATGCAGAAAACATTATGAAGTAAAGACATTTGAAAAAAGGATACTATTTCATACTAATTTGCTATTCGATAATTAATATAAGAACAAAAGGCAGCCTTTTCAGTCAGGAAAGAACCAAAGAAAAAGAGCTCTATAAAAACAAAACAAAAATCATTGACAATGAAATCCAAGTAATAAAGAGAAGAATCAGCATAAATATTTCTGCAACAGATAATTCATGGCAAAAGGACTGATAATGAGTACTGAATACATTGGAATAAATAATTAAAGTTTATTATAGTGAGGAATCATTGCAAAACAAAGTCCAAATGGTACAAATATTTGTAGTATAATGTGAAAAAAATATTAACAAGGAGTAACAGATGGATGGAGCATTGTAAAGAAAATTATGGAAGTGCTAATATAGAGATCTTTCATAGCGAAAAGTTAACTAGTATTATATATAACTGAAACTTGTTTTGAAAAACAAACCACAATGACCGCAAATTAAATATTGTTTTCATTTAATATGACCACAGATGTTTTAGTTCACTATATTTGTATTGGTGAAGGAATAGTTTTTGAAATATGGTAGCTCATTATTTTTATTGTCTTCTGTTGATTTCAACTTATATTCTATTTGATAACGTATATAAGATTGTTCAATTATTTTATAAAAAATATTTCTAAGTATCAATCTACTCATCTTTACCTATAAATATTCAGAAAAAATATCTGGAATAATAATGCTAAAAATAATAATTCATTTTTTCTCATAGGTTTTGGGGTTCTAGAATTTTTCTATACGTTCTATACATTTTTATTCTTCCATATTGCTTAAATTTCTTATAATAGCTATGTATCATAAGTGCAACAGCATGAATTTTCATATAATAAAATAGTTTCTGCTCATCAGAAAGAGTCCCATAATTATAATTTTTTTATATAGCTCTCATTTAAAACTCAATAGGATTAGTCTGTAAAATAATGGACAAAATTTTATCTTTCAGGTTCTCTGATATTTCTTGAAATTTATATATTTTCTGAGTCATATTTTATAATGAAAATAGGACTTTAAAACTCAAGGACTTGAAGATACACAAAAAATTATTCAATATTGTAGGGGCCTGGGAAGCAAGGTACTCAACTATGGTCCCAGGTTTCCTGAAATTTGTCAGAGAAAAATTGATAACTATGATTCTCAGTGAAAAAAGGATTCTATATAATGAAACTACATAGTAGGTAAAAGCCATTTGAATCTTTACTGTATAAATAAAAGTATAAAATGAAAGTATTTGATTTATTTGTCCTATATTGATATAACACCATGGCAGTGATATTCATCATATCCCCCGTATAATTATGACACTCAGAAAAAATAATGAATTTGAACATTTTTTACACGTTACAAGACTCTACACAGTTGTTACAACTAACAGTTTAAGTTATAAAACTTAAATCTGTATGAGTACTAAGACAGATATTAATTGCTTTTCATTGTCGTTCATTCATCAAGTTTTCTTGTGAGCCTACTGGTACATAAATATGTCAATTACAAATGAGTGCAATAAAGTAAGGTAAGGATATAGAGAATACCTGAAGGGAATGGGTTTACTTTTTTTTTTTAACTTTAGTCAGGGATGACTGACCAATAAGGAGAAATTTTATTTGAAATTTGAAAGAAATGAGCAAATGATGCAAGAATTGGGAGAAAGGGAGATTTAAGAAAAGAACAAATGTGAAGGTCTTGAGAGAGGATAAAATATTCTGGAGGCTTTCAGGGAATATCAAACTGGCTGGTTTGTCTAGAAAAAAAGTAAAAAAAGTGACAGAGTTCTTGGAAGTAATATTAGAGAAAGCAATGGGCTAGATCGTACAGGTCCTACTAGGGCATGAAAAAGAGTCTGGATTTAGTCTGACCAGGATGAGAGAACACTGGAGGTACTGACGTCAAGGAGTGACGTATTTTAAATGGGTAAGGCTATCTTATGTGTTGGGGAATGACTGAGGTGTGGAGGTGCAAAGGGGGAAGACGGAAGATCTGTGAGAATAGTAATTCAGGTGACAGAATTTAATGACTTGAACCTGGTAGAGCTAGTTCAGGTTCAAGATACAGTTTAAAGATATACCCCACAGGAATTACTGATAAATAATGGCATGAGGGTGGTGAAAGAAATAGAAGAGTTGAGGGTAAGTCCAGTGACTTTTTCCAATGAAAAACTAGAGGGAAGGACTTAATGTTTAGTTATTTGAGACAAAGTGTGGGAGAAGCAGTTTTGGTAGTAAAAAATGAATAAATAATGACTAGACATAAATATATTAAGCTTGGGAGGTCCATTCACATTCCAGTAGACATGGCAGTGAAATATATTAGTCAAGATTTCAGAGGTCTGGATCAGAGTTATGGCAGCTGTCAGCATATAGCTGCATGTAAAGCCGTGAAAAGGAATGAAATCATCTAGAAAGTGAGTATAAATTGAGAAGGAAAAATGGTCCTAGGACTGGTACTTCAATGTCTACACTTCAGTGATAGAGATGAAGAGTAATTCTTAAAGTAGGAGAAAAACCAAGAGGTTTAACATGCTGTAAATAAAGTGCAAAAACTGTACCAAAAAGAAAAGTATCAAATTAGCCAAATGATAAGGTCACATAAGAAAACAACTTTGATTAGTCAGATTAAGTGACTGATAATGTTTGTGACTCTTTTCTTGTTTTTCCTTTCTCTTTTTCAATAATAAAGATATATTTAGAAAGGAATACTTAATTTTTAGGGCATTTCCAAATGAAGAGAAGGATGTTTTAAAATATGTCTGGGTAAGCCTTATGATGTATTATTTACATTCTGTATTTGCAATAGTCTCTGGGAGAATTTTCAGGCAAAGTATGTCCAAAGGAAATGTACTTTTGCAATGTAAGTGCATATTGAAATTTTCTGCTAAATGTAATATCCACCTTAGAAATTAAGGTTAATAGTGCATCATTTTCTGTTAAAATTTTTAAAAAATCTCTTAAAAGCAGAGAAATAATAAAATTCAAGTGTTCTAAACCATGTATGACTTGTGTTAGAAAAAAATGAGTCATTTTAATTCATATTGTGCTTTGAAAAGGCAGATTAATAAAATATTTTATATACAGAATATTTAGGAGAGATTTATTAGGCTTTTCTGTTAGAACCAGAACTATGCTACTTTTCAAGTCTGGGTTCAAAGTTATAAGACACTGGTTTCAACAAATTGAATAAATATTAAAACATCCACTTTCATTTTTATTTCTATGATATATGACTTTGTGTTAACTATGATATTTATATTTCCTCAGTAACTCCTTTATTTCTTTAGAGGAATATATTTTATTCCTTTATTACATTCCTTTGGTAGCATTAGAAGCTAGAGGCTTCAGGGAAGACATTACTTATAAATACTGTAGTGACATGAATTGTAGTATTTTAAATACTCATCTAAGATTAGAAAAATCTTTATTTAAGGGCAGATGTATATAAGTTATTGGACTTAAAATCTGTAATATCTGAAATTTTCTGTTTCTTATGCCACTTTCATTGTTATTGTCCTTAAAAAGAATGAAAACAATCAAATCAAAAAAAAAAACCCTCTGATCTTTTAAATCTATTCATTCATGTTTTTATAATTTTCTCAGCATATTTCCCTAAATATAGATATATTTTAAAGTTTTGTATTTATATTACAATCTCACATAAACAAATGTTTTATTAGAAATTAGTATTTAAATTTAATTACATTGGGTCTCAGGATGTCTCAGAATGTTAGATAAGAAAATTTAGTTCTCATTCTGGAAAATATACCACAAGGCTCTTCTGAGTATCTGGGAAACAGTTTCTGTTTAGAACAATATTTAATATGCACAATACACACAGAAGACCTGGATATTTCCTTTTTGCCATCTTTAATGGTCTAGGATCATTGTGGAGAAGGTTTAGATCACTCACCATATAAATTAAGACCATATTGAAGTGTTCTTCATTGAGACTCAGCTTTCCCTTCATTCAGAAGATGGTTCTAGAACTGGGGAAGAGTCTTACATCTTTATGATAGTAACTCAAGTTAGATTTCTGTCCACTTGGCCTAAATCTCTATATTTATGTGTTAAAGAGATCTTCAATACATGAACAATTTTTCACGTGTTTTAATTCTTAGAGGGAAGGGTATAGCTCAATTGGTAGACTGCATGCTTAGCATGCATGAGGTCCTGGTTATCAATCCCCAGTACCTCCATTAAGTAAGTAAGTAAATAAACCTCATTCCCTCCCCCTTCAAAAATGTATGCAATGTTTTAATTCTTAGGGACCCTTAAATCAATTCAAACCACTTTAATAGCATTGCATCCCTAGCTTATTGTGATTGTATTCTCATTTTCTGTGTAGCACCACCAATTCAATATCTTTTTTTTTTCAATTTTTAAAAATTGAATTATAGTCAGTTTACAATGTTGTGTCAACTTCTGGTGTACAGAACAATTTTTCAGTCATACATGAATATACATATATTCATTTTCATATTCTTTTTCACCATGAGCTACTATAAGATCTTGATATATTTCCCTGTGCTATACAGTATAAACTTGTTTATCTATTCTATATATACCTGTCAGTATCTAAAATCTCAAACTCCCAGTCTATCCCTTCCCATCCTCCTCCCCACTGGCAACCACGAGTTTGTATTTGATGTCTATGAGTCTGTTTCTGTTTTATATTTAAGTTCATTTGTAATGTCCATCGACAGATGACTGGGTAAAGAAGTTGTGGTATGTTTATACAATGGAATACTAGTCAGCCATAAAAATGGCAACATAATGCCATTTGCAGCAACATGGATGTCCCTGGAGAATGTCATTCTAAGTGAAGTAAGCCAGAAAGAGAAAGAAAAATATCATATGATATCACTCATATATGCAATCAATATCTTCTTTTGCATTCACCCTCATCCCCATCCTACAGGTAATCAAACACAAGGTTCCCTCCTCACCAAGGCAGTTTTAATGCCCTGTAGGTAATGTCCTACCACTCTCCTGAGGATTATGATTCACATATAGCTGAGTAGGCTGCACATAACAGGACTACTTCAACAGTTTCATTTTCTCTTATTCATACCCTTTTACACACCAACAAAGTTCTGGCATTGTAACATATGTATCACACAAAATGGTGATAGATAGGCTCCATTTAGCCAAATAAGAAGACAATAAACATCACTCCTGTGGGAACAGTGAAAATCACTGAATTTTTAAAACCTTGTTCATAGCTTGTGAAAGAGAAAGTGATAGTTCCTACTTGGTCCCTGAGACCTTGTCCAGGAGGATAGATCATAACAGAAATTCTTTAACATCTGTCCTCAGAGTTCCAGTGACTGTACTGCTAAGTCCTGCTTCTGACAAGGGCTGTTTCCTATACTTTGAAGTAACTATTTAGTTGCCTCTTCTAACTTCTAGAGGTTGCCCAAATTCCTCGATTCATGATCTCTTCCTTCATCTTCAAAGTATATAATTCCAACCTCTGGTTACGTAGTTGCATCTTTTTCTGACTTTGACTCTATGGACTCCCTCTTAACAAGCACCTTTGTGATTACATTGTGTCTACCTAGATAATCCAGGATAATCTCCCCATCTCAAGATCCTTAATGTATCACATCTTCAAATTCCTTTCTGCCATATAAGGTAACATACATTGTTACCTTACCAATGTTTAAAGGTGTGAACATCTCTGATGGGTCATCACCTAGCCTACCAGTCATCCTTTGTAGTCATGTTAGACCTTAAATATGTTCCTGATTGTCCTTGGCCCAAAGATAGCTTAAAGTTGGAAGACATAACCCTAAAAGTTCTTGAATGATCAGGCTATGGCCTTACCAAAAGTGTCCTAGGAGGGGAAGGGAGAGACTTAGCAAGATTGAGGCCCACTGCAATCGCATACTTCCTGGAAGGAATCAATCCTTTTACTAGCCACTGTAATATTTCTGTTTTGCTGATCAAAAAGAATGGTTGAGGCTACTATTTTGAATAATATATGAGATCTGAAAGTATTTCACAAGTTTAGACACTGAAATGACTCAGAGGAATCACAGAACACATTCTTATAAAGCTTTTATTTAAAGGCAATATATACAGTGCAGCAACGAGACAGTACAGGTAACACTGGGGGAGTCTGAGAGACTTTCAGAAGTAAGCTCTGCAGAGGCCTTATGTGCACATGGATATGTTTTGTCTCCAATGTGAATCCCTACCTGTGTTTTGAATCTTAACTCTGGGAGAGCTCAAGGCAGATGTTTCCAGACAGATTTTTGGTTATGTAGTCTAGTCAGGTTGTCTAATCTGTTATGCCTTTTGAAAACCATCAGTGAACAAATTGACCCTGGGGGCAGCCAAGTGAATTCTGCACTTTAAATAGCATGTCATAAATAAATTCTACTCTTTATCTTGGCCAAGAGTCAAAACCATTCATACTGGCATTCCCAAAGATAAGGATGGAGTTTACCAGTTCAGCTGTAAATTAACACTCTCATACAAAGTCAACCCCTGACACCTGAATAAGTCTTCTTAATTATTAATTGCTATAATTATCTTCCCATGCATTTTTTGCAATATTTATAGAACAAAAAGCAAAAGGACAACTGTTTTTGCATCATCAAATGAGGTGTTGGTAAATCAGTTAAATTATTCTAATTGTAATCAGTATCACACTAAATAGCAATTGCATTGCTCGCTAATCTAAAATTATTACAAAAGAAGTCATTTAGAATTACAATAGGATTTTTAGGGTTTCCTAACAAAAGCAATCCTACCATGTATTATCAAATTTTGTTATAGATGGTGATATGTCAGGAGTCAAATTGTTACTTCTGGATTCCAAGTATCTTATGGGGCATAGCCACATGACCTATTTCAAAGTACAAGATTATACTGACTAGGTTTCATGACGAACCTTATATTTAAGTAATCCCTCAACCATCCCCTAGTTCCATTTCCCAAAACATACACAAGTAAATTATTGGTTACACTGAATAGGTTTCAACTACTCTATTAGGTATGTCTGGTGTTTGTTTATACAGGGGGTCTTGGCAGCTGGGGAGCACCTATGCAAATTACATTCTCCATTTAGGAATTCCCATAGACTAAGTGGATCTTAAACCTTCTATAAAGTTCATTGCTTTTACTTTAATTGCCAAGATCCAGACCATTGTCCTCGAGTTATCTCTGTTTTCGTCTCAAGGTGCATTCTTAAAAGACCCTCTTAGTTCAGTGTCCATGTTCTTTTCCATCGTTACTTCTATCATGCTCTTTATCCTTTGAGGTTACTTTATCCATTTTTCAAAGAAGCGTAATCTGTCTAGGCTATCTGCATCCTTTTCCTTTCTCCTGAAATAAATCCCCATTTTAAGCGGCCAATAAAGGCCAGTTAGACTTTTTCCTCAGTGTGTCTCTCTTTAGTGAAGGCAATTTTGGCTTGCCCAAGGACTCCTAGACCTGTGACAGTTTCTCCCAGAGCCCTTTTAGGTTGGATATTTTGGTAAATGTCAGTTTATTTACCAAATATGTTATTGCTTTAGAATGTATGGTTAATAATTACAAATTGAGTACATATTTTGGATTCAAAATGTTGAATTTCCCAGGGCAATTATTATATGGGCTGAAGTTATCAGAATATAATTTAGTTTGAGTGTGCCAAAAGGTTTCTCACAGGCATTCTTGGCAGCCATGGGAGCTATGAGAAACAAGAATGTGTGCCATCAAATTACCCCTAAACTAATATTGGTTTCTGTTTTGCACATATTCTTTACCTTAGCAATTTCCCTCTATCTACGAAAAAAAAATGCTCTATTGTAGTAAGACACATAATGTTGATAAGTCAGGAATTGAACAGGTGTTTTGACACAATGGGTATCTTGAGTCTCAAGATAATATTTATCCCTTTGTAACAGCAGTTGCAACTAAATCCCAATAACAAGCTAGCAATTGCTTTTGAATAGTGTGTAAGAAGTTACAAGAACTTCTTAAAGTTATATACTATTTTTAAAGTTAAAACTGCAGCAGTAAATTTGTCCAAAATCCCAATGATCCCTCCTGGGTGGTACTTACAGGCTTTCGTCTGATGTCTGATCACTGCAGCCATAAGTTTCAGGCACTTCCAAGATCATTTGAGCATGGGGTCTGTACATGTTGGATTGCACCATGCTATTTTAAGCCCCATGAAAGCTTGCTCTTGGAAAATAAAGTAAGATTTAACTTTTTCTGGTCACTTGGAATAGCTACTAATAAAGTCCTAAGTGTGTCATAAGGTATCTTTAGAAAATAAACAACCCCAAAATCTGCATTCCTCTTGATTGATTTTGGAGCTAACAGAGATAATAACTTATTTTTGATTGTCTGAGCAATGTCTTCATTGCTCCCTATTTAAGTGATACCAAGAAGTTTTATACTGTTCTGAGCTCTGTATTTTATTTGGGTTAATTATCCATCCTCTGCTGGGTATATGATTAATAAGTATTCTTAATTATTTCTTGGCTTAGTCTTCAGATTGAGACATCAACATTGTATAATTAATACAATGAATAACAGTACTTTCTGACTAAATCCAATATATAGCTCTTCTCACCATGTTGTGGCAATCAGCAAGAGAAATTAGATATTCTTGTGGTTAAACAGTGAATGCATATTAGAGCCAATCCAGATGAATGTAAATCAGTTTTAACTTTGTTTTAAATAGAAATGGAAAAGAAGGTAAGAGCCAAACCAAGCAAGCTATGTCCTTTAGTTTGTGGCATATTTTGAATTGTTGATACCATATCAGTACAGCTGATGCTTTTGAAGGCACCACTTTATGCTATCCTCTATGACATAGTTATCTTTCAAAATTCATCAGCTTTTTAGGAGCCAGGCTGGATTATTAAACAAGGAGTTCTGTGATACTAATATATTTGCATCCAATAGTTCCTTTATTAAACCAGAATATTTATAACCCCAGGTATCTTAAATTGTTTTAAATGAAGCACCTGAGTACATTTAGATTATTCGAAGTGTTCCCATGTAGAGTGTCCAATCAAAACAATCTGAAAAGCAGAATTGCCCCTATCATTCCTTTTTTCCTATATATTGGATAAGGAAGAACTCCTCCATTTAGATATCACATTATAAATAACACATTCTGGCAATGTTGAACCAATACTATACTCTAACTTTTCATTAGCAAGTTTATAAAGGACAGTACACTAACACCAGTTTCCAGCAACTGTAATACTTTTTTTTTTCATCAGCCCCAGGCCATTGCACCCATCTCAATGTAAATGACCTTGGATCCCCTACTAAGGATTGTGCCAAGACCCTGGCCCTCCTGCCTTCAGAATCTTGATTCCCTCCCATTTTAACTGGCATTGACTCTGAAAGAATGGTAGACTCAGTTTTCTATAATCATCAGATTTTTAAAAACGAATCAAGGCCAAGATAAAGTAAGTGAATTTTTCATGGTCCTTTAACAAACTGAGCAGTTGGTTGGGCTTGATGACTTAGTCTCTAATAGTCATCCATTAAAAGTTTAGTAGCCACTCCATCTATTTCTTCCTTTTTTTTTTTAATGTCATTTTCAACTCCTGAGTAATAGTTTAATTATCTCAGGGTTTTTCACACTTTTCCTTTCTTATTGCTCCCTTTCGTTTGCATAATCCTGAAAAAGTTCCCATTACTTAGCTCCATTTGGGGCTTAAAATCCCTAACAGCTTCCCACACATCATCTTTTCTCCTCAACAATAAAATCAATATGGGGCACAAATAATTAGAGTCCCTTTTATCAGAGCATCAATCATCACTTGGTGAGGGGAACAGAAACAGTGAAAATCTTAATATCATACAGAAAGTACAGGTCATAGTGTTGTAGCTCTAGCTAGCTGCTGCTCTGCTACCATCACTTTGACTAGAACACATTAAAAAAATACAGCACATTCTTGGCTGAGTTCCCTTTCTTAAAAATTTGTTTTGTGATACATTTAACTATCCACCTACCCCTGCCTGGATATGAACTTAATGTCTCATTTACAGTTTTCCTCTTGTCAATGGATGTAGTGTGTGCACAGCCTAAACCCAGCAATGGCCAGAAAGTCAACCTGGAAACAATGATCCCTCCCCCTTGACTTTATTTCTCCCAAACCTTGTCTTATCCATCATTATTTAAATTATATTGGCAGGGATGGCTTCAAATATCCCACTTTCATTGCCAACTGCAAAGATTCCATAAATTTTGATCTTTAAAAATGTCTCAAAAGTTGTACACAACATCTTCACATAAGGCTTATTTTAAAGCAACAAAAAAAAATACAGGAAAGCAATGGGATTCAAAAGACAAGCAGGTGCAAGCTCTCAGAATCCTTATTCACACACAGATGGTCTTTGTCCCCAAATTGAACCACCAATAATTGTACAATGAATCTTGATTTCAGAAAAATTCAACACAGAATGGATTTGCCTGTTGGGTTTTTATGGTCCTCTGATCACATATTCAAGCCAGGCTGCCTAACCAGTTATACCAGCTGAAAACCATCAGTGAAAAAACTAGTCCTGAAGTTCCTGATGTTGGTAGATAATGCCTAACAGAAGAGCACAACTGTGATCCATCAGTATCTGGGGGAGAGCCTGGCCTCAAGGAGGGGACCTGGGAAGCCACTTCAGTATTCACTACAAGCAATTAGCATTTCTAGGGTACGTCTTGGTATCAACATATACTTCATCTTATTACAAAGTGAGAATAAAGAAGTTATTTGTTCAGTGCTTCCTATGTAGCAGATGCTATTATACTACGGGCTTTACACGCATTATCTCTGATCATAGGAAAATAATTATTAGTTTCATTTTCACATGAGGACACTAGGGCTCATAAACTCAGACTGGTAACTACTTGTCCCAGTCAACCCAGCTAGTTAAGTGGTGGAGTTAAGTGTCATCATCACCAGTCCATTTAACCCCCAGTTCACCACAGAGCAAGTGGAACACACAATCAGGATGCTTAGAAGAGAATTAATGTTCTCTTCATTAAAAAACACCAATTTGATATTGCAAGATTCTTAGTCCTCAAAGAGGGATAAGATTATGTTCAGTAAACTGAGCTTCTTACATAAGGAAAGATGCCCAAGAACAATTAATGAAATATTTAACAAGGATTGAGATGAAATAGAACCTCTGGTGGCCCAGAAGTGGCTGAGTAAATAAAGACTTTCACTGTGCATTCCAAATCAAGGACAATTAAATTGTTACCCTATCTTTAAAAACAAACAAACAAACAAATAAAACAAAAGACTAGCCCTGGGAAATTGCAAACTCATCAGGGAGGTTTGGACTTCAAATGGCACATCATAAAGTACCCTGCCCTTGTAACAGCCAAGAGTTAACAGCTGGATATTCAGGCTTCTCAGGATATAGTTTCCCTAGTCCAGCTGTGAATTCAATCTCTCTTAAAGAGAAAGACTAAAAAGTGTCTATATTAAAACCAAAGGTATTCTGTTTATCTAAGTATAGCATAAAGGAAATGAACAGACGACCTAAAATAGACATAATATCAGGCATAAAACTAAAAAAGTAATAGCTTCCATTATATAACTAGGATGCCTACAAATACAAAATCAATTTATGTAAAATATTTTAAAAACTTAGATTATTCATTCAAGAGAAAACTTGAATAGCCATCAGGCATATAAAAAAGATGCTTACCATCATTAGAAGTAAACAAACTAAAAATCAAAGTAACTGATAGCATTTTTCCCTATCTCTGTTTGATAAAACTTTTTAAAGCCTGAGAGTATCAATCACTGCCAAGTATTTAAAACAGTCATAAATTTACATCCGAGGCATAAATGTAAACTTATATTGAGTGGTGTAAATAACTTATGCCAATATTTTAGATGACAATGTGGTCTTTTTTAATAAATTAAACAATACTTCTATTACTCAGCAATTCCACTTCTGGGCATATGAACTAGAGCAGTTTTTTTTTAACTTAGTGATGACTTATAGTAAGAAATGCATTTAATATTATAACATTGTAAACCCATACATGCTTACAATTATTTGTGTCCATTACAAATAATTCTGTGTGTAACAGAAGGATAAGATACTTCCACAATACTTGTATGTGTATAAACAAAAGTTCAATGAAATAATATTTGCCCTAACAATTTGAGATGAACAATGAAACTATTGCATGGTTTACTTTTTTCTGTTCATTTTTAATCCACCCCATTCCATTCACCAATTATGACATAACCTTCTACATTACCTTGGTGACCCTCTGAAGCGTGGTGAGTTGGACTAGAAAACACTACTCTATACAAGTGTATAGAATATGGTACTCCTATACATGTGTATGTAAGTGACATAGATAAGAATTTGAAATGAGCAATGCTTATTACAATGAAAATGGAAAAGAATCTTTCAAAACATAAATTATTATGCATACTAGTATACTATGTAGTAATGAAAATAAAATACCTGGAACTAAACTATATATAATAATAAATACAAATTTCACATATATAATATCAAGCATAAAATAAAGTTGCTACAGTATGTAGAAAATACGATTCTATTTATAATTTTAAAACATGCAAAAATAATCAGTATTTGTGTGTATATGTGAGATAGAGAGAGATCAATAAAAAACAAAGTAGCGATAAGCAGTGTATTTGATACACTGGTTGTTCTCTGGTAAGAGCACACAGGTGGTTTCAAAGCATACTAGTCTGCTCCTTAATTTTGATAGATATATATGTAACTGTTAAACTGACGTTCATTTTAACCCTACTATTAACATATGATTTACATTTATCATCCTTGGTACTCAATATTTAATAAAATAATTTTTGAAGATATAATTTAAATATACATATATGAGTTTAAAGTAAATTTAAATGTATAAGCAATGACTGATCTAAAAGTCTACTACGAAGACTATCATTGGTCAGATACAAAGGTGTTCTCCTCATTTAGACAATTAAAAGCATTCTGGCCTCAACATTAGTCTACTTTAGCTTCCTTTTTTTTTTTTTTAATCAAAAGACACTATACTCCTTTATATATTCCTGAAAGAATGGAATTTGTTTTCAAATATATATTCTAGTACTATGGTAAAATGTTTGGAGACAAATAAGGCTAGTACAAAATATTTTTTTATTTTCCTTATATGTATTCAACAGCAATAACAATAACATTTATCATTTGCCATATGTCTTTAGTATCTTAACTCATTTGAACCTTAAGAACTTTGTGAGAGAGAATTTATCTCCATTATGCAGAGAAGACAACTGAGGCACAGAACAGTTAAGTTAAAGTACCCAAGCACACACCACAAGAAAATTGTGGAACAATGGCTTGACTGACTTCAAATTTCAGTTTATGGAAAGAAAAAAAAACATAGGACACAAGTCCCAGGACTTTATATGGTGCTAATAAAAAGTTAGAAACAACTGTAATTAAATTGTTTGATTGGTATTCATGACCAAATTATATATTTGCAGTATTTAAATATGCTCTATTAAATATTCTAATGTGATATCCTTTAAACTGCCCCCATGCAAATATTTCTAATTTGACACTAACCATGTATATGTGCATGTCAATTTCATTATAGTATCATGTATATATATTTATCATATATATATATATTTGTTGGTTTTCCTAATGAATGCAATGATATTCTTTCATGTTATTATATCCACTTTTGTGTACTTTTCTGATGTATTTCAAATAGTTAATATATGCTTTTAAAAAATCTTTATTTTTTAATGCCATATGTCCAACCTTATAAATAAATGTGTTTCACAACAAAGACTTCTCAATGGCTCAGCCCATAGCATAGAAAGATCATGCATACATTTAAGTCATATTTTATAATACAAAGTTAGCACAAAGCTATATATCTGAAGTCAGACTGTGGAACATATAAGGTTAAAATCACGGATTTCAGTAGGCAAGAGGAAAAAACTGCCCTGTGAAAACAAAAGAAATATCCTGTTGCTTCTTGAATATTTGCACGTGAAAATGAAACCACAGATTTCTCCTCAAGAATTTCCTGTCATCTCAAGTTAAATGAAGGTGAAATATACATGAAGGTGAAATGAAGGTGCATGTGTATGTGTATTTGTGATTCAAATTAGCATCAATATTAGTTTTTGTCAATTGCATTTTGTGTTTGTATAAATGGCTATCTATGGCATCTGTTGTGGGACCAATGAGAATAGGAACCCGGCGAGTCAAGCTTTTTGACTTTTGTTGTTCTGGATGTGTGTGCTTATGTTCTGTCATTCCACAGAATGAGAAGTTTCTTTTAAGCAGAACAGACTCTGCTGCTTTGGGAGTTTTACTGTCTTGTATAACTTTTAAAGTCATTTCATGAAAAGATTCCTCTGGAGAGAAAAATTTTAATAGATACTATACCGAGTAAAAGGAGTGGTTCTTACTATAACTCAGCTTTTGAACAATATTGAACAAATCAAATTTCTACCACGTAAAATATTTTAATTGTAAAATGAGAGACATCTCTATCTTTTTCTCTCTCTACCATTCACTACACCATGAATATATTGGAAAAATGCAATACATGTCCATCACCTACCCCCTTGTTGAGCTATCCTTCTTCTTAATTAGAGTACATTATCTAAAAGAAACTCTAGAATTCAAAACAAAAATCTGTAAGATATTACTTTTAATAAAAGAGTTCATGGAGTCCATAGACTGAATGTTCTACTCTTTATTCCAACATTTAGTTTGTCAGATTCTGGGAGTATTTTCTTATGACCATTGCCCCAGATCCAGAGATATTCAAGTTTCCTGATTGCTGGAGCTACCAGATTCTGCTAGGTACAGCCTCATTAACTAACCTCTCACTTCTAATTTATTCTTGGGTGGATTTACCTATGTCTGTTCCACAACTACCGTGCCTCCTGAGATACCTAAACCCTCTAATTCTTGATCTTCTCTGAACCTCTTCAGGATAAATTGCCTTGAGTCATAAGATATCTATTGTGGACAGCATTTAGGTTTCATCTTTTTCTACTCTTCTACGTTGAGTTACTGATTCTTCCTTCTAATTTTACCCTTTAAAAACTGTACTGATATCTCTCATCACCTATTGTCCCTTTCATTCTCTTTGTCCCTTAGAATGAAATTTGGAAGGAAGAGAAGGTACAAGCATGTATTAATTTTCCATGTTTAATCAGAAGTCTGAGCATGTTATTCCATGTTACTGGTATCCATTAGCCCCAGATTTAAAACCTACAGAAGGGTTGTTAAAATTTCTACTACTATGTAGAACAATGCAACATAAATTTTAGCCTTTCTATGTTGGTGCAAGAGTTATAACAGAATGAAGATTATAGCAGTGTTCATTTCTTTAAACATTTGATATACTGAATGAGCAACGTGTGGTCCTCGTTGACTGAAATTTTGATAGACCCATATTGCTGGAACCAAAGCTTCTGTAATAGCATTTATTGTTTGTGGACTTCGTAATGATGGCCATTCTGACTGGTGTAAGGTGTTATTCCAATAAGCATACTATAAGCTTCCTGCTATTTCATAACCCATTTTATTGGCAGAATGATACTTTCTATAATACGTCAATGTCCTGAATAAAATATTTCCTTTGCTTCCCATTCAAAAAGATAAGTGGAATTCAAATTCCTTCAGATAGAGGGAAGAAGCTTGCACAATTTGGCTACCTGCCTTCACCAAACATTTCAAATTCATTTGCTTTTACTGCAACCCCCACTCTGTGTGCTCAAGGCGCAACGTTACAACTACTTCACTCATGTAATATCCCAAGCACTTTCCTAACTGAAAATCTCAATTCTTATTGTTTTCTCAGTCTAGAACACTCCTCCAATCCTCTTGCTATTTTTCATACTATTTATACTTTAGGATTCTATAATAATACTTCTCCAGAGAAGCGTAACTGGTGCTTTCCCACTAAATCAGCCCTCATTGCCATATGTCTTTATCATACTTTTTTCTTTTTCTTCATGGTACGTCTCAGAGTCTGTAATGATATACTTATTAGTGTGATTATTTATTTATGCTTATTGCTCCCACTGGACTGTGAATTTTCAGGGGGAAGTGATCTTTGCTCATCCTTGTACTTCCTGTAATCTCTCAGTGCCTGGCACTTAATAGGTACTTGACTGTGTATGAAATAATAATAATAAACATATAAATATAACATCACTTGGATGATACACATACCTCTGGGAAGTTACTGTGTGCCAGGCCCACATACTAGATTCTGCTGGTACAAATATATAAAGTAGAGTTGCTCTTCTGCTAGAACATACAGTCTGACAACTAGGGCAAGCATATAATCAAACAAATGTACAAACCTGTTTTTTAAAGAATGAAAAATTGAGTGACTACACTGTTTGATGGTACCATGGCATTTATAATAGGCACATGAGTTCCCTTTGGAAGAATGGGTCAGTCAGTGTTTGTTAATCTAAGATGAGGGAAGTATCAAAGAGCTTATAACTGCCACCGTGAGAAGCTCCACGGAAAAAGGAGTGAGGAAGATGTGTGCAATTGAATTTTACCCTGTAATTACAGGAACCCAATTAAAAAATTAAGGCAAAGACTTGATGAGTTCGTTAGTGTGTGTGTGTGTGTGTGTGTGTGTGTGTGTGTGTGTTAGAAAGACCATTTGAAAACAGGATGAAGTCTTCCTAATTAAAGGTTGGTCCACAGTCAGCAACATAAGCATCTCTTGGGAGTTGGACAGGAGACTCTCGGGCCTGTCCAGTATTACTGTATTGGAATCCACATTTTAGGTGATTTTTATACACTTCTAAAGCTGGAGAAGCACTGCTATATAGGATGGGCTAGAGGGAAGAGAAGATTGGAATTGAGGACAGTTGGAAGAGGGGTTATTTCAAAAGCCCAGAGTCTTGCTGATGATAACCAAGAGTAAAACAGGAGCATTCCTAGTCCAAAGAAAGGTCTAAATTTAAGTATACGTGAAATGCAATCTTTCCAAATTTGTCCACGTCCAAGGACCCCATGTTATTTCACTCTGGTGGATTAGAATATTGTTCAGCAAGTTTCACTCTCTATTCTCTTCTCCCACCTCCATGGAAGAAAATGCTGAAGAAAAGACTTACCAATACTGATGCTTCTGTTTTATTGCTGGTTATCACCCTCATGTTTGTCCCTTGACCTTTGTCTTGATAATGCTATGTTTTGGGCAATGGGATATTAGCCAACACGAAACAAGCAGATAATTTCAATATATTTGCATGTTGAGCATTTTCCTTCTTTTCTTTCTGCCACTTTCAAGAGAAAAACATGCACTGGGTGACCAGCTAGGATGAGAGTCACATAAAAGTGACCTGACTGAATAATGCTTTTCAAACATACTGCAGTTATTCTTAGATGTTTCTTATTTCATGTATACTTTCAGATCATCTACCTCAGTAACAGCAGCAGCAACAACAAAAAACTGTTGAACTACTGAATGAATAACATGAATTGCCTTAATTTGGGAATACTGGAATTTTTATATTAAGTTTTCCCATCTAAGAACATCTGATTTTATGCCCTTTGAAGATTTTATATTTTGAATATGTGCCACATAACATTTTTATAAAGCTTACTACAAAGATTTTACAATTTTATTGATACCATATATGAGATACTTTGCTTTCCTAGGTATTTTATTTTAATACAAATAGAGAACAGCAGTTGATTTTAAAATTTTCCTGTATTCACTTTGCTGAATTGGTTTTGTTTCTCTAGAGAATCATGGTTAATACAAAGAAGAAGCAATTTTCTTCTTAAATTTTCTATTTTTCTAGGTGTAAAGAATTTTGTGTTATTATTTCTCATGATTTCTAGGGCTCAGGAATTTAGAATGGGCTTAACTAAGCCATTCCCACTCAGGTTGTCTCATGTGGCTGGAGCTGGAATAGCAGGGGCCTGCAGTAGATGGGAGCTGGCCCTGCCTGGTTGTCTCTATCTCTTCATGTAGTTTCAATGATTTCCCATGTGGTTGTTCCATTTGTGGTGCTTACAGAGCAGTCAGACAATTCATACAAAGACACAGAGCTACAGTACAAGGAATCCAGAGAGACAGGCTGAAGTGGCACAGGATCTACATCTAGAAGGCGGCTGTATCACTTCCACTATACACAGCTGTCAATAGCCATTAAGGTTGGCACAGTTGCAAAAGGACTAGAAATGGGATCAATATAATTTACATATATATAATCACTGGAGTTTTAAATCTGTTGTTGGAGAAAGAGTGATCATGTATTCATTTGTACACAAGTTAGTTAAAATGTGTTAGGCACATACACTGTTTTATCATTATGGTTTACAAGTTTGACAGAGAACAGAATTTACAGATACCAATAAAGAGGTACACTGTATAATTTTTTTTTCAACTGTTAAATTCTCCTTTTTGTAATCTTTCCTGTAGAGCAAGATAGAGCATTAGTCTCTAGGATGTTTTCTGAGCAGAGTTAAAATTATGATTCTGCCAATGAGAGACATTTGCAGAAGATCTGGAAGACAGAATAGAAATTAAAATTATTCTTAGATCAGAGCTGAAGACAATTTCAGGGGAACTTGGCAAAGTGTGAGTTTGCAGTGGCTTCTGGCAAACAATCCCAAATCACTTCTGTGTTACAGTGTGGGGAGAATCATCGCCCTGGATTTCCCAAGATAATTCAGGACCTTTACTCTTCAGTCTACCAACCATTACAACGCCTCTGATGCCCTGTATTAAGCCCCTTATTACTGGGACTATTTAAAATGATTTTTAATTTTTCTGATAAAACTTTCTCTAATTAAACACAGAAACAACATACTTCAGAAAATGGTAGCAGCATTTACCATTTATGAAGATTATCAGTGATATTTTCCATTGACTTCTTTGCAGTTCTACTTGAAAGGCCAGGGAGCACACATTTAGCCCATAATAAAGTAACGATAGAAAAAAATACACATATAGGATAAACTCACCTAAATCTCAACATTTTTGTCTATCTATGTATAATCTATCTATCAACACAACTTCCCTTACATGTATTCCTTTTAGTCTTTTTCCCACATGCCTCTCTTTGTCTAAATGAATATATATGTGAATTCTTAGTTAAGTAAATTTTAATCTAGCTTTAGATAATTAAGGCATATTTATTTCTCATATTAGTCTTGAAATATTTACATTTAGTATTCTTAATATGAAAGATAGACACACAAAAACTTTCTTCTGAAGGGACAAACTATGTGCCTTCTATAGATTCAAAGTATATAATGGAGTATTAAAGGTTGTGAGAATCTTTTATCAAATATTCCATAACTATATTTAAGCGGATGTCCCTAATTCTTCTTGATAAAAGAAATTCTGCTAAACTCTTCATCCTAGAAAAGGCTGACACAGATGTTTGATCAGAGCTGTCAAGCATTCTAAGTTATTAGCAGAACAGATTAATTTATTTTCAGTTTTTTTTAACAACTTACACCGATATTAATACTACCCAAAGTCATCACATAATCACTGTGCTGTGAAAATAAAGTCAAACACATCATTAAATATGTTGATCAGACACCCTTAGTGTAAAAGGGGAGAAGTATCATAGAAAGACCAGCTGTTTTCTCAGGAAGAGAGAGATGAACAAAAGAAGGAGAAAGAAAAGAGAGAGCACGAGGGAGCACCAGAGTGAGAGAGCAATAGAGAGAGAAAAGCAGGTCTATTTATGGAACATGCGGCATTCCCAGGAGGAAATGAAAACATATCCCAATATATGTATGCATCCTAATAAAATCAGCATTTACGTTGCATGTATACAATGTTACTTTTATATCAAAGAAAATTCCTGACAACCAAATGAAGTCATTAAAGTATACAATTTCATAACATATTTGGAGTCTCATATTTTTATAGACTTGCTTCTTTAACTGCCCAAGATTCATTAGCTTATAATTCTGCTACTCATTTTCATCAACGTTTTAATTCTCAATTGAGATGTGATATTTCACTCCTGCTACTATGTCAATCTGGAATCTTTTTCAAAATATATTAAATTTAAATTAAAAAGCCTTACTGAATAAAATAATTTATAGCATATTAATTAGTTTCAAATTAACATTAAATGGTCTTTGTCCTTTTCAGAGAATAATAACTACAACTTCTTTGCTCAGGTTTTTAAAAATCTGTACTTCAAAACCAGGACAGGAAGGAGGAATGCTAATGAAGTGTTACTATATGGAATAAAATCTTTTCTATGGGAGAAAAATTATGTTAGTGTCCTTTGCTAATTTGATGTACCCAACATTAAAGAGCAGTTCCTTGAGGATATCTGACAGATCAGATGCTTTTCAGTTGAAACTGCTGGTACCCATTCTCTGGGCCTTCAGGATTCTGGAGGCTAGACATCCAAGACCAAGATGTCAGCAAGTTTAGTTTCCCCTGAAGCCTGTCTTTTCTTGGCTTGCAGACATTGCTTTCTGGTATAGCCTCATATAGTTGTTCCTCTATGCACACTTTTTTTGTTGTTGTTCTGTTTTGTTATTTTTCTATTTTATTAATTAAAAAGGAAAGTTTCTAGCCAAAATCCATAAATCAGTGACAGAAAAATAAAAAGGAGAAATCTCCAAACTGTATGTTAAAAACCTGGGAGTGCAGACAAGGTGTGTGTATATTGCTGGGGAGCAGGGACAGATGGATGACCTGCCATCAGGGATAAGGTGAAGGTATGGGAGATGTTGAAGTTGTCCTTAGTAACGAAAGAATACCACAACTCTCATTATTTCATACTTTCTATAAACATTCTTAAACGCTCTAAGAATGTAAAAGTTTTTGTGAGGCTTCCAAAATTTATAGAGTTTGAAGTAGTAATGAACTTACAAAATGGTAATTAAAAATGAACAACACATTTTCTTCTAAATCATCATTAAAATATTCTTCTTGCTCAAATGCTTTTGAATTAGAGGAATAAATAAAAATAATACCACGTGAAGAAATCTAAACCATGGAGAACTAGTGTAACAGGGAAAAACAAATCTGACTCCATATTGGTTCTTTTTTTTTTAAAACCTTTATATTTTATTGCTTTTGCTACAAGTTAATCACTAAAGAGATGTTGCCTGTAGTTTAAAGTATACATAATGGCCCATTTCTGGAAATCTGCATCCCACGCTTGAACTTAAGCTAAAATATCTTTGTCTAGTTAACAGGAAACACCCTGACCAGGCCTACTTGTAAATGGCTGCATCCCCTCCAGAGTCCGGCTGGGACCAGGAAGTACTTGCAACAACTTATCACCTTTCTTACTTTACCTCCTCACCGCCCCTTCTTTGCTCTATAAAGAAACTAGCATCCAAACTCAGGCAAGATGGTTCTTTGGGACACTAGTCCTTCATCCTCTCATCTGCTGGCTTTCTGAATAAAGTCATTATTCCTTGCCCCAAAAACTCATTCCTCGATTTATTAGCCTGTCATGTGGGGAGCACCTGGACTTGGTTACACTAAAATCAGAAGACTCAAAGACTGTGTAGTCCATTTACATGTTTCCTGGCTTTCTACAAGAAACCTGTAATTTATTGAGTCATACCAAAAAATGAAATCAAAGTAATATACAGATTTTAGTATCAATTGTTTAAAATAAAGATCACATTTAATTTCTCTTTGAATAAGGAATTACTGGGCTGGGGGTGTTGAATTTTACCTACAGGTAAAGAAAAACCTGGAGTACTTGGAATCTCCTTATTTCAACATTAAGTCAAGAAGGATCAAATTGATTTTTCTTTCTTTTTTTTACGAAGTTTGTACAGAATTGACATATGTTCTAAAATTATGCCAAAATAATTATAGTCAGTTTATTAGCTTGAAACAAGCTATATATTTTGAAGGAAGGTTCTGAGAGATTATCACAATTAATATATTTTTCTTAATAGTAAAATTATCTTTTTGCCAGAGTGATATTATGAGTATTAATTAATACATTACTAACTATACAAACAACTGTTCAAGCAATAGTTTAAAAGGGAAAGAATAATTACCAGGTGACAAATATTTTCTGAAATGTAACACTATAAAAACCTAAAAAAAAATGTTATCAGATTTCTTCATTTGGCATTTCCTTGCTTTGTTGTGAATTTAATAATTGGAAGAATTCTTATTTTTATTACTTTTGAGATGATCTTCTATACTTGGACCCTATGGAAACTCCTGTTTTACCACATAATATTATGAACTAAATTTCAGGTAGTCCCAATGTCTCTAGTATGTGGTAGATGAAATTATTTTACAACATTAAAAATAATATCCAAAGGACAGACCAGGTAAATAAATTATTTAAAACATGCCCATACTAGTTTAATTTAGCATGTTTTTATAACATATCCATACAAATAAAATACAATATTTTTGTTCATTATGTATATTTTGGTCCAAAAGTTGTAAATAAAACATACAGGGAATTAGTTACCATCATATTTGGTTTTGTCTCATCCTCCAATAAAGATTAAAATGGTTAATAAAGTTATGACAAAAAATGAGTAATGATAATAAAATATAATAAACAAGCTATACTTTAATGTGATGAATATATAAACATTATCTAGGAAGATTAATTCTAATGATAAATTATATATTCTAAGTTATGATCAAGAATCTGCTAAATGACTTAGAAATAAATAGCAGGCACCACCTCTGGGAAACAGAAAAATGTATTTAAAAAAAAATACCTTGCTGTACTCACAAGCTTTCAAATGGATTAAAGATGAACTAAGCAATGAAGAAAAGGTGCTCTCAGTATAAAATTAAATACTCCAATCTAATCTGGTGTGCTTCCATAAGAAAAGTTACAATATGCCAAACACATCAACGAAATTTAAAATTACACTTATTGATACTGTCCAAATCATAAGAACATAACTTCCACAAAAAGCAGCATGTGTCATTTCAAACATTAAAAAAAAAAAAACTTTCTATATTCCTGATTACAGATGTTTTCTAAGTAAGCAAAGCCCAATTAAATAAATCAATTACTACACAATAAATTTGGCTTGATGGAATGTAAGTTTAATTTCATAGTTAATAATATTCCCTTGGCATAATAAAATAAAATTTCAGACATTTAAATGGTCAGTAAATAAATTTAGTGCAACTGTTAATAACAATTTTACATTCTCTCTGGCTAAGTATCCTAATCAAAAAAATATTGCATTGTACCAGCTTTCAATGTTCTTCAAAAGTTTGGAAACCATGCAGGTATGCATGACCACCAGAAATTTGATGAAGTAATATAGATTATCAAATTATTTATTCTCCAAATTAACAAAGTTTATTATATTAAAAATATATTTAATATATTATATTATATTATATAAATAAAAAGACAAATATAGAAGTAAAATAAAATGAAGTTGAAGACTTCACTTGCATTGAATAAAAAAGCATTAACAATAAGAAGAACTAAAAAATGACAAGGGATGAGATCAAGACAGCAAGGCAGAAAGATCCTGAGCTCACCTCCTCCCACAACACACCAAAAGTAAAACTATATATAGATCAACTGACTCTGAGAACAACCTGAGGCTAGTAGAACAGCTCTTCTATAATTAAAGAAATAAAGAAAAATAAAACACATTGAGATAGGTAGGAACAGAAGAGATTCAGTCTACTTGGGATTCACATGCCTGGCATGTAACCTAAATGCAGGAGGAGATATCACAAACATGGCAGTCTTCCCTGAGGAGCAAGAGGTTTGAGCTTTACATTGGGCAACTTAGCTCTGGGGACCCACACACTAAGAATTGAGCCCCCAGAACATATGGCTTTGAAAACCAGCAGTGCTATGTGTTGCTTATGTCTAGGGGAACCAGAGGGCTGTAGGAAACCAAGACTCTACTCTTGAAGGTGCATACATAATCTCAATCAATCTGAGCAAGTCCCAGCACAGAGGTAGCAGTTTGAAACCACCTGGCACTCCAGCCAGCCTGTCAAGGTCACTCCAGCCAGCCTGCCAAGGTCACCCCAGCTACCCCCAGCCATGTCTACTCCAGTTCCAGACACCTCACCAAGGCAACTCCATCCTGGCTCAGTACAACCCAGGAAAAACCTAGCCCTCACCAATTCCAGATCCAGTGATCTAGTCAAGGCAGCCCCAGTTCAGTGCCCTGAAGGACCCTCCAACCTATGTTTGCTCCAGCCCCAGCCCAACTGCCAAAGCCAACCAGCACATGCAGTCTTCTACACAGGGGACACTCATACACAAGGTCATGCCTTCAAGACTAGGAGAGGTAACTGTTTTGCCTAATTCATAGAAAACAAACACAGAAAGTGAAACAAAATGAGAAAACAAAGAAATATACTCCAAATGAAATAACAAGATAAAACATCAGAAAAGAATGATAATGAAACAAAAGTAATTTGTCTGATAAAGAGTTCAATGTAATGGTCACAAAATGCTCACTAAACTCTGAAGAATGAAGGAACACAGTGAGAATTTCAACAAGGAGTTAAATCAGATCTCAAGAACACAAAACTAAAACAGAATCATATCTGAAGAATACAAAATTAAAACAGAATTACACTTGAGAGAAAAACAAGACAATTAGATGATACAGAAGAATGCATAAGTGATCTGGAAGACAGAATTGTGGAAATCACAATATAACAGCAAAACAAACAAAAAACTTAAAAAAAGGATAGTTTAATGGACCTCTAGGATAACATCAAGTATACTAACATTTGCATTTTAGGGGTCCCAGAAGGAGAACAGGGAGAGAAAAGGGGGGAGAAAACTTATTTGAAGAAATAATGGCTGAGAACTTCCCCTAATAATAAAACTTACTTGAAGAAATAATGGCTAAAAACTTCCTTAATAATGGATGAAAAAAGATATACAGGTCCAGAAAGCACAGAGAGTCCTAAACAAGAATTCAAAGAGATCCACACCAAGACATTTCATAATTAAAATAATAAAAGTTAAAATTAAGAGTTAATTTTAAAGGCAGCAAGAGACATATATATATATATATATGTATATGTGTGTGTGTGTGTGTCTAGTATAATATATATATATATATATATACACACACACACTAATCACTAGCAGGGAACCCACATATGTCTATCAGCTGATGTTTCAGGAGAAACTTTGCAGGCAAGAAGGGAGTGGCGCAATATATTTAAAGTACTGAAAGAAAAAAAAATACAACCAAAAAAATCAATTAGGAAACAGTGGTCTTAAATGGCACCTTAGACCAACAGACTTACATAAACATAAAACATTCCATCCCCAAATTGGAGAGTACACATTCTTTTCAAGTGCAAACAAAACATTCTCCTGGATAGATCATATGTTAGCCTACAAAACAAGTCTTAAAATTTTAAGAAAACTGAAACCACATCAAGCATCTCTTCCAGCTGCAACAGTATGAAATCAGAATTAATTACACAAAGAAAACTGGAAAAAAACACTACTATGTTGAGACTACACAACATGCTAAACAACCAATTAGTTAGTGAAGAATTCAAAGAAAAAATTTAAAAACATTGAGACAAATAAAAATGGGAACACAACTTTCCAAAATATATGGGACATAGTAAAAAGCAGTTGTAGGAGGGAAGTTCATAGCAATAGATTTACCTCAAGAAACAAGAAAAGTCTCTATGTAATATAGCTTTATATATAAAGCAACTAGAAAAAGAAGAAAAAAACAAAGTCCAAATTTAGTAGAAGGAAGGAAATAATACAGATCAGAATGGAAACAATGAAACAGAGATCTATATCTCTATATAGAGAGATATAGAGATACAGATATAATATTAAAATGCTTATAAAAGATTAATGAAACTAAGTGTTGGTTCTTTGAAAGGTAAACCAAAACTGACAAACCTTTAGCTGGACTTATCAAGACAAAAATAGATGGCCCAAGTAAATAAAATCAAAAATAAAAAAGGTGTACCACCATACATCAGAAATATAATCATAAGAGATTACTACAAACAATTGGACCACCTAGAAGAAATGAATAAATTCCTAAAAACATACAATCTTCCAAGACTGAATCAGGAAGAAACAGAAAATCTGAACAGACTGATAAGTAGTAATGAAATTAAATCATTAATTAAAAAACTTCCAGCAAACAAAAGTCAAAGACCAGATGGCTTCACAGGGGATTTCTACCAACTATTTAAAGAAGAGTTAATATTCATCCTTCTCAAACTACTCCAAAAATAGAAGAGGAACAAACACTACCAAACTCATTCTATGAGGCCAGCATTACCCTGACACCAAAAATAGACAAAGATACTACGAAAAATTACAGTCCAATATCCCTGATGAACATAAGATGAAGAAATCGTCAACAAAATATTAACAAAGGAAGTTCAAAAATACATTAAAAGGATCATACAGCATGTTAATTAAGGACTTATTCCAGGGATGCAAGAATGTCTCAACAGTCACAAATCAATGTGATACATTATATTAACAAAGGATAAAAATCACATGATCATTTCAATGAATGCAGAAAAGCCAGTTGACAAAATTTAACATTTGTTTATGATAAAAACTCTCAACACAGTGGGTAGAGAGGGAACATACCTCACCATAATAAAGGCCATATATGACAAATCCACAGATATCATCATACTTACTGGTGAACAGCTGAAAGCTTTTCCTCTAAGATCAGGAAAAAAAACAACAATGTCCACTCTTCCCACTTTTATTCAATATACTATTGGATGTTCTAGCCACAGAAATCAGATAAGAAAAGAAACAGAAGGTATCCAAATTAGAAGGGAAGAAGAAAAACTGTCATTATTTGAAAATAACATGATACAATGTATCAAAGACCCTAGAGACTTCACCAAGAAACTATTAGAACTAATAAATACATTCAGTAAAGTTGCATGATACAAGATGAATATATAGAAATATGCTGCATTTCTATACACTAATAATGAACTAACAGAAAAAGAAATTAAGAAAACAATTCCGTTAACAACTACATAAAAAAAAAAACTGAAATTCCTAGGAATAAATCTAACCAAGGAGGTGAAAAACCTATACACCAAAAACTATGAGATGTTAATGGAAAAAACTGAAGATGACACAAATAAATGGAAAGATATACCATGTTTATGAATTGGAAGATTTAATTTTGTTAAAATGTCCATAATACCCAAAACAGCCTATGGATTCAGTGCAATTCTTATCAAAGTACCCATGGCATTTTTCACAAAACTAGAACAAACAATCCTAAAATTTGTATGGAATCACAAATGATCAAAGCAATTTTGAGCAAGAAGAACAGAGCAGGAGGAATTGTGCTTCTTGATTGCAAACTATCCTGCAAAGCTACAGTAATCAAAACAGTATGGTACTGGCACAAAACTAGACATGTAGATCAGTGGAAAAGAATAGAGAGCCCAGAAAAAAACTCATACTTTTATGGTCAATTAATGCATGACAAAGGAAGCACAAATATACAATAGGGAAAAGACTGTCTCTACAATAACTCATATTGGAAAAGCTGGACATCTATCCATGAAAGAATGAAACTAGATAATACTCTTACACCATGTACAAAATAAACTCAAATGGACTATAGATTTATATGTAAGATTTAAATCTATAAAACCCCTAGAATAAAACAGACCATATGCTCTTTGACATCGGTCTTGGTAACATTTTTTGGATCTGTCTCCTCAGGCAAGGGCAACAAAAGCAACAACAAACAAATGAATCAGACAAGAAAGCTTTTGCACAGGAAAGGAAACCATCAACCAAATGCAAGGCAACCTATTGAATGGAAGAAGATATTTGCAAATTATATATCTGATAAGGGCGTAATATCCAAAATATATTTTTTAAAAACACATACAACTCATTATCAAAGGAACAATCTGATTTTAGAAACAGCAGACAATCTGAAAAGACTGTTTCCAAAGAAGATATACAGATGGTTAACAGGCACATGAAAAGATACTCAATATCACTAGTCATCAGGGAAATACAAATCAAAACCACAAATGAGAATTCACCTCACACCTGTCAGAATGACTATCATCAAAAAGACTTAAAATAACAAGTGCTGAAGAGGATATAGAGAAAAGGTAAACTTTCACTGTTGGTGGGAATTTATACAGCCACTATGGAAAACAGTATAGGGATTCCTCAAAAAAAATGAAAAACAGAACTAACATATAATTCAGCAATTCAACTTTTGGGTATTTATCCAAAGAAAATAAAAACACTAATTCAAAAAAATATATACATCCCTCTGTTAACTGCAGTATTATTTACAATAGTTTAGGTATGGAAGCAATCTTTATCCTTTGATATATAAATGGATAAAGAAGATATGGTATACACACGTGATAAAATATTACACAGCCATATAGAAGAATGAAATCTTCTCATTAGCAACAATATAGATGGACATAGAGGGTATTATTGCTATGTGCAGTAAGACTGAGAAAAACAAATACCATTTGATTTCACTTAGATGTGGAATCTAAAAAACAAAACAAATGAACAAAACAGTAACAGACTCACAGATACAGAGAACAAAGTGGCAGTTAGAAGAGGGGAAAGAAGTGGGAGGACTGGCAAGATAAATGAAGTGGACTAAGAGATCAAACTTCCAGGTATAAAATAAATAAGTCATTGGCTATAATGCTAGCACAGAAAATGAGCTGATGATATTATTACAACATTGTATGGTGACAGATGGTAACTAGATTTGTTGTGGTGTGATCATTCCTTAAAGTATAAAAATACTGAATCACTATACTATACATCTGAGACTAATATAATATTGTAAGTCAATTATTCTTCCATAAAAAGAAACTAGATATGATTTTACTTCCTTATTTTTATTTAATGTAAATTAAAAGCCAGCAAAAATACATAACACGGATGAGAGGAAATAAAAAAGCATCATGCAAAGTATAACATTAATCATTAACCCATGTTATTTTAAAATTCATCAATGTGTATACATTTAGACTTAACAGAAATGGTTAATGTCAGTTTAAGTGCTATCACTAAGTGATACTGGGAAATGGTATTACTGTGATAAAAAGGATCATAAAACAAAGTGTATGTTATGAAATTTAACTTGGCAAATTAGATAAAACTATAATGTTGGAAATAGTAATTATATTTTATTACTATTTTGTATGAAAAATATGAACATCAGAGTTATTGCTATGTTTGGGAAAATATAAATCTTTCTAGGGCTAGAACATAATATAACTCAAAGGACACTGGAAAATTATATTTTTGAGAGTTAAACTTCAGTCAGATAATAAAAGGCTTTGGAAATCATGTGAAAAAGTTTTTACTTCCTTTTGAAGGCAATAAGGAAACAGAATCGTTTCAAAGATTACTTGAAATACTCATTTTAAAATATAAAAACATTTATGCATATGGGTGATTAATACACTAAAGCAGTAAAGGAAGTCTTTTAAAAGCATAGGACAATAATGTCAATCTGACTTGGGTGAGGTTAACAAATTCAGGATAAATGAATGCTAATAATAAATAGTGCACATATTTCTGCCACATGTGCCATTTATTAATTTATCAAATATTTGAATGGCTACCAGAACATGTACTATGAGTTGGAGATAAAATGAGAGAGCATTCCCCTTGCCCCAAATCTGCTTATAGAAAAGGAGGAAAATAATATCCTGATTGCCACCATGCTGACAATCACGGGAAGTGATTTGGTAAAGCAGCTATGTCTAAGCACTATACTTGAGTAGCTTTCCTGTGTGATTAGACTATGATAACTAATTAGGTTAAAGATACAGAATTTTCCATGAATTACAGGGGCTATTTGTAATGTAGGTTTTCCTAAAATGCAAAGGATTTGGAAACTCTAGTTACCATATATCTTATAATAGAAAGTATTCGTACATCTAAGAAAAAATGCTAGCTCTCCAATAGTGCAAGTGTGGGGAGAAGACACTTCAAATGATAACAATAACCAATATTAATAATTTAGTCACTAAAGATGCTATAAAATGGTGGTACTCAAACTTTGCTCTTGGAAATTCTACAATTTCAGATAGTATTGAGAATCCAAAGAATTTTATTCATATATTAAAGCCATTAAAATTTTCAATATTAGAAATTAAATCTGAAAAAAATTAATTCACTTAAATAATAATAAACACATTGCCTAAATAGTATATTCTATTAAAAATAATTACACTTTCCAAAAAAAGAGAGTGACATTGTTTTACATTTCAGCAAATTTTCCTACTAACTGGTGTAATGAAGGCAGCAAGATTTATGCCTTCTTGCATTCAGTCTGTGGCAATATCACTCATCCTGAAGCCTTTTGATAAATCCACTATACACTCATGAGGGAATGTGAGTGAAAGAGAAATCTCATGACAGTAATTTAGACCTCTGGAATCCCTGGAAGGCACTTGGGAGTTCAATCTGAGAGACATTACTATAAAATATACTAAAATAATATTATGAAAAGGAACATGAATCTCAGGAGATTGGTTAACTCTTTGGTAGTCTAGAAAGAGACAGAAAAAGTGACTATATTTACAAGCAGTTAATGCTATTTGGTATCTTGCACTACCTCATGCTACTTATCACTATAGTCTCAGAATGCCATGTTTAATATTGACATCTTTCCTCTATTGTCCAAATTGAAGGCGTGATTTACTACCTTATCCAGGAATCATCTTCAAGAACCTTCCCTACATTGATGGACATGGTTAAATATATTTGATGACCACACTGTAGCCTATCTTTTTTTCATAGAAGTAATTAAGCTTATAGTGGCAGGATTTGAGGCTTGACAAAATGACCAGATGAACTATATAACCTGCACCAAGTTTCTTACAGTTTTGGATATATAGTGAGTAAAGATTCTGTAAAAAGCCTTCTCCAAAGTATCCTACCCCAAAACATTTTGTAGTCGATCCCCCAAAGCACCATTTTCTTTTTAAAGATGATGTGAATTATTCTTGAAACTCTTGCCCCTCATTTTCATTGAATTATCAGTAAAATTATTCAAATATAGTATGTAATATAATTTTTTGTCATTCAGTTATCTTTCAAACATGCTAATTAATGATGAATTATCTTAGTAAGTTGAGTAGATAGTTTCAACATTGTATGTTTTTATTTTTATTTTTGTATATTCTCACTAATTCCACTAGCATAAGGTAACTTTATTAAGTATATTATTTAACTAGGAAAAGATCAATCTCTTGACAAAGACTAAAAATATCAAGAATAAAGCAGGATTTGGTACTATTCCAACTGTAATTAAAATATTTTGCTAACCAAGTACAATTGCTGTTAACATTTTTGTAAAGTATTTTGCAATCATGTGAATCAGAAGGATGTTTAAAATACCTGAACTGGAAGAAGTTGAATATTTGAAACAAATTATTCTTAGAAACAATAATATGAATAAAAACTTCTTAGTGATATATGGGGACAATTAAGCCTATTTTAAATAATTTCATTAATATAATAAAATGACTTCTGTTCATTCCTTTCCTACTACATCATTAAATATTATTGAGTTAGGTCCTGACATTTTATTCAGAATTATGTTTCTGGCATTTCAGTATTCAGCTCTAAATGTTAAGGATGTCAATTATATAAGCATCCATCTTTTTCACTATGGTCTCCCATCAAACATTAATGGTAGAATTCTTAATTCATTTCAAGTAGTCTCAAATATCTGCCCTGAAGAAGGCTGATACTCTACAAGTGTTCTGACAACCTCTGCTAAGTAATTACTCTTAAAAATATATCAGTAAATTCAACTCACTCCCAGAGGCATTTTAAATTATATGTCGTTAAAATGTAATGCTTTCTGAAATGACAAGGTCATGCCAAAATGCAAAACTACACTCTATTTTTATCTGAGACATATGTACTCCAATAAAAATGTTACAGCTTACACTTCAAACCCAGAAGGATGAGTTGTGCTACACTGAGAGATATGTAGTAATCAAGGCAAATTGTGATATACACTAACAATAAATCAATACTCTGGTCCCATTATGTGTGAGAAAACGGTCCATTTGTGTGATGAGTGGATCCTGCACATTTTGATATAATTTGCAACAAAAATGTACTCACAAAACTCGATGTAAAACTGCCTCTACCTAACATTCCCTCCTGACACGTCAACATTTTCCTTCTTCTTTTGGACAGATATTTTCTAAGTATGAAAATTAAACTTACATGAAATGTTAACTTCATGTTTAAATGAATATATAAATGAAAGAATGCCTCACAAGGCAAACTGATCATAATATATATTTTGTGCCTCATAGCACAACAATAAACATATAATAATTTAGAAAAAAATGTAAATATAAAATCCAAAAGGAGTTATGGGAAAAAGTAACCTAATTCTATTCTTACTCTACAGAATAGAAACATTTTTCTTAGTAAAACTGTTATGATAATCTGGGAGTAATTGTGGACTAGACGTGTTTTCTAAATTGAGACAGTCAGGATACTGACTAAATAGAATCTATTTTATCATCTCCCTCAATTAAATCCACTAGAAAAACTAAATGATATAATGTCTATGGAAGCTATAACTTATAACACTGATTGAAACATACTGAGAGTCAGCTGCAAATATATATATATATACACACACACACACACGTATACACAGGCATATGAAAATATATATACACCTGTATGTTTGTGTAATGTGTACATATACATATGTAAATACACAAATATGAATATATTTTCAAGTTTGTACCACACACTAAAATACTACATGTGTATGAATTTTTTGAGTGTTCTAAATTTTGAGCTGTTTTGTCATTTGGCTTTGAGTATCTGCTCAAAAGAGTATAAACAAGAAAAACAGAATGATCAGTTAATCAAGATATAGGCCCTAAAAACTCAATATTGAGAGTATTATCAGAGTATTTTATAGAATATATATTGTATTAAAATTCACAAACTATATTTTTTGCTTGAAAAACTAAACATGGAACTTCTGCCATGGGAATCAATACTATTTTTTATCCACATATATTTTCAGGATTTTCCTTTCCTTATGTGAAGCAATTATCTTAGTTAAAATATGTTAAAATATGACTGAAACAGATACAAATAATTGTCATAAACTCACTTTTGCTGCCATGTATCTTTAGAACTGAATAATTGATGAAAATATGCTTACTGAAAAAGCATGAAGCATGTGCTTTGTACAGACACTGAAGCCACTCTGACTTCTCATTCATCAACATTGCTAAGCAAGATGATTTATGCAGAATGTTTTGAATTATAATAATGTAGACCTGAGAAATCTAGATAATGGTATATCTTCTAATTATAACATCACTTCGACTATCCAAGGCAATGTCTTCCTCCTTTAGTTGGGAGTGAGTTTATACAGTTAAGGAATCATCTCGATAAAGTTAATGTAACATCTGAATAATATAATATCATCAAAAGATGGTGCTAGAAATAAGGCTCTCCTAAGTTAATTTTGGCCTAAAAGATTTGACACAGTACTATAAACATGGACTGGATTTTTATCATATATAATTTTAACAAACAATAGTCTAGAAAACTAATATACCATATTTAAAAATAGATGCTAAAGTCTTTAAAGGCATACCAATTCAATACATTAAAATGTATGGTGACTTTAGAGAAAAATTCTTACATTTTAAATAATTATAATTGCTTAATTAATAACTTTTCTTACCTACTACATAACCATCCTTAATTTAATTTTAATGTTACTTAATACATCTGATAATAGTTCCCTCAAAACCAACAACAATTTTTATAGAATATAATAATATGTTAAACACCCAGTTCTCATAACATAGATTTTTGAATCAGAAAGACATGGCTTCAAATGCCTTCTGAATAAATTATGTGCTACTCAACTTAAAAGAGGTAATTTTATGTCTTTGAGCTTTATGTTCTTCATCTTAAAAATCAGAATAAAATCAAATAATAATCAAATAATACAATCAAATTAACATGGCTGCTAAATGAATTTGTTGGGAAACAGCTTGGTGGTTGGCAAGGGCAATAGCACTGAAAAATGATTTATTACCGTTATTAAGGATGATTATTAGTAATGTATTCAAACTCAGATGGACTATTCTGGAGACAAAAACTTTTTTCAATAAAATTATTTCCTAGTCTAATTATTCGGCTGAATTTTCAGAAAGTGTACTCAAAGCCTTATACTATGTAGCTCTGAGCAATCTTTTATTATTCATTTACTTTCTAAAAATGAACTAATACTGTGTTAGCTATTATATTCTAATAATTTTAAGCAAGGTCACATGACTAAGTTAATTCTTATTACTTCTTCTGTAAATTATATTATAGAAATGATAGTGTTAAATATATTAAAATATCTTATTTAAGAAATATGCAAAAAATAAGACAACTGATACATAATCCAAAGTGTCGATTATTGCCATTCTATTTTCTCCTTGTCTTTTCCTTTTTTTGCACATATTCATATACAGATTTATGCAATGACACTAGAAATGGACTTTATGAGGTACATGAAATCAAGATTGAAGATGGATTAAATTCCTCAAAGCCAGATAGAAAAGCTAATGACAACAAAAGGTGGGACACTGAGTGTTTTTGTGGCATCACACATATAGCAAGTAAGCACTGCATATCTAGAAAGAAAAATTAGTCTTTTTTAGCCATTATGTAACACTCAGAGCTATGCAAATTAAACAAAAAATTGAGAAATAAGGAAGTCAGATGATACAGAAATGCAAATGTCTAGGGATGAAAATAGAGACCTAAAATCAAATGCATACTGCTAGAATTGAAGGAAGAAGCAGTTGGAGAAAAACAAACAAAAAACAAAAATAACTACAAATGTTAAATTATACATGACTTGGAAACAAAAAGGATGTAGGAAAAGAGTGAGAGAGATTAACTGAGTTGGATTTTGTCTATATTGTAATATCATAAGGCTAAACTACACAGAAGAAAATGAAGTAACTGGTAGAAAATTAAGTATTTTGAAAAACTATTAAGAATAAATCATTAAAGAAATATATAGTTTTTTTCAATATATGGTAATACTTAGATCTAATAACAAAATGAAATTACATTATAAACTCTCCATTTCATTATCTATCTCAAAGATAAATACATGTATGTATCACATTTAACAGTTTTTACAGATTCATATTAAATTTTTTATTGTATTTTATCTTCTAAATGACAGTTTTAATAAAGGTGATGCTACCCAAGAAAGTTCCTGCAAATTACAGGTAGACATAGGTCAGCACTATGTTTCTTCTTATATTTTCACTAAAAAAGAAAAAAAACAAACTTTATTTTCCATGGTCTATCTTTTGATGTATGAACCAATATCAGTGCTTTTCAAAAATAATTTATCTACACGTAAAGCATTAGTAGTTTATGTAGGGATCCTCTTAGAGCATGAATATTATTTTTAGTAGTTATTTCAGAAACATGGTAAGAAATTCAAGCTAAAACAATGTTAACAACAAAAAATAAAGTGCTCGATGTATTCCCCATGCTCAGCCCAACCACCTCCCCTCCATTCCTGACCCCATCAGAAACACAAGTTAACAAGAATCTGAGATCTTCAACCTGAGTGGAGACCGAGAGGAACAAATATACTATATTTAATGTTTTATCAATTTACTTTACCACTCATGCTGTTATGTTAGTTATTGATTTGTTGTTGTGATATTTTTCTTGTAAATTTAACTCCATCCTTGCTGATATGCCTTTATTTGTTTAAGAAACATCACTTTGCTCCAATTCCTATTTTTCCTACACTTCATTTTAAAAAAAAGTTACTTATACTACCTTTGTATAAATACCCTTATTAGAAAACTACAATAAGAATAACTTTTAGGTTTTTTAAACATATTTTCATATCATTCAATTATAATTTTATATCCTGTATTTACGTTCTCCTTACTTCTATCTTGGTAATAACTACTGCAAAGAGAGTCCAGTAAATAAACCTCTTATCTCACCAAAACAATAATGATAATGATAATAATAAAAGCAGTAAATAACACTTGGAAATATAAATCAAATACAAATTAAATGTTCCATATTTTTAGGGTTAAATCAATTAAAAAATGTAGAAAGGATACGGAAGGGCACTATGATTAACAGAGTGTTAGAAAACATGCTTCTCCAGACCAGAGAAATTACCTAGATCCATATCCATGTATGTCATCAACATGTCACTAGCTATAGGTCCTTTAAAAATCATGTCATCTTTTTGAATCTTGTTTATGTCCACTACAAAATTAAAGTAATAATAAAAAATAAAGAATATTCCAGGGAAGAATTCAGTAAGATAATACAGGTAAACCATTTGCACAGTGAAATGTATCTATATATGTGAATGTGCATATATATAAAACTTACTAAATGCCTAAAAGAATGAGAATTTTCTAAGAGTCCTATGCATTGTATTACATGATGTTTAGTTTGATAATATTTAGTTTGGTAATAGTGTGTAATAGTTCATGATTTGTTTATTTATTCATCCACTTCTTCGACTCCTTGATTTGAATATAAACTTCTTTAGACATGGACCAACCTCATTAATTATTTATTTCCATCATCTGGGATAATGCCTTGCATCAATGAAGTATGGAGAAATGACAGAAGGATAGGAATATGGTTATTGGTTTAAAACAGCAAAATGATGGAAACTAAATAACAGTTGTAGCACTGGGACTGAAAATAAGTTGAAAGGCATTACTAATGTTTTGAGGTAAGATAACTAAATAAAAATAAAACTGATTTGATATTAATATAAAGTGGAGGAATGAGACAAAAAATAAATGGCTTCAATGACATGAAAAATAGTTGAAATAGTGACAGAAAATAGAACCAGTAAAGGGAAGAAAACTGGAATGATACAAAATAGAGTGTTTAGTTTATATTAATTTAGGAGATAGTTAAAAGAAAAGTTATGTAGGAATTTACTAAAGAACTGAGCTCAGATCAATATTCAAAACTGAAAGTGCCAAAAAATAAATAAATAATAAAAATGCAAGACTGGTAGGTATGACTGTAAAGGTAAGTAAAATCCTGTAGGGTTGTTTAAGAATTTTGAAGTATCTACTATGAGCAACATGCAGTCCCTATAGGGTCTTAAGCAAAGAGGTTGAAAGAAAAGTTCTGTATTTTTTGAGAGATTATTCTCATTGCAATGATAAAGATAGGGAAGAATTGATGTGGGCAGACTGGTAATTTTTTTTTTTTTGACAAAGAAAAGATGCAATCTTGGTATGGTGGTAATAGTTAGCAAGGGAAAAAAGTGAATGATTCAAGAGTAATTTAAGGAGAAGCTCAATTTGTGAACTGTTAATTTATACGATGTAAAGTTTATGAAAAAGTTGTTTGGAGCAAATCTTTTGATTTCTAGTCTGAGCAAAAATACTGTGTGGTAATGACATTGATTTACACTGGGAGGACTAGAAGAACAATAGTTCTAGATTTTAAGTATTATAAGTTCTCTCCTTTGGGGACATTTGTTTGAGGTATCAAAAAGACATTCAACTGGAGAATTCAGTTATGTAGTAGTTATACAGATCTGAAGTTCAAAAGTGTGGTCTGGCTTGGAAATAAGTATGTGTGGAAATTTCAGTATTAAATGATAATTGAAGAAATGAAAAACGTGAAGAGATTAGAATAAAGTTTTACTTTTATGTGTATGTGATTAGACAACCCAGTGATTTTATATTTAAATTTTAAAGGTAACTTCAGATATGGACAGATTCAATATATTATCATCTTCATGAGTAAAACAAGGAGTGATATTTTTAGTCTTGCTAATGTCTCTGCTTTTCTTGAGATTTTCGTGTTATGAAAGATAAAAAAATCAGATTTTTAACACTGATCATTTTTTGGGAAAGCATTTCAAGTGTTACATAAGAGCAAATAATATAAGTTTAAGATGTATGTCCCGCATTAAAAAATAGTTCCATTGTGCATAATTGGAGACTTTGTAGAGCACTGACTTGGCACATTACTAATGCTAAGATGGTGACAACTTTTGAATATGAAGATAAAGAACCACAACTGTGAGGACATTAATATGTATCAAACATTCTAATAATACATCTTGCTGAAACATGATTAATCTTACACATACTGATGATGTTTAAAGTAGAAGCATTATTGATATTAATCTTTTCTGGTGGGAGAGTTCCATGAATGGTGCTATGTTTATAATTTCAATTTCTGTATAACATACTGAAGCTTTAGCACTTGTAATTCCACATATTATGCTAGGTTAGACACTTTTCCATACTAATGATTATTCTAATCTTTATAAAATTTTATAAAGATTCATTCTGAAATGAGGAAAATACACTGCATTCAGAAATAGGATACCACCTTATACTAAATGATGACAATTTAATAGGTTTTCTCATGATAAAGAAATTTTGGTAATTGGGAAAGCCACCTTATTTATGTGGAACTTCAATAACCTGCAGTATAAAAATGTCTCTCCTCTCATTAAACTGACTGATGAGAAATAGTTTTTCTCTATTTATTTTCTGTAATAGTTAATCATATTGTAAAATTATTCTATGCACATAGTGAAAAAGCAAACCCATTAAAGGTATAAAAATTGCATCAAAAAGTCCAAGTTTTAAGAGTTAAACTATACATTTTATAGAAGCATATGTACAGTCATTCTTTTGTTTTTAGAAAACCATGTTTTTAAATATATATTACCCTGATACATGAATTACTGACTACACTTTGGATAAATTTATTCATCACTAAATATAAATCTATATTTCTGTTATTTTCATAGCTGTTCAATATTCTAATTAATAACAGAAGGCTAATTTGACAGTAATGAAGATAGTGTGGCAACTTTCAGCTTAAATAAAATCGGACAAACATACAAATCCAGATTAAGAGGATTTTTAAGGCTTGATAAGACATTTTCATTGAACACACAAAACATGAGATATATAATTCTGGAACTCAAGAACACCAAAAAGAAGACAATCATTTGAGTGATTTATAATGAATACTTTGGAAGTACTTTATTTTTAAGAACGTAGATATTATTTGACAATAAGAATAGGAAAAAATGAAGTAGAGAAAAGCATAAGGATTGTGAGGGACTGAGTTTTAATAATACTTAGGGAAGGCTTTGTTTGGAATATACAATTTGTGTACAGTGGCGGAATGAAGAAGCTAGACAAGTGGAAACCTGGTAGAATAGCAGAACAGAGTGTTCAGCAAACAGAAAGACCATAAAGCATACTGGGGTTCATGTGTTTGAAGAAAAGAGAGGAAGTCAAGGTGCCTGAACCAAGGAGAAGAAGGAAAAGGCAGTAAGAAACCAAATAAAGGTTGGAATGATGCTAACAGATCATGTACAACCTTGCAGACCATGGCAAGGATTTGGGGTTTTATTTAGGGTGATATTTAGTGTTTTGCAATTAAGGCTAAATGACTGGATAGCACACACAGGCAGGTTAAACAAAGTATATCGGGTTAAATGACGTGCTGCTAAAAAAATTAATATGAAAGTACAAATGGATAAGAATAACAAAACACTCTGAAAGGTTGAAAATTGAAAGACTTAACTTATTAGATAGCAAGCATTTTAAAAGTACAGTAATTTCAGCAGTATGATTCTGGCATGATGTTAGACAAACTCATAATGTAATGAAATAGGGAGAAAAAAATGTTCCCCGCACCGATTTCCCCCATTACTAGCATCTGGAATTACAGTGGTATACTTGCTGCAAGTAATGAGCCACTATTCATACATTATTATTAATTAAGGTTAATAGTTTACTTTACAGTTCATTCCTTGTGTTGTACAGTCTTTGATTTGAACAAATGGATAATGATATTATCCACCACTAGCGTATCACCACAATCATTTCACTTTACTAAAATTTACAGTGCTCCACTTATTCATCCTATCCTCTGCTTGAACTCCTCACACTACATACAGATCTTGTAAGTAGCTCCATAGTTTTGCCTTTTCTAGAATGCTACATAGTGGGAATCTCACAATATGTAGCCTTTTCAGATGGGCTTTTTTTCACTTAGCAATATGCATTTAAGTTTCCCCCATGTTTATTCATATTTTTATAATCCACATATTTTAGCACTGAATAATATTCCATTGGATGGATAAACCACAATGTGTGTATTCATTAACCTACTGAAGAACATGTTGGCTAGTTGCAAGTTTTGGTAATTATGAGTAAAACTGCTACAAACATTCATGTGTGGGATTTTGTGAAAATATGTTTTCTACTCATTTGGGTAAATATGTAGGAGCATAATTGCTGGATCACATGGTAAGCGAATGTTTAGCTTTGGAAGAAACCACTAAACTGTCTTCCAAAGTGATTGTACCATTTTGTGTCCCCACCAGCAGCTGATGAGCATTCCTGTTGTTCCATGTCCTCATTCGTAGTTGGATTTTACCTATTCTAATATGTGTGTAGTCGTATCTCATTGTTTCAATTTTCATTTTGCTGGTAACATATGATGTGGAACATCTCTTTATATGTTTGTTTGTCATCTTGAAATTTTCTGCTGTGAGATGCCTATTGAGATATATTAACCTTTTATAAATTAGGTGTTTGTTTTCTTACTGTTTTAATAGTTCTTCATATGTTTCACAACAGTCCTTTGTCAAATATGTCTCTTGAAAATATCACGACAGAATATTTTAATTTTAACAAAGCACAAATTAACAATTGTAATTTCACATATCATGTTTTTGGTGTTGTATCAAGAACTCATAGTCAAATCCACTGACATCTAGATTTTCTTCTATGTTGTCTTCTAGGAATTTTATAGTTTTGCATTTTATATTTAGGTCTATAATCCATTTGAGTTAATTTTTGTGAAGAGTGTAAAGTCTGCGTCTAGATGCATTTAAAAAAAGTTTTTTGCATGTGAATGTCCAGGTTTTCATTTGATGAAATGATCATCCTTTCTCCACTGTTTTGCCTTTGTTGATTCTCTTCATGCAGGTCTATTTAGGGTTCTCTATTCTGTTTCACTGACCTATTAGTATTTTGTTTCATTAATACCAGTGTCTTGATTACTATAGTTTTATACTAAGTCTTGAAGGCAGGGAGTCTAAGTCCTCCAATTTTGCTCTACTCCTTGAATACTATTTTGTCTATTCTGCCTCTTGATAAAGTTAGAAAGAACTTACTTTGTGATAATATTGAGTCTCTCTATCCATATACACAAAATATCTCTCCAATTATTTAGATCCTTTTAAAATTTCATCATTAGAGTTTTACATTCTTTTCTCATGTAGATCATATAAAGACGTTATAAGATTTAGATCTAAAATTTCTTATTTGGGGTGCTTATATAATGTTATTGTATTTTATTTTCCAATTGCTGGACTATGAGAAAGCAATTGACTTTTGTTGACTAACATTTTATACTACAACTTTGCTACAACTGCAGTTTTAAAAGGTAGGTTTTGTCATTGTTTAGGTATGGTAAGATCAACAGATCAAGAAATAACTGCCATTGAAAAAAATATTTTGTTACAGCAATACCAAACCTATCTTAAAAGAAACATTCAAAGGTCTTCTCTAAACAGAAAAGACACAAGAATCTATAGAAAAGAGAAAATCACAACTGGAAATGCGATAACTACAAAATTACAATAAACAGCAAAAGAATAAACATGAAGATGTGAAAGAGGACATCAAAATCACAAAATGTAGAGGGGGAAATAAGAAAATGAGATTTTTTTTTCTTTTTTTTTTTAGAATATGTTTGAGCCTATATGATTACCAGCCTAAAGCAAGAAGATATAGCAACGGGTTAACATACTTGAAAAACAGGGTAACCACAAGTCAAAAACAGAGTCACAAAAACCAAAAAGAAAAGAACCTGAGCATAATGCAAAAGAAAATCATCAAACCGCAAAATGAAAAACAAAAAGAAAAAGAAAGTGACAAATAAGAAACACAAAACCAACAGAAAAATGAAGTTTAAAATGGCAATGAACAAATATCTATCAATAATTACCTTAAATGACAATGGACTAAATGCTCCATTCAAAAGACAGAGTGGCAGGTTGGATAATAAAACAAGAGCCTATAATATGCTGCCTACAAGAGACCCACTTTAGGGCAAAGGGCACATGCAGATCGAAAGTGAGGAGATGGAAAAAGATATTCCATGCCAATGGAAATAATAAGAAAGTAGGGGTAGCAATACTCATATCAGACAAAAGAGACTTTTAAAACAAAGGCCATAAAGAAGGATAAAGTAGGACATTATATAATGATAAAAGGATCAATACAAGAGGAGGATATCATACTTATCAACATATATGCACACAATATGGGAGTGCCAAAATACATGAAACAAATACTAACAGACATAAAGGGAGAAATTCATGGAAAAACAGTAAGGGTAGGGGACTTTAACACCCCAGTCACATCAATGGACAGATTTCCAGACAGAAAAATCTATAAGGCAACAGAGAACTAAATAACACAATAGAATAGTTAGACTTACTTGATATTTTCAGGACATTACATCCAAGGGAAAAAAAAAACAGAATATACATTCTTTTCAAGTACACACGGAACATTCTCTAGGATAGACTACATATTCAGATTATACCAAATTCAGCAAATTTTTTATATCAAAATAAATCATTAAGAGAGAGAAAATGCAAGTTATATTATGGGATATACAGTTTTAACATACTTATTTGGCAGTAGACACAGGCAAAATATAGAAATAACTGACACATTACATAACAATAAGCAGACAACCCCCCATCGGTAAACAATTTAAAATTACACTTCACAAGAGAAGACAAAAAAATTACCAAAAGCCAATGAAAATGCTCTCAAAATCATTTGTCATCAAGGAGATGCAAACTAAAACCACATTAAAAACTAAACTTTTTTTTTTTTGGTGGAGGAAGGTACTTATTAGGTTTATTTATTTATTATTTTTAGAGGAGGTACTAGGGATTGAATTTAGGACTTCATGTATGCTAAGCATGCACTCTACCACTTAAATTATACCCTCTCTGGTAGAGTGCCTATCTAGCATGCACAAGATCCTGGTTCAACCCCTAGTACCTCCATTAAAAATAAATTAATAAATAAACCTAATTACACACACCTCAAAATACTAAATTTTTAACAGAAATCTTAAAATAATTCAACAATAACACAAAAAAACATGGCAATACCATGTGTTGCAAAGATGTCCACCAAGGAAAATGTTCATATTCTGCTATTCTGAGTATAACAGAGTCCATGACTCAACCTTCTGCTCCTAAGCATATCCCAAATAGAACTGCTGATGTTTGAACACCAAAACACCTTTAATCAGTAGAGAACATATTCTATGACGGCCTAGATACAATATTCAAAAACACGAAAAGTGAGAAGGCTGTTAATGTCCCTCAAAGATTTGCTCTTCCCTAACAGCATCAGGAATGTGTTACCTTTATTTGCTTTTCCTACCCCTCTTGCTCTTTTTTGTTTTTCCCCTTCTATTTTGCTGTCTTTATTACAAATTTCCAATGTAGCATTAGCATACAATATTTGTTTAATGTTTTGAGAACAAGGAGTAAGAAAATAAAGAACAGTGTTAATATCAACATTATGTGAAATATGACCAAGTATTAACTTTGTTTAGTAATATAATTAACATTATTATTTTTATTTAAATTTAACACACTTAAAAGTAATCAAAGTACCATTCAAGAATAAAAATTTAGGTCAATTTTTCTTTCCAATAAAGAGAACATTTTCTAAAATATCTCTAAAAAGTTGTAAAAGAAAAATTATGAAAAAAGCATTAAGGTTTAAGATTCACAATAAAATAAAAAATAAAGGAATTAATTTTTCTAAATTTATTCTATACTTTATCTCCTAATTAGACTTTGGAAATGTTATTTCTAAAATAGAGTTGGATATAGTTGCTATGGAGGTGATAATAATAATAAGTAATTTGAATACAGATTAATTTTTCATAATCTATGAAATAGGTCAAAGGTTTTTCTATTTCTCTATAATTTTACTTTGTGTAACCAATCATATTATATTTTTCTATTCTCCATGTATAACATTTGCACATCAACCACCTGTAAGAATTATGACCTACTCAATTTAGTTTCCACCCTGTCCTGTAATAATCCAGCACTCCACCAACATTACTTCACCATTTCTTATGATCCTCGTTTGAATGGTCAGAGCTTACATAACATTTCTTTTATTCACACTTGCAGACATCATTCTTACTTTATGCCAATTCGTGTGTTGTTTGTGTGAATCTTAGATTATTTTATTCATGTTATGTTAGCAGGTGCTCATATATCTGATTATATATTTGTTGACTTTGAGAAAAAGTTATGAACTATCAGAAAGAACTGCATCTTATTTCCAGAGCTAACAAACCACTTCATTAGAAGCAAAGTTGCACCTTTACAAGTGAACCTTCTGTTCCTGCCAGTTGAGACAGGGACACTAATGTAACATAATGATACGAAAAATGCCAAAGTTTCTGAAACAAAAAAAAAAAGAAAGAAAGAAAATGAATGTCAGAATACTTTGTCAACTCAAACCATCACACCAGAAAAGCACTACTGCTTCTACAAAATATTATTTTTGAAATCCCATATAAATTCAAGCAGTATAGTTACCAATCAATGTACATCAGATAAAAAGTGTAAGGCAGTATTTAGCCAAACTCATTAGATTTTATTGTATATAGCTCTTTCTAGATTAGCTGCCTTAATACTTGAAATGTTCTATTTAAAACAAATAAAGATCTAGGAATATACATGCACTGCCATTTTTCTGACAAGAAAATGTAACAGTTTCTTACTTTATCAAATTCAGTGATAATAAATTACCAGCATTTGCCAAACTAGACTTTCTGAATTCTTGTAGAGAATGACAGTCTGCCCTCTCAAGCACAAGTGAGGTGAGACAATTAAGTTTCCATCTATTTCTTGTAATAGGTACATTTTTCCCCGAAAAATGACAAATTATAGTTCAACATGCCCTCATTCTAAAGGTTCATTGCTCAAAGTTCAAGCTTGGTCTAACCTTTGAGAGTCAGTGATGAAATAGGCCTTCAGAATTTTTTGCAAGTTGAGTTAAATGAATAGTCTTAGAGCTGACAGTTTATTGAAACATGTTCAAGATTTAAAGACACATTTCATAATCTCTGCATGTCAAAGATAACTTAGAAAAAAGAGCTTTTTACTACAGAAAAAATTATACTAAATGAGGTCAATATTTTTGTCAAAGGGTAGATGTATTCATTTTTGACAAATATCTTTAAGGTAATGATATAAGCAGATCCGCAGAACTAAAACTCAGGTTATTAGACAAATGACCATTGTAACATATGGGCCTCATATTTCTCATTTGTAACGTAAGTAACTGTATTAGATATTTCTAATTTCCCTTCTCCCTCTATGATTTCACCATTCCTACAATTCAATCAAAAGATATAAAACACTGGTAAACAATTGCCATTTAAAAAATAATCTGCATTTAAAAAAAATCATAGATATTTTCTTGTCACATATTTATATTCCATGATAAAATTGTTAGTAAATAGAGTCTTGAAATGTCTTGAAATTTTCTGTGTCTGCCCTTATTATCAAATTTGTATTTAAATCTGAAATAACTAAAACTTGAAAATTATCAATTATGTTACAGAGAGAGAAGGAGAGAGAAGGGGGTGAGAGCTATATTAATGGAGGGGTGAAAATCAGTAACAAACAAAAGGAATAAGAATCAGCCACTGAACATTTCTATCTCCAATTTATACAGAAAAACAAGTAACAGTAGTTTCAATATTCTGAGTGAAAATGATTTGAAGATAAAAGTACACTCTCTCAATTGAATGAGAATAAAACCTTATAAAATCCCTTTACTCTAATTGTTTTAATTGTAAAACCACTTTTAATTCAGGCGTTTCAAAGCAATTCTTCCAAAAATGCAACTATGATTATGTCACTCCCAACTTAAAACCATTCGATGCCTTTTCCTTTCTTTTAGAATACAAAACAATTCCTTCCTAAAAACTACTTACTATGCTATTAATGGCATAATTCCTACTTAGTTCTCTTTTCAAGTTTTGTTCCATCTAGTGTTAATATTTTTTTAATTTTATCAAGAGACTTTCCTTTGATCTTAGCTTCTTCTAACCTATTAGAATGTAAAAGTCAACAATATAAATAAACCCTTTTAAATATAGGCTAATGACATTAACAGATAAATATCTTACCAAAGAAGATATACAGATGACAAATAATCATATGAAAAGATGCTTCACATCATATGTCATGAGGGAAAGCAAATCAAAACAACAATTAGAAATCACTACAAATCTATTACAAAGGCCAAAGTCAAGAATACGGACAACACTAAATGCTATCAAATGCTACATAGAGCACAGGAATGCTGACACATTGCTGTGAATACAAAGTAACACAGCCACTTTGGAACACAGTTTGGTGGTTTCTTACATAATCAAACATACTCTTATCATACAATCCAGAAACCACATTCCTTTGTATTTAATCAAATGAGGTGAAAACATGTCCACACAAAAACCTTCACATGGATATTTATAACAATTTTATTCATAACTGTCAAAATTTTAACAGAATCAAGATGTTCTTCATAAGTTAACAGATAAGTAAACTTTAGTACATCCAAATAGTGGAATGTTACACAGTGTTAAAAGCAGTGAGCTATCAAACCATGGAAAGAGAAAGAGGAAACTTAAATATATTTTACTAAGTGAAATAGGCTAATCTGTAAAGACTATACACTTCATAATTTCAACCTTATGTCATTCCAGGAAAGACAAAACTATGAAGTCAGTAAAAAGATCAGTGGTAGCCAGAGATTCGAGGGGAAGAAGGAATGAACAGGCAGAGCACAGAGGATTTTTATGACAGTGAAGATTTTCTATATATTAAAATGGTGGACACATCATTATACATTTGTCCAAACTTATAGATGAATAACGTCAAGAACAAAGTCTAATGTAAACTATGGGCTCTGAGTGATAACAATGTGTCACTGTAGCTTCATTGATTATAACAAATGTACCACTCTGGTGGGAGATGTTGATTAAGGGGGTGGCTATTTACGTGTATGGGTAGGTGGTACTGTGGAATCTCTATATTTTAATCTCAAATTTGCTGAGAACATAAAAATGTCTAAAAATATTTAATATATACTAGATTTTATATTATATATATATATATAAAATACACTGCCATACACCCACTAGAACAGCCAACATTAAAAAAAAAACATAAAAAACAAGGCTATGCTGCTTCCAGAACTTTCAACATAGTGCTGGAGAGAGTAAATTGGTAAAACCATCCTAGGAGAATGTTTAGCACTGTCTACTAAAGTTGAACATATACAAACTCTGTGAATCAGAATTTCCATTCCTAGTAATAGAGCCTGCAAAACAGGTATATACGTTCTCAAATGACAGGGATATGTTTATATCAGCACAACAGGATGAAAAATTTGGGTAAATAAATTGCAATATAATCACTTGCTGAAATATTGTAAAATAATGAGAATGAATGATCTGGAACAACATGCAACAATATGTATCTCACAAACATAAAGGTGAATTAAAGATGCCAGATACAAAAGAGTATACTTTATGTGAGTCTTTTAATGTAAAGTATAACACAATCAAAGTTAGTATGTTCTATAGGAAGTTGAAATACTGGTTCTCTAGGAGGAGGTGGCAGCTGTAACATGAAGGATATTAAAAGGCTACTTGTGTGCTGGCAACATCTCTTTCTTAATCTGGTTCCTGGTTTCACACTATTGTTCAGTTTGTAGAAATTCACTGAATTGACATTTAGGCTCACTTTCCTACAAAATTTTTATAAGTCTTCTTAGGAATTAAATACTAGAATTAATAATATGATATCCTTTAATATACATATATAACATACATACTTTTTATTTGTATATAAATTTAAATGTCCATAAGGATATATCCAAATACTGTGGTTTCCTCTGTGATGTATTAGAGAAAACCTTCCCTTTTTTTTTTTTTTTACTTTTATAGAATGTGAATTCTCCTGTAATACAAAAACAATTTTTAAAATTTACTATATTGCATTATAATTTAATACAATATGTTGATAGAAATACATAAGATAATATTTTATTCAAGGCTCATCATCTGATCTGCTGCACCTACAAACTGAATTTCTTTCCTTAACAGTTTCTCCCTATACTGCTTCTCTCATAAATTCTATCCATATTACTGCCATTACTATTTTTCCCACATTAAATAGATGGCAAAATATAACTTAAATCTAAAACACTCAGAATACCACCACCTAGCATAATATAATTTTCAATATAATATATTGACTTTTATTTGTACTCTCATCACTCTAAAGTTGCAGTTATAATACACATGCCCATTAGCAGTCTTCTATTTTAACTTGAATTCATTTTCTATGTTTGTTCATGAAGTATAAAAATTTCATCTTAATGACTTCATACTATTTGAATGAGCAGATCTGTTGGAGCATACTCAAATATTTCCCTATATTAGTCATCGTGGTCTGTTCGTTTAGTTGCTTCTTCCTTCCTGTGTTCCTTTCTTCTTTCCTCCTTTCATTTCTTGTCCTTTCTTTTTATATTTTCTTTACTTTTTCCACTGTTTCTTTTTTCTTTTATAAACATTAAATGCTTATCTCTTTTTAAATACATATTTCTATAATGATTTACTTCATAAGAATAAAACGTTAGTAGTAGTAACTTAAGAGTAATCCATCAAAACATATGCACATCTGTAGATACCTTACATATTTTGCTTTTTCTTTGTTTCCTTCTAGCATTCTTTGTTAGATACCATTCTATAACACAAAATTTCATACTCCTCTGTTCTATTTTTGTTTTTAGTTTTTCCACTGCTGTTGGAAAATTAATGGCCAAACGTTCTTTACAATTTGAGCTTAATCAGTCCTCAGATTTATTATTTATCATTATTATTACCATATCCTCTTTTCTCGTACCACCTTTACAACATTGTACTCCAGCCTCCAGTCATATCTTTGTTGACCAAGTTTTCATAATAGTCCATTCATTTCCAAATTTCCCCATTTTTGCTCAAAATACTCCCTCTTTCAGGAATACTTTTCCTCAACTGGGTGAAGTCCTCTCCATCCTCAATACCTAGTTTTAGTTTTTATCTAATGTATGAAACATTCCTATTTCCCAACAGCCAGAAGAGTTATCACCATCTTCTATGCTACTATATGTTTATATAGCTTTATGATAAATTTTAATGGAATTTAAAGGGTCCTTTGTACAGTCTTTGAAAAAAATAAATTTCCGGTGAAGGTTAACTACTAGAAACAATATTTCCTTATGACATTATTAACATGACAAATAAATACAACATTGTTTAAATTACAATATAGTATTTCCCTTTCACTAGCTTTTGAGCTTATTTGGAAGGACAAATAATGCTTTATGTATTATTACAATATAATCTATATATTTATATATAAAGACACACATAGTCATACACATGCATATTTTTCAGATAGTCTAGCATATAAAAGATAATACAATTTTATTACATCAGAATGAAATGCAGGAATGACCTTACTTCCTCTTTCCATTCTGTTGGAAACTTATTTATCCTAAAGGCTAAGTTTTAAGAAAAAATATCTCTGTCAAATATTTCTTGAACAACATCATTATATCTCTTTTGCTAATTATTAGCAATCTCAAATCTCAAATCTCAAGGAGCTCATCTATATTATCCCTGATGTCCTCATTCAAGCACAAAGCCAGCAGACCTGACAGTCTAAGTAAACATAAACTGTCATAAGAAAGGAAAAATGATAAATCTTACGCATTTGAAAAAGCAGACTTTTTAGGTTTTAACTCTTTATTATATGTACAATTTTATAAGTATGTTACACAGTGTGCATATATATGTATGTGTATATTTATGTATGCTGTATGTTTAATTTCTAGTTTGAAAATGTGCTAAGGAAGCCACATGCTTATGAAATTATCTCAAATATACATTAAACCTAGAAATGTAAACAGCATAAATGCCTATTTTGTATCTTATAATTTACTTAACTGTTGCACACTTTCTAGTAATGAGAACAGAGTTATCCCTTCCTTCTCGGATAATGCAGCTCTTTTTGTGAGTTAAATACTAAAACCAATCTATTTTGTACCCAATACAGTTTTTCTAAATATGTACAATTTTGTCTAAGATTATAATTCATCAAGGCATTACACCCTACATGTTTATTTTTCCCCATGAAGATTTTAAGAACAGCAAAACTTTTTTCTGCTAGATAATTTTAATAATTTACTGAATCTATTATTTGTAATCTTTCATATACAAATGATTAAGTTCCTAAGCATCCTTTTATCAAATATATTCCAATGCCTATATACCCAACATAAATAATGACTAACTCTTGGTTAAGTGAGGATGTAGCTACTGAAAGACCCCAGCTAGTAAAAACAATAAAATAGTGATAATAACACTAACCATAGTGAACAATCAATCCGGAGCTATAAACTATGGAATCTCATACTAACATGCAATTGCATGCTCCATAATTTCAGGATATTTCTTTCCCTGTTAGCTAAGTAATAATAATTCAGGATATTTCTTTCCCTGTTAGCTAAGAAGAATATTCAAGAAGAATAAGAGTCAAAGGAAAATATTTATCTATCTTTTTTCTCCTAAAAACATTTTAGTAATTTTTCAATGTCATTAAAGTTTTCCAAAATTTAGGGGGAAAATTGAAAATATTATAAGTTGTACTTGACTGGCATTAATTTAAGTAATGTGTTCAAAGTGTTTGGCACAGGATTTTATACATAAATTATACACACACATAAACACACACATAAATCAACATATTAAGTAATAGCAGGCATTACTTTTGAAAGTGATTAGTTTGGTCTGAGAATTTTAAAAAATAATTTAAATAATTAAACCTAACTAAACATAAACACACTGACTAAGCAAATCATCAAGACTAGAACACTTCTATGCTTACCAGAGAACCACCTGCCTCATTAATATACGAGATGTGCAAGATTCTAATCTTCCAATTAACCTCATTTAATTCTTACCTTTGTAGTAAGTGCACTTTCTGTGCCTCAATTCAGCACAGAATATTAGTTTATCCTTGAATATTTGTAGTCTTGAGTGTGAAATACGTTGGGCAGGCAAGCAGGCTGGAAACTAAGGTAGGGTTTCTATGTTAGACTCTTGAGATAGAATTCTTCAACTATGAAAAATCTCAGGTTTTCCCCTTCTTTCCTTTAACTGGATGAGGCCCACCCATACATGGGGGATAATCTCCTTTACCTAAAATCAACTGATTATAAATGTTGCACAACATTCACTTCAGGCCTAGAGAACATTTCAATCATTATTTCGTGTATTGTTTCTGTTGTAACGGGATATATAAATTGTAGCAAAAACTCAGATTTTGCAAAATCATGCATTAAATATAAGGTGATGATCAGAGAACCCGAATCATATGGAATGTTATAATCAGAGAATCAAAACTAACAGTAATAACCCTAATAATTATACTAGTGCATATAAAAAATAAGTTACATTCTTAATAAGTAACAAAATACCAGCATCAATATAGTATTTCACAATCAAGTTACTAAAATGGGGGAGAGACTTGATATAAAGAGACAAGTCTTGTGGCTGTTTAGATATGAAAGTATGAGAAAACTGTACACATATGATGGAATTATGAAATAGGCATATCTAGGAAAGAGTGTGGTGTCAAACTGAGCAACAAAAAAAGAGCATGAGATGACTGGGCATCAGGTACAATACTGTATTTTATGCTATGACTGCTGTTTCCCGTTGTGTATTTCACTTTGAGTACAATTGCTTTTTCTGAAAGAACAAGAAGTAAATTTTAAAAGGTTGGGAAAAATTTAATATGGGCCAATAGAAATTCTTTGTTATATTAACATCATATCCTATTTACCAATTGCATATAAGCTACTTTACATTACAGAAACCCATTAAAGTGCTATGTTTCATGAGTTTTTTGTTTTTTAAGCCTATGTTCTTAAGAACTAGTTTTTATTATCATTTTATAAACAAATGCCTAGGGGACAATGTTTCATATGTGTCTGTGGAACACAACTAGTGAAACTGGAACCAGGGTTCCAATCTAGATCATTGGAGTACATAATCCTCACTCTCATCTACGAAGGTATGTTTGCATTTTTGAATAGCTGCCTTTCTATTGAAGTTGTAAATACTGATGTTGATCTTTTAAAATTCCACAATTTGTAGCCCTGGAAATATCAAAAAATTGCTACTTTATGTCCTCTGCTACATACAGAACACAAGAACATATGAAATTCAACATGTCAATTCCATCTCTGTTCCTCAAGTCACCTTTTTTGAATTATAGCATTTTAATCTCAAAGTGTTAAAAGTGGTTTGTAATTTAATAATAGTTATATGATACTCCAACCTCATTTATCAAATCCCTATTCTCTGACATACGTCCTCAGATCTATGGAGATAAGCCCTTGACATACAATGTGTAAATTTTATAAACTTTTCTTCCCTGCCTTAAGCCAACTGGGCCAAAGCTGGACACATTATTCAAGTGGAATAATCATAATCTCTTTCTCTGAAATTCAGAATTTTGATCTACGGGTATTTTACTCACTGTTTGATATGACTAACAGTATATTAAAAAGCAGAAAAATCAATCTGCAATATTTAAGAAGAATGAGGCATATATTCACAATGATGAGAGACATGAGACAATGCAAGTGTATTTTCTCATTTACTGATGATTTCCTTCTTCCTGGTGCCAACCGACATTTAACTAATCTTCTGCTCTTAATTTATAAGAATTACTGTATATTATCAGAAAAATATATTTTTATATACAAAAATGTTTATATTTTATAAAATAAAAAAATTATATATAAAGGAAGTACAGAAACATTTAAAATAATGCTTCAAATGTACATGTTATTACTTTGGTAATGGTAATTTTTAAATGATAAAATATTATTTTACAGTACTTCAGTTAGTAAACATTAAGTATCAATGCCATAAAAGATTATTTTGTTCGAAGAAAAATTACTTTATATGAATTTAGTACCTCTTCTTTGACACATTAAAAAAAAAAACTCAGAAACATTCCCAGTATTTTTTATTTAATTTTTACAGAAATTCATAAAAATTGGTAATAAAAACCGACTTCCCCTTTGAAAAAGGTACTTACTAAGTATTTTTATTTAAAAAAGGGCTTTAGAGCCTATCAAGACTAAACATTTTAAACAGATCAAAAATAAAGACATATCTTGAGAGAAATCTGGCACTGCTAGTTTTTCCAGTGGGAAAATATTTTCCATTAGGATTTGTTTTGTGTCTCAAATAATATCATGATTTTCATTGAGAACTTGCATTAAAAAATAAAATTCTTAAACTGACTATAACTCAATAAAGAAAGAAAGAAAGAAAGAAAGAAAGGAAGAAAGAAAGAAAGAAAGAGAATAAAATTCTTAAATGTTATTTGAAATTCTATTTTATCCTCTCAAAAATTATACACTCTGTTAGGTTTCACAGCCTAACAGATATCAATCACGTATTGATTTTTTTTAACTTATTTATATTTATGCAAAGTAATACTATATAATACAATCAAGATTTAAATGTAATTTTCTTCTGATATCAAGTTCAAATCTGTGGATTTCTGTCTCACTGTAAGATTAAAAAAAAAAAAGACACAGGGAAAGAAGTGAGAATGCATGGATTATCCAATGCAAAAAACAAAACATAAACTTTACAAAGTTGATGAGGACATTTTTCAACAGCGGTAGACAGTAGGTATCCATCAGAGGCAAAGTTCGAGCAGTCCTAATGCCTGCTTCAAAACACTGTTTTCAGAAAAAAATGAATCAATGAATTCAACCAAACAGGTTATTTTTCCCCTCTGTTTTAAGTTGTTTTTCTATTAGCATTGTGATTCTCATCATTAAATAGTTCTATAAGGTAATAAGAGCTTTAAGCAATTCAGAGCCAAGCTTTTATTAGGATACCCTGAACTTCTATTCTTGCTTTTAAATAATAAAACTATTTTGGTAAGTCTACTTTATCTTAAAGTCTTCTACGTGTATATTTGCTGTATAGAAAGCTTGTCTGTTGCATACAAGTGCAAGTATTCTATCTTCTCATAAACCTTAGGAAATTATCCAAACTTGTGGTTAGGTGTAGCATAGTTTTCTTTCTCAAATTTTGTGGTCTTATAATCAGTAGCCTTTTATTCTATTTAATGATATAGGGCTAAATTAAACATCAACATTTCAATAGCTGGTCACGGTATTTATTTGAAAGCTTCTATTATGGAAATTATTCATAAATTAATTTGAATATAAACCTGCTGTTAATTTTATAGCTAAAAAATAATGTAATTGCCACAGTTCTACCAAAAGGGATATTTTTAATGATTTAAAAATTCCAGATACTAACACTGTGAGAGAATTCTGAGTGAGTGAATCTATGAATTACACTGGAGGCTCTCAAGGATTTTTCACATGATCTAAGCTGATGGAATGCTTTGTAAGGCATCAATATACTGTATAATGATGTATTTTTAATATAATTTTAAAAAATCAATACAAATTCCATAAGTACTGATAAACGTCTAGTGTGGTAATATGATATTATTACTATATTAACTGTATTAACAGTTCTTTATTTTACATATTATTGTCAAATAGGAAATATATTTTAATTCCACTGAGTCAAGATTTCTTAATGTATTTCATTAATTTATTCTTTGATGAATATTCATTTAACATATTTTGTGCCAGACATTCTTCTAGCCCCGAGGGATTCAGCACTGAACGAAAGAAACATCATCAATGGAGCTTATATTCTAGTGGGAGAGATAACACAGACAAAGTAAAATATATGTAATGTTAGGTAGTGATAAGTGCAATGGAGAAAACTGATGTGGGAAGTTTCATAAGTCTGGTAAGGCGTAACAGGGATGGGAAGTATTTATTATTAAATATGGAGAATAAATAAGTTTTCAGTGAAAAAAAGTCAATTTTGAATAAAGACTGCATAGAGGTGAGAGAGTAAAATTTTAAATAAAGTATTCTAAGGACAGAAGCCCCAAGGAAATCAAGTATCTAGTATGCCTAAAGAACAGCAAAGACACCAAGAAAGCCCAAGAGAGTGGTGGTGGTGGTCAAGTAACCAGAAATGAGGTCAAATAGGAAACAAGATGGTGGGGAAGATGGGGAAGATTGTATTTGATCTTACACAGAGTTTGGCTATTTTCTCAGTGAAATGTGAAGAAGGTTTACTGGGTTTAGTACAAAAGAGTGCCATCCACTTTGACAGGATCACTAAAGTTGTGTTGAGGTTAGAATGAAATTAGGCAATGTTGTAGTAAGAAGACCAGTTAGGAGGCTATTAGCATAAAGTATGTAAGAGTATTAGCGCAACGTAGGTAAGAGATGATGGTGACTTGGAGCAGAACTATGCAGTGCCAATAACAGCAGTCAATTATAAATGTATTTTGAAGCTGGAATCAACCAAATTTGCTGACAAATTGAATGGGAATTGTTTAGAAAATAAAAAGTCAAAATATTTCAGGATTTTGGACAAAACCATGGTACAAAGTAATTGCTAAGAATAACAAAAGCTAAAACTGTGGAAGTAACATATTTCACAAAAGCACTGGGGAGGTGGGATGAAAAGAGTTTTAAATTTAAGATGCTTGTTTGACATCCATATGATGATGTGAGTTAGAAGGGGAACCTTTTAGTCTGAAACAATCAGACTTACATTCTATTTAACAGCATTAATCATGCTACTTTGTTAAGAATAGATGAGAGTGGAAGGAAGGCGCATAAAACTGGAAATAACACCAAACAATATATGAGATATGGGAATTTCCTATGTCATTTTTAATCTCCACAAGTTTTCATTTTACTGTATATTTATACAATTGATGCAGTTGGGTAAGTGACTTACATCAGTCTAGTAATAAATTGGGTCAAGTTAGCCAAGACTTCTATATTGATTTGCTATTGCTCACTCAAAAACAATTTGTTTCAAAGTACACCCTGTTAAAGCCAAGAGTACAGACCTGAAAGGCAGTTTATATATTTAGTGTATTTAGAAATCATCCTGGATAGACCCATCTCCCAGGCTGCTTCATTTCCACTGATCTACTCCCAGTCTTGGTAAGCAGACTTAATGTCAGACAACCAAAAGTTTCTCCACTGCAAAGTACAAGAATTTACACTCTTTTTTTATTATGATCTTGCCAGAAGTTTGGCAAAAGATTTACACTGGATTACTTTAAAGGGAACCAAAATAAAATGCTTCAAGTAAATAAAGTGTATTAACTTATACCGATCTATTGTGGAAAATAAGGAAGAACTGAGAGGCATGCATGTAGGAACGATCATGACACTGATATGAGGGAAGCCATATTAGATAATGCTCTCACTGAGCTGTTGGTCAAGATCCATTTTCCATACTTCTTAGGCACACTAATTATACAACTCCTCTTGCTCCCATTTTAGCCATTCCTCAGCAGTGTAAGTTGGTAGGTTTTCTGCTGCTTTGCCCTCATTTTGAAGGACTGCAATCTCCCTAAACGGACTGTTACTTGACATAGGAATTCTCGGGAAAAAAAACTGTCAAAACCTAAAGTCCCACATATCTCCCTACCCTTGGCCATTAATCCAAAATTATCCATGTATAGCAAACTTTTAGCTAAGGCTCACAAAAAATAATTATGAAATACTGCTCTCAAAAAACATTTGTATCATTAAGCAGTTTCTAAGTACTTAATTGTTCCCAGTTCTCCACTCCTTTTCAGTGGAGGGAGTTGTAAAGAAAGTGCACATGTGGAACAGAGGTATTCAAGAGTACTCATTCAGTCAGATGTAAAACAGAACCTGTATGATTATTTGGGCAAATACTTTTCCTTAAATTAAATTAAATTAAATGGTAACATTATTTTCTGTAAAAAAATACACCACATTAAATGTAATAGATAAATATGTATATATATATATAATATATTTGTGTATTGTAAACTACTCTTTTAATAATCCTTACATTAACTGATTGTTTAATTTATCAAGGTGTAACACAAACATTTTTAATATAAATAAATTTGGCATACAGTTCAGCATCAAGAAAAAACCTAATCAAAAAATGGGCAGAAGATCTAAATAGACATTTCTCCAAAGAAGACAACCAGATGGCCAACAGGAACATGAAAAGATGTTTCACATCGCTAATTATTCAAGAAATGCAAATCAAAATTACAATGAGGTATCACTTCATACCAGTCAAAATGGCCATTATCAAAAAGTCCACAAATAAATGCTGGAGAGGGTGTGGAGAAAAGGGAAACATTCTGTACTGTGGGTGGGAATGTAATCTGGTGCGGCCACTATGGAGAGTAGAAATATGGAGGTTCCTTTAAAACACTAACAATTAACTACCATGTGATCCACCAATCCCACTCCTAGGCATATATCCAGAAAAGCTGAAAACTCTAATTTGAAAACATACATGCATCCCAATGTTCATAGCAGCACTATTTACAATAGCCAAGACATGGAAACAACCTAAATGTCAATCAACAGATGAATGGATAAAGATGTGGTATATTTATACAATGGAATATTACTCAGCCATAAAAAGAATGAAATAATGTCATTTTTAGCAACATGGATGGACCTAGATATTATCATACTAAGTAAAGTTATACAGAGAAAGACAAATACCATATGATATCACTTATATGTAGAATCCAAAAAAATGATAAAAATAAACTTATTTATAAAACAACAGACACACAGATACAGGAAACAAACTAATAGTTATGAAAAGGTAAAGGAGGGAGGGATTAATTAGGAATTTGAGATTAACAGATACACACTACTATATATAAAATAAACTACAAGGACCTACTGTATAGCACAGAGAATTATATTCAATATCTTGTAATAACCTATTATAGAAAAGAGTCTGAAAGAGAATATATATATATATATATATATACCTGAATGACTTTGCTATACACCTGAAATATTAGAAATCAACTGTACTTTTAATTGCTAATCTAACATCTCTAGGTATTGTGACAGAGAATCAGAAAGTCATGGAGAAGTCAGCAGGGCCATTTTGTCTGACTAAAACAACCTCCAAAAATAATAGTTTGCCATCCTATCCACCTTCCAAATATCTTGTGAGCTCCTCTTATTGGCAAATTCTAACACAAAACACACACGTAAAGGGATTATGGGAAACCTATGCCAGGCTTCTCCTCCATATTAGACATAATTGGGATGAGCTGAGCTGACCACATAACACAACACAGTCTACCTCCTCACAAACTCGGGAGATACGTGAATATCCTACAAATATATCAGATATGTAATGATGTATTATACATGTAATATATAGATACATAAGATATGCATGATAAAAGGGACATATATATATATATATATATAAAATCTTTGCTTTCTTAATATAGACAGTAACAACATACTTCCACTTAATATGATGTAATTTTCATACCACCAAAGTGATGCTTAACTCTCCCATAAAGGTAGACACACAATCCTTTTTGTTTTAGTTGTCTGTTGCCTTTAATTAACATCTAAATAGATAACATATTCTATAATTATATTATGGAAATGCCTATCAACAAAATAGATAAAATTTTTGTTGGATGCCTAAGAAAGAATGGTTATTAGTCAGATTCATCCAAGATTTAAAAGCAGCATCTATACAACCAGGGTGTGGTCAGTGTTTGGGGACAGGTAAATATCCACAATCCATGCATGCCTTTTATTTCTTCTTTTAGTGCCTGATTTACCATCTGGTGCTGCTGCACAGTTCTCTTCTCCTTGCATTCTTCTGATTCTATTTGAATTTCATACATTGCCCCACAGCCTCCTGAAATGTCGGTGGCTTTGATAGCTATAGCTCAAGGAAACTTTTCTTTGAGAATCTGGGTCACCTTGAGCTCCCCCTCAGTCTGCGAGGCAAACATCTTCTAGGCACAGTGGAGAAGGGGAAGCTGTGCACTGACTCTTTCACCAACCAGTCTTCAGAGGCCAAGACTGAGTCTGTCCTGTTACTGCAGTTTTCCAGAGCTGAGCCAGGGCAGGCACTCAGGAGCACACGGGTGATGGATGGATGGATGAATGAATGAATGAGCAGAGAAAGAACCACACGATACAGGGCATACCTACTGGGAACACGCAAAGAAGCCCCAGTTCCTGGGGCAGACTGCACCCATGAAGTAGAGGTGCTGCTGCGGCCAGGCTCCACACCACCATGCCCGGCCGACACACAATCCTTTATGCCCAATTTATTACTTGATATTTCTCTTCTAGATCTTTTACAATTTCAATGAGCTATCCTCCTCAATAAATATGGAATGAAATAATGAGATATATGGTCAATCATTATTGGAACTCTTACACAAGAGTAACAGAATCAGAGAAAAAAGAAAAAAAATCAGTCTCATATTTCACATCTATTAATATACATACACATGCTGACATCCATACACACACACACATATAATACAGATGATAAATTTGTGTAGCAACTTCTAGTGAATAATTTGTGGTAAATGAGCCACATCTAAATACATCATTTGGCTTTCGCACCTGTATATACTGACTGTGGAAAAAACAGTTCCATATCTTTGTTGCTAGTTCAGATGCACTACTGCTTGGGACTAAAACTAAGCATTCAAAACATTCGGATTGTTCTTTCAAGCCATCTGCTCTATACAGCACATAGTAATAAGCCCAGTGAATTATGAGACATAGACACTATTGCCTTGAATCATAAGTTACATTTAGCAACACGCTTATTTAGAAGCAATGATGTATGGAAAGACATGATGGAAAGTAGCATTCTGTAAATATATAGATTAGGTCAAAGCAAAAGCACTATGGGTGGGGCAGAAAAAAAAATCAAAGTATCTTAAAATGTGCTTTCTGAAATGGTAGAGTACAGATCTCAGTAGAACCTTACTCCAGCAAGACAACAATTTAACTGCTAAATATTATAAATTTTGTAACACTGAAAGTCTTTGCAAATTGTCCTAAAAACGTATGATAACTAAAATGTTCATACATGAAAGTCTACTAAATCTTGACAAGAACAGTGAAACTCTGTGGCTTTTGAGGTACGATCTGCTGTCTTACCATACATCCCTCCCGTCTCATTTCCATGGTATGGAAACTTCTATTCCGGGCATGAGGAGCCACAAATACAGGACTCCTCTTCTCCAAGCTCCCTTGCTGGGTCTACAGTTTCACCCCAGAGGTTCAAACTATTGTTTCTTGCCTTCTGTGTTGCAGAGGCCCTGTTCCCAGAGGCATGTCTGAAGGGAACATGTCTCCTTTGTCCCAGCCAAGCCCATACTTGTAGGGCAGAAACCCTACTCCAGGCACAATAGACAGAGACTACCAGGACTCCATATTTTCCCACCTCAGGTTGCTTCCCTGTTAGGCAGAGGCTGAAAAGCCAAGTTTTGCTACTTTCCAAACCCCAGGGCACAATCATAGATCAAAGGTGTCACTCCAGAAGAAGCAGGTTCCTGATATCCCCTCTGGTCCAGTGATGTATTAAAAGGCAATGTAAACGCAGGCCATAAGGATGAGGCATTTCACATCTTTGCCTGAGAAGATTCATTTTGTCTGGACCAACCAGAGAGTGGTGAATACCACTTAAGGATGATGTCAAAAATTATGAAAATCTTGGTGGAGAGCAATTCCGAAGATCTGTTAGCTCCGTAACACAAGCAAAATAACAGAGCAACCAGAAATTAAATAAAAAGAACCACAGAAGAGGTAACCAAGAAGAGTATCTTTATGATCATAGTCAACACTAGGGCTCAGAAAAGCTCTGCACGTATGTTAGGCTGCATCCGCTCAAGAAAGGTTGGATATCAGGCAAACTTGAAACCATTCCCCAAAATATACCCAAATTCATCAATAAGGAGATGACACTTCAGTGTCCCAAAGGGCTGAAACAAATTCTGATCAAACATTGAACAAAATGCTATTTTAACCTGAGGTGACTCCAAGGATGCCAGATTTTGAAATAGAATTATAGTCACTCGCGACTCTCTAAAAGATTATGTGCATACTAAAAGACGTACCTTCTAAGGATTTATCACAGAGGAAACCCCAGGCTACAGGTTAATGGCTGAATTTGACGGGGAAAAAAATTCATAAACACCCTGACCTGTGAGAGCAGCCTCCAACCCATATCTACATCTAGTGACACAGAGTAAACTCGAACTGGCTAAGGGGAAATAAGCACAAAATTAGCCCAATTAGTGGTTTATGCCAACTCGGGCAAATCCTAGACAGGATAAAAAAGATAAAAATGGGGAAAAATTTGAGCAGAGATAGAAAAGGCTATATACTGCAGAGGAAATAGCCTTTGTAGAATTAGTTCAGACAAATTAATTCTATTAAAAATAAATCATCTAAAATGTTGAGAGATTAAAAAAATTGGAAACATACCATGTTAATGATTCAGAGGACAATATTTTTAAGATTGCAATATTCCCTAAATTGATCTACAGATTCAATTGCTATAAAAATGAGCCAGGCCAGCCTTTTTTTTTCTTCATATATTTACAACTTGATCCTAAAATTCACATGGAAATGAAAAAAGCCTAGAATAGCCAAAAACATTTTGAAAGACAAAGTCAGAAGACTTACACTTTCTGAATCCAAAACTTACTACCAACCTACAACAATCCAGACTTTGTGATACTGGCTTAAGGACAGATATATAAATTAATGGAATAGAAACCAGAGTCCAGAAATAAGCACATATATCTATCGTCAGCTCATTTTTCACAAGCATTGTAATAGAAAAGAAAAACCTGACTCCATATTACAACTGTTCCTTTGGCTTTAACCCTACGCTCTTTTTTCCTAGGCTTAGTTTTGCTAGTTCTGCACCTTTTGTAAAATAATGTTGCCTACAGCCTGAAATATACAGGATAGCCTATTCTCAAGGCTTTAACCTTTAAGGATACTAACACTTTTTCCATTCATATAAATACAACAAGTTGCAGAATAGAAAATTAGGTTTGTTTTGTTAGAGGTTTACAGGGACACTATGATCTGACCCTTAGGACAGCTGCAAGAACAAAAGACTCCAAGAACAAAGAATTCCTACATGTAGAAGTTTGCAACAACCAAGCATACTCCCTCTCTTTTTTAGTATAAAAGGAGCCTGAATTCTGACTTGGGGAAGATGGTTCTCCATGACATTAGTCTGCCATATTCTCAGTCTGCCAAATTTCCAAATAAAGTCGTTATCCCTTGCCCCAATACCTCATCTCCCGATTTATTGATCTGTCGTGTAGTGAGCATAAGGAGTTTGGACTCAGTAACAGCATGGCAAGATAATTAAATGGGGGAGTTCAATAAATGGTGTTGACAAAACTGGATAGCCATATGCAAAAAAATAAAGTTGGATCCTAGCTTTATACCATTAAGTCAAAATGGATCAAAGAATTAAATGTAAGAGTTAAAAATAAAAAGTCTTAAAATAAATCAGTTCAAATAAAGCTGACTTAGGATCTGGCACTGTTTTCTTTGGTATAACTAGAGCACAGCAAACAAAAGAAAAAATATAATTTTGAATTTAAGCCTTTTTAGAAAAACTTTCAAAGTTCAAAAATTAGAACCATCAAACACTGATGGTAGGAATGTGAAATACTCTTAAATTAGATTGTGATCATGGTTGCACAACCAGGTGACTACTCTAAAATCACTTAATGGTACACTTTAAATAAGTGAATTATATGGTATGTTAATTATATCTCAAAAATGATGTTAAATATTAATTATAAAAAAGAAAAAAGGTAAGCATTTTCCAACAAAGGAAAAAATGTCATGATGGAAATGATTCAGTGTAATCAACCTGCCTTCTTCATATGATTTGTTGAACTTGCTTTCATATGACTTGCTGTTTCCCCTAGGGAATGATGCTGTATCAGGAACTCATTATAGTTTTTGCTGTTAGCTATGACCATATCAGCCTTGCTGAATGCAAATTATTGTTCTGGAACTCATATGTAACCTCCTCCCAATTGCTATCAACACATAATGAGTCTATTAAACAAAGACAAGAACAGCTGAGGTAGATTACTGGCTCCCACAAAATAGGTTATCTTGATCACCTAATAATTAAGAACCTCGTTTTCTATGATTTATTTTGATGTAGAGCTTTATTTATTTATTTTTTTTGTAAACAAACATCCTCAATTTGCCAAATTGAGGTGTTCCTTCACATAATTCTTCTCCAGACTTCTCTGTCATCAAATCTCCAATGTGGCTCCTGCCAAGTCCTTGACCATTTGTCAACCTATTAGACACATTTCATGAATTAATGTAGTTTTAAACTTTTGTTCAGCTCTCTCTCCAGATAAAGTCAGCCACCAGCATGCAGTTTAAAGTTTATCCTACTTAGATCATTCCCTTGCAGTTGTCCACTCTCAGGTGGTATCAGCATGCTTATTAGCACTGTCTGTAAAATAAATATGATACTGGTTTCTTCTTAGGTCATGCAATCATAGAAAATGTTCCAAGAAGCATTATAGGTTGATGTTCCATAAGCATCTGAGACACTTTGTTATACAACTTAGTTATGCCTCCATTACCCGTTACCTTGTGCATTCTTTTGTTTTTGACTTGATGATGGAGTGATGCTAATTCACTCAAATTTATGGTTCAGACATTGAGTCCAAGGTGGACAGATTTCTCGGTAATTTGGAGTCCACAATAAAGCACTCAGTCTCTACCAGGTTTTCTCCAAAACAGAACAAATTCCTGCATCAGTTGGCTTATATTTACTTAAAAAAACCTTAGTGTATGCATTTCAGTTTACCTATAGGGGCTTTCCTTCAGCATTCCTATTTGTCACAGGCACTTTGCCTAACATCAGATCTGCTGTATCATTTGCCCCTATGTCAGAGCACCTTCCCAGATAATCTGAATCTGTTGTAAAGTTTTCTCCCCTGCTGAACTCAAAACACAGGCATATGGGTTACATTGTAAATGGACTTGATAAAACATGCCGAAAAATAGTAAAATCTGCTGCTGAAACCTAGAGAAGATGTTGGAGAGAGGGAGTTGTGTAAGTTTGAGGTATTCTTTCTCCTAGTTCCTTGCAGGGAGGCTTGCCCTATTTTCTGTGTCATGTGTACTTTGGTCAAAAGGCACAGCTTCAGGTGGCCCACTTTACCTACAAATTCTTAACACACTCTCATCTTTCTAATATATACACATCCGTAAATGTCCAGTGGGAGGGTATAGTTCAGTGGTAGAACACATGCCTAGCATGCACGAGGTCCTAGGTTCAATCTCTAGTACCTCCATTAAATAAATAAATAAACCTAATTACTCCCCAAAAAGAAACAAACAAAGGTTAAAGTCATAAATGCCCAGTCAGATAAGCCTTCTTTCATCCTTCATATTACCTCTTCAAAACTGTGAGCGGCAACAGCCTCCTGCTATTATTCTCTTCAGGACTCTTCACTCAGCCCTGTGCTTTTCCTAAATATTCCCCTCACATTGTAAACATCTTGGAAAACAACCATATTCCGCATGTCTTCTCCTTCATAACAGGACCCTGAGGGATGCAAATAAATATTATCACTGCATTTCAACAGTCTACAGCATTACTAATAAAAATGCTACTTTTAATTTTGTTTAATTTGCACTTACTTGACTACTAGCCTTGCTGGTTTTCACTTTATTGATGCTATAATCTTACTTTCTGGATTATTCTCTTGCTTTGATCTTTTTGTCTCAGAGAGAATTCAAGTGATTGCTTTAAGATATATAGATAAGAGTAATTCAGATTATGTATATTAGTATTTTTGTCATTTATGTTTCAAATAATTTTCCCCTCAAGTTTGCCTTTTCAGCTCAGATACGTTTTCTCCAATAAAAATGTTGATTTTTACTTTCCCACTATTTGTTCAAGATTTGCTAATGTTTACTTGAGAATAAGGTTTCTATTTTGTATATACATTTCACTTATCACCACTCATAATTTTGACTACTTCTGTCATTTTCTATAAACTGGCAGAAATATTTCATATTTGTCCTTTGAAATACAGATTGCATTTCTTCTAGTCTCAAGTTTCCTTTCTGTTGGTTTTTAACATTGAATTCAGTTCCGCTACTAAAATTTTAGAGTCTGCCAGCTTTTCTTATTATTGTTTGTTCTCATTTCTTCTCAAGATTTTCTTTCATCTTTTCAATGTTTTATATTATAATAAATTCTTACTTATAGAGATACCATGGACTATTATTTTTTAAGTAAAGTAGTAAAAAGTAAATAAAAAGTAAAGAGTAAAAAGCGGAGAACTTTCTATTGCTTTATTTGCTTTCTCTAGTAAAAAAAATTAAGAGAAATATTTTCTTTAAAAGTCCTGAAATTAGCAATCCCTTATTTTTATGTATTTATCTTTTTATTTTTTAACATTTTTTATTGATTTATAATCATTTTACAATGTTGTGTCAAATTCCAGTGTTCAGCACAATTTTTCAGTCATTCATGGACATATACACACTCATTGTCACATTTTTTTCTCTGTGATTTATCATAACATTTTGTGTATATTTCCCTGTGCTATACAGTGTAATCTTGTTTATCTATTCTACAATTTTGAAATCTCAGTCTATCCCTTCCCACCCTCTACCCCCCTGGTAACCACAAGTCTGTATTCTCTGTCCGTGAGTCTATTTCTGTCCTGTATTTATGCTTTGTTTTTGTTTTTGTTTTTGTTTTTTAGATTCCACATATGAGCGATCTCATATGGTATTTTTTATGTTGACACAAAAGTCTCCGGCTTTTTTCTCTTTTCACTTGCTTATCTATGAAAAACGATAAATCATCATGGATAGCCTTTAGTCCCCTTCTGGCCATGCACTGTCTCTGAGGGAATTCTCCTTTCCAAAACTGGATCCCATATTTTTGTGTGCAGTCCATAACAGGAATCCAACAGGGGTTAATTTATCATGTTTATAAACTTGAATGATGGGGGACCGTCAGCTGCTCCATTAACATGTTCTCAGATTTTGAGAAGCACTTGTGATTACTCTTCACAGACCAGATATATGGCAGCAGAACCCAGGGTATATAGCTTCCAGGGATCTTTTACTATCGTTTCTTGTTATAATGCACAATCACATTTCCTTTTAGCCACTGACATAGTAGAAATTAGCATTTGAATTTTCTAAATAAATGCTCCAAAAGCAGAGCTTAGGTTACCAGAAATTATTCTGGTAACTCAGAAATCTATTCTTATAAACTAAGTGGACTGGATTCAAGTAAATGTAGACTTCAAATTTCTAAAGCTAGGGTTATAGAATGAGATGCGGAGTGTCTTCTTTTTGTTTATTTTTTTTTAATAATGGATGCAAATACGTGTCTTTCTGTTTTATTGTTTTGCCTACTCTAGTAGCATTGTATTATGTGGCAATTATTCCCATACTGTAGCATAATTCAGGCTCTTTTTTCCTATTGCTATGGAAAATCTTTTATTTGTTTTTGTTTTGTCAAGTTTTCAAGGATGTTTTAACGGCAAGAGTTATTAGATTGCAAAATCTTTAGTCCCGAAGTCTAAGTTTTTGAAAGCTAACATTTGTGCTTGTGACAGGTGTCGAGAATTTTAGCATAAGTCCATCTGTCTGTTGCCACAAAAGTTGTCACGCAGGACATCAGTTTAAAAAGCAGACAAATAAAAGTAACTTTATTCAACAGTATTACAGACACTAGGAGCCATATGCTCCCTAGAATAAATAGCACAAACTCTCCCAAGAGCATTTCCAGTTTTACAAAGTGAGCCTAATGTTACTGAGTGAATGCTATTGTTGTTTTTTGTATGTTTGTTTGCTTGTTTTAATGGAGGTACTGGGGATTGAACTCAGGACCTTGTGCATGCTCTACCACTCAGCTACTGCGTTGCAGCCCTCCCTTCAAATGCTAATTGTTACTCCTACAATGGAAGTTAGGTATTTGTGGGATGTGGCTTCCTACAACGTCTAACTTCTCTGCTTAAATATAAGATTGCCACTGAATTTTATCATCTCTGAGGAAAGCAAATCTTTTGACCATGATAATGAAAAGCTTACTGTACTTTTTAATAGTGTAGCAAGATGAACTGTCCAGAGAGTGGAGCACTTCAGACTGACGTAAGTCTTGGCTATGCTTTTCTTTTGGTATGTAACTGAGAAAAATTACTTTATCATTGCATTTTACCATTTTCAAAATGAGAATTTCCACGTGTGAATGTGTTTTCCAAACTAAATCATAGACAACATTGAAAAATATTTTATATGTCAAAATGTAGTCTTTAAATGTATAGCAATTCAGTGGTAGAAAAAAATGTTTGTGCCAGTATTAAGTACAGTAGTCATAAAATTAAAATCGACAATTATATTTATTGCTAATTTAATTGTTACCTATCTATTTTCTCAAAATATAATCTTAGAGATCTACATTCTTACTCTAAACATTGTAGGCCAAGATCTCCATCATTAAATGTGGTTCCTAACATAATTACAAGCCTTTAAATAAAATTATATGACTTGGAAATTTTCTTTTTCTTTTTGGTTCTAAAATGCTTTGTTATATACTCAGTCATGTACTTTTTTTATTAAAGTATAGTCAGTTTACAATGTTGCGTTAATTTCTGGGGTACAGCATAGTGATTCATTTATACATACATATTCCTATTTTTATTATTTTTCTGATTTGGAGGTTTTCTGAATATTATATTTTTCCACTTCTAAAACATAAAAGGAAGTTGTAAAGAGTACAGTCCCTTTGACAAATAATTTGAAAAATAACAGATATTAGATATTAAATATTTTCTATAAACTTATATTGCTATGCCTTTACTAAGTAAATATTTGAAAATGTGTAATAAATTTTTAAACTATAATTCATGTTCAAAGTACTAGTTACCCAAAAAGTGAAACTTTTCAATGAGAAAAGAAAACAGATACAGACAAGAAAAAAAGAAGTCTCTTAGAAAGGTAAGACAAAACAGAAAATACTTTCTGTAAGTACAGGTATTAGAAGATGTGCTAGTTAGCATTTCTTTACCTAGTACCTGAGAAATCATTTAGGTTCTAAAACAAAATGAAATACTGAAAGGCAGATAACTCATTATATGTTGCTGTCACAAATGCAAATTATAATTACTGTTAATAGGTCATGTGGCACTAAAGAAAGTAGAATAAAACATATTCAAGATTATTTTGATTCCTAGAAAACTATTACACATGTAAGATAAATTCAGTTTGACTTTTGTTCTAGCAAAATTATTTTACAATTTGTGTAACAAAAATATCCATTAATATTTTTATATACAGAATATATATTACCTCAATTATTTAGCACAGGGATAAGCACACTACAGTTCATAGACTAGATCCAGAGCTCCACTGATTTTATAAAGTTTTATTGGAACACAGGAACATCTACTCATTTAAGTACTTTTTATGGCTGCTTTCCTGTTCCAATGGCAGAATAGAGTATATGTCAGAAACTGCATGTCTCATAAAGTCTAAAATATTTACTACATGGCCTTTTAAAACAAAAGTTTGCCAACCTCTGATTTGGGATATTTTCTAGAACATAGTAGAAATGCAAAATTATTTACTGTTGCTAAAAGTATTTAATGAAGTAAATTATCAGTATGTAAAGGCTGAGAATCATACTCAATAAAAAAGCCTTCATAAAACAATGTAGTACGGAAACCCATTTTTCAGAAAGGCAATATTATACTATATATAAACAGCAGTAGAAATACTTAAAAATATTGTCCAAATGGTTATTCTTTTGAAAATCTACTGTGAAAAAATTTGAAATGTGAAAAAGGCACTAAGATGTTCATAACAGTATTTTTTATATTTATAAAAATGTTTTAAATAAAATTTATATTATACTTTATTCCCTAAATGGAATAGTATATAGCCATTATGAATTATACTCATTAATAATACATAATAATATTTAAATGTATTATTAATCTAAACAACTATAATACTCAATTTTACATATGCTATGATTTTTATACAATCAATACTTTTATATAATTCAATGATTATGACTATAAAAACAAATACAATAGAATGATTATGGTATTTCTGAGGCTAGTGATTTTATGGACTTTTCTTTTCCTCTATTTTCCAAAAGTTCTGTTATATACTTAAGATTATTCTTAAAATGACCGAGATATATCATCATCCTCTCAGTTTTAATATTCTTAATATGTATTTTATATTTTTAAATATATTGACATTTCAGCTATATCACATTTAATATCACAGAGTTTTGGTGTTAGAAATGAATTTAGATTAACTGGTCTAATCTTCCAATTCAATATGGTACTTTTTCTAGAAAGTTATTTATTTGTAAAGGAGTTTTTCATCCTGCCATTCATCATTTCAGTGGCAAGAGCTTCAGTGGCCAATATCTTAACCTAGAAAATAAACCTCTCTTCAATATAATTATCTTCTTAAATCTTATGCTGCTTATTTTCCAAAGTGATGACATTTTACATTATGAAATGAAATAGTTTATATATCCTCAAGTTTTTCGGTTTGCTACGTATGACATCAATGTATTTCAAAACATGCTCCATTCTTTTCCTTGATGTTTGTAAGTTGGTAATACTAGGGATTTTGATGAGAGTCCACAGGCAATAGTCACGTCCCCAAAAAATGCAGGTGACAGATAGCACAGAGGTCACTACTATCAATCTTTTCTTCAAACTTATTAATGTCCATAAATCCTATTCATTGTTTTTGTATGCTTGGGATATGGTTTTTGCCTTCAGAAAGGCTGTATTCATGTCCCATATGTATCCATATTTGTTGTATGGTTCTGTAAATCAGAATATAATTTCTTTTTTTGGTTCTTTTTCTTCTTCTGATACATGAGGTCATCTTAAAACACTTATTATGTGAGAGGAATTTTTGGATCCCTACAAATTACAGAAATAGGTGTGTGGTTGCAAATACCAAATACATTTACTTGTTTCAGATATCTACCCTTAAGTTCTCAAGGTGCTTCTTTAAATCAGAGATTTTGTAAGGGCAAGAGTATGAATTGAGAAGTTCAAGACCTAGTATAAAATAAAACTTACTTCAAATTACCATCAGTTTGCACTATAGACACAGAACATAAGATTAAAAACAATTTAAGTATTATCACTGATCTGTTATTTATTTCTACTGCTTAATTGCTAAGATATTGAAATAAAAAACAGAAAAAAAAAAGCCTTGTGGGCCTCTGAATTTGCTTGTCTTGTTATTGTCCTTTTTTTTTAAAAAAACCAATTGGTATATGCTTTCAGCTTTTGCAATGATATAGTCTGCTGTCTTTTTGATATCAGATCTCTTAAGAAATTGTGAAGTGTTCTTATTCTTCTGTTTAAAAGCACTCAGTGTTGAGCCTTTAAGTGTGCTTATTTTGCCTTAATTAGAAAGACTCAACTGCAACTCTATCTTTGTAGTGATTGCAATGCTAGTCATTGGTGTAACTGCAGACATCCAATTAAAACAGAACCAATGAAGACATAAGATCATTTTGCATACATACCAATTCTTTGTTTTGCTTTTGATTGAGAAAATATTTTTATTGACTTGCGGAGAGGGTGGGGACAATTACCTGCACTAAGTAACCTCTTAGATGGGAATAATAATCTATTCAAATTCTTTCCTTCATCACAGAAAACTGATTATTTTATTTTCATTATTTCTTTCTGTTTAATCTTTTTTTATATAATACATGAAAATTTATGTCTTTAAAAGGCCATATATTTAATTCCTAGAATGTAACATAATGATAGATAACATTTATTGAGTGCTAACTATATATTCAGGCTCTTGGTTTCATAAATATTTTTAAAGTTCATTTAATAATGAATAACTCATAAATATTCCATGTAGGAGCCAATAACAGCATAAGGATTACTCAGATGATGAAACTAAGAATTTAAATAAAATAGTTACTTTATTGTGATTACATAGTTTGTAATTCATGGTGCTCAATTTCAAACCCAGACAAATAAACTAGTGAATATACTTTTAAACACTATGAAATTTTCTCTCCCACAGAAGTTTTGATGGCAGTTGAAGACTAGGAAGTACATGAAAACAGTATTTCACTGCTCTAGCACCTTGACAGAAGGAAAACAATGACACAGTATAATGATACAGTAATGTCTCAAATTCTTTAGAGAAATCTTTTCTCAATTCTTTCCTTCAACTTTTAACTATAAAAGTTACGTATATTTTTCCTTGAATTCTAGGAGTAAAAGCATACTTCACAGCATAAGTGACAAGAAGATTCATCAGATAATTAAACACAAATATTCTATGCTATTGGAAACCACATAATGATTGAAAACCAGTCATTATTATTATTATTATTATTATTATTATTATTATTATTATTATTATTAGCTTTGATACTTCTTTATGTCCCCATAGGGTCAAGTGCACATTTCTAAATGTTTTTACCTAGTTATAAGAGCATGTATGTTATAATCATGGATTAACTTATTTTTCTCCTCACCTGGTATGTTACCTAGTTATAGTGACTGATACTATCTTAATAAACTTATAATGAGACATCCATAGCAGAGTTCCAGAAGTATATGTTGAACACCTAATGTTTACAAAGTGAACTCACATGCATACAGAATTTCTTAATAATAATAATATTTATGCTACTGCCATATAATAAATATTTACATACATATCTATTATCTTATTTCCTAATAAGCATATTTTTACTTGAAAAATCAAAAGCTTTCTGGAATATATCACTAAAAAATTGAGAGCACTTACATGTATTTATCTAGCACCTTCTTGGGCAAACTATACCTATATCCTGAATTAGTGGCATATATCTATAAAGTAAAACGAAGAGTTGAAATAAAAATTTTAAATCAGTATTTTAGGAAAACATATACTACTCTAATGTAACTTAGCCATGTTTTAAGTGAAGCGACACTAAAATAAGGCTCTAATTTTCTTAATGACCACTAACAAAATTAACTCTATCATTTACAGCATATAGTGAGTAATTAAAATGGTATTATATAGCATTTTGAATAATAGTTAATTTAAGTAAATAACTGTCTCAATAAAATTATGATTCAGGAGACAATATGATTTTAATTATATAACATCAAGTATAAAATGAAAATATATAGTTTTTAAAAATATCAAAATGAGATGCACCATAACAATATTTATGATTTCATGAAAGCTTTTCTGAGGACAAAAATCCCTTTAAAAGGTTGAAAGTAAATGGAAACTCTCTGAAAGTCATGGTATATTTATTACAGCAGCAATGGAAATGAACAGATGCAGTAGCTTTAAAAAAAAAAAAAGCCTCCAAAAAAAAAATAATAAGATCAAGTGAGTAAATTCTCAGATGTGGAACAGAAATAAATTTGAGTGTACCATCCAAAAAGATCAAAGAAAAAGAACTCTGTAAAGTAAACAGAATGATTTTTTTTTGGTTGCCATAACTTTCCTGGTAACTTGTCAGTCTTAATAAGAAAGTGTAAAAATCTCTCTGTATGATACAGAAACACTGCTCCTAACCCTGAAGGAAAGTCATATTGGGCAGAAAACAGTTTTAAAAAGAACTGAAGGAAAAATGAGTAGCTGTGGTCATATCGACTCTAGATTTAATTAAAAACTTGCCTATAATAAAGTGTTCAAACCCTAAGAAACAAGCAAACATATTTTCAAAGTTCAGAGATATTACATTTTTCACAGTATTTATTAATTTGGTCAAGTCAAAGTTTCCATAAACTATGAGTTGGGTAAACTGCTCCTAGGAATATCTCAGTGCAAACAAACAAAATTCTACTCCAATAATTCAGAAACGCTATGTCTTGTACTAAATAGTAAGAACAACAACAACAAAAATTTATTATAGTACCAATGGAACTAAAAATGAGTATAAATTTAGAAACTGAAGTCCTGATTACATATTTTATGTTATGTTTTACAGAAAACTGATGTGGGGATAATAAGTATTTTTAAAAGCCAGTTATACGTTATTACTCCAACGTATGTGGGAATAATATCTGACTCATAAATATTCTGAAGTCAGGTTGTTATTAATTATAATTGTATCTAGTTTCTCAAAGATTCTAAATGGAATAAGTTCTCCTGAATTATTATTTTTACCTTCCTCTGGTCAAAATACTGATTCTAGCATTATTTACTAATAATTTTCAAAAGTATAATATTAAAACTAAACATGCTTTCTCTTTTGGACTGATATATGCATATTATACTTTTTAAAGTATTTCAGAAAATCTTCATGAAATTGAGTAGGAACCGGCCTTTACCATAAAATTATGTATTAGTTGAGTCCAATATGATATAAATAAATTCTGGCTATCTGAAATCCATTCTCAACCACGGCACTGACAAAAATGAAAAAAGAAAAGAAAAGAAAAACATGTGCTAAGAGTAATGCAGTAACAAGGGCACTGTTACATAATGCTAGTGGAAATATGAACTGTTATCCATTCTTTAAGTGCAATCTGTCAGTACATCTGTCAGCAGTGTAAATTATGACAGGACATAATAGCTTGTGACATTCCAATACTACTGCTAGGAACAATAAGAAAGTTGGATAAAATACGAAAATCCTCTTGTGAAAGATCTAAGAGAACTACGGAAGCAAGAAGAACGAGAAGGGCAAAGAGTTTTTGCATAGTGCAGAATCAAGGAAAAGTAGGCTAAACTTCTGTAACCTTTTCTTTCACGGAAATTTGCCAAATCCAAGAAATGCAAGAGGTTAAAAGAAAATGTGCTCTTTGCATGGTACAGAGCGGTTATTGAAGGACAGTAAAACTGACAGTACTTTTGCTGGTGTAGTGATGTCAGAGTAAAGAAACTGATGACTAGATAGGTACTGAACCCATGGCTATTTCCTCCAAAAGAATCAACCAAATTGTGAAAATATGAGGGTTAGAAGCAAATAGCTAAGGCAAAAGCCTCTATAAATAGACTAAATGTTTTACAGAGCAGCTTGTGGGAGCAAGACAGAAAATGGAGACTGGAACCTGACTGAAAAAAGCACCCCAGAAAATCATATTTCAGTTTAAATATATAATCCTAGACACAAGATAATGGCATGTAAACTAGAAGAGAGCATTACTCAAACTATAATCTAAATGACATATCTGTATTCCTGATTAGTTTAAGATGATAGCTGCTCAATAAATACAAGGGTAAATCCACTCTGAAAGAAAATACTGTCACTTAATCTCTGCAAAATTTGTATACACAAAGTCTGTCACTCAAAAAAAAAGGATAAGCGATGCAAACAAGATTAAAAAGCAAGAAAAAAACTCTTAAAAATGACTACAGACCAGACTGAAAAGGCATTATGTAAACTTTTCTTACAATGCTTATAAAAATGGTATGTATATCAAGCAGAAAGCCTGCAATCCTACTCTCAAGGAGATGTGAAATTTGAGCTACAAATATAAAGTCATATCGTAATGCTATTATAATTACTCAGTGTGCTTTTTGCCAGTAGACTGAAAGTTTTTCCAGTGGAAGACATCAAATTACAACAACAGATCTGTCCAGTAATGACCACACCTGGTGCATTGTGTATGGCAAGTGTGAAACCTCAGTAGAGTCGGCAATTGTTTATTTTTCACTCATTATTCAATTATATGTTAAATTTTATTTTCAGGAAATAGTCAAATGGATATTTGTATATAAACAATGAATATGCTCACTTGATATATAAAAATAATTTCTTACTGATTAAATATCAAAGTATGAATGATGATAATTTGCTTCTAGAAGTCTACACAGAAAATATCCTTATACTCTTAGGATGGCTATATATTCTTTTAGAAGGTCCAAGCAGTGCTAACCAAAGCAGCAAATAATAACTAGGACAAAACTAATATTATGATTTTCTACTTTTTAAGAGATACCACTAAATAAATGAAAAATCAAAGTGAATAATATTTGCAATACCAACATTTGAAAAAATACTCAAATTCTAAACAACTTCTACTAATTTCTAAGAAAATAACACAATAAATGAGCAAAATACTTCCACACACATTTCAAAAAGAAGATATACAATCATTTACTTCATGTGAGACATTACTATGTAGTTTTTAGAAGGGCTAAAAGGAAACCAAATGAACAATCATAAATATTATTAAGGATCTGCAGAAATTAGAACTTTCCTATAGACTTTTGAGAGAGTAAATTTAATCAATCTGTTTTGAAAACTGACCATAGCTACAAAAAACTGACCATAGCCAAATACACGACCCAGGAATTTCCCTTCTTGGTATATGCTAAATTTAAAGTGTTCATACATTAACCAAAAGACAAGAAAAACAAAGTTCATGGTAGCACTACTATAATAGCAAAACCCCAGGTACCCATGTACATCTTATGGATAAATCAATTTTGCAATAATGATATACTAGAATAATATACATTAGTGAAAATGAACATGATACCACTATACAATATGGGTGAATGTCTCTAATAGAAAACAAACACACAGCTCACAAACAATAAACAGACACAGATGAACATTTACTATGAATCCACTTATATAATGTTCATAAAACATGCATAACTAAACTGCAAGGCTAGATGTCTGAAAACTGGTTAACCTTGAGGGGTTTAATGCATGGTAGAGCCATGAGAAATCATCAGAATTGCTTATAATGTTCTTTCTCTTGATTTGTGTGATGATAACCTGAAGTGTTTATTTTATGGAAATTTATTAAGCTATATGATTATATTTTGTTTCCATTTATCAGCAAATGCTACATGTCAATAAAAATTTTACTAAAATAACGCGTCTTTCAAATCAATCCAATTTCTAGAAGTCATTTCTAATTACTTCCCTAAAAATCACCTGTGCTTTATGTCCAACAGACCCACTCAACAAGAAATACTAAAGGTAATTCTGTAGGCAGAAGGGAAGTGATAACAGATGTTAATATGTATCAGCACAAAGAAATAAAAAACACTGGAAATAGTAAGCGCATAGACAACTACACAGATTTCCCTTCTGATAATTTAAATTTCTTCAAAATACAGCTGATTGTTTAAACAGGGATCAGTAATAATTGTTAAAACAATATTACAGTGTAGTTCACTGCATATGTGTAATATGTATGATACCAATAGCACAAAGAAGGGGGAAATGAAAGCATACTATTGTAAGGTTCTTATCTGCATGTGAAGTAGTATAAGATAATTTACTAGTAGACTGAGACAAGCTAAAGATGTATATTTCCAACTGTAAACCAACAACTAATACAACAAATAATTATAATAAGTCTGTGGATGTGTTAGAAAGGAATAAAAGATGTTCAATTCATTCATAGAAGAAAAAAGGAAAAATGCAAAAAATAACAGATAATAAAAATATAAAATAGTTTTAATCATAACCAAAACAATAATCTATTAAATGTAAATGACTGAAACACCCCAATTAGAAGTCAGACATTATTAGACTAGATGAAAAACAATATTCCAACTATATGTCTACTAAAACACTGTAAGTATGAAAACACAAATATAGTAAAAATAAAAGCTTGGTAAAAAGATTTACCATGCTAAAACTAACAAAACAAAGCTGACATGGCTAGATTAATATCAGATGCATTATATTTTAGAGAGAAAACATTACCAGGGATAAAGAAGTTCGCTGTATAATGGTAAAGGGTTCAATTTATTAACAGGATATAATAATTCTAAACATATGCCCGTAACAACAAAGCCTTAAAATAGATGAAGTGAATGAAAAAATTATGGGTTATTCATACAATAATATACTACCCAGTAATAAAAAGGAATAAACTAGTGATACCTTCAGCAACATGTATTCATCTCAAAGTAAGCTTGTAAGAAACTAATTCTTTAAAAAGTCTATTCCGTTTATATGAAATTCTAGAAAAAGCAAACTAATCTTCCAAGACAGAAAACACATTATGTGTTGTCATTGGAAAGTGAGAGGGGCAGGCAGGGAGGATTACAAAGTGGCACGGGAAAATTCTGAAATTTGAATGGTATGTTTACTATCTTAATTGTAATGATAATTTGATGGGTAAATATGTCAATACTATTTAGCGATACACTTGAAATCAATATAGTTTATTGTTTGTCAATTATACCTCCTCAAACTGTTTTAATCAGCCATCTGCACTTTAAAGTACAAGAACATTCATTACTTCATTGTTACTAGCAATAAAAATAAATCAGTAAATAAAACTACCCGAGTGACCATCAACTGGGAAATATTTGAGTAAACTCTTGTTTCATGCAAATCATTATGTATTATGTAGCATCTGAGTGAATGAGCTAGATATTTTCTCTTTTAAGTAAGAAAAATCAATATGTAGATATAGCATAAAGTGTGATCTATTTTCTTAAATGTCAAAAATCAATTTATGTGTTAATATATTCTGTTTATGATTATAAGAATACAGAGAAAGCTATGGAAGTATATACATCAGGCTATTAACAACGGCTGCCTTGTGGCTGATGAGCAAATGACAGCCCAACAAAAAATCAAAGAAAAAGAATTACCTGGAAAGAAAATTGAACTGTTTATTGGTTCTGTCTCCTACTGCTTCTAACATCAATAGGAGTTTAAAAGTTAATTTTTCATATTAACTTATTTGTTTTTCCAAGTGTACTTCAGGGATTCTCCAAAGAAGCTGTATCTGTCCTATATTTAGGTTTTACCTAGAACATGTAAGTCTTAGAAATTTTCAGTCCACACACTTGTGCCAAGTCTCACACTGATAGTCTCATCACATTTATAATCTAGTAACTTTTGATCTGGAAAGAAAATCTACTTGTTAAAAATAGCTCCATGCTTTGCCTACTGTAGAACGTCAATGTTTTCCCATCACCACTTTCACTCTCTTCCCTTTTCACTCACCCACATGTTCACACAAACGTATATTACACACGCAGACTTCAGAAAATGTCTCTTCAGTCTAGTGAGGTTTTTACTCTGTAAATGAACACTTTTGATTTTTAATATTTTTAAAAGAAGAATTTTTTCGTTCAAACTAAAATTGTTAAGGACATAATGAGACACAGAAAATTTTGGAATTTAAACACAAACTTACCTGACACTCATATTTCAAATAACACTTATAAAATGTTCAATAAACAGAAGCTAAAATCCCTGACATTTCCTTCTATTTTTTTTGCCTGCCATTTGTAGTAGAGAATTGTGATGTCCATAATAGAAAATGGAGGAAACTATTTTATTTTTGGCAACAAAATGTACTGTTCAAATTAAAATTTCTTGCCCAACATGTCTTTTTCAATGATAGAGATGATGAATTAATGGCATTAAAGGAACTTACATATATAACACCATTAAACTTAAATACATGTATAAGTAAATAAAAATACACTTTAATATGTTTAATCTATATTTTATATAATGTACATATTATTATACATATATTTATGGTGCTTACTCATTCTTTCACTTCCCCAGCAGATTTATCTCTTCTATTAAAACTTTTTTCTCCTTTTCTTCTCTGATAATCCTTCTATAAATTCTTTACTCTGAAGAACCTTTCAGTGTATTTCCCAACATCTTCAAACACAAAGGAAAAATATTTTATATATTTAAATAAAGTTGTTATAAATTTGACATGTCAAGTATTTTTGGAAATTTTGCAGTAATCATGAGTGATTTAACTTATGCATTAGTCAAGATTTTCATGGAGACTTTCTAAATCCCTCAGTGTATGCCACTAGTGGCAATGCTTATATAAGATCAGACATGAGTCAGGCAAAGCTATGAAAAACATTGAGAGATTTTTAAACTAAAGTATCTTCAAGTATATAGTTTCTGTCATAAAAGTGGTGTTTATACCACATCACCTTTATTCAATTAAAGGTTTATAAGGTGGCACAAAACTACTAGTCACCACAATATTATTACTAGCACAAATTAATTCCAAATCAAAAATTTTAACTGATCTCAAAATTTCCTCATATTGAAAAAAATAGGGAACATAATTTAAGAATCTCACTTGCATCTGCATTTCTGAAAATTAGGCATCTTAAAGTGTTGCTATGTAATTTTCTAAAATTATTTTAGTGTTCTCCCTAATAATTGGCACAATTCATTGTGCACATTAATTTTCAAAGAAATGTAAACAAAAGCTATCATCATTAATCAATTATGATTGTTCTAATGACATTAATTTTCTATTTGTTTAAAAAATACAGAAGTTTAATTTCACATGCTATTTTAAATTCTGGCAAAATGCACATAATTTTCATTAAGGAAAGAAAACACAGGATATTGCTTGTATGCCTGCCTTATGGATAAACGCAAGTAACTTCTGTGGATGAGAGAGGAAGTTTGCAAGTGCGTCTTATAACTTTCTCAATATGAAGAGTTGTTAGTCTGCTGGAAAATGTTCTCCAGCCTACCCTACAATGATAAATGGCAAAGTGATGGTGCATACAATGGCAGGATGATCAGTAGCCTGAAGAAACATAGGAATGTAGTAGGTTATCATTTCCATTTTTATTAGAATTATTTTTTCCTCAGAGCATCATTCCATTCAGTATTAACCAACTGCTTTTGATCTCTATGTCCTTGAGCAGATGTAAGTTCCATACTGCCCAGTGCTTCTTCGTGAACTTTTACAAAATTTCACCCAGCAGTATTTTAAAGTGCTACCACACTTTTTTCCCTAAAATGACATTTACAAAGATCATAATCTCTCTTTAAAATGCATAATGCATTATGGGTCATATTCAAATAGACATATTTGAATATTATGAAATAAAAACATACCAGAGAATGTCATCTCATAATTCCTAGTCTATTCTATATATCTTATTGATATATTTATTGTTTACTCATTAATTCATCTATTCATTAATTCATTGGATGTAAGGCATCTAACATGAAGTAATTACTTTGGAAAAAATAATTCATAATCTGACACATAATAAATGACAATATGGCAAATGGGAATTATGTTTCCCTCTGTTTATTATATTCTTTAACTCCTGGAAACCATTTATTTATTTATCTATGATCATAGAGTTAATACATACATCTAATTAAAACTAGGTCGTATAGAAAAGTAACATTTGACAAATTTCTGACATTGTATTTTCTGAACCATAAAATGTGTATTATAATACTTAATGACATGAATGTTGAAAAGATTAAATGAGCTTATGTATTTAAAGTGCCTAGCATTTTTTGAATTTCCAGGGAATCCACTGACCACTGGTCACGTCCACAATTACCCAAATTGCCTCATCTCTAAAGCTACAAAAACACTAATTCAAAAAGATAATGTAATCCAACGTTCAGAGTAGCATTATTTATAATTGACAGGACATGTAAGCAGCCTAAGTGTCCATCAACAGATGAATGGATAAAAAAGATGTGATATACACACACACACACAAACACACACACACACACACACACACACACACACACACACACACACATAATGGAATAGTACTTAGCCATAAAAAATGAAATTTTGCCATTTGCAGAAACATGGAAAGACTTGGAGGGTATTATACTAAGTGAAATAAGTCAGACAGAGAAAGACAAATACTGTATGATACCACTTACATGTGAAATCTAAAAAAGACAACTGGTGAATATAACAAAAAGCAAACAGACTTATAGATACAGAGAACAAACTAGTGGTTACCAATGGAAAGAGCGAAGTGGGAGGGACAAGATAGGAGTAGGGGATTAAGAGGTACAATCTACTATGGATAAAATAAGTATGTTAAAAGGATATACTATGCAACACACAAAATACAGCCAATATCTAATAACAACTATAAATGAAGTATATAACCATTAAAAATTGTGACTCATCATGTTGTACACCTGTAACTTATATAATATTGTACATCAACTATATTTCAATTTAAAAAAAGCTGTACTAAAATTGCCTTACAGGGATAAAAACTGAGTATGATTGTATATGGGTAGATGATATTCAGACTAAAAACTGCTAAATGAATGCTGGCAATTGTTATTCCAAGAAATGGCCTAAATGGTAAATATCATTAACTTCATTTTCACTTTTATTTATAGAATTCTTCAAACTTCAAGTAGGACAATTGCCTACTGCTGGTAGCTTTCTATATTAATTAGAACCAAAAGATCAATAATATTGTAAATACGTGCCATGAATCTGTTGCTTTTTAATTGTCATTTAACCTAATTTTAAGCTTAGTATTAGATTCCAACAGCATTAGATTCTAATAATTCTTAAATCATATTTGATTGTTTTAGGGTAATTGCTTACAGTATATAAATGAACTGTCCTACCATTTGTTCAAATTTTCAACCTCCTTTACGACAGTAAGTTCTTTTATAATGATATATTTAGCAGAGATCTTTTGATAGTAAATTTCTTTATTAACCATATACTTTCTTAATACCTTTATCTACCCAAGGTATTACTGTTCCTGAACATGTCTATAATAAAGGAAAGACAATACCATCTCTTGACAAAAGAATATTCTCAGAATGCCTGGCATAGCCTCATCAGTGAGGTCAACAAAAAACAAGGTTATTTCAGTAATTATGTACCTTATATTTTTTCTCAGAGGATCTGGGATGCACTTGCCTTACACTGTTTTCCACTTTAAATTAATATATGGTTAGGTTCTAATGTGCTTTCTATTTTTCATAACATATTAGACTTAATTTTAAAATGTGCTCTGATTTGTTCACATATTACAATATTTTAAATAAAGTTTTGAGCTAAAGACTTTCCTTGATTTCCCTTTTTGGTTTTTCAACATGCTGTTGGTGAGATAAATAGAAATAAATAAACAGCAAATTAAAAATGTAAGAATTTATATGATAGATAACATATATATATGCATACACATACATACATACACTGTCCTAAGACATCAAACATGGAAAGAGTGCAAACATGAAAGTTTCTATAACATGTAAGAAAAATATTTTACAATCTGGAATAAAGTATACTGAATACTGTCTAAAGATGAATTATGCATAATGATACTTGAAATAGCTATGTCACCCTCTGGTTAAGATATAATACTTTCTGATTCAGATGCACTGACTCTATCTGACTTATATCATTTATTAAACTCAATGCACCACATATTGAAATAGCTATATCTCCAATAAATAAGACATGTAATCTATTCAATCAGCAGTACTTTGTCTCTAATGTATCATGAAAAACATACTCTTTTTGACAACATTCAAGGGTAAAATACACATCTTGGAGCTCATAATAACCCAAAATTAAAAAATACTGTCCATGATTTGAAATCTAAAGATATCATATTTATTGATTGCTATGCTTCTGATTAAACATACAGACCAATTTTCAAAATCTGGTATATTAATATGTAGAAAAAATAAGTTACGAAGTTTGTGTTTTTCACATATTTATCTAAAAATGTATAAATATATACAATAGCACAAACCTAAAATTTTATACAATATTTTACTAGTCAAGTTTCTCCAGAAACACAGAACCAATAGAATATTTATAACGAGATTTATTTGAAGGCACTGACACAATTTTGAGACCTAGCAAGTCTGAAACTATAGGACAGGCCAGCATGCTAGAAAATTCTCTAGTAGGAGCTGATGCTGCAGTTTTTTCTTCTTCCATTTTTTTACTTTGGAAAAATATACCATATACATTTTCATACTTACAAGGTGTTTGTTCTCTCACACCTTGGTCCCCTTACAGAGCCTGGTCCCTTCAGACCCTCATCTCCTAACAGGGTGTCCTAGCAGGTTTTAAGTGTATATTTCAGTGGCATGACATACATGCTCACTATATAGATTTTAATTTCGTATATCAGAATTTCTTAAAATGGAATTCTCAAAAGTATCTGCTAAGTATCAAAATAATTTGTTTTTCCATTAAAAAATAATTGTGCGTTACTCAAGATTAAGAATCATGATTCTTGGCAACAAATTAATTTGACAACATATAATTTTTCTCTCAAAATAAATTAATATTTCTTTCACAGAATGAGAATGATATATAGTCTTCTCTTTCCCCTCTTTTATCTGGAAATGCAGAACAAAATTCAATGTTTAACTGTGATAACCATTTTCCCTCTTCACAATGTAATTAATCACCCATATATGTCTTTACCTTCACTTAATCCTAAACTGTCCTATTTTACATGCTTTATATTGTATCTTGCTTCAAACACTTTCCACATAGTACTATGTAAGTTTTGAATGAGTGCTAAAAATTTTAGCTCAAAGTAGTAAATTGCTAACCAAATAAATTATAGCTGAGTTGAACGGAAATTACAGGAACTCCTTCCTTCAGTAATAGCAACTTTTTAAAGTACTTACAATGTGCCAGGGCGTTGCGCTCATCAATTTACTGTAAATTTTTGTAAAACTCTACAGCATAGGTAATATTATTACCCCTCAATTTACAGAAATTCAAAGAAACAAAGAATCTTCCACAGTGCCATGAAAAGGTCCTGTTAGGACTCAAATCTGGCTAAATTCAAGCTCAAATTCCCAACCATAATGCATATGGCATCCCAAGCTTCACATTCTACTTTGCATTATTGGCAGTTTTTCTGAGATTCTTTGTGGGAAAATGTTCACTGCTGCATCCAAAGAAGCAGAAACAGAACTCTATCTTCTAACAAAATTTTGACTCTTCCATTGAGTCTCCTTTCTCATTCACCCTCTTAGTGGAGTCCTAGCCCATCCTCTAACCCTGGCTCCCCTCGGACCCTGGTTGCTCAACACAGCCCCTCCCTTTCCCTCATACCCAGGTAACCACAGCAGCTGGTTCCCCCATAGGTAATCTTCTAGCAGGGCTCTAACTCCTCAGACTAGAGATCTCTGCAGAGCCCCACTCCCTCAGGCACTCATCCCCCAGCAGAACCCTCAGACTCCACTTTCCCAGCAAAGTTGTGATTTTTGTACCCCAGCAAACAGCAATATCCCTGAGCAAACTTCCACAGAGACTTTTCCTTACAAAGGTCCAATCCCAGCTGCTAAGTAGGGGGACCTCTACCTTTCCCCTTTCCAACTTTCTCCCAGAATCCTGTTCTCCCCCGACCCCCACTATCCTCCTTTCTGCTTCTTATCCACTCTCCTAACATTCCCCACCATCTTATGGCCTAGTTTCAGTTCCCCGACTTCTCTCAAAACTCACCCAACATCCACAGAGTTGCCAAACGCTCTTTGTTTTACTTCTCCCTTTCTGCTGAGGCAGTCTTGAGGAAGAATTTCTTCCTCCTCAGGGAAGTCTCAATCTTGCTCCTAAAACCTTTCACCTGATGAGGCTCACCCACATTTCCTTTACTTAGCGTCAACTGATTGTAGATGTTAACAACATGGACTTTAACACATCAACCATGTGTATTATAAACCATACCTTCACAGCAACACTTAGATTACTGTTTAACTGAACAACTGGTTACTATAGCCTAGCCAAGGTGACACATAAACCTAATCATCAAAAATACTGAGTAAATGTTACTGAATAGTTATTGGTTCATTTTGCATTTAAAATAATATAAGAACTAGAATTTTAAATAAAGTATTTTTTAAAAAACATTCTAAAATTACACAAGAATTTAAGGAGTTTTATATGGCTTACCCAGACAGGACAAAGTATTAAAAAACATAACTCTCCTAGGATACTATTCTTTAATGGGTGGTATAATCCATTATTTCTGAATATCCCAACTACCAGTTTGCCTTCTTGTATATATTAATTTATCAAACCTAAAGAAATGCCTTACATTAGAGTCTTATAAAGAAAACACAGTTTGGTCAGTAACAATAATCAAAATCACCTGTTTGGGTTTTGCTATTACAACATATATAGACCGCTAATTTCCTCCCAACACTCTCACTCTTACCCTGCAGTAGTAAGAACCTTCTCACTGGGATAATAATGGGGGCCACCTGAGGAATCTGGGCTTAGACCTTCCCATTTGCTAATAACAGGCTAGAGTTCCCCTTTCTCCTGCTAGAGCAGCAGCAGGAAAAAAAAAATTTAAGACATTTTAAATAAAAATAAAATCTCATAACATAATATGAAAATGTCAAGTTTACAATAGAAAATTACTTGTCAGACCAAGAACCAGGAAGATCTCAAACTGAATTGAAAAAGAGACAATCAATGTGAACACTGAGATGACAAAGAGATGTTAGAAAAATCTAATCAGGATTTTAAAGCAGCCATGACAAAAATGCTTCAGTGAACAATTAGAAACATACTTAAAACAAGTGAAAAAATAAAAAGCTCGAGAAAGAAAGTCAGAGAAAATAAAAAGAAGGTATAATGAAGAACTAAAATGGAAATTTTGGAGTTGAATAACACACATAACTGAAATAAAGAGACTAATGGGATCAAAAGCAGAATGAAAAGGACAGAGGTAAGAATCAGTGAACCAGAAAACAGAACACTACAAACTACCCAGAATAAACAATGGATTGAAAAAAGACTGAAAAACAAAAATAAAGACAAAGCCACAAGACTTTTGGGACAACAACAGAAGATCTAACATTCTAAATTTTGCTCTGTGAAAGATGCTGATAAAAGAACGAAAAGACAAACTACAAAATAGGAAAAAATGTTGCAAGCCACATATCTGACAAATGACTAGTGTCTAGAGTATATTTAAAAAAAAAAAAACAACTCTCAAAACTCAACAGTAAAAAAAAAGAAAAATTGAAATTAAAAAATTCCAATTAGGACAAACGGGAAATGTGCAAAAGTTATAAAAACATTTCATTGATACAGAGATGGCAAATAAGTACAGGAAAAAATGTTTAACATTGTTAGCCATTAGGGAGATCCTAATTAAAAACCTATCAGAGTTGCTAAAGTAAAAAAATAGTGTCAACACCAAATGCTATCAAGGATGCAGAGAAATCAGATCACTAATACTGAGTGGGAATGTAAAAATGGTGCAGCCACTTTAGAAAATTTTTGGCAATTTTTTTTTGAAGAAAAAAAATTAAACATGCAACTCAACTACCATACAATCCAGCAACTGCAGTTCTGGGCATTTATTCCAGGGAAATTAAGACTTTTGTTCTCACCGAAACCTGAATATCAATTTTTATAGCAGCTTTATTTGAAACAGCTAAAAGCTAGAAACAACCTAGTTGTTTCAACAGGTGAATGGCTAATCAAACGGTAGTACTTCCATAGCCTGGAATACTGCTCAGCAATAAAAACAATCAAACTGTTGATAAACACATTAGCCAGGATAAATTTCTAGAGTATTGCACAAAGTGAAAAAAGCCAACACTGAAAGATTATGTTAGACAGTTAGAAATGAGCACCAGGCAAGGGGAGAAGAAGGGGGAGGGAGCAACCCAGAAAATAACAGTAGGCCTGCAATCAGGATAAGGGGCCTCAACTTTTACTTTCTCTAAATATGGGCCAACAAAGAAGCCAGCTAGGATCAAACGCTGCAGCTTTGCAGCATAGAGAGAAGCACCCAGCTTAACTTGACCCAATGCTCATTATAATGTAATTAACATTGCAGTTGGAGCCCCCTCAGGTAGGTTTCTCTGTGTGCATCATGGGTAAGACCATGAGTGAAAGAGATGGGCATGCCAGAGCACAAGGAACACAAGCTGTCAGCCAACCAGCCTGAGCACAAGGAATGTGAGTTGTCAATCAGCCTGAGCACTCAAAGAACCTGAGGCAGGAATCAATCAATCACGAAAATGCCCCTAAGCCAGGATATAAGAACAGGAAAAACAAAGGAGCAGTGCCAGCCATTTTTCCTCTCTTGGATTGGCCTGCTTCGGGGGGGGGGGGGGGAGACAGGGAGGTACTGTATGTTACTACCTTTTTACTTCACTAATAAAATCTTCTGTATATATCACATTCTCTGTCTCCCATTAGAAATTCATTTTTTTTCAGGTGACTAAGAAGCAGGGTAACTTATTTCCTTCCTCCTAGTAAGTTACATGCTATATGGTTCTAATTATATAACATTCTTGAAATGACAAAATTATAGACAGTGGAGAACATATGAGTGACTACCTGGGGTTAAGAGAGTTAAGGGCACAGTGTGGTCAAATGGCTGTGACTTACAGGACATGGTGAGGGACCTGTGGTGATGGAAACATTCTGTATTTGACCATATCAATTTCAATACTCTGATACTGTACTACAGTTTTATAAGATGTTACCATTGGGAAACTAGGTAAAGAAACACACGATGTCTTTGTATCATTTCTCACAACTGCATAAGGATCTATAATTATCCCACAATAAGAAGTTTGATTCAAACATGCACACAAACACACAGTTTTCCAAATCTTAACTCAGATACCTGTTTTTCATTTATTTCAGAATATACAGAATGAAAACGTGTTTTCTCCCTTTTTTCCAATAGAAATACTTTTTTTTGAGTTTCTGCAATTTACCTTAAGAGAAATATCTGCTCAAGAGCTGCTTATTTGTTCAACAGCCACCAAATATAGACTCAATCCATGCTTTCAGATTTAGTAAAGACAGACCAGTATCATTATTTGAACTCAGGAAGTCTTAAACTAAATCTCAAACTCTTAACAAAAATGCACATTCCTTCACTCAATCCTTCATATTTGGATGAACTTCCAAAATATGTATCTATTCTAGAACTGTCTATTCAGTTTTAGATGCACAAAAACAGCTGTATAATGAATATAAAAGTACTATCAAACTTTTACTCTGTTAAAACCAGATTTATTAGACTACCAGAGTATAAACTCTGAAATCACTGAGTTTAAACCCTTGCTCCACTAGTTACTAGTCTTACAGCTTTACACATGATTAACCTCGTTGTATTTCAGTTTCTTTATCTGTAAAAGGAGACTTATTGCTATGTTGGCTGCCACATAACACTCAATCACTGTGAAGTAGCAGTACCAGTATTACTATTACTAGCAGCAGGACAACTGTTGCATTCCCAAACCCTCCTCCTCAGGTACCTGATTTCCAGACGCTGAGTCAGGAAACACGGGCATGCGCACTTCGTCCTGGTGCCCCTGGTCTGGTCTGCAGGCCTGACGCTCTGGGCCACTGGGGAAGTGGCCGGTCCTCGTCCACTAGGCCGTCTTCCTGGGGCCAGCAGTTCCCCAAAAAGTGCTACTGGTGAAGAAGCTGCGAAGGTGATTATAGTCGCTCATAGCTTTGCTGTCTTTAAAGGACGTGGGGCCTGTATGGAAATCATATTTCCGTGGCGGCTTTCATCCGTCGTTGCCCCGTCAGACCTGTAATGGCTTCCGAGATCCCGCGAGATCTGGCTTCAGGGGAACAGGTGTCTGGGTTTCAGAGTCAGCAGGTACTTAAAGGCACAGTGTGTCCCCCAGCAGTCTTTGCCTGTGGCTCAGCCTATTCCTAAAGGTCTCAGAAGCAGGAAACAATTCCTGGGAGTGTAGATGTCAAGTGGTCAGCAAGCATATGCGTGATTTGCTCCCAGACATCTGCTTTCAGGCTTCCAAGCCCTCTAGGCCCGTGTAGATGCAACCGGAGCCTGCCAAAGGCCTAGGGTTAGCGATTCCCCCGACCAGCACTCCTGATGCAGAGCCTGGAAAGGTCCTTACTGTCAGAACTTTTATAACTGCCGGAGTGTAGACAAAAAAAAAAAAAAAAAAATCATTATTCCTAATTTCAGTGAATGACATGATGGTCCATCGATTATCCAGGTAAAAGTTGAACATTGATCTTTATCATCCTTCTCCATTGAGACATGTAATCAATTTGTCAAATAGTGTTGATATTTTTGTCTTAATGTTGACGATAGATGCAACCGGTGTTTCAGGTTCTTGCCGCATCCCAGAAAGAATTCAGAGACAAGACATAGTGGTTAAAAAAGGTAAAGTGAGGATTTATTAAAGGATGGATAGTACACTCTCAGGGGAAAGTGGGCAGGCTCAGGTGAGCGGTGAGTTTCTTTAGCAAGTTAGCTACATAGGGTGTAAAAATGAATGGGCAGAATATTCATTGGGGAAGGAAGGGTTTGGGGTCGTATTCCCTGATTATCATCCCAACTCCACCTTCCCAAATGGAGGAGGGGTTTTTGTCCTTATTTAGTCTGGATCAGAAGTGTCATGGTGTCGGTGCATGATGGGTACTTCTGATCTGCAAGGCTAATTTTATTGAAATGAGGGCATAATGAGCAAAAGGTTACATTCGGACACTAGGAATTCCTGCCTTTTCTCACCTTTCTTTGTTCTTCTCCAGGCCACTTGTCATCCCAAAAGGCATGATCCCTTATCAGCCCCAAGGCTCCTGCTTTTCTTTCTCTGCCCAAGGATCCCTGCTGTTTACATGATGTGTGGTTTCCTGCATTTGGCTTGTGCCCCTCCTTTCTGCCCAATTCCTGCCATTTGGTCTGTGTCCCCCTTTCTCTGCTCATATCTAGCTATCTGCCTGCTCTAACATTAATACGTCTGGGATGTATTGTGTTCTCTTTATCAAAATTGTGTGATATTAGTGGTATTTTGTTGTAACAGTAATTAATTCTTATTTATCTGGAAAGGCGATTTATTTGAAGAATATTGCATATTGGCCACAGAGTCTGAAAACAAAGTTGGAAATGGGAAGGAATTAAGGCACTTCCAGGGAGTTGAGTAATAAGAACTTTTCAACAGCCTCCAGGGAACTGCCTCTAGATTGAATAAACTCCTCCATTAAGCACTGATTCTATTGTGGATGACATGCCTCTAGGCAATTGGTTGATTTCCCTGAGATATGCTATTGGAGCTTTAATGTAATTATATTTAAGGGCAAATTACTCAGCCACCTTGATAAGGAGAAAGTCCATTTTGTTGATGCCTTCATAATCTCCATCTCTACCTCTGTAGACACTGTTTATGATCCCATACTGCAGACTGCAGTGTGGCTAAGGAAGGTGTTCTGCTGGCATCCAGTGAATGGACTGTTGACTTCCAGATAATAAAGACCTTCTCCCTAACATTTAAGCTGGACAGAAGTCTCTATTATTCTGGGCATGTTTTAGAACAGTTGGGCTACTATAATGGAATACCATAGACTGTGTACTTTATAAACAACAGAAATTTATAGCTCATAGTTCTAAAGGCTAGGAAGTCCATGATCAAAGTACTGGCAGAGATGATGTCTTGTGAGAGCCCACGTTTTGGTTCATAGCAGGCCACCCTCTGGCTTTGTCCTTAGATGGAAGAAGGGGCAAGGGAGTTCCCTAGAATCTCTTTTATAGAGGCACTAATCACCTCCCAAAAGCCCCACCTCCAAACACTACCACACTGGGAATTATGTTTTAACGTGAATTTACAGACACAAGCATTTAGTTTACAGCAGAGCCCTTCCTTGGAGGTTATTTCACTTACTACTTCTCACAAAAATCCTTGTCACCCATATACCAAATATATTTCTAGTCCTTGTCCAGTATCTATAAGTCTGAATAGACACTAAACTTAGAAAAACTGGACCCTTTCAAAGTACTCATCAACAGGGTTTCACTTTTCCACTGCCCTTTAGGGCTACATTTACTTAAGACCATAAAGCAAGCAGAGAAGGATTTGATTTTCATCTACCATAAATTAGAAGAAATTTGTATATATGAAAATGGGTTGGGAAGACAATGGCTATTGAAAGGAATTTGCATACTATGCATGCATACACACCCCTCAGGGAACTTAATTATGCTTTCAGAACCAACTTTGACCTTATTTCAAATACACTATTTTATTCTAAGTTAGAAGTGCTATTTTAAACTCAGTAGAGCTAGTTGGGAAACCAGTTCACAATGAGAAGTTAATATCAGAGAATTTCTTATGTTCCACAACACTGTATCAGAGCCTAGCAGCAAGAAAGAAATTGTTCTGAAATTAGGAAAAAAAGAGGAGAAATTATTTTCCAAATTAAGGGTAATTTATTTCAATAACTTAAGAACCTTATGATTCTCAATAAGTGGACTAACATGGTACAAATGTCTTTCCCTAGTCTTTACAGATCATTCCTGCATTATTGCATCTCCTGTATCCTAAAGAAGAAAAGCTGTTAACAATGCAGTTAGACAAGTTAGATAGCTATCTTTTCTTGGTTCCCATTAAATGGACAATTAAGTCAACTAGATCATTCAGGAAATGGTTCAAATAACCAAATAAGCAACAATCTTATCTGCAAAATCAAAAGTAACTGACCAACATTGCCTTAATATTTCTTCTGGCTTAACTAAACTTCAGACAGGCTCTTTTCTGACTCTAGACCTCATTTTTCTTAGAGAATTTACTTTAGAAAACTTGTAACTGTAAATTAATTCTCTGTGGTTTTGACATTTAAATATTTTTAAAAGATCTTCTCTGTTTTACAACTCAGGGATGTCTTTCTCAAGGACCTGGGAGCCATCCCTTTGAAATAGGTACAAGTTTCTGTGGTAGGAACAGAGCCTAACTCCAGAGGGGGCCAATTCACAAACACAGATGGCCTATTCCAGAGAAAAACGTCTGCAATCTCAGGAATAACTGAATGTGCTCAATACATCCTATTGACCATCCTCCACCCTATATCCTCTGTACTTTTCCTCTAGCTCATCTCAGCTCTTAAAACCCTCCTGCCTTTCATTTCAGCAGAGTTGAGATGAGGCTGAGTTCCAGCCTATTTTATTGGAATAGCCTTGAGTAAAGTCTTCTTTGCCAGTTTATCAGTTTAACTTTATCCAGCGCAATTTTTGCTTTGGCATAAGCCACCAATAATGGTACTTCTTTCTATACTTTTATTACTCTATCAACATATGTCCCAGTGGAACACCAGAAATTTAAACAAGGGACATACTGATCATAATAACCTCCCATTCTTCATTGTTTGTCTCTTTGCAAGCTATTTAAGGCAAATGCATGTTTTATCAAAAGGATCTCATCAATACAGTGAATTAGCATGCTGTCCTGTGAGACTGTTAACTTCTAAAAGTTTATGTAATTAAATTGGGGCACTGAGTAAAAGGATTCATGTTGATATGATATTAATGTTGATAGCTTCATGTGAGTGCAATATTATGCTTTCTATGTTAGCACCATTTAAAAACTATTTTAACTTTAAGCAATGGAGCAAAAAAGCCTCACTTGATGCAGCACCCATACTTATTTATTCCAACGAGGCGCACATCTGGAACATCAGCTGCATTTTGAAATATGACTTGATTAAACTCTTTAAAATTCATTATCATCCTTCCCATTTCATCTCTTTCCTGATGTAGATAAATTTTAAAAATAAATGAAGATACGATAAGAATCACAAATGTACATTTTAAGTATTTGATGACGGCACCATTCCTTGGGCACTGCAGCCCAAGGATACGTGATACTGAGATAATTTGATAATCCTTAATTAGCATTCTCTAAAAGGAAGTGAGGTAGCATGGGAGCCAGGAAATATTGTTGTAGAATCCTAACTTCAGAAACACAGAGCAGAGAATAGAAAACCATATAAAGCTGAATATTTATAGGAAGAGAATGGGCACAGAGGAAATGAGAGATACTGGTGAACCTTAATCAGAGAAGGGAAGGTAAAACCAGATGTAATTTGGCTGCTACATAGTACTAAACGTGATGCTGGTAGAGACAGAATTTGCAGCACCTGTAGACTATGTTAATGTGGTTTATTTTCGTACTAAGAGTAGTAAGTAACAAAGGAAAAGTATTATGCATGAAAAGATTTTAGTACTAATGTTGCCAATAGATGCAACCGGTGTTTCAGGTTTTTGCCCCATCCCAGAAAGAATTCAGAGACAAGACATAGTGATTAAAAAAGGTAAAGTGAGGATTTATTAAAGGATGGATAGTACACTCTCAGGGGAAAGTGGGCAGGCTCAGGTGAGCGGCTGCCCTGAGTTTCTTTAGCAAGTTAGCTACATAGGGTATAAAAATGAATGGGCAGAATATTCATTGGGGAAGGAAGGGTTTGGGGTCGTATTCCCTGATTATCATCCCAACTCCACCTTCCCAAATGGAGGAGGGGTTTTTGTCCTTATTTAGTCTGGATCAGAAGTGTCATGGCGTTGGTGCATGATGGGTACTTCTGATCTGCAAGGCTAATTTTATTGAAATGAGGGCATAATGAGCAAAAGGTTACATTCGGACACTAGAAATTCCTGCCTTTTCTCACCTTTCTTTGTTCTTCTCCAGGCCACTTGTCATCCCAAAAGGCATGATCCCTTATCAGCCTCAATGTTCCTGCTTTTCTTTCTCTGCCCAAGGACCCCTGCTTCTTACATGATGTGTGGTTTCCTGCATTTGGCTTGTGCCCCTCCTTTCTGCCCAATTCCTGCCATTTGGTCTGTGTCCCCCTTTCTCTGCTCATATCTAGCTATCTGCCTGCTCTAACACTAATGTAATTAGTTTGCATTTTAACATAATTATACATGTTATTTATATTTCAGTTTAGATGCCGCCTCCTCTAAGAACTTTCTAAGGCCTGTGTTACATGTATACTCAACATGGTTATGAGCCTCAACCACGTAAGTACAAAGCACATTGATTAGTCTTTCATAGTATTTACTGAAGGTATTATATATAAATATAAATATAAAATGTTCACTGTTTGGTCTCTTCCAGATCATAGTTTTCTTGAAAATATGGACTATGTCTTTCACATATATGTTTCATAGTGGGAATTCAATACATTCTTGTCAAATAAATGTTAAAATCTTAAGTATGAGATTCATTATAATCATATATTCTATACCATTACTCTAACTTCTTATCAGCTATTATCTCCTGTTAGGGACTTTCCTGTGTCACAGGATATGTTCTGATATCTCCTATCTCCTATAGCAAACTTCTGCAAATTTATCAAATCCCAAGCATTTCATCTGTAAGTAAAAACAAAACAAGAAAAATTAGCTCAAATATAATTTTCAATTGTCTGTGTCACAATGGAAAAAAGGAATTAATCAAAATCAAATACCATCATATGATCCTCTCTATAACACAATTTATCTTCATTGTAATCTAATCAGAATGTTATTTCCAAGTTTACAAGTGTGTTGTATAAAGTTCTTATTTTACCTTGTCACCAAAGTTAAAAGAGAAAACAAGCCATTGCAAAGTGAGGTCAAGGATTTTATTATAGATGAAAATTTATTAGAACTAAGAAGATAGTCTCATGCTGTGATTTTGCTTTGTTGTCACTAATTTGTTTTCTGAAATCGGGCATATTTTCTCTTAAGCTGTTTGTAAAATAACCACAATTATATTCTCCCTTTGTTCTAAAGCAACCATCAAATTAGGCAAATTAACAATTTTCATTATTGCTTATTCTGAGTGATTTATCAATCCATCTTATTTTAACTGGTACATTCCATTTACAAAAGAACCAATATTATATAATTTAAGATAAGAGGCATATTGATTTTAATTTTTTTATTTTTATGTTTACTACTATTGCTCGATGATATCCAAACACCACATCTAGATATTATTTACCAAGAGTTGAATAAAGCATGCTTCATTTCCATTTGTGAATAACAAGGACTTGCGATTACATAACTTAAAAATAATGAAGAGTGTAAAGTAAACTAGACCAAAGGTAAAATCAATAAGCAAACAATTGACTCTCAGCTCCTGGTCAAAGTCAGACTGCTTATGCTATTTTAATTTCAAATAAATGCTCTGGTTTGCCCTAGCTCTTGCCCATTTCATGTCCAGCTTTCCTTCCTTACTGCCAGTTAGTCTATCTAGAGTCACTGGTTTAATACTAGTTGCAGATGAAACAACCTTACAAGGATTTCTCTACCAGCTCCTGCAATTGCATAAGGTATAAACTTTACAATAAATCATTTATTCTATATCCATATCTATATGAATAAATTTCTTATTCAATCATTCATGCTCTTTTCATTTCTCTAGTCAAACACTAACTGATACATAGTTGAAGTATAAGATATAATTTCCCAACCAATATATTTTCATTTCTTTTTATATAAGATACAAATATGGGCATTTGAGCAATATGTAAGATATGATAATTATATGGCATCTGATGCTTGGAAAATTAACGCTTCAGGAGAAAGACAAAGACTAAAGATAATGAGCCATCCTTTAATAGTCAAGTTTTTAAGCCAGAAAAAATTGTTGTAAAATATAGAAAGACTCCAGTTTTCTGCATCAGAAAGCAAAAAAAAGATTAGAAGACAAATGATTAAATTATAAGAGAAGCAACCTAAAGGATGCAAGTTTGGTGGGACACTGTTATATCCCCTGCTTAATTCACCGTTCCCGCCCAAAACCTGATAGATCCAGAGGATATCAGTAGATTATCACAAAAACAATCAAATTGTTTTCCATTGCAGCTGCTATATTAGATGTTCTGTCTTTGCTACATCACATTACTACAGCCTCAGGTATGTAGGATGCATTCATTAGTCTGCCAAATGTAGCAGACTTATCAGGAAAGTAAATCATATACAGTTTGCAATGGACACACTGGACACCCAAGTAGTATACTTACAGTCTTATTCTGGTGTATGCTAACTTGCCATCGGTTCTGCTATGAAAGTGAACTGATATCTGGGTGCTCTGTGGAACATAACCCTGTTGCAATTATATCAATGTCTTCATGTTAATCAAACTAGATAGTCAAAAAGTGACAACATAATGGAGACCTTGTGATGTAAATGCCTTTGAGAGTTTGGAATATATTATTATAAAATTTCAGGAGCCTATCACACCAGTGGCCTTAGGGGTCCAGTATTCTGAGGTTACAGAGATACTACTAAAAATGTACAAAATGAATTATTTCATTTGATTTATTCTGTCACTAAGGTGTAATCACAATGCCTATCACACTTCTTTGGGTTCTGGAGGCAGCATGTTCTACAGTTATGGATATAAACTTAATTCATATACCAGATGAATCAAACTGCTAGTAGGACAGACATAAGCTTCCAGGAGGCCTAGAACCCTGTCCCATTTCACCCACAGATGTTGTACTGGCACCTGTCTCTCAACTATCTCAGACCTAGGATAACATAGGTATCCCTATGAACCTATAGAAAAGGGGAAAATAGAAGCTTTGTAATAGATGGGTTCACTAAGAATGTGGAAAAAAAAAAAAAACCCTGCAGTGGCACTACAGCCCTACAGCCCTACAGCCCTACAGCCCACTTAGAGCTGGCCCTGTGAGATAGCGTGGAAGGAAAACCCTCCAAGCATGGCAGAATCTTGGGTGGGGCACCTCATCATCCACTTGTGCAAGAACATACAACCCAAAGTAAGGATCTATGCAATTCGTCTAAAATGTAAAAGGACTGTCAGATTTCTTTTTCCCATCTTAGGGCAATTTTTGGAAGTTATACTTACGTAAAATAAAATGTCTGCAGTTTTGATATGGTGGAAATTGAAAATACAATGAAATAGGATGAAACCAAATCAAATCCCAAGACCCTCAGAATTCATAATTTCACGTATCAAATCCTTGTGATCTCAGCATCAGTCCTTTATTCCCTTCTCTTTAGAAGTCACTCATGCATAGATGCCCTACCTTGACTTCAACATATTTAAAATAAAATGTTTTTGCTTTCCAAATTTGTAATAGATTAACTTTTCCCCAAAGGTGTTAATATTTTCCAGATTACAAAGATTAAAATCTCTCACAAAGTAATTCCTTGTAATATCTCTCAATTTTTAGTATTTATTATATACAGCTATTATTTATATCAGTGGTCCCTAAACCTCACTTATCATCAAAAAACATTTATTGAAGCACATAAGTTTTGTATAGGGCAACAGAGATTTAAGTAAACATTTTTTTATGTCTGAAAATTGGCACTTTTTTCTGCTAGAATTTTCATGCAGGGATTTGTACCAAAGCATACCTCTTTTATTAAGAGTTGAAGTTTCTCTTTGTGCCATTCTGCATAGACTGTGTCTTGGCAAGCTCTTGTTCCTCTCCTGCCCACCCCCAGCACTTGCCACCTAAAGCTTATTAGCTTAGCTGACGGGCTTGGTGAGATCCAGAGGTCAGGCTGGGATTCGCTCTACTGGAGTTCTGGTTAAGTCTCAGCCTTAGACTAGGACCAGTTCCACATTCTAGGCAGTGTAGCCTTTCTTTTCCTGTCCCCCTCCTGCCTGCAGTACTGATCTCCATACTTAATTTTGCACTTCCTAAAGTGGGTTCAGACTCCCCTTTCTTGCTTTCCCTAGCTGTAATGAGTATTCACCAATATCTTAAAACCAGCAGTGTTGCCATTTTCCCCACAGTTAAGGTTTTTACTCCATTGTGGAGAGAAAGGAAATTTAGTTCACTGCAGAAATTTCCATTGAACAGGAAGGGTGTAGAGTTTCTCACCCCCAGTTTCTTTCTCACACCGCTGCTATCCTGCCCACATCGGCACCAACGTGGACACTTGCTGGGGCTCTTTCTGATCTTTTTGTCTATCCACCCCGTGGATTCATGGCAAAGATCCTGTAAGAGTCTGGCCTCTCCGGGGATTTCACACTACCTTGCCACCCCACGCAGTCTTTCCCAATTTGTCCGAGCTTCCAGTTGAACTCTTCTTACTGCTGTCCTACCCCAGTTGGGCCTGGGTTCCAATCTCCTCTCCTCCTTAAGGTACTGTTTCTCCTCAGATTTGGGGCCAGCAGTTTCTTCTCCTATGTCAACTCTATGATGACTTTTGTGGGGGAAAAAGCCAGCAATTTGATATTAACTCTGAATTTTCTTGTTGAAAGGAGAGAAAAGAACTTCTTTCAGTCCTCTGCATCCCCGGGCACAAAGCGGAAACTGCCTTCACTTTTGAAGGATTTTTGTTACATGCAGAACTTGAAGAAAGGCTTTGCTTCTTTCAGCACTTTAAATATGTCATTCCTTTGTTGGCTTTAAATTTTTTATATACTATGAACAAGTATATGCTTCTACATAGTCACAATAAAATTATCACACTCAGAAACACTTAAGAAATTTAACAATGATAAAGTGTTGTTACCTAATATAGAGTCTAAATTCTGATTTCTCCTATTGTTTAGATAATGTATGCTTTATAATATCCTTTTTAACAATTTTACTTTTAATTGAGAATTCAATCAAGGATCCAATCATTGATAATTTATAATTCTAGAATCTTCTTTTTTTCTTACTTTCATGACATTAACATTTTAGAAGAGTCCTTGAAAGATAGGAGGTGAAAAATAACATGACTATGAAATAGCATTTGTGAAACTGGGGTTATCAAAGGGATACATTTCTCAGCAATTGCAAAGTTTAGAACTCAGCTGTACAATATGGTAGCTACTAGCCACTTGTGGCTAATTACATTTAAATTAATTAAAATAAAATAACAATTCATTTCTCCAATTCCACTAGCCACATTTTAAATGTTCAATAGACACATGAGGCTAGTGGATGTTATACTGTACAATCCAAATACAGAACATTTTCTTTAATACAGAAATTTCTGTTGAACAGCTCTGGTACAGAATGTGGGAGCGCAAACTTGGGTTAACAAATTTTGATACTGTAATGATTGCTTTTACCAAATAATATCCTCAACTTTATGTATTCTCACCTTTACGTAAGCACATTAGAAATGTATAATCAAATGTATAAACAAAACCAATGCTTTCTATATTTGTCTTTATACTGCTACTTCAAAGCAAAATGTCTAAAAGATTAAACTCTCAATACCAGTCACCATCTTATCTATGAAACAGCTTAGTTGCCTTGAAGCTGCTTTGCTAGCAGGAATCTGCTACAATCTGTCTCCTCGCCGTAAAAAGCAGAGACATGCTTTGCTTGCTTTGCTTAGTTCGAGGTCATAGATTCAGGGCTGCTTGTGCTTATGGAAAACCATAACTCGTCCCTTGCCCAAACTGGCAGGACATGCTCCACTTATCAGGCGTAGGCGGGTAGTCTAGGCTGCTCTTGCTCACAGAAGACTGTGACTTAGCCCTTAGCTGGGAACAGCTGGGCTGCTTCTCATGCTTAGATGATTTCTGATCATGGTATGGAGATTCTGTGGTGGTCTGGTTTTTCATTATCAGTTGTTCAGAACACTGTAACCTTGCTCATGATTGAGGTTTAATACAAAATAACCATTTGTACTATCAATATTGTAACATTCTAAGTATAAATTAAGATGATAATGTTTCTGTTTTTCACAAACTGAAACTACTGACCTGCATCTCTGCACGTACACCATGCCTCTTACTCATTCCTATGATGTATTTTATTTTGATTCTTTGTTTGACTATTCTCAATAAATACGAGAACTTTGGAAGAGCTCGGGGAGTTGGTCTTCGGTTCCCTCTCACTCTCTTGACCTGATAGAGTCTTGAGTAATCTCGTTCTTCTGCGGTGGGACTTTTGCTGCACAAAACCCGCAACGAACAGAACCCACGATAGAATATAACAGCCACATGGGTGGCTGAAGTGCTACGAGTACATGTGCAGTTTGTTAAGCTATAGGCTGTAGCTTGTAACAGAAGGACTTACAAAAGCTGACATGTATTTATCTTGACTTACTAATCTGAGTATAAGAAGACTGACAAAGCACCTTTAAATGTTAGAAGCTTAATGTCTTTTTATCTTATTTCTCTGTCATAATCAGCACCTATCTTCATCATCCATTTGGGTACAAGATGGCTACTCCATTTTCCATCATCATATTTGCACCCAAAGCCAGGTTTAAAAGTGACAGAAAATAAGGGTTCTCCCCGTTCCTTTAAAGTTGAAATGTAAAAGTAACATATGGCTTCCACTTTTATTCCATTGGCAAAAAATCTGGTCATATTAACACATTTCTCCAAGGTATGCTGAGAAATATTATTTTTAGTTAGGTAGTATGTGCTCACCCAAAACTCAAGAGATTCTAAACCTCAAGGAGAAAAATATGGTGGTAGAGGACAACCATCAGTGTCTGCCAAAGTATTGGATTGAGAAAAAATATTACTCATCTCTTTTTATATTCCATCACTATAGTGCTGAATTTAGTACATTATTAAATTTATATTCTCAGGAATTTACTATATAAGTCATAATATTAAATGTACTAATAGTCCTTGAAGGTATGACAAGGTAATTGTTTAGTGCTTTGTACTTTTTTTCTAAACTTTCCCACATTTATTTCACATGTTCTTTGTCAATGAAAATTAAGGGTTTAGTATGTTCTTCATATAGTTCAAAGTCCTCAGGGTACAACAGTGAACAAAGTAGCCAGTGATTTTGTCACTACAATCATATAAACATAAATTCCTAGGTAAAGTATTTACATAGTCATAGTGATAAAAATAAAATAGGAAAATAGGTCTGGGCAGTCCTTTGGCTAAGATAATCAGGTTAGACTTCTCTGACTCAAGTTGGATATAGATACACAAAAGTTGTTTGACCTATTTCAGATATCATGGTGGATTCATTGGAGAAAATTTACAGGCAAAGAAATAATATAATGCATTTAGTTCTTTTAATTTTCACTATTTCATAGTATAGCACTGATGTTCTGTATATTCCTTGCCACATTTCTAGCAGAAATGTCCTTCCCAGGGTTGGCAGGCTGCGCAAAGGACAGAGAATACTTCAAAAGAACGAACGTACCCCACAGCTATGCTGTAATGTGTATTTATAGGTTAACATAATAGGGAATAGAAAGTGCCTAGTTTCTCTGGGATGCAGAAGTACGTCCAGACCCAGAAGAAAAAGCAAAGAACATGTATTCCAAGGGTCAAGAACTATAGTTCTAGGGTCCTCCAAACACATTGCGTACCAAGAACGCTAACCTCAGGCAAAGGTCTTTTTCCAATAAAGACTGGTTCAATCCACCTGGGCCAGCTATGATCAACTACCCAAAGGGAAAAGGAAATAAAGCCCTAAGGACAACTAGATTCATTTCCCATCTCTATAGAGATTACATTAGAACAATTTCAGTGATGAGTTGTAGGTAGTCATATGCAAATCTCCAACAGAAACTGCTCTTAGAGAAAACTAGTAAATTAAAGGAGATTTTGAAATTGATCTTATTAATGAGCAGACTTTGTCAGAATTGTGAATAAAACTGTAAAGTAAAACTTTAACTCATGATGTGTTTTAATCGATAATGTTTACCATAATTTATTTAATTATAATTCAGGAAAAATAAAGCTCTAGGAATGGATTATTTACTAAATATTAAAATCTGCTAATTTATCCTGGAAAAATTGTCGTGAGATACTTAACACCATCTATATTCACAGATAAAGATAGAGAAGCTTAGTGTGATTTTTTTAACTTCCTCAAGGTCACATAATTATGAAGGATCAAACTATCAAACTATCACTACAAAAATCTGTCTGATTCCAAACTCCTACACAGCACTGTTTTCTCCTAATAACAACATCTTTAATTTCCAGGATACATAGGAGAGTCTTCTAGCATTACATATCTTGACACCATTTTTTCAACATACATTTTTTACTTGAAAGTGAATTTAACATATTACCATTAGAAACTAGTTTAATAAATTGGTGTTCTGCTTCTGCAACCACAGTGTACTAGCTACCTTAGTTCATAAAGCTTTCAAAGGACAGGAACTTTGTCCATAAAGCTCATTTACAAGAGTTAATATAATGTCCTCAGCAAGTTATGAATCTCAAGTTTCTAATAAAAGAGAGTGATCAAAGAATAACTTAGAAATAATTTTTTGTTGATTTATAAGTTGAGGTCCTTCATGATAGAAATTGTAAAAAAAACTCCGCATATTAGATGAATAAGCAAATTTTCACTTCAAGAATACAAAATATTTTCTTTATTGAAATTTTTGATTTAATATATTGTTCTTTAATGTGGTCTTTTCCTTTTTATTCTCTTTTTATTTCCTAACTTTCTAAAAGTTATGTTAGAATTTTTCACATATCCAAATGACTCTCTAGTATTCAGTGGCTGTTGAGTTTGTTTCTTATAAATCAGATTTCATCACTAAGACAAAACTGAATGACCCCAGAAATATTAAAAAAAAAAAATCCTCCATGACTGAAATAAGAATCTCTAAGGTTCTATGAAGGTTATTCGTAATTTTAATCAATGTTTCATTAACTGTCTCAACTATTACTTAGTTTATCCATTCTTTTTTAATTTATTAGTAAACTTATTTGTCAAATATTTATTCTTTCAGTCTTTAAGCACAAATGGTGACTATGGCTTACATCCTGCCTTCATCTGTTTTAAACTGAATCAATGTAGCATAATGAAAAGACTCTGGTTTTAGAGTGAGGGTGTCTGGAAATTGGATCCTGGCTCTTCCACTTTGTGAACTTGGCCAAGCCACTGAAACTCTCTAAGATTCAGCATACTAGTCTATAAAATAAGAATATAATTATATCTCTCCATAAGAGTGATTGAAATCTTAAACATATTTTATTTCACAAATTCTAAACAAACTATATGATAGGCATTATCTATTTTAGAACACCTTGATCCATATTTAAGTATTTTAATTAGTGCTTACTTTGAAGTGAACACCTATGCGATTAATTTCCTGAAAAACTATATACACAGTCTCATTAAATTATGTCTATATATTGATTACAATGTTTCCTCTCTATCATATAATTAAGTCAATGAAAGTAAATCATCTAAAGCTGGTCATAAAAAAGACTGGACTTTTAAGATTATTATCCATTTATATTGTAAATATAGATGATAATTAAGATATGTTTTAGATTTTTCTATATTACAGCAGCCAACAAAATTTACACAGCACAATGTATGTGCCTATCTCTGTAAATACTTTAGTTTATTTTTCTTTTTGAACTACTTTTAACTTAGGTAAGCTGCAAGTGCATTTCACTGTATGTACCAAGATTATGATTTACTACCAGAGAAATTTATGTTAAATTTGAAAAGTGATATGAAACAACAGACATAATGCTGTGAAGTCTGGTGTAGAGCACTAGACTCTAAATTGCTTTGTTAGCAAGGAGCAACAGCTGGATCTGAGCTCCTCCAGATCCTATTAGATCTCTTCCTTCAATTTCTCTTTGTTCTGGGATGTGTCTATGCCACTTAATGAAAAAGAGAGCCAGAGTTTTCTGTAGGCTGTCCATGTCATGGAGGTTGGAGGCCAGTTTGAACTCATTGGTTCAAGTTTTTCTTATTGATCCTCACAATTTCCCACATCACATCTAGTTTTCCTTTCTGATTACTATTGCTCTAGACCCTCATCTGCTTCAGGCTCATCATCTGACAAAAGAGGCAAGAACCTCCCATAGATGTCTTCATGTAATCCTCAAATACTTCAGAACCAATTTCTATAGTATATTCTTTATTTTATATCAGTCACAGTAGTTCTACCTTCCTTGATTGAACTACAGAACACAAATCCCAGGCATATCTGGTATATATGAGATATATATAAAGTAAAGTAATATAAAACTAAATGAAATTGCCGAACCAATATTGAAGAAAAAAAACAAAGCTAGAGTCATAACCCTGCCAGACTTTAGACAATACTACAGAGCTACAGTAATCAAAACATCATGGTATTGGTAGAAAAATAGACTTATGGATCAATGGAACAGAATAGAGAGCCCAGAAATAAACCCACACATCTACAGTCAATTAATCTTCAATAAATGAGGCAAGAATATGCCATGGAGAAAATAGTCTCTTTTGCAAGTACTGTCAGGAAAGCTGGACAGCTGCATGTAAATCAATGAAGTTAGAACACTCCCTCACACTATACATAAAAGTAAACTCAAAATGGCTTAAATACTTAAACATGAGACAATACACCATAAACCTCTTAAAAGAGAACACGGGCAATACATTCTCTGACATAACTCTCAGTGAAATTCTCCTAGGGCAGTCTACTGAGGCAATAAAAATAAAAGCAAAAATAAACAAATGGGATATAATCAAACTTACAAGCTTTTGCATAGCAAAGGAAACCATAAACAAAATGAAAAGACATACTATGAAATGAGAGAAAATATTCTCAAATGATGTGATTGACAAGGGCTTATTTTCCAGAATAAACAAACAGCTCATGTAATTCAATAACAAAAAAACCAAACAACCCAAGTCAATAATGGGCAGAACCTAAACAAACATTACCCCAGGAATACATACAAATGGCCAATAGGCACATTAAAAAATGCTCAATATTGCTAATGACCAGAGAAATGCAAATCAAAACTACAATGAGGCATCACCTCACACCAGTCAGAATGGCCATCATTCAAAAATACACAAATGACAAATGCTGGAGAGGCTGTGGAGAAAGGGGAACCCTCCTCCACTGCTGGTAGGAATGCAGTTTGGTGCAGCCACTGTGGAAAACAGTATGGAGATTCCTCAAAAGATTAGGAATAGACTTACCATATGACCCAGGAATCCCACTCCTGGGCTTGTATCCAGAAGGAACCCTACTTCAGGATGACACCTGCACCCCAATATTCATAGCAGCACTATTTACAATAGCCAAGACATGGAAACAGCCTAAATGTCCATCAACAGATGACTGGATAAAGAAGAAGTTGTATATTTATACAATAGAATACTATTCAGCCATAAAAACCAACAACATAACGCCATTTGCAGCAACATTGATGCTGCTGGAGAATGTCATTCTAAGTGAAGTAAGCCAGAAAGAGAAAGAAAAATACCATATGAGATTGCTCATATGTGGAATCTAAAACAAAAACAAAAACAACAACAACAAAAGCATAAATACAAAACAGAAATAGACTCATAGACATAGAATACAAACTTGTTGTTGCCAAGGGGGCAGAGGGTGGGAAGGGATAGACGGGATTTCAAAATTGTAGAATAGATAAACAAGATTATACTGTATAGCACAGGGAAATATACACAAGATCTTATGGAAGCTCACAGAGAAAAAAATGTCTCAATGAATATATATATGTTCACGTATGACTGAAAAATTGTGCTCTACACTGGAATTTGACACAACATTGTAAAATGATTAAAAATCAATATAAAATCTTTTAAAAAAAAGCCATGATAATGAAAATTCTACACACAAAAATCTAAAAAAAAAAAAAAGATGTCTTTAAAGAATTAGAAAAAAGAAAAAGGAATAGAATAATAAAAAGCATAAGTTAATAAGTTATAAAATAGAAAAATGAAACTGATCAATTTTTTTAACTATGAAAGGAGCACAAATATGCAAAATAAATGTCAAAGAGGAATAACTATCAAAACAAAGAAAAATTTAAAAACAGAGATTGACTTGCTCAAAATTAGTCAAAAACATTTGTTAACGTAGGTTAGAGATCAGAAACCTTTTTCAATGTAGGTCCAGATAGTAAACATTTTCAGCTATGTGAGTCAAAACTGTCTCAACAATTCAACTCTGCCATTTTAGTGTGAAAACAGCCATAGACAAGGCACAAATGAATGAGCATGGCCATATTTTGCCCTGGGTTATAATGTGCTGATGCTCTCTTAGATGATATGGAAAATTTCCAAAGAAAACATAATTGATCAAAAAATGAATGCTGTAAAGAAAGGGAGTTTAATTAAATAAATTTCACATTAAAGATATAGAGCATATTATTTCATCTACGTAAAGAAAGGGAGTTTAATTAAATAAATTTCACATTAAAGATATAGAGCATATTATTTCATCTACCCTTACAACAATCAACCAAATCTAAATGGTGTTACAGATAAATTCTATCAAAATGTGAAAAGCCATATCATCATGGTACTCTCTGACAGGTACTTAAACTGTCTGCATCATATATGAAGAAATATGATTAAATATTATTTTAATAAAATAAGATGAACATTGATTTAGTGATTCAAAAATTGAAATATTAACAAAAAGAACCCCGAAATACATTAAAATTATACATTATAATTAAATGGTGTTTAATGCAAAACTGCAAGAATAACTCAATAACATGATTCACCACTAAATATATCTGAAAAGTCATGTGGTTATCTTTAGTATCCTGAATAGTGAGTCAACAAATTTAACAACCATTCCTGGTTTTGTCACACCTATCATCTATATAGTTATTTATCATCTATTTATGTATCTATTTGTCATCCAACATATTATGTTGCTATCTTACTTGCAACACTAACGTCATTCCTGCTAAAGTCAAAAATAAGAGAAAAAATGCTCTCTCTATTTATTACCATTTAAAAATAGTAATGATACGTCAGCCAATGCAATTAGAAAACAAAAAGAGCCATAAGAAACAGAAGAGAAGAAATAACAATCTATTTACAAATAATATACCTAGAATATGAAGAAAATTAATGCTAAAGCTGAAACAGAGAAAAAAGAATTTAACAATCTAACAAGGTATAAAATTGGCCCCAAAATAGCCTTTAATATATACTTAAAATAATAATTTAAAAGGCATAATTGAAGAAAAAAATCTATTCACATTAGCAACAAAAAAGATAAAGCATTTAGAAATAAACGGCAAAAAGAATGAAAACATCTATGAGGAAAACACTTCAAAATTATGGAAGATATTGATACAGTTTGCATAAAGTAAAGACATCTTCTCTAGAATACGACCACCACTTGGTGGGGATAGTTGAACAAGTAAGAATATGATCTTCTCATTACAGAGAAAAAACTTGGATTTTATTGGGAGGTGGAGCAGCATTAGGCAATGCTAACTAGAAGCTGTGATTTTATAGGTGGTGACTAAGCTGGGGTGAAATTAATCATGAGAAATAAACTATTTAGTCATGATAAGAGGACTAGGGAAGTGTCATCATTATGAATACTGAAGTTCCTCAGAATGATGTCAGAAATATTAATGAAGAGAAATACAGTGAACCAAGTGTGCAAACCATCAGCGCATGAAGGGGAGTATCTCAGATCAAGGAAATCTCTAGATGAATGTGACATTAAGAAGGTGGCACGCATTGCAATTTGTAATCAGATTAGTTGCTCTTTCCTCAGTGTTTCCATACTACTTTAATTATGGCTTTATTAAAACATATATTTTAATTACCATTACCATTGTTTGCTCTTGAATTCTTGTGTAAGGCAGTATGCTGAAATTTGTAGGCACTGATCTTTTTTATAGGTTGATATTCTCTGAAGAGTGAAATTATATATTTAATCTAAGAGAATAATTTCCATAAGGATAGGAAGGGAGTCTTGTATACAATTTAAAAATGCAAATAAGAAAATGAAGATTTGAATGTTATATCCTTACCTTTCTATGTAAAAAATAAAGGAGAGTCGTTTGTTTGGCTTTATTTTTTAAAGATGTATTGTGATTTTAGGCTGCAGGAATATATGGGCCATCAAATCACAGCATGATTTGTCTTTAAGTTATGAATCTCAAACTTTAATAGGAACTTTGACATCATAATGTTCTTCATTAAAAGAACAATAAAAACTTTATGATAAAAAAATTAATAAATGGACAAGTACACTTTAGAAAAGAAAATCAAGAGGACTCTGGATATTTAGCATGTTGCTGTCTAAAAGAAGACATCATGATACCAAATCATTCAGAATAAACAGATAGAGATTATAAAATGTTTAAACCTGGAGAACAACTCTTCAGGTCGTGTATTTGAGAATAATCTTCCCTAGGAAAGAATGAGCTTCTCTTAACTTGACTGATGTAAGTGAAGACTTTAAATGCCACCTCTTTAGGAATAATATAGAATGTTCCCCTCTTCAGGAATACAATGGTATTAGATGGCTTCTAAGACTCCTTATAAGTCTTATAGTTAATAATTCTGCATAATATTTGATAGAGTAAATAGTGTGTTAATAACTTACTTGATTAATTAACTCATTTTCATATACCAACTCTTATTTAGAGTAAAATTTAAGTACAATTGCATGAGTATATTTTATCTCAGTGGATAAGCAATAATTCCATTAATTTTTTAGATAACTTGAAAAGAAAAAATGTACTTTCAGTTGACTACTACAAAAGTAATTTCAGATAATCCTATAAAACCAAAAAAATAAAGCATTATGCCTTGATGTCAAGGCTGGAAGTAAATTTTTGGTGTTTAAAAAATGAATTTCTTTGTCCTCTTAATTTATGAGAGAATTAAGTTGGTCTTACTTTAGAGGCTAACATTTATAAATAGTGAATTTGAATTTACATGAAGTTAATAGGACTTTTATAAGTAATAACTCTTAAAATAGGATAGAGGGAGAGGAAAATATTACTTGCAGTACATATTTTAAAATCCATAAAATTATATGATACTACAAGCAGGATAATAATTATGTAATAACCAGCCATCAAATTCAAGGTCACAATTTCCTGGGAGGGATGAATATTTATTAATATTCATATTTCTATTATAATTTCTGAAGTACATTATATATAGTAAATTCACTGCTAAAAAATAGTTTCAGTAAAAATATAGAATATAAAATCTGTCCTGAATGATTTAGGAGATCATCTACATTTAGACAGACATATAGGATACATCTTTAAACAAACCATTAGCATAGTTACTTCTAAGCATTATTCTACATGTTCTATATACTTTGGAAGAACTTCCAGATGACGCATCAATTTATATTTTCTGAAAATAAAAGGTATGTAATAAATTATTTTACAAATAATTTTAAAACAACAAATAAAGTTACTTACATTGATGTTTTTTAAGTGTTTGGTACATTGTAGTATTTCTTTCCAAAATTAATTCATATTTATTTATGCATCATACTAGAATGACGAAATCTAAGATCACTCTCAAGAAAAAAAGTTGAAACTTGAGATGGAATAGCCTTGATCTTTAAAAATGAAAAATAAAGCATATGGATTAGCTATTTATACTGAAAGCAGTTTCACAATGAAAATACTACGTGTACAAGCTGCAGTTTGATCAGTCCTAAGCAACTTGTGGATTGAATGAAAGTTTGTAAGCTGTAAATCAGTACCATCTTTTTTTTTTTTTAATAAAGTAACTAGAATTATATAGTTAGGCTTCATCAAAGTTTTGTTATGGTTTTGCTGTTCATTTTATTTTAAATTATTTCTGAGATAGGCTGTTTGATACAACATAAGACATTTCTTATGTCATGTTTTTCATAGCGGTATTTGTTAATCTTATGTAAAGAATATTACAGTGGTAAAGTTGACATCCACACATTTCAGAAATGATTCTTTTAACTAATAATGAAGCACAGCAGAAATGATATGGGAACTGATCTCACAACGGAGTGAAAATTACTTTTGTATTATTGTGCATACAGAAGATATTTTTTATACAAATTGTGCTCCCTGCCATTTTAATTCAAGATTTAGGGTATATATGTTATTACAACTTGTAAATTAGACTCTGTGTTTTCAAAGAATATCTATATAAAAATGTATGAGCTTTTTTTTGATGCAAAGGGAAGGGAAAATCAATTAATGTTAATTATTAATTTAACTTAAATTTTGTTAAACTTACATGTTAAATTTTGTGTACACCAAAATGTTTAGCTAAGATTGATTTCTTTCATATATTCTGAATATAACCAATGAGTGGTTATTTCTGTTTTCTAAATGTTATTTCTGCTATATATATAGCAGGGGCTATATGTATTTATAAATCTATTCTAAGTATCTTATAGAATCTTATGTAGCTGTAAGATATGTATCTTAGAGTATTATATATAATACATATATTTCTATGAGATACTTAAAACAGATAGATAATTTTATTTTTTTATTTTTTAACATTTTTTATTGATTTATAATCATTTTACAATGTTGTGTCAAATTCAGTGTTCAGCACAATTTTTCAGTCATTCATGGACATATACAAACTCATTGTCACATTTTTTTCTCTGTGATTTATCATAACATTTTGTGTATATTTCCCTGTGCTATACAGTGCAATCTTGTTTATCTATTCTACAATTTTGAAATCCCAGTCTATCCCTTCCCACCCTCTACCCCTCTGGTAACCACAAGTCTGTATTCTCTGTCCATGAGTCTATTTCTGTCCTGTATTTATGCTTTGTTTTTGTTTGTTTGTTTTTGTTTTTTAGATTCCACATATGAGCGATCTCATATGGTATTTTTCTTTCTCTTTCTGGCTTACTTCACTTAGAATGACATTCTCCAGGAGCATCCATGTTGCTGCAAATGGCATTATGTTGTTGGTTTTTATGGCTGAGTAGTATTCCATTGTATAAATATACCACTTCTTCTTTATCCAGTCACCTGTTGATGGACATTTAGGCTGTTTCCATGTTTTGGCTATTGTAAATAGTGCTGCTATGAACATTGGAGTGCAGGTGTCATCCTGAAGTAGGGTTCCTTCTGGATACAAGCCCAGGAGTGGGATTCCTGGTCATATGGTAAGTCTATTCCTAGTCTTTTGAGGAATCTCCACACTGTTTTCCATAGTGGCTGCACCAAACTGCATTCCCACCAGCAGTGGAGGAGGGTTCCCCTTTCTCCACAGCCTCTCCAGCATTTGTCATTTTTGGATTTTTGCATGACAGCCATTCTGACTGGTGTGAGGTGATACCTCATTGTAGTTTTGATTTGCATTTCTCTGATAATTAGTGATATTGAACATTTTTTCATGTGCTTTTTGATCATTTGTATGTCTTCCTTGGAGAATTGCTTGTTTAGGTCTTCTGCCCATTTTTGGATTGGGTTGTTTATTTTTTTCTTATTGAGTCGTATGAGCTGCTTATATATTTTGGAGATCAAGCCTTTGTCGGTTTCACTTGCAAAAATTTTCTCCCATTCCATAGGTTTTCTTCTTGTTTTATTTCTGGTTTCCTTTGCTCTGCAGAAGCTTGTAAGTTTCATTAGGTCCCATTTGTTTATTCTTGCTTTTATTTCTTCTAGGAGAAAATTTTTGAAATGTATGTCAGATAATGTTTTGCCTATGTTTTCCTCTAGGAGGTTTATTGTATCTTGTCTTATGTTTAAGTCTTTAATCCATTTTGAGTTGATTTTTGTATATGGTGTAAGGGTGTGTTCTAGCTTCATTGTTTTACATGCTGCTGTCCAGTTTTCCCAACACCATTTGCTGAAGAGACTGTCTTTATTCCATTGTATATTCTTGCCTCCTTTGTCGAAGATGAGTTGACCAAAAGTTTGTGGGTTCATTTCTGGGCTCTCTATTCTGTTCCATTGGTCTATATGTCTGTTTTGGTACCAATACCATGCTGTCTTGATGACTGTAGCTCTATAGTATTGTCTGAAGTCTGGGAGAGTTATTCCTCCAGACTCTTTCTTTCTCTTCAGTAATGCTTTAGCAATTCTAGGTCTTTGATGATTCCATATAAATTTTATTATGATTTGTTCTAGTTCTGTGAAATATGTCCTGGGTAATTGGATAGGGATTGCATTAAATCTGTAGATTGCCTTGGGCAGTGTGACCATTTTAACAATGTTGATTCTTCCAATCCAAGAGCATGGAATATCTTTCCATTTTTTAAAGTCTTCTTTAATTTCCTTCATCAATGGTTTATAGTTTTCTGTGTATAATTCTTTCACCTCCTTAGTTAGATTTATTCCCAGATATTTTATTACTTTGGGTGCTATTTTAAAGGGGATTGTTTCTTTACTTTCTTTTTCTGTTGATTTATTGTTAGGGTAAAGAAATGCAACTGATTTTTGAACATTAATTTTGTAACCTGCTACCTAGCTGAATTCTTCAATCAGCTCTAGTAGCTTTTGTGTGGACCTTTTAGGGTTTTCTATATATAGTAACATGTCATCAGCATATAATGACATTTTTACCTCTTCTTTTCCAATTTGGATCCCTTTTATTTCTTTCTCTTGCCTGATTGCTGTGGCTAGGACTTCCAGGACTATGTTGAATAGGAGTGGTGATAGTGGGCATCCTTGTCTTGTCCCAGATTTTAGTGGGAAGCTTTTGAGTTTTTCACCGTTGAGAACTATGCTGGCTGTAGGTTTGTCATATATAGCTTTTATTATGTTGAGATATGTTCCCTCTATACCCACTTTGGTGAGAGTTTTTATCATAAATGGGTGTTGAATTTTATCAAATGCTTTTTTTGCATTGATTGAGATGATCATGTGGTTTTTGTCCTTTCTCTTGTTGATGTGATGTATTACATTGACTGACTTGCGTATGTTGAACCAGCCTTGTGTCCCTGGGATGAACCCCACTTGGTCATGATGTATAATCTTTGTTTTGTGTTGTTGGATTCTATTTGCTAAAATTTTGGTGAGGATTTTGGCGTCTATGTTCATCAGTGATATTGGCCTATAATTCTCTTTTTTTTGTAGTGTCTTTGCCTGGTTTTGGTATCAGGGTGATGGTGGCTTCATAGAATGAGTTTGGGAGTATTCCCTCCTTTTCAATCGTCTGGAAGATTTTGAGCAGGACTGGTATGAGTTCTTCTTTGTATGTTTGGTAGAATTCCCCGGTGAAGCCATCCGGTCCTGGACTTTTATTTGTAGGGAGGTTTTTAATTGCTATTTCTATTTCCTTTCTAGTGATCGGATTGTTCAAGTGTTCAGTTTCTTCTTGATTCAGTTTTGGTAGACAGTATGTTTCCAGAAACTTGTCCATCTCCTCTAGGTTATCCAGTTTGGTTCCATATAGTTTTTCATAATATTCTCGTATGATATTCTGTATTTCTATTTTGTTTGTTGTAATTTCTCCATTTTCCTTTCTTATTTTGCTAATTTGTGCTCTCTCTTTTTTCTTCTTTGTGAATTTGGCCAGAGGTTTGTTGATTTTATTTACTTTTTCAAAAAACCAGCTTTTGGTTTGGTTGATTTTTTCTATGGTCTTGTTAATCTCTATTGTATTTAATTCCTCTCTGATCTTTATTATTTCCTTCCTTCTGCTGCTTTTTGGGGCTTTTTGTTCTTCTTTTTCTAATTGATTCAGGTGGTGGGTTAACTTGTTTATTTGAGATTGTTCTTCTTTTTTGAGGAAGGCCTGCATCGCTATAAACTTCCCTCTTAGCACTGCCTTTGCTGTGTCCCATAGGTTTTGAGTGGTTGTCTTTCATTATCATTTGTCTCAAGGTATTTTTTAATTTCTGCTTTGATTTCCTCATTGATCCATTGTTTTTTCAATAACATATTGCTTAATCTCCATGCTTTTCTTTTTTTCACCTTTGTTTCACTGTTGTTGATTTCCAGTTTCATGGCATTGTGGTCAGTAAAGATGCTTGAGATAATTTCTATCTTCTTAAATTTGTTGAGGCTTCTTTTGTGTCCAAGTACATGATCGATCCTGGAAAATGTTCCATGTGCACTTGAAAAGAATGTATATTCTATTTTTGGGGGGTGTAGTGCTCTGAAAATATCCACCAAATCTAGTTTTTCTATTGTAGTATTTAATTTCTCTGTTGCCTTGTTTATTTTCTGTCTGGAAGATCTGTCTAGTGATGTTAATGCAGTGTTAAAATCTCCAACTATGATTGTATTCCCATCAATATCCCCCTTTATCTCTGTTAGTAATTCTTGTATGTACTTAGGTGCTCCAGATACATAATTTTATAGAATAGCAGAAGGTAAATGGGAATCAGTCGGTTGTTCATTTTTTAAATTTTATTCTATTTACTGCTTTAAAATGAACGAAAACATGTAAACAAACCAATCAGCCAAAGAAAAAAAAGTGAACAAAACCAAATATCACAAAGAATCTACTTTAAAAATCAAAGGGCTATCCATCGTTTTCTTTTACAGTATTATATTTTAAGCTGTTATTTTGAAAGACTATGTTGTGACCTTACTGCAATTCAAAACCTTTTCTTCTCATTTAAGATTATTTCTGTACATATATAGAAAGTAAGTTAGCTGAGAATGCTCATTGGACTTGGTCTTAATGTGTATTTTTTTCTGAGCATTTCTAGTGTATTGCCTAAAAAAGATATAAGGTGATATAACTGATTGCATACACTTTAAATTTTAAATTGAAGAACACAGTATCATAGTACTAAAAGAAAGACTATATCAGAGAGTCATATCAGCAAAAAGGTAGCAGACACATCAATTCAATCAACTATCTATGGACAAAATTACCTTCACAAGAGCCAAGGATTCCAGCCCCCATTTCACCCAGGCACCTGCTGGCTCCAGCGGCTTCAGGCAGCTCCCATGACACCAGACTCCAAATGAACTCTCAGAAACCCAAGTCTCCATTACCCCTACCCAAGACCAGGTAGCCCAGGCCTGAGAGACACCCTCCTGGTGGGAAAAGGACAGTAAAGTGAGTCCTTCACTTTACTGTGAACCCCAGAATCAGCCTGCCTCAGCATCAGACCAGCTCTCACAGTTCCAGGTGGCTCCCTATGGGCTTCTTCTGCCAAACCAAGGTCCCCCTCCCGGCTCAGCCCAGTGTCTACCAGCTCCAGTGGCCCGAGCAGTGGCCCCAGCTGGCTCTAGTAGCTTCAAACCACATCCTTGGAACCAAGTTCCTAGTAGGCTTCCATGAACCCAGAACCTGGCTCACCCCTGTGCTTGCCTAGTGCAGCTGCTCCAGGCTCTGTGCTGGATCCCAGGAACCAAAAACCCTGTCTCTCCCTGGTGCCCATGTACTCCAGCAGTCCCAGCAACCTCTGCAGAACCAGGCTGTCAGCCGAGGGAGGCTGAAGAGGGATTCCAGGAGGTGGGCTGCCCAATTGGAAGAAGGTGCAAGGAGCCGATATAATGTGCAAGGAGCTGACACAGAGCAAACAGCACTTTATTACAGTACAAGTGGGTGGTGAGCGCAGGTGTACGCACTTGTCCTTTTATAATGCCGGCACATACATATTGTTCATAATGCTGACTCATGCTATTGACTCATGCATTTTGTTCATAATGCTAACCCCTGCTACTAGCACATGTGTACATCTATTTTTTTACCTCATACACATGCAAGTTATTGTGACCTTTGACCTGGGTCCCAGGGCCTACTCACTTAAGACTGCTGACATTCCACCCCTAGGTCATGGGGACCCTAACCCATAGAGCAGAAACCTGTGCCCAAAGACCACAGCAACAATACAGAGAACAACATCCTGTCACTAAGCAGGTAGCTACAATGGCCAGGACAGTTAGGCCCCATCTCCAGGAGGAGGTTTGGATGACCACCATTCCTTAAGAAGGTCTTAGTTACATGATCTATGTGATTTAGCTCTTGATCTATTTCTTATAGTGCCTCAGCTACTTTCTTCTGGTGGTCTGGTACATAGATACAGCATTCAATATGTAACATAGCACATGGCCACCTTGGCTTGCAGTGAGAACATCTAACGTCATCCTGTTTTGTAAGACCACCTTTCACATTTGGGTGGTTTCATCTAATAAATCCTCTATGGCTTTTCTAGTGACATTCAATGCAGCTGATATGTGCTGAACTAAAGCTTCTACCTGCAACTCTACAATGATGGTCCTGGCACCAGGCAGGAACAGGGCCATGGGATAAAACCACCAAGCTGCACGCTTTTCACGGTGCCACTGGGTGTGCTGCGGGTCCTGGTTCACAGGGCGCTCCATTAAAGTGGGCCGGATATGCCCAGGCAAGTATGCTTTACCCCAAGTACAGCGCCCTGTCCATTTACCCAGGAGATATGACCATCCATGGGTGCCACATAACCATAGATATCCTGGCGGCAGGAAATCGGTGGGTTTTGTGCCAATCAAACATTGTCTGTCCCACCAAGTGGAGGCATTTACATTGCGAGTAATGTTAGCACATAGCCCTTTGGGGAGCCACTCCACTGTGCGGTTTGGGGCCTCGCTCAATACAGAAGGGGCTTAGACTTGTCAACTTTACATGAACAAGGACTGCCACAGAGCAGGTTCCCCTGCCCTCCAAATACTACTTCTTGCTTCCCCGTCAGGGATTCAGTGGCTATCAAAGATGCATACGTTGCTGACAATTATTTCTCAATTAAATAATAAAGATATTCGGCCCCTTGCCACAGCTGAGACCAGAACCCTATGGGCACCTTCCATTGCCCATGCTTTTGCCATAATCTCCAACCATATCCATCATCGTCCACACAGACTGTTAGCCAGAAAGGGAGGCCAGGATCTATAGTGTGCAGTGCCTGCGCTTGGGCCACCGCCCTCTTAGTTTCTACAAATGCACGTTTGGCTTCATCTGTCCAATCCCAGACTTCTCCTTTCTTAAACAATTTATAAAGGGGTTTAGCTATTTGGGTCAGATGAGGGATAAACACCCGCCAGTATCCCAGAAGACCCAAGTATGTGTGTAACTGTTTAACTGTCTCGGGGCAGGAATATGCCTGAATCTTGTCTATCACTGCCTCAGGTAACACTTTTGTCCTCATTCACGGCGCACCCCCAGCCCACCAGGGCTTCTCGCAGTGCTGTGGCACTAGATTCCAAGTCTGAAAGAGAATCATTATGTCATCTATATAATGGAGCAAACGGACAGTGTCTGGTTTGCTCCATGTGGCCAGGTCCTGGGCCACCAGGCCATGACACAGTGTGGGGCTGTGCAAATATCCCTGTGGTAACACAACAAACGTCCATTGTCTACCTTTCCAGGTAAACGCAAACTGTTCCTGGCTCTCAGGAGCTATGTCTATAGAGAAGAATGCATTGGCCAGGTCAACCACGTAGTGGCAAGTACCCAGTTCACGGAACAGCCAGTCCATCAAGTCTGTTATATTTGGCACAGCTGCATGCATGGGGGGTGACTTTGTTTAGTTCTTGATAGTCCACTGTCATCCTCCAAGAACCATCTGGCTTCCACACTGGCTACACTGGAGGGTTATATGGGCTACGCGTTGGCCGAACAATACCAGCATCCTCAAGTTTCAAAATAGTCTGTCCTATCTCCTTGTGGCCTCCAGGCAACTGATTGCCTGACATTCACCACTGGAGTGGCCTGTGGCAGAATCAGAGGTGCATAATGGGGATGCTCATGTGTAACTGTTTTCACCACGTGAACTCTCAGGCGAAATTCCCCTTGGGTCGTCTGTATTTGCAATCCTTGTAAAATGGCCATTCCCAGGATATACTCAGCTACTGGGGATATATGTACTTTATATGCAGCAGGGGTCAAGTGGCCAATACCCAAAGTCAAAATCACTTGTTTAACTCACATTTGCTTGCTTCCATATTCCTCTATATCAAACCATGGTCCCCAAAAGTGATCTAGATTTCCATACAATAATGTAATTCCAGCTGCTATATCTACTAATGCATATATCCGCTATTCGTTTGTGGGGGACCAGTGGATAGTCAGTTCAACACATTGCCTCTGATCACCTGGTTTCCCCATGTGGCCTACTCACTTAAGACTGCTGACACAGGCCTTTGACAAACTTGTGTTAACCCAGGTTCCAGGCTCAGCTTCAGGCTCAGGGAAACCAAGCTCCAGTGGCACCAGACAGCTCGCATGGCTGGAAGTGGCTTTATTAGTTCCAGCCACTCAGAACCTTCTGACTCACCTGGGTGCTATCCAATCCAGGGAGTGCCATATAGCTCAGTAGCCACCAGTGGCCCCTATAGCTCAGATAAGCTTCCTCTGCTTCAGGCTCCTTAGAGGTTCATTCTAGCACCAGCCAGCCCCTAAGGCCCCAGGTGGCTCCCAAGACACCACCCCAGAATCAGCCATCTCCCAAGGAACTCATGAACCTGTGTTCCTGACTCTCAACACTGGCTGGTTCCTGTTGGCCCAGATGGCTCCAAGCAAGTTTCAGCTATCTCGGGCTTCCAGTACATTCCAACACCTGCTGGTCCCTGCAGCCCTGGATTACTCCTCAGGCCCCCAATCAATGCCTTTGAACACAGGCTTTTAGGGGCACCTCTGAACCCAGGTCATAGCTGGGCCCAGCACCAGGGCTCAGTACCACTGTCCCAGACTTTTAACCCACCTCAGCACTAGGGTACCCAAGGACTCCAACAGCAAGCCCACCTGCAGACTCAGTCAGACTGCCCACCCAGAATCTCTGGACAGGCTGACTGGTGAAGGGCCTTTTCTGCTGAAGTCAGTCTGTGAAGACTAGAAGAGGTACCATAGTCCCCATATGTGCAGACACCAAAGAAAGGTACAGTGTTATATTTAACCAAGGAAAAATTACACCACCAAAGAAAACTAATAAAATCTCAATGACTAACCCTAAATAAATGGAGATCTATGGACTGCTTGACAAAGAATTAAAAATAATTCTCTGAAAAAAATTCAATGGAATATAAGATATCACACATAGACAACTAAATGAAACTAGGGAAAAAATGAATGAACAAAATGAAGTAAAAACAAAGAAAAAGAAACAATTTTGAAAAATCAAGCAGAAATCCTAGAGATGAATACTATAATGACAGAATTGAAGAAATCAGTAGAGAAACTCAACAGCACATTCAAAGAAAAAAGAATAGTGAACTCAAAGATGGGCCATTTGAAATCCTATAGTCAGAGGATCAAAAAGAAAAAAAAAAGGAAAAGAGTGAAGAGAGCCTACTAGAATCATGGGATACCATTAAAAGAATCTATTAATTACAGGAGTGCTAAAACAAGGGAGAGAGAAAGGAGCAGTAGTTTATTTAAAGAAATATTGACTAAGAATTTCCAAAATCTGGATACAGATTTTGATATTCAAATTCATGAAACTAATAGGTCACCCCAGCTGTTCAAGCCAAAACAATCTCCTTCAACACACATGATAAAGCTGTATAAAAAAAAAATTAAAAGCACCAAGAGAAAACAAATATCTTCACATATAAGGGAACACTATCAGGTTATAAGTGGATTTCTCAGCTGTAACTTTGCAAGCCAGGAGACATTGAGTGATATTAGTCAAAGTGCTGAAAAAACAAACAAATTTTCAAAAACCAAAAATCAAAAGTTGAGGGAGTTTATCATCATGAGACTTGCTCTTCAAGAAACAGTGAAAGGAGTTCTTCAAGCTGAAATGAAAGTATACATATGAAAATTAAAAACACACTGTTAAAGGTAAGTATACGGTTAAATTCAGAATATTCTAATATTCTAATATGATGCTGTGTTAATCACTTAACTCTAGTTTCACAGAGAAGGATCAGAAGAGACTACTGTGAGAAATTATCTAATCCACCAATTTGAATAACCTAGAAGAAATGGGTAAATTCCTAGAAACATACAACCTACCAAGACTGAATCAGGAAGAAACAGAAAATCTGAACAGACCAATTGCTAGTAAGAATACTGAAATCAGTAATCAAAAATATTCCAACAAAAACAAAATTCCAAGACCAGATGGTTTCACTGGTAAATTCTACCAAATATTTAAAGAAGAATTAGTACCAAACTTTCTCAATCTCTTCCAAAAATAGAGGAGGAGGAAATTCTCCCAAACTCATTCTAGGAGGCCAGCATTACTTTGATACCAATAGCAGGTAAGGACACTAGCAGAAAACTACAGGCCAATATCCATGATGAATATAGATGTAAACATTCTCTTCAAAATACCAGCAAACTGAATTCAACAGTACATTAAAGAAATCACACACCTTAACGAAGTAGGATTTATCCCTGTGATACACAGATGGTTCAACACATGAAAATCAATAAATGTGCTACACTACATTGAAAAAGACAAAACTCATAGAATCTCAACAGCTGCAGAAAAATCATTTGACAAAATTCAACATTTCTTCATAACAAAAAGCTTTCAACAAAGTGGTATGTAAGAAACCTATCTCAACATAATAAAGGATATATATGACAAACCCCTGGCATACATCATACGCAGTGGTGAATGGTTGAAATTTTCTTCTAAAATAATGAGCAAAACAAGGGTGCCCACTCTCACCACTCCTTTTCAACATAGTACTGGAAGTTCTAGCAAAAACAACTAGGTAAGAAAAATAAATTAAAGGTACCCAAATTGAAAAGAAAAAAGTAAACTGTCACTGTTTGCAGATTTGATCATACATGTAGAAAACTCTAAAGACTATACCAGAAAACTTGGGACTAACTAACTAATTCAGTAAAATTGCAGGATACAAAATCAACATACAAAACTTAGTCTCACTTCTATACACTAAAAACAAGCTATGTGAAAAAGAAATTTTAAAAAGCCTCAATCTACAATAGCATAATGGGTAGGGGAGCTGTTATAGCTCAAGTGGTAGAGTGCATGCTTAGGATGTATGAGGTCCTGGGTTCAATCCCCAGTACCTCTTCTAAAAATAAAATAAATCTAATTACCTCACCACTTCCCTGACAAAATAAAATAATTAAGTAATACAATAAATAAATAAAAATATTTACAATAGCACAATAAAAATAAAATACTTAGGAATATATTTAGCCAAGAAGGTGACAGATCTGAAAATTATAGGACATTGATGAAAGAAATAAAAAAGACACAGATAAATAGAAAGATAGTCTATGTTCATGGATTAGAAGAATTAATGTTAATGTGTTCATACTACTCAAAGACATCTATGGATTCAATGCAATCCCTATCAAAATTGTAATGATTTTGTATAGACATGGAAAGAATAATCCTAAAATTTGTATGGAACCAGAAAAGACCCCAAATAGCAAAGCATTTTCAGAAAGAAAAAGCTGGAGTCAATGATACCTATGTAAAGCTAAAAAATCCCAGAAAGACTATGTTAAAGTTAAAAGAAAACCTAGTCTAATGTATTTTAATATTCTTTAATGGAATACTGTTTTGGTGTATATGTGTGCCTATGTATCATATAACAGTAACTTTAGATAGCTGCAATTCTTCCTTCTACTTTAGTGTAAAAGCACATAACAATGAAGATTATGAAAAGCTAGAATTTATTATGTGATTTTAGTGGGCAATATTATAAGGGCTTTACATATATCTATTTATTACTACAATCCTATTATTAGATACTATTATTATTCACATTTTATAGACGAGGAAACTGAGGCACACAAAGAATACATAACTTTCTTGTCACATAACTAGTCAGTGGCAGGGACAATACTTAAGGCTAGGCATTGTGGCTCCAAATCATGAATTCTTAACCCCTGGAGTATAGTGTTTCTTTTCTCATTACTATTTATGGTAATACAGTGATCTGTTTTATTTTTTAATTTAAAGCATTTTTCTTTCTTATATTTTCCAAAACTGAAGTAGAATCTGCAACAATTGAATATTAAAAATTTAGTGCATTACATTAAAGACCAAAATTCACCTCAAATAACTAATATATAATGTTATTAGTATCACTCTGATACTAAGAACAAAGAAATTTGATTTCACAATATCACAGTATTTTGCAAAGTTCCTTTTTATTTTAATAAAAAGTGAAAGAATTCAAAGTCTTATGGTATTTATCATATTATATTTTAAATATCTGTCAAGATATATTAGAAATAATAATAAAATGCATTCTGAGGGTTTGTTTGTCAAGAATATATTAACAGAATTCTACATATAAATTATTGCAGTGGTAGACTTAAAGCAGATATGAGTTATTTAGAATTATAAATTAAAGATATAACACAGAGGATAAAGCATAAATAGACAGTGAGTTAAATAAGAGCAGGAAACACACTGAATGTTATGACAAATTAAAAAAACTCTGAATGTTATGACAAAGAAGGAGGAGGAAGAAAGTAGCAAATACATGATATGATTTATAAAAGTAAAATAAATTTTAAAATTTGGTTATTAGGAACTAGATAATCAAAAAATTATAGATCTTCAGAGTTGTATAAGTTGTTAGAGAAAATTGAGCTCATTTATATTTTGAATTATATAATTCCCAGAGATCTATGGCATCCAAAATTTTCATAGCATTTTTCTCGAGTGGTGATTCCAAAAAAGCTTTTACCAGCTGTATTTATGAGAAACTCAGTATATTTCAATGCAGCCTATTTCATCTTTGTTATTTCTTACTTATAGACATTTTTCCTTAAATTGATACCTAAATTGCTTTCTTTAGTGATCCTATTTTCATCCTAGGGATAAAAAGTATCCAGGGCAAATGCTTCTTTTAAATGACAGTCTTACACTGTCATAAGATATGTAGTCAAGAACAACATTGGGTGCATTATAAATGATGTCTCCAAATATATTTGCCAGCTAACATAAAAGAACATGAAGGAAAAAATAATAATTTCAACACGAAGCTGCACAATTAGCATAACTTAAGGATAGATAATGCCAAATTGCAAAATAGCAGTGAAAAAAGCAAAATATCATCAAACTGCTGTGTGTAGCATCTTGGGCTGCCACCCCACCTCAGTCCAGCTGCATGGCTTTGTGAAAAGCAAATGCAGACAGAAAATTTGCAGGGAAGACAGAAGAGAGAGACTAGTGAAGGGTCATGAGCATGATTTTGAATAGCCACCAAGATGAAATCCACTTTAAACCAAAACCACTGGGAAAGTGTCTAGATAGATTAAATCAGGGTCTACAGGGAAAGGATTGAATGTATCAGTTACTTGATTAAGCACAATTTAAAGCTACACATGCTATTTAAAAAGCCAGTCAAATTTTAAAGGATTGCCCAATTTAACGATCAGTTCTTACAACACACAGATTCTGTGGGAGAAAAAAAAAAGGCAAAAAGGGAAGGGAAAAGCATAACCTTTAGTAACTGGTGAGAAGAAAGTGGGAATCTTAAGGATCTGAAAACAAATGTAAACCATCAATTTGAAATTTTCACAAAACCTCCCACATCCCCATAGAAAACTTTTTTTTTTTAATGTGTTACAGTAACTGGACTTTGCTATCCTGACAGAAGAGGGCACCATTAAACTAATAATTTTATGACACACTTCATTATCATAAAAATAAATAAGAGGAAATTAAAGTTCTTACACAGCTATAGCAGAAAACCTAAAAACAAAATTGCCAACATATCAAGTGAAGAAAACGTCATTAAAAACAGTTATGATTCAAAAGAAAAAGTAAGTCAACATTCCCAAACAGAGGTAAATATACTCATAAAACCACTGAGTATATACAAAAAATATGTTAACTCAGAAACTAAACACAAAAAAGGACAAAAAAATGGGCTAATGAAGAGAACTTACTGAAATCAGAAAGCTGTGGAAAAAAAGAACAAAATATCAGAGATGAAGAATAAATTTTAAAAGTTCCCAAAAGGATTAGACTCATGAAAATTTAATAAAGGACACTGAAGAAAGTAAGAGAAGTAAACAAAAGAAGGACTATTACAGAAAGAAAAAAGAAAAAATTGAGTAGAAATGGAAAGAATTACCAAGAATCAAACATGTTTAAATCATCAGAGTGCCTAAAGATAAAAATTAAATAATGTTAAAAAACAAAACAAACTACAATCCAAAGCTTTCCATAAACAGAAGGAAAAAAAGCAAAAACAAATATGGAAAAACTTACAAAGAAAGGTCAACTTCAAGTCATATCCTAATACAAGTATTAGATTTCAAACAAAAAAAATTTATCAAGGCTTCAACGAGGAAAAAAAGATCAAACAACTTTAAAAAGCGAAAGTAGCAGACTCTCATCAGACTTTGCAAAACCTGAATGCAAAAGAAAGTTAACAATGGAGCACATTAAAAATAAATAAATGAAAAAAGCTGTGAACCACAGATGTTATATCTAATCTACCTTTTAAATATCAAGGCTTTAGAAAAAAATTGTTTTCAGCAAACAGGAACTCAGAGAATTCTTCACCTTCAGCCCTTCTTAGGGAATCTACCACAGTGAATATAATTCAACTGTATGATTGGTGAGAATTTTAAAACATATGTAAGTGATGCCAGTGGAAATAGAAAATGGAAAAGCTCATTTATATATAGGCAAAAGGTCTATATTAAGGGATGTAACAATAAACGGATAAACTAAGTTGTTAAATGTCTGAGGTCATTGAAAAACATAAGCAAAATGTAAAAACTAGAAAAAATACAAACCCTCCTGAACAAAAAACAAGTAACAAGCAAATAGACTAATTAAGGGAAAAAAACAATATACATCTTTTAGAGAAATAAATGTAGCAAATAAAAAAATACAAAATTATAATAAATATTACTACAGGGTTAGAAAAATCTTATCATTCATAACAAGAGACAATGAACTTCACTTACAGTTCAAAGATGATTTTCAAAATGGCTCCCAAAGAAGACCTAACTATACACGAGACACATCTAAATCTAAAGATCCTACTAGAAGACAAATCGGAATCTGAGTGTTACAACCTTAAACATGAAAAGAACACTTTTGAACGCTAAAAGTCACAAGTCCCAATAAAGATATAAAATGTATCAATATGTAAGCATAAAAATAGCACATAAACCAACTTAATGATGCACATACAATGAGCAATGTGATAGATACAGAAGGAAACATGATAATAATAGTAAGTTTTAATATATCATGCTCAGTGCAAGATAGATCAAGTGGACAAAAAAATAGGTAAGGGAAGAAGGCCTGAACAACATAATAGGGTAAAATTTATGGATGTATATTGAACACAGCACCCTACATATTATTCTCAAGTGCCTTTAACACATTCACAAAAATAAATCATATACTAGATTAATTATATAAATGAGTCACTTTAATAAAATAGAATATAACAATTATACTCTGAGGTTATAATGCATTAAAATTAAAAAATACTTCAAAAACAAAACAGGAAGGCCACTTCTGTTTTTAGCTCTAGCATGTAAAGAGCTTGAAGGGCATTACTCCTGTTTTTACACTAAGAAAAAAGCCAAGTAAACTGAAAATCAATGATTTTTATTAGACTTACTGGAGAGGTGAGGTAATAGAAATCTGAAGATATAGGAAAATATACAGAGTCACACCTTGAAATCTGAAGAAACAGGCAAATACAGAGTCAAAACCAAGATCTGATTACCTGGGACAGAGTGCTTTAGAGCTATATACTGGTAAATGCACTTAAATAATAATTTTGACAAATTACAGGAGGCTTAGTAAGGATTAGTGAGACAGTGAGAAAATCTAGGGATTACACTTTACAAGTGCCCCTATCTCGCAACTTTCATTGATTTTTGCCTCCAAAAGCCTCATAAAGTTCTCTTGGGGAAGAGCCAAGAAAGACCCGCTTTGACTCTGGCAGCAGGAAGGGGTAAAGTAATCATTTTGGAATATATTCAGAATATTCTCTACAATTAGGGCCTACTCTCCAGGGGAAAAGACTTAAAAAGAAATAACAGTAAAAATAAATAGATGAGACCTAATTAAACTTAAAAGTTTTTGTACAGCAAAGGAAACAATCAACAAAAGGCAAAAACAACTTATAAAATGGGAGAAAATATTTGCAAATGATGCCACAGACAAGAGTTTTATATCCAAACTACGCAAACAGCTCATACAATTCAATATCAAAACAAGCAAACAAACAACCTAATCAAAAAATGGGCTGAAGACCTAAATAGACATTTTTCCAAAGAAGGCATACAGATGGCCAATAGACACTGGAAAAAATGCTCAATATCAATAATTATTAGAAAAATGCAAATCAAAACAAAAATGAGGTATGATCTCACAGTTGTCAGAATGACTATCATCAAAAAGTCCACAGATAATAAATGTTACAGAGGGTATGGAGAAAAGGGAACTGTTGTGCACTATTGGTGAGAATGTAAATTGGTGAGGCAACTATAGAAAACAGTATGGAGGTTCCTTAAAAAGCTAAAAATAGAACTGCCATATCATCCAGCAATTCCACTCTTGGGTATATACCCCAAAAAATGAAAATTCTAATTTGAAAAGATGCACCATAATGTTCATTAGCAGCACTATTTACAATAGCCAAGACATGGAAACAATGTATGTATCCATTAACAGATGATTGACTTAAGAAGATGTGGTATCAATATACAATGGAATATTACTCAGCCATAAAATTGAATAAAATATTGCCATTTGCAGCAATGTGGATGGACTTAGAGGATTTTATGCTTAGTGAAGTAAGTCAGAGGAAGACAAATACCATATAGCACTTATATGTGGAATCTAAAATGTAATAGAAATTAATCTATATACAAAACAGTGACAGACTCACAGACATAGAAAACAAACAGTACCAAAGGGGAAGGGGCAGAGGGACAAATCAGGAGTATGGGATTGACAGATACAAATTACTATACATAAAATAGTTAAGCAATGAGGATATACTGTATAGCACAGGTAATTACACCTAGTATCTTGTAATAACCTGTAATGGAATATAATCGGCAAAAATGCTGTATACCTGAAGCTAACACAATATTGAAAATTAACTATACTTCAAATAATAATTTTTGTCACAGAGTTAAGGATTAGGAATTCTAAAAATGCTTTATACACACACAAAGCTTTATTCAATAATTGAATATTTTGGAGATAATGAAAGCCAGATTTCTCATTATTGGAGAAATAAGTCAAAGAAAGAAAAGGAGGCTAAGATAATCTTGTACTGTTGAATAAGAATCAGAGCTATCATCATGAACTCACCGTGTTTAAGAGTAAGATAAAAATAGATAAAAAATAGATAAAAAAATAGATAAAAATGTAGATTTGTCTGTAGGCTCACATATACATATATTTTCTAGCTCTGTTCCCTATGATTGCCTAGAAGCCATGACACCCCAGTAGCCCAATCTACGTTTCTAAAGGCTATTCTCAAAGGAAAAAAAAAAAAGGAATCATGGATGCTTGGAGTTGTAGCAATTTAGCTGCCCACACTGAGATGGGGGTTGAAGAGAAAATATGAGATAAGCCTAGAATATCTTACAGTTCCAGAAATAAGATAATTCTAACAAGAAAGAAAGAAAGAAAGAAGAAAGAAAGAAAGGAAGAAAGGAAGAAAGGAAGAAAGGAAGAAAGGAAGAAAGGAAGAAAGAAAGAAAGAAAGAAAGAAAGAAAGGAAGGAAGGAAGGAAGGAAGGAAGGAAGAAAGGCGCTATGGAGGAGAAGGCTCAGCTCTTCCTTAGATAAGAATTCCAAAAATTAAATGGAGAAGAGAAGAGGGAAATAAAAATCACCCTTAGTCAAGCATCACAGTAATAGTAACTGCAGACAAATTCTTCCATGGATGCTGAAGTTAGCATGTGAAAGTATGCAATATTGTATATGCATAGATTCAAGGTGTTTATCCTGAGGATACTAATTATTATAAAGAGAGAAAAAAGGTAACATGACAGTGGAGAAATCCCATAGACAGTACCATTACAAAGTCATCACAGTTAACATTATGTCTAATAAATAGTAAGACAAGTTAACATCATGATGTGATGCCCTCACTGAGAGGGCACAGCACTTCTGAGGTAGCCTAGTCAAAAACATGTATCTTGATTCTAATCATGAGAAAGACATCAGGCAACCCTAAATTGAGGGACCATGTATGAAATAACTGACCAATGCCCACCAAAAGTGTCAAGATTATGAAAGACAACAAAAGATCGGGGAACTGCCACACGTGTAACGGGAAATCTTCGAATCCTGGATCAGGAAAGAAAAAAATAGTCATTATTGTGGGGAAAAAAAAAACTAATTAAGGCCTACATTTTAGGTAATCATATTGGGCCAATGTTAATTTCCAGGTTTTGGTAAGTGTATTATGGTTATGTTAGATGGTAACAATAGAGGAGGCTAGGTAAAGGGTAAATTGAAACTCTAATATTTTTGCAGCTTCTTCTAAGCCTAACGTTAGTTCAAAATTAGAACTGAAAAATATGATAGCTATGTCTCTATTGATTTTCATTTTCACTAGGCTAAATATCATCTGACTCCACAAACAATTCCTGTATTACATGGATTTATTGTCCTTTCTTCTCTTGTCCAATATCATTTTAAAGTCTCCCATTTTGTTTCTATTTCTCTCAAACTGTGTTAAGAGTAATATTTAAAAGACCATTTTACAACAGAGAAACATTCAAAAGACCAGCTAAAAGCAAGGTAATATTGTGTTAAAAACATCTCCCAGGTTCCTATGCTATAGAAATTAAAATGTCATATAAACTAGCTTATAAATCAACTACTGTAAACTGATCAATAAAAACTAGGTAACAAGGTATACTCATAAGCCACAATCTAGCAGTTGTCACCGAAAGCAACAATGTCTACATAATAATAAAAAAAAATCTGTTTAAAAAGAAGCAAGGGAATAATAAACATGAAGTGATCTTGAGAACCACAGAAAACAGAGCTCTAACAAATCTTCATTACATAAACGAATCTTCACTTGGAATGGAAATTTGCCAGGCTCATCTGAGAAACATAGTAAAAGTCAAATGAGGTTTTGAGTTCCAATTTGTGCTGAGAAAAATATGTCTGGGTTCCAGCAAGTAGGAAAATACCTGAGTATTAATACATACTGGGCCCTAAACATACTAGCTAGCTGGCCAAAACATCCTGCCAGGACAAAATTCTAAAATGAGTAAACATTTTAGGAATATCAATCCATTTGAGTAGGGCATGGTCAGTAGGGTAAAGGCAAGAAAAATTTCATATAGGAGGAGGAGAAGCGTACAGAGTGGAAGAAAAAAAAAATGAAGGCTTGCTCTAAAGATATGCCCATAATCAGATAAAGTGTGTAACCCAGTATTTCAAAACCAACTGAAAATGAAATTTTGAAAAAAAAATGATAGCAATGAAGGAGAAACATAAATCAGATTTAGCTTAAATCCAAAAAATGATGATTGAACAAAGAAAAAAATTAAAAATAATATTCTGAACTCAGAAAAATTGAAATAAAAGGAAAAATCACTTCATACATACACATTATAATTAAAATTGACACCAATGTACAAATATGTAAATGGGCATCACAGAAAGTGTTCTAAAGAAAATATAGATTTAAAGTAGAAAATAAGAAAGGAAACTCAACAGAAATGAGGGAAGCAAAAATCATGGCATGATAAATTGAGAAGTTCAGCAAATCGCATGCTGAAAAGCAACCACAGAACTGGACAAAACTGTGAATAACAGCCATTTTAGGACTCTGGACTTGATCAATGAAATACAACAAATTAGAAGCTTCTTTTCTTGAAAAAATATTAAACTTTGAGTGAGAAGACTGCAAGTCTGTGGTAATATTGAGGTATTCTCATATTCTCTCCTTAGCTTAGTTAGAGTGGAAATTCTGTCAAGGTAGATCAGGTCATGATCACTACAGGTTTCCCTGCCACAGAAGGCTTTCATCTGGAGCAGAAAGTGGAAAAAAAAAAAAAAAAAAGGAAAGAAAAAAATCTGATCCTGGTTGAGAAAGCAATGAACTGACAAAATAGTTACAGATTTAACATGTGTAATGATACTTGATAAATGTGATTGTGTTACTCTGCATCAAGACAGGAAATAAAATAGACTTACCGTATAATCCAGCGATCCCACTCCTGGGCATATATCAGGAGGGAACTCTAATTCGAAAAGACACCTGCACCCCAATGTTCATAGCAGCACTATTTACAATGGCCAAGAAACGGAAACATCCTAAATGTTCATTGACAGATGACTGGATAAAGAAGTTTTGGTGTATTTATACAATGGAACACTAGACTCAGCCATTAAAAAAATAAAATAATGCCATTTGCAGAAACATGGATGAACCTGGAGTCTGTCATTCTAAGTGAAGTAATAAGCCCGAAAGAAAAAAGAAAAATACCATATGATAGCACTCATATGTGGAAGCTAAAAAAAAAAAAAAAAGACACAAATGAACTTATTTACAAAACAGAAACAGATTCACAGACAGAAAAAAAATTATGGTTAACAGTGGGGAAAAGGGGCTGAAAGGGATAAATTGGGGTTTGAGATGTGCAGATACTAACTACTACATATAAAATAGATATACAACATGTTTCTTCTGTATAGCACATGGAACTATATTTAATATCTTGTAGCAACCTATAATGAAAAAGAATATGAAAATGAATATATGCATGTATATATGACTGAAACATAATGCTGTACACCAGAAATTGACACACTGTAAACTGACTAGACTTTAATTTTTAAAAAAGCCACCCAGAAAAATATATATACTGTGCATTACATTTTAAATGTAGACCCAGAAGTCTTAATGACACTTACACTCAAAGCTCAATGGTTAAAACCCAGCCACATAGATATCCCTGACTGTCCTGAATTCTGAAGTGTATAGTACAGCAAGGAGAAAAAGAAAAAAGTAAGGTCATCATTTAGCAATTTCTGACACATTTAGATTATGATAAAATTGAATCCAATTTTGGTATTTGACTGCATACAACTTTCAAGTCCCACCACTGCCACTTCCCCTCTGTTCTACGTCTGGGCAAACTAATAAGGAAGCCCAGGAGCTCCCTGCTTTTGAATTGGTAGAGAAGTTAAATTGTACAAGCCTTCAGCACTGTAAGAATGCTCAACCCCAGCTCTACTTTTTAACCACCATAAAATTCAAGCCAGTTTCCTTTCCCTCTCTTGCAAGCCAACCTTGGAGCAGGTTGAGAGTATGATCTGTTATCTCCCAAAAGCCTCATTACGTGAGCAATTGACTTTTTCATACCCTCCTGGTGCTTGTATGTCACTATCACTCTCAAAAAAAAAAAAAAGAAAAAAAAGAAAAAAAGAAAACCAAATTTGGGCTTAAGGGAGTATATACCACCTTTGAGGGGTTGTCACAAAAATGTGAAAGTGTTTCTAACCACCTATAGTAGAGAACATAATGGGAAGTTGAAAACACCTGAAAAAGAGGTAATGAGGGTGATTTTGAAACTTAGAAAATGGTTCTTTTTCCATTTAATAATGACTATATGACTATAATGTTTGGAAATATTTTCATAGATTCAAATGTACTTTGCCTTGAGGGAAACTTTTATTAACACAGAGTACACTGATTAAAAAAGTTTAATCTCTTTCAGGGCTATCAGATTTGCCTGGCAAATAGTAGGTTATCCGTAATTAATGTGGATAGAACATCCTCATGCCAGCATTTCACATTTTGGTTTTAAGCATATTCCTATTACATTTGGGTTTGAAGGAATTTAGCCTGAATTCTCAGAATTTGTATGAAATTTGAATGCAAAATTTTAAGAAAGAAGGCAGGTAAGCACTGATACCACCAAAGTGAAACACTAATAAACTCTGCAGCTGATTAAATTCTCGAAGGAATCAATTTCATTCTCCTTCAGTTGTTTAAATTTGTTAGCTTATGTAGAAAAACAGCCTATGTTACTATGCATATTGGAGTAATTGCTTCTCTTGAATTAAAAGCTTCTTAAACAATTCTCCTAATCTTCTTAAATCACTCTTCAGGAATGTGTGTTGCTTAGTTTTCACAGCTTCTGAGCACATAATATAATCAATTCAAATAAGCCTCTAAGCCAACAAGACTTTTTTTTATTAATATGAGATTAAAGTGTGGAAATGATGGATGCTGTGTGAATTATTGAGCCCCTTTTATTTTATTAAATCAGTACGTAGACTTTAAGGCATGTAAGAAAGTCTTTTCCTTTCTCTCTTTTTTTTATACCTTGCCATATTTTTTCTCCATAATTTATTTATTCTCTAAATGTGACTCAATATTTACCTTGTACTTTAAAATATGCACATTATGACCGATTTTTGTCACACTCTTCAAGCATTGGTTCAAGACACAAATTTCTTTAATCATGTAGTTCTGCCATTGTCAATATAGAGTTTTAAACTGTGTTATGAGGCAGGAAAGAGGAGAGATTGAGGGAGTAAATGTGTACACATTGAGATATTATATTACACCGAAACAATGGAATACAAAGAGCTGTTAGGCAGCAAGTTAGGCAGATCTCTGTAGCAAAGAAAATTTTTCAGATACAGTGGTAAGTGAGAAAGGCAAGGACTCTGAACATTAAGTATAGTATGCCAACATGTACAAAAGTGCAACTTTATACCAAAACCATGTATGTATACATACCCTACAACATAAAGGATGTATTATCTGTGTGAACTTTATATAAATTATATCTTTTTTTGTGTATTCTTTTAAAACATTTTTATTTGGTCAAATATATTGGTGACATTTATCAATGTAGATGTTGGAATGCCAGTGCATTGATTTTTATTGCAGATTAGTATTCCATTTGCACAAGTATATCATGATTTTTTAATCCATGTTCTTATCAGTAAAATTTTTTCCTTTGTTGTTTGTTTTTTTGTTCAATGTTGCAGTGAACATTCCTTACATAGTTCCTTATGCATTTTTGTGAGTTTATCATATAGAAATAACATGAAACTGCTGACTATGTGCATCTTAAACTTTGTAAGATATATTCAAATTACTCTCCATCATAGTTACATGAATGTTCATGTAGAAGAGCTCACATGATTAACATTGTATCTCATTAAAATGCTGGTCAGAGGGAGTATCACTTCATATGTTTGTGGTATACTAAGGTTTCCTGTTCTGTTAACTAACACATGGTTATATACGCATAAAATATTTTTGTAAGAATTCACAAAAGATGGACAATTGCAAGCACCACTGGATTTGAAAAAAGGAGAGTTGAGACAGTGGGTAAGAAGAATGGTTATTTTTCATTCATACTATTGTTTCTTTTGATTTTTCCTTGTAACTATATTACCCATTAAAAATAAATAAAATAGAATTTAAAAAATCAAATCTATAAAGCTGTAATCTAATATGTTTTAAATATCCCTGGAGAATAGTAGATGTCAAGATTTAACAAAATATTCAGAGCAAAGAAAGAAAAAATGAAGTAATGCATAGTATCTATATTTAATGAGTTATAAATTCCTGTATATTAAGAATGCAGGGAGGTGGTAATTTGAACTGTCATAAAAATATCCATATTTTTGGAATAGGTTTACAAAAGACCTCTTATATTTCCTGGAGAATGTACTTTATATATTTGTTGCATTGATGATAATGTCTTAAGGAAACAGCCCATTCATTAACTTTGAAATCCTATTTTACAGGTTATAAAGTTTGAGGTCATTCATCTTTTTTAACATAGACTCTCCACTTATCATTTTATAGAACATGGTGACATTGGCAATTGAGGAGTTACTACCAGTCTTTTTATGTGTATTTTACATTTCATATTCATATCAGGAAAATCTAACTGTAGGATTTCATCTCATTTCTTTCTTCCCTCTGTCACCCTATGATTTCCAGCCCTTCCTCAAATTTGCATACATTGACATTTCCAACATTTCAAAAATTAGACCGTTTTATTTTGTTAAGCTGAAGTATGCAAGCATCTAGCAATTATGTCTCATTGATATTCAATCCTAGTAAGTGTACTTCTCAAATAAGGGCTAGAATTTATTATTTTCAGAACTGTCTCCTGGTGTGCTTTGTTGTGATACAGCCTTAATTTCCATATCTATATCTAATATCTGTATCTTTTACAAAGTTGTAAAGTATTATGATACTGTGGGAACCATTTTTATGGCTTCCACACAATAGATGTAGACATTAAATTACCAGATTTTTCTGACTTTTATCTTGAATTCATTTAAGAAGGCAGGCAAGGATGAGACATTTCTGAAATGCTGTTTAATAATAAACTAGGTGTATTTGTAAGATATTTAATAGTGCTTTATTAATCACTGATTGCTGCTTTAAAATTATCCAAATTTAGCACTGTCAAACAACACACAGTTATTATCTCACAGTTCCTGTAGATCAGAACTCTAGAAGTCTAATGTCTCATATGGCTGAAATCAGGTTGTCTGCCAGGCTACCACCTCATCTGGAAGCTTCACTAGGGAAGAATATGTTTCAAGGCTAGTTCAAGGTCTTGGAGAATTTAATTTCCTTGAAGTTGTATGAGTGAAGTCCCCATTTTCTTGCTGTCAGCTGAAGATCTTTCATAGCTCAATGATCCTTCAATCTCTCATATTATTTTACTTGTTTTAAAAATCATTTTTTTTGTATTTCACTTCTTTTGAAAAATGAAACATTTCCACACATACATGTTCCTCAATAACATCCTTCTTATATTTTCTTTATTTAGTAATCTAATAATATTGAAAGAACTATTTGGAAAATGTTCTTATATATCTGTTTTCTTATAAAATGCATGGTCCCATAAAATCCCTAACACTTCACTCTTGAATTATAGGTACCTACCCATCCAATTACAGATACAGGTGGCCAGATAAACATGAGCCTGTCTCATCAGGAGTCTCTCGGCTTCCGCAAGCATGACAGAAAACAGAACTGAACACATAACTTTTCCCAGAAGGATGATCCCAAAGACAGAAACTTCCTGATTCTATTTCCCATCACACATGTTTTACAATGTAAACTTACCTCATAAGTAAGTTTATCTCACCAAGCAGTGGCCATCTATGACACCTCCCCTTGAATATGGACATATTTATGACTACAGCATGGTCAAAATAACACTTTATGGATTTTGACACTAAGAGGTAAAAGGCTATGCAGCTTCTATGTGCTTATCTTTGAACATTCGTTCTGGGAATATCCACATATACTGAGACTGCCATGCTAAAGAGGCTATGTATTATTGCACCGAGCAACAGCACTGGCTGAATTTCCAGCCAACAGAATGTATCATCAGCAAGCCATGTAAGCAAGCCATTATGAATACCCAGCCTACTCAAGTCTTTAGATTATTGTAGGATTATTGTAGCCTCAGCTGACATCTAACTGAAATGATATGAGACTTTCAAGTGAGAGCTATCTAGCAGTGCCCTGGACAAAGTCCTGAGCCACAGAGTCCAAGAGCGTAAGAGGATGGTCACTGCTTTACACCACTAAATTACAATGGTATGGTACCCAGGCACAGCAATTTGGGAAAATATTTTAATACTCATAGTATTTATAATGATACTATTCTTAATAAGATACATTAAGTTCTTTAATTCAAGGAAAATCACAAATTTGCATACATGATGAAAATATATGTGGGTGTGTGGCAAGCCATTTTTATTTTTATGCATCAAAGGTTTCAGTGTAATTCATTTTATAAGACTTATTTTTTTAAAATTGCTAACATTTATCAAAGTACCCAATTACCCCATTACTTACGTAATCACTTTCGTTAATTTCCTTACTTGATATTTGCCAGAAACATGAATTGTTATTTCACTGATGCAGAAATGAATATTTAAGAGGATAAATATCTTTTCAAAGATAATACACATGGCAAGTGACAGATCTAGCAAGTCTTAAAACTTTTTAGTTTTGAAACTACAGTGTATTAAGAAAGTCATCATAATGGCTTAATGTTTCACTTTATATACTATATTAGATGTTTACAAAATTACACAGTTTTCTCCTCCAGTACATTCTTTCATTTACTGCTCCTACTTTTGATTAGAGTATATATTTTATCTTTTCTGCAAAGAGTATGCTTACTTTATGTGCTTGTTTATTGCATACAAATGAACGGCTTTTGAAATTTGTGCTGAACAAGTGGCATTAGCCAATCAGTTATGGTTTGGGATATTAAAGAGGCCCAGCTGTCATACAGTAGGAGAACTATGAAAATGTTGCCTGTGGTAAGATTAATTATTTATTGTTGCTGCATATTTAGAAACCAGGGTCTTCAAATAATTTGTGTTTTGTGACCCTTGACAAATGAGGCAATATAGTGTGGCTCACATACTCAACGATATATTTAAGTCATTTGCAAAATGAAATTTATATCTTATTTTGAATACAATTTTCTTAGTATACATAGTTTTGAAAAAATAATAGGTATTTTGATGGCATGAACACAAAAAACATTTCAGACTTAGACTGTGTATTGTGAAAGGACATTAACTGTGTTATAAACATCTTAAAATAACATTTTCATAAGGATAATATTCTATTTGTAGATCCATTTGTGTAGTTGCAATCCACATTGATGTTATTTTTGCTTAGTTAAAAACAAAATAAACTCCTTAGGAAGTTAGTTGATTGTTTTGAAATGTGCCATAGAATTAATATTGCTTTGAGGTAGACTATAATTTAAAAAATTTTCCTTGTACTTGGTTTCTAGACAGTGCAACAAAAAACTCACAATATTATTTACAATAGCATCACAAAAATGAAATTTCTAGATATAAATCTAACAAGATATATACAAGCTATAAAACTTTGGTAACAAGAATCCCGAGAAAATCTAAAAATATGGATAATTATTCATGATCATTGAATGGGAAACAATATTTTGATGATATAAATTATTTCCACTTTCCTTTTGATTCATAGATTAAACACAATCCCAGTGAAAATACCACAAAATTATTTTGTGGGTATTGCACAAATAGATTTTAAGTGCATGGTCAAAGGAAAAACAGCCAGAGGATCCAAAACAATGCTAAAGAAGAATAAAGTTAGAGGACTGACACAGCTGAAATTCAACACTTAACAATTAAAAATCAGCAAAATGTCTTAACAGGCTTCTCACCAAAGAATATAGGCAGATGGTAATAAACATGAATGATGCTCACCATCACTTATCATCATAGAATTGCAAATTTAAGCAACAATGAGACATCACTACACACTAATTAGAATGGCTAACATGCCAAATGCTGGTGAGAATGTAGAGCTGCAGGAACTCTTATTCATTGCTTGAGGGAATGCAAAATGATACATGCACTTTGAAAGACAGTTTGTCAGTCCCTTATAAGCAAAACATATTTTTTACCATATAATCCATCAATTGTGCTTCTAAATATTTTCCCAATTGATTGAAAGTCTGTATTCACATAGAAACCTGTATGGTAATATATACTTATAATCACCAAAGCTAGAACCCACCAAGACATTACTCAAAAAGTGAATGGATAAACAGACGTTAGTACATCTGTACAAAGAAATATTATTCAGCAATGAAACAAATGAGCCATGTGGCAATAAAAAGACATGAAGGAAACTTAGAATGGATATTGATAAGTGAAAGAAGTCATTTTGAAAGTCTACATACTGCATGGTTACAGCTTTATAATACTTTGGAAAAGGCAAAATTATTGAGACGCTGAAATACTTAGTGGTTTGTAGGATTTGGGGTGAGGGATGAATAAGTGAAATGCAGGGGCTTCTTAGGACAGTGCATTTACTTTGAAGGATACTGTAATAGTAGATAAAAGACACTATGTGCTTGTCAAGACCCATGCCACTTTATAACACAAGGAATGAATCTTAATTTGTGCAAATATACAAGTCATGTACAGTCAGGGATCCCAGAAACCCTGCAGCCTGAGACAAGAGAATCTAACTGTATTACAAATATATGAAAAAAATCTCACTGAAGGTTATGGGGAGAGCGTTGATGACCAAAGAAATTTGGGGGATGAGTGAAATCTGTAAGGAACTGCACACAAGCCCTATACACCAGTTTATAAAGTAGTCAAGAGAATATGAATTAATTTTTATAGTACTATATATTTATATGGGGATGGAACAAAAATGTAAAAGGATAAGAGACAGTGGAAGCTGGGTTTGTCACTGTGGGATTGGGAGTGTGAAGATACACAAGGTGAGAAAACTGGTATAGTCCAAGTGGTGATGAATTAGAATTGGAGACATCAGTATGAACTCATGTTGGCTCAAAAAAGATACAGACATTTAGGTATACATATATTTATAGATATATGCAAATACTTGGATTAGTATACACACACACACACACACACATACATATACACACACACGCATATATTGCTTTGTCAGCTGAGAGGATCTAAAAGAAATGGTACCACAGAAGCAATGAGCACCCGGATCTTGGTTCCTAATATATTATCTGATGAAAGGAAACAGAGTTTCTTAGAGAAATACCTGATTTGAGGATTAGACCAAGAAATATGCAAAATGAGCCTGGATCAGTTTGTAGTGCAAAAAAATAAAGAAGTGTGCAAAAAAAAAAAAATCGCTAGAGCTACTTTAAAAGAGCACAGAAGCTAACTGAAAGAGCTTCCTTCCAGTGGCCACAACTGGAAAAATCTGGACAACAAAACAAAGTAGTATTTGTTTCTAACAAAATACAAAATAGACATCCATGAGTCTATATGGATATAAATAAATAGTATGAATAAAATAATATATGTGAATAAAATAATAAAATAAAATAATATGAATATAATAATATATTATATAATATATAATGATAAGATAAATTCCATGCAGAAGAATTTCAACTAATTTATGTAGATATTCCACCCTCGAGAAGGGTGAACATAACTTGTGAACTGTGCATAGTGACTTTCTTTCAACGTGCATACTTTCAACTTTAAAGAATAGAAAGGGGGAAAAATGAGAACCTTTACTGTGAGGTAACCTGACAAATATTACCTCAATCAGATGATCAAGATCAGAATTGCCAGTTATAAATCATGTTGATAGTATGTACCTTTGATATGATGTGATGAAAATAGCTCTTACCTCTGTGGTCTTTCTCTCCCAAAACCCATAACCCCAATCTTACCATGAGAAAAACACGAGACAAATTCCAATATCAGGGCATCTTAAAAAATACAAAAACTAGTACTCCTCAAACTCCCAAGGTTGTCAGAAACAAAGAAAATTTGAGAAACTACCAAAGACGAGAAGTCTAAAGAGACATAACAACTAAATGTAAAGCTATATTTTATATGTAAAACTGAATATAGAAGAAATCCAATAAATAAAAACTTAGGGAATCTAATAAACTGTAGACAACTTAACAATAGTGCATTAATATTTGTTCATAATTGTATCAAATAATCATACTAATGTAAGATGTTAATAATAGGGGAAACTGAGTTGAGGTGTATGAGAACTCTGTACTACTGTCTCAATTTTTCCATAAATCTGAAACTGTTCTAAAAAATGAAATGCATTAAAAAGTAATTAATTACCCAAAGTAAAATATACTAGGGTAATTCAAAATGATTTCTTTTACAACATGATTGCAAACATGCCAATGAATTTTCCGTATAGATCAAATTCTCTATGCATAATTTTTATATAGTAAGATTTAATAATGTCCTATAAATTAAACCATTGAGAAGAAACTCTGTGGATGATTTCCTTCAAGTTATTTACTTATTTGTGAATAATTTTCTTTATGCAGTCCCAGACCACAACAAACTTCTATAAATATGAGTGGAAATATTCAGCACTATAATTTGAACATTGTTAAGGGAAAATTGCCTCCTGATTGTTAAAAATAATTTAAAAAGTAGTAATGCTGACTTTTAGCCTGAAGGAATTAAATCACTGAGTAGAATACACACACACACACATATTTGTAACAATAACTTCTTTAGGGTAGTGAAATGGATAGTGGCATGAGAAGTGAGCTTATAATTTGCATACCTACAATTTTAATTAAACTTACTCTGTGAATTCAAAGACAATAGTAACTAGTGTATATTTCCATGAATCATAAAAAAGACAATAGTCAACCATATCCACCTAATCATTATCATTGTACAGTCGAATGTTTGGTATGATTATGACTTTGGAGAGAAAAGAAAGATGGAAAGAAAGAAGGAGAGAGAGAGAGAGAGAGAGAGAAAGAAAGAAAAATGAACAAAGGCTGTGTCCAAGTTAACATACTCACCTCTCCTTGGTCTCAGGCTGAAAATGTCACCTGGCCTGGCATACATTCTCCATGTATGTTTTTAGTTGGGGAAATTTTAAATATATATTAGACATAGCCACTTACAGTCAATTGAAGGAGAATACAAACATTCTTAGATGGCCACAACAAGAATGAGGAAATAGATGTTATATAGCTGTATCACCCAAAACAAATGATCACACTAATAGGAATAGTTTTGCTTTATAAAACCTTAACTCCATTCTTGGATTATGGTAGATAGCATATTTCCAGGAAAACTATACCAATTAAACTTGGCAGAGAGTAAAACAGACAGACACAACAAATATATTGAATTTCAGTGTATCTTACTTGAAGTCTTAAAAATACTCCTCAGCATTTGTTTACATTATTTAGAGCAAAATGGACCAATAGATTGATATCTAAAGTAGCTTTTATTTGTTAATCAAATATTAGAGACTCTATGAAGCTGGTTCTGTTGGATAAAGTAACTTTACTTAAAATTTCTCTATATTGAAGAGGAAAATTTTTTGGACAGTTTTTAAAAGTATAGACCAATGGACAGAAATAACTGTTAAATATCCTAAATTATCATCTTAACAAAGATAGAAAATAACAGAAATGATTATAATGGATAAATAACTTTGCACATGGTATACTGTGATGAGAAAACAGCCATTCTGAGTTGCTGCCTAGGCATTTTATGGTGTAACAACCCTCCTCACACCCGGAGTTTGGACATTTAGATAAGGACCTGAGTTTAAGATTTCTACCACAAGTTCCTCCTGCTTTGCTTTTCCCCAGGAAAACTTTTAAAATAACCACTTAGAACTGAGCCTATGAAAAGTTAGTGAACGCTGCCCCAACCATGTTGTAAGTAGTAGGTGCTTGCTGCCCTCCACTCTATCCTGGCTCGCCTTTGCCCTGGGAGAGAGCACTGCCCTTTCTCCAGGCTCACTGTGTGCCCCCGTTTCTGGGATCTGTAAGTAATAACTCTTTTTTTTTACTTCCTTTGTGTGAGTGTGTTGAAACTGTGACTTCAGTGAAAATAACCCCAGAGGCTTTGGGTTTTCATTTCCTTAAAGTGGGAGTTCAGATGCCAAACGAGCAACCAGCAGACACCACGTGGGTGGGTTGTATCTCCTCTTTCAGCAAGTCATAACCCACATGTTCTTAATTTAATACATCAGATAACACCCCCCCAAACCACATAATTGACACCCATGGTATGTGATACAACAAAAATCTTATTATCCTATTTAATTCCATTTCAAATCAACTAACTGTTAACTATTATAGGAAAATTAACTGTTTCTTTGAGCAGATTGTGATAAGCAACTTAAATTTCAAAATCAAGATAGGATAACTCATTTTGTGGATACCAGCCAAGCTTCTGTCCCCAGCCACTCCTGTCATTGGCCAATGGGTTCATGAACAAAGTGGCCTCTGTGGCAGGGATGGAGGTTATGCATGGGCTCAGCAACATGGACTTCCACTCACCAAGGATGATCTGGCACTGCTGAGTGCCCAATCTTCCAGCAGCAGAGACCAATGTTGAGTGCCTGATAGGGCACCATTCCCCAGGATGATCTGCAAGCTGGCAGGCAGATTACATTGGACAGTTTCCATCATGGAAGACTCAGTATTTTGTTCTTTTTGGATTAGACACATAGGATATGGATTTGCCTTCTCTGTACTCAGTGCTTCTGCCAAAACTACTGTCAGTAGATTTACAGAATGACTTATCCTCTGTCATGGTATTACATACAGCATTATTTTTGATCAGAGAACTCACTTCACAGCAAAGAAATGCGTCAATGGCCCCATGCTCATGAAATTCACTTGTTTTATCAGGTTTCCCATCATCCTGAAGTAGCTGGTTTGGTAGAATGGTGGAATGACCTTTTGGAGACTGCATTACAGTGCCAGCTAGGTGGCAATACCCTGCAGGACTTGGGCAAGTTTCTTCAGAAGGCTGTATATTATAAAGCAACGTTCAAGGTATGGTGCTATTCCTCCAATACCCAGGATTCACAGGTCCAGTAATCAAGGGGTAGAAATAGAATTATTATTATTACCCTGAATGTCCTACTGAAATATTTTTTGCTTCCTGTTCCTGCAAATTTAAGTTTTTCCAAAGAATTCAGTCATTAGGATGTGTCAGTTTCTTTGTATTTGTTCTCCAAAAAGATGGACATCAATCTCCATGTTTAGGAGAACAGATAATCATATGGAATGTAATTGAGAGTGAGAATCTGGTATTTTTATTGAAAAAATGCAATCTCTTTGTGTCAGTAAAATAATTTACATATTTAAATTTTTTCATAACCTCTTCCTATAAAAATCTAAGTGAAATGTACTATAAAAAATAAGAGTTATAATATTGTTCCATTTGGCAGTGTGGAGCTTCTACCATTTAATTTAGATCAGGAGATTTACTACTAGCCTGAGAGGCTTTGAAATTGGCTTATTCATCAGCTTTATTTTCTGTCAAATTGCAATCATTATCTTTTTCTTGAATGGTAGTTTCAAAAGAGTATTGACTATCTTAGCTATTAAGTATACAAAAAATTTCCTACTGTCCTACTGACTGGAAGATTTTTAAAGAATATAGGTTCCTTGGGAAACATTGCATTACACACAAGCCTTTATAAAATTTCTTTATACCCTCTCTGTCATCAAGATCTTTACAGTTTGTCATTTTATGGGTAGGTGAGGACTTTTTCATTGTTCTCACTTATATAGTGCTATATACCACATTTTCTGTCATGGTAGCTTAACTTAAAAGCAAAAGGGGCTGGTAATTACATTTCTATAAAAGGCTCTAATACTGTCATATCAGGACTCTAACTAACTTACAAGGGAATTTTTGGAAATCATCAGTGATATAAACTTGAGAAGCCCACCTAGACAAGAAGCAAAAAATGAAGATTGCATCCAAAATTTTGACACAAATGGATGGTCTGGTTAGAATATGGTAGTTGTTGATATGACTACTGAACATGACCCTTTCCCTGGCACTGAGTCTTAGATAGTGATTGTAGCACTTCCACACTCTGTCCCTCTAGAATGCTCACACACATTATCCTGTAACTGAGTCAATTTGACAATACTTAATGTTACAATTATTGAAAAAAAAACTCCACTGGACAAAAAAAGGCAATAAGGATAATCCTTGATCTGGGTCCTATTCAAAGCCTAAAAGGATTTAGAATCACTCAGAAAATGTGTGAAAGCAAAATATCTCATTGTCACTCATAGTGCTTCTAGAATTCAGAAAGGTGTGATAAAGAGGCGTTGAAGACTCAATGTATAAAACTGTAGAGGACTTCCTTTCATATTTATTCAGCTTCTAACATTTAACTCAAAACACTAACAGTACTATATGATTAAAATATTGAACCAGTGGATATGGAAAAGGTATTGTATTAAATTAACTATTTTATTCCCCTTTGTTTAGGACACTTTATTCTATGTAAGAATTTATCTACACATTACATTATAAAATCATTGATAATAGAAGATAGTTAATTTACAAACACTGATCAGCAGTATTGTAACAAAGTTTTTTAAAAGATCTGCAACAAAGTGTCAAGGTGAGATTTATATGTCTAATACACTACAGCATGCAATTATTTAGTGAACCACTAATTTAGGTATTGTTGGGAAGGTATTGTGTAGATGTGGTAAAAACCTACAATCAGTGGACTTTAGTTAAAGAGAATTACCTTCAACAATGTGAATGGACCGTGTCCAATTAGAGATTGGAGAAGCCTTAACAGCAAAACCCGTGAAGTTTTTATGAAAATCCCTAACTGAACTCTAATTGATAAACAAAGGTAATTTGACCTTTTGTTTTATGTTTTTCTCTGCTTCTTTTGTACATCTTTGAAAATTTGTTTATAATATAAAAATAAAGAATGTAAAATTATTCAATTCAGAGATATTATTCATTTGTCTCGATAAATTTTCAGTATCTTAAATGTCTATTACTGTAGATTACAGTGTACACTTCTGTAAAATCTCTTCTAGGTTTTTTGACTTCTCTTAAGTGTTACATTAAACGTAATTGAGATTCCTGCATTGTCGTTTACAACTACAAAAATTTTCCAGAATGTATTCAGTAAACAGTAACATGTTCTTTGTAGACCTCTTCTGTTCATCTTTATCTTTGTGTACTTATAATTTATTTTTTAGCAATGTACAATAATTACTCCCCAGATATGTATGGATATTTCTGAGAATTTGCAAAATAATCTTAATGACCCTGATGTCTCTAGAAAGAAATGTTATATAAATAAAATATACTTATTGTCTTGAAAATTTTCCCTTATAATAGAGTTGTCATATAAATGTAACTCACATCTACAAATTGGCATTTTTGGCTAGTAATTAATTAAGAATCTCTTCTCTTTATTTGATAAAAATATATTAACTCTTTGCATGTAATGGTGGAAGTCCTATCTTCCTCAGTCATGATGATTAATTTAAAAACTGTTCCTTCTGGGTCTCCACTTAAAATTTCCATTTTTCTTTTAATCTACTATCTCTAGCAAAGCCTTTAAGAATGCACCACTTCTTGAAAAAAAGGGGCATATCTTTCTACCCTTTAAGATACATTATTTTACACAAATAAGGGCAGTATACTGTAGTGATTTTGAACAAATATTCCAGAGTTAGAAAAACTCAGGGTTCAGATTATTACCCACTCACTTTAACTTTTTCATAAATTTAATTAAACTCTAAGGCTTGGTTAACTCAAATTAAAAAAAATTCTGTTGAAGTATAGTTAGTTTATAGTTTAAATGTAAACTCTAAGGCTTGGTTACCTCAAATTTGACAGTGATAATAAGAGTATTTACTAACCAGGCCAAATAGGTACCCTAAGAACTGGCCAGGATGAACTTCCTGCCAGGTTGATGTCAAACTTTCAGATCAGTTCACACAATACATTAATTGGAGGCATCTAAAATAAACCCAAATAAATACTTTCAGAAAATCTTTCCATGCCATCTTGTGACTCATTTATCTCCCAAATGTGAGAACTGATGAAGCTGAGGACTTGGGGGTGCTGAGGCACATCTACTGAAGAGCATGGCTGTTTGCTGGCCATTTCTGAAAAGCCCATCTAGCTGGACTTTCTTTGGACAGTCTGTAAGCAAAGCTTAACTTCATGGTAAGAGATGAGTACAGATGAACCCATTCATACTTAGTATTCATATATTGAGCCTTGCGTGTTTCATGTGCATATTAGTCATATCAGTATGTTTTCACTGTATTTGCCATTCTTCATAGACCTCACAGTCTCAGTTTTCAATATCAATATGATTCCTGCATTTCTGGGGCAAAATTGAAGATCACGATTTTCAATGGCTAGATAGAATAAGCAAGTATGAAACTGCCCCAGTTATAATCTGCAGAAAATAAAATGATTGTAGATATTCTTGCTTTTTCTGTTCCCTACACTAAAAAATTAAAATTATGGAAACACAGAGGGACAAAATATTTTTCCAAGCATTTTAAATTAGATATGTTAATTTTTAAATAAAAATCAAATTTATTTTTTTAAGTTATACTTAACAACAGAAGACGAACACATAAGAATTTGAATAAAAGAGTCAATTCTGCTTACCTAGGCTAGTTGCTTGGGGAAGAGTGGACATTATCCTGTGTTAGATCTTTTATTTCAGTGTCTATATATGAAAATCCTCCCTCAATAACAGCTTTAGGTTATCTGGTGACCCCGCGTAGCTTTTCTACTTGTCTGCTTTCTATCACAAGATGAACTTCTCAGTTTTCTAGTTGATTGCTAGAAAGCATATGGCAGAGACCTCTTTTTTTTAATGGAAATTCAGGACCTAGAACACCTAGAATACCCAGAATTCTTTTGAAAAGAGATACTAAAAAAAAAGTAGTCACATTACCTAATTTCCAGATCTATTATAAAGTTACTGTAACTATAGTAACTAAAGTTACTATAACTAAGTGTGGCACTGGTCCATGGATCAACACACAGATTAACAGAACAGAGAGCTCTATCACAGACCCCTACTTTCAAACATTTGATTTTTTTTTATTGTGATAATACCATTCAACAAGATCTACCTTCAATAAAATTGTAGGTGCACAATACAATATGGTAATTATAAGAATGATGTTGAACAGCAGATTTCTAGAACTTACTCATCTTACATAGCTGAAATTTTATAATCATTGAATGGAAATTTCCATGTTCCCCATTTCCCCTATAGCCATTGGATTTTTGACAAAGGTGTCAAATGATAGTGCAATTTGAAGAAGAAAGCATTTTAAACAAATTGTCTTGGACCAATGGATCAATAAAATGATCCTTGGATCTTCCTCACTTTATACACAAAAGTTAGAGATGCATCAGAAGCCTAAAAATAAAGCTAAAAACTATTAACCTTTTAGGAGAATATATAGGAAAAATGTCTTGCTGACTTGGTAGTAGACAAACTTTCTTAGGAATGATATAGAAATTATATCTCCATGTCAGTGAACCCTTGCCTGAGACCAGGAAAAGGTGAGAGAGTTTCCTGCCTCATCATAATGAAGGCAAAGATGGCTTACTTTCCCTCTTCTGGACCAGAAAATTCTTCTGTTCTCTCAGATGTCCATTGCCTTTGCTTAGGACAGAAGTATTCTCTTTGTTTGCATAACTTCCTTCTCTGTGGATAACAGCTTTTGCCTCTATCCAAGCAATGGATCTTTGCCTGGACCTTGGAAGCAGGAGGGTATCCTTACTTTTTCCTCAGTGGCTTAAAACTTTTATTTCCTATAAGTAAGTATTTGGGAAGCAGATGGTGCTTTGTTTCTATGTGTCACCAATCTCCAGACCTGACCCAAATCTTAATCAAGAGCACCCATGGAGGCCTATGGAAGAGAGTCTGCCAGCAACTTCAGATTTGTCTTGTGTTTGGGACTCCCATGGATACAACACTAAATTGGTAGTTCACATTCAGCATCTAAGATATCTTAATGATTGACTGTTTCTGTCTGCTTTTATGGTGACTGTCTTTTCCTTCAATGACCTTAGAAAGGCAAAGGAAATAGTTCATGTCCCGTCTCACCTCATAGGCGATTATCCCTCTTGGATATTCAGTTGACTGGTTTACTTTGCAAATTCACTACTGATGTACAAGGGGAAGTCATCCTTTCGTGGAGTATGGAGCTTTCTCTCCTTGTTAGTTGGAGTGACATTCCCTTGCACCTTTCTACATTATAATCGGAGCTGAAATTCTGATAATATTTTAAGACTATTTTTTTGTAATGTATTGCTTAGTTTCACTAAATAGCATTTTAATAATTTGTGGTATAATATATATTATCCAATGCAGGTTTTTTGATAACAAAGTTTGGTAAGTTTTAAAAATATATGAAGTTTCACAATCACCAACATGAACAAAATATAGAACAATTTAATCACCCCCTCAAAATTTGTCTTATTCCCACTTGTAACAAATTCTTCCACTTACTCTCAACTCCTAGCAACTATTTATCTGATTTCTGCATTTTAAAAAATGCCCTATCAGTGACATTATATAGAATGTGGCCTTTGGAGTCTATTTTCACTTACCACAATGCTTTGAAAATTCATCCATCATCTTTTGAGGCACTGCTTAATCATTCAGCTTAACCCATTTGTCTTCCTGTTAATGAAAAATAAGCATTCTTTTATATGGTCTGAGATAAGCCCTTAAACAGTTATCACTTGAAAATATTTTTTCTCAGTCTGTGCCTTGTCATCTTATTACTTTATAACATTTAAAAATGTTTCATCTTTGTATTGCTATCACAAATGCAATTGTTTCCTTACTTTCAAGTTCTAATTGTTTGTTGCTAGTATATAAAAATGTAATTGATATTTGTATATTGAACTTGTATATTGCAACTCTGCTAAATATGTTCATTATCGTGATTTTTGTATATTCCTTGTGATTTCTTACATACAGGATCACATCTTCTGTGAGAAATCCAGGATCACAGACTCACATTGCAGGAAATATAATTTTACTTCTTTCTTTCCAAAGTGTATGCATTTAAATTATTTAGTTGTTCTTGTTGTTGTTGTTGTCTTACTGTACTACCTAGAATGATACACACTAAAATGTTGAAGAAAAATGGCAAAAGAAAAATCCTTGATTTGTTCATCATATCTGGAGAAGTCCTTCACTGTTACACATGATGCTAGTAGCAAGTTTGCACAGATGCACTTGATCAAGGGAGGAAAATCCCTTTTATTCCTAGTTCATTCAGTGTTTTTACAGTAAAGAAGTGTATTATTTTCAAGTGATTGTTCTATAGTTTCAAATCTTTTTATACGATCATGTAGGAGTCTGTTAAGTTAGTACTTTCTACTAACTATCTTCAGATATTAAACCAACTGATCACCCCAGGGATCAATCTTAGCTGATTGTAGCATATAATTCCATTGTCATAGATGTCATTTGCTATAAATCATATTGTTGGCATCAAGTAACTCATTTAGCTCAAGGCCTCAGTATACAGAGACATTCTTTCAGCCAGGGCATCCCATGGGTTCAGAGGTCATCACTCAGAGGGCTGCTTAAAGAACATTCCTGAAAAACTGTAGAATGTGCAGGGTTTGGGCAACCCAGAACTGCTGAGCTAAACCTTTACTGCACAAAGCCCAAACAGTTCAGTGATAAAGTATTTTTAAATGAAAAGAAATTACAACTCATGAGATTTAACTTCTGGGAGGTATTAAGTCAGCTTTTATGGAGTCAGTTTCCTGCAAAATGTCAACTGTTATTGCACTGCGATGCAATAAAAGGCCTATTCATAAATACGTGCAGTAAAGGAGAGAATAGTCTATGAATAGTTTGATGACGACTTGAATATTTGACATACATAAACTTTTTTGTATTTATCTATGGGAGCAGTTTCTACATTCTTCTAAACAATTTTGAGAATGTGAAGTGTATATTTAATGCATTATCAGAAAGCTTTTATCATTACTTTATTTTCATCAAGAAAAAGCAGTAGCAAAAAGCAAAATTATATGCCTTGAAATTCACTTGCAATATACTGAATTTATTGGCATATTATAATCAAGAAAGGGATCAAATATATGTGTATAAAGTGGTAAAAGTATAATCATCCTTATAAATAATTTCAGTGACATTTATAATTTATATTAAACCTAGTCATAATAGTGATAATATATTAAAGATGCATAATTTTTCATCACGTATTTCTGATCATCTATACATTTTAATCTCTTATAAGAGTAACAGAAACATTGATATTTTTCCTATATTAGATAATTACTCAAAAAAGGTTCACATTTATGTTATACAATAAATATTTTGTTAAATTTCTCACTTTTACAGTTTGATGAAATTCATTTTTTGAAAAAAAAAGTTTTCAATTTAATATGTTCAAAGTAATACTCATAATGAAATGACCATGACCTACTCAATAGTATAGAATCAAATACTATGACAAAATTATTTCCTGTATATATTCATATGTTTTAGGCTTTGCTCAAAATAAAATTATATATACTTACCATGTAGCTATTCATGCTACATTCAATAGCTCTGAAGCATAATAATTTATTTGCAATCTAAATGTCATCTACTTCAAAGTTAGATTTAAGTTGATAATATGTAATTATTTAGTGAATTCTGTTGAAGTACTCATAGTATGTTTTAAAGATTTCTGAGTGTAAGAAAAAATTCTCCTGTTTCACTATGACAATTTCCATAGGCTTCTTTAAGGCTTATTATTCCCAGGATGAGAAAAGGGGGAAAATATCCAAATTTTTAGATTACTCTTACTCATGGGACACTATATGGACTCTCTCAAATGGATTTGATGGTCGGTATTTTATTAATTTTACTATCTAAACTGCAAGAAAGTCAAAGGTGCCCAATATGGTCGGAGCACAGAATGTGACATGGCGATGGTGAAGGGGAAAAGTAATAAGGCAGGAGGAACAAGAACTGGTGCATTTATGGGAGTCCTTGTAAATTATGTGATCTACTATGCTCTTTTTCCCCTGACAGCATTGACAATTCATAGAATATTATGATTGGCAGGTAATATTATTTAAGCGTTGGTGCAAAGTGCTAACTTACTTCAAATTTTAAGGGAACATATTTGAGTTTGTTTGATGAAAATAGTGAAAATATAGGAATTGTTAAATACAGATCTATAAATAGTAATTGGTAATTGGAACATGATTTAATACTTTTAACTATAGTACCATGGAAAGAAAATCCACTTGATTGGTCACATACAATGTAAGCACCATGAATACTGATATTTCATTTTCTATTGTTAAAATAATTAAACAAGAAGGCCATTAGACTGAGGTGCTTTATGCTTCCAGGTAACCTGGCAGCCTTTTTAAGCAAACTAAAAACCAAACCAGGGAAAATTTCTATGAATGCCTCAAAATTAAGAAATTGAAACCCAAGACCAACCAATTCCAAATAGACAACTAGCCTTTCCCAAATTAGGCAACTACTTTAGTTATGGCCAATCAAATGAGTCCCTTGCTTTGCTTCTGTGTCTGCTCGGTAAGTCTTACCCCAAGATCCTGTCAGTTGAGTACTCCAAGTCATTTTGGTTTAACACTGCCAGATTCAAGTTGATGTTCTCTCAAATAATTTTTTCAAAATTTTAATGTACAGTTCATGTTTTAACACTATTTTCTTCATTTCTGATCTCTAATATCTGGATCCATAGCATGAGACACATAGGTGCCCAGTGAAATTTTGAATTAGTTAACGAAAAAGTTATGTACAAACTTGCATATTACTTACTGTAACATCCAAGATTTTCATTTTAAGTCCTTCTATAATATGAGCATTATATTGGGTTTTCAAAAAGATAGTTCTTATTTTTTTTTTCATCAATTATTATTGCTGATTCAGTAAAGGTACATTTGTAGAAATTTTAAGTGATTAGAGAGAACTGAATATTTTGCTCTGACCAAGAATGAGAGTCACATTTATGTTCCTTAACTTTTATTTCAGACCCTGAAGGAATTATGTTACTGTATACAAAATGTTATTTGCTTAATTTTTTCTATAAAAATACCTAAAATATGACTATTTAATAATAGGATAGTCATAGAAATTATATTTAAGGATAGTAAAGTCCCAAGATTAATACAGACTATGTTTTTTATACAATTTGGCTATCTGAATGGGTATGATCATCAAAATTTATTGTATCTTTGACAATAAAATTTTTCTCATTTGCTCTCATTGGCAGTTTTTCTTCAGAATCAAATATTGTGGTCATGTCTGTGTAAAACTCACAGTGACAGTTAAGTTTCAATTTCCCAGGTATCTTAACTGAAGACACCATGTGCCAGTTTATCTAGGGTAGTCCAGGCTTATGCCTGTCATGCAAGATTAGCAATTAGTATTGCCCCACTTTCATTTCCAAATCTTTCAGTTTCAGTTTAACTTTATAAAATATATTGTCACCTTATCTTGAATATAACACAAATATGTTTCCTGACATGGTGTAATTCTAAGAGAAAGAGATACATACACACACATGCACATATATACACACACAATGTATACATGAGGAAATTAATTTAAAATGGAATAAGTCTGCAAACAAAGTAACTGCTTTACTATGATTACTGAATCAAATCATACTACATCACTGAGATGTAAGTTAAAAGATTGAGAAAATATTCATTATTGTGGACTAATCAGGGTAATTCTAGACAGTAATTTGCTAAAATTATTGAATTGATTGAATTAGATAAAAAATAAGATATATGATGGTGAGTCCAATATTCCGTCAACAATCTCAGTGAAGAATCTAAATTCCACTGCAATGCAGATATTAAAGAGTCAATATAACATTTTAATTTTATGTTTCTTCATTTATAAATGAGTTCTTGAACTACATGATTCCTAGGTAACTTTAAGTACCTTCTAATAAGAAAAAGACACACGCATACAGGGAGTTATAGTATGTGCAGTTCATTCTCTTTAATTATTTAATAAGCTGTTTCTTCAATTCTTTCTCTGTATCTTACTTATTGGCCTTATTTATTACATTGTTCAAACAAAATCTAAAAGATGATCATTAATATTATTATATGCTTCATTGGACAATTCTTTAAAACTGTATGATAATATGCCTGTGTATTATGTATGTTTTTGTATCCCCAACTTGATTATAAGCTTTTGGAATTTAAGGCAACATGTGTTATTCATGTTTCTATCCCCTGGTATTTTAAAGCACATACATTATTTATCAAGAATTCAAAGTTTTCTATCATCCTAGTAGCTGTATTTACAGAAAAACAAGTATTTGACAAGATAAACTACATGAACTTTTTTTTTCTTTAAAGATTCTCTTTGTTCTTTGTGAATTAATTATTTAGGATTTTTCTAGTATCCTTGTTTACTTTATTTGCAGGTGTTTCTCACACTTTTCATGCTTATTTTTTCATTCTCTGTAAAAAACAAAAACAATCTGTATGAAGAACCCCACTATTTTGTGTTTAAGGAAAACTGTCTAATTTTGGATCTATTAAAATTCAATCACACACAAATATTTTAGCATATCATGTTTTTATTTGTGGTGTGAATATTTTAAAACCTGCTACAAAGTAACATCTAACATTTATAAGTTGACTGTTACAGATTTAAGCTCTTTCATCTGTTAGATTTTTTATTCTTGTTAATCCTTGCAGAGCTAAAGCAAAATTGATAGGTTTATAACTGAGCCAAATACATAGAATCTAATGAACCATATTTTATAATCAACAGGTTCATAAAAGTAAGTAATTCACCCAAATTCATATATTACATGAAAGAAATGGTTTACGGTTAATCGAGTTCAAAATGAATTATTTTACATGCATATTCTGATTACCTAGTAAGATTTAGTATTGCTTCTTGGTTATTTCTCATCCTAATGTAAAATATTATTAGTTACACTCAAAGTCATTCACATTTTCCCACTGAATTGGGAGGAAGCTGGGGAAAAAGAAAAGAAAATAAAAACTAAATGGGATATTAAAAAAATCTTAAAATTGGTGAGAGAAGTAATTGTTATTGAACTAAAAAAGTTCATAAAAGGGGAAGAAAAGTTACTAGCCTTTTTTAGCCTGTGACACAATGACTGAGGATGAGTAAAGATGACTTAATAAAGCTGGTGTGTTCCATATGCTAGCACATTCTGAGTCCCTCAAAGTCAGGGGCAGGGCATTCTTTTATTATGATGATTATATTATGTGTAGCTTCACTATCTAATATAGTTCCTGATACTCAGAAGCTATTTGTATTGAATTATCATCTTATTTAATTCCAAAAACAATCTTGTGAAATTGTAGTTGCTATTTCTATATTAAAGATGAAGAAACTGGGCCTTAAAGAAAAAACTAACCTGTGTGATGTCCAAAACTGAAAAAAATAAAGAGCCAGACTATTTGGCTTTAAAACATTGCACTTCTTTTGCTGTTCCTTTCACTACACTCTACTCCTTCTTTGAGGTAGTTAAGGTCTGGTGTGGTACAGAATTAAAACTCACTAGAGTTCTTCCAGCGCTTCCTGTATGTGTGATTAGACCCATCTGAAGGGGCAAAAGGTTGTTCATGAGGATGTTTCTCAAGGAACACTCATTAATAAGAGTAGATGTTTCAGGTCAGCTCTTTTTAAGCTATCCTGAAGAGGAGCTAACTGTGGAAAAACTTTTCCCTTTAACCAAGATATGTCTTAGTTATAATGCAAAGGTTTTTCTCATGCATTAGGATGATCTGAGGTTACCTATAAAAATTCAGATTACTCTAGTGCTATGAGGGAAAATTAATTTTTCTAGGGATGTTTGAGCAACTCCATCTATCACACCTTCATAGTAGATAGTTGCCCAGGGCAACCTATGACTTTCCCTTAAAAGGGCTCTGAAGTCAACCGTTTGTCCATTTGTTATAAAAGTCATCCTGTATTTATGTGCTTGTGCTTAAACATTGCCATTTAGTCCAGTTTTAGATCAATTATTTGCAGTTTACTTCTTGACTCTACTGCTCTGACAGCAGTTTCTACTATTTACCTAACTCTTCAGGGAATTAGATTAAATATAAATGAGGTATTTTAACCTCAATTTTTTCATACTTTATAATAAAATATAAATTAATTTGTAATTTATTGTAATATTTAAGTAATAGTTACTGGTAATCTAGAAGATGAGGAAATACAGATATTTATAATGGCAAAATAATAATAATCTATAACCGCATCAACCATAGATATGCCCTTGGTAACATTTTGGCATAATACTTCATAATATTCCCTTGACAGACAGGTGATAGATTTATTTACATGTATGTGTACACGTTTTACTATTCAGATTTTTTTTTATTTTTAGTTTGTGTACTACTGTTTTTACATATTTCTGCATTTATGTTTTTTTTCCTTAAGAGCAATGCCAGGACAAGAACTTTTTTACATTTATTTTAAAAGCTTGAATTCTAAAATCATGACCTGAACTCAGAGGACCTGATCTACTGCAGAGTATGAGCATATGAATGATCAATTCAAAACCTATTTATCAACATTTATATAAATTTTAACTTGTTACAATTTGGTAATTTAGTGAAATTTAGCATTTTATTTTAACTTTGAATCATATCTCTGAATAACTGTTTTGAAGGGTATAGCTTCTTCATCAAACTTTCCTGCTAATTACTTGGCTTCTTTATTACTGAAACTATTTCTATTCTTATTCAGTCAGTTTTTCATTATTTTTCCACTGATAATATTATTCCATGATTTTTTATTCTAACACAAATGTGAAAAATAAAACACTCTTAAGAAATATAGTTACAACTATAAAACAGAACCTTACGTTTCAGTTTTATAACATAGGGATATTTAGAAATGTCAAATAGATGTTTAGAATTTCAATACTCAAATAAACCTTCTGGACAGAAAAGGCGGCAATATTGAGAGTCCTGTGTAAAACTGACATTTCATGAACAATATTTTTGAATGCAAAGCGCTGGGGAATTTTGGCTAAAAAAGATACTATAATTATTCAAAAATATATGAGATAGAAAATGAGAAATGGAATAATAAAAATTGTATCCTCAGTATATTTTAATTCAGTGAAAAAACTTTATTATTTTTCATTTTATCTTTTGTCTCAGAAAGAACTAAAGAATCAAGAAAGTGTAGATGGAAGAAATTATTTAGAATATTCTTGAACTCAAGTGAAACATGCAGTGGTCTGTTCATGGTTCTGATCTGCTTAAATTTGATCATAAAATATTGAAACAACTTTTAAAAATACAATTTGATTCTTAAAGAATGTCACGTTAAGAGAGAAAATAAACATGAAATTATGACATCATTTTATTAAAGTATATACTTTACTTCGTGTTTCCTTCCTGAAATTAGCTCTTTCTTTAAAAGAACTTCTTGTTTAATTCAGTGATAAAGGGACAATGGCTCAATTACTGAAGAGTACCTGGTCATTTTCTATTGGTTCTCATTAGGGTCTAAGCACCTATACAGCAAAGAATTCAATATTCTCCTTATCTGTCAGTGCAACATTATATAGTAACTTTGTTCCCTTTTGAATTAATTGTCATGTGCCTAACCTTGGTTTCCACTTACTAGGTTTTATCAGATTCTTTTCCATTTAGTACCCCTGAAAGTAAATTTGAAAATACCTTTATATTTTTAATCCAACACCTCAGTGTATAAACACACAATCATTTACAATACAGTTTCTAAATTATTCTCTAAGTTGTATGATGCCACCTATTTTTGGAGGAATAGTTGAGATTCAACAATGCTTCAAAGATACAGTGTATTTAACTAAGAACCTTATATCTCTAGTCTTAAACAATTTGAAGATTTTAGTCCAAATCAAATAATTATGAAAATATGTTTCCTCCATTGTCTTTTAATATGTGAATTTAATTTTTGTTGGGTGAGCCATAATCACAAACTACATGTGCATAATATACATATTATATATACATACAGCTACTGTAACTCCTGCAAAAAGGTGTATTCTACTTTAAATAATCTAGAAGTATATTGTATGTTTAATATATCTATCATAATTAATATTTAACATTTTCTTGGAGTATTTGAAGTAGAATACAAACACATTTTTGTTGTAGTTTCCCAAGTAACTATTAAATCCTGATTTAAACACCTACAACCTACATTATTTCTTCTTTAAAAATATCTACATTTAAAAAATCACACCAGGACTTACTACAGTTTTTGTTATTTTATAATTGTTCTTCTGCTTTACAGTTAAGAAGCATATTTCTTCTAGAAATAAAGTATTTGCATTTCATTACCTTTTCACATAATTTATTAATATTAAAATGATAAAAAGGACATCAAACCACATCTGATAAATAACACTATTATATCTGTTTTGGTAAAAGTAGAATAGAAAAACAATTTCTAAGTAGTTGAATCATGCCTCTATTTTGCTTTAAGACTGTGCTTATAAAAATGTGTTTTGTGGAACTGCTCTCTAAAAATGCTGTAAGAGGATGAGAGAGAGAGACTAGAACAGGGAAAGAAGGAGGGATACAAGGAATGAGTTTTCAAATCCACAATAGGCTTTTGAATTTTAATGGCTCTAAATAATATAAAACAACTGTAGTATTCTACAATATCCCTCTGGTGTAGATTATTATAGTTGTTTTACATTGTTTAGCCATATTATTCCAAATTTATTTGGCTGTTGAGCTGAGCCAGAACAGAAAGGGATAAAACAATGTAAAGACTGACCAAGAATGTTGACTTGGTTTAGACTTAGAGTTGTTTTCACTTCTGTTCATCCAAAGCCAGGAATAGTCATGAAAAACCTGATTTATGAGGGAAACTGAAATGGGAAGGCTGCTAACTGAGATATTTAACATTGATTTTGAGACTGGGTGGTGGATGATGAAGAGACTGGTATGGAAGCTAGACAGTGGTGACTCACTATATGGAGTGGGGGAAAACATTAACTCAACTATCTTCTGCAGTAATATAGGAAGCAGAAAATGTGCTTAAATGATTCGTGAGTTTGGGTGAAATGATTTCAAAGCAAATGTTAATTGATGAAATTTATTATTTCTAGAAAAAAAGAGGAGCACACAAAAGAACTGGTTAGATCGCAAGAAAATTAAGAAAAAATATAGATAACCCAGAAATTCCAGGATAAGTAGACTTGGAAAATGAAATGTTTTGTCAACGATCCACAGATGTAGTCAATCAGACCCAGCTTTAGGCCAAAGATAAATCAATAGTTTAAGATTTAAGAAAGAATTGGGTGACTACCATTAATTTCTTTCAGCTGTAGGAAATGCACCCAGAAAAGAGGTGTGGTTACATGGCTACCTGATAAGATCCAGGTGCCTGTAATGAAGTCAAACTAGAGGGGCATGGGTAGTAATCTTCCATCATAAATTTGAAAATTAAAAAAACAACAACAACAACACTGTATTGTACACAGTATTATTGAGTAGTAGATGGATGTCAATCTAACTGTTCCTTTGTAGGTTGTCTTATATTCTGATGCACTTTAGTCATTTCTGTCCTAAGACAAACTGAAGGTTCATTAACAGATTCAGATGTGAAACTTCTTTTATTGTTATATTCTCCCTCCCCACTTTTTTTGAAAATCATGCTCTGCACTTCTCTCTTTTTAACTGAGGAAACTCTATTTCCTCAGTTGAAAATATTCAGCCTTTATTTTTTCAAGTGTTTTTTGTTTTTTTCCCTTTTTTCCCCTACTATGTTTTCCTTGATACTCCAATTGGAAAGGATTTGGGAAATTCTGGATCCATATTCAATGTAAATTTTCTTTCTTTCTTTCCACCTCCTTGCTTATTCTATGTTCTCTGAGAATTCTTTAACTGGACCTTCCATCTCACATATATTGCCTCAGCTCTGCACAGACTATTATTAGACTTTGTTGTATATATTTTATTTTAATAACTATACTTGATTTCATTTTCCAAGGCTTTATTTTGTAATATAAATGTGTGAAAACTTTCTTTATAATAAATCACATGTGAGCAATAAAATAAGGATTTAAAACTTGAGAAAATCATTTAACATATTCATGCTTTATTTTATTTTGCACACATTGATTCATAAATCATTGGCAGCTTTAATTCTAAGCTAATAATTTGATATTAATAATATTTGCTTCTGATAATTTTAATGACTAACACATTTAAATAGGTCATTTATCTTAATGCTTTATTCAAATAAATGACAATTACGTTTTTCTATTTTGGCAGATTTCAACAATTTAAATATCAGATTCATGTTAAATGTTAAATCCGACTTGACTTTTAGATCATTTCTTTCTATGAAATTGACTATTATTTATAGTAAAATGAAAACACCACCACCACACACACAGACACATATACACACATATAGCCACAAACACTTTAAGGGATTCAGGAAACTATTGGTCAAGACTTGGCAGAACTCGTGGCTCTCAATTTCCATAATGCTGAAATGGGACAGTAAATAATGGAGTTTTGTTATAGACAGCATCTAGGAATGTGTTAGAAATGGGTAATTTTAGGCCTCACCTCATATTTAGTGATTCAGAATCTTTTAAATGTGAATCATATGTTCAAAAAGTTTGAGACGCCTGGTGCTACAGAATTTCTACAAGATTTTTCACCTTTGATCAAAGTGATCCTCAGATGGAGACATGTGGTATATAGCTTTATTTCTTTTTTGGAAATATGTCAGTTTTCTAATGTTACATAGCAAACTACTCCAAAATTCAATAACTTAAAACATTTATCATCTGTAAGTTTATATAGATGAATGTATTTATGTAAACCAATGTATATTTGTATAGATTTTATCATTTATAGAGCAAAAATTCATAATGATATATTTGATAACTATTATCTCATGAACCTGCAGGTCACCTGGGCTGGGCTGGCCAGCCTGGCCTCGGTCACTGCGGGTTGACTGGACTTGGCTGCTTTGTGATGGCCTTTTTATGTGGCAAGAATGACTACGGCTTTCTCCACAGAGCGTCTAGGCACCAGCATACTGACCAGGCTTCCTCATGTCATGATATTTACAGTGTTCCCAAGTGCAGCAGGAGATCACAAGCCTCAGTGTGCAAAAGCTATTTAAGTCCCTACTTGAATCATGTATACTCTTTCCATTGGTCCGGCTCAGATTCAGTGTGGGAGAGGATACATAGAAGTATGGATGCAGGGAGGCATGAAATAATTTCGAACCGATCCTATAGTGATCTACCACAATAATATTAAGATATAGAAATAGAATTCAAATAAGTAAATGGTGGGAAGCAAATATCTTGTAACCAATTCTTCCCTGTAAACTCTGAAAAATATCTCTCTGTTGCTTAGAAAATTAAGGGAAAGCTAAGTTACCTCATTAAATTCACAACACCTGAAGCTGCTGTTTCTCACCTTTACGCTGTGGGATGCATGGATGACATGGTCCTCAGGGTAGAATCCAGTACAAGTGTAAGTGTAGATGTTGTCTTTCCCATTACCTTCACACCTATTTACAGTCTATCAGCAGCAACCTGACCTGCTCTCTGAATAGAGATTCAGTCATTCACACAGAGTCCTATCACAGGCCAGCTGTGCTTCCTTACAGCTGCTTGTTATCAACTGCCATGTGTGAAAAAGTTATGAAAATGATGAACATCATGGCTTTTTATTTCATAAGTTAACCACATAGCTGGTGGTCAATGTAGCCTGTGTCAGAGTAAGAAAGAATGTGATAAAACACACAAATTCAAAATCTATAAGCACAAAATGATCCATTGTTACTTATAAATGGGCAAATTCTATTTTACTCTGGTTGCTATTTAATCCACTGAAGGCTTAAAACACACACACACACACACCCGTATACACATACACCCATACACACGCAAGGCTTTGTTGTTCTCTAATGGCCATATCAGCAGCCACACCAATGGGAAAGAAGAGGATAATGTAGAAAAACACAAATCCATTTAGTTTCAGCTCTAAGGTGCATCGTATGGTTCCCCGAGGCCCACCGGGTTGTAATTAGGAGCTGGCACAATGCCTGCCCATGCCATCTGCTGTTTACTAAGGCTGCTGCCTTATCTATCGCAGAGTATCCCATAAGCGAACTCGACTCTGCACTGTCTCCTCTGCATACAGAAGACTTCCCAGCCTAGGAACAGGTCAAGGAGACACCCCCTAACATTCTGCTGAAAGCCACCTGCTGTAGAGGCAGCTGAGGCACATAATCAAAAGAACAAAAACGAAGATAATGACTAGTTTTGTGTTCCTCATGTATTTCAAGGTCTTTTATGACATGTGAGGGCATAGTAGTCATTTTGTCATACTGCTGGTCTTTCCCTCTCTCTCTCTTTAAATGAAGTCATTAAGATTTGGATCAGCAGTTGTCAAGCTCTTTATCTTTCTCCATTAAAAAAGAATAAAACTACATTTGGTAAGATTTTATAAGGTTATTTAATAATACAACTAAACATACTGAAACAAGACTGAAGAAGAAAAACATCTTAATTTTATATAATTCTCTATGCTTTTTTTCTGTAGTCTTTTTAAATTGCATTAATAGATCTCTAAAATAGAACATTTCCTTTATTCAATTTTTGACCTTTGTGTATGTGAGTCGGTACATATGTGTTTTTACTTTACCTTAACCTAGTGGGATTAAAAGACATATAATTTTGCTTTTTATTACATTATAATCTACTGTGTGGTGTGTGTGTGTGTGTGTGTGTGTTGTAATTAATTTGCATCATTCTTTTTTAAGTTTTGCCCTAAAATATAAGGGCTGGAATCCTAGAATCCTGGAAGCCTGATATTGGAACTTCATTTCCCAGAGACCCTTGTCAGAAGGGTCCTGGTTTAATGCGTATTCCTTTAAGCCAGGAGTAAGAATTTGGATTTTATTCTCAGTGATATGGCAACACTCTGAACAGTTTTAATCAAAGATATGATATAACTGAATTTACATTTGAAAAGATGTTTCTGTTTGTAAAGAAAAAATGATTTTGAATGGTAGGTACAGAAGCAGGGAGAGCTATTAAAAAGCTTGTAGTAGTCAAGGTAAGATATAATGTTGACTTGGACTAGGGTGATAGAAATACAGAAAGAAATAAGGGGCTTTTGTATATATTTTGAGCTAATACAACTCACTTGCTGAATCACAATTCCATAATATCACTGGCTTAACACAAGAAACGTTTATTTTTCACAGCATAGTCCAATAGACATCAGTGTAAGCTTGGAGATTCTGTTCCACTTAGTCACTGAAGGACTGAACTTGTATATTAAATGGGACACCATGGGCTTCCCAGATCTTGTCCTCTCCTTAATTAAATAGAGCAGGAGAAAAGAAAATATCACTGCAAGATTTTTTTAAGGGACCTTTCTGGGAAGTAGTTTATTTTCATTTATGCTCACTTTTCATTGCTTATAATTTATTCAGTTATATCTACTTGTAAAAGAAGGCTGGAAAATATAGTTAATTTGAATTCCCAAAAGGAAGTGGAAATGATTTTGTGAACAACTATATAATCTCTGTTATAAGAAGAAAATAAAATACATTCAAATATTTTGAATCATTTATGTTAAGAAATTCAGTAGTCAATGGATATATGGATCAGAAAGTCATTTTTAGTCCATAGAGAAAGTTGGATTAGATTTGGAGTTTGGGAAAGTTTAGAAAAGAGTTCATGAAGGAGACAGAAGTCAAAATAGATTTATTTAAAGCTAGGAAGACATTAAAGACATATTTTTGAAGGTCAAGATATACCACATTACATAAACATTACCAAGAGCAAATATAAAATGGCAGGAGAATGCACATTGCATGTAAGGAATAATGACATTTATAATTTGGTTAAACAATAAAATATGAGTTGAGTTGAGGTCAGACTTTAAAAATAGGTGCATCGTATTACAGGGTTCCCTGAATGCCAAAATGAGGAGTGTGAACTGTATCTCTTTAACAACTGGAATATATCAAAAGCTTTAGTGGAGCAATATGACAAGATGACAGTAATGTTTTGAGTAGGTTACTATGGAAACATAGGGCTAAAGTTATTAAAGTTAAAAGTCTACTTTCAGGGAGCCATTTAAATATAATGGAAATTAGTGACAATGTGAATCTAAAGAACACTTGTAAGAAACATGAAAGAAATACAAAGGAAAAAACTGGCAGAAAGAAATGACCCAAAGAACAGGGATAAGAAAACAGAAAAGATGATTAATCATCTAAGTAACTGATACCAGTGTCAGAAATGGGAAGTTATGAGATTAAGCCATGTAAGCTTATCAAAGTTAAAGTAACAATAGATTCAGAAAATATTTTATCTTCAATACTGTGAAGGAGGTAGGCAGAAAATGCATGTAGAAATACAATAGCCAAATTTATCTCTCAGACACTAAATAGATTAACAAAAATATCATATGTCTTTTGATCATAACAAATCACAACTGATTATGGAAAATTATCTCCAAGTCTTTGTGAAGTATCTGTATAACTTCTTAATTTCAGTGTCTGTGTAGGATGCAATGCACACTTTTCTTCATTATCAGATCTTTCCCTCACTGCCCCCCAGGTGGTGGAGATTTTCCATATTCCATGCAATAGTGAATGGGGTTATTTGGCTAAAAAATGAGAAAGTGGTCTCTCTTGTTTTCACTGTGAACTCTTTTACCACATGGGAGCTGCATATTCTTCCTTGCTTTCCTCTGTGATAGTATATGCTCACTGGGATGCGACTTACATTCTGTTTTGTGGAAAAAGACTACTTTTCTCCAGCTCCTTCTTCTAAAACTGCATACTTACATTCCATTCACAGAGGGGAGAGAAGGAATCCTCACTTTAGATTTTGGCTGAACTTCTTATCTCAAACCTCATTTTATCAAGTAAATAATGATGCTAGATTTCCATTTGTCTCCTTGTGCCTAGAATAAATTTGTCTCAGAACATGCATGAGTGATGAGTGGTTAACTGGCAACTTTTTTTACCCAGCCAATCCATACTCACTACACAGAGACACAGTGTCCTCAGCATATGAAAAAAAGGCTTGAAAGCTTTGAAAGTTAGAAATAAAAAGTGACATTTTGGGACGCATGGACTTTTTATCTATGCAGTTTAAGTGACCACTGTCCCCAGATATACTTCTAGATTTAACCACTGTGGGTATTTCTAACTATGGGGCTTGGAGTTAAGCATAACTGTTCTTTTAATCATTAGGCTAAGACTGGGTTGGGCAAGATGAGAGCTGAAACTTAGTAGTTAAGGAATGATTGATTAGGACATCAAAGTAAAGAAGCTAAAATACATTTTACTTAAGAGTTACTTAAAATCTGTCTCCAAAGAGAAATGACTTTACATATTAAGGAAATTCAGTCACATATGGAAAGACTGAAGTCCTTTCAAGGACCAATAAAAAAAACTCTATATAAAAACAGGGAAGGTGTCAATACACTGATGGGGTTCGTGACACATTACTTTGTCAAATTAAGTTTCTTAAGCTGAAGGAATTTTTTAAAAAATAGCAAAGCTGAAGAGTTGCTCTAACCTTCCCCTATCACCCTTCCTCTCTGAAATAAAACTCCCATGTGAAAAGTTCCTTTCCCGTACCAGGAGGAAAGAAGACACTCTTATCACTAGAGATGGGGAATTTGAAGCCAGGATATCTGTACAACCCCCTGCTAAACTAATCCTTACCTTCCTAGCTATCCTTAGCCCTCACCTCTTTGTTTCCTTAATTCTTCACAAATGTATTCTGTATTTATTTAAAATATATAAAAGCTTTCTATTCTGGTCACTTCTGTGGGTCTTCATTATCTTGTGAAGGCTCCCGTGTACAAGTAAAAATTCAGTAAAATGTATACACTTTTCTGCTGTTAATGTGATCTGTGACAAAGATCAGTTTAGTTATCAGACACATCCAGGGACCCTAAAAGGGTCCAGGAAAACTTTTTCCTTCCCTAAAATACAAGTTTTGTAAACACAGGTAAGTGAATCTGTTTTCCCTTAGTGTATATAGCACAAGGGTGAGAGCAGAAACTTTAAAGGTCAATTATCAAATAAAGAAGGAAAAAAAAAACCCTAAATGGGATCATTCCAAAAACAAATGCTTGAAGAGTCAAGTTTGCAAAGAGATGCTAGGTAGGAAAGGATGAAAACAAAACAAAGTTGTTCTTTCTTTACTCTAAATATAAGGAGTGAAATAAAGGGAAAAATTAATAAATACAGCAGATTGAATTAGTTGCAGAGAGGGACATCTTTAAGGGAAGGTCTAAGACATTGCACGACCTATCTGACTGCCCCTGTAGGAATGAATTTGAAAAGAGGGTGGAATTTTTGTTCTTCTTTTATTAGAAAAAGTAATTATAATCTAAAGAGTTTTAAGAAGCTATGAGAAAGAAGATAAAATGAATGTTGTAGATGGAACTTAGATCCAAGAAACTACTGAAAAAATACTTTTAAAATGAGGAGGTAAGTAATCCAAAATTAGAGCAACAGTGGATCGATCTCTTGAAAACTGGAGTATTACTGACAAGAATTGACAGTACCCTTGGCCAGATGAATCTATATACTTTCTTGATATTTGATGTTGGGCAAGTTGATTAAACTTTCTGTTTCTCATTTTTCTTATTTTTAACTTGGAAATAATAAAGTTATATCATAGGGTTTTTGTCTGTGTGTGTGTGTGTGAGATCCAAATAAATTAATGTATGTAAAGATTTTAGAAAAATACTTGGCACTTAGAAGGCACACTGTAAACATTCCATAAGGGATACAATTAGGTAATATTGTTATTATCTTTTAAATGGGTTTTACAAGGAAATATTGTAGGAATCAGCATAAATATTCTATGTATTTTAGGTGCATTTCAAGAAGTTGTTGAAGGTTGAGGAAGTAGAATTGTCAAAAGGAAAGTCCTCAAACACTGCAAATTTCCCCCCACCATAGTTTTTTGGCTGGAGTGAAAGCAGTTATTTTCTAAAAAGATTCTTGTTTTTTAGGTTGCCTCTTACTGTGTACTTTAGCTAGAGAAAGCAGTCTTTTCTTGATGTGCTTTTTTTCCTTTGTTGTGGTTTTTTGGTCTGAGCCTGTTTTCATTTCTTGGTTGCTGGCTTTTCCAGTACCCACTCTGGGATAATCAGATATAATCAAAGACATTCAATTTTGTGTCAATCCTTGGGGCAGTTAGCCTTCTTTTCTTCACCTTTTAGTCTTGTTGTGTTAGTTTTATACGTAAGTCCAGGGTTTTTAGCTGTATTTATGGGAGGAATAGGGAAAAGCATCTCTCCTCCAAATACCCAGAAGTACAAATTCTCTGTTAAATTGTGTACATTAAAAAAAAACAACCAGAAATTTTAAAAACATTTAAGGTTTCATCTCTTGAGGCACAAAAATAGAACAATAAAATAAACCCAAATGAGGTAGAACATAAAATTTTATAAAAATGACAGCAGTTAATGGACTATAAATAAGAAAGAGTAGAGATGAAGTCATTATTTAAATTCTTGGCTCTTAAGATCAATGTAAAAAAGAGAACTTAAAAATAAAAAAGAAAGGTCATAATTACAAATACAAAAAGATAACAATTATAAGAGAAAATTATATACTCTTTGTATACTTCTATATTTGAATATCTAAGTAAAATATTAAATTTTGCAGAAAATTCAACTATCAAATTGTTCTAAAAATTTAAAAAAGTGACTAAACTATTGAAAATTGAAAAAAAAAATAGTCTGGGATCTAACCATTATCCATTTCCCACCGAAAACAAAATCACAAGGATCAAATGGTCATTAGTCAAATCCACTAATTACTTGTGTGGAATATGATTTCTGCCTTATAAAAAACTGCATTAGATAATATAAAAATATGTTAAATTATACAACTAATTTTTTAAGCTAATCCAACTCTGAATTGTTCATCAAGAGAACAGAAAAATAAATTATTACCTTTTGGCCAAGTATAACAAATATTAATTGAATCATTAGTACATTGATTTCTTTTTTTTTTTAACCATGCTCCCTGATCCAGCAGTATATAATGCAGATATATCACTCATTTTTAAGATAGGTAAACTAGTAATTGTATTTTGATAAATTAACAGAGGAATTTAGTGTGATCATTTCAATAGCTGCTCCAAAATAACTGGAATAAATTCAACAACCTTTTATAAAAAATGGAACAGTCTTACCAAATTATTCAAAAAACATATTTCTTTAACTCAGTAATTTACATCTTACCAAATCAGTGGACAACCATTAAACATAACTGTTGTAATTAAATTCAGAAATAATGACACCATAAATTTCTCTTCCACAAAGTCTTTTGCATGTGTGGAGGCAATCATGCAGAATACCAGTGAGAAACACAAGAAAGAGGAAGATAAACTAACATCTTTGAAAAATGGATCTAAATGTATCTAACCAAAAAATGCAATAAAGAGTTCATACAAGACAGCTATAAAACGACACAGTAAAGATTAGAACAGAAGATTGTTTGCAGACTTCTAGCATAAATGCCCAACTTATTTTTAAGAGTTTTATCTATTTAATTGATAGTGTGGCTGCCAAGATAGCAAAAACTTGAGTATGTCTGATTTGGATCATTCTGTTGCTATCACAAATGAAGAAAAATTTAAAATCTGGAAGGACAAAAACCCCAAAAGTAGACAAAACTATTCAAGAAAAACACAGTCTAATACAAAACAAAATAAAATGGCAAATGAATTTTGGAACTGATGAAGCATAAGAGCAAATATCCTAGTTCACCTGAATGCTGGGAAAATAATCCACCAAGTCAACTTTGCATTTTATCACTGGGATTGTAGGAAAGAAAAATTATTCAAGAAATAGTCATTAGTCCTTCAGTGAAAAATAATTATGCAGTTTTAATATTATAAATGTTACTTATTGCTTTTCAAATTTCTGAATCAAATGATGGATAAAATGAGAAGTTTAAGGTTAAGAAAAACTGCGTAAATACATATTTATATTTTATAGGTGGTAGAAGTAAAGAACAGCAAAGGGAAAGGAATAAATAATAATGTTCTGTTCTTAAAGGAATATTAGCTATTATGCAAAATTGACTAAAATAGATCTATAAACATTTAAAATAAACTGATAGAAAAATTGAAATTAATATTGAAACTACCAAATATTTTCAGAAAGTAAAGAACAATTAGAGCTAGCAGTGTTGGCTAAATTCTAATTTGTCATGGGAAATAATCAATAGGCATAGTGAAAAATTGATAAATCAAGAAAGAAACAAGAGTATATTATTTCATATAAAGGGACTAAATATTAAAACCAAAGAATAGAAAAAGTCAGAAGAGTCAGCCTTTGGGCATATAATTAAGGCTGTGTTTCACTTTTTTAAAATCCCATACTTGTATTTCATTTACTAAATTATCAAATAAGTATATAATAAAATGAAATAAAATAAAACATTGAAGTGTGTATTGTCAGGCTGCAAAACACAAAAAAAGACATTGTAATCCATCTCATAAACATGCAGATACATGAAAATTGTTCATTTCTTCCCACTGGAACTTAATAAGCAAAGCCAACATAGAATACTGTGTTTATTTACTAATAACATTTTGACACGCTAGAATAGGGGGAAAAAATTTTTCCCTTCGCTGACTTGTTTATAAGCATGATATGAACATATTCAATCTCTTTCTCTTTCTCATACAGATACATGCACTTCCATACACATACACACACACAATAGCCCTTTTTGTCTACAAGATAAACTCCATGTTACTTACACTATTATCAAGATTATCTATTGTATGCCCTAAAAGTCTACTAGTGTTTTTAAATGTTATCTGAGATAATATATGCCTGATAATTTTCCACTAGAGTATGTTAGTAATGGTCACCCCACTGACAGCACTGCCATTACTGTCATCTCATATATCAACATTTTACATATTCTTTAAGATGTCCTAGCACAGATGCCACCTCACTCATGAAAATTACCAGATCATCTAACTAAAAATTCTTCCTCTAACTTTCCATTATCTTTAGAGGTTTGGTGAAGTCCACTTCCTTCTATCTGTATTTTATTTAATGGAGAATATAAAATTTTTTCAATAACTCAATAAACCAGTGAATTCTCTGTGTCTTACACACAGTGCTATTCTTCCCATAATAGTAGTTGTTGATCTATATTTGTTCAAATCTGATTAATTGCTTTATATATATAAATATAAGAAGTCCATGAAATTACAATGAAAAAGCACCTACTGACATATTTCAATAATACACTGGTATTTAATTTAGAATAGAAATATTCATTTTATTTATTAAAAAAAAACTTTTAAGTCACTGGCACAAGGAAATTGCAATGATTTTTTAAAAAAATTTTTTGCTTTACTTATGCACAAAGTACGTTTATCTTCTCTTTAAAAAGTTTACATTAGACTAACATGTCTCAACTAGATTATTATTAGGAGGAGCTAAAAGATACCTAAAATTACATAATGTTTTCATTGGCATTGTATTTAAGGATCTTCTTAGATCAAATATCTTGATGCAAATAGCCAGAATCTGATTTTCATAATGTTCCATTTTATTTACACAGAAAACTTATCTGTAGTATGTTTTATGTTTGACAGTCATGAGTGCATTCTTTCTGAAAGAATTTGTAATTTGACTTACATTTTTCTAGATAGAACTGGTAAAATTATCCTCTGTTATGAACTAACTATGTGTGTCCCCTCAAAATTCATATGTTGAAGTCCTAACCCTTACGTGATGATATTCAGAGGTGGGGCCTTTGGGAGGTAATTCTGTTTAGATGAGATCATGAGAGTGGAGCTCCCATAATGGGATTAGTGCCCTTATAAGAAGGCAAAGATACACCAGAGCTTGCTCTCTCCACCGTGTGAGGGTGCATCCAGAAGGCAATGTTTTCTGAGCCAGCAAGGGGGCTCCCACAGGAACCGAATTAGCTGGCACTTTGATCTTGGGCTTCCCAGCGACCAGAAATGTTAGAAATAAAGGGAGCTGGGGAACTGGCAGAATTCTGGAACTTGATTTTCCACAACTGTCAAAGTTCATTTTAAGAATTTAGATGACCTATATTAGCTACTTTGTAAAATTTCGTCATTGAGAACCTGCTGCACGATCAAAATCTTCAGAAATTTACAACTATAAGAAAATATTTTTGTTATGTTTTTGTTTGTGTTTGGTGTGTGTGTGTGTTATACTGAAAGTTTTTTAAAAGGCATTGTGTAGCTACTTTATTCAATGTGATAAGGATAAGTGGTGCTATATGTAGGACATCAAAATATTAAAGAGAAATAAAAATCATTAGCTAGGGGGGGTCTAAGAAAATCACAAGTCATCATCTGCCATCCTTTTCTTACTATCTTCAAAAAAATTGGCATTCAGGAGCAATTTCCAGGCTATATGCCAGGAGTAGACATACATTCTTAGGAATCTCAAAGGACAGAGTGCATCTGACTTACATATGCTATTACACTATCTTAAATTTTTAAAAGGCAGTCTATAATAAAACACATATATTAATATTTTTTTAATTTCCTTGAATCAGCAAAGTAAATTGAAAACTAGGAGTGTCACAAAGTAACGCTGGTTGGTGGGTTTCAACTCCATGTTCTGGTTCATATATTTAAGAGTGAAAGTGAGTGCTATTGATAATTATTCTAGAACAACAGTGTTTCCTGGATTTTCACAAGCAACCCAGGACACATGAAAATTCTACCATTATAGGACAAATCAAAATACCCATCCCTGTTTCTATATTGCATTTGACACAGGGCTGACTCCCTAACTTGAGTTAGCCTTCAAGGCTCTTGAAAAATTATCAAGACACCTTCTAAGCAAAAATTTTCCCACTATTATAGGCAAATGGGAGCTGACGTGACATAATAAAATGTTTTCTAATAGAAAGGTGCTAGCATGCTTATTTTGCAATCTATATTGCAATTTTGCAAATGTGTCAATCACATCTTTGTATCTTAAAAAACGATTACAAATTGATTTTATCTATCTTAAATATTTTGTTGCTTGTAATATATACAAATTTATAAATTATACCTCAAATTATGTGCTAATTTGAGACATAAGTTTTGTTTTGCTTGACATTTAGATAATTCATTTCAACCTCTAATCCTTAGATAGCTAAACCATTTGCCACTTATTCAAAAGACACAATTTTATTGCTACAAGAATCTCTGATAGTTAAAGAATTGTGTTTGTTACCCTTCAAACCTTTTAAACTGTACTTATGTTAGGAACATACGGGTTTTATAAAGGAATGCCTTCTTAATTTTTTCTAAGAAATTGCCAATTACAATGTGATTATAAGATGTTAAAAAGAAATCACCACAAAGGAACATCCAGATGGCCATGAGAAGTAACTAGTAATGGATGAGCTTAAAATGTATGGTTCTTCATCTGTTCTTGATAGAAATGTGACTCCAAATTATTTTGGTGATGTAATTTTCTAATGTTCATCCCAAAAGTGTGCTGTGGGTACAAATGGTTTACACATTCTGTTATACGTGAAATGTGACTTCTTTTCTATAATGACAGAATTTTTAAAATTTAAATTACAAATTTTCTGGGTGACTGAAAATGAATATCAGCCACTGAGGATTGCTTCTGGTAGTAGAAACTGTTATCTGTGCCACACTAGCCCTTCTCTTCTTGTACAATAACCTAAACTACACAGTTGTACAGAACAAAGATTACATTTTCTTTGTGCCTCTTTTACAGTGAGGTGTGGCCACAAGACTTAACTCTGCCAAGTGTATGTAAGAAAAGTGGTATGAGCAGAGTTCGAGAAGGCTTTCATATTTCTACAGAGGTGGAAAAAACTTCCATTTTTTTAATCTCAAAATGTTATTCTACTACAAATATAATGAGTATTCTGTAAATATGTGTGCTGCTGGGTTTCTGTGTTTGTGTTCATTTCTCTCTCTAAGCACGTTTGATCCTCTCCTTCCCTAAAAATTAGTTACAGGGATTTTACTTTCTAAGAAATCTCTCTATTTTTACTCTAGTCTGAAAGACATCTAAAGGATTATTAGAAAACATACTCCCACAGGATTCAGATGTTAAGTCTAATGAGTAATAGTTTTATTGATTTTAAAAATAGTAGAATATTGTAGAATGTACATATTTTGTTGTGTAAAAAAAGGTGTTCCAACTTGGCAAGCAGTACTAAATAGTCAATTTAGCTTCTATGTACACTGGAATCATAAAGAAAATGACTTTTGGACTTTGGAAAACAATTTTAAATTTTAAATTGTAGATTTATCACTTATTACTAGTATAACCTTGGCAAGACTATTTAGCTTGCTGGCACCATGTTTTACTCACATGTATAATAGGGACATTTAATATCAGGTGATTATTTGTGAATAAGATAAAATACTTTATAAATAGAAATTCCTTCATAAATTGAGCTTACAATAAATGTTATATTCTTTCCCTTTTCACTTTTATTATAAGCCCAATATACCATTTTATGGATAAGCTTGAGAACAATTTACTCAAGATTGATTATTGCTAAGTTGAAGATAAAAGAAAAGTACATATGTAAATGGGGTTGGTCTGGATGGAGGGAGGGGGGCATATTTCAATATGGCCTGTTAATTTTATAATTTATGGGGAACTAAGTGGAAAATTAAGTGAATGATAATTGCACGATCTAATACAAGAGTAGATTTAAGTTACGACATCTGGTTTTCTGACATAGATTGTAGATAGGCAATACATTTCCATGAGGAAAAATAGAGTGTGATGGGGTATTTGGTAGAGTCAAGCACAACAGGACTTACTGAGAATTTGCTATTATAACACAAATAAGATAAATAAGACATGATATTGACACAACATTGTAAAATGATTATAAATCAATAAAAATATTAAAAAATAAAACATGATATTGCTATTAAGAATATAATGATCTAATAGGAAATATGGATATGTAAATAATGATTTAATAAGACATGAAAAGTGTAATAATTTATGTATGCAATATATATGTCATACAAAGCAAAAAGATTATGACTGGCTTTGATTTATCAAAAGGGATGGTATAATTTCTAATTTAAAAAGATAGATTCATCAGGATAATGCATGGAGTTTTAGACTTACTAGCCAAACACTGTATTTAAAAGTGCTAAGAAAGGAAACAAAATGTGAAGTTCACAGAATTAGTATTTCAATACTATTACAGAAAAAATTCAAGAGTGAGGTGATTAGCAAATAGAAATTATCAGATACACTTTAATAGAGAGTTGTATGATATGAATTGACTCTTAGGTTTATTCCACTAGCTAAACAAAACACTTCAGAACAAATTGTAAGAAAAAAAAATAGTTGAATATGAGCTTTGTTATACTGCTTCTTTAAAACAGGTGATTTGAACGTCAAATTTAAAAGAGCATTAATTTGAAAATAAAAACAGAAACTGCAATATTCATCTTCTTTGTTGATTTTCTATGCTTCCCACTGTGGCTAGGAATTATCAGATTGCTCATTTGCTATTTTTCTTTTAAGAGCCATTACTGTAATACTAATAATAATATCTGTATAATAGCTAAGATGTGCTTCTCTTTGCCAAGACCTCTGATAGGGAGAGGATGCACACTTGGGACCTAGACTCTCCAGTGATATTTGAGTGGAGAAGCTTAAGAATATTGAACACACACATTTCTCCTAATCCTTTGGGCAAGTGAGAACACCTCCTTTATCCTCCATGGAGGAAACATTGAAAAGTTCTCAGCCAGAGTGAGTAGGTGCCTCACATATGCTGTAATCGATTTTGAATCAGTTGGGCCAGGTAGAGTGAAATGTAGAGCTTGACAGGGGAATAATTTATTGAAATGAAGGTGTTTACTTATTAATCATGTTTAATATCTTGAGAAGGAAACCTAAGACAAATTTTAAAATGCTTCTAGGAATAGATCCATGAAACTTGGAAACAAAGATGGCTTGATGGAGGTATAAATGCCTGGACTTTGTCTTAGCAGAGTATGGAGTTGGATAGTTCTGGACTAAGGTTAGAATGCACTTACTAGGGAGACAACAGAATTTACCACTTGACTATGTTTCCCAGAAGGACCTAGAGGACACATTTCAATAAAGCAAGAAGAACAAATATGGAAAAAAAAATTTTTTTTCTTCAGTAAGGAATAAAAGATGAAGTGTATTGGCATGTTTGAAAAGCTCAGTGGTGGTTGCCTTTGTAAATCAAAGTTAACAGTAAGAGATGTGACCATGGAAATGTGCTCCTTAGTTTCATTGGAATTAATAGGATTCTGAAATTTTAGAGTCCTGGGAGTTCCAATTAACAAAGAAGGGTGGATATAGTTACCTTAATGGGCATCAAGGTGAGAGTAGCAACCTTGATGACTTGACCTACAGGGATAACTCACAATGCTAAAAGACCATTGTATTACTAGGGTCAAGATACTTATGGAGCTAACCAGCTTGGTTCTTGACTTATTCATGTGCTGGGAAATAAGCTGCTGGAAAACAAGCTGCTGGAAAATGAACAGCTGGAAAACAAGCCGCGCCTAAATTTCCATGAGCTTAAAATATTATATTCACACTTGCTTGCTTAAAATGCACATGCTTGCTTTGTTGTAATGTTTTACGCAGTAGATGACCTATAACACGTATTATGCTACAGAAAATTTGAGGTGGGCAATCCTGAGATTGATCATAAGGGCACGAAGGAGGGCAGATATTTCCTTAGGGTAAAACAATGGATGGTCCTGGAAAGCCAGATCATCCATTAAGAGAACTTTGTTCTGGCCTGAAAGCATGCGGTTAAGCCCAGGGGAAATATTTGCTATCTCAAGGTGTCCTGGAGGCAATAACAGGATAGATTTAGAAATGTTGCATACCCTGAGGAGGGTGATTGTTCCTGGAAGGGATAGGCCTGAAATTAATCAGTTAAATAGCAAGCAGAAGTTAGTGCTTATCACATGGAATATCTAAAGCCTCTCCTCTTCAATTGCATTTTTTTCTGAGCTGTATACTCCTAATAAATATGATGTCGACCAGGCTTTCGGGAGTCTGGATCCACAAGATCTTGAGTCCCCTGGTCCCATCTTTGCTCTTTACTTGGTCTCTGTTTCTTAAGTCTTGCATCACCCTGGACTCAGCATTCATAGAGAAATAAAAAATTGAAAGCTGAGAGCAAAGTGCTGACATCAGCTGCTACAATCACATTCTCTTAGTAGCTTCCAGATCTAAGTCAAATCTTAGATCCAGAGTAAAGGAGAAGACACATACTTCTAAGCAAAAACTCTGAAATGCTACACTAAATATGTAAGACAAATATATAAGACAAGAATTTCCCCAGTCCTTTCCTAAAAGGATTTATCACCTTTAATCAAAGGACTAGGGAAAAATGAATACATTGGTTATGCAGAGATATTAGTAGTAGGTACGCTCTGAGCTCAAAATTGCATCAAGGGATTCCATACACCATAATTTAGTCCTCCATGTAGAGGAGAAATGTATTGAATCCAAGTCATAAATAGAATTATGGTCCATGTGCATCTCAGCTGGTTTCAATAGGTCTACTGACCCACTCTGTTAATTTCCCTGTCCCATAATGCATAATTAGAATGGATATAATTAGCTGATGACACTAGAAGATATTTGGTAAGAAGAACCAAGTGTAATGCCCTACACACAATCTAAGACAGACAACAGTATCAATATTAATTTTTTAACAAAATTTAATAGAGATTAGCACTAACACCAAATACACAAGCATTACAGGATAGCGATCACTGTGATATGCACTATGATGGTCCCTAAAGTAAGCAAATGGACATTGGAAGGTATCGGAGAACTACTATACACTTACCCATGTATTTTCATTGCCAGCCATTCCACAAGATGGAAATAAAATAGTTTCTGGAATAGGGTATGTAGCTATTGATCTGGAAAAATGCAGTTTTTCCTTAATATCTGTCAGTGGAAAAAAAAATCAAAAGTGTTTTTTGTTTGGAAGACTGCAGTGTATAGTAACTGTCTTTTCCCAGAGCTTTCTATTGCACTGCTTTATGGATATTATATTTCTAAAGGAACCTGATATTCTTGATATTTCACAGACTTCATCCTGGTTCACTATATTAATTATGTTATACTAAATGTACCTGGTAAGGAGGAAGCAGCAGGTACCCTTCCTGTAAGACACATGCATGTAAGACTCATGAATTTTAAAAGTATAAGGTGAACCCCACTGAAATATTGGTTATACCATATAAATAAACTATTTAGGAGTCCATTGACTTAGAGCATGTTGGGCATATTCTCTAAGATTAAGGCAGATTGTTGCAATTTGTAACTTTTAGAATGAAAGAGAGGCATGACACTTGATGGACCTCTTTGTATTCTGAAGATAGAACATACCACACTTGAAAACTGTGCTCATTTTTATTAATCAGATGACTTAAATGGTAGCCAGTTGTGAATGGGGCTCAAAGCAAAGGAGAACTCTGCAACGGATCTTGGGTGTGATCTTAGGATAAATTTCTAGCAATTATCAAGTAATTAGAGGTAACCAGGTTGGAAAAGATTGGCATGCACAGTCTATGACAGGACCAAAAAACTGATCCTAATTTACTGACAGGATCTTTCATCAACACAAAACAAGGAATTAATTTTACAGTGAAATATGCATAAAATTGGTATATGACCTGAGGATATACCAGAAGTAGCAAGCCTAACAGAATGAGAGAACTGCCTCATTGATTCTCAGATAAAGAGTTAGCTGAGGCACAAGATGATGCAGATTGAGGATCTGTCACCCAAGATGTGGCAAATGTAATGAACCTAATTTGTGGTGAGGAATAACTAGAATAGGTGAGTCTGAAACTAAGGGCATACAATAAAATTGTACCTTCTTTTTTTACCAACAATCCCAGCAGCTAGTTTGTGAAAGTTATATTTCCCATTCGCATTGCCTTAGGTTCAAGACAGGAATCCCTGAATCTCAAGGCAAGAGGAGGCAGCAATGCTTCTATCAAGGGACATAATTAATATTATACTTGATCTGAAGCTATAACTACCCCTGATTTTTTGATATTCTCATGAGATTGGAACAACACGTTTTAAGAAAGAATTTACTATATTTGTAGGAGGCATTGACCTTCATGAGGAGTACATTGGTTTGCTGTTACACAATGGAAAGAAGAACTCATAAATGAAAGAAGAGATTGAATGAGGTGTTTCTTGGTGCTTCCATGTCCAGTAATTACCATGAATGATAACTTCAATAGCCCCAGACTTACAACAATAAAGTAACTAAGGGTTAAAATGTTTTAAGATAAAAAACTAGTTATGTGGCCAAGAGGATAAGGAATCTAAAATGGATAGGAGAGAAGGGAGAAGATAAAATTATCAATTACAGCCTTAGGACCAGATGCTACAGTGTGAAATGTAGGTGGAGACATTAATCTTCCTATGCTAACTTTTTCCTATAAAAGAACACCATGGAGATTATGTGACTTATTGTATTTAGTGCAAATTACAGTCTGATCGCCCTGTGTGAGGGGTGTATCTCACACCTCTTCTACCTCTCACTTCCTCTGGGCTTATCTTTTCACTCTAAGTGGTGCAATGACAACTAGATGGATGCAGTTTTAAACCAACAACACCTCACCTCAATTACAATATATTGAACATATTTCTCATTTTCTGCCCTGAGTCTTCTCTGTGGTCACTGAATGATTTTCCAGCAGGAAGCAGCTACGCTATTCTGATGAATATCCAAACATGGAAGTTATAGTTGTTAGCTATACTGTATTAACAGAATACTATGCAAGTCCAACATCAGTGGGGCAGGGGAAAATTTGCTACTCATTGTGGAAATTACATGACAAACGGTGTGGATATATTTCTCTATTACAGAGTAGTGAGTAATTGAGACCCTATTCCATTTCTATCAGAACATTGTTATTCTTTTAAAACTCATACTTGTTTTTTAAATCAGAAATTGTGATTAAAAGTAAATGCTTTTTTATTAAGAGTTTACCCTGAGCATTGAATACCATGCTAAAAGTATTTTTATAAGATGAAATTCCTTAATTTAACTATGATGGATAAAATTATTTTAATTTATACAGTTCGATGTTTTTTCATTATAGTCTCTTCCATCTTACTATTATTCAAGTTAAAATCATACAGTATATTAATGTTTTCTAAAAAAGTAAACATTTATAAAGGAATATATTAAAATAGTATTCACTGATACATTCACTTAGAATATATAAATGGCATGGATGCACGAACCAAGCTACAGTGAAGTGATATAAGATTTGAGAATATAAGATAAGAATGTATGGTTACAGGAAGCTTTCTGTGCTTCAAGTGCAAATATTAAGAGTAGTGCAGTAAAATACTGTGTGATCCTTTTAACTGCTTGAGTGGGCAGAGTTGAGTTCCTGAGAGGTGCCCTTGGGTGGAGTTATAGATTTTAAGTCTTCATTATGAGCTCTAGATTTCGACCTGTGGTGCACTGTATTAATTATCTGTCTAGGGTCCCTTAAACAAATGATATAATAGTGTTTGGAGCTGTTACTCTAACTTACCATGTCATTTTAAAGAGAGTAGATGAGGCAATTAGCCATAAACAGAGAGCAGAGTGCTACCAGCCACAGATGGGTCAATAAGTGTTAGTCTAAGCACACGTTAGCCAATGATGTACTAAAAACGATTTGGAAGGCAACGCTGGGTGAGTTCATATTGCCAACATATGAACTGACTCCTATCCTAAAACTTTACTTGGTATTTAAAACATTTTATTTTTCTTCGTAGTAAAACTTACGATGAGAATTACTAATTATTTTTAGTTTTCCTTTATAACAAAAAAAACCTTAAAAACACATTCTTTTAGGACAAAAATAATAGACTGACTCCATTTTAAAGATAAAGTAAATCTAAAATGATTAAGTTACTCCACAACCATTATGTTGTTTTAAGTAGTATTCCCAATAAGTCTGATGGTAAGACAAAATGCAATAATTGTAAATTGATGCTTGATATTGTGCACCTTGTTAGGGTAGAATCATTGAACTCAGGTCCTTTGATTTTGAATCCAGTGATCTGTCCACTAAGCCACACTACCTTTTATGGGGCATAGAAAATTGAAAAAATACCACAAACGAAATAGTCTACCAACAGGTATCAGTCTCTTCTTTTCTATTTTCTTATTTTTTGTTTTGAGTAAACATATTTTGCTTATGTTTTATGTTCCACTCCTTAGAATAAGTTGGCAGGATGTTGACAGTGTCACAAGGAATGGAGAGATCCTTATAAGATGAAGGAGAAGAAAGGTTTCAAGATGGCAGAATAGGAGGATGTGGAGCTCACCCTCTCAAACAAGTATCTACTGAACTCTGGCAGAAGATCTTGTACAAGTGAAGCTACAAGAAATTCATTACAAAACTGGGTGGGAGGAAAAAAGAAGGAAATCAAGATAAAACCTGCCCCTCAGGGAGGGAGTGGCAAAAAAGGAAAAACATCCTCACTGTGGGAAACCCTCTCTCCATCGAGGAGTTTAGCTGGGACAGAAGGCGAGCTTCAGAGGCTCATAGGAGAGCACAGAAGCTGCTTTGTGGCAGAAAGAATGGAGAGAGGTTAGCACAGAGAGCTGACAGGGACTGAGCGCTGAAGCTTGGGCTTCAGAGGTGAAACATTCTCTGATACAAACTGTAACAATGTTCTGGGGCAGTATACTGAGGCAATAGAAATAAAAGCAAAAATAAACAAACGAGACCTAATTAAGCTTATAAACTTTTGCACAGCAAACAAAACCATAAATAAAATGAAATGGCATAAAATATTTGCAAGTGATGTGACAGACAAGGGCTTAATTTCCAGATATATAAACAGCTGATACAACTCAATAACCAAAACAAACAAACAAAAAAACCCAAAACCAATCAACCAACAAACAAACCAAACAACCCAATCAAAAACTGGGTAGAAAACATAAACAAACATTTCTCCAATGACAAAATACTAATGGCTAATGAACAAGTGGAAACATGCTCACTATCACTAGTTATCAGAGAAATGCAGATTAAAACTACAAATACGATATAAACTGCCTCACACCAGTCAGAATGGCCATCATTCAAAAGTCCACAAATGATAAATGCTGGAGAGGGTGTGGAGAAAAGGGAACTTTCCTACACTATTGGTTGGGATATAGTTTGGTGCAGCCAAAAAAAAAAAAAAAAAAAAACAAAAACCTAAAAATAGACTTACCCTATGATCCAGCAACCCCTGCTCCTAGGAGAAACTTTAACTCAAAAAGATACATGCACCCCAATGTTTAGCAGCACTATTTACAATAGCCAAGACATGGAAACAACCTAAATGTCCAACAACAGATGACTGGATAAAGAAGCTGTGGAAATACTATTCAGCCATAAAAAAGAATAGAATAATGCCATTTGCAGCAACATGGATGGACCTGGAGATCACCATTCTAAGTGAAGTAAGTCAGAAAGAGAAAGGAAAATTACCAGATGACATCACTCATTTATGTAATCTGAAAAAAAAAAAAAGAGAATGAACTTATTTACAAAACAGACACTCACAGACATAGGAAAGAAACCTACGGTTACCAGGGGGATGGAGGTGGGAAGGGATAAATTCGGAGTTCGAGATCTGCAGATACTAACTACTATATAACTACTATATACAAAATAGATAAACAACAAATTTCTACTGTATAGGACATGGAACTATATTGAATACCTTGTAGTAACCTCTAATGAAAAAGAATATGAAAATGAATATACGTATGTGTATGTGTGACTGAACTATTATGCTATACACCAAAAACTGACACAATGTTTTAAACTGACTTACTTCAATTAAAAAAAGAATTTAGGCACAGATTTACACTCTTCATAAAAATTATCTCTTATACTTAGAATATATATACATATGTAGATAGATAGATATATAGATATCTCCTAGAAAGTAATACAGGAGAAAATCTAGGTGACCTTGGGTATAGTGATGATTTAAAAAAAATTCAATTCATGATCCATGAAAGAAATAATAAATAAGCTGGCCTCCATTAAAGTTTAAGACTTCTACTGTACAAAAGACACTGTCAAGAGAATGAGAAGGTAAGACACAGACTGGGAGAAAATATTTGCAAAGATGTGATAAAGGGCTGTTATCCAAAATATACAAAGAACTCTTAAAACTTGACAATAAGAAAGTGAAGAGCCTGATTAAAAGATAGGTCAAGAGCCTGAACAGATACCTTACCAAAAGAAGATAAACATATGGCAAATAAACATGTAAAAATATACTACATATGTCAATCACAAATTAAAACAATGAGACACCACTACACACTTTTCCAAATGGACAAGATCTGAAACAGTGACAACATCAAATGATGGGCAAGAATGTGGAACAACAGAAACTCTTATTGCTGGTGGAAATGCAAAATGGTACTTTAGAATTCTACCAGTTACTTATAAAACTAAACACATTCTTACCATAAAATCCAGAAATCACACTCCTTAATATTTACCTTAATGAGTTGAAAACTCACGTCCGTAAAAAACCTGCATGCAAATGTTTTTAGCAATTCTATTCATATTTGCCAAAATTTTGAGGCAACCAAGATGCTCTTCAGTAGGTGAATGGATAAATAAACGGTGGTATAGTCAGATGGTGAAACACTATTAAGTGCTAAAAATAAAGGCACTATCAAAGCATGAGAAGACATAGAGGAAACTTAAATGCATATTACTAAGGGAGAAAAAGTCATTATGAAAAAGTTAGTTTCTATATGATTTCAACTATATACCATGATAGAAAAGGCAAAACTATAGAATTGTGCTATCTCTGTAAGATCTGGTTGCCAGCGGTTAGGGAAAAGGTTAGGAATGAACAGGCAGAACACAAGAGATTTTTAGGGCAGTGAAACTATTCTCTATGATACTATCATGGAGATAACATGTCATTAAAATTTTGTTGAAAGTCATAGAATATACAATACCAAGAATGAACCCTAATGTAAACTATGGACTTTGGGTGACAGTGGTGTGTCAATGTAGATTCATCAGTCATAACAAATATACCACCCTAGTGTGAGATGTTGACAGTGGGGAGGCTATGAGTGTGTTGGGGTAAAAGGTATAAGGGAACTGTGTACTTTCTTCTCAATTTTACTGTAACCTAAAACTGCTCTTAAAAAATAAAGTCTATTTAGGAAAAAAAAAAAAGGTTACAAAAAGATACCAAGAGTGAAGTTGCAAAATTTTTGTAAGAAACAAAATTTAAAGATAGCTAACATTCTTTTTGACTGGCTACCTTAAAACATGCTTTGCAAAAGGCTGAAAAGATTATAGCACAGAGTGTTTAAACTTACCCAGTATCCTCCCTATCCATTTCTACAAACATGTGAGTAGATCCAATATTTGCTTTCAATTTTGAATGACAGTATTGGTATCTGTCTCAGTAACTTGTTTTTGTCAAAGTAAGGTAGAGCACAATAATGGTAATATGGCATTTTTCATCTTTCAAGTTCTGTCATTCTATATTCTGGCACCACAAACCCACTTATACTGTGGGGTATAATGGAAATAATTAAAAAAGTATCCCCTCTTCTTTTATTCCATTTCCATCATAGGAAAAAAAAAATAGCACACTTCAGCATCTTGAGCATCTATACTGAATACAGATAACACTTATCCTTTCCAACTGACACTTCATGGAGGAATTGACAATGTCTACAAAATTTTCTAAGATATGTATTACAATGGATGATATATTGAAGAGGAATACTCCAATTCTTCAAAAATCTTTACATTCTATTAAAAAATCTGAACATTTTCTCCTTTTATCAAGCCATCCTCCTGAAAATTCCTCTTTTCATCTGAATTATTATTAACTATAATTTAAAAGTTTTCTCTGAGTTGGATTTAGCTGTCTTCTAAAATACTGGATCATATATTACTAGAATATAAATCACTGGTCCTGGAATCATAATACCCATTTCTCTATATTCAACAGGTTAGGTAAATATTTGGCACTTTATTTAATCAAGTAATTAAATTTCTTTACACCTCTATTCCTTCATAGAACAATATAATCTGCCCAAATTTGAAATGTCTAAGATATTAAAAATGGAATATTATTTATTTAGCTTCTGCAAATTATTCCAAGATATTAAATGAAATGAATGAAAGACATTTTCATACCATCGATCATTATTAAAATCCTTTTGAAATTCACCTAAAAATCCCTTTGCTTTATTGGTGACACACAGTGAAAATCTCCACGGTTAAGGTATTTGCTTTGACTCATTTTGGTGACTGCGATATGTGAACTTGCCCAAGTTAAACTGCATTTTCCAGAATCCCCATTCATGTCTTGTGTATCTCTGATTTGAATGGGTCCTGAGATTGTCTCCTGTGAGAGATTTCAAGGGTGGAAGTGAAGCTGCAGCCATTTAGTAGCTCATACTCATTGTCATTGATCTGGGGACTCACCTGGTGGGCATGAGGCAGAGGCTGTGCCTCTACTTCTCTGCCTCCCATTGGACTCTCCTTCAATTTCTCTGACTCCTGGCAAGGTCTGTGTATATTTAGCTCTAAGACTAATGACCCTAGCTTCTAAAGGATAGCACACCATCAAGTCCAAAAGTAACAAACACATGGATTGCCTTCTGTCCCGTGGAGTTTGTATTTATGAGTTCCATTTGTTCTTGCTCTTTCTCACCTCTCTGCCTACCTGACCTATGCACATGCAATTTTAACATTAGGTGTGAAGACTACAACCTTACAGATCCTGCTCAACCACTCCTGCGTAAGGTCAAATTCTTGTAACAAATTACCTTATCATCTGTAGAAAAGAACATAATTAATGGCCCTAAATTTAATGAAAACTAGGAAACCATTCTTGAAATTTAACACATTTTAAAACTAATAAAATTTCTGAAAATATTTAATTAATCTGAAAATTAATTAAATGAGATGCATGAGGATATCTATATCATAATGAAATGATAATAAATTGTGATCTAAGGAGAACCTGCATAACTAATTCACACATGCAGGAAGGGGAAAAAACTTGCTTCTTAGTCCCCATTATATGATTTCAGGAAAAGGGAATGCTGAATCATATGGTAAGTGTATTTTTAGTTTTTTAAGGAACTTCCATACTGTCCTCCATAGTGGCTTCACGAATTTACATTCTCACCAACAATGTAGGAAGGTTCCTTTTCCCACACTGTCTCCAGCATTTATTATTTGTAGACTTTTTGATGATGGCCACTCTGAGTGGTGTGAGGTGATACCTCATTATACTTTTGATCTGCATTTCTCTAATAATTAGCAATATTGAGCATCTTTTCATGAGCCTGTTGGCCATTTGGATGTCTTCTTTGATTAAATGTCTATTTAGATCTTCTGTCCATTTTTTAATTTTTTTTTATATTAAGCTATATGAGCTGTTTGTATATTTTGGAAACTAAGGGGCACATTTTAGAAAAGCAAGAAAGGAAAAAAGTATAAGAGAAAAGGAAGACAAAAGGAAAGCATATTTTTAAAAAATTGCAAATTTTAAATTATAATATAATTACTATACTTCAAAACATACCTTGTTTAAATAATCCAGTGCTGTTCATTTGTGGTACTGAGCTTCTATTTACATGTCAATGAGAATTAGGTCATTTAATAATTAGGAACATAATAAAGTGGAGTTTATCTGATTAATGTCCAGTGTCTTATTATTATTGACAAGTATTATGCCATAAGACTATGAGGAAACAACACCAATGACACTGTTCTTTAAAGTTGGGTTTTCATTTCAATTAACTGGGTATGCACTTTTATACACTTACATTGTACTACATTTTACTATAATATATCAATGATCTTGTGTCCATATTTTATTCTTTAAAAGCTTAGATTTTTTTATATCTAAATATACTATAAGAATAGTTGGTTAACTAAGTAAAGTCTACACTTCTTATACAGCAAGTATCTTTATCCTGAAGTTAGTTGCTATGCATATTACAGACATTGGTTGAGGTATTAGAACTCTCCTGAATACAATGCATTTTAAAAATTATAATTTTCAAGAATGTTATAAGTGAGCCTTGTATACATATTTTCTCTCAAATGACTTGAAATTACTGATTTTATATATTTTTATCAGTGTGTGAATTATTTCATGAAACTGAATATAAAGTATAGCATTCACTGGGGTGCTCAATAAAAAAGGGGAATAAAAATTAAAGAGTAGAAGGAGGAAGCTATAAATAGTAACCAAGGCTTCATGACCAGTAAGAGACACAAGGAAAAACTAGGCATATTTTCTTTCTTACTTTTATGTACATATTTGCATATATTAGCCAGTTTTCCCCTTTCCTCTTCCTGGATATGTAAAACCTATAATTCAAGATTTATGTTATAGCATCAAAACATAATAGGAATTAAGCTAGAATAACATTTATTATCACCCACAAATAGATGCAGAAATTTATGAGATTTATATGCTCTGCTTTAGGAGAGAGCATAAGTATGTTTTCTGTTGTGTTAAGAGATAGTTTGTACTGTGAACACCAGAAGCATTGGTGCTGAGAGGTTTAGATGCAGCCAAGGCTGTGTAGTGATTCTGCACCTACTATGTTGCATAGTATGATATACATCACAAATGCGAAACTGGAGATTTGCTCAGAATCCATTTCTCCATATGGCTTGCATTAAAATCTACTATGAGAAGTTCTCAATAGAATTGTAAGAAAGAAAAGTAGGAGATACCCTTTTCTATGAAAGAAGTTGTAAGAAAAACTTCAGCAGAGGCAAATCTTCAGAAATCAATAGCATTGGTACAGTAGACAGCTAAAATCGGCAATGGTTCACAATTCAATTGCTGATATTTACTGATGCTTTCAAGAAAGTGGCTGAAAAATCTCCGGGGTGGCAACATATAATAAGGTTGCTGAGATTCATTGTGGTTTCCAGGCTTTCTCCCGTGAATCATCCATTTCTAACATCTTTTTGTGATTTAAGCTTCACTTGATTTACCAAAAGTTTTGTTATTTTTAATTCCTTATGATAAATTTCTTTCTACATTCTACCTAGAGCATCTTTTGCTTTTCTGATTGTATCATCACTGATTAAATGACTCATTCTTATTATATTTTAAAATATTAATTAAAAATAAATTTAGTTCATTATTTTTGGAATATAATCAAGTTAAATCACAATATGCCATTACAAATTATTTGATATTACTAAGTGTTGGTTGGGGAGTATTCTAAGCAAAGAAACTTTCATATATAGACAATTGGAGCATAAACAAATTATATAGAAAATTTGGAAAGATATATAATTTTGACTCAGCAACTTTATTCCTGATTAAATACCCTAGAAAAATGCCTGCACCTATTCACATCAGACATGTACAAAAATGTGCAGAGTAGCATTTTTTTCATTTACAATTGTATGTATTTAAAAACTACACACAATCTAAATATCTACCAGGATGGATGAGCAAATAATTGTGGTATATTAACACAAACCATACAATAATAAAAATATTAAACTGTAGATACCAGTAATAAGAAAGGTGGATCACAAAAACCTAATATTAAGCAAAAAGATGCAGGACACAAAGAAACGTTGATATCATGAATCCATTTATATAAATTCTTAAAACAGAAAACAAAATGTTTTGATTTTTAGATATACTTATATAGGGGGCAAAAGTATAAAGAAAATAAATAAAATGCTAATCACAGAATGTTGGATAATGGTTGCACCAAGGATGGAGGGAGAAGTTTTTGATCAGTGAAGATAAACATGTGGCCTTTGGGGTCATGTAAATATGCTATCCTTTGGCATATGTATGATTACAGTGGTTTGTGGTTCATGATTTTCTTTAAACTGTGTGTGTGTGTGTGTGTGTGTGTGTATGTTTCTGGCAGTTTTCTGTCCATATATCACAGTTTGAAGAAAAATTTCCTATTATAAAATAAACCAGAACAAACAAAAATAAAAGCATAGACACACCAAAACAAACAACCAAAGGGAAAAAAAAAATGCTGAATGAACTAAGAAACAAAGCAGCAGCATCCAGGATTAGTAAGCTTGCTCAGCCAGCTGGAGGTTACTTTCTGTAACCTCAAAGCTGTAATAAGGTTTCCCTGATTATGATTCCATGGGTCAAGTCTCAGAATGTATTTATTCTCAGAACATGATTATAAACAAATTTAACAACAGAATGACTCAATCAGACATGCAAACAATAATATCATTTACTCACTTTGGAAATTATAATTTTTAAAGCATTGTACACACTTGAATTTTTCTCATTTTAATATATTTACATTTCGTGGGTGTAAAATTAGTCATGTCAGATCTAAATTTATTATGAAAATCTGCATTCTCAACCTTCATTCTAGTGAGCTAAGCTTGCTACGTTATGTGTAGACAGGTAGTTACAGGTTTTAGTTGTAGTGAGAAATATATTTTCTTAACCATAGCAGGTATCATACTCATATTAGGCAAAGTGAACTCTAGTCTTGTTGTCATCAAAGTGTATTTATTTTGTGACTTGCTCCAATATAAAAATTACGTTGTCTCTAGTTAGAATGAGATTTTAATTACAGAATTATTCTCTCTCCCTCTTTTGATCTTTCTCACTCTTCCCAATTATGGTTGGAATATTGACTAATAAAAGTAACAGACAGCCTCACAAAGAAAAGAAAAAGCACAGGAACATACCACTGTCATGTCTATACTCTCTTTTATAGTGGAACTTGAATTGCTTTAAATGTTGAGCTTAATCACTGCACTTTAACCTTTTTATTTTAAGGCTTAAATATATTCATTTATATCTTATTAGAATTACCTACAAAATAATATTTAATAATTTTCTGGATTAAAATAATGACGTAGCTTAAATATCATTGATTTAAACTTGGTCCAAATAAAATCAGAAGCCATTGAGGACTTTTGATAAGAGTAGTGACAAAATCTAACTTATGTTTCGTTATGTGTTGAAACTGGAACACATAAAATTCATATATATTGATCTAGTTATTCTTAATTAAACAAAAAATGTACTTTCCATGTGAGCAAAGACTTTAAAAACATTTAACTTCCTGAATTCTGTAAGAAAGTTAGAATTTATTTATTTTGAGTTTCATCTCAATAAAAAAGAATACATTGGGTTTTTTCTTTAATTAGGTAACAGCTTGCCAGCTCACAGGAGTTACGTATGATATAACTTGTCAAGCGTTTTCCAAAGGGCAAGAAGCTATGTTATGTCAGAATCTCTTGCAAATGAAATACAGATTCTTAAATTCTGAGCGTATTGATTCATTGTGACATATTATATGTTAGATAAAAATTGTACTTAGATAATTAAAACAATAGAATCAAATGGTTTTCAAAAATATATTTGACAACTAAGCTTAAGTTTTATTGAGTAAGTTATCTAAAAAGTTTTTCCTTTGTTTGTGTCTTGAAAACATAAAAATAATCTACTTCGGAAGGTTATACAGTAAGCATATAAATCTATGAAATCTAAGTTTAATAGCTATAATAGGTTATTATTAGCATTAAAGTTATTTGAACTGGATCTGAGCAAATTTTCTAAACTTTTATTGATTTATTCAATAAATGTAAATTTTGTAAAATCTGAGCATCTGTATCAGAATTGAAAAATTAGGAAGAACTACATTTAGCAAGCATGTTTTTTAGAATAGTTGATGATTTATAGTCTAAGCTTATAATGAGCTATAGATGAATCAGCTTATAGTCTGATTTCAGACTGAAAAAGAAACCAGACAACTTGTGTTTTACTTGGTAATTAGTTTTTCAGAAATTCTTTCAAATCTTCAAAGATAAAGTAGGCATTGTGATCTTTGAGTTGTTACACAGTATAGAAAATTAGGAAGCTTCCCATTTCATCTTAATAAGGCCTTAAAACTGGTAATTAAAGACTTCACAAATCAATACTGAAGATCATTCACATTTCTCTAAACAAATACAAAATTATCACCTCAAATATTAGGTAATCAAGCTGGTAGTTTTAATTAGTTACAATAGACAATATTGCCAACCTTACGTTTAAACGATCAACAGAACAATGACTCAAAAGTTCAGTGGTAATATTTCTCAATTTCCATTATATAAATACTCTCATCATTGTCCATTCCATGATATATATGCAAATGTTTCTAACTTATAAAAGATTAATTGGTTGAGATTCTAAAAATGAATTTTCTCTTATATTGCTTTAGGTAATTCTGTAAAAATAAACTTTAGGGGAAAAGTTCATTGCTGAGACGGTAAAGAGTTCTACTTTCAAATGGAAAAAAAGTGCATTTTCTCACCACCCTTAACAAATAAAGGATTATATTTCTCACTGCCAGTTACGTGAAGATATTTTAAAGTATGAATAATTAAGTCAATTAAAAAACTACTTCCTTCCCAGTTTGACCACCAACCGCTTCCTTCATCTGTTTTGATGTTAAGTCAGTTTCTGACTGTTGAAAAGCAACAGAGGAAGAGAGTTCACTTGTATTTATTTTAGGAGAATGTGCCTCCTGGACTAAGAGCTATGTACCAATGTATCTTTGGTAGAAGGATATGACTTCAGGGCCACACAGTTTACATCAATGAAACAAGTATGACAGATAAAAGATTTTTTTTTTACCATTAGAATAAGAGTGTTTTAACAGAGAACATATGGACTACTATGTGATTTACTATCATAGAAAATATCTAGGGGGAGTTGAGAAATTGAACTGTGTCCTTTATCGTATCTATAAGAGAAATTAACTAATTTGTTTAATTAAAAATAAGCTGAACATGCTTAGAATATGATGGTAGTCCAAAGTGTTTCTTAGATATTTGATTAGTCAAATTATGATTATAGTTGGAATAAGATTACTAAAATGAAGTTGTTGTTTGTGTTAAACTAGGGGTTTGAAATTAGAAAACCAGTTAAATAATTCTTAGGATTTCAGCAAGTCTTATAAGTTACATTGCTGTTTAATCTCCTATCTATCAAATAAAAATAGCCACTTGAAGAAAATATAGAATGTCTATTCAACGGAATATACGTGTCCTTCAAAGAGTACTCACAGTCACGAAATACAGAACAAACTCCTCAGAATGACAAATAAAATGTGAGGCCTATGATCTAGACATATCAAAGCCTCCCCCCGCCACACACACACACTCACACACACACACCTGTCACACAGAACCACTGAAAGAATGTTTTATTCTAATTCATCATTTCATTTGTAAACATTGTTCCCATAATTTGAAAAACCGTTACTCTTCTAAATTTACCTTCTTGACTCCCACCTGTACTCCAAGAGAGTTTTAAATTCTACATATTCAAGGAAAATGCCCTTATCTTTCCAATAACTTAATCTTTGACTCACCTTTCCAAAAGAAATTTTCTAGTTATTATTTACAAGTTTCAGCTCCGTTGTTCTGAGTTACTTAAACACAATTTAATGCAAACAACATGGAGCCGAAATAAATTGTTGTTGACTCTATTTCCATCTTTTTTGACAAGGTGGTTTTCTTTTCCGCATTAGAAATTTTATAAGTTTTATATACGTTCATTGACATAACAATTTTTGCTCCTATTTGAGAATATGTAGTGATAATAATTAGATATGTACCTAAATATCAAGTCTTTGCCTGGAGACACTATTGCCTTGCTTCTTTGACAGTATGAGAGAACACATTTACATACACATTCCAAGCTCTTTGGAAGAAGACATAATCATTTTGTTTGAGAGTTAGTTATAATCCTCCAGCCCTTTAGTTTTGTGGGATTAATCAACAACTAGGATCATATATATATTTTGAAGACATTATCTGTTCTTCAAACAGACACTTTTTTCTGTATATGTGTCATTTTGTTTCTCATGACATGAGGAAAGGAACAACCTATTCAACTGCCAAGCACAAACCCCATTTCTAGCAAAGTGCTTTATATACAGTAGGCAATTAGGACTTACTTGATGAATGAAGAAGTGAATGAACAAACACATGCTGAGTCTTTGCTGTTTAGTATCTCTGACTTAACCTTTATATTAAATCAACAAATAGAGTATTATGTATTAAATACGTGCACAGCATATACAATTCCACTGACTTACATGATTGCACCCGAATAAAGTCTTCTTATTTAGAAAAGTACCAATTAAGGTATAATTAATTTTGCAGCAAAATGTCTGAAAGAAATATCAAAAGTATACATATATACTACTTAATATATATATATATAAAGTATACAATATTACATATTCACCTTTTTAAGCTATTATTATTAAATTTAATGATGGCATCAAAGTGTTAATGCACTTTGAAAGTCTTCAGAAAATGCAAAATTATTTCAAATGACAAGCTTCATAGATTAGAGTGTAAAGTAAAATTTTCCCCCAAATTTCACATAAATAAAAACAAAAACAAAAAGCCCTGAAGACTTTAATATCCCATTAAGAATGATAAGTATTTCAGAATCGAAATCTGATTAAAATATAAAAGCCAGAGATATTTTTTAAAAGAAACAATGCATCACTTTGAAAGTGCTAGGTAAATTAATAAGATTTTAAAACTTAGTGCAAAAATGCAATTCCTTCCTGCATGTCTTAGCCAGCAAAAAACAGTAATAAAATAAAATAAAATATTTTAAAGTAGAATGGTTTTTCACATGAATGCAAAACTATAATTTCATAAATCGAGATCATAGAGATAGTTTGGTATAAACTTCAGGAACTCATAGGCATGTCAAATGGTTAAAATTATTTTTATTATTATTCTGTCACTTTAATCTGTGGAACAGATGCTTTATATAATTATTATATTCATGTCTCAAAAATATCTTGCTCCAATCAAGATCTTAATTTATTTTACCCAATGAATTTCTGAAAACAATATCTTATTTGAAACATACCACATTTTGAGGAGCTTAACAAACTTGTATACTAGTTATGATCTAGGTCTTTTGTTAGCATCAGTGATAAATGAGTTAAAAATCGTGTTTTATGATCCATGTTGTTGCAGGTCAATGGGGAATAAAGAGAGCAAAATGTGTTCTAGCATATGCAGTGACAATGTTGTATACAGTTACATAAAAATTGGCTCAAACAACTTGACCATCATTTCCTTTGTCTCATATAATAAGATGCCCTTTTTTCTTTCAATTTTTATATCAAATATATTGATATCTGAAATAGCACAATATTACTATATTGTGAAGTACAATTTCATATTATATTCTATTAGAATTTTAATTAGCACATGACTTGGTCCTAAAAATTTAATACTCTAACACCCCAAAAATACAATTACATATTGCATTCTGTCACTTTGCATAAACAAATCAACATGAATAAGGAAAAGCTATATATAGTAGATCATCTCTGACTTGGGTCTCAAGTAATAATTCAGGGGAATAGCAAGCGGTGTGTGAGGAATTGCAAAGTTCACACACTGGATGATAAAATGTGAGCCTTCAATTGCCTTAAGTGGAGAATGAGAACATAGGCAAAGGCTAGTTAGTAGATATATCACATAAACCATGCTTAGACAGTGAGGTTTATGCTTTAGGTAATAGATATCATTGAACGCACAGAAAGTTAAATAATTTGTTAAATTTTAGAATTAGATCAACCTGCTGGAAGAGAGAAGAATGAAATTGAGTGGGTAGGAAAAGAGAGAAGGCACTGAAATCATTTGGGGATTATTTTAATTCCTATAAGCTATGGTAAAAGTCTACCTGTGGTTGATCAAAATAGGCATGCAGAGGAGAGACATATTAAGGTGTAACTGACATAATTATATTTTCAACAAACTTTTGCACTCCCCCTTTTTATAATGTTAATATGTTGTTCACTTATAATGGTTAGCTATGGGCTATATTTCTTGGATCCCCTTAGATACAGGGAGAGTTCTGGGACAGTGCAATGTAAATGAAAGTTATTCTAGTACATTTGCTGGCTGCTAGATGCGTATAGAATTAAGGAGTCAACAGTTTCATGGAAAATCAAGTCAGAAAGTGCCTGAAGATCTGAATCAGCATATATGGGAGTCTTTGGTCAAGCAGGTGTTTCCTTTTCCTTTTCTCTTTCTTTTTTTTCTTTTCTACATAAAATACCTTATCCTAAATAATACATGGAGAACACACTAGAATGAACCTTGTGCTATTAGACTAATTTGGGTTTGTCACTGTGTACTTGAGAGTTTTTAGTACATACAGAGAAAAGTAGAAAAATATAGAAGTGAAAATCTGTTTATATTTTTGCAACCCACAGCCCTGACCACAAACAAAATCCGAAAGCACCAAACCCCAATAAGAGTGAGCATACTTAAAACTTGAATCTTGATTTCCAAATGCCATTATTAGATTCAAGTTAAATATTTTTGGCAGGAATATCACAGAAGAATGTTCTGGTTTTCTCATTGCATCTCATGAGGCAGTACCCAGTGCAATTTCGTTCAACTACTTCTGATATTAATTCTGATCACTTGAATAAGATGCTGCTTGGAGAAGTACTCCAAAGGCTCCTTGGAAAAATGGCTGATTTCAGGGGTGGTGAAAGAATATCTTTTTGCTGAATATTCTGTTGTTAGAAAGTGCTGAAAGAGTAATGGGAACATGTCAAAAAGACAAAAAAAAAAAAGGGATCCTGTTGGTTAAAACTGGGACAATGTGAATGTCAATGTAGATTTTAGTAGTAAAAGATTATAACCTATTTAATAAAACCGATTCATGTGTCCCTATTGATATAAATAAACTGAAAGAAGATACGAATAAATGGGCAGGCTAGAGAGGGATTTTCCATGGAAAAATGACAACTAACAATTTTCAAGTAATGAAGAATTAGAAAATTATTTTGCCACCATTATATTTATATTAATTCAGGCAAGAAATATCATAGCTACTGATAATATAATATTTGGATGAGGAATGATAGTTACATTGCCTCAAAGCATCCTCTCATAAAGTATTATTAGTGATGAAAGGAAAAAAAAGGATATCTCTGCAGGTCTGCAGGGGAGAAACAGCACCTTTTTCAAGTGATCAAAGTTAATCTTACAAGTAGTGGGACAAATCTGCACCAGCTACTATTTCATGGGGTGCAATAAGAAGAGCAGAATGTTTTTCTGTGATAGTCTTGACAGGACTATACAATTTGAAAGCATAGGAAATACCAAATACACTCAAATGGAAAAATAAATCATAAAATACCTGGACTGTAAATGTTCAAGATGTCATGGACACAGAAGTCAAAGACTAAGAATATGTACCAGATTGAAAGAGACTAAACTCAATGAAATGGGTGTTCCTGGAATGGATCCTTTTGTTATAAAGGACATTATCGAGATAACTGTCAAAACTTCAGCACAGGCTGAGAATTATATGGTATTAATGTACCACTGAGAATTTTCTGGTTTTTATGGTTGCAGTATGGAAATATGGCAATGTGTCATTGTTTATAGGCAATACATGCTATCATGTTTAGGGACAATGGGGAATCACGTCGACAAGAATCTCTCAAAAAAGATTATGGCATGACTCTTGCAATAGACCTGTATATTTACTTTTCTCAACTTGAAATAAAATGTTTAGTCATATCTGCAGCAGAGAATGACATTTAGCATATACACACACTTTTGAATACATATTCTATTATATAAAGATAACTATTCATGAAAAACGTTTTTCTTTTTATGATTACAGGACATATTTTCAGAGTTTTGTTGGCTTTAGGCAATCTTATTTGGAAACTTCATTATGTTAATCATATTAAAGTATCACCCAACCATATTAAATCAGATTTAAATTTGACTGTATCATAGGAAGTTGAGTTATATTGGGTTTTACTGATGGTAGGCATGGTAATAGATGTCTTGTGGAAAATAAGTTAGTTACTAAGAATTTTTATTATTTTACAGCTATGATTCATAATTTGGAAGACAATTATAATTATAATCCATTGAACGTATCTAGTCTCTAGTCATTGTATATTTGCTGATTTAGAATATTTTATTATGTGAGACAACACAATATAGCTAATGAAGCAAATAGTAAAAATGTACCTTATTAAAAGGATTAACCTATATCAGATTGTTGGGTATCCATTGAACTAAATAATCTGGAATATTTTCAAAATGTTATTATTAAGTTTCACAGTTAGCATTTCACTATTTTACAGAATGATTTCAAAAATTTTAAAATACTGGATAGTTTGTAAATTAATATTTATCTTATCATTTTTATTATTTCGAAATTTTACAGTTCAGGCTGAGACAGTTTGCTTTACTGGACCATTACAATATTTTTAATACAATGATACTATGTATCAATGTACAATTTAGTCAGCTAGAGAAAAATTGCTTTTAAGCAGTTTAAGGAGGGCATAATTTGTCTTATATGCCTGCATTTTCAAAAACTACTGTATAAAACAAAGAAGCTTTTATATATCATTATTTCTGAGTTCCCATTGAGCAAAGGAGGAGTCACAAAAAGCAAGTGCCTAAAGCTGATCTTGTTGATTGAACAACTTTGTTTCATTTCCTGGATTTTCTGAAAATATGTTTCATCTGTAGATTTTACAGATTAGGCCATTTAAAAGCAATAAATGAGTTTCTTTTTATATTTGGAATCAATTCTGTTAAGCTTCAGTGTTCTATCTCTATCTACCTCCTGCACTCCATTTCCTAAATAACCTCCCTGTTCATTAGCAATACTTTGCAAATACTGAAGCCAATGAAGTGCACTCATATAATTTGTGTTCAAATGGTAAAAATGACCTCAAAGATACAGAGTTATTTTGTGGTTCTTCCACCTTTGAAGTCATTATTGCTTAATTTTTCATTCTGCCTGAATGCCACAGAAACATTAGTAGTGCATTCATGAATTACTAATGTGGTGCTTAGAGGTGAAATGTAAAGACCTCATCTAACTCTGAATATCTGCATATACATTGCAGATAATTAAGTGGCTGATAGGCAATAGTCCCCCTCTCCCTGCTGTTGGGATCTTGAAAAACGACAGGATATTTAATACAATATATTTCTCAGCATTAACTCCACGTTAAGAATGTCCAGGTATGCATATTTCATGGTGCATGAAACTTCATTGGTGATACTGCTGTTTTGTTGTTTACCTTAAGGCAAGATAAATTAGTCACATCTTTAGATAAGACCTACAAGCAGTAGGCATAAGTGGAATTCTTTGTTTTGCTTTGCTCTAGTAAGTTTAACAGTCTCTTTTGATCAATATGAGTTGGTAACATTTGTGTAAGAACTAACTAGAGAACCCACCTGTCCATAATATTTATTTTATAAAATAATTAGCAATCTGTGAAACTTAAAAGCACTAAGCAGGCTGGAACACTGTTTTGTTTTAAAACTAGCATGTGTCTTTTCTTAATTAGATATTGTTTGCTTACTCTAGGTCATTTGCTTGAATCTTTCAAAACAGTAGCACTGAATATTTATTTTAATGTTTCAAAGTTTACAATGTATTTACAAATGCATTATCTCATTTAATACAACAAGTCTGTAAGCTTATTAACTGATCTCTAGATTTTCAGCTATAAAACACTGTAATTTAGAACCAAATGAGACAAGCAGAATTTGTCTTTTTTCTCATTTACTTATGCATGTTTTATACAATTCTAACTCAAACAGAAATTAAATCATGTATGGAATCTGAAATAGAAGATAATAATTATTTTCCTGTACTTGATCCTACTTTGCCAATTGCATGCCTGTAGATGGGAAAAATTCTTCCTTTCATGCTAAATAAAAGGATAACGTAGACTTGCTTTATAGTTTTGTCATTTCATAATAATCCCAGTTTGTGTTTGTTTTAAGTCTTCTCTGAAATGTCAGATTTCACTCGACAGACGTCTACTGAGCTGTTATCTTAAGTCAGTTCAAGGGAATCAAAAGCTGAGTCGGAGAGTATATTCTTTTTCTTTTCTATTACAGGGTACTTTTTGAAACATGGTAACTTAATGATAAATGAGAATCAGGGCTCCAGGATCTTACAGTAAGCTTGACATTTTTAAGAATTGTTGATGGATAGAATTATATGTGTTCTTCATAATTTTGAAGAAATGGACTCTACAGCCTACCACGAAACTCATGCTCTCCAAAATGTTGGCGAGGATTTTAGGAAAAATACTGGTTTTGAACTAATAGCTAGGGTTGGATAAAACTTCATGTTGAATAAGATATGAGGTACAACTTGGACAAAGATAGCATACTTGTTATGCTGCAAGTGGCTCCACTTCTAGCAAAAGTAGGATGGAAGCTATTGCCATAATACTCAGTAGAATAGCTTCTCAACACTTATACTGATAACTTGATATTTCCCTAATAATAAATCTGAATTCCTCACGTTGTAATTTAAACCTGTGCCTTGCCTCAGCAGATTGAAAACAAAATAGATGAAAGCAAAACCAGTTAAATACATACATGCCATCATCCCCACCACCACCTATATCAACACCAACCACAAAACAAAAAGAAAGGTGTGCTTCTTTTTAAAGATACTTTATTTAAGACAGGAAGTTTTATTTTCTTTTTTCTCATTAGATTTTAAGACTTTAAGTTTTGGAAGAATTTTCTTATTAGTCTGTGAAAATGTTCCCTATCTCTGATACACTTATTTTCCTACCTTCCCTGTGGCTAGTGGATAAGCAACTGGCCTTGGATATTCCAATCAGAAGAATCCAGGCCATGGTTTGACTCAGAAGCTGGTGAACAAAAGAGAAGAAAAAAGGGTGGGGAGCAGGTAGAGTTAGAAAAAGTTCCATTAAGTTCTGTCAGTCTGTAAGTCTTGGACTGATAGTGGTTGTTATGAAAGCAAGAAACATAGGTCAATACCTGACAGGGAAGTGGCAGCAGTGCAGGAGGAAATAGTGCTTGAAGCAAATTCAAGCTCTTGGCACAGAAAAGCCAATAATGCAAACTATGGAGTACAGTGCACAGTGGCTGTGGGAGACGTTTTCCCCCTTTTTGGCAAGATTTTGGGCATTAAGTCTAGCAAGTTAGCTTTAGTGTAATTCATCAGCTTTGCCTGTAACACTCTCAGTTGCCCAAAGTTATTTCAAAACAAAAACAAAAGCATATTCATATAATCTTTGACCATAGAATCAAATTATAAAGCTTGCTACTGATTCATTTTTTCTCCTGCGAACTTTGTCAGTTTTCTCTATAGTTTATGTAATACATAAGGTTCAAATCACCCCTAACAGTATGCAGAAAATAGTAGCTCCTTATGTTAATTTGGTAGTTTCTATATAATCAGAGTGCAGTATCATCTAAACTCTCAACTTCTAAAACTGAATGTAGGAAAAAGTAAAATTAAAAAAAAAAGATCATATTAAGACTATTTGAAATCATGTGAAGTTTCCTCAGGCTACCCTTCTATTACTATAATTCTTTATGGTTGAAACTTTATTTTAATATAATTAAAGATTTAACAAGCTCAAAGTAAATTTTTTGTACATTTTGCTGCACAGAAGGCAGTAATGTATATTTTTTGTTGTTTTCTGAACTTATAAAAGGGAAAATTATTTTGAGTGCCCTTTTTCCTTTCACACTTTAATACTTCCCACTTGGTCAAAAATTCATGATCCCCTTTTCATTGTGTGATGGTCATATACTTTCAAAGTTGTGAGAACCAAAAAGAGAGTGATTGTTTCACACTGCCAGCAACCTTGGATGACATGTGTTCTATAGCCATTAAATATCAATTCAGAAAAAAAATTGCTATGACAAAGATATTCTGACAGTCCTTGATAGCCATTCAGTACTAAATTCATGGATTTTAGGTGCCTTCCCTACTGCTGCAAAACCTAACAGGAGGTATAGTAGCTGAATGAGGTTGTATTCTTATAAGAATATGAAGGGTTATAACTGGAATATCTGTTAATAATGAGCTAGAGCTTAATGCCATGTCACTAGGAGCTCATACACATACTGTTTTATGTATAGGAAAACACATTAATTTTTACTTGATATTTATCTAATCGCCTATCTACCTACTACCTACCTACTTCATCAATGCTTTGTAGTTTTGATTGGGAAGATTACTTCTTGATAAGGTAATTTCAAGTTATGATACTCTCTTAAATCCATTCAGACCAACTATATTAATATTCTATTACGGGTATCATTCTTTCTGAATATCGGCTATTTCCTCATAGGGAAGGAGAAATATGGAGTCATGAATTCTTCATTTTGGAAGGAATAGTTCCAAGAAGAGTAAGGAACTAATAATAAAGCCCTTCCAGTACATAAGGTAAAATACGTTATATCGTTATTATCTCCATACCCCATCTCCGCTCAGTTATAATAGGTCACCACTTTCTGTTACTCTCACTTATTTATCTGCAAGAAAACACTTAGGAGATATTGAAATCCTTACACCAGCCTCTCCACCACCCAAAGACAGGCTCTTCAATAATTATCTTCAATAATAACCCAGAAAACTAATCATGTCTTTCTGCTATACCTACCATACTAAGAACCAGATAGCAGGCTAACACGGACTTCTTCACCAGTTCTCAAGATAGAGTTAAGTCTAATTCTAATAAGTCTATGATATCACCAGTAGAGATGTGCTTCTCTGAATAAACTTTAATGAACAAAAATGGCTCTAGCAATAATTTCAAGGAACAAAACCTTAAGAATTGGCTTTCTAAATTGGCTCTGAGTTAGACTTAGGTTTTAATGGCCTTTTAAAAGTACTTTTCTTGCCCTCAATATTTCAGCAAAAATCACAAACTGTAGACTTACAGCATGTCATATACAGTGTTATGAAATTCCACACAGAGTATTGCTTCTGAACAAAGAACTCATTTTACAAAAAGTGGAAGTGCAGCTATTGACTCATGTTCATGGAAGTGACTAGTTGTTAAAAATTGCCCATCACTCTAAAGCAGCCTGATAGAAGTACAAAGTGACTTTTAAAATATTTATTTATAGCAGCAGCTAAATTACTCTAAATCATCCAAAGAATTAGCATCAAAATCCCACTACTGAAATGAAGATTATAATATTTACATGGAAATACAAATGACCAAATTAGCTAAAATGATTGTGATGAGAAGTAAGCTAAAAGACTAATACAGCAACTTACCAAGACTTACTTTACAGTTACAACAATTAAAACCATAGGACATTGGTTAGACTATCAGAACAGAAGCAAAAACCAGATTGACATACACATATACACATAGAAATTCTGATTTATGGCAAAGGAAGCTCTATATTATAATGAAAACTATTACTAGGTAAATTGGATTTTTATTAAAAGATAAACTTAGTTATAAATAATAAGCAAATACAAGTGGATCAAGGGTCTAGCTATGAAAATTAAAACAGTAAGTATTCTAGAGTTCAAGATCCATCTTTATCATGTACCAAGTTAGAAGGTATCACTTTCATCCCTACAACAAGAAAAAATTGAAGAAACTTAAAATTAGCCATTTCTTGGACTCATCAGAGAACTGAGGTTTCAAGGCAAAAATGACACCCCAAATCTGAAGAGGCAGAAGAATCCAGACAATCACATCTCTGGTCTGCTTACCAAAGCAGAATTTACCAGAGTCATAAATTGGTAAGAACACTCAAATGGTAATTTTGACAAATAATGGAGGCTGAGTGTAGACTAGAATAAGAGTGAGGATTTTCAGATTCAGTGAGACCCCACATTTTGTGTTTCATTTTGGGTTTTCCTCTCAGGACCCTCACCAGGTTCTCATGGTGAAGAGTGAGAAAGCCCTCCTTATGGTTCTGGCAGACATAGGAGAACTGAAACCATTATGACATGCTTGGAGAATTCTCCACAAAAAGACCTATTCTACAGTGGAAGAAACTTCACCAGCGGTTTACCCCACCTCAGGGAAAGGCATTTCTCTCACTCTAGCAACCTCTAACATTCTTTCTCTCCTAACAAATTAAAAACAAAAACAAAAACAAAAACAAAAACTTTTACACTAACAGCCTATTTAATTCAGTGTTTATCACCCAATACATCAAGTCTGGGTTTTGATGAAGTTACAAAACATGCTCAAATGCAAGCAAAAATTCTAAACAGAAAAAGTAAGCATACAAATGAGGCTCAGATATGGCATAAGTGTCAGAATTTGCAGACAGAGAAGATAAAATAATATGTTAAAAGATATAATAAAATAGATAACTTGGCATAACAAATTGGTAATATAAGCAGAGGGATTGAAACTCAAAATCATCAAAGAGGAATGTTAGAAAAAATTATAACAGAAATGAAGAATATCTTTGATGGGCTCATCAACAGACTAGACACAGCTATAAAAAAAATCAGTGATTTTGAAATTGGTCAATAGAAACTTTCTAAACTGAAATTCAAAGAGAAAAAAAATGACAAAAACATAATACCAATATCTGGAGAACTGAGTGATAAATACAAAAAGTGTAATATATACATAATTGAAATAACAGAAGGAGAAAGAGTGGAACAAAAGAAATATTTGAAATAATAATTACCTAAAAATTTCCAAAATTAATGACAGCCATCAAACCCAGATATGGGTAGCTCAGAGAACACTAAGAAGGATCAACATCAGAAAATGTGCATCTAGTTATATCATAACCAAACTGCACAATAAGAAAAAGTAAATCTTGAAAGAAGCTGGGGAAGGTAGAGTATCCTACCCACAGAGGAATAACATTAGAAATTACAGCACACATCATCAGAAACCAGACAAGTAAAAGGAGAGTGAAGTGAAGTATTAAAATGGAAAAGAAATTAAAACCACCAATTAAAACTCTATATCCAGTGAAATTCTTCAAAAGTGAAAAGGAAAGAAACACTTTTGCAGAAAAAAAAATCTGAGTGAATTCATTACTAGCAGACATTTCTTACAAGAAATGTTAAAAGAAGGCCCTTCAAAGAGAAAGAAAATTATGTAGTTCAGAAACACAGATCTACAAAAAGAAAAGAACACCCACAAGGGTATAACTGAAGGGAAAGTAAAATCTTTTGTATTATCTCTTCTCAATTGACCTAAAAGATAGCTTTTTAAAAATTATAGTATCAACATGGGGTGATTATAGCACAAGAATAAGTGAAATTAATAAAGCAACTACATAATGGGCAAGGGAGAGGAACTGGGCATTCTCAGTTATAAGGTGTAACACTTAAAGTGTTATAGGGTTATTTGAAGTTCGACTTGGATTAGTTACATACATGTGTTGCAAACTGTAGGGCAACCACTAAAACAATTTAATGAGCAGATTAGAGGTGGGGAAGAAAGAAACAAAGAAAAAGTACATCAAATAGAACACATAATAGATATTAATTTAATGATGTATATAACATTTTAAATGTAAACAGTCTAAACTGACTATAAGACGTAGATTAACAGATTGTATTAAAACTTTTTGTTTTCTATAAGAAACTCACATTAAATGTAAAAACTCAGAAAGATTATAATAAAAGGAAGGGGACAGATACATTAATAAACAATAGAAAAAGAAAGCTATAATACTTATATGAATTTCAAGAACAAGAAAAATTATCAGAGATAATGAGGGGTATTACATAATGATAAAATAGTCAATAATCAAGAAGACAAAACGATTCTAAACATGTATGCACCTAACAATAGTGTACCAGATGAGGCAAAAGTGATAGAATTGCAAAAGTAAACAAACAAATCTACTCACAGTTGAAAACTTCAATATTTTCTTTCAGTAGCTGATGGATCAATCAGACAGAACATCAGTAAGAATATAGTTGACTTGAACAGGATTATTTATCAGCTTGATTTGACATTTATAGAATGCTCCATCAACAAAACTAGCAAATACATTCTCTCAAGGTGACGTGAAACATTTCACCAAGTTAGACCACATCCTTCACCTTAAAACATAAATTTAAAATAGCAGAAATCACACAAAGTATATCCTCAGACGACAATGAAATTATAGGGGTCAATAAAAAATATAAAAATCCCAAATATGTGTTGATCGAGAAATTTATTTCTGAATAATATATAGGTCAAAGAAGTTTCAGTAGAAACTCAAAAAAGTAAAAATAAAAACATTTTGAAGTAAATGAAAATTAAAATACAACTCACCAAAATTTGTGGGATATACTGAAATCAGGACTTAGAGGGAAATTCACAGAATTCATTGTGTATTTCAGAAATCAAAATTTCTAAAATCAATAAAAGCTTCTGCATTAAGAAACTAGGAAAAGAAAAGCAAGTTAAGCTTAAAGTAAATGGAAGAAAATAAATAACAGAAAAATTAAAGCAGAAATCAGTGAAACTGACAACAGGAAAACAATAGAAAAAAATTTTAAAACCCCAAACTGGTACTTTGGAAAGGTATGTATAAAAAAGGAATGATAAATCTCTACAAGAAGAAAAGGAAGGGAAAAGTCACCATTTACTAAGTTTCAAGCAGGAAAGAAAATAATTTTTCTTTTTAAAAAAATTTCACACTGACCACAGTGGAGAGAATGGATTGGAGATGGGCAAGAACAAAAGTAGGAAGAGAGATGAAAAACTATTGGAATGCCCCAGTGAGAAATAAAAATTGTTTGCACCAAAATCTTAGAAGTGATGGAAGGGCCAGATAAATTTAGTATATAACCTGGGTACTGTAGAATAGACAACCACTTGATGATTACTTGGACACAGACGGTGAAAGAAAAATTCAAGCCAAAAATGACTTCTAGGCTTTGGCTGAGAACTGGGTAGATCCTGGAGGTGCTGTTAACTAGGGTATGACAACCTGGTGAAAAGTAGAAACTATATTCTGGATCTATTCTGTACCTAGATCTCTCTCTAGGTACAGTTAGCAACTAGTCAGGTGGTTAAGTGTTATAAGTTTATTGGTGAAATGAGGCTGTAGGTATAAATTTAATATAGAGATGACATTTAAAGCCATGCTACAAGATGTATTCAGAGAAATAAAAAGAGAAAGAGAGTAAGAAACAAAACAAGAGGCTTCCAAGACCAAACCTTCAGTCTTCCAAAATATGTAGCATGAGCAAAGGAGCATGAGTCAGTACAGGGCCTCACTTCTGAGAATTCTAGAATCTAGTAATAATGAATTCCTCAGGGCACTCAGAATATATGCTAAAATTTCAGAATTTTATAAATTTACCACTAAATTCCTACCTAGGATAACTTTCCCACCCCTCAGCCCAATAAAAAAATATTCATTATTCAATGCTCATGAGGTCTATTCCTTTATAACTAAAATTTTTCCTGAATTCTCTCTCCTCATTAAAGAATATTTGACTATACATTTTTTTATTGTTTTTAAATCTTTTTCAAATTTATTTTCAGTTTTTACTTGAACCCTATGAAAACTTTTTTATTCTTCTCCTAGTACTAGGTACGAGGCACAATCAGTGCTATATAACACATACTTTATATATATATATATATAGCTGATTAAATTAATGCTTATCCCCTTTTTCCTCTTGAAGAAAAAGCACACACATTGATAATAAAATCTTATCTCTATCTAAGACAGAATTAAATAGATACAGAATAGTTCAAAAGTATTTCCATAAAATGGTTATTTTTCTTGGAAACAAAGCATATGGGTTTGGTTTTGAATATGGCCTGTGCAAGTTAAATTAGCATGCCTTGAAGTCATTTTCTTGTTGCTATAATTTGTCTTATTGTATAAACCATCAGAGTTCTCAGAAAAGAAAGCACATTCTTTGATCAACACATTACTTTGACAGCTTTCTTTATAGTAATTTTAATTTGTGTTATTATGACATTTATCTATAGTTTCACTTTTGGAGGGAAGGGATTATTGCATGCTTGTTATTTTATATATAAAAGGAGGAAGATTATGGTCTAAGAGGAGCAGGGCAAAAATTCAAATGTATTGATCTAATTACATTTAATCCTGGATTTGCTATCAAGAATGAGGTCTGTTATTCATTGTGATCAAGTCAATTAACTCTTTCCAGAAATAAATTCCTGTTTATCAGAAGTTGAAGCCTCTACAGAAACTAATCCTATGACCTAAGAAAGGTTATTGATCCAAACCTGAATAATACACTCTGTTTTAAACCACAGGTTACAGGTCTTTGGCCTTAAATAACTTCTCAACTGACCTCTATTTTGTGCTGTTTTACTGAGTTCAGACTTCCCAACGAATCTCTGTATATATCACAGAGAAAACAAAATGAACTATGAACAGCGTGATTCTGTCATGTTCTTTTTAATCTTGTTAACAAGTTTGTAGATCAAATCTCTAAAACTTCTTAACTTGAGAAAATCAAGCCTGCTGGGGAATTACTGTACAACGACCAGGTGTATTTAACAAGGTACAAAAGTAAAGGTCTCTTTGGAAAGAAGAAAAATGAAGGAAAGAACAAGCTCAAAAATGCCAAATGATAATCTAGCGAGTAGTTGTGAATGTGAGAGAAACTAAAATTTTGAGAATTATGCCTAAAAGACTTAGATGGCTTAAAAACATTGGTTTGGGAAATTAATTATATAAATGTATTAGTAAAAATCTCCTATAACACTTCTGTAATGGTTCTCCCAACTGTACTTAAAGTTTAAGATTTAGTTTTAGACATATTAGGTTATTTATGTTGTATGGACCATTTGAAGGGACAACGCAAAGTACAAATTAGAGTTGCCTTTCTCTGAACATAAATTTTTCAATAATATCATCTCCCCACAGTATCCAGCATATATAGATAGAATGAATATTACTTGCTAGATTTTTTTGCTAGCTGTCATGATTCTGTATAATCTGTTAATATATCCTTAGGGCTTATAAACATAATCATTAGAATTTTTACAGTAGAATATCAACATAGAATCAAGGGAGAATGAGTTAATATGTTACCATGAGGGTTGTTATTTATTTTCTAAACAAAGAATTTTCTTTTAAGGTATTTTTTTATACAAAGACTTCCTATCTGTCAATCATATCTACCCCTACTGAATACCTTGCTGTCCTCTTATTTTATTTTATTCTAGAGATTTGTGGGTAAATTTAGTAGAGAAGGAAAACACACGTTTGCCTAAAACTATACAGTATTGTTGGACTGCAAATGTCTTACACAAAAGTAATCAACATTTTAGTGGCACTATTCATACCTACTAATAATTTTTTACCAAGCCATAGCTACAAATGTTTACATTATTTTACAATAAATAGTATTTTGACAAATGATCCTTTGGTTACTGCTCTGCACTTTCCTTAATTTGGAGCCCATATCATTACTGCTTTATTGCAATTATATATTATTTAAATTCATCCTATTTTTAAATATGTTGTTAAATCTTATTAGCAATTCACCTTATCATTTATTAAATTATTAAAAATAAATGAAACTAAGAGGTGATTTTGCATCTCCTTGAGTATCCAGTGTTCTCACTCTATTCAACATTTAAGTATGACTGAATTATTATGCTGTACACCAGAAATTGACACAACCTTGTAAACTGACTATACTTCAATAAGAAAAATTATTTAAAAAGATTAAGCTTTTAAAGCATCTTCAGAATATATATAATATGTATATACTATATATAATATATATTGATATTTATATATTACATATATATGTAACAGCAAAATGAAATGACTCCTCTAATAAAGATTTCCAGGGAAACAGAGAAGAAAATTCACATTATGGACAACACAAAAGCTTAATGCAAACTCTTATTCAAAGGTTCATATTTCTAACAATGCATCTTGCTCTTTCTCTTAAGAAGATACAGACTACTTTTTTATTAATCAGAGTTTTAAGTTCAACTCACCCTTTCTTCAAAGCAAAAGCCTTACATTGGCTAAGCATGCCATTTAAACACCAATTTTATTGGTATTGAAGCATACCTCATACATGAACATTTTCCTCCCTGCCCACAACCAGCCCCCTAATTATCTAGTAAGTTAGAACCTGGAGGGAATGTTAACGCAAAGAGAATGAGATTTCTATTTTTCTACATGCTATATACATTCAGCATATATTTACTGAATACTTACTATGTGACTCAAACAATTCTAAGTATTGAATATCCAGTGGCAAAAATGACAAAGTATTATTCAAAGTCTAAAAGAATAAAAGTAACCTAGTTGAAACATATTTGTGCCATAAAACTATATTGATATTAGTAATTCACAGAATGTTGCTTTCTGGGCTACCAAGGAAAAATTAACCATGGTAAATTATATTTCATATTAGCTTATACAAAGAAATGTTTAATACTCTACCCTTTACAGAAGAGAGTTACCTTTGCAAAAATTAATTTTAATGAATTTAGTGAAAGAAATATATTTAAAGGGATGTGAAAGTGTACTTTTCCCTAATTGGTAAATATGCTATGACAGAAGGACGCTGAGCTGCTATTACTATAGCAGAAATAAGAAATCATTAGGAAAAAAAAAGGTATCTGAGAATGGTGCAGTAAACTTTCTATTCTATTATAATGGAAATAACTAATTATCAGAAATGTATTTTGATGAAGCCTTTCTTCTTTTCCTCCCTGAAAACAATTCAACAATGTAGGAAGTTGTCATAGTAAGAGGTTAAGAAAAATCTGCGTGAAACAGAGAACTTGACACTTAGATATCATTTTTAACTTTATACAGATTTCTTTTTCTTAAAGAACTCAATTAATTTGTTGGTCACTGAATAAGCAGATCCTGAACAAGATAACTTATTAAATTTTTCTAGACTTTCTCTGTTGCTAGAGTGCTTCTAATGGTCTAAATAATTCATGCTGTCCAGTGTATTTCTTCTATTTCTCTTCCTAGTCCATTTCTTATTTTAATCTATTAATATTTAAATGCAGAAGCAGACTCATTTGAGATCAATGACTAATTTAAATTCTATGAATTACAAATATTTTATTTAACAAGGGAAAAAATATAGGATTAGTTATAGAAAACTACAAATGTAAGAACTACTCTGAAATGAATGGGTTTTTTATGCATCTAAATGCCATCTGTCAAGAAATATGGTTCTGTATTAATACTTTATGTTGGTCATTGCAACTTATGTAATAAAATTACTAAAAGAAAGAACATATATGTAAAATGAACAAAGCAAAAAGTTTTATTAGGTACTCTGAATATTAAAAAATACCCTTAAGTTTATACATTAAAATCTATTAAATAAAATGCAAAATAAAAAGTTGTAGCTTTGGGAATTTTTCAGGAATTGTAATAAATAAGCAAAGCGATATTTCTTATGTTGACAATATTATGGATTAAAAATAATTTATCAAACAGCTTTTTCTTATAGTTCCAAAAATACTGAATGCATTTTAAAAATATATTCCAAGGCAATCAAGAGTATTTACTCATTTTGCATAGTATTTCTTTTTGAAAGATCATAGATCTTTTAAATCAACTTTAAAATTTTATAATAGTTTCAGATTTAGAGAATAAGTTGCAAGTATGACACAGTGTTCCATATAACCCACATCTCATTTCCCCTAATGTGAGCATGTTACATTTGTATAGTTACTTGTCACAATTAATGAACAAATATTGATACATTATTATTGACTAAATCCATACTGTATTTAGATTTCCATAATTTTTACTTGATGTCCTTGTGTCTGTCCCAGGATCACATTCAGGACATGGCATTACATTTAGTCATCATTTCTTTTTAGGTTCCTCTTAGCTATGACAGAGAGCTTTCTTAATTATAGTAACTGAATTTAGTTTCTAAAATAATTGGTTTTATACATTTAAACTAGAAATTTAAAAAGATTGCTTTGGTAAGTAATGTGAACTGATTGCCTGAATAACAGTAGTGACAAAAACAAAACAAAAATCTTTTCTCTTGTTTTTGTCACCTAGAAATTATAAACCAACCTATTTTGTTTGTGTTTAATCTAAATACAACATAAATACAAATAATAGTGCCAGAAAATTTTAGCTATTTACTGAAAATCTTTGTTCACATCTTTCTGGCACAACCAAACAAAATTTCTATCATCTCTTAGAGTTGAGGTAAAAGAAAAACTCTGAAAGTATCTCCAGTGTAGGAGAGGAGTTATCTATCCCCATGAAGTGGGACTGCATTCCTGGGAGGTTTTCTCCACCCTGCAGTTTAGGGATTTTTATGGAGGCTTCATTACGGATACATGATTGATTACTGACTTAATTTCTAGCCCCTGTTAGAGGATAAAGTATGGGGCTGAAAATTCTAGTTTCCAATCATGGCTTGGTCTTTCTAGTGACCAGTCCCCATCCTGAAGCCAACCAGGTGCCTTCCAAGATACACTTTAACAGAACAAATGACACTACTATCACCAAAGGGATTTAGGAGCTCTGTGTCAGGAACCAGGGGCAAAGACCAAATAAACATTTATTTTTATGTCACATTCTACCACTGGTTTCTGGTCACGGACTAGTTACAGCAAAACTATCATAAAAGTAAAAAGATACTGGCACATTACTAAAATCCAATTCAGTCATTAATAATTAGTCTAGTCCATCATATCATATAAAAGGCATCTCCTAGGGCAAGACCACTCAATTTTACAGGCTTCTATTTGATCTTGTCAGATTCTAAAAGTAGGATGGTCTCAGCAACATATGGCTTCACCTTTTCAGGAATCTGGTATAATTAAGCTCTAAGATGAAAGCTCTTCTGAAGCCTCTTTTGAGGTGCTAACATTAGACTTTGCTTATTATACAACCCATTTATTCATTCCTTTGTCCCCAGCTACTCTTTCTTCTTCCCTCCATTAACAGTTAAACTTTTCCACCTTTAGGAAAAACATTCAGTTAGGCCACTGTGTTGGTCTAGATTTCAGGCAGCCATACTGATCCAGCAAGTATCCCCGCTTGAGTCCACTCCCGTTCACGCAGGGTAGGTTACACAGGTGTACAACTGGTGGGATATCTTCACTGCCAGGCAATAATACTAAATTCACTGTTAACTCTAATTTTGTCAAATGTGGCAAAGGCACAATTTGCCCCATCAGGTCCTTAGGAATTCTGACATAAAATTTAAAAATATAGTCACAGTTTCTTGTTTAGAAATCATCCCTGCTTCCAGTACTATCGTTGCAGCCCTGATTCTGATTTCTGCATCAAGCAGTGAAAAAAAAGTTAAGGTGATGTGAGGAAGGAAGAAAAAGTATAGTCTTTATACCAGCATCCCCCCAACTCTTGGCAAGACCTGCATAGTTATACCAGCATCCTCCCCCAGATTCACTAGAAAAACAGAGAAATCTATCCATTGTGGACCCTCCCTTACTCTCTTCCATGTTGAATGGGAGCACACCCTTATGAAGGCGTGTAAGCCAGTCCTTCATGGCCATCTCCCCCTGTTTTACACAGTCAGTGTTTTAATTACCCATTCTAATTCTCTATCAAACTATTTATCTAAGGAGGGTATCTCTCTGCCCACTGATGGGCATTATGAGCTGTAAAATATGTTCCTCGGTCTGAATCAATGATGGCTGGCCATCCAAATTAGCACAGAAAATTCCATTCTAGTTCTCTTATAGTACTATGAGCACCACTCTGAGCACCACTCCTTAAGCAAAGCTCAGCCCCAAGTTAGTGTGTATTCTTGTCAAGAACTGTTTATAGTCCCCTATGCTACCAGCATCAGTCCCACTTGCCAGCTATGTTCAGGGTCTTTCCCACAGGAAATCTGTCACATAGCCATCTGCAATCTCTGTCTCTTTTGCTGAGAGACAAACAGTTCTTACTGGTATTTTTGTGCCTCAGAAGGTGTGGCACAAGAAGAATGTGTCTATTCAGCCCATCTCTGCATTGCTGCAGTACCTCTAAGCTCAGTCATTTCATGGGAACTAGGTGGCCACATTTAAGTGAGCCCATGGTGATATCTGCTGGTCAATGCCAATCACTTTCTGAGCCTGGAAGGGACTTATTCCAATGAGTATCAGCGTGTCTTACATTACTGCACCCCTTACATTTCCATAGGGCTATGCCCCACACAGGCATTCCATTAACAGACCAGCTTCCAATTCCTTTTCTATTTGATAATATGGCCCGGCAATTTGCCACTGCCAAAAAGTGAGTAAAAACCCAAACAAGGGGGCTTTTACCATTTTCAAATTCCTTCATCACTGCTAGGATCACAGCATGCATTTCAGCCCACCAAGCTGATTTCTTTCCTTCTTTGTTCAGAATGGCATCCTTCAAAACAGAATGTTGTCCGTTCACCTTGGAACTGCCATCCACAAACCAAGCAGCTATTTGTCAGTCAGTAGAGAACTGTTTACAGGGCACTATCCAACTGATGATATAATCCTGCAGCTACTCATTCAGTTCCAATGTTAGTCCTTAGGGAAAAATAGACTCCCCACTCCTGAGTGCCTCCTTCTTGCATTTCTCAAGTGGTGTGATTCTGTATAAACCATTTCCATTTCATTATGTATCTTTACCGAGGACTGCCCTCCCCATTAGAGTGTTATTCTAAATCACCCAAAACATTATGGTATTTCAGGTTTCAATATTATTTTTAGTCTTTCAGTTATGAGAGTAGTTTCAATTAATGTCCAATAGCAAGCTATTAATTGACCCTCAAATGGAAATGCTCTAGTCCAAATTCCCAGAAGTTATTACTAAGAGGTGCTCACAGAATTTTGCCATAAGCTCCATTCTGTGTTCCATACAAGACTATTATTCAGAGAATTTGTCTGGACTGCATTCCAACTTCTATTCTACACTGTGTGGGTTTGGGCAATCTTATTTGTTTTCATTTAGCAGATCCAATTAATATTATTGAAGGACCAATCTACATACCTTATGTTTTACATTACTAGGTAGAAGAAATATTCCCCAGTCACATACAATGTCCATCTTCATAACATACTCAGGTAAAGGAGATACAATCATTTGATACAAAGCCTGTTGAAATGTACCAAATCTCTTCCAAACTCTCACCTTAATCCCATCAACATTTATGTTCCTAACTACAGCCTCCATTAGGACTTCATCAATAGGTTTTAATTTTATAATACTAGGTAGGGGGAGTGGTCACTAGTGGAATGTTTAAATATTCCAATTTTTAACATATTCCTAACAATCCTTACATTTTTATATACTAGATTGGAAAATCTAGTCGAATCCCCCATTAAAGCTTTACAACTGGGTTTTGGTCACACAGAGCTTGGGGACTCTCATATCACTTTATAGGATATGAGGATCACCTTTCCTCCAGTTTCCAATGATATTTCACATTTCCACCTGAGACCTCACTGGAAACACCTTTAACATTCATATTTCTCTCAATATTCTGTTCTTGACAATATATGTATTCCCAAAGATGATAGAAACTTTCTTTACAGCTCTCTTTTCCTTCTGATTTCACACCAGAATCTCCTTTAACATCTACCTTTCTACCAACAGTCTCTTCAAGGCAATCTGGGTTTTTTTTCTATCATGCACCTCAAAACTCTTCCAGCCTCTATCCCTACCTAATTCCAAAGCCACTTCCTTCAGCAGCACCAAAATTTCCAATATCAAAATTTATGTTATTTAGGAACTGTTCCAGGCCTCTCTCCTTGGCTTATAGATCACAATATTCTTCCTGTGTTTCCTCACATTATATTTCCTCTATTTATATCTTTATCTCTGTCCAAACTCCCCCTTTTTTATAAGAATAACAGTATTTTTGGATTAGGGCCAACTGTAATGACCTCATTTTAACTAATTACTCTATAAAGATCCCCTTTCCAAATAAGGTGACATTTGGAAGTACTGGGCATTAGGACCTCAACATTATTGGGTGGGGGTAACAAAGAATTTAACCTACTAACCATAGCTTATTGAAAAAATAGTTCATCATATTTAGTGACAATTTTATGAAAACAATAAAAGTTTACTTCTTTCCCCTAAATCATAATTAAAATGGATGATTGTTGCATATTTACCATCAATATACTTCCTAAATTACCAGATATTTCTATTCAAATATTTCACAACCATGAATTCTAACTCACATGTAGTACTATAAAGTTTTAAAGTATTGAGACATTTTCTACCCAATTAGAATAATCAAAATCCTGCACAGCCACTTTGGATCTTGCCACATGGCTAGAATGGCCGCAACAAACAACAGAATCTTAGTCTGTGTTTCACAATGATGTTATTCCTCTAGTCTTATTCCTTCCCCATACAGTTCACTCTCATCATATGGGAGCAGAAATATGAGGTTAATTGTGAGACTACATATGTGCAAGACACAGTTGATCTCTGAGGCTAAAGGTCAGCCAGGCTCATATTTTACTTGAGTGGAAAAAACAGTTACGTTATATGGGTATTTCTTTAGGTGTTCTGACATCACAAATACCATCACACACGACCAGTTTTTGTCTAAGAACCCACACTTACAGATCTTTAAGAACACACTGCAGACCTATGATAGTTTGGGAGGCTTTTTGTACAACAGTGACCATTAGCATTCCTTCAGCCTTTTGTGTCTGGGTTACAGGCAGACTTGCAGTAGCACATAAACCCCTGGAGAGGTTATATTGATAAATGTGATGGCAAGAACAGTAGGAAAATGAATTACTATGAAACTCTGAAATTTACTCTGAAACAAGCTCTGACATTTTCTAAATCCAACCAGGAATATGATCCCATCTACAGCCACATGATGAGGATTCAGAGAATAGTGTATTAGCCAAATCTCCAGCTGTAGTTTCTCTGTAGTGTCTTATTTTTGTAGTGACATTACAGACTTCTGATAAATCTATGGGAGCAAAAGTATAACCTCCTTCCCATATTCATATGTAGGTACTTCCTTCAGATGCTAATATGATGCTGTATTTTGAACAACTGCTTTTCTCCTTTCAAATACCTCCCATGTTAGTTTCTTTTAAGGTCTGTAAAATTCTAAGTTTTCCCTAAGCTAAAGTCCCAGGCAGGTTTTGAACCAATTGGTCCACCTTACATGCTTTCTGCATGGCATAGCTTGAGAAAGCCTGAGGACAAAATATGCTGCCTAAAATCCTCCTTCAGTTTTTTGGTATATTGTCATTTGACATGGGAATGATGAATGCAAAGATCAGTAACTTGTAATTTTACTGTACTGTAGTATTAGTTGCTACCAGAATCTGATATGGTCCCTTTCATCTATGGTAAGTTGTTTTATTTTCTTCCTGGTGATGCTTCCACTAAATGAAATATCCAGGATCCAGGCTAAAACCCATGAAGATGTTCAGGAGGCTCTTTTTTTGAATCTCAAATTTTACCTATTGATTATAAAGATGAGTACTGTATAAGTCCTCTATCCTCTACAATATCTGACCATATCTTTTTTGAAGATGCTAGATTCAAGAATTATAAAACTGGCTCTTAATCCCATGAGTGTCTCAGTAACATACAGGAAGTATAGGGGATCAACAGCCATCAGAGTTAAAAGTAACACTTTAGTCCTTGAACTCAAATATAAATTTCCACCTGAGACAATAAGCCTACAATCACTGGAACATATCTGAATCTCTAGGATAGCAAAATTAAATAAATCCAAATGCAAAATCTCAAAAAGCTTTTGAGGCTCAGGTTCTTGTCTCCAAGTAAAGCAGCAACCTTTCCAGATATCCTTCAGGATTATAATCTTCATCTCTAGGAAATGTACTCAAAATATCCTCAGATATTCATGTGATATTTCCCCACCATTGATGTTTTAGGTTAGTTTTCAAGTAATCGTCACTATAATGGCATGTAATATTTTGCCAAATTCTACTTCAGGTAATTTGGTCTCTTCAGAGATGATCAAGTTCTGGACATTCTGGTGTCTTAAGGGATAATCATAATTCTCAGAACATTCTGAATGTTACTATTAAACTTATTCCAACTCAAGATCATTATTAGATGTTCATAAAAGCCTGGGCAAATGGGTTTGGATTTCTTTGGGTAGCACTGAAGGATTTTGATTACTGTTCCCTGTTTAGCATAGTAGTCAGTCAAAAGTATTTCCTCTGGCTTCCAATGTTTGTTTCTTGGTATGTACATTTATTGTAATCACAACTTTTCCAGTAGTAAGGGCTATATTATGAATCAATTCCTAAATCCAAATGCCATCCTTAAGGGGTGAGGGACTTCCATTAGTAGTTAAAAACCTTCTCTGCTTCTATAACTCAAAATCATGTACCACTCCAAAGGCATGTCTATTCTCACTGTAGATGTTGACCCTTTGGAGAGTTAACATATTCCAGTAAGAGCTATTAGCACAGCCATTTATGTTGATTTAATGTCTGGGAGACCATTGGATCTTTTAATCTATTGAAATCAGTAATACTGCATTTAGCCTGATATTATTACTCCTTGTTTAATATAAAAATCATCTACAAAGAAAATCAAAATGAATTGTCAAACATCTTTTAAAATATCAGTTTAAGGCAAGTGAGCTCATGAATAGACAACTGACAGTCATCAGGTATTATTTCATCAGGAATGTCCATTAATGTGGCAAGATTTAAACAGTTGCATTAGTGCAGAATTATGTAAGAAAGGGATAGTCTTCTAAATCATATGAGGTTAACAAATTGGCAGAAAAGAGGTTGTATATTATCAGAAGTAAAGTTTGGAGAGGGTAAGGCAATAATAAATTTAAATCATTTCCCAGAATAAAATTGGCAGACTAAAATTCTACTATGTAGAAATGGCTACTGCCCAAAGAGAGTAGGCAAGACATGGATATAGAATCCCAAATTACACTTTAATATGCTAAAGTCTATGATGTCACTTTGTTAGTGAATGGACAATAATAAAGCATATTCAAAATTTGTATGTACAAAGGACAGGATTTATAATGAGCAGGAAGCCACAGAATGGCAAATAACGAAAAACTTGGTTTTTCCAGTGTCTCACATTTGGAAAGGCTATTTCAGAAAAATTGGTACCAGTTGATCACTATATTGTAGAAGAGGGAAAAAACCTTTTTCCTCCAGCCTCCTAGGTTTTCTGGTGGAGGCTTTGTCAGTTAGACTGACAAAAGGCAGATTAACAAGAGGAAAACAAATGGAAGTTTATTAACGTATGCATCATACATACACATAGGAGCATTTAGGAGTGAGTAACTCAAGAGAGTTGGTTAAAATTTGGGTTTATGTAGCATTTTAGCAAAATAACAATAAAATTTTAGAGTAAAGACAAGAAAAAAGACTGAGTTCTGAGTGTAGCAAATTGTGGGAAGAGAAAACTACATGGGGGAAACTGATAGAAAACGAAGGCTGGTCAGTAAGATTTGTTACATAGATTTTTCTGGTGCCGTCTCTGAGACGATAAGGATCTAGAGTTGTCTCTGCTGATTAATTTCTGTCCTTCCTGGTAGTGAGGGGAGGAAGCATACCTTTACAAATGTATGTCCTGCTTTTACACAAATAGGGGGAGGGCAGAGAGCTTTTCTTGTATCTGCTTTTTCTCAATTGGCTTTAGCTCTGAATATTCAATCTGCCAAAGTGGCCTGTGTGGAGGTGGCATATTCTGCTGCTCTTCACTATCCTATCATTCTCCAGACTCCCCAGATTCTTTCTTGGATGTTGGCTAAGAAAATTTCTTAGTGACCTATAAATAGTCAGTTCACTGTTTCTTGCCTTGCAGATGTCATACAGCAGACAATGGACAGGAGATTAGCAAATTTGTAATTTATCTTTGGAGACACAGTGACCCTTTTCAGCAAGTTTTAAGATAAAGAGATTCTTCTACTAAAATGTCCTTAGCAGATGAACAAAGAATTAAATCATATACTTTTTAAGAAAGCTGGTGCCTATCTCGAATGAAAGATAGTTCAAATACTTATACAGACACTGAGAAAAGCATGAAGGTGCTTTAGTACACCCCTGTGACATATCTATCCAAGTATATTGTTGATTTTTTTCAACAGAAAGCAAACAAATAAATACTGATTTTTTTAACATATGGCTACAGTAAATAAAGATGAATAGAGTTCTAGAACAGTAAAATAAATAGTATCTGAAAAACATGGGCAAGAGTAATATTTAGATTGGTAACCAACAGAAAATTAGATATAATAGTCATATTTATAGCCTCAAGATCTTCAACAAAATTATTGCCTTGCCCATGAGATTTCTTAACTAGAAAAAAAAGGCCTATATAAGTTATGATCAAACTTCTCTGTACAGAGTTCTTTCTCTTACTGTTTTAGAGCGTATTAAGGGAGTTTAGACAACTGCTTTCTACTAATTGTTAAAGGTTTAGCACTGCGAATAGAAAATATGTCCTTATTCCAAGATCAAGAATTGTTCTGATACCTCAGCTAAAATTAGTTAAGGCAATCTAGAGTTTAGGAGATTAAATCCAAAAAGCATTCAGTATTAAATCAGCCTCAGCTCCTCAAGATAGGAAAATGCAAGGAATCTCTGGTGTGCTCTAACCTCACTGAGGAACCTGATCCAGGCATGGAGATAGTCTTCATCTCAGTCCAAGTCTTGGCACCAAGTTCTAGAAAGGAACATTTGTTATGAAACTGCAACATGTGTTTGAACTTTATTCCCAAAGGACTGAAACTCAAGATGCAGCTTGGGAAGGGAACTGTTCTACTGGCTGCTGGAATGAAGGGCTTATATTGGATCATAAAGGACTTGGGGAGGTAAGAACTTAAGTGCAGTCTTATATGTTCAAGGTCAGAGGGTATGTGTAGGTACGCATGTCCAGATGAGGGAGAATTCTCATACTGAATAGGAGCAGGAAGCAGTCTCCAGGCTGAAGATCAGTTACGCTCATGTTTAATTGCATTACAATACATGAGGAATTCTCCGGGGGCTTGGACAGCAAACATCAAAATTAAATATCTTAATTTAAAAAATTATTCAGATAAAGATTTATTCATGAGGAATAGAATTTACCTGGAAATATGAGGTCTATAGTTTGATTTTTTCAATTATCTAGAAACTGTCATCTCCCTCTTTGGACGATACATTTAAACATTCAATGAATTTCATAAAGTATGGTGAAGTTCATACTGAAGAGGACTGAGGCATAGTTTTGCCTTTCAGATGTAATAAATTCAACTTACAATGAATGAATCAATTTGAGTATTGCTGTAAGCAGTTTACTAGCAATTCTGAAAATAATCTACCACCTGTTATGTTGTATGTCAGATTAAAATATTCTTTCTGAAATCTGATGCAGCATACTATCAATATTATAAATGCTGTGCTATAACTTTGAACACTTCTAAACCCACGCATTAATGTGCAATAGTGCACATAATATAACAATAAAACTTAGGCAATCACTGCATCACAATTTATTTTTATTTTTAATAAAGTAAATTCCTTGTACTTATGTTTCTATAGCAATCTTATTTTAATTGTAAATGTATGAAGTATCCTAAATAATTACAATTAACATTTAGATTTTGCATTGTTTATGTACTTAATACCAAATTTCTCTCAAGACCTAATCACTCCTTACAGTGCCATTTCAAATGGTTTGTTGGATAATCAAATGATGTTTGCATCTCATTACTCCAAAGTCAACATTTTTAAAAATTAAGTCTTCTAAAATTAAAAAAAAACCTTGGACTTTGAGAGAACCCTATTCAAGATAAGGAAATGTCTTCCAAATTGTCTTTCAAATCTCCAATATATTTCCTTGTAGTATTGGGGGTTTCACAATTCATCTTAACTAAATTTGAATAGCCTATGAATCTTATGCTTTATATTACTTTATGCTTTGCTTTATTATTCACAAAAATCAGTTATAATATCTGATTGAATATTTTTGTTTACCCACAGTCCATTCTGAACAAAACGTAAATGACATTATAGGGAGAAAAAGGTATGAATGTTCAAAGACAAAGAAAATAGAAAAGGCATCAGAAAAAAAGATCCCTGAATGACGAGTAGCAGTAAAAAGTATTAGACATAAGCTGAAAGATTGTGGTCAGCACATCTAGATACCAAGAAGCAACTTAATTTACCGTAGAAAGTTAGAGAATTACAATGTTAGGTCTCCTGATCATGACAGTTTGGGTGGGGCTTTGTTAAAAATCATAAAAAAACAGTTTAAACATAGATCCACTTTCACATCCTGTACTGAGACAGTTGATTACTTTTCATGCTCTCAAAAGACAGTAAATATATTGTCTGGAAAATGTGTGCATGAGAGTACATAGATCTAGGCACTGCCTGACTAGCTGTAGATTAGGATGCTGTAAGAAAATAGGAATTATATACAAGCATGGATTCCCAAAAGGGAGTCCTCCAACTCCACCTAGCACTAAGAATGCTGCCTAGAATGCTGATAGCTTCTGCTTCTCCACACTCCTCAGGGGGCAGGTTCAAAACTTCTTTCCTGAGGTATCTGACTAGCTCAAAATAAAGACCTATAAGCAGCAATACTGTAGAGTTTCCCAGTGAAATGACTGGACCTGGTCAAATCTCAGTAATCCTAACATACCACCTAGTACCTTCCATGAGCACAGAATTTATGATCAGCTTTAAAGTGCTTTACTCTTAAATATGAAGAGGCAGCCAAGGATTACCATATATTTGTGGAAAGGGTCTATAGTGATGATTTATGAGGGAAAATCATTAGCCAATTTAGGGCGAGAAAGGATATCTGAAGAACTGGATGAGACATTAAATTCCTTGGTTAGCATACAGATGCATTTACTAGAAGAATTTACTAACATTCCAAGCCTTGTTAACAGTCATTTTAGATTGCTGATCAAGAATTTGTGGTAAGACTCAAGCTGAGTGATTTTCCTCTAGCCAAATCCGACTACTCGGCAGCAGGTCCTACTAGTTTACACATGGTCGGCAGTGAGATATTTTAAATATGATTAATGGATAAGTCTCCCAGTTCATTATAGTTTAATTAAACTATACTCTCTGAATGTAGATTATATCATAATATCTGTCTCATATTCACTATGGCTGTAGGTCTTTACATACTCCGTATTTTCAGTTATGCCTATTTATTTATTCCTTATTAATGCAAAACTTATTTTCTCACATCTGCCTACCATGCATTAGAGAGAAGAAAAGGAGCTATAGGTTGATTTACATCTCTCCAAAAGATATGTTTGAAGTCCTAACATCTGGTATCTGTGAATGTTCCCTTATTTGGAAATAGGGTCATCTTAAGGTGAAGTCATACTGGATTAGGGTGGGCACTTGAATTTAATGACTGGTGTCCTTATGAGAAACAAATGTAGAGATTCAAAGACAGGGAGAACACCATGTGTCCTTGGAAGCAGAGATTAGAATGATGTGTCTGCAAAACAAAAAATGTCAAGGATTGCATGAAACCATCAGGAACTAGGAAGAAGCAAAGAAACAGACTCCCTAGAGCCTTCAGGAAGAGCCTGGACTTGTTGTCACTTTGATTTTGGACTTCTAACCTCTAGAACTGTGAGAAAACAAATTTCTGTCATTTTAAACTGCCCTTTTTGTGGTACTTTGTTGTGGCAGTCCTAAGAAACTAATAGGCTTGAGTAAATCTAGTTTGCAGCAGTCAGTTTATTATGAATTCCATCTCAGTGTCAGTAGTTGCCAGAGTATGAATGTGGGCCCGAGATATATATTTTAGGCCCACCCTGTCTAAATTAGCCTCATTGACTTATTTATTAGCTTTATTGTTTTGCTGTCCTGTCTCCTAACCACATGCTTTAAGTTTTCTTTCTTTCCCTGATTTTTTCATCAAAGTGGAGGATTACAGAGATTCTTGCTTGTGTTGGTATTTCATCATCCCTTCTAAGGATGTTTGTTTTCAATAATTTAAAGAGGTTTGAAAAACACTGTCTTTAAAACCACAGATTTTGGAATGATAATATCTTTGTGTATATTATAGCCCTGACAAATACTACTTGAGCAATTTACCTAGTTCTCCTAGCCCCAGTTTCATCATCTGTAAAATGAGATAAGAATAGCAACTAATTCATAGAACTGTAAGAATAAATGGGTTAATAATCCAAGTAAATAGCTTCAAACAACTCCAGGATACATAATAAGTCAATGAAAATTAGCTGTTATTTTCTAAAGGGAGGCAATTACACTTCCTCAAGATGTCTTTCTTTTGCAGAGTGACATACAACCATCTCTGCCTTATAATTAATTAGCCTCCTTTGATGTAATGTTTGATTTATGGAGGACAGTTTAATAGTAAAAACTTTTTAAGGTTTTGCTATAATGTAAGTTTAATGAGGTTTCTAGAGTTAGGATTGCATATAAACACATCTCATTTTAGCACCTGGAAATAACGTTTTAAAAGATCACATTTTTTTCACATGAAGTTCTTAATATATCTGCTATAGTGACTAATTCATTGCTAATTTAGAAAATATTTAATGACTTGTGGTAGATTAAACCATCAAGTTGAAGAGGAGAACTGTTTCAATAGCAAACTTAACCCAGTTATCTCACAAAATGTTTTATGTGTCATCAGAAGAACAACAAAAAAAGTGAAATATTTGAGAAAATTCATTTCTATTGTTCACCAGGTGCTCATACAAAGAACAAAAATATAAATCTTCTTCTATATTTTACTAATTTTGTACTTTTTTCACTGAACTACAAAGTTTCTGAAAAACTAATGGTTATAAATTATATACTAAATTTCTCAAATGGCCTATTTCAAATATGACTGGGCACCTTGATAGCAATTACAAGTTTAAATTTACAAGATTAAATCCATAATATCTCCAAGTAGGAGAAATCAGAGTATAATATATTAAAAGGAATTTTTAGAGGCAAGAATATTACAAGTGAATTAAATTTAATTTAGTTGAATGGACTCAGTCTGGTAGAAGTACTCCCAAGAAGGAAAGTAAGTTAAGTGTTTTCAATAGCAAAGATACTAGTATTACTATGAATTATATAAATTATATTTCCTAATATTATTAAGAATTATAACTATTATTTGATATTATATGCATAATTGATAGAAAAAAATTCAATTTAAAGAGTTCAAGTCTTTTTAACTGGAAGGATAATTGATTAAGCCACAAGTTTCCTTTCCCAAGCCTTTATCCCACTGTACATTTGTTGACTATTTTGATATAATTTGTAATAATAGTTTCCATTTTACTTAAATCATTACTACAATCATTCAATGTACATTCTGAATATCTATTTTTGCCTGATAGAAATAATCAAGTATAATATCTTCACAACTGAGTCTTTTCATAAATATTTAAAAATTTTAGAACTCTGAAAGATACATTATACTTGTTAATTGTAACAATAGAAGATTAATAATACAAAACTGTGTATTTGACTGTAATAAATCTGATTTAATAGCAAGTTATAAGTAAGAAAATTCATTCCTTCATATATAAATTACACATATTTTTAATGAGAAAATAATTTGGCTAAAACAGCAGTTATTCAGTATTTGCTCTTTGAATAAGAGAAAATGGCCTTAGCCTAGAGCATCTTATGACATGAGAGAAAGATAACGGTAGTCAATCTAAAATCTTTTATTAAAAAAGTTTTATAATAATAGTAACAAAAATTTAAATTTAAGTGTAATATAGATGTTAGGGCTTTAGTTTTCAAAATGTACCTCATTTAATGTAAAACAATGAAGACAGGAAAACCGAGATTCAGAAGTACTGGTTCAAATTTTCAAAGCAATTGAAGCTCAATACAAACCTTTGATTTTGTCTTTTATAAAGTTTGATGTTCTTTCCAAAATACCAATTTTCAGAGAAGAAAGAAAGAACAGTCAGAGGATATTATTTGATTACTACAAGATCTGATATCAGTAATCAAAACTATCTACATTAAAAAAATGCATAAAATCACAGAAAATGCTAACTATATTTTGTTTTACACATTGTACATTTACTAAATAATCAGTGAAATGATAATTTTCTTTCTTTTTCTTTTCCCTTTGAATTTATAAATAATGATACAACAGTAAAGTGCTTTCTTCATTTGGTAATTATTTACCCATTCATTATTTAACAAACACTTATTGAGTTCATAAATATTAATGAAAATCTTAGGTCCTTTCAACGTTACCAGAGAATTTTAAAAGCATTTGGTGATTTCTTTCTGTCATACCTATGTTTTTGAGACATCATGATATAATTAGCTGTTGACAATTGTAATAACACCATTTTCAGTAAACATGTTTAAAAAAATAATTATACTGTAATAGTTTTAACTTCCAAAATGTCATGTTATTAAACATATTTTGAAAAATGTGGCCACACACACATATATACACTCACAATATAATCATTTATAATTCCACAACCAGAAAATGTGTTAACATTTTAGTGCATACTAATCCCAGGCCTATTTCTATCCATTTACAAGTGCATTTTATTTTTAAGATGAATTGATTCACAATGAGAAGTAGCAGAATAGAGTGATTAGAATCAAGAGCTCTTGAGCTAGAGGGTGCTAAATCAGCTCTGCTACTTTCTTCCTTAGCAACCTGGGGATTTACAATTATTTAATGTCATTGTGCCTTATTATTCTCATCTGGAAAATGTAGAAAAATAATATAATTAATCACATAAAATTTTTTAAAGATTCAATTAATTAAAACACAGAACACTCTTAAAATAGTGCCTGACAAATAGTAATCTATATTAGCCATTATTACCACTAGTGTATTATTTGTCTGGTAACCTTGTTTTCACCTAACAGTTATAGAGAATAGCAAGTGCATTGAAATTATTCTCCACTTCATTTTGATAACTGAAAACAATATTAGTCAAAATACTTTTGACTAAATGAACGTATAATACTGCATGTAATGGTTATGTCATTATATGTTTAAATCCTCAGCTGTGTGGATCCTAGACACTACTCTCCTTTCCTATTTTTGCCTATACTTGTAAATTACTTTTGTTTGTAAATGCAAAACAAAACAAAACAAAACCTCAATTCAAATTAAATTAAACTGTACTGGAGCTTCACTGACTAAATCACCAAACCCCAAGAAAAGTAGAGATGGGGGCTTTGAGACAAGTATAGACATGGCAAGACCTTAAATGCTCTCTCTCTTTCTTTACCTCTATCTCTCTGTGCTTTCTTTTTCTTCCTTTCTTTTTTGTTCGTTTTCTTTAACTAGCATCTTTCTTTCTCTGGCTGTAACAGAGTTTGAGATCATGATTACAGAGGAAACGAAATTAGAATTATCTGTTTTCCAGAGTTGTACACCACATCCTGGAATATGAAGATAATGTGAAAATGCTGCCAAACTGGTTTGTTCTGCTTTGTATTTAAACTTAAGGGCCATAAACTTCATCCAATTTCTCTGCCTTACTCATCAGGGAAGTAAGCATAACCTGCCATCTGGTGGAAGTGAGGTAAATGATTTCTGGAGGAAGCAAGGCATGTTTACCTGAGGGTAGAAAACGAGAATATTTACTAGAAACATTTAGGGAAATTAGTAAACTGCACAAATAGATCCTGAAATGAGACCAATTAGGGACCACATATGTTATCAGAGGACATGCTTCAATTGTTGCCTTGTGTTGCTATGAATTATTTTTTCAAGAGAAGCCTGAAATCTGAAATGAAGTGAGACATCTTCTGATTTCAAAATTTGATAACTATTAACAACAGCAATGCAACTGAAAAAACTATTTTAAATGATTTGAATATCAAATTCAGTCCAGGGGCCATGATTTTTGCTTCCTAGTTTTAAAGAGAAGACTTGTAAATCCCTTTTATTTCAGTAATAACAATTCTAAATATTTTAATATGCATTTATTGAGATGCTTGGGGTAACCAGAGTTAGATTTGGATCTTCACTTTTTTTCCTTCTACATAGCATAAACATAGTTAAGATTTTGAAGCTCATGCAAACTAAGAGTATGAAATCTATTTTACTGATAAAAGGAAACATTGAAATGATGTATTTTAAGCATCCGAACAATAGGAGAATCTTAACATACCAGTTTGCTTCAGTTGCCTCATATATTTTTTCTAAAAATTATGTTACAAAAGTAAGAAGTTTAAGGGGAAAAAAATCCAACAAACAAAAACAGGAGGAGCATAACTGAGAAAAATATCTGCTCTTAAAATATGTATTCACATGCTAAAATTGGAAGTATGGTAACGTCAAAGAGTAATGCCTACCTATTGAAAATTATGAAACCATAGGTTAACATTATTTGTAAAGGCTATGAAGAGATACAGTCTAACTATAATTAACCAACAGAGCAATCTGCATGAACAGTGTAATAAAGAATTTAAAAGGTATAAAAGATCAAAACAAAACAAAATGAGACTACAATGTTTTACTTGATGGTTTCTGATAGTTTTTCTTGAGTAGTGTCATCTACTCAAATTTTTGGTGTAAATTTATCTTATGTACATGATTATATATTTCTAGTTTAATAAAACCAACCCTGTTTGATTCCAAATACCAGGCAAATTTTAAGAAAAGCTTTGCAGAGCAAAGTAGTATCATAAGCAGGATGGCAACCACAATATTTGTTAAATTGGGTTCAGGGGGGCCATTTATTCCATCTGTTATTTCAACTAAACTGCATTTCTGCCTTGAAAGTGTTTCATGAGACTCTAGTGAATGAGGAGCATTTGTGATTCATTTTAGTACCAGAATATTCCAGAATAATTGGCTTTTAGTGGAGAGCTGCCATCATGAGCCAAGTTTTAAAATATGCTGTTTTGCTGAGTTTTGTGGCCATGGAGGGATACTTTAAAAGGATATTATACTGGCATGTGCTGCTACTAAAATGTGATTTTACAGTTATTAGCCAGGAAAGGATCCTTTTAGCATTTAATATAGATAATAGCACAACCCTAGACTGAAAGATTTCTGCTATATTCTTGTCCACTACAGAACTAATAAACTGTGGCTTTGTACATATGTGACATTTCTAAAAATGGCATAACTATGCTTTTAAAATGATTAATCTAAAATTAATTTAATATTTTTAATTATGGGTACAAAATAAACGATAAAGGAATTCCATGACAAAAGTCATGACCATCATATTTACATGCTCAAAATAATTAAATGTACTATATATTGGGAAACAAAATGCAAGCGAAAATAGAGCTCTTAGTTAACACAGAACAAACTATCAATGTGTATTCCTAATCAGGGGAGTAAATTAGAAAAAGGATTAGGTACATAAGTATTGTGTACTGATTTATGTCCAAAAATGTAGAGATAAAATTTTTAAAGAATGTAAAGTGATTATATGAAATTAATCAATACACAAGTTTAAAAATGCATTTACCCTATTTGCTTGTTTGTTTGTTTTTACAGGTAATGTTTGATTGTCTCAAGCTCCTTATTATTTAACTAGCTCAAGAGTTAGACCTGGATGGAGAAATAGATTTAGTTTCCATAATTTATTCAAACTAAATAAGAGACAAACAATAAAAATCACAATACACTATAACAAGTACTATGGTAAAGATTTTCCCAGGATGTGTGGGAGAACAGAGAAACAATTAGAACAAACAAGTTCGTATAGGGAAGTAGTGAAAATAATTTTTTTTCTGGAGGATTTAATAACTAAGCTAAAATTTGAACATTAGTAGATATTTTATTGGAACAAAAAGGAGTTATAAAGGCTTTACAGTTTTCATTCAAATGTACAACATCTAACAATTTCTGACTAATGCATAGAAAAATGAATGATAAAAAAGTTATTGGTATAGAAACATAAAAAAGGCTACGGACAAGACACTATAGCCCACATAAGTAATTGGAAGTAGCTCTGCAATTCTGATAAAATTTAGAGGAGAACATCAGGACAAATGATAAACCTGAGACAGTGAACTTTTTAAGGAAGGGGCTTGGATGTTCCATCAAGACATTACTGAAATAATTAAATGTTTAAATTTGTTTAAATGTTTATAAATATTATACATTAGCAGTACTGAGGACTGTCATAGGAAGACAGGTCTGGGGAGTGATACCAGTTTAAAGACTATTATAGTAATACTGGAAGAATTTTGTGAAACTTTAATTGTTTGTAGCAAGAATAAAGAAACAGATTCCACAATAGTAAAAAAACAAAACAAAACAAACAAAAAATAACTCAATGATCAGTTGGATATAGACGGTAAGAGAAAAGGAGACTAAAATGTCTTCAAGATTTAAATATGTATAACTGGAAGAATGGAGCTTTCACCATAGAAGAAAATTCCATACCTGGAGCAGATTTGAGGGTAATTCTAAAAATCTTAAATTTGAAATACCTTTATGAAACTCAGGAGCATGCCTGGATCATCTATTTAATTCTAATCATAGGAGAGGAGCTATTCTAGTTGTTAAGAGTCTTCAAGCCTTTTTAACGGTAGGTAGTGCCAATTAAAGCAAACATTTGCATACTGAATTTTACATGCTGAATACATAATATGAGAGAGAAGAATCCTCTCTCAACATTCCCAACAGTAATGTGAAGAATGGCAGAAAACAACCTGAAAAAAAAAAAAAGAAACTGAGACTGAGAATGAGAAGAGTGAAAAATAGATGAAAAATTGTATCTAACTTTTGAAATGTTAATAGATGAAAAAATGTAATTTTTGGAATTGATTTAAACTTTTCAATAGTTTTTTTTTTGTATTTCTTCCTAAATTTTTATATTGCCTGATTTTAAAAAATAATTTTGTTTTGTTTTAAACTAAAGTCACTATTTTAAAGTATAAAATTAAAATATTATATTGGAAATATTTTTTACACCCTAATACAAAGAGGTTAAATTTCACCAATATGTGCTTCAGGTTTTTAAACGCACAAAAATATAGTTATAATTCATTCTTGATAATTCTTTTCATTTACATATGACCAAGGAAGTTAATAGCTGTGTAATGCATGATTTTTTCCTGTTTACCAGAGTAAATGTCCATGAAAAAGCCCTACATAAGTTGTCTATTATTTAAGCGAACTGTTTATATTTCCTATTATTTTTATTGATTCTTGACTATTAAAATTAATAGATAAAACACTAATTTCTTTTGGAAGATGTTAGTGTGCATGTACATTGAAGTAGTAAGTTAAATAGTGGTTTAGATCATTATTTAAAAGGAAAATGATAATCATATAATCATAAGCTCATATACTTTATATCACTCTTTTTCTATTGTTGCTATAACAAATTACTACACATTTAAGAGCTTAACTTCAAACTCTCATCTAAATCTCTGCAGCTCCAAAGTCCCAAATCTTACCATCTAAATTATCTAAAGATGATGTAGATGAGTGTAGTCAGTCTTGGGGGTGAAATCCTTTACATTGCTGAACCTGTGAAAATCAGCCAAAAGTAATTTGCTCCCAAAATACAGTGGTGGGATAATCATAGGAGATCAGTTACAGACATTCTCATTTGAAAAGGGAGATGGTAGAAGGAAAAATGAACCACTAGCCCAAAACAATTTCAAAATTCAGGTAGAATAAACAACACTATGTTTCAAGACTTGAGATTTACCCTTGTCCCCTGGGGTCCCATCTCTACCCAAACCCAAGAAGTCACCCTTCTTTTTGAAGGTTGTATTCCATATGTTTGTAATTAAGTAGGTTTATCAGCCTGTTTCCTGCCTTTGGAATACTTGGAGTATAGCAGTCTTTCATTTCATGTTCTTTCTGAGCTTTTCAGTCTATGTTGGCTGTTTTTCTGCTATTTTAACTTACTAAGGACATTGTGGGTCTTCCATGGATGTCGTGTATGTTCTGGAGATGCATTCACTCATTTATACAAGAAGGTATTCCACAGGACTTTCTCAGATATACCTAACTCTTATTTTTTTTTTTTTTGGCAACAAATGAAATGGCTATAGATATCCATGATTCAGATACCTAATCTCTTCAAAAAGCCCTTTGTGTGACTGAATGCTATAAACTTATTTATTCTAAGGCACTAGCAAATGGTTATCTAGTAACATCTTCTGCTTTCTCCCAAGATAATGCTTTTCTGATAGTATATTTCTTACTTTAACTGACTTTTGCATTCTGATTAGACTGAGAATTTTCCAAATCATCATGTCCACTCCTTTTTGCTAAACAATCCTCTCAGAATGAGTTCTTCCCTCTCACATTTTGCTATAAGCAGTGCGAAGAAGAGAGGAGGTCACTTCACTTGAAGATCTCATCAGCTAAATATCCAAGTTCATTACTTACAATTCTGTTTTCCATATAATTGTAGGAAAAACTTCTACATAGCTTTCTGAAAATATGTAACAAATATACTCTTTCCTCCAGTTTTCATTGACATGTTCCTCATTATTTTCCGAGTCTTCACTACCAGCCTTTTTAACAACCATATATGTACCAACAATCTGCTTATGATGATTTAGATATTCTCTTAAGATTACATATCTCTGCTATCATCCTTATTTTCTTTTGATTCCTCACTAGTAGAGTTGATAATATCCATATTTCTACTAACAGTTAAGGGCAACCTAAGCTGCTTTGATCAGATTTCTCAAAATTCTTCTAGTCTTTTCCTATTGACCAACCCCAAAGCTACTTCCACATTTTCAGTATCCATCTTACAATACTAAACTTGTATTAGGTTTTTGTTTGTTTGTTTTACTGCTGCTGTAGTGTATTACCACAAAACTGTTAGCACAAAGTTGATTAACTTACATTTCTGAAGGCAGACATCCTAAAATCAAGATGCTGCCAGGGCTGCAGTTCTATTGAATGCTCTGGGGAGAATACATTTCCTTGCCTTTTTTGCATTCCTTGCCTTTGTGGCCTCTCCTTCATCTTCAAAGCTACCAGCATAGCACCTTCAAATCTCCATTTGTCTTTAACCTCTGTTCCATCATTATAATCTATCACTCTGATCATCTTCTCTTTCCTTTATAAGGACTATTGTGATTAAACTGGGTTTACCTAGATAATCCAGTATAATCTTTCTATCTCAAGATCCATAACTTAATCTCATCTGCAAAGTTCCTTTCCCTGCCTAAAGTAACACAGTCATAGGATTAGGATGGGGCCATTGGGTGGGTGGGCATTATTCTGTCCGTTACAATCAAAGAGTAAAAACGATTTTATATCTAAATTTATGGGGACAGAATAGAATGTGAAATCACCTTACAAATAAATCTTTATCTAAATTGTTTCCCATCAGGCTTTTAAATATGACAAGCTTCTATGTATTTACTTTTTGTACCAGTTTGTACAATTATATGATTCTTGTCTCAGATATTTCTATTCAGATTAAGATATGAGATGAATTAATAATAGAACTGAGCTACTTTAGTATGACTGGTATAAGAAGACTGTGAACAAGTTAAATGTTCTTCATGGATCAATAAACAATTTGAATCTTCATGAGTTAACTCAACTTCATTAAACACAATGTGTTAAACATAAAAAACAGTTAAATTACTATGAATTAATTGGCAAAAAATCTTAATTTAATAACTTGTAATTTGGGAATTTAGCAAAATTTAGCTTATGTAACACTATCTCTAACTTTCTTCCTTTAATTTAACATAATAGTTAGACTATAATGTAAATACAAACTGAACTGACAGTGAAAGGGATAGTAACACTGAATGAGCACAGACTCAGAGCCCAATTTTTATTACTGGTGGCACTATTGTTAATTTAATATGTAATAATAAGTCAGCAAATCACTAAGATCTTAGTAAAAATTGACTTATCTTCATTAATTTTTAGGAAAGATACGTATGAAATAATCATTTGGCCAAGTCATGAGTTATACTAATAAGAGCAATTATTTTGTTTCATTAAGCAATTCTGGAATTAAAGTTTTTCCAAAGAGCTTTTAAAATTTTAACTTCATGTTCCCCAGGGTTGTGTATTTCCCTTATAGAATGTAGATTCCTCAGAAAATACATATTTTTCTATACTCAGATGCTATCCCTTAAGGAAATAATCTTTAAAAATAAATCAAAAGAAAAAAAAATGCCCTTATTTTTTACATAGACTCTAGCTGCTAATATTTTGACAAAGTTCTATTTTTAAATGTGTCAACCAGATAACTTATCCATTATGCTGGACTTTAACTAGTCTGATGACAGTCTCCTTAATATATGAATTGAAATTATATCAACTTCTCTGACTAATTTATTTTAATATGCTGAATATCATCAGCAAAAAGCTTCCTATCAATTTAATTTTGCATTTGAAGATGTCTTTGAAGAGAAACTAAATTTTTAAAAAAACATATAATTTTTTAATATTTCTGATACGATTTTTGCAATTTTATTAAGTTAAACCATGTTTCAGTTTTTAAACAAATGATATTTAATAAGTTCACTCAATTTCAGTTTTGTGTAATTAGGACTTTTAAATTTTGATGAGTTAAGAAGACTTACTAGGACTTTTGTTGCAGCCAGACTAAAGTAACAAGAACTGTATTTAATTCATGCCACATGAAAATCAGAACATTGAACAAAATATGTAAAACAATGTTTTTCAGTTATCAGGTAATAGTCAACACAGAACAGTGCTGAGAGAAAGGGGACCAACAAGAAGCCCTGCCACTGACACAACTTAATGACTAAAAGTGTTTTGGGGCAGCAGCACAGGGAGGGAGAACACATATAAAGCTTAATTGAACATATTAAGCTCATAGTGCAGTGAAGCCTAGGCTGGAATTTGCAGGGTGCAATACTGGAAAGAGAAGGAGAGAGAGAGAAATTGTGCATTCCAGAGGTCTGTAGAAGTACCTTCTTGAAGTTTTGGCTGTTACTAATCTGCACATGTAGGAAAGAAATTACCTGAAGCCAAGGAAAGAATCACTAGAAAGGAGTACACAGAAATATTCCTGGTGCTCACACAGAGAATAATATTTTTGCACCAAGGCAGAGTGGAAAGATCTCCCAATACATAAGCATCATGAGGAACCCTGAGAAGGACATTGCCTCTCAATAACGGAATCAAATATGCCCTACAAAGATCCAACTCCACTTATAAATATCTGTGCAAAATAAATGAAAACATATTTTCCTACAAAAGCTCATTAAACCAAGAATAGCTCTAAGCCAAAAGAGCCCAATGTTCATCAAGTGATGAATGGATGAATAAAAAGTAGTATATACTTACAATTGGAAACTTCAAAAGAGTAACAGTGAATAAAGTATACTAAACACAAAAATGCAGATGAATCTCAAAAATAGTGTGCTAGGAAATATAATAAAGACACAAAAAACTACCTACAGTATGATGCCATGTATATATTAAATTCTATTTTGTAGATCATTAGTTGCTTGGGCTGAGAATGAGTGATGCAAAGGAATATAAGAAAACTTTCAGTGATGATGAGATGTTGCAAAATGATTATAGAGGTATCCTAAGACCCTATGAATTCTGCATTTACCAAAATTCATTTAACTGTATATATAAGAAGAATTATTTATGGTATGCGAAGATTACCTCACAAAAGCTTTACGAAAATAGTACAATTTCTATAATGTTCATATATTCTAATGATGGTGCCATTGCTCAAAAGAAACCTCACATTGTGTGACTGTTAAGTCAGGTAATTTTTCACTATTGCAGAAAGCATAAAGTCAGCATCGTAATAATAATGACGATTATAAACATAAAACACAGTTACATATTAATTACTATAGGATGGGGACATTTAATTCTTACAAGAGTTATGAAAAATGTACTATCATTATCATCATTTTGCAGATGAAACTGAAGCACCAAATGATTAATTTATTCATCCAAAGTTGCACAGCAAAAAGTCATAGAGCTGGCATACGGTCCCAGTGATCTTGTCTCCAGGGACTATGCTCTAGTCTACACCAGTAAGTTATTTTGTCCATTATCTAACAAAGGTCTACCAATCATAAGGTAGAAGAGAATTAAAATGGCACAATGCTTAGAGAGATACAAAAATTACCAATAAAGGAATGTTTAATAATTCAGAATCAAATAAACAAAATAAGAAAGGTCAGACATGTAATTCCAGCAGAAAACCCTGTTTCCTTGCATTCTCCTCTACATTCTTTGAGGCATTACTTGTCTTTTTACCTAGCAGGTGTGAGTATAATAAGCGTCATCAGGGAAGTAGGAAGCCTTGTTAAGACACTTTACCTTATTATCAAGAGTGAGACCTGTTGCTCATAAAATAATTCAATGTCACTTTTATCATTCATATTTAATGAAATATAACTTTTGTGTAAGTAAAGTTTCACTTTGTAATGTCCTTCTATGCCAGTTGAGAACTCATTTCCTAAATAAATCCACATAAATGTTACTTTGAAATAAATATATAGCAAAGAGAATTCACAATATGTTGAGTGCCTATTCTTCTATTCAAGATGATAACATAGTCAAACATAAGAGATAATTTCTATTGATGAAGATGATATCATAGTTCTTGCATGCCTCCATACATGATGAAAAACAGCTGCAGGTTAAAGAGCTTTTAAAATGCATATTTTAACAAACAAGTTAACTCTTGTTCTTAGAACTTCTGGCAAAAATCTTCACAAAGATTTTGATGAAAAATTTCATAAGGGATGAGACAAAGTTAAATCATTAAAAAGCTACTTCAATATTGATTTTTGTTTTACTAAATTGCATTTATATCACAATATTCTAAGGCAAGTAGATCTGATGATGTGAAAGCAAGAACATATGCATTCAACAAATTAATAGTTCTCTTTGTAGTTCACAAATACTCAATAAAAGCTTTATTTTAAAATGTTTTTACTCCTTTATTCAATCATGTGAACATACATTGAGCTAAAACAATCTAAGTGTTTGATAACAAGTAATATACTAGCTTTTGTGAGAATACCTTTCAGAAACAAACACAAATAAAACTAAAATTGTTATTCGAAGCAACAGATACTCTAGAGAATTAAGATGATTTACACTATTTAAGCAAAATAACAATATGAGTTTTGAAAAGTAAATGACTACATCCAGAATATAAATTTTCTTTTTAAAAATGTTTGTTCAGAAAAACATTTGACATTTTTTATCAATTTATGGGCCTTCAGTTGAGAGTTTTCAAAATAACATTGCATCCAAGGAAACATTAAATAGGAAGATATATCAGAAATGTTGCACAGTCATAAATTTATTTCAGAATTGGTATTTTTTATCATACTCACCAGGCAGAAAGAATGCTTTAAAGTTTTATTTTGACACTATCACTGTTAAAGGCCAAACTATAAATTCTAAATAATTGTCTTCTAAGTTCCAAGCTCACAACCATTTTCCAAGCTTCATACATCAAAATGTTTTGCATGTCAGTGTCGTACTGTGTGATATTTGCATTATCTTATTCACTTTTGCATTCTCCACTCCATAGTTTTTAGCTATCTCTCTACTTCCCTTTTTATTAGAGCATTTAGTTCAGCATATTGAAAAAATTTAACTTCTAATCCCTTTAAAAATGTTATATCAAATATGTTCATCCAGGTACTCCAGTATCTATATTGAAAACTTAATTTCTCACATTCTTTAGGCAAAACATTTTATAGTAGAATTTCTAAAACAGATAAAGATTTAATGTTTTTGTAAGACGCTGATGTGGTAGGCTCAGGACCCTGTGTTATACAACTACAGCAGACTTCTCATGGAGGAGTGTATATAACTAGTGGTCTCCGAGCACTGCAGTCCAGAGATTTCTTAGCCCTTAGCTTGTTACATAATTTTCTTCTGCTTTCCTGAACTCTTTCCAGAAAAAAATAAATAATCAAAGTATTACATAAACACATTTTCACCTAATCATATTAATCTTCCAAGTAAAGAAAAGAGGACAATTAATACTTAAATTATAGTCTCTAATAGTTCAAGAACACAAAAAGGAATTAATTCTCATAGAAACACAAAAAAAAGCACTCCAAATTACAGGCACACCAATTTTGTAAGTTTGACATGGTCCTCTATTTGCTTCAGCTGCAATAAAATTTAGAATATAGTATAAGGGAGAAAAAAATTGCCTCAAGTACATAAAATATGTTCAATACATAATAAAATAATTGTTTGCTCTCTGATATATCATTTATCTTCCTCTTTGGGCTTTAAGTGTTCTTTACACAGCTGAATATGTAATCTTTTGGTGATTAGGAGACGTATTCCTGAATTTTTACATGGGGGCTAAAAAGACAACAGTGTATCTTAAAAGAAGACTCTAAAGGGCCAAGTCTGGATAGAATCAATGAAATTATAGGTTATTGAATCTTTGACCTAGAGCTGAGTTCTTAAACAAACTTAGGTGATAAATGTATATGTTTTACTCACATTTTTGCTGTTCAAATTATGTATAAATTCACACATGCACACTTTCTTTCTTTGAATTTTGTTAATGAGGTTCTATTTTATGTTGTAACAAAATCAAATTTCTATGTTTATAAAGCTCAAGACAAACCTTAGATTATAACAATTACATTCAAATAAATAAAATATGAAAATATTTTGACAACCTTCCAGTCATTTCCAGTACTATTCAACAACATAGAATTTTTTTCTTTAAATTGTTTGCATGTTTTCTGAATTCTTTAATTCTTGACTAAATGTTATTGGTTTGATTAAGTCTTTTACCTTCTTATATAGGATGTAAAATAAATCTAACATTTTTGACATAAGTATAGTGAGACTGTAAACACAATATATTATTCATCCATTCAATAGTTGTTTATTAGGAACCTAGTCTGTGACAGACACATTGAACACTACTACCAAAGAAATTTATTTTTATTAATAGTATGATTTCAAACTATACTATATATGTACATATATATGTGTCTGTGTACGTAATTGTTTTGTTTTTCTAAGTAGAGAAAAAGTTAAAAATGACTTAAAGTGCAAGGAAATCCAAAAAAAATGTTAACGAATAGAGTTAAAAATCAATGCTCAGTATAAATAGTATAAATGAAATCAAGTGAAATACAATTGAGGCATTTTGGCCCAGCCTTATTATCCACCCCCCCACCCCGTTTTCATCTCATTCACAAATGAGTAGCAGTCCTCTAAGTAACAAAAACAGATTAAGAGGAAAAAAAAAAAAAAAGAAACCTCAGAACTTTGATGCTTACGTTCCTAACAATGCTCACACTGTTTGAGGGTAAACTCTAAAATCATCCCTCATAAACATTTGACTCATTGTTAACCTTTGGTAACTAGAAATATTTCTATGATTTTGTTTATGAAATCTGTGGTGTCCTCAGTAGTTCCATCCTCAAATATAATTTAAGCTCTAGAAAGCCAAAGTAAAATAATTTTTCCTGCTAGTCAGGAAGTTCCTTAGAATTCAGGTTTTCACCTGATACAAGATAATATTTTGTATCTTCCATGGCTGGCTCATCCTGGGGTAGTTAAAGATCCAAACTCAGGGCACTGAGCACTGGAATCTACTTAGATGAACTAAGTGATAGAAAAAGTGATAGAAAAAGAGTAGATAGGTTCTTCTTTTTAGAATGCCATTGGCTGTGTCTGTGAATTCCTTCAGTAACAGGCAATTCACTTTCCTGTTGATAGTAACTTCTATAGTTAAACATCAACCATAATTTCAAACATTTGCTAATTTTGAACTGAATCACCCTGAAGTTTTCATCCATAAGTAACAGTCCTTTAAGTTGACAGAGAATTTGAGTTTCTTAGCCAAGCTAAAGATATCTATTTGAAAACAACTCTCTTATCCCTTCTTTTTTGAAGCATAGTGAGGTCTTTCAATTTTATTATATGAGCATATTCTGAATTTTCATCAGGATGGATCAATTATAAATTTTGTTTTATGTCCCTATTACAGTATGATTCCCAGAACTCTTCATATCAGATAAAATTATACTGGAAAACCAAATTGAAGTTAGCATTTCCAAAATTTTGCCTAATTAACTTGGATATTTTTCAACATTCTGATTATATTTTCCTTATTTAAGCATAATAGAGTTTCCAAAAGCCTATGCAAATTGGCATGTGGATCAGAACAGTAAATTACAAGCCAAAGTGTGAACTTTCATTGAATCATATTTACTTCGATATGAAGATGTTGTGATTTCAGTCCTTCTTTAAGAGAGGGAAAATATTACAAATGTGCATATGAATCTGCTTATCTTGAATGCTGCCTTCCATTAAATGTGACAGGCACATTACTTCACTGAATTTTTAATCATCACAGGGAGAATTGCTCTGTACATTCTACATCTGTTAGTTTCAGACACTCCAAATCACTAACCCTGCTAATATGATTTGCCTTTATCAGTGTCTGCATCAATAAAACAGCAAATACAGTTTAAACCTGTTCTGAGGGAAAATAAGTAAACTTTATCTGTCTTGTATTTCCTGTCACATATCACATTCTAATATTAATTCCCTAAACTATACAATTAAAAATATATTTTTCATGCATGTGTCTGAAACATGTCTTGTAACCTACTTGTTAAATAAAAAATTTTTTTCTAGTGTAATCGTGTACCAATCTTAAAATCTGGGTTTAAAAGTGTCATCAACTTGAAATCTTACAAATTTATCTTCAAGTGTTATGAATTTATGATCTTACAAATATAAAACTTTAATATCACCATAACTAAAAATTGTTCTTTAGTAAATTGATGGGGGAAATGCCTATTGTTGTCCTCAGTTGCAATCAGGCAGACATGGAAGCTCAATACTCATTGTTATCTTAGCTTCTTACCATCTCTCACTCAGACCAAGCCAGGAGCTTTCTAAATGGTTTCCCAACTTTAAGTGTTGCTTTAAATGCATTCATCTTTCTAAAGCACAAAACTTAGCATATCATGTCCTCACTTAAATGAATCAATAAGTTTCTGTCTACTAGAAGACAATATCCTGGTATAACAATATGGAACAAGCTACCTTTGACCCATTCCTTTTACTCCCTGCTGTTAACCTGGAATATGAAGGCCATTTTCCATGAGCATAATGCATCCTCTGCCTACTTGTCTTTTAATATTTAATTTCAATATTCTCATTTACTTATTGATTTATGCATATATGTGTACATATACATATATATACACACACATACTATATATGTGTTGATCTTTGAACAATGCAGGTTTTAAGGGAGCTGACTCCTCATGAAGTTAATAATCTGAGTATAAGTTTATAGTTGGCCCTCTCTGTTTGTAGTCCTTATGGGTGGATTCAATAACAGTGGATCATGTGGTACTATACTACTATTTAGTGAATTAACCTGCATGTAAATGGACCTATGAAGTTCAAGTCCACGTTGTTCAAGGATCAACTGGTATTTATATATATGTGAATATTTAAAAACACACACACAAAAATGAGAGACAGAATTTTCCAACAGGCCCTTGACTACTCCATAGCATCTACTTTGGCCTTGTTTCAATCACTTCCCTTACTAGAAACCAAAGTCTGTATTTTCAAAAATAAATATATTCATGTCACTGGAATCCTTCAATTGTTTCCCAGCATATTCATAAAAATAACAAATGCACTGAAAGTTTTTTCACAGTGTGCTCATTATCTACTATTCTTCTAGTTCTCTTATCTTTTATTCCCCGTAACTCTTGAGCCACATATGCTGTATTGTATTTCCAAAATGCCTGGGGTGACCATTTGTTCTATTTGCCAATTAAATTCTCATGTTACACCTATTTTGTAATGTTATGTGGTATAGCATTTGACTTAAATGCATTATTTTAATATTGTGTAATATTTTATAATATTTAATTACAACATTAAATTTTAACTAAAATGCCAAGAAAATTAAATAAGAAAAATATGATATGGATAAATTCTAAGTTTTCTTAGAAACACACTACAGAGACAATGTTCAGAGGTAATAGTTAAGTAATTTAGCTATCCACTAAAGTAATTCATATTTCAGAAAAGGTCACAGTGCCTGCATCATTATCATCTGACATCTAAATATCACCCAGCAATATTTTGTCCTTTGGCAGATGTCATAAAATGTAGGTACCCCCTTGATTTAATTTCAGAGAGTCAATTTAAAGTGCCAAAAGACAGTGAGAAAAATGGGGGGATTGTACAGTCTTAATTTAAACACCACAGCAAATGATAGACAAACATGATGTTCTTTAATCATATTATCTAAGTATGTATTATTAAAAAACAAAATCTAAGATCCAAATAAGAGACATGGTGCTTCTTTGTACAGCTCATATCACAATCAAACATATAAAAACAACAAGAAGGAGAGAATTGCAAAAGAATACACTGTAAAACAAAGATTATCTTTCTCTGACAAAGATCCAGAGACTGGTGTTGACAGTGTCATCATTCTGCTGTATCCTGTCAGGGATGAAAAAAGCCTAATCAAAGTGTTCTTAGATAATTTTACAAGTTGACCATCCAGTTATCTGAGGCCATATTTCCATGATGTCAAAGCAAATGAACGAAAATTTCACTACTTAAACATATAAAACACTTTATGTTCTTTATTCATATAAAGGAAACTACTATGAATAAATATAGATTTGGAAAAAGACTTTACTGTATTTAAATCAAGTAACATCAATATCCTTGTTTTGCCACTGTCTAGTTTTTCAACCTTTAGCAGGTCAAACTGACTTCCACTTATGAACTAGAAATCTATTGTGTTCATATTTAATTGATTACATCCTTTGACAAATTTTAAATCTCAGTTCACCTACAATCATTATATAAATTTCAAGTAATGGTAAAACTCATTCATTCTAATCACTATTGAATCCTCTCATTCATATATAAGCTTATGTATCATAACTGACATTCAATATAATGCCACTTAAAGACGAGTATTTCTGATGAAGTCCCTAGTTTATGTTAACTGAGGCATACACAGCTGAGAAACTCCAAATTTAGAAAAGCCCCTGTCTATGAAAGATCTGCTAACATATCTGCCAAGCCTCTGTCCCTCAAAAAAACATTGTTTTCATCATCTGTGTAAGGAAACTAATTTGCCATCTGGCCTGGAATGAGACACTGTCTATTTCCCAAGGCTGTTTATATATCTTTAAATTTGAAAAGATAATCTCAGACAAAAACTCACAAAATGCTTAGAAATGCCATTGAGAATCCCTCCATCACAACATGTTGAAATTTTAAAAATTAAGAGCTACCTTAAGGTCAATAAATAAGTTACTTGCTTTCTTTTATAACATCCTATAATAAAATCAATAATTATTTAAGTGACCACATGTGACAAACACTGTCAAGGCAGCATTTACCAAAAAAACAAAAACAAAAACCAAAAAACTGTGATTTTAGTCATATAAGATACAATGAAAACAAATTTTGAAAATAATTCTAGAACCTATAGCATTTGAAAAAGAATATTCATGAAGAGCATTTTTGAAAATTGGTAATGGTTATATTATAATTACAATGTTAAGAACAAGTTTTCCTTAGAACATTTAGTTTAGCCTATACATTTTACTCTAGCAAAGCACAATAATTAATTTTAAGAAAGATTTGGAGAAAATATTGGTTGTTATTTTGACTGTCAAATATTTTTATATTCCAAATATTTGGGGGTTATAAAAGATACATGGCCATTTGAGAAAATTACTTAATATCTCAATACCTTGTTACGATCTCATCATCAAATTCCGAAATGTCAAACCAAATTCAAGGGAATCATATGTCTTACCTAACACCAAGTTTTACTAATAATTTTAAGAACAAAACAAAATGCATGCACGAATATGGCATTTCTTTCTAAATGAGTCTAATTCTTCAGATGAAATATCTTAATTGTCCCATTCTCCATAACTAGGAACTGCTTTATTTTCAAAGTGACACACTAACATTTACCTATGTATAAGGAATATGGTTTTCAGAAGAAGTTTCTAAATACTATTCTCTGCTAAAACGTATCAGGGCTCTTTGGAGAGATGAATAATTCTAGCGCTGGGGAAGAAATTTTCCAAGATGAATTTGGAACATACTGCATCTGAATATAAAGAAATTCTCAAAGCCCATATCAAATGGACACAGATATTAGTTTGAAAGGTTTCCACTGGACAAATCTAGAAAAATTTGATCACCAGAGTAATAGTTATACAAGGTAATTTATTGAATAAAATAGGATTGCATGAGTCCACAGTGATAGAAATCAGCAAATAAAGGAATTAAGAGATACATGAGAGAGAAAGATAGGCTCTTCCTCCCAGGCAGATTAACAGTAAATAAATGGAGAAAGTATGATGGAAATAGAAAGTCACCCTATCTGTCACAGGGATGATTGATTTCTGGAGTCATTAATAGGTCATACTAAAGTTGATATGTAGAGGCTTGGTGAGTAAAAGATATAGGTATAATTTCAAAATATCTTTTAGTCAAACACTTATTACATACAAGGGGAAAGTGGGACTTAATGGTAGAGATGCCTAGTAGAAACTACATCGTCACTCTAGGGATATGTCAACATTTTTGTACTATAATGTAGTGTGCTCAGAAGAACACATTATCATTGATGTTGCATTCCTGCCAAGAATGCTGAGTCTGGAAGAGAGTAAATGTCATCTTACAAAGAAGATTATTTCAAAATAAGTTATGAATGAAGGACATTCACTACCCCTGGAGGTCACTCTTTTCTAACAATATTGTCCTTCACAAGCTATTCACTTAAATTAGGTGCAAGAAACTTTGGAATGTACTCTTTCAGCAGTGCCAATAAATAACCTAGGTGAAATGAAGATGAGAAATACGTTCTGATTCACTAGGTAAAAGACATTAACTTAATTTTCATACAAAGTAAATAAGTAGCAGCTCATAAAATCAGCTAATTTTGTAGGATAAGAAAAAATATTTGATTATAAGCCTTTATTAGGCTCTTCATGATAAGACATTTTATATTCTTAATTGTTTTTATTGATGCAATACACTGAGAACTATAAAATAATAATTGTTATAAATTTGTTATATAACGTTGTTATAAAATTTTAAAAGAGAAAAAAATACCCCCAATAGCTGTCAACAAACTAAATTTCATTTGGGGAGAGGAAATGAACTACAATTGTTGTATTCCTCACTGTATCACAAGCCTTGTTTATTTGTATTCAAATTTTTTTTAACTTTTTTTATTGAGTTATAGTCATTTTACAATGTTATGTCAAATTCCAGTGTAGAGCACAATTTTTCAGTTATACATGAACATACATATATTCTTTGTCACTTTTTTTTTCGCTGTGAGCTACCACAAGATCTTGTACATACTTCCCTGTTCTATACAGTATAATCTTGTTTATCTATTCTACATTTTAAAATCCCAGTCTGTCCCTTCCCACCCCCTGCCCCCTTGGCAACCACAAGTTTGTATTCTATGTCTATGAGTCTGTTTCTGTTTTGTATTTATGTTTGTTTATTTTTTTTAGATTCCACATATGAGTGATCCCATATGGTATTTTTCTTTCTCTTTCTGGCTTACTTCACTGGACATTCTCCAGGAATATCCATGTTGCTGCAAATGGCATTATGTTGTCGGTTTTTGTGGCTGAATAGTATTCCATTGCATAAATACACCACTTCTTCTTCATCCAGTCATCTGTTGATGGACATTTAGGCTGTTTCCATGTCTTGGCTATTGTAAACAGTGCTGCTATGAACATTAGGGTGCAGGTGTCATTTTGAAGTGGTGTCCCTTCTGGATATATACCCAGGAGCGGGATTCCTGGGTCATGTGGTAAGTCTATTCCTAGTCTTTTGAGGAATCTCCATACTGTTTTCCACAGTGGCTTTCCTTGCTTCCCTCTCCCACTCTTAATAATTTAGATGTCTTCTTTTATAATGTTGTGTTTGTTCTTTTTGTAATTCATGGCAGTTATCACCTTTCCAGTTATTAATTTCTCATTTTTGTACCATCCTGCTAGTTTTCTATTTAGAGTAGATCTGTCAATATTTCCTTTAGCATGGGTTTAGTGTTGCTAAACTCTTAGTTTTTGCATGTCTGTGAAGCTCTATCTTACCTTCTATTCTAAAGGATAGCCTTGCTGGATAGAGTATCCTAGGCTGCATCTTTTTTCATTCAGGACTTTTGACTATATCTTGCCACTCCCTTCTGGCCTATAGTGTTTGTGTAGAGAAATCAGCTGAGAGCCTTATGGGGGTTCCCTTGTAATTAACTCTTTGTTTTTCTCTTGCTGCCTTTAGGATCACTTATTTATCCTTGACTCTGGCCATCTTGATTATGCTATGTCTTGGTGTGGGTCTGTTTGGGTTCTTCCTGTTTGGGACCCTCTGAGCCTCCTATACTTGGATATCTGATTCCTTCTTTAGGTTTGGGAAATTTTCAGTCATGATTTCTTCAAATACCTTTTCAATTTCCTTTGTTCTTTCTTCCCCTTCTGGAACCCCTATTATGCATAGATTGGCATGCTTTATATTATCCCATAGGTCTCTTGTATTGTTTCCATTGTTTTTTATTTGTTTTTCTCTCAGCTGTTCTGATTGGGTGCTTTCTGTTGTCCTGTCTTCTAGGTTACTTATTCTTTCCTATGCATTATCTAGCCTGCTTTGTACAGTCTTTAGGTCAGCTCTCATCTCAGCAAATGAGTTTACTAATTCTACTTCATTTTTCTTTATAGCTTCTATTTCATTTTTGATATATTTTATATTTCTAAACACTGTTTCTTTTAGTTCCTTCAGTACTTCGGTCACTCCTTTTTTGAAATCTTGATCAAGTAGGCCAGCAATGTCTATTTCCTTGGTCGTGCTTTCAGGGGATTTCTCTTGATCTTTTAATTGGGAGTGGTTCCTCTGCTTCTTCATATTGCTCATATCTCTCTGGCACAGTGGCTTAAGGAGTATCAGTTATCTATTGTGGTCCTTAAGGAGTTTTTTTATTTATTCATCTGAAGCCTATGCAGGAATAAAACTGGTGGGCGGACAGGTAACTTCCCCTCCTGATGCCGCAGTCAGATGCTGCACTAGGGCAAGGCAGGTGGGCAGATTGCTCCCCCTCCCAGCATCATGGTCAGGTGCTGCGTTCCTGCCAGGAAGGTGGGTTGCTGCCCACCCTCTCCCAGTGCCGATCGCTCCGCTGCTCTGTGCAGCTGTCTGCTCCACCTCAGATCGGCGCTCCAAAGGCGGGCTCCAGGAAGACCACAGAACAGCCCTGCCCCTGCTCCGTGCCAAATCTTAGCTCCTTATTTGTCTTGGCAGCGCGAGTTCTCTGAGATTCCAGGGCAGAAAAGTCCTACCTGCCTTGGGCTGTAAACAAGTCTCAGTCCTGCGTAGGAGGTTGCAGAGTCCCAGGTGCAGATTCAGGGCTCGGCCTGGCCCCTGCCTGGGCACTGCGCATAGGAGGATATGGCGGCTGTGGCTGCACCACACCTCTCTTCTCGTGAGAAGTGCCAGTAATGGTGGCACAGGTCTGAGGAGAAAAAGGCTATGGCGCCCCTCCCCCCAGGGCACATTAGCCATGTTGCTTTGCTTTTTTCGCAGTTTATGGGGGACTGAGGTTGTTCTGCTCCATATCCCCTCCCAGCCACGGCGTCAGCACCCTGCAGTCCCCTGGGGCTGCCTCAGTGCAGCTGCCCCAGTCCTCCGCCTGGCTCGGGCAGCTTGTCCCAGCCCCCGGCTGCCAGCTAACGTATTGGGCTGGGTGTTGCAGGGACCCACTATGCCCATTTAACTTAGTTCTGTTGGTCAAGGGGTGCTCGGGGCAGATCGAGCCTTGGAGGTTCCCCCTCCATTCTGTTGGCCTCTCTGTTGGAGGGGGGAGACCCAGCTAATGAGCACTATTCCTCCTTTGCTGCTCCCTTCCCACGGGACAGGTCCCACACTGTTTTGCTTTTTCTTCTTTCTTTTTTCCTTTTCTTCTACCAGATTTTTGGCCTCTGTCTTTCGAAGAGGGTGATGTTCTGTCAGAGTTCGGCAGGTGCTCTGGTTGGCTGAGTGGGTCCGTAGATGTGAGTTTTGGTGTATTTGTGGGAGAGGGTGAGCTATGAGTGTCCTTCTTCTCTGCCATCTTGCTCCTCCAGCTGTATTCAAAATTTTTAAAGTCAAATAATTAATCAACCAGATCTCTTTTCCCCCTTACAATCAGGTTTTGATCTTGGTGATAAATAAAAAAAAATTTAGAGATGCACAGCAGTTCATCCTAAAAAGGTACCATATACGCTAATGTGACACAGACTTTCTCGGTTTATTTTAGCCCACTAAAATTAGGATGATGTAAAAGAAAAAGCAGAGAAACAAGAAGTGGTAGAAGAAAACAAGAAAGAGGAAATGGAAGAGGAAGATAAAGAGATGGAGAAAGAAAAAAATAAAAGAGGACCAAAAAAAGAAAGTGGAAATTGAAAAGGAGGGGAAAGTACAAAGAGTAGATAGTATAAAAAGGAATACAAGAAAGTGAAGTAGGAGAAAAAAACAAAAGAAAGAAGAGTGGGGAGTGAAGGAAGCGAAAATGAAGGAGAAAAAGGAAGAGGAAGGCAAATAAAAACAGAGAAAGATAGGTGTTGAAAGGAGGGATAAAAGCAGTAAACAAGAAAGAAAAAGTAGAAAAATAATAGAGAAAAAGGAATTAGTGAAAGAAGTTTCACAAAATAAACAAAAAATGTGTTGTAATGTGTACTAATATTTCCATAAGGATAAGAAAGCTAAAAAAAAAAATCATCTTTATTGAATAGAATAGAATCAGAATTCTGAAAAATTACTTGGAGATATTTAGTCCTTGTCTTGTTACCTAATCTTTTTCTCTTTATTCTTAACTTAATTCATTGATAAATAAATCAAAATCAATTTGTACATAGAAGTACTGTATGGTTTAAAATTATCCCAAACCTTTTCATTTATGGATTTTCTCTTATACCTAATACAGTATCCTTTAATTTTATTCACTGAACATGCCAAATTATGTTTTGTCCTTTTGAAAGAATAGGATTTTGCTTTAGTAATCTATTCTACTTTTCTTTACAACTATTCTAGAAATAAATTTAGACTTCAAGACAGTTGTAAAGATAGCACATGCCTGGGTGTGCATCCTCACCCAGCGGTCCCTAAGGTTATCATTTTACATAAGCCTTGTGTAATTACCAGCTGTAATTACAATTAAATAAATTAACTATTTTATTCAGATTTCGCCAGTTTACTTTTTAACAAATTTCCATTTTCTGTTTCATAATCCAATCCAGGCTATTACACTGCATTAAAATTTTAACTCTTCATCTTCTCCAAACTCTGACAGTTCTGCCTTCTTTCCTTTTTTTGTATTCATAACTTGACACTTGTTACATGTACCAAATAACTAAACATAAAACAAATTCATTTGAGGATAGAGAGTCACTGAGATGGATCTTTCTTGTGTTAACTTATGATTAAACTCCAGTCATGCAATTTGGGAATACCACCATACAGGTGATGTGCTCTCATCATATCATGGTAGAGGGTACATATTATCATCAATATGTTTATTAGTGGTGATTCACTACGTCCAACATGAAATACAGTCATTCAGCTATATCCGCCTGAGGGAAGAGTATCAAACAACTTGTTGAAATGTGTTAAAACCACCAGCAGAATTAATATATTTGGAGGAAGAAAGGATATGTTGAGGTTTTACAAGTATCTATTTCTCTTCAAGGTTTTGCTAATTTTTTTCATTTATAGTTGGATCTTAATAGCAGCATTAATGTGGATTTCTAATGGTGATTTCTCCCTTATTTCCTTTATTCTTTCTCCAGTTATTAATTGGAATTCTTCTGTAAGGAAGATTTATCAATTAATTTCCATTAATTTATTCACTTATTAATATCCATATGGAGTCATGGATGATTATTTTATTTTTTGGTTTATAATGTAATACTATTGTACTGTATTGTACTGGGAGCTGAGATCTTTTTCCATTTAGCTGCTATGTTCTTTGGAAATTCCAATCTCCATTCTCTTCCTTCTTTTTTCCTCTTCCTCCTTCTTCTTTAAGCATTTTTTTTTTTTTAATATAAGAATGTTCTTTTTTTTTTTTTACATTTTTTATTGATTCATAATCATTTTACAGTGTTATGTCAAATTCCAGTGTTCAGCACAATTTTTCAGTCCTTTTAGCATTTTCTTACTTTCTGACATGCTGAAATGCTCTAGACTCATCTTGTATTTTCCATGTTTTGGCCCTAGAATAAATCAGTTACCCAGAGAACCTGGTTCCTTTTATTGGAGAATGGTAGTTTGAAATCTAAGTCTGGGCACTAGGTTTGATAATTACTACTTTTAAGCCTTCCCAGATGACAGAACTAGTCAGTGCATGCATGGATACCAAATAATGTGTATATACATATCTATATACATACCTCGGTATTTATATACATACATCTACCCATGTATTTATTTAGATGCCTATGACTTCAAATCGTTATCTGACTTCAATCTAGCACCACAGAATTTGTCACAAGAGTTCATTCTAGTATTGCATCCCTCCACTTGCTTATTTATTTTTCTCCCTGATAAACCTAGTTCTGATTATCTACAATGTATTCTCCCTGATAAACCTAGTTCTGATTATCTACAATGTATTCGTTCAAATGCAGTATAAGAAAAGTAGTTACAGGATTGATAAACCATACTACTGTTAGGAAAACATTTATCACCTAGAATAGAGGATGCCTTCATCTTTATTCTGGTAAATATGAGGAAGAATGTAAATAAATATTAAGCATATATTAAAAATTCTCATGAAGTCTAAAAATGATTATATAAAAGTAATATATGATAACATTTTACATGTAAGTAGAAAAGTGAGAAATTAACTTAAAATGCTCTAAAGTCATTTTCCTGTTCAGAAGGAAAATGCAGCTAATAATTTCAAACCTAAGTAATTACTATATTACATTTATCAGATGAATTAATAAAAGAATAATAAGAATATATAACTTCCAAACTGATAGCAAAAAAGAAAAAAAAATAGTGAAAAGTGACCCACCACTCTCCAAAAAAGAGCAAAAACAAGAAAAACAAAGACAGTAGATAAAAATATGACTATGTGAGCAATGACATTGTAAATAGCTTAAAAGATTCCTTGGAAAAATAAAGATTGTCAGACAAAATTAAAAGAGCTCAAATATGTCATTTACAAAAAACGTATCTAACATATAAGAATAAAGAGTTTTTTATAGTGTATAAATTAAACACAGAAAAAGTTTTGTCTCCATATAAGTTGTAATAGCATCTAAAGTTTTTAAGTTTGTTCAAATATAAGAAATTGTGTTCAAACTAAAGTACTTTAAAGCTCTCTGAAGACTAATTTATTTAAATACTCTACTTTCCTTGGTTTTTTGCTAAATGCAAATAGAGCATTAGTAATTATTTATATAAAACATTAAAGGCATTAGTGATTTGTTTTACATTCCATGTGGCTCTAATTTCTTTTTTTAATATAGAAATATTTAAAATAAATAATTAGATTGCCTTAGTAAATTGAATCTGAGAATGTCTTTTACATCGATTTGTGTCAACCTAAATTAAATTTTGAGGAACGAAAATCACTTAAATTAAAGGCTCTGTATTTACCCATCTTAAAATAGAGTTCACCGCCTCAGTACCTTCAAAAACACTAGATGATTTCTACTAGCATATAAACAAGTTTGAGGCATATAAAGACAACTGATTATTGTTATTGCAACCATAGAATCAAGTGCCAATAATTAATGCTGTCATTGTTAACTATCATTAAGAACATTGTAAAAGTAAAAGAAATTACTTAACTCAATATTTTAATATATATCAGATAAAAATAATTATTTTCTTTCTGATTCCTCACACAGAGTTTTTCTTAAAGTCCAACAGTGAGTTAAAACATTTCTAAAATCCAGAGAAAACAGGTGCTAAAATAATGTAAGCTCCTGAATCATTTATTGGTGACTATGACAGCAGGAGGCCAATCTGAATATTTTTAAATGTTTATATTATACGAAATATATTTAGAAGCATTGTATTACTCCAATTTTTATACTTATACTTATGCAAGGATGTACATTGTACTTTATTGAACAAAATCTCAGAATATATTCAACAAATTCATTTATTTCACATATCTAAAATATGCTAAGCACAAGCAGAAAAATAAATATTACATACTTAGTTTAACACAATCATCTCACTGATTTTGAAGCTTAATCTAATCAGCATAAGAAACTTATGTGTTGAAGATAAACATAAAGAAAACAATATAAACATTAAAAAATTTGATGATTAGCCTTATAGAAGTGTTTTGATGTATGATAAAATAAACGTGGCAGTGATTCTAGGTTTGAATAGTTGTAATTGGTAATTTTGTACACTGTTTACTCAGTCTCTTAAGAGAAACTTCATTAATTGGATTCTTAGAAATGTGTGGTATCTTATTATGGCTGAACATAAAAATATTAACTATATTCCTTAGATGACCGAGAACCTAGAATAAATTATTTTCTTAAAGTATTAAAAGTCTTAAACTTCAAACATAGTCCTTAAATTTTGTGAAAAATAAAACACCATGAGATTTCTTAGTGTTTTCTTTGCCTATAAAGATGAAACATTAACCCTTGGAGATAATATATTTTTACTGGATTAACCTACTCTTTCTGGTAGAAAAGATAAGAGAGAAACACAATTTTTTGTTAAATATATATTTTAGTTCTTAAGAAACAGATATATTCATATTACATTGGTTTATTCAAATGTGTATTGCCTCCCTATAAACATTTGTTTTCTTAAAAATGTACACTGTCAAGTTAGGATTTTGAATTACTCAGAAAACCCTTACTTATCTGCATAACACAAGATAAAATATGATAAAATAGTTAATAAACAAAACAAAAATAACTCTCATGCTTAGAATAATAGAAGTGTATCAGTTTCAATCTCCCTTCTGAAAAACATGTCTAAATTTATTCAACTTTTGCTTTCAAGAATTTAGTGTACAAAACACCCACTCCTTCAATTACAGCAATACAAATACATTAGCTGTGATAAATATTTCAAATGAAATTAGAATTCCAAAGTTGGAACGAATGACAGGCAGAAAAAAATCCAAATACTAACCAATATGAAATGCTGAAGAAAACTGTCCATGGAGAGTTTTGGTAAATTGTTATGAAGGAGTTAAAGAGTGGCCATTCAAAATGTGGTGGTTAAGGGAAAGTGGGGTTTTGTAATTCTTAATTAAATGATGGAAATTTAGATTAAATTTTAAAATCAAGTTATATATGTAAAATCACAATAAAAACGCTAGTGTCAAAAATCATAGTGCTGAAAGTGATTGTGTATGAAAGTTACTTTTCTTTGTATTGAATTTATACTTTGTGCCTACTATATTTCAAGCACTGCTAGGTACTAGAGAGTAAACAGAGGAGAAGATCGCTGCAGTTAAGCACACTACAGGCTAATGAGTGAAGCAGACACAGACACAGGATGCCTTGTGTTTTAATGAAATAGTCCTGATATTAGAGAAGCAGACTAGTAGGACCCTTAACATTTTTGAACCTACAAGGGACATTTTTAAGGAAATGGCTTAATACAAATTAACCAGGAGCAGAGGGAATATGAGAGTTTATCAAGTTGAGAGTTTATTCCATATAGAACAACATATAAATGAAGAACTTTGAAATACAAAATTCAAGACAGCTGATGGTGAAAAATGAGTCTTAAAAAAGAAACAGAAGCCAATCATTAAGAGCCTTAGATTCTGTTTTTGGATTTGGAATTTTGGCATGAAAATACTGGGTAGCAGATCATTTGTATTTTTTCATGGCATTAACCTAACCACTCTGATATCATGTGGGAAGTAATGTAGAGTTAGGTAAAATAAGAAGAAGGGAGAAAAGTCAAATGGTTTTTGGTCAATATACTGGAAAGATGGAAGCTGCTAAAATACAAAGTTAGATGTGACCTATTCAGTTAGAAAAAGTAGTATAAAACTTAGAAGAGATATCTTGGCCGAAGGCATCTATTTTAAGGAATTTGGTAGAAGTATGCCTAACCAGTAGTGTGTTTAAGACAACCAACTTTGTTTGCTTGTTTATTTCTTTATTTTCCATGCACAATAGCATTTCAGGAAAAACAAAATCTTTATCTCTATACAGAGCTGTTGCCTCTCCATCATTCTGGGTTGAGTCAGCCACAGAAAACCACTATGGGTATTTCAAGAGGAAAACAATTGGATACTGAAAATTAGAGGCTTACAAACTTTCAGAAGGACTGTTAAAGTCAAAGTCAGTGAAACCTTTTACTGGTTTTAAAAACTCTGAAGGGCAGAAATCTCAGCTGCTTATAGTTCCAAAATGGATAAGACACAGGAGGTCTCCCAGAAGCCATCACACATCTAAGGTCTATCCTACACCCATGGGTTTGCCTACCACCAGAGAACAATCCTTTTCTTTTACCTTTCATTTACTTCTTACTGGTGGCCAATCTAATCTTGTTGCCCATGAACAAGAGACTCTGGATAAATAAGATCCTAGACTTTGGATAATTGAGTACCTGATTTTAGGGGCAGTGTGTGGTATAATGCTTCCCTGTCAATCAGCAGTCAAGCACAGCTCTATAATTATTTTCTAGTTTTCAGTACTGGTGAGCTGTGTAATCTGTCTTATGCTAACACAAGAAGGTGGTCTATAAAGCTTGATTTTTTTCTTTCTAAAAGATGAAAACAACTGAGTCAAATTCCATATTCAAGAACATTCAGAGGATTTAAGGTAAATCTAAGGTAGTAACAATCCAGCAGTTAAAATTTTATAGCATCATTTTTCTATGTCAGAATTGATAACACGTTTATATATTGTTAAATAATGTCATATCTAAATATATCATTAATTTGAAAAAAATCAATTTGCATTCAGTTATTTCAGTTATATTGTATTCTATTCAGTAAGCTCAGCTTAACAAATTTGTTTCCTTTGCCACAGTCACTGTGCCTAGCAATAGCTTTTTTAACTTAATCGGTGTCCTGATAATAGTCTCTAGAAGTAAAACTGAAGATTTGGAGAAGGAAGGAAAGCCATCTCCTTTATCTCAAAGTAAAGAGAATAATACAACCTATATTTTCAAGTATGTTTGCATGGATATTTCACAGATATTAAAATTCCTGCCCAGAAATTTATATAAAAATATTTCTACTGATTTTTTGATTATATAAATAAACTTGTACACCAAATGGAATGTTCCTGTAACTTTTCAATTCAGTCTTAATTGAACCTTTTATTTTAGCAACAAGAGGAAAAATATGTAACCCAGAAGTTTACTTATAAGAGTTGTCAACAGAATCATGAATCAGCCATTTCATCTTTAAGGTGGAATCCCAAAGCAAAATACCCTAGTAAACAATCTTCTCTCATGTGAAAAAAGAAATTCAGTAATTCACTTATGTTTAGAAATTTGGGAGGTTTTATCTAGATTGAGTGACTGGACAAAGAAATGTGCCATAGATGGAGATGGGAGCCTGAAATTATGTGCATTTATTTTCCCCGGAGAACTTGATCATGAATAAGCGAGCCAGGCATTTCCCTTTGACTTTCATTCTGTTCTTACACACTATGCCAGCCCATCTTCTGAACACATCATTTCACCATGCAGCCAAGTTGTCAGACCATCTGGTGCCCTTAGTATTCCAGAAAACTGAGATTCTGAGAAGCACTGATTTTTAATAAAACGTTTGCACCTAAGCTAATGACTTGACAATTGGATGTACATCCAAATATAGAGCCCTATATTTAAATTTTGACCTCAATATATGTGTGTATGTATGTGTGCATACACGTGTCTGTGTATCTCTATGTCTGTGTCTTTATGAGAGTTGAGACTTATAAACCAACTTGTATAACTTGTTAAAAGATTTGACTCTTAACTGTCTAGTCCAAAAAAATATACAATAATATTATTTCCAGGAAACTCACTTCACCTTATAAAACGGCTCATAATTAAGAAAGTGAAAAATGGAAGTCTTAATTTCCCACCTCAATTTCATCACATTGCAATGTATTCTGGTCTAGCTGTTTGGCCAAAACTTTGGAGTTTTCCTTATTTCTTTTCTTTCTCATATATCCTACATCCAATAGTCAGCAAAGCCTTTCATTTCAATTTTAAAATATAACTACTTTCTGACCCATTATTTCTCCGATCCTAGCCATCATGATCTCTTGTTTGGAATACTGCAGTCGCCTTCCAATTGGTCTTCATGACCTTACCCTTGTTCCTCTAGAGCCTATTCATGACTCAGTAGCCAGAGAGATCTCTTTAGAATGTCAGATCAAGCCACTCTTTAACTCAAAGATTAGTAAATTGCCCATAAATTACTAAATAACTCTATCCCACTAATTCTCTGACCTCTTCTCTTATAATATTCTCTGCAATTACTCTCTTCAAAGCTTCATTTCTCTGCATCCAGCAGGCCATTCACAATCCTGTTCCAAAAGCTTTTGATCAGTCTTCTCGAAATAATTCTTTCTTACACACCTCAAATCACTGCTCGAAAACCATAGTATCAGAGAAGTTTTTTCACATCACTCTGTATAAAGTAGTAATTCCTGTTTTCTGCTCATCTATCTGCCTTGCCTAATTGTATTTTTTTCTTTCTAGCACTTATCATTATCTGACATATCTTGGAATTAATTTTATTAAATTTAAGACATCATTAATTATAAGAAAGTCTATTAGTCTATGTAGCAGTAAGAAAAAAATCTTACAGTTAAACTGTGACATACTGCTTTCTCATCACTTAAGCAGCATTTTATATTATACTTTAAAAAAGAGGTCTTACATACATACTCAGATATGTTTAATCATTTATTTACTCTTGTGCATATATTCATAGGCAAATAAACAAGACATTCCTAAAACTTTTTCATATTCAAAGCTGTATTCCTCAGAAACTCTTTCTGGTTCAGCATTTTTAATGTCCAAATTTTTTCCATTCAATGACATACTTTGTGACATCAAGAAATTTGGAGATACAGCATTTCTTCAAAAAGTGTCCTTTTTAGTCCCTGGTATCAATACAGTTGATACCCAGTGTTTATACTCCTACTCATTTTTATCTTAGTCTAGGATGATGTGTCTAGGCCCAAATCTCACAGAACACTTTGTATCAGTTACTGTTGCATGGTAAACAAATGAAATAGTAGCCTACATCACTTAAGTTCCTTGGCAAATTCAGCATCAGTAGAGGGTGGGTAGGAGAAGTGGGCTTCTCCCATAGACACCAGGAATGGTGATGGTAGTATGGCTTCTAGTGATAATGGGATTATTTGTTGAACCAAATTGTAATTATACCTACATATCATAACGGTAGTATTTTTAAGATCTTTCTATTGAGTTGCTCATATTCTCCAGTGAATGTTCTTATGATCTTCTCAATAATGGGCAAAGGCCTGACTGACAGAGTTTGAGAGAGAAATGCATAAAATCGCTCCAAGTCTTTAATTAATCATCTTTCTCTGAATAATCATATTTTAGTATTGTCTCTATTATCTTTGACTGTGCCTGTGGGACAGGAGGGAACAGGGCAGGGCATAATCACTGAAGGAATGACACAGCAATTGAGGACAGGACAAGCTCGTTAAAACCAAGATGGCAGAAGATCCGACTTCCAGTAGACCCTGAGCCTCATGGTGTACCCACAGGTGTCATGACAGTTCCTAGGCTAACTATGAAAAATCCAGAAGTGGGCAGGGAACCCAATTCCTGAAAATTCCCATCCCTTTCCCAAAATAGTTGGAATAATCTTCCTACTCATTAGCATACAAAATTATCAAGCTCATAAAAGCTAACCACCCCACAACTTGTGTCTCTCTTGCCTTCTGAGATGGCCTGCACTCTGTCTATGGAGTGTATATCTACTTTTACTTTAAGCTAAACACCCCACACCTCTTGGTCTCTCTCCCTCTTGCTTTTTGAAATGGTCCACATTCTGTTTATGGGGTGTGTATCTTCTAAGCTGCTCTCCCTTCTGAGTGAGACGGCCCATACCTTGTCTTTGGAGTGTGTCTCTCTCTAAATAAATTTACTTTCACTTTACTATGTCTTGCTCTTGAATTAATTCCTGGGTGAAGCAAGAACCTATTCTTTGTCAACATCTCATGTCCTCAGATCAAAGAGTCTCCTCACTCTAGAGAATAAAACCCTAGATTTCTGTCCCACCATGTGAAGTAGGTTAGATCTGTGCATCCACTGTCTATTACATAGACTTTCAATCTTCCTGCTTTTACCTTTTGTTTCTTCTTTACTAATAGTGAAAGCTGACTGAATCAATTAGCTTTTTGCTCTGTCACAAAGCACCCCAAAATGTAGTGACTTAAAATGTCGAGCATTTATTTGCTCATAATTCTGAGCCAATAGTTTGGGTGGAGCTCCATTGCAATGGCTTGTTTCTGATTCATGTGTCATTATTGGTTGGCCTTCCTTTGTATTTGTGCCTCAGCTGGACAAGCTTTCCATGTGGTCTGTCATTCTCTAACACAAGTTTGTTTATCTGTCAATAGCATTTCAAGAGTACATGAGTAGTAGCTGCCTGGCCTCTTGTGCCTATACTCAGGCCTCAAACAATGCCACTTCTGCCACACTGGGGTCAGATTAAGCCACAGGGCTCACCTACATTCAAGGAGTGGGAAAAGAAATCCCACTACAGCTATAGTATATGAATGGCCATTAGCAGTCTATCATACTGGTACATCAAATCCTGAACATAAGGAAGCTTATGTGAAATAAATAAGGTGTTTCTCATATTTCCTTGCCAAAAAGCTCAGTTTCTTAGGTCTCTTAATATAGTTCCCACTTCTCCATCGGAGTTTTCCCACTTCTCTCGGTTTGTTTCCATTGTCTTCTCTGCTATTGTGTTAGTCCTTCTGATTTTATGCCACCCTCTTTGCTCCAAATTAACAAGGAACAAAAATCTTTCAGTGTCTCATTTACTTTAGTAGACTCCAGAGATGAAGCAGATTTTAAGCTTGTGTTGAATTCAATATCCTTAACCTGCAGACAGTAAACCACTCCTCTGTCTGGAAAATTCCAGCTTAGCTTTCAAAATTCTACCTTGTGGGACCCACCTCAGTGAAATCTTTCTTAACTATCTCACAGATGGATATGATCACTTTTCTTTTTCTGATTTATACCTTTATTTATGAGTCTATTATTTATTTACCACACTACATTAGAATTGTATTAACAAAAAGGCACACTGGTTAAAAGTGCAGGCTTTGGAGCCAGATTGCCTGAATTCAAATAGTAACTATACTTCTTATTAGCTCTGTGACCTTGGCACATTTCTAAACTCTTAGTACCTGCTTCCATTTCTCATAGGGTTGTTTTCAGGATTAAAGGAATTAATCCATATAAATTACTTAGAACAATGCCTGGCAAATATTGAGGGGTCAATAAGTGCTATTGATTATTACTATACATTTGTCTCTGAGACCAAAATATGAGTTGACTGTGTGTAAGAATCATATATCCCTCACCTTTGCAACCCTAGTGGGGTGCAGTGTCATCCTTCAGTGTTTACTGTAAGAATTAAGGAACCATCTCAGTAGCCATGCATCTCACAAAGCCTCCTGTGGTGACCCCAGCACAGCCTTCCTCTCATCTTCTAACTGCCCTGGGATTCTTTTGCCTGAGAGAACAAATGTGCAGCCAACTAGACTTTGCTTTTCATATTTCATTGTTCTATCAATATCCTAAATGTTTCATTTACAAAAAGTTTTGTATACTTGACTGATCCAGGTACAGGGAGTAAACGTAGGCATGAATGAGACACCAGGCCCTCTCCTGCATTTGAAAGTAATTTTGTGTATAGTAACTAAAGTTTATGCTGTCTCTATACCAGGCTCTGAGCATACAAAATGTTTTGCTTTGTTCTTTCCTATCACATAATTATCAACGTTTCAAACTCAAAGATACAGAGAGGTTCCTTGTGATATCCTCTATTAAACCTTTTATTCAAGAGAACACAGACATAATTCATTCTCAAACTGACTGGCAATTTACTCAAATAATTTCACTGGTCAATACGATTAAGATCAGATGTCCTGAGAATGTTCATCATTAACAGTAACGTTCCTAAATGTCTGAACATAACTTGGGCATATAATATTTTATTTAATCCTGACTATCATCTCATGAGGTAGATGTATCTCCCCCAATTTACAGAGGAAGGAACAGAGGCTCAAAGTGACAAGTGACCTACCAAAACTGACAAGGAAAGTTTGTTGTTAGCAAACATCCCAGAGAGGAAATGCTGATTTTACCCCTTAGTTTTCTTTAAGCATGTGGGAAGTATTTTAAATGGAGTACTAAGGGAATTGCAGGTCCTTCAGGAGAAGGAAACTGCATGCCCATGGAATGTTTCATTAAAATGTTCAATCATGTGGGTTTAGTGTCTGGGTATCTTTTTCATTGTGCTTAGAAAAGTATTCACACAGCAAATCATTTGGTAAGTATTTGTTGAAAACTGAATGAATGGATAATATGAAGAGTGCTGAAGGTAATTACTAATTCTATTCCTCTGCTTAAATCAAAATGCTTGGTCAAAATCTTTTCCTCATGGACCCTGTTATGGGTTGAACTGTCTTCTCACAAAATTCATATGTTAAAGTTCTGATCCTCAGTATCAGAATGTGACCTTATTTGGAGATAGGGTCTTGATTATGGAGGTAATCAAGTTCAAATGAGGTCTTTAGGGTGAGCCTTAATCCAATGCCACTGTTATCCTAATAAAAAGGGAAAATTTGGAGTCAGACACACAAACATAAAATGACGACAATGTTAATAGACATATGGAGAAGATGTCCATAAGAAACCCAAGGAAAGGGGCCTGGAACAGATTCTTCCTTCACTGCCCTTAGGAGACAGGATGGAAGGGGGCAGGGCACAGCCATTCAAGGAATGCTACAGCAATTAACATCAAAATGGTGAAAGATTCAACCCCCTGTAGGCCTTGAGGATCAGGATGATGAGAGATTTAACTTCTAATAGATCTTGAGCTTCATTATCCACTCATTGTAATATATTAACATGGTGAATAACACGCCCACAGTCACCATGGTAGTCTCAAGGCTAGCCACAAAATATCAATGAGTGGGAAATGGCCAACTTTCTGGGAATCCCAGCCCCTTCCCCAGGCTACTTAGACTGGTCCTTCCACTTATTAGCATATGAAGCCACCAAGCCCATGAAAACTAGCAATAGGGTGCCTCGCAGCTGCCCCCTCTCCCTCTTTGGAGACTACCAGCATTCTGTCTATGGAATGTGTACTTACTTTTAATCTGAGCACCCAACCCCCACACCTCGTAGCCTTTCTCTTGCCTTTCAATGTATCTCTCTAAACAAATCTACATTTACTCAAGTGTGGCTTGCTCTTGAATTCTTTTCTCCGTGAACCCAAGGACCCACGCTTGATGGGGGCACATCCCAGGGGCTCAAATGAAGCCTGGGATGCTGCCCTTCTCATGCCCTAACCCTGCTAACGTCTTGATTTTGGACTTTAGCCTCTAGAAATGTTAGAAGATAAATTCACCAGGCTGTGGTACTTTATAACTGCAACAAATCTAGCCACTTATCACTATTCTGCCTCTCCTACACTGTTGCAAGCCACCATCATATCTTGTCAAGATTATTCACTTGTCTCCTAACTGATCTCCAGGTTTCTGTTCTTTCTCTTCTAAATCTATTTTTCACAAAATAGTCATATTGTTCCTTTGAATGTATGTAGGATTCATCTTATGCCTCAAAACTTTTAGAAGTTCCCCATCTTTACCATGATAAAAAACCAAGTCTTTATTATGGTGGATAAGACCACACACATTAGTGAGCCCTCTGCTTTTCTTGGACCTCATTTTTCCTTCTCCATTCCTTCATACATTTCTAGGCTTTGCTCCACCTATACTGGCCTCACTTTTCCCTGAACATGCTAATCATGTGTTTGGCGCTGGGGTTTGTACTTATTGTTACCTCTCCCTGGAATGCTCACACCTGAGATACCTGAAATGCCTCTTCCTTTCACTTTCTTCAAGTTTCTTTTCAAACATCACTTTGTCAGTCAAGTTTCCATTGACCATACTCCATAAAATAGCACCTCAGTCTCTTATAATTCACCATTTCACTCACCTCAATTTATTTCTCTCCATAGCACTTATCCTTTTCTGACACAGTATATATTTAAACAATTCATAAAGTAATAAAGCAATAATTTACAATTATCTGTGGTATTTTATCCCATGTGAACTGAAGACATTGAATTTAAAGGAAAAATAAATAAAAGGAAAAATGAATATTTATGTATCATTTTTTTTTGAAATAAGCACTAAAGTTTCTTAATTCCAGAAATATGAAATAAAACTCAGCTACTGCCATTTGGTTGCTTACAGTCTAGTTGGAGAAGTGGTCATAAAGATCTGATGGCATCTCTATGTCTTAGGAGAAACGTGGAGGATTTCATAGGGAAGGTGATATCTAACTAGGTCTGGAAGAATATGTAAAACACCAGGATGGATAAAAGAGGAAAGACAATCCAATCAGAGGACCAACACAGAACTGTGAAATAGTGATGTCAAGCTCAGTACTTGACTGGCTAAGACAAAAAGAAGCCAAGATGTTTTCTAATTATTTTGGTTTTTCTCACCTCTTTGGATTTAAAATCTAGAAAAAAAGTTTGAAAATACATTTTATCTTTCTGAATAATTACTGCAGAATAGTATAACTATGTAAAAATATCTGTTACCACACAATCTGTTTTAAACAGTTTTTATTTTAAACATTGATTGGAGTAGGTATGTAAAATTTCTTCACTTTCTCATCTTCATCTGAGTGTGTGCTTTAGTTTGAGTTTTATTCTCCACAGGACATTAATTTTTAATGACTGTATGCCAATTCATGTAAAAAATAAAAAAAATCTTATTACTATGTGGAAATAAAATTATTTGTTTTACTACTTCATTTTTGTCAAGTGTGTATGAATAAGCAAGTCCAAATAAACTTTTGCTTTATTTTTTTGCTAAAAAATTCGTATTTTGAGTTCTCTGAATCATGTGGTTTCTTCTTTTACTCCTATTCCCTGTTATGTTAAAATAACTGCATTGTTATTATGCAATTTCAGTATATACATACTTGTCTCCTGGCAATGCTGCATAAAAAATTAAGAATGTAATGCATTTATGTTGAAATTAAATAACCTAGAAAATATCAACATTTCCTTGAAAGAAAAGCTTGCCAAAAATTACTATTTAAAACAATACACTAAAAAATTTTTAATTGCAATGACTTCTTAAATATAAAACTGTTTACTGAAAATTAAATTCATTTACTTTCTTTCTGCATTTTAAAATAAAAATACATGACTAAATTGATCTAACACAGATCTGTTCACTGAAACATGCCAACCAAGTGTAAATTAAATTTTGTTTTTGTTAGGTTTAAAGGATTGGCTTCCATTTAACAATCCATAATATTTATGTCTTAACATTTATCTAATTTTGTCTAACTACTGCAGATTCTACATGTTTGATTCTGACAAACTATCCAGGATGTTAACTGGCCTGCCCTTATTATATGAGAAAAATAAATGTATAAAAATTCAATTTGTAGTGATACAGAATTGGAACAACTGTATTTGCTACAATGATATGATATTCTACCTATTGTGTGACACACTGTAAGAAACAGTCCTTCTACTATTCTACTCCATCACATGAAACTTTAAAAAGAATTGATATAATTCACATTGGTCTCATATAACAGTGCTATTTTGTAGCTGGTTAGTGCTCCTCATTGCTTTGAAAACGGTTTCAAGGGATATAAAAAATTCCAAGAGCAAGAGCAATGGCAGTTGTAGTTGAATAGCTATCAATGCTTTAGGAAATAAATGAAAACATCCAATAGACAATACTTCTAAAAGTCAAAGGATATTCAACCTCTTTTGTTGTTTACTTAGCCAAACACCGCTGTGGTGATGTCTTTAAAAATTCCTATTTCAGGTTACTTCATTTAGGCTGTGTTGCCATTTTATTTTTCTATTTTTACATTGCAGACAAGATTTTTGGCATGTATTTGAAATAAAAATATTTTAATTACACACAAAGGTCCTTTAAAAACATCTTCCAGTATCTCAGGAAATAAAATTTAGTCTCTCCCAATGAAAATACATCATTCAAGATGGCCATTATGCAACTCGAAATATAAGATTGTAGTGGTTTTCTAGGTAATTCAGTTTCTCTTAGAAAAAAATCACATTTCCTGCCCAGTGTTGAAACAAATATCTAGGTCCAAGATGGAGCTCCTTCTGCCCAGTGTGCCACATGAGCAAACTGAAACTTAGAGAACTTCTATGTCCCTGCAAATGATCTGTTTGAACAGAAACACAGTATATCCGGTCAGCCAATCCCCAAACGTCAAGCCAGCTCTGGGCCTTCTTACCCCAAACACAGCTGACTATGTGACCCTAGTCAATCAGATATTTTCTATTTTTCCTTCCTTGTTTTTTATTCTTTATCCTATAAATGCTTCCTGTCTGCTGTTCTCCAGGCTCTCAAATTCAAACAAAACTCGGCCAAGTTAGTGACCTTACAATTGCAACAGCTTCAAGGCCAGAAACTTAGAGTATACAGGCCTTTCCCTTTGCACCCTCCTAGAGGTCCAACATCAAAACACTAGTCCAGAAATTAATGTCTCATTTGCAATTAACCAGGGCACTAGAGGAAATACAGTCCTTGAAGCGTCTGTCAAATCCTTCTACACCAACTCACACACACACACTCAAACATACACACACATACACACCACACACACACACACACACACATTACCTTGTACTACCTCTCAACTATTAGGTAAGAGATAAATAAGCTTCTGTTTTACTTGAGCCACTTTATTTTTAGATCTCATTATTAAAGAAGTATAACATATATTTTAATTAATACATTAATTGGTACCTGGGATTAGGGTACAGCAACAAGAAAAACTAACAATATGGCATGACTTAGTACTTGAGCTATAGCTAACAATGACACAAACATTTTAGGCTGGAAGCATGTGCTCCTTTTTATGCTATGACAAACCATAATATTCTATGTCACCTTACAAGGTATATCATATATCTCACAAGTCTATAGTTTTAAGGGAGATAGTAGATTCATATCATTAGTATTTATTTGCGTGTTCTGGTGTTTTATTTTTTCACCAAGGGACTACTGAAATAGAGAGGTTAGGAAAGAATCAACCTACACACAAGAAGTGATTGAAGAGAACAGAGTTCTGCCAAGAGCAAATGCTAGACCCGTAACTAAATAAATAGACTGAGACAGACAATGAGGTGGTTTCCAAATCAAGAAAAAATTTTCACTAAGAATCTTCCTAAACAGGCTTAAATTAGGCATTCTTGGCCAGACATTGGGGACCTGCCAATGATAAAGTTTTTATTAGAGACTAATGCTTTTGCTTCCAAGCTAGTAGTTTTAATGTCCTTCAGTTTGCCATAATGCAAATGAGAGATAAATGGATGGATCAGATACGGAAAACAGCAAATAAAGAAGAGTCAGCAGACTGAAAATCTATGTTCAGAAGGGATCTGTGAGTGTGGTTATTTGCACTTGGAAGTGAAAGAAAAGAAACAGATTAGAAACTTACTATTTCACTGAGGAAATCTTACTATCAAAAGAAACACAAACATGTTCTATAAAAAAGCCTTTGTCCAGTCCCTGAAGCAACATTTGCTTTCAAGCATGTATCAGCAAGAAGCAGTCTTCAGAAGTTGTTTGGCTAGTGAGGAAGCAAACACTCCAACAAATTCAGATATTGCTATTGAGGATGCTAAACAATGAGGAATCTCCCAGAGATCAAAGGAACCACAGAGGCCAATATGTTAGGGAGTTACCAGAAAAGAATCAAAGGCATCCTGATAAGATAAAAAAGAAACTGTCTCTACATTTAATATCTATATTATCTAAGTTTAAACTTATATGTTTTAACAATAATAAAAACAATAAATTGTAAATGTTTATGATGTGTTTCAGTATGAAATACTGAAAGCAATATTACAATTTTATTCAGTTTTATTCTATTAAGCCCTAAATTATTCTTTAACATTACATTATTTTTCTTGAAATTTACATATAGAAATTGTAAGAATATTCCCATAGTGGTGGCTTCATATACAAATTTTAATATTTGTAGAATACAAATTCACTTGAATGTCTAGGACAGAGATTCTCAAATTTTCTTATTATGGTCATTTTTGGACTGAATCATTCTTTGTTGCAGGATGCTGTCCTGTGCACTGTAGGATGTCTAGAAACATCCTGGCTTCTGTACACTAAATACCAGTATCACTGACCTCAGCTGTGACATCCAAACATGCCTCTAGACATTGTCAAATGTCTGACTGCATCATCATCTCTGCTGCTTTAGAACATTTAACAACATTCTCCTGAGTTCTTCCAGAGAACTTAAGTTCTTGCAGACAGACTTCAAGAACTAGAACATAGATCATATTCTTGTTTCGACTGCAGGGCTACCTAACTATACCCTAGACACTTCATTTTCTTCACCTGCCTAATCAGAAAAATGAAACATATGTTTTTAAAATTTTATGACATTGTTTTATTTTCTTCATAATGTTTGAAATAGATACCTCTGAAACACAGGAGCTGATTTCTAAACAATTTCTATGTTAGTCTACTTCAGTGTCTATCCAAATTAATGACAAAGCATAAAAAAGGAAGAAAGAATGAAAGAAAAAAAGAAGGAAAGAAAAATGTCAGACTTGTATGTGTGAGTTCTGCCATTTGCTGTAATTGTACCAATTATATAGTGCCATTTTACATGTATCTCTGTACTGGCTTTGGTTTTATTTTTCTGCATCAATAATACAAAAGTAGCAATTTCACTTGAAAAACAAATTAAAATTAGCACAAATAGTCCACATTCACTCTGATATTAGAGTACTGAAGAAGAGCTTTCACATTTCACATTTTTATGTATAAAAAGATATCAAATTCATGACCCACAAGTTGGTATTCATATAAATTAAAATAAATAGAATTTGTATAAATAGATCTCCAAACTCTGATTTAAAAAAGAAATAAAAATATATGTATTTAAAATAATCATGCGAATATGTCAGTTTTTCAAATATCTTGCAGGTGGAAATGCAGTCCCAGAGAGTGAGGCTCAGGTGCATTTTATTATTCATGGGTCTAAAAATGAATCTTGAAACCACTGGTTGCCCTCATTTGTTATTTGCTCCATAGGTAAAGAAAGAGACTGTAATTTTTGTTTTGTTGTTTTTACACATGTATAGAGAACTTAAAATATTGAGTTAGTTATTTCTGTAGTATTGGTTACTAAGTAATGAAGGCTAAAAGAAAACAAAGACTTAGAGCAACTCTTTTAATGAATTGTAATGAACAATATCCAGGCAACGTTTTAAGCTTTAAAAAGACAACTTCAAATTATTCTGCTTCCCTGAATTGATGTGGGATAGTCTCCAGAAATCAATCAATGACACTTCTGACTTTTAACTCTGTTCTTAGACAGTGTCTTACTCAATTTTTTATATCATCAGTAAAGTACCAAAGACTATAAAACAAGTAGTAGCTCTTCCTCATTTGATTTCCTTTATTCTCTCTGGTTCTTACTAGCAGTTAATCTTTCAGCCTTTGACAATAAAAATGAATTCTGTGTGAGGATTTATTAGCAACTGTTAGGTAGTCACTGGAGAATGCTATTCTCCCTGGTTTAAAAAATCTAAAAATCTGTCAGAGTCACGTGCTGCCCACCAAACTACTCAGGTGATAGTTTTAAGAGTAATTTTGAAGAAGTTTTTACAAGGATCGATAGTTCATCTTGATTTGAAAGTGTCATAGAAATTTGGAAAATCCCGCCTGTTTCTTTATTAAATGTATTTATTTAGCCTCTAATATGTGCCAGGCACTGTTCCACTCTGATAAGTTCTATGAAGAAAATAGAGGGATGAGATAGAGCATGGCCTGAGAAAGTGTGATTTATATAAGGTAGTCAGAGAATGCATAACAAATGAGATGATATTTTTACTGAAACTTAGTTTACAAGGAGGAGGCAGACATAAGCCATCCAGACAAAAATTAAACAATGAAAATAAAACATTAGGGAGGACTGAGCTTTGACCTTCAGAAATAAAAGAAGGGCCATGACTGTGGCATGTATTAGGCAGTGAGAAAACAATAAGAAAAATAAAACACTTGAGAATTATATAATATGCCAAATAATGAAGGAAAATTATAAATACTATTCAAAAAATAAGGCATTGTTAAAAGATCAATCTATGTATTGAGAAGACACAATATTTTTTTTCATTTTAATTATGTTTTAATTAATTAATTCTACTTAACATAAGGAATGAGGCAGAGATGTTTGCTCCAACCTCTTCTGGTCAACAGTTGATTAACAATAGGTTAAGAAAATGAGATGTAAATTATATGGACTGGAGAGGAGGAAGTGAAGCTCAATTTACAGATGACACTATTGCCTACATAGAATATCCTAAGGAACCTACCAAAAAGCAACTCAAATTAATAAGCTTAGCAAGATTGCAGTATGGAAGGTTAATATATAAAAAAATTTTATTTTTTTATTCTAGCAATGAACAGTTGGAAACTGAAATGGAACAAATAACAGCATTTGCATCAAAAATATGAAATACTTAATAAATTTAACAATGCGCATGCAAGTCTTGCATACCAAAACCCATATAACGTTGCTGAGAAAAATTATAAAAACTTAACGAAATGGAAGGTTATGCCATGTTCATACATTGGAAGATCTGATGTTCTTAAAAAGCCAATTTTCCCCAAATTGACCTATAGATTTAATGTAATCCCAGTTAAATTTTAGCAGGCTTTTTAAAAATAGCAGCAATAGTTTCTTTGTTCATTTTAATATACCTTAGGAAACAATATACAAAACTGAGCTTTCCCACCATCTCCAAATAACAGCAGGAAGCTCCAGTTACACATATTTAGCGTGGTGATGGCTATCACGATTGTGATGGCTAAGAACAGCAGTCAGCACCAGAGTTGAATAGTTAGCTACAACACAAACATCCTTCAAAATGAAATGTCATCATAGCAAGACAGGTAAACCAGGGTTTAAAAAATGACAACCATTTGGGAAGTGATCTAATCATTCTTGTTGAATTTTGTATTTCATTAAATATTCTTATACACAGTTTCCTGATTATAGGTTTTAAACAAAACCTCCCTTAAGGAATTATTTCAATTAAGAATAAAAGTTCAACAAGAATAGTTCTGACAAAATCCCCAGCTAGTTCAAGTTCTAATATGCACTGACCAAAGGAAAAGAAAAATAATAATTTTTAAAACAAAGTTTTAACATGTTTATTAAGACACACTATTTTTAAGCAAGGTAATTTGTTTAATGTAATTCTTAGTACTAGCCAAAGTGGTTTCTTCTAAAATATGATAAATTGCTTCTAAAGATTATCAAAAAATATCAATAAGTGGACATTTTAGGGACTAAATAACAATGACTTTATTCTATAGAATTAAATATTTAAATTTCACCTCAATTTTTTGTTTCTTTGATCCTTTCTTTAATTTTTGCCATTTTTGATCCTCACTATCATTTTAAGCTAGAAACTGAGCATCAATTTGAAAGGATCATTTGAACTTCACGTAGAACCTGAGAAAGAGATGTTCCTGCATAAGATAATACTGGATCCAAAAACTCTGTGGGAAAGTCTATTTGACCACAAATAAGAGCTAGCAAGGTGGAATTCTGAGTTAAGGATCAGAAAATAAAAGGAATTACATTGCAGATGAGAGGGAAAATTTTCTATGTTAAGGAATTTATGATGCACATCTTTTCTCTATCTCTCGTGTAGAACTTCAATAAAATGTACATTGATGGTTACAGTTGCTGATATTTTGATGGAATAGATAAGCTTAAATTCTTCTGCCACAATACATAAAGATTCTGGTTCAATATGTATTTCAGTCATGAAAAAATTTCTGACTAAATTATAAGATTGGAAAGAAAATAATCAAGAGATCAAGAAAGAAGCAAGTGTAAATATTTAGGAAGGAACATTAATTCCATGTTATTCTAAAGCTTTTACTCAAATGACCACATAAGGAGCTACAAACAAAGCTTATGCAAAAGGTGAATTGATTGAGATGGGCATACCCAAAAGGAAACTCATCAACTAAGCATCAACGTAAGAAAGACTGAGAAAGCTAGAAGACAAAAACCACAATAAAAATATTCAATGTTAGAGTAGGCAATAAGGACAATTGTTTCGATCCAATTAGATCTGAGTAAAGTAGAGAAAAACATCTCCCCTGTGAGGTGTTTGGCTATCAGGTTAGACATCAAATCTCTATATGGTCTACATGGTCTACAAGGCCACAAAGAAACAAAAATTTAAACTATTTCTTTATTTTATCTGTTCCAGGCTTATGGCAAAGGCAAAAGCAAAACTCCCCTGGAAGAAAATACTCTACACTCAGATCTTAAATAATGACAATTTCTACTAAATATATGATCAAGTATCAGATATCACAAAAGTATCAGATATCATACAAAAATACATGATCAAGTATCAGATAGCATACAAAGTTTCTTGAGTGAGAGTAGACAAACATTCATACAATAATATCAGACTTGAGAAGACTTCACATACAAATATCATGCATCGTAGGTTGTTATTATCACTTCAGCTGATATTTTAAAGAATGATAATTTAGTTAAGAATCACAAGACCATTAAAAATGATCAGACATGTCAGAAAATGACCAAAAACCCTCCCAGATTCAGATAATTTTTCAATAATGATTATATTTAAAATTAAAATTAACAGGTTTAAGTAACAGATTTTACACAGCTGAAGAAGGGAACTAGTGAAGTAGAAAATAGTCCTAAAGAAATTAAACAAATGCAACACTGAGAAACAAAGAGATGGAAAATATGAAGAAGTGAAGATACATGGAAGGTATAGAAAGATGGACTAACACTAAGTATAATAAAACTTCCAGGAGGAAGATAGAGACAGAATGCTGATATAAAAACATTATTTTAAAAATAAGATAAATACATTCTTGTACACTTAGAGCACAATAAATCCTAATATGGATAGATAAATATAAATCCATGCCTATTTTTACTTATAAAATTAGATATTAAAGTTATAGATGTTATTGTCAAAGTTGCAAGTATAAAAGACTGATTATCTTCAAAGATAATTTTAACAGTAACAACAGAAACCAGAGCCAATGCGAAATATTTTCAAGGGGAAACATAATAGTCTACCTAGAATTCCATAAACAATGTGTGAAATTATATTTTAGAAATATGAAATGATTATATTTTCACAAATATTGTTATTCACTAAACAAGTTTTAAGATGAAGGAAATTATCATAAGAAATAGTTATGAAAGCATAAAGAAATAGAGACTAAAGAAATACTATACACATGTACAAGTTCATTTAAGCAAAAAGATGGGCTAAAAATACAGAGTTCAAAACTTAGCCAATAAGAGCATGTAAACTGAAGGTTAGAAATTTGAGTGAAAGTATTTGTCTTTTAATCTTTAAAAAAAATCAGCGTAGTGTTTAAAATACAAAGACATGAATGCTGCTTACACCAAGCTACATAATTTTTCTTATCTATATTGTTAGTTTTACCTACTTAAAAAAATAATAAGCATTCTGTGTCCTTAGTACAGTCTCAGCTTGTGATTCACTGCTAAGTTCTCTTGATACACTGAAATGCATGAGACATTTGGATAGTTTCAACCTTAATAGAAATTTCTACCTAGAGCCTTTTTGATCAGTTTCAATCTGATCTCTGTATCTTTTGCCTATCATTTCCCCCCAAAACCTCTATTGATTCTTCTCATCCTGGAGAGTCTTTTTCTCTCTCTTTCAGACTCAATTTCCTGAACCCTCTTTTTTAACTCCTTTTTCACTCATCTGTTTTATTTTTTAAATGTATATTCTCCAGTCAGTTTTGGAGAAAAGGTATGTCTTAATTTGAGTTCCCTAATAAAATCTAAGAGAAGATTTTTTTTTTTGAATGAGTGTTTGCAGTAGAAGAGAAATGAGAGAAGCAGAATAAACCAGTGGAAAACAGTTAAGCAAGTGTGGCATTTCAGCTAGAGGCTAGCTTCATTCTATACCTTGGAGAGCTCTGGAAGTTGAATTAATCACTGAGTTGATCTTACTTTCTGAAATGGGAAGTAACATTTTGTAATTCTATACCAGTGTGCCAAAGACTGCAGACAGTACCTCTGGAGTAGTAACATTTTCTCCTAGGGGAGCTCTTTAGACCCAGACCAATTCTCAGAGAAGAGGGCAGCAACAGAAAACGATCCATTAGAATGAAACACTCACAGCTCCTGGAGGATGGATGCATCTGGCAGTAAAAGAATCAAGACAAATTGCTGATAGCAACTGCTCAATTGCACTTGATCCTCACATTCTAAATTGATCCAGCTGCAAATTCCCCAATGTTCAGGTTGGTCAGACTTCTGGGAAAACTTAGACGAGATGGGATAGTAGGATACATTAAATACCTCATTGGTTCAGTTGGTCCATAGGCCATAACTGACACTTTTCTGCCCAAAATTCTAAATCCCTCACTATCTTAGTACTTCTGCTGGCCTAGTTGTCTGGCCTGATGGAGTGAACCAGATTTGCATTACTGAGGGTCCTAAGCATTATATTCCATGCCCTCATCAGTCTGTGATTGCTATACTTGCCATTTCTAGTTGGAAATGGACATAAGAGTACCAAGAATAATTTTATTTGATCCCTTAATTCATAAACACGTTCCCTCTTGCCCCTATTATATATGCATTAACAACCTTGCTTTCTTATTACAACCAGGGTCATTTTCCCTAACAGTATAATTCTTTTTTGTTTGTTTGTTTGCCTCTTAGAGGAAGCACCTTTCCCTGCCTACAAGCTCATACTGGGAAACAAGACCTTAAGTGTTACAGAACTTACGAAGACATGGGAAATACAGTATCTCCAAGTAGCTACCCAAGTGTTGATGATAAGATATGCTTCTATTTCTATCCTTTGTTCCCAGAACATCTGCTCTAACAACTGGAAACATAGCACCACATAATGGCTGTTTAAAGGTAGTCAATCTCAACCTTTATCATTCACCAGAATCATCTGGAGACTTTGTTAGAAAACTGTTTAATAAGCCCCATCAACAGAGTTTCTGCTTCAGTAGATCTAGGATAAGGTTTGAGAGTTTGCATTTCCTATAAATTCCCAGGTAATACTGATACCACTGGTCCAGGAATAAACTGTTGATACCCACTGATATAAGTACATTGTATACTCTAACCAATAATGTCTCATTATGCAGGATGCGATCTCCAAAATCTCAGTTGTACCTTCAAGAGGCTATTTGTTCGAGCTTTCAGGACGTGTAATATGTTGTAATTACAGAGGATCTGCTGTTTAAGCCACGCAGTCTATGGTAACTTTTTACAGCAACCTAAACCAACTACGACAGTGGCCTGGCCTGTCTGATACGTAAAGGAAATTATTTTGCTCAGCACTTCACTCCTTTGGCACAAATTTTTGACAAACTACTTCACATATTTTCTCTAAATATGGGTCAAATTAGACTAAGTGAGGCTAATTACTACTTACTCTAATTATTATTTACTACACCTGCATATGTATTTTTCTCATTATAATGTCATTACCATCAGTTAGATGTCCCCTTGTTAGGGCCAGCAACTGGTGCGTGTATATTTTCTGAACTGCATAGGTCCACCTAGTAAAATTCAGCAGTGTTCTTACTTTTGCTTTTTTGGGGGGAGGGGGTTGTTCCAAGAATGTGAAAATTCCAGAATTTTCATCTTATTTTCCCTTGATTTACTTTTTCATCTCTCCTCCCTCTCTCTCACTCTTTCTGTCTCTCCCCACCTCTAGCTCTTGCTCTTGCTCTCCCAGTCTCTCCTCATACTTCTCCACCCTTGACAGATTATTTTTGGTTTCTCATGAATGCAATTACTTAATACCTTGTATTTTCTACAAACAAATCTTGATACACCTCTCTTTGCTATAGAAAAGGAGGGAAACTGCTAGCTAACACACTTAGGATGCTATCTAAGGTTTGACAGTGGGAGGGAACAATGTAGAGTTTTTGTCTTATTTTGTGTCTTTAAATTCTAATATAATTTTTAAATTTTCTGTAAAGATTCTTACCCATAACTTATACTACCTGATACACAGGATATGGAAAAAGAAATTTAATTTTAGAGATGATAGAGTAGAACACTATAGAGATAGAGCAATGAAACTAGAAAATTTTAATGAAGAATATTAAAATATTTATATATGTATCAATTCTAATTTCAAATAATATGCACACTTCATTTTGCCTCTTCAGTTTCTAATGATACTTCTGATCTTGCAGAATGCATTGCAGAGCTGCTTTTCTTAATTTGGTGATGTTCTTATAGTTTCAAAAGTATGTATGTTAAACTTGATCTACTAAAAGCCATGAGAGTAGCTGGCTAGTAAATACGGTATAAAACTATATTTTACTAGGGGAGACAAAAGGCAGATGTTTTGATATCCTTTGAAGGACGGCCAAAGAGATAATTGGAGTACAATGGGAAATAATTGTAGAAATAACAGCAGTTTAAGGAAAATATACACAAAAATGCCCTTCTGAATCTTAGGCTCTTTCAGGTGTTCCTCTGAAGAAATATATTGGTTTATTTTAGGAATATTCTAAAATATTCCCAAGGTCTTTCTTTTTCAATCCATATTATAGTGTTTATGGCTGCTTTCTTTTAAGTTATTCTAGATTTTTGAGAATTGCTTTTTTTAGAAGATTATTTTAATTCTGTAGCACCACTGACCTTTCAAAGATTTTAAAATTCATGAAGGCTATAACATAGAAAAGTCATTTTAATAATGTCAGTACTCTATATATCTCTAGTAACATTTGAAATGCATGTGAAACACATTATTCTTAAAGCCCTCTTTGTAAAACCTTAATCTCTTATACCGATATGTATATGCAATTTGGTATATTTCAGGAAGCTTTTCAAATTTGTTAGAATTCCTAGGCTTGGATTTCTCAGGGGGAAAAAAAAAGACTTTCCTGAGGGTTTTTTGGTACATAGAACATATAGAATAAACTATGTTTAGGCTCTTCAACTAACATATATGCTAGTGTTATCAGGCAGGATTAAAAACATTACAAAATCTAATCTATAAAAATGTTATTTTATCTCATAGAATTTTGGATTTCAGAAAGACAATACTTGTGACAGTAAATTGTGGATATTCCAAAATACTTAAGAAAATGACATTGAGAAATATTTATTCCTTATATTTTATTGAATCATATCAGCAATAACGACTCATGTATTGACTTATGACTTAAAACTGACTTATGCTCACTTTAAAAAATTATATAATAATCATTAAAAAGAAACATAGGTTTCTTTAAGAAGTAAATGTAATTTTTAAGGGCTAGAAATGACAAAGTTCAGGATATGCTTCATTCCAAGTTCTGTATCTTAACCATTCCAGTATACTGTAATCTGTGCTAAGCAGTATCTCAAACATTCTTATGTTTCTACTTACTGTTTTAATGTAAGTAATTTTAATATGAATTTAATATTGATTTAATGTTAATATATAGTATTAATTTAATATTTTAATACTAATTACTTAGTTGATATTCTTCCTGAGATCTATTCCTTGAGCTATATCCACATATATAACTCATTTCATTAATATATGTAATGAAATTGTTCATTTTAAGATAGTCATGTGGTTCAATGTGATTTTATAAATGTACTCACAGAATTCACTGATTGTTAATGTGATAGATTTGACTCTGGTTGATTTTTTATATCTTCATCATTTTTCTTTTCCAGCTGATTAAAGTATTTCAGCTTTCTGTAGGTTTATTTCAGAATCATAAAAAATGTGATATTTACTTTATATTTAAAAAATCTCTTCATAGTTATAAACTTCTATTAGGCATACAGTATAAATTGTGCCATTTCTGTACTTTTTAGTCTGTCCTCTATGCTAGGTTTTCAAATATTTTAAAACTCATAAACTAAGCAAAATTTTACCCAAAATTTTCATTTTGTTCACTCATTATTATGTTTCTTAATAAAATATTTAAAGTGCAATATTGTAACAGAAGTTACATGAAATATTAAGCTTTACTTTAATAAGAGGAATGAGCTCTTTTTATTGGTTTTCTTACTTGTCTAATTGCATATCTCTTATTTTTAACACCATCTAAATAAATGCAGAACAGATGCCAGGATTAGAAATATTAAAGATTTATTGGATGTAAGAGTTGTTTAAAGTGAATTTTTTAAAATTCTTTCATTTGAATATACATTTATAAGACAACTTCATAATGATTTTAACTATTTTAAAGAAACATATATTTATTTCATTAGTCTAATGTATTTATTTCATTAGTCCAATGTCATCTGTTAGACATATAAAGAAGTTTCCAAAGAAAATTGGTTCAATTTTCTAACTCCATAAATGCTGCACCAACACATGCAGCTATTTGTTAAGCATGGTGGCTAGTTATTGTGAGTCTCATTAAATAATGACACTATTTTGTATAAAGTTTCAAAGTATTAAGTTTTGACTTCAGGAAATGCAGTCATGGACAGCCTCTATGACTTAAGCAGAAAAGCCTTATTCAAACCTTGGTGAAGGATGTTTACATCATGTAACTTCAGAGGTACTGAATAGAACTCTGCCTAAAAAATAAAAGCCACATATTTTGCAATTTAAAGGTTTTTTCCTCCTTATTTTAAGGTTTCAATCCTTTGCTAGGTTGCAAGTGCCTCTGATACAATATTTTGGGCTTTACATTTAAAAAATTTATTCTTTAATTTGAATTGATTTTTGTTTCAGATTTTTCATGAAATGAGAAAGAGCTATTGTGCTCTCTCATGTCTGAGATAGAGGTGTAAAATCACCATAATACTTGAAGAGTTTAGAAAGTGAAAGATAGAGACAGTAGAACTAAAATGAACTTCTTCAACATGTTGTGCTTCAGAGAAATGCTGCTATTATATGATGAATCAGAATTACAGGCAATATGAGATCCTCAGATAAAAGTTCCTCTGTTAGACACAATAAAAATATTTATCTAAGAACTAAAAATATATAATTAAGAGTATTATGTTTTATTTATAGTCCATTCTCCTGAAATGTTGAATATAGAGGTAGACTGAGATGTCAACAGGAAATAGTGGTCATTAGTGAGGCTGCAAATTCAAATAAGTACATTAGCCTAGCCATTAATACATAGGAAAGATGATCTAGTGGGGTCTGTGGTGAAGGGGACTAGGAAAGAACAGGTGTCTTCTATTTATTCTCATCAGCAGATCTTATGAAAATTACCCTCATTTATGTAAATCTATAAGAAGTTAAATACTGGAAAATGATTCATTTAATTAAAAATACTAAAAACTACATGAAAATTAAAATAATACTTATTATCACTCATTTATTTAACAAATATTTACTAGATCCCTACTATATGCCATATATCATTACATTTAATCAACCATAACATCCCCAAGAGCCGTATCTTCCATAAAATAACAGATAATATGGTCAAAATGACTATTTTTTTTTCCAAAGTGTAATACTGTCAGTGTTTCCTAAAGTTCAATACTCACATATATATTAGGTAATATATGAGGTACTTTAATTTTAGGAGTACACTAAAGAGGCAAATATACCAGGGAATATACAACCCCTTCTTAGGGCACGAGAGTGTAAAAAGAGGGAATCTAAGGAAGAGGCTAAGCTAAGAAGAAGGTGATAAGCAAATCTCAGGCTACATTTTTCAGGTTCTGTGACATTGCTATAATCATAGGGTGCACTTCCACACACAGGAACATGCATGCACATACCAACAGCTCCCAAATATACCCAGCACCAAATATGAAATTATGGAAAACTGCTACACTAGCAAGAGTATAGCTATACTAGCAAGAGATGATCACATGAGTAAAGTAGGTGGGATTAGGGCATCCTTAGGCCGAGATAACCGTGGAGAGCCCACTGAGGAAGTCTAGTTCATGGAGTCAAGGACTGAGTGCTTTGAGAAGTTTAAGGTATAGTTTGGATTTTGACTGAGAATTAGTTCCATTTGATGGGTTGGAAAATTTAAGGCTGTTTATAGAGTACCCTTGCAGCTAGTATTCTTGATGTATGTAAGATTCTATTAATGATACATAATCAGTCAATACTGAGTAGATGGAAATAGAACAGAGGCTACTTTTTTTTTTTTTAAACCCAGTAACTACTGGCAAAAAAAATTAGGAAATACCTGAGTATCTATTGGTGTCAGACTCTGTGTTCCAGCATTTAGTCACCAGCAATTTGGTTGGGAGAGCCAGTTTTCAAGGCAGCAATAATGGTAGCAACAGTCCAAGATTCCTTGTCTGGTTTGCAGCTACATTAGTGTGACTTCCTCCTAACTCCACTCCTTCAGTTCTTCTAATAATTTTTTATGCACTAATGCCAGGAATTAAATAAGTTATCCCTGAAATACTCAGAGTAGCCTCTGTTTTCTTCACTGAACACTAACTGATTTTGATGAGGACTGAGCAGTATCTTAGGGTACAGACATGATTAAGATTTATGGCTATATGATGAATGTTTTAATGAGAGCTCCTCATTTGACATCATTGGAAGAGATACACTGAAGGTTTTTACTCTGGAAATATTTCTCTTGTTTAACTCTAGATGATCTTCATGTATCCACCCTGGTTCAAGAAATACAGAGTCTGGGATCTCAATGGAGTGTATCTCTGATTCCTGACCCCACTCCTCCAGTTCCGATTTTTCTATTCTCAGTCTGCTTCAACATATTTTTTCACTAATTCCTTCTTCCCCAATTTGTTCATCTAATCTCTTGGAAAAATCAAGTTTTTTTTTTATCCATTCTTCATAATTTGTTGTTAAGGGCACAAACTTTAAGTTCTGATAATCAAAAGCAGATAATTCAGAATTGTTCTTTTGGAATTACAAGCTCTAGTGGGTAATGAATAATTCCTGAAGGAAGTTCAAGGACAACTGAATGAGCTAAACAGACCTCTTAACTCAAGACTGCAGGAACAAATTGGAAAAAGTGTAGCATTTTGCAAGATAAATTATCTGAATCTTTTATAAGATAGTAAAAAGAGTGGCTAATGGAAGAACAGCAACAACAGCATTATTTAGAATTAAACACTTTGTTAGGACCACTGTGATGTACTCATTGCCTATCTTATTTCTACTATAGTTTAAAAAACAAAACAACTTTTGACTAGCCTGGCAGTTACTAGATTAATATTAGAATTGATGGTTTAAATTTATTTATGTTTATTGCTTGTGTTGTCATCATTCTTCCCAGTAGCAGGATTCTGAAGAATTTTGTCCCAACCTAGACAATTTCCTGTTTCTAATTCCCAATAATGAAAAAAGATGAGGAGGATAAAAATTAAAATTTCTATATTTGTATGTCCAATTTGATCAAGCACTGATTTTGAGGGTTACTTTATTTTGGTTTGAGACTTCTTTAGCTGTATTTGGCAGACAGGCATATTGATTGAATAGACCCATCTGTTGTCCCAGCAATTAGTTGGCTTGCACCTAGACAAATCAGGCGTATATCCAATGTGAGAAGAGTCTTCTGTGGGAGGCCTTGATTATGAAAATAAGATTTAGCTTCCAAGTGAAATGCCAAGTGAATCTAGGCCATAAGCCTGTGAATTCATTCATGGCATTTTGGAGCTTTCCTAAGGCACACACCATTTATTCAAAGTATTAATTGAAAAAAGTTCATTTGTCAGAATGAAATTGGCTTCAGCTTCTCTTTGGGTAATTCTTTAATTTTTTAAAACACTCAAATCACAATTGATATAGTGGGTATCATTCATTGTTAGATTTACTTGAGTTCTACTAAAGCTGAACATATTATATTTGCATATTTGTACAAGTATTTTAGCAGAATATTTTCATACAATTCAGCTTATAAAAACCTTTCTGTTGGAACCTAAGGTCAAATTGAAAACCAATGTAGTTCAAGTGCTCATCATCTGTCTACTGTCAAGTAAGGAACAGCAAGAAAAATCCACTTTTTCACAAAATGTCTCCCCTGTTAACCAGTGTATTGACTGATTTTAGTTTTTATGCTCAAAGTATAAGTACAAATGCCACTTTTCCTTATTGGAAAGCATCTTAACTTATATAATTTGATATACCACAATAAATTCACCCACTTATTCATATAATAAATACATACGGGAAACTAACTTTAACCTAGCATCCTAGATTCAGATTATACAGTAACATTGAAGAAAACATTAAAAGAAAACATTAAAACTTAATGAATAAACAAACACTGTCCTTATTGAATTTAGAGTCTAGTATAGATAAAGAGGTGTAGTAAATAGAATTAATAAATTATATAGTAGTTTATTATATATAAGTGTTCTGGAGAAAATAAAACAGAGAATAAAAATAAGAGTGTTAGAGTGTGTCTACCAGTTTTGAATGGAGTGGACAGAGTTGTAACTGAGAAGGTGATAATTGAGTGAATAGCAGAATGACATGACAGAATGAACCCTGCCAATTAGGGAGTAGAGAGAACTAGGCAGAGAGATTAGCACATGTCCTGAGGCAGGAGTGTGCCTAGTGAGCTAAGGAATAGCCAGGAGTCAGTCTTCTTGAAGCAGTGATTAGAGAGAGAGCAACTGGAAATGAGAAAAGAGGTAATGGACCTTTATCATGATTCTAATTTTTTCACAGGGTGGTATAGGGATCATTGGAAGATTTTGAGCATAAGAAAAGAGATAATCTGGATTTAAAAAATAAAAATAGAGTTTATCTGGAGAGAAGTAAGTAGAGAGGTACAGTAGTAGAAGCAGGGAGGCCAGTTAGTAAGCAATAGCAATCCAGTTGATAGTTGATGGTGATTTTGCCCACAGTGGTAACAGTGGAAGTATAATGATTATTAGAGTCCAGATTTTTTGTAGGTAGTACCCAAAGAATTTGCTGAAGATTGCTGAAGATCAACATAACTGGACATAATATTTGGGTTAAAATTAATTTCCATGTGTGTTTCTTAACTATTTTGATAACAGAAGTGCAGGCCTCTTCTTCCAACACAAAACGCTCAACTTTAAGTATTGCACTTTTGTGCAATTCCATGATATACCCTATGTTAGAAACATGTTACATTCAGTCCTGTTAATTAACAATCATCTCACTATTCAGACTGCACTCTTTTTCCTCCAGATCCTTTATTCAAATATCTCATTGTGCAAATTCTTCAACCTTAGTAATACTCCAATCTATAGACCTACACAACTGTCTTCACTTCCTCTTGCTCAGCTGAAATTACACGATTCATCATTTCAGGTATTTCTTTTCAAACAGCCTTAATATCAATACATTTCTCTCATCTCATCTTATTTAGCTAATTAAATCATAATAACATTTCAACTCAAATATTATTTTCCACTTTATACCTAATCAATTACAGGTTTCTTGGAAAAAAAAACACAACCAAGTGAGATTGATTTATTTAAAAATCATATCAAATAGACTCAATACCACTATGAAGCCTATAATGATTCAATCAAATATTTTTTGCTTCCTGACCAAGAAGAATTATTATTAGATGCACTTATACTTCTATACTCTTATTCTCCCAAATGATTCCCTAGATACACCCTTATTTCTCTACATGAACTTTCCCCTTAAATGATTCATTCATTTCCAAAGTTTAAATATCATTTACACACTGGTTATTTCCAGATTTTCTTCTCTAATCAAGCCCTCTCCCTTAGCGCTAATTAACATATCCATTTGCTTACTTGACTCCACCGGGATGTTTCATATGCAGGTCAAACTTAATTCCAAAACAGAACTTAATAGAAAATCTATTTTTCTTTTAAGTTTTTTATGAAGTATATGGTTAGTTACAATGTGTCAGTTTCTGGTATACAGCACAATGCCCCAGTTCGTACAATGGTATACTACTCAGTCATAAAAAAGAAGAATAAAATAATGCCATTTGCAGCAACATGGATGGACCTAGAGGAAATCTATTTTTCTTCTCCCAGAGAAACATTATTTGTTCAGATAACCAGACCAGATATTTAAGATTTATCTCTGATTTTTCCACTTTCCTCATCACCTAACTCCTGGTTTATATAACTTAATTAAATTTATGACTTCTATAGTACTTGTAGCTTTAGAAAGAAAGTATGACTATAACAACTGTATACTATATACAATGAATGTATTAAGTTGACACACATGTCCATCAAATGTCTCTTTGATGTCCTCTATAATTGTTCCTTAGGTATTTCACTATTCTATCATTTAGACATCCAGCTGTTTCTTTACCATTGATACTATTTTAATCATTATTGACATAATATACTGGTAATTTAAGTTCCTTTATGCCATTAAGTGGTAAAGATTCAATGCTTCACATTAGCATAATTACCTAAATTATTATATTCAGAACCACAGTTATCAAATATAGATGTTATTAATATAATTGTTTGAATTACATAAATGTAAGATATAATCTAATACTGCTCATCAAAACTTTTCATACCAGTTTCTGAGATGCTTTGAACTTTAGGGGCCATAATCAAATTATCTTAACCAGATTATCTTTCAGAAAACATATCAATGTAAACAAATGCAAATTTTCATGGATATAGTTAACTAATTTTTTTTCATAATTAAACACATTTCAGTGAAATGTAATTAGTTTTAATATTCTGCCATTGAGTTTACAAGCTTGTGAAAAGACTGGAACAATCAACTTATATTGCACTTAGTGTAGTTTTGATTATTTAAAAAATAAATCATTCTTACTATCTAATAGTCAATCTAAAGCTACAATTTATATGTATACTATGTACAACTAGTTTCTATCATCTGTAAAGGTTAGGTTTATGTGCCATTTTGGCTAGGCTATAATAACCAGTTATTCAATTAAACACTAAAATAGGTTTTGCGGTGAAGGTATATTATAGATGTAATAAATGTCTACAATCAGATGACTTTAAAAGATATCTTTGATAACCTAGGTGAGCCTTATATACAAAGTTGAGAGGCCCTAAGTATAAAACTGAGGTTTCTTTGAGGAAGAAGAAATTCGGCCTCATGACCAGAGCAGCATCAACCCCTGTTAGAGAGGCTCTAGCCTGCTGGCCTGTCCCTACATATTTCAGACTTGCCAGTCCTAAAGATCATGTAAGTTGATGCCTTGAAATAAGTGTCTTCGTCCAAAACTATAGCTCTTTGCTTTTGCGCATGCATACATTTAACTTTAAAAGTTGTGAAATAATTTTTAATCTAATTTTAAACTGTAAATGTGTGTATGTGTGTGTGTGTGTGTGTTGAGATGTAAATTTAAGGGGTAGCAATGTGGAGAAATTTTCTTTATTCTTAGTATTCAATTTTGAGCTCTGGATTTAAGGAGTAAAGAGCATTAAAAAATTTTTTTAAGTATACTTTTTATAATATTAGCTATTTAATTCTCAGTGAACTTTTCTCCAAAATTATCTATAAAGGATAAGATTTATGAAAGATTATATGCCTTTAAAATGATATGCCTTATCAGTTTGTCACATGTGCTTTATATACTTCTTTTAAAACAAATTTTACAATGCTATTTAGCCGCTGAGGTTCTGGAATCATATGAGTTTACAGATTATCTTGATTGAATATATCTAGGTCACAAAGTATATAACAATGGTTTTACCTGTATATTGGTAACATCATGAATGAAAAATAAAAATATTAAAATAATAAAATATAGCAAAAGAAAAGAGGGCCTTATGCTAAGCAATGGAGCGTAGTGTTATAAACCGAAGAATTAAACTAACTTAATTATGTGTACCTAAAGACATCAACAAAGAAGAAAACAGAATATATTTAGAGCAGTACTGTGATCTGAACCATAGTCTAATCAAAGGTTCTTATGAAAAGAAAATCTACCTATTATCACCTTGTGAAATACATTTGCCTAGTTCTCCCTTTTAAAAAAAAGACACTCTTTTCCATTTTAAAAATATATAAATGATAACCAGATTCACTAAAATTAAGAATCTATGAAAAAATTTAAATAATTAAATAAATGAATGAATAAATATAACAAAACAGAAACAGATTCATAGATACAGAGAACAAACTAGTGGTTACCAGTAGGGACGATGAAGGAGGAGGGGAAAGACAGGGGGCAGGGAATTAAGAGACACAAAATATTACGCATAAAATAAATAAGCTGCAAGGCTTTAGGGTATAGCACAAGAAATATAGCCAATATTTTATAACTTTAAATGGAGTAAAATCTATAAAAATGTTGAATCACTATGTTATACACCTGAAACTAATATTGTAAGTCAACTATATTTCAATAAAAAAAGAAAGTATGAAAAGTATCAAAATCAAAACAGATGTTCTACAAATGCCACTTATAGAGGTTTCACTAGATGACAGAAAAATGAGAAGCATTTACATAATGTCTAGGACTTAATAACATACATGAAAAAGTTTTTTCCTCTTCTAATGTAAAGAGAAAAGAGACTAGAACATACATCTATGCACAAATAAAAATCTCCTGAAATGTGCGTATTGGGCATTGAACTAAAAATAGTCATATGAGAAAATAAAAACTACTTTTGTTACTGGATATAAATACATTCAGTGATTAAAATTAATTTACAAAATCTACTCCTAAATTCAATAACAAATAGTACATTCCCTTGGGCTATGTGTAGAATAATATAACCTATATTTCTGATATAATCAAAATAAAATAGATTAAGAAATAAACACCCACCACAATAGTATATTTTGACCCAAATTCTATCATTTAAATGCCAACCTGAAATTAAGTGATTTTTTTACCTTTACCCATCTTCTTGTTGCTCCTGGCAAGGATAAACCTTTGGCATAATCATCATCTAATGAACATTTTAATAAAACTTTTTCTTACTAATAATACAGTGTTTTCAACCTCTTCAGTATTCCAAATGTTATAATATGAACTATATGAACATTAGAATCCCAATTCTAAGCTTTCTATTTCTTTTTTGCCATAATTACAATTAATTCATTCCACAAATAAACTCAGGCTTATTAAACACAAATACAATGCAGACACAAACACACTTTGAGAGAAATCCCTTAAAATGTTTAATATCTTAATATGTTTAAACTGTGGAATAAATTGGTAATTTTCTTTATGCTTGTATTATTTGTCTACATTTGTTACTGTAATCACGTATGGTTTCACAGTAAAGAAAAACATATTAGAATAGCTGATATTTCATTTTTCTTTAACTCTTTCAAGTGAAAAAAGAACACTGAATTGGTAGTATTTAACAAAGACTTTATTGGTTAAAGCATCAACTTTTTTGCATCATGGCACACATAAAAAGAGATATTTTTAGGGAACACTACGTTAAATAAAGATGCTTGAGGCTCACAGTTGTCAGCCTAATTAATTGATGTCCTGAAACTGAGGCCATCAGTATCTTGGCATTTTGGTAATTCAAAACCTGCACACCAGGTTTACTGCACTTTGATGGGAGGTCTGGATTATATTAAGACATACTATCATACAAACATTTCAATTACTCCTCAGAGCAATGCAACTAAATTTTTGATAGTACCATTTCCATTACTGATTTTCTTGTTTGTCTGATGATTAGTCTTTCAGAATCAACTAAAAATGTTAAATAACAGTCAAGCATGTGTCTATTTAAGTTCTTTATAGAGGGTGAATAGAATATTTTCCTTTAGTGTTTTCTTTTAAATTTTCTTCCTTTTTATGTAAATAAAGTTTTTCACAAACTAAACCAAGGTTTAAAACTAAGGATAATGATAAAGGAAATCTTACGCTCTCAGGAGCTGCTAAAGTGTGAAGTTTCAAATCTTATTCTTTTCAGTGAATAAATTTATTTTATAATGTGCTTGTTTATAAATATCTGCATAAAATTCTGGACAATCTCATAAATATAGTATTATAAGCCATTATATATTAGGTGTGGCTAAACATGAGTACTTAAAATTTTATCATCACTAACATTAAATTATTCTAAATGAGTAAGCAATAAATGTATGAGTTGTTAAATTTATATAATGAATTAATGCATAATTCAAATTGTATTAAATTAGCCTATTTACTAAAAGAAATAAATCACATTGGACTAAACTGGGATGAAATGGTGTATTAATTTTATAATACTGCTTCATAAAGTTATATTTAAAATAACTCTTTTCTCACCTTTACCCCTCTTTTCAAGATAACATTCTATTTATCCTTCCTTATTCTGACAAATATCTTTAAACAAGTTTTTAACCTTTGTGACTGCAAATTCACTCTTTAACCTTTCCGATCATAATTTCTCCTTACCTGCCTGAAGAAACCACTGTGTCAAGGATATCAGTGACTACTTAATCTGTGACCCTCTAGCACTTCACTATTTTTCTCTTTGAATTTAATGGCACATAACCCAGCTGGCTTCTCATTAAATCTTGGAAGTCTGTTTTCTTCGTTTCCATCAAAATACTCACGTTGGGTTTTCTTCTGCTTCTTACTGATTTATCTTTCTGTTTGTATCCCTGGAGACATGAAAACTATGTCTCCAAACTCTATACCAACATTCTGTAATTCTTGAATGTTAAATTTATATCAAATATAGTGGTTCTAAAAATTCATTATTTATCATTCATCAGCATCCCAATTACCTTGTTAGTCATTTTCAGAATCTATAAGGTATCTCTGGCTCATTTCTCTCCCATATCTCTCACATTTAATAAGTTACTAAACTCCTCAAATTCTACCTTGAAAATAACTATTCATCAATTCTTTGTTTTTCATTCTCTACAACCCCACCACCATTTTGCTTGTTAAGATACTTATCATCTATTTTCAGGAATATTATGTATCACCTGAATTCACAATCAAGAGACTCTCAGAGCTACAGTATTATCATCCACATTATTACTAAAATTATTTCTCAGATGCAATCATGACAATTATTCTGCTTAAGATACAGTTATGAATTCTTATTGCCTGCAAGCAGAAGTCTAGGCTTTGTGTAATGGTGTAAAGCTTTCTAACCAATTTTATGTCAGTTATTATTTGAAACTCAGCCTTACTCTTTCTCCACAGAGTGGACATTTTCTTTGTATCCATTACCTGTCTCACACTGGGCACCCAATGGAGGCCAGACATTTCTTTTTTCCATCCTTATATTTTTGTGTCCTACAATTTGTCAAAAAAAAAAAAGTGCTACTACCAAGAATCTGAACCTTAAGGAATTCATGAAAATTCACAGAAAAGTTGAGAAATGGTGACAGTGATGGCAACAGGAGCCCAGCTGCACTGGCAGCATGATGTACCCAGTTATATAAGGAAATATTACAACTAGTTTTTCCCTTGGGGTTCATACTCCCTTGTTTCTGGCTTGCTCTGTGAAATTGATTCTCCAGTCTTCCATTGAATCTGTGGTATATCAAAAATCAACCAAGTTAATTTATTTTTCTTTAAGTTAACCAAAAATCTGTTTCTATTATTTTCAGCTAAGAACTGCAAATAAAACTCCATTACATATAACCACAAAGTATATGAAGGTACATCATGAAATATGCCAAACTCTTACACTGTTTTGAATACTAGGAATTATTTTTCTGTTCCTGCTTTAACTTAAAATATTTCTGTTCTTTATCCAAGAAATATATGTGTGGGAGCCCATGACTGGGTTAACAAATTGTAACAGATCCCAGCCGATTATCTCATTAAAGATGTGCTTAGTAACTGCTTTGAGGTTTTGGAACGACCCAGGCCCCCGGCTATGGCTATAAACGATATAAATGCTGAGGGTGCCTGCTGTTAGTCCTCTATCCCCAAAACAGCCTTGGGCTGGAATGGTAAACAACTTATAAAAAGCTGCAGACTCAGAGGTGAGAAGGCTGGTTAGCCAATGACTGGTAAGATCCCCTGAGGGGGCAACCTAAGACAGGCACAGCCACCTAAGTCCAAGTTGTTAAGCAGCTGATTCTCATACGTTCCGCCCTGATAAGCTGAAAAGCTCAACAGGAACATGATTCACCAAAAAGGGTCTTCTGACCTTGAGCCAAACACCAACAATAAATAAAGCCTTTGTACTCATTGTGATCCCACCCTGTCCTTCCCTAAATTCCTGCATTCCTCCTTCGACTGTACTCAATAAATATGAGAGATTTGAGAGGCTCGTGAAGTTGGCTCCCGACCCCCTCTCCCTCTCTTGACTTTCCCTCAGAGTCTTCAGTAATTCATTCCATCTCGGTGGGACTGAATTAGTCACTTACTTATTGTTATCCCTAACCTATGTTTTACACTTCTATAAAACCTATATACATTATCATTTTATCATACTTGTTTGTGACTTTAATTTTCCCTCCCTTTTAAACTATACACTTCGGTGGGCAAGAGCTATGCATCATTGATATGTGTATGTGTCTGAGGATATACTAGGGCACCTATTTGAATTTAGGGACTTGGTTTAATTGCATAATAAAGAATTTCATACATGTTCACTATCCAATAAATGACATCAGATGACTAAACATATATTTTTTCAGAAATCTATGAGTTTATATTATTTGAAAATCCCTATAATAATATTATTAAATATTTCCTATCATGATGTAAGGCAAAAGTAGTGAAAAAAGTGAAATGTTACAGTGAAAAAAAAGAAGTGAATGTTATAATTTCTAATTTCCTAAGTGTTACCATAAAACCACTACCATGATTAAATTTAAGAATACTGGATTTGGGAGTTTGAGATTTGCAAATGCTAGCCACTATATATAAAAATAGATTAAAACAACAAATTTCTTCTGTATAGCACAGGGAACTATATCCAATATCTTATAATAACCTTTACTGAAAAGAATATGAAAACAAATATGACTGGGATGTTTTTCTGTACACCAGAAATTGGCACATTGTAACTGACTATACTGCCATTTAAAAAAAAAGAAAATTGGATAATGGAATTTGAAAATTAAAGTTTTACTTATAGATACATTTAGTATACACTCAGCATAAAATAATGTGGAACTAATCATAATTATCATATCAGAATCCCCTTACTTTCTATTTCACAGCTAGCCTATTAGCCAAATTATGATGTCTCACTCTAATATTACTAAAAGTTGATCTTTTGCTTAAAAAATATTGCAAAAACAGTGCATATACATCATTATGTAGATATACCAATGTATATTTGGGATTAATGTATGAAACTGATATTAACCAGTTGACTGACATAGTTGTTTCACAAAATGAATACTCATCTGTCTTTGCACATTTTTATGTTTTCAATTTTCTTGAGACCAAATTCACTTCCTACAGAGCATTCCTAATTTTATATTCTACAAATTGGTTTATAAAAACAGGAAATAAAAATAAATGCATTAGAGACTAAACAATGTCTATATAAATGTATAGCCTACATCTGACCTGATTCAAGACAAATTTATGTGTTTGCTATGCAGCCAATTGTATTCGTTACTTAAAGAACATCAACCAACTCAAACACTTTCTCTTCTATTTTCTAATATTTATATCTGATTTTTAACAATTAAAAAATAACATCAGTGAGTCACAGAATTTCAAACTGATCTTCCTCTTTCCCTTGTACTAAGAAAGTGATAAAGGTGCCCAATATTCAAAAGAAACACTTTCAGACACACTTGAGTTTATGTTAATGAGGTGACATCTGTTAAGTACCTAAGGATGAAGCTAGTAGTCATGGGAACCAGCCATGTGATTGGAGGGATGGAACTTTCAATCTGATCCCCCTGAATTATTATGGTAAGAATATCAATTTGAAATTCTGTATCCCATTGATGTTATTCTCTTAATATTAAAAATTAAATATAAATATCAGGAAATAGAAGGAAGTGATTGGGTTGAATATGCGTCATGATAACAAAGTATTCATAACCTATCAATGTATAAAACACCATAGAATCTTGACTTTACAGAGTTTTTTATTTTCAATAGTGATAAAGGCAAGTTATGTTATACTCAACTGAATATTGTGGAGCTATTGAAAACCTACTGTGAAAGATAATATAGCAACTTGTAAAGTATATGCAATCAATTAACTATGGAAAAAATCAGGACTCAAAACTAAAACTTTAAATATATAAACATGCAAATGATGAAGACTACAAGAGAAAAATGCAATATGCTATTAAAGCTTACCTATTAAAATGGTGTGGTAATGGGTAAAGGTGTTTTCTTTTTTTTTTTCTTGTGTTGAGATTTACTCCCTTAGCAACTTTCAAATATACAGTACAGTATTATTAAAAAGTCACTGTGCTGTATATTACATCTACATGATTTATTTATTTATAACTGTAAGTTTTTATGTTTTGACCACATTACTCATTTTGCCTACCCCACCCCACCCCCTGCCTCTTTTGTATGACTTTCTAGTTTTCCCAACACCACTTATTGGAGAGACTGTCTTTTCCCATTGTACATTCAGTGACTTCTTTGTTGTAAATTAATTGATCTTGTATGTATGAATTTATTTCTAGGATCTCTATTCTATTTCATCAATCTATGTGTCTGCTTTTGCCAATTCCATACTGTTTTGATTGCAACAGTTTTATAATATAGTTTGAAGTCTGAAAGCATGACACCTACAGCTTTTTTTTTCCCCTCAAGATTACTTTGACTGTTCTGGGTCTTTGTGGTTCCAAATAAATTTTAGATTTGTTTATTCTATTTCAGTGAAAAATGTTATTGGAATTTTGAAGGAATTGGATTGAATATGTAGATTGCTTTGGGTGGCATGGATTTTTTTGAAGTTTACTTGATTTATAATATTATACTAGTTTCAGGCACACTGCATAGTGACTCAGTATTTTTACAGATTATACCCCATTAAAATTTATTACAAGATAATGGCTATAGTTTGGTTTGGATGTTTTGAAATCCAACTTATCAATTCTTCCAATCCATGAGCATGGAATATCTTCCCATTTATTTGTGTCTTCAATTTATTTCATCAGCATCTTAAAGTTTTCAGTGTACAAGACTTTTGCCTCTTTGGTAAATTTATTCCTAGGTATTTTATTCTTTCTGATACAATTATTAATGAGGTTGTCTTCTTAATTTCTCTCTGTGATAGTTTCTTATTAGTGTATAGAAACACAACAGATTTTTGCATATTGATTTTGTATTCTGCAACTTTACTGAATTTGTTGCTTAGTATTTGGTGGAGTCTTTAGGTTTTTCTACATATAATACATCATGTGCAAATAGTGACTATTTCACTTTCTTTCCAATTTGGATTGATGATTTTTACTTATTTTTCTTACCTAATTACTTTAGCTAGGATTTCCAATACTATGTTGAATAAAAGTGATGAGAGTAGGCATCCTTTTCTTGTTTCTCATCATAAAAGAAAAACATTCAGCTTTTCACTATTGAGTATGATGTTGGCTGTTGGTTTGCCATATATGGCTTTTATTAGGTTGAGGTATGTTCCCTCTCTACCTACTTTGTTGAGTTTTTATCATAAATGGATGTTGAATGGGGTGAAGTTTTATTTTTTAAATTTATCTTTATTTTCTTCCACATCCTTTGTTTTAATAACTTTTCATCATCTAGATAAGAGTCTCTTTTTTAAAATTACTTTGTGTTCATTATTTTTATTACTTAGAAATTGAGGGTAAATGTAAAAAAGGTAAATTTAAAAGTTCTTATGTTTAATTTATAATAGGAAATTCTAACCCATCCCCATCTTCTTAGGCAATTATATCTGAAAGAATACTGGTGTGCTCTGCATTCAGTAGGTAGCATAGGGTTAAAGGCAATAAGTCATTTACTGGGTCAGGACCCTCTTTCTGCGAAGCTTTGAAGAGTTCTTGACAGACAGCTGGTTTTGATCCCTACTGCACAGCTGAAACTGCACAAATCTTACCTGAGGAATATACTGACATTTCCTACAGATACAGACACTTTAGATTTCTTGGGGCAAGTGAATTTCTAGTGAAATTATTAGAAATTGACTCCTTTACCTGTAAAGAGATGGGCTCTTCTGAGGAAAATCAATGTGTTTAGGTAGTGCTTTTCAATGAGAGCAGGAGTCTTACTCTGAAGATCTGAGAAACTGAATCCATTCAAACAGGAACTGTTGGAACTACACATAGTTCCTAAAAAACAGCTAATTACAGATATCATCTTCTAAACAACTATGCAATTCACTTATTATTGTATGTCTGTCTTTTACAAATACTAAAATTTAAGTTCCAGAAAATCAGAAAAATATTCACTAATGCATTCCAAGTACCAAGGACAATTTCTGGAACATAAGATGTGATCAGCAAACATTTGTTGAATGTATTAAATCTGTCTTCTTTCATGTTTTACAAGAAGTAATCATTGTTTATCACCTTTATTGCTGACTGCATATTACGCTTCTGTTCTATGCTGTAGTCAATGACAGAGTCCAGGCAGTGTCCTTGAGAGTGGGTATGTGACACCAGTTTACAACAGTGTTTATTATAATTAAAGAACTTTACACTGACATACGTAGTTTGTCAGTCCAACATCCAATTTTCCTTAATCTGGCAATAGAACCTCTAACTTTTTCATGAAGAAATACTTTTTTCATCTGTTCCAGTTCTAGATATATATATGGGGTCAAGATATAGTCCCAATTAGCTAGGAGTGGGCATGTGTTCAGGGCCTGAATAATCAAATTAACATGAATAGGTCATGAAGAAGCAAGTGACCCAATTCATGCCAAAGTCACTGAGGTTTAAAAGGAATTATTGAAAAATGTGCAATCTCTTTTACGCTACTTTCAGCAACTCTGGAATTTCTAATTCAAACTTTTCAGACTCTAATCATATATTCATATCTCTCCAGACCTCTGTTCTTTCTACTGCACATGTTTATGACTTCATAAGTATTTCCATTTTGTGAATTCTTTAATTTATTCCACATAAAGGAATCCTATTCCTTCTCTTCTCTCTCTAAACTAGCACTCATGTTTTTGTCAATACTCTCAACATAGTCCCGTTATTGTCTTATTATCATTCTATACAGCATAATATAACATCTAGATTCTGGATCAATTAAAGTGCTTCCATTCACTGCAACTATGCAATTATTTGTTAATGCACAGACTGATGTCTTTAGTATATTTTGTCTAGATTCTGAAATATGTCTTTAAAACTGTCCCCAGGTCTTTCATTTACCTAGTCAACATTCTTTCCCATTAACAAACTAGAATTTTCCAATATGTTCCCCTCTATTTGAATCACCTCCCAATTATAGCTACAATCACTGTCAAAAGACCCCTTAGTATTTTGCTTCAGGGAGAAAAGATGGAACTCTTAATTTCTTACATACTATCCATAAATATCAACATCTGTCTTCCCTTTTTATTTCCTGTCGTAATGGCACACGTGTTCTTGTATAAAGTTAAAATGCCAATTTGAGGTCTGGACCTCATACCTAACTTCTTCAACAGAAATATCACTTCATTAAATATCTCCTAGTTTTCTAAATCTCTCAAACAACATTCACCAAAAATTACTGAATTTCTACCTTTAGCCTGGCAGTGGGCTAAGAATTAGAATAGTGAGACTAAGCAGAATCAATCTTGACTTGTGAAACATATTCCCTAGTTTGATGAGTTAAACAATATTCAAATAATCACACATGAACAATTTCAAAATGTAAGTTTCTATGAAACTTCAGATTTAGGAGCTCATTTGATAAATATTTTAATTAAGTAGGACCTCAGGGAGGCTTCCTTAAAGAAGCAATTTTTCAGCTCTGGTAACAAAAGAGAACAGGCAATTTTGAAAAGATGTTGAGAAGAATTGGATTTCCAAGCAAGAAATAAACGAATAGTTGGAGGGGACATGGCATTCTAATACAAAAATATAGTCATAAAGAGTCCAAGATGACTGAAATGCAGAAAATTAAGAGATCTGTGGATGGTAGAGCTGGGGAGTTAGATCCAAATCAACTAAATGCCAGGTTATTGTATCATCAAGTTTCAGTGCTTGGAACAGAAATCATTCTGTATATTTCAAAAATGGAGAGCTAACACAGGAAATTAGGAGCTTTAAAGGCTCTTGGAGTCACTGGAGAAGTATCAGTCAGACCTGTTGCCATATGACAATACAGCTCATCTTTCATGGCAGCTTTCCAAAGACCAGAAGGTATGGGTCTCTGACACTGGTACTATGGTCTCAATTAAACATGTATCTAGACATGAAATGCCACACTGGTCATCACAATCACGAAAGTCTCTCAAAACTTATCTGTCAACGTCACAGCATCAGGCTGTGTAAAGCATTTTATTTTGAAATTCCCTTCCTGTTTCATGGAAGCATATTTCAGTGACAGAACATGATTCCTTTCTTAAGCCCACACTGCTAATTAACCTAGGAAATGTAAAGGTTTAGATTCATTCATTGCAGTTCAGGAAGATGTTTGGAACTAGTTGAGAACGGATTCTAAATGACAATATACCATAAACCAAACACTACCTAAAATATCTTGACTTTTAATCCTAAAGCCATAAAATCCATTATGGAGTCTTAATATATTATCAGGTTTTCTTTGGGGAAATACGAGGGTTTATCATGGAGAATGGCTTAAAGAGATCCAGAATGGATTCTGAAAAGTAGTTTGGAAGTTTTTATAATGTTGGTCAAAGCTGAGAAATAATAGCAAACTGTATTTATGGTATGGCCATGTAAATAAAAGAAACCACAGATTTTTTAAAACAGTAAGGGAATAAAACTGGTAAGACTTGGCATTTATTAGTTTGGTTTTCTCAAAGTAGATCCTTAGACAAAGGCTTAAGTGCAAGAACTTCTTTGGATGTGATTCAGAGAATTACTGAAGTAGGGGATGAGATGAGAGAGAAATGGAAACCCTTTCAGGTGTGTTATTAAAAAATACTCCCGTGTATTTTTGTAATGTAATGTAACCCATTGCTGCTGGGTTCTCTAGGAGACAGTGTAGAGAATTCTTCATCATTGTCCTATGCAAGTATAAAGGATACTGGAGAATTAATCTTCCAAATTCCATCCATCATTATCTGAAAGTTTCTTCTAAATTATTCACTTTCTAGCACTTCTAGCCTGCTCTACATGTGGTCTGAGTGTGCCAGAGAAAGACTTCAGGTGATGAGTCACAGGCACTTGCAATAGGCAAGAGCATAAATGAGAATGATAATAGCTATGAGAAAATGGACAGGGAAGTAACAGCATCTGCCACCAAAATAAATTGGATACAGATTTACAGAAGAAGAAAGTATCAAAGATGGCTTCAAAATTTATATTTTGTACAACAGAAAAGACACAGGTGACTTTTACTAACAACAGAAAACCATGTATAAAGAGAGATTAAAAGCACAATATTGGAAATAGTGGGTTTGAAGTGTTACTGACAGATCTGTAAAGAGATGTCAGGTAGGAACCTGAATGCATGAATTATGATCTCAGCTATGAGATATGAGATGGAAATTTACATTCTTTAGATAGTAAAGCCATAAATGCGTACAAGGGTCATTATGGCTGATGTCACTGTCTTGATCACATTCCCTTAGCCAGGACTATGCACCCATTCCCCAGTTAGTTAGTTAGTTGTTTGTTTGTTTAAGCTAAGAGCTCACAGATGTGACCCATCCATAGAATTTTCCTAAACTAGAATCAGCTTGCTCACCACAGAATTGATGCAGCACCACAAGGATGGCCCATAACATACCCACTTACACCATGTTCTACACTCTGGCCATGGCTAAATTTCATTTGGAACAATATTCTTACTTATTTTTTCCTTCTTCACATTTCTACATTACTACCCAATCATGTACATGATTGTCTTACGAACAATCTGTAAATAAATCATGTGCACCTTAATTGCTGTCTCACATAAGTAAAATGCATACGCAGGTGGCACAGAGGCCTGTATCACCTACCATTATAGTTCTGTGCTTCAAACTCAGCTCACACCTCTGGTCTCCTGGATGGTTTATTGTGAATTTCTGACAGAAGAGAAAATATCTCAGGTTTAGTTATTCATGTGTTGCCTGGGGATGTAGGTGGAAAGGTGAGAATGACCAGTTCCTGAAACACAACTCCACTCAGAGACTGCCATGGAAGGCAGTTATGAAAGAAAATCCTCTGTATTATCAGTCTTAGAAATTCACCTGGTCCTTTACACTCTGTGAAGAGGAAAATGACATTACTTAAAACTATATACAGAGGCACAGGCAGTAGCAAATGACTAAGCTGATCTGAAGTTTGAAAGGGTAAAGATTGGAAGATTGAGGACAGAGATAAATGGATCATCCTATGGAAACTTACCCCTCACTGGAGATCAGACAGCACAGAAGAAATACACAAAATGGACATGATCACTCACCTATATGATACCTGTTACGTTTTGCATTGGCTACATCAGTGCTCTCAAAAGGGCAAAAAGCCTTGGCAGCAGAGATGGGTGCTACCGATGAAAGACTGGAGAAAGTGAGATCTTACACATTCTGGATTTTGACCCTGCTTCATTAGAATTAGTCACAAAAGTCATCAGTGACATTCTAGTCATAAAATCCAATAATAATTCTATTTCTGTTTCTATGAACTTCCAATAGATTTGAGAATATTTAGCACTCTACCTTTGTTGAGTTCTTTATTTTTGACATTTAATGAACTGTACAAGTTTTCTTTCTTCATCTCTAGAATTAGTTATTCTTTTTGAAGATGGATGTTTTCAGAGTCCTTTCTAGGCTTTTCTTACTCCCAATAATTTGGAGGTTATTAGGGCCAAGATTTTAATTAGATTTTAAAAGATAAAATCAGATTGAATAAGATTCTAATAAGCTCTATTATTCAATATTGAAAGAATTTTATGAGATATGAGAAACAGATATAGTAATTGCCCTGCAGAGATGGAAGAGAGGGACTTTATTTGTAATGTCTGGGGTGCCGTGGTTGGGGGTAGTGGAGCAGAGAGGTGGGTTAGGGGTTTGGAGGGATATTCTCACAGGATACTTCTAATTTTTTTTTTTACCTGGTCATATGTCGTATTACTAATAAAATTTTAAAAGATAAACATTTAGATGGCATCCTCTCAGACCCTTCTTAATCACTGTTTTCTCCCTCCTTCCAAAAATAACTAATATCTAAAATACAGTAATCCATTTCTTTCTTTCTTTTACATGTTGGTATCTAAAGCATGCAAACTAGGTACTGTTTTGTAATGTTTTATGAATATAATTCTATAATATTAGTTTTCTGTCTGGTTTATCTTCCACAGCATTATTTGAGATTCATTCTTGTCATTGCATGTGACTGTAGTTTATCCACCTCCATTACAGCATAATACTCCATTTTATGAATTACCAGCCTTATCTACCCAAGAAAAATGGATAACTGTGTTTTTTTTTTCTAATTTTCACCCTTACAAATAATACTACTTTTAACATTCTTACACATTTCACTATACACATGTACCAATATTTTTCATAAATATATAATGAAAGCAAAAATACAGGTTACAAGGTATGCACATTTTGAACTGTTAGAAGTAATATCAAGTCTTTCCAAAATGGTATATAATTTGTGCTTCTACCAGGATTGTAAGATAAATCTCATTGTTCCACATGCTTTACCAAAACTACATATTGTATTTGTGTATAATCTTTGCTATCCCCTTACAATTAATAAGGAAGGCTTCCTTTCAAGTGCTTTTTGGTTATTTCCACATCTACATGTTTGGAATGCTTATTAATATGTTTTTCAATCTTTGTACTGTATTTTTATTTTCATATTGCATTTTCCCCTTTACTCATTGATTTAAGGTCTTTTTCTTTGTTCTGGATACAATTTCTCCATCAGTTATATTTGTTAACAATGCTACCTAACATTCTGTAACTTTCATGATGATATCACATGAAAAACACAAATTATTCATTTTCATGTCATAAAATGTATTCTGTTATGTCTATTATATTTATATTATATTTAAGATTTTTTAATTCCATTGCACAAATCATTAAAATACTCTACAATATTTACTGAGAACCATATAATCTTGCTTTCTGAATTTTAGCCTAAAATCTACAGAAATTGATTTTTTATTTATAGTATGTTATAGAAGGTAAATAACTATTTTTTATCTATCAAATTACTTTACCATAATTTGTTGAAAAGACTATCTTTCCCACATTTTTCTCTAGTGCAATTTATAATCTGTCTTAATTTACAGCGCTGCATATATTTATATAAATATATATAAATGTTTGTGTATATATACACACAAATACATGTTTGTATGCATGTGTGTATGTATATATAATAACTAGGACATTATTTACAAGTTAACTGTGAAGAAAATATTCTAATATATTAATATTACAACAAAAAATTTCATTTCTAAACCTAGTTGGACTTTAAAATTTTGATGCCTCAAAACTACTTTCCTTCCTAATATGTATGAAATTTAAAGTTTCTAAACTTTGTAGCTGAAGCACAGCTCTACTTGAGCAGACAGCTGAATGAATTATTTTTGTTGACTGTGTAGCCTGAGTGACAATTCTCACAAATCTATAGGATTTGTGGCATTTTCTGACATGTCCTACTTATTGCTAAATTTACTAGGCCACTCTGGGAGACTGTTTACTAAATTACTAAAAGTATCTCTCATAATTCCTGAGGGTTTACAAAAATTTATTTGCTTCATATGTAGAGTCAGAATAGTAAGTGATATTCTAAACACTTCCCAATTTAACATTTAATGACTCTTAAAACAGGAATAAAAGAGGGTTCTACACTATTTATTATTCCATAGTTCTACTTTGTTTTCAATGGTAATTTTACCATTAATTGAAGTAAATATTGGTAGTAGGTGTAAAGTGATAAATTCATCACTGCTTTTCAAATGGAAAAACATGCCATCAAGGAATTTTTTTTTTTCATTTTTTGGCATGGGGGTGGGTGGCTTAAGATACTGCATTTGCTTAGCATTTATTGGTTACTAAAACAAAGTTTGGATTTCACAGATATTAGATGATCTTTGACTATAAGTATAAGAAAGCCTCAAGATTGAGTATTAAGTGAAATCATAGCAAAATAACCATGTAAAACAAAGAAAAAAATTTCCTGTAATAGTATATCCTGTCAAATTCATAAATCTGTATGTGTGAATACATGTGTATATATATATTTTTTCAGGAGACTACAGAATTAAGAATCCAAAATTTCAATGTAGCACTCAAAGCCTTGAAGAAATTTACTGAAGATGAAAAAGAAATGTTTATGATAATTTGTAGGTCTTTAGTTGACTCTTATGTTACCTTGCGGGGTTCTTAAGCTATAAACATATTTAGAAAATGCTTTAAAATATCACATTTGTAACTAATAAGATTGACATTTGATGACTGAGTCCATGTTCTATTTAATTTTATTTTCTGTAGAATGATGTTACAGAACATGTACATAAGAAGTGCAAATTACTTGGCCTCTTTAAAATTTGTTATATCTTTGTCTATGCAGTGCTACTTAATTGAAGTAGACATTTAATTTTGACTTGATTTGAAATTCTAATATGCAACATGTTAGTTCATTTGCAGTGTGTTTCTATTGGTGCTCTCTGCTTTGTAATAGAATGATAATAGAAAAGGGATAATTTATGTACAAAAATCTTTATGTGCTTATTGGACACATTTTTTGTGAGTGTTCAAAACTTTTCCCATTTCTTTTTTTTTTCTTTTAATTAAGAGTTATGCATTTCTTATGTAGCCTAGATACAAGTCACTTTTCACAGATACACACTGTGAACATGTTTGCTAAAACTGGCTTGTCTTGATTTTTTAAAAAGTGTTTTCATAAAATAGGAATTTTTAATTTTGATGAAGTCCAATTTACCATCATTTTCTTTTATGGTTTGTGCTTATTTTGAAGCATAAAATAAATTTTTGTATACTCAAAGTCACAGAGACATTCTACTGTTTCTTTTGGAAGATTAACAATTTTAGCTTTTTCTATGTCTCAGTTTCATTTTGAATTAATTTTTGTGTATGGTGTGAGAAAAGCATTGTTTATTTATTTTTTTCTAAAAAGACATCTAGACTTTCCAGCACTATTTGCCTCATACATTTAATTACATTGAGACATATCAAAAATAATTTTCTTTATATATGAGAGTATATTCTATATTCTCCTTTCCGTTCTTTAGGCCAATAAAACACTACCATGATTATACCATTCACAGAGAGTCTTGAAATCATAAGTATAAACGTCCCAACTTTGTTCATTTTCAATATCGTGGAGTCATAAATTTTGGACTCATGTTTTCAACATCTATAAAAGAAATGGTCAGATTATTTTGAATCTACATGATAATTTATATAATAATACATGAGAATTGGAATCTTAACATCAAATCTTCTAATCCAAAAATGTAATATACTTAGCCTTTTACTTCCCCCATTAGGACTTGATTATTTCTCTCTAGAGATTAGCCCATTTTTGTTAACTTTACTTCTATTTCATGTTTTAATGCTATTAAATGGTATTTTAAATATGCATACTTTCTAATTATTTATTTCTGATATACAGACATAAACTGAATAGTCCTCTGACCTTGAACCCTTAAAAGTTTCTAAATTCACTTATTATTTGTAGTAGCTATTTTGTAATTTCCTTAGACATTTCTGGAAAAATCAGGAAACATGTCATCTATGAACATGGAGAACTTTGCTTTCCTGTTCTAAAAAGCATGCTTTTAATTCCTTATCCTTGTTTCACTTTGCCTCCAATCCAATGCCTGGCATTTCCAGTAAAAGTTAAATAGAAATGGTGAAAGTAGTCACCTTTGCCACTTTAGAGACTGAAGATTTATGAGATTCAATATTTAACCATTAAGTTTTATTTAACTGCATATTTTCTGTAAAGGGACATAATAACATTGAAAAATTACCTACTATTTCTGATGTGTGGAAAACTTTTTATCTTGTGTAGATTTTGGTTTTTTGTAAATGCTTTTTATGCATCCATTGTGATGATGGTATGGTTTTCTCATTCATACTGCTAATATGGTAAATTATGTAATTTATTTATTTTTAAGAGGACTTTAGTAGAACAATTTTAGATTCACATCAAAATTGAGCAGAAGGTACAGAGATTTTCCATATACTCCCTGATCTCACACACATACAGACTTCCTCAGTCTCAACATCCCACACAAGAAGAGTGTTACAGTTCTGTTACAACTCATGAACCTACACCAAGGAACCTACATCTGATGAACCTACATTGATATATCATTATCATAAACAATTCCACAATTTACTTTAAGATTCACACCTGGTATTGTACATTCTATGGGTTTTTACAAATTTATAATCACATGTATCCACCATTATAGGATCACACAGAACAGTTTCAATATTCTAAAACTCCTCTCTCCCTTTCCCAACCACTGGAAATCAATGATCTTTCTATTCTATTCATGATTTTGACTATTCCAGAATATCACATAGCAGGAATAATACAGCATGTAGCCTTTTTGGGTTGGCTTCTTTCACTTAGTATGTGCATTTAAGGTTTTTCTATGCCTTTTCATGGCTTGATAGAATATTTCTTCTTAGCACTTAATAAAATTGTATTGTCTGGGTGTACCATGATTTATCTATTCATTCACCTATTGAAGGACATCATGGTTGCTTCAATATCTAAGTGTTACCATACTCAGAAACATCAGGGGAAAGGAGGTTGCTGGCTAAACCAACCTGACAGGATTCTTGCTAAAGACAGATCTCACAATGTGCGTGTGAGGAATGGGGAATTTGGTCAGATATCTGTTGAGGGTGATCAAACATCTATAGCTCTCTCTAAATTGATTTAGCAAGATTCTTGCTACAACTGGGCATTGCAGGCTCAACAAAGACAAATAAAGGTAGCTAGAAATAAAATTCTGTTGCATTAAGCCACTGGCATCTGAAAACTGGTTGCTAGAGTTAACACAGCCTGTAATATTCTGACTGATATACTAATATATCAGAATATTGATTGATTTACTTTATTTGCATTCTAACTATACAAATATATACTTAATGAAGTTACAGATTTTTTTCTGTAGATTCACCTTATATTTACAGTATTAACAAATCTGACATAGTATGCACTCCATAAATATTTGTCAAACGAATGAATAAATTAAGACATGGTCAGACATTTCCTTAATTACAGGAACAAAGCCAAATATTTAATTTTAGGGAAGTTTTAAATTCGGAAGAGATTACATTACATTGCTTCTGTTTCCTCAATGAAAGAAAGAGAAAGATCTTTACTAAATAAGGAGTTAAATAAATGGTTGTTAATTGTATGAATAATTTGATAAACATAGTAATATATATTTATTCATACTTCTAATATTGAAAACTATCTAGAATTTAGTGAAAAACAGGTAAGAGTCTAAAACTACTTGATAAAGTGATATAATGAAAAGCAATGAAAGCATACAATTTATACTTTAAATAAATTACCCAACTTCATTTTATGTGATTGTGTGATGAAGCATAGGCTATCAAAGTTTACACTTCCTACAGTTATCTCTCTCTCTCTCTCTTTCTCTCTCTCTCTTTCTCTCTCTCTATATATATAGCGAACAGTGATTTAGTAACATAGATGTATTCACCTAATCCATTTCTTAAGGCTTATAAACATCATTCATTCTCTCTGAAGAGACAGGGTAGTTTTCATTAATGGAGCAACATCTGTTCTTTCAGAAGTAAATGAGTTCCCTGAAGGACAATTAATAAAAAATATTGCCACTAAACACAGCTGGTAAATTGTTAATAAAAATATGACAAATTAAAGGGAAAATAACTGCAGATTCAATAAATATGAACATAATAAAGTATATAAATATCTTTTTTCTTATAAAGTCAATTGAACTAGAGTTTTTAATTTTTAACATAGATGTATCATAACTTTCAATAATAGCATTTTGATGATTGAAACCAGAAGTACTCAGTATCATTTTATAATTGCAAAATGTAAGGTGTTAGATTTCATAATTACAAAATGTAAATTAACAAATTAAATATTGATGGCGTAAAAAGCAGTTTAACTGAATTGAGGGTTTATGTATTAGAAAAAAAATATCAAGTGAGATCCTCTTAGGTACATTGTGGTAAGTTGCAGCGAAAAGTATGATTAATTGAACAAATACAAGCCACTTATCTCTATGTTTACTTCTTTGCTATCTTTCTACTAATGTAAACGGAAATAGAAAATGAATTCTAAAAAAAGAAAATGAACTTGACCGGGTCCTGTGTGAAAGGCTTTGACTATTAATCTAAAATATTATAATTAATTTGTTAATCTACTTTGGTCACTGAAGATTTTGAACAAGAATTTAAAGCAATTAACAGAGTGCTGCAGGAAAATCATTTGCAGAACTATGTAGGAAGAACTGGACAGAATAGAAAGATGAAAAGAACTGGGCCAGCTATTTTAATAAACTTAAAATTTCACTTTCAGCCTCATTAACTAAATTTAAGGCAGTGTTTTTTAACCTCAGTGTCCTTAACATCTGTACCAGAGAATCCTTTGTCGGGAAAGAAGGTGATTTCCTCTTAATTGCCAAATGTCCCCATGGGTTCTCTGTCCAGGTGGGGCTTGGGAAAGCAGAGTTGCCTACAGCTGGAACCACCACTATTTTACAGTGAAAAATTGTTCCATATATGTTCTTCCACAATTTCAAAATTCCAATTGTTAAGGATATATAAGTAAGAAGGAAATGCCATCTTTTAACTTATCTTTTTCATTTACAGGGTATCTTAAATGCTACTGCTTCTTTGGAAGTCTTCTGAAAATTGTCACGTTGGAGTAAATTGTTAAATTGCCTTCTGTAACTATTTTACTCTTACATTCTGTTGTAAGAGTTACAACTCACGGCAGCTTTTAAAGGATAAGATCATATTGTATTCATCTGCCTTACAAATATATTTATCACAGTGTCTGAATACAGTGGTGATAACAACATACATTTGTTGAACTAAACAATAATGAAAATTTAGAAAAACAGAGGATAATATTTATAATTTTTCCCCATTATCTGTGTTTTTGAGAAGTTCACTAATGGGCAAAGATGTTAAATATTGTTCTGGCTGTACAAATCTGGTGACTGAGACAACAATATATAAGGCAATGTCCATACTGTTTCTGTGTTCTCAAAACAGACACAAATCCCTTGTTATATTCTTTTATCATTTTTCATCTTCCACATTCAAGAAGGAATCATATATATATATTTTCTAAGTATATATGAGATTTATTCATCTATGTCTCTTAATTGTCAAGAACAGTGTCTAATCCTGGGCATTGCATACTCCCACCCAGCTTACTGCAAGTATATCCTAATGGGTATCCTTGCCTCCAGGCTTTCCATGCTTCTTGTTGCATCCAAGTGAGCATTACATGCATGAAACCATTCTCTAGCTTTCCAAAAACTTTGGGATGAAATATAAACACCTTTGTATGACTTAAAATGAGCCAACTTACTTGTGTATTTCTACAGTTCACATCTGCCATTCCCCATCTGACATTCTGTGTTCCACTTTTTTATACAATCATATTGTATCATGTCACGTAATTATTTCTTTTTTGTGGTGGGAATAATTAAGATCTAGTCTTTTAATATGAAAATGAATATATGTATGTATATACATGACTGGGACATTGTGCTGTAAACCAGAAATTGATACATTGTAACTGATTGTACTTCAATTTAAAAAAAAATCTAGTCTTTAAGCAAGTTTCATATAACATTATTGTCTTATATTTACTATAGACATGCATTAGATTTGCAGGACTTATTTATCTAATAGTTGCAAGTTTGTACCCTTAAACAACATCTCTCCTATTGCCCGACCCCAGCTTCAAGCAACCAGCATTTTACTCTGTTTTTATGAGTTTGGCTTTTTTAGATTTCATATATAAGTGATACCATAAACAGTATCTGTCTTCTCTCTGATTTATTTCACTTAGCATAATGTTCTAATGGCCCATCCATGTTGTTACAAATGACAGGATCTCCACCTTTCTCACAGCTGAATAATATTCCATTGGATGTATACACCAGATCTTCTTTATCTATTCATTCACTAATGGGCATTTAGGTTGTTTCCATATCTTGGGTTTTTTTTTGCATTATGCTGCAATAGACATGGGATTACATATATATCTTTGGAATCCTGTTTTTGTTTCTTTTGGGTATACAAGTGGAATTGCTGGATCATATGATAGTTCTATTTTTAATTTTTTGAGGAAACTCCATACGGTTTTCCATTGTGGCTGAACCAATTTACATTCCCACTAACAGTTTATAAGAGTTCCTTTTTTACACATCCTCACAACACTTGTTATGTCTTCTGTTCTTATTGATAGCGGTTCTAAAAAGTGTGAGGTGATATCTCTTTGTGTTTTCCATTTGCAATTCCTTAATGATTAGTGATGCTGAGCATCTTTCCATGTGCCTATTGGTTATTTGTATTTTTTCTTTGGATAAAAGGGCTTGTTCTCCTGCCCTTTTTTCCATCCAGTTTTATTGAGGTATAAGCACTGTATAAGTGTAAGATGTACAGCATAATGATTTAACTTACATACATCATAAAAGGATTATCACAATCAGTTTCGTGCATATCCATCATCTTGTATAGGTATAAAACTAAAGAAATAGAAAATATTTTTTTCCTGTGATGAGAATTCATGATTTACTCTCTTCACCATTTTCATATATAACAATACAGCAGTGTTAATTATATTTATCATGTTGTACATTAAATCCCTAGTGCTTACTCATCTTGTAACTGGAAGTTTGTATCTTTTGATTGCCTTCATCAAAGTCCCTTTCTCCCACATTCCTCCTTTGATAACCACAATCTGATCTCTCTTTCTATGAGTTTATTTTTTTGTTTGTTTTTGAAGAATAATTAGCCAATAACACTATGTCAGTTCCTGTTAAACAACATAGTAATTCAATACTTCTATACATTTTGAAGTGATCACCACAATAAGTCTAGATACAATATATCACCATACAAACTTTGTTATATGTTTGTTATGTTTATTTATTTTTTAAATTGCACATGTAAGAAAAACCATACACTATTTATATTTCTCTGTCTGACTTATTCCTCTATCTGTAGCTTTGTAGTATAGTTTGAAATCAGGGAGAGTGACACCTCCAGCTTTTTCTTCTTTCTCAAGGTTGTTTTGACTATTCAGGATCTTTTAAGTTTCCATACAAATTTAAAAATTATTTGTTCTAGTTCTGTGAAAAATGCCTTTGGTATTTTGATAGAGATTGTGCTGAATCTTGGGCAGTGTGGTCATTTTGACAATATCAATTGTGAGTCTGTCTCTGTTTTGTAAATAAGTTCATTTGTGGTTTTTTTTTTCTTTTTTTAGATTCCACATATAAGTGATATCACATGGTATTTTTCTTTCTCTTTCTGGCTTACTTAGTGTGACAACCTCCAGGTCCATCCATGTTACTGCAAATGGCATTATTTTATTATTTTTTAAGGCTGAATAGTATTCCATTGTGTGTGTATATATATATGTATGTATGTATGTTTGTATGTATGTATGTATGTATGTATGTATGTATATATATATCACAACTCCTTTATCCAGTCATCTGTCAAAGAACATTTAGGTTGCTTCCATGTATTGGCAATTGTAAATAGTGTCACTATGAACATTGGGGTGCATGTGTCTTTTCAAATTAGAGTTTCCTCTGGATATATGCCCTGGAGTGGGATTGCTAGATCATAGGGTAAATCTATTTTCAGTTTTTTAAGGAATCTGCATACTATTTCCATAATGGTTGCACCAAACTACATTCCCACCAACAGTGTAGGTGGGTTCCCTTTTCTCCACACCTTCTCCAGCATTTATCGTTTGTGAACTTTTTAATGGTGGCCATTCTGACTGGTGTGAGGTGATAGTTTTGATTTGCAATTCTCTGCTAATTAGCAATATTGAGCATTTTCACCAGTCTTACAGTTTTCATAGTGCAGGTCTTTTACCTTTTTAGTTAGATTTATTTCTAGGTATTTTATTCTTTTTGATGTGATTATAAATGGAATTATTTTCTTAATTTCTCTTTTTGATAGCTCACTGTTAGTATACAGAAATACAGTAGACTTCTGTATATTAATTCGGCATCCTGCAGCCTTACAAAATTCACTGACAAACTCTAGTAGTTTTCTGGTGGCATCTTAAGATTTTCTACGTATAGTATCATGTCATCAGCAAACAGTGACAATTTCACTTCTTCCTTTCCAATTTGGATTACTTTTGTTTATTTTTCTTGACTGATTGCTGTGACTAGGACAACAAATAGTATGTTGACTAAAAGTGGCAAGAGTGGGCATCCTTGTTTTGTTCCTGATGTTAGAGGAAATGCTTTAAACTTTTCACCATTGAGTGTGATGTTAGCTATACGCTTGTCATATATGGTCTTTATGATGTTGAAGTATGTCCTCTTGTATGTTCTCTCTTTACCCAATTTGTTGAGAGTTTTTATTAGAAATGGATGTTGAATTTTGTCAAAAGGTATCTCTGCATCTATTGAGATGACAATATTTTTATTCTTTGATTTGTTAATGTAGTGTATCACATCGACTGATTTGTAGATACTGTAAGATTTTTGCACTCCTGGGATAAAACCCACTTAATCATGGGGTATGATTCTTTTAATGTATTGTTGGATTCAATCTGCTAGTATTTTTGAGGCTTTCTGCATCTATGTTCATCAGTGATACTAGTCTGTAGTTTTTCTTTTGTGATATCTTTGGTATCAGAATGGCTCATAGCATGCATACAGAAGCATTCCTTCCTCTGCAATTTTTGAAATGGTTTGAGAAGGATAGGCATTAACTCTCCTCTAAATGTTTGGCATAAATCATCTGTAAAACCATCTGATCCTGGACTTTTGTTTTTTGGAAGTTTTTAAAATTATTATTACTGATTCAATTTCATAAATGGTTAATATTTCCTGTTTATTTCTGGTTCAAACTTGGGAGTTTGTATGTTGCTAGGAATTTGTCCATTTCTTCTAGGTTGTCCATTTTTTGGTATATAATTGTTGATAGTAATCTCTTAAGATACCTTGCCCATTTTAAACCAAATTGTTTGGCTTTTTTGTTTGTTTTTGGTGTGTATGGTTCTTTATATAGTTTGGATATCAATCCCTTATCCAATATATGGTTTGCAAATATTTTCTCCCATTCTGTAGGTTGCTTCTTCATTTTATTGTTTCTTTTTATGTGCAGAAGTTCTCTGATGTATTCTTGCTAGTTGATTTTTACCTTTGCTGTTTAATATAATTTTTGGGATCTTCAGCCTTATATATAATATATACCTTCTGTCTGAACCATTACCCTCTCTCTGACCACTGTTTCTTCTAGATAACTCCTATCTACTTCATGTCCTCAACTTAAATATTAGTTTTTGAGGTAAGCTTTCCTTGACCATTATTACCAGGTCAGCTGCCAATGCTTAGTATTTCACATATCATAAATTTGACACAGTGGTACAATTTATTATTTAATTGTCAGTCTCTTTACACTATAAACTCAGAGGGCAGAGCCTCTGTCTTATTTCCTTTTTTTGTAATCTAGTCTCCTGGCACCTGCTCAATTCTCTTTGACTCATAAATAATAGCATTTACTGATAACAATAAAAAATCACTTGTCATTTGTCACACACTAGGCTAAATGCTGTGTATTCACTTATCTGGGAAGAAACTATTTAAAAAGAGTAAGTAAAATTTCCAAGTTCCAGATTCATTAAGTGGAAAGGATAAGAATAAACACAAGATCACTTGTCCAATGTTGATACTCTGCCACTGCAATAGTTCTGAAATAATTCTGACTAAGTCCTAGGAAGGGATTTATTTTGGTGTTGAATTAAGTGCTTTCAAATTTGCTTTTTCCTATGAGGAACATTCATTATTTCTAAATGATATTTTTAGAAACCTTCCATTCTCTTCGTTGTACATTTTTGTTTAAAAGATACAATCAAATGATACTGATGTTTCTGTCGTCTTTTGACATGCTGTTTTTATCAAATAGTGAACTCCATCTTTCTCTTTATTCTGACCATAGCATTAAAAACAACATTTTGTACTGCTTATTATATTCCATGAATCAATACATCTTTGAATCATCTAACAATACTCTCTCTTGTTCAAACCACAGATTATTTTTAATGCAAATTAAATTATCTTACTTCCTACTGTTCTCTGTGTCTAGTCTAAGTGACATCATAAATTCTCTAAATGCTGACACAATTTTATCTCAGAAACATTACTGTTTCGGATTATCACAGTTTTGTTTTTAGGCTCCATCATTTTTTGATATGTATATATATTTCTAATTACTATTTTGTTATTTACTATTTTTTGATTAATTATGTTCTTGAGGTTATGTCCATTGTATCTATCTAACGGAAATACAATATATTGGTGTGCTACTGCACATCTCTTCACAACTTCATGTTTGGCAACATTATGTTGGGTAACCTAAGGTCAGCTATGGTGGGAATGTTACACCAGGGAAACCAGCAGAAAACACAATTATTGCTTGATTTACAGTTTGTTACTTGTATGGGCTTAAGAAAGTGAGGGACAAAATGTTAATAATCCCTATTAACTTAAAAGTGTATCTTATTTGCAGCCATTAAGTTGTAAATAGCACAAAAACTGAGGAAATACTCTAGTATTTGAAAACCGTTACCTATTTTAGCAAAAATGTTGCTCATGTCACTGATTAGTGAAATAAGTTTGATTAGTAAGATAAATGAAAACATACATTTTCATTGATAACAGCCTTTTCATCTTTTTCATTAAACTAGATAACAGCCACATTACAACGGAACTCATTTGTGAGGTGTTAATACATTTTATTGTGTTATTTATTCAGTTAATTACCTATAGAAAAAAATGTACCTACACATATAAACAGAAAATGTTACACACTGAGATAATTGACATCCCTGTTGAAACACATCTATTTATCCCTGGACACCAATTTAACACTAATTTTCCACAGAAGCAATGACATATTTTGTATTATTTCAGAATGCAATAAATAGGTCATATCATTCCATTGACTATGTTTATATGCAATAAGTGCACAATACTGGCATTTATCTTAACCTATACTTCTGGCTACCTTTTTACAATAACTTTCTACTGTATCTGTGCTTGATTCTTCTACTGGTAGTCTGCATCCCTTCTCTATAGTTCTATAGAGAACTATAGGCATTCTATAGTTCAACTCTCTTCTCCCAAATCACATGGGCTTGAAAATTAAAGATTTCATTTTACAGACACCCTTGGTACTAAGAAGTAAATGTTGCTTAGGTTCTTCTAATGAAATGTATTTGTACTACTGTTGGAATGCAGAAATGGAGGCAATGGTGTCAAGTTAAAGTGCTGATGAATGTGTCTGAAATAAGCTGACCTCATATCACACAGTCCTGCTACAGCTTCAAAGGGAGTTGTGGCATAAGCACCGGGATAGTGGGTGGAAGCAGCCAGTTTCTTATTTCTGTATCACAAGACTGATGATGTTATTTTAAAGTAAAAAATCCAGGAAGTCTTCTCACAACTCTGATTTCTCCTCATCCAAACATTTTTATTATTTGACATTTATTTTATTGTATTAAATCCCTTCTCTTTGAACATCTAGAAAATTTTCTATTTCCTGATCTGAGCCTTGACTGCCACACTAAGAATCTATCATTTTTAAAAATAAATAATAGAGTTTTAGAGAATATTCTGTGAATAACTGTCTCTAATTCTTAATGTATTAATATACAAAATCAAATATATTTGATGTTTGAAGATTTTTATTACAAATAATTTTGCTACCTCCTCTAGCAATTATAAGCTTACATCAGATGTCAGAAATAAAACATGATGAAAAGAGTTTTCCAGAAAAATGTTAATAAAGGAACATCTGATGAGAATTCCTTTAGGGAAAAATAAACAAGGTATTTGGAAAAGGATAAGCTAAAGAGAAGTACCTTGTAATTAAATATTAGGGAGCCATAGAGAATCTAGACTGGAAGAAGGCACAAAAGGATTAAAAAGGAAGAGAAATGAAATGTTCAGATATTTAGATCTGAAAGTATTCAAACTCCACATATCTGGACTATAGTTAAAATGTCTTGAGATCAACAGAGTTAGGACAAAAAGCATTTAAATTATCAGAAAATCCTAAAAATATTACTGAACCTCAGTCTGACTAATGAAGATAATTACAAATTCAGTGTAAAGACACTTGTTATATTTGCTATAAGCATCCATTCCTCCTTCTTCTGTTAACTGCATCCACATTTCTTTTGTGAAAACCACTCGCTTCCCTCCTCAGTGTATGTGAATAGGATAGGACTGAACTCACACACTGGGTACAGGACCAGACACATGATCTGATCTTTGTAGAGAAATTACTGAAGACCTTTGGCCATACATAAGCAGCTGGGGATTGTCCTGTGACACAGAGAAGTGAAAGCCCAGATATCTCTCTAATGTTTTTGTTAACTTTACATGTGGTGTAAGCTTGGGATTGCAGGTTTTATTATGTGGGTAACTCCAGACTGGAATAAACAATGATTCAGGAAGAAATAAATCAAATGCTTGGTTCTGTCACAGTATGAAGTCATTTAAGGTACTACATATCCTTGGATGTACTGATTATTTTTTGCTTAAATTCTTTTGACCAGACTATTCCTTACAACAAAAAATCCTGACTAATCCATTTACTATTAAATAATTATAGACAACAGAGAAAACAACAGAGTCTGATGTTTCAAATACATTGAAACAAAGGATGAGAAAGGGAAAAAAATCTTTCTGAACAACAAATTCATGCCAGACACTAAAATCAAAAACACAGTTTTCACAACATTCCCATGAGAAAGATGACATTGGTAACTTTTTTTCTGAATGTAGTTAATAGGAATCAGAAATATACGTGGAGATAGAATTCAAACTTAGGTCTTTCAGATTTCAAATGCCTCACGGTTTAACATTGACATTTACTGTGACTAAATCCCTAGTAATTCTACACCAAGCCTGATAATATTTGACTGCTTCAAAGTTGATTGGCTAAAGTTTCTTTTTGCTTGATGACTTCCATTGAGAATAAATATCAATCTTCATTAGTATTCAGTATCAATTTTTATCAATAGTAACAGATTCCCAATAATAGAGCACATGGAATTTCAATAGCAGTTCACAAGATATTTGAAATAATGATCATACTAATTATAATTTGTGTCATGATTAAACAAAACAGTGTAGGTCCTCAAATATTATTTCATTTGAACTACATCCAAGGAACATAGTCATCATTCACACTAAAAAAAAAAAAAGGAAGCTATAAGTCCATTTTCTCTATAGTGAGCCCATTTTCTTTCTCATTTGTTACATAGTAGGTGGAAAATGGTTTAGTTACTGACAAGGAATAATTTCAGCTTGTACAGAAACACTCTAAATTAGCCAACAGAAGGGAATGATACCTACAAGCCAACAGTAGGGAAATATTTCTGTGCTATTTCAACTGACTGTTCTTCAATTAAAAATATTTTTTTTAAAAAAGAAGAAAATAATAATAAAAAAAATCAAACCGTTGAACCACCTCAAAAAAGAAAAAAACAGAAAAGTTCTTGATCTGGAGTACTATATATTCTAAATGTAAAATGTATATAAAAAATGCTTTAGAGAATGAAATATTATTGATCAAAATAAGAACACCTTCTATAAAATAAAACACATAAGCCTAAAGAAATGCATTTAGGAAATGTTTTCAAATGTTCTGAAGAGAAAGAAAAAAATAGTTCTTACTTAAATGGAATTGAAGAGATCAGAGTAAATCCCATTCCTAAATCATCTCTCAAACTACAGATTAAGTGACTGTGTAGAATTATTTGAGGCGTTAAAAAATATGGGATAAGTAGAAATGCCAGATAATAGTCTGTTGACAGGTAATGCCAGGAAGATACTCAGATACTCAAGAAAGGAACCATTGAAAGTATATTTTAAACCTAATATTCTTCTTTGACAGAAGCAAATAAATAAATCATTTTTGCATTAATTAAGATAACTGCAGTATATAATACAAAATGACACACTAAGCTACATAACAGCTCTCATCTTATTTAGAGCCAAAATCATTCAAAGCTCTCTGCAGGATGTATGATAATTCACAGGACATGGAATAACCAAAAAAAAAAATTTTTTAAGTAAAGTTCAAAGACTTACACTATCTGACTTCAAGTCTTATTATAAAACTACAGACATTAATACCTTGTGGTTTTGGGGCAAAATGCAAAAATAGATCAATATAACATAATAGAGAGTCTAAGAATAAACCAATTGATGAAATGATTTTCAAAAACTTACCCAAGTAATTCAATGTGGAAAGAAAGACTATTTAAGTAAGGATTATATACTAACTGAAAAAAATGTGGCAATAGTGAACCTCAAATTTAATCTCATAATTCACACATAAATTTTTTCCAAGGTGTCACTACAGAAATGCTAAATCTATAAGTTTCTAAAAGAAATCTAGAAGGATATTTTTGCAACCTAGAGGTAGGGAATTTTTTTTGATAGGATGTATAAGGCAAATAATATATATATTCACTACAAGTAAAGGCTTTTCTCTAACTGTTAAGAAAATAGTCCATACACTGAGAGAATATTATGTCAAATACATATCTGACAGAAGATCTTTTTAAAACCATATAAAGGACTCCTATACTTAGTTAAAAGACAAAGTTTCCCCTTGAAAGAAAGCCAACAACAACAAAGTAAATAAACACTTTCCAAAGGGATAGGTACATACAAATGGTTAGTAAGGACATTTTAAAATGCTCAACATTAGTAGACATTAAGGAAATACAAATTAAAAAGATGATGATACACTATTATTTATACAGCTGCTAGAATGGCTAAAATTTTAAAAACAGTCAACAATAAAATATTGGTAAGGATATGAATCAGTTGAAAATCTCATACATTGCTGTTAAGGAAACACATAGTAGTCTGTCCATGAATTGTTACAAGAAATTGAAAACAGATTGTCATTTATACACCAATACCTAAAGATCTGTATTTCTATATAAATAAAGACTATATGTCAAAACACCATAAATATCCAGAAAGCTTATGAGTATAATTATTTAACATTAATTTGATGTGTTTGTAATCAGTTTTTTTACATTTTGTTAGTTTTTTTAATGATTAAAACGGCTGGAAATTATGCATTAAAATCTAGAAATAAAGATTGCTTCATTTTTTAATAATTGTGAGTGATATCATAAATTTGTATTTATTTGTGATTTTTAAATTTATTATTATAAATGCATGAATATGTTCTACTGAATGCAGTTTATTTTTATGTGTGTAAATACACAGACACATACACATTGTCTTTCTGATTTTTCCGTATTTCTTTTTTATCCTATACCTTTTAATTTTTACTTTCACAATACTAACTGCTATCACATATTATGCATAGTTTAGTGTGAGATTTTTTCAACTATATTGTTTAAATGCTTATTTTAACCGTATGTCTTTTTTCCTCTATTTTTTGCTTTGATTTGATGGTTATATACTAATATTTATATGTCAAGTGGTTTAAATATGCTTAATAAAATTATTATATATTGCTAATTATTCAATAGTTTTTTTAATGTCATATTTAGAATTCTAGGTGCTCATCTCGTTAGAATGAAGTTATATGATTTTTTTTCAGATTACCATTATAATTTCCAGAAAAAATGATTAGTATTTTAAAATGAGTTTAGTTTCTACATTGAAAGTTATATGGAAAGACTTGTAATAATTTGTTATTTTATTAAAAAAGGAATGTTATTGCTAATCATTATTCTTGTTCTTATAGATATGATGACTTTTTAAAAATTATTTTTATAATAAAAGTATAATTAACATTATTTATAACATTATTCTCTTAAAATAGGAAATAACTCAAGGAATAACCATTATGAAAATTGTTTAAACAAAATACTACATATTTTTATGGTTCTAAAATACAGGTTCCATTAGGGCAAGTGCCTTACCTTCTTGTTTATCACAACAGGGCTTATGTGATTTCCTGGCTCAAAATAAGAAATCAGTTTGTATTTCTTGAATGAATGATCCTTTCTTCCTTTATATTTCAATAGATATATTAATGGAAAGATAAGTGTTTAACATTCTGACAAGCCATGTTAAACTTATACCATATTTTCTTTATTTCAAAAAATTTTACAATAATGTGTTTGCATTGTTTGATTTGATAACTTAAAATGTAATAATTTATAGGACTCCAAGGAATACTACTAAGTCTAAATAAATATTTATCATTTAGTTTGTCCTTCACTTAAAATAACAAATTGTGCATGAAAAATATTTAAACTAATGTAAATTGAGTTCATAAGAAAGTATTAACTAATTAAATATAATTTTTCCACTTTTGTGGATGAATACCATTAGTATTTAAACTATGTTTATATTTTACTTATATATAATATTGTTTTACCACTTCAATTTTATTGGTCCAAATGTTTATCCTCTGATTTTTTTAATTGAAATACATTTGACATACAACATTTATGTAAATTTAAGTAGTACGATATGTTGTTATGATACATCTATATATTGTAATATGATTGCCATTGTAAAGACAGCACCTTTACCACGTCACATAGTAATATACATTGCTGTGATCTATTAGAACTTCTTGCTGTTCACATTTTCAAAAAGTTCTGGAGGAAAACATTACATCAGAAAATGGTAAATGAGGACAACTTGTTTAAATAATTTTAGAGAAGGCAACATACATGTAAAAATACCAGAAAATAAGGACAAACAACACAGCTATTATTTATTAACTGCTTATTCCTATGCATTGTGTTTAATCTTTTATATGTACTAACTCCTTTGCCAAATAAATATTGAATATTTTATAATGAATGGGAAGTATCATAAAAACATTTGAATCCATGAAGCCCATTATTATCATTAATATTATTTTAATTAGCATAAGACTAAAATTTTGCCATTTTTCCACAGGTATTATTTTCATTCAGGTGTACACCATTACTATTTAACTTTATATATTAAAAATTAATATTTAGAGAATTTAAGTGTCTTAGACAATATCCACCAAACATTTTTCTTCAAAATTGTATATAAACTGCTTCTCTTCTATATTTGTTTAGACTACAGAAATAAATACATATTGTTTTATTATTTACTGAAAATGAATATAGTTTATCTCATAAGGTTGAGGTTATCTCCCCTTGGTCCTAATATGGAAATTACTTACTGAGATTTGACAAACAAATCTTACATTATGGCTTGTGCGTTGCTTTCAACAGCAGGCTAGAAGCAGTTAATTAATTGCAGTTTAAACTAGACAGGTGTGAACATGTTGATAATAGAAAGCATGCTATGAATAGTAGCAAGAGAAAAACAAGAGGCTGATAGCAAAGAAGAAAAGGCTAAAAAAAAAAGTCTTTTATGTTAAAAAGCAAATGAATGATATAAGAACTAGAAAGGTGTTATGAACAGAGGCATGTAGTGCTCCCCTACATAGTTTGTAACTGGTAAAATATATATTAAAACCAAGAGTAAAATGCATCAAATAATGAAGCTATTACAGAGCCAAAGTTTCTATTATTATTCATTTAGGTATCTCTTTCTATATGAGTTTTATTGTTTGTCTGTAACAAAAGTGAAGACAAATTTAATAACAGAATTAAATGTTTGTTTCAGAAACCTTTAATTATAAAATTCATTTTGAAGCTTTCTCAGAAGTAGACAATACCATCTAGCTCATATTATTATTTCTGAATATTCAGAGCCTGAAATAGTGCAAATTGTATTTTTTTCACTAAAAATAAATTGTCAAAGTAATAGTTTATTCTCCTGAATACTATTTTAGTGCTGTGCTATCAAAAGCTATGCATATCCAAACATATTTTAAAATATGAAAATAAAGTAGAAACAGCAGACACTGTATTTATGAGAACACTCTATATTTCTAAAAGAGTTATCTCAAGGTATTTTTTAAGTGATCACAAGATACTGTAGTTTTACAGATGAGTAATGCTCAATAGCAAATTCACCCAAGAGTAATTCAACAAGTCATTGGAGGAAACATGAATTGTTATTGTGTCTCCTGTTATTCTGATCCAGAGCTGGTCTATTATAAAAAGCAGAGTTACTGATTTCTTTATTCTCTAAATGCTTGAGTACCTGCTGGGTTAAAATGTGAATAAAACTTATATGGTTATTATTGTTCTAAGAAGACAGATATAAAATGTCTACCTTCATGGTGTGATTTTAAGGCCCCAGTAAAGTGTTTGAAAGAGGCGGCGTGTCACACAAATAGCTACATTAGTTGCATACTATTTAACTGGAGCTCAGCAAAGTTGGGATTAAATGACGGGTATCATAGTTATATTACCTAATATGGTACTTAACAAAATTGCATTTAAATCATGGTTATACTACTGATACCTGATACTACAATATACCTAGTACTATATGGGCTTGCAAAAGGCTCTGAGCCTCATTTATGTGATAAAATTAAGTCGATTTAATAATTATTACTTTGCCATTTTTAAACCAAAAGTAATATGGAATACACACATGTACCTCATACATAGTGAAGAAAGCATTGACTCAGGTGTACTCTTTAGCTATGTGATGCTGAAATATTTTATTTTCTTCCATAAACTTTCTGTATTTTTACATTTTCTAAAATGTCTACTCTGTGGGCTATTTCCTTTAAAAAGATTGAATAAAACCATTATTTATAGAAGTAATCAATCAATTTGACTACATTAAAATGAAGAATTTCTGTTTGACAAAGTTATCATTGAAAGAAGAAAATACAATCCACAAAATGAAAAAAACAGTAAATTACACATTAAACTAAAAAAAGATTCATATCTAGAATTTATAAATAAATCATTTCTATCACTAATAAAATATATAAAGTGTAATACAGAAGGGGCAAAGGACTTCCATATTTATCTCATGAAAGAGAAAAAATAAAAGATCAATAAATCATTGAAACGTACAAAAATGCCAATCCCATTAGTAATCAGGAAAGGCAAAAAATAGCAATAAGGGATCATTAGACAATAATTAGAAAAAACTGAAATGATAATATGAAATATATCATAAAAATGTTAATTCTCATTCACTTTTGGGTAGAAATATAAACTATCAAAAACATTCATTTATAGTAAAAGGGAATAAATTTATAATCTAGCACTCTTTCTTATATATCCCCAAATAATTTGTTCACATGTGTAGATGGATACACATACAAGAATATTCAGAGCAACATTATAATATATAGCTGAAAACCAACTCTCCATCAGCAGTAGACTGGCTAAATCATGATATATTCAAACAATAAAATGTTATACAGCAAAGAAAGTGAGCAAAATAGAGCTGGTTAGAAAGGAAGGACAAATCTAGCAGACAAAATTTTCTACTGAGAAAGAGAGACAAAACATATGGTGCAATTTCATTTACATAAAATTCTAAAACCAGCATAAACTATTCTATTTAAGAATATACACTTAGGTGATGAAATTAAAAAGAAAGACAACAACAAAAAATCAAGACACTGGTTTTCTCTAAATGAGGGAGAGAACATCATGATTTCCAAAGAACACGCTGTGGCTTCTGGCAATATTCTGTTTCTTAACCTGGGCAGTGGACACATGCAAGCCTTTTATTCGGTGTATTATATACATTTTAATATCATACATCTTCATGCATATATGTTGTATTTCAAGATAAATAAAAATGTTTAAAATTTGATGCAGTATATAAACTTTCCTGTAACTTTCTTAACAATCTTAAATCCTTCCAATTTGAGAGAGCAATCGATTTCTCTTTTTTCTCTCTCACAACATAGCCAAACTCAAACTTCTCAGCCTCCTGTTTCACAGCTCTTTGTCACACTTGTCGGGAACTGCCCAGACTACCTCTTGAAGTATTGAACAAGCTAAGGCTTTGCTTTGGAGCATCCTTCATTCTCTTTACCAAATCTTACTCTTTTCTCAAGTCTAACTTAACAATCATGAAACTTATAAAGCACAACATCTCTAATTTTAAATATGTTCATGTATCTGTTGTAGTATTCACAAAAGTAAGGTGTTACTTAACCTGTTTATGTTTATTCAATCCATTCAATTATAAAAACTGCTAACAAAACCCATTATCTTATCTCCTTTATGCCTACTTTGCAGCTGGCTTTTATGGCTATGGGTCAAGAAATTCCATTTTCAATTGTGAAATTGCTTGCCTAGCAGAGTTAGTACTTTTAAATCAAGAAAACAATATACATTTAAGATAATAGATAAGTATCATTGTCCAACTTTCTACAAGACAGCTGCATATCTGTCACACGTGAGACTGAGGCTTGGCTATAAGTCTATGATCCAAACCAGACTTGCTTACTCTCCATATGATCAAGTAAGCAACGTTAATTCTGTGGTTCAAGTGTGTCAGACTATTGACAATTTCCAACTTAAGGCAAAGGATTGAAAGAATTGAGAATATGTAGGTATTAACTTGGGTTTAGAGTTTAATAGGAAATACAGACATATGAAAAATGTTGCCAGTGTCACTCAGTAACAAGATACAGATGCTGCCTTGGCCAGAAAGTAAAGGGATTTCTAAGTCTAGAAGAATTTAAAACACCAGCCATGGTCATCTGAACTATCTTAAATACTTAAAAGAATGAATATTTGTATACACAAATAAAGAAAGGGAAAAGGGAATTTCAATGGATATTCAGAAGCTTTAAAGAAAAATGTCAGCATCTAGTTCTGAAAATGTGTTTCTTAATATTAAAAAGCTGAGATTAGAAAACTAATGGTAATAAAAATTATATAGAAGAAGGGAAGGTGTTTGTGAGCATAATGCAATCTTTTAATTAAGGCTGAGGGTGAATGAGATACTTCTATATATTCAGACACAGAACACACAGTTATGAGTAACATCTCATAGAGAACTGGGAAAGCCTACAGCAAAATTTCACCAACAGATGCCTTCTCTAAACAAATCTTTGGATTTTTTTTAAGGTATTACTTTTAAACAAAATGAATAAAAAATGAAACAGAACAAAACAAAATATTTTAGGTAAAGTTTATACATAATGGTTATTTTTTGAGGTTGAGAAAAGGGAATTTTGTAATATAAAATAATTATTAAAATGTCTGATATAGAACTGTATCTAGTTTTATTTGCTTATAAATTTCAAAGTTAATAAATAAATTTAGCATTCATAACTTATATCTAATATCTTCCTGAATATAGAAAGAATGTGCCTTGAAGCTTAGCAACACAATTTTATGCTAAAATATTCCAATATGAATTTAAAAGTTGAATAATAATGTTTGATTCCAAACACATTTATGTAAAACTACGTAAAGTGTATATTAAGGCATCTTACAGTGAGATACATCTTGACAAACCATATCACACTGGGTCACTTAATTTCTCTAATGGATCTTCATCTTGCAGCTTGTTTAAAAATCCATATTTCATGCCAGTTCCATTGTCTAGTTTTATTAAGAGCTGCTATTTTAAAGAAACTATTTAAATGTTTTCATTTATGAAAATCTATTGCAAAAAATAGTTTCTATGACTGAACAGATTTCAACTTTCATATTTAGATATAAAAATAATATTTATTATTTCAGAGAAAAATGTATAAAATCTGTAAAAAGTGAACATACAAAGATCCAAAATAAATTACTTGTATGTTTATATATGTTCTCTCCAACACTGCTTTTTCCTATTGGACCATTTGTATTACCATAAATTGATGCAATTTCTTTCAAGTTAAAAAAAAAAATCTTCTTTGACCCCACACTTGCCTCAGGCACCTTCTTTCTTCATCCCCCTTATATTGATTCAGTCATTTAAAATTATGTTATATGTGCTCTCTACTTGCATCTTGCCATTCTCTCTGAAATCACTTCAAAAGTATTTGTTTCATTCAACTCACTGACATTAAATATCCATGTCACATTTAACCTCAACAAAAGAAAAATCTTTCTTCCTTCTTTCCTTCCTTCCTTTGTTACTTCTGTCACCCCCCAACTTCCTCCCTTCCCTCTTTTTTATTATGGAAATGCCTGAGATCTACCCTCCAAGCCAACGTCAAGTAAAGAGTACAGTATTGTTAACTATCATCACATTGTCATACATTGGATCTCCAAAACTCACTTATCCTGCATAACTTAAACTTTCTAACTCTTGGCCAAAATCTTCCTATTTCCCCCTTCCATCAGCCCCAACTGGACACTTATTTCACACTATATACAGAATCAACTCAAAATATATTAAAAATTTAAACATAAGACCTGGATTCATAAAATTCCTAGAAAAAAATTTAGGATTAAAGCTTCTTGACATTGGTTTGGGCAATGATTCTTTGGCTATGACATCAAAAGCACAGGCAACAAAATTAAAAATGGGCAAGTGGGTTTTTGCATCCAACTATAAAGCTTCCATCCCCTAGACTGTTGAGTCATGCTATCTAGCTATCTAATCTTCAGATATATTTATCTATTAGGCATCTCAAACTAAATATGTCTAAAAATTAACTCGTGTTTCCACAAACCTCTACATTCTACTGATCTCACACACTTCATCGTTTTAATAAATCTTTCTTCTTATAGAGCAACACAAAAATACTGAGAGTTATCATTTACTTTTATCTACACACACCACTTTTACCCACATTCAACATATCAGCAAAGTCTATTGGCCTCACCTTTAAAATGTGTCCGAAATGTAAGCTTCTTACATTTTCCCATTGCTAAATACTTACATTATCAATATTGGACAACTTGACTCCATTTTCTCTAGGAAATTTTCCAACTGCATATACTATATCTTACAACTAGTGGTGACACAAACCTCCTGTACCTTAGTTTTAGCTGCTTTTGGAAGATGGAGTGCCTGTCTTTTGTGGTATCTACTAGGTTTTCCAAAGGCAATTTTATATGTGTTGCCTTGATTGTCTCATATCAGACTATTTCAAATATGAAAGTTACTCTCCAAATCTACCAAAATTAAGCCATTTTCATATGAAACTTTTAAGAAAAATAAACACAGAAAATATGATTTTTTTTTTTTGCCTTAGAATGGCAGTGTATTTTTTGGTATTTGTCAATCAAGAAGTAACCTGAAATTTAATAGTAACAAATAGGCAAAGCTTCATCCCTGTGTTTGCTCTTTTTTTCTTTTTCTTTTGATTCCTCTCTTTTTGGACACTCTTACTTTGGTGCTTTGTTTCTCTAATTTGCGTATATATTCTACTTTATTTCACTCCTGAATTTCAATTCACCCATAGGGAACACACTAATATTTATTTGAATGTTTAATATCTATCTTGCCATTTAAAATACATTTTTAAGAGTGAATCTGACCTAAATTTGAATTGTAGTCTGAAGATATGCTTCATTTTTACTGTTTGATTTCTGTAACTCCTTAATTAGCCACATAATCCAGAGAACTTGTAGAGCCCTTAAAATTAGTTACATTTTAATTTGAAATTTGGGTTTAAGATCTGATGAAGTCGATAGATTTTATTTTGTTTGAAATCAAGTTACTACAGTTCAGTTACAAAATATTAATACTTATATTTTAATAAAATTCATTTTTTATTCTTGAACATAGAAATAAAGTTATTTTTGAGATAGGAAGCGCATGAATAAAAGAAGCCTAGTGTTTATTCCATAGCCCAAACAAATTTCATCAGATCAGAATTTATAGAGCAAATGGAAATACCAGGAGTGGAAACTACATTAAAAAAGAATCCTGTGAGGCATGGATGTGTGAATAGCAGAAAATGCTGTTTTGCTGTCCAGATGGCTTAACATATTAGTTTTGGAGAAACAGAGTTCCTAAATTTCTGTGGACAACAGACTGAGGTTCTGACATACTTAATATTTAACTTAACCTAATGTTAAATTGTCATATTTACGATTCAGAAGTTTTTTATAACAAGGAAGTGTCAACAAGGGCAATGCTTCAGACTTTTCATAGAGAACACCAGAATTGGTGAGGCAGCCTCTTTATGTACCTTTAAGTGTTGTGTTAGTTTACAAGGGCTGCCCTAACAAAGTACCACAAACTGAGTGGCTTAAAATGCAAAAATGTGTCGTCTCTCAGTTATGGAGGCTAGAAGTCTGAGGTCAAGAAGTCTGCAAGGGTGCTTATTCCTGAGGGCTGTGAGGGAGAATATGTACTATGACTCTCTCCTAGCTTCTGTTTTTCTGGCAATCTTCCATGGTCCTTGACTTGTTACATCACCCCCATCTTTTCTTTCATGTCTGAATGGTGTTCTCCCTGTACTTACATGCCTAAATTTTCTCTTTTTTAAAGATGCCAGTAATACTGTGTTTTGGGTCCACCTTCATCCAGCATACCCTAATCTTAACCAATTACATCTGCAACAACCCTACTTCTAAGTAAACACTGAAGTTCAGAACCTCAACATATGAATTTTAAAATTATACAATTTGCAATGGTTAGCTTTATACATCAACTTGATTGGGTCACAAAGTGCCCAGATATTTGGTTAAACAGTATTCTGGGTATGTCTATAAGGGTTTTGCTGGATAAGATTAGCATTTAATTGGTAGACAGTAAAGCAGATTGCTCTTCCCAATGGGTGGGTTTTACCCAATACACTGAAAGCCAAAATAGAACTAAAGGTTGAGTACAGTAGAATTGTCTCTATCTGCCTGCCTATCTTCATTGGGGCATCAGTCTTTTCCTGCCTTTAGACTCACACTAGGACTGGAACTTACACCATGGATTCTCCTGGTTCTCAGGCCACTGGACTTGGACTAGAATTATTCCGTTGGCTCTCCTGGGCATCCAACATGCTGACTGTAGATATTGGGACTTCTCAGACTCTATTACCATATGAGCCACTTCCTTTTTGTAAGTAAATATGTGTGTGTCAATTATTATTTGATTTGTGCACAAGTATGAGTGTGTGTGTATGTAAATACACATATGGATACACTATCGATTGTCTTTCTTAGGAAAATACAGACTAAAACATAGTTCAACCTATAGTATGTGTCATGTACATGACATTTTTCCTCACAGTTACATTTTCTGATTAAAATTAGTATAATTTCACAGACTCTGTACCAGCAAAATAAATAAATGTGGGTAAGAACTCATGTAGGTATTTAGAATAAAGGCAAATTAACTATCAGATTATGCTTTGAATTTCTCTTAGAGTGCAGTTTATTTTTCATGAAGAAACAGGTGAGCCTCATAGTTTGAGACAATTTATGCTCCTAATTCTAGAAGTACATGTTGAACATAAAAGAAATTACACAACAAAAAATGCTGAATGAATACGTTTGAAATAAATAACAGTTTTAAGTAAAATAATCGTTTGGTAAACTATTCCTAATTAGAAAGTCCAAAATTATTGTGCGTGTAAAAAGACATCAGAATAATGATTAGTCCTTTTGGAAAAGGCTGTGGAAGAAATAAGACATAACTACATCATCTTTTAAACATCTGTGAAAAAAACTAAGTATTTTTACATAATAAAATCTATAAAAACCTAAGGTATGTGAAGGCTTACTTTAAACAAATATCATTTGTCTTCTTATACTGAAGCAACGATTTAGTTATACCCACAAACAAAAAAAGAGTTATTTCTATATCACATCAAAATGATAAGTGGTTGTATTTTTTTAAATGCTTGTACAATGCACCATTACCCACATTACTTTTCAGCTATTTTTTATTTTGTGTACATAGACTTCATATGATTGTTTACCACTAATAGTCTTCCAGAATTCATTTTTCACTGTGTATTGCTACAGTACAGTTGAACCATCTTTAATATACTCAATAAACACTAAGATAATTTTTATTGTTTTCTTAGAAGATATTTTGTGAATGCTGACAGAAACTTTCTGATTGATACTTTTAGAGGGGCATAAAATAGCATTTGTTCTAATAAAGGTCCAAATTAATCAGAGAGGAATTATTTTATCCATATTAGTTGTGGAACCTTCTTATATTCACATAGTTTATTAAATTTCAAAATTTTAAAATATATTACCTCAACGGCAACTAAATCAAAACTAATAAAAGTTACATACAATGACTCTTTCATGTATCATTTTTCTAAAATTGTGTAAAAGTTAGGTAAACATAACTTTTAAAAATCAACCTAGAATAAAGAGGTTTATTTTGTACCCAATTACTTATATGAAAAGACTTTCTTGAAGGTGGTGAAAAACAAGTGGATAAAAAATGCCTTTTACCAAATGTTTCTCTTTACTGTTTCTAATGGGAGCTATATTTTTGTCTTTTCATACCTTTGGTGGTTTTTAATTGGTTGTCAGTGACATTTCCATGCATCTCAAGAATGCATGGAACTGTCAAGCTCTCCTCCTTGAACTTAGAAATAAATGGTTTCATATAGAAGAAAAATTTAATAGATTAAGAATACAATAGTGCCTTCCTATAATTCTTCAGCAAAATTTTACATTGCTGCAGCCCCATTACAGAAGTACACAGAGGGCAGGTGCCATTATGAATGTTTTACCATCTTATTTAGTATTGTTTCCTTATTCTCCTCTTTCTGTTGAAGTTAATTATGATGTCTTTAGCTCCTCTTTGGCTATCCACTCTACAGTTCCATATACACCTATTGCACATAATGTGAGCTAATACACTCAACTCTCATTTCAACACTCTTCTGGATTTAATTTTATTTAAAACTCATGCAGCTTTTGCATAAATGTTCATACAGCTCTATTCATAACAGCCCCAAACTGGAAACCACTCAGATGCCCTTCAACAGGTGAATGGTAAAACAGACTTCTGTACATCAGTATCATGAAATAGAACTCACTAATGTAAAGGAACAAGCTATTGACACATGCAACAAATCAGATGAATCACAAGGGTATTACGCTAAGTGAAAAGTGCCAATTCCAAAAGGTTACATACTGTAAGATTTTTAAATGACACACTTTTAGAAATGGAGAATAAATTAGTGGGTGCCAAGAGTTATGAGCAGGGTGAGTGGGTGGAGGTGGCTGTGGCTATAAAAGGGGATCACAAGGAAATTTTATGGTGATGGAAATGCTTTTCATCATTGTATCAATGTTAATATACTGGTTGTCTTATTATATAGTTTTGCAGAATGCTATTGTGATACTCTGTAAAGGGTACACACACATTTTTTGTATTATTTTTTACTACTGCATGTGAAAATTTCTGCATATAATTCCAAAGTGTGAGTGGGAGACTTTCCCCCTAACCACTGAAACCAAGCAGGACCCTGTGGAGCCCTCCTGAATACAAAAATCTTTCCTTGTCCCCCATTTCTTATTTGTAGGAAAAATGTTTCAGCCTCCTAAACCTTCCTTGAGTACCAAAGGGTAGATTCAAATGGTTGCTAATCAGGGAAGTACAGAAATACAGAAACATATGAACTTGCCTTTGGTAATAGCTCCTTTATGTAATATTATACATTAAAATATTCAGAAATAAGAATTTGAGGAGATCACATAGTTTTGATAGTGGTTTGAAGATGTTCAATTAGTATTAAAGTTATTTACAGTTAACGAAAAACTAAAAGGAGAAAATGTTAAAAGTATGAGAATTAAGTCCATAACGTGATTATAATAATGATAATAAGAGTATAGCAACAACAATAACGTATATTACCATATTTTAATGATTATGATGCATCACATACTGTACTGGAGCTTCAAACACATTATCCTATTTACTCAGTAATAATCCAATAATCCAGACAATAGGCACTATTGTCATTATATTTCAAAGGATAAAACATAGACTAAAAGAGATACTAAAGTATCTTACCACAGCAGGTTATCATAGAGCAAGTGTTTATTATAAAGCTCATGTGGCTTCAACTGTAATATTGAGAAGGTCAAATTTAGTGGTCAAAATAATAAGATTTTTAGTTTTAAACACTATAATATATATATCGATGACTGAGAAAAATTTTTTTGCTCATGCATTTTAGTATAGGTCTGGTGTAGTATAGATCTGATGCTAATAGCACCAAAATTTTGATATGCATATCCCAATAATGGAAAAAAAAGAAACTTACGAATGAATAACTTAAAAAAATTCACATTTTTTGAGGTCCAATTTCCATCAAATATAATTCAGCATTTTTAGGTGTACAATTTTATGAGTTTTGGTAAATGTATCCAATCAAATAATTACCACCACAATTGAGAAAGAGAATTTTCATTAGCCCCCAAAAGTTCCCTCATTCTGTTTTTTTATATATTCCTTACTTCTAATCCCAGCCCCTAATAAGCACTATTAGGATTTCTATTCCAGTAGATTTTTATTTAACTATTTTTATTATGTCATATAAATTGAATCATACAGTAAATAGCTATTTATGTCTTTTTTTTCACTTAGCATAATATTTTGAGATTCAACCATGTTGTTGCATATATTTCATTTATTTACATTTTTGAGTAGTATTTCATTATATGGATATCATTATATGGATTCATCAGAATTTCATTATCTGTTCACCCCTCATTGGACATCAATATTATTTCCAAGTTTTGGTGATTATGAATAAAGCCACCGTAAGTAAACATCCACACACAGAATTGTGTGGATACATAATCATCAAAATATCTATTATTAGTCATCCATAGCCCCTTTCTTTGTTTATGTGTCCATTCAACTCTATGACATTTTCACTTGGTGGTTTGTCTCATTATTGAGTTATAAGAGTTCTTTATATATTCTAAATACAAGTCCATTATCAAATAAGTGTTTAGGATTATTTTTCTCTGAGTCTGTGGTTTGCCTTTTTGATTTTCTTAATAATACCTTTTGACAATTAAAAGTTTTTATAAAATCCACCTATCTTTTTAGAAAATTTTATGATTCATGCATTTTGTGTACTATTGAAAGATTACTTCTTAGCTGAGGAAAGACTGTCTAATTTACTATTTAATCCAATTATTAAGCTTTATTTCAACAATTAATATTTTATTTCCATTACTTCGAATCTTTAAAGAAAAAATAACTGGCACTTCCTAATCAGTATTTTTAGAAGTTTTTATTCTACATTACATAGCTAATAACTCCAAAAATTAATGTCATTTGTACATCTAAATTTATTTTTATTTCTACATTTTTTCAATTATGTTGTTTTGCTTTCTAATGCCTTCTCTTGATTCTTCCTTTATTTAGTGTTTTCTATGACAATCTTGCAAAGTAGGGAAGCCATCCTGAAAATAAGATTTTCTGATACTTATGCAGGATACATCCCCATCTCAGAATCACTTTGTACTTCCTTTAGAATTTCTGTTCTGAACCTAAAATGTAGATTAAGTTTCCTCCTCTGACTTCTATTTCAAGATCGGACATTCACAAAGATATGTGACTATAGGAATTCATCCAAATCCTTATCAATATGATACTTTGTAAGATAACTACTAGTGCATTTCCCCTTAATTATATAAGTTCACCAGTATTTACATGGAGGAATTTATTCGAAATTGTAACTCAGGGTAGGAGATGTCCAATGAAACAATCTGAGTAAACATAATACTCAAAAGTGACGATCAAAAATCTGATGAAATATATGTCATAAATTTATATATATAACAAATATATATCCTAGTTTATTCTAGTACTCTTAAATATCTACTTAAAATTAAAGAAATATTTTATCCAAAATCTCTAGGTTTCATAATAAGATTTTATGATGGCCAACCATCTTGTTGAAAATAGGAAGTATCAGAGGAGAGTTAAGTAACTATTAAAAACATCATGAGTTTGTCTCCATGGTGCCCTTCTGCAAAAGATTAAATAGTCTAAAAGACAGAATTATCTATGCTATTCTGCTATATCTGAGACCAAGACTATATTAATAGAAAGTTGAGACTGTCAATTTCATGTTTCACTACAACAGGCTATAGCATTCAGAGTCCACTAAGGTAAAATAAAACACAACAAATATTTGATTGGAGAAATTGTAATATAAAGAATGGTAAACTAGTTTCAAATTTCTTAAATAAGAAATTTATAGTGTAAAAAGAGTACTTTAAAGTCTATCACTAGAGTAATATGTGCAGGAAGCGGCTACTACCCCTACCACTGAAGGAACAAAAAGAAGAGGCTATAATTATTAAAATGTAGAGAGTTAGAAGAGAGGCCCTGTGGAACCTAAAAGCAGATCTCTGAAGAAGGAGTACAGCTCAACTGGTACTAACGTCTCTGACTTCTGAAAAGGAGCCCTGTAGCAGGTCACTGGTTGGATGATAAGGTGTTTAGAGGTGAAGGAAAGCAGAATGAAACTAACTTTTCAAATATTGTATAAACTGCAAACCGGATTCAAATACTACAACGTAAAGGGACTTCTGATGGTAGAGTGAGGAAGTGCTGCTGGGGTGATGCTCACCCACAAACAAACAGGAAATCCACAGGAAACAGACTGAAAGAAGGAAGTACTTTTAGTCTCTGTCACTGTCTATTGACCAAGCCCAACATAGATCTGGCTGGCAAAGTTGAAATGTGGTTTCTAGTGCCAATGTTCACTTAGAAGCTTAGTATAGAAGGGTTAGTTTAAAGCTTAAAGGCATGACTAGCACCCTTTGTCTGTTACCTAAACAAACTTGGGTCTCCTTGCCCAAGTGCAGTAAAACCAATTTATTGTCACCAGGTTGTATTAGGGAAAAGTACAGTGTTTACTGCGAAGTGTTTAATGTAAGGCCAAGTAAGGAGAAGGGACAGCTCATGTTCAAAAGACCTAAACTCCATGATGGCTTTCAGGGAACAGTTTTTAAAGGCAAGATTAAGGAGAGAGTTGCAGGGTGCTTGATCAGCTCGTGTACATCCTTCTGATTCGTTGGTGAGGTAATATTGTGGTGCTTCAGGAGTTGACATCATCAACCTTCTGGTTCCAACCAGTCTGGGGTCTATGTGCTTGTGGTCAGCACGTGGTTAACTTTTTCCACTGGTGGGGGTTTCAGTATCTGCAAAACAACTCAAGGATATGGCTCAGAATATTATCTATAACCCTTGAGGAGGAAGTAAAGTCCTGGACTTTAATTTATGACTAAACTATTATTATTTTGTCTTATTGACTGTTTTTTGTTTGTTTCTGTATTTTTTCACTTTGATTAAATTTTTCTCTTGGAACTTGGGGAAGATGGTGGGGCAGAGGGTAGCAGAGGGTTGGGTCTGTTCTTGGAAGACCTTGCAGGGTCCTGCTCGATTCCATAGTTAAAAAACATATAAACACACTCTTCCATGTTTAAATTTCCAAGAAACAACAAAGAAGTTTCATTTCCAACTTACTCTGCAATTGCCTTTCTACAAATGAAGATACTCTTTCCCTCTCCCCAAAATAAGGAGATGCAAAATCTCAGTATGGATGAATGGATAGATAGATAATGAGATATCAATATAAATTTGAATTGAAATATATATATATATATATATACACACACACACACACATACATACATAAAAATCAAGGAAGACAATACACATACTGCTACTGTCACTACTATAGATGATCATAAGGTTACTATCACATAACTAGTATATCTAACTTCTTTTTAGTTCCATTCCTTGTTTCCTTTACCTCTGACCATAATCTGGCATAATCTCATCAGGTTAAGGAGTTTTGTTTTGCTTAGGTATTTATGTATGCATTCATGCATGTATGCATGCATGTAAGTATGTATGTATGTATGTATTAGATTTCTGAGTGGCCCAAAATTTCATACCTGAAGTTCTGACATTTCTTGATTTGGTTGCTGTTAACTTTGCTACTAGATACGGGAATAGTAAAAGGTGCTTCTCAAACCCTTGGATTGTAGACATTGTCCCAGTCACTATTTTTGTATGCAATCTAATTTCATGTTGTTAATCAAAATCCATCATCCCATCCAATAGAAAAGAACGTAATTTGCCTCTTGGTTCAGTGGCATGAGGAGCCTAAAATGTCCAAGTGTAAATGTCATTTACAATTCAATATGATCACTGTTGTGAAAACACTATTCTCTTGGTCAACAAGACCTCCAGCAAGCAGAACTCAAAGCAGCAGATACGGAAAGCAAAAATTTTACAAATGAGTAAACCTGTACAGGTAAGACAGTGAGAGGAGCCATTCCCAGCTCCATCCCATGATTCTCAAACTCATGTATTCTGTCTATAGAAAAAAACAACACTATTTATTGGTCTCTGATTCAGTACTGCAACTGGTGAACTGATGTTTTGTTCTTTCATAGTTTGCTTCCAAACATGTGCTTTGAGTTATCTGTAGGCTATTCCATAAATTCAGCTACTTCTGAGTAATAGAGTTTACAGTAAGAACAACAGCTTACCACTGAGTGGCTGGGTGGTCTCTCTAGGGAATGGTGATATATCAGGGCTCAGTGTTTGCCTCTACTGTTAGTAAGTTAGGAACTCAGTAATATCTGTAGTCAAGTAACTAGCCATGTTATTAAGAGCCAAATAAAATTTTTAATAGTTGTACTTTGATTTCACAATTTATTTTGCATGATTTAACCAGCTGTTGCTTACTCAACATTTTTTTCCATTTTTGCCTCTAACTTCAAAAGCTAGAAATATTCATGATAGAATTACCTGAAGTTCTATGTATTTTTAATAACAAATATCTGTTAAAAATGCAAGTGTCACTGCAGGAAATAAGGGAAAATAATGGTGAAAAGGAGGAGTCTATCCTATACCCTGTGCTCTTCCTTTTAATTGCTCTACTAACTTTAACTCATTTATTTTTCAAAGTAATTATACAGCCAAATACAGGCTGAAAAAATGAATAAAAGTAAAACTCCCACCACACCCTATCCTATTATGCCACCATTATTCATCTGGAAAATTCCTCATCATTAGACATTTTTTCATTATTATACTCATATGGTCTGTACATACTTTTGTTTTTAAATGCATGTTTTATGTCTGTCTACCAAACTAGACAAAAAAAAAATGTTTGTTTTTGGAGCCCCTTATCCTGAGCACAGGCATACTGTTATTTTCTGGGTTGCTTCTTTCTCCTTCCCCTCCCCTTGCCTGGTACTCATTTCCATCTAACTGCCTACCAGTGGCAGTGGTAGTGATTCTCCTTCTCCTCCTCCTTCTTCCTTTTCCTTTGTTTTGGCTGTTGCTCTTTTCCATGCTTATGATTGTTACTCAATTGACTTCATTTCTTTGTATATCTATATCGGTTGTGTTTTACAATGACAAACATACTACCTGGTGCTCTAATCATCATTTACTTACCTCTGTAGGAACCAGTTTAGTTCCACACTGCCTTTCCAGGAGGTAACTTTTTATTAAAAATGACAATGTCTAAAAGAAATGTCCTTTTAAGAGGTACTATCAGTTGTCCCAGTGAATGAACACATGTAAGTAGCAATTCACACAAATACTTGAGTTCAGGTATGACTGCAGATAGCTACAGTGGACTTTGATTTATTGCAAACTGATCCCAACACAAAGTAAATCTTTTTAGCTATTCTTTTATAACCAGTGCTTTCTCGGAAGGTTTGATATTATGTGAATCAAACATAGTTAGTCAATACTATAGCTTGTACATCCACTCTCTAATAACTTGTGTTAAAGTTAACTTCCTGAACAGTTCAATAACTCAAATTTCTCTTCTTTGCTAGTTATGTTTCATGAATCTCACGGATACCATGGTATATTTCTAATAGTGATGCATCAGAAAGGCAGGGGTAACTTGATATGTCATTCAATATGACTTTTACATTTTATCAGAAGATACTAAAATATATTTAATGCTTCTGGTTCCAATAAAGACAAATTTTAGAAGTGTTATGTATCTTGCCTTTGGTTTTGTTGCTTTTTCTTAGCTATTTATTTTCTTGTGATCATATGGTATTGAATAAATGGTGCTGTTTGTTTTCATTTAAATGACATGTTCCTCAGTACAACACAGCCATGATCTAAAGAAACAAACAGAGCTCATTTTCTAATAAACAGACTTTCAAAAGGATACAACCTGGCCATTGGTGGTATGATCTGAAATATTGCAGACTTTACCCAATATCTTGAAATGAATAATACATTACAATGTAAAAAAAACAACACCCACAACACCCAACTTTGTACTGCAACTTTTGGTAATTCTATTCTAGATCTAGCTCTGCAGGGAAATATCCAGTTGTCCTTGGACAAGTGAAACAAGCTCTCAGTGGTTCACTTTCTTTAAATGCACATTAAGAAAATTGGCTCAGATGATAGTTAATATAGCCTGTGGAGAGCCACCTCTCCTGAATTTGAAATAACTCATTTTAAAGCATAATCTGTTAGGCTGAGTCTTTAAATTAATAATTGGCATATCAATTTTCTTTTATTTTAAGAAATGGAGCATGATGACAATGATTAAAAATAGTTCTTCTTTCAGGTCATGTCGAACCTCCATATAAATAGTTAACCACATTACAGAACATTATACAAACTTTTCTTTCTCAGTCATCAAACTTCTGAAACAGTATATGACTTCAAACTGAAATCTTGGAACATGAAAAATATGCTGAAGTATGTGATCTCAAGCTGAACTTCTGGCATAGCTCTATCCACTCAAGCTCCTGCAAGTTTATGTAGAGGTATAAAAGAAAATGCTTCCCTCTATAAAAAAAAAAATTAGAGGAGATCTAGCAATGAAAATGAGGTTGCAACAAGTTTCAGGAACACAGAAAGTAGATGGAATATAGAGATTCCAAAAAAGGCAAGGGAAGAAAAGGAAGAGGAAGTCACAAGAGGGGAGGCTGGTGATTCTCTCTACTCACAGATAGGAGCTGGAAAGCTGGACTATCAATCAGAGATTGCAGTGGTCACCTGGCAAATGAGACCCATGTTCATAAAAGAGAAAGACCAAGATAGTCTCAGTCTCTGTCTCTGTCTGTTTCTCTCTCTCTCTCTCTCCCTCCGCTCCACCCCCCTCAGATCTTGCTGTGTGGCCCTAGGTGTGCTACGTAATTTCCAGGTCCTGTTAGTAATAGATTTTTATTTTTTCAAAGTTCCATAATGGTTCATGCTAAAGGGTGTCTTGCAATCATAACAAGGCCCACAAGGGCCAGTCCACCCACAACACTGGCTATCGATATGTTGAGACCAGCACAAAACAAAGGCAGAGTCATTAATCTTTCGATTATGTCATTCCTTCAGGCAAATACATCATTTCAAGTGTGACTGCCCCTCTTATGCAAACAAACTCCAGTTCATTGATCTCATTCTTCACCTAGCAACTTACTTAGTGCCCTCTTTTCTTTCATTACTAGATGTCTCTTAACGAAGAGCCTGTTCACTAGTTCCTAACACAGCCTGTCTCTCTAACCCCTTAACTATCAGTCATTTTCCTTTTAGTTCCATTATTCAACTGAATCTTCCTTCTCAAATGTCACCAACCAAAAATTATACCTCAGTTCCACTATCTCCAGTCCTAAAGTTCTGCAAGTATGTCTTCATGGATACATAAGAGGAGAATAATTTAAATAGCCCGTCGGAAATTAAACTATTAAATATTTTGCTAATATTGACATTCTGAAAAAAAAATCAAACCTGATGTTAAAAAGGGGATCTAAGATGTTATTAGAACATTTTGTTAGGAAAAACAGCATACCAAATAAGATCAATTGGTAACCATTTATTTTTCCTAAGAATGAATTTATGGTAACAATTATGTTGAGATGTCTCTAAATTTATAAATGAGATTCTCCTGTGTGTTCTCACTTTAAGAAATTTTTTGGCAAACCTTGAACTTTCATCTTTGTGTATGAGCTCCTGAATCAAGCTGAACAGGGACATAACCCTGTTTAACTCTTCTTTGACTCTGTGTTACTCTTATATTAAAAGTAAAATCGTTTACATGCTTTTGTGATGGTGGAGTATCTACACAAATTATTTGAAATTCTCCTGCAAGGGAGATTTGTTTCTTCTCCCTCAATTATTCATTTATTAAATCATTAATATATATCAACATGGACTCCTGGATATTTCTTTTATACTTTGGGTCATAATCCAATACTATTCCTTTAATTTTGTCTCTAACATTGTTCCAGCTTTGGCCATTGGGAATGGCTTAATTTACTCTTCTGTCTCTTTGACATATGCCCTCAGTGTAGGTTTTGTACATTTGGTTTTTCACCACTTCCTTATTTTCTGGCCTACAAAATGCTCCAGACTCATATTGCATATTTCCTGCCACAGTCCTAGAATCATCAACTTCAAAAAAAAAAAGTTGTTTCCTTTTATTGGGAAATTATATTAGAAATGAAGGCTTAGGAGTTAGTGTGCTCATTTCATCCCTGACATTAGTAATGTGTGCCTTCTGTCTTTTATTTCTGTTATCCTAGCTAGAGATTCCTCTATTTTAGTAATCTTTTCAAAGAACTAGTTTTGGATTTACTGATTTTCTCTGTTTTTAATTTCCTTGATTTCCTCTCTGGTTTTTGTTATTTCCTTTTTCTTCTGCTTGCTTTTGTCTTAAATTGTACTTCTTTTTCTAGTTTCCTAAGGTAGATGGCTAGATTGTTGATTTTAGATTTTTCTTCTTTTATAATGTATGCATTAATTCTACAAATTTCTCTTTAAACACTTTTTAAGTGGTATTTTCATTTTCACTTACTTTAAAATATTTTTTAAAAATTTCTCATGAATACTACACATTTAAGTGGTATTTTCATTTTCATTTAGTTTAAAATATATATTTTTTAAATTTCTCTTGAGCCTTCTTCTTTGGCCTATGTGTTATATAGAGGTGTGTTGTTTAATCTTTAAATATTTGGGATTTTCCAGATACCCTTTTGTCCTTAATTTCCAGTTTAATTCAATTGTACCCTGAGAACTTTTTTGCATAACCTCTATTTCTTTACAAATTTGTTAATGTGTATTTTATGGTTCAGAATTTGGTTTATTTTTGTGACTGTCATGTTATCTTGAGAGGAATGTGTATTTTGCTGTTTCTGAAGAGTATTCTATATGCCGATTAAATCAAATTGATTGGTAATGCTTTTCAAATAAACTATGTATTTATAGATTTTCTGCCTTTTTGACCTATTATTTACTAAAGAGAAGTTTGTGTGTAATAATAGTGGATTTGTATATATCTCCTTTGTTTTTGATGCATGTATTTTGATACTTTTTTGTTAGTGGCACACACGTTAAAGACTGTTAAATCTTATTGTTACATGAAGATCTTCACATAATGCTCATCTTTATCTCTGGCAAGGTTTCCTGTTCTGAATTTTGCTATCTCTGAAATTAATACAGCTACTCCAGATTTCTTTTGATTAGCATGGTATAACTGTCTGCTGCTTTACTATTAACCATTTGGTGTCTTTATAAAGAGGGTTTCTTGTAGACAAAATATAGTTGGGTTTTGTATTTTCATACATTTAAAAAAAACTCTTGTCTTTTAATTAATGCATTTAGATCATTCATATTCAAAGTGATTATTGATACGGTTGTATTATTATCTATGATTTTGTACCATTTTCTATTGACTGCACTTCTTTTCTCCTCTTTTATTTTCTTCGTATCTTTGGCTTTTTTGGGGTCTAACTGTGCAATTTATTTGATTGATTTGTATCTCTTCTATGTATATTGATTATATTCTATCTAATTTTTAAAATATTTGCCCTAGAGTTTGCAGTATACATTTATAACTAATCTAAGTCTATTTTCAAATAACACTATACCACTTCAAGTGTAGTACAGGTAGTTAGTACCTATTCTTCTCTTTTGGACCTTAAAAAAATGCTTTCATTTATTTCAGTTATCTATATGCTATATTCATGCAACACATTGTTACCACTTTTACTGTGAACAAACCTTTACCTATTAGACAAATTAAGAACAAGAAAATCAATTTGAATTTTCTGTATTTATTCTTATGCAACTTTCCCATTTTTTATATAGATCAAATTTTCTGAATTTTACTATTACTTTTTCTCATTGAAGAAAATCCTTTAATATTTCCTGCATGACAGGTGATGAATTTCCTCAGATTTTTTTTTTGTCTAAAAAAAGTATATATTTCTCCTTACTTTTGAAGGATAATTTCCCTGGATATAGAATTCTGAGTTGTTTTTCTTTAAATATTTTCTTAATTATTTCATTTCACTCTCTTTTGCATGGCTGGATTCTGACAAGTATTTCATTATAATTTTTATTATTTTACCACTATAGACAAAGTTTCATTCCACTCACTCCCCATTTGCTTCAAGTTTTCCCTTTGTTTTATCTTGCTGAAGCTTAAATAGAATATATTTAAATGTAGGTTTTTAAAAATATGTATTTATTATGCTTGGTGTTCCCTAGACTTCCAGATCTGTGCTTTGGGGTTGGAGATTAATTTTCATTTTTTTTGTATATTATTGCTTCAACTATTTCTTCTTCTTCATCATCATTTTCTTCTCCTTGTAGTATTTCAATTATGCCCATCGAACATTTGTAAAAATTGTACCATAGTTCTAGTTCCTAGTTGTTCTTTTATTTTTATTCTTTCTCTCTTAATATTTCAGTTTGTAATTTTCTATTGACATATTTTCAACCTCACTGCTTCTTTCCTTGAGTATATCCTATTTATTGAAGAGCCCACCAAAAGAATTCTTTATATTACAGTATATTTAATTTCCAAAATTTCCTTTTGATTCTTTCTTATATCCATTTTTCTGCTTAAATTTCTCATTTGTTCTCACATGTTTTTCTAACTTTTGCATTAGAGTCCTTAAAATGTCAGTCATAGTTATTGGAATCCTGTCTCCAATAATTCGAAAATGTGTGTCACATCTGACTTTGATTCTGATGCTTGCTTTGTCTCTTCAGGCTTTTTCTTGACTCTCAACATGACTTTTTTTTTTTAAATTATTGAAAGCCAGACATGATATGAAACATAATAGGAGCTGAGGTAAACTTGTATTTAATGTGAAGTTTTATGTTAATCCCATAGGAGTTGGGCTGTGTTTCTTGTTTACTATAGCTGTAGATAACAAGGGCCTCAAATTCTTCTGGTGTCCTTATTTTTGTCTTCTCTATTAGCTCTGTCTTTCCTGAAAGGCTCCTTAAACAGAGCCTGAGCTAATAGCTCTTTCAGTTGATCCTCTGCTGTTGTACTGGTGCCCTGTTGATATAGTAGTAAGGAGTGGAGAAGGGGAAACATTCTATAATCTTATGATTAAGTGTCAGTCTTTTAGTGGGCCTGTGTTTCTGGGCTATAATCTTTCACAAGTATTTCTGATCTTGTAGCATTCCCATCAGAGCATTCCTGTCTGAACTGCTCCTGCCCCCTTGCATGAGACAGGAAAGCTAGAAATTTAGAATTGTGTAATTGCCCACTAACTATGTAAGACAAAGCTGTAGTAAAGTCTTTTTCACTGCAGAGTAGGCCTTTGTTACATAAAATGCGATGGACATGTTTCAGATTAAGTTACTTTCCCTTCTCCCTGCCAAAGACTTGAGATAATTCTTTCTGCCTTTTCATCATGGGAACCTAATTGGATTCCTAAGAGTAAAACCCAAGAAAATGTGGACAGTTCTGTATGACTGCAGTACCTAAGAATTTCTCTCTCATGATAGTCGACTTTAAACCTCGAGTATTACCATTTGCATATTCCTACCAGTTTATGGCTCTAGCATTTTCTGTTTCTTATAAACTGATCTCATTTGTATTTCTTGCATTCATCTGTTTCTCCTAGTTTGCCCTAAAACCTCAATTCTCTGGTGGGTACAAAAAGAAATGTTGATTCTCAATTTTTTCCAGCTTTTTTTTTTCTTGTTATAAAAAAGGGAGTATCTTTTTATGTTGAGGAGGGCACCTAAAATTCATTGCCACTTCACCACTTCACTTTTCTGCACTATCTGTACTAGTGTGGATTCTTCAGAGAAACAGAACCAAGAGGATGTATATAGAGAGAGACAGACAGACAGACAGAGGCAGAGAGAGATGGGCTGATTTACTATGAATTAGCTCTGCAATTATGGAGGCTAAGAATTCCAAAACCTGTAGTCAACAAGCTGTAGACCCAGGAGAGCCAATGGTAAGCTCTAGTCTAATTCCAAATACAAAGCAGGAGAAAACTGATGTCTCAGCGCAAAGACAGCCAGTCAGAAAGGAAGAGTGTTTCTTCTTTCTTTCTTTCGTTTGTTCATTCGTTCTCTCTCTCTCTCTCTCTCTTTCTCCTTCCATCTTTCTTTCCTTCCTTCCTCTTTCTTTTCTAAAGACAATTTTTATAGCAGTTTTAGGGTTAAAACAAAATTGAAAGAGAGGTAAAAGAGTTCCTAAACACCATCTGCCATTACACATGCATAGCCTCCCCCATTGTCAGCATCACTCACCAAAATGGTACATAATATTTTTATCAAGGATGAACCTACGTTGACTCATCATAATCACCCAAAGTCCTTAGTTTATTTTAGGATCACACTTGGTGCTGTACATTTTATGTGTTTGGAAAAACTTATGCTCATTATAATATCATAACAATATTTTTACTACCTTAAAAATCCTCTGTGCTCTGCCTATTCATCCCATTCCCTGTCTCACTCCCCTGACAACCATTGATCTTTACGTTGTCTCCATAGTTTTGCCTTTTACAGAATGTTATTAGTTGCAATCATATAGTATGTGCCTTTTCAGATTGGTTTCTTTCACTGAGTAAATGAATATTTCATTTAACATTCAGACATGTGCATAATGTGTGTCCTCCACCTTGAAAAATAACTTGGACACAATATCAGAGCACTCCGTTATGAAATAAGGCATCACTGATACACAATGATACAGAGGATGATGTGATATCTTTGGAAAAACAAATACATTGTAAACTATATGTGAGAAATTATTCAGAAGAGTTGGACTCATTGAAATTTGAGAAATATCTTAAGCAATTTATTTAGCCTAATTTTTTAATCATTGCACAAGAATGATATATGCAGAAAGTTTCATGTGTTAAGCTAACACAACTCTCACAGTAATTATAAACACAATTTTAAATTAGAAAATAATGTACTTATATTTTGACTGGCAGCATTTTGATGGTAATAAATGAAACAAGAAATACCTAACAGATGATGAAGTCATAAAATAATAAAGATTGAGTGGATTGCGATTTTTTTTTATAAAATTAAATGAATGAGTTTTATGTAGACTATATTTACTTTTAAGTCATTTTCTTGTGACAGAAGAGGAACTGTGTCTAATTATGCTGCTTTAAGTCTACAGAAATATTTTCTAATAGCATATATCCTAAGTAATAAGAAATATCTAAATATGAAATAGTCTCCCCATTTCCCTAACTTAAAAGCAGACTATAAATGAGCTTTACCCCATAACAAAAACAAGTATACACTAAGTAGAATTCATTATATAAACACTGTGAACACTAAAAAAGGGAAAACAAAATATTGTGGTGTTCATAAAGGTGGATGTTAGTAAAATAATAAAAAAAAAATCAAGAGTCAAAATGCCTGGGTTTAATTAGCTGTGTGATCTTGACTAAGTCACTACTATCTCAATACACTATTTTAGATGAAATGTTTTAAAAATAAATAAATAAAGCACAAAGTACTAACAGCGGAAAGAGATTAAAAAAGTAAGGAAGTGTGAAAGGAAAGAAAGAAAGAAGAAAGGAAACAAGAAAGGAAAAAAGAAAAAGGAAGGACATATACTATAATGGAATAAATACACATGTCCTCCCAAATTCACATGTTGTGCCTTAACCTCCAATGTGATTATATTTGGAGTTAGGAAATAATTAAGGCTAAATGAAGACATAAAGGTAGGACCCTGATCCAATAGGATTATGTCCTTATAAGAGGATGTACCAGAGAACTTGCTCATTCTCTCTCTACTGTGTGGGGACACAGCTTGAAGGCAGCTGTCTACAACCAAGGAAGAGAGTCCTCATCAGAAACCAAATAGGCTATAACCTAGATCTTGGACTTTACAGCCTCCAGAACTGTGAGAAAATATATTTCTGTTGTTTAAGACATACAGTTATAGCATCCTGAAGTAAGATACATACTGAAAACAAGTAGCTTACAAGGTTGTTGGAAAGATTAAACAAGATAAAAAATAACAGTAACAAAAAATGCCTATACTATAATAGGCATATAAATAGTAACTATTATTTTATAATTATCTACAGATATATTTATGAAGTATTATGTCTATAAATATCAAAGCATTAAAACATTACTGAAATTTTTAGTATCTACTTACATTTCTAAGAATCCTTACACAGAAGACTGAAAATGCCCATACTCTTAGCTACATGCATTAAAATCAACCATCTTTACTTGTAACCCTAAACACAAATTTAATTTATAGCAAACTTAAAATCAAGATACACTGAGCCACATCTAATTCAGACAGAATGCACTGAGACTAAACAAAAATCTGAAAATCACAGTGACAACACAAGAAAAGTTGACTTATCTCTCATACATATGCCTTTTTTGGAAGTTTGGAAGGGAGGTCTATTCATCTTAATGACTAAGGGGTTCCAAACGACCATGACAACTATCACATATTTTCCCACCACCACCTGAACAAAGGGAAGAGAACATGGCAAACCATGTTCTTAAATATCCTTCCAGAAAGGATAGGAATCATTTCCACTCATAACACAGGCCCAAAGAGAGTCATATGGCTATGCTTACTTTCAAAGGAGGAAAGAAATTTCAATCCCATCACATGCCAGAAAGAAAAAGACTACTACTACTGTGACTAAATCTATGAATACCACTGACATAGTATTTGTTGGACACAAGCTGCACCTACTTGAGCATTTAATAAAATGAACATGTTAATTGATATGTTTTCTTTCTTAAATTATACTTGAAAAAATATATTAAGACATTTCAAAATTTCACTATGCACCAGATATTAACTGCTCAGAAATTATATATGCATCAGTCATTTAAAGAAAAACACAGTTAGTTTTAATCTGTCACTGATAATAGCAGGAGACTATTGTTTGATGAAAGATGTAATACAGCAATGTCTCATCCTGTTTAAAATTCATGAAGCCATATTCAGACAGACAAATGCTTATTAATTTCTAAACTGCTTGACTTTAATGACAAAAATGCAGGCTTTGTAGGCTGCAATACAATTAGAATTGAACTGAATTTTCTATTTCCTATTTAGTTGGACAGATAGTTTTGAGTAGTTTTACATCCTGTAGATTTTTTAAAAATATTACATTGGATTATTGAAGAAGGTAAGTGTTTCTCAAATAAGCACATTTTTCAAGAAAAATGCTTTCAGTTTACTACAGATGTATCAGATACATCTATATCAGATAGATGGGCCTCTGTGTATTCTATTGGATAGCTAATGTTCTGAGTTACTTGGGAAAAATACAGAATTATAAAACCACCCCACTTTCCATATATACTTATATATATGGGAAGAATACATGCACAAACTTTGCTATGTGACTTTGAGCTCTTCAAATCTCTGGAGTCTATTATCTCCACTTCTTAAATCTGAGTTGAACTTGTGTCTTGCATTGGCTAACTGAATGCACCACAATTGAAACAGTGTCATGGGAATTTGAAAAGACTAAGAAGCCTTGTGTGCCTCAATCCTTCCTCTTTAAGTAATACTTGCTCTAGTATGGAAACAAACCCAGGTAATCTGCTAGTGAATGAAAGACCAGACAGAGGAAAGCTGCGTCAATTCAGTCAAATCCTTAAACCAGCAAGCCTATATACTTCCAGACTACATCCAACCCTCCAGCTGACCATGAACATATGAGTAAGCCAAGCTGAAATCAGCTGATTCTGGCTTGCTTCAGAAAAATCATCCAGGTAATGCATAAACTCCTGGGCGAAGAAATATAAATATTTGTTGTGAAATGCCACTGAGGTTTTGTGATTGTTTGAGGAGCAGCATTAAATTGTGGCCATAAATAATTCAAACAACTTTACATGCTTATGAGAACTTGGCTTCTGGAATTCTTAGTGTTACTTAATGCACACACACAAGAACATTTCAGCTATATGCACTTTCCTTCCAGTGAATTTATTTTTATTAAAATATGTGCTAAAATAGACCAAGCTTCATGACCTTGAAATACAGAAAGGTTTATGGACAAAATAGATATAGTAAGGAGTAGTGATTTTATTATATTTCAACTATATAGTTTTGTTCTTAATATCTGAATCTTTATTATTTGGTTTTGTTTTCCAGAATCATTTTTGTGCATTATTTAAAGACAATACTTTTGATTTACATTAAACAATTGATTTTATTAAATTGGAAATAAATGGCTTAATTCTATGTTATTCTTATTTGCTCCTGCAACAGTTATTTAGAACATCTGACATTTTTATTGAGTTTATTTCTGTTTGTAAAGGAATGAACAGAGTCATAGAAAAATATAAACGGGAAAATGAGAAGAAGAACTCTTTGCTTTCCTGGCTCAATATATTTTAAGAGTAGTGCACATTTTTAATCCTAAAATTTATGTGAGTTCCTAACTCTATTAATGGCTCAAGTGATATTTGTTGAATGACTGACTTAATGAATAAAGAATAAATGAGTCTCAGGGATGTTCATATCTTATAGCTGAGCTCACACAGCTTTGGAATGATTTTTAACTCCCTTGTTATTGCTTAGCTTCAATCCTCTTCATTACAGTGATTATGCCTGTTATTAAGTAGATACTTAGTATATGAGAACATTATAAATGCTTTCTAGGAATATATTTGTTAGAACTTGCCTATTTATAATGAAAAAGGACAAAACAAAATCTGATAAAGTAATGTAGAAGGCTTTTTCGGCTCCTGGAATTTAAAGATCAGAAATGAAAAAGTGACATTGAGAAAAAGTGGGTCTCAGTAATCTGAGTGCTCAAATTGAGTAAACTGGTCCCAATCCTGGTGGAAGAGTTACTGTCACCTATTGATAACCCAGCACAATTACATAAAGAGGAAAAGAGGAGCTCCTAAATGTAAAATATTCTAAAAAGAAAATATATATATATATATATATATACATATATATATATATTTACTACAATGCATTTCTTATTTAATCATTTTGGTAACCTTATGCATCAAGTACTTTTTGTCTTATTCAATTTACAGATTAGGAGACTGAGTGAGCCAGGATTAGCATACTGATTTTCTGACTCCACAGACAGTCCTAAAGATTACACTCAACGAATTTTTACACTGTTATGAACTAGTTTTGTATTACTTTTATTTCACTGAATAATACAGAGAGATTAGAAATAAATTTATTAACAGAATTTGGCTTCTATTTTAATTAATTTTGATATAAATATTTCTATATAAAATATCTTTGGGCATATAAATATTTTAAAATTTTCTTCATACTTAAAAAATGCAGTTTTTTTTTAAAAACTTTCTTCCCTTTGCTAGCCTTTCAATCATTTTCTCTTCCTCTTTCCTAAAATATCCCCTTCAGGTAATATAGAGTATATTTACAACCTTGAAAAGAGAAAAAGAAGCTTAAACAAGACCAGAAGAGGCACCCACCAAAAAGAAAAGTAAAATGGATAAATTAAAATACGCAAAATTAAGAATTTTCCATCATCAGTGGTACCATAAAAAGAGTTATAAAGAAGTCCAAATATCTTTGCAGTACATAAAATTGACAACTTACTTATTTCAACAGTCACATCTGCCAGAAGAACTAAGAGGGAGATGAACATGTTCTTTTTTTCCTTCCTCTCTCTAGCACACCAACCTGTGAAGATTGATTCAGGTGGCTGAAGTCATGCAGTAGTATTACTCTAAGTACCTCCACATTGAAACATGAGAGTAAAAGAAAGCAGTTTCACCTATTAGATTCAATATATGTGTGTGTGTGTGTTGTGTGTGTGTGTGTATATATATATGGTGTACATGCACTTACATTAATAAAATAGGAAACGGACTATTGTGAACAAGGCTGTCAGATGATGAGCTTTAAGAAACACCACATATGGAAGTTCTGGATTTTGAAATTGATTGCTTCTGAAGAATCTTTGTATATAGCAACAAAGTACATTTACCATAGCTTTGGAGACAGAGTTACTCTGGAGCATAGAGCTAATCAAGAGCATGGATTCTGTGGACAATGTTCCATGGTTAAATTAGTAATTAGTAGTTCTCAACCATAACTGTGAAGCAGAATCATCTAGAAACCTTAACCAAAACAAAAGTACAACAAACAATCAAATAACAACAGCCTGGGGCCCAGACCTAGGGATATTGATGAATTACTCTGGGATGGGACAGAGGCATATTCTCACATTTCCAGTGGACTTTGATCTATTCTCTGAAGTAGTCTGTAATTTGAAAAGTGTTAGTGAGTCTTCATTATATATATTAAATATATGTACATATATATTTAAATAAAGTATTTGTAAATCAATTATTTTGTGTTTACTCAGATTTCTTTTACAGTGCATTACATTATTACCCAAGGGTCTATTCAGGAAGCTTTATTTGGAACCCCAATCATCTTTAAGAGCATGAAGAACTCCTAAGACAAAGGAGTTTGAGAGATACTGCCGTAGATAACAGTTGGGTGATCTCAAAGGAAAAATACAGTACTTCTAGGCTTCCTAGTAAATATAACCCACTATGTAACTTTGTGAAATCATGTGTTATAATAATACCATTCTCACTTAAAATGAGCAAAGTAAAATATGATGAGTGGGAAGACTGAGAACTATCTCAAGTTATAAAGTAAACAGGTCATTAACTATGTAAATGTTACACATTTCTAAAATACAAATGTACTCAAATAAGAATGCAGGAAAAATCAATAGAAATATTTTTTAAAAATTATCAGCTTTAAAGAATATAAACCATATTACCATTCCATAGAAAGTATGGTGAACTTGGTATTTTGAAAAGTGAATCACAGTTATAGCCAATTAATTAACTAAATACTTAACATTAAATAAATTAATATGATTGTTAAATATTTGTATGTTTTAACAGATGATGTTGATACAGGAAGCTAAATACATTTTGAAAAATTATTAGCCCTTGGAGTCAAATAAATTTATTACTCCATTTATGTGAGGAAATATGTTTGAGTTCTTCTCGGAAACTTAATTACTCTTATTGAGCAACCTGGAAAAGAGAACAAATTATATCCAAGTTTTCGCCCAAATGCACTGTACATTTTTGAGGTAAGATATATGCCAAAATAACTGTCACTCAAATGAAAACAAGTGAAAAATTTTGTCATCCCTTCCTTTACAGACTTGATTCTTTGGAAGAAAAGAAAAGGATGTGACATTAACACAACTGGCATATATTTTTCCTATATTAGCTTGGTAGCTTGAAATCCTTCCTTCCATTCTTCTCTTCTTTACTTCCCTTCCTTTCTGCCCTCTTTCTTCTTTCACAAATGCCCACTATGCGCTAGCCACTGTGGTTATGTAACAGAAGAAAGACAGACATGCTATCATATATCTTAGCATCTTGTATTGAATACACACATTTAAAATATATGAATTCATTCAGCTTTAAAAAAATTTAGTTTTATGAAACTGAGAGAACACAAGTACTGCAGGTAAACACTGGTAAAACAGGTAACACTCAGAGTATTCCTTGAGAATGCAGTGCCTATTTGTCATCTAAAATTATAGTTGGAATTTACTAGGTGAAGCAGGGTAGGCTGAGGAAGGACAATGCAGGGGAACCAGGTAGCCAGAGGGTACAAACAAAAAAACTTAAACAAGACACTTGCAATGGTTAATTTTATGCGTCAGCTTCGATGGGCTAAGGGATACTCAGATAGCAGTTAAAACATTATATCTGGGTGTGTCAGTGAGGTTGTTTCTGAAGGATATTAGTATTTGATTCAGCAGACTGAATGAAGAGATCCACCCTCTCCAATGAGGGCAGGCATCATCAAATCCACTGAGGGCTCCAGTGGCAAAAAAAAAAAAAAAAAGGCAAAGGAAGGGTGAATTTGCTTTCTTTATGCTTTAGCTGGGATGTCAATCTTTTTTTGTCCTTAGATATTAGGGCCTTTGACTTTGGATTGAGAGTTACACTACTGGCTCCTGTGGCTTTCAGGAATTCAGACTTAGACTGACTTACACTACACTTTCCTTATTCTGCAGCTTAAGGGTGGCAGACCAAGGGATTTCTTAGCCTGCAGAAACACTTGATCCAGAGTGTGTGTGCGTACATGTGTGTGTATATGTGTGTGTGTGTGTGTGTGTGTCTACACTGTTGGTTCAGTTTCTCTGGAGAAACTCTGGAATATCAAAGTGACAAGGCATTGACTGAGAAATGCAAGGATGGTTAGTGTAAGTAGAGAATGAGGAGAACTGTAACTATGGTTAAAATTAGAAAAGTGATGAGTGGCCAAACCATATGGATTCTTAAAATAATGCTAATTTTTAAAATTTTGTATTGTAACAAGGGACGTAATTCAAAGATTCTAAGCAAGGATATAACATTGTCATATCTCAAATTTAGAAAAATCTTACTCTGTATGTAGAATGAGGCATTATTTGGAGTGTACAAGCAAAGACTAAGAGGGGAATCTGTGTATGGGATACTTGGAATCCTTCTGTACTATCTTCTCAACTTTTCTGTAAATCTAAACCTATTTTTTTTAGTTTATTTTAAAACATGACCACAAAAAATGTTAGCACTGAAAAATTATTCTAGCCCCAAATACATTTCAAATAGATTATTTTGCCTCTGTCTTTCCTCTCCCTATGATAATATGAGAATCCTTTAATTCATCTACTCATTGCTCATCCCTGTTGGTCTCTCATACTCAAAAGAATTCTTTAAGACTGAGCCAGTTTGGAATGTTAAAGAAGCAGGCACCAAGTTGGGATAAGACATGTAAGAGACTTATTAATGGAACACTTGGGAGGAAAATGGGGCAAGAGATAAAGGAGATGAGGAGAGCTTGCAGACCATAGAGCCCAAATATTAGCCAAAAGAAGCATCATCTCCGTGTCAACAACTCAGTGCCATCATCTCAGTGCTTCTCCATGCTTTTGAAATTACACATGGTTATAGTGAAAATGACTCTACCACCAAATGACACTACCAGAGCTCTACAACTGGGGTTAACTTATTCATAAATCTTCTTTGCAAGCCTGGGATAACCCAGGGGAGAGGCTAGCTGAACTCAGCTCATTCCTAGGTTACTCAGTGCTTCCCTGTCATGCATGCTCTCAGGTGGGCATTGACTTAAGAAAAAAGGATCCATAAATGTTGTGTTCACTCTCATAGTTCTATAAACATGATGTTTCCCAGACTTCTAAGTTCTCTCAATACAGAGAATTTTCCCTCAACACTGACTTTCACGGCTGCCTCAAGGAGGTGATGTGGAGTGGCCTCTGCCCATTTCAGCTCACGATAATACACCAAGCCAACCCATCTCTGAACAAAACCAAGCCATTTTTTTTTCTGACAACAGTTAATTGTAGAAAAAGCACAATAGATATGATTTTATGGAGAGGCATTGGAAAATTAGACATAGGAGACATATGTCTGTATCACTTACTCTGTAACTTACTGTGCTCTCTGAGTTTGCATCAATGCTCAAGGATCCAAAAACACTCATGTTCCCCCAGTTCCTATTGGTACATATTAGCTAGGCCCTATTGATCTTTTGGTGACTAATTCTGGACATGCCATTGCCATCATATGGTGGATTGCTGCTGTGACTGTCTGAAATTATGATCTATGGATTGACAATAACCTAGCACCAGTTGATGTACACCAACTTGTTGGACCAAAGTCAGGAAATTGATCTTCACTAGTTGCAAGAGCATAAAAGAACTGAATTTTGAACCATGAGCAGCTCTCTAATGTAGCCAAATGACCTTGTTAGAAAACCCTGGGTGTTTGAACCACGACTCTTCTACTGGAATTTTCCAGAAACTCTACATTATTCTTTTCTGCAACCATTATTTCTATAATCCTATGACCTGCAAGACCAATTGGCTCAAGTGATAAAGCCACTTACTAATCAGTCTTTTTTCACTCTGGACCTACTCAAAACTGATACCTTTCTAAGTCACCTGACAAGTGTCAGAGCAATGTTTGCTATATGTAAAATCCAAAAAGGCCTACCATATGCTCCACTTGTTTCTTGGTGGTAGAAAGGACAAAGTGTAATAATATATCCTTTAACTTGGGAATTTTTTGATGTGCCCAAGAGCAGCAGACCTTTAAATATTTACTACTGTGAAATTCGCTTAAATCTTTTTATTTACAATATCACACCTGTGGCATTCATAAGTCTAACCAGGGCAACCAAAGGACCTGCTATTATTGTTCCCATGTCTAATTTACATGGTTTATGCATTTTTTCAAATAAATAACAAACTGAGTGCAGACACAGAATTAATCTGTTTAGTAAAAACACCACCTCTGGAAAAGCTGCAATAATTGGTAGCACATTGTTTAAGTTTACCATAGTCCTTTGGCAGCCACTATAATCCATAAGATTACTGTGCAGTCAGACTAGTGAATTATAAAGGGTTATGATGGAGAGTATCATTCCTGAATTGTTTATGCTTTCAAGAGTGGCATTAATCTCTGTTATGTCACCAAAGTTGTAATATTGCTTCTAACTTTGGAGTTTCAGGAGATTCCATTTGATGTCTTCTACTCATTCCATCTATCACCTGACTTTTCTATATGTCCCTATACTTACTGTAGTACTATGATAGTGCTTCTGTTTTCTTTTTTCTTTGTCAGTTTTGTACTTTATGTAAAAGTCCTTAAAAATGCCAGGCCTTATTTTTCCCCAGTGAATATTTACTCTACTATAATGATTGTGGATGCCTTTAGAGAATAACTGGGGAAAACACTTCACATACAGTTGCTGTGATGTTTGGTGATCTTTCTCAATGTGACTTAGCCTTCTGTTCAACTCATGTTCTCCAGTCCTGAGACCTGGAAACTGAATTAAGAGCTCATAATTTTCTTTTGAGGCAGCCGAAAGTAGACTTCGGTTCATTAGCTCTTGAACAGTTTTTGTTATACAGATCAAGCAATATTCTCCCTGGCAGCTTGTATACCTAATCCTTAGGAACCCCATGGTCTATTACTCATCCCCCATAGATTGCTGTGAGTCATTTCAGCTTTCCTGCTTGTTTTAGTAATTGTATACATCTTGTCTCTGACTGTTAGATGCTGTCATTAGGCTTCTGCTTTCTGAAATCTTATTATCACTATTGATACTTAGGAGCCCAGTTGCATAACAACTTCTTTTATCAATTTTGGTCTACAAAGGACAGAAAATACTATTGTTTTTTAAGATTCCAGGAGCTCTCTCATTAGCACATTGCTTATTGCTTAGATAAAGAAAAATCCTCTGTGCCCGACAAAGGAACAGCGTTAACCAATGAGTTCTCTAGTCTTATAAACTAAATCTCTGCTGGCATGAGACCAAATAGAGATTTGACCTCATCTTTTACTGTGCCGAGATATATTCTGCATTTCCAACTCATTTACTGCAGATCATTGCTTTTGTTTGTTTGCTTTTTGACTTTTTCCTCAAGATTCAAGAAATCATTCAAGCATCATCTTAAGACCATCTCAAGAATGTTATATCTTACATCACAATAGGATAATTCTTATTAGTAATTTTCTTGTATTTTGACATATCTGCTGCATCACTTTACTTGAATAACCCAAGATATATTTCCAATCATATTTTCCCTATCTTTTATGCATATGTTAGCCTGAACTTGTGTAGGTCTTCTGGTGGCTAATACCTTTACTCCTGAAACATGTAATTATTGCTGAGTCAGGCCATTATGAGATTTGATTCTAGTTATTGACCTAGATACCTTACAGAATATGAGGGCAAAAGTTAAGAGGACAAATATCATTATTTGAAGTATCCACTTAAAACCCAGTTGAGACGACTCCATATTGTCAAGGCATGAGCAAGCTTCTATCCTAACGTAAGAAGGTTAAGAAATCAAGGTTAAGTACATCCGGCTAGATGCTCCCATATCAGGTATCAGGATCTAACAGGTCTACCAGAGCTATGTCTTTAGTGAAGAAGAATCTTCAAAAAATTTGTTCTCTGAAATTGGGCCCTGTGCCTTATTTCATTCAATGGGATAGGGATATCTTTAAATCTTCTCATAGAAGACTTGCGGATTCCACAGAATTTTGGATTTTCACATAATTTACTGATTATTGGCTGGCTGGCTGGCTTATGGCTGTCATACTTGTCATTTTGTTGCTTGAGTGCATCAATGGCATTTAAAAACCAACCACCTACACTAGTATCTTCACAACCACCATCTTCATCATTTTCTCAAAAGCGAGAAAGGTTACATATGTCAGCACAACTCTTCACTTGTATCCCACCCTGATTTCACACATGCAGGACTTTTAATGATTGTAATGCTACAAAGTGCCAAAACATAACCATGCCACTTACCACCAAAATATGGTTTTGCTGTTATCTTGCTGGTAAGTAATTTAACAATCTCTACATGAGTATCTAATTCTTTGTCCCAAGTCTGGTACCAAATTAGTATGGCTACTCCCAGAAGCAGATTCTAAGTCAAATATTCAAGTCTAGATTCTTTATCCAGGAGGTACAGAAAAAAAATTAGCAGAAGAGGAGAGAAGTGATACAGAGAAAAGAAGAGAGCAAAAGCAGATGAGTTACTAAATCAACTACCACAGTTGCTGATGAACTTAATCCAAAGGTGGGGGCTGACAATTATTATTATTAAAATTAAATAAAATAAAACATAAAAATAATCATTAGCATATCTAGCAAGATAGACCTGAAAAATTTTAAATATCTTTATTAGTACATTTAGAATTAAACAAAAGCCCTGATGATACTGATTGAATTATTATTATCTTTTGTTTCATGAAGGCTGTTACATGCCTAATTGTGCTTTATAAAGTGCACTGTCAGCTAAATATGAAATTCATTTTAAGGCTTACTTATTCTGAAAGATAACAGCCTGTGTTAAAAAGTATCTATGTATCCTCTGGTCTAGCACCTTTTTAAATCAGAAGAAGGAGTATAACTTTGTCTTTTAGGTAGAAAGATGTTGGTAGGAGACAATCATTTTTGCTAGTTTAATCATATCCAGCTTTGTTTTAGAAAATGTTAAATTATTCAGTTTATGTATGTGCATTGGCATTTGTTAATATGTTTTAATATAAATAACTCTGAATAACATTTTATTGTAAACCTTGTTTACTTTGCTAAAAAGAGTAATACTTATGCAACAGTATACTGAGTATATTACGATTGTTATATTTTGATAAATGTCCCAAGCGCTCTAATATTGAAATTCATTTCCTATTTGACTTCTGTGCAGCCTCCAGTTCTATCCTTTCTGTTTCACTTTTTCCCTTTTGCTCTTTCCCTTAGTCCCTCAACTCTAGTTCAGTTTGTTTGCTCTTCCACGTGTACACAAACATAAGAATTACAGAATTAAAACTATGGTTCTCCCATCAAATAATATACAGACTGGAGCAGAAGTTCAAAAAATTATTTGTATATGCTTCTTATATCACGAGTATTTTTAAAAGAATATATTTCCCTTCCTAAAAAAATGACTATTACCTTTACTTATATAGATTATTTGGAACTTGCATTTTAAAATTCTTAAGTAACTTTAGTACAATGATAGAACTTAGAGCTGTTTTTTATATACTGTTAAAGAAAGCATCACATTTATATTATAATTTCTTCCATCAATTAAATCTTAAGGGAAATATATACATTTGGTAAATTAAGTAAATTAAGTAAAAGTAAGTTATATTTAGTCATAAGAAGTTACTTGTGCCATTTTTTGGCATACTTAATATGTAGCAAATGCATTTTTATATTCTGTGTTAGAAAATAAGTACAAAAATGATAATCCAACTCCATAGCTTTAAAACTGTGAGTGCTCCCCAGTGTTCTAAGAATGTTTTAAAATCCTAACATGGCCTGCACTACCTGGTGTACCGCGGCACCAGCTTACTGCAGCCTCTACTCTTACCACTCATTATGAACTTATTTCACTGCATCCTGAGTGGTCTTTTAAAAAGCAAAATGAACTTAGCTTGGAAGCGTTTAAAGGCTTTCCAACACACAGAAAAGAAAATTGAAACTTTTCACTGTGAACTTAAATGTCTTATGCACCCTGGCTTCTGTCTAATTCCTCATTTGTTTCTGCTCCACATTCCTTCCCATTCATTCTGTGACAGCCATACTTAACTGCTTCCTGTTTCTCAAACCAGTTGAGTTCTTTTCATCACAGGCCTTCATTTTCTATCCTAACCCCTCAAAGCTCTTGGCATAGATTCTTTTCATAGTTCCAGCTGAAGCCAAAAGTCACTCCTTCACAGAAAACATCACTGATCACTCTGCTTAAAGTAGAACCCTCTTAAGCCACTTTCATTTCCTTCACAGAAAATAATATCATAAATAGCATTTATATTGTCCATGCATGTGTGTGCATGTGCATATATCTGTGAGTATATGTGTACACACACATACATTCATACACAGTCTGTCTCCTTCCTTTAGCAAGTAAGCTCTGTGAGGGCATAAGAGTAGGCATTTTGTCTGTATTATTCACTACTTTATATCACAAGCCTAACAGATAATGATATTTAATACAATGTTAGATGAATAAAATATGAAACTTAAGGGTATATTCAGTTTCTCTTTTATGTATTTATTGTCTCATCATGAATAGAGGACTGCTTCAGTTAAAGCATGAGTCTAAAAATGTTAAAGTCATATATTGAGGGTTTATATTTTATATTTCTGATTAACTGCCAGCTAAATTATTATGATTTTAAATCAATAAAAAGCTTTATGAGATTAAAAAATTCAAATTTAAACTGCATAATCAGAATAGTTGCAATTGAAAGTTTATTTATTCCAGTTAGTTTACTATAAGAATTCTTTAAAGGAAAGCTAAAATGTATTCCAAGCATATAATGATTATTCATTAATTTAAAAAGATAGATGAATGGATTATATTATAAGAAAAAAGTCCTTGTTAATAAGGTGTAGATGAGTCTTTGGACAACGAACATCAAAATACCTAGTCAAGAGAACAGATCGTTCAACTAAGAGAAAAATAAATTCCCTTTATTAAATACATTTTCAAACTACCAATGTGAATTTTGCCCTAATTCAGTACAAGTTGTATCCATTCTAAGATTGGGATAAATTGGCTAAATATGCACTCAGAAGTTTTATACAGACTTTAGAAGGCCACATCTGTTGGTGCTCTCCTGATCTTACTTATAAAGATTATCTCACAACAGTTGTTTATGAGTATTTCTGGAAAATAAAATACTATGTACTTACATAAAAAATTTAGCACATAGAAACCTGTAATAGATTGCTTATATGTCTGAAATGTCAACGTAATGTGCCACCATCTCCAAATATTTTAGAATGTATTTCCTAGAAATAAGATTATTTTTCTACATAACTAAAATGCAAGGGTTAAAGACAAAAAATTATTAACATATTACTACCATCTAATCCTCAGACACAGCTTATATTTTGCCAACATTTCTATTAATGCCTTTTAAAAGAGAATATGTCAGACTAGAATCATTTATTGCTTTTATTTATCATTTCTACTTCGTTGTCTTCAATTTAAAAAAAAAATCTGTCTTTATTTGACTTTTATGACCTTGACCCATTTGAAGATTATAGGCTAGTTATTTTTAGAAAGTCCTTCTCTTTGATTTGTTTGCTGTTTTCTCATGATTAGTTTCAGGATATGCATATTTGGCAGGAACATCACAGAAATGAAGTGTTTTTTGTTGTTTTTTCCTCACTGAATCCTATTAGGTGGCACATGTTTTCTCTTAGTCCCATTATTTGTGATGTTAGCTTTGATTGTTTGATTAAGGTACATTGCCAGTTTTTTCCACTGTAATATTACTCTTTTTCCCCTTTGTCATTAATAAGTAATTTTGAAATCATGTAATATATCATGGTTGTCAATCAAATTTTAATTTATTTATTTATAGACTCAAGGCAACCTATTATTTGTAATGGGTTATATTCTGTTATAACAGGTTCATTAATTCACTCTTAGCCATTTTCCCAATTTAGTCCACTTTATTTTGAGGCATTTTATTAGTTGTATTCAGGTTAAAAAAAATCACAGTATTTTCTTAGGAAACATAACTTCTCTCATCATGATATGGTGGTCTCCATCCTGAATAAGACTTTTGTCATAAGGTCTATTCTATCTGATATTAATTACCTATACAAATATTATTTTCTTAACATTAGCCTGAAACATCTTTTTAATTTTAACTTTGTGGGGTTTTTATGTTTTAACCTTTTCACTTAAAATAAAATATACCTGAGTGTTCTTTTTTTTTTAATCTACTTGGAAGATTTTCTTTTAATAGGCAGTTCAGTCCTTTTATATTTATCATGAATTTTGGCATGTTTCGACCTGTTGAACTTAGTTGTAATTTTATTATTATTTACCAAATATTCACGTTCCTCCTGCTGTGGGAGGGCTATACTTTCCCACTCTACTGATTTTGATCTCAGCTATATGATTTGGTTTGGCCAATGGTACTGTATGCAAGTGACAGTGTGTCTGCTCCAAATAGAGTTTCCAAGAAGCCTGGCAAGTTTCTACACACTGTCTGCCTCTACCATGAGAACACATGCCATAATAGAAGCTAGTTCTCCAACTTAACATGCAGAAAAGAGAAGGCCTGTGGACCACATCTGAACTCTGTGTAACATCTGAAGCAGAGTTTCACCAGTCAGCATGCAGGCCAAGGAGATAATAATAATGTTAATTACTGTAAACCATAGATGTTTTGGGACATTTGAAAACAGTATTAAAACTGCAAAAGCTGGCTAATATAGTATCTGGCAGAGGAATGATGAAAGAGAAAAAGAAGAATTCAGAAATTTTGAGACTTGTCATATAACATTAAAATCTATTATATTAAGACACCTCTGATTGAGGAAGGAACACTTCTGAACTCATTCTATGAGGCCACTATCACTCTGATACCAAAACCAGACAAAGATACCACAAACAAAGAAATTACAGGCCAATATTACTGATAAATATGAATGCAAAAATCCTCAACAAAATACTGCCAAACCAACTCCAACAATACATTAAAAGGATTATACACTATGATCAAGTGGGATTTATTGCAGGGATGCAAGGATTTTTCAATATCTCCAAATTAATTAGTGTGATAAACCACTTTAACAAACTGAAGAATAAAAACCATATGATCATCTCAACAGATGAAGAAAAAGCTTCTGATAAATTTAGCATCCATTTATGATAAAAATTTTTCAGAAAGTGGGCATAAGGGAATATACCTCAACATAATAAAGTCCATATGTGATAAATTCACAACTAACATCATGCTCAACAGTGAAAAGCTGAGAGCATTTCCTCTATGATCAGGAACAAGACAAGGATGCTCACTTTTAACACTTCTATTCAACATATTTTTGGAAGCCCTTGTCACAGCAATGAGACACGAAAAAGAAATAAAGAGAATCCAAATTGGAAAAGAATAAGTAAAACTGTCACTGTCTGCAGATGACATGACATTATACATAGAAAATCCTAAAGACACTAGTAGAAAACTACTAGAGCTCATCAATGAATTTAGTAAAGTCGATGGACATAAAAATGAATATACAGAACTTTGTTGCACTTCTATACACTAACAACCAAATATCAGAAAGAGAAATTAAGGAAACAATCCCATTTACTATCTCATCAAAAAGAATAAAATACCTAGGAAGAAACCTACCTAAGGAGGCAAAAGCCCTATACTCCAAAAACTATAAGACCCCAATGAAAAAAACTGAACATGACACAAATAGATGGAAAGATATACCATGTTCTTAGACTAGAAGAATAAATATTGTTAAAGTGAACATACTACCTAAGGCAAACTACAGATTCAATGTAATCCCTATCAAAATACCAATGGCATTTTTTTAAAAACTGGAACAAAAACTTTTAAAATTTGTATGGAAACATGAAAGACCTCAAATAGCCAAAACAATCTTGAGAAAGAAGAATGGAGATGGAGGAATCATGCTCCCTGACTTTAGACTATGCTACAAAGCTACAGTAATCAAAACAGTACAGCACTAGCACAAATACAGACATACAGATCCATGGAACAAGATAGAAAACCCAGAAATAAATCCATGAACTAATTAATGATCAATTAATCTATAACAAAGGAGGTAAGAAAATGCAATGGCCAAAAGACAGTCTCTTCAATAAGTGGCACAGGGAAAACTAGACAACTACATGTAAAAGAATGAAATTAAAACATTCTCTAACATCATATACAAAAATAAACCCAAAATGGATTAAAGACCTAAATGTAAGACCATATACTATAAAATTCCTGGAGGAAAACATAGGCAGAACATTCTGGCATAAATCACAGAAATATTTTTTTGGATCTGTCTCCTAGAGTAATAGAAATAAAAACAAAAATAAACAAATGGGACCTAATTACATAAAAACGATTTTGCACAGTAAAGGAAATAAACAAAATGAGACAACTTACAGAATGAAAGAAAATATTTGCAAATGATGCAACTGACAGGGCTTAATTCCAAAATATACAGCTCAATAAAAAAATTTAAAATAAAAAATGGGCAGAAGACCTAAACAGACATTTCTCCAAAGAAATTCAGATGTCCAAAAGCCACATGGAAAAATGCTTAGTATCATTAATTATTAGATAAATGCAAATCAAAACTATAATGAGGTATATCTCACATTAGTCAGAATGGCCATCATTAAAGTCTACAAATAATAAATGACAGAGAGGGTATGGAGAAAAAGGAACTCTTCTCTACTGTTGATGGGAATGTAAATCGGTGCAGCCACTATGGAGTACAGTATGGAAGTTTCTTAAAAAACTAAAATAGTGTTATCAAATGATCCTGCAATCTCACTCTTAGGCATATATCCAGAGAAAATTATAATTCAAAAAGATACATGAACCCCAATGTTCACAGCAGCACTATTTACATTATCAAAGATATGGAAACAACATAAATGTCCATCAATCAATGAGTGGATAAAGAAGTTGTGGTATGTGTACACACACACACACACACACACACACACAATGGAATACTACTCAGCCCATAGATATATATATATATAAACTGAATCACTTTGCTCTATACCTGAATACAACACAACATTGTAAATTAACAACATTTCAATTTTAAATGGTTAAATTAAAACATTAAAAAAAAAAAAGACGTCTCTGTTTGGATTAGAGATGTCCACAATAGAAGGTATGAATTTTAAAAATACAAAAGCTTAGGTAACAGAGATTGAGGCCATGTGCCACTGATGCCTTACATGTCCAAAGAATCTGTATTCAAGTTAATGAAGAAATAGGCATATTTTGAATGAATTGTGGGTGAGTGTGACTGGAATCAATTAAACCTGCAAGTTATAATAATTAGGAAAAAAATCTAATAATGTTTTTTCAGGGATGGATAACCAAAATTTTTGTCTTGAATGAAGAAAAACTGAAACTTTGAAATGGAAATTTACTCTTGAGCATCCAATATTTTAGAGACAGAAATCTGACAGAGAAACTGCTTAGGCAGCAAGGAGGAAATATTTTCTAATGCCTTTTTCAAATGTGTGTAAGTAATATAATAAAAACGCCCAGAGTGGGAAGCCAAAGCCCATGAAGAAAAATGGCCTGTTAAGCTACTCCAAACAGCAGTACTAGGGTCTAAGAAAGGGATTTCAGAATTTCTACAGATGTCAGCAATGTGATTTCAGTTTTTCCCCTTTTAGAATAGGACCCTGTTCCATCACATTGTATTAAATGTCCTTCCCTCCTTCCTTCCTGCCTGCCTGCCTGCCTTCCTGCCTTCCTTCTTTCTTTCCTTCCTTCCTTCTTTCCTCCCTCTTTCCTTCCCTTCCTTCTCTCTCTTCTTCTCCTTCCCTCCCTCCTTCCTTTCTCTTTCTCTTTTGTCCTTAAATTTCCAGCCCAGAAGGAACCCCATTTAGATCTGATGTAGAAATTATTGAAGTATCAAAGACTTAGAGCTACAGGTTTTGTTTGGTTGACACTTCTGGGATGTCCTCCTTGGGTTTCAGTGATTTGTTTTCCATATGGAAGAAAGGAAGCTACATATGTATGGCTAAGATAGTAACTCCTGGACAAAAATGTCATTTTTAGCAAAATTCCCTCTCCTGTCATGTAACCTTCAATTGAGCCCTAGCGTTACTGATGTGAATGGGCCACGTGGCTTGCTTTGAAAAACAGAATAAGGAAGGAGTCAAAAGGATGTTGGTTCCAAGCAGAGATGTAAAGAGATACTACAACAATCACCTTGTGTATCTGCCCAGATAGAAGATGTTCTTTCAATCTGGGACCAGGAATAAGAACTCATGTATAGTAGATTCAGACTCACCAGTCCCCTGAAATGGAGTCATTGCAGCCAACCTGCAAACTTTTGAGTAAGAAATAAGTGTATAAACCACTGAGAATTTTTACATAAATGTATTATATAATATATACATATATATATAATTTTCATTTATCATTTTGACTTATTTTTCTGTTTGACTTTTCATTCACTTTACCAAATTTGAGTTGATATCTATGTCTCTTTCCTAATAAGAAAATTACATCCCTAGAAATAATTTGAATTCCACTGTTTCAGCTATAGCATAGTAGATCTATATCTTGATTAAGTTTGATAATGTGGCATGTATGCTATTTTATGATATAATTTATTTACTAATAAAAAATGAAATTAGAATTATATTGTGTAATGTGAAATATTTGCTTTTCTGATTAATACTCTTCTTTCCAATAGGCTTACTTTTTCATTGTTTAACTGGTAGCTTGCCCATTGTTTAACTATTGTCTAACCTTCATTTTAATACTATCTGCATCTCTTAGTTATTAACAAGACTAATTTCAGATTTGAAGCAAATGTCATCTACTCTATGCATTTAAAATATCTCCATAGTTATTCAGTAAAATTTTCAACCTGGAAAACACTGAAAAGTTTTTTTAAAAATCTTTGACAGAATATGCTGTGAAAGCATTTCAATATTACCAGTTGTTTATTACTTATAATGTCATATAGGTTTTCATTTTGAACACCTGTACTTTAATATAATTAATTCTGCTTATGTCTTCCTCACTTTCATTTCAAATAATAGTAAGTAAAAGATTCTCATTTTCTTAGATTTGACACTTAGACTTCTTAAGCCAAAGAGTAACATTTTACATTAGTTTATCTATGACTTCTAAAGGGACATAATACTGTTTGGAACAATTAGTGCTTTCTACAATATTGTAATAAGCAAAACCAAAATAAATACCAAATATACTTGGTTTATAGTTCATTTTAGTTCACAGATTTTGGAATCTACTGTTGATTATTGGTTTTTTATCTATTTAATAAAACTTGTTTCTTCAAAAAAATAAAGATAATATTATTGTACACTGAAGAATGTCAGTAAATATCTCATAATATTTTGTTTTTCATTATGGTATTTTAACCTATACATGGATATTTGAGACCTAAAGTGTTTAATTTTTAGACCAATAATCCTTTTGACAACTGATTCAGTAGTCTCTATTCAGTCATCTTTATTTTTATACTTATGAAATAACATGATTTAAGAGATTGGACTTTCTCTAAGAGAGGCTGTGATTTTGCCAAGCTAATGGATAAGAACTGCATCTTTTTTTTTTCTGTTCTGTACAAAGCAAACAAAGGAAAGAAAAGCTGACAGAATTTCAAAAATGTCAATCAAACAGCAACTGCTAAGTTGAAAAGCACAAGGCAATGGCACTCCTGACAAGCTGACAATACTTATAGCTCCTGATAGAAATCACTTTGAGTCTGGGTGACTAGCATAGAGTGATGTCTGACAGCTGATTTATACAAGTAACTAAAGAAGGCAGCAAGAGGAACGTGAACATATTAAAGACTGAGGAAGGAAAAAAACTATAAGGCAAGGTGATGGACATCTATTTTTTCCTTGCAACTACCATGTTAATACCAATCCTTTTTTATTTAAATTATTTCTTAAATTAACTAAAACAAATAATCCTAAGATAAATATGGCTAACTGTATAGTAGTTTATTTAGTTGCTTATTATTTAATATTTCTATCCACTAGAATGTAATGTCCAAAAGTCAAAGATTTTTGTCTGTCTCATCAAGCACCATAACCTCCGGCAATAGATTAGGCCCTTGAACTGAATAGAAAATCAATAAAGTTATTTGATCAGATGAATGATATAAACCAATGATGCAAATATGCTCAGCTATCAAATCAAAATCCATTCCAGTGGTTTCATTTGAATTTTGAAGACAATATAAAAACAGTGAATGAAAATTTAGTTTCTATCAGTAGTAATGACAGTATACAGTTAAGCTGTTAGGGTAAACCACATATCATTATCATCCTACAGAAATGTCCTGTTCAATGTGTTAATTATCTTATTTTGGAGATATAGGTTTCTTTAAGTATAAAATTTATCACTCTTGAAAGTATTATGAACAATAACATCCATGTCATTCTTCCTTCTTGGACTGATGGAAGACTAAAATTACCAGACCTGCTATAATCAAGCAGGATCATGTGAAAATACTAATGTACTATAAGCAGTGTGATACTGTTTTCATTAAACATCATAAAAAAGTGACATTTATGCAGCACAAACCTAATGAAAAAGAACATTGTCATTTTCACTGAGGATACTTCCTGGGCATAATTCTCACTAACATTATTTATACAAACAAACATAAAGAAAAACATTTTTATTTATTATTTTTCCTTATGTTTCCATCCATAAATAATTATTCTTTGCATGTTTTAAAATGTATGGATACAACTATACTGTATCTTTTCTTCAGAGACTTTTTTCTCTTACTCAACATCTATTTCCTGGGGTCTGCCACACTTGATGCTTGTAGATTTAATCAATTCATATTCACAGCCATATGGTCTTCCATTGCTTGAATATACAACAATTTGTTATATACTTTTCTCTGGTTGTTATTTGTGTGGTTTCAGTGTCTTTATTAATACAAACTGAATTATGAACACTCTTGTAAAATTCTCCTGATTTACAATGCAGAAGTTTACATAGGGAAGATTGTTCTCAAAGTCTGTGAAATGATTCAATTGCAGAAAAGAAGAACAGGAAAGGTCATTTAATTGGGAACACGGCATAAGGAAAACTATTCAGAAGATAGTAACTAATGTTGTCAAGGACAGTTGCCAAATTAAAACTTGTAACCATTTTTATAACCAGCAAAACAGGTTATAAACTCAGTGAGGAGGGTTTTTCAATGAGAAGTTAACACTTGGATGTTTTATCCAGGGAGTTTCAACTCACTGGTATCACAATCAGTTGAAATATCTTTATTAAGCAATTTGGTACTAAAAAAAGTAGTGAATTTTGTGACTTACCTATAAGAAATGTTATAACCAGTGTGCCTGAATTGCAACTCATGTACCTATTTGGTTAAACTTTGATAAGAATAAGAAACTGTGGTGCAATTGGAGCCAGCATGTTCTTTATTGCATCTAAAGTTGGAAGATACTGGCAAAGGAATGTGCGGTACATATGGATGAAATTTGTTCCATTTGTCAAAACAGTGAAAAGAAACAGTGAGAGAGAGAGAAGTGAAAGAGCTGATTTAGAGTGATTTTCTGTGAATACATAAAAAGAATGGATGCAAATAGTCATGCAAAGGGAAAAAAAATGTATTTGCTTAGATGTAGGGAAAAGGAAAATGGTTACAAAAAATAGTGGAGGTTTCCAAATTGTATGGTGTATGTGTCTTTATATGTACGTTCCTGTGTGAAAACAGATGTTTTTAGAAAGATATAGTTTAAAGATATTATTGAGGATGTTAAATACTTGTTGTGGACATTTTAAATGTACATATTTTCTACAAAAGGCAGAGAATATTGCTGCAGAATATTTTTAGAATGCCCATAGAATGGCAACACAAGGAAGAAAAATAACAGTAAAAAAACCTGCTTTTATTCCCCTCTCAGGCCTTTTTTTGGGTAAAGTTTTTACAGAGATGAGATTTAAATACTACTTTTTAAAATGTAAGCTCTTTTAGCTCCAAAAACCTTAACTTCAAAAAGCAGTTACAGTATAAAAATGTTGACCAATCAATATGTAATAAAACTTATCTTTCTAGTTAAAATTCTTGATGAAATTTCAAACTTAGCTCTTTACTTTCATTGATGCAGCCAGTAACTGTGACTATGTTAGGGTTTTCCAGAGAAACAGAACTGATAAGATTTTATATTTTATATATATGTATACGTGTGTGTGTGTGTACATACATATATATGTGTGTGTGTATATATATATATATACATGAAAGCGATTTATTTCAAGTATTTGGTTCATATGATTCTGGGAGCAGGTGGGTTTGAGTCTGTAGAGCATACCAGCATGCTGGAAATTGTAAGAGTTGGTTGAGCCTGAATTCCACAGAGAAGCATGTTGAAAATGCAGACATGTATTCTATATTACAGTCTTGAGGAGAATTCCTCCTATCTGAAGGAATTTGTCTTTGCTCTTTAAGGCCTTTAACTGATTAGATGAAGTCCATCCACATTATGAAGGTTAATCTGCTTTACTCATAGTTTACTGATTTAAATATTAATCACATCTAAAAATACCTTTGCAGTATCATCTACAATGGTGTTTGATCAATAAACTGGGCACCTTATTCAAGCCAAGTTGACATAAAAGTAACCATCACACTCCAGTTGATATCTGTTATCAATTGGATCACACTGTTATCAATTCAGCACCCATACACTCCTCACTAAATTATTCTTGATCTGCAAATAAAGATAGTAACAAAGTCATACTTCTGACTAGCATGATGCAACTACCCTGTATACAACTTAATCCTTTCTCTAGTAGAGGACAGAAAGTCCTGGGTGACGCCATCCTTCTCCTTGCTGTCCTATAACTCAAATACTGTGATATAAAGTTAATATTTGTTATATAAGGGGATAAGAAAGGCAAGAAAACAGTATGATTTCATACACACAGAAACAAACATATTCACAAAAACAGAAAGAAATACTAAGAACAATTACAGTTCTTGTTTCTGCAACTAGTCACACAAGTATAGCTGCTATTTAAAACCACCTTTTTTATTGCCCATTCTGTTTTCCCTTTGCACTTAGCAACCACTTTAGCTGGCTTTTTTAGATTTCTGCTTCTGTAGCATTTTTATTGTGGTAAGAATATTTAGTATGAAATCTACCCTCTAAACAAAATTTTAAGTATATATTACAATATTGTTAACTATAGGCATTATGTTGTATAGCAAATATCTAGAACTTATTTATCTGGCATAATTGAAAATTTACACATGTCAAACAACAACATCACATGTCCCCAACTCAGAACCCTGGCAACCACTATTCTATTCTCTGGTTCTAGGATTTTGACTACTATAGATGTCTTGTATTAGTGGAATTATACAGTATTTGTCCTTATGTCACTCACTTATTTCATTTAACAAGATGCCCTCCAGGTTCATACATGTTGTGTACGGCAGAGTATCTTTTTTAGGGCTGAATAATATTCCATTGTTTGTATATACCACATATTTGTTCAATCCTCAGTGGACATTTAGATTGTTTACATATCTTGGCTATCATGAAATAATGCTACAATGAAAATGGAAGTGCAGATATCTCTTTGAGAATCCAATTTCAATTCTTTTGGATATATATACCCAGAAGTAGAATTGCTGGATTATATAAGAGCTGAGATATAGATCAATGGAGCAGAACAGAGAATATATAAACAAACCCACACATATACAGTCAAATGATCTTCAACAAGGGTGCTAAGAATATATAATGGGGGAAGGATAGTCCCTTCAACAAATAGTGGGAAAATAAATATCCACAGGAAAAGGAATATAATTGGACTCTTATTTCACATCATACACAAAAATCAAGACAAAATGGACTACAGACTTAAATGAAAGACCTTAATGTGCAAAACACCTGGAAGAAAACCTAGGGCAAAAGCTTCTTGATGTTGATCTTGGCACTGACTTATTGGATATGTTACCAAAAGCACAAGTAACAAAAGCAAAAATAAACTGGTAGAAGTATATCAAACTTAAAAGCTTTTGCATGGCAAACAAAACAATCAATAAAATGTAAATAAAGACAACCTATGGAATCAGAAAAAAAAAATTTACAAACTATGTCCGACAGAGGTTAATATTCAAAATGTTTTAAGAACTCTAACAACTCCATATCAAAAAATATGTAAATAAATTAAAAAACAAACAAAAAACGTGAATAAACATTACTCCAACGAAGACATACAGTCACTAGATATATGAAAAGGGGCTTGACATCACTAATCATCTGGGACATGCATATCAAACCCACAATAAGATGCCACCTCACACTGGTAAGAATGGCTATTTTTAAAAAAGGAGGTAAGTGTTGGCAAGGATATGTAGTAATCAAAACCCTGTATGCTGTTGTCTGGAATGCAAAATAGTTCAGCTGCTATACGAAACAGTATGGAGATTCCTCAAAAAGGTAAAAATAAAACTACCACATGAGCATGCTATTTACCTGGGATGTGACCCAAACTTTCGTTCCTAATGGATCTATTAGCAGTCCTGCCAGAATTAGGTTGTTGTGATTTTCCATTAACTTTAATCACAGAGTATGATAATATTAACAGATTCCCCAAGGAATCTCTCATATTACAGACATATTCTTGCACATTCATTGGGTAGTAGCAGGCCAATTTTCCCTTGGTAATAAAGATTAATCACACAGCCAGTACATTTTGTCTATTCTAATTATGAACTCTAGAAGTGAAAAAATAACAACAGAGTATGTTTGTGGATCCATGAACTGATCTGATCTGAGTTAAAATTTTATTCATCATTTGCTCTCCATAAGCTCCTACTTTGACTGGTGAACCACAGTGACAATTTCAGGCTCCTAGAATTAGTGTTAGACCAAATAAATGTCCAGGATTCCTGACATTTTGTCATTTTCTTTCCCCAATGCATACTCTGTAAAAGTCTGTAGGTCCCTTTGGAGAAAGCTGGAAGAAAGATTAAAAATATAAATTTTGGCAGAGTGTGGATTCCTTTCTGTAAGGACACACGTTTTCCTCCAGAGGTTGTAGGTCTGTGAACTGGCTTAACACTGGGAATTCAGTGAGAGGCTGTGACTCTTTTAATTCAAATTAGACTTGAGAATTCTGCTTATGCAGAGGAAGTAAGAATTTAGTAGCCTATCCATCTATTTCACTTTTAGAAACACTATGTCCAAACTAGCCAGCACCAGAAATCTCTGCAAGTCAGAATATTCTGATTACTGATTTGCTCTGTCATCCATTTCCATAACCATGCACACCTGCCTTTGGCAGTTAAGTGCAGCCACTTAGCTCCTGAAACCCTGGGATCTAATTATCCCCACTGCATTTAGATTTCCCAATTCACGGACATCAGTGCAATTCTGATCTACAGAGGAGAGTGAGTAACAAAGTTATACAACTAAGAGTGTTACAGAAACGACAGGCCAGTCAAGAAACAAGCACCACTCGGAGGGTTGGAGTACTCAGATGTATTACGCCGGTGGGCTCAGAGGGGCTTCTGCTCCGAAGCTCTGAGCACCTCCAAGACGTGCGCATGAGATTTTATAGGGTAAAGTACAAGCTTGGGGTATTAGGCTAGTAGGCATGGAACAGCTTTAGCAGCATTATCATCACAAAAGTGGAGGCGGGGAGGCAGCAAACCAACATTCCAAAGCCAGATATGCATTTTTGAAAACCCAGCTGGCTAGCAAAAAAACATAAACAGCAAACCAACACTAATTAACTTAGATTTACAAGTTAGTCTAGCAGAACTCAGATCAGTATTCCAATACTTAGATTTGTGAGTTATCTTATTAGACCAGCCCAGCCTCTCCTTCACATTCCTAGACTTAAGAGATATCTTGTCAGACCAGCCCGGTTTTTCCTTCACAAGAGCTCCTTTTAGTAAAAGATAATTTGAAAATTTAACAAGTATTCATTATGTTGTATTTTAAGATTTTAAACAGAACACATCAAAATGAAATTATATTTTATATGATATTCTGTATGATAATCAAAAATGTCTATAATAATAATACTTAATATTTAAGTATTCTGTGTTTTGTTTTCTCTTTGAAATTTTGGAATTTAAAGTTGGTTAAAACTGAATGCAACAATTTGGTGTCATTTACAATAATATTGCTATTTTAATGCAGAAGCCTTAAGTGACACTAAAGATGTGGAATTCATGTAAGCAGAAAACTAAAATTAGAATTTATTTTATTAATGAAATCTCTCTGTGTGATTCCATATTAATGTGGAAGAACTTACAAATATCAATAGCAATTTAAAAATAGCAAAATTTTTAAAGTAACAAAATCATTTAAAATTTTTCCTTAAAGATACTTTTGTGGTTTTGAAAGTTTAAGAATATTTTATTATTAAAGATTTAAATAATCAATATATAGCATATTGGTACCTATGTAAAGTGTTCATAAATATGTATGCATGTACATATATAATATATATGTTGTAGTTTTATATATTTATATATATATATATAATATATAAAATTATATATAAATTGCAGAATCCAGGAAGAAATCCTTTTTAATCTGGTTTCTTGGGATTTATGAACGTTCTTCGGGAATTCTGATAAAATCTTTATACTTGTATACATATACTTCTGTGCAATGTTTTCCTTTGGAGAGAATAGTCTATTTCATCAGTTTGCTATATATCCATTACCAAATAAGGCTCGAAACCATTATTTGTAATAATAGAAATTCTAACTTTTCATACCTCATACTGGAAAACTGGAAAAATGAAATCCGTTTGGATTTGTCTTTATAACCTACTGCCAGTAGGCACTTTTCTTTATTCTAATTTGTTTTTTGCCAAAAGAGCTTTGGGCTGCTTTGGGGTGTCATATTTAGTGTATGTATTTATCTGTATAGCTTTAAGCTGTGAAAACAAACAAAAGATCTGGAGTGTTAAAGGCCAGAGTCAGAAAGAATTTGGCACATCAAATGACTGTGAAACGTAGGACCCTGTCTCCTCCGAGTCTACATTTTTATAGCCTATAATTATTTCATATGGTTAGTAGGAACAGTTATATTTTGCTAGAATATCATTTTTTACAGCTGGAAAAATAAAAACAATAAAAAAAATTATAGTATATTTAAAGTAGATATGTTTAATACTTGCAAACAAGTTGTAGTATTGATTAAAAGCAAACAAAATGTTTCTGCTTAAAATCATTATTTGAAACCATCTTAATTCTCATGCTATTGGCAGTAGAGTATGTTATTATCCTTACATGGGGCAGAGACCTTTTCAGTACTTATAAATTTAAGAGAGGTAATGCCAGAGTGATATTTCACAAAATGTGCTGCCTCAGGGGAGTCTGATCATATTTCATATTCAGTAGCAACACTGAATATTCTAATCACCAACACTTCCAAACCACTATCAAGATATTCTGTCATCCATTTCACTAGCAGTTTGTGCTTTTACTCCCTGTTCTTCACACTTTCATCTACTCTTTCTCTGTCTCATTACAAATGGTAACAAATTTTAGCTTACTTACAAGTTTTATAAAAACCCACCTTCAATATCAATAATCTAAACAATTTTAGTTGAGATGGAGATCATTGGGATTTGGGCAATTTACCTTTATAGATGAGTTATAACATCACAATAATTTTCTTAAATATTTACTTTTTTCACAACTAGGACTATGTAGGTGCCTGTTCTGCTTTGCCTGATAAAATGGTGAATTTTACCACATGCCATATTAGATGCACTGTACAATGAAATGATAGAAATGATAAACGTATCTGATAATAATGTTACAGAGAATGCTGCTCTAGGTTTGTTTTTCCCAAATATGTGATAACCACAAACATGATTTAGTTATAAATAATAATGTATTAGTACTCTCTTCTTCTGAGGCTGATAAAATGTATGCAAATACTATCTGTTTTTCTATTTAATGTGAAGTAATTAAATCATTCTTATGTGTGAAAAGTATAAATATATAAGGAGAAACTTTCCTTTAGATATTCCTTTTGCCATGTACCCAGAGTTTATACATGTAAGATTGTCACTCTCATTAGGTTTGGACATGTTGTAATTACTATTATTCTACTTTGACTCTGGATATTTAGAATTTAGATATATAGAATGTGTTTTTTTTAACTTGATGAGATTTACTATATAAAATTTAGGTCACCTTTCGTAAATAACCCATACGTATTTAATTAAAAAAAATTGTACTTTGTAGTTGTTAGGTACAGTGATACACAAGCATCAGTTGTAAGCTGTTTACTATGTGGTTAAAATCTCTTATTATTTGCCAATTTGTAAGCGGAAGTATGCTGTATATGCATTTTATTTTTCGGTTCTTGTTAGTTTATTTAATACGTGACTTTAATAAAAAGTATTACAGTAAGTAAAGATGGAAGCTAACTTTATTATATTGAGAAGGAAAGTAAGAAGAATTGAGGAAATTCAGATATTTAAGAAGAAAAAACAGAAAGCCTCCACTTATTTCTTTTTTCAGTTACAAATTTTGATTTTTTACCCTAAATTTCTAATGAAATTGCAAATATTCAACATATATTAGCTCTGTTACAATTTTGTGTACCTCAAACGTGTGAACAAAAAATACTGCAAACCATATCAGTAAACAAAGAATGCTGAAACCAAGTCATCACCGGCTGCTGCCCCCCCCCCCACCACCCACCACGCCCCATGAAGACAAGCCTGCCGCCCAGCCTCTGCAGCCACTCACAATGGTGCACTCTGAGCGGACTCAGAACAATAAAGGACAAGATAATGGCCCTGGGCAGATAGATGGCTGTCAAAGGGATGAATTCAATGAGCCCAAATGTTTGCTTCCTCCCATACAAAGAAAAGCACTAAATTCTTTAACCTGAGATGCCTGGTTTTCTTTAGATAACAAGTAATCTTTTATTGTTCCAACTACCTCAACTTTGTTGTAAAGCTCTTGTATATCCTAGCCCCTCCCCTACCTCTTCGGAGCAGTCCCTCAGAGCAATCTGAGAGGCTGTCACCCTGGCTGGAATCTTCCTGCCAAATAAAACATAACCCTCAACTTTTAGGCTGCACATTTATTTCAGTTGGCAAACGTAAACTCAAATGTACTGAAACAGAAATAGCTATATTTTGTATTGTTTCTCTGAATATACCCAATGATAACAATTAGCTAATGATATTAATTAATGGACTGCAAATATTATATGAAGAAATTTTACAAAAGGATCACGCTCTTTACTTAAAGAAACTCAACCATGATTTAACTTTAAAACAGGCAACACTCTCATTCTTGAGCTTTTTTTTTTAACAATTACACATATAAATATTTATATGGTATTCTCCACAATAGGTGTAATCTTAGAGAAAATATGTTTATCAGAATATAACTGTTAGGTGAGTAAAGGTCATATAGTTATTGAAAGTGAAAAATCCATATGCTCCCAGAGGTGTTTGTGTTGCTGTGACCATTGTGTTTGAAACAATGAGTTTTTTTGGTTTGTATTATTACCACTTTTGGTAATATTTGTAAGTTATTTTTTAATTAAATATTTTTTCTTAGAATCAAATTAATCATTGGGCCACAGGAACATTTGATGATGTTAGTCTAAATAATAAAATACACACTTGACAATAAATATGAAAAGTAACAATTACACATATTCCTAGAATGGTTATTTGAAATGTTAGAGCTTTTGCTTTAATATTATAGATGAAGGATTAACAAAAATACAATCTCATACTGTTTTTCTCCTTTTTTGTTATGCTGCCACTCTATTACCAATGTATATATGATACTTGCTTTATATACGTTATCTCCTATCCTTACTCAAAATATTATTTGCCTCTTTAATTTTAAATTTTAGCGTATTGATCTTTGCACATATTGCAATATGATGACTTTTTCTAGCCCAAGAATAAAACTCAAATTTATCTGAAGATTAAAAAACAAGTAAAACAAAACTTGGGCATTTTTTTAACTGAAAATTAATGGTTAAATATTTCTAAAAATTGTCAAACTACTGATTTGAAAGATTTTTTTTTTTCAGTTAAGTTTTACAAAGTCAATGTTCTCAAGTTTTACAGTCTCCATAACAACTTTGAAAGAAACATGCTGTAAGTATGGTCCATCTTTTAGGACACATTTAGACACCTGAATTAACTGACTGAAACAATAACTCAATATTTCCTTAAGTATCACAAATTTAATTGTATATATTAGTTTCTGTTTTATATTTTGGGTTAGAGTGCCTTTTAAAAATATTATATATATGGAATTGTAATAAGAGGTTTTAATATAATTACCTCAATCCCTTATTAAGTCTGCATAATGTCTTTATTAAGAACATATATTTTTGAGTCCAATGGGCTGTTTCAAGCTGCAGCTTAGGTACTTACTAAGTGTGTGATATTAAGCACATTATCTTACCTCTCATGTGTGAGCTTTTGATCTGCAAAATAAGGTTATTCAGAATGTGAATGTGAACTGAAAGATTTAACTACTCTTAGGGATTTGTGAGGCAATCCCTTGTAAATCACTTAGAACTAGTTTCGAGGTAACTTGTAAATCATCAGCACTTTATGTGCTATCCCTAATCATACACTAGTTTTACTGTAAGTCCAGGGGCCTGGGCCTTCCTTTAGAGATATGCTAGGCATTAATTATCTACTTTCAAAATAAAATAATAAAAATAAAAGAGACAAAATACAAAACTGGTACTTTTCTTTAATGTAATATGTGAAATGAGACTCAGGAAATCTCTTTGCTTCTTTTTCTGAATTGCAACAGTTTGAAATTGGCATTGTCACTAAAATTGTTATCTATCTGACTTGCTAAGGTATTCAAATATAATTTCATTATAATTAGCATATTGTGAGGAAATATATTTCTAGACTATTAGGAAGAAAAAGATCAATGTCTAGTTTCATTACTTCATGAACTTAATTAACAAACACTTAATATGAGCTTCCCATTTGCTAGGTAGTATGTTAAGTGCTAAAGATACTATGAGCCAGGATGGAAGGGGGCAGGGCAAAGCCATTCAAGGAATGCCACAGCAATTAACATCAAAATGGTGAAAGATTCAACCCCCAGTAGGCCTTGAGGATCAGGATGATGAGAGATCTAACTTCTAGTAGATCTTGAGCTTCATTATATGCTCATTGTAATATATTAACATGGTGAATAACATGCCCACAGGCACCATGACAGTCCCAAGGCTAGCCACAAAAGGTCAAAGAGTGGGAAATGGCCAACTTCTTGGGAATCCCAGCCCCTTCCCCAGGCTGCTTAACTGGTCCTTCCACTTATTAGCATATGAAGTCACCAAGCCCATAAAAACTAGCAACATGGCGCCTCAAGGTGGCCTCTCTTTAGAGATGGCCTGCACTCTGTCTATGGAGTGTGTACCTACTTTTAATCTGAGCACCCAACCCCCAAACCTCGTGGCCTTTCTCTTGCCTTTCAATGTATCTCTCTGAATAAATCTACCTTCACTCAACTGTGGCTCGCTCTTGAATTCTTTCCTGCGTGAAGCCAAGAACCCACACTTGGTGGGGCACGTCCCAGGGGCTCAACCGAGACCTGGGACACAGCCCTCCTTATGCCCCACATCTGTTTTCCTGCATCAACTTGACCCAAAGTGCAAAGAAATCTTTAAGAATAATAAAGGAAAAAAAGTAGTACTTTTATGTATAACTGCAGGTCTACTTATTTCTTTTGCCAAAATTGTGAATGATTTGGAAGTTTGGATGTTATTTCTCAGGCATGATAGGAATAACTTTTCCACTAAAGTCTCACTCAACTTCCACCATTTGATATTTTTCTCTGAATACTCCTGAACATGTCTTCACATCCTCAGCAAAAACCAGAATCTACTTCTCTCTGCTTCACTGTGTTCCTATTTCTTACTTTTATCCGTGTGTATCACATTCTATCATTTTTTCATCACTTTTCATAGGTTATGAGCTCCTTGGCCCTAAAAAGTTTGCCTTTAGTGTTTTAGATTCATTTCCACAGTATATCTGGATCATTGTGGGTAATCTGATGTGTATGTATGTGTGTGTATATATATATACACACACACGAGGACAATATGACTGTCCAATGATGAAGCCAAAATGTATAGAGGAATATGAAAGAACTGACCAGAGTAAACATAATATTTTAAAGTATATGTATTTCAAAAGATAAAATAATGGAGTATTTGAAATGAAATTGGTTGCTACTAAATAATATCAGCAAAATATATTTAATAAGATAAATTTCTGTTTATCAAACTTAAGAGGAAAATTTAAAGCATCTTCTGAAGTCCTACACTTCTAAGGGTGCAAAGCGAAATGACTGGGTGAAATGGCATAAGCCCAGATCTCTCATTGAACTCTCACACATTATTATAGAAATGGTTAAGAATATACAAATAGCACAAGTCCTCCAATAACACTGACAGATAAGAAAGAGTGCTACTCATTTTAGAGACACTTCAGGAATTTCTCTTTCAAACAGTTCAGATATGATAAGAATTTAAAAACTAGTTTCAGGGCTAACTTGTCATTTACTGTTATTAAAGGATTCTTTCATTATTTTCATGGAAAATAACTTTGGAGAACTCAGTGCCTCCTTCAAAGAGTGGCATTTGAGAACTTCCTTCCATTAGTGATATGAAATAAAACAATTTGGAATGATGGAATACCTTAATCTCTTCTTCTTATTGAGTTGCCTTTGTGTTTCTTACACAAATTTTTAAACTCAATTTTTAGTTTCCTTTTGATTATTTTGTTCCTGTCAACAAAGTCCTAAATTGAATGTGATTGTCTTTTGACATGACTTCTGCTCTCTTTGGACCAAAGGCTATACAATGAGAAAATATCCAAGTAAAGTATGATTTGATTGTTCTTGCAAATGTTTATCCTCTGAAAGCCTGCTTTCATCTTTTACTGTTGTCACGGTTGCTGCCTCATTGTAATTCATTAGACTAGTGAATTATCCACGGCCCCACTTTATACCTCAGAGACAGACTTAATACTGTGCCATTGAACTGAAGTTGGTTCTGCTCTCTGGGGGAAATTCTCTTCTTCATTGTTTCCTTGAAACTTGATTCCACTGTTTAAGTGGTTCTTCCTTATCTATTTTTCTCCATGACAATACCTTAGGCAGGGGCTGAAGTGTATAAATCATTCATGGATCTCTTCCGGTTGCTACATGTTTGGAGATCTGTAAGATTTTTTAAAAGGCTCATATTATAAAACACACATAATCTATGACAATATAATTGCTTCAAAAACTTGATATCCTTCTGATCAATTTTCTTTCATTAGTTCCATATGTCAGTAACTACAACATTTATCTTGTAACATAATTCTCAGGACTGACAAATTTCTTTCCTTACTTAGCCCTATGCCTCTCTTCTAATTTAATAGTGGCTATCTTGAGGCCATCAGGGTTTAAAAAACAATTAAACAATCAGCTTAGGCTAAGATCAATAGTTACCATATCCAACCATAAAGTAATGCAGGAGACTGTTTTACCAAATATTGCTCTACTGCTTAAAATGTGATTTGATTTTCATTGTCCAATAGAAGTTCTATGACACCACTTTTTAGGACAACACATATTTCAGTGTTTCATAAGATCTGCACCTAATTTCTTGAACTCACTTTTATGTCACTCAGCTTAGACTAAATCATAATACTCTAGGTTCCCAAAATATGAATGGTTTATAACAACACAGATTTATACCTCACATGTTTTTTTCTAATATCTTATTGAACACAGCTATTAATAAGCAAAAATACAATGAAAATTCTTGCCCAAATTCTTCTCCAGAGTTATAGACTCAGTATGTTTGTGGTAACAATTACACTTAGAATCAATCTGTGTAGCAATTAATTTTTTTGCCACCCTGTCACATAATTCTCTAGTTTTCTAGCTTTCAATAACATATTCCTTGCTGCTCACAATATCTGCTAAGTAACTGCCTAATGTTTTAGGATATTTTACATGACAGAACACAAATTTTGGCACCAATGTTTGTTTAAAGTAGTGATAGCTTCTGTATAAAAAAAGCTCCAAAATATTTATTGATATAACAAATCAGAAATATATGCCTCTCACACATGTGGCATGGTGGGCACCCTTCCACATTTGATTTGGGAATAAGTCTCTTTCCATCTTGTTGCTCCACCATATTTGATCCATGGCTTCTAAAACTGCCAGGGAAGGGAAAAATACTCCCACTTTTAAATTACGATATCCAATAAATGACACCAATTTACTAACATTCCATTGCTGAGATTTAATCACATGCCCCACCTATTGCAAAGGTGACAGACCAATTTTTTTTTTTTTTGGCTGTTTGATGATAAATCTACATTAAGGGAAAGAAATAGGTTTTTCTGAATCTATGATGAGTGGACAGTATCTATCTCTGACATACAAAAGAAAAAGTACAATTAATCTACTGGTATTTATATTCATATTTATATTACTGACTGATTCAATTCCATTTCAAGGTAATACAAATTCATTTAGAGTTTCCTACATCCAGGAAATTTTTTTTTAATGGAAGATAATTAAGCCCATTTAAATGAGAAGAAAATTTTCCCTGAGATCAAAACTTCTTAAAACAATAGCAAAAAGTTCAAAACTAATCTCCATCAAAAATGCTAGACAATAGTAGTTAATGTTCACTTTACTGTCTATCTGAAATAACATTCAGTAATAGGTTAAACATCAAGATAATTTAAAATTTGATATTTACCCATTAGCTCAGTGAAGTTTATTTATCTAAAAAGGTTTTAGAGCTTCCTCCATTTATTGAGCACTTTAGCACCAATTATTCACAGATGGCTTTTGATAATAATTGTTTTCTGCCACATATGGAAATTAGGAAATTCTGGCTTAGAGATTAAAGCAAGTTCACAGAATAATTCAGCTACTAAGTAGCAGAGCCTAAATTTTAATAAAAGTTTTTGTAACATTAATGCATTATTTTCTTCACTATACCATGTTTCAGTATAAAATATACTTAACTAAATTGCAATTGCATGAGATAGTATAATTTGGAAGTACAATAAATGTCCTCTATTAATAAATTCTATGTTAAAGAGATAGTTACTCTTATAAAAATTTTTGAAAAATTGATTTTCATGCAACATTACTGTATACTTAATGCTCTTTAAAAAGCAGTAAATTGTTCAGATATTTCTGTCATATACATTAGCAATAATCAGGTACTTCTTATCACAAGGAATTATAAAGAAATACTAAAATAGCTCAAAGTCCTCTAAATTTCATGAGACTTATCATTCTCAAATCTCTTATTGGTCATATATTTAAAATAGAACAATGAAAGTGAAGTAAGATTTATTAGCTTCAGGAAGGTAGAGAATTATGTTCTGAGTTCTTTGTTGCACTACACATACTTACTGAAATAAGATGGACAGAATTACTTTATTAAATATGAACAGAGCAAGTGAAGCAAATTAAGTATTGCATGCAGAAACAAAAGTCTTGATTCACAATATAAATGGGGTTTTAACTAGACAAGTGAAACTTAGAAATGTGAAACTGCACGTGACTAAAATTTTCTATAAAAGGTCTTTCACGTTTTATTCCTTCCCTGAATTGAGAATAGACTTTTGCTCTGGAGCATCATTAAAAAGAAACTAAAATCTTTTAAACCAGTACTTATGCTCCTCCAAAGGTTTTTATGGTTTGGTGATTGTAAAATATGCATTAAACCATTAAATCAGGTAAGAAGCTAACATGCATACTCATCTTGACAATTTAACACACATTTGCTTGAAAACACTTGTCTTTAAATCATAAGGATATCACTATTGCTCATTCTAAGTCTTATATTTGCATTGTCTTGCCCTTCTAAATTTTCCAACTCTTATTATTATCTCTATCTTCATAATTTTTATTTACTCTTTCATGGTTAAATTAATCTACATTCATGCCCTCAACTGGGATGATTTTATGCATATAAATTACATATTTCTTCAACCTAGAGTTTGTTCATGTCCTCAGATTTATCTCCAACAGCTTCCGATACAATTTCTGTTCTGATATTCTATAAGCTCCACAGACTCAATGTGTCAAAAATTTAACTCAACTTTCTCCCTCAAATCCCCTCTTTCCCCAGAATCCCTACTGTCAGTGAATGGAGTACTTCAAATCTGAAATTAGTATTATTTCTCAATTTATTTTTAGCACCCCTTTTATTCAACCTGAATTCAGGTTTTATTGAATATTACTGTTGATTTTTTGTCTTAATATTTTAATCCTTTTTTTTTTCTGGTTCTCAGAACCAAATGGCATTTATCATAGACCTCTGCACTCCTCAAACATGTACAAGATCAATCAAATCCAAGAATCTCATCTTGAAAGTTTGTTTCCTGGGACCATTTCCAGTACCAATTACTCAATCAATTAGAGGACTGCAATGAAACACACTGCATATTCAAAGTGAGTGATTTTATAAGATTTTAATAATGAGACCATTCACAAAAGTGTAGATGTACAAAGACAAACAAAAAAAATAAATAGCAGAGTCACCCCAAAGCCAGAAATAGCAGATGGTACTACTCCTTCTGTGCCTGAGAAGAAGAGGGGAGTAAGAGAGAATCAGAACCTAAACAATGAGAGAATTTTGTGTTAAAGTTTTCCTGACAAGAGCTGTGACTTATGATTGAAGGATGTAGACAAGTCATTGAGCCTCCCCAGAAAGAAAATGTAAGGAATAGACACTTCTGCTTTGGCTTCCATTGGCTGAAGGAGAAACTATCGAATAAAGAAACCCATTGATTCAAGTCAGATTCCCAGGCCACACAAAAGGATAAAGCAGGATGAAAAGTTATCTGAAGGAAGTCACAGATGACTGACAATACAATTTTTTTATTCCCACTGGAGATAGACTTCTTCATGCTTTCCAGTAGGATTTCAATTATTGGCATACCAGACTTTACTTATTCTCTTATAAAAAGGGGAAACTCGTTGTTTTCCCATTATTTGCTGCTTCACCATTGTATAGTATCTGTTACTAAAGGTGGGGACAAATAACCTGTTTTAATTCTTAGTTTGTCAAAGTACAGAAAGCCAATTGTAGAGTAATGGAAAAGACAGACTACCACTAAGAATTCTTGGATGCTGACTGACTTTGGGCTATCTCCTTTGGGAATAGAATAACAGGATTATATCTTTGAAAATAAGACTGATACGGGTTTCACTTTGCTTTAATTTTTATTACTAATAATGATATTGATATATTAATTTATGTTTTAAAGAGTTTCTGAGATTAGGCTTCTAATTTAAACTAGCAATTCTTAAAATTAGTTCTTAATGTGTTATAAAGTGATTTCAAATAAGAGAAGAAACATAATTTAGTGTGTGGTTTGAGGAGAACTGCAAGGCTGTTTGAAAAAACAAAAAATAATCTACACTTGACCATACAATAAAACACATGTACAGAAAGATTTAAAAGCTAAATATTTAAATAAATTTATAGAAAGCTAGAAGAAAATGGGTATTATATCTGTGTGGAGGTAATAGGTATTATACAAGTATATATTTTTTCTATAAAAATTGAAAGCAAAAAATCTATTTATAAAATAATTGGCTAAAATATGAACCACATAGATATAATTATCTTTTAAAAGAATGTGTTTAAATGTATCTAATAGATAAACTGCAAAACAGTATGACAAAATTCTAACATAGGTGGGAATGCAAATTTTAAACTAATTCATGACAACTGATGTTTTGGTTTACAAAGGCAAACAAAAAGAGTATATATATGAGAATTTCCTAAAACCAACAAATCTTTTTTTCATAATAAACCTTCACTGTTGATAAGATTATAGAAATTTGACAATTTGTATACTCCTAGTGGCAATGTAAATCACTGCTTTACTCCTTTGATCAATCAGTGTGTCAAATGACTCAAAAGTCACGAAAATGCTCATATTTTTCCAACCTACAATTCAAAGAGGTAAGAATTCATTCTAGCAAAACAATTTACCAGAGGGAAAGATATTCACAAGACAGTTCATTATATGGTAACATAATATTGAGAATAATCTAAATGCTGGACATGAAAATGATGGTTGTTACTATCACTACAATGAAACATCTTTTTATTCAAAATATAATTATAAAGATGATATATGTGCCATGGAATATGCTATAATATGCTAATTATAATTGTTTATATCATATTGATTAATTAAGTTATAAAACTGAATAATCTATTTTGAGCTAAATGGAACAGAAGTATTCAGAGTTGACAGAAAAAATTGATCATTTTTTCTTGTATTGAGATATTTTGCAAAAAGAAAATGTTCCTTAGTTCTCTTTTCTGGACTAACTCCCTATTCCAACAATCCATGGGATTTGACAGGAGCAGAGCAATATGAAAACTACACAAAGAATAATACATTAGAGAAGGAGAAAAAATATTGCATACTGAAGTTATGTGAGTAAATGCACCGTATTTCTCTAGTAGTTTCCTTCTTTTGTGTATTTATCTGTAATGTTCTATATACAGACTTCTATTGAAATCCTACCTTCCAAAATGTAGCCATATTCTCCATGTAATTCTCAGCTCCTTGCAGAAAAGAGGTCTGCAAACAATAAAGACTGTAAAATAAACAGAGTAGAAATAAATCAATTTTAGCTATATTTTCAAAAGCAGCAGGTACAATCTTTTATAAATTACTATGACCCCAGACAGTAAACCATGTAATAATAGAAACAGCTAGCAATTTTGGTCAGGGAATATCTTTTAAAATATACAGCTGTGTGATCTCAGTATTTTTATTTGATAGCTGATGAAAGTTCTATTTCTTCCACTTATGTCTTGTTTCTTCATTATTGATTGTTTCAGAAGTGTCATGCCAGTTAATGTTCTATTTTTTGAGGGGTTATTCTTTCATAAATGTATCTTTAAGAAACTTGGCATATACTGTAACAGCTATGTGTTACTCATTTCAACAAACATGTTATTTTGAACTTTGGTGGTAGTATTAGTGAAAATATACTTTACGCTGCTTAATGCTATTAGATAAACATTAAAATGCTCTTTTCATAATTGATGAAATACAGACATGCCTGACATCTACAAAAGAACCATGGTTAATGTTTCTTTTTCCTACTTAAGTTGAAAATCAGGCTTAGCTGTGGTCCCATAATGCCACTATTAAAAGGGAGAGATTTCTTAATATTTCTATTTCACTGACCCTATTTTTCAGGACACTCAATACTCTTGCCATTAAGGAAAAATGTCATATTCATTTAATTATTAGGAGGGGTCATATTATATGGTAATTTCTGCCAATATCTTTAGTGTTTGATTTAATTCAGAGTCTTATGAAGCAGTCATGGCAACAGCCACAACAGCCTTCCTGGAAATAGATTAAATAGTTTACTTCTTTCTATCAGTTGGACAATTAGTACAGTCCATATGTTCACAGATATTGTAATAGAAAAGAATAAATCTGAGTCCTATTAAATCTGTTCCTTTGACTTTGTGCTTTGTTTCCCAGGCTTAGTCTTCCTGGCTCTGTAACTTTTGTAAAAGAATGTTGCCTATAGTCTGAAATATACAGGATAGCTTATTTTCAAGGCTCTAATCTTTAAAGATATTAACACTTTTCCATTCATATAAAGATAATATTGCAGAAAAAATAACAATTGTTTTGTTGGAGTTTTACAGGGACACCATGACCTGACCCATGTGGACAGCTGCAAGAACAAAGGATTTCAAGAACAAAGAATTCCTACACTGAGAAGTTTGCAACAACCAAGCATACCCCTTTTTAGTATAAAAGGAGCCTGAATTCTGACTTGAGAAAGATGGTTCTCCAGGACATTAGTTTGCCATCTTCTCGGTCTGCCAGCTTTCCGAATAAAGTCTCTCTATTCCTTGCCCCAACACCTCATCTCCCGATTTATTGGTCTGTTGTGTGGTGAACAGAACAAGTTTGGACTCGGTAACAGTATCTTCCAACAGACATGATGCATTTTCTAACATGCTCCCACTGAAGAAAAAGTTATTTATGTTAGGGCTTTTTTTTGATACAAATACTTCATTTAGTTGTGATCAGTCCTGACTATTGTGTTACACATTCATTTGTTAATACTCATTTGCAATTTCCTGTGAATAGATAACTGGGAACAGAGCACTGAGAAATTAATAATAATTATACTTCAAATTTATTCAATATTTTACAATTTTCAAAGCACTTGAACAAATCTATGCCATTAGAAAATTACATCACATGTGTTAAGCCCATTTCTCAGATAATTAAACTGCATTTGCCTAATCCAACATATTATTCCTAAGGATAAGCAGAGCCATAGATGTGATGCTACTCTCCTCTTCCAAGATGGGTTATGTTTCTGAGATACATACAACCTGCTAGAGATGCTGGAACAGAGGAAATGGTGAGATAATTTTTAATAGCTTCAATAAAGCAACTATGGTTAAAAGCAATATTTAAACAAGCTTTACAACAGTTAGTGAAAATGAGAGCACCAAATTCATGAGATTAAATAAGATAAGTACTTTCTCACTAAAAGTTCTGTTGCTTACTGTCAGGCCTAAGTTTATGAACAGATCATCCTTTCCTTCATTCACATCCATAACTACCTGTATTTGCCTCATTACAGTTGTCCTTTTTAAAATCTTTATTTGAATAGGTATTTGATTAAAATTTTGCTAACCAAACAGATTTTAAGCTTGAGGGCAAAGATAATGACTGTTCCACTGACGATTTATTCCTAGCACATGGCATAATTTATGTATGTTAGATGAACATCAAAACTTATGTTGAATGAATTAATCAATTGGTAGCAAATAAATGTCATGAGACTGCCATTGTCATTTTAACTTTTTTATTTCTACTAATACAAATATACTCTAATTTATAAGAATAATCAAAGAACCTGAAGTTTTCCTAGAATATACATCATTATGCCATCAGAGACCAGCATAACCATGAGATTACCTAAGTGACTCTATAAATTCTAGAGCTAACAATAACTTTGATTTTAGGCCTAAATTCTATTTCAAATTTACTTAGCTGGAGATAACTTAACTGGAGACTTTTTCCCTTGCTTACCTATGTTTGCTTTCTGTAATCCTGTCCTCTCCTCAACGATTACTTCTAAGCATTTTGTACATTTTTAACTTTATTTACTTAAAGGATTAATATTAAGTACCTGATAAAATGTGCTAGTTACTGTGCTACAAGTTGGATGTATAATTTTTTTTGGATTTTGTATTTCAGAGTGAACCCATATCTGACAATCTGTGTTACTATTATTATATTTATTGTTATTAATGCTGCTATAACTAATTGTACAATTTTCATGGACTAAAACAACAAATTTATTGTTTTACGTTTCTTTAGATCAAAAGTCCGACATGAATATCACTGGGCTGAAAATCAAGATTTCATTAGGGTTTCATTTCTTTCTGAAAGTTCTAGGAGATAAATCATGTCCTTGTTTTTTCTAGCTTCTAAAACCTATCATAATTCTGTTAGTCCACCTTCAAAGACAGCAAAAGGACAAATCTTTCTCATGTTACATCTCTCTGATCTACACTTCTGCCATTTTCTTTTCCTTTTAAGGACACATGAGATTAGACTGAGTTCATTCTAATAATCTAGGAAAATACCTTTAATCACAACTGCATAGTATCGTTTGCCACGTAGGGTAACATATTCACAGTTCCAGGGATTGGGAAGTGGCATCTTTGAGGGGGAATTATTCTGCACAAAACCCACCATGATTAGAGTTATCATGGGTAATCTGCCAGGCATTAAATATCTGAGGGATTTTTTTTCCTTTCAAAGGCAATCACATCTGCATCATATAACTTGATAACAGAATCTATTATTTTTCTTGAAAATTCCAACTACGTGTATCCTAATCCTGTATATTGAATTAGTTTCTGAAGGTTGTGCTCAAAGAATAGAAAATTTACCAGATTCACTAAGTCTAATAACTAAAAGTTCTTGAAATATGAGTTCTGAAATCAAATCTGTTATCTTCTATGTGTTCACCAGCACCCTTATTTAACTCTTTAGCATAGGAAACTTTCAGTCGTTCCTCACCTTCAGTAAGGCCTTGCCTTTAACTTTTGTTCTTCTCACTGTACCTTTTTTAAACTCTTTGTGGATGATTTTATCTTTGTTGAGATATGTTACTTCTATATCTAATTTAAGAGTTTTATCATGAATGCATGTTGAATTTTGTCAGTTTATTTTTGTGTGTATTGAGATGATCACATTATTCTTTCCTTTTTTTCTATTAATATGATGTATCACACTGATATGCATATGAATTCATATGATATGAATCTCTGAAATAAATTCCACTGGGCCATAATGAATAATCCTTCTAATGTGCTGTTGAATTAGGCTTGGTACTATTTTATTGTGAACTTTTGTATTTATATACATCAGGGATACTGGCCAGTGATTTTCTTTTCTAGTAGTGTTTTTTTCTGGTTTTGGTATCAGGATAATGCTGACTTCATAAAATGAGCTTAGAAGTATTCTTTCCCATTTAATTTTTTGGAAGATTTCAGAAGAATTGGTGTAAATTCTTTAAAAGTTTGGTAAAATTCACTAAGGAGCCATCTATCTGATCTTGGAATTTTCTTACTTGGGAGATTTTTGATTATTAGTTCAATATCCTTACTTGTAATTGGTCTATACAAATTTTCTATTTCTTCCTGATTTGGTCTTGGTAAATGTTATGTTTCTAAGAATTTCTCCATTCTTTCTAGGTTTTCCTAGACTAGTAGTTCAGAGTAGTCTCTTATAATTCTTTGAATTTCTGTGATATAAATTATAATGTCTCTTTTTTTATTTATAATTTTGTTCATTTGGGTCCTCCTTTCTTCCTCAATCTAGCTAAGGGTTTGTCAATTTTGTTTATATTTTCAAAGAACCACCTCTTAGTTTGGTTAATCATTTATATTAATTTTTTGTTCTCTATTTTAGTTATTTCTGCTCTAATCTTCATTATTCCCTTTCTTCTGCTAACTTTGGGATCCGTTTGTTCTTTTTTTTTCTCCTAGCTCCTTATGGTACAGAGTTATACTGTTTGTTTGGTATCTATCTTGCCTTTCAATACAGGTGTTTATTCCTATGACCTTCCCTCTTAGAATTGCATTTGCTATCTCCTGTAAGTTCTGGTATGTTATGTTTCCATTTTCATTTGTTTCAAAAAACTTTTTAAAAATTTCCCCTTAATTTCTTTGTTCCATTGGGTGTTCAGGGAAGTATTGCTTAATTTCCATGTTCTCATGAATTTTCCAGTTTCCCTCTTATTGTTGATTTCTAGTTCCATGCCATTGTAGTTAGAGAAGATATTTGATATGATTTCAATTTTCTTGAATTTGCTAAGACTTGTTTGTAGCCTAATATATGCACTATCCTAAAAAATGTTCCATCTCACTTGTAAAGAATGTTTATTCTGTTGTTGTACAAAATGTTCTGTATATGTCTGTATTTGATCTAGAGTATTACTCAATCCTCTGCTTTCCTATTGATTCTCTGTCTGGATGATCTGTCCATTGTTCACAGGGGGGTATTAAGGTCCCCAACTGTTATTGCATTACTGTTTATTTCTCCTTTAAGCTTTGTTAATTTTTGCTTTATAAAGTTACGTACTCCTATGTTGGTTACACAAATATTTATAAGTGTTAAATCCTCTTGATGTATTGAAGTCTTTATCATTATATAATGACCTTATCTCCTTTTAAAATTTTTAGTTTGAAGTCTATTTTGTCTTATATAAGTATAGCTACCATGCTTTGATTAGTCAATGTGTGTTTTTAAAACTGAAGTGAGTCTCTTACAGACAGCATGCTGTCGGATCCTGTTTCTTTAGCTCATTCAGACATTCTGTCTTTCAACTGGAGAATTTAAACTTTTTATATTTCAAGTAATTACTGATAGGTAAGAACGTACTATTGTCATTTGATTAATCATTTTCTGGTTGTTTTGTAGATCTGTGGATCTTTATTTCTTCTCCTGCTATCCTCATTTTTGCATTTTGATGTACTTTGGTATCAGTATGCTTTGACTTCTTTATTGTGTTCTTTCATGTAATTACTGCAGGGTTTTCCCTTGTGGTGATCATGAGACTTTTCATAAAATATTTTAAACTTGTAACACCTATTTTTAAACAGATAACAACTTAACCTCAATAGAATCTGTAAACTTTATACTTTTACTTCTCCTCCCTCTCATATTTTAGGTTAATGCTAACCTAACACTTGTATATTTTTTTGTGTGTAACTAGTAATAGATTATTGTAGTTAAGGCTATTTTTGCTACTTTTTTTTTTACCTTTTAAACTAGAGTTGTAAATTAATTCTGTACCACAATTACCTTCCATATTACCATTGCAGAATCTAACTATGACTATATTTACCATTACCAGCAAAATTCATGCTACATTTTAATAATGTTTGATGTTAATTAGCATCCTTTTATTTCACTCAAAGAATTCTCTTTAGCATTTCCTATCAGATAGGTCTGGTGTTAATCTCCTTCATCTTTTGTTTGTCTGGAAAGTCTTTGTCTGTTTGTTTATGTAGGATAGCTTTGCCATTATAATTCTTAACTGAAAGTTATTTTCTTTCAATATTTTAAATGTGTCAACTCATTCTTACCTGCCCTGAAAAGTTGCTATTGCAAAGTCCACTAAATTTCTTATGGGGGTTACCTTGTATGTAACCTGTCTCTTTTCGCTTGCAGGTCTTAAAATGCTTTGTCTTTGATTTTTAACAATTTAATTATAACGTGTCTCAATCTATGTTTTTTCAGGTTCAACCTATCTGAGGTCCTTTAGGAAATGAGATTATTTTATTTCTCTCTCATAGGGAAAATAGGTACTTACTTTAATTAAGCATTAATTAAATGGGTTTTAAAACTCATAATTCATATTGTAAAAAAACCAAAAAGTAGTATAAGACTGATGGCATTTTGTTGAGAATCTTACCTAATGCTTAACAGTTCTTAAAGTAATAGCCACTAAACAACAGGACAGTCTCCATGGAAACCAAACAGCAATCTATGAATGTGGTAACATAGGTTAATGTACTGTATTTTAATAATGTAGGAGTTCCCCAAAGCACCAAAGCATTAGCTTTTTGAAATAGGTATGGTGTTAAATCAATGTAACAGTTAAACAGGAAAATCAAATTTAATTTATTACTGTCAAATCTGAAATAATTCAAATCATTATTTTGAGCAACTCTCATCTACCATTACAAAAAAATTTATTTCAAAAGGTAAGACTATACAAACTATCTATAGTCTGTGAGTTCAAGAAAACTCAAGAGGGAGTGACAAACACAAATCTGCCAAGGATGTTTCATACAAAAACTATATGCCATACTAGATCAGTAGAGAGACATAACTATTTTATGAATGAGGAAATTAGACTGTAGAGAAATAAAATTTTTTAAATGTAGGAACTAAAAGATTGGGCTCTTAAGGTATTTCAAAGTCTCTTTTATACTGTGAATTAGATATAGCGATGTGGTAGCTACCTTTAGTGAATATTTCCTATCATGAATTTAATATATAATAAGTGATCAAATGTTAATTTCATCATATTCATCAACAAGAAAAAGTACTTATTGGGAAAAAAGACCATAATTTAATCAAGGTTGGAGAATTGCTGTCTAATATTCATTCAGCCCTGCAGAACAGTCATTTCAGACACACAATTAAATATGGTCTTTTCCAGTACTTTCAGCCACATGATTCTTGACTTAAGCTCCATTATTCTCCTACTCTACGGGAAGTATATTTACTATTCCATCCTCATGTATAACAATTTTTTTTTTTGCTCTTAATTCTGTTTACTTATCTAGACAGCTTGAGTTCTGTTGTTCTCTGTTTCACTGGTTTCTCAGTGCTCTTTCATATCTTATACTGTCTTAAATATTACTTCTGAACTCCTATATGCAGCAATTACTCATGTTTTCTTTTGTAAGAGTACTGCTTATATTTCACAATATCATCTTAATAGGTGTAATTCAATAACTCAGTTTGAAGCCCAGATCTGCTCCTTAAGAGGTAAGTCCTTAAGAGTTGATTAACTTAAATATATAAAATATATTTGTATATATATTTGTATATTTGTATAAAACATATAATAAACTTAAAACATACCATGTATTTTGTATACATATAAACCTAAATTCTGGTTGATGATTCTTTTTTTAATATTTAAAAATCATTATTTTCTTTTCCTTTTTTTTTAAATGCAGGTACTAGGGATTGAACCCAGGACCTCATGCAGGCCTACCACTGAGCTATTTCCCTCCCTCCTGGTAGATAATTCTTATCTTAGAGTTTTACTGTGTATATATGTTTTAAATAAGATAATATGCATAAAATTACCAGGGAAATTTTAGACAGTTGTTTTAAAAGTTGCTTATAAATCAGTAAATGCAGGGTAGCAATAGAATATAAACAACTCAATTTTACTTAATATTCAGAATGTTAAAGCCCTATGACTGCAACAAACACATTCTTGATAAGTAGTTAACAATGAAATTAGAAATAAAGAAAGCAAAAAAAATAAAATATTTTGAAAAAAGTAAAGTCCATAGTGACTATCAAATTTATAATATATTCAAAAACAATTGATAAATTTTCTTTATCATGTCATCTGGAAAATCCTAGAGAACTTTTTTATCAGTAAACATACAGCATTCTTCAGAGATATTTTCTCAAATCTTCTATTAGGAGAAATTTAATAAACAGAAAAGTTCAAAGAATTGCAGAGTAAACAACCATATCTTTACCACAGTAATTGTGCCATGTCTCCTTTATTGCATAGCTATATATCTATCAATAGTTTTATCTAACTCATAATATATCTTAAATATTAATGCATTTCAAAGTTGTAGATGTTACTATCCTTTACTCCAAAACAGTTAGGGTTATTATTAACTAAAGGTAAATTATTATTAACTAGAATTCAATACTGTTTTTAAGTAGAGTTCAGTATATGTTTACAATTTTTTGAGTTAAAATGCACATGCTATTCTTAAATGTATCATTCAATGAGTCTTCAAAATGCATACATCTGAGTAGCCCAGATTATTAAGCTACAGAACTCCCATCAGGGGGTTGGGCCAAGATGGTGAAGTAGTAGGATGCCTAGCTAACCCTCTCCCATGAATACAGCAAGATCTACACCTACATACAGATCATATCACATAGACTACTACTGAAATTTGGTAGAGTATCTCTTATATTGGAAATACAAAGAAAACCTCACAAACCCAGTAGGGGGGAAGAAAGAAGAAAAAGGAAATAGGTGTAGGACCTGTTCACCAAGGAGGGAGCGGCAAAGGAGGAAAAACACTCAAACTCTAGGAAGCCCCTGCTCCAGCAGGGAGCAGGGACAGAAAAGGAGCTTCAAAGGCTTGGAGGAAAAAATAGCAGCTGTTTGGGAGACAGAACTGAGAGAAATCAGCACAGAAGGCCCCTGAGATCCCCAGCTCAAGACACAAGCCAGTGGGGGCAGGCTGAGCAGGAGTGCTGGATCTCTGGCTTCCGTGGATGAACTTGGAAGAGGACTGGCGTTGACTGCACAGAGGTGTTCTCAGGGGACTGGGCTGTGGTACAGGATAAGGCTGAAGGCATGCAGAACAGAACTGTCTGGGACCCCTATAAAAAGAACAACTGCTGGTGCACCTCAGCAGGGAGAGGCATAAGGCAGCCCAGCCATAGCAACCATCTCTTCCAGCCCAGAAGGCATTGCTCAGCCCCATCGCTGGTGCACTTTTTCATGAGAAGAGAGGTGGGGTTCAGACAGAGCCATCTTCTCAGCTTGTTCTGGAGGGGCACAATCTCTGGTACACAGTAGAGGTGGGGCTGAAACCTGAATCCATACCCAGGGGTCCAGAGACTTTGCAGGCAGGACTGAGATTTGATTCTAGCCCCAGGTGGCTGTGGCAGATTTGCTCTGCTCATGCCTTTGTGGATCCACACCTCTGAGGCAAAGGAGTGCAGTTCAGGTGCACAAAGAGGGTGAATTTAGTGTATACAGCAGGCCTGCATACCATACATGGATGTGGTGCTGGGGGTCTGGGCTGACCCTGTGGCACATGGTGGATCCAAGTGTATGACTGCATGCTCACTACAGTGGGTCCTAGTGACTGATGTCAGCAGATCTCCACTGGTGGCTCTGCAGGTGCAGAACCTGGGGGACACCAGAGCAGAATGCTGACATTTCTGTGGCTGAGGCAGGTGACAAGGGCAGCACCCACAAACTGTACTTTGTAAGCCCACATAACAAGTGACAGACACACCACAGAGTCCACTTCCTAGTGGACATCTCCTCTGGAGGAATACTCAGGAGCTCCTATTCCACTGGCTTCTCTTCCAGCAGAAGTACTCCAATCTTGCCTACCACACATCACAGCCCAGAAACAGTTTGGAAGCCTCTACTCCAAAAACAGGGGAGCAGACCCAGTCCCTGTTAGTGCTGTGACAACCACAGAGCAAAGAAGAGGCCCCACTCAACAACCAGTGCAGGCTCTGGTCACCACAACACTAACCAAACTCCCCATCAAGGGGATAACATCCAGCACACACAGAGGAAAGACATAGCAACCATTCATATTAAAAACAGCCATCATGACAAAATTATTAAATGCATACAGCCTGCACAGGGATGCTCCCACTTAAAAAAAAAAAAACAGTACTTTGAGACTACAGTGATAACTTTTAGTTCTAAATTCATAGCATCAGAGAAATATTAGTATAACAAAGCAGAGGAACCACTCGTAATTAAAAGAACAAGAGAAGTCCCCTGAAAGAACAAACAATTAAATAGACCTCAACAGTCTACTAGATCATGACTTCTAAAAGGAGGTGATATTAGCACTGAAGGAAATAAGAGAGACTATCAATAGAAATGCAGAATACTATAAAAACGAAATAGAAACTATAAAGAAAAGCCAATTAAAATCAGGAAATTCAACGGCTGAATTAAAAGCCAACATAAAGGCAGTCAAAAGCAGACTAAATAACACAGATGAATGAATAAGTGATTTAGAAGAGAGGATAAGACAAGTCACCCAGTAAGAAAAGCAGACAGAAAAACAAATGAAAACCAAAGAAAGCAACATAAGGGATCTATGGGATAATATAAAACATGCCCATCTACACATAATAGGGATCCCAGAAGGAGGAGAAAGAGAAAAGGGGATAGTAAAAGTATTTGAAGAAATCATGACTGAAAATTTCCCAAACCTAAAGAAGAAAACAGATACCCAAGTACAGGAACCACAGAAGGTCCCAAACAAAATGAACTCAAACAGACCTACACCAAGACATATTATAATTAAGATGGCCAAGGTTAAAGGAAAAATTCTAAAGGCAGAAAGAGAAAAACAAAGAATTAGTTACAAGGGAACCCCATTAGGCTTTCAGCTGATTTCTCTACAGAAATACTGCTGGCCAGAAAAGAGTGGCAAGATATATTTAAAGTCCTGAATGAGAAAAATCTACAATCTTCCTAGGTATACTCTACCCAGCAAGGCTATTTTTAGAATAGAAGGAGAGATAAACAGTTTCACAGACAAGCAAAAACTAAAAGAATTCAGCAACACTAAAGCTATACTAAAAGAAATACTGAAAGGGCCTTCTCTAAATAGAAAAGCAGGAAGCTATAGAAAAGAAAAAACTGTAATTGGATATGTGACAGCTACAATGAGCTATAACAGAATAAACATGAAGACATAAAAGAGGACAACAAAATCATAAAATGTGGGAAAGGGGAGCAAGAAAATGTAGTTTTTTTTCATTCATCTTAGGATGTGTGAGAGGATAGAAAAAGATATTTCATGCACATAGAAATGACAAGAAAGTGCGAATAGCAATACTCAAACAAAATAGACTTTAAAACAAAGGCTACAGAGAAAGGTAAATAAGGATTATATAATAATGATTAAAGGAGCAATACAAGAAGGGGATATTACACTAATTAACATATGTGTACCCAATATAGGAACACCTAAATATATAAAACAAACACTAACACACATAAAGGGAGAAATTGATGGGACCACAATAATCCTGGCATACTTTAACACTCCACTAATATCACTGGACAGATCTTCCAGACAGCAAATCAATAAGGCAATACTAAATGACACAACAGGACAATTGGACTTAGTTGATATTTTTAGGAATAACATCCCCCTAAAACAGAATATACATTTTTTTCAAGTGCACATGGAACCTGGAACCTTCTCTAAGATTGATCACATACTCAAACACAAAAGAAGCCTCAACAAATTTAAGAGGATAGAAATTATTTCAAGCAACTATTCTGACCATAATGGCATGAAGCTAGAAATCAAACAGAGGGGGAAAAAAATGAGAGGAAAAAGCCAGTATGGAGACTAAACAATATGCTACCAATGGGTCAACGATGAAATCAAAGAAGAAATTTGAAAATACCTTGAGACAAACGACAATGAAAACACAACCAAACAAAATCTATGGACTGCAGCAAACGCAGTCCTAAAAGGGAAGTTCATAGCCATACAGGCCTTCCTCAAAAAACAAGAACAATCTCAAGTAAACAATCTAACTTATCACCTAAAAGAATTAGAAAAAGAAGAACACACAAAACCTAAAGTCATCAGAAGGAAGGAAATAATAAAGATCAGGGAGGAAATAAATAAGAGATTAAAAAAAAAAAGAAAAAATAAATCAAGACAAGAGCTGTTTTTTTGGAAAGAGTAAACAAAATCAACAAACCTCTGGCCAGGCTCACCGAAAAGAAACAACAGAGCACACAAATAAACAAAAAACAAAACAAAACAAAACAAACAGAGGAAAAAAAAATAAAAAAAGAATGAAAGAAAGAAGGAAAGAAAGAAAGAGAAAAGGAAAATGGAGAAATGCAACCAACACCACAGAAATACAAAAAAAAAAAAAAAACCTGTAAGAGAATACTATTAACAAATATATGGCAAAAAACTAAACAACCTAGAAGAAATAGACAAGTTTCTAGAAATATATAGTCCACCAAAACTGAATCAAAAAGAAAGAGATCATTTGAACAGACTGGTCACAAGAAGTGAAATACAATCAGCAATAAAAAAACCTCCCTGCAAACAAAAGTCCAGGATCCAATGGTTCACTGGGGAAGTCTACCAAACAGACAAAGATCTCATACCAATCCTTCTCAAATTCTTCCAAAGATTGAAAAGGAGAGAATACTCCCAAACTTATTTTATGAAGCCACCATCACTCTGATACCAAAACCAGATAAAGATATTGCCATAATAGAAAATTGCAGGCCAATATCAATGATGAACATAAATGCAAAAATTTGCAACAAAATATTTGCAAACACAATCCAACAACATATAAAAAAGATCATACACTCTGATCTGTGGGAGTGCAAACTTGGGTTAACAAACTTTGATATTGTAATAATTGCTTTTACCAAGTCATATTCTCACCTTTATGTATTCTCACCTTCATGTAAACACATAAACAATGTATAATCAAAACCAATGCTTTCTATATTTGTGATTATACTTCTACTTCAAAGCAAAATGTCCAAAAGCACAAAAGATTAAACTCTCAATACCAGTCACCACTTTATCTATGGAACTTAGCTTAGTTGCCTGGAAGCTGCTTTGCTAGCAGGAATCTGCGATAATCTGTCTCCTTGCCATAAAAAGCAGAGACATGTTTTGTTTGCTTTGCTTATTAGTTCAAGGTCATAGATTCAGGGCTGCTTGTGCTTATGGAAAACCATAACTCGTCCCTTGCCCTAACCTGTAGGATGTACTTCACTCCTCAGACATAGGTGGATAGTGTAGGCTGCTTTTGCTCACAGAAGACTGTGGGTTAGCCCTTAGCTGGGAACGGCTGGGCTGCTTTGCATGCTTAGATGATTTCTGATCATTGTATGGAGACTCTGTGGTGGTCTGGTTTTTCATTAACAATTGTTCAGAACACTGTAACCTTGCTCATGATTGTTTGAGGCTTAAGATAACCATTTGTACTATCAATATTGTAACCTTCTCTAAGTATAAATTAAGATTATAATGTTTCTGTTTTTCACAAACTGAAACTATTGACCTGCAATCCTGCACGTATACCATGCTCCTTACTCACCTCTATGACGTATTTTACTTTGACTCTGATTATTCTCAACAAATACAACAGCTTTGGAGGAGCTCAGGGAGTTGGTCTCTGGCTCCTTCTCACTCCCTTGTCTTAATAAAGTCTTGAGTAATTTCATTCTTCTGCAGTGGGACTTTTGCTGGACAAAACCCACAGTGAACAGAACCCACAATGATCAAGTTGGATTCATCCTAGAGACACAAGGATGGTTCAACATATGCAAGTCAATCAACCTGATACACTACATAAACAAACAAACAAAAGGACAAAAGTCACATGATCACCTTAATAGATGTAGAAAAAGGATTTAATAAAATTCAACAGCCATTTTTGATAAACGTTGTAACCAAAGAGGGTATAGAGGGAACATATCTCAACATAGTAAGAGTTATTTATGACAAACCCACAGCCAGCATAATACTCAATGGCAAAAAGCTGAGTCTTTCTGTTAAAATCTGGAATGAGACAAGGATGCCCACTCTCACCACTTCTATTCAACATAGTATTGGAAGCCCTAGCCACAGCAATCAGATAAGAAAAAGGAATAAAAAACACCCAAATAGGAAGAGAAGAAGTAAAATTGTCACTATATGGGTTTGGCATTATACTATATACAGAAAACCCTAAAGGCTCCACATAAAAACTACTAAAGCTGATAAAGGAAATTGACAAGGTAGTAGGATACAAAATTAACATACAAAATTGAGTTGCATTTCTTTACACTAACAATGAAATATTAGAAAGGAAAAATAAACAAGCCTTTTTAAAATTACATCCAAAAACATAAAATACTTATAAATAAATCTGACCAAGGAGTGAAAGACTTACATGCTGAGAATTACAAAAAAAATTAAAGAAATTAAAGACAACTTGAAATGAAAAGACATCCCATGCTCTTGGATTGGAAGAATTAACATTGTTAAAATGGCCATACTACCTAAAGCAAGCTACAGATTCAATGTAATCCCTATCAAATTACCCATGACACTTTCAGAAACTAGAACAAAGAATCCTAAAATCTATAGGAATCACAAAAGATCCAAAATTGCTAAAGCAATACTAAAGAAAAGAATGGTGCTGGAGGAATAACCTTCCCAGACTTCAGGCAATACTACAGAGCTACAGTAATCAAAACAGTGTGATATTGGCACAAAACAGACATATGGGTCAATGGAACAGAATACAGAGCCCAAAAGTAAACCCACAGACTTATGGTCAATAAATCTTCAACAAAGGAGTCAATAATATACAATGGAGAAAAGATACTGTCTTCATCATGTGGTATTGGGAAAACTGTACAGCTGCATGCAAATCAATGAAGTTAGAACATTACCTCACATAATACACAAAAATATACTCAAAATGGCTTAAAGACTTAAATATGAGACAATATATACCTCCTAGAAGAAAACATTCTCTGACATAGATCTTAGCAATGTTCTTCTAGAGCAGTCTACCCAGGCAATAGAAATAAAAACAAAACTAAACAAATTAAACATATAAGCTTTTGCAAAGCAAAGAAAACCATAAGCAAAACAAAATGTCAGCCTATGGAATGGGAGAAAAAATCTGCAAATGATGCAATTGACAAGGGCTTAATTTCTAGAATATATAAATAGCTCATACAGCTTAACAACAACAACATCAACAAGAACAACAATAACAAAACAAACAACCTAGTCCAAAAATGGGCAGAAGACCTAAACAAGTAATTCTCCAGTGAAGACATACAAATGGCCAATAAGTACACAGAAAAATGCTCAATATCACTAATTATCAGAAAAATGCAAATAAAAACTGCAATGAGGAATATTACCTGACACCAGCCAGAATGGCCATCATTCAAAAATCCACAAATGATAAATTCTGCAGAGGGTGTGGAGAAAAGGGAACGCTCCTACACTGTTGGTGGGAATGTAGTTTGGTTCTGCCATTATGAAAAGCAGTATAAAGATTCCTCAAAAAACTAAAAATACTCTTATCATATGATCCAGAAATCCCACTCTTGGGCATATATCTGGAGGGAACTGTAATTTGAAAAGATACATGCACCTCAGTGTTCACAGTAGCATTATTTACAATAGCCAAGACATGGAAACAACCTAAATGTCCATCAACAGATGACTGGATAAAGAAGTTATTACACACACACACACACACACACACACACACACACACACACACACACACAAATAGAATACTACTCAGCCATAAAAAATAATAAAACAATGCTATTTGCAGCAACATGAATGGAACTGGAGATTGTCATTCTAAGTGAAGTAAGTCAGAAAGAGAAATACCATATGATATCACTTATATGTGGAATCTTAAAAAAAAAGACACAAATGAACTTATTTACAAAACAGAAACAGACTCTCAGACATAGAAAACAAACTTATGGTTATCAGTGGGCAAGGGGGTAGGAAGGGATAAATTGGGGTTCAAGCACTGCAGATACTAACTACTATATATAATATAGTTATACAACAAGTTTATTCTGAATAGCATAGGGAACTATATTCAATATTTTGTAGTAACCTATAATGAAAAAGAATATGAAAACGAATATATATATGTGTATGTATGACTGAAACATTACAGTGTACACAAGAAATTGACACAACATTGAAAACTGACTATACTTTAATAAGAAAGATTTAAATAAAAAAGAATTCCTTATCACCCCACAAAGTTCCTTCATGTCTTTCCTTCACCCCTAAAAGACAATTTTCTCAATCTTTTTTAAAAATAGATTAATCCTGCCTATTTTACACATTTTAATAAATATGATTATAAAGCATGTACTTTTTTTGTATGAGACTCTAATTCAGCATAATAATTTTGAATTATCTCCATGTAATTGTGTATCTTTTTTTATTTCTGAGTAATAATCCATTGATGAATATGCCATTTTTTAAAGAAAAGTTCAATGTCTTGCGAATGGAGACCTGAGACATTTCCAAGTTTTACCAATTATAAATAAGTTGTTGTGAGCATTCCTGTGCAAACTTTTTGGATATGTGCTTTCATTTCTCTTGATTCCACAATTAAGTGTATATTACATTTTATGAAAAACTTCCAGACTTTTCCCATAGTGATTGTACTATTTTTCCTTCCACAACAATGTACAAGAGTTTCTATTCTCTGCTCACCTTTTTGGTGGATGTGTAGTTTAGTTTAATGCATTTTTTTTCTCCCTGCTCCTTTTTCACTTTTTCCAGTGCTTTCCTGCTCCTCACTCTTCTTGCCATATATCTCAGCAAATACCGTGATAGGGTTGATGGCAATGTGCGTGAGATTTGCATATCCTTAAAGGATAATGATGTTCAACATTTTCTTACATGCTTGTTGATCTTCTGTATACCATCCTCCTGTTGTCTCCAATGTCTTCCCACATTTTTATAGGGCTGTTTATTATCTTCGTATGAAGTTGTTGGCATATTTTATATATTCAAAATACAAGTCCTTTGTCTGATAAATGTTTTGCAGTTTGTTCTCCCAGTCTGTGGTGCCTTTATTAATTTTCTTACTGACAACAAATGGGACATATTTTTCCTTTATTTTCATAAAGAAGTTTTTAATTATGAAATCTAATACATCTTTTTAAAAAATTTTATAGTCATTGTATTCTGGTCTCAGTTTTAGAACTTATGTCTATACACCAGTTGCAACTATATCTTGCTATGCTATCTTCTAGGAACATAATTTTGATTTTCACATTTATGTTCACCTTTAATTAATTTTTGTTCATGATGTCTGCTCTTCTTATGGCACATGCTTTTCTGTTCTTTTACTATCAACTTACCTAAATTTTAATATTTAAAGCACAACTCTGTTGTTGTGCCTTGTTTTCTCATCAAGTCTGATGATCTCTGACTTTTAATGGATCCATTAATATACATATATAATCATATTTAATATAATTATCAATATGAGTAGGTTTAGGTGTATCATTTTACTGTTTTCAGTTCCTTCAATTTTATTTTGACCTTCTTTATCAATTTTTTCTAATTTCTTTTTCATTATTTAATATTTTTGCTAGGCTCAGATTCCCAGTTATATACTGGCTTTTTAAACATCTTAAGACATAGCTGACATGCAATAATCTGTACACATTAAAAGTGTACAATTTGATAAGTTTTGACATAAGAATAGGCCCATATAACCATCACCACAATCAAGATAATGAACATATAAATCACTCCTCACATTTTTCTCTTTGTAAACCTTTTCTCTTATCCCCAAGCAGCTGTGGATTTGCTTTTTTGTTACTACAGGTAGAGACTGTTTGACATTTTGTGCTGGATAATGGTGCATTGTAGATTATTCTGCAGTACTTCTGGTCTCTACCTAGTATATGACCCTACTTGGCCAGGACTGACCTTCTCAAGTCCACTCACAATATGGCTACCTGCACATTTCTTAACCAAAACAATCAATTCCCTTGAAAACTTCAATCATGAACAACAGATAACACAGAAGGCAACTTGGGTAAGTCACAAGTGAAGGAATGAGTACAATCAAATGGATGTACATTCTGGAAACAATATCAATTATTAATATCCCTTTTCTATCTGTGAGCAATCCCTTACATGGATATCAAGACAATGATCGGCAATGATGTGAGCTGATACACATTTCAATTCAGATAGCACAGACTAAGTTTGAGAAATATCAGGCAAATAGTTTTGTGATACACACTTATTAAAAAGACTACATTCAAGATCCAATTTCCACAACAGTGAACACAGATTTCATGAATAAATCCAGCTCTTCGCATGCATTTTATTTCACATTTTACATTTAAATAAAACAAATTACAACTTTTCAAAAAAGAATATTTTCCAAAGGACAAGATGGGTTATGCTTTATTTAAGTATCATGAATGTACTACTGAATAATCTTTAACAAACCACCCCATATTTAGGCACATAAAAACAACACTCCCTTATTTTTATCATGTATTACAGTTCTCAGGATCAATTAGGCTCAACTAATCAGTCATTGGTCAATTTCTCATTCAGAGAGTGGCTGGGTGGAGTCACCTATAAAATTCCTTACTCACATACCTCAGTCAGGAAGACTCAAACAGTTAGGATTAGCTGAATCTCCTAGGGCAATTTACTCCACATGGGCTCCTTAGTCTGTTCCAAGACAAACCAGCAGAAACTGCATGTTCTTTTCTAGCCTAGTCTCAGAACTCATGTAGCACCACTTTGACCACATTCTAATCATTGAGGCACACTCACCAAGTATGGTAAGGTTCAGAAGAAGACCACATCTACTCTAACTCTTTATGAGAGGAGTATGAGTATTTACAGATATGGTTAACTCAAAGAGCACACAACGGGCTATGTTTTTTTTTAAATTTTAACCATACATTTAAAAATTCATTTCTTTATGTAAAATAAAAATCTAAACTATTTCAATCTTGGCCTCAGGAATTCACCATGACAACTGTGCTCTTCTAATTCTCCAGTATATTTGATTGTCTATCTAGAGGTTACTTAACAGGTTTTCCATCCCTAAGATACTAAAGCTGCATGAAGACGGTCCCCTTGTATTCTGGTGTGTAATCATGGAAACTTAGTTTACAGAATTGTTTCCACCATTTGTAAAGAATCATTTGCATACACAAGTAGATAAGCCTAATCTATTTCCACCACTTTCATTCCTGTAACATACATTCACCAGACAATGAAATTCACCATGATTTTGCACAAATTGAAGACACTTTCAGGAAAACACTACTTCAATATTACAATATTCTGTGTTTTTTTTTTCACACGATGGAAAATAATAATTATAAAGGCACTATCTCTTTCCAGAACAATAGTTTGGAGGAACAGGTGCATGTCATCTCAATCTCAGTCTGGAGTTCATTTCAATAAACTCAAACGGGCTGCATTTTTTAAGACAGCACTATTAGTTGTCTCCTTTGTTACAATCATTTTTTGCAGTTCTCACATCTGTCCAAGTCCATACACATAGTCCCCAAGAGGAAGCAGATGTTACAAAGTTATAATTTAGATATCTGTTTTGACTTTTAGACAAAATCTGGACAGCAAACATCCTGCTCTGTTAAGCAGCATTATCAAATGCAAATTGCTGATGATTTTTTTTTCATTAGTTTGTCACTACTTTTGAAATGATTGTCTCACTAATTAGTGCTGGGAAAAACAATATCCTTGGAATGCTTAGCCCTTAAATAGGAAGAAAGGGAGGGAAGAAGAGGAATGGAGGAAGGGAGATAGTAGGGGAGGGAGAAGTAGAGGAAAATGATAGATAGATAGATAGATATTAACAGATGAGATAAATTTAGACATTTATATACCTGAAAGTCAAGTGTGATTTTGTAGTAATACTTGAAATTTTATGATAAGTGTTAAATTGACTTAACAATATCCAAAAATATTTGATTTCCCAGAAAAATCTAACTCCATGTATAACACTACTCAAAAATAAAAACATCAGATACTGACTAATGAAAAAAGAAAATATAGGCAGACTTTTGTGGATGTTAAATTAGGTTTCAGTACTGATTTTAGTTTGAATTTTATTTTGTTTGTACATCTTGTGTAATCCTACACATATTATTTCTGAAGAATTAATGGCAGATTTAAAACTCTATTAATTTTCATACTGTAGCATTTTTATTTCATTGCTTATCTATTTAATTTACAAAATAAACACACAAAATAAGTGAATTGAATGTAATTTTCAGTTTAGTATCCTAGTAGATGCATTTTCTACTTAATTTTTAGCATATATTCTGTGATGATGATTATGATAATGATGATGATGATAACAAAACCAAGAAAATACAAAACACAATAAAGTTGAGGACCTACTCTTCAGTACATAGAATTTTTTTCTAAAGCAATTCTGACATCAGTATTCAAAGGCAATTTTTCCTGCTTTGAAATTCCAAAGTATACATCTATGCTGCTTACATACTATTAGCCTATTATGAATTTAATGAAAATATAAAAGCTATGCCAAATCACTTGTATATTCTTCCTGTCCTGAGTATAAAAAGAATACTTAATTTTTTCACTACATTTATAGAAGACAGCATGATTTTTTTCCTACAGTAAATGAAATCCTCACTTGATACTATTTAATTATTTCAAACTAGGTTAAATACTTTTTTACCACATACAAATGAGACAATCGCACCCATTTTGTCTGTAATAAGTGAATATAAAACATTATACAAATATTTGCAATTATGTAAGTTATCCAAAAAATAAAATTATAAAGTATTTCATATTTCTATGATACAAGCTTAAACTAGATATTCATTCACATGTATGTTATGCCCAACAACACCCAATTACTTTGGAAGTTTGCTTTAAAACAAGAGTGATACTATAGGGACACAAAATTGCAGGATGCTGTCAATAATTGTCCGTGCTTTTCTTTGTTTCCCTCAAATAATTATGATACATAAAATAGTGACTTAGAGTAATTGAAAATAAGGTTTGAAAAAAATTTTATATGAGAGAATATCCATAGAATTATATTAAACTCACAATAAGAATACAAGGCTGTAGTAAGGTTTAACAGTCTTCTGACTTTTGTTTAAATATATAGTGCCCAACATTTACAAGGTTGTAACTTTTTGGGGTATTTGATAGAACTGGATTTAAAATCCTGGAAGTGTAAGAATTAAACTGCTTAGTTTATTTCTCTGTTGAGTATATAATTGTTGAATATTTTGACTTCATTTGAGTTAGTTTTGGTAAGTAATTTCTCTAAGAATATTTTCAATTCTTCTATATTTTTAAAGCTAGTGCCATAACATTGTTTATAATAGTCTCCTATTACCTACACCTCATCTCTAAAACTTCTTTATATGATTCATTTTCCATTCCTAGTTCATTTAACATTCTCTCGTTCTTTAAAATAATTATCTCATGTCATAACTTTACAGTGTGTGCATGTAAGATTTATCAAAAAAGAACGTACAAGGATTATTCAAGGAATAATAGAGATGGAATTTTTCCATGGCATGTATTGCAAAGTAAAAGTTACAAGTTTGGAACAGCATGCTACTAATCTATTTACACAATAAAATATAAGTGGTGAAAATGAAACAACATCAAACAGAATACAAAAGAATATAATATTTAAGAAATATCACACAAACATTTTGAATAAATTATATCATAAATGATGATTCACTTATATTTTAATTATTAGGAAGTAAAATAAATTTAACTTAACATATATAACAAAATCTTTCAAAGTATGATGATTGTCTAAGAGAATTTTTAAAAACAACAGAATGGCACTGCAACAAATGTATTTCTATCATCCTAGGATAAAAATGACACCCCAAATTAAATATTACTAACAAATCACAAATACAAATACTGATATGACAAAGAACATGAATAATTTAAATTTTTTATAATCAACTTCAATAATAAAATGCAAAAATAATGTAATTTTGAATATTTATTATGTCAAGTAAAGTATTAAAATTTATGGTATTAACACAGACTTCAAAAATAGATAAAACAAATGTGAATTCCATAGAATAATACTGGCAAATATAACAAGAATTTTCAAAAAATTAGAATTTCAGGTGTTCATAAATTCTCAAAAATGTGGTACACAAAAAATAATCATACCTCACACTTTATCGAATCAGTGAAGATTTTTAAAATTAGCATTAGCAAATAACTGCTAAAATTTTTATAAAGTATTTTTAGAAACAGAAATTGAATAGTATGTATGATGACAATTTTTCAGTATGAATGTAGTGTCTTAACCATTCTGATTTAATTAAGTGCTATACATTTAATTACAGGTAGTCAAAGAAATAAATTGGAGATGTGAATAATAAATTTTAAAATATCTACTAGGATTATGATTGTCATATCATTTACAATATTAATGATTATTAAGTCATATTATAATTATTGCATAATAAATTATGTAAGCATTAAAATATTTAGAGATGTCTAATAATTATGATAAATAAAATACCATCAGAATCTATTATTTTTATGACAAAAATAATTTATATTCATTATAAAAATATACACTATTTTAAAAATAAATATTAATATGTAATGAATGCACATACATATTTACATATACTACAGGTACTATATATATGAATATAATTGTTGATAAATTAAAAATGTTTTTTAACATTTTTTTATCGAGTTATAGTCATTTTACAACGTTGTGTCAAATTCCAGTGTAGAGCACAATTTTGCAGTTATACATGAACATACATATATTCATTGTCACTTTTTTTTTTGCTGTGAGCTACCAGAAGATCTTGTATATATTTTCCTGTGCTATACAGTTTAATCTTGTTTATCTATTCTGCATATGCCTGTCAGTATCTACAGATTTTGAAATCCCAGTCTGTCCCTTCCCACCCCCCACCCCCTTGGCAACCACAAGTTTGTATTCTATGTCTATGAGTCTGTTTCTGTTTTGTATTTATGTTGGTTTTTTTTTTCTTTTTTCTTTTCTTTAATAAATTTAAATAAAGGGGAAGGGTACAGCTCAGTTGTAGGGTGCATGCATAGCATGCAAGAGATCCTGGACAGTCCCCAGAACCCCCATTAAAAATAAATAAATAAACAAACCTAATTACACCCCCCAATAAACAAACAAAAAATTAATAAATAAAATAAAAATAAATTAAATGCATGTATATAATCTCCTATTACAGACTGAATATTTGTGTCCCCACAGTTCATATGTTGAAACCCTAATCCTCAATATGAGGGTATTTGGATGTGGGCCCGCTAGGAGGTAATTAGGATTAGATGACATCCTGTGGATAGAGCCCACAGGTTGGACTGGTGTCTTTATAAGGACATGAAGAAAACAGGGCTCTCTTTTCCATGTGAGGATACAACAAGAAATGTCCCTTCTATAAACTAGTAAGAGAGCCCTTACCAAGAACCTAGCCATGTTGGCACCTCATCTTGGACTTCTCAGCCTCCAGAATTATGAGAAACAAATTTCTGTTGTTTAAGCCACCCAGGCTATGGTATGTTGCTAATACAGGCTGAACTGACAAAGACATATTCCATATCCTATGTCAATGAAAGTAAAGAAAACTAGGGCAGGCAGATTTAAATACACTGTAATATGCCCTTACTTATATTATAGAACTTGCATATGTGGGAGTCAAAATAAATGCTTTTTAACATTGATTATATAATTTATTTTCCTTCATTATAAACTTTATATAATATAACAAATTAGTTGTAAAATTATTAAATTACTAGGGAAAATATATAGGAATAAAATATAATATACAGAAAATGGCAAAAAATTAAATATTAAGTCAAAATACAAAGAAAATGCCAGTAATAGATATAATATAATGTATATATATATATCCGCCTGTAAAGATGAACTAGATGTGTATAAACAGGTGAATTGCAAAATAAAATTTTTAAAATCTAGATATATATTCTAGTTTATCTTTCAAGAGGCATAAACATGTGACTAATGAAGACATTTGAAAATGTTAAAAATATATAAGAAAAATTCCTTAAAAAGCAGGTGCAGCAGTACTAGCACAGGTATAGCAGTAGTACTTTATAAAGAGAGCACATGATTGTATAATACACTAAAGGACCCTTTTATATCTGTAATATACATGCCACATCAAACATTTATTTTTATTAGACAAAAATATAACATTGAAATACATTATAATAAACATATTGCCAATAATTTCTGGGTTTTTTTCTGTTTTCTTAAGTGAAACTTATTACAGCTCACTGAAGTTAACCATGTGTACTGCTAGATTTGTCAGAGTTTGTTGGATGAAGCATAAGTGCCTGACCTAAAAGTCAGACTATGAGTATTTTGATGAAAACAATCTCCTTATGTTCTATGACAAATGACTAAAGCAATCACTTTCTTTCCAGAGACACGTGGACATGCCAACTAAAGGTAAATATTATAATTCTGCATTTGTAGCCAGTGAGAGAGGACGGACAACTTTTTGAGAAGAATAAAACACAGAGTAGCCTACATTTGTTTCTGTGTCTGAATAAATCATTAGGCTCCAGGTGACTTGGTATTGTCACATTTCTCATGTGGTAATAAGAAAGCTGAATAAATAATGGATAATCATGTAGCACTTAAAGAGGACAGACCACAAAGTTTATATAAAATTAGGTATAGAATGTCTGCATTTTTTTCCTCATTATATTCCATAATAAAATACTTGGTAACTATATGCTTTAGGGAATTATTGTATTCTATTCTAAAATACATTTATATCAATAAACAAATGAAAAAAATAAAATAAAAAATTTCAAAGAAACCCAAGTGATGATTTGTTTATATAAACAAGTATACAGACTGAATATTACTATGTTGTATTAGGTTAAACAATTACGTTATAATAAATACATGTGACATATATATTACATTTTCATATATTGATTAATAGCAATCTGGAGGAGAAGCCAATGAAAAAAGATGAATATTTTAGGTAATTTGAAAATACAAAGACTGCATCCAATTTTTATATTATTTTTAAGTAAGAAAATAGAAAAATGAAAGAAAATCTTGTAGGTATAAAATATGAAAATGTCAACCCCACTCAGAATTTCTGAGTAAAGGATACAACAGAATAACCTTGAAAGTACCTCAGCAGGATGTCTGACACATAATAGACACACACTACATGTTGTATCTCTCTTTAGATTTCAAGTTTTCATTTTCCTTGTTTTAGAAATTCTAGGGGTCACAAACTGAAACTCCTTCAGACAGCAGGCAGGCCATGTAAATAAGAAAAGTCAGATGGTTGCCAGAAAATATGGAGTGGTGAGGACTGTGACAAGTAGAATGTTTACATCATGACTGCTGCATTACACTTATCCTTGTGCATGTATAATAACCTCATGAAAATTAGCAAGTCTGTATTTTTATTTAAGCTCTTCAAAATTTCAATTTTCTCTCAACAAATTAATCTTACTTTCAACACTGTGAGGGACAAATAAATCTTATTTGTGGAACAAAACCGGTTTGCAGCAACTGATTTTGGTAATGTAATAAGGTGATCATCGTAATTGCCATGTTTGATAATCTGCTTATATTGCAAGTAATAGAAGGGAGGTTCCTGGTTATTATACTAACTTAAGCACTGGCTGATTAAGAAAAATGCTTACTGACAACAAAGGATGCAGGAAGAGTCAATATGACATAATGGAAATACAGGATAATAGCTATTATAAATACCTGCTAAAATAGTGATAATTGATTTCTTTAGTGTTCACTTTCCATACCTCACAGTGAAGGAATTTAACGAGAAGTTATATAAGAACAATTTCAATTCTCAAGTTCTATGGTGAAAAACAAAGCATTGAAACTGCTTCTCAAAGCTTTATATAAATAAACCAATTAGAATCAATTGATATGGTTTCTACTAGGGATAGCTAAGAAACAATCTCCCTAAAGGCAATTGCTAGTTAATATTTATCTTTGTATTTTTGAAATCAAATCATCACTTCTTGAAAAGGTGAAGCCCTCCATCCTGTTAAAAAAAATTTAACCCAGTAAGTTTTAAAATGAAATTTTGCATTGCCATGAAAAAATCAATACACAAATTTGAGAGATTATATCTCTCTGCATGCATCATTCTGAGTAAAGATATGAGTAAACAATGTGGGAAGATAAGAATATTCTGCAGATGACATTAATTTTCCACTGAAATATTATCCATATTCATCTAGCTGATAGCATTGTATCATGTAAGGTATTTAATAAATGAGTGAAAAACCAGAATTTAAAAAGTCCTGCCTAATTTTTCGCAAGTATTTTTTAAATATTAACTCCCAAAGCAAATAAAACATATCTCTTGCTCTTTGGTAAGTATCTTACAGTAAAGGAAAAATGTACTTTTTATTAAAATGTAGTGGTCTTACATGTCAGTGGGAAACCTTCTGTCCCTGAGCATGTATCCTATCAAAGACAACATAATAATTAGTAATAGAAAATGCTATATGAATGGGTATCATAAAAGCTGCCATAACTTTATCTTACATAGTCCCTTGAAGTAGTTATACATCATTAATGCAGAAAACTGTTATTTCATTCATGAATAATTTAGGAAACACAAAATGGAAGATGGGAGGTTGAGAAAGAAAAGATGCCATTTTCTCTGATCTAAGTTGTTCACAATACAAAAAAAAAAGAAGTTATTCTCAACAATGTACTCACTAGTTTGCTTTGTAGATTCTGATGCTACTCTGTGATCAAGCAAGCTGGGGAAAGCTCAGGCTTCATTGCCTAGAAAAGTTTACATCTTGTGTTTCGCCTCTGAATTTTCTTGTCAGGTAAATTAACATCTGTGACAGAGTGAAAACATGCAACTCTGTAGTAGGAATATTTCCTGTGGACAAAGTTATTTATATTCATCAGTATTCATAACCTATTATATATTACCAAAGAGCTTCCTTAATTTTCCAGCTGTGTTTTGGTAATGTGTGCTGCAAGAAGATGGTATATGTGAGAAATATCTGTTGACATTTTTTGTTAGTATATGCCTAAGTCTAATGTATTTAGTGTAGGGCTAAGTCATAGATGGTTAAGTTTAATGTGTGACTCAGAAAACATATGAACATGAAAAATAATAATGCTTTCCTTTTTTTATGTATCCTATTAAAAAGACAATCTGACTTACATAACAAAAAGGAATTTTATATTAATTTACTATTTAATTAGTATAATTTTAATGATACATTTTATAATAACATCAAAATATCATGAAATTTTAAAACTTCTGATTCTGCTAATAGTAGGCTAATACTTAAGGCTAACCTCTCTACTAAGGATACCAAAAATGTGAATAAAATTAAACGTCCTATTAATTCTAAGATACACATGAAATGCTAACAACATAGTGAGGGGTTACTGGGCCAAATTCTAGGAGAAGAGAAAGAGATGTATGTCTATACATCTAGTATAAAGCAATTTTTATATTGAGGGTATATTTCAATTCTGAAAAAGTCCATCTAGAAGATTGAGCTTCAGATTGTGTAGGAGTGAAAAGCAAGGGAACAACATCAGTGTGCAGGGCCTGCTTACCTAAAGGGAGAGTCTAAGGTATTCTGGGATCCCTTATGACTACATCTTCGACTGAAAACGAAACAGAAGTAAAATTGTACTCTTGGGGACTTTGTGCCTAGCTTAATGCCATCTGGACAATACAGGTTATTTTAAGCCTAGAACTTAGACTAAGATTGTCCTTGTCTCCTAGTGCCTCCATGCCATTTTGGTGTCTGGCACAGAAGTAAATATAGTATATCTGCAGGAAGTTAATATCATCCTAGGTCTAAAATTGTTTATATGAATGAAGCTTTAAATTTTATATCTAGTACACACTCAATGAAAACCAGGCACACAGGATATAAAATGCTATATCTGAGAGGCACAGAAACAATATACAATAGAAGCCAATTCAGAAAGATGTTAGATTTTGGAATGATCAGATACTAATCCATTACACATTGGGAAAAAAATAAGACAAGCCTGAAAATATCTCTGGGAAAAAGAGATTAAAAAGTCACATACTAGATTTGAAAAAGAACCAGAGAATTTCTAGTACTAAAAAAATCCAGTAACAAATATCAAATTCTATACTCAACTAAGTTTGATAACAGACTAGGCACAATGGAATAGAGAAAGTGAGCTACTTTGAGGTCAGAATCTTACCAAAGTATACAAATTTTCCAGAATCTTACCTGGAGTAATAAAAAAGAAAATACAGAGGAGGGAGTAAAATACATGAAATAGGAACATCTAATATTTGTTTAATCTGAGACTCAATAGGAAAAGAGAGAGAACAGAAGAATAGCAGTATTTGAAGAGTTAATGGATGAGATTTTTTTTCAAAAGAATGAAAAATATCATAAAACTCTACAATCCCAAAGAATCCTGAGCAGAATAAATAAAAAGAAATTCCAATTAGATACTACTTTGTGAAACTTCAGAAACCAAAAATTCAGGAAATATTAAGGACTGAGAGATAAAATGGAAGATGTCCTTTAAAGGAGTGAAAGACTTTAATTTCCAAAACCCAAAATTGTCTGCCCAAGATAATGGAATCACTAATGCACCACAGAAAATTGACTGTATTCCATTATTCTATAATTCACATTCAGAAAGTAAAAGACACAGAGAAAACCATGGTCATTTCTGTGCAAATAAATCTGATAATTGTGATGAACTTGGGAAATTTCTAGGAAAAAATATAAATTACTAAACCTATACCAATGCAATTACCAACATATTTACTCTTTTCCTTCTTTCCTTCCCTTTTTCCTTTCCTTCCCTTTCTTTTCCTTTTCTTCTTAGGCCTTCCTATACCTCTACTCTTTCATCTGGAATCATTTTCCCACTGAGAAATAGGCTATAATACTATTTTTTAGTAGCCGTTTTAGTACAAGAATTTCCAGTGACCAATTATTTTAAGTTTTTTGTAAAACTTTCTACATTTAGCCTACATTTTGAAGGATAATTTCATCGAATATAGCATTCCAGATTGGCAATTTTATTAGTGCATCTTCTTCATTTAAAGATGCAATAATAATATTTCCTCATCCCATTTTTTGTTGATGTTGAAAATATCATCAGTTTTATTCTTGCTCTTTTGCACTAAATGTATGTTTTAACCAGATACTCTTTTTTGGTAATTACTCATTTTTAGTGTAAATATTTGCTGTGGTATAACAGGGTGGTAGATTTGATTATTATTTATACTTACATCCCTTTGGTAAAATCAAATATCCATGACCTGCAGCACTTTTAGGCTTTTCAATGCCTCCCAGTATATGATTAGAAGGAACTTTCCCACCCAGGACTTCGGAAGCTACCGAAGATACTCTGACTTTCAAAATTAGCTTTTATGTGTTCTTAAATGGCCCTTAATTTTCCATTATCCCTCTACAGTGTGTCAATTTCAATTAGAAATAACTAGTCAACTTTGTAAGGATTCCTTGCTCAACCCCATCTTTTTGAATCATCATGACTCCAAGGGTGTTCCTCCTTTCAGTGTGCTTTCTAATGAGGTCGGCAGCTGGGCTGTATTCACCGTATCACTTACCATATCATTTTTATGGCAGTGGGTGAGCCAGTCTCAGTGCTCCATCACACCACCTGACTTCTTAGACCACACATGGTGCCACATTTTTAGGTCCTCTGAGAAACAGACAACCAGATTAAGTTATGCACAAGATTTACCTGTCAAATTCCTATCAAAGAAAAATGGAGAAAAGGGTGGAGCAAAACTATGTACTGGGGACATTCAGAACACACACACAGGTCTGCCATTAGTAAAAGTAAATGTGGAAGAAAGGTGAATTGTGTCCTAAGAGGCTCAGATTGAGGTGTAGAAGCTCAGTTTGTTTTGGCCAGGCTGATGAGGAGTTCTTAATGAAAGGTACCTCTTGGAGGAGTTCTACCTTTCACAGGTTGGGGCCTCCATTACTATCCCCACCATGCTCAAACACTGGCTGGGAGTAGCTTAGAGAGAAAATGGCAGCTGTGTAATGCAGTAGTGAATTTAGTCGAATGGCAGCAGGGGCTATCAGTGAACATTTTCTTCACAGCAGTAGACTGAAAGGTACATTTTCATGGCCACCACAACTGGACAATGCAGTAAATGCTAAAATAATGTAGCGATTCTATTCTGTTATGTCCTTTTCTCTATTGCTGATTTTATGTCTACTAGGTAATTAATATTTCTTAAATTCATACTGCAAACTCTGCCTTTCATACAGTGTGCATCAGTTGATATATCTCCTCAGCTCTTTTGGCTTCTGGAGGTTGATATTTTGGCCTGGGTTTCCTTGGGGTTCTTGTTGTGCCTGTTTAGTTTAACAGTCAGCCAAGGATTGGGGCTGAGTTTATTTTCATATTTTAAAACTCAGTACTTCTGCAGTTATCTTGCTTCTGATGTTCAGTTCTCCCCTAAATCTCCAGCTGACCTGTCATCTCAGAGCTCTGTGCTTAGACATCTTAAGCTACAAAAGTCTCAATTTGATGCTGCCTAAGATGCATTCAGGTTGGGAAACTGAATTCACTATAAAAGCAAAAATTCAAAAACTTCATCTGGTGCACTTTTGTCTTTCAGATGTAGAATCCTTGCTTTCTGGTTGATTGTTTGCAAAACTCCCAGGTGTTTCCTCTATGCATTCATATTTGGTAGTCAGCAGAGATTTGGGCAAAGTTAATGCTCAGCATTGGAGTTTTACCCTTTCTACAGTTCTCTTACCATCAAAGTCACACTCTCCACCCCAACTCATGCTAATTATCCAGCTTTTCTGATAGCACTGAACACTGATTACTGCAATTTGAGCCAATAAAGTTGACCTACTAAATACAATTCCCTGTCTTGAGTTTATTTTGGAGAGTACCAAAACTAAAACACCACTCTGTGGTTTAGTTACTAGTTTCTGGACTCCCTTCTTCCAAGAATTAATTGTAGGATAATCTCTTTCAGACTCTAACTTCAGGCCACATAAAATGATCAGTGTTGTTACACAAGAAAGTTCCAGCACTCATTGCTTCACTGTAAATCTCCCACTTTTAGTTCTGATGATTTGGTTTACTGATCTCATTTGTCTGTCAAATTGTTTTGACTTCACAGTTTTGACAAAATTACCCTGTATTTTGACTTATTTAATCATGTTTCTCAATGATTCTGTCTTTTTCATTAAGAAATCTCTATGAATAAATCTATCCATACAAACCTGCTTTCATAGTAAATCCTAGGATTTATTTCAACTCAATAGCTCAACTGAACCAATCAGCCCAATCTAGTTAAAAAGCAACAAAAAAACATTGTGGGATATCACCCTCTTCATGGCTCTAGAAGAAGCTCTCTCTTCTCTCAGCCTGGTGTAGATACTTAACTCTAATGCTAAGTCATCAGAAATTTAGTTTTAATTTTTAACAAAAAATGCACAAATCTTGTGAAAATAATTGTTAATGATTTTGAAATAACACTTGAACCACTTCCACAATATGAAAGTTAATTGAAAAAAAATTACTTGTTTAACATCATGCTTTTACTTTCATGTATTCCAAATTAAGTCTTTTCTCCTAATATTTCAATGATAAAATATTAAGATCCCGTATCACTGCTAATCTGTTTAGGAGCATTCCTGTGCAACTGCATTTAAAACCAAAAATGTCATAGTGATTAGGAGGAAAAAGAAGTAATATGTAATATATTTGGTAATTTTCAAGTAAACCTTAAACATTAAAAGAGATTAAATAGTTTATGATAAATTGGCAATGTTAAAACAGGGTGCTGCATAAAAATGAAATGAATGGTTATCTTACAAAAAGGAAGAGAATGTAGAGATTTAGAGAAACAGAAGTATTATTGCATCTTTCTTTAGTCATGTACAGTCTAATCTCTGTGGTAAAAAGTGACATTTTATGTGATATATAATTCTTTTTCTGGAAAATACTTGTAATACTTTGTAATCTTTTATTCTGATATAACTTAAAACTTACAGAAATATATGAATATAATTTAAAAATTGCCTGTCTGCCCTTTAACTATACTCAACAATAAATTCCATTTCCCCAGCTATTTGTCTTACTAACCTTCTGTCTCTATATGTCTAAGGATTAGAGTTTTCCTAACGATTTTAATGTTTTGCAGCTTTTCGTGTGTTTATCAGCAATACATACAGCTTATATGTAAAGCGTTTGTTCAAATATTTTACCCGGTATTTATTGTATTGTTTGTTTTCTTATTATTGAGTTTTGAGATATCTTTATATACCATTGATACAAGTCCTTTAACAAATAAGTGTTCTGCAAATATTTTCTTCCAGTCTCTTTCTTGTCTTTTCATTTTTCCATCAGTGTCTTTGAAGGAACATAATTTTTTTTATTCTAATGATATATGGTGTTTGAGGTATAATATCTTAGAAATCTGCCTAACTTAAAAACATGAAGATTTTTTTCCTATGTTTTCTTGTATAAGTTTCACAAATAATTCATTTGAATGCTTTACTTTTTATAATGAATTTGCTGCATATCATGAAAAAATAAAGGCAGAATTTCTCCAATATACAATTTGACTAACAGTGTTCTAATGACAGTGACATTTATTTCAAAAATTGTATACCATGAATTTTAAGAAGTTAATATATGTAAAACTTTTAGAGTGGAGCTTGATTCATAATTGACATAAAGTAGCATGCTATGCAATTAAATGTGTTAATACAGTTAAACTGTTTTAATAAAAGTGTGATACACAGTAAGCTTATAATTAAAAAGATACTAATAAAACTGTAAACATATAGCAACATGTAATAGTCATCATAAAGAATTTTAAATATTATTATTCTTTCATATTTGTGCTATCAGGGTGATACTTGCATTTATAAATCTTTTAACAAATGAAAAGCTTAGAGAAGAAAATTATTGATCGACTTATTAATATAAACAGTAAAATCATTGGTATTATAGAAAATTAGCAAATTCCTGATTAAAAATTATTTAAAAAAATCTATGTAAAGAGCACTCTAACATTCTGTCTTGTATATTTTCAGTTGATTAAAATACATTTTCTATACTTCCCATCTTGCTTTTATTTAATAGTTGATTACACTTTGCTAAAAAAATGCACTCATAAGGATGAGTCACCTGAGACTTTGAATAATGGAATAACTACTGTATTAAAGTGAAGCTGAAATTGTCTTAAGCTAGAAAGCAATTGACAGCTTTATAGACTTGATATCTAAATTGCCAGTATTTTTTGTTACACATTCATTACATTCATATTGAAGTAACAATATTAAAAATAAGAAATGTACTTAGCAGTTAAATTTTTGAGATGATTTCCAAAAGTAACTTTTTAAATTAGGTGTTTTAAACTCTGGAAGCCTAGTGTAGCTTTCTGCTTATGTGGCCAAATGATCAATTAATTCACTCACTGTAACACTTTCAAAGTGGATGTGGGCATGTCATATTAAAAACATAGATTTTGAAGTATTCCCTAGTAGGTGTGAATGCAAAATCTACCACCACTGACACAAATTTGGAATAAGTATTTTCATTATATATTTGATTTTCAATTATATTCTGTTATATTTCTCTATTTTACCTCTTAAAAATTACTTACTATTAAAGAATTCTCATGATGAATCATAAATACCCATATACAGGAGTCACACAATCAGTACTTAACGAGGAAATGGTGTACAATCAAAATGTCTTTCTGTTTTATATGCACACACACACATAAACACACACACATAAACTTAATGACTGATCCCTCTTCACATAGCTCTATAGAAAACTGTCTTGTAGGCCAAGGATTTTTTTAATGTATGTCTTTTTTTAACAAAAAATGTGACATATTATTTTGGATCTTAGATCAGAAAAAAAAAATTAGAAAAATGTGAAAAGTATCCTTTTTTAAAATTGTAGTATAGTTAGTTTACAATGTGTCAGTTTCTGGTGTATGGCATAATTTTTCAGTTATGCATACACATATATATATTAATTTTCATATTCTTTTTCATTACTGGTTACTATAAGATACTGAATATATTTCCCTGTGCTATGGAGATGAAACTTATTGTTTTATCTATTTTATATACAGTATTTAAGTCTCCTGTCTCCTGTGTTTAAAATATACTCATTGCAGTACTTACAGTATAGTGCATGTTATATATATAAATATATTATATATACATATGCTAATATTGGTGAGAAAGAAGGAGAAAGAAAAGAGGAAGAAATAAACTATAAATTAAGTAAACATGATACAATATTTGGGAAATCTATGTGTAATTGTTATTCAGGAAGTACTTTTATAACTTTTTAAAAATATGAATTTTTCACAATAAAATATTTGGTAATTGGTACAACTTCAGTGCTATATTTTTAAAGAATAATATAAATATTTCATAAAATTGTTCATGTTTCTATAAATTAAATGATAATGATCATATATAATTTCTCATGAAATTCTGCAGCAATGAAGGAACCAAATCAATATACTTGCAAATAAAAAGTGACATGTATTACCCATATTCAATGAAAATTTCAAGCAATTAAATAGCCTTTTTATAATGTTCATATGCTCAGTCCCCTATCATTTTATCTATCTCTAGTGTTAGCTGATTTTAGATTTATGTATTTTTTGATGTGCTCACCCTATACCAAATGTTCTCTGACAAATTATTTACAAATGTCAATGCTCTATGTTAAATCAGGTGATGTTTTAATTTAAGTCATACTTACTTCTCATTTATTTTCCCTTGTGTCTCTTCATAGTTACTGCAAAGATGAGTTTAAAGTTTTAAATTTAAAAAAAAAACAGCAAACTATGAGATATTGATTAAACTAGTGAAGTGGTCTGTTGATAGCACATCATCCATAATTAGCTACATTAATTTAATTCACTCAGAATTTTCCTATTTATGTTTTTCTATGCTTGTTTACATAGGACAATTTAGTAAAAAAATAAAAAGTCTTATATAGTCATGCATAGAAGAATCTTGGAATCTAAAGTTAACTGAGACTTAATACTTGATTTGTACCTCAGTCCATGACAACATTTGATATAGGGAAAAGGGATGATTTTGTTGTAAAAGAAGGGAAACTATTAGTATAAATTTTACTGTTTTATTATGTAAGAGATTAATATAATCTGCTGCATTTTCCCTGGTAGATTCACCTATCCTTCAAAAGCCTAACATAAGACCAATAAATACTCTTGGGAGAAATCAGCCATTGATACCATAACACTCAGGAAGAACTTCTTTCTCTGGAATCTTACTTTATTGTTCTGTCCATAGCTCTCAAATGTAATTAAAATAATTATTTTTGTAATTTACCTGTATTTCTGAGTGGCAACAGGATCACTGTCTCGCTTCTGCTTATTATATTTTTTTCCAGGGATACAATCCAATTACATTTAATGTTTGTTTGAGGTTAAATCTATCAATTATGTTTTTCCCCCATTTGACATCCTTGTTATTTATTTATTAATCATTCTATTCTGTTCTTTTGTTGAATTTTATCCAATCCCACTATTTAGTATTTATGAGGGCTTTTTTTAATCATTATTTTAGTGTTTGAACAAAAACAACAACAACAAAAAAACACTTGCTACATTTTGATGGAAGGCAAATATACATTTCCCAGAAAACACAAAGACCTTGGAACACTTCACATACAACACCGCTCTGACTTACATGCCATTTTATGTATGTTTTAATTGTTTCTACATGTTAACTGCTACTTTACAATATTCATTTACATTTATGCAAACATGTGGCTCATTTTGCTCCTGAAGAATTATCTTTTTCTGTACTCTCCTCCTATTTCATCACATTTTACTCCAAACTATCTTGCCCTTATTAATATCACACATGATCATGGACTCATTGGACAGATTGCTTGTACCCAGCTTCTAATTATTCATTAGCCATTTGACCTTTCATAATATACTCAGAGTAACTATACCATAATTTTCTCATCTGTCTTGTGAGTCTTTATAATAATGGTATGTACTTCTTATCTCATTCTAAGAATTAAATTTGTTAATTATATTTAATGCACTTTAAAATGCATCATATTAAGTCTTACGCTTGTGTTATCTATTTTTATCACCTCCTAATGAAGCAATGCCTGCTAAGGACAATAGTATTTAACAAGACACTATTTATCAATCTTCATCTTCTTGGCAGCACTTATCATTATGGCTGCTGCATCATTTTTAATACATGTGTTTTTAAAGTTTTTCTGACCCACTTTCTCTTCCTCTTTGGTTGCTACTGGCATATTTCCTTTATAGAATCATTGTTTTCTTCCCCAACATTGATTAAATTCCTAAAGTTTCTGTCTTTGTCTCTCTTCTCAAATATTGCCTAAGAAATATATTTGCCTAAGGAATTACATTTATTCACACATGTTTAATTACCACCTGCATATAAATAATTAACTAGTTTATTTATATTTCCCAGATACTTCACTCTATTCCAAACACACATATATCAAATGCCTACATATCTTCTTTGAAATCTCAAAAACAAATCAAGCATCAGTGTCCTCTTCCCACACAAATAAACTTTCCTTCCAGATATCTGAGCAACGGCATGATTAACAATTCACTTATGTGATACTAACAATTTTATGACATTTTAACTTACCATCACTTTCCATATCTAACTTATCACCACATCCTCTCAATAGAAACTTCTGAATATGTGTCAGATAATGCAGGTTTCTCTGTATCCTGAACACTTCTCTACCCAACAGAAATTTATATTCCCCACACCAAAATTTAGCAATAGCCTCTATATTAATTACTGTCCTTCTGAACCACATCAATCTAATGTCCACACAGAAGTCAAAGTTATTAATTTAAATATATACATAACTGCTATATTTTAACATTTTAAATTATTTACTATTGTTTCCTAGAGAATAAAGGAACTTTAACATGCCTTTATATTCTGTTACCTACCTCTACCCCTCTTCACAATGCAACAAACACACCTCTTCGTTCTCATCATTTCAACTTAATATTAAACACATAAATCCTACAGGGCACCATGCTCATCCTATCCTAGAGTCGTTACACATCTTACTCTTCTCTGTGGGGAAATTTCTTCTTTTTGCCAGGATTGAGCCCACAGATATTTAAGATTCAAACTATTTTATTTCATTAGGTAAATCTTTCCATACACACTTGACTATGTCAAATTATCTTACTGTAAAATTTTTTCTTACCATGTATCTATATGCAGCACTTATCAGAGTTTGAAGTGTGAATTGATTTGTATGGCTATGTATTTTCATATCTTTCTGTGTACTTCATGCAGGCAAGAAAGACATCTGTTTTGCTCATCTTTGGTTCTTCACTACCTTCTATTAAATAAGGCTGATGATGTTTATTAGATACTGAATATGTATTCTGAGGTGAATTTAATGGTTTAGATTGGGATTCATCTAGCTATGAGTGAAAGAGAAGACAAGGGTTGAATATATCACCACAGAGAAGAAGACAAAGAACATACTGACTTTTAATAAACTACTGGAAAATGATGGCCCCACAAAGGATATCTGATAAGGAATGACAAAGAAAGAAAATGTAAAAAGATACAGTGATTACATCAATAAAGTAGGACATTTTTAATAATTAATAAATAAGATATGCAGTGGTCCTAAGAAATCAATAGAAGTACATAACACTTTCAACAGAATTAGCAATAAAAAATTGACTATCTTAATTAGAGTGTTATGCAATGTTACTGTATAGATAACATTATATGAATTTTATTTAGTAGGAGATAATAAGGGAAATGTAGGCTCCTATTTAAGAATGTGATCTGTGAGGAGACATCATACAAAAGCTAAATGAAGATAAGAATTTTACTAGTGCTATCTGAGATGTTCTATTTTCATATTAAATAAAACAAAGATAACTACAGATGAGATTGAAGTTAAAGAAGAAGAGTGAGTGATTCAGGAAGCCAAGATCTTGAAATCTAAACACAATTAAGGAACCCATGTGAAAACAAAAACAGGTACTTTTTAAACAAAAACAAAAACAATAAAAATTATATGACAAGAGAAGGGGGTCACTGAAAATTAAGATGGATAAATATATTAAGAAAAGGAATTTTTAAAATTTTGCTTAATGGTATTGGTTTTCTGCAAATTAGTGAGCAATTTTCTCTGCTGATAATGAAAACAGAATGAGATGAGAATGAAGCTGAAATTTTAAGATTAAGTAAAAAATTTGGATTAGCAAATGAGGGAGAATTTTAGCAGAAGTTAAACAGTCATGCAAAATTTTAACTGAGTACTGAGAACTCGAAGTAAAAAGACATCAATTTGCAGCATCATATATCTATCTATCTATACACACACACACACACATACACAGATCTATGTATATATAAACATTTTCCAGTTTTATGTATTTATGAGTGTATTATTTTATTTATATATTGGTTTATTGTTGATTTGTACTTTTTTGTAGTTATACTGAGAATAGTGTTTATAAGAAACAGAAAGGCTCATATTTCAATTAACCCAAAGCCAGTGTTTTACAGCAGGGAAAGTAAGTCTTCAGTGGTAAAATGGAGAAAGAACAATACAACATGAGTGGAATAAAAGTTAAAGAAAGTGGTTGTGTGGTTAATTTGTTAGGTGTGCAGGCCATGGCCTCCATTACCTCTCTTCCAGCTCAGATTCATCTTTTTATTCAATATCTTCATTAATTCCCCCTGTCTCATTTTTCTTTATTGTTCACTATATCATCCCCACTAAAGAGAAGAGAACAAGATAAAGAGAGAGAGAAACAAAGAGAGTGAAAGAGAGTAGACAGAGAGGAAGAGATAGAGACAGGGAAAGAGTAAGAAAGAGAGATGGATAATTGTGAGAAAATGTAAAGCATTAAATACCAGAAATTTTCATATGCTGAATGTTTAACATGTTAAGTAATTAAAAGCTAAGTCTTGACTTCAAGTGCAACTGTGATCATAAAGCCCAGTATTGAGAAAATATGGGGACAATAACCAGGAATGCACACCCTGAAATAATGCAGCTATAAAGTTGGTCAAGATGGTATAAAACAGTTACAGTAAACTAACAGAAGTGAGATTTTACAATCATCTAAAATTATAAAGTATTTTAAGTACCATATCATATTCTGGGGCTACCTCTGTGAAAAAGACAAAAATTTCTTCAGTTACTGGCTTTTATTTCCTCTTTAGAATTGTATACAATCTGTAAAAGGAATTAGACAAGGATATGCATATTGAAATATTTGAAGCATTTCTATGATGCACTTTTCTATGGAAAAGAAGAGATTACTGAGAATGATAGTCTCTGAAAATTATTACTCAAAATAAATCTTAGTAGGTAAACAGGAAAGAAAAAAATGAATGATAAAAGAAGGAAATAGGGAAAGAAAGGAAGAGAAAAGAGAGAATTTTACAATCTCAGAAAAAAATAGAGGAGGACAATAGAGAGGATACATAATTACAATTGATATATGTAAAACACCCATTTTGCATTCAGTTATTTATAAATGAGAAGAAGTGGTATGTATATAGTATATGCCACCTCTTAACAAATTTTTAATATTCAATGTGAGCTAGCTGGGGATTGGTAGTGGAGGTGTCTGACTAAACCTGAAACTGAGAAAGACCCTGTAGGGCCTTTCAGGAGACAGACACTGTCCCCCTGCTCCCACAGTCCCCTGACTCTTGTTTATGGAAAAGCTTTAGCCTCCTAAGCCTTCCCTGAGTTCCAAAGAACAAATTTAAGCAGAGTAGTGAGAAAATGCAGAAACAAAGGAAAACAGCCAAGTAAGACAAGATAATAATAGTTTAGCCATAAAACAAAGTCAAAGACTTTTCAGTTTTTTGGGATTCTGGTCTATCCCATCATATTGATATCCTCCACACTACTTTTTAAGTGTTAGCTACTCTGCTGTAGAAGTTAACTCTATGGGTTGATCACTGGAGAGAATTAATAATCAAAAGCTTGCCTTTTATCATTATGATAAAGGGTTACTCAGCACTGATTTTTCTAAAAAAATTATACTGTTGATTAACCTTCTTCCTTTTAAAATCTCAACTGTTGGTTGTTTGGTGTTTTGCTTGTTTTGTTTTAAGTTGATTTTCTTATTGTTTATATTAGTGAAGTTTGGTTAGTTGGTCAGTTTGGATTATACAGATGAAAATTAAACAAAAGTTAAAAAAATTTAAGATTTTGACATTTAAAAAATATAAAAATGAATGCAGATGGAGTGAATGTTCTACAAATCTCAATAAGAAAGCTTCAAAAGTAAATACTATTCATTTCATTAAATTAATTCTGTCACACCAATCTGATTATATATATTATTACTATGGAGCATCTATGAGTTGTCCAAATCTATCTTTTTGTTATGTCATATTTCTTTATATAGAGAATAGCTGATGTCATGATTGTATGGGGAACTTTTTCAGGAACAAGCTTTGTTGCATCAGATAACTAGACTTAATACTCAAGAGAGATAAGAATAAGAAAAGAACTATGAAGTAGAAAATGAAATAGCTAATCATTGCCCAAAGGTGACAAAAACAGACAGGAGAATTATTGTTAAAATAAATAAAAAATTTGATGCAGCTCATTAACTGCATGGCAACCTGTTAATCAGAGGCAGCATAAATGTATTGGTTAAGAAAGAGACACTAAGTAATATACCAGCAATGCTTGTAAAGTAGTATGCAATATGTGTGTAGTTTTCTGGATAGATACAAAGCAAGTGATGGACATGACCATTTAATTATAATGTTTTCTTTACAGCAGTTGAGATACCAAGTAATACCACTCATACTTACTGTGAAGTAATTGGCTTAGTTCAGTGTCACTGCAAAGTATTTTACTGGATTCATATTATAGTGCCTTAATGAATGAAATACTGATAATCAGGAAAATTGAATGCTACTTTTTTCAAGTTGGCAATAATTAATGCATAACCAACAAGAATAAAACTGTAAGTCACATTTTTGTAGTAATTAAAAATAGTCTATATTGACATGAGAGGTAATTTCTATACGAGTTATTTGCATTATACACACATGCGCAATTTTCTTCTGTAACTCTTTAATAAAATAAGGAACAAATATAAACGGAATATTTTCCCTGATCTAGAGAAATCAATAGGCATAAAACAGTCATACTTGCAAGGGCATTTCCATCTAATTGTATAAGCAAGATATAAGCCAATATTATTTTTAGTTAAAAGGAATATATGACTCTAGGAAATGGTGTAAGAAATACCACAGCACAGTAAGCATATAGTTTGTCACTGATGAATTACAATGATTTTTTTGTATGCAACCTTTAAATGACAGGTTTGGCCACTGGTGGAGATGTATTTGGAAGATTTAATGGAACAAGTGGGATTTGTCTGCAAAAAGCTCAAAAGACAGAAGAGTTCACATTGTGTTTCAAGTTTTTAAATAAATCAACTGTTTAGTGTTTAAGGAAGTAGTGAGCGATGAAATCAGACATTTGGTTCATGGTTTTCCTTTGTGTAGCACGTTAATCACTTTATAGACTTTATAACATATCTTCCCAGATACTTTTTTTGGATCCTACACTGTTTCAACACTCAGCTATGGCAGCATTATATTCTTTTTCCCTAAAATATCCTGCTCAATATAATATGCTGTAAAGAAAATCAAAGTCAACTATAGATTAATTTATTCATTAATTTGATATTTATGAGTTCTCATTTTGATAGATACTATAAGTATACCAATAGTATGACTTCATAAACTGGAAGTGTGCACGTTAGAGTGGGAACACAAGGGATTAATATATCAACTCTGAATCAATGAAGGTTTCAGAGATGTGCTGCCCCATGATTTGAGCCTTGAAAGATAAGTATATATTTACCAAGCAAGAGAAATCATAGGGATATACTGAAGCATTAGTCAGTGACTAAAAATGGAAAGAGAATTAGAAGGTGTCCAAAGATAACTGCATTATTTTGAGACTAGGGGAACACAGTGTCACTGAGCAAAAGTAAAAAATTGAAAATATATGTTAATGAAATACAATATTAAAATTCAACTTTCACAACTTAGTATAATTTACAGATAACTAAAAATATATTTTTATGTCAAAACTGGTCTTTGAAATATTGCCAACCACTTATAATAAAGAAAAAACTTTGCATGAAGAAACATATGTGATCTCAGATACAATGCTGAGTAAAAGTAAGATATAAAAAGGACATCTGCTACTTGATTTTATTTATATGAAATTCAAAAAAGAAGGAAACCTGATCTATGGTGTTACTGATAAAAATAAAGATTACCATGTAGGTAATGGCTGGAAGGGGACTTGAGATCTTCTGTGATACTAAAAATTAATTTCTCTTAGGTTACATATATATTACAAATTCAACAAGCTGTACACCTAAAATTTGGGTACATAGTGTTTGTAATTTATAATGCAATTAACTTAATTGTCAAGAATGAAAAATTAACTTGGATAAATCTATATGTTTCCACATTGAACTTTTCAATTTCCAAAAGAGCATCAAATTTTAATTCATACTATATTGAATCCAAGGATCGTATTTACACAGAATTGACATATTTTACAATATTGGGAGAATCAACATTTAAAAATATACAATAAAGTATAATGAGTTTTCTAATCAATGCATGATATATTCATCTATTTATTTATATTTTCTTTTACTATGCTAAATAACCATCTGATACTTTCTATCTAGAAATCTTGCACATTTTTATTATTATTTATAAGTATTTTTATGTTTTTTGATATCATAAAAGGCACTTTTTCTCAAAAGCTTACATTCTAATTGCCTATTGTTGGATATCAGTAAAATTCAGTTTTATATTTATCTTCTGAGTTATAAATTTAATTATTTTATTATTGAATATTATACATATAAAATCACACCTTTTATAAACACAAATTATTTATTTATGTTACTTAAACTTTTTATTTTACTTTACTTTATTGGCAATGTAGTTCATCCCAGCGTTACACTGAGGTGGCAATATTGTAAATGCTTTTCTTGTTTCCATTTCCAGTGGAAAATTGAAGCATTGGACCATTAATCATTACACATGTTGTAGAGTTTTCTAAATGTGCTTTATTAGATTAAGAAACTTCTTTTCATTTTATAGTTTGCTAAGAGTTTTATGTCATTTTTTTTCTGAATCTATTTAATAATTATAAGACTGGTATTGACTGCATTGTTTTTTCAAAAGTCAAAGTAATCTACACTTCTGGATAAATTCAGTTGGTCATGCAGACTAATATATATATATATATATATATATGTATATATTAGACTATTATTAGGTAAAAATAAATTTAGAATGGTTAAGTCTTCCACATGGAGTGATCCTTTTATCATTATGAAACATCCATCTTTACCTTTCATCTTTTTTGCTTTACAGTCTACTTTTCTCTGGTGTAAAACAAAGTTACAGCAGCTTTCTTTACCTAGTGTTTATATGGTATATATTTTGTTCTTTCACTTGTAAAATTTTGTATCATTATTTTTAATTCATGTCTTTTTTTGAGGAGTATGAAGTTTTTCTTTCCCCCTCCTTGTCTCAAGTACTGATATCTTACTAGAATTATTTGGTCTCTTTTACAATACAATGTAATTGCTGATGTATTTGGATTTATAAATCATCTTGTCATTTATGTTCTATTTGTTCTACTGTTTTCTATTTCTATACCTCTCTTTTTTTCAGTCATCTATTAAATTAATCATGTTTGTATTATTTTACACATACTTCATAAACTTGTTAATTCTACATGATTTTGCTATTATTTTAGTGATTACCCTCAGGATTTCTACATGCATTCTTGTCATATTCTGATTAAAATTATTTTCCCACCTACTGGTCAATGCAAGAAATTGAAAGGTTACCTCTTATTTACTTCTTTCTCTGATATTGCTGCTTCATATTTTATTCCTATGTATATTTAAATTCTTCAAGATATTATGACTATTGGTTTAGACTCTCTATATAAATTTAATCCTATATTTTATCTTTGTATTTCTATTTATTTCTTCTTGTATAAACATGGAGTAATTTTCATTTGACCTAAAGCAACTGCTTTTATTATTTTCATTGTAAAGTTATGCTAGTGACACATTTTCTTACTTTTTTTCTGAAAATATGTTTATGTCCCCCTTTTATTTGAAGGCAAATTTTGCTGGATTTAGAGTTTTATGTTGGAAATTTTTAGCATTTTGATGACATAATTTGATAGATTTCTATTATTTCTGGCTTTTGTTTTTACTAGTAGATAAACTACAACCTTTACATTGCTTTTTGGTTTCTAGCTAATTTTAACAATTTTGCTTATTCTGATATTTCATCAATTTTCATAAAAAATATCAGAGATATTTCCTTTAAACTTGGTTCACTTGGTAAGGCTTCAAGAATCTAGTTAAAATGTCTTTTGTCAATTTTGGAAAATTCTTACCATTAGTTTTGAAAATATTGTCTCCCTATTTTCCTGTCTCCTTTGCAGCTTCCAGTTACATTTGTAAAACATTTCAACAAATCATATATGTCTGGTATCCTCCTTTCTATGAATTGAATTGGGTCCCCTCAAGTCATACATTGAAACCCTAACCTTCAATGTGATGAACTTTTCAGGTTGAGCCACCGAGAGGTAACTGAAGTTAGATAAGGCCATGATGGTGGGGCCCTCATGAAATAATTGGTGTCCTTCTAAGACGACACCAGAGAGCTTGTTCCTCTCTCTCTCTCTCCTACATGTAAGGGCCAGAAGGCCAGGAAGTGTCCATTTGCAAGTCAAGAAGAGAGCTCACCGGGGAACCAAATCATTCAGCTCCTTAATCTCAGACTTTTCATCCTCCACAACTATGAAAAATAAAGTCTTGTTGTTTAAGATTCCCTGTTTATGGTATTTTGTTATGGCAGCCTCAGCTGAAAAACTGATTTTTAAAAAATTGTTATTGCCTTTCTTCCTCAATGCTATTGTGTGACTATCTTCTTCTGGCTTATTTTCTATTTTATGAATTATTTCTTATAATTTGATATAAGTACCGTTAAACCTATTTTGACTTTTTAATTTTGTTTATAGATTTTTCATTTTCACAATGCACTTTAATTCATTTTTAAGGTTTCAAGTTCTCATGTGAACCTTTCTACTATTATTTAAATTCCTGAAAACAGTAATCCTTTACATTAAAGCCCAAATCTTATTCATAATCTCCTCTGTATCACATTCTACTGCCTTATTTTCTTGAATTGTTATCAATGTTTTATCTTTCTGAAAATCTCATTATTTATTGAATTCTGGATATACTATTTTCTAAAAAAAACTGTAGGCATAACTTATGTCTCTATCAAGGTTATCTTCTTCCAGAAAGAAGTTAACATTGTCTTTGGAAGGAAGTTATATTATGACTAGATCATCTTAAACCAGTTTGGATTGAGTTCTCATTTGAGTTTGGTTTTTTGGTAGGTGAGGACTTATCTACTTTTGGTTCATGCTGACTGCTATGACATATGCTTTAGAAGCATCCCAAAGAAGAGACTGGGATGCTTAACCAGGCCCCTCCTAATTGATTGAGTTTGTCCTGTCCAATTTCACTGCTGTCCACGTGACTCAGGATAACTCATCTTTAATTTATAAGATTCTCATTAATAGCTTTCTTCTCAGAGTCCTATGATTTCAGTTTTAGCTTTTTGGATTGGTCATTGCCTCAAGAGCAATACCAATACCAAAAATGAAGCTCATCTCCCTGGGTTTTTATCCCTCTGGGATCTTGATTAAGACTCCAATTCTTTGGTAACTTTGAAGAACATTTTGTTTCATACAATTTAGTCCACAAAAGCTAGAAGTGGAATTCTTCTCTATCATGATAATGGAAAAAGTATTACTCTTTCTGAAATTGTCCTAATATAGCAGAGATGGATATTTAAATATATGAAAAAATAAAATGAACATAACGTATGATGTTTTTTTCTCATTTGCAGATCAAAAAAAGGTCTAATATTAGATTGCTATGTATGATATAAAAAACATAACACAGGAGTAATAATAATAAAACATGCAATGGAATATTAATTGCCAGGTGTCTAGGTTTTTACACTTTTGTTATTGCCTGGATCTGGAATATGTGTCTCTTTAAACATTCTGTACTGTGGATATCTCCATATTTCCAAGATTATCTTAAATGTCATCATGTTCTGTGTTTCCTACAATATCCACTTATGGAAAGTTAACTCTTCTACATGTGTTCCCAAAGAAATTTTTGGCGCATGCCTCTAATATTGCTTTCATCACATTGGATCAGAGCTATCTCACTGTAGTCCCCCTTTTCTGCTAGATTATGATTCCTCTAGAATAAGAATGGTATCTCATCCATCAAAATAGCACAGATATCTATCATAGTGAAAACAAAATCAAGTGCTACCTATAATCACTGATTCTTAATGCAAGATACTCAGACAACAGTCAAAAAGTCCATAGATAGAGAACAGTAAGCCCATAATCTTTGATGGAAAAATAATTACATTTTATTTTACTAAAGTCTAAGTAAAATATAGTATTTTATTTGGCTATAAATTTAGGTAACAAACCATAGTAGTATGAGCAGTATCTATGACTTCTATTACCAAAGAAATCCAAGATAGTTTCATAGCAAATTATAATTTTTCTGGAGATCTTGAACTATGATTTAAGGTCTCTGATTTGCAATAATGGTAATTATTAATAAATCACTAGATATTTTATTTGCTATAGTACTAAAAAAGGTATAGATGATAGACTGATCAATCAATAGAGAGATACACAGAGAGACAGAGGACTATTTCAATATAATGTTTGTAATTCTATCTAATTCATTGTAGGTTTTTAAAAACATTATTCTGAGAAAATGGCCCACAGATTTCACATGAATGACAAGAGTCCACGGAAAAAAATATTTCAGCACTCCTCAGAAACATTTTTGTTTGAAAAAGACTATCAGAAATACATCATTAGTGTCAGAAAATAATTTGCTTTCTTTTATACTAAAAGTTAAATTTTGTCAAAAGCTTTTAAAATTCTATTTTAGTATAGCTAACTTATTTTAGAAAAATTAAAATTAACTTTGGAATCCCAATGTTAGAGCAGGCAGATAGCTAGATATGAGCAGAGAAAGGAGGACATGGGCCAAATGGCAGGAATTGGGCAAAAAAGGAGAGGGGCACAGGGCCAAATGCAGGAAACTGTATACCATGTATACAACAGGGATCCCTGGGCAGGCAAAGAAAACAGGAACCTCTACACTGATATGTAATCACACATTTTAGGGTAACAAGTGGCCTGGAGGTTGACAAAGAAAAGTGGGGAAAGGTAGGAATCTCTAGTGTCCAAATGTAATATTTGCTCATTATGCCTTCATTACAATAAAATTGGCCTTGCAGATTAGAAGTACCCATCATGCACCAATGCCATGACACCTCCAATCCAGACTAAATAAGGACAAAAATCCTTTCTTCCCTTGGGAAGGTGGAGCTGGGATGGAAATTAGGGAATATGGCCCCAAACCCTTCCCTCCCTAACGAATATTCCACCTATTCATTTTTACATTCTATGTAACCAACTTGCCAAAGAAACTCAGCGCAGCTGCTCACCTGAGCCTGCTCACCCTCCCCTTGAGAGTGTACTATCTATCCCTTAATAAATCTCCACTTTACTTTCTTAACCTCCTTGTCTCATCTCTGAATTCTTTCTGTGACAAGAGACAAGAACCTAATCACCAGCAACACCAAATAATTTGTGCTTTGAAAAAAGAGAATTTAGGCAATGGCATTCATTTTTTAAAGCATGATATAATTATCAAAATGACAACTTTAAGCAGAGAAAGTCCTAGAAAATTTCATGTGTGTATTAATTTATTTTTGTTTGCCTAATTTCCAAGAAAGCTTTTCTCTCTCATACTATATACTACTTTTCAAAATAGTAGAAAAGTGTAAGTCACATACCAGACAGCTCTCATGCACGCTCTCTCTCTCTTTCCCTCTGAGATGTAAAAAGCTTGGTCAAACATTGGACTATTCTTCAGATTTTAAGGCCATAATTCAAGAAAATATTAACTACACTAACAATTATAAGAAATTATATTCAATTAAACTGTGAACTGAAAAAAAACAGATGATTTACTTAGAACATAATGATGAACCTATTTTCTTAATCTATTTGTGTTTTCCGATTAGATAACAACGCAAATGTAAAAACCTGCATACAAATAGCATTATTTACATGTAAAGTTAAAATCCTTACTCATTATTTATTTGATAAAAGTATAAATACATTCTCATTTCAATAACAATACTTACACAAATTTCAACGTTTCACTTAAAATATAAATAAAATTGTGACTTAAAAATAAAACACTGAATTACACATATTTTAACCAGACCACAATCCAGTGCATTTTAAAATTAAGTTACACAGAAAGTATAATCTGAAAATGATCAATAAAAAAGCTTACTTCAGAATGAAATTTTTTTCAACTTTAATATACCAATTTTTTTTAAAAAAAAGGAAAGAAAAAAAGACAGAAAAGAAAGGGGTGGGGAGAAGGAAGGAGGGAAAGGAGGAAGGGAGGTAGGAAAGGAAGCAAAAGCAAAAAATCAGGAGTAGAATAGAAAAAACATAACTACTTTTTAAATTATTTACAGTATATAATAATTTTACAATCTTGAATTTCAGTGCTCAAAAGTCTGTATCTGTCCTTTACTATAAGACAACCTTTACTGCAGAACAGAGCCATTTTCCAGAATCAATTTTCATTTATTAGTGGGTTAATAAAGGAGCTTTTTAGCATTTTCTGTACCTTGGAGGTATTCCTAAGAACTGAGACATAGTGCATGCCTTAAAATGATGATGAAAAACTTAACTAAGTCAAAGAAGACAAGAAATCAGATTTACATGTAAAAAATATTTCCCAAAGAAATTAGGGCTTCAATGCATGCTATGCTCATATGTAAAGCAAAAGGCTGAATTTTTGCATGGGAAGTACTTCTTTTCTATTATAGTACCTTATCTACAAATTGGATATGGTCATGTGTCATATAAATTTTGAATAAGAAGTTAGGATGTCAATTTTATCAAAGTTCCATCTGATTATAATGCAGAATAGTTTTAAGCAGAGGCCTTTGTGGGCCTGCTTCCACTATTACAGATACTGGTAAATTACAAGCTTATTGGCTGCCGAACCCATAAGTTATACAGTAGTCACTTCTATAGCAGAAGCACCAGAATAAAAATTAGATTTCACAACTTGAGCTTTTTTTGTTTTGGTATATCAAGTTTATTACATTGTGTGATGAAATTCATGAAGAATTAAGTCTAATCTATTTGGTAAATAATTGTTAAAGGCTAAAAAAAAAAAAATCACCAATCTCCTGACAGATAAGTTTGCCTATGCAACATATTCATAACTACTCCCTAACAAGCACACCCAAATCCATTGCTGTCTTCCACCAGTAAGTGGAAATCCTTCGGGCTGAGCTGGGGGCCTGAAGAGGGTTTATCTTCCCAAAGAATAAAAAGAAAAGATTAAGAATAAAGACAATTTAATTCTTTCAAATCTATTCTGGCCAGAATTGTGCATATAAGACCAAGAGATACTGAAGGCTCCAACAATATGAGAATAAAGCTGTATGCTAATGACTGAAGGACCTAGTTCCTTGACAGCAAGCAATGTTAAGCTGCAATACCTAACACATCCAAACTCTCTTATATCTTAATTTCTTGTCATGTAATATAAATAAATCAGTGATCTGCCTTTGGTTATGCTAAGTGGAGTATATTTTTAAAACATGCTTTAGAAACCCATTTATTATACTATCACATACTAGATCTTCATATCATCCTTCATGGAAAGCTTTTGAATTTCATAATCATACAAATCACAATTCCTGGAATACTGAAAAATTATATTTACTATAATCAAGCTATTTTTAAGTCCAAATCATATAACAACAATGCTAATAATAAATACTTCCAATGAAAATTCATATAAAATTTTAACATTACTTCTTGCCATTTTAAATGTCAGCAGTACCCATTAATATACTGGCAACTTTTATAAATAAAAATATTTCCAATTCATATACATTGTCATTTATTTCTTTGATTATACCATTACCTCATTATCATTATACACAATTTATTATTTTATAACAAGCTTTATAAATATTAGAAATTCAAGTATCTAAGACATATATGCTTTTTAAAGTATCTATTTAAGAAAAAAATCTTTTTTTTAACATTCTCAAAATATAAAAATGCATTCAATTAAATGCATGGTATTTCATGAAATTTTCAGTTAATTTAAAGACTGACCAGTAGTTACAGATGACTACTATTCTTCATTTTGCTCCTAGACACTTTAATCAACCTGCAGGCATGTTAGGATCAATCAATTGCAGCAGTTGTGTTCATTCATCTTTGTCCTGCCATTCATTCCATGGCAGCAAGAAGCACACTGTGTAATTGAATTTGGTTGAAATCTAATATAAGGGCAAACTGTGACACAACAGCTGTAGTCAGTTTGATTCAAAAATCTGAGCACAGATATCCGTTTGCTGCTTTCAGCCGGAGGAGTAGGATATACCGTTCTACAATAGCACCACAAATGAGAGCTCTGGGGAAAAGGTACACAGTATGCTTCAGGACACATCAAGTGTTCATGGATTCTCAGCTGAAAAATTACATATGGCTAGAGGAAGGAGAGTACCATGTACAATATAATTTTTATAGAAAATAAGGCTATATAGCTTAAGGCTTAGAATCTTTTTCAGGACACATAGCTAATGTCTTAAAGTTTTTGGAGAGTATTGTCACATATTTAGGAAAAGTTATGAGACACAGTAAAATTCTGTTTTAGAGATTTGGAGAATCTGAAATTTATGTCTATACCTGTATATCTAAAAATCTGCTGGCACCTCCATATTTATATGTAATTGTGTTTGCAGCAGAGTTCTGTTTTTGGTTGTGTTTTTGAAGTTGGAAATGTAATCAAAGCTAGCCTTATATGAATGAGAATAATCATGTGGAGTTTTTTTTTTTATATTTAAAGAAAGCAACAAGTTTTCTCCATTCCACTTCCAATTCAGTAAATTCTTGGAGAGTTTTGAGCCTGTATAATCCACACTTTACTCAATAAATTGTTTGACTGTATTTTCTGGGTTACATTTAATTCTTCATTTTCAATTTTGAATATCAATTCTTATATCACTATAGTTTACTTCATCACATATAACTGCAAATGTTCTGATCTCAAAATGTTAAAGATTACATTTAGAGATAAAAGATACTCAGAAAACAAGTTTTTCTTATGCGATAAATTCAACGGAAAATGGTCATTTTTAACTGGATTCTTCTCCCACTACTATCTTTATAAAACGAAATTTAAAGATAAATTTTTGAACAGTAACCACTGTAATTATCCATTCAACTTTCTGTCCTTTATCATAAGAATCAAAATAATTTGCTTATAAAAGGTAAAAAAAATGTTATATCAAATTAATCATCAAAACTTACTGAGAGTATAGTAAAAGTGCCTTAATCTGTGCCACAAAATAATTTTAAAAGTTTCTCCCAATTCTAACATTCTCTGAGTCTGTGAATATATAACTATGTAAATTAGGCCACTTACTGTTCAGTGATTCCTCTACCCAAAATTTTGTTTGATTTTTAAAATTTCATGATATATTCAACTGAGTAAATCATCTTTATCTATATCAAATAGTAATTTTATTCCAGTCATTTGGTTTTCTGTGGAGTACAAGTAAAAAGTACGTTTTATAGGAGTATAATTATATTTTTCTTCCTTCTATGAAAACCTATTAAATATTAGTTGTGTCTTCTTTTTTTCCTTTATCTCTTGTTGGATAAGGGAAAAAGGATTTGATTGGGAGTTAAAATGTGGAAGGAAAAATATACTTAAATAGTTGTACCAAGTCTTCACCTTTTATAACCCTACAATGAAAGAATTGCTTACATTAAGAAGGCTTGTTATTATTGTGTGGTTAGATTTTTTTCTTCAATTTATTATGTTTTGTTTTGTTTTTTTGACTTTGATCTAACGAGGATGTCCCCCTTTTTATAAAATCAACCAACAAACCAAAAAGGGATTTTTTAGAATCACTTCACAAGAACTGTTTATTTTCAATAGGAAATATATATCAAGTTTAAAGAGATTTTGAGTCAAATTAGTATGCAAAATATTTTGCTATTACAAAGTGTATAAAAGTAGAAAATATGAAATATCATTGTTCCCTCCAAATATATGTAAATGTAACTTTCTATTCATAATGAGTTTATTTGTAACATAATTTACTAAATTTTTCCATTAGTTGTGAAAATGTTACAGTAGGAATTAGTTGATTTTTGTAATTTGGCTAGTAATATAAAAGAGATCAGTATTGCTTAATTTTAATCAAGTTGTTAGTGGATTACTCTGATTTAAAGACTGTATGGTTAAGCTGTTCTGAATTTAATATAGATCTCTCTGCAGTAGTTGAGCATGTTATCAAATGCATTTTATTGAAAGGTTAACAAAAATTTACTAATAAAATAATCTTATTTATTCCTCTTTTCATTAGTTAAATGAACTGATTAAAATACATTACATAGAATCATCCAAGGTAAGAGAAGAATATAACGTGTAGACAGTAAGGTTAGTTATGAACCATAAAAGGGAAAACATTGTGTTACAGGAAAACTTATGGAATTGTCTCAGTTGATAGGTTTAAAATAAAAAGTATAATGATATAGATAAATTTCAAGAAGTTATAAATGCAAGAGTTTGGAACTACAAAAATCTTTGATATAAAATATAAAAGACTCATTCAACTTTATTTGTGGTAAGTACTACATGGTGCTCCATAACAAGTGGAAGGAACAAAGCTTCATGTGTTTACCTTTATTAGAAATTGGTAAGTTGGTGAAAGCAAAGGACAGCAAATGATAACTATTAATTCTAAAGCATATAAAACTAAGAATGGCACTGAAGGTTTTTTGAAATTTATTTACCATGAGAAGATTCAGAAAATGTGTTTTCTTATTCTTTATTTAAAAAAAAAACACTACTTTTGTGATCTGCAACTTTATATTGCTAATAAACAGCTGGATAAACTGGAAATGTCAGTCAGTTTAAATTCAAATGATTCTACGGTTTCAGAAAATTAAACCTAGGAATGAGTATAGATTAGCTTTTTCCAAATGATCCATTTTCTGCCTCTTTGCATAGAAACAGGCAGCATCAATGCAGTACTTTTTAGTGCCTTATAAAGGGGAATCCTTAAAGAGTTTAGTTGGTGTTAGATTGTACATATGGCTTTCTGCATAAAAATAAAGATGTTTGCTAAACTAATCAAATGGGAGCAAGTTCAGTATGCTGAGAGTCTGTAAAATTATATTTTAAGCAGTCAATCACTGAAATATTTATTTTCAGTCCTTGCTCTTTCCTCAAGGTTTACAAGTTGATATTTGCCTTTTACAATTGATATTTGTTTTTCATTTATTAATAGCATACATATCTTATTGTAATGAAAAGAAGATTTTGTGACATTTTGGAAAATTATCAGAAATAGCACTAGCTTAATTTAAGGTTAATTTAAGAAAGAAGACGCTAGGTATTGGTCCCTTCACGCTATTTGTCATTATTTTGTCACCAGTTTCCGTCTCTTGCCCCATTGTAGTCTAGTGTCCTCATGCAACTCAAATGACACTTTACCTGCTCTGTATCTTCCTCAGTAAATTGTATTGCTCTTTTGTTTTAAATAATAGGGGAATCTATCAATCTGATAAACATGTACTAAGATATGGTTAGTTAATATTTAATAAAGTAACCTTCAATGTATAGAAGTTTGCATGGTTAAGAAGTTTTCCAGAATCAGAGCAACTACAAGACAATAATGATCGCACACCACTGTGATAACTGAAGTGTGAAATGTTTCCAACCTGATATGATCCCAAATTCCATTCTAAAGAGAAAATGAAATTCAAAGTAAGCAGAAGAAATGAAACAATGAAGATCAGAGTAGAAATCAATAATTTAAAGCACAAAAGCAAGAGAATAAAAGTCAGTTTTAAAGATCAATAACATAAATGAGCCAGGCCGATTAGCCAGGCAGATCAAGAAAAGAGGAAATGTTTCCAATATCAGAAACAAAGAGGTAACATGAATACAGATATTAAGAATTAAAAGACAATAAAAGAATATTACTAGCAATACCATACCAACATATTGATAACTTAAAGGAAGTGGAAAAACTGCTCAAAAGATACAAAATGCCAAAGCACAATTAAAAAGAAACAGATAACTAAACTATTAGTACACACATTAAAGAAATTTAATTTGTAGTTAGAAACATTCCCTTAATTGAAGCTTTAGGCCAGATGGCTTCACTAGTGCATTCTACTATACTTTTTATATCAATTCTACTATACTTTGATACCAACTGTACATAATTTCTTCTAGAAATAAGACAAAAGAGAATCCTCTTAACTTGCTCTGTAAGTCATAACAAAATCAGCAGAAACAATATAAGAAAACAAAGCCACAGATTAACACCTCTTGTGAACACACAGGAAAAATTCTTAACAAAATTATAGCAAATTGAATATAGGAGAATATAAATTTTTAGGAAATCAAATGTAGGAAAGCATAAAAAAGATAATTATGACAATATAGATTTCATCTCAAAGAAATATAAGGTTGCTTTAACATATGAAAATCAACCAATTCAATTCACCATATTACCAGACGAAGAAAGTAGAACCATATGATCATCTCAACAGATGCAAAAACAAGAAAAAAAATTTAGCACTGATTCATGACTTAAAAACAGACTTTGTAAACTCATAACAAAATGGAAATAGATAAACAGATAAATCTCTAAAATTCTGACTGATAAATACTTAATGGTAAAAACAATATTTTCCCCTTAAGATCAAGAACAAGTCAGATTTAAGCATTCTCACCATTTCTATTCCTCATTGTACTGAATGTAATAATTTTTACAGAGAAAGAAAAAGAAAGAAATAAAATACTAAATTGAAAAAAATAAGTAAAATAGCTTTCACTTGTAGACAACTGAAGACCTATAGGAAAATCTAAGGATACTACAAAAGAGTTACTGGAATTACGAGTGAGTTTAGCAAGGTCAAAAGATACAAGGTAAATCTAAATTATCAATTATATTTCTACATACTACATCAAATATTAGAAATTGAAATAAACATTTAAAATAGCATCAAAAACTGATATATTTAGACATAAACTTTATAAAGTTTCAATATGTATACTGAAAGCTGCAGAGCTCTTCTAAAATAAAGACATAAATACATGAAAAAATATACTATGCTTATTGAACAGAAAAGTCATCGTGGTTAAAAAATAAATTCTTCTCATACTGATCTACAGATTCAATTAAATCTTGACAAAATGAAGACTTTGTTTGGTATAAATTCACAATCTAATTATAAAATATATATATGCACCTGGAAATGGCTAAAGTAATTACAAAAACAAACACACAAACAAATTTTGAGCATTTGCTCTATCTGATTTCAAGATTTACTATGAAGTCATAGTTACCAAGACTTATTTTCTGGTATCATGATAGAAATATAAAAATTGGAACATAACAAAGTCCAAAAAGACTTTCAGCAAGGGACATTATGTAAGTGACAGACTTATTTTCAGCAAAATACCAAGTAATTAAAATTGAAAGAGATATTTTCAACCAAGTCACTGAAACAATTGGATATCCATATACAAAACAAAAAACAAAAAAAATTACACTTACACCACAAAAAGTGCCTCAAAATGTTTCACAGAGCTATATAAGAATACAAATTCTTTAGGAATAAAAACAGGATAAAATTGTGTGACTTTACCTTTCATCAAGATTTCTTAAACAACATATAAAAAAATAGTTAAAAATTGATCTTCATCAAATGAACTTCATAAAAATTAAAATCCCTTTCTCTCCAAGGGTAGTGTTAAGAAAATAAAAAGACAAGCTACATTTGAAGAAGATATTTGCATATTATGTAACTGATAAAGGACTTGTATCCAGAATAAATAAAGAGCTTCTAAAATTTAATAATAAGAAAAATAACCCAATTAAAAATGGGCATAAGCTTAAAGGCATTTAACCAAAAAAATATATCCCAATGCAAGTAAATACATGAAAAAAGGTTTAATATCAATAATCAATATTAAATGCAAATTGAAACCATACTGTGGTGCCACTATGTACACAGAACGGGTACAAGCTTAAATGTTGAAAATAGCAACTATTTGCAAGGATCCAGAATATAAAGTTCACACATTGCTGACAAGAATGAAAAAATATATAAATATACAGCCTCTTTGGTAAATAGTTTGGCAGTTTCTTAGAAGGTTAAACCTACATGTATCAGATGACCCAGCTCTCCCACTCCTAGCTATTTATCTAAGAGTTCATAAAAAATATTCAACACAAAGATTTGTATTCAACTGTATCTGTTTTGAGAAAATTTATTCATGATAGCCATAGTTAGAAATAACAAAAGGATACAGCAACTGGAATTTTGACTGATGATCTAATTTTACATAATCATAACATAAAATATTGCTCAAAATTAAAAAGAATAAATGTTATCACAGCAACAAAGATAAATCTCAATAGCACTACTTACAGTGAAAAATGTCTGATACAGAAGACTACATCCTATATTATTCCATTTACAATAAATTCTATGAAAAGTAAAAATTATGTTGCCAGAAAGCAACTGACTGGTTTCTAGAAGCTAGGTCAGGGGAGAGTAGTGGCAATATTCTACATCATGATTATAGTAGTGTTTATGCAACTGTATATATCTATCAAAACTCTTGGAACTGATCACTTAATAAATATTTTGTGTACAATAATGTTATTTAAAAACAAAAGAAAAATATTCATAAATTAGACTTCATAATTCAAATACAGAGTTTGTCAAAACTGATGAAAAAAGCAAACCTCAACTGCATGATATCTGCCAAAGAACAAGTTTTAAATTTAAAGATAAAACAGATGCTGTGTAAATCATATGAAGAATAATAATAAGAAGAAAGGCATGATTATATTAATATCACATTAAATAGTCTTCAAGACATCGGATATTAGAGATTGAGAGTAACATTTAATAACAACAAAAGGTAATTCACTGGGAAGATATATACTTCATATGTAGATTAATATTAGAGCTCAAAAATATATGGCAAGACATAAAAGATAAAAAGGGAGAAAAAGCTAATTACAAAACTAGAGTTGGAGATTTTATCATGCCCTCTCAGCAGTCAACAGAACAATTAGATAAAAATGTGCAAACATCTATTTAATTTGAATAGTATTACAATCCCTTTGAACTGATATTTATAAGACCCTAAACATACTTTTCAGATGTACACAATATGTTCTCCAAGATAAACCATATTCTGGACCATAAGAACTAGTTTTAATAAATTTGAAAGGACCAAAATCATATGGAGTAAACTGACTACAGAATTAAATTAAATAACAGTAAAATATATGGGAAAAATCCACATATTTGAAAATTTTAAATACAATTCTAAACAATCAAAGGCTAAATAAGATTCCATTTCTTAGTCTGAGTGACTTTATAATGTTTAAATTATGCAATGTTTAAATATACTTAGCTGTCATGTATTTTATAATAAAATATTTTTAAAAGATAGAGTGAATTAGATTACTGACTTTCTTATTCACATACTTCCAAAAATTGAAATAAAATCCAGACACATTTTATCACTATCAATGTAAGTGGAACAACCTGGTGATACAATGTTCAAAATATTTTGGCCAAAGTATGAAATAAATTTTCTGACATAGTACAGCAAAATGCTTAAACCTATTCCTGAAAGCAATATCGAGAAATAAGTTTACATAGATCAAAGATCATTTCAAGGAAATCAAACTGGAAATCTAGGAAAAAAAGAAACTGAGACTATAATTGAACAGTTTAAGTAAAAATCCTCAAATATACTCCAGTTCATAAGATCATATATATATATTACTGCAGCATCTCAATAACATATTGAATAGTCACCAAGTTTTATCATATTCTGGAGTAATTTCCACCTAGGATAATAGTGTACAATACTAGAGCAGAGGATTGATATCATGGAGAAAGAAAGGAAAGGAGAGAGGAAAGAGGAGGGGAGGAGAGAGAAAGATACATGGGCTATGTATCTGGTTTCTCCAGACAACAGAATCAATAGGATATGTGTATATGTGTGTCTGTACCTATGTATACACATACATATATAAACATATATAATATGTATACATATATATGTGTGTGTGTGTGTGTATACATACATATATCTATATCTCTCTCTCTGAGATTATTTTAAGGAACTAGTTTATGTGACAATGGGGAATAGCAAGTCTGAAATCTGCAGGGCACTTGGTAAGCTAGAGATTCAGGGAAGAGTTGATGTTGAAATTTAGACTCCAAAGGCAATCTGGAGGCAGAATTTCTTCTTCTTTGGGGAACCTCATTCTTTTCTCTGAAGGCCTTCAACTAATTGGATGAGATCCATTTATACCAGGGAAGATAATCTGCTTTACTCAAAGTTAGCTGATCTAAATGCTAATCATCTAAAAAATTCCTTAACAGCAATGTCTAGACTGGTTTTTGACCAAACACCGGGCATCATACATAGCATCAACAAGCTGACATAAATCAACCATCATATATGGGAAAGATGAATTTGGTTAAAAGAAAAATATAATCTAATTAAAGAATAGAAGAAAATATTCTTTAATTGCTTTGTATGGTAGAATAACTTAATAAAATGTGCATATATTAAAAATGTTAAATAATGATGCATTATATTAAATGATACATTAAAATGGAAAGATTTCTTATAGCTAAAAAATGGACTTAGAAAAAACAGCATTACTTACTTAACAATATCAATAACAAGGGAGAGTAAGTCTCATGTTGAAAACCAAATTACAGGCAGGGAGGACTTGAAATAGTTATAGACAATACAGAAAAAATACAACTAAAATTTAAATAACCAGGAACGAAACAAAATCTATGGAAGAACCCACAAAGACAAATCAACAATACATACATTTCTCTCAGGAGTCAAGAAACTAAATGAATAGAATAGAAAATATATACTAGGCTAAAGTGGAGAAACATTTCCCCCCATTGGAAACTCCTATAAGAGAACTAATTTCAGATCAAAGGGTGTATCTCATTATAAGAAAAAAAGTGAAAAAAAAAAGATTAAAATATATTCACATCATACTACTGTTGGTCAAAGATAAAGACTTTTTCTCTTTCTAGCTTCCACAGAAGTGGAGGGAAAAAAAGATAGACCACTTAAAGCGAAGAAAATCCAAACTTGTATTTTGCTGTTCTACAACCATTTTTAAAGCCAGATAAAGTTAGAGAAATATCCGTAGTCTTGAGAGCATCAAACTTCCAGTCATATGCCATTTCTATGTTCAACAGCCACTCATCATCAAAAAACTAGAGCTCCTGGTAACTTGAATATGCATTAACCTTCTTTAGAAGGAAAAATTTAGTTTTAAACATAGCCAAGAAAGCAATCAAACAAATACATCAAAATAATAATAATTGAGGATGAATATCAGTTTCTATTTCAGTATATAAATGAGATTTAACATTAATGAGATCAACTTTATTTATAATTATAGAAAAAGAATAAAAGATAAAATACCTTTAAATAGTGATACAGTACCAGATTTGAAAATCAGGAAAGCAAGTATTGGCAAGGATATGGAGAAATAGAAACATTTGTAAACTGCTAAAGAAATATAAGATTATGCAGCCACTGTGGAAAATGGTTTTTTCAAAAAGTTAAATGTAGAATTACTACAAGACTCAGCAATTCTACTCCTAGGTACATATCCAACAAAAGTGAAAATATACGTCACACAATCTTGTAATGTTTATAACAATATTATTCGTAATAGCCAAAAGTTAGAAATAGCCCAAATGTCCATTAATGGACAAATTAACAAATGTTGTGTTTACATATGACTACCATTCAACCATAAAAAGGAACGAAGTCCTGATGCATGTTACAACATGGATGAAACTTGTTAACATTATGCTAAGTGAAAGAAACCAAATACAAAACATCACATATTATAGTTTTCTTTTATAAGAAACACCCAAATAGGCTAATTCATTTAGACAGAATGCAGATTAGTGGTTTCAGTGGATAGGGTTGGGAAAAAGGAAAATTTTTCAAAACTGGAGAGAGGTGGCATTTACATAATATTGTGAATTCACTAAATGTCACTGAATTGTGTGTCTTAAAAAGGCTAACTAATGTTTACGTTCATTTTACCTCAATAAATTAAAGCAGACTTTTACAACACACACACACACACACACACACACATACACATACACACACACACACATACACATACACACAAATACTCACATGTAAATAATGAATGAAATACCAAATATCCATCAGCCATTTTATGGGTGAAAACAATCTGTCAAAAATCATTTGGCTTCCTTGAAAATATAGGAATATATAAATCAGAGCAAGAACCTATGTCCAGCATTGTACCACTTCAACCATGAAAGCTAACATGTACATCACATGGGTGTAGCCTATAATACAACAATCACTGAAAAAAAAGAAAAGAGAAGAGAAAATTCTTAGTAATACAATGAAACTTCTACAAAGTGGGAGGGAGAGAAAGGGGCAGGGGGAGAGGGAGAGAGAGACAGAGCCAGAGATTTAATTTATTGGTGAATATTAAAAGAAATTCAGATGTTTTGAACACAGAAAGTGTGTTCACTGTTATTAAATTAAGTGGTTAATGTTCAATTTTGCTTTTCTTTATTAAATATATGTGGAGCACCTATTCTGAGCTAGGCATAGGGTAAGTTCCAGAGTTAGAGTGCTAAGCAAAAAGAGCAGGTATCTTGAAGAGATGATGGTCGTGAGAAAGCAAACAGTGATGAGTAAATAAATACTTTTCTGAGAATGTTAAGCTCTATGAAGGAACAAAATAGGGTAATGTCCAAATGACAGAGTGGTGAGAAAAAATCATACTGATAAAATGATGTTTGGTGAATCATGATTGACAAGGAGCCTGCAATGAGAATGTAGAGGACAAGAGAATTTCAGACAAGAGGATGTCAGACAGCTTTACAGTATTTAAGCAACTGGAGGAAAAACAATTTTGTAATTAAAGCACACTAAACAAGAAGAATTCTACATGATGAGAGCCAAGGGATAAAAAGGACCAAACTTATAATACCTTAATATTGACAGTGTTATAAACTACCTGAGCCTGTGACACTGGAAAATCTTCCCACCTGTTTTGTGTTCAAAGAACCTGCTTTCAGCAAACACTCTTCCCCATGTGATTCAGATAAAACAAGACAGGCCAGACACAGACTTCCAAATTCCCATTCTTACTCTCATAAATAGCTGAACTATTAGTACGCACTGATCAATCAGAACAATATGCCTGTTAATCTGACTTAAGGAAACTACATTAAGGTTCTCTCCTCCCAAGACTTCAACTTTGACATACCTTCAGCCTCAATCCCTCTTGAGAACTGACTATCTTCAGGGTAAAACATACTCTAATCTATGGCCCCAGCACCTCACTTCCAAACATTCATTGGATTTCCTACACTGTTCTTAGTCTTCAATCCTCCTTATGAAAGAAAAAGCTTTTTATATTTGACCTCTGAGACATTTGCAGATCTTTTAAGACACCCATTAAATTCACGTCAAGAAGAAGAGATGTTAAAATTTAAGGTGCTTCAGCCTAAGTCCCTACATAGTCTGTGTTCATTAATGCAGTTTTTTAAAAAAGAGTCTGAGGGTGATGACTAAGGACAGAAACAACACTTTCAAATTCACTTTGAGAGAAATGGAAGGTGTTTACATTGCTGAAAGTTAAACTGCTTCAACTAGAAGAGATGAAGCTCTTCAGAACTGATCACTTGATGTGTGCTGCTACTTGCTCTATAAGTTCATTAATATAATTTCATGGATGGATAATAAAAAATCAAAATCCAACAGTTAAATATCTAAGACTTGATACATATTCTCCATATACATTCAGAGTTCTGACTTTTCAATTTACAATAGAACATGAAATTTATTTGTGCTCCTTGGAGCTATAGGAAGTGCTTGAAATCAATATAGTTGCAATACATCTCTTTTTAAATTCTGTATGTGGTATTTTAAAATTATTTTTGAAAGTTATATTAATATCAAATGAACTTACTATTGTACTTCTTCAGTTCAAATAGATTTAGAATGATTCTTTACAAAGTGAGGTAATAATTATCACAAATGTAATTTAAGAGCATATCAAATGGTTTCCATTTATATGTTTTAATACATATAAAATCAAATCAGTTTATATTTATTATGAATATATTATTTATGTGACTATATATTAATATATGTGAGTATATATACTATATATACATAAATATATAATTATAACTATATAAATATAATTACATACAAAACTCTAGAAATATGATTTGAAGTGTTTTTTTTTAATATCTAGCTAGGTTAAAGATGTAAAGTGAACAAACAATCAAATCAAGTTTACTAATCCTTTGTTTTTTGTTACATCAGTGACTGTGATGCGATACTAATATTAAATTGCCTTCATTAAGGCACTATATTTGCCACTCAAAAAGGAGTAACTTTATCTTTGGCCAAAAATCCAAGTCTGATTTTATGTTGCTGCTGTTGCTCTCAATATTATGCTCATTTGAAAAACAAATGGAAATGAGCTAAATGTAGATTTATTACAATTTAAAAATCCCTATCAGATCATTAAAGTATATATACATATAGGATATGTATATTTATATGTACACACTTTTCAATGACTTAAGCCTGGTAGAACAAAAGAAGTCACACAAAAATCAGAGACATTTCCATAAAATCATGCTCTCTAGAAATGACTGAGTTTGTTTCTGACTCAAAACAAAACCAAGAAAAGAAGTGATGCCTTCTAAAACTGCTGTGATCCACTGCAGACCTAATGACAAATTTTGAATGTTTCAAAGCATATCATGTAGGATTTGGCAACATGAAACTCAATAGAAATAATGGTTTTCCTGGCAGCCAACTTCTGTTTTCTTTGTTGTGTACCTGCAGACACAATCAAAGAAAAATTACTCTACTGTATGAATCAATTAGGAAAAACTAAATAAAACAAAACAACCATTCAAGTCTTTAAAAGGTTTGAAGTTTCTCTGTCATGCAAAAATAACACCAAAAAACAACTTTGACTGGCTCTGAACACAGTATCTGTAATATTTGGTAATGTAAGTAGTTTAATTACTTATTTTAAAAGAAATAACATTGTGCTCCATTTCAACATGCACTGACATCAAATATAACCATTATTTCTGGATGAAACTGCCAAGAAAGCTAAGCCTTCTGTCAGAGTAATTTCTCCATTTTTTGAAAATAATTTGTTTTAAAGAAAGTGAGAAAACTATGCATTTATATATTCAAGAATTTGTAGCACTGTAGCAGAGGGTAAATTTTAAAACACAAAATGATCTTCAGGTAGAAGTTTGATTTTCTGAAAAAAAGAAAAGATCATTCTCAGATATTTTGACAGAAATGTTGTTTGTTTGGGGATATATTTGTTGAAACAAATATATGTATCAACAAACGTTGGTACAAAATGTTGACACAAATATATGGCAATGAAGACATCATTATGAATTCAGCCCAAGAACTGCTGGCTTTATAACCAAAGAGCTATTCTGAGAGAAAATAATGGAGAACATGAAGTTGCCAACCTTTGGACACATGTTTCTGGTGCTATGATAAAAGCCTTTTGTCATTTAAAAAATCATTTTTTAATGAAGAACCACGCCTAAATCCTTGAGAATCTAAAATATCTATAAGAACTCTTTTAAAGTAAATATCAACCCATATAATAATTATAATGTATATCTGTATTATTTATAAACTCATATAGATTAATTCTTTATACAGATATTACCAATGATATGGTTACTGACTGAGATACAAATCTAAATTGTAAGCTATTAAATAATTTTTGTTCTATTTGACATAAATTTGTTTTGCCTAATGAAATAAGCCACAAATTTTTAAATTTCATTTACTGTTCATTATCTTCAATCAGGTTGGTTTGTAGCCCATACCAGAAAAGAATCTTATGCTTTCTTATGCTGCTTATTTTATATGACATAGTTTTAGCTCTTATTAAAGTAATTGTTGTCATTTATAGTTGTTTGAGAGAGAATTTACTCCTAATTAAAAAAAATCCTTTTATTGAATGAAATGTGTAGAAAAATAGTAATAAATCATTCAACATGAAGAAATAATTAATACAACATGGAGGCAGAAAAAGTTAAATTTTGATTTGTTGCAGGGAAATTTTCTCAGGTCGTTATTTATGTGAATTTTTCTGAGGTTGATTCATAATCTTGACTTGATCTTCATAGTGTTTGTGGTATAATAAAAGCTATTGATTTCAAGAGAGTATCACTCAAGCAGTTCAATTTTAACCTTTCATTATTTACACTCATATCATTTTACAACTTTGGTAAGGTTTTCTTTTTTCTTTTTTTTTAAAGACCTTTCACTAAACTGGTTTGTGAACTTTAATAATTTATCCACAAAACTCTTATTAGTGCAGATGCTGTGCCTAAAAGGCAAAGTCTAACTGAATAACAATTTGCTAATATGTCTAAGTTGTTCAAACAAAACAAAAAAAAAGTTATTTCTGTAATCAAAATACAGTTTTAGACCACTGAACCCTATTTGTTAAACAAGTTTACCGTTTGGTCTAATTTATATTTAGGATTTATTCAGTGCTCCTGTTGAGCTGGTATGGCATTAGAAGTTTTAAAACATGAATTCTCCACTTTACAATGTGGAAAATAAATCAATGATCTCCTTATTAAGTGTTAAAAATATAAAGTATTGACCTATTTAAATCAAGTATTATAGAATAAATTTGCACAGCTTTAATACTGGATTAATTTTGCAAAATAGAATTATTTTGCAGTGCAGTTAAAAAGATTTTTTTACTGTAGTTAAAAAGATTAATTTAAGAAGTTAAAATTGTTTAATCTTTTTAACTGTCAATCTTTTCTGGTTGACAGATTAATCAGTCTGACAAAAGATAATTTACTTACTTTAGAAAATGACTAATTCTTTTTTTGGCTTTCAGTCAATTCTACTTTCTATTATCTGCCCTAACTAATTAAAACATAAGGTGGTTAAAATGTTTCTGATAACAATGCCAGATTAGATAGATAGATAGATCTTAAATTCTCTCTTGTCAATAAAACCATTTAAATAATTGGCAGCTATTTGGAAGAAGCTAAATCAGTGGTTGATCTGTCAAATATGAATAATTTCCAAATGTCTTATACCTTTGGTACTTTTATCAACATAGTAGTCCTATTTTTTCTTTTGAGAGAAGTGATTTGTTTTACATTCACTTACACAATCACACAGAGAAGAGAGGGGTTGAGCTATCTGGAAATCTTAAAGCATTTGTTCACAGTGTATTTGATCACTTAGGAAAAAAAACTGTTAGTTGTTCTGAAGCATTCCATATCTCTTCAAAACACTAGAATGCAATTTGATCTATTTTACAATTGTATTTTGGAAAAACTGCAAGCACTCCCGGTGTTCCTTGGCCTGTGGCTGCACAATTCCAATCTCTTCCTCTGTCTTTATGAGGTCTTCTTGTCTTTGTCTCCATTCTCTGGACCTCATAGGAACACTTGTCCTTCAATTTAGGACCCACCTGTATATAGAGGTGGCATCCTGGCATTCTTAGCAAAATACATCTGCAATGAGACTATTTTTTTATATAAAGTTACATTCATAGATTCTGGAACACAGTCAAATCCTTAGTAGGGCCACTATTCAACCCACTGCAATATATCCATTGATTCCTTCAAATCCATGTCCTACATACAAAATACATTTACTCCATCTAGTAACATCAAAGTTTCAATCTATTGCAATACCAACTTAAGTCCAAGCTATCATCTAAATAGAATCAGCTTTTAAAAGTCCCACATTTCATCATCTAAATCAGGTATGAGTGAGACTCTGAGTATGATTTATTCTGGGACTAAATCAGTCTCCATCTATGGACTTTTGAGATTAGGAAAAAACAAACAAACAAACAAAATAATCTGCTTCGAAAATACAATGGTGGGATAGACATAGGTTAGACATCCTCATTCCAAAAGAGAAAAATTGGAAGGAATAAGATACTTACTGATTCCAAGGAAATTTGAAATCCACCAGGACAAAGTCCTTTGGATTTCAAGTCCTGAGAACAATCCTCTGTAGCTTGATGTTCTGACTTCTTGGCCTGCAGCAGCTCTGCTTTCTGCTCTGCCTACAGTAGCTCCATCCACCTCTGTGCTATATATGAAAGCTCTGCCTCCACAGTTAGTCTTCCTTTTTGGAAGGGTAGAACATGGTTGTAGCCATGTAGTTCTCTGAATCTATTCCTGCCTTTAGAATTTTGGAAGTCCAACAGCCTTCTCTCAGTTTGCCTTTTGTCTGTATAGAATTCTCCAAAACCTTCTGATACTCCTGGGTAATGGGGGTTCATGCCATTAGATAAGAAGGACCTCTACAGATCTTTCCTTATTAAACCTATCTCTTTTCCTGGTTTCTGTTGAGGTGGTTAAATAGATTGATGAGTCACACACCCAATCTCTTCAGCAAAAGATTTGGTAGCCATACTTTTGGTCCTTCTCCAGAGCATGCTTTTCCAACAGTGAATTTCCTAATTTTAGTATTCTCTGTAGTCTGGATAGGCCAAGAACTTCTCAAATATCAAGTGCTGCATCCTTTTTGCTTAATAGTTTCTTCTTCAATTTATCTCTTTCCTCTCACATTTTACTATGAGCAGCAAAGAGAAACCAGGTCACACTTTCAAAACTTTGTTTGGAAGTCTCAACTAAAGATACAAATTAATTTCTTACAAGTTCTGCTTTCAACACAACCACAGAACAAATTTCAGCCATTTTCTGTCATAGTAACAAAGGTTACCTTTCCTGCAGTGTCTAGTAACATGTTCCTTGTTTCTTCAGAGTCCTTTCTAGAAGTGTCTTTAACATTCATATTTCTACCACATTCTGTTCAAGACACTCTATGCTTTTGCTCTCATGAGTCTCAAAATTACTGCAGCCTCTACTCATCTAATTTCTAAGCCACTTCCATATTTTTAGTTATCTGTCACAGCAGCACCCCATTTCTAGTCACCAAAAACTGTTTTAGTTTCCTAAGGCTTCCTTAACAAATTACTACAGATTTGGTAGCTTAAAATAATAGAAATTAATTCCTTCACAGTTCTGGATGCCAGAAGTTTGAAATTATTGTATCATCAGGTTTGTGCTCCTTCCAGAGGCTCTAAGAGAGAATCCTTCCTTGCTTCTTCTAGTTTCTGGTGGCTCCAGGTGTTCCTTGTGTGCCTTTATAACTCCAATTTCTTCTTCCACCTCCATATGGCCTTCTTCTCTTCTTCATGTATATCTCTATTCTGTTTCTCTTATAAGGACACTTTAGGGCTCACTGGAACAATCCAGGATGATCTATCTCAAGATCTTTAACTTAATGCAATCTACAAATACTTTTTTCCTCCAAGTAATATCACATTTACAGGCTCTGGAATGTGAACATATATTTTGGGGAGCTACCATTCAACCTCATTCAGGGAAAGTAACAGAGTCCACACTCTACCTCTTATTAGGTATATGCCTCAATTTTCTCATCTGAAAATATGAAGAAATACCACATTCTATACTTAAGGACACTACTTAAAAGGAAAAAAAAGATCAGGTTTCCCTGGAGAAGCATGAGAGCATTTTGAAAAAAAATGCAAACACCAAAAGAATGAAAAACACATTGAAAATTAACAAAACTACAGCAAGTAGACTGAAAAATGGAGCAGTGTGATATCAAAAACATTCATGTAGATGCAAAATGTAATTATAATATTAAAAATTAAGGTTGTTGAAGAAAGCATGTGAGTATGTAACAGAAATTTAGTAAAACAGAAAATAAAAATATAAATTATACCTAAAAATATGGAGACAAAATTTTGAGATATATGAAGAGAAAGAATTATAAAAATGGAGGTTATGAATTTGGATTTGAAGAATATGAAATATTGTTTATGAGAAAAGCAAGATCCTAAGATGTATGTGTACACATTTTAATTTACTTATTGCAATGCCAGCAATTTATTTTTAATCAAAATTTTATAATAAACTATATAATCAGTCATTTTCAAAAGAATTAAAGTTTTAGGCAATGCATGGACCTACTAGCATTTAACCCTTCAGTTATTCAGCAATGTAAAATAGAAATTGAAACTAAAGAATTTGATATCCTTCACAGAAACTTTTTAAACTTTATAAATGGCTGGTGACGCAGTTAAAAGGTCATGATTGATTCAAAAATTAAAAAAAAAAAGTAACAGAACTCAGATTACCTAACGATGTCATATTTCACTTATGAATATTGAGTTGAAAGATGATTTAACTTAAACATAAAGACAATAGTATGCTCTTTAAGACCTATTCAACCACAGTATTCTTTTTTTTTTCCACTGTAATTATATTGTTAAAATCACCTTGTACTTAAAGTAAAATGATGTGAATTTGATTCCCTCATCTGTCACTAACTTTGAGAATTGGGCAAGCTGAGTTTACCCTTGAGATTCATGTTTCTCTATCAAAATAGAAAGATAAATTTTACAAACTACCTTAAGGAGTATTGTGCAAAATTAGAGAATGTGTCTATAATTGATACTATAAAGATTATTCACTGTAAGTATTAGACACACTATTTACAACTCATACAGAGAAGTGACATAATTTCTAAAGCATCCTTTTTTACCCTTGATGATAAAACTCATGTTTTAATTTAACTAATTTATTATGAGGTCAGTAACACATTTTCCTGATTCAATAGGTATTCAGGAGTTCATATAAATAAGGACATAAGAGTAATTAAAATAATTCAGTATACTTCCAAGGAATTCAAGTAGCCAGATTATCTTTTAGCAGTATTCTTCTAAGTTTTCTTTGAAATTCTTCACTTTCTTCCAGGAATTAAAGGGGAAGAACATTTGTGAGAAATTTTGTATATTTGCATTAAAGATCTATTGTTCTCTTTATTTTATAATATTAAAGGTATAAGATAATTGGAAGACATTGGAAAAAAACAGAGCAAATGGTAATTTAGCTGTGCAAATGGAATTTTATACGCCAATGATATTTTTAAATGTTTTGAAACGCTCATTTAAATGAAAGCTGGACATGGCAAAACTAAGATGTCACTTTTTTTCAGTTAAAAATAATGTACACGATTTTAGGTTATAAACAATCCAGAAATCAGTTTCTTATGTAATTTAATTTTATGTTGAGTAAATATGTACACCTTCTACAAATACACTCACACATACATAGATGTAAGTGTGGTTTGTGCACTTCTTATGGTGGTTGTTGATTTTGAAAGATGTTCAGTTCATTTTAATCATGTGTAGATTTTATATGGTAATTTTATTGCTTCCATTGTTACTTTTCTCATTAGTTTTTAGCAGTTTCAGTTATCACAGTACAAATATTCAAGTGTCCTAAGCAGTGAGAACAGTTTTGCTTCAATGCCATCACCACATGACATCTATGACTGATGACACTGCTAAAACCAATTCTTTAAATCTGTCACTTTAGGATTCTCCAGATGATTAGGAATTACTCTTCTGTGGCTATTGTTTGCAAAGTGAAGCTCACCAAAGCATACAGTACATAGTAGAGCAGAGAAGAATGATCAGAGAATGAGAATTCAGACACTGACACACATAGAGTCTTTCTGACTTTGAAAACTGGTTTTACTCATTTTTTACAAACTTAGTTTTAGGAATCTTATGTAAATTACATTTGGTTCAAAACTAATATTTCTCCCTGACAAAAAATATGCATCTTTTCTGAGATTCACAAACCAATTAAACATGTATGACTTCTTATTTATATACAAAGCTGAGACTTTGTTCTTGTTCATAGTAATGACTATAATATAAAGTGAGAAGTAGATTAACTAGGTAAGATAGACCAAACAGGTAGCCAAATCATGAAGTCAGTATTGGAAGCTCAATTAGATCTAGAAAGGAGTAATTGTGCAACCAGGTATTGGTGAGCAAGTGAAAGGAGAAATGGATAAAAGTAGTCTAAAGTGAAAAGTAGGTTAGCTCTGAGGGACTCCTGGTAATAAATTCAATGTGTTTGTAAAATTGTGTTTCTTAATTCTTAATCAGAGAAGAGATGATTAATGTGTCACTATATTATAAGCTGTGGTAAAATACCAGAAAGTTTAAGAAAATAGACAATGGGAAAAGTTAATTGTTAGTTTTGTACTTCATTTATTTTATTTTGTCAAAAATATCCTGTAAAGTACAGAATGGTAGAAATAGAAATAATGCATTCACAGAATATAAAAGCTTTGGTGAAAAATATATTTCTACCCAAAGGATTAGCAGCAACAAGAAGAAAACTCCTGGAACAGGATTATAGCAAGTTTAAAAGATAATATGTATAAACTGATATAAAAATGTTAATTGGTTTTCAATATATCATCTATGAATAACTGGATTTTTAAATTAAAAACACACCACCATTTACATTAGCACAAAAAATGAAGTGCTTTAGTATAAATCTAACAAAATATGTACAGAGTCTACATGAAGAAATCTTTCAAAAAAAAAAAACAGTGATGCAAGAAATCTAAGATCTAAATAAGTGGTAAGATATTCCATGTATTCCATGTTCCTGGATAAGAGGAATCAATGTTGTTAAGGTGTCAGTTCTTCCTACCCTGATCTATAGATTCACCATAATCCCCAAATTCCATCAAGTTTTTTTGATATCAACAAACTCATTCTAAAATTTATACATAAAAGCAGAAGACCCAGAATATCAACACAGTACTGAAGAAAAACAGATTTGGAGAACTGACCCTGACTGACTTGAAGATTTACAGGGATCAAGACAATGTGATACTGAAAAAAAAAATAGTCAAATAGATCAATGGAATCTAATGAAAGCCCAGACATAGATATACAAATATAGTCAACTGATCTTTGACAAAGGAGCAAAGGCAGTTCAGTGGAGAAGGGGTAGTATTTTCAACAAATATGCTGAATAACTGGAAATTCACATGCAAAATTAAAAAAAAAAGAATATAGACCTTACACTTTTCACAAAAAGTAATTCAAAGTGTATCATTTACCTAAATTTAAAACATGAAACTATAAAACTTACATAAGATAATGAAAGGAGAAAATCTAGGTGACCTTTGATTTGGTCATCTTTAGATATAACACCAAAAGCATAATCCATTAAAGAAAGATCAGTTGGATTTAATTAAAATTAGGAACTTCTATTCTGCAAAAAACAGTTAAGAGAAAAAAAGACAAGCCACAGACTGGGAGAAAATATTCACAAAACACATGTTATATAAAGAACTGGTATCAAAACATACAAAGAGCTCTTAAAACACAACAATCCAATTTTAAAATGGATAAAAATTTGAATAACTGCCTCACCAAAGAAGATATACAAATATCAAATAAGCTTATGAAAAGATATCCAATATCATGTCATTAGGAAATTGCAAATTAAAACAGCAATGAGATATCATACACACCTATTAGAATGGCTAAAACCTCAAATCCTGACAACACCAAATGCTGATTAAGACATGGATCAACAAGAACACTCATTCACTGCTGGCTGGAATGCAAAATGGTACAGCCACTAAGAAGACAGTTTGACATGTTTGAATAATGCTATTTATAGGAAAGCAATATGATTGAGCAATCAACACATCTAGGTATTGACCTAAATGAGATGAAAAGTTACATCTGCACATAAACCTGCATATGAATGTTCATAGAAGCTTTACTCTTAAGACAGAAATTGGAATCACTCAAGACACCCTTCAATAGAAATATGAATAAGTAAAATACAATACATCCATACAATAGAATATTACTCTGCAATAAAAAAGTAATGAATTAACAAAACACAAAAGAAACATAGAGAAAGCTTAAGTGTATATTGCTAAGTGAGAGAAACTAATCTGAAAAGGCTACATACTGTATGATTCTAAATATAAAACATTCTGGAGAAGGAAAAACTATGAAAACATTACAAAGTTCAGTGATTGTCAGGAATTCAGGATTGTGAGACAATGAATAATAGATGGAGCACATAGCAATCTAGGTTTGTGAAACTTTTCCATATAATATTTTAATGGTTCATACATGACTTTATGCATTTGCCCAAATCCTTAGAACCATACAACACAAAGAGCAAACTCTAATGTAAACTATGCACTCAAATTAATAATAATGTATCAATATTGGTTTATCAATTATAACAAAGGTATCATGTTAATGCAAGATGTTAACAGGGGCAACTCTTACAGAATGACAGGGAATATATGGGATATCTCTATATTTCTGTATAATTTTTATGCAAACTTAAAAAGCTCTCTAAAATTAAATTCTATTATAATGTCTTTTGGGACTTTTTAACACACCCACATACAATTTTCTCTCTGTGTCTTATTATTTTATCCTAAGATTTTGTAGCAAGTATATGTTAAGGAAAAGATGTGCATCTCTGTTGGCTATGACTTCTAAGTCATTTTACTTTACTATTCAAGTGAACAAGACAGGTTCAGAATAATGAATATTTGTGACCTCCAGTATGCAAAGTGTTGTTCTTAGCTTTAACCAGACAACTAGGGAACAGCCATTTCCTAGAGGTACAAGGGGAATCAATCAGACATGCAGTGGTCTTCTGAAAAAGTGAGACACAAATTGTTACTTGTGAACAATACATAAAACAAAATGAACACTGAAGCAGCCCTAAACTTACATCAAAAGCTTATGAATTAATTCTGGAAGAGTTAACACAATTTAAATGTTTAGTACAGTCATTGCTTTTCCAGACATATATTTCTTTTGAAGACTGCTTCATCTCTTTAGCATGGTAATTTGAAATAATATATTGCTCTGAATTAACTACCTTGCTTTTAACATATGTAAGGTATAGTTCAGAAATTGATATGCATTAGAGATGATTCATTTTAGTATGGCATCACTCAAAGAAATTATAAAAATGATACTTAATATAACTTAAAATTTTGTTTACAGGTATAACGTAAATGTATCATTTTTTTGCAGATGACAACAAAGATTATACACAATATGTGTATTTTTTCCTAACTTGGACAAGACAAATGTTTTCTTTTGGGAATGGGAAACAGAAATTATAAAGTAATTAGCTGATCTTAATCTTATTTTCTTCCATTCTATCTGCCTATCAGCATAATGTAAATATTCACAGCTGAAATATGGATTAAGTTGGTATGAAAAAATCTGCAATACATATTAGGAGTCCTTCTTAAATTCCTCATGTGTTTCAAAGTCTGTCTTCACCCTTTCTTCTTTTATTCTATCTCATTTTGTTTAAATACTATTCAGAAACCATTTTCAAACAATGATAGTTAATAAATAAATTCTGAGCTTAATGCAATTTATCTATTCCCAATCCACTTACGTTCATTAAATCTAGTGGTTTCATTTTCTTTAAAAAGTAGGAAAATTTCAGAAATGCGAAGTCTTGCTAGCTTTTTCATGTAAGTATATGTTGAAACTCACTGAAAGAAAGGATGTCTAAGCCTCTATATCCTAGCTTCACATGCTTTGCAAAAAAAAAAAAAAATCTTGTTGGAAGAATATAGGCTGAAGTTGTGACAAAATACTTTTAGTAAAATTATAAATTTGTCTTTAAAAAATATCTGAAGTATAGCACAGGGAAATATACACAAAATGTTATGATAAATCACAGAGAAAAAAATGTGACAATGAGTGTGTATATGTCCATGTATGACTGAAAAATTGTACTGAACACTGGAATTTGACACAACACTGTAAAATGATTATGAATCAATAAAAATGTAAAAAAAAAAAAAACCTGAAAATAAGAAAAAGCCAGTAAGTTTGAGTCAATCACGTAGAGAATCATGCTTTTGCTCAGGAAGAATAATGTATCCATTCTGAAAATTCTCACATGGAAAATATTTTTCCCATTAAAATTTATTTTAAAATTAAGCCTTTATTTTTTTAAATAATATTTGAGGAAAAACATAAATTAGTTCTATCGTTATGAAATGTATTAGTTCCTTGTTTAACAAAGATCCTATCTTGACTTATATTTGCAAAGAGAAATACATATGGTGGAGATACTAGGAAAATACATTTTTAATATTTCCATCTGAAATATGGCAGAAGAAAATGACAGAATAATATACTTTTTCCCTTCCTTCAGTCATTTATATTAATTTCATTATTCTCTTCACACACGAGATAGACCAGAGTCTACATTTAGATTTCTTCCTTTTCTAAATTTTTAAAAATATCTTTTGATTAATGTCTTCTCTATGCTTTGGATGTACTGATTTAATTTTAGTAACCACTTGTTTTTAGAACAATTTAATTCTGGAAAGTTCTGTATAAATATGTTCATGCAACGTGGCAATGAGATTATATTTGATTTGTATTACATCTTTTAATTTTATTATATATTTACTCAGACTGCAAGATAGAATTTGCAAGACAGCTGATTCTTCACAACCATATTAGATGGGAACTGGGGTTTGATGACTTCATAGCTTACTGAAGCCTGAAAAAAAAAATACCTTCAGAAATCTCAGATGAACCATTCTGTTAGATATATAGTTTGTAAAGCTGCATGCCTAAGCCAACAGTAGAAAACTTTAAATACTGCCTATCAACCTCAAATGTCAATGGAATATTATTAGAAATAAATATCATGGGGAGCTCTAATTACCTCCTGCTGCTCTGCTGCCTAGGGGAGATGTTTTAACCATTCAGGTCATGCTGTGTGACATATTCATCAAATATTTTCTGTGCTAATGAGAATTTATACAGTAAAGCTAACGAGAAAACAATGCTTTATCAAAAACAATAGCAAAAATAGAGCATTTACAAATGCGAAGAATTGTCACCTTTGAAAAAAAATCTTTGATTTACAGCAACCATACTGACTGGTGTTATACGTTCTTTAATATTCTGTCTGGAAACAAATAGATAAAGAGGAATTTATGCCACACTAAGGTCATTTTATTTGTCCTCAATCTTTTCAGAATGAGATGTTACATTTTTGCAGACTTGAAAAGAAAAATCACTTTAACTAAATGAAAATGCACCTCTAGTGCCACAGGTTTCTTTTCCATTGCCATCATAAGATTGCTTTAAATATTTAGTATATGCAAACTGTTATTTATTCATGAACATATTTTCACTTTTATAAAGTGAAAAACTCAAATGCACTAATTCTTTTAAATATAAGATTCTGTTTCCCTAAAAGACCAATTGCTAGAAAAACAAATATCATTTAGATTTTTTTGACTGCAAATTAGCTTAAGAATTTTTAAATCTCAAGGGTCTATTTTAATATTCTTTACATTTTAACAAAAGAGAGCAAAACCAAAGTAATCATAAGTTATATTTAAAATCTTCTAGCATTATACATTTGTTAACAATATGAGAACAAATATGTTTTTTGCCACTGAAAGAACTTAATCAGTAAATTAGGGAAGCACCTCATGTTTGGAACATTGTCTATATCTTAGAGTTTTTTACCAACTGAATATTCTGCTAATTATTTGGATTTCAGTTGGCTATTTTCTCATTGGTTCCGTGTCTACTGTTTCCTCTTATACTAGGTCCTTTGAAAACCTTTTTTTTTTTTATTCCATGACTTTTCTACTGCAGAATCCACAAATTCTTTAAATTCCCATTTAAAATTGGCAATATGGAAGGTGTGTGATTTCTACTAATAAGGTTATCTTAATTTTTGCAGTTAGACTTCCTGATCCACCTCACTTGTTTACTATATGAAAATATACTATGTTTGAATAACTCTCCTGCTAGATTAAAAACAGCATACAGGCAGGATGACTTATCAAAGTTTAACAGTGTTCTAAGACACAGTGAGCATGAAAATGGATTGAGTCACTATTAAGGAATTTCAACTTTGCACTAGCTTATTTGACAATCTATGGACAGCAGATCTAACTCAAACCTCCAGATCACTTTTTCAAATAAATTACAATATTATTCCTTAATTTTAAAATATTTATGTAAAATATATATATATATATATTTGTGCTCAATTCAGCCACTTAAGACATTTTTCCATTAAACATATTAGCTTTCCAACTACTTTTCAGCCACATGGGAATTTAATCACTAACATTTACCTATCTGAAATAGATGTATACCTAGTGAATGCTCAGCTTGGAATGAATATTCTAGATTGCTTGAAGCACCAACACCATAATCTCTTCATTCAAACATGCTGGTTTCCAGGGTTCCTATTTGGGCATAAAGTGACTCTCAGCAATAGGCAATTTATGCTAATAGGGCAGCAAAATTACTCTCATAGAGTTCAAGAGTCTTGTGGCTCTCCTAGCCACTAGGCTGTGCTAGACAGCTTTTAGGCTGAAGACTCACTGTCTGATCAATCTCATGAACTAGGTGTAACTCACCACATAACTCTTTGACTTTCCTTTCAATGCTCAACACACACACACACACACACACACACACGCCTCTGTATACACAACTATCCTTTTGTTTTTCTTACAATAATACTGCATTAGCCTTCCACAGTATCAGAAAGCATATTTACCCATCCATTAAATCAATTCCCAAGTCACTAGTAACAGAAAATTATATTCTCTATTCTTTGAACAATATTTTGGGGAAAATGTTACGTGTTCCAATATAGTTATAACAAAATGGGAATAGAAATAAATAACTTTAAAAGTACCACACACAAAATGAAGTGATGACAGAAGCTTTAACAAATGTAATGAAGGTTTAATGAATTATAAGTATTTGATTGATTTTAATACCATGACATTTTGCAAGAGATTTATATGCAATGTGTAGGCAAATGCTAATGTGTAAGAATTTAACTAAAACTCACAAGAAGATCAGTATGTAATCTTTGAAGATTTTGGGATAAATAAAAAATGGATCGATTTTGTATGTATAAATGAGTATATACAAAATGTTTCTGCAAAGAGTACACATTGGACATGAAAAGCAGTTACCTTCAGGGAAAATCACTGGTGACCTTTAGGGTAAGGGGACTCAAAAATTTTACTGCTTAATTTTCTACTTGTAGTAGGTTGAATAGTGTCCCCCCGAAGATGTGTTCCCTGGAAGCTATGAGTGTGACCTTATTTGAGAAAAAAAAAAAAAGTATCTGCAATTGTAGTCAAGTTACAGATCTCAAGATGAGATCATCATGAATTAAGATGGACCCTAAATACAAGGAAAAGTGAAGTATCCTTACAAGACCCAGAGGGAGAAAAACATGTGAAGATGGAGGCAGAGGTTAGGGTAATGCATCCATAAACCAAGGGATGCCAAGGATTGCTGACAGCCATCAGAAGCCAGGAAAGAGGCATGGAATGGTTTATTCTCCCTCAGAGCCTCAGAAAGTAACACTTTGATCACAGACTTCTGGCTACTAGAAATTTGAGAGAACAAATTTCTGTTGTTTTTAAGCCACCAGGTTCATGGTGATCTATTACAGCAACCTTAGATATATTAATACACTACCTTTAATTCCTGTTGAGCAATTTTAACTCATAGACATGTAAGACTTTTATTTTCAGTTTTATATATTTAGCTATTTTTACTTTTTAATCTGTATTGAACAAATAAAATCTAAAACTGGACAATTAAAATGTATGAGGAATGGACCAGTAGGTGGACTTGAAATTTAATTTTTAATCCTTTAATTATACTTATTAATGCTTCTGGTAGTAGTATTTGTATATTTTTCTCTTATTAAAAGAAAAATTTGCTTATTCATATCCTGTTATGTATTTTTACCAAGTGAAAATAAAACTTATTGAGTCTGGCAGAGGCAATTAAAGTTTACTTGGAAAACTAACTAAAAAACTTTTTTCATGTTAATGTACATTTCTTGAGTATGGTCATTTGGGAAAACAAAGCCACATAACTAGACTATTTTTTAATGCTCATTTCTCTAAAACGTTCTGTAGTATAGTGGTTAAGAGAAAAAAAAAGTAGACTCCCTGGGATCAATGACCAGTTCTACTTTTTGTTAACTGGGTGAACTAGAATAAGTCACTTGAGTAAAGTTTTCTCATCTAAAGTTAGAAATGATAAAATGATGTATGCCATATAGTTTTTTATGAGAATCAAAAGAATACATAGACATATATATGCATACACTCATATGTATCTATACAGTCATCCCTAGGTATTCCTGAGGTATTTGTTCTAGGACCTGCTGCAGATACAAAAATCCATGGATGCTCAAGTTCCCCAGATGCTCTCCATATCCATAGTTTCACATCCTCAAATCATGTAGTACATACACAGTTTCATTGAGAAAAGTCTGTATATAAGTGAGCCTGCACAATTCAAGCCCAAGTTGTTCAAGGGTCAATGGTATATATATTAAAAAACTTCCTGGTATCTGGTCAGCACTATGGATTTGTTTAATAAATACATTTTTCTAATTTATGAAAGAATTTTTTACACAAATATCTTTGTGAAATTCTAATGTACACAACCTAAAATTTATTAATTGAATGGGATTAAAATTATACAGATCACTCTGTAAAGAACATTTGTGGTGAGATAACACACAGAAAAGTTTAAGTTTTAGGATTTAATTTCCTTATTCCCCAAACACAAATCATTATTTTAAGAACTTTTATATTTTCCCAGGTTAATCTTTTCTCTCTATAAACAGCACATGCACTTACAAATTCATCTCATCTCATTTTGGATAAAAATACTATTCATCCTGGCAGCCAAAATACTAAATTAAACCATATTAATTATCTGCATAGCATATTGTTTAAGAATACTGACTCTGGATTAAACAAGATCCTGGATCTTTTGCCACAATTCTTTTTGTTGACTGTATTTTTGGCAAGTTACATACTCTTCGGAGGTTCAATTTCTTCCATTGTGAAATGAGGAAATACAGTTCCATACCAATGAGTGTGGTTATACGGATTCAGTGAAATGATATATAAGTCAAAATACCTAGAATTTACTAAAGCCACAATAAATGCTACATGGATTTTATTTATTAGTAGGTTCCAAAGCAGTCAACTTTAGAACATAGGTTGAGAGGGACACAGTTTTAAGTCAACTGGAGATGGCATGATTCCAAAGGAGGTAAACATAGAAAACTTAGACATTAGAAATCAAATTCTACAAAGAACTTATCATTTTGTGCCATAAATTCTAAATATATGTATGTACATAATGAGTTTAAAAATCTCTTTGAAATATTTGGGTTAAATTCATCCTCTATGTGAATAATTCATTGTAGTAAATGTGTATAAAGAGTCCCATAATTTATACCAAAATGATATTCATACTCCAAGTTTGGATACTTGGTTTGGGTTTTTTTCCCCATGTCTTCTTTCTTTGGAAATATTTCTTCTTCAGTTTATAAAGTGGATTCGAAAGAAGGCAATTTTTCCACTATTTTTTAAAAATCTAAAATGCTATTCACCGCTTAAATGAAGAGAATATGAAGTTATATATACTCTAAAATGAAGTTTAAATAACTGCATAGGATTTTCATTATTACTTGAAAGTGTAACTGAGAACAAATAAAAAAAGCAGTGACTATTTTTAAATTAAAGCTTAATGTTTTCTTTTATTAACTGATATTTGAATTAGTGGATATTCTTTATTTAGTTAATTCAAAAATATGCACCAATTGTGTTTATGTTCTACAATCTAGAAAAGTAAACTATAAAAGTCCAGTTCACCAGCCATTTAAATTAATCGAGTATTCTCGTGAGTATATCATGTCTCTGATCAAAGTAGCGATGAAATGAGACAGACTTAGTTTACAAAGTAACACTGTAAGTCTGTCTATACACATATATATGCATGATGTACGTATACGTATACATGTTATACCTAAGTTTCTGTTTTTTTAATAAGAATTTAGAATGAACAAGCAAAAATGAGTCAACAAGCAGTAAGTGACCATAACATTATATGGTTTTGATTCTCTTAAAAGAAAATACATTCAACATTCATAGAGGCCAACTTTTGAAGGTGAGTATACTGGAAAGTCTCTATTTTATGCATGACACCACTTTTTAAAGACAATTGCAAACCAACTTAGTACCTAATCTATTGCTTTTCCTATTGTGGTTTTTACATACTCTGAATGGGAAATGATTTTTTTATCTATACACAGACTAGTTAATTGTTAAACCAGCTTTTTTTTTCAGTTAATTAGATGGAAACACAAATGTGAATAAATGTATAAAACATGACAGAATGGAGCGTATCTATCTACAAGTACATGGAGATACACACATGTGCATACACACATACAGATACATATTTACCTACATACAGACATATAGATTTACATATGCACATAAGCATATAAATAAACACACACACAGATTCTCATAGATATGTAATTATATCTATTTGTATGCTCTCTATATGCAGAGAAATGCATGATCATATATAATGAACATTAATATTTTATCATATATTCAAATCACACACTTAACAATAGGTAGCTAGCCACTCCCAAATTAAGGACACATTATGAGAAGTGGATTCTAGTTCTTTTTAACTTTTCTTTTAGTGAATAGCACTGAAGTTCTGTTGCTTTATCTGTATAAAATGGAAATTTAAAACAACATGTAACTCATTGAGTGTGAAAATTAAGTACAATAATGCATGGTGTAAGCCTTTAAATGAATAATATTACTATATGTTAGCTAACATAATAATCATGACTGTAATTGTTAGTATACTCTAAACTAAGAAGAATATACTATCTCATGAAACATTGGTTCCCAATGCCTATAAACAATTTTTTATTCTGTTAATCATATTGATAACTCTTTTTGCACATATTTGACACAATCCAAAATTTTAGAGCAAAAGCATCAGTGGCAGCAAATTCCTTTATTAATTTTGAAGATAAATATTTCAGAAAATCACTATTAAAATAAATCAAAGTCCCTCAGTAATTTCTATGGGACATTGTAAATAACATTGTTTTCTTTTTCAAACACGTGTATTTGAGTTTATAATGTAAGAAACACACATGCATGAGTGCTCTTTTTCAAAGTTTAATAATTATTTCCCTAGTGTGATGAAATATTATAATTATTATTGAATAGCTCAAAATATGTCTATAATAATCTACAGGTAATAAAATATACATGTATACACATATTTATGCCATGTCTACAGCCTAAAACTAAAAAGTAAATTACTATATTCTAAACAAATTCATTTATTTAGAAACAAAAGTGTATTCAGGAAATTCATATTTAAAATAAAATCTTCATTATTTTACCCATGTAAGATCTCTCATAACATAATTTCTAACCTATTTTATGCTGAAGGAGGTGCCTTAAATGGCAAATGACCCTGGGATCCACTGTTTTCACCATACGGCACATTATCCAGAAGTACCTGACCTGACAGAACACTGGAATGGCCCACAAAAGGCTCAGCTCTAACCCCTACAGGGTCCAGGTGCAATTTTCTAAGATGCACCATATACAGTGAAGCAAAGAATGACATACTATGTGGAGGCAGGACTGACCCTCTCACCATAATTTCCAGTGTCCCACTTGCAAAGTTGTTTTTCATTCCCATGGGTGGCTATATAAATTAGAATGGTGTTCACTAAGCATTAGCTTTCTCCACACCTGCCACCCACCCACACAAACTCCAGGAGAGAGTGTAATTTTCTGGTCTATTGATGCTGGACTTGGCAATGTAATGTGCTTGGCTCTTTGGAGCATATCTACCCAGACTTTGACTTTGGGCTCAGACAACTGACTAGCTTTAGGCAGTGGTATGCTAGCAGAGATGACACAACCAAAGGCTTGATATGTGCTAGCACAGTTGGCCTTGCTTTTCTATGTTTCTGCCATTATCATGAGAAGAATATGCCCAGGTAGACTACTAATCCCAGGATAACAAGAGACACATGGAGCAGAATGAATCCAGCCAACCAGCAGATCCTTAGCCTAAGGCACAGCTTTCCCAATAGATCTGTGAGCATGATAATAAATACTTATTGTTGGAGATTTAAAATAAATAAATAAAATAACCTCATCAGGTTATTAGGTTGTCTATAGCCTCTATCTTAGTTGATGTGAGATCAATTTAGTTTCAAAAATTGAAAAATAAAAAAGGAAATTTCTGGAGAACAAAGCTATTTCTTGTTATTTTTCTACTTTATATTCCACTATACTCTTGGGAATATTAGGTACCTGAAAAACTGTGTAATTATAGATTTCCTATCTTTAGCAAAAATATGTGAGAACCCAGCTAAACATATTAGAACTAAACGTAAAATTATGGTGACTTTTTTTCCCTTGATTTTAAGGTATATTCATTGTTGCTGTAAAACACCAGTAGACGTTAAAAGTGCTACAACAGCTGAACCCTCAAAATGCCAAATATTCAATTCATGAAAGTACTAAAGAATTCATGAGTGGATAACAACCTACTATGAAGTTTATTTTTTGTGTCTTTCTTTTTTGTTTTTCTCCAAGGAAGAAAACAAACAATCAATTTAACTATGTGTGCCTGTAGTTCTTCTTTTGTTATCCAGAGGAAGAACATTATTATTTGTGACTTATTCAACCTACTACAAAATATGCAAGTGAATTTCAAACTTTATTTTGTAATATGAAGTAGCGAAGATTTAAGCTGTCAGGGCTCATGACAGATATTTAAAACTTTTTTTGCTAGTTCTAACTCTGTTCTAAACATTCAGAAAGCTGACATTTCTGAACAGATTATTTCTTGATTCTGACTGGCAAGAATATTTACAGAATAATTTATTCTTTATTGAATAAAAAATGTAGGCTAAAATTGAAATGACTAGAAAAAGTAACTTCTGCAATTAATGTGGCATACTTTCATTTATACACCAAAATTTTTAAAATGCTACTTACCAATATAATTTGCCCAAACCTAATTCTGATGTTAATAATTTATAACATCAGTCAATCAGCCTATCTCCCTACTTCCAAGGAATTGACCTATCATTAGACCTAATATAATATTATTTCATGTAGAGTAAACATCAATATCTTTTCCTTCTGTTTCACCTACATGGAAAAAAAAATAACAACTTTGCACACACTGTCATTTGGCCAATAAGCTGAATTTAAATTGTTACAATATCTGCAGAAGTGTCTTCTTATATTAAAATTCTTAAGAGGTGAAATTCTCAGAAATAAAATAAAAAATCCAATGATTTTTAACTCCATTAATACAGCAAATATTTGTTAAAAGTCATGGACTAATTATTTGAAGTCATGGACTAATTATTTACCCCAAGTATTTTATTTTGAATTGCATAAAAAGCATTATATATAGTATGATATACAGTATGATAATTATATATATACATAATTATGTAAAGTATGTAACAAGCAATATTAAAATAATGAAATAAAATACAATAATAAAATCTTTGCTCTTTTAAAAGTTTTAATATTAAAATATTTTATCTAAGTTCACTTTTTTATCTATCTGTAAACATAAATTTTCATGTTTATATTTACTTGTATATCTGAAACAAGAGTGGTCTAATTCAGTACCTTTGAATAATGGCAATGATTCAATGCCATTTCATATGTTAGCCAAATCAGTTCTTTCTGGCTCTGAAGGAATTAAGAAACAGTACAAACTCTTAAAAAAAAGTTTTCTTATTCTGAAAAAATTTATAATCACCTGTTCTGTGAAAATACATCAGAGAATTAAGACTAGTGCAAGAATATACAGAATAATAAAGGCAGATGAAGAAAAAAATTGGGACAATAAACTTCTAAAAATAGCAAGTAAACAGGCATCTAATATGTATGTTGAGCACTTATAAAAGAAATCGTGATTATTCTTGAATACGATACTAACCAATAGATCAAAGTCAGGGGTAGAGCTTTGTGGAGAGGAGAAAACAGTAACATCTAAGATAGCATTTTGAGGGAGACCTCTAAAGTACACTCAAGTCAAATCAACACTTCTCCAGAAAGGCAGCTCCGTAAAAGCAAACATTTTACTGTGTTGTTCACAATCACATTCCCAGTACCTAAAACCCTAGTTAGCATATGGTTAGCACTTGATAAATATCAAATTAATGGATGGATAAATGAACTACTTGAATAGAAGCTATTTATAAATTAGACATAGAGGTGAAAATAAAAATTTCAAAAGGCAGGAGTGGTGTCCTAAATGTGTATCATTAAAGGAATAAATGGTATAAAATTGTATAAGTCAAAATGATATATTTAAAGTGCACAAATCCAAAGGAATCTCTAGCATTCCTTGGAGAAACAACTGATTCCAGGTCTAGTAGAAAAGATACAAGCTGTGCCTGAGATATTGTACAAAAAACAATGCGAATGAAATAATAAATTGATCATTTTAGTGGTATCAAAAAACATCAGGGGTCAAATTAAAGACAATGGTAGGATGCGAGTGTAAAGTTACCAGTGGCCATCATGTCCAGCAATTAGCAAGAATCTGTCTCAGAGATGAAGAGATGGATTGGGATTAGAAGACTCTTGAATATTTGGATTCAGCCATACCTAAATACCTCTGTAAAGTCTTTTATTATTATTTTTTAGTTGTTTTAAGTTAGAACTCTCTCATTTTCAACCTAGAATATATTATCCAAAGTAGGGCCAATAATGCCTGAACACAGAATCCATTGATAATTAAATTATTTTAAATAGTTCTTATAAATCAACTAGTATCCATACTACATGTACAAGGAGTTAGACAAATAGTCCCTATTGAATCAGATACAGGGCAGTGAAAAAAAAATTGAGCTAAAACAGAGGATTAGGCACACAATGACTAGCTTAATGGATTGATAAGACTATTGCCAGTGAATGCATTAGCTACCTTAGGGTACAAGATCAAGAAGGATGGTTAGGAATACATTTAGTGCAATTTATATACAAATACCTTAGATATATTAAACTTGAAAATACGGAGCAAGTAAAGACTAAAAAGAAGAGTTCTGAAACACATGAAAGAAATAAGGCAGAAAAATTAAAACAATAAGTAAAAACTAGAAAGAAGACATGTAACTAAAATAAATACAATTATTAACCAAACTAACAAAAACTTCTCCCCAGTTCTGTAGTGAGGAGGTGAGGGTTTAATATCAGAATCATAATTTAATGTATTTTAATTTCTCTGTAGTTTGAGGGTATATTAGAGTTAAATGTAAAAAACAATTTATGCCATTGGTTTTATTGGGCATAGTCACTTTTTGGCTCTTCGCCTTTTTGATATTCAGTTTAAAAACAAAACTAAAAGAACTTCCAGCTAATTATATACATCAAAATTTCTGGATTTTCAGTGTTTTTCTTTTCATAAAAAGTCAGAATTATGGTGCTATAATGAGGTAAACCCATGCAAACATCACATATTAAGGGATGGTACCTCAGTTATGCTATGAAGTATAGTAAATATAGAGTCTACTCCCAATTATACTAGAATGCAAGGAATGATTTATTTGAATTAAGGAACATGTCAAAAGATAACTAATTTTATTCAGGTTCTCTGTGAATATTTGTTTGTTTTATTCCAATGGTATTCAATATTTGCTCAGAAAAAAAGGAATGTAAATGCCCCTAAAAGAAATGTTAAAAGCATAAAGATGTCAACAGAAATGCATTTCTACTCCAAAAAAAAGTATTTGTATTTTACTTAGTTTTATATTTATGGAAATTCTCATTTCCATTTGTAGAGATAAGCAAACCTAAATTTCATTCAGTTTTTTACATTTCCCACCTATTTTAATCAAAAGCTAAAGTGTTTTCATTGTTCCTTCAAAGCTGCTCAAAGTTACCATACCAAGTTTTTAAACTTACTTTCTAATAGCCCCATTTTAATTGATTATTGTAGTACCTCTCTCTACTAATTTGCAAGAAGATAAACATTTCTCCTTATGTAGCTATTGTATAACTTTTTAAAAACCATTCAAACTGAATACTTAGCATTTCTTTAAAAATTTTAAAATAGATTCTCAGGTTGTAATTAAATCAGTAAACTAATTAGTTAACATATAAAGATAAATGACACAGGAGACATTCTCTTAAGTGTTCTTATCTTTCTTTCACTCATTTGACAAATATTTATAAAAATCGATTATGTGCCCAGCTATTTACTGCTCTACGTTTCATGTATACAATTGTGAGAGCAACAGATATAATCTCTTCCCTCATAACATGGGGCGGAAAAGGAGGCAAAGTTCTGAAAAATAAATAAATGACAAATGTGCAAAAAACCACTAGATGGAGCATGCAGGTAGAAGAAAGTTACTGAAAGCTGTTGCAGAGAATAATGGGAAGGGGGCTTTATTCAAAGTTTTCACAGAGGCTTAATCGAGAAAATGAAGCTTCTAGGATTATTTAGAACCACAGAAGTGCACTCCATCAGGGGTAAATAGCCTGTCTAAAGGCCTTAGGACTGGAAAGGGCTTGGTATATTTTTTGGATGAGAAAAAGGCCATGGTGACACTGGCTGTTAGAGAACAAGTGGTCTCTAGTTGACCTTATTGACAGTCCCAGACCAAAGAGAGCTCTTTGTGCCAGAGTAGAGAGAATAGATTTATTCTGAATGGAAAACCCCTGAACATGAAGCAAGTGGCTGGCTTAGGGTAGGGAAGTGTTTGCTGATGGTGCTGTGGCATAATGTGATTTACACTGTAAAAATATCACTTGGTTATTGATGGAGAAGATACTGGAGTTTAGAATCCCAGTGATTATTCCGTGTGTATTTTATTTATAAAAAACAAATATCGGAACTTCTTAAAAAATTAAGGTGACCCTTTCTCGATATAAATATAATTACATAGATACACTTCTTTCAAGTGGCATTAGATTAATATTCTGCTATTCAAGTATTCCATTTCCCTGACAACACATAGTAAACTACAGATAAAAACGCAACCTTTAAAAAAAGCCTTCTAATCTCTCCTATTTATGTATTTAGTATTTTGAATATTGTGAAGACATTTCTGAGTATCTTCCTTAAAATTGTCACAACAGCAGGGGGTATGCTACTGGAATCACGTGGATGCTAAACACCATACGATGCATACGCTACTGCCCACAACACGGAATATTCTATCCCCAACAGCAGAAGTGTTAAATCTGAGAGATAAAGGTCTACTAGGGCCGTGCAAGTAATGCAAAATGAACTGGGGCCAGAAACACATAATCCCCGTTCTCCTACAAATCTGCTATAAAAATAGAACATGCATTCATAACAATAAATGGCAACTGAGGTTAACTTTAGCAAGATTGTAGAATAAGAGGTCCTCCGCTCTAGTGCTTCTCACAGAAACACCAATACACCAATATCCGTGAAGAATACCTTTGTGAGAATTCTGGAACAGCAGAGAAAGTTCACAGTTCACCCATGGAGCAAAAAGCAAACTCAAGAAAATAAAAACCTGAGAACTGCAGTAAAGGGACAAGAATAGTTGCGTTTTGTCCACATCACCCCTCCCCCAAGCTGCCAGAGCCAGCCCTGTGAAGGGGGGCGGGGAGCACGTCTGATTTGTCCCCTGAGGGACAGACCGAGTTGGATGTCCAACTTCTTAAGCCCTTTGGGCGCTGCCAAAGAGAACCACTTCTGTCTCAACTCACACAGAAGACTGGGTGAAACTGTCGCGGTGAGACCACATGGGGACAGCTAGGAATAGGGACAGGTCTTCAACGGCCAGGGCAGGAAAATCCCGGTGATGGCCTCTCGCTCCCGCACGCCCACCCCCTACAGCAGCCTGGCCAAGCCAGACCCACTGAGGGGCCCGTCAGGGGCTTCGCCCCACCACATAGCTCTGAGGACCGGCCACATCCAACTGAGGAGCTGACCACAACTTCCCTCTGGCACAGGGCTCCCCACCTCTCCCCCAGCTAGAGGTCGAAGCTGGTCAGGAGCCTCTCTGGAGCCTTTCTGAGCCCTGCCTGAGGTCAGGCAGTCGAGGAACCCCACCTACCGGTGCCAACTGCAGAGCCTTATAGGAGGCTCGTCCCTTCAGAAGCCTCACCAGCAGCTCCGCCAATCCCTGGAGCCAGTCAGGAGCCCTCTCCACGGCGAAGGCCTGTCAGGTGCTGCGTGACCACAGAGCCCGGCCTGCCTCACCGCGGGCCAGCCCTGCCTGCTGGCCACGCCCAAACCGGAAGCCCCCTCAGGCACCGCCCATCACCGAGCAGCCCCTGGCCTTGTGGGACTGAAGAGTTCTGTCAGCCCGCTTCGCCTGAGCGCGGTGAAGCCCCAGTGGCCCGGGCAGAATGCAGAGCCCTGCTAGACAGACACGACATACTGCAGGGCCCCAGCAGCGGAACCTGCCCCACCTTGGACCCTGGCAACAGGTCTCCCAAAAAGGCAGAGACCTCTCAGCGGGCCCTGCCCAATCTCCCAATTCTGTCAGGCAGACCCTCAGGGGCAGAGCCCCGGCAAGGGGAACCACCTTTCTACAGACACCGCAAACTCACCTGACCAGAACTGTGGATTGGCCTGAGCTTGGCTCACACGCTCCGGAACCTTCCAGGTGAAATCAAACTGGTCCCGTCGTGGAGGGCAGAGAGAGATGAAAGAAAGAGACCGAGCACTCCAGATTGGTAGGTGGCAAATTTAATAAATAAGAAATTTAAATACAAGACATCTCTTGGGTAATGGCAAGACAAGTATATCTCTACACCCACAGGCCAGAATCTTAAGTTTACACAGAGGCCTGGACTGGATTCAGTTACTTGTGCAGTCTAGGTAGTCTCAGTAGCACCTTACTATCTCCAGGCTGTGACTTTGAGGCAGCTTCTAGTGCGGAGGAGGAAAGGGGAATAGCCATTTCAAGGACAGGAGAGAGGGGATGGGAAGCCTTCAGTTTCCCAGGTCTAGTTTGCGGGTCAGTAGGCAGTCATATCCTGTCGATAACCTCCTCCAGCACTCCATCCCTCGGGACCAGCTCTTACAATCTTACATGTTCCCTGTTGAGCAATGTGCCCTGAGTGGTCAGCAAGGTTTTCATTAGTATAGAGGTGGCTTATTTGGTGGCTGTTTGGCTGCAGTGAAGGCAGATACAACAGCAGCTGTATAGGTACGTGCAAAGAAAAGGCAGATTAAGATAATGATTCACAAAATAAATAACATTTTTTTTTCCACCAAGAGCCCTATGATCTGAAGCACTGATTTATTAAATCCCCCAAGCTGGGAGTACGATCACTTAGGGTGTTCCCTTGTGTCCTCATGTGGTTTCATAAAGATCTTACATTAGCAGACTCATCAGGTATGAACACACAACATTTGATTTGAGTAATTACACAGATGCCTTCTTGCAAAGCAATGATAATGTCCAAGGCCATCCTATTTTGGAGGACAGCTTTTTTCATTAGAGAAATTTTAGTGTTCAGTAAAGACAGACTTTGTTACTATCACTTAAGGCTTCCTGGGTGGATATAGTCAGGGCTTCTATGCGTGCTATAAAATCCTCCAGGCCAATAAAGGGAACAAAGATAGTGACCAAATGATTGTACCAAGGAAAACAGAATATGCCCATCTGGCCTTGAGGAGAGGGAGGTTGGCAATTGTTGTTACCGTGTGACAGATTCTCCTCTGTGCCAGGGAAAACCTAAGATGCAGAAGCCCAACCACCTGGGTGGAAGCCAAGGCCAAAGTTTTGTGCCACACAATCACTGGGTCCCCTTCAGTGCTACTCAGTAAGTATGGGCAGCATGACCAGTCAGTGCCAAACTAGTAAATATCTTTTAATATGACAGAATGAATGCACAGTTCTGGTCATATTCATCTCATATTCTTGATATAACGGGGTTGGTTCTGTTTAGAGTGATTTTGTTTTGTTGCCACAATAGAGGTGCATGAGTACTAAAATGTCCATAACCCAGAATAAGGCACGTGGAAACCATCCCAAACCTGAGTATAGCCCCTACCAATGGTGGTATTTTTAGGACCCTTCAGGTTGGGCTGCCTGTATACTTTGCTTGACAGGTGAAGAATGCCCATGTCCTGGGTTATTGATGGTGTGTGCCATAGGCCAGGTTTCTGGATCAGTACTGGTAATATAGGATGACTTAAGAGTACTGGTTCTAGCTGTTCTTCCTTAATGTACTGCTTTAGGGCCTTCCAGTCCCTTGCCTGGAGGGGCAATACCCACCATGGCAATCCTGACAAGCTAGAGAGGGACAGCTGCCCACATACCCAGCAGATGGATTGATTTCTTTGCTGAGGATACACTGTAAAAAGGTATTTTCATCGGGTGCCTATCTCCTAACCTATCTCCTGACCAGACACTGCTGGAGCAGAAGAAGTTTAAGATCAAAAAAACAGATATTTAGTAAGAACTTGTATGAGTTCTTCCCCTTCTATAAGAATTACACTTGCGGCCTGATCCTTAGATGTTAATGTGGCTGCACCTTTAGGAATTTGACCTGGTTGTGCACACCATGCATGTTGGCCAGGTAAGGCAGCAGTGTCAGGCATGAGGAGATGGACTGGAGGCAGGATATGCCAGACCAGGACCCATACCTTCTTTCCACTCTCAATGTTCCATTCCAATTATTGTACTTTTTAACAGGACTGGCTTGTAGCAGAACAATGGGATCCCAGTGGAGATTAAGAAGTTCCCTCTCATGCAGGAGTGTGAAGTAACTCACCCATCCTCATGGGATGTACCATGAAAATTCCAGTAGTTAACCTCTTTCCAGGCATAATAGGACATGGTATTCTCAGCAGCATAGCAGGTTGATCCAAGGTGAGCATTAGGGCAGTGGTTGTTTCCTGTGACTTCCATACCTTCATGGTGTTGGGTGTTTCAGCAGGGGTCCCAGTCTGGCATATTGGGCAACAGGCCATATTTGTTCATCATTTAAATGTATTAAAGCCTGGGGTAGTACTCTAGTCCACTCACCAAGGTGGTTTGATCTGTTAGTAATGTAATCTGCTACTTTAGTGTTCCATGGATGACTGACCCCTGTGGCTGGCTTGCAGGTATATAGGGGAGATGGAACCTCCATTCAATGTAATGCTCTTCTGCCCAGTTTTGCACATCATGACCTTTGAAATGTGTCCCCTGATCACTGTCTATTTGATGAGGGTATCCATACATGGTATTCAGCAACCCTAATCCCCTAATGGCTGCACCTTGGTTTGCAAGGCCGCTGTGAAAAGTGGGTTAGGCCAGATGTAATGTCTATACAAACCAGGGCATATTTGGAACACTCATGCAGAGGGAAGAGGCCAATATAATCAATTTGCCAATATCTCACTGGTTGGGAAATTCGTTGGATGACCCTAGACTCCTTCAGAAGTTGCCTTGGGTATGGTTTAGAACACAGAGGACATGCTGTTACTGCATTAACCAAGTAGTATTTCAGGAACAATTCAGCATCCTTGGCAATATGTCATCCCACCCAGAGGGTGGCCTCTTTTTATGGATCTGTTCTTCTGTGTCTACTGTAGGGCCAGTTGCCAGGGCTTGTTACCTGAACTAAGGCATCAGCTTCCTGATTGCAAAGGGGTTTCAGCTCTCTATGAGCCAGTTTGTGGAAGACAGTAAGGACAGCCTCAGGCTCTTGCAAGTGAACTCAAATGTCTGTCCACATATCCTGACCCAAGAAGGACTTATTCATGATCATCTACTCCTTGTCTTCCCCCTGTCCAAGACATAGAATTAATCCCCTTAGAATAGCCCAACTGTCTGCAGAGGGAGAGATAATGGCCAGAGCATATGAGTCAGCCTAACTGCTCTGAGTTGACCCACCGGCTGCTGTAGTTTGTTCTTGTTTTCATCCAGGTGGTGTCCATGTTGGGCTGAATAGTGACTGCAGTCTTGTGGATGGAATGCTGGACTAGATACATCAGTTTACCAGCATCAGCAGGAATTTCCTCCAGTCCCTCTCTACAGGCCACAAGGTCACCACAGATTAGGGGCAGGGGCATTTGTAAGATGTACATATTCTATAGAGCATAATAGCATGTACAGTTTTATAGACAGAGGACAAGGTGCTACTTTGCTGCAAACAGGCCTGCCACTTAGTCAAAGTGGGAGTCTTAGCCATAGTAGAGGTGGGTCCATGGAACATATTCCCAAACCACCCCTTGATAAGAAGGGAAGTTCTTACCTCAATATGTTCTTCTTTTATGAGAGGTTTTTCCTGGAGGAACACTGTGTACATTGCTAGGAGCCGTTGCTCTAAGGAGGTATACAGGTTTCTGTCCTCTTCCAGAGCTGGGAACAAAATTCTAGAGGTACTCTCTTATGATGTCTCTGCACACACCATACCTTCCAGAGTCACAGATACATCTAAATCAAATGATAGCCCTTCTTGGGCGATGCCCGGGGCTTTAATCTGCTTCACTAGTATTTTTGACTTCTTAAAGGCAGCTTGCTGCTCTTATCCTCAGCTCCACCCCTTACAAGGCAGTGTAAGGGATGGCAGCACTATGCCAGGGGAATAAAAATCTTCCAGAAACTCTAAATCCCTACAAAGGCTTATATCATTCTCAATCTTTAGGGTTGGATAGGCTTACACTGTATCAATCACAGTTTCTGGAAGAGCACATCTTACTTGACAACTCCCCAGAACTTTATAGCTGTGCTTGGGCCTTGAATTTTCTACGGATTCACTGCCCATCCTCTTTCTCACAAATGTTCTAGCAAAGTCTTCAGAGACAGGTCTTCACGTGTTAACATTATGTCATCGATGTAATAGGCCCCTTTTACTAATGTGAGGAAGGAGAACAGGGACAGGTCTCAGGTTACCATCCCATGATATATTATGGGGCTGTGTTGAGGAAGCACTGAAAGGTACCTTGTTGACTTTCCAATGTGTAGGCAGATTGATCTGTGACTTGTCAGCTTGGGTTTATTGAGAAAAGCATTTGCTAAGTTCAGTGTAGCATGGTACACTTCTAGGACCATGGCCGAAGTATCTAAATTGGTGGCAGTGTTGTGCATAGCTGCATGGTTGGACGGCACTACCTGGTTCAGTTCTCAGTAGTCTTCTGTCATCTACCATGAGCCATCTGACTTCTCTGCTGGCCATTCCAAACTGTTGAAAGCACTATGGGCAGGGTTTACAATACCCACTTGCTGCAGTTCTTGGGTACCTTCTCCTATTTCCTTATGCCTCCCCCTACCCCAGCTGTTTGACAATATTTATATTGTTTGACAATAACCACTCTTCCTGTGGGTAGCAGGCTTATCAGTTCCCAGTGGGTGTTTGCTTCAGCACTACTTTGATTACTCTAACCTGGAGGAATTCACCAATAGAGGTTTGCAGAGTTTGACCTTGTCAATATCAATACCCAATATATTCTCTGGTATTGGAGAGATAAAAACTCATTTTCTCATGAGAGAGAACATGCAATTTGCAGTGTCAGAGGAACCTTCCTAACCATTTGTATTTCATGTATAGATGGCACTGAGGGGGCCAGAAAACGTCTGATGGTTACCATGTACTAGAGTAAATTTGGTTCTGCTGTCAACCAAAGCCATCACCTTTTGTTTATTTCTAGGGGAGTACAGAGAATAGAAAGATGGGCGTTCTGATCACCCTCAACGGCCCTCACCTGGAGGTAGTCTTGGCCTTTATCCTTTACCTGAAGTGTGGGAGGCACCCACCCTGAATAGGTCTCTCAGGAAACAGAAGGGGCAACAGGAAGTGGACAGATCTGAAGTGTTGTTCAGATTTTAGAGATAACAAAAATGTATTTGTGATGTCTTAATATTTAAATGCTGCCAGCAAAAGCACACTTTTTTTTAAACAAGATATGGGATAACAAAGTATGGTACAAATAAATTACGTGTAGGCTTAATTCAGCAGAACTTAGTAATGTGGAGGTTGTTGGTGACTATCAAAAACAGTCTCAGTGTGGTATTGGGACCAAAACCTACTTCAAGTTGTTTTGGAAATATAGGGAGGTGAGGATGCAGATTAACTTACTACAGATATGCTTTTGAAAAATTGTGTTATGAGAAGGAAATGAATAATGAATTTATAGCTGTAAAAGTATATGGATTCAATTTGAATTAAATAAATATATATATGAGGTGAAATTTTAGATCTTATTTGTATGCTAATAAGAATGATTTAGTAGAGAGAAATAGGAGCTGATCATATATCAGACAAAAGCACTGACTGCAATAATGAGATCTCAGAATGAAAAATATAGAATCCAGAGCAAAAACAGAGGCCTTGATTTTATAGAGAAATTTAAAATTTACACTAATAGTTAAGAAAATAGAGAAAAAGGTAGTAGGTACAGGGAGGATTGTACATTTGGAAGTGAGATGAAAAATATCTGTTTCTTTTTAGGTCAGAGTACAATGTATTTGCTAAATATTACTTAACTACATATACATTAAATTCCATGTGTCCAGGTATTCTGATAATCACACTATATGCTTGAAGACATAAATATTCTATATCCACTGAATTACTTTGCGTTAAATGGACGTTACTGATTCTATCAGTGTGATGTCTATAAGTTTTTTTATATTTAAAAATATATGTAGTAGTTTCTTGGACAAGTATATCTATATTTATGATAAAGAGTATCATCTATGCCAAATCCAATCATTAATTTTAAATGTGTAGTTGTGCTTTGTTATGGATGACTGTAAAATTGTTCACATGTATAAAAATCTCCTTATGGATAAAAGTACATAATGTAAGAGATGAGAGAGAGGAAGATTAAGAGAGATAGAAACAACTGATACTATGTGGATATATTTGCATAGTTATATATAAATATAATGATGCTATAAATCAATTATTTGAGAAAATAGAGAAAAAATTAAGTAAACTTGAAATGAATAGATTAATATTGGATTATGCCTATTGAATAATTGCTGAGCGAGTATTGTTGCAGACAACAGCATACAGTTTAATTTTTGAGTTACTATTTCAACAAAAAAACTTGAATTTCTTGCTATTTTCCTAAACAGTTTATTTTGCACAGCTACATGCCATTAGTGCTTTAATCTGCTAATCAACCAAAATAACTTGACCCAGAAAAACTTGCTTTCAATTATCAGCAATAATAGAAATGTTATTGATTCCAATATGTGACAAATTCATAGCTACAAGTATTTCTAAAACCTATAAAACCATTTAACTTCCAATAAAAGTATTTTCCAAACTGTTCAGAATCATACTCATGACTATCAAAATGTTAATAGTTCTTTTTCAAAATGCTTCCATTGCCCAGTAAAATTTAACAGTCAAATTTTTACCTTTTTTTGACATTGTCAGTTCAAATTAGTATATTAAAAATATGATAAACCCTGCAGTAAATCTTTACTATATTGTTTCAAAATATGTTTGGAGGCAGCAGCTTTATTTATCCTCAAAGGTAACCTATAGATACACCTTGAGAAGTGAGATATTACTCTTCAGACATCAGGAAGGAAAATGCTATTGTAGGATATTCACTATGCCTTCATGTTTAAGGGGAAGAAAAACAGGGTTTATAAATATACCTATTAAAAATAGCAGAGTTTTGTTTGTGTTTACGTGTATATATTTTGTTTAATGACGTTCTCTCCTTCTCTGGAGAGCCAACATCTTAATTAGGAATCAAGTAAAAGCCATCTGACTTAAACCTTAATGTGAGATGTCTTTTTTCCAAAACAATTCTATCACTCTACCATAAATTACTCTCTTCCTGGTCTCCCAGGATCAGAAGCTTTTTCTCCCTTCCAGTTCTGGCAATTGGATTTGGTAAAGAACAAGCAGAATTTTGGCAAACTCCAATAGCCAGGACACAAAGGAGTTACAAAAACTAGTATAAGAGAAAGTTTTAAAAGGATTTTGTTTTCTGGACAGTATTCATTTAACTTGATTGAAAAGAAATAGGAAAGTTAGTCATAACAACCATATAAAAAGAGATTTTTGTGGTCACCTAGTTGGTTGTACATTGTTCTATGTACTAAGTAAATAATTGCATTAAATTGCTGATATCTTAATTTCAAGTGCATTTTAACAACCATCTGAGGCTTCACCTTCTTTAAGGGCTTACCTGATTAGGTCAGGCCCTCCCAGGATAATCTTCCTTTTGATTTACTCAAGGCAGCTGATTAACAAAAAATCTTGGGAGTGATAACCCATCATATTCATAGGTCTTACCCACAGTCACGTGGAGTGTTTTATAGAAGGGAGGGCAATAAATGTATAGATCATTTGATAATCAGTTTAAGGTTCTATCTACCATGATCCTCATTTAACCTCTTCCCTCCCAGTGATTAAAACTTTAAAAAATATTGTCCATAAAACTTTGGAAGATATTAAATTTTTCAAATGAGCCATAGAGTACAAATGGAGTGAGAGTGCTCAATCACTTTTTATAGGTGAAATTGAACTGTGCTGGTGAGTTTCTCTGACAAAGACAAGAAGTAATGGAGGGATGGAGTGAGGAAGTAAAGCAGGGAGGCAGGAAGGAAGGAAAGAGGAGAGAAAAAAATTGTTAGGCTAAATATATTTTGTAATGCTATCACAAAATCTATTATGATTGGAAGATTGCTTGAAAAATAAATTAAAAATCTGTCTACATTTAAGTTTTAAGAAGCAATATGTAATATACTATAATTGGTTATTCTTTCCTGTCTTACAGTTAATCTTGCAAAGTAGAAACCAGGTGAAGTGAACTTGGAAAATTTACCTTCTATCTCTACCCCTATTAGTCATTCCTTAACATAGGAGAAGGAATAATTTGGCAAGCAAATGAGTTTTGCATAACCGGTGTGCATGTTCTACTCATTTCTTCTGGGCACTTCCTTCTGTATTTACTGGTAGATAGGACATCACACTGCTCTGATTTCCAACCCGTGGAGCTTCATATCCATATTTCCAACCCATGGAGCTTCAAAACCTGTGGTTTTTTACTTCTCTCTGATTCTGCATTTGAGCAGCAGAGACAGAAATACTAATCATCGACTCCCTAACACATCAAAAAGTGATTAATGCTTGTAATTATAGAGTGATAAAAGTCAAGTAGAATACCTCTAGAAGAACAAGTTCACATGCTTTATAATTTTGGGAAGGTTTAATGGTTTTAATATGTTGTGCTCCTATTTATGAATTATGTTCTTTGGTTAAAGATAGGCATTTTAATCTTTTAACAGATTTTTTTTCAACTTTATTAGTTATGCATGCTTTGCATCTGTTTCTGCAGCTGTTAACCACTGTGTCCTCCAGACTTTTTTTGGACCACATTTTAAAAAATTTTATTATTCTATGCTTCCCATTAGTACTCTAATTTGGTGTCATGAAGTGGATTTCCATTTCTGAACTGATGATATGCCAATTTGCCAGGAACATAATTTCTGAAACCCTGAGGATATCTGCTCAATGCCGTATTTACCATAGGGCATCAGAGTTTGAACATCAGGTAATTGGTTAGCTCTTAATATCAGATAAGCCTGATTGCATTCAGGAGGATTTTGGCATAGATTACACATCTACATTCTAGTTCTGTCACATTCATAGAGAGGAAAACATTGACACTCCACTGTGTTAACCAAGTTATTAATTATAGATTTCTACTATTTCTACATCAGATACAATGGTCAGGGTAGCCTGCCTCTAAGTATGTTTACAGAGTGAATATATGGTTATAACAAAATCTCATTTTAAAGTTATTTCATATTATTTTTGAATGCTTCCAAAGTCTTATTCATTACATGGGTTTTAGCATTCCGTATCACACGGTCACACTTTTTCAGAAACTTACATTTTAAAGAATAATCCTATTCTCCTCAAGGCTTAGAAAATAAGCCTAATGTGGTTACATGCATTTTCTATGTGTTGTCTCATCTGGCAGAACTGATTATTGATCAAAACAACTTCATAGTCTTTGATCTCTTACGACCTCAATTTATTTATACTATTTAGAGTAATTACCTTAATTGCTGAAAGATGTGTGATAGGCTTGCTGTACTTGTAATACATATATGTATATATATATAATTTGAAATTATAATGTGATATTTATGAACAGTAAGAAATTTCTTAAATGTTAACATGTTTTATGGCATATGAATTGTTTACACTTTAAAATGTCCATTTATATGTATCTAATAAATTTAATGAAGATTAGGGATTTCCTATCTTAATAATTATTCATTCAATAAGTTTATTTTAGGCACATGTATGATGCTAAAACTGACATAAATTACAATACTGTATTTCAGATGTTTTTATATCAAGTGATATATTTATCATCTTTATAAGATAAAGATGGTCTAATGCACTTTGGTTATTCATTCTAGGCTGAATATTCATAAAAGCTTCACTTCATTTAAAATTTACAGTTTATATGTAACTCATAAGTCTGGAATCTATACTGAACTGCTTCAGTTAATTCTCCTCAAACCCTATTTATCTATTAATGCATGTATTCATCAAATAAATATGGAGAGTTTAGCTCTATGCAAGGTATCCTTCTAAACCTAAAGATTCAACAGTGAACTATATAGCTGTGGTACCTAAGTTCATGGAGCTTCGATTTGATAGTGAAAAAAATTATAAATGTAGGATCTTGGGTCTATAACTCTGTTAAAACCACTCTGTCAATCTCCAAACCTAAATCATCCCTACTTACATTTCAATAGTACTCCTAGTACTGTTGAGCAGACTGGACCAATGTGTACGTAAGGCAGTCACTAAAACTGCTATTTATTTATTTTGTGCCTGGGTCCACTCCCCTCTAAAAATCTTCAGAAAATTTTCTCCCTTATAATACATCATAATCACTCCCTCCCCTAATTTCTACTAACTGCTATAGCCTTGCTTATAAATTTCCCAGAATTTTTGGATAAATGTGTACCTAGGAAACCTCGCTTTTCCCACATCAACACTCTAGCTAACTCTGTTCTAGAACACACAGTTCTCCACTCCCCTGTCACCACATGAATAGACGTTTTTCTTTCTACATAAGTCAAATTGACTTATACCTGCATTTTTTCTTACTTTTTGTGAAGACTTTCTTCACCTTTTTTTAGTTTCTGCCTCCAAGAGATGTTCTGTGGTGTATCTGACAAGAAATCAGGCTTTTAGGGAAAAAAGCAAATGTAATTATGGTTTTAGAAGTCACTGAACCTGAAAATTATTGCTAATTCTTGAATGACAGATATGTGTGTATGCTATATGTATGCATTTATGCACGTACATAGTTGCACAGACCTGTGTCTGGGACTGTTTTGGTTCAAAAACTTTCTTGAAGTAAATTAAGAGCAGTTAACTGAAGGGCAATAGGACAGAGGTGGATATATATAAATGTATATACCTCACGTTGGTAGAGGAAAAACAAAAAATAAAACAAAAGATCTGTTCTTTGATTTCCAAACTTCAGTGTGGAATCTATTCAAGTTCTCAAATACGGTGTTTGGTGACTCAACTCAGCACACAGTTGTATTATTCATAGCTAAGATTGCAATTACATTGCAAAGATACTTGACAGGATTAGAAAGGAAAAAAGACACAGAGTCTGGAGAAATCCATGAACACATGCACAGGTTTTCTTATGTTCCCTCCCTCTAGTGAGTAGAGATACCAATTATGTTCATTTCTCCAGTAATAAAAGGACATAATATGTGTACAATATTTTTACTCAAGGAGGCTCATTAGTGACTCAATACCCAGAATTTTTTGTGAAGGGACTGATTATGTGGACAATGCTTCACTTAGCACTTATGAAAGCCAGACTTCCATCAAGAAAAGCAATGCTAAGAATAAATCACTTCTATTGTACACACAGTCTAGGCACAGTGAACTACCTTTATCAGTTAGGGAATGGTTTGCCTGCCAGGTTCCCAATTTTACAAGAAGTTCCTTTTAAATATACAGCGTCAGCTGCTATGCTAACTTTTTTTTCTGTGTAATTTAATAGTATAATTTTAATGGGTTTGTTTGGGGTCATTAGGTCAAAGGTCATCCCCTGTGTAGGACTGGGATTTCCATCTAAAGGAAAATGGTGTCTCTATTCTGAAACATCCTGAGAATGAGGACATAGAATATAAATGTAAGCAAGGGATTGGACTCCTAAACTTCAGAATTCTCTTTGTGTCTGAAAACAAGGTGAATTTCTATCACATTGAAGAAATTAAAAAATTGTGTAGATATGATGCTGGATTCCAATGGGAAGAATTGGGAATGTAGATTATGAGATCAAACATATCTTGTATGCAATTTAATTTTCTCTCTGTTGACATTTCTTCCTATCATTCTGCATTAGTTTCCTACCGCAGCTACAACAAATTACTACAATGCTAATGGTTTAAAACAAAATACATTAATTATTCTACAGTTTCATAGGTAGAAGTCTGATGGGTTTTATTGGGCTGAACTCAATGAGTTGGCAGGGCTGGATTCTTTTCCAGACACTTTAGGAGAAACTTTTTCTCATATTTCCCAGCTTGTGGATGTGACCTTCTTCCTCTGTCTTCAAAGCCAGAAACATATCATCTCCTTGACCCTTATTCTTTGGTCACATCTCTCAACTCTCCTCTTCTCCCTCCCTCTTCCACTTTTGAGGACCCTTGTGATTATGTTGGGCCCACTCATATAATCCAGGGAAGATCTCCCTATTTCCCCTATTTTATGGTCATTTGATTGCATCTGTAATCTTAATTCCTTTTGTCCACGGAACCTAACATATTCACTGTCTCAAGTTTGTGGACATCTTTGTGTGGCCTTTCTTCCCACCACACCTTGTAAAACAGCTTTTAGTAACAATAATAATAATAAATAATAATAAGCTCTAATACTAAATAATATTATATATAAAACACTCTTTTAAACATTTAGTGTAAATTAACTGATTTAATCTCTCTATTGTATCTTTGAAGCAGATACCGTTCTCACATTTTATCAGGAATGAAGCTGAAGCATGCCATGTTTAAGTCACTTGTCCAGGGCCACACAACTATCATGTACACAATGTATTTCTGAATCCAACAAGTGTGGTCCAAGGAACATGCTCTTATCCACCATTCTTTCCTTCCTCTGTTGACTTTATAGTTGTCTCTTAGCTGTGTATGGGGAAATTAAAAAATGGGCTTTGTTGATATTATGAACAGAGTGGGAAAAAACGGTATAACTTTCTTCCAAGACAAAATGATCTTTGTAGGAATGGTCAATGAAGAATTTAAACATTATGAAAGAAAATGTTGACATACAAGAACAAACTGTGATTTTATACCTCAGAAACTGTGTTAAAGTATGTAATGCTGATTGATAAATAAGCTGATGATACAAGATTTTCCCTTATAAATATTCTAGAAAAGAATGAGGAGGTCTCAGATTTTCTATCCTGTGTGTAAAAACTATCTGAACATGTATATTAGATTTATTGAAAGATTCTTCCCTTCATGAGTTAAAAGTATAAGAAATTAAAAAATTACTGAATGTTGATATATATTTTAAATATAATAAATGATATTTAAAGTGGCATCAGCTATCTATTGCCAACAACTATTAACTCAGTGACAAAAACAATAAATATTTATTTAGCTCATGAGTCTGTAGGATTCAGCTCATTTGGACTGGGCTCATCTTTCAACCAAACTTGTTCATGTGCCTTCATCTTTTGTATAACCAGCTTTTGGTTTTGTTGATTTTTTTCTATTTTTTTTCTATAGTCTATTTTATTTATTTCCGTGTATATCTTTTTGTTTTCCTCTGCTTACATAGAGTTTACTTATTGTTTTTCTAGTTCTTAAGATTAAAGATTAGGTTTTTGATTTGAAGTCTTATTTAAAATATAAAAGTTTATTGCTGTAAAAATTTTCTTACCACCACTTTAGCTGTGTACTGTAAGTTTTGGTACATTGGGTTTTTTTTTGATTCATCCTGAAGTATTTAAAAATTTTGCATATGATTTCTTTTTTGATCCAGTGTTTGTTTAATTGGGTGTTCTGTAATTTCCACATATTTTTGAATTTCCCAAATTTCCATCTGTTATTGATTTCTAATTTCATTGCACTGTGATCCCAGAATGTACTTTGTATGATTTTAACTGTCAAAAATTTTAATTTAATAGGATCTTTTAAATTACCTAACATATAATCTACGAAAAAGGCTTCTTGTGACCTTAAAAGAATGCACATTCTTCTGTTGTTGATTGAAATGTTCTAGTATGTCAGTTAGATTTCATTAATTTATATTGTTTTTCAAACTTTCTATTTCCTTTTGATCTTCTGCCTAGAATGTTATTTCTATTTCCAAAGGTAGATTACTGAAGTCTAAATATCATTGTTAAATTGTTTATTTCTCCCACCAATTCTGTCACTGTTTGTTTCATGTATTTTGGGCCTCTATTGTTAAGCTCATACGTTTGTAATTTTATATCTCCCTGATGGATTGACACTTTTATTATTTAAAAATGTTCTTCTCAGTTTCTAGAACAGCATTTGTTTTAAAATCCACTTTGTCTGATATTAACATTGCAACTCTAGCTTCTTTTTACTACAATTTGCATGGTATGTCTTTTAAAAATTGTTTGCTTTCAACTTATTTGTGCTCTTTTTTTGTGGGATTTTTTTTTTTATTGAAACCTAGTTGGTATACAATATAATGTTAGTTTCAGGTGTACTACATTGTGATTTGACATTTGCATACACTATGAAATAATCACCATTATAAGTCTAGTAACCGTCTGTCCCCAAAGTCATTACAAAGTCATTGACCATATTTCTTAAGCTGTGTATTACCTCCCTGTGGCTTATGTATTTTTCAGCTGAAGGTTTGTACCTCTTAATCCCCTTAACCTTTTTTGCCCTTTTTGCAATCTTATCTTCTTCCCCTCTGGCACCCACCCCTTTTTTCCTTTGTATCTATGAATCTATTTTTGTTATGTTTATTTGTTTTGTTTTTTAGATTCCACATATATGTGAGATCATATGGTATTTGTCTTTCTCTGTCTACTTTATTGCACTTGGCATAATAACTTCTAGATCCATCCATGTAGTCTCAAATGGTGATATTTCTTATTTATTGGTGACTGATATTCTTTTACATTTATATACCACATCCTTTTTTATCTATTTATCTATTGATGGACATTTAGGTTGCTTCCATGTCTTGGCTACTGTAAACAATGCTGCAATGAACATTGGTTTGCATATATCTTTCCAAATTAGTGTTTTTGTTTTCTTTGGGCAAATACCCAGAAGTGAAAATGTTGGAGCTGTGGCAATACTATTTTAAATTTTGTTAAGACCCTTTGTATTCTTTTTCATAGTTGCTATACCAATTTACAATCCCACCAACAGTGCATGAGGGTTCCCTTTTCTCCACATCCTTGCCAATTTTTTTTTCTTTCTCATCTTTTTTTAATAATAGCTGTTCTAATAGGTGTGAAGTGATATCTCATTGTGGTTTTGATTTGCATTTCCCTAATGATGAGTAAGGATCTTATCATGTGTCAAACTAGTTGTGCCTTTCAATGTAATGTGTCTCTTGCACAAAGCATTTACTGGGTCATGTTTTGCCCTTTAATTGAAAAGTTTAGTCCCTTTACACTTAATGTAGTTATTTATAAGGAAAAGTTATGCCTGTCATTTTGCTGTTTGTTTTCTGTATGTCTGATGTCTTTTTGGTTCTTCTTTCCTCCATTACATGTCTTTTGTGTCAAATAGATATTTTCTAATATACCATTTTAATTCCCTTTAGATTTTTTCATGTTTTTTTCATGATATTTCATGGTATTTTTCATAATATTTTAAAATTTTCAGTTTTTTATTGCTAGTTTTACTGAGAGTTATAATTAACAACTTAATTTACTCCAACTTGGAATAAAAACAAATCAATTTCAGCAGTGTACAAAAACTTGGCTGTAATTTAATTCCATTCACCATCCTTTGTACTATTATTTTCATATCGCTTGTATATTTATGCATATATACAATATATAATAAATAATATATGTATAACATATGTAATAAATCCTTGAATCCAGTTTTATAGTTATTGCTTTATTAGTTGTATTTCAATACAGGAGAAGTGAGTTGCAAACAAAAATACATTCATACAATATTTTATGTTTAGTTACATAGTTACATTTGCCAATGCTCTTTATTTTTCATGTAGATTTGAGTTACTGTTATTGACCATTCATTTCAGTCTAAAGGACTATTTTATTTTATTTTTAATTGAAGTACAGTCAGTTATAATATGTCCATTTCTGGTGTCCCAGCCATGCAAATGCACACATATCTTCATTTTCATATTCTTTTTCATTAAAGGTTATTACAAGATTATAAGTATAGTTCCCTGTGCTATACAGGAGAAATTTGGTTTTTTTTAAATCTGTTTTTATATATAGTGGCTAACATTTACAAATCTCAAACTCCCAAATTTATCCCTTTCTACCCTCCTCCCCCCAGTAACCACAAGATTGTTTATTATGGCTGCGAGTCTGTTTCTGTTTTGTAGATGAGTTCAGTAGTGTTTTCTTTTCTTCTTTTTTCAGATTCCACATATGAGAGATATCGTATGATATTTTTCTTTCTCTTTCTGGCTTACTTCACTTAGAATGACGATCTCTAGGTCTACCCATGTTGCTGCAAGTGGCATTATTTTATTCTTTTTTATGACTGAGTAGTATTCCACTGTATAAATATAATGCAACCTCTTTATCCAGTCCTCTGTCAATGGACATTTACAGTGTTTCCATGTCTTGGCTATTGTATATATTGTATGAACACTGGGGTGCATGTATGTTTTCGAATTAGAATTCCCTCTTGATACATGTCCAGGAGTGGGGTTGCTGGATCATATGATTAAGTCTGTTTTTAGTTTTTTGAGGAATTTCCAAACTGTTTTCCATAATGACTACACCAAACTACATTTCTGCCAACAGTTTAGGAGGGTTCCCTTTACTCCACACCCTCTCTAGCATTTATCATTTGTGGACTTTTGAATGATAACCATCTGACTGGTGTGAGGTGATACCTCATTGTAGTTTTGACTTGCATTTCTCTCATAATTAGTGATATTGAGCATTTTCCCATGTGCCTATTGGCCATTTGTATGTCTTCACTGAAGGACTCTTTTAATATTTCTCATAGGATGTGCCTTACCGTGACAGACTATCTCAGTTTTTGTTTATTTAGGAACATTTTATTTTCTTTCTTTTGAAGGAGAGTTTTGTTGGGTATAAAATTTTTGGTAAGAGTCTTTCAGCATATAGAATATGTTACCTCATGCATTCTGACCTCTATGGTTTCTAAAGAAAAACCTTCTATTCATGTTATTGAGAATTCCTTTCATGTGTGATGAGAAAACAGCTGTTTTTTGAGTTGCTTCCTAGGCATTTTACAATGTGGTGACCCTGCTCACACCCAGAGTTGGCTCATTTCACTAAGAACGTGAGATTAGGATTCTCACCACAAGTTCCTGCTCATTTTTCTTAGGGCACCTGTTAAAATAGCCACTTAGAGCTAGAGTTGAGCCCATGAAAAGTTAGTAACTGCTGCCCCAACCACCTTATAAGTAATAGGTGTCTGCTACCTGCTATATCTGTTTACTTACTTATGACCTGGGACAGAGGACTATCCTTACCCTGCACAACTCCCCATTTCTGGGATTTGTAAGTAATAAATATTGTAGCTTTACTTTCTTTGTGTGGGTGTACTGAAGCTGTGCCTTCAATCAAAATTCTTCCAGAGTTTTCACTTTCCACTGGTAGATCAAATGCTGAAGAAGCTACCTGCCAACCCCATGTGGGTGGCTTGTTCATCCTCAACCAGCAGGTCTTAATCTTTATATTCTTAATTAACTGTACCAGCTACAGAATCCCCAGCAAAATATGATGAATTATTTTTTATCTTACTGTGTTCAAGTTCCTTTCTTTCACTCAGTTTCTGACAGTTTGACTATTGTCTGTCTCCATGTAGGCCTCTTTCTGTTGATCTTGGAGTTTCTTGAGTTTCTTGGACGTGCAGATTAAAATTCTACATCAAATTTGTAAAGATGTAACATTTTAAAAAATGTTCTTTCCCCCTTTTTTTGTCCTCTCCTTATGGAATTTTCATAATGCCAATGGTGAAACTTTTGAGAAAATCCAAAAGATATCAAGATTGTGGTATTTTTTCCTTACTCTATCTTTCTTTCTGTCCTGCAGACTAAATAACCTCAGTTGACTTTCTTTAAGTATATTAATTCTCTCTTCTGCCAGTTCAAATCTACTGTGGAGTCTTCTACAGAATTTTTTTTAGTCATTGGACTTATCAGCTCCAATATTTCTATTTATTTAATTTTTATAACTTCTGTTAATTTATTGTTATTGTCTATTTGGTGAGACATTATTCTAGTCTTTCATGATTTCCTTTAGTTAAAAATATTTGTAATAACTGATTTAAAGAATTTCTCTAGTAATTCCTATATCTGGCTTTCCTCAGAGATAGTTTTTATTGACTGTTTACTTTTTCTCATGTGTATTGGCCATAATTTCCTGTTAATTTTTATGTCATAATTTTTTGTTACAATTTGTTTTATTTTAAATAATATATTGTGGCAATTCTGGAAAAAATATATTTTTTCCCTACTCCCTACTTTAAGATATTTTCTTAAATTCTTGCAACCAAAAAATCTTAGCCTTTGCCAATAACCATGTTTGTACACCTATGTGTGTGAATGTGTGTGTGTGTTGAGTTACACTCTTATTTACCTAGCAAACTGTTTACAGCTCTGCCTTAGTCTCTATTTGCTGCTTGTACTGAGCTTTAAGGTCAGCAAGAAGTTAAAGTTTCAGGCCTTCTGAGGCCTTTCCTGGGCATGCACATAGGTCCTGGAAATATGCTGTAGTTTTAAAATTCCCCTATGGATATCCTATTCTGAAGTTGTACCTTTATTATTTTTTGACTATCCTCTTCTTACTCTCAACTATTATCACGTCAGGCAGCTGGAATGTTAAACAGATGCCACTTACTGTTTTTGACAAATACCTGGGGAATAGGGTTTTTCATTTAGCTTGAGCTCTGAATCAGGACAAATAATCATAGTCCCTATGAATTGAGCTTTTCACTGAGATAACAGAGAAATACTGATAATTCTCTTGGGATGGTTGTCTTTAGGTGCTAAAACCCCATTCTGCTCGCTCCAGTGACTGCTATGTTACATGGTTTTGTAGCTATCATGGTATTGAGGTTGTTGGTTTTCAAAGTTACTGCAGATGTAAGGAGAAGAAAAGGGATTAGGGCAATTAAAATGGCTAGAACTCTCTCTTTTTAAAGCAAGATTCAAAATTTTAATTGAGTAAACACTTCTCATATTTTGCAAGCCATTAATTAATTTCTGGAGTTCTAAAAATGATTTTGAAAAAGTTTTTTTTAGCATTATCATTGATATTACGGAGTGTAGTTTGCTTATTTCACTATTACTAAAATTCTTCTAGCCTCCACTAACTTTGAGAATTTACTTAATAGATATTACATAGAGAGTGGGAAAGTGCTCAAATGTTCCATGTGTCCTGATGAATTCATCTGGGAGGGATTCACAGGAGTAATGTATTACTGAGATAATGCTTTGTACTCTTTGAGAGAAAGTGATAGTAGACTCATTTTGTACAGCAAATATTTAGTACAAGTTCCTATATAGAGCCCGGTCCTAAATAATTTAGATTATTCTATGAATCTAAGTATCCCCAGTAACTCCCAATGTCTTAGTAAGTCACCAAAATTTTTCTCAAAGACTTATAAAAGTGCCATTGTAATGATGATGGCAACTAGTAAAACAAAGACTTTCCTTAAAGTCTATAAGGAAGAACTTATTCAAAAAGAGGCAACATAATTCATAAATGATTCATCATTTCTCTGGATTTGATACAACAAAATTTTTAAGACAGTAAAACAAAACCACAACAAAACCCAAAATATTTTAAAATCCAGTATGATGAAGAATGCTATGTCAGGGAGCAAAAATATTCATTTAACAGAAGTTACTTCACAAAAACAGGAAATTTCTTGTGACTGAAAATTATTCATAGCACATGAATAATTTCACCTTTTTATTCAGAAAACAGTTTTGAGCTTCTACCTTTTATAAATCCCTTATCCACATATCCTACTCTGGAGGATTGTTCATTCTGCACAAAAGCAAATTGTTAAGGCAAAAAACAATTGAAGTTGAGTAACAGGGTAAATAATCCAATTAGTTTATGAGGAAGTCCATAAAGGATGAATAGTATTCTCAGCAAATTAGTGGCAGAAGATTAAGAAACAACACACTACAATCAAAGGCACAGAGGTGTAGAAGAGCATGGCATGCTGTGGACACATAAAAGATGGCAAATGTGAGCTTAACTGAAGATTGTGCTACAGGGGATAAAATGACGGCAGGTATTGTCTAAAACACAGTTACAACCAAAAATCAAAGACTTCCATCTACTTCCTCAATAATGTTTATAATGTATTTGCAATGTAAAATTGCACCTAGAGGTTTGTTCTTATATAATGAAAATTTCAAAATTAGCATGCCACATTTACATTTAGAAATTTCAAGAAAGGGACCTGGAGGGGAATTTTTAGGGCACAAGCTATAGATGTCAGTCTAAGGTATGTTACACTTTCTGTAATATGTTTGTATTAATTTTACATGGAAATCTATTCTGAGACGTTTATAAAATCTTATAAAGAGAGTTAGTTAATTGCTAAAGCTTTCTATCTTGGGCATTAACAAAATGTTTTTACCAAAATACTGACTACAATTTAACATGATTTCTTCAATTTTATTTATATTTATTGTTACCATATACATAAATCTATAATATAGAGTTAGTATGAAAAATTCAAATTATAAGAGCATGGATTTAAAATTTAGAGCCTGCCCAATCTTTCTTATATTAGTTCTCTAATCTGTGTAACAAATTACTAGAAATTTAGTAGATTAAAACAACAAAAAATTATTATCTCACAGTTTCTATGGGTCAGGCCTCTGGGATATTAAAACTGAGTTCTCTGCTCAGGGTCTCATAGGCTGAAATCAAGGTATCAGTTGATTGAGTTTAACCTGGAGGCTTAACTAGGGAAAGATCCACCCTAAACTCCCTCAGGTTGTTGAGAGAATGTGTTTTCTTCATGTAGGCCTGATGCCTTCCTTGTCTTGCTAAATGTCAACAGGGACTACTGTTCCTAGAGGCCACTCTTAGGTTTCTTTCACGTGGCCTCTTCCAGAGGCCCTCACAACTCCACAACTTACTTCTTCAGGACCAGCAGCAGAATTTCTCTTATGCTTCAATTCTTCCTTCAGGAAATACTTTGTCCCTTTTAAAGAATCACTTGATTAAACTAGATCAATTCTTTTGATTGACTCAAATCAACTGATTTGGGACATAACCTTGGAAGTGATATCCCATCATATTTATAAGTTCTCCCACTCTCAAGAAGAGGGGATTATATAGGGCATATGTACAAGGGACAAGAACATTGAGGACCATTAGGATTTTGCCTCCCAGATGCTTCTTTTATCTAGACATAACTATTGTTAGGTAAATATCTATACATCTAAATAAATCTGTCTAGTAATCTAAGTATCTAATGTATATATTTATCTTACTGTACCTATATGTATATATGTAAATATATATACATATATATCATGCAAATATATGAACATAAATGGTATTGCATCTCGGATTTTTTTTTGGAAATTGATGCTGACAAGGAGTTTGAGGTAAAAGATATTTGTTAAAGATCAACACACATAAAAGGTGAGAAAGCAGGATTGCATAGGGCCAAAAGTTGAAATGATGCAGGCCCAACCTCATGCTTTAGTCATGCCAGTGGGGAATTCTGAAGCCAATATTTGCTGGAAAAGGCTGTCTTTTTACTCAAGGCCTTTGCCTTTAGACACCAATTTTAATGACTGGTTTGTAGCCACATCTGTCATTAGCTGTCTTTCCTGGTGGAAAAACAGCTTTATAGGAACATGAAGTGTCAGTAGCATTTAATATCAACATTAAAAAATAATGAAAGTGTTTAATGAATCAGATAGCTTTGAAATGTGACTTGATGCAGTAGGTCAACTTGTGGATAGATGTTTCATATATTCTGGTGCATCTAGGTGGTTTCAATGACAAACTGAAAATTTTTGACCTAAATAGAAAAAAATTCCTAGAAATCTGAGGAAAAACAAACAGGCAAACAAAAACTTGGTATTTTAGACCAAAATATTGGATTTAAGTAAACTAAATCTCATCATAAAATTTAAATATTTGATTGATCTAAACTCAAAATAAGAGAAAATATCTATTTAATTTTTTTCAGATTCAGAAAAGTTATCACATTTTTAAAAATGCTCTTTTAATAAAAACACACAATTTTATATACTGAAGGTTCAGGGTCGATACCAAGTACTGGAAGTCTTATACTGTCAAATTGTCTAGAATATCCAATAGAAAAATTAGTGGATCATTTTTTAGTATAAATTATAGCTTGCCTAATAGAATAATTACTCTATTTTGGTGACATAAGTTTAGAAAGATATAATTAGAAAGATTATTAGAAAGAACTTTGTGGTACATCTTGTGAATGGGCAAGCATTCCAAAATTGACTTTTTGCAAATGTTAAGTGGATGTGGCTTTGTGCTTCCCACATCTCCTCTAGAGTGTTGGCTTCTGTGAACTCAAACCTACTTCTTACACTGGAGATTGCCCTTCGTGAAAGAAAGCAGCCTCACTCAAGCATACCTCTTTGAGTGTGGACCACAGTCTAGAGTCTGGCTTATATGAAGTTATAAACATTTGAGCCCCTGGGCTCAATTGGGACAATTCTGAATGGCCTACCAGCTGCTAGTTTCCCTGGGGTATTGGCTGAACCTGATTTGTAATTACTTCAGAGTTCAATGTGTCTCTGTTCCACTCTGCTTCCTTTACTACCTCATAAATATGGTTGCTAAGAGTACTCTAATAAACTTTGTTCATGCAAATCTCTTTCTCTGATTCTATTTCCAGGGAACTTGGACTTGGACAGAGTGTGTAGCATTAACCTGACAAAAAGAAAACAGGGAACCCTGCCAGCAATAACCAGCATAACGTGCTTTCTGGAACAGTTAGTTTAATTTATTTGGTTTTTGCAGCTCACCAGGCCAAGAAAGCTTACTTTCATATTTTAATTCACTTTGGTGTAGTGGTTGAGGACGCTGACTCTAAAGATAAACAGATTTGGGTGTGAATGCCAGCTACATGCGTCTTCATAAGAATTTGACAGCAACTTAAATGTGTACAAAGCTCTCAGCATTAATACCTGACACATAAAAATAACAAAATCAGTGTTAGCTGTGACTACTATTATTAGTAATTAATATATGAATGCAACAAATTATGTGTAATTTTTAAAAATTGGTATCTGTAGACACAGAATCTCTGCAGTTAGATGACCTATCTTTTTCATAGTATGCCGGATATCTGCCTAAGTTAACATTTTTATTCAGAGTTCAAATTTCCAAGATTTTGAAATTTGCTGTTTTAATAGAGTTTTAACTTTAAAACATCCCTCTTACTATTGGGAATAGAAGACAAGAATTAAAAGTATGCATGATAGGATTCTGCAAGTCTTGACCACTCCTGAATATATATATATATATCTATCTAATAATTAGAAGCTATAACTTAATAAAAATCTATTACTCTTAGGTTTTAATCTCAGAGTGTAATAAAAGTGTTACAATTGCCTGGTTTGCTTGAATAACTTCTTTCACTTGGATTATAACATTAAGGCATAGAATCTTTGGTGCAATGTCATTTCCCCTTTAGTCTAAATGTTGTACCATGAATAGCAAAAAAAGTATAAGATCATGAGAAACAGAACAACAGAAAAGGAAACTGTTTAAGAAAATGATTTGGTCTTAAGAAGACCCTCAAAGCCTTTTTAAAGTTGTTCTGTTGGTGCCACTAGGAATCTGTGAAAAAAGTATAAACTAACCATTACTTCAATTTAATTTTCACTTAGTTGAAGAAGTACAGTCTTAATATATTTCTTATGCCAAATTACAAAATAGTGCATAAAACAATAGTACCCTTCTCTCAGAAAACAAACTCAATCATTTCTTGGGATCATTTCCCTTTATTCTAGATCCCTAGTTTTGAAACTGTATTTGTAATATTATCAGAAGGTCCTTGAAAGAGAGTTTACCTTGTGCTGCTTGCCTGGGCAACACAATTCAAACATTTTAAACACATTTCAAACTCACTCTTCTCAAATCAATTATCTTCCCTTCCCATTGAAAAGAATCAAGAGAAACATGTCAAAATATAAAAGTTCTCATAACTGCATGCATGTTTTTCAGTTTATTTAAATCTTATGTTTAAATTGCAATTATGTTTACTTGATGCCAAAAATGGACATTTAATTTGTTAATCAGTAAAAAAAATCAGTTTTCCAATTTGGTATTATTCTGGTTATGCATGAGATTAACAAAATATTTTCTTTACTTCTGTTGAAATGATTCTGCACTATGAAATAATGAACAATGCAACCAGTTTTTGTAAGTTTAATCACAATATGACTGTACATTCAGTTGTACTAGAGGCATATTTGAGTAAAAATAAGTTATGTTTTATACCGACTGAATATTTTGTGTTTTTCAATATTCTCAGTTTTTCAGAATTTCGTATCTTACTCTTTAAATTTTAATCATTTACAACTTCAAAGTCTAAACTTTTTAGCTCACCCCTTGGTTTCAACCAGTATTTCTGAAACTGCCCTATTTTTACACATATTTTTCAATAAATAAGGAGATAAATGTATGTAAAATGGTGAATGAAATATTCTTATTTCTTCTGAATTGAATGCCTTAACTATAATTCATTAATATATCAGTTTTCATTATAACAATCAGATAAATAACAGCATGAGGATTAGATGCAAATAAAAATCTAGATAATTCAAATAAATGTGACATTTTAATATTGTCATCTTTAGCAGAAGTAACTATGATTTAGTCAATTATCATTCAAATATTATTACATGATTTTTGTAATTCTGATGATATATTATTTAAATGAGAGATCTAATTATAGCTATAATGAATGAATGCACTGACTTAAAGAATTGTCAAAATCCTTGTACAGGAAGAGAAGAAAACAATATTGCACAGCCTGGATTGAAAACAGGAAAAAGTCAGAGCTGCATGGTATTTTTCCTGTTAGTATATACCTGAAAAAATTCCTCTTACCTGAAGAAAAATAACAGTTTGACAGAGTTCTTAGCAATACATGACCCTTGATTTACATTGGCTCTTCCCCAGTATATATCTGGGTTGTGTTAAACAGTGAAATAAAGAACATTTCTGGTTTTGTTTCACAATCCTTATGCTGGAAGGAGCAGCAATTTATTGCCCCTTTAATTTCTGGAATATGAGGAGATGTAAAAGGTCCAGGAAGAAGGGGTGAGCATACTGTGATGGGGATGCAGGAGCTCCAGGGATCATACGTCAACAAAGCGAAAGCCCACAGGACACTACTCCTTGCCATACCAAGTGATGCCAGAATTAGTAGTTGTGCAACTGCTTTTTCTTTTCTTCCAGCTTTCATGGGTTACGCGAGCCATGTTTTTATGTTCTGGATTCTTCATGTGAAAATCATGAATCTGTTTTTCTGTCTCTCTATTCTAAGGCACACACATCAAACTCTTCTAAAAACTTTCTTTCATCTGCTACCTCACTACATTTGGGTGTGCCTGTTGGCTTCTCTAGCTTTCTAGTAATCCAAGAGGGAAAAGCGATAGCAAATGCCTGTTCATCTAGACAAGAAAATTCTCTAAGAGCAGATAGCATTGAGCCATCCTCATCTGAACCAATGTGAAGGGAAGCAAAAACTCAGGCCAACAAAATATAGAACTTCCCTTTGAATTTCCAGATTTTTCTTTATATGGGCTGGTTCTGGTAGTGAAGTGAGAGTTAAAGATTTTCAATTTGGTCACTTTATGATAAGCACTGGAGCTCTGAACTGCAGTTTCTTAGCACTCTCTTTGGGATAAAAAGGAGCTAATTGCTTATTTTCCCTAATTGTGTGGCTTTATCTAAAATTCTGAGATAAGAAAAAACATGTTTATCTCCGTGTTGAATACACTTGATCTCTCACAGGACTGGAAATTAAGTCTACAAATACTTTCTGAATCAGGTATTTCCTCTGAGGTTCTACTTGCATGGTATATCTGGGGTTTTGTTTTGTTTTTTTCTTACTTGATTGTATGTTTTGTTTTCCTTTAGGTGTAAAAGCCATGAGAGACATATCTGGTTGATTTGTTTGTTTGCTCTCCAAATTAACAATGGCTGAGTTATTTAATTCTCTGCCTTCTCATTTGCAACATAAAGATGGCATTTATGCTAAAGTGTTAGTATGAGAGGAATAGAAATAATCTAGGTGTAGTTTCTGCTAATAGTAAAAATTTCCACAAGACAAGGCTGCTTAATGGGATTTACTTTGTCATAGTCACTCACACAGACACACACACACACACACACACACCCATCATCTGGCATAGTACCTTCCACAGGCTAGGTAATCAAAGTCTGGCAAAGACATGAATGAATAAGTGATTATGTTATGTTTTACTAGAGAAATAACATTATCATATTATCACCCATTACATATTTAGGAATTCAGTGTAATAGCCTGCATTAGAGTACATTTACAAAACAATATTAAAGAGAAAAAAGGAGTTTCATTGGAAGAAAGTATCTGGATCAGTTATTGCCAAAACATAAAATAGGTATACTTCTGGTAATTCTGTGTACCCCAGACTACACAGTGGAGTGTCTTGAACACACAAGAGCATGAGGTGAAACAGAATTAAAAGTTTAGAATAAATTAAGAATGAATAAAAAGTGCAAACTAACAACATTCCCTTTGATTTGTTTTTCCTTTGTATAAACAAGCAATTGGCAGATATTGTTATTGATATATATTCTACCACTGAGGAGGGGAAAGCACTACAAAATCAAATGCTTTTCCGTTATAAAATAATAAAAGGGGACATTTTAAGACAGAATACAGCACTCTTGTGACTCAGCCCTTTGTAATTTGGTGCTTTATCCAGCACAGCTTTTATTTGAGGTTCTTAAAATTCACCAGTCTTTCAGCTAACACTGAAGTCATTCAAATCTATTAAGAACACACGTATATCAAAAGCAGCAACAATTTCTGTGCTACATCCAGCATTCCAATGATTATTTAATTTAATATTAAAGTTGCTCAGAAGACTGAATTATTTAAGAAGGTTGGAGAGAGAAGAATTAGCGATAGCTTTACTTTCATGGCATTTTCTTTTCAATTCAATTCGACCAAACCAGAAAATGAATGTGTGTTAAGGCAAATTCATCAGATTATCTAACCTACAAAAACTAACAGGTAGTAACTACTACTTCTGGAGTAATGTGTTGATACAGTATGGGATAACTCTCTTTTTTCCTATCTCTAGGTTTTATTTAAATTGAATTTTGTTCTTGTGGATCAATAAAAATTTAAGTACAAAAGCATTTTTAAAATTATGGTGCTTGCAGTTTTGACTGTTTGAGATGTTTTTATTCTACTGTCTGGTTACCTAGGAAACAACCATGTGATTGTGTTGGGCTCCTATTATCTTAGTCCTACTTGATTGTCTTATATTTGTTTTATATTATTTGTAATACAGTTAGCTATTTCTAGTTTGCTCCAACATTCATATCAAAAATGATTTAATTTTGTGATGCATGCATGCTCTGGCTATTCATAAGTATCTTACAGTTTCCATGTATTTAGTTTCTTTTTATACAGCCCTACTGCCTATTGATTTGCATCAAAGTAGGGTTTATTATGCAGAGGTATGGTTTATTATGTTGCTGATTCATCATATTTAAACAGCTAGGAAAATTAACTGCACTGCATGCTCAGCAGCTAATTTTCAAACTCAGAGCTTTTGGGTATATGCTGGTCACCCATATATTTAAAAGGCAAGAAGATTTAGCCAGTTTATAGCTGACCTTTTCATGCTATTTTGTGAATGTTTTTATGATGCCATTAAACTAGTTTGTAAATAATAGATTTAATACTGAAACTCTGTGACTGTTCCTTTAGAGAAGAGAAAATACATTACTGAGTGGGGACCTGAGATTAACAAAATGCTACACAGGTATGGCCAACTTGCATACATCCACAGAATAAGGAGAAAGTAGACAGCTTTAACATATGTGATTATTTAAAGATACATACACTCTTTGATTTGATATACATGTCTCTGAAATTTAGAAATATATAATTCTTCAAGCATAATATATAAATCTCTCTCTAAAATCTCTCTCAAATTTTCCTATCTTTCCAGTGCTGTTCAGTATCTTTACCACACCTATTTTTAAAATGAGATTAATTAATTAACTAACAAAGGAGAGAACACAGGCCCAGCCTGATGCAAAGAGCAACTGCATGTCACACTTACTGACTTTTATAATCCATGTAACAAGTTGGTTATTGCTATGTTATGGTAAGATTTACTTATGCAGCTCCATCTACAAGAAAATGCTAGCTGACAGTGAATTACAAAATGCCCTGCAAAATATTGAATCAATATTAATTGCCTAAGTATCCCTGATGTGTAATTTGCCACCTCTTCATTTTCCTTAATGGTCATACCAGTTTATATTCTCATTAAGATACATAAGTGCTCCATTTTCACCACATCCTTGCCAGCATTTGTTATCTCTTGTCTTTTTGATAATAACCATTCTGGCAGGTGTGAGGTGATACCTCATTGTGGTTTTCATTTGCATTTCCCTGGTGACTTGTGATGTTGAGAATCTTTTCATGTAACTGTTGAACATCAGTATGTCTTCTTTAGAAAAATATCTATTCAAGTACTTTGTCTATTTTTCAGTTGGGTTATTTGTTTGTTACTTTGTTTTTGCTATTGAATTGTATGTGTACCTTGTATATTTTTTATATTAACCCCTTGTGAGGCAGATAGCTTGCAAAAATGTTTGCCCATTCTATAGGTTGCATTTTCATTTTGTTGATGATTTCCTTTGCTGTAAAGAAGCTTTTTAGTTTGATATATCCCACTTTTTAATCTTTGCTTTTGTTGCCTTTGCTTTTAGTGCCAAATCCAAAAAGATCATTGCCAAGTCTGATGTCAAGGAGCTTATCTCTATGTTTTCCTCTAGGAGTTTTATGTTTTCATGTCTTACATTTAAGAATTTAATCCACTTTTGAGTTGATTTGGGGGTATAGTGTAAGATAGGGATCCAGTTTCTTTTTTCTTGTTCTTTTTTTGCTTGTGGCTGTCCAATTTTTCCAACACCATTTATTGAAAAGTTTATCCTTTTCCCAATGTATATTCCTGGTTGTTTTGTCATAAACTGACCATATATATGCAGATTTATTTCTGGGCTTTCTATTCTGTTCCATTGATCTGTGTGTCTGTATTTAGTCCAAATCCATACTGTTTTGACTACTATAGCTCTGTAATATATTTTGAAGTCAGGAAGTGAGGTACCCTGGCTTTGTTTTTCTTTCTCAAGAATTTTTTTACCTACTGAGTCTTTCATGTTCCATGCAAAATTTAAAATTTCTTTTCTATTTCTGAAAAAATGCCCTTGGAATTTTAATAGGAGTTACATTGAATCTATAGATGACTTTGGGCTGGTATGGGTATGTTAACAATATCAATTCTTCCAATCCATGAACACAAGATATCTTTCCACTTATTTGTGTCTTCTTCAGTTTCTTTTATAAATGTTTTATAATTTTCAGTGTGCTGATCTTTCACTTTTTTGGTTAAATGTGCTCCTAAGTATATTATTCTTTTTGATTATATTATAAATGAGATTATTTTCTTAATTTCTCTTTCCAGTAGTTTGTTGTTAGCATATAGAATTGTAACACACTTTGTATATTGATTTTGTATCTTGCAATTTTACTGGGTTCGTTGATCAACAGTTTTTTTAGTTGAGTCTTCAGGATTTTCTGTGCATAAGATTATATCATCTACAGCAGAGACAGTTTTACTTCTCCTTTCCAATTTGGATATCTTTGATTTTTTGACTTCTTTTTCTTGCCTTATTACTCTGACTAGGACTCTAGTACTATGTTGAATGAATTTGTTATAGGGTGTTTGTAAATAAACTTTAATAGCAATAGTTTGCCTATGAAAATTTAAAATGTAATTCTCTTTCATTCATTAAAATGATAAAATATTTGGACTTTTGATATTCACTTAATAAGAGATTATAAAAGATTCTTTTCTTTACCCATTAAGCAGTCTACCTAGAAAGCAAGGATTTTGTGTCTTAACCAAATTAATTTCCTGTTTTTGTTTTGTTTTTATCATGTCTTTGATTACTTGAGAGAACTGAGTCTTCACTATTGACAGAACTAAGGGTTTATACAGGAACTAACATGTTTTACAACTGTGAAACTTTCTGTGTTTGCATTCAATATCTTAGTCAGTTTGGTTGAATATATAACCAAGATCATATTTAATCAAATATTTAAACTTTTGGTTATATATTTTTACATACTTTCCATAATCCAATTCTAAATGAAAACTTTTTGACTTCATACTGATTTGGGGATTTTCAAGAGGAACCTTGGGGCATGTCAAAAGATATTTTCTCTCTCTTTATAAAACAGAGGCATTAAACTGATTAGGCTTATTTGATATATATTAGGTTAAATGGAAAACTTTAAAATAAGAAAGGATGCTAAGCTTTCTTTAGGTTATAGTTGAATGTATTTATATTATTAATGTAAGTATTTCAGAAATTATTACGGAAGTCTAGTAATCTGATGTGTCCTGGCATAATGTTACCACTCATAATTCTAGTTATGTCTTAAAATCTGTGTCACAGAAATAATGCCATTTCCTTGTCAATTGTGTTGTAATGAACTCTCATTAGACCTTCAATCATGGCAGCTTTTAAGTCTTTTGATATTTATAGAGAGTTATTGTTTTATCTGATATTTTTCCAAAAGTGCTTTCTCTTCAAAGAGATTCACGAAAACAGCTGACAAGTACAGGTTTCTGGTAAGTTTAAGATTATAGCAATGAACTAGGTAATAATTTTCTGAACTCTAATGGAGAAACTTTGGATTCATAAAACTGCTAACCCAAGAGCAAGTATTAATGAATAATTAATTACACGGGACTGAATGAACTAATGAGGTTGATTATAATTTTTATGACATTGTTTAAAACATTGCTAGTTCTTCAGTGTTTTATTTTCCAGATTTAAAGAAGCCTTTTTCTCCTTTTATCTATAGTTTATAGCAATTTGGCAAAATAAACTTTTGTACACAAAAATAGAATATTTATTTGTTTCTCTTTATCTCATCCCTCCATAACTCAGAAACTGTTATTGAGTATTTTTATTTTTCATAACAAGCATTTGCAGAAGTTCAAAAAAAAATCTATTTTCCCTGTAACAGGATGCAGTTGGGCAAGTCCTTGACTTGGCTTCTTCACCTAAAGAGGCTTTTAAAAATCTGAGATTCCTTATTACCAGTGTTAAAAATTAGGGTGAATTTTATGGAGCTAATAAAACCCCATATATACCACCAAAGTTTTAACTAGAATAGCACATCTGAGAATATACATAAAATCACTGTTCTTGCTGCCATTGTGTAAATAATCAAACCAAGTTTAATGAGACTATACTTATTTTGCAAACAAATTACTCTTACTGTGATTATCTTTTCTAGAATTTGTGGTAATTGCACAGAGAAAAAAATATGTTTCAGTAGAAAGCTGTAACACACCCTTGTGGAGATTTCTCCTCTTGTTCATTGTGTTTTAGGGTCTGAATTCTCCCATTTTCCTACAGTATCTGGCTACAACTCTCCAAAGTAATGTTTCTAATTTTCTTCAAAACTTCTAGCTCAGAATCACTAGGAACAAAAACTGTTCTTTTCCTGAATCCCTGCAAACTGAAACTGGAGAACTTGATGTAAACTTCAGAGAAATCACCAGAATGGCACATATATGGACAATATTTGTGTCTGTTGCTGTGTAGGTCATTCAGAAACTTTACCAGCACACCCAGTGACATAACCAGAGACATTCAAACTGCAAAAAAAACTGTTGATGCCCAATATCAGGAGCTCAAAGTAAAAGTCTTCTCAGTTAGCTATTATGTAGACTCAGAGAGCAACTTGGATATAAATTTGGAGGTAAACTTGGTTTGTCTCAGAGATTTGTAGTCTGCCTCAACTCTTAACATTTATTTATTTGTTTATTTCCACAGAATGCCTCTTATTAAATAAGATTAAATTAAAATCTAATTTCTTGTACCAAATTGACCTAGTTTTGGGATCTCACCTTAATACCACCTCCTGAAATGAGACATAACTGAACTGAACTGACCTATTCTCAGGACTAAGAGAATGGGTCAATGAGATGGAGCAATATAACAACTCAACTTGTAAACTAAGAAACTTCTTTGGGAAATTTCAAAGAAGAGTGAAAGATAACAAAACACACTACTCCAAAAAGGGCCCTTTGGCATAGGATTATATTGAGATAGTAAGATGATTTTAAACAATAGATTTGCATTAGATTACTTATTGTCTGAACAAAGAAGACTCTATGACACAGCAATTACCTACTGGATCAACACCTCTGGTATTACAGAAACTCAAACAAGTAAGTCAATTGTTTTAAACAAGTTGATGCCTCTTCAAATGTGTTCTTTAACTAATTTGGTACCAACCGGTTTGGTTCCTGGGGACCCTGGCTATGGAGCATACTTCAGTCTGTTGATATTATCCTCCTGATAGTCATTATTGTAGTCTCTGTGGTGCATTATCTTCTCTCAAGGGTCTTAAATATGTATTCACAACTATGAGCAGTTCATCACATGATCTCATTGCACTTGGAGAAACAAACAATGAGATGAAAAGCAGAAAGAATCCTTCCATAGATCTGTCATCATAACCTATGAATTAACGTGAGAAGATAAGAACAACCTAACCTTGATAGTAACTGAGAATGGTGCTATTGGTCAGTCTTGTATGTAAGAGAGGATGACCAAAAGGGGAGAACTAACGTATTTAAACAAGGAAGCTCATAGAATGAGGTGGTTCTAATGCCTTGTTAGACTATGTAAGCAAACCAAAACTTACCTAGTCGATGCACTTGTATCTGAGAAAGTGAAACTTAAAAGCAACCAATCACAAACAGCCAACTAGGCTTTCCAAATATAGCAATTGCTTATACTGCAATCAATTAAATAATTTCTTTGCTTTACTTCCATGTCTTTTTTATTTTAAAAATCTTGCCCTTACCTCCTGTTGGTGGAGCACTCCTAATCACTTTTGTTTTGGTGCTGCACAATTCAGCTCAGTATTTGCTCAATTAAACTCTTTTAAATTGTAGTGTGCCTGTTTACCTTTTAACTTTACTAAAATATATACTCAGATTGTTCTTTTTATTCTAGAATAACAAAGCAGAAAGAGTACTAAATATAGAATAAGTTCCCTTTATAGTTTTGCCTCTAAGTAATATCAATATTATTTAATATTTGGTAAATCTTTGAATGTGGTCATGGTTTTAAATAGTGTTAACTTCACTGCATCCTTTAACCAATGGATTTATTTATAAGTTGAAACACTCCTTATTGTGAAGCCTATAGTTGTCTCAGTCTACACAGTGCTCCATTCAGTCACCACCAACTAATTAGAAATGTCTTGGGCAATGAACCTATTTGTAAGTTAGGATAAGATTATCCATAAATTCTCTACCATCTGTTATATTCCAGGATTCTTTAGTCTCTTTTGATACATTAGAAGCTCTTCCTTTCTTATATGGATTGCAGCTTTGAAGGGTGAAACATTAACCTTTGGCATGGATTTAGATATTTTAGGTTGAAACACTATATGGAAACTTATCACTGTTATAACCTGTTCTGATCAGATCTCAATTCTTGGGAAAATCCATGTATTTTAAAATACTGGAGCAAAGCAATCTTGTAATCCAACAGAAACTAATTATTTGAGGTTCATATATATATATTTTTTCTCCTTTTCAGTATAACCAGTCTCATCCAAGTTGTATTCTGATGACTGGATTATTCAAAGAGATCATCCAATACAACAGCAGCACACTAAGCTCACCCTTCACCTTTTAGGAGATGTTTCTATCAGAGATTCTTCCTGAGAGACTAGTCATTAGAATTTTTTATTTTGAAGTAATTTTCTCATAGAGGATCAGACTTAAATGAATTATTATAGTTAGTTAAAAAAATGCAACTGAGATAATACAGGAAGGACTGGAACAAAAATATGAACCATGAAGTTAATTAGAATTTTCCCAGCACTCCAACAAGGCACTAAACCCTAATTAGATTACACTGCTTTAGAAATATTTATAGAGTTTTCTAAATATATAATTTCTTTCAATGGTTTTAATCTTTGTTTTAGTATACTATATGCAGATTATAGGTTAGGGAGAAAGTCTGACCCACTTTTAAACTAATCTAGAGATAATTTTAAAATATGTATACCATAATAGACTTACTGGCATATATTAAAAGTATTAAATTCTCTTAAGCAATAAAGTATAATCCCTCTGGCAGTGTATATTTCTATTGAGTAGTAAGTAATCTTAATTTAAACAGAAGATATGATCTTTGCTCAGTTTTCTAATATAAAGTGAAAACAATTTTGGTTCCTGCTTGGCTATCTCAATTCATTGTTTTGTTAAAAAACTAGAAATAAAATATTGACTATCAGTTTTATAGCTAATAAATTGCCATTGCTAAAAAAAAAAATCTATCATTATTTTAGCATTGTTTTTGAGGGGTTTCTATGGTTAAAATGACTCTACTACAGACTTACAAGAGATGGAAGTCAAACCAAAAATCTAGGGAGCATTTCCCAAGTGGAAGTTGCAGGAAGTGAATTTTGTCTCAGTGCATACAAATACCAAAGACAGGAAAACAGATAATATAGTGAAACAGATGTGACTGAATATTACTAAATATTTCTTTTTTATAAATGGCATTTTATATATAAAGTGTGTATATCTCTTATATTATGTTTAAAATCGTCTTTCCAAAATGAATGTCACTTTATTAGGGAATGACTCAGCTGTCACTTGCATAAATTCTTTTCAGAATGGTTTATAATATTTTCTCTTTATATTCTAAAGTAGATATATTTTTATGAAAATTTAAACATAACTGTTATGGATGTAATTTCATAGGTTTTACAGGTACACTCTGGTCTGGAAGGGTATAGCTCAGTGGTAGAGTGCAGACTTAGCATGCACAAGGTCCTGGGTTCAATCCCCAGTACCTCCACTAAAAAATAAATGAATAAGTAAACCTAATTACCTACCCCCCCCGAAACAAACAAACAAAAAAGTGCAATGCAGGTACACTCTAGTCATATTCTAAACAATGATAATTTCATTACTGAAATTTCATTGCTGAAAATGTGTGAATATACATAATCTTATATGATGTTTTAAAAATCATAGACTGCATATATTTTGAAAACATGACTTGAGTTAATAATTTTCATTCACTTTTTATAGAAAATGTGGTTCCAGCTCCATCTTGTGGTTTGCAATTTGGTTTCCAAAATGGTATATTATTATGGCAATACTCAATTTTTATTGCTTTATCTTTTAATTCATTGAATAAATATTTAATGGGTACCTGTCAATCTGTATACTAAAGAAAATTCTATACTTTTCTCTGTAAGATATTAAATATATCTTTATTTTTTTAACATCCTCACAAGATATTTACTATTTTCACTTTCATTGTTTATACACACAGAAAAGAAAAAACAAGTACTAATCAAGTACTAAACAAGTACTTACGCTAATCAATATAATAAGCCTCCATGAAGTATAATCCAAAAGCCTAATTAAAATTCCACTTAAATTTATTAAGGAATGTAAGAAGTACAAAGTCAGAAATATATTAGTTTCTTCAACAGAGTTCTGTTTTGCTTTCAAAAATCTCAATACCTGTATCTTGATGTTCATGTCTAAGCAAATTAAACAGTATTACATTACAAAAAAAAAAAGCACTGTTTTTTTGTCTACTGCAGTGAAATGAGTTTAACCTAGGCCTACTTATTTGATGGTAAAGTTAGTTATTTCCTGCCAGATTAATCTTCCAAGAATTTTCACATCAGCCAGTATTTATAAGATGCCCATTTTATTACAAAATATAATGTAGAAATATAAATAAAACACCTTTTTATACTAATTTAATTAACACTTAAACTGATTTTAGGTCCAAAGACAAATCATAGTTTCATGACACAGGTTAGTATTCCTTATTTGAATTTTAATCTGTTTATTTGACTAATTGTACGTGATTTTCAGCATGCAAAAAATGGCTAATCAGAATCCAAGATAAATCATGCAGAGGAGAGAATTTATTATTTATATGATACTTTTGTATAGTTTAACAGTTTATTTAGATTGCCATGTAGTCATTCTGGCTATACCAATCAGAACCATTAATAAAAGATGTCAGAATAAATCCATAAACTGTGTGGTCTAGTTTGTTCCTGGAATAGCTGACAAATGGGATAAATATAAAAACAATCCAAATCTATTATCTCTAGTTTGTTCCATATACTTTGTGGTATTTCTTGTATATTGAGAATTTATCACTTATAAGTTTAAGTATGAATGAAAAGGGAAGAGCAATTTATATCCTATCAAATAGTTGTTTTTAGATGAAGTCAGTTAGCCATCTCTAAAAGTACAAGGCTTTACAGTTTAACAGAAATACATACATATAGATGCAAAAGTAAGGAAAAAATTTAATATATCAAACAGTTATTGAATTCTGAAATATTTTTCACAATATATGATATATTAGGAAATGTCATTTAGTCCTTGATATAGAAATTGAAATCATTTCTAGATATGATCAGAGGAAAGGCATTATGGTTCATAAAACGTTTTGATTGAATCAAATTTGCATAGATTATTGATTCTCAAAATTTATAATACTATCAAATATAATAACATAATAAACTGCATATAGGTTGTTACGATAAATAGCATTTTCTTGGCATACAGTTGTTTTCAAACCTAAGTTCCTGTGCCCGATACACAGTGAGGCCAAAAGAACCAAAATGTCAGAATTTGGAGTGGAGAAAGGTTTATTAGTCAAGGAGGCACCAACCCAGAAGATGGGAAAGTAGGCTTGTCTCAAATCCATCTAGCTGATTGGCTGGGGTGCGAAGTTTTTAAAGGCTAATAAGGGGAGGGGGGTGTCTTTGTGATTTCAGCTTTCTGGTAAGACCTTAGTTGCAGACTTCCCAGTGTCATCTTGTGACTTGACGTGTCACTGTTGATTGTAATTAATCTATGTATTCCTGCAAAGCAAACTAGTAAATCATGGTCTTGTGATCTCTTAACTTCTTTCTAGAAGAGAATAAAAGCAGTGGTTTTGAGGCATTTTATTATTCATTTAGATCTTTTATGACGGTTCAGGAGTTTCAGTTCTTAATGGACCCTCTTGGTATCATCAGTCTTAAGTGCACTTGAGGTCAACTGATTGAAGCCACTGGACATTATCTCCACAGTTTGGGGTCATAAGTCAAGGAATTAGTTTAATCTAACAATCATGGAAAACATTATATTGGGCTTATTTTCCCTTTGTTTCTGCGTTCCTTCAGTCACCTATTTAGTAACTGTTTGAATCTGCTCTTTGAAAGTGGGGGAAGATCTAGGAGACTGATCTCTTTTTACAAACAAGATGCAGGCAGAGGAAATGGGTTGGGGGGTGTGCTGTCCTGGGAAGGCCCTCTAGAGTCCTGCTTGGTTACATCGTTTTCTGAAAACTGGCCTTTTCATCCACATCCAATTCCTTCTTCTCATGGCTCTCAGAAAGAAGATTTTAGTACATAAATTATTTCGAGGCCAGAGATTTTGACCTGGCATTGAATACCCTTTAAAAAAAAAACTGATAAATTAATCCTGTGTCTATTATTATGGACTAAAGGAGAGTATGGCCAGGATTTTTGTCCTGGCTGAAAGAGAATGATGCAAATTTAGAGTTGCTGGAATTCATGTTTCCTGTGTTGTGTATCATAGTAGCATAGGAAGAGCATATATATACAAAAGTAAAGAAGCACATATACAAAGGGAAACTGAAGAAATGGAGAAGTCCTCGGGGCATGCAAGTTCCCATTTCTAGCTGTTAAGGAGATCAGCGACATACCTGTACTTTGTTTGGTATGAAACTTCTGCATCTTCAGAATAGTAGTTCCTTTTTGTTTCTGTCAATTTAAGTTTCATTTCAATCATTTAAATACAGAGACACCTAGTTTGAAAGGAAGCTAAATTGTATCCAGTGCAGTATTTTTGAAGGCATTTCAGGGCTGCAGAATTTTGAGCCATTATCAACTATGCTTCTGAAACACAATGTACCCGTAATATTCAGGTACTAGAATTTATTAAGGACATTTGTTTTTTCATTAATTTATTTTTCACGTTTTACCATTTTATATTACACTTATTTCTCAGTTTTGACTTATAGGCTTCTCTGAAGCACTGTGCACTCTCTTTCTGAACTTTCTGTATGTTTACACTGTGAGAACTTTGTTAAGTACAAACACATACATGCACCATACATACACCTGTATATGTATATTTACGGATTGTATTCCGAAGCACACCCAGTAGTTTAGAAAGGATAGGAATGATGTAATTGGTACCCTATCAATGTTCTTAGTCTTCAAATTGATACAGTATATTTATTACATAGAAAATATTCTTGTGAAAATGTATTCAATATGAAGGGCTTAGAAACATTAAAAGTGATAAGATGTTTGTCAAAATACAAGATGCAGCTTCTGTCTATTTGTGATCAAAATCCAGATGTTGATGTTAGGCCAGCCCATTCTATGTCAGAATATGTATTAACTACTGGTAATTTTTATTCTTTTTCGATGCATGCCTTCACTTGTCTATGAATTTCACCACTAGTCTGTGAGCAATGTAAGAGAAAAACCAATTCTTCATATATCAATTTCCACCATTGATCACAATATGATACACTAGATTACACAAACACCAGCGTTTTGGGTTTTAAAGTGAAATACATACAGGATAAAATCTTGGATAGACCATTTACCTGATCTTTGCATTTGCTTATCTCTAAATCTATTTTCTTGTCTGTAAATCTCTCTTTATTTATATATATATCATATACTCTCATGCAGGTTAAGAAATTGAATATAAAGCTGAAATTCAACTAGTAGTTTATAGTAGATGCTTAATTTAAAGGACTAGCTTCTAGTCTCCTTTTTATTGTTAAAATTTATACTCAATTAACATTTTTCTAAAGGAAGTTGTGAAGTACTAGAAATACAAAAAAAAATGAGAAAAGTATATAAGACTTTTTCCCACTGTATTTAATAAAACTAAATACATGTGAACAGTTTTAAAAGGAAGATTGAAAAGTGATTATTCAAATTATAAAAGAGAACATTGTTTTAATTTTAATTAACCCCATAATTGATTGATTAACAGGTTTTTGTACTGATAAATATAATTTTGAAATATTTCTCTAGGGATAAGCATAGTCAAGCTAATTTTCTAAGAGATTTACTGTATCTTATATAATATGTATATATCCATTTAATTTCAGAAAATGACAATGAAAAAAATCATTTCCTGCCTTTTATGGTTCTGCTTACTTCACTTTTATTCTACATCTTCTACTCCATATGATGGCAAAAGAGCCCATTAAGATTTCCTTTGAACCTGATAATGTATCATATTTTCTTTCTGGCTGATCTTCATGTAGGTCAAATCTTAAATATTACCTTCTGGAGGGAACTCTGAAAACTCAATCAGACACCCAGGCTTATATTGTATTATGTTGCAAATCGCCTATTAAACTATACTCTTTCTTAATTATCTGCATTACAGTTGCTGGTACATGATATTTTTATTTATTTATTCAATTATAATACAGGGTCTTTTTACTAACCAAATTTTTAAGGCATGGCCCATTAATGAATTCAATTCTTCATTTTACTTATTCCATTCAACCAGAACTAGGCTTGACAAAGAAAACAATGCAAACAACTTAACAAATATTTAATGAATTAAAACGAATTTTCTAATGTTTCCACTTGCCAAAGAAACAAATTTTTCCATAGATAGCATGAAGGAAAAGGATTTATGCTTAGGTAATATGTATTTAATGACAACTACCTGTTAGTGCTAGCTCAGTTACTTATGCATTTGCCTTGATTAAAACTTAAAAATATGAGGAGGAAGGTATAGCTCAAAGTGTTAGAGCAGATGTTTAGCATGCAGGAGGTCCTGGGTTCTATTCCCAGTACCTCCTCTAAAAATAAATAAGTAAATCTAGTTACCACCCCTACAAAAGAAAAATAAAAAATAAAAAATAAAAAAATTTGAAGAGTATAATAACACTTTTGAAAAGAATAACACATTTAAAATGAAAGAAAAAACATGAATAACCCAATAAAGTCATCTGCAAAATCAAAAATTTATAAAGGCGATTTTAATATTTATATATAAACCTAATTTGAAAATAAATATACATTTGATCATATATCTATAAATATATGTACATGTGCATATATGTAAATGCATATTGATATGTTTGTGTATGTATGTTTTATACACATATGTGAAAATATGTTCCTACACTAGTAAGTTTTCTATGCATGTGTCTTATGTTCTGTCATTTAGTTAGAAAAAGAGTATTTTAAGATTCAACTCCAAACAAGTATAAAAATAAATGTTTTCAAGTTTTAAAATCTATTTTTCTTACTAAATGTAGAATAAAGCTATTATAGCTTTTGATATTTATTACAAATTTAATTTATATGTATTTATAAAAATATTTAGAACTAAATTTAAAGAGGGAAATTTGCTAATATTCTTTGGAAAACATATATTAAAATATTTCAGAAAGGATATTTCATAAGCAATTTTCCACCAATGATATTAAATAAGGAATTGTATTTTAATGATCTTAAGATTTTAGATACCATAATGTAAGCAGCATAATTTGAGGAATCAAATTACAATGAAGAAACTAAAATGTGTGTTTATTAAATGTGATGATTGGATATGCCAAGAATTTTATATAGTTTGGCTCTGAAATCCGAAGTTAGAAAATTCTGTACAAACATAAAATACCATGACTTGCTGATGGTCTTAATGAGACAAATTATGGTCAATATAATGAAAGTATTTTGATCTTCCTTTAGGGATAGCTAACCTTTCAGTTTGATTTTCATATATTCAGTAGCCAATTAGAAGTAAATGTCTGTGGACACAGTTAAAGTAAGCTATTACATTACATGTACAGAATCTCTATGCTTTACAATGAGCCCCAGAAGGGTGCTTGACAATCCGTAGAAACCAATTTATGAGGATTGCAGAAATATTACTTTTGAATATGACAGAAGGTAGAACATTTCAATAGTGCATCATATCTTGGTGCTGGTGTCCTAGTGTTTAAGCAGTTAAATATGTGGAATTTGATTGTGTGGAATTTGATTTAAACTCTGCCTTGAATATGAAGAAAAATACTGAAAACAAATTTTAAAGAAAGAACATAAACAACTGGAAAAATATGAACTAATCCTATGAATGGATTATGTTTGTGTAAAAACCATTAAAATGCTTTTAATGATATAGTACGTAGGATTGCAAGTTAATCTGGATATCATTATTCAGAAAAGCAATATATATATGAATACTATATACTATATACTTCAGCTCTAAGGATGGGAGTCAGCTGAAACCCAACTGAAACCAAACAAAAACATTTCATCTTATCCCAGTTGACCATCTTTTTGTCTAGTCCTTACTTTCTTCTATTTCTTTTTAATATTTCTTCCTAACATCTGGGAAGCTACAATGCTGAAAACTCTTTATGTCTTTAATCTAAGCTTCATATGAAAAGGGCGGAGGAGAAGGAGAAAAAGATTTGAAAATCATTCATAGGTATCAACACCAAGGGAAAAAATTACCTTTCCCTATTTAACACATATTGTTCCTTATCTCTTCTTATTTTCATGGATTGATTTTAGGGGCACTTCTTATTTAATACTAGAAAAACTTGGGGGAGCTTTTAATCAATAAATAAGTATAATAAAACACTAATGACTGATCTGCACTTGCAGACAGTCTGATACAATTGGTCTGGAATGGACTTTCATTGCAAACATTTCTTAAAAGATCCCTGAGTGATTTTAATGAATGACAGTAGTTGAGAACCATTGCTTAATTGGTCATAAAAGACATATTTATTGACTTCAACCTGCTCAAACACTACTTTTCCATGCTTTTAAGCATAGTTATCTTAAAATTTTTCTCTGGTATACCTACTAAGAGATTCTGAAAAAACACATTATTCCTCCCATTTTTTCCTAAAAATTGTAATATATTAATTTTAAAATATTCTAAGGGATTTAATTTTGTTTTACATAGTTTAATACTTAATAGTGCTTATTTTAATAACAAATAAAACTGTCACATCATTATTCAATGAATTCAATGATATCTAAACGCCCTAGTGATTTGATATCCACTATCATCCAATTAAAATAAAATTCATGAACCAGCTTTTCTTTAATTTATTTCAATTAAATATTTTAATGGAACATGTAATAAGAGCATATTTAGGTATTAAGTCTTTCAGTGCACATTCTTTCATATTTATATTACTGTTTGTGTAAATTTTAAATATGTATGTTTAAAATTTAAAACTTCTGCGCTAAAATTTATGTTGGCTTGAGCTTATTGTTAGTCAAAATGTAACCAAAACAATACAAAGATAATTTAAAATTTTTGTAAGTACTTTAAAATAACAATATTCAATTAAATACATATATCTTAAGGAGATTACTATAACAAAATTAGTTTCTGTTTACATGAATCAGTATTGCTTATACTTTCACAAGGAGGCAGAGTTCATTTATATTTTTTTCTGTTCTTCATTTTTCATAGATGTAACTGCTGAAGAAAATTTTTATACAGAAATTTAGGAATAGATAAAATGTTCAACAGGAATAAAATTCCATTTTAAAAAATTGCTTAAAAATTATGTAACCCAACCTCACATTGCTGTATCATTAGAAATATTATTTTGAAACGTCTATTACCTAAAAAAATTCAGTTTGAGTGTCCTGTAATTTTAAGCTACTTATGTGCAAAAATATCTTTTGAACAATTTTTAGAATCATTCACTTTTACAATCAAGGCATCATTATTGCCAGTTGTTCCTGTAGTTTTTATGTCTCTTGGAAGTCAGGTTTGGAATGGGTAAATATTATGCCTTTCTTTTTTAAAATGGAAGAAGCAAGATTGCAAAAATAAAATTAGAAATGGTGTCACAAAGCCAAAACAATATAAGTACAGCCTTAGGAAGATAAATTTTAAGAAATGGTACTAAGGAATTTGAGTTTTCAGAAATTAATTACTTTAAAATTTTACAGTCCTTAGCAACCCTTGGAAACTGCTCTTGTATAATCTATGTTATATGTAATCCAATTGGAAGATTGCTTTGTGATTATTTTTCATTATACTATGGTTTTATAACAGAAAAAAATCAAGAAAATTTATTAAAGAAAATTACTTTTTCTTCAGGAAAAAATATTTATTTGTGGTATATAACAGGAACATCCAACTGATTAATAAATCTATAGTTTATTAACTGTTTATAGTTATTTCCTATTGTTACAGAAAATACTTTGACACCATCAGCTTAGTTTTTATTTCATAAGGAGACATGTATAATTTACTTCTCATTTTGTTAATCATCTGTGCTTTTGCTTTCTATGCTTTTATAATTTTAATATCCTCTTCTGACCCACATAGCTCTCTTCTTAATTTGTTCTTCTCTTCTCAGATTGCCACTAATTTAATTATTTCCACTTCTTTCTCAATATTTTCTTTTTATATAATACCATTGTATATTTTTCTTCTATAATATCATACAGAAATCACATAAATCATCTTTTTAAAGAAGAAATTCCTGTTCTATGTAGAAAACATGTAAGAAAAGTAAAGAAAAAAATCACAGTATCATTGCTCCTAACACATGGAGATAACTACTATTATTAATTTGGTATATAGATTTAATGTCCTTTTCCAATGAATATATTATTTTAAGGTTGTTTAATGATAAATCAAAAGATAGGAAATATGCTTTTCTTTTTCTTTGCAGTTTGAACTGAATTTTTTCATTAGTTCTAATAAGTTTTATTTCTCCTGCTAGCTTTTCTAGGGATACAATCATACTATCTTGAAGAATGTTAATACATTTTCTCTTTGTTTCAAAAAGCATACCTCATTTTTTAGCAATCAGTACTAAAGAGATATCTGCCATATTAATGTACACAATGCTTACCCTTCCTTCAAACACCTGTGACCAAATAATCTTTACCATACATCCTCCTTCATTTCCTCCAGTGAGTTTATTATTTTTTGCCCCTCCTTGACTCTGGCTGGATTTCAGTTACAGAGTCTCTCTTTATTCCAGTCTCCTATTTCATAGTCTCTCATCTACCTAGCCTCTATATAATTAGTTTCTATGTCCACTGTTAGATCCTTGTAATTCTTCTTGCACTGTACTTGCACTTTTACCATCATACCTTAAGTTACCCTCCATTTGTCCTTCAAAAATCAATGAGTTAAATACATTTTGCAATTAACAATTACAAATATTTATCAAGAAAATGCATGCACATGAATAAAAATTCATATATTATATAGAAAAATTAACAACAAAACAAGTCCTCTGTCCCATCCTGATCGAGACTTTTTCTTGTTTTTCACAGGACAGTTCCTATTAACTGGATATGCTTTACATTATTTGAAAGGAATTATGTCTATTAGAAAATGTAACTAGTTCTATTTATTGATTTATTGATTTTAGACATTCTTTATTTCCTTTCTGAAACAATATAGAGATCTGACTTACTGTGACATTGCCTACCTACATTTCCACTCTTCCTCTATTGTCAGTTGACACTAGAATTGTCAAACAACATTCTAAACTTTTCTTGTTTAACAAGGACACATAGTTTCACGTGCCTCAGTACTATGTAAAATAAGTGTCTGAACTCCCACAGTCTAACCACCGTACATCTACTGTCTGTTTTCAGAGGCTCTGTCATCAAAACCTCTTCACTTTACAATAGAAATAAGAGCTTATATGTTTTGCTCTAAAACTAGAGTTACACTGTATATTATTTGGTTATAAAACTTTAATGCTAAGAAACAGAACTTAGAACTTTCTTAAATATTGTTTACCACAGATCCATGTAGTATTAAACAATTTCAAATACTTGAGTTACCAGATATTTAATGGGCAAATCTGACCAGCTATTTTTTACAAAGTACTCAAATAATATACGTCAGGAATTTGGATGGAAATGACTTGTCCTCCTCTGCCCTGGTGCCACAACTGGGAGACTTAAATTACTGAGCATAACTAAAATGACTGGAGGCTGAAACAATCTGGCCTCTTCTTCACTCATATATGTGGTGCCTGAGTTGTGACAAACCAAAATCTGAGCTCAGCTGAAATTGTCAACCAGAGTGGCTACACATGGCTTCTTCATGTATCCCTGAGGCTTGGACATCCTCATACCAGGGAAGCTTCAGAGTAGCTGGACTTCTTGTATGGTGGCTCAAGGATTCAAGAGAACAAGACAGAACAGTACAGAGGGGGCAAGGTCTTTTATGACTCAGTCTTAGAAGTCACAAAGTATTACTAGTATTCTATTGGAGAAAGCAGTTATAGATAAGGAGAGGGGACACAGACCCCACTTGATAGGTAGAATGTCAAAGAATTTTTGACATTTAAAGTAATGTATCTCAAACAATCTTGCCACATATTTAAAGTGTTATCTAAACACATATGTAAGCAAAAACATGCTAATGGAACAACATATTTTAGAGTGCAAACTCCATAAAATTCTGCATTTTATCCTTGGAAAACTGCAATGCCACATGATCCTAAATGTCAAGGAAAATCATAAGACCTGATATGGTAATCAACTGATATTATATGTCATGTTTAACAACTTTACCCATACCTTTTTTTAATATTGGCAAAATTGGCAAAGGTCATGAGATAGTAATAATCACAGAAGTTGTAAATGAGTTTCTTCCCAATTTAGGTAAGTATTTCTCAGTAGCTGAACATATTAATAACATTGTGGAGAGTATCAAAACTAAGACAGTCCTATTAGGTTGGACTATAATAATGAGTATAAATTGATTTCTATTTATATATTATGAAACTTTCTCTAAGTCTAATTTACATTAAAGGGTTGCCTTGATTTCAGTCTGTTAAATGAGAGATTATTAACAGAATGTCAAATGATGAATTCTGAAATAATGTACTCAATTCAGAAATAGTTTTTGGAGTGTGTATATGAAAATCATGGTTCATACCATTATGATAGCAATTGTACATTAGCTTATAAAGAAATATAACAAGCTAACACCATATTTTCCTGTATGAACCATGTATTATGGTGGATTATTTCAATAATAAAACAAAAAGTCATGAAATAGCATTACTGTTTTTGTTTTGTTGATTCCAAAATTCTTCCTGCAGGGGATATTGCAAAAATTTATGGCTTCAACCTTTAGTTTAGAATTAATGTTATTGCTGAGCTTTGGGATTACAAATAGCTATCTATTTCCAACATAACAAGAGACAACCTTTACAAAAGCCATTTAACAAATACTGCCTTTGCTAGAAGACAAAAATGTTTATTATGTGATAGGTATTGACAAAGGACAGAATAAAGGAGAACAGTTATAAAATTAAAACAGAGAAAAAATACTTTAGTTTCTATTGATATGCTCTATCTACTTGGCAAAATAACAGTTAAAAATTTCTAGCATAGATAATTTTTAATAGTCCTGAAAAATTATAGATTCTTCATGCATTTTCTTCTATAAATTATGAACCATTTTTTAAATTTAAGTTGCAAGATATGCCATTTCCTATGTTAATTCAGGATATTTAAAAATAAACTTCAATATTAGTTTTATATATTATTTTGCATATGAAAACACTGTAATAATTTAAAGAAATTTGTTTTCAGTGTTTTTAATGATCTAAGCTGAAGTTTTGAGATTAGGTATGAAATTAGGCTTTGGGATAAAAAGTTGTATTCAGTTGTTCATCATGCTCTGCAATTCTCTGATTAATATATTTTCTTTATTCACAGTTGCATCTCTAATGCCAGCCTAAACTATTTTTTGTTTATTTCAGAAGACTTAAAACATCTAGTAAACTAACTGTCGTCTCTCTCTATATATATATGTAAAGATTTTTCCTTGTAGTTGTATACAAATTTGTAAAATTAGTTAGAATATGGAGCTCATTGCATATTCGTTTCTTGAGGCAGTCTTTTGGCTCAGTAGTGTACAAATAGTAATGCCTGAGTTCAAGGATTAAGTATGTGCTTCTTAGTATAGAAACAATTAGCTCATGATCGTGTGATTGCTCAATATATAGTTTATGAAAAGTGACACCAAGGCTCTAAACATGGCTCAGGAGGCAGAGGATGAATGTCCTTTCCTTTGGCTGAGGCGATTATTTAAGGACAGCATAATTATGTGCCCTCTATGAATCATCTACATAAATTTAGGTTTTATTAATTTTAATGGAAGGAGACTTGCAAATAATTCTATTAAATTTATTATTCACAACATAGTGCAAGAATGCAAATGTGGAAAAAATGTCAGCATTTTTTGATGTCGTCATACACTTAATAGAAAACTTTATTACTGTGAAAAGTAGCTGTCAGTATTTAAAGATATATTTTAAGACTATAATATAGGGTAAATATGATAACAAAATGTGTTTTTTCTCTCTATTCTTTTTGCTAATAATTTTAAACATTTGTTTTCTTGAGTACCATTCGATTAAGTACCATTTACCGAAGGGGTTTAGTAAAGATTATTTCCAGTCGTAATAGAACAAGCCATTCAGCAAAGAGATATGATGTGGTTTATGTTATATAAATATGCATATAAGATGTAATATATATTTATTTCATATTATATATTTTGTATATATGCAGGTATATGAACATATATTTGCACTGTATTATATTTATATTTTAAACGAAATTATGCAAGGTATATTTTGGATTGTGATTATTATTCAAGGTAAGCTTATTATAAATTACACATAATTTATAAATTTTTATTTTCAAGAATATTATTACTCATTTTGGTTGTAAGTGCTTAAATTAGTACTTACGAAGTATTATTCTACTTAGAGAAAATATATAATTTTTTTCTTTTTTTTAGTTTAAATTGGCCCAAGTAACAATAAGTGACATTGCTTTGCTTTTGTTGATTCAAATCTTTAGGAAATAAGATAGTTTATGGAAACATATTATTTGTCAGCTTATTGTTGCACTTTTTATCATTTTATAGCTATTATAATATTACTATAAGAAAAAGCAAACAGTGTAAACATTTAAAAATATAATACAACCTGAAATTTGTATTTGCTTACCAACCAATGTGATTAAAACCTAAAATTCTTATGATTTTTAGTTAGCAGAATATTTTTGCATAGATCAGGCAGATGACTGTTGAGAGCAAAATTGATAGAAATAATCTTACAAAATAGTTTACACTTAGAGGGCTATTTTATAAGTAACCAACTACCAAATAATTATACAAATACTAAAAACTAAAATTCAAGTTTACTTTTAATTATGGTCATTTTAGCATGAACATGAACATAATCTGCAGTTCTGCTTGCTTCAATGTATTGTAAATTCTATCTAAAATTCTTAATTTTACTCACAAAGACTATAACCAAGAAAGAACATATAGTCTCTGTCCCTCATTTATTTCTATTAATTCAAATCCAACAAATATTTGTATGATTAATATGATTGGACCTGTCCCTAATCTAAAGGAATATAAATTGCAAAGAATCTAGAATCTAGGTGTTTAAAGAAAGTGAAAAAAGAAATAGAAGTGCCAAAAACAAGTCTCAAAACAAAGAATGGGTGGCACATTATAGTATCTCATTACTTTACAATTGGCAATTACAATCAATAATTGCTTAAATGCACAGAATAAGGAATGAGCACTATGGCAGTATTTTATTTGAAGACTTTCAAGATGTTCAGACTTGAAATAGTTCTTAAGTAATATAATGGTTATTTTGGAATGTGGAAATGTGTGCTGATGAAACACAAGGCTTAGGCAGGAGACAGAAGTAAATAAAGTTTAAAGGAACAGAGAGTTCTAAAATTGAGAGTCAATATAAAGCATACGCACATTCAACCCTACAAGCAACCCCTTAGGGGGGAGGAGGGAAATGAAAGTGAAATTGAAATGAAAATGAATAAGAAACTCACTTAGGAGAGATTAAAAGATTTGCCAGAAAATTCCATAAATAACAGGGCCGTAACTACATTTCAGAAGATGAGTAATTAAAGATAAACTGAAAGTGCAGTTTAGAGCCATGGCATTTATTATAATATTTCTTAAGATGAATTTGGAGAAATTCTTGATACCCATTTCAAAAAGTAGTTTCTAGAGTATGCCAGTTCAGACTCTCTTATTTTTAAGCAACAGGCAACTCAGTCCAAAGTGACTTAATTTAAAAGGGGATATAAAAACAATCTGCAGTTAAACCCACTTTTATGATAATCTGACCAGTAAACTCAAATGACATCACTAGCAATCAGTGTCTCTTCTCTCCTCCACGTGGCTTTATTTTCAGTTTCCATGTTATAACAAGGTAGCTTCCAGCAATTCCAGACATAGATCCTCCTACTTTCAAGTCCAATGAAAAGAATATCATGCCCAGGTTGCTCCAACAGAAATCTCTATACTAGCTCTTAATGGCTTCAATAACATCATGTGGCATTGTCTAAATGAAATAACTGGCTAAAGGAACATGACACTTAACACATGCCATTTACGGAGCCAAGGGCTAATTTAACATTAGCTAAACACATGGTTTAAAATTGAGGTAAAGCTAGTTCTGCATAACTGGTATCAGGATTCCATTGTTAGAATTAAGGTGAATGTTATATCTGTTTGGAAATTTTTGGATACTATATTTCCTTTGAGGATACAATACATACATTGCCCTATTAAAATCTTTAAGAAGTCTTACAGGAAATAAATAGGTTAAACTTGTTAAATTTAGAGTTTCTGAAGTTTAAATGACCAACACACACAATTTCTTAAATTGTTTTTCTGTATCACTTTTAATGTCTGGTAGAGCTAGTATTCTGATAACAAATTTTGGAAAACACTGATGTATAATTGGTTTTGAGACTGAGTTTTCATTTTATTCAGTAGGGGAAAAAAAACTATTGAATGAATAGTTTCCCAATTGGTAATATGATTGAAAATATGGTTTTGAGTGATTAGACTAGCAACATTATGAAAGATGGACTGTGGTGAGGACAGACAGGAATTGGAAGGCTATTCTAAGTGTATGCAAATATGTCTCAAGGTTTGTCCACATTGTTGACTGATCCATGGAAGCCACTACTTTATTAGGTGATCTGGAAAAGCCATGTAGCCAAATTTTGGTGCTAAATCAGGATTTAAAGCACAAGGTCAAGAATTTGGGAGAGTATGAGGCATTCAGGATAAAAAATTCTTAGGGGAAAATGTCAGGTTTTAGAAACAAAGGTGAGGACATTAAAATGAACACATTTTATTAATGTAAAAGCTGAGAGGAATTTATAGTATATATAACATAAAATCTAATATTTTGAGCCAATTTTTTTTTGGTGACAACTGGAAGTATTTGTGGAGTGTTTGTTTTGGGGGATATGCGTGTGTATGTGTGTGCTTGTGTGTGTGTGTGTGTGTGTGTGTGTTGATAAACTAGATTTAGAAATGTTGCCAGTAATTCAAAAGACAAAGTAAAGATTGCACCAGTGAAATTTTACAGACAGTTCCTATATGGATGTAATACTGATACAAAAAGGCCAGGTAAAAATTAAGTGGACTTTAAGGAAGCTTTTGTGGAGAGATGCAAAAAGGGAGAGCAGAGGAATAAACAATGCCAGACAAGGGGAAGGGAGAAGAAAGAAAAGAAAATTGAATAGAAGATAAGTTAGGGGAAGCAAAGGAAAAGGAAAAGAAGAAAAAGGAAGGCAAGGGGAGAGAATTAAGAAAATGGTAAGAAAGAAAATGGTAGTGCCTGATTTCAAAATGTCTAGACTATTTTATTAGTTTTTTAAAATACACTTTTGCCAAGAATCCAAGAATCATTTAATGAAATAATTATATGACCAGAAGGCTGCAAAATTAAAACTTTAGAGATTTTTTTTTCTAATTTGATGACATTGGCATATTTCTAAAATACAGATATGAATATATAAATTTAATGTTTAGGAATAGATCCAAAAACATGAATGTAGTTATCATTATTAATATAAACATGTGCAGTAATATAGCCTGTTAGTTTCATAAAGTGATTGCTGATATAAACATATGGTGTATTTTTATGGTTTTGAATTAAATATCTTCTTAAACAAAATCACATCATTTACAAATATTTTCTGTAAAGTGCTTGATAGTAAATATTTTAGGCTTTTCAAGCCAAAAGGCAAAATTGAGGCTATGATGTAGGTACTTTTATAACCAGAGAGAAAACATTTCCACAAAGTTTTTGTTATTTTTGAAACAATAACATTAATAAGAAGGTATTTTAAAATACAAGTATAATAATAGAAATAATAGACTTTTGGAGGGATGATATTTTACTTAATTGGGATTCAAAGTGAATGTTCTCTATCATCAAAATTGATTGTAAATATTCATCTGTAAAGCTGACATGTAATTAGTTTTACATATTTCATCTTTAAAATGTCTTTCTACACAGACAGGCACTTACAAATACTGTTATCAATCCATAAGCATATAATTTGTTGTGAGACATTTATAGAATGTTATAGATTTTACTTCTCTTAAAATTTCTCTCTTAGCCTGTCTTACGATTGAAGATTAATCATTTCCAAATGAAGGTTTTGTAGAAGCTCCTTAATTGCACAGTGAAATTTTTTTTTGAAATCTGAACATTTCCTTTGGACTTGTATTGAGTTCCAAAAAATGCTGCTAGAACAGTTGTGAGTTCACAAAATACATATGTTTCAAACTTATTGGAAGGTGGGGATCTTGCTTTTTGTTTTAACTTTGAGAACATGGAAATTACATAAAGCAACTTGACGTTACCTCTAATTCTAGACAAATGAGTAGTCCAGATAACTCTACTACAGTGTTAGTTTCACATATAAGTACTTTTTTGCTTTGCACGTTTAGTATAAATTCATTAAGAAATATTATCAGAAAAATCTAGTTTCCAAAGCCACTTAATATACACCATTAGTGGTTGAGGGTCATTCTCTTCCAAGAAAACAAAAACAACTCTACTCTCAACTAATACAATCGCAATAAAATGTTATGATTTCAAACCATAAGTTTTCTGTATTGTAAATTGACTAAGATTATCTTGCTTCTATTTCTGAAAAAAAAAAATCATGGAATTAATGAGTTTTAAATCCCTGAAAGCAAGTGAAGTTCATCACTGACACTCAGTGAGACAATAGGTTCAAATATTTTTCACAGAGTATCTATCCAAGATTAATGAAGGAATAACCATAAGGTATAAACACCGTGCATTTTCAAAAACCTTGAGAATTTGTTCAAATATACCTTTTTGTACTCCACACATATTTCCCCCACAATCAGCTATAGCACTTCATAGCAGATTCCACTTGAAGTTGTATTGCATTACTGTTTTCTCAATATCTTTGAAAATATTCTCAACTGTAGTCGTTCCATGCAGAATATTTTGTAGAGGCTAATTCTTCTGTCACTTAAAACTGGGCATTGACTCTTCAAATAAACAACAATTTAGCAGTGCAAGTACCACATGTCCACTCAACAAGAGGTGAAGGACAGTGCTTGAAGTCACTTGCTTTGTTCGATAAGTGAATATTAATTAATGTTGCTCCTAATGTCTTCAGTCCTTCAAAGCAACTGTTCTCACCAAAAGGCTAATAGTCTTAAACAAGTATATATATTTTTGGACATATTTCTCTGGCTACTGCAATCAAATACCATTCGAGGAACTCATCATCAGCAAACATTTTCCCTTTAGCAAAAATGACCCTGTCAGAAACTTGCTTTGTTCTAAGCTTTTACTTTCATTTTTAAAATGTTTTGTGAAGAAATTCTGATATGATGAAATATTCTATTTAAAATTTTTTTGTTTCCCAATAACCTGGAGACATTGTGATGAGTGCTATAGTGTCCAGTTTCATTATATGATAAACACAATACTTTGTCATACAATTTTATAACAAAATAATCTATAATTCCCTGTTCTTAAAAGTGTGACAGTGAAAGTCCATTTTTATATTCTTATTTTGACATGATGGGTATGCTTTGGTAATAAAAATAAAATAGAAATTCTGTTGAGTTATGACTATATCATTGCAATTTATTTCTTTCACAAGTACTCAGCTCTACCATTGTGGGACTAAACCAGTCATGTAAAATATGCAAATGAGTGAATGTGACTGTGTTGCAATAAAACATTCTGGAAATTGGAATTTTAATTTCCTGTACTGTTCATTTCTATGATATGTTGTTTTATTATTCTTTTTTCAACCATTTATTACTTTTTTTAAATTTTAGTTCATTTACCATACAAAAATAGTCAACTATCTATTTTTGGTCCATGAACCACAGTTTGCTTACCCTTCTACTACAATATATATAAAATATGCTGTAACACAAAAAAAGTTAACAAATCATTGATGTTTCCTATGTGATTAAATATATTTTCAATAATATTTATTTATGTATACAAACTGTAATTAAGAGAATGAAAACCAAAATACTGAAAATATCTGTGTAAGTGAAAATCATAAGGACAGAAAGACAATAAAATTAGAAAGTTTTTTAAAATCAAGTAAAATAATCAGAAGAAAACCTTGAAATAAAGCCTAACAATCTTGAATTTCTGTGGGCAAAAATAGAGCAAGCAAATAAAAAAGGACTGACTTTACATGCACAGTTACTATTTCAAATCATAAGATGTTTCTCAGCAAACAGTGGTGAATAATGTTTGATCTGCTGTCACCTAAAGTAATCATTGTTTATATTAACATAGATCATTTTCATTCATGTTACCATCAAAATAGTTTGCTTCTTCAGACATTAATCCAAGTTAGACCTATTTTTCACTTTTTAGTCTCAATTTGTTACTTCTCATATGTAGTTAATTCCACAATATATTGTTAAAGTTCTACAAAATATTATTAATTGTTAGTGAAGTGATGAAGAACCTGGATTCATCTTGGCCCATTAATATATGACTGTAGTGAATTACTTAAGTTTTCTGTATTTAGTTTCCTTAGGTCTGGTTTTCCAGGAGAACCAGTAGAGAATTAGAATGTAAGTGATATATTGAGGAAGTGCACCCAGGAGAATATGAGGGAATTGGGGAACAGAAACAGAGAACATGAAGCTAAGTAAGAATGTACTTTGAGGCAAGAACCCAACCTCAAAGTGATCACATAGGTAGCTGTGGAGTGTACACTGAACCTCAGTGGTAGTCTCACTTGAAGCAATGGAGCTGGGCTTCCCTACTCTGTCTACCAGTTCGACACTGACTATATCACCAGTGAAATGTAGACTCCTAGCACCATAGCACTTGGCCAGGAGCTCCAGTAGCCCAAGGGTAGTCCTCTGAAGAAGGTCTCAGATACAGGCCATTAGAACTCAGAAGGTGGGAGATAAGCACATGAATGGAACTGAGGCCACGTGGGTGAAACACCGACTATTTGTTAAAGCTGGAAAATAGGGGTATATTACCTAAATATTTTTGAGTGCTCACTTTATCCCAAATACTAAGTGAAGCACTTTAGTTTGTTTTTCTTTAAGGTAACATTTATGTATAGCGTTTACTCAATGAATGTTGCCTAATATTGTTATTTTTATAGCTGAGACAAATTCAGCTTTGTTGAACGCACATATGTTACGAGATTAAATTGTACATTTTTGATAAGTTGTACCTCTTAATTTAAACATTAGAATGCCTTCAGTTATTATAAATTTATTATTTAATCTTATATCTTGTCCTGAATGAAAGACTATTCCAGGTATTATGATAATTATACTGAGAGGATCTCCATGACAATAGCAGTCAAGTTCCTAGTACTTTACATTGGACAAAAATAAACAGGTATCTTGTGTATCCCTTAGAGAATTCTATCCAGGTTAGTCTTGTTTTTCTTTTCTGAGTGTGTTATTTGCCACATATGTGGTGGTATATTTTAAGTGCAGGAAAGAAACAGGGTGAGAATTATAGTTGCTGGAAATTCCTACTTTCTGGCTTCCTGATACCTTAAATGACATGTTATAACTCTTTTCCTTTGATCATGTTCACCTTTCCCTTTGACTACTTTAACTTCTGAGAATAGTACATTACTTATCAATTAAAAACATATATGTATAGTGCGTGTGTGTGTGTGTGTGTGTGTATGTAAAGGATATTTTCTTATTCTTCACAAGGTAACATTAAATAATGAGTCTTCAACTCCAATATATTTTATCCAAGATGACTACTATAGCACAAAAGTTTTATCTCAGTTCTCCATTAAATTCATCTTACTATTTATAAATGTAATTATTTCTATTTAATATGGAAAATTTAGTGATTGTGTATATTTTTTGCTAATTATAATTTGACTTACAAATATATAGCTCATATTAATATATCCCTATATTTAAGGATATATGTCAAGTCATAAAATTATTAATTTTAGACATCAGTAATAGGGTAGTAGCCAGATCTCTTTCTGTAGAATGTCATATGCATACAGTTTTATCATTCGAATGGATTTTAAAACTCTCCTACAAATTGAAAGCTTATACCATTTCCTTCTGTCTTCACATATTGTGAATATGTCAGTGTGAGGCAGAGTTTGAAAGGTAGTAATTCAAAGTAGTGTGAGAATTAACTATACAAACATTTAGAGTAATTTGGGCTTATAAATTGCATAGCCTTCTTATATACTTTAAATGTATTCTTATTTAACTACTTTTATCTTACAGCAGATGTGATGGCATTCTATTATGTCAAGTCATAAGGCAAAGGAAAAGTAAGATTAGAAGAGCCCGGAAGAAAAATTTTAAATGTATTAAACTTGAAATGATATATAAATACAAGCAGAGTGGCCCATATGAACAAAAGCACACAGAAAGCAGAGGTCAAAAACAGGAAATAGGGACTCAAGTTTTCAGCATGCATACCAGTGACATTGCTACAATATCTCCCATGGATGTAGAGACTTCTGAACACTTCATGAGGTTGGCAGTATGAATGAATATATACTACAAGTGAATTAGAATCCCATCTTCCTTTGAAAACTATAATTTATCAGAGAATATTATGAAATACATTTGAAAGTCTCAGTCATTTTGCTTAAATTTCCCGAGTCCCCACATTACTCTTGTATGTAAAAGTGAAATGTGAGACAGAAAATACCTTTCTCACAGTGTTTTTATATTTTTTAAATGCCCATTGATTGATTGATGCAAAGTGTGTTCAAAAATATATTAATTACCTTCTTTAATCTTACATGAATTACTTTAAAACTCAAAAAAATTTAACCTTTTTGAGAGTGATAATCTTAAAAACAAAACAAAACAAAAAACTGACAATATTAAGCAAGATTTTGTGTGTGTGTGTGTGTGTGTGTGTGTGTTTATCTGGTTTCTTACGGATTGTGAAAAATCATTTGACTAAATCTTAGTCTTTTAGTCTTTATATGTAAGGACAGGAATTTTCATCAAAGAAGGAAAGCCATAATGTCTTTCTTACACACTTACCTTGAGATTAAGCCTGGATTGAATGAGAGTGATGTAACCTAGGGTGTAGTGAAAAGTAGCTTAAAGGAGCAAAGGAGGAGCAGGATTTGTTGGGTAACCACCTACAAAAGGAAGACAGTGGCCATAAATATGCAGATCACTTAGAGATTTTCTTATGTTTGAGGCATTCCAAAGCTAATTTTCATATATATAATATGTTCTGAGGCAATGACCCTAGGAGATATTATTTAAACTCTATTCAAAGGAAAATATTCCACAGATAATATTACCATTGACCTGTGTGCACTTAAACATACAAATCACTTCAGAATGGACTAGGTTAAGTTTCTCTCTTATCTTTTTTCAGTGCCTTTATCTCTGATTGAGAATAAAGGTATGTCATTAGTCTGTACATCTTTCAAGAATAGAAAAGAGATTTGTCTAATAATTCCCAAAACAAACATTTTTCTGTAAAGATCATATCTGAAATTTCTCAATATTATAAAAAAAAAGACAAAATTAATCCATTTCCCTTTCTGTTACTACAATCAGAACAATTTATCTTTAGAAGTTTAATTTATCCATAAAAGTATGTACCCGGAAAAACGAGCCATATATATTTATTCTAAGTGCTGGCTTGGTTAATCTTTGACAAAACATGGTGATAGTAGGAAAGCAAATATACCCTTAAGAATAACTCTATATAAATATCATTAATAGCAAATTCATACCGATAGATAAGTGTTTATGTATATTTTTTGGTCATGGTAAGAAAAATTAACATGAGATTTACCCTCTTAATGAATATTTAAGTGTACAATACAATATTGTTAATAATAGGCATGATTTTGTACAGTAGATCTTTAGAACTTATACGTCTTACATAACCAAAACTTTGTATGCTTTGAACTACTTCTCATTTCCCCATCCCCCCAACAACCATCATTCTACTCTCTGCTTCTGTGAGTCTGACTGTTTTAGATATTTCATAAAGTAAAATCATGCAGCATTTGTCCTTCTGTGATTACCTCATTAACATAGCATATTGTCCTCCAGATTTATTCATGTTGTCAAATATGTCAGGATTTCAAGATTTCCTCTCTTTTTAAGGCTGGATAATATTCCATCATGTATACAAGTACTTCAATGAGTTTAATTAGATTTTAGTGACTGATTATTACGTCTTCTTTGGGTAGCAACCATTATAATTATTGATGTCTCTTGACCCCTGAATTTGCCTGACCTGAAAAAACCAGCAAATTTCTCAATTTAGATTTTCATGAATTTACTCCATATTGCTTTTAGCACAGTAGATTTCTGAAATGGCAAAGAAAAACCTGGCTTTTCAACCTTTTCTTTTTAAGCACAGAGTGTCTGTTAAGCATAAATTTATAATTTCACAATTGTGAAACTACATTTCTTTTTTCAAAAAGCCGGAGATACTGGGCACAATAAAGTGGATAATATATTCACTAAAACTAGCAGCATACAGAATTTAAATTGACCATATGATATTATTGTGAAAATATATTCTTTTGTTTCTCTGAAAGGTAATGATAATTTAATAATTCTATACTAGTGGAATGACATGTTGGTATATTTATTAGAGTGATTTCCAATCATCACACTGAAATGCCATTGTTAAATCATCTATTTGTTAGTATAATAATAGCTTTCATTTGAACAGTGCTTTACAATTTTCAAAGAACACTTTCATACATTATCCCTTCTGTTCTTCAAAATAACTCTGTAAGGAGGCAGATAACTGGCATCCCCTTTTTATATAAATGAAGAAATATTGGCTTAAAGAGTATTTATGGCATGGCTATAGCAAGTTAATAGCAGATTTGATCTTGAATACCAGTGTTCTTTCCACCAAATTATTTGGAAGTCAAATACTATGAGAATTGCAAAATCAAGTCAGTGAGTATCATAACAAATTAGACTGCATTTAGATGACAACAGTTATCTAGATAAAAATGGGCATATTTCATTAGCATCTATAAATTTACAACTATCCAACATTTCAAATCATATACCTCCAACTTAGGCCAGTCCTTTAGAAAATGATCAGAATAATAAAGACAATCCTCATAATTAGACCCCAAATGCCATTTTCATAAATTTAGTTTGCAGTGAGTCAAACGTGACACATAATTATCTTTGTTTCAAAAGACCACACTTCCGAATAGAATTCACTAATGATTTAGTCTATCTTCAGGAAAATCCATATTTTCCCTAATGATCCTTAGAAGTATCCACACTTTGCACTAATTTTGCATTTCAGATAAATTTATGGCAGTGGCAAGGTCTTCAAGGATATGGGACAAGTTTCAGGCACAGTGAATGTTTAGATGGTGTCAAATGATCCTGCTCCTGCTCAATGCTTCAAGAGAGGAGGAATCTCATGCCATACCTGCCTGATATATTTGTTTTTGGAGAAAAACCAAACTCTTGTCCAGTCTCACTCACCTCTTGCTGCTTTTTAAAGATGCTTAGGAGGCTGCACATTGGGGATACATACTTGGTTTGCTTTCTGAATAGAATGCTCTTCCCCTAGATGTGTTCCCATAGTTTACCTTCTCCCTTCTTTTAGATTCCTGCTCAAATCTCATTTTTCTCATGTACATGTTAGACTCCTCTGTGTAAATTAGGAGCCTCAGTTTCTTGTGAAACACTTGACTTTGTTTTTAATCCCTTCTGAGCACTTATTCCTTCTTGAAACTACATCATCTATTTATTTTTTGGTTTCATTTTTATCTTGCCCCTGTAATATAAGCATGATGTTGTACTAAAAGGGACTGGGCCTCTTTTTTGTTCACCACTATATCAGCAACACCTAGAACAGCAGCTTGCACATATCAGCTGATTTGAATGATTCCATAGTATTCTCACTTTGCCTGTGGGGACTCAATATTCTGTGCTACTATACCATTGGGATTCATTCTCTGCAATGCCATAGACTGGGTATTCCCAAATTCACTTGGTCAAATTAAGGCTTCCATCTTGCTGCTGTTGTTTGCTCCACAGAGTGGTAGCTTTATCTCACCCTGTATGATTCAAATGAATTTACTTGGCTAAAGTTACTTTGGGAAGCTTGGTGCAGATTTGAAGAACACAAATGAAACTAAGTTGAATTCAAGGGTTTTAGCCAGTAAAGATTTTAGTGCAATGCTAGTTTTAAACAATGAAATGTCAGTGATTAAATTAGATTTTCAAAATTTTTTGGTCTCCATTGACGATGGCAACTGGCAGTGTCTTGAATTTCCATTTAAATATTTATTTAAACATAAAGTTTCCCTTGTGAACTGAGGTTATTTGATTACTCATAAACAACATTCAGAAAATACCCACTCTCCCTCTAGACTGACAGAATTTATGCAATTTGGTCTAATTTTTCAGTCTTGCTTCCCTCTATTTTCCTGTTTTCCTATGTGACTGTTGAATACAAAACTTGTCCAGTGCCCTGGGGCTTCTTTTTGTTGGCATTGAATTTTTCATATTTGAATAAATCTGCTCGAGTTAAAATCACTAGGTTACTTTCTTTGATCGCTGTTACTCTTTTCCTCTCCACTGTTCAACATTTTTACTTAAACCTTTTTCCCTTCCCAATTACCATTTGTACTCAATCTCCAACAACAAAAAAAGAATAATTCTAATATATTTTAATGCTTGTTATATTTGTGTAATTTTTAATAAAACAAGTTATCTAAACCACATGTATATTACAATAAAAATGCAAAGTGTGTGATAGCTTTTTGAATATTTATGTATGTATTTATTCCCGAGTTGTTTTAGAAGAGGAAACAGATTTTTTTTTAAGTAAACTCCCCAAATAGCAAGTTATATACCTTGCAGTTACTTGGCAGCAAGCATAATCATTGATTGGCGAAATAAAAATATTTTAAAAAATGAATTAGTTAGATCACTCCTTTGATCTTGTACTGAGTTATTGTATAGTAACCTTCAGCAATTAAGATGTAATTGCTGATAACAACATGACAATATGTGATTGTCATATTAATATCTTCATTTACCAATTAATGAATTGACTAAAGTTTTAGCAGATGTATTCATTGTTTTTTTGTAGTTTGTTGACAATGTTAGTAAATTGAAGAGTTATTTAGATTAATGTGTTATAGGATTTGCTAGAGAATATCTTCTCTATCAAGAGCTTCCAATAAGAAACTAAATTGGGGAAAATATTACCATCATTTGACACTATATTTTTATATTAAAAAGCAGTGAAAACACTGTGTTACTATAATTGGCATTTTCATCAAAATATTTAAAGGTCTTAACCAAATATGTACATCAGTCAAAATTTGGAAAAGGCTTTTGGTATTTAGCTGAGAAACCAAATATTTATATATATTTAGAGTATTTTGTGGATGTTAAAACAAATTGTTCAGTGTGAGAAAGAACTGCTAATTATTTACATTTTTCAGTTGTTACAGACTTTTCTAACACTAACTTTATATTAAAAAGTAAAAACATAGCATTTAGTTTATTTACAAACTCTAGATTTTATTTATGTTACTTAAGCTTAACTTCAACTAATGTAATATTTGAATAAGCTTTAGACTTCTGCTAGCTGAGAGCTCATTAGCATGGCACTTTCCAGCACACAAAAAAAGTCATTTATATTCCAGTCAAAACCAGATATTTACACACATGTTTTTGAATTGTAATGTGGTGTGATTATAACCAAATAATGTTTTATTGACTCAAAATCAGTGTGACTGCTTTATATGTGTGCAGTTTTACAGGAAAATACACTCTCTTGAACAGCCAACTACAATAAATGTTCAGAAACACATAGTTCTTTCATATATATATGCTTTACTTTTTCTAAATTAAATTCTTGATTGTGAGAGAAGGTCAAAAATTTTTCATAACTACTCAAAACCTTACTTAACTACTCAAAACTAAAATCTTTCTAATCAAGATTTTATATGCTGAATAGCATATGGTGATAATAAAATAGATTTTCAGTAGTCTATTTGCAATTGGCTAAAGTCAGGACTAGTTAGTATATAGATGTGTAGAAAGAGGAACTAAAGATTAGAGATATTTTAAAAAATTATTTAAATGACAAAATGTAAAGGGGATTAAATATTAGATACATGTTTAACATATCATTAAAATAGCATGTAAAGTTTTCTGCTGCTGTTTTTTCAAAGACTAGTGGTTGAATATATTTGAAGTCTCTAAATCAGCAACTCCAAATGCAATTTGGTGAATTCTAATTAAATTCAACTTTAATGATTGTAGTATAAATATAGGGACTATGACTGATGGGAAATCCAATGATTTAAACCAAAATCAAACAGTAGGAAATGAGAAATATATATTGAATAAATTATAGAACACTTTTTTTTTCAGATTTATAGTGCACAGAAAGATAAACATGTGTCCATAATGTATTAGTGATTCACTTACTATGTTTACTCAGTGTGCAGTTAAGCTTCCAATGGCACTCATTCTAATAGAAATGGAACATATTCGTAGAAGTGCTATGCTTTGAGCAGTAAGTTTACATTTCATAAATTTCTAGGGAAAGTAAACAAAAAAGTTTCTTATTGACAGGGATTAATATGAGTTTTGCTTCCCATTCTGCTGTTTTTATTCTTTATTCTCAATGATACTCAATTATCAATTAACTCAGTCAAAAACCAAACTAATAACACTGCTTCCTTTTCTGAAAAATCCTTAGGGAACTTAATAAGAACTTTCCAAGGCAATACAAAGAAGCCAATTAATGCATTCAAAGTCACTTGAGAGCCTCTCTCATGATGCCTTTTCATATAATGTGTTTCTAAGAGTTAAAGTCTATGCTGTTTTTTTAGATCCAGTGGCTTTTGGTTATTAAAATGAAAGGCAAGCCAAAAACAATAACAAAGAATAGTGTTAACATGTAAAATTAATTCTAAACCTCGGGCAATAACATAATGCTATACGTGATTTGAGGAATAGTTAAAAATTCAGGTGTGTCAGATATTTTGTATGCAACCTGAAGACCAGCTGTAATATTATATAACCTTAAATGCTTAAATCTACTGGTTCTGGAGATAAAAATATTTTTACATTGCTCTAAAATATGATCAATATGTGTTGGGTTTCTTTGAAAGATTTAGTTAATGACAAAATGAGTAAGTAGTAATATCATCTTGACAGACATCCTTGGTTGTTTATGTCTTAGCACTGCAACACTTTAATCATAACTTTCTCTGATCTACTTGAACATAACTGTTCTGAATACCTACTTAATTGGTAGAGTCATTGATAACGATCATCTTAACACTTAGTTCTGTTGTGATCTAGAATTCTAGACTTACTTCTGATTTTGTGTTTTTCCAAAGTTGCTTATTAGTTCATGTTTTTAAATGTATCTTTCTACATAAAATGACATAAAATACTTAAATTTAGGATCATTTTACAAACACACACACACACACACACACAAACTATTCCTATCCAATACTTCCTGATAAGGTCCTTGCAAGTTAAAAGGCTTTCCTTGTAACTAAGTCAATTAAATTTTATATTATATGCCTCCCTTAGGTTTTTGCTCAGACTAAATAAGATTATCACAAGAAAACTAGAATAATGAATATCTAAAGCTCAAGTTTGGAAGTAGAAAGACAGTTTTGCTGTCTCCTATCCCTGTGTCTTTGGGAAAGGTATCCAACCTTCCTTATTAGTACATAAAGAAAGAAAGAGTAACTGTTACCTCGCAGGATCTTTTTATGTCTCAACATAGGTAATAATTAAGAAGAACCTTGGCACAAGATCAGCTCTGAACAAATATTGTGCCTTTTCCCTAAAGTGTTTTGTAAGTATCTGAGAATAGTTGACAAAAGATAATTATTTATCACATATATCAAATAAAATATTCTAACTGTATTTGCAACAACTTTTCCCTTTCTTCTTATTACAATGAAAGAATTGTCTGTTTTACTCTGAAGGACAGTCTCTCCATTTGTATTCCTGTTCTCATCCCTTTGGCTTCACAAGGGCATCACCATTTGGTCACCAACTCTTCTTCAGTACTCATATCGTCCATTTTCCTAGATGATTACAAGTGGTATATAAAGACATTTTATTAACTTTCATAATAAAGTATGCCCTATCTTTACTGCACATCTTTTTCCAATATCCTTGGTTATTCTGTTCAATTCAAAGCCAAAATTCAGAGCCAAAGCTTCAAGCTCAGATTGTTTTGACTTACTCATTTTCATCAATTTTGTACTGTATTAGAATATGACTTTTGGCAGTCTTCCACTAAAGCTATTCATCTTCTTCTTCATTAGTTTTCCAAATATGACTTACTCTTGCTCTCTCTCCTATCTCATTGGCTATTCTTTTCATTCTATTTTCCCTTTCCATTTCTCTTCCCAAACAAAAATTATAGTGGTTTACATGCCTAATACTGGAACTTCTTTTCAATTTTTTAATACTCTCCCCCTAGGTAAGTTTAAATTTCAGTGTTGAATATAAATGTTATGCTAATGACTTTAAGTGCCATTAGCATCTCTATCCTAGAGCTTGTTTTTTTATGATTTAGATTCACAAATACATTGAATATATGTCATCTTTCCCTAGATGTCAGCAGTTTTCTCAAATTCACCATGTCTTAAATTGAAGTTTAAGCCATCCATACATCCTACCATATCCCATCTTTGCAAATGGTTTCCCAACGTACTGTGTTAGTAAAGTCAGATCTCTCTGTGTTATTCTTGATTGCTCCCATTCCCTCAATCTCAGTGCATCAAAATCACTGGGCAGTCTCTTAATCCTCCAAAACAAATGTCTTAAATCTGCTCCCTTTTCTTTGTCCACATTGCCAAATCATAGTCCAGTTCAAATTTATTTGTCTGAAAACTAGTCTCAGACTATAATCTGAAAACTAGTCTCCTAAAAGCTCTTCCATTTGCCACTTTTGTCGGCTCATCTGTTCTGCATAGGGATGACAACATTGGTCTTTTAGTCATAATATTCCACTATTTAAAATCTAACTTTAGATTTCTCTCTTAACATCCTCCTCATGAACTGTGAATCTCTGCCTGCTTTGCTTCCCATGTATTTTCTCTAATTGTCCCTTTTCCTACTATGTATCCCTCACTCTGATGATCTTTTAGTTATCGAGAAAACATTGTTTCTCAAACTGTTTTTTTTTTTTCCATGCTACATTTTCCCTCTCTAACCCATTATCACCATTATCTGTGAAATACACTTACCATTCAGCTTGCTGTTGCTCAGGCCAGAAAGCTAGGGGTCATCTTTGAAGTTTCCCTGATATTTGACCTTAGAATCCTTTCCAGCACAAAGCCACATTGATTCACCTTCAACATATATTTCAAATTGCTCCATCTTTTCTTGCCTTCACTGCAATAGTCTTATACAGAACACCTGCTGTACTACAGGGATATTTATATTTCTATATTCTATTTTATTAATTTCTTCTCTCATCTTTATTTCCTTCCTTCTACTTACTTTAGATTTACTTTGATCTTTTTCCAGTATCTTAAGGAGGAAGATCAGTTTATTGATTTGAGATCTCTCTTCTTTCTTAATACAGGCATTCAGAGCTATAAATTTCCATTTAAGAACTGTTTTAACTGCATTCTATAAGTAATAGATATGTGTCAAAGGTTTTTTACTATCCTTTTGATTTCTTCTTTGAAACATTGATTATTTGGAAATATGTTGTTAATTTCCACATATTTTTGAGTTTCCCATAGTTTTCTGTTATTAATCTCAAATTTCCATTTTGTTCAGAGAACATATTTTGTATTCCATTGTAGTTGAAGAATATAATTTTTATTATTTCTATTATTTACATTTTAAATTTATTGATGATTGTTTTATGATCTAGCATATTCTATATTCTAGAATATATTTCATATGGACTTGAGAAAAATGTATAGTCTGCTGTTATTCTGTAGTTGTCTGTTAGTCTAGTTGGTTTATATTGTTGTTCAAGTCTTCTATTTCCTTGTTGATCTTCTGTCTAATTGTTATTGAAAGCAGAATGAAGAAGTTTCCCAACCATGTCTTCCTTCAGTTCTGTCAGTTTTTCCATCATGTATTTGTGTGCAAGAACAAGATAGTCCCTTGAGATTGGAGCCACAAGCTAAGAACGGGCAATGCATTGCTTAAGACTTGCAATACACTACATCAGCCCCAGGTTGCCTATGTTTGGACTTATTTGACACAAAGGAAAAATAAATAAATAAATCTGGTTTTTAAAAACCAAAAGATTTCCAGATAACTGTTGCGGTTATTGGTGCAGTTTCTAAAAGTTACATCTCTTAAAAAGTAGACACAACCTGTACACTTAGAATGAAACTAGCCACTCCATTTTTAAAGTCTGCTTTATTTTTTTTTCTCCTCTCTCCTCTTTTTCACTCTTACATTGAAAATGAAAATTGTGAAAGCTCAGAGGATTTGTTATTTCATGTTCTTCTCCCTTTCCATCTTAAACTTTAACTGTAATCCAGTATTTCAGGGTTATTGATCATTCTTTTTTTAACACTTCTTATTGATTTATAATCATTTTACAATGTTGTGTCAAATTCCAGTGTAGAGCACAATTTTTCAGTTATACATGAACATATATATTCATTGTCACATTTTTTTCTCTGTGAGCTACCATAAGATCTTGTATATATTTCCCTGTGCTATACAGTATAATCTTGTTTATTCTATAATTTTGAAATCCCAGTCTATCTCTTCCCACCCCCTGCTGGTTATTGATCATTCTTTAATTATTCCCATTTAAAAGATGAGATAGAAATGTCTTTTTTTATTTCAACAATCAACTGAGTTATCCAACATATTGAACTTTTGCTTTCAACAAAGTAAAAATTTCACTGAGAAGAATGGTCTGATCAAAGGGAGTAATTCTTAGATATTATTCAGAGCAAATAAATTCTAATTATACAAGTATCTGCAAAGATTTAGATTATATTTAGCTTATACTTCATCTTTGTTGTTGTTTTCTTTTTATTCCCATTCTTTTCTATTTCTTGGGTTTTTGTTTTTTCAATCTCAACCAACTCTTAAAAGAGTTCTAGTCCTGGCTATTAAGAGTGGAAATCTGAAATGTAAGAGTTGACTATGACCCAGTAAAATGCTTCTTCATTCCTTGGTGTCTTTTAACATTTTTCTTATCCCAGTGAGGGTTTCTTTAGACTGATTCAGAGATTTTTAAGGTCTACATATACTCCATGAAGAGCAGAGATGTCTCAAGCTTGTTAAAATAACTTTCACATTTTACCAGGACTTTGAAAAATTATTTTGGTTAATTTGAATCAAGGTGACTTCTCCCTAGGACTAAAGCAACTTGATTGCTTGAAGTACTTTAACTATAGGAATCAATTCTATTGGAACAAAGCTGTTAATTATCCAGGACTCAAATGAGTTCATCCTGTATACCATAAACTACCATAATGCTTCATTAATTCAAGTGGATACCACTGCTAGGCAAGTTTTTCAGAGAAGTTAAAACCAACCAGATATTCTAAAATATCAAATTTTCTTCAAAAGCTGGACTATGTCTTGTCCCCAGGTACAGAAAAAAGGATGTCTAAGATGAGATATAAGTACTCCAGTTAAAGTCACAGAAAGTCAGTCTGTGCTCAAATTAATGAATATATTGTTCTGAATAAATTTAGAACTGCCAAAGGATATAATTATTTCATTAAATGATTACACATTATCCACAGCACAGGAAACTTACACACTTTAACCATATAACAAACATTAAGGAAGCCATTATTTTCAAGGTATGCCCTCCAAGGAATAAAAATTTTATATACATATCCTCAGATATAATTGCAAAGTTTATGATTTTTACTTTTAATCTGAATAAAACTATCTGTCTCTAAGTTACATGGACACATACACAGTCTTGAATATGGATATTAAAATATGCTTTGAAAATGTCTGTATTTGGATAGACTAAAAAGCACTAGAATAGACATATATTTTTATATTGTAAGTCATTTGTGCATATACACACAACGCATATGCATATACACAAGGCATGCACATCTATACATTCATAAACACATGCATATGTCTATTCCTGTACCTTGCTTATTTTCATATATGATTTGAGGCACCTGATGATAATAGCAAAATTAAATAGACAAACATAGATAGCATTTAAGTATAATAGATATATGCTATATCAACCTTTCTCTTTTAAAAATATTAAAATACTAAAATAACCTTGTATCTCTAACTCTACTACCATTATCCATGCAAAAATAGAGACTCATTAGTATAAACCAGTGCCAGAATATGTAGGAATATCCCAGGAGAGAGAATCTTCAAATTTACCTCAAGAACTCAAACATTGGGTTCTTTAATTAGTATTAGACATAAGATCTATAATTATTTACCTTTAAGTTATGGTTCAGCCTCTCTGAAAAGATCAACAGAATTTCAGATTATATTTCACCAGTGAGAGGCATTAACAAAAGCTTTGGAGGGGAGAAGAGAAGTAAATGCAATTCTTACTTATGTAGCTATGGCAGGCAAATGCATGGGCCAAGACACCTGACAGAAGTAAAGCTGTACAGTCACCTTGTGGACACCTTCTATCAAGATGCTCCCATTGTTGCAGGGATCTGAGAAAATTGATGTCTACTTCCTATGATGACTAAACATTTCTGATCTCCTGGCAGATTTCATTGACTTTTGCTTCTTCCACTTTTCCAATGGTTTTGTAAGAGTCCTGTTTCTAAATTTTTTGTTAAGTTTCTTCTTGCTTGATGTACCTACAGTGCTATTTTCTTGATTATAGCAGAACTCATACAGAAAAGCTATAAGATACAAATCATCTTTAAATAGCATTTTTGTAAGCAGCAAAGTTATTTTTTTAAAATACTGTTTTTTAATTTTGATTGGTCTCAGTATGAGTGCCATGCTCTATTTTATGCCATTAAGCCATTAAACTGGCTTATAAGTATGCATCTGTACAATAATTTCTACCTGGAACAAAAATAAAGTCATTAGTTCAAGGTCATGAATTACTGTCACTTCCAGAGTTTTTGATTTTATTTTAATATCATTATGCTTCTCACCATACATGCAAATGTAATAATTGAGTTCCTGCAAAACTCCAGAAAAAATTACAACATTAAAATAATTTCTAAGTATAAGAACACATTTATTTGCTTTAGTTATCACTACCTCTTATAATTTACACAACATTTAAAAAACTCACAGGTTAGTCTAGGCAAGGGAATGCAATACAGTAATTATTATTTAAAGACTATAATTTTAACCACAGTAGGCATTTCACCTTGTTTATTCCCAGCTATTTCCTTGTAGTTAATAATCTCATGAGGGAAAGTTTCTAGAGGTGCTGTCATAGATGGTGTTTTATTTTAAACCAAGCTTGCCTTTCACACCTTGCCTTCAAGGTTTCAGTCAATGTTTTTATTTAGACGTGACTTCTGAATCCTCAAGGAAGCTCTTGAAAGTGGAAGTTTCTCAGGAGCCTACGAGTTAATTCTCAAAATTTTGTAAATATGTGGAACAAAATCATTTGTAAGTTTATTGAAACCATAAATATTTCAGTTAAGTCACTTATCAATATTTTAAGGAATACACTAAGAAAATTATAAGGAAAATTATTAAGAGTAAACGTGACGTTTTTAACTAAATTTACTTAAATAAACAAATTTTTACTGAGTACCCACATTGAGCTTGCTTTGTGTAAATCAAGATACCTACTTTGGCTTTTTGAAATTAGTGTTAGCATGTTATAATTATCTCCATCAGTATTGTGTGTTTCCTCTAGCTTTATTGAGGTATAATTGGACATATTACATTATATAAATTTAAGGTGTACAATGTGATGATTTTATACATGTATAAACTGCAAAATGATTACCAGAATAAGGTTGGTTAACATGTCCATCATCTCATGTAATTACTTTTTCTTTTTTTTTTTTTTTTGCAGTGAGAATGTTTAATATCTAATCTCTTTGCAAATTTCAAGTATCCGATACAGTATTATCAACTAACATTCCCGTTATGTACATATTACCTGGAACTTATTAATTTTATAATTGAAAGATTTTACCCTTTGGCCTACACCTTCCCATTTCCCCCACATCTCAGCCCCTGGCAACCACCATTCTACTCTATGTTTTTATGAGTTAGGCTTTTTTAGATTTTATATAAGTGGGATCAAATAATATTTGTCTTTGGACTAGCATAATGCTCTCATGGTCTGTTTATGTTGTCACAAATGGAAGGATTTCATTCTTTTTATGGCTGAATAATATACCATATATTTATTTTTTTTCTTTTTTCATTCATCTTTCGGTGGACACTTAGGTTATTTGCACATCTTGGCTATTTTGAATAATGCTGCAATTAACATGGAAATACAGATATAGCTTTGAAATTGTGATTTAAATTCCTTAGGAGAAATAGCCTGAAGTAGGAATGCTAGATTATGAGGAAATGCCATACTTTTCCATAGTTTTTCCAGATTAATAATGTTGAGTTTTTTTCAAATTCTTGTTGGTCATCTGTATATGTTCTTTGGAGAAGTATGTATTCAAGTCTTCTGCTCATTTTTTAATCACATTATTTGCTTTTTGCTATGTAAGTGTTACTGGGAGGAGGGGGAAAGAAAGATACCTTGGTTCTTTGTCACCTAAAAAAAATGAACTTTTAACAAGAGACAGGAAGTGTGATATAAACAGAGGATTTTATTAGTAAAGTAGAAAGGTAGTAAGATATAGTACACTCCGAGAATTGGGGGCAGACCAACCTAAGAGAGGGAAAATGGTGCCGCTCCTTTGTTTTTCCTGTTCTTATATCCTGGCTTAGGGGTGTTTTCGTGATTGGTTTATTAATTCACTGCTTAGGGTTCTCTGAGTGCTCAGGCTGACTGGCAGCTCACATTCCTTGTTCTGAGGCATGCCCATCTCTTTTGCACATGTTCTTACCCATGATGCACACAGAGAAACCTACGGGAGGGGGCTCAAACTGCAATGTTAATTACATTATAATAAGCATTGGGTCAAGTTAAGCCGAGTCCTTCTCTCTACTCCATAGCCGTAGCAGTCGATTTTAGCCGGCTTCTTCGCTGGCCCTCATTTAGAGAAAGTAAAAAATTTTGGAGTCCCTTATTCAGAATGCAGGCTTACTGTTATTTTGTGGGTTGTTCCATCCCCCTTCTTTCCTTGCCTGGTGGTCATTTCTATCTAACTGCCTAACATTAGGAACTCACAAAACAATTGTAAAATAACACATAATCCATCCATTTACTTTTAATCTACATATGTCTATTTATTTAACATGGGTTTCTTTCAGACAATATATAGTTGGGTCATGTTTTTTTGCTCCATTCTGACAATCTCTGTCTTTTAATTGGTGCATTTAGACCATTGTCATTCAAAGTGACTATTGATATATTTGGATTCTTATCTATCATATCTACTAGTTTTCTGTTTATTGCCCTTGTTCTTCATTCCTATTTTTGTCCTCTACTATTTTTATGCCTTTTGTAGTTTTGAGTATTTTATATGACTTTCTTTTCTTTCCCCTCCTAGAAAATTTTATATATATATATATGTATATATATATATATATCTCCTCTTTTTGGCGGGTATATTAGTTTATAATATACATTCACAACTAATCCATGCCCACTTTCAAATAACACTATACCACTTTAAAGTACTGTGAATACCTTATTAAAGCCAAATAGTCCTGTTCCTCCCCTCCATCCCTTGTAGCATTGTTGTCATTTATTTCTGGTTCTGATGCATTCTGTCTTTTCAAATTGTGTTTTTATAGCTGTCCACAGTCTTAAGTGAGTAGGCTGTGGGACCCAGGGCAAAGTTCACGATAACTTGCATCTGTATGAGGTAAGATGTAAATGTACGCATGCGCTAGTAGCATGCGTCAGCACTATGAACAATACGCATGCGCCAATAGCATGAGTCAGCAGTATGAACAATACGCATGCGCGGGCATTATAAAAGGACAAATGCATACACCTGCCCACACCACCCGCTTGTACTGCAATAAAGTGCTGTTTTGCTCCATATCAGGACCTTGCGCTTTATGTCGGCTCCTTGTGCCGCCTTCTGGTTCCGCAGCTTACCTCCTCAAATCCCTCTTAAGCCTCCCTCGGCTGACAATGGCCTTTTAGCATGCTTTGTAATTTTTACTTGATAGCTAACATGGCATATTGGGTTAAAAAAACACACCAAAACAACAACAAAACTGCTGTAAACAGGTATTCACTAATGTAGTGGTGAGGTGTGTGGGGAAGTGAAGTGTTCTGCAGTGCTATGGTTAGGCCCCATTTTTTTTTAATAATCTATTCTTGTGGCCTGTGCACTTCACTAGTGATTTTATTTTTAATCCCTTCTTACATGAGGCAGGTTGGCTAGAGCCAGCTGGAATTGCTTACTTCCCTTCCCAGGTCAATTAGGCTCTGATAATTGCCCCCAGGTTAGGATCTAGTTAACTAGTTTCCCCTGAGGGTAGGCAGGCCTCATTAAGAAGAACAGAGAGCTCTGGTGTAATTCAGAGTGGTTTCTTTTCCTTTCTGCCTGCAGGAAGCTGGAGGAATTTGTCGAGAGATGTTTACTGTGGGAAACTGGTCTGGCTCCTGGAGATAAAATCATAATATTCTGGAGGCTTTCTTATGAGTGGGTTCCCCTGGAGTCTTTAACTCTCAAAGTTGACTTTGAAAAAAATCCTCCAGCAATTCATCAACTGCAGTTCAAGTTTTCCTACCCCAGCACTGGTTCACTTCGTGTTTTCTGCTTTTGAGTCTCTACTCAGGTAAGCCAAGACTGTATTCACTTGTCTGTCTCTTTGGTCTTGGGAGGTAGCAGTATATACCCTGTGTCCTCCCCTCTCTTATGGATTTAAGAAGAATTATTGCTTTTTCAGTCTGTTTAGCTTTTTACTTGTTATAAAGGATTGGTGATTTCCAAATTTCTTACATGTGGAACCAGAAGTTCTATATATTTATAGTTCTGTTAGTTCTCCTCAATTGAATCCTTCAACCCTTTTATTATTTAAATTTTTCTTATATTTTAAAGCCTTATGGTGTTTTTATGAAATTGCTTTTATTTTGTGTTTGCTCTAGTATTATTTCATGAATGTAAAGTTCTGTCTGATCTTTTTATGAATGAATACTGTGTTTTTGAAATTTGACTTTTTTATTCTCCCTGAATTGTTTATATCTTGACTTTTAAAGTTTTTTTGAATTTTTTTTTTCAATTTTAATCAAAAGCATTCTTCACATGTGTGGTTACGTGTCTGAGGTCTGAATTTCTTTGAGTTAAGAGAATAAAAAGGTGATTGGAATCTTTATGGGCATAGAATATGGTTGTCAAGGTGTGGGCCTCACTATAAGGATGATGTGGATTGCCAGGTATTAGAATCTGGGTGTCTTTTCTCTTGTGCCTGTTACTTCATCTGAGAGCAGAGAGGAATCTCTCAAATTCATTTCTAGATGGTAAAAGCCTGGCTACTTCTGTTCTCCAAAGACTACCTAGATTAGCGTTTGGTATATAGTTTCTTTCAATTTCTCTTTTTAAGTAGAATCTCCATCTACATTTGCCTGGAATCCAGAAACTCTGAATAATTCCAGAAAGTTGTGACAAAGTCATGTAAGTCAGGCAGTGTAAGTTTGGGGAGATGACTTGTCAAACCCTCTGGGCAAATGGCGTTCGGAGAGGGGAAGGAGGTGAGACAAACAAATCCTTACTCAGATTTTATGCCAGTCCTTTTTGTCAGCCCAAAGAAACCACCTGGGAGAAGCCCAGTGCCTCCAACTCCTGCGCTTTTGGAGACTCTGCAGGGAGAATTTGCTGGCTTCATGATTTCTCTCTGCAGAATAAGTTTCAATTTTCTGTGATATGTTAGATAATATCCTTTCCAGATTTCAAAATTTTGTTATTTTATATACTGTTTTCTAATCTTTGACCTTGTGGATATATGCATTTTAATACTCCTTTTTTTAGTGTGTTGTGTTGATGGGGTTCTGATAAGAAGAAGCGGTAAGTGCATTTGTTTAATACATTGAATTAAAGAGAAGCCTTATTAACTCTTTTTTAAACAAAAAACTGCTTCCTTAAACAGAATACACTGTCTTCAATGTATTTGGCATCATTTCTCTGATATCCAATTTTCCTTTTGAGATTGATTTGCAACTTTAATTTATGTCTTCTCCATTATCCTAATGTTCTCACCAACTTTATTTGTTTCCACCCTTTAAAAGTTCTCTGAAAAGTAAAATAGATATATGTAACTTACTGTAAAGATCAATAGAATGCCATCTCATTTGCTTATCAGCATAGCACTGCTGTTAACAACCAGTTATAGAGTTATAAGGCCTGAATTCACGCCTGAAAACCTAACTATTCACGGTGTAACTAAAGATAAGTTTTTTTACCTCAACACACTAAACACTTTTTTTTCCTTCTAATGTAAGGGAAATATTTGCCTACATTAAAGTGACAAAGTGTTGGAAAAGTTATTTAGTAAAGAAACTGACTTCATTTTGTAATATACATTCAGAAAATTTTCAAGACACTTTTCTATCTTGTTTTGCAATCTAGTAAGCTAGCAAAGCTGGTGAGCAACTTTCTTTGGCACTAGTGGGAATTTCAGACCTACAAACACCCAGTTTGTACAAAAGAGCTTTTCTCCTCTTCACAATGCAGCCACTACAAAGGTCTAGCCTAGTCTCTCTGCCTCCCTCAAATCATTTTCAATCTCCTCTCCTCAGAAAGCTTTATTATGTGAATGGTAAGTCCATTTATGCCTTCTTGGTGAATTTGGCATCATTAGTACCGACATTCAATCTGAATTAACTTTTGAGGTTTGTTCCTTCCTTTCTTGGGGCAACCATAATAGTGGTATGTTGTCAAGTTATTCATTTTTTTCAACTAATATTTATTGAATTTTTGTTCTCAATTTGTGACTAGTGATACTATAATGTATACAATTATAAACCCTAGCCTGTTTATACAGGAACCACAATTACCTTTTTATTAATGATTGTCTCATTGTTAACATGCTTAGACTATTTTTATGTGATTTTCAGTACAGTAAGAAAGAAAACCATTAAACATATAGTTGGCCAAATCTCCATAATTTAAACTAATTCTAAATGCTACCTAAAAGGAATATAATACTCTGTGAGTGTATGGCTAAATAAGTCAGCATGGTGGAAAATATGAGTATTTTGAGCAGAAAATCAACATAAGTATATGTTTAGTTTAAATAAATTTCTTTGGTTGCTGTGGGGACTAATTAAATTGAGACAATGTGGAAACATTGAGACCAATTAGGAAATTTATCTCTTTTTTTCTTCCTCTATTTTTGATAATTATTTACATGATAAAATTAGATCCTTAAAATAATTTCAGGAGAGGTAGAAAGCTGAGGCATCAACAATAAAGAAGAAGCACTTCAGTAACAGATGAGCAAGATAAAAGCAGTTAAAAGTAGAAAAAGGAAGCAAACAAAAAGAAGCCATCAATGTTAAAAAAAAAAAAATGTTGTCCAATGCTATGCAGACATCCAGGAAATGAAGACAGAGCACAACCTGTTGGTTGTAAAAACAAATGATTATATGGTATTCAACTAGGCCTTAATCTGTTGATTTGTTAGTTTCTATTAAGGAGACAAGAAAAGTGTTCTCTTTTGGGTTTCCCACATAATTGATTGATAAGACAAGGACTTGATTCCAAGTGATTTTCATTTGGAAGGCAATTCCGGGAAACCAAGTTGAGAGAATGAGATTAGGGAAACAGTTACGAAGAAAAAGCTAGTGTAAGTTTCCATTTTCAAGATGACTGTGATCCATGGATGCTTGATACCTATAGGACTTCTTGAGAAGCTTATAGCATTGCTCCTCAAGTTGTCTACCTAAAGAGCTTGAGATTCATATGGCAGGGGAAGAGAACATAGGGCACCAACAACATCTGCTCAATTGTAATACACAAGTATGCTTGGAAAAACAATCAGACATAATCACTAAATTTGAAAATTTAATGAGACAGAACGAAGTTCACAAACAGAGACATATAAACATGTTTTGTGTGTTTCATCAAGTTGTCATTTAAAAATGCAGAGATGGATATATTCTTCAGGAAATAGTCACCCCACATTTTATTCTGTGAAGTATTAAAGTTATCCAAAAGCATAATTTCATAGTATGTATACTGCATGAGTTAACAGCATTGAGTGCTACCCTGATGCTCAATATATTACATAGCTTTACCTATATACTGTTCTGTCCTAAAAAGTAAATATAAAATGGATTTATATTTTAAATATTTCTAATATGAATTCCTTTTATCATTCTTCTTTAATATATTTTTTCCCTAAATCAAGAGATTATAAATAAAAATGGATAAGATAAATAAACAGTACATTTTTGTGAACATACAAAATTAGGTGTTCAGGGACAGAAAAGTATTTTGTAGTTTATTTTATACTGTGGACTTGTGGCAGCCTTAAAGTTTAAATATTTTATACTTTAAGTATTTATGCCTGTAAAGCCAAGAAGAAGTTGAGGATAGAGTATATTTACTCACCAAGTTCATGAATAACAACAACAATAATAAATAATGGATGTTGTAGACTGACTTTAAAAACTGCCTAAGTGCAGAAAACAATGGGTCAGGTATCCCTTTGTGACTTGCTATTGTTTAGAAGGTAATTTAAACCTCAAGATACCATTTTTTATTTACCCTATTAGAATCCAATACTTGATATTTTTAGATAATAAATATTGTGTTCTATATTATGCTTTAATTTAAAAATAATTTCTCCCCTCAGCCATAAAGTAAAATTATCTAAATTCACAATTAGATATTTTATGCTTATATTTCCAAATTCTGTTTTCACAGTTCTTTTTACAATATTCAGTTCATTTATATGTTACTTTTATTAAGTAGAGAAAATAGAAGTATTTTAGAGTTACCTAATCATACCATACACTTTGGGTGACCTAAAAATGAACAATGGGCAGATTATGTAGTAACACCAGATTTCTCTAGCTGCTTTTGATACCTCAGTATATTTTTGAAGTTCCATAAATTATTTGTGAAAAAGTATATTCAAATGTGTACTTGGTATTCATAGCTATGTGTTTGTTCCATTCATATGTCTAAAATTTAATCATGTATCCTCTATGCCTAAGTAATTAGAGTATAAGTCAATTTCAAATGATAGCTGTGAGTCATTAAGTTTTGTAACAATTTCATATTGATAAAGAAGGAAACACTCATGTGGGATTTTGCTTTAGCTAAGTTGAGTGTAGTTTTGTATGCTTCCATGACTATGTTTTTACACGTCGTTTTTTCCTGATGACGTTACAGATTTGTTAATTGGTTGATCTTTTGTCATCTATATCACATTTTCTTTCAGTTTATTATTTATATAATTATAAATTTAGTTTCAGTATGTCAGATTGAATTCCTTCTTGGCACCTAGAGTATCTTAGCTTCCTTACTCAGTTCAGGTTTTTTTCAAGAAAGAGTTGAGCAACAGCAGACCAAAAAAGTAAGTCTAACCTCAGTCAGATACCATTTTATTTTTCCTTCATAAGAATTTCACTCTGTTTTGCAACTTTTTTCCCTAATCTAAACTAAACAAATTCTTCAAAAGAGTGATTTAAAAAAATAACAATAATAATAGAAATGTGAGAAGTTGATAGTGACTATGTGTTCATCACTGTTGCTTCGGGTTAATCTCTACTGGTGTGCTCTCTACTTCTGTGGCTGCTGCATGTCATTTAGCCACTTCTTTCCTTGCGTTTCCATTACATTGAGTGAAGGAGAAATGGGGATATCATTTTATCTCCCAGTGTGGAGATGTCATCTATTGGCAAGATTGGAAACACGCATGAATAACAATAAAGGCAGTCATCTGCAGAGACTTCACTGCTGCAACAATTAAGACATCCATTTGCTTAACAAATTGATTTTTTTTTCCATAACATTTATTTAAGAAGAATCTCAAAAAATGTTTCTCTAGGCAAGTAGCTAATAATTCAATACAGTGGCAAATGGGCTCTCCTCACAGTTGTTTTCAAATACAGCCTTGCATTTTTTCTTGTTGGGAATTCCTAAACAAGTAAATAAATTTTTTACCCAGTGGTCAAGTTCTGCAATTTGAGTTGCAGCCAATTTTTGGTTGAGTTACTACTTTCAGAAGCAGAGAGATATTTGAATGCTAGTTAATTAACATGAAGCATCCTTTATATATTATTGTTTAGGCTTAGCTTTATCAAGCAATTTGTTAAAGATCCTCCTTTTTAATACAAATAAATCACTTCAAACATGTTAAATTCATTTTCCTGTTTTTCTTTATTCTAACAATGAACATTATTATAACATAAGTAATTACTCTGGTTCCTATAATTTATTTATCACTTCTGTTTTGGTACTACGAAGATAAATTATTTGCCAGTATTTAGAATACATGTGACCAATACCATAGTTATTTGCACACCATTAGTTCATTTTCTAATGCATTCAGTCTTTGTTAATAAAGAAAATTATGATTGATGTTATACCAAATGTTAATAACATGGGAATTTAACGTATTACAAGATACAAAAAATCATAAGAAAAGATTGATGAAAGGAATGCATTTCAGAACAGTTTTGCTTAGTGGGCAAAAAAAAGAGTAAACACTAAATACTAAAGGTGCATATATTTGTAATAATGAAAATTCTAATAGTCATTATAGTCAATTAAACAAATTATCATGCATAATTTGTGGTATCATTTAGGCCATCAGAAATTCATTCATTTATTCACTTAGTAAATGCTGTATATTCATACATTATATTAAAAATAGGCACCATGGGGAATACAAACTTCTTTACCACAAATTAAATATAATGGAAACATTAAGCTTTAAACTTCACTTCTGCTTATTCTTAGTACTAAAAGGAGACACCTAAGATCACATATTTAAGAAGCTTAGAACGTAGATTACCTGAGATGTGTAAAGAAAGGATTCCAAAGAATTTCCTTGTCTTAATAATCATTACTGCTCATCTTGTAAACTCTAAAAATTCAAATTTTCTAGTTTTACTTATACTCATTAATGTGTGTGTATGTATGTGTATATGTGTTCTCCACTATTTTATCACAAGTCCACTTTCAGTTACCACTATCACAGAAAGATATACTGTGATCGGCACAATGGTCTCACCTGTTAAGTCTGTTAGAACCACATTCATCTCCCTTCCCCCGTGACTTCCCTACACCCTGACCACTCTAATATATTCTCCTCTTTAAAAATGTTATCTTTTAAAAATAATGTATAAGTAAAATAATTTAGTATATAACATTTTGGGATTGGCTTTTTTTTTCAAACTCAGTTAAACCCCTAGAAGTTCAAGTCTTTGTTTATATCAATAGTTTTTTTTAATTGCTGAGTAATATTCCATGGTATATAAGTGTACTACCCTTTAATAATTTACCCATTGAAGGGCCTCTGTGTTGGTTCCATCTTGGGGTTGTGAACATTTTTGTACAGGCTTTTATGTGAACATAAGTTTACATTTCTATGCAATAAAGTTAAGAGTGCAGTTTCTGGGTCTTATGATAGTTTCACGTTTAGGTTAAAAAAAAAATCTGCCTGTTTTCCAGAGTGGTAATGCTATTTGATATCCCATTAGCAATGCTTGAATGATCTAGTCTCCTTGCATCCTTACCAAGATTTTGTAGTGTCATTATTCTTTATTTTAACTCTGATAGAAGTATAGTGGTATCTCATTACAGTTTTAATTTGTATTTCTCTAATGGTGAATGATGTAAATATTTTCATGTTATTTGCAAACTGTATATCCTCAGTGTAGTATGTTTATATCTTTCCCATTTTTGAGTTGGGGTGATTGTTTTTAATATTGAGTTATTTATATATACTAGATACTACAATTTGTCAGATGTGATTGGCAGTCATTTTCTCACAGTCTGTACTTAATCTTTTCATTTTTTCACGGGCTTTTTGGCAGAGTGAATGTTTCTAGTTTTGATCAGATCAAATTTATCAATCATGTATGGATTTTGCTTTTGATGTCACATCTAGGAACTCTTTTCCTAACTTTAGAACAAAGAGATTCTCCCCTATATTCTTAAAGTTTTACTGTTTTGCATGTTTCATTGAACTATATTGAGTTAATTTTTGTATAGGGTATGAGTTTAGCTGATGCTTGTATTTATTAAATGCTGCAGAATCATTTGTTTAAAAGGATACCCTTCCATCATTAAATTATTTTGCACCTGTGTCAAATTTCAGTTGGGAATATCTATGTGAATCCATTTGGGGATTTTTCATTACTGTTCCACTGATATATGTGTCTATCCCTATGTCAACACCACAGTCTTAATTGTTGATTCTTCCCACTTTAGTCTTGTTTTTCAAAATATTTGAGCTATTGTAATACCTTTATATTTCTATACAAATTTTAGAATAACCTTGTCTATATTTATAAAACAGATAGCTGGGGTTGATAGGAATTTGATCTAGGTATTAAGCTATAGATTTAGACATATATTCTTTTGAGAAGAATCGGATGTTTATAATGTTGAGTACCCCAATCCATGAACACAAAATGTCTGTTTATATCTTTAGATCTTCTTTGATTTATTTAATCATTGGTTTGTGGTTTGGAGTATACAAGTCACATACATGTTGGATTTACACCTAAGTTCTTATTTATTTGAGTGGTAAAGCATTTTCAACTTCAATGTCCATGTTCCATTGTAGTATCTAAAAATACAATTGCTTTCTGTACTACATGTTATCTTGTATTCTGCAGTCTTTCTGAACTCAGCTTACTACTCCTAAGGACTTTAATGTAGATGCATTGAATTTTGCCAATATAGACAATCAATGTAATTTGTAATTAGGAATAGTATTATTTAATTATTAAATAAATAAAATCTTATTTTATATAAATACATTTATAACATGTATTACACCTACATATTATATTAGATAAATATTATATAAAATATAATTAAAATTTAAAAAATCAATACTTAAAAATATTTCTTTCCTTCTATTTGTTTGGATTTTTTTCTTGTCTTACTACATTGGCTAGGGCTTTCAGTACTGTATTGAATGAAAGTGGTGGGATCAGAAATTTTTGTGATGTTTTTGAGCAGATAGCATTTGGCTATTCAAGATTTGAGGTAGTATTAGCTGTTGCAGTGTTGTGGAAGTTCCTTAACAAGTTGAGGATGTTTACCTCTACCTATAATTTTCTGAATATTTTTATCATAAAAGTGCCAAATTTTGTCAATTTTTTCGGCATCAATTAATATGTTTACTTGATGTTTCTCCTTTAGCCTGTTGAAATGATGTATTGCACGTGTACATTTCCAAATGTTGAACTATCCTTGCATATCTGAAATAAATTCTAGTTGGTGATGTATAATTTAATACATTTCTGGTTCAATGTGCTAATATATTTCTTGAGGATTTTTGAGTTTATGTTTATGTGGAATATTAAATTTTAGTTTCTTTTTAAAAAGTCTTTACCTTTTTTATCAGGGTAATGCTGACCTCATATAATGAGTTGGAAGGTATTTACTCCTTTCCTATTTTCTGAAAGATACAGTAGAAAATTTGTGTAAAATCTTCAAATGTTAGAATTATCCAGTGATTGAATTTTGAATTATAAAATCAAGTTATTTAATGATATTAGGACTTGAGATTATTTTATCTTGGCTCTGATTTACTTAATGTGGAATTTGAGGAATTGATCTTTATCTTCTAAGTTATTGAATTTGAGTGCAAAGTTTTTTGTGGTGTTATATTATTTCTTAATGGCAACAGCATCTTTAGTGATATATTTAGTTTCATTTCTGATATTGGTGATTTGTTCTCCCTTTTTATTTTTGACTCTCTTGTTAGAGTTTTATTAATTTTATTGGGTTATTTTTTGATGAACTAGCTTTTTGTTTCGTTGATGTTCTCTTGTTTAATTATTTTCAATTTAACTCTGTTCTTATCTTCTTTCTTACTTGTGTGCTTTGGTTTCATTTTGATTTTGCTTTTCTCATTTCTGGAGTGTAGGAACTTCGGTTATTTATATGAGACTCTTCCTTTGTCCTAATTTAAGTATTTTGTGCTATAAATTTCTTCTCAGTAACACTTCAGAAGCATCCTACATATTTTAGATTTTATTTGTTTTCTTTCAATTCTGTATTCTTTCTTTGAAACTCTTTTACCTATATATCATTTAGAAGTGTATTACTATGATTTCCAAGTGTTTTGAGATTTTCCTTTTGTCTCTCTGATATTTTATGTTTGATCTCTTATGATCAGAGCATACTCTGAATTTCATTCTTTAAAGTATGTTGTTTATTTTATGGCTATGATTTAGATCCTGTTGTTGGGTTGGATTTAGAGCTTTATATATTGTTGCTGATTTTTCTTCTGTCTACTAATTTTATCAGTTGCTGAGAGGAAAGTGATGAAATCCTCAGTACTAATTGAGAATCTCTTTTTTCCTTTCATCTCTAAATTTTGCTTAATGAATTTTGAGGATCTGTTGTTGGGAGCATACACATTTAGGATTATTATATTTTTCTAGTAGAATGGTCTTTTTATCACTATGAAATGTCCCTGTTTGTCTCTAGTCATTTTCTTTACTCTGTAGTCTAATCTATGTGGTTTATGTTAATATAAGATTAAGTAATGTTTGCATGGTTAATAATCATTTTTCCATTCTTTTACTTTGAACTTACCTGTGTTAATTGAACTTAAGATAATTTTCTTTTTTAAACATTTTTTATTGTGTTATAGTCATTTTACAATGTTGTGTCAAATTCCAGTGTTGAGCACAATACATGCTCAGTTATACATGAACATACATACATTGATTGTCACATTCTCTTTTGCTTTGAGCCACCACAAGATGCTGTATATATTTCCCTGTGCTACACAGAACAAGCTTGTTTATTCTACATTTTGAAATCCCAGTCCCTTCCCACCCCCCATCCCCCTGGCAACCACAAGTTTGTATTCTATTTCTATGAGTGTGTTTCTGTTTTGTATTTCTGTTTTTGTTTTTGTTTGTTTTTAGATTCCGCATATGAGCGATCTCACATGATATTTTTCTTTCTCTTTCTGGCTTACTTCATTTAGAATGACATTCTCCAGTAACATCCATGTTGCTGCAAATGGCGTTATGTTGTCGGTTTTTATGGCTGAATAGTATTCCATTGTATAAATATACCACATCTTCTTTATCCAGTCATCTATCACTAATTATCAGAGAAATGCAAATCAAAACTATGATGAAGTATCACCTCACACCAGTCAGGATGGCCATCATTCAAAAGTCCACAAATGACAAATGCTGGAGAGGCTGTGGAGAAAAGGGAATCCTCCTACACTGCTGGTGGGAATGCAGTTTGGTGCAGCCACTGTGGAAAACAGTATGGAGATTCCTCAAAAGACTAGGAATAGACTTACCATATGACCTAGGAATCTCACTCCTGGGCATATAGAAGGAACCCTACTTCAAAATGACACCTACATCCCAATGTTCATAGCAGTGCTATTTACAATAGCCAAGACATGGAAACAGCCTAAATGTCCATCATAAGATAAGTTTCTTATAAAGAGTTTCTTGTCATTTAAAAAAGTCCACTCTGCCAATATTTGTCTTTTGTTGGTGTATTTTACCATTTACAGTTTTACATTTTGTTTACACAAAAAACACTTACAAATTTACATGCATAGGTTTATAGCAGCTTTATTAACAATCACCAAAAATTAAGCAGTCAAGGCCCACTAAAATATGTGGCTAGGTAAAGAAATGGTAGCACATCCATACAATGGGATACCATTCAACAATTAAAGGGAAAGCACTATCAAGCAATCAAATACTTCAATGAGTCTTTAATGCATATTGCTAAGTAAAAGATATGGTCTTTTATTTAGCATTGTATAATGTAGTATCGTCTATGAATCCATTTATATGATATTCTGAAAAAGCCAACACTGCAGGAAGTATAAAACAATCAGTGATTGCTAAGGGTTGTGGATGGGGGATTTGTGTAGATGAAACACTGGGAATCTATAAGGCATTGAAAGTATTCTGTGTTATTGTGCATAATAATTCAACATGGATATATGACACTATGCTACGGTAATACCCTTAGAACTTTACAACACAAAGAGTGAATCCTAATAAATATAAATTTAAAAAAATCATTGAAGAATGCAAAATAGTACAGTCATTTTGCAAGATAGTTTGGCAATTTCTTACAAAAACAACATATTCTTGCCATAAGATCCTGCAGTTGCACTTCTTGATATTTGGTTAAATGAGTTAAACTCATGTCCACACAAAAATCTGAACACAGTTGTCCATAGCTGCCAAAACTTGGAGGCAATCTAAATTCTTTCTATAAGTGAATAGACAAACAAATGTGCTGTATCCAAACAACTGAATATTATTCAGTACTAAAGAAATTAGCTATCAAGGTATGAAAAGACATGGAGAAACCTTAAATATATATGACTAAGTAAAATCTGAAAAGGCTATATACTGTATGATCTCAGCTATATGACATTCTGGAAAAGGGAAAACCACGGAGACAATTAAAAAAAATCAATGATTTCCCATATTTGGTGGGAAAGGGAGATGAATAGGCAACCACATAGGATTTTTAGGGCAGTGAAACTATTCTGTATGATACTGTGATGGATATATGCCATTATGCATTTGTCAAACACATAGATGTGTAAGAACCCTGATGTAAACTATGAACTTTAAGTGATAGTTATCTGTCAGTTAGATTTATCCATTGAAACTCATGTATAATTCTGGTGCTGATGTTGATAGTGACGGTGGTTGTGCATGTGTGAGGGCAAAGGGTGTGTGGGAACTCTTTCTCAGTTTTTCTGTGAACTTAAGACTGCTGTAATACCTCTTTTAAAAAATCATTGTGAGGTTCAGGGAATGCCAGATGGAAGTCAACATGTGTCCAAAAAAAAAAGTTTTAACTCTATTACACATGTGAAAAACAACCTCCCTGAAGAGGATGGGAAAAGGTACTTGATCTAAGAAACTTTGGAAATAAGTCAAGTCTGAAATACTAAATACAAAAAGAACTACACAAAAGCATTGTACTATGGTTAATAAACTTTTTGCCCCTAGGTACAGGTTAGCAATTCTGATGCTGCTATACATGCATACTACAATTAAACAATTAAGTAAAAAGATGGCAAATGGTGAAAGCCAGATTTCTCATTCCTGGAGTGGGAGTTTATAAATAAGCAAAGGGAGAAGTCTAGGATTATCCACATGGTAGTAGATTATAGAGTTGGAGACATCAACATGAACTCATGTTTAGCTTAATACAGATACAAATGGTTATATATAGAAGTATTTATAGATATGTAGATATACACAGGTTGATAACAGACACATATTCCCTTCCTCTTTCAGCTGAGAGTGCTTAGAAGCACTGATACCCAGTAGCAAGGAGCATACTTATCATTCAGATCTTGGTTTCTAATACATTCTTTAATGTGAGGAGACAATTGATAGTATTCACCCTTGATAGGTTGTGATGAAAACAGCACTTTATCTCTGTGGTCTTCCACCAAAACCACACAATCCAATCTAATCAAGAGAAAAACTTATCAAATATAAGATGTCCATGCTAGTGCAAACTGTGTGAGAGATATATGGGGAGTCTGTACTATCTTCAGAAATTTTCTGTAAACATGAAAATGTTCTGAAAATTATTTGTTAAAATACTTATTTTGTATTTTAATTATGTGGAGAATGAATTAGAGCACAGATGGAGAAGAGACAAAAGAGGCTGCTGTAATAATCCATGTACCAGATGATAGTGGTCTGTCTTAGGAAAATACCAATAAAGATGGAAAATTGTAAATATATTCCAGAATATGCAGGAATTAGAGTAAAAGTGACTAGTTATTGACTAGGGTAGAATGTCAGAGAGTCAAGGATTGCATGCAGATTTTGGTGACTGAGTGAATAGTATGGCATTCATATTTTAAGTGAGGTTTTATGCTTTAAAAAGAAATGCATTCAAATAGTTGCCTTAATATTAAGCAAGTTAAACCCAACAGCAGATGAATGTTTGGCCAAGGTCTTTGGTTTTATAGTAGGTTTATACCAGGTTTACCTCTGTCATGAACAAAACTCAAATGATAGGTAGTTTTTTCAAAACTGCTTTCCCTCATTGAGATGGTAAGTATATTTTTAAATTGTTTTCCCATTTAAATATTCATACATGGTTTGAATCTTTGTGATTCTTAGATAATAATGAATAAAAATTCAAATGGAATACAAAATTATTTTAATGAGCCGTGGAGACTGAGTATTTCTTAGACTTTATGTGAGATGGTATAATAAAGTTTGAAATGTTAAGTACAGTCTACTTTCCCTTGAGTGTAAGTTTAGATTAAAATATGAGGAGATAAAACTAACACTATCTGCACTCTATAATGACACATGCCCCTTACTACAGATTTAATACATTAATGCTATTTTTTCAGTGTCATGTATATTGATCTATTTTAATGGCACGATGTCTTGAATATTATTCCATTTCATAAACATTAGGTCCATTTTCTGACCCAAACAAAAACATCCAAACCAAATTTGATTTTATTATAAAATAAATGATTTAGTTAATCATTTGAATCTCAACTAATTCCTTCAAATTAGCTTTTGTCAATAGACATCTCTGGCACAGAACTAGTGAAAACATACTACTATTTTGGTGGAAAAAAATGAAACCTCCCTTCAATTTAAAAAAAAGCTATACAGCTGATAAGCTATAAAGCTAATAATATCATTAAACACATGGCTCTCATTTCCTGAGTTTTAAGCTATTTTGTTAACATTTTTTAGTGAAATGGATACATCAATACCATATAGATATTTTATATGTCACAGGTCTTTGACAATAACTGGACTTGCAGATGTGTTTTTTGATACTACATTTTAAAAAATTTTTTTGCTTTAGGGAGTGATGAACTCTCAGTTGTAAAGCTGATGTCAGCAAACTCTACTACTTTGATCTTCGTAAGGTTATGCCTTGAAAATTAATGGGACAACTACATATGAAATCAAAATCAATTTACTATTTTCTACAGTGGGGCAAGAATGAATTATCCAATATAAACTGTGGAACACTATAAAGGCTGCAATCTTATCTCACTATTACGTTTTTTTAATAAACTGTTCATGCTTTTTTCTTGCATTTTATGACATCAAAGGGACTCTCCTGTAAAATTACAGCAATAAATTTCACCTTATGCTGGACAGATTTTACTTCTTTTCTCTCTATCTGTTATCTTGTGTTGAAAATAATCAGGACACGACAAAATTGATTAAAGATTTATTTTGCCTTCATGAAATACAATAACTGCCTTACTTAGTTTAAAAAAAAGTCAATGTAAAAGTAGAGCTAAGTTTAGATCAAGTTTCTACTATTTATCACCACTCAGAGATAAGTGATATTAAGATAAACTAAAATAGTTGCCTTTATTATCACTGAATATTTAATTCCTTGTAGTCCAAGATAAAGTGGATTTCTTTATTACTACTGGCATTTGGCAAAAGTTGTTAATCAGTTATAAAAAAAAAATGCATTGTTTACTACCATCTGCTGTCATATCTGTTTCACAAATACATGTCTCCAAAGAGATTATATATAGTTTGAATATAGAACAGATACTTCTAATATATTTTTAAATGCTAAAGAATTCTTTTCAAAATATCTAACACCTGAATTTTCAGGATTTTTGTCAGAACACTAAAAAAATTATTACTATTACTATTATTATTATTATTATTATTTTACAAATTGCCATTTTACCTGTTTCTTCCAAGAACATTGACATCTAATCATTTTTATTACTCATTATCTAATTAAGTTTATTGTTTTCCTAAAAATTGACTCCCTATAAAAATTAGTTTCCTCCAATGTGCAGTGTTTGTAATTCTGTTTTCCCCATCTCACTTACCATCACTGAGAAGATAATTCCCAAATGTGTATTCTTACACTTGGTTACCTATTTATATAACTTTTTACACCTATCTTTCTTTTTAATACTATCCCTGTCAAATTCTGACATCTCTAGAATAAGGGTATGAATATGAACCTCATCTTTCCTCTAAAATAAGCTTTCTTCTGTGTTTTCCTATGTTACCTTTCATAATTTGTTAACTTCTTACTTGTACTCAGACCAAAATAACAAACCTTCATTTATTCCCCATAACTTTGGTCACTAAATACTATTACTAAGCCTTGGTCACTAATACTAGTAAAAGCTAATACGCAATGTTTCTCACCTTCAATAATACTGCTCCCATTCTTGTAGTTTTACCTGCCTCCCACCTGTTCTCTATGCCTCCTATTTTTTAGTTCTATAACTCAGTAATTACCACAATCACACGGCTCTTTATAGAAGTTTATTTCCCTCTTCTGCTTCAAAACCTCCAGTAAAAAACTCACTTTTTATTCTATTTAAAGTTCTTCATATTATGACTCTATTTCTTTCTTTCTGATTTCTCACTCTTTTGACTAAAATGACAGAGGAGATACACTCTTTCTCTCTCTATATATATATAGTTTCAGTTTTTCTCTGCTATAAGGATATTTAATTCTTTATCCTGCAAGCATTCCATTGTCAACCTGACAGTTCACCACATGAAACTGCTTATTTCCTTTTCTTCCACACCCAGAATATCTTATATCTGTTACAACCACTCTCTTAAATTCCTGCTTTGTTTCATATACTGTTGAATTCACTCCTACAGAGAGATTTAATAGATATCCACAGAACAGCAGTCCTCTGTCATTCTACCACAAAAAAGCAGGATATTGCAGACCATGGAGTAATGCGTATACTAGCCAGACAAGAGCTTATTATGTTAACAAACACTCATTAGGGAGATTTATTTCAAAATAAAACACTGCGTTTTAAAAATTAGATAATTGTCTTCAGGATTTAAGGGATGGCCACCAGTTCTAAGATATCTATATCATACAATCTACATCTCCCACATAAGTGACACTTCCATAGTTAATCCATAACGTTGGCCTACAAAATCTTGGATTATAAACCCCCAAATTTCTTCTACTGTGTCCTCACCCAACCCCTTCTCTCAAAAATTTCTGATCAGCTTATATCCTTGCTAAATATGACTGCTTTGTCATTCACATTCATCCAAGCATCCCCTCATATCCTCTCTTTTCTACATGATTCCTCTACCCATTTTACCTTTGTCTCTCTTATGAGGACATTGCTTTTCCTTTGGCATTATCAAATTGGCTATTTTCCTCTGACTCATTACCTACTATATGTCCCAGAGGTTGAGTGTGGACCCTTTTAACTCCTCATGGCTATTTTCACAGCACTTCTCAGAGGTGAAAAGATGGGAACTAATATTGCAGTTAAGTTGTCTAGATTTAGAACATTAACGTAATGTAGAAATTAATAATTGTTGTCTCTGTTAGTATTGTACAAGACTCGTGGTAGAATAACTCAATCATATCAAGTGTTACTTTGTCCTTAAAGTCTTAAACATAAAGCTGAACAGAACTTCAAAAGGCTGTATATTAAGATTTTCTGCAATGTCAATGCCTGTCTACAAAATCTGCTGAATGAGAAATGTCCATGCACTCTATTTGGATCTTTCAGTGTCTTCAAGGATTGTTAATGAAATTAATCATTATGTAATATGGTGGGGTTTTTTTCCATTAGTAATTACAATGTTTGAGTGACTCTGATGCTTCAACAGAAATGCCATGAAATTTAAAACTGTCTTTAAAAAATCTGAATATTCAAAGGACCTCAAATTTAGAACTGATTCAAAATGTGTAGTTCTTTAGAGTGTTTTACTAGCAGGCAAATTTGATAGAGTGTAGAATGTGAATTGAAAAAGCAGATAAGATTTACATGTCTGTAAAGCTTATTACAGAAATAGGCTCATAGTGTTCCATTAAGAAGCAAGACTTGCTTTTGTTTAAATTCCAGTTTGCATGAGTAAATTTAATCTATTGAGCAACTAATCCAGTAACATGCATTTGTATGAAGCATAACACATGAAAACTAATTATGAAAAATGTTGGCTCTGAAATATGCATGTCTCTGTGAAGTGTTCTTCATTTTGAAACAAATATGTTCTTGGTAAAATGATGTTTCATGATTATATTTTAAAAAGAAATTTTACAGATGTCATCTATTCTCATTTTAATTTTATTCTCATTTTTAGTTTTTAAATTAAATAAGGTGATTTTTCCCAAGAAAATTAACATAATTGTACACCACTGTAAAAGTGGAAATAATTTTTTTCTTAAAATGCAATAAAACAACTTGCATATCTGAATAACAGCATTCATTTCTATCCAAATAAAAATAGGCAGGTATAACTGGTTTTAAACAAAGCCCTACTCTGTACAGGAATCTGAGTCTTTAGAAAATAGAAAAAATATATATATATTTATATAACTGATTAAATTTAAGGATTAAATGAACTTACTTGTATGACTTGGAATATATTTAGTGCAGCATAAAAATCCTCTTTGGCTCTGTTTTTGCCCTTTAGGCCCACTAGGGCTGTGGTTTTACCCCTGTAACTCTGCTGGGTAGGGGTCCTGCTCTCAGGCAGGGGTAGACCCCCCCAGTGGCTTGAGGCAAGATCGTTTAGTTTACTGAAAGCAAGGCAAATGACTCCCTCTTTTGTAGCAAGAAGCCCAGTCCTGATGATCTCTGAATTGCCTTTAGAGGTCATTCTTCCCTTGTGCACAAGAATAGATCACCTTTAGAAGCCAAACAGCTCTATAGTCCTGTCCTGTAAAATCCAAAATGTCTGACAACCTTCCTTCATTCCTTCTGATTTCCTTTCCATTCAGTTCAAACTGGCAGTTTTCCTGCTGCGATTCTGATTAAAGTTCCTTCTGTACACCCATACTAATTTTACCAAATAGTTGCTTGCTCATATTCTTAATGTTCTCTTCTGAACGTTCTTTCATGTTTTGCAATATGGACAGGCTGAGGATTTCTGAATTTATGTTCTAGTTCCTTTTTGCTTAACAATTCTGTCTTAAAGTTATGTCTGTTTTCTCATATTTTACTATAAGCAGACAGGAGGAACCATGCCCACTGCTCCTTCAACACTTGGCTTAGAAATTCTTCAGCTGAATACCCAATTTCATTTCTCACAAGTTCCACCTTCCACAAAACACTAGAACAGGGACATATTTCAGATAAGTCTAATTATTTATTATTTTTTTTTACCACGTTACAGAAAGTATTGCCTGTCTTCTAGTTTTCAATAACATGCTCCTCATTTCCATCTGAGACCTCAGCAAAATCTCTCTTAGAAACCATATTTCTACCACCATTCTGGGTGCAATTATTTATATATTCTCTAGGAAAATGGAAGCATTCTCTAGAGTTCTTATCTGAGTCTTAACCAGAATTGCCTTTTGAACTCCTTTCACAGCAATATCAGATTTTTCTAGCATACGCTTCAGTAATACTCTTTGAGCCTCTACCCATTTTCCAGTTCCAAAGCTGCTTCCAGATTTGGGGATATTTGTTACAGCAGCACCCCACTTCTTGGTACCAATTTCTGTCCTAGTTCAGGTTGCTATAATAAATTACCGTAGTTGGGTTTAAACAGCAAACATTTCTTTCTCACAGTTCTGGAGCCTGGGAAATCCCATCAAGGTGCTGGCAGATCTGATGTTTGACAAGCCCACTTCCTACCTGCAGACTGCCACTTCTTTTTGTATCCTATAGAGAGAGTAGCTCACTGGTCTCTTCTTTGATGGGCACTGATTTTTTTCATGAGGGCTCTCCTCTCTTGACCTAATTATATCCCAAATACCCACCTCCATATACCATCACATTGTGGGTTAGATTTTAGCATATGAATTTAAGGAAAGACACGTTCAGTCTAACAGTCCTCAAGTCTCACCCACATAGTACATACTTTATGTTCCATCTGTTATTTATTCTGCAACCACATTAGGGGAATAAAATTTCTATCTCATTTGTGAAGCAGAAGAAAAGTGCATTGTAAAACCAAGGAAAAGCTTTTAAAGTTTCTGCTGCAAATAGCATAGCTCACTTTTTTTTTATTTAATTTTTTCGGCTAAAGCCAGTAACCAAAGATGGCCATGCCTACCTTAATGAGGTGTGGAAGTATACTTCTTCCTCAGTGTAGCATCAAGTCCCATGGCAATGGGTGGGATGTAGTAGTCTTTTTCCAGAGAGAGCAGAAAATAATTTATAAGTATATACAGTGATATTTGGGAGGATTAACATGTTTTTCTGATAACTGAGTCTTTTATTAAAAAGTTGAGTACTTTTTAAAATTTGTTCACATCTACTTTGTGTATCTTTGAAAGTTTTCTCATTTATGTTTCAAAAGAAATTGTCACAATTTTATGTCCAGATATTTATCCTTTTAGTGTTATGTTAAGTAACACTTGTCTCCCATTATGTTTTTAATTTGAACCATTTTCAACGTATTTTTGTTATTTATTTACTAATGAACAAAGATTTTTTTAAAGACTTCAGTTTGGGAGGCAATATAAAGTGTGCAAAATTAATAAGAAAATGTCCTTGTTCTTAAACAGCTTATAATAATATAAGAGATAAAACATATTCGGGTAGTGGCATTTCTAATGAAATTTAATATAGTAGGTGACAAAAATATAAAATAACTTGACTTTGAATATGATGAATTTAGGCCTATGTTGCTCTACTGAACAATTAATTTAATTGAGCTAAGTAGGTTTACACCATGTGGCTCCCTAATTCTCTGAATGTCTCTCTTGAACCAGAAGATGTCATTCAATAATATAAACGTGCATGTGAAAGAAAACTTTTCTCTGTCCAGTGGCATGTTGCTTAATATAGTTCTTCCAAATAAATATAAGAGGTATAGACAAAATATTGCAGAACACAGATTAAAAAAGATGATTAAATCTAATTGGATAGACACTAAAGTTTAAAGTTAAACGTTTTATTCTCAATTTTAAGATAAGGTAAGATTTCAATTGTATTAGGTCATGAAAGCACTAAAGCGGCAATGCTTGAGATTGCCAAAAATGAAACATGGTTTAATTTTTTTGGAGTATAGGTTCTTGAACAAAATGGTTATTATTTAAAAATTAAATATATGTTTCATTAAAATGGAACCCCTTAGAATTTGTTTTTAATACTTGATAGCCAAAAAAACTACAGTCCTGCAGAAATATTGGCACCAATACTACTAAACGAATTTAGTATGCCAAACATTTTAATAAGTATTTTTCACATATCATCTTATTTAATATTTAATAAACTCCTATGAAACAGCAGTAATTAATTTATGTTGAAGATTAGAAATCATGGGTTTAAAGAGTTTTCATAATTGACCCAAAGTTGAAAGGCTAGAAGCCAGAGCTTAAACTCTGGTCTGCTTTTACCCAAGTAAAATACTACTATACCATGGTTCAGGAAAAAGAAACTTTTGTGGGTACCTTATGTGTTTCATCATTTGGAAGATGGTGAGGCTACAAGTTTGGAAACTGGCTACAAAGAAATAATATTTAAGAGATTATGTGATAATAACCTGAATTAGAAATGTTCAGTGAGATAATGGTTAAAGCCTTAAGAGTAAGTAAGTTTCTGTATGATAAACAGTGTTAAATACATTTAATAATGTTATTTTAGTACTGCTGTTGCAAACAGATGCCAAACAGAAGATAAACAGACAGCATTGTATTATAAAGTTAGAGAATTTGTTAGAAAATTATACAAGAAAAAATTGAAGACATCAATATTATGAAATTATAAATATCATTTAACAAGTTTATAAATATCATTATTGTCATTCAGATAATGAACTTAAGAGTATATATTATAGGAAAAATATATTTTGCGATTTTTTGTTGTTGGCAAGTGCCAGTAAGTGAAGCTTTTTAGTGTAGAGTTGATATGCTTATGTAATATCAAAGAAATCACACTTATTTTCCAATGATGACTTCTTCATTTTAATTTTAAATCATTTCTAACTGTACACATGTTTCTGATTTTACTGGGTTTATAATTGCAAAATATGTAAATAAAGTAAAATCCTAATCCTATATTTGAATTAAAAGTATTTTTGAAAAAAGTAATCAGATTGTTAAAGTAAGGGTTTATTGTGTAATTTTGGCTTTTGAAATAATGGCTAGAATATTTTTAATTAAAAAACATAAAATGAAAGGTTATACCTCAATTTAAAAATATTATCCAAGAAACACAAAATATTAATATTGTGTGAAATATATACAAAATATGGATTAACATATTGAAATATAACCATTTAAAATATTTACAGAATGATTAAATATACAGCTAATTTTATCACTATTAAGAGCAACATTACAATAAAAAAGTAGTAGAAATTAAGGAAAAAAATTAATGACCATATTGGGCACATATGTGATTTTTTTTTTTTAATTTACATTTTTTCCAGCCAGTTTTATTTCACATGCATTATATGTGAAAATTCTTTCAGTCGGCAACAATTCCAATCAACACATTTTTTTATTGATACTCTCTTTCAGACACTATTTTAAATATAGATACTAAGGATATAATATAAATATTAACAATAGAAAAATGACTTCTGGTCACGGGGCTCTTCCATTCTAATACTATCACTATGACTCTTACACATTTACTTGTATTACACAAATAAAATTTTATCCTAATTCTTCATTAAAAATAATTAAAAATTAAAAATAATAAATTCCTCTCATTTCATTTGATGACCAGTTTACATGATCTTACCATGCATTTTAAATAAAGCATGTTTAATATATGCAAAGAGAAATATAGCAATATTCAGTAAGGGAATTTTTATTCAGAGGGTGACACCTACTTTTACATTTTTCTTATCTTTCAAGATTAAAGAGTAACAGTGAGAAGTTTAAGAAATCCCCTCTAAATCTACTTACTTTGTTTTTAATTTTAAAAAGTCCTGTTTAACAATTGAACAAAACTTTTTAGCCTACACTGTAGAGAAAAGGCTATTTCATAATACGATGTAAATATTGGGAACTTTATTGCCTTAATATTATACATCAACTGTGTAAAACAATGATGCTTTTACCATAAGCTAAAATATGTTGGATTTACATGTTCTCCCATGACATAATTTTAAATTGATGCTAAGTTTGGGTAGTTTTGCCATTAAGGCTTGGCAATAGTGTATACTTAACGTTTGCTTTAAAAACTCACTGAAATTGTAAGTTTTATGTCATTCTATTGCCTTAAAAATCTAATATCAAAACCTATTTTTGAAAAAAGGCTATGCAATAAAAGATATGCTTTTGTAATTTCTATTAATATTTTATTCAAAATGTTTAAGTCGTAAAGAATACTAGATGATACAAAAAGCTGTAAGGATGCATCAGTGAGAAAGAAAAAATGCAATAAAAAAATTTCCTTATCTATACATAAATAATGGCCAAGCTGTTGTATCCTACTGTTCCTGATAAAAGGAGAGGTCTTTTTGTAGATATTTTCTGACAGAATGAGGACATTCATGTTATCCCTGATTAGTTGAATAATGTCCCGTGGCATTTTCTTCATTGATGCAGCTTAGCACTGACAGCCTCATTTACTGTTCATCCTGACCTTCCTTTTCCCCCTAACTACACCCCCTCCTGTAATAAGCAGACTTAGAGATCAGTATGTTCCAAGATCTGAAAATAAAATGCAATTTTTTTCTAGCTTTACAATGTGAAAATGAGATCACTCTCATTAATATTCCCACCTACATTTTGATGTTTAAATGTATGCTTTTCTAAAACAGCCATTAATTCTTAAACAAATTGACTACCCACCTAGGTAAGATTTTGATTTGGATAAAATTTAATTGAATTTTAAATATACTTTATTTTCATTATATTTTTGTATATACAGACTGGATTTGTGTTCATTTTTTATATTTTAAATATATTTACTCAATTTAATATATGGATAGCAAATATGGCTTTGAAGTATGCAAGAAAAATATATGAAATTAATGTTCACTTATTGATAAGCTAAACAACCTATTCAAAACATATCTTTTAATTTTCTGTTTACATCATCTAATTATCAGGGGTCAAAATGGCAATTTTGAGAAACTAACATTTATGTAATAAAAGTAATAAGCACATTGTTTTCACCAATATGAAAAATGTTAGTATCTTGAGTTGTGATGAAATATAGCCTGTTTTCTTAATGACATCATCTAATAAACATTGAGAACAAAGGATCTTTCTGTATAGTCTGAATAATTCCAGAGAAATAGATAATATGGCCATATCAACAAGGGAAAGATAACCTAGTACATTTTCCAAAATGGGTTTCATGGTTGATTAGCTGTATTGAATGTTTCATGTATGGTATTACAGATTGTTTTTGTTTCTTGGTAAATTTAGAAAACACTGTATGAAACAAGCTTAAATGCATTTACTTTTTTCTGCTTGATTCGGCAGCAGTATTTAATGTGCATTATGATTCTTTCATATTTCTAAAATTTAATGAACATAAAAATATTTTTCCCAGAGAATCTCATGGAACTAAATTTATAAGCAACATATTTTTGGGGAGAGATAATGATTAAGTGTATCTTAGGATGCTTTAAAATGATAAAGAACAACCAAATACACTGAAATGGAAACTCAGGTGAGAGAATTATAGTTAGCATATAACTCAGATAATTAATTTCCAAAATGGAATTTGCATATAACTTAAAATGTTTGAAAACAAGTCAAAATTACTAATAAGTAAATTTTAAATTTTTAAATTAGATCAATTTATAACCTCCTGATGGCTGTTGCAACTATCCCTTGACATCCATGAAGCTAGTGATACCTGACAGGAAAGGCAAACAGTAAGCAAGCAAAAATAAACAAGCAACAACAAAGCCATCTAGGACTCACTTCCATCTCACAAACTCATGTGAGTGCATCTGCTTGCAAGAATTTAATATACATTTATAATCCAACCTGCAAGAGGTACTTAAAGCTTTCCAGACTCTGCAGTGAAGGGCACCCAGGAAAAGGGTGGAATGGATGAGGGAGAATATCCACTATATGGAACACACCAATGACCAAGATTAGAAGTTCATTATCAAATGCAAATATAACAAAGGAAACAATTAGGAGTTGAATTGTTACCCTTAAACTCATATATTGAAGTCCTAATTCCCAGAAACTCAGAATGTGACTTTATTTGGTTTACATAATACCACCACAAAATTGTTTCAATATTTGCCTGATGCATTTATGATCTCAACAATACTGATTGCTAAAATTTAAAATAATGTTAAGAGTCATCTTGATAAATCAGATAAATACTATGACTAGATTGGGAAATAACTCACTAATGGTGAGGCAAAATAGACTTTGAAACTTAACATATAAAATGCAAATCAAAGGTTTAGAAATCCTGAATGTATTTTTGACAGTTTATATCCGAGATTCTCATGAAATCCTCAAAAAAAAAAAAAAAAAAAAAAGCTCAACAATCTACTGATGTAATGGAACTCAATTTCTGGTATTACTTAGAATCATCAGCTGAAGTTCTTAAGAATACAAACATTGAATCCTCACCAAATTATATTGTGATAAGGTGTATTGAATCAGGATACTATTATATCTATCTTTAGCAAACTTCTCAGATGTCTGAATTACTTACTAAAAATTGAGAAAAAGTATATATTTACAAACAATGTCACATGTAAATTCATATGAATAAGTTTCTAATATTTATACATATATAACAACTGGCTATAAATTTATGTTAAAGTTTTAAATATTGATTTCACTACTACACTTGAACTTTAAGAAAGACTTCTAATACTAAGATGGCTGATAAAGATCAATCAGGAATTTATATCAAAATGTATCAGTAGTTATACTAAATGTAAACAGTCTGCTTCTATCCTTTGAAAGAAATTGTAGAGAATTGGTATAAATTCTTTCTTAAATGTTTGGTGGACTTCACCAGCAAACCCATCTGGGCCCTGTGCTTTTTGTTTTGGAAGATTGTTACTTATTAATTCATTTAATAGATATAGACCTATTTATAGCACTTATTTTTTTCTTGTATGAGTTTTGGCAAATTATGTCTTTTGAAGAATTGGTCCATTTCATCTAGGTTACCAAATTGGGCATTGAGTTATTCATAGCATTTTATTACTCTTTTAATGGCCATGTGGCCTTTAGGGATGTCCTTTGCATTTCTGATGGTAATAATTGTGTACTCACTGTTTTTCCCTTGTCTAACCTGTTGGAGGCTTATTGATTGTATTTGTCTTTCACAGTTGAACTTTTGGTTTCATTGATTGCCTCTGTTGATTTCCTGTGTTTAATTTCATTGATTTCTGCTCTAATTTTTCATATTTCTTTTCTTATGCTTGCCTTGGATTTAATTTACACTTCCATTTCTAGTCTCTTAAGATGAACACTTAGATTATTGATTTTAGATCTTTCAACTTTTCTAATATAGACATTCAATGCTATAAATTTCCCTCTAAACAGTACTTTTCCTGCATCTTATAAATTTTGGTAAGTTGTGTTTTCATTTTGATTTTGTTAAATTTTTTAAAAAAATTTATCTTGAGATTTAGTTTTTGACCCATGTGTTACTTAGAAGTATATTTAATCTCCATGTATTTTGGGTTTTTCCAGTTGTCTTTCTGTTAACTGATTTTTATTTTAACATCATTTTTGTCTAAGAGTTAACATTGCATGATTTTATATTCTTTTAAATTTGTTGTGTGTTTTATGGCCCATAAAACAGTCTATCTTGCTGAATGTTCCATGAGCTTGAGAAGAATGCTTATTCTTTGGTTGTTGGATGAAGTAGTCTATAGATGTCAACTATGTGAAGTTGATTAATATTGTTGGCTATTTAAACTGTCCTTACTGTTTTTCTGCCTGTTCAATCTGTCCATTTCTGAGAGAGAGGTGTTGAAGTGTCCAACTGTGTCCATGAATTTATCTGTTTCTCCTTGCAGCTCTGTCAGTTTTCACCCCATGTAGTTTTAAGCTCTGTTAGGTATATGCACATTAAGAATTGGTATTTCTTCTTGGAGAATCCCCCTTTATCATTATGTAATGTCTTTCTCTTTCCCTGATAGCTGGATTCCTTGCTTTTAAGTCTATTTTATTTGAACCTAATAGAAATAATCCTGTTTTCTTTTGATAAAAGTCTTAGCATGTACCTATTTCTCCATCCATTTACTTTTAATGTGTATATGTCTTTATATTTAATATGTTTCTTATACACAACATGTAGGTGGGTATTTTTTTAATCTACTCTGATGATCTTTTCTGTTTTAGGCCATTGACATTCAAAATGATTATCTACACTGTTGGATTAATATCTACTTTATTTGTTACTATTTTGTTTGTTTTCCTTGTTCTTTGGTCTTTTTGTCTTCTAGATGTTTTTCTGTCTTTTGGGGTTTTATTTACTTATTTTTAATTTAAAAAATTATTTTTATACAATTTTAATGGTTATTTTCCATTTATAGTTATTACAAAATATTGGTGATATCCTCATGTTGTACAATACATCCCTGAGCCTGCCTTTTGTGGTTTTAATTGAACTTTTAATGATTCAATTTTCTCACCTTTCTTAAGATATAAGTCATGTTCTTTTTTTTTTTTTTCATTTTTAAGTGGTTGCTCTAGTGTTGGCAATATACAATTAATCCAAATCCACTTTAAACTAATATTATAGCATTTCACAGACAATGTGAGTGCCTTAGAATAACAAAGTAATCCTAATCCTCCTTCCACCCCTTGGACCTTTGCTTTCATTGTTTCCCTTATATGTAAACATGCATAAGCATGTACATATAACATGAGACATATACAAAAGCAAGCATATTCAAATGCATTGTTGGTTTTATTTTAAATAAACTATTACTTGTTATACAAATTAAGAAAATAAGAAAAATGAAAGTTTTTATTGTATCTTCAGTTCTTCCTTCTTTACTTTATGTAGACCCTTGTTCCTGATATATTATTATTTTCCTTTTCTCTAAGGATTCACTTTTTTAAATTGAAGTATAGTCAGTTAAAATATGTCAATTTCTGGTGTACAGTAATATTTCAGTCATTTATATACTCATGACAATAAACGCACATCTATCGATAATTACCATAAATGTCAATAGACTAAATGCGCCTAACAAAAGACATAGAGTGGCAGGTTAAATAAAGATTGACTTTTAATATTTCTTGAAAGGCAAGTCTACTGGCAACAAATTTCCTCAATTTCTGTTTGCTAGAAAAATCTTAAATTATTCTTAACTTTTGAAGGATAATTTATCAGTGTACAGAAAAATTCTAGGTTGGTGGGTTTTTTGTCTCTAGATTTTAAATATCTCACTCCACTCTGTTCTTGCTTGCATGGTTTCTGAATTGAATTTGAGTGTCATTCTTATCTTAGTTCCTCTGTAGGTAAGATGTGGTTTCCCCTCCTCTTCAGATGTTTTTCTTTACCTTTGTTTTGAAAATTATATGCCTAGATATAATTTTTTTTTTGGCATTTATCTTAGTTTTCTCTGAGCTCCCTGGGTCTGTGATTTGGTGTCTGATATTTATTTGCAGGAAATTCTCAGTCATTGATGTTTTATTTCTCCTGTTACTTTTGCTCGCTCTTCTCCTTCTGGTATTCCCATTACATGTATTTTATACCTTTCCTATTTGTTTCACAGTCCTTGGAATTTCTGTTCTGTCTTTTCATTCTCTGTTCTCTGATTTTTTTTAGCTTGGTATATTCTATTGAGATATCCTCAGTCTTAGGCGTTCTTTCCTTAGAAGTGCCCAGTTGATTGATAAGCCAATCAAAGGCATTTTTATTTCTGTTATAGTGATTTTTATTTCCAGTGTTTTTTCCTTACAATTTAAGTCCCTCTGCTTACAATGCCAATCTGTTATTGCATGTTACCTACTTTATTCATTAGAGCCCTTAACAAGCTAATTACAGTTGTTCTAAATTCTAGGTTCGATAATTCTGATATCCCTGCTGTATCTGATTCAGGTACCTGTTCTGTCTCTTCAAATAGTGTTTTTTGCTTTTAGTATGACCTATAATTTTCTTGATAGACAGACATAATGTAACTTGTAAAAATAACTTATGTAAATTGAACTTTAGTAATGTGTTGGTAAGGTGTGAGGGTAAAGGATAAATTCTATAATCCTATGAATAGGTCTCAGTCTTTTACTGAGTAGCTCCTCTAGACTATGAGCATCATAAGTACTTCTCAGTTTTTTTGTTTTTTTCTCTCCTAGGTTGCTAGAGAAAGCTGGAATTGGATATTATATTCCCCCCAGGTCAGTTAGGCTCTGACAGTACCTCAGCAGATTAGGTTCTGTTTAGCTAGTTTCTCCTGAAGGCAGGTCTTGTTAAAAAAAAAAAAAATGTGCTGTGGCGTATTTCCAGATGATTCCTTTTCTCCTCTCCCTATTAGAAGGAAGAGGAGATTTTTCTCAGATATTTACTGTGAGATATCTATTGTGCTCCCAGAGGCAAATTTCACAATACTGTGGAAGCTGCCACGCCTGGGTATCCCTGGAGATTGTAACTCTCAGATTTGTCTGCTCTGAGCCTTTGATAGTTCAGTTATGTTTCAGGTTCTCTTTCCCTGACGCTGGTTTCCCAGGTGGTTTCTACTTGTGAGTCTCTGCTTCAACAAACCATGACTCCCTGTATTCACTTCCTAGTCCATTCTTGGGGACAGCTCTTTGTTCTCTGTCCTCACTTCTCTTACAGATACAAGATAAGTGTTATTATCAGTTTGATAGGCGTTTTATTTGTTCTTAAGGCATAGCATCAACTTCTAAGCACCTTACATGTAGAACTAGAATATCCTTTTAGGCTATTTTTGTTTTTATAGTTAAAGTGGATCTCTTATAGTCTCCATATAATTGGGTCTTCATTTTTATCTAATCTGGAAATTTCTGCATCTTAATTGGAATTTTTTTTTATATCTCATATGATTATGTGTATGATAAAGTTTAAATCTACTGCTTTGCTATTTTATTTGTCTCATCCATACTTTGTTAAATTGGTAGAAAGGAAGGGCAATTAAAATGGTATGACAAAGCAATAAAAGTATAAGCTAAAGTATAAAAAGTTAATTGATTTAAGACTATATGATATGGAGTCAACTCTGAGGCTAATAGGAAACCCTAATAAATATTTAACTAACTTTGATTAATGGAAACTTTGTTAACTTCACAAACAATAAAAAATAAATTTTTGATTTCATATTGTAATATTGATCATAAGTACAAAGTTGTATATAGTTTCATATGGTCTGTTGACCTGTACCAAATGTAATCTAAATAGATTTTTATGCTTATTATTTATATCATGTCATATAAAATATTTTATTTATTTGTGCAATTAGCTATGCTTCAGATTGTCCTAGAGAAGAAATCATTATTTTTAAATTAATGTTAAATTTTTTAGGGTAATATGATTATATTAACTGTTTATGGTTGGTTTTCTTTTGAGAAAATTTTGGTTTCTTCTTGGGGATAGTAGGAAAATGATCCTATTTTTATTAAATAGTGCTAGGTCCATTGACTAACCTTATGGAATAAATCAGTGAATCTAATCTTTACTTAACATTAGTGTAAAAAATTATGGATGATTGCAGCTCTAAGTGAGGCAGATAAACAATAAAAGATTTAAAACATAAAATAGAAATATGTCTTAATAACTTAAATGAGGAAAATCTACTTTCCACTATAAAAAGCACTAACTGTATAAAATAAGAATGATAAATTTGATTACTCAGCATTGTAAACTTTTGTTCATCAAATGTACTATGACAGTATAAAAAAAGCAAGCCATTGGTTAGGGAATTATATTTGTAATACATACATTCACAGAAATATTGAAACCAGAATATTTAATGAACTTCCACAAAAGAAAGTGAAAACAACTGAATGCCCTCACCCCTAGCCCATCATGGGCAGAAAACTTTTTAAATGTATTTCACAAAATAAGATATACGGTTATGTATATATATATACGCACATACACACACACAGATAATTGATATGTATAGGATAAATACAATTTAAATGATGTATGGCATGCATAAATTAAATGATATATGGCATAGAAAAATAATTAAATAAGATATCAACCAGGAGTTAGAAAGGTTGCAGTATAATTGTGCTTATTAGAGTGAAATGGAAGTGTAAGTTGCTGCAGTTACTTTGGATAATGATTGAACCTAGTTAGGAAAGCAGAACAGACCTTGTGACCTACAGTACTGAAATAGCCTAAGTGGCCATTAAGAATAGAACAGATAAATTATATACATTTTATACTGCAATTTTATACAAATAAAAATGACTAACTGTTACAACAATAAACAATATGTTTATATCTCTCAGAAAAATGAGCAAATGACAAAATCTTTTTATGATTCATTCTTTATAAAAAGTTCAAAAACAAGCAAATGTAATACGTAGTGGTAGAAACTTGAACAATTTGGGAGCAGGAAGTGACATGATCCAAGTTTCTGAGGTGCAGGTAGTATTTTATATTTTGATATGTTGACTGGCTATGAGAGTATTTTCACTCGAAAGCATCATGGAATATACACCAATGACTCCTCATTTTTCTTTAGATATGCTATGCTTCAATAGTTTATTTAAAAATAAATTTATGAGATAAAACAAAATCAGAACTTAGATAAAATAACTATATTAACTTAACAGGAATCAAATGAAATAATTAATGAGCTGAGCAGGCAACTCAGAAAATTGTAAAAAGAATATCTCAGGATATTTAAAATAAGAAGATAGCAATGTTAAAGGAAAAGACAGGAATAAGTGAAACAGAGAAGACAAGAAAGTAAAGAAATGTAATGAAACCAAGTCTTCAAAAAGATTAGTAATATAGATATATCCTTGGCATAACTAATTAGAAAAAAACATGGGGTATAAGTATGTGGTATAATTTGTACTACTATTCAATAGGAGAAAAAGAAAGATGTATTAGTATTGATGCTGGGAAGAATGGCTAAAAATAAAGAGGAAAACCAAACAAAAATACTAAATCCTTTCAGAATACTACATACGTAAGTGAAAAACATATAATTAACTATAGGTCTTAAATCTGAAAATCAATAAAAGAAACAATATTTTTGTGACATAATTTTTCTGTGACATAAATGTGCAAAAGGGCTTCATAAATAATTCTTTATAACTGTCATGGCGAAAAATGAATTTAGCAACAATGACAAACGACTTTTGTTTACTGAAGGACACAATGAAAAGTTAATAAATATATATGACAGATTGGAAGGTAACTGTAATGTATGAAAATGACAAGGAGCCATGTCTAATATGTATTAAAATAGTCAAGTGACATAAAGACAATGGAATGAAATCAAATAAATAAAGGACTTTAAGGTCTGTAACAAAAAGAAATAAGCTAAAAATAATATGAAACCATGCTTAAACTAATTAGTAATCAGAAAAAAGGTGAAAATGAGACATCATTTATTATGTTGAAAAAAAGATTGAAAGACAGTTAAAGCCAACTGAGAGCATACAGCACAAATAGAAATTTTCTGAAGCAGCTTTTAAGGATGTATTTCAGAGTGAAGGAATATAACTCCTGAAAGATAATTTAAAAGCAAGAAGGAATGAAAAAAGAATTAAATAGCATGCATCTACATTTATTTAAATGATTCACTGCATGAAATAATAATAGTAAGTTTATCTCCTTTGGAAATTTCACAGTTTTTATGTGTAATAATCTTGCAAACTTTCAAATTTAAACCATACAAAAAGAGGAGTAAATTTCAAATCAGAAGAAGAAAACTCTGAATAAAAAGAAATTAAAATAAACCCCCAAACAAAATATAACTAATTATAAAAAGAAGAAAATAGGCAAATAGAAAGTACACAGAATAGAAAATTTAAAAAGAATTAAGATGTTGGAAACAATCCCAACTGTATTAATAAGTATTTATAGTTTCAAATGAGCTATATGCTGACTTCAGAGAAGTAAAGATAATTGTTACTGGAAAATAAAATCCAGCTGTGCCTGCCTAGCACACGTACATACAAATAAAAATTAGAATCCTGAAAAGTTGAAAATAAAAGGATTTAAATGGATAGTCTAGGCATATATAAACACAAATAAGGCTTATTTTGGCTTTTTTTTTAGTGTTATTGATGATGGAGTCACTAGGTAAGGGAAAAAATTCAACAGAAAGAAAGAATAGTCTAAACTTACATGTTCTTAACATGATTATCTGAAATATTTTTAAAACTAAAATTGATGTGGAGAGCAATTCAGTTGTTGGTATGAGTGAATAAATGCCTGATTGGCTGTTCCTCACAGAATAACTCAAAGTCTAGATTAAATACAAAAACAAATAGAACAACCTTAAGATTTTGGAGAGTGAACCAAAGCTGGCAATTTCTGGAAGGCTGTCAAAACTTCAAAGAGGTGTGGGTGAAGAAGGAGTGAATGGGTATAGGGATTCTCTTTGGAATGATGAAAATATTCTAAACTTTGATGGTAGTGATGTTTGCACAACTCTGAATATACTGGAAATCACTGAATTGTATACTTTAAAAAGGTGAGCATTATGGATTATAAATTCCAGTATATCTCAATAAAACTGTTATACATACATTAAAAAATACTTGAAGACAGGGTTGATATAGTGTGAATTTCTACTTTCCTTTGATTTCTAGCCTGAAGTTTGATCTCAGCTACAGCACTGTGTGGGGCAGATAAAACTCTGATATTTTACAGTCCCTTGGCCCAAGAACAGAAGACAGAACTCAGGTAAAGACAACCTCTCAAAAGTGAGTGTGTATATTTTGAAAAGTAAATGCTGAAGACATTCTTTAGATGAAAGGAAATCATACCTGAGGGAAAATTGAATTTCCTGGAATGAATGAAGAGCATAAGATACAACATGTATTTGGTAAATACAAAATTTTTTTTCCCTCTTAGTTCCAATAGCATTCATATATCCTCTCAAAGCAAATTTAATTGCATAATACACATATGGATGTAATATGTATGATATAGGTGGCATAAAGGGCAGTGAGATTGGAAAATAGATCTGTAGAATGGCAGGGTACCTATATCTCATATATAGTAGAAAGATGTAACTATAAATACATTATGGAAAGTTAAGGATGCATATTGAAATCCCTGCAGTGAAAAGGAGAAGAAGGAGAAAAAGAAGAAGGAAGAAGGAGGAGCAAGGACAGAGGGGAAGGGAAGAAGCAGCAAATAGCTATAGCTAAAAAAAAAAAAAAACAAACTAAAAAGAAACTCTAAAATGTATTGGTGATAATCACAAAAGAGGTAGAAAAGGAGGAACAGAGAAACAAAAAAAGGGATAGACAAAGGAATTTTAAAAATGGTGGATGTAAATCTAACTGTCAATAATTACATTTAATGCTAATGAAATTAAGATTGTCAAAATGGGAATGAAAGCAAGTTTCAACTATATGCCATATATGATATATACCCTTTAAGTATAAAAAACTCAGATGGTTTGAAAATGAATAGAAGGAAAATGATATATAAGCCAAAAGAATAAGAGGAATGGGGTGGCTATATTAATATCAGATAAATCTTAACCCAAAAAGTAGTTCCTGAGATAAAGAGAGACATGGTTGTAATGATCAAAGAAACAGTACCAAGACAAACTTAGAAGACTTTTATTACCTAACTTCAAATTCTATCATAAAACTTTATTAATCAAGACAGAGTGGTATTGGCATAAACATTGGTAAATAGATTAATAAGCTAGAATAGGGAGCTCAGAAACAGATTCTTACTTTTATGACCATCTGATTTTTAACAAAGGCACCAAATCCATCCTATGGAGAAAAATGCCTTTTTAGCAACTGTGCTGGCAAAATTGGATGCCCACAAAGAATAAAACAAAACAAAATAAAACTTTGACCCTGTCTTATACTATATACAAAACTAATTTGAGATTATTTTAATTATACATTAACCATAAAGCTTTTAAAATAAAACATAAAATCCTGGAGATTTGGATATATATATAATATTTTCCTAGAGAGATAAAGGAAGGAAATAATCATGTTATTATTTTGTTTTAAATGATAAATTAGACTTCATAAAAATTTAAACTTTCTGGCTCACCAAACTATACAATTTAATAAATTTTAAACACCAAGCCACATACTGGAATAAAATTATTTATAGAGAATATATTTGACAAAGAGTTACAGTACATAGTTATACTGATTTACACCATATACTTAGAATACATATAAGTCAATAATATCAAAAGAAACAACCCAATTAAATAATAAGCAACATTTCAAAAGATACTTCATCAAAGAAGATACAAATGTCTAATAAGCACATGCAAAATTATTCAACATGATTAGATATCATGCAATGTAAAGTAAGACTGCAATGGAGTACTACCTTAACACTCAACAACATTACAAAAGTGATGAGGATGTGAAGTAACTAGAAATGTAAAACTTGTGGATGTATAAAAATTTGCGTATCTTTAGAAAGAAATTTAACCATTTCTTATAACACTATATATTTAAACACTTTAAACATTTCTTACAAAACTTGCCCTATGACCCAGCAATTCCAATTTCAGGTAGTTACACAAGAAAATAGAAAATGTATTCGATAATAGCTTTATACAAAAATGTTCACAGATGCTTTATTTTAATAAAAAAATGAAAACAACTTTGTCATCCACCTATAGGAGATTGGAAGTGTGCTTACATGGAAAACACACAGCATTACTTATTACTCTCATTATTAATCTTAATTTACCTATAAGTGTCATTTAACTTTGACATACACTCCTGGTTGATACAATTATTTTTAAGTTGGCTTTTGAGAAACAGCATGCTTTCTGTCTTTCTTTTATTTTTCCAAGTTCTTCTTAATTTTCTTTGTTGAATCATCTCATGTTGTTGACAATCATTGGAGTGTTCCAGAATTAGAAGTTTTCTTTTTTCTTTACAAACATTATTTTGGTGAACACATTTGGTCTCTTGCTGTAAAATACAATTCACAGTTGTGTATCATTTGACTGTACCTCTCTTCTTAACTCCAGATTTGTCCTATTCAATATCTTCATTTGGAAGTCTAATTTCTTACAATATCTAATACTGAGCCACTGGTATTTTCTAAAACATTCTATACTGCAATCCTTCTTACTTAGTTTATTATAGTATCAACCTTCCAGTTGGCCAAATCAAAAAAAGAATTAGATCCTCTTTTATTACTCTTCCTTTTTCTCTCATAATCAGTCATATCTACCAGAATATTCTATGAGCTCTGTTTTCAAAATATGTTCAGAATATGGGCACTTGTCTCAGTCTCCATTTCTAGGACACTTGTGCTAGTCACCATCATTTCTTCTATGATTTCTGTGCTCACCTCATAATTGCCTCTTTTCACCACGTCCATTCGTAAAAGAGCAGATAATTCCATTAAAACAGAAAGAAGAGCATGTCATTACTCACCATTTCATGAGTAAAGGCCAAAATCTTACTACATGGTCTAGCTCCATGTATCTTCTCTGACTTCATCTGCTATTACTCTCACTCACTTGATTACCTCATTCCAACCACAAGGTCGTGTTTGCTATTTCTCAAAATGGACTGGGATACTTCTAGATAAGGGGATTTGTACTAACTGTTTTCTCTGACTAGAAAGAATATTTGTTTAGCTCATTCTCTTATACCTATGACATGGAAATGTTGCTTTTCAGTGAGGCAAACCTTAATTACATTATAAAGTGTTGCAAATGTTGTACAATGTTAATGATACCCAGTACTTCATTTTTTCCCTCGTGTAATTTATCATCTCTAATTTCTATTTAGTTAGTTAGTATGTTGATAATTTCTTACCTGTCTTTATAGACTTCAAGGAATTGGGAGCTGGGATTTTTGTCTGTTTTCTTTATTCACATTTCCCAAGCATAAGACCAAGGCTCAGGATATAGAAGGTACCAGTAAACATTTCTTTAGTGACTCAGTTTAAACAGCATGATTAACATTATTGATCTAATATGTCTATGTTTTAAAAAATAAGAACAATTGAAGAATACATACTCTTTTAGCATACAAAATATCTTTATATAATTTTAAAGCAAACTGGATCATTTAAGAAAGTTTATAAATTTAAATGATTGACATCATTGAATAACATGCACTGATCATAAGAATCTTGGGCAGATATTAATAATAAAGAAAGATAAATTGAAACATAATTTTGCATTTAGAAACTTGTAAACACAATTGTACATAATGCATGAGTTAAAGAAAATTGTAAAATACTATAAGCTATGCTATGAAAAAAACACAGTTCTGAATATTTATATTTGTAAATATCTCATGATTCAAAAAAGAAACAATCAAGTTTTAAAATAATTTGAGCTCTTCCATGAGAAAAATATATAATCTTGAGTGCTAGAATCAAAAAAATTAGAAACACTAAAAATGTATTTTTAAATTTACTTCTAGGCAGTTACAAAAAGAATGACAAAATTTTAAAATGTGACAGATTTTAGTTTCTAAATCTTGTTGAAGAATATGTGCTCTTCCAGCAATGTGACTGACTCTCCTCCCAACAAAGGTGTGGTCTTCATTTACTCCCTTGAATCTCAGCAGAAATTTGTGACTATTCATTTAAGTAGAATATATCAGAATGATGCTAAGTCAGTTCTGAGGCTTGGTCATCAGAAGCATATAGCTTCCACCTGACTTGGACTGCCTTCTGGAAAGTGCCATGGGAGACATGAGTGGACGTGTAAAAAGTCCAAATACTCTGAAGCCTCTATGCTAAAGAGACCACATGTAGAGGTCACATAAAATAAACATGCCCAAGGAGCTTCAGCTGTACTGGCCCTTAGCTACTTGAGTTTTCCCAGAACCAATTACCACACTTGTAAGTAAATACACTTTGAGATGACTTCATCTCTTGGCCTTCAAATGGCAATAGGAGATGCCAAATGGAGCAGAGACAATATTCCCTGCTGTGCCCTGTCCAAATTTCTGGCTCACAGAATCTGTGAGCATGATAAATAGTTGTCAATTTAGTTAAAACTGGAAATTATATTTTCAATATTCTTCTTTCATATACATTTCTAAGTTAGAGTTGACCAAAACAGGAAAGTAGATAAGAATTCAGAGTTGGAAATAAAGAAGCCATTACTTTCCAAAGATGTCAGGAGCAGGTCAGAGATAGACATAGAGGTGTCCAGAGGGACCACAGTATCTAGGCAGTCTTTCAGACTATTTGCCCCAGCAACCAATAGTGGACTCAAGTCAACTGCCAAACCCTTCACTTCATTTGCTTCAAAAATAGCAAATTCCACAGATCTCTAGACTAGATTTCCCTTCACAGTTTCACTTTGACAGCTAGACATGCACACCTCCTGCATTTCCCTTAAAGCTCAAATCTACGCAGCTGCTTCAGGGACTCAGGCTGTTTTGACCGTGATTGTATCTTATCTTCCAATTCTCATCTTTCTTATTTCACTAGCCAATTCTATTCACATTTGTGTGATTCCTAATTTCTGTAATGAACTCTTAGCCCCATAACATTTTTAATAGTTCTGTCCTAATTAATTACTGAATAAATACAACTAGGAGTTTATCACTTACTATGCTAAAATGTTTATGGTAAATATCAACCCATTTTTAACTCTCTAGCTTATGTAAGAGGCTACTTCGTTGGATAAGAGATCTTGAACATAAAAAATATGCAAAGCAAATAATATAACTAAACTTCAAAAATTTTCATATATCTAGAATGAGGTTGGCAAACATTTTTGTGAAGGGTCAGATAAGGAATATTTCAGTGTTTGTAGGCCTTATTGTCACTGTTGCAACTACTCAACACTTCAGTAACAATACATAGATAAATGATCGCTGCTGTGTTCCAATAAAGCTTTATTTACACAAACAAACAAACAAACCTGTTAATAGTCTGGAATTAGTTCATGGACCATAGTTTGCCAAACATGGTCTGTGGAATCATGTTGAAACAGGTAAAACGAGAAGAATCTGAGAATTATTCTACTTTGGATTCTACTTAATTAAAACATAGAAAACATTTTATTACACATTCCTGCCTTAACCATTCATGACTTCCTAATTCCTATCCCACATGCATCTTCCTTCTGACACTATCTTAGATATTACACTTTAGCTTTTGAAATGCTCAGCTCATTTCCAATTAAAGTCTAATTCCACATATCAATTGACAAATTATGTAGACTTAGGGTCTCACAATCTCTTGTGAATTAGCTCATTATGTGCTCCAAGTATCCTCCCATATATGTTATGGAAACCTGATAAATGTGTGGGATCCCTCTGTGGTTAGATGTGAAGGGAAACAGTTGTACATGAAATTCAAATTGATGGTACCCACAGTACTGAACTTCAGCTTGTCAAGCACATGTGAGGATTTATTCCCTTTGCTCCATGCTAATAATAGCACCCTTAAAGAGTAAAAAAATAGAATAAATGCAACACTAGTTCAAAGAGCCTGAAGAATTTAACATTCACATCTTGAGGACTTTACCTCTTTTAGGCAATGAAATCTCAGATTATTTGGTTACCCTTCAAAGAAAACAAATTACTTTGACATTCCTGAAACGTTTGTAATTCTATCCACAGGCAGCTTTGGAGCCTCTCCATTAAGACTCCACATTCTGTAGCTGCTGTTGTCTGTTAAAGTCACAGTAAACACTGCTGATTGCCAGCTGTTCCTTTCTTATACCATAACTGAACTTCTCAAAGTAAATCGTAGTTGACTTAAATCCACACACATTATTTTGCCAAACAATAAAATATTCGTCTGCAAATATTACTAATGTGAATTTTGAGTAATATGACGTACTTCTCTGAGAGAAGAATTACATTCCAAGTTACAAAATCTATTCTTAATTATACACAGGAATTCAAATAGTATTGAATAGTTATATTGCTATGTTTTGACTTTGAACAGTGACTGGTTAAGAGGATTTGTTTTTTCCCTCCATTTGACATGGCATTATTAAAAATGTTAAAGCATTATCAGTTAACTTCAGCAGTTGATTGTTCATTTACACTGAACTTAAATTTTAGGCATTTAAATTTAATGTCATCCTTCTTCCTAATAATGATATTTATATCTTTGAATTTAATAATTAATTCAGGCAAGTATTTTTAACTGAGATACATGGGTGTTTTTTAGCATACTTAAATCCCCAGAAATTGTATGCAACCTTGTGCCTGTGATTTTTTTTTTTCTGGTAGAAAAGAAGTCATAGATATTAGTAGGTTAAAAAAATGGAAGCAAAATGATCATTAAGAGGAAAATGATTCCTACAACATTAGGATCAAAAATATACCCCCCCCATTTTCTTCACATAATAACAAAACTACAACGTATATTTTAACTTGATTGTGGAAACTTAGAGTCTTAAAAATAATTGTGTTTCTGGATTTAAAGCCTTTAAATTAACCTTAAAGATGATTTTCATATCACATTCAAAAAGATATTGCATAAGATTTAAAAGAAATGATAGCAGAATCAGTGCCTTTTGCTGAAATCAATCAATAACTAACATTATATGACAAATTTATTATAAACCAGACTTTTTCACTGTGCTTCTAATAATGACATGTGGCCCTGTGATACAGGACAGCTATAAGAACTTCTTTTCAGGTCTGTGATGTAATCAAACTTGGGTCTATGCCAGGGCACCAAATGTTTTCCTACTGTATGCCATTTGCCATTTGTAAAGTCCCAAACAAGTTTTTGTTTGCTGTTTGATTTTATTGTTTAGATGGGTTTCTCCTTCAGTGTATTTTTAAACTACAAAATCAAGCCTTTGGAGCACATTCATCTAGCAAACTGGTGTGGGCTAGGCTAGAAGAGAGCTAGCACATAGGGCATATTTCTAATTATCCTTATATAACATTCAAGTTGAAAATAAAATAGAATTCAGTTTCAGAAGAGTGAATTAAAATAAAGACATTTAACCTTCCTGTATTTTTAGTCTTATCATTTGTAAGATCTTTTAGCTTGAAACTGTTGTGATTTCAGTTTTAAGACAAATCTAGCATATGAACCATGAAAACAATACTACATTAATCAGGATAATGGATTGAAAGGGATGTAATGAGTATTTGTGATTTCCTCTCAGAGGACTCAAGCTATTAAACACCTAAGGTCAATTTTAGCCATCAGCTACTCAGATATTTTCACTTCAGCTACCAGGTAAATTTAATTGAGCAGAACCTGGACCTGTGTACTTGACTCAATAGTGGTCTGCAATGAACACACTTAGGTACAGTGTCTGGTGCTAATGAAGCAGACAATCTATCTATATTCCTCCAGGCTTATTGGATTGACCTAAGAACAACACTTGTTAAATATTATAATTGGTGGGATGATCCACTCTTCATTGCATAGAACAAGAGGAAAATAGGCTCTAGTAGAGGTGTATAGAAGATATGAGTCTTCTTAATTGAAATGTGTGAATGCTTCTAAACTGAGGCAGTGTGCTGAAAAGGAAGAACACAGGTTCTCTTATTTTTTAACTATTGAAATACTAGACTGCATATTCGATATAGAAATGTGTAGATATTTTAATTCTGGAAGTTCATTTTTTTGCATATATGATTCATACTGAAAGAATTTACCCCTCCTATTTCAGTGAAATGGTGCAGATAATTTTTCATATTCAGCTACAACTCAGTAAAAGTAAGTTCAAGGATGCTATTGAAAACGTTACCCCAATCATTGCCATTTGCAGCAACATGGATGGACACGGAGGGCATTATGCTAGGTGAAATAAGTCAGGAAGGCAAATACTGTGTGGTTTCATTTATACGTGGAATCTAAAAAATACAACAAACTAGTGAATATAACAAAAAAGAAGCAGACTCACAGATATAGAGAACAAACTAGTAGTTATCATTGGGAAGTGGGTGAATTGAAGGAAGGTCCCAAGCACTATGAGTTCAATAAATACTTTCCATAACACCAGCTAGGCTGTACATTCAGGCCAGATTTCAAGACCTTAATAAAGTGAATATAAAGCATGAATAAAGATGATGTCCATCATGTGATTTAAAGACAGAATGTGGAGGTTAAGGGAAGAGACTGAAACTTACTGAGCTAAGGCTCTGGAAATTTACACATTGTCAGATTTGAGTGGGGATGAATGGAAAAGTAACTAGTATTATTGCATGCCTGTTATGTGGCAGGTGTATTATGCGTATGTTATGCAGTATTTCATTTAATCTAACAGTTTTACCATAAATTTGGTGTCTTAATTCCCATTTTATAAGTAAAAAATTGAAAATAAGTTTAAAAGTTCCGTGTGCTGGCAAGGATGAGGGCATTTAAAATCCCACTTAGGCATCAACTTGGAAGGTGTAAATCAAAGCTCTTCTGCAACTGAGCATGTTTGAGGAAGGCAAAAGTTACTGCTAAATTATAATTTAAGAAAAATTTTAAAGTGAGTTTTCTTTCATTCTCAAATACCTTTCTTCTTGGCAAGCCTACCCTTACTTCTCCAAATAAAAATCAAATTTGAAGGACAAACATCTTTATAAATTAAATATTCAGGTTCCACAAAATGTTGAAAAACCTTGGAAGTCCCAGGTATGTTAAGATATCTTTAGAGGATTTAGAGAATTAACCCAAAAGTGGAAATATATATAAAAAAAATTCTTTTGGTAAAATTATCTCAGAATTAAATAGGACTAGAAACTACTCATAAATGTAAGCTTTGAGCATACAGAATCTCATTTTCAAAGATGTATTATGTGTAACTTTTTTTGTGTTCAGCCAGTTTTTTCTAGTGAAACATTTTAATTCCCTTCTCATTTTCCTATACCTATTTTTTTTTTTTTTGGTTATCATGGAGATTACATTTAGCATCCTAACATTATAACAATCTAATATGAATTTATACCAGTTAATTTCAATAACATACAAAAACTCTACTCATTTACAGCTATGTCCTCACTTCACTTACTGATGTTACAGAATTTCATCTTTGTACATTGTGTGTCCAAAATCATAAAGTAATAATTTTAATGCATTAGTCTCTTGAATTATTTAGAAAACAAAACAAGGAGTTGCAATGCAAAGTTACAATAATACTGGCTTTTAGACTAATAATTTTATTATGTATTAGTCACTCTAATCACGTAGAAAACAAAAAATTGAGTTAAAGACCATTGTAACAATCATGCTAGCTTTTATAATTGCTCATGTATTTACCTTTACTGAAATTTTTATTTCTTCATATGGCTTTCTAGTTACTGTCTGTGTCCTTTTATCACAACTTTGGGAATCCCTTTAGAATTTCGGAACAAGCCTAGTGGCAACAAACTTTCTCAGCTTCTGTTTATCTGGGAATGTTTAATTTCTCCCTCATTTTTGAAGGACAGTTTTATTAGATATAAGATTCTTTCTTGGAAGTTTTTTCTTGTAGCACTTTAAATTGATCACCCACTGCCTTCTGACTTTCAAAATCTCTGGTATGAAATCTACTGATAATATTATTGAGGATCCATTGTATGTGATGATTCACTTCTCGCTTGCTGCTTTCAAGATTCTTTGTCTTTGTCTCTCCACAATTTGATAATATGTCGTGGTATGAGCCTCTCTGAGGTCATCCTACATGAAGCTCATTGAACTTGGATGTTCATATTCAGGTTTTTCATCATATTTTGAATTATATTTATATTAAATGGTACTGCCTTTTCAAATACATTTCTTTGATAAGTCATAAGACTAAACACATTCCATTTATCTCTTATAAATGCTCTCTTAATTTTTAAAATAGTCTTTCTTCACTTCAGAGAAACTGTGTGATTCGGTAGAACCAATCTGGGACTATGTATTTTCTAGTGCACACATTTTGCCAATAAAGCAATGTGTAAATTCTAATTTTCTCTTCCAATATCATCCTTTGGGAGAAAAAAATGATCAACTAACACTTCTGTGTCTTCCAAATGGAAGACTTAAGAATGCTCAGAAAAATACATAATCCAAATCTGCAAAAAATGAAATATATTTTAGTCACCAGTAGACTAGAAACAGCCATAGATTCATTTAACCTTTTAATTCTACATCTCTGATTTCTGAAGGTAAATGTTTAGTTGGCAACTCTATTGAACTTTAATTTGTAGTTAATGCTGTCTAGCTTTTTCATTCAATACCACAAACATTTATTAGTATTTTGGCAAATTATAGCAATCTGCCTAATGTTTTCCCAGCCTATTATTTTATTTAATCCATCAAAACATCCACAAATGACTGTTCTCCTTTGTCTACTTTCTTTTGGTGCTGTAATTTTTCCCTGTATCATTGTCTATAGATTGTATATGTCAACAAGACATTTGAATGCTCTGACAAATAAAACTATTTACATTTTCAAAATATTTCTGGAAAAGAACATTCTCAGTGCTACTCAGGGGCAAACTTCTTGTCATCATGGTTTATAATGCATTATCCACAAATAATAATGTAGAAGAAATATGATCATCCACTATACTCACTCTAGCAATGTCAAATTTTTAAGATTTTTTTTCCTCACATGCTATATATTTTAATTCTCAGAACATCAAACTGCTTGTTTGCTTTGCATTTCGCAGTAGCCTGTTGCATGGGTCCAGATGTAGTGTTCTTGCATGGATTGACTTGAAATAGACAAAAGTGACCATTTTCTCTAAATACTTACTAAATGGTACTCCAGTTTGTCAGTCTTTTAAAACTGGACTTTTGCCATGTAGCAGTTGCCAGAAAAAAATTACATCTGAGTTATACCATTGTAAAAACTGATTTTACATTAACAGTCTAGATTTAATACTTCTAACTAAAAGAGAAGGAAAAGCCCTAAAATTGAGATTCATCTATAGATTAAGCCCCTGTAGAATTCTTGAATCATTTCTCATCACTGTAGATACAAGGATGATTAAAGCATGATTCTTGTCTTCAAGAAATGCAAAGAGTGTATTATCTATTAATGCAGGAGATATGAAGTACATATAATATGATATATGGTATATAGCCTGGTATAATATAGCATATTTGAGTATAATAGAGTATAGTAAGCATATTTGGGGGCCCAAAAGAAACAATAACCAGAACCTTCCAGAAGAGAAGAGGGAAAGAAAGGGAAGATTATGGAAAGTTTTATAAAGAAGTTGTTAATTCAGTTCATCTTTAAAGATGATTTCATAACTTTATGGTTTTGCCTCTTTTGGGGCAAACAGACGTGCATGCATGCTTACAAACAGACACGCAGTTAATTGTAATGGAGATGAAAGCTTATTAGAGTCAGATTAGACAAATACCTTCAAGGCACTTTTTGAATATTAAAATTTGGTCCCATACAGTTCTGTTCAGTTGGCTTAGAAGCTGGTACTACCAGAAGGCAGAGCATTATTTTCATGTACACTTAAATTAACCTTACATCCGCATGTTAATTAATTTGTAAGTGCTTAATAAATAGTGACAAGTAATTATAATCAGGGCCTTAACATTTAAAAGTATATGTGTACCTATTCTCCTCTAATTAATCACAGGTGTAGAGAATCAGTTGGCAGGAAGAAACAGCTATTTAAAACAAAATATGTTAAATAGTAAAATAACTAAAGGAGTAATTTGCTTTTATGTTTTTTTCTCATAATGAAACTTGGTTAGATAGTAATGAAGTTACTGTATTTAGGGAGTTATATGTATTCAAATGATGAAAGTACACAAATGAATCAAAAACAGAAGATTTTTCTGGGCCAACAAAGGATACATTGGTGAAAAATATGGGAATGTTCCCATTGATACAGGGCTTAATGTGCAGGAAGAGAAGGTAGATTTTAATCCAAGATCATCTGCTGTTGTGGGATGACTTCAGGTACTGGGTTCTCAATCTCCAGCACAGAAATAAATACCAGCTTAGCAGGATAGTCTATAAAAATCAGGCAAGTTGTGTGAGAATAACATAGATTATAGGTGTGTAAAATAACTTCTAATTAATTAAACAAAAAGCCAAAGTGAAATTGCACAGTTGCAGTTGTACCAACATAGAATGTCATGAATACACATGATATGCCTATTGATGGTGCTTATGAATTATGTAGTTTGGACAGTTTTTCTAAATAAAAAATTCAAAGATTCTAATATCTTTTTCCTCCTTGAATCCTACACACAATTTGTGATGTGTTTTTTCTTAACTGGTAAATAATGATAAAATAATATTTTTTAAATCTGCAATGATTGCATTCCTTCTTTTTTTCTTATACCCTGTAATTAATTTCAGGACAGTTGGGACCTATTTACTACTTTACAACTTCCAGATTATTATTCTTACAGTATTTAGAATCTAACTTTAGTAAATGCTAAATACAGTTTTAATATTTAATAATAAACACCAGTATAAATCAGATTTAGTGTTTAAATTTCAAAATCATATTCCTATAGTATATAATATTTTACAGTAGCTTTATATCAAAACCACAGTCTTTTGAGGTCTGCAAAATAGTTATATGATAAACTTATTTGAGTAAATGTCTGTATCTTACAGAAGAAGAAACTAAGTTATAAACAGTTATTTTGATCCCAGGAAATTATTTAATCACTTGCGTTCTCTATTTAGTTCTTATTTGGACTATATTTACGATGTCTTTGCCAAAGTTATTTAGTCTGTTGCTATCTGTCCTCATTTTACTGAGACTTAAAAATCCTCGTCTTATCAAGTATCACATATTTAATATATATGAGAACATGATTTGAAGCCTTAACTTTAGTTCCATGAGTTTATCTATAAAGCAGAGAAATAGGTGTGCACATGGTATTAAGGAACTAGAGAAGGAAAATATAAAACTTACTGGAGTAGGAAAGATTTAGAAAAGAATTTCTGGACACTATAACCTTGAGCTGGGTCTTGCTTGAGTATTAAAAAATTTGGGATGAGATTAAGTGTAGAGATGAGTATAAGCGGGATAATGCATGAATGAAAGCAGCCATACTAGAGATAGTATATTGTGACTGAGGAAATATAAATGATTGTTCTGGCTGAGCAAGTATTGGATAGGTTATGGCCTGATTATGGAGAGACCTGAATACCAGTGTAACTGGCTTGCTTATGTACTTGAAAATTGCTGAGAGTAGATCTTAAATATCCTCACCACAGCAAACAAAAAGCAAACAGAAAAATTATACAAGGTCATGGATTTATTAACTAACATTTTAGTGGCAATCATTTTGCAATATATATATATATAATTTGACATATATATATGTCAAATCTCCGTGTTGTACATCTTAACCTTACACCATGTTACTTGACAATTATATCTCAATAAAACTGGAGAAAAGAAACCAAAAAGAAAATCAAAGAAAGAAACAAACAAAAGCCAACAAAACAACTAGCCAGATCTTAATTCTAGTATTAATGGAGAACCACTTAATGTCTTTAAATAAATGTCCAAATTACCATTTGATGTGACACTGTATCCATTTTGTTACAAAAATGTATATATCAACTAGGAGTGGTTTCAGTAATGTCACATAATGTGAAAGTTAATAAACAAAAAATAATATAAAGAAAAGAACAATTAATGGCATGCTTTTAACAAATACATTTTGAGATACATTTAACTAATATACTTGATGTGAAAAAAGTTGATTTCAGCTCTACTAATTACTGACAGTGTGACTGTGGACAAGTCATCTATCCTGTATATTTTTGGTTCTTACTGTTAGCACTAATACTATTTTTAAATGGGTGATAGTATTAGGTAGTTAGATAAGTGGGGGCACTGGGCAGATAGGTGGAGGAGCGGGAAGGTAGTCCAGAAGATGGCATTTTGCCTGCCTCTTAAAGCGACTTGATTTCTAAATGGGTGTCAGCAAGAAACTGGTTAAAACTCCACAGCCACGACTGTGCAGTAGCAGAAAAGACTTAACCAGATAGCGCCAATGCTCATTGTATTATAATTAACATTGTGATTTAGGCACCTGCCCCACAGGTTTTTCTGTCTACACCTTGGGTAAGGACATACACAAAGGGGTCGAATGTAACTAAGCATTCCAGGGAAAGGAGCCATCAATCAAGAGACCATCTCTAAGCAAGGGTATAAGAGAAAGGGGAGATAAAAACCACCACTTTTCCTCCCTTGGGTCAGCCCACATCCTGTTCTTGGAGGGGGGGTACTTTTCCTTTCTTTTCAAATAAATCTTTTAAAATTTTCACTACAAATGTACCATCTCCCAACCGTAAACTTATCTTTTGAGTCTGACAAGAATCGGAATCTTTACCTTTTGGGGCAACAATACTTTATTGTATGCTTGTTGGTGGGGTTATTGTTGGAGCAGGTGTATCCTGTAGGATGTTCAGCAGCACCTCTGGTTTCTACTCTCTACATGCCAGTAGTAAATTCTGAGTTCTGTCAATCAAAAATGTCCCAAGTATTGTAAAATATTTCCTGGGGGATAAAAGCACTCATGTTGGTAAGCCACTGCAGTACTCTCTCTCAAAATTCGGTGTCTTCAGTAATACTGTGAGGACTTGGGGAATATTAAATGAAAATATGTAGTTCCTGCTTGTCAATAAATGTTAACTCTTCATGTTTCTTTTTTATTTTGCTATAATATTTATTAATATATAGGAGTGCTTTTTCCTTTGTGAAATATAAATCTGTAAATCATAGAGAAATATTTTTCACAAAGGATTACTTTATTATATACAAATTATATACATATGTTTTTCTCTAACTGTTTGAAAAATAAGTTATCAATAAAGAAAGTTATGATCATGTTAGATTTTGGGGGGGAATGGAAGAGTGAGAAGACATGATTTACCCAAGCAGGGAAGTACAACTATGTGTTTTGAGACAATGGAGAAGGCAGAGCCCCAAGAGGAAATAATTGTTCTTGTGAAATTTGAAACCCCTGAATAATTCTATTAAATAAAGAAATGGTAATTAGATGAATAGAAATAAGTAATAAATGTAGGTGTATATTGAATAGATAGATAATCAGGGAGGTAAGAATATAGATGTTGGAGCTAGAAAAGAGGTGCCAAGAAGAGAAAAGGTGCTGTAGTTCTCTATTTAGTATAAACAGTATTCCACATTGTTTTTTTGCATCTAATCTAGACTGCAGGTGATGAATACCTACTCAGACAGGAAGGAAGGGCACAGGGCAGAGTCATTCAAGAAATAACACAGCAATTAACATCAAACTGGTGGAAAATTCAACTCCCAACAGGCCTTGAGGCCCACGATGGCGGGAGATTTGACTTCCAGTAGGCCTTGAGCTTCATTATATGCTCATTGTAATATACTAACATGCTAACTGGCACTCCCACAGGCACCATGACAGTTCCAAGACTGACCATATAAGGTCAAAAAGTGATGGTGACCCAATTCCTGGGAATCCCAGCCCCTTCCCCAAAGTAGTTGGAATAATCTTCCCACTTGTTAGCGTAAAAAGTTACCCAGGCCATAAAAACTAACTATCCCCACACTTCATGTCTGCTCTCTCTTCTGAGTGAGATGGCCCACACTCTGTCTATGGAGTGTGTAACTAAATTTACTTTATACTAAGCACCCAACCCCCACACCTCGTGGCCTTTCTCTTGCCTTCGGAGACAGCCTGCCCTCTATCTATGGAGTATGTATCTCTCTGAGTAAATCTATCTTTACTCAACTGTATGTGACGCACTCTTGAGTTCTTTCCTACATGAAGCCAAGAAGCCACACTTGGCAGGGTTTCTCAGGGACTCAACCGAGACCTGTGACACGGCCGTCCTTTGGCCCTACGTTCATTTTTCCTGTATCATACTCATAATTTTTACCTAACCAACCTGTAGTAACTTTTTATATACAAGGTGAATTTTAATATAAAGTAACATTTCAAAAAAAGAATATCTTTAAGGGAGTTCATATTATAATATGAAGAACACATACAGAAACTTAGCCATATAAAATCATGAAAAATTCAATTCATGTTAAGTTGATTAGTAATTATTTGAACATAGGGAGTATGAGAAAATATCTTTGAAGATTACACTAGAGAAAAAATGCAGGAACCAGTCCATAAAGAATCTGTTGCTTTCAATAAAGTTTTAAAGAAAAATTTAGTAGATTATACTTGTTCATGGTAAACAATCTGAAAAACATAGAACAGACAGAAAAAAATTATTTTTAATCCTCCTACCTTATAATTGTGAATTTTTTGACACTTTTCTTTCTTTTATATTATTATTTAGTATGTAAATTTGCTTTTATTTTTGGTAGTTTTCTGTTTTGTTTTTTGCTTTAGTGTTGTAAAATATCTACAGAATAAGTGCTTATCACTTTTGCATTCTATTTCATTTAATCTTTCTTATTAGGATTTAATTATGCCAATTAAAATTCATAGAATATATATTTTAAAAGCTAAATATAACTCCATTTTCTAGCTATAGCATAAATTGACAGTGTCAGCTGAAAGTTCATCCAATTAGCAAATTCAGAGTCTCACCATCTGCTTCATCCTGCCCCTCATATCACTGTTTACTCTGTCATAGCACACAATTGATTTTCTTATAGCATGAGCATAGTCTAAAATTACTTTGCCACTCATTTATTAGTTATATTCTCATTTTCTATCTCAAATGAGGCTCCAAGAAATAAAAGCCTTGTTTACCTTATTCAGGAGAGCTCAGACCTGTTTTTTAGATACCAGATACCAATAAATATCTTTAATGGATTAACAGAAATTATATAATATAAAAACTAAATATTGGTAATGTAATTCAAACATGGATGTTATATAACATTAGAAGCAATAAGAATTGACAATTATTTAAATCTACAACCATTTCCTGTAAGAATTTATAGCAAAAGTATATTATAGGTTGCTTACCTCAAATATTTTATAGATAAGAAAATGATAAGAAAACACATATCTAACATCTTAAAGTAAGCAAACCTAGCCAATATAAGATATTTTGCAGTAATAATTCCTAAATGACTTACTTTTTATTTTTATAAATTTCTTCTTAATGTAAAACTAATTGATAATGTAAATGTAAACATAAATATAGGAAAGAAATCTTTATTGGGGTTATTTATCCTATTATATTTTCTGTTGAATTAGCCAATAGATGATTAGACAAAGTATAATAATTCCTTTTACTTGGAGATTCTACCAGGAAGGACAAGAAAACTTGGAAAACAACCTATTTGTTGAATGGATAACAATTAGGAAATCATTGATAGAAAAAGAATGAATTATAAAGAATTTATTGTAGAAATAACATTGATTTCCAGGTCAGTAGAATGATGGGATACACAGAAAATTATACTTTGTGATTGTTGTGAACATTTTTTATATTTGATGGAAAAAATAGAATTTTATGGGCACCAATCATTTCTCAGTCCAAAAATATAAACATATGTCTCCTATAGTCTCAGGAAAATAAATCTGGTATGATTATACATTTGTTTTTTAAAACATACCTGAACTTTTTTTTCTTACATGTTTTAAGCACTGTTATCTAACTACAGTTAAAAATCAAAATCCCATTTTAACAGGGAACTTCTGCCTCCAAAATGCTTTTGTACATCTTGATGATCAAACCTCCCCTAAAGGAAGGCTAATTATAGGCTTCAGTATGCACCTGGGTGAAAATTAACTTTTAAGCAGCCTTTAGAATAAATGTTTTTTAATTATTATCATTATGCAAAAGCTGCATAAATGCTTTTAATTGTACTTATAAAGTAACATTTGCTATAATCACTTCTAATATCCAAGAGCAACCACAAGGGTTTTTTTTTCCTTTTTTATTAAAAATAAAAATAGAACCCTCATTATTGATTCACAGGTCATTTTACTTTATGAGCACAAATGTTATAACTGAAATACATCAACTGCAAAAGTGTAACATGTGCTCAGTGACAGTTAATTAAAATTGAATTTAAAATATCTTGAAAATACGTTTAATTACATGATTAAAGGTCAATATACAAGATATTCAACTATAGTGTTGAATTTTGTGATTTGATTACCCTTTGATATTAAGCATAACATTTTTATAGAGAAGTAAGATTGAACATGCACATTTAAAAATAAGAATATGTTTCATTTATTTGAAAAATATTTGATGCTACCATATTTTATTGTCTCTTTTAAGAAATATTGCTTAAAATTGCTGCCTGTGTGTATGAGTTAGTGAATAAGTTTTTTTTCATTTTTTTACTTTTAATGGAATTTTAGTCATTTTCAGTTGTGGTAAATACACGTAAAATTGACCACATTAACTATTTTTAAGTGTACAAGTTCAGTGACATTAATTATATTGTTGTACAACCATCACCACCATCCATCTCCAGAACTTTTTCATCATCCCAAATCGAAACTCTATACCCATTAAACAACAACTACCCATCCCCCTCTTTCTCCACCCCCTGGCAACCCCTGTTCTACCTTCTGTCTCTAAGAATTTCTGCTCTAGATCCCTCATATAAGTGGAATAATACTAGATTTGTCTTTTTCACCCATGTTGTAGGATGTCTCAGAACTCCCTTTTTGAAGATGAAGAATATTCCATTGTATAGATACACCATATTTTGTTTACCCATTCATTCATCAGTGGATAATGGGTTGTTATGAATATGCTTGTTTGAGTGTCGGTGTTCAATGATTTTCATTTTCAAAGAGTCACACTAACTACTGTGTTGAGATTAGATAGTAGATGTCAATACTAGAAGCTGGAGACCAGGTAAGGGGCTAGATGAGTGATGATGGTGAGAGAAAATGGTAGTGGTGGAGGAAGTGAGAAGTTATCAAACTCTGATTGGATCTCAAAGATAATGCTGGCCTCTGGGCTGAAGCAGTGGGCATTTTTCTGTGCATTCTTTCTTTCAAGGCTAGCATCTGATACAGTGAAATTTACTTCTTTCAACTTTCTATGGGAAATCAGAAAATGATACTTCTAGAGAAACCTTGTTGTTTATCTATAGAGAGACTGACAAAAGTGCTAAGCAGTCTTTAGTCCTATCTCAACCAGCTAGAGGCCTGAAAAATTTCTCAAGGTGCCAGAAAACCTGAACAAAACACCAAAAAAAGTTTAATTTTAACCATTTGAGAATAAGTTTTGTTTCCACAAAACTTTTGCTAAAAGACAAAATGCACTGTCGTAAGGGTATATTTTTATTCAAACTTAGCCAGAAATTAAAAACAAAACAAAACAAACAAACAAACAAACAAACAAACCATGTGCAAACAAACCAAAAACACCTTTAAAGTAGCAGCTTGAGCTACAATTGATGAAGGGGTGGGGAAGACAGGTAAGAGGCTATAATAATATGGAGTGAGGTAGCAGCTGTTTCAACTTTTGTTCTTTTGTTTTTCTTTCGATTTATTTCCCTCTCCAGCTACTTTTTATAAGAAATGTGCAGAAGACGGAGATGTGGTATTTTAAAAACACTGTCTCCAATTTTTATTTTTGAATAGAAAAAGTAATATTCCAGACAATTACTTAAAATTTAGCCTCAATGATTAGATTAACTGTGATGCTTCTTTTTAATATCATATGTAATCACAACTCTAGTATCTGTCAGAAAGTTTTAATGTTAATTTATTAAATCTTGACTGTTTAATTATGTTCATAAAGTTTAAATATGTTATTGACTATATTATGTGCAAAACTGTAGGCTGCCAGGATCATAACTGTTACACTAAATGATTTGGAGGTAGAAGCTAAGATCTTTGATCTGTGATTATATTTTTCCTCTACTGCTTATGATTATTTCCCATCCCCTGGAATGGGGACTTCATTAGTAAAGATATAGTAAGTTCTGCTTTGATAAGGGGAAGATTTATGTGAAAAATTCATTTTCCTTGTGGTCTAGTCTACTTTGAGTAGTTTCATCCTCTTGAAGACTGCTTAAACCAATTCATGTAGAGATATGTAGAAGAGAATTACTAAACACCAAGTAACCCAAAGTAAACTGATAGGTAACCCAATCTTTGAAGATATCATAAGGCATTAATTCACAGATCTATGCATTTCTCAAAAGAAATGTTTCTGGTATATTTTATATACCAGCCAGTAATGGTATATTTTCTATTTTTAAACTTTCTGTGGTGTTTTTTTAAATGTATGAGTAGTATGCTCTACAAAAGTGATAGAGTGAAAAAATGGAGAGCAAATGCATTCTAAGATATAATAGAGAAATGGCCTGAGAGGAGACTGATCATTTGAACCAGGATATTGAATACAACCAGGGAAGATAATTTTAACAGGAAAATACAAGTTGTGGTAATTCCATTCCTTTATATCTGATGTAGTCCAAAGAATAAAAGAACAAAAGCAGAAAATGTTAGTATTCTTTTCATATGTGTTTTTAATTAATTTCAATTAATTCAATTTAATTAATTCAATTAATTCAATCAATGATTTGTTTTATTGTTATGAATTATGTTGGCTTCTAAATAAGTAAACTATCTAAAAAGCAGAGGCTGCATTATTACATTTTCTTCTCTCATCTACTGTTTGCCCACAGCTGACATTTAGTTCCTTTAACAAATTTATCAATGAATGGAGTAGGAAAATTTGAATGTTAAGTGGCAGTATCTTAGTACTGTTTCCCAGTTATATGGCTGATAATAACATTTAACTTATTCCTTAAACTACAAAACTGCTTCTTGACCAATCTCATATTACTTTAATGATGATATCATGTATATACATACCTCATTTAAATTAGAGATAAGGCGTATTTGTCTTTCTCTATTGAAAACGTGGATTTGTGAATGCTAATATCATCATAATCTTTAATTTTCATAAAAATCGTAGTTGTTGAAAATACACATACAAGAATTTTAAAATTCGAGAATGTAAGTGCATTTTATTTATAAGATGAGGATACTGCCACTTTGGGGGAATACAGTCTAATGAAGCATATTTAGGATGGCATATTATGTTATGACAAATATGATTCCATGCTATTTTACTGAATGGGTATTAGTGAATTAAAGTTTGTTGTCTTCCCATGAGATATTTTAATATTTTACATTTGGGATGATAATAACGTTTTTAAAGGAGTGCTTTTGTTATTTCTTAAATAGTCGTTCACATAAACTCTCACAGAATGCATATAGACCTACTTTTACCAAGGATATTATGTCATATATATATATATCTAAGAACTTTAATGAGGATATTTTGATATATGTATATCTATCTATCTAGAGAGATAGATTTATGTCAGAGAATTGGAAAGTCTCTAGAAATTAACCAATCTAAACAACCCCAATTTAAATATGAAGAAACTAAGAATTTCTTTTAAATATATAATATGTATTTAATTTTTGTCAGTTATATCCTTGTCAAAATATATATGCATATTCACATATACACTCATATACACATGCATACAGCCTTGGAGAAGACATAAGAATTTAAAAGTGTAAAAATAAAGCAAAAATATCTTTACACTTTACATCTCAAAGTTCCAATTCACTCTCTTTTTATCATCACATATAATCCATTGAAAAATATATATTTCAATATATATTTTCATATATAAATGTGATTTATTCATTTATGACTGTTAAAATTCCAGAATGATATACAATGTATATATTATGAATAAGTAAGGTACATGGCTAATTACAACTATTTAACTTTTAATATAGGTAGAATTTTCATAAGAAATTGATCTCTTAGCATAAGATACTTGATACTTCTCAGTAACATATTGAACAGTAAGAAAAAAGTTAAATTGCTGTCAAAATAATATATAAAATTTGAGTGATTAAATGTTTCAACTTTTAAAAATATTTACCTTAGAATTCAGATATTTTAAATTGTCCTAAGCAAATTGTATTATGAAATATTTAATGAAGTAAGAAGATTTCATTCAAGGATCAATCCCTTGCAAACATATTGGATGCTATTTTTCATTAGTCATATTATAATTTCTACTTTTCATTTGTCTGAAGTTTATTACTCTAAATTTAGCTAGGTACTACCATTTTATATTTTTACTCAGAAAAAATACTGTTATTTGTGAATTTCTGAAACACAATAGGCAACCATCATTCATCAAGTTTGATTTGGTGAGTCCATATACTACTTTTCTGTATATGAGATAAGATCACTTATTTTTTCTTACAATATAAATGGAATCATTGCCGATTTCCTACGCATATAAGAATTGAATTTCTTCAGGTAAATCTTATGTTTCTTTTGTGCCCACAAAGACATCTGGATACTCACTAGAAGTGTAAAAATTCCAACTAGAAGAAAAAAGATATAATCATTCATTCTCTTATTTTTATCATGAATACAGCAAGTTATATTAGAAACAACTATCATATATAGCTCTTAAAATATTTATCAAATGCTGCATAGTTCTCTATCAATTTTCTTTACTCACATTTATCTTCTAGCATAATATACATTCAATCAATCAATGGTTATATAGACATAAAAAGTACATAGAGATTAAAATAAATCTATATTTTTTATGTCTCACTGCCACAAAATACTCCCAAATAAGGAGTTTAAAAAATCTCTTTGAATTTTTAAATAATAGTTTTCCATATGCTTATAAAATACCTCTAAATATACATATACACACATATGACAAACCACATTAATTGTAATCCAGATTTTTGTGCAGTTGAACAAAGAATGGATGAAATAGACAGAACATATATCCCTTCTAATACATGCATTTCATAGCAATTTGACTTTTTCCTCTGTGTTAAAATGACCAGCTTTCAATATTACTCATACTCCCAGCCTTCCCTTCACAGGCACATATGGATGCTTGAAGACATAGTATGTACAGGTCTGTGAGCATGTACAAGAGAGTTTCAAGTGAAGTGTATTAATATTATTGCTTCTTTTTAACAAAACTTTGTTTCTCAATAAATATATTTGCATTTTCTAGCTTGGGTTAAGCCACAGCTACACAGAGATGCATATTAAATAAAGTTTCAATATATTTTAATACTGCTAAAAAGTTCAAAATAAAAATAAAAGCATTCCCTTACAAATATGACTAATTTTAATACTATAGCAACTTGTCCTCAAACACCACATATCTTAAAGGTGTATTTACTTCAATTAATTATGAGTAAACCTAAGTCTTACCTGGCAGTGTTTGCGTCATGACTGTGAAACTAATCCATGATCCAATCTGTTAGATTGAAACATAACAAGTATTTACTTGTTCACTAATGGCATTCAATAGGCAATTAAAAAAACTTAAAACACAGTAGAAAAATTATAAGTAGAAATACATATCCCAAAGATAATCATTTCATTGTTAAATATGATAAAGCCATTAAATAATCCCATAAAACAGTGTCATATTCATAAGAAAATGAAAGATAATGTTCTAAAAATGTTGATTAAAAAATAAAACCCAGAAACTTCTCAGGTTATTTTATATGACAATTGTAAAATTTTCTTTAAATATAGATTAATATATGTACAAATATTCTTTATTCTGCAGAGAAAATTATGGTTGAATAATTCCAATTTTCTATGCCCATAGCAAATTGAAATCTATATAATCATCTATATTTATGTCTATTCTATGCCTGTATCTATGGTAAAACCTGTATGTATAATGATATCATATATGATAACACTTATAACATATATTAACCTATAATACATGTAAATACATAAACACATGTATTTAGTATATCATCAAATAAAGTTCAGTTACTTGCATATGTAAATAACATACCTCATAGGTGTAGTTAGGACAGGAAACCAGGAAAAACATCCATGTAAAGGGGTTATAATTTGGAGTTGGGAAACAGGCATTATTTCCTTTTAAAAAGGAGTAAAATGTCAATGATGTTCCATATTGCAAATCTGATCACATGTTGTATAGGTCTAAGTTCCCTAGAACAACTATATACCATGTGAAATGTCATCATATATTTATAAAAACTATTTTCACAAATTACTTCAGAAGGCACCCATTTTCAAATGGTACGACCTTTTGACTCAAATAGAATACCTATGGTTTTCTGGCCATGTCTACAGCTATGTTGCTGTGAAATTAACCACAAAAATCAGTTCTTTAAGTTTTTAAATAAAGTTATATATAAACATTACTTTGTATATTTGTATACTTTGTAATAGTTGCAGCAATATTGCATACTGAGATTCATAAATGCATTTTAACAATTGCATGCCTCTTCCTATTCATTAGTGTCAAAGAAGATATTGTTGGTTGAGATTTTTAAATATCTTAAAACCCTCTATTAAATTAGTGAAAATCCAAAGTGAGTTTTATAAGGATGTCATTTAAATCAGAAAAATGCGAAAATCTCTCATAAGAGGATTACAATGAATATCAGTGTAGTTAATATTCAGAAATGCCACATAAATTATTTCTGCTCAGTAATCAGGGTTGTCATTTACAGCTCTCATTATATTTAGCATATTGTATTTTGATTTTTGTTAGTTGCTTTTTGCCTCTCGAATTTTGTTCAAGAAACATTTGGGTAACAAATTTCCAATGGTTTCAAGTTGAACTTTGAGCTGTGATATTTTAAAATAAATATGAATTATAAAATTACTATTCTCCATAGCAAGATTTAATCAGATATCACATTAACTAATCTTTCAGTTATAATACTAAAGTCATAATGAAATGTCAGTATGTTGTTTTCAAAATTGTGACTACTGTTGAATTGTTAAAGTAAAAAATATATTAGACACTATGCAGATTTCATGCACTGCTCATTTCAAGATAAAGACATATATGTATGCCATTGAAGTAGTACAGATTCTCTTGGTAACATTTATGTAAACGCCTTTACGTAACTTCCATTTATTTATCAATAGAAAGATAATTGAGGAACCTACCCACATTATAGGAACTGAATTTCAGAGGCAGAATTTGCACACAAGATAATCTAGGTTAAAGGCAGTTTATGACTGATAAGCCACTGGAGGTAGTGGAATGATCAGTGTCCACAAATATTCATTTCTTCCAGATGTCATTTGTAGATTAAATAACCAATATGTTTTATGACACAGAAAAACATTATATAGGTATTTTCTAAAGTGTATATAATTGCTATTAATTATAATAATATATGTTTATAAGTTACTAATTTAATATTTACATTTCTGTGATATGTTTTCTCAACCCATAGTTACTATTTATAATAGAGCTTCAGTAAAGTTAAAGTTGAAGGTTTTTTTGTTTGTTTGTTTGTTTTTTTAACATTACAATGCTGCACCACCCATATTCTTCTTCAGGCATAAAGGATTTATCCAAAAAAAAATATTCTGGGAAGTGTTTCATATGCTTCACCAGACTGCCAGAAATGTGCAAGACAAGAAAATGTGAAGAAATTCAGACAGATGTTAAAACAAACTTGAAGAGACAAACAGACCTTTACTACTTAGTTATCTGTTTTTTCATATTTTTAAATGAGATTTCGTGTGTGTGTGTGTACACAGATACTTCATTTTAGAGAAACCATTATTAGGGAATATAATTTAATTCAAATATTTGGAAAATTTAAGCATACAAAGACAAGAAGTAGAGAATAGTAATCTCAAATGTTTCCAACAATTGCTTTAAAAATAGTAATTAATAGAATTCACTCTAGAGAAGATTAAAAAAGAGACTAACCTGTGTGATTGGGATGAGCCAACACAACATTGATGAAATGGTTTCCAGCTTCACAAATCTGCAAAATATTTCAACCTTTTCAGTGTGATATACATGTGCCTCATTAAAAATACATTTTATAGATACACAAATATCCATGTAATATATTAATTCCAAAGATCCCCAAATATATATTATTACTCTAATTGTGGGAAGAGGAAATTTTGTATTATAATAATAAAAGAAGCTATTGTGGATAGATATAGAATCATAGGAATGGGTCACCTTGATTTAGAGATTTTGAAGATATTTTTGACCCTTTTAGACAGCTATAATCAAATTCCCTTGTTAATCAGATCCTGCTGATTATCTGCTTTGTACTTGATACAATAAATAAATTTTTATGGTGTGAAGAGGCAAGTTATATCACTGAAGATAGATTTGGCATAGGTTTACATATTCTAAATTTATTAACACAGTAGCAACCCTTCTATTGCAAGGGTAGTATGGTTCCCAGCTGGTTTTAGCTTAGTTTAGAAAATCTGTTGTAAGCAGTACTGCCCCACAAAGACACTTACTGCTTGTCTGTCACCTGACCCCTTGATCATGTTTAGTAGGCATTATGACCCTCTAAGAAGCTCAAGTGTTAATGTCTCCTGGGCTAATAGGGTTTGAATTTGCAGCGTGTATCCTCTGAAGTTAAAACCCTTTCCTTTGTCTGTCATACATACTTTACGTGATTTAACATAAAATGTATATTCAATATATAAATAACATGTTATTAATAACAAGTTATGTTATCCAAAATATTGTTTAGAATCATTCCACTTTTCACCAAATGATAAACTGTATCCCATAAATTGAGCACTCTTAACTCAATGGCTTTAGTGCTATAAATCTCTTAAAATATATCTGATTTTGCTCTTTTTCTTTTCAACAATTTCTGAATTCCTTTCTTCGTATATAATTATAGTTCTGTAAACTTTTAATTTCTAGGTGGTTCTGACATTGAATAACTGGCATATATTTCTACACCGTAAATTTTATGGAAGAAATAGATTGAAAGAGAAAACAAAACTCCATTTGTCGTTACCTAAAACTGTTATACAAAAAGTCATTTGGAATAATCAACTTCAGTAGGTTGATTCTCTCAGAAGATAATATTAGCACATACACCAAATAAATTAAAATAACATTTGAAGTGCCAGAAAAATCATATGATTGTTAGCATTCGTATTTTTGCACAAATTAATTGTAGAAGAGGCTTCTAATTTCTAAAGTTACCATTAGAAAGAGAAGATTAAATTTTCAGAATTTTCAGATCATTATTTTCAGTTGAAATTATTTACATGAGTAAATGTGATTAAGAGTAGGTCTTTTGCTGGATGGCCCTGTGTTTGAATCCTGAGTCTTTCACTTACTCATTGCTATTGATTAAATGATTTAAATTTTGAAACTTTCCTTCTTCACCTAAATGCAAATTTTAATTCCTGTTTCATAGAGATTTTACAGTGATTAAATGAAATCAAGTACCTGACATATTAATTGCTCAATTAAATTATTCTGATAATTTTAGTTACCAATGTAATCAATTAAAACTTCTTTAGAGAATTGCTCTGCATTGATCTCACTTCTCTAAGTTTCTGTATTGCATATTGTCAGCACCACAAAACACATAATTTGTTATAATGTTTTATTTGTGTAGGTTTCAGTTAGACCACTAGAGTAGTCTTACCATAATTTATCATTAGGTGTTCTTTATCCCACTCCCCCCCCAAAAAAACATAATGTGTACTAAAATAAGAAATATGAGAGAAGAGGATAAAAAAGTGATAAATGAATAAGCCATATTTTTCATTTTGCTACCTACTGATGAAATGCTTACCTATGTATGTTCTAGGGGCAAAAAAGCACTGACTCTGTCTATATGCTTGGAAGTGCTTAGTTTATCATTAACCTAGCAACTTCCTAATGAATTTTAAAGAGAAATTGTGACAATCTGTAATTTTTACCTTAAGCACTGGCTTTCAAATTCTAGGTAATAAGTGAGTTCAATACAGGTTGCAGTACTAGTTGATCTAGATAAAAGTGGTTGATTTAATTTCCTCTTGGGTCAGAGCTTACTAACATTAGAAAATTCTGTCAGTGCTATAAAACTCAATATGTGGTTTTATCACTGATTTAAATTCCAGGGACACATTAAATTTGAAACATTGGAATATTTCTTAGCATGATTACATACTTCTCCTGGATTGATTCTTACCCAAATTAGATGTCTTCATTTAGTATATTGTATATTAACACAACAATTTCATAAATAGCATTTGGGGAAGTTGCTGACATTACTTTTGACTTTATATTACTTAAATTATAAATTATCTTAGATAATAAAATGTGTCGATACTGTCTACTATGAACTATGTATGGCCCCTATGTAACACATATGACAAAAACAATTGTAGATGATAAATATACAGAAACATAAAAAAATAAGGAGACAATGTCCAGATATATTGAGAGAGAAATAATACCCAAACATTATATCCAAAACAAGCATGATTTTCCTCATTATAATAGTGGAGCAAGTAAATTTGAAAATATTTCTATTGGGTTGCTCATATATGAACTGATCATTTGCAACAATCTTACTTTTTTCAAAAAGTAATCTAATTAAAAATAAGTTTGTATTTTTTAAAACAACTCACAGAGAGATGCAACCCACAGATATTACCAGAATTGCCTGAGTTGTAAAGAACAAGATGGCCTAGATTTTAAAATCATTGTACAAAAATGTGAGTATACGTAACATTACTGAACTGTAAACTAAAAATGGTTAAGACGGTAAATGTTCTGCTATTTTTTAACTACAATTAAAAGTAAGAGTAGTCACTAGGTAAGGTATTTAAAGTGAGAAAGAACTTTAGAGTGGTAAATAATAAAAATTCAAATGGACTTAAATCTGGATTCATATGGTGGCTTAAAGCAAGTGAAAAATATTTATGCTTTATTTTATATAAACTTTATTGAGTAATTTGACTACTTGTTGCTTCTCAATAGCATTCATTTGAAAAATAGCAGAGTGTTGATTCAATATTCTACTTTCCCTCAGCATTATCATTATATGGATAAATATGAAATATGAAATTTTAGCTAATTAAAAATTAGTTTTTTATATCGAAAAATCATCTTTTAAAATGTTTTGGTTCAGAACATAATCAAAACATTTTTCCTTTTTCAGCATCTTCTGTACTCTCAGTTCTTTGAGGTTTCAATTTTATCTTTAATCAGTACAACTAAATATTTAATAATGTACAGTGTGGGGAATGTCAAATTTTAATAAACCACAATGGACTTTGGTTAATATATTAGAAGTTATATATTATGCATCACATCATATTCTACAGATTTTTCTGAAAACATGCCCAATTAAATCCTGCTGTATCCAGACTGAAAGACATGATTGGAACAGAAAATAGAAAATTTCAGCAGTAAGATTCTTTTTGTTTACTACTAGGTACAGTAGTCGCCCCTTATCTTCAGTTTCACTTTTTGCAGTTTCAGTTACCCATAGTCATTTGTGGTCTAAATATATTAAATTGAAAATTCTGGAAATTCACAATTCATAAACTTTAAATTGCCCACCATTCTGAGTAGCATGATGAAATCTTAGGCCATTTCACTGTGTTTGGACATTTTCTTAATATGTTTATAAATTAAACTTTGTTATAGGAATGCAGGTTAAGGAAAAAACATAGCATATGTAATGTTCATACTATCCAAGCTTTCAGGCAATCACTGAAGGTCTTCGAGTGTATCTCCCACAGAAAAGGGGAAACAATGGTATTGTGCCTCATTCAGTAACATGTTGGCATTGTAGCAAAGATTCCAGTGACCGATGACCAAAACAAAGGATTGAAGGAGACGAACTTGCAGGGATATATAATTTATATATTGTTCTTTCTTAAAAGTTTCATCATATTAAACATTCTCTACTTTAAAAGTTTAATAAGTGTCAAATAAGTGACAAAAAGTGAAATAAGTGAAATAAGTGTCAAATAAAGTGAATAAGTGAAATAAGTGAAAATAAGTGTCAAAAAAAACCCAAAACCCTAATACAGAATTTGTAGTCATCAAGTGGTTAGGCTGTCATATTGTCAAAGTAAAATCCTCTTCGTTTCCACAGTAAAAGCAAGTCATCTTTGTTCAATGATTTTATAATATTTTTAGAGGAATGAACATAATAGTCATCTTATTTCTGCATATCTATTATTCCCTTCAGTTTTATATAAATTATTATTAATTATTGGCAGCTCTAATACCTAATATTGTTATCATTTAAGCAATGTGATAGTCATTTTACTAATTCATTTGAAATGCAGAAATCTGCCAAAATATGTCTAACACTCATAAGCTTGTTTGAGTTGCAGCTATTTTTATTTTCTCTAGTCATAGTGATGGTAATAACAATAATTACAATTTTGTTTTATTTATTTTAATATTTCAAGAATAAGGAAACTTCAGGTTAAATATATGATTATAGGAAGTTTCACCTGTAATACATACCAACTATTCTGATCTTGGGAGGTTAACTTATACCTTAAGGGATAAATCATATCACATAGGCTGAAATACTATTTGATATAATAAACCAATATTACACTGTTTCAGCATTCATTGTCTTATAATTTATATTACTATGATCATAAAATTATAGAACTACATGCATTTATTAAGATATATTGTTCCTAGATATGGTAAAGTTCCTAGATAAGATATGATATATTGTTCCCAGAATCCTCTCCACTAATTACTGTTCTATGCACAAGGTCCTTTTCAGCTAATTGTTACAAGAGAAGGTGTGACTTCTTGATAAGAGCCTAATTTATTACTTCCCCAAGATTTTCCATTTTGATAATAAAAATACAAACTTAACCTGAATGACTGAATAACTAATGGTGAGAATGAAGGTACAGAGGTAAAACCAGGAAGAAAAATTATTTTCAGCACTCTGCCAACCATGTCTTATGAGTTATTATCTATTCCTCCATTTCCTACATTATTAAAGACAGTAAGAAAAGCAAGAAAAAAATTCCTTTTCTCATGAAACTCTCAATGTACAAAAAATTGAAAAATCATAATTGCTTCTGGGGAGCACAACTAAAGTTGAGAGTCAATGAAGGAAATAGGATTGTTAATTATATTAAATATATAGTGTTTCGCAATGGTGAGTTTGGTGTTCTGTGGATAAGTTGGGTTCAGAGGATAAAGGGGGTCATAGAACTATGAAGAGGCTGGATTATAGTGTATCTCCACAGTACTTACAGCAGAAAAACCAAGTTACATCCAGATGTTATGGAGGAAGATATTCTGAAGTCTTTATAAATTTGCATATATTTGATTCTACTTGTTTGATTTTTTTCCTTGTAGATTTTGTGATACCAGGATATATTCAAGGAAGGAAAGTTACGTTGAAAGTCAGAAAGAATTTATAAAAAAAAAAAGAAGTGATAGAATACTTCTTATAATATAGTGTAAACATTGCAAAACCTACCAAAATCAAAGATTTTACACAAAGAATCATTACCTAATTTTAGAAAATATACATTGTAAAGTGTCTTGTTTTATTTGCAATATACTTTGGTTAGTATATTAGGGAACACGATAGTAATAGAAATAAAACAAAGGGAGCAGAAGAGAGTATTACAATTATTGATGGTTAGTCCACAAAAGGGATGATTCACACAATAATAATTAAGAATTAGCTGTAATTGTATTCAACTAAGTTCTAACATATTATCTTCTTACCAAATGGTAATCTGGCTCTACATAACAACAGAAATGAAAACAACTTTAAATGAATATTTTTTTCTTCTGTGTTGAAGCAGTGTGTAGATCAGTAAATGAAAACAGAAGTTTCTCAAACATAACATTTTATTAGTAAAAGAAAATTAGCACTTGCAAATATGATATGCAACTTTCTGGTTGAATTTTATACAAGATTTCTTTTTACACCTTTATTGTGGTATGATTCCTGTACAGTAAACTACACGTTGAAACCACCACCACAATCAAGATAGCTAACATTTCAATCACTCCCCAAGAGGTGCAAACAAGATTGATCCATGAATTTTCCCTTTGTTCCTTCTATATAATAATTGATTCTACATAATGTTATGTATGCTAGGCATCTTCAATTTAAGTGATTATATATAAACTCAGTCAACTCATTATTTGTTATATTCTGTATTAGAATCAATTTCTTAAAATTTATCTTGCTATCATATTTTACTTCTGAAAGTTGAATGTCTTGCCTGCATTGATTATTATTGAGAAGCCACAGAACTAGCAGGCCTTCCTTTTTAATTTGTCATCACAATTTGTGATTTTAACAGTCATGGTGGACCTTCAGTCTCATTTCTAAATTTCAATTTGCAGTGGAACAAAATTGCATTCAAAATTTGACTTTCAAATAATATTTTTTCCATATATTTAGTACTATCTATAATTAAAAGCACAGGTTTTTTTTTTATCTTAATTTTGGTCTATGATTAAAACGTACTGCTTCTTATGTGCTTGGACTTGTGGAATTAAAGTTATTACATTTACTTACTCTGTCAGTACTGGACATAGTCTATGCAAAGTACTAACCGGTATTTGTATAGTTTGGCATGTTGGCCCCTACAGACAGCAATTGTGATAAAAGATTCCTATTTGCCTAGTTCTTTTTATTATTATTTAATAAACATTTTCCAATGGGTGATGTATAAAATATCATTGATTAATAAAGACATGTATGAGGAGGAGGCCCTAGTAGCTTGATAAAAAGAGCAGTTTTTAAAAGTCTTCAGAGGAAAGTATATATAGCAAACTACTAGAATTTCAATTATTTCCAATTATGACTCTTTTCATTTTTTAAGAAAAATATTATAGCTATGATGGCATATAATGATTTAAAAAGCTACAAATTTTAAGAAAATTATTGTTTTATACTAGAGCCATAGATTTACAACTATATCACATTTGAGAAAAGGAGGAAAGCAAGACTGTTATATAAAATGGAAGTTGTGTAAATATTTTCAAGTGTCATTGTAAATATTATATATTATGCAAATATTGTGTTATGTAAATTTCTTTCACTAATGAGTTAATTGAGTTTGCACATAATCACCTAAATGACAGTCAACAAGTTGCAAAAAAAAAAAAAGTAGGATATAATATAGGAAAGAAGGAAAATGTGAGAAACAATTAGGCATTAATCTAAAAATGTATCTGAATAAGTAGCAAGTATGTGTTTATTATTTTTTAATCCATTAGTTCATTCTTCCATTTGCTCAAATTTACTGAACAGTTAATATACAGAAAACATTAGGCTTGGAACAATATAGATTAGCAATGAAGGCGTCAAAATAAATAAATTGTACGATTGCTGTCTATGAACAGTATACACACATGGAAAATTAAAAGGTGGTGATATATTTATGACATATTTGCTTAAAAATTCTAAACAAAATAATTTGTGTCATTAAAGCAAGTAGGAAGCCCCTACTTTGTAGGATACTAGGTGTAAAAAAGATAAAAGCATAACCTGCCCCTCTCACAGCCAACACAGTAGTGGATGTTATTAACCAAATTATTAATTATGTATATATGTACATGCATACAGGTTCATACAAGAGCTTTTCATAAAGTGTAGTGTTATAATTTGTGCCTTGTACAAAATGGTGGGGTATAAGTTGTTCAATACAAACTTTACAAAGGATCTGGACATGTGCATGAATCATGAGAGTTTATCAGTGTACCACAGGCAGGAATAGCGCAGTTAATCTTTCAAGGGTAGGAATGAGGAAAAACAAGAATAAGGAATGAAAGCATGCAATTATGTGGTATATGAAGCCAAATATCTATCTAATAAAATAATGCATTTCAGAAATAATAAATAGTCTGTTGTACTCAGATTGATTTATATCAGATTCAAACAATATGTATGTAAAGTTAAATGGAATGAGCTAAAGACCTGAACTGAGAACAATTAGTAAAGAGCCCCATTTCATTAAAAAAAAATGGACTTTGTTTTCATCCAGAATTACTCAACATTACACCAAAGTGGTTTTTGGATGATCATCAGGTAGACTTGTAAAACTTTTTATTCTTAGAAGTCCATAAGTTGGTAAATGTGCAGATAATAAGAATTACTGAGTTTAATTTTTTCAAAATTTACTCTATTTCAAATAATTCTAATCATCATTTATAGATGAATAGAACATTTTGGTTAAAAGATTTAGAGAACTAATGACTTGATTATAGGAAGTTATTTGATTTATTTCATTTAATACCATTATGTATATGATATAAAATAAATTTTCTACATGACAAATCCTCAAATATAATCTGTTTGAATTCTGAATAATGCTACAGTTAGAGTATGAATAGCCAATAATATAAATACGTACCAGAAAGTTGATAGTAGATACTATGACTTGCCTGTTTCCAAATGCTACAAAGCAGAAAAAGAAAATGTTAGGTAAACACTCAGTTTTTGGATTGCATACTACAGATGTAATTCAGGCAAGGCTTACTGACTATCACTACCCTCTAATCAAAAGTACTATGTGATATATAATTAACCTTTTGGGATGATACTTTTGCAGTCTAAAGAGATGGTAATATTTTTGCTTTCCACATAATATTTTTCTTCTAGTAAACTAATGATATTTAGGATATAAATGGAATCTATTATTAATTTGTATTATTAAACTCTTTGATGGCCTATTAATCTATCTCATTGTCACTTTAAAAAGCACATTAGTATGACCTAACATAATGACAATCAATATCTCTTTTAATGTTCAACAGTAAAAAGAAAAATGCTAATAAGTAATTTTTATTTTTGCATTGATGTTTTACAGCAGGCAATATGTTAGTGTTTTATAATTTTTCTTCATAAAAACAAATATATGAAGTAAGTATCATTGTTCTCACCTTACAGTAAAGAAAAATATAGTTTAGGTAGTTTGCCACATCATATAAATAATACTGGACAAAATGGAATTTGAAACCGGGTTCTAAATTCACCTTGTTCATGGTGGAGAAGTTGGTATATACAAAACTAATGAAAAATAGAATTATCTAACAAGCTCATTATCTGTATTAACAGTTGAATTTCTTCTAGTTTTATGTGTGTGTACATGTAAATTGTATTTATTTATATAAACACATCTACAAATAAAAATTAATGTAATGCCTCACTTTGAATCTTGGATTTTTTTATGTAGGCACGTATTCAAGGAGTTTTCATAATTCATTGAACATTTATTGTCAAAGGTATGATAGAATCTGCTTCATAATAATGCACAATGTGGTTAGCTCTTAAAACATTAACTTATTCAATTGCTGCATAGTTAGGGTCACTTTAATTTTATGTGTAGTAGACAGTACTGCTTCAAACATCTTTCTGTATTAATCTTTTACTGAAGTCCTATTTCCATGAGTTAGAAACTCTAAAGTATAATTTAGTTAAAAGTTATATAAGTATGAATACATGGATATATGTATGAAGTACATATTAAAAACATATACATGTGTTAGAAGTTTTGTTTTTATAAAGTGCATGTATATAATTATAAAATAAAATACATTAATGAAGAAATTTGGGAAAGAGATAAAGGTTCAAAGGGAAAATAAACTGCATGAAAAATCCCACCATCCATGAAAAACTAGTTAATATTCAGATTTTCCCCTTTGGAAATATACATATTTGTTATATACTTTTTACAATATTTGATAGAATAATTTTCTAATCACCTATTTCCTTAATATTATGTTATACATATTTTGCCATATAATTAAACATTTTTCACCAGCTAAATCATAATAATTAAATGATATCTATCCCTATCTACCATAATTTTTTTTTAATTTGTATCTGCTAAACTTTATTCATTCAACACTAGTTATTAGAAATTTATAAGACAGGCTGTGTACTTGTGATAAGTTAATTATAAACAGAACCAAATGCAGTCCTTACCTTAATAGAAATTACTTTCCGATAAGGAAACAAATACTCATCATATGCTAACAAATGGAAGTTTGCAGCTTTAATAAGTGTTACTAGGAAGAATCTATGCAATATTTAATATAAAAGCTAAAAAGAAGGATTTGTTGTAATCAGGGAAATCAGAGAGGACTCTGAGCACATGACTGAGCTTTGACCTAAAAAAAGAATAGATATTAACACAAAGAAGAGAGGGATTCAGAACATTTCATGCATCAGAACTGTGAAGGTATGCCTAGTTTTCATTTTTTAATGAAAAAAATTATGTGGTAAAAGCAGGTACTGGGCCACAGTATAACTTTATAATATTTTTATGTTTATTTCCAGAAAAAACCCAAAGTTACAGATAATATAATTTGAAACAAACTTTCTAGAAAAAAATTAGCCACCATTAGAATTTTCTATAGTATTTTTATAATTTGTATATTCTACATTTAAATAGGCAAAAAATAGGACATTTTTCCTTGACCATTTTTGATATTAAACATTTGTGTATTAAGTTTTCTGAAAACATGCATTCTGGTTTGTGGTTAATGGAATATTTCTGCTATTGGGCAGTTCAATTGTGATAATGTATTTTTCTTAATTACCTTTAAACATTGTTCAAGAAGTATGAAAAATGACCTCCCTAATGGTATATGTGTCCGAAATACATACCAGTAAGGTTTTTTCTTTTGTATTTAGAGTGTGTATGTATCTGTGCAAATGTTATTTATTTTATGCAGTCAAATCTTTTGAGAGTAGGGTTTTAGAAAAGGTGAAGCTATTCGTACAGAGGATACAGAAAGAAGTGAAAAAAAAAAAAAAAAGACCAGTTGATGTAAAAGACATAGAACAACAGTTTAAATTATGACAACATAAAAAAGAACAGAAAATTAGTAGCCATAGTTATAATAAAGAAAAATATCCTGAATTAAAGATGAGTATGTAAATCAAAATAATATATATACATAAAGTGAAAGGACATAAAAATAATGATGAAAGAATTAAACACACATGAAAAATAAAACCTCTGTTTATTTCTTCTGATTGTGAAGGTAAAATGGAGAAAGATTACATTGTAAGCATGCAGGTTTTAAAGATAATTTTCAAGGGAAAAGATGTAAAAGTTGGCTCAGCTATTCTGTAGCTCTACGTATCTGAACTTAATGAAGCACCCAATTGGAGTACAATGTTTTAATATAAAGGAATTTCTAGCTTGTTTAATTAGTATGTTTGTTTCATTTCCTTAAATATGATTGACTAATAAGATTACAACTACTTAACTGAAAAAGTTTAATTTGTACTCTTTTGTCACTTTGTCACAGTCTTCTTAATTTTTTTTAAATTTCAGATTCAATAGTTATTTAGGGAATAGGTTTTTAAGTATCTAGTTTCAAACTTTGTGTTTAAAATTTTTGATACTGTGTTTTAAGGTTTAATTCATCTCATCTAAAGATAGTGTAGTTTGTACTATTTCTACTTTGTAGGGACAGCATTGAATTTTTACAATCTAATATATGATCCATTTTTAAAATATTTAATCTATAAATTAAAATCAAAGAGTTATAAAAGGGGAAAATCAATCTTTAAAAATCTTAGGCAGAGTTAATGAATGCAAGGAAAGTTTTTTTTGTAGTGTTACTACAGGAAAGTAAAATTCTTAAGAAAATATTAAACCTAACGAATGTCATAATCTTCTAACAAATTAGATTTGTTGGATTCGATTATTTTCCTGCTATGTGGACTAATTAAGTTGGTATGGACTGAATGGTGTCCCCCAACATTCAGATGTTAAAGCCATAACCTTCAGTATGATGATGTTTAGAGATGGGGCTTTTGGGGTAAAGTAATTAAGTTTAGGGATTAGTGCCCATATGAGAAGTAATGCCAGAGAGCTCGCTCGTGCTCTCCATCTCCCTCTCCCTCCTCGATCTGTGTCTCTACCGTATGAACGCACCAGGGAACCCAATCTGCCAGCACCTTGATCTTAGACTCCCCAGCCTCCACAGTTGTGAGAAATAAATTCCTCTTGTTTAAGCCACTCAATCTGTAGTATTTTGTTATACAGCCACGGTTGACTAAAACAACTACCAATTTAAGATACAGAAGCTTCTCCTGCTTAGATCAAAACTAAAGGTCAAATTGATGTGATTTTTTTCCTCCATAAAAATGTCTATCCAGAATCTACCTGTCTGGCTGATTGGGGATTGGCTAGCCTTTTGTTCAGATTACTGCTTTCTGTGTCCAAACTGCAGGTTCTTTTCCAGTTATTTGCTGGTTGTGAGTGAACTGAATAACAGATGTGCAGTTACCAACCACCATCAAATGTCACAGACCATGATGTGCATCCATTATTTATAGAGTGATATGTGGACTGAATAGCTAGTTGGAAAATTTGTACTTTATGCAGTTGCAATTAACATATGTGGTAACTAAAATTTACAGCATGGTCTTGGGGGCTGATATTATTTAACTAAACCATAAAAACTGAAATTCATGCATATCAGAGCCATGCAAAGCACAGAATGCCATTACATGCTATTCACTCTACTTGGAATCAGTGTTGTAATGCTCTGTGTATTTTCACAGAATTAGAGTCCTGCTTATATCATATGCATTTATCTTGCACAAAGTAAAATTAACCTTTTAGGACCTTATTTTCCTAATACATAATGGGAAATATTAACACTTACATAATAATGTTTCTCATTACAAAATAAATAGCAATTCTGTAGTCTTTGACAAATGTTTTCCAAAAATATTTTGCATATGATTAACACAATCAATCTCTATTATTTTGTGTCAGATATATGAATGTAGCATTTTTCAGAGGCTTCTCTTCTTAAACATACTATGGATCAAAAATACCACTTTTTAAAATTTTACTATTAATGTTCTAAAGTGAGTAAGTACATCTGATAAAATATTTTAAAAATCAGATGGAGTTTGTGAAATCATGGATATTATCCTCAGTATTCATAGTTAAGTTTGTTAGTATATAGAAGAGTTAAAATTTTGAACATTGCTATCATTTACTCTGATTGCTGAACTAGATTTGCTGATCTTGGAAAAGAAAGACCCTGAAAAATTTAATCCTCTGTATCAGTGCTTCAAGCGAAGATACTAATTTATTTTAATATCTTTAAGGTTTAATTATTTCATAAAATCCAAAATACAACCTGAACACATCCTTTATATCCATTTATTTCAAACTTTATAAACTAGAAATAAACCACAAAAATAACTGCTAATTAAACATGAAATTTCAACACGTAACACTAGGGCTCTACCGTGTGTGGCTTGTGGGCTGCAGTAAAAGCTGAAGAGAGAAAAGTCCACAGTATATAAAAGAAGTGGAAGTTTTTTATCAGGGTAAATATTTTCCCCACAAGATTAGAAACTGAGGATTTAAGTTTGATCCAGTGTCTATTTCACTAAATTACTTCATCTGAGTCAAGGGCCAAGACATTTGATACAGTTATAAATAGGAAACAATATGTCACATAAAAAATGCCTCTCTTTTTTTCTTTTTGAGTTATACTTAAAAGAATACATTATTTACTTATTTTTAAGTCCCTGATATTTGATTGCACATGATTATGTGATTACATAGAATGTTTCTTTTTCATCTTTACCCCTTCATTTTACTCTCCATCATTTTGGAGGTTTATAATCAACTTGTATTTTTTTTGCTAGAGTTTCTATGGAAGGAAAACAAATCAAAATATATCAATCAAATTTGGTCTTTTAAACCTACATAAAAATTTAATAGAGTATGTGTGAAAGCAGTTTAAAATTGGCATTTTTTCATTTTTTATCATTAAAACAGAATCTCTTGAAACCAGTGTATTATAACATTTGCAAACACGTTAAACCACATACTAAAGCAATAAGTGAAAGTTTTTGAGTTTAAAAGAAGATCTTTTGCATTTTTTCATTATGATAGAGTGAAAATCTTCCTGTCTTCACAGTCCTTAATGTGTGCCATGTTGTTCATCATTTCTATGTAGTTTAGAGCAGAGTTTTAATATTGGCAATTTAGGATGGGGTTAGATAAGAAGAAATTCTACATACATGGTGGTGTATACTGTGGGTGATTAATGTAGTAGGCAATCCAAGAAGTGAATCCCCAATAAAAGGCACAACTCTACAAATAAAACAAAATAAAAATTAGAGGGTATATATATACACACACACACACACACACACACACTTATTTGATATCACTAAGAAAATGCATTTCTTTGCTGGGACCTTGTTAATATAAGAAGGTATTTAGGAAATAGGTAAATATAATGATGTATTTTAGAAAGATTTTTCAAGAATATTTTTTCTATCAAGTAATAAATATAAGGGAAATAATAAAAATAATAAATAATATCTCACAAAAGGTATACCAATAGCCATTTCCAACAGTAAAGAATGAAAGAATGAATTATCTAATCATTAGTAATAATGTTGCCTGATCAATTATAAAGAAGAAATGGCCTGTTTTAATATGATCAATTTTAATAACTTCTGTCCAAAGAGAAGCTAGACTAAATGATTTTGAGGTTTCTAAGAGTTCATTACAATTACAATAGAATGTGTGCTTTGTTGAAATTTTTAGAAAACAGATTTTTGCAAAAATCCAGGAAGATTTTAGTAAAGACATAACTCCTTTTGATACTAAATTTTATATTGGAAAATAGATTAAAATAAATTTTAATTTGAATTGCAACATGTTATCTAATGTACATTTCCACTTCAATGCTTCAGAAAATTTCCCATTTTCTTGAGAGTTGTATGATGGTTAATAACTCTTGCAGTCATCAGTTTTTGGAAGAGCAAAAGCAATGTCAATACATTGATGACAATCATAAAGATAGGGTGTAGTACCATCATTTTAATCACACATGCGTATATTTATAGGAGAGTTATATACGAGATTCCTCCTCTTCAAGTGGCACTTGGTCTGAATTCAGTGCTAAGTATTTCCAAAATTGAAGGTGTCTAAAAGTATGTAGCTTGTAACATAAAGTCATGGCAAATCTTTTATGTAGGTTTTTTGGTTGAGGGCAGCTCCAATGAACTTGATCACCTAGAAAATGATATTTTAGGGGCAGAATGCTTAAGATATGCCAATAGGGTTGAACAGAAAAATCTAGGCAAGAGAAATAAACATGATTAAATTACTTTGAAGATTATCCAATGCATAAATTTCTCAATAATAATTATAATTACATAACATATTAATTCCCACCTTTATCAAATTTTTCAAAGGTGTATGTCCTGCAGAAACCTTGTGAACAAATAAGGTTTCCAAAAGGTATCTGATATAATGTAAACAATGACAGAAGCAGGCCAAGCTAGAAAGAAAATAAAACATAAACACATTAAATTTCCTTCCAAAAAATCTGGCTTGCCTTATGCATTAGATGTTTATTTTTCTATAATAGTCTGCTTATCAAAAATATTATTTCTGATGACTAATACGTAGGTATTTGTTTCAATAATTTTATTCTCAAAATTTTCCGTATTTATTTATAAATAAAAAGACTGTTACAATAGCCTCTATAAATTTACTTCTGATGTCACTCAAGATATTTTATAATACCAGTTATAAACTGTATGTTCACACCTGCCCCCTGTGTGTGTGTGTGTATATATATATATATATATATATATACACACATACATATACACATTTATATATATAATTGCAAATGTGCTTCTATCAAAATGCCTCAAGATTGAAGCAAAAAATTCACAGCTTTTAAAAGTATCCAAAACCTACTTAAAATGCATTTGACATTTTATAATATTCCAGATAACTTTTTCATTGTCTGGTTGTCCTTTAGCAAGTCCCATAAATTGAAAAAGTTTGAGGTTCATTTCCTACAGAGTCAATGCAGGTTTTGTTTAGCTTGTTTTATGTTTGATTTTTGGCTACCTAACATATTGCAATATTTTGTGTGTCTCTTTGTGTATTTGTTTTTGTTGCTGTTGTTCTTATCACCTCTTTCTTGTCATTTATGTAACTATTATTTTAAAAGTAAATGTCAAATGTGATTTATGGAAGTATATTTTCCTGTTTGTACTAAAGAAAAATGTATTTCCATTAATATGCACCAATTTTGTTATAAAGAAAGTTATAAAATTTACTAGTTAAAATCTGATGTACCCCTTCAAAAAACAAAAATTTAAACACAACGTTCATAGAAAAAGCCATTTCAGAACTCCTATCACCATCAGATTCCTCTCTTTTCACACTCTTAGAAGTGCCCAATGTAAAATAAATTTGTATGTAATTGGTTGGTGTATCTATTCATTCAAAACATTATTATTGAGTATTTTTTTGAATTAGGTAATGTGATATGCAGCAGAAATTGACTAAACTTCAAAAGACATCCATTATATAACTTAAGCTCTTCAGAGGAAAAGCACAAATGTCTATGTAAATATATAAATTTAAGGCAGTAAATTGTATAAAAGAAAAACAATGTAGGAGCGTAATTCTCATGGACGGAATAGAAATGGCTGCCCTGAATAAGAAATATTGAGCTTTATTTTAAACATGAACAAGAGATAAGGAAGAGGAGAGTAATGAGGATGGAGGGAGAGGGATGGCACATGTAAGTGCCCTTGTGGGAAAGGGGACATAGTAGTTACCAGGATATGAAAAGTAGTCATTTTGGCTGCAGTACAGAACTCACCTACAAAACAGAAACAGACTTGCAGACATAGTAAACAATCTTATGGTTATCAGGGGAAAGCTGGTGGGAAGGGATAAATTTTGGAGTTTGAGATTTGTAAATATTAACCATTATATATAAAAATAGATAAAAAATAAATTTCTTCTGTATAACACAGGGAACTATACTCAATATTGTGTAATAACTTTAATGAAAAAGAATATGGAAACGAATACATGTATATATGCCTGACTGGGATATTATGATGTACACCAGAAACTGACACACTGTAACTGACTATATTTCATTTAAAAAAAAAAAGAGTAAAGGGAAGATTAATTCAAGATGAGAAATCTGTGAGTCAAATTGTTCTCTATCTTCTAGTATCACTATGACATCAATTTTTCTTAATTCACTTAGAGTTTAGTCATTTGATCATGTTCCTATTTTTTAAACAAATCATGAACTACGTCTCAATATAGCATCTTGAATAATTATTCTTTCTCTTTAATTTTGTATACAGAAAAGGAGAGAGAGACAGATAGACAGACAGATTACTTTCACAATATGCTAAGGTAGTTATATATTCTGCTTTGATAATTGTCCTGGTCTTCTTTTTTATATGCTTTACTTTAAAATTTGATTTTGGCTTTTGACTAACTAAAGGTAAATTGTAAAATTTTTCCCCAGGGTATTAGTTTGGTCATTATTTCTTTCCTATGCTCCTATGCAATTTTGCCCATGTTTTTAGAGAAGTATTTATACTCAGAGCCCTATATATTTCCTCTCAATTTTGTAATTTAAAGTTTCTTTTGATACTTCTAAATTTTCAGATTTATCTTGTTAATTGTGATCATTAACTGAAAAGATGCCTACTTTAAGGTATAAAGTATTAAATATTATTAAAATACAGTTCCTTGTTTATAAACTTGTAAGTTGGCATATATACATTATTTATGGTTATCTAAAATATATTTCCCTAAAATTGAATCCACTTTAAGTGGGTTTAAAAACAACCTTTATTAACATAATGTCTGTGTAATAGTTTGTCTCCTCCTTAATCTGTATGTACCATACATATGTATTACTTACTGTACCACTGGGTGACGTAATCTTCTAGAGCTCTCTTTCATGTCATATATATATGGGATCCTCAAATAAAAGAGGAAATATATTAACAGAGGTCCTGTGTATTCAGCCAAAAATACCTGAAAATAAGAAGGTGATTTTGGTTAAACAATACATTTTTCTAGACATTATTAAAGTTTACTTAGGGCCATAATAAGCATGTCCACAGACTTAGCTTGCTTCATGAACTGGTGAAATGGACAAGTGAGCATCTAATTTTTTAAAAGAATTAGACTAGGTGCTAATGCAAATAATAAGAAGTCTTCCTTGGAAGAATTAGCCAAGACTTAAGAATAAGGACAATTATAAACAGTTAATTTAAAATAAAAATAAATATTGAACATAATATAATGATTTCCTCATAAATAGTACAAAGGAATTTTTATTTAACTAACCAAACTATTATAAATATATTCCTTCATGTCTCTCCAGCCCCATAAACACTTCATTGTCTTTGATAACTGCCCCTGTCACTGAATGGAATGGCCTATAGTTCCTTTCTTTTTTTTTTTTTAATCTTTTTATGAACATGTCATCTTGAACTCAATTGATTTGACCATGATTCAAATTGAAATAATTTATTTCTCTCTTTTGGAAATTTTAGACTTAATTCTAATGAGTCTGAGTAAGTAGTTTAAATGACTGCCTTCTGAATTCTGTAGTTGAGGGCCAATCAGATATGTGGAGTGAGATATCCAACCTATAGAGAGACAATCATAAGATTTGGAAAGTCTGGAAATGAGACTTTGTGATGGGAGAAAGATTAATTGACTGACTGGTTTTGTGATAGTTTTCTGAATCTGCTAACTGTTCATTATTTGGTTTTGTTTTGATGCTAAAATCAGGTGAAAGTCACTCTCTGAAATTTTCAGCCAGAGAAGGGAAAATAATTTCCCTATGAGGGTTCAAAGAAAAGGGAAAGAATGCAGACATGGCAATGATAAATCCAACTGCCATTACTACTTTGCTTTATGTTTGCCAATTTTCATCATTTTCTAAGGAGGGAAACATGAAGCTGTACATGTTCTGCTCAGATATGCAGGTGTGCATATTGATTTAATGCTCTTATCTCTGGTGAGAATTTTGTATAACTATCTGGGTAGAATATATGATATAATGCACATGCATATTTAATTATATATGTGTATATATATATGCACACACATATCAATAGCTACTTACATATGTAAGTTTCTTTAGTTATACTTTTTAAAAACAATATTATCTCATGAGCCATGAAAGACTTTTATGTGACAGGAAAAACAATGCAACATCTGATAAATTCAGTATTAAGGTAACCTTTTTACTGAGAGAATACATTAATCTATGACATACAACATGCCTAATTATTCAGATATAAATAAAAAGATATTTTCCACTTAGGAGTGTCTGATATGAGAGTCTAGTTAATGCTCTAGAATAATTAGGAGAGTGATTATTTTATTAAAAAAAGTTTAAAAATATTTAAATGCCTCTGATCTAGTCAAGTCAATTTTCAGCAAATTCTGTAGTAATATATCAGGAATGAAAACTATGGCAAACAATAGTTAACCTGGACTGAATGTCAGTCTTTGAGTTAATAAAAATGCTATCACAAATATGAGGTTTTTTTGTATCAGAGGAAATTAAACTACAATCTTATCTCCATCATCCCCTTAAAAAATTGGGAACACCTGGTAGCTTACAGGAATATGTTCCAGGAGAACCAGCATCTTATCACAAATATTTTTCGTGCTGAAACATGGGGGTCAAAAGAGTACCAAAATATGAAGGAATATCCTGACATAAAAGTACTGAAGGGAAATAAAATATAACTTTTGGACAGTGCATCTTTCAAGCAACATATCTATTTGGATGCAAACAGAAGGAAGGAATAGACTTTGATTAAACATAGAAAGTAATCTGAAAATAGTTTTAGAATAAAAAGAAAACAAAAACCAGATAGACAAATAGTAGTAAAACAGACTTCTGAAACAGGAACTGATATTCTTTGGCTAAAAACATGGAGAGTAAAAATAAAATTAAAGCCAAAATAAACTCACAAATATATACTTGCAAGTATACAGCCCAAGCAAATCAAACAAATCTATTAAGACCAGAAACTCCATTATAATCCAGAAGTTTAGTATAGATTCTATATTCAAAATAAGCAAATATGCTCTCTTATTACTTTAAAGATATATTGTGCTTTCAAATTTCAGTTTATTTCCAATGTCAAATTATTTCCTTGCTTTCCCTTTGTTAGAAAGTTCTCTGTATAAACTAATGTGTTGCTTTAAAAAATTTTTTTGTGTGTATATATTTTTTTATTGAAGTATAGTCAGTTAATAATGTGTCAATTTCTGGTATACAGTACAATGCTTCAGTCATGAGTTGCTTTTAAATGTAAAATTCACTATTTCTACTTAAGCAAGCTAGGCAATTAGGATTTTTTGGAACTTCTGAGGAATATTCAACTTGGTATATGTCTAAATTGAAAAGGAAGAAGGCAATAAGCTATTTTAGAAAATACAAATTGAAACATGCTGCTACAATTGTTGTGAATTGATTAGGACTCTTGTGCTTGGACTGCCCTTAATACATTTTATTCTCCGTTTAAAAACAATTTTTTTTAGTCCTATCATTATTAAGGTAGTGTTGGCTTTGTATGTTGTCTAAAATTGCAATTGACAGTTAAAAACAAAATAAATTGTATGTCTCACAGTTGCTGGAAATCACTGACAAAAATAAAGTAGTGCCAACCTTAACTTTCTAAAGATAGGAGAGCTATTAAGTAAAATTATGAGAACATCTCCCTATAGTAATTTTACTTTGTACTCAATGAGTACTATGGGAAGCAATATGATACCAGAAGGCTATTTTAAAAATTTAACCATTATATGAGTAACATATAATGGAGAATTCTATTCAACATTATTCAAACAAACCATCCTAATGGGACCAGCAAGAAAAATTGATTGAAATGTTTTTCAGGAGCCAAAGAATTACTGAGTCATTGAAGAATTAGAAGGTTGAGATGTTTAAAATGGGGCTCCAGTGTAGTGACCTGGTAAATGAAGCCTAGTAACAGATGAAAAGACCACATTTTCTGAGGGTACCTGAGAATGGAAAGACAAAAATTATTGCTTGGAAACTTTTGAAGATGGAGGTGGCTTTATAAAACCTCCAGGATTTGGATTAGAACCTAGAAGAGTTACAGTCTGGGAGTAAAGATGAGACAGAAGTAGATCTATCATCATAGGTACTGAAACTCAGTCTGAAATCATTTCAATCATAGATTCAGTTGAGTTAACCTGGACTCAATATTGCTATTAGTCCATCTGCAGAATGATAAATTATCTTTGAAAGAAGATACCATCTTCCTAGGCCTTAAGTTATCTTTCAATTTTTTCACATCAATTTTCCTTCACCACGTCAGAAGTATGCAAGTATACAAAGAGTGAAGATATTGTGACCAAAACCAAAAAAAACAGTAGACATTGAAAACAGGTGAACTAAAGATTAATGAAACAGAATTGTAAAATATGTACTTTTAAAAAACAATCTTTTAATGTACAAAGAAAACTAAACGTTGAGGAATAAAGCAGATATTTGAAAGCCTGAAAAGAAAAATATGAAAATGTAATATAAATCCCAGAAGGAGAATGCAAAGAGAATAATGGAAAATAAAAAGATGAAGAGATTATGGTAACTAAATTTTTAAATTAAATATATGAACCGTAGACTCAGATAACACTATAAACCCACAGCAGGATAAATAAAACCACAATCATAACTATGCGTACCATAATCAAATTCCTGATAAACAAACAGTGGGAGTCAAAAAACAGAATAATGCAGTTTTGTGAAGTAAAGATAAAAAATAACTGCCAACATGAAATTTTTTCTGCAAAATTATTCTTCAAGAATAAAAGTTGAATAAATAGATTTTAAGATAAACAAGAATTTAGTGCAATCACTAAAGACAGAACCAGAATAAAGCACCAAAGATGTTCTTCAGGAAGAAGGATAATGATTACATATGTCAGCTCAGTATCAGAAGGTAAAACTAAACTGCAATAAAAAGGGTGAATCTAAATAAAGATTGGCCATATGAAATTATAGTGGTAGATTTTGGCTATATATATATATATATACATATATATACACACACACATATATATACAGAAAATTAAAATATGCCATAATAATAGAAAAGTCAGGAGCCCAAATATCTTAATCATTCAACTATCTATGAAGTATCTTCACATTAGTAAACTTAAACAATTTTATTGATGTTCAGTATTTTAAAGCTGCATATTGCGATATCTTGGGTAATCACTAGAGTTAGTGAAAAAGGATTTAGCTACCAAAAGAACAGAAAGTCTACTAGAAAAGAAAGTATGACAATCCAAATGGGGCAAGAAAAAAGGCAGAAAATGGATTATAAGACACATGAGGCAAATTAAAAGAAAATATTGTTTGACAATTAAAAAATAGATAATTTTTTACAATTAAAAACCTATGATTAAAATTTAAAATAAAAAACTATTAAACTATTAGAAGAAATCAGAAGAAAAACTCCCAGGCCTAGGACTAAGCAAAGATTTCTTACATATGATAGTGTGGGCAAAATCCTTAAAAGAAAACATTGATAAATTAGATTTGTATTAAAATTGAAAACTTTTTGCACAGCAATAAAAATCCTGCTAAAAGGCTGAAAAGAAGTTAAAACAGAGAAAATATTTGCAAACCACATATGAGACAAGGGACTTGGATGTAGAATATAAAAGGTGCTCTTTAAACTCAACTGTTGTCCCAGATAAATAAAAACCTATGTTCAAACAAACACCTACACACAGATAGGTAATAGCTTTATTTGTAACAGCACAATACTGAAAACCACTCAGTGTTTGACAATAGGTGAATAATTAAACAAACTGTTACATCCATCCAACTGGATTTTTTTATTGTAAAGTTTTTAATAGTTTTTTATAGTCATAATTTTTATTATAATTATCTATTTTAATTGTCAAACTTTTTTCTCCTATAATTATTTTCTTTTTATTTATTTTGTGTTTAGAAGTTACAGTTTTAAGTACTATTAACAAAAAATAAACAAGAGCTTCCTAACAAGTGAAAAAAATAATTTAAATGTTGGAAAAATTGGCCTCATTAACATATTTATAGACTTTTATTTAATACATACTCCACTGGAAATAAATTATATGACATTTATATAATTTATATAATATTAATATTTCCAAATCACTCTGAGTAGAGAGCACTTTAGTTCTTTACTGTCTATACCCAAAGTTGAAAATCACTTAGTTTCTGAAAGACATACTGACAAGCATCAGCAGTGGTCAATCTGAGATGCTATTGACATTGTGTCATTCAAGCATGATGGAGAGAGAGCAAAATACTGAAAACCACTCTATGTTTGACAATAGGTGAATAATTAAACAGACTCTGTTATATCCATCCAGCTGAGTACTACTCACCAATAAAAAGAAGCAACAACCAGGATGGATGGAAAGGGCACTATACTTAGAGAAAAATGAACATCAATCTCAAAAATTTTTTTGATTCTGTTTATATAGCATTCGACAAGTGACAAAAATATAAAGATGAAAAACAGATTGGTGGTTGCCCCAGGACAAGAAAAAGAGGATGTGAATATAGAAGGGTCACATGAGGGAGTTCCTTTGTGGGAATGAACAATTCTGTATATGATTTTTGTTGGTAGATATGTTAATATATGCAAGAGCTAAATTGCATAGGACTGTACACATACACGAATGAATGTAAAAGTGGTGAAAACTGAATAAGATCTTTAGTTAAGAGGATTTGTATGATGGGAACTATATTATTCTAGTAAACCTTTTTTCTAAGTCTTTCAGTAAGCTCCATGAGACAAGAATTTTCTCAGTATTCTGTAACAATGCACTCTTACTTGATGAAAAATATTATTAAAATCTTAATTTTGATTTTGCTAAATTAGAGATTTTTTTCTTAAAAAAAGAAAACATGATAATGGTTTTATTATAGGAGCACATTTTAATATTTTACAAATGTTCAAGAATGTTATGTGTGGTAAAATATTCCTTTTATTGTATAATTTAGTTGATGTAAAGTGGGTGTGATTGCAACGCAATGTGTGTATTTTGGGCATTAATAGGACTGACTCATTTGGAGCAAAAGAGTGTGTGAACCATAGTGTTGATTTAAAAATATCCAGCCTATTTTTGGAGGTTTCTTTGTCACCTAAATGACTTTCCTTTCAAATAAGCTATAATTTTCTAGTACAATTGTCATAGAATTCTACCTTAGCACTTTTTATCCTTAGTGCTTATCCAAATGATACAGCTGGAATTTCTAATGAACTCAGTTAATGCTGCTCACTCTGACACAGCTTCTGTAGACAGAATTCCCTTTTCATCATAAGTGGACAAAGACTGTGAATATTTTAACCTTTGAAGATCAAAATCTGCTTGTCTCAAACCTCTTTTAGCAGAGGTTATAGGTATCACATTTAAGTATTAAACCTTTTGGTTACAGGATGCATGCATTAATAGGTTGTTTTATGAACATTATAATTCACCTCACAAGGATTCAGAATATTCTAAACTCAGTTTTTAATGCAACAAATTAGTACTCAAAGCCTCAACAAATCTCGGAAACTAAAGCGACCATTTAACGAAACACACTAAAAGTAATTATCTAAATACAAGAAGATGTTAAAGGAGAGATTGCTAGAAAAGTAAAGGTGTGACATTTTGATTAATGAATGTAAACTTGAACTTTTCTTTTTGAGAATTAAATAAAGACATATAAATTATCCTCTGATTGTAATAATTTTAAAATTGATTGTTGCACTATGAAGGGAAACAAAGCACTATGCTGGCAAAAAGAAAGCCATTTTGAATAGAAAATATTACAAGTATAATCACATAACAAATATAAAGTAGAATGTAATCAGAAAAAAATCTTTCAAGTCTGAGAAATACCAAGAAGATAGGTTTAATTTAATTGAAGAATGATTGCACTATTTCTGTATATCAGTGTTAAAATTGTTTTTCAGATTAACTCCTTTACTGCCTGTCAGTAAATATCACAAGTATTTCCTCTTGCTACTGAAGCTATTCCATCTATCTATTCCATTACTCATGAATACTTCATTATTTGTGAAGTAGTGTCAAGTATTTTCTCTGTTTCTTAGTCCTCTGTATCTTGTAATGTAGTCTTCATTCTTCTAATGCCATTGGATTCAGTTGCCACCACTTTGAAAGCCCCTCCTTCAAGACAGTGAAAAGAACACTCCACTTCCCATAACTCAAAGTCTTACTACTTAACTCTGTTTTCAAAACGTCCTCCCCACTTCCTTGGAACATTTTTTATTGAATGTTCTATCTCCCCTCTTTCCAATGAGAAAACCATCTTCATTATCCCCAAGCTCTTAAAAGGAAAAGTTAAAGAAAATACCGTTTAACTGACAAGGCATAAGGAAAGCAGAAATGAGGCCATCAATCATAAGACAGATTGAAAATTTGAAAGGAACTTATCTTCTTAATTTCAACCATGTATATCCATTGCTCCAATTCTTGAGTGAAATTTTGGCCGCTCACCATAGTAAGAATGGAAAATTTAAAATACCATCAGAACAATATTATGTTTCACTATGAATTTATTTGACAGAAAATGTCCTCTCTGTCAGCACATTATTCACATCAAAATATGGGATATGTATATTGCATTTCAAACTGATACTTACTGTAGTCCAACTGACTTGCCGACCTAGGTCTGTAAAATAGAGTGTGACAATGGAGGAAGTTGCAATACTTTGAATGGTTACGTAGTCCTTCAAAAAAGGCCCACCTTAAACAACAAGGAAAGATTATTTTAATACAATTTCAAGGCATAATGATAAATAATTTTTAACGTGAAACTGGAGACAGCTAAGGATGACTTTTACATAGAAATTGTAATTACAATAAACATTTAAAGTAAAATAAAATGTGAATAAACTCATTTTATAAAGTATATCTGGCAAATTTTCAAATACACATGGTTTCCCATGCTATCTAAACAAAGTGCAAGCTCCCACTAGCTACTACCCTATTGTGTTCTGAGAAAGTGTAATATTAGGTAGTATCATAATCAAATATGGTATGAGTTTTTTTTAAGTATAATTTTATGTGTTCATATACATAGATATCAACTGCCCTATAAGTGATTTTATTATAGGATAAATTAGAGTAGAATGATTTCAGTGACCGTTGCAAAACACTAGGGGATGGACATGATTCACTTTTTTAAAAGATCACTATGGATGTTGTGTGGTAACTGGGAAGAAAGGAAGCAAGATTGCTTAGGAGGAAGCCAAAATTCATCAAATAGGAGGGATGATGTTTGGATTAAGGTGACACTGGTGGAAATGTTAAAAATTCATCCATGCCAAATTTATTTTGAAAATAGAGCAGGTTCAACTTGAGAGGAGAGTATTCAGTGGAATATAGACAATGCTTAGATTTTTGGCCTGAGCACTTAGGTGAATGACAATCTCATTAACTCTCATGAAGAAGATTGGGGAAGGACAGGATTTAAGGTGAAAATGAAGATTTTAGTGAGGGTGTGTTTAGTGTGTGATATCTATTAGACATTCAGGTGGGAGCTGTCAAATAGATACTTGGGTAGCTGTGTCTGCAGATATTTAAAAGTCATTAACATTTAAAGCCATGGGGCATGATGAAATTATTTATGCATTCAGTTTGAAAAGAAGGGAATGGAAACTGAGACTGAGCTTTCTAGCACTCCAGGCTTTTAAAGTAAGAGAAATATACAGCAAAGATTACTGAGAAGGAATTTCTCATGAAATAAGAGGAAAATAACAGAACTGATGTCCAAAGACTTGTAAAGGAAATGTTTCTTTCTTAAATATGAATACTAGACAAGTTTGGTAAGTGTATACTGAAAGATATGTACAAAGATGTTCTTTTTAGCATTAGTTGTAACAAAAACATTGTAAAAATCTTAAATGTTCATAAATAAGATATGGACAACTATATTCTGTTTTAATCAAAGGTGTACTGTACAGAAAGAAAAATGAGTAGATTAGAGCAATATGTACCAACATGGATGAATCTCACAAGTATAGTGCTATTATGTTGTTATCATTGTCATTTTTATTTATATTACACTTTATGCTAACCTATTTGTGATTTATTTTATCTCCAATCATGAAAATGTGTCATTTTATTCTCTATTATGGAAAGAAAGGCTAAGATGTTAATTTATGACTATTACTAGGTGATTTTCAAAATCCAAGACATAGATTTACAATCATAATTATAAGTATTTAAAGTAAGATAAAAATATACAATTGTTATATATTAATTTTGCTAATCCAATATGAATATAATGGGCATCATTTCTTTGATTAGCTTATGATATATGACTTTAAAAGAGATCATCTAGGTGGGCCTGAGCTAATAACAGCTTCTTTGCATCTGCATGAAGGAGTCATAAAGAGAAATACTGAGATTCTATATATTAGGGAGAGTCACTGTACCACTGCTGGTTTAAAAATGGAAAAGAGCCACATGGCAAATAATGCAGGTGGCCTCTAGGAACTGAAAGCCAACAAGGAAATAGGGAACTCTGTCATATAACCACAAAAGATGGCTCTGCCACCAAGATTGAAGATGGGAGTAGTACTTTCTCAAGTCTTTAGATGAGAATTCAGCTCAGCCAACATCTTGATTCTAGACTTGTGATAGTTTGAGCATAAAATCTAATCTTACTGTATCTTCAAGCTAATAACCGAGTGTTGTTTTAAGCTGAGAAATTTGTAGTAATTTGTTGCACAGCAATAGGAAGCAAATGTAACATGGTTCAAGGTAAAGACTTTGATATCCAGATGGTCGGTAATGTCATTGTGACAATTGCATATAACAACAAGAAATGTTACTAAGGACAGACACTTCTGATGGCTTTGTAGCACTTGAAATTGTGATGAAAACATCTTTACAAAATGCATCTTTTGACACCTTGGAGGCAATGGTTCCCACTCCTCTATGACCCTTGCTGATTTCAAAAAACAGAACATTGGCATTATATATTTAAAATGTAAACCCATCAATATGATATTTGGATAAAACAACTTAGCAGAATTCAGACATATCATTAATCACACCATTCTTAAACTCAGTAATCAGGGACCCCTTTCCTTGGCATCCCATGCCTGTGTCGTCTTCTAAAGGGAAAAGAATATGTCTAGAGAACCTAGAGTCCAAGAAGAATTGTAACGGAAGCCCATTCCATTTTTCTATATCATATTTTGGCTATTTATAGACCCTGAATTTCCTGCCTAAATTAATTCAAATAGAAGAGTAATACATCTTTGGGGTTCATTTTCTCCCAAGAATGGGCGAGACCTAAGGTGCATACCTTTAAACCTGGGGGTTTGCAAGGCTATTATATAAAAAGGTATGGATGGTTGGAGTCAGTGAGGTGAAGAGAAAGACCAACTCTACTCATTCTTCACACCTTTCTACTGTACAAATCTAAGGAATCTAAGAATTAGAAATTTACCCCTGTATTTCCAGGACATTATGAAGCACATTAATCACAGTAGGAAGAGAACACATTTTAGTTGCCAGTTTGTATGACATATTTATTGCAATGATGGCTGCAATTTTTCACCATTACCATATCAACACCGTTTACAATATGGCTTATAGTTCCTTCTATTGAGTTGGTGTCTATTTCTCCACCCCTTGAATGTAGCTAGCCTAGTGTCTTGCTTTGGCAAAGAGAATGTGGGGAAAGGGATCATATGTCATTTCTAAGCCTGGACCTCAAGAATTTTTGAGTGTTTGTGCTCACTTATCTGTACCTCTGATCCCACCATGAGAACAAGTTCAGAACATTCTGCTGAAACATGAGAGACCGCATAGGGCAGAAAAGAGTGGCTGCAGTTGTGACCACCTTACAACAGTCAGTCCTCAGCAATCCACCAGCAACTGTAGCTGTATGAGTGAGCCTAGCCAGGTAAGGCCAAGTCTAGCCCAGCTCAGCAGAACCACTTAGCCAAATAAGTGTTTGCTATTTTTCCCATAAAAATAGGCTTCCTCTTTTATTTATGTTTCAGCAATGTCTTGTGTGACGGAACTTTAAAAGGCTCAAAATTCACATGATATCATTGCTCATAGTACAATCATTCTGGCAAATACATCCTGGCAGCAAATAGATGTAAATATCTTGCTCTGTCTTGCTGCCGTCTTTTTTGCCTTAATGTTAATAGTTATAACTATGATTAATGAAGCATCTACCATGACAAATTATTATAGTGCTTTACAAACATAATCTTACTTAATACTTATAACTCCAAAAAGCCACCATAAGTTAGTCTTTATTAGCTCTACTTTACAAAAGAAGACCCTATGGATAAATAGGTAGAAGAGTCACATTTAAAATTCTGAGTTACTCCAAATAACCTCTTCTTTGCACCATATCCTGCTTATCTTACTAAATTAATTGGTTCTTCTTTTCAAATATGTCGTCACATTCCTATCCAAGGACACTTAGAGGTCTATACTTTATTCAGACCACTTCCTGGTACACTCAAACCAGGTATATAAATATAAGGGGATAGTAAATAGTCACATTCACTGGAAAGGTTAAACTAACAGAAATTCCCCAGTCTCTAATAGTGTCCTTCAAATTGAGATTTCACTTAACATCGATGCCTGTGGCATTCTGTTTTCGGTATTGTAAGAGTCAAGTTCAGAAAACAGTACCACTATTTCACTTTATGTTTTTTCAACATCCATGTGTTGAAAGGCATTTATGTGCCTGGCACATACTATGCCCTGCAGAGGCAAAAATAAACAAGACAATGATTCTTCTTCTTTAAACACTAGTAAGATAGGAATTTATCTTGAACACTCGAGCTTGGAAGAATTTGACACCATCAACAAAGTGTGACTTACAAGAATGCCATGGATTCCTGTCTTTTCAGCATAGAGATCTCAGAGAAAGATGGACTGTTTAAGATAGCAATGAAAACAGCACAACATCTTAGATCCAAGAAGATCATCATTTGTCCTTAAGTGAATGTGATATTTGAGAAATAGCCTGAATATTAGCAAAAGCACCAGAAAAATAAAATGCAGTTCACGACTATATGGAAAAATTTAGAGACTGAAATTCCTTCACAGATGCTTCTTATAGATTTACAGTTAGGAACACGAACTGAATAGCCTTCCACAATTTACATTTTACCCACAGCTTTTATTTAACAAGTCCAAATTTAAGGTCAAGTTGATGCAATGTCAATAATAAGATTCTTAGCAGGACTCATTTTTAAGTGTGTCTATTTAAAATTGTTTTTGAATGGAGAATAGAGTTTGACACTTTAAAAAACTTAAGGTTTATTAATGGATATAATACTTCTCCCTATAATTCATTTATTTCTGCTCCTCCTTACCTCCCTTATTCTGCCTTTAAACAGAAAAAAAAAAAAAAGGAAATGGAGATAGGCTGTATCAATGAGAATAAATTAGGACTCAGTGGAATGAAGGAATGTAGCAGTAAAATCTTTAGAGACAGGAAGATGTTAGTTCACATCCTGCCTCCAGTACACACTGACAGTAAATCTGTGAAAATTATCTCTTTGAGACTAAAATTTACCACTCACAAAAGAGGAGCACTAGCTTGTTGGGACGATCAAATGAGATAATATATTTAAGGCATTTATTACAATGTCTGCCATTTAGGAAGTAATAAGTAAATATTAGCTATTTATGACATAAAAGGGATTCTAAATTAAAAAAAAGATCAGTGAAGTTGGTTCTTACCACGTTCTAGCTGCAGTCCGATTCGAGAGGGGTACCACTTTGGACCTATTCAAAGACAAATAACATTTGATTGTCCACACAGGTGTAAAAACATTTTAAAAGCTTCCATTGGAAGACAGATTAGATCTTAGGACATGAATAAAACTGATTATCTAGTGTCAGAAATGGAGATAGTGGTTACCTTTGGCAGGGTGCTGACAAGCTCTGATGGATGATTCTGGAAGAAAGCATGACGGGAGCTTTAGGGGTGGTGATTTTCTGCTTTTTGACCTGGGACTGATAACAATTCAGTTTGCGGCATTTATCTAGGTAAAGTGACCTATGACTTTGCAAATTATTCTTCAATACAAATCTTAAAAATCTTAATTTAAAACTAGAGAACTTTGATCTCATTAAAAATTCATTCAATACTGGCATGTGAAAGTGGGTTATTTTCTCTATCAAAATACTACATACTATTGACTTTTAAAATTATGGGCATATTGATCATAGTAGAAACATCACTTTAGTATCTTCTACTTATACTACTATTAGGAATGAATAGATTACCAAAGAATTCTATCTAGATAGGATAATCAAAATATCTTTAATTTGCACTGACATAATAAAAAAGTTAGTTAACAATTACCAGAATATAATTATTTTCTCTTGAAATTAATTCTGTTATTATTTAAAATCTCTGTTGAATATTTAATTCTTAACTTTGAGATACAATTTTAAGCAAATTAACTTGATAAATAATAAATTAAAAGAAGAGTATTGTCAAAGGAATTGTTATTTCATTTTTAAAATATTACTTTCTAAAATGTCAGTAAGAGTAATGATAATATGATAAACTGGTCTATTGCAATCAATTATTTCTAAATTTACTGCAAAAAGACAACTTACATATGTAAGTTCTCTTGGACAAATGACCCATAAGTCAAAAATCGTGATCATAAGTTAAAGGCTATTTAGGATTATATCTAAACAAAATTTAGTTATACTATGGCAAATGAGGAAGACACAAACTCTGACATTTGATTTTTTAATTAGAATATATGCAGGTAAAGACAATTTATGTTTTGTTTGTTATTTGCTAATACTTGTTTTTATTTATATAGCCATTTGTTATGGAATATATGCTAACATTATTTGTTGAAAAGTATTTAAAAATAGCAACTTTATTACCCATTGAAAAGCTGCTGTCAAAATATGATGCAAATGAATACAAAAGAGACTTCTACAGTTTTAATTGAGTTTCCAACTATGGATATTGGAGAAAATACAAACCTTATGAAAAATCATTTATATTTGACAGTAGTCATTGAGTACCTATTGTGAGCGTGTATTAGCTGTCAAATTGTCCATTTTAATAATATTCATGTAAAACATCATTTTCAATAACAGTTTATGATGCTTTTATTGATAGAAATGCCAGTGCAAAGCCAACTCTATTATTCTAAGCAAATAGATCTGTCTGTGAGCTTGATGAGTCCATACTGTCTGAATACACAATGGTCAGTCAGAATTTAGAAGCTCTAAACACTTTCAGGACATAACCAATGTCCTTCTAACATTTTCAATAAAGATAAACTATAAATGTATTTCTGAAGTAAACTTGGAATTTAAAAGTTGAGCTCTTTGAACACTGTGCCGTAGTGAAAGTGTTATCAACTGCTCTGTAAGCTTTTAGATTAGTTTCAGTCATCTTTTCAAAGAGCAAAACATACATTTTCTGAAATGCTCTGTGCTTGTTGAGGGTGAACTGGAATAGGCTGGAAGAACAGGAGAAAAAAAGACAGTTCATAAAGGAAAAAGGACATATATTTCATGAGGATTTTAGCATGTATGAATAACACTGAGTATATTGAACTTGGACAGCTGGTTCGTACCTGAATTATGACTATGTAGTACATCTAATGCTTCTGCCAGTATCTTAAGTTACCTAAGATGTTGAACTTGACTTGTGTGACTCCTATCATATTCTAGTCATGACTTAGAGTTCTTTCCTTGATGATTGGAAGTGTTCATATCACTATGTAATAATATCCTAAATAAGTAATGTCTTCATGTAATTCAAATATATTTATTTTAATAAGATAATGTTTTCTAAATTACTGGTTATTAGTAGTTTAGTCTCATTAGTAAGTTGAAAAATAGAGTAGTGTTATTCTCAGCATAATATGCAGGAACTGAATAGAAAATAAACAGAATAGGACAGAATAAAATAGGATAGAATAGAAATGGATTGCCAGGGCACTGGATGCAACATATTAGAATAAATTGTGGACAGATAGAATTTCTCTTGTTTCTTGAACTTTTATTTCAATAGTTTAAATTGTATAAATGCATTTGTGTTTTACAAGACTAATATGCATTCCTTATTCTGAATCATAGTAAAAAATGCTTGAAATCCATGGATCTCTATTATATATATTTTAAAAATTCCCTAAAGCTTTATATTATAGAACTTTTACATAAAAATTGGCATTAGTGATTGCATTAAATCCTAAGATAAAACAGATTCAAAAGGTTTGATTATTTTCTTTCTTCAAAAGGATTTGTTTTTAAATTTCTAAAGATTAAGGAACAGGGTGATGATATAAATTACATTGGATATAAAGTATCTAAAATATATGGCAAACCATATTTAATCAAGTGTATATGCCAGATAACCTGCTCTTATATTCTTTTAACCTAAGAACGTATTGATTGCCATCATTTTTATTACAGTTAGAATTCCTTCTATAGGATATTGGCTAACAGTGTAAATTTTAACTTAAATGCACCACTCATGCTTTCAGAGATTGAAGTTTAGAAGTGATATGTCAGCAATAGTCAAGTGAAATGTTTTATTATTGACTTACTGATGGCATGTGTTTTATCTTTGTGTAAATGAAAATATAGAGCCAATTAGTAGTTAGAACATACAGACAAAAAGCATACACAGATTAAATTATTTAGTGTGGTATAGTCAGAAGATACTAAAAATTATTTTGCTAGCTTTTGATTACATATGGTATTAAATACTTAACTAAACCTATGTGTCATATTATTACTGAAAGAGGAAAAATTTAGAAGAAAAAATAGTGGAGAAATTTTTCAAAATTTATTAGTACTCTTCGCATGACCTAGACTTGACTTCCTCACTTAAAACACCAGGTAAATCTTGCCCCCTGACCCCTACCATTTTCTTCATCACCAATCCTACCAGGAAGGAGAATTTCTAGGAACAGTTAAAGATTAATTAAATAAATCACTTAATTAATGTGATGGAATAGCCATAGTGGACCATGGAGACTTTTGAGGAGAAAGTGATAGTGAATTTTTGTTGTCTGTATCTTGGATTCTCTGTGGCTGATGTGGTGAGATGAGACGAAGAGTAAATAGACACAGAATATAGTTCTGAAAAGTATGCTATGCGGACCTGGCTCTCTTCAATAGTTCAGTGGAGGAAAGATAAAACAATGGTCTACAAGTTTCTATATGGCTCAGTTCAGTTCCTCAAGATTCCAGAACTGAATATAGGAGAAAATAAGAGTAATTGTTTGAACTGTTCACTGTGTCCTGCCACTAGATACAATTGTTGCAGTCAAGGTCAAGGTTAATCTGGGAGATGACAGTTCTTAGGAAGAAGCAAAGTAGGTCCACATTTTCTAAGTAATTGATATATACAAGATATTAGGAAATACATTTGAAGTGTTCAGAAAATAAATATGGTACTTTTTAACAAAAACTTTAGGTAGCAATGTCTCAAAATAAATGGAGCATAAATTTAAAGTGTACCAATTGTTATTTTCAATAACTGAAAAGAAAAATGAACTACATATAATGTGTTTATACATACTATATTATAAATACATTGTTTACTTTTTTCAGATATAGGAAAGGATTATATGTATGTATAACTATGTGGATCCATTTTAAGGTTAAAAGATAAATGGAAAAAAGTTATATGGATGAATGAATAATCAAACATGAATACAAAAAAAATATTTATACTTTAAAATTGCTCCTGGAATAATGAAGTCTGGCATAATGTAAATGTGTACCAAAAGTTAATATAATTCAAAATCTCTTGATAACATTCCCTGCATGAAAATGATTAAAGAAAGGATATCACCAATAGTTGACAAAGAAGTTTTGCCAGTAAAATGAGCACAATGCATTTCACCTTCAGTGAACTTTCTTCTTACCAAATAAAATGTCAAAATAAAATAATGCAAATGCTCAAATAACATAATTAGAAGGTCATTAAAATCCTATACAAAAGAGACATTTTAAAAAATCTCTTCAACTCATGAAATGAACTTAAGTTAATCTAAAATGACTTCCTAAATTGAACCAAAGTGACTATAAATTTAATTGAAAAACAGTTGTGTGCCTAATAGTTGCTAGGTGCATTTCAAATAATATCCCATTTCAGGATAATCTTGTAAGGCAAGCAAATAAAACAAGAGTGTAATGTGAATAAATTAAAGAAACTACAAGCATGAAATAAAATAATTTAAAATAATTTAATTTATTTAATGGTAGTAGTCTCCTGTGCTTGAATTATATTAAATCAGACCTGAGTTTTGAACATATATCAAGACACAACACTTTGAAGAAAAGATAACAGGCAAGGGGCCGTTCAGAGGAAACATAAAGCATGATGATTTGTCTTTCATGAGATGAGTCTGAAACATCGTATATATTTCATAAGAAAAAAACACTTAGGGGAAAATGAATTTAATTTTCAAATAGTGAAAACTTAAGTAGGATAAAGACAAGGAGTATTAAAAGAAGTTAATAGAGTTAATTGGAAGAAAGAGTATTTGTGCAGGGTAAGAATGTCATCAAAAGTAGTTAACCAGTGGTTTCCTCTCATAGACATGTGTAATGTGAATATTTAAACTATAGTGTAGAATAAATTCCTCCATTTGGTAGGAAGGTGAACTGAAAAACTTTTAAGATATCTACCTATCACTTTTCAAAAAAGCGTTTCATTCTATATTATTTAAAAAAGAATACCAGAAACTACATCAGGCTGTCAATCATCCTAACTATATACATGTTTAATCTTTGTGTAAGCTAAATTAAATTTTTAAATAATTGACATAATAAGCATGAACTATTACTTATAATATGCATAATGCTTATTATGCATAATAAACAGACACTGTTTTCCCGTAGTATATTCATAGTGTAAAAGTCTTTGAAACATACCTACTATTAATCATATATTTGAACAATGGAAAAGATAAGATTGACAATGATGAGATATTTGCCTGAATTAAATCAGTTATTTAATGGCTAAGCCTGGTTTATCACCCAAGGCTCTCAGTTCTCAGTTTACTAACCTTTCTAAAGCCTATGTTGTTTCTGATTGTTTTCAATCAGTAAATAGCATGGCAAAGAGAAGTAAAAAGAAAACAATAAGTGAAGAAAAAGAAAAATGAATATATATTTAGCCACTCTTATTCCTTAATTCCTTGATTTTCTAAGACATAACTGAGATTTTTTATTTTTTTTAATTGAAATATAGTCATGCAATATTGTTATAGGTGTACGATACGGTGATTCACAAGTTTTAAAGGTTATACTCCACTTAGAGTTATTATAAAATATTAGCTATATTCCCTGTGTTGTACAGCATATCCTTGTAGCTTATTTATACATTATGTTTTGTACCTCCTAATCCTCTCCCTCTTTATTGCCCCTCCCCACTTCCATCTCCCCACTGGTAACCACCAGTTTGTTCTCTAAGTCCATCCATGTTGTTTAAGATAGGCAGATGCAAAACTTCATTCCTTTTTATGGCCAAGGAGTATTCCATTGTATAGATACTACACCTTCTTTATTCATTCATCTGTTGATGAATACTTAAGTTGCTTCTGTACCTTGGCAATTGTAAATAAAGCTGTTATGAACACTGGGGTAATTTCTTATTTCATCTTACCTTATTTTTGTTATGCACATTAATGTCTTTAAAATTTAGATATTTCAGTAGCAAGTTTAAAAGACAAAAAGAATCATGTCACTTATAAGTGGTTTAAATGACATCTCACCCTTTGTATTGCTTTAATCTGTGAGGACACTCTATACGGAAGCTTATTACAAGTTTGCCAGATGTATGATCATATATCTTTGTCTTCTTGTTTATGTAGGAATTGAAATGCCCTGCTCTATTATAAACTATATTTAATGTCTTCTGAGTGCCCACTAATACACTGTTGGGATCTACATGGCATGATTACTATTCTTCAGTGTTTAAAAATTAAAGAAAGAATGATTGACAACTAAGAATGATGCAAATAATAACATATTGTACAGTGTCATTTTTAATAGAATTTGGAATTCAGAGAAGGCTAAGGTAATTGAGTATTAGAAAAGTATGAGAATATTTTATGAAAATGAGAAACCATGGGCAGACCCTTCATTAACCCATAATATATAACTAATTAGAAGAAAATTTCAGATAAGAAGCATATGTGGAAAAGTAAAAATACACATTGAATCTTTTATCTTCCAATATGTGTGTATGTATCTTAAATATACACACTGAAGTAAATGTAACTTTGCAGAAAATAGGTTATTTCCCTAAAAAAAAATTAAAATAGCAGATAACAAAACTGATGGATTGTATTTATTGATGATTAGTTATGTGACTTTCATAGTCAATAACTGCATTTGGTGGAAATTATAGCCCCATGATCATGATTCAGTGTATTCACACTGATAAGAAACCTCCCAGATATGGTTATGCTATGAAAAGTTAAATTAATATACTCAATTATCAGTACTTTTTAAAAACAGACATTTAAATGCAGCATAGTACAACAAATGTTCAAAGCCTACAATTAAGTCCAGAGAGCATCAGATACATAAAGAGTCTCATAAAATTTATCACCTAAATTTATTAAAAGATGAATGAAGATGTAAAATAATTAAAAATGTGAGAAAAGAGCTTGGCACTATAAACATTCAGAAGTTTATTTGATAAAATACCAAATAAAATTTATAAAAATCAAACAATTTTATGATAACAAAAGTGTAATGGAATGATGGTATAACCTATTAGACCAGGCAGAAGAGAGAATTAGTCAATTAGAAAATGTGCTAGGAGAAATTAGAAAATTAAAAGGAATAAGAGACTAAAAATAGCAGATTTAAGAGACATAGAAAAAATTAATGATATCACATATATTAGGCATCTACAGGCATAAGCAAATAATTTCATTAACTGCAATGGCAAACTATGTTTTCCACCCCACTTCCTATTGAGGACAACTAAGAAAGTATGGCAAAATATTTTTTTATAAAAATCTCCATATAGAGTTAATAAGGAGATGAAGTATTATGAAGCCAGTATTTTGGAGGAAGGGAAGCCCAGAAAGCTTTGGTCCAGCAATTTAAGCCACATTTCCCTAGAGATAATCTGCTTATATTAGAAGAGACAGCTGAGCAGGATTTTCCACAGACTCACAAGCCTGAAGAAAAAAAATAAATAAAAAGCACAAAAACAACCTATGGAATGGGAAAAAATTTTTGCAAATGAAACTGACAAAGGCTTGATCTCCAGAATATATAAGCAGCTCATACAACTTAATAAGAAAAAAACAAACAACCCAATCCAAAAATGGGCAGAAGACCTAAACAAGCAATTCTCCAAGGAAGACATGCAAATGATCAATAGGCACATAAAAAATGCTCAATATCACTAATTATCAGAGAAATGCAAATCAAAACTACAATGAGGTATCACCCCACACCAGTCAGAATGGCCATCATTCAAAAATACACAAATGACAAATGCTGGAGAGGCTGTGGAGAAAGGGGAACCCTCCTTCACTGCTGGTGGGAATGCAGTTTTGTGCAGCCACTGTGGAAAACAGTGTGGAGATTCCTCAAAAGACTAGGAATAAACTCACCATATGACCCAGGAATCGCGCTCCTGGTCATATATCCAGAAGGAACCCTACTTCAAAATGACACCTGCACCCCAATGTTTATAGCAGCACTATTTACAATAGCCAAGACATGGAGACAGCCTAAATGTCCATCAACGGATGACTGGATACAGAAGATGTGGTATATTTATACAGTAGAATACTACTCAGCCATAAAAACCAACAATATAATGCCATTTGCGGCAACATGGATGCTCCTGGAGAATGTCATTCTAAGTGAAGTAAACCAGAAAGAGAAAGAAAAACACCATATGAGATCGCTCATATGTGGAATCTTAAAAAAAAAAAAGCATAAATACAAAACAGAAATAGACTCATAGACATAGAATACAAACTTGTGGTTGCCAAGAGGGTGAGGGGTGGGAAGGGATAGATAGGATTTCAAAATTGTAGACTAGATAAACAAGATTATACTGTATAGCACAGGGAAATATATACAAGACCTTATGGTAGCTTGCAGAGAAAAAAATGTGATAATGAATATATATATGTTCATGTATAACTGAAAAATTGTGCTCTACACTGGAATTTGACACAACATTGTAAAATGATTATAAATCAATAAAAATGTTAAAAAAATAAAAATAAATAAGTAAAATCTGAACTCTTCAAAAAATTAAAAATAAAAGAATAAAAAGCACAAAAACACACAGACTTTATGCTCAATAAAGAAGGATAATTCCTAGTAAAAGCCCAATCTTTCCATTGCAATTATAAAATAATAGCCAGTCAGAAACAGATCAGTTTTTTTCAGGGAATGAAGCTGCATTTTGAATACCTGTTTAGATTCAAGTGCTCTGTAATTTCAAAAGTCCAGTCCTACTGCCTGAGGAAGCAAAAATAAATCTCTCTGGAGAGATTCAACTATATCCAGAGTCTTTAATTACCTCTACATTTTTTCATGTTTTCAAATTTTAATGACTGGCAATTGGACTGAGAACAGATTTCTAAATGACAGCAATAAGAGATGTTGGCCAAATAGTTTCCAAATAGAGTATTTTTTTAATGTAAAATGAGAACATTATTAGTTTGACTGACAAATCTTATGCTCAATAGACCCTTTCTGTCTGTTACTAGATGAATATCTAAAGGATCAACTTTGAGAAAAAAAACTTATCCCAGGAATAAGAGGTGAAATAAACTAAACAATATTGAGCAAATAAATTAACATATAAGTAGATGATTTATATAAAATGGGAGTGTATTTACGTAACTTGATTATATAAAGTAATAATGATAAAAAATAATTTATGTTAATATACAAGAATAAATAAAATACTAGAATGCAATAATGTCCAAAATGGAAAGTATTCTCTGGATTTAAAGTATTTGAATTTAAAATTCAAATACTTGTAAAATTTAGGAAGAATGTAGACATGGTTATTAATCTCAGATTTGAATAAAAGGCTTTTAAATAATTTTTGAAAATTTTTTACTAAAATTTTATATACCTATGAAGCCAAACTTCCTTTATAACATCCATCTGTTTTCCTTGTTCTGGCATCCCAAAATGTACAGAACTTTCTTCTTTCCTGTCTGGCAAAAATCCCTGCTCCAATTGGGAAGTTCTCTTGCATACAAAACAATATTAAGGGGCAGAAAGTATTGACCAAGCCATGGAATGCTAAATAGGAAATACTATGGCATTACAGAATGCCATGTGCACATTGCATTACCACTTCGGTTATATTGCTTTATTAGTTAGTACTTTTATGCTCTTTCTAAACAATAAAAGCCTAAAAGCCTCAACAAAAGGACAGACACATGAATTCTGTTTCTTTTCTCATAAGAAATAAACATCAAGTATCATACAGAACTCTTCCTTTCTGATGATTTAATATTGTTGAAGCAGTTGTTTTATTTGTGAGAAATGATTCATTCATTACAGCACTTCACTAGAACTAAATGAACCATTTTATTTCCTGCACACCATTTCTTTGCAGTCTTACAAATGCCACCTACATAATTAAATGATCAGGCTAAAATGGAATCAAAGAAATCAGTAAAAATGTGTGATAGTATTTATGTGTCTAAAAATTGAGAGAACCATTTCCTATCTCATACTGAATAACAACAACAAGAAGTTTTAGCACTCAAACTAGCACCAATGTGTATAATTTTGCTGACCTTGAAAAGAAAATGCATCTGCTAGAGAGTTTGCTATTACAAAGTGCTCAAATGAGAAAGACAGAGTGTTACAACACTGTATAATCAGCAACCACAAAGCAAGGCTTCTGTAGGAAAACAGACATGGTTCTAAAAATGGAATATTTAAAAACTGCATAAACAAATACTCAGTTATAAAATAAAGAGTATGGAAGCAAGAGACATAAAGTAACAAGCCAATTTCACAGTAAAATACAAGGCACAAAGCAAGAAAATATGGGACAGAAAAAGAGCATACAGAATACAAATGAACTATTTTTATCTTCTCTGGTTTAAGTTTATAACCAGTTTGTTTACTTAATTACCCACTATACTGCTAAGGGATCACAGAGATTGATCATCATGCCTACATGCCCAGTTACTTTAGAGATCATTAGCTGTCTAAGTCTCCCAGAACATCCATCATCACAGTGGTATTTCTCCTAATTTGTCTTTGTGCAACCACTTGTCAGAACTGTCCACCTCTCTATGTCTTCTTAGACTTCTCCAGTGTGCTTTAGGGCATTTATAGTCTGCCATCAGCAAAACCTTTTAAATCAACAACTTCCACTAGGGGGAAAAAAATCCCTCTGTCTTCTTAGTTGAATATAAAACTTTTCTGCATCTTCTTCAAGTGGTGTTGGTCTTTATGCCAAACTCACTCAATTGTGGACCTAAAAATATATTAGGAATCCTCCTTGCTATTAAATCCAAAACATTTGTTCTCCATTCTCCTCCTGGGATACCTATCACCAGACTGTACTGTTGCTATCTGTGATGGAGTGATCTTTACATCTAAACCACTGAAGAGTTTTTAAGTCAAAGTATCCTCTCCACCTCTACTCCTTTACCATGGTGACTTTAATATCACTTAAATTCTCTGTCCTTTAGTTCCTTGATCTACTCATCTAAATGTTCTCTGTCTACTCTCTCACTCTTTCTCAGTCTCATGCTCACCAATAAATGTATCACCTCCAAAGCACATATTTCAAACATCCTACGTTCTCATCACCACTACCTTTTCTTTATATTTAATTAAGTTAGTATTTCTAGCTCAAAAAAATTTTGATTCTCCAAGCTCTTCCCAACAATTATGTTACTATTTTCCCACTATGATAAGTTTCTTATTTCTCCCACTTTTTAATTTTTCTCTAAGCCCAATTCTAGTTTCCATAACTGTAATCACATGCTAATCAATGGTCTTAACTACTTTGCCCAACATTCCCTCTGTCTCACTATCTGGAAAACACTAAACCTTGTTATATTCAACTATTCCATTTTCTGAGTATGAATATGAGTTTTTGAATGTCTTTCCCCTGATACTATCACTTCTCTGATTTACCTAATACTATAAGAGTAAGCAGATCCCAGAATTGCTTCCCAGTTACTTTCCCCCCTTACCCTGTTTTTATCTAAAATTATCTTATGTACATATTAAGATGTGTAGTATACATTTCTTCTTACTGTTGCACAGCATCGAGAAAACAGGTAGCTATAATAATTTTTATTACTTTAATATATGCAGTAATTAGAAGACTGCCTGGCACAGAGAAATGTGTGTTTTTTTAAGAAGAATTGGCATGGTTTTAATTAAATGTGACATTACTTATTTATAATAAATCTTTTCCCTATATAATGAGTAGTGTTTTGTTGCTGCTTAATTGAAAATTCTGTGGACACTGACTGGGTTAAAATTCTGAGACTATAATCTACCAGTTGTCTTTCTTATCTTGGGCATGTTACCTCTCTGAATCTCATTTTTCTTATCTGTTAGGAAAAAATTAAAATAAAAGAAGGATAACATAGTCACCTAACTCTTAATGTTTTGAGATTTAACTGAGATTATGCATGCAAATTACCAAAAAGTATTAAGAATTAATTTTAAAATGTGATATCTGTGAGAAAGATTTGTATCTGCTGAAATTAACAAAGGTAAGAGGAAAACAGACCATAAATATTTCCAAGAAAGAACACATGTGCAGATTGAGCCAGGTAAGAAATAGATGCTGTGATACAGTGTCTAATCATCTACATCTTCATGTGTTCATGTTAGGTACTTTTCATTTAGCTACTGTTCCTCAATGGTACAAAATGATCATGCTCATTAAAATGTGTATGAACAATTGTAAATTCCACATTATGCTAATATAATTCTATTTATCAATTAAAAATGAACTAAATAGATTTACAGAATCAAATAGAGCAAATAAATACTAGAGTATGAATAATTTCACAGTCAAAATACAGTTGCTGTTGAACAAAACCAAAGAAGCATTACCCACCCTGTCCTTCAAATTATATATTAAATATATTTATCTTTGACACCAAGATAAACACACACACCCATACACGTAAGAGTATAAGGACATTATGGAGACCTTCTGTGTCCTAAGGAGCTTGAACTTGATGCTAGAGGCAGTAAGGTAGTAAGGGTAAGATACCAGAGCAGGTCAATATATGAGCAAACGTATCCAGTAGGAAGCTACTGCAGATATCCAGATTAATTACAAAAACTTGAACTGTCATTTTGAGAATTATAGTAATTTGTAGATTTCACATATACCAATAGTATAGAATTGATATTTTTTAGTAGTAGTCATTTATTTAAGTCAGAGGCCTCTTTCAGAAAATTGCATTGTAACGCACAGCGTAAGAATTTTAATAAATATATTTATAATATGGCTGTATATACACACATACACGATTAGTTGCTCTTATAATTGAGGTATTTCAATTGTTTTGGGATTGGGAAGTTTACATTAATTTGTAATTCTCCGAACCCTTTAGCTTCAAATATAAACAAAACACCTAGGATGAATATGGCTTCTTCTTATCAAACTACTATAAATACTGAGAAATCCAAAAACAGTTCTCAGCTAAGGCAGATAAACAGTTCAGAAGGTGAAAATCTTCCATGTCAATAAACCATTGGGCATTTTAATGACATTTTTGCACTGCAAGATGATTCAGTATGAAGTATGTTTTATTATATATTGTCCCAAGGATTGCTTCTTTTCAGTTTTCATCCTTTGGGACTTGGGAAAAACCTTGAATGTTTCCAGATTGAATCTATTCCCCGAGCTTTGTGTGTCAAAATACTAATGAATTGCTCTGAGATGTCTGCAAGATATAGAAGATACTGAGATTCCACATTGGCTGTTTAATATACAGTTGAGAGTTCCGAGGAGATAGTTTTGATTTCATTCATCCACTTGTGATATTTTCTAAACCATGGAATTGTTTAGAGCACACAAAAAGAGAAAAAGAAATATATAATTCAAAGGGGAAAATGTTGAAGATAGAACCTGAGTAGTAGTAATATTTAAGAGGCCTCAGAATGATGAGCAGTCCTCAAAAGAGTCTGAGACTGAGAGGTCAGAGAAGATAAAAATCAGGTATAATATCTTAGAATCAAGTGGGCAGAGAGTTAAATACAAAAGCAAACAACAACAACAACAACAACAAACAAACAAAACAAAGGAAGACCATCAAAGAGAAGAGCTGGGTACCATGTCAAAAGCAGTTGAGAGTTCAAGTTACAAATGACTAAAAATGATCCATTGCCTTAGCAAAAAAGAAATGGCAGTGGCCTTAGAAAGATCTTTGGCATGCCGACAATGGAAACTATTTTGAAGTGACTGCTAAGTGATGGATCAGAGGAGTGATCCTATTGCTAAAAGTGGTTTGTAAGTTGAGATAGTCTTGATAAAAGAATGAAGAGGAAGCATTTGAAGATACAGGAAAAACGGGCTTAAAATAATAAATCTAAGGATATGGAGAGAGGACTGCATAGAGGAACTAAGAATTTGATACGAATCAATCGGTGAGAGAGTAGTTTTGATAAAGTACAAAATAAACTGTTAAGCTAGATGATAAATCAGAAGACAGATGGTGTTCTAGAGATTATGTATATTTGTGAGTTCCAGAAACTGGAAATCCTGAAGCCAAAGAGTGAGATATTTGGAAGGTAGATGGTCCAGTGATTTATGCAGAGTTTCTAATATTAGAATTCACTTCTAACTAATGAAAAATCTCATGGTGTGGATAAGGCAGCAAGTAGCGAAAGCAGAGTGGAAGTGAAAATTCAGAAAATCAAGTAGTTTTGATACTGGCATATGTTGGATGGTTATTATTTTAGATGTAATTTTTAATGTAATGCCAAGGCCTAGAATGAAGGCAAAATCTCTTAGCCAGATTCTAGAGCTTTCAAAGAAAATAGAGAAAGGTTGGGTAGGTAAATACAAAACATAAGACGAATGAGAGGTAGTAAACTAGAATAACATGAATCTTATAGTAGGTGAAGTTTTATGTGAAAGAAAACTTAATGATTTAAATTTTAACAGTTAACTAGATGATGGTGTAATGTGGATTATGACAAAATATACAGATTTTACTTGATAACCACTCAGTCAACTTCAAAATTATACTATAGATACGTCTATGTAAAATATTCTTTCTAGATTAAATCTCACACATATTTAAGGTCTGTATATTAAAATTCACAGAATATACATATAATACCACGTAATACTACCCTATAATCATTTAGGTGATACTATGACTAGAAGCTGTTTCAATGTGGCTTTATTCTACGAATATTTTACTCTAACCCATTTTGAAAGAGAACTAGGACTCATTAAAATAAATGCTGGAAATATAATAGTGCTATACAGGGTCATATTTGGTAAGTATTAAAAATGAAATATAGCTGTATTATATAAATATTAAGATTATAATATTTGCAAAACATTATGTTTCTGAAAATACCTAAATTCAACTTCACAGAACCCTAAAAATAAATGAAAGTGATGTCAAGAAATTATCTGATCAAAATTATGAGTGAAAGAACAGAGACAATATTATACAATATAAATGATCATGGAAGACATTTTTAAAGTAGAATTGATTCTCTAAAATTTAGATGTTGTTAAAAAAAAGAAAATGTATATGTAAATGAGAGAAAATAGCTGTATATATTTATTGTTAATATATGAGAGGAATTTAAAATTATAAAAATGATGACAATTGAAATGGTGAGAATCTTATACTCCATTCTTACACCAGGATATAGTCCAGAGATTAAAACAATATATGTAAAAAATAAAATCATTACTTGCAAGAGTGCAAATAAAACAGAAATTAACATTTTTAAAAATTGGAGGATGAATAAATAAGCCACACAAAACAGAAAGTATAAAATAAGTAATTGACAAAGTTAAATTTAAAAGATATATTTTTCCAGAAGAAAATTTTAAAAAAGGTGTCTCTGGCCTATAGACTAATTCATGAAGGCCTTATATATCATTAAGGCAATAAAAAATCCAAATAAACAAATATGTGGGTGAAGACCACAAACAGGTAATATAAAAAAATATAAAAAATCATAAATAAAAGTATGATAAACTTCACTAGTCATCCAATACATGGAATCTAATACTACATAAAATATTTTTCCACTCATCAATTATGAAAAATTAATCTCCATAAATATTCAGTATTATTGAGAAAAGGTGAAAAAAAGACATTCAGAAGTAGTTTTCAGTCTGTAAATTAGGAGAAAAAATTTGCAATACATATTAGGATTTCAAGTATGACTAATGTTCACAAACATGGATTATCCTAGTGAATATATCAGTGCATGGTACATGGTAAATATTCAGTAAATATTTTTCAACATTCAATAAATATTGTTGAATAAATATACATAATATTACTTTCTTATGGGAACAATTTAATATATGCACCAGAGAGTTTGTATTGCTTATTCAAGCAAAAGCAAATCTCCAGTAATATTGATGATGTAAACTATTGACATAAAAATGTATGTAGAAAATGTACTGACAGAAAAAGCTGTTACTGAATAATGTATAAAATAGGTGAAATTATGTGTATAGGCATAGAGAAGTATCTGCATAATATTAGTGAAAATGTTAATAATAGATGGATAATGCTTTACTCTAAAGTTTTTATATTTTTGGAAATTTACCTTGTACATTATTCATTTTATTATAGTGAAAGGTGAAGCTATTATTATCTTGCAAAAATAATCTTATTTATTGAATTTGTTGTTTTGCCAACAAAGGTTATACAAATCAAACAAAAAAATCATACGTGAAAGAGACATTGACACACTACTATCTTTTCAGATTAGGGAGAATATTGTTCTACAATTTAGCACATATAAATTTAACAATAGTATTATTTATATTTTCAAGGGATTTATAACAGGATCTGAGTAAACTATTTGATTATGACCTGTTTTATGAAACATGAAAAATGAAATATGTTTTTAACCAGCTAGATAGATGAGAAAACAGGTAAGAACAAATAACCCACTTTATGACATTTTCTTGCAATAACAAAGCATTGTTAATAAAACATTTTCCAAGCTCCTGTGCTTTGTTTTAGATTGTTTACATAGAAATCCACTGTGATGCATTCCCAGTCTTTTGAAAAAGTTCCTTAAGGAAGAAAATCCCAGGAAAGAGACTAATGCTTCAAGCTATGTCTTAATAAGCTGCCTTGCTCTTTTATATTACTTATCATACATTATTTCCATAATCCTGCTATTGAATGCCATTTAATCAGAAACAGTAGTTGTCAAAAACAAAACAAAAGTTTCTAAAAAGAAAGAAAAAAAAGTAAAAGGGAAAAGGAACAGAAAATGCCATGCTTTTTAAAGTTTGGGAGATGATCTTTGACTTTGTGCCAGTGGTTTTAGTTCTTTGTGTGCTTTCTGAATTTGTATTGTGAGAGCATTCCATTTTAGAGTATGATAGCCGATCTTTCTCACTGTCCAGATATCTATATCCCTTTAAAATTTAAATGTCCTAACACAGTGTCATATTCAAATATAAATTGGAAATCAATCATTTGCTATAGACTATCTCTTCTAATAGTTGATGTGTCTATAACGTAGGTACATGCTCAAGATCAAATATGCTAACCTAGTCATTTTGGTACTTGGGGATTATAAAAAATGTCTCATAATATCAGGCTCTGGAAACATCAGCATGTCATGAAAGATGAATGAAAATAACCCTGTCATTGCACAGCAATACACAGCTTTAAAGGCTGTACCATAAGAGAGACAAAACAATTTATATGAGATCACACCTCACACACTTTTCAAATTGTTATTAGTTATGGCAGTTTTATTACATGAACCTTGGCTGGCAAAATGGCCATCCCTTCCTGACAGTTTGATCTCCTTAGATTCTACAATCATATATCACATACATAGAATTCTCAACACTTATGGAAGTATCCAATGACATTAAGTACAGAGTGGTGTAAATTTGACCAGTATTTCAAAGTAGTCACAGTGAGAAGTCCATTTTTAATACCTAGGATATTAATATGTGCCAGTGCTTTGTATTGTGGTTTAGACTGAAACCACAAAGAAATCACTGGCTTAAGTAAGACATTTAAGAGATGTACTTACGGCAAGGGCCTTTTAGTTAGTTAAGAAGACTTAGAGACAACAAAATTGTACTAGTCTTTACATCATTAACTGATTTTTAAAATAGAAAACACTTATGAGGTATCATAAAAAATGTTTTGAACAATGTATCATTACACTTTGTGATTTACTGTACATACTAGCATAATAGGATAGATTTGAAATGTAGTTTCTTCTCAAAATATTATTTCAGAATGTTTGCAGCTCTTGATATTGTGTTGGTGATACATCCTTTAGTTTTCTTTATCATTTTTATATTAATATGCCAATCTTAAGAAAAAATAAATCACAATTTCCCTGAAATTTAAAGGAAATTTATAAGAAAGCCATCTTTCTGCATAATCACTTTTTTTTAGAGATTTGACATTCCTCTTTATTACCATGTATAAGTTGTTGAACTGTTTTGAAATTTACTGAAGAAAAAGAAAGGTAAAAATATCCTATCAGCTACTTTTGAGACTCAAGAGCGGATCTGTGGCCACACAGAGTAACATGGATTAACTTTAATGTAAAATAAAATTTTCATCATTTATAACTAATAGATTCAATGTTAATCAATTTTATGTGGTCATTCAATTTGTGTGTGTTTGTGTGGGTGGATGGGTGGGTGCTTGCACACATGAATGTTCTGCATGCCAGAAAGTCTTGATGGCTAGACTACAAATACTCATCTTTTTAGTAACATAGCATAGTTCCTAATTATTTAACTTGAGTAATTATTTCTGCTACTAAAGTACTTTTTCAACTATAGTAGCAAAAAATGTGTTTTTAAGATTAAATTGAAAATACATACAGTTTGTGATGTTTGAGTTATTTATGTGGACACAAAATATTTCACATGAAATAAAATTTTGTAAATTACCAAATACTGTTGGCTTCAAAATTATGATTCTTTCTCTAAAACTGAAAAAAAATTAACCGTATTTGGCATAAAATTTAAATGATGCATACAGAATCCTAAATGAAGAAGAGATATTTTAAAAATCCTGCTGAAATTTAAATAGGTGAAATATAGTTCATGAAATTTCACATTTTTCCTGAAATGTTTTCAAAGTCATCAAGGATATGGCTAACTGACATCTCTTTTGTTATTTTCAGTTCAGGAGGGCCCATATAATCCAGTTTCTTACTGTACAGCGGCACATTTCTTAGAATTTCTTCAAAGATCAGAACATCAACAGTGACAGGTTTTATTAACTCACTTTTGAAATCTACATGTAATATAAAAAATTTGGTGATATTGCTGCCTACTTGTAAATGATCCTTTAGAATCTTATTGATTAAATTTCTAGAAGGTGAATAGCCACTTAATTCCCATAGCTTTCAGAAAATGTAATTTTGACTTACTGAAGAATAAATAACCTACCAAATTACCTATTTCTCTATGTAAATTATTGACAAAGCTCATAATTCCTTTTGCCGAGGAAGTTATTAGAGAAAGTACGTTAGCTACTTCTTCAGTTAGCAGTAGACGGCTTCTTTAAGGAAAACATTCTGCCACTTCTTTCCTTGGTGACATTTATCATTTTTCTTGCTTCTTTTGTTGAGTGATCAGGGTATTCTACAGCCTTGTCCAGGAGGCTCCTTTCAGATCGCCAAGAGAATACTCATTACTCTATGCTGTATGTGATAAATCTTTCTACTGTTACCTTTGTTTTGAGTTACTCTCCTTGAACCTTTCAAACTTTAGCAATGTATATATCCCCCTGGCCTTTTTGCAAGGATGTATATGCATTGGAACTCTTACAGTAAATTATATATCCTTTCATGTGGATGAAACTACGGTTGTTCTACTAATCACATTGTTCCTTCTTTGCTTTTTTCCCAGGGCTCTTTTTGGGAGCTGCAGAGACAAGTGGTCCAATAGATTACAAACATCACTGAAACTTTTTATGGTGTTGTCAACTAATAGATGACATACTAGTCATTGGCAAAATGATTTTGCTTTTTCTTTCAGAAACTTCTTTTATGACACAGAATCAGTTCACAAATTACACTTCAGCTGATTGTCATTTTTTTTACCCCAGTTCATATATTACTAATTCTTAGATTAGTCCAGCAGTAGAAAATTCCATTTGCAATTTCAAGCCACATTAGAATTTTTTCCTTTTATTTGGATTAACAGCTGTTTTTAATTTAATAGTTGGTCTTATGGTGCCATATGGCATTAGACAAGGACTTAGGTTATTCTAACCAATTAATTGTGAAATAGGCTATGCATTATTTATTGCATAATTTCCAAAATAACTTCTAGTTAGTTCCCTATTTGCAAATGAGACTAATGATAACCTCTCCCAACAGAGATACATAGGTGCTATTAAGATTTCTTCCTGAAGAAATTAACAAAAAATATGACTCAGTAAAATAGAGGCAATAGAGTTTAGTGATTAGAGTACAGGGTCCAGAGTCATATTCCCTGAGTTTAAATTCCAGCTCTGCCACTTGAACTATGTGATCTTGGGCAAATTATTTTATCTTTTTTGTTAAAGACTTTCATCTGTAATCTTTTAGTAGTACTAGAAAATAATAATTCTGCTAGATGATTCATAGAGTTTATTTTGTAAAATTTGCTACATGGAATTATCTTAGGAGATTCATGACACATTGAATATTTGATGAAAGTTAACTATATTTATTTTTATTATTATAAAGTTAATAAAAGGTGGCTAGAACAGAACATGCAAAGATGTTATAAATCACAATATTTCATAGCAAGTACTCAACTTTGATGTTTGCTATAACTATAAGCAAGACAAATGTCATAAGGAAATAGTTTTCCTTTTCCTTCCTTTTTTCATTTTCCTTCCACTTCATGATTTCCTGCAATTTTCTTACTAATGTTTATCAATTTTGACAAATATGTTACTAGTCCATACAAACTCTGTGAGAAGAAAAAATTCATAGCGTACTATTCTAATTTCATGGTGGTATTATTTCTTGTGTTTTTCTTTACTTAGTTTTTAAGCATGTACCTTGGGTTCTGCACCCAGTTCCAACAAGTGTGTAGTAGGGGAAAGTTTTCCCCCACACCAACAAGCAATTTTCAAGACACCACCGTAATGTCTTACAATTTAACTCAGTTCTGACACTACCTGGAGATAGCATCAGATTCCACATGTTAAGTGTTCAGTCCTACAGAACTGCCCTCCCAACTCCCTTCGGATGTCAATTTCAAGCCCAGATTCTCACCTATGTTTCTGACTAACTGACTTAAGAGATTCCCATGATCCCCTCCTTGGGTTCAATTAAGTTGCTAGTGTAGCTCACAGAACTCAGTGAACCATCTTACTTACTAATCGTAAAAGGATATACCTCAGGAATAGCCAGATGGAGGAGATGCAAAGGGCAAGGTTTGGGGAATGTTGTGGAGCTTCCATGTCTGCTCTGAATCTCCACTAGTTCAACAGCAGGGAAGCTCTCTGAACCTTATCCCTTTTGGTTTTTGTGGAAGCTTCATTAAATGGGCATGATTTCTTAAATGATTGGCCACTTGCAATTGATTCACTTTCCAGCCCCTCTCCCTTCTCCAGAGGTCAGCGGTGGGTTGAAAATCCCCACCCTCTAATCATTTGGTTTGTTAACCTGACAACCTAGCCCCCATCTTTTAGTGTGGTCCAAAATTCACCTTGTTAACAGAAACACCTTTATTGGTGTTATCACCTAGGAAATTTCAAGGGTTTTAGGTGCTCTATGTCAGAAAAAGGGGACAAAGATCAAATATATATGTATTTTATTATAAATCACAGTATTGCAGCATCCTAATTTATTTTGCTAATTTAAAAAGAAACACTAAAAAGCATTTATTACTTAAAATTTATTTTAAAATATGTTAAAACTTTTGTCTCAAATGAGAATCCACAATATTTATGATGAATTACCTAGAAACAATTCATCAAGTGTTTGGTACATTTGCTCACCTGAATCAAAATCTCACACAGTTAATTTTGTCAAATATATGTGAGCTTTGATATAAGCTTTGAAAATATGTTTTTATTTAACTTTGAAAACATTTAGTAGATGCTATTTAATCTGTTACTTCAAAAATATTGACTCTCATTCAATATTCTTGAAACAGTCACTGGATTTTATATCTCACCCAACTTTAAAATTGTGGTTTTAATTATAATTATGATATTTACCTCAACTAAACAATTATAGAAGTGACCATTCATAGTAACTTACTGGTGGCTACTTACTTTTTAAAATTATGCATGACATTGGAATGCCTTTTGTGGCACCTTTTTTTGTAATTGCAAACCACCTTTAACTACAAAACCTATGGAAGTTTTTCAAAAATTAGAAAAATGGTGTTTCTTTTTAAGAAAAAAAAAGCTATTGAGATGAAATACTATCTCTATACAACTTTGTACAGCAATGGTATTTTCCAATTTCTCTTAGAAATTCCTTGGCTTACCACAAGTAATGGCACAGTTTCTAAAAAGTATGTTTACTAGACCTTTGCTTTGAGAATTCTTTAAATTATTTTTATTAATATATCTTTTATTTTATCAGCACATAGTATCACATTTATCCCTCTTCTATGGAAGTCTAGACTATAGGAATTTAAATAATTTTGAACATGATAAATCACAACAAAATAATTTTTAACATTCAGAGAGATTATTTTTACTGGAATTTGTTATTGAGCAAACATTTTGATTGTTTATTAGTTAAATCCACTAAATAGAATACATCATTACAGATTTAAGTTAGTATATACACGGTTGTGGTTCTTTGTGAATTCGATTATTTTCCAAAACTACTAACAATTATTATTCCAATAAAGTTAAATTTATGCCAAAAGAGGAATAAATTACCTTTAGAATAAAGAATACATGGAATAGTTGTTGAATTGAGTAACATGAAATAGAGTTATCCAACTTACCTAGAATATGGGTAATAGTAATAGTATGCATATGGGAGGGTTCTTTGGTTTTTTTTTAAGCCTCTTGAAATCTTAAAAAAACATTCACAGAATTGTAGGCACAGTGTCACCTGGATTTGTATAATTCTTTATTCTTCATCTCAGTTTTGAAAACAAAGTTTACTTTCTCTGTGACACATTTGTGAGAAGACGAGAGTGAACAGAGTGTGATATATAGAGATATGAGTATGAAAATCACTGAGGCTCTCCAGGAAAGACTTCAAGATACAAGCAAGAACCATAATTAAAAGTCTTAATGAACAGATGGTAGGAGATTAAAAAAAAAGACTAGTGGAGGATTAGCAGCTGAGGGCATTTCACCATTTTTGGTACATTGAATAAAAATAAGAGAAATAGGCAAAATTATATTTTTGTGTGTATACATATATACAATTTATAGTATTTCTTTTTCATGAAAACCATTGTTCTTTCCCTTTTTGCCTTAACACCTAACATTGTCATAGTTCCTCCTCTTTCTACATCTTCACCATTCTGATTGCTGTGGTGTCACCAGGGTAATCTAAAAGATGACTCACAACAAAGCAGAACTGAAAAATTATGAGCTTTAGAAGAGCATAAGATAGTCACTTTACAGGACAAGAAAAATCACAGTAAAGAAAGTTCTAAAATAGAGCTAAGAAAAATGTTAAACTGACACAAGCCAGAGAACTAGGAAGAAGACAAGAAATCAAGATGAGTCAGAACACCTAAGAGAACAAAGGACAGAGATAAAAGACATGTAAGGAGAATTTTCCCTCAGGAAACCCAGTCTTCTGATAAGAGTTTCGTATATTTTTTTCTTTAAAAAATTAACAGTTTCTATTATAACTCTAGGGCCTGAAAATAAACAGCATCAGAAATACTGTAATAAAAAAAAAAAAGATCTGATGTCAGAAAATAAAGAAGTCAACTGTAAAAAATCTTATAGTTATAAAACTGTGGTTATAAAACAACTGTAGTTATAAAAATATAACTATATATAATACTTATGATATTTATTTTTTAAATAATTTATCAATTTGAAGAAAATATTCATTGCTGTCCAATTTTAAAATATGCTAAAAAGATAAAATATTAAGGCAATCAACACATAGCTCTTTTTTTAACCATTATATATACAATATATATTGTTAGATTTGTCAATATTTTTTCATTTCCATTCACCATTTTCAAATATATTAAACATAATGTCCAACTTAATTGACTTTTAGATACTTCTCTGTAATGTGATACAGCAAAAAATGTTTGTGTTCCTGTCCTTTGTGAAAGCTAAAAAAACCAATGAGTTTTTGAAATACAGTGTAATAAGTGCAAGATTTCCTGAATATTATTTTTCTTTGAGTGATGGATATACTTTAAAGTAAAGGTAATTTTGAAAAAGTAGAAAAAGATACAATTCACTTAAAGCTATTAAAGTTTAGAACTGTGCTTAGAAAAGTGACTAAAATAATAGGTGTATAATACATATCAAGAAATTCTTATGTTTTGATTAAAGCTAACCATATTACTGTCACATTTTCAATTGTCCAGTTCTGAAACTGGATATTTCTAGGATGTTTTGCAAGCTACTTAACCTCATTTTCCCAATTATTAGAAATAGGCTCTGGAACACATGCACATAGAACTGGCTCTAAAATTTTAAGTTGCCGTGTGGTTGTTCTGTTGGTGTATAGATATAAACTAACATAAAATAGTCATAAAATTACACATCAAGGTGACTGCACATTCTTCTTAACACATACATTAGATTTTGATTAGTTTCCTTGTTTTCAGACAATAATAAATATATATTTTATACAATCATTATTAACTTATATAAAATCATTTTCTTGTATCTTTCTACTTAATAGTAAAAAGGTCTTTTTCAGATGTCTTTGCACTTATTACCACAATCCAAACTTTCTGAAACTACTTTATTAGATAAGATTGTTCTAAGTCTTTGCAAGGATAGCAATTCAATTGCTAGCTTAACAAAGCATATGCATTTAGAATGTAAATAAACTGGACATACTTGTGGAAATTACCAGAGTAACATCTTTCACATAGAATATGTCCTAAAATACAAATTTGGAGTTTTCAATAACTTAGAAAATATTGGCATGAATATACAGAGAATTTAATTACCAAGCTAAAAAAAGCTAGAGAATTAATCCATGACAGATCTCTATACTTCTGTTTTATTCTCTTTTTCTCTACTATAATGCATTTCTGGTTTTTTAATGCATATCCAAATCCTACATGTCTTTACAGTGAAATATCAGCACTCACCTTCCTCAGTAATGTTAAACTGGCTAAACATGTTTCAAATAATTCTATTCCGTCCTGTATATGATTTATGTTTCTATTAAAAATTCTAAATAGATTTGTCCCAAATATAAATAAACTTTATATACATTGACTACTTATGTTTTATGTTTATATTCTTTATGTATACATATTGAATCTTCCTAATGAGCAATTATTTGAAGGCTAATGAGGCATCTTTTATCTTTTGTAATTATTCATTAAGCCTAGCATAATGTTATATATACAGAAGGTATCCAGTAAATATTCTATATTTTTCCTGAAAGAAAATAATGAACATGATGAAACTACTACCTATTTACTCCCAAGTATTATTAAACAATTTGATGTATTTTAAATTGTGAGCTTTAAATATTCTTAGAAAAGAAATGTTGTTCAACTAAATCTAAAAGTATTTAAAATGGATCTTAGCAAAATCTATAGATGTACAACACTAAAAATGAATTCTAATGTAAACTATAGACTTTGGGTAATAATGATGTGTCAGTGAAGGTTCAGAGATTGTAACAAATGCACCACTCTGTATGTTTATGCTGGAGGACGCTGTTTATGCGTGGGGCAAGAGAAATGGGAACTCTGTGTATATTCTGCACAATTTTGCTTTGAATCTAAAGCTGCTCTAAAAAATTAAGTTTATTAAAAATTGTTAACTAGTGATTTTAAACATTATCAGTATGTTTAGCAGGTGTAGGTAAACTGATTGAAAAGTTGTAAAAATAAAAATTAGACAAACATACAAATATTTCCCCATAAATAATAATAGGAAATCTCTTAGTGAGGTAAATGTAGCCATTAATAAAGTTAAAGAACATAATTTAAATACATTACATAAATAATTCCTATGTGGAAGAGATTTGATCAGTATAAACGCATGGAGGAAAAATTTTGTTCTATATTTGCTTTAATATAAAGAAATACCTTGTATTGATTAATGCTTTTCATATATAGGACTTTCTTATTAGAATTTTTAAAGTTCAAATAAAAAATTAAAAGAATGTTGAATATTAAAGCATGAATTAGAAAGTTAGATATGAAAATGTTCATGGTGAAGAGGTGTTTAGCATAATATTATTTCTGAGATCCACATAAAAATGTGGTTTCCACACATTCATCAAAATATTCAACTTATTTTTACAGATAAATTTGAACCAATCTGAGAAAAAAACTATAATATAAACTCAAAATTATATTAAAAACTTACATGCTTTGTGAAATTTTTGTTTAACATCATGAATAGTAGATTTTTGTGTCATCTGAAAAGGAAAATAGTAAAAATTATAAGAAAAAATGTTAATTTGCTTGAGATATATTTGTTTAAGAAGAAAACATAATTTAATATGTTTAAAATATAAAATTAGTACAAAATAACCAGTCTGTTTTGTTTAGCTCTTTAGTCACTACTGATTTGACAGTCATGAAACATTGAGTCAATCTTTTTTTGAAAGTTTTATATTTGTATTTAACAATAATGGTGTAATTTTGAGACCATCAATTAAACGTATGAGTAACTGCATAAGAAAGAGAGAAAGTAAAGGAGTTTACCAGAGGAGTCCAGGGATATAAAACTGATTTATATGGACAAAAGAGGGATATTTTCCTTCAGAATATCATGAGGAAAAAAATAACCTGTCTAAGCCCCTAAGTTAGTTATGTTTTTAAAACTTCCATCCAAAAATACTAAGTCTATCAAAATTTATATTGAATGTATTTTTTTGATTCTTTAAGTATATAATGGTTTGACCAATTATTTCATCTTAATCTACTAAAATTAACTCTATTGTTAGAAAAATGAATAAAATAAATATTTCTTTATCTAAACAGGAGAATTCATAAAGATAAGAATTCTATCCAAATACCTCAAGTTATCACAATATTTTCGACTTTCTGACTTTGTTCATATCAAACTTGCAAACTGAAATTCTCCTTCATCTCTGATTCCTTCCATTGGCTTATGAAAAACCCAACAATTCTTTAAAGTCTACATCAAAGACATTTTCACAGTTATGCAATAAAAATTTATTTCCTTCCTTTAAACATGTATAGAATATTGTATATATGATTTTTTTTTGCTACACTAAAATCATGGCTGTTTTTAGAAAATGAAATGAAAAAAAGTACACAAAGAGATGGCACATAATAATTCTCCAAGAAGTCCTTGTTAACATTATTGTATTTAATATTGTATTACATATCAAAAGTATAACAATGCATACACTTATTTTACTATATTCCAGTTCCTCCCATAGCCAAGTATATGCTATACCAGTCAGAAAATTTTTGTCTGATTTCTTTTTTGTATACAGTTTACTAAATAAGGAAGTTCTTAGATTAAGCACTGAAGAATAATATTAGTCCCCATTTGTGTTATGCTGTAAATAACAAAAGGACCCCAAATAATTATGTTGGTATGAAATTTTAAATATTTCATAGCATTGTCCTTCTCTGGAAGATGTTAGGAAACATTTGAAAAAAGTTTTTAGAGACACTGATATATATGTATGTATGCTTGAATATATTATATTTTAATTATAACTTTGATATTTGAATTATATTTTTAAATGTGATGGTTTGTTTTAACAGTGTTCATTGCTTTATCTCACTGTTACTTATCACAAAGCACTATCATATGTTGCTTCTTCTGACAGGGATGCCTAAAATTCACTAGAATAATAGATATTTGTCTATCAGTCTTTTCAAGGGCCATCTAATCTCAAAAAAACAGGTGATTTTCATGATTAACAACTCATAGTTAGGGTTTGCTGAATGCTGAACTTCCTCTTTATGAGGGCACATAATCTTGTGTTTACCTGCTGGTGGTTCCAACAATCTACGAGATCCTTGAACACAATGACCTAGAGTAATATAGTTTGTGTTTTAACATGTGGTACACCATATAGCATGTAATAAAATTGAAGTCAACAATAAAGTTGTGAGTACAAAGTCATGTGAAAACAGTTCCTTGATCTTGTATGAAAATCTTTCACAAGTAGATTATTATGAAAAAGCTGTATGCTTTTTCCCAAACTACAGTACCTTAAAGACAGTCTTCTAATTGACATATACGTATTTTTTCCTGAATTTGCAAACTTTCTAGCCTAAGATTATGCTTTCTTGAAAGAAATCTACATGTGGGAAGTGGGTTATTACAAGCTTTTCACAAAGTTTTTAATTCGTTTTTTTTTTTAAATTACATTTGACTTTCACATGTTAGAAAAGGGCTGATTTTGAATAAATCTTTTAGAACTGCCCTTTCTGGAACAATTTTAGTCAAATACAGCAGAAAAAATATAATTAACCATTAAATGATTCTGACAGTGTTGCTCAATTAGCCACAAGACTGACTGTGCTTGATCAACTCTTTCAGTACTTTAGTTGTACTCAGAGCACAAAGAGAAAAAAAGATGATAATTAACAGAGCATAAAAGAATTTCTGATTACTAAATTTATGTCTCCGTAGCTTCATCAGGAAGTTTATTCATAATAACTTCTACTTTGTAGCTAGTTTTACAAACTCTTAAAAAGAAGAAGCTATCATTACAATAATTTATTCACTTTTGTAAATAACAATTAATTGTGCATATGAGAGAAATGAGTATTCTAACATCTGAAATCCTGAAATTCTCTTCTTAAATGTTTCTTTCTCATCAGAAGAAATTAATCTCAAAATGTTAAGTAGGACAAGGTAAATGATGTTTGTTAGTTGAACCAAAATTTTACCTCTAAATTTCAACTGATCATAGTTGAGTTTTGGGTCATTATTGCTTTATTCAACACTTAACTTGATTAATTTAGGAAAAGCTTTCCACATTTAAGTGAAACAGGATTTGCCTGAATTTGCCCCATATGAAAATACTGCAGTAAAGAAACCCTTTTTTTTTTCTGTCCTACTACTACTTTTTAAAACTGTATTCTAGCCACTTCTCAGGAACTCACTGAAATGAACAGATATCTTCAAACTACCTCCAAAACAAAAAATATCCTACTTAGAGAAATGAAAATTAAGTGGTAAGGAAAAACAACTTGAAATTTGTTTGACAGAGTAATTGCAATGTGCAAACCAAAAATTGCTAGTAAACTCTGTAAATAAATGTTTCTACAAAAGACACACTATAGTACATATAAAATATAAAGATACATAAAATAGTTCCATATACTTTACTCAGGATGAACGAGGAGTTTTCTAAGTAAACAAATGTTATTTTACTAGTAAGTAGATTGTAACTAAAATACAAATAAGCAATAAGTGATCTATATGAAAACATTTTTATAAATTCAAAACATGTTTGGTATTTTATAGAATATCAAGTATTTTCACCATGAATAAAATTGACATGATACTACAAATATGCAGAAATACCAGTTTTAATAAAATTTAATTGTTTTAAGTTTAACTGTATTTAATTTACTATTTAATTGGAAAATTATTTTGTATCATACCAATTTTATTTCCTTATAAACTATAATGAATTACTTAAAATGAGTTTTTGTTATGTCAAAATAATATATATGTATCCATATATCAGTTTTTAATATTATAAATATATTGCAATAACACATTTGGTCAACTTCATTTTAATTCAAAAACAAACATTAAAACATAAAATAAATTCTTTAAAATCTTCACCATAGAAAATTTCAAAAATATATTAATCAGAATAATGTATTTTTAAATAAATACTTCATTCCCCAGTAAATTATATGTATATGTAAATTTTATTTAGGCATATAGCCTAGATATTATTTATATTTTTATTACATATACATATATATCATATGAATATTGTAAATATAAAAGAAGAGGGAAAAGTATGGTAAAATATGACTGGATATCTAATTTTATTACATATAATTTTGGTATAGTTATTATATTATAACATGGCATGCATAAATAAATACAATTTCAATAGCTACTCTAAGACTAATATTTAATTTTTGTAATCCTTCAATAAAACTGAATGTCTCTTATTGACTAGAATATTTATTTGTAGTGTCTATCACTAAGCCATTTTATTTCTATTTAATACAAAAATAGTAGTCTTTATGTATTATTTATTGAATAAATGACTTTCTATATACTTGTTTTCTGTCTTATAGCTTGAAATTCTAAAATATTGAAAATAAGAAAGAAATTTTAAAGTTGAAATTAGAGCTGGATACCCTAAAAAATACAAAAAGAAGAAATATTTTATAAATTGGAAAATAATTCAGATTTTAAGAACACAGAATTTTTCATGGTGAATACTCTTTCTGGAATAGTTTTAGAATATGTTTTGTATCCTAGGTGAGAATATTTTTGAACTAGAGGGAATCGTAAACACCAGAGTTAAAAGCACATTTTTAAGAATAAAATAAAGTTTGGTGAATTAATATTTATGATTGCTTCATAGGTGACTTTGACTGTGCTTTCCTACTGCAAGTTTATGAAGCCAAGAAAATAATCCTTGCACTCAGGAGAGTTTACACTTCACATGATATAACTGAAATAAGAAAGCCCAAATCATATTAAATGAAGTAATTTCTGTCTAAATACTGAAGAACTATTTCAAATAAAATAGTATTACCTATGAGCAAACTAATAAGTAATCATTAAGAAAAAATACCTGTTAAAAACATTAGTGAACAAATGACAATCATTTTCCTTTTCAAATAGTCACACATATTACATGAAAATTAACTGCTATGTGAAGACAGTTAACAAATGAATATTTTATTTCCTATTGATTAATCATTCAACTTCAAGGGGAGAGCATAGCTAAGTGGTAGAGCACATGCTTAGCATGCACAAGGTCCTGGGTTCAATCCCCAGTCCCTCTGTTAAAAAAAAAAAATTAAGTAAATAAACCTAATTAGCTCCCCACCCTACCCCCGCAAAATCATTCAACTTCAAAATCAATGTAAATATGCATAATCCAAATTAATTTATATTCACTTCTTTCAAAAAGTGATTTTTCCATAAACACAAAAATTTTACATCAATAAGACAGTTCATTAAAATGTATGCAAATAAAACTAAAGAGGAAAGAAAAAGTCCCTGTGATATATTTTAAATCCAGTTTGACTCTTCTTAATTACAAACTGTAAAATATTTCAGAGTCCATGTTAAGTGATACAATTGACTAGTGATGATCAGAATAAAAAGGCGTTCTTGGAATAAGTAAATTTATAGTCTGTTGAAAATTATTGATTAAAACATAATTGTTTTCCACTTGGTTTGCAGAGACAGTAACAAGGACATTTACCAAAATCACTTCATCTTTAGTTTTAAAAGGGAAATATGACATTTATGCATACTTCAGTTATTATTGCCATGAAATTTATTTTGAATAAAGTCTCAAATATAGTGAAAATTACAATGGAAGTGATAAGTAATAATGAACTCAGTATCAGTAGTAGTTATCCATCTGTTTTGTGTGTATGTATGTATGTATATATCCTACTTATTAGTAATAAAAATTATAGTTTATCCTGTACTACTATGGTGATTGTAAAAATAGCCGGAATATTTTGCAGATCCTCCCCTCAAGTAGAGTTTATTTCCCTGGACATTAAATTTAAGCTAGCCTTGTGATTTGCTTGAACCAAAAGCATGTGTTGAAAGTGAGGCTGTGCCAGTTGCAAATCTAACACCCAAGAGGCCATGTATTTCTAGTCTTTGTGCTAACATCCCTGATCAGCACCATGTAAAGAAGCCTGAGTTAGCTTCCCCAGTGATGACAGAGACGTGGCCCAGTTACACCCTTTCCTAGAGATCATTCATTCCCAGATCAGTGACCAAGCAGCAGCGACCTGGCAGCAGGCTTGAGAGCCCAGCATATGTCAGCAGATCTGCTGAGCAGCTGTACGCTAAATCACCAAATAACAGAATAATAAGATAAACAATGGTCTTTATTTTAAGCTGATAACTTTTGAGTATTTGCTCTCAAATGGTAAAGAACTATTAAAAATATTAATCATTAAGAAGGGACAAAGAAGAGAAATATATAGCTCAATCATTTCACTGTACAGATTACAAATTCAGAAGAGAGATGTTAAATATTTAAATATTTACATCAGGTTTGTAGATCACCTGAGATGTTAATTCTATTGTATAATGAACTTTTTACTATTTTCTACTGATGATATTAAAGATACATGTCGATTAAATTTAACTTTAAAAAAATACACTCAAATTTCAGCTTCTATACACAAAAATGAAACTAACATGGTACCACTGTGCAATATGTCACATATTTAGTTTTATAATAAATCTGAAACTATTCATCAGTCATATAAATATTTAACCTTAATATTCAAGTTACTTAATATCTGCTTTTGAAAGATGCACAGTGCAGTTAAAGTGAATTTCAGCAAAAAACAAAACAAAAAAGTAACAGAAAACAAAACCAAAATTTTATAATGCATAAGATCTTAAAATGTAAGGTTTATTACCTTGGTGACTCAAGGAAATCCCCATTTTAAGATTCATATTATTTCTTGGGAAATGAGTTATGGGTAGCCAGTTATCTAAAAATAAAAGTAAGATTTTACCTACCTCTTTTAGCATCAAATATTTAAATCCATCCAATTTGAACACTTTTCTTCCTAAAATACATTTATTGTCCTACCAAGAGAAGGATAATTTAAATGGTTCTTGGAAACTAAAGACAAATTAGTTATTTTAGCAAATATTTGTTCTATTGATCTCCACTTCTCTAAAAAGTGACGCTGGTTGTTAGACTGGGATCTTTGGCTTGCTTTGGACAATGGAATGTGGATAGAAGAGGCAATGTCCATTTCAAACAATAGGTCTTAAAAGGCACAAAAACATCTGGGAGCTTCTGGCTTATACCTTGATGAGTGCATGTTCTCTCATTTCTTGGACTTGTTCCTGCACTCGCTTGCTACACGTGCCACTTGTCTTTCTTGAGAACACAGGCAGCCTAATTCTTTCATCTAAAACAAGCCTGATTGTTTCATCTAAGCAAATCAATTAATAGAATTTGAGTGAGAAATTGGGGCTCTGCGTATGATTAAAGTGAATGAACTTTGAAACAAATTTTGGAGGAAATAACTTCATTGCAAAGAGTTTGCTTACTCAAGTAGATTTATAATTGTTCAAAATATTGGTTGTTCCTCCCTGGGCAGGCCTCCCAGAGGGAATATTTGGTGTCTCTCCCATGTTGAACTCAGGCATGATACTGATTGACCAGTGAAATATGAGAGGAAACAAATGTTTAATATTCAAGCAGAAGCTTTAAGAGCCAGAGTGTGGTTCAGCAACTGTTAGGGACTGAAAATGTTTTTGTGTCCCACAATCCATGTTGAAATTCTGTTCCATAATGTGATGTTATTAGGAGCTAGAGTCTTTGGGAGGTAATTAAATCATGTGGGTGGAGCTTTCATGATGGAATTAGTGCCCTTATAAAAGAAACTTCAGAGAATTCTTAGTGCTGTAGATACAATTAGAAAATAGACTGCAGCTTCAAAGGGGATCCTAACCAGAACCTGGCCATGTTGGCACCTTGCTCTTAGACTTCCAGCTTCCATAACTGTGAGAAATAAATTTTTGTTGTTTTAAAAGCTGACCAGTCTATGTAACATTATAGCAGTTTATACTGACTATGATACCCCTACTGTATTCACTCTACTTGGAAACTGACATGACAACAAGAGCTGCTTGTCGTTGCAGGAAAGAGAGCTCAGAGAATGGCCACATCTCATCCACATTGGCATGCCATCTGGGTGTGAATTAAACCTTTGTTATTGTCCATCATTGATTATTTGGAGTCATTGATTAATCTAGACTGAAGACTACTGTTATGTGTTGTGTATTGTCTATGTTCAAAAAGTGGTAGGATTTTTTCTTAGATAACTAGATTTAATCTATTGATGTGAAGAGACCCTCATATCCTATACCCTCGATGGATAGTTTTAAAAGGATTTCCCAAACATTAGAGATCACTTCAAATTCTGAAGTGATGGTAATACATTTCTTTTTATCTACTTCAATGCTTCTATTTTAATATTTATGCTACAGTTTTTAAAATATGGAGAATGTGAAATGAGTTTCAAGCAAAAATAATGAGGAAGAAAAACCAACTTTAGAAAGTTCATATTATTGATTAGTTGTTTGACATCAAACCACAGAGATAGATGCTACAATTACTTCTGCACCACTGGCTCACTGACCTCATAAATGCAATGACATAGTGCCAGCCACTGAAAGCGATGGCATTGCTTTTCAAATTTCATTGTGTGTATTGCATGTTCACAGATGAATTCATCCTCAACAATTAAACAAATTCTGAGTATTGATCATCTTAGAATAGTGAAAAATTTATTATTTAATGTGCCTGAAAATCTGAAAAATATTTGATGATTAAATGAGCCATGAATCATCAACATCTTCATTACATCTCTTTACGTTATATCATGCTTTATCTGGAATTCTGATCAATGCATTTCCATGACTTTGAAGGCCATATATTTCCATACCCTCAAATGTATATCTCCAACACTAAGTTGTTTTCATAGCTGCAAACTTACATATACAATTGAATATTTAACACATTGACACGGATGGCTCACAGTGATCACAAATTTAAAAATGCAGAACTGAATGCTATATGGGTTAAGCCAAGAACTGCTTCTACTCCATTAATGAAACCAATATTGAATTTTTCAAGCCAGAGTCTTTATATAAACCGTAAATTTTCAACTTCATTATCTGGGAAATCTGAGCTTTACTGATTTGATCTCCTATGTTTAAAATCATCCCCCTTCTGCTGTCAAAAATTTTTTCAGTATCACCTACTAGAAACATATTAGGTAATCATTAAACATTCACTGAAGAAATTAATATTCAGTGGAGATATAGAGTACCTAATATATTCAATTTATTTAATTATCTTATATGTATAATAAAATATCTTATTAACTGACTTTACAGTTTTGTGCATACATTTATTAATTGTTTTATTAATTTTTTTCAGATTTATTTAGGCATAACTGACAGATTAAATGGTTAAGATATTTAAAAGGTACAATGTGGTAAATTGATACACATATACATTGTTAAAGGATTCCCTTGTTGAGTTAATTAACATATTCATCATCTTACCTAATTACCCTTTTTGGTTTTGGTGGGAACATTTAAGTTCTACTCTCTTAACAGATTTCAATTTTACAATACAGTGGTATCAGCTATAGTCATCATGTTATGCAGTAGATCCTCTGGTCTTATTCATCTTACAGCTGGAAGTTCGTACCCTTTTACCAACTTCTCTTTATTTCCCTCAAACTTCAGCCAGCAACAATCACTTTTCTACTTTCTTATTCTATGAGCTTAACTTTTTTTTTTAATTCCACATATACGTAACACCAGGCAGTATTTGTCTTTCTCTGTCTAGCTTATTTCTCTTAGCATAATGTGTTGTTGTAATGACAGAATTTCCTTCTTTTTAAAGACTCAATGATAGTTCATTGAATATATATAATGCACATATATATAATATATATACATTTTTTTTTATCCATTCATCTGTAGATGGATACTTAGGTTGTTTCCATACCTTGACTATTGTAAATAGTGCTGCTAATAAACATGACAGCACAGATATCTCTGAGATGGTAATTTTGTTTCTTCTGAACATATACTCAAAAGTTGGATTGTTGGATTATATGGTAATTCTATTTTCAATTTCTTGAGGAACCTCCATACTGTTTCCATAGAGGCTGTGCCAATTTATATTCCTACCAGCAAGTGCACAAGGGTTCCCTTTTCTTTACATTCTGGCTAAAACATGTTGTCTCTTGTCTTTTTAATGATACCTACTATAACCAATAGATAGCCAATGAGGTTATATCTCATTGTGGTTTTGATTTGCATTTCCCAGATGATTAGTGATTTTTGAGCATCTTTTCATGTACTTAATTGGCCATCTGTATGTCTTTGGAAAAAATGTCTACTTAGGTCTTTTTTCTACTTTCAAATTGGGTTATTTATACCTTTGCTATTGTATGAGTTCCTTGTGTATTTGGGATATTAACCCCTTATTGGATATGTAGTTTGCAAATATTTTCTCCCATTTCATAAGTTGTCTTTTCGTTTTGTTGATAGTTTTCTTTACTGTGCAGAAGCTTTTTAATTTGATGTAATCCTGCCTTATTGTCTGTAATCCTACAGTTTTAGAAATATTTTACAACTTATATACATATATATATATATGTATCTGCTCTCCTCTTTCTCTTTGTTATGTTTTTCCAATGATAAAAGGATATTTAATATTGAAATAACAAAATTACAAATATCATCTTTAATTCAAGTTTCATTGAATGAACCTGTCAGAATAGTCTAGGTTATACAACTCAGTAGTTTGAAACAATATATGCTTATGTTTCAACCTTACATGTGTATCACAGATTGACTGGTGGAACCACTCTGCATTTTCCTCACTCTAGGATCCATATTAACAAAGCAGACATCATATGGAACATTGTTTGTTTCCAAGGCAGAAGTTAGGGGGAAAATGGTGAAATTAGAGTAGGTTCTTAAAACTTCCATCAGGAAATGAATACATGCCTTTCACTCTCATTTCACAGCACACAACAAGTTACTTCAAAGAGTTAGGCAAGTTTAATTCTGCCATGTTCCTGTGTGAGAACTAGGGAAAAAATCTTATTAAAGAATACTAATATTTGCCAAAGTCTACCCTTCTGATCAAATAATTCTTCCTCTATCATTTACTCATGGTATGTGTTTTCAAAATGCACACACCATGTCCTCATGGAAGCAGCACAAAATTCCTTCTAGTTATGGTGTTGATCTCAAAGCCCAAGGTGTCTGAATGATATGAGGTATTATATACCTATTCATTCAGAGACCTATAAACCAAAAGACCAGATATCTGCTCTCCTAAAGCCCATTTCCTGCCTATGGATGCTAAGGAACCAAAAATGACTTTAAGGCTTCTAAACTCAGAGTTTCTAAAATGTTTAAAATTCTATCTAGAATATTCTAGAAGACAATAAAACCAGACACTATTCCCATCTTTTCTCTGTATGTCATAAGCAAGAAATGCCATGCATATCTCACTCACTCATGATACAGATAGATATATACATATAAAGTTACATATATATTTCCAAACATCATTTATTTATATATGTGTGTGTGTGCATATATATATGTATGCACACACACACATATACACAGAGAGGGGCTGGAAAATTTAGGGTTTTTCTCAAGATGGGAGGTAGAATATGAAATATTATTCATGTTCCTTCTGTTACATAAGACATATGCTTTTCATCTTTGACCAAGAAAGACATTAGTTTCCTGGGCACATGAGGGGAAATAAAAATGGTCAACTCATCAGCTGTCAAACAAATATAAGATCAACTATTTTGTTACATGCACTACAAAGTTACCCCCATCACCAGTGTGGCCTGCTATGTATAATGTCCATAAAAGTCATGATTGCGAATAATAATCCCCACTGCATATGGCGGGCAGTTTAGTCTCTGCTCCTCTTGGTCCAGAAGTGGTAACTATTAGGCATGATAACATCATCATTCCCCTCATTGTTATGTAGACAGCAATTTTTGGTAACTTTTATCAGTCTCGTTTGATAGTAGAAAAATAGTCTTCAGTAGTTGTGCAGGGGCGTGCACTCATCTCACAGGCTTAAATGTAGAAAAGGCAACCATATAATTCATAGTCCAAGTTTTAAATGTGAAAAAGCATTGTTTTTAAATGCACGGTGACACAAGAATAGAAAATATGATACTGGTAGGGAGTTCTACCTCTGGACATAGATTTTCTGGCTTCTGTAATTGAATAGACTCTAGGTGACAATTAAAATGATAATGCAGTAACAGAACCACTTCACCTATAATAACAAATTCCAAATTCTATTTCACCTAGTGATATTGTGGAGCCTGATAAATATATCTAATAGAAACTATAATGTATTTATAGTAAATATAGTGTGTTTACTCTGTTTTGCTAAATATACTGTGGATATTCAGGGAGGACAAACAGGGAGAGATTCTAGAGAGACAGCAGCTTGATAAACTGTGTGAGGTGAGGCCTTCTCCATCAGTTCATTAAAGAATTGGCTCCATAGGTGAATTCTCTACTGATGGGAACACCATGGTCATGCTGCAATCACTTGCTGAGAGTCAGCCTCTTCAACCTCCCAAATAAATAACTGTGAGGCAACAGCATGAGCAGATCTGAAAAAAAAAGTTATGCGTTCCATCACATACATGTTATGTGTTACAGAACTCCATGTAGTGAACTGTCCTTTAGGGACTGATGTGACAGTGACTGGTATGTGTAATTAGAAGAGACATAATCAGGCAAAGGAGAAATGGGTGTCTTTGTGTACAGAAACAAGATTAAACTTTGATTCCAGATTTTTTTATTCTGTTGTAACACAGTATAGTGTCAAGTTCAGTTAACTTGAAAATCAGGTGTTTTAGCCAAATTGTACTTCCATACTTAAACTATGACATACAAGGACCATTAATTTAAGTTACATGGATTCTACGATCAACAAAGGCCTAAGAAGACATTATGTCTCTACTATGCCAGAAATGCTCATTGAAAAGTAAAAGCAAATGAGTAAATGTATGGATCTATTTTTTATAATCATAAAATTATCTATTTGATTTATTGCCTCTCACTTCAAAATAAAGCAGATTTTATTTTAGCAATTGACAGGTTAGGGGCTGTTCTTGCTGTTTACTTTCTTATGTCGAGTTAAAAGAATTCTACATAAAAATAGCTCTTTAGATAAAACTAGTTTCTCAGTAATTTTAGAGTGAGAGCTTTTTCAGTTTTTTCTATCTATAAAAACAAAGTAGCATATCATCTGAATGATTGCCTCAGGTTTCTGTGTTAAAGTCCTGATTAAATTAGATTCAGACTATAACAGGATTTTATTAAATGAAGTTTATGAGAAGCAGACAATAAATATATATTCAATGGCACAGAGGCCAGTGTTGACAAATAAAGGACTCAATTAGACAGGCAGTAATTCATCAAATGTTTTGTGAAAAGAAATTACTAACTACATTACATTTTGATTTTTTTAAATCAAATAACCAATAATTACAAAATCAGAAACATCCAAACATGAAGTAATATTACGTGGTTATTTGGGAGGCAGTAAAAATGATAATGAGAAAACTTAAACTGCAATAAGAAAAAAAGGACAAGTAATCATTAATTCACTCTTTTTACAAAATGATGTTAAAGTGATGAATTTATAAGAAGGCAGAGGTGGAGCATTCCTTGATTTAAGAGTAAGATCAACTCTCAAATAAAATATCTGTTATCAAGTTGTACTAGGCAGTTCAAAATAAATCTGCCTAAAGGAGAACTAACTTCTGATAGGAAAACAAATGTGTGTGACATTCATAGGCTTTATGTGGTGGCAGACTGGTGGGCTCAGGTTACTTCACTGAATCCCGGTAGATCAACAGGGATTGAAAATTATTTGAAGACTGTCAGTTTAAAAATCCACTAATAAAATATAATATACTAATGGTATGTAGCCTGAAAAAGGTGCACATTTGAAACTGTTAAGTGGGTAGGGAATTAATCTTTGCCTTCCTTCCTAGATTCTCCAGAGGTGTCTTTATAGCAATATGCCTTCAGTTAAAGCCTGAAAGGCCAAGGATGTAAGGCATTTAGAAGAGATAATTTCTACTTTAGGAGATTGCCCTTTTCTGTTAAAGAAATCCCCAGGATGATCCTTCAGTGTGCTGGGACTGTTCATAACTGGAAGAGATTTCTAAAGCCACTCTCAATTTTTTCAGTAGAGAAAAAAAAAATCATCCATTTGGGCTCAGTCAGCACCTTGTTCTTACTTCTGTTTTACTCTGTGTTATATTACCTTGTGTTGGACTATTTACATGTGATTATCCATCACAATGTGGTGAGCATCTTGAAGAAGAGGGAACATTTTGGGTGGTTTATTTAGTTTCCATGCTGGTGTACCTAGTATCTGTAATAGGGTCTACCAGCTGGAAGGCTGGTATTATTCAAAAATGTTTAAGAAGAAAAACCAACAAGGAACAAGGACAGTAGGAGGGATGGAAGGAGAGAAGTGGAAGGCAGGCAATGTTCCAGGATTACATCCGTGCAAGATATTCTTGTCAGTACTTGATAATAATCAATGGGTAACATTTTAAGGGTAATATCACCTTCAAACAATGACTGCCTTCAAATCTTTGAGCTCTTATCACGGAGCCATGGAAATATCATAGGTTTTACAACAGAAAGTAAGATGCAATGTAAAATGAGATGAAGCCAAGATACATACGCTCTGATGTATGTATGATTTAGGACTGCATGGAACGTAGGTACCGTCATTACACATTCTAGCAAAAGTATAAATTTCATCACTCATGTGTTTCTAATAATGCAAACTGAAGCTTTCAGGGAGCACCAACATGTGCCCACCAACATGCGTTGTGAGAATATTAAAAGCTTAATATGATAGAAACATCAAATTCCACTTGCTGCGACATTGCCCCTGCAGTCCTCTTTCCTTTAAGCCTTTAGATAATTTTTTTAAATGGGTGTTTATTTCTTAATGTTGCCTTAAAATCTTGCTCATTTTACAAAATACTTTCGAGGAATAGTTATAGGAAAGAAAATTGTCAGTAGATAATTTTGAGTGCTGAGGTCAGTAAAAGGAACACTAGAAAAATTGTTATATTTTAGTAAAATTAAGATCACAGCAACAAGTAAGGTAATGATTTTGATAGTTGTCAGGCTACCAGAAAGTACAGTAAAATGTTATTCTGCACAAGGTACATGCTTAAAATATAATTATTTTTAATTTCTTTAAAAATAAATCAAGTATGAGCATGAAAAGGTCACACCAAAAATATTTCCCAGAAATAAATTATGTAAGCAGTCTTCATCTTTTTTTGTTTGAACTGTTAGATTATGAAAGAACCAAGAATTTCTTCATTGTGAACTTTCTGACAAATAGGAGAGCGTACACATCTTCAGGTTTTGCTGAGTTTAGCTAAATTACTCCCTAGCATTGCTGCCTGACTTTCACATTGTTTGACCAAGGAACCTGCAGGGAGCTTAAAGTGACTTGCCCCTCAGGCAAGCCGAAGCCCCCATGCATGCCAAGGCCTCCTCCTTCTGTGCTCCTTAGATAAAACCCTCTTGGGGTTTACCCAAACCCCAGTCTTTTGGTTTGAATTGACCAATCTGGCCTTAGCTGAGAAACCCGAAAGCACTCCATTTATGGACCCTAATGAAGGCATGTGTCCCAGGTCCTGTCTCTCTGTCTGTGTTCTTCAGTGTAGTCCCCTGAGGCCTGCTTGATTCTTCCTCCAGGACTGTGAGTAATAAACTCTATTTCATTTTCTCTCCTGGTCTGTTGTTGAATCTCAGCTTACCATCTGGCACCATGTGCCCCACTTAACAAGTGTTGATTTGACAAATTCATAACAGGTTTACATTTAGAGAGATTGCCGTAATTCATCACAAAAATCCCAGTAAAACTGAATTTAACTGAAGTAAAATGGTAATGGAATATTCCTTTAACCTGTAATACCACATTCTATTCTATTGAACCTGGATACAAACATTTGTCTAACCTATGTGGGTTGTAACTACATTTGCTAGAAAATACTATATATTTATTGCATAATTATTCTGTTTTGTTATACATATGATTTTCAGTAAAGATTAAATTAGAAATATATGTATGTGTGTATGTGTGTGTGTATATATATATATATATATATATATACACACACACTTAAAGGTTTAAGTGTGTCCTAAAAACATGCTCTATGATTTACATTTAATTTGAATTATTTTATACTTCTCAAACATGGATTATAAACACACATATGAGAAAAAATAATTTAACTTCAATGCTTTTATTTCACTGTGAACATTTTACTAAACTTTCCTTCATTTTACAGTTCTTTAGTACATTTAATTGATGTGAGAATTCTCATGGTATTATTAAATTTGTAAATTTTGTTAGCTGTGTCCTACTATATTCACAGCTCTCAGCTATAGCCGTTTCCTTAAGGAAATTCCTCATGAAAGGTGGTATTTGTTCAGGTGCCTCCAGTGAGATAACTTAGGTCAGTAAAATGTACGGGAAAAGAAAACGAGGCCAGTGCCCAGTGTCAAAAGCTGGTTAAGCGAGAGGCGGCTAAGTATCCCCAAAGTCTCCAAAGATCTCTTGATGTCATGTTGCCTGCAAATGTGTCGGTCCTGAACAGACTCACAAAAGATTTGCTTCTCAGTTTTACTGAACTCTCTGTCTTCAGTCTTTCTACTATCATTCTATCTTCCACATGGTTGCCAGATTTAATTTTCTGAATGGCAAATCTGAAAACATTATCCCTCTGACTTGAAAGAAAAGAAAAAGTCCAGATGGTTTTGCAAGGCACGCAGGCCCCCTACCCTACTCCCACCCATACCATCTATTTTCAGTTCGCTGCATTCTGCAGCATCACACCATGGACTGACTGACATCAGTCCAGAAACCTTGCTTGTTACTTTTCTACTTCTTTACTTTTGTAATGCTAATTATTGTTCCAAGAGGTTGCTCCTTCTACCCTGCCCATGCTAGTGAATTGTACTACATATTTTTAAAGATCCTTCTGAATCTTTCTTTCCACTGCATTCATCTTTATTTCTCATCCTCATGCTTAAACCACTATCAGATGTTTTCCCCAGCATCCTTTGTATAATTTGTTTTAAACTCTCCTATGCTTGTTGCCATATTATAATTTGTTTTAAAATGTGTAATCTCTCTTTCTGATTTGACTCATGCATATCAGGGTAAGGAAATGTGTTTAATTTTCAACCCCATATAACCTAACATATAGTAACCGCTCATAAAGCAACTAATCTGAATAACAAAGTAAACATAACCCTCTCGCCTCTACATTGTCTCTCTGGGATATAGTCACCACTTCACAGCAACATTCTTTACACAGAAAATGTTGTCTAAATCTTATGTTTTTTAGCGTGTGATCAGAACTATTAATTTTCTTCATTCAGTCTTGACTCGTGGGTTTCCGTAGTATAGTGGTTATCATGCTCGCCTGACAGTCTTGACTTAACAGGAAACAGGCTCTCTTAATTGCACAGTGTAGCCCTCTTAATTTTCTTCCTGTAATGGTTAGCTTTTCTTTTTTCATCTCATCTTTAAATTTCCTAGGAAAACATGATTTATTCACATTCATTCATCTAAAAATGTGTTATTTTAGTTTTAAGGTTTTTTTCTATATTTAAAACACAAACCTTTGAGAGTTATTATTTTATTACCTTTCAAGAAAGTATAATCTTTAGAATGAAATCCAAGAGGAGCCTGGATATGGCATGTTCCAATTTTGCATCCAAGATATATTTATTGTACAATAGCATTTAGGTCATTTGATCTGTTTGAATCATGGCAATGTTGAAAAGGTCATTTTCATGTCATCAGTTTAGTGTCTCCCAAACTATGTAGGATAAGGTATCATTTTTGAAAAAAATTCTGCTTTGTTGTGGACTAATACATCTGTCAAATACAAGGAAAATAAATTGCTAGAAATAAATGAAATACTGACCAAATACAGTCCTCATTTAAGAAAAGATTATTTGATTGAACAGGAACAGAGTTACTCTTTAAAATTGTTATGATAGCTTACAAATGTTCATTCCCAACTACTAGGTTGTATAATGTACATAATGGAGATTTCAACTAATTATTACTGGGACAAGGAACACATCTGCTTATGGGAGATCATAGCGGCACACGAAGGGGTTGCCATCTCAGCTGGACCATGAAGAATGATTGTTAATTAGACATAAGACTGTGACAGAACAGTCTAGGCAGAGGAATCAAATTTGATCAAAACTAAAAGAACAGAAATTACAAAATTGTTTTGGGACTGGTGAGTAGTGTAGAATGTTGAAACATTGAGTAATAGAGAAAAAGGTGGAAGATAATCCCAAATATGTGAATCAGACTACATAAGAGTCAGTAGAGTTGAAGAATGAAGTGTTTGGGGAAAATATATTTTTCAAGACTACTGCTACGTACAAAAGAGCCTTCCAGAAAACTCACGTTTCTCATTTCCCATTGCTTGTCTCCCCCATTTCAGATTCGATTTCTCTTCAAATCACTGTACCTTAAATAGTCTAATTAAATTCAACAATGACTGCCTCAGCATTTAATGCAAGGTATACTTACAGTGTTTCTCTATGCTTCTTAGCTGCATTTGACTCTACTGATCTCTTGTCACTAAAATATTCTTTATTAGGTTTTGTGATGGAATATTCACCATATTTCTTCTATCTCTCTGACTCCTCCTCTTTATTTTCCTTTTTCAGCTCCCCTTTATTTAAAACCTTTACATTTTAGAATTCCTCAGGTTTCTGTAGTTGGTTCCTTTCTCAGCCATCACACTGTTCTTTCTTAATTTTATCTTCTCTACTCCAGTGGCTGCAAGGATCTCCTCTATGTTTCTAACTCCCAAGACAACATGTTTCATCATGACCACCCTCCTGAGTTCTAGATCTTCTCACCCAGATGCCTACGGAGTATCTCACAAAGATCTCCAACTTAAAATGAACAAAACTGAGTTTTGGTTTCCTCCTCACCTCTCTACTTGTTGAATAACAACAACAATAGAAAGCAAACATGCAACAAACAAACATAAAAATCCACAAAAAAGATTCAGTTAATTATGCCATCCTCAGGATCTGCAATTCTCAAACAGCAATTTAATATCATACTCACATCTCCCATGTTCCTCATTCTTGACAACCAAACAACATGTCCTGTTGTTTCTACCTCCTAAGTATCTGTTATATCTTCCTATTTCTGTTTATCTTATTCACTGTCTGGACCACACATAAATACCATGTCTCTAGGGAGATTTTCCTGTTCCACAGATTAACTCATCACCCTGTGTTTACTACCATAAATCACTTTGTGCTCCCTCTTATGTTGCAGGTATCTTTGCACCTAAAATTACTTCTACAGTGTTTGTCTTCCACAGGAGAGAATAAAATCTACAAAAAATAGGAATTTTATCTTTTGCGTTAATGCATTCTCTCTAGAACACTAGATATACATCTTAACAAATATCTTTTGAATTAATACTTACAACACTATAACGACAAAATAGAGAGTTGGAGAACTACTGAATCTGATAATTTCAACTCTTCTTTTTAGAGGCATCCTCTAAAAGTTATTCATCTTTTTTGCCGTTCTAAATGGATTATCATTGCATATTATATATTAGGAGATAAAAATGGCGTTTTATTAACTCAACTGTAGATAAAAATAGTTTTCTTAGATGTGATATATTTGGAAAATAGAAAAATGTAGACAATTGATTATGTATAATAGTCTATATTTGTTAAACATTATTTATAAATAATTTTCTGGAGTATATTTATTTTTTCTCTACTATTACATTGATATGCAATGCTTTTACATCCATTGGCATCTTTTATGGTATATCATGGTATTAGTAACCAGTGCATATTATTTAGAGTATGAGAGTTGGATATAGAACTTTAGAAACCAGTGCTACAAAGATGGTCCCTGTGACTGTGCTTTCTAATTCTAATACTTCCTAATCATTTCAGAAAGGGATAGTAATAACTATCATTTTAAAATGCCTACATTTTACAGTCATACTAGAAAAGTATCAATTCAGATATTTTCCCTCTTCAGTGGGTGAAAAGTATTTTAAATATATTGCTACTACCTAAACTATGATGTTTATTTACAGAAAAATAACTATGTGACTGACATGGTGCTACATTTTGCATACATATGTAAAATTCTTAGATATCCTGGAAGACAGATATTTACCCTAATGGAAAACCAAGGATTAGAGAGTTAAGTAACATGTAAAGGTAATAAAACATTAACTATTTGCAAAGCTCAAGTGCAGAAACAAATAAGTCTGACTTCAGAGCATAAACCATTGCACCACATTGTCCCTCATCACATTGAGTGTTTGGACACTATATATCTTTTCTGAGAGAAATGTAAGTCAGGGCAGATAATGTTAAAGTACACTGATTCTTTTGAAATTAGAACTGCATGCTGTATTATAGAATTCCGAAGTATATGAAAAAGAGGGGTGAGCTTTGGGGATGCTCTGGGTTCATAGAAAATGATTATGTTAATTACCTCTTTGGAGAGGAACCATCCAACTCAATTTCTTAATTTTTTAATGATATAAATATTTTAACCATATTTTGTTTAATTCATTATTAAAGGGAATTTAAAATATTTTAAATTTCTAGGTTTGAATGTTAACTAGTGCTAGTATATATATTATATTATAATATATATAATGCTATAATATATATAATGCTCAAGAGCCTATCTTTGTCTTAAATGGAATGACAAGTGGACATCTTTCTAAAATAGCACATCTGCCCAGAAACACATTGTAGTGCAAATCAGATGTCCCAATCATGAAATTAAATAGAACATGAGAATTTTGGCTAATGAAAGTCATTAATATCTTTTACATAATAGTGTATAATAGTTAAGAGCAAGGCACAGAACGTGTGTTGGCCAGGTTCAAACCTTAGTTCTAACACGTGCTAAGTTCTTCTTTTCAGCTGTCTGTGCCACCTTTTCTTTTTTACATAAGTGAAGAATAATAATATATAAATCCTTTTAAAGAAAAGGACAATAATGAGCAGAGATATTGGACCAGGTCTAAGGAAAAAGAAAAAGCAGTCCAAATTTATATTAAAATTCTAGTCTAAGTGATACCAGAGGTCATAAACTTTGTTGCATCATGCAACATCTTAAAAAAAAAATAAGCATAAGGGGATAGAAGAGAGGAGCAAAAAGGGAACCAGAATGGAAGGAGAGTAAAAAAAAAAAAAAGAGAGAAGGAAAAGAGGAAGAGAAAAGCAGAAGATAAGGAGAAGAGGAATGGAAGAAAGATACTGTCATGTGCATATACATGAAATTCTGAAAACTGTCATTAGGCCATTTTAAGGCAGATATCATTCTCCTTTTACAGTTGAGCATATTAAGGTATAAATATGCTAAGTTGTATGCCCAATGAAAAATATTAAAATGTTAAATTCAGAAATTAAGAATTACCAAATTTTCTAACTGAAGTATTAAAAGTGCAATTTTTATGAAGCCTTGCTACCCTATAATTTTCTCTACTATTTTCTGGTGAAAATTATTATTTTTACCATTAGAAGGATTGGAGAATTATTGAGTACTTTATTTTATTTGTAAGAAGTATTGTAAAAGAAGTTAAGAATTTTGATATAGAGCAAATAAAACTATAGGAGAAAGAGGGGTCTTGAGGTCAAGTTTCTTGGAAAAAAGATTACTGAAAAAAGAAAGCAATGATATTGGAAATTTTTATCAACACTAGTGTTTTAGAGTTCTTTCCTTGCTCTTGAATCATCCACTTGTCACTAGATAAGCTTCTGACATTTTACAATAGGAGTGAAGCAAGAATAGTTAGCAACTTAAATTACCCAGTTAAATTTTTAAAATGTATTTTTCACATATATTTTTGGTGTTCCAAAAATATTTACTATGGTATTTAACAATATTTTTAATCTGCAATCCGTTTTATCATCCTTGATTAGTCATATTATTTTAATTATTTGTGGAAAATACTTAAATTAGTCAAATTAACATTCCCATCTGCATTACCTTCTTTATGAAAAGTTTGTTAGCTTATCAGAACATGACTATTTGTTAGTAAATTATACACTAATACAAAGTTAAATTCTGTACAACTTTGTTGGGAGCAAGTCAGGAAGAATTTTGGCATTCAGTGGAATTATTTAATTAAATATCTTTTTCTGTGAATATATCTACATTTATTTGATTGATAATTAGATTCAGAAAAATAGTAAAAAGTATTTTCAAATATACTCTTCTACCCCAAAACTGTCACTGCTAAGCATGAGTTCACTGTCAGATCCACATATCTCTTAAACAGGCATTAATTCACTGAGTAAATATTGGTTAAACACTTTCTTTGTACCAACCACTGTTTTAAATGTAAATACAGGAGTGAAAACAAAACAAATCCCTGATTTTGTGAAGCTAGAAAATAATTAACTAAAAAAGGAAAATAAACAGTATGTTAGATAGTAATAAGTACTAGTAAAGAAATAGAACAGGGAGGATTTAGAATATTGGCAGATTTTTCATTTTTAAATAGGTAGTCAGGAAAGGCTCCAAGGAAAAAGTGACAGGTGAGTAAAGACCTAAAAAAAGACACTGACCAGTTTTGAGTAGGAAATGATATTATCTGACATAATTTAATAGGCTAGTTCTGGTTGCTAGGTAGAAAATATATTGAATGTGCTAAGGACAGAGCAGAGGCTAGATTTAAGAGTGCTGGCAATAGAGATGGTGAAAATTTGTCACTCTGGATGTATTTGAAGGTTATCACATTGAAGATGGATTGTATGTGGGGTGTGAGATTAGGAGATGAGTCATAATGCCTGTAAGTGTTTGACTTGAGCTATTTGAAGGATATAGTTGCTACTTATTGACTTGGAAAACTCTGTGGAAAATTTTTCAAGGAAGACCAAGGGCTCAGTTTTAGACATACTAAGCTTGAGATGCCTAAACAACCAAACAAATGGATAGATAGATGGATTGATACATAGATATATAAAGAGATACATAGGTAAATATGCAGATAGATATATACATAGATACATAAATACATTTGCAGTTCAAGGGAAAAAGATAAGCTGCAGTTATATATTTATGAGTCATCAATAGGCAGATGATACTTAAAGCTATAAGATTCCATAAGGTAAATGACCACAGAAGGAGAGGAGTTCCAAGGACTGATTGGTGACAGTCCACACATAGTCAGATAATAAAGAAGCAGCAAGAGAAAAGGAAGAAACCAATGAAATGAGTTTTCTTTTAAAAAAAGTATGTATTATCCTGGAACTCAAATAGCAAAAGTGTTTTAAGGAAGAAGATGTGCTTAACAGTGGGAAATATTGCTGATTTACTGAGGGAGCAAAGCGTGACAGTTGACCTTTGGAATTAGCAAGGTATTTGTCACTGTGTCACTGGTGACTGCAGCAGGTTCATATAGTGGGAAGTGATGGAGGCAAATGCCTGAATGCAGTGGATTTAGAATAGAATGAGAAAAGGAAAATGTGGCATGACAACATGAACATGATGAAAGGAATGAGAGAAGTGGGATAGAAGCTGTAAAAGATAATGAAGGGAATAGAAGACTTTTTTTTTTGGTTGGTGTGTGCGTGTGCATGTGCATGTGTGTGTAAGTAAATAAAGAACATGGTTCAGTATATTTTCTTTAAACCCCGAAATTCTCTCAATGTTTTTGTTTTAGGATATCTCAAGTACATACTTTGTCTATTCTGAAATTAAAGTTATAATACTGTGATGCAAACAAAAGTTCTACTAGAGATCAGCATATATTACTAAGATACATACATCCTACTTATTTGAAAATTCGTATGTAACATAAGCATTGTAACAAATCATGTCAATGAGTAATTGTCAAGAAGTCTTGACAATGTACAGTCTCTCCCAGTGTAACAAGGTTCATCACTTATTTTTTTCATGGGTTTGTATTCACATTAAATTTCTCTCTCCAAATTGTTATGAAAACTTACAAAAATATTTTTGCACTATTATGTTCAAGGCACTATCCTAAATATGTTACATATCTCATGGCTACTCTTCACTATAGGCTTACAAAATAGATTTTATTAATCTGTTCTAAATAAGAGTCCTGGTGATCAGCAATTCAGTGACTTTCCTGAGCCTTGATAGACATGACTGATGGAGCAGGGATTCAGTCCAGATATGCTTAGTTCCAAAGCATATGACCTTTAACCTTTACTGCTTTTTAACACTATACTTACTGAAAGACAGGGACTAACTTATGAGAAACACTTCTTTTGTATACTGAGTAGAGCTAAGTACAATGAAAGGCAACTAACATGACTTTACTCTTCATAAAGCTGTTAATTTGTCTAAGAAAAAATAATATATTTGTTACAACAAACAGAATCATTTTTCTCACGTTTACAAATTTAAACTGTTAATAATCATGATGCAAAAAAGTGTAAACTAATTTAATTTTTTTCTTTTAAATGTCTTGCCATCATTATGAAACAATTTACCAAATTATAAAACTAAAACAAGACAAAATAAAATCCAGTTCTACTGACAAGTTTAAGATTTGAGTGCAGTAAGCTGCACATCGATGGTGTTGATTGTGCAATAAAAGCTGGTGAGGAATCCAAAATTAATCCTTTATCTAGCCTACTGATTTCTCTAAAGGTTTGCCACTGGAGATGCAATTACCAGGACTCTTACTGTTCAAATATAAGATTCTGAAACAAAATCCTTATCTCTAAAGAATGCTGGCTTTCTGCAAGCTTAATTATTTTTGCAATTTAATTAATATCTAAAAATGTAAGTCTCCATGTCTTAGTTTCAAATAAAATTTCAATAACAGAAAACTTAAATGTACAGGGAATATAATTAGAATCCCATCAGTTTCTCATTACTTCAAGGTGGATTTTGTGTCAAAATTTAGACACATACCAGAAAAGACAATGTCCAGTCACATTTTAGAATCTTGGTCTTTGGAAATCATTTATCTATTTAATATCCATTCCATTTATTGTTTTATTCCCCTTGATTTCATTCTATTTTCCTTATATGTTTTAAATTTTCAGAAATGAGACATTGCAACATCTGCAAGTTCTGGATGACAATTTTATTTTTTAGATTTGTCTTATCCTGTGTGATATAAAAAAATCCAAAAATTTAACTGAGATAATTAAATTGTAACATGCATAAAATTTGTAAGTTGAAATTCTATTGTACATAATATATATTCATCATTTATATATGGCTCCAGTGGTACTATAGAAAAAGAATATGATTTAGAGTTGTGAAGAAATGGTTTTGAGTCTCATACATCCCACTTATGACCTGCATGAACTTGTAAAAGTTCTTTACCTTTCATTTCCACCTGTAAATAAAAGTTGATATTGCCCAACTAATGTTATAATTACTAAATAAGAAATCACATAGTATCTTGTTGGCAATTAAAAGCAAGTAAATAATTTCTTCTCTTTCCCTCTTATCTATAAACACAGCTAGAACATAGATAAATGGAATCAGTGATTGAATTTTATTTTTAGGACAATGGCAAAAAACTTATTCAACATGCCTGTAAAGCAAAATAAATATATACTTTTATTAAAAATGTCAATCTTCCTCATAGTGAATTAAACTACTTGTGTTTTTTCAAACTTTTGAAAAACTGAAAACGTTTGTAATATTGTACATACACATGTATATCTACAATGTACATGCATATTTTTGTGTTGATTTTTTAACCTAGGATATAAGTTCTTGTTTCCTTAGTGAAACATCTGTAATATGAATTTAGAGATAGAACATATTAAGTGAGATATTCTTTACAGAAACTTAAACACTGTGGTTTTGAAATATGTAATCTTTTCATAAAAAGTGAAATATTCATATTTCAAAACAAATCAATTCTAAATTATTTTCAAATGACTAGATTTTACACATATGCTAAATATTATTTTTAATAACTTTGGTGCTTTTTGCTTGCTGTTTTCTACAAACACTGTTAAAACCCTATGAAAATTTGTATATTTAAGAAAGTGCATGAAGAGAAAAACCTAGACATTTTGTCATGTAAGCTGAGAAGGTGAGCACTGAAAATTTTACCTCCTGACAATGGTCAATGTTAGGAAGAAACCTAGAACCTACTAATTATTAGCTACCATTTAAACTGAATATGAAAGATGCAGTGTATATTTTCTACTGAAACAAAGTATATAAAATATACTTTAAAGTATATTATAACGTATCCATCTTACTCATCATAAAATTAACATTACAAACCAGGAATATATTTTGATATAGACTTGTTAGCATTTAATCAAGTGATCAATAATCTTTGGGGCAGAAAAGAGAAGTTTAAATAAATAAATAAAACTCACCTTATCCACAATACATATCTGCTTTCTGGTGTGAGCATCGAGAATTTCAATCTCAAAGTGAGTAGTTTTTACATGTTTAACTGCTGCAGCTGATCTTAGAGGGCCTGCTGAGAGTATAAGTTGCGACAAAGAGTGAAAATTTCTCAAGTCATTCTTCAGTATGGACCGTGTAGCTCTTGAGGAAATTATTTCTCTCTTGCGTTCTGAAGCAAGGGACTTGTGCCTTTTGAACATTGTGTGAACTACCAGAATCTGTCATGTCAACAGGAAACACTTGCAAGTGTGTTGCCTTCGAACCAGTTAAATACTGCTCGTGAAACCCAGAAAGGTCAAGTGGCATGCCATTCCAAGAGTTCAGTTTTATTTAGCAGGCTTGAAAACAATGACTGATCTATTTCTATATATAACACAGTATTGTGGATTGCTGCAATGTAGATTACTTTACCAGCATTCAAATTATTTCTCTCTTTCTTCTTTTATCTCTGCTTTTTAATATGGCCACTAATATCTGAAATTCCAAAGCAAGAAAAGAATAGACAACAGTTTTCATTATCTCTGAATTCTGGAGGCACTAATCTTCAAACACATATATTATTATTCACAATTCACATTTAGACATATTTAAAATTAGCATAGTGCTATCTTCTGGTTAAATTTAATAACACTTAGTGCATTACATAACATACTTTTTTTTGTAAATGTTTCCTATGATAAAGATTTGTACCATGTTTTTAATACATACATAAACATCTGATACAAAATGGATGAATTCTTCATGCTAAACAGGGAATAGAAAAATGGCAAATCATCTATGAGACTGGAATATATAGAGAGATATTTTATAATTTAAGAAAAAGGAAGTAAGTCTTATTTTAACATTTCTACACACATTATATCATTGGGAATCATTAAATTTATATACAAAATCAGGACTAAACATCACACTTTTCACAAAACTAAATTATGGTGAATTCAAATAATCTCAGAATGAACAATGAAAAATTATAAACAACCTGGGAAGAGGGGTTTGTGGAAAAGACTTCAAGTACTTTGTGACGTGTATAACTGATGAAGAAACAACCAGGAAACATCCAAACTATGTCGTCTCTGACTCAAAGGGATACTGTAGGAGAATATTCTGGGATGTTATCATCAATGAAAACATGAAAAGAAAATGGCTAAAATTATAGAGGGAGAAATCTATATATCTACCTGAGTTAATCTTTACTTTTATAATTAAATAAGATAATGTAATATTTATTTTTAATTGCACTACACCTTATGCACTGAAGATTCACTTACACGTTGTTAGGTTATCATTTTCATGTATAGACCACTATGACAGTCAGTATTTAATATTTAAGAAAATAAAAGACAGGAAAATAATGTGTATATATATTTGCACCTACACCTACACATGTTGTCAGTTTTATCACCCCAGTTGTTCAGAACTTTAAACTTGGCATCATCCTTAATATCTCCCTTTCTCCCACACCTCAGATTTAATCCCTCAGAAATCGAGAAGCCAATCTTGACGCCATACCCAGAGCTACCTTCAAAGTGTTAATCTCACCTGTATTGCTTTTCCAAACTGGTCTTTCTGTGTCAACACTTGCCAATCTGTAGTCTTTTTTTAACACAGCAGCTGAAGTCATCAGCCTCTATACTAGAACTGGTAATACAATAATCTGCTCAGCATTCCTATTTTATTTAATAGAAAAGCCAGAGTTCTCTGAAAAGTCTACACAACTCTGCATCATCAGCATTTTGTTATATCTCCGATTTCATCATCTAATCTATCCACAGTGCCCAGAACAGTGTATGGAATGCAGTGCCCAATAAGCATGTATTAAATAAGTAATCAATTAATAAATAATCAATAAATGTATCATGAAGGTGTAGGCAGAATGCTAATTGCTTGCAGAGGTGAACTATTTCATTGTATCAAAATAACATTACTGCACAATCCATTTATCTTCAGAGATAGTTTATATTTAAAAAAAAAAAGGAATAATGGAAGGACACGTGTGCCAAACTGAAAGAGCTCCCATCACCAATGCTGGAATTATTCAAATAAGAAAATAAATACTGAATGACAAGACATTCTAACTTAAAGAATATGCATATCCATGAATCCATACTGTTATAAACAAATAATTGAATAAATAATAAATAAATGAATGTGGACAAGATATGACATTTTCTTACATAAGAGTCCCAAATATTATATGCAGATATTCTCTCCCTGAGTATGGGTTTTACTTAAGTAACACACTTACAAAAAGGAATGAGTGGAAAGGGAGAATAGAAACTTTTTAGTGGAGAAAACTGGCAGGCAGACAGCATTTTGACCTAGAGGCCGAGTCTAATATCACTGGGAAGAGTCATGTTGATATCATGTACCAACTGGTATCTTGAGATGAGGACAATTCACCTCTGCAGTTTATTTCTAAAAGTTCATTTCCTCCGTCTAACCAGGAGAAAACAACAGACAGACCAAATTGAGGGACATTCTGCAAAAATACCTGATACCCTTCAAAACTGTCAAGAATATGAAAAATGAGGAAAAATTGAGATAATGTGACAGATCAAAAGAGACTATCTAAAGACATGACTAAAAAATGCAATGAGGTATTCTGAGTGTTTTCTGGAAGAAAAAATAAATTCATGGAAGTTGATGAAATATGAATAACATCTATAGTTTAATTAGTAGTATTATGCCAAGGTTAATTTCTGAATTTTGATAAATACGAAAGATTTTTAAATTAGGGGAAACTGGGTAAAAAAAATATACAAGAAAACTTCTGTACTTTCTTTCAATGATTTTGTAAAATTATTCCAAAACCAAAAGTATAAAGTAAGCACACACCCACAACGAAAAGGAATGAAGAAGGAAAAGAAAAAAGGGTAAATGGCACTATTCAAAAGGAGAAAATTGCAGATTTTCATCTGTGCCTATCACCTAAGTTAAATATTTTGGAAAAGAATAAAAATTATTTCAAATATTATGTTATTTATTATTTCACTTTGTATTTTGGAAGTAGTTTAAGAATAAAATGTTTTTTGTTTGCCAAGGTGTTCTTATAAGATGCTAAACAGATCATAATAAAATAACACCCTGAATTACTACTTGTTTAATACTAGACCTGGGAAACCACTTTAAGCTAGATTGTAACTTAAAATATGTTTAAAATAGAGAACTATTATAAAATGATGCAGTGTCAAGTAGGAATCTTTATTCTAATTGCATTTATTTATAATAAAATGTAAAGAGGATGATAAGAATATCATTGTTCTTTACCCTCATTTTTTTTTGACAGAAAGCATATCATTTCAATTTATTTTCCATTTAAAGTGCTACTTCTTATTAGATCATTTTACATAATTAATCGACATTTTTAGAGCAGTTTTAGTTTACACAATTGATTGTTTGAAAGTGCAGAATTCCCATGTATGGACTTTCTTCTCACCAAATACACAATTTCTCTCATCATTAATATCTTACATTAGTGTGAAACATTTGTTACAATTGATGAATTAATGTTGATAGATTATTTATGAATTAAAGTCCATACTTTAGGATTTAGTCTTTGTGTTTTATAGTTCTATGAGTTTTGACAAATGGATAAATTCATGTATTCACCATGATGCTATCATACAGAATAGTTTCACTGACCTGAGACTGTCCTGTGCTTCACCTATCCTCCCTCCCTGCACTCCTCCTGAATTCCTGGCAACTGCTGATCTTTTTATTGTCTTAATAATTTTGCCTTTTCCAGAATATCATTAATTGGATTCATACAGTATGTGGTGTTTTCTAAGACTGGATTCTTTCATTTAGCAATATGCATTTAAATTTCCTCCATGCTTTTTCATAGCTTGCGAGCGTTTAAAAAAAATCACTGATAATACTCCACTGTATGGATGTATCACAGTTTATTCATTCATCTATTGAAAGACATCTTGAATCTTGATGGCTGCTATGAACATTTGTGGGCAGATATAATTTCCAATTTGTCAGGGTAAAAAAATTAGGAGTGTGATTGCTTGATAAAATGGAAAGCCTATGTTTAGCTTTGTAAGAAATTATCAGACTGCCTTCCAAAGTGCTTGTACCATTTTGTATTCCCACCAGCAATGAATGAGAGTTCCTGTTGTTCTACATCCTCAACAGTGTTTGGTGTTGCCAGTGTTCTGGAATTTGGTCATTCTACTAAGTGTGATGTGGTATCTCGTTGTTTAAATAAGCAATTCTCTAATGAAAAATGATGTAGAACATCTTTTCTTATGCTTATTTTCCATCTTTGTATCTTTGGTGAGGTGTCTGTTTAGATCTCTTACATGTTTTGTAATTACTTTTTTTTCCTCTATGTTGAGTCTTAAGAATTCTTTTTGTATTTTGGATAAAAGTCCTTTATCAGATATGTTTTTTCCAAATACTTTCTTCCTGTCTGGCTTGTCTTCTAATTCTCTCAAGAGTATCTTTTGCAGAGCAAAAGTTTTTAATTTTAATGAAGTCCAGCTTTTTTTTTTCATTCATGGATTGTGCTACTGGTGTGTTATCTTCTTAAAATTATGTGGTTTTACATTTATATCTTTGATCCATTGTGAATTAATTTATGTGAAAGATATAAGGTATGTGAATAAGTTTTCCTATTGCATGTGGATGTCTAGCTTTTCCAGTACCATTTGTTTAAAAGACTAATCCTTTCTCCGTTGACCTGCCTATAATTGCTTGATTGTATTTGTGGGGTTCTATTTCTAGGCTATTTATTCTCTTCTATTGATCTGTCTATTGTTTTGCCAACACCATGTGGTCCTTATTATGGTCGCTTCAAAATAAGTCTTGATATCTGATAGTGTCACTCATCTGACTTTGTTCTTCAATATTGTAAGGGATATTCTGGGTCTTCTGCTTCTTAGTTCAGTTGTTATCAGAGATACTCCATGTGCTTCCAAAATTACATTGTGGATTTTCTAAATTATAGTCTCTCACATTTGAATATCTTCATGTTAACAATGACTATTCTCATAAGATTTAATATTGGGAATCTCCAGAATTGATACACCTTTGCGCTGAGTCAATGGCAAAGGTGCAAAAGTAAAGGACACCATGCCTATCATTGGATAAATTGTTCTTGTCCATTTTTCTAGAGAGTAGTTCAATAGTCTGTATTTACATTTTTTGCCAGTACTTTAAGCAACTGATGGAAATTGTAATTATCCATACATGTTTGTGACATTTAACCAGTGACTGTGTCACCCACCAGAATATAAGATTCATGAGGAAAAGATCGGATCTAATTTTGTCCATTGCTCTACCTTCAAGGCATAGTGTTATTCCTGGCATATAGTGAGTACTCACTATTGTTTGTTAAATGAATAAATAATCATGTGAATAAATTTTCCTCTCTAAGTTGAGATACTAATCAATGATATCACAATAAGGTAATCAGTGGCATTTAAGAGCATCTTTGATGATAGAAAGGACCTCATGATAAAAACTATGTTTTTAGTCTGTATTAAATGTCATCTGAGTAAATCCTGGAAGACACTAAACCTGAAATTAGGCAGGTGAAAGAAAAAGAAATAGGAAGCCAAAGACAAACTATTTGTCCTGGGTATTTTTTGGTCAAAGTTCATAAGAAAATATATATTAGATACAAAGAATCGGAGTTTAGGAAATTAAGGTGTGAGCAGAATATTAAAATAAACATCAAAGTATGCTATTCTTGTACCTAAGCAAATATATAAGCAAGTATTATGTGTCTAGGAAATAACATTGTTCAGGGGAAGTAGTATTGGTTCAAGAATTTTCTTGTTATAATGTAATAGTTATGTGATGTCAAGCTTTCCATTATCTCTCACATTTTACTAACTTTATGAATTTACAAGACTTTTATGAAATATAATATAATGTATATAAAGTAAATAGGGACGTTTCTGAAAACTGGAGGGTGTTCAATATATACAAGCAATGTAATTTCTCAGTTTTGGTCTCCAAAATATATTTATGTCTCCCCAAAAATCATATATATGCTTTTCTTTACCCCATCACCCTACTCAAGTATTCAGATTATTCCTCTCCTTTACTTTTCTAAGTCAAAATGGTTATAGTACTAGTTCACATGAGAAAATTAAATTTACTCATAGTAACCACATTGATGCCCAGTTCTAATCTAGTTCAACTGACTCCTTAAAATATCTGCAAGTATATTTATTATTCTCTTCCCCTATAAAGTGTATGTAGTCTTATTTTTTCCAAGTTTCTCAATTTTAGTAATACCAGTGAACTATGAAATGGTCTCTGAATCAGCAGGCTAAAAGCAGATAGAAAGGACCTGAGTAATATGAAAATAAATTATTTTCTGAGTTTCCAGAGGATATGGGTTTTTCCAGAAGAACATTTTATATCCTGATTGGGTTACACAAGTTTCTGAAAATCCTGAAACTACCAAGTGGTTAAAACCACTGATGTTAACATTTCAGTTAAAACATAATAATTAGAAAGTTATATATAATAATTGAATATTTATTATGGATACATGAAATAAGTTCCTTGTAATAAAAAAAAAGGATTAGGAGAGAAAAATATGTGTTCTTACAGTGACAAAGTTTCAGTTTTACGTTTTTTACCAACGGACTGGGATAATTGATCTAAAACAATTATCAATACAAAATAATGATAAATATTTTTTACCATTTTTTATCATATTATAGATAAATAATAGTTGCTCTATTTAAAAAGACTATACCTGAAACATAGGGGGGAAATTCTGGAATTAAATTCAGAGATATAGGTTCCTGGTCTAACTCTGCCAATGTGTGCTGTGTGATACTGGATAAACTGGGTAACTTCTCTCTTAATATTAGCCGTATCATTCATGAAATGCACACGTTCTCAACATGATATTTAATGAGCCTTCTAAATACAATTTCCAAGGAATATTTGAAAGTTTGTTTCCTATTTAAAAATCAGCCATAAGAACAAAGAAGTAGAAGTAATATCTTCACTATAGTCTTTCCCTCACAAAGTTATTGCGCAAAGTAATATTTGTAAAAATGAACTGTGAAATCCTATAACATTATTACTAATTAATTAATCAGACTGGAATGGAAGTCTCTGTACTTCACTAAAACTATGGTGAAATTAAATGTTCCTGAAAAGCACATCAGTTGGACTAAGATTTAATCATTTTAACTGAGGAAAACATATTCTCATCTTGCATGTATAAGGTTCAAGTTTTATGCAAAATTAAAATATCTATAGAAGAAGAAAAGCAAAACGGAGGTGGCAGAACTCTAGCAGCCCATGTGCTTGTTTATTTTAGAGGTCTTCTTATTTTTTTTTTTAATTCTGAGTTGAATATTTACCAAAATGTTTTCTTTGAACCATTTATACAAATTACAAACTCTCCAGAAACCATTCAATCTCAGTCTCTCTAACTCAGCTTTGCCTGCTTCATTTTCCCTTGGTTGCACACTAGGTTTTTATTAGGGCAGTTGGCTATGCCCTCCCTCGTATTCCCTGAATCATCCCTGGAGAGTTTCCAGATAAGCAGGCCTGCCCTTCCTAGAGTCTGCCACACGACTGCATTTGTTCCATGTGTGTTGACAAATGCTGGTCTTTATTTTAGAAGCCGAGGCCATGTCAATTTCTCCTCTTTCTATCAGGGATTTCTTGCCATGAATGGTGTGGACTATAAAGTCCCTTGCTCCGTATTGAAAGAAAAACTTGAAAAAAAATTCCCTATACTTGGGATCTATATATTTAGAAACAAACTCACACTTCCTATGCAGTTTTATCTCTACTTGGGTAAGCTGTGAGGAAATCACAGTGAAACAAAATGCTAAGTTTCCATCTGAGAAATAAGAATTCAGTATCCTCATTTTTTTTTATTACCTTCAGCTTATTTTTCTACTGGGGTTGGAGGATTGAGGCTATTACATTTCTTTGGTTTCTCAGATTTTTAAGGAAATTTTAAAACCATCAGAGAGAAGAATGAGACATTACAGGGTGAGAGTATTAACTCTTCATCCTCATAATTTAAAAATCAGTAGCATTATTTTTATTTAGCTTTTTAATGCACATTTCAAATAATTTAAGTTATATGCCCTGAGATGTTTGAGGTACATTTTCACCTTGAAGCAGAGAGATTGACTATAAGTATTTGAAATACCATCTTGTCTTATGATTATTTGGGATTGTCATGTTTTTATTTTTATACATTTTATGCCTTAAGATTTGCAAAGTTTATCTAGAAAACAACAAAAGTTATGTCTACAGTGAAGTATTTGGTGTTGACAGAATAACAGTCAGTGATCATGTGAGGCTTATTATAGTTCTGGTAATGAATTCAGCGCTCATCCACTTCACAACTGTGTAACTGTATCAGATGGTTTTCATTATCGATGCAGAAACTGAGGCACAAAAAGTTTAAGTAACTCAACCAAAATGATGAGTCAAAAAGTGGCATAATTCATCACAAACCAGTCTAAGTTCTTAATCACTTTCTAGTATCACATATTATGGCCACACACATTCACATCCAGGAATAAATATATATGTAGGGATCTATTATTTATTATTACATAGTTAAAATCATTCAGCACAGATATTTGTATATAATACCGAAATATAATTGTGATTGCAAAATGATAGACACATTTTTCAATGGCAAACACACCATATCATCTATGTATGAGTTTATTTATGCTCACAAGTGTATGTGTGTGTCTGTGTGTGTCTGTGTCTCTGTGTGATGACTTAGAGCAATTTGGGGAGCTTGCCCTTAATAAAATAACAAACATAATGTCCCTTGACAGACATGTAGGCCTATGCTTCTCTGACTTTCATTCACTCTCAGTTTGTCTGAGTCAATTTTCCTGCCATTCCTACATCCTAGCCACTCTGGAATTTACTTGGGCCGTGGGGATACCTAGAGTTACACAATTTTCTTAAGAACTGAAGTAGGCCATCACGAGGTCCTTATGTTTAATATATAAGGAAATTAAACTATACCATACTGAAAGTGATTTTATTTTCTCTTTTAAAAGGATATATTATTATTCAGCTTTTATAAAGGAATTGTATTTCCTTTAAATCTCAGGATTCACCTTAATCTGTTTTTGAAAGAATACAGCACAAGACCTAATGTGTAGCATGGCAGGTGCTCAATAAAATTTAATGAATAAACAAATAAATGACAATATAAAAATTATGCTTAAGACAGTATAAAAACAATGGGTAAAACATAGTTTTATGTTAATAAGTACAGTAAATATCCATATTGGGTTAGATTGTATGTGAAACCAGAATAGTCCTCTGATTATATTAGCAAGATCCAGTCAAGAATAGTCATATGCAAACTCTGCCATGTCTGTCTCCTGGTAGAATGGACTGACAGCAGATGAATTAAGAAATATCATACATCAGAAACATACATATTTTAAACAGTGAAGTGAACAGTATTTGCATATGGACTGGCTATGGGTTGTGGGAAAGGAGAAGGGTGAGGTTGATTCATGAATTTTGACCAGAAAAACTAGAAGAATTACCATATACCAAAATAAAAATGACTACAGGGAAAATGTTTGTTAGAGAAAAATTAGGATTTTTTAAAATTGTTTTGTTGTTAGACATATCATCCTTGAGACTCCTTTTAGGTTATTTATCCATGTGAGCTTTAGTGGGTAATTGGATATGGGAACATGATGTTTAAGGTCAGACCAGAATGGAGCTGTAAATTTGAGACTGTTTTCCCATGCATAGGCTACATTTAAAGTTATATGGCTTCCTGAGAATCCATTGTTCACTATTCCACTTTCTTCATGCCTTTGTTTAAAGAACATCTACCGTTCAGGGTCTTCCATGTCACCTCTAGTTTAAATTGTTAAACTTTTCTTAGCACTGGTTTATTTTTCTCCTTAATGTTTACCACTTTCTACTATACTATATAATTTGCTGTATATTACAGGTCTCTCTACCCAATAGCTTGTACATGCCAGAATACAGGCTGCTTGTTAATTTTATTCATTGATATATCTGTACCAGTTGAAAGAGGCCATCAAAAAGACATGACCACCAATTGACCTTCAAGCTGGACCTGGATAATTAGAGGTTACCACTTCCTCCCCTGTCTTTGGAATGTGTGTTCAGCTTGCTTTCCCTGCTCCTCAAAGTTGCACCAACCATGTAGCGTTGAAATAGAAATGTGGTCTAGAAGCTATCTGGACTAAGTATGTGACTGTGACTGAACATAGTTAAGCCCGCTATATAAACGTTTAAGATTCTGGTGGGCAGATGAAGAAATCTACTTGTCTTGTGACCGCCCAATACAAGCTTAATGAGTAAATTTCCTTGCTTATTAAAAGTGCCACCTACCAATCTGGAGCAGCCTCCCTTTTTCTTAGGTTTCTCCTACCCTCTGCATAAAGGGGCTGGTTTCAGGTCATATCCAGAAAGATCCCAGGAGTTTTTGAAGCAACACTACCACCCCAGCATATTACTGTTGAATAAAGGAGAAAGCAAGAATTTGGGGACTAACACAGGGGAAGAGCAGCAGCACTTAGGGATTCTGGAAAAATTCTAAAAAAATCCTCGGGAGATTGTGCAAATGATAAAACAGGGAACCAGGGAAGATGGTGTCTCCAAGGCCAAACACTGAAATGTTTTTAGAGATTGTGACTTTCTAGCTTAAATACTGTAGACTGGTTTGAAAACTGAAGGCTAAAAATTGAAAATTTGATTTGTAAGAAGAGGAAAGGAAATGAATATCCAGATCAAATTTGTAAAAGCTCCTGTAGAGAGAGGAAGACAGAAATAAAGGGTAGCTAGATGGAAGGAAATATGGGGTAAAGAGTTTACTTTTTAAATGTAAATGATATTATGACATTTATAAGCTGATATTAATGATATCATAAAAAGAATCAAAATATGATGATAAAGAAAACAAAGAGGTAATTGCTAGAACAATGTTCTTAACCAGCAAAAGGAAATGGGAGTTTATGTACAATTAGAGGGTCTGACCCTAGGTAGAGGAAGGGTCAGTCTTAGAACTGAGTGCAAAGAAGTAGAAACATATGGGCACAGAGGCAAGTTTATTGACAGATGTGGAACTTCTCTTACCACTGCTTATATTTTCTTATTAATATGTGACGAAAATTCAACAGTTGAGAGAGAGGAGTGAGGTAAAGGTGTTAGAAGAACAAGAAAAAAGAGAAAGTTGCTTGCCCTTATATGCTCAGCCTATAATGATTTTATGGTCTATTCTGGTATTATGTAACATAAAATGTTAAAGTTTTATATCAGTAACAACATATTTTTCACACATGCATGCTGCAGAGACTCAGTTTTTTACCAGTTTTCATTTCAACTTCATAGAGTCTGGCTAATTTTTAAAATATGCTCTTTAGATTATTAGAGCAATTAAAATCCTTTTCTACTGTTTTTAATAAATTTATAAACTCTGTGTCTGAAGAGATTTCATGAAAAACACTTCAAAGTCATAGGATCTTGCTCTTCTAGTTCAAATTTGATTAAGAAAAAACTAAGCTCATTTTAAAGTATAGTTTAATCATATTTGGTTGTATATTTAACTGAATATATTTTTTAAAAACTGAAATATAATTTTGTTTGATTTTCTACTTAATAATTACATATATTAATTGAAGAACCAATGCCAAGATGAAACAAATGAATTGACATTTTTAATAAGTTCTCTGGCGCTATCATTAGTTGTAATCTTAAACTGTGGCAGCCCATGTTGGACTTTGAAAGCTTCATTGTATGGAAAAACTCCTAGCACATTGCTTTATTTTGATGATGTCATCATTATTTTAGCAAATGACTAAGTCATATGATATGAGATAATGCTTGCTTTTATTATACTAGGACAAAGAATAACTAACTATGTTCTTGCTTCAGGTTATGTTAATGAAATTTAAAGACATACTCCAGAAAAGCATGTAGGTCTGTACACATGTTGCTGGGTTGAGCTTATTCTGGAAAACAAACAGCAAATAAATTACCACACTTTTGTAATGCCATTACTATACTTTCTGATAATCTTAGTTCCTCCTCAAAACAATCATGCCTAATAGGTTTATCTTCATGGAATAGAATTGGATACGGCAAAACAGGATCATTAAACAAATTGACAAAATTAGAAAGAGAACACACTGAGTTAGATCCCAAGTCTTCTGAGGAAATTTTAATGGCTGTCTGATAAAAAACCCAAAACTTTGTTCAGTAGAAAATAAGAAGTGAAGTGAAAATATATATAAGCAAAATGGAGGTTTCCCTGTGATGGGAAATGTAGGTTAGAGATTTAACCCTAGCAAGCTCCAATCTTTGTGCATGTTTATATAGCTGTAATTGAGTAGTGTGTCTACATAAAGGGAACTATACATATTTAAACATGTGATTGTACATGTGAGTTTCAATCATTTTATTTCTGAAATGTGCTGTACAATCTACTGCAGATAACATAGCTTTAAGATTTATTAATAAAACAAAAACTCAAACAATTTGACATAGCATTAAAAAATAGTATTTAAAGTTCTCTTTGTGCCTCTTCAGAAAAGTATCTTGGTCTCTCCTTAAGTTAAACCTTTCCCTTTATTTTATATTATTTATTTCTAAAAACTAAAGTATTGTGAGGGATTTTGGGAACCACTTTTTGATACTTATATAAACAGTGCTTATTCTTCTATGATTGCATGTTCTCCCAAACATTCTGTTTTTGAGATTTAGATATATTCATGCATGCAGTGAACATGATTTCAATAGAAGAAAATGGTCACCAGTTATTATACTTGACATGGTCAGATACCATTCCATTTTTTGGCATATAGTAACATTTATTTAACTGTGATTGGACACAATATTTTGCTATAAGTTGGTCAGGTTTTGTTGCATTTTTTCCCTTTACAAACAATTCTGCGACAAAAATATATGTACATGACTCCTAGAACACACATGAAAATATTTTGCTATGTTGTACACCCAGAAGTACAATGGCTGTGCCATAAATGAAGACATGTTCAATTGTACTGGAAAATAAAAACTGTTTTCTAAAATTGCTGCATAAATTTAAATGTGCAGTAGAAGTGTATAAAATTTGCAGTAGGAGTGTATAAATATTTTTCTGCATTTGATATTGTCATATACTTCATTTTTTCCATATCAATATGTGTAAAACTTTTTTTCACTGTGATCTTAATTTCCATTTTCCAGATTATTCATGAGGTCAAGCATGTTTTCATAGATTTATTTGATGACATGCTTTTCCTTTCTTGATACAATTAGTTTAAGATTTTGTTTGCAACTATATTCATTAGGCCTATAGTTTTCTTTTCTTGTACTATCCTTATTTGGCTCTGATATCAGGGTAATGCTGGCCTTGTAAAATAAGCTGGGGAATGTTCCTTCCTAATCAATTCTTTGAAACAGTTTAATAAAGACTGACATTAACTATTTATTTTTAAGTTTGGCAGAATTCACCAGTGAAGCTGGACTTTTCTTTGTTGGAAAATTTTTAGTGCTTCTTAAATCTCTTTACTTGTCTGTTCAGATTTTCTGTTGGTTATGTTTCTAGGAATTTCTTTCTTCTAGGTTAATTGCTGTATAGTTGTTCATAGTAGTATCTTGAGATTCTTTGCACTAAAACTGTATCAGTTGTAATATCTCCTCTTTCATTTCTTATTTTATTTATTTCAGTGTTCGCTCATTTTTTTTTCTCTTAGCCTGGCTAAAATCTTGTCAATTATGTTTATCTTTTAAAAAAACAAACTCTATTGATTTTTTTCTATTGCCTTTCTAGTCTCTATTTCATTTATCTCTGCTCAGCTTTATTATTTTCTTCATTCTACTAACTTTGGGCTTAGATTCTTCTTTTTCTAGTTCTCTGAGGTGTAAATTTAGGTTGTTTATTATAAATCTTTTTTTCTCCTTAGTGTACACATTTATTGCTATAAACTCCACTCTTATAACAGCTGTTCCTGCATCCTATAAGTTTTGGTTTATTGCATTCCACTTTTGTTTGTCTCAAAACACTCTTCAGCATTTCTTTTGATGTCTTCTTTGACCCATTGGTTGTTCAGGACTCAGAGTCTGAGTACTCTCAAGTGGCCAAATTTGTCACTGCAGCTACATGCAGTCACCAGAATGTTCTGTTGATTTCTTTTTTCCACCAGTAGCAGCCCTCTGCCTGGATTGAGAAGATAATTTTTATGTTTTAAATCTTTGCTCTCAGTGTAAGTAAGGATTAGTCTGCCATAGGCCATAGTATCCTATTTTGAACAAGAAATCTCAAATCTGATTTTTAAAATCAACTTTGATAATAGTTTTCTTAAATTGGAGTATAAAGACCATTTATATTTATCACATATTTCTCATATACCAATATGATGAATATGAATTTATTTCTATCATTTTTATATGTTTCTTCCCTAATCTGTCTTTAACCACTTTCTTGACTTATTTTGTATTTTTTATTCTTTGTTTTCCTTTTTGTTGCACTGTTTTCTTTTTCCTTATTCTTTTTTTGGGGGGAATTTTACACATATTTATATTCATTAGTGGTTTATCTTAAGATTTTAGCACTTACATTCAACTTAAAAATGTGAATACTATTTGATAGATTTTTCTCAGTTCTGCAGCCATATAATGAACTTTATATTATTTTGCATAATTAATTTCTTAACATTTATGCTACTATTATTTGGTATTCTTATTTCATATTGATTTATTATCCTACATACTTGGTCTTATTATGCAGTATTGCCATAGGTAATAATTGTCTGGAATTTCCAAATATTTACAGTTTCTTTTGATCACCTTTTTTTCTCCAATTTCTTAGATGAGTTTTCTTTCCTTGAATTTATCTGTCAGTTTTCTGCAGAGATGTTGTGCTGGGACTAACCCTGTATAATACCGTATACTTGGAAACATTTTTCCCCTTTTCTTCTTAAGAGAGAGTTTAATTTGGTATGCAATAAATATTCAGTTATTTAAAGGTATTATTTTGTTGTTTATGCTACCATTGTTTCTGCTAAGATATTAGTTGGCAGTCATTTTTCTCTAGGTAATCTGTCTATCTCTTCTCCCTTTTGTTTTTTTCCTTTTAAGATGCTCTGAAGATTCTCTATCTTTGGTTCTGAAGTTTCACTGAAATATATTGGCTGTGGATTTATTTTTTTTTGTTTATCATCTTTGGAAGTCACTAGGTTTACAGAGTGTGAGAATTGGTGTCATTTCAATTATCTATAAGTCTTGGTCATTTTCTCTTCAAAAATTCACTTTAGGATTAAATTTTTTAAAATAATGTGAACTTTTAATCTACAATTATAGTTCAGGTTAATTTTAGCAAGTTTGTGGTATATTAAAAGTACAAAAAACACTTTTAAATACAACTCCAAGAAACAATAACTGATAACATCTTAGTATAAACAACTGTTTTGTTTATGCTTTATTAAATTATAAAAAGTATATCATAGACAACTTAACATAAATGGATTTCTTAGACTATTTCTCAAGTTAATAAAAATTCTTCTACAACAAAAATTCAGTGACTCTATGGTATTATATATCAAAACCAATTTAATCAATCATCTATCTTTTAAATATTTAAGTTGTTTCCATATCTCCCCTCTTATGCTTAGTTATTAGGATATGATAGTGAAAAAAGTGGGAAAAATCTTTGCACAGAATTTGCAATCTACTTGGTGAAAGCCAATACTAAATAACACAGATTAGTAAATATATGGTATTTTTTAATGTGATAAATGTTGAGGGCAAAAACCACATGAAGTGGGAAGGATGGATACAGATTATCAGGGTTTGCTATGTGAAATATTAGCATGGCCAGAGAAACTTTCTCTGAGAAAACGTTTTGATAAAGACATGAATCAGAAACAAGTCATATAGATATCTGGAAAGATATGTCAGAAAGAGAGAACAACAAATACAAAGTCCCAAAGTGGCGGCATGCCATGGGTAAGAGGCCGGACTGCTGGATGGGAGAAGGCATTGGAGAGCATGGGATGACATCAGATGGTACCAGAGGGTCAGGTCAGGCTGGATTTTAGGGGTTATAGTGAAGATTTTACTGGGAAATAATTAAGTCTTTGGGGGATTCTGAGCAGAGAAGTGGCATGATCTGAATTAACAGTATCATTTTGACTACTTTGTTGAAGTTAAGGAGTGGGCAAATACAGAAACAGTGAGACCAGTTAGGAGGTTGCTTTAATGTTCTAGGCCAAAGTTGATGAACTTTTACTGGGGAGGCAGCAGTGGGGCTCCTGTGATCCACAGATTAAATTTTGGAGCAAGATCAAACATGAATTTCGGGTAGGCTGGTTATAAACAACTTAGACTGCTGAAGCAGATAGGTTAGGAATAGAGCAAGAACCATGTAGAGGTCATATTTATAGGTAAATGTTGTGTCTTTTTCTACGCTGTTATTTATAAGTTCCTGAACATGAAATGTGTATGGAAATGTGTAGATTTAAATATTTTTTCTATCCAATGTCAAGTAACTTTCCAATGTGGATTTTACTAACCTATGCCTTTGAGTAGTGCATGTAACTATTTTCATTCACATCCCCAAATACTAATATTGCTATTTTTAGCTGCTGTACTCTTTATTAATTAAAGTGCATCTCAATATTGATATAGTGTGTTCTTTAATTAGAGTAAATATGATGGGTTCTAAACAAGCTTAATTAAAAATACTTGAGTTAAAATACCATAATTTTTTACTTCTTCCTGCTTCTTCTTATATTCTTCATTATTACTCTTTATCCATATTTTTAATTTGTGTAATAAATACATTATTTGTCATTTCTTGCCTGCAGAACATTTGAATCTTCTTACACATTTGGGAATTCTCATTATGCCCCTTGGACATGGCAATCTGAAAGGGGAATGTCTTTTCTATTTCCATTTATTGCCAGACAAGATATTACTAGACAAGATACTGAATTCTGTTGCTTGTAAGTAAGAACCCTTACTGGTAATGACTTCCATACCCCATTACACTCAGAATGGGTCTTGCATATGCTGTTGTTTAGTACTTTAATGGGACAAGGATATTTTTATTCATTAGAATTCCTCTTGATGAGAGTATCACATGTACTGTGAAGAAATATTTTTGTTAAGCCACTTGGAACTGAAACAGATCCTCACTAGATGATTAATCATAAGACAAAAATTTGGTTATTCTGAGAAAGCAAATATAAGACAGAGAGACACTGCAGCCAGTGAGGTGATATTATAAGGCTATGGGACTGGACAACTTGAATTTTTCCTATTAAAAACAAAACAAAAGATAAATTAAATATGAATACTACTGTCAAAATTGGAAATACAAGACAAGTAGGAGTTGGTATTTATTATAGCAATGTGATTATATAATGACTCAAGATGATTAACCAAAGGTAATGTTATAAGCATATTATTAATAAATATACATTTAACCCTAAAAGAAACTAAGACCCCATAATGTGTTATATGTAAATTCAACTTTTCAACATTTTTGTTTCTGTCACTTCGCTATCATAAAAATAATCAAAACATGTCAGAATCAAGTCTTTTCTTTGGATAGGTTATTTTGCTTTGATTACTTGCATGCATTCCACTGTTTTCAATTATAATTTTCTCATTTTGAATTATTATTTTGAGATATATGACACATGCATATGGAAAGGTAAAAATTGAAATTGGGTGATATAATTCCTGTGGCTCAAAGTATACTCTCTTATTTTCACAAATTATTTCATCCCAGTAAAAAATATCACATTTTGTATTGATGAGTACCACTTCAATTGCAGATGATTGAAACCAAATTTAACTGTGAAAGACAAAACAAAACCAACAAAGAAACAAAAAAACAAATTAAAAGGGAAAAAAGGAAGATTTATGGTTGGAGACTAGACTATTTCATGAAATGTAAGGGAGAGTTGAGCAATTACTGATCCAAATTTAGGGAAAGAGAAATTCTATCTTCAGGGAAAAAAATAATCTCATGGTTGCACCACACCATTTCCCCATGTTTTGCCCTAAGCTTCTCTTTCATCAGGCTATTCCTGAGTTATATCCTTTTATAGTAAGCCAGTGATCTAGTAGAGTAGAGTAGAATATTTTTCTGAGTTCTGTGAGTTGCTGAAGCAAGTTAATTGAACCCAAGGAAGGGTCACTGGGACCTCTCATCTATAGACAGTAGGAAAGAAATACAGGTAACAACCTGGACCTGTGACTATGCTCTGAAGTGTGTGTGTGTGTGTGTTTGTGTGTGTGTGTATGTGTGTATGTATCTGTCTGTGTGTGTGTGTGTGTTGGGTGGCAGTCTTATTAGGACCTTAAGGTGTGGAATCTTATACTACCTCTGATGCTATCTCAGAATTGAGTTAAATTGTAGGACATCCAGCTGGTGTGGGAGAATTGCTTGGTGTTGTTGAGGGAAATCCCTTGATACATTGTATTAAGTGATCAAAATTTTAAAAATACATGTTTGAAAAACCCATGAAACCCCACTGGTTGTACTTGCTTTACATTCAGGACTACTGATGTCTCGTAAGTTTTAAGTGTTTTCCAACTTGCCTACTACATTTTCTTACTTCACTCTCCTGGGTTCCTAGATGCCTTTTTCCAAATTCTTCATCTTGTCAGGACTCCAGAATCTCTTCTTTCATCCCCAAGTTATCAATAGATAAACATGTTACCATTTCCCAGTGAAAATAGAAGCAATCAAAAGATATTCCACATGTTGCTTCTACCCATAAATAAATAAATTTGCTTCCTTGTAAATTGCTTTAACTACTATTAGGATGCTAAATTCCTGTATTCCTTTCTAAGGCCAACCTCCTTTGTAAACTAGATCTCGTCCGTTCTTGCATAACAAAAACATCACTCAGGTAGTATATCCTTCCTTATCCACCATTTTTTTCCTCTAGAGTATCATTCTGATAAAACAAACAAATGTTATAGATATAATAGCAAAAGATTTTATGACAGCTCTTGTTTACAAAATAAAATCCATTTTTACCTATTTCCCCAGTAACTATCTCGTTTTTCCTTCTCTCTTGAAACCAAAACTGCACCCAAGTAAATATTATCTTACTCACTGGCTCCATTTCTTCACCTCCAATTATTTCCTGAACTCACTTTAATCAGATGTTAATGCCTATTGGTTCAAAGAAACCTTTCATTAGGTCCCAAGTGGAGCAATCTTTAACTCCTCTCCTTTTCTTTCACTCCAAATCCAAATCATGTTAATATCCAATAAGTTTTTCCTTTAAAATTTACACACACAGAGACAATCAAATCACACCCTCCTTTCTAGTACATCTAAGGGAGTATGTCACCTAGATTATTGCAATGTTCTCTTAACCATTCTCTCTGCTTCCAATATGCAGTCTCCATATAACAGCCAGAGACATTTTTAAACAAAATGAGATCATATCAGCCTTCATAAAGTGTTGCAGTGGTGTCCTGTCTTATTCAGAGAGTAAGTCAACGGCTTTACAAATAGTCTACAAAGCTACATGTGATCTTCTCCCCACCACATACGTGATTCTCTGACTTCATTTTCAACCTTTTTTCTTTTAGTTTATCCTCTTCCAGTAATATTTATTTCCTTTCTGGTTAGTGAATACACCAAGAATGTTCCTATTTTGTGTCCTCTGCACTTGCTCTCTCCTCTCCCTGAAACCCTCTCCATGGCTCCATGTGGAAGATGCGTGTTGTGGCACTTCTGTCTGTTATCTGCTCTAAGGTGACTTTGCCAGAAAGGCCTCTGCTTGTTTACCTTCTGTAAAATAGACATACTCAAGGTGCCATATCCCTGTTACCAGGCATCACATAACTACACAGCATGCATGTTTGTTTCTTTTTTACTCCACCTGAATGTGAGACCCAGGATGGTATCTGTTTTGTGTAATGATGTAGTCCATTAACCAGGAATATTACCTAACATTCAGCAGATGTTCAAAAAATATTGTTAAAATGATGGCTAGACAGACGCATGAATGGATAGATGAGAGTTATATTGTGGTGTCAAAGAAATCTGTATGCTGCTCCACAGTCCAAACACCAAAGAGTAATGAAAACTTCTAGAAACACTTGTGCAGTTTGAAACAGAGGATATTATCCCAATTACAGGATAAAGCTCAAGGATAAAGCAGGATTCCAGAAAAAAGTTGATTTACTATGCATTTATGAAGGGAGATCTCAGCCTCACAGGCTTACCAGTTCTGGACCAGGAGAAAAATTATTTGAATCTTAAAGGTAGCATAGAAATAGCAGGAGAGTTAGTAGGACTGGTATGGGCAGAGGGCGGTACAGTAAGGGGAATCCCACTGAAATCTTCATGGATAGATAGCGGACTTCATGGATAGATAGGGGTACTAGGTGATGACTTTCTCGGAGAATCTCCAGGTGTTAATAGTATTAAGTAGAGCTCAAACACTTTTTCTTCCAGCTTTGGCACAATAAATCAGTTTTTCCAAGATATAGGATGAAATGAATGGCAACTGACTTTACTTTTTTTTTTCTCTTTCTTACTGTTAAATTTCAAAACTCTGTTCAGAATTTAGAGGCCTGATTTGTGGGAATGTATCCTAATAGAAACCTCAAAATATCTATTTGTAGACTTAATGTTAGTAGACTTTATGTAATTATAAAGATAGTATTTTAGTACTATTTTAAGTTTTATCTCATGACAAAAATATTTATCTATTATCTTCTCAACTTGGTTATTGATACAGTTTGCTTGAGTTAGTAATATTACCTTTAATATTATGGAATGAGTTGGTATTTTCCTGCTTGTCTCCTTTCTAAATCCAGTGATTTTTTTTGTAATAAACTTAGAACTAGTCATATTTATGTCATTTAATAATTTTGACAGAATATTGAAATTATAATCACAGTCAGGCACAGAATCCTTTACAGATTTGAATGGGAGACATTTGATCAGGCTATCCCAATGATAAAGAAAAAAATATGCAAGAGTTTAGAAGACAATCAACCTAAAATAAGTATGTCCATACAAATCGTACATTTTGCACAAAACTAAAATTGATAGTAGTTTTTTTTAAGTAAACAGTTTGCTATTTTACTGACACAGATGAAGTTTATTGAAATGGAAATATTACTATAATTTTCACCAGATATTTTTCAATATGATTAAATATATGAAGTAATATGGCTCCCTCTGCTTTATAAATAGTATTTTCTCAATTATACTGAAAACAAGGGAGTTATAAACGTATCACAGCATTCTAGCCAGTTTTTAGGGATAGCAATCCTGTCATCTTGAAAACTAAACAAGATTTTATACAGAGTAGTTTGATTTCATAATAGCAGAGACAAGTGGAACAATTTAATGAATGAAATCTGTCTAAATAAATAGCTTCTTCATCTTCCAATCTATACAAAACTCCCTACCCATATCAGATAAAAATTAACGTTGTGTGTAAGGGGCAGGGGAACTCATGATTCATTCCATTTTCATTGCTTAATAGATTTCTCATTTTTGCCAGGAGATAGCTGCAAAATTGCAATCTATGTGAGTAATTAATTGGGCAGTCTTGTTATTTTTCTATCTAACAGGAATGAATAAGTGACACCTAAGTTTAGGTGGGATAAATAGGCTTCTTTTCATCATCTTACTAACATTTTCCCACTATTTTGTTTTCAATTAGCATGTAAATGAAAGTAGCCTCCCTAGTGCTACACAACAGATTTTATAACAAAAGAGAAAGGGATTTAGCACATATCTAGCATGCATTAGAAACACCATAATTTTTACAACTTAGAGAAAATGATGCTGATATTATATACTTCCCATTTTAATTCAGAGACCTAAGAGCAGATTAATAAAATTGACTTATGTAAGATTCATTTAGAAATGTTATAATACAGAAATATTCTGACTGTTATCTTTCATTTAATAGAATGATATAGAGCATTTTAGTCTAAAATATTATCTTGAAAACTTTATTGATGAAGTATTGATAGAAAATTGCTGTTATAATATACAGTAAGTATTTGCTGATTTAAATTAAAAGGACACTTTATGTACTTCATAAAAATATTTGTTGAGTAAGTATATAGAAAATCAATTAGTTGATACCTAGTCATTTTTTATATTTAAGATCCTTTTCTATTAAAGATCCATATGAAAAAATATATATATGTAAATAAATATATTTGGCTGGTGCATAAACATGTTTTATTGTAAACACTTTTGTCACTTTCTCATATTAGATATATGAACACAACATAACAAGTGTTGTAGGCCAATCTCACTTCAAAAACAAACAAAGTAATGGAAAAAGAGATCAGATTTGTTAGCAGAGGTGGAGTGTGGGGGTGGGAGTACAGGAAATTGGATGGACGTGGTCAAAAGGTCAAACTTCCAGTTATAAGACAAATAAGTACTAAGGATGTAATGTGCAACATGATAAATATAATTACTGCTATATGTTATATATGAAATTTGTTAAGAGAGTAAATCCTTAGGGATTTCATTACAAGGAAAACAATATTTCTCTTTCATTTTCTTTCATATTGGATCTATATGAGATGATGGATTCTCACTAAACTTATTGTGGTAATCATTTCATGATATATGTCAATCAAATCACTATGCTGTATACCTTAAATTTATACAGTGCTGCATGCCAACCTTATCTCAATAAAGCTGGAAGAAAAATATATATTTTTTATATATAGTCCATGTAATAACTATCTGTATCCTAAGGTTACTTGCCTAGACACAATTGAAAATTATCTGTCAAGATTAAAGTGAATCTTTAAATGAAAACTTTTTAAAATGTTCTCTATTTGAAATATGAACAATAAAAATATATTTATAATAAATATACCTATTAGTGAAATATGCCCAACAGACAAAACAAAAATCTGATGGTGCTTGATGTTCTTGAGAATGAATCAAGCATACACTTTATTTTTAATATTTTCAAGGTTGCATAACATTTGTGTATTGATATGTGTAGTCATAGAACAACCTCGGGCCATATATAGTGGCCAAATGATGAATATTTATTTATAACAGAAGTGAATCACAAGAGAGCCTTTGGACAAAAGATTAATACCAATATGGCTACAAATATAGCAGTAGATGTTTTGTGATTAGAGATCTAGATTAAATATTGGATCACTGGGGTTCTGGATTTATTTTATTCCTTATCCACATTACCAAATAACAGGCCCTAAATAAATGTGTTTCAAAAGCATACTTAAGTGAATGGATGAAAGCTTGCAGGGTTATTTTCTCATCTATTAATGTAAAATAAAATTCCAAAATCATCTCATTTTATACCTGCTGTTTTTTTTTTCTGTTAATAGTTGTGAGAACAAATAAAATATGTATGGGACACATTTTTAAATGTTGAAAAATAGATTTTTATCCATAAGCCATTTCTATTATTTGTTTAAGAAAAACAACTCAAGTTAACATGTCGAAGTTGATAGATGTAGCAGACTTACTGTAAGAGTTGTATCATATTCCAGGAGGGTTATGTAAAAAATATAAAGAGAAATAATCAGAAAACTTTGTGTTACATATTGGAAAGTCACTGAGAGAATATTAGGACTATGGATAGGGGCTCTGGAATTAATATTCTCAAGTATAAATATACTAAAAAGAGGTCTAACCAGTACTTGGCTAAAGCATTCTGGGATTTCTCATTTATACAACAAAGAAGAAAAGAAATTCAGAAATAGAAAGAATTAAGGTTATAGGAACTGAACCAACTCTTGGGGTGGCCTTTCTTAATTCCATTTTGTCACCTTTTGATTTTGTACTTTTGATTATTTAATTCCATTTTGTCACCTTTTGATTTTGTATTTTTGATTATTTTTGTGTGTGTGTGCTTGATTTATATCCAATAGGTTTAACACAGTAGAGAATAAAGGACCTTATGGCTAGCAGGCAATACTAGAAGTAAGACAGGTGGCAGTACCATTTATTGTGGTGATCAAAAGATAAATGAGACAAAGTTCCAACTTAAAATTAAAGTAGTTTGAGACCATGGAGCATGGGGGGAAAGGAGCCAGGAGGCATCCAGGATCAAATGCAGAAGACTAGCATTCAGAGCAAAGAAAAGTAAAACATAAATCAGGAAAGTAAGACAAGCATCAGTACTTTGTTAAAATTAAATGCAAAATGAAGACCAGGCTTGAAAATTTTCTGAGCAGGCAAAACCAGTTCATCCGCGTAGGCAAAACTAAATTTAGCTTATTTCATGAATGTAAGTGAAACTTAGGTTATTTCTTGTAAATGCCTTCTGAAAATAATACAATAAATTTAAGTTTTTCCTGCAGATCAGCATGATCTTTTAACCAATCCTGATCACTAAGAAAACTGGAATGCTACAACCCATCATTGGAAAGAACAAATAGCCTCTGCAGTTTTCTCTATAAACTATCCTATAATAATGTATCTCTGAGCCGCATTCCACTGTTGCCTTGAGACTGCCCAGCTCACAAAATGTTTATGTATGCACGATAAACTCTTACTGAGTAGTATTTTATTGATATACCAGTTTTAATTTTGCTCTTTATGGGGTTTTGACAGGATTAGGACCATAATAGCAGACTTCACACCTATAACTTCCCTGTGGTCAGCAAAGCACACTGAATACCAGGTCTGCCACAGAGAGGCTAATGCCACATAAAAATCAAAATCACGTAATAACCAAACATACTCCATGCCTGATTATAATTGTTTAAGGAACTTGGCATGGTGAGCCAAGTGGTAATTTTCCTGTTTTCCAGAAATCAAACTGATAATCTGAAAGATATGTAGTTTATTTGGCTTCTGGAGGTCCAAGCTAAACTCTGTGTGATCTGTTGTAGTTTGGAGTTTAGTTAATTTCTCTCTCTTCAGTACTTTACAAGGGTCTTGTAAAGTATTTTCTGACATAACTGTTTGTATTTGTGATTAATCAGGAATGGACCACAGTACTGTCGGCAGTGCCATCACCAATGACAGCATGAGCACAAGTCATGTGGAAATCCATTCTAAATGAGTAGTTTCCATCTAAAAAAGAAACATCTTAGGGTTTCTCTTAATTGCCACATAATTACACATTATTTGCATTTAATTTTATCATTCCTACTTCCAAATTTATAGGAACACAAATGGGAAATGTTTCAGGAGTCTTACTTTATGCAACTTACTCCACAAGAGATTGTAAACTTTTTTCATGGAGGCCATATCACTTTTTTTCCTTTTCATTGCCTCCTGACATAACGGAGAAGAGCGATTACATTCTTGCATTAATCTCTGTGTGATAGCACTGTGAGAAGAACACCGGCACTTGGAGACAAAAGTAGTAACAGACAGTTGCCATAGCATGCTCAAAAAAGACCTGGACAAGACCAGTGAAACATACTGCCAAAAGGAAGCACTTGACACTCACCATGCTAGGACAGCATGTCAGTCAGTACCTCTGTCCTGAAATTCTAAATATGAGAACTTCCAATTAGACATTAGATCAGTTTCATTCAATTGCAGGGTGACAACAGCAACCATTAATTTTCAAGGTTAGCTATAGTAACAAACACTTTTCATCCTGTATTTTATTACTCATAAAGTAAGGACACTGTGAGACAATCTGTACTGTCTTATCTTAATATTTCTTTTTGTATCTTCCTCCATGTTAGTAGTTTCCAAACTCTTTCTCACATGACTTCCTCTACAGAGTCCCTATGTCACCTCTTTGGAGTAAGGCAGGAGTCTGCGGGGAGCCGCTCATGACGGAGGGCTGCCGAGCACAAAACTTGGGCGTAAAACCCCAAAGTGCAGGGCGCCAGGCTCTGAGATTGAGGCTGCCGAGCACAAAGGTTGGGCCTAAACTCCCACAGTGCGGGGCGCCCGGCTCAAAGGTCAATTGAGTCAGAACAATCTCTGTCCCGCCACACCTTTTACTAAAGAATGCACCAGGTGCGCCTATGCCTGAGGAAATATCCTTGAGCTACTAAGTCACAAAGGACCTTCAGAGGGAGAGATACAATCGGCACACAAATCAGTAATCTTTTTAGAGAACAATCACCTGAGCTAAATATACACGAGTCACGATGTTAGCCTAGAGGAACAATGTCTTAGCTTATCATCTTGGTTCCAGGAACTCTTAATCTTAGTTTTACAAGAACTGTAAACAATAATGATGTCTGTAACAATATACAAGTTAATGGTTTTAGTACACGCCTTAAAACAATACCTTTGCCTACAGGCAGGAATGTATGAGCTAATGGGTTAAAATCATATAAATTGACTGCAAGAAATAAACTCGTCGTCCACTCTTGACCTAGCGTCTTGCGGGCTAGAGTGAGACCCTCTCAACCCCAACTTTTCTTGTCTTGCTGTCCTTTTGTTACGTCTTTCCTTTTCTCAGTCCTGCAGCACAGATTTCTGGACCTGATCGATTGTCGGCTGGCTCCGACAGGAGTCTGCTGAGCAGAACTCTAGACAGCCCGGATACCTGCTTTCGTCAGAGCAGCTCTGCATTTATCTCCTTAACATCATTGCTTAAGAGAAGTAGAGGAATTCACCTGTAAATGAAGATTTAAGTATTGTTATTTAAGAAGACAGAATATCTGATTGCAGGCTATATTTGGTGATATTAATTGGCAGTAGTGTTTTTTCAACTTAACAGTAGTCAGAAATGTCACAAGACAGTAAGAATTTTCATACAGAATAAGGAAAGGAATCTTGTTTAATGAATATATCTACTAGGACAAGACAAGAAAAAATACTTTATTTTAAATTGCAGCCAATAAATCTTGTCTGTGTTAATATGCAGTTATAGTACATTATATAATATTCAACCTTTTCTAAAATTGGTGGCAAATATCCTTAAATGGCCTAAAAAAGACCCTAATCTGTTCCTTGCTTTTTCAGTAGCCTATCTTGTGTTGTACTGACCTTGATATCCATGTGCCAGGCATGCTGTCTTCTTTCCTTTTCTCAAAGATGTCATCTTCAAAATGTGGATTCACAAGTTGCCCCAGTGACCATGTATGGCTCTTCTTGATCTGGGACCTTTGGACATATGATTCTATCTGTCAACTTCTCTTCAGCAATTTATCTTAGGAGACTCAGCAAAAAAGACATGTCCACACATCATTTTCCTCTGTTATGGTGTTTCATGCTATTCTAGGCATACTCTTTAATGAATGCATTTAATTGTGTAATTTGTTGGCAAATGTCTCTCAAAGAAATATTACAGTGTGTATTTTGAATTTTTTTCTACAGCTAATCTAGAAACAGACTTAAAGCATAAAAATTCAGATGTTGTAGGTCCTTTAAATATAAGAGATTTGGAATCATGCTAAATATACTACAGGTAGATATTTAACCTAACTCCAACTATTAAATGATACACTTAAATGGCACAAGATTTATAGATAGTTTGCATTGCATCAGACAATGAAAAAATAAATATTTAAAATATAGCATATGCTTGTGTCTGTATCTAGTATTTAGCTATGTATGTCCCCTAAAATAATATAAAGTAAATCTAGCAACCATCTAAAGTATCTTTTATATATGAATAATTTTAATGTTCCTAAAAGTTCAACTTTATCTCAAATATGTTTACTTGAAATTTTGGGGGGAGGGGCAGGGAAATATAAATTAAGCAAGTAGATTCTAAAACTGCTTAATAAATAATATCTAACACTTTCAGAGCACTTACTATTTGCTGCAGAAAATCAAAGAGAGAAAGACATGTGTTGAGTTAGACAGATATTAATGAATGTATATTATAATCTCTATATTTTAAAGTTATAATCTATGATATAAATTAAGTATATTTTCCACATTTGGAAATCTAGCACAATTTGTAGAAAGAGAGAAATCAAGGAAGAAACAGACCTGTAGGAATTCAACTCTTCATCTAATTGAATTGATATCACAAGACACGTTTTTTTTCCCAGATAGCAATAAGGAAAATAGCACTCAAGAAAGATGATTACACACACACACACACACACACACACAAATATACTTTTGCTAGGGCAATAAGCAAGTTAATTTCTCTCATTGGGGGATTGACACTTGACTCCACCTACCCACTATTTTAAAAAAAGGAAATTATGGTTTTAGTAAAATATTTAAATTAAGAAAAGCCCACCATATGAGTTTATTTTCAGGTGTGAGGTGTGTACACTCATAAGGTCAGTGGTAAGGCTTAAAAACTTCATGAATTTGATTCTGAAATAGGAAGAGCCATCAGATTAAATTGTGGTCATTAATAAATGACTACCATTATGATCAGTATTACTTGTTATTTCAGAAAAAGAAAATGCTTCCAAGGATGGAGATGTGTCTATATCATGAGGAATTACTAATGGGTAGATGTAAATATTTGATTACTGTTATAAATGCAGTCAAAATTAGTGTCTTTCATGAAAGAGGTATCCATACATATAAGGCTGTGGCAAAAATTGAGAAAACATGAAAGAAACTCAATATATGTCTCTCAAAGGGAGATAAACCTAATGGATGTTATAGCTGCCCAGATATTACTTAAAACAATCATGATAGTCACATATCAATTAGATCATATCATGTGAAGAATTCGGAAAATATTTAGAAAACAGACATAAAAAATGTCTAATGGAATGAAAAATAAGTGCCACAAAAACCTGTTTCTTATTTATTTAAATTATGTGTTTGTGTCATCCATTCTAGAATCATGTACAACTTAAGAAATACTAATTTACCCAGGGTTTGTTTTATATTTTTCAGACATTCTATATGAATTTTCAATTTATAATATATTACTTTCTGTATATCAGCACTAACATCATCATCACAATCAAACTGCAACTTTCACCACTTCATATTTAAAAATTCCTGCCTTGATTTGAACTATCATATCTATGATAAATATAGTTTCTGTTATTGCTTTATTATAGACATTTTGACAATAAGAGAATAAAAGTGTATATATTGGCAATTTTGTATAATTTTTATGTTTTTACATTACAGAAAACGAATAAATGATGTTTACTGTTTAGGGAGACTATCAATAAGGAAATTATTCAGCTAGGTTCTTGCCAGCCTTCTATTTTTTTCTGTAAATATTGTTATAAAAGTAATGGACAAATGTCTATAGATTATTAATGAAAAAAGTATGATAACCAAATGTGCTAAACTTAAGTTGCTTTTATTGAATGCCAGTTGAAAGGGAAAGTTACTTTTTTCCCTTCAAATAAGTACTAACAACATACACTACACATGTGCTATCTTTAAAAATGTTAATATAACATATAATCAAAATCTATGTCTTACTCAGTTTCTCCCAATTAACTCCCTAGGCTTGTAAATTATAATATATGAATGCTGGAATTTTATAGGGCAATTAAGAACATTAAGTAATAGCAAATGCAGAACATATAAATGTAATATCTTTTTTATTTAAGGTAACACTACTTGCTGTAACATTCCAGAATAATATCCTAGTAGAAGAAAAAAAAATTATTTCTAATGGAATAAAGTCTCCATACTTAACCATCTTGATTTCTACAGATTAACAAAGAAAATGCATGGGTTAGTAAGCACCCGTGAATAAGAGTCAGCAGAAAAGCAAAGAGCAGAGATAGATAACAGAAGACATAGATATTCAATTACCACATATTCAAGTACCACAATTAACACATACAAGTTGAAAAGAGATAAATTTAAAAATAGATAAAGGATTGCCTTAGAAATAAGAACAATGAAACAAGAGACTTTAAAAATGATAAGTTACTTTGCAAAGAACAAAGTAGAATTTCACAATTAGTAAATTGTTAAATGTCTAAAACAAGATTAGATACACTTTAACAAGATAATTAAGAATTAAAGAGAGATTTAAATCAAGCAATAATCACAAGAAATGTAAGATATAGAAATGTAATTAGATAAATAAATCTATTTGTATAAGAAAAACACCTGAAAAATAAGGATATGGATAGGTTCAAAGTATAAGGCTGATAAAACAACATGGAAGGGAAATATTACAAATTAAGAAAATAAGTGAAGCTATGTTAATACTAAAACTAAAATAATGAAAAAAGCATTATTAAGAAAAAACGGACACCTAAATAATTTGAAATGCTTAATTCAACAATTATAAATAATGATTCAAAATATGCATGTGCCTAATAATACAGCATCAATATAGAGATAAAACATACATTAAGAGAATTATATAGATAGGTTGACAAATTCACTGTCACAGTGGGAGATTTTAAACATAGTTTTGTTGATATTTAAATGTTAATCAGTTAAAATATTAACAAGGACAGGGTAAATTTGAACAATATGATAATAAGACCAGGTACATACAAATCTATATACATATATAATTTTTTTATTAAGAACATTAGAGAATATTTAAGCTTCTCAAGCATGCATGGAACATTTGGAGAAATTGTTGATTTATTAAAAAATAACAAATCACATTTTCAAAATTTTCAAAGAATAAGTACCATCTCATGTTTTCTGACCACAATATAAGTAATATTGAGATCAGTGACTAAAAGTTTGCTTCTTAAAATCTACTTTAACTCATGAAGAAAATTACTAAAGTAGATCTGGGCATCATCATTTTAAGTGAACTAAGCCAGAAAGAGAAAGAAAAATACCACATGATATCACTTATATGTGGAATCTAAAAAAAAATATAAAAGACACAAATGAACTTATTTACAAAACAGACTCACAGACATAGAAAACAAATTTATGGTTATGAGGGTGAAGGAGGGTAGAAAGGGATAAATTGGGAGCTCTAGATTTGCAGATACTAACAATTATATATAAAATAGATAAACAAATTTATACTGTATAACCCATGGAACTATATTCAATATCTTGTAGTAACCTATAATGAAACAGAATATGAAAAGGAATATATGTATGTATATGTATATGAATGACTGAAACATTATGCTATACACCAGAAACTGACACAACATTGTAAACTTCAATTTAAAAATAGTTCAATTTAAAAAAAAGAAAATTACTAAAAAATATTGACTGGCATTCAATAAAACAGAAATGAACAGCTACAACATATTAATGAGTAGGAAGATTCCATGTAACAAATTTGTAGATTTTTCCAAAATCCATCTATAAAATTCATGCAACTCCTATTAAAAAATCCATAACGCAATGTAGTTATTACTCATATATATGTAAAACTAAATCAAATCAATAAAAAATAAAAAATAAGCAAGGAAACTCAAAGAGGAAGTACATATGACCTACACGTGTATGAAAAGACATTCAATGTCACTACTTATCAAGGATATATACATTATATACACAATTATACACCATTTAAGGCCAAGAAGATTGCCTGAAATTAATGTTTGTAATCTTAAGTGCCAGTAGGAGTGTTGAGAAATAAGAAACAGAATAAACTTTTTTGAGGACATAAATTCTCATAAGGTAATTGATAAGTAATTTGGTATCATTCAGTAGAATAGGAGACACCCCCAAAGTATGAGCTCCACTTTTTGGCATATACCCTGAAGAAGCTCTCACATATAGATATGAGTGATAGACACAGATATTCAGAGCTTCCTTACATGTTATGGTAAAAAGTGTTTCTTAATGAGCTTAAGGACAAATAACTAATGGTTTGTCCATATAATAGGATACTATCAAACCATGAAAATAAATGAACTGGAGCCATGCAAGTTGACAGAGCTGAATGTCACAATTATATCCAAGCCAAACAACAACAATAACAGCAAAATAGGCAGCAAGAGAAAAAAATAGAACACATAATATAATACTGTTTCTGTAGAGTTCATTGTTCTTTTAATACTCAAATTAAAACAGTGGATATTTCTTAGGGGCACACACATATGCAGTAAAACTATACAGAAATATCAGTGAATCATAAGTGGTTACTTTTCAGCTCGTGTCAGGAGGAAAGGGGTGATATGATGGGAACTTACACAGTGGATTTTAGTTTTACTACAAGGATTTAGTCCTTATGCCTACTGAAATGTATGTGAGCATCCATTAGTCAATTCTGTATATATATATATATATACTTTTCTATGTCTAAATAGTTTATAAAATTTAAAAATAAAAATCATATAATCTAACTGAATTACAGAGAATAAATACATTTATTTGATAAAGTATATCAAATAAAGACTTTAAGAACTTTTACTTTGGAGGCTAATGATTAGCAGTAGTAAATGTCTGATCTGGTTGATGTCTCCAAATCTATTTCTTAACCTGTAAATTGGAGATAATAATAGGATCTACTACATAAAAGGGTGCGATTAAAGTAGAAATGCACATAAACTGTTGAGCATGGTGCCCAGTCCATAGTATTTACTTGTTAAGTATAAACTATTATTGTCACTATTATTATCAATATGGACTTTGAATGTAAATATAATGACAAATCTTGGCCTTTTGTAATAATAATTTAAGTAGAACTAATTAGGAAAAATAAGAATAAAAATGCTGTTTGGAAGAATTCAATGTAAATATAGAAAAAACTAAAACATGGAGAAGAGACAAGGGATATTGTCCCCATGTTTTATAAATGCCCCTTTAAAATTAAAAGTTAGGGACTCCTTTTGCAGTTAATTTCCAATGTTGTTTACGGTTGTGAACTTAATTACTTGTATTTTGTTTTAATCTCAGTATTTCAATTTAGTGTAACAAGTTCTTGAACACAAGATTTAAGTTACCTGTGCCAGTGGACTTGAAATAATATGGGGTGATGGTAAATATGTGATTATTTATCCTTTCTGAGATGGTTTACTTGAAACATATGTTGCTTCACAACTCACTAATTCCATGTCATATTTTTGTTCTGGTATATTATTAATTGTTATAGTTCCAGAAAGCAGTTTGCATGTATATGCTACCTGGCACGTGGAAAGGCCTTAGAAATTTGGCAGTGCTGCAACAGCACTGTCACTCAAATCGAAAGATAATTTCCAAGTCAAGGGTTAGAACTCTTTCAGAGTGCCTGAAGAATATTTTATGCATCCATTTATAGACTGTTTAAAAAGTTCTTGTTTTACTTTATTTTACTCGAATTCATTTAAAAGAATTAATTACATGCCTACAAGAGAAACATATCTTTAGAATTCAGCTGGAAATAATTGTCAAAATGACAAAAGTAATTATATTAATTGTAATTACTAAGTCACCGTGAGTTTTTTTCTGTTTCTCTTACTAAATAAGCAAAGGTATGGTGTGAAAGATAAATATATCTGTAACAAGCTTTGATGTCACTTTATAATAGTTTTTTTTTGAAATTTAAAGCATTTCCTGGTAGATTAATCATAAATTTGTAATGTTTGAAATAAAACTGTTACTTTAAAAAAATTAGATCTAGACTAAGTAAGATCTCTTTAAAATAATGTAATTCTGTATGACTCTTCAGTGCTATGAAAACCTTCATTAAAGGAAATACGTTTATTGAAAATGTTATTAGTACTGATAACACAAGTCTTTTGGGTTTTATATAAACATCACATTCCCTCTTTCACTTCCACACTCTTCACATTTTCTGGTCCTACACTACATACTGATCATCCTCATAGGAGTATCATGGGTTTTAGGGGAAAATTCTATTTGGTGGCAATAAACTTTTACATAATTCCTTTTCTTACAAAGCCCCACATGGCAAAAGTCTTTAATGAAGTGACTATAGTACTAATAGATTATTATGGGAAAACATTATATTATGTGTATTAATGCAGTTGGCACATTTTCATTTTAAATATAAATAGATGAATTCACTTGATATTAACACAGTAACTATAATTTTCAACAGAGACTGCAAATATGATTTCTTTAAATATTGGCTATTTATGTCTTTAAAAAAATGCCATGTGATTAGAGTGACAGTTCAGCTTAAATGCAACACAAGGATAATAACTTGAAATAAGTCTCATACTTACATTGAAAAAAGAAAACTAGAGAGTTTATATTTGTAATTTTGAGGGAAGAGGCACATAATTTAATTTCACACTAATGCTAGTATCACCTATTAGAAATATCAAACATTTACCAATAATTCTTTAAAAAATTTTAGAGCTTATTGCATTTAAATCAGCCATCTACAATTTTTAAAATGTTATGAGTAAGCATACATGTTTGAAAGATTGTAATAAGAAGGAATTTGAATTTTTTAAAAAATAGGTAATTATTTCTTTGATGATACATTTAAAAGCATGTCATTCTAAGTAAAGTAAGCCAGAAAGAGAAAAAAATGCCATATGATATCACTTGATTGTGGAATCTTAAAACAAGACACAAATGAACTTATCTACAAAACAGAAACAGATTCACAGACATAGAAATAAATTCATGTCATGGTTACTGGTGGAGGAGGTGCAGGGTAGGGGATAGGAAATTGGGAGCTGGAGATTTGCAGATACTAAATACTTTATATATAATAGATGAACAATATTTATACTGTATAGCACAGGGAACTATATTGAGTATCTTGTGGTAACCTATAATAAAAAACTAGGAAAACAAATACATGTATATATGTATATGACAAACTGTATGCTGTAACCAGAAATTGACACAACATTGTAAACTGATTATACTTCATATTAATTAAGTAAGTAAGTAAGTAAGTAAAGCATGGTTGAGAAATCTGGATATATAAGTACTTGTAGAGAGTGATTTATATTTATTAAAGGACTGTTTTATTTCATCGACCATTCAAAATATATGATGCATTTTATGTAATGATGCCATCACCAGAACTGTACAACTTACTTGTGAAAAATGTGAAACTTTGAAAGAGATGAACAGAAAATGAAAAATTAACAGTCTTCCAAATTCCCAACTCCAAGATCTTTGTATAATATAGCATATACTCTCAAATTATCAAATTTGTTAAGACTTGCTATTAGGCTCCAAATAACTCTATGTAATGAACTGTATTGCAATATGGGAACTGCTTTAAAGAGAAATTCATCAGCAAAGTTGGAAAGACAGTACATCATTGCTTACAGAATAAATACAAATAAAAGTTTACCAAGTTATGAAAATAAAATATAACACATATTTATGTTCTCCAATTTTTAAAAATTCTAACAAGATCTGTATCTCTACAAGCCCAATTTCGCACTGATGTATGTAATTTAACAATAGGAAATGTGTTCTTTCTAGGAGAAAAAAAGAAACTTTTATTTTATCCACCAGTGTTAAGACCTAGCTCTAGAATGATAATATCAAAGGGCCCAACGTGGAATTTAGCACATCAGGCTTTAACTTGGAAATAGAGTGTCTGCAGCAGCATGTGCTATAAAATGTCTCCTTAACAGTCAGTAAACCTGGCAAGAGTCATTGCCTCCTACCTGATAGCTAGTAGGTTTTCAAATTATAGAATTCATTTGTCACACTCCATTTAGCATATCTATAACTTTCCAACAAGAAATGCCATCTTCAAGCAGTTATTTTAATGAGTAAAGGATTAAATGCTAAAGTAAGAAGTGATAGAAGAGAAACATGAAAGGCAATTATATCCCATCTCTTAAGACAGAAATAGGGATCACCTGTAGGTCCGTATCTATTTTTTCCAAAGACTTTATTTAGGAAGACCCATGAAAACACAGAAAAATAAATAGCGCTGCACTAAATGCAGACATGGTTTCAGAAGCATCTGTGAATAGGATCTTTGTAATGCTAGTGAGTATGTATTATAATTAATCTTAAACAGCATACAGAGACAGAAGAAGTGATTGCTACTATCCATTGAAGCAAATCGACATCTAAATGGAAATATAACTCTTACTGTTACATGTACATACTAAAACGAATCTGCCAAAATTTTCAGTCACATTAAATCCTACTAACTTTTTTCCTTTTTATTCAATAATAGTTGAATAAATATTTTAATAGTTCTTGAGATTATATACATTTTATTAGAGCAATTTTGTCACTTATTGGACATAGTGTGGGATAGAAATAAATTACAATCTAGAGCACAACAAAGTTGAGAACAATTTTAAAAAAAAATAAACTGTTATATGCTTTTCTAAGTGCCAGGAGGAAAATTTCTGAGTTGCTCTACTGCAACAGAGTTCTTACGAAGTGATGAAAATAATATAAAAGGGAACAATTTGATCCTAGAGGAGGCATTGGCAGCATGTTAGGACTTCTTATCATTTTCAGGCAGTGGAAATTGCCCCAAACTAAAGGTGGGCAAGTTACTTAATACAGATTGCTTCTCTGTGATACTGAAATATTCAGTAGGCTCTTCTCATTGTGTGTTGCAATTTAAAAAATGTATTTAAGTTTGTATTTTATGTCAAAATATTCTCTTTGAGATGAATACATTCCTTCCCCATATCTCTTTTTTATTTAATGTATTTTTCAAAGCTATTACACGTGTGCATATTCTTTCCACCGAACTCCAACATGCACTGATGACTTTGTGATTAGAGTTCATCTGTGTATAAGGACTTTAGAGGCTGTAAACAGGACACTTTCAGTGTCTGGAAAGCCTTTAACAAGATAAAAGTTCTTTTAAGTCACAGGCAATTATCTAAGGACAAGAGTTTGTTAACAAAAGCATGGTTAGTAATATGTGTCTTTTGAGAACTTTGATCTTCTTTAATTCATCACAGAAAACTTAACTCTGTTACTCAGTTCCAGCAAGGGGAAGAAGAGAGTTGAAATGATTAATGAATGAATTTGACTAATACGAATATCTTTATATTTTTTCATGAGGGATGAATGTTATAGCAAGTTGTCAGAGGGCCAGGGAAATGAGCAGAATGCGACCTTGTCCATACTGATGGAAAATTGAAGCTGGGTCTGCTCATATATGCCAAAGAGAGACATCTGGGAAATAGATGCTGTGTTTATATTGCTATTGTTAAACTTAGTCCCAAAATTGCATTGCTAGTTCATGATGCTAATACAAATTCTGAATACAGAAAAATTATTTTCTATTTTCAGATTACCACTATCACGACCTAGCAGGAACATTTTCCTCCCACATTTTCTAATTATCATTTGAAACCTGAAGTTTTCGAAAAGAATAAAAGGATAAATGATTCTTTTTATTTCATGAAACTTGTTTCTGTAACTGTTTTGTTCTCTAAAATTTCCCTACTAGGTTGATGGATTTTCAAATCCACACATGTAGCTCCACCTACTGATTATAATCTACATTCTTTAAAATGGATGAAAAAGAGATATCTGGTTCTTCTTAGATTTCTCACATATATCTTGGACAGCAGCTTAAAAATTCTGTAAATTTAGTATTTAATGAAGAAATCAAAACAAAACTTTATCAAAGGTATTTTTGTGAGTAACTGTACGTCTTGGCCTAGTTTATCCAATATCTATTCCTTTAAAACAAAGCTATATCACTTCTATGATTTGCCTTACTCCACTAATTATGTGTTTAAACCTCTCACTGAAGAAAATATACCTGTAATTCAAATAACCTGAAAGATATTTATAATCAAGAAAATATAATTCTAGTGCTTATCTACACATAACCCAAAAGCAAATTGCACATGTACTACTGGAATTGGATTCTTAGATAAACATATCAGGAGTAGACCTGGAAGGAAGGTAACCTGAAAGGAAATTTATTTCCATGCAGTTTTACATGTGACATCTGACTTAAAGTGGCTTTCACCATTCATTTATCTATACATTCATATACATTGTCAAGTAAATATATTCCAATATATTAAATTGAAATTAAATTATTTCAAGTTATTTAATTTGGAGTTCTCCAAAGATAATAAATATCTTATCACTGAAGCTTTAAAGTATGTAAACATCCTGGGGGCTTATACTAAGAACCAGGGTATCAAGGTTCAATCAGAGGAGCTAAAGCACTAGGAGGTACTTACAGATACAACATGGAATTTGTCCCAGGGGTTTGACCTTACAGGATTCTGGGAGCTGCTCGGAGATTCTCTGTAAGATTGCTGTGCTCATACCTGATGCTGGAGCCTGGAGTCTGCAGGGCAGGTAGTGAGGAGGAGAGGATGAATGTAACAATGGTGGAGAACAAAGACAAGCAGGACCCCTTAAGGATGGACTGAAGCCCATGTCAGCTTTTGCCGCTTCTGGTATAGATGGTATGGCTGTCCTGCAGAAGCAGCTTGTACCACTCCCCATGGAGCTAAATGTCTGACCCAGAAGTTGGAAAAGCTAAAGCAGGATCTAGGGGACTGTGAGCATATGCAGTCCTGGCTGCAGCCTCATGCTAAGGACATGAGCCAGCAGATAAGTGACAGCATGTGTGAACTACTACATTAGTTGCTGCTTCATGTTAGCTCTCCAGAACTTGCACAAGACCTCTTATGTGGCCCATCTTAAAAGGCATCATTCAGAGAAAGGAAAACTGGGGAATGTAGATTTGCATGGCCAAATCAATACATTGCAAACCACCACAGCCAATAAAATCTCTGATGCTACTTGTTGGTCCCTGGATTTCAGTCCCATAATCATCTACCCTATTAGTGCTAATAAATTTCTATTTTGATTCCAAAATCAAATGTATGCAGTAACACAATTCTTCTACATGGTATGTAAAGTTGATCATTTTTTAACTCTGAAGTTATCATCAAATATAACTTCACTAACACTAGGAAAAGATGATTTATTCAGTGTTTAGATAAGCATGAGAAGAGAGGTAATCATAGTTTTCATTGATGAGAGGGAGAGGTAAAGAGAAATGTCTCCTTTCTTGTTCAAGGAACAAAATTTAAATAAAAAAGTAATCTGAGAAGCTAAGCATAATGTAGCAGAAATTTTATTAGGCATATCTTAAATGATCTGTAAAATAAAGTCTAAAATTGTGCTAATTCTTAAATTCATAGTTTTATCTGACATATAAGCCATAGTAGTCACTTACCACTTCTTCAAAAAAGTATAACATAACAATTACTGTATTTTTGTAAGGATTTTCATTTTCAGATGATGGAAATATCAAAGGTTATTCACTTTAAAAGTGAAAGAAGGGCTTCTATTTGATGAAGAGAATATCTGTTATTAATTGAGTACTTCCTCTGTGTAAAATATTTGATACACATAATAGAAAGTTACTAGTGAAATAGGAATTTGTAATGCTCATTTTTCGTGTCTCTACACATTTAAAAAATTCCATCAAGTTTGATGTTTATAAATTCTCTAAACTTGGAGAAAACTTTTGATTTTATCAAAGAATACCAAAATCTATATTGTAATTCTTATATCTTAGGCAACCAGATAAGAATGATACTTAATTAAGCAAATCAATATTTAAAATACCCCAAATTCTCATCAGTTTGAGGAGAAAACTAAGATCAAATGATATCTGAGCTCCAGTATTAACCCCTACTGAGAATTCTTCAATACGTAACTGGGAATCCTTAAAGAGAATCTAGTATAATCTCGGAAAACTTGGCTTCTGGCTGGGTAGTTGCTGGCCTTAAATGCTTCTATTTTTTCCATTTCACCTCTTCTTGGCCTCTGTTATCCAAGATTTCCTGTCAACACTCAGTCTCAGCTCACAGCTCTGATCTCTGGCTCCATCATGTTAAAGATGTCCTCTGCCGACCTCAACTAGAGACAAACTCAAACTGTTACCTCTAATCTTCATGAAACCAAAGAGTCAGGCATTGTCTTGTTAAGAATCATAATCAGTTACAGAGATTCTCCTCAAGTTTTTCATAGAACATATGAATTTATACAGATAACTTTTCTAGTAAATACTTGTAACAGAGACTTTAAAAAAACATGTTTTTGTTATTGAAAGGAAAATATTAGTAAGGAATCAACCATATTAGAAATTCCATAATTTCAATTTAGTTATTCCACTTAGCAGAAATTTACACAATATAAAATTTGTAGTTCTATATTCATCAGATTTGAAATCTGATCAAATTTTCCTAATTATATTTTAATAAACTTACTTTTATGTTCACTGAAATTTACTTAATGAGTTTATGCATTCTAATTGAATGAGTATATATTTCAGAGACCCAATTAAAATATAATTATTTATATGAATATTGATTATAAGAACAACTTAGTATTATTTTTATAGTAAATATTATAAATTTGTGACATATTATTTGTTATTGACATGTTTTCTCTGAAATAAAAACAAGCCACCCAATTCTTAAAACTGGACGGAATAAATAATCCAGCTGAATAATAATAAACACCAATGATGATAATAATAATGATATAATAATTAATATTTATATGGTCAATTCAATATGCTAGAAACAGTTCTAATCAAAAAGGGCCTCAAACTGTAAAGATAAAATGAACAGACATGAAATAAGAGAGGGTAGTAGGTCACAGTATATAACCAAGCTGGACTAGTTTTAATGGAGTCTTCAATTGGAAATACGTTTCTATTTTTTTTTCTACTTTTATTCATCAACCCCTGTTTTCTTAAAATCCAGGGATAGAGAGCAACATTACTTTGATTTATGAAATGATTTTTTTCTCCCCACGCCATAAGGTTTGTCCTCCTCTGTGCCTTAGGACCCTGACTCTCCAGGACTATATGTTTCTTTGCCAGCTGGCTTCTGTTTAGGTTTGGCAATGGAATGTAATGGTAGAAGTCTGGAAGGCAGAATAAAAGAGAGGTTGCCTCCCTGATGAAGGGAACATTTCCTGGCCTTGGTTAGTCCCTCCTGGACTGCAGTTCCTGGGCTCTGGTAACATTTATTCCTCTCATTGCCTTCTGAAGTCTGAGAATGGTAACAACGTTTCATGGTTGCCTTTTTCTGGGTGCTCAGTATCCCTTGGTTTGTTAGCTTAACCCAGTGTGTCAATATCAGTACTATTAGCCTTTTGTGCCAAATGATTAATTTGTGCCAGATGATAGCCTCAGAGGGCCTATTCTGTGCCTTGTAAGACGTGTAGCCACATGCCTGGCCTCTCACTAGATGTCAGTAGCACCCCTGTACCCTGCCGTGATAAGCAAAAATGTATTTAGTCATTGACAAATGTCCCCTGGGAGGAAAAATCACGTATCTCATCAAAGGTTTCCCCTATTAAACTTTTTAAAGTCATCTAAATTGGCTTCTGTTTTTTGCTTGGAGGCTGAGCAATATATCATAGTACTCACTTCAGCATTTTATACTTTTGAATACAATTACCTTTTTTGAAAATTACCCATTCTTGACTTTCCCAAAACTACACTTTAACATTCTCCTGGCTTGATAACTGTCTAAAGGTTGTACTTTATTTATGTCTTTTAATTTTTCCATCATTCCATCTTTTATTAAAACCAGAAGCATGATAAGATATAAATATTCCTTGGCTCCTGTTTAGTATCAGTGAAGTGCTAGATGATTTCCACTCAGTGAATATCTGATTTGGTGAATATCAAATATCATTGAGTTAGATTTTAAGGCCTTCCCAATAATGAATTTAAGCTGGATAATAATAATAAATCCAATAAGAATGTAAGAATCTGCAAGTGGCTTTCTTTGGTGTAGTTTTAACTTTAAATGCTGTAAAAAAAATTATATATATTTTTAGCTTCTAGTGTCTGTTTTTCCAGCATGAGTCACCATAGTGATTTTTCTCATGAATCCTTACCAACTAGTGATGTTAGAAAAATATTCTGAGAGACTGATGAATATTTAATAAATCACTCCATGACCACCTTACAATGGTAGCCAATTTTACAATTTGTTATTTTTGTTTGTTTGTTTTTAAGTTGGTGGCATATCTGGTTATTATTTTTGGAAATAGATTTGTTGCTGTATAAAGTTTTTTAATTTAAGTGAAGCTTTAGAAATAGTTTTCTTTAAGACAAACATCAGTTTGAGAGAACCAAAGACCACAGACAGGTAGCAAAGAACTAAATGCCCATAGTGTATCTCCTTTTATATTATTCCAACACAAAAGATATTACATTAAAATGTAGTAAGAGAAATTTTATGTTAACATAGAATTATTTACTTAGTACTATGTATATGTCATTATAGTTTCAAAGAATGGAAGAAAAATAGTATTAGTCTCCTTACCATACATGAAAATACCAAACATACAAAGTCAACAAATATTCATATATATAAACAAGGAGTGATATGTTATTGTTCTGGGTCCCAGGACAAACCAGAATTCACTTCAAATGATTCAAACAGAAGGATTCTAACACAGGGATTCCTTTCATAGGCATAAGCACATGTAAGGAAATTAGCAAGGGATTGTGAGTTAACCAATAATTAGCAATAGCCAAAACCCAAAACTATCCCAGAGCTGAATGGGCACAGGGAAGAACTGTGCCCATTCAGCGTTACTGGAGACCAGTGAGAACTGGAACTGTGGAGGAAGAGCCGGGGTCTGAGAGGGAAGCAGCAACTGCCTGAGATGCTGTGTGGAAATAGGAAGGGAGCAAAAGCAAACAAACAAAAACCCACAAACAAACAAATAAAAATTTTTTAAAAATTCTTTCTTTTCTGTGCCTCTCCTAACCTCTAGGTACTTCCTGCTGCCTAAACTTCCAGGAAGCCAACTGGTCAGGAAATCCTTGTCACGTTATCCTTGGGATGTAGCTTTTTAGGTGCAGAGTAGGGCAAGAAAGTCACAGAATGGGAGTATGGGGCACATAGAGAATAACCAGCACAGCACTCCTGCTGGGTTCTGGTGCATCTATAGATTTCTCTCCCAAATTTTGTATTTTTATTTAGTCACTTTGATGGCAATTTAGAAGGGACAGTAGTAACAGTGTCTTAAATCAGCTCGTAGGATGAGATGAATTCCCTGCCCCCAAAACACATTTTTAGTCATGAAATAAAAGTCCTTGTTCATAATTCCTTAGACTTCAGTTGAATGGAAGATTTATCCATGTCCTATTTTCCTTTTTCTCTTTCTTTGGAAAGAGCTAGCATTAGTATCCAATAGTTGATCACCATGGTTTTTATACATCATGAATTCCACACTTTTTAAGAGTGTAGAATTAATGCTAATGGGGTTTATATTTAACTCTCCCTTCTTTTTAATAAAAATACATAGCTAATATGTATGGAAGGTTTACTCTGAGCCATGTATCATATGAAACTTGACATACATTATTTCGTTTAATCATATATAAATGATATTTCTGGTTTCCTTGTATCCCATTTTATGGAGGAGGAAATTGAAGCTAACAAATTGGCCAATGACCCATTATCATCAAGGGGCAAAGCTATCTCTTGAAAAAAAAAATCAAACTAACACAAAGCTTATTTTCTCAACAATTATATATTTTTCTCTCTCTTAAAGCATCCATTTATCTAATTAGTATTCAAACAGATTTACTTAATCTCTAATCCTAACCACAGGTCTCTAAAATAGTTTTTATTAATTAAAGGTAAAAAAAACTTACCAGAGAGATGACAGTACCTGTAGTAAATGAAACTTCATGGAATCTATTATTGTCACCTTGTTTTTTTTTTTTTTTACTATAATCTGTGGCCAAATATAAAACATTTGGTGACAACAGAAAAAAAATCACTATAATAGATGCATCTACCTCTCAAGAACCAATGATGTTCTGAAGACCAGACTGAACTGCTGTCTTAGGTCATATTCTGAGGGAAACCAAGTGTGAGTAAGAGTTTAGTGTCAGGAAGTTTATTAGGGACAAACCCTTGCTATCAACACCTAAGGGAAAAAAGAGAAAGAGAGCAAGGAAAGGTAGGGCAGACCCAATAGCCACACCCCACCCCTCAGAAGCTTTGGAGTTGAAATGGTCCATCTAAGTCATCCTATACTGAGCAGGAATGATGAATCCCTTATGCCCTCCACCCAATGTCCCCCCATCAATCATTGGTCACCCCAGGAAGGACACTACCTCTGCAGTGGAGATCATCCTGTAACTTCTGATAGCTGAAAGGAAAGCTGTCAGCAGACATTTCAGAAGCCAGGGTTATAAATTATTTTTAGAAGGGGAATCTGGGTTATACCTCTCTATATCCATTACAGATGTATTTTTCTACTGAGATATATAAACTAACATCAGCAATAATGAAGAAAATTTTTCTTCTTAAACATGAGTTGACTTTGTCGTAAAAGTAACAGATCAGCTGATCATATGATGTGTCTGCACCTTTCCAGGTGTCCATTCAACCTGTCTCCTTTCTAAAATTTGCCTAATTCATTATATATATCAATCATTGAGTCTTGCCATTTCAAATCAGGTTTTGAATTCTTAAATTACTCAAATATGCCAATTGCCAATCTCAAAAGCTCTTCTTTTCTTTCTGCTTTCATAAACACCACCACCAATATAACTTTCAAATACAATCTTAACCTTTTTCCAAATGCGTGGTTGGTTTGCAGTAGATTTGTTGTTTGCAGACAAAGCTTCGTTTATTGAGTACAGCAGCTGAGAAAGCTGTTCTGATCATTGGAGCCTGAAAATCCTATGTACCACCATTAAAACGACACAGTTTCTCTGCAAAAAGCTTTCCCTTCCTCTTTCTAGCCGGCTAAGACACAATGTAATTAGAACAGAGAAAAGAAATCTGAAGCTCAAACAAAAGCTGTATTGTTTTGAAGTTTAAAGGTGAGTTTGTACAAATATCAAAAACTAATTAAGCAGAACAGGTGATATTTAACTACTTTGAAGCCTCAAAAAAGGAAAATTGATTTTTATCTCATTGGATTAAATTACATTTGTATGTTGAGTGACACAAGCGCTTCTGTTACTTCTCTTCCAGGCAAGGTAAACACACTAGCTGCTATTTATTCATGTAACCCTATCCCTCAAAATTTCAGAGGCTGTTATTCTAGCATTTTATTATTGAACAAATATTTTGACAGGTGATGATATTCTGGAAGATAAACAGAAATATACAGCCAACCACTTCCACTATGTAATTTAGACTTAGAAAATAAGGTGTAGAAGTAATGGAATGTACTCACAGGTCAGTTCTACCTGCGTCTGATGTAGATTAAGATCAATGGAATCAATAAAGCTTAATTAAAGCTTTAACCATTTTATATTTTTGTCAGTCACAAAAACTAAAATGCTAGCAGCTCTGTGATCATTTCACTTCATTTCTTCTCGCTCCCCCAGAGTTATTAACGGCTAAGGATAAAAACACATAAGCCCCGTAGAAACATCAAACTATAGACAGTCAAGAAAAATTTCCTAAGAAAATGGGGCAGAGAGGCGCATAAAAATAGAGAAGGAATCTTATTCTCTGAAGCACACCCCCCAATAGAAAAACACCAGTTTTAACTGATTCGTTGTTATGTTTTGTATTTTGTTTTTAGAAAGTAAATAATGTAATTAAATGCTCAGGAGGAAGGAGGTTTAGTGAAACAACCAAAAGTTAATCTTGAAGAATGAAATACTTTTTATGACCATAATTCTAGGCTTTTATTATGCTGGTAGGAAATATGAGTGAAAACAGTATGGACTTTTGGGGGACAGTAGAGGGGATTCATGGAGCCTCTGTGGAATAAGATACAGAGGAGAAATGGAGCACATTAAGAATTAAAAAAAAAAACCTCATAAAAAGTCATTGTTATCTAATAGGGAATTTTATTATTCTTCTAGTTCATATTTTTACTTCATTCCTCAAATTAAAATTTCAAATGGATTTCCCTCTTAAAATGAATAAAATTCAAGATACTTAAAGTGCCCTAAGTTAGTGAATGATTTTACCCCTGACTACCTTTCTGGTCTTACTTCTTACCATTTTTCACAATAAGTTATTCTACTCTAGCCACCCTTTAGCCATTGCAAGTTTGTAAATATTCCACGTACTCACAACTCAAGTCCATTGAAGCATCTATATGCTATATCACAGATATCCACAAGGCTTGCTTGTCACCACCTTCAGCTTTCTGCTCATATATCAAGGTGGAATTCCTTGACAGTCCTATATCAAATTTCACCATCCATTATGATCGTTCTCATTCTGCTTTATTTTTTTTTTGTATGGCTATCATCACTTGTGATATAATATTGATTGATTGACTGATTAATTGATTGATTATTTATTGTTATTGTCTATCTTCTCCCATAAAAATGTCTCCTCCATGAAAGCATATAGCCCATTCTTTTCACTCTTGTATACTAGCACATGAAGTAGATTTAGTAAATATTTGCTGAATGAAGGAGTATATCTCCTTACCTCCCTACAGAAATTTTAGTATAAAATAAGCTTTCATTTTTTTGTTCTAAAATTGGATGTCCCTTGGGACATAGAATAAAGCATTAGTAGAGCCCTAAGATACATACAGGGTAGCATCAGTTCAGAGCTGCTTCCATGGTAATCAAAGGAGTAGTTAGTCTGGGAGAGCAGAAAGTCATCTCACAGGATTATTTATATCCTTGTGCTAGTGAGTAGAGAAAAAAATAACTGAGGAATTTCATGTACTCATTACTTATTAAAAGTATGGCTATATACTATAAAAGAGTTTAAGTCTCATACTTTGAAAATTATGTAATATGGTTCAGGTAATTTGGCTTTATGTTGATTTAATAGAATGATAGAAACTAAGAGAACTAGATGACCTAATATAGAAAAACTGTTTATCAAAGATGTTCCTGTTCCCTGGTGAACGTTTATTAGGAGTTGAATAGCAAATGATTTGAGGCTGAAAATACTACAGAATGTGGTATTTCCTCTACATGTATTCAAAGAGCAATCAAAACTGGCTCATCCCAGTCTGTTCTAAAACAAATCTACAGATTAGCCAAGACAAATATTTAATTCCAGGCTACCTTTGCTATTTTTTCCTTTAAGGCTCCTAAAAAGTGTTTTTTTTTCCAGAATAGCAATAAAAAATCTAGTCATAATATTCTTCAACTGTAAAAGGGTAAATTTGCTACTAGACATACAGAAGACTCTTGGGAATTAGATTTTGCCTTTAGGCCACTAATGTGTCATTCAATGAGAACAGTTAAAAAGAGAAGAGACACTTTGCTCCAGCCCAGGCTACTAAATCATTGGTCCCATATATCAAATAAAGTGAAAAAGTGTCTAATTGTCTAAGACCATTAGGTGTTAATTGCTAATGTATTTTAGAACAAATCTGAGAAAGGGCTTTGATTTAACTGTGAATCTGAAGTCTAAAACAAGTAAACCTTTGACATTTAAATTTCTTTGTTTACTATTCTTTCCACGTAGATTACATCAGGGTTTCTCACACAGTGCTTTTAAAAATATGTGGAAAGATTGATTAAATGAGCAAAATCAATGTATAAATTAATGAGTATGTTCACTGAGAAAGGAATATATTTAAACTTCTGTTCTAGATTGCCAGATACAGATGCCTTTTTAGATACAGCAACAAAGGCACAATCCATGAAAGAAATAATTGATAATCTAGACTTCATTAAAATTAAAAACTTCTGCTTTGAGAAAGACATTATCAAGAGAAAGAGAAGATAAGCCACAGACTGGGAGAAAACATTAAGCATATGAAAAGATGTTCCATATCATATGTCATCAGGAAAATGCAAATTAAAACAACAGTGAATAACCACTGCACGTCTATTAGAATGGCCAAAATCCAAATCACTGACAATGTCCAATGCTGGCCAGGATATGGAGAAACAGGAACTCATATTTATTGCTGGTGGAAATGCAAAATTATAATATAATGCCACAGTTTTGCTGTTTCTTAGAAGACTAAATAAACTCTTACCATACAATCAATCAGTCATACTGCTTGGTATTTACCTACAAGCGTTGGTTATGTCCACATAAAACTATGCAGGTGGATGTTTACAGCAGTTTTATTCATTACTGCCAAAACTTGGAAGTAACCAAGATGACCTTCAGTATACAAATGGATAAATAAACTGTGATACATCTAGACAATAGAATATTATTCAGCACCAAAAAGAAATGCGCTATCAAGCCATGAAAAGATACAGAGGAACATAAAATGAGTATTATTTAGTGAGAGAAGCCAATCTAAACAGGCTACATACTATATGATTCCAATGACATGACATTCCAGAAAAGGCAAAATTATGGAGATAATAAAAAGATTAGTATTTACCACTGGTAGAGTGGGGGATAGAAATGAATAGACAGAGCAGAGCAGATTTTTAAGGCAGTGAAAATACTTCGTTTATTATAATGGTGGATATATGTCATTATACTCTTGTTCAAACCTATAGCATATACAACACAAGAGTGAACCCTAGGTACACCATGGACTTTGAATTATTATGATAAGTCAAGGTAGATTTATCCTTAGTAAAAATTTACCATTCTGGTGAATAATGTTAATAATGGGGGACACCATGCCCGTGTTGGGGCAGGTAGTTTGTGATAAACCTCTGTACCTCCCTCCCAAATTTGCAGTAAATATCTAAAATTTTTCTGAAAAAATAGTCTTTAAAAGAATGAAATAAAATAAGGTCTTTTAAAAAAACTGTTGAGACCATTATTCATGTAAATAACTAAAACAGAACTGATCAGCTTGAATAAATTTCTTGAATTAAATGAATAAAGAGATCTGACCTGATATTTCAAGTGAAATTTCTCTAAAATATTTATAGCAGAACCTACTTAAGAGCAATGGCTATTAAATTTCAAATTATCAGATTTCCACTATGATCATATATCTTATGATCGTATGTATCTACTTCTAGTCTGCTATTAGGAGAGACAAAGTTATTCTATTAACACACAATGCCTAAATCACCATTGTTTGAAAAAAGAAAGATTCTTTTACTCATCTAACATGTTTAATATGATCTTCATAGGAGAGGAGACCTCTGTCCCATCTTAATGTGAGGTGAGAACAAATTATTTTCAATTAAATACTTCATCCCTGAGTGCCACAGTTGTCACATCTGGTTGGTTAGGACCAGTCATCATATTGATACAGGAAAATGGGGCACAAAAGGATGGTTGCATCCCAGGTCTCAGTCAAGTACCTGGGATGCATCCCGCCAAGTGAGGGTCCTTGTCTTCACACAGGAAATAATTCAAGAGTGAGCCTTAGTAGAGTGAGGGTAGATTTATTCAGAGAGATACATGCTCCACAGACAGAGTGCAGGCTGTCTCAGAAGGCCATAGAGTCCACGAGGCATGGGGGTGTTTAGTTAAGGTAAAAGTAGATACACACTCCATAGACAGAGTGTTGGGCTGTCTCCAAAGGAAGGCGAGAGAGAACAAGAGAGCGCACAGAGTATGGGGTTGTTAGTTTTTATGGGTTTAATAACATCGTATGCTAACAAGAGGGAGGATTATTCCAGCTACTTTGGGGAAGGGGCTGGGATTCTCATGAATTGGGCCAGCACCCACTTTTTAACCTTCTATGGTCAGCCTTGAAACTGTCATGGCACCTGTGGGAGTGCCATTTAGCAGCTATTGTATTACAATGAGGGTATAATGCAGCTCAAGGTCTACCGGAGTTGAATCTTCCACCATCTTGGTGCTTATTGCTGTGTGATTCTTTCAATGGTTATGCCTTGCCCCTTCCCTCCTGTCTCAGTATCACATAACTTTAACTGGGTTAAAAAGTATAAATCTCCATGTACCTGGAATAGAGAAAACAGAAACATTGGTTAATACAATGCCTACAGGATCTAAATCTCTGGGTAAGTGGCCAAAAAAAATCTTTCTTTTAAATTTTTTTGAGTTCCATAGGAGGAGGAAATTTGATAAACCACTGATCTGAATCAGCTTCTACTGATTCAGAGGTGAAAGTGTTAAGAGAAATTTGACTTGAATTGGATCCATTTGCTCATTTAATTCAATAATTGAATTCAAAATATTCAGTTCCGTTGCAGTTTTTCATATGGATATAATGGTTCTTAACTTTCAATGTCCCTATCAATATGAGTTAAAATAGACTCCTTTCCTAATTCATAACATTAAGCATATAATATCAGAAAAACATGGCAGTCATTCATTTTTCATTCTGCTGATGAATTGCTTATAAAATGGTAGTAAAAATGTAAGTGGCAGAGGAAATACATGTCTTTTTATGGAGGTCCTGAAAAAGTAAGTACACAGTGTAGTATCTGTGGGATGGTCACCTTCACTACGCCAATTTTGAGATTTTACATTTGTTTTTACAGAGTTGTCTCAGGATTTGAAATTAACAAGAAACCAAAGTGTTTTCTTTTGTTTTGCTTTGCATATCTCTTAGACCTGAATACTAAAACTAAATAGACCTAGCAAACAATAGGCTCAATAAGAAACAGGACCCTTTGATAATTTAGTGCCATCTATCAGATAATATAATGAGTCCACTAATAAATATATCAAGAAAATTCTGAAAAGTGTCTAGTAACTATCAGAATAAGCCTTATATAAATCTGCCATTAGCTAAGATGCGTAAGAAAAGAAAATACTGTATGAAAACAGCTTTATGTGAACCACCAGAGAGGAATACAAAACTTCATGACTTCAGGCATTTTTCTCAGTAAAGGGACAAGCACATCATACTGATTTTTTGATTGAGCCATTTGACAGGCTAGATGGCAGGTCACAGCTGAAAAGACAGCTGGTGTTAGGCATTTCCCATCACTCATATGACAAAAAAGTACTGTGAGCTTAACTTTGCAGTGCTTAAGTGCACGCTGATCAGGTTCTGTCTAACATTGTACCAGAAAACAGAACACGGTATTTTCATGGAGTGGAACTGAGTATGTCCACATCACATATGGGATATTTTGGGTTAGGTTGTCAAAATCAAATTTCCCTCAATGACTTGACTAATGCTGTCAATCAATTGAATAATTCAGATACTATTTAATATGAATGAGAAGAGAATATTGAAGTATTTGATTTAATTGATTTAATTAGCATGATGATTGTCAATTTTCCACCTCAGTCTATTACTTTATATGGGCAATTATAGTTCAGCAAACACTAATTTCTGAATCATGAAGATGAAAACACATACATTAAAAGAGAGGGAGAGATTGGCATGTAATACCATTTTTTTTAACTAAAATTGATAATCATTTTTATCTCTTACATTTTGCTTGAGAATTTTAGTGTATTATATTCATTGATTAATTAATTTTTTTACTTATTTTTGTTTTTTTAACATAGGCCAGAATGTAGAGAATATTTTAGAGAAACAGTATTTTACAAACTGTTTGATACTTTTACCTAGAATAGAATAAAACCGTAGTCTATTTTAAGAGATACAAACATTGTTTATAAAGCATATTTACTAATACATTAAACATGAAATGTGCACAGCTCTCATTAATGGCATTCTAGAAATTTTAGTGTGACATGATTTCCTCTAGGCAATTTGTACATTGGAAAGAGGATTTTGAAATCCTTAGCCACACACCCTTCTATCTCACTGAATTCCACTACTGCTGCTGGACAAGACATTATTATCATCATCATCATCATCATTAACTGCTTTTCACTAACTTAAAATGTCTTTCTGTACATAAAAAATGAGTAAAGCATTTCAGTAACAAAAGTAACCAGACAAGCAATAGTATTTATCTTAAATTATACTACCAATTGTTTAGTTAAAGTGCTAATCCTCTTTGTAGTTGTTGTTTTTGTTGTTATTGAATTCATAAATTCCTTGCCTTTTTTCTGTCTTCCTCAAATGGCGCTAGTTGAGTCTCAAAATTATAATACCCTGAAACTAAAAAGAGAAATAATTAAAGTTTTAAAATTTTTAAAATTTGAAACAAGCTTAATCTTAGAGAAATTTACATAGTACAAAGAACTCCTGAATATTCTTCACTGAGATTTGCCTCTTCTAAATATTTTGCTGCATGTGAGTTATTCTCAGGCTCTCTCTCATTGTCTCTCATATACATTTGTACATGTATACATACATATATAAATATAGATATACATATGTGTATCAGAACCACTTGAGAATAACTTGCAAACATCATGACACCTTTCTCTTAAATACTTCAACGTGTGTTTAAGATAAAAACATTTATATAAATATAATGCAACTATCAAAATCAGAAAATTTGGCATTGATGCAATACTATAATCCAAAATACAACTTTACTCACATTTTGCCAGTTTTGCCCAAAGTTTCCCTCTTGGACTATTTCTTATCCAAGATCACCCATTGAATTTACTTTTCATGTTTCTTTTGTCCACTTTAATCTTAATTGGTTTATCAAGTATATTTTATCTTTCAAAATTTTGATATTTTTAAGAACATAGGCCATTTATTTGTATAATGTCCCTCCATTTGGGTATGTCTGTTGGTCCCTTACCATTTCATTCATGATATGCACGTTGGCTAGTAATACTGCGTAAGTGCTTCTTCTTTAGCACAGCATATCAAGAGGCATATGATACCAGTTTGTCCCATATTGGTGATGTAAACTTTAATCACTTGTTTAAATAGCATCCTCCAGATTTCTCTCTCTATGCTAACTGCTTAGTTGTGGAATAACTAATAAGAATGGGGTTGTAATTTGAGACAACATAAATACTCTATATGTCACCAAAATTTTATTAATTGGTTTTAACATCCCTCATTCCATAATTTATCATTACTATGATTCTTGCAAAGTGATGATTAGTCCTATTATCATTATTGGTTGATATTCTGCTGTAAGGGAGTTATTTCTTTCTTTCCTATTTAAAAACAATTTTTTATATGAAAGTCCCAAAGAATCTTACTGGGTTAAAACTCATTACTATAACCATTTATGTTCATTCCCAAATTATTCCAGTTTAGTCAATGTAAGCTCATTCACACTAGTGCCTTCAAAGTTTTGACACATCTCCATCATGTTTTTAGTATTTACTTATTTAGTTTTTTTTTTTTGCAACAATAAGGTACTTCAAACTTATCTATGAACTTTTTCTGTCCTCATATTGGAATCATCAATTTCTTTCAGAAACCTGGTTCTGTATATTGGTGAATGGTATTTAGAAACTAATATTAGTTCAAGTAGTCTAATTTAAAAGATACTTGAAAAACATCAACTTCAAACACTAAAAATTTTTTGTAACATGGCATTTCATATGTTTACCAATACACACACAAAGATCATCTAATTTTTAGAAATATAAAACACTCAATTTTAAGTTTTTTAAAAGCCAGAAGAGGAATTGGTCATTTCCCAGCATAATGAGATTTAGAGAACTATACATGTTATGTTATTAGAAAATAATAATTAATTTGCAAATGCATTAACTAGTAATGCCACAATGAAAGAGGATTCTAATTTTACAGGTATATTTGTCACAAGGTTGCTGTTTAAGGTTAATAATAAAAAAAAAATTATTTAAATAGCCCTTGTCCAAACCCCACCAAAAGCATTCCAGAAACTTTAGTCTTAGTCCACAAACTGAGGTACCCAGCTTAGTACCTGAAATACTATATATACCCATTCACATTTAATGAAGAAACAGGGTCAGGGGGAAGTAAGAAAGGTAGGAAAGAGTAGAAAGAAAAAGAATGAAGGAAAATGACAGAAAATTAGGTCAGTGTTCATTTCTTGTTAGGAAGAGTTCCACCTTTGTTAAGGAGATGCTACAGAAAGCTCAACTTGGAGGAGATGCTGAGTCAGAAAGAGCCAACTAGTCTGGTATGTAGTCTTCAAGGAGAAAATCACTCTACAAAAGAGCTAAAAAGTTCTTGGACAGGAGGAAAAGTTGGGCACAATGAAAAATAAGAAATATGTGGTCCCTACAGCAAGTGCTTGATAATCAGACACAGAATAAAAGGCATTATATTTGATATGACACTTAAATTTGTTTTTGGAGGATATCTCAAATTTTATCTGGTTGGAAAAAGAGGATAAAGACAAAAGAGATTTTACAGTAAAAAATACATGTAGGCATGAAATAGTGAGGTAGATTTCAGAAGATCAAATGATTCACTGTGTCTGTAGTTTTGGGTAATAGGGTACACTGAAAAGCCAAATTGAATTAAAAACTTACTCCAAGTCACTTATTCAACTGTTAACTTTTACTAGATCTTTGTTACTGAAAAACTCTCTTCAATTCTATTTCTCACTGTGGAAAAGAGAATTTTTTCTAGTCCTGCAAAGTATTAAACTTTTGAACTCATTCTAACCAGTCAATGCATTCCTGAGCCTGTCCTTCTGTAGCAACCTCTTGCCAAAACAGTTATTAGTAGCCAGGACACACTCCTTAAAAGTTCTATTTCTAACTCTTCTCTTAGATCTGTCAAGCACACGTTTCTGCCTCTAAAATTATTGTAGATGATGGTTTTAACAAATGTTTTACCACTGTATAACATGGATTCACAAAGTTTCTAACATCTGGTGTTTTTTTCCTAGGCACCCACTACCTAAATGCTAAACTAATGCTAAATATTTTAGTGTTTGGTCAAAATAGCACCCTTATTCTTTTTTTAATCTATTTTTGTATATAATGACTGACATTTGCAAATCTCAAACTTCCAAATGTATCCCTTCCCACTCTCTTTCCCCCAATAACCATAAGACTGTTTACTATGTCTGCAAGTCTCTTTCTTTTTTGTAAATAAGTTCATTCATGTCCTCCTTTTTTTCCTTTTTTTAGACTCCACATATGAGTGATATGGTATTTTTCTTTCTCCTCCTGGCTTACTTCACCATCTGTAGGTGCATCCATATTGCTGCAAGCGGCATTATTTTATTCTTTTTTATGGCTGAGTAGTATTCCATTGTATAAATATACCATAGCTTCTTTATCCAGTCATCTGTCAATGGACATTTAGGTTGTTTCCATGTCTTGGCTATTGCATATAGTGCTGCTATGAACATTGGGGTGCATGTATCATTTCAAATTAGAGTTCCCTCTGTATATATGCCCAGGAGTGGGATTGCTGGATCATATGGTAAGTCTATTTTTAGTTTTTTGAGGAATCTCCATACTGTTTTCCATAATGGCTCTATCAAACACCTTACTCTAATACCGTTTTCTCCCAGGATACTCTAAACTATGTTGCCATAATAGATAAACCCACAGTTCTCAATGACTTAACTCAATAAAGTTTACTGCTCATGGCACTGTCTAAATAAGGGTCCAATGTCCTCCAGCCCTACTTATATATCCCTTCTGAGACTGCTGACACAAGGATCTAGGTACCAATACAGTCTCTCTAAAATATTGCATTTCTTCCTTTCCAATATTTTGAATGAGGCAGAGAAAAAAGAAATGGGAGATCATGTGCAACCTTTTTGAGTCTCATTCAAAAATTGGAATACACCATTTCCTTTCACATCCCATGAGCAGAACTACTTACATAGAACTATTCATGCAGCAAGAATAAGGGGAAATATAGTACTTAGCTATGCCCAATATGCCTATATTATGAAAGCAACAGTGGGAGCACGGTAGAGGAGGGATTTAAAATAGGAGAGAATAGAAATGAGGAAATTTTTCTACATCATTATACTTATCTAGATAAAAGAGAAATAAAGTTGAAACTAATGACAAAATAGTGGTCATGGAGAGTAATACCAGATTTCAGAGGTGTCACTGAAGAATAACTATTGTCTTAGAAGATGGGATGGAAAATTATGGAATCAAAGCTATGTTTTCAGATTTTCCACTTAGAATACAAGGTAGTTTACCATGACAATATATAAAACATGTCCTATTTTTTAAATAGGTAAACTTGGATTTGAACCTGTTGAATTTGATTTTCCTGCAAATTGTATTCATAATGAATTGACAGTGAGAATGTGATTTTGAATTTCTGATGATAAAGATTAAAAATTAAACTTGTGGGTCATAGGAATATAAATACTACTTAAAGCCTGATAAATGGACAAAATCTATGTATTCTTTTTTTCATGTATTTTTTTAATAAAATATATACTTAGCATAGTGTTCCAGATTTGGTAATACATATTGGAGAAATGCAAGAAAAGGAATCTTCAACATGGAGACTCTCATCTCTGGTGTTACAGTAAAAATTGTAAAAAATTAGAATACAGCATGATAAATATCACACTAAAAGTATTACTGCATTAACATTCAAAGATTTACATTGGTTCTCAGTGACGGATAAAATTATAAGAGTTTGACTTTTTAATTTTTAGTGTATGTATTCTAAATTAACAACAATGAAATGTGTAACAAAATATAGCTACCCAAGAGAGTCCTACTGGGTTTTTGAGTGTGTTTCAGTAGTTTTTTAATTTTCTTTTTTTTAATCTCTTTTTTGTTTTCTATTGCATGCATAAGAATTAAAGGTAAAGAGATTTTTTTTTCCCAAAGAAATTTGAAGGAAAAAATCATTAGGGGGTCTACAGCAAGGATCCTGAGAAATTTAAGTGTAGATTAAAAAAAGAAAGAAAGAAAGTAGAATTTTCAAAATTGGTCAACAGTTAGTTGTCAGTTGACTTTTGAAAGAACTTCATTATAGTGTAATTTGAATGAATAATAATAGATTGAGAATTAAACTGAAAATGAGAAATCTGCATGCAGTCTATGTAGATTACTTAACTTGTCAATAATGAGAAGAAGGTAGGCAAAAGAAGCCGGAAGCTATAGGAAGCATACAATGAATAAATTAAATGTACATGCAATTATTTTTATTCCATTTTATACTAACACTTGAAACAGGTGATATTATAGGTAATGCATTGTCTGCCTATAACTCTGGTTATATAATATTCTGTTATTAAAAATTTAATAGCCAAACCATATTTTTGTAAACAGTGTTAGTCATTTTTGTGAAATAGTTTGTTTTAATTAAGGTAATCCTGAATTCTTATGATTGTTGATTTTGCTGCTAATTTCTCTGGTTATACAAATAAGTATATAACCCCATTAATTCTACTTCAGCTTCTCCAGAATGAAAGCATTCATTACAGATCTTCCTGTTCGAAAGTTGTAGATAATGTTCAGAGTTTGTTCAGAGGGAATCCAAACTAACTGCATCTGGTCAAATAAAATTGGTAATTGGGAAACCTATGCATCTATTCAAGTGAAATTTTTATTGGGCTTTATTTAACACTCTACTATTAATTTCATTAATGAAGCCTTAAAAATGTCTAGTTTAAAGGCAAGACATAACTTATACATTTCAAGGACATTCAAGCACTTCCAATAATCTGTGGGATAAAATATAAATTTCTAATCTGTAGCCTTTCTTTTTTTTTTTTTGTCTCTCTAATGGAAAACTATGATGTATGTCACTGACACTCTGAAACTTATCAGAGTAAAAAGGGCAAGACACCTTCCCTATCAAATTAATGGTGTGCACCACACTGACACTGAGACAAGGTGTCTCTCAACAAATTCCTTATGTTGTCTCTACCCATCCAGAAGTTGATTTAGCAGATACGAACCTGCCACAAAGTGTTATTAAAAGAGCAGTACAGAAGGGAAGTACTCTTAGATCAATGTGTTAGTGTTCCATAAAAATTATTTCTTTTTATTATTGAGAAGTTATTAAATGCTTGAAAATAATTAGGCATTTTTCATGAGTTAGGATGATAGTAGGAAAGTGAAATGCAGGAGTGTGATTTGTGTATGGAATGGATTCCTCTGATAAAGCAGGACAAAAAATTCTTATTTTAAAATGATTTAATATGCCAAGTAGAATTCCATTCAATATCCCAATATGTCTGTATTATATCAATTTATTTTTTACTTTTAATTCTGGTTCCTATCATAAACCATCCTAAATTGTAATCATCTTTCAGGCAAATTTCAAATGAGGAATCTATAATGATGTCTAATTTACTGTTTAAAAGCACAAAGTTCAAATTGTTTCTACTCCAATCCATTTTAAAAAATTTAATTTTACATAAATCAATTAGAAAATTTAGCCATGAAAATGTAGCATCTCAGATTTGAGATATTTACCCTTGAAAAAATGCTAGCTTTTATTTGTATTCTGTATATTCATAGGTAAACTTTCTATACATGTTCCCAACTTCTTAGGAAATTTTTCTTCTTATCACAGTAAACTTTAGCCCATTTTAATTTTACCATAAGTAATAAATTTAGTACTTACCTAATCTATGAGGAATATTTTTGTGATTTAATATGACAAATACAGCTTATTATAAAACATTCAAATGTAGTTTGTTAGAAATTAGATATGTGCCTTAAGTTATAAAATTATATTGACACTATGGTTTCTAAGTTCTTTCGAATTCCAGAGTACAATTTAAAGGTTAATTTACATGCATTCTTAATTCCAGACATTGATCTCTTCTAAGAAATAGATGAACACTTAACCCTATGGTCTCTACAAGGACTATTGTATCCCCCACATCAGATTTTATAAACTGATTACTTATATGCATAATTTAAGTTTTAAATATTTTTGAACTTGGAAGGTGCATTTTTCTACAGAGGGCAAAATAGGGTTTTTTTTTTTTTTAACCGGATATCATAAGGGGAAGGCTGTCAGATGGAGAAGGTACAATTATCAGAATCCTTAAGACAATAATACTTTAAGCAAACAAATGGGATCTAAATAACTGTAAAATGTAGTGTCCTTTAAGAAATAGAAGCTGAAAAACATATTCAAAGAAAGCTCAATCAAGCAAAGTAATCCACTTTCCCAAACTGCAAACACACCCTCGAGTACATATAAGGGACACACCCAGTTTTTAATTGGTCACCAACTTCATTTATAGTAGTTATACAAAGGATGGTATATGGGGAAACTCTTCTGTCCTTATCTTGAAACATGGGCTACTCCATGCCCGTTGATATTCATGGTGCCCTACTTTTTATTACCTTGTAGCAAGAGTCTAGATGATTCCATATAGAGAATGAAATGCAAAGAATCATGCTATTTTTAAATAATTTATTTAAACCTAATGACTGATCTTAGCTCCTCTTGTTTTGTAGAGATGGAGTCAGTAATGCAAAAGACACATGTTGGCCAACAAAACTGAAGCATCCAGACCTAGTGAGTAAATGTCCCACTAGAGGGCCATATCCCACATCTAATCAGTGTGTAATTCTCATTGAATGAATGTTATATTCACCATACAGAACATTATTAGTTATGTGCACATGGGAAATATAATGGCATGATGCTATGAGTCAGATGCTGTAAGTTCACAACCTTGTTCTGTCATTTACTAATTATGTTACCTTAGTAATTTTTTTATTCTCTTTATGCATCCTATTTTTTAAATAGAGATTATAATAGTGAACTCACTGGATTCTTTTGAAGATTAAGTGAGAAAATACAAGTAGATTGTTTAGAATATTCTAAAACTCAAAATAAACATGAAACAAATATTAATATGTAATTTTAATTGCTTATTATAATGATTAAAGAGGATATTGCTTTAATGGTGAGATCTTCATTTTCTCGGACACTATTACTGTTTTATTAATCTCAAATGTGCCTTATCTTAAGACAGGAAAGAGTAATTTATAGAAGGATCCTTGGTAGAAGTTGAATGTTTGTTTGGCTTGGTTTTTGATTTGGCCTAGAAAAGCCAGTATGTCAAGAAGTTAAGTGTTTCTGGATCCAATAAACCAAGGAATCCAGATGCAGTAGCAGGCTTCTGCAGTTGCCATATAGTTAGTTAATTTACAAGATAAGAAAGGGAATAGCATAGAAACCTTAGCTATAATAGTACTGAAATCTTTTGCAAATGGAATGTTGCAAATTTTTCATTTTCCTTTGAATCTTTTGCTCACTCTATAATTTAGTAAAGATCTAGCTTACTTTGTTTATTGGTTTCATTTTTTATTTTATTTAAATTATCAGATTATCTTAGTTACGCTGAGAAAAACAAGATGGACCTTATATCCTTCATTTTTTTTCTTTTTAAAGAAATCTGATTACTTATAGCATTTTTGATACATAATTCGCAAACTACAAAATTCACCCTTTTAAAGTAAAATGTACTGTTTTTTAGTATATTCACAAAGTTGTACTAACACCACTTCTGTCTTATTTTAGGGAGCTTTTTATCACCACAAAAAGAAATTTCATACACATTACCAGTCACTGCCCATTTTCCTTTCCCCCTAGACTCTGAAAACTATTAATCTATTTTTTGTCTTTTTTGATTTGCCTGTTTGGCACATTTTAAGTAAGTGAAATCATGCCATATGTGGTCTTTTGTGACTGGCTTCCTTCATTAAATAATGGTTTCAAATGTCTTTCCTATTATATATAGCATGCATCAGTACTTCATTCCTTTGTATTGTTAAAAAAAATTCTATTGAATGTATATATCATTCTCTGTTTATTCATTCATCATTTTATGTTTTGTTTCCACTTTTTGGCTACTATGAATAATGCTGCCTTGAATACTCATATACAAGATTTTGTAGAAATGTATTTTCATTTCTTTTTAGTATATAACTGTAAGTGGAAATGCTGTGTCATATGGTAACTCTATTAACATTGTGAGAAAAAAAATGTTTTCTATTATGGCTACAGCATTTTACTTTGCCAATAGTTTATGAATGTTCCATTTTCTCAACATTCTTGCCAACATTTGTTGTTACATGTCTTTTTGATTATAGCCATCCTAGTGTGTGTGCAATGGTATCTCACTGTGGCTTTGATTTGCACTCCTTTAATGAGTAATGACGTTGAACATCCCTTCCTGGGCTTGTTGATCATCTATATGTCTTCTTTGCAGAGAATTTCTACTTACCAACTTGCCCATTTTTAATTGAGTTATCTCTTTTTTCATTGTTGATTTGTAGTATCGTTTTCAGTAATTTTAATTGGTGTTGGGAGGGACAAGTTTGGTAGTAACAATACAAGTTGAAATTTAAAAATCATGTATAAGGAAATAAAATACATAGTGTGGCAAATAAATGCAGACATTAATTAATTAGTTCAATAAATATTTATGGAATACATTCTACTTCCAAGATAATGATATAGGCACTGAGCTAACAGTGAAAATTTGCCTTACACACCTTACATAGTAGACAAATAAGGAAATAAATTAGCAGTATCTATTCTGTTACTGATAAGCTCCTAGAAGCAAACAAAAAAGATGTCCTGAGAGGCGGTATCTGAGTGGGCAGGAGAAACCTCACTGACAAGATGGCAAAGATCTGAGACCCTAAGGTATCAGCCCTTTAAAGAGCCAGTGGAGACCATTTAGATACTGGCAACAGCAAAAAAAAGACACTCTCCCTACAGAAGTGTTAGGCAGTTAGATAGAAATGAGCATCAGCTAAGGGGAGAGGAAGGGGAGAGAGAAACCCAGAAAATAACAGTACACCTGCCCTCAGGATAAGGGGCTCCAAAAATGTTTACTTTCACTAAATGAGGGCCAGCAAAGAAGTTGGCTAGAATTGAACGCAGTGGCTGCACAGTAGAGAGAAGGAGCTGGCTTACTTGACCCAATGCTCATTATAATATAATTAACATTGCAGTTTGAGCCCCCTCCTGTAGGTTTCTCTGTGTGCATCATGGGTAAAAATGTGTAAAAAGAGATATGCGTGCCTGAGCACAAGGAATATGAGCTGTCAATCACCAAAACTTCCCCTAAACCCGGATATAAAAACAGGAAAAACAAAGGAGTGGCGCCATTTTCCTCTCTTGGATTGGCCCGCTCCCAGTTCTCAGGGGTGTACTATATTTTACTGCCTTTTACTTCACTAATAAAATCTATTTATATCACACTCTCCATCTCCTGTTAGAAATTCATTTTTTTCAGGTGACTAAGAACCAAGATAACTTATTCCTCTCCTCTCAGTAACAAAAGGATTGGAGAATTTAGAAAGAAAAATAAGACCAGTGTGGCTGGAGCATAGTAAGGAATAGACAAAATAAAGTAGGCAACAGAAGATCACATAGTACCTTGCGTGCTGTGGTTAGGAATTTAGATTTTCTTCTAAATGGCATGAGAAACTATTAAGAGGTTTTAAACAGGGGTGTGCAAGATCTAATTTTCCTTGTGAAAAGATCACCTATTTGGTAAATGGTTAAGAGAAAGCAAAAGTAGATGCATAGAGGTCATGTAGGAGGATATACAACAGTCAAAGAGAAAGATGTTGCCTTGAACTTTGTTGGTGATGGTAGTGATGTAACAATGTGGGCAGATTTGGAAGGTATTTTGGAAACAGAGCTAATGAAGTTGCTGGCTAATGAGGGGAATGCAATGAGTGGTGAAGAAAATGGAACAATTCTAGTTGATACCAATTTATATAACTTAAAACTTTTATCTTTTAAAATAATATCATATCTTTTTATCTGGGTAAATAATTATTGATGCCATTTACTTAACCAGGGGAAAGAAGATAATGAATGTTAATAACTGGTAGGAAGGTGATCTTCTTCCATGAAACACTGTTGCAATCAAAAGCCCAATAGGAATCCAAAATGGAAGCCTCCTGATATCTGGCATAGGCAAAAATATTCTAGGCTAGACTCTTCTTTCACAGATGTTGAGTTTATAGTTCTTTTTTGCGTCCAACTAACTATAACTCACCCAAGAAAGTAAAAATGATTCACCTCAGAGCATGTGATAATCAACAAGACATGTGTAAATGTTTACTTAAACAATACTTGAGTTGGATAGCAGCCAGATTGATGTAGACACTCTGTCCATAATTACTAAATGTTAAAGCCTCCTGCACTGGTTTCCTATCCAAAGTGCTACTGGACAAATAGCATGGTGAAAGATTAAGGGCAAGGATGTATTGTTTTCCCTAAATCTTTGATTTCTTTGTCATCCTAATCCCACCTGTGACACCAGCTAGTATGACAAATATCAGTGACCAAGTTCAGACTTACTCACGTGTCAAGGAGTAGCTAAGATCAGGAATAGCTATATTTACTTTATTTTCATCTGGTCCTTACTTGCTAGTGGTTAGAAGAGAAATTTTATCATGCCAAGTGTCAGAAATATTCAACAATGGTTGTTGCAGTCACCAGGACAAGAGCTCTGGAACCTTGGTTACTTTATCACCACACTAGCCACTGAATCTTTTTATTGGATATATTCCTGGTGACAAATGCTTAAAACATCATTTGATGACAGGAAGTGGGCTGTGCAACGTTTGTACTGAGAGTCTGCTGAAGCTACAGTAAACTGGAGTATATGCATTTGCTGATGGGTAGAAAGTGTGCTTGTTTTAAAAATACTTTTTTATTAAAATTAATTAATCTCTTTAGGGTTTTTAAATTTCTCTTCTATCAAACCCATGAGAAATAAAACAAACCCTCATAGCCTGAAAGGGAGAAAGTTGATCAAATACAAGATTTAGATCTAATTCTGTAAGAGCTGAATCATTAATAGATCATAAAGTTTTAAGAATAAAAGAGAAAAAGTGTTTGAAACCTAGTTCAAAGTATCCTGTCACTGTGTTCTAATCCTACTTTAGACACGGGGATTGATTAAATGACTGGATATACCTAAATTGCCAGTATACAATTTGCCCAATGTTTCCATGGTGCTTCTTTGTTCTTCCTTGGATACTGTCACCCATTATGAATACTACAGATAATCCAGCTCTTCTTTCTTTTTTTTTTTTTTAAGTTTAGCAATCTTTAATTCAAATATGGAGTCCAATACAAGCCATTTGTAGGGCTAGGGACTTGTTCTTTATGAAACAAAAATGGAAGAATGCAACAAAATGATCTTTCCACTTTTTCTTAAGAAACTTTGAAGGAAAGGCCTTAATTCTGAGTTGAGTCAAGCTTAGTAGCTATCAGGCCACATGTTCAGATATAGATATTCAAGCATTAAATTAAAAAAATACACTTGAGAAAATAGAAAGGGTAATTGGCTTTTCTGTCATAAGTATCTTTGTGTTCACTCTATTTTATTAATTTGTTGCTAAGAAGGATAGTGTATTTGCCAGTGTTTTGTTGTTGTTATTGTCGTTGTTGTCATAAGCCACAGAAGCCTTGTACGTACACACATGCATACATGCTGGTCTGTGTAGTTGGGACCTACTAACTCAGATAACTAAGCTGTAGGAAAGGCAGCATTGCCTAGATTCAGAGGCTTGAATACCATCAGGATTCTATCTTTTGATCTTGTTTCTTTCTATATATTGACTCTACTTGCTTCTGTTGTAGTTTTATCTATTTGATAGGGAAATATGCAATAAAGATGTAGTGATGGTGAGAGGAAACACGGGGCTAGTGGAAACTGACTATTATAATCCTATGGTTTAACTATTAAAACTGAAAAAGTAGGGGTGGAAAGTGGGCAAACTGGGTGAAGGAAGTCAAAATGAAGAAAATTCTAGTTATAAAATAAATATCATGGGGATGTAATGTTCAGCATGGTGACTACAGTTAATAATTCTGTATTGCATATTTGAAAGTTGCTAAGAGGGTAAATTTTAAAAGTTCTCATGACAAGCAAAAATTAGGTAACTATAGATGGTGATAATGTTAACTAGACTTATTGTGGTGACAACTTCACAATACTTACAAGTTTTGAATCTTTATGTTGTACACCCAAAAGTAATATCTCAATAAAAATGTAAAATTAAAAAAACTGAAATGGTCATTTTGAAAAGCTCCACTTAAAATAATCCTGAGGTAGGACTTTAATTTACCCCCCTTGTTCGCAGCCCTTGGAATTCTGGTGGCAAACTGTGTGAAATATCAAGACTGACTTTTGTTTGGGTCAAGTGCCTACAAATCACACCTCATCATAAGATGAAGAAAAAATGCAATCATGTGGGGAGATTTCAGCTCTTCTCTGTCAAACATAATAAAAGAATGAGGGAAAGATAGTTTCTCCAAAGAAGAGAAGCTAGGGTTTCTTCAACATGGGTTGTTGTTACTGGAGATGCTGTGCTGTTACTGGAGCACAAGGAGTTGGGAAATTAAAATAATAAATGTTCAGTGCACAAATGGCTGCCTATAAGCAATGAAAAAAATATACTGATGAACTCATAGAAGTTGAACAGTTCAAGAGCATATAGTGCAAACCAAGAAAGATGGAAGGAAGGAAGGATGGAAGGAAGGCAAGCAGGAAGGGAAGAAGGGTTGGAAAAATGGGTAAATTAGACTTCTTTCTCACAAGTATTAGTCACTTACGTTATTAAATAGTAAATATTGCCAACATTTCATGTACTTCTCAAAATATAAAGTCATTGAATTTGCTTGGAAAAATATTTGCTTTTGTTGTGTTTGAGATACCTAAAGAAATTCTGTGAAAGACAAAATATTTTTTCATACCTACATTTAATTTGAAGCTTCTAAATTTGTTTGAATATACTAATTAATTACACTCTCCACAGTCTTTTTGGAAAGTGGAAGATAACTGTATTTCTCCTTTACAGATGGATGAGCTAGAAGCAGAGAGCTTAAGTGACTTTGTAAAAAAAAACTATAGTGATTCAAGTGTAGAATCAGGCATTGCCAGTGAGGATGGGCACTTGCCTGTTCCTTTAACCATCCGGCTAACTACCACTCCTTCAGTAGAAAGGCTAGTGATCCATGACCTCTATTTCTTGCCATTTAATTACCTGGAATCAAATTGGACTCTGAGACCAATTGCCTTCTGAATTCATTTTTGAAAGCCCATATTTGAGATGTTTTACAAAAATCTGAATCAAGTATTAGAAAATTCTGTGTTATATGTGGGGTAAATCTGTGTCATTAAGAGGATCAAAGTTCAGGTAATAAATGAAAGAAAATCTGCACTTGAAAATGTATGACTGTCCTGAAATTGATTTCACCCATAAAGTAAAACCTGTTTCTTTAAAAACAAAAACAAACAAACAAACAAACAAAAAAACCTCCTGGGAAGGAAAACTGTTAGGCACATAAGAAGTGCTTTAAAGGTATTTACGCAAAAGTAAACTTTAAATGAACTCTCTATAAAACCACTGCTGCAAAAGCAGACTTGTAAATCAGATCAGCATTGAACAAGAACAACAAATGTATGTGTCAATACTGCAGTCGGAGGACTGAGTTTACAGCTCCACCTTGAAGCTGTAGGATATGGTAAAATGGTAGCCAGAGGAATGGAAAACTCTAGAGAAAACAGTTACAGACTGTTGCATTGGGAACATAAGATAATAAGATATACAAATCATTGATTTAGGATTGATTCTTAACTCCAAAAATTTAAAGAAATTATTTTTACTTAAAAAGAGAGAAAAGAAGTTCATTAATTCCTATTTTCTGATCATGAAGAATATTTTTGTTCATTTTCAACCAAGATGTTACCAATACTCCATAAAATTTATGTTTATAGAAATGCCCATAAACACATGCTGGTTAAAAATCCTAAACATGACTTTACACTTTAGCACCTTCCACTATATATGCAATGGTAGCAATTACATATGAAAGCATCATTAGACACTTAAAATATAATTTGATTTTGGTTTAACATAAGCATGATTTTTTATGTCATTGAGTTGCAAAAAGAATTGATTTTGAAATTTAAACAAAACACCTGTGTTCAAATTTACAAACTACCTGTTGCTAGCTATGTCATCTTGAGCAATTTTGTGAACATCTCTGAGCCAAAGTTTTCTCATATGTAATATAACTTTAAAAACGTTATTTTTATGAAAATTGAGCAAGAAAATATATGTAAATTGCTGCCATAATGCATTGACATATAGTAAGCATTCATCACTCCTAGTTTTAGTCATCACAACTGCTTTTAATTGGCTTTGCTCTTATCCAGAAAAAGCACATGGTACCACCTCAGTAAATCTCCTAAAATATTGTGTAGTTACACCCACAGTCTGTTATGTAGAATTTGAATAATATCCAATATCCCTTTTTTATTTAAAAACATGGATTCATAAACATATTTTTTCTCATCTTAAAGGATGGTAAGGGACTCCAGAATATATGTCTTGTTACCAGAAGTTCTAGGACAAAATTGTTTTGGCTTGGACTTCAACAGTATGAATTTGAATTCCATAATCATTCCTTCCCTGATGAAACAGCTTCCATTTTGTGCTTTTCAATTTGTCTGTATATCATCTTTATAATGAAGAGGGTAATAATAGTGTCTGAGAAAGATACTACAAGTTTCTGGCACATGAAATGTTAAAGCACATGGAAAGTTTCTAAAACAGTTTAGCTATATGCACAAAATAGGGTAGTAATACTAATCATGCTCCAGAAGTCTGTTACAATGTTGCAGCTGTTATTTTCTTAAATGCTTAACTAAAAAGTAAATCTTAGTGTGGGATACCATAGGAAAGAGCACAGGTTCTAGAGATAAAATGGGTTCTGGGTTTAGATCTCAGCCTTGTTGCCTATCAGCTATAGTGTTTTATTTTAAAATATTTTAAAACTTTAACCTGTATTTCTCATTTCCAGAAGGATGATGGTATTAGTCATACCTAATTTATACATCTATTGCACACATTAAGTGAAATAATAAATGGAAGGCATAATTATAATATCTGATCCACAGTAAATTTTCAAAAAACAGCTATTACTTTTACTTAGTTAATACTTTCAAAAAATCATAGTCTATAATTTAGCTAAAGAAAGTATCTTGGCTTCCTATTGTTTCCTGAATCAAATCTAAACATTGGTCCCTAGATTTAAAGGTCCTCCATAATCTGCTTTCAATATAGCCTTTCACACTTATAGCTCTTCTTTTGGGTGTTCTCTTCTGTATATTAGTGTCTACTACAAGTATATAGATATCCTTACCATCTCCCCACTGGTTAATTATGCCCTACTTATTGCTACTTCTAACTCTGTAGTATACATTCAAAGCCAACTTGACATTCGATCTCATTAACAAAATCTGTTGAGATCATATGATCCTTGAGTTGGTTTCTTTGTCTACTTCTTTCCTAATCACATATTTTACATATTTGCCGTCTTTTTATGCCTCCCTTTTACCAATAAATCTTTCAAAAGGATACTTTATCAAATTTGAATTAATTAATTTTTGGTCTAATTTACTTAAATGTAACCCTCCCATAGAAGATTTTAAGCCTTGGAGGATAGAGACACAGAGTTTAATCATGGTGAACCTCATATAACCAAGGATAGAGCTAGTTGCAGAATGACTGCATGAATGAAATAATGGTGTGTTCCACCACAACTGGAATATCTCAACCAGAGGTTTCCTCAAAGAAACATTATCTAATATTCTATTTCTTTAAAAATATAGAAATCCAACACTCTACTAGATGATTATAGCACTTTTAGTTATAAGAATTATGGAGGATTTTATCATAAAAGAATATTAAATTTTGTCAAATGCTTTTTCTCTATTGAGGTGATCATAGGATTTCTATCCTTCACTCTATTAATGTGTTGTCTCACATTTGTTGATTTGTGTATGTTGAAACATCCTTGCATCCCAGTGATAAATCTCACTTGATCATGGTGTATGATCTTTTTGCTGTGTTGCTAAATTCAGTTTGCTAGTGTTTTGTTGACAACTTTGCATAAATCATAGATGTTGGCCTGTAATTATCTTTTCTTGTAGTGTCCTCTGCCTTTGGTATCAAGGTGATGCTGGCCTTTTAAAATGAATTTGGGAGTATTCTGTCCTCTTCAATTTGGGGGAAAATATTTTTCCCCAGTTACCACTGATATCTGAGAATGAGGCTTACCTTCAAGTTTTTCCTAGACAGAGGCAAAAGTTTGAGCAACACTAATATAAAAGAAAATATCTATAACCAATTATTTTCGTATTTCAGGAGAATTTGTATTTAAAGGAAAACTAAATGTGAGAGGGGAAATTATTAAAGATCTGATTTAATGGAGTTAGAGAATTTTTACATTGACATTTAACAACCCATATTTCTCTATGCAGGTCTAATCTGCATATGTAATTCCCATATATGGGAATTATATCCTTAAGATGTTTCCAAATGAGTACAGTTAGATAGGGCAATATTTTATAATAAACTGTACAAAAGCAAAGCTTTTAATATTTTTCTAGTATTAAGTATTTAATATAATTAAGATATCTAAGTTTGCTCAAATTTGGTAATGAGAGAAATCCAAAATAGAATTATTATGATTTCATGTTGAATGCTGAAAACAAGTGATGACATTTTCTGTCTCTCTTATTAATAGATACAACAATTTTCTAGATGCCTTTCAATATTTTTCTAAAGAATTGTACTACAAAGTCAGTTTCAGTCTGTGGTTAATATGTTCTTTTCAATAGTTCTTTTCATTAGAGATACAGGAAGCATTATTTGTTTTCAAAAAGAGGAGGGTATTTAGGAAGAAAAATAGTCAATAAGTGAAAAAGAAAAATATTTGTAAAGTTGCTGAAAGTAGTTTAAAATAATCTAAAGTAAAATTATACTTTTCAAACCTACTTAAACTAATGCCAGTTTAGATAAAGTCACTAGTTTATGGACATTATTTGTCAATAGATCAATGGTGTATAATGTTACCTAGACAAATTCAGTCATTGCCATCTGCATGTTTTAAGAGCATTTTGCAGTCAGTTGTACAGGTATCTTTGTTTAGAAGTAGACAGAGTTTCGATAAACTCTAAGAAATTTATCCAAGTAGGACTAAGTGATATGTTTATCTTTAATAAAGTGAAAATTAAAGGGAATGGGTATTTTAAATTGTTCCTTCAATTAATCAAACAAAATGAATGAGGGATAACTCATAAGAGCTATGAGAAGATGACTTCAAAATAAAATCTAATGTGTAAAACTATGGTGTGATATTTGTAGAAAATATCGTTTCACTTTTATGGTCTTTTTGATTAAAACTATGTTTTTAACTGTTTTGAAATTTTAGACAAAGACTGATATGACATAGCCAACCTACACTGAATAAGGACGAAAACATTCCAAATGTACATGGTAGTCTTTTAAGAAGTACAACTGTAATTTTTAAACAAATCATATATAGCATTGCTTCATTTGCTCACCATGTTTTTATTGGGCTATTTTGATTTGCCATTGTATCCTTTGAAGGCAGATGATGAAAAGAGATAAATGAAGAGATGTATGGAAAAATTATATTTGTTCATTCGTTCATTTCTGTTTTCATTTATCAAAAATTATGACTGTTACTATTAGATAATACTCTAGGCCAGGAATACCAACTAAGTCGTTTCAATCACAGAACTGATATTCTAGAGGCAGGGATGGGGACAGACAACAAACACAGTAAGAAAAATATATGTTAGGTAGTAATAATTTTCACAGAGATAAAGAAAAATAGAAAGGGGGACAGTGACAATTGTCAAAGTATAAAGTGACAAGGGAAGACCTTACTGAAAAGTAGACATTTAATAAAGACTGAAGGTGAGTAAGTAAGTCACATAGTTATAGAATCATAGTACTCAAGAAATGAGAGAAGGAAAGTGTCAACATTCTGAGAAAGGAGTAACAGCTGTGTGAGAACAAGAAGTGCAACTTGTGCAGAGTGAGCCACGAGGAATGTAATAGAAGATGTCAAAGATGTGAATGGGTAACCAAAATATGTACTGGTTTCTGCTTTTATCCCAAGTGAGATACAAAACTGTTGGAGAGTTTAGAGCACAGAAGTGACATGATTTAACCTTCTACTTAACAAGATTACTTAGACTTCTGTCTAAAATATATTGGAGGGAAGCATGGATAAAAACAGAGAGGTTGTAAGTGGACTCTTACAATAATTTAAGCTATACAAAGTTGTGTTTTGGACCAGCATAATAGCTGTTTAGAAAATGAGAAGTGGTTATATATGGAATATATTTTCAGTGTAGAACTGCCAAGATTTACTGATAATTAGTTGTGAAATATGAAAGATAGCTAAAGAATGAATCTGAGATTTGGGGCCAAGGAATTGAAATGCTGGAGTTGTTGTAACTGAGATGAATATGACTGTGGGAGGAGGTTGGACATTGGGGTCTGGGGTGAGAAGAGGGATCCAGATTAAATTTTGGAGAGGTTCATTTTGAGATATCTACTAGACACTCAATATAGATGTTGTGGAGGCAGTTTGAAATAGCTATCTGTTGTTCAGACAAGAGGTCCTGAGAGTTATACATTTGAGAATTACCATCATTTAGTCTACTTAAAGTTATGTAAGTGCATGAGCTCACACAAGAGAAGATCAATTAAGCAACATTAAATTAAAAAGAGGTCCAAGTACTAAGAACTATAGTAGTCCAGCATAGAAAAGTTGTATTTATGAAGATAGACCTGCAAAGGAAACTCAAAAATAAGTGACCAGTGAGGTAGAGGAAAACAGGAGAGTGTGAGTTTGGACATGAAGGCAGTGTCTCCAAGATAAGATAGTGAAGTGTGACAAATGCAATCTCAAGTAGGGCTCAAGTCAGAAGACTCAGCCTTGATTATTGGATTTAGTAAATGCATCTTATCAGTGATTAGAAGAAAGCTATTTTGTAGAGCAGTTTGGGCAAAAGCTTGACTGGAAAATGTACACTGGGTTGGGGAAAAAGCAATTCAAAACCATGAACATCAACAGACATTTCAAAGAGTCTTCTTCTAAAGCAAGATTTCTTAACCTTTAAATAGTAACTTATAGGAAAAGTCTAATATCCTAATTTCAAAGGGGTGGTGAGTGTGAAGGATATTTGTGATGTTACAGTAGTGTAACATGATTAAAAATGTTTAGTTAGAGCTAATATTGTTTATGGTAGATTGTCAAGATACATAATTAAAGGACATTATGCTTCAGTCACTTAAAGATCAAGTATTTTTTTTCTTTTTTATCCATGAAGATTGACCTCATGAATTCCATCCACACTTCTCTTGCATGAATGCTGTATTGAGATTTTCTGCTCCAAAGGGAAATTGAGTAATATCTGGAGAATGAATCCTCCAGGCAAGATTTTTGCCTCTTTTTTTCCTGAAGAGAATATTACAGCATAGATAGGAAAGACCAAATTTAAAGAACGATAAAATTCAGAACAAAACCCACTGATTTGTGAGAAGGCAGTGAGAACTGTTGGAACTTTATCCTTGAGTAGAAAAGGGGAGTTAGAATAGGGTATTCAAGTAGAGGAGTCATGAACAGTAATAATAGGAAAAATATCTAAGAAAGTGGGCAAAGATGCAGGCTAGTGAGAGTGTATAGAAATTTTCTTCTGATTTAGTCAGTTTTCCCTGTGAAACAGGAAGCAAGACAAATAGTGGAGAGTGGAGACTGAAGAGGGGTTGTCAGAGATTTGAAGAGAGAGGACAATAAAAACTCCTCCCAGAACCATAGAAGAGTGAAAGGACTAAAGGAATCTAGTGTGTCAGTCTTAATGAATTTAAGATGAGAAAAATCTTCAGGTTTCTATGTTTTTCTTCAGCTAACTTAGGCTTTATGGAAGTCACTGTGGAATAGTTGAAGAATTGGGTTTGACGGTTTATTTGCAACCCTCATTCAGTAATTCATTCAAGAAATACTCAGTGAATACCTACCATGTGCTGGTAATTCTTCTAAACACTGGTCATACTGTTGTAAACAAGATGTTGAAGGCTTTGCTTTTGCAGAGTTTGTAACTGTGGAAAAGAAAAATAATCAAAGAACAACTTAAAAGTGTGATGATAGGAACCTTATGGGAAAGTAAGTCTTTACCTACTTTAAGAATGTAGTTCTCACCTACACAGTAATAATGTAAACTCATTGAAGGGTTATGGAATACATCCCTGAGGAAATTATGCGCTTTCTAAGACCAAAAGATTACATAGTCGTGTTTGGATAAAGATAGAGAGAGTAGCATTAAACAAGTACAGGCAAAAATACAATTTGCTGGTTTATTTTTAATTTCCTTCTGAAAATTAACATATCAAATCTTTTAATCTAGCCAAATATGACATTTGACATTATTATTTTAATAATTTATATAGAAGTATGATGTCTTCCATTTAATATTTATTTCCATGCAGTAACTCACATGTACAACCAATTATTTGTATCTACTTTTAAGTTGTCACATTGGCTTTTTATATGTTCACCCCCCTTCCAAAAATAAAACTTCTTAGGCTCTGGGGATGAGCAGGGCCAAGTTTATGCTTCTGTGGGGTTTATGGTTCCATGTAATAAAGTGACTAATAATTTATTTCCTACAGAAAATTTATCAAAGGTTTTATATTACTTATTTGACATTTACTATGCTTACTAATTTACTAATTACCTATTGCCTGCCTCGTCCTAAGAAAATGCAAAGAACAAGGGCATTATGCTAAGTGAAATAAGTCAGACAGAGTAAGACATATTCTGTATGATATCACTTATATGTGGAATCTAAAAAGCGTAGCAAATAACGTAGTGAATATAACAAAAAAGAAGCAGACTCACAGATACAAAGAACAAACTAGTGGTTACCAGTAGGGAGAGGGAAGAGGGAAGGGGCAAGATAAGGGTAGGAGATTAAGAGGTACAAACTATTAGGTCTAAAATAAGCTATAAGGATATACTGTACACATATCCAATATTGGAATATAGCCAATATTTTATAATAACTATAGATAGAATATAATCTTTAAAATTATAATCACTGTATTGTACACTTATAACTTAAATAATAAAGAAATAAATTTTTAAAATGCAGAGAACAGAAACGAGGTCTCCCTCTTTCAGGCTGTATCCCAAGTGTCTGTGGCTCTTCTTGACATTTAGTGTTCTTAATATCTATGGAATGGATAGGTAAATGAATGAATGAATCTCATTCAGACTTGATGTTTGTGAATACAGCATCAGCTGTTGGTAAAACTGCTATTCATTTTGTAGTTAAGATGAAGAATTTTTTTTGTTGAAGAAAAGCAGTTTCCATTAAGAAGGATGAAGTCAGGATTACACTCAACGTCTGCCGAACAGTTTGTTGAGGCTACAGAGTTGCTGTATAAGAGGGTCTTTCTGTTAAATATAGAAGCTTGTTGAGTTTGTGAGTAAGTGAGTTTGAGTGCCTATTGTGTGTCTGCAGCATGAATGTGGCACTTTCTTCAAGGTCTGTATACCCATTCATCCCTTGATGGCATTACTGATGACCTATCATTCTTACAAGTAATTAAGTAGATTTCACAGATCAGGACCTTTAGCTTTCTCATATCATGCTGTTACTAATATTTTCCTGTTTCCACGATTAACTTGATATTGGTCAAATTTTGTTAGTAATTTTTCTCTTGAGTTTCTGGTATGTATAAATTTTTTTTCTTCAAAATGATATACCTATATTCTTACCAGTGAACATTCACACAGCCATGTGTTCTTCTGGAACTCTAAGATAAGATTTTGTTTGTGTTGCAGTTTATCATGTGCTGTTATTGTCCTGTAAGTGACTACTCCACTGCACCTCCTTTACATACTCCCAAATCCATAAAAAGAATTTTTTATCTTCTGTATAAATGTGCCTAAAGAGAGAAAGCGATATATCAAAACTCTAGGTGAATTAGTGTACTATTCCTTGTCATTCTGCCTTGGTAGGAGTGCTTCACAACAAATGCTGTTCAAACTACTTAAAAAAAAATCTAAATCTGACATCTGTAAGAGGTCCAAATCTTGTAGCCCCAGGGAAATTTGGATACCTCAGAAATCCTCAGGACTAGAGAAATGAAATGGTCTTTGAATAATCCAATAAGAACTTCATTAAAACTATATGAAACCCATGGATTACAAAAGATTGACACCTGAAGGAGATAAAGTATAGCCCTCAACTGCTGAAGAATATGTCACTAGCCATGCTCATAACAACAATAATATAGTAAAGAAATAAAGATGTATATGTTTATGCATCTTGAGCTTTATGGCATTTCAGTATGTATTATACAACATGACTTTAGATTTTACATCATTATATAAACATTTCTGAGGCTCCAGGAATCCTGACCAAGCAGAAAATAATAAAAGAATAACATCAGAACAGAAATGTAGGTGTTGCTAGATAAGAATTATTTATTTTGTCAGCACAACACTTTAATGATTTGTACTTGAAGCAAAAATGTAAATGTATTTTGAACTGAACCACTCACTGCTTGGAACACTGAATTTGGCTGAATAGGCTGGGACCTGTGGTAGTAGCTTCTTAAAGGGCCTGGCTTTCTCTCAGGAAGTCATTTATTCACAAAAGAAAAACCCTAAAACACAAATAATTGAGCTCATAAATGCTCAAACTTATATATATATAATTTCTTTCTCAAATAGTTCTTTATTTTAAAATAAAAATTGCAAACACAAACATGACAAAATTTAGTAAATATATTTATTGAAATAAATTAGAGGAAATTAATTTATCATGTGTGGAAAAAGAAAGTTAAAAAAATTTGAGGAAGATTAGAGAAGAAAAGAGGCAAAAACTAAAAAGAAAAGGAAAGAAAAGCAAGTTAGGCAAAGAGTAAAATTGATCAAGATAGAAATGAAGGAAACAAGAAAAGGCAATATATAAAAGATGACCTTGTAAGTACTTTTTGTTTTATTGAAGAAATACTCCTTTCTCTATAATGTTTTTGACCCTCTACCTATACAGGTTTTTTCACATCTGTCCCACTTGAACCAAATTACTTTAGAAGCAGGGAAAACCTAAGTGGAAAATTACTCTTTAGACCAAAATTGCTCTAAAGCCCATGCACATCCTTGTCATACTGCCCTGCTCTACTCTCTACTTCTGCCTCCTCCTTTTAGCCCTTTGAATAGTATTTCCTTTTCAATTGCAAAACAGACCTGAGGTGTTGCAGCATCTCCCAGAACCCTTCAGAATTCTTTCAGCTACCCATCATTCTCCTCTCTAACCTGGTAGAAAAATCGTCCTCATTGAAATGTCAGACATTTCAGTCCTTTCACAAAGCCAGAAAAGTAATTAAAGCCCAATGGTAAATATACCCTTGAAGCTTGTAAGCCTTTGTGGTCTGTCTCTGCAGCTGCCAGTGACTTCTGTTTGAGAGAAGCTTATAACCATTCTGAATTCTGTCAGATCAGTGACAGGCAGGGCTGCGGTGGGAGGGTATGTAGGCTGGGACTGCTTTGCCTTCCTATGTTGTTGACCATGGAAATGGTTCTCGCACCTCATGGAGTTTCATTGTTATCAAATCGATGGTTTTTTCAAGCCCTGGTTCATCAAATGCCGAAAATATGTGGAAGTCTATAGAACACATTAACTGTATTAAAAGAGAATGAAAGTTAAAATATTTTTGAAGACACCACATTTGTAAATCAGTTTGCAGTTTTCGTTTTTGAATACCCTTTGCACTCCAGTTTATGGTTTTTCTATTGTCATTAGAGAATTATACTTTTTATTATTATCAATTAACCAGGTAAATTTTATCGGAAAACATAATAAGTAAAACAGATGTGAATGACGTTTTGCTTTGGTGCCAGTATCCTAAAGTTACTAGTGTAAGGCTGACACCTAGTGGAAAAACAGCAACACTGGTGAAATAAAAGATTGTCTGGTTAAGGATAATAGCTATACAATTATTTCCACAGATCATCAACTGCTATAATCTATGAGAAAATAATTATAATAATAGTTTAAAAGCATTATTACTAAGGTACCTTGACATATTAGATGTCCTGTCTTCTTTGAAATGTGTGTGTGTATTTGCAAACAAAACATGTGGGAATTAAGATTATTCACTGAGACTATAGAGATTTTAATTAATTAGTCAGGTAATGAGTAACTTGTCAAGTAATAAGTAAGTAAGAATACAATATATTTACTTTTACTCTTGGTATTTTCTATCTTTGTGACGGAATGAAGTTGTTTCAAGACCCTCAAAAACATTTAGGTCCAATATAGGAGAATATTGAAAAATCTTCTCCTCCTCTGAATCATAAACTTCCATACTTGCTTCCTAAAGACAGTTTTATTAAAGAATAAAGTCTTTTCCAAAGTCTGAAAGTAAGTATGTAAGTGTGATGCCAACTCTTTAGTGTAAGAAATGGTTTATTCATCTATATTCCCAGTGCATGGGACTTGGAAGTCAGTGAGGTGTTCGGCAAAATATTGGTACACATGTTAATATGTACATGGTTTACTGCTCTAAGAGGCTTTGCAAAATATCTGTATTGTAAAATATCACAATGCCTGTACCATTTAATCATACATTAATCATGTGAAGTTATCTATATTAGTACAATATATATAGAGGATAGACAAGAGTATTTTCACTCCACAAATATTGGATTCTGGAAATTTGTCAGATTTAATTGCAAAATCTCATAAATGTTATTAATTATGATACCTTACCATGACATGATCAAAGGTGACAGCTTTTGTAGTATATAGTAAATTTTATAACAGTCTTTGGAATTTTATTTGTTTTGTTGAGAATGATGATTAAAAAAAACTAAAGAAACCATATTCCAAGAAATTTTCAGGGTAAACTGCTTAGGAATTTCTGTTATTTGCTATCAACAAATAATGGTGAATTTTTGACTCTTCTAATCCATCTCTTTTATTATAAAATACAGTTATTTAGATTAAATGATAACTAAAAAAATACAGGTTTCTTCGTCTCCATGCTACTTCCACATTCAATTTTCCTGAAATCCCAGCTAGATAGTTCCATTCCCCACCTTAGAGTCTTCAGTGGCTCCTTCTTTTTGGATATGATCAAGGTCAAGATCCTTGACAAACCATGCTGGGCTTCATCACCTAACCCCTACCTACCCCCTACACATACCACAATTCAGCTCACAGAGAGCTCTGTTTTTCAGTCAAACTCTGCTGCATCTCCTGCATTTGTCCTATTGCTCTCTCTTTCTGCTTGACATTGTTCTTTCCTCTGATGGACAGCATCCAGGATTTGTGTGTTAGAAAGGAAAGGGACACTTGTGATCACTCAAAAAGAAAGTGGGTTCCACCATGGTTCTTGGGACTGCATAGTTTTTATAAGTACTGTATTATCACTATATCTCAGTTTCCTCATAATGCTTAAGTTTTTCAGCCAGAAATAGTATATGTAAAGGGCATGATAGAAAATAGACACTCAATAAATGTTAAATATTGTTGTCTCTTGAAAATCTTATTTTCAAAGTAAAATTTTCTATAAAACCATCCCTGCTCTGCCAGACGTGTTAAATAATTTGGCCACACGTCTGTTGTCATGCTTACTCACATTATATCACAATCCATGATTCTCAAATTTATTTCCAGTCTAGATATGAGCTCTAGAATTGTATCTCCAATGACCTACTCAACATTCTGTGATATCTCATAATATATCAAACTTAAATTTCTGAAACACAATTATTCTTATCTCCCTTCTAAATATGCTCACCTCAGATGTTATCTGTCTAGTAAACAGGTTCATCATTCACTGTTGCTTAGACTCAACGACTAGTTCATCGCCAAACCCTTCCTGTTTTACCTCTCTCTTCAATTTCATCTTCATAAGCTTAGTCCAAGTCATCATTCACTCTTGACTAGACTCCTGTGCCAACCTCTTAACTCTTCCTTACTTGTCTGCTTTCTACGTCTAGTCCAAACAACCCGTCCAATCCTCATCAGATGCGAATTCATAAATGATGAAACTCATACCAATATCTGGCCATTCACTAGAGTAACATCCAAATTTCTTACTCTAGGAGGCAAGGTCAGTGTGATTGTCCTGTTTCCCTTTCTGAACTTGTATCTTGCCAAACTCTCGCTCATTTACCACAGTCCAGCCCAAACAATCTCCTTGATGTCATCTGGGTATGTGTTCAGTTCAGGTTAATATAACAATACCACAGACTGGGTGGCTTAAACAGCAAGCATTTATTTCTTACTGTTCTGGAGGCTGGGAAATCCAAGATCAAGGTGCAAGAAGATTTTGTCTCTGGTGAGAGCCCATTTCTGGCTGTGTCCTCACAGGGCTGAAGGGGCTGGGAGTTCTCTGGGGTCAATTCTATAAGGGGATTTGTCCTATTCCTGAGGGCTCCACCATCATGCTTAATCACCTCCCAAAGGCCCCACATCCTAATATCATCACATTGGGAGTCAGGATTTAACATATGCATTGGGGGAGGGGGGAGGGAACACAGCATTCAGCCTGTCAATCTCATTCCGAGCTTGGCCTTTGAATATGTCATGCCTTCTGACCAAAATATTTTCCCACAAATACACACAAAGTTTTTCCCTTACTTCTCTGTTCAAATGGAAACGACAGATCATTGCCTCTACATTATCTTATCAACACCTGAATCTATTTCATTTTTTATTCACATAAAAATGTTTTAATATCTCTAACCTTGAAATATAACCTCCTTAGGGGAATGATCTTGAAAGTTCAATTCACTGTCATATTCCCAGTGGATAGTACAAATTAGGTGCTTAAAAAGATTAACTGTCCTTTCCTCTCCAACTTAACAGAGGCAGTGTCTGCATATGGCAAAAGGCATTTAGAAACACATTTTTGCAGTATTAAAATTGGTAATGAATTGGACTTACAACAAAATGAATTATAATAATAATATAAGAAAATGTTAATAGTAGATTGCAGTCATGGAAGGACTAAAGGCTTTACTTTGCCTCTCACAAAGCTTAAAATAGGAAAAGCACAAAATCAGTCCCCTTGAATTCTGAAACCAGCCAATACTCTCACGTTGCATACAGCTTCCAGTTCTTAATGTTAAATAACAAACATCCTTTTGTTTATACAGAGCAGTCATCTCAGACTTGCTTTCCTATTGTTTGTTTTAGGTCAGACACCTTTTACTTTCCAAGTCTTAGACTAGTACTTCTTCTTATGATTGGTTCCTATAACTTTCAGTCAGGTATTAACTCTCAGTCAGGTATTTATCCACATCTGCGTTCTGCCTCTTATCATATAATTCTCCATTAAAAATTCCAGGTCATATATTAAACATTTTTAGTATGCTTGTTCTTCTTGGGCTAAAGATTTCCATCCTGATCCATGCTCAAGTACTCTCGGCAGCCACTTTTGGCAATTCAGGGACTGGTGTGAAAAACAACAGACTTATTGTTGCTTGTGTTAATATTTTTCTAGTTTAATGAAGACCCCTACAGGGAGGGTAAAGCTAGAGTGGAGAAACAGCGTATCATTGTGGTAAGAGCTTCAGTTCAGGCATAAAATGCAATGCAACTGAATTTGAATTCTAAATCTTGTTAATTACTAGCTTTGGGTATATTACTTAACTTTGCAGTTTCCTCATTGGTAAAATGTAAATACTAACAGACTGTATATTGATTATGTTATGAATTAAATGAAAAAAAAAACTATGTTGTTGATGTTATAACACCAACATTGTATCTTGATATTGTAGATTAAATGAGAAAACATACATGTGAAATGTGTAGTACAATGTTTGGAACATAGTGTACACACAACTAAAATTTGATAGTGTTATTGTTTAAATTTCCTTAAATTTGATCTTACTTAATTTTTATATTAAAATATGTTAAAGTATGTTTTTTAAAAAATCAGTGAAGATTACTTCCATTATTTCACTTGTTTAATATTACAGAAGATAATAGAATTTAAAACTTGTTAACTGATTTTAACTGATTTGTTTATTATATTACTCTATCTTAACCAACTCAGTGAGATAAGCAGGATACATATTAATATGCTTTTAAAATCAATGAGGAAAGAAAGGTTTAAAAAACTTGTATATCTGATAAAAAATATCACAGGTCAAGACTAAGACCTAAATTGTCTATATTCTGGCAGCCCAAGTTATTAGGTTCTTACAGTATATCTTAATTTTTTTTAATGTGTGACTTCTTTTGATGAATAACATTTATTAAACACTTACTCTTTTAGGCACTGTTATATAAAATTTCAATATATTCATTCATTTATTCTCTCAAAACTTAACTTACAAAGTGACTAGTTTTATTATCCTCATTTTATGAGTTGAAACTCTCTAAGGGCTAAGTAATTTGCCCAAGGTCATAGAGCCAACATGAAGAAAATACTTAAGTATATTAGTAGTGTAATAGTCCGGATGCACTATTAGGCATCCAGAAAACAATAAAATTTATAAATGTATTTTTAAGTAACTTTGAAATCTGGTTTTTAAGAGAAATGTTCAAAATGGGAACTACACATACACAGTTTTATTTTTCATTCTTTCTGCCATGTATATGACATAGATGATTTATATATTATATCACATATATATGTATATTATATATATTCCCATGGACCCTAATATTTATTTGTTCCCAATTTGTTACCCTGGGAGTTCCGACTGTTATGTACTTGGGCCTTAGAATGGTCTCATTTGTTAACTGCATGCAGCACCACAAACATTAAGGAATGCAAAATAGTCAACAATTAAATTAAAAACAAATAGTTCAAATTCTTACTGAACTTGTAGTTACGTTAAATACAAACTGTCAAGGCCAACACACCATTGACACTTGTGTCTCACTTCAGTCACATCTGGTCACCTTTTGGATGGCTTTGATGGGATACATCTGAGGTGCTGTGAGTTGCTAAGTACATGGTCAAAGGGACAAAGAAGTGGCCCTCCAAGCAGGGAGACAGATTCGAGTCTTCTATTTGTTACTTAATGAGCTATTTGACCTTTGATCTGTTGTTTGTTAAATTTATTATTTTATAACTCAGAATGTCTCTTTCCAGAAAATAGAGATCATAAAGATCCAGTGGGTAGCTGTGAGCATTAAGTAAGTTCTTCATATGAAGCACTTAAGGCATTTAAGACCTCTCAAAACGGAACTAAAATTAAAATAATACATACTTATATTTTATATACATTTAGTAACTGTCTTTTTGTCTGCTTCCTGTCAGTTCTCACAGATAATATGAGTTGGGGATGCTGACTGTCAGAGTACAGCATATTTTCATTCCTGTCAGGTTTGTACTCAGAGAACACTTTTGTGAATTGCATAATTCAAACCCAAAATCGTAAATCATTTGATTTATAGAATGGCCATAGTTCATACAGCAGCATTTCTCTTTTCTTTCTAGACAACACATGCAAGACATCTCCATAGTACTCACTCCATTCTTTGTTTTCTAATCCACTGTCTGAAGAAAGACCTGAGTCAGTGATTTTTGTTATCGGGAGATAACTCTGCAGTGGCATTTGAAATATTGTGCTCTATTGTAGTTAGTAATTGCCGCTATGTAAATGCAGATAATGCTCAGCTACTTTTAAAGACAGCCTCATATTTAAGCATACCATAGCTCTGTAAATTGGCAATTCTCAAACAGGGGCCATAATCATAAACCCACAGTTTGTACATATGATTTAAAAGAGCTTATTTTAAATAATCACTGCTTTGTTTTTGTTATAGACTGCCAAATGATTCAATGTTTTAGTTTTAGTTCTATTATTTAATTTTGATTTTCAGATCATGTTAGTGTGAGAAATAAAATTTCTGTGAGTTTATGATAAGCTGTAGAGCAAAATATTTAAAGTTGGAGTCCTACAGTTGGACAGTTTGGCTCAATGTTAGCTTAAGTATTTAAGTATATTAGTAATGTAAACAGAAAAGCCATAGTTCTATCCATATAATCTATAAACATTCATCTGAATTTTTAAGTTAAATGTAGACATTTTCAGTAAAAAGGAAAGGAAGAACATACTCCATATACAGATGAAGATTAAGCATGTTGTCGTTAGCACCTGTCTGCATGAGGTGTGAAATGCTGGTCTCGTGGGGAAAAAAATACACTTCTATCAAAGGAGACAAGGATTCCGGTCTTGATGCAGGAGACCTTTTATACAAGTTCAAGTAAAGCGTGATTTCTAATTTCCAGACACAGAAGTTGCTACTAAAGGTATAAAGAATAACCTTTGGGTATTTTTGTGCATTCTAAAAGATTGTACAATATTGATTTTTAAAAAAGCTTTGCACATTGACGAATGATTCAAATACAGGTTCTGTAATAAATGGATATTATGATATTAAAAAATAAACTCCTTGAGTCTTAGTGTTTACATCCATAAAATGGACATGATATTAACTTCCACAGAGGGTTGCTGTACAATTAAATAAAAACAAAAGTTATAAAATGTTATAAAAAGGGCCTACAAAGCAAAAAAAATTAGTATTTTTTTCTTGCTTCCTATCCTAAGGTTTGAGTTGCCTAGGTATAAAAAGGATCATGAAATGCTTCCTGGAAATTGATGAAACCTGACAGCATTCTTCATGGCTGAAGCTATACAAAATCTCTAAATGGACAAAATTACAGTTCTTGAGTTCCCTTCTTCTTTGAAAGGAAGATCACCACTCCCCACCCCCACCCCAAAGGCTATCTAGCACTTAGAGAATTTCTGCTGGGATCTAAGAAGATTTATAAACAGTTAGGTCTTACTTAATAACATGCTTCACAGATGCACCTAGGCAACCATTATATTGCTCTGTGCCATACATACAAGGCAATTTCTAAAGAAAAACAAAATACTAATAATGATAAAAAAAAAACTAACATATACCAAGTTACTGAGTGCTACCATTTTCCTAGATTATCTCATTTAATTCTTGAACCAGCCTCACCATGTTAGTATTGTTAAAGTACAATTTTCAAAATGTTAAATATATGACCCTTACACAAATATAAATTTATATGTATAAAATATTTTATTCAAGTCATTCATACTGGAATCTATAATATAGTAAGGCTGTTTCAAAATGCATTTGAGGATCTGGTCATTGATAGGCATTTTAATTAAATAATATTAGGATAAAACTGATGATTAGCTACAAAAGTGATTAATGTGGTTAATATTCTACAAGATTATAAACCATAAACTTTGAGGTTATGTTTTCCACTAGTCAGAAACAAATTTACATCTCTACCGGACAAAAATCTACAAGTAATGTGTAAGTTCACTAATTCTGAGACCTTTAATAAACAGTAAGCAGGGAATGGACAAAGCACATTTCCCAAATAATTAAGTAGTCCTCAGGTGGGTCTTTACTCCTGTATAACCACTCACCTTTTAGCTTTATTTCCAAGTTCTGAAAGCCTTTCTTAACTGTATTATTACAGCCATATTTCAAGTAGTTAAACTGAATTTTAGATAGTTTAGGTCGGTTGTTTAAGGTCCCATACCTTATTCATGTTGAAGTCAAGTTTAAAACCTAGTTTCTCTTGCTCCAAAGCCTTAACTCCTTCCTATCGTATTTATTTAATTTGCTCGGTAGAGTTAATTGCCTGTGCATTTTATTTTCCTTTATCCGTTACACGCATCCTTTCCTTTCCAGTCCCTTTATGGCTATGCTGTAACCTAACCAGCAGCTAACTGAGAGACAGAAAGTTAGTCTAGGATTCCCAAGCTGTGTTCAGTAGGATTTTACAGATACAAGTTTTTCCTTGCCTTCCTAGGTGAAAAATCTGGCCTAACCGGAAATGGCATGAGATCAAATTCTGGCTTGAGCTGACATAAAGCTGTCTACAGAATTTACTTATAAATAGTTATATTGTTTTGCTGTTTATCTGTGGTTATTTGATTAGAATAACTTAGAATAATACTGAACCTATAATTTCCAAAATAAAAAAAAAACCTATTCTCAAGATTTTAGGGAAGGATCCATCCTATAGTACAGATATTCTAAATAGGAGGAGAGAATTTCTAAGTGAACAGCTCTCTGATTTCCAGCAAGTCACATTCTTGAGGAGGTCTTCACTTGACCCTGCTGCCTGAATCCTTGAACTCCTCTCCCTTGTTCATGTCTTCTCTCTACCCCCTTCTCTCTCTCCTTCTCTCTCTCTCTTTCAAACACACACACACACACACACACGTACTGATTGCTGTCTGTCCATCTACCTATGTACCCATGCATCTGTGTATCTATCATCTATTTTCTTTCTATTCTGTGTCTCATTTATTGTAATACAATCTTTATGACAATAGAACAGTTTTGTTGTTCTTCACATCTATATACACAGGAGCAAGAGACAGATAATTGACAAACAGTAATAATTGATGGAGTTAATAAAAATGAATTAAAATAGTTTGCATGTCTAATGCATTTGTGTTTTTATAAATCTTTTAATACTTGGGTTTACAATTGCTACTGTTAGCTGAAAAGGAATAATTACTTCAGAGTTACCTGAGAAACTCCTTTCAAGTATCACAACCTTAAATTTATAGCCACTTCAATTGTGCTCTATCCATGGCTTGTTTACCAGACTGTTCACAAGACAACGTGTCCTTCCGTAAACAGAATTATTGATATGTAGTTGATGTATAATACACTGAAAATATTTAAAGTGTAAAATTTGGTAACTTTTGACATATGTATCTGCTCATGAACCAGGACCACAATCAAGATAATGAACCTATTATTGCTCCAAAATCTCCTCACACCCCTTTGTAATAGCTACTTCCTCTCCCTCCTGCTTTACACCTCTCTGCCACATACATATATCCCCAGGGACACCTGATATATAAATATAGTCAGTCTAACTTTCTTTTCAATTGTGTAACAACAGGGTATCTTTTTTCCATCCTTTTAACTTTAACCTGTTTGTATTTTACATTTAAAGTTGGTTTCTTATAACAGTGTATAATTGACTCTTGCAAATACTATACATTAAAACATACCTGCTTTTTAATTAAGCTGATGTTTGCATTTAGTGTTTTTGATACTTTTGCATGAATACACCACCTTGCTATGTAATTTCTATTTGTTCTGACTGACCATTTTTCCTTTTTGTTCTTTCTCTAATGTCTTTGGGTGTAACGTTATGAGTCCTTTATAATCTACTTTGTTGGAATTGTAGCTATAATTATTTTTGCCAATAATGGTTGCTTTAGAGTTTATTGTACATATCTTTCATGTAGCACAACCTACTCCCAGGCATATTATAGCACTTCATATGTATTATAAGAACCTTACAACAATATACATACTTCCCTTTTTCCCGTCCTGGCCCTGGAACTGTAGTTGACATACATTTTCCAATGTGAGTCTGCTGTTTCACTGTTTACTTACGTTTGAGAAATACTCTATCATTATTTCCTCAAGCATTCTTTCAATTGGCTCTTTTCACCCTTATCTTTTGAGTTCTCCAGTTGCAATCATATGAGGCCACTTAAAACTTTCCCAGAGCTCACTAATGCTCTGTTCATTTTTGTTTCCATTTTTTCTGTTTTATTTTGTATAGTTTCTTTTGCCATGTACATGTTCAAATTCATGAAATCACAAATTCACTAATGTATTCTTTAGCAATTTCTAATCTGCCGTTAATTCCATCCAGGATATTCTCAGACATTGTAGTTTTCATCTTTGGTATTCTAGTTGGGTCTTTTTTATATCCTCCTTGTCTCTGTTTAACATATACTTAGCTTCGTAAGCATGTGGAATACAGTCATAATTTTTGTTTTAAGATCTTTGTCTACTATTTCTTTAATCACTAAATATCTGTATTGGTTTCAATTGATTAATCAAATTTTCCTGTTTTTCTGTATAACTGATCATTTTTAATGGGATGACAGATATTTTAAAATTACAACCTGATGGGCACTAGACATTTTTTTATCCCCAAAACATCATTAAGCTTTAATTCCGGACCCAGTTAAGATCCTTTTGAATCTTTTCTTTAAGTTTTTTAGTAGGGTACAGAAGACTACTTAATCTGGGACTGAAATTCCCCCAATTCAGAGGCAAAATACTCCTGGGAACACTACCTAATGTCTCATGAATTATGAATTGTGAGATTTTCACTCTAACAAATGGCAAAAGGAACTAACTGTTCTTGGTGTGCTGAGCTGTAGATATTGTTCTCTCTAATCCTTTGGAAATATCAGATATACTGCTTTAAAAATTAATGTATATTTATGCTATATAATTATTGTATTGTGCAAGTTTTAGAGTTTCACTTGTGCACACCACTCTTCACTCTTTTCATACAATGAAAGAAGTCTTGGTTTAGGTCTAGAAAATGTAAACATTTAAAGATTGATAGGAAGAGTATATAATTACAATTAATGTCCCATAAAATTATTTTATACTTAAGAAGAAATTCACTAGATAGTTAAAACTGAAAGTAAGAGAAGGAATTTGAAATCTTTGTCTGATATATAGATTTCACATTAATGGAATTTTCAAGGTCACAAGTGAATATAATCAGATTTCTTTTGTTATTTTGTCTAAAAATTCACTTAATGAACGAATGATGTATCTTGTGTGTTTCTCCCTGTATGATGAAAAAGAAATTATAGCAAGACCCTCTAAATCATATAGCACTCTGCTCCGTGTGTGTGTGTGTGTGTGTGTGTGTGTGTGTGTTTAATCCTAAGGAAAATGAAGAATGAAGGCTCCAAGACATTCAAAAAGACAAGTAGTTAGAGCTTGCTGTTTAGAAACCTGACTCTTGAGATTCTCTCAACTATTTTGTCTTTGTTTCTATGCAATTTCCTTTTTTTTTTTTGTCTACATTTGCTTTCATTTCTTTGTCCTTATTTTGTAATTTTCTATAGTTTTTTAAGATTGGTCCTTTTTCAAATTGTTCTTCTTTCTGTCTACATCTTTTTCTTAATTTGCCTTCCTCTTATCCAGTCCTTGCAGATCCTCATTTGATATCTGTCTAATTGCTCTGATTTTATCATAAAAGTCAATGAACGTTGATTAGAAATAATGTACTGCATTAAACATTAGCTCCAAAAATTAGGAATCAGATTGAACGATTTTAGTGATAAAGATGAACCAACTACAGGAAGCATATTTGCCTTTATCTCTTCTTGTTTAAGCTAATGAACCCTGTGCTGAAGTACAACTTTAATTATTAGCTCTTTCAAGCATCCAAAAAATTATCAATTTTAAATAAATTAGTAAAGGAACCTTTACTTAAACCAAGCAAGCCAAGGATGGTTGATCTAATATTTATGCCCAAAAGACTTCAGCTGTGTCTTATCTGTTCCATTCCTACAGCATGGTTGTTTTGTCTGTCATAATCAGCAAGGTTTAGAAAGAGACATAGGAATGATGGACTTTTAAGCAATGTCCACTGGCAAAAATTATTTTATAGTTTGTGTGATTTTCAATGTGAACTAACCTCCTTATCTTTTTCTAGAAGAATTCATACTAGTTTGGTTGTATTTAGAAGTATTATTAAACAATATATTCAAATATTATTAATGATAATGCCTAAAAATCACATCCTCTACAATGACAAGTGATATGTCTTAGTTTGCTAAGGCTGCTATAACAAAAATACCATAAACTGGTGGCTTAAACAACAAACTTTTATTTCTCATAGTTCTGGAGGCTGGGAGGTTCATGATCAAGCTGTCAGCACATTTGGTGTCAGATGAGAGTCTTCTTCCTGGTTTGCAGATGGCTGCCTTCTTGCTGTAGCCTCATGTGACCAAGAGAAAGAGACTGTCTCTCCAGTGTCTCTTCCTATGAGGGTACTAATCCCATTCATGAGAACTTCACTCTTATGATCTAATTACTTCCCAAAGGCCCCACCTTCAAAACCATCATACTGGGATTAGAACTTCAATATATGAATTTTCAATGAACACAAACATTTAATCCATAGCAAGATGCAATTCAGTAACAATTTCCCACAGGATACTTTACACTTAAACATTTTCAATGAATATTTACTTATAAAATGAATATATGGTTTGAATAAATAAACAGAAAACAAACCCTGTATTTTAATTTATCTCTTGGAGGTACCATCCAGTAACTTACCCACAAAAGCAAATATTTTCCGTTATGATTTTGAAGAAAGGATATAGTCATCAAACATTTGGCACATTACCTAACACTATACTACGTGCTGAAAAAAATACAATGTTTCATTTTTAGTTTCCTCTCCTTTACCCTGAGAACATATAGATGAAGATAATAGGCATTTATTTCTATTCAATCTTGAGTCTTTATTACTATAGGGCCAGTGGGCATGGTGTACCTTTTCCCAAAACAGAAACTCCAAGGTGAAGGAGTGTAAGTGAGATTCAAATATGGAAGTCAGTTCAATAAAAAGTTGGGTTAATATGAAGTTTGAGAAAAAAGAGGACCTGGGGTCATGCAGGCCTTCCAGAATGCACTTATGATATTGCTCATTGAATTATGGAGGTAGGGTTAGGGTCATGGCAATCTCAATATTACAGGAGAATTTGGAAGGAAATACTCCTGTTTTGGGGACTGCTGTGGAATATGACTGAATAACATGGGAGGGCTATGAGTCCAGACTTGATCCACATGGGATAAGAGAGAATGTGTCCAGATTGCCCTCATACTCAAGGTATAAGGGTAAGTGTAAAATTCATCGAAGCTTGTTCTAAGAATGAAAGCACATTTAACAGTATCAGAGAAGAGAAATAGAGAAATGTTGTGGAATAGTCTTGCACATAAAACATATTGTCAGCATTTTGTTGTTGCATGAAATAAATCCATTTTATTTTGGGAGATATTTCTCAAAGGGATATGGAGTATAAGGGATTAACAAATGTTATCAATACTTATTCTTCTTAAGGAGAGCAGAAGGTATATATTTACTAATATAAAGACTAAAAGTAAATCCACACCAAAAATACATAATAATTTATAAACAATTAACTGCTTCCTTGAAACAACATGTTATTTTAATAATTTCCAGTCTAGATCAAAGTTTTGAGTCCTGGAAGTAATTATTCAGTTAGTCTCCTGATTTTGATAGGATCAGCAAGTTCTTTAGTTCTGAGTGACCCCTGTCTAGAGATGTCACCTACAGGACTAAATCATCATCAGAATGAAAGGAAAAAAGAAAAAGAAAGCAAGAGTAAGTAGATACAAGAAAAAATGCATATAATAAAACTATGGTCCAATATCAGCCATCGTTACTACTGGTGTCCTGAGGTAGCAACTAAATGCATTTAGCCTTGCTCTAAGGCAAAACGAATATTTGTCATTTAACATGGGCTAGCCAAACCAGGTCATGGAAATTTGGTTTTATCTTTCACTACTTTGTTTTATCAGTTTCTAGTTCTAATGGATGTAAGCTATACATATAATCACCAATATTCTTATCAGCAATGAAAGGAATGATAACTGTCCAACATTATATGTACAAAAATTTAGTCAGCTCTCAAAAAGTAACTGCAATTAAAACAGTGGGCCAAGGATGGATAATTCAATCTGTGCTATTTCACTGGGCAACTGAATTAAACTTCACAAGATTGTATCACACTGCTTACTATAGTCAGTAATTCTCAGAAAACCACATTAGCGTTAGAGTTCATGTAAATGCATGATTTTCAAAGCAGTTTAAAATTAGGAACACCGATGTGATTTCTGCAACAAATGATTTGGATTGACATTATTCTGGAAAAAATTATCCTAGGTCTTTGATGTGAAAAAGAAGAAACCAATCAAGAATTTCAAAAGTACTTTTTTAAACAATAGGCTTGGCAAATTTGTTTACTAGAACTCTTGAAGAACTGGAGTCCCGCATCTAATGAAATAAAAGATAAACAGACTCACTGCTGAGGACATTTGGACAACAAAATTCTGTCTGTGGTGGAGCTTGGCAACTCAAATTTCTACACTTACCATTTAGCTAGTTAATGAAGAGAATGGCAGACTAGCTGAGGAAGAACATCTTGGTAACACCTGAGGGAAAAATGCTGTCCCTTGATGGTTATTTCCAAACTGCCATTTGACATCTATATATTTTGTTATCAAAATAACTTAGGAATATCTTATCGCTTTACTTATTTTCCCAGCCTTGCTTTCTTACATTAAGATAGTGGGGCAATTTTTTTCTTTATTTTGATTGGGCTTTTAAAACATTAGTGTTGATCATAATACACTAATATTAATATTCTCTTGTTGTGAACATGATACAGCAGCAAACTGACAATCCAAAGTTTAAAGTTTGCTTAAGGGGGAGGGTATAGCTCAGTGGTAGAATGCAAACATACCTACCATGCATGAGGTCCTGGGTTCAATCCCCAGTACCTCCGTTAAAAAGAAATAAATAATCCTAATTACTGCCCCAAAAAACAAAATTCAAAGTTTAAGGTTAACTTGGTCAATATACTAGTCAATATACATGTGTGCAAACCTCGAAAAATTTCTAAAGTTCTATGACTATGTCCAATGCAAAGTGAAAATAAAATTTGCTATATTACATGGTGGAGGGGAATTACATGAGATTAACATTTGTACTTATACTTCCAACAACATACCATACCAGGTATTCTAAAGGTCCAGCCCACAAAAATATAATTTGAATCCAAAAAAGGTGTAACATAATTTTAATTCATTGCTACTCTCACTAGGCAGAAGGAAAAATGACAGTGTTTTATTTAATCAGCTCACCTCTTCCATCCCAGTTATTGTCTTGAACACCTTACTCCTTAAGTATCAATAATAAATATTAAATGTAGTCATGCCCTATTATATCCAATCAACAAATTTTATATCTGGTTTTCAATCTGTCATCCTTCTACCTATCTACTTGTCCATCTTAAAATCATAATATTCAAGGTGTGTAAAAAAGTGTGCTGTAAAATAACAATTTGCTATGAAGACTATTTTTTTTTCATCCTCATCATTCCCAATCACTTAAAACTTAGTAAGTTTTCTCATATACCTGTGTCCTGGTCTTTTTTATCAGCATTCATGGTTGATTTAAAGGAGAAAAAAGACAAGTTCCACATTTAATTATATCAAAACAACATTAAATCTTCAGGTTAAAATAACTTAACATAGATCCTAACTTAGTGCTTTATATTTCTTTTATGTAGACTCATAATACAAGTTTTTATGAATGTTTGCTTAATTTTATTAACTATTCCAAATACATTTTTAAACTTTGAGATAGACGTCTTATTTATTCTTTATCATTTATTATCTACCTCTAGCAATATTAATTCATTCTTAACACATGCTTATTAGGTTTAGCTTAACTTAAATTGAATAGTTAAGTGATTCCTCTACAAATAATGCACTTTAACACACTGTTGTTAAAATTTATGATTCCCATATCTACCAGTGACTCAATAGTTCTCTTTCTTTTTGTTGGCAATTTTCATAATGCCATTTACATTGTACTTTTAAGAACAAAATATCTTTTTATGTATAGGGATATTATAAGTGTTGCCAAGTTCAGTTCAAGTCACAATGTCTTGAACTTCAGGAAAGTAGCTTCACTTAATTAGCATTAACTGATCCCTTTCAGATCTTGGTGTGCTATCAGATATTGTCAAATATATAACCTAGAGCTTAGTTTTCAAGCATGAAATAAAATCACTCTTCTATATATAACAATAATTAGATGTCATATTCCTATCTAGTGTGCCTTCATGAGATAATTTATTCTTAAGAACTAGGGCATTTTATATTAGACTTAAATACAAAGGTTTTTTTATAGTCCACAATAAAATGTTTAAATATGTTTTTCAATTTCACATGGTCATTTTGTCTTCGAATTTTATTTTTCTAAACATCTATTTTAGCTGTCTAACTGTAGGTTTTCTAGAAAAGGTAACTTGAAGAAAATGAAAAAGAGTTATAATTGCCATTAAATAGCCACTTTAGGTTTAGTAAATTCTGTCATGATTTGTATTATATGTGTTGTGTTTATCAGCTGTGTATTAATAATAACGCATGGGATAAGAATTTAAAAGGTCATTAATGAATAAAACAATGGGACAACAAGATTTTTTTTAAGTAATTCAGATGTTAAAATTTTAACTAAAAATAGTTTTTACATTAGTATTTGGAGAAAATGGAATAAATATCAATTCACAAGAAAAGGAAAAGGAAATTTACAACTGTTAGAGAAGGGTTGCTCAACCTTTAAGGAAAAAATGGATGATTATGGGCATCAAATCAATATGGCCTTTAGATTTTATTAGCACATTTAAAATAATGTTGTACAGGATTTTTATGCCAATATAAACAATAAATGTATAAAAAAATTTATAACTGCTTAAATCTAAATAAGTTGGTTGACTAAAGTTCTTTGTCACAGGATAAGAGATCAATAAATATGTGTTTAAAAGAATGAATTAAAAATGATAGGACTAGAAGGGCTCCCATGACTCTTTATTTCTCTGATTCAGTGCTGGGGTATGTGAAATTCTGCCTTACTATGTAGATCAGCTGATGACCTTGATTTGTCCTTAATCAGTAAAGCTTAATTCAGAGCCATGAAAAGAATGAGCTTCTTCAGGTAACATAAATAATACTTGTATTAGCTTACTGGGTAATCTCAATTACTACATGTTTATACAAATATTATTCTCAGTTATCTCAGTCAAGCTCATTATATTCTTTCTTTTTGATCAACTTGAACCTTGAACCAATCTCTTCTACAAGATGGCCTAAATTACCACTTGGATTATTTAACTGTTCTAGAAATCTGCATGAATTATAAGGGTGTAACTATATGGCTATGTATAGTTGGAGATACTCTGAGTTAGGTTATTACCAATAGAATATGATAAGTCAATATAATCAGGAAACAAAATCAATAAGGTACTAGGAGAAAAAGAAAAGATAATGAGGCAGAAGCTATAGAATGTTTACATTCTTGCAACTATAGAAAATGAGGTTAAACAAGAACATAGCTGGTGTCTGACCAGGTAGAGCAGAGTCTAGCTACATTTAAACCACATAGCCAACACTCTCAGTTTCTCTTGTTAATATTTTTCCCCACAGATATGAGAACACATTGAAAATAGTGTCACTTAAATAAAAAAAAAATTCACTGGGGGCAGAATCGTAGGGGTTTTGTAGCTTTAACTTTGAGAAAAAATAGTGTTGAAATTTTGGAGGAGTTTGAGTAGAAGACCAAGAATGAGATTACACGATGTTGAATGTCACTTTCTACCTCATTCATAAGCTTCTAGCCACTCTAGCCTCCTTGCACTCATCTTAGAACTCTATACTCTTGGTTTGATTATCTCTATGCTGTTCCTTACAGATTTCTATGACTTTCTTTACATTTGTTAGTCCAAATATCTGAACTTCCTCTGTAAAGCTGTTTCTGATGACACCATCTAAATAAATACAGAGTCACTTTCCAAACTCCTGTCCTGCTTAAGTTTTCTTCATAGAACTTATCACTCTGTTTATCTCTGTATCTAAGTTATCTTTCTATCCCTAGTCCACTAGATTCATGATCCATTAGGACAGAGATTTTGTCTTGTTTGTTCACTTATAAACCTAGTTCTTAGAACAGTCCCTACACATAGAGGGTTCTTGCTAATTATTTGTTTAATGAATGGATGAATATGTTAGAAAAGACAAATATATATGTTTAATGACTACTGAATCCAGTTCAATGCAGGTGTCTAATAATAATTTGTTAAATGCCATGATAAATGACCTTACAACATTGACTTAATAGCCACAATCTCACCTCCAGTTTCCCAGTCATAAAGGAATTTCAACAGTATCATGCAAAGGAATTTCTGTTGACTCAAAGTCTCCATCAAATATAGGAAAAAAGAATTATATGTCTATAACTAAGGAAATTTTAGATTTAAGTGGATTAGCAGAAAACAGGATGAAGTAAAGATTTTTCAGTATTTTAAAAGCAAGATATCACTCTTTTGAACTTAAGCATAGAGATTCAAGATAGAGAATTTTTGAGAATAATGACAAATAAACAGTACTGGTGTATTATACCATAGAAATGTTAATTTGGGAATTGATATCTAGTAAAAGTTACCAAACTCATTTTTAAATGAGAAGTCTTTTAAATATATAAACAAGATAGTGGAAATACCAAATGTAGTTTTGATTTTAAGAATAATGCACATTGTTTTTACATGACTGATTTATTATTTATTCTTAATTAGCATACAGACCTGTAATAGTAATAGGTATCATTAATCATGTTTTAGAATGCTTATGTTGACACTTTATTTCATTATAACTATAAAATCCACATACATATTTAAACAGAACAACTTCTACTCTTGGGTAGAATCGTATTTCTAAAATTAAGCCTAAATGAAATAGTACAAGTGGTGTAAGGTAAAATTTATGTTCATTTGTTATTTTCTTTGTGGTACTTTGTAATGTATGAAAATAGTTTTGCACTGTGAATTTGATGTCAAATTACCTGGTGTGATTGACACCAAAACCTTTCACATTTGCTTTCTCCAAGACTAATTCCCTGTAAGAAACAATTTCAGTAATTTGTTGACATTAAGTTCAGCTCAGCAAATGTTCTAATAAGGAAAGAATTTTAAATGTAATGGCTAAGTATACTGAAAATGCAGTTGTACAGGGTGGAAATACACAAACTATGCTCACAAAAAAAGATTGAATATTGAGTTCTGGCATATTACTGAATTATACTATAATCTAGAGATTGTATTAATTCCTATATGAATTAGTTATGCCTTTACCTTTGAGATAATAATGATTAATCTTCTTTTCATCTACTACTCCCATAGCACAAAATGTTACCATCTCCCTATTATAGTAATTGTCATTATCTCTTTTACACAAGGAAAAATAAAAGCTTTAATGCATTCTTGATCTCTCCTTTTACACCAGTCACACCTCTAAACACACACACACACACATTCTCATGGTGATAAAATGATACTAATAATATTTCCTAAGAAATTCCCAGTTTGTTCCACTTCTTTTCAGTTTCTAGCATAAAGCTGATAAAAAAAACACTTACAGATAAACTTAAAAGTAACATGAGAAAAATATACATTTTATATCACGGTGCAATAAAAAGAACATCAGTTGATTTCTCCTAGGAAAGGAAATAGGGCCAGAAGCCAAAGGAACATATTTTTTAAACGTTGATGTAGATTTTTAAAATGGCAAACGAATTCTATATCCAGTGATGTTTTAAAAATATGGAATAAAGACATGTTTAGATAAGAAAAAACCTGAGAAATTATTGCCAGAAAAATTAAACTACATGAAATAATAAAGAAAGCACTTCAAGTTAATGGAAATTGATAACAAAAAAAGAAACCTGAATTTACAGAAAGTAATGAAGAGCACCAGAAAGAGTAAAGAAGTGGGTCAATATAAAAGATTTTTTAAATAATAATTAACTTTGCTAAAATAATGTTGCTTCTTTTCTGCTAAAATAATAATAATATATTTTGTGAGGTCTATAATCTATGTTTAAGTAAAATATATACCAACAAGAACACACATGCCAAAAGAAAGTGTAATTAATGCTGAAATGCTCAGACATGGTTTTATTAAAGTAACACAATATTTAAGCATAAACAGGAATACTCTAAAGATGCACTTGTTGTATCTAGAAAAATCACAAACACAGAAAAGTGCAGAATTATATAACCTGCAAAACTCAAACTATTAGTTAAACCAAAAGAAACCAGGAAAGGAGAAAACAGTGGGAAAAAAGAAGGAAAGAAGAGACAAATTGAAAACAAATGAATGACAAATACCATTAAACTTGATTTTTTAAAAAGTCACAATTGCATACTGCTTGTAAAAATAACTCTTCAAACATAAAGACATATAGATTAAAAGCAAAACTATGAAAAACAAATATACCATACAGACAATGAACATAGGATAGTTGGTGTGACTATTAAAATGTGCGAAGTGTATTTCCATAACAATAGTATCACCAGAGATAAAGAGGTATAATTGGTTATGGGGGCCAATTAATAAAAAGAAATCTTTAAAAAATGTATCCAAATCAGAATAGATCTTCAAAATAAATGGAGCAAAAATTGATAGAATTAAGAGAAACAGACAAACCCAAGATCGTATTTAAAATTTTAACAACTCTCTCCCAGGAATTGATAGAAAAATTAGAATAAAAAAGTTTACTATATATAGTATATATTTTACATATATGTAAATTGTATATATATATATTTGAATGACAACACCAGCCAGATTTACTTAAATAATATTTATAGAACACTAAAACCAACAATAGCAAAATATACATTATTTTAAAGCCACATAGTATGTTCACCAAGATAAGTTTCAAAAGATTGTAATCGTATAGAATTAGGTTTCTGTCAAGTAATCAAGAAGTCCCAAGAAGCAGTGACTACTGCAACTACTAACTTGGTTTGCCATACTTCCACAAATTTGATCCATAAGGAGATAATGGAACCATATAGACCTCAAAGGACTCTCATCACCCACCAGGCAGGAGGAGAATCATGTTTGCGCTTGTATTCTTTGCCCCCCAAATCCTGATGGACAGCGCACAGCAGGTCCAGGTATAACTGATCACAAAGGTGTATATCATGGCTGAAAACCACTGAGCTTAGACAGCTCTCAGTCTTATAAAAGGATTGTCCATCCTCCCTCAAGAAAGTGACATTGTCTTTACTATTCTTGTCAAGAAACAAATCTACCTTCTGACCTTGAGGGAAACACTATCTCTACCTTTCAAAAGTATCTTCTGTGAAAACATCTTTGAAAAGAAAACCTGACATAAGACGTGTAGAAATGCCATGAAGATTTGCTTTCCAACAAGCATAACTGTATCAAATTGGAATCCAATAGCTAGATAAGTATTAAGATAGCTAGAAAATACTCAGATATTTGGGTAGCAATTGTGCATGGGCCTTTCATGTTGCAGATGATTGAGCAATTTGTGTCATCCATGAATTCTGCATGCACCTACGTGCATTGTCCGTGTGACCTGGTCCATCACCTTGGTGACCCTGGCCAGCTTGACAGACTGCACATGGCTCATGTTCATGATGGTGTCATGATGACAGTTGGGCAGAGAGTTGAATTATAATTTTAAAAAGTATCAATAGGTATGGGTAGTAATTTTAAAAGTCCTTAGAATAAAACATAGAGCTTTATAAACTTAATAAGAGAATGATATAAGCCAATGATAAAATCTTCTAACTAAGAACCTAAGTAATAAACAAATTAAGTTCTTCTATTCATTTAATGAGAAGAAAAAATGTAGTAAAGATAAGATCATATATCAATAAAGAGAAACACAAATAGAGAAAAACAGGAAAGCCAAACATCAATTTTTGATAAACTCCTAGCAAGACTGATCATACAAAATAAAAAATCAAATTAAAAAATAAAAAACTATTACAGATATTAAAATGATAATAGAAGAATAGATATAACTTTATGCTAAATATTATCATTTTTAAATTATAAATTCCTTGTCAAGAACAAATTGCAAAAACTGATATGAAAAAATAAAAAACAATTCTGTATTTTAAAAAGGATAAAAATTTTTCTCAAAAGTCTTTCCATGATGAGAATTCCATACCCAGTTGATATTACAGATTAAATCTATCAAACATTTTTTTAAAAAGTATCTAAGTCACCTGATATTGACCAAGACACAAAGACAATTTAATGAAGAAAGGATTTTTTTCAACAAATGGTTTTTGAGCTTCTAAACACACAGACATGGGTAGGGAAATAACTCAGTGGTAGAGCGCATGCTTAACATGCATGAGGTTCTGGGTTCAATCCACAGTACCTCCATTAAAAAAAAAGAGAGAGACAGAGATCATTCAGAGAAATAATTTGCATTAGCAATGGACAAAAAAAAATGATTATGCCATATTAAATACACAAACCTCACAGACTTCATGCCTTTCACAAAAACTAACTCAAAATAAATCATAGACTTAACACCATGTGCCATTTGAATAAGGTGGAAGAAAATCTGTAGTATCTCAGTTTTTGAGTAAGTTTCCAATGTTTTAAATAAAAAGTACATAATAGTATTAGTAAGAATTGATTAAAAAGGCAAACTCACTCAATTGTTACCCAACACCAAATTTTACTCATTATTAGCAAAAGATGAAAGCAGAAAGTGCCATCTCTTAGAAGACATCCAAGCAATAAAATATAGCTTCTAAAAAAAAAAAAGAAATGTATCTTTTTCTGCATTACTACATGTTTTGTTTCCAGAATATGGAAGAGTGCTATGTGTTCATCACATTAGCTAAGAGGAAGTCATTTGATTTGGAGCTTTAGTTTTTATACTTCAGTAGGCACGCAGGTAGAGAGTCTGTGTGTGTAACTCTATTCTCCGGCTAGCTGCATCCCATTAATCCAAGTTAATTTACCATAAGCAGTTTAAATAGAACAATCTAAGAGATCTGCTAAAACATTCTTAGGTAAGGACTTCTAGGTCATCTACTTGTTAACCGTTGTTCGACAGAATTCTGCTAAAGCCAGCTTCAAGTATTTCCTCTCTGTGGATATTGCATATAGTTCCTTACTACATTAGTGGTTTCACCAGGTGCACAAAGAACGGATTGCCATTTGCTCTCTCTGTATGTGGATTGAGCATGCCCACACTTGTCATTTTATGAACCAAGTTGGTTAATTTTAGAGGTCTGAATAAAGCACTTTCATTATCACCCCAATCTCTTTCTAAGCCAGCAACTGGTCTTTATGGTAGGCATATACTTGATTATTCTTCTATTTCTATAGGGACTTCCTTAACTGAATATTCTACATGAGTATTTTTTAAAAATTAACCAATCATCTAAGACCCATTTGCCTGAACATACTATGAGGTCATTGATTCTGCCTAATGGTGTGTCAACATCTGACTATGCTCCCTAGGCAGGAGGGTAATTCCTAAGTACACTCATGACTTCTAACTCTGCCCATTGTGTAGATTTACTCTCATTTTTTTTCCCACCAGTTTTATCTTCTACATATTCATTACAATTCACAATTTTCACTTTAGGAATGAGTACTGGTGAGCCAAGTAGCAAGTTTTGGCTTGACTGGGAGAAATGTATAGGGTTCAGAGTACACAAATAGCGAAGGGGGTGGGCTGACCCTTGGAGTGCTCCATGCTTGACCACACAAACAGTGAGGCAGCCTGTGCACATATGTGATGAACTGCTCCTGAAATTCCCCTGTGAAATACTCTTGAATATGCCATTTCCAATTTATCAGTAAGCTCTACTGAACTAATCTGTCTCTATTCAACCCTTTTTCAGCATTACCCAGAATAATTTTACGTCTTTCCTTGATTGCAGCCTATTTCCACACTCAATAACAAGCTAGTAATTTCCTTTTAGAGGGTATATATCAAGGTGCTGCATTAAGCACTTTTGAGTCTAAAACTCTAGTAGTCTTCATTAAATTACAGTATTTGATTGTCTTAGACTAAAGGCTTGTGGTCTAAATTCAAACACTTTTAAAATAATTTGAGCAAATAGGTTGTAATGTTGAGTGACTCAGCCTGAGCCACAATCTTCTGGAAATCATTTACAATTTCTTCTCAGGACTTTATTAATTTCATATTTCTCTTTTTTTTTAATAGAACCCAGTAGTATTCCTATATGAGAATACAGTTCATCAATACCTGTACAGTCTTACCAGTCTCTGAGCTTTCTGTTTAGTTGCAGGATCAGAAAAAGACAGCACTTTATTTCTCACCGTTTGAGGGATGATTAGGAAAAAATAAGATACTTTATAATTGGAAGGAGAATGATAATTAAAAGAGAAGTTTGAGAAATGCTGGTCTAGGTTTTTTTGGTTTTGTTTTCCTTCACCTTTCATCATTGAATAAACTTGGTCCCTTTCTCGCAAAATAATTGAATGCACATATATGGTTATATTTCTGGTCTTTTTTTCTTCTTTTCCATTGCTGTATTTCTATAATTGTGTCAATACAAACAGCAACTTGAAAGCATGAAGTTTAAGTCTTCCAACTTTGTTCTTTTTCAGAATAATTTAGCTGTTCTAGGACCTTTAAATTTCTACACACATACTAGAATATGCTTGTCATTTTTTATTACTAAAAACTGTGGGATATTGTTTAGAAGACTCCTCAGTCTTTGATACCTACTGAAATATTGCTCTTAGAAGTAGGTCAAGAAAAGATAATATTCAGAAGGCAGTAACTGATTGGCTTAACTCTCTTACCATGCTTGATATTAACTGATGAGAAGAAAGATCTGTACAAACCAAAATAAAGATGGCATTAAGGAGAAATGGAAAAGACTAATTCTCCTGTTCCCTTTCAGTTCTCATTCCCATTACATAAATCACTTTCTTCTACAGAAATGTTATAAATTAATGGGTAAAAGTGGAAGAATGTGACTTAAGGGAAATGTTTTTCCTTTTGGAAATCAGAAGATAAGAAAAAATTTTCTATTTCTTAATATTTCAAATATTTTCTGATAGTTTTGCTTCATGGCGATTTTTTTTTAGACCTTTATTGTGGTATGGTTTCTGTATAGTAAACTACACAGATTTCAGGTGCACAATCTGATGAATTTTGATAGATGTATACATCCATGAAACCACAATCAAGATAGCTAACATTTCTGTCACTCCCCCAGAAGCACAATGTTTGAGTTCCCAAATTACCCCTTCCTAACCTCTGGTAACCCTAAGTTTGTTTTCTGTGTCTGTGAGTCTCTTTCTGTTTGTAGACAAGTTCATTTGTCTCCCTTTTTTAGACTCCACATGTAAGCAATATCATGTTGTTGTTGATATGGATAATTTATTTTTCTAGTTAACTTAAAAGTTATTCTGCAATAATCACAGTACAAATGACACATGTAGGATAGTGTTGAAGTAGACAGGACTCATTCTTAACATAGTAGTGAGATCATAGCACTCAAGTCAATTTTCTCTTGTGAGCTCAGTTGGCGAGTTAGAAGGTTTAAAAGAGTTATATGCAGAACCTTGATATTCTAAGAAATTGCTTTAATTATTTAATTAATTATTTTAAGATGTAGAGATCTACACAGGATCTTATATTAAACAGCACTTCTGTTCAATAGAATTTTTTGCATTGATGGAAACATTACATAATTTGTACTCTCTAGTACAATGATGACTAGACATATTAAGCTATTGAACACTTAAAACATAGCCTGTGTGACTGAATTTTAAAATTTATTTAATTTCAATTAATTTAATATTACATTTAAATAGACACAGATGGCTTTTGGCTATTATATGTTTTCATTTTTGGTGACAATATATACTATTTCATTATTTGTCTAAGTATGATCATGACCACAGTTATCTCAGGAAAGCATATTGGCTTTTCTGTGTTATTTCATATTATTTTAAATTTCATTTTGCTTCCTATAGGTATCCCACCAATCAGTGCTGGTCAGAGATCTTTTCCTTTTATATTAAAATCTACTGAATTAATATATGGAAAAGATTTTGTACAACAGTCACATAAAAATACAATTCCAAACTATTTAATGTTGTATTTTATTTTCTTCAAAATAAGTATAGTTTGATCATTATATAAAATGTTGTTATGGCTATGGAGAAGGACCAGAAAAGAACAGACTCCAAATGAAAACCATTTTTCTTGTTGGAATGATAAAACTCAAACTAGTTTTTCTTGTTTTATAAATTTTTTTTCATATTATTTCAAGGTTGTTTGTCCAAATATTTTCACAAAGCAGCCTCTCAAACTTTTAGAATTCATTGAACATCAAGATGATGGGCAAAACATGGTTTATTATGTATAGGCTTAAAAATTATTTCATCGTGTCTGTGTAGAGAAGGCCATGACTCATGTTTAATAGGATAGAAAGTGCACAGAACAACAGTTAAAGCGATCTGATAGGGTAAGTATAAAATACTTTCTGGGAGAATAATGATAATATTCCAACACAAGTAAAACTTGCAAAGGTTACAAGACATTTTACATGTCACAAAAAGTAATTCGTAGCATAAAAGCCAAATAGGAAAGCAAAAATTGGAGGTTGTGTTCTATGTATCATATGCCGAACAGTAAAGTGAAATAGCAGGGAAATAAATGAATCAGAACATATAACTAATGCAAGCATAGGTAAATTAATCAAAAATATTTAGGGAATAATATAGATACATGAAATCCATTGAATAGTGTTAGTTAAGTAAATAAAGAGTCAAAGATATTTAAAGCACATTACTGATGGCAACAAGCCTTGTTATTTAATACTGTGTATAACATTTATACTTTAATGATAAATGAGTCCTCATGAGTTTATATAGGTAAATTTTTAAATTTAAATTGGAGAACAAACTTACTGCTTGTCTTTTTACTTATACTCCAGGGAAAATATACATATTTAGTCTCATAAATCAATGAAGCACCGTATTCCCAAGAAAAATTATATGACTTGCTAGTGCTTCAAAGACCAGTGAAATAAATGGTACTGGCGAAATAGAATAGTACTATAAGTTTCAAAATAAATGAGATTTAAGATCATATTGAGATATCAAGATTTGAGGAACTTTTTTGATTTAGATTTTGAAACAATTTATTATCCACAACCACACAGAATCCATGGACGTATAGGCATACCTCTGAGGTATTGAAGGCTCACTTCCAGATCATGTCAATAAAGCAAATCTCACAATAAAGTGAGTTGCATGAATTTTTTGGTTTCCCAGTACATAAAAAGGTGTGTTTACAGTATACTGTAGTCTCTTAAGTGTGTAATAGTATTATGTCTAAAAATGACAATGAGCATACCTAAAAGATACATTATTGCTAAAAAAAAATATTGCTAACCATCATCTGAGCCATCAGCAAGTTGTAGTAGTAACATCAAAGATCACTGATCACAGATCACTGTAACAAACATAATAGTGAAAAAGTTTGAAATATTTCGAGAATACAAAAATATGACACAGAGACACAATGTTAGCAAACACTGTTAGAAAAACCAGTGCCTATAGACTTGTCGGATGCAGAGTTGCTACAAACCTTCAATTTGTAAGAAATGCAGTATCTGTGAAGCTCAATAAAGCAAGGTATGCCTGTATGAGATATTGGCTTGTGATTTAGAGACCAGATTCTGATTTCTAACACTAATTAGTTTTGCTTTGCCGCTAATTATCTTTGTGATCTAGGGCAAATTATTGAACTTCTCTGGGTTATGGTTTCCTTATCAATAAAATATGAGAGTTGAAGTGAAATGTTGCAAAATGAAATATATTGGCTCAGGATAAGGATCTAGGTTTTATGCTTATTAGCTATATAGTCTTGAGTAAATTATTATTATCTCTGTATTTTTTTTTCTTGAATTAGAAAACAATTTGATGAGGACTAAGGCCATTTCAAACTTTTTTCTAAATTCTAAGACTCTAGTATTAGTCAGGACATGAAGGCATAAAAACGGGCCAAGGTCACACAGTAAAGCAAAGGTAAATATAACAATAAATAAGCAAGGCAAATGGAAATTTTTTTTATTATTTTAACGTTCAGATATATTAAGATATTCAGAGTCAGACAACTATGTATTCAATCATTCAATGTTTCTATCATTTATACTTTCATTAATATTTTCTTAGAGGTTTCATTTAACATGCATTCTTACAAATTCCCATGTGTTATGCACTGAGTTATGCCCTAGAGTGGCACAACTACATAAGTCATCACGCATGCTTTGGAAAACATGTTAGTATAGTAAGAGAGCTAGGCATATTAATGAGTATTAGGATCCAGATATGAAAATAGTGTTTCAATACACAAAGTAGCACTGCCTTATTGGAGTTTGGAAGATTTGACAAAAACGTTCACAGAGGAGAAAGAATTTGAGTTGGATATTGAAGGATGATTTCTATATTTGGAATTTTTGTGTCCCTCAAATTCATATGTTGAAAACCTAATGTACTGTGTGATAATATTAGGAGGTGATGCCTTTGGGATGTGATTGAGTCATGAGGACAGAGCTCTCATTAATGGATCCCTTTTAAAGAGGTCCAGAGATTCGTGGCCGCCTACCCTGTGAGGACATAGCAAGGAGCCAGCAGTTTGCAACCTGGAAGAGGACCTTCACCAGAACCCAACCATACTGGTGCCCTGATCTTGGACTTCCCACCCCTAGAACTGGGAGAAATAAGCTTCTATTGTTTATAAGGCATCCAGTCTGTAGTGTTTTGTTACAACAGCCCGAACAGACTAAACCAATGTTGTTCCATGTAATATTGCTGCATAATAAGGCACCTCAATACTGTGCCTTGAAACAACAATTAACAATTATCAATGAAAACAATAATCAACAATTGGGATCTTGAACTTGCAATTTGGGAAGCACTCAGCAGGCAAGTCTTATCTCTGCTGCATATGGCCTGAGTTGGGGTGGCTTGACTGGGAACTGGGAGAGTCACCTTGAAAATGCTTCCCTCACATTGTTTGCAAGCTGTTCTTGCCTACCAGCATCACAGGGGTGGGGACACAAGAATGAGCATCTTGAGACAGGCAGGTAGATGATGTTGCCCTTTATGACATGACCTTGGAAGTTACATAATATACTTAAGTTGTAGGTACAGGCTTGCCCAGATGCCAGTGGAAGCAATATATCCACCAATAGATAAAAGGAGCATAACATCTCATTGTAAGAATAGCCTGTGGAATGAGACAAGTAGTTTGTGGTCATCCTGGACAGTAAGACCAGCCACAGAGGATTGGCTGGGGGGTTTTGTTTGTTTTGCTTTTTTCAGATAGAGAAGATAGGTAAGAAATTTCAAGGAACTAGATCAGCATGAACAAAACAAAGAACAGAAGAATATTTGGGAAACGAATTATCAACAAATATTTCCAATGTTTTCAATTATTTCTTGTACATAATCACATTATTATTTTCTAATAATGCTTCATATAGCAAATATAAGCATAAAAGAAAATAAGCAAGTATCATAAAAATTTTTTATTCTTTGATAACCTCACCTCCTTAGGCAGTAAGTTATGCCTATTGAAATTTATTTTATTTTACAGTCTAATTTTATTAAGGGGAAAGTGTAATTTTGATGAAAACCCTAAAGGAAAAATTAAAGAATATAAAACAACTCCATTTAGTAAAGAGCAATAAGTAATTTGATTCCAGCAGAGATTTACTATAGAATAGAAAACAAAATATTTAACAAAAAGGAACATTTCAAAGTTTGAGGAAGTAATTGGTCTTAGAAAGGAAGCAGAAGTGATACTGGCCTTCTTAAGTTCATGTAGAAAGTACATGTATCTCTAGAATACATGGTATTATTTGAAGCTGCACATATTACGCAGATAATCAATATGTGGAAGAGATATTTTGATCTTATTGTTGACCATCATTATCCAACTAAAGTTTTCAAAAGCATGTAGACAACAATGTCAAGAGTCATCCCATTAATAGTATTTTTATTATTTAGGACATCTTTCATTATTTAGGACATGATAAAAATGTTGGAAAGAAATAAAAGGTTAAATTAGTGGTTTGGCTTCACTTCCTTTGGAATTTATTTTTATCTCTCCTACTAATTTCTGTTTCCTTATTTTGACCTTTTTAGAAAAAGATTTGGAATGTTATAAATGACTGAAATATATTAGTGTAAGTTTAATTTTATTTAGCAATGATTTTATATGGCCAACCTGTCAAAGGAACAGTGTTTTTTTTCCGTGCATGGTATGCATTTTAACTGCAGTACCACTAACACCCACATACACACAGGTAACACACAACACTTTGCTTCAGTAGCAGGGCTTTGGTTTGGGTCCTCTAAGAAACAGATGCCAAGATGGGATTGGATTGCAAGACATTTATTGTAGGAAACTTCTGTGGAGAACAAAGGTTAGAGAGAAGGAGTGGGAAGGATAGCTTTCAGACTCTAATGCAGGTATGACATCTCTAATTGGAGAGGCTGCAGGAATGAGAATTGGGTAGAAAGATTCTCATACTTCAGCACAAATTCTGAAAATTGTAGCTAAACTAATGCAGGGACCAGAACCAAAGTTACCCATTATTCAAGTTTCATGGTCCATTTGAATGAACTGCCACTACTAAGGTGGCTGTGCTAAACTACTGGCTGGGAATACCCCACGGAGTATGCAGGCTTAGGGTGACTGTCATGGATTTAGAGGGACAGGAGCTGCCAGGCATCTGTGCTCCATAGCAGGCATCTGAGCACTGCAAGTTCATGGCTGCCACAGGAAGACATAATAAATAGGTTAAAATGTAAAAGTGACACCAAAAGAGAAAGTCCACTCAAAATAGCATTATGACTCTGTAGGTTTCCCATCTCAAATACAGTCAGCTGAGTTTTTTTGTACTATGCCCTAGTATGGGCAGCAAAATATCTGAAAATGAAAAGTCAAATTATGGAAGGAAAGCAGCAGAAAATAGTCAAATGTAGTTATTCATAATGACTGAGTTCCTGAAATATTACTGAATTCTAATCAAATTTCTAGCAGTTAATGCACACAAGGAAGATGCTCAGTGTTAGGTGTGAGATGAGAATTTAGTGTCATGAATCACTGATACAAGTGTAAAAACTTAAAGCTGTGAAACTCATAGAAGATAACTTAGTATAGTCTCTTGATATCACCATTGGTAAATATTTGTTTTATAAAAAGCAAACATTATTTAAAAATGAAAGCAAATCCTGATAAATTGCCTTCATGAAATTAAAAACATTTTTTCAGCAAAAGACATTTTGAGAAAAAAAAGTATAAGCCACAGAATGGGAAAATTTATTTGCAAATGGTATACCTGATAAGAAATATATATACAGTATGTGAATGATTCTTGAAACTTAATAATAATACAAATAAAACTTAATAATTGGCAAAATTTTGAACAGATAATTTGAAGGAGAATATAAATAAACAGCCAATAATCACATCAGAAATGCTCAACATCATTAGCTATCAAACAAATGAAAATTAAAATGACAATTAAATACCAGAAAACAACCATTAAAATAACAAAGCTGTAGAAAAACAAACTCCAATACACCACTGTTGAATATGCAAAACAATACAACTATTTTGGGAAAAGATTTGGCACATTCTTATAAAATTAAAAATTTACCTAAAATCCAAGCCAATTATTCCACTCCTCTTATTTAGCCAAAATAACTGAAAGCATACATCCACCAAAAAATTTGAACATGAAAGTATAACATACCTTTTTTTAGGAAAACAAATTCTGAAGACAATTTAATTATCCAATAATGATGAAAAGATTAAAAACTTGTAATATATCCATATAGTGAATTACTATTTAGTAATTTAAAAAGAACAAAGCAATAACACAACAAACTGTTGGTCTATGCAACAGCATTGGTTAATCTAAAATTATTATATGGAGTAAAATATTTCAGAAACAAAGACTATATAACACATAATTCCATTTTTTTAGAATTCAAAAAATGCAAACTAATATGCAGTAGTAAAAATCAGATACGTATTTGTCTGGAGCCAACAAGGGGAGGGAGAGAAGGGAGTATAAAGAGGCATGAAGGCGCTGGGGGAAGTGATGGAAACATTCCATACCTTGATTGTAGCTGTGATTTTGTGATTTTGACATATTAGATCAAAACTTATCAGAGTCTAAACTTTCAAATGCATCAAGTTTATTTTAAAGAAATTATCACTAAATAAAGCATATTTTAAAATACCTGCTCTGATGCCCAGTGATTGGGTAAAAAATGTGATAATGCAATTTATATTAACTTAATCAACTTAATTCCGGTATTATACACAGAATGTTCATCGGCCACATGCACCAAAGCAAATACTCAGCAAATTCATCAAAAACAGGGAAATTACATAAAAAAATTAACGAAGAGCCTACTGTCCTCTCTCTATCACTTTCAAGACATATTTTTCTATATACTTAACCTAGGGTAGCCATTGAGCAGAGTGAAAATGAGTAAATGCTTCAAAGGAATACACAACCAGGATTTTAGTTTAAAATTGTGATTTGTATTTAACATTAATCTCATCATCTCAACTCCTTTTATCAGTTCTCTTGCCATTAGAACCAAACTGTTCTCAGATTTCTTAGGCTCAAAGATTTGAGTCATCTTTCAATTTTTATTTCTTGTACATTCTATATTCTACCTCATAAAACTGTTATTATTTCAAAAATATTTCTCTACATTCTAATTTTAAAATATTTATTACATAGACAGCTATAGGAACCTCTTAGTGTTCTTCCAGCTTGTTCTCTGCATTCAGTTTATCCTGCATATTGTCCTAGAAGACCACTTTAATAGAGCTTGTCATCACCAGTAATGACAACCTAGTATGGCAACATCAACTTTGAATCACTCTGCCTCCCTCATGCACTGAATATTTCTGTGCACTTGTTCAGTTCTTGACAGTTTACTTACTTAAATTTACTTCAGCAAGTATAGCACTGAGGCAAGTTTTGGCATGAGCTATGAAAATGTAACATACTAGTGAATGAGAAAGCACATATATGTACTTTATGTATATGTATACATATATATATTTACGGTAATAAATGAGGTACAAATGGGAAATTAGAAATACCAACTCAAATCTTGATTCGTTGTTGCTTCAAATCTGCTCTGAGGGCCATTTTTTTTCCCTATTGCTTTGAGAATCTACAATTTTTTTTTGCCTCTCACATAGTAAAAGTCCTATGATCATTGTGATTGCTAAGAACAGTCTCATTTCTTTAATTAAATTGTTTGCTGCACCATCTTCATGACATAATTCTACGTACTGATCTAGTATATAGCTTTCTTTGTCCCCCTGCCTTGGCCTGCTTTAGGCTGAAAAACCAGTTGTGATAGATGCCCACGTGGACAACTTCTTTATTTTCCTAGCAGGTGCATGCTTCTCCTTTACTGTAACATCAGAATCTGTTTCTGGCTCCTCTGGGGTGGGGAGAAGAGAAGGTAAAAGATAGGAAAGAACTTAATTGCTATGCAGTTTAGCAATCTGTATGTAGCGCAGCATGGTCGCCTTCTGGGTAAGGCAGACTCTCAACATTAATTCTTTTCCCTTTAGAGTAATTCATGGATTCTTCTGAGTGAGCCCCTCTTTCTGCTCTAGAAGTAGCTTTTATGATCTAGGTAATTCTGCCCTTGAGCTGACTTATTTAAACAACCCCCTCAGCCTTTACAACTGATAGTGGATTGCCAATCACCTCCTGATGGGAAGCCCTTCTGGACAGGTTGCTTTTCTAAAAAGAAAATGAACTTCAGAAAGCTGCATCCTCACCCAATTTTCAGTGGAAATATAGTTCTCCAAGTGCCAGGCTAGGCAGCTAAGCCACAGTCTTTCACTCTTAATCGTTTTGGACCCTTTATTAATACTAGTCTCTAAACCCCTCTTAATATCTGGGGTAAAATATAAAATTTTCCAAGAGGTACCTTAGATTAATATTTTTTCCTTGGTTTGATTTAAAGGAGATATATCCCCATCATGGAAACAGAAGATGTTAAGGAAGCCACCGAATTTTATAAACCATCTCCAAAGAAATCTTTTTTTACGTATTTAAACTACACTATCTGATCCTTAAAGATGGACTTCAGCCACTATTGACAGTCTGTTTAGTAATTCATACTTTTGAATATGGTGGTGCTTAAATGTATTGCTTTAATGCAGTCCATTGTGAAGTCAGCCATAATTAATATATAAAGAGTTCAGTTCCAATATTGTGTCATAAAATTATTACCCTGAAGTTGCATTTTTAGAGGATATTAGGTTCTTAAATCAGCACAAAGAGTGAAAATTCATTAGGTACAAATTACACTTTAAAAAAGCTGTTATATCATTCACAATGTACCTCTCATATCTCTAATTTACTCTAATTTTTCTATAATCAGTGTTTCTTTATGGACCTCAATTAATTTTTCCATTTTTCCTTTAAGAATGTCAGTAAAGCTATCTTGATTCAGCAATCTCCACTACCTAAGCAGATCTTCTGAGTTATTTTTTCAGTAATTTACAAACCCTTAAAAACATTCTCTCCATATATTTTAATCAATGAGCATTGGCAATTTTGAGCTTGATTTCATTTAATGTGAGTTTATATGCCCAAGGAGTAGAGCAGTCAGCAGAATATCCATCCCCATGATTTACTTCTGTCAGTTGAAGATGAAAAATATATGTCATATATACATCAAAGCAGTCTCATGATAAATTTGTTTGAATGTTTTCCATTGCCAAAATAAAATATATTTCACTTTGTTTATTCTGTGTGCTTTCACAATTAGGTTCTTCACCACCTCATTGAATAACCATGCTCTACTCTTTTAGATGACACATATCTTGCTTTCTTCTTCTCAAGCATGGTATCATAGAGACTTTGTATACACAGTGCTCTCTGTTAAGGGGTAAAACTGCCCACCGCCAACCCACCACCAACTTCCAGATTTTTATCTGTATCTGATTAGAGTCATTCAAGTCCTAGAATTGTTCTTGAATTTTCATGTATAATGAACCTGTTATCATGCTTTATCACATTATTTTCTTAAATTACCTTCCTTTTTTGTTTGTACCTTTCATTTTATCTCACATTCCTAATCAATTGCAGGTCAGGTTATTTGGAGTAGAAAACTTGTCTCCTTTTTTTCCCCTACCAAATCCCTAGTACCAAGAAGTATTTATTTGAAATTTAGATATTTTTCATCAACAATATTATATATAAGTATATGTTTCCACTTACAGTTTTCTTCCGAGTCAATGATATTATTTTGACTGAATCCCAAAAAAGCACAAAATTGCAGTATTTGTTTTTATGTTTCAGTTTAGAAAGAAAGAAGTGAGACATTAAAAACAGGTGTAAAATAATACAGTTTAATTTAGATTTAAGCATAGCTTCATTTTTTGTTTAAAATTGTAATAAAAAAGTAAAATAATAATTCTATGAGGACTGTGTATTTCCTTCATTTCACACATTAGATAGTCTCACCAATTTGAAATATTTAAATACTTGAGTGTGTGGGATTTAGGTGATGACATAGTCAGAATGCAAACTGAATATTTCTGTTAAAATTTATTTTGACATTTATTTTACCTGTTCTTGTAGCTGAAAGTTTAAGTAAGACCCGAAACTTTGACTTAGGGGGAAAAAAATCATGATTCTTCTCTGAGTCAATTGGTTTATGAAATCTCCCCTGACCTTACAAAATGGTAAAATAATAGTCCCTTGACCGAGTGGGAGCCTTGCAACATTTTGCAATACATTGTTTTTTTCTGTGAAAGCTGGAAAAAATACCCTTACTCTCTTCCTTCTAGATCTTAATGGGAAGGAATGTGGGGATTTGACTCAAAGTCATCATGCCCATGTTTGGATCAAGAACTGACCAAACATTGAAGAAATGGAACAAGTAGTGACGAGAGATCATTTTAGTCCTGGTGATATGTTTGAGCCCTAGATTGCACTTGAACGTAAAGGGATACCTATACTGTTAAGTTGTGTGAAACAATAGATTCTTTTTTCTTGGCTTAAACTAATTTGGGTTGCAGTTTTCATTCCAGCAACAGAAAGTAGCCCAACCATTATTATACTGATAAAGAAATAGAGTAAGATCGTTGTACCAATCATCTTCACATTTGCAAATGTCTTGTTAAAGCAGGGATTAATAATATTCATACTACTAGCCAATATGTTCTGAGAGCTTACAATGTAACAGATATGATAATTTCATGTATGCATTTCACTGAATTCTGAGAAAAAATGCCATAAAGGAGGCATTAATATTAGGTACATATTACAAATTAGGAAATTAATGCTTAGAATGCTTAGAGACAACTTGGCAAGGCCATAGTGAGTAAATAGCTGCATTTGTACTACTTTTATAAACATTTGGCACAAACCTTGTTTTTAATCATTACTACATATCTGTTTGAATATCAGAGATATTTGAAACCTTTAATTTTGCTTTGACAACTTTGAAATTCTCCATAACTCAGTAGTTTAATATGTTAAATAAGCAATAAATAGGATAATTTCTTTACTATGTAGGAGAAATTAAGTGATGATATGGACATGATTGTCTCACAAAATAAATTATTTACAATATAACTAAATTTTTAATTTATTCCTCAATAGTTTTATTGAATGTTAGAAACATGAAAGTCACATTGCCGGCACTATTGGAAACCCAAAGATAAAAAAGGCTTTGATTCTATCTAAGAGAACTTAAGGATATCTTAATACAGATCCAGAAGTAACAATGACTCTAGGTATGTACATATCTTACCACCTTAAATTTCCTGTTGTAATTAGAACATTTATCATGCTAATAAGATTATTATGAAACAAAAGTATAAAATGAAAAGTAAATAAATAATTTGTGCTCACTTTGAGAGTGGTGTTGAGGAATCATTTACGAAAGTTGGAATTTTTTCTGAAGGAAACTTGTGTGTCTGTCAGAGAGCATTTGCATGCGTTTGCTCTGCTCATGGATGTGTGTGAGCCTGAGCAATCTAACGATAAGGGGCTATCATATTGACTCATGGCAACAGATCAAAGTAGTGAAAATTTTCAGGTCAGGGATAGAGTCTGGATTAGAAAAGGCAACCTGAAGTCATCTTAAGAGGTTCACCCAGAAGTTCTCTTGCCAAAGTGGGTAGGAAACCCCATACAGAGAGACTATGTGAGGTGATCTATTGGAGACTCAAATGACTAGCTGGAAGTTGGGGTGGCCAGCTGAAGGAAAGGTATTTTCTTTGTGACAAAATTCACTGTCAGGTAGACCCAGCAAGGAAGAATAGAATGCACTCATACACAAGAGAACATGGTAGCTTTTTATAAAACAACTAGCAATCAGATAGAAAATGTGAAACCACTTTAGATTAACTTACGTCAAATAAATTTCTGTTCCCATGTTCCTTTTATCTTTTCTTTGATGGCCTGAGGGGCCATTAACTGCAAGACGGGGTAGGTTGAGCTAAACGTCAAATAACCCCCAGTGAAGCCAGCCTTGATCTGGAAAAGGAAGGAGATTTTGCTGTAAATAGTGTTTAGGATATTGAGTATTTCATAGAACTGGGCCTGGTAAGTACACACCTGATACTGTGTTTTTTTTTAATTCAAGTGATATTACAACAACTACTTAAATATAAGCAAAAATGACAGTGGCATATGTAAAGCAGCCTTCAGTAAAAAAGGGAAAGTGGAGAACAGAGACAAATTTTGTTTTGGTAAGATCCCACAGGACCTCTATGGCAAATAATGAGAGAAGGCCAACATCACTGCTTCTCTGATGTCTTGATACTGACTAGGGCAAGCCATTGACCAGAAAATCAGCCAGAAGTTTAACAAGGATTGGGGGAATGAGACAGCCAAAGTGCAGAAGCTTTTTTTTTTTTTAATCTCCTTGGGGGATAGAGATAATTTCAGCCTCCGGCATAGAGGGCAATTTTTTTGCTGGATAATAAGACAATATCAGCCTCTTAGAAGAGATTGGGCAGGTTTGCTAGAATCCTCTTATAAGACAGGAGATTTCCTAAGCATAGGGTACCTCAGCTGTAATATAAGCCACCGTGCCCATGACATCCATCCACCTGAACCTGGCTCGTCTTTATCTCCATAGGACTTAGAGGGCAATGGAAACTGATACAAACATAAACTACTTGCCATGGTAATATATTTTTGTCGCTCACCCAGTAGTCTTTTGTACTACCACGATATATAGGTAGATAACATACAGAAAGGAAACTACAGAATAAACATCCTCATGAACATAGACAATAAACGTTTACAAAAAAACAGCAAAATGAATCCAGAAATATATAAAAAATATTATACACCATGACCAAGAGGGATTTTTTTCCAGTAATACAATGTTGGTTTGGTATTTGAAAATATATTAATGCAAAACACCGTATTAGTAGAACAAAAAGTATTTAATCCTTCAGTAGGCACACTGTGCAAAGAAAATAATTTGACAGAACTCACCACCTATTCATGATAAAAACTCTCAACATACTAGGAATGTGAAAATTAGGCCTCCAGAACTTATAATGAATCTTCAAGGTTAAAGGAAATTTTGCACTTTCTTATTTTTCAATCTCTTCCTTTAAATTTTTGGCCAAGGTGAAATATTTACTGTGACTTTAGCCCTGAGATACATTTAAGATTTTTATATTCTATCTGACATTTCAACTCTTTTTCTAAGAAGGTTATTCAAGACATCTAGAAATAATTCCCATATCAGAGTATTTTTTTTGCATATGTATATCTGTACTTGTTTGCTGATTTTTAATTTAATCAGTAATATCATGGGGGGTATTTACAGAAGTTACAACTTATGAGGGTAAATGTATAAATTATATAAAGTTAAAATTATTTCCTTCTCCAATTTTCAGAAATAAATACAAGGTTATTTGAGACATTCATCTGTTGAAAATTTTTTCTGATGCCTGGCTCACTTGAATTGCTATAGTGTTACAATACTACCCTCTGGTGGACATAAGTAGGTTTTTTCCTTCTTTCTACTCAATTGAAAAAGTAATTTTTTATTAAATTTAAGATGTATTTTTTTCAGTTGAGTCTATTTGAATTCTATTAAGTACAAAATATTTCTCCTTTGTATTTAGTTTTATATCTAAAATGACATATATGTACATACATATGTGAATGTTTACTTCTCTGAATAAGTTAATTTATATAAATGTAAAAAATTATCATCTGAGAGTTTATTATCATACTTTTCTGCTGTACCAGCTCCCTTAGCATTACTTTTATTCCACATATTTGCAATTCTAACTGTCCAAAATCTCATGCTATGAATCATTTCTGCTTATTAGGAACATGCTATCAACAGAGAATGTTATAGTAATTCTCTCCATAAAACACTGATTTACCTGCATTTCATATTTTCAGAGCTGTGCTATTTGATATGATGGTAATAATGAAACCATTATTTAATGGATTTAATGTGTTCTGCTTCACAAGGGAGACATTTCCATTTTAATAATTATGCCTCAAGTGAGTTTTTAAAAAATCAAGCCTCAGAGTTGGACAATGTAAATAGAATGTAATATGACTTAAGTATATAAATTAAATACATGTGTCTGAAGTGAAGTGCTTTTAAAAAAATAATTTATGAAACATAGAAATTGGAGACAGAGCAATGAAGATATACATTGGTACTTTCTAACTGAATGTCCTGGGACGTTACTTGATCACTACCATCTGTTTTTTTGTTTTGTTTTGTTTTGTTTCACTTATCATAATGTTGAGAATATTAATCTTACAAAGTTGTTATGAGGATTAAATAACATAATGCATCATATTTTCTAGTTCCATGTCTTACACAATTCCCTTCTTCTCCCTGTACAAAATTGAGATTGCTCCCCAAATAAAGGATATTTGGTCCTTTTATTCAACCACATAATAATCTTGAAGTGTAATTCATAAACTTGAAAAATAAAGAGTCACTCTTAATGCCTACTCTTGTAGATTCAAACCTATCATGATGTTCAGAAATGTCTCAGTCCATTTGAGCTACTATAACAAAATACCACAGCAGACACAGTAACTTATAAGCAGAAGACATTTATTTGTCACAGTTCTGGAGACTAGAAAATCCAAGATCATGGTGCCAGAGGATTCAGGGAATGGCTTCCTGGTTCACAGATGCCTTTCCTTGTGCTATGTCCTCGTGTAGTGCAAGCTGCTAGGTATCTTTGTGCTGTCTCTTCTGTAAGGCACTAATCCCATTCGTGAGGGCTCCACCCCCTTGACTTAAGGACCTCCCCAAAACCCGCCTTCTAATATCATAATTTTTAAGGGTTAAGATTTCAACATATGCATTTTGGGTGACACAAATATTCAGATCACATCAAGTAATATACTAGAATTTGAAAAAATTGCCTATCTAAGTAAAGTGTATGTTGAAGCTCTTAGTATATTTAAAGTGTAGAATAGTTATTATTGTTTCTTTTGTTATTATATTTAATAAAATGTGAGAAATAATATTAATAATTGTCCCACATAGAATGACTGTGAGCAAATTAACTAAAATTAAAAAGTATTATTATTTTCCCTAAAAGAGAAAAAAAAGGAGGCATTAATGAACTCATCTACAAAACAGAAAGAGACTTGCAGACATAATAATCTTATGGCTACCAGGGGAAATGAAGTGGGAAAGGATAAATTTGGGAGTTTGAGATTTGCAAATATTAACTACTATATATAAAGACAGATAAAAAATAAAATTCTTCTGTATAGCACAGGGAACTCTATTCAAAATCTTGTAATAACCTTTATTGAAAAAGCACATGAAAATGAATATATGTGTGTGTATATATATATATTACATATATATATGGGACATTATGCTGTACACTAGAAATTGACACATTGTAACTGACTATACTTCAATAAAAATATATTATTATTTTCTAATCAATATAGCGAAGTTCCCCTATTTTCTTCATAGAGATATAAGGACAATTAATATAATAGTGCTTTTTAGAAGCTAAAAACTTTCCAGGGAAAAAGTTTCTCTAAAATAATAATAATAATAACAACAACAACAACAACAACCCTGGTTTAAAAAGCAGTTTAGTTACAAATAACTCAAAGCTTTTGAACCAGTGTTCATTGATCTGTGATGATTGCACTGTATCAGGATAGCAGAAGCTAGAATAAGATACATTTCTTAGTGCCATTATCTAAAAAGGTTAAACCTATTCCAAGCTCAATTTTAAGTGAAAATACTTCACAGGATTTATCTTTTCCTATGGAAACATCTGTAAATCAACCCTCATCAATTATTTACCAAACCCAATAATAAGAATTACCACCTAACGAATACTGCTAGTTCAAGGTAGTGTTCCAAGAAGTGTATTGTGTATGAATATATTCATCCTTGTTACAGACCTTTGAAATGTATAGCATTAATCCCATTTTTGACATGAGAAAACTGAGGCATAGAAGGTTTAAGTAATAGCCAAATAGATATTAATTATATTAAGTGACAGAGCCAAGAAAGTCTAGCTACAGAACATCCACACAGATTTGAATTATGGTAAAGCTAGTTTATCAGCTCTCTAACAATTACTCTGTCATTAGTTTTTAAATAAGACAGAATGAATACATGAGATATTTTAACAACAAAGACAGTTTTCATCAGAACAATTAACTTAGGTAAACAAATAGTAACAAAAACCCACACATAATCTACATTGTATATGATTCAAGAACACAAACTATTTCTTTAAACAATGAAACTATTCCATTTTGTTAAGATCCTCAAAGATACTGAAATAAACTTATTTCAAACATATTAACCATATTTCAGTGATATACCTTTCTTGCTGTTTTATGCATAGCCAGATTTCACTAACAAGTTTATTCATATAGATTTGTCTTAATACATACTATGATTTTTAATATGATAAGGAACTAGATCTGGTTTCATTACTATGGTAGTGTTCATTTTATTTTAGATCCATCTGTGAATGTTGTAAACATGTAGCTACATTCTCACTGGAATAGAGTGCCTCTTTACAGTAAATCTAACCCTTGCTGAGACTTGTGGACTCCATAATATTCTGTTTAATTAAATAATTCTCTGACTACATCTTTGGCTGGTAGCATACAGCTAAGTACTGTTTTAAAATCTTTCGAGTCAAAACTAGTAACTTTAAGAAATTGCAAAATTTGGTGTAATGCATGAGAATATATTGTGCACATATCATTCAAACATTATAAACATCACCTTTCAAAATGTGTAAAAAAGATGACCTTTATATATAGGCTACATAGGCACAGTTGAATTTGTTTTAAAAACTAGATTTTAAAGACAACCTGTGGGAAATAACTATTGTGGTCACTTTTACTGAAAATTATTAATGCACTGATTTGAGAAAAAGTAAATAATCCTAAAGCAATATTATCTAAATTTAGAGTGCAATAATCATTTAAAATATCCTCTATATAAGAAAATGATTATTTTCATAAATTACTTAAGTTATATGCACAAGAAAACAAACAAAAATTATAGGTAATGCTTCAGGCTGTATCTTGCTTAGTGTTATTTGAAGTCTCAGCTGTAATTTCCTGGCTTTTCTTTAATCATTTTTTTTTTTCTGTCCACACCTTTCTTGAAAGTTCTGGCAGTGCTATTTATTTCCTGATTTCTTCTAAGATAACAGATTTGCACAGTAGGAGATTTGATTTAACTTTAGTAGAGAGTATATTGGACAGGGACCAACATTTAAAACCAAATGAAAAGACCAGCTATGAGACTATTGAAATAATCCTGTTGTGATCATTCTTTTCCCAGGGGAAAAAAAAATTGAAATATTTGAAAGTAATTTGTTGAGGTAAATGGTAAAAGTAAGAAAAACTATTATATGTCTGTCTTCATCAACTGGATGTTTTAAGATAGAAACATAGAAGGTTTTAGAGGTAGAGAAAATGGGGTTTCTGAAATTTAATATTTTAATAAAATGATATATATTTAAGCTGATTTAACATACATATAATAGTGAAATGGTTACTTGATATATACATAGTCAAGCTAATTAACATACCCATCTCCTCACATAGTTCACATTTTTTGTATGTGATGATAGCACTTGAAATATACTTAGAAAATTTCCAGTATTCTGTACAATATTATTAACTATAGTCACTATGCTATACATTCCATCTCTAGACTTATTCATCCCATAAAACTGCAACTTTGTACCCTCTGACAAACATCTCCCAGTTTTCTTTACTTCCCCCACTCTGGTGACAGATTCTACTCTTTGCTTCTGTGTGTTTGACTTTTTGATTCCACAGGTAAGTGAGATCATGCAGGCTTTTGTTTCCTTTTTGTGTCTGGTTTATTTAGCTTAGCATAATGACCTTGGTAATGATTTTTTTGATAGAACACCAAAAGTTTGGGCAACAAAAGAAAAAACAAACAAAAGGGACTACATCAAACAAAAAGCTTCTGCACAGCGAAGGAAACAAACAACAAAATAAGAAAGCAACCTATAGATTGGGAGAAGGTATTTGCAAACCATATATCTAATAATGGGTTCTATATTTAAGAAACTCGTACAACTCAATAGTAAAAAACTAAAAATCTCAATGCAAAGGACATGAATAGATATGTTTCCAAAGAAAACCTACAAAGAACCAGCAGGTTATATAAAAAAAATGATGCTCAACATTGCAGATGGTTAGAAAAATACAAATCAAAAGCACAAAGATATATCACCTCATACCTGTTAGGATAACTATGATCAAAAAAATAAAAGGAAGAGTTTAGTTTTGATGAGTCAAAATTGTTTCTAACAGGAAGCTAAATATCTATCTAGCACTTAAGAAAGAGATCTTGGTTAGATGTTGGAGATCTTAATGCAGATATACTCTGCATATAGCTAGAAATGAAAACATCGAATTAAATAAGGTCATCCAGGGAATCTGTACCAAGAAAACAAGAAGAGAAGGAATGCCATCCAACTCGAAGCATTAATTGAGGCTCTGCTTGCATTCTGTTGGATATATCTCATTCGGCCAGAAGAAATCACAGAGCCAAACCCAGAGTCAACGTGAAGGAAACTACTCAAAAGGTGTGAATAGGAGGTGGTGTCACTGATATCACAGTCGATTACAAAAAGCAGTCTTCTACAAAAGTACAAGACACTACTGTAGAATCCATTTTTGTAAATTAATAAGTCTGTAATTGTCATTTGTACCTCCCATCTTTCACAGGCCATTCTGTTTCCTTTGTTCTCAGGCAAGAACTCAATTGATACCCCTTCCATGTCAAGGAGACCAAAAATTGTGTTATTAAAGTCTGCATCCTCCAGGGCCCTGTCTGTTCTTGTTTGCTGTAATTTTCTCTTAACTTAGAATATTGGAAATGGAATTAATGTATGGAAACCCAGAAAATCCCTTGAAATTCAGACATGGTCCTTCCTGACTCTATTAATAGTAGAAACAAGACTTCCCCTTGCTAATTATAATCAAATATTCCAACAAGTGTTGTTACTTCCTTCTGTGCTTGTTGATTCAATATAGCAAAAGCACAAAATGGCACCCTGGCAGTTTCACCTTCCAGTACAGTGGAATTTGTGGTCCCTCATGGAGGCATTCTTCTCTCCCAAAGAGAAAAACTCCAAGTTTTGAGAACAGGAAGCAACAATTCTGTGGGTAGTTATGAGGTATAATGGTAAGAGGATCTACTCCTCCTTTCACCTCCTGACTTGAATTCCTGCTATGAGATAGATAATGCCATTTATTGGTTGCTGATTAAAAGTTTAGCCAGCCCTCCATAGTCTCAGTTCTGAACCCACAGATTCAGCCAACTGTGGACAGAAAATATTCTGAAAAAAAAAAGTCTCAGAAAGTGTCAAAAAAAAAAACAAAACTTAAATTAATGCTGCCTCCCAGTAGCCATTTAAAAATGACCTAAATATATGAGAAGATATATCAGGTCCATGAATTGAACAATTAATATTTAAATAAGTCAATTATCTCCCAATTGATAGTTTCAATGTAATGCCAACAAATCTACCAGCACCAGTGTGTGTGTATGTTTGTGTGTGTATGTGTGTGTGTGTGTGTGTGTATAATGTGTATCATATATAGATTGTGTGTGTGTTTTGAAACTGACAAGATCATGGAAATGCAATGGGACAAGGATAACTTTACTAACTTGTTTTCAAAGATAGGCAGATTCCTTAAATCTTCCTTTGATATGTGGAAAATCTTCCTTTTCTTGCTCAATATGTTGGTTTATTTTTCTTTCTCTTAAATTTGGGCATTTTAACTGTCTTTGAGCAATAAAACAAGGAAGAAGTGACAAAACTAAGCTCTAAGGAATCTTGAAGCTTCCACTTTTGCCCTCGTGGAACGCTACCTTAAATTCGTCACATCGTGAAGAACTCCAGGATAAATGAGAGGCCCAGTGTCCTGGCTACTGAGTCAAGCACCTCTTCTATCCACTAGCATAATTCAGCGCAAACAAACCTAGCTCAGAAATGTCTTAGGCAGTCCACAGAATCATGAGACATAACAAATAATTGCTGTTTTAAGCAGCTAAATAAGGAAGACTCGAAAAAGAAACATGTGCTAATAGTTGCATTCTACTCAGTTTCTGAGTTGTTCATTACACAGCAATATTGTGCATACATCTGGTCACGGGGAAGTTGTCACAAATGTACCACATATCAAAGCTATGTGATATCGTTATTAAGAACCAGCAGTAGTCAACAAGACAACTGCTATAGAATTTGGAAAATGTGGGCCTGTGTTAAGTAGTGGCAGAATATTTGGTAAGACTGTCACCTACCTTAACTTGGAAGAAAGGAAAATATATCTAACAAGTTTTAGTGCTGGAGGGGAAAATGTGTGGCAGAACATTTGAAAGTTGAGTTGGTTGCTAACTGACTATATTTATAAAATACTAGAAGGAGGACATGATGCCATTATGTCAGCAGAATTTAGAGAGAATACAGAGTTCAGAAATTGCATTGTTGAAAAGAAGCTGTTTTTCACCAAATCAAAAGTGTGACCATTACAATACAGACTTAGAAGAAAGGCTAAATGCAAGGCGCTACAGTAAAACGTGGCCTCACAGTAAAGACATAGCTAACTCTTTTGCAAGAATTCTGAAAGGATCAAAATGATGCCTGTTAAATCCTTTCAACTGGAAATAAAGAGCTCCCAGAAAGTTTAAGGTCATGGTCTCAATAGAGGCTGGATTCACTCAGGTACTATAGTTAGGTCTAGAGAGTCATATTTCTTACGAATTGTGGACAAAACTATTTGTTCATATAATTGACTGCAACCACATAGAATATCTACAGATTTTTCTTAAGTCCCTGCTATTGGCAAATCACCTCTAGCCTGGAATATAAGAAACTAACTAGCCTGGGATATAAGAAACTATTCTGGATCTCTAAATTTCGAAGGACAAGAAACTATATGAAAAAGGTTTTAGCTACAAAAAAAAGTGGAAAGGGGAAGCTATTTTCCAATTCCCTATTTAGAAGTTACTAAGTGCAATGATGGAAAGTAAAAACAGACACCCTCCCCCTACCTTAGTCCCCAGGTAGCAGAACCAGGGAACAGCAGAGTTTCATATATGCTGTGGACTACTGACTACTGTGTTCCACTTATTTCTAGCTAATGAATGGCAATATTTATTGTTATTCTGTTCCTCTTCTACTACCATATAATTGGTATATAGGGAAGAGATAACATGTCTTTCTAATTAATAGCTGTTTGGAGCATGAAAAGTCACCTGTGAACTTGAGGTAAGGATCATCATGAGATTCTGTAACTTGAGCCTATTGCTGTGATGGTGCGGTATACTGGAGGCATGTTCGATAATTGTAAGCAGCGCATGTCGAACAAAAGGAATAACATACAATAAAACTGTACACTGGGAAGAAAAGGGAGTGAAAATAATGATTTGCCATGAAATTTATTGTAGCTAAGTCTAATCAAGGAGGAATGTAAAGGCATGGGACTGGATACTTCATGAAAGAAAGAAGTGATGAATCAAAGTGTTCAAGATCTTAATAAAATCAAAGAAACTAGAAAGATAGTACTAGTATATATAAGCTGCACGGTTAGGAGATTAAGGTATCTGAAAGTGCTATAGTGGTATCACTATGTGGTATGAAAGTGGTATAGTATTGGCAATAACCTAACCATCAGGAATATAACCATAAAAAGAGGATGACTGTGACAGAGTTAAGAAAACACCATTAGAATTAAGTGCCTGACCACCCCATGTAGATGCTAAAGCCACCAAACATGGTGAAGGGTTTGAATGTAGGGAGAAGAAAGGGAAAAAACTGCTAGAATTATCTGGGAATAGAGTAGAAGACTAAGATACCTAGAGAAGACAGCAATAATGAGATACTGCAGATGATAAAGTGTGATGATATGAAGATAGGGGGGAAAACACTTTGGAAAAGCAATGGGAAGCCATATCTACTTCACCTCCAGGCTCTGAATATGTGAAGATTTAGAGGAAAAGCAAATTCCTTCACTAGGGCATTAATAAAAATTTGTTACTATTACTATTATTGATATTACCTCTCTTGCCTTTTCTCATACGCAACATGATGTTATTAAAGAGAATCCACAATGATACTGTTTTCTTTCATGCTGAATTTATGTCCACAAACCTCTCACTAGACATCTGCGTTAGTTTCGTAAAGCTTCTATAATGAATAGAATAATGAATTTCCACAAACAGGATATCTTAAAAACAAGACAAATTAATTGTATCACGATTCAGGAAACCAGAAGTCTGAAATCAAAGTGTCCTCAGGGCTGGTTCCTTCCAGAGGCTCTAAGAGAGAAACCAGCCCATGCTCTTCTCCTAGCTCCTGGAGGTTGCTGGCAATCCTCAGGGTTGCTTGGCTTGTAGATGCCTTGTAGAAGGCAATGTAAAATTGCCTTCTTCTCTGTGTTTCTGTGTGTCTCTGTGTGTCCTTGTCTGTCCCCTATAAGGACACTTTTATTGCATTTAGAACCCATACTAAGCCAGAATATTATCTTGATCCTTACATTAATTAATATATTATGATTATGATAATACAAATGCCTTATTTCAAATAAAGTCACATTCTGAGGTTCTGAGTAGACATGAATTTTGGAAGCCAATATTCAGCACGCTGCAGTCTGCTGTCTCGCTGAGACAAGGATCCTTGGCATCCTCATAACTCATTAGCCGTCGTGTGCTATAGCGTAGCAGGTGGCAAGCCCAGCAGTAGGCAACCGCCATGCTGACAAAGACTGACTGGAAATTTTTAACTATAGAATGCACTTCACTACTTGTCACCTATAAAGACAGCTGACGGATTTTAGTGAGTAAATTTTTTTTAAAATATGAGGTATTATATACTTTTAGAAAGTCATTTTCTTCTATATGAATTTGAAATGTTAAAGGGAGAAAGATACTAAAGTGAGAAAGTATATTAAACCTATTACAAATAGATGGATGCTCAAATAACAATGTTAGGTATAACTGAGTTCAAAGTAATTCTGAGAAGAAAAAGGAAAAAAATTAAAATAGGGAGTCAAGGCAAGTTATGGAAGCAGAGTGCTACAGAAAATGGTGGAAAGCATTAGTTGCAGTTTTAGATTACTATTGTACTAAGAGTATTTTTTGATGAGTGTGAAAAGAAATAATTCATTACAAGATAGTTATCACTTAAAGTGTAAGATACAGATGAATATGACTGGACAAAATATCCAAAAGCCAAATTTAGGAAAATTGTTCTTAGGGAAATAAGAGAAAATCAGTAAACAATAGAAAAAAAATAGCAGCTGGATAGATAAATAACTACAAAATGACACCATTTAAAAAAGGATATTTCAGAATGTGTGCAGATTATGAATTTAATTTTTAATGAATGTTCAAATGATAGACTTTTATGTTGCATAAGCTGCACATATTGAAGTTCTTTCCCAAGGGGAAGATGCCATTCTTTTTAGATACCACTATTCACCAAATGACAGCTAATAAATGTCAGATATAACTACAGTGGCCATATCTTCTGGAAAATGTGGAAAGTCATCTGAGAAAAGACTTTTGTGCAATCTCTAGGCATGAGTATTAGGCTGGATGCTATAGACTGGATCAAATACCCAGGAAATTTCTGTTACTGGGAGGGAAGTGTGACTTACAGTTTTTCTAATTCAGGCGTGTGTCAAAGCTTGGGATGCACACCCGGCTCAAAAAGAGGTGACACAGCTTTCAGCTGAGTGCTTCCTGTCATAACTTTAAGTCCCCATTTTAACTTTAGGAAATTTGACTTTTTTTACTTTAGGAAATGGATCCAAAAAATATTGCTGTGACTTATGTCAAATAGTGTTCTGCCTATATTTTACTCTAGGAGTTTTATGGCATATGGATCCATGTATTTACAATATGATTATGTAAGAAAGGATTCCAAATTTCAGTGGAGTAGTTATTTATGTGGTATGGTGAGAATATTTGAAACATTCTTTCCCTTTCAAAATAGGCATCGCACTTTATTGTGATCTTTTGCTTAATTATCTGGCTTCTATTTGAAAAGATAGGCGCCTTGAATGAAGGCACCAGTCATGTCAAGTTCTCTGCATAATTATTAGAATCCAGCATAGTCCTAACCACAAATATTTAATCACTGAAGAGTGTGATTAGATATGCACAATGTCAAAAGAAGAACTAAGAGACAAATCCAAGTATAGAGTATGATACAGAGAGGGAAAACTCAGAAACAGAGAATTTATTTAGAAATTGGTTAGAGTAATAAAATTATAAAGCAATAAGCATAGAAATGTATGGTGGCTGTATGCAATAAAAAAGGAAAAGAAAAAAATTATACTAAAGATAAAAATAGTTGGATTTGGTACTGAAATGGTATGTAGATACAAGAAAAAAAAAGGTCAGCTTTTATAAAATCCTATCTCATTTCAGTAATTTAAGAGATGATCATGACTATGATCAGTGTGTGAATAACATGAGAACAGAGAGGACATTTATAAGTAAAGGCTGTGGTGGAATTAACAGTTGTGTTCAATGTTTCAAATGTGCTTCTGGAAAAGTTTGAGAAGTATTAAGTATTAACTCATCTTTATATGTTTGGTAGAATTCACCTATAAAGTTGTCTGGTCCTGGACTTTTCTTTGTTGGGAGGTTTTTTTTGTTTGTTTTGTTTTGTCTTACTACTGATTCAGTTTCAATGCTAGTGATCATTTTGTTCAAATTATCTATTTCTTCCTGATTCAGTCTTGGAAACTTGTATGTTTCTAAGAATCTACCCATTTATTCTATGTTATCCGGTTTGTTTGGCGTGTTCTAAATCCTTTAGATGGTAGGTTAGGAGGTTTATTTGAGATTTTTTTTAATTTCTTCTGATATAGGCCTATATTGCTATAAACTTTCCTCTTAAGATCTATTTTTGCTGTGTCCCATAGATTTTGAAAAATTGTGATATTAGTTTCATTTGTCTTGAGATATTTTCTGATTTCCTCTTTGATTTCCTTATTGACTCACTGGGATTTTTTCAGTAGTGTGTTGTTTAGTATCTCGTGTTTGTGTTTTTCTCATTTTACTGCCTGTAATTGATTTCTAGTTTCATACCACTGTGGTCGGAAAAAATGTTTGATGTAATTTCTATCTTCTTAAATTCGTTGAGGTGTGTTTTGTAGTCTAACATGTGATCTGTCCTGAAGAACATTCCACGTACACTTGAAAAGAATGTGTATTCTGCTGTTTTGGGATAAAATGTCCTGTAGATATCTATTAAGTTCAGCTGGCCTATTGTGTCACTTAAGACCACTTCTGTAGGTGCCCAGTGTGGGCTAGGGGCATGCTGATGTGGCCCTGGCAAGCTGACCAGAGCCCCAGGCAATTTTCAATCTACTGCCTCAGTTGCTATGACCAGAAGTAAGCAAATCTGTGCATGCTCTTCAAGAGCAGAGTCTCGGTTTCTTATAGCCCTTTGGTAAGTCCCACTGGTTTTCAAACCAGCTAAGGGGGATTGGGTCTTCCCACTGTCAGCCTTCAGGGCTTAGGTGCCTAATATGTGGCTTGAGCTCCTCACTCCCCAGGGAGGATCCCTGAGCCTGAGATATGCTCCTTCTCTGTCTCCTGACTGTGGTGTGAGTCCTGACCAGATTTATTCTCCTTTCTTCTTATCTGACTTCATGTAGATTCCTCTTTACAGCCTTTATTGTAGGAGAGCTGTTCTCCTAATCTCCAGGTGTATTTCAGCAAGAATTACTCTATATGTTGTAGTTTTGTGTTTTGAGAGAAGGTGAACCCAGAATCCTCCTACTCTACTATCTTGACCAGAACAAAGATTTGATGAAAGTAAATCCAGTTTTGAAAAAATCAGAAGGACATACAGAGAAATAGGGCTATCATAAATGTTTAGCTATTAAGTGGCATCTAGGTTTGTGCTTCTTGAGGATTTTACTCCTTTCTGGTAGCTAACTGGTGATACAAAAGACTGAACAGCTATGGGAAGAAGAAAGAAGAAATAGACAATGTTTCTAATCAAACAAGGAAATTCATGCTATAGTAGGAACATTCCAGATCAATTTTTTTAAGTGATAAACACTGACTAGGGTGAGAAGAAAGTCAGTGAAGTTTCTGCTTTTAACTTCTTCAGAGAGGAACACCCCTCCCCATATTTTATGCTCATTGAAACCAACTCTGTTTTGTTGTTGTTTCATTATTTATTTTATTTTGGTAGCAGGGGAGGTAATTAGGTTTATTTTTAGAGGAGGTACTGGGAATTGAACCCGGGACCTCATGCATGCTAAGCATGCACTCTACCACTTGAGCTATACTTTCCCCCACTCCATAGGTTATTTTGAATCCAATGACTTTTTTTCTCTCCTTGTTTTCCTTGATTGTTTACACAGGCATGAACCTTCCTATAGCTCCCAGCTTTCTCACAAACGTTCACTTTTGTACTTCACAGGAATTTACTCACATTTAGTGCAGTCTAAGAGGATGCAGAATAAAGAAACCTATTGTCACTACAGAATTCATTTATGAAATGTTGTGTATGAATCATGTCTTTCTTTGGTGTGACACTAAGGGGGAATATAATACTTGGTTCCAATTAAATATTCAAATTAATAATGTCTGAAATCACATTGTTGAAACATTTGAAATGTTTTTAATGCTTCTAACTCAATTTTTAATCCAAATTTCTCTCTTACTGATACAATGAAAGGGAGAAACCTACATAGTGCAAGTGATGAGAAATTATGGATCCTGGTGGACTACATGCCTTATTCTTTTCTCTGGCATGATCATCTATTGGTATCATGGTTAATAGAAAATAGCAGCTTTTCAATAATTTAAACTTCAAAGGAAATTGCATTGGAAATGATCTGAGCAAGAAATAGAATTCACCCCAATGATTCATATAAAGATACTTTGATGTAAGGACTACTCATTCATAGATGTGACTCCTCAATCTAGGCTGTAAACACCCTTTGCAAATAATTCGGATCCAGTAAAAATGATCTATTTTCAGTTTATGGGACAGAAGTTTTGAAAACTACTGTGACTTAAGTCTACAGCAGCTGTTTTAAATCTCCTCGCTGGAATCACTCATGAAATAGTAAAATGATTGATATGTGTGGAGTCAAACACATACCTGCTAAATTTGAATCCCCTCAGTGATCATCCCCCAGTGCAAATCCAGGATTGGAAACTCATGTTCCAGAGAAATATTTGTATCTAAAATGAGGAGAAACTATGCTCTATGGAAAGGAAATTACCTTTTACATAAATAGGAAAAAATATATATATACATATATATATTTTTAGAAGATGAAGTTTCTTTAGTCATCAGAACTAGAAAATACACTTATTGTATTTATTATTTTTCTAAAATGTATTATATGCATCTCTCTTTTCTTAGTATAATATTTCATACATTTTATTTATTCATTTAATATTTTAACTATCAAATAAGTATTAGGCACTTTGTTATACACTGGAGATACAGAAGTTAAAGAAATTCTTCCTACCTCAAAGAGTTCACAGTCTAGAAGAAGGATCATTCAATACCATTTGTACAACCATACAGCAGTCTATGTCATAAGAGAGGCTGGTAAGTCACAGTCAAATATTCTAAATTCTAATGGCATACGATTTGGGCATACTTCCTACATGTTTTCTTTATGAATCATAATAAGTCAGATCCATAAAATTTCAGAATATCATTGTCTTCTTTCCAAACACCTATAAAATATTTGGACCTGAAATTTATGCTTATACATTTCTGGTAAAAGAAAAAGGAGAACATTGCATTCTGAAGAATTCTGATCCTCTAAATGTTTTTTTTTTTCCTGATGTGACATCACATTGTCTCTGATATTTTATTCCTTCTTTAAAAAAAGGTGTTCAATCCTTGTGTTTTATTGTGTTTCTGTCCATATTTCCAGTCTTGAAGTGCTCAACTAAGACGCCCAGAATCTGACTTTCATCTTGATGGGGAACTATATTCATATCTGAGACTGTCAGTCAAATGCAAATACAGGGAAGAAAACACTGTGAGGCTAAATATGTGAAATAGCATTAGTGATCCAAAGAGTGGCTTAACCTCTGCAAAATATAAAGGACAAAATCATAGAAAGCAAAAACTCCTTTCAGGAAGAAAGCAAGTTTCTAAAAAGATCTGAAGACCAAATTACTTTGGTATATGGCATCATTAAAGGTAATTCACATGGATGCAAAATCACTTACTTGAATTATTTTAGGAGCAGGTTGATGGCTATCCTCTTAACCTGTGACTTCATAATGAGTATCTTTTTACCTTTAAAATAATCTTGAGCCAATCAGCACATAGGCAGGTAATAACATGTGAAAGTTAAGATAAGAACATTCCTGGGATTGTGGAGGTTTATTTGAGGAGTTCTGCCATTAAATTCCTATTACTGTGCAATGAGGCTTTACAAATCACCTAAAGAAAATGAGTCATTTCAAGTAGTGAAACAGTACATTCAATGGGTCTTATCAATATTAACATAATGAATTTTGAAAATAAACATTCAATTAGGTAGACATGTAGAATTAGGTATATGTCATATATCCGAAGATTGCTTTTATATGGCAATTCTAAAAACTTCAGACCTACATAAGGGTCTGGCTTAATGACTAATAACTCCAATGGATTAGAGAAGAACAACTAAAAAGTATTTTGAGTTTATCTATAAGTATAAAAATTTTAATATTATCTTTCTACCTTTTTGAATCCGTGGTAGGCAGAAAAATTCACCTCTTCCCAAAAGTCCCAATTCTTGAATCCTGAAGATACTTTACATGGCAAAAAAGACTGAATGTGATTACATTCGGGATCTTGAGCTGGAGAAATTATTTTGGATTATCTGGCTGGGCCTGATATATTCACAAATGTCCTTATAGTAAGAAAGCAGGAGGAGCAGAGAAGGATCTATCTACTTAAAACATAGGCAGGTTCTCCTGAAAAATTGTATTCCTCACTCCTTTATTTTATTGCTTTATAACACTTAATTGGACTAGCAATTATTATGTTTTTGATTGGTTGATGTGATTTCTTTGTGTATAAGAGAATGAATAACATAAAATTTAAACAAAAGAGGTAAGATTCAAATTATGAGAAAAGTGGAGAAATAAACAAACACGTTTGAATTTTATATCACAGGCCACAGTGTGCTAATGAATGAGCCTAAATGTGAGAAGGACATGTTTGGATCTGCATTTTGAAATATTCTGTTAGTTAGAGGGGTTTGCATATATTGGAATGTTCACAGAAAGCATTCAGGGAGATCACTTAGGATGTAATTTTTGAAATCTGTATCAAAGCTTTAGATATGACAGAATAATGGCTATTGGATATATTCACATCTCAGAAGTGCTGAAGAAGAAAAAAAAAAAAAAGCTACCAACCTGCAATTTGAATCCAGTAAGTCTCCTTCAAAAATGATGGTAAAACAAAGATATTTCAGTTTAAAAAAATGGCTAGGAAAATTCATCAATGGAAAGTTTACACTACCAGAAATACTAATAAAAATTTTTCAAACTGAAAGGAAGTGATGAATATAAGCAGACACTTGGAACCACACAAAGGAATTTAAAAACAATCACCAGAATTGGAAAATATATGAGTACATATAAATTTTTATTTTAATTTTTAATATTTCTTTAAAAGAAAATTGACTAAGGAAAATTGATAACAATGAATTGTCATATAAAATATAAAGAAGTAAAGTGGATGACAAAAAAAAGAACAAAGGAGAAGAATAGCATAAGTAGAAAAATATTGTTTTAAATTCTCATGAAGAGGTATATTAATTCAAGGTAGACTGTGACAAACTAAAGATGCAAATTCTAATCCATGATGTGATAAACAAGTAAACCAATGTGTACAAATAGAACAAATATAAGTAACTAAAAAATTAAATGTATATTATGTTAAAGAAGAAAATTGAAATAATGGATAGTATCTGATTGATTTAAAAGGCAGGAGGAAAAAAAAGAAAAGGAACAAAAACAGACGGAATAAAAATACATATATATAGCAAAATGACAGACTTAAACACAACCATATCAAATACTATACTAAGGGTTAATGGAACAAAAAAACTCAGAGATTGTTGAATTTGATTATTTATGAAAGATGGATTTATAGTTTTCTGTGTAGAAAATATTAGTTTATATGTCTAAATTATTTCTATGATAATGCACATACAGAATCCCACATTAAGATGCTAGAAACTCATCTTTTGTAGGAAGAGGAATAAAGGAATTTTTCCTTTTCTAGCCTCTATTCCCTCACAGAATAGCAGTAGAAAATTCTAAAGGTTCAAGGACCCTGCTTCCTCATCTTACTTGTCTTGCATAGGGCAGTCCCTGCTACAGGAATCAGATTAATATCTATTTGGATAAATTGGTGTCCTGGGTGACATTAGAGATCCAGTTTCAATATAAAGACCCAGATATGTTAAAAATAAAATGGTGATTCCATATATAAGTGATATCATATGATATTTGTCTTTCTCTGCCTGATTTACTTCACTTAGTGTGATACTCTCTAGGTCCATCCATGTTGCTACAAATAGCATTTTAAAATTCTTTTTTATGGCTGGGTACTATTTCATTGTGCACGTGTGTGCAAGCGTGCACATGCACACACACACACCCTGCATAACCTCTTTATCCAATCATCTGTCAGTGGACACATGGACATTTAGGTTGCTTCCAACAGTGTAGGAGGGTTTCCTTTTCTCCACATCCTCTCCAGGATTTATCATTTGTGGACTTTTTAATGATGGCCATTCTCACTGGTGTGAGGTGATACCTCATTGTAGTCCTGACATGAATGAACTTATTTACAAAACAGAAACAGGTTCAGAAAGCATTTGGTTAAGCCCAGGGGAAATACTTGCTATCTCGAGATGTCCTGGAGGCAATAACAGGATAGATTTAGAAATTTTGCATACCCCGAGGAGGGTGATTGTTCCTCGAAGGGATAGGCCTGAAATTAATAAATTAATCAGCAAGCAGAACTTGGTGCTTATCGCATGGAATATATTAAAGCCTCTCCTCTTTGATCGCATTTTTTCCTGAGCTGTATACGCCTAATAAATATGATGTCGACTAGGCTTTGGGGACTCTGGATCCACAAGATCTTGAATCCCCTGGTCCCATCTTTGCTCTTTACTTTGTCTCTTTGTTTCTTAAGTCTTGTGTCACCCATCCTGAGCTGTGCTGGATGCAGAAATATATATATATATATATATATATATATATATATATACACATACATACATACATACATATAACCAAATCATTATGGTATACACCAGAAATTAACACAGCATAGTAAATCAACTATACTCCAATTAAAAATAAATAAATAAATACATTTTATAAAATTTCTAAAAATTTAAAAGGGTAAAAAATTGTTCCATGCAAACCATAATGAAGAGATACCTTGAGTATCTGTACTAACAATAAACAAAAATAGATGTCAAGTCAATAAAAAAGGAGAATATAATAATGGAGGATGTTTCAATTCATCAAAAATCCACTAGAACCACTATGTGTAGGCTCCTGTTAACAGTGTCAATTCCCAAGGAAGTGGTGCATTCAAGAATTGCAGCATTTGTTTAGAACATTTAGTGTTTAGACAGAAACAGAATTTGAAGTTTTTGATAACACATGTTCTGGTTATAATACTATTTGATATTCTAAGTTGTAGTATAAAACACCACTATGATTTCAGAAGGACATGCCTTGTAGTATTTGTGGCAACCCATATAAAAATTGATGTTGACCTTAAAGTGCCTAGTAGAGTGTTCTTATAGTGTTTGATGTTTCCAAAATCCTTTGCAGTGAATTATTAACTCTGAATTGGATACAGAGTGTCTCAATTTTCTATAATGCTTTAGAGTACCACTGCTACTAGATACATAATCTGTTTTTTTATTTTAGTAAGGATATTACTTACTCCCTAAAAATATAAATTCAAATGAAGTACTATCAGTAAAAAATGTTAGTAATACGATCCAGATGGTCCAACAAGTCTATGTCTGTCTGTTTTATATTTCTGTGGTGAGACCTGAGTGGTAATATGATACTGATGCTCTAATTAAGACTTATATTTAATCACTTAATTTGCCTATATTTGAAATATAATTTTGCTAACTTTCTCTAGCTTTTTATCACTGCTGCACTAATTATATCCAAAAAAAGCATGCCTAACATCTTTATTGATCTATGTAATTAGTACTAAAATCACATTATAGAAAATCTTTCAAAAGTCAGGGTGCATTATGCATAAAGGACTATTTTTATGTATCGCTATTTTAAGCAATTAGCTTCATGACTACTATGATATTTCCCCACAGTATAACAATTATAAAAGTGACACAATGAATTTATTACCTATTTTGGAAGAGACTAAAATAGTTACAGGGCCTGTAAATAATTTTCAAGAAATTTTACAGTAATGCAAGTAGTAAATTATACCCCAGATCCATGTCTACAATGTTTGAGTAAAAATGATAATGGCATTTGCTTTTTTTCCTTTCAGCTTTTGATAAAGAATCATAGCATATCCAACATCTATGCCCACATGCAATTTAGAAGACAGTAATGCACAGTAATAATTAAAACACCATAAAGTACAGTCTTCCAAACAAGAAGGGGAATGATGGCAGTAGTGTAAGTGCCGGTCTTCTATTAGGGAGTTATATAAGGAGTATGAAGATCTTTGGATCATTATCACAAAGGCCAGTCCAGGCTTAATCAGCATGGAAATGAGACCGTGAATCTATAGGAGATTCAGGGCACTGATGCCCATCACAGGCTTACATATTAGAGAGTTATAAATAGAAACTGATGAGCTTCACATATTACTGGAAGTAATTTCAAGCCCTTTGCAAAAATAAGATAAAATTTTATTCAAGGAAGCTATCAAGCAGCGGAGCATAGTTAAAACTCATTGGTCTGCTCAATCATAGGAACAGTTATAGGTTCTGTAATTTACTAGGAGAAGAATTTTTGCCTAATTCAAATGTTTTCAGATAGTTTCAAAGGCTGTAATGAAAGTAAAACTCCATCTTCTATAAATTATCCCTTCTGTATATTTTCCTGATCCCTCAGTGTAATTTTAAAGGTCAAATCACCAACGTGGGAGGTTTTCATATAGTGAGAAATGGATCCAATGGCTAGAGAAGTGGCTGTTTACATGGAGTTATTTCCAGAGGTAAATGGGATTCCTTCCAAATTGTTTAAATAAGTGAAAATAAGCCAGTAGGAAACTGAGGAGTAGTGATTAGGTTAGGTTGAATCTATCAAAAATCTATTTGATAATATGGATGTCTTACAAATTATCTGTTCATGATAAAAGTATAATTAAAAATATGTAAAAGAGGTAATATTTACTTTGTAAGTAAAAATATGTTATGATCTTGTAACATACAGTTGAAAATCAGGAAACTCACTTTTAGCTGATGCTAACTGAAAGGGGATTTATTTGAAATATAATGGAAACAATTGGTAAGATACACAGATTCAAAAACGTTTACCTAATATCTATAAATGGAAAAGAGAAGTTTTCCTACCTTAGTTAGCAAACAAATTTTATTTAGCACATTTTTTCAAGTGTCATTTGTTTATTAGGTGTTTCAAGGTGAAACAGCGGTGTTTTTATGTTATTTTTATGACCAATTACAAGCTAACCAATTTCGTACCTTTCTGTGTGATGTAAAAAAAAAAAAAAAGGATTTGTAACTGTCTTTAAAATTATGTATTAACCTCTTTCCAAGAGCTCTGCATTATAAGGCAGTTCAACAAGAGTCAGAAATCTACACTCATTATTATTCATAACCTAATAAAAAAGAAAATTCTGAAGGAAATTTTAGCTAATTGAACGCAAGGAAACAACCTACATAGAGAAAAGACAGATGTGTTTTGGTAATTTTGCTCTCAGGCATAAAACCAATAATCACTCCTGGTACTCTCTTAGAGGAAAACATAGGCATTTCGTTTTCTCAGTTTCTCCAAAGGTAGTCAAGCCTCTGGCAGCTTAGGTTTCATGGTCACTCTTGTTCCACCTCACTTACTTAGAGTAGCCAGCCATAGATTTGGCTTTGCTTTTCTAAAGTCATTTGATTCAGTACTGATTTACAGTCATCTGCTCTGGAAACACGTTTTTCACTCTGATTCTATTCCTCTAGATGTTCTTCTGAAAAAAAGTCATGCCTTTGTGAGACAAAAATATGTTTTAGACCTAGTTCATTTTCTTACTTTTTGAAAATTAATGAGACTATTATGTGTAAATGCAATCTAAATGTAAGCTGCAAAAAGCAAATGGGTTTCTCTTTGTTAAAGGTTTTAAAAACAAGGCTTCTTATCTTTTCTTTCTCTCTCCTCCCTTCCTCCTTCTTTCCTAATTTCTTCTTTCTTGCTTTTTTTTTTTTCACTCTTCCTCCCTGCAATCCTAAACAGTCTCTCCCCATCTTGACTAAATAGATATAATTGATTATTGAGTTTTTTTCTCTAAAGAGCAACATTTTTATTCAGGTTAACCACAAACTAAATTCAATTTATATTCTAAAGTCTTTAATTTTTTTTTTGTAATGTATGAAGACCCCTTAAAAGGCAAGGCAATTATTTAAGACAAACAAATTTGATGAGTGAAAACTGATGTGCAAGTATAATTGATTTTCAAAACCGGGAAATAATTTGTATGATTATTGATAAATAATTAAGGACTTGTTAGTGTAAGTTTGAGATTGTGATCTTTATGATAGGCAAACCTCCACTGAGTCTAACCAATCATTTGGAGTATTTAACTAAATATTGATAAAGTAAAAATTTAGATCTTTGAATTATCTGGATTGTCTTGTCAAATAATGCAAGTATGTAATTTCATGCCTTTTATTCATTTAGTGTTATCTACACTAAGGAAAGTTTATGCTACCTATGTTAACACATTTTTCTTAAACAAAGCTTATTCTTTCTGAAATATAACAAAAGTGTAGAAAATATGTCACCCATTCAAATTGGGAATATATTAAAATAAATATCACTGGGTAATTCAGCAATATGAAAGGATAGATGTTATTAATTCAACTCAGTTCAAATACTTGGAGAGAAAATACAGCTTTGTGGCGGGAGGGTAGAGTGCTAGATTATTGTTTCTAAATAACAATGACTTGAAACTTTTTCCTTAAATTATCTGCAAGTAAAATGAAGTTTCACGACTGATTCCCAAAGAATCACACTCTTCAGGGTACCTGAAACAGTCACAGTATCTATCAATAAATAGTTTTATATTACCATTGATCAAAACCTCTTCATTGTAGTCAACTAGCTATCTACAAGGCCACTAAGAAATAATAGAAAGACAATTAGTATTTAATTCCCTTTTGAAAGGTTTACTCTTCAAAATTTCGACCATGCACATAGAAGTCTTATCTAATGTGTATTAATTTAGGCTAATTCATATTTCATAAATTTACATATACAAGTAAGTAAAATTATGCAGCTAAAGCAAGTAGCTAAGAGTGATTCCATGTGAAATTCATATTGAAATTGTTTAAAGCCCTTTCTGACTAAGTATGGCTTTTGGTTGCAAAGTACTATTTAATTGCAACTTGTGTTTTATCATCAAAAGTAATTTGTCGATCTCTACAATCAATCTACCTGCTTATGCAATTTGGCAAAAGCCAAAGAAGTAGTAGAAATCTTGAGCACTCACAAGATGGCAGTAGTGTAACATTAATGTTAATGTCTGTTATTCATAAAAGAAAACAAACAAAGCCTTGAATCTTCAAAAAAGAAAATACTATAAAATGATAACCATGGAGTCAGGTCTAAATACAGAAAATGATCAGAAAGGTAGGTGATTTTGAAATAAATATAATATATTAAGCCTCAGGGAGGCAGCTTAAATGTAATAATTCTTTCTTGTAACAATCTGCTTTTTACTGATCTTTTTTTCCATGAGGTGTTACAAAAGAGGGCTCCTTACCCTTTCCTCTCTCGTGCAAGCGAGTTGAAAAAGAGTAAATTCCTGAATCGGTTTTTCACAGTGTATTCTTAAAATTCCAACAACCATAGTAAACACTAGGAACAAAACATAAGAATTTTGTATACTTTGTTTTCAAATTTTGGTAGAATGTAGGAAAAAGTGAAAGCACACAGCACAGTTGCTGGCATCAGATAGACCCATGCAGAAATAACGGCTTCCTCACTTTAGATGTGTTACTTAAGTTCTCCAAGCCTTTGTTTCGACATCCACAACATGGAAGTAATAGAATCTACCTTTGGGACAACCTTGAGAAACAAATGACATGTAGCTATTATTATTGTCATAGGCATAACTCTTGATACAAGATTACAGGATACACTCAAATGGATGCATGTTCTAACAGCTTTAAGTCTAAGTCTTTTCAGCAAAGATTATTATAGTTCTGTATTCCTTTGTGGCAAAATTTACTGCATTGCTTCCCTGGGATGACCCCACTGTTTGTGTGACTACCATTTCTCCAGTGTATTCCTCTGTTCTGAGTTATTGGTCTAGTCATGTAGATTCCAATGTGTTGTTACAGAGCCTTCTCAGATTGGCTATGAGTCCATTCTTTACCATTCATCTGCACTTATCTTTTCATTCCTGTTGACCGTTTCTTATTCTGAGTAGCATTCCTGACTTTCTTTTTCCTTTTCCATTACATTCAGCCAAACCTAGACTTTTGGAGAAATAAATAAGCCTCTGTTTTGTTGTCTTTTATTACCAAATTGTCCTAATTCACATATATGTCCAGAACATTGTGAAATATTAAGGAAAGAATTTTGCATACTCCTGTTAGACATATTCCAGTCAAATATCCAATGTACTTGTGTAATGCGTGCTTGGAAGTATGGTTTTCCATCTGGTTGTTAAATAAAATCCCAAATGTTGTTTAACATCACTAACTGAAGTATGACATACACAAAATCACATATATAAAAATAATTCATCTCAAGGAATAATAAAATAAACACACCTGTGTAACCACTGCCAATGTCAAGATATAAAGAAAAAAGTCCACAAGCATGTTTCATGCTTTATCTAAATTTTTATACCCTTACTTCTCCCTAAAAGTACTCACTAGTGATTTATAAAGCTACAAATTAGTTTTGCCTGATTTTCAACTTCCTATAAATGGAATCATATGCTTGCCTAAGTTTTTATATCTGGCTCTTTTTAGTCAACATTATGTTAATGGGATTCATCTTGTTTTGATATAACTATAGTCTATGCCATTCCATCGGTGTGTAACAGTGAATTAAATGAAGAGACTAAAATATATGTATCTAATCTACAGAAATTTAGGTTGTTTCAAGTTGGGAGCTATTATAAATAATGTTGCTATGAACAATCTTTTAATTACTTTTGAGAACTTCTGTGTGTTTTCCTAGGGGTGAAATTGCTGTTTCCATAGCATGTTGCATATGCTCAATTTTGTCAGGAAATGTGAGAATCTTCCAACATTGGAGTGTCAACCTCTGTTCTCATAAGCAATCTATATGAATTCAGATTGCCCCACAGATTGTCCAGATTTTTAATTTTAGACCATTCAGTGACTTTTTGGTCTCATCTCAGTACGAGACTTTTTTAGAATATTCTTAATAAAATGTTTCAAACATTCCAAAAATTAGGAAAAAAAAAAAACTTCTATGGTTAACTCCCACATGGTCCTTACATAGATTCTACAATTAGTATTTGACAGTATTTGCTTCAAAACATATTTATATATCAGTCAGTCCCCATAGCCATCCATCAGTCAATCTTACATTTTTAATATCATTCAAGGTAAGTTACAAACCTCAGCATACAACTTCTAAACACTTTGGCATGCTTATCCAGAAACAGGAGTTCATTATTTGTTTATGGGATTTTCGGGGAGAGAAAATAAAAATAAATAAAACCCACAAATCTTAAATTTATCAATAGGTGAGTTCTGACCAATGCAGGAACTGTGTAAGTCGAAATCCTATAAAGATACAGAAGAACATAATCACTCCAGAAAGTTCCCTCATACCTCTTCCCAATAATTCCCAGTCTTACATCTCCTACAAGAGATAACCATCCATTTGCTTGTGCTAGAATTTCAGATAAATGGAATAATACACAGTAGCTTTTTCTGTATGACTTTTTAAATGTAGCTCAAAGTGTCATAGCTCTACTGAGGTATAAGTGACATAAAGAAATTACACATAGTAATGCACACAAGTTGATAATTGTGACACATCCTAAAACCCCTTTGCAATCGTTCCCTCTTAGTTATCCCAAATCCCTATCTCTAGACAACAATCTATCTGCTTTTTATTACTAGAGATAAGTGTATCTAGTCCAAAATTTCATGAAAATGGAATCATACAGCATGAACTCTTCTTTGGTTTGGCTTCTTTCACTCATCACAATTATTTATTCAGTCTCTGTGTCAAATTCATTCCTATTTATTCATGCCAAGTATTCCATTTTATACACACACACATACACATAGTATACATATTTATTACCAATGGACATTTGGGTTGCTTCCAGCTTTTGTCTATTACAAATAAAACAGCTATTGAACATTTATGTACACATTATTATATAAATGTATACTTTCACTCTCTTGGATATCTGGATGTGGAATGGTTGAGTCATATGGTAGATGTAGGTTTAAATAAGAACATGACAAATTGTTTTTGGAAAAGGTTTTAGTATTTTAATTCTAACTAGCCATGTATGCTCTACAACCTCACCAACACTTGGTATAGTCACTCTTTAATGTTCATCATTTTATTATTTTAGAGGTAATAGCTAATTGTGGTTTTATTTGACTTTCCCAACGATTAATAATGCTAAATATATTTGCATGCACTGATCTGTCATATGTTATCTTTTCTAAAAACTAGTTTATTGAGGTATGAGTCACATGTAAAAAGCTGTATATATTTGTGTATGTAACTTGATGAGTCTGGGGATAGATATATACCATGAGAACATCACCACCACCAAGGTCATAAACATATCCATCACCTCTTAAAGTTGTCTCCTACCCTTTTTATTCTTATAATGTGTGTGCGTGGTAAATACTTAATATAAGGTCTTCCTTCTTAACAGATTGTAAGTACACAATGCAGTTTTGTTAGCTATCGCACTATGCTGTGTAGCAGATTTCTAGAATTTATCTTCTATAACTGAAAATCTGCACACTTTAACCAAATGATGACATGGCATATTAGAAATTGGCATTTACTTTACTATAACTTTGTGTGCCATACTGGAGTATTAAACATTTAACATGGTGTAGCTAAGACTGACTGACTTTGGGGTAAAAAACATTTCTGTTGTGTATTTTTACTGTATGCCTACAGTTTCCAGAGAGAATAGCTTAATTAGGATTTGATTTTAATAGATGTACACTGATCATCCTGGTAAAAAAAAGAAAATATTTTCTATTTAAACCTTATTTTTGTTGCCCCATCATGCTATATATTTTTGCCATCCCAATTTTTGAAGAATATGATGCTATAAACTGAATACTCTAGTTCATAATCATACTAAAAACTGATGGTTTCAGCCTCTCCTTCAAGTTACAAAAATAAATAGTTAAGCAGTGAAAAACTGACTACTTGATATAACAATTTGTAACTGAAAAACATTTACTAAATCAAATTGTTTTTGTTCCTAAATTAGTAAAACAAATATGTTTATATAGCTAGTGCTTCATTGATCCATTGCTTTCAAACTCGATAAGCAAACTATACCACATGTCTAATTCAGTGCTTTATGATAACAAAAGAACCTATAAGATATAGAATATTATTCGTAACTAATGCCATATGCTTTCTAAAATCTAATATACTTAAAACTGAATCAAATACAACCAGAGACACTACACTGATATTGACTGGAAGGCAGCATGATAGTGAAGAAACTGCTCTGAACTTAGAGCACACAAGATTTTGATTGCAGTACCAGTGGTTTAAATGTCTCTGTGTGTAAATTTGAGAAATATCACTTAAACTCTCTGATCTTCCATTTTTCTGTTAAATGAGAGACCTCAAGTAAATACTTCCTACAGCCACTTAAAAATCTAAGCAATTATGATGTAGTATTCTACATTTCTACAAGGTTATTTTTCCATATCTGGATTTTAGAGCTCCAAAATGAATTTCCTTATGCTCTGTACTAAAACAGCAAGAGCAAGATTGCTTATGATTGTGTGAAATAGTTAAGCTCAAACCTGAATAGCCAATTAATGTCTAAAACAAAACTGTCATTTTCTCATTTAACTGAAATCCTGCTATCAGTGACCCCATCTATAATTTTGTCACCATTATCACAGTCTCTGTTACATAAAACTTCAGAAGCCATCTCAAATTTATGTCTCATTTTTGAGTTACCAAAAGTCCTGTCAATTCTTCATTCCATACCCATATGTATCCTTTACAAGCCAGTTCTTTCTGAAAACTCGCATATCTGCCCATGCTTCAAATACTACATTTAGATGAATTAATCCTATTTCTTGCCATCTTCCAATCCACTCTGTAAAAACTGCCGAGCTAAATACCACTTTTGTAATTTTAATTCTTTTCATAAAATCCCAAATCTGACATTTTCATTGTACCTTCTTTAGATATTGCATAATCTTGGATAAAATACTCAAAAATTTTTCTTCTAAGCTTTACTATATACTATGGGAATATGGATGTTTAAAATATGCACAGCAGTAAACACAAAAATGTGCCACATTTTACATTAGTTTACAATGCAAATTGCATCAAGTTTTTATTAATGTGTCATCCTTGGCAATTCCCATAACCCCTGCTGAATTTACATTTAAGATGATTGCTTCATGATCACTATCAGAATGATCAACTCAGCAGGTTTTTAATAATCTACAAACTTTATAAAAGCCACTTTCTACAGTAAGTCTATTGCTTTTAGAATAAAAGGACAACTAATGTAAATGATTATTTTATTCCGAAAAACTGGAGTGCTTTTTGAAACTTTAAAACTCATATTAATAATGTATGCTGAATGAGAATTATTTCTTTCAACACATGTAAAAGAATTTAAAGTTATGTTAAAATAGCAAAGAAAAGTCATTTATTATCTTAATGATGCACTAGGGCTCCAAGCTCTGAATGTTTATAGGTATGAATAATTTAAGTGTTGCATTTCCAAGTGATGGGAATTTTAGAGATAAATGTATATACCCATATTATATGCATTATAAAAAGTTACATTTTTTTTCATACCTGAGGAATACACCATAGCAATTTCTCAATATGTCACCCATACAAAGTAATGGTATAGAAAATCTTAGCATTCTTTATTTATTTGCAAATTTTAAATTAATAGCTTCATATTTTAAAATTACATATTAACAAATATTTATTGACTTGCTATGTGCAGAATGATATGTTAGAAAAATTGGAGTTTGGCAATATGTTTTCGAGATCTGACACAGGACTATAGTATCCTTACAAAAATTACTTGAAATCTTTATGCCCATCTTAGCACCTCTGAATTTTTCTATACATGTTGAAAACAGAATCAGTTATTCTACTGGTTTTTAAAAAAATGTAGTTTGACTATTTTCAAAGTAAATGATTAAGTAATTATTTTAGGATTTAGGCTCTGTTAAAGTTGGTTATATTTGAAACCAAAAATGAACATTTTTAATGTACTTGTTTATTTAATTATATTAATTTTTCAAAGCTTCTGGTAGTGTTTGACTCATAAAAGATTCAAATATTCTATTTCTTTGCTCAACAATTTCAAAAACAAAACATTATCTATGGTAATGGCACATATTTTGAGCATGATGAGTAGATATAATTGCATAAACTCATTTGGACAGAAACAATCTTTTTTTGCATTTTCACTACGAAGAAAGGAGGCAGAAATTGCAGAACAGATAGAGATCAGTGAATAACTAAAATTGCATCACATGTGGGATCTTTTATACAACAAGCCTCCTTGAATTTACATAATAACAAAGGGCAGAAAGTAGAATGGGCCAGATCCAAATTAGGGCTTCCTATTGAATTGTAGAATGTGTGGAATATATTTGAGTTGGTGGGGATAGCATAAGTAAATTTGAAAAATTCTTTCTCTTGTCTTTAATTTTCCAGGGGCAAGTTTCTAGGTTCAAAAAGCAGAATGAAGTGAAATGTACTTTGAGAAGCATCAATGTGCTTTTCTGACATTTTAAGTAGTACAGGACCACAGCAGCTGGAATTTTTGTGCCAGAGAATAATTTTTGGAGAGAAATAATAGTCTTCCTTAGTCATTGGGTTTCTGTTGCTTTGAATTTCTCAGCATTTAGTAGACCCAAAGAGTCTAACTTAATTTTTTACTTCTCAGTCATTTTGGTAATTACATTGATACAGTTTTTTTTTTTTTAATATTCAGAGACTACAGACACATATGCACAGTTTTAGGTGTACAATTACATCAACATTTATTTAGAACTAATACCAATTTTTTTCATCTGAGTGAAGTACTTCAATGGTTAAATACATTTATCCTTTTGAGAAAACATCATGGCAGACACTTCCTGAAAACTTTACTAGTCAAAAAATGTCTTTTCTATCATAAATTTAGCTAGATACAAAAATCTGGGCTCACAGTTGATTTTGCTCACATTTGATAAATATTTGTATATTCTTTCTTACTTTTCAATATTGAAGATGAGAAGTCTATTAACATGTATTAGTACTTTAAGTTAAAAGCAAGTTCTCTTTCTCTGAAGATTTGTATCTAACTCACAAATTCTTATTAACAGACATATGATTTTAAATATTATTTCCCATTGACAAATAAAGGCTTTAAAATAATTCTATGAAAGCCATTTTGAATCTGAAGTTAGTCCAAATTTTAAATTTCAATTAATATTTTGTCCTTTCTATAAGTAATCTTTTAGCAAAAATATAAAACTTGACTAGTTGTATCACTTCTATTAATATATTTGTATTAATGTAACAAAATCAAGGTTTTATAAATCATAATTACTATTTTAATATATTAAAACAAATATAAAACTAAATGGTAATTGGGAAATGAAATATGAATTGATCTTTTAATCTTTAACAAGTTAGATTATAATTTTAAATGATAGGGTGAGCACTCTTTTTCTTTTAAGTATTATTTATTAAATATTTATTACTTTCTAGGTACTCTTAAAACACTGAGGCAATATAGCAAAATGTAAGACATAATCTGTTATCTCAGCATTTAACATCCAATTGGGAAGAGATAGACAATGAACACCTTAACAACACCATCACCAATAAAAATATATTTTCAGGTAAATAAATAACTGGGAGCAGTTAATGTTCTTGTTAAAGAGGAGTTTTATCATACATAGGCAAAAGTGATATTTTGAGGTTTTATGATTTCTGACACAACTGAAGTATAATGGTGATTTGCTGGATGGACAATAAATAAAATATCCTTTAAAATGAAAATTAAAAATGTATTTTTAAGGATGAAGCAATAATATATTAATTATTTGTTTTAGTGCTCTTTATGTTTCATATATTTTGAACAAAAAATATATATTAATTGTTTTAGTTAAGAAGGAAAGTAGCAGAACTAATGTAATTCCTTTAATTATGATTCATGATCTTTTGCTCAATTTATCTACAAACAGCCTCCATAAGAATACACTCTGGTTGGATAAGTTAGTATGAGTGCAATGGAGATTTAGGAAAATAACTCAAAATTCAGGCAACATTAGTTCATCCAAATTTAGTCTTTAGTACATATTTTTAATAACATGGTGGGGGAAGGGCTGGGATGCTGAAATAACTCTACCTATAATGATTTCATGGCCTGTATTTTTAACAAGGTGATGGATAAAAATTTAAGTGAAATTACTCTCAGTAAAAACCCCGGTAAAATTTCTGAGTCCAACTTTTATACTATAGCATCTGCATAAATAAATGCATTTTTATTATTGGTTTCATTAAAAAATAAGAAAAGGATGTAATTTAAAGGAAATACTTTTGCAATTGTTAGCCAAAGTATAACTAGATAATAGATGTTTATTTCACTTAATCTTAGAATTATAATGAATGGAATTAATTTAATATCATGTCTACCAGTCTAACTAATCTTGGATGTTATTTATTTGGAAATGTTTGATATTAACTAACTGCAAGATTTTGTATCTGAGACTTGATTAGAAGGGCAATGAGATTTTTCCACTACATCTCTGTTATCCACATAGCAGTGACAAAAGCATGGCATCAACCACCTGCCTAAAGACAAAATAGGGCCAGTTGGCACAGGTACAATATAGGCATTTTAAAGTTCATTAGGAAGGAGCTGGCAAGCAGCAGCAATTTTCCCTGATAAAAATCCCTTGATCATTTTAGAGGAAATGTCTTTTAATTGTATCTAGGAGTTCAAACGGACCACAAACCACTATAGTATATCAAGTCTCTATACAATCTTGCTACAGTTTAAATGTAGCATTTTCATTACTTCTAATTTAGTTAATTACACTTTACCTACCTAAATTCCCATGGAAGTTTTCAGTGGATGCAACAGTTAATTGCCTTGTTCCAAAGAGGCATTACTGTGAGCAATTAACCTACTACTGTTCTTAGTTTTGTAATAGTTGCTTTTATTCTTGTTTCGGATGGATTCCTGTGTCAGTGTTTTAGAGCCATTTAAGAGAATAGAATATGCATGTTTTAATTCAGCCCTGATATATTTAATGTGTGAATTATGATGTATACTAATTCTTGAAATGTTTTATCAATATCACATTTTTGTATTAATGTACTGTAAATTAAATTTCTGTATTTTCTCTTAATTTAAAATGCAAGTCTATGTGTGTGGGCAAATAACTTTAATAAATAAGTAAGGAATTACATAAAAATGAAAGCACACTAATAGATTATAATGTTGAAATTAAGCAGAATGTATAGCAATGGTAATCTACCACAGGTTATATGGATTGCATGGCAATGGTAATTAAGCATAAATAAGACACAATTCATGTAAATGATGATCATTTCACTTTTAAATAAAAATTAGAAACAAAGTATTTGGGAAGGCAGTTATAGAAGAGAAAAATTGAACTATGCAAAAAAAAAAAAAAGCAATTCTAAGATCATGCCTAAGACCCCTTAACTCACACTGATGTAAACAGATGATTGTCTCCTCTGCTTTAGGATCTAGTGTGTAGGAACACAGCAACCCAAAGTGCCTACATTTTGGAATTCTTGACAACGAACTCATACTCTGACTCCTCTTCCAAAGCATCCAGTCATACCAAAGAGTAACATCAGTAATTGCTTCTCTTATACCACTGACTAGCCACAAATCAGTTGGTGCCTAGAAACGGGTTCCTAGAAATAGTAAAAAGAAGCAGGCGACAACTTTAGAAATTAAGGGGAAAATATTATTTTATTTGGGTCTCTAGCAGTCGCCTTATTTCGTCTCGCAGTGGCAGGATAAGAAGTGCATTTTCTGCTGTCCCAACTCTAAGTGTCTTCCTTGATGTCAGCTCTCATGACAAATTTAATAACCAATCATCTTTCCTTCCATAGCAACTCTCCCTCCTCTTATATTTTTGTTAATTAATTTCAAATTAATATGGAAACTTTTACCCCAGCATTCATTTAGACATCTCTCTCTCTCCAACCCTATCTACTACAACTTTCATAAAACCATAAGACCACCTGTGATCTTCCAAGCAAGAGATGATCATTGTTTTCTTTGACTCCACAGTTGTTTGCATTTCATAACATTTGCCAATCTTCTGTCTTGTAATTTTTGTGCAAAAATCTTCTTTCTCTCTCTAGATTATAAACTCTCATAGGCCAAGAACTTCTCCATTTCCTTTTTCCTTCTAGTCACTGGATCATATTAGTAAATGGATGATTGAATATCTTTTTCAAATGTATTTAAGCATTTACTTAACTACATACTTCATCCAAACCGTGGGCTAAATTCTAATGCTGGTATCTGGCAATAGACTGGTTTGTGAAATATATGGACGCCTATATGACGATCATCTTTTGGAAACCAAGTTTCTCTTTCCAAGTAATACTGGAATCAGCAATTATCTGCATTTTATGTGGTAAAGAAGCTTACTCAAAATGTGTTATTTTATTAATTACTTTGTTGAGTAAGTGGGGATGGGTTTGTAGCCAAAATGATTTAGTTCAAGACCCAAACTGGTAAGTCTTTTCAAACCAAACTCTTCCCTTTGGCCACTCTGGTATGAATTGTTCTCTTCCTCTTGGGCTGTCCTAGGTTAGGGTTCCTGGGAAACTAACCCTGAGATGGAGACTATTTTGCAGGAAATATACTAGGGAGGGCTTTCTGAACAAAACTAAAAAACCTGGGCAAAAAGCGAAATTGAATTGCATTTTGGCCCCAATAAAGGTCTCATCTGATCCAAAATGCTTTTTGAACTGGGATGTCCCTGTAGAATTGTCCTGAATTGAAGCAAGGAGAAAGAAATTTTGTACTCCTAGTTAGGTCATCCTAAAGGAACGCGTAGCCTTAAGTGAAGGAGCTCTTTTTTCAGCAAGAAGCAGTAGACCAGGAAGGACTGAGCAGCCAAGCCTCCTAGCAGCAGAGGAAAAGAGGCCTCAGTCCCCAGGCAGTGGTCTGGTAGCACCACAGCATCCACTGCATGGGTTCCCCATTCACAGAAATCCACCTCCTATTCACAACCTTTTCTCCCTGCAGATTTTTGAAACCTAGGTTTACCTGCCTCTCTATCACTTCCACAGAGGGAAAAGAAAAATCCTCTTTTTGTATATCACCATACCAGGTATCACCACTCCCTTCAAGTTGGGAATGACCTTTATGAAGATGATAACACTTTATAAAAAACCTTTTGTCTAATAACACACTTAGAAGGGGGGATGCAGATTATAACTAACAAATTCTATTTCCTCTTCTATGCATAGAAAATTTGTCACAAACTAATTTTTTTTTAATTTAAATACTCAACTAAGCACAGTTTCTTCCTTTGGATATAAATATCAAACTAACTTAGAAAGATAAAATATGGATCTAAAACCTGTAGTCTTTTTTGCATCTCATGGTGGGATAGGACCCTGAGTATTTGAAGAGGGTCTCTGGGATGGCAATGCGACTCAGGAAGGTAGAAGTCAGTGACTTTTGTCTGAGTGACAAAGCCAAAATAATGAAATAACAGAAGCTCACTATGTGAAAATTATTTTTCTGAATGCCTAAATACTTACCTACTTTTATATCATTAAAAATAAGGGCAGAGAAATCCCAAATTAGATTTTGACAAAGTGAAATTATAGAGGAAGATAATATATTGAACTAGATAATGACTCTCAGTCTCAAGCCATTTCAGACAGTATGCACAGGAAGCATTTCCACATGAAGGGAGTAAACTAAAGATGATTGCCTTTCACAAAATATCAGATAAAAGTGGGTCCAAAAATATCAAACTACAAATTTAGGCCGTGGCCTCTCTGTATAAGTATCCCACTAACATTATAATTTGAGCTAAACACTGTCTTTGTGGTGAGTTGAAGAAGATTCCAATTTGTCACTTCAAAGGGCTGAGCTAAGCCACTTGAGCGAAGTTTACCCGTGGCTACCTGCACCATTTCTGCTCATTTCTGTTGTCAAATTTGTTGTGTATATTTTTTTTCTTTTCAGTGAGGAGGTTAATTAAATCCTGAAAATATTAATGTACCACTAAGCACAAATGTGTAATAAGAGATCTCTTAAGTGAGCAGATTCTACTCTTTTGTGGATGTACTCAACCTTGCTTTTTCTTTGTGAGACACGGCCTTTGCTTTCTGTTCCTTGATACAACATTGAACACCCAGGAGTAAATGTTTAGTCCCCACCATCTGGCTCTTATTGCTTGACAAGTAACAACTCACATTTTCCCCTTGATTCTCACTGAAGGTTAGAAATATTTAAATTTTTTGCATATATAGCAAAACTTAATGTGTCATGGTTCAGCTCTTGTCACAATAATACAAACGGCAATAATAAAATATACTCCAAGAGTTTACTTTGAATTATTATTTATACGTATAGTCCTACATTGGCTCACATTATAAAATGTTTTCAACAATTTCAGAGACAGGGCTAAGGAGAAGTATTTTGCTTTGTGTGCATGCATGTGTGTGTATGTGTGACTAGGGTAACACTATTACATTTCAAAACTATTATACATAGCTGTGATTACCAGGACACAAACAGTGATTAAATTACTCAGTTATTTAAGAAACATTTTATTATCAGATTTATGTTACCTTGATTCACTTTTTTTTAACTATTTCAGTATAACTTGGGCATCAAAAGACCTTACAAGCATTTGGGACAAACAATGTTTCATTGATACCAATACCCTAATTGTGTTTTCCCATTTTCTCATACTGGATCAAATCTTGTCCTCCAAAAATGTGTACATATTTTGCCATAGACATGTATTTGTTGCAAAGCCCAGAGCGGTCTTGCTTGTATCCATAAACCCATCTGCTCTGCCTTTAATTGTCTCCTCTCCACCTAGTCCACCTCTGCTGCACTCTGTGCCTATGGACAGGACCCTCATCCACCTAGCTGTCTTGTAGCACAACGACTCTTGATGGTCTTTGCTGAGTGACATAGCAGCGGGCAGGTCCTGCCCTGCAAAGGCCTATGAATACTTTGAGGAGTATATTTTATTTGATGTGGGAGCCCATGATTGGTTTAACAAATTGTAACAGATCCCAGCCGCTTATCTCCTTAAAGATGTGCTTAGTAACTGCCTTGAGGTTTTAGCAATGACCCAGGCCCTTGGCTATAAACGCTGGGCGTGCCTGCTGTTAGATAGTCTTCTATCCCCAAAACAGCCTTGGGCTGGAATGGTAAACAACTTATAAAAAGCTGCAGACTCCGGGTGCGAAGGCTGGTTAGCCAATGACAGGTAAGATCCCCCGAGGGGGAGCAACCTAAGACAGGCACAGCCGCTTGAGTCCAAGTTGTTAAGCAGCTGATTCTCACAAGTTCCGCCCTGATAAGCTGAAAGGCTCAACACAACATGATTCACCAAAAAGGGTCTTCTGACTTTGAGCCAAACACCAACAGTAAACAAAGCCTTTGTATTCATTGTGATCCCACCCTGTCCTTCCCTAAATTCCTGCATTCCTCCTTTGACTGTACTCAATAAAATATGGGAGCATTTGAGAGGCTCGTGGAGTTGGCTCCTGACTCCCTCTCCCTCTCTTGACTTTTCCACAGAGTCTTGAGTAACTCATTCCATCTTGGTGGGACTTCTGCCGGCCAGAACCCACAATATGATTTACTTTAGTCATACTATTAAAACTTATGATGTTTGAGGCTTCCCAAAGATCATGAAATAGGAATACTTCTTTCAGGGTTAACCTCACTGGTGGTTGTGAGGGTGACTGAGGTTGTATTTCAATAGAGAAGTTGTTTGGGCACTGACATTTATCATTTATTTAGATAAATTTTGAGTTCATTGAGACAGTTACTCCAGTTTTCTCTCTTTGTCTCCCTCCCTCTCTCTCTCTCTCTCACACACACACACACACAGCTCCTGTCTTTGCCAATGTGAACACTGGCTCACATTGGCAGATCAGCTGCTCTGTGGTGCACAAAATCACGACTGTACTCCAACATCCATGGCTCACTGTGTATACTCAGTACTCCTTTATGAGAAATTCTATTTCAGGGACTGTGTCCAGATAATTTGACTCTGTGCTTTTAGATCCATTTCTTACTGTATTCTTAGTATACTCTGTACTGGGGCAGAGAGAGGGGGAAGCTGACACCTGAAACATTGGATTTTATAAGTCCTTTTGTAAGCTGTCTTCTAGCTGGATTAAGCCTATGAAAGGTATTGACAAAAGAATGTATGGCAAGAAAATAAACTGCTCATTTTCATCTAAATCTACTTTTTATTACAACTTTATTTCCAAAATGCAGGATCTTATAGAACTACCTAAAGCGTTCAGTATTAGATTTTTTGCTTTTTGTTTCCTGATTTCTAAAATTTCATTAGAGATCACACCTTCTTGTGTGCTTCTAGTATCATGGAAAGGAAAATTGTCCTCAATTTCTTTTCCCATTCCTTTAACCTCCTCCCAGAGAATTAAATTACCAGTTAAATATATCATTAACAGCCTTAACCTCTTTCTAGAACATACAAAAAAAAAACAAAATGCAAAGTGAGTTTAAGTACCCATGACTCTCATTAAAGAGCATTCTGCTTTCAAAGACTCTAAAGCCCTTAACAGTGAGTCTGACTCTTCCACTTGGAGCTGCCGGCAAAGGCTAGCATCAAGGTGTGCTGTGGCATATCTGTTGTCTCTTTCTGTTCCAAAATGGAATAGAAAAGAGGTCCCACTCTATGACAAAGGCACAGTTTCTTTGCGTGACTTCCAGATGAAGAGGAGCCAGCAAGTTTGTTCAGATGGGGCTTCTGATGTGCACAGCAAACTCCAGAACCTTTCTTTCAAGGAGGAGCTCCAGATGCCATCAAACTGATCATAAGCATTTCTCCCCATTTAATAATACACAAAATGCCAGAAGCTTTGCTATAGATTTTTGTTTCCACCCATATTATAAGCATGTCTGAGGGATATGAAAATGAGATGAGAAAGTATAGATAATTTTCCCAACCGTATCATAAGAATTCACTTTAATGCCTGAACAACTTAGTTTTTATTGCATAACAAACATTTCAAACAAAACAATTTCTTCAAGTCACATGTTTACAATCTGGAAATTTGGGCTAACCTCAGAAAAGCATATTCCTGGTCTAGTTCAGACTCGGCTAGTCTCAGCTGGGAATGACTCATGCATGTGTTGTCATTCAGATGCCATGAGAGTGAGGGCTTGACTGAATACAGACTGGGACACTCAGATGGTCTCCATGTGGCGTCTCATCCTCCAGCACACTGTCCCTGATGTCACCCACATCCTGGTTCTCAGGGTTCCAAGAGCATCAAGACCCAGTGCACAAGTTCTTGTCATCTTTTGCATGTGTCATATTTGCCATGTCTCACTGGTCAAAGAGACTCCCATGACCTGCACAGGCTCAGTGTGGGAAGAACTACCAAAAATCCTGGACAAAAAGAAGGGAATGATGTGTGGCCATTTTTGCAATCATCTACCTATAATTAGGGGATCTTAGAAGTGAAAGAGAACTGATTAATCATCTAGGTTTGATTAAAAATTCTGCAGTCATCTACAAAACATCCCTAAAGTTAAAAACAATTGACTTTCATGAGTATTACTATACACTCAAAACTAATTTTGTTCTATTTCTAAGAAAAAAGTTAACATTTCTTCTTCTTACAAACTGACTTGTAAATGTGTGTCCTGGGTCCTCTTTCCTTCCCTTGTTTGAAAAATGTGTTCATTCACTTTTTCAATCTCTACTCCTTTCTTGTTGTTGTTGTGCAGTATGTTTTATGTACACTCACATTCATAGCCTATCAGAAGAAATAGTACCATCTTTTTAAATTTTTTATTTAGTTTTATTTTGTTTAAATTTTGTTGAGGTGGAGGTAATTAGGTTTACCTATTTTATTTTCTTAATGGAGTTACTGGGGATTGAACCCAGGACCTCATGCACGCTAAACATGCGCTCTACCACTGAGCTATACTGTCCCCCCCGTCCCATCTTTAACTAAGTGAGATCCCTCTTCTACATGATCACGTTCATCAGATTGCTTCCATTTCCTAATCAAAGATTTTTTTTTCTTGAGAAGCTAAAAAGTGTGCCTTTAACAAATACTGCCTTGCATTGACTGATACCTCACCACATTCTATGTCTGTTCTCAGTCCACATTCTTCCCAGCCTCCATTTTCGTCACTGTTGCTTCTGAGTTTCTGGTAGTTTTGCTGCTCGGTTTCATTTATCATTGCTTTGTATATAAATATCTGTGCCTTCTGTCTGCCTTCTCAACTTATTCATCAGCTAATGGGCCTTGATATCAGGTTGTTCACTAAATACACTCAACCTCAGGCACCATATATACCCCCATCTCCACTCCAATGGTTTAAAAATAGCATGTCATCCCACATCTTTTCACTGCTCTATTTTAAAACTTTTATTGCAGAATAGCCTGCTTGACTGTTAGTGATACTATTTTTCTTCAGGACACTATACCAAAATAATAACAAAATATAAAAGCAGTTTTAATAGTATTTTTGAAATAACCAGACATAAGCATAGAAAAGCAAGCTTCTGTCCAAATTATAATCATAAGGATAATGACAATTGAAAACTCGAAAGTCAGCTGTATTCCAGATCATGATGAACAGACATAATAAGGAAATATAACAACAAAAAAGAAAACAGAAGTTGGAAGTTTACCATCACCTTGTGGTAAGTAGAAAATGTACAACCATGAAACAAATTCTGGTAGAGGAATTAGATAGAAAAATTAAAGAAAACAAGGGAACATGTCTTTTACAATTTTATAAAAATAAGTGCCAACGGATTCAAATGATCTCATTATTATTATTTGAAAATATACACGGACAAACTTTCTGTCTAAGAAGCTGCAAAGTTCACTATCTGTGGTAGTATTTGTGAATTGGATTATGATTATAAGATTAATGACAGTTTGCTGTGTAGACTGCTCGATTTCATGAAGCCAGCAAGGAACATTGAGGCCAACCTCCACAATGTTGGAGGCTGAAAATAAATACACTGCATACCCCTTTACGAGCCTGGGTTTGAGAAGAACTGAACAGTGAGCCTTAGGTATTTTGCAATAATTCATCTTTGGATATTAGTCTTAAGAAATTCTAATATATGCTCTTTATTGTGTGTGTGTGTATGTGTGTGTGTGCGCGTATCATACGCAAAGGAATATTTCCCTTTCTTCTTAGATGTAAAAACCCACTCAAGTTCAAAAGTTTAAGCTTCGTACCTATATGCTCAACCAGTGCTATCATAATTTGCTTGTGAGTAGTAATGATAGGAGACTGGTTAATTCCGTTTTTTTTTTTATTTTTTAATTTCAAGGGACAAGAATTAATAACAAAAATAATTGGGAAATAGAAATTAGCTTTATAAACTTCTTACTAGTTTTTGGTTCTGCATGTGTAGAAGACAAAACATAGATATTAAAATTTCCATTGATAACAAGCAAGAAACCCTTATCTTTAGTTATCTGAAAGGTTGTGTGATAACATGGTTGGTATGCATTTTACTGACTACTTTATTCTGATTATTTTTAGCTTTTAGGAAAATCTTACTGTTTTCCAATTTAGTACCTAAGAATCTACTTCATATAAATTCCAATTCGCTTTAAATAAGATTAGCAAAAACACATTTCACCTATTTATGTTCTTCTTGAAGATTGAAAAATCAAGAAAGGCAGGGATAGATGTTGCTCAGTAACAAGGTGGGATTGGTCCAAGACATCCTCCTTCCCCACCGGATACCAAAATCCCTGGATGCTCAAGACCTTTATATAAAATGGCATAGTATTTGCAAGTAACCTATGCACATCCTCCGGTATAGTTTAAATCATCTCTAGATTACTTATAATACCTAATACAATGTAAATGCTATATAAATAGTGGCCAAATGTGTGACAAATTAAAATTGTGCTTTTGGGAACATTCCGGAATTTTTTCCAAATATTTTCAAAGCAGTTCATTGAATCCCCAGATGTGGAATCAAGGGATACAATGAGCCTATTGGATTTAATTCCCTGAGATAATGTCTTATCTGTATGGGCAGCGTACATACACCCATCAAGGTTCTCTTTCCCCCTGATGCATTCACTATATCTATGGCATCATTTACCCTCTGAAATTTACATACATTTGACATTGTAAAAGTGCAAAGTTTTAAGAAATGTATTTAGAAAAATAGATTCATCAAATCTCCTGGTTTCCACCGAATTTTAAGCAAATGCAGTGTAATTAAAATTTATATGAAAGCATCTAGTTATTTCCTGTTCGAATTAGGAAAAAAGAAACTGAAACAAACGTCAAGTTTTTATTCCTGCTAAGCATTTGAGTAATTTCATTAGGCCAGAGGGAGCCCTATACAGGATCTGATATGCAAAAACTAGATCATTGGTTTCAGACAGTTGAATGAGGTACACTACAACTAGGAATAGTCATACATTTCGTGTACTTCATGCTGATTTAGGATTATATCAGTTATTGCAATTTAAAATTAACCTTGTCTGACTTACAAGTAAAACTATTTAGTCAACTTTATAGAAAATGTATCTATAATACCATCTGAAAAATATCTGTTTAAGTATCAGAATTTTTACTGTATTTGGCTAACTGATATTACAAAAGAGAGGTTTTAAAACTAAATTTATGGTAAAATAGCTTATTAAAGAAATCTGGTAGAAGCTTTAAATTAAATGTAAGTTCAGTTTAATGTAAGTTCAGTTTAAAGTAATTGAAGTCTTGAAAAACTCCATCTCTAATTATTTTCATTATTGATATACTTATTACAATGATAAATACCTAAAGTTTCTAGGACCAAAATTGGTTCAGGTTCGCCAGAATCTATATCTTTGTATATTACGAACCATAGAATCACTATTGTGGATATTAAATATATGACAAAAATACCATCAAAGCAGAGAAACCAGAATTTCCATTGAAAAAATTTCATATTAGGTACCTCTAGAAAGCATTCATTACAGAGAAAAATAGCAACATCTGACTTCCTTACACTTTATTTCATTTTAGTATTATTCTTTTTGAATTATGTGACTGAGGGTTGGTGTATCTTTCCAGTGTTTAGAGCTGCTTAAGTTTTTCTGATCAACCCAAACTTCTTTCTAATTCTGAATATGCTCTACCCCTCCATGTCTTCATGCATTTGTATACTTGTTCTTTGTGTTTAGAATTTCCTTTGTTTCTTTTCTTTATCTGGAAAAATTTTATTTAACCTTAAAGATCCAGTTCCAGTAGTGAAGCTGATGCAGGAAAATGGATGTGGGGCATGAAGAGGCCCGAGTCCCAGGTCTCGGCTGAACCCCTGGGACGTGCCTTGCCAAGTGTGAGTCCTTGGCTTCGCGCAGGAAAGAATTCAAGTGCGAGCCACCATTGAGTTAAGGCAGACTTATTATGAGAGATACATACTGCATAGAGTGTAAGGCAAGAGAAAGGCAAGGAGAGCGGTGTGGGAATTGGGTGCTCAGATTAAAGTAAAAGTAGGTACACACTTCATAGACAGAGTGTGGTCCGTCTCCAAAGGGGAGAGAGAGCACAAAGGGCCACTAAGCATAGTGTTGTCACTTTTTATGTTCTCAGTAGCCTCACATGCCTACAAGTGGGATCAATCCAACTGCCCTGGGGATGGGACTGGGATTACCAGGAATTGGGCCACCACCCATTCTTTGGCCTTTTGCAGTTAGCCTTGGGGCTGTCATGATGCCTGCAGGCATGTTATTTGATCACGCTGTTACAGTGAGCACATAATGAAGCTCAAGGTCTACTACAAGTTAAACCTCTTAATCCTCAAGGCCAACTAGGAGGTGAATCTTCCACCTTTTTGGTGTTAAATTGCTGTCATTCCTTGAGTGGCTGTGGCCTGTCCCCTTCCCTCCTGTGTCAAAGCCATCCGTGACTATCTCTGCTCAATTTCTGTAACACACCATTTTACAATAAAATTAGCAACTTAAAATACAATTTATTATAATTATTGGTTTTTCATATCTGGATCCCTCAGCGAACAGAATGCAATGGCTTAACAATAAAATTTTATTTCTACTGTGACTATTGTAAATGACTCTTGCATAGTGACAAGCAAATATGTGCTGGATAAAAGAATGCATGAATTAATTAACTAATAACTGAATGAATAATGAAACTTTAAAAGATGAATGCATCACAAATATATAAATGGATATAATAAATAGAGTGCCTTATTAATTTGGGCTTTTAGGGTTGTTTCCGTTTTCTACTTCTTATTTGAAAAAAAGAGTTAGATAAAGATAAAGGAATCCTAGTTAAGAAGCTTTCTTAACATTCTTTGATTCCAGTGGTGTCTACTTTACTCTCCATATGTCCTTTTTAGATCATAGGAAATAAAATAAGTAAAAATCATCAAAAAAAAACTGCTTAAAATTTAATCACCTGACATTTTCAACATATGTGCATGCTTTTATGTGTGTGCCTGTATGTAAGTATATGTATATGTATAATCTTAATATATTGAGTAAATCTGAACAGAGTAACATATAGAAAAACAATAAGAGGGAAAAAGGCAATCATAATTACAAAAGGCTATTATTATAGTCATATACAGTGTTATAATACTTGTTATATCATAAAACAAGGAAAGTTAATATATCAGATTAACATTGTTTTTCTGCAGATCTGTCTTTTCAGAGGAGAAATAAGTCTAGCAAAAAATATGAACATGTTAAAAGGCAAATTTTGGATAGATTATTAGAAGGTGATGAAATGTTTCTTTTTTAATAAAAAAAAAAAATGTGTAGGGCGCTGCTTGACTTTTAATTCCACCTCAGCCTAAATCTGCTCACGTACAAACCTGGCTTGTTGATTGAGTTGTTTCATTAACAATATGAAATGAGACACATGAAACACTTGGGAAAACAGTGAGATTTAGAAGCAAAGAGTAAATTCAAACAGATGATTTGAAGGTTATATGGTGAAAGTTCAGTTTCTCTAACTAATTAGGGCTGCTGGGATTATTATATGTTTAGTTTCTAGGTCAAATTAAGTTTATGGCTTATTCTTTAACCAAATGAAAAATAGTTAATAAATATTTTACAATACAATTATTTTCCCTTGGTAATCTGTCACCATTTATTACTTCCTTTTTCCTTTCTTTCTTTCTTTTTTGGTGAACAGAAAAACAGATGGTTAAAAATTAAAGTAACTTGAACTATTTAATTTGCATATTTTAAATTTCCATTTTTAAGAAGTTTATTTAATAAATTTTAATATGAGATATCAATTAAATGGTGACTGTACTTTTATGATTAAGATCTAATTAAATTAAATTATGAGCCATAAATTCTTTGACATTCAAAAGACTTTGATCAAACAAAAAGAGGTTGTAAAAGAACTAAATGCAAAATTATTTTACCTAATAATTTTATATCCAGGGTTGACAATGTAGCAGAAATACCCCACTGGTTATGACAGTGAAAGTTATTTTGATTCCACCACATGTCTATGTTACTTTTATGGGAATTTTACATTCCGAATTTCTAAGTCATTCTATTTCTTTTGTTTTTTAACACTTTTAATTGTGTCAATGAATATGCAAGTTAAATCTTATTAAAACACACACTCATGTAACAATCTTTTGGGTTACAATATAAAATATTACCAGAATTCTATCCCTGACAGATCTCAAAACTCTCTCTACCTGACAGAGACAAGCATTGCATGCCTTTGGTAAGCACTTCTTTCAACTACCTAAATATGCATTCTTATACAATGTAGCTTTGACTTTGCCTATTTGAAACCATCAACTCTAAATGCTGGTGAAATGATTGAAAAGATCAGTCATTGCTAAGGGTAGGGGTGAAGAGAGAGATGAAGAGGCAAAGCAGGGAAGATTCTAAGGCAGTAAAAATAGTCTGAATGATACTATAATTATGGATATGTCATTATACATTTGTCCATATCTATAGAATATACAATACCAAGGGTGAACCCTAAGGTAAACTAAGGAATTTGAATGTCTATGTAGGTTCATACTTGGTTAAAAAAAAAAAAAGTACCATTCTGAAAAGTGATGTTGATAATCAGGGAAGCCATGCTTGCTGTAAATCTGAAACTGCTTCTGAAAAATAAAGTTTTTCTTAAAAAATACATTGGTAAACAAAATGTAATTTATGACTTTTACCATAGTCTATATTGAGGACTAATTTGGAAAAAATAATGTAGTCCTGAACAACAATAAAAGTGGAAAGGTAGTTCCTCAGAGATATAAATCCTAAAATCACTAAATCAAAGGCAGGAAATAAATGAAAATATTCACTTATTTCCCGAGCTGTCTAGACAACTACCTACTAAAAAAGTAGCAGCTTCTTAAGTAACCCAGAACCTCTATTTTATAAATCAATCTTCAAATAATTTATTTCACTCATGTAAAAAAAAAGAAACTTTTAAGCATCTGGGTTCCTTTTTCTAAACAAACAATCCACTTATTTTTATTTTATTTTAGAAATTTAATTCATGATGCTACTATAAATTTATCAGTGAGTCAGAGACATCTTCATGTAGTTAAAATATGTTCACCAAGATTTGTATAAATGCTTGCTGCTTCGAATTTTTATTGTTGATGTAGTACAGAATTCTTATAAATATCAATGGCAATGCTGTCTCAAGGGAAAGACACACCATTAGCAGAAAAAGCATGTCTTAAATTTTCAGGGTTTTTAATACATTTTTAAGAGTCTATTTGCTAGTTTAAGTTAACTTACACTTAAAAAAAAAAGCTAGATCAAAAAGATATCAATCCATTGAATTCAAATCATTTTAACTTTGCATCTGTTAATTTTTAAAAATGACTTATTTTTTGTCTACAGGGATGATCCTAAAATTTCAAAATCTTTCTTTAAATTTTCTTAAATAATACTTATTAAAAATGCAGGGGGCATTCTTCCAAGTTCCTAATTTGTTGAATTATACTAGAGAAAAGCATCAAGTATACGATTCTATTTTAGATAATTTTATTTACTTTGTTTTGAAAGTATCTATTATTCTAATAAAATATTAATTTACTATATAAGGTCTCATTTTAACTGCATGACTATGGAACCAGAGCATAATACTAATTTAGGCATCAAATACATATTTTAAAAATGCATAGAATTCTGTATTTAAAAATAAATATTTTATTTAAGAGAAACCCAAAATGCTACAGTATTTATAGTACTAGATGAAGGCTTAATAAATCCTTTCAATTATTTATTATCTTAATCTCTTTAACTTTGGAAAAACAATGTAAATTGATAGGTGTTTTGCTGGTTACAAAGGGAAAAATATAAATATATTTATAAATGCATCTATTATTTTTTTTCCCAAAACGTAATCAGAATTATTATACTGCTATATATGTGACGCACTGGTTAGAAATTCAGAAAAAAGTTCCTTTGCCATTGGAATTTATATTAAATTGCTCATGTCACTTCTCGAAATTGCTAAGCCTTGGACTTTTTAGGATCTCTTTTCCATGTGTTGCCTTTGCCACCTTTCTAACACAGCTTAGATTCCTTGTAATTCCTTTATGATACTGTTTTAATCATCTCAAATTCTCACTGATTTTTGACCTTATAGTTCTTACTCTTGGATTAATTCTTTATCAGTGTCTCTTCTTACCACTCCAGACTGACAGGTGGCTTCAGATGAAGGTGTTTAACTCTGACTCCTGAAAACAAACACCCCATTATAATTTCCAACCACCAGTAAGCATGGAATGTTACTTACAAATCACTTTACTTAACCCCATTCAACTCAACTCTCTTATATAATTTCCATAGTTCCTATTCTAAAGTAGCCCGTCTCACCTGAAGTCTGTATTTCACTCTTACCTTTCTATGCGTCCAGATTGATCTTGCCATGTAATTAAAAACAAGAAAGGACACAACAACAGAAAACTTATCAGGCAGAATTCATCTAAATGGCCCTCTTCTACTCCTCTTAACTGTGTCATCTATGTGAGCATCTTTCTCTGCTGCCTCCAAATAAGAGATGGGCTCATAATTTTGCCTAAAATGATTACGAAAGCCTCCATAAGAATGTAGTACTTGATAAAAGTTTCAGATCTTTCTGAATTTGCCAAAGGAGTTAGGAAAGAGGCATGAGAGATCCTGGAGCATTCAAAGAATTGAACTATATGTGTATAGTGTGTCCTTTAGTGTATGTGTGGTATTGTATCATTGAATATGTTAGTGTATATGACCAATGGATTGGAAAGGGAATGAGGGTGTCACTAGGGTAGCCAGGATGCTAAAAGTTGGAGGACATTTGTGAGGATATATAGTAACCTTGGGAGGGAGGCTGCACAATGCTTGCTTCAGAAAATGAGTATTTCTTAGTCTAAATAGAGAAAGGGTGTTGAAGTTAAGATATAGTTAAGAGGAACTAACTTTCAATTGACCATGTGTGAAAAGACAGAGAGAGAGTAGAGTGTAGAATAAACTCCAGTTTTTCTATTTGGGTGAAAACAGGTTTTTTGGTTTGACAGGGAATACAGAAAAGGAGAAAGATGAAGAGCTTGGGACAGACATAGTATATTTGCAAAATCTCTAATGGCAAGCTAAGGATTGAAAATAGCCTTAAAACTTGACTACACTTCTTCAGTTTGAAATTTTCTTTGGCAGAGCATAGTCTGATTTCCAGTCTAACTATTTTACTGAAACCAGAAATTCTCAGAACAACCAAGAAATCAAGCCCCCAAAATAACATGAGCATGCTCATAGTGACAGAAATAACCTAAATATACATTTCCAAGTTTGACAAAAAGTGACAAAATGATAGTATTTATAGAAGGAGCATAATAAATAGATTTTCAACTTGCTTAATTTAATCAAATTACTTAATTTATTTACTTAAATTACTATGTACTAATGACAGGAAATCATTTCCTATGTTCTTGTCCAAGTTTGTTCAGACTGTGTTTTTAAAAAAGAAGATGGAACACTGAGAGTCTCAGAAATTCAATGAGAGAATTCTGTGACTACCTAGAATTAAATTTTACCTGTTTTTCCATCACTTTATAATGTCAAATTTATATTTTAAGTATAGTTGGACAGGAGTGTAGAATTACAACAGCCTGTGTATATTTCATTTAGATAGATTTTTTTTAAATTTTCATACATGAGAATCCAATCACTACATTAAATCAAAATAATTCATTTCCAGTTTTGTTCACAAACTGTATTTATAGATTTATTAAAACTTTATTGAGCATCAGTAGATTTGATTATATGAACTTGATTATGTTATATGAACTAGGGGTACAAGCTGTTTGGGAACGAGCTGGAAGCATAAAGTCAAAAATGGCATCTTAAGTGTTTATATGGAATGTTTTGAAATCTGCTAAATGTATGTTTTGAAATTATGTTGAAGTAAAGTATACATTAGTGGACAAAAACCTTGAGGAAGAGAAATATTATTTTAAACTTGGATTATGCACTGCTTATTTCTTAAAGAACAGCAATTCTGTGAGAGCTTACTTACAGCCTAAGTTTGGAGTATACATATAAAACATTTTTTAAACAGTATTTTTAATATAGGATTACAATAAAGACCGCTAAGTCTCAAATATTTTGAAATTGCAAAACCTTTCTACTTTAATTAAATTTGTGTCACTAAACATGTCTTGCATAGTTACTATTAAAGATAAGTGAATTCAACTTAATTGAATGTGTAGTGTAGGACTTTAGAATACTCCCATGATGTAACAGATATTGAGGGTATTGTTAAGAATATTGAACAACTGACTTGATACGGGATCTTCTAACAACTCAGGAAATAACAGAGTATATCAATTCAGATTAAGAAATACACAAGTTAAAGAAATCTGTAAAAAGTGAAATTTGTATTTTGAAGTTTCCTTCTTTTTTATAGATATACCAGAACAGGGCAGCTCTGTGAGGCTTGAAAATAAGATAATTTCTGTCAAAACTAAGAGTTTAATTGCTTTGAATTTACAGAGTACTTTAACATAAATTATTTCAGGTGATTGTCACAATTCTTTCTATTTTCCTTAATTTCAGTTGTACACTTATTGCACCAGATTATCACCCTTAAAAATTAAAAAGATTTAGGGAAATTACTATGAACTTGTTTGTTCACAATTTTAAATTATTTTCAGCTGCTAAAATTAAAATGGTAAACTGATTCCTATAAAATTAATGACATATATTTATATATATAATATATATTCTTCAAATTAATATAGAGTAATTATCTAGTATGCTTGATCAGTAAAATCATCAACCAAGTCAAATTTAGAAAAGAAAGACTAAAAACACATTTCCAAAAATAATTGTATTTTTTACTCAACTGAGGTTACCTGCACACTAATCTTACTCTCTATTTTATGGAAATTTTTGGTCTTTAAATTTCTGATTGGCTCTATGCAGAAGACAGATTTACCAGATAATTGCCAATGACCATATTCATAATGCCTCCATAGATTGGCTTCGAAATGCTATACTTCTTTCGCTTATTTCGGTGGTAGTGTATTGGCAAATTGTCTTGAACTCAAGGGTACAATTTGCATAACAATTTGCATAAAGGGTTTAATCAAAAATAAAATCAATTCTGAAGACCATTTGCATCTTCATGATAAATTAGAAAAATTACATGGTAGCTGCACACCCCAACAATTAGAACTGGCATTTGGTCAGCATTTTTTTCACTTTGTTTTCCCAGGGGATAATTACCATGACCCAGGATAAGAGGACAGTAGGTTAAGTCCCCAAAAAAGAGTCATTAAAGTCTTAAAAACCTTGCTATTAAACATCACTAACAAATAGAACCAAAATTGCAAAATTATATTATTAACTTTTCAGTATATATTATGAATAGCTTTTATTCAAAGATAATGCTCTATTTCCAGGAAATACCTATCTATCTATCTATCTATCTATTTATCTATCTATGCAGATATAGAATTCTAGGATATACAAGGAAGAGTTTAAAAATTGTCATTGCCATTAATATTCTTAAGTTAAAAATCTCTCAGTAGCAATTAAGAATGTCTCCAGTTTATGAATTAAATATTAACTGTATATTTACCCATTATAAAATATCCATTTTCTCAATTTTCAATTACATATCAAAACCTTTCTACAGTCTTCTGTTACCACACAATAGTATACACAAACCCGTACGTTAAAAGATACTCTGAAATCAGACCCTTTTAACATAGCAAAGAAATCTGTTGCAAAAGTTCTTATCAAGTTAATGAGATTATCTAATATTCACATCCTCATTTGTCACATATGAAATTTGAAAACATTCATAAATAATATTTCAGTTTCCTTTGGCAGGATATTTTAGGAAATCATCTTCCTAGAGTGACTTTTGGCTCTTGATATCCCATTTCTTCACTAGCTCTGTCATTCAGCTAATCACTTTCAATTGACATTAACAATGAATTATACCACTATGGATTAAACAAAGTTGTTGTTGATTTAAGCAATTTTACTGATAATTCAGTAAACATAGGAAGAATTTTTGATCATTTATTCTGTAAAATCACATTCTTAAGAGTAATTTTTAATGTCAACTGTCTGAGCTTACAATTTCCCTGACCAGAAGATATATAGAGATGAGCAAGGCAGAAATCAGAGAGAATAGATAGAATGAATATCAGATAGAATAGGATCAAAATAAGTGATAAATGTATGAATACTAATATATTTTAAATCAGTGAATGTGAATATAAAAATATTTTAGTAAAGATTAATATCTATATTATAGCTGTGTTTAGTCATTTGTTTTTAAAAAAATCTAGTAAACAGTTTTCATGGAATATACTAAATAATGGTCATAATTTTTGGTTAAATTATCTATTTCTGACATACTAAGTAGCATTTTGTATGCTTTATTATGTGACATTCATAAAACATAAATCTGATTGGAACATGCTATAAAAAATGATGGAGACACTGAAGAATAATGGTTAAGAGAAAATACTCTGGAGCCAGATGGTTTAGATTGAAATCACAGTTCTGCCAGGTACTAGCCAAGTAATCTTGGGAAGTTTAATTGCTCTAATTACTCTTTAATTACTTGTCCTCATCATCAGCATCTGTAAAAGGAGAAATAATAAAATTATATATGCCTATTTCATAGGTTATTGTGAGGATTAAATGAATTAATACTTCTAAAGCACTTATAAAATTGCCTGAAATAGATTAACACTATGTTAAGTGTTTGCTGTGAGGATCATGGCCACTTGCTGATGAGTGGAAAGAACCCTGGTTCCCAGGCTTAGTTCTACCTCTAAATGAGACATAGTTATGAAGCCATAGAAAAGCACTGTTTGTACTTTGATTCCCTTGCCTTTAGAGTGAAAGTTTTAAAATAGATCAGTGATTCTCAAACCTGTATATAATTATTATTTCTCAGGATTCTTAAAGTTAAAAACAAACAAAGCCATGAACATACACAAAATCAAGTAAATCAGAACTGCTGATCTAGGGCCCAGTCACCATCATCAGTGATTTAAAAAAAAATTCTTCCTGATTCTAGAGAGTATACAGAATTTTTAATCTAACCTAGATGATTAATCAGTTCTCTTTCACTTCTAGAATCTCATAATTCTAATAGTTTAATTTACCTGTGTGTCTTTCTCTTATAAAATGAGTACTGTGTACCATATAGTTCTCACAGGAATTTGCTAAGGATAAACTGTCATAAAACTAATAATAGAGGGTAATAGATTCATTAAGTATTGTTAAATAACCTTATGTAGATGACAATGGTGTTATTACTCCTGCTACATTCCCTGTTCTCAAGGGAGCTTAGTCATCAATGTAGACCACAAATGGTGATAAGTAACCTCTGTTTTAAGGTCTGGCTTTAATACATTTTTAGCTAGATATCGATACATTTAACCTTTTCAAAATAAGTGTCTGAAAAGATATTTCCCATGGAGGGTATGGCTAGAACAGGGGGTAAAGTGGAGAGCAGGTTCAGGAGCATCAGGGAATACCGTTGAGTCATACAGGGCAACACAGCAGAGTGCATGAAGGATAGAGGCTGTGAACAACCTTGTACTAAAACATACAGAATTTATTAGATGTGAGCTACAGGTTTCAGTTGGTCAGTGCTTGAAGTGAATTCCTAAATGAGCCAGACACTGCTTCACTGTAAGTAGATCTCACAGCTGTTGCATGTGTGTCACTTGCACACATACAATGCACATCTGAAGGTCTGAGCAAAGTTTTATATTAATAAAACTCTTTTGTATTTTTTCTAATAAAATGATAGCTCATTTTTATTGAGAACTGTCTATGTGTCAGGTGCTACCCTAAGCACTCCACAGGTACTGATTAATGTATTCCTAACAACAAATTCGCAGATCCATATTTGTGCTGGTTGTCTGCTGGCATGTGGTTAAATAAAAATAGCCACAATGATTAATTTTGCATGCTGTTGCCATCATTATATACTGATGATTATGTGCCTTTATTGCTAAAATATTAACATTTTTCTTATTTATTTTCCCAACTGACGGTATACTGCAGTCAATGACAATAAAATATGTCTTCTACTGAGAAGAAAGATATTTGCAAATATGAACTGGTTGCCATGTATATCATATATGCCACAGAATTTCCTCCTAAAAACAATTAGCAACTCAAACAAAAAAGTTAAGTTACTGACTCATTAAAAATCTGTATTTTCTTTTGTTTTGTGGACCAATTGTGTGAACAGCCAAATTAACAAAGCCTTATGGCCTACTTAAAGATGTAGTATAGAGGATGAGAATGTGCCTCCCCAAAAGATGCCACTTTGGCATAAGGATTATTTTGAACTGAAGACAATTGAGAAACAGCAGACACCAAAAAAAAAGCTCTCTGCCTCGCCCACTATTTACCTAAGAGCAGGAGACATCCACTGGGAGATGTCATGGAGAGGAATGTACATAACAAACCTTACTAAAGCCACTCTTATCTTCCCTATGTGTCTGCTCTCCCAGTTTGCCAGCCCGAAAGCCTAATCTTCTCTTTCTTTGCCTCTTCACCTCTCCACAAATTGCATTGTTCTTTGTTAACATGCTACATATATCTAAATTCCAAGCGTCTCTCTGAGTCACTCCTCAATGAGTTTCCCCTGCATAAGTGTGCTCTGTACGTGTTAATAAACTCTGTTCTCCTATTGTTAATCTGTCTTTTGGCTATATAATCTGCAGGTCCCCAAAAGGAGAACCAAGAAGGGTTAGAGGAAAACAATTTTTTCTTCCCCTACGCAGGCTTAGCTTTTTATTTTAAGTTATGGGAAATTGACTTTTTCTTTCTGAAAATGCTATGCAATTCCAAATTATGGAATTGATGCTTGAAATGCAGCTAGTGTTTCCTCCAGCTGTAGTTGGCATGCAAATTGTTTCTCAAGAGTAAGTACCATTGTTCTCTGAAGAACAGCCAGCCTAGTGTCTTAAACTCAGGTGGAGTGTAGTCTCTGAACATAGTGGCATTTTTGGTGCATCTGTAATCTTGTTCTTTGTCTTCATGTAGCCTGTCTGGTCAGAGAATTTCTGTAATTCTCCATTAGGCAAGAGATGGATCCATTTTCTACTAAGAATTTGATATAAAATGAATGCCAGAAATCTTCTGAAGCTAATAAAAAGTTTGAGATTTAAAACACATCCAAGCTAGGCAGTTTAAAATGATAGCACTGTCAGAATAAGCCTCGGGGACTACAGAAGTGCTCTGTAATAACAGTGAGTATCTCAAAGTGACAGGGAAATAAGTGAAGACATTTGCTGTATTAGAATGAGCAGAAGATGGGAAGGCCTAGATTTGAATTCTTATCCTTAATAACTAGCCTTGGAAAATTATCTGATTTCTCTGAGCTTTAGCTTTTTTACTTTCAAAAGGTGAGGTTCAGTAATTGATTGAGCCCAACAAGTTAGTGTGTGACACAATATACCTGAAGGTATCCAGCACATAGTTCTCACATGACAGGCCTGGAAGTGCTCAAGAAACATCAGTTTCCTTCACTTTCACCTTCTTAAGGAATCCTATTCTTTAGTTCATCAGCTGTAGTTTGGTTTGAAACATTTTACATTAAGCACCCTGCTATACCTCTCTGTCACTCCTGCACATAAAGAAAAAAGTGAATGATTATGAGAGCTGCTGAATTTTCCAAGATGAACCATGCATGAAGTTCCAATTAGCCAGATTGGTTCAGTAAGTTATTCATAGCATCAAAGTAAAAGAAAAATGTTAAGTAAGTTCCTAAATACTGTGAGACGAGCCTACTCTAAGTTTATCATATAAACACATTATATATCTGACACAAAAAATAATGAACCCTACTAGAAAGAAGTGGACTACAGCTCTATGTTTTGTTGTATGTGAAAATTAAAAATTTAATATGCAATCATTAGGATAAATTTAGTAGTAAGTTTGCTTCATTTGACTCGTCCTCGCTTCTTATCACATCCCAGAAGCAAACCTGACAACTATTTTATAGAATTATAATTAATTTTTCTCTCAATGTGTAGGAAATCTAAAAAAGTAAAAGAAAAGTAAAAATTCACTTATTAAGTTTTATGGGGAGCTACTTTTAGTGTCAGTTTATGGTTGTTTATGGAAAAATACAAGTACCTCAAATCTAGGGCTAAGTAATCAGTGTATCAGTTATAAATATGGGAAGCATCAAAACAAAAAAGATGTGCAGATTGATCCTAAATATCTGCATTAGCTCCTATTTACTCAAAGACAAATGATCTTTCTATTATTGTCTTATCTTAAGAAACTGCCAAGAGAACAAAGCATAAATAGAAGTGCAGTTTGGATTCATAAAGAACTTGATCCCTTTACCTAGATTTCTTTTTTCACTTAGTGAGGTCAGTATAAATATTTATCCTTCCTTTTAAGTCTTGGAAAGCATTTAGAATATTTGCCATGACACATCTGTTTTTGGTGTTATTTCAACCAAATTACCTGTACATTTATTCCAGTCTTAAAAAAATGAGGATCTAGGTTGTGAAAAGTTTAACTGATACCTTCTATTTTTCTTAATTTTGACCTTTTTGCTTCCATTCATTTTTAGGATCATGATATTCATGTTAAACCTTAAATTTAAATTTGTATCATTCTATATTTAGGTCCTGGCAGTTAAAATGCTAAAGAATGCACTCTTTAAACATTATGACTTTCAAATATTGTTAATAATATTTAGGATTTCTTTGACCTCCCTAGTACTGAAATCAAATTTTTATCTAGAAAAAAATAGGTCTAACTATACCTGACTAATGTATGAAATGTGTTAACTAACAAATCAGCATATTAAACTACAGAGATAAAAATTAAATAGGAGAATGTTTAGACTAGTATTAATTTTATAGTGTATTTCTTTTCTTTTTGCCATCACTAGGCACTGAGAGATCTCTATTGAAACCTGAATTATAGTAATGATATTCATTTATAAAAGGAATCAAGAAGTACATGCATTATCACTAACAAGAAGAGAATAAAGGAACACTTCTTTGAGTGTGTTTTATAAAACAACAGTCCAGCAGGGTTCCAAGCAGCATTCTGTGAACAATAAAAACAAATATGAAGTCTTTCAACAACAAAAAAATTAACTTAACTAGACTTTTCCAAAAGTATTTGAGGATGGCAAGGGATATTTCATGGAATTGATTTTCATGGAATATTTAAGAAATGCAGACATTAAAAAAAACTATTTTGGCATTAATAAGAGCTACCTCTTTCAATGTCATATAAATATCAAATAATCACATACATGAAATTTTAGAAATAAGCTCATATATATTTTAAAGATTATACAATACATAAGACAGAAGGCACAAGTGTAGATCTTAAAGGACTACAAAGTTCAAAAGATTGCATATTATTAGCTACCATATGAACAGTAGTGTGTAAAATATAATCAAATACAAATTAAAACTATTTATTTGGTTATTCTATATAATAGGGTAAAATGGAAAGTCCAGCTTATCTGGTGTCAAAGAAAATCTAAAATCAGAAACAGTAGAAAAAAAGGAGTCCAAGATCTTGCTAAATATTGTGAAAATCAACCAGCATTCATCATTAGTTTTACTTCTTTGTCAAGGAGAACAATAACACATTACAGGGATATTTCAGGCAGCTTGGCTTTTGCATAATGTATGGCATAGTGGCATTCATCAGTGTGCATTCTTTGCCAATCAGTGGGACAGGTTCCCATTGCACAGTGGTGTAAAAGGAAGCCTGAACAACTGGAAATAAAGAATAAAGAAAAAAATGGATTTGTATAAAACATCCAAAAAATACCGTGAAAATCATGTTTCAACTTTTTAACAAAATCTATGAGTGGAAGTTAGTTCAGCTAATATAGGGCAATGTTAAAATACAGTAATCCTGGTTGTCACCTCAAAAATTAGGTTCATGGCTTTTTAATGCCAGTAAACAGCCTTAGTATTTTTAATGATATGAAATCAAAAACAATGTCTATCAAAATAGTTTTTCGAGTATGAGCAATGAATTTAAAGACTCTGTAGGTAAGTAACTCTACAAATATGAAACCCTGATTTTTTAAAATCTATCTTCAGTTTAAGTTGTGATTAGTGCTCTAATCCATACATAGCATTGTGATAGATCGTGAAAGCACGGAACTGACATTGGATCAGGAAAAAAACCTTTTAGTCACGTAGGTCTGCTGATTACCTTAAATAGATTTTCCATTAGGCTTGGCACATTGCTTAATGGTACATTCTGCCAAAGTAACTGTGTTCCTATGTCCCCTTTTGTACATGTGAATTCAGGGTTATAAATTCATATAATTATTGCACAAACATAAAGTCCCAAGAGAAAAATTTCTCTACTCTGTTCCTTCCACATGCAGGTGTGCTTATTTTCCCATTAATATTAACATCCATTATGCAATAGAAACAAGCACTTCTTCAATTTTTTCCCCTAAAATCACTGCATAATATACATGTTGATAAATTTTAAATGATAGATACATTTACCTTAGTTTCTTTCATTCTACTTGAATCTGAATGATTTTTCCAAACCCTTATGTTATTCTATATAGCAAGGTGAAAAAAGAGAAATCAGATTCAATGTCATTCAAATTTCTTTAAGATAGTTTTGACTTCAGTTAATACTGCATTTAACTTTTTCTTCTCAAAAGGTCTTCTTTTTTTCGCATATATTGACATATGGCAATATTTTTTCCTCCTGAGAAGATTTTATTACTACAAATTTATAGTATAAAGTTTTCATGACTTAAAAGTTCAGTGAGTCCTAGAAGATATTAAACGTTACTACATTAATATTCAAAGTAAGTTTGTTCTGTTTTAATGATAGATGTTTTCATGAATCTAATTCAATGTGGTTCAGACTCAAACTCTATCCCTATCATTTGGTGAAACAGTGAAGTTTGATTGCTAAAGGCTGAATATAAACTTGCATAAAGCTTACAGCAAACTAATATTACAATGTTTCAAATATAGAACAGCAGAAACTTAATGGTCTTTTTTTTCTTACTTTTGGAAAATAGAAAATGATTCTTAACTGGAACTGAAAATACTAATCCATTGTAAGTAGATAAGAAACCATAACGGGCTCATTAAAGTGAAAATCCATAGCCAAAAATTCTCAGTAAATGCAAGAACTTTGCAGAGGAAGTTAATCAAAGACACAAAGCATCATACAAATTAAGTATGGGCTGACACTAAGGGCGTAAGGGTGTTAGACCTAGAAAGGATAAAAGATCTTTTAGTCCTTATATTACATGACATGAAGAAGTGATGCTCAAATTCAGATCTTCCAATTTCAAGTCCACTCTCATTTCCAGTAATAACTCCACTCTGACACACTGAAATGAATTATAAATCAGCATTTTAATTCTATTTACAGAGAAAACCCAGTATTACAGCATGTAACTGTTCTCAATTATTTACTTCCCTGAAGAAGATTATGTGCTCCTACCATTGCCTTGTGATTTATAATGTTTTGGGAAGAGCATTCTTCTCACCCCACTGGCAGATTTTGCCATGTGCCTTGTTTTTGGCCAAGTTTTTGGTACAAATTCTAAGCAGAAGGTTTAACCAGGCTTGCGTATTTCCAGCAGTGCACTTGCTCTTTAATTTTGCCAAAAGAACAATGTGCTTCTAATTTAGGAGTCTCCTCAGCCTGAGTCCCATGGACCAAAGCTATAGAGTAAGCAAGAAATAAACCGTTATTATAGTGAGGCAAGTAATACATACACGTCATAGAGAAACTGCTGTCCTAATCGGGACTGTCAGAGGTAATCTGGGTGTTTCAGAATAAAATTTGAGATGTTCCAAAGCAGACTGAAGGTGAAAGAACACTGATAAGAAAATAAAGTATTAAAAATATGTTAAAAATGTGTTGCTGTGGGGTTTATGGGACAATTTATAAGGTAGATGAAAATATTGAAACTCTTAAAATTTGTTTTGCTGAATGGTGTTCAAGAAATATGAGACCATGCACGGTTTAAATAACATGTACCCCAGACATATTTAGAGCATATAAAAACAGCAAACAGTTACTGAAATCTAATCACTTTGAATCAGGTTGTAATGTAATGCTCATGGAATTGAATGTGATGTGGTAAGAAAATGAGGCTTAGAGAAGTCATGTAACTTGCCCAGAAAACAACCTAGTAAGGAGACATTCTTGAATTTGAACCCAGGCTTGTAATATTGAAAGTCCTTTCATTTACTATATGCCTGTTCTTCAATCTCTTTGCTTACACCAGTCCATTAGGGTTTCTACTTCACCCAAACATTTTTAGAGAAATAAATATAGATTGAGTCCACATTTCATTTAGAATCTCCAATATGTCAGCTGTCCCTTCAACTCTCCTTGGAAACCCATTTCTGTTTCCTTAATTCTCTTCCATTTTAAATTGCTTTATCATGTAACGTATCATTATCTTCCACCTTTCCCCTCATTACATACGCATGGTTTTCATGACCAAGGAATTCCCTCATTTTTGTTCCATTTAAGTTCTCATTCTCTTTTTCTTTATCTTTTTCTTTCTCTTGCTTTGTACAATCTTTGATTTTTATCATATTAAGGAATTCTAACGTAGGCAATCTTTTTTTCTCATTCTAGACATCCTACTAACGTGGTATCACTGTCACTCATGCTATATCTCTAGCCCAGTCCAAAACCTGTGGCTTATCCCCCCAGGACCTCACATTACATAGAAACAAGATCTATCCTACTTTCCCAACCAAAAAGCTAAAAAAAAAATACGTTATTCCTAGATCTTCCTATTTTAAAGCACTTAACCATTCATCAAACTTTGCTGTTCAATCTCCTATAATGTCTTTTTAATCCAGTTCTGAGACCATCACAATACCTCTGTTCCAAGCCATGCTCATCTCACACAGAGGCAGAAATGACTGCTGATAAGTACTCCTCCTGCCACACACTCTCCTCTACCATCCATTGTTTATCATGAAGTCAGAGCAATTTATTTATTTGTTTTAAATTTTTACCTTTAGTCTATATTTTACTGAGATTTATTTGACATATAATATTGTGTAAGTTTGAGGTATGTGATGTGTTAGTTTGGCACATTTATATATTGCAATATAATTACTTTAGTAGGGCTAGCTACACCTTTATCATGTCACCTACTTATTTTTGTGCGGTTGAAAACATGTAAGAGTTAATCTCATAGCAACTTTGAAGTTTAGGATACAGTATTGTTGACTATAATCACCATGCTGTGCAATAGATCTCTAGAATTTATCTATTAGTTGCAAGTTTGTACCCTTAAGCAGTATCTTTCCAATTCCCCCACCCCCTAGCCCTTGGCAATTACTGTTTCACTCTCTGTTTTTAAAAGTTCAGTTTTTTTTTAGTTATTTATCTGAGTGATATCATACAGTATCTGCCTTTCTTTGTCTGATTTATCTCACTTAATATAATGCCCACAGGGTCCATCCATGTTGTTGCAAATGACAGCTCACTTTGCTCTTCCTCTCTCTCTCTCTTACAGAGCAATTTACTTTTAAACATAAATCAGATCATGTTACTGACAAACCCAAACCATTTAGCACTTTATTTCATTTGAGGGAAAATATAAATTCCTTATTTCAGCTAACTAGAATTTTAAAAATTTGACCCCTGCAATCATTTCTGCCTCTACACCATTTCTCTACACCATTCTAAATGGAGGGCCTTGAGTAACCCTGTATATCTTCTGGTTTCTTAGATTACTCTCACCAGAGCTGTCTCTTCTTCCTAAAACACTTTTTCACAGTATTCTTTCCACCTGCCTAAACCTCACCCTTCCTCCTCATCTCAAATTCTTAAATATCACTTCCCCAAAAGGCCTAGATGACCTTTAGAAGAGCCTCCCACCTATATACGGGTATACCTTGCTTTATTGAGCTTTGCAGATACTGCTTTTTACAAATTGAAGGTATGTGACAACCCTGTGTCAAGCAAATCTATCAGCACAATTTTTCCAACAGCATTTTCTCACTTTGTATCTCTGTGTCATGTTTTGGTAGTTTTTGCAGTATTTCAAACTTATCATTATTATTATATTTTTTTATGGTGATCTGTGATCAGTGGTCTTTGATGTTACTATTGCAAAAACAGAATGACCGCAGATGATGGTTAGCATTTTTTAACAGTAACATGTTTTTTAATTAATATATATACACTGCTTTCTCAAACATAATACTGTTGCACACCTAATAGACTACAGTATAGTGTAAACATTACATTTATATGCACTAGGGGACAAAAAAATTGTGTGATTCACAATAATGCATTATTCACTCTATCACAGAGGTCTGGAACTGAATCTGCAGTATCTCTGAGGTATGCTTATATTGTGATACTATCTTGTGGTTTCACTATTGCAAATTTAATCATATTTTAAATAAATTGCCTAACTTCCTTGATAATGGAAACCTTTGTGAATGCAGAAACTTTTCCTTTTTCCTCTCTCTCATATCTGCATAGTGTAGAAGCATGCTTTATGTTAAAGCAGCACCTTTCAATAAATACTGAAAGAATATTATGTTAATTAAATAATACTTTTGAATTAATAATCACATATCTATGAACATGTATCTAAAATCAAGGGTATACAACTGTGAAAGGAAAGCAAGATAGAATTTAAAGTCCTCTTTTATCACTATTTCTACTGAAAGGACTACAGCACTGATATGAGCAAACTGACAAGAATGATTACAGCTCTTCCTTGACTTATGATGGGGTGATAGCCAATAAACCCATCCTAAGTTGAAAATATCATTAAGTCAAAAATGCATTTAATACACTTGACCTACCAAACATCATAGCTTAGCTTAGTGTACCATAAATGTACTCAGAACATCTGCATTAGTTTACAGTTAGTTAGGCAAAATTATCTAACACAATACCTATTTTATAATAAAGTATTGAGTATCTTAGGTACTTTATTGCATACTGCACTGAAGGTGAAAGCCAGAATGGCTGTTTGATACAGAATAGTTGCAGGTGTATCGACTATTCACGCTGCATGGCTGACTGGGACCCGCAGCTCGCTGCCGCTGCCCGGCATCATCAGTGAGCATCATACTGCATATCTCTAGCCTAGGAAAAGATCAAAATTCAGAATTTGAATGAGGGCTTCCACTGAATGTGTATATCTTTTGCACCATCATAAAGTTGAAAAATCAAAAGTCAAACCATGATAACCTTCTGAATCGTATTTATTTTAAAGGCAGCAAAAGCTCTAAATCTTGATATTAGAAGTCATGATAGCAAAATTGATATTTTAGCACATAGCAATATCTTTGCCTAGCATCAGCAACATAGATGCTATTTTTTAAGTATGAAGCAACTGGAGATGTCACCAAGGTTACCTGTGGAGGAAAGAAGAAAAATGGTATGAGCCACCAGGAAGACATGTTTGCAGAGTACTTGTGAGATACTCACTTGGGAATTCCCAGTTGTTTGGGATAAGTCAGCGTTGGTAATGGAATTAATTTCTCACAAGTAGATGGACTGAAATATTTTCCTTTTAATACTCTGGCCGTACTAATATCCTCATTTTTGTGTTTGTGTGTAGCCTAGGGAAAACGAAATGGAATTGCATGGAGAAACCATTCTTTAGTGGGTAATTTCCCTTAATCATACCTTTCTGGAACTTGAATGAGAACATTCAAATTTATTATCAAAATGTTTATTAAAATAGGGAGAGCTATTATTGGAACTGAGATCATTTTTCCATTTAGGGAGCCATTAAATATAAACTTTAAGGCTAAATATCTAAGATTCCATTCAGATCTAAATTAATCAGTGATTCATCATAGTTTAAAAAAGGGGGGGATATTAATAGGTATACAAATAACACATACAAACACATATACACATGCAACTTCTACTTATAATAAGAGATACTAAAGTATTTTAAAATAAGAACATGTAACATTACTAATACTGAGGTAGCCATAGCTAAATCCATAAAAAATAAGTAAAAAACATTAAGAAGGAAAATGGCCACTATCCAGGAATATAAAACGGAACCAGATTATAGGAAAAAAAACACGAAAGAAAATAAGCTAAATAAGCGGTAAGATCAAAGTAAGTAAGTTCATATCAATTTTAATTGAACTATTCTGTTTGCAAACATGCCGTCTCCATAGATGCCAGCCTATACCAGCAGTATCACTGTAGCCTTGATTGTTTAGACTCATGAAGACGCTTTGGTTGGAGATGATGAGCATAAAAGTGATGATGATGATGGTAATGATATGAAGAAGAAAAAGGAAAAGGAACAGAATAAAGAGAAAAGAAGAGCCTCTGAATTTTCCATAAGTTAATGCCAACTACTTAAATCGGTATCTCCTGTTACAGATAAGCAAAACCCATACTAGTAACATAAATGGGAGAAACTACAAACTTCAATCTCATAAAAGTAAAGCCACTCAGGAGTGGAGTGTCAGGTAGGGATTGTGTGAGAAAATAAAGTAGCAGATCCCTTGTTGAGGTGACAAAAGCACTCCACATCGAATGGAAGCCGGTTCTGAGTGAACCAATACTGCGGTGAACCTTTTGAATCAGAACACTGACTACTAAGAACTGAAAGAAAGGGCTTTGAAAGAGCATGGGAAAATAGGTGGACGAGTACCTTGCAGACAACTGGAGTAATCTGAAAATGGACTGTGGATTAGTCAGTATTGCATCAATGTTAAACACCTTTGGTATGATGATGTTCATGGTGTTGTGTAAGAGAATATCCTTGTTCTAGGGATAGATAATAAAACATATACTTTATTTTCACTCCCATTTCACAAGTGAGAAGCCAAAGGCACACACACAGATACACACACACAAACATTAGTTAACATTTTGGAAGTCACATCTATACTTATTAGGAGGTTCAGGAACTGTGCCATGACAATCTAATTCCAGAGTCTGTGACATTAATGGCTTAAAGGCTTCTGTAAGAACAGAAAAGGTGTAATTTCAGTTCTGTAACCTAAAATGTGATCATAAGCCAAATATTTATCTTTTTTGAGCTTTGTTTTACCATAACAGTGAAATGGGGGACTTGGAGAAGAGACAGATACAATTTCTTTCAGTTCTAAATTTCTAAGATTCTCATTACCACTCTGCCTTTTCCTTTGTGTTTTTAACTCACTGTAGCCCAAGTTTCAGTAAAATAAGAGGGATGCACGTAAGGGCTCCTTCGCTCTTTTCGATCTAAAGTTGCATAATTCTATACAAAGTTATTGCATCCTGACCCAGTTACTGAACTGAATGTGAATTAGGTCATCACTGTTTAATGGACTGCACTCTCTGCAGAAGCTGTTGCATTGCCCTTGTATCAGGCTCAGAGGAAAATATCCACTCTCTGATGTGTCTGGCGCCTTATCAAGATGACTGCACTGCCTGTTATGTGCTCCCTCACAAAATGCACGCCAATAGTTCTGCTTAATCATTTTACTCAAGAGCACTAAAACTAATGGCCCTTGCTTTAAGCACATGAAAAGACCAGAGTCTATTCAGAAACAGTGCATTTACCTAGCATTCTGTTTCTAAGAGGGTATAAGATAATATTAGAAATGTCTACTCTTTGGGGCCTAAGAATGGGAGAAATAACTATAACAACATTTAAGACTATCTTGGAAGTAAGTCTCCTGCTGGAAGAGAAATTTTCAACTGTAGTACCATTTCTCTTAGCTGTTGAGTCAATTCAATTTAATATATCAATAGCATGAAGTATTATGTTATCTAATCCTACAAACTAAGTATGAAAAAGTATGATTAGTCAAATTAATGTCATGTGATATAAATAATAGTTGTGAGTCTAGAGATCCAGCCACCTGAAAACTGGAACAATTTTGTCAAGTTTCTCATTTCCATCAGTTTTATCTTACTTTGATGTGGTTCTTCAGACAAGGTGCATGATACAAGTAAAAACCTTGTGGTCTGTCTCTACCAGTTGATAATACTTTGGTCAATACATATATTTCTAGTCATATTATGGTAGTTTTGATTTTTTTTAAATGTATTTTATAGATCCTGTGACTAAATAAAACAAATATTAAGATTTTGTTTTCTTATGTCCAAGAATATAACTCAACTTTGTAGTCCATATATTTTCAGCATTTTAAAAAAGGCTAATGAATACCAATATTTTATTAGATTTTTGCTACAATTAGCATGGATATAAGACTTGACAAATTTTATGGGAATTAACTCTCACATTAATGGCATCGAACTTCAAACTTGCAAATTCTCAGTTTCACTGTTCCAGGCTTCAGAGATTTTCCTCCATGGCTGGGAACTCAAGCTCAAACTGGGAAATTGCACTCACTGAACATTCCTTAGGTTGATAGTGCGGAAATATGAGCTCAAGGGATAATTTGCATGTCTGAACTAAGCCCCCAACACCAGAGTTAAGAGGGGAGGGATTTTTGTAGAATAAGAACCTTCAGTAGAAAACATTTCCAGTTATTACCCTTCACATCTTGTAACTATGACAAGGCCATTTAGCATTTGGAGATGATTAAGTTTTCACACGCTTTTCTTCTATGCTACCTTCTGTTTTCCTTCATTTTAAACAAAACAGCTGCTCCTCCATTTGCCTCTTAAGGCATTTGGATCATCAAACAGGCATTTCCATTTGATCTCACAGGCTGGGACTCATGGGTTTTGCACTAATTAAAGATGATAAGGTGAAAGTGAGACAGAGAAGGTCCAAACCGTTCATCTAATAGTAAGAGTGTGTATTCCTCAAAATAAGCAAATGCTACAGTAACTTTAAAGTACCCCCCTGACACTTTGAAGTTGTCTGTTGTACCGGCAAGTCTAAAATGAGACCCAGCCAAGACAGGCATTAGCATGTCAAAGAACAAGCTTCATTTCCACTGTGAGGACTCCATTTGAAGTCTTGTGCTCAATGCCATGGGACTCTGGAGGCGGCTGAATTACGTGCTGTTATTCCAGATGTGCATTGTCTCAGTAGAAATACAATTTCACAGTCATTAAACATGTTAAGTTAATCAAGAGTCGATTACAGCAGAAAGCCTGATAGAAGTACTTCAAATTCTTGATAGAAGATTTGCCTATTGATCAGTTTATTGATTTTTATTACGTTAGTATTAGACTGTTATTTCTCCATATTGTTATAATCAAAGTAATTGACCAGCCTTGGCTAATTCTACTATTGAACACTGCCCAGCAATGTATTTAGTACCAAATTTCTGTGCATTATGTCTCAATGAAGTAATTGCAAATATTTGCTGAGTTTCTTTTCTTCTCAACTGTATATCTAGCTAGCTTTTAATTAAGAAAAAGTTATTGTGCCCAATAAAAGCAAACCCATGCTGGCATAAATACGTAACTCCATGTTTGCTAAATCTTCTCATTTACAATTACACTGGCTTTTTGTCTTTAAACCTGATTTGTATCTGAATTGAATAAAAGCCCTAAGAATTTAGCAAGTAAACTCTTAAAAGACAGATAGAGAAATAATGGGAAAATATTCTTCACCCAGAGACTATATTCTCTAAATTTAAAAAGGCGAAGATGAGCCTAGGAATTTAGAGAATTCTCAATTATTAAAAATAAACACAAATAAATAAATTCTTAAAAATAAATATAACATGAGAATTTTATGCAGTTACAAGATAAATAATTTCATTAATAATTTTATGCTATTTAAGAATTTTCTTACGGTCTTTATTTTGAGGGATAGATAAATATATTTCTGTTCAAATTAATTTTATCCATGTATAATATATTTATGACAAAAATGGAATGGGAAAATTTTAAGCAAAATCAACCTTTATTTTGCTTTACTTTGTAATTTTATCACATCAAAATGAGCCATTTATTATAGATATCATTGTATCAAAAATTTTGGAAAAGTTTTGAACATATTTCATTTCTAATTAAAAAAATACTAGATACCACTGTAGATCATTTGGAAAGTAAAATAAAATGCAAAATATCCTACTATTTAGAGAACAATGTTACCATGATGAACTCTTTCTTTTTGTAGTATTTTGTTTTCATATAGGTATATAATTTCTTATAAAATTCTTGTTATATAGTATGTACGTTTAACCTTGATTTTATATCAGTTCTCTGTAACTATTAGGACCATTTTCTCATGTCTGTAAAGATTCATCAAGTAAGTGATGTAATGACTACTAATAGCATATCATGTCAATTTATAGTGATTGTTTACAATTACTCTATCATCAAATCTTTGATTCTAAATTTTAGATAAAACACATAAGACAACACAGTCTATCCAAGTACATGAATCTTTGATCATATCTTTGTTCATATTTCCCCAATATAGATTGTTAAAGGAACAATTTCAAAAATAATTTCAATAAAATAAATATGCTTATTATACCCAGTTTCTCACTATCACTTCTCTTCAGTCATTAAGAAACCATCCATTTATTTAATTCAATTTAAAAACTATTTTCATCATCATTATGCACTTTTCTCTATAGTCTTAAAATAATTATCTCCAGATTTTACCCTTTCATTCCAACTCAATCTCTATGTGCCAATTAAATCATCTGACATACAGAGTGAACAACATAAATATAGTATCCATTCATCTGTGAGTTTTTCAGACCCAGACTCCAACTATATACAGCACTGTTAATTGCACAAACAAGAATTGAAGAGACTTCCTGATGCTTATCTCCTTCTTTAAAAGCTTGGTTCCACAAAGCATCGTGTTAGTGATCATCAGAGAAAGTCATTTTATAGCTCCATGTAGGAATTTATGGCATATAGTGATCTGAAGGCACAGTGCTAGTATACTTTCATACATCTGTCCAAAGAACTCAAATATACTGGAAAACTTGTTTCTCTAACATTAATATAAAATACAAAAAAATACATTAGTTAGAAGTACTAATGATACATACGGTTTTTTTCTTAGTTCTTAGAAATTTTTGTTTTCACTTTTTAAAAAATATTTTCTCTGTCTTATTTTGATTTTAACAGTGGAGGATAATAAACTTAGGTTTTTAATCCTGTTTGCATATTTGAATGCAGTTATGAAGTAATAGAAAATAGGAAATGCCTCATGTAACAAGGCAAATGACTTTTTTTCAGCCTATCTGGTAAGTAACACTACCAATCTGTTCTATTTAACAAAAAATTGCTAGTGACTTGCACGTATTAATCTGCCTCTAAGAATTTGTTGCAAATAAACTTAGTTCAGTGCCCACTGCACCAGCTATCAAGATATGTGAATAACTATTTTAAACTAAAATCTTTATTTCTGAATGCATCATTTTAATTGAGAATCATATGGAATTTTCCAAGTATGCTTTGTCATTTATCCAGTTGGTCTTAAAATATACTTTTATGTTGTGTTTTCAGTGATGTGAATAAGTTTAATCTGTAACATCTATATAATAACCTTCTATATAACAATAATTTTCTATTCTAATTCTCTTATTTATGATAATATCCCTTCATATGTTTTTAGCATTACTTTCCAGTTCCTTAGCAAGTTGAGACATACCTAACTGTGAAGCTGTAATTGTACCTGATAACTGACAACCACCTGGAATGGTTGTTTTTATGGGAACAACTGCTGGTTTTTCTTCTTCAAGCTACCAAAGACAAATCTAAATTGAATGATTAAAAAAATCTCTGATGCTGCATAGTAGCATTCAAGTAGAGAACTGTCTTGCTGTGTTCACCTCTTTTTTCTCATTTTAAAAGAAAATTAGTGAACTATTTCAACCAGAACCCCAGGAAACAAGTAGCATGCTTCTGGCTTATGGAGTTTTAGAGACTCTTACAATAATTCTTACATGTAAAATTAACCGACAGGAAGGAGAAACAGACAGTTAATTTGGAACTCATTTTAAAGTATTTATATAAAGGACAATGATTAAAAATTGTAAAATTCAAAAAGATCCTAGGCAAAATATAGTTTTATGTATATATAGTCTTCTGAGTAACCTAATAAAATTGAAAGACATTAACTTCTTCATTATTTTTTAATTTATTGTGTTATTCAAATGGGTAGAATAAAATAAAGACCTAATTCCTAATAATTGTTCTTTATTAGAGAACTTAAAATATAATGGCTATTAACCAAAAATATTAATTCTAGTAAAAAAAAAATTTCATCTTCAGAAACTTTGTTACCATGTATAAAGGAGTGAAGCACAGTACTTTGTGTATTTTTAACCTGATACCCTGGCACTCTCTCCTTCTAAGAGATTAACTAAAAGTCATCGAGCTTGAGGACCTTCCTACTTATCTGAGATAGTCTGATATTTCAGTCTTTCCCACAGTAGCTCAGCTAAGTGACCTTCATCTGCAAGTTCAACATTCCATCTTCTTTGATTAGCTAATCCCTTTGGAAAAAAGTCTACTTTGAATCTCATCTTTTCTCTTTCTCCTGATCCTCTACTCCCCAACCCACCTTCACCCACCTCTGTTAACCCTTCCCCTACCGCACACACTAGATGCCCTGGGCACCCAGCTCCCGACCTTGTGGATAGGAGGCTGGACCTGGTATTGGTCCTCCTGTTGGAGGCATGACATACAGCATTCTTGTGGGGAAGTGGGCACATAACGAGGAGAGTTGATGAGACTACATTCATTTACAGCCCTCTCATATTTGTTCACTAAACCAGAGGCTGGACTCTTGTGTACCACTGGCTCCATGGGGAATGCTGTCTTTCTTAGTCCCCACTTTGAAGTACTCTGACTATCTGAAGTACTAGCTGACTCTAATAGTGAATATACGTAATTCAAACAGTATCCTATAGGTATTGAGAGCTTAGAGACAGATTTAAACAGGAAAATAATAAGAGCACTGCAGTATTTAATACAATCTGTGACTGCTAGAAGCAGGGATTTATACTATCACAATTATCTAATTACATTCAGTGATTTAGATTGGGGAGCACAAACAAAAACAAAACCCTAGAACCATAAACATTATTTATATCAAGACAATAATGTATGGTATAACGTTAAGGCTGAGAGCAAAAAGTGTGGCATTGGATTATCAAGTTGAAATGAAAGAAGGTTTTGGGATGCAGCTTATTTAAAGAGAATTTGTCTCAAATATGATATGATGAAGTGATGGTGAGGTGTGGGTGACTGAAAAGACTGAAAGTCAAAGGAAGGTAATAGTTTCAGATAGCATAGTATCTGATGCTTGACCTGGTAACAGAATATATTTAGAGGAAAGGAAGAAGATTTACATTAACTAAAGGAGCTATCTCACTAAATTCTGTAGGATCCCTATAACAATAAACCCCCAAATGACTAGATATTTCTCCTCTCATTTCACAACAGAGTGCAAGTTGTCTTAGTACTGTGAAGATTGAGGTTTATGTAATCAGAGTTGATTGCATGAATTTACATACCAGTGTCTGATGCTCAACTCAGCAGAGATACTGCAGGAAGCTTCAGTGTGTCTATGAATACCTGAGAGAGCAGGAGAGCCCTGGCGTTATGCTAACACCTGTTAAACTGACACTTGTTAAGTATAGCACAGGGTACCAGTTAGTTAGCTGAGATTCAACAACAGACCACAAGGGAAACCAAAATAGAGAAGTTTATTCCTCACAGGTCCTGGAGGAAGTAGACTACAGGCCTAGGGGGCCACACAGGGAGGTCAAGGCAGAGTGCGGACAGAGAGAGAGAGACAAGACCTGGGACACACGCCTTTATTAGGGTCTGCAGGTAGAATGCTTTGGGGTTTCTGGGCAAAGACTGGATTGGCCAATTCAAATTAAAAAAGTGTGGTTTTATTAAGGTCCACAAGGATCTTATCTAAGAGGCATACAATGAAGAGGCACACAATGAAGAGGCACTGGGAGGCAGGAAGGACTGTTGATCACAAGGGCTCCTGGGAAAGTCATATCAGAAGCCTACATTTGCTGATGACTCTGTAGGCTGTAATCCAGGGCATGCACTAACATGTGGGGCTTAGTGTCAGTTTAAAGTCCCTGAAGGCCACTTGACCTAACAAAATGGGCATAGGTATAAATCTGCATGATTTCAGCTTTGGTAAATGATTCTAGATACAAAGTCAAAGCAAAAGAGAGAAAAAAAGAGAATGAAAGAAAGGAAGAAAAGGAGGAAGAAAGAAAGGAAGAAAGGAAGGAAGAGGAAAAAGGAAAATAGTCAAGTTAAATTGCATATAAAGTAAAAACTATGCTTCAAAAGACACCACTAAAAAAGTGAAAGACACCCCCAGAATGGGAAAAAAATATCTGAAAATCATATATATGATAAGGGACTCGTATCTAGAATATACTAAAACCCATACAACCCAATCATCAAAAGAGAAATTGCCTAATTTTTTAAATGAGAAAAGCATCTGAATATTTTTTCTTATCCAAGGAACATATATAAATGGCCAATAAGCACATGAAAAGATAACCCATATCATTAGCTATCAAGGAAATGTAAATCAAAACCACAATGAAATAACACTTTCACATTCACTAGGATGGCTATAATCAAAAACTCTGGTAATAAGTATTAAGAGGATATGAAGAAATTGGAAACCTCATACTGTTGGGAATGTATGCTGTTGGGAATGTATATTGATGCTGACACTTTGGAAAATAGCCTAACAATTCCACAAACAACTATAGAGTTACTATCCGAAGTAGAAATTCCACTCCTAGATACATGCCCAAGAGAAATATCAACAACTATCTACTAGAACTCTCTTAACCTCTTGAGTGGGAACGGTGAGTGGGAAGACTTGTTTGGTTCACAATATAGTCTCAATGCCTAGAAGAGTGATACAGAGCAGGTTCTCAATAGATATGTATTCAATGAATCAAGATGTTATCATTTGCAACTCCAGAAATAAACAAGTTACAAATATTTTTACAGTCTATGTCATAGTCTACATTTGGTGTTTGTACTTTGTTGTTGTTTCTAAGAAGATACATTTCTATTTTTATCTCTATACATACACTATTAAAATTTTAGCTTACGTTATCTGTTTTATTTAACATTATAGTATTTTATATTATTTATAATATAAAATCCTATTAAATATTAAATTTTAATATTAAATCTTATTCCTATATATAAAATATTAATTTCTAATTTATCCTTATATATAAAACATTAATTTTTTATCTTAACTATTACATACAAATAAATATTTGCATCTGATTCCTGAGGGAACTTTTCAAGGTAAACAATTTGCATTTTTTTCTGAAATTGTAATCAAAAGGGAGACAACTGACAAATTACTAGTTTATTTACTCAATAAATATTTATTTGGTGCCAAGTACATGCCAGATACTATGTTAAATTCTGAGAGTTAAAAGGCAAGTATATGGGGAGGTGGGAGGTTAAAAGCATCTGAAATCTCATGAATCTCACATGGAGCTACTTAGGGTTTTGAAAACTGCTTTGTAAAGCCCATAATTTTTGTTTGTGATGTTTTAAACAAATGTATCCTCTTTTTAGTATTTGTTTAAAGCTGAAGTTTCAAGAGGAAACAAAATATTGATTTTTTTTCTCTCCCAATTAGTTTAATGGGTACTCCACTTCTAGTGGATATAATTGAATTCAAAATGATTAGCCTGCTCTTCTGCCTCAAAATCCCACCGTTTCTACCCTTCCTAAGTAGTAAAAATGGCATTTGTTATTTAATTGATTAAAACAAGCATCTCATTATTATTTAATTTGTATTTCTTTGGAATGATTGTGCTATTATGAGTTTATTAGCCACTTATATTCCTTTTACGAATGTCTTTTTAGTTTAAATGCTCACTTTCATAGATCTTTAATCTATTGATAAATACTCTTTATATTCAACATTTCATTCTACTAAGATCTTCACAGTGATTGACTTGAGACTCTGGACAATACAATTACACAATACTCTGAAGACAATACATTAAGAAACAATAGACAATTGGGCAATAAAATATAATCACACTATACAACAAAGGCCAAGGACCATATTAATAGTGATATACTGAAACCTTCTAAAGCTAGTATTCATGCTTAACACATAATTGCTAACTACTTTTCCAAAGTGACCATTACTTTGGCACATGTTTTCCATACTTCTTCCAAACAATCCCACACAGTTTTTATCAATTTCTGTATCCAGCCCACTTATGACTTTAGATTTCTGGCTAAATGTGGCCAGTCCAAAAGACTCACATTCCTTTGGGTGACAGCATTGCCTTGAAATACCCAAGGAATTGTGGCATATGCAAATTCTCTAAGTCTTCCAAGAACACTCTCTGGTGACCCACGTGCCTCTTTTACTTCTTAGCCAGCTTCAAATAATTACTTCTTCCCTTGCTATTACTTATCCATCACAGTATGTGCTCACCTAAACCTTCATGTATATACTTTTATCATCTCACATAACAGTAGACTGAAGTACTCAACATTCTAAAATGGTATAGTTTAACTTCATTAACTTTTAACACGTTGTATCTTTTCCCTCTCAATATAAAACGTATAAATAAAATAGCTTACATATTTTAACTTGCACCTCATATACCTATATTTTATTTTTGTATCTGAGCATCCTTTCCTATAAACCTTCTATATTTCTGTATCAAACCTTTGTCAACCATTATGCTATATACCTTTCAAGTTTCACAGCACATATATAAAAATAAATCTTCGATATAATGATTACATCAGAATTTCCTCCAAATATTTCCCATTTAATGAATAAGCAAAATAATCAGAGAAAGATGAAGGAACTTGCTCAACGTCATAGCATCTAAGGGGTAAAGCTAGAACTGAAATCCATGTTGTCTGAATTCAGAATTGTATATGTCACACAATACTACATCTCGTCCCCGAGTGGCAAGACCAAGTAGTAAAACTTAGTCATCCCTCAGTATGGGGAATTGATTCTGGAAGCCCCCTCATGTACCCAAATTCCTGGAGGCTCCATAATATGCCCTGCATCCACAGATTCAGTCAACTACAGGTCATGTACTACTGGAAAAATACACGTATAAATGGATACATGAAGTTCAAACCTGTATTGTTCAAGGGTCAACTGTAATTTGATACAAACTAGGCATAACTAACATTAAAAGATGTCCGGCAAGTTTGAGAGTAATAATGATTTGAACTTCAGATATCTTGGGATCTTTTGGACTGCAAAAGATTGGCAGCCTACTTGAGAAGCCTCACATAAAATGTATAATAACAACATCACCAAGTGAAGATATGACAAATAGAAGCTTGATGTGAGTTAACTTTAGACAAAGCTATGGTCCTCCCATAGATACAAAGAAGAAAGACCTTGCATGCAACAGTAATACTATAGTGTAAAATGAAGCTTCCTCTGCACTTCACCAAAGGGACTTTGATCTAAGGAATCAACATTGAAATGGAATATCTCATAGTTCCTCCTAATGATCCACTCTTATTATTGTTTCTTCCTTTCTCCATAAGCCTAGACTTCATTGACTTAGATATTTTAGTACCTAAGAAAACAATATTTCCTCCAAGGTTCCATTCAACTGGAAAGAGCCCAGTCTAATAAGTGGAAAACTATTACCTTGCCATTTTTGGCTTTGCATTCTATTATCCAAGCCAGTAAAAAGAGAATTTATAGTGTGAGGTGATTTATCCTAAATATTTAGGGGAAATATTATTGCTTCTATAAAAACAGGGACTTGAAAGTGTATAATTAAAGTAAGTGCAACCCATGTCTAGCAATAAAAGTAATGGAGTACTACTCTGACCATGTATAAGAAGTACCACTAATAGTTCAAGATTCTTTTTTTTAAACTTTTTTTATTAAGTTATAGTCATTTTACAATGTTGTGTCAAATTCCAGTGTAGAGCACAATTTTTCAGTAGTACATGAACATACATACATTCATTGTCCCATTCTCTTTCGCTGTGAGCCACAAGATCCTGTATATATTTCCCTGTGCTACACAGTACAATCTTCTTTATCTATTCTACATTTTGAAATCCCAGTCTGTCCCTTCCCACCCCCTCATCCCCCTGGTAACCACAAGTTTGTATTCTATGTCTATGAGTCTGTTCCTGTTTTGTATTTATGTTTTTTTTTGTTTTTAGATTCCACATATAAGCGATCTCATATGATATTTTTCTTTCTCTTTCTGTCTTACTTCACTTAGAATGACATTCTCCAGGAACATCCATGTTGCTGCAAATGGCATTATGTCATCGGTTTTTATGGCTGAATAGTATTCCATTGTATAAATATACCACATCTTCTTTATCCAGTCATCTGTTGATGGGCATTTAGGCTGTTTCCATGTCTTGGTTATTGTAAATTCTTCAGCAAATGGTGTTGGGAAAACTGTACAGCATCATGTAAATCAGTGAAGCTAGAACACTCCCTTACACCATACACAAAAATCAACTCAAAATGGATCAAAGACTTAAACATAAGGCAAGATACAATAAACCTCCTAGAAGAAAATGTAGGCAAAACATTATCTGACATACATCTCAAAAATGTTCTCTGGGCAGTCTACCCAAGCAATAGAAATAAAAGCAAGAATAAACAAATGGGACCTAATGAAACTTACAAGCTTCTGTACAGCAAAGGAAACCATAAGTAAAACAAAATGACAACCTACGGAATGGGAGAAAATTTTTGCAAATGAAACTGACAAAGGCTTGATCTCCAAAATATATAAGCAGCTCATACAACTTAATAAGAAAAAAAAATCCCAATCCAAAAATGGGCAGAAGACCTAAACAAGCAATTCTCCAAGGAAGAAATACAAATGATCAATAGGCACATGAAAAAATGCTCAATATCACTAATTATCAAAGAAATGCAAATCAAAACTACAATGAAATATCACCTCACACCAGTCAGAATGGCCATCATTCAAAAGTCCACAAATGACAAATGCTGGAGAGGCTGTGGAGAAGAGGGAACCCTCCTACACTGCTGATGGGAATGCAGTTTGGTGCCGCCACTGTGGAAAACAGTATGGAGATTCCTCAAAGGACTAGGAATAGACTTATGACCCAGGAATCCCACTCCTGGGCATATATCCAGAAGGAACCCTACTTCAGGATGACACCTGCACCCCAATATTCATAGCAGCACTATTTACAATAGCCAAGATATGAAACAGCCTAAATGTCCATCAAGATTCTTTAGGAAGTAAGAATAGAATTACTCTAACAGAATTCAGAAAAGCTGAACCATTGACTAAACAGTAACCAGAAGCTCCACCCAGAACATTTAAATCTAAGGCAAAGACCCAAGGAATGGTCAGTGGAAAAGGAAAATTGTAAGTACCAGTCATGGCCAGAAGCCAGTTCCAGAAATGAGGACTCTAACATCTCCCAATATTTTAAGTATTTCTGTGTCACATATATATTTGTATATTATACCATAATTCTCTTAATGCTCGTCCCCTTTTCACATACACACAAAGTATTGTTGTTGGTAACCTGTGAAATTTTGCCCAAATGATTGCAAAATAATCCTAAATAAGAAAAGCTTTCATCAATAAATCTTGTATAGCAAGTTGGATCGTGTAATATATATGATTTAGGAGGGGAATTCAGTTTACATTTGGTTTTATGAGTGATAGCTATATTTTGCTTGGCAAAATTATTTTTAAGTTTAAGTATAAGAAGGAGGATATATAAAGAAGCTTGTCAGTGAAAATAAATAATTTAAGCTTTTATGTTGTTTCAATTGGAGACAAATCCTCTTCTGTCACTGGGAACCTGAAGGGGGCAGATACTTGCTCTTCCCACACCTAGACAGCTAGGGCATGGCTCTATTAACTATGTCACCAATAAAGTCTCCATTCAGAACTTTAAATTCAAAGGAATTAATGCAAATAGAACACAGAAATAATTACAGTAGTAAGTCATGGCAGCAAATTGGCAGTCAGTGGCTCCCAGCAATGGTACTGTTAAGCCAAGTAGCAACAGCAGAATCCAGTAACAGATGCCCATTGCTGTCCACTGCAGTAGTGCCAGCATTAGCATCCTATCCCGCAAAGAAATTTGGATTCCACTCTAATGCTATTGGAAGATATCTGGGGAGTTTTAGTCAAGTAATATGATTTGATTAACATTTTGAAAATATTCTATCCAATGAGAGAAGATCAAGAACAGAGACAGAGACCTCAGTCAGTTCCAATCCAGGTGAATTGAAGTTGATAGTAATTACTAAGACATAAAGACCCTAGATAACTTTGTAGGAATTAATAGAAAAGGAAACATTATGAATATTCCTAAGTTTGTTTTTATATTTCTATTGTTGGTTGTGGTGGTATGCAGATAAAACATAAATATAAATGCTGTCCATTTGATCATATAAAATGAAAACTGTAGTTAGAACCAAATATGGGATAAGTTAATTCAGTAGCATATATTTACATGCTAATTATGTGTCAGTAATTGTGTTAAAATTTGAATATCCAAGAAAAGCAAATTAGACTTCTTAAAAAATGTTCTATTTGTTAAACTCTGTGCAGATTACAAGCATAAGGTAGTGCACAGTATCAGCACTATATATCACACTACATTCCCTTTGACAGTGTCAAAATTTTGAGAAGCTGGAGTTTTCTAGTTGAAAAGAAAAAAAAATCATTGTAGAAAAGGAAATTGATCTATGCCCACTTTCTTTTGACTGTTTTTTTCTTGAACTTTTACTTTCACAGTATGAAAATCTTCCTGATGTAGGTGAATCTCTAACTAGTTGAATCCACCTGAAAACTGGTCTTGTAATAGGGCAGTTTGGGCTATATATATTTCTTGGAGGAACAGAAATATTGGACTTAATTCTCTCAACATATTTTTTGTTTTCACTGACTTTATCTTTTTCACACTTGCAAAATAACTAACCCCCCCCCTTTTCCCCGCTCTACTCTCTTGGAAATTGTATACTCTTTCTATTCTTTCAGAGTTTTTTAAAATAACTTATCATGCAAATAACTTTACAAAGCTTGAATTCATTTCTATTCGTTGCATTAAAAACTACCCCCAAATTTAGTACCTTAAAACAATAATGATTTTAATTTCTCAATATATGATTTAGCGATTTGAGCTGCTCTCGCCTGAGGCCTTAGATGTAAATTCGGTCTTCTGGACAATTGGCCACCGTTTGGTTCCTGGGTTACTCTCCACCCCCAAGGTGGTTTGTTCCTACTAGAGATATCTCCTCCTCCAGGAGGCTAGCCCAGGCTTCTTTCTTGATGGCAGAAGGGTCCCTAGCAATAGAAGACAAAATCTAATGCATAAGTGCTCTGCAAAATTCTATATGAACATTAGACAAAGTAAGTCAAATGGTCATGCCAGAGAGTCAATATAGGAAGAAACTACACATAACTATGGATGCAAGGAGGCATGATTCACTGGGGGAGGGGGAGTTTTACTTGTAACTGTGATCACACCTTCCTTGTAAATTCCATTAGGAAATTTATAATTCTTTAACTCTATTTCTCTTTCTCCCCAAACTACTTGCTTCTGAAGTCTGCTACTGTCATTTTTAATTTTACCCCAAACTTGGCATTATGCAGTTATGACTGTTGCTGTGATTACTGTTGTTACTTTATTTAGCCAATGGATGTTTTGATTTACTTATACATTTATAGTTTCATAACTGACATTCTTACTGGCACCTCAACACCTCTGGCTGAAATAAATCTTCTTACGTTCCTGCAATAGTGCCTCTTTGGACAATTTTTTTTTAAATTTTGTTTATATCTCTGTTGTAATCTTAAAATGTTTATATATTTCATCATTCTTGAAAGATAATTTTTCTGGTTATACAGTTCAAGTCTAGTACTTATTTTCTCTTAATACTTTGAGGATGTAATTCCATTGTCTTCAAGGAATTGGTGTTCTGTGCATTTTCTGTCCTATTGCTTTTAAGATCATCTCCTTGATTTTAGTGCTGTAAAGTATTACTACTGTGGGACTGGTTGTTGATATTTTGGACTATATTTTACTCAGCATTCTTTGTGCTTTCCACATTTACACACATTTATCTTTCATAATTTTGGCACAATTCACAGAACTACCTCTATGAATTTTGTTGCTTCCTCATCTTTCTCTTCTCTTTTTCAAGGGCTTTAATTAGAAATAATGTGAAAGACCTAGAGTTTGGGGTTTTTTATTTTGCTCACTGTATTGCTTTACATTTCTTTCTTATTTTCCAACTCTTTGATGCTTAATATCGTTAGGTATTTTTTTCTAACTTGCTAATCCTTACATCAACTATTTCTAATAGTCTCTTTAACAGTTTTTTAATGTTTTTTAACATTAGCATCACTGAATTAATGTTAATAATTATTTTTATTTCTAAAAGTTCTATTTATTGTTTTTAAAATCTGCTGATTCCGTTTTATAATTTTTAATAAATTATTGATTATTACTCAATGTATAAGTTCTATAATAATGTTACATTCTTAGATAGATAATAAATACAGTTTCTGGAATTCATATCTACTGGTGGTTGCTTCAGCTCATCAGTATATATGAGCTTTTTCAGGTAGGGTTGGAAATTTTATATTTATGCTCATATTTCTTATATTTAACTAATTTTAATAAGAATTTACACATAACATTGTAATTATAGTGTCATGTGGCCATGAAAATATTATATAAAAGAAAAATCAGGAACACTCTATCTGCTAGATGTTCTTTTGTTGTTGTTAATTAAAATGTCAAAGATGGATCTGACTTTGTTGTTGTTATTGGTTACTCTTTCCTTTGTTCCCAAAGGAAGCTGTTTTGTTGATATGAGAGGCTAATAAAGAAAGAATATAAAAGGGAAAATTTTGCTTGCATATGTAGGCCTTTAAAGGAACATTAGTTATTTGGTTAATGGTCCTTTTCCAATATAAAGCAGGTGCTTTAGAATCAGAAACTTATTTTAAGTTTTCTTAATATTCAATGAGTCACATGCCTTGATATTTATAGTCTCATGACTCCCTCTCAATTTTAATGGTCAAATCTGACCCTGAGTATGGTTCTGGTCATTAACTTGAAAGGGACGTTACAGTGAAAACCAACCAAGAAAATTAGTGAGAATGAGAAACAGAAAAACAAAATTAGATTACTTATAGATTCCAAACCTGCTGACAATTTTCCATTTTTCATGAAGAATATATTTTTATATGAGAGAGACATATCTAAGATACGCTTTCTCTCAAATTGAGTTTAAATACTCATCAGAGGGGGAAATGCAATAAAATACTGAGTAACAGCAAGACAAAAGAATTAAGTTGCATTTTTAGTCAATGAATTGGGAAGCAGGTGTTAAACACAGAGAAATTCCTGGTTCCATATGTGTGTTCAAGAGCTAGGAAATAAAAAGAGTAACAGTAAATTCATAAAGATAACTATAATTTACTTCTATGGATATCTATTAGGGGAAAACAACCACAACATCAACACTAAGATTAAAATTGACTTTATAATGCTATTTTTTGTTTCTATGAAATAAATTCAAAATTGAAGCCAAGAATAATTTGAACATTTACAGAATATATCAATAATACATCATTACCCAGATCTTCTTCAATTCAGTGATTTTAATTTTCTGTCGAACAAGTGGGGTTTATCAGAGAACTTAGCATCTGAATGTAAAAGGGGAAATTGTAAAATGCTTTCTTTAAATTTGCATGTCTTTGGCTCCTGAATAGCCATCAAAATAATTGTTTCTTAAATGGTATGCAAATCTTTTCTCCTGTGTTGACCCTAATCAAAGCAATTAATTCCATAATGAAGTCTTTCTTCACAGACACCATCTTATTATTATCTTGGTCTAAATTAATAACATCATGATAATAATTAGTAGATTTGAAATCATCTATTTCTTTCTTACAGCATGTGGACTCCTTATAAAAGAGCAACAGCAATGGAAATTAGAGTAAAACATGGCAGCTGTGTTGATTGGTGTGCCCGCCTAACCTTAGCATCTGCAACACTGGCCTTATTTAAATGTGAATGTGATGTGGTTGTAATGCTCTCTGCTCATCCAACTGAACTACTAAATACAAGTATATATTATACATTACATACAGCTAGTATTTACTGTAGTATTATAATAGTATATATAAGTATGTGACCATATTACAGTATAACATATAATGTATATATATATAACTATGTGTAACCATATGTATACATACCACACACACATATACATATATCCCATAGATATTTATATGTGTGTAGTCTGTGATTATTGGAAGCATCCCTATATCTTTTAATAAAGTTTTATTTATCACAAAGATTTGTAACTAATAATATAGTTCATATATTCATCACAAAGTTATCATTGATATGATCCTAGCTGATCAAATCTAGAGAAAGTGGGCAGATCATGAAATGTTTCAAGCAATTCAATCTATGTGGATCTTTAGTGTTGACACAAAAACAAGCATGCACTAGGTCTCTATGTACTTTGTGTGATACCGTTGAAGTTAGCTTTCCTCATTGATCTGTTTTATTTGATGAAATGTCCTGCTAACTTTACAGCTGGCACACTGGGGTCCAGGAATTTTACACAGTTTTCCTGCATAATCGTATGTGGTCTGTCATCCTGGCAGTTCTATACATATATAAAGAGATCTTGTTTTGTGGCTATTCCCCTTGAAAACCTTTCTCAAATCGTTTTCCATTTCTACAGCCAACACTTGAAGATGCATTTAATTTGTTCCAATCTCATTCTCTTTGACTGTATATATAATTATCTAACACAACAAATAGCATTATTACTGCAATTATTTTGCATATATTCTCACAATATTATACTTATGTTTAATATTGTACTACTGTAAGTAAAATGTATAAACATTGGAACATGTGTGAACCTTTCCCAGCCTTAATGATATAATCTCAATATGAATAATAATCTCTGCAATATAATGTTACAGTGTTGCTTTAAACCACATCTATACTTTGAATACAATAAGAAAACAGTCTTTTACATTAACCAAAGTTTTAGCATTTCTGGCCCCTTTCATTCCTTCCTGAAAATCCTCTTTTATCATTATCTTTCCAGTCTAAAGTACTTTTTTCTTTTTCTTTTTCTTTTTTTTTTTTTTTTAGCATTTCTTGTATTACCCTCTAGTGGCAATAAATTTTGTCTGAGAATGTTTTTATTTCATTTTATTCTTTTTTTATACAATTTTAAATGTTAGACTCAATTTACAGTTAGTACAAAAAACTGGCTATATCCCCCATGTTGTTCATCCTTGTAGCTATCTTATATACAATAGTTTGAACCTATCGTTCCCTCACCTCTGTATTGCTCCCCTTCCTCTCCCAATTCTCTATATCTGTGAGTCTGCTTCTTTTGTTGCTATATTCACTAGTTTGTTGTATTTTTTAGATTTCACATATAAGTGGTATCACACAATATTTGTTGTCCTCTGTCTGACATTGCACTTAGCCTAATGCTGTCCAAATCCATCCATGTTGCTGCAAATGGCAAAATTTAATTATTTTTTATGGCTGAGTAGTATTCCATTGTATACATATACTATATTTTCTTTATCTATTCATCTGTTGATGGACACTTAGGTTGCTTCCATATCATGGTAATTATAAATAATGCCGTGAACACTGGGGTAAATGAATCTTTTCAAATTAGTGTTTTTGTATTTTTCAGTTAGATACTCAGGAGTGGAATTGCTGGGTAATATGACAGTTCAATTTTTAGTTTTTTGAGAAACCTCCATAGTGTATTTCACAGTGACTGCACCAATTTACATTTTCACCAACAGTACAAGAATTCCCTTTTCTCCACATCCTCACCAACATTTATTATTTGTCTTTCTTATTTTGGTTTTTTTTTGTTTGTTTGTTTGTTTGTTTGTTTTTTGATGCTAGCCATTCTGCTCATTGAGTTTTGATTTGTATTTCCCTGATGATCAGCAATTTTGAACAACTTTTCATGTACCTGTTAGCCATCTGCATTTCCTCTTTGGAACAATGTCTATTCAGTTCTTCTGTTTTCATTCTTGAAGAATATTTTTGCAGGATGTAGTATTTCTGAGTTGACAGAATTTTTTTCTCTCTCAGTATTTTAAAGACCTTATTTACTATCTTCTGTCATCCATAGATTTTGTTGAAAAGTCACATGCTTCCCTGTATAACATGTCACATTACTCTGGTTTCTTTTAGGATTTTTTTTTTCTGGTGTGAACTAATTTGTCTATGATATTCCTAGGTATGGTTTTTGTATGTTTTATGATATTTACTGAGATTTTGGAACTCTCCATTTGTATTTTTTACCAAATTAGGAAAATATTTTATCCAATCTTTCCTGAAATACTCATTTCTTGCTCTTCTTTAAGGATTCCAAGTATTTTATATATTTTGATTTTGTCTCAGAGATCTCTAAACCAGTATTGGTATTTTTCAGTTTTTTTATCTCTGTTTTTTATATTGGATAATTTATGTTGATCTTTTTCAATTTTGCTGATTCTTACCCCTGTAATCACCATTTTGTTTTTTTTTAACTTTTTTTTTTAACATTTTTTCACCATCTTGTAGTTAAGACCAATTAGCAAAATATTATTTTTCATTTGCAGTTTCTATTTTTTTTATTGTTTATAACTCTGCTATCTTTTCACTTATTACAAAAATATTTTTCTTCATCTTAATGAATATTGTCATTATATTGACTTTAAAATCCTTCCCTGGTGTTATCAATATCTGGTCATCTCAGAGATCATCTCTGTTGATTGTCTTTTATTTTTCAGAATAGATCAAATTTTCCCGGTTCCTCAGGTGTTGAGTAATTTTGGTTTATATTTGGACATTGTGAAGATAATACTGTAGATAGTAATGATTCTGTTATATCACTGTTAAGGACATTGGGATGTTTAACAAGAAATTAACTTGGATAGACTCAAAATTCATACTCTGTATCTTGAACAGCAGTTGAATTCTGATTTGTGTCTTTATCCGTAGTTTGGTAGCTTGCAGTCTACAACATGCATGTGGTGCTTCATATATCAACCAGATTTTAGACACCTTATACATAGAATATGGGTATCTCCTCTTTTGCTTGCCTCTCTTAGAAATTCACTCTGTAATTTTCTGTGGATATAACTGTACTAAACTCTGTCCTCTAGATCTTCATACCATAAAGATAAGTTTCCTTTCTATCAAATGTGTAAATGCCCTACACAGAGCTATGTGTGGCCTTCCCTCTGGCTAAAAGTCATAATAACAGAAAATTCACCCATGTTATTAGTCTTTTCTTTTATGTGGCAGCTGATCTTCAAAATCTTCCTGGCTTTGTTTATGCTCCAGAGCATTTGAATAGATTCTTTATGTTGAGCATTTGAATAGATTCTTTATGTTGTTGGTTTTTTGTTTGTTTTTTGGTTTGGATATTTTCTAGAGTTTTAAATTAATTTCTGTAGGAGACTCAGCCCATTCTGTGAGTGTGTGTGTGTGTGTGTACACATAATGCATAATTCCTAAAATCATGCTTCAACTATTTCTTTAAGTATACAGGCTTGGCTTTCTTTGTTCTTTATCTTGATTGCTATTTATTGAGCTTTATGAATCTCTAAATTTATCATTATTATTATTATTAGGTACATTTAGTGTCCTTAAATTTAAACTTTATTGATCAGGTAGCTTGCATGTGCATTGCTTTTCTTTCTGAAAGGTATCAGTGAGTCAACTTTGGCCAATATGGTCTCAGAAATAGGTAGTTTTAATAGGGAATATTACAATGATTTGTATTGATAAGTAACCATTTATATAAAATTTAAAATTTAGGGACAAAATAACACATGAGGTAATTTTGGAAAACATCATTATTGTTCTTTTAGAAATGAAGAAATGGAATTGAAAGGTCTAATAATTGTTTCAAAGTCACAGAGGTAGAACAAGTGGAGGCAGTACTTCAATCCAAGCAAGATTTACTTAATCTCCTTCCTTCCACAATGCTTTCAGGCCCCAAACTATTTCTGAGTCACCTCTTTGAATTAATTCTAATTAGTAGATTAAACCTAAAGCCAGTAAAAATCTATATCAGCAGATTTAATGCCAAATGTATAGTTTTATTGCATATATCACTTCATCATTAGGGAGAATTCCATATCTACTCCTTGTTCTGCCCTCAGCTTTAAATCACTCTACAGGTATGATTCACCAGATCTGCACTTTAAATATTATAAAGCAGCTACTCTAAAATTTACTGCAGATTAGGAAACAAGCTCTGAGGAGGACATGTGATCAAATATTTTGGTAGATTCATATTATATTATCTATCACAAAATAGAAAATGTAGACTGCTGCTTCTGGGAAAACGGAGTAGATGCACTTTTCCTTATTGCTTCCACCCAGCACAATTAAAAACCCTGAACATTATACATAAAATAAACAGAAGAAGACTATTAAAGATAGAGTGAAGAAGACCAGTTAATGACCTTTGGACCTTAAAAATTACACATCTGTGAGCACCTTGGGTTTCATTTTGTTTCATAATTGTGTCCTAGATTTGGAGCTGACAAAGCTGACTATCTAGAAATGTAATAGGCATGGACAAAAATAAATACCAGAAAAGGGTGATGCTCTCTAGTGAAGGACCAGAACCAGCCTAATAGATGTAAATCTTTTAGACTATACCCTCTATTTCAGACAAAACTGGTCCAATCCCTACTCACTCCAGCTAAGGTCAAGTCAGAAACTTAGACTTCCAGCCTCACAAGGCTGTAATGGAACACCTGTTATAGTGATGTCAGAGAAGACAAAGTAAAGAGACGAGATATTTATCCCCTTTGGCAGATGATAAGACACTGCCCTCCCCCAATGTCAGTGAAGAACATATAGCATGCCTACAATTCCACCTCCACCCAGCAGTAACAAGGTGGTCTCCTTACACTGAAGAGGTGTCAGAGGAGGCTTAGTGAAAAGGTAGGACTTTCATCACATTCCAGCATTAAAATGGTCCTCCCCACTGAATTGTCAGTGGAGAGTGAATGAGAAGCCAGTATTTCCATCTCTGCTTAGGAGTAAGGAAAAGACCCCCTACCCCTGCAGGTGTAGGTAGAGACCTAGTAGGGATTCTAGACTTATCTCTACCTAGTAGTAGTGAGGTAGAATCACCTTTCTCCTGCCAGAGCAGAATCAGAAAAAAGTAGCAAAATATGAACATTTTTTAAAGATCCAGAATCTCATAATACAAAAATCCAGCTTTCAGTAAAAAATAATTCAACATACTAAGAACAAGGAAGACCTCAAACTGAATTTTTAAAAATTCATAAATGTCAATATCCAGATAATAAAGATGACAGAATTATCTGACAAAAATTTTAAAGCAGCCAGGATAAAAATACTTCAACAAACAATTAAAAACACTCTTGAAACAAGTGAAAAAGTAGAATGTTTCAGCAGGTAAAAAAAAGATACACAAAAGAATCAAATGGAAAGTTTTGAACTGAAAACCACACCAGTGTTGTGGCAAATAGAGAGTTACTCAGAAACAGTTTGATATCTTAGTGTATTACTTAACCATTAGTAAGTTGGCCCAGAGATAGATTTACTTTAGAGTTAATTTTTCCCATTACTAAGGCAAGATCCAGCTTAGTGCCCTAAATGATACTCCCTGAATTATGAGTTTTTCTACTCTGGGCTGTTGAAAAGAGGCATTAATTTTGACCCTACAACAGCTCGAAGCAGTATTCCTGTCAGATAGTTCTTTTCCTAGCCTTGGATAGTTTCCTCACATACATGCGGTGATCAGTAGTCAACTAAATGTCCAAAGGGCACCCTCCACAGTTCTCAAGAGTTCTCTTTCTTGAAGCTCTGTCCTTTCTGATACTCTGCTCTGTGAACTCTTGCTATTTTGTCATCCCCACAATTCCAGCCCAACCTCCTAAAGTCAGAAATCTGATAATCTTTGCCTGGTAGCCTTTCTCCGGATCATGACTTAGAAACATTCTCCAGGAACTAAACTGACAATCTAACAGCTTAACTGTTTTATTTCTCATCATTTAGGGATCATTCTCCTGCTGTCCAATTTCTTGAGGTCCATTATTTCATTTGTTTCATCCTTCATTTTGCCTGTTTTATGAGGAAAGGGAGAACTATTTACTATAACTCTATCTTTACTAGAAGTTGAAACTCACTCTTTACGTTTTATCTATGTATTTTATATTTCTAAGCTGTTTTCTTGTAGACAGTCTATAGTTGTGTCTTGGTTTATATCTTATCTCACAATCTGTGCCTTTAATTGTGAAGTTTAGAAAATTAACACTTAATGTAATAATCCATAAATTTAGATTTTAATCTACTACCTTGCTATTTGCTTTCTGTCATTCCCACCTATTTTTGTGGGGGTTTTCTGGACTTCTATTGGATTTTTGTAATGATTTTATTTTATGTTCACCTTTGGTTTATTATTCATATCTTTTTTAATTTTAGAGATATTCTTGGTTTAGCAATATACTAAACTTTTCAAAGTCTATTTTCAAATAATATTATACCACTTCATGTTTAATGAGTCTCACAGTGGAACACTTTTATATCCTCCACCATCCTTTGTGCTATTGTTGTCATATATATCACATCCATATATATTATAAACCTCATGATACATAGCTTTTACATTGCTCATTTATTTTTTAAAAAACATAAAAAATTAGGAAAAATATATCCACATATTTTCCATTATCAGCACTCCTCATTCATTCATGGAGATTTAAATTAACATATGGTGTCATTTTTCTTCTGCCTGAAGTACTTCCTTTCACATTTCTTTTAGTGTCATTTTACTGATGATTAATTCTTTCAGCTGCCATTTATCTGAAAAATCCTTATTTCACATTCAATAATGAAAAATGTTTTTTTGCTGGTTGGAGAAACCTAGATTAACTATTTTCCTTTAATAAATTAAAGATATATCTTTCTTTTCTCCTCTGGCTTATATAATTTCTGATATAAATAGTGCAGTCATTCTTATCTTTGATCTTGTCTTGAATAGTTAATGCTTAATAAGTTTTTGCTGCTTTTAAGATTTTCTCCTTATCTTGTGTTTAGGGTTTGATTTTTATGTACATTGATGTGATTTCCTTTATATTCTGTTTGCTTTTGTTGAGATTGTTGGATCTGTGGGTTTTAAACTTTCATAAAATTTGAATATTATTTGGTTATAATTTCTTCAAATATATATATTTCTGTTTAACTTTGTTCACTTTTTTATTGAAGTATAGTCAGTTTACAATGTTGTGTCAGTTTCTAGTGTACAGCATAATGCTTCAGTCATATATGAACATACATAGATTTGTTTTCATATTCTTTTTCACTGTTAAGTTACTACAAGATACTTAATATATTTCCCTATGCTATACAGTATGAATTTGCTGTTTATCCATTTTATATATATATTAGTATCTGCAAATCTCGAACTCCTCATTTATCCCTTCGTACCCTCTTCAACCCCTGATAGCCATAAGTTTGTTTTCTATGTCTGTGAGTCTATTTCTATTTTGTAAATAAGTTTGTTTGTTTCAGATTCCACATATAAGTGATATCGCATGGTATTTTTCTTTCTCTTTCTGGCTTACTTCACTTAGAATGATGATCTCCAGATATAGCCATGTTGCTGCAAATGATATTATTTTACTATTTTTTACGGCTGAGTAGTATTTTATTGTATAAATATACCACAATTTCTTTAACCAGCCATCTGTTGATGGACATTTAGGTGGTTTCCATGCTTTGGCTATTGTATATTGTATATGCTATGAACATTGGGGTATATGTATCTTTTTGAATTAAAGTTGCCTTCAGATATATACCCAGAAGTGGGATTGCTTGATCATATGGTAAGTCTATTTTTAGTCTTTTAAGGAATCTCCATACTGTCTTCCATAATAGCTGCACCAAACTACATTTCCACCAAAAGTAGGAGGGTTCCCTTTTCTCCACACCCTCTCTAGCATTTATCATTTGTGGACTTTTGAATGATGGCCATTCTGACTGGTGTGAGGTGATACCTCACTGTAGTTTTGATTTGCATTTTTCTGATAATTAGTGATATTGAGCATTTTTCATGTGCCTATTGGCCATGTGTATGTCTTCATTGGAGAATTGCTTGTTTAGGTCTTCTGCCCATTTTGGATTGTGTTGTTTGTTTTTTGTTATTAAGTTGTATGAACTGTTTATATTTTCTGGAAATTAAGTCCTTATCAGTCTCATCTTTTGCAAATATTTTCTCCCATTCGGTAAGTTGTCTTTCTGTTTTGCTTATGGTTTCCTTTGCTGGGCAAAAGCTTGTAAGTTTAATTAGGTCCCATTTGTTTATTTTTTATTTTTAATTCTATTGCCTGGGTAGAATGCCCTAGGAGAACATTGCTAAGGTTTGTGTCAGGTAATGTTTTGTCTATGTTTTCTTCTAAGAGGTTTATAGTGTATTACCTTATGTTTAAATCTTTAAGCCATCTTGAGTTTGTTTTTGTGTATGGTGTGAGGGAGTATTCTAACTTCATTGATTTACATACAGCTGTCCAGTTCATCAGCTGCCCAACATCAATTGCTGATCAAATATATATTTTTTTCTCCCTCATTTTCATCTTCTTCTGAGACTTTGGTTTCATGCATGCTAGTCTGAATAATACTGTTTCACAGTTCACAGCTGCTCTGTTTTGGGGTGTTTTTTTTTTTTCCATCTTTTGTCTCTCTATATTTGACTTTAGATAGTTTCTAATTTTTTTATTTCTATGATCTTTTTTTCTCTTTGTCTCTACTCTGTCTTTATTAATTCCAGTATAGTTGTAATTTAAGATATTTTGTTTTTAATCTCTAGAAATTGCATTTTTATCTTTTATGTATCTTCCATTTTTCTCTTCATCAGTCATGTGTTTCCTCTAACTTCTTGAAACTTTTAAGCATATAATATCCCAGTCTTCTCATCATCTCTTGTCATTTTTGTGTTGATTTAAACTGAATGGTGTTTTTCATGGTTATAGATTTCTCTGCTACTTGCTTGGTTGTCATCGTTTTCTCAGTTTAAGGCTGTACTTTGCAGATTTTAACTGTCAGTTGTTGGATTTTGATAGAGTCCTTTAAATCATGTTTGATTTTACTCTTGTGTTTGGATGAGTTTTCTCATATTATTTCAATTATTTCTAAAACTGTGTTTCTACTTTGTTAGCAAAGGGCCAGAATAGTTTTTAGTCAAGAGGTAATAAATAAAATCTTACTACTAAGTTGGTATAATTCAGAGACTTCTGCCCATGTATTATTTGGTTTTTCTACTTTCATTTGTATAAACATAAACTATCCCCAGCCCTGTGTGAGCTTCAGTAATTATTCTGCCTGGTACTTTTCTGAGCCCTGAGTGAACTCTGGGAATGGTTAGGCACATGGCTTCCTGTTCTTTCTTTGAAAGTTATTCTGTATCTGGCTTCATGGAAATTAACCCTATATTTGCACAGATTAAAATTCATTAAAAAATCAAATCAAAGAAACTCTTATGAAAATGTCTTAATCTCTTTTCCTGATAAACATTTTCTCTCTGGTACTCTGCCCTACCATTCTAACTGCTTTATTATGTAATAACTTTATCTCTGTCTTCTCACCTCAGAGAAACACAAGACCAACTTTGCTTTGGAAACTGTGTGCCTGCTTTGCAGTCTGAGGAGGTGTTTTTGCACCACACATAAAATTGGAAAGTTATGAGATCATAGGGCTGACCTTTTTTGATCCATTCTTTCATTCTTTCTAGGATCACAGCCTTGCTTTACCATTTTTTTCAATTTCTGAAAATCATTATCTCAAATAATTTTGTTCAGTCTTAATGGCCATGTATGGAAATTGATGCTGGCCTTTGTCTGGCCCACATGTCTCTAGTAAACTAGCCAAAGCTTCTTTGCACTGTGACCAGTTCTCAAAAGCAACAAGCAAGAGAGGGCAAACCCTAATGTACAAGGATTTGTCAAGCCTCTTGAGTCATTTTTGCTACTATCCCATTGGTCTAAACAAGTCACAATGGTGAAGACCAGAGTTAACGAATGAAGGCATTAAATAAAGGAAGAGAGAGATTTGTTAGGGGTCACTACTATAATGATCTATCACACAAAATTTATCAACAATTATAAAACCTGAATAACAAGTACCAAGAGCTGTACTGATTTACTCTAGTAAAGATACCACATCTGGAATAACAGCTGCAGTGGAAGATGCCACCTGGTATAATGTGCACTAATCCACTATTTTCTTCCAGGACCCATCTGTCTTACTGCAAAGATAAGCTAAATGAGAGTATAATGGAAATCCCCATCCACCCCTGTATTTTCAAATTTTTGAGGATGGCGATAATCACTGCAAAATTACAAGGGATGCAGGTTTGCATTTGGCTTACTATTTTTATAAAACAGTGAGTTCCAAAGCTTTTCAATAAGTATTCCTACCACAACAACCCTCACTCCAAATAAAGGCACAAAGTAGAAATTCTCCCATTTGCTGAGTGTAATTATTCTGACTATATATGAAGAAACTGGGAAAATAAAAGCAAGATAGGTCTGGACCCACTAGTTTCATTGCACTACAGGGTTGGGTAAAAACCCACCTATCACCTAAGCTCAAGGAGTTTCCATTTTGACCAAGTGGATTACAGTGGTGATCTTAACTCTGAATACCAGCGATAGTTTTAGATTGGAGGTAGTGTGCAGTAACTTCTGAGCTACTTGAAAGATGACTCTCCAGGGATGAATAGAAGCAAGATTTGTGGCCCCAATTATTTTATTATATAGTTCTTTTTTAAGTTACACAGCCACCCTTTACTGCAGGAACTCTGAGTCTACAAATAGTCCAGATCTTGGAAAGGTATGATCACAGTGACCTTATTACAATGACTCAAGTGATGCCTATTTTCAACAAAGCTAGATATTCTTATTGTGATAAAATACACATAACATAAAGTTTACCATTTTTTCTATCCACTGTTAAGTACATAGTTCAGTGGCATTAAGTACTTTCACATTGTTGTGCCACCATCATCACCATCCATCTCCAGAACTTTTTCATCTTCCCAAACTGCATACCCATTAAACAATAACTCGTCGTTACTCCTTCCCCCTAAGCTCCTAGTAGCCACCATTCTACTTTGTGTCTCTGTGAATTTGACTACTCTAGGTACCTCATATAAGTGAAGGCTTATGGTCTTCTCAGGCATTTCTGGACATGACTCTTCCCTGGGCCTCTGTATGTTTTTTGTTTTTTGTTTTTGCCTGATTCCTTCATATACACTGTTGTTTTTAAGTGCCTTAATGCCCGTAAGAGTCTTTGGCTTGTATTGTTTGTTTTATGAGGGTGAGGTAATTAGGTTTCTTCACTGATTTCCACTTGGAGGAGGTACTGGGGATTGAACCCCTGACCTCTTGGGTGCTGAGCATGCACTCTACCACTTAAGCTATATCCTTACCCACTTTTTTAATGACGTTTTTTTCTTAGGGCCTTAGCTGTTGTAGTCTTAAATTAGTACTCTTTCACTTCAAACATAACTAGGTCTGTATGTCCCTTGCAATGCCAGCTGCTTACCACAGTTTCCTTAATTCTGAGATTTGAACTGTGCCAATTTGGGCCACCTGAACACTGAGTTAGGTGACACAGAGACTAATCACACAGGCAACAGCCAAGGAGGTTATACGATTGCACATGCCATCCATGCTGTTCTCTCTGGTGCTTGGAAGAGTACTGGGAATAGGCCACTACTTCCCGCAAACCATTCTCGGGAGGAGGTGCAGAAAGGGCGAGTGAAAACACCACGAAATTTCCTACCATTTTGAAGGAAGCTTTTTCTTCATGGGGCATTCCCTTGGTTGCTGAAGATCCTTGATGAGTTTCTAGAAGTCTTATAAACTAGTAAAGCCAGAGTTGGTTGTTTGTTTAGTGTGTCCATGAGGGAAGGAAGATTTAGAGCATCTTAGTCTGCCATCTTGCCAATGCCACTCATCCCAGACTTAGAATTTAAATTATTATTGTAGTTGTTGGTTCAGATCAAATAGAATAGGCCTTCCCTTTTTTCTTTTTACTGGTCCTGGAGACCCTATAATGAATTTGTTCATAAATCAATTTAATTTTATCAGTTACTTCTCCAAATTTCTGCTTATTATAGAAAACCATGAAATTTTCCCTTGAATAATTAGTGCTGCTACTATCTACCCTACCATCATTTCATTTCAGCATTTTCTGCCTTCATCCCTGCTCTACAGAGAATGGCCATTACAGTTACTTTGAAAAATTCTTACTCTCATTTTACTAATGTATTTCTTAATACCTTGATGAAAGGAATGTCTTCAGGCCCCCCTAGGAAAATATTGAGAAGATGATTGATAAGATGATATGAGAAATCCACTCAACGTTGTTCACTTTTTATGGCCTTGGAGTCCCTGCTCTATTATCTCAAGGGTTTTTTGGCATCTTAATTTAATTTGGTGTCAGTCCTGGTAGGATTTAAGTTGTAGTCAGCTGCTTCAGCTAGCACATTGCATCTAGAATATCCAGCATGTCATGTAGACCTGTAATTTTAGTCTGAGTTATTATAAAATTATGTTCATCATTCTCTGGTATGGCACTGTTAGAATCTATCCTACAGATTTACCCCAGTTTTTGCCTAGTTAAATTTACAAAAGTATTTCCTTCTTTTTGATTTTGTAATTGGTCCTTAATAAAGCCTCTTGTATTTTATATAATAGAAGAATTAAACATTTGTATTAATTCACAGTTATGTTGGTTATCAGTCACTGTCATTTATAAGAAGATTCCTATATAAGAGTCAACTGCAACAATTTGTACCAATTTCTGAATTTATTACATTAAATTTTGCAAATTAATTTTTGTAACTTTTAAATTTGATGAAAAATAAACTAAATTACCTAAAAATATAAATCCAACATTTAATGCGAATTAATATTTTTAAGTCTTCATATATCAAAGAATAGGCAAACTGCAATAGTAATATTACAAAATTTGTCACTACTCTTTGACTTAAGTCTATTCTGAAATTCAATACCATGGAACTAATTCATTATGCATATTAGTTTAATCCTGTTGTTAATATATTCTTCTATTCATAGCCTTAAATATCTTTGTATCTTGTAAGTTCATAATATGTACGCTAAGTTTAAGTTTGCAGGAAAATAAAATATAACTCTCAGGGCCAACAAGGTTACCAGAGTTCAGCTGTCATCTAAATTTTCATTAGGGGCAGGGAAGTTTTGTAATCTAAGGTGAAGTAAAACTATAGCTACTGTAAAATCCTAACCCGACATACCTTTTTTATCAAGGTTGTAACTGTATGCACATTATGATCCAGCCTACACACACACACAGACATACATACACAATGACACTTGGAATGAGAGTGTGTGTGTATGTGGTGTGTGTTTTGACTGGAGAGTACATATGAAAAATACCTTTCATCATTTATGCTGCATTTAAATACATTTAAAGAAGTTAAACTGTTTCTGTGTATTGTAAGTTTTTATTCATCTTGCCCCCTACCCAACTACTTGATAAACTTTTGGATGGTAGAGTCTGTATTTTGCTTTTCTTTCATTGTTTACATGCCAAACATAAAGTCTAGCTTTAAGTAGGTACTCAATAAAATTTAATGGAAAAAATATAAGAAGTGTCTTCTTTTGGGCTTTTAATGATGACATTTCAAGTCTTCAGGCCTGTAATAATATTTTCTCTATGTTAGAAAGGCTTTACATTTATTACACTAGTATCTTTTCTACAGCATATCTCCCTACTATTTGTCTTGAAAGATTGAATTATGAACAGTGAGGATAAAATCAGCAAATAGTACCTGTTCTGTATACTACCCTCTTCCTGTATGGCATCAAGTGTAGGTTAATTTCTCCTCTCTTCTCCACTTGGATAGAAAAAAATCTATAATTTATCATCAGTATATGGTAGAATACCTTCAATGGTGGAGTATATATATTTATCCAATAAAATATTTCACTCTTTACAAACATAGACTGTTACACAATTTATCCTTTTGCTTCTAAAATTTTTGTTTCACTGTAGCTTCTAAACAAAGTTTTTAGGTAGAAACTTTTATGACAAGGAGAAAATTCTAATTCTTCTTCCAATAACAAATGGCAGGTATCTCAAACTCTAAATCTATGCCCGCTTTCAATGAACAACAGCAAAAATATTGAGTCATTTTGTTAACATCTTAAATTTCATAATAAGCAATGTGATTTCAAAAATTATCAGTTTGAAAATACTTCTCTCCTTATTTTCAGATTTTAAAAACACTTAAGGGAAATGTATGCTTTTACCTTCTCTCTTAGAATTACTGCATTAAACTGTTTGAAGGTTGCTGTCATGTCTCTGGATATCTATTCTTCTCCAGGATAATATCCACTGTTACTTCAACCATCCTCAAATGTCTTAAGTATCATTTTTGTCCTCAGATTTAAATGTATTCTGCAAAATATGATTTTTTCCCTATTTTGTGATAATTTGTATTCAAATTTGCCCTGAAACCAGCCACAAAGATTTAAACCAAATATAAACGATTAAAGCCTGAATAGTATGCAAGATTGGGGTTGTTCCATAAAGTAATAGCAACTGAAGCTTTTGAATGAATGCAGTATCTTTTAGAGAATGTGTACAATGAGAAACAAAAGCTGGAAACTGGGCCCTAGAGAACTGGTAAAGGAGCCTGAAAGAGAATTCTGGAGGAAAGCATGAAATGGGAAGATACTGTGCACACAAACAAGATGACATGTCAAATAGGAGGGTGTGTTCAGCCTAATTAAATGTTGTGCTAGAGACCCAGATAGAGTTCCAATCTGAACATCTTTCAAAAACTTAGCTATGCGTCTTTAGATGTTCTAGAAAAAAGTTGGCTTTTGTTGCCAAATTGCTAAGTCAAGCATCAAAAGAAAAGAAGAGAAAAAGAAAAGAAAGAAATTCTGTATCTATCTCTTTGTATTCCTAGCACATCTGACTCCCTTATTCTCAGCCCCAGACAAAATCTATTTACATGTTACTGCCAGCTTTTCGCTCTCTGACCAAATCTTATGTTCCTAGTTCCATTTTCAAAATATTCTAACAAGTAGAGTCTTTATATTTTCCTTTTATAATAGAAAATGATATTGATTTCTCTAATAATGATTTACATACTATGAGCTTTCCAATGATTTATTAGAAAACAAATAAATATAGAATACTAAAAATAGGTCTTGAGCAAACTATGTTTTATTACCTCATTTATGGAATATGTATTGAATATACTTAAATGTTTATAATTTTACACTACAATATAAACATACTTTTGCAATTGCAATTCTAGTGAAGAATTATTCACTCAATAATAAGCAGGAAAATCAAAATAGGGTTCTTGATTTTCCCATAGTTAATAATGTGATTAATTTTTTTATTTTGGGATTTTTCATGGTTAATAACAATAACATACCATGGAGTTTTCTAGTTAAACAGCTTTTAAAAAAAAAGTTACCTTCATTAACATAGAGAACCTTAGCTTCAAGAGCAGCAATGGCGATTACCAAGTCCACTTCATTTTCCAGACAAGATAAACAAGAACCTCAGAAATAGTGTCCTGTGCCCCCGGTAACTGTCCTGAACTGAGCTTGCACATTTCTCCCTGGACTCCAAAATTTTGTTATTTTCACTGCAACAGTGACACTAATGTTATAAAAAGATTTGTAAGACTTTGTTACTACAGAAATGTTCATTCGATGAACGCAACAAAATGCTAATTCTCCCGTCCTCCCTCCCCATTTTAGAGATGGAAAAATTGAGAGTTACAGAAAAGAATCTAACAATTCAAGGGACAGACATCAATACAATAGAAATAAAAATGCATAAGAATTGCCTTCATTTTCTAGAGCACTTTTTATGGACAAAATGGTTTTAATTATAGATAAGCAAACTCAAAAGAATGGAAAAATTTAAATGAGGCACTTGTTTTTTTACACCTGCTAACAGGTGCTAAAATCTGTTTGAATTCTCTGAATGGAGGTTTCTGTAGCCAAAGTCTCATTATCATAAAACCCAAGATCAAAAAGACTATGAAATATTGAGGCTGATTTAGTTTTCAAATGCAAAGCAGCAGCTGGATTAAAGCACAAGGCTACTGGAAAACCTGGGGAGAAACAAGTGACATCTTTAGTCATCGGGTGAGCTCTCAGACAATGAACAGACTGATTGGATGGACGGAAATGGGAAAATTCATCATGTTCTTATTCTAATAAGTTTCATCTCAGGAAACTGATGTGTAGTAAGCTGCAGCAGGTCATTCTTCTACTCAGTAAAGGAAAAAAAAAGGTGATTGATCCTGGGAAGACATAGGTAGAAACAAATTGCTTTTGCTAAGATTATATTTACTCTTTAAATAACACCATTTATAAAAGTTTTTAGTTCAAGAAAAGTTTTCTGCACACATATGTATATGCACATATAAAAAGGCATATGCTTATATATTAATGTTATATGGATATGAATATGTGTGTATTTATTTATAGGAAAGAAGAAAGTGAGGAAGGAAGAAAGAAAGGAATCTCACACAAAGCCAGTCATTGATACTCTCATTAATGTTATTTTTACCTTATATGTATTTTATTTCACTAGTGAATGAAAAATCAAAAGAAGGTCTAATTTACACACCCATAAACATGTGTCCATTTATGGGAGGCAGCAGAGAGAACTCTGTATGAACTGACTCTGAAAAGATAAAAACCAAAGTAATTCAAACAAATAATGCTTGAAAAAATTGAGATTAATATACTCTCAGCTTGGATGGAAGTCTAATATAAGAAGAAACTCTCAAAAGATCATTTCATCATATGGCAAACTAGTTGTTAAATGCATTCTCTCACTCGATGTCCTTTATCTAATGATAATCATTGCATTTATGGCTAAGAGAATTCTTTTTCTTTCAAAGCAGGAATAATTTGATCAGGCTATGGAATGTCTTAGAGAACAAACCATACATACATACTTAATAAAATGATAGAGAGACAGAGAAAAGAAAAGAAATTAAAGCTAACCCATTTAACTGCAGACTCCAAGGATGTTTTTATTTACTTTTTTGGTCTTGGCTTTTCTCACTTAAGATGAGGGAATAAAACCTAATCAGTATTAACTCTAAGTAAGTAGTAAAAGTTAAGCATATGAGAAATATGACAGATTACAAAGCAAGAAGGAAGAAGGCTGGCCTCAGAGAAGAGTTAAAGTTTGAACAGGTATATAATGAGGATAGGATAAATATTAATTATTATTATTAGTGTTGATTAAAAATATGAGACTAGAATAAAGGAGATTAGTTTGTAGGATATCCCAAAATTTTATAGGTATAATATATTTTTTTTCTTCTTAAGCTGTTGTATTTATCCTCCTAATATTACTTAGTTATTGGTTTGTTTCACATATATATGTATAGAGCATTAAATAGCATATGCTTTTTGCATTAAAGATGGGGAAATGCCAGAAAGTACACATTTTTTAAAAATCACTAATTACCCTACCTACCTAGAGATTATCACTATTAAAATGTACTGCATATCTTTCCAGCTATTATTTTTCATTTTTTCCTCAATTAAGCAATTATTCCAAGTCCACATACTGAATAATCTACTTTCCTGTTTCCCCATCTGTAAAATTTAAAAATACCTTCATGACAAACTTGTGAATATAAAATGTAAAACCTCTAGAGGAATTATCAACCTTAACTATAATTCTCTTTTCAAACAATGAATATTCCTTAAAAATCAATTCTATCTCAGCTATTTACTAAGTCAGGGCTATGCAGTAGAAATTGAATGTGGAAACACCTACATTAAAGAAGACAAAAGATCTCAAATAAACAACCTAACTTTACACTTTGAGGAATTAGAAAAAGAAGAACAAACTAAGCTCAAAGCTATCAGATGGAAGGTGATAATAAAGATTAGAACAAAAATAAATGAAATAGATAATAGTACAACAGTTTTTAAATGAATGAAACTAAGAGATTTTTTTTTTTAAAGCTAAGGAAAGTGACAAACTGTTAGTAGACTAATCAAGGAAAAAAGAGAGAAGACAAAATCAGAAACAAAAGAGAAAACAATACAAATGATGCCACAGAAATTAAAAAGACTACAATGGACTATTACGAACAACTGTATGCCAATAAATTAGACAACCTAGAAGAAATTGACATTCCTGGAAAAAATGCAATTTACCAGAACTGAATCAAACAGAAATAGAAATGCTAAACAGTCCAATAATAAGGAGATTGATTGTGTAATCAAAAACCTCTCAACCAAGAAAAGTTCAGGAACAGATGGCTTCACAAGTGAATTCTACCAAACATATACAGAAAGATTACTACCAATACTTATTAAATCCTTCCAAAAATAGAAGAGGGAGCACTTCCACACTCATTTTGAGTCCAGCATCACCCTGATACCAAAGCCAGATAAAGACACCAGAAGAGAAAACTACAAGCCAATATTCCTGATATAGATAAATGCAAGTCATCAATGAAATATTAGCAAATTAAATCCAAATACATTAAAAGAAACACTATGACCAAGTGGAAGTTATCTCTGGAATGCAAGAATGGTTCAACATAAGCAAATCAATGAATGTGACACACCACATTATTATAATAAAGGATAAAAATCACATAATCCTCTCAAAAATGCAGAAAAATCATTGACAGTATTCAACATTCTTTCACGATACAAACTCAACAATTAGGTATAGAAGGAAGTTACTTTAACACAGTAAGGGCTGTATATGAAAAGCCCACACCTTACATGATACTCAACGGGAAAAAAACTGAAAACTTTTTATCTAAGATCTGTAAGTCAAAGATGTCCATTCTTGCCACTTCTATTTGAACATAATACTGGAAGTCCTAGACAGAGCAATGAAGCAAGAAAAATAAATAAAAGGTATACCAGTTGGGAAAAAAAAAGAAGTTAAATTATTTCTGTTTACAGATGAAATAATCTTATGTATAGAAAATGCTAAAGGCTTGAACAAAGAAAAAAGAACTAAAAAACTAATAAAGTAAAGTTACAGGATACAGAATCAACAAATAAAAATCAGTTGCATTTCCATATATTAACAATAAACTATTTGAAAATAAAATTAAGAAAACTATCCCATTTGCAATTGCATCAAAAAATAACATATTGAAGAACAAATTTAAGGAGCTGAAAGACTTCTACACCGAAAACTATAAAACATTGATAAAAAGAAATTAAATCCTAAATAAATAAGTGGGAAGACATTCTATGTTCATGGGTTTAAAGAATTAGTATTGTTAAAATACCAATACTACCGAAAGCAAGCTACAGATTTGATGTAATCGCAATCAAAATTTCACTGGAATTTTTTTTTACAGAAATAGAAAAAAAGCCCCTTAAATTCATATGAAACTCCAAAGACCCCAAAAAGCCAAAGCAATCTTGAAAAAGAACAATCCTGGAGGCATCACACTTCCTGATTTCAAAATATATTCCAAAGCTACAGCAATCAATGCAATATGGTCCTAGAATGAAAACAGATGTTTAGAACAATGGAACAAAATAGAGAGCCCAGAAATAAATTCATCCATATGTGGTCAACTGATCTTTGAATATTCCCCAAGAATACACAATGGGAAAAGGATATTCCCTTCTATAAATGTTGTTGAGAAAAAAATTATAGCACATGCAAAAAAAAAAAAAGAAATTGGACAAAAATCAGTCCCAAATGGAATAAAAATCTAAGTCCAAACTCCTAGAGGAAAACATGGAGAAACAGCTTACTGGCATTGATCTTTCTAAATGACTTCATAGATTTCACACCAAAACCACAGGCAGCAAAAGCAAAAATAGATAAGTGAGACTACATCAAACTAAAAAGTTTTTACACAGCAATGGAAAATATTAACAAAATTAAAAGATGACCTGTGGAATTGGAAAAACATTTTCAAAACCTATCTGACTGAGTGTTAATATGCCATATATATATGGAACTTCTATCATAAATAACAACAACAAAAAAAACCCACCTGATTTAAAAATGGACAAAGGAACTGAACATATATTTCTCCAAGGAAGAATACAAATGGCCAACAGGTATATGAAAATGTGCTCAACATCACTAACCATCAGAGAAACACACATCAAAACTACAATGGGATATCATCTCATACAAGTTAGGGTGGCTATTATAAAAAAAAAACCCAAAAGATAACAAGTGTTGATAAGGACATGGAGGAAAAAAAAACTGTACACTATTAGTAGGAATGTAAGTTGGTGTAGTCACAATGAAAAACATTTTAGAAGTTTCTCTGAAAATTAAAATAGAGCTGCCGTACGATCCAGCAATCTTACTTCTGGGTATATGTCCACAGGAAATTAAAGCAAGATCTCAAAGAGATACCCGCAGTCTCATGTTCATTGAAGCATTATTCACAATAGCCAAGAGATACAACTGAAATGTCTATCTTCAGACGAATGGGTAAAGAAAATGTGGTATCTATATTCAATGGAATATTATTTGGTATTCAAAAGAGGGAAATCCTACCATTTGCAACAAATAGTGGTGAACCTGCAAAATATTAGGCCAAGTGAAATGAGCAAGACATAGAACGACAAATATTACATGCTACCACTTATATGAGGAATCTAAAATAGTCAAACTTACAGAAGCAGAGACTCGAACGATGTTCGAGGGACTGGAGGGAAGGGAAAACGGGGAGGTACTAGTCAAAGGGTATGAAGTTTTAGTTTTCCAAGATGAATAAATCCTAAATATCTACTGTACAGGACAGTGCCTCTAGTTAGTAACACTGTATTGTATACTTAAACATTTGCTAAGAGAGTATATATTATGTTAAGTATTCTTATCATGCATACAGTAATAAATAAGTAAAGAAGGTAGAAGGAAGCTTTTGGAGATGATGGATACATTAACAGCATAGATTTTGGTGATGCTTTCATGGATAGACACAAGCTCATTAAATTCTACACATTAAATTTGTACAGCTTTTTTGTATGTCACTCATACTTCAGTAAAGTGATTTAAAGAAAAATAAATGTATGGGCCACAATTATAAGCCATGTATATAATTTTAATTTTTTTGTTAGCCCTGATAAAGTAAAATGAAGCAGGTAAAATAAGTGTATAATAATAAGTAATATATTTTATATTTAAACAGTTATATCCATAATATTTTCATTTAACATCTCTCAGTATAAAATTATTAAGATACTTGACAAGCTTTTATATCAAACATTCAAATTTGGTGTGTATTTTACACTAAATGCACATCCTAATATGGAGTAAACACATTTTTAAGTGCTCAGTAGCCTCATGTGTTCATGTTAGGTAGCACAGCTCTAGCCACTGATGACAAATCACAAGTGAAACAGATACAATCCCTGTCTTCAAAGAAGATGACCCCCAAAATAAACAAATAAACACGAAAAAAACTAAAATAGGATAGTGTGGTGGAGAGTAACCAGAAGAATCGATGTGGGAGCACAGTCATGGGTTAATAAGTTGTAGGGCTGCAATGCAGAAAACTGCTGAAAACAGCAAGACATGCTGTGCTTACCTTAGGTGTAGGTTGTTAGCTGAAGGCGCTTCTGCTGCTTGGAAAACCAGTACGTTTTGCCCTTGCTGAAAACAGCAGGGCATTCTTCGCTTATCTAGTTAGATCTTGGTCTTTATGGGGTCTTTGTGCCTGCCTGGTTTCCATTATCGATTGTATACTCCCTAAACATTGTAAACTTCTCCCTAAACAAACATATAGATTAAGACTAATGTTTCTATTTTTCACAAAGCTGCTGACCTGCAATACCTGCATGTATACAATGCCCCATACACATTCCTATGATGAGTTTTACCTTAATCCTTTATTTAACTGTTCTCAGTAAATACAAGAGTTTCGGAGGGGCTCAGGGTGTTGGAGTTGGTCTCTGGCTCCCTCTCACTCTCTTGACTTGATAAAGTCTCAAGTAATTCACTTCCAGGGTGGGTCTGTGCTGGACAAAGCCCACTAACAGAGACAGATTTTTTTTAGCTTAGACAAGAACTCTCTGAAAATGTGCCCAGCACTTACTCTGAGAACTGAATCGTGAAAAACTGTCTATAAAAAACCGGGGGCAGCAGGGAGGATATAGCTGAAGTTGTAGAGCGCATGCTTAGCATGCACGAGGTCCTGGGTTCAATCCCCAGTACCTCCTCTAAACAGAAATAAATAAATAAATCTAATTACTCCCTCCTCCCCCCAAAAATTATCTGGGAGGAAAAGACCCAACCAAATGCTTCCTTAAGGAAAAATAAAAGGCATTTAGTACTTTGAAAAACAAGGAGGAAAAAATTCAATGAGTCCAAAATGTGCTGTGTGAAATGGAAAGTATATGAGATGAGGAAAAATACTAAGGGTCAGTTCAATAGGGCCTCAGCATTCAAGCTAAGAGGTTGGGATTTATTCTGTTTGCCATGAGGGTCACCAGAGGGACACAGGCGGGGATGACATGCTCTGTCCTGTGAGTTAGAAAAACAGCGGCAGCAACAACAATACACTGACTTCTGAATAATGAATGGGCTACAGTGGGGAAGTCGGAAGTGAGTGGCTTACACATCAAAGCGTTTTCTCACAATCCTGGAAGCTAGAAGTCTACCATCAAGGTGCTGGCTGGTGGGTTTCCTCTGAGGCCCCTCTTCTTGGCTTGTAGTTGGCTATCGCCTCCTGCTGTCTCAACATGGTCTTCCCTCTATGTCTTCGTAAACGGACACCAGCCATACTGGACTGGAGACCACTCAAATGACCTCATTTTATTCAGTTACTTCTCTAAAGGTGCTACCTCAAAACACAGTCACCTTCTTAGGTCCTGGGGACTAGGACTCAACACATGAATTTGGGAGAAGACTCTATTCAGCCCATAACAAACATCAATACCTATCTCAAGGTGTCTGTGGATCACAGTTGGGTATTCTGATGAGAGTGGACTTGCCTTTCAGTTCAGGTTGGCTCATTACCCAGCTTGCAGCCTTCTCATTCCTATCCACTGTCCATTTATCCAAACTCTGCTCATCATTCAAGGCCTGACCCAGGTTACATATCCTCTTCTTAGCAAGACGTGGGTTGAGACCTGAAATGTAATGAGGAATTTACCAAAATCTGAAGCACATCGCTTCCTCCCTCAAATCTCTTCCCTTTTGTCTCTTTCCTTTTTCTCTCCCTCTAGTTTTATCTCTTCCCTTTACTCCCTTTCTCCCTTCCTACCTCTTCCATCTCTACTTTCACATTCTACTTCACTAAGTATTTTCCATTCCTGGGTTCATAGATGTTACTTATCAATTAGAACACTGTTTGCCCCCCAAATTTAAAATAATAATATAATTACTATATGTGACCCAATTTACACCCAGCAAATGATGAATACTTTTGAATTTCTAATTTTAAGGGTGTAGGCTTGACATAAATGTTGAGAATTCTCATCTTATTTGTTTAATATAATGAGAAGAAGGAGGAACTGTGTGTGTGTGTGTGTGTGTGTGTATATATATGTGTGTATATATATATATAAAATAGATATTATATATAAATATATATATATGCCTGATTCAGACCATGAGATTACCAGTCAACTTAGAATAATTTGTTATCCACTCAACTACTGGATCCTTGACAGTTGAAACACAGGTGAAATGAAAAAACAGTTATGGTGGTAATTAAAACTAACGAGGATTTATTTTTTTGAGTGATGTTTGAAGTGAGAGTCAACCAGATCAGGTAATGAAACTGATTGATGTATTAATGGGCTGAATTAATCACTCATTTGTTCATTTGAAAGTATTTAGTGAAAGAATTATATGAACTAGAAACTGGAGACAGAGCACAGAACAAAGAGATAGGATTTTACCCTCATAAAATTTATATTTGATAGGATTTTACCCTTATAAATTTATATTGGCAAATAAATTAATGAATGAGAACATTGAAATTTAAAATATTTTTTATGAAGAAAATAACCAGCTTAATTATACACAGAATTATTTGGTAAGAGATACTCCAGAGTAGTCAGAAACTGTTCTCTGAGAAGGTGACATTTACTTGATATCAAGGATCAAAAGAGTGAGCTTCATAAAGATGTTGACGAAGAAAATGGATCGAACAACTATGTAGACATTGCCCCTGTATGTATGAATTAGTTAAATATTTTCCACATGGGGAAATAAAATTGGCTCCATTAAACATGACCACAGTATGCAGTGTAACAAAAAAAGCCACAAAATTGGGAGTTCGACATTTGCAGATACTAACTACTACATATAAAATAGATAAACAACAAGTTCATACTGTACAGCACAGGGAACTATATTCAACTCTTGTAGTAACTTATGGTGAAAAAGAATATGAAAACGAATATATGTATGTTCATGTATGACTGAAGCATTATGCCGTACACCAGAAATTGACACAACATGGTAAACGGACTATACTTCAATAAAAATATATATATATATACAAAAGAAAAATCTCAGCAGCATACAATAGTAAGCTTTTACTTAACTCAGAAATCTGCGGCAGCTGGGAGTCAAGGGATCTAGGCGAGGCTTGGTTAGAAGAGGTAGGCTCTGCTCCACATGTCTCGTGCTCCTGGGATTAGCAGGCCAGGCTAAGCACCTTCTTACAATGATCATGACAGAAAAGCAAGTGAGCAAACCAACACTCACAAGCGCATTTCAGGCTCCTGCCCAAGCATGTGTGACTAACACACAGTTGTCCAGAATCACTCACAGTTTCAAGCTTAACATCTATGAGTAAGTACTCTCCTCCTGTGGAGGTGAGCGGGTATTTCCAAACTATAATCTAACCTACCACATAAGTAAGACTATAGATAAAATTTTAGAGCATCGTTTAGCATTCAAGGGCATTCCTATGTACCTTCCACCCTGACTCTACTATTTTACTGTTATTTTACTGCAGAGTATAAAGATATGGAGGTATTGTCCTCATGAGAAGCTGGGAACACCACGGGAAGCCAAGGCACCATTGTGGCTAGAGTTTGAATACATACAACTATCTTTTGTTCACAGTCCAGCACAGACTGCAAGATCATTCTATTTTCCACTATCAGTGTAAGAATCGACTACAGCCAAATTAGTCCTTCTAAGAGACCTCAAAATTTCAAATTTGTAACAAGGTTTAAGTTGGGACTGAGAAATTCCCTACTTATCTTGGCTTAATTATTATGCATTCTCCATTTAGTGGTAAGAAACTAACTATTGTGTTTAACAAATATTCTTACGTATCACTGGATTTGAACAGAGAAATGGCTACCTGATGGGATATTTTCACATTACATAAAATCTGTAATTTAATTTGTGAAACTTCAAACAATAGCTGGAGTGAGTAATTGCTAGCATTGAGTATTTTTGGTAGTTGTAAGGCTGCTAGTGTGAGGCACACATTTTAAAACTTCACACAAAATAAGTTTACAGCTTTAAAATTAAGCATTAATTAATAATATAATACATTAACAAACATGATGGACAACTTTAAATATTAAATGATTAGCTGGTGTTTCATTCCTTAAGGCTACAAATCTCAAAGGAAGTATTTGTAATCAAATGTAACTGTATACCCAGGACTCTGGTCCAATATCTTCAAAATAGAGCTACATTACTAGAATAGTATTATTTATAAGAATATTGTTAAGGTAGTTTTTAGTTCCCAAGTCTACCTATTACAATTCCCATTCATGGGATTCAGACCTGAAGAAAGGAAGACAGTTGTAGTACCAATTCAAACCACAAGAGGGTAGTCTTCCCACAGGTAATATTTAATGTTTTTGTTTTCCTTAATGTTACATCAGCATGACACTATTAAAATTCAAACTTTAGAGATTATGTTGATTGAAGTTACAGTTTATGATCTACAATTTTTATAACCACAAGTATTTAAAGCTATTTTGCTACAGAATAATACAGATAAAAGGAAATAACTGCGAATCAACCATAATACATAATATATGATTTTAGTAGTAAGGGTCTCTTGTCTAAGTAATTAACATTTTTCCAAGTACAACTATTTTTGAAAGAATCCTATATTTGTGGAATTTGTGAAGAAAAGGCAGAGAATCTAAAATCATACATAGATTCTATTAGTATAGGTAAATTAGTCTCTTCTCTCTCTAGAAGAAACCTTTAGATTTTCTTATATTTTTCCACTAACTTACTATGTGATTGGTTTTGCTTTTTATTCCATCAAGTTCTTTCTTTTAACATTTTTTATTGATTTATAATCATTTTACAATGTTGTGTCAAATTCCAGTGTTCAGCACCATTTTTCAGTCATTCATGGACATATACACACTCATTGTCACATTTTTTTCTCTGTGATTTATCATAACATTTTGTGTATATTTCCCTGTGCTATACAGTGTAATCTTGTTTATCTATTCTACAATTTTGAAATCCCAGTCTGTCCCTTCCCACCCTCTATCAAGTTCTTGATTGAAAATATTTACCAAGATCTGTAGTGGAGAAAATTTTTATTTCTCTGTTTTCTTTAAATTTGGATAGTCCTGTGTATGAAACTCTATTGTAATATAAAATAGGAGAGGTGAATTCTCATCCGAGATCTATCACTAAGTAACCAAGCAGTGTAATTTATGGAAACCAGTGTATTCTCACTGATTACTTCCATTGTTTTATCTGAAAAAGGAAGACTTTGAATATCTATCCTTGGAGATGTTTCCTTAACTTTTTCCCCCCATTCTTTCCTTTCACATTCATGTGTCCTTTTTACACTGCAAAGAAAATCATAAAGAGCAAGAGGTAATTCATGCAGTACCTGATTCAGCTCTATTCTAGTATTGCTTTCATAAGGATAGCGTTTCTCTGTGGAGCAGGTTTAAATGCCAACTGATTTCAAACCAATGGTGTTTAAAAGCCCCTTGGTTTATCTTATTTTCTTCACTGCTCTTTAAACTTCTTGCTCAAATCCTTAAAGAACACAGGAATCAGGATTTTAGATCAACAGTAAAATGAGAGCTTAATAACTGCTTTCTTCTTGGCACAAAGATCCATCCCCAAAATTGTTAGTAGTAAGTAGAGTGGAGCAAATGATGTTATAATCTATAATGCCAGCCCCTGGACTTTCTCAAAGTCTACAGTGGGCACACGAAGGAATGAATTTCTCTTTATGAAAAAGCCGGGGGAAGGAACTGCATGCTGGGAATATCTGGTTGTGGTACCCAACACTCTATTCGCTGAGGACAAGGCAGTAGTTTCAGGGGCCTTCCGCATCTTCAACCAGTGTGGTACCAACAAAGGACAGTGAGAGAATGACCTTTCCAGCTCTAGGAACCCAATTCTTCAGTCAGGAATGTGTGAGTAGCTGGGCTTCTTGACTGGAGCTTCAAAACAGTATCTCATACTCAGTTCTAATTAGCAATAAAAGAGCTATTTACCTGGAAATTATGTTGTTACACAGGTGTGTTGCTGCTGGAAAAGCCATTCCACCATCCGGCTCAACAACATGCATATGCTCATCTTGTTTGACTTGGTTTATGATTATATGCAGAAGTGCTGCCAAATAAATTGTTTTCAAAATGTTAACTACCTTGTGGAGAGGGATGGTTTGCTGTCTTTTGAGTACACAGCTTTGCTACATTCACTAGGTAATTTCTGTCCTCTAAATTTTCCCAAAGACAAAACTGAACAGAATCTCAATCCCTCAGTCCCTGTGAGGCTAGAGGCAGTAAATCTGAGCATAAAAATGGGTAGGATGGCCCCCTCTTCACAAGAAATGTTGCTTCTCTGTTCTTCCCACTTCTCTTACTGTTAGGCAAAGAAAGGAGAGAGAAGGAAGTGAACAGAAGGAATATGGGGATGTGGTACATCAGGCAGGTGGCTAAAGCAACTCTAAGACACTCCAAGGATTCACAGAACCAGAAATAGGTGCTAATGATCAGAGATTTACATAACTTTGCCTCACTGGCAGTAGTAATGCAGGGTAAGGAAACTATTGCATTATCTTAGCTTTTATCTTTACTAACAGTCGAAGGACTGAAAAAGCACGCAGGGAAGGGCACTAACATTTACCACATCCTAACTCTATGACAGGTCTCAGTCAGAGCCTCAAGACACCCCTGACGGGTTGATGCTCTGATCTCCATTGTCAAAGGAGGAAATGAAGACAGAGAACTTGAATAATTTGTCAAATTCACACATCTCATTAGTGACACAGCATGGATTTAAATTCAAGTATGTGTTATTCAAAGACCAAGTATCTAAAATAGTTTCTCAAGAACTCTAAGTGGCTTCTCAAAAATGAAGTACCAAACAACCCTCACTGGTCTATTCCCATCTTTTCCACACCCTGCTATTTTTTTGTCTAGAAATCTTCAGTGGCGTTTCTTTTGTTACTGAAGAGAAAAGCAAATACCTTGTCATTGAAGACCACTCCTGAATCAGAACACCTCAGTTGCAATGAAGTCTCTCCCTCAATAATAGATTTCCCCTTTTTGTCTTGCCAGGGAACATGGGGAAAAAAAAAAAAAACGCTTCATGACTGTTCAGAAAGATGTTGTGATAGTACTGTCACTCACCTATAAGGCAATATTGTGTGAAAATAAGGACTTACAATGTTCTGAAAATAACTGAAACTGTGAAACTGCAGTTCAGAAGACACCTAATTCACTGAATTGGTGTTCAGAACAACGCAGACCCTTAACATGATTCTTGTTAATACATAGCGTCGTATTTCAAATCATCCCTGATTAAAATTCTCAGATTAGAAAATATACCTTTATACAAAAAACTGAAAAAATTGAATAGCATAAACTTTAAAGGGAGTGCTGGTCATAACAGTAAAACTCCGACATTTGCCAAATCCATCTGTATTGTCCTCTCCTCAAAGCCACAGAGACTAACTGTAACAGGCAAATAAAAAATGAAGCCATTCCTATCATCAAAAAGAACACAAATAACAAATGCTGGTGAGGATGTGGAGAAAAGGGAACCCTTGTACACTGCTGGGAGTCCCTTGTACACACACACACACACGCACACACGCACACACGCACACACGTTTGTTGTTTAACATTATTAAGGCCTGATGTCCAACCCACCTTCTATCTGAGTAAGTGGAGAAATTTTTTATGGGTGGGAGGGAGATCCACCAATTTCCTGTTAGAAGAAATATTAGGCAGATTCCTCAACAAAAAAAATAGATAAAGTAGTTAAGAGAAGTGTTCCCTCATCCTATGGTTCTCAGTCTTGTCTCCATTCAATATCTGAATAGCTTGTAAAAATAGTGAATCCTGGGCTCCACCCCAAGAGATCCTCACATAATTTTTCTGTGCTATGTTCTGGGGTTTAAAAAAAAAATCAGGTGATTCTAATATGCAGCCAACAATGAGAACCACTGCCTAAGATTTGTCTTCTTTGACAATCAAGACTCCTTCGTATGCAACCCCTCATCCCCCACGTCATTTGTTCTCATCAATTCAAGAGGCTCAGCTACAGACCATCTCAGACTTTCCCTGAAGCCCAGCCAACAGCTGGAGAGACACCATTCTCTGCACCTGTTCCCACAGGGTAAAACAATTCTGGCTCATACTTGAACTGACCAATGATAGTGTACGACTAAGCCTCTTTGAGTTGAAAACTTTCAGTTGTGCAGAAAAAATGAAAGGTCAAAAATATCTAATTGCGCCCATCCACATCTGTCTCAGCATCTCTCTTCCCTCCAATTTTACTGTCTCAGGCTTTAATTGGTTTCTGTCATGGAGTTCCATTCATCTACCTGTTCAAGATCGATTTGTTCTCTTTCATGATCCAAAATAATCCATGAGAGTAAGAACTTTTAATTCCTTGGACTTGAGCATATTGCCAAGCACACAGCAGGTCTCCAATAAGGATATTTTGTTTGCATAAATAAAAAAAAGGATTATATGAAAGAATTGTAAAGTAAGAGACAATAGGCAGATAGGTGGCCTTCTCAGAAGAGCACGGGCCTCTCAGCTCCTGTCCACAGGTGCACTTTTGAAGTAGGCGTGTGCCACGGGGTGCAAAGGAGTTGCTGGGGAGGAGCCTGCTGCAATCTCCTGCTCCTACAGCTGGGCTCTAGCCCACCTTACAGGATTGAGAGGATCATGTTTTAGACTGAGTATGTGTCCTTTTAATATGTTCTAATTTAAGTGGCAGGTGGTTGAGGCTATTTTGCTTTAGAGAAACTCATGAGGAGGAAGAGTCAACCCTTTAGGTCAAACACTGAGATCCTTTAGCATCTCCTCCAAGCAACAGGAGAACAGGCTCAGGATTTCAACAGACCCTTCTAATGGATCAAACTCTGGACAGTTACAGTCAAATGCTGTTATAGATATTTTTCTCAAGAGTTTAAATAAGAATTTCCACAGTAGAGCTATTTTCTTTATTACCTCAAAACATAATATATAGACAGAATTTATAAAGAAAACATATGTATCATTTAGTAGTGGGTGGCAAGGGTCTGTTGTTAAAGTATGTGTGTTGGGGTGTAAGTGTGTATATATGTACATATATAATTTTGTTTTCTTTTTTTATTTGTATAATACATACACATGTATGTATATATAATTATATATATAATTGTGTGTATATACATTTAATATCATTGACCCTAATACACTAGGAATTTTTATATACATTATTTTTTTTATATTATACTAATGAGGAAACTAGGCTTAAGAATACTTAAATAAATGTTTAATAGCACTTAGCTAAAAAGGAGGAGTTAGTATATTTGCTCAGAATTCCAATTACCATCTCATAATTAAGTATCTCATGGTTTCCATGTTAGAAGATTTCTAAAGCATAAAAACCCAAAATATATTTTATCAACAATATGTCAAATCTTTCATTGACAAACAATTGCAATATGCAAAATTTTACTGTATACCCGCCAACATTGTCCAAGTTTCCTGAAATAAATCCATATAAGCAAAATAATTTTAGGCTTAATTTTATTGGTATAAGGGAATATCCACAAGCAAGAAAATAATTTAAATTCTCATAAGGTATTTATATGTGGCACCTCTATTGAATTAGTATGAATTTTGTTCATTACAGTAGAATGTACAAAATTAAATAAGCCAAGGATTCTTTTCCCCCTAGAGGAAAGCTTATAAGACTATGCTAATGGTGCCTCACATTGACAAATGATACATGGAAACTAATGACTTCCTAGAAAAAGATTACTTCTATTTTCTGAAGTGTTGTTTTTGCAACTTGGTCTTATATTTGTTACTCTTAATGAAATAAAAATAACTGGCTATAAACAGAAAAATGATAGTGGAAAACCAAGGAGTGATGAAAGAGTTTCTACCCTAAACTTAAATATTTTCTAGGAATAGTAGAGCATCTTTTTGGATAAAATATTATTCTGTAAGTGGGAAAAACATAAATAAGATATTGATAGTGTAGAAATTGTGATTTGTTCTCTGACAAATAACAGAGAAATATATATATAAATGTATATAATAGCAATGGACTGAAATGGCTGATATAAATTTGTGCTTCAAATTACTTTATAAAAATAGATGCCTTTGCAGAAAGTGTACACTCTGTACTGCAAATAAGTAGATCATTTTGGGGAAAACATCATAATGGCAGCATCTTTAGGAAAATCTACTAATTGCACCATACATAAAATGTTCATAGCTATAATCTCATTATCAGAATATCTGATATATAATTTAATGTAAAGTGTGGAATATTTACTTCTAAAATATAACACAGAATAACTGAATATCTGAGGCTACCTTTCCTGCTTCACAGTTGCCTATTTCACTCATCACTGTCACATGTTCCCCATTTAGCAATTCTAGCTGGACCTCAGGGATGGGACCCACCAGACAAGGTGAGTCTTCAGGGCAGAGTAAAGATCTGATAGTTTGATGGCTGATTTCATTGAGGCACACAGTCAAGCTAACTTCTTAAAATCCATAGAGTCTAAATTTGCACAAATACTGTGCAAATTTTTACATGTAGAAAAATGATCAAAAGTGCTTATTTTTGAATAAACTTCAAGAGCTTACTGCTAACCCGATGCATGAAAATATGGCAAGATTCTGATAAACTTCTACAAAATTTTCTGTAACAATCCCATCTTTCTTTCCTGATTAACTGCTAGCTTAGGTATTATATGCCAACATGAGCACTACAATGCATTCAGTTGAATCAAATCTGCTATATACATTCATATACATGCATATATTTAATATGCAAAACCTTATGATTAAATCTCTTCGAGTGTTGGAATATTAGTGGATACAGAACACTGTGAATTATTTGGTCATGATGAATAACAAAGAATATAATTTTGATGTCTGATTGCTTTCATTTCTTTCTAACATACCCTGTGATTTCTCAAAAGAGATAAGGCAAATAAAGCAAGGAAAATAGAATAGTAACATTTTACATGAGGAAAATTAATCAATCAATCATAGGAATAGTGATTTCATAATACCTATTAGGTCAAACCCTGAGGGCTGGTGTAGAATTGTCACTGAAATCTACTTTCTAGCTCTTTATCAAAATAGTTCCAAAAAGTGTCAAATAGAAGAGTATTTCTTCTGATGTATTAAAGCTTGCTGCTCATAATAAATGCTATTAATATTCATTGTAGCAGAACCTTCATTATTATCATGGTCAGAGATCATTTGAAAATGTTTTTGTATGACTGCTAATAAAGGAATCAGTAGTTCTAAAGGCATTTATTAGTTGTATAAAAGTTCCCCATTTTGAAGGGCAATTTGTTAAAATACATAAGGGTTTGTTAGAATACATCTTTTGTTTGTTTATTCATTTGTCTAAAGACACATTTTAGACACTGCATGACTCATTCTGTCAGAACTTTGGAAAAAAAGCATTAATAATAAATACCAATTTTAATTTACTTTTTTCTATTTTTCTAATTTTAATTTTTTAATTGAGGTATAGTTGATTTACAATGTTTCAGGTTTACAGCAAAGTGATTCAGTTTTATATATATATGTGTGTGTGTGTATATAATTTTAGATTCTTTCCCATTTGAAAACACAAAAATGAAAAATCCAAAATAGAAAACCTGTGGGCAAAATAATCTCTAAAAGTCCAAACTAATTTATAGCCAACAAGAGGGGTGGGAATTTAGAGACTAAAGGCCTAATGCGCAAATAAAAGCTTTCTGAACTGGCCTCAAAACAGAGTATTATGCAGTGATAAAGGACAGAAACTTCTTACTGGCTCAGACCAGAGACTTTTACATCGTGTGACTCTGTGTCCCCAGGATGTGTGACGATCTCATTTTCTCATTTTCACACCATTAAGTACGGTACGGTTCCTGACTACTGCTGTGATTTACTTGTGAACCTCTCAGTTTTCCTTCTCTTAAAATTCGCCTTTTACTGTATGTCATGTTAACTTGGAGTTTAAGATGAGATAATTTCATGTTAATTTCAAGTGACTGTTTCATCTTACTATAACGACTGTAATTTTACTGATTTTTTAAGACCACACAAACTTCCATATTCATCGGAATTTTTTTATTGATGTATACTTTAATTAGCATAAATGTTCTTTCAAAGTAAAATCTGAATAAAATATGATTGTGTATAGTTTATCATGTTATAAACTTATATGGATAGCCACAGAGTAAAACAGTCATGAGTAATCTCAATTGATTATCTTTAAAATAATAATAATGAAAAATCAGTTTAAAATAGTCAATATTCAGTTTCAGATTTTTTTTTAATAAAGCATCAGCTATGATGTAAGGGCAACGTTGCAGATGAAGTAGAGCAGGGAGTTATGTAACTGTGGTACAGTCTTTTACAGAGGGAGGGTTAGGACATAGAGCATTGTGTGCTGATGTCACTCCTGCGCAAACTAATGACACTCCAAGCAGGTTACCTAAGGCTGCGGGACTCTTTGCCCTGGTGTGGTTGTTCTTCTACCTGGGCTACATCTGTAATATAGGCTTGCTTGCTATAGGAATTAAGGAGGCATTGGGAAGCGGTTACCCTCACTCACATGCATGTTTATCTTATAACAAGAGCCTGAAATTAGTTTTTCTTCTATACGGTTCAGAATTATTTTCTAAAACTACTGGGCAAGTAGGTACACAGTGTACATATATATATATATATATACATCTTTATGTTTAAATAGTTGCAAATGGAAGTTCATTCCATGTTGCAGGGCACAGAATTTATATAACTTTGTGAACTCTCTTTAAGAAAAAAATACAAAATCATGAATGCAAAATGATATAAAAATATTTGCAAAGAATGAGAAAGAAATCCTAACAAATTACACATTTAAAAAACCAACAAGTAACATAAATACCAGAATATCCAGGAAAGCAACACATTTTTATTAATTTACTTCCTTATAGTCATCTATAATACTTTTATTCCCAATGTTGTTGGCAGCATACTTTTTGATCATGTCTTCATATGACAATGATTTTGTTATACTTTCTACAGAGAGAAGAAAGACAATCAATTCTCTTTTAATATGGTTGGTTGGGATTTATTTTCTAATATTTTGGTTATGATATATAATGCATGTGACTTTACAAAGACATATACTTACTATTTGTAGTAATGCACAGATTTTATCCTATACATCTTAAAATTCCATAATTTCTATTTTGTGCAATTCCAATGAAAACAAATAAAGATGTTATAGTGTATTTCTAATCATCAAAAATTATTAAGTATATTTCTGAGGAAGGAATTTCTGTTTAAAATAGATATTAATGAGAATCCTCTTCTAGCAATTGTATATGTCTAATTACTAGAGGAATTGTCCTCAAACCAGCTTCCAGCTCTTCTCAAACCTTGTTTCTCCCCCATTATCCACGTATTTCAAGTGCTAGATGCCACTGCACATGCTGATACCACAATATGACCTCTGGTCTTGTGAGGATAATGATAGGCTGTCACAGTGAGTGGTAAGAATATACACAGAAACCATTTTTACTCTAGAGCAGCTAGCAATAATAGCCCTACACAAAGTGAGTTTAAATTGTATACATTTTTCTCACTAAGCCCAAACTAAATGTATCACCAACTCAATTTACCCTTTGGATCACAAAATTCCCAAGGCCACTTTAAAAACATACAGAAGAAATATGATGGAGGGTAAGACCAATTGGAATGTGACAGAGGTTTTAACCGATTGCAGTTAAAGTAACTTGTTTTTGAAAATTTAATAAGAACATGTGGCCTTATAAACACACTATTAGAGTTTTTCTCAGGCTTAAAAAAAACCTCATTAGCTCCGCAGTAAACTCTGCTTCTAATTGCAAAGATTGTTGTGTTTAGCATATTGTATATACTGACACTCTCAAATAGAAATTTAGCATCTCTCTTTTAAATGTATCCAAAGGAATCTAAATATGATGATTCAATGCTACCATCATTTATTGTAAAGTATATGAACAAGGTCTTCATTAAGAGACTACATTTATAGTGTTTATTTTTCTCCTTGAACCAGTATTTTTACAACAAGCATATTGTAATGTTCAATTCTCTGTTCTGAAATTTAAAAGTCATAGATAATAAAGTCAACCCTCAGACATAATCAAAATAACCAATATAATATCCTAATAAAAATGGTTTATTATATATGTATAGTTTTGTATTATAAATACTCAAGTATGTCAACATCAAAAGATGTAATGAAGTAGATAGTTATCTATATAGTTCCTTATGTATGATCATCTCCAATGATTGAACACCTACAAATAAACTTTTGAATAAGTTTTATTATATCATCAGATCAAACAACACAGGCAAGCAGCATTGCTACCAGTGATATGATTTTCTGAAACATGTACAAGTTTTATTTCACAAATAAAAAGGCCACTGATACTTTGGTAGGAATTGCATTGAATCTGTAGATTGCCTTGGGTAGTACAGTCATTTTAAGAATATTTGATTTTTCCAATCCAAGAACACGGTTATCTTTCCATCTGTTTGTGTTATCCTCAGTTTTTCCTCAGTGTCTATGGTTTTCTGAGTATAGGCTTTTTACTTCCTTAGGTGGCTTATTCCTAGGTTTTTCATTCTTTTTGATGCAATGGTAAATGGGATTGTTTCCTTTTTCTCTTTCTGATAGTTCTCCATTACTATATAGAAATGCAACAGATTTCTGTATATTAATTTTGTATCCTGCAGCTTTAATGAATTCATTGATGAGCTCTAGCAGTTTTCTAGTGGCATCTTTAGGATTTTCTATGTATAATATGTTATCTGCAAACAGTGACAATTTTACTTCTTCCTTTCTAATTTTGATTCTTTTTCTTTCGTTTTCTTCTCTGAATGCTGTGGCTAGGACTTACAAAATTATGTTGAATAAAAGTGATGAGAATGGGCATCCTTGTCTTGTTCCTGACCTTAGCGCTAATACATTTAGCTTTTCAAGGTTGAGTATGATGTTAGCTGTGGGTTTGTCATATATGGCCTTTATTATGTTGAGGTTTGTTCCCTCTAAGCCCACTTTTTGGAGAGGTTTTATCATAAATGGATGTCGAATTTGGTCAAAAGCTTTTTCTACATCTATTGAGATGATCATGTGGTTTTTATTGCTCAATCTGTTAATGTGGTGTATCACATTAATTTGTGGGTACTGAAAAATCCTTGCATCCCTGGAATAAATTCCACTTGTTTATAGTGCATGATCCTTTTAATGTATTGTTTGTTGGACTTGGTTTAGTAGTATTTGTTGAAGATTTTTGCATCTATGTTCATCAGTGATATTGGCCTATGATTTTAATTTTTGTCATGTCTTGGTCTGCTTTTGGTATCAGGGTGATGCTAGCCTCATAGTATGAGTTCAGAAGTGTTCCTTCCTCTGCAATTTTTTGGAATACTTTGAGAAGGAGAGATGTTAACTCAATGTTTGCTAGAACTCACCTTTAAAGCTGTCTGGTCCTGGACTTTTGTTTGTTGGGAGTTTTTAAATTACTGACTCAATTTCATTACTGGTAATTGGTCTGTTCATATTTTCTATTTATTCCTAGTTCAATCTTGGGAGATTGTAGTTTTCTAATAATTTGTCTATTTCTTCTAGGCTGTCCATTTTATTGGTGTATAGTTGCTAGTAGTAGTGTCTTCTGCCCCTTTGTATTTTCAGATTCCATGTTCTCATTCTTGAAGACAGTTTTGCTTAACAAGTTTGACATCACCTTTATTGAATCTCTTTCCTGTAAAATTGTGCAATGGATTTTTTTTCTTTTTGATTCTTCTAATTTTCATAGTTTTAGTCATTCTTTTTCATTTGATCTTTATTCTTTAGCTATCTTTTTGTGAAGATTTTTTTTCTTAGTATGTTTAGCCATTATTTCTCTCCCTCTATCTTTCACACACACACGCAAACATACATACCTAACATTTATTTCCATGCATTTGACACCTAGACTTAAAAAGTTTTAACTGTTCTTAAGTGTTCTTTTAAGTGCTAACTGGACATCTTCACCTAGATGGCTCACTGTTATCTCACACTTAGCATAAATGAAGCAGAGTTATTTATTCCTTGGGAACTAAACTGTGTTACTGCTTGAGATTCACTAAAATATAATATTTACAATATAAGGCTCTGAAGCCGTATTTCCTGGGTCCAGTCTTGGCTTTGCTTCTTATCAGATGTGTTACCTTGAAAAAATTATTTAACCTCTCTTTCTCAGTTTCCTAAACTAAAAGATGGGCATTAAAATGTAGGTTTATAGCATACCAAATCTGAACTATACCTCACCCTTCAAGCAATCTTTAAATCAAGTGTTGCCAATAGTAGGAAAAATACAATTCCTAAAAATATTCATTTCAGCCTCACTAACATGACCCTGATTAGTTCCATTTCCTATTGCAATTCTATTTCCAAAATATTATTTAGAATTCTTATCTCTGTCTTGTTCTTTTTCCAAATGATTCTTCAGATCATAAATGAGATGATGCAATTTCATTCATGCATTCATTCATTCATTTATTTTTCATTTGTTTTGCTTTAAGCACAAATGAGGTCACACTGTTTCCCTGTTTACAACTTTTCACAGGTTATCATTACCTACAAAAGTTAGGTATATTTCTTAAGGCATTCATCATTACCAAATTTAAATCAAGAAATTTGGTATCAATCCTGAGTTGGAACTCATTGGCAATCCAATTTCCAACTACTCAGAGAAGTGGAGATCTGTTAGCATCACATTCAAAACCTTACAGTAATAATCCTCCAAACTTGCATGACTACAGGTTGTGGTATGCACTCCCCAGTTTGTTGGTCTTCACTAAGTCCACTTTCTGCTTTGGGATCACTGGAATATTTTTGGCAGTATTAGAGTTTTTACATCTTGCCTACCAAAAAGATATAAAGGCATTATTTGCAGGAAAATCTAAATGCTTTACAATTAGGCCACAATCACCTCTCTAATCTCATTGCCTGCCACTTCCTACCTACCTCTATCATCTAAACTCATTAGTACTGCTGGATTTTATTTCCCAGGTGATACCACTTTCAGGTCACGTGAGTCTTGGTTCAATCAATAGTCTCTATCCAAAAAATCTTTTTTTTACCTGAATTCTTTCTTCAGCCTACCCATTTTCTCAGCTTCTGCTTGAATGGAATCTACTCCATGGAAATGAAATTCCCTCCTCTAAGTGTCCATAACATTTTGTATATTTCTATGTTTTACAATATAAATTCTATTTTATAATTATTTGGATGTATATCCATCTTTCTGGAAAGAATGTGAATTCACTCACAGGAATATTATGTTTTCTTACTTTTAAGAATCCTGGCATGGTGTTTAGAATATAGTAGAGTGTTAATAAATGTAGTGACTAATTTTTCAGGTTTTAGAATAGCAATATATAATTTCAGAAGCTGGATGAAATTTTACTGATCCATGTTCACTTAGTGTATGGAAGATAAGGAGGTAGTTAGAAAAGGTAACATGTGAAGTAGACAGGAGGTCCTCACCAATTCTACCTGTCTATCCATAGTGCCCACCAAAGACATTCTTAATATAAATAAATAGAGAATAGAAGTTTGTAACTGATTTTTACTTATTGTATCTGGTCTTTAGGTTGTTTTGCTTTGTTCACTTGAGCAAATAAAGTTAGAATTGAATAGAAATGGGAAAGGAAAAAGAAGAAAAGAAAAGAAAGACATTCTCTACTTGGGAATTTTAGGGGAGTCTTTAGGTAAAACTGGTAATGCCTAGAATAAAGTTCTGGTAAGAACAGTAGAGATGACAGACTTCTGCCAACAGAAAAGGAGAGTGCTTTTTCTTCTTCTGCACCCATAGAGGTTTGTCCTTAAATTGATGTTAAAGAGAGGAATGAGACAGGTTTAAAATGTTCACATCTAGTCATGATTTTTTAAAAAATATATTCCTTCTAGAATTGAACCTTTAAAATTATCAGCATATTTGCTGTCTCCTAAGGTAAGTCAATTTTGTAAGAAAGCATTTTGAAGCATGATTATAAATAGTATATTTTCTGTTCAAGAAATGTGTAAGTACAGTTTTTCCAGTTTCTCATATTAGGAAGTACTTCATTGTAGAAGTGGCAACTCCGACTCTTTGTTCCTAAATCATGTCACAAAATAATGTTGTAAAAAGCTTTTTAGAATTCATATAAGAATATGATCTCCAATTTAGACCACATTTCAAAAGACAGCTTCACTAGAGGCCTATTTAATTCCTCATTACGTATCGTAGAAAAAAGATCCAAACGGTTCTGTTGTATGCACTGAATAGCCTTAAAAAGGAACATGTTTCAATTCCAGAACACGTGTGACGTGTGACATAGCACCAGAAGATGAAAGAGCACGCTCCTTTTCTGTTGTCCATACTTATAATATTTTTTCAAGATCAATTTTTAAATTATATCTCTACATTTTTTCGTAGCAATTTTAAACCAAACAAGAGGACATATCTCATTTAGATAGCATCAATATATAACTTAAAGGTAGTAAAATTCACTGAAACAAGTGAAAACACAGTTGAATTGTCACTAACAATAAACGATAACAATAACCAGTAACAAATAACAATAAGCAATAAAAGATTATCAGTCATTGATCTCATAATTCAAGTGATTTTATTTTAAGAGAAAATGGGATATATGGAATTGTAAGTATGTTTACATTTTTAAGTTTGGACTGTCCACGATAATTTATGACGTATGGTTGCATATCCACTGCAGTAAATTTTAGTAGATGATATAACAAAGGGAAAAAAATCATCATGAGACTAAAGAACACTCTAAATATATATTTGTTTTTGCAAGTTATTTGCATGGATTATGAAAATAAGTCTATACATATAATGATTGATTTTTAGATTATTTATACCATATTAATGGACATAATTAGTTTTGTAAATAAAAATTCCCTGCCCCAACCTACACCATTTTCAGTCCAGTAAAGTCTACCTCAAGGTTTATTCATTGTCTGTGCCCTTGAAATCTACCTCTCAAGCTGCTTCCTGCAGTTGCTACAGCTTGGATTTCCCAGACAGAACTTACAATAGTCTGCCAGGGCCTAATTCATAAAATATTTCTAACACCACAGATTAGTTCTGAGTCATTTTACAGCTTTGGAAAGTCTATACCATAAAGTATGCTCCCTTTCATTCCAAAGCCATTTGCATTTTATTTGTGCCTCAAAGGAGGAACAATCCACACTGATTAGAATCTGCAGACACTGTGCATAATGAAAAATTAATTGCATCAATCTTTTCACTGTAGTGGTCTTAACAACTCATTTTCAACTGGTCATTTTTCCACCTGCTCACCAGGGCCCAGGCAGCTGAGGCAAGCATATCTCTGACATTTACAGAATACCAATGAAACTAAGGTCACCAGTACATCATACAAGTGGGAGCTGAGAATCCTGAAAGAGATGTAAGCTGTTTGGGTGAGCTAGAACTATTATGTGACAGTGGAGGGCAAATACATGCTATGACAACCCATCTAGGCATGGTTTGAATTAACAAAATAGAAAGGAAAGGAGAAAGTCTAAATTAACAACAGGCAAGGTTAGAGTAGTGCCACCTCATTGGAGATTGAGTGTTACGTGCTGCTGACAGTGGTGATAAATCAGCAATTGCGTGCTAGCATCATTGCAGGCAATTTGATATGGCAGGTAGCAACAGTAGCCCAATGCACATACATCAAAATGGCTTTTGCTTTTGAATTAGGGTTGCAATTTACTATACTTTGTAAGATACACATTTTAGTTATTTTTGGCAATACTCTTCATGTTTCTACTGATAAAGCAGAAACAATGCATAAGCTTTTATATTTTAAGAAAATTCTTATAGCTATACGTTTTCAATAACTGTCCAAGTTTCTTATAGTTTCTGGATATTCTTGCCAACATAAACACTATGTTTGTTGGATTTTCTTGATTTTAACATCAAAATAAACACCTAGCAAACAAATAAGCAAATTCAAGGCAGTGCCAAGATCAGATTAATGTCAGGTGTTCACTAAGGTTTTAGAGGACCTTGCTATTCAATGTGTGGTCCACAGACCAATCTCCCAGGAGCCACTTGGAAATGCAGAAACTCTGGCTTAGCCTCAGATCTTCTAAATTACAATTTGCATTTTAACAAGATCCTCAGATGCTTTAAAGCAGTGCTTCTCAAACTTTAATGTGATAATGCTAAATCCAGATTCCTCGGCCAAGCTCCATACATGCTGACTCAGTAGGTATAAGATTGGCATAAGAATCTGCACATCTAACATGCTCCCTGGGGACGCTGATATGCTGGGTCTGTAGACCACACGGTGCGTGGTACTTCCTTAAGAAAATTTATAAATGAAAGATTCACTTTGGTTACTTTCCTTCACTGTTCAGAATATGTCACAGGGATGACATTTTATTTGTTAAAATGTGTCATGAAAATAAAAGAAATAGAGATTTCTTTACCCGATTCAATAATCTTTAGGGCTGCAGTGGGTATCTACCTAATATGAAAAAAAAAATTCAGAGAAGGAATTTTAAGTTACACAGAAACGTTTCCAGGCCTTCATGGTAATTTAATGAGGGAAGAAAAACATCTCTCTGACTTACATCACCCCAATGTGGTAGGACAATGGAAAGAAACCTCTGTGAAAAGGGCCCAACCCTGTGGCCCTGAAAGGGTCTTCAAGGAAAGGCTTGTGGAAGGATGAGATACAGGACTATAAAACAGAACACCTTAACTTCAGTGGGGGAAAATTTTAGTTTTAAGGTATGAAAAATTCCATGTAAAAGACTGACCTAAGGAGCTATATTATTTTGAAAAAAAAAATTGTCCTTCCATGTGGTAGAGTTTTATCCTTAGCAGATAAAGATAGAAATGTGTGGTAATTTTAAAAATACCTAGACAAGTGCCTAGACAGATTTGTTGCTCCCAGAATACTTACCCAAATGGTATGGAAGATAGTTTATAGCATTTAAAGAATTGTTACTCAGAAAAGGAACATTTACAATTACTCCATTTACAAGTTCACTTTGAATTCCCATGACATTTTCCCTCTTGTTCATAATTTCTTTCAAGTATTTTTTCAGCTCTTTAGTCAACAATTTTATGGCAAAGATAATTCCAATCATCATGTAAACAATTCATCCTTTGTATAAAAAAATTAAATCACAACAGCAATGCAAGATACTGTTTATACAGTCACCTTTATTGCTTTATTTCTGAAATATAATTGATAGTGATTACAATGACTCCAGTATTTCCCACACTATTTATAAGGATGAGTGGTAATGTATTCATCATAGTATAGAAAATGCACATTTACCTTCAGAGCCAGAAACCTGAATTTTACTCACACATTACTTAGCAATAATTTTAGTAGAAAATGTATACCCCTATTAGGGTACAATAGAGATTCTACATCCTTGAATATTTTTATTTGCATATAGAAAAAGTAAAATTTCCAAAAAATAAAATCATGATAAGGAGCTTCTCTAGTTCATTAATTAGTAGGGAAAACAGTAAGAAGTTTAAGCAGGTTCAAAGGAGAATCTTTACAATATACATGTATAGAGGCAATTAATAATGTTGATAGGAATTTGCTAATGAGTGAAAAATTGATTCACAGTCTATAGGGCAATAAAATATAATATTTGAAATAACCTTATTACTAGGCTAAAACAAATTACACCTCTCCCAGGCAAGGTCCTTTTATATTTTTATAGATAAGAACCTTTTGCATTACTATCAGCAGCTTACAGAGTTACAACATATCCCAGTAGAATATAATCAAACAAGCACACACTTACAGAATCAGATAATCCTAGACAGTTTGCTAGACAGTACCCAGGAATCTCATTTGCCCATTTTAAAGTCTCTCACAATGTTTCCTTAAAATGCTGAGTATTTTTAAGACATACTAAGAAAAGTGTTCATTTTTTCAAAACAAAAAATTACATTTTCCTCCAGAAGCTATATGGAGCAGACAAAAGGAAAAGGAAAATAATCTTCGAAAAAAAATTTTAAAGCTTAAAAGGAATCACTATTACAAGAGTAAAGTTGAATATCTCAATGTGCTTCAGTCCTAGAGAATTTGCCTATCCAAAGTGGGTGTTCCCCTGGAGAAAGTACATAACTTTCCTTTCTAGCCTGGAATTAAGCTCCTCAATGATGCTAAATGTATATAAATGAGGATTTCTTTAGAACAATTTAATAGGAATTTATCTAGTTGTGATATGCCTGTGGGTATTGTAAAATTTTTTGAGAAAAATTATTTTAAGTATCCATCTGCAAAAGACAAAATATGCTGATATTATTCATTTATATTAACAGGTTCCAAATATGGTCTTTTAATGAGTTAATTATAGCCCATTCCTATTCATTTATAAACAAAACTGAAATAGTAATATAAATCACCAAATACAAAACACACTACTTACATTAATTGACAACTCAAGTTATTTGTTGCTGCTGCTGCTGTTGTTGTTGTTGTTGTTTTATGTGGGGGGTGGGGTTGGAAACAAGTAAGATTCCTTTTCCTTTCTTCCTCATTGGCAGAGGTCTGCTACAAGACTATGCATATGCATGTCCTTACCTACAAAGCCCTTCTAACCGACCTGGTCTCTAACCAAAGCAAGGTCAGGTGAAAATAAGTAGAGTTGTTTGTTTGTAAAGTAAGTCCTACTTTACCTCACCACCGATTTCCTCACATCACCCTTCAAATGTGCGTCTTCAAGGACACCCCTTCGGGCTGTTCAGTAGACAAAAAAGTCTCAGTATGCATAAAAAATATTTGGACAGCCATTCTTAACAGGTATGTGAAAGAATTCTAATTTTATACTAATTCAGGAGCCTTTCACACTTCCCCCTGTATTTCATAATCACTCCAGCCTCTTCTATGCATAGTACACATGTAAATCAAAGCAAAATAAAACCCCAAAACAGAACAAAAACTCCTTTGCCAAATAATTTGTTGGGAAAGGCACAAAACGGATGTGTTTAATTGAAGTTTGTTTCTTTCTCACTCTTTTCATTAAAAAACAATCAGTAACTTGATAGAAAAAAAGTCTTTTAAATATTACATATGCTATTCCCCCTCAAATTTTCAAATGTCAATCATGGCCAAAATCTCAGGATTTAGTAAGTGAGGTGCCTGAAAGTCTCACAAATGATTCAATTTTATCCTTTTTTTCTGCTCAAAGTTAATTCTGTTATACCTCTTCTCTCCACCTTCTAAGAGTCCTTATTTTAGACATAAAATATGTTTTGAAGGCCAACTACATTAAGACATGGTGGTCTTATTTAAAGGACATACGTGTGTCCAGATCATTTTTTTTGCTGCACTGCAGTCCCAATTTGTTAGGTACACATAATTAGGTTTTTAAGAAATTTCAAAGACCTTGATAATGCCTATGTCCTTTTCACTGTAGCCATGTAGTTTGCTAAAACACACATTCACACAATATACACTAATGGTTGCAGAGGAACCATAAAATCTATTGAGTAATAAATCTACCTCCTAAGTTTGTTTCCCTTACTGCTTAACTATGGAAACCTTTGATAAAATACAAATGTGTCTGATTTTGCAAATTATGGATTATGTGAAAACTAACACTTTAAAGCTACTAGAATGGTTCTTTTCAATACTCTAAAAAGAAAATAGTTCTGCCATAATTCTCCTTGATGCTTTAAATACAGCTTGAATGGCACGTTCAATTCTATACATATTTAAAGAACACTGTAGAAAGTTAGTGTTCCCAGCTGATGGTGATTAGGATGGTGAATGTTCTGAAACCACATTATTGAAAAATAGTTAAAGGAACTAGGGCAATAAGCCTTTGAAAGAGAAAACTGGAAGTCCTGTCATGTGAGAGGAAGTAGACACACTTAGGACAGCTGCAAAGAGCAGAAATGCAATCATGGATGAAAATTAAATGGAAATTGTTTTTTTAGCCTCAGCATAATGGAAGTCTTGCCTCAATTTGAAATTTCCAGAGATAGAATAGGTGAGTGCTGCCACTGTAAGTGGCCATGCAGCGCTGATGATGAATCCTGTTTTATTTTTTGCTTCCCTAATTACTACCTGTTCTCCAGACTGAAACAGGCACTGTATTCTCCAGGTCAGTCTTGCCTGATCTCCCACTCTGCTTGGATCCCTCTCCTAAGTGCTTAATCATAATATTATTTTTGCTCTTTATTTATTGTATTGTCTGTTTACTTGTATTCTTCCTTAATACTAGTCTGACACAGTAGTAAATAAGAAGAAATATTCACTGAAAGAATTCCTACATTGTGATCTCTAAGAGCACATCAAATAATTGTTGTGGACCTACAATAAGTCAATGATGTATCAGCAGGAAACAGGGGCTTCCCTTCGCTTTGGGATCTCATAAAATACATGTTGATCAATGTCAAAATCACATTGGTTTACCTTTCCAGTTGACCACACATGGCACCATCTCTTACTGAGGATACAGATGAACTGATTGCCCCACGTAACAAGAGAAGAAAGTTATAGTCTTCACAAATCAGTTGCTATAATCTTAGCAAAGTGATTGATCTTTAAAATGTACTGGGTAAATACTAACCCCTTTCAAATGTATGATGTATTCCATGGCCTCAGACTAAGTGTAAATTCTTACATACATTTTATCCTGTTTGCTAGCCAGCTACACAATTGATCTTTTTAGTGATTTCCCACTGAATTTTTGATAGAAATCTACATTTGAGGAAAGAGATCCCATATATATTTTTTCTTTATTTTTAAATAGTTTCAAATGCAACAGAGAAGTATAAAAATTAGTAAAAGAATTCCCATATACCTTTCATAAACTTCTCCAAATGTTACCATTTTACCGTATTGTTTTCTCATTATCCCATATATAATTTGTCCCAGCCTTGTGAAAATATAATAGACATATAACATTGTATACGTTATCCAGGTATAATTTTAAGCAGAAAAAGTCAAGCTATAGAACAGTATAACACAATTTTTGAACCCACACACACAAAAGTATATATATTTGAAAGCACATATAGCAAACTTTCAACAGTGATAATCTCTGTGGAGAGATTAGGGAAACTTTTACTCTCTAAATTGTACATTGTATTTGAATTTTAAAATCAGGCACAGGCATTCCTTTTTTGATCAGAAAAAAATAAAATAAAAATTAAAGTGACTCAAAATGGCAGAAATAAACACCACTGGTGGTCAGTGTTATGATAATGTTTGTGCACCTTTTTGTCACTAGACTCTTAACTGGTCCATTCCTCGTGTCTTAGAAACTTGTATAGAACTTAGAAACTGTCCATCTTCTCAATGAAAGGTTGAACGGTAATTGAATTTTCTGAATTGTAAAACTGGAAGAGTTAATTATAAACCTCTTGTCTATAGTATGGTAAAAATTGACATAATTTATTGAAAAAATAAATGCAGAAAAGAATAAAGATTAAACATTCCAAAGGCAACAAATAGACAGATGAAGATCATGGAGTGCGACAAGTTTCTCTTCTGTATTTTTGATGTTGTTTACTGTTCTTTGTGATAGGAGGTTTGCTTTCTGAGAAATAAATGTCAGTTTTTTCCTGATTTCTACCATGAAAAAATAGAATTATCATATGTTTAAGGTTGAAATAATTGTTTTCAACTTAGCATGAGAAAAAATACAAAAAGGAAGAGGTGAATACCTTGCCTAAGGTTATACATTTAGAGGCAGAATCAGAACAAAAATTAATTTTTCTGAACTTCATTGTAGAACTTTCTGATTTCACCTGGCCTTTCAGGGATCTCAAGGGACTTTACAGTATAGGGTTACAAAAAAGAAAAAAGAAATCTACACTAGGGCACATAGCCAAAAAACTCTGCATGATATGACCCATGTCTACAATATTTTCAATTGCTTGAAATTAATGAAACATATGTTTCAAGACCTTGCAGTGGCCACCTGAACTTAATTTTTTTATAATTTAGTATTCATGTTTAAAAATAGAGTTCCCAGAATTGTATAAGCTTTGAGCTCCACCAGACCTTCTCCCGTCAGGTTTCTTCTCATCCTTCAGTCTCAGCTCAGTGTTTACCTATTTGGCAAGAGGTAATTATCCATTTCATATGTTCTCATATCCCTTTCTCTCAGGTCTTCATATAACTAAACAGACTCTATAATTGTTTGATTTAATTATTAACAAATATGATTTCTGGTTTTGCTTCTTAAAGTACAAGTTCTGAGATGGCAAGGACAAGGTCTTCCTTATCCATTACTCTTCATTGCCTAAAATAACAGCAATCTGTAAATTTTGCTAAGTAAGTTAATGAATGAAAAGATAAATACATGTAGGATTTTTTATTAAGACTCTGAGTTTTTAACAAATGCCCCTCACCCTCTTATCCTTCTAGATCTGTACAGAGGGTAAGAAAAAAGTAACTAAAAAATTAGTTAACAGCATTTGAAAATATTTTGACCATTTTCTATCTTTTGATAACCAAATCATTCAATAATCTAAAAGCACGGTTGCCTAGAATTTGACTCAGTGATCTATTATCTCAAGTAATATGGGAACAAATTAATACATTGGTAGAGAAAGCACTCAACCAAACACCAAAACTATACCAGAAAAGGCATATATTCCATCCACAAATTTAAGAATTACAATTTTATCTTCTCTGTGACTGAACATAGGTTCAACTTTGAGATCCAATCCTGCCCTTTGAAAATCTCAACAAATTCAAATCTCTTCTTCTTTTCTCTAAAGTTGGAGTGAATTCCAAGATGTTTATGTAGTACTCTTGTATTTGGGGGCCATCTGGTCATCTGTCTATGCTGGTATCCTCTGAGCAGAATACCATCCTATCTGGTCCTGCCCACTCACCTGTCTGTATTTCGTCTGTCAATGTATGGGATCATAACTGCAATTCTCTTTCTCCTCTTTAGTAGGTTTGGCTCTATTTGAGGATTACTAAGCCTCACCTAGGCACAAACATAAACACTGACCACTCCCCTCTAGTCTGCTTAGAGGATATATCTAAAGTGGTTTCCCACTGTTGGGCTATACATGGGTTGTGATGGTAAATGTGACCTCTCCCTTTATACCCCTGTAGATATTTCTTCTGCTCTCCCTTTCTACTTCTTGTAGGGGAACTATAGAAATCTATTGCACAAATCTTTCTCTGTTCTCAAATCTTGAAATCTCTCTGGTATTCTAAAGCAGTAAACACAGTTGAAGCAATTATTGCTTTCCTTCTGCCCTCTCCTTCCACAAGTCCAGGAAATTTTTACTCGTCTTTGAATGAAGCACTATTTAGCCACTGATTGCGTATTCTCTATATCCTCTAGGGAAATATATTTAAAGCCTTGAATATGGTAATTATAGATATTCAAAAATTTTAATGTGTGTTTTCTCCTATGAGTTTCAAGCATTTGAAATACAAAGGCCAATATTTAGTGTGTTCTGCATTTCTGCATATTCTGAAGCATCCCTACTTTGAGGCACGAAAATACAATGTCTAATTACTCAAGTAAGCAAAGCAATATCAAGAAATCTATCTCATACTCTGCAAGTTACCCAGCAAGATCCTGCTAGTGCGAAGGACACCCCTCCTAGTGCGAGGGACACCCCTCCTACTGCAAACAAATTATTACTTTCTTTTAATAACAGGTATTAAAAGAAATCTTAAAGATTCTTTGAGCACCAGGATTCTGAAAATATACTACTTTTCTATGGTTTACAAGTCTAAATTTAATTATTTTTTTCTGGAATAATTTATTTTTTCTAAAATATTTGAGAGCTCAGATCTGTGGCCTATTCCAATTAGCAGACTAGAACTAATGCTGCCCTAGAGAAAGCCACTAAGTAGAAATGACTTAATGTTTCACATACATTAACACCGTGGAAACAGGCCATGTTTGGCATGAGGAAAGATTATATCGATTTCTCAAGCTAGTCATTCATCCACAACTTGGAATCCTACTTCTCTCAGCTATATTGGTTGTTTTCTTTCCAAACCTCCCTGACTATCCAAGTTCTTGGTGCCTTAGTTTTCATCTTCATTGTACAAGCAATTTCTCAGGTTTCCTTGGATTGAGAAAGTTCAATATGTTTGGTATGAAAACTCTGGGGGAAATTTTATTGTATACTTATTTATTAGCTACAAATTTAATATTTGAGAAAACACTTTTCTCCTTTTATCATTTTTAAGGAAGAAACTGAGCATTCACATTAAGAGTTCTAAGAGTGAGTCAAAAGAAACAAAAAGATGAGGTATGCCAGGTTCTGAAAATGAACTGTACAGCTGTGCACCATATGTCTATCTAAAATATGCCAATTGAATGTCATGAAAGAAAAAGGGAGGCAAATCTGGCTAACCCAACGAAAAGCTGTCTTAACCAGTGAAAGTCACTTGGTTTGAATGAAAAAATCCATTCAAGAAGCTGGACCAACATTGACTGGAATCAAATAATTAATTTGTCATCCTCTTATGTTGGTCTAATTCAACTGACTTTTTTTCAGCCTACACCCAAAAGTTTGGAAACATACAAGTATCTGTTCTTAATGCTCAGTTCTCTAGGGGGGCTATTTATATAAATTTTGTAGTTTATAAGTTACAATTTTTGAATTTATTATTTTCCCAAATGGGTTGACATAAGAACTTTGTACTGAAGAAACCAAAGTAATAGACAACTGACTATTTGATTACCCTATAAATTATTTACATTCCTAATTTGGAAAAGTATGTAACAAATAGTTTATTAATAATGGTTTATTGGCCAGTACATCAGCTTTCCAAAGATAAAACACTAAAAACATGGATCCTAAATCAAATACTTGACTACTTCCCCATTTAAAATAAGATCTGAAAAAAAGAAAAAAAAGATGAAGAAACTAATCGTAAATTATTGTCTAATTATGTCTTTTATGTTTGACAATTTTTTGTGGCAGTTTATTCACATAGTTTATTTCTAGTTCTATCTCCACAGGTTACTTGCATACAACTAAATTTAGAAGTCTTTGTCAATAGACATTGAAGATAATAAATTGGCTTATTTTTAGACATATTAGTCAAAAGGAAATAAAAGAAATGGCATCAATGTACTATTAGAAATAATGAGAGTTCCAAAATATGAATGTATATGAGATAGAATACTGAAAAAGAACTTTTCTTTTACAACAATAAAAATTTATTAAAATTTTCATAAAATTGTCCTACTCACAGTTGTAACAAACTGATAAACTACATAAAAACAAACATAATAAGAAATATGTGAGATTATCTTAGTGATGCCTTTGTGTAGTTCCCTACCAAACTGAATAGTGGTGACCTTAGTGACCTACAGGAAACTGAAGAAATGGTGCATGACTTCTGAGGTTAAATCATAAAAGATATTGAAGCTTATAACTTGTTCTCTTGGATTACTCATCCTGGTGAAAGCTAGAGTCATGTCTTATAGACATACAAGCAGCCCACAGAAAGGTTCAGTGGTGAAGAACTGAGGCTTCATCTAACAGCCAGCACTAACTTGACAGCAAACTGAATGAGCCATCATGGAGACTGACCTTCCAGTTTCAGTCAAGCCATCAAATGACTGAAGCCTCAGCTAATATCTTGACTGCAACTTTATACCCCACGCCAGAACAACCCAACTATGCTACTCCCAAATTTATGGCACACAGAAAGTGTAAGATAATAAATGTTTATGACTGTTTTAAGGTACTAAGTCTTGGGATAATTTGTTAGACAGCAATCAATAGCTAATACAGTTAACATCAAAGGAGGAAAGAAATGCTGATATATCCCCAAGTTCTCATTTCTCCAGCTGTTCACTTGGTCACAGGTGAAGTTATATTTATAATTTCTCCTAATATCTATTCCACATTTCTTTGTCTCTCAGCAATTGCCTTGCCTTGTGTAATAAACAATATCATCATTCCTGAAGGTTCTGTGCCATTTACATGCTTGACTGTTTCAAGATTTTTGAATGATCAAGCAACTTTTATCATACTAGTTGGGTATACTGAGGAATATTCCAGACCACTGTAAGATGGATCTGAGTTAAAAATCCATTAATTCTTCTGATTCCATAAGCATCTAGTCTGACTGGTGGATCACAATGGCATTTTAGGTCACCAAGAACTAAAGTCACATCAGAGCCTGTGTCCAGCAATCCCTCTTAAGTTGTTTTTTACTGCCTCAATTCAGAGTTATCCTGGTAAGTGACCACAAGTCATTTTAGGAAAACCTAGAAGGAAGGTTTACAATTTGCCAGTGTATCAAGATCTATCCTTAGAAGGACATGTCCTCTCCTTAACTTAGGAGGCAATGGGCCTATGAATTGGCTCAATTCTGAGGATTGTTTATTGTGACTGTTTATTGTAATTCAAATCAGACTTCTGTTCAACTGTCCTGAGCTTTTCTACTTGTACAAGTCAATGAAATTTTAGTAGGTTGCCCACCTATTGCAATCTAGGGACATCATGATCGATTACCAAATGCAAATGATCTTTGTGAACTCCTTATGGTAGTCACATGCACTTTGTCTCTAGTGACTAACTGCCACCACCTGGGCCTTGCCCACTTCAGTAGCAGCATTTCTCACTGATATTCCTGATCTGCTGAGAACAGTCATTATAGGGCTGTTAAAGGATGCCATTCTTTCATTTCCAATATATTTCTCAAGCTTTTGTTAACAGAGTGTTCAATTAAACTTCCTACAGAATATAATTAACAACAGGATAAGCAAATCTTACATAATAAATCCACTCCAGCTTTCAATCTCTCTTTGTCTTTGCATATCTTCCTCTATGGGATACCAAGAATTTCTGTCACGTCAGTATAGTTTAATGTAGGTCATCTTCATGTCCTGGTTTCAGTCAGCAAACAATCAACCAATTAGAACTTTTTCCAGCCGGTTGAGCTAACACAATGAAACCAGAATTTCTACCAAGTGTACCCATGTAAGGGAACAGAAGGTACACTACTTGGCCTGTGGGAAGCTGACATGTAGACTCACCACCAAGAATCAGGTAGTAAGCCTTGGAGAACAGTTGGCTGACATGGTCAGCAATCAGGAAGGAGAGCTGAATGTGAAGCAGAGAAAGTAGGGGCAGCCTAGAAACTGCCAGCACTTCTGTATTTCTCTGCCTACATATCTAAGGCACTGACCTTCACAGAGTAATAGCTACTCCTTCCCTTATGACTTCCAACTTCTGAGCCAATTCCTCCTTCAGCTATATAGAAAAAAATGCATTCTGGGGAACATAGTCCCCCAGTCTAATGAAGTTTTCAGAATACAAACCACCACAGGAGGCAAGTTCCTTAACCTAAAAAAATCCATATAAAATAAATCCAGGCCAAATAGCATATTTAACAGAGATATATTACAAGTATTCTCTTTGATATTGAGAAGGCAAGGAAGATCATAATCGCCACTATTATTAAACATAAAAATTCTGATCAATGCAAATAAATGAAAAAGAAAAGAGATAGGTAAGAAATCAATGAGATAAGGAAATGATCATTGACCCCATAAAATTGGTCATTTACATAGAAAGTCTTAAAAGATCAATAAGATCATTAATAATTTTGATAGATACTAGATCAAGATATATGAATCAAGAACCTCTTTGATCACTATAAAAAAGCCAATTAAAAATATAATAGAAAATCTATATCATCTGCCACTACAAAAATATATATATATGAAGAACCTAGATATGAACCTACTCAAAATTCATACAACATTGGCTATTGTAACAAATTACTAAAAAGTTGGTGACTTACAGGAACACACATTTATTCTCTTACATTTGGAGAGGTCAGAAGTCCAAAATCAGTTTCACTGAGTGGAAATTAAGCTGTCAGTAAGACTGTGCTCCCTCCCCAGGTTTTAGGGAGAATACATTCCTTGACTATTCCAGCTTCAGGTGGCTGCTGGCATTCCTTTACTTGTGGAGCATCATTCCAAATTTATGACTCGAGTCACACCACCTTCTCTTCTGTGAAATACTCCTCTGCTAATCTCTCTTAAGAACATCTCCAGTTTCTTTTAGGGCCTACCCAGATAATCCAGGGTAATTTTCCCATCCATATAAGGCATCATTCACAGATTCCAGAAGTTAGAATGTGAACATCTTGGAGGCAATTATTTACCTTACTACAGATAGTTTTTATACATGTTTATATATGTATTGTAAGTCCCAAATAAATAGGGATTCCATGTTTGTGAAAGAAACAACTACATATTTTAATGATGACAATATTCCTCAAATTAATCTATATCACTTCTGAAATTCAAATCAAAACCGAAGCCAGATTTTATTTTAGAAATTGTGCAACTGATTACAAAATGTCTGTAGAAAAATAAAGATTCTCAAATAACTAGGAAAATTTATGAAATGATACTCACATTTTAAGGAATGCTCCTGTAGAGATACTAAGAAAACATTGCAAATTCATGATAATTAAATGGTGTGCTACAGTAAAAGTGGAATAGGCTAAATCAATAGAACAGAAAGAGATTTATATATATGCAATAATTGTTATTTGAAAGATGTTAACAGATCAGTTGGAAATTATGAATTTTTAAAATCATTTTATAAAAACTGGCATAGTATACATAAAAATATAATTGAAACCCTAATTCACTTCATATTAAAATATAAATTCCAGACATGTTAAAGACCTAACTATGAAGAATTGTAAACTGGGGGGAAAAATGAAGAATAACTTTTCATGTTGGAATAGGACAGGATTTCTTAAAGAAAACACAAAGAATGAAATCACAAAAGGAAATTTGATGAATTTGCTTACAACACAATCAAAGGTATCTCTTTAATGGGTCATACATTTACTTATATAGTACATGTATTAAAGTACAGAAATATATTTGAGAGGAAAAATAAACTTTTAACAGAAAGAACTGGTTTTCCAAATTGTTTTTTCTTTTATCATGTGAAGATTTAAATGTTTTTTGTAATATATTTGAATTTCTTTTATGGAGCTTTTACTTGAATATTACTTGCTTGATTAAAAATACCTAGCAATTGTGCTCTACACTGGAATTTGACACAACATTCTAAAATGACTGTAACTCAATAAAAAAAAGTTAAAAAAAAAACCTAACACTAAAACAATTACAAAAAAAAAAGACTAACTCACTGTTTGCGAACTTCCCCGTATTTTTTTAATATCTCTATAATGAATATTCATTATTATATAATGAAAAATAAACATTAAACTTCAAAAGAAAAGAATGTCTATTTTTTCTTCTTCATTGTCTCATTATCTTATTAGAAAATAAATACAAAAGTAGTTTTTGTAGTTCTAGGAATTAATATAACTCTGTTGGATCATGGCCAACCAGTTTAAAATGATCTCTGATCCATTGTAAAACAGCAACCAAACCTTACATATTACTAGAACAACAAAAAAATAATATGCCTTGTGTATCTTTCAAATTTTTTCAGGTGGCAGGATATGAAAAACATAACATAATAGTATTCAACAAAGGAAAAACTCCCAGTAGAACACTAATACCTAATTTTATGTTGCTTTCAGCCAATGAATCACAAATTTTATATCATCACAAATAAGACTTCAGGAAATATTCACCATATTGTGTCTCAATTTCCACCACAACAGCAGGGTTGTAAAGTTGAATAGGAAACTTCTCAGTAGGAAAATAACATAAAATTCTTTTTACATTAATAGTAATAATAACCTATTGCTTTGAATAAAGTTTCTTAGTTCTCTGCTTCATGCCAGAATTCTATCAAACCTGTGACTCACATTAGGTTAAATGAGGTAATCATGTCTTAGGCCTATTCTAGATGACATTTTTCACACTAATTTAAGGTCGCAGATAAAATTTTAATCTGCTTCTTAAAAGGCAAATTTATCAGAAGGCATAAACAGAAAATTTTTTTTGCACCCTAGGGAAATATCAGATACAATTTCAAGTTATTTTATTTTTAAGTTGATTCAGTGGCAGTTGTGCCAAGATATACTATGTACTAAGAGGAAATGAAGGTTTTTGTTTTTGTTTTTTAAACATCAAACTATATAGTTGTCCTTTACTTATAAGAATATACATAGATCAAAGATAAACATAATCAGTGGTTTATTACGTATACTATAAAAGGAGTGTGCTAAATTTTTAGCAATGCTTACTTTCTATCTCTAATTTTACTTAGGTAAATTATTTAATGATGTCTGTTTCATGCAGAAACTGGGATATGTCAGTTTTTAATAAGTATGATTTAATAAAGAATCATATGTTTCAGGGACCATGATCTATGGCATGTAATAAAAACACTATGGAATAAAAGAAGTTTAATTGAACACTGATATGCTTTGGGATATTTCTTAAAAATAGTATTAACAATGACAGGTTTAAAAAAAAATATGACAAGTTTTACTCCCTCCCTTCAGCATGTGAACACAACCATCTAGGTGGGAGGCATAAACCTCTTTCCAATTTCCTTTTTATATCCTGAAGTACCCTTCATCTCTCTTCTTCCTTCACATAACTCATTAGTCATGTTTCCAGATTTTAGCCAATTGTTCTTTGTTAATATCCCATGCCCATCAAGAAATTATGGCAGAAACTGTGTGCGTATATGCGAATATATATGCATGTCTGTGTGTGTGTGTGGCGGGGGTACTACTGTGGTGGGATTAAAATGACATTGAAAATTCTCCTGGCTCAGATATTTCTATGCCATTAGGGCACATGTTTCAAATCCCATCACTGTACTCATTCCTTCAGGGTAAATAAAGTAAGAGGCATTCAATATTCACATTTAGTTTTAAATGCTTATATATAATTTATGAAACTGTTTCACAACGTTTTTATTCTCCAAGAGGTAACAGGAATCATTCGCATAGAATTAGGTAATGTTAAACCTAGAATGTGAGTTAATGCTCATTTGGTAAAATCTGTTCATTTTTATAGATGAGAAATAGGGATAAAGCCTTGCTCAAGGCCATAAAAGAGAGTGCTTCGACTCTTCTAATTCTTACTAAAAAGAGCTGTTTTTCACTCTAATCACAGTACTTCTCTTTTCCATATTGACTGGAATTTCCAGAAATGCAGGACCTGAACTTTTGCAGTTGTTGTCCTTTTCTCAAATTATTTGAAACACACTAGAGAACAAACATGATGACTATTTGACACTTCCACCACTGAGGAAGGTGATATTTCTCATGACAATATAGATTTGCTTCTTTTCAAATCATGGGGACCAAGAGCTATGATTGTGTGGAGCTCAATAAATGAAAGACTGCTGACAAAATGATTTAATACAGACCATGTAAGTGTCAATTATTAAATGCTTCATACCTAGTGATAAGGGACAAGGAAAGATAAATTACCACTTTGGTGACACATTAGAAAATATGCTTAGCAGAGATGAGGCACATGAATTGTCAAGTTAGAAATGACCCCATTAGAAGAGTAAGAACCATGGGAAAAGAAAGAAACAGAAAAAGGTATGCTTTACATTGAATGACAGTGTGACAGATTATCCTGGATTTTCCTGACAAATTAAGTAAACACAGAGCTCATTCTTTAGCAGAATTTGGGCCCTACAGGGTTATTTCTCTAAGAGGCTATCTTTTTACTGCTGGTATACTTAATATTGATTCTTAGTAGCATTCAAACTAAGATTATAATTTTTCAAAATAGAAATGAAGATAGACAGCATATAAACAAATTATAATCTCAACAGTTTATGTAATTTAATAATTAATACCATTCAGCTGTAAAATAATCTTATCTGTGTTCAGTGCTTTTAATAATTCCCACGATATTTTTATTTAATGAAATGTCATATAAACTATTCCAATTTGCTTTTACCTCGTATTTCACGTTAATGTACACAAAGTTTTAGAGTGCATAAGATTACGGTAGATCTTTAGGGTTAATTTTGTTATATTACATATTTGCCACCTTCCTGAAGAAAATTTCCGTTCTTTAATGCTCTAGGGTACAGCTCCTCAAACTGCAATGAACATACACATCATCTGAGAACCTTGTTAAATTTGGATTCAGTAGGTCTGGGCGTCTGCATTTCTGACAGTCTCTCTGGGGAAGCTGGGGTTGCTGCTGTACGGACTACACAGTGGGTGAGTAGCACTGCGGGCAGGGTTTCCAGACTAGCAAAACTTTGCGGCACCTGGGAGGTTGTTCGAAAGACAAATTCCTGGGATATCCCAACACTTGCTACATGTTAACCTCCAGGGATGGGGCCAGGAACCCCAGGAACCACTATCAAATGTTACTTATTCTTCCAAAGCTTTCTTTCTTTTCTTTTCCCTTTTTTTTCCTGCATTTTTTGAATGCAAATTGGCCTTAAAACTGTATATAATATATACAATGTTAAATTTATTTGGTATTTTGCTTAAAATTCTTGACAAGTTTTATGATAGTCACAGGTTTTTTTTCTTTTTAACTAACAGATGTGGACTCAATTTAAAATGAAATTCAAAAGCAGAAAAATATAGTGTAAGAAACTGATAAAAAATGTAGTTTTTAACATAGGTTCAGTTTTCCTCTTTTTCCAATATAAATCCCCCCTATAAAAAAGCAAGCATATCAGTTGTATGAAATTCTACTGTACATCAATATTATATTTATAATTCATTAGGTATTTAATTATGGCTTAATAAATTTCCTGGTTTCTATAGAATTCTACCAAATTCAGTATTTTTTCTTTTAAATTTACATTGCTTTAGAGTAGGTAATGCTTTTCTATGCAATTTAGTTAAAGCTTTATTTAAGAAGTGGTTAATTTCTGAAGTGGCTTACTAAAACTTCATGCACAATGCATAATCAAGAAACATTTCTGATGTATTTTTCTATCTATTTATACATATATATGTGTGTGTATATATATATGTCTATATATCTATATATATATCATTTTAGATATTAAGCACTGTGTAATTAACCAAGCCCTAATTTTCCAGAATTTATTTTCTTCTAGTAAGTAGAGGAGAAAAAAATTAAATGAGTACCATTATTTTGAAGGCCTTAATCTACTTGACATCAAATATATGAAAATGTATCCATATTTTACTTAACAATTTTTTGTTTATAATATTCTCTTTTTTTGGATTTTAAATTTAGCCCAAAGTAACTAATTTAATAGCTATTGCTTATGACAATCATTATGTATTTTAGGAATTCTTGTGAATCAAGAAAGCTAACCTCTAAATCTTAAAAAATATATAATCTTTCTTCTAAAACAAAACATACACTTCTCATATCATATCAGCAATTGTACTCCTTGGTATTTACCCAAAGGAGCTGCAAACTTCCATCTACACAAAAACCATACCTGGATGTTTACAGCAGCTTTATTCATAATTGCCAAAACTTGGAGGTAACCAAGATGTCCTTCAGTAGATGAATACATAAATGAATGGTGGTATCTCTAGACAATGGAGAATATTAGTCAGTGCTAAAATAAATGAACTATTAAGCCATAAAAAGACATGGAGGAAATTTAAATGCATATTACTAAGTGGAAGAAGCCAGGCTGAAAAGACACCTACTATATTATTCTGGATGACATTCTGGAAAAGGCAAAATTATGGTGACAGTAAATAGATCATTGATTGTCAGGGCTAAAATGGAAGGAAGGGAGGGGTGAATAGGCAGAGCACATAGGATTTTTAGGGGAGTGAAAATATTCTATACGATATTATAATGATGGATACATGTCATTATACACTTGTCCAAACCCATGGAACATTCTACACCAAAGTGAACCCTAATGTAAATTATGGACTTTGAGTGATAATAATGTGTCAGAGTAGGTTCATTAATTATAACAAATGTACCACTCTGATGTAGGATACTCATAGTGGAGGAGGTTGTGCATGTGTGGAGACAAGGGGCACATGGGAACTCTGGAATTTCTGCTCAGTTTTGCTGTGAACTTAAAACTGCCCTAAAAAATAAAGTTTTTAATTAAAAAATGTATAACTGAAACCTTATGCATACAAAATTTTATAATTAATGAAGTTAACATGATGTTCCCATGTATATTCAATTCAACTTTTTAGCTTTTCAATAAACTTTTTATTGAAGTTAAAAATACATATAAAAATTACACATTATAGTGCACACCTTGATGAGTTTTTAGGGTATGAACACATGGAAGTTTAAGATGGAGCATGAACAATATTAGCTTTATTTCACTTGCATATTTAAGGGTCTCTCTCCAGCATTCCTGCTGCTGGGCTCCTTTGGGAAAGATGTTATATCACACTCTTCTGTGAATTTCTATCTCTGTATTTATAGGTATATAGTAAAAAATTATTGAAAATGTAAGAATGAACAAACATAAAATAGCCATGTTAATTATGACAATGTTTTCTCAATTAGACAGTGTTCTTAATAGGCTCGTATTACCTTATTTGCTGTTCATAAATCTTTCTAGTAATGAGTATCAGTGAAATATCAAGGAAAAAAGTAGTATGTCAAGAAGTATTTTGTCACTGGCATTATTTAGAATTGCTGGATGGTAATAATGAAAAACAGAGTAAACTTTATTTGCTGTTATTACTGCATTTAAATTTTCTACAGGCAGGTCTTATTTCCTGAAATACGAGAAACCCACATCCACTACTCTTCTATGTTCCACTGAGAGTACCTACCATTACATATACATACAAAATTATTACATGTATAATATATTATCATTCCACGTAATATATATTTGTTGCAATGTAATCATTATAAACTAAAGCTTTCTTCACGATAAGTCAACCTCAAGGTAAATTGAGAAAAAATGAAATATAGTGACCACATAGAAAGATTAGAAATAATTTATAAAAGTACTATGGTGTAATTACAGTATTTTGTTAGTCTTTTGAATAAAGGTAAGCATTTTTCTCTCTTGCTCTGTTTCCTCTCTTTCTATTTCATTATAGTTTACAAATATTCTTTAGTATAAGCCTGGTATGACCTGGTATGTTTAGTATGACCAAAGCATATGATATTCTGCCATTTTTAAAAAATCCTTTGCAATATTGGGTTGTTAAAGCAATAAAGATCAATAATAACTGTTATCAAGTTCACCCTGTTACGTTCTATGCTCAACCTTTTATTTTTTATCTATTCATTTGATAATAACATACAGTGTTTACTATATTTTTTATGGTAGGATATTTAAGGAATAATATTTCAAACATAGATTTGATTAAGGGACATATTTGTAAGCAATCTAGTGGAAATCACCTTTCATATGACTTGTATAGAATAAGAATACTTCTTATTTTCTATTAAGAATGATTTTTTTCTTAAGAAGAATTTATGGCCCTAATGGCGGAAATAGTATTCATACGAAAAATTGTCCTGCCATCCCAGCACCTTTAATCAATCATTTAATTTTGTTACTTATATTTTTATAAAGCTTGTTCTTTGTGGGTTTTTTTTGTATTTTTTTATTGAGTTATAGTCATTTTACAACGTTGTATCAAATTCCAGTGTAGAGCACAATTATTCAGTTATACATGAATATACACATATTTATTGTCACTTTTTTTTTTCTGTGAGCTACCACAAGATCTTGTATATATTTCCCTGTGCTATACAGTATAATCTTTTTTTACCTATTCTACATATGCCTGTCAGTATCTACAAATTTTGAAATCCCAGGCTGTCCCTTCCCACCTCCCACCCCCTAAAGCTCATGCTTTGTTCTCTCTCTGAAGAATCTAAAACACTCAAGGTGCTATCAGCAAAGTTATCTGAGAGTAATGACTAAGAGTGTAGTGAATAACCAGATATAACTGGGTTTAAAGTGTTACCTAGCGGTTTTGCAAAATTGATCTCATTCCTGTATACCTTAATTTATAAATATTCTGCAAAACAAAGATAATACTGCAATACACTTCAGGATTATTCTCAGAAAATTAGCAAATTGATATTTGTAAGATGCTTATTTTAAGGTCTGAAACATGAAAAGAATTCTATCAGTCTTTGTTATTATTTATCATGTCCTTTTTTACTGGTATTATAATTAGTCGTTTTGACAGCATGCTAAGAAGGAAGTTTAACAGCTGATTCAAGGGAATGCAAAGGAGAAATGCCTGAAAATTATGCCTGGATACTTCTGGTTTTCAGCCAGCACTAAATAGGGAGCAGGGCCAAAGGCTGCCAGACTCTAATCAATGTCTAAAGTCCATCATCAAGCAATTTATTCAGATCAGAGACCAAAGACTTATAAAATCCTCCCTACAAATTATAATTAAGGACAACTGAAACAATAAGCCTTACTTTTCCTACAAAGTAATAGCAAAGTTATATCAATTTTGACTTCGATTTTATTTTTACTTCTATTAAGACTTGAAGACAAAAGACTGACAAACATTTTCATCCTTCTCTGTTGGCTTAGCACAGTCTCCTAATTCAGCAGTAATTTAAACAATTAGGTAATAGAAACTGGGTAATAAGGATGATAGTTCCTTTAACTTCTCACTCGTATTTTTTTTTTCTTACCATGTTTTTTATCCCATTTTTGAAGCATTTTTTAAAAAGTGCTTCCAACCTGGGAGCAGAAATGACAACATGGTGTGTTGGTAGCGATTAATGCCTGTCTAGAGAGCACAGTGAAACATGAGCGCCTTCAATATCACCTAGGCAAGCATTAATCAGTACCTCAGCACAGCCCACGGCGACTTTTTGTGATAATAAAAAAGAAATTTTTCCCCAAAATGTATGTCAAAAATGTGTGTTGCAAGTATTTCTCTAGAAAGAAACAGTTTTTGATGAAAGCATTTCCTTTTTATATGAAATGAAACATTTTCTGATTTGACACACAGCATGTCAGTTCTGGGTGGTTAGGAAAATATACCACTTATCACTGAAAAAAATGAGTGGCGGTTGTAAATTATATCAAAGCCCATTACACAAAGAGAATGTTCCTCAAAGCTAGGTAATACCACATATATACATAAGGGTTATCAAAAACCCATTAAATTCGACCCTTTTAGGTTTTCCAGCTGAGATTAATTTCCCAACATAACATCCCCCTTTTACAGAAAACCTTTCTTTCTCAGAAGCTCTTGTTCTCATGGGACCTTTCCACCATTTCCCTGATAGCCAGGGGCTAACCAGCAATCCTTCACAATCTCGTAAGGCATTTCATTTAAATTTATATTGAGAAATTTATAGTCTTATTAAGTTGTCTTCCCCTGAGATTCATTTTGCCGTGTTTCATTGGTATGTCTTTTTAAATAGGTGCCATTTAAAAGCTTGCCCCATATTTTTATGGGCCACACTACAATCAAATGAGGTTAAATCAAAACTTGAATGTTTCCATGTGGATAACCAAAGAAGATGTTTTTCAGTACTTGGGCTTTGTATCACCAGTTCACATGTGCTGCTTCAAGTTTCTGTGATCCCTCAACATATGTAAGTCTAAATCACAATAAAGATAATCATTATAAATGATTAATAATTGTGCCCATATTAAAAAACAACATAGTCAAGGACTTAATTTAATATTTTAACAAGTGTTTTTCATCTTAATATGGTTTACTTGATCACTGAGACAGTATTTCTTAATCCTGGTAATTAGTTGAGGCATTTCTCTCCTCTTTTCCAAAGCCAGATGTTTCTCTGTAAATCTGCAGACTCAGCAAAGATCCATAAACTCACATCAGCTGTAATAGTGAGTTTTGAAACCTAATCTGTGTGTCCTTGAACAAATTATCTTTTCTTTATATTCCGGTGAAAAAAGATCAAGCTATTCTGAAAAAACTTGAGATTCCTCAAATCTGACACGCTAGGAGCCCTCCCCTCTGGGAGCTTTTGGAAGCAGTTCAAAAAACATTAGTCTACAAGAGGGGCCCTTAGCAGTCATCCCCAGCAAGAAAACTATTCAGAAGATGATGACGATAATGACTATATTAGTTTCCTGGGACTGCTGTAACACAGTACCACAAATTGGGTGGCTTAAAACAACAGAAATCCATTGTCTCATGGTTCTAGAAGCTAGAAGTTCAAAATCAAAGGATCAGCATGGCCATACTCTCTCCTAAGACTCTAGGAAAGAATCTCCCCTGTCCTCCTGCCCTACTTTCTCTTCTCATTTCCCTCCCTTTCTTGATCTATCACTTTTTGTTTTCACTGAATCTTCCTGGGTTATCAGGAGTGTCATGTTAGTAGAAGTTACATGTGAGAAAAGAAATAACTCATAAGAAATTGTTGGTATAGCCAAAAGATGTGCTAATTTAGAAATAAAAGACAATAAATTTTGACATCAATTAACTATGTAATATTAAGCATACCAATTAATTACCTTAGGACACAGTTTTCTTATTTATAAAATTTAAAAAAGGATTATTCAATTATCGAATATATAGAGCAAGTATACTTTAAGAAGATATACGAAGGAGATGCCAGTAGAAAAACGTTTATTTTGAAATTGCTTGTAAAGCCATGCTATTAATCCCATTTAATAAATTACATATGTATATCCTTAAATGATTATCTGTTCTGTGTTTGCCCCAAAAGATATATCAAATGAAAATTAGAAGATAGGACTAAGTAAACTGTGGAAGAGCAGTGATCCCCAAATTAAAAAGTGTCATATTTAAAGCATACATAAATAGTGGAGAATAACTCGTTTATTTTAGATACATTATTCCAATTGGTGGTTTTTGAAAGTCTGTAATAACCATTTGAGAATGTCTAAATCAATTTTAACATAATTTAAAGGTTTATTTGCTTGTATTTTTGAAAAGAAAATCAGTCTTCTCCCCAATTATCTGATACTAATGTTTACAATTTTTAAGTAAAAATGGGTGCCAAAAAAAAAAGCACTTAAAGAACTATACAGTCCCTTAAGGGAGCATATTTATTGAGGGCCTGCATATTAGGATTTCTGTTAGGAGATTTGCAAGCACAATCTTATTTAGGTTTTATCAAAGCTCCATAAGTGATATGTGATCATTTCTAATATTTAGGAGGAGAATCTGAGGCCTAGGAAGTTGAGTACTTAATAAAATTACATAGTTTAAAAGGGGATGAAAGTGAACTACACACTCTGATTTATCTGAAGCCAAACCTAATGCCATTTCCTCAGTATGAAGGTGCCACTCAGACAACAGGCAAAATGTTTGAAATTTTGTCCTTGCTCTCAAGCCATCTGCAATGTCTTTGTGAAAATCACATATGTGAAAAGTTACTCTTTCACTTGTCTCCATGTTCTACTGCTACCATCCTAATCCAAGTTACCATCCCCCTACCAACACACACATGTAAATTGTTGTAATAGGCTACTAAGCAGCTTTTTCTTATGAACCCTTGTTTCCTCAATCCATTTCTAATAGAAACAGCCAAGATGATAGTTTAAGAAATATAAGCATGATCACTGCAGTTCTTTGTGTTAAAATTCTGTAATGACTGTTCAATGCTCTTAGGATAAAATTCTACATAATGTAACCCGGGCTTCTCTTTCCAGCTGCTTGGTGTACATCTTACTCACACCACTTAAGCTGTATGATATGCTATTTTTTCACCTGGACAGCTCATTGCAGAATAATATTTATATATCTTCTAGGTTTCAGGTTAAATATCATTTGTGCAGACTAGGTCATTATTTTCCTTTTCAACACTTCTAATTCTAGTTTAATTCTATGTTTAATATCTATTTCCCTCCCTAAATAATAATCTCATGAGTTGTGCCTGTATCATTTACTGCAGAATCCACTGTACTTGGAATAGATTTGGTGTTTATTCATTCAACAAATTTTTGTTGAATTTCTACTTGGTACTAGGCATAATTTTAGACACTGGGAATATATTAGCGAACGAAATAGATAAAAACTATTGTATTCATAAAGCTTTCATCGTAGTGCACAAAAAAGATAGTATACAATAAACATAATTATATAAATGCATGGTATTTTAAAAGTTGATGAGTATGACAATAAAGAATAATGGGGATTGTCAGTACAGGGGAAGAGTTGCAATGTTAAATGGGTGGGTAGGATAGGCCTCATTCAAAAGGAAGTGAAGTGCTCAGTAACTGTTTTTCAAAAGAATGCACAAAACCTTAAGAAAAAATGATTTAATAAATGCCCCAAAAGATGCACTTATTATTATAAGATGAAAATTTGTGGAAAAATGAATATATCAGTAAGGAGTAAACTAGGAATAGTTTTATACTGGAAATGACATAAAAGCTAGGTTTTGAAGAATATATAGATTTGAGAGATTGAGATGAAACATGAAATATTGGGAAAGCCTTTCAGTAAAAATGAAAAGTACACAGATACTCAAGGACTGGTAAATCTGACTGGCACATGAGTGAGTACAGGAAAATACTCATAATACTTGTTGAAAAGGCCCATTAATATTTGATTTTTGAGACCCTAAACGTTATAAAAAGACAAAGTCTAATACTATAAACAGTGGACATGAAAAGGCAATTATTTTAAGTGTTTATTTTTATGGTAGGGCAGTATATATTGGAGGCCCTAATACTATTTGAGAATCTAAGCAACCCAACAAAAGGGTAATAATAACTTAGATCAGGGTGCTGGGAATTTAACAGAAGGCAGACTGCACAGGTTTTGGCAACTATTAGGATATATGATGTGACAAACTTTAAAAAGTAGAGTATTACTTCTAAATATTAATTCTGGGTAATTATAATATTGGACCTGCCAGTTACTAAGAGTAGAGTTGGGATAAGAGTTCATTGGTGGGAAAATGACAAATTTGGATCTGGTTATTATAAATATGATATTCCATTGTATATTTAGGTCATTATCTTCAGCATTCTATGGAATCCACTCACAGAACTTGACAAAAGATTGTGACTATAGACACATTTGTTCACTATCTCCAACTATTGTCTATGCAGCTAAGGGACTGATGAAATATATTAGAGAGAAAATGTAAAGAGAAGAATAAGGATTTAAAACAAAATACTAAAAACACATATTATATAAAAATAGACAAAAACCAAATTTCTTCTGTATAGCCGAGAGAACTATATTCAATATCTTATAATCTTTAATGAAAAGGAATATGAAAGCAAATATAGGTATTTATATGTATGACTGGGACATTATGCTGTACACCAGAAATTGACACATTGTAACTAACTATACTTCAATAAAAATAAATAAATAAATAATAAAAACACAGGTTAAGAAAAGAATGCTATAACAAGGAGGAAGAGGTGTCAAAGGCATGAATAAGAAAAAGTCGTCCAATAAATAAAAAAAAACTAGAAGTATGTAGACTATTAAAGCCAAGGAATGAAATGATGTTAAAAATAAGAGAATTGAAATGCTATAGAGAAAGGTAAGAACTAAACAATGGGCATTCATAATCTGGAAATAATAAGGATACTGACTACTTTTAGAGGAGCATTTGTTGAAATATGGAATAGAATGATGAAAATAGACTTTTGTGATGTATTAAGGACTGACTGGATTGATATTTGAGAAGAAAGAAATCAGGACAGAGTGTCTTTCAAGAAATCTGGAAATTATATAAACACAAGATAATTAAGTAAGCAGCTGAATTCAGAGAGATTATTTTCTATTTAGAGAAGTAGTGGGTATGCTTATGTTTATGGGGATAGAGGAACTAAAGGACAGGGAAAGAGAGAAGAGAGAAGAAAGAAATTTTCTGGAGGAGAAAAGAAATAATGGAAACCTGTTATTAGGTGAAAGGATTACCTTTAAGAGGCAGGAGGTCACATCCGAGAGAAAAAGAAAAAGAGGAGAATGGAAAATAAGTTTAAAGATGAAACTCAGAGAAAGTATTAAAATAGAAAATCAAGAAGACATAACACAGGATTGGCTACAGACTGATATGTCCAGAAATGGAAGGGTCCTGAAGATATGATGCCACAAAGAAGCCAAGGAGACAGTTACTGGTCAGGAAGGTATTGAATCAAGTAATGATGAGAGGACAATGTAAGCATATATTTGGCACTGAGAAGGTTTGGTAAGAGATAACAAAGGCCTAATAATAGGAAGTAAGGTTCATGGAACACTGGAAGAAGGTAGACAGGACCGTGGTCCCAGAGGACCCAGCAGTTCCAGACAGACTACTCAAACAATAGTGAACATGATGAGGTCTACTTCTAAAATGAGTGAAAAGTGACCAGAACAGGGCTAGAATGTATTGACTGAAAACCACAAGTTAGAATATAAGAAGCATTGCTGTTTATTTGTCTTTAAGACTCCTCATCTTTGAGATGCTGCCTATTTCTATAGTGTGACAATAAGATTTTCCATCATGATAGGATTATAGTTACAACTTGTGATAAGGTCTATCAACATGCAGAAATAGGTGAAACTCAGAAGAAGAGAACCAATGGTATATTATGTCAAGCAACGGTGCAAATTTGATTGGTTCTAATCCATGGAGTACATTTTTTTTTCCTTCTCTCTCGTTCTTCATTGAAGTGTTTGAAAATACCAGCTGCTTTACTTTCAGTGATCTGTATTATTTACTTCCTTGTCTGTTTTTTTGAACTTGTGTCAAGATCATGAAACAGGTATCATTATTTACATAGGTGATACTTAGGTGCCAACATCAGGTACTTCTCCATAAATTAATGTCCTTAGTAAAAAAGGAGTGTCTTTGGGAATTAATATATTAATTGAAGCACACTAACTATATTGCCATTCCTTTAAAAAAATTTTTGAATCATTATCAAGTACCAAGCAGACAGCAAGATCTGTGCAATAGAACTTATTTTTAAAATAAGCAGGTCAAGGAGAAACATAGTTCATTATTATAATTTGTAGTGAATTGTTCAATGTTTTAAAAACTAACATATGCTCTCTTTACCAAACAGTATTATTCTAGTGGCCTGAAAGAGCTAATATCATTTTGAATATAGGACATACAGAAAGGAAAATGCATAGTACATCCAGAGTATAGTTTCATGAAGTTTTATAGCAATAACTAGCAGTTTGACAAAAGAAGCAGAGAAAGCCAATAGTAGTGATATCTTAGTAGTGATATCTTATGTCTGATCATTATTGAGGGAACTCAACACAAGTTAACATGAAAATGTAGTATGAATTTATTGATAATAACACCCTTAAGAAGGCTAACCATGGGGTCTCTTCTTGGTATCTACATCCAATAGATGAGAAAAAATGATAGTTTAATCAGAGCCCACTGATGTTCTGGGGATGTTGAGATTTAAGAGAAGGCAGAATTTTTAAGCTTGAAGGGAATAATTTAAAAAATAGAAGACAAAAACAGGAAATAGGTCAAAGTAAAGATTTCCAGAGTGAAAGATCTCAGTTGTAGAGAACCTTTCAGGTATGATATATTCCAAGGTAATCATGTATTTTCTCATTCAGCAAACTTCTATTAACCCTTACTTTTAAATGCCAGGTACTCTTCTGTATACTGGGTGAAGTACAATGTACCAAATCAAAAAAAAGTCCCTGTACTCATGAAGGTCAAATTCTAATATGGAAAGGCAAGGAATCTGAGTAGTTCAGTAGTTGCTGTTTCATGCTGGGTGGCCAAAGAAGGTATTGCTGTTATGGAGACAACTAGGAGAAACCTGAAAAAAGGAAGTATGAACAGCTGTGAGAGAGGAGTGTTTCAGATGGAGAGACATGTACGTTCAAAGACCTTACTTGGACTGTTCTAGGAATTGGAGTAGAGTAAGCTAGAGGAAAAGAGGTAGAATTCAGAGAGCAGAGGGTTAGAGCATAAGGGGCCTTATCAGCCACGCAATACTAGCACTTTGCCCAATGGAATTTCTTCACATTAGAGTGTTTTGAGAAGATGGCTTTAATAATCTGATTTTCATTTTTGATTCACTATTGATTTATAGCAAGGAATAAGGGTATGAGAATGGAAACTAGCTATAAAGCTATTATAGTAATCTGGGTGAAAGGTAATAGTGTGTTGGATCATGATGGGTATGGTGAGAAGTCAGATATAATTTAAACTCGAGCTAAAAAGATTTGCTGATGGATTTTATCCAAGCTTTGAGGGAAAGAGTAGTTAAAGATAACTCCAAGATTTTGGGGTGAACATTTGAAGGAAAGCAATATCCATATACTGAGTCTTTCAAAATTAAAACTCTAATCCCAGATTTAATTTTGAAGGTTCCTTCTGGACCAGTAACTTTCATATTTAATTACCATCATTTTAGTTAAATTTCAGGAGGGAGCAGGGATAAATAAGCATATTCAGTCCTTCCTGTTTAATGAAAGCGCCAGTAATTCATTTTCTATGTACTGTCTACCTGGGACGTGTGTGGAATTTATTTGGTTTATTAAATTAATGCAAGCAACAAAATTAATAATGCAAAATTTTCTAAGAAACAAATTAATGTTGTTTTTTCAAGTTATTTTAATTATCCCTATCTAAATATATCTTATGATAAGATCTAAAGTCATTTTTTAAAAATTTATCTCCCAGTTTTACTTTGCTTAATTTTTTACCTGAAAGGTACACTGGAGAGAGAGCAGAGGGAGAAGAAAGAACAAGTCAATAAAAAATAAAACAGGATATGGGTTTTTAAAAGAATTAAGGACACACTTTTTGCATACACATATAAGTGTAAATTTAGTGGCAGTTCTCATCTAGTATCTGACTTACTATTGATAGGGCTACTTTAATATAAAATAAAAAGAATATAAGAAAACTGCAGTTCAAACTATGTGTCCTGTAATGATGGATGACCATGCGTGCTCCAGTACTTCAGGGATGGATTAAGCTATTGAAAAAGCACTCAACATTGGCTAAAGAATGGTAATATATGTGAAATTCTACAGTTAATGCATCATTAAATAATTTGCTACAACTGATTTATAGGTGCAATATACTACCCTGTGTCCAGTGCACTATAATAAACGATATCGAAAAATATACTCCCAAAACTTTTGTTATAAGCAGTCTTTTGAGTTTAGCTTTGCACTTATGTAAGTACTGAAGGCATCCTATTTTACCCTTGATAATATCACAGTCTAATGGCTTTGGGCTACAGGCCTACATTTGCTGAATCCTGTAGTCGCAAAAAAATTATTTGATTTACAATAAAGGACTAAGAAAAATGTCCAGTCCCACTAATGGTAATAGTAACTGGTAGACTTTTCCTGGTCAGAATAATAAAAAAGGGATCTAACTTTCGCTGCAGGAAAAATTCTAAAATCTAAGAAAACTGATCCTTAACTTGTACATTTTTTTTTAATTGATGACCTGGCAATTAGCTTTAGCTGTCATAACAAACCATGATTTAACTCAAGATTAAACTCAAGATTCTGAGGGTTAGTAATCTGCACTGTGCTTAGCTGAGCAATACTCTCCTCATCAAAGTGACTCCATTTCTGGATATGAGATGATTGTTGGCTGGGGCTGGGGGAATGGACTGGCGGATGGTGGGGGAGTGTTGCTGAGCTACATGTCTCTCATCATCAGCAAACTGGCCCAGTGTTGTTCACATGAGGACAGGCATGTGGCTCCCAAGAGCAGCAACATGCACAAACCTCATGCACTAGATCTCTCCAGGTTTCTGCTTAATCATGTTTATTAATATCACATTAGCCAAAGCAAGCCCATGGGAAGGCACTCAGAGTTGCACCTCTTGGGGAGTGATGGAAATGTTCGCTATCTTGATTGTGGTGGTGGTTTCACAGGTATATACATCTATCAAAATTCATCAAATTGTTCATCTGAAATATATGTAGTTTACTGTACAGGAATTATATCACAATAAAGGTGGTAAAAAAAAAAGTTGCATGGCAAGGGGATTCGGTTACAGGGAGGGTGTATGAGTTTGCTAGAGCTGTCATGACAAAGACCCATAGACTGGGTGGCTGCAACAACTTTATCGCCTCACACTTCTGGAGTCTAGACATCTAAGATCAAGGTATCAGCAGGGTTGGTTTCTTCTAATGCCCTGTCTCCTTGGCTAATAGTGGCCATCTTCTTCCAGTGTCTTCACATGGTTTTACCTCTGTGTGTATCTGTGTTCTAATCTCCTCTTATGAGGACACCCATCATATTAGATTACGGCCTGCCCATATGACCTCACTTTACCTTAATTGCCTAGTAGAAAGGACTTTTCTTCAAATATAGTTACATTCTGAGGTACTGGGAGTTAGGACTTGAGCGTATGAATTTTAGGGGCATACAATTCAGTCCCTAACAGGGGGAAAGACCCAAATAATTTCTTATTGCCCTGTGCAATGCAGAACATTTACCAGCTCCCCCGGCCTCTACTCACTAAATGCCAGGAGCACTCTTTCACCAGTCCTGAAGAGCAAAAATGTCTCCAGATATCAATAAGCATTCTCAGGGAACCATTTTCCCTGGTTGAGAATGACTGGTGTGAAAAAATTCTAAGCAGGGGAAAAGTAATTTCTTAAACTGACATTTAAGTTATTAGGAAGGAATAAGACATGAACTTTTAGCATCTGCTTCTATATTTTTCTAAAAGTAAATTGATTTACCAGATTTTATATTTTCTACCTTCAAGAACAGAATCATATGAGCATGAGACTGAGAATGTCCCCATTTTGAACCAGACAATACTCTTGCTAAGACATGTTAGAGTGCCACAGTGAAATTTCCGTAAAGCACTGACTCCAAAGCAAAGATTAGCTTCAATCTCTTAAGAATTTTATTTTCTGTGTATTCAGGGAAAAAAAAAGAACAAAAATGTCAATGAAATATTAGGATAGGGAAGAAAATTTAAATAAATAAATGAAAACATAAAAAAAGATCACCTCTTTTAACAAATATAAATGACGTGGCCTTCTCTTAAAATGAAAAGAAAATAGTTTCATTTAACGTAAAAATAAAACCTAATGATAGGCTCACAATAACACATCTACATCTATATTTCATTGAGCACGAGCCAAATATATTATGTAAATACAAATAAAAATGGAGGAGTCATTACTAGTCTCAAGGACAATGGGTTTCAAAATAAAAATTAGTTCATTATATAACAAAGTAATTTAACATAATAATGTAAATTAAAATAAAAACCAATTTATACAAATCCTTATAGGTAAAACCACATGTCAATATATTCAAGTGAATTAATGAAGAATACATCAAAACTTAATTTTACTTTGAGCTGTTGTATCACTAGAAGTCAATGACAGGTAAGTAGGTGAAAATTCATCAAGTGCAGACTATTTGGATAATGTGAACAATATGATAAAATTGTGTTTGTATGTATATAAATCAATATTTGGTTATAGATACCTAAAAGATGAGATTTTACATCCTAAAATGAATGTACCTTTTTAATGCCTATAAAACATAAGTTTAGCCGATAAGAAATGAAAATAACACAAGATTTAGTCTCTGATCACAGTTTAATAGATTTAGGAACTCACTAATAAAGAGCTTTTAAAAAACTAACAAAAAAACCTATTTAGTGCAGTATCAATCTCATGAAGAGTAATTGAGAAAAATAGTTTTCCAGTATTTCTGAAGACAAGTCAAAAAATAAATACAATTCTGGGAAGAATTTCACCTAAGCACAATACATAAATTGACCCGAAATGAAAAATACTTTACTTTTGATCTTGCTAAGTATCATGCTAAAAATGTTGTACTGATTTTCACTTCTACTATAAATATGAGAACTTTTGGCCCTGTACCCTTTGTGTTAAACTGTTACCCTATGTGAATTTTTCCTTGACTCCTTACTCCTTCCCATGTACATTTGGCTGTACCTTCACTAAAAACTTGTATATTTTGCATTCTGTTTGTGATGGCAAAATATTTCAAAATACTAACCACAATAATATTCTCTGTCCTTGTATTCATCAAACATCTTCACTTGAGTACGAAAGATTTTTCATCCTGATTTCCCAGTCTGAATAGCCAGACATTAATTAATCACTGCTTTGTGGGGGAAAGACAATCATGAAGGAGGAAATGAGGAAAGAAGATCTTGATAATTAAAATTTAAAAGATACACACCTAAGCATTGGACTAAAGATGTGCATGCATACTTGGTCAATATTTTCCTACTCTGTTCAGAACCTATTGATTATAGGAGGGAGATGAGAAAGGACCACACCACAGGACTAGTATGTTCAAGAGAACACAAGACTTCTCAAGAGCAAATACAGTCTTTTGCCAGCACCCAAGAACTCCATGAAATCAGAGTGTTCACCCCACTGTCTTTCTCCATTAAGGATCACATTCAATAGCACCCAGCCAGCGTATATGGTCATTTATTTCTTAGGTGTCATACTTTGAATAGACAATCTACGACATTCAAAATCATCTGAGAATTAAACATTGGGACCTATAAATGGAGTGAGATTTCGGTAGCTTAGAAAGGCTCCTGCACAGGACTAAGACTGACTAGAGGGAATATAGCCAGAAAAAACAGTGGAACACACTTCCACTATTATGTATTAGTCTGCTAAGGTATGAATTCCCTGTGGTTTACTTGTATATTAGATTACCTTTCTTATGTAAAAACCCATTAAATTGGATTTGGCTAGTTGGATATCTCACAGAGTTCATAAACGTCAAGTTATCTCCAGACTAAATGTTTTACAGTGAGATCTGTAATATTTAAACACTAGCTGCAAGTTAATCAAAGTTATATTTAATTGTAACAGTATGAGAATACTTCTAAATTCTTGGCCCAGGAATGGCTCAGACTACTTTATCACAGGTATGTAACAAGGGATTGTGCATAAATCACCAGCTCCTACAGCAACACAGAGGTTTACTGTCAAAGTGAGAGGAAATGGAACTTAAGTATCAAGAACACCTAACACAACACTTGTAAGTCACTACTACTGTTATCAATTCTAATTAGCAATAAAGTAACAGATTTCAAAAGCAATGATATTAAATGTCAACTGATAATGCTAGCAGAGGATAACAAAATAATAGTGGCGTGATTACAAAAATCAAAACTCACTACCAAAAAGCAGAAAAAAAGAAATGGTTCCCTTCTAGGTAGTAGTCTGATCTATCAGGGATTGAAATTTCCTACACAATTCCAACTGGATATTTAGGGGCACACAGAGCCAGCCTTGACTACCATAGACATTAGATGTGTTCGCTTGTTTTCACTGGAAAAAAGACTAAAATTAAGTGCTGCCCCTACCTCTTGTTAAAAGAGAATTGGGGGGAAATTTCCCCTTCTGGATACAACACTAGTTCAAGGTAAATGTGTGACATGGTCATTTAAGTCTTCACGTTTCTTTTTATAAAAACCTCCCTCCCAAAATGTAACCCTTTTCTCCTTCATGTCTGCAGAAACTAAGAATTTCATGCTCTCAGCACCTTAGTACTTAACCTCCTGATAACTCTTTACAAATTCACAAAATATACTAAAATATGAATGTCCTGATATAAAAAACACTTAAAATTCACAAGAAAAAAATCTCAAAATTTTGAAAAGCATATATGAACAGATAGAAAAAAATTAAAATAACTAAACCATAATTTAAACTATTAAAATAACTATAATAATAGTCCTATGGCATAAAAGTTTCATAACTGGAGAAATGTAAATAGTAAAAGATGTCACAGTTTTTCCCCTATGAAGTTGGCAAAAGCAAAGATTCAAATGGCCATAATACTTGGCTCGGAATACGCTGGGGGGAAATGCTCACCCATTATAGGATTTTTTTTTTTATAGAACAATTTGGTCATTTCTATCAAAAGAATATGTTTGATGCAACTTCAATTTCTAGAATACATTTTAAAAATATGTTTATGAATTCAAAAAGATATATGGAAGTGCTGTGGTTTGCAACTTTGTGTATTTAAGAGAGAAAAGTAAGAGGAGATAACAAAAATAACCACAAAAGAGGGAAGATGAAAAAATTAATATTATAACCATAAAATTGAATGGGATGGAGAATTAAAGAGAATGAGATATAATTAATTATAATGGTATAGCTATATATCCAAAATATGTTTTTAAGTTAAAAAATAATTTTCAGCACAGACATCCTGATTACATTCATATAGTGGTTATCATAAGACAAAAGACCTAGTCGGGGGAATATGGCTTGGAGTCTTTTTTCAATACATAGTTTTCTTTATTTGAAATAATTACCATAACATTTATTAGTTGTATAATAATAAAATTTTGTAAAGTAATGATCCCACGAGTATTGATGATATAATATTAGGTACTTAATATTCCATAAATCTGAAAGCAACATCTAGATGAAAAGCTTCCTCATGCATCAAGGCACTTGAGTAGTATCATGTCTTAGAAATGAATGCTTGGCAATATAATATAGAAGTCATCTTGATACTGAGGTAATATTCTTTTATTTTTAAATAATACCATGGAAGAGTAGGTTCTTCAAAGACTTAGATCCTAAGGAAAATGGAGCCTTCAGATAGATGCAGTGTGGTCTAGACCACTGTTTTAACATCAAAAACAGTTTGTGGAAAACATGCATACAACTCCTGAGAGATCTTCAAAAATTCAGGTTTCTGATACCTGGGACCTACACCAGATCTGCTGAATTAATAGACTGGATTAAAGAAATTATATTTTTAATAGCTCCACAGTATCAAATAAAGTTTGATTACTCATTCTAAAGTTTGTAGATCTGAGGACTAAGGTAAGGAAGGAAATGCAAAAGACTCACATAGGTCTTTATAATTCACCATTCTGAAAAAAAAAAAAAACTGGGAAATATTGAAAGTACTATTTCTTTACTGATTCTAGACATTTGGTAATTAAAATTAAGAAATAAGGCTAGTGGGTTCTTTTAGTTAAAAGCAATGACTTGCTCTAAACACTTTTATTTCAAATGAAACAATTACAATAAAAATAGGCAGCAATAGGCTTTGTAAAATACACTAATTTTAGTGGGATTTATTTAACAATTCAATATAATTTTCTTGGTATTGGTAGAATTGAAGTTTTGGATTTGTTGTTTGTAGCCATAGAATTCTTTGATTTTATGATGGAAAGCACTAGGTATAAACATATTTAATATGAATGCATGCTACCATCATTGTTGGCTGGCAAGATCTTTAAGCATTTGTTTAAAAGATCTTTTACATTAGGCTCAGTAGTTTTCATCATTCATTGTTTCTTTTATTTCCCTAAATGATTCTCTGTGATTTTGTTATACACTGATCAGCATATAAATCATGTTGAAGAATCAACAATAATTGATAAAAGTGATGGATTCATAGTTCTTTTTCATACAATCATATTTTGGAGTCATGTTTTCCACATTCTTTTTTGTTAGTTTTCATGTGTTATCTAGCTTTGGGATCTTTCTATCTATTAAGCTTTTAGTCTTAAAAGTAATTGAAGGAATTTATTTTTGCCAACATAAAAGCTTTTGGTTCAATTTACCCATTTTGCATAATTTTACTGCAAAGCTGTTCTCCAGTTCTGCCAATCTCAATCACTTTTGTTTAAAGCATCTGGTGTAACAGCTGTCGAAGTCGGTCTTTTGCTTGCCTCCTTCCTTTCCCTCTTCTCCCCTTCCCTTTCTATCGTATCCCCTGTTCATCAGGCCTCAATATTTTAATCTTTTATCCCAAAATGACTCCTGTAAAACACTCCTGAGTACTCTTCTTACTTGAATCAGATCAGTGTTTTTTTCCTTTAAGAAATTATCATGATTCAATCACTAGTATTAAAAAAGAAGAGTTATGTTTTATCACTGGAAAGGATCACATGTGCATGTGCATATGTGTATATGTTATGATGTACATGTAATAAATTTACATAAAATGTATGTAACTTACTCTATGTAAACACATCTAATAAAACTATAAAATCAAGGGCAGGTTAATCAATTGATAATTTGCCTAATATTTCAGAAAGGTGTCATGGAATTTTCACTGTGTTTCTAGGAATTTTGAAATATTACATTCTTTCTTTATCATCCTCTACTCCTCAATTTGCAATTTAACATTAAATACATTAAAAGGGTTACTGTGAATTGGATATACGTACTCCTTCTATTTCAAGGACTTCAGAGTACTATTTAAGGATGATTATAAATATATGCATATATTAGAAATATTAAAATTAGATATATATCTGTTTATATATAACTGTACCTTGACTTTCTACACATATAGCTTAAGCCAAGTTGATATTACTTTCCTAGCATGTTCTAGCATTCATAGAAATTCAATTAATAAACACAGTGTCTTTTAGAGAAAAATGCTTTGTTTTGAAACGTCTTTATTTTGTTTTTATCATTAGGTCATTCTTATTGATCTTTGCCACCTCTTTCCTAAAGCCATTAAATGGAAATTTAGATATTTGCTAATGGCAAAAATATGATGGCTAAACTTGTGCCTTTATTACCAGAAATATTTGATTCCTTTCTATGGCTCCTCTTCATCCTCTCAGGACAGTAATTAATACAAAAAACTGTCTTGTTGCTTTTGTCATTGGTTGAATATTTGAGTTTCAAATAATTCTTCAGCTATACGAAAAAGAATAGTAAATGTACAGCAAAGGTTTTATTCACAGTGATACTAAATGATGTGGCTGGTGCAGCAGTAACTGTGTGTGTCTGTGTTTACGTTGGCAGAGAAACAATTTCTAACATGGTAGGACTGATATTTATTAGTTCTTCTAATTAACCATAGAAAATGTTACTGACACAATATACCCAGTCGAACACTTCTCATGAGCATGTGAAAATGAAGACATGCAGAGGTTACAACATACAACAGATACAGCTCGACAAGAAATGCTAGATTTCTGAACGTCAGCTGAAAACATGTTACAGCTTCAACAAATACACTACCCTTGACAAAAGCACTGCCTGCAAATTTGGCAAATAATTAGCAGTTGGTTTTTCAAAAGGCAGGAGCCAGGCAGCAGGGCTCTTGAGCACATAAGCAGACAGCCCATAGGTAGCTCCATTTTATCAGGTTAATTGACAAAATTGTTTCTAATTAAATTAATTAAAGATGGGCTGGAATCCCCCCAAGGTGTACGTGTAAAAGGATTGAATATGCTGTTGGAGACAGTTACTTGAACTCATCATGTTCATGTTCAGTGGAATTAAATACTTCCTTTCAATAGCTGGGCTTGGAAAGAAAACACGTCTTGGGAGTGTTTGTTGCTGTTTCTTTTCTTTCCTTTTCTTTTTATTCCTTGACAAGGAATAAAAAGGACTAGGATGTGTCTTTAGATATGGCTGACAATTAAGTTACACATTAACATATATGAATATGTTATATATGTCAATTAAACTAGGTCTACAGGTTTTGTGTATTTGATGTCTATGAATTGGACTATCCACTGCAGTCCCGAAAGAGCATGGCATGATTTTACATTGGTAATACCACAGAGGTGACTACTTGAACCACTAACCTAGCTAATGTATAGAGACAAATAAATTTCCTAGGATGCATTTACTCTATACACCATCTGCAAGCAGCATATGATATGAGAGAAGTAAAATGGTGAGCAAAAACTGGTATCTTCTCTGCTTTCAAGACTGCAATGCCTAGAGGAAACAATCCTCACTGTATCTCTGCCATCATCTTGAGTGCATTGCCATTGTGTAAAACACGCCTTAAAAAGAAAGCTTCTGGGTGGTGGTCATGGTGGAAATGAAGAGAGTTCCAAGAAAAAGATCATCTTTTTGAAGGTTTTGGAATGTATTCTTAGTAACTATTAGTGCTGTGCTGTATTACTATTGTTACATTCAACTATTAATTTATTGGAGGTGGCTTATAAATACTGCACTGTGAAGCCCAGAGGGTCACGCTGAAGGGAGGAGGTCAGTGGTTTGGGGACAGAGGGAGCAAAAGGTGTGGAAGATACTAAAAATAACTCACAGTCTAGAAGAATTCCAGAGGGTATGCAGAGTTCTATGATGGATTTTTTACTCAATGTCGAAGACAGCTTACCTGTGTTGACTTGAATGCCTTACATTATGTATACAAATGGCAAAATACACTTTAGATTTCAACCATGTTTTGGAAAAAATAAGAAGTAGTATATGGAGCTAGAAGGCTCTAGGAGCTTGTAGTAGGGAGCTAACTGCTGCACTAAATAGGGTGATTATGGTAGGACATATTGAGACTGAAAAGATGTTACTAGATTTTGTAATACTGTATATACGTTTATAATAACAAAGAAAAGGTAGACTATGTAAAGTTTTTCTCTAATCCATTGTTAATGGAGCTATTATGCATTTCTTTAGATTCTACTACAGCATATTTAAGGTTCCACTTGGTTTTGGAGGCACCTTCTAAATGATATTTCTTGTTATCTATCTATCTACCTACCTACCTATCTACTTTAGGGCTGGATAAAATTCAAATATAGCTTCCCTTTCCAAATGGAATATATTCAGCACTTCACTCAGGGCAATGCTTTTTAATTAAGACATACATAGTCAGCCAATGCAACCATCTGTCTACATAGAAAAATCTGTATTGGTCAAAAGAACATTCCCTAAATAAAGATTTAAAAGCTTAAAATAAAATATTTCAAACCAGGAAAGAGATAACAGATCAGATCTTACTTTAAACTTTTTTTTAACCCCAGAAAGACAGATAACCCTAGTTTATTGTTTTTCTTTTTGGAATCATCTTTCTATATGTATAGCCAAATTCAGGCACTAGATTGCCTTATAAATATTAATTTGTAGCTAATTAGTCTTTTTATTTGAAAGAGTGCAGCAAATGTCTGTCCGTCAAAGCAATGCATACTAATTGTAAGTAAATGCACCTTCACAATCTTCATAAGGAAATGATAGTTTAATCTTAGGACTGTCACTTCTTATTGGGATGGATGATGCCTGGCAGCTCTATGTCAAAACTAGTTGTCAGAACGGAATACTTCAAAGGCTCTTAGGTTCTTAATTGACAAAACAATAGAACAGAGAGAGACAATCCCCAGTTAAATGAGTAGCCCCATGTATATGGAGTTTCCAACACCTCATTTTACACACTTTATAACTTTATCCTTGAATAGAGGAAATCCCAAATTATATAGACCAGGATTTGGGACAAAACTCAGTAGTTCTTAAGGGCACATGCTAATGAGAACTTGCTTACATTTGAATTGTTTTAATTACCACGTAGCTTGGATGAAACTATAGTTTACTCACCATCTCTTTTCTTTCATTCTAGCTGTTCTTGCACTTCAACCATGTTGTAAAATATTTAGAAAAATGTCTGGAAGATAAGCGGCTCTCTAGTCTACTTTGAATCTCAACATGCACTACTAGGTACAGCATGGGTGAAGATCTGCCTTCCTTGAGTTATTCTTAGATTTCTGACAGGTACTAGGTGGAGCTCTGGAGGAAGATTAAGCAACATATTTCAGTCTACAAACTAATGTCTTTAGACTTCTAGGAATGTGCTAGGAATTACAATAACTGTTTTATATTTATGCTAACCCATGCAATCTTCACAGCAGCATTGTAAAGAATTTTCTATTATTATTGTTAATTTTTAGATAATAAAATTGCTGCTTAGAAAGGTTACATTATATAATGTAAAAAGTTAACAAACATAAATCTCAATTAAATAGAGTCAGGAGACCAGAAGGGGGATCTCTCATGCCCTGTGACTCCACAAGAGCCCAACAGGAAGAAGAAAGTCTCCTCTTCTTTCCTGGCAAAGACTCAGCCAATAGGAAGCCATGGACTCTGTTTTCTAAAGCCCTCCCAACTTCCTTTTCCCCTATATAAGAGTTTTCTCACCATTTTTGCTGGGGACTTGCATGTAGCTCACCATGGTTGCATACCCCAAATTGCAATTATCTGCTGATCCTAAATAAATGTATTTTTTTTTACTGGAGAAAAAACTGGCAGTCTGTTTTAAGTCAACACTGTAAATCACACAATATGAAAGCAAAAACTACAGATTGCAACATAAGTCAGCTTGTGCTAGAGACCCAGAGTCTTAAACAAAGTGCAATGTTGATTTTTAATATTAAATTAGTTATCTTCCTTTTTAGAAAATTTCTGGCTCTCTATTCAAAGAGCTACTAAGTTCTGGAAATTCTTCCAAATGAGGAAATAAACTTTTTAATGTGAAGTATAAAATTAGTAAGGATGTTTGGAAATTTCAGAAAGTAAACTAAGGGCTACATGTACACACATAATTTCAAACTGAAATTTCAGTTGAAAATAAAACTGCCTCTTTCCTTGATATGTCCTGCCTCCCATCTATTGCATCCATCACCTTCTTTTCCTACCACTCTCCCTCCCTCTCACTCCATGTGCTTAATCTGCTTATGGTTGCTGGAAAAGACAAGGCATATTTTTTAACCTTAAGATCTGGACTAGAGAACTTGGTTTGCCTATCTAGAGCCTCTCTTCGCATTTCTCCACCTTTGTCTGTTCAGCCAACGGGGATCACCGAGAGAGGATCAAAAAGAAAGAAGGTAGAGGTCCACATGATTTTACCCTGGCCTTCTTCCCTGTGGGATCAATGCAAGTGGGCTGAGTTCCTCAAACAAAGGCTCCTGGAACTCCTGTGAGGCCATGATCTTTCTTCATTGCTTTCTTTGTCTCACTTAACTGCTCTCTCATCCCCTCATTCTGTCACTAGCCCTGGGATGCTCTTCTTGTCCTTGTGGCTTCATTACACCCTGTCCACACACTTGTAAACAGTCCCTTTATTAAACTCTTCTCCAGTTACCCATTTTGAGTGAACCATGTATTCTCTGTTAGGATTTTGATTTATACAGGGCATATGCACTTAGTATTCTTTTGTCCAGAAACACTTTTCTCCCAGATAGTTTCATTGCTATTCATTCATTCCCATCAAGTTGTTGCTTAAATGTCACTTTCTCAGTGAGGTCTATCCTGATGTTTTTATTTAAAATTATGACTCCTACCTCTATCCTAGCATCCATACTCCCCTTACCTAAACCTCTTCCTTTATAGCAATCGCCACCTTATAATAATCTACCTAATTTATGTATTAATTATTCTTAATGGCTTTGCTCATCATTAACATATAAGAACCATGAGAGGAAGAATATTTGTCTGTTTAGTTAATCTATGTATCCCAAGCTCTAACAGAGTGCCTAGCACCTAGTAAGCAATCAATTAATATTTGTTGAATGGATTTAAAGGTTATTGCAGTGAAAATAAGTTTGACAAGGGAGACAGTATGGCATAGTGCTCAGAAGATAGTCTTTGAAATCAGATATATTGTATTTCAAATCACAGCTCAGCCATTTGCTAGCTCTGCAAAGTTGAATTAATCCTGATGAAGCTCAATCCCCAAATATTCCAAGGAATACTTATCATATTTTCTTCTAAAAAATGGATTGAGTATCTTCTATATAATGTCATATCACAGGAAAGACCTTGAGGGACTATGGACTTACTAATTCACTCAGTTTTTATGACAATAAAAGAGGGAAAATAAATGAATTACAATTCAATGAAAATTAAAAAAAAACACAAGATAACTTGTTCTGAGAATATCAAATAAAAATTTAATGAGGCCCTAGCACACTAATGTTTTTCCTGTTGACTATTAGTTTCTAGGATGCAAATTCAAATCCCTTCTTAACAGACAGGAAATTTATTTAATATGGTGATACTATACTTCCCTGATTAATGCAATCAAACTTGAATTTTGATGGAAAATTATGATTTTCTGTTCTTATTCAAATGTATCCCCAGCCTAAATCTTTTTTTGTGAACCAGGAAAATCTACAGTGTCAAATGCACATCTCTTCTCTGTTGTTCTATAAATATCTCAAGCTAAAAACATCTCAAACTGAATTCATCTTTCTTTCCCACAAACCTACTCAGCTTCCTTTATCACTTAACTGAATTGCTTAACTATTCAAACAGTTGCTAAAGCCAAATGTCTAAGAGTCATTCTGGACTCTTCTTTTTCTGGCTAAATCTTCTACACTGATCCATACATCCATCAATGAATACTTTCTGAGTACCTCCTAGACCCTATCATACATAAAATATTTCTGTCCTTATCAGACTTACATTCTAGTGAAGTAAAGAACTCATAAACATATAAATCAATCAGTAGCAAAATAATTTCAGACTGTGATAATTCCAAAGAAGAAAATAAGAGTGCTGTGATAGTGTGAACAGAGGGTGGGTAAGGAATCACTGAAGAAAGGCCTGAGGAGATGATATCAAAGAAGAAATGATCATTGTCAGGTGAAGTCAGCTATGCAAAGATAAAGGAAGAGAGTCTAGTCCAGGAAGAAGAAAGAACCAATGCACATACACACATCTTTGGGCACATTCAGTAAACAGAGAGGAAATTAGTATTGATGGATCACCAGAGTACTAGAGAACATATTAGATGAACCTGATATATTAGCAAGGACAAGGTGAACTAAAGATTATGTAAATTATGTCAAGACTTTGGCTTTTATTCTCAGTGTGAGGATAAAACATTGAGAGAGCCAGTGACTTACTAAATCTATGCAAGTGTCTTCAGATCTCTTGACTCTGTTTTCCTCTTCAACTCATGGCTAGCTGTTCCTTCAGTTCAGGCCATGATTAATTCAGTCATTAATTGAATTAATCCATTAATTGTTCTTTATCCATACTCCCTCCAGTCTTTCTATCCTCTAACTCTACTCTCCCCAATAAAGCTTAGATTTACTCATTTTAATACTTTATTTTTAGAGCAGTTTTACGTTCACAGAAAAATTGAGAGGAAGGTATAGACATTTCCTATATATCCCTGGAGATACATACCTGGGGGGTCAGGCTTGGTGCTGATTACTTGTTTGTTTTGTTTTAACAGACTTTCTTTCCTGTATACTGCCTATCCCCACACAAGAACAGTTTCCTTCACTACTGACATTCCCCATCACAGTGGTATATTTGTTACAATCCATGAATCTACACTGACACCTCATTATCACCCACAGTCCAGTTTACATTACAGTCCACTCTTGGGATTGTGTTTTCTATGGGTTTGGACAAATGTAGGATGACATGGATCCACCACTACAGTATCACACAGAGTACTTTCACTGCTCTCTAAAAGTCCTCTGTGCTGTCTATTTATTCCTCTCTGCCTCCCAGCCCCCAACATCCTGGGCCATTAATCATTTTACTGTCTCCATAGTTTTGACTTTCCCAGAAGTAATCATCTAATTGGAATCATACAGTATATTCTTTTTAGATTGGCTTCTTCTACTTAGTAATACTGGTTTGTATACATTGACATCTAACTTATGGTGGAATATTTTAGAAAATGTGATATAAATATATAGAGAGAGATTTCTAATTTGATAAATATTTGAATGATCTCAATAAGGATAAATCACTGAAAACTATTTTCATGAATGTAATTCAGAGCGATATCTATTTACTCGTTTTAATGAATGAAGTTAATAAATATGTATATGTAATTTATCATTTTGACAATGATGTTGCTTTTTTTAAAATAAGCTATTTAATTTAGAATAGCTTTAACTTTATACAATAATTAGCCACATCCATTTTCTCTATTATTAACATCTTATGGTAGTATAGAACATTTGTTATAATTAAAGGACCAATACTGATAAATTGTTATTAACTAATGTCCATGATTTATTCAGATTTTCTTAGCTTTATTTAGTATCATTTTTCTGTAGCAAGATTCCATCCAGGATATCACACTGCATTTAGTCATTCTGTCTCAAAGCTAAGACTCACTTGACTGTGACAATTTCGCAAACATTTCTTATTTTTGATGACTTTAATAGGTTTGAGGAATACTGGTTAAATATTTTGCAGAATATCCCGTTATTGGGACTTGTTTGATGATTTTCTCACAATTAAACTGGTTATGGATTTTGTTGAGGAAGACCAATAGGAAAAGTGTCATTCTTATTACAGCATATTAAGAATATACACTATCAACATGACTTATCAATGTTGAAGCTGACCTTGATTGCCTGGCTGAGATAGTGTATCAGATTTTTCTATCGAAATGTTAATTCTCCCACCACTTTCCATACTGTAATCTTTGGAAGGAAATCACAATGCATAATCCATACTTTTGGAGTGGGAAGATAAGCTCTACTTCCTTCAGAGAGAGCTATCTACACAAATTATTTGGAATTCTTATACATGAGATTTTTCTAGAGTTTCTCTCTTAAATAGTGTTTATATTTTTATCCTTCAAATAAAGGTCTTACAAACTTTACATAAATATTACACAAAAATTACTGGCCTCAGAAACTTAAACCTTAACCCACAGGTAAGAGAAGGTATACATATTGTTTGTCATTTTTAATTATGACAGACATAAGAATAAAATGCAATATACCTGTTGTTTTCTTCTTTTTTGGTTAATTGTTAAGTTTTTTTCTGATAGGTGACAAGAAAGATGGATTTATGCATTCATTGCCCCCTAAATACACACACACACCCATAACTTCATATCCAGAGCCAGTCATAGACCATCTGTGAAGTAACTGAAGTTTGTCAGATTGATCCAAATCTGCTTCCCTTGTCAAAATTTCATTGCCCCTACTCTCATGCCCCTATGTTTCTCCCCGTTCATTTCTGTGAATCTTCTACATAAAATAGTCCTCTAAAGAAACTCCTTTAGGATTATTTGAATACCTGCTTTGTATACAATTGCCATTTTAAAATAAATGACTTTAATTCATTCAGAGTAAAATACTGTTTGGCATTTTTTAAGAAATAAATTGTCATGAAATAAATGGAGATATGGAACACATATCAGACAGAAGATGGATACATAAAATCAGATGACAGAGTGTACAGTACTAATTTTGAGGTCTAATATGTGGTTGGCTTGAAATACAAGAAGATGGCTTTGAATTACAACCTAGGAAAAGTTAAGGTTGATCTCTGTTTGACAGTGAAGACAGAAGAGAGCAGTAAGCAAAAGATCAAAGAACTAAAGCAGAGTTTACAAACCAATTCACTCTAAAATAAGTCAATATGTAAAGTAGTTTAGCAAAGTGATGACCAGTGGATGAAGACTTGTGAAAAGAGTCTTGCTTAGTTATTGAAAAAGAAACAAAAATTTAAAAAGCCTATCCAAGCAAATATTTAGATAAACAAAACTTGCAAAACAAGAGATAAAATTTCCTGATTTTAGCTTGGAGCTGGTATTATTTACGCAGGTTGGCATTTTGTTTGTTGTATTTTAGAATCATTAATTTAACTAGTAGATTAATTTCTTTATACACGGACATGTAAATGTAATGATGAATCTATTTCCGTGATACATCAGTGAACTATATAAATATGCTTGCTGCCTGCACAGAGCTTACTGCAGTCAAGAACTGCTGAGGGCTCCTTACATGTTGTCTCAGACAGATCGCAATTTGGAAACATAACCCAATGTAAATAACATTGCTTAACTTTTATGGATGCCCAACTCTAAAATACCATGTTGCATTAAAAAATGTTTATTTGTCCTGTGGTTGACAATGAACGTACACTTAGATTAGAAACACTATAACAGTTCCTTATTGGAATTAGCTTTCTTATAAATAAATTTTTTAAGTCCAAAATAAAATTTTAAAATCATTTGTAGAAATCTCTTATGTTCCTTTTTCCTTTTTCTTCCTTTAGGATATGAACTGATGCCATCAAAATAAAATAAAATATAAAAAACAAATAAAAGAGAATTGGGATATTTCACAAATGTTACTAAGTAAGTGAATAAATCAGCATACTTCTATTTGATGTAGCAGACAATTACATTATTACATTTCATAGAATAAACCTAGTTAACAAATCATGCACATTGTTCTCTTATTTCTATTCAGAGGATCACACAGTTAGACTATATTCTTTGATAAGTATTTCCATTTGCAGACTCAGACGTCAGAATTACACTTCTCTTCTGTTCATTTCTCTCTTCTCCCTAATGCTATTTAGATTAATAAGATAAACACTGTTCTAAGTCATTTGCACTTGGTCAAGGTAAAGTACGTAGAATGAAATTTTATTCTTTCCATCCAATATAGTTCTTACTGCAAAGAAAAAAAAACACAGTAAAATGTGGAAAATAAGAGAAAAATAGACATCTTAAGATGTTAATCTGATTTATATTGTTTTAATATTCATTTTATTCTAATAAAATAGGAAAACAAATGTTTGTAATGTTGTCTCACATCCTAACCCCTTTGCAAATTCTTACTCCATTTATCTTACTTTCAAATTTCTTCTCCATTTATGTGAATATCATTCGCAGACTAATGTTCTTTTTAAACTTGAAGCCCTATAAACTTTTTGTCCGAGTAGTCCATACAGTAGTTTTATTTATCTGTATATTTCATTTATTTAGGGTGTTTTTTCAAATCTAGTCTTAATCTTGTAACTAACACACATCGCTTTCTGTGGAGTAGAATTGTTCTGAACAGATCATCTACAACTTTCAGTCATCCCCGTTAGCTGCCAAACAGAAAAAACAAATAAAACTATGAAAATATTACCATATTCCATTATCGTGGTGTAAATGAGATGAGTTGGATTGATCAAAAAACACTGAGTCCAGTGTAAAGGAAGAGTAAAGTTAGACAGAACTGAGTTTGGTTAGTGGCGCTACACTTATTGTCTGTGTTCTGCCCTTGGCTTCCTTCTTCACTACAGTTCAAATACATAAAATAAGAATAGATAGTTTTTGTAAAAATAAATTTAAAAGTATTAAAACCTTGGTGGGGATAATATCCAGAATATCAATCTGTGTACTTTTCTATTCTCCGTGGTCTCACTTTCTTTTTTTTAATTGTACTTCATGTACCTCTTTTTTTCCCCATGCTTTGTAAGATATGAGTTACCTATGACAAAGGCAGACATACTTACAGCTGTGCATACTGTACTTGTGAAAAAGCGTCAAAGGCATATTTTTTAAAAGACTTTTCGAGAAGCAGAAATTAGATAAATGTTTGAGGAAATAACAGAAAAGAAGGAGAAATGACACCAGAGCCTTGGAAATTCAAGTTCTGTGAAACTGGAGATAGAAAACTGAGCCCTTTAACTTTGGGAACCAAGATAGGTGGGAGACCAGGTGTGGCTGGACAGGTCAAAATACCATGAATTTGTATGGAAACAAACTCAGGGCCAATAGGCACATTTTTTACTGTCCTCTGACCAGCACCCAGCCAACCGCCCACTGATTGTTCAGCTTAGAGCAACGAATGCCTTGTTGTGTCTGAAAATTTTGTTTTAGTGCATTAATAATTTAATGAATCCTCAAAGCCAAGAGAATAGAGGTCGAGAGGCTTGGACATCCTTTTGTGTAACAGTGCACAAAGCAGAAGCTTAGCCCCAGAAGAAGGGAACAGGGCAGAATCTATTTGAACTTGCTTCTGATCTGGACTCAGTAAAAGACAGATGTGCCTCTCAAATGATCTGTAATGAAGGACCAATTTTAATTTTGTAAAATACAGTAAAAACAAATTGCAATTATGCCCTTATATAGCCAGAAGTAGAAGTTATTATATGTTTTAAAGTAATAAGATACACATTGTTCCCAATGTGGCATTTTAAAAACATATTATTAAAAAGAAAATAGCCATGTATTTATCTAAAAAGAATAATATAAAATTTATCAATTTGTTAACAAAGAGAAATCAAACTGGTAAAATCTAGTTTTATTTTCTTGAGAGTACTCTGGTACCATTAATTATGATATAATTTCTTATGAAGGAACTTTATTATGTAACTTCTAGGCATAGCAGACTATTATACAGGCTTAAGATATATTGTGTAGATTAAATCTGAAAACTATATTTTCAGATTTAAAATGGCTACTTGAAAGATATATAAAGTTAATTTTTAGCCTCATAAAATAGCAAAAAATTGAGTTAAAATTCCCCATTGTAATAAGAGTTCTGAATGGCTTCTTCTTACTGAAATTATAAATGCATTTTAGAAATTAAAAAATTCCCAATAAACAGAATTTTGAGGAAATAGCCTTTAAATAGATAGAGGAGTGTAATCTCTCTTCTTATTGTATTAAGCAGATTTTCAGGGACACACAATCATTGTCATATCATGTCATGAGAAGGGGATTCATAACCACAGTGATACAATGACATTTCCTGAGTTTAGATCAATTTGGCAAGGTACATTTTTAGTTTATTTCAAGGTTATCAACTGACTAAATGAAAACACATTGCCAGTTTATTTATCCTCCTACTTTACATGGTTTCCTTGGAAAAAAATAATTCTGTGTGGTTTATTCCCTATTAAATCACAGTTGCCTTCCTGGATTGTAAAGGAACTTGTAACAATTCAAGATTTGTAAAGTATGCTTGAATTAACAGATGTCTGCTTTTATTGAGGAATGTGCTTGGGTGTCTAGATCAATGAAAGTTCAGAAATACTAGGGAAAAGGCTATTTTAGAAACAATGCTGTCTGTCAGGTAGCAATAGCAGCTTACCACCAGGATAGAACTCATGAGTACACTGATATGTTTATTAAGCAGATAAGATAAATTATAGAAACATCAAAGTTGTCTTGATTGCTGAGTCTGAAATGCTGAAACATATTGATACTTGTTTTGGATTTCTTTTAGTTTATACCGGAAAGTGAGTCAACAGAATTATCAGGTAAATTATAACATTATTTGTCCATGGAGAACACTAACTCAAACATATATGCACCTCCATGTTCACTGCAGCATTATTTACAGTAGCCAAGACATGGAAACAACCTAACTGTCCAGTAATGGATGTGTGCATAAACACAATGTGATATATGCAGAGAAAACTATAATTCAAAAAGACATGTGCACCCCAAAATCCATAGATGCACTATTTACAGTAGCCAGGACATGGAAACAACCTAAATGTCCACAGACAGATGACTGAATAAGGAAGTTGTGGTATACACATACCATGGAATATCACTCAGCCATAAAAAGAATGAAATAATGCCATTTGCAGCAATATGAATGGGATTATCATATTAAGATTATCATATTAAGTGAAGTAAGTCACAGAGAGAAAGACAAAGATTATATGATATCACTTATATATGGATCTAAAAAAAGATAGAAATTTTACTTACAAACTAAAAATAGACTCATGGACATAGAAAACAAAGTATGGTTACCAAAGAGGAAAGGAGGAGAGGGGTAAATTAAGAGTTTGGGATTAACAGATACACACTACTATATATAAAATAGATAAATAACACGGACCTACTGTATAGCACAGGGAACTATATTCAATTTCTTGTAATAAGCTATAATGGAAAAGAACCAAAATATATGTTTATATATGTATGCATACGTATAACTGAATCATTTTGCTGTACACCTGAAACTAACATTGTAAATCAACTACACTTCAATAAAAAATAAAATTAAAAAAGAAATGTGACTTATGTATAATATATAATTATATATTACATACATAATATTATTTAGCAATAAAAAAGAAGGAAATCTTGCCATTTGTGACAGCATGGATGGACCTTGAGGGCATTATCCCAAGTGAAATAAGTTAGAGAGAAAGACAAATACTGTATAATCTCCCTTATGTTTGGAATCTAAAAACAAACTCATAGATACAGAGAACAGAGTGGTGTTTGTGGGGGAGGAGATGCAAAATGAGTAAAGGCAGTTAAAAGGTATGAGTTTCTAGGTACAAAATAAATAAGCGATTTGGAATGTAATGTACAGCATGACTATAGTTAATGCTACTGTATTGTATTATTTGAATGTTGCTAAGAGATCTTAAAAGTTTCTCACCACAAAATAAAATTGTAACTATGAATGATGACTGATATTAAATAGACTTACTGTGGTGATCATTTCAAAATAGATACAAATATAGAATCATTACCTTTATAGCAGAAACTAATACAATGTTATGTCAATTATACTTAAATTATAAAAGAAAAAATTAGATTTGTGTAATCTTATTTTTAAAAACTTTCAAAATAAATGTATTCAATATTAAATTAGCTAATATTTAATTACTGACCATGGGGCACACATATACTTTTAAAATGAATATACACATATTGGCATGCCTACTGTAAATTTTTTTACAAATGAGTGCACAATCAAGCAAGTCTGGAGAAAACAGCTGGGAAGAGCTGATGACAGCTCAGTGCGGCCGGCTCATGCAGCCCTAGCCTTGTACCTGTGGTGGAGGAAGGTGTCAGGACAGGGATTGAGAAAAGACCTGCACAGTGTGCTCTGGAACACAGGTATGCAGGCCTTCTGAACAGTGGAGGAGCAGGAACAAAGCTTAGAGGGCATCTGAGGGGCAAAGAAAATCGGGAGCTCCCTGAGTCACCCAGACCCACCCCTGGAGCAAGCCCCGGCGACTCCAAAGACCTGAAGGAGGAAGAGGGGCGTCTCCAAGACCCGTCCAAACCCAGGGCAGAGCCCTGTCCTACATCTGGCCACCTGCTCCCATCACTGATCACCTTCCTGCCTTCAGCCGCTGAGAGCTGCAATTCTTCTAATTGCTAGAGAGGAAAGACAATTAACACCATTTTCCAAGTTCCTAATTTTAAGTCATAGCATCAAAAATAGACCTGTATACTGTCTCGCGGGAAACACTTCTGTTGTTCCCAAGCACCCACGTGACGGCGGCCAGAAGCGGGTGGCAGCGGAGCAGCTGCAGCGAGCCCTTCCACAGCCTAGGCCCCGCCCGAGTGCAGGCGGGAAGACGGAGGGCAGCCGCTCTCTGAGGCAAAGGCAGGGAACCTGAGGGACCTGAGTGCACCCGCAAGGGCGGCGGCACGGGGTCTGGGAAAGGAATGGAGGCGCGATGCGGCCCCTCACCTGCTGTGAGCCCGGACTAAGTCACCCTCTTTGAGCCCCGGCTTCCTCACCTCCATCAGCGGCAGGACCGGCGTCTGGTCTCCCGTTTCTTCCTCTCCTCCAGCAGCTGCCGTTGACCTGGCCTCCTCTAGCGGCTGCCTGGCCTTCTCCAGCCCCGGGCGCCGCTGGGCACGGAGCCGCCCCCGTCCCTCAGGGCACGCTCCCCCTGCTGCAGCTCAGCAGTGAACCTGGAAAGGTCTCCGCGGATCCTAACGTTCAAGGCCGTGGTCTGGTCCAGTCTCGCCCGGCTCTGCAGCTTCGCCAGCGGCCTCTCCTCTAGCTCCAGGTCCACCAGGTTTTCTGCATCCTCTCCTGACGCCCCCGCCTTCCCTGCAGCCCCGCGGGTTCTCCCCTGGGCAGCCTGTCGGCTGCTCTCTCGCGTCTCCCTCAGGGAGGCGTCTCTTCCCTCGGCGCAGCCAGCTCCCCGCCATCTTGGGCAGCCGCGCGCCCAGACTTCCTGTTCCTCGCAGTCCTGCTCCTTCAGGAACAACTTCTGCTCCAAATCCTTAATCCTCTGCTCCTAGTCTGCTCTCACTTCGCCTGCCTGGAATTCCTAACCTTTCTTCCTGTCGTTCGTTGTGCTGCCAAGTCCAGCTGCTCCTTCAGCTTCTCAGACTCCAGGCACTTCACCTGCAATTCTGAGATCCTCGCTGACGATCTCACTGGCTTCGACCAGGCTGTTCTCCTGCAGCTTCTTGCTGGTTAGGCTCTGCTTACACAGTCTGTTGCGCTCCACCCGCTCTTTCATCTTCTCGTCCACCGCGGCATCCTGCTCCTGAGGCTGCTGAACGCGTGTCAGGAGCTCCCGGTTGTGGTCTGCCTCGAGCTGGTGGCCCCTGGCACCGGTGCTGGCTGCTGGCTCCAACTCCACGTGAGCCCTCTTGTGACCTGGCTCCGCCTGCTCTTCTCGCTCCATATGGATAAGGCAAGTCTGAGTGGATCTGCTCTGTTTATTCCTCCAGCTGCGCCGTCTGCTAATACTGCACCTGCAGGGAACCTTCGGCAGAGGTGAAAACATCTAGTCCAGACCCTCCCTCCACTCTAAGAAATGAAGTTATCCAAAGGCCTCAGAAAGAATAGGACGGTGGTGTTCTCCGCCCCACCTCGTCTTCCATGCCCCAGCTCTTCCTTTCCCTCCATCCCTCCATCTCTCCCTTCTTTCCATCCTTCCTTCCTTCGACCTTTTCCTCCTTTCTTTCTCTCTTTCTCTCCTATACTAAAGCTAACATCATCATACTGATTTTCTGTTTTTTGGTTCTTCCTTTCATCAGTCCCAGGAAAAGGGCTTCTAGGGTGCTGATTATTTTGTTTCTTAATCTGGGTGCTGGTTACATCATGAAAGTAGAGCATTATTATTTGAAACATTTCTCTGTATAAAATTCCAACCAAATATATGTAAAGGGGCTATATTTTATATCTATTGAACATCCAAGTTTGACCTACTTTTTATTTTAATTCTAAAATTCCCTCGCCATTCCTATTTCTGAAGACCTAGCTTGTGTTTCCTCAGTTCAATGACTAGATTTTTGAAAATTATCCTTCTCATACTCCCAATATTGATTTTGAGTTGGTATTGTTGATGTTATTTAAGTCCTTTATTTCCAGGTGCTTACTACCTAACACTTGAAAATCATTTTTAAACTTATATTGCAAATTAAAGAGCAAGTCCTTAAACATTGCAACTTGACTGAATATAAGAACATGGAAATCTAAATGTGCCTTAAAAAACTCCAGATGTAAGAAAAATACTATCAAAAAAGGACATTATTATGTAAATACAACAACGAAACTGCTGCACAGATAATGCAAGCAGTTCTAGTTATCTAGTAGATGAGCACATAGCAAGTACTTAAAAGCTTTCATTTTTATTCTTTTGTTCATCTTGTCCCTCTCTTCCTTCCTCTCTGTTTTCTTCCCTTTCTTTTCCTTTCCTTCCCTTCCTTCCTTTTTCTTTCCTTCTTTCCTTCCTTCCTTTTTCCCTCCCTCCCTCTCTTCCTTCCTTCCTTCCTTCTTCCCTCCCTCCCTCTCTTCCTTCCTTTCTTTCAACTGGAACCATATTCAGGTAGGTATTTTGGGCAGGGATGCTTCATAGATGGTTTGTGTACTTCCATCAGGAGGTACAAATTACCTAGTGGTCTTGTTTTTATGATGCCAGGGGTGACTGGTTATCATTGCCTAAAATTAGGATTTTACTAGCAGTTTGAAAAATGCTATTTTTCTATTTTTTCCTTTTTTAACTAGCTGCAGTATTTCCATAGAGAAAAACATCTCAATAATTTTTTGGTTATATGTGGTATACTTGTTAAGATAAATGTCTGATTCTTTTATGTCATTGACCAGATTTTAAACAGCATATTAGTTCTAGATATCCAAAAGTGATGAATGGGAATTTAAAAATATGTTTTTTGTATCTTGATAAATACATGGAATTAGACATATTATGTTTCAATACATTGCAGTGGTTATTATTGTCAATACTCAAATTTTTCCACCTTTGACCTTGTGGGAACATTTTCAAGAGAGTCTATGATGCAACTCTAGCTATCTTTGATAGCATCTTTGCTTTCACATACGGCACATACTCTGTACGTTTCCCAGATTCAACATACATCTCTTAGGAATAGGAATATTATCATAGATAACCACACTAGAAATATCAAATTTAAAATAATGATAAAATAATATTCTCTAAAATATATCCCATATTTGATGTTTGCCAATTCAGTTTTTCTAACTTGTCTTGCATAGCAATTATTTCTATGTGGCTGGGATCCACGCCACAATCATATATTGCATTTAGTTATTATATCTAAGGAATATTACATTTTAAAGATATGTATCATGAATTCAAAACAATATTTCCAATTCAAATTCAGGATTTTATGTTTGTCTGTTTCTTTTTATCTACTATATTAAATCTCACATCTTTAGAGTCTGTCTCCTACATGGAAAATTTGGTTCCCAAGAATAACCAAAAGACTTCTCATTTGCATGTACTTTTTTCTTTAGATGGCAAGTGATGTTAATTTCCTTCTTTTTGCGGTATTTATTATCACTATTTTGTATTTTGTTTTCAGATTTATCAAATCAGTTGAAAAGTTTCAAAGATAATAACCTTCACAAATTTATGCTTTTAAACATTTTTCTAACATCTGAGCTGTTTCTATCTCCTTTAGCTCAAATCTTTTTGCTGTAATTTTAAGTCAGTTACTTCTAGCTGAATAAAACTGGATGAGGTTCAAGTTGCTACGGCAGCATTTAATCAACAATCCCTTGCCCAGCCTCAGAGCAGATGTATTTTGCTCATCTGGTGGACCTGATGCCAATCTCTCTTTGCCCTCTTGTGAATTAAGGCAGTGCTTCTTAAGCCTGATGTGTATACATAACATCTAGCAACCTTGTTAAAATGCAGATTCTGACTAGTAGATCTGAGGTGCAGCCTGAGCTTTTTGTGTCACTAACAAGGTCCTAGGAGATGTTGATGCTGCTCATCCCTGGATTACAGTTTGAGTAGCAAGGGATAAGGGTTTTCTGGGCTAAGAATCTTTTCAGGTGTTTGACATTTCTGCTCTTTGTTGTCTTGTAACTTAGTTTTCTGGATGTCTGGGTAGGTAATTGAAGATGTAGCAATACCGGTATCGAGGGGCTGTTTTTCTTGGGTTTCATTTACTTCATTTTACTCATCCTCCTTATTGATGCCCTCTTCAGGCTGTCATTGGTAAAGAGGCCCTCTGCACAGCATTTGTTCCTAACCCTAGTGTCTAACTGGTGACTTCCTCTACCTTAACCATGGTTGCCAGCACTCTCTATCACTGCCCAGGAAAGCTCAGTATATCATGATTGAGGGTTGTAGTGACTTTACATCTAGCAAGGTGACAATCACCACTGTGTGCAGTAAGGATGGCATTATTGGGTTGCTTTCCAGGGCCAGTCTTTGAATTCACCTTTTCCTCATTCTCACTATGTTGGTGGTGGTGGTGATAACTTGATGTGGTTGATACCTATGATGGTTGTAATCTGCTGCATAGTTAACTGCCTTGAACTGAAACACCATCTGTAGCAACTGCTGTTGTACCTAATTCCCTTCAATATCATCAAACTACATAGTTTTTCCAGTTCCTCCACCACAAAGTTGCTTCCTAATTTACCTTCTTTTTGACTGTCTTCTGCACAAAAATAACTTTAATAGTGTTATTCATTTCATTATATAGTAAATATTACTTACAGTATATACTACTGGAAATGTAATGAATTTAAGGCTGCTGAACTGCTGCTTCCTCTGCCTTTCACTTCTGCCTCTGGTGCCAGGCTTAGTTTTCCAAAATTGGGAGGGACTCAGTGGTGGATGACAAGAGGGTCCCTTCCTCACTGCTCAGTCACTGAGATCATGTCTAAGACCTGCTGCCATGCCAGCAGCCTCCTCTTGATGGTGATGGGGACCAGGTCAGTGATGGTGATCTGCTAAGGGCTTTCTTAGACTTACTCTTCATTACCAGAATTAATCAGACTCAACCTTAGTTTCTTATCTGCAAAAATAGAATCATCACACCTACTTCACAGAAGAAGTAAAGAAAACACATGCAAAGCATAGAACATAAAGCAGACACACAAATACTTGCTAAACATAGTTTTTGAAAATGTTTACTGCAAATTTTTATGAATTCAGACAAGTTTGGCACTTTTGAAAAGTTGCTTAATACCTAGTGATCATTTTCCTTATCTATAAAATAGTCAAAAAAAAAAAAAAAACAAGAAACCAGTTCCTGCTTTGTTAAGGTTGGTATTAGCACTATCCCTTAGTAATCAGGTTCCCTAGGCATGTGAATATAAGTTAATATAAACAAAGAAGGTTATAACTTGCATTCTTGGGATATCTTATATTTCCCTAAGTACCTAAGGATTACAAGGGGAAAAAGACATCATAATGCCTTTTTCAAGTTCAACAAATCCATTTCAAATGGAAACATTATATAAATACATACATATATATAATTTTTAAGAAATATCCTTCTCCAATGCAGTATTTCACAATCTTGTTCTAAATTCAGTTGCCTCTCATATCATAAAGATTCATATGTCAAGAGAGATGGTTAGGGAACATTATTAGCTGAGACACAGAGAGTGCCAATTTTACCCCATGATTTGGAAGTGTTTGTTCTTGAAAGTGCCCTTCTTTCTTCTCATTTTTAGCTCTGGGTCCCTTGTGATACTTGACACCCTCCACGTGCACATAGAAGAACATCTTTTCTAATGAAAGTGGGACAAAGAAGAGAAAGATAAATGTAAGCGAAAGGAAGTTTATATGTGAGTGTTGAGAAATTTGTCAGAGCTTTTGTATTTATTCTTTTCTATGTTCTCTAATGACCTTGGAATTTAAAATCATCTGTGGTGAATGAGGTGCCAGTAGATTCCAGAACGCTTTTAGGAAAATATACATTCCCTTTTGTATCTACAGAGAAAGGCTGCATAAAGGATTTGTGGCATTAAGCATACTGGAGCTTGCTTATAATAATTGCAGAAGCAGTTGCTGTAAAAGCAGCTGATGAATGAAAATACCTTCAATGATAAGGTCTAAGTGTCCCCTGTAGTAAAGGTTACTCTGTAGTGATAGGCTGTGGGAAAGTTCCAGTGTTTGTGATAAAGGTGAATTGAAAAGTTTAAAATAAATCATCAATGTGTAGAGCAACTACTTAAAAAAAAAAAAAAGCTCACACCTAGGTAGTACTCAATGATAGAGGTGGTTTCAAAAGTGATTAAAAGAGTGTTCTGTCAAAGGTGCCCATGGCTACGTGATCTGTATGAGGGGACTTGTTCATGTTGCTAAGCTCATGTTCCTGCCATCAGAGAAAATATGCCTGAAAAAAGACATTTCTAAAAGTGATCATAGAAAAATACATTTTTCTTCCTTCAGAGGTATCTTTGAGGTGCTCCTTTTTGATAATGAATGATGCTGCTTTTAGTAAAAGTACCCCCTGTGCTCTTCCAAGCTAATACTAGTTGAGCAGATGCACTGGATCTCATTCTTGCCCTGTTAAGTTCACAAGGGCTGCTGAAAATCCTTAGGCCAGTTGTACACTGAGTACCTTAGATTACAGGGTAGTTTCTGCCTCCGTTTGATAACCTTTCCAAATTCAACTTGCTGTTGTTGTTGTATGTAATTCTGCCAAGGTTATTGTGCTGTTGGTCTTCCCATTAGTGACATGGATAAATTTTCTGTTACCTCTTTCAGCTTAATTGTATTTGATCTCCTCTGAATTATAATAGAAAGACTCATTCTTATCCAAGATCTGGCAATATCTTCTAGTTTTGTTGGGGGTTGGGGAAGAGTGTGGGAGAATTGGAAGGAATTTTGGGAAAAGAATACTCTCCCTTTCGTTTGCATTGTTGCATTAGCCTTTTAACTGATCTCCATGGTTTCAGCAACCTCTTCTTTCCATTCTGTCCATCAAAGTATCTTTGCAGTACATATATTTGACTATGGTAGTCCCCAGCTAAACAAACAAATGAACAAACAAATACACCATGTTTTAATGGTTCTGTATTGCTAATGAATGGAGTCTATAACATTCAGAATCCTTGGTCTGTTGGTTTTATCTTTTTTCTTACTACTGATTTGTAAACTCCTCTTTTTGGCAACATACAACTTACAACTGTTTTTCCCCAAACACATTATATACTTCATTTTTTCCATGTAATTGTTTAGTATGCCCCAACTTGTAGAAATACCTCTTCATATCTTCACCACACACACACACACACCTCACAGATTAGCAAACCGTGGCTCTGTCCTTGAACCAGTCAGGCAAATTAATCTTTCTGTCACATAAAGTTGTATTTATTAAACTATTTTATTGCAATTGGTGCTATACTCAGTACATATTTTTACTTCCTTCTGTCCATTTGATTATGTACTTTTTGAGGGCAGAGTCTGTGTCTTAGTAATGACTAAGGATTTCAAAAACATAAGAATTATTTTCTTTGAAGGATTAGGGAAAAATGTGGCCAGTCTGTTCCTTTTTAGTAAAAGTACAATCAGGCAAGTTCTTTTCTGCCTTTCCACAAGCATTCAGTTGACTTCTACGATTATAGTTACTAATAGGAAAATGGTTCTCTTTTCTTTGGCAAACTCCTTTACAATTCAGTATTCATTTTACCTTTCTGAAGTATTTACTTCTATATAGTGTGTCAATCAAATATTTTTATTTTGAAAATTATTTTTCAGACAGTCAATAGTACCGGAGATGTTTCTTTTCATTTCTCTCATTTCTGCATGATAAAAAACAGAATAAAAATAATTCACAGATAATTGAAGAAAAATTAAATACTTTAACAAAATTATCACATGGACAGCTACTAAGTGTGTCAGGTGAGTTAGAGACCCTGTACTTCATTGTTCTGGACAGTTTACTTTTACAGGCATCACTGAGAAGTCATTTGTGCATTTTGAATCTTTTGTTTTAATTGTGCATTTTGAATCTTTTAGAAATTGCTTGATAAAATAACATACAAATGGAAAGAATAAAGTCCTGGACAAAGTTCAAGTAACTAACTAGAGAGTCAAACCTTATATTCTCCAAACACTCATTATTCCCAAACTTGAAAATAAATCAGTAAACCAAGATGATGCATGAATGAAAAAGAACAATACTGGGACTGCCATCAAAATTTTCTTTGTAAAAGAAAAAGAAGAAGAAGAAAAAGCTTAACAGCCATGTGTAGTAGAACTGACAACATTAGAATTTCCTTCTTTTGTCACTTCTAAGTATATTTATTATAGTTTGGTTTGGCTCCAGTCCTCCCCTTGTTTTTACTTTGAATTAGGTCCAGGCTTTTTAGCTCCAGGGAAACTAGTTGTGGTATTGAAATTGCACTTTCCTTTAAACAGTGCTAATTGCAGTCACAATCACTAGTTCATGCCCATGGAAATTAATGATGGAAAAGACCTGTTAGATCATCTCTTCCATTGGATACTGACAATACAGGATTATTTTTTACATTATGTCCTAGAGTATTCTGCCTGGTTAATTTTAAGAGACTGAAATAATGGGGCTTTCACCATTTCCCTTGGGAGAGACGTGTAGCCTAATGAACTTAAGACATCGATCTGAAGATCAACCTAGATTTTCTTTTTACTTCATTTCATGCCATTACTTCTAGTTATACACCCTTGGGTCACCCTAAACAATCCCTTTCCCTTCTCCATTCAGTACAACAAATTTCCTGGCTACCATCCTACAAGGAATTCCACAGATGGTTTTATTTGCATTTATGGAGGAGGATATGGTCTTGGTTAATGGGGACGCAAAATGCAGCTATTCATTATTTCATGAATCATTCTTCTACAAAAGGAGGCGAGGCTTAAAAAAACAAACAAACAAAAAGAGAAGAATGTGACTGCTTGTGTTATATCCGTATATTTTATTTATCAGTTTTAAATGTATATTAAAAGTAAAATTCTGTCAGAATATTTTCCATGACCTTTAAATATTCAGTTCTATTCAGATTATCAACTTCTTGAAATCTTGGTAGTGAAGTCAATTTTTCTCCCCCATCATAATGTTAACTTGTTCTGTAACTGTGAACATACTATTTAAATTTATTTATTTAAAATATACTAGAACATGGTTTTTTAATAAGTATTTGATTTCTCACTGTGTTTTTAAATGGAGTACATCTGATTTTGTATTATAAAGTGATAAAGTAGTCAATAATGTACTATATCACTTAAAGTTATGATTGAAGAGAAAATACTTGGTCTCTATGTATATATGATAGATAATGAAAAGAAAGCATTATTACTATAAATGACATATAATAAAAGGAAAATACTGTTACTGTTATTACAGATTGATTAGCAGAGTTGATAGATTTCTGGAGTTTGGATAATAGCATATATTAAATCTTATAACAAATTATCCTTACATGCCTTTTATATGGCATTGATTCTAAATGAAAGAGTTATGAGCTAGTTATACACTATGCACATCGTCATAGGCAATAAGAATAATAATCATCATTATGTTTGCAACATCAACTTATTTAAAACAATATAGACCATGAAAGTAAGTTACTCACCCATGTTAAGTAAAGTAAATGGTCCTACTCACCAAAATGAGGCAATAGAAGCAATTTATTATAATCAGACCGCTCACAGGAATTCAGCTTACAGAGTTTCAATATGTTTCAATGATAGATCAAAATTTTAAGGAAATTTTATGTGACAATGAGTGTGTATATGTCCATGTATGACTGAAAAATTGTACTGAACACTGGAATTTGACACAACACTGTAAAATGATTATGAATCAATAAAAATGTAAAAAAAAAACATTAATTGCCCCAATAATCAGTAAATGTTAGGAATTTATACTTAAAATTCTACTAATACAATGCAGTTATCTTGTTTATAAGGAAAAAAAAAAAGGAAAAAAAAATTTTAAGGAAATTTTAAAAGATTCATATGTAATTCCTATTCTCAAATTATGTATGCAAGGAAAAATGCAAGGGAAAAATTCAAGGGTAATTAACCTAAGTAAAGTTCTAAATCTGCAGATAAACACTTTTCTTGTATCTTCTTATTTTCAAATTCAGTGAGATGTCATTCTGACTCTTTAAGACTAGACCTAGTCATTTAATTTACTCAGAGATAAGACAGTCTATTTCTTTTTAATGTCTATCCATATTGTGTTTCCTTGTTCAACACAGAGTCTTCTGCTTCACATGTATTTTTATACAATTTAATGATTTTAGATGGCAGTCAAATTAGACATCTTTACTGGATTGGTAAAACAAATTTTAAAATAAGCTATTACATAAGGAGTTAAGAATTCCCACACTCTCCTAGTTTCAAATTTTGGTGGGGGAAAGTCTGCATTTTTCATGATTGGTTTTAACAGAATTTCAGTTTTGCTTTTGTTACTTTGAAAATAAGTCTATGTATCTTACTTAAAATATGTCAAGACATTTTTTACTAAAATCTGTAGTATATATTTAGAGATGCATGAATTTATCTCACATAGTTAAAAGGTAAAAAAACCCTACATCCACTCTTACTGATAAGAGGGAGAAATAAAAGCACTCCCTTTTGTATGCAGTGTTTCTTTTTTATGATGTAGGGACTCAAGTGCTTAATTTGATGTATTCAGGAACTCACTGGGCATTGAAAAATTTGTCTTTATAATATCACTGATAAGTTTGGATAGTAACTTTCATGCCCCTTTTAATAGAAAGTGAATCATATAGAAGATTATTTAGAACAGAAAGACAAGAAAAGGATGGGAAGGCGTTGGCAATTGGTTGGACAAAGAAGCAGAGGAAGGAGGAAGTGTGACTAGTGATGTGTCCTTTCAGAAGTAGACAAGAGACATAGTATGGAAATGCAAACTTACTTGACAAAGTCACTGAGCCACTAAGGTTTATATTTTTTTTTCTCTACTCAAAAAATAAACTAGTTATTCAGTATAAATATATAAACCATTTTAGTTATTTATTCTCTCAAAAAGCTTCATTAAGTTGTCCTCTCTGTTCCAAATTAAGTTTATAAAACTTTTAAGATTTAAGCGTATTTTTCTAAGGATCTGCTCCCTCCTGGGATGGAATGTTCTAGTCTCAGACCTGTGGTGGTAAATGACGGCTAGGATTCTCCATCACCCAGCCACTTGCCACGTTGATAGAGTCCAGCTTAAGATGTCTCCCAGAGTCGCTGCTTTTATTGTCCCAACCTTATTTAAATCATTTGCTCTTCTATTCCTAATTTTAAGAAATTACAAAATATAATTTCCAGCTAAAGACAACTAAGAAAATAATTGTGTAGATAAAGTACTTTATATAATTCCAAAATTATAAAATTACCAGGAATATTATTAATGCTCTTGTAATAAACAAAACTCTTCTCTCAAGGAGTAGTTTTTGTGTTTGGTACTCAGAGGTCATGGTAGTGAGTGTGCTAAATAAATAAGCAGAAGATAGCCTGAAAATATAGTTGAATGATTCTTGACATGGCGAGGCAGTACTATACCTTTAAGACCCAAAGGATATGAATCACAATTTTAGCATATATTACACGTATTTTATATCAGCTATTGGTGTTTCCTGAGGAAACTAAGGATAACCGTAGAATACAAGCTTAAACTCTCCTGCAGTCCATTCAGGGGAAAAAAATTAACATGGTTTGTTGAATGCTCTTGAAACTATTTATCTAGCTCTATTGCTGCACAAATACTGACTCCTGTTTGTAGGCACTGTAAGACACAAGACAAGAAGCAAGGTCTTCAGAGACTCATTAGGACCATTAGAAAAATGCTTCTAGCAGCTCCTATCAAAACAGCAGAAATAAATAAACTTTGTTCCTGAGACATGGATTCACCCTGTTTCTGCAACCCCATTTCTGGATGATGTATTACAGTCATTATAGTCACCTCTGTAGGACACTGTGTACACGGAGTGTAAGAGCCTCACCTCGCAGTTCGGGGTATTTCCTGATATATGAACCATTTGTCCTTGTCAGATTGTCCAAGGTGAAAGAATAAAGTTTAAATATGAGCCACTTCTAGGCAACACAACTATAGGAAAAGAAAATATTTTGTCTTACTTTCTCTTGCCATGAAGCTAAAAAAAAAAAAATACTCCAAGAGAAAATGGAGTAAATGATAAAATGCCTGAACAAGAAATGTTACTTGCTCCCTTTTCTAAATTGCTGTTTAATGGAGATAATCCTATAAAATCAAAATGCCAAACTCTCCTGTTTGCTGGAAGTTGTGCTTAATAATAAAGAAAAGTGTTCTAGAGATTTATAGTGGAAACAACTAAGACATTCTGAGTCAATGGTAGAAAAAGCTGAAGGAGTGTGACATTAATTTCTTCATTCAATGTAATACTACCTGTATGACTTAAGTAAGTTTATGAATATTTACAAATGAGTGGATATTGGACATTTTTCGTTGAGGAACTCCAGGAAATTCTAGCAGAACTGAATTTGGTATTTTGGAATACATTTACTACTTAATATGTAAAATAAAAAAATATGTTTACATTTTAAAAAGTAAGTACTAAATTTTTACTGTAGGTTTTTTATTCAATCTTCTAGTTGACTGAGGGATAATGTTACTTCATCAGCTCGGATTTTTCTGTTCCAGAATAGGAACCCTGAAGTTAGGTCTAGAGGTGTTATTACTAGATTTTTTTTTATTCTCACTAATCCTTTTTCCTTTGTTTTGCATAACTTGTTGGAATAAATATTAATGTAATGCATTTTTCCCCTAGATGGTCATTAATTTTGTGCATCATCAAAAAAGTAGTGGTTTAAGTCATTGACCAGCAAGGAAACCAAAAGTATACTAAGTAATTTGATGAAAGGCATCTGGAAAGGGATTTAAGTACTAATATGCCTGGAAATGCTAGAAGTGCAAACAGTGGATATTGAGGCAAACCAGAAACCACCTTGAGGGGTGGAAGGACAAGGGGAGGAGACAAGGTGGCCTGAGCTCAGGATCTGTGGCTGCTCAGCAGAAGCACAGGGTATCTGCTGGGGGGAGCAGGGACTGTAAGAAAGAGAAAGAGCCACTGCTCAAGATGCCACTAACACAGAGGGAGGAAGGGGCAGAAATGGTCTGCTTTCTTCCCAACCTCTGTGCACTCTCATCTCTTGCCAGTGCTTCTCAGTGGCAAAAGCTTGGTCCATTGACAAGGAGGATGGGAAAACCTAGTTTGCAGGAGTCAGCACCCAGTGAGGCAGGAGGAAGGAAGAGAAGTAGGTCTGAGAGCAAACAGAAGAATGCCTAGCACAGTAGCAAACTCTGAAACTCTTGATTATGTGGTAGATTTTTTTTTTAATTGAAGTATAGTTGATTTAGAATATTACATTAGTTTCAGGTGTACAAGCATAGTGATTCAGTATTTTTACAGATTATACTCCATTAAAAGTTATGATAAGAAAATAGCTATAATTCTCTGTACTATACAATATATCCATGTTGTTCATTGTGGCAGATTAATTTAACAGCCAGCAGGAGGAATTTACATTTCCAGAAAATTATCTAAACCAAAGTAGACAATAATTATACCATTTGATTGAATTCTGATTTTGAAGCAAAAATATCTTACTACAGTGAAAAAAACAAGTGTATCAAAAAAGAGACTTAAAATAGGCTTTGCCATCAACTTGATCAATGTTAATAAAACACATGGTACAAACGTGCACACTGACATACACATATGCACACACCCAGTCACACACAAAAATAACTAAGAATATTAGTTATTCTAATTTTTCACTTATTTAGCAGCCCTTAAAATGATTCTAAACAGCTAATCCCATAGCTTTTGCCACACATACTTACTTAGTTACAGAAACTAACCTTTCATAAGTGTAGACTTGAAAAATAAGTCAGAATGGCTTAATTCCAATCAATTAAGCATTATCATTTACTTCACATAATCCCTATGTCTATATAATCGTAATTGATTCTCTTGTTTTCCTCAAAATATTTTCAGATTATCATGTAGTCTACTTTCAGTGTAACTTTATTTCACCAGTACTAAAAGAAGAAACAGCAACTGAACTAAGCATGTATATATGTATGTACACACATATATATAAATGGAATTGGAAATTAAAATAAAATTGAATGCAGGTATAAAATAGAAAAAAATATATTAAGGCCATTGGTCTACACAGTATCATTTTCTCATAGATATTCCATACATATAAAGTAATTATTAAATAAAATAATAATTAATTTTCATGTTCTTATTATTTAAACAAAAGTTGGTATGAGGCAGATAACTTAATATTCCACATACAAATGTCTTCTCAGAATTACACATCGCAAATATTTTGCATCTCATATCTATTAATCAATAAGTGTTATGCTACTTATTTGGTATTTTCCCAGACTTTCAGGAAGCTCTGAGCTATATTTGAGATTTATTTGTAGTAAATAGGTGTAGCTTATCTGTAGATACAATCCCAGCAGTCTCCTCTACATGTTGTATCTTTAATCCTTGTTTTAATGTGCTTTGGTGTATATTTTACTATAAGTATTTAAATCCCTTTTAGATAACAGAATAGAAAGAAAAAAATATGTTTATAAAAGGCATATAAGCAATGTCTCTAAGACTTTGGGCATTTCATAGGAAGCACTCGTAATATCAGTCCTTTAACAACTCCCTTTTCAGCACCTCTCACTTCATATTGTATGCTTCATCCATTGCTGTAATTATTTTATACCTCAGTACAATAACAATGATATTCTGTCCTTCTCTCTTAATATAAAATGAAGAAGACAGTAAATTTATACTAATTTTTTAAAATATATAAATTAAAATCATAAAGAACAGAAGTACACTCATACTCAGGTTAGTAACAATAACAATAATAATAGCACTTGTATAGTTGCTTTCTTAATACAAATTGCAGTGCTTCTCTTCTCTTCACACTAAAGACTACAATGGCATAAATTAAGTAAAGGGGGTGTTTTAGCATCAAACTTGTCAAAAACATTGACATGTTTTAATTTGTTGCTATTATTGTCAAATCAGATTTGAATCCTTGTCTAGCAATATCTTCTCCAAGGTGTATAACCACAACCTAATCTGTAACCCACCTCCTCTTTCAAATGCCTTTAAACTAAATTCTCTGAAATAGTTCTATAAGTTGACAAAGGTCATCACTTGAATTTACTTTGAGAGTAAATATAAGTATTTGGATGAAGAAGAACCGGACATAATCTGTCCAATCAAGCTAGCTGTGATTCCAATAGCACAACAGGAGGCTATTGGAAATGCCCCCACCCCATCCCTGCGCAGAATAATTAAGCTGAGATTGGTTTGAATTCTTTTATAATTATCCCTCTCACCATGCAGTTGGGCTTGAGAAGTTAATTACAACCATTTTCATGCCTATAATGCAGAAATGATCTCTCTGTTACGTACAGATTTGACAAGTCTTTAGAAGGATGTTAGATGATGGCTCCTTGCTATATATATCCCTCCCCTTGACAGTAGCTGAATGTCTATGAGGCATTTTTTTGATGTTTTAGAAAGTGTTTCAGTAATTTCTACATAAGGACAAGAGGAGAAATAGATGAAATTATTCAAAGAATAGAGATCACAATAAAGATGTTTACTATAAGGCTGGAAGTCTTTGCAAATCATAGTGTTATTATTGAATGTATAGGAATTTACTGTTTTGAAATAGCTATATTTGGTTTATTTCAAAATGCAAAAAAAATTACTTTGACAACTTTTTCTCCCTGTAAAGTTGAACTAAAATTTACTGCAAGAAAATATAGTTTCATAAATGAACACAAATTCCCTAATATCCTCTGAAATTTCTATTGCAAAAATATAGATGAAAATGATTGAACAGCACATATAATTATAAAGCTGTATTGTTTTCAGGACATAAAAATTATTTTGAAGTATTTTTCCTTAAAATAACAACCACATTATAATGTGCTAGCCTGACATGTCTGAGCAACGTTTTTAGATTTTGGCAATGATTTTTATTTGGCATACTATATTAATGCAAGAAGTTGTACAACTTATATAGATTAGAAATCAAGTAGAACAGATTACACTTAAAATATAGTTCACCAATTAATGTAGTTTTACAGACAATATTACTGCAATAAAATGATCCATTTTTGAAGGCTCTCTTCCAAGCCTCTACAACTTGTATTTCCATTATCATTACCTGAAGACTAAAGACTGAAAGTGTAATTAGTGTCTTCCCAGAGTCCTTATTTTGTTCAACTATCTTCCTTTTGAACTGTGGAAAATCTACTTAATTTATAGCTTTGTAACTCTATCAAAATTCTCTTTAAGTATAAGTGATATGTTACCATTCTGCTAGAAGCGTGTTCCTAGAAGGAAAAACTCGACCAATCTAGAAGTGTCCAGGAAAGAAAATTTCACCATTTGAGGTTTTAACCATGGATATTATGGTTACTTTGAAGTGCTCATGATGTCAATTCAATTTTGTCATAAATGAGTATAACGAGGTGGATAATCAACATTCAAAAGTTAACATTCAGATATTTTGAGGATTGTATTTAAGCCACATTTTAACCCCATTCTTTGTTCAAAATCGACTCACTAATCATTTTTCTTAATAACTGAATGATATCTAAGAGTCACAAAGACCTATCAAGTGAGCCAGATTTCCGACAAAATTGTGATGATCGGGTGTAAAATACCTGGGCAATGAACTGATTTATATGTACGTGTAATTTAAGAGCATCGGTAGGCTGAATCTGGAAAGCCAAAGATTTACAGGAAAGGGAATTGTTGTATAGTAATAGAAACAGTCGTGGTGGTGGTAACTCTGTGGTAATAGTAGTAGTTCAAAAGAGGAACATGAAAAACATACGCAGTCACTGTTCCAAAGCATTTCAGAGAGAGCCGGGCATATGTTACCAAGTCTCTCTGCCTTATGAGCATGAATTAGGTGTTAAAAGACCCAGTTCTGCCCCCCAAAGGTAGATACTCCCCTCTCTGTTCTGCTTTCTGAGCTCCTTCTTGGTCCCACCCTCTGAGTCATTGCTGCCCTGAAGCAGTTTCTTACTTTGAGAGCATTTTTCCAGCTAGAGAAGTTGAAAGGAGAAATAGTTTCCCTTTCCAATCAAGCAAGTCCTTAAGTAGCAATATTTCCTCTAAATTTTCCTCTTCATTTCTTAAATTTTCCTTGAAACTGGACAGTTTCCTCTTCAATACATTTCTCTCCTCAAAAATTTATCATACACAGTTAAATGAGGCATTCGTCACTTTTTACCTTCTGCCTAGAAATCTTCATAGCCAAGTCTACAAGTTCATTAGTTGTATTTTTGAATTGCCCTCATTACCATAGGCAATAGTGTTGCCAAATATCCTGCTACTTTATAATGTGTCACTTTTCCCCAGTGTTCAATATTTTTCTCACTGCTTTGTAAGCTTCCAATGAGAGTGTCTTTGCTGTTCCGAGGACTTTTCTACCTTGCAGTCTAAAACAAATACCAAATATTTTAGGTTTGGTACTACTTTTTTAAATGTAGCAATAGATAGCTGAAACACTACTTTATCCTATGGCTTTCATTCACATGCTGTGTTCTTATGCACACAGCCTATAGAAAAATAAGAAGTATATGTAGTTTTTTGTTGAAAGATTGCCTTTTGCCTTAAATTCTCCAACCAGTAATTTAATTTTAGCTAGAGACTCTTCAGCCTCTGGCTAGTACTGACTTCTGAATGCTTTCTATTACTTTCAGAAGCAATCTTAATTTTCTTCTTCAAAATGTTCCCAAAACATGCATTACAGGTGAGGGTAAAAGAGATACAAGGGGAAAATTTTGGAACTATGAACATTTTATCTATCAACTTCCATATGAATATTCCCATTCGATTTGACTATAGCTTAGATAATTGTTATTTGGAAATGTTTTGTTTAATTGCTTATTCAAATTAGGATTCTTTTTTTTTTGAAGTATAGTCAGTTACAATGTGTGTTTCCAGTGTACATCATAATGTCCCAGTCATATGTATATATACATATATTCATTTTCATAGTCTTTTCCATTAAAGGTTATTACAAGATTCCTGTGCTATACAGGAGAAATATGGGTCTTTTAATGTATATTTATATATATTGGTTAACATTTGCAGATCTCAAACTCCCAAATTTATCCCTTCTCACCCCCATTAACCATAAGACTATTTACTACGTCTGTGAGTCTGTTTCTGTTTTGTAGATGAGTTCATTAGTGTCCTCTTTTTCCTTTTTCCTTTTTTTTTTTTTTTTTAGATTCCACATATGAGTGATATTGTATGGTATTTTTCATTCTCTTTCTGGCTTACTTCACTTAGGATGACGACCTCCAGGTCCATCCATGTTGCTGTAAATGGCATTATTTTATTCTTTTTTATCGCCGAGTAGTATTTTAATATGTTGAGCCTGTTCTACATTAAAGTACTAGATGAGACATAAGATTTTGACCATTACTCAAGAGTTTTCCCCATTAACACATAAAACTCTAAGGATCCATGTCTAAATACAGATTTCCACTTTCCCTCAATTCCTGAAACTATTCTGTGATCCAATTAATCCATGAAATATTTTATCCTAGCCTAATAACACCATCATGCATTAATTTCTTCCTTGTTGTGATTAGCTATCACAACTGATAATTTCAAACATAATCCTTTCAATCCTCTGATCCTCCTCGTCTCTTTCCATATTTGCAATGGGATTTGAAGAAACTCAAAAATTATAACACTGTAAGTTATTTGTTTTTAGGACTTCTGAAATATTTAATACATTACAGTAAGTGAGATATGTCTTAATGTTTTCTCTTCCCTTACAGTCTTCTGATTTTTCCACAACTTTTAATTTTAAACTGAATAGGTTTTAATCCAAACTTAATTTGAGACCCACACCAGTATTTCCAGTGGTTAGCTAAAGACCTGTATTTTTAATGCTATGTTAAGTTCCATATATAAAAGGGGGAATGAAAATCTTTCCTCAGTGATAGGTAGCTTTCATATTACAGCATCTGCAAAGTAGCGCTATTACAATCATTCATTTATACACTTGGAATCCTCTTTGAACTTAAAATTTAACTTCTTCTAATATTGACTTCACAACAATTTTAAGACTTGCCAAGCCCTTCAAATAGCATTTCTTAGTTTTCATTCAATGATAAATAATTATTACAATGACCATTATCATTATTATTAAATCAACAAAAGCTCATGATAAAAAAATAGAGCATAGAAAAACATAATACACATAAAGATATAAATCTCAATTCCTTCAACCTGCTCTGCAGTAATAATTGTTGATGACACTTGCTGGTATATCCTTTCATAATATTTATATATATATATATATATATATATATGAATATATACTTATATTTTTATATTTCTAAAAGTAGGAGAGTACTATAATAACATTCTACAACTTGCTCTTTTCACTTAACTTATGGTTTTCATAATTTATTTTCAGTGCATTTCCAAAAATTGTTATGACATAATTTAGCCACTAATTGATGAATATCTCAAATATGAATATTTGAAGTGTTTATTATAAACTGTGATCAACCAAGATCACCATAAAGACATTTCTGTGAACATATGTAATTTCCTATATTAAAAGCCTAGAAGGAAAATTGCTGGTATGTATATATATATATATATTTAAAAGTAATCTAATAGGGTAAGAAAAATGGAGCCTTGGTTTAATTTGCATCTTTATATAGGAAGTTGAGAATCTTTCTTTATGGTTGTTATCCATGATTATTTCTTTTGCAAATGAACCATATGTTCATGTCTTCAGTTCGTATTTTTCAATTATACTTTAGGCTGTTTCTTATTGATTTAAAAACTTCACTTAATAGGAAGTTAGCCCTTAATTATAAGAGCTTTTTGCTATATGTAATAAGAATATTGTATTATTTTAACTTTATTTATGGTCTTTTATAAAACTATTTCCCCCTCCATAACTTCTTCATTTAATGATAATTATAAAGCACCTCTTTATTACTTTCTTTGGCTTTTGCTCAGAGCTATCATGGTTATTTTTAATGTTTAAATCTTGATTAAATCTAAATATGTTTTAATATAAGGAGTAAGGCAAAAAATACATTTTTTGACAAAATTAATAGATATACCAACACCATTTATTGATTAACCTATTACTGCGCTAATTTAAAAAACTTCCTCATGAACTAAGTTTCTCTATGGACATATTCTATATTTTTCGATCACCCTATCTAAACTTACTGTATACTGCATTACTTATTATTGCTTAGATAATTTTAATATTTCCCATATTTTACTATGTTTTTGAAATTTTCTGTTTATATGGTTAAGCTTAAGTTTTAAAGTGAAAATTCATAAGCTTTTTCAATGTCCTCTCATACCATTGCTCCCTCCCAAAACTACTGGTATTTTGATTCCAGTTGCATTAAATCCATAGATTAAATTGAATTATAGCTCAGATAACATATTTAAATTATGAGGACTTCCTTTCCAGAACAACATATGGCTTTCTACATATTTGAATCATTCTTTCATGAAATAAAATATCTATATATCTGTCTCCTCTTATTCTGTAGGAAAACTGAGTATTTTCCCACAGTTACTTTCTTTGACTCACTTAAATGCGTATATTCTTTCTTCTTCCTTTTCATCCTTTAAACACATACAGAATTGTATACATTTTTATATTTTGCCATATTAGTTATTCATTTGAGTTATTCATAAGCGTGTTTTATATTGAATCTCATTCTCATATTCCTTAAGTGAAATATTTGCACTAGAGCTCTGTCTAGTGTATTTTTGTAGCCGCTATAGCATATTTACTCAAAGTAGGGTTCTTCAATATTTAATGCTGAATGAATTGAGATAATTATACTTTAAAAACTCAGATAGGGTTATTGCAATATCTAACTTATTACCTTTTGTCTGCATTCTTTAACTTTCCACAAATGAACTACTCCTTTTCAAAGGGAAAGGCTGATGCCCACACAGTTAACAGAATAATTCTGGTTCCTCAAGCATCTTCTGTATGGCAACCTTGTCTTTTCCCTATTTCTTGCCTCCCTCCCTTTTCTTCATGTTAGTCTGACTGAATATATAATTCCTGTGCAAAACACAGACAATTGGTCTCTATCCTCATCCCTGTTCTGAGCCAACATTTACTTACTTTTTCTATACTCACTTTGTAATCCAAAATAATACTTTCCAATGGCATTTTACCATCTGCATCACTACTTCTCTATAAAGTTAGAACCAACACAAAGTCCCTGAATTTTCTAACCTTTTCTTCATTTGTTTAAGCTTGATTCTATACGAATCAATACTTATTGATTCTTATAATGCTTTGTTAGTTAAAATAGTTCAATTAAGCTATAATACATCATAATATTTCAGTGTATAGTGTACTCGTTGATGTCCTGAGATTAATATCAACATCATTTGTTTTCAGTGTTTTTTTCTTTTTAATAATAATAAAGCATATATGCTCAAATTTCATTCCAAATTAAAATCTTAAAAGTATTCCAATAATTTTAGGGTGAAATTATTTTTTTCTTTCTACATATTTGATCATTTCAGTTTTTTATCTTCTTTATTGTCAAAGTTATAAAATGTTTCTTAATTTCACTTGCTAGCTTGGACATCTAAGCATCATCCATTCTGGATTCCCTTTTGTTTTGCCCTGCCTGATATTGGCTAAAAAAAAAACAAATATTCTGGACCTTGGTACCAAGGTCAACTACAAGGGCATGCAACTTCTGCTCAGAAAGACCACATGTTTGATCTAATGTTCAGCTGGTACTGTCTTGAAAATCTAAATTTTTAGCAAGAGACCCTGATGTTTTATTTGAAAGGCTTAATACCACAGTTTTCATTAGATCTATACCTATCTGGTTGAATTCCTCTAGTTATTCTCTGAACTAAGTGATTCTTATTCTATCTTATTACAATTACTTATTCCATCTGTGAAAGAGGGCATTATGTCAGAACCCTATTCTTTCTCATTGCACTGTCTCCCTGCAAACAAATGTCTATGCCTCTCATCATCCCAATGTAAAATACTAATTGACAGTTAACTGGCATAGGATATCAAACAAGCATTCTATAGTCCTTTTTCTTCCTTGGTGGTTGTTAAAACTCACAAATATTCAAACACATTTTAGTTGCTCTGTAGTTACACTTACATTAGCTACATTATTTTTAAAATCTTATAATTTCTCTATGCCAGTAAGTGTTACTGAGTCTCTGATGTAACCTAATTAACCTACCATTTGATCCTTAAGATTTGCTGTCAATCTACATACAGTTAGAAGTTCTTGGACACAATGTAATATTTGATTATATCAATTTACTATATATTAATTTACCTAATTAATCATTTTGGCTTAAAAGTCATTTTATTAGAAACTCTGGTTGCTCCCTTAGAACCATCTAAATTAATGTAATGCTGAAATATTTCATGAATGCAAATTAAGTATGAAGATAAATGACTGCATAGCCCTTCAAATTTATTTGTTCTTTCGGAGAAATATTTGCTTTTTCTCACAAATTTATGTAGCAAAGTAACCTAAAAATAATTAGAAATATACTCTGAGTGTCCGCTATCTAGGGTATCAGCAAACCCTTAAAATAAGAAAAGAAATATGTTGCAATGAGATCTCAAAATTGTAAGTTACATAGTAACTAATCTTTGAATTACTTGGTAATATCAAGTATAATTATCAAGTAATTTGTAGGAACATATAATTCCCTTGTAATTATAGAGCTATTACAGATGCCCTACAAAATAGGATGCTAATACAGCCTTACTAATCTAGAATCATTGCCTTCTTTTAACATTCACTGACTGCGGTACTCATGAATGAAACATCTGACTTCTAAGTGAAAAGCTCCAGATGCATTATGTACAATAGCCATTCTTTCAATTAAAAGTATGATTTATTCTCGTCATATGTAAAAAGAGAGCCCTCCCACCATTGACTATAAAAACATTCTAAATTGCTATTCTCTGTGTGTAATTATTATATGAAAAATGCCATAAATATACAAAAATGGCTTACAATCTTATATTTAGTTACCTTTCTCAAACAAACTCTGCTTTGTGTACGCTCAGAATTCTCTTTTATCAAAGACTATTTGGAACTAGTGATCCAGTATATTTTGGCAGAAATCTGAAAATGAATATATTTTCAGTAACTGCTTTCAATAAGAATGACAATACTGTAAAATGAAGTAGAACTGTAAATTACAGCATTTGGGGAGAAAAAGTAGACATAAGTTTTCTATTTGTAGGATTTGTTTTTGTGTGTATGCTATCTTTGCACTGAAGTCAAAGCCTATCAGTCCCTGGCATTATGTGGAGGACCCATCTCTAACCCCCTCACTTCATGTGGCCTTATGTCTCCTTCTTCATTTCCATGTCTGGGCAATAAAACTAAATAATAGTGATTACTGAGGCTGGAAGCCACCAGAACCGCCCCGAATGACTGTGATATCAGCTCATGTTCTCGTTGCTCTGATTCTCAGCTTTCTCTCCTTTGGCCAATAGGAGTTGTACTTATTTTTCTATGAGCTCAGCTATGTATTTCAGAGGTGATTCAGGTCACTGACTCAGCCACAATACGGAAATAGAAGCCTGTATTATTTACCCTCTACATTTTAACAGAATGTAAAAACAAGTACATGGGTTATGGTTAAAGAAAATATCCCTCTAACCCAACTGGTTCACTGATCAATGATCACAAATCAACCAGACTCTTTTTAAACTTTGCTCAGATATTCATTATTTGACACTAATATAGGGTATCTGATAAAATGTATTTCTTACCAAAAGTCAAATTTTCTTTCAGAACCCCGTTCAAGGTTTTTTCATCATTAATACATGTTTTTTGAAATATAATTGTGTTAATTTAAGGTGTGTTAATTTAAGGATACACATATATTTTAATATGCTTGTCAGTGAGGGATAATTAGTACCTCTATCAATATAATTTTCATGTCTTTTTTTATAGTGGAATCTAGTCTCTTAACAAGTTTGATGATTATGATGCAATATTGTCTATATTCACTATACTTCCACTATACTATGTATTAGATCTCCAGGAGTTATGTATCTACTAGTTGTAAACTTGTATCCTTAAGCACCATTTCTGCTAGAGTTTTGAAGAACTGGTTCTAAAAATAAACAAAGAAAAGCTATTATTCACCTTGAAGAGTTCAAGAACAATTAGTGAATGCCTCTTTCAGTAGTCTTTAATTAAATTGTAGTATCCAAAATAGTTGATTCGTAGTCTACATTCATTTAAGCAATAGCTAGTTCTCTAAGTTATTTCATACCAGTTTTTCAATTAACTCCATGTCTTATTTTACTTATTATTGCCATTATTTTAAAATTTCAGTTTATGTGATCTAAGATCAGTGAAGTAAACTACAAGATGACATTTTTTATAGTGAAAAATAACCATAAACATGGAATTTATAAAACAGATACAACAGTAACAAAGATATGTTATTTGTCCCTGTTGTTCCACAAGATTAAAGAAAATGAGGACCAATGAATTGTTGAGTAACCCAGGTTAGCAGCAGTGCTAGATAGTGGATGTGGCCTTCTAACTCCCATTTATTTTTCTTTCAGCCATGTCAAGCTTATTCTAATATTCAGCTTTATTTAAATTTAGCTTTTATTTATTTTATTTAAAGTTAACGTCTAGATTATTTATAGCCATTAATAAGAGAAGATTTAGAAGTAGAGGGACATAAACACCATGGGGTGATATTTTAGCAACCCCAAATAAATTATTGTCCTGACTATGTTCTATCCCTTTTAATTTTGCCAAATATTTAGAATTCATTAGGATTAATTTTACGTAAGAAAGTGTCAGAATATATGTATATTTCACCTTTAGGAAGATTAAGGCTATACACATCCAATATACAAAATTGAAGCATACAGTATTCAAATTAATTATTTTTAGGAAAAATTACATTAACGATATAAGAATAATGGAAAGGACAAGAAGCTGAATCTCCTGAAATGCAGAATCTTGAGAGTTTGGCTCTCATTACATTAGACCAGGGTTTCCTTTCAGTTGCACTAACATGTAAAATGGTAAATTATATTTAATGTAATTTATAGTATATGCAAATAATAGTTTTACATATATATGTATATGTACACAGTTTATTTATATTTTATTTAATTTTACCAGGGTTCATTTTCATATAAAGTTGATATAACATTAATTGTCACAGTTTTCAAATCATCAGCTTAATGAAGTAGAGGGTGTGCTATATTGAAAATTAAGACGCCTGGATTCTAGTTCTAGTTCTGAAATCAAGTATGCCTATGAATTTTAAAAAGATATTTAACCTAGTCTTTCTCTCCATTCTGCACAACAACTCTCATGCCAACCCCAAACCGTATGAAAAATGCTAAAATTGGACTAAGTGACCTATAAGGTCCCAAGTCTAATGTGCTATGATTTTAATGCATGTGCATGCAATGCATTTCCACACAGCTAAGACACATTGGTATTCAGTGTGTTACAAGATTCCCAATTCTTATTTGTAAGACATAGATTCGGGGTAATGTACTGTGGCAGGAAATACATAATAAATACATGAATGAAAAATGCAGACTCCTTGATCCTTAACCCTTGCCAACATCTCTCATTAATTGAAGACTAATTTTTAAGTAAGCAACAAATACAGTATCTGATTCATTCAATTTAACATTTAAATGAAGAGGCTCCTACTGAGAACTTAGAATATAACAATTTATTATCTAAAACAAAGAATTATTTCTACAACCTTCAAATCTTGCCCTTTTTAAAAATCCTAATATGTTCATTTAGGGGGAATTCTGGACCATATTTGTGCCCTGTTTCAACCCAGACCTTTACTACCTGTTCACACTCATCATACAAAATATAAACAGAACAAAAAAGAATACTTTTTAGTGAAACATAAATGTCTTACCAAAATGGAGTTAGAAAGAAAATAAAACAAATTTTTGTAAACCATATAGTTTAAGTAGTTAAGAAACATGCACTTTTATTTGATTTAAAGTTTAACTGATAAAAAAAAAAAACACTGACAAATGCCTTAATACTGGCAATTTACAGAGGATGCAGTTGACTTGCCCAAGTCAGGCAGACTATGAAATTTAAATTCTTAGCTCATGAGTTATGGCTTTACCCTTTATTTCTCCCTCTATTTCATCCATTCAAATATAATCTATAAGGGAAAGCAACATCATTTCATAAAGAAAATTTTCACTGTATTTCCAAGATGATACAACTCTCCGGTATCCTAGGTTAAATATGAGCTCTGCTTAATATGTTAGTATGTTTGTTAGAGACCAGAGAGTGACAATTTACTTTGATTTCCCCACCAAAATATTCATCCAGAAAAAAAATCAATTGAGGCAGTTCCCCTGAAAGTAACCTAAGAAAATAACTTTCCCCCAGTAAATTTTCTTTCATTTTATTGTTGAATTTTAAGAATTTTATATGTACTAAATGAAATTCCTGTTAGATAAGTATTTTGTGGATTTCTTTCATATTCTTTGGTTTGTCTACTCATTTTCTCACTATCTTTTTTATATATTTATCTTAGAACAATTTTAGATTTATAGAAAAACGGCAAAAGTGGAATAAAGACAAAATAGAGACATTGCAAATGTACTGTACACCCAGTTTCCCCTGTTAATACCTTATATTAGTATGGTATATTTGTTACAATTAATGAACCAATACTGATACATTATTATAATTAATTAAAGTGTACACTTTATTCAGACTTCTTTAATTTTTACTACTATCTTTTGTCTGTTTAATTATCCCACTGAGGGTAACACTGTGCCATGTCACGAAGCTAAGTCTCCTATTGACGGTGGTAGTTACTCAGACTTGTTTTTTTTTTGTTTTGTTTTGTTTTGTTTTGCTGGATCTCTAAGTTCTTTGATTTTTTTAAACTTTTTTTATTGAGTTATAATCATTTTACAATGTCAAATTCCAGTGTAAAGCACAATTTTTTGGTTATACATGAACATACATATATTCATTGTCACATTTTTTTCTCTGTTAGCTACCACAAGATCTTGTATATATTTCCCTGTGCTATATAGTATAATCTTGTATTTATCTATTCTACATATGCCTGTCAGTATCTACAAATTTTGAACTCCCATTCTATCCCTTCCCACCCCCCTCCCCAGACTTGTTTTTGATGACATTCACAGATTTAAGGAATACTGGTCAAGGGTTTTGTAGAACATACTTCAATTGGGATTTGTCTGTTGGTTTTCTCATGATTTGCCTTGTTGTGGATTTTTGGAAGGAAGGCCATGAAGGAAATTTGCCATTCTTATTATATCATATCCAGAGTATATACTATTAATATGACATTGCTGTTAATATTGACCATATTGAGCACCTGGCTGAGGTAGTATTCGTCAGGTTTCTCCATTGTAAAGCTATTCTTTTTCCCTCTCTTACATACTATACCCTTTGGAAGAAAGTCACAATGTGCAGCTCACACTTGCATAGTTGACACTAATGGTGGCAGGTTTCTATATAAATTATTTAGAATTCTTCTTGACTGGAGACTTGTATCTATTCTTCCCATTTATTTTTTTTTATTGTGGTAAAATATGCATAACATACATTTTGACATTTTGACATTTTGACATTTTAAAATATTTAGTAGCATCAACTACATTCACATTGCTCTGCAACCATCACCACCATTCATCTCCAGAAACTTTTTTCATCTTCCCAATTTGAACCTTCATACCTATTAAACACTGACTCTAAATTCTCTTTCCCCAGTCCCTGATAACCACCATTCCACTTTCTCTATGAATTTGACTATTCCAGTTACCTCGTATAAATGGAATCATATAATATTTGTCCATTTGTAACTAGCTTATTTCACTTAGGAAAATATCTTCAAATTTCATCTGTACTGTAGCATGTGACAGATTTTTTTTCCTTTTTAAGGCTGAAAAATATTCCATTCCACGTATATAGCATGTGTTACCTATCCCTTCATCTAACAATGAACAGTTAGGTAGGTTTCACTTTTTGGCTATTGAGAATAATGCTGCTATGATCACGGGTGCACAAAAAGCTGTTTGAGTCACTACTTCTGATTCTTTTGAGTATGTACCCAGAAGTGAAATAGCTTGTAGTTCTACATTAACTTTTTTGAGAAATTGCCATACCGTTTTTCATAATGGCTGCACCATTTTATGTCCCCACCAGTAGTACACAAGGACAAGGGTTCCATTTTTTCCACTTTCATACCAACACTTATTTTCTTTATTTTTTAGCAATAGGTGTGTCCATATATGTTAATTAGTATCCCATTATGGTTTTGATTTTCCTTTCCCTCATTTCCCTGATGATTAGTCACACTGAGTATCCTTTCATGTCCATTTTGGCCCTCTGTATGTCTTCTTTGGAGAAATGTCTCTTTTAAGTCCTTTGTTCATTTTTAAATTAGACTATTTAGTTTTGTTGTTCTTATTATTGAATTGTAAAAATTCTTTATATATTCTGGCTATTAATTCCTATCATTTACATTATTTGAAAATATATTCTTCTGTTCGGTGGGTTACTATTTCACTTTGTTCATAGCATCTTTTGGTGCACAGAAAAAATTTTAATTTTGGTGAAGTCAGTTTATCTATTTTTTTCTTTTTTAGCCTCTGCTTTTTGGTGTCATAGCCAAGAAATCATTGCCAAATCCAATATCATAAAGTTTCCCCTATGTTTTATTCTAAGAGTTTTATAGTTTTAACTCCTACATGTAGGACTCTGATCCATTTTGAGTTAATTTTTGTATATGGTGTAACATAAAATTCCAACATCTTTCTTTTACCTGTGGATATCTAGTTTTCCCAACACCGTTTATTGAAAAACTTGTCTTTTTCCCATCAAATGGTCTTGACACCCTTGTTAAAAATCATTTGGCCATTTATGCAAAAGCTTACTTCTGGGCTCTCTGTTCCTTTCCATAGGTCTGTATGTCTGTCTTTATGTCAATACCACATTGTTTTGATTACTATAGCTGTCCAGTAAGTTTGAAATCAGCGAGTGTGAGAGGTCCAGCTTTGTTCTTTTTAAAGATTGTTTTGGCTTTGGGGGGTTCTTTGAGATTTCCTATGAATTTTAGGGTGAGTTTTTCTCTTTCTGTAGAGATTTTGATATTTTGATAAGGATTGCCTTGAATCTGTAAATGTATTTGGTTGGTACTGACATCTTGATAATGATATTAAGTCTTCCAATCCATAAATACTAAAGATCTCTCCATTTATTTATGTTTTCTTTCATTTCTTTTAGCAACATTTTGTAGTTTTCCATGTGCAAGTTCTTTGCCTCCTTGGTTGTTTGTTCCTAAGTATTTTATTCTTTTGATACTATTGTAAATTGGATTGCTTTTCTTAATTTCCTCTTCAAGATGTTTGTTGTTAGTATAGAAAAATACAACTGATTTTTACATTTTGCATTTGTTTTCTGCAGCTTTGCTGAATTTGTTTATTAGTTCTAACAGTACAATCTTCAGTGTTTTCTACGTATAACATCATGTCTTCTGTGAAGAGATATAATTTTACTCCTTCCTTTCCAATTTGGATGCTAGGTTCTTTTTTAAAGTTTATTTTTAAAAAGAGAAAATGAGGTTCAAAAGTGTTCAGTGACTTGCCTGAGCTCACCCTCTAACAGGTGCTAGAGTTCCAACTTGCCCTAGAGATGAAGCAACTTGCACTACTCTGTACTGTCCCCTACCATCTCCATCTTCTGGTCATTCCTGTGTGACAGCTGAAGCTTCAAGACAAAAAGTGGCCTTGTTTGACCTCAGCCGGGCACATGCACATGCACATCTGGTGACTCAAAATTTTCCAAGGTCTCTGAGAATTACTGCACAAACACCTTGAGCATTAATTTGAGGGTTACAAATAAATGTGAATAGTGAGGCTTGACAGTATATGTATCTGATTTGAAAAAAAGTAGTTTTTAAAAATCTATCTGACAATTAGCATTACAATGATACACTTTTTTAAACAAGTATTTACTGAATCCTGATATGAATCAGGCTGTCTGCTGGGTTTTAGAGATGTAAAGATGAAGAAGTTATGGCTTCTGGTCTCTGGCAGCTCATGATTTAATATGGGAGAAATAAGTACAAAGAGAAACAACACAATGCCATGAGTATGTGCTTCAGTTAGAATGATTGCAGTTTAAAACAAAAAACTTAAAACCCCATTCAAGTGGTTTTGAACAACAAGAAATTTATTGTTTTATATAATTGAAAATATCTTGAGAAAGCTTAATTTTAAAGCATGGCTTGATCATATATCTGCCTCCGTTTCTTCTTGTCATTTGATTACCTCTACCTTTCGTTGTGTTTTGACTAAAACCTTAGATAGTTTTCTTCATAAAGTTTCTAGAACAATTGAAGTCTCACATCTGTACACCAAACTGTTCAAAGCAAGAATAAGAAAATTTTCTTTCCTCATCCTTAGAACTGAAACAATCTTGAACTGTAATTTGGGACTCCATCAGAGCAATTGCCATGAATGGAATATTGAGATAGCTCCCAGTGAATCACACAAATCACGACCCATCCCAGGAGATGGGGATAGGGTTATTCACACCCAACACACTAAAAAACGTATTGTGTGAGGATGGAGTCATGCTGAGTGCACTCACCAGGTACATACTAGTACTACTTGACAGAAACAGGTATAATGTAATTTGGAAGGTCAGAGGAGTACAGAGCATTGTGCTTTAAAAACTTTAATTTTTTCATATGAAAATGTTGACGTGACAGTAAAGATGTCTCCTACAGGATTAATCCTATCAAATGGGAAAAAAGAAAGGAATTGCATATAGGAGGAAACTTAGTGATAGTCACTCCCAAACTTGTATTGTTGTAATATTATGTGAAATAAAATAATAGAAACCTTCATACAGAGTTGTCTATAAAGGCTGTAAAAGCACTGAAGAGATTTTTAAATTTCATATTAAGTATTTTGTTCTATTCTGGCTTTGATTTGTTTCTTATTAGGTTCAGATACATATTAAGGACCATGCACTGTATTTCAGTGAAATACAATGTGCATGTTAGAATGATCCGTAAGAGAGGATATGAGAATATACCTAAAATGTTGTCAAGTCTGGCTCATTTAGCCATTCATCTTGTTGCTTGGATGAAATAGAGATAGACTAAAATGTGATGAAAACTAATATATTTAAAGCAGTTGTTGTAAAAATTTAAATAGAAAGAATGGGGACAATATAAGGGCACAATCATGAAATATAACCAGATTCCAGTAGACTGTTTCTGAATAGTGAGAACATTATGGAGTAAAATAAGCCTAATAGAACTTTTTATTTCATTTTTTCTAGTTCATTTTCTTTACTGAGTTCTCATTCATACAGGCAACTTGTTCTTTTTATTATTAACTAATGGGTCCACTTGGCATTTTATACTACTATAATCTACCCCAAGATTACAAAATAGATTATTGCTTTAATACTAGCAAATTTTAACTGTTTAGCAATTCGTAGTAGCAGTTCTAAAACCAAAGCAATGAGAACAGTAGAACATAACTCTTTTCAGGACATTTTTTTAAGATAACAATAACTAAGAGACCAATAGGAAAAACATAAAATTTTCAAAGAAAAATTCTTGAGGAAACTTTATTGAGATTAATACTTCAGTTTCAAAATCACAGTAAAAATGCCGTGTTTGTTGTAATGATCCAGTTTGGGATTCTTCAAATATTTTATTAGGAAAATTTTTAAACATAAAAGTTGAGAAGATTTTACACTGAACACTCATATATTTATCACTTAGATTCAAGCATTAATGTTTCACTAGACTTGCTTTGTATGCGTATCTATCCACTTATCTATCCCAATTTCCATCCATTATTTTATGTGTCTTTTTGAGACATTTCAAAATAAGTTACAGACATCCACACAGGCTACCCTGAAATTTTCAGTATACATATCATTAACTAGGTTTAAAAATATAGCTTCGTAAAACTTACATACAATGAAATGCATAAATATTAAGTGTACCATTTAATAAGTTTTAACATTATAAATATGTCTATGCAATAAGTTTTAACATACAAATAAATCTATGCAAACTAACCCTATCGAGGTATAGAACATTGCCATTAATCCAGAGCACTCTCTCTTCTTCATTTCTTAAAATTAGCAAAGCCTGAAGGTATATGGGACAAAGTCTGGGAGAATCAAGGCACACACTTCCAGGTGTCCTTCCCAGTGGAGTTACCTGGATATGGCTAATTGTCCCAGCAGTAATGTGTGAGAAGACATGTGAAATCTCACCAGTCAAACTAACCAACCCAAGCCTTGGTGTCCAGGAATTTTTGGGGGGATCTGTCATGAAGGCATGAAGCACCTACATAACCATTTCAGCTGTTTAGATTCCAGACCCCCAGAGAAAGACATGCATTCATCATATATTATACGGTAAGAATAAACTATTTAATCATATTTGTACAACTTGGCCCAATATGTCAAGCATACAAAAATGCTCTTCTGGAACAGAATATTCTAATGGATCAGAGCCCATTTACCAGGAGCCAGCCCGAGGCCATTCCTAAAGATAGGAATTTGTAATGAACGTGCAGGGTTTGAGCAACCCAGACCTGTCAGTGAATCCTTTCCTACACATTTTCCCACTGGATTGCTTCAGTGCCTTGTCAATAATGAAATGACTTATAAAAATGTGGATCTATTTTTGAACATCATATCCTATTCTTTTGCTCTATTTGTTAGTCCTTATACTAAGTGACACACTATTTTGGTTCCTATAGCTTTACATTAAGCCTTGAAATCAGTTCTTGTAAGTCATTCAACCATGCTGGGTTTTTTTCAAGATTTCTTTCAATATTATAGAACTTTGCATTTCCATATATATTTGAAAATCACTTTGTAAATTTTTCTACATAGTCGTTTTACGGTTTCTATCTCTCTGTTGTGATTTTCTAACTTTTTATTCATTCCAAACATATTCTTTTATATCATTCAGCATAGTTATTTTAAAATTTGTATGTTAATTCCAACATCTGTTTTGTCTTAGTGTCAGTCTTGGTTGACTGTATTTTCTCTTAAAAATGGAAAAAATGTTATTTTTTTCTTCATATTTTGAAGGGATTTAGGATGCACTGGAGATTCTAAATGTTATGTTTTAAAGATTATGGATTTTGTAGTATTCTTCTGAAGTTTTTTTTTTCCATTTACTTTTCAATTTACATAGTGAAACCACTCTGCAAAATCTGTCTTTGAATGGTAGCTCAAGTCTTGTTTGAGTTATTTTACCCTAGATGAAATGCTTGGAGTCCAGTACACAGTCATTGTTCTATAAATATGAGCATAGTTTCTAGCCTCAATTTGGTGTTCTCCATTTCTTGCTTTTTCTTCTACAATATGTGCCCTCACTTACTAACAGCTGTAGCTGTCTCAGAATCTTCCCTCTGGTCTGTCTTTCAAATCATAAAGACTATTCATTTTCTATTGAAGTTTTAGCCACTATGCATGACACAGTCTTGAACTGCCTTCAGTATAATAGCCAGAGTAAATTAAAGACTCTGTGTCATTCCATTCTTCCAAGTGTAGACTACTCCCCAGGATCTGTTCATTTTGGGTCATTTCCAATGCCTTTGGGTAGTCTTTCTTTTCGTTGCATTTTGTACAGTATTCATATTTATTATCTGCAGAGGATAATTCAGATAGGAGCTAACTTGCCCATTACCAGAAACAAAACTACCTTTGGAATTTAAGACTACAAATGGTGAATAATCTGTTTAGATGGCTGACTTTTTAGCAAAAATCCCTGTAGATGTTTTGGAAGTGATATTTCATAATCTGTATTACTGAGGTTTGAAATATATTACAGTAAATCTTATCTTTAAAAAGTTAGTCTAATGGTTTTTACATTCATTTGATGCCCAATCTCACTCAAAACCCTACTAAAATGAGAGTAAATGATTAAATTGCATAATCGTGCACAAATACAAAGAGAAAGGGAAATGCAGAAAATGGTTTGCAACAAAAGTTTGAAAAATAGAAAGCTGATGGTTTAAAGTTAACTAGAAAAAAGATGCATATACATTGGGATGTTAACAACAACAACAAAAAAAGAACTGAAGTTGCTCAAAACTTTCAGCCATTGTAGATCCCAAATAACTGTTACAAGACAGTGGTAGAGCTGAAATGTAGAGGTTGCTGAAACTATAAAGTTAAGTTTGATAGTTCTCTATCCCCTCCCTTACTTCTTCAGCTGACAGGGTAACTTCCCTCTTCAAGAAAGAGAAAAGAAGCTTAATTTCTGGGGAAAAATTTGAACCAAAGGGTCTCCAAATACAGGATATCAGACACAGTGCACATAAAGAACAGCTGTCATAATGAAAAAAAAAGTTAGATTAGGCGAAAGACTACAGCCTAAAAAGAAAGAATTCCAGCTTTCTTACCATACTTAGCTCTAAGAATGCTAGAAGTCAGGTGGGCTAACACACAAGATCAGGTTGTCATGTTAGACTCATACAAATCAAATATTTTTACCTAATATCAAGAGTTAGCAAATACTTTGAATGATATAACCAATAAAAAGCACAGACAAGGCAATGAGATGTCTGGGATATCAAGAGTAGCATCTCAAATTCTTCCCGTCCAGTCCACGACACTCAGATCCAAAATACGTGAGATAGCTGTGTGAGATTCACAGGGTCACCCACACAGAAGGAATATTTAAATAATCACAAATCTCTGTATTTCCCCACAAATATGTAATCCATATGACATCCTCCAGAGACCAATGATTCATAAATTCTCCATTATTATTTACTATACATAATCTTTAGCTAGGTACATCCTGTTAAGGACTTTTTATAGTGAAGTTCTTCTATTCCTAGTATCATTAGTCTGTTTACTCAGAATTCAGATTGACAAGGAGATTAGACCAGGTCACTTGCCTTCTTTTTTTATCCCCCAGGGACACCCCTTTAGTAAAGAAAGTTGATAGATTGCAGGCTTCTTCCTTTCATAGGATTTTCTCAATGACTTCCTTCATGAGAGAGCCATTCACAGGCCCAACCTATTCCCATCAGCTTCTGACTAGTTTCAAAGACATTTATCTTAAACCTCAATGGAGGTTTCCAGATCATTATTAGGGGAAAATCTAACAGAAGACACCAAAAACCAAACAATTAAAAAGAAAAATTGAACTGAATTGTAAACAGAGGAATCAAGTGGGTCAGGGGAAAAAAAGGGTTAGAAAAATACTCAGAGATAAGTGGAGATATTTCAGCTGAGAAACAATACTGGGATGCATAATACAATAGTCAGAAAATAAGAAATATCTTTAGAAACTAAAAACATTATTCTATAATTTTAAAAATCAGTAGAAGAATCAGAAGATAAAGTTTATAAATTGTTCAAAAGGCAGAACAAACAGAAAAAATATTGGAAAATATCATGTAAAATCTACTGATCCAGTAACAAGATAGTCAGAAATTAAGAACATAGGAAAAAGGTAGAATGTCATAATTAAATAAATAACACAAGAACTTTTCCCAAAAATAAAAAATATAAATCACCCAATCAAAAAATTAATGAAAAGAATTCTTAATCAGGATTCCTTAAATGTTTAAAATACTAAGATTAATAAAGAAATCTTTAAACTTTCCCCAGAGAATACATATAGGACAAATACAATGGATCAGTGTCAAAAATCAGAACATTAATAAGTCATTGAGTAAAATAATAGCATTTTCAGGTACTAAAGTATAAAACCTAACTTTATATTAACAGGCTACATAACTAGAATACATAATATACATAAAGAAAGGCTTCAAGTAAAACAGTTAAAAAATATGGAATCCTGAAATTTTGTATCCAATCAGAACAGAGATGAAGGAATTCCAAAGATGATTATGAGGGAAGTCCCAGAATGATGATGCATAATAAGCCTGGAAACTCCAGTCAGACTGGAGTAAGATGATGAAAGATTTCAAGGGGTGCAGGTTTGGGTTGGGTTATGGTGAAGATCTGAGGAAATGACCCTATGAAGAACAATTGGGTAAGAAAAGTGATAAATGGGTGGAAAAATAAGAAAGCAAAAAGAAAAGCATCAAATAACTTCAGGAGAAATAAAATAATATAAAAGATGAAAGCAGAATACATTATGCACCTTGTGTCTGAATTAGTATTTACGCAGATATAAATTTTATTAAAATGTTCATTCTACAAATAATACTGACTAAACCAAAGTTAGAATGTAATTAGAGAATTGTAGTATTGGAAATTGAAAGGAGTTGTGTCTGTGTGTTCTCTTTCCATCCACCTCTCAACTCATGCAGATTTGATTTTGTTGTTCCTTCAAGTACATATTATTTTATTTATCATAGTTTCTTTATCAGCAGTTATTACACCATACTGTAGTAACATAATTATATGTCTGTCTCCCTGAGTAAGTTGTAAGTCCTATGAATGGCATAATTTATTAATTATCTTTGCCTTATGTAACAGATTATCTTTCATACAGTGGACTTGGATAAATACCTAAAGAATGTGTGAATGAATTAACATGTTAGTGTGTCTTAATATTATGTTTACCTCTAACTTGTTTTTTTCAAAGCAAAAATGGATTACATCCTGAAGCTTAAAATACTATCTACAATGAAATACATGCAATTAATATTTACTTCTGAATAGTGTAGAGAATTTGTACATGCTTAAAAGTAACAATAACTTGGGCAATTAAAAAATTCTGAATAAAACTTACCCTGAAATTATAAAATGAAAACTTTCTCTAATATGTTTCTTTTAAAAGATTCTAATACTGTCTTCGTTCTTCCTTTCCTAGTGGAAAGATTAGATAGATAGATAGATAGATAGATAGATAGATAGATAGATAGATAGATAGATAGATAGATAGATAGATAAAAAGTAATAAAACAAATTTGGAGAAATTTGAAAGCATATTGTTTCTCACTTTTGTCCCTTAGCTCCACCTATTGCAACATATCCATATTCTGATCTCAATCCTTAATTTCTTCTGAGAAAATGAATTGATATAGTGGAGACAGTCAATGAGCTGTTCAGGAAAACATGTTATTCATTTTCTTAAATGAAGCTGCTAAAGCTAGTAAGATCAATCATTTTACATAAATAAACTTAATATTTTCTCTGAGTCATTAAAATTATATCAGGAAAGAAACATGAAACCTCCTAAGTTAATAGAACAAATATGTTTAGAATAAAATGTTATAAAATGAATTTTGTCTGATTTACATAAAAGATATTGTCACAAATTGGGTTTTCCAAAAGCAGATACTGAGGTGGAGTGTGATGTGCAAAAATTTTTTCTAACATTTTTTATTGATTTATAATCATTGTACAATGTTGTGTCAAATTCCAGTGTTCAGCACAATTTTTCAGTCATACATGGACATATACACACTCATTGTCACATTTTTTTCTCTGTGAGCTACCATAACATTTTGTGTATATTTCCCTGTGCTATACAGTATAATCTTGTTTATCTACTCTACAGTTTTGAAATCCCAGCCTATCCCTTCCCATCCTCTGCCCCCCTGGCAACCACAAGTCTGTATTCTCTGTTTATGAGTCTATTTCTGTCCTGTATTTACACTTTGTTTTTGTTTGTTTGTTTGTTTTTGTTTTTGTTTGTTTAGATTCCATATATGAGCGATCTCATATAGTATTTTTCTTTCTCTTTCTGGCTTACTTCACATTCTCCAGGAGCATCCATGTTGCTGCAAATGGCATTATGTTGTCAGTTTTTATGACTGAGTAGTATTCCATTGTATAAATATACCACTTCTTCTTTATTCAGTCACCTGTTGATGGACATTTAGGCTGTTTCCATGTTTTGGCTATTGTAAATAGTGCTGCTATGAACATTGGGGTGCAGGTGTCATCCTGAAGTAGGGTTCCTTCTGGATACAAGCCCAGGAGTGGGATTCCTGGGTCATACGGTAAGTCTATTCCTAGTCTTTTGAGGAATCTCCACACTGTTTTCCATAGTGGCTGCACCAAACTGCATTCCCACCAGCAGTGTAGGAGGGTTCCCCTTTCTCCACAGCCTCTCCAGCATTTGTCATTTGTGGATTTTTGAATGACGGCCATTCTGACTGGTGTGAGGTGATACCTCATTGTAGTTTTGATTTGCATTTCTTGGATAATTACTGATATTGAGCATTTTTTCATGTGCCTTTTAATCATTTGTATGTCTTCCTTGGAGAATTGCTTGTTTAGGTCTTCTGCCCATTTTTGGATTGGGTTGTTTATTTTTTTCTTATTGAGTCGTATGAGCTGCTTGTATATTCTGGAGATCAAGCCTTTGTCGGTTTCATTTGCAAAAATTTTCTCCCATTCTGTAGGTTGTCTTCTTGTTTTACTTATGGTTTCCTTTGCTGTGCAGAAGCTTGTAACTTTCTTCCGGTCCCATTTGTTTATTCTTGCTTTTATTTCTTCTAGGAGAAAATTTTTGAAATGTATGTCAGATAATGTTTTGCCTATGTTTTCCTCTAGGAGGTTTATTGTATCTTGTCTTATGTTTAAGTCTTTGATCCATTTTGAGTTGATTTTTCTATATAGAGTGTAAGGGAGTGTTCTAGCTTCATTGTTTAACATGCTGCTGTCCAGTTTTCCCAACACCATTTGCTGAAGAGACTGTCTTTATTCCATTGTATATTCTTACCTCCTTTGTCGAAGATTAGTTGACCAAAAGTTTGTGGGTTCATTTCTGGGCTCTCTATTCTGTTCCATTGGTCTAAATGTCTGTTTTTGTACCAATACCATGCTGTCTTGATGACTGTAGCTCTATAGTATTGTCTGAAGTCTGGGAGAGTTATTCCTCCAGCCTCTTTCTTTCTCTTCAGTAATGCTTTGGCAATTCTAGGTCTTTGATGGTTCCATATAAATTTTATTATGATTTGTTGTAGTTCTGTGAAATATGTCCTGGGTAATGGATAGGGATTGCATTAAATCTGTAAATTGCCTTGGGCAGTGTGACCATTTTAACAATATTGATTCTTCCAATCCAGGAGCATGGAATATCTTTCCATTTTTTAAAGTCTTCTTTAATTTCCTTCATCAATGGTTTATAGTTTTCTGTGTATAATTCTTTCACCTCCTTGGTAAGATTTATTCCCAGATATTTTATTACTTTGGGTGCTATTTTAAAGGGAATTGTTTCTTTACTTTCTTTTTCTGTTGATTCATCATTAGTGTAAAGAAATGCAACTGATTTTTGAACGTTAATTTTGTAACCTGCTACCTTGCTGAATTCTTCAATCAGCTCTAGTAGTTTTTGTGTGGACCTTTTAGGGTTTTCTATATATAGTAACATGTCGTTGGCATATAGTGACACTTTTACCTCTTCTTTTCCAATTTGGATCCCTTTTATTTCTCTCTCTTGCCTGATTGCTGTGGCTAGGACTTCCAGGACTATGTTGAATAGGAGTGGTGATAGTGGGCATCCTTGTCTTGTCCCAGATTTTAGTGGGAAGCTTTTGAGTTTTTCACCGTTGAGAACTATGCTGGCTGTAGGTTTGTCATATATAGCTTTTATTATGTTGAGATATGTTCCCTCTATACCCACTTTGGTGAGAGTTTTTATCATAAATGGGTGTTGAATTTTATCAAACGCTTTTTCTGCCTCATTTGAGATGATCATGTGGTTTTTGTCCTTTCTCTTGTTGATGTGATGTATTACATTGATTGATTTGCGTATGATGAACCAGCCTTGTGTCCCTGGGATGAACCCCACTTGGTCATGATGTATAATCTTTTTTATGTGTTGTTGGATTCTATTTGCTAATATTTTGGTGAGGATTTTGGCGTTTATGTTCATCAGTGATACTGGCCTATAATTCTCTTTTTTTGTAGTGTCTTTGCCTGGTTTTGGTATGAGGGTGATAGTGACTTCATAGAATGAGTTTGGGAGTATTCCCTCCTTTTCAATCAACTGGAAGAGTTTGAGAAGGACTGGTATGAGTTCTTCTTTGTATGTTTGGTAGAATTCCCCGGTGAAGCCGTCCGGTCCTGGACTTTTTATTTGTAGGGAGATTTTTAATTGCTATTTCTATTTCCTTTCTAGTGATTGGATTGTTCAAGTAGTCAGTTTCTTCTTGACTCAGTCTTGGTGGATAGTATGTTTCCAGAAACTTGTCCATCTCCTCTAGGTTATCCAGTGTGGTTCCATATAGTTTTTCATAATATTCTCGTATGATATTCTGTATTTCTATTTTGTTTGTTGTAGTTTCTCCATTTTCCTTTCTTATTTTGCTAATTTGTGCTCTCTCTTTTTTCTTCTTTGTGAGTTTGGCCAGAGGTTTGTCGATTTTATTTACTTTTTCAAAAAAACAGCTTTTGGTTTGGTTGATTTTTTCTATGGTCTTGTTAATCTCTATTGTATTTATTTCCTCTCTGATCTTTATTATTTCCTTCCTTCTGTTGCTTTTTGGGGCTTTTTGTTCTTCTTGTTCTAATTCATTCAGGTGGTGGGTTAACTTGTTTATTTGATATTGTTCTTTTTTGAGGGAGGCCTGTATTGCTATAAACTTCCCTCTTAGCACTACCTTTGCTGTATCCCATAGATTTTGAGAGGTTGTGCTTTCATTGTCATTTGTCTCAAGGTATTTTTTGATTTCAGCTTTGATTTCCTCATTGACCCATTGTTTTTTCAATGAAAAAAAGGAAAGCATGGAGATTAAACAATCTCCATGCTTTCCTTTTTTTCTCCTTTGTTTCTCTGTTGTTGATTCCCAGTTTCATGGTATTGTGGTCAGTAAAGATGCTTGAGATAATTTCTATCTTCTTAAAATTGTTGAGGTTTCTTTTGTGCCCAAGTACATGATCGATCCTGGAAAATGTTCCATGTGCACTTGAAAAAAGTGTATAGCCTATTTTTGGGGGATGTAATGCTCTGAAAATATCCACCAAATCTAGTTTTTCTATTGTATCATTTAATTTCTCTGTTGCCTTGTTTATTTTCTGTCTGGAAGATCTGTCTAGTGATGTTAATGCAGTGTTAAAATCTCCAACTATGACTATATTCCCATCAATATCCCCCTTTATCTCTGTTAGTAATTGTTCTATGTACTTAGGTGCTCCTATACTGGGTGCATATATATTAACGACTGTAATAGTCTCATCTTGTATCACTCCTTTAATCATTATAAAATGTCCTTCTTTATCTTTCTTTATGGCCTTTGTTTTAAAGTCTATTTTGTCTAAAATCAGTACTGCAACACCTGCTTTTTTGGCTTTTCCATTTGCATGGAATATCCTTTTCCATCCTTTCACTCTCAATCTATATGTGTCCTTCTCCCTAAAGTGGATCTCTTGTATGCAGCATATTGAAGGTTCTTGCTTTATTATCCAGTCTGCCACTCTATGTCTTTTGACTGGAGCATTTGGTCCATTAACATTTACAGTAATTAATGATAGATGTGTCTTTATTGCCATTTTGAACTTATCTTTGCAGTTGAATTGGTATATCCTCTTTGTTCCTTTCTTCTTCCTTTTGTGGTTTGGTAATTTTCCTTTGTATTATCATGGATTTTATTTAATTTTTGTGACTCCCTTGTAAGTTTTTGGCTTGTGGTTACCCTTTTTCATAAATCTATTAGCCCATTACTATAACTGTTTTTATTAAACTGATAGTAACATGATCTCAAACGCATCCTACCTTAAAAAAAATTTTAAAAAGAAAGAAAAAAAATTCTTTATTTCCCTGCCTCCCTCTCCCACTCTCAGTGATTTGTATGTCTTCTTTTATAATTTCGTGTTTATTTGTAATTCATGAGTTATCACCTTTCCAGTTGTGAGTTTCTCATTTCCGTAGTGCCCTGCTGCTTTTCTATTTAGAGTAGACCTTTCAATATTTCTTTTAGCATGGGTTTAGTGTTGCTAAACTCCTGCAGCTTTTTCTTGTCTGTGAAATTCTTCATTTCTCCTTCTATCCTAAAGGATAGCCTTGCTGGATAAAGTATCCTAGGCTGCATCTTTTTTTCATTCAGGACTTTGAATATATCTTGCCACTCCCTTCTGGCCTGTAGTGTTTGTGTAGAGAAATCAGCTGAGAGCCTTATGGGGGTTCCCTTGTAATTCACTCTTTGCTTTTCTCTTGCTGCCTTTAGAATCATTTCTTTATCCTTGACTCTGGCCATCTTGATTTTGATATGTCTTGGTGTGGGTCTATTTGGGTTTTTCCTGTTTGGGACCCTCTGAGCTTCCTGTACTTGGATATCTGATTCCTTCTTTAAGTTTGGGAAGTTTTCAGTCATGATTTCTTCAAAAACCTTTTCAATCCCCTTTGATCTTTCTTCCCCTTCTGGGACCCCTATTATGCGAAGATTGGGACGCTTTATATTATCCCATAGGTCCCTTATGCTATTTTCATTATTTTTTATTTATCTTGTAGCTCTTCTGAATGGGTGCTTTCTGTTGTCCTGTCTTCTAGGTCACTAATTCGTTCCTCTGCATTATCTAGTCGGCTTTGCACAGCTATTAGATCATTCCTCATCTCTGTCAATGAGTTTACCCATTCTACTTGGCTCCTCTTTATAGCTTCAATTTCATTTATGACATATTTTATATCTCTAAACACTATCTCTTTTAATTCCTTCAGCACTTTGATCACTCCTTTTTTGAAATCTTGATCTAGTAGGCTATCGACATCTATTTCATTGATCTTTCTTTCAGGGGATTTCTCTTGTTCTTTTAATTGGGAAAGGTTTCTCTGCTTCTTCATCTTGCTCATGCCTCTCTGGCACTGTGGTTAATGGAGTATCAGTTATCTACTTGGTCCTTAAGGAGTTTATCTATCTAATGCCTATTTAGGAATAAGACTTAGGAAAAAAAGAAAAAATAAGAGAGAGAAAGAAAGAATTTTAAAAGAAGGGAGAAAGAAGGTTTGAAAACAGTGTATAATGAATAATAGAAGAGCGAGTTGAAGCAGAACATCATTAGGGTTGAGACGTCCTTTTAAAACCTTTAAAAAAAAAGGGGAAAAGATGAAAAGATGTATTTGAAACCTGTGTCTAATCAATAACAGGACATCAAAACCCAAGAGAAATAGAAATGAATTAAGAAGTAAAAATTAAGAGGGTAATAGAAAATAGAACAGGTAAAAACAGATTCAAAAAAAAAAGGGGGGGTGTCGGTGTTCTCCTGGAGTCTGTGTGCTTTTAATGTGAAGTCTTTCTGTCTTTGTCCTGTTTTGGAAGCTCAGCTTGCTGTTTCCAGAGGCCCTCCGTTGGCGCCCTCTTCTGTGCCGCTCTCAGCACCTGTCGGCAAGCTGATCTCGCATCCTCCCAACACTGGGTCAGGTGCAGCTCTCCTTTGCTGTGGGCGGCGGGTCACTGCCCCTCCCGATGCCGCAGTCAGATGTTGCAGACTGGCCAGGTAGGAGGGCGGGTCGTGACCCCCCCTCGGTCAGGGGCTGTGTTCCTGCCCGAAAGGCAGGGGCCCGCTCTCCCTCTCCTAGCTCTGGTAGCTCCGCTGCTCTGTGCGGCTGTGCACTCCACCCTGGTCGGTGCTCCGCAGGTGGGCTCAGGGAAGAGCGAGGGACAGCCTTGTCCCTGCTCCAGGCCAAAGCTCAGCTTGTTTGTCTTTGCGGAGCAAGTTCTCTGAGGGACCAGGATGGAAGGATCCTATCTGCCTCGGGCTGTAGACAAGTCTCAGTCTGGCCTTTGAGGCTGCTAAGCCCCTCGGTGGGGATACAGGTTTCGCCCCGCCCCCGCCTGGATGCTAAGCGCCGGAGGATATGGCAGCTGTGCCTGAGCCCCGCCTCTCTTCCCCCAAAAACTTTCCACAGGTTTTCAGAGATGTGGGTATGCACCCTTCCCCCAGGGCACTTCAACCGTACTGTTTTATGGAGGGCCCAGGTTGTTCTGCCCTGCACACCCACAGCCACCATGCTCAGCCCCTTGCAGTCTCCCGGTGCTGCCTCAGTGCATCCGCCCCCGTTCTCTGCCCGGCTTGGGAAGCCTGACCCTGCCCGCAGCTGCCGGCCCGCGTCTCAGGCTGGGTGTCAGGGGGCCCTCTGTGCCTCTTTAACTTAGTTCTGTCAGTCAAGGGCTGCTCTGTACAGATCCGAGCCTCAGAGGCTCCCCCTCCGTCCCGCTGGCCTCTCAGTTGGAGAGGGGAGACCCAGCGAGCAAGCGCCAGTCCTCCTTTGCCGCTCCCTCCCCGCGGGACCCATCCCGCGCTGCTTTGCCTTTTGTTCTTCCTTTTTTCTTTTCTCCTACCAGATTTTTGGCGTCTTTATCTTTTGAAGAGGGCGATGATCTGTTGGCGTTCCGCAGGTGCTCTGGTTGGCTGAGTGGGTCTGTAGATGTGGGTCTTGGTGCATTTGTGGGAGAGGGTGAGCTGCGAGCTTCCTTCTACTCTGCCATCTTCTCTCTTCTCACCAAAAATTTTGTATAGGATTCAAACCCTGTGAAAGGAAACAAGGCAAATTACTGAAAAATAAGTAAATAAAGAAAATCACTAAGAAGAAAAATGAAGAAAATAATTTAAAATTTGAATTATGATTTAAAAATTAAATTTGATCTATTTCATTCATTTCATGCTGTGTTCTTTTTAATAGTTTATGGTTTTGAAATTAAATACTAAACTATTTCTGTGAAAACCTAATTTACCTTAGTATTAAATATTAGCTAGTTAATAAATTTAAAATAAATAAATAACAAATAAATGTTCATTGTAAAAATTTCTAAATGGAACATGATAAAACTTATAAGGTTTTGCACAGCAAAGGAAACCACAAACAAAATGAAAAGGCAACATAAGGACTGGGAGAAAATATTTGCAAATTATGTGACTGACAAGGACTTAATTTCCAGAATATATAAACAGCTCATACAACTCAATAACAGAAAAACAAAAACCCAATCAAAAAATGAGTGGAAGATCTAGATAGATATTTTTCCAAAGAAGACATACAGATAGCCAACAGGCACATGAAAAGATGTTCAGCATCAGTAATTACCAAGAAATGCAAATCAAAACCACGATGAGTTATCACCTCACACCAGTGACAATGCCCATCATTAAAAATTCCACAAATAATAAATGCTGGAGAGGGTGTGAGTAAAAGGAAACCTTCCTATACTGATAAGAATGTGTTTTGGTGCAGCCACTATTGAAAACAGTATGGCAAGTCCTTAAAAAACTAAGAGTAAAGTTGTGATATGATCCAATCCCGCTCCTGGCATATATCCAGAGAAAACTCTAATTTGAAAAGATACATGCATCCCAGTGTTTGTAATAGCACTATTTACAATAGCCAAGACATGGAAGCAACCTAAATGTCCATCAGCAAATGACTGGATAAAGAAGTTGTGTTAAATATATACAATGGAATACTACTCAGCCATAAAAAGAATGAAATAATGCCATGTGCAGGAACATAGATGAATTTAGAGATTATCATACTAAGTGAAGTAAATCAGAAGAAAGACAAATATCATATGTTATCACTTATGTGTGGAATCTAAAAAAAATGATACAAATGTACTTATTTATAAAACAGAAAGAGACTCACAGACATAGAAAACAAACTTATGGTTACCAAAGGGGAATGAGGAGAAGGAGGGATAAATTAGGAGTCTGGGATTAGCAGACACAAACTACTATATATAAAACAGATAAACAACAAAGTCCTACTATGTAGCAAAAGGAACTACATTCAATATCTTGTAATAACCTATAATGAAAAAGTATATATACATATATATATATATAACTGAATCCCTACGCTGTACACCAGAAACTAATGCAGCATTGTAAATCAACTGTACTTCGATTTTTAAAAATGTACACTGCTATAGAATGCACTGTTTATAGCTCACACTAACCATTTACTAACATAATTTTAGTCATTATAATAAATAACAATTTCATTGAGATGATAATGAATTATAAATCTAAGTAGGCATTTCTTAATATATTCAAAAAGTAAATAGTTTTATACATGAAAATAATAAAAGGCCTTAAGTCCAATAGATGTATACAACTAGAACACCAATGATAAAAAATCTCTGAAGAACATTGTAAGTTTTCCTGGCAAAATAATTAAACTTTTTAGAGTAAAAATAGAATCTCAAACTTTTCAGTTATGCTTATAGATAATTTACTTCCTACATTGTGTCAGTATTTTTACTCTAAGACCTAAGGGCTGTGACTAATTCTTGTTAATACATAAGAAGTAGCACACAAGAGACACCTTTAAACTCATCTTTGCATAAGTTATATTTTAGTTGGCTTGATTCCTTACATTTTGATTTTCTATTCCTGAAATCATGTCCTCCTTTGCTCCTGGGTTATTTCCAACTGTGTTCTGCAGCTGTTGGTTCAATTCACGATAAACAATTGATTACACAGATCATAGAACAAGTTAATCAGTCTGGGACTTTGGTAATGAAAAATAAAGCTCCGGCAAGTTAATATATCAGTCGTAAGCAGAGAAGATATCTAAAACTAATTAAACACTGTTCCCAGTGACAGTAATTTAAGCTCTATTCCTGAAACCTTTATATCCCTAGAACCACTGTTTTCGTAATGGTGGTGTCAAATTACAATTTCATCTTTTGAATCAGTATAATTAAGCTCTATGAGACAAACCTACCTTATAAAAGCGACCTTGAAATCAAAGTTTGTAAGTACAACATATCTTATAAGGATCTATATTTTCTAACTTAGTACTTCCTTTTGTCCTGGGGTGGCTAGTTATTAATGAGTAATTTCCCTTGGGAAGATAAATTCTAGGAAATACTCAACCCAGTTGGAGGAAATATTTGGTGCCATTTTACTCAGTCATTACTATGAAGAAGAAAAAACTTTCATAGAAGCCCTAAGTAGATTTAGACTTCTATAATCCGTAACTTCTGGGATAGCTGGCAAGGTGAATATGTAACTTTTCCCATGATGGAGGCAGACAAGAAAGAAAGAGCTTGGGCAATTTTAACTAGGTATCAATGTCTGCTACAGGCAGAATTATTTCTATAATAAATTATTTGTTTTAAGATACCTAAACCTAACTGAAGTACTATATAAATACAAAGAATCTAAGTTAAAATTTAGCTCAAACTAAACCTTGGAACCAAGCCATGGAAATTCTCTCAATACAGTATCTCTACTCTCATTTGTTTTATTGTTATTCATACCTTTTATATTCTTCCTTTTACAAGGCAGGTGAAATTTTGGTCATTTTGTAGTTTCTCAGATACCTGGAGATAGTGAATATCTCAATACAAAATATAATACTGAAGAGACAGAATCTGATAAATCCACTTATGTGTCAGAATGTTTAACTCTGATCATGCATCTGTGGCTAGGGTCAAGAAAATATGCTAACATGGCTGTCAGGGCTACAAACTAATTGGACTTAGGGTTATTTCCCTGTGTTTGAGTTTACTAGTAATAATTTCCCACAACCCTAATGTCTCAACTAAGTTCAGAATCAATTGAGAAGTCAAACAGTGGAGTCAAAGAGAAAGATATCCAAGTACTGGTGTTAATACTAATAAATTAATGCAATAAAGACTAGATTGGAAATTGTGGATTAGATATAGGTCACAGTCAAATATTCTTATAATCTCCATTAATTGTTAATTATTGAACCTTGGGTAATCCAACCAAAGGAGAGTTTGCATCTACAGAGACGACACACTCAACGTCCATCCTCAGAGTCCCTTACTTGAAACAGAGGGAAAAGTGGGCTTCCACATTTACCTCTAGAAGGGGCCAAAATGTGAGGTCAGTATCGTATAAAAGAAGTAACAGAGTAGAACCACCAGTTTTTCATATGAAAGATACAAAAAGAACAAGACAGAGAAAGAGCAAGAGGGGAGAAAAAATAGAGAGAGGTGGAGAAATTTTTCTGACTGTTAAATCAGACAACTCATTCTTTGAAGTGGATTAAGTCAACGTAAGGAATCATGGGGTATTTTCTTTCCAGTACAGGTGTGGACCAGACAAGACTAACTTTACAAGAAAAGAAAGTTTCTTTTACATCAAAGAAGATAATGTCAGATAAGGCCATATTTAGATTGGCTGTGGTCAGTGAACTTGTCAAGAGGAAAGGTTATGCAGAAAGTAACTGCTCAGCTCCAGTGGTGTTGGTGAAGAGAGGACAGTTTTCTGTATAAACTCATAGGATACCAGTCAAGTTGTTCACATTTTCTAACTCTTACTGACAAGGTCAGCAATCATTGTCCCATTGAAATAAAGGTTCTTTAGCACTATGAATGATATGATGAAAACAAGAACATTTTTGCAAGGTGATTAAATACTTGTGTGAAGTTATGAAGTTGTGGTAAGAGTGAAACCAGAAACGAAAGGGTATCTCTAAGAAAGAGAAAGAAGAAATGTTAAAACAAACATAAAACTATATTAATCTTTCAAATTTGAAGCAAAAATTTTTATATTCACCTGAAAAATCCACCAGTGAATATCTTCAAAATAATATTCTCTAATGGTAATCATTTTTAATTTGCTGATTTCCCAGTTATTTGGATAATAAATTACCAAATTTCTCAGTATGTTATGATTTCTAGAAATTGTACTTAATATATTAAAACTAGAAATTTTAGAAAATTTCAACTTTAGGACAGTGGACATAATTAAAAATTGAAGAAAGAAAGAGAAGGGTTTTTTCCTTGGAAATCATTTGGACATGAATAAATGAATAATTATTAGAACAAGAATTAGGATCAATCCTGTTACCTTCATCAAGTGACTGTCAATATGTATTAAGAATGTCTTCAATATAGTTTGTTATCTTGAATGTTGATTTAGCATTTATATGTAGTTCTGATCCCAAATCAATTTTTTTAAAAGCAGAATTGATTTTGGATTTGCCTTTATATAAAAGAGACCTAAGATTAGTTTCAGTGAATGATCCTGCTTTTCCACATGTCATCCTGAGCTCAAGGCAAGTCTCTTGTTTAAACCATACCTAATCTCAGAGCAGTCAGTTTTTAATTTTTAAGGTTTGCTTTAATCAGAGTGGAAAATGTGCTTTTGTTTTTAATTTGTTTGTTTGTGTATTACCTAAACACAATGTAGAATTAGCTATGAAATTTCTTGTGCAAAGGTTGGATTCATTTCATCTCTTCTTACTTTCCATCTCTAACATTTGAACTCTCTATTAAGGATTATGCCTGAAAAAATGCAAATCTACCTACTACCTAAATAAAAACATGTGCATTAGGTCCCATCATCCCCTAAATACCCAAGAATCACAGTGTATGAGGTTAAAAGGAAATGATAAACTGGAAAAAATGCAAAATGTATGACAAAGATTGATGACTTTAATATATATACAGAATTCATAAAATAATAAAAAATAAAAAATTGGAAAAAGAAACTAAACAAAATTTACTAGATAAATAACAATTCCATCTTAACTATTAACGTCTTACTATGGGACGGGAGCTGTGCTAATCACTTAACCTGAATTGTCTCATATAATTCTCAAGTAATCTGTTATTCCCACTAGGAATTGTATGTGATACCTCATTATTGATATTATAATAGTACATTTCATAAAAATGCAAAAAGACAGTTTGAACCTCACAAGTTTATTTTTTTAAATGCAAATTTTTTAAAAGGTTCAATTTTTTTCACATGTCCGATTGGCAAAATACAAAAGTAACAAAACCACATTTGTATGTGAGAAAAAGATCTCTTCATATTCATTGTTTCTGAAAATATACAAACCTCCTGGAGTCCAACTTGAACAAGTAGTAAAATATGGCAGAGAGTGTGCATCTAATGCTCATAAAATATTTGTCAAAGCAAGGGGATATATTTGGAGGCAACAGAGCCATAAAAATCTTTAATCTGAGATAACTGGAATTTTTATTGTGGAAAATATGAGACTTGAGATACTCTCCATTTAGTGGAATCTTACCAGAATTTACCAAGTACGTAAATATCTATACAGAAAATATTTTGTTGATTAAAAGATTTTAGTCTATAGACAATAATTAGTTAACCATTATATGGAAGTTTGAGGAATATGACTGTCAATTTCATGACAATATAAACAGATCATGTAATAGACTAATAAAATATAGAAACTAATAAAAATAATTAGTCCATATTTGAAAAAATTCATTTTTCAGAAAAACAACCGACATAGTATTAGAGACACCTATGGCTAAGAAAAATGATTAAAATATGTTACTTTGTGCCAAGAATAATTATTTGCTTTTATTTTTTGATGGTCAGAAAATACACATAAAGAATTATAAATTTTGCATTCTTATAAATATGTAGATGTATGATGCTACAATTTTAAAAAATAATTCAATTATTTGAAAATAATTTGGATAGAACTATTGTATAAGTATACCAGAATAATAAAACTATCCTTGACAACTAAAATAAATATCTTAAAAACATTATTTATTATTTTAATACTATCAAATATTCCTGATTGGATGATTAATTGTACAATATATCATTTCACCCAATAATAGTGATATATTCTTGGCACTTGGGGTTGAATTAGATTGCAGAATTGATGTATGAAATGTGACATGAGGAGTACACAATGAATCTTTGTAAAATTGTGTAAATAACTGATAGGTCTGTTACAAGTGTGTTTACAGACATGTTCATATGTAATCTAGTTATTAAATAGCACAATTTTAAAATGCTGATTCTTTTGGAGTCACCCTATTCTAGGAGAACAATAAAAGTCCATTGGCCAACAGAAAACATTAATTATTCAAGCATATAAATTATAATAGATTAACCTAGAACAAGATTGAGATGAGGTACTATGGCATATGATAATAACTTGCATCTATAGGACAATTTATAGTTTACATATGTTATCTTTGCACTCCTAGATTTGACTCTCACAACCGTGTAGAAGGCAGAACACATTTGATTCATCTTCATTTACAAACATGGAAATTAAGATGAGTTTAAGTGACTTGACCAAGATCAGTTTTGAGCTGGATTTTAGCTTAGGACTTTTTCCAAACTTACTGGTTGTATCTTTACAACACAGTTTCTCGTTGTTCCCAAACAGTTAAATAGAGGAAGTTTTCAAAATTTCTAACCCCTAAGTTACAGTTTTTGAACTTGTGATTGATGGTTTCATCATACAGGCAGTAATTTCCTATTAAAATACGGATGGGTAATGACTGCAATTAAGATTCTTTTTCTAGTCTCTTGAGAGTCATCCTTAGGTATCTCCTTTTATTAGTATATACACAGCTACTTAAAACAATTATAACAATGGAATCTCTTGAGAATTTTATGTTGTTGGGATCAACATAAGAAAAAGTGTTTTCAGGTTTGACCTTTGTAACATGATTTATTTGATGACATTACCATTCTGTGTAGAAGTAAATGAATGGCACAAACCATTGTTATCAAGACCAACCATTGTTTATAAACACCTGTCCTTTATGTATTCTCTCTCCATCTCTAGAGAAACTTGAGCTAGTCCTGCAGGGTCAGCCTAGTCATGGTCTCCAGGACCAATCTGATCATCTGCAGAAGGGATTTAGCAATCCTTAATATCTGGGATTTGATTTTACAAATTATTTCTGGCATCATATACTCCTGCTTATAATTTGCCTCAAATTGTGTGATTTACTTCTGATTATCTGGTTTTCACTTCATTTGCCTGAACTGGAGCCAGTCATTGTTTTTGTTGTTGATTTTTCACCTTTGTAATCTGTCTAATTTTTCAGAATCCTCTTGATTTTTCCAGGTATCCTGATAGAGGGTTATAATTAAGTTTTTATACACACACACACACACACACACACATGAACAAAGCTGATTTTTTGCTGATAATGTGAAGTAAAGCATCCAAATGATAAAGTTAAGTCTACATGTCAATGATGAGAGCAGCAGAAATTGTTCCTCATCTGACTTACTTTTAAGTCATGACTTACTTATTTTATAATAATAGCTACATGCCAGGTATCGTTCTGCGTGCTTCACACAGAGTCGTTATTTTAGTATTCACAGTAACCTGACAAGATATGTGCTAATACTCTGAATTCACAGAAAAGAAAATGGAAGCATACAAGTTTAAGTAAATCAGCAATGTTACATTTCCAATGAGTTGCATGGGTGTGATTCAAAGCCAAGCAATTTGACTCCAGAGTCAAAGCATCTTTTAATTCTTATTTTATATAAATCCTAACCTGAAAGCAACGATGCCTTCTCTTCTCTGTAAAGTGTTTTTATATCAATAAGAATCAGAATTAGTACTCATTGTCATGGAGTCTAGTTGTGCTCACACATTTTCTATAGGTCACCCTTCTTTCTCCTCAATCAGAAGATTATTAATTCATTCACTAATTTATTTCCCTAGCTGAAGTCTGCAATTAATCAGATCTACCTTCTTTTTTTAATACTGCTAAGCTTGCATTTATGATACGACCTTTCTTTCAAAAGCGTCACACTCCTTTTATCAATACAACCTAAATTTAAATGTAACAAAACTACTTGCTAAACAAATTAGAAACTAATCTCTGAAAGTATCCTTATTCAGGTTTAAGTATAAATTACAACTATTCCCCTGTATTGCTGTGCTTAAATACTGCTGATTTACAAATGTATGGGTTCATTCCATCCTATTATATGTTGAATAACTTTTCTAACACCTTTAATTTTTTCTGGCTGCTATCAAGATTACCTTGGATGATGATTTATGAACATTGAAGAAATCTACACCATGCATAGAGAAGTCATGTTCTCACCGTAGCATATCATTGCAATCTGTAATTACTCATTATGGCACCTTCATTATCCAACATGATTTCAGTAGAGTATTGTGTTGTGGGTACTAGAAGTCCCCGGTCTATTCTGAAGGTCATCCTCCTTTGTTTTTGAAAGAACACTTAATAACTTAAATTAGAAAGTTTACTGACCATAATTTTATCTTTCTTTGATAATTAAGAATGAACAATATTAGCATCTGGTAATATCTATGAGGCTGTAATAGGCGTTGACTGTCTTCAGAGGATGCTGAGTGACTCTGGGCTCAACTTTCATTCAAAGCCTCAAGGCATTTGAGCGCCTTTAAAAGTGGTTTCTCCTTGGGATTCACTGAGCTCTCTAGTCTTTTCTGCCACTGTTCAGCATTGTGGTTTAGTCTGCTATTTAAGAACCCCGACTGTTCTAACCAAAACAGACTATGTAAGTATTATGTATTACTGATAGTTTCATATTCATTCTTCATTCTCCTTTGCTGCATGTTGTCTGTCCTCCAGCTAAATTCTTGCAGTGTTACAGAATTGTATGGGTGGAGTCTTCCCTCTAGAACTTCATCAAATCCCATGTGTTTAAATAGCATCTATGTATTTTTGACGAAAAAGTATTTTTAATACTTTGTACCACAGTTTATGCAAGGTTATTATCTTTTCTCTATTCAGGGATCCTCTTCTTTCTCCCTCCATCCCCCTCTCCACACAGCTGTGTTTAATCTGCATTTGTGTGTTTTACAAAATTTTTATGTACATATATTTCTAAATAAATTGTATTATGTTATACATCTCTGTTTCTTACTTTCTCCCCTTTTTTTTTCTACTAAATTCTGTGCTTTAAGGACTATGCTTATTGCTTTGTGTACATCTAGCTTGTTGCTTCTAATCATTTTATCTACTGCTTGCATCCACCACATTTTTACCTACTTCCTCTCTCAGTGATGAACACCCACATTACATCCAACTCACTGATCCCTTGAATTAAACTGCAGTGAATATGTATGCATATGTGTCTTTGTGGATCTCTGAAATAATTTATCACTCCTCCTTAAAAATGATGATCATTTATATTCCCATGACCAATGCATGTATCTGGCATTATCCAATTTTTCAACTTTTGCCAGTCTAATGGTTATAAAATGATTTTTAGTCTTAATTTACATTTTCTGGTTGTTAAAGATTTTGAGAATCTCTACATAGACTTCTGTGCCATTTTTAAGGTATAATAAAATATTTTTGAATATAAAAGTATCTAGTAAGGAAAAGGACAATGCTCCAACATAATAGATGACTTGAACTTCAGCATCAAACATTTCTTAATACCTTAGGTGCCTAAGTGTAATATTAGTTGTAAAAATTCCTGCAATTCTGTCATTCTGTAGAAGTACTCATGCAAAGTCCCCATAGTCACAGGTCCTACTTATCAGTAGGAAAATGTGACTATTTTCACTGAAGATGGATGCATATCTAGACATTACCTGAAACTTAACTTCTGTTATTTTTCTTCCTCCTCTACAGTTCAATAGTGCAGATATAGAAGCATGTATTCTCTCCAACTTCACAAGTTAGATAATATTTCTAACTTACACTGTGAAACACAATTCATTTCCCAGTAGCTCTTTTCATTCCCGTTAATTGAAAAAAAGAGAAAAAAAAAAACCCTAAACACTGTTCATTATCATGTAGAAGTATTTCATGAGTAATTGGCAAAAAAATAAAGGAAACTATGATATGAAAGAAACTAAGTGCTTGGTAAATACTTAAATGTAAATGAGTAGGTAAATAAAAGATAATGCTGGTCCTACATATGTCTTCCTTTTTATTCCTAAATATTGTGCGATTCCTAAATTATTTAATTTTCCCCTAAAATATGTTAGCTTTATAATTTTGTAGCACTTTCGGTGCTGTCTCACCTTATAGGATAACAAAAATCTCTGTTTCCCTATGTCAATTTTAACTCTCCAGATGGTTTCATTAAAGTCTTATGATTTTATATATTATAAATATGCTGAATAATCCCAAATTCATATCGCCAGCCTTGATGGGTTCCCAGACTTTCAGACACATAAATTCAACTGCTAATTCTACTTGTTCACCTTTATACATAAGTGACTTCTCAAACATAAAATGTAAAAGAGAAGTCTTGATTTCCTCCCTGCAACTCTGAGCATCCTCCAGTCTTCACCATTTCAGAAATTGGCATTATTATCACCAGTTTGCTCAGGCAAAAGATTCTAAGAATCATCCTTGGCTTTTTTCTTTCCGTTACCCCTTTCCTCCTGTCTTCAGAGAGCTTATTCTCCAGGGATGAATAAAGTAAGGAAGCAAATCATACAAAAGATCTCATGAAGAGCAAGTGCAAAAGTAAGGATTTTTTGTTTTGTTTTTTGCACCAACATTTAATATAGTACTTGTCACACAGTATAATAAACAGTTGTTGAATTAGTGTGTTAGTCAGCCAAACAAAATGTGAAAATATTCTTAGCCCATTCAAAACTAATTCTTTGAAGACTGTTTGCTTTGGTTTTGTTGGCTAAAAACATATTCAGAAAATTTTTAATTAATTTGGTGATTAGTTTAGTTTCAGTTTAGTACCAAACAAATGCTCTCTAGTTGTACCATACAAATATACTCATGCTTCTTCATGACAGGAACTATGTGTCACTTAATCTATTCTATATTTAGGAAGGAATATCTGCATTTAATATTTGACATGTTCAATAGATGTTTATTGAATAAATTAATGGGCCAATGAATTGCCCTTAGTTTTATTTAAGCCTTTGTTCACAATTATATTTTTTTAATTATAGTTTTATTTGGATAAGTAATTATAATAAATAGAATCGTGGAATAATAGAATAGAAGAGGGTTTTAGGACTGTATAATTCAACTTCCTCACTTTAGGGATGAGAAAACAGTTTTATGGAACTTGTTATTTTCTCAAGCCTTCATATTTAGTCATTGTCAGAACAGAGGGAAAAATCAGAGCTCCGAATTTCTAGGCAAGAGTTCTTGCCAATATTTTACCAAATTTTTTTGGCCAAAGTTAAAACAAAGATATATGAATATTCAAGAATCTCTTCTGAATATTTGAAAATAGAAATCAATAGTAACATGTAAGCTGCAGTGGGGTGATTTGTTTGATGCTGCTAAGAGATGCTAATTGTCTGAAATTATTATTGCCTGTATTCATTATATAGCAAATGAATGCAGAAGATAAAAATGGATATAAAATTGAGCATCTGGGAGGAGAGTAATGACTGTTAGGCAGCTGAAAATAAATGAGTGATTCAGTGACCAAACTGATTCATTTTCATAACGTTGTACTAAAAAATATGATGTTAACGATTAAAGAGCATGGTCATGACCAATATATAACAAAAGAGTTAAATGGTTAAATGTGGGAAGCATTTAGAATGTAGAGTAGCTTTTAGAATTTCACCATTGTTTTTCATGTTCATAGCTCTAGGAATGGAGAACAGGAAAATGCCATAGAAGAGGACCATAATGTACTCAAAAGGGTTGTCTTCCTGTTAGCCTTCTGTCTGGAAGTTACTCCTTCCAAAACTGCATCTAACTTAACCCTGTCAAAACAATAGTGCCAACATGTATAACAGCACCCCAAGTGCTGAGGGAAAACAAATTTATTCTCTGGAAAACAAGAGCTGGGACAGATACAAACCTATGACTGTTAAAATGGAAAAACTAATCAGTGTTAGATGGAACTGTTAACCAACCATGGTGGCCCTGAATTTAATCCTAGAAAACTAAGATGTAGTAAATAATTATTTGGAAGTGAGGTAATATTTAGAGATACATTGCCATAATGTCTCATTTGCAGTTTCTTAAATGTGACTTTTTTTCTAGTCAAAACAAGATTTGGGGCTGGGATTGAGATGATGGGAGATCACCACAGAAATATGAAAGTGAAAAAAATACTAATATTCACATACTGACATTGTACATAAGATTTTGCTACAAAGTAACATGGTTGAAAGATAGGTTTTGTGAGAACAAGAGAGAGCAAGAGTTTTCTGAGTTCCTTTAAACAATAAGAGTCAGGGCAGAATAACTCAAATAATAGTATTTGTAATATATAGATAGCTAGATGAATATGTAGATGGATGGATGGAAAATGAATGTACAGACAGACATACACTAGATAGGTAGGTAACTAGATACATGATAGATAGATAGATAGATAGATAGATAGATAGATAGATAGATAGATGATACATGTTATGCTTTTGGCATATGAAGGTGATTGAAAGTTAAAACACAAAGCTTGACACTTCTGTTCCTGGTACATTACAGAGAAAAGATGGGACAGAAGCATGGAGTCACTTATGTTCTGACTCTCAGCTTTATGAGAATAAGATGTGTTAGGTAGGTTAAGGGTAATCTGTAAAGTGTTCTTTCTCATATATCCATGTAGATTCTATAAGGAGGTTACCTCACAGGCTGCTCCTACACCAACCTCGGGCAGTGGCCAGGCCAAACTCAACCAAGAAATACAATATGGTTGAGCAGGGAGAGAGCTAGAATTTTATTTTCCCAGGCCCCAAGAAGAGTTTAGTTAATGGGCTTCCCATGGTGTCCATGTAGTCAGGAATGAGGTAAATCTTCAGCAGAGTCTTCGAAGATTAGCTAGACCAGGGGTTCAGTGCAGAGTGTGGCAAATTCTCAAATGGCTTAAATTACTGTCAAGAACCAAGTTGAGGCAAATTGGGCAAGAATACCTACTATGCCTAACTGTTGTGGGGCAATTTTTCATGGTGTTTCTGCATGTATTGTGATGACTTTTATCCTGGATTATTTTTTCGAGGTTGTTTGCCCAGCGAACAGCCTTGGAGGCTAGAGATACAGTCTTTTTCTAAGGTAGAGGGTAGATGTGTTTTCTAACCAGAATAATAAAGATAAGGAATGTCTCCCTGCCTTCCTTGCTTATATTCCAGCGTTATAAAAATATCTCTCTTTGAAGGGGAGGATGGCAGTTTTATTGGCAATCCTTTGATAAGACCAGAGATTTTCTTATCTCAGAGATATTCAGCTATGAAACAGACCATATGCGCAGACACAATTGGGACCACCTCTGAATTGTCTCCCTGAGACTTGGGGGAGAAGAGGAACAGATGCAAACCTGAAGCTTATGTTGCTTGCTGTGCTTTGAGTAATAAACTGTCTAACTTTGAGTTCATTGCTTCTTTACTGACTGAAACTATGGAAGTATGGTGAGTCAGCCAGTGTCTTAGGGACCACCAAATATCTTGGCACTAACCAAACCTAAAGACCAAACCTGGAAATATACAAGCTGCAAAATTTATCTACAAATACTAGTACAACCAGTAGCAATCATGTAGGTAAGAAATACTGTCATGGAGACAATGGAGTCAGCAGAATTTTACAGATTTGAAGACCTCTTGTTCTGCTACACATGAGCTCTGCCTCTGTTAAATCCTTTTCTAATAATGTTTTTACTGTGTAGTTTAGTAAAACTTATTGAAAGAGCATGAATAGATATATCTGAGAGACAAATTCAGAGGTCAATTCTGGACACTTATTGGTTGATTGCTTTTGGCAAGTTGCTTGACCCCTTAGAGACTCACTGTTCTCATCTATAAAATGAGGTTAAATAATAAAACATAGCTCACAGAGTTATTGTAAAGAGCAAATTTTTCAAGGCAGCTATGGTACTTGACTATCAGCCTTAGAGATATTCTTTAAAGTAAGTTTGAATTAAAAGTGATTTAAATTTTATTTATAAATTTTAACATATTAACTCAGTCACCATTCTATTGTATGAAGTAATTAAGCAGAAGCAATTTTTAGTGTCATTCATTTTCATAATAACCCTATGAGGTAGGTATTCTTAACTCCCATTTTACAGAAAAGAAAATTGAATCTATAATAGGCTAAATAACTTGCCACCTATTGTCCATTTAATTACCCTTAGAGTTGATTTTAAACACAGGCCTTTGGAGTGCAAAATCTATGCTTTCTCCACTGTGGTTTTACAGTATTATGAAAAATTGGGGAAAATGAGAAAAGAAAAATCACCAAACTATCATAAAAATCACTATCCTTTTTCATTCTTTGGCAAATACATGTGCCTTTCAATTATTATAAATATTTTTATATTCATTTTTGTCATAAAAATATCTACATAGTTAGAAATGTATTGGGTTACATGCTTTTTGATTGATATAGAACCCCTAATTACTCTTATACTTCTAAAACATTATTAATTCATTTATTTTTAAACTGTGAAGGACATTATTTTATTGTATTTAGTCAGGAACTTTTAACTTTGATTTGCCAATAAAAGTCAATTAGAAACTATATCTATAATGAATATTTAACCTTTTTTATGGGTTTAAAAAGATTAAGAAATAAGTTATGTACCATTTTAAACTAAAGAAAATTATGTAACCATACAATACAAATATCAAAATAAGACAAAAAGAAGGCAATTAGTCCACTGCAAATGGATTTAATTTGTTAAGGGCTCTATCTAACCCTTTATCATGCAGAATGAATGTACAAAGATGTTTTCATGCTATTTAGATATCTATGGAAAAAATAGCATGAGGCTGTTTACATTTATATTTCTAGCTCTGGAAGCTCTCATGTTTTATGTTCCCTTAAGACAATTGTAATTGATTATGTTCACATCACATGCAAGATGAACTTGACATTTGTTCACTTTGGGCAACTGCAGACATACTGAAGTTGCTGAACTGCCTAGAAATCTGAACAAGTCAATAAGACCTTTCTCCTGACTTCATATTATTAACATTACTAGTCAAGCTGTTTTCTTTCATCTGCCTCATATTTCATTCTATAGCTAACAGGTATCACATATGTTACCCTGAACTCCTACACTGATAATTACGTTCCTTCAATAATTAAGTTTGAAAAGATTTTCAGGATTAGCCTTTGGAAAGTGGATGGAAGCCTTCCTCTTTGAATGAGAGAGGTCTATAGGATTTCCTCTGAAACCAGTTCACCATTGTATCCTCAAGGCTTAGAAAAGAGAGGGGGCACTCAAGTATATAAGGGAAAATAATTGAAAAGGAAGCAGATTAACAAATTAATAGCAGATTAACAAATAAATTATTGAGTGAATAATAAGGTTTAATGGAATTTTCTCTTTATTTAAAATAATTTAACTACCTACAGTGTAATATAAATGTCTCACAGTATATGATACACAAAGAATCCAAACACTAACCACATTTGGATTGAATTTTATCTTTCACTGTTTGGGGTCAGCAGTGTAAGCCCAGGTATCAACTGTCAATTGATTACTAATTAATAAATAGTGTTTTCTAATCAATGATAAGTTTTTTATTAAAATGATCGCAATGAGAATCAAAATAAATCCAGTATATCCGGTGCACACAGAAGCATATAGGAAGGGCTCCAGCATACTGAAGATCATAGAATTCTTCTTGGAGGAAATGAGCCTCACATGGAACCACATTATCAGTTTAATTGTACTTTGAAAATGATTTTTACCAAAATAAAATATTTGGTCCAAAATTATGGGTGAATATATGATAGACCTATACAGATTCCTACTACTTATCTCCTTTAAGTTTTGCTCAAATGTCACCTTATCACTCAGTCCCATTCTGACCATTTTTTTTAAAGTTATATTCCATCGTTCCTGAATTTGGATTCCTTTTATTCTGCTCTTATTTCTTTTTTCCTATAATTTCTATATATGTATGTAACTTATTCATGTATTATGTTTATTGTTTATCCTCTTCAACAAAATGTAATCTCCATGATGCTAAGTATTTTGGCTTTTTTTTCATCCCAGTTTCCTAGAACATAGCAGGGATTACTTTGTTGAATGAATAAATGAATTAAGAGTAATTTGATAAATTTCTGTTAAATAAATGAATGAATTAAGAGAAATTCAATAAAATGTTGAATAAACAAATGAGTGAAAAGTAACAATAGAGTAGAAGGTGAAGGGATATAATGTTTTTAATAATATAGTAAGATTTATGGCCTGCTTACATCGTGACGAGTACTATACTGTGTACTTTAAAGTGTTGTATAATTTAATTTTTAGAATAACTCCATAAAATGGATACTATAAGTATCTTTATTTTAAAGATGAATAGGCTCAGAGAGATTTAATTACTTAAGACCGTACCACAAGTAAATAATAGAACTGGGATTGAATTGGCCTCTTCTGTTAATGTAAGGAAAGAGAAAGGAAAAGAGAGAGACAGAGAGACAGACAGACAGAGACAGAGAAACAGGCTATCATTTAATGCACTGAGATGGAGTCCTTTTTAACTGGACAATTTTTCAGATATTCTGTGCTTTGAGTAATGAAATTTTAGAATTGGAAAAGAACTTTGAAACAATCTTTCCCACTCTATTTTTTCAATGGGAAAATCAAGGCCAGCTACAGTACAGATTTGAAATTTGTGTACATTTCCAAGCTACTTAATTATATAACTCAGCTTCCCAGCTATAAAATAAAATTATATTGTAATTGAGTTTTATATAATTGTTTCACATGAAAATATTACATAAATCCACATATACATAAATTACATAAACAAATTACATAGATATCCCATAGTAAGTCAAACAAATGCAAAACTGAAAAACATGCAGAAAAATCCATTTTCTTAGAAATAGATAATTTCCATTTATTCAAGATTTACTTAGCACTTAACTCTTTGCAGCACATATATCACTAGGCTTTGGGAATAAATAAAGAAATGATACATTCTCTGACATAAAAAACAGTTATTCTAAAAAGACAGAGTGAGTTCATTAATAACAATAATTTTAAAAAACAACTCATCTTAAAGGATAAAAGCAAGCAAGCTTCAGGGAATTTTTAAAATCAGTCCTCATAGTTTGGAGGTTCTTTTCTCAAAGTATAAATCCAATCAAATCCTAACTCATGTTAAAAGCCAAAACAAACGTTTAGAGATTGACTTCATACATGCAATAGAACCTTCAGAGGGTGAGATGTATGGCTATAAATTAATCTATTGAACCTCTTGTTATAGCAGATGTCATGCAAAATTATTCCCAGCCTATTAGCATTTTAAGGTAACTAAACTTCACAGCCTGAATACCTGAGGCTAAGAACAGGCCCTCTCAGGAGAACAGTAAAACAAGAGAAGCTAGTTTGGTGAAGGGCACTGGCTTCTACAGGCCCTTATAAGATAAACTGTAGTAGAAAAATTATTCAACATATCTGTTGTTCTTGATTTATCTTTCCAGGAATTTAGACAAAAAAAAAAAAAAGGAGTTTTAGACAATTTTACATTACAGTGTTCCTATTCTCATAATTATTTATATTTTAATGTAGATACCTGGTTTTACTTTATATTTTATCAAACATTAATATGTTCCATTTTTAATTTTAGTCTCATTTTAAATCACAACTGTCTTTTGTGAGAGTTATCAATATAGTATCATTTACACATTAATGCAGATAACCAATCGCAGATAATATAATGATGTAAACTTTCATTTCAGTCAGAGATTATAGTTTGAAACATGTAATAAACATGAAACGCCCACTTCAGTACAACTCAGTCTGGAGTAGAACTTGTTATAAGTTTGCATCGTGTCTGTCACCAAACAGGTGAACTATCTCAATAGTTTCACCCTCTGAAACTTTTACCGTGAAGTATTTCTCAAAAATAATTTATTCAACAGATATTTTAAAGTATACTCTATATACTAGGCACTTTTATAGGGGTTTTAGTAGTAAAACTGATCAAGCATCTCCCCAAAGTAACAAATAAGCAGGTAATTATATAATACATCAGAGAGTAAGAAGTCCTCCAGAGAAAACTGAGGTCAGGAAACAGTGAAGTGTTACGGCTGTTTTATATAGTATGATAAGGAGCTCCCAGATAAGTAACATCTGAGCGGAGGCCTGAAAGAAGTGTGGGAATAATCATGTGGAAATCTAGAGGAAGCATTTTGGGCAAAGAAGCCCTAAAGCTGGAGGCTAAAGTAGCTTGAGAAGAGAAAGTGAGGGAAAATATTAGGAAAAATAACAAGAGAGAGAGGAGGGGAAGATGATGGAGTTTACATCATTGTAGGAGTAAAGTGATTTTTAGCAGATGAATGATATGCTTAGACATATAAGACGGGTCACCTCAGCTGTTTCGTGCAGCAGCCTATGAAGAGAGGACTAGATTCTAGGAAACCAATCAGGAGGCCATTCCAGCAATTCCGTTGGGTTATGACACCTTCCTGAAACAAGATGGTATTGACTTATAAACTGAAGCCAGTAAAATTACTGGCTCACTTCCTGTGGGGCATTGTGAATAGAGACAAAAATTTAAGAAAATTTCTGTGAAGGGAGGCGTAGTATAAATGGAGCAATAGTTGGAGTTAGGAAGTTTTTTCTTTTCTTTCTTAAAACAGGATATATTAAAGACTGCTTGTATGTTCCTGGGGATAATTCCAGTAGAGGAGGGGAAGAAATAACAATTCACTGACAGAGGTGGCAGATGATGGTACAATATCCTCATGGAGGGAAGATGAGAAAGAATGTAGGGCAGGAGTGAAAGACTGATTTTATACAGGAACAAGGGCAATCTATCCACTATAGTGAAAGTGAAGTATGTGGATTCAGAGACAATAGGATGGTAGTTTTAATATGTTTATGGATTTTTTTAACAGTTTCCATTTTCTGGAAAAATAAGAAGCAACATCATTAGCTGAGAGTAAATGATAGATGTTGTGTTGAAAGTGTGATAAGAGGAAAGTATGAAATAGTTATGCAGAGAGAAGGAAATTTAACAACCAGGGAAATGGGGTCAAATGGTTAGGCAGTACTAACGTTATACTTATTACTGATTATGATTAAAGTGAGAAGAGTTGGCATCATTGTGAGTATTTCTCCAGTGATACTTAGCTTTAGAGTTCAAGAGAAAAGCACTTAGAAACAATTTTGGCCAGTCTGAGATTTATCTGGTAAGTATGAGTGGAGAGATGAAACAGAGATAAAATTATCTGCAAGAAAGCAATTATTCTAATGGGTCATGGAATTTAAACCAAGTAAACATGAATGTGAACACAAGGGAGTGAAGGACATTAAAATGTTGTTAGGTCATTGGAAAGAAGGTCCCAGTAGAGTCAAAGAAAAGTTGAAGTTGAAATCCAAGGAGAGAAGTAGGAAAACAGCAGGGGTTTCAAGAATGAAATGCTTGCAAATGAGATTACGAAGAAAGTGCAGCTATTTTTAACGACAAGGTTATGGTCTATGTGGAAATTGAAATTATTAATAATTATGACAGGAATATCATTGGAGAGAGTAAGCGTAAACTAGATTTTGAAATAGTCAAAGACAGAGACAAAGTGCCTTTGGGAGACTGTGGGTATTACTATAAGGAGCAGCAGTGGAAAATATAATCCCATGGCCTGTACTTCAAGGCTGGCATTTTCATTGACAAGAGAAGGCAAACATTCTAGAAGCAACAGTGATGCCTAGTGTAGACTATCTCATCATCTCCAGACTCAGTGACATGAAGAATGTGGAATAGCAGTCATATTTGAAAGGACCAAAGAGAAATTAGAATCTCCAAGAGATTCAGTTAGAGCAAAAAAATAGAAGCGGAAAGGAATATTTCAAAGGAAGCTGGATATGTAGGGAATTTTATTTATAGCAGGTCGTGAATTCCAGGTGGAGTAGAAGGTTTTGTGGACTTAGGTGTGAGTGGGAGATGGGGTTAGATTGGACATATCAGAGTTTGTTGGAGCTGCCAGCCTAGCTGATGTGGGTTGACCAGGCAGATGGTTCAAGTATTCTTGTGAACTCTAGTGGAAAGAAAAATGTAGGTTGTGATGAATTTATCCTGCAGGTCTCTGGGGAAAATTGTGATGCTGATGCTGTTAGTATTAGGGATAATGAACCAATAGGAAGCTTTCCAGCATCCTAGAGCACCCTGAGCCTTCTTTTTCACTCTTGCCCAATATCAGTATTTATATTTCTTGTTGGATTCCCTGTTGTTTTGCATACTCTGACCTGTTCTGTTAAGCTAAACAACTCTTTGAAGATAGAATCTAGTCTTAGTTTCATTGTTAAAATATATCCTCTCTACACTAACTTGGTGTGCTAAGGACATAATAACTTGGTAGATGCAAGCTTATGACACAGTGGACTATTTCAGGGGCAATATGTTTTCTTTATCTTAAAATAAAAATGCTTTGGAGCTCATATGTACACTTTACCAAGTGGGCAATTGATGACCTACCTAAACTGGAAACCAAGTTATCATATAATTACCAGAGGAGCCACATCATTTTGGACACACTGTGTTGGTATAAGAACAACAAAATTTTCCTGAAGTGAAAAATTAAGTGTAAGGTGTTATGCCTAAATGAAATATCAGAAATCTCTTCCAGGAATGACCTAGCTTCTGGATGATAGAGAAAATAAGCAAAGAAAACATTTTATTTTAACCCAGTGTGAGGACAATCCTCCCATTTCAAAAGAAAAGACTTTCAACGCCTACATTCATGCCTTAGAGCATCACACATCTACAACCTTTCCCTAAACAGAGATGAGAAAGTTACAGAAGAGCCACATTGTAATTCTTTGGAAGGTGAAATGCAGGACTTCAGTGTTATCTTTAGGGAACCACAAAAAGGGAGGAGAGAAAAGAGAAATAGGTGCCTATATATAATTAAAGCACGAGTGACAGCAACCAATTGATTTTCAAGTCCATTAACACTTATGCCAATAAATACTAGAACAAATGTCTGTTAACTCAGCATTGCCCATAATCCACCTGGCTGTGAAACTTCTTTGTCACTTAATGTAGTTTGAAGGATGCCCACAAAATGATGGAGGAGAGTACCCTTCCATATAAGTCAAATATTGATCACTTTATAATATTTATTAGATGCAACTACTTCTTTCATTTGAAATATGAACATATGGCAAGAAAACCCAAAGGAAAATAATTGGAAGGGCACTATCTACATGACCATATTTCAATTATTGCTCATTTTCCCCCGTCTCTTTTAAACAATGTCCCCAACTGGGGTACCAGCTAGCAGCCTTATGGCATTGTTAACTCCTCTTCTAATTGACCTCTAATTGCTAACTTCCCTTCCAACTGACCTCTGTCCATAGGATCTTCTTGATAATGAAGTTATAGTTTTGTAGAATGTAAAAATGTTTGTGTTTCTAGTGTTTTTACCCATGGTAAACAAACACATCTCTGTAAATTATTCTAAATCAATTAAACTTTCCACTTGCAAGTAAAGGTAGAAAAGGTTAAGCTCTTTTAAATGAGACAATTGACATTTTCTTGCTGGATAAAGGGGCTATTAAAGGTTAAAATTAATTTCCCTAAACAGTGGAGTAACTATAAACAATATCAATTGTTTTACTTGGAAAATTGTGACATTTCAATAAACATCTTCTCTTTCCTATTAATAGAGGGGGCAGTTGGAGAGAGAATCATTAATAGCATTTTTGGAGAGCTAAAATAAAAAAGGCATTTTAAACTACATGAAACTAAATAATCAAAAATAGTCAAAGTCCTTTGTAATATTTATTTCGAATTTAGGATAATCATAGCTATATCAGGTATTAATCTTGTAAAGATAAATTTCAGGTGGCAAGATTTAATATACATACAAGTTTATGTAAAAATAAGTCTTGTTAAAATTAGCTTCTCTGAATAGAAAAAAATGCATTTATCTAATTGGTGAAATTAGTGATTTGAATTGGTTATGAGTCTTCATTAAAGAAATGTAAAATGTATCTTTCAGGTAATTAGTAATCTAAGCTTCTAATTAATTATTATATAATGAAAGTTTTAATCAGTAGTTAAGAAAAGTTGTGATGATTGCAGCTATTGCCTTTGTAAATAGATGACCCTAAAATGCTTGCAATTTCCAGCTGTTTTTAATTCCAGCCCTACTCTTACAAAGTTTGAAGTATACATTTTTTAGCCAACTCTATTACTCAAGATTTTCTTTAAAAATACATTCTCAAGAAAGGCGAGTAAGCTAGACTAACTTTCCTTGTTTCATGACTCTTGGACTCCCATTGCTATTGTTAATGTAACGTGTCCAAAAATATGCCCTTTTACATTCTATGCTCTCTTTCTCTGCTCCCCTCTCCTGTTTTTTTCTGGACATTCTCTTTCCTTTGTCTCTTGTGTTTCTATGTAGTTAAATATAGATTCTATTCAGCAGATCTTCCTCAGAACAGGACTTTGTCTTGAAAGAAGGCTTCAGTGAATTTTTAAGTATTCGGAGGGCCAGTTCTAGAGTTTTCCTGCATCTGCCATTTCTGCAGTTTTCTTGCACTCATGCAATCACAGCCTGAAGAACACTGCAACTCATTTTCAGGTTTTCTGGATTTTTTTTTTTTTTCCAAATGGAGAATCTTTCGATTTGTGACTTAGTGCCTTTTGAAACTTGATTTTTGGTTCTCTGGCTCTCAGGCTCATCAGAACTCTGCCCATCCTCTGCTTCCTTTTACACAGTTGGCAAAGACCACAAGGCTTTTTCCCAGTGTTAGTAAACATGTCTACTGATAGTTAGGACACTTTATCATTTAGTTTTGCTGCAGAGGTGTTTTTTTCGTCATTTTCTTTTTTCCATCCTACTTGCTACATGTGATAGATTAATATTTTTCAAAAATGTTCACAACATTATCTACCATCTTATATGGACTTCCAGAACCTTTTACCATCAAAAGCTAGAGTCTAGTATTCCCTTTCCTCTCTTCATCTTCACTGAGACATGTGACTGCCTTAAGATGTGATCTAAGTGATGCTGTGTGACTTCCAAGTCAAGAGTCAAGATCATAAAAGTCAATGTGAGTTCTTCCTTGCTCACATTTTCTCTCTGTCAATATCTGTCTCTGTCCCCGTGCCTCTCTGTCTCTCCATTGTTTGTCCTTGGAAGATAGCCAGCATGTTCTGGGTAATCCCACACCCAAGAGCACATGTGAGGGCATTTGCAGGCATTATGACTGCCACCCCCAGGTAAGTCTCAGCTGACAGCCAACAGCAACTGCTAAATATGCAAATGAAGTGAGGAAACTTTTAGATAATTCCAGCTCCCAGTGTTTGAGCTGCCCAGCTGATACTGAGTAGAGTAGAAGTGAGTTTTTATTGCCAATTCCTGCCCAAATTGCAGATTCATGAGAAAAAAAAAAAATATATATATATATATATATACACATATATATGTTTTAAGCCACTAAGTCCTGGGGAGTTTTGTTATATAGCACTCAATAACTGAAATACGTTTTTATTGTAGGTGGTGGATTTAAGGAGATTAAAAATCACCCAGGGAAATTTAGAAGTGCTTAATGGTAATGTAATCCAATTTACAGACCTCATTTAGTAGTACTATTTGTGTTTTGTTTAATTTTCATGCAGTCTGGTTGATGATCAAAAGGCCATTTCATTTGGTTATGAAGTTTGTGAAGTTTATTAGTTTAAATGGAAGCACGGTACAAAACATCAAATACACAAGTATCTGTTTTAAACTGTTAAAATAAGTAGGCACACAGTAGCAAAACTTGCAGGATTAGGTAATGTGATATTCTCGGAGATATATGATTGTATCACTAGTATGTATAAAAGTTTTATTACATTCAACTCAAAGTTTTGATCAAACTATTTAGAAATTCAGATTTAAAGCATGGTATAAACTGTTATCTAATGGAATTGTTTGCAAGATTTCACGTGTAAATTGGACCAGGTCTGGCTGGGAATATAAAAAGAATAGGACATTTTAATACTAGTATTTCCATTTTGGTAATAATACAGCAAAAAAGAAAGAGGTTTTTGTAAAATTCATGTGTTAAGAGTGAAATATATTTGATACGAGACTATTGAAATTTATATTATTTCTATATTTAAAAGTTCAAGTTTTAAGAAACATATTCTGGGAAATTAGAAAAGCATTTCAATTGGAAATGAATATAATAAAGGATAACATGGTTTGTAATTTGAGTAAAAATGCTGCTTTTTTCTAGGTTGTTTGAAGTAGACCAAGTAGAATACATTTTTTTCATTAGTTTTGCATGCATTCTAATTTTCTGTTTTGTTATATAGAAAAATTCATTGAAAGAAAATAATGGAGAAATACTAGGAATTAGGTATCTATGTCACATCAAAATGTCTTTTTACTATTACTTTAATGCTTTAACAAAGAAAAAACGTAATTGAATGTGAGAGGAGGAGAGAAGAAAGGCAGAGACAGAAAAAAAAAGAGAGAAAGACTAAAAGACAAAAAAAGGAATCTATTTTAAACAGACCAAACAAATGTAAATGGTATTACAGAAACGAAAGAAAGAAATCACTTTCTGCTGAAAAGAAAAATTATCTTAGATCTAAAGAAAAAAAGTTTTATGAGGAAAATATGAAAATATGTGAGGACAGCATAAGCATTAAGAAACCAAAAAGTTAAGTAAAGCCTAGCTCTGGCTAAGAGAGCCATGAGGATAAAGATCTTGTGAGTGACTATGGAGCTTATAAAGTCATCGTGTGGTTTTAACTGTGGATAAACTGCTCCAAGTGATTTTAAAGATTTTCCTTCCTGCATATTGTGTATATTTTTTTATGAAGAATTAGAAGGGATTGTGAATATTGTTTTCAGGTCCATGTGGGACTGACAGAAATTTGAAGAAATCTAAACTGAACTTTGAACTGGCCATATTCTATGTTACGGCAACTTTCAAAAAGAGCAGTTTCCAAATACCAAACACCAGAAAGTAAAATCCAGTGAAAATTGTAGGCTGAAACTTTAAATATATTTTAATTTACCTTTTGTCTTAGCCTCAGTCCTCTATAAAACAGAGTCGGATTCAAAGGCTTACATGTGGATGCTTCTTTGCAGTGCAATGCCAAAGAAATAGGAGAAAGAGTAAAAGGGATGTGAGACAAAGAAAGAGGAGGAAAAAATAGAAGGAAGTACATTAGTGAACTGGCCACAGCTTCTTATCAAATGCAGTTGATTATTCAATCACTGTATTCTGAGAAGCTGTAGAGTTTATTGTTGGAAGGAGGAAGAAGAAATGATCAGTTGGCTCCCTCCCACCCCCTACTTACTCCTGGTCAAAAACCACCCCGGGGGGCATAGTTGCCCACATTTCTGTGTTCTATTGCTAGGATAGTGCATAGGTACAGTAGATAATCTCTCCTATTCAGTTGGTACCACATTCAGGGCTCCTTGATCTGTGGTAACTTGGTACCAAAAACACAGAACAGAATTAGCTGTTCTTAGGATAACAATTAACATTGATTCAACATCCTTATCTTACCAACTGAAATAAGTTTGGTCACACAGACACACACACACACACACACACACACACACTCACATGAAATTAAAAACATAAGATAAAATAAAATAAGGGAGCATCTGTTAATGAAATTAAATGCTTTATCTAGTTCCTTCACTTAAAGGAGTACCTTTCAAATCTATTTTCAGCTTTCTCAGAATTCTCACATTTTTATCTCCCAAAAAAGTTTATCATGAGTATTTTTACAGAAATGCCCATTTCATTACAAAAATAATCTATGGACAAAACTTAAAATTCGTAATTATCATGTTCTGTAGCAAAAAATAAAATTAAAATAGGTTTGGCATGGGACAACCATCACTTTCTGTTTCCTTGTGATGTCAGATTTTTTCTCCTTGAGAATATCAGGTAGGCACTTTAACACTTCGTGATCAGTAAAATGGGTTTTCAGTGTATTATTTGCAGTTCTCACGTCATTTTTTAAAGTTGATAATTCTTGTTTTCCCCATACATATTAAAATGTTTTAAAATTCATTATTTGTAAAGCCAAATTCTTATTTTCTGAATAAAAAAACCTAAGATCACTTATTGGTTGTAATGAATATTCTCACAATAGTCATAATGCCATTTGTGATATTTAACTAAATAAAATAGGAACTATACACCCTTAAAGCTAATTCTATCCAAATATATGTAAAGTTTTTGTTTTATCATTTTTTTGAGTCTGTGACATATTCTCTCACAGAAACAATGTATTAATGATCATCAGTCTGCAAATTAACTCACTAAAGTCTAAAGAAGTCTTAAACTGAGATGTATACTATGTTCACAGGTCAGAGAAATTCAATATTGTTGAGATGTCAGTTCTTCCCAAACTGATCTATGGATTCGAAGCAAACTAAATAAAAATCCAGCAAAATTATGTTGTACAGATGAACAAGCTCATTCTAAAATGATATCTACTAGCCAAAGATATTTTGAATGGTAGAACAATTTGAATGACAGATTATAAGGCTCACAATAATACCACAGTAATCATGTCAATAAGGATAGAAAAATAGATTGTGCAGACATATAGAACCAAATAGGAGGTCCAGAAATAGATCCACTCTTATCTGCTCGATTGGTCTTTAAGAAAAGTACCAAAGTAATTCAATGGGGAAAAGACAGTTTTCTCAACATTGTTTTTCCTAGAACAGTATAAATCCATTTGAAAGAAATGTATCTTCTTCACACTATAAAAAATATTACCCAAAGTAGATCATAGATCTAAATATAATAGCTAAAACTAAAAAAAAAAAAACTAGAAGAAAACATAGGAAGAACATTTATGACTTTGTGTTAAACAAATATTTCTTAAATATTACACAATAATTTGAACAAAAAATTGATTAGTTATGTATTTATCCTAATTAATTTTGGAAAGTGACATGGTTTTTCATTTATGATAGTTATAAATTTCCCTTGTTTAAATAAAATCAGAGGAATCAGGCTGCAAGCTACAATTCTGTGTGCTATTATCCATGTAATTACCATGGTCAGTTATAAAGGCTCTACCTGGCAGGCCTCACTGGAGAAAGCTACCCTCCCTACAACAAATGTGATGCACAGCCAGGACACTGCAGCCTCCGAAGAGAGCTGCAGTCAGAGGCTCACTCAGCTCCCCATTCCCTGGCTAGCCATACTCTTAATGCCATCGGGATTCCTAATGCAGACACCTCCATTTGAGGCCCGGTTCTTGGGGACCCTGGGTCAAGGCTTCTGGGGACTTATGAAAAGTCTACAGAGACAGCATTCCCCACGACTGAGTACTTTTCCACTCCTGATTTTTTTCTTCCTCTCCCTATTCCTGGTCCCTGGGTCCAAAAACATCAGAAGTCTTCTGTTCTGGTCTTAGTGCACAGTGAGAACCCCTCCAGCCCTATCGTCTGCCATTAGGCAGGCTGCACAGAACACTGAGGATGTTGACACATTTCTGGCCTTTTGGTTACAAGATTGTAGCAAGTGAATAAAGGCCTTCAGTTGGCTTGTTGCCCTAACTGACCATCTGCCAGCTCAGCTCACTCCTGCATTTCCTCTCTCTTTTTCTCTCTCTTCATCCTCTCTTCTCCCTCTTTGTCTCAGCTCTTGACAAAACCTAAGTTAATATAATTTAAAAATAAATAAATACATTACAGGATATCTGCAGACACATAAATATCATAGGTGTATGAATCAAATGGTTGAATTTGGGAACAATATTTTAACTTTTTTTTTCCTTCACAAAAATTCCCATTGTATTTCTGGTGGTATCATGGTAATAGAATGAAAGTGATAGTCATTTAGACACTTTCTTAAAGTGTATTTTTCAATGGTTGGAATTACCTTCAATCTAAAGAAATTGTAGAATAGAAAAATGAGAGTTTTTAATAAATATAAAAATTGCCATTATAAAAAGTGAATGTGCATAGTTTGGACTGTCTCTCTCTCTAAAACCATGCTTGTAAATAAGTGCAAGTGTATTTTTGTTGCCACTCTTACTAATCCTGCTCTGGACATTTGTCCCAAATGAGTTCAAAGTTTATTATAACCCTTATTCAAATATCTCCCAATAATAATCACAGAAAAAGCAGTTAACAGGTAGGTATTTTAACCACCCCTCTTTTATAGATAACTTATTTTTTTTAAAAGAAACCATTACTGTTAATTGTAAGAGCATTATAACACCATTTTTAAAATACGTGAGTAAGAAAAGTATCAAAATATAACTATTTAGACTGATTATTTTTAATTGAAAGGCCACAAAAATCCCTGCTGATACTGAAACAACTACTGTGTGGTCAGCAATTTTCTCAAATTGCCAAATGTTATTAGAAGTGATTCATGCTGTGACAGCTACTTTGTATTACGAACTTTGGAGAAAACAAGAAAATAGTGTTCAGATTCATGTAGATTTCTATTCCTCCAGTCATGCAATTGCTCTGAAAAAAAGTAGTAGCAGATTAGTAGTTAAATATCCCATAAATTTGAGCCAAGGAATTATCTTGAAAGTTATGGTTATTTTTTTCTCACATAGGACACCTCTAAAGGGTTCAATACTATTTTAATTTCTCTCAGAACCATTATGAAAAAAGTTTCTAATGCTTGAAATAGTGAGATGGAATCTCATCAATATTATAGTTCTATGTTTTTAATGGATTTGTTGATCCCTAGCTATTTTACTTCTAGCAGAGATTTTAATATTTATTTTCTAATTAAATTCTGACTTTTAAAATGATTTAAACAGACTTAATGTAATAATAAATCACTTTAGGGTTTCACAAATGTTTAAAATCTTTTCATTCATTGGAAGCTTTGTCAGTCAATACCTAGAACAACATTTTACAAATTATACATTGGAAAAACTCTGATTACTGCAGGAAATAATGTGAAATTGTTAAAACTGGTGAAAACTATGTTTATTAAGAGAACATGGAAAAATATATTGGTTTGCAATGAGAGAGTTTAAGGTATTCTTAAAGTTTACCTGTATAGGCATATTTCATAGACATTCTTGAAACAATTTTTTAAAATATCGGTCTTGACTGACAATTCTGAAGAAGCTGAGGAAATTTATAAGCCAAGTGTTACTATCTAATAATTAAAACCATTAAGACATCAAGCTACCAGAGTGAGAAGGAGATTGGATAGCAGCAAAGGCTTGGAGGATGATGAGCGGATGACGGCTGGGAGAGTTGGCATGGTCCTCTCCTCCAATTTGGTTAGAAGGGAGCATTTAGACAAACTTTGAGTGGAGGTCTGATTCCCTACTCCTTGAATATAAATTGTCATGCTTAATAAAAGTCTAATTGTAATCAACCATGAGATTTAAGGCTTAAACTATGGGGGCAAATTAAAGTAGATTCTTCATTCACGCTTCACATGCTTTTTAAAAATTCATGTGTATGTGTTTATAAAATCTGGTTACATCAGACTGTGAAACACAACTTGTGTTGTGGGCTTTATATCAACAAATATCTAAAGGAGAAAACCTGGAATCAATAGAAGTGGCCAAATATAAATAAGAAAATCTTAAGTTTTGTGTCCAGTGCCTTCATCTTTTGTATATGACTCAATAGAAAAAGACCTAAAATTTTTCTGCTTCTATTCCTTTTTCTTTTCTTACTGAATAACCTTCTTCTTCACCTAACTGTTCTTCAGATGTTCTTTCTATATTTTTATTTTTTCCACATGTAGTTAGTCAAGAAAATACAGTTATTTTCCCAGTTACTATATTTATTGCTGGAAAAAATTCTCTTCACCAAGCAAATGATATGAGAAAAAAAGGGATTTTCTGTTAACTCTGCTAATCTCATCACTTAATTTCCATAACAACAGGGACACTAATAGTAATAATCATTACTGAGTATCTTTCAAATTCAATAAGCACATCAATATGCATACTTGGGTTGTAGAATAGGTACTTTTTCATCTGTGAACTTGTTCTCTAATTCCATTTGTTCTAAATTTGTTACCTCAGACATCTCTAAGAGAATTCTTATCAAATGAAGGTCTTTATCTTGTCTTTTAATTTTTATTCTAGAACTAAAATTCTGAGTGATCCAATACCAGTTTCCGTAATGACCTTAAAAATCTCTTGTGTAAAATGTAGTTAAGATAATTCATTCATCTCAAGGCAATTCTTGGACTCACGTGCACAACAAAACATACTTCCTTTTGTGTTAACAAACCTATAAAATGTATATTAAACATACAAGAATGTAAATCTTCTGCAAGTAGATTTCAAGCCTAAATCTCAACATTATCAATATGAATTCTCAAAGATTCTTAAATATTACACTATCAAAGCTCCTGGACTGCTTCTTTGTTGAGAAGACGGTACTTCAAACACTTTTCTTGAGTTTTATTTAAATACTTTATAAGAAAAAAAGAGAAAGAAGAACACTGTTAGCTGAATCTCAACAGAGATTCCTAATACACCATTGGTTTCCCTGACGGCCTCCTGCAAGGTTCAAACTAGTCAAGGTGTTAAGCTAGTGTGAAAGACGAATGACATCAACTCCAGCTCTGGGTTAAAAGATCTTAGGAAAGGAAAGATTTATCAAAAATGATAGACATGTGCCTTTGCCAAGATGGTAAACTGTGATAAAACCTAGCTAGTAAAATACTAGTTCATAACATGACATATTTAGTAGAGTATAAACCTTCCAAAGCCTCTTTAGAAATTAAAATTTTGTTTTGACAAAAGATGGTATTACCTGAACACCTACTGTCTTATAGGCTATCAAAATAAAAAGCATAGTAATAGTGTTTAAATCTATATCTAGTATTCAAAACTCAGCAAAAAGTCACCTGGATAATAGATATAGAACATTTAAGTTAAATAGGCTTTTATTTTATACAAATATACAGCTGAAGACATTTCACTTGCTGAAAAATATAGTGTAGTTTTATACAGTAATAAATTACTCCAGATTTCATTTACAATTACTTTCACTTTAAGCAACTACTAAATTGGCAGATATTTCAAGAATAAAGTTTTCACAAAGTAATCTGTCAAGGTGAAAAGGTTTTTGTGTTGGGTGGTACAAACATATCAGAGCATCACTAAGTCAAGAGAGGGATCAGAATGTAAGATCTCTGTGCTCAATGCTGCTTCAAGCCTCTGTACTCTCTGCCCCCTCAAACTGGAGTATGATTTTTCTTCCTGACTAAACTATACACACACACACAGACTTGTCTTGATTAAAGATCCAGTTGTACTTTGTAGATGGTAAGTTTAAAGCATAGAATAGTAGAAATTTGGTCAAAAAAAAGGGATAACACTCAAAATAGAAAATATTAATAATATAGTGACATCAGCAGAAGCAGGAATGCAGAAGCAGAGGCAGCTATAACTAGGGTTCTCTGGCTGTGGGCAGGGTGGTGGATTTTCTACATATGCTGTGACTGTGCACCAAAAGGAAATTGAGTCCAGCTGAGAACTGGACTATGTAAGCTAGGTACAAGTGTTTGAAAAGAGAACCATATATGGAACACACATGCATAAACACATGCACACTATTACATATAAACACTGTGCTAATTGCTTTTCTATATCAAAAAGAAAACAACTCTTTTGTGCCATCCGTGTTCTGGATCTGACTTACTATCAGCTTGTGAGAGCCAGTTTTAAATTTTCAGAAATTTTGCCATCTAGCTGTTAAATTCAGTCATTTTTTAAGAGTTAAATTATGTAAAGTGCCAACAAAATAAATTACAGTGAAAACAAAGTGAATAAAATATCAAAAGTCCTAATTTCTTAATTATATCATTACATGTTAGTATTATCTGTGTTCTTTAAGTTAATTACATCTATTATATTTGTATGATTGGAATGCTACAAAATATATGCTACTGTGCATCTCTTCTGAATTCTGGGTAAAGTGATGTCACATTTGTAGCTTGAAACTGGGCAGAGTAGGATTATTTACAAAACACAAGCACACTAAAAATTAGGGCTTTTTGTTTAGAGACTCAGTTGTTAAAACATTCCTAGTACATCACAGTGTAATGTCCTAATTAAATATTAAAAAGGATGATTTTTAACACAAGAATACAGTAGTTTTTTTAGTTCAGTTACCCTGATAATAATATTTGAAATCAATTTCCAAACCAACATGATAGTTCTCAAACCTTTACACCTAATAACAGCCCCACCCAGTTGATTTATAGCCATCTGGCATCCCTATATGTGACTGTGGATGCTCAATTTCTATCCTGTAGTAGAAAAGTCACAATGTAATGACACATTAGAGTAATAAGAATCTACACTATATTTGCATGTTCCTATTTCAAAAACTTGGTTCCATGTGTAGTATGTATAACCATATTCATAGCTGTCTGAGAGATTTATAAATGTAATATTGAATTGTGAAAAAAAAAAGACAGTTCTCAAATATCCTACCATCTTACTATTTGAAGATTACCTGTTCTTAAACTTTGGTATGGAGAAAAATAATCCACTAATTTTTTAAAAATAATATTGATGGCTTGAAGATTTGACTCCAGTAGATATATGGTAAGCCAGTAAGTACCCTAAGTAATATAGGTGGTACATAGACCACATATTTAAAAACACTTTTTTAGGAGGTAGTAATATTTAATTTCTATTTAACAAATAAATGTGATGTTATATAATAGTGTATATAAACTATACTTTAATTTGAAAAAACCCTACAAAAAATAAATGTGATAGGGATCACATTTTATATATACTAGTTAAGAATTGCTTCTAGTTTACATCTCCAAATGGTTTTATATCTTTAGTCAGAAATTAAAATAAAATTTGATTTAAATAAGTATTAATCAACTTGACATGTTTATGCTTATGTTCTGATATGATTTTTCATATCACTTTTCTAAAGGCCTCTTTCCAAATTTTACTGACCTAGGAAGATAGTCCTGTAAGTGAAGGAGATTTAAAAAAACACCCAGTAAAGATTGTTTCAATATTAAAGCTGTCAGGGAAACATAAGGGCAGTCAGAAAGCTTGATTAATTAATACTTGCAACTGGGATCAAATTGTATAGGTCAGCTTCTCCAAATATTTCAGGGTTGATGAGAAATTAGGACCACTAATAAATGAAGAGTGAGTGACATTAAATTAATGATGACTTTAAAGCTGCTGAGGTATTGAACTCATCAGTTGAGTTTATCCTTAATAAGAAAAACAGCAAAGAGGAATCCATGCAATTAGAAGTGGCATGCTTGTAATAAAAGCAGCTCCTGACAAAAACAAGCATAGGATATTTTATTTGAACTTAGAGACCTTGTTTGATAAATTAAAAGTTCCACTATTTAAAAAAAAATGGATAATTAGCATTGGGAAGTTACAAAAAAGATATGTGTTAATTATTTAAGTGATCTTCATGATAGTTCTTAAATATTAAAAAAAAAAGTACCAGAAATCATATGGAAACAAAGTACCCATGAAATAAAAGGAGATATGTTAATACTAATTTGAATAGAGAACATTGGGCTAAATCAAAGCTAGTAATAAAAACCTGTTAACGAATTATGACTGAATCTTAACCCAAACCAGTCATATCTCTTACCATCATCCCTGCGTGTTTCCCCCACCCCCATACACATAGTACTCCAGAATGTTGAATTATCCATTTCCCCATACTCTCTATACTCTGTGACTGTTTTCCCCCTTCTCTTTTTCTTCCATCTATCTAAATCTTACTAATCTTTGGTTCTTAGTTTAGGCACTCTTTAGTTTAGACACTTGCTCTGAGAAGACTTCCCAGGATTTCTCTCTGGGTTAAGAATATTTCTGTGTGTTTCTGTACCACTATGTGTGCCCTGTTGTAATCCTTCATCTTGCCTGAGCTGGCTATCCCACTAGATATCTTGTAGAAAAAGAACCTGTCTCTCTTTGGTACCATTTCATCCCTAGTGTCCAGCAGAGTTCTCAGTAAACATTTACTGAGTGCATGAATGGACTAGGTAGTCGGCTAGGCTTCCTTGCTTGGAATATGAAAAAAATTCTGTGTAGGAACTGATACTGGCACAGCTCATTGGAGACTCACCTGGATGCACTCTTCTCTTTTACTATCTGTTACAGAGCAGTTTCACAAACAAAGCCCAAAGACCATCTACATCAAAATTATCTGAGACATTGCTAAAATATCTAATTTTGGGATCCCACCCAATCACTTTTGAAATAAAATCTCTGGAAATAGAATCATGAAATTCCTGCACATACTAAAATCAAAGAATGCCACTAAGGAGAAAACATGGCAAGGATGGGTTTTTTGTTTTTGTTGTTGATTCTTGGATATGGAATCTACACCATTATCTCACAGAAGTATGGGATGTAAAATTCTTAATTCATGGACATATAGCAGAGTTTTGTACAGAAAAATATGTAAATGTAAATATTTTACATATTAATGTATAATTATAATGTAAAGATACTTAATTAACCAAAAAGTCTGTCAGGTTGCCTAAAGTAATATTTCAGAAGGCAACAGAATCAGCAGCATAGAGAGAATTGACAGATACTCTAATTCATATAGATCCTGACTGCATTGCCAGGTATGATTTGTCTAAGTTTATACCAATCTGAAAGTGAGTGGAATGAAATATGCTGTTAGTGAGCTAGTCAGGAAGAATAAACTTATATTAGCTTCAGACCCAGTTGTTGTAGGAAACTATGATGAGAGGGTGTCGGGTGTGAAAACAAGATCCAAAGTCCAAAGTCCAGGATTGACACCTGCAATAGCACAGTGCTCTGTTACTGGTGAGAGAGGAGGTCTACCCTCCTCCTCATCTTCACTTTTAACTGTTTCTTTTCAGTTTTTCTTTAAATAACACCTCATTTTAACTGTGTCATATAAAAGCAATACTTACAAGTCTTAATTGCTGACCTGAGCAAGTTATTTGAGAGAGAAAATAGGTAGTAAATCTTATAATCAGGGTGCCCATACACCCTAGTCTGCCTAGGGTGGTCTGATTTAATCCTATAGTCCTAGTGTGATTAGTAAGAGTGCCTCTTTCATTCTCAGAAGTACCCCAGTTTGAGCAATAAGTTGTGTGACACCCAAATTTTAAACAGCTTGGGTATGTGGTATGAGTCCTGTAAAAGTTCTTAGAAAAAAAATACAACCTTTCACTAGTAAATTTCTTGGTTTGTATTAAACTTTTGAAACAAAATCATTGTATTACTAAAGTATCAGAAAAAATATTTTTGAACAACTGTAGTCTCCAAGGATGTGTGGAAACAATCACAAAGGCAAGTAACAGAAAATGAACGATGTCTTACCTCAGGCTATCAACCCCACTCAAGTCATTTACTGCCCTCTGCCGACTCCCTTTCTCACTCCCCTTAGTGGTGTATCTGGGGCAATATGTAGGCTATTTGATTAAGTAGCAAATTTCTAACTTGTGCCCATGTTGAAATGAAATTACTTTTTACCTCAGGTTTTAATACTAAGGAAGATTTAATAGTGGGAAACAGAAAACAAAATAAAGAAAAAATAATTCCAAGTAATGAAAGAAATTTCCAGGTAACCTTTTCCTGGGTAAGGCTAGGGAGAACTATATAACCCCTAAGGGAACCTAAGAAGATAGTGTTTACAAGTCATTTGGTAATATTTTGAAGATTTCACATGTGGCATCTGCTAGCATTCAAAGAGTCACTCCTTAAGCATTTGCACAGATACATAGATTGGTAGGCAAATTCAGTAATCTCTTTTGAAAGTTGGATCCTAGCCCGTGCCAGGTGAAGTTTGAAGAGCTTTATCTGAAATACATTTCTTTTTGGTAAATAACAAAATTTGCTCTTGAATGTAACTATATAGAAATAATGAAAATTAATCATCCATCAGTTCTGCCATAATTGGCATTGGCCTAGTAACAAACACTTGTCATCTGGTTTATTTATTGTGGAAATATACTAATTCAAAATTTACTTTTTAATACTTTTGTTAAGAAGGATAGATACTAAAATATAACATTGAATATTACCTATCAATTTCCAAATAATATTTATTGAATCCTTTTGATGTGCCTGGCTCTTTTTGAAGCACTCTACAGTGCTCATTTAATTTTCAAAAACACTAAGAAATAAGCATTGTTATGTTCCTGATTTCAGAGACACATAAACTGAAATACAGAGAGATTAACTGATTGTCCCAGATCAGTCTAGCTATATCAGAGCTAGAATTTTGGCAGAGTCTGTATACCTAACCACTTTATTATATAGCTTTCCATGGTTATTTTTTTAATAAATGGTCAGTCAGTTTGTACTCCTCACTGATTATGGCACTGTTTGAACAAATCCACTTTGGTATCTAGTAGTCCAAGAATTATAGATTAGCTAAAATTGTTTGGGTTAGGAATGGGCGATGCATGATCACTTATGTTGTATTAGCATACTTGAGAAATAAAGGAGACAGTCTTCTTTAAATAAATAAAGAGCATTGCTGTAAACCTTTATCTACTGCGTATTACTCGCAGTCCATCACTATAAACTTTCTGATATTTTTCTTCTAAAGAGTATGAATCCTGACCAGAGAGAAGACATAAGGGATATATCTGCTTATTATATTAGCAAGCTAAGCACTGGGTTTTCTCTTAAGAAGAAATATCTATAGTAGGGATTCCAAATTCAAATGATGAATAGAGTTAAAAACGTAATGGACATTAGTTGGTTGTAGACTGATAAATATCAACCAGTATTTTAGCTTTAGTGATTGGAAGACACTAGGGAATTGTGGGAAGTATGGCAAATCAGAAGATGTATGTCCTGTCTAAAGAGTCGGACATGAAACACAAGTTTGACTGTTTCTAAAGGGAAATTAGATACCTAGATTATTGCATGAAATATTATTTTTAAATGTTAGTAGTAGATGCAGTTTAAAAACATTTGCAAACCAGATTAACAGTGGAGCAAACAAAACAGTCTTTGGTCCACGTTCAGTATATCTTGACAGTTTAGACCTGGTCTATAGCATATACCACATACAAGCCTCTGTTCTATAGCATATACTGTGTAAGGAGAACCTTAGCAGCCGCCATGATACTTGGTTATTTTTTTACCCTTGGACATACACTTTCAAGAAATGCCCAAGGTAAAAGACTAATGTTCACTAAACAAATGCATAATGAATGCCTACTCAAATGAATATTTCTTAGTTGGGCAAAGTGTTGGGGTTTCAAAAATTATAGATACATTTTTCTGACCTATGATACTCAAAATCTAAGAAAAAAAGACACATAAGCAAATAATTACATTTCAAGGTACATACTTCTTTTATAGCACATATTATGGTGCTAGAAGAACAGAAAGGAAGAAGTTACTGCATCTGGTGGATTAGCAGAAGGCTATGACGGGTTTTAATTGAATCGGTAGGCGTTTTTAAGACATAGAATGTGGTTGGGAATAGAATTATTAGCTAAGAGAATTAATGTGTATTAATATTATTGTTTAAAGTGCCTGGAATCTTCAAACCAAGCCATCTATGTTTTTAATGAGATTGTGGAACAAACAGAAATGCCCACATACTTTTAAAATATTAGACACAAACATTAATTTTTCTTCCCATTAGTCGTGGGTAATTTCCATAAAGTCTTATAAACTATCATGATAAATTTTAGTAAAGAATTAGTGACATTTTTTTCTAGTCAGAAAGAGCATTAATTATTCATCTAATCCGAATTCCATCCAGTGCAGAAATTTCTTCCATAGTCCTTGAAGTTGCCATGTCTATTTACACGGTTCTAATGAAGAAAAACTGCTTGTCTAGGATTGGATTTTATTCTTGGGTATCTTTAATTACAGAAAGCTTCACAATGCAGGGAGTTCAAATCTGCCTCCATATAAACACTATATGTTGATCTTAAGGTCTTTCTTCTAGAATAACCACATAATATTTTGAATTTTCACATGGTAATTCTTAAAATGTTTGAAGAAGCTGTCATTTTTGAATGTTTGAAACTATCATTTTTTCTTTTTGTATTCTATCCCCAAGCTATATATAGCCAGCTCCTTCAAAGATTACTTATTTATTGTGGTTTCCAGAACTCCATGAATCAGTTAGCTTTCCTCAATCCCATTACTCCAAGTGGAACCTCTATCTCTTATTAATATTTGTGTCATGATCATGAATGGAAAAAGATAAGAGAATATGAATATATCAGTGTACAATTGTCCCCTAGGCTTAAACAATAATACAAACCATATGCTTTCCATATTATAGAGGTCTGGAATGTCATCTAATATATACTTCTGCATATTTGGTTTAGATTTGAAGTGTATGTCAAGAAAAATACAGTTATTCCCATTGTCCTTGTGCTATATATATGCTAACTTCACAAAAATTTGCATGAAAAATTTTTAAAATATTTCTTGAAGTCTTTGCTATTTAGAGTAGCCCATGACTAAGTGGGCCATTCTGTTTGTGGGATCCAATATTGTTAGCCTGTTTTCCATAACATGTGCTTTATTAAGGTTACCTCCCGCTTTTTTTGCAAGTCTTTCTTTAATTTTATTCTTTTTTTTACATTTCAAGCTATTCTTCTTAATCCAAACAAAATGGCCACAGCACTGTATTTCCTATGTACTTATAAGTGACTCTGAGTAAAAACAGTGTGCCAGATGGATGACATTAAAGTGGAACCTGATAGAATACACTTGAACAAAAGTATGAGGCAGTTTGTTAAATTTCTCACAGATAATCACAAGGTGATATTAGCAGGTTTAAATTATGAAAACTATAGAAATCATAAAGAATAAATTATCATAAATATTTGCTGAAAAAATAATGACTCTTCAATGAGATAGAACTTTTGCTTATTATGGAAAGAATAGCCACCATGAAAGTAAAAATAAACAGTTATCTATGATTGGGATATAATTTGCTTTGCCAGAGAGACTTGACTAAATACTGAAATATGTGAGACACTTTGAAATTAGAAGCAGGCGTAGCAGGGACACAGTAAATAAAGTTTAAATAATAGAGTTGCAACAAAAAATTGCTGAAAATAGAGAACATTTATGGGAAAAATAGCACCAATGAAAGAAAGAAGTTTGGAAAGAATGAAGATGTTTCAAGACTCTAATAAATGGAAGCCCTCTTCCTCATCCAAGTTCAGAACCAATTGAGAGGTAGGCAAAAGGGTCAAGTAGACTGTGGTAGACTGTTATATGTTAGTCCCCAGTGAACAACACATCTTAATATTTACCTCATGTATGACCACTTTCCACATGGAGCTCAGACTTGGTAATATTACTTGCTCTGAATGCAGCTTACATGAGTGACCTTAGCTAAATCATAAGCAGCAGCAGAAGTACCAAACGAAGCCCAGTCCATCCACAAAATTATGAGAGAAAAATAAAATTTTGTTTTAAGCCACTAAATTTTGGGCTGGTTTGGGCAATAAGTAATTGAAACACTGATGTAGATCAAACAACAGGACTGTTGGTGAACATGGCTTAGATATTTAGCCTAATAAGCTTCCTAAAACTGAATCCTAGAGTTAGATAGTCTTATGGCCACCCACTCATGGGAAATGCCTGGCAACTAGAAATCCCTCCCCATAGGTTTTGAATTTCTTCCATGTAAAATTTGCAGCATAGAAGGAGCAAAACTGAATACACCCTGTGCAGGCAGGCACACTCTAAAAAGAAAAGAGGGATTTGGCCATGAAAACTCTATTTTTAATCTCTTATCTAAAGTAATCAGATTACACTCCTTTTTCCCAGAGGATTCAGGGAACAGACAGTAATGGAGGAAATGGAGACATGAGTGCCATTTGTATTGTTGTCTCTCCATTTGGAAACCAGAGTAGGTGGAGACGATCTTCCCAATTCCCGTCCCCACCATGACCACCAACAGAGGCTGCAGCAAAAGCTATATGCAGATACCGTATCAGGAGACCTCATTTTCCAACCTAAATTTCTGGTGAAATTGTATAATCTCTAAGGTTCAGGCTGTGTGTTATATGTGTTGTTTCTTTCTCAGGATTCAATTCAATGCCTGACATAGAGTAGACATGTAGCATTGAATGAATGAGTTAAAAACACAACCTTTCTAGCTTAACTGTAGTCACTGAATTCACTCAGAAATTTTTTAAGTGTGGGGAAAATACTCTATTGTGAATTTTAATGTATCTTAGCTTATGTAGATAAGTTAACAAACAAAAATGCATATTAAATGTTTGTAATTTCCTCTTAAGTCCCACATAAATTTATTTTTAAAATCACCTCCAACCTCTGTGTTCTATGATGGCTATGCAGAATTTAATTACTATTAATTACTGTTATTATTTCCTGATGTTCCTTATCAGAATATTTCGTTTTTATGCCAATTAGAGTATAATTATTAGGATAATGGACTCTACAAAAACCAATTATGCAATGAGACTAAGATGGGATTTATCTCTAGTAATTGAGTCTCACAATTTAAGATCAGAATAAGTGAATCAAAATGAAAATGTAGAATCATTAATCCCCCAGGCATCAACAATAAGGTTGAATTTGCTCTTTTACCCCAAATTAATCTGATATTTTACAGTGTCACACCAGTTGATATATAGGCCCAGTTCAGCATGAGTAAAGCTGTGTTCATCCCACTTACAATTCAGCCTCAGGCCACACATCTTCCACTGAACTTTTTTTATTAGAGCTTTACATTTGATCCAGAACAATGATGTAAATATGTGGTAAATTCTCAGTTACAAAGTTTCCTTGGAACTTATTTGGTTCTTATTCTAATTTCAGTTCTAAAATGCATTTCCCTTAAAAATAAGGAAGAATGGACAGCCACTCACTTGGTGTTAGTCTTGCTCTGGGAATGTCCCAATGCCTAATCTTCAGAAACCATGATAAAATTCTGAATTGTAAAGACGCATTGCTTTAGGTAAACTCACCCTAAATACCTGATATAGCAACACTTTAAACTGTGTGTCTTTGAAAAGGACCTGTTACTTAATTTCGTAGCAGGGAGGGTAAGAGAACATGAGGGCCAAGCATGCCTGGGAACATGATAGAAGTGAGCAATACTGAAAGGGAGCATTAATTTTTTACACTCCACACACGTTTCTTTGGGGAATACATTTTGATATTTAAAGTGGTTCTGGAGAAACAGAATCTTAAGAATGTGTTTTCTAAATTGGTTCTGGGTTTTTTGTAATTGGTTCACTGATCAGTTTTAAAGGCACTGATGACTATTTCCAGTAGTAAAGAGAGCATGAATGGTTCATGGTGTGATTTGGAATAGAAATAGGCAAAATATCATCTTGAGATACTGCTAATCAAATACATATAAGAATCAAGCTTCTGGGTGACTATGTATTTTTTAACTTCAAACATTTTTGTGAAACCAGTGAGTGTGATGAAATTGACTACTTGCTCCTAACTGCACTAAAGTAAATATAGAAAAAGACGAACTCAAGACTTCCAGTTCCCTACTCAAGTGTCACATCAAGGACCTAAAAGTTTCTATATCTTCTCTGGAAAAAGTTATTGCCTCCTGTCGTGCAGTTGAGATTGCTAAAACATAAATCTCTGTCTTAAATTGCAAATGGCTGAATTTCAGTATAAATTGAATTGCCAACCTTGCAGGATGTCTACTGTTATAGTGAAGGACTTGATTGGGAAAGAATGGAATCCTGTAAATTGGAATGGAAACATATGGGAAGATTCTGATGACACTGGGGGCACTGAGCCCCTAAATTCTGATGAATCTTCTTAACAGTAGAAGCAGACCTCCAGGCCTCTTCTGAGAAGGTTAGCCTTGCTTTGCTTGAGGAAATTGTGATGGTTTCCCCTGAAGTAATTTCCTTGTAAGACCCTTCTGATTTCCTCAGAACCCACTTCCAATGCTTCTCTTTGCTTCTAGACTTATAACTAGACGTAAGTCCCAGCAAGCCTTGAAAGGTGAGGTAAATATATAAGACATGAAAAGGTATGCTACATGATAGTAAAACCACATGGGTTTTCCAATACGTAGATGGAAATCGAGAGAATCTGTGTGGGTATGGAAAATAGGAGTATGGGATAATGCTGGTAGGAACATAAAGTTGGACTCAGTTGAAATCATTGATCTTGGTCCATTTAGCAGAGATTCTGGATTCAGTGTTTTATCTTAGGGGTAGAAAAAGGTATCCAAAGGAAGAGACATGGTCAGCAACTGGCAGAATCCCTACATTGATTCCCTGACCTGTGGAGCGAGGGCTATTATGGTAGAAAAGTTCAAGCAGATGTCACTAGAACTGCCTCTACCTAGGAAAATAGTAAACCAGAAGCAATACTGCTTTCCTGGAGTGATTACAGGGATGAAGTGCCACCATTAAGAGACTGATGGAAGTAGGGCAGTGATTCCTACCACATCCCCATTCAACTCACCTATTTGGCCTGTGCAGAAAACAGATCACGGAGACTGACAGTGGTAAAGATAACTACATGGAGGCTCTTAACTGCAGGTGCTATACCAGAGGCAGTTTCATTGCTTAAGAAAAAAACATACCCTTGGTACCTGGTATGCAGCAATTTATCTGGCAAATGCTTTTATCTTGATACCTGTCAGTGAAACAACCAGAAACAGATTGCTTTCAGATAGCAAGACTAGCAGCACAACTTCACAGCCCTACTTTACGAATATAGCAACTCTCCAGCCCTATGTCATAGACTAGTCTGCGGCAATCCTAATTGCCTTGCCCTCCACAAGACATCATGCTGACCTGTTACACTGCTTTGATAGCATTATGCCCATTGGCCTAGTGAGCAAGATGTAGCAACTATTCAAGACTTATTTGTATGGCATTTATGTGTCAGAGGATGGAAGACAGACCTGACAGAAATTCAGGGGCCCTCCACCTCAGCGAAGTTTCCTGGGTTCCAGTGGAGTGGGGCATGCTGAGATGTCCCCTCTAAGTTGAAGTATAAGTTGTCGTATCCGGTCCCTCCTACAAGCAAAAGGGAGGCACAGTACCTAGTGTGTCTCTTTGGAGATTTGAAGGCAATATATTCTTCATTTGGCTGTGCTACTGTAGGTTCCAAGTGACTCAAAATGCTGCCAGTTTTCAGTGGGGCCTAGAACAAGAGAAGGCTCAGCAGCAGATCCAGTCTGCTGTGCAAACTGCTCTACTATTTTGGCCATTTTTATTCATCAGATCCTGTGGGGCCTGAAGTGTCAGCAGCAGAGGGAGATGATGTTTTTAACCTTTGACAGGCTCTTAGATGTGAATTACAGCATAGACTCTTAGGATTTTGGAGCAGATCCCTGCCATCCTCTGTGAATAGCTACTCTCTTTTCAAGAAACAGCTTCTTGCTTATTAGTGGGCCTTAGAAGTGACCAAGTGTTTAACCATGGGCCACCAAGTTACCATGAAACCTGAACTGCCCACCATGAACTGGATATTGTCTGACCCACCAAGCCATAAAATTAGGCATGTACAGTGTCATCGCATCACCAAATGGAAAGGGGATATATATGGTTAGGTTCCAGCAGACCCTGCAAAACCAAATTAGTTTACTGGGAGGATTTCTGTCCTTTTATGGATATCCCAGAAGGAAGCAGTAGTGCTGCGGCTGTCCACTTTTAGGTGGTGCTAAATACTCTGCAGAGCCATCTGTAAACTAGGCCTGTTTTCTCTTTTCCAGTCCACTGATGGCAGAAAACTCCTTAATAAAACTGTAGAGGCAAGAAGAGAGAGGAAGGGAATGTAGCAGGAGTAAACCGTGAGGCACTAGTCCAGATGCCCAGGGGCCTCTTCCTTCCGTGAAGGACAGTGGTGAATAGGAATCTTCCCAGTGGGCAGAAGTTTGAGCAGTGCATCTTGTTTATTTTATCTGGAACAAGAAACAGCCTGAGGTTTGATTGTATACCAACTCAAGGGATGTGGCCAGTGGTTTAGTTGGTTAGTTAAGTCCTTGGCCTGATGACTAGGCCAGCTCAAGTCTTAAGAGTTAATAACCAAGAAGTAGTGGTGGACTAAAGCAAAAGTCAAAAAAAAAAAATCATCGAAACAGTAAAAACAAAACAATAGCAATTAAACATCTATAATTGTTTTTATAAACATATATTACATACTTAATATATGCTAGGTGCCTCATTAATTTCTTTACTTACCTTAACTCAGTACATCCTCATAGTTCTATGAGTTAGCCCATCCTTGTGTCTTCAAAACAGCAGAAGGTCTGTATATTGTTTTTAATTATAAGGAGACAAGCCTCGTAAATCATCTGCTTTCCTCACAGATGGATGAAACTTGCTTACATATCAAAATGTTTTTTGCTTTCTCCCCACCATCCTGCCTCCAAATCACATATTACAAATGTTCACATAGTAGAAAAGCCAGCTAATTACCTTGTGACCCACCCCGCCATACTCCGTCAAAAAATTACTCATAAGCAAAAGGAAGGACAACTGTGATGACATCTAGAGTGTTTCTTTTTCCCCTCTCTCTTTCTCTAAATAAGGTGCCATATCAGTAGCTTAGCTTTGATTACCGGTGATTACCAATTACCCACTCACTTTCACATTAAGTGCAATTAATTGTTAGCAGAGAGTTAATAACTCTAGGTAACAAAAAGAGAAAGAGAGAGGGAGGGAGGGAGGATGGAAGACCAATTTAGGAAAAATGAGTCAAAATTTACAAAGTGAATTTTCTTATATCTTTTTGGCAGAAATTGAAACCAACCCAATCATGGACCTCATTTTGGGATACTGTCAATTCCCCAGAATTGTATATTAATTTATTTTAGGATTCTTTTGGTTGTAGATATTGAATTTTATGTAGAATAAATGTATAGCCTAGATCTACTTAGAGGTAGATTTATGGTCATCTGTAGCAGGGACAGTTGTATAAATTGTTTAAATTGAGATTTAGGAAGAGAAAAAAGAATAAATATTCCTATAACTAATATAATGTACTTTTTCATAATATTTTGGCAGAAAGAAATGCCTGACTACACACATAACTCTTCCATTTATGACTTTCTTTCTTCCAAGGGAATACAAATTCTAGTGCCATAATATTTATATATACTTAAGTTAGAAAGTGAGTTTTTGCTATTCTCCATAGGAAGGCTGTGCTTTATGACAATCACATTGCAGATATTCATATCCAGGATTTCATTTTCAATTGCCTCCAAATATTACTGTAAGAAGTAATAAAACTTTATTGAATGTCATTATCCATAGTACCCAACTGTACTTAAAGAAATGTTGTACTTTTATGTTTTTTGAATAGCCCATTCAACACGTTTTATTTTTTATTTACTCTGTGCCAGAGTTGAAAAAAAAAAGATACCATTTCTCTCCTCAAGAGGCTCACAAATGTAAAGAATCCATTATACCATATATATTTTTTATTCTTATTCTCAAATTTCAAGTCAGAGGCTAAAACTTTATGAATTTAAAGAGGGAACCAGTGGGAGTGTCCAGTCTGAAAATGTACTAGAATTAGTGTGGAACACTCAAAGTCAAACATAGGTCTGCAAATCTTTGGTGGAACAGACGTGTTGCAAGAGAGCTCCCACAAGTTCTTTTAAGTGACTTGCATTTTGCACTACTGTCCAATTTAAGACCAGAAGGAAAAAAAAACCAAACAAACATAGCCTTAATTCCATCTAATGATGTCAGATTTTATTAAGGCATTTCTTAGGCATATACATGAGATAGAAATGACCCATGTGAGTGACAACTGGAAGTGAACAGATAATATGACATTTTGCTCAGTAAAGATAATATACCTTTGGATACTTCATCTACTCCAGAGACCCAGTAACAGTGATGTAGCTTGATTTATTAGAAATAATTTGTCCCTTACTTTCAGAACATGTAATTTTTCATGTTCCATAACATGTTCCATTAAATGTTCATTTTCATGTGCCATAACAGATGAGAATTTGAACCATTTATTGAGCACCTAGAGTATGACAGGTTCTGGACTAAACCTTATACCCTTTGATGTCCTTTAACCCTTGCAACAAGACTAGGAGGTGGAAATATTCCACAATTATCCTCATTGTTGAGATCAAGGAATCTAAGTTTAGTGAACTTCAGTAACTTTGTCAAGGTGATATACTTGCAAAATACTCAGATAAATACCTGAGTCTGTGTTGTATGCCTACAATATATTTGCTTTATAAACACCAGGAAAGTATATAGAAGCATTTAAACCAGAATATCTTACCTTTAACTGTCCATTTATCTATCAATGTGTGTGATTTGATAGAGTTTAGATCATGAGATCCACGTTAGGCTTAACACACTTCAGCGTAGGCCTCCCTCTATACTTTTAGCAGTGGAGTGAATTGATAACGATTTCAGGCTCAGAAGACAGATCTCTTGGATTCAAAGCCCAGATCCCATACTTACTAGTGTTATTTTGGGCAAATTGCTAAAATGTTCTGCGCTTCAGTTCCTTCCATAAATAGGAATAAGTACCTACCTCATAGATCTGAGGTGACAATTTATTAAATAGAATAGACATGTAATAAGCATTAAAGAAGTATTAGATATTACAATTCTGTGTAAGAAAGTAGAAATAAGAATATATATTCACATTTGCTCATATTTTCATAAAGAAACAGTAGAAGAATGAAAAGAAAAACAGCTAATAAAAGTATCTGCCTACAGGGAGAGTAAAAGTGAGACTTTGGTTATAAAGTTTTACATAGCTTTCACTATACTTTGTTATCAGCATCCTCAGTGAGTATATTGCCCTGCTGTTATTAAACCTAATTTTTTCCCTTTCAGGCATTATGATATATTTTTTTTATCTAGACAAATTTTTACATAAACTATGAGTTTTACAGGTAACATTTATTAAAGTAAAAAGTATTTAATAGAAAGTTAAAGGTAGGATCATGCAATACATATGGTTCTAAACAAATAATAAACAAAGAATAGAGAAAAAGTGAGTCCAATACAACAAAACTGGAAAAAGACATGAGATTTATTCTTTGTTAAAAATTCAGTAAAAGCTAGCAAAATCATATTGTTTAATTAAAGAAACCAAACCACTACAAAAGCCAGTGGCAGATGTTAAAAAGGAATTTTGCAAGTAGGATCAGGGAAGATAAAACTTCTATACTCTGGTATTAAAGATTCATATCTACTTTAATATTATAATGTTTCATTCAGTCATTCCTATTAGGCTGCATTCTTCAAAGATTATAGAAGAAATCTTCAATGGCATTGAGAAATGGCAGACTTACAAAGAGACAGCTAAATTCCTGTGTAAAGTAAGATCTTGACTTCTATCAGAAGTGAGGAAACGAAATTAGGTGGCTAAATAATAAACAGATGAAAACAATGAAGGTAAGTGCCATTGAAAAAGAGATAGCCGGGGAGTGAACACGTTGCTAAAACCAAGCCAGTTGCCTTGATGTGTGTCTGTCCTTTTATGGAAAAAAAAAATAATGCTAACAGGTTTTCCCTCTCCTGAAAGGACCAAGCCAAAGTAAATCAACTTAAAGGAAGAGAGATTTCTGCTAGACATAGAAATAACAAAATGAAACATCTTTTGACTGTCATGATAATAAGATATTATCACTGGAAGTCTTTGAGATAGCAACATGTCACACAAATGTATACAAGACAGCTCAGTCACCGACAGGCATCAGAGCTGCAGATTAGGTCATATAATTTCTAAGCATTCTACTGACTGTTATTCTGTGATCCTGAAAGTCAATAGCAAAAAGCAAATCACTCCAGTATTTCAACAGTTTATCCCGTCTCTCTCTCTCTCTCACACACACACACACACACACACAGAAGGCTATGTTTTAGTTAGATTTTTATATACATTTCTCCTACTATCACCATCCTTCCAATTAATTTGAGTCACTTACTATGCATATATTATTTATAATAAAAATAAAATGTTATTGTAGAAATCAAATTTGAGAATTATATTTTTTTCTTTTCACCATTTATGGGTAGTTGAACATTTTTATTTGTATAGGACTAGTTTTTAAGGGATGAAAAGACTGATTTGATTTTAAAGTTTGTTTTATTTCCTCAATCAAAAGTCATATTTTAGTATCCAACTTCATGAAGTGCCAATAACTTTTGTTTTTTTAAGCACGGTATACCAAGCATAGTCTCTAACATTTGTTTTTAATATCATTAGTGTTATTAAGATAAACTCCTCTGTTTTGAAACAAAGTCTTCTAGACCTAACCTAACTTTATTTTAATGAAAGACATCCTAAAATGCCTAAACTCTATATATCACGTCGTTTATCTGGAATTTGAGGCCTTAAATCATCTTAAATGAACTTTAAAGGTACATATTCTTAATTTAGCTTTAAAAATTTTTGCAAATCAAAATTAACACTTATGAGGTTTATTCTTCAAATGAAACATTATAATAATGAGCACCTAAACACTCTCATGGATGTAAAAATCATCCTTAGTTTTCTTTCCTCACCCTCAGCAAGTTCAGATAGAGCCCTGAAAGTCAAATGATCATGTTACTCTATACATAGTTTGCCTCTATTTCTGCCATATCTCTGCTTGCTAGTAGCAATTACTAGCAAAAAAAAAAAAATTATAATGATATTCCAGTCAAAACAGTTTCAGAAAATTGCTAGAGAACAATGCAGCGATCTTTCAAATTTACCCACTTCCTCTGCCCTCTCATTCCCCAGATGATCTGCCAGCAGTTGTACTTTAATAAACACATCATGATACCAACAATGAACCTATTAACTTTACATTGTATACATTGTGAAGTTTTTTCCTTCTGAAATGATGTTTGACATCCTAATTTTGCTTTGGAAGGAAGAAAATAAGAAATAGAAATCAAGAATAAAAGTAATACTGATTTAAAAGTCTCATTTTTCCTCCGAGCTACAATACAGTAATTGCCCTGATTTATTTTTATTCACCTGATCACAAAAAAATTGATTTTATAAAACATTTACTTTTTTTAAGTATTTCTGCTTTACCAATAGTTCTTTTCATTGTCTACATATTGCCACATTTTACAACTCCAGGAGGCACATTATACATCGTATTCTATGCCATGTAGTGCATATTCAGCTTAAAAGAATAATGATTAATTTGATAGATAATTGACTTTACTCTAAATAGCATGCTATCATTGTACTGACAGTACCATATGTTGTCATTAGTCAAAATTCTCAGCTACCAACTATATAAATGTATTAAATTTTGGAAAGCAATGCTTGGAGAAGTTTTAGCATCATGACAAACACAAGTGATTGACAAGTGCCTTTATCCCATTGTGACAAATAGAAATGTTAGATAAATGATAACAATTAAAGAAGCAACCCAGTTCAAAAGAAATGAATAGACTCAAGTGCCAGATTAACAGCCCAAATGAAGCCAGAGCTTTAAAACAAGGTGACTTTGTGGTCTCCTGTGAGGGATTCAGGTCAAAGCAGAGTGTAGGAGTGGGAATCTGGATTTCTAACGCTTACTGTAAGAGAAGAAATTTGTTATTAAGCCTACATACGGTGCATCGTCAAAAACCAGGCAACCTAGTACTCCCCTAACTCAGGATCCGGAACAACGAACACCTCTTCCCATCAGCCTGGACCAAATAAGGAAGCTTTCAGTATGACTAATGTCAATGAAAAATTTATCAGTCCATCTTAAAAAGACATGGAAAAATTTTTTTGAGCCAAATTGAGGAATATAACCCAGGAGCAGCTGCTCACAAAGTTCTGAGAACTATTCTGCCTGTTAGAGGTCAAAGCATATATATAGGTTTTTGAGACAGAGAGCTGTACATTAAATGACACAGATAGTTTGCATAATCCAGATTAGTAAGTACAAAGTGGTAAGTCATCGTGACCCCTAACAAGATCAAGAACTCTTTAAGGAGTTGTCTGTTGGTGATAGAAGAACGTTACTCTTTATAGTTGAGCAGGCATTTCTGCCGATAGGGAGGTTTGGTCAATGTATAATGCAGACACACAATGCACAGTAGAGGGGACAGAGGAGGCCAAAGAAAGAGAAAATGTTTTTCATGTTTAAATTTTTCTTTTCTTGCCATAATGTATAAATTTTTATCTCATCACTAGGATTTTGAATGAAAAGTGATTTTGAAGAGATTACAGGCCTCATTATGCCCTATATATGTGCTGGGGTCTGAACATGTATGGTGTGCATTGTAATGGTATTTTTAGTAAAACAAAGTTAGAGGGAAATTGGAAGTTCACCTCTAGGAAAATAGCTAATAACTTTGTTACATGTCTAAAAAGAAAAAACTAGTTTTCATAGAGCAGATATTGACATAAGTGAAAAAGTCAAGAAACAAAGTGAAACTTACAACATGATACAATTTACAAAAATAAAAATTCACGCATTCAGAATGTCACATACATTCAAACATTAACCAAGGAAACTATCCTTTACAAAGAATCTGGATTTGATTGGATCAATTTGTGGAACAATTTATGACCCAAGATATTGTTAAAAGGAGTAAAACAATCAGCCTACAAGTAGTGAAGCTTATCAGCTGGGTGTGTTCAGGTAAAGAGCTCTGCTAAAACCACTTGTCTTTCCAGGGTGAATATGGGCATATGCAGGGCTGTGCAATCTGAGGAGCTTCACACCGCCCATCAGTAAAGGAAAGGATAAGAAAATGCTAATATTGTTACAGAAGGGAATAATATTTGACAGTTAAAATTAATAAACTGGATTTGCACTTATTAATACAGGTAGATCTCAAAAGAATAAGGTTGCGTGAAAAAGAAAGATATACACAGTTAAGGAGGAGTATAACAGGGCATCAACTCTATAAGTAACATTTTATTCCCTTAAAAAATGACATGGGGGATGGGTATAGCTTAGTGGTAAGAGCTCATGCTTAGCATGCAAGAGATCCCGGCTTCAATCCTCAGTACATCCATTAAATAAATAAATAAACTTGATTACCTATTCCCTCACAAGAAACCTTAAAAAAGAATTTTTTTAATGACATGAAGGAAATATGAAAATAACTTCTTCCTTATAACATGTATTTTTACTTAAATATAATATTTATTAATTCAAATTATAGATAAACTTTTTAAATTATTTTCTGTACTTCCCTTTAGGTTTGAAATGTTGCTCAATTGAAATAAAGACAAATCATTTTAGCATCATGCATTAGTAAGTGAGCTATGAGAGCAACCATAGAAAAACATGTTTACTATATTAAACTGAAAACAATGAACAAATGAAAATCAGGACAAAAGTACATATATTACAGTTACTGAAATCAGTGAGCAACGTTTTTCTAAAATAAATAAACAAAATAACTTTCCTGAAAATCATAAATTACTAAACCTGACTCAAAAAAAGTTTTGAGGACTCCAAAAACAATGTATTTTCCACCCATTGAAAAACTCTTTATTGACTACAGGTTGGATGTAAATTGGTGCTTTTGATATAAACTTGTCAAAGCATAGTAAAGTTTAAAAGTTTCTATTCAACACTCTAGCAATTTCACACATAGTAGGTATAAACCCCAGAAAATCTCACCCATATGTGCAGAGGAGTCATGTAAATGACTGTTGAATACAGCAGTTCTTATGATAGCAGCATAGGGGAAACTTCCCAATGTCCACCCAAAAGAGAAGCAAACCATGAAATTTTATAACTTTTTTAAGTGAACCAGAATTGCATTACATGTTAATATTCACATGTTAAAAATAAGTAAAACTTGTACTGTCATACAAAAATAAGAATTTGTAGATGGATATCTGCATACATTTAAAATACCGAAGGACATATATAAATACAAATTACTGTAGATAAATATTAAAAGGTGAAAATAAAAACTTTATATAGTTTATGGATTTATACATTTATAATAAAATAAAAACTTGTATGAAAGTAAAAAGCAAAGAATTTCAGATAATGGTTTCCTGGGTGCAAAATGGTATAGAATAAATAGTATTGGCAGAAATGCCGGGGGCTCCAGCTGTATTTTAAATGTTTTATTTCTTGAAGAAAAAATGTATAGAGAAGAAATCGTAATAATCAATGAAATTCCAAAAGAGTAGGAATCAGAAAGCTGGTCTTAGATGTCGTTTAATGACCGTTGGTTCTCTTTTATTCTGTTATGTTTAACTTTCACAGTGAGTTAACTCTCAAAGTGAATACTGAGGCAATACCTAGAATGGAAAAATGATAGTCCTCCCCCCAACCCTTTGTTTACATAATATATTGATTGAATAGATGCTTAAATATACATCTATATGTCACTAATTAAAATGAGTGCAAATCGTGAAATGATGTCTTTCCTACTGCTCATTTTCTCAATCTCTACCATTTTTAATATGCCGGAAAAAAAATGTTTTTCTTTGAAAAAATGTTTTGTTTACTCTCAAAAATATTCCAACTTATGCTTATGACACTTTAAAAGTGAAATTTTAGCTTTCAGGGTAAATCAATATAAAAAATGTGGGATTTTAAGTTAAATTGTTTCTAGCTAATTTTATTATTGCTGCTGGATGTGGTTGAATGTATCTATTGCCTTTGACACTGTTGATTGGAGTTGTAAATACTGACAAGTAGCAAACCTTTATAGTGATTTCAAAAATGCTCATTTGGTCTAGAGATTAAAAGTATATTTTGGATGTTACACAGCAACTTCTGTATCAATGATCTTGTTTTCTTCCCTGCCTTCTCCCATCTGGCATACTTCCTTGGCTTCAGACCAGGAAATCTGGAATTCACCAAAGTTTCAAGAATAAAAAGTCAGTAGATTTAACAGCACTGACAGAGTTGGATGGCATTGGATGAAGTGATAATGAGTACAGATCTCAGCGGGGTGACAAACAGGAACAGAGGATGTTTCCCAGGGCATTAAAGCTCTCAGGTAGACGTAAGAGCTGCTATGTGAATGAGAACACTGAGGTACATTAATAGGACTTTGACTGACAAAGAATGTAAGGGAAGCAACTTTGAGATCACTTTTCTTGGTTGGTATACTATTGTTCGTAATAGAGTTAAAGCTTATCTCTATGCTCAAATCAAGATGTGGATCAGAAGCAAAGTTTAGGTACCTTTATTATATTCTGTATATTTTTCTTCTATTGCATTTTTTTAGTCAGACTAAAGCAAAAATAACCAATCTGACATGCTATTGCTGTTTAGAAACATTCCTAGATCTTTTCTCCTTTATTTTTAAGTCAGCTTATTTTCAAAACCTAAAATTACATATTTATTTTAGGCAAATGAATGATGGATAGATTCTGAACTTTAATATATTCACATTCTAATCAGAAGAGACTCAACGATATTGTTAAAAGAGAAAAACTATAGCATCCCAGATTTTGCTCCAACATACAGTGAATTCATTGCTCAGTTATCATGCTACAGTCTCTGCAAGGACAAGAATTTGAATGAAGTACTGTTACCCATGAGGATCAAATAGATGCATATTTTAATTTTACCACATACTCAATTGCCTGGACTTAACTTTATATTTGTTACTTTAAAAAGCAATATTGTTGAATGATGATCTTATTTTTTGCTTGTAGGCTCCTAAGTATGGATACATACATATGACTATTTTTAGCCGTTTATCTCAGCTTCCCACGGCTCTGTCTAATATACACTTAAATCTCTCTCCCTTTCTTCCTCTCTCTCAATTTTTTGGGGTAGAGTCTTCTATTATACTTCACTTTTTTTGTTTTTCTCTTGCCTCTTTGGCACTATGTTAACACTCTTTGTTAGGCCTTCATCATACCCACACTTTGGCAATTGTAGCCACTCCTATAATGTAATTTATGATTTATATGATGATTCTCTAGCATATACATAAATGCTATATGTATAATACACACAGACATGTATAATATATGTTATATATTTTATACATGTGTATATATGAGAGACAGAGAGACAGAGCATAGATGCATTCTGTATTTCAAAGTGCTAACCTGTTATGCTTACTGCATTTATCAAACACTTCGCACATCCAAAATTGAACCAATTCATGCTGTTTTCCCATCTCGATCTAACTGCACGAACCTGCTCCTCTCACAATTTCTAACTCTGCTAAGTACACCACTACCTGTGCAAACAAAGACACATCTTCTTTTCTCTGTCTGCATCATGATCTCCTGAATCTAGGCCACCGTAGTCTCCTGCCCGGGCCTTTGGCCGTCTCTCTTCTTGTTTTGCCTCCCTCTCCCTCCAGTTTATACTGATTCAGTATAATCTCTACCAACGAGAGTGAGAGAATCCTCTAAAATGAAGAATGAATCATGTCACTTGCTGTTTACCTTTCAATGCCTTCAAGTTTCCTTGGGAATAACGTTCAAATTCTTTACTATAACTGGCAAGACTCTCTCTTGCCTGTGTCTCCAGACTTGTCTTTTGTCACTTCACCTCTCCACTTCAATCTCCAGCACTACTTACCTGTTAATTTTTTAATCTACCTAATTCTTCTTGGCCTCCAGGACTTTGTATATGCTGATAGCTTTGCTTAGAATAGTTTCCCATTTCTCTTCTTAGCCTGGTAGCTCTTAGGGTCCTTCAGGCACAAACTAATGACCATTTCTTCTAGGATGCTTTCCTTGTCTGTACTTCCCGGCTAGAGTAGGTCCTGTCGTGTTCACTCATGTTATCTATCCTGTGTTTCCCCTACACTGAACTGAGGCTTTTTAAGCTGTCTTCTTGACTGAACTTTAATCTCCATAAAAACAGGGACTATATTATCTTGCTCACCATATACATCTACTGTGTGAAACCTTGTGTAGTCCGTAAATGATTCTCAGTAACTATATTTTTAAATAAGCAAATGCATGATTAACTAAAGGAATATACTGAGGCATATGTGTCTGGATAGTTAGGCAAGAGTGAAACAACGTTTATTAAAAAATCATGAATGATCAAAATAATTGGATATATATTTTTATGTTTCACGTTATTCAGTTATTTTCCATAAGTTTATTGACAAATAAATGAGATATTTTTTCCTCAGGTTACTACATAAATCTAAAATTTGGAATCATCTCTGTTCTTTTTTGGTCTAACATTTCCCTTCTTTGTACTTTTTTGACATTTTATTTTGCTTAATTAGGTTTCATTTGGTAAAGCTATGACATTTTTACATATAGATAAATAATACATAGAGACAAGATAAATAATATATAGAGACAAGAATAATTCTTTAACATATAGTATCCATGCATTAAATGTAAGTGGGATAGAATAATGAAACTGACCTCTCAATATTGAACACAATTACTGGAGTTAGCCAGTGGGTTTTAATTTGTGTGCCATTTCTGATCAGTTGTTAGGGGCTCTCTTATACTTATTTGGGAGGAGAAGTGAACCAGCATGTGATAATTAGCAAGGAGAATTATCATGGTTAATTATTGATGTCAACCAGGAGAGTGGGAAGGAGGAGTGATGGCACGTCTGCCATGTATGTGCCATCATGATATTGTGCAAGTACTCAGTAGAGAAATAAAAATGCAAGCCAAAGGACCTCAGTAGCTAGCATAGAAGGGGTAGAGATTTGGGCTAATGATACTTTGAAATGCGCATATAGAGCAAATGCACATTATATTATACACACACACTGGCACCCATATACACATGTAAAAGACAATCATTAATTTATGATATTGTAATATTATTGAGGTAACTCTATGAAGATTTAATTAGAAAAATCTTTGTGATTCTTCCAAATCTGATTTTATAAATGGGCTAAAAACATAATCATTATATATTTAGAATAAGTTCTACTTCTAAAAGCATAAGTAGAAATATTTTATGAATTTCTATATAAATAGTATATTAATTATAACTGACTAATTTAGAAAGAGTAAATTTAGTTCAGTATTTGCCTTTCCTAAGCAAACCTAGAGTTGTATTTGTATCATAATAAAAATTTGTGGAAATTTGAATTTATAAAATTAATTTTACTTCCTTTTACTTAGGATGGCCACATAATTTCAAATGTTTTTAAAAGGTTTCATGAAAACAAAAATTCTTACAAAATTTATAAAAATAAATCATCTACTAATACTTTACATAGCTGTCTTTCATGGTTTTTACTAGAAAGTAATACAGTTGGATTTTGAAATATATATAATTCATACTTTTAACTTAAGGATTAAACTTTCTCCAATTAAGGATCTTTTACTGTAGTTAAATTTTATTGACTTTTTAGTAAAAGGTAGGCATCATAAACAGAGATAATGTGTTGGAATTTTTTTCACATCGCTAGTTTCTAGGTACATTGCTTGGCAAATAGTTTGTACTTAAAAAATTTCAAAGAATACTTGATACTATATATATATATATATGGCAAAATAAATGTGGAGTTATGCATACAATGAATGATAATGTTGATGTTTTTTAGAGAACAAAAGCATAACTTCCTTTTAGGGTTGGAAAACTGAGATCAAAGGAGATTAATATAAACAGCTACTAACGGTGGATGCAGGACTTGAATTCTAACATATTCTATTCTAAAGTAAAGTGCACTTCACAGAATATAATAATTTTTAAGAAGAAATCTCTATAAAGAAATTGATTATAATTGATTAATTCTTTTAAAGAATTTCCTTATGAATGACATACTCTGTTACCACAGTGTGCCCATTTATGTAGTTATAAATTACCTACATAACAACTCTTACAAGAATTGTTTCAGCCCTAGGGGTGGCAACTGGCCAGTGATGTTTAGTTAACTGATTTTCATCCAGTCTGTCCACAAGGTGGCAATGTAGCATTATTACAAATACTACCCCTCGTGCATATTTGTAAAAAATAAATAAGTAAATGAGAATTTTTTCCCACACATTGGTGAATTTTTTCCCATACAAGATACCTTGAAGTTAAACAAATTCTGAATGATTATTAGACCTTATAAGATGGACAAACAGGACAAAATGAGCTTTCTTTGATGCCTGAATGATGCAGACTATCCAAGATTAATCAAATATGTCAACGTTTTGAAGAGAAATCTAACTTTACTGATAGGAAATGTCATGTATATATGATCAGGGAATGTAATGGATTTTATTTCTTATGGTCTCATGGAAGCACACTATGTTGAAAGTGATGATTTATCAGAATCCATACTGGGCCAAACCAAGCTATTGTGGTGATTTTAAATTTTAATTCAAGATTTGTCCATGTACTTTTGCTTGTTATAAATAGAAAAAATCACTTATAATGATTGTATATATAAATTGATATCACTAACAGAAGCTTCTTTTTTGAACTATAGCCTTATAAATAAGGATCACTATAGTCAAACAAATTCAGTAAGTGGAAGGGTTTTGTTTTGTTTTATTTTCCAGGCATAATTTTGAGTTATAGGACTCATCTAATCTAAGTCTCAAATAGAATTCAGTATGGGCAGCCCATCTACACAATTATCCGTAGTGTATCTCATCAACGCTTGTGAGTTGTAATCATTTTCACAAAGTGACTGTGGTCATGCTTGAGAGCTCATGATACTCAGAAGCTTCACCATCAAGTGGAAATGGGGATGGGCAGCGAGGTGAGCTGTGACACTCTCAGTGCAGAAAGGTTGTGGTTTTGGCAGAGAATTTTTGATATTTTCTTTTGTCATCCTTGTTTCTGATAAGTTGGAGTGGAAATATATTTGAAGTCCTATGTGCAGTAGGCAAGAAAATGTCTACAGAGAAGCAACTTTATTTCATCTCTTAAAAGAGTAATCTCCAACCTGATGAATACATAAGACAAGAACAATTCTATTAGTCATCTTCTTTCTTTGCCTTCTTCTTTTTCTAAATCTCATTTTCTGCCCTAATCAGTTATTGCCTACTGAAAACAAAAAGACTTTATAAAGTGTGAAATATTAAGATACTAAGACCTGAATTTGGTTTTATCTTTCCACAATTATTTTCACTTTTTTATGGTAATGGATACTCCTCCTTTCTTTGAAAAAACTGTGTCTCCTCCACTTAAATATTTTTTGAAGGCCTTCTGTTCATAGTGTTGAGACAATCTAGTTATAGGGTTGACCCAATATCCCAGACCTGGTCAAACATGTCATCTGTGCCTGTGGTCAGAAAAATTAATTTACAGGCAGACTCATGACTCGGTCTAGGCCAGTTGCAGACCTTCCCTGGAATGCCTGTAAATTAAGAGAGGGATAAAGTTCAACTACAATATGAAAGGATTTAGCCCAGCAGAGAAAAGAAGAGAAAGATTGCCGAGGAAGGGAGAAGCTTGATGGTACTTGATGATTCCTGCTTATCTTATCTTAATTCTATGGGTCACCACAGGATCCTTCCAACAAATGCCATTTTCTGCTTCAGTTAGTTTCTTTGGATTTCTATTACTTGCAACCAAACGTATTCTGACTAGAACAGCTATTTTTCACTATACTTTTTAAAAAACATTTGGAAAGGATATTTAAAAAAATCCATCTCTTAATCATCAAGAGAGATACTGTAGATAAATCACAAGGAAGTAGAACATAGTCTAAAATATATAATGATCATGTGTTACGCCCTTATAAATATCAGATTTGGAAGGAGAACTACAGCTCAAAGAAAAGCATATTAAAGTAAGTAAATATGTGATAGATATGTTGAATTGTAATTTAGATACAATTTTAACTTAATCAAATGTTGTGTTCTTAATTCAATGTTTAACACCACATCCCTCTCTCTCATACCCTATCCTTTCCCCTCAACACAAACATGCAGGGGAAAAATAAGTGAGGAGGGAAAGAGTTCAAAAAGAAGAAATATGCTTAATGTTAGAGATTTGTAAAATAAAAATCAGAAGCCTAGTGGGGATGATCATCAGAGCAACATCAGGAAAATGTCAGATTCTGTTTTTAAGTAGAGTTGAGGGGAATAATCAAGTCAATAATCAGGAATCACAATGAATGCATACAGAACCTTTTAGGTAATTAGATAAGTGGGGGCAACAGGCAGACAGGTGGAGGAGAGGGAGGATGGTCTAGAAGATGGCATTATGCCCGCCTCCAGCATAAAGGGATTTTAACCTCTTCTAAATGAGTGCCATCAAGAAACTGGTTAAAACCCAACAGCCGTGACTCCCAGGTAGCAGAAAGGACTTAACCAGACAAAACTCAATGCTCATTGTATTATAATTAACATTGCGATTTAGGCTCCCCCCAGCCCCATGGGTTTTTCTGTGTACACTATGGGTAAAGACATGCGCAATGGGACCAAACGAGACTAAGCATTCCAGGGACAGAGCTGTTAATCAATTAAGAGGCCACCTCTAAGAAAGGGTGTAAGAGAAAGGGGAGACAGAAGATGCTGCTTTTCCTCCCTTGTGTTATTTCTCCGATTCTTGGAGGTGTACTTTCCCTTCTGTTAAATAAATTTTTAAAAATCTTTCACTACACAACGCACTGGCTCCCAACTGTAAACTTGTCTTTCGGGTTTGACAAGAACCAGGGTCTTTACCTTTCAGGGTAACAAGCCTACTGTGGAACAAAAGAATGGCATTGCAGAAAGGAAAGATGGGAACCAGTAGAGATAAAGAAATAATGGACATATGGAAGTTCACTAAGGAAATTTGGATGTTGTAACCTAATTATTATGGATGGCATCTTCTTTGGCAAGGCACAGTTTGGTTTATTATTCTTGAGTTTTGTTTTTAATTTGTTACATTCTTCCTTTAGTTTGTCCAGACATATTTTTTAAGAGTCAAAGTGCATCTGCTTGATTACAAATTAAGATTATCTTAGTGTCACCGATTTTAAAAAGAGAAGGAAAAAAAAGATTTAGATCATGATAATTTTGTGGAACAAGAAAACATGTCATCTTTTACATCTAAATTTTTGATAGTAATGTGTAAAATTAGTTTAAAGCAACATCTTTATCTTGTAATAAAGAAGATGGCAAAAGTAATTAAGTGACTGTTTTAAATATGGAAAGCAATGAAAGTATTTGTATATCGTGAATTAGAAATTGGGTCCAATTGATAAGAAACAAACAAAATCAATAACAGTGCTATGATTAATTTTTCAAGAGAAACTTTGGTTCAGAAAAACAATGTCAGAGAAAAAGAACAAAAACTTCATTAAAGGACAGCATCGTCCTTGAGTTCAGCTCTACATTGTCAGTGTTTCACTGCCAATTACGAAAAAGCAATGAGATAAAAATTCCATCAAACTATAGGAGATTAGTCTTGCTACCTGTGTGGAAGATAAATATTTTTAGGCCATATTGATGGGCATTTGTAATGAGGGAAAAACAATTCTTCAACTTTTCCCCCAAATTTATTCTCCCTATTTTCATTAAACAAACTTAGTGAGTCAGAAAACCTAGTTGATTTCTTCCTGATACATGTCCTACATAATGAATTGCAATTGCAATTATTCAGAAAACCTCAATTCTTCAATTCTGTATTAGTGTTTCTTTTTACTCTCAACCGAAGCCATTATCATATTTCCCATTCTTAATATTCTCTCTAGTAAGTATAAACAGTGTTGATCTTTCCTGATTTGATAGGATATACTTTGAAATATTTAACACGGGAAAGTTAAAAACAAGTAAATGTAAACAAAAAGACACTTTTTTAAGAAACTGCCAGCCTTAACTGTGGAGTTGTTTTAAAACAATAGTTTAAACTAAAGTTAGAACAGAAAGCTTTTATATTCGAGTCCGTGATGCTTGTTTTATTGAAAAGGTAGGCATAATCTGTAATTACTGTACAATGTAAATCATTTAGTTAAACTTTATGAAAATAGATGATTTTAGAGAACTTGGTATTAGTGTATTTCTTTGAAAGGGTTAAATATTTTCTTGGTCAGCATTTTATACCACTACTTGGTTACATATCATAGTTTTAAAAACTGTATTTCATTCATGATGCTATGTTTAATACGAGGCTACTACATGATTTAATTGTCACAGATTAGGAAATACTAAAGTTGGTAATAAGATTTTATTATATGTACCATATCAAAAAAATCACAAAAAGAAGTGGTAAGGTTTTTAAATTTCCACCTTCTCTGAGTTAGAAAATCAACATATTCATGTATTCAGGAACATATTCATGTGAGTTTCCTTTACATGAACTTAAAAAAAATAAGAATTAAGAGACCTCAGCGTTTTAATGCAGACATCTGTTGAGACCATGCATAATTAAGCTGATGGCACTCCCAGTGGAGCCATAAATAGGAATGCTATTCAGTAACTGTTTTCAAGCTCATATGTTTAAGGAGACATAGGGTTGTCTTTTAGCTCTGTGGTTTCCGTGAGAGCTTGCTGTTGTGAGGCTCTAACTACTAAGTTGCGGATTCTGAGTGATATTTCCAAGAGTAACCAGAAGAGAGCATCTGTATCTCAGAGACTCGCGTGGCAAAATAAATAAGGCACAGACAGTCTACCATGCAGCTTAAGCCACCTCTTTTTTGGGAAATGATGATGAATTTCCTGTGATCATGCTCAAATGGCTTAGGAAATGACTGGAGGGTAGTTGATATTCCAAGATTCAAGCATCTGGTGTTCGAACAAACCCAATTTAACTGTGTCCCAGTTCTACAATTTGTTGTCAAGACAATTTAGGCTAAGCAGTATAGTCATATACTTATTCCAGAGCACAACAGTCCACTAATCTAATTACGAATGGGTTCTAAGAAGAAGAAAATTGAATTAAGAAAAATTGTTTTGCATAGCAGTGATTTATAGCCTACTTTGCTCTCCAAACTGGTGAGAAGTGTGGAATTCAAGACTTTCAGAATATAATTTTAATAGTAAAAGGGCAAAAAATTACTATGAAGAAAAGGAAAAGACTCATCAAGCTAAAAGCAGAAGCCATACACCTACTACTGCTTACCGTACTATTTAAATAATAAAACTTCTTTATTCTAGTAAATAAACATTTCATTATTTTTCAAGTATAGCAGACTAGTTCAGTTTCCCTTTTGTAGTGGAATATAATTTTAATTTCTTGTGTATGCACAATATTTATGTCTTGATGATACGATTTTTCCTATTATTATGTATTCATTTCTAAGTACTGATTATTTAAACTCTTCTGTGCTTCCTATTCCATGAAATTAGTCTCTGGTATTTGAATCAGAATAGAATGCTCTCTCATATATTTCACTTAAATTATCTCATCACATTACTGCATGCTAAGCTATAACTATATTAAATACATAAATCAAAAAATGGTTAGCTGTAAGTTGCAACATTTTCAGGCTCAAAGTATATTAGAGATACTGTTGGAGTTGGAGTTTTACATCCCTTCACTGAAGGAATTTTAAAACAAAAAGTCTTACAAAATGTTAGATCAATAAGTGATCTCATAATGTGGTAATTGAATTATCTGGAAAATTATTTTTCTCATTCTATTATAGTGTTAGCCTATATCCTTTCTTCCTTCCCTCCTTCCTTCCTTTACAAATTCCTGGCACTTCATCAAGTACCCTAGTAGGACATGAATGTATTCTGAAGTGTGACCAATCTGGAATCTATAGGAACAACCTTTATCCCACTCAGAATATTCATCTCTTCCCTGCTCCAGCTGTACTCGTGGGTGTGCTTGCGCGCACACACACACACACACACGCACACACACACACCAGTTCTGGGGAAGAGCCAAAGTAGCAAATTGCCAGAGGCAAAGGGAAGTAGGACACAAAACAGTCTATACCTCTCTACCACTTTCTCATCCATGCTTCTTAACTACAAACTTTATCCCACAGGCAGTATGCTCAGGACCTATTTTATATCTTCACTTCTAGACTCCAAGAAATAAATAGTTCCTGGGATATTGCTGTAAAACAGCTTATGAGAGTGAAGAATGTGGAGACAGGATATTCAGGTTTGAATCCTGCTCGGGTCTTTGGTGCCAGATTGAAACTTGCCCAATCTATGAACATGATCATAGAAATATATAATTTTTCAGGTTGTCTTGAGGATTAAATGAGATAGTAAATATAGAAACAGTTTGTATCTTATAAATTACTATAATAAGTATTAATTGTAAACAGAAAAATGTTGTGTCCTCTATATAAATGCAGGGAAATCTAGGCAAAACTTAGTGAAACACTTGTTTTTAGCCTGAAATAAATTCAAAGATCTTCCATTATAATCCACATAATTGTTTGTTTTCCCATATAAAATCTAGATGATGTAGAGACAGAAGTAGGCTTTTTAAAAAATCCATATGTATTAACAATGATTATGTGTATATGATTCCAAAGTATTGGGTTATTGTCACATACACATAATAGTTAATGCATATAGAGTTTTTTTTTTTTTAAGTCTTTTTCTTTCCTGACATCCTCTAGGTGGGCAAGATGAAATATTTTCCATGAAAGACCAGGGAAAGAAATAAAAGTTGACTCAAATTAAAATGTTAGAACATAGAGGGCCAGGCGAAATCGTATAGATTGCACTAAGGAAAAAAAAAGGCTATGAAAGCAAGTAGGTCTGCAGTGAAGCATATCCATAGAGTACAGTGTAAGTAGGATATCTTGGTAGCTCATCCTATTCCCCAGGAGCACTTGAAAGACAACAAAGATCTCAGCTTCATTTTCAAAAGGGATCCAACATATATGTTCACATCTAATTTCTCACGACATCCCTCCACAAATCCTGTAATCAGCGAAAATTCTGATTCTAACTAAATATACACTGGACATTTATACTCCTTTACTGTGTGCTTATTCTAGGACCCTTTGTTAGTTTCTCATTGCTGCTGTAACAAACTACCATAAACTTAGTGGCTTAACACAAATTTAATATCTTACTGTTTCGAAGATCAGAAGTCTGAAATGAGTCTCAATGGTCTAAAAAGAAAAGGTGTCCCTCAGCTTGTGTTCCTTCTGGAAGGTCTAGGGGAGATTTCATTGTCCTGCCTTTTCTAGATCCTTGAGCTGCCTGCATCCATGCTGGTGGCCCCTCTCTCCAACTTTGAAACCAGCAGGGTAGGGTCTCCACATCTGTCTTTGATTCCACAATCTCACTTTACATGATCCTTATGATTCTGTTACATCCATTGGATAACCCAGGTTATCTTAAGGTTATCTGCTCAGCAACCTTAATTCTCCTTTGCCAGGTAACAACATATTTACAGGCTTAATATTAAGGGGTGACCATCATTATGCCTACCACAGATTGTACTCCAAATTAATCTGTCATATTCTCAAACTCAGAGCAGTATTTTCTGTAGCAATTGCTTATTATCTAACCATGAATTGTTTTAAAGTATTATTTTCATTGTGATTTATCTTCCACTTCTGGATAGCGATCTTAATATATTAGATTTCTTCATCTTCTTTTCAGAGCATGAGGGGCTAGTCTAGCACCCCAAATCCAAGGATGCTTTCATTTCTCCCCTGAGGATTTCTTTGAAAAGTCTAAAGTGAAAACATTCACTTTAATCACTTGAGGTATTGTACCTCAGGAAACTCAGCTGGTTATTTGATGCTTCTTAATAATCCACACATATCCTTTGAAGGCTTACTGGAAATTCTTAACAAGCCAGAATGATCTGTGAATCACCCGTGCTGATACAATGGCCATGGGCAGAGATAGTTTACTCTGAAGCTGCATTTGTCAGATTTGGTTGCAAAATAAAGCAGGTTCCTTGCAAAGTACCCAGGCACTAGGAAGCAAGTAGAAGGGAAAAGGCTTCCAAGATACCCACTTATGCTCTTGCTGGCTCTCTTATTACCCAAGTACTCTTGCAGAGATTGTCCTTAATTTCAGTAGTTGAATTAAGAGGTAGACCTATGTACACGTGGAGATAGCCCATCTGGAGCAAAACCTGAATGTGGAACCAAACCTGTGCTAAAGTAAATGTTGCATCTAAATGGTCCTCCTCACATGATTACCACCGCTGAGACAGGCCCAGCCGCTCACTGAGCTAGATTGACAGAGAATGCAAATTTTCCTCATTTATGTGTTAAGTAGAAATGGAATGTTCATATGTAGCTTGCTTAGAATGACATTTCCTAATTCATTTTCCCTGGAGAGTCTATATGCTCATGTATATTTAAAATTGGAAACAATGATATTTCCTGTTTTTAATGCATGCTTTTTCATTTTTCTGAGGGATTTAAAAGCTCACACATATCACAGAGTTAATATTAGATTTATTTTAGGTAGCAAGTGCTGATTTCTGCATCTTCCCTTTCTCCATCATGTATGTTTTCTCTCGCTAGATACTTAGAATATTTTGCAATTTGTGCATTTAAACTTCCATTGAGAAAGTGTAGGTTACTAAGCATTTTGTTACTACAAATTGTAAGATTCTAAACTCTTGTGCACATCATCACGTCTCACTATCCGTGAATCCAGAGGTGTGATATTACCAAATAGAAGAACTATAAAAATGAGTTCATTCAGTTTTGCTCATTCTTCAGGGAAAAGACATAAGTGTATCCCAGACAAAATAAAGGGGCAGATTTGACATGGCTTATTTTACCTATATCAAAAAATGCCATTTTTATATAATTGTCTTTTGTTAATATTTTTCTTTCATTTAACAGGAGTTACAAGGTAAAGATTTAAAAATACACAATTTTTGTTCAGTTTGGCAGTCAACATCAATAGCATTTAGTTCTTTGAACGTTTAAATACATTTTTATTGACTTATATATAAATGTATTTATTTATTTGATAAATGCAACCCCTTTAAGCCTGGTTGAGTGAAGTCATATTTTAATTAAGACTTAATTAAAGATCAGCATAAAGGGTTTACATGAACTCTAGAATAATGGCATTAACCACTGCACACTTTTAATGTAATCTTGTGCTTTTCCTTATGGTGTCAAGCATATGTTTATATATGGATAAACAATAAATATGTCTCTATGATTTTCTTGAAATACTGGTAGTTCAGCACTTCATTTCACATTTGAGTTGTATTTTTGTGCGCAGATGCTCTGTTGCATCAGTAGTGGCAGAGGGTTCTGCCCTGATAGACTAAGTGTTGAGAGGGAACAAACAGGGCACCAAATATCCAAAATTCTGTCATGCAGGATGAAGGATATGTGGAGTCTGCTGGCACTCTCTGAAGCCTCTCTGAAGTTCACAAAAAAAACCCCACCCCTGGGCTCTGTGTGTGCCTGGAGCCATTGACATCTTAACCCCCACTCCCCACTGCAAGACCACTCAACATACCTCTGCATTTCTGCAGGATAAAAAAAAAATCTCTTGATGTGTGTTTACCATAACAAAACCCTTGACCCCAGGAAATAGCCCACTCACAATACCCTGGGCAGACAGTTCTCACATCCTGCACTTATCAGAGTTGTAAATCCCATTATTCAAAGAAGTCCCTGAGAGATCTTACAACCAATCAGGTATCTGTGCATGAATTGATCTTGCACACCCCACTTCTTGTGTGCACAGCCACCTCCCCCCAGTAAAAGTCGCTGCAGGCCACCCCCCCCCCCCCCGGGCTCACACGGCACCTCTGTCTGTGTGGCCTGCTGTTGTCTATGGCAGCATAACCTAATAAACTTCTTCCCTTTGCCTTTGGTAAATTCTTTTACCAGCCCAGTACACCGCTGTGTCCCACAACAGGGAAGGCATTCCCTCTAATACCCGATGAGTACTGACTATCATAGCCATAGTTCTCGGGCTATATTGCTCTGTGTTATTTAAGTGCAACTTAAAAATGGGTAGTCCTATGTTAGTTTCCTGTTGCCATTGTAACGAATTACCACAACTTTAGTGACTTGAAACAACACAACTTTATTCTCTTACAGTTCTGGAAGTCAGAATTCTGTCTGACATCAATTTCACTAGGATAAATTGTTGGCAGGGCTGTTTGCTAGTGGAAGCTTTGAGAGGTTAGTCCGTTTTTCCACATTTTTCGGTTTCTATGGTTGCCATTAGTCCTTGGCTTGTGGCCCCTTTCTCCTTCTTCATCGTGCACTAATCCAGTCTCTGCTTCTGCCATCACATTACCTTCCCATCTTCCGCAGTCAAAAATCTCTCTGTCTCCTTTTTATGTGGACAATTGTAATTACATTTTGGGCCCACGGGGATAATACAGGATAATTGTTCCATCCCAAGATGCTTACTTATTTTATCTCATTTATTAATTTAATCATATCTGTGAAGTCCCTTTTGCCATATAGAGTAACATTTATAGCTTCTGAGGATGAGGCTTTAGATATTTGGGGGGCACATTTTTCAGTCTAACGCAGGTGGTATTATTTTCCTCCTTCTGAAGATTTAAAAAATAAGTCACGTGTAATTAACTTGTTTGAAGTCTCATATGTTAAAAGGTATAGGATCAGCTAAACCTATATTCTTAACCATAAAACTCATTAATAGAATAGTAGGGAGATTCTTTCCATATTACTGGAAATTTTAAACGGAAGATGTGTGAAGAACTGTCAAGGAGATGTAATTTCTTTATATCCGTAAGATTCTCTACATATTGTGGTTCACAGACTTCTGGCTTCGAGAGAAATATTTGTGACTAGTAAGACATAAGGATTCCTAATAGAGGAAAATCTACTTTTGATAATATTATCATAACTTTATAAAGGATATTATTTCAGTACTTACTAGGAATAAGGATGTGTTCCAGACAGCTTCTAAAAACCCCGTGGTTTTTGGCTTCCATAATGGTATCATTAGAAACAAACATTAAATAAACCTACATGCTCAGTAGTTTTTGCTCAAATGAAAAAAATGAAAACAGTATCAAAACACAAAATGAGTGTATACTGCTGAGTTAGTTAAAAACCGAGGGAAAACAGGCAAGCCAGTTTTGTATGTAAACCCAAACTCATATTTTAAGATTCACTATCATTCTTAAGAAAGAAACATTATATGCATTCAGAACTAGACACTTTAAACAAATTCTATTTTTATTTGCAGCAATAATTGATTAAGTACATTGTTTCAAATTGTATTCCCTAGAGGCAAAACGTATTGAGGGAATACTCTCAAGAAAAAGGGAATATAAAATGTGTCTCAGAGACTGCAGCTGTAGCCTTATTCCCCAGGGAGCTCTTGAGCATGAATTGTACCACAGAGCTGATCCCTTGAGGCCACAGGGTCTGGCTTGTTGGAACCCTTGAGAGTCAGTCATTGGTGGCAGCCTGTCTGAGGTCGGGTGTGCAACTTACTGATGGCCTGACTCCCAGTCAACATTCAGCCACTCAGTCTTCAGAGAAGGAGTCAGCTGTAAGCTGTTAGAATCTGATGCCCACAGAAACTTGGCTGGGAACCAAAAATATCCCCTATATCCCTAGTACCACAATCCTGAAATATCTTTTCTATATAAAAAATTATATTTTTTGAAAATCATTTAATTATTATATATCCTATCTCTCACCTCACCAAAAACACTGTAAATATCTCTGGTTTCCATAATGACTTATGGTTATGACTACATAATTAAATCAGCCTGGCTGAAAAGGGTAAAGTTAATTAATTAAAACAATCAGTCTATCAAATTGTTTGGCTTCATATTATTGATGAATATCCTCTATTAAATTGTTCCTGTACAAAGAGTTAGTGGGTAGCTGAAATACTAGTACTTTATATTTAAGTATCATCCTACTTCGCTTCACAGGATTGCACTGCAAGACACTGGACATGGGAAGCATTCATCATTTTGTGGTTTTAAAATGCCAATTATTATATATTGAATATGTAATAGCAGTTTTTATTACTGATATTATTCAGGTAAAATTACGACCTGTCCAAAAACTTTGATCACTGTCTGACCCACTTCATAAGGAGTAGTTTTTTCATACTTATTGCAAGAAGAAACGGTGTCTTAATCGAACAGCTCTTACATCAGACAATGAAACTTGAAATAACTTTTCCCAAGTAAGTTTGTTGAATAAATGGTAATTTTCCTACTCAATTAATTTCCCAGTGATCCATGACCTCAAAGAAAACAGAAGTGACACATCAACTACTTGTTATGCATCTGAAGAGAAACTATGGCTACAAGTTCACCATACTTGTAATTAGCCATCTGAAAAAGATTTCAAATGACCTCTTATAAATAGGAAGCTGTGACATTCTCACACTCTGGACCATCAAGGGCATGGGCATTATTTGATTTATTGCTAAGAAAGAGGCCCTGCTTTTAAATGTACAATATAATATTTGACTGATAAGCTTGCATAAGCCTATCTAGTATAGGAAATGAAGACATGAAAGGAAAAACATAATTTCTGAGGTCACAAAAATAGTGCATTCCTAATTTCCCTAGCTTCATCAGTGAAATAGATGTGACCAATTAAAGATGTTAGAGAAATCTTACAGCCTTTGCTATCTGAACTTATATATTATGTTTTGCAAATATACAAGGACAAAGCCAAACATGCATTTCTCATGCTTTTCTTCTTGTCCTGATCTGAGTTCCGTGTTCCCTTTAAGTGTTTCCTTCTTCATCATAAACACATAAACACATTTGCCAACCCAATACTCTTCAGTTCTCAAAAAATCCATTATTTCTCTTCTCTTTCCATCTGAGACCAGATCTGGTAACAAAGATAGGTAAAAGGGAGAAGCAGAAATTTCGAACACTATCATTCTCGAATTCACCACTGGATCAGAAAAGCATAACGTGCTTCAAATTAATTTCACTCTCAAATCAGTCCTTCCCAACACTGTGCAAAGAAAATGTGATTTTTTTTTTCCTCCTGTTTTTCTAAGACTCTGGTGGTTTGTATGAATGAAATAAATATAAATACACATAAATTATATAAAGAAGCTGCATATAGAAGTTCACATAAATGAATTAAGAAAATTACATGTTGCAATGATTTATAAAACTTTAAAATGATTAAATAAAGCTTTGGATTCTCATCTAAATAACAATATCCTTAACAGTCTCCTGTCTTACTAAATCCTTCTGACATCCCAACCTTTCAGCAGTCCAAGACCATAACTCCTGGGAGTGTACATATTTTACTCATTTAATTTTCAATATTATGGAACCAATCAGTATATTAAGTACTGATTACATTTATCTCCTTTTTTTCCTAAGCCAAAGAACAACTCTGATGCCTAGGTAAGTTACCGAATCTTACCCTAGCTCAATATCTTTGTCTATAAAATGGAGAAAACCTCTAAATCTCAGAGTGTTTAAGAGGAAAGTCAGACACAAAAACCAAAAAAGAGATAAACACTGGCTAAAAATTCTCCCTGGTTAAAACTTAATTTGGGTATTGTACAAACACTAAATTAAAGCAAGAATTAAAGTAACCTCATATTGCTATCCAAAAACTTCTGCCACTGATACTACCCTCCCTAATTGCTGTAGCTCTTTAAAATATGTGTATTTTATTAAAGATTTTATACTGTGTTATATAACTGTTTAATATTATAGTGGAAAGAAGTTCTAGCTCCTTTCTCATTATCTTTCTAAACCATTATCCAGGGAAGAGAAATGACTGATAGAATTGTTCGTGTTCAGAAGTCATTGATTCGATCACGATTATTCATGGGCAGTGTGGGCATTCTTTAAATCGTTCATCTGCGTATATGTGGTTTTCTTTCTTCTAATTCCACATTACTAGTAGTCTTCAGAGGAATAAACAAACTCAAATATTTGACAATGTTAATTTCCCCAGCTCTTTATATGTATGTGTACATGTGATAACCATTGATAGATAAATTTTATAGCATGGAGCTACACAAAGCATGATTAAAAAGACTTGGATTTGGAGATAAGCAGAGGGACATTCTTCTCTCACTCACCTCAACCAAGTGCTCTGGTAAATCTTTACCCATTTTTTGCATTTGGGTTTATCAGGCTCTAGCTTAGTGATGAGTTAATTACCCCAGTTAATCATGTATATCTCCCTTAAGAACTCCTTACGTGGGAGGAGGATACCAAAGAGAGGTAAAGGTGATTGAAAAAGAAGAATTTGGGTAAAATACCATCAAAATACAATTCAAAACCTACTCTTACTCCTACCATGTGTATGGCTTAAATGTCCAGATCTTGTGTCAGTTAAGGTTTAATGCAGATGACAGGGGCCAAGTTTGCTAGATAATGTGAAAGAGATTTAATATTGGAAATTGGATTCTTGCTGAACAAGATACAGAAAAGCGGGATCCACATTTGCCTTCCAGAAATGATCCCTAGAACAGTCCACAGAACTGATTCACAAATTGAAATTTCTGTCATGATGAGGAACTTGAGGACACAGGGAATTTCTGCTTGAACTTCTGGGTATAGACCACACCACCATCCCTTCCATAATCCAGGAAGTGGAATCAGGAAGCCGGTCCTGAAACTATTGGCTCCTGGTACACACTGCTTCTGCCATAATCTAGGTTAGCAAAAGGGGTGCCTGTGCTCTGCCTCTCATCACCCATATAATCTATCAAGATTGGATTCTCACCATCCATAGAATAACAAAAAACACATCACAACAAAGCAAACCACTTTCTCCATGATGAAGCTTGCTATGAAGAACATTGCCTCTCTTCCCCAACTAGTAACATGTACAGGATACAAATGAGTATGCTGCTTCCTGCTCTCCAGGTCCAAATGCTATGATGTCATCAATTTACTGTACTTGTGTAAAGTGCCCTGGGATGGTGAGATCATCACTTTCTCCAGACTAAATTATGGCATCAAGTGAGATAGATACACTTCTCAAAAATGGTGAAAGTATGCTGCTTCCCAGTCAGTTGCAAACAAGCACATTCTGTCACACACAGAGAACAGTACACAGAAGATAATGCATTCATCATTATCTGTAGTCATATATTAGATGTGACCACCAGTGAAAAGATCATGTCTCTAAAAGAGCAGCTACCATTGGTGTCATAATCTGATCACATGTCCTATAATCTAAATTTCATTCTTTAAGTCCCATCAGTCCATGTGTAACAAACAGGTAATTTACACGAGGATGTAATAGAGATCAACACCCCTGCATCTTTCAGATCTGTGACAGTAACACTAATCTCTCTAGTGGCCCTGGAGATTTTGCTTTCAGTTTATTCTTTCTGTAGGGAGAAGAAACTTTAGGGGCTTCTTCTTGGCTTCCCCTACTATAATAAACCTTCATTTCACAAATAAGAATAACAATGTGAGAATTCTGTCTGTGCTAAATATAAATATACCAGCTATACAATCAGGAATGTAGGATATATGTTCACAGAACCACCATCCTCATTACAAACTCTGAGACAGACTCAGGACCAAATTCCTGTTATCCCTTGACCTCTCTAATCCCCCAGCCAAACTAGTAGGTGGGCCATATTGACATTAGAGATGCTTAGAGAGGATTGTCAGCCTAACGCCAGTATCCATGAACACTTAAAAGGTCCTGTGTGAATATTTCCCTTTCGCTGGTACAAATATTCTCTGTAAAATGACTATGGAGAATAGCCCCTTCTTTGGGGAAGTTTAGGAAGAAGCTGTATGCTTGTGAGTTGACTGACAGTCCTCATGTGTACCCAGACTCTTCCTCATTCAAGGTTCACACCTGTGAACTGACTGACGTCTCAGAACTTGGAAAGGAACTATGAATCAACAATGGAGGTTTACATCAAAACTCTTCTCATTAGACCTAGTGAGGTTTGGGTGTTTTTTCCTACATGACTCAAGTTTGAAAGTAAGGGCTGTCAGTCTATTTTACTGACAAAGACTGATCAATGAGCTTCTGTCAAAGGTCTATGTGGGTTGAACTATTATGATACTTAATTCTGGTCTGATGTCTCTTATACAAGCATTTCTACCTTGCCAGGAGTGTTAAGTGCTACTACTTAATCTACTTAGGCACTTACTGAATTGTTCACCTAGAAAATGAAAGATATTGTTATCCTTATTTTTAAGTTAAAGATGTAAGTGTATATATATATATATATATATATATATATATATATATATATATGTAAATCTGATAGTGAGTTTATATAAACAATGAGGTCAATGAAAACATTTCAGACCATGGAAGAAATACCCATGAGCCAGTGAGAGGTACAGGCTTCAAAAAGAAAGGGAATGCCATGAGGATCCTGACAAAATCATCTGTGTGAAAGGTGTACAAGTGAACATCAAGAATACTCCAGTTGTAGAGTCGATGAGATAAAATGTTGGTAACTAACAAAGCAAACCTGCACCACACTAAGGAAAAACATCTTTCAGACTAATGCTGATGCTGCAGGAAAGATGCAGAGGTCGTAGCTGAGTTTCTGTTGTAATTAGTTCTCATACAGTGGTAAGCTGATGTTGATGTTTTATAAGCTGGAGTGGTGGCAATGATTGTAGAAATAATGCATGTCTTGCAAGTCACAAACTTCTGGAAATTAACAAAGTGACCTCTAGTGACAGCCAGGAGAGTATGCTGACTACACCAAGAAAGCCTGTGACCCTCTCGCATTATGCTCCGTATTTTTAAAGACCTTTCTCTTAAGAAACTTCAAGGCATGCTGTTCAGTGTTCAGTGGTGCTTGTAATTATGTTACCTTGTCACCTTTACTTTACCAAACCCTGACTTACGTAACAGTTAAACAGTATCTTAATAAAATAGGAGGATTTGATATTCCTGAAAACAATAGGAAGCAATTGAGGGAAATCTGGTAAAGGGTAAAAACATAATCCAACTTGTATATTAGTAGAGATCATTTCATCAGAGTGTGGCATGATGGATTCCAGGTGGACACAAAAGGACTGAACATATGGAATTGCTTAAAAGCTAACGAGAGTAGTCTAAGTAATAAATTAAGTCCTGAGAAAGATAGGATGGACTTGGAAACCATTTAATAGGTTGATTTAGCAGATTAAATGAGTGACTGAAATGCCAACATTTTGAAGAGAGGAATCCGGGATGATTACCAATTTATCCTGTTAATAACTGGGATGGTGGTGGTGACATTTATGAAGACTGGTAATACGATAAGCATAAAGAAAAAGATCACTCCCTAATTTCTTCTTTTCCCCCTCTGCAACCTCCACTGGGTGTTTGTTTCCATTTATGTACACAGGGATTAATTTAGTGAGTCGGAAACTGGAAAGAGCTTTACTGAAGGAGTAAGTAATAGGATTCAGAATTTAGAGGAGAATAAAATTAGTTTTACCCAGAACATTATCACTTGCAATAGTTTTGACCTCTTGAAGAAAAGTATAGGCAAAAAACCCAGGAGAATTTATAAGCCTTGAACATAAATAAGAGATATTTCATGGACTCTAGTATTGCAGTGAGGCACAGGGTTGAGAGAAGAAGCCCCATGTCACCACACCTCACCAGTACCACCTACGTCAGGAGGACTGAAGCATTTGGTAGCAGTGGAGAAAGCATCATAATAACTGTACTGTGTCAGTTTCACAGTGGGCAGGGGCAACTATGAGTCTCCAAATAGCATTATAGACATCTCCCAAGAAAAATGATCACACATGTTCATGGCAGCTACAAGAGATAGAATAATTTGTAGACATTTATGAAAAATTTCTTGGTCTACTTCCACTAAATACTTAGGGTGTAGGACTGATACTGAATATATAAAAATTTGGAAAAATCTAAGGGAAGATGAAAAGTTCCTATTTTACATATGATATTGAGATAACAACAGATTATTTAAGTGGAGATCTTTAGTATATATAAGGATACATAGGTCTGAATTTTTTTGATGCTGGTTTTGGTGCTAACTCCATAGATCAGACACTTTGGAGAATACTGACAGTTGGAACTCCATGTGGAGGCCATTCAAAGGTAGAGTATGTAGGGAAAAAATAAAAACGGATACAAGATGGAACTCTGAGTAACACTGACATCATCACAATTTCTAAAACTAGATATTTTGAATCTATTTTTATAGATGATTTTAATATAATTGAGAATTTCTTAAATTATTTGAAGCAACTTTTTCTTTGTAAATATCAATCAAGTTTTTAGCTATGTTGTGTTTGGTCTTTTAACAATGTGTGAGATGAATTTGTGGCAGCCCTTCCAAATATATGTTATGGGGTATTTTGGGGACCCAGGAAATTTGTGATTTAGTGTCTCCTTAGAGGTCTAGACCTGGGAAGTTTCCCATTTAAAATAGAAATGAGGATAAAGATCATATAAGTAATCTGTCTCTCTCCTTATTTATTTCTCTTCCCTTGTTCCCACTGTCCCCCTCCCCACACACACACACATGCAAAATTATTCATCACACTTAAGTCACTTCTTGGCGAAATTTAGGGAATCCAGGGAATTCCATGGTTTTATATGCATGATTTCTAAATTACAAGAAAGGCCTTCCAACACCAGTTAATAGATCCCTAAAATTAACTTAACATATAACAGAATTTTTTTATTTTTCAAGTAGAGATAGACTCAATACAAATATCTCTAGAGGTGGCAACATAAGACTTAAGCGTGTGGTTAAATGCAAAGACTGATACGAGAATGCAGGTTTGGCTCGAGGAAGTTTACCAAAGAATAACCAAAGAAGCTGTTTCAATATTCTTCAAAATAATACAGTTATTTCCAGATACATTAGTATTCATTGGCACTTCCAAAGGATATTAGAATATCTTCTGAGAAAGGGGAGGTAGGACAGAAATTAAATTAGCCATTCTTATAGAGACCACTGAAGATTCAGAATTTTCCTGACTATTAGGCAGAACTTTAGTCTGCAGGTTGAAGCAGTATTTTTAAACTTACTCAAGTTCTAAGAAATATTTGATGAATTTGTTTGGCATTCCTAAGGAGTATTTTGGAGATAATCTTCAATTTAGATAATATTTTGCAAATGCAGAGAACTATATTGGAGTTTCTTTTTGTAGGTAGCCCAACATGCAGAGTATATCCAATTTCACATTCCAAAATATATGCCTTGAAAATGACCAAAGGCTCCTCAGATCCATTTCCTCTCTGCTGTGCTGTGGTTAAGAATTCAGTCCCTGGAGTCTGATGGATCACAGTTGATTCCTAGCCTCATCAGTTATTGGTAGAATTTGTTTGGCAAAGCCACTTAGCCTTTCTAAGCCTCTTTTTTAACCTGTAAAATGGGTAGAAAACTGGTATCTCAACTGACTATAGTGAAGTTTGAAAGAGATAAAATTGTCAAACTCTTGGCACATATGAAGCATTCAATAAATGTTAACTATCATTGTCAACAATACTTCCTATTCTGCTTTTATTTTCTATTTTCTCAGTTTACTACAAAGATACATTCACAGGTACCATGGCTGTGAATCTGAGTACAGAGGGAAAAAGAAAAACATATAAACAAAGGATCAGGATAGAAGCCAACTAATGAAAATATTAACAGGAAAATGTGGCAATAGATGAAAATATATAACTTGTAAAAAAAAAAGTCATTTTAATTGAGAATTAGGCATATTTGGAACTATCCATATTATAGCTTTTCCACCAAAATATGGAAACAGTCAGTGATGTCAGGAAAGTAGCTCTTAGAAACCTGTCATATCAAATTGACATAATTGTACTTTAAAATATCTCATTATTCTTGTGTTAACATGAAAATCTTATGCTAATTCTTTTTTCCATATACACACCCTATTTCTACTTTATGAAAAAGAAATAATGCAATATTCTGTTTATGTTGACATCTTTAGCATAATTTCAAGTCTTATGGTGGAGAGTTTTAAAATTAAAATAGAAAACTACTCTTTTTCTTATTTCTATTTTTGGTTGAACAAAATTGTGTATTTTTAGTACATCTTATTTGAGCAAACTCTTCTGTAGGACCTTGACAATTCTAGCATACAGTCTTAAACACAGATAGTTTGAAATAATTTTTTTTAATGTTCTATGGTTCTTTGACAGTTTGGAATAATCTGTCTAAGAAATAGTGACTATGTGGCCTCTTTCATCAAAGTTTAGCTCTATGGAAATGGTTATAAAGGTAGTCTGAAATAAATCCTTTGATAGAAATTGTCATATTCTAGAAGGAATCGAGCATACAGGGAAACTTTATAGTCTCCTTTACCTGCAGCTTGATACCTGGAATCGTCTATATCCATCACCATCATTATGTTTTCCCCTCCTGGCTGATTGCCGTTCAAGTATGCCTCACAGGAAGTTCTCATGCAGTTATATTTTCTGTGAGAAGACACATAAAACCTTTATCTTCTGCCACTAAATTCTCTTTGAATTATTTCATCTTTCCTTTCTTTAGTTGTGCTTCTTGAACACTGTCTCCGGAAGAGCAGTCAAACCTATCATGAAGCACTTTGTTTATGCCTATCAAACTACAGAATCTAGGAGGAGTCATAACCTTGGCAAGTCTGCTCCTGTTTTGTTCTGCATTGCGTCTTCAACTCAGGTTTTATTTTTTTCCCATAAAGATAAACCATAACTGATCTTTTTTCACTTGTTTTCGTTTTCATTTTTTAGGACTCGGTTACCAAAGCTTTGCTGTTGGACCGGCGGCATGTGGATGGAATTTAACTTGTTTGAGAAGGTAAGTACAGGCAACATTTATAAGGACTGTTGAAGAACTACGAGGTGATGAAAACTCAGTAACTTCTGCTTTTTTTTTTTTTTACATAGTTTCTGTCGAGGATTTCATGTTTTACTTGACATTATTTTACTGTCATTTTTCAGTATCTTTGCTCTGTGATAACTATTATTCCTTTAACCTCTTTCTTTGATTCTGCCCAATCTGAGATTGTCTTGTTTGTACCACTGGAAATGATGACCTATCATTATCTGACTGTGTAATGATTCTTCTGTTTATCTTGTCTGCCATGTGCTTTTCCACTCATTTGCCTTCCTTACACACTAGTTATCCTAATGTATGCAACGATGCCACTGCAACTTTTTTTTTCTTGGCCCTGAGTATTTCAGTATCATTATCACTACTCTAACTTCCCCTGCAAGGATAATCAACACGAAGGAAGATTTTTAAGACATGCTGTTGAAATCAATTGAGTAAAAACAAGGTTATAGTTGTAATAATTTTGTTAACATATAGCTAATTTCTCATCTTGCCACTTCTGTGTAAAGCACAGGAATCTATATTTTATGAAAGAAGCAACACTGACTTCATAGTAACTTTGAACAACTGATTCAGTTTTTTTCCTGCCTCTGACTTCATGTCTGCCACATGGGACAAAGACTGCTTAAGAAACTCATTGACATTAATTCAAATTCAGTTCTGTGAAAAATTTGGGAGAGTTCAGAGACAGATTGAGCTAATCTGTTTCTTTAATTTGAGGGGAAATTTCCAGCAACTGCCCAAAATAAACACTTCATTGAAACCTCTAATTAGATCAATATTATTTTACCATTGATGAACTACTGCTTAAATGTACAGATTTATATTATATCCTTCAAGTAAGATTTGTTCTTTCTTGAGTTTGATTTGAGATAAATTACCTCATTCATCAATTGAAAAGAGTTTAAATCCTAAATTTTAATGATGATTATTATGTTAAAGTACAGAAGAATTAGAGAAATTTATAAAAATAGTTTTCCACTTCCTTGCCTTTAACTATGTAACAACTTCAGAAATAACTTACTGCATATTTATTTTACTATAATTAAAAAGTTTGATTTTAATGTATAAACTATGAAGGAAACTTGTTAACAAGCATTTGCAATCTCCCCAAATGTCACTGAATATTTATGACAGGAAATTAGAAGTCACATTAATTTCTCTCTCTCTGCTGATTCTATCTGCAGTAATAACATGAATAATGCTCTTGAACTGAATTATTTTATTAACTCTTACAATAATGACTAAAAACAAGTGGCTCAGCTGGAGCTTTCCATTAAACCTAGTACTTTGTTTATTATTCATTCATTCATTCATTCATTCATTCACCAGTTACTTATTGAAATCTGACCGTAAGCCAAACATTGAGATAGAAAATGGAAATAGAAAAATATATGGATGTTATTCCTACCCTCAAATTACCTATATTCTATTAGGTCAAAATAAACTTATGCAAAACGCATACCATGATGAATGTTCTAATACCAGTATGATAGAAACACAATATATTCCAAAGAAGGAGTGTTATCCCCGAGAAGATGGTATTTGTTCTGGACTTTATAAGTAAGTAGAATTTTACCAGGCAGAAAAGAGTAATATTACAGGCCAAAGTAATAGCACCAAATTCTAAGGATGTGGTAGATTTGATTGCTCTGAGTATTGGCACCTACAACATGCATGGTGATGTTTAATAGAGGATGAGACTGGAAAAGAAGCTTAAGATAGTACTGTTCAAGGAATTGAATAGAATGATTAAACATTTAGATTTTGTTTTGCTGAAAATGAGAAGTATAAGATGTTGTCCAAATTCTAAGGAGAGCACAGAGTACACTTTAGATTTGACTTCTGACAACTGCTTCAACCTAATTGCCTAGATTCACCCATAAGTAATTTATATTTTAAGCATCTTTAACTGATTATAGTTCTCCAGCACATCTGTGGCTTTATACTTACAGTGGTTGGAACATATTTTCCCTTTTCTCTCTGGAACCCTCCTTCACTGGGCTAATTCCTATTCTGTCTTCAAATCTCAGACTACACGTCACACACTCTAGGAAATGTTGATTAATTTATTTGATTGTTAGGTTTTCCAGTTAAGTGCTTTAACAATAACCATATCTCTATCAAATTTATGTTGTATTATATTTATGGGTTTTTTCCTATTCTATGAAACAACTGGATAGTTGAAAACAAGATCCATGACTGGTATAAACACTCCTCATACAATGGAGAAACCTGAGATATTGCCTTAACCAAGTGATCAGGATTAACATGACCAGTAAAATATGGCATATAGATGTCACACACCCCTTGATAGGATAAACTGAGAAGGGCACATGACTTTTTTGGTACTCTTGCAAAAATACATTACCTAATCTAACCATGAAAAACCCAAATTGAGAGGCATTCTGCAAAATAACTGACCTCCAAAATGTCAAGGTCATGAAAAATAAGGAAAGACTAGGATCTATCAGATTGGAGAAAACTAAGGAGACATAACAACTACATGTGATGTGGGATCATGGACTGAATTCTGGAACAGAAAAAACTATGAATGTTAGTGGGAAAAGTGGTAACATATGAAGAAAGTCAATACTTTAGTTAATAATAATATACCAATGTTAATTTCTCAGTTATGTACTATGATTATGTAAGATGATTACAGTTGTTGAAAGCTGGTTAAGGGTATACGGGAACTCTCTGTGCTATTTTTGCAACTTTTCTGCAAGTCTAAAATTATATCAAAATAAAAAGGTAAAAGAAGTTTCTTAAGTATTTGTTAAATAGATAAGTTATTCAGGCATGGTGTCTTGGACTGAAAATCACTATTTCCTGTTCTATATTTCCAAATAGTATTTATTGAATACCTGGTCCACAATTTGTACTATGTTAGAAACTCAGAAATCTCTTAATAACAGATGAATAATAACCACTAAGCCTGTAATTTAATGTGCTATTACCAAAATAATTTTAATTAAATGTAATATAGTGCTAATATTATACATATATAATCCATTTGCCATGTTTTAATTTCCCAGTGAGTTTGTATATGTCAAGGTGTTACATCTGTAGTATTACTTTAGTAATCTTTGTTAATATCAAATTAGTAAATGTTGCATAATGTTAGGTAGCAACAAGGAGCCATAATACCGTGAAAAGATTCAATTTCTCATAGAATGAGCTATATTGGGTAGCTTTTGAAGATCAAAGGATAAATTTCCTCCTGACTGTCAATCATGAAAGTTCTTAACAAACAATTCAGTATAATCAAACCATTGGGTGGGAAACAAAAGACAGAGTTACAGGCTTCAAAGACATTACTTTTTGAAGCAATAATCCAAAATATACTACAGTGACACAGAGTTTTTAAAAATTATCCTCAAGAGGGAGCAAAAACAATGTCTTATGATATGTAGTAAATCCAAACTTCAGGTTAAAAATGCACTTGTAAAATGTCTAAATATTATAAAGTTCAGATTTATTACTGATTCCCTCTTATTGTAGACTAGTTGAGTAGTTTGCAATTTTGTGACTATAACATGTATAACCCAGCCTGTGGAAGCTAAAGGTCACTTTCTGTGTTGTTTCATTTTCACATACTTGCTGACAAATAAAATATTGTGCAAGGATTTAAACATTCCATTAGATGTGATAGAAAAAAGGTTAACATAAGCATTTTAGAGGTGAAAAAAAGGTTGAAATTACCAAGATCTTCTTCCTATATATCATAAATTGTAAAGGCCAATGCATATTTTAGCTCACTTCCACTTCTGCTTCTCTTAAAGTTTTAAACTCCTCTTATTTTTAAAATGATCCCACTCACAATCTGATATTTGCCTACAAGCTGAAATTTACTCAAATTATGGTCCATTCTCTTCATGGGGGACAGGAATTGGGAGACAGTGCTTTCAATGGACACTCCTTGTCTCAGTCGGTGGCTCCCTCATAAAAGGACCCAATGTCTCCAGAAGCAACCTCTTAAAGTCAAAGACTGTTCTAAGCTTCTATGAAGGTCAAACCTCCTTTTTTTTTTTTAACATTTTTTATTGATTTATAATCAGTTTACAATGTTGTGTCAAATTCCAGTGTAGAGCACAATTTTTCAGTTATACATGAACATATATATATTCATTGTTAAATTTTTTTCTCTGTGAGCTACCATAAGATCTTGTGTATATTTCCCTGTGCTTTACAGTATAATCTTGTTTATCTATTCTACAATTTTAAAATCCCGGAAGGCCAAACCTCCTTTTTGTATAACTGTTTGAGTACCACAATTTTTGTCATGCTGCAAGTTTCCCTAGTTCTTTATCTAAATTTCATTTTATTGTGGTAAGAGCACTTAATATGTGATCTACAATCTTAAAAAAAGTTTAAATGTACAATACATTATTGACCATAGGTAAGATGTTATACAGCTGATCTTTAGAGACTATTCATCTTGCTTAACTAAAACTTTATGCCTGCTGATTAGAAACTTGACATTTCCCTCTCCTGCCAGCCCCTGGAAATTACCATTCTGCTCTTTGATTCTATGGATTGACTATTTTAGATACCTCATGTAAGTAGAATCATGCAGTATGTGTCTTTCTGTGACTGGCTTATTTCACTTAACGTAATATCCTCAAAGTTTATCCACACTGTCACATTTTTCAGAATCGTCTTCTTTTTAATGGTTGAGTAATATTCCATTGTGTATATATACCACATTTTCTTTAACCATTTATCTGTTGGTGGACATTTGTTTCCACATCTTGACTATTGTGAGAAGTTCTGCAATGAGCACGGGAGTGCTAATATCTCTTTGAGATCTTGATTTCAATTCTTTTAGATAGATATCCAAAAGTGAGAATTTGAGATTATACAATAGTTCTGCTAGATGCTACAGTAAGTTTTTTTTTAAATAGTGCAAAATAATAGCTTTAATTAATATGTTACTACCTTATAAAACATGATAATCATCTAATATGGGTAATTTATGTAAATCCCATTCTGTGGTATGTATGACCTTCCTGGAATAATGAAAGACTGGAGAAAATATTGGAGCTATAAAGATGTTTTAGTTTTGTTTCTTTGAATTTTATTTGGTTGTTGGTGTATTTTAACTATATAAGGAGTCATCATAAATATACATTTTATATTATAGACTAATTAAAAAGGAACTTCAAAATCTTGCTGTACTAAAGTGGATTTGAATACATAATTAAATAGCATAATTAAATACATCAACAAAATAATTTAGATAAAACCAAAATTTAGTTGTTACCTGGCCTTTACTTCTCCAAATAATTTCTTAGAATGATATTTAATATATAGTTGTCCATAATGTATAAAACATAAAAATTCCTGTGTACTCTTAAATTCACACATATACAAATTCTCTTTTAACAATATTGAAAAGTGTAATTGACAAAGGGCAACATCTCTTAACCACAAAATAGGAAAGACACCTATATTTAACTGGGAAGAAAAACTCTCAGATATTGAAGAACACAGGACATCTGCAGGGTTTTATTCCATTCAACAGCACAATTTCTCCAAGACCCCAACTCTCTTGGAACATAGTAACACATTCTTTGCAGTATGAAAGCTCCTGACTGTCTGTATTTCCTCCGCATTCCTTACTCTCTGTAGCATCTGATAGGGGCACACAGTTGAAAATACACCAAACCAAAAATTACCTAATCTAAAAATTTCTGATTATATAATATGAAAGCAAAGAAGTGTACACCATTATCTGGGGTAAGATTTGTGGTAAACATGAAATGCTTAAAGAAACAGAACCTGCTAATTCTCAAAGTACAGAAAACAAAACAAAACAAAACATGGACCTGATCTGGCAAAGGTCCATCTGACAGAGGTTGTCCTCAGTTACCCTTTTCCTTTCTTTTCAAGGTACATATCTGGAAATAAGTGTTTTAATATCTACTTGATGTGATGAAAGACACCAAAAGTTGAGAACGTTGTAACTATGTTTATTTTACTAGAATGCTGATGTTTATTCATATCTAGTTTTTATTTTCCATCTTCAAATAAGTTTAAAAAAACTGTGACTGAGAATTCTTTAAGAACTACAAATACAAAAAAAAAAAAGAAGAGAAAACTTAAATGTATTACTATTTTCTAAATAAAGCTACTTTTATTTATGGCAAACATCTTGGCAAATAGCAAGAGAAGACATATTTATACACTTAATGTATTTTACTTCCCTAAATTAAATGACTTAAGATTGTTAGAGAGTACTAAATATTGTATTTCCACTAGCACACAAAAGATTTTAGGTGTTAAAAAGGTAACACACCCACAAACACAGACACACTCACTACCCCACCCCATACCCACCCCTACACTCACTCTGACTGTGACTTCAAAGTTGGAAATGTTTACATTTTTATATCTTCCAATGATTTGTTCTGTCTTCCTAGCTGAATGAGATAGAAATTCATGCAGAATACTCAATGCAAATATTTCTCTCTCTCTTTCTGTTTTTCCTCTGGTGCTGTGTGCCATGGAAGTTAACCTTCCATATCTGACATCTTACATATAAAAAGCATACCAACCTTTACAAAGTCTGAGAGGAAAATATTGTCCAAGTCCTTAACTAGGTCATGGAACCTAGTCAGTGAGCTGCTGCAGGTTTTGACAGCTGTTCCTGGATATAGCTCTGCTGTGTGCATAGGGGCTGCACCTCTCTCCAGATGCCAAGCAACAGAGCAGCAGGGTGCTGATGGCAGTTAGAGCTGTGACAGTCAGCCAGCTTGGTACCTTTCCCCAATTGGATGGCTACTCTCTTCAAAAGTTAGCTTTGGGTACTGCTTTCTCTTATGTTTACAAGAAAACTACAGCCAAATGCCTCGCCTGCCCATCTGTGCCATATTAGACATCTGGACAAATTGGCCCTTGTATGCACATCAATGTGCGGCTCACAGGTTTGTTTTGTCAATGTTCACAGGCCACTGGTCAAGATATGGTTCTCAAAGAAAAGTCTCCTTACCTGTATTTCTTAGAAGCCCTCTGTCTTTGGATATGACTCATAAATTGGATACATTACAAAAGTTTAAGCAGCAGGTTTATATCATGGAGTTTTGGGAAAGGCTGTTCATCCTAAAAATCCCCTGGTTCCTCAGTTTGCCAATATTTAAGTGCCTTTCCTTAGCCATTACATGAATTGTTGTGAGCAATATCTCATTGCACTGATTTTCTATAGCTATTTACAAATTATGTAACATAATTTCAGGTGGAAATTCTTCAGGATGAGACTTTTGCCCCTCAGACATTTTATGCAATCTAGAAGAAATAAATATTTTATATAACTATTTTTACCTCAGTACTGTCTTGCTTTCTGTTTTTTTCAATCCACAACCCCTTTTTTCACCCTTTCTCCTGCACCAGCCACCACTGCTGTGCAAATTAATTTACTACAATTTCCAGAATAAGGGTCAAAAATGACATCCCACTTTCCAGTACTCATCTGGCTCAGAAGCACTTGGCACCCTCCTTGTGCAGCCCTTTTTCCCTATTAATGCCTATGACCCTTGAAATAGCTGTTAATTCTCTTACCTTTTCCGGTCTTAGTTGATTTTCCCAGCTCCTTTCCTCCCCTCACACCTGAGGTTGGCATTTTCAAAGTTATGGCTCCATCTTCTTTGCTATCTTATTCTGCTTATGACTTTCTCTTGCCTTTATCATAGGATTTCACATTGGAGACATACTTTGTCTGCAATCCTTACACATCCTAAATTCAGGTATTGATGAACTGCATACTAAACACACCATATAGTACCTGCACCACGGCTTCCTCCTTGTTTCAAAATACTTTGTGCAACATTTTAGCATGTAATGCATGTTCAGTTAATTTACAGTTCTCTTACTCTCTTTTGTGTTGGTTTACTGCTGCCACTGAAACATATTACTGCAAATTTAGTCATTTAAAATGATATAACATTATTATCTTACAGTTTTACAGTTCAGAAGTACACAACATGTCTCACTGGACTAAAATCAAGGTTTCAGCCTGGCTATATTCTTTTCTGGAAACTCTATTGTTTAATTGATGGCTCAGCGTTTTCAGATTCTAGAAGCCACACACATTCCTTGGCTTGTGGCCCTCTTTCTCCGTTTTCAAGGAGAGCAACAGCAGGTCAAGTCTCTATGACATCATATCTCTGATCTCTCCTTCTGACTGCCTCTTTCATTTTTAAGAACCCTGTGGTAACATTGGGCCCACCAAGATAATCCAAGATAATTTCCCTGTTTAAGGTCAACTGTTCAGCAACCTTAATTCTCTCTGCAACCGCTTCCCCCTTTGCCATCTAACCTAACATGTTCACAGGATCTGGGATTAGGACATAGGCATTTTGGTGGGGAGTATTATTCTGCCTACCACACTTTATCATCTTTCTACCTACATTATTACTTTAGCATGAAATTTTCTTAATCTAATCCTTTAAATTTAATCTAAAAATATTTGGAGTTTCATCGCTGAATCTCGGGATTGGAGAGATTTTTTTAACAAAAAAAAATTCATGTTTTGAGATACTTCTGAATCTCTATGTTAGGCTGAGTGTGTGGCATTGCTGCTGGTGATGAGTATAAAATGAAGGGGGTACTGTAACGAGGGAACTTGGGCGCTCCTGGTAATGATTGTAAAATGGGCTAGATAATGTACCAAGGGAACAAAAGAGGGAAAAATAAAAGTTTTTGACTTCGGTGGGAACGTCCATGATTTGTATAGGCTCATTCTTCAGAGTTTTGGTGTACAACGTAATTATCTACTCACAGCTTTATGAAATTAGAAGTTATAATGACACTGTATTCATTAGATGTATACGTTATGTATGTGTGTGAGAGAGAGGATTTATTTTCAATTTTTAAAAATGTTCATTGAGAGCTTACTCTGCTTACAACTTGCTAACAATTTCAAAGGATGCCAAGATGACAACACAGAGCCACTGCTCTGCCCTCCAGAGGGAAGAGAGGGACAGCACAGGAGAATCCCAATGGAGCACATGAGAACAGTTGCTCTACAAAGGTACCACTCTTCTTAGAAGAGTAAAATATATGACAGCACTTTCTGCCTTTAATATTCCCATGTCTCCCACAGTAAGAGAAACAGAACTCCTGCAAGAATAGTTTAGACTCTATCGTCTGCTTCATCTTGCCATTGGTTCCTTCCTTATCTTTGAAAATCTCTCATCTCACAATGTATTTTCTCTAACACACTTTAAATCCATGGCTTTAGCACACTGTGGTATTTATCATCTCTCATGTCTTACTTTTTGCCTTTACTGTGATAACTAAAAGAGGTAGACTTGCATAGTGGGGAAGAATTTGGCTGCTGAGATGAGAATTCCTGAGTTTGACTGCTTGATCCCTGCTACTTAGTAGTGTGATACCTTGAACGGGACACTTTTACATTCTATCCTTCAGCTTATCTGAAAAGTGAAGAAAATAGAACATCTAGCTCATAGTGTTACTGCAAGAAGTTAAAACTAAACAACCTATATCAGTGTCTAGCATTTAAGGGAGGCTCAAGTGTGGGTCTGTATCTACCAACCATTTTGACTGATTGGAGGAATCACATTCATGTATCAGATTTGGATTATAATTCAGATTGAGTTTTTTTTATATCTAAGTGACTCCAGGCTGATTTCTTAAGTTCTGTGAGCCTCATTATCCGCATTCAAAACTGGAGGTACTGTTGCCCTCTCTGCTTACTTACCATAAAAGTTACGAGCAGCAAGTTTGAGAATTCCTACAATTACTCCTTGCTATTGGACCAATCACCGATTCTCCTTTCAGGGATATGTATTTTCTTACTTATATAAGAATAAAAATGACTGCTACTGAAAATAAGATATCTGGATTAGTCAGTTTTCTCAAATGCAATGTTAAGTATGTAAAACTTTGTTGAATACAAGATGTAAAGACATGGTAGCCTCTGACCTCAGGGAATCTGAAATCTGACTGGATTGTGAGACATAGCTAAAGTAAAAGAATAAAAATGCAGGGTAAAAATAATAAATACAAGTTGAAATGTAGCCTTAAGCATTTCTAGAAAAAAACACATTTTGTTCATTGATACTAAACATAATGACTGATGCAATATATTCTTTAGCTTTTAAATTAATAAATGAACTAAAAAAATAACTGAATGGATTTTAAAACTATAAATATTGAAGGAAACCCAAGGGAGGAGGGTAGAGATCATTTCTCCTTTGATTTTCAGGAAGGCCTTATGTTAGACATTCAATTTGATCTACACTGTATAGATAAGATTTATATTAATTGAAAATGAGCTATCTGTAAGGGGAAAAGTGTGAACCAAAGAAGGCATATAGGAAAAAATTATTTTTATTAAGAAGTTAAGCAGATGGAATGGAAAGACAAACTTAAAAAGAGAGAGAGAGAGCAATGGTATCAGAAGACTGTGTGCTTAATCTTTGTTCAGCAAATTGTGTCAACTTGAGCAAGTAATTTGACCTCTGAGCTCAGTACATGAAGTTGGAAAGTAGCAGTTGATCATCCCTAATTCGTACAACTAATGTGAAAGTGAGTAAAATACTGTGGAAAAGAGATTGTGAACTGTGATACTCAAAACAATTTCAATAGCAAAAACTAAATTTCCCTTAGAATTAAATATGTAGAATATACCATAAAAATGAAAAGACAGATTTGTACCAGATTTAATCAGTTTAGATATGAATTATTTTTTATTAGAAAGTTAGTTTTTAAATGAAAATATGACTAAACTAATTTTGTTGTTATTGTTTTTAAGAATAATTAATCTAACTAGAGATTCTGGAAGGATTGAATGAAGTAAAATATTCGAATAAAAAGACCAATTAAATAGCCCTTGCAATAATCCTGGTGTTAGGTGACAAATAGCTGTGGTGTCATTAGGCACAATGAATTTACAAAATATGGAAAGGATAAAGTATGTAATACTTTAATAATGCTTTGTATAAAAGAACTGAGAAAACTGAATATTATTATACAATGATAATTTGGTACACGAGTGACTGAGAAAGTAAACAAAATGGAGGTATTTTGAGATCTGAGGAAGTCAAGTGAGACAGTTTAGTTGTTTGGGGAAATTTAAGTTGAGATGACAGAAAACTTCAAAGGAAATAATAAGCAAGAGGAGGTAAGGCTTAAGAGAATGATATCTCGATAAAATATTGAGGTGTTAGTCAAGACATAATTTTAAGATGAAGTTCATGGAGAAAGAGCTGTACTCATCTGTTTGTGTTTTCCTTATTGTCACCCGTGTTATAGTTCTCCTTATGAAATCACTCTTTTCTCTCTGATTGTGGTAGCGTCAAATTTATTTTCTGTATTTCCCAGGATGCCCTTTACATTTTGTAACAGATCCTATGAACAAAACTGACAAGTCTTAATTCCAGGAATTCAGAGATTTTTAGAGTAGTTCTGTTTTATCACTACCAGGAGAAATATCAACAAAGGATCAAAGACATCCAGGGTACAATTGAATGAGTCAAATCAATTCAATACATCACAGAGTAAAGTCAACAGCCCAAGGCTCTTTGACAGTTAACACCAGAAGCTCTAAAATTACAATTCACATCATGATCAAACAAAGCATATTGTATAATCAATCAAGTATTCCAGTATGATTATCAAAATACACATCATATGGTAAGCAGGTACAAGGTTTATCCAAATTAAATTTGACAATCTCAGTCTTTTTCTTTTTTTTTTAAAAATTTACTCCCGTAAGTTTTTTTCAGGTTGAAAGTATAAATTTCAAATGTTGAAAACATTTTTTTGTTGTTGTTAAAAACAAAAAGAAACAATGACACCAAAAATGTCAAACCTTTATTAAATTTCAAATGTTTATAAAATTGAAAATGCCAGATCTTTCTGGATTTATGTTTATTGCTGCTGTTCACAGAGCCACCTACAAAGTCAACTTCTGAAATGTTCCCAATTGAAATCTTGACATTAATATGAGGGCTTAAATTGCAGTTTTTACAGAGAATCACTGCTCTACATTCTTAGAGTGCCTTAATAGAACAGACAAGAAATTGAGTCTTTAGGCAAAAGAGAAAAAATCAGGTGCCTTTTTTTCCCTTTATAATTGAAACTTCAATAATGATTATGATAATTACAAAATGATAGTGATTTAAATATTCATTTGAGCTAGAACTTACAAGAATAACACATAGCAAAAACATCTTATAATGTTATTTTTAAATTATGCAAATCAAGGGTCATAAAACTTCTTAAAGTAATTTTATTTAATTTAATAAACTATTTAGTGCATTCCATAATAATAAAGCAGTTTACATTCACCACATCAGATGTTGAAAAGAATTTGAACATTTTACTACTTGTCATAGGTCGGTTCCCCAGAAATCAAGTCAGACGAAGATTAGTGTACACAAAGTTTACTGGGGGCTGCTCTTAGCAGCCCAACAGCTAAGGAAGAAGAAGAGAGAAAGAAGTAGGACTGAGCAAGGGGGGATGTTGGCCTGCAGTGACATTTCAGAAGTTTCAGGTAACCCAGAGGATCTGAGGCTGGGATGGCCCTTCAGAGTTTTTCCTAACTGAACTAAGGGGTGGGGCCTTTTTATCCTGAGTCAGTCATTGAGCGTGGACGTTTCTGAGAAGGGGGAATGACTTTAGCAATGTGACTCTCCTCTGCCAAGGCGGTGTGAAGGGGGACTGTGCTGGCTGGCAGCACTCATAGCTGCTGGGAATCTGCTCTCATCACGAACTGGGTATCAGGGAGGCTCATCCCAGCGTCCACTGGAGCCCAGCTCTTTTCCCCTGGGGTACAGGTTTTTAACGTAGGTCTGGGAGCAGCTCCTCTGGGCAGATTCTGGGGGCCTCTTCCCCTTGAGGAAACCGCTAAGAGAAAGTTAGTGGGATGGACTACAGCGCTGCTGCTGCCGCTGGTCTTGGGACCGCTGATATTCACTGTCTCCTCCTCTTCTCTACATTCAAGACTCCCCTTACTCTGAGCACTTCTTGCGGCTTTCGAGGTTTGCCTGGTGGCAGGAAACAGGTCTTCATCAGTGAGGGGTCTGAGCTTCCGGTCATTATGATCTTTTTAGCTTGTTGCTGCTGCATTTTTCCATTTAGTGTCAAAATTGTTCAAGAGAGCAACCAAAATAGAACCCATTATGTAATGGCAGTGCTATCTCCTTCTGACGACTAGAGTCAATTACCCCAGCCCAGCTGGTGACTTCTTTTCTTGTCTGCTTGTTCCTTGGCCTGAGGAATCTGAAGCCTGTAGTTAACGGAACTTTCATTGTGGCCTCCTTTGGGAATCAGGACCTCTAAAGCCACAGATTTGCAGGGTCAGCCTTTGATTTTGGCCCTGGATTCTTGGATGCAGCTGTTCTACCTGTTAGAAGTACTTTTTTTTTTCCCTGCTTAACACGCATACTGAGTTTCAGAGCCTGGTGCTCCAGCCTCAGGAAGTGCTACCTGTAAGTAGGTACTGGCTCTGTGCCTTCGACAGGCTGCTCCATCATTCTATCAGGCCAGCAGCTTCTGACTCAGTCAGTGTGTAAATCTGTCCAGAGGATGCCGTGATCTTATACCCATTTCCATTCACCCCCTGCTTTGTCAGTTGCTTGTCAGACCTAACATGATGTTTTATGGGCTCCTGTGCAAGTAGATCGAAAACTCTTAACTCCTTGGATTGTGGTGATGATTGAGTTTTTGTGACCAGAAAGTGCAAAACGATGGCTTGAATATGTGTACATTCCTGTCAAAATTTCTTGCTGCTGCTGTTGGGGAGCAAGGGATCCAATGTAGCAAAGTTGCCATCAGGTAGCTGGGGACCATCAGGGACTTGGCATTGGTCTCTACTATGGGCAGGTTGGACACTTGACAACAGCTGTAGTGATATTAGCCTTGACAAGTGAGCCCATGCTGTTTGGCCCATGCATAATCTCCATCCATGCCATCACTGCTATTCTTTTAAGGCTCAGATGATCAGGATCCACTCCTGCTGCCACCTTGGATTCTTGGGCACAGGTATTTTACTTTTAGTAATGATATAATGCCCAATGACAGAAGCTGAGTGAACTCAAATGTCTGAGTAATTTTGACTACCTGGTTGTTTAATATGTTTTCCATGGCAGGTGCTCTTTGTTGCTGGTACAATACAGAGATCTTCACATATTGTGCCCATTTCTGTGTGTGTATTTACATGCTTCTTCTCCAGACTGCTGATTTTCTGGGCATTTTTGCCCAGGTCCCATGACCTGCCTTTTTTTTTTCACTGCTCATGAGTCTAATTTTGTCCACTTTTCTTTCCTTACAAAATGGATGGCCAAGTAACTGTCTAAAACTCTACACTTTAGAGGACTTGTATCCTACCACTTGACTGGGGCTGTGGCACATCCATCATTAATTTATAGTTTGCACTCATATACTAAGCTGACCCATTTGGGAACTAAGCTTGGGCCTCTTCTTTATCTGTCAACCAGCCATAGGGGCTAACTGAGGAAGAAGTGCTGGTGCAAAAGTGGTAAATAATATAGGAATCTGGGCTACATGCTCATGCAACTTGCCTATACCCTCTAGCTCTGTCCATGCTCAATCCTGGATGTACCACTTCCTGTTTAAGACAGATGACTGTAGAACTTCTTGACTTTATGGCTTGTTGGATCTAACATAAATCAGTATTAGATGGTCAGTTATAGCCCCAAGTCTCATGGGCCTGGGTTGTCTCATGGTTGGTCCCTCCACACCTATAAGAACCCCATATTACAGCAACTGCTGTTTTCCCACAGGAATAAAATTCTTCACTGAAAGTGGCATGATCTTCCTCTAGAACCCTAGAGTTTGTCCTTATGAGTCATCCATTAGGACTGGCCTTAAACTCCACATGGTGTTTTCCCCATCATTGATATTTATAATGCAACAAGAGTTGCTCACATCACAGCCCAAATCCGCTGCTAAGCACTTTCCTGCTATGGGCCACCTCAAAACTGGAAGCCTTTTGTGTCACCTAGTTTATGGCTTGGACAGTATTTCCACATGTGGAACACAGCACTCTCAGTCTGAAGAGATGTATTCTGTGGTGAGCTTCCTCTTTTTGTGTGTGGATAGTGTATTTTGTCAGGGATACCTCAATATGTTCCAGACCACTGAAGCTCTGAGAATGTTTCAGTTAATGCCAGGCCCCTGAATAGTCATGCAGTCTGTCAGCCACCCTCCGAACCACATGTCTTGCTAAGACCTCTAATATACTAGCCATTAATTGTTCATATTGTCCAATTAGCATGAGGCCATTGATAGAGTGGATCAGTGTGGTGTTCTGTGGGATGTCTAAACCATTGGACTCTATTTTTACAGAGCATGGGAAAGATAATGCAATCCAAGTGAGAACAAACAGTGTCTGATCCTTTTCTCCTGATAGGAAGACACACACACAATGTGGCCTCATCCCATATATCAAAGGCCATGCGAATCTACTCTGGCAAAGATCCAATATCTGTTACAGCAGATACAACTGGATGAGGTTGTTGTAGGTCATTGTAGTCTTCTAAAATCCACCTTGTTTTTATAGGTGCCAGATTGCTGAATCAAATAGTGAAAACCACTACTCCTGTGTTCTTTAGGTTTTCAAGGGTGGCACTGAATTCTACCATTCCCTTTGGGGTGCAGTATTGTCATGATTTACTATCTTGGCCTGAGTGGAGACTATTTCAGGAGCTTCTAGGTGGCTTTTCTTACTACAAAAGACTTTCTTTTATAAGCCAGAAAACCAATATAAGGGTTGTGCCAGCTCCCATTCTGTACTTAGGGAATAAGAAAATGAACAGTGAGTAAGTCCATGGACCCACTGTGAACTAGACCTGGATCAGGACTCCATTTATTATCTGATCCCCATGAACCTCCACTCTAAGCAGAGACCCAGTATGATGCTTTGTATCCTCAGATGTCAATGGCAATTCAAATCTTGTGTCCAAAGATCCCTCAATAGTTGGGTATTCCTTTTCCCTAGTGTATGGTTATCCAAACAAATGGCCATGAGTCCATTTCAGGAAGGACTAGTAAATGCATTATCATATATGCTTCTTGTGATATTGAACCTTCCATTAGAAGACCAAAGACCCAGATTCTCCTCAGTCAATGGGTTTTAAGCCCATTGGCATAGGTCTGGAAACTGGGTAAGGGATCATATTTTTTTTTTAATTGGTGGACTACTTTTAGCCTCTTGACAAACCATCCTTTATTTCTTTTAAATTTACTGATATAGCAGTAGCCTTGCTGGCTTCCCACCCGTTTTGCTCCTAGGCATACCGTGTTTTATTAACCACCACTGTATCTCTCTGTGGATCAGTGCCTCCCTCCTTGATGTCATGTGCCACTACATCTTTGCCACTCATTTATAGTAATTGCATCCTGGCATCTGATGACTAGGCAGTTTCACCCAGTCTCATGCAGTCTGCCTTTATCATGGCAGCTCCTACTGTCAGCTGTGTCCAGATGGAAAGAGCCACCATTGAATTTAGTGACGATGATGGTATCCTCTTACCAGTACATTACTAAGTGCTCTGGTAAGTGTTGCATCATGTGAGCTGCCCTCTAGTGAGTTTTCCAGCCTTATTTAGTATATACATTCTTGCGAGTCCAGTTCTCTGATCCTTTTAGTCCCTTCTGCTATCTGCTTTGGAGATTTGGGCACTACTATCTCAACGGGAATGAACCATAGCTTTTTGCATGCTTCTAGTGGCCATTTTAGCAGTATGTTTGCACCGTCTTCCAGGTCCTTACCAGAGTGCTAAATCATAGATACCTTGATTTGATAGACTTTCTCTTATCCAACCTATGTTCTGTCACCCTTGATCCTCAAAATACAACCCTATGTATGTTTTCCTAGCTTGGGCCAGTATAGGCAAGAGTGTGTCCTGTGGGTTCTTTGGACTATAGTTTCCTTCTTTCCTTGTCAAACTCAGTCACATCCACAGTCTTGTTATACTGTGACAACCCTAGCTATTGTCCTTGAGGTTGAAAGTGAATTTTGAGAGGACTTCACATTGTCTTAGAGAGCAGAGGCCTCTGGATCATCTCCAGCAAGTTGAGGAAGGCACAAGTCCTAAAAGAAGAAGGTTGGGCCACTTCCGTATATGCAAAGGATTCAAGGGGACTTGAGGATTCAAAATTTTGGGGTGCATTGGATGTCTTTATCCAATTTAGCAGAGCCACATTCTTTCCCCACCTAAGCCCTCATCTTAGTATAATGGACCTTCCAAATTCTTTGGGGCTCTGATAACTTTATGCTGAAGTCCTGGACCTTGTCTGCAGAGATACATGCCTTTCTGCATGTGGAAGATGTGGAAAGAGATGAAGATCTCTTTCTACACTACTAAGGAGGCCTTCTGAACTTCCTACTTATTATTGAATTGCCAATTCGTGACCCTCAACCTTAAGTTATTCCATTCCAAAATATCAGTGGAGCTTAGCAAAGCAGCCCAGTTCCACTATCTTTATACTTACTATTTCCCCCGTATTTCCCAAACTCTTGATGCATCATGCCAGATAGCGCATTCCTTTTAACCCATAGCCCATCTCAATTTGTTACGAATAAAAGATTGAACTGAACACTTGTTCTCAAGGTCAGTTGTATTCCACTTACAAATAGCACTGGAGTTTTTATTGCCATGTTGACCTAAAACAAACAGACTGCCATATATTTCTCCAGCAGAGGTAGGTTTATTGGGGATCAACAGAGAACTGCAGTTTGGGGTCTGCAACTGTGGTGAGCCACGTGCAAGTCCTCATTCCCCAAGGAAAGGGAAGGAGAACATATTTTTGGAGAAAAGGAAGTTGAGAGGTCTATAATAAAGAGTCCATGACTTTTCATTACCAGGAAAGAATCAAGGAGCTTTTCTTCTTGTTGGGCTCTGCTATCCTTACAGGGTGAGAGAGCTCCCCCGTTCTGGTTACCCAGCTCTATTTAATTGAGGTTCCTGTTTATTAAATTTTTTACAGCCATTTGGGTGGCAGATGATTCAGTTTCAAAATTCCAAGTTTGTATTCACTTGGGTCGCTTCCACCCAAACCCGAACCACCTGTTGTAGATTAGAATCCACTGTAAGCAAACTCTGATATAGAAATTAGCAAGGAGGAATCGCAACCTATGAAAAAGAAAGAAGGGAAAATTGAAAAGAGGGAGAAGTTGGGCTGTGATACTGTCTCAACAAAGACCTTGGCTGATTGTATAGGGAGCTCTGACTCTAGCATTGTCCTTCAGATTTATCCTGGGTTGCAGTGAGGTCTCTATATCTTGTGTTGACCATTCACTGGATGCAAGCCTTTTTGGAAAGGAGATGACTTTAGTGATTACTCTTGTCAGCCAAAATAATTGCAAAGAGAGTTAACAACTGATGATATCTGCCAGCAGCACTTCCAGTAGTGAGGGTAATAAGGTCTCTGAGTCTTGAAGGGAGATTTGCACACCACATCCCAATGCAGATCTACAGTTTAAACTCTCTGCACCACTATGCTCTTTAATTAGGATTAATCATATGTTAGTATCATCAGAGTTTAATAGAATTACCGTCTTTCTTTGTTTTCACTTCATCAAAGTCCATTCACTCTCCAACCCGCTAAATGTGGTTTCTGCCCCCCGAATTTGCCATGACTTATTTTTGCAGAAGGCAATTGAAATGGTTAAATAAAGTTATGTAATGATAATAACATTGAAATTTTGAAAAACATGTACAGAGATGTATTATTGCTATTGATCTCTAACCATATTTGTTCACATTCTTTGCTCTACTTGATTTTCTCTTATAACACATTAGATGTCTAATCTAATAAAAAATCATGCCCTTCTCTATACAATTTTAGTTAGTTTGAAAGAGCGTTTAATGACTTAGAATTAATTCTCTTTTATTCCAGGTGGACTCTAAGAAATATAAATATAATCAACATTATTTCCTTTTCATTCTTATAATCCCTGACAATGAAAATGAGGGCATTGATTTTACTTTCATGAGCATGAACCACTTTTGTCTTTGATTAGAAACCTAAAGCCCTGCTTTGGCCCCACCAGAATTACCATAAGTAGGATACTTAGCGTATTTGACACCTGAAGCAGATTATTTTTTTAATGTCATACTTCTCTATATGGCAAAATCATTTTCAGTAATAAGCGTGACATGAAATCAATAATAATAATGGACAGAAGAGAAATGCTGACCAGGAAATTTTTTTGTTATTGAACTTCATATGTACATATTATTGAACTTTATATGTCTAATTATATAAAAATAAAAATAGCATACAATAAGAATTATGAACAGTTCTTTTCAATTATATTAGTGTATTTTTTAAAACAGGAAAAAATAAATATATACCTTCATGTTGGTCTGTCATAGTAATGAGTAATGATTACAGTCTATATTTTAGAGCTGTAACTTTTGGAAATTTGTCAATTCATCAAAATTGATCTTCATATAATCATGCTGAATTGTTAGCATAACAAGATTTGTCAATCTAACTTTGCTCATAGTTGATCGAAGAATGTGTTTTATTAATTTTTATTTCAAAAAGTTTCTCTCACATGAAGAAACAGATGCATATAGTTTTGAAAAGTCTTAAAGATAAGTTTGGCAGAAATTCATAGAAATCCTATTTTATAATGAATTTTAGAAATGGCATTCTAAGTTTTTGTTTCTTTGGGGTCAATTACAGCAATTTTCAAATGTTTCTGTAGAAAAAAAAATATATATGTATAAAGAGAGAGACTAAAAGAAAAAAAACAAACTCCAAGTAGTCACTTTTGAAAGACAGAATGAAATTACCTTATGCTTTTTTCTTTTGACCTTAAAATCACTGTGCTATCATCATTTATATTTTGAATAACAGTTAAATACCTAAAGTATGTAGCACCAGAAGAATTGGAGACTTGACTCCCAACGTGAGCTCAAACAATCCCAAATCTTAATGAATTTTGTTTCAAATCATATGCATATTGTTGAGTCCACAAGAGTCGACAGCAAATTGTAAAGCCCAATTTAACTTACACATAAAATATGTATAATAAAGGATAAATATAAAGAATGTGCTATGTTGGCACAAAAACAGACATATGGATCAATGGATCAAAATAGAGAACCCAGAAATAAATCCACAGACCTACAGTCAATTAATCTTTGACAAATGAGGCAAGAATATACAATGAAGAAAAGACAGTCTCTTCAGCAAGTGGTGTTGGGAAAACTGGACAGCTACATGTATATCAATGAAGTTAGAACACTCCCTCACACTATACACAAAAATAAACTCAAAACAGCTTAAAGACTTAAATATAAGACAAGACACAATAAACCTCCTAAAAATATAGGCAAAACATTCTCTGACATAAATCTTAGCAATGTTCTCCTAGGCAGTCTACCCAGGCAATAGAGATAAAAGCAAAATTAAACAAATGGGACCTAATCAAACTTACAAGTTTTGCACAGCAAAGGAAACAGTAAGCAAAACAAAACAACAACCTACAAAATGAGAGAAGATATTTGCAAATGATGTGACTCACAAAGGCTTTATTTCCAGGATATATAAACAGCTCATACAACTTAATAACAAGGAAACAAGCAACCCAGTCCAAAACTGGGCAGAAGACCTAAACAAGCAATTCTCCAGTGAAGACATACAAATGGCCAATAGGCACATGAAAAAAATGCTCAGTGCTGCTAATTATCAGAGAAATGCAAATCCAAACTACAATGAGATATCACCTCACACCAGTCAGATGGCCATCATTAAAAAGTCCACCAATGATAAATGCTGGAGAGGATGTAGAGAAAAGGGAACCCTCCTAAATTACTGGTGGGAATGTAGTTTGGTGCAACCACTGGAAAACAGTATGGAGACTCCTCAAAAAATTAAAAATAGACTTACCGTATGATCCAGCAATTCTACCCCTGGGCATATATCCAGAGGGAACTCTAATTAGAAAAGATATATGCGCCCCAGTGTTCACAGCAGCATTATTTACAATAGCTAAGACATGGAAACAATCTAAATGTCCATTGACAGGCAGATGACTGGATAAAGAAGTTCTGATATATTTATACAATGGAATACTACTCAGCCATAAAAAAGAATAAAATAATGCTGTTTTATGAGCTGGAGATCATCACTTCTAAGTGAAGTAAGCCAGAAAGAGAAAGAAAAATATCATATGATATCACTCTTATGTGGAATCTAAAGAAAAAAGAAAAAAGACACTAATGAACCCATCTACAAAACAGAAACAGATTCATAGACATAGTAAACAATCTTATAGTTAGCAGAGAAAAAGGGGTAGGAAAGAATAAATTTGGGAGTTTGAGATTTGTAAATGTTAACCACTATATATAAAAATAGATTAAAAAACAAATTTCTTCTGTATAGCACAGGGAACTATATTCAATATCTTGTAATTACCTTTAATGAAAAAGACTATGAAAGCAAATGTATGTATATATGTGCATGACTGGACGTTATGCTGTACCCCAGAAATTGACACATTGTAACTGACTATATTTCAATATAAAAAAGAGCATGCTAAGTTGAAAATTGCAATATATAAAGATGTAAATATAAATATATATTTAAAACTTAACAATAACTGCAGCAATTGCTTAGAGGAGCATTTTATTGCTACCATAACTAAGAATTGCAAGCGCATGTTTATAATTTTTTAAAAATCCATGTTTAACCGGTTTTATTGTTGTTTTTAAAGTTGTTGGTAATCATATTGTAAGACCATCCAGTGCAGCCAACCCTTGGCCACAACAATTCATATCTTTTCCAAATACATGTATCTCTTCCCTAAGAGTCTCCTTCCATTATTATCACCAATTTGAAGAGCAGGATTTTATCATCTGCATCAAGATTGAATGCGAATGGAGCTCCTGAGGTGTGGCTTTTCTCCACCTGAAGATCTCTAAACTAAAAAGACAAGTCATTGCCCCCGAACATTCAGTATTAGCATCCCTTGGTGAAAAAGGAATGGGATTAATACTGTAGATGCTGCCATTTGAAATGGGAAGAAATAAGAGGCTCTTGGCCACAGCTGGACCCCCACTGTCAGAGATCCTTGGTTAAGCACTTCCTGGAAGTGCTTCTCTGAAATTCCCAGCTTCACCTTCTGTGCTCTTGGTTTGTGTTTTGTTTTGTTCTATTCTGTTTTGTTTTTGTTTTCCCCCCAATCTTCCTCTTTTCTCATTAAGAAATGGCCCAGGTTTGTAGGTGAAAGACTTTTTTGATGACTTCCTGCAAATAGAAATTGAGTCTCAGAGGCTCTTATTCATTTGGTCCTTCTCTCTGGCACTGTTAGCTCAAAGTGGGCAACTTCTTTAAATTATTTGAGACATTTTTATATAACAGTTTATAATTCACTCCTTTAGACACAAGGTACCACACAAACTTCTTGTGGTAAGCTTCTCTTTACCTTGGGCTGTAAGTCTGATGCTGTGGAAAAATATCCTTACAACTCTTTATAAACAGTTTTTGTTTAGCTAAGAGGGTCTACAGACCCTGCTTTGAATCATCCAAAGGTCTTAACAAGGATGAATTACAGGCACATTTTTGACATGATCTTTAACCTAAAAGAACATTTTTCCTGGCAAAACTCTGAAGCCACTTCTTACATTAAGCATCATTTGCCCTATGGAGAGGCTGAGAAAAAAACAAGCTTTATTTTCTAAGCTAGCAAGCTATGGTTTGAAATATTTTCTCTAGAAAGTACTTGAAATACGAATTTTTTTTGTTTTTCATACATTAATCTCTTACAACACCTTATCATATATGGTAAATAAAACTAATCAATACTTTCGGCATTCTTCCTGGAAACCTGTTTAGTAAGATTCACAATTTAGGTAAATACTTTTTTCTATTTTCCAAGACTCAAGCAATATTCTTGCTAATTATTCTTCAGAATACTATTTCTAGTCTCCTTTGGCAGTCTCCTCATTGCCCTTCCAGATTCTGCTTATGGCTCCCTCCCAAAGCCCACTTCCCATGTTTTAGGATTCCATTACAGCAGCACTCCACTTGAAGTAATTCAGGTGCCAATCTCTGTATGAATTATCGATTGCTATAGAGTCAACCATAATTTAAGCCAAAATCAAAGACTATCTATTGCAGATATTTAACTTAATTATCTCAGCAATTTAAGAAGGAGATTTTACTACACTGCTTAAATTGGGTGAGGAAATCTACCTATCTAGTTCTGGGGCTGAATATTAGGAAGTCCAAAATCTTTAAGGGTAGAAAACTGACAATTTCTTTTCTATCTTGAAAAATTAATTTAGAAATTAAGTACATCATTTGTCAGTCTCTGAAACTCCAACATGAACCTCATTTTTTAACTTACCATATGTATCCAACACACATAACGATGCCAAGAATATGGTAGTTTTTCAATAAATTTTTATTAAACGAAAAAAATTCTGAATGTGCACTGAAATATGAAGACTTCTTGGAGATATCCTGAAGAAAAAGTATCAGCAACCTAGAAAAGGCGTTCCTTCTAACATTTCCTGAATGTTGTCCATTGCATTTCTATGAAACTCAAGGTTGTGTATGTAAAGCCAAATAATTCACTACTCAAAATAAATTATATTGTCTATGATATATGAACCTTGGTGTATTTATATGAATCTGTGCTTAAAACACATTTCAACATGTATTCAGTAAAATCAGAGATTATAACTGTATCTTAAAATCAGGGCAAGATATGAAATTTAGAGAGATTTCACAGCTTCTTTTTTAGCAACACCAATCACTAATTAACATTTCAAAATGTAACAATTGAAAATCAGAGCAGCTTGAAAGTGAAAAATTGGGTTTTTTTTTGTCGGAATAGCAATAGCATGTTGCCCTTGATTTAGCCTTCTGGATCCTAGAAAATGCTAATCCATTTTTCTTTTTTTTTCAGATTACCTCCAATAACAAAACAGACATACATATATACTGAAGTAACATTTAAATTAAATCATACCTAATTCTGAAGAAGAGAAATAATTATGGATTTTTACATGATTGGTTACATAGGAAAGAATGACAAATATGTGTATATGGAATGTTGAAAGTAAAGTAAATTGTATATATTTGGCTCTGATAAGAAACCATCAAACTTAATAGGAAAGGTTTAAGAAATATGTGGGTTTGGTTAACAGTACTATTTTGAATGAAAATCAGTATGCAATTTGGAATTTCATTAAGATTACTAATTTATATATGTAAATAATTATACTTATTTAGTTTCTCTGAATGTTTACTTAGCATGGCATATGCACAAGTTTAAAATTACATGTCTTGGAAAATAAGTTCTACTTTTCCTTTGATGTGTGGGCCCATTTTGTTTTATGGCTATATCCATGAGCAGGCAGACTCTAAGATAGCCCTCAGGATTTGCACTTGCTTTTGTGAAACACATATAATCTCCTCCTTTTGTGTGTGTGTGTGTGGGATCTGTGGGTATCACGCATGGTTTCTTATATGTTACACTACACGAGAAAGGCGAGTAGACTTTGCTGATCCAGATATCTGTAATTAGTGTGACTTTGATTTAATCAGAAGGGCTGGGCAGGGTTAGCTCTGACCTAATCAGGTGAATATTTAAAAAAGAGCTTACTCCTTCCTTGCAATGAGAGGAATTCTGCTTCTGACCTTAAAAAGCAGCTGCCATGAGTTCTACAGCTTCAATGAAATGAATTGTGCAAACAACCACCTGAGCTTTTAGAAGACCCAGAGCTTCAGAAAAGAACACAGCATGGAGTGATGTCATCAAAGAGGTGGCATAGGAGACTTGTAGCCTCCATCCTCCCCCCGCCAACAAAGATCAGCTGTTAGACAACTGTCTGCAAACAAAAGCAGCTCTAGAGCTCTGAAGTCCACTTAAGAAGTTTCAACAACCCAGTGAAACAAAAATCTGAGAACAACCAGACACACACAAAAGAAGAACAGCTTCATTTTGCCTCCATCATCTCATTTTGGGTTCACAGCAGTCTGCTTTATCTATTCTGTAGATGAATACACGTAGTTGAACATTATTCCTAACTAAGCTATGACGGCTTACGTTAAAATGCAGAGAAAATAAAATTTTAGATACATTACATTTAAAAACAAAGGAGAGGAAGATATTGAAGGAGAATGATTCTACCAGAAAATCTAGGCACAGTAAAGTTACTGCAATTGAGTGTAAACCTTAGTTCTGAATTTCTAACTAGTCTATCAGTGTTTTCATCAAAAGTGAAAAATATTTTCCTGGGTCTGAGTTTTTAATCTGTAAGTTTCATAGAACTAATTTGTTCTGTAGTATAAATTAGCATTCTGATTATTTTCATCGATTAAATTGATTACTTTAATCATCAAATCCCATAGGCATATATTTTTATAGGTCTAATTTAGATTAAACAGTCTCTGAGGCATGTGTTCACATATATCATTGAAGCTCTAGCACTCTGTGCCTCCGTCTTCTCCAGTTCAACACAGCTAAGTGGAATAGCCTCTACAGGTGAAGAACGAGAAGGACCAAACACAGCTGCACATGGGCACCAAGTAGACACCCTTGACCCAGTCCCACCTTGCTCTTCTGGTATATTTCAGAAAAATCCTACAGATATGGGGGAAAACGTCAGACTTTTCTTTAAGACTGATTCTCCTGCCTGTGTTCATACCTTTGTTTTTCTTTTTCCTTATCCCCACTGATACTTTGTTCCATCAGTAATTTCAAATGTTTACATTTTAAGCACCACCTCTTTTTTAAAAAAATTCCTTTTCCAATACTGATGAACATGCTACAATGGGTTATAAAATAAAACAAAATCTTTCATTAATCCTCCCTTTCCCCCCTAGTTTCCACTGTATCTTTCTTTTCTTCACCTCCAATCCCCAGGGACTGCAGATGGGAGTGGAGAGTGCAAATTCTTTTACCACTTCCTTTTTTGCTGGCACTTATTTCTTTTTTCTTTCCAAGTGTGAGTTTATACTTCCTCTTCTGATGCCTAAATCTGTTCAAATACACATACCATTGCTCCCATAGCTTACTGACTTGGCATTTTCTTGTTTTTATAACTATCTCTTTCACTAGATTTTAGAATCCTTAAGAGTAAGAGCACTTACTCATATTAATATCCTCTCCATCGCATATCTAGCCCAGTGCTTCCTACAAGGTTGGCCCCAAGCAAATACTTTGAAATAAAATTTTATGAAAAATACATTTTTCTGTATGTATAGTATATATATTTATAGCTGCTGCATTTTCACAAGATGGGATGCATCTGTGTAATCAGCACTCATATTGAAAGAACATCGCCATCATACCAGAAGCTCCCTCATTTTATTTTTAGTCACAATTTCACCTTTCCACAGTAACAATTATCCTGACTTTTAACAGCACAGATTAGTTTCAACAAGTTTTGCACCTTATAAAAATGGAAATACAGTTTGTACTCTTTTGTATATGAAGTCTTTTACTCAATATTTGCTTGTGAAAATCATTCATTTTGTTGCTTATAGTTGTAAATCACCCATGCACCAATATATCACAAAATATCCACCTAATTAACTATTGATGAACATTTAGGCATTTTCCAGTTTGGGACAATAAAGAACAGTGCTGCTATAAACATTTTGGCATATGACTTTTGGTGAATATATATATATATATTTGAAAATATATATATATATATATATATATATATATATATATATATATATACACACACACACATATATATGTTGGATATATACCTAGAAAATAATTTTTGGTTCAAAATGTGTGTATATATCCAGCTTAAATAGACAAAGCCAAGTATTTTCAAAGTGATCCTAACATAGAGATTACAACATACATTCTTGACTTACTAGAATCTAATACACATTACTTTTACCATTTCCTCAATACCACTGGAGCTTTAAATTTTTTAACTCTATTCAGCTTTCATATTTCATGCTCGTGTTGTCATGCATAATAGTTCTACATATAATTTAAACTCCACAAGTTGCTTTCTATGCAGTATATCAAATTGCCATACAGTTAATGACTTCAAGCATATTTATTATCTCACAGTTTCTAAGGATCAGGCAATTAGCTGAGTCCTTTGCTCAGATTCTCAAAGCTGCAATCAACATATCAGACAATTGTATTCTCAACTGGATAAGAATCCATTTCCAAGCTCACCTAGCTTGTTAGTGGAATTCATATTTTTGCAGCAGAAGAACTGAGGGCCCAAACTCTTGCTAACTGGAAATTAGAGGTCACCTTCAGCTCCCAGAGGCCCCTGTAAGCAACTAGAACCTAACCACAGTTCCTCAAGATTGCCTGCTGTTCCTTGCCACATGCCCTTCTCCATCATGGCGGCTTAATGAAGTAAGCCAACTGGGGGAGTCCTGAGAGCAAGTGTGCCAGGAAGAACGAGTCCTATATAACACAGCATGATCTTGAGAGTGACGTCCCATCCCTTTGCCACTTTTCTTGTTTGGAAGCAAGGCAAAGATCCTTTAAGTGGAGGGCATTATACAAGGACATGAATACTAGAAAGTGAGGATCTTTAGGAGTCTCCTTAGTGTCTGACACATTTCACAAGGCAACAAATATTGTTTTGTATTTTCCATAGTTAATTATGTACCCATAAATTTACCCTTTCTGATGTCCTTCATTCCTTCCTGCATCATATTTCTTGGTTTTATTATTTTCTTCCAGGAGAATTGCTTTCTATTAATTAGTTTTTTAACTGTTTCTTTTTGTTTTTAGTTCAAGTGTGCTTTTTGAAAAATTGTCTTTTATTGTCTAAAACTATCTTTATTCTCCATTTTAAGGTTATTTTTTGCTGTAGTATAGAGTTCTAGAATGTAGTTATTTTCTTTCAGCAATTTAAAGATATCATTCCACTGCCTTCAGACTTCCATTATTTTGCTCAAGAAGTCAAAGTCATTATTCTGTTCCTATAACATTTCTTTTTTTCTGACTACTTTTTAGCTTTTACTGAATGTCGTTTATGTTTTGTTCTGAGTTTTCATTATTTTTGCTCTCTATGCCTCAATTTTAGTATTTTAAACTCAGCAATACTGTGTTGTGTTTTATCCAATATGCTGCTAAACACATTTACTGTTTTAGATAATATATGTTTTTATATCTATAAGGTTAAGTTGATTCTGTTTCAGTTATTTGCTGTAATCATCCACTATTTTGTCTATTTTCCCATTCCTTATTTTCTTAAATATATTTGTAACTGTTATTTTAAAGTAGCTATCTGCTAACTCCAGTATCTGGATAAAATGAGAGTCTAATTTCTGCTTTTCTATTAATGTTCATTCATATCTGTTACTTTTTCTCATATCTAGTCATTTTGAATTGCATCCCAGTAATGTGAAAGTGAAAAAAATGCAGGGGCTCCAGATGATCTCTCCCTTCAGAGAAGGTTCCCCTTCCAGCTGGGGGACTGAGTTTGGGGTAAAAAATCATGATTCGCTAGCAAAGTTTTTAAAATGTCACTTAGAATATTTTGAGAGTTGAAAAACAATACTATCTAATTCCTAAAGAACTTCCCCTTGTCATATCTGCTCTTCATATTGCATAGAAATATTCTGAGATTCTTTTCAAAGATCTAGAAATGAGGACACATAATTCTATAGCATTGCAAGGGTGTACTTTTAAAAATCATATTAAGACGTTTAAACTTTGGTACTTATTATTCTCTATTGCACTTTCACAAAAGACCAATAATGTGAGTAGTATTCATGGCTTATCTCAGGAACTACATACACAGTACAACAAAAAGAAATATTTTTGATTGGTTATGTAAAATCATTTATAAGCTTTCCCCTTTAATTATAGCCAGTTTGCTGAAATTGACCAAATTAACAACAATATAACATCCACTCGTGAAATAATCAACCCATCTTCTAAGGTTACTCTTCTATAGTATTATGAAATTTAATAATTATAACAATAATAATAGAGATTATCATTTACTAAAGGCCTATTATATTTATAGTAGATACTTTACCTATCTTAATAAATAGAGTATTCATAGTAAACTTGAAAAATGGAGAGAAAAGTAACAATACTTTTAACTGCTGTGTCAGGCAGTATTACAGGCACTTTAAATATGTTACTTCATTTAATGCTCATGTGAATATGTTTGAGAGATATACAAATTGAATCTGAAGGTCACATCACTAGTATAATATCAGTGTGAGGAATTGAATTCATGTATGATTTTAAAATTCAAGCTTACTTAATCATGATATGTTGAGCATAACCATATGATATACGTTAGTTAATTAAATAAAGCAGATCGATTCTGTTAGTCAGAAAGTGATGCTCATTTAGTCCAAAATATGTAGTAAGTACCTTCTGATTGCAACTTTTCAAGTTGTGGAAAGTTTAAAAAATATTTAACTTATGGTTCCTATTCTTTTTTTCACTTACAAGATTATTAGGAAGATAAGACAGGAGCCATGAATGTCTTTAATATTAGATATTTTAAGTGCTCAAGAGGGAAGCAGATTATTTCTCTAGGGTTTAAATGCCAGAGATATTTTCCATATTGTTATGGAGAAAGGAGAGTTTTATCTGGGCTCATAGCTAATCCATTTTTGTTTCTTTCTCAGTATCACTTCATTTAGAACAAATTTCAAAGTTCTAGATACACTGGGAGAGTTTCTCATAGTCTAGTAATTCAAAAACAGGTATCCAACCCTCTGTCAGGACTTCTCTCCTTTAAAAGAACACTTGTAGTTAAATATTGAGACACCCTTTTCCCACTGATTAACATGAAGTCACTAGTTCAAAGTACGTAACTGTCATAATTTGATTCTCTAGCTATTGTGGTCATCCGTCATTCTTGGAGCTTTTCATTTTTACCTCTTTTCAGGTGTTCAGCTCCTTCATTAATGTGAGATATTTAAACCTATAGTATACAGATTTTCACTAATTATTTATTTATAATGGGCTATTGACATCAAGCAGTAGAGTCTGGAATTTTGGAGGTTGGCATCCAGAACATTTGGTGGAGGCATGGGGAGTGTCTTAAGAAGGCCTTTAAGTGAAGCAGGATTAGGCAGAAGATGATGAACCCTAATGCAGTTGCAACAAAGCTCTCAGCCAGTCCCACAGAGATCTCTGAAGCTGGGGATGGCCTTCAGGGACTAAGCAGAGGCATATGATTCCCTTAATGGCTAGAGTAATGAGTGTCTTAAATTAAAGAGGAAACTGAAGTATTTCACCACAGCATTCACTACAGCTGTGAGTGGTTTTAATCTAATATGTGAATTTCTGAGGAACATTTGAAATTTAATTTTTGTTAACATTTAATATTTTTTCAATATTGTGATTTTTGTATTTTTATGTTTCTGAAATTCGGATGTATCTTATAATCAGTGTGTATCTTTAGTTTCTTTTTCTGAAAAGATTTGAAACCTATATTACAATTTACAAGAAATCCCATTATAAAATGGAGAAAATAGAGTATGTATCAAGCAGTGAAATTTTAGATAATACCTCACACCATAGGGATATACCTAGCTTTAAGAGTCCCTTTCTGATGCCTTCAAAGCAGATCAAGTATGAAACTAACATTCTCCCTATCTATCCAATGGAGAGATATGTTGCTAGTTTTGCTTTTGTGGTCTTTCAGCAAATCTAAGGAAACTGACCTTTAGTCATGTTGATTAAAATCTTATCAGGCTAACCTGGCATCACTGCTTATGTTTGAATATATATATATATCATGTAGATTATTACCATCTACAGGTCTTTCTTTAGCCCTCTGTATCTCCCTTTGTCATCTCACTGCACATTTTCTTTCATCGTTGCTTCCCACTAATTACCAAACATATTCAGATACTTTTGGGATTCCCCAGGCTTGTACATCACTGCTCTGCAGGTCTTTTTTGTAATTGGGAAAGATGTCTTGAAATAGAAGTAGTAGGGTTAATAATTTTCAACACAATTTATGAGGGAATCTCTATAAAATCATGTTGGTTGACCAGGATAGCCTCCTTAAAATCACTGATTGGGAAACTGCACTTACAAAATATGTTTCAGAGCGTTCTTTCCTGAAAGCTGCAACATAGTCCTCACATGGAATCAGATTAAAATGGTGCAGCACATCTGGAATCAGCATCTGGTTTCTTAAATTTAATTTTCTAAAATTTCAGATAACCTATTTCTAGAATCATACGTTTTCTTCTTTATTAACTAACATCTAGGGGAAAAGGATCTCTGATCCCTTCACTCCCCTCTCCAACTAAATTCTGTTAGATACTTACATAAGAAATAATAATAACATGAAGACTTCAGTGAATGGTTAACTCCATTTCTATAATCTATAAAAGGACAGTATTTGATTCTTTTCACAGAAAGCAATGACTAAATTTATTACTAAAAGTACTGATAGCATATTTCAAACTTACTTTCAGTTAAGGTCTTCAATAAGCATACCTTTTTAACATCGGTACCCAAAACATGCATCACTCGTATACAGTTTTTATTACAATCTTTAAAGGTTACAGTCCACTTACATTTATTACAAAATACTGGCTATGTTCCCCATGTGGTACAATACATCCTTGTAGCCTTTCTTACACTAACAGTTTGTACTTCCCACTCCTGCATCCCTATATTGCCCCTCCTCTCCCTCTCCCCACTGGTAACCACTAGTTCTTTATATCTGGGAGTTTGTTTCTTTTTTGTTATATTCGCCAGTTTGCTGTGTTTTTTATATTTCATATATAAGTGATATCATACAGTGTTTGTTTTTCTCTGTCTGACTCATTTCACTTAGTATAATACCCTCCAAGTCCATCCATGTTGCTGCAAATGGCAAACTTTTGTTTTTTTATGACTGAGTAGTATTTCATTATGTAAGTATACCACATCTTCTTTATCCATTCATGTGTAGATGGACACTTAGGTTGCTTCCATATCTTGGCAATTGGAAATAATGCTGCTGTGAACATTAGGGTGCATGTATCTTTTTGAATTAGTGTTTTGTTTTTTCAGATATATACCTAGGAGTGAAATTGCTGGGTCATATAGTAGTACTATTTTTAGTTTTTTGAGAAACCTCCATACAATTTTCCACAGTGGCTGCACCAGTTTACATTCCTACCAACAGTGTACAAGGGTTCCCTTTTCTCCATATCCTTGCCAATACTTGTTATTTCTTGTCTCTTTGATTCTGACTGGTGTGAGGTGAGTCTCATTGTGATTTTAATTTGCATTTCCCTGATTTTTAAATACATTTTTTTGAAATGTATTTCTAGGTATTTATGTATCCCTCACTATAAAGCAAATGGTTTGGGGGGTTTTTTTGCCTATGTTAAAAAGAAAAAACAACAGTTGTGGTCACACACAGTTGATCTGATTCATCTCACTATTCAATGTCTATGGGAAATAAATGAGTCAATGCAAACATAAAGGGTTAATTTAATGTGACCAAGTAAAGATCTGATACGCTTTTGAGTGGATTGACATTAAAGAAAGCTTTCAGTGCTAAGATTCACATCTGAATGTAAGCATCCAGAATGTCCAGTAAGTTGTGGTTGATCTGGATGTTGTACAAGTCCAGTAGCTCAACACAGACCCTGAAATACTGGAAAGCACAGAAGCAACGGAGGAAACTTTGAGACTCAGAGAAATGACAAGAAAAGTAATTTCTAGTGAGAGAGGAAAAATGGAAGGTAAAAAAAGTAAATCCATGAAAAATTTATGGGTTTGCACGTATCATTCTAATAAGAATGCAAATATTGTGAATGCTTTCTACCCATACAGTACTGACATTTACCAAATAGAATTCTGTTATTTGACCTCCTTCTGTAAACATTGACATTGCACTCACATTTATAATAGATTTCTGTCTGTTTTACTGCAGTTGAATGTTTCCACCGGGAATGTTATTAGTTATTACGGCTGAAAATGCACCTGCACCAGCTGTGTGGCTAAGCATAAAGAAGGCACCAACCAAAATCCCGGAGTCTCTTAACAGACCTTTGCTGCATTACTGCCATGGATCCAACATCCATCCTGAAACAGCAGGGAGGAAAACTTCCTCCAACACTTCATTTCCATAGAAATGAGGATCTGACTTCTACTCTTGCTTTCCCTCATAGCAGTATCTACCGTTCCCTTCCTTGCTTCCTAATCTTTATCATCTATCCATTAGCTGTAGACAGTCTTATGTTGCACTAGTGAAAACTATTGGAAAAAGAGCAGGAAGTCAATTGAGTCATAGGAACAAAGAAATGTTAAGAAAAAGATCAACGCAAGCAAGTTTATTTAAAAGCACAAAGAGAGTGGGGGAAAGAAAGAGCTTAGTCTATTTTTTCAAACTGTTGAATTATTAACACAAATTACATTACTTAGATGCTCTCCAAGATCAGAAATAACCCCCCACCGAATTTCCTATTTAGATTAAGCTCTTTAATAGTTATATTTTTATAATTTTGTGGATGGTGGAGATGGGGATAGGAGTCACGTCAATTTAAAGTAAAAATGCTGAGAACAGTCTATGCAGTCGCTCAAGCTGGAGGAACTAGTAAAACATTAAACCAAAATATGAATTTATTAAAATATATCTTTTGTAGATATTATCTTTCTGAATCAATAAGGATATTTATAGACACTAACAGGTTTTTATTATACTATCAGCTGTTCTGACTATTTTTGAATAAAATGACTCAGAGAGATTACTTTTGATGTTATGCATCCAGTAGTCAATTTCATTGTATTCAATTGTTTTTGAGTTAGTTGCTTTGAAGACGTTTCTCAATCTTATATGATAGGCCCCATCTTGACTTTGTTGACACTTGTGTGGGTTAGGGTAAAATGAGCATTCTATTTTTCTGATAATCACTGAGTCATTTTTTGTTCTTCTTTGTCGGAGGAGGTCATGGAGAGGACACGACCACTTGTGGATCTGTGAGCTGGACCCTGACAGTCATAGGCTCCTCACCCCTTCCCTGTCCTTGGATTGTGTGTTTCACCTGTCTTCCCCACACTAATACCTGTCTCAAGCCTGAGACAGTGTTGTTGAGACCATATGGATGGTATGCTTGAATGAACCCAGTTAAGGCCTCTGTATAAACACTTAAGATTCCGGGGGGCAGGTGTAGAGATCTGCTGGTCTTGCGGCCACCCGAGACAAGCTTCCTATGTAAAGTCTCTTGCTTATTAAACCTACCACCTACCAATGTGCAGTGGTCTGCCTTCTTGGGTCTCTTGTTGTCTTCCACATACAGACATCAGTTTCAGATTTCACCCAGAAGCTCCTAAGTTTGTGAACTAACATTGTTCCTGCTCACAAAATTATGTTTTCTTGTTTCCTTTTGTTTGTGTTGCCTCCAGACAGTGTACTTATGACTACCTGAAAATCAGATGCTAGTTTTTAGTGCATGACTACCTGAAAATTAGATGCTAGTTTTTAGTGCACAGATGCTAGTTTTTAGTCAAAAGTTTAATTATTTAATATTATTTATTCAGTAGTCTTTCATCTAACTAATATGCTTTAAACACTATGCTTAGGGAGCATGTTAGGCACCGGAAATAATCTCTGCTCTTAAGGAACTTCCAGTACAGTAGGGATAACAGATAAGCACAAATGTATTTTAAGTAACTCTGATATATGGTAAAGTGTGGGGTACTTTTTTGTTTTTTAGTTGAAGGTCTGTGATTGAAGAGAATGAAATTTCATTAGACGAAAGAGCATATGCAAAGGCCAAGGTATAGATTGTAGCCAGAAAAATATAATAATAATGATTAGTATTTTTACTTTCATCCTTACAAAAGAGTTTTCCATACCACATTGTAAACCTCACACCTGAAATTCTGAAGTTTTGTCAAATTTATGAAGCTATAAAAAGTGTAAAAGATGAGTATTCTAAATTAGGGGAGAATAATGTGTGTGTGTCTGTGTGCATGCACACATTAATATGTGTGTTTTATTTGATGGTGGCTTAAAAGAAATGCAAACAAACAAAACCCTGTAACTTATTTTCCTAACACAATCTCAGAAGCCCTTTTGCCATCGTAAAAACAAAATTTTCTCTCCTCCAGATGTTTTCAGCACTAGAAGTTTCTGCAGTCCCTAGTTTTTCTGCTTCTTGTAGTCAATGCTTGTATTTGAAAGAAAAATCATGTTGCCATTAAAAGAGTACCTGCTCTACAGTCAGGCAGGGATGGGTAACATTATGCCCAAACACTAATACGTTGTGTTACTCCGGTCAAATTTAGTAAAACTCTTAGCTTCAATTTTTTCATCTATAAAAGGAGAATACTACCATATATAGTTGTAAGAATTAAGGATGGTGGAAAGTACTTTTCAAATAGGAATGTATGAACTATTATTATCAGGATGTTTATCTGCCTGATTTCGCCTCAGTAAAATAATTTTGAATGAAGACACTGAACAACCTAATATAATTTTCATCGGGATGTAGACCTCACTTGGATTGGCCCTATGCATTATATTCCTTTTGTTTTCCCCTTCTCTCTATTTTATAAAGTAATTGACATAAAAGAACAGTATTATTATTTGTTAAATACATTTTCATTTGAGATATAAAAGTGAAAGTCGTAAAAACTAGGTATCATATTCCTGTGACTTAACAAATGCACAACATGATACATTTTGAGCAAATGTAGGAATAAGATGTAGAATTAAAGAAAGAGAAAAATAGTTTAACTATCTTCATCAATTAATTTCTTTATCAAATATTAAGCAAATTTCAAAGGGATTCTCTAGATTAGATTCTTATAAGGGAAAATGTGAAGAATGAAAAGGAAATTATGATCACTGTGGCTTTTGACAGAGGTGGAACGTCATATATTCTGGATATGTAACAAGAATTAAGTGTATGAACATAATTCAACATAATATAGCTGCAATTAAAATTCTGCCAACTATTTATGATCTTGGGAAAAGCAACAGATCATTGAGTAAGAATTAAATTATTTTTAATCATTTCATGTGTGGCACAGCAGTTACTGCACTCACTTTATTAATCAGTGCATTTCAAAGTACCATTCTTATTACCCAGGAACCACTGTGGATTATAAGTAGTTCCATGCTGCTCAAAGCAACAGAGGTGAAAAATTGGCAGAAAATAATGATACCAGATTTAGATGACCAAAGTTAATACATATCCTATATAGTATGTTTAGTTATCTTTAAAAATGTATTAGATCAACTAAACAATTAATGCAATCAGCAGAAGAACTGGATTCCTGAACCAGAAAGAAAAAAATTTCACACAGTCCAAAAAATTAATCTAAATACAATGTAAACCTTATACAAATCTTTTTCTTTCCTCAGAACGGCTACTAATTTAATGAAGACTAGATAATATATTATAGGAAAGACTGTTCTCAGGTACAGCTTAGATCATATTTCCACAAGCTCTAGTGGAATTTCTTATTCTTTATCTCTAGAATTATCTCTAGAATTATCTCCAACTACTGTTTTAGTTATTATTTTCTAGGACTGGGTGTTCTTTCAGAAGGATTTTAATTGCATTGCAATTACAGTGAAATTGTAAATAGATCTATTTCATATCAAAAAATATCTAATAGTCCACTAAATAGAATTACAATATAGTTTGTGATAGCATTAATTTTCAAATTAGCTTATCGGTGAAAATGCCTTGTGACTGTCCATTTACTGTTAGAGGAACAACAGCAAGAGCAGCAACATGACAGCTGACTGTTAAAGCATTTTCTCTTTAACATGAAAACATGAAAAATGTCCAATTTCATTACAACCTTGAAGTAGGTATAATTATTATATACGTGTAGTCAATGATAAAAGTGAAGATTGGAGGAGTAATCTTCTCTCAGTCACAATCATTACGTGATGGAGTCAGAATTCAAACTCACATCTGTTTTGAAGAAAGTACATGGGATTTAGTTCAAGAGAAAAGAATAATAGAGAAAATGTCCAGTGTTCTGTACCTTGATTCTCCCATTCATTAAAATGGAATGTTTTATGATAAAACTGAAACTACACAATGCATTAAAATCATTTGCCTAGTTTAAGGAAGAAGATAAAATGAACTCAAATCTGAACAACATCCTACAACATGGGTTCTAAATCTATCCCTAACACTACATAACTTGAGGCAGCATCATATTCAAATATTCAGAACTCTGTTTTCTCATTTATGAAACAAGAGGATTAGCTGATATCTAACATCTTCTGAGATCTAAGATTCCATGTCTTATTATTTTCTCAGAATTGTCAAAGAAAGAGCAACAATATGGCCATGAAACGGGCCAGGTGAAGAGATCCTCTTAACCCATGTATTCCATATAACCCATGAGCGGTTAAAGAATTTTCTCAAAATAATTACCTAGTTATTAATATCTAACAACAACATGTTATTAGAAGATCACTCTGATTAGAGAGTAGAAATGGCAGATGTAGAATTGACAACCCTTGATTTTGAATTATGTGGAGAGTGAGGAAAGTAAAGTGTCCCACTGGAACAGTTGGGTGAATAGAAGCAACTTACTGAAATGATAAACACTGAGGTGGAGTAAGTTTGAAATGGACAAACTTGTTTTGTTTTGGACATGTGCTACTTGATGAAGTATGTTAGGTACTGGATTAGACAGTTGATTTGAATTATGCAACATATTGAGATAATGAATAAGAGTATTTTAAAGCCTTAAAATATATTGCCAAATTACCCTTTAAAGAGTTTGTACAATTTATCACATCCACTGACACTGACATAGTATGAGTGTCCATTTTCCCATACTATTGCCAGGTGCTAATATTTAACATAAACAAAGATTTTGGCCAATTTTTCAGGTCAAAAATGACATCTTTCAGTAAAGAAACAGCATATTGCTTAATCTGTGGTTTAAACTTCATCTGAGGATGTCATAACTGGCTGTAAAAGGATAAAATATATAAAAATTAGAAATCATAAGCAGTAACTAATACTTGGGTTGCAAAATACAGAGGCCTCAATTTTAGACTTGGTGAATTTGAGTTGTGAAATTACCTATCAAAGCAAGTATTGGTGACTTGAAGTATTAGTTAGCAATTGCTGCATAACAAATTACCAAACGGTTAGAGGCATAAAATAGCATATGTTTATTACCTCACTATATCCATAGGTCAGGAATCTGAAAGTGACTTGGCTCAGGGCCTTATAAGACTGCAGTCAAGGTGTCAGCTGTGCTCTGTTCTTTCTGCAGCTCAGCATCCTCTTTCTAGCTCAAATAGTTGTTGGTAGAATTCAGTTTCTTATAGTTGATAGTTGAAGGACTGAAGCTCCCCTCTTTTTTCTGTCAGCTGGGTCCTCTCAGCTCATAAGAGCTATCTTCAGTTCTTTGCTGTGTGGCTCTCTTACGACATGCAGCTTATTTATTCAAGGCCAGTAGGAGAATCTCACTCTGATCTGCTAAAACAGCATCTCACATGATATAACCAATCTAGGGAGTGACTAACCCATCACCTTCCCGTACTCTACTGGTCAGAAACAATTTACACATTTGCCCACACTCAAAGGTAGGAAATTATAAAAGGGCATGATTCATTGGTGATCCCCCTAGAGTATATCCATCACACCTATTCCTAGGTTACCAAAATGTATTGTGTAGGCTTTGGTTAGGATATGTGTGGCTACAAGTATCAGTCTCCTTCTAAAATCAAGTAAAACTTAGAGGAATTATTATCTCACAATGTAAAAAGAATAATGGTAACGTAATTCCAACATTGATGTTTGTAGCTTAATGAAGTAGCTAATAGTGGTGGCAGTTGTCATCTCTCCCCTGCATCATCCATAGCTTCCATGATGTCTCTCTTTTCATGGTCACAAATTGAACTCAGCTCCAGGCTTCATGTACAGACATCAAGCAATGAAGAGACAGAATGTCTTTCACTCATTTTTAATGTGGAGGAAAATTTCTCAAAAGACTTCTCAGATCCCATTGGGTAAGACTGGATTACATAACTAGCCTTAGGAGCAAGAATGTCTGGAAAAGTGTGTGGATTTTCAGATCCTAGAGTTTTTGGAAAGAAGTCTTCCATCCAAGATGGAGCGTGAGAGCATGGCTATTGAGTGTATCAACAGATAGTATCTTTCATATTATTAAAACACAATTTTTAATAAAAATAATACCTTTTATCCAAAAGTATATCCAGAACTTGTAGAACAAACTACACCCTTCCTAAAAGACTCAAATGTTTGTCCTATCAATAAGAAGCATCTGTTTTATTTCAGTTTCAACCTTGACTCTTACAGAGAAACCTGTTTTTAATCTTTTACATAATGGTTCCTCTGAAAGAAAAGAAATACTAGTGAGATGGTATCCCACCCTTTGCACCCCTAGACCCACTGGAAACAAATTGCTGTCCTCAAGACTTCAAAGAGCCTCACAATTAGAAGCCCTGATAAACAACTATGTTTTAGATCTCCCTTCAATATATTCCACACAATGTGTTATTTCAAGGAAGACTCTGCATGCAAGATGACAGCATGTGCTTGTTTAAAATGATGCCTTGGCTCAGGTCAAACGGAACTCCCTCCCATTATTCTTACTTAAAAGAAAAATGTCATTTGAAATCCCAAGATAAGGCAACAAATTGGCCATAATTCAACAATTTCTATGATTTTATATGACATTTGGCACATTTGAAGTCCTCAAACAAAATTGAAGTTTCAAATTACTAGACTATCTTCCTGCATCATGAAAATTGCTTCAAAAGACTCTCAGACACTAATATATTTAGGATCCAATTACAGGCTTTCTATAAACAAGTAATTTTCCTAAGTAGCTAATAAAGTTTTGTGTTTTCATTCATTGTACTGTTGTTGATAGATGGCAAAGAAAATGCAAATATGTCAAAGGATTTTTTTTTCCTGGCAACTGAGTGTTTCAGAAGTTCTGTTCTTTCTTTTGCATTAAGGCTTACAAACTGCTATTGCTGGTTTTCACTGACAAAAAAAAAGGTTTCTCAGATGTGACAGCAAAAAACAAATTTATAAAACAGGACTTAAATAATAAATATTAACACATAATTTAAAATAATAGCAGTTTATAAGTAGAATAAATGTCACCCAAAGCTAACTTATGTTTTATTTTAAATGCCAAGTGGAAGAAATATATATTTTATCCATTAAAAAATACTTTCATAAGTTTGTTTTCTATGTCTGTGAGTCTGTTTCTGTTTTGTAAATAAATTCATAAATAAATAAATCAATTATACTTCAGGGAAAAAATATGAAAAATACTTTCATATGACTTGGTATTTGTTCCAGTCTTCTCAAAAAGTGATACTCTTGTTTTTGTTGTAGTTATTGTTATTTTAATCTAAAATGACTCTGGTTTCCAGAAATGACACCCCAGTGATCAGAAAAATGTATATGTATATCCGTGCATACACACACACACACATGTATGTATGTACACACAGACATGCATATACCTATTATACATAAATATGCATATATAAACACATTCACACATACATGTGTCTATAGCAGTTTTTATATCTAACTCTGTGTATATACACACGCACAGAAACAAACACACACACATATATATATAACAAGTTTATACCAATATTTCTAATTTCAGTCTAATACCTCGGGGTTCTTTCTAGCCTTCCTCCTTTCCTTGTTGGTAAAACCTCTACAGCTATATGTGATGAAGAATCCTGGGGGGAAAGGGAGACCACTTTATTTATTTATTTATTTATTTATTTATTTATTTATTCATTCATTCATTCATTCATTCATTCATTACATTTACTTTTTTAAAAGTTCAATTTATTTAAACTTAAAAATAAGTACAATAACAGTTTGCCCGTTTTGCCCACCCTCCACCACCCTACACACCCACCTCTGGCAACCACCAAGTTGTTCCTTGTATCTATGAGCTTGTTTGTTTGTTTATTATGTTTTAGATTTCACGTATGAGAGAGATCATACGACATTTGTCTTTCTTTGTCTGACTTATTTCATTAACCATAATGCCCATGAAGTCCATTCATGTCACAAAAGGCAAGACTTCATCCTTTATTTTGACTGAATAATATTCCATTGTATATATATAGATATTGATATAGATATAGATATATAGATATACACACACACATACATACATACATACACACATACATACATACCACAACTTCTTTACTCATTCATCCATGAATGGACACCTAGGCTGTTTTCACATCTTGGCTATTGCAAATAATGATGAAGTGAACATGGTGGTACAGCTATCTTTTCAAATTACTGTTTTCATTTTCTTCAGGTAAATACCCAGAGGTATTTACTATCATATGGTAGTTCTGTTTTTAATTTTTCAGAAACCTTCTTATTATTTCCCATAGTGGCTGCACCAGTTTAAGTTCCCACCAACAATGCATAAGATTTTCCTTTTCTCCATATATTTGCAACATTTGTTATTTCTAGAATTTTGATAGCCATTCTAAGAGGTGTGAGGTGATATCTCACTGTGGTTTTGATGTGCATTTCCCTAATGATTAATGACATAGAGCATCTTTTCATGTGTCTGTTGGTCATCTGTATGTCTTCTTTGGAAAAATTTATATCCAGATCTTCTGATAATTTTTTAAGCATGTTGTTTTTTGGCTATTGAACTGTGTAAGTTTTTTTTTTTTTAATATATTTTGGATATTAGCCCCTTATCAGATACATGATTTGCAAACATGTTTTGCCATTTAGTGAGTTACCTTTTTATTTTGTTGATGGTTTCCTTTGCTGTGCATAACCTCTGATATTGAAGAAGTCCCATTTGTTTATTTTTACTTGTGTTGCCTTTTGATGTCAGATTTGAAAAATGATCACCAGGACCTATGTCAGAAGGTTTACCACTTAAGTTTTCTTCTAGTAATTTAATGATGTCAGGTCTTATTGTCAAGTAGTTAACCTATTTTGGATTAATTTTTGTATGTAGAGTAAGATAGTGGTCCACTTTCATTCTTTTACATGTGGCTGTCCAATTTTCTCAGAACCTTTTATTGAAAAGACTATTCTTTCCCTATTGTACATTTTTAGCTCCTTTGTCATAAGTTAGTTGACCATATATGCATGGATTTCTTTCTGAGCTCTTTATTCTGCTCCATTGATCTTTGTGTCTATTTTAATTACCATAGCTTTGTAATATAGTTTGTGATCAGAATATGTGATGCCTTCAGCCCTGTTCTTTTTTAAGATTGCTTTGACTGTTTGAGATCTTTTGTAGCTTTATACAAATTTTAAAATTGTCCTATTTCTATGAAGAATGCTATTGGAATTTTGATAGGGATTGCATTAAATCTATTGATTGCTTTGGATAGTATGGACATTTTAACAACATTAATTCTTCCAATGCATAAGTATGGAATATCTTTCCATTTATGGGTGTTGTCTTCAATTTCTTTCAATAGTGTCATAGTTTTCAGGGTACAGGACTTTCACTTCCCTGGTTAAATTCATTCCTAGTTATTTTATTCTTTTTTAGTTCAACTGTAAGTGGAATTGTTTTCTTAATTTATCTTTCTAATAGTTATTTATTAATGCATAGAAACACAATAAATTTCTGTATATTCATTTTGTATCCTGAAACTTTACTGATACTAGTTCTGACAGATTTTTTTTTGGTGGATTTTTTTTAGGGTTTTCTATATACAGTATCATGTCATCTGCAAATAGTAACAGTTTTACTCCTTCTTTTCCATTTTTCATGATTATTGTTTACTTTTCTTGCCTGAATTGCTTTGGCTATGATTTCCAATACTGTGTTGTATAAAAGGTGTCAGCATGGGCATCCTTGTCTTGTTCCTCTTCTTAGAGGAAATGCTTTCAGTTTTTCACCATTGAGTATCATGTTAGCTGTGGGCTTGTCATACATGGTCTTTGTTACGTTGAGGTACTCCCCTCTGTATGCACTTTGTTGAGAGTTTTTATCATAAATTGATGTTGAATTTTGTCAAAAATTTGTTCTGCCTCTATTGAGATTATCGTGGGATTTTTACTCTTCAGGTTGTTAATGTGGTCTATCACGCTGACTTGCAGGTGTGAGCCACCCTTGCATCCCTGAAGTAACTCCCACTTGATCGTGGTGTATGAGATTGTATTATTATTTGAATCTTATTATTGAACATCTAATTTGTTTTGCAATTTTTACTCTTTCACAAAATGTGAAAAAAGGAAATCCGTACATTCATTGTTGTAGAGATTTGCAATTATTCATTCATATTTCGTTACTGATATATTAGAATTTTTGAAACAAACATTTTACAATGTAATAAACAACAAATATCTCATTTTACTTCACAGTATAGTACTATGTCTTAATTGGCTATGTGTTTATTTTCTAGTGAAATGTTTAATAAAATATTTGACCCTTTTTTCAAAGTGAGATAGATATATAGATAGATAAATAGATATTACATATGTGTGTTTGCATTGATATTTAAGAGCTCTTTATATAATTTGAATATTTTAAGGGTATAATATATAAATCAAATAATGTTCCCAATTCATGAGTAGCATTTCAAGAAAGTTTACTTAAAGTTCTGCAATCTCAATTATAAAAAGTTATTACAATAAAAGATAGTCATGATTTGTCTCTGGTTTCTCTGATACCTTAGAATAAAGACTGCAGAGCTGCCTTCCAAAAAACACCATTCACAAAGTATTTGGGGAAGATGACACCAATTACTTAATGGTAACTGGTTTCCTGAAGTCAAACAACACCATGACCCTTCTTAGAAAGAGCTTTCCTATCTCCAAGATTATTTGATTATCTCCAAACATTTTTCTCCTGGTATCTTAATCGTTTAATTTTTTCACAGTTAAAATTGTATTCTACCTGAAATGTATTCTTTTATTTGAAAACGGATTTATTTTGATACTACAAATAGACATTTAAAATCTTTCCTCAAAAAGGAAGTTGTTCCAACATTGGTTTTTAATAATCCACTCTTTCTTCTTTGATGTGAAATTTTAACAAACCTTATAACTAAAATGTGATGTATATTAAGTAGTACTAGGTATGTTTAGTTCCATTCATCTCATTCACTGGTCATTTATCTTGGCAGAAGTATCACACTGTTCTGATTACAGAGACTCGAATACGTATTTTTATCTAATGAGGTGAAACACTCTTCCCCCCATCCTTTTCCCATCCAGAGTTAATCTGCACAAAAAGGTAGAATCATCTGGTTAAAGTGCAAAGTATGTGGTTTTGTCTTCAATTTGTAGTTAATCAGTCAGCATGTAGTAAGTAGCTATCAAGTACTTTCTCTTTTCCAAGAACCATACCGTGGGCTGAGGATACAATTAGTGGACAGTTAGTTATAGACTGTGCCTTTGTGGAGTCTCCAGACTATTAGGGATAGCATACCTTAAACAAATCATGACAAATATGATGTGCTAAAAGTGAATATGAGGGGTATTGTTCCCACATAAGACAAGATAGTAACAACCTGCAGGGTCAGGGCAAGCTTCCAGGAGGAAGTGATGTTTAAGCTCACATAGAATATCAGTTTACTTTAGTCAGAAAAGGTAGAAGAAGAAGCAAATTTGGTAAAACATTTTTGCTCATATATTTGCCTTTTTTCTATCTTCTCAAATTAAAATGTAAGTTCCACGAGGGCAGTGTACGTTTTATTGATCATTTCATGCTCTGTGCCTGTCATAGAAGGAGGAAGAGAAGGAAAATGAGGAGAGGGAGTAGGAGAAGGGAAATGTTATAGTTGAAATACTGAAGACAAGTGAGGACATTTTTTGTAGAATGTAAATAAGTCTGTGTACAGAGCACAAGAGCAAAGAGAGGCATTATGAAGGGTCTTAAAGGCTTTCTTAAAAATGAATTCATTTCTATATGTTAATCTTGTATCCTGCTACCTTGCTGAATTCTTTTCTCAGCTCTAGTTTTTGTGTGGAGCCTTTAGGGTTTTCTACATATGGTGTCATGTCATCCGCATATAGTTTTTAAAAAATGAATTCAATTCTAAAAGCACTGAAAGATATAAAGAAAGGAAGTGATATTCAGGGTTTTTTTCTCTTTAAAAGATCATTCTGGCTGCAGTCCTGAGTATGGATTTGGCTGATGGGAAGAGACAATATGGGAATTATTTACTTGGATTAGAACAGCAGCAATGGTGATAGCAAGAAGGGACAGAATAAGAATTCATGTAGGCAGTAGAAAGGCAGGATTTGATTCCAAGTTTCATGGCTTGAGAAACTAGGGGTAAATTGAGAAGAAGTGATGTTGACCAGTAAATTCTTGGGCATTTAAGTCTGAGGATCCGTGACACATCCAGGTAGCGATATCAAGAAAGCAGGTAAACCTGAATCTAATTGTATTTAAGTTAAGAGGGACATCTTTGGTAGAATAGTAAGCAATACTGTGATTGTTCTTTATCTGTTAAATATTTTTTATTAGTGGATTACAGGAGGAGTTAAGACAGGCTTACCAAATTTTCAGGTGACAAAAATCTGATCCACTTAATTGATGAGTGAAAATAGTAATAGAATACTTTGTATATGATGGCTGTGAGCATTGAATGAGGTAACTACTTAGTACTGTGTCTGTAAGTTAGTAAGTGCTCAATAAATGTCAGGTTTTAAATAGTGTAATTCACAATTAAAAATAATACTTTCAGGAGAAAAAAAGTAACAGAACTGAAGAAATGCAAGTTAATAGAAATAACTGTATACATGTGCAATTGTTTCAAGAAGTAAATTCAACAACATAATGGAGAAGTCTTGCAATCATATCAACTGATGAACAAAAAGGTCCAGGGATTCTATGTGACTTATAGGTCAGCCTGAGTCTACAATTCATAGTATTGAAGTGGCTTAAGGTAAGGAAGAACCCTATGCCCTGCACTAAACAGACAATATGTTATAGATTATCTTCAAAATGTAGAATCACAGACAGGATTGCATCCAGATAATAACCAAGATAGTGAGGGACATAGAAACACTTCATATAAGAAAGGTTCAAAAGAACTAATAGTTGTTTAGAAAATAATTCTAGGGAAATAAAAGACACATGAGAAATAGTGATTATTCTCCTTTTGCAGGAAACAGAGTAATGATTGTGTGGAATTTCAAAGAAACTGACTTTTAAGGGACTTACTTCTTCAATATAAATATTAAATTCATAAAATCTCACCTAGAAGTAAGCTTTCTCTTAATGTAATTGTATTAATGAAGATAGATACTTTTCTGTTGGAATGTGGTCAGAAACTGGTGAGCATGTAAGACTTCCTTTACTATCAACAAAATTTTAAAAAATCACATCAAAGATATGCTAAAAAAATATGTATCAAAGTGTAACTCCACTGTTATCAGATAGCACATGATTAACTATGTATATATTTTGCAGGCTCATTGTAGCATTAAGTATTTTACTCAAGTGAATGCTGGAAGTAACATCTAGTTTAGTACACTAAAGTTACATTTAGTTTGTATGCTACAAACTGTCATTTAAAAAAAAAATCACATTTAGTCTCTCACAGTTTGTTTAAAGCATATTTGTAACACTAGAGTGATTGTGTATCTAAGAACCTGTGATCAAAATAATAGATATTAATTCACATTATTATTTGAAATTCTGGTTTTAGAATATCTTGAATTCCATCTGTTTACCTAGAGTTTGCATTTTAAATTTAAGAGCCTGCTACTTTGAATCCTCAATATATGTAACCAAGAAGAAAGATTTTAAGATACAAAAGAACTCTATCCTTTAACTGATCTGTTTCTTTTTCATAGAAAGGGAAGAGTTGAATCTCCAGAAAATAGACAACAAAATTATTAACCCCACCAACTGAGGTTAATAATGAAATAATTTTAATAATAATGCCAAAAGTAACTTTTAACTTTTAGGCATGCATTAGCCACTGGGCTAAATTCTATATATGAACTAATTCATGTGTCATCAAACCCACTATCTGGGGTAAGGGTGAAGACACTGAAGCACAGAAATATTTCTCTAGTCCAAGATCACACAGCAAGTAAATATCCCAGCCCTAAATGACATCAGTTAGTGTGGTTAGAGAATCTTAACGTTTAACGTATTCTTTAATTATTTTAGTGGAATAATTAAAGCTTGCACATATTAAATTGTGAAGGACAAATAGGTACAGTAAATTTAAAAGATAATGCCATTGAATCTCTCTGTGAATAAGGAAAAAAATGGGACCAAAAATACAGTCCCATATCATATAATAAGGAAAATCTCATTTTTAAAGACTTTGGTGGTGAAGAGAATCTTGCTCTAAATGTTCCTTAGAATTTGCTTACAAGGATTTTAAGGGGAAGTTTGAAATAATCGCAAAATCTAGGCTTTTCCTCACCTCCTGTAGCAAGATGCTTAAAGAAACCTTATCTCATCTAAAACTGGATGCATCTCACAAAATTTAGCTATTTGGTAACATTGTCTCATTGCCATGTTCCTTGACCTTCCACCAGATGGAAAGCATCGACTCTATTAATTTTGCCTTGGAAATCCTAATGTTTGTTGTTCCCTTGGAGAGGAAATAGCATATTGTTACATCTCTTCCAACAGTGTTCTTGTTATTAAATCAATGATGCTATTTTCCATAAAAAGGGTTCCATAAGAACATAACAATCTCATAAATAAAACAGGCCCAGCTTGTCTGGTGAACTGTTTCTTACACATCAAATAGCACCAGATGCTTGAAAGGTACTGGTACTGGGCCACAATGTTATTTTGACCAGATTATTTATATCACATTCATTCATCCAGTTCTTTCCTTGAATAAGTATTATTTTGTTAGCCTTAGCACAATTAAAAAAGGCTTCCGGTAATTTAATAATGATTTTTCCAAAAGGAAGTTAAATATTCAAATCAGATCCAAATTACGGAAACAGACCAGGGCTACCTAGAAGTAACAAGATTCTCTTCATCTTGGCGGACTTGACAATATGATTCATTAGAGACCAATAGATTGCTATCGGTGGCTTGGGAATGGTGAGACACTTTAGCTGTAGAGAAGTATAGCATTTTTTTTCTTGATAAAATTCACAAGGTTGTAACTCTTTATACAAATACTGTGATCCATAATATAGAGGTTCAACTGGCAACAAACCAGTGTCAGGAGGTATCCATGAATATGTCATTGTTTGTTTTTATTCATGTCAGATGAGTAGGAAGAGACAGGCTCAGTGTACACAACATACAGACATACACACAGACAAACACACAGACATACCCATTACCACCACCACTGCCACCATAGCCACCATGGCTTGAAAGCCCTTTTGGACTCTTCAGAGTTAAAAACAGAATAACAATATAATCATAAGGAAGACAGTTTGGTTAGCATTTTTAAGGGCCATATTTAGGATTTATAATGCTTCTGTATTTGATCTTAAAACTTTTTAAATATTGTCTATATCATATGTTCCCAGTTAAAAATGATATAACTGTAAGGACTGAAGGATCAGGTGACCCAAGTACTGTTATATAAATAAGTGTACAGTTGTTAAGGAAGGCTTCTTTTGCACTTTGCCTTCTGTAACTTTAACTCAGTCAAAATTACTTTACTTTGTTTATATTCATCCTTGTAAAAAGCCACTTGATTCATTTTATGTATGAAATTAAGCCTTCAGAGTGACCAAATTATGAGCAACTTTCTGAGTAGTTTTAGCAATACCAAACCAAGAACATGAATTAATTAACTATTGTTAACTAATGTTTAGTGAGTACTTATGTGCTAGGAATTCTGCTTAGTATTTCATGTTAAATATATATGTAGTCTTACCAATAGAGTGATTCTTGTATGTATTTTACCATGAGTTGCTACCGTACTGTGTTACTGAGAAAGGAACAAAGAGGCATGAAATGTGTTTCCAGAACTTAGAAGTGCTATATTTTTGTTAAGAGATGTAAAACTAATGATGCCACAAACATTAGAAAAGAGTTGATTTTTTAAGTGGTGTAGCAATAGTTACTAGCTCAAAATATTTGAAGAGTAGAATTGACTGGAACAATACATTTTGAATTTGTAGGCTGTATAAAAGCTGAGCTGAACTTAGCATACCAGGTAGAATTTGTATAAATAAAAGAATAAAAGGAATTCCTTCCAAACCAGAGGTAAAGTGTGAAGCATAGAGGTTACCATCCATGTTGAATGTAGCAAAAGCAAGTTCCAAAAAGGGACAAAGAGATTACAATGGCTAATGTTGAGAAATAGGATTAAATAGATGAAAGAAAAAAACTAATACCAAGCTCTACAAAGCTGAGAGCTTGGAGTTTAGATTTTGATGTAAAAGACCATTGAGAGTAGAGATCCATAAACAAAGTTCTCCCTGTCGTGATCTAGTCAAACAATAATCGGGCTATAGTCAACTATTTTAATATTCCTTTTATAGTAAAGTATAAATATTTCATTAAAAGTGATTCCAATATCTGACTGCATAAAGGTTTCTTATTAGAAAATATTTTTGCTAGAATTATAAAAGGTTAAGGAGAGGGATGGAATTGGGGTTTGACTATAGACACAGAGTCAGTGTATGTGAAAACACGTATCAGTGATGAGAGGGATGTGTGGGCCAAGCCAGAAAAGCACTGAGAGGGAGAAGGGACTAAAGAAAAAAATTCAGATATTTATGGGTAATGCAAAATGTGAATACTCTAGGTTACTTTCAGAGAGGTATTATGGCAATTAGATCTACATCATTCTTCAAGACTTTGGTAGTTGAAATACTGTGCAGAGACTAGAACTCAAATTTAGTTGTTCAGTGAGGGATAGGGGAACCTTTCTATTCAGATAGCAGGTAGACTGTGTGTAAGATTTATGTATCTTTAACAAACAAAGAAAACCTCAGGCTTCTCAACTGACTCTAAAGAACTAAATGGACAAATGGGTATAGACCAATTCAAGATTAGAAAATACATTTTCAAGTGGTAGAGTGTGTGCCTAGCATGCATGAGGTCCTAGGTTCAATTCCCAGTACCTCCACTAACAAAATAAATAAATAAACCCAATTACCTTCCCTCTCCTCCCCCCCAAAAAGAAAATACATTTTCAATCTTTGTTGATTTTATATCATCCCTTAAAATGCAAGGTGAATAGGCTGAAATTTATGCTAGAATAAAGCCCAAAATAAAAAAAGTATTTATTTGGAAGTACTTATATAACTTATATAACTCAAAACATCTTCCTTCAGCATTTTAAAACATATTTGAATTTAATACAAATTTTCAGGGGAACAATAATATTAAATCGGTCCATTCTTTGAACATCATCCAACTTTCTTATAGGTATTGCTTATGAAAACTAAAACACCCTTCACAATATTTTTGTCTTCTTCATCTATTTTTAAAATATCTATTTGATCCAGATATTCCTGCAAAGAGAGTATTTCTAATTATAACTGTCAAGCTCATGGCATTTTCAAAGGCTTTTGCACTTAGAGAACATCTTATAATTATTTGGCCTGGAAAAATTATTGGGGTTAGTGTGACCCCCAATATGTGACTACATTTAAATGTATTGACTATTATTAGCCTTGAGAATATATCATATGATGGATTTTTTCCATGTAATTTTCCCAAGGTATTCTCAACCCATAGAATTTTTCACATATAATGATCAAATTTTGTAATTTGACATAATTTGGAGGGAAAGCTTTACCGTTAAAATAATTTATTTCTAACTCTTTAGGAAATCTCTTATTTTAAATTATTATTTTCCCATTCTTGGTAGTCTTCAATGAGGAAGGTTTATCTATAATAAATTATTTTCACAATTGATTGATTTTCTAAGTTATGTGTGTGGTATGGGTGCATATTAAACTCATTAAGTTGGATAATGTTTACAAAATTGATTTTCTTCTGGACTCATTTCAAAGAAACAAATATAGTTTAATAAAGCCATTAACACTTGTCAATAAATGACATTTCATTTGATCACATATGAGTAGAATATGTAATATTTTCACAGAACACTGCTTTTATAAAGATGATAAATGTTTTAGCTAATGAATTGTTACCTCTTATAAAATAAATAATATGTAACAGCATTATTGATGAATGTGATTATAGTTCCTTATTTATTGATTCTTACCAAACTTTGTCTTTAGCTATTCTTTCAGGACCTCACTTTCACAAGTTTCCAAGAATTTATCCTGAGAAAAGAAGTGCAGATATATGGAAACGCAGGTCCAGTATATGCCAATAATACTAAAGAACTGATTCACTACTTTTTAGAGAAGAATGAAGGGAAAGAGTAAGAGAATAAGATGAAAACTGTCCTGCTTCATTCTTGCAAATTTCTCTATCCTAATGGTACTGCACACTATTTGGCTTTAATTCCAGATTTCCTATTTCTCAGCATAGAAAAGAAAGTGTTTATTTTCTTCCTTCTTAATAGCTTCAAATAACAAATTTTAATTATCTAGAATGAGAAAAAAACTGTTGTATAGTAGAAAAGCAGAAATACAGCACAGCAACAAGTTCATCTCCACCACATACTAGCATAAGACCTGACCTTTCTATGACTCAATTTCTTTGTTAATAAAATGGAAATAATAATATTCCTTAAGCTACAAAGTGATTGTGAAATTATTGTGAGCACATCAACCTTTAGTTATTGTATTTCTGTGCTGAATATTAAGTTGCAAATTTAGCTCCTTAAAACAATACATATTTATCATATCACAGTTTCAGTGGGCCAACCATCTGGGACCGACTCATCTGAGTCCACTGCCCAGAGTCTCACAGGACACCACTGAGGTGCTGGCTGGAGCTGGGTTCCCATCTGAGGCTTGGGGTTCCTTTCCAAGCTGATGTGGTCGTTGGCAGGGTTCATTCCTTGCAGCTGTAGATCACAGAGAAGCTTGTGTCTTCAAAGCCAACGAGAGACTCTCTCTCTTAAGAAAGGACCTAGTATCTCTTTCACATGTTTTCACTAATTAAGTCAGACTCACCCAGGTGAATCTCTCCTTTGTTTACCTCAAGTGCAAATGACTTGGCACCTTAATGACAGCTGCAAAATCTCTTTACCTTAGAACATAACTTAATCACAGGTGTGAATCATACTCACAGGTCCTGCTTACATTCAAATCAAGGGGCTTCTACAGGAGGCAGGGAGTTTTCGAATTCTGCCTACCACAGCTGTCTGCCAACAGCCAGATGTTTTGGTTCTTCCCTTTCTGTGTATCTGGTAAGGCTGTACTCTGTACAGAATTCTAGTCATTCAATATCCTGGTTAACAAGTGGTGTTATCAGTCTTTTGAATTTCATGCTTTTGAATGCATAGTGCTACCACATTTTTGTTATAGCTGTATTTCTCATCCAAAATGGTGTTCTTATTCTTCCAAGTAAAAGCAAGTACATTTTTTTTTCTCTTTCTGGCGTGTCAGCCATATCTAAGGAAGCAGTATTCGGTCCGAGGTGATATGTACACAATGTCAGAAGTGAAAGCAACCTGTTCAGTCACTGTTGTGATGTCAGGCACCATGGGAACAACTGTAGCCTCTTTTGGCTTGAGCCCCGAGAGTCCACAGTAAGGCTTCAAGGGGAGTATCTACCAGGAGTAGACTAGGTTTGGCCCATGAGTCAGCACTGCAGATATCAGTTACTTGTTTTGGCTGAGGGTTCTCTGCTTTTCCATGTGCTCCACAATCCTTTCCAGACAAAGACCTTCCCACTTTATCCCCATGTCCATGTACTTCCAAGTCTGGTTCTCTGAATCAGCCTTTTCCCCAAAGGGCAAGTACTTCTCTCCAGTGGTCGGTACCCAGAACAGGTTGCTGGAAATGATCTCCCAATGGCTAAATACCAGTTGTGAGCTGGCCTCTTCCTGATGCCATCAGTGAAGAAAGCCTTTAGCAATAGGCAGCAGAGCCTTGATGATAAACATGTCTGCCTAATTTTCTCTTCTTCTTGAAGCACTCAAACTTTTCTTTTTGGCAAGGCAGTACAGACTTACTTAACCAAGAACATCACCTCTGGGCATGATGCCACATGTGTACATAACTGCAGCTGGCACTGAGGTTTCACTTATAGCACATCACAACACACTTCTCTCATGGTGGCAGTTGAGTGTCCTGAAAAGAGTCCACAACAGTCAGGCCATGATACTTCTCCTTTCTGAGCAGTCCTCTTCTCAAAGGGCTCGGAGCAGCCGGCCTTGGTTTTCATCTTGACCAGATTAGAGTTCATCTTCCCCTGTTCTTCTTTTAATAAATCCTCGACTCTTGATTCTACTTATTACTTTCTCCTTGTTGCTTGAAGTTATTTAAGCCCCATATTCTAAGACAAAACAGACGCCCACGAGAGGCTCCTCACACATGGGCCCAGAGGGGGCTGCTAGTTGGAAGGTACTCTCAGTGCTAGCACCCAAATCTCAGTATTAACTGGCTGCTTCATAAATTTGATCATATCATATGGCCTGGCCATACTGAGTTTCACAAATCTTCACTATTATGGGCTAATAGGTTGGGCCCAAATTTTCTTGAGCCAAATAACCAAATTTGGCCAACAGTGTTTCTCCATTTTTTCCCAGTTAGATGTTGCTATAGTTTTCCTTTGAACTCTCAGTTCTCTCATAGATCCTCTGGTGCATCACGAATATTGCCGTCCTGATTCAGAGAAGATGTCAGTTGCTCCACAGAACTAACCATACTCACTGTTTTCTTCCAGAATCTGACCAACTTCTTCACACTGAGCACAACAAATTTATTGGGACTTGTTTTGGTGATGAGCACGTAAGAGTCAACTTGCATTCCTTCATGGACTTTGCTTTCCTTTGTTTGGTGTATGACTGTAATTTTTTGCTGATTTACTATTTATTCATTTACCATATCAACTTTGGACGGCTTTCTGATTGTTTCTCCTACTAGAATAAGAGGTTCAGACACACGGATTTGAACCTTTACAAATTTTTATTTTAATTCATCAAGCAGGCATTGTTGAAGGTGGATTTCTCTGGCTGTAACTAAAATGTGGCCTTGTCTCAGTTTCGTTCATTGCTTGGTGAGATGAGGAGCAGGTGCAGATTGCCGGTAGTCCTGTTCTCAAGCTGGTCGGAGATCTCCACCCGCATGTAAGTCTGGACAGCCTGACTCTTTTGCATAGTGCAGTGAGGGGGAAATGAATTTCATAGTGATCCCTCACATGCGCTCATTTTCTCTGTAGTCCATGTACCTTTACCTCTCCTCAGACATGTCTTGACTATTATTGGCCCTTTGTTCTTATGTACGAATTTTAGGATCAGTATATCAAGTCCCTGCTTTCTGGTCAACTGCCATTACTAGATAATCAGTCAGGACAATAGGAGCCAAAACACAGATATGCCTGATGCCAGCAGTGTTTCTCAGTGAATCATCTTATCCAAACTGTTGAATCCTGTGGGCCCTTGATTTCTTGTGATCACTGCAGCCCCCAACTCAGCTCCAGCTCTTGGCACCCAGCACACCATATTTGAATGAGGCACAAAGGTCTCCAGGGCTTTTGTTTATTTGTTTGTTTTTGTTGTCGGAGGACTTTGTGGTTCACAGACCTCTCTGCTGCCAACCTGCTTTTTTTTAAGGCTTCAAGAAATTAATCAAACGCCTGGATGCTAGGAGGTTGCTGGGTATTGGCTAACAGACTAGGTGGCTACTTGTTACTTTCCTTGACAAAATGACTCCTTTGGGGCTTGGAAGAGACATCTCAGCAGTCTCTTTAGAGGAGGGAGTGCTAAGTTGACCTAACGGCCAGCCTACTCATTCAAGGCTAGCAGAGGGTGACCTGTTATCAAAATTAGGAAGAAATAGTACCCATCCATGTAAGCCAGTTACACTTTTCCAAAAATTCATAGGCAGAGTGGAGTATGTCCCTTAATGGCCAACAACTGCCTTTAAAAAAAAAGAGTATAAATATAAAACCACAGTACCATAAAGGTACAGATATGAGGTGGGGTTTATTGGGAAAATCTTAGAAGCAGAGAAGGAATAAAGTGTCCAAAATCTCTTGTTATCCTATCTTATAGCCTCCACTGGGCAAAAATAGACTGCATGCACACTGAGGAGAGAAGACCGCCTCAGTAATGCTCTACTTAGTTACAGGGACAGGGGAGCAGGGAAAATGTATGGGGCTATGTAAAAGTAGAAGTTTCTTGGTTTGGGAAGTGACTTTGTTAGAAGGGGTGATAATCTGAAACCCACTGACTAATATCAAACTCATCTGCCATTGATTCTGCTAGGATCTGCTGAGCCAGATATCTGTCAACCAACCAAAGGGAGAGGGAAATGAGCTATCAGCACCTTCCAAATATGTCCTTCTTCAGTGATGTTTAAAAATCTGCTCATGAAAGTCTTCTTCTCCGTTGTCTCCTAGAAGTGTTTTTTTTTATTTTTTTACGTCTCTCATGTCTGAATCTATAATCCATCTTGCATTGCTTTTGTGTCTACAGTACAAAATAGGAGTCACTATGTGCATATGTATGTGTGTAAATGTATACATGTTATCCCATATGGATATCTAAGTAACATAAAACAATTTTTTGAAAAGGCTATCTTTCCCAAGTATACTGCCAGTGCAGTGGCACATCTGTAAAGTAACTATATACATGGGTTTGTTTCTTGACTCTTAGTTTATTTAGCTATTCTGCCAATATCAGACTATCTTATTCAATGTTATTTTATAATAATTCTTGATATTGAGAAGACAATTCTCTAGGTGTCTCTCAGACTTCTGTATGTCTCACAAGCCTAGGAACTGATTACCATTGTTTTAAAGTAAAGTCTTAGAAGATAAGAGATAATATCTTTTCTCCAGAGCAAAGGGGAACTTGGCTTATAGTCTCAGAAGGTAGAGATTGTGTCTATTTCTGGAACAAAGAGCAAGAATGCTCACTGTTTGTTATAAAAGATTCAATTTCTGTAAGGTCAGGATTCATCTTCTATAATGGAACCTTTCATGTATGCTGGTGTCATCTAGACCTCTTTGCATCGTCTTAGAAATTAGGGCTTAGGGAACTGACACAAATATGCTGTTGCTCTGGATACTTCTATTGCTACAAATAAAAAGTTCTGACTCAAGGGAAGATGATTGTGTGATTTTGTTTGTAATTAATGCTGCCCTAAACTGGTGATTTCTTTCCTTCAGTAGACTGGATCATAAACCAAGGCAAAGGTGAAGGTTAAGACTGCAAAAACATACTGATTTTCAGAGAAGCGCATAGAAACAAACCATAAAGAATCAACAAAATGAATAAGCAATGGAGATATTCTGTGTGCAAACACAATATTAACCCATGTTTTGAGTGTGTGATTATGTGCTATGTCCAAAACATATAAATTTTATGGTGATATTTTAAATAAGTTAAAGGATGTCTAACATCACAGATTTCATATGTTTTGTTCATTGATTCTTTTTTGTTTAAATCAGCACAATGATTATCACAGTAGTACTAAAGAAATAGTATTTAAGCATTTCATTTTCAGAAATCAAAAAGTAACTCTGGTACAATCTCATGGAACTTTAAGAGATTAGATGAATGAGATTTAGATTTGTTAAACCTACCCTATGTTAACACTATGCAGTTCTGTTTGATTAATTTCATTGTGCTTCTTTTTCTATAGTTAGAGGATGTCCTTATCCATCTTGTCTAGATAAAAAATGCCCACAGATCCTAAAAGCTAAAGAAGCCATTATTCAGTATTAAATTTAAAAGACAAAGTGTTTCAAAGCAATTAATTAAAGTTGGCCCCATGTCAGATAAAAGTGCCATATAATAAAGTCCTTAGAAACTGATGTAAAAATCTAAGAGTTAAGGCAGTAGGTTTCAAGCCTGCTCTCCTATTGATTTAATCTGTGGGGAGACAAGGGCTTAGCCTTCCCCAGCCCTGTCCCCACACACTGCTAAACTAGAGTGCTCTTGCATTTTTCATTTCAGACCAGATCTTGACATCCCTTTGAATTTATTTTACATACTTGGGGAACATGAATACAACTTCATGCTTTCATCCTTTTATAAGACATTCATTATGTGCATTAACTGACAGCTGTGAAATTATCCGCCACTTGTCTTAAATAAAAGCAAGAAAATTCAAAATAGATGTGCATTCTGTACTTGGGCAAATTTCACAGAATCTTCTTTAATTCAAATTTCTCTAGACTCTTCTTTTAACATAGGCTTTAAGTACAGTGAATATGTTCAGTCATTACTACATATTGAGTGTCTGATGGTTTTTGAATGCTCAGGAGGCAGTCTACATTTTTCTCATTTGTTTTTAGTGTAACTAGGTTTGGCAGCTCTATATGAGTTTTTGCATCTTAAAAAATCTCCACCTCTATTGCATTTCGTTGTATATTAATGTTGTTCTTTAAAATGTTTTAACATTCATTTTGCCATATAAGTCAAAGTTGTCCAAAAAGAAATCGCTTGTGAGCACAACATTTTCAGCCGTTGAAGCTGGTGCCACTTTTTAAAGATCCCTTTTGGTGACAAATACGAAAAAATAGCTGGTGAGAAAAGTATGTTTCCCTTAGGGAAGAGTATCTGGGAAAATATAAATGGTCATTTCTAGATATAGACCTTTGTTCTGATTTTCAGAAAGATAAAGAAGATCTGATTACATCAAAAGACAAGGACACTGAATTTAAGGAAAATGAAACTGTATAGCATGAGTAAAAGCAAAAAGCTCTATCCTGCAAATCAACTGTGGAGACTCCCATTCTCTTTTCACTATTATTTAGGTTTTATAGATGTAAATTACAGTAAACAAAGTAACAGCTGTTCTGTGGAGTAAAAGATTATTCAATCCTGAGTTCCAATTGCTTGGGAAAAAACTTCCTTTGGAATATTCTCAACATGCATTACCAAATTAATGTGTACATTTGTATTTAAGATAGAGATATTAGATAGATCAGGGGATAAACAGATGCATGCTAGATATTCTCTTAATTTCTTAATAATTAAATCAGCACAAAGATAATGTGACATTCATTTTTTCCATTTTCTTTAATCATTTTTATGGAAGCATAGTTATATGAGCAAAGTGATTCAAATATACATACATATTCTTGTTCAGATTCTTTTCCATTATTAGTTCTTACAAGATATTGAATATAGTTCCCTGTACTATACAGTAGATCCTTGCTGTTTCTCTGTTTTATATATTGAAGTGTGTATCTGTTAATCCCAGACTCCTAATTTGCTTTTAATTTGACTTGTTTTACTTTGATTGGTATATTTAGCAAAATAAAAATGTAAATGACTAGCCAGTTTTGCTATTTAACATATCGTGCTTCCAAGATTTTCTTTGAGAGATACAGGTCTGCCCTAGATAATCTGTCTTCTAGGACATTAACTTAAATCCCTACAATATACTGTTTCATTTCAGGATTTATCTCAGTTTGTGTGTTTATGTATGTTGACTAAGTATTAGTAGTTATGTTATTCTTGTTTTTATTTTACTATTATTATTATTACTAGTATCATTAGTGGGGAAAAGACATAGACAAATCTTTTCAGAGACAAATAGAAAAATGTACCCATAGTAAGTGCAACAAAGTAGAGGTATATTTCAGTGAGATAATATTAGGGGGTATAATACTCTTAGAGAAATCATGGATTGTATTAAAGTGGAAAAATCTATTTAAATGACATCTGAAAGGCAATTAGGTGTTAATTAGGTTAAGTATTTGCAATTGGAATAAAAAAAACCTATCAGTATTATTCATGAGGTTTGACAACCTGTTTCTAGATTTTACTTGGAAAACCAAAGTATAAGAAGAGACATGTTAATTTTGAAAAAGGATAAGAATAAGTTGAAGAAGTTTGCCCTATCAGATATCAAAGTATAATATGTTTAAAATATGATGTTAACCAATGAAGAGGTAATTAGAACAGTAAACTGAATATAGGACCCAGAAAGAAACCTGTGCTTGTAAGGAAATGAAGTACAATCCAGCTCAGTGTGGAAAAATGGACTAGACACCAAATGCTTCCTGCACAATCAGTTATCTTTGTGGAAGAAAAAATGAATCCATACCTGACATCATATATATTTTAAAACTTTAATTTTACAACCACTTTTAAATTTAGGAAGAAAATACACTCTTCATAAGATTGGAGATTTCTTAAATAAGGAGTAAAAAACCCAAACTTTAAAGAAAAACCTTGATAACATTTGATTACATTATATAGTTATAAAAAGACATCAGAAGGCTAAAATATAATCTTAGGTTGGAAAATACTTCCAAGAGTTTGTACGCATAATGTATTTTTTAAAGTTAAAAATTAAGGAGAAATGGTCAACCCAATTGACTAACAAACAGAATGTTTAATTGGACAATTCACAGAAGAGACTAATAAACATATAAAATGAGCTCAACTTTTCTATTATCAGGAAAGTGCAATAAAAACCTAGTAAGACAGAATTCCACAGTGATAACAAAGATGCAGAGAAATGACATCTCTTTCATTCTGCTAAGGAAATATGATTTGGTACAATCATTCTAGTCAGCAATATGATAATTCCTAGCAAAAACTGAAGATGTGCATGTGATGAATGTTACCCAACCATATGTATGTATACAAGAGAATAAATTCTTATCAGCATTTATTTTATCACTCAAGAAAAGAGAGAGTAGTGGAAGGAAGGGAGGAATGGAGGAAAGGAGGTAGGAAAAAAGGAAGGAAATAAATTAGGAAATTTAAAGCCCTAAGTGTAATCTTTAGAAGAATGGATGAGCAAATCACGTTGTATTCATACATTAAATACCCAACAATGGTGACAATGGATAAACTAGCTCTATCTGTATAAATATAGATGACTGTTTTAAGTAATATTGGGTGTAAAAAATAAATTACATAATGGATACATACCATTATATTCAATGGTATCTGCCATGATCCTATATATACGAAGTTTTAAAACAAGTGAAACAATGATTTATTACTTAAGCATATGTATATATGTAGTACAAACTATTTGTTAAATGTGTGAAATTGAGAAACTTTTGGATCAGAGCATTGGTTATCTGAGGCTGAGAGTCGGGGAGGAAGTAGATATGATTGGAGTGACAGAAATTCAAATCTATTGGCAATGTTTTATTTCTTACATTGAGTGATATAAACATGATTTTTGGTTGCATTCTCTAACCTTTTCTTTTCTTTTTTTTTTTTGTATATCTAACAGGTCATAAAATGGGAGGTAAGGATTTTCCAGTTAGAGAAATTGGTGTACACATAGGCCCTAGGAAGGAAGAGGCATGAGACTAAAAGAAGGCAGTACCCTCCAGTGGAGCCCATTTTTAATTGAAGTATAGTCAGTTTACAATGTGGTATCAATTTCTGGTGTACAGCATAATGTTTCAGTCACACATATACATACATATATTCCTTTTCATAATCTTTTTCATTATAGGTTACTGTAAGATATTGAATATAGTTGCTTGTATTATGCAGTATAAACTTACATTTACCTATTTTATATACAGTAGTTAGTATCTGCAAATCTCAAACTCCCATTTTATCCCTTCCCACCCCCTTTCCTTCTGTCTGATTTTATGGGTATAATCTAAATTTAATCATACATATTTGAGATAAAAACAGAATCAAAATTTGTACTGTCCTCTGCATAAGTAGGTGGCCTACAGAAATAGAGGGTGCACTCGCTTTTTCACTAGGGCTTTTACAGTTAGAGTTCCTTCGATGGCAATAGATTATTCACATAAGGCTATTCATGTCCCTGGCACAAAGTTTTTTTGCAAGAGTTAGTGTCCTGAATGCTTTCCCGTAAAGCTGCGCATTGAGCTAAATTATTGTCTCCCTCATCTCATTGAAATATCAGTACTCATTTTTATTCCAAAATATTAGAAGAGGTAGTGTTCGGATCAACTCTTAAAGCAGAATTTTTCATACGTTGTTAATTTTTATAATTTAAATAAATGTAACTTCTTTAATTAGACTGAATGCTTTTCATAGACCAGGACCAGGTTTTTTGCATCTTCTTTCTTCAAATACTAACATTTGGGATGTTCTGCATAAATAAGTAGGTGCTAAAGATGTTGCACATTGACCAAAATTTCTTATATTTAATAGAAATACTTCAATCCTCGAGTCAGTTGTACAGTACTTTGTTGAAATGACACTGCTCCATATAACAGCTTTCATAACTCCTGCCTTGTATTCCTCATCAGAGAAAGAAATGCACTATAGACTTCTTAATGACTGACAAATTCTTCCTATGGAGCTGAAGCCACTTTGTTTTCTAAGTCTCATTCTTCTTCAGCTAGGAAACGACTCTGAGGAATACAACAAAACTTAACGTTCATGATGAATTATCCCATTCATCATTAGAACTGTCACAATGCTGTGGTGCTCATATAATAGATCTTTGGTGTAAAGGCACCATCGTGATATATTACTCAAAAGGTAGGTTCTTCTGAACAGTGGATTCAGCTTAATAAGAACCTTGCCAATTGTTTGGAAACATAAATTTCTAAAGTGACACCTTTGCCAGACCCACGCCACCTTCTACTCAGTAAACAAACTACCGGTTACATGAAAGGTGTGAAAACATGCTTTGGAATGCTACATATAAATATATCATAATGAATAATTGTACAATTTTAGAACTTAAATTTGATAAATCTATAAATGTAATGAAATTTAAATTTAGAAATGTAATGAAATTTAAATTTAGAGGCAAATACATATTTTAGAATTTATAAACTATCCTAATTTAAATGCCTGTTGGTCTTTTTCTCCTATAGTAATTACTTATACATATACGTAGTATCTCGGTGTAACTAAGAAATACAGCAAAAATACTTTTAAAATATAACGTTACAAAAAACCACACTACAGTTTTTTCAATATATACTATTCATTTTTTTGTCCTTTGAATATATCAGATCCATTGTATGTAATTCATTGTTTGACCTTATTAGAAAATATTGATTCTTCAAGATTTTCATGGAATTAAGACCTGTTACACACTGTTTATTTTACCAGACAGGCTACCCTAAGCAAACTGAAATCATCCACAGTATACATGACTGATTATCATTCCTGCCCATGAATACAGGTAATAAGGGAATAGACTCAAGTCTTCTTTCTAACAGTTGTTATGACTTTATTAAGAAATAGGTGCTACTGAAAATGAATTACCATTTTTTCCTGTACACTCAATATTCTTTTTTACTACGAATGGACTTTTAGTTAGGTCCAAGCTATGCCTTTTACCTTCACTTAATTACTAACTACAAATTAAAGTCATTCCACCACCAAGAGTATTGGTTTTGTGCAGTATTCAATTTGATTGTGTTCCATCTCCTTCAGTATGTCAGATTTATTTGGAAAACTTTTATTAATAAAAGATTCAGAATGTCAAACACCAGTCAATAAATATCACATTCTTTCATTAAGGATAAGAGACCCGCATAATGGAAAAATAATTTTCCCACCAAATTCCCTGTGGCTCCCTCACTGCCCAACTCAAGGTAGTCTGGGCCAGAAAACTCAGGATGCACCTCAATATAGGGAGCCACAGCTCTGCAGCACATAGCGCTTCCAAAGATACATTAATGAAAAGAAAAGAAGGAAACAGCCCAGAAGTTACCCATACCTATCTATTATCTATAGTCTCTCCTCTCCTTCTGGCTCTCTCATTCTCAAATATCACAGATTTCTTAATGCCTTACCTAATTCTAATTTCTTTTCATAGTGTAACATGGGACATTTATTGAGCTACGTAAGTGATTTATAACTTCCAAAAATGCAATGATTTAATAAAATTGTTGAAAAGGGTGATAGATACCAATGCTAAACAGTCTTTTTCCTCCTTTAAGATTTTTTCAATGCCCATTCTCCTTTTAAAAAATAGTAAATGACTGTAAAAGTAAACAAAGGTTTTATTGTTAAATTCTAATAATTTCATACAGAGAATATTTTTTTCTCTCAGACCAATGCTGTCCTTGTGTTCCTCTTAATAAGTGGCATTATATCCTTTGAACAATGTCCCAACATTTTGTATATTTATGTGACCACAAACCACAAAAATATTGACTTATTTATGTCTATTTTACATACTTCTCATAATTACAAAAAGAGTTTGGGTTCACTTGTTCTAATCATGTAACATCATTAGGTAACATATAAAATTTTAAACGCATTGTCAAGTGAAAAAAAAAAAGATCACATATTAAAATGAAACCAATTTTAAGTCCTGAAAGGGAGAAACCTCTACACAAGTATAAACCTCATTCAAAATTTGACTACAGTCTTCTTATCAAGTATCATAGATTGTGTAGTATAAAGGCTTGTTAGTTCACGTCAGATGTAGAAATTTTGGTAGCACAAGAAAAACTCTTTTGTGGGTCTCATAAAAAGATGAAAAATTCAGTGATAAATTTCTTACCAGCATTTCTACAAAAATTATAATATCTTTCTTAGTTTTTTTCTTATATAATTTCCCAGTGAAACCTAATGAAGAACAATCTGGAAAATGGATACTTCTTAATATTCTCTGCTACGTTTCATACTTCTGGGCATCAAATATCCTTTGCTTCTTTCTTTCCACATATAGAAAATACTCTGAAATTCCTCAAGAGAGATAACCCACTCTTCTGTCTAGGCCCTCCACCTCAGAGCCAAGTTCTCTAGGTAATGAATTTTGTGCTGTGGGCGTGGCTCCTTTTGGTCCACTGACCTATAAACAAGTTATCTGCATAGACACACACACACACACACACACACACACACACCATGCAAAATGGTGGAAGGGTGATAATTAATGGTCTTTATTCAAAACAAAAAAAAGAGAAGAAAACAGTAGGATTCCATTTATTCAAGTCAAAACCACATATATCTTTCTATCTAGAGATATATATCTCATTCTCAAAATACTATATTTCTCCTTCACTCTCCATTCCAGCATAATGATATGTGAAATCTTTATATACTTTTCTTCATACCATTAAAGATGTTTAAAAATAATAGACACCTTTTCTGTAATTTGAAGAAAAATGAAATCATGGTTACTAATCTGTTTTTCATTGGTAAAAAAAAAAAAACAAAGAGAAAGAAAGAAATCTAGTGCTTTTTCAAATGAGGGAGTTTAATGAAGATTCTAACCTAAATTGATCTTCATGACATTTCTGCACAGTGATGAATTGAGAATACACCTTATAAAGATCTAAATTATTCTTAGATAACTTGTGAGATTCTGCTGCTACCTTCCCTGAAAGAAAGCAGAGGAGCAGCAGGAGGACAAAGAAGAAGAGAAAGAGGAGGAGGAGAATTCTCAATACAGTTATCCAGCTCTCACGTGGCAGAATATGAAAACCCTGAATATTTTAACCCAGAATCATAATCACCCACTTCAGCCATAAAATATAGCAGGAAATTTACAAATAGAATCAATCAGAGAAATGTACCCATAAAATCACTTATTTTGACAAGTGGTTCTTCCACTGGAACCAATTAGAATAAATTAGCTTTAAAATAAACCTGTTACTAACTATATGCTTTGAATCACTATGTAATTGGTAGAATAAGTCAATTTAATTTGAGAGTACTTGTACCAAAAAAAGGACAAATTTAGTTCTAGAAAAATTAATCTAATTATCAATCTCTTATCATAAAAGTATCTTCTGTGCTAGCTTCTGCCTATAAAATCATGACAGTAGTTAGTGTCCCACAATTATGACCTTGTTCAGAGTAAGTGAGAGGCATAAATCCAAATCGTGGTAAATAATTTCCAATCAAAACAGAAAACATTAGAATGAAACAAGCCAAATCATAACCTATTTTATACTAATCCAAAGTTTTACTTAATTGGGATATTTTGCATTTTAAAAAATTATAAGCTCACAGTTATTTTTACCCTTTTAGAGGTTGTAATTATTTCCATGGAATGCATATCTTTTTAATAATGGTTGGTTAGCCTAAGTGTATGGCAGCACTGATATATAGATATAGATATAGATATGTCTAATTGTTTTGTAGTAACTCACTAGTATCACTTATGTATCTGTACAAAGCTTGGGTTTAAAAAACAAAAAGAATGGATAATATTTTGCTATATTCGTGGTGATAATGGATGACAAATGATTGTTCTTAGGAATTTTATATATCATTATGAGTTGTGATTCATTTTAATATCCTCTGAAAAGTATTTCCAGTATTTTCACAGTAGGAAAGTCAACTTTCTTATTGTACTATCTTGGACACCGACACCCTATCCCCTCATTGTACTGTCAAATTATAGAACAATTCACTGAAGTAACTAAAAAACTTTGAGGCCAAACTTATTAAATATGATTTTTAAGTTACACATGATACACAGTGAAAATTAGGTGGAGTTTTAAGACTACACACACGTTGTTTTGGATGAATCTGTTATTTTGCAAAATATACATAAATTATGTTTTAGTCAGTGTAATTAAGATTTACAGTTAGAGAACAATTTTATAATGAAATGTCAAACAGTTAATGATGTGTGCAGTGAAATCAAGATGACTTGTGTTGTAATTTCTTTGATAAGCATATATTTACTTAATGAATACTATGTGTCTAAGTTCTTTCCATATATTGACTCAATTAATTCTTACCACAAACCTATAAAGTAGCTACTAGTAGTATTAAGCTAATTTTGTAGATGAAGAAACAGAGACATATCGTTTAAGTGACTTGTCCAAGATTGAACAAACAGTAATTCAGTTAGAGAGAATTCAGTTCAGGCCTGTGGTTATGGAGACCATGCATTCTATGCTAGAATTATTCTCATAATTGATTCAGAGTGCAAAGTTTAGACTCTGATGGCATGTACCCTAGAAAGACAACTGTCATCCCAGAATGAGAGAAATTAATTATGCTCAGAAAGAAATGGATAATCACTCTAATTCATTACAAAAGAAAGGGTGAGAGCTCGCAAGATAATAGTGCTTTCTGGAAACCTCTGTGATAAAGAAACTTAAATATCATTGTGGATAGAAAATTGTACTGTGTAAATTACAATCACATTATGAGACACACACTTTCTACCCTCATGTGGAAAGTTACAGTATGCATCTTTAGAGTAGGAGAATTAATGAACTTAATCAACTGAGAAGAAACATGTATTAATGTTTAATTGTGTATGACCTTAATATTTAAAAGTCTTAATTGACTTCACTATTTTTATTCATTCATTCAACAGAAATATATGCAGCATTTATAATGTGTCAGATGCTATTCTAAGTACCATTGTTAACAGTGATGAAGCATATAGTTTTTCCTCTCATGGTGTTTATTTTGATATGTGGGGTGTGGGAATAAACAAGTTAATATAAAATCACAAAATAAACTAAGTGATTTTGAATAATGGTAAGTCCTATTAAGAAATGAAACAAGATGACTGAAGAGAAGTTTAACTTAGATTGGTTAGCCAAAGGCTTTATTGAGAAGGTGATATTTAATCAGAAACAGAAACAAGAAAATAAGAAGGATCCAGTCATGCATAGTTTGGGGGCTAAAGAGTTTCAGGCAGAGGCCAAAGGTTTCCACAAAAGCAAAGATTATGAATCAGAAATGAGTTTGGAATGCTTTAGCTTCTAGCAGAAGATCAGAATGAATGGAATGAAGAGAGAAAGCCAGAGAGAGGGACAGGCAAGGAATCAGAGTGGTTGAGTAGAACCAGGGAGTGTTAAGGCCTTGTGGGTCTGGATAAGATTCTTGAGTTTCTGATTGTGACATAAAGTCATTGAATGGTTTGCATAAGTGAGTAAAGCATGGAATTTCCATTATAAAACAATCACCAGAGGGATGGGCATAGCTTAGTGGTAGAGCATGTACTTAGCATGCACGAGATCTTCGGTTCAATCCCCAGTACCTCCAAAAAACAAATAAATAAATAATTTTAAAATCGTAAAACATAAAAAATAAAACAATTGCCAGTTTTGTTTATAGAAAGCAGAATCTTAGAGATATGAGAACAGGATTAAGGAGACTAGTTAGTGGCTATTGCAGTAATGAAGATAATTGTTTAAGTAGGATGTTATATTAATATCCTATTGCTGCTATGAGAAATTATCACAAATTGAGCAGCTTAAAGCTGTAGAAATTTACTGTTACATAGTTATGAGTTATTTCAGAATTCTGAAATAGGCACCAAAGGGCTAAAATCAAGGTGTTAGCAAAGTATGTTCCTCCTGGAGGCTCTAAGGAAGAATCTGTTCCATGCTTTCTCCAGTTTCTAGAGGCCCCCCACATTTCTTGGTCCATGGCTTTTTCTTCAACCTTTAAAACCATCGGTGTGGGCCCATCTTTCTCATACTGCCATCTTCTGCTTGTTTCCCTCCTACCTCCCTCCTTCATGTATAAGGACCTTTGGACGACAGTGCGTCCACCCAGATAGTCCAGAGCAATCTTCCTCTGTGAAGGTTTACAGGTTAGCAATCTTAATTCTATCCACAATTTTAATTATTCTCTGCCATGTAACCTAAAATATTCACAGATTCCAGAGATTAGGACATGGGCATCTTTGGTAATCCATTGCTCTGCTCATCACTGACAGTAACATTGTAAGTGGCTAGAAGTGGTCAGACTCAGAATATAATTTGACAGTAGAACTAACAGGATTTATGGATGCATTGGATGTGGAACAGGAAGCAAAATCTATAAGGGAAGATTTCTAAAAATGATATTATCATTTACTCAAAGTGAGCAGTTCATTATAAGAGGCTTGATTTCAGGGGGAGGGATTAAAGCTAGAAATACACATTTTGGAGAATTCAAGCATAAGTTTTTATTCTTTTAGAATATGTTCCATTCAGCCTTCTACTTTGCACGCCTTAATACTAGTAAATGGATTACTCTTCACTCTTTCTCACTTACTTGATTTCATAATAGTTGTTTTATGTGTGTCTTCTTATGTAAATTTTAATTATTTGGTGCTAAACAAAAGAGTAATTCAATTTGGAAAAGAGACATTGCCATCCATCACTCATGTGTTTTGACAATGTAATAAGAAATCTCTTACTTCATTTGCTATCTCACTCTTTAATAATACAGAGCACTCATCACAATCCTGCTAGAAGGGTTGCATTAAACCAAGGAATAGATAATTACTCCTCTTACTTTTAAAGGGAAATCTTAATTCACTACATTGAAAAATGAATTTAATTCTAGTAAACGAAGCCTGTAGATCTTCTAAAACTGAAATTATCTGTAGAAAGGGGTCACTGCTGTAAGATTTTTCAAATAATTCACCTAATATGTAAAGTCTAATATTATAATAACTAACAGTAAGTAAGCAATTTACATGTTTACAAATTTTATCCTTAACTTGGTTGAAGAAGCACATGGAAGGAAGTGGAAGGACTTTTTATGACTTTGATGAGATGAAAAGACTGATATAGGGATAAATAATCAGTTTCATGTGTCTAAAATTACATTCACCAACTGACTTGACAGAACAGATTGAATAGTAATAGAAATAGTGTAGTAGTTCCATAAAGAATATCACCACCAATCATGGAATCCCAGAGGGCTTGAGGGACTATGAATCTGGATCTCTCAAAGATTGTGAATGATAGTAGATTGGGGGATTTGTAATTTAAGGAAATATTTTTTAACTGACTAGTTAGTTACACAAAGTCTTCAGTATGGTGCATTGCCATGCTTTTCTGTATAAAAATTTAACCACCACATTGTCCTGGATATTGGCCATGTCTATAGGTTTAAAGTCATTTGACTACTTTGATTGACAGTTATTTTTTTATACCCTAACCCTAAGCCTAACCCTAACCCTAACATTTCATTTATATAAGCTTGGCTGTGCATGATTTAGCTTTGTAAGTTCAACAATTTCCAAAGTATATACTATCGATTTTATGCAAATGTTTTCATTTTGTAAGCAAAACCAATTTAGAAAAATCACCAGTAACTCCATTTTGGACAGTTTTTGTGAGGAAAATACACTTCAAATAAATTATCTCAGTAATTGAATCTATTTACTTCACATAAGTTACTAGAGAAAGGGCAGTATGTAAATTTTTAACAAACTCTGCTCTTATTACTTACATTTGACCAAATGACAGCATTTTCATATTAAATATTAACATACTTTAATTACACACATGCACATAGAAGCAGTTTTACTAACACTGTGATTGCTTACTATTTCTGTTAAGGGTGTTAATCAGATTCTCAGTGACTCAATATGTAACAGTGAGTTCGTCTTTCACACAAAGTTGTGCTGGTCTGGCACCTCTTCAGGTCAGCTCCTTTCAAGCAAAGGTTTGGGGATCCTGGATGCTTCCTTCTTGTGACTCTGCTGTCTCACCAAAGAGCCTTTTTGGTCATTACAGCAGAGAAAGAGAGGCTGAGAATGGAGCAAGAACATTAGCTCTTTAATTTCTCAGCCTGGAAGTGACACTTCATTGGATAAATTTCATTTCTTTCATCTAAGTGCAAAGGGGCTTGGGAAATATACTTTTCTTGTGTGTTCAGAAAGGAAAAAACGAAAATTGGTGATGCTCGCATAACTTGTTCTCTGCCTCAGTGATTGCTATGCCAGGCAATGTGCTAAGTGCTTTTCAAATATTATTGCATTTAATTTTTCCCCAAACACTAAAAAGTAAGTACATTTTCATTTATACTCTTCAGGTAAGATAACAAGGCAAAAAAATTCAGAAACTAGTAGCTCCTCTATGAAATGGAGAAGTTTTTATTTAAATCTAAAGCTATCTGAATTTTAATGCTAAATTTTGATGGAAGATTTAGTGTTTCAGAATATAAACTTAGTTTTCAGAATATAAACAAACAAGTGATATGACTTGTGTACTTAAACAACTCTGCCCTGTATAAATTGGATTTTTAATACCTGTTTATTATTGGAAGCATTTTTTTAGTTTGCAAACTTTGATGTGATTGCAAATTATATCAAAACCTATATCCCAACAGTTAGTTTATAAACTTGAGCAACATTTGTGTAACTGTATAGTTATTTTAGCTACATAGATAAGCAATTAGTCAATTATGTTAAAGCTCAATTTTAATTAAGCTGGGTGTAATATAAAATAATCCATGGTAGAAAAATTGATTTAAAATTGATTTAAAATATCTCAAAAAATGTGGAAGAGCTTTAAAACATTTTAATGGATCAGAATGAAGAATCAAAATAATTTTGCAAGCTGACTACAGAAATACCAAATTATTCACCTTGTACCAAAACAGCATATATAAAACAGCTGTATAAAAACAGCAGCAACAAAACTCTATAAATTGTCACAGGAGAAGATAAACAAAACATTTTAGTTACTAGTGTTTCTCTAAGCTTCTGTAGCTGTATCACACTAGGTGTGTTAAGCTAAGTACTGATTTAAGGAAAGTGATGAATTCTATAAAATGTTCAATCAAAAATGCATCATAGAGTCTATGAGTCATAATTACACAAATAGTTAAATTTAGCAATTGATCTATGAGTATGGCTTCTTATATGGAATTTACTAAAAATACAATATTTTTCAATATCTAACATATTAAGCACATATCCAAGAAATAATTTTAATCATATCATTCAAAAATACCAAAATAAGTTGGAAAAAATTTTAAATCAATCATTTGCTCTTGCTAAAATTAAGTTGGTTCATTAATGAAGGAAAATACATATTATTGTTAATTTTTTTTAATTTTAGCTAAAGTCAGGTACTTATATAAAGTATTTAATCATGTTTTTGTATATAAGTATCTGCACTTAAATTCCTGAAATAATGTAATATACAAAATAGTAAATGGCTGAAATTAAAATTTGATTTAGGTTACATTTATTGATTTAATTTTCAGTATAATTTTAATAAAAGCATACTTGATAATGGGATGAGGCAATACATTTTACAGTCTGAAATTAACAAATGTAGTTGTTATTGATTAAATTAACAAAGAAGATGGTAGTGATGTTTCCAGTCAATTAAGAATTTAATCATGTAATTCATGGGTTAACAACTCAGGGAGAGAAGAATCAGCAACTTCTTCGTTAATTTGGAAAAGTTGTTGATGAAATACTTGTGTACTCTTAGGTCAGGTTTTGTTTTTATTATGATAGCCAGGGTTGCTATGTGTAATGCTTTCTGGCCTCAAGATTTTTCGAAGAATTTTTCAGTAACCCCAGCCCTGATGTTATATAAACTTGGCTTTCTAGGAACTGAGGAGAAATGAAACAAACTTCAAAAGAATCTGTGAATCTGACTAGCTTCAGTATAGCCTCCTCCCTCTGAAATGCCAGGGCACTTGAATAGAGCACTTCCTCTACCTATTTTAATACAGTACGCATTTCCAACTCTCTCAGGCACAGCACCTCTTAAAGCTCTTTCCCTTATAAAAATATATTTTGTACGAATTAAAGACATAAGGCCAGATTCTCATCTTTTGTGACTTCAGGGGAATACCTACTCATCAGACCTACTTACACTGCATTTCCCTAGCGTTAAGAAAATGAAATTCTGACCTCTAGTAGTTTATTCTCTTGAGTGCTTTAACTTTTTCTGAGACTTTGTAATTTGAAAATCTTATTGTCCCAATTTTCTCTCCTTCTAATGTATTTCAGCTAAAGTCTGAGTCATCGCTTCATTTGCCTTCAGTTTTATTCCTGATTTTTTTGGCACTTAATCTTTTCTGAAATATTATTGATGCTCTGAAATAAAGGTTTGTTTGTTTTGTTTTGTTTTTCCTATTCTGTCCATATGCTGAGTATGAATAGGAGTAACAAATAAAAGAAAATGCTAGATTTTTTTTTCAGTAAACATGGATTGCTGATAGATTTTTTTTTTTAGAGGAAGAAAATCAGTGCCAGAAATTTTCCCTTTTTTCCTACTATATCCACTTAGGCTTCAGACAAACAAAATATTTTGTTCATTTACTTAAATATGTATGTATATGTGAAGCACATAGTGAGAATTCAGTTGTTATTTAATGGATGATTAAACTGAAAAGATGAAAATATGGCCACTCATTGAAAAATATTTGTCTATCTTTTGTATATTTTTAACATACCTTTCAGTTAGAGAATTATCATGAACTGATTGATCTATCTAATTGATGCAGGTGTCAAAAATACTGTTATGACATATACACATATTCTTAATTTGGGTTTTTTTTTTAATTTGAATCCTCTTGGCCTCTGAATATGTCACTCCTTTATGTAGCTACCTCTTTTTATAGATCAGTTAACAGGTTATTAACTCAATCTATTAAGTCACTTCTGTGTGACTGGTGCTGGACTGTTCTATCAATTTGGATAGATTACCAGAACAGAAAAGATACTTTTCCTCATGGAGCTTACATAAGAGAGATGATTTTAAAAAACACAAATGAAAAAACAATATAATATGGCACTAGTTAAGAAATACAACATACAAAAAAAAAAGAGCAGAGTAAAACGCAGAAGTGGAATTTTAAATAGGAAGATCAGAATTAGATTTATTAGGAAAGTGATATTTGAGTAATGACTTAAATCAGTGAGGAGGTGATTTCTTATAGATATGTGTGTGGGAAAAAGAACATTCTAGGCAGAATAAAAATTCATTGTAAGTGTCCCAGTGGAGTATTCTCAGCAAATATTAAGTACATTGAGGAGGACAATATGACAACAAAGAACAAGCAGGAGAGAATTAGAAAATCAAACTGTCCAGAAAGAAAGGCGAAGATCACAATGGACCTTGGAGGCACTTTATGTTCTTTGGCATTAGCTTTGAGAAAATGAAGATCAATCACAAGGTTTTGAACTGTGGAATAACATGGTCTAACTTATCGTGTCACTTTAAAAAAAATTCAGTGCAGTTGTTGTGCAGAGAATAGACTACAGGACACAAGGATTTCATCCATGTGGCCAGTTAGGCAATGATTACAGTAATCCCAGCAAGAGATAATGGCAACTTGGGACAGGGCTTTAGCAGTGGGGGTGGAGAGAGTGGTCAGATTCTGGTAATATTTTGAAGGCAGAGCCAACAAGATATGGTGTGAGATTGGTTTTGGAGTGTGAAAGAAAGAAGGTGTCAAGGATTCCTTCTTTTTTTCTTTTTTTTTTCTTTTTTTGGACTGAAAAAGTAAAAGTATAGAGTTTTCATTAACTGAGATGAAAAAGACAGTGAGATGAGCAATGGCTCAGAGGAAGTGAAGAAATTAAATATTTGATATGTTGAGTTTGAAAGTTTTACTAGACATCACAGCAAAGATGGTACGTAGACACTTGGAAACACAAGTGGGTGTATGGAGGGGAAGGCTGAGTTGGAATTATAAATGTGCATGTTGCTTGTTTATTGATGGCATTTAAAGCCAGAGGCTTAGATGATTTCACTGAGGCAATGTGTACAGAGAGAAAAGAGGACCAAAGATGGAGCCTTAGGTTGTTCCTCCCTTAAAATACTGGGGAAAAGAGGAGGAACTAGTAGAAGTTCTAAGAGGAGTGAGCAGTGATATGGTAGGAAAACCAGGAGAGTATGTTAATATGGGAGCCAAGTAAAGAAAGAATTTCAAGGAATAGAATGGGATCAACTTTATCAAATGCTACTGACAGGTCAATTAAGAGAACTGAGAATTTGCCACCAGATTTAGCTACGTAGGGGCATCAGTGACCTTGTCCAGAACAGTTTTAATGCAGAGATGCAGACACTATCTTGATGGGAATGGGTTGAAATGTGTCCTCCTAAAAGATGTTAAAATTCAAACCCCAGGGTCTGTGAATGTGATTTTATTTGGAAATAGATTCTGTGTAGATGATCGAATTAAGATGAAGTCATGAGTCTGGGCCCTAATACAGTATGACTATGTTTCTGTAGAAACGAGAAATTTGGATGCAGAGGCAATCATGCACAGAGGGAAGATGATGTGAAAACACAGGGAGAATGCCAGGGAACACATGAGGGTACCAGGAGCTCAGGAGAAGCATGGAAGAGATGCTCCCTCACAGCCCTCAGGAAGAACCAATACTGCCACACCTTGACTTTGGACTTCTACCCTCTAGAACTGTGAGATAACAAATTTCCACCAGTGGGCCACCCAGTTTATGGTACTTTGAAATAGCAACTAATACAGAGTGTATGTAAGAACGTTTAGGACAAGAGGGATTGGAAAGAGATTACAGTCTATAGGTGGTAACTGTAGTTGTGGTTACAAAAGATGGGACTCACATGGTCTCTCTGCCCTTTAGTGCAGTCACTTTCATTCAGTTCATCCCCAAACAAGTGTTTACTGAGTGAGGACTATGTGCGTTCAACGTTGATAAACACTGCTGTGGAGAGTGGAGTTAAGGGGCGTGTTATAGAGTTTACAACTCATTCTAAAACCAGCTCTGCTTGATGTGTGCTACCCCTAGCTCCCAGCATTGACTCTTGTCTTCTGCCTCTCCTCCCTTTGCTCTGTTTCACACTCCTGATTGCCTCCAGCTTTTCGCCATTGAAGCGTCCTCCAGTCTAGGATGTTCTCACTTCCTTCAGGCCTTTACTTGAGGGGCATCTTCTCAGTGAGGCCTTTCCTGGACAGAACTTTCCTAAAATTATAACTGTCCTTCTCCTTCCCACCATGGAAATATAAGAAGGTAGAAATACTAGACATAGAAACAGATCAGTAGAAGGCTCTTTGTACAAGATGGAGCAAGTGTGCAAATGAAGGTAAAAATATAAGGTACAGCTAGCATAATGAGTAGCTAGATATGATAAATAAGTAAATTTTAAATATACAAAACCATACGAATAGACAGACAGGCAGATAGCTGGATTGATGTGTAACCAAAGCCTCTACACTGAAATCAGAAATGAGACTCTCTTTTTAATTCCTTAGAGTTCATTTATAAAGATCTTGTATATATTAGACCACAAAGGAAATCTCAGTGAATTTGTCTCTCCCGGCCATGCACCAAAGAGACTACAGAGGAGTGGGTACCAAGTACCGAGCACGGGACGAGTCAGGCAGCACCTTTGGATCACAACTACAGCATCTCCCTTGTTACTGCAATTTGAGAAGAGAAGCAGCATGGACCAGGCTACTGGGTGTCCTTTCTGCAGCTCCATATCTGCCAGCCACCCAGGCCAGAAGATCAATGGCCTCAACAGTGAAAAGGAAAGATTCACTGAACTATTGAAAATTCTTTAAAAAAAAACTATATTAATTAGTGCTGAATGCCAGAATGTAATTGCTTTCCATCTCCTGTTTTTGCTGTTTTAGACTTGAAGTTCTGAGTTAGAAATGCTAATGAAACAGGAATTTTTAGAAATTGAGTTACTGACCACTGCCTTGCAATTTCAGGTGATTTCCCTTTAGCCACCTTTGGTGGGACAAAATTTTTGGCAGAGTTCTGACCTCTTCCTGCTTCCATAGTACCCTTCAAAAGCCTGATCTATTGTCTGGAAGACTTTCAAAGGATAATAATTAGATTAATGAAAAAACTTTTTTGGCAAGCCTAGGCATTTACAACTATGTAGCCCATACACCACCAAAGGCAGAAATTTGTCATAATTGGCATTGCCACTCCTCAAACACAGGGCAAGTTGTGGAAAAACTGATTATCTGGAAGGAAAAAAAATCCCAAACTTCATTACCACATAACTTTTGCTGAAAACACTAAGCTTCCTTTTTAAAGCTACTATTTATAGACATATTAGTGGCTCAGGAAATGAAATTGTTTTAGTCCTACAATAGTATATAATTGATATATAAAGATTATGGTTTTAATACCTTTGTGTATTTTTTTGTCCTGAAGATTTGATTCTTTCCATTACTGAAGAGACCATGTGATAAGCAAGCTGTGCACATTTTAAGGCCATATTACTGGATGGTGGCCAGATTTCTTTTTCCCCTTGAGTGTTTCTGTGTTATTTTAGTCTTTTATCCATATCATCAATTCTAGCCAGCATTTTCTTGTCCTTCTCCCTAGGCATTAAGCTAACCACAGAATAGGCATTTTAACCAAGGATCATATTTAGATGGAACTAAAATCATATCTGCCACTATTATCTAATCCATAATGGTCTAGGTTAACCACCAAGAGAGCTGTGATTTAGCTTTTGGAATTTATCTATTTGATTTTTTTTTTGAATGATGCGGAAAGTTAATCAGTATTATGTTTATTGACATGATAATATAATTTTGCTTGTCCCTTAATGTTTTTAAGTGTGTTTTGGTAAGAAAAGAATGCAGTATATTTTCATTCCTAAGAATATGCACTGCTTACCTAAATTTGTATAGAAAAATATGGATGGGGTAAAGGAAATTGGATAATAATCTCCCATTGAGTGACAATTCCTCAGAAGGAACTGAGTTTATGTCTATGAGTTTTTAAATCAATGAACCCAGTGAGCTCTTCTTATTTAAGGAAACACAACTGTTGTACTGAATTCATACTTTGTAAAAAATTCAAATACCCATGATATCAGAAATGAGGAGATACGTTAGTTCCTTAAACTCTGGTTGTATGCCAGGCACTATTTTAGGTACTAGCGATTAGAGAAGTTCAACAGAATCCTTGTTCTCATGGGGCTTATATTCAAATGGCAGAAACAGAAAGTAAAGATGTTATCAGATACATATACAAGAAATACACTTAAAATTACTATAAAGAAGATTAATAAGACATGATAAAGGGTTACTGCTCATGCAGACAACTGATTTGAGCTAGGCTGAGAGCAGAGGACCTGTCAAAGAGAATTATCTTTGAATTCACACCTCAGTGATGAGAAGGAAGAAAGAAAAGATCTGTAAGGAGTGTACTTCAAACAAAGAGAAGAGGAAATGTAAAAACTACTTAATAATTAGTGCCAATTTATAGCAACTCAAGTCAGGACTCTTAAGCAATGACAGTAGTCTAATTGAAGTGAAACACTTAAACTACAAGCTGGAGATATTTACCTATTTGATTCACTGAAAAACAAAAAACAAAAAACACTATCTATCTCGCCAGTATTTTTTACGCCACAGGCTTTAGACCCATAAGAGTCTATGGTTTCAAAGAGGAAAAGATAAAGTATACCCTTAAGAGCTATAGAAGGAATGAAACCAACAAGTCCCAAGCTGTGTAAACACAGAACTGAGCTTAACAAAATTTACAATACCTAGGAAATTTCCAAAAAAAAAAGGAAAAGAAAATAGGAGCTGGGAATTAGAGCTAGAGAAAGGGATAAGATAGACGCAAAATATACATTTTCAAGAGTCAAGCAATTATAACAAAATTTGAGAGATTCCTGGGGGATCAAAAAGAACTAAACCTAGAGAATAATAACCTTTATCTTTGCAGATCTGATTCGGATTGGAGATTCTTTTCCATCACACAGCAGATAAAATATTATCCTTTGGGATTTTGAAACTCTTCACTTTATGACGAGTAATGCTATTCTGGGTTTCCTGTTTTGAAAGAGATCAGGATAATTGCTGCACAAAAAAGAAATAAAAATAATCAGGACAAAAGACTATATAAGTAGTAATGAAAACTTGGAAGGAGAACTCAACTAAGTAGACAAGTAGACTACAAATCCGAGTAGTTAAAATTGTTGCTTCCAATTTTGAAGCCAAAGAAAAAAGATTAAAATGCAATCTGTTCCATGGTAGCATTTTCAGAAAGGAGGAAGAATCACAGTAATTTGGGAAAGGCAAAACTCTTTGAAGCATCAAAGTCTAAAACTCTTTAAATTCTTCAATTTCTTGAGTAATACTACAATGCTCAACAGGATCAATCATTCAGTATATTTTTAAAAAGATGAAATATTTCATATAATTCTTATACTGTTGTATTTTATATGGTTTTTACAGTATTTTTTATGACAATCAAGAACATAATAAACATAATATAAAAATTTAACCCACAGAAGGTATTTTTTTGTGAAGCTAAACTATCATACCTGATAATATTTGTCTTTCTAATTATCAAGCTTTATTCAAGGAGAGTGCAAAGAGCATGAAGATTGCACATCTTTCAGAAATTTTTCCTGAATTCCTTTCTCAGCAGGAGTTTTGATAAGAATTTGAGAGAAAATACTTTATTCTCTTTAAAAAGGACCTCAATTGCTAGCATTTTTAGGTGGAATTGAAGTTGCAAATAAAGCTATATAAACATTGTATTAATGCATACTGAAATAGACATTCTTTTGTGAAAAGCTAAGAACATAAACAAAATTTTGTTATTGATTTTAAGGTAGTCAGGTAGTCATTTTGTTTATATTTACTGTTAATGGCTTTCCTTTCTACATTTAAATCAGCAAGTGTCAGGAATTTACTTGGGTGATGAAAAAAGATAGACTTTTAATAAAGTGGTAGTTCCACTTATGACAAAATGTTGATGAGTGTGATCTATCTTTATGACTAATGTGCTCTCAAATCAGGTGTTTCTAATCCTCATCTATGTAACATAGATTGTACCAATTTCCAAGGTATCCTAACTTTAACTTCTTTATAAACTGTTCTTTATTGTTGACTGTTTTTCTGTTTTACATGGTATATCTGTGTGAATTCAGCCACATTTTTGTAAGTTTGTCTTATTTGAAAAGCAACTATCGGTCTTAGTCTTAGATAAGTGATATTTTCTTTTGGCATTATAACATCTTTCTGCCCCTGCTCTCTGAATATAGGTAATAAATGTTGGTTCAGGCCACACTGAGAGGAGGTTCCAAGGTTGATGCAGGATACTAGGGAAATCCATTTGAGCCCAGTACACAAAACAATGGTCAGATGTCAAATGAGACGTCTTTAAAAGGGTACAAAAGTAATGGCAGCCAAAAACAATTTAAATGTGTCAAAAGTGAAGATACCTAACACACTTTGTAAACAAATGTAGCAGTATCATCTATGGTTTCTTTCTGGAAGCCAGAAAGTGTAGCGGATTCTTCTCCAAGTCTTGGGTAGCCTTTCTAAATGGATTTTTTGTTGATATTTTACAAAACAAATTGTGGGAAATATGCTAAGTTAAATAAAGTTAAATAGATTACTCTATAGCAAGAGAGTTGAGTTGTCTTTAAAATGCTAATACACTGTTGAAATCTCCAACAGGAGAAATATTAAGTGTGGCTTTTCCCAAATGGTATACTTCTTTCTCATGTGACATCCACTAATCTCATAGAACTTTATTGTTTCATGGAATATGGTTTGGGGAACTTTGCTTTAAAATACCAATTATCTTTCTGCGGGCTTTCTCTCGTGTGTCAACAAGTTGTGATTAGTAATTCTGGGAGTCCAGAGAGGTTTTCCATTCAGCTGTTTGTCATTCAGTTGACTGAATAAAGAAATTGAGTTCTTTTTTTGTGCATATAAAGTTTTGCATGAATATTAGGAAGCAGTCTGAAATGTATCAAAAGATAAAGTGAAAATATCCTCTTTCCTGATTTCTGATTCAGCATCCATCATACACAGAAGACTACCCTTTTCTTGTCTTTGAATGACAAGAGTGATCTCCTTCTCCTCTGGGCTTTTTAGTTTGCTGCAGCTTGTATCATATGACTCACTTCTTTCTTGCATTAATGAGAAATACCTAATTTTTGTCTTATATTTAAACTATGATAACAATTTTTGTCTTATATTTAAACTATGATAACAATTATTTCAGTGAAATTTATATTGGTTATTTCAAGATCCACAGTTTTATCCTATTATTCCAAAACTTGATTTTAATGGCATCTCCCATTTTCCATCTTTCTCATTTTAAAGAATGTTGCATAACACATGAGGCCCACTTCATAGCAATAGCTGCACATTGTTTTATATATTTGACTACTTCTGGACTGCCGTGTTTTCCTTATCAATATTACAAGTAGAAATGTAATTAATTTGTTTCACCATGTTTATTGAGTTAGTAGAGCTGTTTAAATGTGTCCTTTAATTTAACTTCCTAGTTAAGTCATTCTGGCATCCATAAGTAACTTCATCCCACAAAATGTGACATTTTACCAAATTTATGAATATTTGTATTTTCTCTATTTTGTGCTATTTTAAATGAGTATATTCTGATGAACCAAAACAATAATGAAAAATATTGATAAATTGGGTGTTCTTTGGATTTTTCTTCTTCCAACTGCTTAAAGATTTACATAAATCAGTATTTTCTCTAAAATTCTAAACTGAAAATCTTTTATATTCAGATAAAAGGCATCTAGTCACTTCCACCTTTAACTGACACTTCTTCCTGAGAAATGGTTGATTCATTAATACATGTGCTTTTCAGGAAGTACAATTTTATTTTAACCAAGTTCTTCTGAGATATTTCAACAAAGTCCTTCTGAAAACACAAGTCTTTCTAAAACAACATATGTTCCATTTCACAGCCTGTCTCACTTTCTTGGTGATTGTATAGATTTATTTCCTTCCAAGCTTGCTAACATGTTTTCCAAATAGTTCCATAGATATATAGAATGTTTCAATAGTTATGTAATAAAAAAGAATTGCAAATATGTGTGTATGTATGAATTATATTTAAAAGATTTTTTTTAATACAGTGTTATCTGGAAATGGAGCAGAATCTCATTTTCAGAAATTAGTTGGTGTCCAAACCTATTTGAAACAAGTATTCTCACTTGGAGCCATAGCTTGAAGGTAAAATACTGGAACTAAAAAGAACTGGTTCTCAAGGATAGTAAGTGAGCATAAACAGCCAATAAACCAGTCAAATAAATGAGCTTATGAACAATGAGTATCTTAAGTCAGAGATTTATTTATATTTGTATTAACCTAGTTCAGTAATAAATACTTATTGAATAAATGATTGAATAAATGACTAGATTAATACACTAAAAATGAACTTTTGTTCTCTCTTTATAGATATAGATAGAGGTGTATATATGCATATGTATACGTACCTATATGTAAACATTTGTAGGTATAAAATATGGGTGCTAAATATATACATATATATGCATATACAGTTGACCCTTGAACAACATGGGTTTGAACTGTGGGTCCACTTATATATGGATTTTTTTCAATAAATATACAATCTGTCCTCTGTATCTGAGGGCTCCACATCCACAGATTCAACAAACCAGTGATCGTGTGTTATGTCCACACCCCTGGCTGGTTGAATCTAAAGATACAGACTCCTGGGATATGGAGGGCCAACTATGAGTCTTCAGTATCCATAGATTTTGGTGTCTCTGATGGAGCCTAGAACCAGTTTTCCTTGGAAACTGAGGGATAACATCATTGAAGATGACACCAACATAATAAATTCATATTTATCCATTTATTTATTCAAAAATACTTATTGAAAAATAATATTGAAAATTTATTCCATGCAGGCGCATATGTAGGCTTAGTGCATACAAAATTGTATAAGATGAATATTTTGCCCTTACTATATTCCCAATCTAGTTTTATGCATCCCAAAACACAACACACACACATACACACTCCTACTATTTTTGCATGAAAATGTCTTTTCAAGAAGATTGTATTGATAGGAAGCTTAAGCAAGCATTCTGCCCTTAGAGTAAATTACAGGAAGACAATTCAATAACTTTAAAAAATGCAAAGTGGATAAAAAAACCTCCATCTCAACCAATGTTAAAATGAAACCTATCTGGGTCCTTGTGATGCTTTAAAGTATATGTGTAGCCAAGCAACATCCTGACTCTCAGGATGTGAGCAAAATTTGTGAGTACTGCTGCTTTCTGCAGAATATAAATCCAGACCAGACTCCCATTGACAGGACAGATCTAAAGGAATACAGGAGATTCATTAAATTCTCAAAGTCCATCCCCCTGTCTCCTGACATTCTCAAAAAACCTGTTGGGAACTTCTGAGGCTAGTTCCTATTCAAGTTCACCTTAGTGATTTTGATACATTTATCAACATTATTGCTAGAGATTGCATTGAAATTCCATATGATTGATTTTTATCAGATAATAATGCCATTTTCATGAATTTTATGGAATCTAGATAATATTTATTGCCTCTTAATAGTATTTGCAATAGAAGTGCTGAAGGCACCATGACACCTTTGTTAAAAGCATAATGGAAAAAGGTCACACGATGACTAGTGTCTCTGACAGTTCTTAAAATTTTAACCCAAGTAACTGTCTGATAGCTAGGCTGATCTCTGACAGCTGCTATGATGAGAAAGGCCAGACTCTGGAAAAGGATGTATAACTGCTCTCCAGTGGCCTTCAGGCATAATAGCTTTACAAAGTCTTATATGACAATTTCTAATGGTCAGTTTATATGTAATTTATACACTCATGCTGTTAGATTTTAAATGTTGATAGTTTCTATAAAGCAATAGTTGCATTTTACTCAATGTAGCTTCCAAAATATGATTATTTCACATTTTAATAATAAAAACTTTGTGAAAACATTATGTACATGTATGTTTTCACACTTGAATTAATTTATCTTAAGTATAAATAATAGAACTGAAATTTCTGTGATAAAATATAAGTACATTTAACATTTGGACAGATAGTAACATGTTTCCTTCCTAGACAGTTGACAAGAATTTACAAATTCACGAGTGTCCAAAAAGGTATTTTTTTCCTGTATCTTTGCCAAAAGAGCTTTGGATCAGACTTGTCAAATATTTTCCAAGCTATTAAGTGAAAAAAAAAAATACTATATACTTCTAAATGTTTATCTAAAGAATAAGCTATTTTCATACTTTATTGAACATTTATAATTATGTTTCTATTAACAACATTTTAATGCCATTTGGATAATTTTCTATTTGGTTACTAATTTTTGGTTACAGTTAAAAAATGATAAACTGCTCCACCTACCTTTTCTATATGAATGCTACTTGCTGAAGAGACAAAAAAAAAAAATCATCATCAACAAAAATCTTCACACATGCACACACAGACAAATCTACCAACTTCTCTTGAGGATAAACTAAAGAGGATAGTAGTTTGAAATTCAAACTTCAGAAATAAAGTACTTTCAAGGGAATAAATAGAAGGCTTGTGGGAGTATTAAGATATGCTGGTAGTTTTATTTATTTTTTTGTTTATGAACTCTATTAGTAAAGAGTTTCAGAAGATTAAGCAGGGAAATATACAGAAAGATGCTCTTTCACTCCAACAGAACTGCATAGCTCGTATGATAGCGAGATTCTGGGGACCTAAGTGAATACTGTATCCTGTTCTGCACCTACAAGTCTGGAAAATTAGAATATTTGACAAATATTCTATAAGAATAGTCATTGGAAATTAATATAATCTGTCTACTAGCAAAAAATGGGTCATGATAAGCATCTTCCAATGGACATTTAAATAAAACACTCATAGGAACACCAATAAAACTAGAGTTTTGAGCATTGGAGTACAATAACTGTATTTGTATTTTTTATTAAAGTATAGTTGATTTACAACATTGTGTTAGTTTCAAGTGTACAGCAAAGTGCTTCATATGTGTATATATATATATATATATATCTGTGTGTGTGTATATATCTTTTTTCCAATTATTTTCCATTATAGATTATTAAAAGACATTGGATATAGTTCCCTGTACTACATATATATCTTTGTTGTTTATCTATTTTATATATAGTGATGTGTATCTGTTGATCCCGTACTCCTCTAATATATCCCTCCCCTCCTTTCCCATTTGGTAAGCATAAGTTCTTTTTATGTCTGTGAGTCAGTTTCTGTTTTGTAAATAAGTTCATTTGTATCATTTTTTTTTTTTAGATTCTGTATACAAGTGATAGCATATGATGCTTGTCTTTCTCTTTCTGATTTATTTCTCTTAGTATGATAATGTCTAGGTTCCTCCATGTTGCTGCAAATGGCATTATTTCATTCTTTTTATGGCTGAGTAGTATTCCATATTCTTTATCCAGGCATCTGTTAATGGACACTTAGGTTGCTTCCATGTCTTGGCTATTGTAAATAGTGCTGCTATGAACATTTAGGTGCATGTATCTTTTCAGGTCAGAGTTTTTGTTTTTTCCAGATATATGCCCAGGAGTGGGATCGCTGGATCATATAGTAACTCTATTTTTAGTTTTTTAAGGAACCCTGTACTGTTTTCCATAGTGGCTGCACCAGTTTACATTCCCATCAACAGTGTAGGAGGGTTCCCTTTTCACCACACCCTCTCTATTATTTATTATTTGTAGACCTTTTGATGATAACTATTCTAACAGGTGTGAGGTGATACCTCACTGTAGTTTATATTCTTGATATATTCCCCTAGCAGTGTAAAGAATAGTGAGACAAGGATATATATGGAAAAACCTCCTAGGATGGTTATTACAGTAACTCAGACAAAAAAAAATGTTACAGATGCTGAGGTATTAAAGGTAAACATGGAAAAATGAGCACATATTAAACGTTTCTAGACAGAGTTAACAATATTAGGTATTTGAAAGGCTATTGGGTGGTGGAAATTAAGGGAAAGGAAAATATCAGTGAAGACACTGATGACATTCTGGGATGAGCTATTAGATGGCTTTGATACTGATACAGGTACCCCTGGAATGGGGGAAGGTTTTTGTATCGGATTGTTCTGAGGTTAGGAAGAGATTATAAAATTGATTTTGGACAAGATTCTGAGTTTCTTGTGAGACATCAAGGTGGGTAATTGGAAATCAAGTCATATACTTGGAAATCAGAAGAGGGCTCTATGAGAATGATATACATTTCTAAATAATAGCCATATTGATGTTATGGGATTAGATATGATCACTCAAGAAAACTGTCATATAAGAAAAAGAATGGCCAAGGATAGAAGAACAATAAAAGTTTGGATGCAGACAGAAATTAAGAGCAAGAAAAAGACCTGGATGAAGTTGGTAAGTTATCTATGAAACAAAAGAAAAACCAGGAGATTGTGGTGTCACACAGCCCAAGAAAAGAGAATTTTCAAAAGACAGTATTGTCAACAGAAAAAAATAAAATGCTTTTGGAAATTTCATTAGGATAACTGAAAGGATTTCTTTTTTTTAAATGGAGCATTATGTAATCATTCTTAAATTCAATAAAACAGGTCCCAAAATTCTTATCACAATATGCCTCAAGCCAGTGGATAATTTCTAAATTATTTTGATAATAACAATTATGCAGAAAAACATGTTTATTACAGCTTTTTTTGTTATACAATTTCAAAAACAATTGAAAATATTTTAGAGATGCAGGGAAATTTAAAATATAGTATCCATACAAAATTTTTGAAAATCACTACAATACTGGTAATACTGGTACGAGAATCAACAGAAAGATCAATGGAATGATGTACATAGACCTGAAATAGTCTCTAATATATTTAAGACTTCAGAATACGATGAAAAGAGAAGTCAGCAATGAATGGAAAAATCATACACTCCTCCAAAAATATTGATATAATATTTGACTATCTGAACAAAAAAATCATCCCACCATATTGCAAAATAAATTTCAGGGTAATTAAATATTTATTTGTAAAAGTATCATACTTCAATTCAGTAAAGAAATTTAAGTAATTCATTAAACAAATTAAAAATTATTACTAGGAATAGAATAAATTTCCCTCCTCATTTCATAAAATTACTGCTGTATTTGAAAACTAAATAAAGAAACTCAAGAAAATTATAAATTTATATCACTTAGAGATAAATTATTTGTTTAAAAACCACAACAGTATATTAACAAGTAATATTTCATGATCAAATACTTTATCTCAGAAATACAAAGATCATTCAGTATGTTGTATATACATGATCTGAGTCAATAGACCAAACAGAAAAAAACATATTATTATATCATATGTAAAAAAAATTTTCTGATAAAGTTCTTTTCCTATTTAAGAAATACACTCCTTGTGAACTAGGTAGTGAAACAATTAGAGTAAACCCCAAATCAAAAATCATAAATCAGAAAACTGATGATTAGGACTACAGCAAAATTAGAATCTTGACCTTTAATAAAGATTACTAAATACAAACAAAAAGAAGACAAATTAAATAAGATATTTACAATGTAACTCACAGAGCAGTTAGAGGAACTCCTGAAAATTCACATAACAAGATGCAGCTGGAGGACAAGAATCTTTGTGGACTAAAGGGCAAAGATGTGAACAGAAATCCACAGAGAGGGACAAACAAAAGGCAAATAACCATGTAAAGAGATGGCCAAACTTATTAAAATTAGAGAAATACGAATGGGAGTGACAATGAATTAGAAATTTCCTTCCAGAAATTTGGCAAAAATAAAACATCTGAGAACACAAGTAGAGGCAGATACGTGAGCACTCAGGAATCTTTATCCACTAAAGGTGTAAGTGCTGATTGATATATCCATTCTAGGAGGCAATCCAACAATATTTAGACAAATTATATTTAAAAAATGAACTCTTTGTTTTAGATTTCCTTATCCTGGTTATGTATGCCAAGGAAATTCCCACACAAATCTACAGAGACAGATACAATGATGTTCACACACACTATTTGAGGTAGTGGAGTTTTGAAGGCAATCTGGTGACTCTTTCTGGGGAAATGGATAAGTAAATATGTTGGATACATATTAAGGAATAATATAAAGAAGTTATACATAAGTTATATAAACTATATATAATATGTATCTCACAAGAACACATTGAAATAAAAAGAATATACATTAAAGGTTAGAATGGTTTCCTAAGTAGAATTGAAAAATTGAAAAGACTAGGAATATATTCACAAAGACATATTGCATACACTAATGCTGCTATATTGTCAAGAACTCAGAAGTATTATTAACTCAATTCTCTGTACCTGAAATTTTCTCTCTCTTTAGATAGCTATAGTTTAGAAGATTTTCTAAATATAAATTAATGAGAGAAGTTCTAAAGAAAATCACTGATAAATTTGACTGCATAAAAATTTATAAGCTGTCAGAAGAATACAAATAACAAACTGAAAACAATCTTTGAGGTAAATGCAACAGAAATAGATTTAACTACATTGATATGTAAGTTTTTACATATCAATAAATAAATACAAAGTTTCTCTCAAAAGCATATATATATATGACATCAAAAGCCTAGTCGCATGCAATAAATATAAAGTCCAATAAACAGATGAATGGTATCTTATCTCACTCAAAGCCATACAAATTGAAAAGCAGTGTCATATTTTTTCACTCAGCAATAATAAAATATAGAATTTCTATAATACTCTGTGCTTGCTAGAGGATGGTGAAACAGAAATTAACTAATAAACTATGCAGGTTGTGGAATGGCTATATCAAGCATAAAAATCTAAGAGATTCCATGATGATCAAAAATGAAGACAATCAGAATTGTGACATGAAATTTCATCAAATGGAAACCAGAAAAAAAGAAAGTCCTCATTTCTCTGTAAGTAAACAAAAAGCTTGCTGAATAAACATTTTAAAAGTTAACAGTCTGAAGATTTCTAAAATGAGCAATCTTGAGTTATTCCTCATGTCTGTTCACAGGCTAACTGAAGAAGTTTCCAGGAGCTAAGTCTTACCCCCCAAAAAAAAGGCTGATATGGAGAGCACGAAGCCTCTGCAAAAAGCTTACAGGTAAAGAGATGCCCAACCCATAAAGGGCTCATAGACTCAAATGTTAAAAGTTTGAGGACTAGCTAGTGAATTGGTGAAATGCTGACAATACATGAAGTTAAAAATATCAGCATTAAAACAAAACAAAACAAAAAAACCAGACATTGTCATTATTTCCCCAGTTATTTGCTTGTCTACTCATACCAAACATTAATAATCATTATCACTGAGTGGTAGGCTGATGTTTAATTTTTATTTGCATCTCTGTTAATTTCTTTATTTTATAAATTTTCAACCATGTACTTATATTACATTTATAATCACAAATATATTTAGGAAAATATTTTGAGAAAAATTCACTCACAGAAGCCCGTGAGATGAAGAATGCCGTAAAACTTGAGTGCTGTTAGTTAACTTATGTTCCAAATTCGAAGCATCATCCAGTTCCTGTTTGTGCTGGGGATTAGGTGGCCTGGGGAGGCGCTCTGGAATTCAGAAAGTCATGAAGTAAAAGTTGGACTTGGGGAACAAGGGCAATGTTTACATTTATAAATTATCTGAGAACTAACACCTTTTTAAATTTAAAAAAACTTGAAAAAATGTTTTTACAAAAAGTCAATGTATTTCTTTTTAATTTGTGATTTTAAAGTGTTATAAAAGAAGACTATAATATCTTGAGACATTAAAAGTAAGAGAAACACCAAAGCTTTGCTAATAAGGCAGGAGAGTAGTGAGTGACAGGCAATTTCAAAACCAAAAGGATTTCATCTTTTTCACATGGTTCTCATAGCTTTGCCACCAGAAAACTGTCACATTTTCAGAGAAGCCCCTAATTTAAAAGAGTTCCTGCCAACTTCCTTCATTTTGTTTTATTTCACCTGACAAAAATAGTATTTACCTCATGTGATAGGAACAGTTTCACAGTAGTCATTAAGAAAACATAATGAACAGAGGTTGGTGGCAACACACTTCATTATTGAATTTTGGTCATGTCTTTTTATTGTATTTTCAGCTATAAACTCAGAATATTATTGGAATTTATAAACTGAATAGGCTCCCTAGTAAAAATTATAATACCTAGTAATATCTCATAAACAAAATTCATTGTATTTTTCAATGAAACACATTCCTCAATTTGAAAATCCCAAACCTGAATTCAGTACATTAAGTATCAACAAGTAGCATTTTCTTTTAAGTCATTGCCCTGCTTCCTCCAAGTTAACTTCAACTTTTTGTTACCTGTTATTTCACCTTCCTTCGTCTAAATAAATACACACACACACAAGCATATATATGTATGTGCATATGTATATCACAGCCTATATTTCTGTAACAATACTGCTAGTAATCAGAAATGGAAAAAATAGCAATATATTTTTTATGGTAAATGGTTAGCTAAACTGAAACCATCAACTATAGATGAGACATATTCTGAAAGATAATGGAAAACCTGAATTTAGTAAAAACAATAGAAATCTTAATATATTTTATCTGAGTACTTTATCAAACCAAATTAAATTTTGTAAGATCACTTGATAGTCAAAAAAGCATACTACTTAACTGTGTTAGGGATACCTTAATGTTCATTGTAAAATGAGTTTGTGGGATATTACAGGTTACAAATGTTTCATGAGTGAAGATATTTGGAAATGTATATTTAAATAATTGAACTCACTCATTACTGACTTAAAAACTTGTCAGAAGATTTTCAAGAACTGGAGAGGTTCTGGGCTTTCACCTTATTTGCAAGGTGACAAGTTAGCCTGCTACAGTTTCATGGATGCTAGCAGAAGTCATAAGATTCCTGGGTTAGAGACAAATGACATTTTTACTTACAGCACAGCAGGCAGCATGAACATCAGCATATTTGCTTCAATTCTGCTCCGCCCTCGTGTCCCATCCAGGCAACATGAATGTGCCCAGAGGAAGTCAGCACATGCAGTGGGTTGCTTCACAACAGAGGAACCCTGAGTTTAGGAATCTCAAATCTAGCCTTTTTTTTTTTTTTGTAATTGAAGTATAGTCTATCTTAATGGGTAGTGAGCATGCTTCTTCTTTGCTCTTATTTTCCAAAGCTGCTCACTATATAAATATACTTGAAAATATAGTCCAGATTAAAAGATATTTTGTACCTCCCCCTATAAAACATTCAGAAATGCCATATCCCTTGGAGAATTGCCTCCTAAGACTCTTTTAAAATGTGTATTTGCATTGTGAATCTTTAGGGTGTACTAGGATTTCCCAAATCCAGTTTGAATATGAAAATTGTGTGTGTGTGTGTGTGTGTGTGTGTGTGTGTGTGTTTAAAACCTCTCTTAGAGGATGTAGAAATCAAGAGAAAATTGAAATAAATCTTTTTACATTTCATATGCTGGTTAAGATTTCCAGTCAACTTGACGTTCTCTTACCACTGAATTTTTAACTATTTTAAGGTATAATAGAAAATTGAACCCTTTTGTGAAGTTTCAAGTATTTACTTAGGTATAATGGCCTGTGCTTGAATCCTAGCTCCAACACTTACTATTTAGGTATAGGGAAAAAAAGGAAAAAATTCCTAGAACTTAAGGGTTTTATCTGCAAAAATTTACCTTGTGAATTCATTTCTTTGAGTAAGCAAAATAATGCATTTAAATAATTTAATGTTTTGCCTCATATATAGATATTTTATATAATTGTATTAAATATATTCCATAGTATTTATGTTTTATATTATTTTATAAAATATTAAAATTGTAAATAATTAACATAAGTCTAAAATTAATTAATATAGAAATGTAAATTGGATCAAGTGAAAACCGAGATAATCAGTGGATATACAGAGGCACACACCACACCACACACACACACACACACACAACATCATTGCAAAGTGACAAATACCAAAGAAAGCCAAGCAAATTTTAATTTCCAGCAAAGGTCAAATACAAGATAAGAACATCGAAAATAAGAACCAAAATAAAATCATTTAATCTTAAATATTTCGTATTTGCTTTTAAATTGTATGGGTGTGATCAGAAAGCAAAGTTGTTAACTGGTCCATCATACATCATACAGGTCTGGAAGCAAAAATAGAGATATTAATATTCCTCTCAAAAGATGTAAGCACAACCTCTAAGGAATGAGACTGATGACATTTCCTTCCTGATCTAAATAGTTGCATCATATGCCCAAAGCTCTGGTCCTTTTTACCTGTTAGCTCATATTCTCAAGAGTTTATGAACATAATGCCAACAGTCAAGTTTATACTTTTTTTAAAAAACATAAATGCAGAAACTTAATTTTTTTAATTTTAATTATTTTTACTTTTTATTGAAGTATAGTCAATTTACAATGCTGTGTTAATTTCCGGTGTATAGCATAGTGATTCATTTATACATATATACTATATTCCTTTTCATATTATTTTTCATTATAGTCCCTGTGCTATACAGAAGGACCTTGTTCTTTATCTATTGTATACGTATAGCAGTTAGTATCTACAAATCCTGAACTCCCTATTTATCCCCCCACCCCCTTTCCCCTTTGGTAACCATAGGTGTGATTTCTGTCTGTGAGTCTGTCTCTGTTTTGTAAATAAGTTCATTTTTGTCCTTTTCTTTAATTAGATTCTGCATATAAGTGACAGCATATGGTATTTTTCTTTCTTTTTCTGGCTTAGTATTCTTTTTACCTAGTAAGAATTAATATTATGATGCATAAGAGCCACAATTATGTCAAACATTAATTGTTTAGAAATGTGTTGAAATAATTTATAACTAGAAAAAATACTCTTCCTTTATTAAAATCTAAACAAACAGAGCAAAATGTTTTGACCAAATTTCTTTCTTATTTGTTTGTTTGCTTGTTTGTTTGTTTTTAACTTATTTATTTTTAAAATAACAGTGGAATTGAACCCAGGACCTTGTGCACGCTAAGATGTACTCTACCAACTGAGCTATTACCCTCCCCTCCTCAACCAAATTTCTTTTAAGATGCATGGGGCTTAGATCAAAGTTTACTTTAATGATATAAGAATAGCAGCATCCAAGAATAAAATTCAGACTTAATGTGCTCATTACTTGTATATACTCAATCATTTTACAGTAAGTTTCTATTTATATATAGTAATAGTTAATACAAAAAGAAGAGCTTTTTTTCCCCAATTCTTACTGTCTCAGCTTACTTATTTTAATAAATCAGCCAGAGTTAAATATACATATATTTTTTCCATGCAGTATTTTTCTTAAAAATTCATGTAAAGAAATTGGGCTAGAAGTTGTGAATTGTTTAAACTACCAAAGCGCCAAAACACCTTGGCACTATTGCCTTTGTTAATGAACTTGGCATAAAGATCCTCCATATGAGATATTAAACTAAGGTGTTTTCTGTAAAGTCAAATATTCTTACTCGTACTCTTTCCAGATGGCCTTCTGCAGGCCATCATTTTTCAGCTGTCCATGAAACAAATGGTAGGCCATCTATTTGTTTGAGAATTACTTTACCAGAATCATTAAACCTGTGTTGAGGGTAGCAGTATGAGAACTCTATGAAAAGTCTGAGCTGTATTTGGAGATGTTAATGAAATATTTGACAGGGTAAAATGGCTTAGAATAGGGAGTATCTGAGAATGCAGGAAAAGCAATTTCTCAAACAAGGCTTATTTGCCTGATACATGGCATTAGTTTAGTTAGATTCAACTTCTGTTTAATCCTCTACAGGTTCTTGAATATTTTATTAATAAAAGAGAAATCAACCATAAAGCTTTCAGTCAAAATTATGTGTGGAGCATTTTTTGGATACCTTAAAGCAATATCATAACTAAAACAAGAATAAATAAATTATTTTCAAACATAAAACAGTGAGAGAAAATCTGAAATGATGATTGCAGTTCTAAGGATGTGTGTTTTTGGTTATTTTTTAAAGTTTCTGCTAAGTGCATATAATAGATATAGTATTTCTAAAAAGTAATTAATTTTGTAGCAAGCATGTGACTTTTGGCTCTAGAGATAAGGTGGTCAAGTAGTTAGATAATTGGAGACTAATAATTTCTGAAATGTAATACGGAATATGGTTTCTATTTTCTTAAATATCTTTTAGACTGTATATCTATCTATCTGTGTGTGTTCATGAGTGTTGTATGTGCTTAACTGCTATCATTCACCCTTTTTTTCAGCTTCATTTTTCTTGGAACCTGAGTTAATGAAAGGCTCTGTAATAATTATATATGTTAAAGAGCATGAGGGCTTAATTTTGTCCCTGTGCAGTTATAAAAAAGTAATATGGCAATATTAACTGAGACATGGTTGTGTACCATATCAAAATTAGTGAAACAAGTCAGAACTATAGAACCATTGCCTTAATCATCTTCATTTTCTAAATAACCTGGTTAAAGTGAAAAACCAAATTACAGTTGAATACTCTTACACAAGAAAAGTATCCATTTCTTTTGCCATCAGTTGATATTCACTATCACTAGCCAAAAGCAAAAAATATGAGAATCTAGAAAAAGAGCTTTTCTGGTAAGAGTAATCAGAGTTCAGAAAATAACTCTGGGCATAAACCACCAAATCAGAACATAAATCAAGTTGGTACAAACATATACATTAATTTGTGTAGAATGGAGACTGTATGGTGCGTTTGTTACAACCTTGAAATTTCTTGTATGTGATTGTGTGTATTCTCCATACATTTATTAATTCAAAAAAAGAAATCTGTTGGATACCTATGGATAGGAACTATGTTAGGCTTTAGTGATACAATGGTAAGCAAAACATTAGACAAATAGGGCCTCTGTTTTATGGATAGACTAGCAGAAAAACAGAAAATTAATATGAAACAAACATAAAAGTTCAACTATAAAATACACTACAATAGAAAAGTAGATGGTTTTGTTAAACTATAAGGCTAAAAACCTTGGTGATGTCTTCCTTGAAGAACTGACAAATAATTTGAGATCTTAAGGATGAATAGGAGGAACCAGACAAAGAAAGGAAGAGCAGTTCATGAGGGAAGAAAATGTCCCTGTTCCATATTAGGAAGCATTGTGGTGCTTGTGAGAAAGTGAACACCCTTGTGACCAAAGTGAAGGTTGAATACAGAGATGGAAAGGACAAGAGAAAGATAGGTGAATGGCTCACCAAGAAGTAGCCTGCGTGCCATAGTAATGATTTTGGTTTTCTGTCTTAAGAACAAGTAGAAAATAATTAAAGGCTTTAATCAGGAAGTCAAGTCATGACATAATCATATCAATTAGATTTTCATCCAGAAAAAGATACCACTAGTTCCATTCCAGAGGCCATATTGAAGGGAGGAGGTTGAACAAGTCAAAGTTGTGAACAAGTTTGCAGGAGTCCAGGTATGAACTTTGTGATTGCGATGGATGTGGAGAGATAGAAAAAGACTTGAAGCATACTTAATTGGTAAAAAAGAGAAGACTTGGAGCATGGGATGGGGTGAGGAATGACTTACAGGTTTCTAGTTTTTACAGTTAGCTGGTGGTGCTAATCTCTAAAATAGAGAAATCTGGGCTAGAGTGATTGGGTAGTAATGGGGGAATATGATGAGTTTACTCTTGGAAGAAGTGAGTTTGAGGTGTCTTTCAAATATCCAAGAAGAACTATCAAAGAGTTAGACAAATATACAGGTATGGTGTCCAGAGATGACATCTTGATAGAGATTTAAATTTGGAAGTTATCTATATATAGTTGATAATTAAAGCTGTGAGTAATGATTAAAGTCCCCGGAGAGGAATTATAGGGGAAAACAGTGTTGGACTCACTTAAGGAACTTAGACATTGGAGAGGAAGAGATAAACTGGAAAAAGATATGAAGGTATGTGATTTAAGAGGTAGGAGAAAACCAGGATAAGAGAGGATTGTGAACAAAGGTAAATTGATGAATGTACTCAGTGTTGCTTGGAGTTAGAATATAATAAGGCATGAAAAATGTCCTTAGAATTTAATGATATAGAGATCATAGCTTAGTGATTCTGAAATAGTAGAAAAGTGGGGATGAAAACCACATGAACTAAAAGTGTTAATTTTGGTATGTTAATATAAACATTCTGCCCAGAGAATTAATGCTTTTACTATATAATTAATATAAAGTATAATGTGAAGTGGGAAAATTTTCCATCTCTTCAGCCATAAAAGGGTTCTTTGAAGATGTTTACCATTTAAAATTGATCATTCTCAAGTATTCTAGGCATATGTAAGTTTAAATGGAAAATATCTTAAGATGATGATAAGAACCTCAGCCTTGAAGTTATAACATGTCAGGTCTAAGTTAAACTTCATATGACCAGAAGTATGCATCTTTTGTGAACCTGAATATCTTCCTGAATAACAGGTTTAATGGTAATAAGTAACTTATATCTTAGGATTGTTTTGAAGATTCAGAAAGGAAAAGGGACAGGAAATATGTATTATATAAAGTTGAATGTAAATAACTTACATAAGACATAGATTGATCTTATTGTATATAATAATATCCTAAATAGAATCTCTACCTCTGGTCTTGCTACCCAGTATTCCATCCTCTAACGGCTACCGACTACTACCCCCGTCCTCCCCTCTGAACTTCAGGTTTTGAATAAAATGCCTGTCTTATGTATCTTCGTGTCTCCCTCCCTCCCTTCGTGCCTAATAATAATACTTTTCACATAATACAGCCACAAAGATGTTATTTAAATCCCAAAATAATGAATTAGGTAAATTTATTGTTTGTAATACATTCAAACATACCCAGAGAGCTTCTGCTTCAGTGCTGCCATGTCTTATTGTGTTCACACAATAATTATTTTTCTCACTAGCTTTTAGAAAGCATAATTAACTGAAGTAAACAGTTACAAAGCAAATCAGTCAGTATTGACAGTTGCATTTTCAAAACCCATGGAATCAGTGTCATCGACACATTTATCTGAAGTCTAAATGCCAACAAACTGTTATTAAGTACCTTTATTTGTTCTTTTTTTTTTAAATGTCCATTCTCATCTTTCCTAGCTGCTTTGTTTTCTCCTACAGTCTCTACCTTGAATCAGTTAAGGATGGCCATGTTTCACTCAGCGCTAAAGGATATACACAGACTTAGCTTAATAAATACCAAGTTGAAACCTGACAGGAATCAGCTGTGCCCCTCTCCAGATTGATGGGCCCTTTCTGGGAAGCTTTAATGTGCACATAAAATGTCAACTCTCTGAAATAATTTGCAGAAGATTAGTTCCATGGTGATTCAATTTGATAAGAATGGGTATTAAAAACTACCTCAGTGGACTTATTTGTACTAGTCTGGCTTATTGGTCATTTCCATAAAGATCACTGGAGTGTAGATGATAAACTAGCAGGAGGAAGAGCTCTCGAGCCACCAGCCCCCAACCATCCTGACCTGCCAGCCTTCTGGTTGCTGAATGTTTTCAGTTTGCTTAACATATATCTCTGTTACATTTATGACCCGTGATTCAGATGTGCAGCTATCACTGTGGGCCTTTTGGCCTCGAATTATAGCACCTGAATTCCAATTGTCTTCACCATGTTTTATTTGTTTTAAGATGAGAGACTTATACTGTTATTTGTCATCTTAAAAGTAATAAGCTGAAGGGAAATATCAAAGGAGAAAACATTATTGCCTGTGAATGGTGGAATCCTGGATAATGTTTCTGTTTTGTTTCATTTTTTGGCCTAATTGTCTTTACTTTTCAAATTCTTTGGTCATCAGGGAAAAAAATTCAAGTGAAACATATTTAAAATGATGTATGAATACTGATATATTAGCCAAACAGGTCATTTAAAATGCCCATAAATAGTAAAACAAAGAATTCTCTCTAACGTAGAAAAGATCCACTACCATTTAGCTGAGACGATGCATGCCATCAAACCATCAAACTTAATATATGAGAAAAAGTGTTAAGCAAGCAGACACATAAAGAACATTTACACGTAAAGGCACATAGGGAATATTTATCACAGTGCAGTAGCTTTTATTCAGAAGATCCAAGGATCAAAGGGTATGCTTCTCAAATAACACTTACTGATATTTTCTGGAGCTGAGTTTTTGTTAACCATTTGTTTTCACCATCTAAAGTCTTTGGAAAGAGGCTCATATTCATCCATTTTACTCTTTTTCTTTCCTTTGTGCTTAAGAAGACTAGTTTATATTCTTAAGACATTCTATTTTTTCTTTTTCTTTTTGCAGCACTGTTCTCTTCAGATGTGTTCCTACTTAAATGTTAGGGAATAATATTGAAATAGATTCAACAAAATCAAATAAGCTGAACTACAAAAAGAGGCCTTTTGTATGTCAGTATCCAGTACTTGGGTGACAACACTAAGATAAGTCTGAAATTGGTTTTTAATACAAAACTTAATGTAAAATAGACAGACAGCAAGTTCCTACTGTATAGCACAGAGAACTGTAATATCTTGTAATAGCTTACAATGAAAAAGAATATATATGTGTATAACAATCACTATGCTGTACGCCAGAAACTAGCACGACATTGTAAACTGACTATACGTCAATAAAAAATAAATAAATACAAAACTTAGAAAGAGTTATGATTGCCATTGACAAAATCTTGATGGGGATAGGTACGGTGACAATGCTCTTAGGTGAAAAATTACACAGCCATATATTCACATACTCATGCAGCTGAAAGCTACATAAAGGGAGGAACCCTGTTCTTAATCCATGTTTACTCATTGTCTTCTTAAGTACATACAGTAGAGATAGCACCCAAATGTTTTTGGATTTCTCCACTAAATCTCTGCCAAGAGGCAGGAGAAGCTCAATCTCTTACAAGTGGTACTTACATTACAGCTTTAATACTTTCCCTGACCCTCTGCCCGCTCTCAAGGTTTCTGGGAAGAGCCATTGTTGATTCATGCTGCACCATCCACCTCTGAGCACTGCTGCTGCTACTCATAGTGTGATGCCATCTCTCTCACGGTACCACCAACACTTCAGCCAGCTCCACGTGTGCCCTTCCACAGTGCTCCACCCCTCAATGGACCAGACACATATTTGGAACATTGAAGCCAGAAGCTAATGATTATTTATTTTTTCTATTTTGATAAAGCTACTTTTACCCCAACCCAAATTCTACCAAATTTTTGGTAAAACCACTGTTGTATATTTAAATTATGGATTACCTTTTTTCCCCTAGTAACTACACGTGAGTTCATAAGGTGGCAAACGCTGGATGGGTGGATTTGGACGATAAATGACATAGCACTAAAGTCATTTCTCTCCAAACCTGACGCTTTCTTACGGAGTCAAGTTTTATCCCACTAAATTCATCTCTACTTAAAACAGTTATAAAGCACTTAATTTATGCTAAATATTATTCTACAAACTTTATTAAATGTTGCCACATTTAATGCTTACTACAAATCTAAGAGTCAGGTACTGTTGTTAGCTCATTTCACAGATGAGGAAACTGCAGCTGAGAAAGGTTAACTTGTTCAACTCAAAAAAGAGTCAAGCTTCAAGTCCAGACATGCTGGCTCCAGCTCTGTGCTCTTAACTGCTCTACTGAGGCAAGCTGCCTCTTTTCTCTTGGAAAGCAACTCAGTATCTCATGTAAACATACACCTGGTAACCCTGATCTGCCAGTTACCATACATTCCAGGTTAGTCTGAAGCTGCAGCCCCCTACAGAGACATCACGCCCTTGAATTGGCTTCAGTCATAAGGTACTGACTACATATATTCATCAGTCCTTATTCTTTTATTTTAAAGCTGAAGCAATTGCTCAGATGCATATGTATCATCTTTCTTGTATTTCTGAACATTTCTCTTCTAATCATATTATCTTGTTTTCATACAATGCTAGACAGATAGCTTAGAATAGAATTTAAGAGCATAGATTTTACAGCCAGACTATCTGGGTATGAATCCAGACTGCTACTTTTTGTGTGACCTTAGGCAAGTTACTTACCCTTTTTGTGGCTCAGTTTTCCCATACGTAAAGTAGGGAAAATAATAGAACTTACTTATAAGGTTGAAATGTTAATTAAATTATTTACAGTATCTAAAGCATCTAAACAGTGCATAGCATGTGGTAAGCATTATATCAGTGTGTAAGTTATATAAAATTTATATAGTACTCGACCATTTTTTATGCTGTTAGTTTGACCTTTGCTAATTACAGGACAATTATTATTAATACTATTTTTTGCAATTCTAGTGGTGCACAAAGAGTTTGTTCCCTAAGTCTCATAAGCATAGTTAAAAAAAGTAAACGAACTACTTATTAAATCCATTTACCTATACACATGGTTGAGAAGTAGCTAGTTAAAAGGTAAAGAATTAAAAATTGGAATACAGTGTGGTGAAGGGTATAGCTCAGTGGTAGAGTACATGCTTAGCATGCATGAGGTTCAATCCTCAGTACCTCCATTAAAAATGTATATATTAAAAAATTAAAAAATAAGAATAGGAAAATAACACAAATTTCTCTCAGTTGGTTATAGCCCTAAATGTGTAATTTCACACAGACTTTAGATCTTTTTCTAATTATGTGGGAAGCACACCCACTAAATTACAAATATTTACAAGGGTAAAATACTGATGAGATATTGGAAATTTTGATGGAAATTTTTAACCTTCTGGCTAATGTACACATAGACCAAGAATCAAACGTATTTTAAGACTTCAAACAAAACAGATCATGGCCCATATTTCCATGCATTTTAGCCACTTAATATGTAATAGGTTGACTTCTGAAATGATGGGCCAAGTAATTTTTTTCATAGCAAATATAAACATAGGTATAGAACATCTAATTTTTGGTACAGATGTTATTATTGAGTGGTATTTTAAAACTCTGATAAAGTAATAGGATTTGATCACATGTGATTACTAATGTGCTCACAAACTGAGGTCAAGTGTAAGATGATTAGCCGAGTTATATCTAATATTGTCATAATCCTGTGCTATTTAGAAATGTCAACGGAGCAGTAAAAAATTAAACTTAAAAAAATTGACTCTCCATTTTCTTATCTTTCTTTTAAATGTCATACCAAAGAGCAAAACAGATGTGGGCCAGAGGGTATTTTGAGTTGTTTTCAGGCTAAGGTTTTTATATGCTGAAATCAGTTTGTATTTTGGCCTCATTTATGTGATAATATACCCCTTTATTTCAATGAAACATAGAATGCAAACAAGTTGAAACAGATCATAAGCGAGAAAGATCTACAGAGGCTGACAGTGAAAGAGATGAGAGAGCTTAATGCCTCCAGTTCTGCTTCCCTCAAGCTCCAGTGTCAGTTCTCCAATGTACATTCAACTTGATGGACTGGTGGAAGAAATTGTCCTTTTGTATGTCCTTTATTTTTTAATGTCAGTCAACCCTTTCAGATTCAGAATTCAGATTCATATTCAGCTACTGGCTCTGGGAGCTTCTGACATACATTTACCAGATTTCCACAGGGTAATAGAATTCCCTTTAATCATGCAACAATGATTTATTGAAATACTAATAATTGACAGTCTCTGTGCTGGGCTCTGAGACAGTCTCTATTATAAAAATGCTTATCTACAAGTTCACAGTCACAGTCACCATAATAACTTCATGTCAGAAATATCTACGAGATATGATGGAAGTTCCTGGGGGAGGTTCCCAGTTCAGAGAGGGCCCCTTGAGAAGGAACCTGGAAGAAGGAGAGACAATCCATCTGAGGTCTGAAGTATTGCCTAGAGTTAGTTGGGAGTCTGAAGAGTATAATATCGACCAACACGTGCTTTGGAGCAATTGAATCTCAGTTCTACCAACAAGTTGTTAACCTTGGCAGGGGTACCATACAGAGCTATACAAGGTGTCCGTTTTACAAAGGTCTCTGGTCAAGAAAGCAAGTCACGGTGAAAACCAACCAAAGCTTTACTTACTAACCCACAGGTCATGGAGAAGCCTGAGGCTGCTAACCGAGGACATGTTTTTCTAATTCGCAGACACAGTAGGGGTAAAGGCAGACCTGAGGTTGGATTAGTAACTTAACCTCACTGGCCCTCAGTTATCTAAACTGAAGGTTATACTGGCAGCTATTTCATAGTGTTGTCAGGATTATATGAAAGAATTCCTATAATGTGCTTTGTGTGTACCTAGGAACAGCACAACAAACGGCATTGTCATCACTAGAAAAGATGAAAGTGAGAAGATAAACACGGATAAGAATTGTTCCCAACACCAATACGCTTCCAGATTGAAGTCTCGTAATATAACAAAGGAAAAAAAAGATAAAATATTCTGAGATATGGGACAATCCTAAACATGAACTATATCTGACATCCTGAATTAAGAATGTTACTTTTCACTAGATGAAAATTTTTCTTTACTTCTTATATTTATTTTTTTATCTTTTTCCCACATTTTATTTCTTCATTTCACTTTCTATTTCTTCTCCTTTTCCCTTTACATCCAGAATATAACAGCAACCTACCAGTTTTGCTCATGATTGTTGCTAATAGCAACTAAAAAGCTTTAAAGCCCAAAAATATCCATATGGTTAGCCACTGAACTTTTTTCTGTAGATGGCCTTGAATCTGCTAATAAATACATATTTTAACTTTCATTTTAATATTTCCAAAAAAAGTTAGAATATTTTAAATATCATATACTTTGCCTCTGCTGATTATGTTTCTTCCTCCTGAGCTACTCAGACCTGTACTAGTGCCAAGGAAATGACTCCTTTTGATTAGAAAATAAATGGAAATTGAAGATCTGTCACAATGTATCCAGTAGAATTGCACAAAGCAAAATAATTCTTCAATTCTGTGATGAAAGGATGAACTCCCTCTGTGATCATCACTTCCTAGGATTGAAGAGTTCATGGTTGTGTGCCTTGAAATTAAACTGAGTTCAAAAGTGTGAAAGAAATTTTTTTTTTTGCTGTTAATCTCCTGGGGAGAAAAATACCTGAAAGGACCGACCATACCAGTTGGATATTTGGATTGGTATGCAGTATAACTCACTAGTAATAAAGTAAAAAAAATAGCAGTGGTTATTAATAATTTCTTATATAATTATGTTACTCAGAAGTCCATAAAATAGAAATTATGATTTTAGTCTATGTGTTTTGATCTTTAGTTATCTGTTATATCATATTATATTCATGTTGCTGAGCATATATGAAAACTTCTTAAATATATTACTAGAGACCACAACAGATAGGAATTATGGTGATTTTATGTAGAATGTTAAATAAAAATAACAGGGAACTTGGGAACAGCTTCATAGTAAATTAAACGGTAAGTGAAAAAAGTATATTTTTTAGGGAGCTTCGAAGAATTTAATGCTAAGATTAAAAAACAAAGAACTATTCATCAAAAACATATCATCATGGATGGAAGATTACACGTGTCTCCTGCAATTTTTCTGCAATGGAAAATACAAATCAATAAGAAACATATAAAATCATAACAGCATGAGAATTTAGATAGTAAATTATGCCTTTATTTTATAACAGTGAAAACTTCTCATCAAATCCAGAACTGTATTAGAAATCATTATCAAAAATAGAACACAAGTCTCTAGTTTTGGTATACAGCCTTCTTGCCTTTGGTCAGTCAGTGTTTCAGTCATGCTCTTTTGTGGCTCTATTTCAAATCAGCATTTACCCAAAAATAATGTTGTGCCAATTATTTATCTGTTGTTTCTCAACTCCAATACTTTTTCTTTCCTTCCTCCATTTCCCTTACTAATTTATACAAGGAATGTTGGTCAGTTCTACATTGCCACCTCTGAGTTATGTGATATTCCAGTAGGATTATAACTAAACAAGAAGAGGAAGAACATGAATACTATGACTGAGACTAAAAGATGAGTACCATGACCCTTGGGAATTTGCATCTATTCTTCTGGGGGAGAGGGTGAGAGAGATTTAATTACCAGGGGAAATTATATTTTGTTAGGTGGAAGCATATTGTTTCTATTTGCCATATAGATTCAATATATTTATAGGATGATATATTCCAATGCTGAGTAGTTAAAAGAATGTATCAATTATTTGCCAGTTTTCTCTCAACTCCAAATAGAAGGTAACAAAAGGAGTCTGGAGTGCAGATGGAGAGAAGGACCTACTTCTAACTCTCGTTTGCCTCCCCTGAGCATTGCCCCCTCTAAGAGCATTGCCCAGCAGTAGTTGTTTCTTCCAACAGCCGCAGGTGTTCCTCTCCAACCTTCTTTTGACACTCAGAGTCTCATCATTCTTCCTTCGTGGGAACGGCCACACACAAATCACATTTTCTTCTCCAGGATTTAAGTTCCAGGTTATTGGTGCCTTTGCTCAGAGTCTAGGATCTGACGATCTAACCTCTTCCTTCTGTTCTTGTAGTTCTGCCGTTTTGGAGGTATTATCTCTGGGCTATTTCTGTGCTCTCTTTTTGCTCAAATAGCCTTCTAACTGCTTTATAACAAATTCCCTATATTAAATATTTTCCATTGAACCACATGGTTCTGGTATGGTTTCTGGTTTCCTGTTGGATCTGAATTAATATTGAAATCAAATTATCTTATATGTCAAAATATAGTTGACTTTTTATTATAAACCTTTACTATACCATAAATCCTGTATATACTTTGAAAATCACACACAAAGTGCAGACACGGTACCCACCTTAAAATTACCTTAAATACTGAAGTTCAAGTTACCTCATAATTTTATATGGAATCTTGATTTTTGGATATGTGATGGATTTAACTATCTGTTACTCATAAAGAATTCTAACTCTCAAAAGAGAAATTCTTGTTAGAAAATAATTAGCTAAATACAGGATTTCAACTTTAAAATAAGTCAAAAATGAACAGAAAACATCACATTAGTGACACTATTTTGGAAACAATGTCATTTAAAGTGAATATCTGTAAAAATTCTCTGAAAATTATTCCCTATTCACTTGAAATACTTTGAAGAAAATAAAGTGACAGGGGAGTCACATTTCTTAAAAATGTTCTTTGAAGCAAAAATGCAACTTAATTCTATGAATAAACTACTTTGGAGAGCTATTGAGTCTTTAAAAGGTAGACAAATCCAACTAAAAGTAGTAGAATAATGAAGACTGAGATGTTGCCAGGTGTCAGGAAACAAATCGGTATTTCTTGAAATATTTCACTAATGTATGATGAGGAAACTAATGAACAGTAAAATAACACTATGTGTTATAAGTAACAAAAATGCATGAAGTGTTATAATTAAAAAGAGGTTCTTGGATTTCACTAATATCAAAGAAAGAACTGATACCAACTACACATGACTTAAGCAACAACAACAAAAACCTGTAGTTGATTTAACAGAAAGCACAGCTATTCTTATAACAATGACAGATGAAACAAATTACATTGAAGGACTTCCAGCCATGGCAGAGGAGTGGCATGGTCACATTAAACTGCTTTCAGATAGTAATTATGAACATTGGATAAAAATTTTAATGCTATTAAAAGTTACCAAAAAAGACCCAAGCTGAGAGAATTGCAATTGAAAGAATTAATAGTTTCCTCCTTTTGTGAATTTGCCAGAAAGTATAGCACCCCATTGGTCCACTAGCAGCAAGTTATGAGTATGGGATTAAAAGTGGTATGCACAAATTTATAAATTAGCCCCATTACCAACATAATTTATGACTATTTTTCTACGTGTATCTACTCTGATTTGTACACTTGTACGTTTGATGATGCAACTCACATTAAATCTTTTTTTTTTTGGAATAGTTTAATGTGTAGATAATACATACACGAATAGCATCCTAAGTATCTCAAAAGAACTAATGAAGTGAGTCCATTCACATCAAAAGAAGGTGGAGGTCATGCGCAGGGTTGTTATGCTTGTCACTAGTAAGAATACTCATTATGCCTCATTAAAATGACAGCTTTTCCGGTCTTTTAGTGGGTCCAGTAAATAAACCTGCAACAGCACCTCAAACTGAAATAGCTCTGTAACTGACTGAATTCATCACTCTCTTCTTCCCTGAGTCACCCCATCTCACACCACCCATAATGGATTTTCTCTACTAAACTATGTAACTCCATTGTTTTCAAACAATTATTCTAATCACTCAACTTTATTATCTGTTAGCCATGCATGCTTTCCTCCAAATATTGTACCCAAAACATCACCCTTGTGTCTTTCTATTTATATATCTATTTATTCTTACTTATTTTAATTTAGCAAAGAACTATTTATAACCTCAGCATTTTGTGCTTTAATGATTTTGTCTTAAAATACCAATTTTCTCCAAAAAAAAATCCAATTTTCTTCTGTTTTAAAACTTTTACTGACTTAAGAGTCCTCCCATGGTTGCCCAATGCATATATAAACTGCTGCAAGATAAACTCTTAAAATTAAGAACAAAAAGTTTGCTTTCTATTTTAAACTTTTGATGTTTCAGTTTATCTATTATTTACTACCTGACACTTTCAGCCCCCTTCTAAAAATTTCCAAACTCTATCCTGACTCTAGGAAGACAACAATAAAGCCTGTTTTTCCCAAGCCGAATCTACTTCTTCAGCCTAACTTTTTTTAGCTCTTATTCATCTCTCCTAACAAAACAAACAAAAAATGTTCTCCAGGTTTGGGAGGCCTTTCTTCTTCCGTTATCTATAATAAAGCAGCATATTTTCTCAAAGACAATCTAAATTCTCACTTTCTGTATCATCCTGTATCCAAATTCTTCAGTCACAATTATAATCCTATAGAATTTATTTTCTTTCCTATGCATTTGATTACTTAATTGCATGTAGTTTTATGGTTTTTCCACTTAACTTAATCATGCTTCTCATCTCTGTTCCTTGGTGAAAGCGCCTAAATGGGATTTTCGGAGGTAATCTTTTTTTCATTTACATATCCTCTCAGTGATTAGTAAAATACCCTATGTATAAATAGTACCTAGCAAATATTATTTGCAAACACTGTTCTTATACACTTTTAATCTAATTACTACTAACAACATTTGACAACAACTTAATTCATTGTTCAAGCGTTCTTTAATTGTACTTATTTGGGATGGACTGTCGATGAATATTTGGAAATAGTTTTTTTAATCAAGATTATCAAATGAAAGTTCACAGTAAGAGACCTTCCAAATGTGCTTTTGGGGAAAAAAAATTACCATATGGTTCTAACAACAACAAAATCCAATTCCAGACAATTTTGTGTGCCTAACAGATTGGAGTTTTATCACAAATATGTTGGTTAGCTAATGAATTCATTTGAGTGTGATTAACTTCTGGATTGTAGCAAACCTGTTTATGTGTGAAATTATGGTTTGGAATGATCATCACTTGTTGGCTTGTGAATCAAATAATTTGGTTTGTATATGGAAAATCCAATGTGCGTATGGTATGAATGCCACTTGTAAAAATATAATTCATAGGAAATGGATAGTGTGAATTTGTGGTGACTTTGTAAATTGGCTGACAGCTTATTTTGTGACATATGCCCAGAGGAATGCTTTATGTAGCCCATAAAAGAGGATTTTAAATCCTAAATCTTATTTTCTTATTTTTGACTTCTTCACAATTATTTGAAATTATTAAGGTGAAGGAGTAAAGAATTTCCTAAGAAAAATCCTTCATCTTAATAATTTCAAATAATTGTGAAGAAGCTTTTTGAAATAGTTTTTTATTAATCTATATTTCTACGTGTAGAATGTTTGTAATATCTGCATTATATGACTTTCAGGAAGTAGTAGTAAAAGTAAGAAAAATCTTCAGTGTGTTGAAATCTGTGCCAAATTGGGTAAGAAAAGGAAGGCTTTGAGCTAAGTATTTACAAAGACTTTTTTTAGCAACTATTTTCTTTAGTTTCACCTATAAATGTCATTTTGGTTAGTTAATTAGAAACTTCATATTTGTAAAGATTCAGAAATCTGGGAGTTTAAATGAATAGCAATCCTAAAAAGTTCTGACAGAAAACATTTAAAAGTGTTTGACTTGATGTTTAGCTTTTAAACTAATTATAAATCAATAATAAGCATAGTGTATGAATTATTGTAGTTTCTAACACAAGAACTCTGTTTTACTGTAGAAATACATGTGTTGCCCATAGCCACTGAATACCTTGATCATAATCTTTTTTCTCTTCCATGCTTTGGTTTCTTCTTTTCTACTAGTATTGACAGTGAAGTGATTCTATCAGAGTATCCAAAATACACCTTTTTGTAAGAAAGATGTGACAAAGCAAAAGTGCTTCAACCCATTTTCATATAAAAGAAAAAAAGAAATTTCAGTGCTGTGTTTTTACCATGCTCATCCTAAACCCTGCCAACCAGCAAGACCCAGGACGAGCTAGAGGTAAATAATTTGGCAAACGCTTATTGAGTGCTTATCATGTGCCCCAAAATCTCCTAAATTTTAAAATGGAAAAATACAGTGAATGTTTACTTACATAGTTTACAAAGGTAATAAATAATGTCCCTTCTGACTTGACATCTTTCCTGGTATGTTCCCAATAGGGCCACCGACTAAAAAGGATATATTCCATATCTAGTATTAAATCAGAGAGCTGCACACTGACTTTGGGAAAAACACAATGTGTGTTATCATGGAATGAGTTATAATATTTTTAAATGATATAATTTTAAATATTAAGTATCATTAGTATATAGCTTCCATTTCTTATTCCATTTACTGAATACCATTTAAACTGGTGGATTTAGAATTTTGTTCTGACTTGGAAAATTTGGATTAAAGGATATCTGAGTGTGTTCAGAAATATATATGACATAAAAAACAGGAAGGGGTCCATGAGTCTCGAGGATTATGAGAATGTGGCTTTAAAAATAAGTAAGGTTTTTTTTTAAAAGATTTTAATTTTTTGGATCAATTTTATGGTCACAGCAAAATCAGAAGGAAGGTACAGAGATTTCCCATAGACCCTATGCCCCCTCATATACACAGTCTCCCCCATTATAAACATCCCCCAACAGCAGTATATATGTGTATATGTTAAAACTGGTGAGCCTACGCTGACACATCATTATCACTCAGTCATAGTTTACATTAGGGTTCACACTTGGTGTCATACATTCTGTGGGTCTGTACAAATATATAATGACATATATCCATCATTATAGTATCATACAGAGTATTTTTACTGCCCTCAAAATCCTGTTTTTCAGCTATTTGTCCCTCTCAACCCCTTGCCCAAGCCCTCACAACCACTGATCTTTTTAGTCTCCACAGTTTTGCCTTTCCTAGAATGTCATAGAGTTGGAATCATAAGGTTTATAGCCTTTACAGATTGGCTTCTTTCACATAGTAATATGTATTTAAGCTTCCTCCATTTCTTTTGGTGTTTGTTATTTCATATGCAATGTTCAAGGAAGGGCAACCTTTTCACTGAAAATTTAAAAAGAACAAAATAGGAGAATCCACATGTGTATTCGTAAATTCTGATGGTACAAAGGTGATCATGGTGATGGGACAATTATGCTAAACTTAATATTGTTCTTTGAGTCCTAGGCTCTCTTTGCTCTGGGCACACTCCCTCAGCAAGAGGGAATTTTCCAGCAGATTGCCTTCAGACTTCATCTGCACCATTAGCTATTCTAGGTCTTCAAGCATCTGGCCTTCAGCCTGGAGCTGGAACATCAGCTCTCCTGAATCTTCAGCCTGCAGAGTTTGGACTGGTCAGCTTCTATAATCACATGATTAATAAATACCTTTCTACATACACACACATCATATTAGTTCCATTTCTCTGGACAACCTAATATACCTGCCTTCTCATTAATATACATTCCAAACCTGGGATCAATCTATTATCCATATGTGTGTGTGCATATATGAATGTGTGTATATATGTGTGTGCGTGTATGTGTGTGTGTGTGTGTGTGTGTGTGTGAGAGAGAGATTAGTGATAGAGATAGAGATGCTAAAATAAATATAACCAGGATTCTTTGAACAACTCTGCCTCTAGTGGCCTGGGGGATTTCAGGCTTTTTCCATGTGACAATGCACTGTCATCTGTGAATACTTAGAATTGGTAAATTGTCACAAAGAAAGCCTGATAGAACCAACCTTAAGCCATTCCATTCCCACGAGCCAATTTAAGTCAGTTATAACAAGGAAATGGAATGAAAGCACACAGTGTTCCTTTGTCTTTGTTTCCCACATTATGTCATGAGAAATTCTTTCATGCCTGCCACGTTGTGATATCTCTGATGATGAATAAAGAAGCCAGGCCCTTAGTGATGCAAATGAGAAAGGAAAAGTTGTAATTAGATGTCATCGCAGTCAATCATCTTAGGCATAAAGGAGGGAGGGAAGTTATCTCAAGGGGGAGAAGCAGTGTGTCCAGATTGTGTCCATGGAAACACAACCTCTTTTGTCTACCCCTCCTCAAACATAGGGTCTGGAATCTAGGGTCAGCAACCAAAACTGTCAAGGAAAAAAGCTGCATCATTAGGAGACAAGGAAACAAGGGTCAGTTGTTGTATTTTTGTTGTATTTATTATCCCATGCTATCTAAGATAGGGAAAAAATAAATAAAATCACCTTGGTAAAAAATATTGCTTTTGACTGATCTGCCTCTTAGCTTTCTGATGTCTCTTGAGTTACAACTGGCAAAAGAAATTGATTTTTTAGTAGAAATTTTGGCAAAATAAAAGACCAGTTGCCTAACATTGCCCAGAATTCTCTTACAACAATCAGCTTATGCTAATTCTAAAGATAAAATTTGTGACTTTAAGGTATTAAATAACGTGTCCAAGGTCACCCAGCATCTCAGGGGCCATACTGAGAACATTTGATTTCTGAAGAAGTCTGATTCCAAATCCCAGGCTTTCTCAATAGAGTACACTTTTCACTCAACCACTCTCTGTTTCTCCCTGCTGGAATGGAAGTGCCATGGGGCAGAGAGTGTTAATGTGCTTTGCTCACTGCCACAGGTCCAATACCCAGGATACTACTTGACATATAACAAGAATTCAAAAAATCTCTCTTAAAAGAACATATGTTCAGTCCAGTAGGAAATGGCTCACTGGTATCTTTCATTGTGTGTGTGTGTGTGTGTACATGTGTATACACACACACACACATATGAACATATAAGAGAAACACTGTTCAAGCTAATAAATAGAATATGCTCTGTGGCCTTTTGTTTTCCAATCTGTTTCATTCATATTTTTCACAGGTAAATTGACTAAGCAAGCCAATACAAGTAATTGTTATTTTAAACAAAATGATGTACTTTGTAAAGTTCATGGTTGATTCAGGACTGAGTTTCTCCTCTGATATCAGTCTTGGCTACAGGCCACTGAGCACACCAAACCTGAAAAGAATATCATTTACTTTGGTCAACATTTAGGACTTAACTATGTAAATATTTCATGTGAGATTTTATTGATATTATAATACTTGCGATACCTTCATCTCGGTGTTCCAAATGAAGTCAATGACCTGTAATATTTGCTACAAGAAAGATAAAAATAAAATAGATTAATTAAAATAATGATAACTTGAATCCCCACATTATTTTTCTTTCTAATCCACTAGTAGAAATATTCTTCAGTGAGTACATTCAGTTATAGAAGGCCTTTTTGTTCCAATCCCAAAGCATTTTGTCTCTGCAAAAGAACGACATTTTGGTTTAAGAACATTATTAAACCTAGGGTCTATGTTTAAATGTCAACCTTGAAATGTACTGTATTTCAAAAAAATCAATAAGATTTCAATTTCCTTTTGGTAAATATATCTTTTATTGGAAGAAAAGTAAAACTGTCAGGAGATCTAATCTCATGTGATCACTAACATACTATTTCTTTTTTTGTTTTGTTTTCTTTTGGTTGTGGGGAGGGATTAGGTTTATTTATTTATTTTTTAATGGAGGTACTGGGAATTGAACCTAGGATCTCGTTCATGCTAAGTACGTGCTCTACCACTGAGCTATACTCTCCCCCCAGCTAACATACTATTTCTTCTACTTCATGTAGAGTCTTATAAAATGAACACTTTCTTTTGGTCAGTATCATTGCTTGACATTTATGTTTGTGTGTTTCCAAATTCTTGAAAATCAAGCAATTCCAATCTTGTTTTTCTTAATGGTTAGAATATTGGTCCATTGTCTATTTATTCACTTGTTCTTTAATTTACTTATTTTACTATGTACGCCACATAAAATCTTATATGCTGAACCAAAATGATGTATCACATACATTTATGAAAGTTAATTTTCTAATTCCTTTATCATTTGGAAAAATATGATTTATTTTTTTCCCTTCTTTGTTTGTATTATATGTGTGTGGAGGGGCACCTGGGAAGATTTCTTTTTTTCTTTTCAGTTAAACAATACTGTTGTATGACTTCAGTCTTTTCCAACAGCAAAGAAATGTCAGTCTGTGGCTCGAGAGAGATAGAGTTCAGGAAATTGTTTCTTCTGATAAACCTGCAGTTGACTCTTATGGTTTATTTGGAAGAAATGGGTCAGATTGGTGAAATGTCATTTTTGTTATTTGTCTTTTGCAGTGTGTAGGCTTGGAATGCTGCAGAAGTTTAAGAGCCAAGAGCAATGCTGGCATGATCATAAGGTCACCAGTATCTTAACACATGCCAAAAACAGGATAGTGGGTCTCAAAACACTTTAAGTTCAAAGAAAAAGATATTAAAAAGTGTGTGCCAAGTTTTTAATGGCAATAATTATGTGAAATTATTCTACTAACCTAAATCATGTTAATTTGATGTTCCTTCTCTAGCTCCTGAGATCTTCTCAAAATATGGTACATGCATTTAAATAGCAGATGTATACTTGTACTAACTATACATTAAAGATTGTCAACAGTTGGTTTTCCCTGGAGGGCCTTGAGTGCTACTAAGGATTTGGAAATGAAGCAGCCTTCCAGCAACCCTGACCCCAAACACAAACGTGTACCATTTGAACTATTTTATATTCTGAGATATGGCCATAACATTTTATTAGGAACATTATTAAACTGCCTTCAGTTGACTTTTTAGAGCTTGTGATTCTCCAAGTCTATGTAACTACCACCACCGTTTTCATGATGACTAATTATTCTATTTCCTGGGACTTTTCCAAAGCCTTTAGCTAAAATGTATTATTTAATCTTCACCACAACCCTGTAAGGTAGGTACTATAATAATTCTCATTTTACAGATGATGAAATGGAGACACACAGAAGCTAAGTCACTTGCTTAAAATCCAGCAGCTAAGTATAAAAGCCAAACTTGATCTCAGGAATTCTGCTTCTAAATAAGAAAATAACTGTACATTAATTGAAAAGCAAATGAGTCTTCTCAGACTGCCATGACAAAATATCACATACTAGGTGGCATAAACAACAGAAATTTATTTTCTCATGGTTCTGGAGGCTGGAAGTCTAAGATCAAGGACCAGTGTGGTCTGGCTGATTTCTGATGAGTCTCTCTCCTCAGCTTGTTACAGAAACAACAGACCAGCCAAGAAACAAGCACCACTCGGAGGGTTGGAGTACTCAGATGTATTATGCTGGCGGGCTCAGAGGGGCTTCTGCTCCGAAGCTCTGAGCACCTCCAAGATGTGCGCATGAGGTTTTATAGGGTAAAATACAAACTTGGGGTATTCGGCCAATAGGCATGGAGCAGCTTTAGCAGCATCATTATCACAAAAGTGGAGGCAGGGAGGCAGCAAACCAACATTCCAAAGCCAGATATAGCTCTTTGGAAATCCAGCTGGCTAACAAAAAACATGAACAGCAAACCAACACTAATCAACTTAGATTTACAAGTTAGTCCAGCAGAACTCAGATCAGTATTCCGATACTTAGATTTGTGAGTTATCTTGTTAGCCCAGCCCAGCCTCTCCTTCACATTCCTAGACTTGTGAGTTAGCTTGTTAGACCAGCCCGGCTTTTCCTTCACACATAAATGGTGATAACATTTGACAAAAGAGTTAAAACATTTTTGATAGGAAGTTTTCTAAAATGAAGAAAAGGGTTCTATTTTTATAGGTTTTTGAATATAGATCTCCAAGTCACCATGCTATCTTGTTATGTGGGATTCAGTGCCCTTGAGTTAAACTGATGGGATGGAGGTCAGGAGTCTGAAATGGGTTTCAAATGGGCAAAAAGCAAGATGTTAGCAAGACTAAATTACTTCTGGAGAATTTAGGCAAAAATTTACTTTCTTGCTTTTCCAGATTTTAGGTGCTGCCCGCCCTGCACCTAAGAGGGTTGACTTACAACCCTCTTCCATCTTCTTAGCCGGAAGCAGTTAGTGGAGTATTTCTCATACCACATCGCTCTGACACTAACTCTAATGCCTCCTTCTTCCACATTTATCAATCCAATGTAATCCGTGATTACACTGGGCTCATCCAGATAATCCATGGTATTCTCCCTATTTTAAGCTCAGCTGACTCATTAGCAGCTCTAAGTCCATCTGCTACCTTAATTCCCCTCTGCCATATAACATAACCTATTCACAGATTTCAATGTTTAGGATATGAACCTCTTTGGGAGGCCATTATTCTACCTACTACAGACAGAAGTCACAATAGGGAAGGAAAGATAGTTAACCTTGTAGGTGTAGTCTTTGGACCAATTTAATTTACTCTTATTGCTTTCTTTATACATGACTGTATAGTAGGAATTGCTGAGTATTTATGCACGGATTTCCCCATCTTGCACATTTCCTACTGAGGAGAGCTATTTGTAGAGAAGTGCTACTATCTTTGTGGTCCCACAACCGTAAAGAATATTTTCACTACAAGTCCTTGTGACTGAAGATGACATAAGAAGAAATGTATATTTGATCTTTATCTTTGGGTTCTGACAAATTGCTTTTAAATCTCTTGCAATTTCCAGGGTGATAGGAGCTGCTTTTGTTCTAATGAGGTGACTCTTGGTGGGACCCTAGGTAAATTCACGATAGGGACTGATCACCAGAAAGACTAGCTTCAATTAGAAGCTTGGAAGTTCTAGCCCCACCCTCCCCAACCCCTGAGGAAGAGATAAGGACTAGAGATTACCTTGATAATCAATCATGCCTATGTGATGAAATATCCCAAGAAGCACCTAAATGGCAAGGTTGGGAGAGCTTTTGGGTTCATAAATGTATCCACGTGCCAAGGAGAGTGACATACTCTACCTCCATGGAACAGAAGCTCCTGTGTTCAGGACCCTTCTGGACCTCACCCTATGTACCTCTTCATCTGGCTGTTCATCTGTCTTCCTTATAACATTCTTTATAATAAACTAGTACATTTAAATAAAGTACTTTTCTTAAATTCAGTGAGCCATTTTAGCAAATTATCAAACACGAGGAGGAGGACTATGGAAATCCCCCAAATTTATAGCTGGTCAATCAGAAGTCCTAAAAGTAGAAAACTTGCAACTGGCTTATTCAGTAGGGGCAGTCTTGTGGGACTGGACCCTTAACTTATGGGATTTGATGCTAATTCTAGGAAGTTAGTGTCAGAAATGAATTACACTTTAGGATACCTATCTGGTGTCCAGAGACTTGGAGACTAGATTGTTAGTGGGAGGAAAAATCTCAGACATTTGGGGACAGAAGAATTATGAGTAAAAACAGTTAGTATTGATTATTTCAACAAAGGAAACTTCCAGAAATGAAGGCATCCTCCACCTTAGAGTATTTCATAGGGCTTTGAACTAGTTGCCTCCTTACACAGTTATCAAAAACATTACTCTTGAAAAGCAGCTATCATTTTGCTGGTGGGCCCTGAGAAACAGAGCCGTATAAGTCTTGAATACTCATTTTGAAGTATTTAGACAGACAGTCCACCTAATCTTGCCTAGACATCTATTAGACACAGCAGAGGGTGGTCCCATGTCCTGCATCTCCCGTGCAAAATATCTGCCAGAACCTCCAGAAGTCTGCCCCACTCCCATTCCTTAACGGTCACTCAGTCATTCCGTGGGTGACCAAATATCATCCAGTCAGTGACTAGATAAATAAGAGAGATTATATTGACTGCCTTGAGGCAGTTTTTCCATAGATGTGCACTAAATACAATTATTCTAAATGAATTGAGAACACTGAGTCTTACCAGCCAGCCAGAGGTCATGTTGAAGGTGCCGTCAACTTGTACTCCTTTACAATATATTCATACATAACTGAATCACTTTGCTGTACACCTGAAACTAACACATCATTGGAAATCAACTATGCTTCAGTGAAAATAAATAAAAATAAAAATAAAAAAATAATTAAACCTTGCACTCCCCGAATGATGTAGGTCAGATACACAGATCGTCAACAATTTCTCTCCAAGGGTATCAGCTACATCCTCAGAACTGTACTTCCTCTGGAAAGCCAAGAATTAACTTGCCTATGTCTGAGAAACATGGTGATTGTATCTTGGTGGTGATTATTGGGGACTTTTTAAATTGTTTAAGGCATACCATAGTCACTCATATGACTCTCAAATGACTATAGAAAAATCTCAAAAATAAAACTATGCTTGGTTACTTGCTGTATTTAGCAGAATAGTGGCCTCTAAAATGTATATCCACATCCTAATACTCAGAAACCTATGAATATTACTTTATTTGGAGAAAAGGGTTTCTGCAGATGCAATTTAGTTAAGAATCTTTAGATGATGAGTTTATCCTGGATTACCAAGTGGGCTTTTGAGAGACAGAAGAGTTGGAGGCAATGAGACCTGTCATTTAAGAATATGTAAAAATTATGAGAAGAATATTAAAATAATTCCTCATAAACCAGAATAATAAATACTGTAGTTGAATCTAGTCAAGAAGTATAGCGATAGAAGGTTTGAGTGTTAGGTAGACTATGAACTATGAATTATGGGGGTATTGACTACAAAATGACTCTTTTTGGACTGGAAGTCTCCTATTGTTGTAAAAATGGTAGATGAGGACTCAATATAGCAGTTTGGATGTTTGAAAACCGTACCAAGTCATTGTTGCCTCAGTATTCACAATCTGGTTTAAATTTCTGGCAAATATGCTAATATTCTGAGACGCTATCTTAATAATTTGTTCAGTTCTTGTCTTAGCTTTATGTTATTTATGTAACATACAATCACAAACTTAATGGCTTCACCAGTACAAATTTATCATCTTCTAATTCTGTAGGTTGAACTCCCACACAGGTCTCACCAGGCTCACATCAGAGTAATAATAGGGCTTCATTTGTTTCTTGAGACTTTCAAGGAGAATCAATTTCCTTACTTATTCAGCTTGTTGGCAGAATTCTGTTTTTTTGTGATTTTCAGATTGGTTGTCAGCTGAGATACATTCCCAGCCTGTAGAAGCCACCTGTGCTCTTTGGCTCTTGTCTCCCTTCCACTGTCTTCAAGGTCAGCAGGAGTGGACTGAGTTCTTCTAATGTCACATCTCTCTCTCTCCCCCTCTTCCATTGTCACATCTCACCAGACCAGGAAATATTCTTTCTTTTAAGGATTTGTGTGATTAGATTGAGCTAAAGCAGAAAATCCAGGACATTCTCTCCCTCTCCAGGCCCATATATTAACCAATCTACTAAATCATTTTTGCCACATAAAATAAACATTTACCGTTTCCAGAGATTGTGGTATGGACATCTAGGGGAGGGGTGCTGTGCTTCCCAACACAGGATGATATAACTGTTCCTTGGTGGGTTAGGATATTTTATCCACAAGAAGAATTAGAGTTTGGTGTAGAAATAATAAAATAAAATCAACATGCAAAAGTTGCTTTTATGTTAAGGAATATTCTGAGCATATTTTGATATTATTCACCTTGTATAACACTAGAGAATTTGGCTTAATTGAGTAACAGTTTTTCCCAAAATATTTTATGATACTATAATATGTATAATTATTATTATAAGTTGAAATTTTACTCAGGTTATAAACTTTACTGGAACACTTAAATGAACTTAATAGTAAAGATATTTATAAGTGTAATTTATCAGATTCTCAAGTATTATTTAAGTACTTGAGAAGATTTATTGGAGTACTTAGTAAGAAAACCAAATGTGTTAAATATGTAAATCCAGTTTAAAGTTTTAGCAAACATATCTAACTTTATGTATTAGAATGGCTATTAATCAAAAGGCCACTTAAAGTAATTGTTAAAATGTGCTGTTTTATAAATAGAAGAGCAATACTTGTAAGATGTAAATAAACATTAAAAATGTAGAGTTTTGAGCTTAATAATTTAAATTAATACAGTAAAATTTAATTTTAAATGAAAGGAAAATGCCTGAGTAGTATTGTCTGTGCACATGATATACAAACACGTGCATACACTGTTAACAAGTTAATACATATGTCATATGTCTTAGATGGGTACCAAAAAACATGTATGAGTTAGCCAAGCACGAATAAGAAAGAGGGAGAAGGATAATGGACAAGTAGTAATTTAAGTATTAGGAAAACACAAAGGCTGACTATCTCAAGCCAACCAAACAGACAACAGTGTTGACGTATAAAGACATTAGGCCATGAGAGCGTGAAGCATTACTTATCTGAAGCTACTGGGATTTCTTGTTAGTTAGTTCAAACAATCTATTACAATGAGAAAAAGTAAATATGCATACATTAAACCAAATTATACATTAATAACACATTAAATTTGCATATAACTTCAAATATATGCAAACATGTTTATTCAAGACTTTTCTTAGAGTATGGGGGCCATGAATTAGAATTCCATATAATTTTTTTTCGTAAGATCATACCCAAAATTCATGATCAACACTCTCCAATTATGTTTTTCTTTAGAATGGAGTTGGATTGTAAAGACATCTGTAAAACAATATAAGTTCAGATTTCCCCCTGTATTTTATCGTTATCCACTCAATTTACTAACTCAGATTCATTACATCTTTCTAAAATATTTAATTTAGTTTTCATGGAAATAATGGCCTTTTTCCATGTATGTTTCATTGATTTACTCAATAGTTGATCAAATCATAAAAACAATAACATGCATAACTGCATAAAAAGATTTGGAAACAAATATACTTCTGGCAAGGCTCAAACTCACTAGGTAGAAGTGTTGGTTTGTACAAAGAAGAATCCAAAGAATCATGGCACTCTACCACTATGATTTACAGAGGAAATAGAGCACCTTAGTTAATCCAGAAAAAAAGATGAAGTGGAGGTTGGTTATTTAACTCTGTTTTGTTATAAATTCAGCATAGAGTTTGGTAGGGGAAAAAATAATTCCAAAATTAAACAAGAATCAGATAATTTAAGGCCTTCACATAATTATAAATAGATTCACCTGTTAAGGAAACATGTTAAGGAAATTTCTTAACATTATATGTTTTTCTTACTTTTTTTTTTATTAACTTGAGTATTTAGCTCAGAGCTTTATGCACAATATGTACTTACTAAACAGTTGCTGTATTGCATTGAAATGAGGTATAATCAAGAAAAGAGAACTTGAGCAGAGGACAGGTGCCTCTAAGAGACTTAAATTATACTAAGGAAATTTGAGGGCTTAGTGAAGTTAAAAACAGCATGTGCTATTTGTTACAACTCACTAATTTGTGAACTATTTTTATCCTCTCAGCCTCTCATCGTATTAAAATATCTACTAGAGCGAAAGAAGAAATGGTGTGAAATCTGTAAATTTCACAGTCTCTAATGCAATTGAAAAAACTGATCCTCTTTGGAAGTGAATCCTAAAACCATCCGAATCATATTTTCTCCTGTTGAGATCTCATCTGATTAAATTCGTAGCCCTAGAACTGCAGTCAGTCTTTGGCTCACCCTGGCGGACTACCACATCCAGTTCTCATGAAGGAAAGTGAGGAGTGAGAAGCCCACATGTTGTCTGTTTTGGAGTCAATGAGGCTGCAAGGATGTAATGGAAAGCTATTCGCTAGAAGAATTAGTCCCTCAGGAAATAGCTTTCTAAACAGATCTCTGTTTTCAAAACAAAATTTTTTTTTTCAATATATTAAGACAAACCTAAAGGTTTGTAGCTGAATAACTTGCAATGCTCTGCACCTCATACATCTCACATAAGTACATCTCATCTAAGTCTCATCGTTACACTAAAATAATATAACCATCACAGTGCAGTTTAAATATGTGAATGTCAGTGACAGATTGGGAGGAGAAAGAGGAGGGGACAAAGAGAAACGAACAAAGAGCAAATCTAAATGACTTCAGGCTAGGTGAAGCTTTTAATTTAGCCAGGGTGTTATTTCATTAGCAAAGTGTCTTTATGCCCTGAAGGTGTCTTCTTTCTTTTTTTTTTTTTTTTCCCCTTTAGAAACAAATTGCTCAATGGTCCCCTTATACAGCTGCATCAGGCAGTAGTCAATTCATAGTTTTCTCATGGTTTGTAGCCTGAGGACAGGAGGGCCCAAGGATTGCTCTAATTCATCCTGGATAGTGTCTCATTTAGATTAGTGATAGTATTTCTAGGAATGTTCATCTTTCAGTGCACGGTGGAAGGTTGTCTCTTTTTAGCCATAATTTTTCATCAAAATAATTTTAAAATATCGAATGTATAGTTCATTTCAAACATGACCTGGGAAGTGGATTACTGCTGATCAGTTAAAGCCAAATTTACAGTCAGAAATCTTCTCTTCTCATGAAAAATCACTGTGTTGTAGAGTCAGTACAGCAGTGAATAGAATATTTGTAAAGGAATCTTTGTTGTAAGAAAAGAGAATATTGCTTATGTTTGTGCTCTACTAGTTGTGTTACTTTTAATTTATGTGAGGCTTCAGATATACATAAATAGCACCACAATGTTTTAAATTTTCTAGTATTAAGAATAGACAGAGAACTTTCCTTTCTGATATCACACAGATTCCTTTGTATCCACCCCTACAGAATGCTGATCTCCAATTAAATGTCATAAAAGCTCCCAGTTGGGAGCCCTGCAGATTGCCAAAATTGTCCCCGTGAACTTGCAGCTGGTTGTGCCACAAGATATACAAACCATCCAATTCCACAGAGCTTTAAAAAATGGTTTTATAGCAGAGATTGGCCCTTTATTTTCTTTCCAAATAATAGCATTTCTCAGACTCCACTCCTCTGTACGTTCTAAGTATAATTTATATGCAAATAGCCTTATTATAAACCTCCATCCTCCTCCGATGAAGCTTACAGAAGACTCTCAACATACTTTTGGCTTCCTGACAACAAACATGTTTAGGAAAGAAAGACTGCAACTTACAAAAGCTTCCTTACAAAAGCTAAGCTGATTTCCAGGCCTCTGAGCTAATCAGAATTAGCAGGGAGGAGTGGGAGATGATGAGGAGGAATGTGTTAAGAATATCGTGGTGCTTTGCTTCCTCTCATGGGCTGACAGCCTCGATCAGCTAATTAGGAAACCTTTACCCAAACTGGTGTCAATTTGTTATTTAACCCCCATGGGACATTTTCACAGCCAGGAGTCACTTGTGTGAGAACATGTAGAGATATTTAGTTTGAAAACAAGGAGACTCCAAAAAGAGAGAAGATAAAGGGAGGACATCCTTTATGAATGATCTTTTTTTGTTATTTGATGCCACATCAGGATGATCTTCAGAATGTGGAGAGACGTTCATGTGCAGCATGTCAACTTTTGATCATCTGACATATAACGTGAATCATATGGCTGATTAAATCCATCTCTTATGCTAAGCATGAAGCTTAATTATGTCAAAAATCGCCAAAGCCTCGCTGGCTGCTTGGGCCTGACTGACAGGAACAGCATTCACTGTCAGGTTCCATCTAAGCCAGGCCCTTTCACATCTTAGAGCTTTCATTCATCAGACAGTGTGATTGTTAGACCCATCTCTTGGGGTGAGATTTATCAAATAATAGCAAAGCACTCTGTCTAGTGATGTACTTATAGTTTTGAAAGTGAACGACTGTGGGTACAGCCCAGGAATAAAAGCAATAGCCTACCTGGGAACCTGACCTTTGATTATTCCACTGAGAACCATAATTTTTAAGGTGGTGCTAATTCTCTGCATTACACTTTTTTTTTTTTAATTTCTAGGTGGAAAATGGACTTTCACAAAATCTAAATATTTAGAGGACTCCAACATATTAAATCGTCCCAGAAATAAAATACTAGATTCAAATATGTTTAAATCTTGTAGGTTTTATTTCTCTTAAATTTAAAGGAGAAATCTTTAGACAAAAACTTTTAAAAATTCACTTTTAATCTTTCAAATATTAAAAATAAATTTAAGATAACTTGAAAAATTCCAGATTAGAATAATGGAAAGGAACAAAGCTAGTTCATATTGCTCACTTATTCTGTACTAGGTGAAGGAAACCAGAATACCTCACCCCAAAATATGCCTTTTTGCTGTAAGAATTATTTTGCGCTGAAGGCAATTAAGAAACAGCAAACATGGAAAAAGCCCCTCCTTTTCTGCCTAATGGCTGGAAATAAATTTTCCTTTTACTGGAGATAGTCTCTCATCAGTCCAGAAATGCCACCAGAGGAAACTGCAAGCAAACCTTGTTAAACTCTTGCCTTCCAGGTTAAGGAGGAAAAGGACTACCTAGCCCCAATCCTGCCACCCCAGCCCTAAACCCTGTGTCTAGTCAGTTTTTCACAAATGTATTGTTTCTTTGTCCTAAAGGTATAAAAGCCTCCTCTAGTCACTTCTTAGGGTCTTCATTCTCTTGTGAAAGCTCTCATGTACATGTAAAAATTCAACAAAAGTTTTAAAAATTTATATGCTTTTCTCTTGTTAATGTCTCTGTGAGTTTAATTTTCAGACCTAGCCAGGGACCCTTAAGAGGGTTGAGGAAAACTTTTTGCTCCCTACAGAGACATTGTTGTGAGAACTTTATATGTATTAAATCATTTAATCCTCGCAACACCAGGTAAGGTGGGTTTGTTACTGTCTCCATTATACAGATTAGGAAATAAAAGCTCAGGAATTTTAAGTAACTTGCCCAAAGTCAAAAGTAGGTGTTAGAAATTCACTCCAAGTTTTCGGGCTTTGAAATGCCTCCAAGGTAGTATAACAGATATTGTCTATAGTTATCATGATCATTCTTCCATGTGTTCATGGTATTTCCAAAACTTCTTGAATCCATTTGTTAGTAATTTATGGAGTTATTTCAGTTACTGCTGTAAGCATGGAACATGCCAAGAAATAATCAACTTTAACAGACACACTACTGTTGAACACCCTTCATCCTGCAGCCCGAGGCCATCAGTGGCCAGGGGATCTATTCGTAGCCCTTGGCATTTCCCTCATTCCCTGCTTTTTACAATGAATTTCAGAATCTAAGTGAGGACTCATTTCGCATGTAGGCAAGCCTGAGATGATCATATATCGAAAAGCTGGAAGCCTGAGAAAATCCTAAGGAACTTTCTGCTGAAAGGTTCTTAATTCAGACTTTGATTTCACAGGTCTTTTTCAAATTAAAAAAAAAATCCATTTGTTATCAGTGTAAGAATTAGAAAGCAAAGGAGACATGCTGGCTAATTAAGAGGTTTAAATGAATAAAGATAAACTTTCAAGACGTGAAAGTTGGCTGCACCCTGCAGACCTACATCCCTGTACTTGCCCAGCTTCAAGCCAGAAGAGCCCGGAGTCAGGAACAGAGACATCAATGGTTTAATGGATGGGGAGGGATCGTACATGTCTGCCCTGGAGTGAAACCCCAGGCAGCTCAACAAGACAGCAGTCCTCACTCCCAGGGGGAGGGTGTGGGGAGGGGGAGGTTACCGGTTACAGGAAGAATTATGGTCAGGTTTGCTAACTGGTTACCAGGGAAACCAGCAGAGGGGCACACCCCTCACCACCCCTCTGATAAGCATAGCGGAGAGTTCTGATCTAAGGCTAGAACAATCACAGCTGGGGGCAAGTACTAAGTAGGAAGATCAGTCAGGTGAGCAGGGTAGAGGTGAAGCCAGCACTGGTCCAGCAAGGGATGTACAGAGAGCAAGAGAACAGCCATCCTGCGTGGCCTGATCATACAGTACCCCCTCACCAAATGGAGCTTTCATTCTAAAGGATAAAAGGGCTAATGAGCAAATAAAGAAGTACATACAGAAACGGGTCAAATGATGACAAAGCCAAATCAGGAGATTAGAGAGGGTTGCTGGGGGAGGGGAGGTGGTTATTTTATCAGGGTGGTGGGGGAATGATTCACTATAAAACTGACATACCCTAAACCATGAAAGACATTCCATGTGAACAAAAGGGAGTTGACCTACGGGGCAAGAGAAGACTAAGTGCAAATGCCCTGTGGCAAGATCATGCTTGAGGTGTTTGAGGATATTTGAGAAGGTCAGTGGGGCTAAAGCAAGGTTAAGTGAGACGTGTCAACTAAAATAAATGTGCAGCCTAAAAGTTGAGAGTTATGTTTTATTTGGCAGGAGGACTCAAGCAGTGCTGACAGCCTCTCAGATCACTCTGAGGAACTGCTCCAAAGAGGTAGGGGAGGAGCTAGGATATGTAGGAGCTTTACAATAAAGACCAGGTAGTTGGAACAATAAGAGATTATTTGTTATGTAAAGAAAACCAGGCATCTCAAGTTAAAGAATTTAGTGCTTTTCTATGTATGGGAGGAAGCAAACATTTGGGCTCATTGAATTCATTCCTTTGACAAGCACCTAGCTGTCTAGGGCCAGTATCCTGTCCTTTCTTATTCTGAGTGCCCTCAGGATGCACCATTGTGAGTGGCTGCAGAGGCTGGGCTGCAGGCTTGTCTTCACTGGGGGGTGGGTCAATCGCTGATGACTTGATGGCTTCAGCATTCTTTGTTTACTGATAGGGTTTGCAGTATTTTTCATTCACAGAAGGCAGTGGATGTAGATGGTTTTAGGAAGTAAGCAGAGCGCTTACTAATAATCGGTTGGACGCAAGTCTTCAGGTGAGGACAAAGGTCCAGGCTGAAGGAGTAAATTCTAAATCACCTGCATATAGATCACAATTAAGATTATGAGGTTGGATGAAATTACTAGGGGAAGACAAGAAGTCTGAGGAATGATCCCTAAGGCACTACGACATGTAGGCTTTAAAAAAACGAAAAACAAAAAACCACAGTTACATAATTGAGTTAAAATCTGTGCTAGGCCAGTAAAAAGAAAAGAAAACACAGAAACCTTGGATTTAGCACTGAGGAGGTGCTGTTGTTCTTAACAAGAGGTATTTTGGCCTGGTAGGGGCAGAAATGCCCTAATGATTTGGGTTCTAGAGGGAAAAAGATGAAAGGATTAAGAAAAAGTGAATAATGTAAAATAATCTTGAAATTTTACTGTAAAATAGAACAAAGAAAAGTAATGCAACCAATCCCCCTAAAATCAAGTTCCTCTGCCAAGTTTATGATTAACCTTTCTATCTAAAATGTTATTCCCTTTCTTGTCCAACACCCATTCCCCTTAAGATTGAGAAGTAGCAAAAAAAAAATGGAGTATCGAAATCCAGCAGGACCCTGTGGGGCCCTCCCAGTCCTTGTCATGTTTCTTACTTGTAGGAAGAAGGTTTCAGCCTCCTAGAGCTTCCCTAAGTTCCAAAGGGCAGATTCAAACAGTTACTAATCAGGGGAGTGAGGAAATGCAGAAGTAAAGGAGGAGCAGTCAAGAAACAACAGTGCAGAGATGGGACATGACCTTGGTTCCTCTTCAGGAAGTATACACAACCATCTGATTTGGATCTCTGAGGTCCTTTACAGGAACAAGGTCCCCACCCAGATGGAGGATGGTAACTATAGGCAGTAGCACTGGACCCCAGACTGGCCAGAACCTGATGATTCTTGCTGATGATTGAGATTACTGGACCATCACCCTGTTACCTCACCACAAGCCAATTAGAAGACAGCCACACACCCTGCAGCTGTCTCCCGAAATTTGCCTTTAAAAACTCTCCCCTGAGACCCATCAGGGAGTCTTCTGAGCACAAGCCACCAGTTCTCCTTGCTTGGTTCTTGCGATAAACCTTTCCCTGCTCCAAACTGACATTTGGGTTTGTTTGGCCCCACTGTGCATTGGGCACAAGCACTCGGGTTCAACAACAGTAACTGCCAGACATGCTCAAGGAAAACTTTTATTTTTTTATGGGAGATTCTAAAACACACTTCTATGCTTTGGAGACTGGTCTAGCCAATTTTGAAATGCACAAACAGCGCAAGACAGAGCCGAGGCCAATTACTGAAGTACTGTCTTTGAGAAGGAAATTGGGCATAAAATTCATTTTTGCAGATTTGGGCTTTGAAAGGAGCATGACTTGTGTATACGATGGTTTTCAATGCCATCAGACCCACTACCTCTGTTTATCAAATATTTGGTAACTTGCCCTCTACTATGCAAAAATTATGTTTCTATAAATGATAACATCTTCACATTTTTTCAGTTTTTTCCTTTTATTGGTTTTTTAAAGAATTTTTTTATTGAAATGTAGTTGATTTACAATGTTAGTTTCAGGTGTACAGCAAAGTGACTCAGTTGTACATATACATACCTATATTTTTTTTTCAGACTCTTCTGTTATATATTATTATAAGAAATTGAATATAGTTCCTTGTGCTATATGGTAGGTCCTTGTTATCTGTTTTATATATAGCAACATGTTAATATTTAATTTAAAAAATATCAACATTATATCTTAACTGCAATCAAAATGAGAAGTAAAATAATTTATAACAAAATAACATTTAGTTTAATTTCTAGAACATAATTGCATGGGATACCTGATGAAATAGTTAAATGCACTGACAAGGAGACTATGTTAATATAAAAGCACAAATATGGACTGACACGTGTATTGTATTTAGATCCAATTACCTCAAATATAATGAACTAAGTTGTTCAGTTGACTTATTTTTCAAAAATGGTGAGGGGCTATTGCTAAATTTCTAAAATTAAAATCTCCCCTCAATAATATATGATTAGTGAAATTCACTCCAAATCCAGTGTGCATTAAAAATGGGTAAATTTTTCTTTATGCTTACTTCCTAAGTAGAAATTTGTTCTGAACACAGGCAACTGTAAACAGATTTTTACACACATAAATGCACGGCAGGATATTTAAAAGTTGTACAGCTTATTGGAAAACACTTCTTTGAGAGTGCGACTATCCCATTTGTTGCAGTTTTTATAGGAGTCCTGGTTTCTACCACCTAGAAGCTAGTATTGCCACTCCTCTGAATCATTTTATAAATTACAATAAAGCCAGAAATCTTTAGGAGGTAATGTGATTGATGACAAGAATCACTGATCTATAGTAACAAGAATAAAGGCAGAGGAAGTGAGGAAAGGTGCATGTTGGCTGGCTAAGGTGGAGGTGTGAGGGGAGTTAATTCTATTTCTTAAATGTGAGAATAGAGGAGGATGTCCTGTAGGTTGAGAAAGAGGAAACATCTATGAGTAAGAGAGAGAATAAGTTGAGGAAATATAGTAAGATTTCTGGAAAGAGTTCTGGGCTCAAATATGGCTGATGATTCAAAAATGATGATCAGGCATCATGACTGTAATTTTTTCTTTGCCAAGTCAGCTGTACCAGTTGGATTTATCCAGACTTGGTTTTTTCCCAGGTGATAACTGATGGAGGGGGAGCATTGTAAGTGTTACAGCAACACAGTGGAGTATAAAGTGGTTTAATTCTGTTATATAACCTTAAAGCTGAAATTTTTAAGATGAAGGAGGGAATAATAACTCTAAAGTGACGATATATACCAAGCCCACTAGCATACGTGTCTGATAGAATAAACTGCCGCTACTCTATGAGGTAGCAGCATCCCCAAAGGAGACCTACTTTTAGTTGATGTAAGAAAGTTCAAAAGGAATATTTCAGAAGCTGAGGGCATAGCGGCTTTACTGAGATCAGACTGTAGGGGAAAGCAGAGGAGAGTGACATAAGGGACAATAAGGGAGAATGACAGCAGATACTCTTTCTTCCCCCAGTCCTGAAGGGACAAGAGGAGGGACCCAGAGAATGAGAGAGAAATGCTCGAAGAGACCACTGGACAGAAGCTAAGACCTTTGGTCTAGAAAATGCCAACCCAGAGTGACCCCACAGGGAGGGAGCCTGAGGGATAAATACACCAACCTCACTCTCTCCGATCTTCCATAAGTGATTCCCCTTGGCTGGATCCAATCAGAAGCCAAAGTACAGAAAAAATGTTGATGGAGCCCATGTTGGTCAGCACTCTGGGGCAAGAACTGAGTGGACAAAACTGGAGGGTGAATCTGAAGGGGCGGGAGATGGAGTCAGGTGTGGGATGTCAGCACAGTCCTCTAACTGGATGAGGTCCAGGTTGTGAGGGATGACTCAGGCATCCTAGGATTTTGCATGGCCTTAGTGAAGAGGGCAAAGGTATGATTAAATTAGCCCTAATAGTCTTCTAGGTACGCTGTAATGCGGGACTGTGAATATTGGCGTTGAGGGAGAAGAGAGATAGAAAACTCTTTAAGGAGCATATGGAGCTCTCTGGCCCACTCTTCAATTTGTTATGCTTTGGATAATACTTTACACATTTTAGCTCCGTAAAATTTTTTTGACTAATTTGACAAATTGCATTTAATATCTAACAAAGAACAACTTAATGATGAAACCTATACCTAGGACTTTTTTGTGAGCTAGGCTATGTTCCATGTACATTACATGGATTAATTCTTTGCTATCTTATGCAAAACCCTGTGAAGTATGAATGCTATCATTCCCATTATCTAACTGGAGAAACCCATGCAAAGAGAAATTCCATAGCCTACCATGCTTGCACAAGCAGTTAGTGATAGAGCCAGAACGCAAACCCACCTTACAGTGACTTTAGCAAACCTAGCAAATACATGAGAAAATATAATACAGTCACATTAATTCTCAAATGTGAGGGGCGTACTAGTAAAGGAAAAATTCTGAATTAAAAAATATTTTAAAATGTAATTTCAAAAACTGTATTTTAAAATGAAAGCATTAGTAATCTGAAGCATTAATAGCTTTATTTAATGAGTAGATTCATTACACCTTTTTTACTCTATATATAGAAGGAATAAAGTAAGGTGGTGATGTGTGCAGTGTCCAGAATTGGATTCTTGGCATTGAAGTCCCAACTCTGCCACTGAGGCCTTAGACAAGCTCTCTAAGTTTTCGAACTCTCAACTGTGAAATGGAAAAACTAATATTGTCAAACACTTGGTATTGCTATGGAGGCATAAATGAGAAACGTGATGCTCTTAAGAGACGGGCCCATAGTTACTGCAATACATGCTGAGAAAATGAGTCAGGAGTTCCTATCTTCAAGGACTGAGGGGAAACCCTAATAATAATGTTAAAGAACAAAATTCAACTGAGCAAAAAATAAAGATCTAATTGTCTTCATTCATCAATTCATGAATTGGGTAACAGCCCATGTAGCAAATAGAAAGGAGCTCTGAGAAGCTATATAAAATAGAAGATTTTATAGGCAGAAGGAGGCGGAGCAAGGAACTTATTCTAGCAAAGACTGGACTGTTTCAGGCAAGGTCACCATCCTTTGGGGAAAGGCAGGGGTCAGTCACGGAGATTACCTTACTAGTGCTGACCAGGTCTTTCCAGACTGATTGGTTAAAGATAACATTCCTAGTAGAGGCTGAAACTGAAACTAGGTTAAATATTAAGTCTTTGTTTCCTGATGGGGAGCTTGGCATAAGTGACTCCACTTTGGGCCTCTTGTTTCTTTTCTTTTAATGATAATAATATCATAAGTATACTCACACATTAATAATTATTTGCTAGATCTACCAGTTTGAATATAGAATTGCTGTTCAAGCAAAACAAGATTTTAAAGAATTTGAAGCACCTCATTAATAATTACCTGAATAAGTGGGGTCTGTGTTAACAAAACTATGTAATCAGTTTATCTAATTAAAATTAGAATTATATCCTGATATTTTTTTGAGTAGGTCGGAGTTACAAATCAACGGTCAGAGAAGAGTGTCACTGTGACTTGTGGAGAAGAAAAAGAAAAGATTATTTGAAAAGTGCTTTACACCCATTTACTAAAGTTATATATATATTTCCCAAGTCTAGAGCCTTAGCCAGGAAAAATAAAACAATATTAACAGCAAAATTGCCAGGGCATTGTTAAAATTGAAATTCTAAGAGAGTATTAATTTTATTAAACTACTACTTAATAAAAAAATCACATATGAAATTTTCAGTTTATATATTTATTAAACTCTTTATTGTATGCTTCCAGCTCATTCCTGACATACATAGACCGTTTAACTCAGTAATGTTACTTGGCATTCCATGTGCATGACCAGTCTATTTTCAGTGACTTCTAGATCACGGGGCTCATCCATGTGGGTTGTCTAGCTTCGTCTCTCCAGCGGTAAAGATTGGCAAGGCTTGAGCATCATTGCTCCCTGATGTTTCAAGCACCTGATAGCTTTTTATTTTAATTGTGATTTGAACCTACTTACAAATGTACAAAATGGATAATCAAAAGAACTCAGTGTTCTAGGATGATGTCTTTTGTTCCAGGAGCCTCTCTTATTAACATTTTGCCTTTTGTATTAACATCTGATTTTGCATTGCCATCTCAGTTCCCATTTTTATGTAAATAACGGCTGACCTTTGACACTCTGTGTGTTATTAAAACCGCACACTTGGAAGCACATGTATTTACTAATTAGAACGACTCAGAGGCTTTGTGGAAGCAGTAAAGAACAGCGTTCATGATGGGTGTTTTCCCACTTCTTGGCGTTGCTTAAGTTTTAAAACATTATTCTTTGTTCATCTGGACTCTATCCACTTTTAAAAATAATATTTTAAAAGACAGCAGCAAAGATGCTTGGCAAATAACTTAATGAAATGTTACTCAGTGGAGCTAAAAATTCTGAGAGCTCAATAAATCTGATATAAATTTGAAATCTGACCTTTTGCTACTAAATTTATGTGTGGGAGAACTTAGATATTTTTGCTATTGAATGGAAGGCCTAAATTTCATATTTTCAATTATATCAATAGAAATTAATTTACAAAATAGATCTCATAAAGTCATCCCTTGGAACTTTCCAATTCCAATTAATTTTCAATTGATTTCTGCTTTAAAAAATTTTAATATCTCATCTGTTTTAATTTTGAGGCCCTCACAGAAAAATTATATTAATCTATTTACTTTTGTATTTGGGTAGAAAAAATATTAACACATTGGAATTTCATTAGCATTTATAGACCATGCCTTGCGTCACTGAGGAGAAAAAAAACACATCTTAGGACATCTTCTTATTGATAGTTGTTGGCATGAGCTGCCTTTGAAGTTGATTATGTGGTGGTAGTAATCATTATGAACTTTTTAAGTAGATGCTTTAAACATTCAGTTTTTTCTTTCATCTGATCAAATAAACAACAAATAGGAACAGGTAATTCAGTTCATTATAATCACCCTCACATTTGGACATGTGTGTGTTTTTAAAATATAAAAAATTAATTTTTTTCTGATAAAAATGCAACATAGTCTCATGTTCAAAGAACAGAAAATAGAATTAAAAGATTTTAAGTTAAAGTTACCTACAAACTAACCACCCAAAGATAGTTACTTTTAAGAATCTGTTACATAATTTCCCGGGTTTATTTCTGTATATGGGTATGGGTGTGGGTTACCCTCTGTCCCCTAAAAAAAAAAAAGTGATCAAACTTCCACAATATCTTAGAAGTTGGTTGTTTTAAGTTAACGTTATGTGTTGAATATTTCATACCATTAATAAAGAATTGTTACTGCCCTTAAAATGGTTACCTAGCTTCACACAACGTGAGGTATCATAATTTATTTACCCAAATCCTTCCCAGTTGACATGTTAGTTGATGTTGCTATTTTGATATCGTAAATAATACTGTGAAAAATATCCTCTTACATCTTCGTACTTTTCCAATTATTTTTCTTTGCATAAATCACTAGAGGTGAAATTGCTGGGTCAAAGTGTGTGTACATTTTTAATTTTTATGCATATTGCCTTCCAAAAAGGTCGAACAAATTTCCACACTGGTCAATAGGATATGATAGTGATTATTTTCACATACCCTCACCAATTAAAATGGGTTAAAGTGTCAATCAGGATAAATGGCATCTCTTTATTTAACTTGTCTTTTAATTATTTTTTTATTATTACTGATGATTGCAAGCATATTTATGTATGTACAGTGTAGGTTTACAAGACTTTAAAAAATAATGTTTATCTGCCATACATATGGCAAATTTTTCCCAGTTATTTCCTTCTCAATGTTTTTTTATAGTGATGTGTTGTTACTGTTTGTTGGAGTTTTACATTTTTATGAAATACTAGGTAAATTAACTAAGTTTTGAAGTTCTAATGAGTGTGTTGACCATTACTTCCATAGAGTGAATTTTTTTCTTGTATTTATTACTATAACTTATATTAAAAACTCAAGAGGTCCTTCTGAAAACAATGTAGCCCTGTATTTCCAGACACTACTTTCTAAAGCCAAGAATATGCTCACCTGTCCGGAAGCCAATTGCAGAAAAAATTATGTACTTTAGCTTCTCCATTATCTGCTCCCCAGGGCAGGGAACCTCTTTTACCCTCCAATTGTCCTTTTTCTCATCTTCCCACCATTTCCTAGACTTACATATGGGTACTAATTGGGCGTAGGTAGCTCCAACCCATGTATTTTCACAAATATATTCTGTATTTGTTGGGACAGAGTTGTTTTTTTTTTTTTTTAATATTGTGCCAGTATCTACTGAGAAGTTATTGAGCCTTTGTTTCTGAGAATATTTTATGATATTCTGTCAAAATTTCCTTCCTTAAATAAAAGATAATTGAAGCAACCATAGTATTATTATTATATCTATACCCAAGCTTTTAATGATTTAAACTGAAAAACAGATAAGGCATTTCCTCTTAGATAAGAGAAGAGAGGTAAGTGCTTTATTTTAAATTTATTAATAAAATTTTTTAAGAAAAAAATTCTTACTAAATGTAAACTTTGAAAGGAAGTATGTCGAGAAGTAGGGTAATTTTCCCAGAAAAGAAATTATTGATATCACATGAATAGTGCTGAAGAAAGAGTGAAATGAGACCATGTAGTTCTGATCAACAGTAGTCACGTAATTTAATTAGAATAACATAATTCTTATTTTTATGTTTTCTTTATTATACAGATGAGAAAATAGGCTCTTTCGGTTGAATCAGGCACAGTAAAGCATATATATACAGATCGTCAATCAAGTCTGAGCAGAGAATAAAAACTTTCTTAGATATTCTAAGATTCAAAACACATACCCCGCACGCATTCTTCCTTAGAAGAATATCCTGTAGAGCATGTGCTTCGGGGAATAAAGGAGAACACCAATTAAGAGAAAGACATAAAGTATAAAACAGAGGGCCCAAGAGGAAAAACGGTAAAGGGCCGTCCTAAGATGACAAAGAGCAGCACCTCAGAGAGCAGCCCTGTCGAAGGGAGCAGAAGACGGATTGTAAGGGGGAATAAAGGAACTGAGAGGTTAGCTGATAAGGGTTTACGGATTGAAAAGCACTATGTATCGAAGGGAACATGTGAGAAAAAGTAATGCAAATATATGAACAATTCAACCTCTGAAGAAAATAAAGCAACCACTAACTTCTAGAAAATGCAGGTATATAAGAAAGGAAATTTAGTTGTATAAAGTACACTACTCGGTTCTTCAGTGAACATATTTTTACAGATGATAATAAGGAAAACTCTAATTGGTGGTTTAAATTAAGCGGCTTTATAATTACATGGGAAGACTGAGAAAGGGGGAAAGTCAGGGTATAAGCATGGGTGATCAGAGTTATGATCTCACACATCATAACTGTTAACTAGAGAAATCTACAACTGGCAAGCCAAAAATAGCAGTGGAGCACAATATTTAGGAACTGAAATAGCAGAAGAAACATCTGGAAAGATTGAAAATATTTGCCTATGAGGCGCAGAAATTGCAAAGAAGTAGGTCTGGGCATGACCCTTGCTCTTACAAACATTTCTGTAGTGTCTAATTTTTTAAAAATCTAGGTACATGCTTCATGTTGACAAAAATAATTAATTTAAAATAGTTTTGCAAAAGAAAAGATTTCAAACATTACCTCAATACATAAAATATCATAAGTTTCCTGTTTCTAAAACTTTGAAGTTTATCCCCAGCATTAAGTGGCAGTACCTGTTCTTAGTAAAGGATTGCTCTAGAACCATTTTAATGGTAAATGCAAGTATGTATTTGTAAGAAGACATTCCATGGACATGAATAATTCATTAACACACATATTATTTTTAGGCAGAAAATTAATATTTTCTTGATTTTTTTTTTCTGTCAGCCTTTAAACTCTAATTTCCATTCTGGTAATTTGTTAGTTCACACCCCCACCTCACCTCCCTGCATTATTTTAATCTTAAGGCAGTTTTGAAGATAATGTAATTTTAAGCCTCTAGAGAAACTAGCTATGGAAAACGTGGCATGACTTCAAAAAGATTTTGCACAGCACCCGTATCACCAAACCAGTTTTGTTTTCTTTGGCACCAGCAACTATTACCTTTCCTATTTTGACTGTCTTTTTTTCTTTTTCTTTTTAAACTACATATATCAATGTCAGGGTACTCTCGCTTGCTCTATTAAGCCTTATGATAAGACATCTCAGAATTACAATTGTGTATAATCCTGGGAAGCATATCAACCAAGGAGTTTCTTCAGAAAGAGAAAACAATGTATTTGGACTTTAGCTCCATTACCTCTATTGTTGAAAAACTAAAAGTAAGTCATCTTATTTTCTTTCTATTTGTACTTTGTTTAAATATGTTAATATAAGAAACAACAGTTTTCTCTTGCAAGGTAACATTAAATCACATTTTGCAAAAATTGACAAAACAGGAGAAATTGGTATCATTCTTTGTAAAAAGAAACAAACAAAAGAGACCAGAGTGGCTTTTTGTGTGTGAAATATAATAAAGCTTTGCTGATGACAGATGGAAATCAAAACATTAAAACCTTGAGCTTAATAAAAACAGCTGTATTTCTGACAACTTTTTAAAAGTTTTCTAAACCAGTAATTGAAAAGTAGTGAATATAATTAAAAATCAACTGAAAATGAGTCAGAGTGTTAAAAAAAAAACAGGAGGTTGATCACGTATAAAGGAGGTCATCTTAAATTTCTAATACTGTTACAGTCCGTTCAGCACAGCTAGGGCAGGTGACGGACAATAATGACCTCTTATAGCCCATTACAGTCTTATGATTCTAAGGCAGTTGAGCACAGCTGAGCTGATGCAACAGCTACATATAATGAGCTGCTGACTTTTGTGATTATTGAATTTAATATTTTTCCTATACAAATAAGATTTATTGATTGATGCATCAAAGCATAGCAGTATGACTGCTTTATATTAAACTAAATCACACAATATTCACTGTAGAAAATGGCCAGCAATATTAACTTAAATCTATCATTAATCACACTTAATACTGACTTTTTAATGGAGGTATTGGGAATTGAACCTGGGACCTCATGCATGCTAGGCATGCACTCTACCATTGAGCTAGTACCCTCCCTTCTTCAATACCAACTACGTGATTGTCTGTAGGAATATTTAGGATTACTTTCTTTACAGAAACCAAAGTACAAAATTTCTCCCAATATGAGTCTTGAGCTGAACAATTTTTAAATAGCTGTGACTTCAAGCATCATCTTGTTATTTTAAGCTAATGAAAATTAAATATTTTATTAAAATAACCTACATGTTATTCAAGGCTGTCAAAAATAAATATAGATTCAATTCTGACTTCTGTGTGATTAATCAACTTGCATTTTGATTCTTGATCCACTTCTTTGTTCGAGTTTCTAAACACCAAATATTTACTAAATATTTTGATACATAATGACCTTATCAAAATTATTATAATTACTTTTGGATATAGCCTTTCTGTTCTCTATCCTGATTTGTAGCACTACTCTAGAATCTATTAACCTACTCTAAGTATTTCAAGAGTGTCCTTGCCCTCAAAATCTCCATGTTCTTATCTATTCTGCTGATCACCGCTGTAATTATCTTATTAGAGAACAGATCTGATTATGCCATCATGACGGTAAATTTTATGTGTTGACATGACTGGGCTACAGTGCCCAGATATTTGATTAAAAATTATTCTGGATATTTCTGTAAAGGTGGTTTTGTGTTTTTTGAGGGTTTTTTTTTTTTTTGGATGATATTAACATTTACATCACTGGACTTTGAGTAAAGAAAGTTATCCTCCATAATATAGGTGGGCCTCATCTTGTTAGCTGAAGGACTTAATAAAACATTTGATAGATTAGCATTTGACATTTAAACCATTAAATATTTATGTGTATATATTTAAGAAATATACGTATGAAATATATTTTAACACGATTCTCTGAATTTATTTTGTGCTTCTAACTTCCATGCATTGCTAAAGGAAGACCTGACTCCATTTAGCCCCTCCCCACTCCATCCTAGAAGGTAAAACACAAATCTATGTTTCAAGGCCAAACTGAAATGCTATGTGTTCTAGTTTTAAGATTAAGTCTGTCCAAAAAACTGTGTGCTTGAAACTGTACTTCTGTTTTAAACATGGAGCACCAAGCTTTCCCAAGAAAACCCACAGAAAACATTGAGGGGTTTCACGAATATGTAATTGAATTCAAAACAGAACTCAGAACAGGAAAGCGAGCCATCTGTGAATCAGAGGCAGGTTTAGAAAAAGAAGCAGACAAAAAATGACAGTTCCCGCCGCCCCAGAAAGCCTGACCTTCACTCCCAACAGCCCCACTAGATGCTTTGCTGCTCTTGCTTCTGCCCAGGGGCCAAGGTAACCAGGCCTGGAAGGCTCACAGACACAGTCCCAGAAGAAGATGGGACCACTGTGATGCAGAACATGACCCACAACTTGGAAAAAAAAATGGACCTTAAAAATAAACACAAAAAAATCGACAAAGAGAAAATGCAACTCCAGGAAATGATAAATAGAGAAATCAAAGAATAGCTTCAGAATAGAAATGTGTGGGAGTCTCAGACATAGTGAAGGCTCTTGCACCGATGGGGAAGAAGGCAAGAAGAGACTATGACAAATACATGTTATTTTTAGACCCAGGAAAGGAAAAATACCATTTCTATTGAAAAATACTGCACACACAGCACAAATGAGGAGGCTGGAAGATCAAGCTGAAGAATTATCCTATTGAAGAAAAATAAAATGTTAACTGCAATTAAATTATCCCACTTAAAAATGTTTAAGAAAAAAAAAGCTGAGAGGTGAAAAACAGCTTGAAAAGTTCTGGGATTTATTTAACATGAGATTTAGTAAGAAGAAATAGAGTCGATAGAGAAAAGCAATGGCTGAAAATAACAGCTGTTACTTTGTCAGGATTGAAGAAGAAAAGTAATCTTCAGATTCACTACTTAGAACCATGCTTAGCATTAGGGCTGGAGAGACATAGACGCCAGACTCCATCGAGCATCATCCCTTTAGATGGGGAGGCTGCATGTGAATGGCAGACCTGCACAGAGTATTAATCCTGTATATTGTCATCTACTACAGCCTCCACCTCCAGATTCTCTTCTCACTTTTACTACATGTATGTAAAAATCTACAGTGTGTAAAGTCTACACTCCAGATCCAACCCACTTTCCTTTGCTTATCTCATGATTATCTTTATGGCTAAAAAATTTTATTTATTTTTTTTTGATTTCTCAATAATTGCTTGTAAGCAATCAATAAATAATGAATGAAGGAAAATACCAGACAGGTAGTAAATATAACACTTGGTGAGCCTATTAAAGAAAATAGAAGGCATTTTAGATATAGAATGACTATGTGGGTGAAGAGAAGACTTCAGTGTTCCAACAGTAGAAATCCCATTGGCTCGCCCCACATTCTAAATTATATGTAAAGGTTCTACATTGAACTTATAATGATGTAACTAGATGTAGATGATTATAATAATGTAATTTGTCATGAAATACTGAAAATTGTATCTATTCAGATGTTCCAAAATATACAAATATTTCTGGGATATTATAGAATTAAATGAGTTTAATTGCTTATGCCCTAAGCATTACTCTTTTTCATTTTCTCTGTATTTATTCTATGTTTATGCACAGCAATTTGCTTATCTAAATTTCATTATAGAATGATACAATACGAAGGCCAAAAGAGTCTTTGAAAGGATTCTGACCACCCATTCTTCTACACTTTTCAGGAAGTAGACTCAGGTTATCCTTTTGTTAACTGCCTTGCTTATGTTTTGTGACTAACAGAGGAACCGGCAGTTGGGTAGAACTAGGACTCCTAATACGATAGACTCCAAATTCTTGTACAGCTAAGAGATGGGTGATATAAAACAGATGCATCATTTTCCTCTCTCCCTGTTTATATTTTTTTAAGGCTCTAAGAGTGGGAAAGCAGAGATATTCTTTCAAGGTAATATTCAGATTCTCTACCAATGGAGTAAATACTATATGTGGCCTTCTAACAGTCATGACATGCTATTCTAAGACTAAACATGAATGTAAAAAACCGGAGGGCACTGGAATGCTCTTATATTCTTTCATGCATTCTTTCCCATATTAGGGTGTACTATGTCTATGGCATAGGGTTGTAAACATGAATGGAATAACTCTGCTATCTTTATATCTACAGTGTGAAACAGATTTGGACATATACATGCATGTGAATATGTATATTGGAGTTTCAAAGGGAGATCTCATAGGAATATGACTAAAGTGTTGTAACAAATAGAGTTTGGAATTAGTCAGGTCTTCACAGTGCGTATAATTGATAGAAGATTCGTCAGCTGGAAAAAGAGGGGTAAAAGTGAATGTTGCAATCTAGCCTGAAGAATTTGTATGTAAAAAGTGCAGAGGCAAGAAAGATAATAGGCGTTCCAAAAATTGCAAGTGTTTACTATATCTAGAGAGCAAAATTTGTATGCGATTGTGACCTGATTGGTCTGTGACCAAGTCAGTTTAGACTTGGTCACAGACCAAGTTGATTTTATTTTAGAGACATAGTGAAAACTATATACATAGTCAAGCAAAAGATCATCTAGTGTGTCTTTTAATAAAATCAATATGGTTGTAGTATTGAGACATAGTTTTCCATTATATTTTGTAGAATTTCACATTAGAGTATATTGTGATAATGTGGCAGTGTCTCCGTGTTAAGATCTCATTTCATTTGTGCTCTACACTGCAGTTTGACACAACATTGTAAAATGATTGTAATTCAATAAAAAAAAGTTTAAAAAAAAAACTCATTTCATGAAGGATGGTTGAAGTCACCTAATGTGGAAGGCATGAATTAATTTAAAGCAGTGATTCTCAATCTTTAATATGCATGTGGGTCACCTGGGCATCTTGTTAAATGCAAATCGTGATTCCTTAGGTCTGGGGAAGAGTCAGAGATTCTGCATTTCTCACAAGCTTTAGCAAAAAATACTGATTAGGAATATATTGTTCTTTATACATCCAAGTTTAAAAGTCTAATCCCTGTTTATAATCACTTTTCTCCAATTCTAGAGAGAATTTTTGGTATTTTTTCAGGCTAAGAATGTAGTAAATATCCTGTATATGTTAAAAAAAAAAAAAGCCAAAGCTGAATCCTATAGAATCATATTTAATACTGCTACCAATTTTATATAAATCTCAGAACTTTCAAGTAATTTGTGCCAGAACTTTTTTCAGAGTGATGACCTAGAATTCAAATACATAAATGTGTGCTCCTGAGAGAAATTTTGAGTGGTTTTAGAGTTCAGAATGCTTAGAATATTTTTTTAATCTGTATGCATTTTACTTTCGTACCTGTATTGTATAGTTTTAATGAGAATTTCAGGATAATCTTTCTAAATCCCTAGTGTCTTTCTTACTCTTATCTCTTGAGATGAGCCAGAAGGAACATCTAACTATTGCTATTTACATTGATATGTAAATTCGGTCATACATATTTTATAGAGACATGTAAATGACTCAGCTGAAGCAGATTCACCTGTTTATCCCTTGGATAGATGTGTGTACCCCTCTTAACAGCACAACAATCGCAGACACTTGCTTAGCATAAGCAGCTTATTAAAATGCAGTAAGAAGGAGAATGCCTTTGTGAACAATTTTCTTATAGTATTAATAATCCTGATGGAAAAACAATACAACTCAGATATGGACCTTTTCACCAGTCAACTGTCTAGACTTTTCCAGTGTGAATTAATACAAAGGGCTTAATGGTTTCAGGGAGGTTAATGCCCAATGAAAGGGTTCATATTACTAGAAAAGGCAAAAAGGGAAGTAGAATGAAAGATTTCTCTTTGACTTGAAAAGAAAATCCATGGAAAACAATATAGAATTCTCAGTTGGGAACTACTTGTATGTTGCCAATGAATAATATAATTTTTTAAAAAACTGAAATGAATCTTTCTCTTTTTTATTATAAGACTTTTTCAGATTTATCTCACTGGATTCTGATCAGAAAAGAATTAGAAGAACTAAATAAAAAACTGATTTCTAAGTAAAGTCAGATCTTATTTTCTGTACTGACAGTTAAAGAGTGACAGTGTTCAAAATCTGAGACTATCAAAATAATATGATGACAAGAGTGATCATGGACTTTTCTTTGTATCTTTAAATAATGTTTGCTTAAGAAATGTAGTATTGATGTTTATTTTACATTGGAAATTAGTAACCCTGACCACTAAAATCGAGAGTTTTGTTAGTTATATTTTAATTATAATATCAATTAGTAATATATTTTCCTGTTAGCACATGTATAAACAGTAGAATGAAGGAGCATCAAAAAAAGTTTCAGTCCAGAAGTCTGCTTCTGTTTATAGCAAATTTAGAATAGGTCAGATGGAGTTTTGTTTTGATACCTGTATGTTTACACGGGCATTAAAATCAGGAAATGTCAGACTTGATTTCCTTGTCATCTTCTGTCTCAATGGACTGCCTCCTCTGTGGAACATGTTTGCATCAGAAAAAAATGTGAAAGGCTTTGAAATTAGTAAATGATTACTGGGTATCTTCTCCATGGAATGCTAGGGGTTCTAGGGGACACTTGGGGTGCTCTACAGGGATATGCCTTTCATTGTCTTTACTGGTCTGTTACACAGCTCTCTTTAGGCGGGCATTAACTTGGAAGGCTCATGGTGATGCAAGTTGTTCGTGTTTACAGAGAAGATAATTAATTATGCCTGGTGAAGATGCAATTGATTTCCCCTATCCCAACTCACCAGGGTGGAAGAGATCATTCCAAACATCACATTTTATTTTCTTTTTGATATTGAGCAGTTTTGCATATCTCAGCAAATTTATTTTAGTATGCCCAATCATCGATATACATGTCTATTCCTTGGAATCTTTTTATTCCATAACTAGTTTTAGCATCTTACTGGTTGACATATCAATTACTGAGTAAAAAAATGTCACATGGTTATTTCATATGCATGTGTGAGTCATGGTTTTACCTTGACTACTTGTTGCTATGATAGAACATCTTTTATCCTTACATATATGTTATTGCCCAAATGTTTAGAGTGTGGAGGTCTGGATGAGAATATACTATACATTATTTCCTCCTTGTGTATTTTTGAGTTCCCATGAGAATTTCATTCAAGTGAAGTAAATTAAGAAAATCATTGAATTGTTAGGTAGAATATTTCTTCAACAAGATATATAGGACAGTCAATTTGGCAAATTGCAACAATCTCACTTTTCCACACTACCCATCAAATGCTACATCTGTTCTGTTTTTGTTCAGAAAATTCTATGTCAATCTTTGCTTTTTAATTATATGCCAGCATTTTGACATTTATCATGGCACATAATTATTCGTTTATTCTGTGTGATAAATAGCCCCCTCCAATTTTAAAATATGCTATATGCTTTTCTAGTTTTCTTTTCAATTAACAGGAATCATAATATGCTTCATTTATATAAAGTATTAAGAAGATTTAATATATGACTCAGGAAGAATCACAAACAAAGAATCAGAATCACAAACCAGCTGCAGAGCTTTGTCAGAACTGGTTACGTTTTTAATGCTGATGTCACGATGCAATAGAGAGGGATAAACTTATAGACTGGACTAGAAGGAGGCTAACTTTCATGCAAAGACCTTGAGAAAGTAAAAAGGAATGGGGTCTAGAGCATGGGGAGGGGTTGGATTTGGATAGGAACCTGAATACCGTATTTAATGACCCAAATGGAAAAAAGACAATATAGATTGGTAAATATGATAGTTAGTCCTTAAATAATTGCATCTATTTCTCTCTGCAGTATGAGGTAAGATCATCAGATTAACCTGAGTCTCCATTATTTTGGTTTTAGAAATGAGATGTTACAAGCAAAGGGAACAATGCAGACAGGTAGAAATACAGACCAACTTTTTCAGGAAACTAACAGCAGTCTAGTGTGACTAAATAGCTAAAAATGTATATTAGGAATGTGAAAAGGGAGCAAATAATGATATCCCTAGAGTCAAATGACTAAGATCTTAAATGATGTTTCTTGATTAGGAACTTATTTGTAGGGAGTGAAGGATTGTTAAACTTTTGAATTAGCTCAATGACATCATGTTTAAAAATGTTTAAAGCAACAGTCATCTTTTATTTTATATATGGGGAAAGTGAAAAAAATGCTAAAAACTAAGCTAAATAAACAAGAATGTGCAAGGCTATTTATAGAGAGTTATAAAGTTGTTTTTGCTTTTCTTTTACAAAGTCTTCTTTATTTATCACTTGCAGGCTTCTCTGAGTCATAGCTTAAAAAAATCACGAGTCAGGATTCGTGGTTTACTCTCAAGGATTGATTTGCTGTATTGATGTGTAACAAACAAACAACAAAATGTTTCTCTGTAAATGTATAGGTAATTCACTGGAGTTATTTTATTAAAGCACTTATGAAATGCCTTCTTATATATGCCAATTCAAGTGTTCTAAGACCAGTTCTTTGAAATGATTTTTGAAGTGTCTGCTCTTTCACATCCCTGAAGTCACTTTTTACTGGCCTTGGTGATAGCCTCGTAAAAGCCCACAGTTGTGAGAGGATGTGACTGTCGGCCTTGCTCACATACAGAAACTTGAAGACATTAAAATTGAATTTATAAATTAATCAGGTTTATTAGAAAAGCATGTTTATAACCAGCTTAAACATTTAAGATTTAGGCTTCAGTAAGAAGTGGTATTTACATTATTAACTTCTTATAAGAGATTTTTCTAGTACATTTTTGATCTCTCAAGATATATTAGGGAAAAAAAGTCATGTTAAAGATAAATAGGAATAAGAATTGAACTCTATATTTTTGTAAGGATTTGAAGTAAAAAAATACTATAGGGAAGATACATACAGTCAACAAAACTAAATGCCAGTTGATTTATCTTATCCATCAACAAGAATAATACCAAGAACAAAGTTTAAGAGATGGTGCCAGCAATTTCTTAGCTTATTGCTGGAAGATGACAAAGGAAGGGAAGGGTGGGGTTTAGTGGCCACCTGCTGCAGGAGGTTGGGGCACCTATTCACCAGGTCTTGCCCTCTATTCCTTGAGGGGGGGGTACATGGAAGAATTAACTCTTCTTTCTATTATTAGAAATGTTTTTTCCCTAATTCCCTTCTTCTTTCATGTAAAGTTAACAATGTGAATGGAGCAACTAGTCTTTTTTCCTTTAAGTGTATGCATTGTTAGATTTCTACTTCCCTAAATACTGACTAGCCTTAGTCTTTTGTATCTTTTACATCTATTTGAAAAGCCTTTTCTTGCTTCAAAATCAGTATTACATTTTAGAAGAATTTTTTCAAAGTATATCTTTTTACAATACCATTTAACAAAAATGACTATGCTATAGAGACAAAAACCAAAGAAAAACAAGAAGGAAAACAGAAGAGACACTCGGAGGATGAAAAACGAGTAGTGGAAATCACTAAGCCACTCACCTATCCTTCAAAGTTGATGTGGCAGCCGGAGAAGTTGCAACACAGGCTGACTCACTTCGCTGAAAAGAGAACGCATCTACCCGTTATCAAGGACAGAACTTTAATTTCCTTAGTTTCAATAATTCACCATTGTGAAAACTAAATATATTCCTTAGTATTACATTAAAAAATAATGAAGAAAAATGAGTATAGTTTTAAAAGCTTTTTTAATCTGGTTTCCATGCTTATTCCATTACTGCGTTCCAGTAAGTAGGCTTGAATATCTCATCTTCTATGACTATTTTTTTAATATAGAAACAGAAAAATAGATTTTATTAGATCATCCTCCAGAGAATGTTGCTTTTGATTGAGTTTTCTCTTTTTGGTATTGCTAGACAAAAGGATGATAGCAGTTAGAGGAATGTGGGCTAATCTAACTAAAATATATATATATTTTTTTAATTATATCATTTCTTTATGTTTTACTTTTATCTATGATAGAAAATCTTAGCATAATAGCCAAAGTGCCAAAGCATTGGTACTTTGTGTCAACTGACTATATCATTCCTGAGTTGAACTATAAGTTTGATTGAAAAGCCCAATTTTTAAAACATACAAGATGACATTAGGCCATATTATCCAGAAACTGCCAGAAATCATATCATCTGTTTCTGAATATCTTATTAAATTGTTATATGAAGTTGTACAATGTTAAGAAATAACGTATTTTTGTCTTGCTCTACTAATTCTGAAAAGAAATCTGAGGGTACTGGGAAGACTATAGAAAGAAGATTATTGGCCCAAATGCATGCACTGTCTTACTGGGGCCCCTGAAAACCCCGCATAACTACTCTATCAAATAGGAACAGACCACAAGATCAACATAGTTAATTCATCAAAGAAAAAATTTGGGAAGTGTGCTCTTTGTTATTAAAAACAAACAAAAGCAAGAGTTATAGCAAGAAACTGAGATGAGTAAAACTATAGGACTGATATCTACTTCTGTAGAATGTTTTGGGGAGATTGGAACAGGGAGACAAATGAAAAAAGTTCCTGTAGTATCATTTTACCTTAAATTCACAATCAGACACAACTGGTTACTGCTACCTATGTGTTATTTGTAAATATGAATTGCAAAATAGGTATGCTTCCTCTGAATGACAGTTTTTACATCCTATTTGTGGACATTTAAATAATCTACTAGTTCCCAGATAAGTAAAAAATTAACTTCTTGAAGGAAGAATAATTAAGGAATGTGAAATAGTAGTGATGGTAAAATAAAAATTATAGCAATTTAAATTGATCCTACACACTGTACTACCTAATATCAATTGTGACAGTCTTCATATTGGCATTGAGTTTCAGGGCTGGGGAGCTCAATAAATTTGGGCCAGAAACTAGGTTAGTTATCTAAGATATAGCAGAGTGCAAGTCCAAGATACAACGTTGTGCTGTTAAGAAACAACTAAGAGTGTCATCTGAGATGATAATTCTGTTCTCAGGGAATTAGAATCTATTGGAACAGAAAACTATTAACCTAATAAGATCATAGTAATAAATGTATACTTTTAACCTTAGAACAGTAATCAAATGTAATTCTTTAGAAATTGTAGTATGCACACAAATCTCCATGAAACTTATTAACACATAAATTCTGTCAGTAAGGCCTAAGTAAGGCACCAAATTCTTCATTTTTATCCAGGTCTTTGATAGTGCTGATGCTGGCAGTCCATTGACCACATTTTCAAAGTTCTCCAGAGAAACAAAACTAATAGAATAGATAGATAGATAGATTAGAATTTATGGAAATGGTTCATGCAGTTGTAGGGGCTGTCAAGTCTGAAATTAATAGGGTAGGCTGAAAACTCCAGCAGGAGTTAATGTTGCAATCTGGAGTCCAAAGGCAGTTTGGAGGCAGAATTTCTTCCTCTGTGGGGGACCTCGATCTTTCTTTTATGGCTTTCAACTGACTGAATGAGACCCACTCACACTATGGAGGGTTATTGACTAGACACAAAGTCTATTGATTTAAATATTAGTCACATCAAAAAAAAAACAAAACCTTCACAGCAGCATCTACATTTGTGCTTGACCAAACGAATGGGTGCCATGGCTTGACCAAGTAGACACATGAAACTGACCTTCCCAAATATCAAGATTTTAAAGCAGAGATGGGCAAACCTATGGTCTCTGGGCCAAATCTGGCCAGCCTCTTGTCTCTTTCTATATCTCCCACAAGTTAAGCACAATTTTTACATTTTAAAAGTGGCTGTGAAACCCAAAGAAGAATAGTATTTCATGTCACTTGAAATAATGTGAAGTTCAAATGTTGGTGTTACTAAATAAAGTTACATTGGAACACAGCCAAATGCATTCATTTACATATTGTGGACACAGTAGAGCAGTTGTGACAGAGATGGTATGATCCACAAAGCACAAAGGGTATCTCATCCTTTACAGAAAAAAATTGGTAGACTCCTGCTTTAAAGGAAAGAATATGGTTTTATGTGAGTAGCTTAGAGATGAGAATACAGAGGTGAGGAGAGATGATAATGGAGAGCAGTGTCTCTCAAGCTGTAGTGTGCATCAGGATAATTTGGATCACTTGTTAAAATACAGATTTCTGCCTTCCACTCTGAGTTTACAACTCAGCACGTCTGGGGTGGGACACCAGAATTTGTTTATCTAACAAGTTCCAAGTTGATGCCGATGCTGCAGTTCTGGAGAGCATACTTTGAGATCACAAAGATCTAGAATTGATTTGAGTAATGTCAACAATTCTTAACTGGATAGAAAAGAATGATCCTGTAAAGGAGTCAGGAAATAACTGAAAGAAGTAGGAGAAAAACCAGCATCACGTGAAAGACACACTTTCAAAAGAGAGGGAATATTCCAAGGTGTTACTAGTGTTAAACAATCATAAACTGGTGATTAAAAATATGATAGCCTTTGGATTTAAGGAAAGGAAGTCTCCATTTATCTCTTTTAGTGAGGCCTGTCCTTGGTATATCATAAGGATTCAATGTCTCTATGTCTAATTACTTGAAGTTGAATGCAAGAAAGATGAAGTTAATAAGTGATACATGCAAAATAAAGATTTTTTTCCATTAGGTTACTTGGTTATATTTGAGATGGATATATATTATCTCATTACATGACAAAATAAACGTATACTATTATAAGAGGTGAAACAACTTATTTGTTAGAGTTACTATTGCACATAGCAAGAGCTTTGTAAAATTGAGCCAAAATAAACATAACTTATGTTAAATCTGACCCAAACTTTCGCTGTTTCCTACCATTAGTGTATGGTATTTTAATTATCTTTGAAAATAAATAAATAAATAAGCAATAAAAAAAGAAATAAAAAATTAAAAGACAGAGCTGTATTTAAAGCTTAAATAAAAGTGATGTGCTTCTGAGATCCTCATAAATGCATTACTCCCAAGAACATGCCTTACTGAGTTGTTTGCTTTTCTTTTCTAATGGTGTGTTTGAATGAAAAAAAATATATAAATATTTCAACAATCCAAGAGAAAAGATAGCCTTCCCTTTTGCATCTTGATTCTTTTGTTTTTTAGCCATGTAAAATAAACATCCCATTATAGAAATAAATGGTCAACTTCCCTTTGTGAATACATTTTAGTTATAAAATATGAAAGAGACAAGCAGTCTTTACTGAAAAATAAAATCATCATAATTTTACTGGAATATTTTACCAAGTTTTCCCTCTTTCATCATTATCTCAAAGTGACAAAATTCCCTAAATCACAACCAAAACTTTATGCCTCAAATACACTAGAAGTCATATCCAAAAGTACATCTTATAATGCATTTTTATTTTCCTTCTACTTGAAAGTTTTCCATGAGTTTAGAGATTGAAGGGCCAGACAAACATGCAAGTCCACTGGTAAGGCATGACAGTGAAGAAGTCCACTGAAGTGAAAGACCCTGAAGAATTTTCATTTTCTTATTTTTTAATATATTTTTTTTCTTCTATGTGGTTGTTTGAACAGATAGCTGTGTGTACCAAGAATTATTAAATTCTTACAAACTATGCCTGGAGTCTATTGGAATTTTTTGCTATTTTGTCAATTTTAAAACAAAATTGGGCTCTGAATCATTGAAGATAAGGCAATGGACTAAATTTTACTCTTCAAATTTTTAATGAGTTTTCCATCTTCCAATTTAATCACCTTAAAGGTCTTAAAAATGAGAATAATATTAACTTCTTAGGTATGAATGTAATTACGGCCTATGAGTAATAGACCAACAGACTGAACTTTGCCATTTGGGGAAGTTTTCTTTTTCCTTTTCTTTCTTTTTTTACCATCAAGATAATATATTGAATTGAGTAATTATTTCATAATAACTTTATAGCAGTTGTGAAGATTTTGAAGAAATATTTATTCCATGTGATATAATTAAAATGCCCAAAATTGTTTTCTTAAAAAAAAAGGAAAATAAATGGGAAGATACCAGAGACAGCAGCTGTAAGTGTGACACTCACTCCTGCGCCAGCTATTTTGTATAGTTATTTGGTCCTTTTCAGAAGCTGAACCAAGTAAAGGGAAAGGTTATAGGAAGAGAAAACAAGTCTCCATCTAAACAGACAAAATAAGCTGTGGGAAAAAAAAAATAAACTAAGAGCAAGCAGGATTGGGTTTCATAAGGAGTGAGTAAAAAGATTGGTTTGGGAACCAGACCAAAGAGATCCAAATACTGGCTCCACCACTATGTGATTTGGGGCAAGTTGTTCAAGTTCTCTGTGCTTTTCTTCATACACGAAAAGTAACTGATTCAAAAGGTTGTCATGAATTCTAACATGAGGGCTTAATATAAGCACCTAATAATCACCACAATATATTTTATTTTTACTATTACTCTCTAAGGATTTAAAAAGCAGAATTAATGATAGAAAATGACTATCATACGTCCAGCTTAAGCATCTCTTACTTTGGATCGGTAACGTTAAAATTTACAATAATAATGGTATTTCCTTAGAAAGCTTTATAATTAGAATATCAACATTTAAGACTGTCTGGAAGAAACCTCTCCAAACACCCCTACTTAAACTAATTTCTGTTTCCAGTTGAAACAAAAAAAGTATAAATACATGTCATTACAAGCTATAGTAACCAACTATAGTGTAAATGTCCAAAGTCCTATAAAATGTACTCAGTTTTACTCACAAAAGATGAGCTTCATGTGCTACAAGGAAGAGAGAATGCATTTGTCATCAAGCCATGCAGACAACTCTCCTAGCGCTTAGTTCTTTGTCTTTCCTCTGCTCTTTGCAGCTCATCCTAGTTTAATTTCTCTGACTTGCATTTCTTGTTATTTATCACCCAACATCTGGATTTCTTCCCTGTGTAACAGGCAGAGACTAGAACTGTCTATGTTGCAAACATAATTATGAGGAAGCTCTTCATTATAGCAACATTTCCATTTCAGATTCCTTTTATAACATTTGTTATATTATCATCTCTGTGTGTGGGGAGAGGTAGATATAACGAATTCACAAGTTTTTCTTTTCACAAGTTTAGGCCCTTGGTATGGTATGGCAATATAGAATTGACTAGAATCATATTTTTTTCTAATGTAAAACTTAGATTACTTTTATTTTTTTAAATATGTAGGAATCATTGAAAAAGTTATTCACATTTTACTACAAATAACATTTCTTTCCAAAAATATTTCTTTATAAAAGCACAGAATGATGAAAAACACTATGCTCTTTGGTTTGTATTATTAAGGTCAAGTAGCTTATCAGTAAAGGAATAGTTCTAGTCTAGCAAAGTCAGGTTTGACAAACTTCATATAAGCAATTATTCTCCACTGACTTTTACTCTAAAAGCCAAAGGATATTTTATTATTAAAAAGTGTTTCCTAGATGAAATACACTTACAGGGCAGCAAATTTTCCAAAATAATATAAAAAAGACAATAACTTTCAAATAATAAAACAATTTCAAGGCAAAGGCAATAACTGTCTGATAAAATATTAACCATGTAATACTGAACACATTCAAACTATTAACAGCTTTGAACTATTATAAAAAATGATCAGATAAAACAATATATATATATAGTATGGTACACAAACTTTCGTTTTTGCTCCATGCATGATAGTTTTAATATGTAAGCAACTGCAATTTGAACAATGCTTTTTTTCCCCAGTTTTACAAAATACTGTTTTAAAATTAGCCAGAGTATTTTTATGGTTACTTGTTTTTAACAACACAAATAAAAAACACCAAACATGAGACAATTTAATATTACCTTTTCCAGTTAACATTACATGCTAATAATTACGTACAGGAGAGAAAGGAGACAAGAGAGGGAGGGGGAGTGAGAAAGAGACAGAGGATGCAGAGCAGAGAGGCGAAGGGAAGAGAATGGAAAGAAGCTACAAACAGCTAACGCTACAGAGAAAAAGAACATGAAGAAATGATGTGAATATTAAGCATCCTGTTGCAAACCCAGGGAGCTACAGAATAAATGATTAAAAGGTGTTGCTTTATTTGACTATGCACTGATTGCCCAGGTAGCAGATTTTGCTGGATTTTAGTCAGATCTGGAGGAGCATTATAGAGTTAGGGACATGATTATTCTGGTAGAGGGAGGCCAGAAAAACAAAGCTGTTTCAGATCTTTATATTCTATAAATATCTTTTCTCTCTCTTTTCTCCACCCCCCCCCCCCAATTCTCTTTCTTCCTATAATGGGCATGTAACTGCATTCTTAACTTCTGACTGAATTTCTGGAAACCGTTGATTCTAATAGAAAAGTCTGTTTCGTTTGCTCACAGACATGAATATCCAAAACAACACAGATCAATTTTTATCACTGCGCTAATCATGTACTTGAAGTATTGAGTAATGGAAAGAGCATTTATCTCAGTACATCAGTGGATGATGATGAAACAGATTTTAGCCTTGTGTCCATTATCATTTTTGTTGCAATAAAAGCATTTAAAAGTATGTTGATAGCATTTATCAGATCAGATTAATTCAAAATTCCTTACACCTCCCACGTTATTCAGTTTTTTCTTAGTTCTAGGTTGGACTTGCAAATAATTTCATCACCATTATTCTAACAGTTTATGGGAAATAATTTTCCCCAACCAAGTTTATTTCTCCAGAATCATTTATTTTCCTCAGACAAAATAAATGTTCTAAAGGAGACTTCTATGTAGTTAAACTACACTGACTTATTTCCCTGGGTTTACCCTAATGATGACACTCACCTCTTAAAATGGTTGAGTCCCAGAGCCATTTTTATAGAGCAGCTGGGTTTTCCTTTGGCACAGCAACTGAGATGCAATGTTAAGATCGAATATCATTTGGGGCCCTCTGGACATTACGATTCAGTCATATTGGTGGATAAATAAGTACAGGATTACAGTAAAGTCTGGCAAATGTAGTAAATACTGTCATTCCTCTTACCTAATTGCCTCCTCATACATTAATAAAGATTTGGTGTCTCATTTTTGTGTGTTATTCAACACCATCTAAATCATCTTTCTCCTTCCCAAATGATGTCTTATTAATCAAGTTGTTCTCTCATTGAACACTTGTGAGTCAGGTATTTACCTAGATATTGAGATAATAGCAATAAGCAAAGCAGATACAATCTTTGTTTGTTTGGGACTTTACATCCTAGTAGTTGAAACAGACAATAGACACACAAAAAAACCACATACATGAATTCAAGTAGTAATGAACTCTGTGTTGGTAAATAAAGTAGGGTAATACTATAGTCATGTGGAGAGAGGGGAGAAGATGTTTGAGCAGAAACCTGATGAAGGAGAACTATGGAATATCTGTGGGGAAAAGTAGTCCAAGAAGAGGGAATAGAGAGCAGTGAGGGGAACTTGGCACCCTTGAGCTACTGCAGGAGGACCAGGCTGATATGACGAGAATCATGTGAAGGAGATAAAAAACGAAACACACACACAAAGGTAGGAGATAGAATCAGAGAACTAGGACATACTCTAATTAGAGTTCTGTCAGACATATTTAAAAGTGGATTTTGGAACAGGAAGCTAGAGTTTGAACAGTAGGCTAACGGGATGCAATTTAACCTTGTAAAAAACAGTTCAGATCACTTTATGAAGAATTTACTTAGGGGAGTAAGAATAGAAGCAAGAAGGTCAGTTAGGTGGTATCTTGTGCAATAGAAATGGACGTGATGAGAAATGGTCAAATTTGGAATATATTTTGGATGTGGAGCAAGAAGAGAGAAGCAGGCTTTGGTGCACAAAGGTTCAAAGTTCTGTTTTAGAATTTAGAACTTAGTCAAAATTATGATGCTTTTTTAGTCATCTAAATAGAGCTGTCAGGAAGACAGTTGAATATATCTGTAACTGAAAGAGTGTAGGCAAATGCTTTGGAGCTGGTGGCATAGGTGATGCAGAAATTATTTACAGTTAGGAAACTGGGTGTGGATTGAGTTTAGATTGGGCATGGATAAAAAGTACAAAAGGAACCCTGGATACTTTAAGAACTATGAGTCTGTTCTGGAGGCTAAGGGAACAAGTGTTTCAGGAAAAAGATTTTAATATTTCAGAAGTTGAGTAAGAGGACGACTAAAAGTGACTATTGCATTTGTCAATATGGACGTCAATACTATTCATGAACTTGACAGAATAAACATGATTGGAGTGGGTGAAGGAAAGCTTGTCAATTGGTAAAATGCAACACTTATTGTAGAAAATCATTGTAAAAATTTTTGCTACGTAATGAAGAATAAGAATTGGAGCAGTAACTGGAGAGAGCTGAAAGATCGAAGGTCATTTATGGAGAATGTTACTGTATGTTTGTATCCTTATGAAAATGACATAATAGAGTGATAGCATTGTTGTAGAGACAGGAGTTTATCTTTGGGGAAAAAGATCCTTAACTGGGTGAGGGAATGAGAGTGAATCAACTGGACGAAGGCAATAAGATTGCGAGGCAATTCTATGAACCCACTTGAACTTTGTGATACTAAATATGAAGTGATTCCATTGACAGTGGCCCAATTTTCCTCACTCAGTTTCTACAGGCAATTAGAAGACACAGAGTAAAATTAAATGGGTTGCAGTTTTGCCAAATGGGTAAGATAGAGGGAGTTGGGGCAAATAATTTCAGGGTGTTTATAAGTGTGATTATATGATTATAGTGATGGATTATTGCATCTAAGTTGGAAGAGAAAATTTTGAGATGTTAATTGGAATTGAAAATGGGACCGTTAAAGAATGATGAATTAAAAATTTCTAATGATGACAGTGGGTAGGGAGACTGAGCTGGAAATAATAGAGACGGTGGCCAGAGAAGAGACTGATCTGATAACAGGTTGGTGGATATACCATTATACATGGTAGAAGTCGTGATATTAGTCTGGGAGTTGGTGGGAGAGGTAAGTTAGAGGTAAAGTCATTGACAATGATGAAAATTTTAAAAATTAGGGGAATCGTTTGCTTGGGACAGTCTGGTACCTCAGGAGGGCAGGCTGAACTCTAGTCTGTTCTGCCTCCAACTCTGGGCTCTGGACAGAGGCTGATCTCAATCTGAGAAAAAGACTCCTTTTTAAATTTATGTGCCCAAAGGGAGTGCCTCTGTTGAAATTCATACACACAAAAAAGCCTTTTAAAATAACTTGAACAAAAGTACTCTGTGTTACTGGGCCCTGGTTTGAAATCACCAAAGGTATAGTAAGCAGTAAGGTCTTAAAATTGTCAAGGAATAAGAAGAACTGATAGGAAGCCTTGCACATGACCACAACCAAACGGGAGTGGACAGTGTGCTCTGTTGGCATCGGCTTCAGACAGATTGGGATTTTAGCTTAAAGAGGAGAGAAAAGAAGTGGTCTGGAAGAGCTGTAAGATGCAAGGAAGACATCTCTCTGCCTACAGGCCCTGCAGGTGTAAAATCATCTACCATATGATAGGGCTGCCAGGAAAGCCATGTCTTGAGGTGAGAGCAGATTTCAATTAGATCAAGAAGACAAAGATTTGTTTCAGAGAACAGTTTGTACTGTGGCTTTACCATTAACGTGTGTCATTTCCTAGTAACTTAAATTCTTTGTGCCTCAGTTTTTCACCTGTAATATAAGAATGATATAAATTGTCAGATTGCTGTGAGGGTTTAAAAAGAGAATATGCACAAAGCACATAAAAGGTTTCCCAACACACAGCACACACTTAGACAGGGCTTGTTGTTATTCTTTAGTAAACAGTTCTGAGACCGTTGTTGTTGGTATGTGTACGTGAGAGAGATGACGGCGTTGTGATGTGTGGGAGGGCGTGGGTACTGACAGTCTCACCGTGAGAACACTCAGCTGGGAAGGTTCCTTCCTGGGTGGGATATTGATCGTTATTCTGCCCTTCGCTTGTAAAATGCCTCCTGTTTTATGAATGCATGGTTCAAATATAATAGTCATGATCCACCAAGCTTTTTCAACCTACTCTGCGATTTTTGAAGAAATTTTGCAGATTTTTTTTACCCCATCTCATTTTCTTCTTACTCAAGCTTGTTTATCATCCAGATATTAATAGTGTATCATGGTGGCCCAGCCAAAACCTGACTTCTTAATTCTTTTGTCTTTCATCCTTGAAATTATCCACTTTCAAAATCACAAAATCAAACATGTCCACTTATAATAATATTTATGCAGGTGGCTTGAGGGCACAGATGGAGATTAGAGGGGAAGTTACCCCACATCACTACCATATCACTACCACTTGGGAATAAAGTCTGGGAGACTGGGAAGTACAGCAGATTATTTTAACTCCCTGACCGATCTCTTATTTCAGCCACATGTGTTGGACAATTCCAACTGATTCTGATGGTCTCCCATCTCAAGGATTTAGCATATTTCTCTTCACTTTTCTGCAATGAGGGGCTAGTAGCTGTTCAACAAGCATTTGGCACTACATGGGGCAGGAATCAAGCCCTGATTTGTAGCATTTGCTCATTTCCCTGGTGTAAATATTCCCACCATGGACAGTTTCAAGCTACAGCCTGATGTACCGAATGCATTTCTGGGAAGAGAGATGCAGTAGCACTCCATTATATTAGTATTCCACCGTACAGATAAAAGACAAATAATCACAAGAGTGTTGGTAATAGAAAATAATTAGGACAAAATGGATTTTGAGTATTAATTACCTTCATTTTCCATATAATTTAATTATAAATTTATGGAATTTAATTTTTAATGATGGCTGAGTTTCCTGGAAGATTTCTGTCACAGGGCTATCAGAAGGCCATGGCCTTCTTCAGAGTCGTAATGGACTGCCCCACGTGCACACCCGTGCAGTGACACCCCCAGGGGCGAGCCTCAATGAATATGGACTCGACTCACTAAAGAGGTGCCCCAACATCCCATGCCTCATCCCCAGGCAATTTTTCACACTTCTCGGTGATTGCAGCTGAAACCTCAGTAATGCACCCACCTTGACGTTTGTCTTCTTTTCCTGTCTCACTTTCCTGGCTCATCCGCCTTTGATTTCTAGGAATCTTATAAATAAGTGAGCTGCAACCATGACTTTGACCCAAGCTATGTTTTGGAGAAAACCAAAAAAACGAAGAAGCTAAAACCGGAGATGTTCTTAGTCAGCAACCATTCAGAATGAGCTTTGGGAACTAGGTCACTGCCGTAAAATACAGTTGTCTGAAAGCTGAACTGCTTCTCTGTCTTATCTATAAGGATGCCTGGAAGTCTGATACTGACTCTAGGCCAAGATAAGGAGGAGATGGGCTAGCTAGTCATTGATAGTGACCTATTTAATGTTAGAAACTCCCCAGCAGACAAAGACACCTTTTTTATGTTATTTAGGGACATGTAGATGGACAGCTCATACCTGGTGAAGCCGGTTAGCAGCTAGCTTGAATATATGTCCAGTGGGGCAAAAAAGACCCTACTGGAAACATTTGCCCTAGCTCTCCTGAAGCCAAGTCTCCTCAAATATGTCTTGGCAATCCAGAGTTAAAGAGCACTCTGTGTGATTGAAAAGGACTTTGGAGAGCTGTGCCTGGAAGTTTCTTGGGTCCCATATACTTACCTGCATTTTATTTCTACTGGTCTGTTCACAATCTGTCAGCTTCATTAAAGCCTTTTGTTTAGTGAGTCATTACAGTTATCTGACCCAAGTTATTATGGCAGTCTCCAGTCATTGGAACATGACACGGATCCCTTTGCTGGTGGTACATGGCGTGCTGCATCATCACAATTACTCAGATTCTCCTCTGAGCTGATTTAAGGTAAGGTACAGACAAAATGGCAACACTGGACTACGCAGGCGTTCTGGCATCTGATTGGTGTGATGCACTACTGGGCAGTGATAGAGACTGATGACGGGTGACTTCATGACTTAACAGAGCTTCCTGGTGTTATCAGTTCTGTTAACTCATAAAGCCCAGTGGGTATAGCAGCAATCCATCATGCAACAGTAAAAGTACATTTTGGATCAAGTACCAGCATATCCAGTGGACCTTCATCAGTTTCATGAAGTGGTGGCATGGCCCCCCATGTTTATCCATGTGGTAGAATGAATGATATCTCTATCTCAGCTCACACTTATGATTCAAAGGGGTATGATTCCCATGACCAACTGGGGACTGAGGGAGACTAGGGGGTCTGTTTCACAAATTGTGTCACTGGTTGTGTTAGTGTTAGCTAAAACTGGAGCATTGCTGCTTCCACTATAGGTGCACTATACTACTAACGCACTGTGAGAGGTGCACTTGCCCGTAACCTTGGAAAAATGGAGAAAGCACCTGGAACCAATATACACAGGGTCTGGATAGTGGTGAAAGCTTGGTAGATCAGCTTAAGGGTGTGGACAGGCAAATTGGAGAGTTAGAGCCAGGGACATCTATAGAAGTGACATGCCGATTTTTTGGCTATATGAGAATGAGCACATGGTAAGAGAATTTTTGTATTTCACACTAATACCCACCACAGAGCATCCAATGCAGAAAAGACGCACAAAAGCCAGGTGTGCATGATGACCTACCAGGTAGAGGTCAGCTAACACTCTCTGGGGCTTCTCCAGTGCTTGTGCCGCGAGTTTATGAGCGGGGTAGTCATGGTGATGGGGATTTCAGTTACGCAGGGCCCAGCAGCATTGCCCCCTTTACAAGGCCAGTTGAGCCGCTGCTTTTCTGGCAGTTAGTGCTTGATGTCAGACTGACCACTTGATACCAAATTCATCCCTTCAGACACCTTTTCCGCTTTGACACCTATGTCAGATATGGGTTCACCTACCCTGATTATGGTGTCTCTGCCAGAACCATTAAGGGAGTGTCAATAGTACGTACGCCTGACTTACTGACATTGAATGCCACGTCACAGAATCTCAAGCCAAGGATGCATTTTGTAGTGAAGAATTTGTGACTGTGAGGGGACAGCCACAGACCCACTGATCCCACCATATGCTCATCACACTGAAGTAGTCAGTCAAATAGAACCTTGGAATGCCCTCATCTAAGGCAACAGTTGGGAAATGAAATGCTGCAAAGTTATGGTGCTGTCTTCTATTTGGTGCTGCAGTATTTGTGATAATTCAGGAACTAACCCATGCTGCTTTATAAACAATAGCTAGAATATCTGGGTCCAGGTTTAAAGTAAGGTTTGTCATCAGACTCAGTGACTGTTAAGGACTGAGCTGTTCCAGCCCCAAATTCATATGTCAAAGTCCTGACCCTGAGTATCTTAGAATGTGACTGTATTTGGAGACAGTGTCTTTAAAGAGGTAATTAAGTTAAAATGAGGTCTTAAAGTGGGCCTAATCCACTTATAATGAACTGATGTCCTTATAAGAAGAGAAGATTTGAGGACACACCCAGAGGGATGACCATGTGAAGACAAAGGGAGGAGAAGATGGCCATCTACAAGCTGAGGAGAGTGGCCTCGGAAGAAACCACCCCTGCAGACACCTTGATCTTGGACCTCTAGCCTCCAGAATCATGAAAACACAAATTCCTACTGCTTAAGCCACCCCGTCTGTGGTACTTTGTCATGGCAGTCCTCGCAAACCAATACAGTGACCAACTTACAGAATTTACATTTTCCATGTTTGCTTCTTGGTTTCTGCTGCATTGCACGTGCTGGTTTGGGAGTGGAAGGAAATGCATCCTCTACTGAATCTGAGTTTTGATTATTGAATCAACAGACAAATGAATTATTACGTTGACAGGCATAACAGACCCTCATTATCATAAGGAGCTAGGATTGTCCTTACATAATGGGAACAAAGGGAAATGTGTCAAACTTAAAGAAGTCACGAGGGATTTTCCCCAGGCTTCCGTCTTTTGAATAGGCAATTGCAGCAACCAGAGTGTGAAAAGACCAAGGCAATCAAGGGCTCAGAGCACTCAGAGTTGACAGTTGGCCCCCTAATCAGACAAGCAAACTTGACTGGCTGCAGTGCTTACAGAGAGTGAAGGAAATCTAGAATGGGTGGTGGAGGGTGAAAATGAGTGTCATTGATGTTTTCAGGTGTAGTTGCAGCAGCTTGTTTCTTCTGTGTTATATCTTGTTTTAGAGATTATTCCAGAAATTGACACAACACTAAACTGACTATACTTCAGTTAAAAAACATATATATATATATATATATATATATGAGAGATTAGAGTTTGCTGCTTCCCTCTAACAGAGCTGGTTACATGATATGTGGGGCCCATTGCAAAATGAAAATGCAAAACTCCTTGTTCGAAAAGCAGAAAGAAAATGCTGTTAAATATACTAAAATGTAGTTCAAAATTTTTTTCTTTCTTCCTTTTAATCTCCTTGACCAGTCAGGCTATTTTAAATTTGCTACTTAATGTCATGTTCCCTCCAGTAAGGAGGTACTCTAGGGAGAGTGCAGATCTTCACAGATGCCCAGGATATCCCCTCAACTCAGCATTTGCATGAGTGGCTGTTAGGTTGTCAGGCTGGCCCTTCTGCCAGCTGCATGACAGACGCATTATGCAGATCAGGTGGAGAATGTGAGTGGGGAGTCAATGTCCCTTTTCCAGGGGCTCACAGCTCCAACCCGTGATGACTGGGTGACTCCCACAGGATTGCAACCTCCATGTTGGGAAGCACTAGGTGTCTGGATTACTGATCGGCTTGAGGCTTGTCCTTGCCTAGTTGCCTGCCATGATGCTGGTGGCCAGGACCAGGACTGCAGTTGTCACAGTCCACTACAAGACCCTGTGGGGGATGTGGCCCATTGCCAACCCTTCCTCCCCAGGCTGCTGTGGGGGTCAAATGGGGATGGTGGAACGAGGACCCCTCGCCATGATGTGACCTGGTTGCTAAGGGAAAGGGAGGTCTGGTAGCCATAGTCTATGGCCAGGGTGGGTCTGGGAATTTAGGCACTTGTGGTGCTAATGGGAGGGAAGCAGGCAGTCTAGCGCCGCTCCCGGGGAGGTGCTGAGAGGTGGGGCAGTTCAGAAGCCAGGATCCAAGTACTCTCCTTCCCCATTGCCCCACCCTCACACACACACACACATGCTTCGTTGTTCCGTCAGATTTCACTTATAAAACACAGGATCCTGGGAAGAAATAAAGTCCTCGGTGTCTACAGGATTATCATTTTGGCTTTTCCTCCTTTTTCTTTCCTCACTCTGGCTTTGTGGAATCATCTCCCAAATGACTCATGTACCCAAGGCTTTGCCTCAGCCACTGCTTTCAGAGAATGCATATTAAAATGTTGTGGGGGGTGGGGGACAGAATGAGCAGCTAGTTCCTCTACGTCCTTTCCCATTGTACCTTCAATCATCCTCCAGTGCTTTAGCAATAATTCCCAGGAATTTGATTGTGTGAGTTGCAGAGCTTTGAATGAAACTCCCAAAACATTGGTGGGACTTTGAGAAACTGGGGAAATGAAAGTGTAATGTCACAGCTGCAATTTCCTGTCTTCCAAAAAGTGGAGCACATAAACCTTTATCCCCCACCTCCAACCTTCTTTGAATTTCCTTTTTATTCTTTATTCTGGTATTCTAGGAGAGTCTCACGAATGATCCCTTTAATTCCAGAGGTACACAGTAAATAAACAAACCATATTTGGGATGAAATCTTTGAGGTAATTGTGGAATTTTCACCTTTGAAGCCCAGTGTTCTCTTGATAATGTAGATTGATGGCCATGCCTTTTTGAGTCAGCGTTTTGTCAATAAAAATTGTGTTGATATTTTTCAGAGAAATGGTTCTTTTCCAGATATAGATTGGAACTGCGCTGTGTGGCAGGCTGTTGCTTATTTGTGTAGACATGAATGTTTTCATATTTGAACAGTCACTGAGACCAGAGCTGAGATCCAGGGTCCTGCAGATAAGCAGTGAAAGCTTGGTCTCTGTTTTGGGGCAGAGATATAACCAGGGAAAGAACTAGGCTAGATTTGTTGAAGCTCACTCTCATCCACAGGATAGAACATTTTATATTCATTTTAATCATGGGAAGCAGCCACTTAGCCACTCAAGTCAGGTATGGACTCATCCTTCTCTTTTCCTAAACAGATGGCATCAATCCATCCATGTGTCCTGTGGATTCTACCTCTTTAAGTTCTTTCTTATTAATTCCTTCCTTTCTATTAGCACCCCTCCCCCCAGAGTATGTCCTGGTTTAAGCATTTCTCATTTACCTCACTTACTGCATCTCTATGCTAATTGGTTCTCTTGACTTGATTTTTGCCATCTCTAAGACATCCTCCCACAGAATGACCTATAAGACTGTCAGTTCTCCAGATCAGTGTTGAATAGAATTTCTGCAATGATAGGCCTGTTGCATATCTGCAGTGTCTCTTAGGATGACGACTAGCCACATGTGAGCACTTGAAATATGGCTAATGAGATGGAAGAATTAAATTTTTAATTTTAATTAATTCAAATCTAAAATTAAATAGCCACATTTGGCTAGGGGCCACCATATTGGACAGTATACCTGTAGAATGTAAACTCCATGAAGAAGCCTTTCCTTAGCCATCTGAGATTGACTCTTCCTTCTTTCTTCTACCTAAAACCCCGTGTGCACATGATGCTTTAGTGTACTTAATTTCTTTATTGATCTGTCTCACTTGATAACTTACAGCTTCTTGAAGTCATGAGTCTTTTCCTGGAAATCACAATAAATCAACAGTAACCTCAATAGCAATAATTGGAAACAACACCACTTACCTCCTGTCTGATGTTCCTGCTTTAGTCTCCAAAAAGATTCTGGGGAAAGGTTATACAACCTATTGCAGAAAACCTAACATTCACTGGATCACATCATGTGTACTAATATGAGGGCTTACTTTGCCTCAAGAATTGGTGACAAAGAAACACATCTTGACCAGGCTTTGGGGCAGCCTTCTAGAAAAAGGATTGATGACTGTGCCTGTGCTGATCCAAGAATGGGGCTGGCTGATAGGGACACAGCACTTGGCAAAAGAGACCTGATTTCTGCTTTTATTGAGCTTATATTCCAGAGGGAAAGAAAAGAATAAACAAACAATGACATAGACAACCGAAACAACTATATATTTAGAAGTTTCTTTGAAGAAAGATGGGGCATGGTGTGATAATTTTAGACAAGCTGAGTGAGTAACCAGGCAGACATTTAATCAGAGACCTTAAGAATAATGAGCCCTATTGTAAAATGATTATAAATCAATAAAAAATGTTTGAAAAAAAAGAATAATGAGCCCTACAAAATGCAGGGGAAGGAGTGTTCCTGGTGTAGGAAAGAGCACATACAATGATCCTGAGGTAGACAGTAGCTTGCAGATCTATGTGACAAGAGCAAAAAGAGTACGAGGTGAGGGAAGTACTTATAGCAAATGTATTCTCGTCCATATTTATTACAGATGAAGAGGCTGAGGCTGGAGGTGTGCACCAGCTTTCCCAAAGTCACACACTAGTAAGTGACAGAGCCAGGTTTTGTGCTACGTCTATAGCCCAGGGGTCTGAATGTCTAACATGAAAAGTGCTTAAATGAATGAGAAGATGAATAAGTGAATGTTGGAAAAGGGATCTATATGAACTGTTAAAACTCATCTGATCAGCCAAAATATCAAAACTAGTTCTAGTAATAGGAACATTCCTTAAGGTAATAGTCATGTGAATGTGTGAATGCTAGCCACTAAAGTGATACAGGCATGTATTGCCACCAGCTGGGGATAAACTTTGAGTTTAGGTTTAAGAAATAAATTTGTGCTAAAAATCCTGTTGTGAAAGCAAACACATTAGATTTCACATCCATGTAATTTAGTAGTTAGATGACTCCTTACTATTTTTTAAAGCTGTCGTCTATGATAACACCATTGTTTTGGTTACGTAGTGGAATTTGTTTAGTGTTAGAATAGTTTTCCATTTAGGTCATGATAAATAGAAATCAGATTATGTTATCTCTAGATTCGACTATATTATGAAGCTATTACCATCAATATATTTTATCCACTGGCCAAAAGATACAAAAAAGTTAATCTTCTGAAAGTAATCTCTCAGAACTACTCCCTAGGACTTAACCTTTGGAAAAGTAAGTGAAAATATTAGGAAAGTCCTATTACAAATTGCTTGCTTACAAATACAAGATGTCACTGACTAAAGGATATTCAACAATTACTTTAAGTCATGATTTTTAATATTTTGTGGTCAGGTAACCCTTTGAGAATTTAATGATGCTGGTGAGTACTCTCTCCAGAATTCCAGGTTTTGCACTGTTCCCCAATTCTCCAAGGCTGTCATCCAGATGCATTAAATAATGTTCACAAGGTTAATAATGCCTGTTTTTGACTGTTGGTTCTAGGTCATTTCTTCAGAAATATCTATGTAAAATTGTTATATGTATTTCTTTTATTTCATTTATTCTCCAATTTTCTGAGTCCTACATATATGTACTTCTATTTTTATACCTCTTTTTTTCACACATTACACATAACATCCTTAATCTAAAGTTTAGCAGAATGTGTCTGTGTGTGTGTGTGCACAATGCTTTCTCGATTTTCAGTCTTATTTCCAGGACCCGGCGGACTCTTTTCCCTCAGTTCCTCAGGGGGATGCATTGTGCTGATGCACTCGTTTCTACTAAGATGCTCTCTCCATCAAAAGCTGCTTGTTACACACTTTGTTTTTTTCTCAGAAAAGCTCCATTTCCCCAGTCTGCTGCCTTCTTTGACTTAGAATATTCAAAGAGTAATTCTGTAACTTTTAATAGCAAATGACACATTCACCACGGTAATAATTTTTGTTTTACTGTTTTATTCAGTGAACCCTTATTTTAAGGCCATATCCTAAGCATCAGAAAATCATGAAATATAATGTGCAGTTCCAAGAGAGTGAATTTGAGTAATTTGTTTTTATTTGTCTTAGGGACCACTCAGCTCCGTCCAGCTGCATCGTAATTGTGCTAGTGCACTGGTCTCCAGGCAAAGCAGGCGTGAGTATGGATGAATCATTATTCAGATATAATACCACTGATACGACCCAGAGGGGATATATTCTTGTCACTGCTTTCCCACAGCAACACTGGTTGAGAAAATACAGCATTCTTATAGTTAACTTGAGGAGTGCTCACACAAATGACAATTCACTCTCAGAATTACCACGTGGTAGTAGTAATAACGCCTACCAGGTAAGAGAGTTCCATGGTCACACGTCTGGAGACTCATTGAACTAAACTTATTAGTTGAGGCTTCGTATTTCTAAAATGTTTTGTGATGCTCCAATAGAGAATAATATAAGCAGAGTTTTCAAAACCTATTTGAAATCGACCTTCGGACCACTTTTTTTTTTTTTTTCATCTAGAACAAGGAGCATTTATTTGTTGGAAACTTTCTTTTTGTGTTATGGACAATCAGGACCATGTGCTTTGATGGAACTGAAGGGACAGTTCATGAATAAACATGAGGGACATTCATCAAATCTTGAGAAAGATCTGTGCTTCCCCACAGACATTAGATCCTAATTTCTTGTCCCTTCTTCAGCATTAACAAAGCAAAGGACTGAGAAATCTGCCACATATCTGCCCTGAAAACACACTGAGGCTGCACATTTCTGAAATATTTTCTTTGATATTAATACTCATTATAACTGTATTTCACATATTTGTAGAGAAAAAAACAGATGATTGAAAAACATTTGTTCTTTGGTCTGACCGCCATACCTGATATGGTTAGAGCTGTTACCACTCCAGGGAGCACGCAGTAAATCAGTTTACTTTATCCTTATATCAGAGTGAAAACCCTTCAAGGTTTTATCCTTTCAAATGACTGTGACTAAATTTTTTATTATCTTGAAAAAATATTTTCAGTATAATCCAAATCAATTTGTTTGCTGACATGGTTTCAGAGCACCGTGGGGTATGTCTATTTATTGGGACAAAAGATCAGTTAATCTGATGCCTTCTAAGTTTTTCTTTCATGATTCAAATTATACTATGTTACAAAATTTTGGATAAAAATATGCTGTATGTTTATAATTGATTGCTCAACGGTGTAAGAGTCCTATTAAATCCCCACCATAAAAATCTATACAATAAAGTATCAAGCAAGAGTGTCTTTTTGGTTCTGGGTGATATATTTAATTTTCTAGGCTATGTTTCCTACTCAGTATGATCTTTGAATTTTTCTTATTTTTTCTACATTTGCTGATAATATATCCTGAGAAATATTCAATCTGAAACTAATAACATTTTACAAGTTTTAGATGGAGCTGAGGGCAAACAAAATTTAAAATATAAATTTTGGATATCTACTTTGTCAACTACATATAAGGTAGTATCTTCTATTGGGAGTATGGAATGAAATATAAATTGTGTTGCAGGTAAGGAAGTCAGTTTGGGATATGCTGATTTTAAAATGTATACATTATAGCCATTTGGAGAGTTTTAGTAAAAATGTATACACATGGAGCTATATTTTGGGAGAAAGATAGGCATTGAAGATTCAGTATGGAATTCCATTCCCACACATGTTAAAACTGAAGATTTGTGAGTTGATGCAACTTCCAAGGGAAAGTATACAGCATGGGATGGAAAGGGTAGTAAAGACACAATCCTGCAATTTCACTATTTAAAAGGAAGGCAGAATAATAAAAGATAGTGGAAATGACTGAAGATAAATGAGCAGAAATGTAGGCAAAGCAAGAAAGACTGAGTTCTTGGATGCCAAGAAAGGGGGGATATATGAGGTAGACATAAAATCAAAAGGAACTTTTTAATGTTATTAAGATGCTAGTCAAGATGAGAATAGAGGAACTGAGGAAAGAAAGTCAGTAAAATATGCCATCAGGTCCAAGGGCCACAGGAGGCACATTTAAACGCTTGTGTACTTTTAAATAATGACAGAAAAAAATAACACCAACACACTGTTCTGCTTTATCTATGTAAACTCTGTCTCAGAGTAACTAAATAGTTGATCAAGGGAAATTAATTTTTATAAAAGTAGTATAGCAATTAAATGGAGAAAGAATGATGAAAATCACCACTTGAAATTATTAAATGGATAACAATTTGGCCATGATCATCAGTTGCTGTTAACATCATAGAAAGATAGCTTGACTTTAAGTGTGTACTAATGCAAGTACCTATGATTTTTTAAAAAATCAAACCTGAATCTGACTCACCTAAATCTATAAGCCAAATTGTCAATTTACAGGAAATAAAAGGAATATTTGGATACTGATTCAAGGGAATTGTAAAATAATAATAATAATAATAATAATAATAATAATAATAATAATAAACAGGGAAATACTGGTTGGATATTTGAAAATATTTTAAAAGATTGTGAAATTTTAGGTAGTGCAGTAGTACTATGCTTATATTTTTAAAAATCTGTTTTGGAGATACACACTGAAATATTTATTTATGAAATGATACAGTAACTGGCATTTTTTTTTAAATCTGAGAGAGGAAGGAGTCTGTGGAATTACATACAAAGCAAGTTGGCATTGGTTTGATAATTTTCGAAGCTGGCTTATATGTACAAGGGAATTTATTAACATTTTATCAAATTTTATACGTTTGAAAGTTTGATAACATTAACTTAAAACGAATATAGAGTGAGAGGAATGAGTGTAGTGAAATTAATAAAAGGAAGAAATAAGAATGTTAAGGTAACTCATGTTTCAACAGTGAGGAAATGGTAGAGTAGGATGAATAAAGATACACAACATTTACTGAAGTTATTATGTGGTGGGTACTTTCACTCTCTAGTTCCATATTCTTACAGTCTTATAACAGTCGTATTATTTCCTCATTTAATAGATAAGGAACTGGAAGCAGGGATGTTAAATGGCTTGCCTGGGATCACACAAAAATTAAGTGACAGCAGGATAGGACACAGTGGCTCCAGGCAGCCACAGTGCTACGTGCTCCCTCACATAGATGTGCAGGGTAAGGTAAAGGGAGCCACGGAGACTGAAGCTGAGGATATTCAAGGGCAGATTCCACAACATGTGGGGAAAAGAGCATCACCTGGAACTCCGAGGCAAGAGTTAACGTTAAAAGAGAGAAGGGATAATGAGTTAGGGGATATGATGCAAATCACTTAACTTGCATGGGTTCCATTTCCTCCTTTGTTCAAAAGAAAAAGAGAATAAAAGTCTTACTCAAAGAACTCTTGTGAGGACTGAATGAAAATTTTTACTTTCTGGAAACTAAAGATCACTAAGAAACTTCAAGTTGACATTAATCCCAACATACTAGTATTTTTCACAGTCAACTATTAAGAAAACTAGAGGGATGATTTAAGAACTAATAACTCTTGCTGTGAAAAAAAATTTCATCCATATTTCAGTATTTCTGCCAACTTCATTCCAATTCATTATTTTTATCTGCTAAATTCAAGTAAAAATACATTTAGTATTTTATATAAAACTCTGCTTAATTTGAATGACTACTGTGGATTTTCATAAACATCAACTTATTTTACTTTGAATAATAATATTTGGCAGTGAATCACCTGTAGACTTCAAAGTTTCATAATTGAAGTTCAAAAATCACAGCTTGAATTAAGTAATACATATTTATGACAATTTTCTAACTCTGACATATACTAGAAAAATATACTGCATTAGATTGTGCTGTGACTCAGTGGTAGATCACAAATAAGAAAAAATATTTTCAACTCCCAAAGTCTGGCTTATTCTGAAAACTGAATATGTTAGGAATGTATCAGTCAGACCCTGGTTCCCACCCAAGGTTTACATTTTTTCTCATTAACCTTCAGTTCTTACATCAATTAAATTAGAAGATTGGCTGAAATAAATCCATTATCTAGATAGCATGGTGTGGAATCAGAATAGTGTGGTAAAAATGTCATGCTTTTGGTCTCAGATAACTGTGGATTTAATCCTACCTTTAATGAGAAGTCGGGCCTTGGGCAATTTCTTAACAGTTTTGAGTCATGGTTTCCTCCTCAGTAAAGCAGAGACAATAAAGTGTATCTCAAAAAATAAGTGTGAAAAATTCTAACACAAAATAGTGTGTTTTTGTTAAATGTGAACTTTTTACCACTACCTCATCCCTCCTACCTGGTCAAGAGCGCCTATCGGATTGGGCGACAGTCCTGTTTATCACAGTCTTTACTCTGTGGCAAAGCAAGAGCAAGAACAGTCTACTTGCTGAAAGAATTCCATCTTTACATGAGTAAAAAGCAAATACCCTTGTAATAGTGATTTTATACACAAAGGAGTTATAGATAATTTCCGTAGGCATAGTGATGTCACTTTTTATGAATATAAATACAAACAAAATACAAATACGATTCATTTCTGTGAATACAGCAGATTATTGATTGGCTATTCTCTTTACAAAAGGAGACCAATATGGCACCATACACAAAGGAGAGGGAGCGTTTGTGCTTAACGACACCCCTTCCTGTAAGAATGAAACTCTTCACCCCAGGCCACCAGCAGAGGCTTGTTGATGAGAAAGTCATAGGAAAGTCTTTTTGTAGACAGTAAAGTTTCTTGGTTATTTTTTTTCAAGTAATGTTGTATAACACTGTCACAAATAAACTTCTAATTAGGTTTCACATAATTATGCTAGTGTCCTACAATCTCAGTATAGAACTCCAGTTGCAAAACCATATATGAATGCAAAGATTCATGAATATGTTTTTGGGGAAACTGGATGTTAATTGCAGTTTAAATATTTTGCAAATTCCAATATTTTTATCAGAAGGAACCAAAATCATTATACAAAGATTCTAAGTTTAAAATCTTTAGGGAAGGGTCAAGTATGACAATTGGAATTAACTGTATTCAAAGTCTTTTTTTTATTTTCTGAAAAAATATAAAATTTCGTATCTTACACTACAAAAACATGTACACAAACCAAATGCACATAGCTTCAAATGGGGAAAAAATACAGAAACGCTGATTCTTCCTTGAATTAACACTGAGGCGGGGACTTGAGATGTCCCCATGCCTAACAGAGAATAAGATTCGTTATACAGCTGCTTCTGACCTGCCTGAAACTAAAACATTTCAATAAACAGATTAACAAATGACTGAGTCTAGCTTTTAATACTTTATAAATGAAATTTACACACTTTAGAATAAGTAATTGTAAAACTATAGCAGTCTAAAGATGCACAAACATTTTGACCACTGAAACTTCTACTGATAATATAGCCCAGCTTGAATAAACATGACATATTTTGCCACCTTCAATTTTTTTCATTTACATTTAGAAGAGACAAATGACGTTTGATTCTGATTATTATAAACGGACTCTTTTTTTTTTTTAAAGAATTGGTGTCTTCTCCTAAGCAATAATTATGTGGTCATTTTGAACAAGAACATTCAATCATTTATGTGTAAAAAGACTTTTTCATAAATGAACAAGAAATAAAAAGAAACTTCTTATCTATTTCTGCTTTGATACATTACTATATAATTAACAGCATAATAGAGAAAAATATTCAATGTAACCAGCTGTGCTACAGAGTTGAAAAAATGATGACTAGTTATTAATTTCAAATAAAACTAGCACTTTGTTTATTCATTATCATCATCATCATCTTATTGTACCTACTTTTTAATTTATTTTGAGGTTAAACATCTGGCAGGACATAAGCAAAGACAATTTACTATCATATTTAGCTTTCTTTTTTCTTATTTTTAGAAGGAACAAAATGAGAAAAGGATCTTATTCTACTATGCAACATCATACATCTAGTAAATTTCTAACATCTGACTCAAATGGCATTTGCCATTCAATGCACAATTACAGCCCAAAATTTCTTCCACAGGTAAATATCTCTGCTTGTGCTTCTGAAAACCCACTTTAAATGGGAGAAAGAATGGTGTTAAAAAAAATCTTTAACTTTCACGTGGAGGTTAGATAGCAGACATGCAAACACACTAAGTGCTCAACTGATATTAATTTTCCATTTTAAACTTGAGATAGGAAACTATTTCTTCATCATTGCACACTGGTTAAAACTCTTTTACATACTGAGTTAAGGACGTTCTGCATTGTTTTGGCAACTCTGAAACTACTAATGCTGGCCACATTTAAGTTTAGATAGAATATTGGAATATAATTTTTACAGTTATCCTACAACTTTGGAACACTGACTTAGTAAATCAACTACAAGAAATAAAAGACCATGCACATTCATCTTTTTAAATGGGAAAAATCAAAGTTTCTACATTTTTACATACAATTCATACATTTCAATGGCCAAGAAGAATAACTATACGTCATGAGCAAATGGCGAGATTAGGAAACAAATTACAATTGATAGAAGTAGTAATTGAGTGACTTCAACAGATGTCAGTAAGTTGAAAATTACTCCTTGCTTGTGCCTATTTTTCTAAGTTAAATGCCGAGAAAGACTTATGCCCTAAAGGTATTGCTACTAATAGTTAAAATAACATTGTTTAATTTGACAAATCCATCTTTTGTACTAAAATTACTGAATCTATATTTTATTTTTAGTTGTCTGGTAGGTGACAATATGAAGCAAGAGGATAAGAAATCACACAATCAAGATTTGTCAAACCTTGCCCCGGATCACTGACTCACTGCATGTCGTAAAAGCTGCCTGTCTCTTTGTTCCACTTCTCACATTCATAGATGAGATTGGCACTTCCCAATTGGTGACATATCCAGTGGTGAACACATGTTTTTGAAAGGAAATCTTTCCTCTTTTGGGGCGGAGGAATACCTCTTCTCAAATCATATGGACATTCCTTAGAAAATTCTCAACCAAAGTGAGATATGGATGAAAGCTATGTGTCTGTTTAACTTTCATCTCAATTTACTGTCCAAAATATACACCAAAGCTGCAAAGGAAGCAAATAAATTGAATCCAAATTAATTTATAATGTTCTTTTGTGAAAAAGAGGAAATCTATACTGTAACTTCAAATTTTAATCACTTCAACATACTCCATCCATCCTGACCTCCCAATCATCTTTGAACATGTAAGTCTGGAAAACAACTTAAATATATTTATGATGTATAAGTATTGTGGCCAGTCTGTCAGCTCTAAAATTTACGATAGCTTCTCTTAAATCAATAAATCTATTCTTAATTTGAAGTTTCTCAATTGTTACTTTATCATTTAGGTTTGATTGGTTTTTACAAAATTCAATAAATGCAACACAATCTCCAACTATTTTGTGCAAAAGAAATTAGTTTAGTTACTTTTATGCTTCCTGAAATGATCAAATGCATCTTTAATCATGGTGATGCCTGCTTACTTGTGATTTTATCAAGGCAAAGTTAAATCCATCTCTCTCTGTTTTCTCTGGAGATGTCAGTTAACAAGAGTATACTAGCATTTAGTTTGTGTGGATTCCTTGGTACACTATAGACCCAACAAGGAATTATACCCCTAACTGGACAAGACTGAATATAGCATTTGAAAATTGTTTTAAACATTTTCTTTTCCTTTTCCCCCCCATTCTTTAGTAAAGAGCTACTTAAGTAAAAAGTGGACAGAGTAGAAAGAAGTTATGTCCTCAAAGTTTCTTCTTGTATATGCTAACATTCAACTGAAACAGGTGCTTGGGAAAGAGAGAGGGAGTACCAACAATATAGTGCAGGCATATTCCCTATGGATGTCCCTGATGCAGGCTACTCCAATACACTACTGCCATTGGTAATCGTATGTAGGCTGTGTTTTGTTTACATGCTGTGCTCCTTGAATAATCATGTCAGTCATAATTTATACAGTGTAATAATACAAAAGACTTGGTTATTTCACCAAGGAGCTCAGTTTTGTTCAAGTTCTAATAAACTGTTTAATTTGTACCACAAATGTCAGTCTTCACCAAGGGTGGTATATAGAATGTTTGTAGGACATATATTTCTTAATAAGGCCAATTAAATAATACTTTGGATTGGCTCATCAAAACAGAGTCAATTTGATATAGCTGAACACAAGATGAAATTATCAAATGAATAAACAACAAATAAAAATTGTCAAGTCTTGATATAGAGACAATTCTAAAAGGAAAAAATATAATACATATTTGTCATCATTCCATTGCTGCTTTAGTATCAAAATTTCTAGAGCTGAGCAACAAGGGGAATGGTTACAAAGGATTAACACTTGGTGCCATGCGCTGGATTTAACAACATTAACAGAAGTCTGCACAGTTAAATCCTTCTACATCCTGCTGAAAATGTGCCCTTCGGTGTCAACTTTGCTTGACAAGATATTTTCTGGGACTCAGAAAGGTGAAATTTCTTACAGGGGTGCAAGATTAATGGCTAAAAGAACCGCATTGTCACAGATATCAGAAAGTGTTTTTAAAATGCTAAAAGGGATTTAGTCTTATAGAAATTTCCTGTTAGTGAATAAGGAGATTTAGTAGCTTTTGGACACATGAGAGAAAAAAAAGACATGAGCCTGTGTTGAATTTTGTTTGACCGCTTCCTTATTTCTCCTATTCCTATTATACTCGGGAACACTTGTTCCAGATGTTGCTAAATGAAAACACTATTAACGCTGCAAGCAGAATGGTAATACGCATATGTGCGCGCGTGCACTCACACACACAAAACTACAACTTAAATTGATTCCTGGGTATATAGCAAATTATACAGTATATATACATTGATTACCTAGTAGTTTCTAGAAGAGCAACTAAACGTAAATTTTATAACACAGAAAAATAAATATACACCCTGTATTGAACTTGTCCTTGATCAAGCAATGTTTATACACTGGTTTCTATAACTTAACGCTGTGTAACAGCATTTAAAATTACAAAAGAAGATCTCTATTTAGAAATTATCTAACCATATTGCTCTTCAATACACTTACATAGACAATTAAGACTTGAAGTAAACGTCAGTAAATTGCAGCTTGTGTTAGGCCACAAATGGCTATAAAATTTTCCTTTCAAGTAGATTCTTGGAAGTTTTGAAAGGGGCTGCCTTAATTCAGTCTATAAAGGTGCTATATATACTTATATATTTCCTGTATAAAATTTGTAGTAGTGAGAAGGACTTTGCTGTTGTAATATAAGATAAGATTTAACCTCATGTTCATATCTCACGCAGGTTACACTTGCTTCATGAAAAAATGAAGACACTGAGAGGAAGATAAAGAGATTTTAGTAAAACACTGATTACAAATTCTGTAGCTGAAACAAATGCTCTTTTAAGGTTTAGAAATCACTGAGTTTTCCCTTTTTCCCCCCTTTTTTGTTAAAATAAATCTCAGGGCTTGTTTACAAAGTGCAGAATCATTCACTTAACGAAGTGACAATAAAAGAAAGTTATAACGGCACCATCCCGTTGACCAGCTGCACCTTCATTTCTTGAAGGCTGTTCATAATCTTCTTCTGGTGACCGACAAGAGTCACTCCAAGTCGTCTCAAATCCCTGCATGAAGAAAGCACACATTGGATGTATGTATTGATTCAATTTGTAGCATACCTCAACATTTCACGCTGTCAAAGAAGCAAACATTTTGCAGAAACCAATTAGATTACAGTCCCAATTTAGACATACAGGGTCCAATTTTCAAAAGCAGGCTCTAAAATTGTACCTGAAAATCTGTTTGCAGTCACAGAAATATTTATCACAAGAGTGATATTTATTTGCCCCCCTTTCTGGACATGATGATTTTGCTGGTAGAGAGTGGTGAAAAACAAATTTGCATATGCTCACTGATAAATGTTTAAATTAAAGGGTACAATTTCATTGAACGGTTCTGAAAATGTGGACCTACAATATGAACAAGCACTTTTTCTTTTTGCTTAAAGAAGTAAGCATAAAATACACTTAAAAAAATTTCATATCTAAGCAGTTAGTTGAAGACCAAACTTTTCAAATGACTCAGTCAGCACAATCATTTTATATAACAGATATCTTTAGGGGATAATAACACTCCATTGCTCTTGTAACACTTACAAATATTTAGTTTTTACTTGGAATCCAAAGTAGCAGCGCTTTCTTCCTTTACCAAATACATCTAGGCTCCATCAGCATTTAGAGCATTCTGAAGATTACACACTATCAAGAAGTCTTTTTAACCAAGATGCTTTAATATTGCTTCTTTTAAACAATCCTATTATTCAAAAGGAAGTTACAAATGTTTAGTTTCCTCAACTCAAGGAGCTCAAGACCAGTGCTCATGGTTTTTAAATGTTATTTCACAGGATGCTCAGGAATCCTATTTTCCCAAAATATGCACTTGGCAAATATAATGATGCAGGAATGTTTGACAAATAATAACATTAATTATAAAAAAAGAGCAGGAGAAATTCAAGATTTTTAAATGACAAGGATGTTTACTATGTTAGATTTCTTTAGATAATTACTCTATTGAACACATTATGTGAAAAGTAGAATATCTTTGCACTTAGTAAATGTATTTATTTCAGGTAGTTTTGGAATTCTTTAGAATTGGATACAATGACACTAGGATCATAACATGTAAAATTGAATAGCTTTGGAAGTTCAAAGAAATCTTAATTATCAGAGTGTAAAAATTAAATAAATGGGTATTTAAGCTCCATATGTATTAGTATTGGAAATAATTGTCTATTTAAATAATATCTTAGGTGTCCTTTTCTTTTCATGCTCTCAATTTCTTATGAGAGTTTTAGCAAATGGCAAATCACTAAAAAAAAAAGCAATGGATACCAATGGTGGAAGCATATTTCTTTCTTAAAATGTAAATATTAAACATTAAATTTAGAAGTTATTAAACACCAGAGTACCAAATAAAAAATAATAATGGTAGGTTCAGAAGACAATCATCAGCAAAACTTAAAAACCACTAAAATTTCAGTTTGAAAACAAAATCAACATTGTTAGTTACGAATAGACTATAAAATAACTAATTACAAACTAACACAGGAATAAAAAAAGCTTGGGTTCAATCTTGTGTCTTTTCAATGAAATCAGGGCCTTGCCCTGTTAACATCACTGGCCGGATAATTTTTTGTTGTAGGGGCGACCCTGTGCATTGTAGGACATCTAGCAGCATCCCTGACCTCTTCCCACTAAATACCAAAAGTGCTGTGCAGCCCCTGGCCCTTTGTTGTGACAAGATGTCTCCAGACATTGCCAAATGTCCCGAGTGGAAAATTTTCCACTCATTGAGAACCACTGCAATAAATACAAAAATAGGTGATAAGATGTCTTCTTGGTATATGCTAGGAAAACCTTATGATACAGATATTTGTTAATCTCCTTTTATGGATGAGGACACAAGGTTTTAGAGAACTTAAATCCCTTGGCTAAATACCACAGCTAGTCTTAGCAAAGCCGGGACTAAAACCAGGAACCTGAGACAAAAGTCCATACTCTTAATTTCTCATTTCTCTGAGATACAATTTTGAGCAAAGAACTTTAAATTGCATACAATTATCTATTCATCTGCAAAATGAGAACTCTGTAGATAAAACATCAAATATCCAAAATTCTAAAAGAAAGAAGGTATCTAATGAAGGAAACCCAACACATACATCTTTGACTGAAGCTATGGTAACCTAATCTATACTTCAGGGCAATTTCAGTTATGGGCCAGCTAATACTCTCATGTTTCCACATGTAACTTTTGCATCATGAAGAACTATGAAGATATGGGCATTCATGGATGCTCACTACCAGACTTTGAACCTAAGTCAGGAGAAGAGAGACTAAAATTTCTTATCCTGAGAGAAATCTACTAGAGAATGTAAATAATTAGTACTTGAAATGAAGGTTAAAACTTACGCTTTATCGTATGCCTTATAAACCCACAAGTGACCCTGACAAATTCAAGTTTGAAAGTACTGATTTAACATATACGTACTTAAACTGCACAATTCAAATGGCTAATCCAATTATTAGGAATGAGTTTTTGGAAATAGCTATTATAGTTTATCCTGAAAGATCTGAAGAAATTTTATAGGTTTTTCTCGCTCACACAGCAATGATTCTGCATATACAATACAAAAACATGAAGTGTGTGCGTGTGTATGTGTGTGTGTGTCCCATATTCCAACTCTTGGTTGTTTTGTCCAACTCCTATTAGATCACTAGTTTGATTTATTTTTGTTTCCACTGTCTTGTTATTATATTACATGTAAACATAACTTCATTCTTTGAAAATAACTTGACCATAAGAGTCTGGTTCAGAGCTTTGAGAATTTAATTTTTTTGCGACATCTATATCATGCTAAAGAATGAATGTTTTAGATAAACAACAGGGTTCTCCTGGATAGCACAGGGAACTATATTCAATATCTTGTAATGGCCTATGAGAAAGAATATGAAAAGAAATATATATGCATATATATAACTGAATCACTATGCTGTGTACCAGAAATTAACAGAACATTGTAAATTGACTGAACTTTAATAAAACTTTTTTTTTAAAAAGAAGGAATGTTTTGAGGAATTGTATTTGATTAACAAACACAGTTATAGAGTTTGCATTTACAGACAAATAAAACCTGTCCTTCAGAACATTTCATATTTCTAGATTTTAAGTTAAATTTATTTAAATTTTCCCAAACGTAAAATTTTATTTCAGGGTCAGCTTATGATCTGATTGTCCTAAGATTCATATGGAAGGTCAGGTCTCTGGACTTCTCTGTCTTTCCAACCCCCTCTTCCTCCACCTCACTTCCCACCTCTACCTCTCTTTCTATGGGATAAACAGAATTATGAACATACAGCATTGAGTTTTACATACTGCCATAAATTATGTGTCTTTAATGGAATGCTGCTGTTTTTTAATTCTGACCTGTCATTTCAAAAGCTGTCAATTTAATATGAAGAGATTTAGAAAACAGCATGACCATAATGCATGAAATGTACATATACCTTTATACAATGTGATTATCAGTGAAGAAGTGGGAGAGAAATAAGATCATTTATGCAAGTTAAACTTGTTCTCAGCAGCAAAGTAGTTTCTTTAAGAATCCCATTTATATTTTTTTAATGAAATTATGAATGAGAATTAAAATGGTATTAGAAAAATGTTTCTAGTAAAGGTTAAATAACTTTATTCCAATATTGATAAATGCATTAAAGTATTTTCTTTTATGTTGTTGTCTAACTCTTTAGTGATTTCCAACAATGTCCACTTTATTCCTTAAAGTACATATCAAATGGTCAATTTAGCAGTAATAGTGTGAGAGAAATTTGATAAAAATTAAATATTTTACATTTCATGCTGAAGGTGCTGCTCTATTTACAATAATTTTTGAAAAGAAAACTGAAAATGTCTTAAGATGTGCTATTTTACTCATTTCATTTTTCTATATAGGAATTTTTATAGCTAGGCAAAATTTGAGGTGTGTCCCCTTTCCAAATATACTAATTTTACCATGACCACGTGTAATCTTAAGTAATACCCAAAGCCAATTCTAATGGTGATAAACTATTTTTCAGCATAGGCTTATGAATCTAAACATGATAAGAATCATATTGTTACATAAAAAGTAGTTTGAGTTTTGTCAACAAAGCACACTTTGTTTTAGAAAAGCTGCCAATATAATGAATTGCCATTGTTGTGATGACATTTCAGCATTTTTTCAAGTGCTATTCCATAATATTAAATAATGAAAAACACTGCTTTATGGTGTTAAAATGGCAGAATGAAAAGTAGGGTATAACAAGAGGTGTTTAATTGATGTTGCAGCCAACTCTTGATTATTCAGGATGCCATACATCCATTTGGAGGGGAACCGCTCCCTTACTCATCCTTCTCCCTTCTGCTTTACATGCTGTTTAGCCAGATCACTGGTATTTAGCTCCACCGACACTGGCTGGATAGAAGAAGGGAGAGTAGAGATTAATGAATATTCATTAAATTGCAGTGTTTATTCTTTTTGTCAGAGTTTTATCACGTAGTTATATGTTTAGAATTTTGGGGTTCACTTAGAAGAATCCTGATAATCATTATACATGTACTGTACAAGATAAATATATATACATACATTTATATACATCTACATTTGGCCAAAGAAGATTTAACTGTGACCTGGTCATGATTTTCAATGGATGAGAACTTGTGGGAATTAGACTACAAGCTTTAGCTTAACTATGCAGAACACAGAGTATACTAAGTTCTCCTGTGCGTATTTTAAGTGTACAATCAATTATGCATAATGACTTTATTAGTAATTTAGACTTTATTTAAATTAGTGGGCACAAAGTTTGGCTCTAGATATGTGACACTTTCCTTTTCATATTTTAAGACCCCATTTTAGTAAATGATTACTATTAGGAAACTCTTCAGCTTACACACAATTGGTATAACATTTAAATTCACTGGATTTGGCTCCCTTTGTGAATAATCAAAAGTTGACAGTACTAGTGTGACACAAGGTTTAAAAAGCAGCTGTAATACTGTTCTTTATTCAGATCTTTGGATTAAATTCACAACTCACCTCAAACTCACAGTTTCCCCTGTCCATAACTCACTGCACTTAAACCCCGTAGTACAGGTTGAGCCATTACTGCTACAATAATTGTTCTAATATGAGTACCGGACACAGAATAGCAATGCTTAGGCATAGAGAACGCAGACGGAAACATCTAAGACTGGAAGCCACTTTCACTGAACACATTTTTAACTCTAAGATCTCGAAATTCTTCATTTCTATTCCACATCAAGCCATATATATATGTGCTGGCAAAAAACCAGAAATAAAATTAAACTTTTCTGATGGAAATTTTTAACCAAGTATGGGGTTCTGAAAAATTTTAATTTTTTACTCTTCCTTATTTTAAACACACCACAAGAACAAATTTGATGGCACAAGTTATAACATGTTTTACGTATATAAGTATATAACAGTTTGATCTTTTGCTTTATATTAATTAATTTCAGTTTTTCTAAGCATTTATAAATATATTCTTCTGGTTCTCAGTTTCTGTTATACTCTGGCAATAACATTGGCACTAATATTTTATTTTATTATAGTATCACACATAAAATTAATAGATATGGGCAAAGACCATGTGTAAAGAAGTCATTATCTAAGTATTTAAGCATTTGTATTTCTTTACTGATATCTTAGTTCCTTTGCCATAATCTTTAATAATGACTGACTTTTTTCGTGAAGGGCAGGCAAAGTGCTCAGATAATTTTTTTCTTATATTCCTGACCAAACAAGTAACTGATTACCCACCATTTTGTGAGTTATTTAACATAAAATATTTTGATAAATATCTTCTTACTAACAGGGAAAAAATGTGGTCAGAAACCCAATGAACAAGAGGACATATACTTAAAAGGTGTTGGATTCTTCAAGAAATCAGCTTCACTGGAGTTAAGGTTGGCTGGCTCCATTCCTAGTAAGGAATATATGGTCCCAGGAAACTGAAGCAATTGACACATGGAGACCAACATTCTCTGAACAGGAAGATGTTGGGAAGTCTTTTAATTTTACCTTACTCTTTTGGTCAGAGTAAATAAATTAAAACAAAATATTTGAAAGGAGGCAATATAGCAGGAGACAGCAAGCTACCAAAGTAACAGAGACAGACAGAAGAAATTGAACCAAGTAGAGAAGAACTGACTGGACAAAAATTACTGGAGAATAGAGATAAGGTGCAGACCATCACGCAAAGATAGAAGAAGCTTTAAGGGCTTGAAAGAAAATACACAAGATGGGAGAGTTTGGAGGTAGAAGAGTAAATAGGAAAGTAAAGAGAAAAGAATTAAAAGAAATTAGGAAAACTGAAACCATAATTCTAAAATATTCAACATATTTATAGTATTTTGGGCCCCCAAAGAAAGTAAGACAGGTAGTTAATGCAAAACCATTATTGGTGATTATAACTATTCTGTGTAGGGAGAAGCAAAAAAGTAATGATACAAACATATATATGTATATGTGCTATTTTAATAAAAAAAGAGACATAGTTTAATGCAAATAATTTTATTATATATTTACAAGTAATCTGACATCGGGTAGAAGAAATACCTACAGTATCATTTTAATATAAAATGACAAATGACTTTAATAAATTAAAATGACCATTTTTTACTGAAAAATTAAATAGCAATCATGTAAAAATAGTTTTAAATTATCAGTAAAATTTTCTGTTTACTATTTTAAATAGAGCGCTAACGAGTTTTTGAGTGTCCAGAGAAATAATGGGCAAAGTATATGTGTCACCAAATAGATATGATTTAGTGATGATGGTGAAAATGATATTCAATAAATTAAGACAGCAAGCTGAGTGGTGATTTTAGATCTTTTTAGTTATAGAAAGAAAGAAGAGAAATGCTGAGAATGTGACATTATTTGGTGATAAATGATGGTACCCTGTTACCTTTTGTGTGGATGGACAGTGAATTCAAAGAACCAGAGAATGCCATGATGGAAATGGTGAGACCCACACATTCAAGTGTACATATGATGCGAAGTAATGGAAGAGGACTGTGGTTTAGTGCTTTAGAATGTTCTACCATGTTTTAAACCTTACAACAATATTTTAACCTTTGAATTGGTAGGTAATTTGAAGTAAGTTATCATTATAGTCACAGGTTAAAACATCATTCGTGTTAATGTAATCTAGATGTAACCACCATAATGACAGTTAATTTTCACAAATAACAAATATTAGTCTGAAATAATTACACATACAGATTATATAATAAAATACAAACAACTTACAACCTTAAAGAATTCATTTTTAACTCTAGTGATTTTTATTTAATAAGATTTAATAAATTTTATCTTAAGCGTGCAAACAGAAAAGGGCACAATTGGTTCCACTGAGATTGTACCAAATAAGAAATTAGAGGCAGGATTTAATATATCCTTGGACTGCAAGAATATAAGTTGCACCATTTAGAGAGTAAACAAGATTCCTGCCTGGGAAGCTTTATTTAAGCTGCTGTTGCCTGGGTATCCATCATTGCCACTATTTGAGAACGTGTTTTGTTGTAGGGCTAGCCACACCAATTGTGCTTACAGTTTTATTTTGTATTTACATTCATATAACATAGGTTCCAGTATAAAGACTTTGTCAAGAAAACATCTTTTCCACAACACAAAGTACCAGTATTTTGCCAAGGAGATGTTATTCCAATTATTTGAATACTCAAATGTGATTTGTTTGAAGCAAAGCAGCAAAGATACTGGCCACAAGTAGCATTAAACCATGCAGTTGTTAACAATACAGGCTAAAAATAAAGAGGCTTCTTTGAAAGCTGCCACAAGGTTAACCGATTTCCCTTGACCTCATCCAGATTGGTTTCTGAACAAGTTTTCTTGCCCCAGCAATTATGTAAAAATTATCAGAAAAAATTACTCACTCCAAGGTCACCTGAGCCACAGCGTCCATTGAACTGTATCCATTTTCCATGAAAATCTCTGTATATCGGCCCATTTTGATTGCTTCTAGCCATTCACCCACTGATCTGTAGGCCCCAGATCCCAGTGGGCCATGTTCTGCCAATAAAGTAGATACTCTAAAATACATAAAACACAAATATTAAAAGTAACATTTTAAATTTTTCCTAAAAGATTATATTGTAATATTACCTCATAACCAATAGATCTTTGAGCCTTTAAGCACAATTTTAGAAGAAAAATATACAAATGCTAACAGGGAAAAAATAATTCAAAATACAGAACACAAAATAAGTCTATTCAGATTTTTTTCTATCTATAGTTAATGAAGACATATAATAGGTCTTAATAAGTAAATTTCTGGTCATACAAAATATTAGCTAAAAACTCCATCTAGTGACTTAGATATATTTACATCCTCCTATTGTTTTCTTTATAAAAATAATATAGAAAATGCTACCAAATAGAGATATGTAGGATAATTTGTATAAAGTCAATCGTTTCTAGACTTCACTAGAGAAACTCATGCTCATTTAAGCTAATTTCCTAGGAGACCAGAAGTTAGTTATCCTTTATTTTGTGCTCTTACACAGAGGGGTGCTTGTTAATTCACCTAGGAGTAGTAGAACTGGAAAATAAAATGTAACTCCAAATATATAAGAAAATGGAATGGAATTTACCAAATCATGCAATGCTTTTAACTATACTAAATTTATACTCTTTGGTCAATTATATATGATATGATTGATGATGATGATTTCTGGAAATGTATCCTAAGGAAATAATCAGGAAAAATGGCAAAAAAGCACATGCACACTTTTTCATTAATGAAAGTAAACATCAAAAGTAATTTAAATGGCCATCGCTGCGAGTTTACCTAAGTACATTTCAACCACAAGATACAGGACAAAATACCTTTCTCTGCACTCATGTTCTCTGTACTTTCTCACATCCCACTTACACTTCAACCTACTCCAAGTGTATTGTCTTCCAAACCAATTCTATAAAAATTGCTCTGGTTAAGGTGAGCAATGACCTCTATTTTGTCAAAATCTGTGAAGAATTTTCCAATATGTAAGTTCACTGACCTCCCAGAGACATTGCACAACCACCCCTACCACCTCCCTCTTGACATCTTACCTTATCTCAGTCTTTTTTGAATCACTGTTCTCTCTTTCTTGGCCACCATAATATTGTATGCTTCTCTTCAATCTCCTTTGCTTGCTTCTTGGCCTGACTTTCAAATCTGGAGGTGGCCAGGATTTGGTCCTGCATCTTTTCTACTCAGGCTATAACTCCACTCTACTTTAGGCAGTTTTACACACTTTCATGTTTCAAATAGCATCTCTTTTTCTCCAGTTTCATCTTCTGCTTCGTTCTCTTGTATATTCATATGCTTACTTCATATTTCTCACAGGATTGGCATCACAACATGTCCAAAGTCAGAATACTCATTTCCTCCACATCCAGTTTCTCCTAAACTGCTCCTCTTCCTAGTCTATGATACAACAGTCAGCTCCTTCCTTGTCTTCAATCCCCTCACAATCCATCATTGTGAGTACTACCCATTCTGCCTCCAATATATTGCAAATCTGAGCACTTTTCTCCATTTAGTTTGTCATCACCTTAGTTCGAGACATCATCATGTCTTACCTGCACAACTACCCTAGCCCACAGTTATCCTCCTAAATTCTACTCTTACTCTCTACTCCAAAACTAAAGTTTGTTTTGTATTGCTTTTAGTTTGCTTCATCTCTCTCACCCCCAATTATGTGTTGCTCAATGCTATATACTCATCACCTAGCCCACAGCATGACACAGAGTAGACACATGAATATTTATTGGATGTATAAGTAGATATTGTGTGGTAATTTGTAGTCATTAAATAGTGGAGTTAAAGATTGGTTGAAGACAGAAATACAGGAGGAAATAGTGAATAGGATCTTGAAGTAGAGATTATAGAAGAGTTGCAGTTTCTTGGGTAATAGCCAAATCTAGAAAATGCTATGAAGAGGAGTCTAACTAAGGTAGGTTAGAGACCAAAATCATTGAAAGAAGAAAATTCAAGGTATTGAGAGATTTATGAATGTCATCTACATGGTTACTTAAAAAATCTAGTTTTGTGACATGGGTAGGGATAGGAAGAAAGAGACAATGAATCAGGAACTAATACCTAGAACCAGGATTTAGATGACTGAATAAAGATGGGTCAGTGAGTGGTACAGCCCTCCCTCAGTATCTGCAGAGGACTGGTTCCAGGAGCCCGCTCCCCTACCCCGTGGATACCAAAATCCATGGATGCTCAAGTCCATTATATAAAATGGTGTATGCAGTACAGTTGCTTTCCATCTCTGCAGATACAGAGGGGTGACTGTGGAGTCTTAAGCTAAATCTGTTTAAATGAATCCTAGCAAGCTGAATTCTATATAATGCAAACAAGGAAACATAAAAATTCTTTGGAGATTTTAAACTGCTTTCAAGCTATAATGATGATGCTGAGATAAATTAATATAATTTAGAACATAAAAGTATCTTTTTATGATTTCCCTTCCTTATGTCCATTTGTGACAACTTAACATAATTCAAACAAGTAGATGAGAGAAAAACAATATTTTACATGACAATAAACAATTTAAAAGCAGTTATTTCAGGAACAACATAAGGAATGATCTCTAAGATGCATTTGCCAGTTGCTACCACAGAAAGTTAATGACGCTTGAACAGAAATTGAAGATTCATTCCTCATTTGTATTTAAAAATGACTTTTTGCCTAGTGAACAAATGTTATACCAGAATCCTAGAACTTATGTAACTTTATAAACAGACTGTTTCTTATTTAGTTCATACTATGGGCAGCCAATTCAGTTACCAGCAGAATACCTTTTCTTGTAAAGATAGACAATTGCCTTGAATATAGTGAAAATAAAAATCGGTACAGAATCAAACTGATCTATTTTTTTGAGAGGATAGTTTTGTAATTTTTCAGGTAAAAAAAGGTAAGAATGCTTTACATAAAGCAAGATTATTTAAACACATTCATAAGCATTCAGAAAATTTTAAAAAATGCTCATTTGCTCATATAAATTTTTTCAACAAGATTACTCATTTATCAGTTTTAAGTATTGTTCAAACTACACGGTAAATGATTATCCAAATATCTGGACTCAGCTGAATAAGAAAAACGGATCCCTAAAGGAGTTGTCAGTGTTCACAAAATATGACAGGCAGTGAAATCTACTCTAAGAAAATCAGAGTAATTGTTGTTATATACCTCTGGTTTAAAATTGGATCAGTGCTTAATTGGCTTTCTCCCATGATCTTATAATCTTATTTTCCCCTAACCAAACTTACGTGGGGTCCAAAGCACTTGAAACTACACACATTTGAGGATATTTTTTTAGTGCTACCTGAATTTGTCTATAGTTAACTCGTCGGTTATACTATTAGATCAGGTATAGGTGCTTTTAAGTATTATTTAATCATTTCTATTTCACTCATTATAAAAGAATAATAGTATTATGCAAAAACTATTTTCATATAAATTAGTGTCATATAAGTTCCTAGGCTCACATGTATGTAAAAATAATTTCACTAATTTGATATTTGTGTCATCAATCTGAATTAGCAATATCCAGAAAAAATCTCTCAGGTCTGGCCTTGTACCTGCTCGATGCATTAACCAGTGTCTTCAAGCTACTTGGGTTACGAATCAGCTTGTCCAACATGTTGACGATTTCATCAAACTTGGGCCTGCTATTTCGGTCTTTCTGCCAGCAATCCAGCATTAATTGGTAGAGAGCAGCAGGACAGTCCATGGGGCTTGGCAGACGGTAGCCTTCCTCTACCGCTTTAATCACCTGCATAGAGTGAAACAGAACCAGTCCCCCAAACCACAAATTTAGTACAGAATTGCTGGAGAAATTTCCCAGTGTTCAACTTTCATTCTTTCTGATCCTTACTCTTGGAATAACAACCAGCATCACTATTTCTAACATCTTCAATTACTCCACTTGCTGTAAAATAAAATAGCATAGAGAAATAAATATGCTATCACACAATATAAAAAGATAGACTTTCCTCACATATTATAAAGAAAAATAAATGGTAATAATTTTTAACCTAAATTCTTGATGAAGGGTGATTTGGAAAATTAACTGACATCCAAATAAACAGTTCATGCTTTATTTATCCTTGCAATCTGGAATCAAATAGAGATGAACTTTTCTAGTGATTTCTCTGAAAAGGTAATGTCTTTTTAATGAAAAATTATGTGTAGAATCACATTTTTTAAAGTAAGACAATTATAATTTTACTTCAAAAGAGACTTCTGGATGGAAAATGATGGATAAGTCAAAGGCTAGATTAGCATGTCTGTCTCATGTATCATTTAATAATGTCAAGGTCTGGCTGTTTATAATCATCTACTGTTTTCTGTCAGGAATTTGGAATGACTGTTTAGTAGCACAGGCTTTACAAACGTCATTGATTTTAAACGTAACCACACATGTGAGTATCAGTCTAATTGTGAGATTGTTTTATCAAAAACATTTGTAATGTTGCTGCTGCCATAAAAATGCCTAACTCCAGAAGAGATTTGTTTATGCTACTGAACATAATCATACAGGGTTTATTCAACTATTAAAATTCAGATAGTTAAGTGATAACCAAAAACCAATAATAATGAGCACATTTCTCAAAATCCGATTGGAATTATTTTCTTAACGGTTAAATTTAATTATATTTTTCAACAAACACTTTAGATTTGATTTGAGAAATGGAAAAAAATATGATGATTAGAATAGAAATTTTATAAAGATAACTTTGAAAGACTGTAGGGAAACCAGTCTTTCAATGATAACGGAAATGGCATCTGAACAAAAGCTCTGGCAGATGGAGAGAAGACGAAATGGCAGATTTAAGAGACATTTATAACATCTGGGTAGAGGAGGGTATAGAGAAAGTATCTGAGATAAAACAAGTTCAAGCCTTTCACACTGGATGGCAATTGCTGTTAATTTTAGGTAAGCACATTTATGGGGGTAGGAAATGTTGACAGCTATAATTTGGGGCTTGTTTTATTTGAGGTGAATAAAGGGACTACAGATGGCCATTTGCAGGAATCTGGCTAGAGTACAGGAGGTTTTTGGGCTGATATTATAAATGTGAGGGTCATCAGCACTTGGTCACAGCTTGAAGTTGGGTGTAGTTTATATCTCCCCAGGAAGGGCATAAAATAAAGATTCCTGAGAAACACTAATAGTTAAATTTAGGCAGAGAAATACAAGATACTCAAGGACTCTAAAAATAAATAGTCAGGTTAAAAATCGAATAACTATGAGCAAAACACCTAAGAGTCATCTACCACCTTAGTTAACTCAAAAACATACAAAAAGTTAAAAGACAAACCCTAGTAGAAAATATTACAAAAACTGTAACTTATGGTTCACATGTCTAATATATTAAAATCTCATGCATATTGAGAAATAAAATAAGACAACAAATAAATAAGAAATAGATAGAAATAAAAATTTACCAAAAATGCTGAATCAATTTTGAGAAATTATTTATTATCACTGGTGCTCAAATAAATAAATGGTAAAAATAAAAAGTACCATTTGCACTCATATATAATTTGAAGTTCATTTATTTATTAATTTGCTTATTATAAGACTGTTCACTGTTGATAAAGGCAGTGGTTATTCTCTTTAGCAACATATATGTACCAAAATTAAATGTCTTAGTTTCTATCATCAAATATTTCCCTATGCAGTGAAAACAGTCATTCTTATTTACGTAAAGTCATTCTTATTTACTTATTATATTTCATACCGTGCTTTTCCTCAAAGCTGAAACCAATTAGTTCTACCTTTTTTCTTTAGCACCTAATTTTTAAAATATTATCTTTCTTTCCCTGAGCAGCTAGTCTTCATATGTGACTATGAAATGAATAAAGTAAACCAATTTCTTAGTTTTGAAGGAATTAATAAATTATTTGGTCTGAGAAATTATTTCCAGACTATATTACTTAACAGCTTTATTTTCAGCTAAATTTTTATATGTAAACATAATACTCGGTTTCTAAGTTAATTACAAACTTGGCCCAGTAATTAGGTCAATGAGTTTAATTCTAAATTCATCTTTAGAATTTATATTTAAAATAGATTCAGAGCTATCACTTCAAATTTTCTATTTAGACATTTTGAAGTGATTTTTTTTTTTTTCATTTTTACCTATTGTTCCTTTCATAGCTCTGGGGAGAAATGAATGGTGTTAGCACCCTGGTGGTTTGTGAAATACTGGAATTTTACTAAAGTGCAATTTAAACTGTTCATTTTACCATATAATTTTTAATATATGACCAAATGATTCATAATCTCAATTTACCTTACTATTACTATTACATTTATTAATCTAAGTGGTTGAGATGAACAAAGAGAAAAAAATAAAACCAGAATTCTTACAATCTGGCATTATTTCAGATTTCTACACCTGAAAGATCATAAGCTATGCATTTTCTTGGCATCGCATGTAAATCAATAGTCTGAACATAATTTAAAGGATGTTGCCTCTCCTTTCAACACCTGAAACCCAACACTGAGCACCTACTATGGCACTATTCACTGAGTAGTGACTCTGTTGGGTCCCTTCCATCATGTAAGGGTCGGTGAATTTTATCTTTCAGGTACATATACCTATTCTGGGTGTGGTTTGCTTTTGCCACCCAGGGAGCCCAGCCAGCATTACAAGGTTAGAATGTGTGAGACACGAACACATAATCCCACCTAGTTTATCACCCAACTAGAACATCCACTTCACAGTGAAGGATGGATGTATCACATACGTAGTGATGTGATGGTAAATATTTAACAATTGGCTCTTCTTGTGGGGAAAACAGATTTATAATATTTTCTCATTTATCTGATATAAATACTCCCTCCAGGTCAGCTCAATTTAGACATTATTACACTGAGATTAAGAATAATTTGCTCAATGTCAAATCGTGGAAATTGATAGTATTTGGATGAGAACTAAATTCCTCATACTTTAATTACAACATGTTATATGTTACCATATTTTTTTGTTTTACTATTAAAAATTCCAGCAATATTATATACACACACACACACACACACACACACACATTATCATTCTATCCCATCAGAAACTGAAACAAAGAATAGAAAGAGGAAGAAAGCACACCCAGTACAAAGTGGTCTGACATCCTTTTGGAGTCAAATATTTTTGCTGCTTTAAAGGTAAGATCAAGGCCAACATAAATGGTAATAGAAAACTGACTTCCTAAAAAAAAATTAAAAACGGATTACTTAGATAAGTTTTTAAAACGTTTTGCAATTTATGTGCTTAGTATACACTATGTATTCATACATTTCTGAATAAATACATGAGAAAGACTCACTAAATATAAAAATGTAATGCAATGAAAATCTCTTATTTTGTTTTTTAAGTTCTGAAAAATGTTGACATTTAAAATGTTTGCTGTCAACAAAGAAGTTTCTACTGACTATAGGATATTATCTTAGTTTTCCCAAGCCTGAATCAGAGTTCATGGTCTGATATTTACCTAAAATCATCTTAAGTCATTTTAGTTTATTTTCATTATGTGTTGTTATGGTTTTTCTCTGTGATGACAGAGGCAATTCTAAATCAAAAGAAACCTACTGCAGCATTCTGTCCCCTTTACACAGCGGAAGGTCTCCTCTGAGGGACTTTGATTATTCTGCATGTCTTAGCAATGTAACATTCTTTGTGGTGGCCAAGCCCTTTTAGATTCAGACAGTATCTGGCATGTAGAGATGATGCAATACGTCATTCAAAACTTCCAAATCAGTATTTCTGCTTTGCTGTCCGGGAATCTTTTTTCCAAAAGAGATATTCAGTAATCACGATTTTCAAATGCAGTAGATCTGTTATATTGTTGGATACGTATGTAGATAGAAATTGAGGCATATCAAACTTAACGGCGTATCTAGAAACTAAATGCCACAAGTGATAGTGAACTTGCTGAGAAAATGTAAAGCATGTATTAGACACTAATAAAAGCTGACATTTTAGAAAGACCTTTAATTGTATAATCATTTTCTGTAAACCTCATTTACATTTTTGGAAAACCCAGCCAAAGCCAAAATATTAGTTTTTATTTTTATAAGGTCTTGAAAATATTATATCAGCACTCCCTTGTATGTTTCTAAATAGCCTGAAATAAATTTATCTGAAAGAGTATCAAGACTCAAATGGCTGAAATCAGAAAAAAAAAAATTGTCCCCAAACAATTTTTTTTTTTCACACCTTGTTTCGCTGTCCTTTTCCCTGCAGCTTTATATTGTCTATTCATAACAAGCAGCGTGATTGGACTGCTTCTCTGATTAATGGATTGGACAGTGGAAAGCTGCCGGCTGAAGTGCAATTGGACTCATTCTCACCCTTCAGCCACGGGGTAAATGAGCTCATAGCTTGGCTAGCCTGCTGGTCTCTGAACAAAGATACGGGCCACTTGGAGCAGAGCCAAGGTGTACTGGCAAAGATCAGCCAATCCCCAGAAGCATGAGCAAGCGCAGTCAAGATAGCAGAGATACTTATGAGCATTCATTTACCTGGCATCATGTTCTACTTTGATCTGTTATTTTATTTGTGACAGATACAGCTGTATCAGGCAAAACTGTCAATAATGTGGATAACAACGCTATACGCATAGTTGGGAAGGACTAAGAATTCTGAGTGACAGAATCAGAATTCAAAATATCTCAAGTGTGAGAAGGAGTTATAACACCAGGCAAATAAGGGACAAATGCTATCCTTGAGTGAAGGGAGGAGGCTTGCTGGCATGACGGAATACAATACTTCTACAAACACTAGAGGAAAATATGACATTGGAAAGTGAGAAGCCAAACCATGTATCTCAAGTTAGCATTTGTCGTTTATCTGGAGCGCAGAAAGTAGCAAATAAGTCTGGTCTGTGTCTAGACTAGATCAATCCAGAGTAATCGTTATATATTGAATTGAATATTTTATATTCACTTAGAAGGCTGATCTAGGATCGCTGGTTGGAAATGAAAGGGAGGACAGAGACATTGATTCAACTGGAGACTGTGTCGTGGTTAGGTGTAAAAATTTTGGAGAACCAGTGTGAAATTCCTGGTATAACTTTGATTATTTTTTGGCCTTAAGAAAGTCACTTAACCTCTTAGGGCTCAGTTTCTTAACTGCAAAATGGGAATAACAGTATCTCTCTGACGGGTTGTTAAATCTATAACAAGAGTTCAATACTATAGCTATAGTCCTGTCCCTAAACTTGTAAAGTTGAAGACAATAGATCCTATATTCTCTCAAATTTAGAGAAACACAAGTCAGCATCCCTTCACTAAGCCAAGCGAGTGGGGCACAGGGAAAACCCATTTTCAATTTTAGGTAACTAAAAGAAGGGGAGGTTCACTGCCTTGCTGTATGCTTGTTGAGAGGCAGGAGTCCATCAGCCTACCTTGACTATCGCTATCCGAGAAGAAGGCTATGGAATATTTCTTGGGAAAGCCAGAGTGTGACCCTGGCTTCTCAACTGGGAAAATTTGAAGAAGGCGGGCTGGCTAAGGCACCCGCAACAGTCTCTAAGAGTGGGAACACTGGGAGAACGTCCAGCGGGACTGTGCTTTCCTTGAGGGGAAGCAGACACGTGTAAGGCACTGTGAGGTGGGGAGCAGGTGGCCAGTGAGAGGAGCTCTGAGACTTGGAGTACCTCCTCCTTTTTAACTTACAGAGAGGAGAGCAAAAATCTGACAATTCTTCCTTCCTGATCTTGCTACCTAGTGTCAGGCTGGCCCTGCAGTTGTGGAAACACTTTGAAGTGGATATAGGATTGAACCTTATTTAGACTGGATTTGAATCTTTATATCTGAAAGTGAGTCTTAATTAGTGGCATGGTACTGGTGATTCAACAAAGTGCAGTCAGAGAGCTGTATACCTGTCTAATAATCCCTGAAGGCATGGGAGAGGGAAATTTTACAGAGCATGGGTGAAAGAAGTAATTGGAGAAAAAAAGAAATGTTTTAAATCAGCATGATATTGAGATAAGACTGTTCAATATACTGGTCTTATAAAGAATTAATGAGCTACTAGGAGGTAAATCACTTAAAAGAGTGTATGGCATATAGTAAGGGATCAATAAATGTTAGCTTTCATAATTGTTTTTTTTTTGAAGAAAAAACATCAAATTTCAGTGTGATCCAAAATGAAAAGGGCTGTACTGAATAGTAACAATGGAAAAATTACAAAAGCAAAGCCCAAAGAGCCATGTAGTCAGGCATCATTCTGAACTTGAATAGAGGTTTCTTTCATGGTTCTTTTAATTCCAGGATTCTATTATTCTAGGCTTGAATTATTTATCCATGTGGGAAAAAAATCTGTTTTTTCCCTAAATGAAATAGGCAATGCAACTCTTCCTACATTTTTTAATGTAAAGAAACAGAGATTTTTTTTTATCCCCTAAGAGCATCCACTATTAAATCAATATCATTCATCCTTTTGGTTTGGAGGATTAGCTCCCTTTATCAAATGCATGTCATAAAAACTGGCCTGTCAGTATTCATTCTTTGAAGGCTCTTTCTTCATTTTTGAAAATGATACTGACATACAATGAGTGAAACATTACCGCAGTACAGCTAGATCTGTCTGGCAAGGGACAAAGCTTTTATATAACAGTAACTTGCTTTCCTTTGTACTAACTCATTTTGAGCTTCTGCGTGAAGGGTATTTTAACAACAACAAAATGGATCAGAGGGTAAGCAAAGAGTATTTCATCTTTTTAAGCAACTATCACTTTCAGAAATACATATATATATATATATATAAAATGTCTCCTGACTCAGAGAGCAAAGTATTTCATTTCAAACTTGAGGGGGAGTTGTTGCATACTTACATCTTGATTGGTCATCTCCCAGTAGGGTCTCTCTCCGTAAGACACAACCTCCCACATGACGATTCCATAGCTCCAGACATCACTAGCAGAGGTAAACTTTCGGAAAGCTATAGCTTCTGGGGCAGTCCATCTGATTGGAATTTTGCCTCCCTAAAATTGAAAAGAGAATAAAAAAAATTCTCACCCACACACTTCAAATGTATCTGGGGATACTGCTGCCTCGCTGAAAAGATCTAGAAAGAGATGTAGCATTTTTAAGTGAATCTGTGTGACAGCGTGCAGTCTCTTTTCACATATCTCAGCCCATAAGCACTTGTAGACTGACTACTAATTGGCTGTCTGGAAGGTTTCTGGTTTAAATTCTGTTTGACTACTGGAACACATACAAGACCCACATCTCAATTACAGTATCAGGATGGCAGCTCTAAGTGGGGAAAGCAGGCAGTCAAGCAAATCAAGAAGGTAAACTTTCATGACTTTCTTCAAAAGTAAAGGACTCAAATTCCCAGGGTGCTTTCTTTCCCCTTTAATATAAGGATTGTAAAGAGAAAGCTTTGATTGCTGGATGCAACCCTGAGAAGTTTAAAAGTTAATAAGATAAGCATGAAAACCAGATATATTGAATATTTAGTAATTTCTCCTGACATCGCACAATTTCTTTTAGACTTGATTTCCCTAATTTGCCATTGTTGTATCTTTGTGTTTGTTTGGTCAAACTGTTTTTTTTTTTTTAACCTAAGAGGTAGGTATCTCATTTATTTCAACCACATTGAAAATTATTAAAATTAAATTATGGGGAAAATTTACAACATTACCAAGTTTGGGGTTTTTACATGGTTAAAAAAAAAAGATTTGGTAAGTTTTTTCTTAGTTCACAAATTAAACACTTTTCTATCCTGGCCATTTCAGGGTTAACTTCTTTTTCCTAATTTTTAAAAGCAGGCAAATCCAGGCAACCAAACATTTCATTTATAAGTAAAATTCATTAAAGGAGAGAGAGACAGAAAGAGAGAGGGAGAGAGAAATGTGGGTTTTGAATATTTTTTATAAAAAGACTAACATATGCCTTCCTACTTTGTGGGAAGAGAACAATTTAATTCACGCATTAGAAAAAAATGGGACTTAAACTGCTCTATATAAGCCAAAGTTTCAAGACTTATGAAGAAACAGCAGTTTCATGTAATGCTTGAAATTGTTCTGTGACTTGAAGTTAATTTGAAATATTTATACTAAGTTTGAATTATTTGCTTCTTAGAAATATGGTAACATCACTTTAAGAAAACTTTTCTGAAACATACTTTTGTTAATTAAATATTCATAGGCAAGATCACATCATTAGGTTCAGCTATGTAGCAACATGATAGTCTATGACATATTATTACTATTCTGCTTGAAATGGTAATTTGTTGATTACTTTAAATTTCAGCCTAGAATTTTTCTCTTGGTCCTCTGACCATCATGTTGTGCATCAATATTACCTGAAGCTCCCTTATCATTTCATCTCTCAATAGAGAGATTTTCCACAAAGTGCCACCATGCCCCATTTCAAGGGAGTAAATCTTGAGGGTCTCAGGATCTCTGACTCCCCTCCACCTTTCTCTCCACTAGCAATGACACACTGACACAGACCCTGACAAATTTACTTTATGCATTTAACTAAGACACCAACCAATCATACTGGGAATGGCTTTTTCAGTAACCTCAGCCTTGCTTAGGCCAAGTTTATTAAGCATGACTCTATTACGAGGAGAATTCCTAATTGAGGTTTCATTTAATGCAAATAATGACAATAATTAGGTCCAGAAGAAGAGGGGCATCCCAACAATTAATTTATTGATTTATTAAGCTGACCCTTTGAAAGATTTGTTTGCTTAGGTAAGTCACTCTTGATCTTTAGCATAGTATAATCTTTAACTCTTCATGTGTCACACTGCAATAATGACAAAAAGACAGCCTTATAATCTATGAATAGAGTTTACTATTACAGTATGAGTAGGAGTAATTTTAAAATGTTGGATTAAATAAGAAAATATATACCATCTATCATAAGAATAAAAGAGGACTAAAGTATTCTGTATTGAAATAAAGTTAACCACATTGTACACTGAAAAGATACAATGACAAATTCTTGTCTTCACAGGGAGTTTAAGCATTGAGGATATCTTGAGGATATTGAAAAGATTTAGAATTAAACAAATCTAGTTTATAAAAAAGATTAAAACTCAAGAAGTACAATGCATAAACTTCCCAGAGAAATTCTGTTGCACCAATACCACAGTTTTCCACAGGAAAAAAAAAAACCCCAAAACTGTTGATTATATAACATCAATTACTTCGCTGGAAAAGGATGCTGATTTATGCCAATTATGACAGTATGGATTAGTGACCAAGTTTTCATAGATATGGGCTTAACAGTTTACATGGTATAAAAGAGAAGTAATTAGGCATTAAAATACCTCTAGTAAATCAAAACTTTTTGAAGGAATAGCTCTTTTATTCCCTACTGTGTGAATAGTTAAAAAAAAGGTAGATTTAGATATTTCCATATTTGTTTTACAAGTAAAGAAACTGTGGTGCCGAGTTTAAGCTATTCAAAAATGCTACACATGTTAATATATTCATATATAGTATGATTATATATTATATAGTCACATATAATATGAATAAATATATACTTATATACATTAATATATGTATATATTTGTTGCTTTTTTCCTACAAATACTTTTTATTTAAAAAATTTTTTTTATTGAAGTATAGTCAGTTTACAATATTGTGTCAATTTCTGGTGTACAGCATATTTCAGTCATACATAGACATACAAAATTCCTTTTCATACTCGTTTTCATTATAGTTGTACAAGATATTGAATATAGTTGCCTGTGCTCTACAGAAGAAAATTTTTATTTATCTATTTTATATATAGTAGTTAGTACCTGCAAATTTTGAACTCCCATTTTATCCCTTCCCACCCCGTTTAAGGTAGGAGAGTCTCGCTTTAATTTTTCCTTTTACATTTAATTCTTTATATGATTTTTACATGTTGTATCCATTCTAAACTCAGACCTTTTATTTTCAGTATCTGTAGGAAAAATATGAACTATTAAAACTCATAATGTGATTACTTGGCTTATCTGAGTTTAATATTTGAATTTTCTGATAAGGAAAGGAGAATTGGCTGGATTTTTTAATCCACCCTCCCCCTTCTCTCTTTCTTCCTATGTTGGAGGAATTTTGCTTTTTTTTTTTTTTTCGCTCTTTCCTTTAAAATCTTTAAATATTAAACGCCCCTAGTCTAGTAGTCTAGTATTTCAGAAATGCATTCTGTTAGATCTTACCCTTGTGGTGTAGGCTGCCTCGGGATCATCTTCCAGCACCCTGGAAAGCCCAAAGTCAGACACTTTACACACAAGGTTACTGTTGATTAAGATGTTTCTGGCAGCAAGGTCTCTATGCACGTAGCCCATGTCGGAGAGGTACTTCATTCCCGCAGCGATGCCTCTCAGCATGCCGACCAGCTGGATCACAGTGAACTGCCCATCGTTTTTCTGTGAAGATGACACAGAAATACTAGTTCTGCAACAGCAATCACTGGGGAAAAATACTTAAGGATCTTCCTTCAACCCCAAATTAATGCCCACTCTCACCAAATTCACATGCAATTTCTATCTGAAGGGAATGGGAAAAGTTCGGCAATATCTAGTTAACCTGGTAATGTGTATCAGTACCCTGCTTGGTCAAAGCAGATAACGGCTTTGAAAGCCCCATCCAAAATATTATTCAGTTGCTCTTTTCCACATTGCAATTCTTTTCTTCTCAGTCATCAGCATAGTGTGTTCATCACTCCAGCCTTATGCCTGCCTTGGGTTAACACTGTGCATTTTTGAAGTCATTTAAAAGAAGCTAGCTGGATAGGCATACTGGTGACAGACAAAGTCGCCGGATGAAAGGACGGAGATTCTGCAGCAGCAGGTGGAAGGTCAGGGGGAGGGGGACCAAGCAATGACCAGGACAATGTTAGCATTTCTTGGAAACCTGCTGTCTTTGTCAAGGGCACTGGACTTACTGCAGACACACAGAATTAGGCCCAAATGATGCTTATTTTGAAATAAAAGAATGATACGACGATAAGAGACTGAAGAATTTATCTGTAAGAAATTTGGCAGTAGAATCTGGTAGAGGATAGAGATTGGAAGGGAAGCTTGCCTTGCCAGTGGACACCTGTCATAGTCAACGCACAGGCCCCTCTTACAATCACCATTAAGCTGCCAACCATCACTTTTCTCATCCAGAGCAATAGATGCTACATTGAAGGAGAAAAGCCACCTGACTACAGTTTAATCAGGCCCAGGTTACATTGTCTAACACATGCTATTTACTAATAAAATGAGTTACCAACATTTAAAATTTGGAGACCTGCATATTAAAAACAAACTCTTCTAAAATCTGGAAGATCTGACATTGACTATTGTCTACTATCATATAATACCTAGTACAAGGCGTGGCTGGCCCTCAGGTGAGGTATGAATCTATTTGACACTTTCATGAATACAGATGATTTTCATGGACTCTCTAGACATTTTTCCTTGCTCTGCCTGATATTATATACTTTGAGAGAGTTAAGTACTTGTAAAATCTTCTCTTTTTTTCCTTTCCTTCCTCCTTTCCTTCTTTTATTTACTTTGGGCAAATTAACATACATGTAAATAAAATTGTAGAAACACGTAATTTGGATTTGTACAAGGTTTTTCAAGTGGACAACTTTCAAACCAAAGTTAATTTTTGCAGTATAATTATCCTGACTCTAGATATTTCTACTTAAAACTCTGTCTTTAAGGTAGCTGGATTTTAATTTCAATGTTATTGCCAATATATGAATAGCACTTTGAATACTTACATCTATTTCAAATCTTACCTTTAAAAATGTATCTAAAGAGCCATTTTCCATATACTCTGTCACTATCATCACCGGTTTACCTGAAAAGAAAACAGTAGTATAAACTGCTGCTTTTTGATAGAGCATTCTTGTCCAGGAAAAGTTTACCTGGAAGTTTTTATTATTGTCCAAATTACATATAGTCATTTAAAAAAATGTCCTCTTTGAGTTGCAAGTAAATTCCTGACATGATGATGTCTTAGTATCTTAGTATATACTGAGTGGAGTCAGTGAGAGGAAAGTATCATGAAAATGATAAAGATTGACACTTAAGATACAAAAAATACAGAATTTTCAACATCAAAATCAATTTATGTAGAAAATGAGTTTAGGATGAATTTTATTTTTATAGAGATAATGATATAAAGTGCCAAATAATATTTAGCAAAGCACTGCAAACATGCAAACACATTCCTCTTTCTCACAGTTCTAAATAAAAACTATCTAGTCTAAGTGCTCTGTTTAAGATCCTTTGAACAGATGTTGTATTTTCTCAACTTTACTTCTATGTTCTTATAACTCCTTTACTTACGGCTACCTCTCTTTTCCCTCTCTGCCACACACAGTCTCTATCAATCCAATTGTTTTCATTCTTCAAAATCCTGTTCTATTTTCTCTTGCTGTCTGGAAATTTCTCTTGCAATCATCATTTCTGATGGACGAGGCCCTATTCTTTTCACGTCTGAGACAGAAGTACAGCTGGACAAACTGGAGCCACACGGCTTGGCTTTGTATCCTAGATCAATCATTTACTATCATGTGATCATGGGCAAATCAATTCTTATCTCTGTATACTAATTTGTTGTGAGTATCTGCCAAGTCATAGAGTTACCCAGGTCACTTAGAATAATGCCTACCACTTAGAATTTGCTATGTATTATTATTCTATAAACCTTATTGACTTTGTATCTGTGGGTTAACTTCCTTGCTAGCTGTAAGAGGACCAAGAAAACAGATCATATTTTATCCCTTATGAAAAATATGAGACCAAAAATCTTTGTTATATGAGGAAATACTTAAAACATGATTGTTAGTTTTATCACTCCACATTAACTTCACTATATTTTAAAATGTGCCTTTTTATTCTAAAATAAAAGTATAGACTTCATAAAATTTTAGTGTCCATTTAAACTATTTTGAAGTAAAAAAAGACCTTATGATAGCAAAATTCTATGTTTTATATCTAGTAATTTTTTTATATTATAGAGGGAAAGAAGGCCTATACAATTATGAAATGTGCTGTAATTAACTTAATGGCATCCTCCAGAAGGGCATCTGTATTTCACTTGAAAAGTGATTCATTCAGGTCACAGAATTAGAACGTGCGTATTTATTCATACACCATTATCCCAAAATGTAAACAAAGATATAGAAAATTAGACAGTTACATGTTAAAAAGAAATAATAGGAAGAAAAAGGATTTTTCAACCCAAAAATCACTTAAAACTCACTATTTAGTATAATAAGGTAGGTCAGTCTAATTTCTCACTCAGATCATTATCTTCTTTTAAAATACTTTAGAACCATTATTCTTTTAATGGAATGTCACAAGTAATATTCCAAAGGCAGGTAACATTTCTCTCCTCTTTAAATTTTGTAAAAGTTAGAAAAAAAGTTTGTCTCAAATAATTCATTTGTCATCTATTTGCTACGCCTCCATTAGGTAAAACATCACATATGTAGGGAATATGTATTGGAGATGTCATTTGATTTGAACCTTGAAAGGGTCACTGGTATAATAAAAGGTGACAGATATTCCAGGAAGAAGAGGCAGCATGTGCCAAGGCATCTTGTCATGAAAGAGCTCATCAAGTTCAAACATGGCCAGAGGCCTGGATTTTGCTTTGTAATTCAGGGAGTGACAGGAGATGAGTTGAGGAATACTGATTTTGAAACTGACTGGAAATATAATACCTTAGTTTAAAAAAAAAAAAGAATGACTTATGGTTGTATTTGTATTTGTAAATGGCCATGACAGCACAAGAGAAAAAAAAAGATTATGAATGTTTTTTTTTCTCCTTTGTATGATTGTAATCTAAGTTCAAGAATTAAGATAGGTTTCTAATTTTATTTCATTTTAATGATATTGCTGCACTCCTTTCAATGAACCTCAGACAAATGCTAAATAGACAAAATTCTGCTTTGGGCCCATTTGGTTCCAGTCTCATATCTTGAAGCCTATTTCAGGGTTTTCTTACTGTTGAAGCCTATTTCAAGCTTTTCTTTTAAAAGTTTAGAACTAATATGCTTCCCCAAGGGTGACAGCCAAAATATTTGATACCTGCTTTGGACAGGGACCTACATGTCTAAAGTTACAGCACCATATTGCTGGAATACTGGACAATCCTGCTGTACCAGACATCACCTCTTTATCTGCCTGATTTCAGGAATTCAGAAATACTTCAGAGACAAAGCTGAGTTAGGCATATAAAAAGGCTATGTGGATAACCCTGGCTTCAGCTTTTTATCAAATAGGATAGAAGCATTTCATTAAATGTACATATAATAGAGCCAAAAAAGTACACACTTGCTGAACACCAGTCCTGATCAAACCAGGAAAAGGCCTATGCTTTCTGGAATCAGCCTGTGATTTCAGGAATCCTTCCTATAAAAGCTCTTTGTCTCTGATTTTCACTTACAGAAATCCACTGGGGAAGCTGTCACAGTGTCACTAGAAACAGAAGAACTGAATTCCAGCATATATACAGGGAATATGGTCTTAGCTTTCCCCCACTGGCACCTCTCAGCTCCTACCACATGAACAGAAGCCTTGTCCATCAAGGCGAAGGCCTAATCTCCCTCCATCATTATCTGCTCTACCCCAAGCCCATTATGATTACAGCACCTTCCCTACATTACTACTTACAAAGCCTTCAATTTCCTTCCACTCTTTTTTTCTAAAATTTCTTCTTTCTGTCTGTTTTCTAATTGTTTAGATCCTCTTCTTACAGTTATGGTGAGTGTTAACTATTTACTACTGTTCACCTAAGGTCTACTGAACAGGAGTTGGATAAAATTTCTCTGTTAAAATATTTCTTCCTTGGTTAAATTTGTTCTTAAATTCAACCTAAATTTACTAAACTTAGACAAAAAAGATTTATACTTTAAAAACAATGAATGGACCAGAAAACTTATTGACTTTGAATAACATATGTTTGGAAAGAAAAAAAAATGATGGCTTTTCAGGGCTATGGGCACCTGGTATTCGTCCTGTAAGATATTGTAGCTTTCATTGCCTACTTTTAAAAGTCAGATTCATTATTCATGACAGTGTAGGCTGTAATGTCAATAACAAAAAACATTTAAGAAATATGATAGGGACATAAACACCTCTCATATTTCAGAAAATGGGGGAAAAGCAATGAAAATGAATGTTTGCAAACAAGCATTATCTTCTTTTGTTTATAAAAATAAGACAATTCGTGACCCATTAGATGATTTCTCATACTTGAGCCATTTTAATGATAATTACATTTAGTTTGGCTTATGTTTTGTCTCAGTTCCTGCTAGTCTGCAAAAATGACATAGCAATAATTAACGTGGCTTACTCTAACCATTGTAAATTCAATAAAATGGTATAAATCATTTCCATTATCCAGCTTGAAGTACAAAGAGTAGATCTGCCAATAATTTTGAAAGCATATTATCAAAAATCAATACAAAAAGAGCTCATAAAGCATGTCAAAACATGATTTTAATCACAGAGTAGAGTTTTTCATATTACTTTATATTATGTTATGTTATGTTATGTTACTAGGTAGTAATAGAAACACATTATTTATGGCATTCACCAACCTCATATTTCATCATTTGGTATAGATAATCATAAAAGAGCAACAGTTTATTGATTTACTGACTGCCCACTTTTTACAGGGCATGGTGTTATTTTTAATTGTCATCAAAATTCTATAGTAGTGATGATACTACAAAAGTCTCTTTTCAGAGAAAGAAAAGTGAGGCTTAAAAAGATTCAATACATTACTTGAGTTGATTAGCTCAAGTTGTATAACAAATAAAGTCGGGAATCAAACTCATGTCCACCTGACTACAAAACTTCCCTCCAAACTATGATGCTTGTAATTTTGAAGTATTTACTTTAAATTATAAATTTTAGTTTAAAATATCACAAATATTTTATCTTTTTTGTGTTCATATAAGCTTGAAAAACATGACTATGCCATACCAAACCATTCAAGTATTAATAGCCAATCTGATAGGGATTTAGCTGCTTTCAATAAATAATATATTCTTACTTATGATGAGTACTTATATATCTGCCAAGCATTCTGAAGTGTTCTATAGTGAAGCAATCTTGTATTCTACTTATATGAGGCATCTAAAGTATTCAAACCCACAGAAACAGAAGTTGATGGTGGCTGCCAGCATTTAGGGGAGGGACAAAGGAGGAATTGCTATTCACTGGGTATAACATTTCAGTTATGCAAGACAAAAGTTCTAGAGATCAGCTACACAACACTGTGCTTACAGTGAACAAAACTGTACTGTGTATTTTACACTTAAAAATTTAAGAGGGCAGATTTAATGATGTGGATTTTTCTTATCACAATAAAACAAAATTGCGTTTGCTTCCTTACTAAGTGATTTTTTTTGGTGCTCATGTCCATCAAAATCTAAGAAAGGAGAGAACATGCCACTCCTGGTAAAGCTGTTCCTTCTCATAAGGTATCTCAAAGTTAGGTGAAACAAACTTTGGGGAATGTCAATCTAAGCCTTGCTTTTCAGAGCATAGCCCCTGACAAGTGGCCTCGCTATCATCTGGGAGCTTGTTAGAAATGCAAAATCTCAGTGCCCAGTCCAATCTATTGAAACAGATTCTGCATTTTAGCAATATCCTCAGAGGCACATTATATTTTGAGAAACACTGAGCTAGGCCACACCACAAGAGCTGCAGCTAAATCTGGCCTTATTATTTTATTTGCATGCATACCACCTGCTTTTCTGAAACTGTTTAGCACATCAATAAATACGTGGTACCACTTAAGGGTAAAAGGGAGCTTTTGATTTAGAAGCATCATAATTCACTGGGAAATAACTGTCTCTGGGTTTCTCTTAGAAACATTTTACAAAATTTGTAAATAATTAAAAGTAAGTCTGTGCTTATATTTATATATCCATAGTGTTATTTCACTCTGCCATTCTATCTGGGTTGTATTCCATTTAGTACATTAACACTTGCAGCTGTTTGAAATTACTTTCATTTCACTCCAAGGGAAACCTGGGATAACAAATATCATGAGTCAATTATTAATGGTTAATGGTCAACCAGAAAATGGGATCTTGTGCTTGTAATAGAAATAGATAATGCTTATTAAGATGGGGAGTGGGAAGGGTGGACCAAGTATGGGTCAGTTAGAACTCAGAAGGGTACTCAGATATTTTAATTCCATTATGGTCCTTATTTATTGGTTAACACTTTAAGGAAAACCAGTTATAAAATTATGTAATCTTAATTTCAGAAAAGACTATAAACAAAAGCCTCTATACCTTACCTTAGATGGGAGCATGGAAATGTTTCTATTAAGTAGAAATTCCAAACTTTCCGTATTCCTCTTTTATTTCACACTGTTTACACTGATATAAACTTTTTCATTAGATGTTCATTTCTCAAATTAAAAAAGAATTAGAATTGCTCTGACATTACCGAAGGTGGGTAATTACTTATGGAGTAAGAGACTGTTGACTTTGCAGAGGAACAGAGGAAACTAAGAATTACCAATGTGACAGCTTTGTTTTATTAATAATGAAAATGACTTTCAAAACGTAACGTTTAATTTACCAACAGTCCATCTTTGAGCCAGTAAATCTTTTTCAGATGCGTAGAATTTAGATTTTATCAGAATAAGCACTTGTAAATATCTAATAAATATTTTATGTTTATTTATTAAAGCTTGCTCTCTGCCCTAATAATGAAAAACAAGTATCAGATTAATGAGCTGGCTTCCATTTCTACTTCAGTTTTAAATTTGTTTATTTCCATCATGGTTTATCACTGATAATGGTTGATAGAATTGTTGCCTTTGTGAAAGGGCAGATGTAAAATTTAAGCATGCCCATAGTACAAACTTTTTCATTCATACTTCTCAGAATCCAATTTTATAGATAGCGTCTACAGTTGGATGCTTACAGGCTTACAGATGTAACTTGTCCCCAGCGGAACTACTGCTTACCAACTTGTCCCCAGAGGAACTACTGATTACCAACCAGTCTTGCTCCTCCTAATCTTTCCCCATAAATGGCAATTCCTTTCTTCAAGGTACTCAGGACAAATAATTTATAATTATCATTGACTCTTCTCTCTTTCTCACACTCCACAGCTAATCCACAAGAAGCCGTACTGTGATTGCCTCCAAAATATCTACAGAATTTAACTACTACTCTCCATCTTGTTAGATTACTACCCTGATCTAATCCACAATGAGGTGTGAACAGTGACAGTAGTCTTCTCACTGTCTTCCCATTTAAACACTGGCTCCTACCATCTGTACTCAACACAGAGGCCTTACTGATCCTGTTAACGCAGAAACAAGATGCTGTCACATCTTGGCTCCAAACCTCAGATTAAGAGGGGGACTTCACAGGGACCAGAGAGTTCACACTGTACCTAACCTTGTGCTACAGTTTCAAGTTAAACTCTCACCAGACTCCTCTCATTCATTCCATTGAAGCAACAATGATCTTCTTGCTGTTTCTTGAACGTTCTATGTAAGTTCTATTCGCGCCTTGCAGGTCTTTCTACAACACACTGCCCCCAGATGTCTGTAAGGCCCACACCTTCACTTTATTCAAGCCTTATCAGAGAGGTCTTTCTCTAAATAAAACAGAAACCACCAACCCTCAATGGAAGCAATCCCTAATCTCCTAACTTGACTTTACTTTTTTCATTTAATATATTGTAAATATATTTGTTCAACTAGTTTCTGCCTCTCCAACACAAAGGTAAGCTCCATAAAGGCACAAACTCAGTTTGTTTAACCTCTACTGTATCCCATTGATTAATAGGGATAGACATGTACTAGGTGATCAATTAATACCTTTTTAATAAATAAATGTTTCTTGTCAAGTATATACTGAATAGTGCAATATGAGGTTGGTAATGTATACTGCTTAAGAGACTTGGTTTTGGAATCATACAGAACTTTGTAAATCTGGCATTATTCTGTGCTAGTTTTATGATATTGGATAAGGTATTCAACCTCTTTAAGGTTCATTTTTCCCACCGGTAAAATAAGAACAAATACTAGTGTCTACAGGATTGCATTATTGTGCAGATTAAAGGAGAAAATATATAAAGTGCATTGACTTAGTATATCCTTAAAGTAATCTTAATGAGTAGTAGTAGTTATAACTGTTATATTTATATGCGAGATCCTGTGAAAAGATCCTCATGCAATTTCTTTCATATGAATTTTATTTTTTTTCTAATTCACCCATGGTTTTATAGAATAAAGTTGTTTAAATTAAAATATAAGCTATATATCACTCTAACTCTGTTTAAATGTTTACCTTCCCTGCAATTTAGTCATTGACCCATTTAATATCATTCATATCTTTTAACTGCAAAGTTGAGAATTGTTTTATTTTTCTTGAACCAAATTGCTATTTTTTGTTTTTATTTATTTATTTATTTAATTGAAGTGTAGTCAGTCCACAATGTTTTGTCAATTTCTGGTATACAGCATAATGGTTCAGTCATACATATACATACATATATTTGTTTCCATAGTCTTTTTCATTATAGGTTACTACAAGATACTGAATACAGTTCCCTGTGTTATACAGTATAAACTTGTTGTTTATCTATTTTATATATATTGTTAAGTTTTTGCAAATCTTGAACTCCCAATTTATCCCTTCCCACCTCCTTTCCCCCCTGGTAACTATAAGTTTGTTTTCTATGTCTGAGTCTGTTTCTGTTTTGTAAATAAGTTCATTTGTCTTTTTATTTTTAAGATTCCACATGGAATACTACTCAGCCATAAAAAAGTAAAATAATGCCATTTGCAGCAATACAGATGGACCTGGAGATTGTCATTCTAAGTGAAGTAAGCCAGAAAGAGAAAAAAAGTATCATTCATATCTTAAAAAAAAAATCTTTTTTAATTACCTAATGTGTCTGGCGCTGTGATAGACACTAGGGGCGCTATGAACAAATATCCATTTTAAGAAGCTCATCATGTAGTTAGGATGCTAAACCATGTAGAGAGATAACTGTGATACAATGGACCACATGACAAAGTGCAGAGAAATGCCACTAGAGTTTATAACGTTGTCTCTGGCTGAGAATTCATTCATTCAACAAATAATGAAACGCTACACATGCCGAGTACTGAACTAGAAACACACAGGTGGGCAGAACAAAACAGAAACCTCTGCTCTTTGAAGTTTGTATTCTAATGTATAATTAGGACCCTTTCTCTGACTCAGCTATTCAACACTACTGAGCAGTCTACTCTATGCCAGGCAGACACTGAGGACAGAAGGAAAAATGCAGATAAATGACACTGATCTCATGGACGAGGTCACATGTGAATTAAACTTGAAGGTCAAATGGAGCTGAGGAAAGTGGGGAGGACATTCTAGGGCTGAATGAAGTATCTCCAAGGGACAGCATAAGAACTAGGTAGAGCTTTCTGGAAAGGAAATAGTATAATATGGAGATATGGCCAAATTATATCAGGTAAAGTATCCAAGTGTATGTATTTTGCTTGATTTGTTTGTTTGTTTGATGATGAGGCAGGAGAGAAGAGTGACTGAGTAAAATATATGGAATGGACTAATGTGGGAAAATACCAAAACGCGTGGACTGGTTTGAAAATTGTTGGATTAGCCCTGGGTAATATATAATAAGAGCCTGTAAAATAAAATTTGACTTTGTAAGATAGGATGAAATACAATAGTTGAAAGATAATCACAAGTTTATATAAGAACTCAGAATTGTCTGACAATTTAAATAATCAGTTATCATTGAATGTGTTATCTCCTCAGACATAGAAAAATAGGGAGATATTCTTTTAATTTTTCTCTAATATTTTGTTTAAATTTATTAATTTTACAGGAGAACTAAGTTTCTTTATACATGATCCTAGATTAAGCAATATAACTACAAATAATTGTAAGACTCCATAGAAATATTCCTTCAGTCAATTTTGATAATATTTCCATGGGTGGGAAAAAAATAAATCTTAAAGAACTAAGGATGCTGCAATGGGAAAATAATAATTTTCCCCCCTTTTAAATTTTATTCCTGAATCTATTTAAATAGTTAAAGCTGGCACTGTGTATGTGACATTAAAGCATCTCGCATGGCGAATGAGTCAATGAAGCCAGGACCTGTGGGTCTTTTACATCATTTGTCACAAGGCCTCTCTAGAATATATACCTATTTATGATGTGTCCTGTTTAACAGCAAATCACAGAAGGAATCTGAATGAGGGCCCATGTTTTGGGCATGTAGGACGAGTGACACAGGAAAGAGAACGGTTCATCATGACACTGCCCATAGGAGTGCTACTTCAAACTCCCCACCTTAGCTTCAATCAGAAAAAAATCACAAGATTTAGTTGCACTTATGTCTCATTATCTGTGTGCTGCAGGTTGAGAATAATTGCTGAATAAATTAGCATCAGATCAGAGAGCATGAAATTAAGGACACAAATAAAGTGAGTTGCAACATGGTAAATTAAAAACAAGTTGAAGACTTCGTAGGTTGAACAGCAAGCGCTTCATTTATTAAGGGGAAATATAGTTTCAAGTCACATGGAACAAAAAAATAAGACAAAGAAATATTTTAAATATTTACATTTTGCTTTACATGTATGGGTAGCTTCATGGAGCAACATCAAACAGCATATGTGATTAGGAGATTGGAAATTTTAAATCTGTATTTCCAATCACAGGACTGGTTTTTCGACTATACTTTACAGAATTTAAATATGATCATTTGTTGCTAATGCATTTGCTTCTAAAAATAAAGATTTCAAGTGCATATAACATGGTATATGCCAAATTTAGTTGTCTTACGATGAGAAGTTCAGTTGTCTTATGCTGTCTCAGTCAGAACCCATGCACATAAAACAAGTTTTGTAATAAATTAGGGGCCTTAGGGGCCTATAAAAGTAGGTGAATAGTAGTTCTAATAATTTGGCAGTCTTGTCTACTAATATCTGATGCATTCACTTAAACAGATTAAAATAAATACTTATTCACCGCTCTAATTACCTGCAGTTTTGTTCACAAATACATCTTTATTTAGTCTGCATAAAAATTTTATAAGATACTTATGATTTTTTTTCTTTTTGTGTGACACTGAGCCTCAAAGTGTTTAACTAAAGTGACCATGGATTGGTTTAGGTTTAGGTGTAATGGGTTTGCATAAATATTTAGGACATTATCTGTTTCTTCAGGAGTAGACTATTTTGGCTAGGGAGCTAAAAAATACATTCAAAGGAGACAAAATTAAATGAAAGAGTTGAATAAAAATTTTGGACAAATGAAGGAACATTACAGGCAGTTGCAAAAATCCTTATACAGCCACAGTGTTCACAAGAAGCAGTGATTATTTCAGGGTTAAGTGATGGTGGATTGTTTCGTGGAGGTGATGAAATTTGAATAGGGTTCCGAAGGAAATGAAAAAGTAGTGAGTACAAAGATTTAAATTTCAAAGAAAGAGGCAACGTAGGCAGGGCACAATATCAATTAAAATAGATTAGGAATGAAATGGCTATGGAGGAGTTCAGAGCACAGGAAGAGAGAGACATGGAAAAGCAATAATCATGCATTTATTAAGTAGCTACTCTGTGTCATGCTCATCCTAAACTCGACCTGTGTTAATTCATATCACCTTCACATCACTATGAAGTATTCTTACCCCACGTCATTGATGAGCAAAGTAAGGGTTTGAATGTATAACTAACTTACACAGTCACATAGTAGTGTATTGCAGAAGCAAAATAAAAATCGGTGGCTAGATCCATAGCTCACTTATCTGACTATTCTGTAGGGACTGTCTTCTGTGATAGTAACAGTGATCTGGCGCTGTTCTACACATTACAGCTTAACTCATTACAGGGTAGACTGGCTGCATACGGGGTTTTACATATACTCTGGGTCATAGGAAGTCATGGTCAGAGTTTATTTGAAGAAGTTAAATTTAGCAGTCATATTAAGGATTAAATGAAGACATGAAATTTATCAAAATATTTTACATACTTCTATTACTATGACTATCGTGAAGAACTATGCTTTCTAGTAGATACTACCCTGCCCACATAGGAAATCATTTCACTCCATCGCTGTTGTTGTAACTCTTGTTCCTACAGTATCCAGCCCCGTGTACTACCACTGATGTCCTTTCAAGGTCCTTCCCCTCAGATGGACTATAGTCATGTTCAAATTTTGATTTCTTTTTTTAAATTCTTTAAAAAAAATTCTGATTTCATTTTATTTTACCTGTAATAATCCCCCTCACATCATCTTATTTAGAATATTCCACCTCATTCATCATAGGGCATGATTTTTGTAAAATATTTTAATTTATTTTATTCCTTCAAAAATACATATTTTTTCTTTGTCCCTCATCTGCCTTATGTCCCTGGCTTCCATCATTTTTTAGGAACTTATTTGTTCTGATTAGACCTCAGAATGCCCTTTTTGCTCCAACAATCCTGTCTTCAGGTAGCCTTCAAGGAGGAAATAATGCGTGGGCATGTACTCAGCTGAGGGAAAGAAGCACATTTAAGTTTTAAAGAAACCCACATGTCTGCAAGTAATTTTATTCCTATGTTACCTTCCTCTATGGGCATTCTTGCTGGAGACGTGTATCTCTTTGAGACATCGAGAAAAACAATCTCCCAGCAATAGAGGCTGATTCAAAAGTTCTGCCAATCATCAACATGGTATGTTTAGCCACTATCTTCTCTAGGACTTGTGAGAGGCTCTGTGTTCTCATCTGTGACCTACTGCGAATGAATCATGATTTTGGAATTGAGTGGTAATAAACCAGGTGAATTTTTTTGTTTGTTTCTTTTGCTCCTTTTTATTGTAGAAAAGGTTGTGTTTTTATTGTTGCTGTTGTTTGTGTTTAGTTTTCCACATTTAAAATCAGAAGGGCATAAATGGATAGCCAATGAACTGAAATTACTTGGTAGGTTGAGAACAGTTATTGAATATTACATTGCTCCTACACATATTTGGCATATATAATTTAAAACTTGATTAATAGCAAATGGAATCTGAACCAATGCTTGGAAGAAAGTCTAAACAGTGTTCCTTGCCAAATGTTTCAGATGGTTTTACAAAGTAGTGTGTAAGATATGAGGGATAAAGGAAGGGACCAGAACACATAGGAACGGCCAAGGTAAAAACGGATTAAAAGAAAATAAAAGCCTCAGTTATGTGTTGCATAAATACCTTACAGGATGACTGAAAAATTATTTGAAATCCTTATACTGGGAAGCTCAACACATAACCGCATTTACAAGACACTAACAAGAATTTAAAAGAGGCGTGAAATTCTAGATATTTCTGAGTAAAAATAGGATTTGCTTAACAAAATAACTAGTCTCAAGGAACTTTTCCCATCTTCTGAGGCTGTCACTTTCCCTAGAACTATTGAAATATCTCAATGAAAAAGGTGAATAAAAGAAATACATCTGGCTATAAAGAATGGCTTAAAAGGTGGCGGGCACCTACGGTGGCAGTAATCCTATTAAACGTTAAACTTCAATGCCTCAATCACAACTTTGAAGTTAATATTTCATTAGGGTAAAAAATGAAAGAGCCAGTACACTTTTACTGTTTCTTTTATCTGGGTACACTTTCTCTGGTGCTGAATTCATAGTAAGTGATTTAACACAAAGATTTAAAAAAAATAAATAGAAATTCAGGTTCATTGAAGATCAGCTTTGACAAGAGTCTGCTAAAACACGGGAAAATTATTATTAATATTAGAGAAATCATTAATGGAATTATTATGGCCAGTTTTCTCTATCTATATTCATTATGAAATTAATAATAACCTAATAGAAGAAATTCAGGTATTTATGATCACACACACATGCATAATTAGCCATTGTACTTACTTTTGGTCACAACACCTTCTAAGTGAATGATGTTAGGATGGTCAAACTGCCCCATGATACTTGCTTCACCCAGGAAATCTCTGCGTTGCTTTTCAGTATAGCCTACTTTAAGAGTTTTAATCGCCACAGGTAATTCTCTTTTTCCTGGAAGTTTCAAACGTCCACTGCAAACTTCACCAAATTCACCTTGTGATAAAGATGTTAAAAACACATAAACTCATCACGAACCTTTATTCTAATAACACTCTGAAGTTCTCTTAGAACACTAAGGTTTAGACAAAACAGAGTTAAAGGGGGGTCCAAACTTTCTTATCAGTGTTAGTAGAAATTAATGGTGCATTGGGAAAAATCATCTACAGGTGATCATAAAACACGTTGAGGGTTATTAGTTTCATCCATGTCACCTATGGAAATCTTAACGGAAACATCAGAAAGAAATTAAAAGCAACTGAAAACCACTTACTACCTTTTCTTTCTACTCTAGCAGTGACATTGAGAAGAGAAAAAAAAAAGTACAGAAAGAAAACAGTCTTAAGGGGAAGAGATGATTCATAAATAGAACTGGGAGCTTGAATTTCGTAAATACTTTTGGGCAATACAAATTATAAATGTATATATGAAATATAATAAACAATAGATGTGAAACACTATGTTTGAATATACATTTTTTTGGGTTTATTACTTCATAAACCAGACATTTGCTGGTTTAAGTATGAGCTACACAGAAGGTAGCATTAAAATATGATCAATTATATAACGCTTTGAAAGCAAGTCAGTTACAAAAGATTAAAAATATTCTGCATTAGGTTAGGACACTGACACATTATGTTCTATAATCTAAACTCAGGTTAAAAGTTGGAGTTAAACACACTGTCCTACCTGCTCCAATGACTCTTTCAATGGTGATGCATGAAGCTTCTATCTCCTTGGCAAATTCATGAACAGCTTGGTTGGGATCCTCATAGGTATGTGGATCAATATAAGTTCTTACTCCTGGCAGTTTAACTGTAAAAGTAAGTGGGCATTAAAATAGAAGTGCTTGTGATGGATGAGTGAAATTATAAACGTTTATTAATGCGCAACTGTGGCCTAAATCCCTAATTCCTAGAAGTGGTAGAGCTGCAAGGACAGACCCTCTTCTGAGTTACAGGAGTCATTTGTCCAGCTATCTCACTTTTATAATGTTAGAAATCTGGATTGTTGGCATGCACAAGAAGTGCATATGGGCCGACATATTTGAGTAAATACATCTTTCAACAATTATGTTCAAGGAGTCAGTCTCTGAGACAAACTAAGACAATTTTGTTTATTAAACTGGGCAATGAAATGATATTCATTCATATAGTTACTGGTTTGTTTCCCATGTTTTACTTAAAATATCACAGATGATTAATTTAGGTTTTACAAAAAATAGTCTTTTTAATCTTTGTTTGGTTTTTTTGGAAGGGTAGGTAATTACGTTTATTTATTTATTTAATGGACATACGGGGGATTGAACCCAGGACTTCATGCATGCTAAGCATGCATTCCACCACTGAGCTATATCCTACAACCCTTACAAAAAATAATTTGAAGTAACTTTTCTAGTGCTTTGTTCCTGTAAGACTGACATAGAACTCGAAAGGAAAGGAAAAGTTCTCTCTTCCTGTTGCTTCAGGGCCTTATACAAGACTCTTAGGTTCTATGAGCTTCAGTTTCATCACATTTTAAAGGCAACCGGTATTACCCTCACAGCATTTTTTGAGGATAAATAACATTAAATAAGATAGGGCTATGAAAATGAACTAAAAAATTCACTGCCACATGAATTATGGCTTTAATGATTTTGACTTTCATGGTCATGGCAAAGTGACAAAAAAAAAAACCTCTTTCTGTCATTTACTTGGCAAATCAACTCACACCATACTATTTATGAAAAAATGAACATGTTGAAATACCATTAATTAGAACCCATTTAAGCTAGTTTTTAAAGCTCATTATTAAAATTGATATTCTGCATTTCTTAAAAGTGTAGGTTTTTTTCAAGTCATTTGAACCAAGGTTGCTGCTACAGGATCTGCTCAGGGAAATTTCTGCCAAATGCTAGAAAAAGAAGAAACAATTGATTCACTTAATCTGGTGGTATTATTTAATGATATATTTCTACTGACTGTTGCTAAGAATTAGAACTGGTCTGGAAATTTGGTTTGAAATATTATAGCTTTTTATATTAAGCAAAAAGGTTTTATTTTAATGATTATAATGAAAGTATGCTTTTAAGAAGTGAACAAACCATCCAATCGTTGCCTAGGGTCAGTCGGCAATGCCCCAAGCCCATGTGCTTTAGAGAAATATAACAAAACATATTTTTGAACACAATATTTTCGGTCAGTTATTATAAATTTCTTGTCTGAAAAGAAGCCAAAACAACAATAAAGTCTCCCCTACTTGGTTTTAGTTTGATTTTTTACAGTTTGCTTACTGTGCCCATTATGAAAATGCATCTTTTCCTCTTCTGGATCTTGTTTTGCTTTGCTGTAACCACACCGCCTGGAACAGAGTAAGCTACAATTAGCCACAGCTCCAAGCGGTGAAGCACATGGAGCCCAGAAGCACGTAACACAACTGAAATGATGGCAGCCTTAAGTGATTTTCACACCAGTTGGATGAAATAACACCAGTACTCTTTTGGATGAATCCTATTTCCTCAGCCAGTATCCCTTACTCTTGCCCAGATTTCACTGAGAAGTCTGCAGCTATCCAACCCTATTTTTAAACTTTTCTTCCCCATAGACCACACAGACATTACTCTGTTCCCTTCCTCTTGGTCTTTTTTTTTTGTCACCTCAGAGGCCTCTGCCTTTTTTCAGGATGAACTGCCCCAATTAGGTCCCTGATTCAATAGTCTACTCCTTTCAGCCTGTCACGCTATCATTTCATTTTATTTTTCTTCTCTTGTTTTGGAGTCTTTAGTTTCTCCACTGGCTGTTTCCCACTCACATCCGCTCGGAGATCACTATCAAGTTCACCAAGACCTGCCACCCTCTTGCTCCACTCTCCAAATCTTCATCTCTCCTGTCTTCTTCAACTACTTCCTAATGTGCAAGTCCTTTTTACCTGCTCTTAATGATTTATAAACATCTGCCCCTCTAATATTCACTGATGACATACTCATTGCTAAATCCAATGACTTCCTGATTTTTAATCATTCACGAGGGACTGAAGTCCGTAACTACTTTCTGATGCTTCTTACTCCTCTTTTCATTTCTGTGAATGTTTTCATAGGTCCTCTGTACAAACTTCTCTGGTTCTCTCCTGTCAATCTATCCATTTCTATCAATTTAATTAATACCTCTGTCCTCTTGGTTTAATTCTTTTGAGAGTTATATTCTTATTCTTAATAGATTTACTTTATAGGGATATTCACTGGCATTCAGACTCAATAGATCTGAAAAAGAAAACAGTATCTTCCTTTTTACTTTCAATCTTGATCTGCTGCCTTCTTTTCCGTTAATAACACTTCCGTGGCTTTGGTACCTTAAGATCAAAGCCTACTCTTGTGTATCTCACAACAAATTAGTTGCCAAAGCACAAGCATTATATAACATAAATGTCTTTTGATCCATCTCTTTCATTTCATTGGCTCTACTTTTTCAATTAAGACTTCGCTATTTTTCATTTGGATTACTATCAGTGCCTCAAACGATGCCTCTGCATTCTGTAACTGCTTTCCTAAACTCTACTAGATGTGGCTGTTGCCAAATTACCATAAATTAGGTATTTTTATTGTGTTAGCACTTTCCTGCAAAATCTTCAATAAAATTAGAAGGTAAAGTTTCCTAAATGTGGCCCTAATGCACATTTTCTACATCATCTCTAAGGCAGTTCTCTGTGCTTCCATACCTTCGCATACACTGGTTCCTGACCTAGGATGCTCTTCCTAATAATTTCCAATGATCAAAGTCCAGCTCAATTTTTGCTTTCTTCACTTTTTTTTCCCCTAATACCCCAGCTTAATGCAATCTTCCCCTCTTTGGACCCAGTAGCTTTCTGTATCCCTCTCATGGAGTGATTCTCATCCTACAAAGCAACATAGTCATTTGAGAATGCCTTTTGGCTCTCTTACTATTATTGCCAGTTTCCTGAATGGCAGCAATTAGCATTCATCTATAAATGTCTGAAGTGACCTAGCGCCTGCCTCAGGGTTGGCACCAAAAATATTTGTCACATTGATGAATGAATAAATGAATGAGTGAATGATATTTTGATTGAGTCTACACAATGACAAGTGTTTCGAGGGGGAATACACTGATGAATACTAAAGCTCATGATTAACTGTATAACATTAACACAACACTAAAATAAAAATATTTAAATTTATAGTGAAACTCTAAGGAAGTGAATTTATTCTTCACAAACTCTTATAACAAAATTGAGTTTATTAAAAACAAAATTCCATTTATTTCTGCATAAAGAAAATACAGCCAAAATGTCAGAGGACTGCTCCTTGGTTTAATATTGTAGAATGTTTCTTAACTATGTGTATATTTTGATATAAAAATGAAGCTTATTTTATTCTCTATCTTTCCTACTGTATAATTACATATATAATACAAAACAGATAACATAACTTTTCCTTGTGCAATTAAAAAAATATATCATTATCTTAATTGCATCATGTTAAAGAACTGACAATTTATTAGTAAAGTACAACTAGTAAAACTTGAGTAAACTTGAAGTAATATACTTAATACATACAGCGTTTTGTGGTGAGGAAATTACACAATGGGGATCTGGTGGCTTTTCAAATTTTATCCATAACACATACATGCCTTTGTCATTTATGAGCCCTTAAGACATCTTGAATCACCTCACCACAGTGAAATGGAAAGAAAAAACAAATTCATAAAATGATACTGAAATAATAGTTGGTCTATTCAAGCTGACACTTCAGTTATTTTAATATATTGCTCATATTTTTTCAGGTGTTACATTATTCTTTCAATCTTTAATGTATGTGCCTCTAGAGAAAAGTTATTGATATTTTTTAAACCAATGTTCTAAATACAATTGTGTGAAATCATCCTGAGACTGATGTTATTTAAATAATACTGTCGAAAAATTTTGTTAGAGGAATTCTAAAGAGACATAAAAAGTATACACGTTCTTGCAGTTTACATTAGAAAACAAACATCCATTCCGCCTTCAACTCTCCTACCTTCAAAAAAAAAATTAAGCTTTCCAACTTTTATCCTCAGTCTTTATCATTAAATAAGCCTCATGGATATTTAAATTGCATGCAAATTCCTCATATGAAAATGGAAATAAACTTTGGTTCTCATCTAAAAAATGATTTGGGAACACCTTGGTGAGGAGCGATTAACATTTTAATACCCACGGTGAGAGTCAGGAGGGCAATAGAAAGGAGTTACTTTTGACTACGGGCATCTCTAGAGTTCTATAACATATACGGCTGCATGTCATATTAACATCTAAAATTAAGTTCTGGAAGCCCCCCAAGCATCATTAAAACAAGCCTTAACAAGATACAGCAGGTAAAAGTGCAGCTGGCAGAGACTGGCTCTCAAGCGGTGGTTCAGCCTCGCTAACAAAGCATTGTAGGAAGCCTGTTCATTCAGTACCATCTTCTGTACCTTGTCCAGTTGCATAATTTTAACCCATCAGACACAGTCATTAAATAAGCCATTTTGTACAGAAATTAAGACTCCCATCTTCTGGAACTGATTTCTTTCTGAACAAAAAGAACCCAGCTTCTTCATTTTGCTTCATATCATAATTTTAATGAGTTTTGATGTCATTGTACTAAAAATATCTGTACTGTAATTAGAGGAATCATCTTCTAGTCATTCCAGAAAACAGTGTTATTTTATTTTTTAGTAGTCGAGGTAGGTATGAGAAGTCATATTAAATGTAGGCATAATTCATATTCATGAATGATAGTTATTAAAAGGTACAATAGTGATGCTTCCTATATAATATATAAGCGATTTCATGGGAAATTTAGAAATCAATCTATTTTCTCTCATTTCCAGCCTAAGGATTTGTGTAACATAACCTTGCTAATATTAATGCTGATTTTAAAAACTTGGTCCAAGCCATAACATCTAAATTTGGATATTTAAAATTTCCATAATACATGAAATAGTAAACAGTAATCTTTATGAGTGGATGGATGTGCAATGAGTAATTTAGTTCTCAGATATAAATTAAGTATTTGATAATAAGTTAGAGGTATGAGTGTCAAACCCTCCACAGTACCAAGTGAAGCACAGAATCAGAAATTTACTAAATGGCACCGTTATGACCAATGAGGAAAGACGAGTAAATGGAAGCCAGAGGAGATTGTAGATCCTTGATCTGCAATAGTCTCCACAGAATCTGGTTTTTCTATTGCTTTAGCCTACAGAAATAAACACTGAATCAACACTTTCCCCTCTTAATTCTAAATAAGGTGGGCAGAGGTGCAATGGTCAAAGAAGGAAAGAATTTGCATTGTGATATTTTTGAAAGAGTGAGCATATGCAATACGTGGCTCAGAAATGGACACACCCTATACAGCTCCTATGTTTTCCAGATGAATTAAGAAATGCTTTACCTATATTTTAAAGCAAAAATATTCAAAAGGAAACGCTGCAGCAAACATGAGAGTCGATGTGTTTTGCTTATGGAAAAGAAAGGCTCCTTGTAATTTTAGCCTCTTTTAAAAACACATTTCTCCACCCATGCACTCCCTTGTTCTGACATAATAATGACCTCTACTACCGCATAATGCTGTATTTAGCAATTTTATTGCTGGAATCTTGAAAAGAATGTTACAATTTTGGGGGGAAATAGTTTGACTTTTTCACTTCAAGGTTCTCTCAAACTGAACAAAAGTAGTTTTAATAAAAGCTCAGCTAACTCAGCCTCATAAAAATAGGGAAGCATAAGAACATTAGCTTATTAATATAGCTAATAAATACTGGAAAATATTACATTTTATTTTACAGGACCACATTCTTCAATAACAATGTGGGTGCAAATGCAGTAAAATAGGACTTTGGATATATAGGCTGTCTTGCTAGCATCTGTATACTGGGGTACTGAATTTTGATTCCTTATTGATAGATGTAAGTTACACAGAACAATGTGACTGATTTATTATTGTTTACTGAAAATTCTCAAGTATACTTCTTGAAGAAAATGTACTCAGTTAGAAAACATGCTTGCCTTGGATCTGGGAATGGAGTGATGGTAACACCACATAAAGTGAGGGCAGAGCTTGCTATGGTCCCGTCTCACATTCTGCCAAGGATACTAACCACCCTATGATTAATGGCAATGTGAGAAGCTAACATTTCTTATTTTATGCCTTATATATCATTTTTATTTCCATATTCTGAAAGACAAAGAAAGAATAGAAAAGAACACTTCCAACACAGTGTAGTGCAAATGAATTTGTAGATTTTTCATAGATAAACTCTTCAAATCCTTTTAGACTTAACCATAACGGGAAGACACAAATAATTGGAAATACTTCAAAAAACTCAAAGATGAATTACAGATTTTTCATTATTGAGCTAAATTTTAATTACCTTAGAATTTTGATATAAAAATGCGTTTCATCAGATATGATATGTAAGAATCGTTATCTCCCTGTTTTCAACAAGTTTTGTTCTAATGCTAGAGTAGGAAATTTCTTACTCATTTTTAAACTGTTTCATGGATGTGACCATTAGATTTCTCAATTACAGTAGTCCCACTTAGTATCTCCTGTGGTCTGAGGTTCTACAGGTATTACTAAATGAGATTTTAGAGTAGTTCATAGTTATATTTTACATAACAAGCTTTAAATTGGAATTTAATATATTCTCACTCTATATTGCAGGCAAACCTCACATCTGCCTGCCACAAGCACTTTAAATGGGGGTCTAGAATTATAAGGGATGATTTTATTCTGTCTTTTCCCTAAATTTATAAAATGGAATAGTACTTCCATACACCTCCCTGGCAGAAACCTGCTGAAGATAGATGAAATAATCTGTTAAATGTATGTAAAAATAAAACTTTGCTTACTTCAAATTTCAAGAAGTTTTCAGCTAATTAAGATAAAGAAAAATAGTTCATTGAAAAATTGAGGTAATAGTTAATGTTTCAATGTAATTCATAATCCTTTTGGTCAGAGAAATATGTTTTGCTTTGTTTTTATTCTATTTTCTGAATTATGAGAGAAGTTAGCTTATCCTTTATGTTTCTGATTAAAAATATTTTTAAGAATAAAATATAATAATTTCTAAAAAAAGAGGTTGACTTCCTAAAAATCATAGAGTAGATAAATGACCAAAGTAAGAATTTAATAATATCTCTATTTCATAAAAGTAAACTCCATTTCCATGGCTGCTTGAACCCCTAAGAAGAAGTAGTAAGTGATATGAAAACACTGGAAAGCTTGAAAACTAATGAACAAAGAAAACAGTCTGACATATGTTTGTAAGAAATGCAAGAAAAAGCTACTTTGGAACTATGGGATGTTTCGGAAGAACATGTAATAAACATTATGTTGTAAATATATATTGATTTCTCTAGGCATAAACATAAATGAATATCAAGGGGTAAATAATAATGTTGTTTAAGAAGTTGCACACATTAAAATCTTATTTACATTGAAGACAGTCAATTCAACACTGGATGCTTGTGAAAATAGATTGCGGGAGGGTGGAAGGAATGAAACAATGATTAGAGTTCCAAGCCATTTGAAATGGTATAAAGTCAAAAATCACTGATAAAAAAAATATATATCTGCTAAAAATGTAGGCAGTCTTGGGGATAGGGTGCCCAAAATCTAGGCATCGAGTTTCATTCCAAAATGTTACAGAAATATCTTCCATCAATGGGGAAATTTCAGTCAAAGGAGGAAGAAAATTTTAAAAATTAATATTATGCATATGTGCACAGATTTCACAACGAAGTAGGCAACTAGAGTGATAAAAAATAATATGAAATCAAAGATGGCAACATGTAATTACCAAATTCATCTTATAAAAGGCACACCAGGCATTTGAAAAACAATGGAGCATGGCTTCCTGGTGGGAATCACAAGGGTAAAGCTCAGAGCTGCACTGTCTTGCAGAAGATTTAATATAGTTGAATTGCAGAGCCGATGATCTAGATAAATGGTTTTGCAATTATGTTTTTCAGACCCTGAGACTTCTACAAGGTATATTAAGATACTTCTAAAAGCCAGTATATTTACAATGGTCAGTTTTAATGTATCTGCATCGCATTGTATTAAGGTCAATACTATTCACACATATTCACAAGTGGTCTTTCAAGGAATGAAAAACCATGAGATTCCAAAATCTCAAAATGTCTAACCTCTGCTGTGTAACTGTAAATATGTCTGTTCACAAATGATGACAGAATGCTCCTCCGAAGTTATTTATGTGGTAGTTGACAAATGCTGATATGATTACACACACAAAATCAGGTGACAAGATTTTTCGTATTTTACCGATTCTACTGGGAAGCTTCTTCTTAGCCCTTAATTTCCATTATGTGAGGTTGTTTTCTCCCAATGCTTTCATCTAAGCAAACAGTATCTTTAACTGAAACCTCATAGTGACTAGAAATTATGACATGGAATTTGAGAAAGCAGTGCAATAAAAACATACTTAGCTTCCATTCTTCCCAACTAATAATTCTGAACAACTTTATTACTGTCTAATTTATGTAAGATCAATTAAAGTTTTTTTTTTGTTATATTTCGTTTTGTTTTACCAAGAATGCATTAAAAAATTCTAGCTCTCCCATAAATCTTTGCACACAAACTGTTAGCATTTTATTGGGCACTGAAGCACATTTGTAGCTAAATCATTTCTGTTTTTTGTGTACACATACACACACACACATACATGCACATACACAAGCACACTCACTGAATCCATGATTACTAACATTATTTGAAGAAAGATACTAGGCAAAAATTGTTATCTTAGGTTTCCTGGTGTGTTTTTTTAAAAGAAAGTGTTCCACCTTCCCACTTTTCTCGTTTCTTTTATTTGTTCATTTTATAAACCCCCTGAAGTCAACTACTCAGTAGAAAAATACACTATTTTTTAAAAATCAAGCAATTTAAATCCAGCTACAGTTAGTTTTTGCCAATATTTTCTAAGTCATGGCTTCATAAATTTTCATACTCCCATTAAGGTATCTTTGAGTGATCATTTTTTGGTTTTTCATGAAGCAGTAAAAAATACAAAGTCACAGTTTCAAGCCATTTATGTTATACTTCAGGCATTGCCAGATTTCAGAGTTTTTTTTTTTTTGTCTGTTTTTGATCTGTCACTGAAGCCCCAGGCTAATATAAGAATCCTGAGTCAGTTAAATAATTAGGAACAAATTTGTACCTTCATATTAACTTCAAATTTTTTTCAAATATAAGAATTTCAAAGGATTGAGAAAAAGACCTCTGAATTTATCAATCTACTTGTTTACTCTTGTTTTCAGAAGATCATTGGTACCCATTCCATCACTTTTCCCATCTATGCATGCATCACACTCATTCACACCACAGATTTTTGAATCAACAAAAATTAATTTACACCTAGAGATTACAAATTACAATTTTAAATGCCCCAAGGTAACCCTATAATTCTCCAAAATGCATTTCAGAATATCTTTCCTTGGCAAATTTTGACAACAAATAAGAGAGCTATAACATAGTAGTGAAGGGATTTAGACTCTTTAATCAAGAAAGAAATTATCTGGAGAATTTCATTTTTTACAAGCTCGCTATTGGGTAAGAGTTCCCCTAAATCTGTGAAGAGAGTTCTCTGGTCTTATGGTCTAGCCTACAGTTTTACAGCTATAACCCAAATGTGTACTTAGGATTTGCATTTGTTAATAATTAAAACTATCCCATTTGGACACTGATCCCAAAAATATACATACGTTTTACTTTACTGGTATTAAATTAGGAATATCACTTCTAGTATCTGAAATACTTCAAACTTCAAACTATGAAGAAAACCACTTAAAATTATATGTCTGTTCTCCAATGCCACATATGTCCACAATGGTTATGAAAATAGAAGATCCCATTATGTTATGGTCATTCCATGGTTCTGGGAGACAGGAAAGGTGATTTCACCTTGACAGAAGTAGCATTCTACTTGTAAGTATGATATGGTTTTAAATTTAATGGAACAACAAACCAGTGACATGTTAAATGTAAAACAGATGCCACAATCTTACAAATTCCTGGTTTAAATCAGGACCACAGTAAAAGCTTTGGAAGAGAAGTATGAATGCTTGGCATGGGGTGATACGCTCTATGTATATTTTATTTGAAAGTACCCATTGTGAAATCACTTGTTAAGATTCTTTTTGGGGACTCGGTTTCATTCTACTCATCTTTTAAGGCATAACTGGCGTGCTCGTAAAATGTACACAAATGGAAAAAAAAAAGGAATGCTGACAATAATACATATAGGTGGCACAGCACATAGGAGTGAAAGCAGGAGGGGAACACTAACCATATTAGGCTTGGATGGGCAACAGCGCACAGGGAAGAAGCCCTTCCACAGCCACAATCGCAGCAACTGAAAAGCAAACAAGAGAGCCCAAGATAAGGAAGAGATCCCACTCCCCTGATACAGCATAAAGACACTATGAATTTAGACAGGTGTCTGCTTTGCTTTTCAAAAATCAAAATTCCCTAAATGCATACAATTAATTTTTCCACAATGCCTTTTAAGTTAAGAAGCATTTTATGGAGTTAAATACAGAGCTGTAGTAGATAATTATTTTCATTTTACTTAAAATGCTTATTCAGTAGGAAATATAATGAGCCAATATATTTGATTATCCAATTAATACAGACATATGAATAAAGACATAAGCCCATTTAAATATATCTTTCCTCAGAAATTCCTGAAAAATTTATATTCCAAAGACATTCTAAATAGCCCTGTAAACAAATGTTTTGCAGAGAGCCTACAAATTCAGGCTGGAGAATAATACTGCGTTCATTTGACCCACTGATTTCTTACACCAGTGGCATTATTTATCACAGCCTACTGAAAACGTTATGCTTACATGACTTCTCCAATCACTTATGGAAAGCTACCAATTTAAATTTACATTTTCAGATTTAAAAAATGCATCTCCATAATATATTTGCAGAGCTATTGCTGTATTAAAAAAAAAACCCAAACTACGCAAAATACATGCACTTTTCTGGATATTGCAACATTCTAGATTCTTTTAATTTTCTACATAGTCATAGAAAAAGAAATCCAGAAAATACCAAGTAAACTGTTTAATAAAATGTACTTTGTTGTTATAAACCACATAAACTAATGGCAGAATATAACACAGAAGATATTTAGTGTTTCAATGCATTCACTTTCCAGTATAGTTATTAATTGCACTGATAGTGATTTCAAGAGAACTGTGGAGTGAGCTCAGTAGTGATACCACACACCAGCAGGCTGAGAGTTTTACTAAACTCTGTCTCTCTTGAACTCAGGTACTTCAATTCTATCTACTCTATTTTATATCAAATGAGAAGAAGAAAATACAATGCAAACATTCAATATATTTGGAAATGCTAACAAAGGTAGACAAATATTCCCAAATCAAATTCCAATGGACCTTTCTCAAAGGAATAGAAGGCAACATTCCCTATAGTTTCTCTGGAGCACTGATAATGCTTAGATTTTTCATATTACTAAGCATCTGAGAATTTGGCTGTCACTAAAATGGCAACTGTGACATTTATTTCCAGTTTGACTACATATATTTTAAAGAATATGCCAAATAATTATTTTCATTGTAGAGCTACTGAAAGTCTGAAAGTCAAAGCTACAGTATAACAAAATGTTAAAGTACTTAAAGAGTAGGTAAAGCAATCTGTAAAATACTTTGGCAAATCTTGATACATATTTAATAATTATATTTATTTCATTCATGTCATAATTACTGATATCTTAGGTATGTTAACTTTCCTGTTGCTTCTATTTGTATTGGCACTAAGATTTGAGGTTAACAACTATGGCCCATGGGCCAAATCTAGTCTCCCACTTATTTTTGTAAGTCCGGTGCTATGAAACAGAGCCACGCTCATTATGGTTATGGCTTCTTTCATGCTGTCATGGCGAATTTAAGTAGTTGTGACAGAGGATGTGTGGCCTGCAAAGCTGAAAACATTTACTATCTGGCACTTTAAAGAAAATCTGCCTTCCTCTTTTTTTAGACTATTAGTTTCGTGAGATGAGGATGATTTCTTGATCTTTCTTTCTTCACAATTTAAACAGGATGAATGACACAACAAGTAGCTTTACTGTAATTGGTATTACCTATTGGCACAATTATCTCAATTTACTGGTAGTTATTAATATGGAAAGTTTGCATATATGTGTAGATTTCAAACAGCACAGTTCCAACTCAATAAATAATAAATAATAACAGATTGCTGACAAATGTATACATTTGTTTTTCAGCAGTTAAAAAAAGATGACATCATCTCCTAACAAAGCACAAACATCCTAGTTGAATGTGCACAGTTTACAAACTCATGCAGAACTGCCTAGGAAAGTAAGAACTGCACTGTGATTGGCCATCACCTACAAAGATTTGTTTAATACTTGATCAGTGTTCTAAGACCCAAAAAAGTACACTACAGATTCTAAAAATGTTAACATTTTATGTAGTCCTTTTCATTTGAAAAATTATAATGCTTTTGTCTTACAAATTAGTACATACTCACACACATACACACATACACACAATTCACTGTAACACCAAATCTACAAATTTAAGTCCTCGAAAATTTGTCACCTTATATATCATTAGATTCCGAATTTATAATTCTGAAAAAAGTTCAATCAAAAATCTGAAATCATGTAAAATCAAACGCTTGTTCTTCTATTTTTTTCTAAGTCATTGTTTTAGATTTTGTACTGATACTTTGACTTGTTTCAAGATGGCATAAATTAATACCTTGGGTACTTAGTTAACTTTTCTGTGTTTTGGTTGACTGCTATAAAATATGGATAATAATGAATCCTATCTCGTAGTTTTTGTGAAAATAAAGTGAGAGGATACTTTTCCCTTAAATCAGATATCATATGCTTTGGGAGAAAAGTGGTAGCTACTACTCTTGGTATTATCATAATCAAAATGATAGAATGGACTCTCATTATCTCAGAGAAATTCATTTTTTCATGATCTATATAATATTACTACATAAGTATTTCTATTTATAATATAACTAAACTAATTACATTCAGACCAATTCACATAAATACAGATGGCTAATGTAATTAAAGAAAATCGTTTCCACAAAATACATTTTTTAAGGGTTTAGTGATCAGAGCATACTGTGCATTAATATGTCATTAAGAAAATTAAAACTGAAGCTCCTTCTCTATGAATATCTGAAGTGGAATAGTAATCCCCCAAATTACTCATTTTAAATAAACTCTGAGGATGCTCCCACAGTAACACCTCAGCACCAGATGGTATAAAAAACATGTTCTTTCCTTAATCAATAAATACTTGAAGTGTAGATTGAAAATGCTTACAAGCCTCAGAGATAATTTAGAAATAGAAACCAAAATGTGCTAGAAATAGCAGCCAATCTAATTTATGTGAGCTATGGTTCAACACAGAGTCCATTTGCATTCCCATCAGATTTTAGCACCTGGATGTCTGGAAGTAACTGTATGCAGTTATACCAAGATCATTATTATCCAAGTTTAAAACAGTTTAGCCCTTCTAGGCTTAAATAGCAAAACTGTTGATCCTTGTTTTAACAAGATATTTTGACTTGTCCTTTGGAAGGTTAAAACATGATAACAGAAGCTTTCTAGACCCCCAAAAGATTCGAATGAAATTACTTTGGCCAAGCTTTACACAGAGTTGATCAATAAATGTACCAAGTGTGTCAGTGTAAGTAAGATAACCTCCTTCCTACTGAAGCAAGGTGATTATAAGTCTTGGGAAGAAATTCTCAAAGATACTAGATCAGAGAAGCAAGACTACAGGCTGTGGATAAACGATGACTCAAATTTCAAAGCAAGAGATTGTACAAGTGGATAAGAAAAGCACTAAGATCCTAAAAGATAAATGAGAGAGGCAGGGAGAGTAATTTCACAAAAGAAGTATTTTAATTAGGTAGATAGTATTTTCAGTTTACTGGTTAAAAAAAGAAAGACAATGTAAAGGTTGTGTTATTGATCCATTTTAAATAAAACGACAGCAACAATAACAAAATGATGGTACTGAGTGCTGGAGAAAAGAGTGTAGTTTGAGCCCTCAAAGGTGGCAGGGCATACTAAGAAGTATCACCAGTGCTTTGGAGAATAATCCTCTAAAAGTTATTAAAGGGTGATAAAAATGTCCTTACCTTTTGACATCACTTGGGAGCAAAACAGATAAGATCATGGGTTTTGTAGTCAAATTAGGAGCAGTCCTGGATGTACCCACTACGAAATGTATAGTTTTTGGTAAACTAGTCATTAATGTAAATGAGATAAATAATAGAAACTATACCATGTAGGGCTACTCTGAAGAGCAAGTTTGATTATACATGTAAAGCTCTCTGAAATGTCCTGGGCTCATAGACAGCACTTAAAAATATTTTAACTGATATTATTATAATAACATGGTCTTACAGCAAAAAGTAAGGTAGAGATAATATGCATGAGACTGGCTAGAGATTTTAGAGGAACTAATGACCAACACATATTTTGCAGTTAACAAAACCTATTTGTGGAGTCTATGATGCAATGAAATTAATATGGTATAATATTACATTTTTTAAACATTAGGTAAAAATTAGTGTGCAGAGATATAAAATGATGGCAAAAAATACGTAAGGCCTTTAATATCTACTGTGTTGGCCTAGGGACAATTCTATGGAACATTTGCATTTCTATGGGACAATTTCAGTCTTCTCTGATTTCAAATTTTTTTGTGGTTATTTTACTTTATAATTGTAAGAAAATTAAACAAAGAATTCAAATAATTCCAATTATGATGCTTATCACAATATACTGTCATTTACACCCTATCAGTTTTGAAATGCTAAGAGTAATTTAAACAGGTAACAGATATTTACAACAAAAGAAGGTGAGGATATTGTTCAGTGGTAATTAACACTGACAATGTTATATTATACATTTCTTAAAATATCTCATAATGAAACACCTTTTGCATCTGTGTCTTAATTTACTGCCACTCTTCTTAGATTTAGTACTGATTTCCTGATGAAGCTAGGCAAAAACTGAAAAAAATTTTTTGCAAAAACTGAGAAAGGGATGAAATGCATAATGATAACCCAGGTGGTTCCCAAACTCTACTCCTCAGTCCCCATACTTCTGACAGAAAGGCATAAAATGATTCCACCCTCCAAGAGGTGGTAATGCAGAATGGCTGGAAAGAGTGTTTTTTTAAGTGCATTTTTGAGTAATTCTGAGGGGAATCCCATGTCTACAACACATGCTTTGATTGTATGTGCAAAATCCAATGACTGTTTCCAAGTTGTGGTCTCAACAAACTGGAATAGGATATAGTTATACACAGTAATTTTAAAGAACTTTTCCAATTGGCTGCTTCCTTCTTACTCAAGAGCTCCTTATCCCTCAACAATGATTGTAGGTATCTCTTTATAACTTCCTAGGACCCCTTATCAATATTGTCCTTTCTGAGCATTAGTCCCTGGCAGGTGAGTTTTGAACCATCAGTGGATCTCTTAGTCTTACTTAATCAAGTTCCAAAACTGATACTCTTGTATCTTGCTGTGAAATAGTAAGAAATACATACATTGGTCTCTGTCCCATTCCTGACACAGAACTCCTAAAACCCTTGTTAAATAGGGGTACTAGGAGAATCTTTTATTCTAACATTTAGTCTTTGATCCCAGTTTCTGACACGGAGCTCCTAAAATGATGTAATTTCCAAAGTGATAAGAGCACTAGGAGCATCTCTTATTCTAATATTTAGTCTTTGACTATGATTCCTGACACAAAGCTCCTAAATCTCTTGGAATTTCCTGGGTGATAGGAGTGTTTTTTGTTTTAATTTGGTGACCCTTGGTGGATTGGTCACCAGAAAAACCAAGTCATGATTAGAAGCTTGGAATTTTCAGTCTTATCTCTCATTCTCCAGAGAAGGGAGAGGGGCTGGAAATGGAGTTAATGATTCATTATGCCTACAAGATGAAGCCTCCATAAAAATCCTAAAAGTACATCCATGTACTGGAAGGGGGCGCACCTCAGCTCCGCAGAAATGAAGATCCTGCACTTGGGACCCATATGGACCTAGCCCTGTGTATCTCTTCATTTGTCTATCTGCATCCTTTATCAAATCCTTTCTTATATAATCAACTGATAAATGTACAGACTATTTCCCAAGGTTCTGTGAGCTGTTTTAGCAAATAATCAAATCCAAGGAGGGGGATCATGGGATGGGAAGGCCTCCTATTTGTGGCCAAGTCAGACAGAAGCTGTGGGGAACTTGGGGACCTACTTATTGTGATTGGTGTCTGAAGTAAGGGGCAGTCTGAGACTGAGCCCTTAACCTGTGAGGTCTGTGCCAACTCTGTTTAGTGTCAAGTTGAACCAAACTACAGGACACCAGGCTGATGTCAGAGTATATGGGACCCCAGAAAAATGCCCTGTTTGTTGTTGCCTTTCTGTTCTGCCCACCTTTTCGGTAAAACCTCAGGACCATAACCCCAAGAGGGGCTCCTGTCTCTAAGCACTAGCCTGCTGTGACTTCCCTTTGCCGGGCAAAGCAATAAATCAGTTCTTTTCTAATTCTCCCAAACTCTGTCCCCCCAAGTCTCAGTTTGGCTATCAGGGCCCAGAGGCCATCTTTTTGGCAACAGAAGCACAATTTCTTCTTCCATATCTTCCAGCTCTTTTCATTTCTACCCTCTCCCCTATTCCCATCTCCCCCTCCTCTGTTGAAAAATTTAAAACATTTGTATGGGGAGCCCTGTTACGAACCTTTCTTCCTTCATTAATAGCTTATTACCAGGGTAAAAAAAAATCTCATAAATTAACTCACAAAAAATCACATACAACAACTAAATTGCATTTATCTAAGTCTAGTCCTTATCATAGCAAAATCTATTACATTTTGCTTTAAAGTATTAAAAGATGAGTGTCATAAAAATACTGAATGATCAGATTATGCTATATTATTCAAACACATGTATAAAATAGATTAAGTCGTGTACGTGACTAAGCCAAACCTTAAATAAATTATACACATTCAAAGACTTCTAAAATAAAAATGAACCTCCAAATTCTGCAAACCTAAATGTTCCATGTATAGCCATCCTTTTGTCTTAAGGATAAAGTCACAAAAACAAACAAACGAACAAATTCACTTTAACTTTGGAATCAGGGACTCTCCTCCTTTCTTTCTCTGAAGACAGCTACTTCGATCCTGGCATATCAAACCACATGAAAGCAGAAAGAAAACTTGAGGTGAGTTATCTTTAAACTACACTTCAGTTGGTTTATTTCACAAGCTATACTTTAATGATGATTCATTGTACTTCTTTTAATCATTCTGATGGGCCAGAGGTCATTAAAAAACAAGTTATTCTTCCATAAATGCCACAGGTGAAAACAAAGATGCAACTCCCAAACGTTACTGAATATGTTAGATTCAGTTTCCTTATTCCGGTACATATGGCGGACTCAAAATGAATTTCACCAAATATTAACCACCTTTTGTAAACTTTTTGCTACAGCAGACAAAATCATTCTTGTTATCAGCAAATATTCATGAGGATCTATGTGCTGTGCTTTAAGAATAAGAAAGTACACGTAAAAAAGCTTTCTACTCACGTTATAGAATGATTCTAAACCAGGCTACTGATTAGAGTCAACCAGGAAGTTTTGGAAAAAAAGCAAAACAAAACAAACCACAGTGCCCAAGCCTCATCCCAGGACAATCAAATCGGAACACTTTGACCGTGGGACCCAAGCATTATTATTTTTCAAAAGCTGTTAGTTGATTTCTTTCAGGTTGACAACCACTGATCCAACAGGTACTCAACAAATACTTGTCCTGAATTATGTGTCTTATAATAGTCTTAGGGGAATTTACTTAATGAATACAAAGGAAAAGGTTTGTAATTAGCATAGTAATGGTCTGCATGCTAATAAAAACTTCTAAAGTGCCTGAAGGTGCTTAAATACAATTTGTTCTCTGGTAAGTACTTAAAATAATTCTCGTGCAATTTGTTTACAGTGTTAATTTATATGACCTACAAATGAAAACTGGTTTGTTAAGTAACTTTAAATTTCATCTTCTCCTCCATCTTTTTAAACCATAAGCTTTTTCCCCCCTAACATTTAACTTTACAGGTTTCTTTCAGTTAATGATTAATAACAGACTTTTTTGTACTTCTGCACTTCAATGCTAGGTACTTGCATTCTTTAGGAGTCACAATACCTCAAACAAAATAACAAATCTGTAAGGCTATCTTTATTCACTCTCCTCATTTTGCCCTTCTGACCAAGGACTAACATAAAGTTATGCAAAAAGCAAAGCTCAGTTTTCTCCAGGCTTGTCAGGAAAGCCTTCAAGAAGTGGTGGATATTGTGATGTATAAGATTTTCTTTTCAACTGTTACAGAGCTAGAGTAAACCAGAGCTACATATACATACCTTTAGTTATATATATACGTACTATGTGTATATTTATTTATTGCATTTATGTATGAAAATTCATGCCATTAATGAGGCAGGCAGGAATGAAGATGAGGCTGGCTGGGGAGGGTCTCAGGCAGAGGTTGTGGAAGGCCTTGTAGACAGGTCTAAAGAGACAATAAACTGGACACACCACGTGCATTCTTGTTGTCGTGCCTTCTCTATCACGCACTCTCTCTCGACAAACTCGCAAAATTTCTCTTTATCCTCTGCGTTCTGCTCAAATTTACAATTTCTGTAACAGTATTTCTGTACCCCTAAAGGTAAAGATAATTATACCCTCCATTCTATAATTGCACCAATTTTTTAAAAATACAACACTAACTGTAGAAATTATCTGATTGCATGTTTGTCTCCATATTAGACTGTTCATGTTATGAAAGCAAGAAGCATATCAAAGAATCAAATTTTATCAAAAAAGCAAGTTCTACAGGTCACCAAGGTCAGAAAAATCAAGTGAGCCCACAACAAGAGGTTACATGAACCAAGTACTTTTGCTAAAAGCTGCCCAGTGTGATATTTAGAAAAAGAAAATCCAATTGTTTCACCTTTTCATACATTTCATCATTTAATTTTTTATGTTATTCAAATTTAAATAATTGAACGTCAGTACTATATTATTATACACGTGTCTATATGTCTATTCGTACATATATAAATATAAATATATTTAAGTATACTTTAGATATGGCCAATAAAACACTAATTTAAAAAAATATTTGATCTATATGTTCTCATCAAGTATATATGATTTTTTGGATTAAACTTTCTAAAAACTCAACTTTCTCTTCAAGTAACAAATAGGAAACAGGACATCGTAAGCATTATATGGGTAGGGCAGACTACACATTTTCAAACTGATATCTAACTCAAAAACTGGCAAACAGTCTGGTAAAAGAATAAGTTTAAGAACCACTAAAAATGAATAAAAATATATTTTTTTCAAGTTTATCTCAATTTCACTTCCCCCTCCTTTTCTTTTTCCTCATCTCCCACTTTCCTTCTCTGGCATTGTAAGACATATAGTTTCTTTAGTTCTTTGTTAAATCAAAATCCTTCTTAAACAATTTCAACCCTCTACCTTCAAAATTACATGGTTTCTTTTATAAACTGATTAAGATTCAAGGTGATGCTGATTTGATCTAGTTATTTATCTGATCACCTAGAAGTAAAAGGAATTTACAGTATATTCATGGCTACAATCCTTCTAATTTTCTCTCCTCTTTAATTAAAAAAAAACTGAACATTAAGCTTATAAAAGGACTTGTAACACTATTTAGTGAAATTCATGAAGTGAGAGACTAAATATACAAATGGACAATGATCAGACTAAATAGAAAAAAAGAACTCTGATCCAAAATCTGCAGCAACCAGCTTAGGAAGCCAAATTGTAACCTCTGTAATAACTGACCCAAGTGATCAGAACTTTATCAGTAAATGCCAGCTTCCCGAATTTTTTGTCGCTAGTTAGGACTAGTGGAAGCCTAAGCAGTCACACAGGAGGCCCACCTCCAGCTTCCTCAGGCCAACAGCCTCCCAGCAGGGCGGGCCTGAAGCTTTCCCTTTCTTCGTAATAAAGTTTTTACACCACTGCCTGCCTTTGAGTCTCTGCCAAACTCAGGTGATGGTGGCTGATTCTCTTGCTATAGCAAGCTCTTAATAAATCGCCTTTGCTTGTTCTCATTTGGGTATTGTTTGTTTACTTCCACAGAAGAGATCATCTTTACCAGTCCAATAAAGAGAAATTACACAGATACAGCTTTGGAACCATCCACTATCTTGGTTCTGTTCTGGAACAATAATAGTGTTGATATACAAAATACTAAATCATGTGTTTCTCCTGCAGGATGACACCTCCACCGAGCAAACATCAATTACCTCCATTTCTAGAAGCCTAAACTTACAACAGGCTCCTTTCACTGAACTTTCCCTTCCCAGTCGTTTCCCAGCTGAATCAGGTCTGTCTGTAAGGTTTCTTTAAGAGGAATGTACGACTGTCATGACTAACTCGACAGTGCTTATCTACTTTAGGTTTTAATTTATTTCGAGAAAAGTAGACAGGAAAAAACAGGGGGAAATAAAGTTGCAAAAAATGATGCTAATTTTGCCAGCTTAAAAACATTAGAATATTCTAAGCACAGTTCTGATAGTAACATATGTTTTAAACACTACTTTTTCTTAATGAAAGTGTACTACTAATTAAACATATGAGTGGGTCAAAGAGGGAAGAGATTAGTCAAAGAAGTAAGCCAAATATTTAAGATCTGATTTATTTATCTCCCTTCATTGTGGCTCTTAAATATTTTTCCAAAGTTGAATCACATTTATTATACACACAACTTATAAAGTAGAAAAACCAGGACTAAAGTTTCAATTTAATTATATCACTCTCAAATAATTAAAGTAATTGTGGAAGTACACTAAAATGATCAAAACACAAGGAATGTGTGTGTTTTGTGATAAATAAATTATGAGAATTGAATTAATTATGAGAATAATTTAAAAGGAAGCTAGAGGTCCATTTTCATATTAAGCTATTCAAATTCTGTAAATACATTTTGTTTTCTATTAGTCAGTAGTATCAAAGTCATATATATGACAGTTGTAAGTGTTTAAAATTAAATATAATGGTGATAAATGTTAACTATTCTTATACATTATCACATATATAACACAACAGTGGTTAATTATGATTGCAATTGCTTTACATACATGGAAAAGTACTTATGTCAAAATTTGTAATTGTGAGCATATGTAATTCCCCAATAGAAATTTGCCTGGACAAAGACTGAAAAAATATTTTTAAATTATAATACTTAAACTAATATGATCCTGGTACACATTAGAAGAAGAGGTTTGATGGCCCAGAGGCAGTATAGACAAAGGAACAGCTATGTAGACACTTATTTACAATATGCTACTTGTAGAGACCTGTAACAGCATCATGAGAGGGTGATAAACAGTGTTGGCACTTACACAAATCTATAGAAAATATTAATTTAGATCCTCAACCATGTAAAACTAACATTTTTTGTATCCCATGAAAAATAAATATTACTAAAAAGCAAACAAATCTTGCCACTTCTAAAGATGTATCTCTACTATATGAAAAGCTAAGATCCTACTAGCCTAAATGGGTAAAGAGCATGTACACATAATTTACAAAATAGGTAATAAAATAGCTAATGACTATACTCATTACATATATATTAATGAGCCTATTAAATCTCAAAAATAAAAAGAAACACAATTAAAAACACAGAACTATTTTTCACCTATCAAATTAGGAGAGACTGACTAGTTTGTGTACCACCAAGCAATTTCATGCACTGTAGGGGGGAATTGTAATTGGTACAATGATTTAAAAGGGTCATTTGTCAACATGTATCAACAATCTTCAAAATATTCATATTCATTGACCCTTACTTTGAATTATACGAATGTATTCTAAGAACATTAGAGATAAAAATAGTAATCCCCCTCCCTTAAAAAAACGTAACAAAAGAAAACAAGCAAAACAAAAGGGAAAGCATATGGAAAAGGTTAGACCTTAGAATATCAAAGAGGTAATAAATGTTTGCTTTTAAAATATTTTCAATTACACAAGAAATTTTTACATTATAATGCTAATCAAAGGAAAACAGAAAACAACTATAAATTTTGAACTCAAATATGTATATAAAATATCTTAAATATATATGACTAAATATTAATACTGACTGCCTCTGGTGAATATACATGATTGATTTTCTGTCTATATTTTGTCTTGAATGTTCTAAATACTTTTTAATCAGAAATTTTAAAAATGCATAAATAAAATAGCAGCTAGTCAGAAATTAGGACAATGATTATAACTATGCCAACTATATAATAAGCAATGTAAAAAAATTGACTGAAATGTATAGGAAAGGTGGGCAGCAAGAGGTCTTGGTAATGTCATGGATTAAAATCAGGATTTTCATCTAAGGAAATGGCTATTAATCTAACCTCTGAAAATATTTTAGGATACAGCTGAAGCATTTCAGCAGACTGAATATTTGAGGTCTAAGGAGACAAAACGCAATGGGTGGGAAGATGGAAGCAGAATTTATAGTGAGTTTCACTTCATGACATATTAATGCACTGAGATGACTCCCTACTAGACTTCCAAGCTGGGCTATTTAAAAGTCCTCTTAGCGTGAGGGGCTTTTCAAAGAGCTGGAGAGACAAGAGCAGGAGCCCATCACCCTGACTTTGGGGAGCTGATAGGAACCAATGGGCCAAACTGCCCAAGCCCCAACCAGATATGTGATATGTACAGAAGGACTTCCCATTTCAGTTTCTTGGATGGGGATTTAGAAGCCTCAGGGCCTGGGTAGAAAAATACTGGGTGGGAAAATAGACATCTACTTGGAATTCAAAGTAGCTATTTCCCTCCTGGGGCCGGTGAGTGACAGTACACACTAGCACAGGTTTGGAATGATTAATTTTAAGCCTTTAAGACTCCTGGCCCTTTGCATTCCAAATGACTAGAGAAAGGTAAGTCTAGTTGACCATCATACGTACATTTGAAACAGGTGGAATAGAAGGAGGTCAGAAAAATTCAGATATGAATATCAAAATAAATCAAGAGGTCCTTATGTATTAGAAAACACACAAAGTCATGCAAATATAGAATTCTGGTTTAGCATATATCTTTCTCATCAAACTGTATATATAAACAATGCTCAATATCACTTATCACGTAAATGCTGTTTTGATGATAACTTAGGTTTTACATCATCTTTGGCATAATCAGATAGAGGTTAGTCATTTGGGTGACTAAATTCTTCTTAAAAATTTTCTGAGGAAGATTGGGCCTATAGATTGGCATTTTCCTGATAATCTTACCTGCAGTAAATTAAGAATAATTCTATAAATTTAATACCTATTGGTTAAATACTTATGCTAAACTTAGCATCCTTAAAAATGTAGCAATATTTTGCTGACACATATGAAAATCTCACAAACAACTTTAGCAGTGAGGGTTTGTGGTAAATTCCAGTATATCTAGGAAATAGTAATATTAACATGGAAAATATTTCAATTAATCTTATATACTTACATTTTTTAAAAGTAGCTTTTTAGGTTTTATTTATTATTATATTATTTAATTATTTTATTTTGGTGGTGGGAGGTAACTAGGTTTATTTATTTTTAGAGGAGGTACTGGGGATTGAACCCAGGACCTCATGCATGCTAAGCAAGTGCTCTACCACTTGAGCTATACCCTCCCCTGTATACTTACATATTTTCAAGATGTTTGTTCAACTCGTTGCTTTGTGACTATATGTTATGATTATCTTTTACATTTTTATGGGTACTATGTTCTCATATTTTAAAAAAGACATATCTCTTGGTATTAAACAGGGAAAGTGGAATTAAACAAAGTATTAACAAATTAAAGTATTAAACAATCAAAGCTATATGACCTCAAATGAACTCCATATGGATAGATTTTTTTTTTTAAATGTTGGCAAGATGTGTACATCATCAAGAATAGAATTAGTTCAAACCAATGTCTATTAAACTTGCTTCAGGAAAACCAAACAAAATAGACATAGGAGTGTGAAAGCTAGGATTTCCCACTGTCAATGTGTGGAGGGCCCTTGGAGGTGGAGAAGAGGTGTCTGTGAGATACCTGAGAATATTTGAATGCCATGGACTATCCAGTCTGGAGGGACACTGAAGAGGAATTACGTAGTTGGTCTAAGAACAGCCTACGAAAACCCAAGAAACAGAGAAGTTTTCCTCTACTAATCACCACATGGAGGTCTCAGTCTGTCAACCTGATGATATCTTCCCATTCAGGATGAAAATGGTGTGTGGAGAGGAAGCAAAAACAAAGAAATGAAAACCTACAATAGGCGCCCCAAAACCTTCTGTCTTGCCTTTCAATCAACCCTGACTCAAGAGAACTCATGACCATTACGGAGATGTACAACCAAGCACCAGACCATAAGATTAGGAAGAAAAAAATGAGTCTTCATAAATAATAATTAAAAAGATACAATTAAAACTAAAAGAACAATAAAAACTGACACTGCTTTCTGCAACACTGATGGCTCCAAGAGAGAGGACAACACCCACAGACTATTGACAGCAAGTGTATGTCAAAGATCTGATACAGAAAAGTATGTCGTTCTTATGTGAGGTTACAAACTCAGGGGAGTAAGAAATGAGAAAGAAGCAAGGAGTGAGAGATAGTAAAAGAATTTGGTAAGCAAGACAATTGGGCTATATTATGGTTTGTAGCATTATAACTATCTCAGCCATCAGCTAGATCTGAAGTCAACCCTTCTACACGGCATGATAAAGAATTCAGCTGTTTGAGACTGAGTTGCTAATCCATTAGAAACATTTATTTCTTTCCAGGTTCATGCCAGTTTTAAAAAAGAGCACAGGTCTTGAATAAATGGGGCTGCTATTATTTGGAACATTGTTCATTTGCTTCATTGCTCAGCAATAAGTTTATTCCTAGACATGGCTCAGGAAATTAACTGATTTTTTATTGTTGTTGACTAGATGGCCAACCCTTTGGCATAGGACCATGTTATTGATTTCCTCTGTAGAGCTGGCCATCAGGTTCCTATGAAAGCCTGTGCTATTGTGGTTCTGAGAGACGTGGTGAGATTCCCAGAAACCTAGCAGAGTTTTCTGCCAGAGCCCAGCATCTTCTGGTATGTCACACTATTGTCTCTTTCAGATGGGGATCATATTCAAACAGAAATGGAGCTTCAGACAAGAAGCAAATTTTGCTCTTGTGGTTAGCCTTCTGCCCTGCCCTGTGTTTCACAGTACTTGAAATCTGAAATGCTCTCGATTCTTTGCTAAAATAATTTTCATCTCTGTAAATCAATGACATTAAATTGCCTCCAGTACCATAAATAGAATTTTTCCTTCTAAACGTTTGCCTCCATATAACTTCCTGAGAGTTGCAATGATGTTTACGTGTTTGATCTGTGAGAAGTCGCAGGTGGGATATTCAATAATGTTGAGCAATTGAGCCAGTAGCCCTCATGGGTTCAGTTTCTTAGGACGATTTACTTCCCACAGTGGGCAATTAGTTGTTGCTATGCTCCTAGTCTTTCTGGCACTGCTCTGCCCTGATCCCCATTTGTCAGTTATTAATAAATTATGATCTGCTCTCTAATTATCTGTGATTCAGAGCCTTTGAAGGAAAAAGCATGTAATCATGAGAAAACAGAAGGCATAACAACTCTCAGATATTAAATCAATACACATGCCTGTATTTATTACAGTTTTATGAAGTCACGTCTATTGCTAATTCATAAACTACTGAGACTTCCTTTTAATGAGCTATTTTCTAAAATCAGTGATTGCATGTGTTCAGGACAAATATTTGCCTATTTAGCATTATTTTAAAATAAAATAGTATTTGATTAAGATATTTTATACAAAACTTACACTTATCAAGTTCCAACACTACATAATTTAGTTGTTAAAGATGTCAAATATAGCAACATATCCATGATGCCCCGAACTTGAAGAGAATCAAGAGAGAAATACAATTATGTTGATGTACATTATCATTTATAAAAAGCTAGTACTGCTTAATATTACCAGGTGGATCTTCCTGGCATTAGGATGTGCAGATGTCAAATAAACAACATAAACTGGTAAAGATTTCTTAACTCCTATGTAACAGTTCTTTGATATCACTGCATTTATTTTATTGATGGCACTAAAAGTTTCACTATTCAGTAAGAAAGTACATTTACAGGTTAGGTATTTTATTGTGCTCATGTCAGAGTTACTAACATTTTTCACTTTCCAAACTATCAACACCAATAGGGAAAAATGAGACAAAGCACTTCAAATAGAGATTGATGCCCAGTTTATCTTTAATTCAATAATTTATGAGGCATTCATTCAATCACGTTATGTGGGAGAGCCACAGAAGTCTTTATCCTCTAAATACTTACTGGCGGGCGGAAGAGAGCAGATATTTACTCAATGGACTATAATTTGTGGTTGAAAGTGTTAAATTCCTTGATAAATACTGATATATTGTTCTGAGACTTAAGTGGAAGGAGAGAATGCTTCGGCTAAAGGAATTGAGGAAGGTTTTGTGATAGAAAGAATGGCTGATGTGAGTCTTGATGTGTGGGTGAGGTATAAATATTGAGAAGAAATGGAAGATATGGAAAAAAGGCACAGGGTGAGACCCTCTTTCTTCACTCCCACCTCATGTGCTTTGTCTGAGCCGGACCCCACGTCGTGTTCAGGCCTGAGCTCTAACTGTACTGCTATGCAGCACACCTTCCTGGTCCTCTTTTTAGTTAAGGCCCCAGTGCTACTGACTGATTTACTCTGTGGGGCTGTGTATCAGATTCCTGTCAGAGCCTGTGCCATACGAGCTCTGACAGCAAAGGTCAAGAGCTCTGAAGTAGGGGCTGGACTCAGGATGGTGACCAATCCCACTTCAGTCATCCAACAATTGTCTGGTCTCCTGCTACCTCACTGACACTCCTCCTCAGTCTCCTTTGGCTGGATCTTCCTCCTTCACTCGACCTCTCAACACGACTCAGAGTGCCCCACTCTCCCCTCGGGCTCTACCCAAATAGCCTCATTTTGATCAGTGGCTTTAAATACCATATTTGTGCCAGAGCATTCTTGAATCAAGTGTCTCCAACTGCATAGTAGATAATATTTTAGCATTTGGATCTAAAAGGGCTTGTACTTTGGATTTTTAAAAAAAATCTCTGGAACTTTTCATCTGCATGATCTATAATTATCTTTTGAATTAAGCTGCTTTAAATTTGGCTTCTGTTATGTGCAACCAAAGGAATCCAGCTCAAAAACACATAGTGATAATGCTGGAAAGGTAGTCTGAAGCATATTTTCAAGAGAGCTGAACCCAGTTTCACTCCTCCAGTAATATGGTCACTGGACATTTCCTGAGAATGTACAGTAGAATCTGAGATGAACACATATCTATTAGGGGAGATACATAAAATGATGAACTAAAATTAGTCCAATTGGGAAAAAAAGTTTTGAGGGAAAACAAGAGTGAAATTAGCTAGCTTTCACAATATTAGGAAATGGTCATGGGGTAGGTGACATCTGATACATGTCATTCTAAAACAGATAACAGTTTACCAGGTGTAATTTTCAAGTGTAGAATGGAGGGAAAATTCACTTAATCCAGTGTATTTTTTATACTTTATTGCCAAGAAATCACTGACATAAACTTCTATTCATATTACCAATCCATTTAGAAAGTTTTTCAATGTTAATACCATTATTTTCAGTAGTAGAAAATCAATGACTTTACATACAAGAGTTCAGAGTTTCACCAAAACCATATAGTTGAATGACTGTATGTCATGGGAAAGTTATATAGTGAAGAGCAAGGGTATTAAGTTTAGAGCTGTATTCAAGACCCAGGCCCTCACTAACTAAATGTGTAATATAACTTATGTTCTAGATGTTGACCTAGGGGCAGGGGCCAGGGAGCCCAGAGATAGAAATCCCTGTCATTTTGGATCTTATATTCTAGTATGGGAGACAGACACAGAAATCAACCGAAGAAATATATGTGTGTGTGTGTGTGTATGTATTTGTAATGCATAATAAATATATATGTGTTTAATGACAAAGAGTGTTATGAAGAGACAGATTAGCGTTAGGGAGATCTGATGAGCAGAGAAAGGACTCATAGGACATCATTTCAGTAAGTGCAACTGAGAGAATGAGATTGAGCAAAGACAGAAGGAGGAAGCCATGCTGTTCTCTGGGGCAGGGGAGTTTCAGGCAGCAAGAAGAGCCAGTGCAAAAGCCTTAAGACTGGACTATTTTTGTAACAGTCAAGAAACAGAAAGAAGATACATTTTGTGAAGTATAAATTGGAAACAGAGCTAATAGTGAGACATAGTGTTGTGAGATATTACGTAACAGTGCCTAACAGTAGGTGGCATGTAATTCATGATAGACGCTGTTATATTTATTATTATCGGTAATTCTATTGTGTTTCTCCATTAGGCAAAGAGGATTCCTTGAAGGTTTTCGAATACCTCCAAGCCTTTAAAAATCATTCACTGAATAGGCTCTTATTCTTTGATATCAAAGTGGGCAGGGCTTGGGCACTTGTTTGAGTTAAATAATTGCATTCAAAATGCCTGTATAAATATTTTACTGGACTCCAAATGAGCCTGAAGAAAAGTTTCTAAATCCAGTGGATTTTACCACCAAACTATTGTTTTTCATAACATAAGAATTGTGGCAGGCATTTAATAAGAAGTCAAATGTTTCTTGAATTAATGAATCAGACAACTATTTTGGTCCAAAGGAAAAAGAGTTAACATGAAGGAAATGATTCTAATTTAAGTTCTTCTCTTTATCCCTAACTCTTAATTCTGTTTATGAAATTCTATCCATTTATCAGACTACTAATTTAAAATGGAACACTCTGAAAAAAGGACACTGCCTTTTTATTTCACATGCCTGGGGCTTTTCTTGGTGTTTGATGTGCAATAGACACTCAATATATGTCTGTAATGGTGTCATTTACAACCTGTTAGACTTTAAGAGATTTGAAAAAAATTACAAAAGCTAAATTTTAATATCATTTTTAAGTAACAAAAAATCTAAAGCAGTGTTTTCATAATCTACTTTTTTCTCTAAATTTCTGACATGATCTGAGTAACTTAAATTTGTTCCTGGCCTTCAAGTAGAATGGCCACTGACTCCTGAAAAATTTTTTGCCTCAGGAAATTATGAGATATTTCAAATGGATTGAGTTTCAATTGTTTAATGAAAGACAAAAGGAAATAGGATTTAGCATGTCCAGCCACAGGATTTGAACATGACCAGGACAAACAAGGGAAGTTTTTTGTTTTATTTTTTTGGCCAGGAAAATAGTTAATCCTTTTTACAGGAATTAAGCCACCCCTTAGACTAAATTTATCATCCCAGGACCATCAGAGCATTGAAGTGACACATGAATAGCTTTAGAATCATATCCAAAGCTAAGCAGCTTGAAGGATTCCTTCTGCCTCTTCAAGAGCTATAAGTTCTTGGTTTTGTTTTCCAATTTTAAAATTGGCAAACAGCTTTACCTTTTCTTGTGTTTATATACAAGAACACATGCACATAAGTGTGGGCATGCATGTGTGCAATGTGTGTGTCTTTAACCTCTGAGGGTACATGTGGAATTAATTGAATTAAAAAAGTAAGCTCTGAAATTTTCTTAAGATTTCATTAAATCCATAAACAACTAATAAAAGAAACAAAGTATTAAAATATATTCTTTAATCCCAGGGTGTCTATATGGAGTAAGGTTCAAAGAAGAAACAGTTTCTGTACACTGATGGAAAGATGTTTTTCTTTGTATTTTTTATACCTCTAAATCCTGTTAGTTTAAGCTTTATATCAGACAAAGAAGTGTCTAGTACTCAATTTTTAGAATTAGGCCCCACGTTTGAAACAGGGACACAGGAAAAAAAATCCAGTTTAATAGTATCAATGATTGTCTTCAAAGGAAGGAAAAAGAGGGGAAGGTCACAGTAGAAGCCTTTCTCAAATATGTAATTAGAAGAGTCTGGAGATGATAATCATTGGTTGAAAGATTGATCAGTTAAACAATTTATATCTATATCTATAAATTATATGTATATATCTATAAAGTCACATATAAAATAGAAAAGTCCACACAATTAGGGTATAATAAGAAAGTTATCAATGTGCAATGTCATTACCAATAAAAGAGAAAGATTAAAAAACAATTACAACATGCTGTGCATATCAGGGGGTTTAATTTATTTTCAGCCCAGGGTAATTAGCTCATAGTTTGCATAGTACAAGTCAATTGTTTTGTAGTCCCATGAAAACACTATTTAAAAGTAATTGGAAAGAAAGTAAAAAATAAAGTCTGAATTCTGCAGAAAATGCTCTATGGAAAATTTAGCACCTTTAAACAAGATGATCACATGAATTCTAGAACTGATAGACTCCTAAGATATTAGAATTCTTTGCCATTTTAAAAATAGAACTTTTTTCTTTCAGGATTGATACTTATCTATATTATTTTAACTGTATCTAGGTAAGAGACTCCAAGAGGTCTCTTTGTAATCAATTTTAGCCTAAAAAGATTAGAAAATCTCTATATTTGATTTATTTTTCATTTCCAAAATATTTTAGAATAAAATAGTTTTTTTTTCTTTGAAATAGATTATTCTCACAGTAGTCAATGTGTTGTATTCCTGATTTTTCCCTATAATCTGAATAAAAACTTAAATTGTCAGTGAATATGTGCCTTCAAGATATATTCTCTCCTGGCCCACATGATGTTATAAATTGTCAACAAATATTACATACAAATGATATTAATATTTTGGCAATACATCAAAATTAATTTTTTTATATCACCACTAAGCAGTCAAATTATTTTCAATTAAAAGACATGTTATCTAGGAACAAATATCTGGTTTACAATATATTCAGGAGGTTAAAAAGTGATAAAACAAAGTAAGTTCAAAGTGAGAGAAGAGTCTAAATATTATAATTTTGTGTTTATCAATCACGTTTTAGCACAGTGAAGAAGGAGAAATATACATAATTCTATGTCTTTAGACCATTCCTAAGACAGAATTGTTTCAATAATTTTCTAATGCTTAAAGATAACTCCCCAAATTTATGTTAGGTTTCATCCACATCTCTTCATTTAGTTTTTCTTTTATTTGCAAGACTTTACTGAGTTAATTCAGTATAGTCTAGGTACTATGAGGTAGATAAGATTTTCTTAGTCTCAACAAAAATTGTAAAGTTCATTGCCTTGAATGAGATAGGAAAAACCCTTCGAAAATTCCATCGTTTAGTTTTTGATAAGTATATTTATATAATAGAAACATAAAATAACCTGTCCATGAAAAGTAAAATAAAATGACATTTTATTTTAAACATTTCTATCATAAGACAAATGTCCCCTGAAATTCAAGAATGTGCTTTCAATAAAATGAAGTAACAAAAGTTGCATGCAAAAAATTTGCTGGTAAAAAAATATAAATCTCAGTGTAATGAAATTAAATTAAGAAAAAATTTAATATGAATGAAAAACACACACATTTATCAATATTGCTATTTTTAAAAAGTAATATACTTCTGGAAGACAGTATATCCAAAACTTATTTGACGAAGCCTTGGATTTAGTCATGCTGAAAATTAAGCTTTTTCTCTTGGGTATAGATTTTTTTTTGTATAACCGAGAAATACACTAAATATTTCTATTTACTAAAAACTAACATACTAAAATTTAGTTATTCTCATACAGTAGTTTCAGATACATATGGAATTCATGTGTATGCGTGTGTATGTGTGTGTACGTGTGTGCTAAAGCTGTACTATCCTTCAGGTCTCAAACAGTAGACAGATCGAACCTTCTCTGAAACACTTTGTCTAATGCTGCATATGTAACAAGTGCATTGCTTTTAAGTCAATTTTGTATATATATATTTTAGGGAAAAAATTGGGGGAGTAATTTCAGAGGTTGATTCGTATGCAGGTAAATGAGAATCCCTAGCTGAATATCATCAGTAAATTCACATTAACAATACTTTGGTTAACTAGATATAGTGTGCTAATTCTACAATAAAACACTTCCTGTATTTTACTTGTCCTTTAATAAACCCTCAAACACACTAATTTATTCGACTCTATACCTTGGCTCTTTCTTCCATTTTTATTCAGTGGATCCAACAAATAAAATATCTTCTTACGATCCCCATGTCCTATAAACTAACACTTCTGGATTTATTGGGAAGGAAGAAGCCAACCCATATCTCAGTCAGAAGTAAATAAATGATATTACAAACCAGCTCTGCAAATGTATCCTAGTTATTCACCCTGTTGAGGTAGAAAAGACACATTATCTCATGGTAGTTTTCTGAGTAGTTACAGTCCACTCAATTATCTTACTTGATCAAAATCTGAGCAAAGTTTTTATGACAAGACTGGTGGAATTAGCTTATCTTCCAGAAAGCATCTACTGTACAGAGGGAGAGCACTCTCCCCAGGTGACTTCAGAGAGAAGAGGTCAGTGTGGCACTAGACAGCCAGGCTTCTGGCTGGGGAGGGCCAATAAATACCAACTGCTTCCCAGCTAGAAATTCTGAGAATGTGTCACTGCTATTCTAACGCTAAAAGTACGCAATGGATTTCTATGTACATTCTTAAGAAAACTTTGAATACTTGTCAATGAACAAGAACTAGAAGAAAGGGAATTTTCAGAAAAGAGGAAGGATCTTCAAGGAAGTAACAGTGTTTTATGAAAATAAAATATCACTACTGTAATTTAAGGATGTAGTAATAAATCTTTCAGAACACAATATGCAACCTATTGAAAATGCCTAATTCTATGTATTTATGAGTTGAATAGGTGCTAAAGAATCAAAAGTAAATAAGTAAAACAGTAATAAAATCGATATGGATATTAATTTTCTGACTTTTCTTGGATCTTATAGTATATTTTCTGCATATTTGCATATTTGTGCAGGTTTAAATATTTCCATGAAGATTTTCATCAGGTTTTTGATAACAATCTAACACCAAAACATTTTCAAATGAACAGCTCTCATTACTAAGTAGCCATTCTAACAATGGCCTGGATGAAAAATGAAAATATGTTTGTTGTAGGAATAGAGCACACTCATGCTTTTATTTGTTTCTCTATTTTTTTTTAGGAAAGTTACTATGCTCAGCTCAATGTCAGTAAATATCTTTACACAACCTCTTGTCGGGGCGCTACCTCTTTTATTTTTGTTCAAAATGAAAAATGTAAATATGTAATACACATATTAATGTATCTACTGATAAAACATTGAATAAAATTCACTTCAAGTCAGTATATACTATGATTGATGCATTCAGGTTGACATTACTAAGAAGCTGAAAATAAATGCCGTCATAATAAAGGGTTGGTTATTTCTCAAAATGCTTGTTTGCCAGAGTTTCCACTTTGTATCCATCATCCTATTAGGATAGAATGCTGGGTAACTAGAATTATTATCCTATTCCTCTAAAATGCCAAGCACAGACACAGGCCCTCCAAAACACTAGAACTGAAGCTTTTGAGAGAATATTTCAATAAATAGTTTTGAGAGGAAAATGAAATTCAGATTAAAGTGAAAAAACTATATCAAAAAAATATACGGTTATATTAATGACATAATAAATACTAACAGTACTATTCTTGTGAAGCTAGCATAGCTGGAAAAGAGAAATCAGGTGCTTAGAAGTTAGTACTCGCATGGACAAGTAAAGCTTAAGAAATACATCAGACATTGAGGTTATCTACTGATATATGCTTGTCTGATTTGTTATGGGATGTGCTTAACAGCCAAATGGTCAGATCAAGGTAAGGAAGAGATCAGCTGCAAAAGTTCGGAATCACAGCTTTCTGTCTTACCTTCCACTGAGGAGGAAGCCGATAACCACCGCCAACAAAATGACTCCCACTGTCACAGACACAGCAATTATAGGAATCTGGCTTTGATCGCTGGATGCTGCAACTGCTGATAGGAGACACAGAAAATGGAGCTTGTGGTTAAAGTGATCATATGCATTCAAATAAGAGCTGCTTAATAGCCGGTAATCAATGCATGGTTTAAGCCATTCACCCACACTTGGCTGAGATTTCCCACTAATAATCTCTTCTCAGTGGTGTGTAATTGAAAAGACATCTTTAGGAGAAAATATTTATTCTCCAAATGGAAATTTGGAAGAACTGCTAAGTCACTGATCATTTCCTTGTCATCATAAACAATTAATGTAATTGTTTGCATGGTACTCATTTAGGGATCTTACATTTGCAAGATAAAATGAAGCTTAGTCCTTGATTTCAAACACCTCTTAAATAGGAGGTGCTAAGTATATGAGATTTGACATTTTTAGAGTTTGCATGAGGCTGTTCTCTAGGAAAAAAACAATCTCATTTTCTCTGATAGGGTTTTTTCTCATAGACAAGGTTGAAATGCCCAAAATGTCCAAAACAATGTAGCTACGACTTCACTAAAGTTAAATACGATATCACTATTCTGAATATAATTTTAAAAATCATAATTTCCAACAGAATATAATCACTAAATATACTTTATAAGAAGGACCACTTTTTCAAAACTATCAAGGCATACATACATTTAGAACTTTAAACCTGCAGTAAAATTAGATTTGTTTACATGATCTTTTTTAATACACGAATTTAGATGAAATATTTTATATTTTAATAACACCATTGCCATAATAAGAGGAATATAGACATAATTAGATAGTTGTACCTAAAAAAAAGCAAATGAATTTTTCTTTTGTCAAGATAACTAAGCCTGATTAAAATAAGAAACCTATAGAGAAAAATAAATTTTATTAATGTTCTTGCAAAATCTTCAATAGGATACCTAACATGCTTATTGTTTAATGACATTATCATTTTGATAAATTCAGAGTAGCATTAGTTCATTTCCATGACAACAAATTTTAAGTCATCCCAGCTAACAACAACAACCATACTTCTCGTGTTTTGTTTCTTATAATCTTCTTACAATCTGATCTTGGCCCTATCAATAGTTTGGGCATTCAAATGGTTCCCTTCCTAGTCTTATCACGTCTTCATTGATTTTTTCAATCAAAATTGACTGACTCTCTGACAACCTGTTTACACTGATCTACACTTTTAACCCTTTCAGATCAATCTTCAAGAACCCGATATCATCAACAACTGCTTTATGTACAAGAAAAACTATTATTTGCAATCCAAATCTATGCCCTCCCTCTTCTTGGATAATAATAGTTGCAATACAATGTCTCTTTACCCTGCTTTTTCCTATTCTCTGATGCTGAGGTGTGTGGTAGAGAATTTGTTACCGGTGAGCAGTATAATGGAGTAAGGCAAAGCTACCCCACTACCACTAGCAGCCTTTCCCAGGATTTGCCTTATTAAATTCTAAATTCAGGTTACTTATTTTCTCAGTTTTTAACTTTCTTTTTGGCAGGTGGCATTGTTTCTAGAGAAATCCATGAAGACTTGGCCCAAATAAGTTCAATGTTATTTTGTTTGGGCTCCAAAGCTTTTGATTCTCTCTTTTGATTTCCTAACAAAATCATCCCCATAATGAGTCTTCCTTGTTTTCTCAGTACACTAATCCATTCCCACTTCCCAAATTGTAGAAATGTTAAGCTTCATGGGGAAAGGTATAGCTCAAGTGGTAGAGTGCATGCTTAGCATGCATGAGCTCCTTAGGTTAAATCCCCAGCACCTCCTTTAAGAATAAACTACCTCCCCCCACCAAAAAACCCCCAAAACCTATAAATGTTAAACTTTATAGATAAAAGAGAGGGATCGAGTCTGAACTCCATGGTTAAAAATAACTCCATACCTTTCTTTGGCTTTACCTAACTCCACTGTTAAAATCCTTCTTGTCTCTTCCACGACCTTGATTCTTAAAAATCTCAACCTGGGAGAGATTTTCATTTTCTTAGAGGCAGCTTAGCTTCTCTGCTACTTACCAGCCCAAATAGATAAGTCTTCTTGAGGGGAACAGATCCTTATACCTAAACTTACTGATATTATTAGTGCTATTTTAATCATCAGTATGTATCTTCTTTAACTCCCTATTAGATTATAATCCTTGAGAAGAGAGGGATTGGGCTTTGAAGTCATTTGAGTCACTCATTGTACCTACAGTACCCAGTACCTAGAGTGAAAACTCTTGATGCGTAGGAAGTTAATAAGATAAATTTTAAAATAGTGAACAAAACTATTATCCCCAAAGAGTTCTTGACACAAATATTCCATTATTCAGAATTAAACAGACTGTATTCTTAGTCTCTGGAGGTAAGTTTCCATGTATTACTCATCTTAGTTTCTGCAGAGTCTAGCAAAGCCAAGCACATAATAGCACATTCTTGCTGAATTATATCCAGAAGGTTTCTACATGAAGATCAAAGGGAATGGGTATGTAATAGATACTTAGTGCAAAGAAAAAGTCATTCTTAAAATGCTTGGAAATACATGTACACCAACTCAAGTAAAAATAAAATTCCACACTAAATGTAGGAGGAAATACATCCCTAAGATGTTTAATTATCTATTAATCAAAAACCTGCTTTTGTACTAAAATATTCGTGTGATACTTCTTTCCCTCTAGAAATTATGTAGGAAAAAATTTAAAAGTAGACAATTCTCAGGTGAGATTTTGTAAAATATACAGAAAATGACTTCACAGTCATTTTCTTTGAGATCAGGCTGATGGATATTGGCATACTTAGAAATTACTATTTGATAAAAAAAAAGTAAGGGAAGGAATATCAAATAGTCTGAAAAAAAACTAGTCACTGAACATGCCAACATTCTAAAACTATGTGGAATTTTACTATCTTTTAAAATGAGATTTTTCATTTGTATAGTTATCCAAGCACTCAAGCATATTGTGAGATACTACTCTATGGCTTTTTTCCCAGAATTGGTGAACCACATAAGCATTATACATTACTAATGGTACATAAATAGCAGCAAAACCTATTACGGTGATCAATTTATATCATATGTGTTTTGTCATAAATCCAAATCAGGATTCAAGGTATGAAAGTAAATAATCCACTACCAATATTACATAACTTTTCTGACTAATTACATCTATTCTTATCAAATCTATTAAGAAACTCTTCTAAATAGCATTTAATGTTCAAATTACAATACTGTCAATCAAACATGGGACTTTCCTTGGAAAGAATTTATTATTTTTCAAAATGGCACCCTAATCTGTATAAAATCAAGTGAAGGTATACTTAGACAGCTATTTTTAAAGTAATAAAAATTATTTTCTACATAATTCAGTTAAACATGCTTTAAAAAGAAGTATAGCTTCATCTTCTAAAGACCTATATTATATAGGTTTATGGAAATTTTAATTTAATAATTCTTCTGTTCATTACAAAGTAAATCTACTAAGTTCTCATTTTTTATTGAGTTTCAAAGGGAGAAAATACATATTTTATTTTCATTTTAAAATCACTAATTCTTACATAACTTGAATATAAAAAGTACATATTATGTGTATATATGTATTGTATGTGTATAAACATATACATTTACACATATTTGACAGTTCACAGTACTTTTGTGTGTTATTTTCTTCATAACAAGACTTTAATAGTGTCAGTTCTTTCATCTATAAACAAGGCAAGTTATTGCCTTCTTCTAATCCTGCTTTCAATATATGCTTTAGGGCAAGTAAATAATCTAAATATTTTCTTTGACATTTAAGAAGAAAAAGTTTTAATGCCATTTTTACTATTTTATGAAAAAAAAGAAGGTACAAGAAGGGTCTTCCAGAAATATTTCCAGACCCTCCACTCAGAGATGCTGCTAGAGATTTAGATTTTTTAGAACAATCACACTGGTTCCTGAAAACACCATTTTCTTGCCAAGCTCAATATTAATGAAAGTCCCCTGTGGAGTTTTCATGGAAAGACTAAGCCTTGTAGCCTAGTTCAAGTAAAAATTAAATGGCAATAATTCAATGAAGTATGGCAGCAGTAGAAAGAAAGTCTTTAAAAGCAAGGTTTAAACATTTCTTAAGGGTCTCCTGATGCTTCATCTCCCAGTAGACTAAAAGCAATGAGGAGTGGGGACTGATGTATTGCCCGCTAACCCACCATAATAGCATGACAGATGCTTCCTACCTGAAGGGGTCATTCCTGGGAGAGAGTGAAGAAGCGGGAGACTGACAGAATGCCCAGGGAGAGTATTGATCCACTGACTCTTTTCTGGTAACCATTACAGAGACATGAGTTGACAGTAATTAAAATGACTTACACACTGGGATGGTTTCAAACTCAAATCTTCGACTGAAGACACCATATCCTGCTGCTGTGCGTGCTCGAATTTGGAAGACATATACTGAAGCTGGTTTCAAGCCCTCTGCAGTTATAGTTGTCTCTTTAGATTTGATAATTGTATAGCTGGTCTCTTGGTCCTTGGATTACACATGCACATAGAATAAAAAAGAAGTTAATATATGCATTACTAATGACAGCAAAACTTAGAATCAAAGATCAGAAAAAGAATGAGAAACTGATAGAACTGCTATTAGTACAAATAAGATGTTCTAGGAAACAAAAGAAACCTACACATCCTAGATGTATTATTTATATAGAACCTTAAAGTATTTTCTAGAACTCGAAGAGGGTGGATATCTTCTCCACTCATTCACCACACTTACTTTGGGCAGAAATAGATACGTACAATTTTTAAATTCAACTTCCAGGAGATAAGTTATTTTACAGACTTTATTTTAGCACTGCTAATTGTGTGTGCATTTTTCTAATAAACGTTTTATTGAAGCACATCTAATGTGTTACTGGTTCACAGACAAAGGTGAAAGTATATCACATACTTCCAGGTAAGACCTATGCCTTTTATCTTTAGTGAATTTGATTTCTAGTTATATTTAGGGCTTGGGAGAAGGAATGAGTATGTTACTAAAGAACTTTAATTTCACATCACTAAGTCTAAACAAGGAGCTGTAAAGAAAAAATACAAATAAGCAACAATATATTTTTCCTTTTTAAAATCTTTCTATTTTTTCATATTTATGTGTTTGGGTTGAGTTAGCAGTGAATGGAAATGAAGTGGGGGAAAATGCCACTGGAAAGATAATTTTGGAAAGTGAAATAAAGAGGAACTGTTCCTATTTTGACTGTTAACAAAAGTCTAGGCAAACCACCTATAATTCATCATTACCTCTGAAGTTACCATGCTGAACATAAAATCTTGGGTTAATAAAGATTTAAAACACACAAAGTCCTTGTTTTGAATTTTTTCTCTCCTTATATTTTTCTGTGTGAATTCTTGGTTAAACTTGTTTCTTCCTTAAGGTCTTTCTACATTTATTAAATTTCTGATAGATACTATAGGATGAATTAAAAATAGGTATGCTTAGAGATTTTTTCCCCCTTGTAAAGAATTGGTCTTATAATAACTTAATTGATCACTGTAAACCGTTGTTTTCAGGGAATTTTGCCTTGACAGGCAGAAAAATGTATTGATTTTTAAAAAAGATCTAAGGGGAATAACATGTAAAGTATTTCTTTTTCCTATATGAGAAGAAAATTGAAAGCAAGAATATAGTTTTTTTTTCAAGCACTCTAATAGGCAATAAGGTTATTATTTAATCTCCCTAATGCCATTAAAATGTAAAACAAATGCAAATCACATCCCTTGTCCCTTGAAATTTACAGCACACCATGCTGTGCCTTTAGTGTGGACACTGAAATCATGTGCTAAACTACAGCAAGCCCATTTGTACGTTTATCCTCAGTTTTTTTATCTGTACAATTAGGGTAGAAATTGGTGCCTGGATTTCCTCATAGAAATGTTATAAGAATGAAACAAGGCAATGTATGTGAAGATATTACCCTAAAAGGTAAAGACCCTGGTTCTTGTCATACCTTAAAGACAACTGTGCAGTTGGCAGACAGTGTGTTGTGTAGCAAAAGATTTTAAAAGATTTATTCCAAAAGAAAAGAAAAGTACATCCCCAAGAGCAGGAGGCAGGCTGACCCAAGGGAGGAAAAGCGGAGGGTTTTGTCTCCCCTTTCTCTTATAGCCTCACTCAGAGGTGGTCTCTTGATTGATTGACGGCTGTTGTCCCTGGAATGCTTAGTCACGTTTGGCCCCTTTGCCCATGTCCTTACCCATAGTGTCCACAGAAAATCCCACGTGGGTGAGAGCTAAACTGCAATGTTATTTATAAAACAATGAACATTGGGTCGTGTCAGGTTAAGTCCTTTCTGCTACCACACAGTCGTGGCTGTCATGTTTTAACCAGTTTCTTGCTGACACTCATTCAGAAGAAGTAATGTCCTTTTATGCTGGAGGCGGGCATAATGCCATCTTCTGAACCATCCTCCCTCTCCTCCAACTATCTGCCTGATGCTTCCCCTTATCTATCTAACAAAATACTTATTAAACTATAGAGTATGTTTTAATTGTCATAACTATTATTTTTTGTCTAATTTGACACATCAAAGTCAACATCTAACCACATTCTATGCAACCACCAATACAATCTAAAATAGACAATGCATAAATATGCTTCTTTTAAAGTGGTTTTCCCATTCCTCATTTAATATGTTCAAGCATATAAAATTTTCTTAGGGTTGAGTATATCCAAATTTCTCTCTAGAGAGGTATAGTTTAAATTTTAATCCAAATAGGTTTTTCTGATTCACTCTACGTAAACAACTGATCTTTGTTTTCTTTTATAGGTTATGTGCCTAATCTTTAAGATGTTGAGGAAATTTTATTAGAGTTTTGCAAAGAATTTAAAGTAGGTAATTAATTCTATAAAATTTTACCTAGTAACGTCAGTCATTTTCTTCACTCACAAATATTTATTGATCCTCTCTTATCTACTCTATTACCCCTTCTATGTGGTAGGGGTAGAACAGTGAAAAAGCAGATAATTTCTTGATGTGTTCCTTTTAAAAGGGGTAAGTAGCTTCCATAAACCACTGTAGTTATTGATGGTCTGAGTACACTCAACTTTATGACTGAATGTGCAAGAATTTTTCCATAATATTATACCTTCCAGTACAGCTGTGATTGAATCAGTAATTTTCAGTAAGAAATGTTAAAATATATGTTCACTATTATTTGCATTTTGTTTAAAGGGAATTTGAGTTGGTGAAAAAATCTAATCAAAATGAAAGATTTTGGTGTATTTGGTATTATTAGAATTTTTACATAAAATATTAATTAACATTTATATGTAAAGTAAGAATTTTTTTTTTTTTACCAAAAAAGCATAAGAATATCAGGGTTAGAATTCCAGCCATGTTATTAACCAAGTACATGTGTAAATGCAGGTATGTAGCTCAACTTCAGTTTTTTTTCTTCTTTAAAATGGGATGAAATTATTTATCAAGGGTTTTGTTAGGACACACAGATGGAAACTTAGACAATATACCTAGCACTCAGAATAATCTTCTGAGCAGTTCTAGGTAAATTTGATTTGACCCTACAGCATGGTGGCAAATTCTTCTACTGAAAAGAAAAAAAGAATTAAAAAGCTTACATGATTATAACTCCTAACTACTGACAAAAAAAAAAGAAATTGATAATTTGGCCAAAAAGGAAAAAAATATTGCAAGGAAACTGGATTGCTGCTCCTTGAAATAATGTATAATCTAATATCATTTGAACAAAATTATAAAACATTCTGTCCGATTTATCTACTAACATTATGTAGGTCTCAGTGGTTCCTTATGGCAGGTCTAATTGTACATTGTCTCTCTGAGTTTGCTGAATACAGCATTTTTGAAGGGACTTAGCATAGCTTATATCAAAAGGATCAAAACCCATACAGACACATTTTGAATTATCTAAGTATATTCTAAAATTTCCTTCTGATCCACTCCTTTACATCATCTCCATACTATAATTTCCTTATATTACAAGACTATCTACACATCTTCAACACCCACAACCAAACGCTGCCAAGTCCTTGGTCAGGGTAGTGGCTTTTGCTGCCTTCATGCCCCAGCTGAGCAAATGAGCTACATTCCCCAGCTGCTTAGCAAACACTGTTCACATGCAGCGAGGGGAGGGCCTGAGCAGAAGGAGCCAGCTGGCAAACACCCTGCCAAAGGGCAGCTTCCCTTTGCCTCTGTCTTTAATTAAGAGATGGCAATGGGCCCATCACCATGCAGGAGCAGAGAGGCCCAATGACCTCTATTAGAGCAGGGCAATCACAGGCAGAGATGCCAGCTGGCAAATGTGTGAGTCCTGGAAAGCTCTGCCACCTGTGTCTGGCCAAGAGCCATCCAATAAAATGGTAGTGTCATTCTGAAGATTCAAAATGAGCTCTGGAAACCTATCAGGACACCCACCTCAATACATGGTATAAAAGCTCATTATCCTTTATTTCTTCCCTTCTGAAAGTGTAAAAAGAAAAAAAAACCTTTTGTGTATTTCATCGGTATGCTCAATAATTTTGCTTGTCAAAAAAGTCTGGGAATTAGTATCTTCACTGTGAAAAGGAAAACACTGACCAAAAGAAGGTAATAACTTCCTCAAAATTATATCTAAGAGTTTTTCTGTTTTTATAGCATGTAAGTAGGCAACTTGTTATTCATTTATTGAGGTTATGGATAGAAATCTTTTTTCCCAAATCATTTATTCTTATTTCAAATTATGTAGGTAACAGAATGTATTAATGTAGCATGAACTATAAAATATTAAACATAAACCAAATCTTACTGAATAAATATAACTTATACAATGAACTATAAAGAAAATATTTCAACATGGATAAAATTAATTTGAAGGAATATTAATAGAAAAGGACTCTGCCCCATCACTTATGGAGTAACTGTTTTAACAGAAGTAGTAGCTCAAAGGAAAAAAAAAAGATAAATCCTTGATTCTAATGAATATTTTGTATATGAGACTCAAGCATATGCTGGGAAGTAAAAGTAAAAACAATTGAAGGTTACTCGTAAGAGGAAAAAATTAGAACAATTTCCTTACAGATCACAAAATAAAACAAAACAAAACAAAAAACACCTCAGACATTGGTCCACTTAGTTGCTTCAGGTAAAGAAAAACGATGCAGGGAAATAAGGACTTGTCAAACTTTTAGTCTTCCTGTAGTTGAGCTTTATTTCATCTAAGATATGTATGTTTCATCTAAGATATGTTTATGTATATATTCAAATATATAGTTTTTGGTGTATAGTTACTTTAAGATGCCATTATGAATTCCAATTTCTTTTAAAGTCAACTTTAATTACAATAAAATTCTGAGACTTAAAAGTGTTTATAAAAGAACTCATGTCTAGTTTTGCATTAGTATACAGTAATAAGGTTTACCAAAACTTGAAAAAGGAATGTAAACCTTGATTTAACAAATTTTTTTTTGGATACAGCATTTATTTAAATTGTAGACTTCCAGAACTTGCAATTCAGTTTGGACCACTACTCCCAGAGAAACAGGGATTGGCGGGGGAGGTGGATATTAATATCATAACATTTTACTTGATTTACTCTATTTTTGTACTCTATTTATGTAAACTTTATCCCAACATAACTTTGTCTCAGAGATATTTTCTTAGAACAATCTTGGTGAATAATCTATTTGATAATATATTTTTTGAAATACCTTATAAGTATCTTCATTTATGTTTCCTAATAATCCAGTGGTTACATATAATGCTACCAGCAAGTCATTCCTAGAAAGACAACTATTTCAAAAATAACTGCTTTTCTATTCATCTATTTATAAAACCAATATATGAGCATTGTACAGATACCCAAAACCTAGAAAGAATATGTAGACAGCCCCACCCTCCCTGACATAAACTCTACTGTTTTATTCTCTGTTGGGTCTTTACACTGGTAATTGTTGACTCAGTGAGGAAAGAAGCAATTTTTTAAAATGCTATGAATTACTTCAGTGTGTTTCACTGTATTTACATACACTCTTTTATCTATGCATATATACAGAATGTTGAATTTTTAAGTAATTTTCATCAATGGGATATCGGTATTTCTCATGATACGTTTGCATTAGTATAAGGGGAGCCATTTATTCCCTCTTTCATTTCCAATGTCCTAGCTTGGACAATTTCTTGGGTATTGCAAAGTAAGCTTTTGAACTTCCTCCACCCATCTTCACTTTTTCTTAAAAGAAAAGGAGGATGTCTCTGGGAGTTTGGGAGAAGCAACTGGATAAGTGTGGCTGAGCCCTTCCTTCCCTTCTCTTTTGGGATTTGCTTCTCTGCATTATGTCAGCAATCTTTACTACCCTTGCTTCCACAGGAAAACACTTCTGGGTCAAGGTCTTCTACTCACCTCTTAGAGACTGGTTTGGGCACTCCTCTGTCTTTACCTGGTCAATTAAAACTCAAGTTGTTCTAAGTAGTGTATGTCACTCAGATCTAGACTGTACAAAAATCACAGTAAAATGGGGGTGGGAGTTGGAGCAAGACTCATGGTGTCTATATATCTAAGCCAAATACTACAGTCCAGCTTTAGAAATTATAAATTCATCCTTAGCTTCCATCTGTGTTATTCCTTTACCGATAGCTCATCTGGTTGTGGATTCAGAAAAGAGGGAGAGGGATGATTTCTGCCTTTAGATTGCAACAACTGTTACGGCAAAACATGTTACAGTGGACCCGGGTGCCAACTCAGGGAAGACGACGAAATCAAGAAAGTAAAGACAATGTGAAGCACGCATTTCCAGGTTTATGCCCTCAAATTTTAAAATAAACTGTATGCTACAGTGTTAGATTTTGATTACAGACTTTTTAAACTTACACAGTATATGTATATACCTCATCTGCTTATACTTCCTTAACAGTATAGGTATTATGCAGGTACTGGCCATGAGAATGTGTTTTCCTTGTATTACACTGCAGTCACTACTGAACATTAACAACTTCAGTGTTTGGGACACACTGAAGATGTCCTATGATGTCATCTTTTAAGCTGTGAACCCTGGTTAAGCTGATGCTAGACTACAGGCAGTATTCTGGCAGTGTAAACTATCTGGCAGGAGCAGAACACAAATAAAGTGCTCCCTGTACATTTCTAGCTTCCATAATCATGACTGCAGATCAATTGTCATTGATCTACACAGAAAATTGCAACACGCTTTTATTCAAATTGGATAACTGTAGTTGCTAAAATTAAAAAAGAAAAAAGAAAGAGAGAAACGATATTCTTTATTCTGTTAGTCCCACCTTTTCAAAGTATTTGATTTCATACTCCAGGATGATTCCATTGGGGCGATCTGGCTCTTGCCAAGACAAAGAGATGCTGTTTTTTGCAATCTTCCCCTTTTTCACATTGGTGACTGGAGAGGGGGCTGCAAAATAGTAATGCACAGTAGCATGATTAACAGGGCCTTGAAACAACAACTGTGTGTAGCGTATATTAGCATTCTTGAAAAGTGGCATAATAAAAATCTCAAATAATTAAATTTTGTTTAAAATTGATAGCAATTTAATTTTATATAAGTTTTTACAGATTGCAAAAACTTTAAAATATGTCGACTAATATTCTGAGAATTTTCCATAATAAAATTGTAGTCACATAGACTCTTAAGCCCACATTTTCTCTATAAAGTTTTGCAACATAAACTATCTTACTTTTTATAGAATAAAGATGTTCTTGATGACCTTATATATCTTCTATGTTTCTAAAATTTGTGGACTCTGTATAATATGTCACATTATGCTTATACATACATAATTATCTATATTGCCACTTTTTTTCAACATTAAGGCTTTTGCTTATCATTTCTTAATTTTGAAATCATATGGGTCCTATAATCATTAACACATTCATATTTTAAATATAGTGAAGGTTTTCCTTCAAAAATATGCTACTAAATATGTGGCATATATTGAAAACCATAGTAAATAAAATAAACATTTCCCTTCATTTCCATTCCCCCAAATATTTCATTAGAAATCACAATCACTTGTAGTGTTCATTGCTGTTTGCCAGTATCTATTAAATGACTACTTTTATGATGAAAAAAGAAAAAATAGTCTATTTTGGATATTTCTGAATATTTTGAATTCCTACACATATGACTATTTGATTCAACATTCAGTTTTATCAATCTGCTGATTATTTGTATAGGCTCTGGGTTTGATACCATAAAGAGGCCTTGACTAATATTTTTCTTGATGTAGATGGCCTTCATTTTTGTAGTGTTCAGCTTTTATAGAAGACACAGGGGAAAAAACCATCATAGACTAATAAATGGTGTATATATATGTATGTACGTATATATGTGTGTATTTGTAGGAAATAGAGAAGTAATATATAATATATATGTATATTATATATAATGTACATATAATAAGATAGAAAAGATGTGAGCAACAGTGAGTGGTGTATAACCAGAGGCTGAGACCTACATGAACGGATGAGATATCTGGTGAGATTAAAATTTATATCTGTGTTATACATATGAACATATATATATAGTTTCTAACTATTTTAACTTTCAGCATTGTTCAGACAAAATAACACACTGTAATTTGTCATGTTTAATTGTTTTTCCACTCCTCAGAAAATCAAATCAGAGGCTACAGACAGTAGAAACAAAGTTCAGAACTGTTTGGTGGGTACAACACGAGTGTGAAAAGCAGGCTGGGGAAGAGGCTCATCGTTTAAAAACAGAAACGAGGTCATGTCACGTCTCTGCTTAAAACCCTCTGTGCCTCTGTCTCACTGCAGAGTGTAACCTACGTGTGGACTGCAGACCAGCATCTACACTCCAACTCCCCGCATCCTCTCTGACCTCACCGCCTCCTGCAACTGTTCCCCAGCAGCTCTGCCCAGATGTCTGTCCTTAGGCACTTCAGACGAACTCGTACTCGTACTCGTGCCTAAGGATCTTTGTATTTGCATCCTACTGTTTAGAGGGGCTTCTCACCCTGACTTCCCCAGGGCTGTCTTCACCTCTGGGTTTCTCCCTGAGAGCTTTCCTGCCTACTCTGTCCCTCAGCCCCCCTCACCTCGCCATGTCCTCGGTTCCTTTAGTATTCTATTTTTCTCTTTATCTCTTGCACTTGTACCATCTGATATGCATCTTAATTCTATATTTGCTTTTTTCAGTCCTTTCAAGTAGAATGTAGTTTTTATGAAGATAGGGATATTATTTATTTCATTCACTGCTGAATCCCTAGATCTAGAACAGCACCATAGCAGAGGAGGGTCCAATAAATATGTATAGAGTAAATGACGGGTGGTAAAAAATCAAATATAGAGAAAACTTTTATTTTTAATTATTTATTCTGTCAACAAACTCATCTATGAAACTCAAGGATGAAGTATCTTTTAATAAAATTAAAATAGAGATAGATATAATCTATTAAAGCAAAATTAGTTAACTGTCTATTATTTTATGTACCCATAATAGAGTGATAATGACTTTCATACTGTAATTTGTAGTTATATTCTTCTAATCATAGAGCTTTGAGGTATTCAGATTCAGAGGTTGTATAATTTCAGCTTTATCCTCTTTTCTTAAACATGTGCAGTTCCACAAGTTTTCTGGAATACTATAGAACAATATGTGTAATGTGAAGGCAAAATTGTCTGAAGGTAGTTTTATTTTTTTTTTTACTGAAGTGTTGTTGATTTACCATGTTAGTTTCAGGTGTACAGCAGAGCAAATTTTATACATACATACATACATATATATATATGTATATATACACACACACACATACACACACACACATTTCCAGATTCTTTTGGATTATAGCTTATTAGAAGAAACTGAATATAGTTCCCTGTGCTACACAGTAGGTCTCTGTTGTTTGTTTTATATATAGTATAAACATAGATCAACACAGTGTATATGTTGATCCCAAACTCCTAATTTATCCCTCCCCTTCCTTTCCCTTTGGTAACTGTAGTTTGTTTTCTATGTCTGTGAGACTATTTCTGGTTTGTAAATAAAATTGTATCCTTTTTAAAGTGATTTCATATGCTATTTATCTTTCTCTGTCTGACTTACTTCACTTAATATCATAATCTCTAGGTTCATCCATGTTGCTGCAAATGGCATTATTTCATTCTTTTTATGGCCAAGTAATATTCCAGTGTGTGTATGTGTATACATATGTATAAACAAACATATATTCCAATATATATATATATTCCATTGTGTGTGTGTGTGTGTGTGTGTACATACCATAACCATTGTGTGTACACACACACACACACACACACACACACACACACACACACACATACCATAACTTATTTATTCATTCATCTGTCAATGAACATTTAGGTTGTCTCCATGTCTTGGCTATAGTAACCAGTGCTGTTAAGAACACTGGGGTGCCGGTGTCTTTTCAAATTAGAGTTTTCTCTGGATATATGCCCGGGAGTAGGATAGCTGGATCATATGTTAAGTCTATTTTTAGTTTTTTAAGGACCCTCCATAGTGTCCTCCATAGTGGTTGCACCAATTTACATTTCCACCAACAGTGTAGGAGGGTTCTAAAGGTAGTTTTGAAATTGCAGTTTATTTACTTTCATGGAAATTGTACTTGACTGGTAGTTATTACAGTCACGCTTCGGCATAGGTTCAAAGTCCCTACTGATGTCCTTGGGAGGGAAAAGTCATGCCATATTCAGTATTGTGGACAAAGTATCCAGAAGGCATGGAAACAGGAAAGAGGAAGCTATGGGTCCCCCAGTTCACCACAGTGTTTGTAGCAAGATATCAAATTTACTGAATTAGAAACAGTACCAGAGAATTAAGGAAGACAGTGGAATTTTTAAATGTATTTTGTTCAATAGTGAAAATCTTTACGAATTATCTTAAATGATAAATTACAGTCGTTTTCCCATTACCACTATATATTTATTGTATGATTCTTTAGTAAAAGATCCAGACAAAGACTACCTTTAAAGTTCTTCACTCATTTGCTATATTGCAGACATCCTCATTTTGATTGATATATTTCTTATAGATAGCTGTCAGTTTTCACTTAATAAATTGATGGTGTTGTCAATTTTCTATTTATAATTGCATTTAACATATATGCTCCATGAAGGCAGAAGTTAATTTGGTTTAGTTCACTGCTATATCTCCAGTACTAGAAAATTACTTGGCACACAGTTATTTCATAAATATTTGTCAAATGGATGCATGCATGAATGAAGGAGTGGGAAATACACACATCATCAGGTATCATTCAAAACTGAGTTTGTCTCACCTTACATGCATTTACTAGGATCTTATTAGTTGGGGATTTATGCTTTATTTAAGAACAATTCTATAATAAAATAATCAAGCATTTCAGTGTGAAGCTATCAAATAAATATCAACTTAGACACAACCAACTTGAAGGAAAATTCTTTGCAATTTACGTACATTCATCAAAGTTAAACATAAATTGTGTAGTTTTCAAAGACTGTTCAATTTAATAAACACTAATGTTTTCCAAACTTAGTTTCTCAGAAAAGAAAATAGAACCCTTTAAAACATGGTTCAGAATGGAAGGAGACCACTTCTCAGCTCAGAGTAGGTCAAGGATTATTTGCTCTACAATGAGACCATCTCTGCATCATCTGATCAAAGTGGGGACACTGACAGCTCCTGGGGACAAAACTATGATGCCCAAATTATGACTGGCAACACTATTTTCTCACTGTAAAGTATTTTACAGATCACATTTTACAGCATCAGGACATGTTTAATTTATCTCATTTATCTCCCTCACTTATACCTTTTACTCATTCTTTATCTGCTCGACCTCTTACGAAGTAAGCCTGGAACAAAATGAGAATGATGACTTAGAGCTGCCTGTAAAATTGTGCTAGATGATGGTAAATCATAAAACTACTACTGTCCTCAGGTAAGAAGAACAGAAATACTAGAGAAATCAAGTTGTGAACAGAACAAAATAATTCACAGAACTTCTAAGTTTCACCTTCTGTATATGTGGAAACATTTCAAAATGTTTCTGTATTGTAGCTTCTATGTTGGAGGTGAACTTTGGGTACTTATATAAGAAGCAAGATATTTATCTTTTAGTAACATTTCCCATTATGGACTAATTTGTCTGATTGAATTAAAAAATCTTAAATTGAGAATAGTTTTATATTTATAGCAAGATTAGGAAGATAGTACAGAGAGACCCCATATATCCCACACCTAATGTTCTCTATTAGAAACATCTTACAACAGTACAGCACATTTTATTAGTTGGAGATTTCACAGTTAATGAAACAATACTGATACATTATTACTTAAGTAGATATTTTATTGAGATTTCCTTAGTCTTTACGTATTATCATCTTCCTAGCACAGGCATGTCATATTACATTTAGTTACCACATATCCTTAGGCTTCTCTTGGCTATTTCTCAAACTTCGCTTGGTTTGATGACTTTGACAGTTTTGAGGCACACTTATCAGGTATTTTGTAAACTGCATCTCAGTTGGGATTGACTGGATGTTTTTCTCATGATGAGACTTGAGTTATGAGTTTTTTGGAGGAAGACTCCAGAGGAAGACTGCCATTTTCATTCCATCATATCAAGGCTATATCAGATCAATATAACTCATCACTGTTGGGTTCACCTTGATCGTTTGACTGAGGCAGCCTGATCAGGTTTCTCCACTCTCAAGTTATTCTTATTCCAGTTTTCAATAGTGTACTCTTGGGAATAAAGTGACTATGTGTGGCCCACACTCAAGGAAGGAAGTGTTATGCTCTACCTCCATAAGGTCAGAGTATCTGCACAAATTAATGTTTATTCAACCTTATTTATTTATTTAATCACTTCTTTATATCCATATGGAATATGGACACATGGATTTTTTTATACTTTGGCTTACAATCTAATACATTAATTTTTACCCAAGTTGTTAGAACTTTGGCCATTGGTTACTCTTTCAGTTAGCTACTGGGGTATGGCTTCTAGACCCTCTCAGTTGACAAAGCCAGGAAGTAAGTATGTGCATGTTAACTTGTGTATATCTATAAACATTCCTACACACAGCTATAGTTATATGTGTGTATACATATGTGTATATTAAGCTAAACATGAGTATACACTGATATCACCAGTTATCACATGGATCATTCTAGCCTCTTCACTCTAACTGATCTGCAACCTCCCATTTCAACAGTGACTCCCACGATTTGCCATCTACTTACTTAATTGGCTAATTCCAGTATATATGTCTAGTGACTAAAGAATTGCCAATCTGTGTCTATTTGACTTATGGATAATTACATAACATAGAAATCTCTAACATTTCAATGGTACAAGCAATGATATACAAAAGTCTGCTATCTGTTATGTGAAACAGTATGTTGTCCAACTTTTCAAATATCGAACCTAGTTTAGGGCACAGTGTCACCAGATGGGAAGGCATGCATGCCATGGCACAGACAGCTTTGATGTTGAGTAGAAATGGCTTCAAGTCCTTTGGCAAAGAGCCATTTCCTAGCTGAGTGACCCTGTTTAGAATACTTAACCTCTATGAATGCACGCTTTATCTTTAAAACAGGAACAATGATGCAAACTTTTTGTAAGATTGAATTCTGATTCTGTACTGCAATACCAAGTATAGAGTAGGTACCAATTAAATGCTGTTTATAGTAATATTAGTTGTAAATATTGACAATTGTTTTAGAAGACTTCAATAATAGATTCTCCATAACTCATTAATCCTTTCAAATTTTCATCAATCAAAATTAACTTCTGAATGCTGGATGAGATCAAACGGCAAAGCACCTATATGGTAAGAATTTTTACTTTTCCATGTCCAGTGAATTTCACAACTCTACATAAATAAATAGTTATAGGTAAATTTCCTTGATTATCACAGATTTTTTTAAAAAGCTAAAGTGTTTAATTCTAAGTGTTAAGTAAATGACAATAATTCACTTAATATAGACTGATGTCTGCCTCATTATTCAAAAGAAAGCTATCATAATGAAAACATGAAACTTAATCATGTTAAATGGAATATGAAAGTACCATTCATCAGTCCCTGTACCCAATGCTATTTGTGTAGACAAAAATAAACTATAGACTCAAGTATTGGTTACTTGTATTAAAAAAAACAAATAATACACCTTTATGCTTTTGACTTAGCTATGTAAAATTTGAATCTTAAATAAAGCACTGAGAAAGATAAGATAATTTTGAAATCTTTTCAGTGTGTGAGTCCACGAATGTGTTAAAACTTCTCCCACGGGCACTTCTTTTACTTTCCTCCAAAAAGTCCCTCCACGTGAGTAATATATTACCTTATTTATATATAAGTTTTCAAAAATACATGCATCTTATATTTAATTCCAAAGGTCAAAATCTGGCCAAGTGGATGGTCGATATCTTCCAGCTGGAAGCTAACACTCATCTGTGCCACATCCAGTTCATCATATTTAGGTGTTTCTTGTTATCCAGACGGGTCTGGGCCAGTTTTTCTTAGAAGTAAAGATTAGTAGACTTCTCTCCAGGAAATTCTGACTCAGGAGGTCAGACTGTGGACAAGGATTCTGTGATCTTTAAAGACTCCACTTGAATCACTTTATCAGTCAGTCATTTTAGGAAGCACTGAAGGCAAATCATACTAGAATCAGTACTTCTTTTAACAAAGTCATATAAACTTAGAAACCTGAGGCTGGAAACTGGATCGGTGTGGTTTTGCGAACTGCTGCTGTCTTAAACTTCTGGCTCACTCTTATTGCCTGTTATCTTTATCTCTGATACCAAATTTTCCTTTCTTCATTTGGAGATTATTTTTCTTACAGTTCACATTTTCCTGATCCTTTAGTATTTTTTCTGTAAATTAATTTGTTTGTTCATTTATACCTAATTTGCTTTAGTTCAACCAGACTATAATCTCCATAAAATTAGAAAACTCATGTGCCTTTTTCACTATTGCATGCTGAGGTTTTAGAACAGTTTCTGGATGATACTAGACACATAAAAATTTTGATAAGTAAAGAAGTGAATAAACAATTATCTGCATTCTGCTACAATAGGTTTGTTTGCTTTTTCTAGCGTTTTACATAAATGAAGTCATATAGTATATCCTCCTTTTGATTGGGTTAATAAGGGACATGAGTAACTGTTGGGACAAATAGATATGATCATTATCTTATTTGTGGTGATATCTCACAGGTGTGTAGATATGTTAAAAACCTATCAAATTGCACTCTTAATATGCAGTTTACTGTATGTCAACAATAAAGACACTAAAGTATATGTGCACTTGTGTGTGTTTGAGATGATAACTTCTAAGAACTTATAACTGCTTGTACGTTTGTTGAAGACAACATGATCTTTCTCCTAATCGGACTACCTTTAGTAAATCTCCCATGCCTTTAGTGATTTCTCTAAAAATGGCCATAATTAAAAACCACAAGTAAAAATATATGTGCCCAATGCCCGCTTTGACTACTTATCAATATGTAAATTAGTTAGAAAAGTGTAATAAAACAATATTAAGTTTTAATTTTAGGAAAGACTTGAATTTATTCTTATAGGCTAGCCATGATCCAAATTTAGTGGCTTTAATAAAAATTCTGTATAGATAATTAGTTCTTTGTTGCTTATGTAGACTGAAACATTTATTATCAAAATTAATGACTATAATCTCTTGCTAGAGATGTTACCTTTGTCTTTGGGCAGGGACATGGAGAGAATATGTCTGTAGGACATATGTACAACTAGGGGATTTCCAGAGTTTTGGTAAACGTAGAATACCCTTTAGTTTTCCCTTGTTGCCTACTCTAATCATTGCTCAGCCAAAGGAGAGGAAGTTCTGGATGATGATACTTTGATGATACAATATAAATGAAAGTTGTAAAAGTAAGCAAGCTGTAACACATTCTTAACTTAAAATCAATTTTAAAGCAAATAAATGGTAAATGTTTAAATCAATCCATGAGAAGTAGCATGAAGGTAAAATAAAATAGACGTGTGATCAAAATTATGTAGCCAGTGTGTCTGAGACAGACACTATATTGTCATCTATCCTCATATTATGAGCAAGCATTGGGAATATTGTGTCTATTCAAGTTTTCCTTATAAGTGTATTTTCACTTATTTGTTGTAGCAGAAAACATCTTTTATTAATCTACTAGCAAAACTTCCAAACTTTTAAAAGGCAGAATCATCTGATTTTACATTATCGTAACACCTCTGCTTCTTTATATAATTTTAGACCACCTTTTGAAAAATTTCTACCCCAGGGTAAAAAGCAAAAAATGATAGATCTCATATTTTATTTATATGGTAGTGTGCTTAGTGGGAGCAGGGACAACTCCTTAATTGCATGGTCTCCTTCAGAGTGCTGACTGAAATGGACTGAACTGATGTGGAAGCAATCAATCACCAAAGGAATGGTTAAAAATGTTTATATATAAAAGAGCTATCTGTTGAGCTCAGTTCATCCTGGAAGATTTTTTAAAGATTGTGTCTTTTTAAAATCCAAGTTATTTAAAAATTGGATTCCAATCATGCATTGGTACCATATGTTGGACAGTGATTTCCTCATGGTTGGTCACTTTGTGCCATTTCTGTTTTTATAATTAGGTGGGGAAACCATAAACATATTTAGAGCTCTTCCCAAAAGTTCAGTTTTAGCTAATGTTACTATTATTATTATTAAAAATATGATCCATGGAAAGTAATTTTTCTACAGCTGCCTCATATTAAGCCAAAGTTTAGACAGAATTTTACCTGTGTGGACATATATATGTGTGTATGTGTGTGGGTTTTAAAGAAATGTAGTTGGAGATAAGCCCTTATTTTATTATATTTTAATATATGTATATATAAATATACATATACACATACCTATTTCTATATATATGTATATGTATACACATAGAGAAAGTCATGTGCATCTTTTACAGCTAGTTTAATGAATCTACATATAATGATTACTCTGCCATATTTGCTTTAGAGTACCTATCTATCATTTGAAGACAAGAAAATAAGTAACTAGAATTCCTAAGGTAAATGAGAAATGTAGTTACTGATTTAAATTATAAACATATCTGAAATTGTCAAAATGGAAAAGTGGGGCAGATATTTTAAAATATAGACATGTCTATTGAATAGTATATCATATTTTACATTTCATATATGTAGTATATAAATTATACATATATATACTTATTCTATACTTAATATGTATTTATCACTAGGTTTTCACTTGATATCATCAGACTAAGAGAAATAACTACAGTGCATTCCTGCCACACCTGGTATCCATGGTCTCTTCTAAAAGAAAAAGGCATTTTTAGAGGTTTCTTTCTCATATAAAAACTCAATCTGCTCATTCAGACAAAACCTACAATCACTCCATCTTAAAAGCCTGCAACTGGATGTTTTGATATATGATCTCAGTGAAGTTTTGAAAAGACCATTCCAAAAAAACATGGCTTTAAATGTCAGTAGCTCTAGAGAGATGATATTGTCTTTAATAAAAAGAACCTATGAACTGAAATGTCCCATTATGTACAGTTTGTTTTTTTCAAAGACTTGAAAGTCATAGAGATATTGAAAATTAATTGTTTTCAGTAGAAAATAAAAGAAACTTAATTGCAATGAAGTAATTTTTGATGTGATTAGACTTAATGGTATTAATCATGTGCTTCAAATATTGTCTTGAAGTCATATTGACTTTGATGCTAATTAGAAAGGAAAAATGGCAATAATAAAAATAGAAAACTATATCAGCAGCATTTATAGTCAACATTTTTCTGAAATAATCATGCAAACTATAAAACAAGTATTAAATGTAACAATGTGTAAAATGACACATGCCTCTTTTTGGATTAACCTCATACCAAATAAACTACCACAGAATTTTTTTCCATTTATACTTCTTATTACCTATAACAGAATTTTTGGTACACAAAGTGGCCTTACTATCAATGACTATTTAACCTTAATCACAGTATCCCTCCTATGAGAAATAGAATTTAAACAATTTTTACAGTATCCTTTTAGAATAAAATGAAGTTTCATATAGGAAATAACATGGCACAGTTGGAAAACTTTAATCAACACAATATTCTTCATATACATTATATCCAAGGGAATATAGTCCCATATATAATTTTCAATATTATTTATCAATATTAAACCTCAATTCTAGGGTATGGCAATTAATTTTATAGGTGGATAAATAGTAATTAGGTCAATAAACACACTCTCATAACTCATGAATCTCATAACTCATGATTCTCGTAAGAAGAAATTAATCTCTTACAAATTCACATTATGTAAAGTCTTGTTAACCACAGAATAAGCCACTAACAATAATAAAGCCATTAAGTGGAAATTTTAATTCAGTTCTTAATTACTTCAAGATTTTCACAATATAAACTAATTTGATCCAGCATTTTAAAAAGCAAAATAAACACATTATAAATATAAACAACCTTTTTTCCCCTTTCTCACTTCCTAGTAATCTTATATAGCTATATAGCTATATAAGCAATAGGAATTATTTAATTCAACAAAAATCATGTTAATAAGTTATTTATCTATTGACTCTTCAAAGAACCAGATTAGATTTCTATTATACCATTAAAGTTCAATGTCATCATATCTCCATTCCCTAAATATACTCTCTCTCAGGTCACCTGACAAGATTCTTTTAAAACGTGAAGTTGTGCCAGTAGAAACAAGAAATTAAACTTCATGGCTACAAAACAACTAAGGAGACCTGAGCAGTACTTACCAACTGATCTCATAAACACCCGAATTACAATATTTTTAAATAGTAGGATCCCAGCAGCAACATGACAAGCAGTAACTGGAGAAAATACAAGATTGCTGATTACATCTAGTCAATCTTCTAAAGCCCAGAAGAAAGCCAAATCAAGATATTCTGTTCCAAATTAGTAATGTTATCAGATATTTAATTCTTCACCTTTTACCATGGGACTGATTTTAGTAAATCCAACTTTAGCAAATCCAGTTCTCCAAGTGATGGGAAATCTCAGTCAATGCCCAAGTTGCATGTGAGGCCTTTTTTTTGTTAGAGTGATCACACAGAGAAATTTCTAAAGCTAACAAAATATAGCACTATGTATCTGTCATCAGAAGCTCAAATCGGATGAGGTTTGTATATTTTGTTCCACTGGAGCAGTAGTCTGTCTTCACATTTGCCAGAAAAGAAAAATAAAAGTACAAAATTCAAAAATAAAAGTACAAAATGCGGAAGATGATGCATTTTGTAAAATTTCAGTTATTACTCAGGAAAAACTAAGTTCAAATTTTTACTTTGAGAAATGTTTAACAAATGTTGGCTTAAAACAAGAGGACAAATACATTCATGGACGAATAGATGGATAAAGGAGCTACTGTAATTACCCGACAATACACTGCATTTATAGTAAACACTATGTGCTAGATACTTTGTAGTCTAAGTACTTTATACACATTAACTCATTAAATATTTCTAACATCCCTAGAAAGTCTCGACAATTATCCTCTTCTGAAGCACAGAAAAGTTAAGTAACTCGTCCAATCAACCCACCAGGGATTGGTATACCTAACCAGTCTTGCTTCAAAGTTTGTATTATTAAGCATTACACCCTAGAATAATAAAAGAATCCCTCAATAAGAGAGATGTTACACTTGAACATCAGATTATGTTTACGATTACTCAGATTACCTAATTTTTACTTTACATAAAAGATTAGGCAACTCTTTGCTGTCATATATACTGTATACATTCTGTGATGCATAATTGTGTCTACTCTGAGTTGTATTACTTAAAGCAATGGTTTTACAATCATTTAATCTACCATAACACACCTAAAACATAGTATTCGAAAGTATGAGAGCTCCCGACATACACTCCTGTACTGATGAAACCTCAAAATGGTCTTCTGGAAATAAAGCCTAAAGATAAATCACACTTTTCACAACCATTTAGTGTACAAGTAGTGACTGCTCTCCATGTGTTGCACCATAGATAAGATGAACTACAGATTTTGAACAATTCTGTACCACTCAGATAAGCATATGTAAATTATTTGAGGCAAATATACAGATAGCCATGAATATCTTCTATTTACGTAGATTGAAAAACACAAATTTCACAAACTGTGATACTTTATAGCTAATAAATAATAACCTGCAAGGAGCTTTAGACAATAGAACGTGCAGCATCTGCACTGCAGAGATGTGAAGGACTCCCGTAAATCTCCCCTTCAATTGTCCCCTCACATCCTTTTCCCTCAAACTCAAACCCTCTCTCCATATCTCAAAACTTTTCAAGAGGCTCCCAGAGCAACAGAAGAGTGGTATCAGAAACCCTCTTCATCCCTTCCCTCATTCCCTCCTTTCCTAGTATCATTGAAAAACTACTATGTCAGAGACTAGTGACTTAGCTGTGGCATAAAACAATTCCACATGTCCTGGCAAGTGATCATGAAACTGAAACTATTAAAAATATATTGTTTGGGAAAATATTAGATACCACAGATATAGAATATTAGACCATTTCTCTCAGACTCTATTTACATGCCTCCAGCCTATGTAACTGTTGAGTATAGGGAGTGGCCTCTTTTATTTTAGTATTCTCTGTAACTAGACAAAGAACCAACAAAAATGATCCAATCAATCAAGAAGCCAACAAAATCAGAAACTGCTACAAGATTATTTCTGACAAGAAGTGAAGATGCAATATCATCATGAAAAGCATAATGGAATCTTGGTTTTTCAAATCTATGAGTAAAAACTGACGAATGCCATTTTACTATATGGGAGTTTTTATTTAAAAGTCATAAGGGAGTAAACTTGAAATGAAACTTCATGACATTATATTAGAAATTTGACTCTCTCATAAAAATGAAACAAGGGATGGGAGGGAAGAGGGTGGGAAGGGATAGACTAGGATTTCAAAATTGTAGAATAGATAAACAAGATTACACTGTATAGCACAGGGAAATACACACAAAATGTTATGATAAATCACAGAGAAAAAAATGTGACAATGAGTGTGTATATGTCCATGAATGACTGAAAAATTGTGCTGAACACTGGAATTTGACACAACACTGTAAAATGAGTATGAATCAACAAAAAATGTAAAGAAAAAAAAAGAATAACCAATTCTTGTGAATACAAGGAGAAATTGGGGCAGGTGAAAATTACTAAATATTGTGATAAATATAATTTTAATGCACTTTTCAAAGACATGGTTCTACCTAATTGACCATTATAACATCATGTTTATAAATGTAGAAAATTATCAGAGATATAGAAGTAAAACATGTTTGTGATCCAACAAAACCATTCAAAAGTACAGGAAGCAAGGTTTATTTGTACCTCTTTATAATGAATGGCTATAGTTAATTAGTGGAAGCAAAGTCTGCATATTTTGCATACCCTAGTGGAGAATGATCTTAACTATCCCCAGTTTGCTGTGTTGAGTACTTGTTTCAATTAAACTCTTCATCATTTTCTTTTATTCATTTGCCATTAGTCCATTATTTATTACTTCCTACAACTGCTGTTGTACCTGCCTGGAACAGATCATATCTTATTTTTTGAGAAAGTAGGTAAAAATACTAAATAAATTCATGAACTTATATATGAGAAATATATTTATAATATATAAATACATATGTAAATATATTTAGTGCCTCTATGTTTCAAGTACAAATAGCTCATAAGTAATGGAGTTAGAATTTAAACCCAGAAGTAGTTGAGTTTAAAGATATGTCATCAGCTGCTTCTACATATAATGAAGTGTTTAGTAAAATTAATTTTAATAAGATGCAATATGTGTATATATATATATACATATATCAGTATATAATGATTTTTACCTTCTGATTTCAAAGCATCATATAAAATTAATTCAGTATTTAACCTACAGCAAAACAAAGAAATATTAGGTAAAATTTGTGACTGAAATAGTTTCTTCTTTGTTCACTAAAAAACTCCATGGTATTATTTATTTTTAACATTGTTTTCTATATTCGGGGGACTTTAAAAATGTCTTTAATAATATAAATATGCCCCTCAATCTGCAAAAATAAAATTCAAACGCTTAAAAAGCTTAACGTACTTCCATTTGTTTATTTTTGCTTTTGTTACTCTTGGTGGAAGAGATAGATCCAAGAAAATATTGCTGAGATCAATGTCCAAGAGTATACTGATTATGTTTTCTTCTATGAGTTTAATGGTTTCAGTTCTTACATTTAAGACTTTAACCCATTTTGAGTTTATTTTTCCATATTATGTGAGAAAGTGATTTAGTTTCATTCTTTTGCATGTAGCTGTCCAGTCTTCCCAACATCATTTATTGAAGAGACTACCTTTTATCCATTGCACATTCTTGCCTCCTTTGTTGTAGATTAATTGAACATATAAGGATGAGTTTATTTGTAGGGTCTCTATTCTGTTACATTGATTATGTGTTTGCCTGTATATCAGTACCATACTGTTTTGATTACTGTAGCTTTGTAGTATAGTATAAAACCAGCTTTGTTCTTTCTCAAGATTGTTTTGGCTATGAAGGGTTTTTTGGTGGCCAACAGGCATATGAAAAAATGTTCAACATCATGAATCAGGAAAATGCAAATTAAAACCACAATGAGATTTCACCTCACATCTGTTAGAATGGCTATTATCAAAAAGATAAGAAATAGGTGTTGGTGAGGATATGGAGAAAAGGGAACCCTCATGCACTCTGGATAGGGATGTAAACTGGTAGAATCAGTATAGAAAACAGTATGAAGTTTCCTCAAAAAATTAAGAGTAGAACTACCACATGATCCAGCAATTCTTCTACTGGGTATTTACCTGAAGAGAATGAAAACACTAATTAAAAAAGATATATGAACTCCAATGTTCACTACAGCATTATTTATAATAGCCAAGATATAGAAACAATGTAAGTGCACATCAATAAATCAAGGATAAAGACACTGTGATATATATATATATATCTCACAATCACAAAATTGTACCCCCGCATAATGTTGCAACCCCTCTCACTAAGTGCAAAGCTGAAACCAAAATCTTGACTACTTTTTATATGACCACAAAGTACTCAATCCAGGACATGCTCTCCAGGAAGAATCTATGTGATTTTCCCAACTTGTTTCAGAAAATGCTCCAACCAAACATAATGTTTTGTTAAGACACAGTGATTAAAATAAAGCATATAAATAAGATAACACAAAAAATATAGATTCCTATATTTTCTCCATTGCTCTCCTTGTGTGCAAACTGTGGTATATGCAGGGAAAGGAATTTACCATTAACAACCAATATTATATATAATAACCACATAAAAGATAGAGGAAATCACTTGCAATATCTAAATTGTGACTGACATTTGATCATAAACTAAGTGTACACTCCGGGTCAAATTCATGAATGTTTTATTACCACACATTAAAACACACTTACTGTCACTGACTATTTAAGATATGTATAATAGGTGTTTGGGATTAGTACACAATTTGTATCTACTCTTACAGGTTTCTTGGCACAGAATGGAAGCAGATGCATTGATGAGACTATATTGATATTGGCTAGGGATAATATTTGCAGCATTGAGATGAAGAAGTATCCTTAAAGGAATAATAAACACTCATAATAACAAGTTTCCTCTGTATATCACAGGGAACTATACTCAATATCTTGTAATAACCTATAAGGAAAAAGAATATGAAAACAAATATACGTGTGTATTTGTATGACTAAAACATTATGCTGTACGCCAGAAATTGATGCAACTTTGTAAACTGACTATACTTCAATTTAAAAAATAGTCATAGTAGCGCTTATGTGGCCTTCTCATTTTCAAAAGATTATTTTTTAAAGTTTCTTAGAAGAAACTAAGAAATCAAAATATTACAGAACTTGATGCTGACTCACAGCACCATAAGGAGAGATCTAGAGTGTCTAATTAGACTGACGTATTCTAAAAATATTCTCAAGGAATTAAATGTTTATAAACAAATAATTTATCTAGATGTGGGCTGATGTGCTACTTGTTCCCTGAAAAGTTCTTGTGGTTGCTGGAAACCTCAGATCTGGGTCTAAGAAGAGCTTCTGTTCTAACTCAGCCACTATCTTTATAGCATTAGGGGCAAATCATGGAGCCTTTCTGTGTATAAAATGAGGGTGCTAGAGAAGACTATTTCTATTATTACCTCTGACACTTAAAAAATATTCTATAAGCACAGAAATGAAGTACCATAAGGAAAAAAGTCCATCCTGAGTTAAGCAGAGAAGCCCTGACATGGTCAATTGTTTGAGCATCAGTCCAATTAAATGCCTGCATTAATAAAAACTACCTATTCTGTAAAACTTTAAGTATGATTCTTTTTCAATTTTGTGATTCTAAAAATTCATTATAAAGTTATAATTGAATTAAAACCTTTCCCTTTCCTGATGGTAGACATTATTAAATTATCAATGGACAAAGATAACAAGATTTACTGATGAAACAACTAGATATAAGATCAAATTATGTTTGGTGAGGTAAAATAAGGTGTTTTAGGTGAGAATTGCTTAACTCAACTGTTATTTATAGGAGGTGGGTTATTTTGGGCAGTTTCATCTTTTGAGACAGAATTGTTCTGATGAAGTAGAATATGGAAATTCTAAACCTCTATATAAATAACTTTAGCTAAATGATCTGTGTTCTTCAGACAGCATTTAATTGCTTTGGAAAAATGTTTCTGTTTTCTGACCAACTACTTCAAGGTCTATTAAAGTTGTGTTACAAACAAGCACCAAAAAGTATAATTAATTATTAGTGATACACAGCTCCTTGGGGTCACTTTCATGTTACATCTTGATCCTTTCCCTCATATTTTAAAACTCCTCTTTACTTAGAGGATCCAATGATTATATCTCATGATTAAATCATCGTCAGATAAGATAATGGAGGTACTGATGGAACAATCCAAAGAGGCTGATGGAACAAAGACAATCTGGCATTACATGTGTATTAAAAGTTGACTAATTTGAGACAACTGTTTTTCACTTCTAAATATGGACATAACTCAATGAGAAATTCTTAGATTCAGATGCACAGTACATATTTTGAAATGTACATATTTTAAGCAGCAAAATCAGCATGAGATCATACTAACACAAGAATTACTACAACCATAATTACCTGGCTATTTAGACATGAAATTATCTATCCATAAGTAGCTCACACCTACTGGGACTTGGAAAGTTTAATGACTTTGATATCAATTACATAATGCCAAAGGTTGTTTTTCCCCATAATTTAGTACTCATTTATTTTCTTTTTATCTGCTCATGAATAAACGGTACCAGGCTTTTGATCTGTATATTTCCATCACAATAACATGGTAGGGGAGGAAAGGAATCTCTTTTTTACAGTGTTCACTGCCAGGAATTTATGAATGATGTGCTAATTTCTGTCAGAGTGCCTAAATATAGTGACAGGGGCATTTCATGGGTATGTAAACAAGAACATAGTATGCAATATTTTATAATAATAAAAACTAAATACTACTACTGCCATAATTAATTTTGCTTTCACTTTCCCTCTTCACCCAGGCATTTTAAAGGCATTTTTTTCAACTTATCCCACAATCTCAGCACACAATACTGTTGCAAAGGAGGCAAGCAGAGCTGTCATACTGGGCTTAGAAGTCCTCAAAAAGAACCTCTGGCTTCCTTCCAATCAGAGCCTGTTTCTTATTATACTCAGGGGCCATCCTTCTTAACAAGTTAGGAGAAAACCTTTCCAAGTGAGCCTTAAGAATGTCTATCATCAAACATTAAGATTAGGTATTTGTTCTTTCAATCAAAAGATACATCAAATTTTGGATAATCCATAAATAATAATGGAAGTTCTTTCACTTTTATTAAAGACTAGAATAAAATTGATCATATTTTATTAGAAGAACCAAGAAAGAATACAATTTTTTGAAATCCATAGTAATTAGGGACTGGCCCAAATTTCTGATATAGAAGCAAAATTACCAATCCCACTAACTACAAAATCATTCATAGTATTTCAAACTGGTTATTTTCAATTATAAAATTTGATTTCATCTTGAATTCTAGAGTGAATCTGGAATCCAGCTCAAATTCTTACAAAATGTAGTAAAGTCAGAAATCCAACCAGTGCCTCAGTACACTCATTTGTAAAATTGGGATTGTAGGTCTCTCACCTGACTCACAAAGTCACAGGGAGTGGATGCCATGTTCAGTACAATCATAAAATCATAAAATCTCAATATCAAAAAAAATCATGAATTTACAGAGTTAAAATATAAGTATCCATTTCCTTTTTCCCTTCTGTGATGTCTTATCAAATCTCGAAGGCTTTACATGGAGTCTTTTAAAAATGTGTCAGAAATGAAGTTCTCTGGTTTCAGAATTGAAAACAGTATTTATCTGTTCAAAAAAAATCTTAGTAGGATCATTCTTTCATTTAATTAAATACTTGCAGAGAGACTACCATGAGGCAGGCACTAGTTTAATTGCCAGGAAAACCATAATGAACAATATAAGCAAGTCCATTCTTTTTTGAAGCTGACATTAAAAATGCTATCAATTTATCTCTAAATCTATTTATTTAATGAACAAGAGGCCATGAAGAATAATCATCCCAATACCTCAGAATGTTCCACTGAACTCAGGTTATTGCAAAAGTCTGACATTCATCTTTTTAATTTATTTTTCCCTATGTGAATTCCCCGAATCAATTAAATTAATCTGTCTAATCAAGCCCATTTACTGCCTGGAATTATATAGATAAACATGAATAGTAATGTAAATGTAAATGTGAATATATATATACACATATTGCATACATTCATATTTCCATCTTGTTTGGAATGCCCTCCCAAATCTGTCTCCTAAAACAGGAGCTGAAGTCTACAGAAACAGAAAGAAGACAGTGACTAACCACGTAGAGTTGAGGAGCATTATGAGAGGATTCAAATAAATACATGGGCTAAATCTTGAAATGGAAAAATTTCTATTGGCCAAAAACAGCAGGGACCATTTGGACTGAAGGAATATAAGCATAAAGACTAGGAGTTAAGAAAAAGTTCTATCATTCATAGTGATGTTTGATGTTATAAAGGATATGTGTGGTGGGTGAGAGCTGAAAAAGAAATTGGAGTAAGTGTTGAAAATCAGATTAATGCTGTATCACTGATTTTATAATTAGGATAGTTTGTATCATTGTTGTGATTATTATTAATATTTTATCTTAAGTATAAATTAAGTGCTTTTAAATAGATTCTGAGCTCTTCAAGACAGTGACCAGTCTTCTATAACTTCTCACCCCCAATCTCAATGCAAGCAATTGTACACAAGAATCACTCCAAAAACGTTTGTGATTGCTATTGCTAACACTGCTATGGTGGGTGCTGGTGCTGTTGGTGCTGGCAGTGCATGGTATGTGTGACAGTGTTTAATATTAATGAGAAAAGCTATAGGAATCACAGAAATAAAGATCATAATGGGCTGGTGGAGATTAGATTTTAGCTGGGACTTGAATGATAGGCTATGAATAGGTAGAAACTAAGAAAAAAGGAAATTTTACCAAAGAAAATGTCCAAAGGCTCAAATGTGCAAAAGAGCAAAGGCACTTTGTCATATGGGGACACTAAAGAGACTGTTCTCTTTGGATTAAAGTTTTTGGGTAGTAAACTTAAATAGTTATGCTAGGACTAAAGTACTAAGGACTTTGTAAGTCACACTGATATTCAATTGTATTGCAGGCAAGAAGACACACACACGCACATACACACTCATGCACACAGTCTATTTATTTATATATATAAAGGAGACACAGGAAATACCATCATGAAAGTGACATAGTAGGACAATGTCTCTGCCAAAGTGTATAGAAGGCCCGGGATGGGGAGAACACAGGGGGAGCATATGAGATGCTAAGAAATCATAAAATCATGGATTTTCAAAGGAAAAAAGGAAAGCAAAAATGATTGAATGATTCTTTTGCCATTTCCTAAATAACTTGTTTTCTTTTTCCAAGAGAACTATAATGCTGTAACTGCTTAAAGTCAAACCTGATAACTACTGCCTCATGATATCCCTCAAATGATGTCAGGAAAGTGAACACCTATCTTGTTGAAAATCTCAAGGATATCATGCCCCCTATATGGACATATTACATTGATTACAAACTAAATTAGTTAAAAATTAAATTAATCACAAATGTCCACTGATTCATTTCTAATAATTAAAAAAAAATCTTTCCTTATATCTATTTCAATGCTACCATGGATTAGGGTCTTGCCATCTTAGTGCACAATTTCACCAGCCTCCAAATGGCAAAGTGCTGCCACCACCTGAAAAGTACAAGCCCGTTAATCTGCACACAAAGATCTCGGCCCTTCCCCCGCCTGTGGTTCTACCATCATGCTCTTTCGCTATCCTATCAGATGCATTTCATGCCAGCCATCCACATTCTCCTGTGCAACACTGACTGGGAGCAACATTTAAAAAGTCTGGAGGTCTAACCTAAACAAGCAATTCTCCAATGAAGATACACAAATAGCACATGAAAAAATGCTCAATATTGCTAATCATCAGAGAAATGCAAATCAAAACTACAATGAGGCATCACCTCACATCAGTCAGAATGGCCATCATTTAAAAGTCCACAGGCAATAAATGCTGGAGAGGCTGAAGAGAAAAGGGAATCCTCTTACACTGTTGGTAGGAAAGTAGTTTGGTGCAGCCTGTTAAGGAAAATAGTATAGAGACTCCTTTAAAAACTAAAAATAGACTTACCATATGATTCAACAATCCCACTCCTGGACATATATCTGGAGGGAACTCTAATTCAAAAAGATATATGCACCTCAATGTTCATAGCAGCACTATGTACAATAGCCAAGACATGGAAGCAACCTAAATGTCCATTGACAGATGACTGGATAAAGAAGCTGCGGTATATTTATACAATAGAATACTACTCAGCCATAAAAAGAATAGAATAATGCCATTTGCAGCAACATGAATGGACTTGGGGATTATAATTCTAACTGAAGTACACCAGAAAGAGAAAGAAAAATACTGTATGATATTACTTACATATGGAATCTAAAAAAAAAAAAAAAGACACAAATGAACGTACTTACAAAACAGACTCACAGACACAGAAAACAAACTTATGGTTACCGGGGGGAAAAGGGGTGGGAAGGGATAAATTGAGAGTTCAAGATTTGCAGATACTAACTACTATATAAAAAACAGATAAACAACAAGTTTCTACTGTATAGTCTAAAGAACTATATTCAATATCTTGTAGTAACCTATAGTGAAAAAGAATATGAAAAGGAATATATGTATGTACATGTATGACTGAAACATTATGCTGTACACCAAACATTGACATAACATTGTAAACTGACTATACTTCAATTTAAAAAAAAGGTCTGGAGGCCAATGGCAGAGATGTATTCCACAGAGATATCGAGCAAGCAAGCAGGATGGGAACTGAAAACTAATTTTTGGAGTTAGCTACAAGATGGCTAGCAGTTTTACCAAAAAGAAAAAATAAATCAAAAATAAGAATAGCAGCAAAATGAGTAAAGAATAAAAAGGAAGAAAATTAAAGGTAAGTTATAACTACAAGAGTTTATATAATAACATGTAACTATGAAAACAGTGAAACTCAAAATTCTAGTTGAGGAGAAAAAGGGAAATAAAAGAGAAGAGTTGAGAAGGCTTCTATCTAAATATGGCTATAACAGCTAATGTTCATATACAGTTGTCCCCAGGTATCCGTAGAGGATTGATTCCAAGGAACCCCCTATGGATACCAAAATCCATGGATGCTCAAGTCTCTTATATAAAATGGTGTAGTATTTGTATATAACCTACAGACATCATCCCGTAAACTTTAAATCATCTCTAGAGTACTTGTAATACTTAATACAACGTAATGCTAAGTAAGTGGTTGTTAATACAATGCAAACACTAGTAAATATTTGTCAGCACAAGTTCTGCTCTTTGGAACTTTCTGGATCTTTTTCCAAATATTTTTTCATCTGCAGTTGATTGAATCCATGGCTGCGGAACCCACGGATATGGAGGGCCAACTGTACAGCTTGTATAACTCTGTATATTGAACTCATCAAAATATACTAAACCCTGACATATACTAATTTTTATAAATCTCACAACGACATGATGAGATAGACCCTGTCACCATCTGCTTTACAGACAGGAATACTAAGGCAGAGAGAGGTGACAAATAGTGCTGGCGTAGGTCAAACCCAGGTAATCTGGGTTCAGAGACCGCATGCTTAACCACTGGCAGTACTTATTACACCAGCTGTGTCCTAAGAAGAGGCAGGGACACTTCCAATACCTTAATACATTCGGCTATGTAAAAACTGCTTTACATTTTTAAGGGAGATCTAGATATTTAGCATTGTTTTATTGCTTAGATTTCTTGTACAAGAATTTAGGTTAGTCAATGAATGTTGTATTTGTGCCTAATTTCTAAGATAAATGGTACACAATCTTTGTTCAACATAGAAAAGTTTTTTTTTTTCCTAAAGGACATAATCGCTGTTTAAAGTTCTTGATAGTCGGAGAGTTCTTATCTTGCAAGGGCTGGTTGAAAATTCCTTCCTAAATCTAGGCAGAATTACAAGATGCTGACATTAAGTGACATAAAAGCATTTTAGATAGGAAGAAAATGTATACGAATCAATGATTAAGTAACCATAAAGTCAGGTAACAGGGTGTTTTAACTTGTCTTCTTAGCAGTTTGAACTGGTGATTCATGATCTTTTTCAAAAACGATCCTGATTTATTTTAGTACTTTCAGTAGCGTCGTTTATCCTGTATACAATATGGCTATACTCAGTCTATTTTCTTTTATGTTTGCATTTACCAAAGGGACAGCCAAATGTTTAGGATTAACTTTATTTAACTGATTCAGATAAAATAAATGCCCTTGATGTTTATAAAAAGAAAATATGCTTACATTATGAGAGTTTGTCATGTGTATAGCCATAGTATTAATTATACTTTATCTTTTTGCAATGCTAATAGGTTGTGCTAGTTGCTTATTTCCTAGATATCAAAAAGAATATTTCTTTTTGGAAATATCACTAATACCATGAGATGTTCTCTCATGAAGTCTTTGTGAGTGTTACTGTAATATTTATTTACACAGATATTTAAAACCAAAGAGTTCTTTGTTTCTTAGTAATTCTTTAAATAATTATCCAAAAATAATTATTTCTGATTTCTGAAACGTTACCATTAACATCATGAAGTGTTTGTACATAATCAATACAAATATTACTAAAATTTTGCAAAATGTTATCAAACAAAGATATTCTCTGGCTCTCATTAATTCATTAAAAAGTCTGTTTAATAAATATGAGTAATACACTAAGAGGGGATCCTTGTGATAAAAGAGGAGTTTCCAGAGGAGAGCCTGATATCTGGATAAATATTGAACTTTAGTACTATGTCTACAGAATATTAGTAATAATTATGCAGGAAAAATAATATTATGAAAATATATGAATTTACTGTTTTTATACAATTTATTAAAATTTTCCTAAATCTAAAAACAAACACAGGGTAGAATTCTCTATTCTTGTCAAAAGACATACAAATTTATTTTCCATTAATTTATAATATAAAAATGTACTTCAATTAAATGGACTCTTCTGTGGTAATTCAATATATATATATGTCCAATATTATTTTTTTGAGATTCATTAATGTTAAGGTCCAACTCTGACCAATGCTACGTCTGCAGAGCCCTCCCTTTTAAAGCTATTGGATGTCAAAACACATCACACCAAATCTAGTAATTACAATTCAAAGGCTTATTACTCACTCACACATGTGCAAAACAGGGGATGTCTTTGGGGGAGGGATGGGTATCACCTTGGGGAGGATTTTCATGTCTAGAGGGAAAGAGAGAGGGAGAGGAAGAGGAAGAGGTAAAGTCTGGTCTCAGGAGCCATTTCTGGTGGCCCATCTCTGTGGGTGTGTTTGGTGGGGCGGTAGTTTGGAAAGGAAGCTCAGAGGAATCAGGGGGGTGGCCTTGTGTATGAGTAGAAGCAGAGTAGAAATATGTAGGGCTGGTGCTTCTACCTTTGTCTGCCCAAGCCTGTATGAACTATTCAACCAAATGTCATTTTGCTGTGAGTGACTTATTGCTTCCAAACTTATTTCTCCACAATTTAACTATCAGAAATATATTCACTGTATGATTCACAGAAAGTTAATAACTTGGAAATTGATAATGCTTGTTAGTATGCCTGTTTATTGATTTTCTAATAATTCTAAGTTACCATATTATTTATAGTATCAGCACATTTAATACTCTATTATAAAAACAAGTGATATAGAATAATTCATTGAAGAAAAATGCAAGTGACCAATAAACATGAAGGAAGTGGTTAGCTTCATATTAAGCTAAAGCAACATTCATCTAACTGGCAAGACTAAAAATAATTTAAATACATCTTATCTTAGTAAAAGTGTGAAAAAAATCAATGATTCCATGACTTACTTATAAAGTCACAAGCTTTTGAAAAGTCAGCTTATGGCATAGCTTGAATTTCAAATGTACATACCTAGAGAAATCTATCTTTACCATCAGGTAAACATATGTATAAAGTAATGCTTACTCTAACATTATTTATGAGTGAAAAATAAACAGGAGAGAAGAAGGGAAAAAAGCAAGGGATGGAGGAAGGAAAGGAAAAAGGGAGGGACAGAGGAGGAGAAAAATATCTATTTGCAATTTGCATGACGTAGAAGAGTAACTATGGTATATCTATTTTGTGGAACACACTACAACTGTTAAAAAGAACAATGTAGATTGCTTATAAAGACTGACTTAGAAGGTTTTGCAAAAGATATTAAGAAAAAAAAGAAGTTTGGAACATCTGGAATAATCAAGCTACCATGGTAAAAAACTGTCTCCAATTCAGAAATATTGTCTAGGCTAAATAAAGTAATAATCAAGAAAACCTACTGGTTAGCCAACTCAGTTAAACTTATTGGTTACATCTCTTTGCAGTGTTAACTGCAGACATATGATCTTTTTGTTTTAACATTTATAGAGCTTTTGCTGGTGTGTCATTACTCTGGTAGGCATTTTACATGGATTATCTCATTTAATCTCCTGTATAACTGCATGAGTTAGAACACTATTATGATCCCATGTAATATATAGGTAAATAGATTAAGTAAAAATTCCCGAGTAAAATGTCTAATGTCATTCATCTCGTAAACATTTCCATGTAGCTTGACTACAGAGATGACTATACAAATCTTTAAATTAGCATTGCCCTGTGTACCAGTCAGCCTATCTGTGTGTAGGAACTGGGCATATCTTACGTATATATTCACACATACTCATCCATTCAAATAATAATAGTTATTATATACTACATATATAATATGTTGCATTTTTAAAAATTCTGAATTTCTAGAAGCAATAAAGCAGGTTAAAATTAAATTTGACTACTGCGATCATGTTTTTACTTAGAGATGGCAACAAGAAATGTTACATTCATCTTGTATTGCCTAGGAAATCATTGTTATTCGGCAATGCCCTGTAAGGTGAGAAGAACTGAGATGCAGAGGAGGGTAAGTGACTTGTCTGTAGTCACACAGTCACTGCCTAACACTAGGGTGACAACTCTCAAGTCTCAGATCTCTACTGAGTTCACCAGATCACGAACATTTATACAGTGAAGTTCAGAAGTTAGAAATGCTTTAAAGTCCCTATTGAACAAACTATATTTTCCAACAGTTCTTTTCAAAGAACAATGCTAGAAACTTCAAACACCTCAGTGACTTGCTTTTTAGAAGAGTAAATCCGAAATGTCAGGTATAGTGGATGAGAAGATTCTGCTGCAGTACCCTGGGGTCTGCCCTAGTTATTTTCAACTTGTCTAGACTGAGACGTTGTACTTCATAGTTGTGTCTGCCTTTCATTAGTTTTTAAAAGTGTATCCATGTATAGATCTTTTTATCTGAATTCTACAAATCTGATTAGGTTTTTCTAAAATGTAAGTGAATTTTATCTGCACAAATTATTGTAACTGTATTCACTGGGGTCCAATTAGAAAAACAGAAACCATACTAGATATTTCAACAGAGGGAATTTAACAAAGGGAGTTGTTTATATGGGTGTTGGGTGTTGTAATGCTGAAATAGATGAAAAGAAATATTAAGGTATTGCACTGGTAGGTGCTACCAAAGCAGCTATCATCCCTACATCAAAGAGACAGAAAATTGGGGGATATCAGAACGAAGAAGCCTGGCTGCTGCTCTCTCAGTGGTTTGGAGGAGGGTCTCTGAAAGGGTGTGATGAGGCTGGTCCGAAAATGCCTACAGAAGTTAGAGGTTGAGACCAACTGCTGCTGTGGAGACAAAGAACAAGTACTAGGGGAGCGATGCCTGGAACAGCAAGCAAATAGGAAGGCTAATTTCCCTTCTTCCAGTCTCTCTCTATTGCCTCTAGTTGGTATACTCTGTTAGGAAGCCATCTGGCAAAAGCAAAATATTCTGCTGGGTCTCAGCCCTAGCATGACAAATCTAACTATAACATAGTGGAATTCCATTTGAGAGACTAACATTTAATAGCCTATTTCCCTTAACAAAAGTTTATGTTTCTTGGGTTTTGGTGTGTGTGGGGGTGAGGTGGGTGATGAGGAGGACACGTGCATGCATGCAGGTTTTCTGAAGCTTTGGTTTATACTTGAACAGTACACAATACTTAGTAACTGTGTTGCTGACTCTTACTTGAAGCCTTTCATGGCTCACCGGAACGCTTAAATAATGATTTACTAATGTTGCTACCAAGTGATGGGGATGTATAACATAGTGAAAAGTGTTTTAGCTTTGGAAGAGCACCCCCAAGCCTAAATTTCAGTTCTGCCACTCAAGTGTGAACTGAGTAATTTAGGGAAAATTAGTTACCCAGTCGGAACCTCTTTTCATCTCTTTAAGATCAAGATAATATCTGTCTTTAAGTTGTTACAAAGACTAAGGATATCATATCATCTAATCTAGCCAATGCTTATTATATAGTAGTGCTAAATATAATATTATTACTGTAGATACTGGGAACTTCTGTTTGAATAATCTTATTTTGTTCCCATAAAATCTCAGTAGAAAAGAGGAAATCAAAGCTCTACTGAATGCTTACTGTGCACAGCACACTGACTAAAGACTTAGAGAGACAATCACTTTTATAGCCATATATATAGCTATACATATATATTGTCTTAGTTTTCCAAATGAGAGGAATTAATTTTAGACTGATGAAGTGATGGGTCAATTCTGCAGAGTTAGCATTCAAAGCCACTGTGTTTTTGTTGTTATTGTTGTCATTGCGTTTTTGCTTGTTTTCTGGTTATTTTTACCATAGGTCTAGAAATACTACACACACAGGTTTAATTCTTAAGAGTTTAGCTAAAATACTTAGTGCACAATAATCATATTTACTTTCTTATTCTGAATCAGGAACATACATTATTTGGTTTGTTTTTCTTGCCACTGTAGCCAGTATTTACCTTCTTTCTTGGTAGTTCTGCTATATTACTTCATTGGCCACCTCCTCATTATTTACTGAAAAAGAAAATAGCCACTCCAATTACTGATAACGTTTTGCTTGAGTACTTTTAGGAGTATTTGTATTGTTCCTCCCAAAGGCTTAAAATACAGAAAAACAAGCATCAAATAGCAATGGGTTTCAGAGAAGTTGTATACAGCTCTCAATCTTATTACGTTCTAGCATTTATTCTATACTTCTAATAAATAAAATACTTCCCTTGGATTCTCTTCCTACTTCACAAATGGTTTTATTTTCCTTGTCCATATCTTGGATATATATTTTTATAGACTATCGATAAATCAAAGATGTGGTAACTTTAAATCAATATTCTTAAACACTTCAGAGTTTAGTGTTTGGATTTATGATTTTAGTTGTGGTAAATATACATTTTAAATGTATATACACATTGTTCAGAATAGATTTTCTTCTTTTAATGCAGTATGTGGCTATAGAGTTTATAACTGAATAAGAAAATATATTAGATAACAGGAAATGTTATCTAATCAATTTACTTATCAATGTGGAAGAGTGTAGATAATCACAGATAGAAGTCAGCTTAAGACAAATAATGAATAGCAAGAGGCCTTCAAATATTGCTGCTTTATGAAGAAATTTAAATGATCATACAGCTTCCTGAGTAGTGATGATGCCAAAAAGACTGTGAACATTCTCAAGTAAATTTATTATCGAGAAAGTTAACTGTATCTGAAATTGCTGTTTTGCAGACCAAAATTTTGCTATTCCATAGAGAATTAGCCATAAAAATGAAACATTAATATATGGTAAGTAGAGGTTCATCATTTTTTATTACAAGCAGTTTTCACTTCACCACACTAAAAAGATCATCTGTGTAGTCTAGTCTTAACTTACAAGTTTAAAAGAAAGTTAGTTGTGCCATCTAAAATTTTAGCATTTTTTTCTCCATTGATTGGTGGGCTTTTCATGTACTCAGTGACCTTCTCCTTGCCAGACTACACTCACTGCATTCATCATTCAAACAAAAGGATTAATGTTCTTGGACAAAAATATTAATCTTAGTTCAAATAATTGTGCTTCAAACCCACTACCTTCAAATCCACATAGGGTAACAGCCACAGGAGCAAGACTGGCAATTTCTTCCATCAATTCAATTCCTCTAGTAGCTCAAAGAATGAAAATGTCTCAATCTTATATTGAATACTGACTCCATTTTAAAATTTAACATTCAAAACATGCCACCTTCTTTGCTACCACTGTCATCCAGCCCAGCAAAATCTCTTCCTGGATCCTATAATAACATCCTAACTGGTGTCTCCCTTCTTCCATGCTGGCCACAGAACTATTAGCTACCAAGCTGTCAAAGTGATCTTAATATCTTAGCATGAATTACTTTCTATAGCTTTTAGAAGCATAAGGCAAAAAAATATCTAATTGGAAAGAATTGACTTTGGTGATTATCGTGTGTCATTGTAGGTTCATCACTTGTAACAAAAGGATCACTATGGCGAGGGATGTTATAAGAGGGGCAGGTGCACATGCATGGGAGCAGGGGGCATATGAGCCATGGCTGTACATTCCTCTCAATTTTGCTGTGAATTTAAGACTGTTCTGAAATTTTTTACACCTTTTCTTGACAGAATGAAGTTATCTACATATTGATTTCCCCATTAAATTCTCAAATAATTTGTTCACTTTGTAATCTCAGAAAAGAGTGTAATATTCCTTAAGAACCTAAGACTAACTGTGGCAAAGAATTCATCAGTATAAATCCTGCATTGCATTTTCCTCTTCTGTCCTCTCTTAAAATTGAAATAAGAGCGGTGCTTTGCTTCTTTAAGTATAACTTTATACAATCTCAAAGGGTATTCATGCAAGAGAGAAAATTCCTCTCCCATTTTGACTAATGCCTGGAGCATGAACAGTGAAACCTCATTCCTCACCACATACCTTCTAATGATACTTCAAAGACTTACAAAGCACCCCAGAGGCTGTTCAGAAGTGCCCATCCTTCCCTGATGAAGTCTGGCTAACAGAACGGTGGCGTCAATCACTTTGGAATAAGAAATAGCTTCTTTCTTTGAGATATTTTGCATCATATACTTTGATTATCCAAAAGCAAATAGTAGCTTAAAAATTTTTTTAAGTATAATTGAAAATAAAAGGGAAAACTATATTTGTTTTTGCAATATAATCCCAAATATCTTAAAATCACCATCCTTTTCTTTCCATAAAGGAAAACAAAAAATTTTGGACAAAGTTCTGAAAAAATACCATTCTATTACATTTCAATCACAGTTACCACATGTTATAATCCCAAATATCTATCAAAGTAAGCATTTTCATTTTTGCTAGCCATCAATTATAACATATTCTAGGTACATTAACTCAAAGTTATGCAAAATGCATATTTAAGGACATCAATTGGCTCAAGATGGTGGAATAGAAGGAAGTGGAGCCTACCTCCTCCTACAAGTGCATCAAAAATATATCTACATAAATCATGAAATGTTTATACCAGACTCCAGCTTCTAGGGGCTATAATGCAAATTGCTTTTAGAAAATAAAATGTTTTCAATGATCAAAAAAAAAAAAAGCTACATGTGAAACACTTTTCACAGAATACCTGCTGAATGCTGACAGAGTATCTTGTAAAACCAAAATAGCAAGAAAAATCAACATGTAACCAGGTAGTACAAATTGGGAGGGGGGGGACTGGGATGGGACCTGTGCCCCTAGGAGGGAGATGTGGAAAAGGAAATATTCCCTCACCCTGGGAAGTTCTCCACCTGTAGGGAGATCAGCCGGGACAGAAAGGGAGACTCAGGCTCAGAGGAGAGTGCAGGAGCTGGCCTGCAGCAGGCAGAACAGAGAGAGACCAGCACAGGGGGTTTGTGCCACCTTCCTAAACTCCCCAGCCCCAGACGCATGTCTGCAGGAGCACGCAGCGGCGGGGTGCTGGGACTCTGGCTTCAGAGGATAGATCTACTAGGAGGACTGGGGTTGGTTGTGCGGAGACACCCCGAAGGAGCCCAGGTCTGCCACTGAAGCCCCGTTGTTAACCTATCCAGAAGAAAGTGGCAGGCCCGCTGCAGCGGACTTGTTCTCCGTGCGCTCACAGCGGGCGTGGCTCCACCTCTATAGCTCTGGGAGAGTGCAAGCACCTGTGGGCTGCCCACACGCAGAGATGGGGCTAAAATCTGAACCATTCCAGTGACTGCGATCCACGAATTTATTCAACTTTGTAAACTCGGTGCCTCTGGGACATCTGAGTGGATTATTAGTGCTCCCATAGCTGGGGCAGGTCCAGCAATAGCTCATGTGGAGGCTTGGTTGGGGTCTGGGCTGATTCAGTAGCTTCTATGACAGGTCCGGGTGCCTGACCTCAACAGTTCTGCACCAACAAATATGCAAAGCACCTGAGGGAAATCTGGGCCAGTTGCCTGCATTCCCATGGGTGAGGTGGGTCTGAGGGTGGTGCCAACAAGAGCATACTTTGTGTGCCACCACAGAGAGCACTTTCTGGTGGACAGTTCCTGCGGCGGTATACCTAGTGTCTCCTCTCCTGGCAGAAGCACTCCAATCCAGCATACCTGACACTACAGTTGAGAAATGGATCTAGGGGCTTCTATGCCAAGAACTGGGGAGCAGACCCTGCCCTCAACAAGTCCGTAACAACCATGGAGCAAAAAGGAGACCCTGTTCAACTTCCAGCGCACGCACCCAAACTCGTTCTATGAAGCTACCATCACCCTGACATGAAAACCAGAAAAATACAATACCAAAAAAGAAAATTACAGGTCAATATCTTTCATGAATATAAATGCAAAAATTCTCAACAAAATATTACCAAACTGAATCCGACAACACATAAAAAAGTTCGCACACCGCAATCAAGCTGCATTGATCCCAGCATCACGAGGATGGTTTAACATATGTAAATCAATCAATATGATACACCACATGAAAAGACAAGACAAAAACCACATAATCATCTCAATAAATGCAGAAAAAGCATTTGATAAAATTCAACATCCATTTATGATAAAAACTCTGATTACCAAAGTGGGTACAGAGAGAACATACCACAACATAATAAGAGTTATTTATGACAAACCCACAGCCAACATAATACTCAATGATGAAAAGCTGAAAGCTTTCTTGCTAAAATCTGGAACAAGACAAGGATGCCCACTCTCACCACTTATATTAAACATAGTATTAGGAGTCCTAGTCAAAGAGATTTACAAAAAGAAAAATAAATAAAAGGTGTGCAAAAGAAAAATAAATAAAAGGCATCCTAATACACCAGGAAAGGAAGAAGAAAAGTGTCACTATTTGCAGATGACATGATACTACATACAGAAAACCTTAAGCACTCCACACAAAAACTTCCAGAGCTGATAAACAAATTCAGCAAGGTAGCAGGATACAAGATTAACTTACAGAACTCTGTTGCATTTCTTCACACTAACAATGAAATGTCAGAAAAAGAAAGTCAAAAAAAACAAAGAAAAAAGTCCCTTTTAAATCACATAAAAAATACTTAGGAATAAACCTGACCAAGCTGATGAAAGACTTATATGCTGAGAACTATAAAACATTGATGCATTTATGATGGTGTGTGGAGAAAGCCTGAAGGAGCCCAGGTCTGCCATTGAAGCCCCATTGTTAACCTACCCAGAAGAAAGGGGCAGGCCCGCCATAGCAGCCTCATTCTCCATGGACTGGAAGAATTGGATCGGAAGAAATAATACTGTTAAAATGGCCATAGTATCCAAAGCAATCCACAGATTTAATGTGATCCCTATCAAGTCATTGATGGTATTTTTCACAGAACTAGAACAAATATTCTTAAATTTATATGGAATCACAAAAGACCCAAAACTGCCAAAGCAATACTGAAGAAAAAGAACAAAACTGGAGGCATAATCCTCCCAGATCTTAGACAATACTATAAAGCTACAGTAATCAAAAGAGCATGGCACAAAAACAGACATATGGATCAATGGAATAGACTAGAGAGCCCAGAGGTAAACCCACACCCCTATGGTCAATTAATATTCAACAAAGGAGGCAAGAATATGCAATGGAAAAGACAGTCTCTTCAGCAAGTGGTGTTGGGAAAGCTGGACAGCAGAATGTAAATCAGTGAAATTAGAACACTCCCTCACATCATACACAAAAATAGACTCAAAATGACTTAAAAACCTAAATATAAGACATGACACCATAAAACTCCTAGAAGTGAACAGAGGCAAAACATTTTCTGATATAAACTTGGCAATGTTTTCTTATGTCAGTCTCCCAAGGCGAAAGAAATGAGAGCAAAAATAAATGGGACCTAATCAAACTTATAACCTTTTGCACCGAACAATAAACAAAATGAAAAGACAACCTACAGAAAGGGAGAAAATATTTGCAAACAATGAGACCTACAAGGGATTAATTTCAAAAATATATAAACAGTTCATACAACTCAATAACAAAACAAACAAACCCAACCAAAAAAAATGGGCAGAAGACCTAAATAAACATTTCTCCAATGAAGACATACAGATGGCCAACAGGGACATGAAAAGATTCTCAACATCACTAAATTATTAGAGAAATGTAAATCAAATCTACAGTGAGCTACCACCTCACACAGGTCAGAATAGCCATCATTAAAATGCTACAAATAACAAATGCTGGAGAGGGTGTGGAGTAAAGGAAACCCTCCTACACTGTCATTGAGAATGTAAATTGATGCAGCCAACATGGAGAACAGTATAGAGGCTTCTTAAAACACTAAAAACAGATTTAACATATGATCCAGCAATCCCACTCCTGGCATATATCTGGAGGAAACTTTAATTCGAAAAGATGCATGCACACCTTTGTTCATAGCAGCACTATTTACAATAGTCAAGACATGGAAGCAACTTAAATGTCCATTGACAGATGACTCGATAAAGAAGCTGTGTTATATATATATATATATATATATGATGGAATATTACTCAGTCATAAAAAGAATCTAATAATGCCATTTGCAGATGGACCTAGAGATTATCATACTAAGTGAGGTAAGTCAGAAGGAGAAAGACAAATATCATATGATATCACTTACATGTGGAACCTCAAATATGATACAAATGAACTTTTTTATTAAACAAAGACAGACTCATAGACACAGAAATCAAACTTACTGTTACCAAAGGGAAAAAGGGTTGGGGAGGGATGCATTAGGAGTTTGGGATTAGCAGGCATAATCTACTATACACAAAACAGATAAAACAACAAGGTCCTGCTGTACAGTACTGGGAACTACTTTCAATATCCTGTAATAAACCATACTAGAAAAGAATCTTTAAAAGAATATATATATATATAATATACATATTACACATATATATATAGCTTTATAATGTAATCACTTTTCTGTACACCTGAAACTGACACAACATTGTAAATCAACTATACTTCAATTAAAAAAAAAGAAAAAATGAAACATAATTATGACACCTAAACATGACATTCAAAGGACAGAATGGCACTTTTATAACAACTGAATTCATAGTTAAGAAACAATTGAACAACAACATAGAATAAGAATCAAATAGAATATATCCCTGAGCATGGCAAAACTTTTTTATCAAAAGTATTATTAAAATTGTGTCAACTTTTCATAACTACATTCAAGAGCTCTTAACGTTAAATTTCTTTCCCCCTTATCTAATACCATCGATCTAGTAAGTTTCCTGGAATAATCAAAGGAGGCCTGACACTGTGGTCAGGTACATGTAAATCAGCTATGTTAGATGTTTATGACTGATTGTGTTTCGATGTGACCAGGAATGGGAGGAGTCTGCAGGAGAAAGCAGAAACAACATATTCAGCAGGCTGTCTGCCACAAGGAGGATTTTTTTTTTCCTTCTAGTTTAATTATTATCATTTTCTCTTGTAGATTTCCAACTTTTTTAAAATTTAATAGTATTTTCCCAGCTTTACAGAGGTATGACTGACAGATGAAAATTGTACATATTAAAAGTTTACAATGTGATAGTTTGATATATGTATTCTTTCTGAGACGATCACCACAATCAAGCTAAGTAACATATCTGTCACAAAGTTACACTCTTTTGATAGTTAAAGCTCATGTTTCATTCCTTCACAATTATTTTACAGGTAAAGGTGAAGTCTCAGTAGGTGGAGAAATCTATCCAGTGAAATATTTTGGAATCATTAGGAGAACGGGCTAGAGAGAAAAACTAAATTGCATTGAAAAGTTTAATTTACTTTCAGCTTTTATTCAAAATGCTGTTGATCCTATCTATGTATTTTATTGGTAGTTTTTTTTTTTAACCAATTCAGTTGTTGCTACTTAGTGTGGCAGGTGTTAACATTTATAATCTATTTCTATATAATTCTTCAAACAAAGAAAGACTAATACATATTTCTTTCCACATGAAATATTTAACTTTTGTTATCAATAGCAAATAAATTAACATGCCTATTCTTAAAGTTAGTAAGAATGTAAATCATATAAAAAATTTTAAGTGCCAAAGTATGTCAGAAAACTTATTCTGCAGTATTCCTCATTAATTTACACACACACACACACACAAACACACACACACTTACACAAAGGAGGGAAAGGGGTAGCTTGTCCAAGTAAACTTGTGATAGAGACAGATCACTGCTTAAAAAAAAGTACATTACCTTGCTCAGCTGAAATACAAAATAAAACAAAAGAGATAAGTACTCCATGACTGTGGGCACCTATAAACTAAAAATTAGACAGTGAAGTTTTAATGTTTACAAATTTACTTAAAACAAGTGTCGTTTTCCTTGAATGTAAGCAAAGAAACAAAAATGAGTGATGCTTGTCTTTGAATTTGAAAGCAGTAGAGCAGAAATGAAGAGGAAATACAGTGTTCAAATGATTCATAATTAAAAACAGCTGTTGAATTAATTCTGTATTCTATTTAGCATCTATATATTTTTGGTAAAATAATAAACATTTTTAAATAAGAAGGAAGAAAAATTCTCTCCAAAAAAGAGGCAAGTTTTGCTGAGCTGGTCATCAATATTTTTCATTTCTATGGTTTCCATTTTCACTGAGTAACAGTTTTTAGGAACTTTTCCCCTCAATCTTTGTGCATATAAACAATGGTTCTAGTAATTTAGAAAAATTTAAAAGAGAAAGTTTGTGGTAGTAAATAAGCATAATCTTTTGAACTGTAATGGGAAAAATAGTTTTTACTTTCAAATGCCTTTGCCTTCCATGCAACTGTTGTAAGTTAAATGAATACAGACTTGCAAAATTGTGTTTCATGGTTAATAATTTCTTAATACTCATAATGCAAGCTATTTTCTAATTTTACTACATCAGCACACATGAAAAATTACACTTATTTAAAAATCCTAATTTAGTGGAGAAAGATTCTTAAGTGGTTTATGTATAAAAATATGCATAATTAACAGACTGAAATTCTGTACAAATCACTAAATATCCCACTAAGTATGAGATTTTTAAACATATTTGTACAATCTGTCATCTACCTTTCTCTCCAAAATATGTGAAAATGAATTATTGTTAAGATTTTTTAATTCTCTATCAACTCTTTAGATCAATAAAACTGTTCTGGAAAAGTATAGAATTCTTTAAAAAAACAATAACCAATTACTTGAGAAGAATTTGTTATAGAATAAAACCTAAATTCAGATTACTGTGAACAGCATGCTTGCATCACAAAAACAGCATGGCTTTTCCTGGTTCCATTAAATCCTAAAACACTCTAGTCTACATTTTTAAAACAAATGAGTGTAAAGATGTATTTTTACAGCAAAACTTAGCCAAAGGGACTTGAATATTTTTCATAATTGAGAAACATTTTAACTAAAGCTTACATGTAGGAAAAGTGAGAGAGGCAGGTAGAATATAATGAGTTGATCAGCTATTAGGTAATCAAACATTGCTTTTCCTATCAAGCTAATTTTGGTCCTGTAACTGTGACTTAAGAACTTGATGTGAACAAAAAAGCTAAGTTTTCATAGTGACAGCAGTTGTGGGCAATCATTTAAGCTAAGTCATTGCGTTGCTAATTATTGCTCATGTTTTCTGGGTATTTGCTTAATTATGAAATATGTCAAGAACATTTGAAATCTCATGTATTTCATTGCAAAAGAAATGGCAGCAATGGGAAGTGTTGCAAAAAAAAAATTCATAATCTTATGGAAGGAGAAGAGATTTAAAAAATAAAGATGACCAAAAAGGAAAATATCATATATTCATATGAATTGAAATATTTGGATATTGGACAGTAACAAAAATTCTGAAAGACAAAGAACAGAATCTGCATCATGAAAAGTGCTGGTCCAATGCAATATTAAGCAGACCCTCTGCAAACATGGAAGAAAAGTAATTAATCAAATGTAAAATCTTTCCAGTGTGTGTTTAGAAGCTCAGATCAATGTAGTTACCCATCAGACAAATGTTAATGCAGGAAAAGGCTAGGATTTGTTCTATTTAAGGGCCAAGTATGTTAAAAGTCTACACATCTTTATTTACATGAACTGAAATTGGAAAGATTTCTTTCCCTCCTCGAAGATCAGATTTCAGGGCCATTCACAAGGACATTATTTTTCCTACTTAACTGGATAGTAAAGGCTGCCAAAAGGAAAGTTGGGAGGAGAAAAAAACTTGTTAAAAGGAAAACCATGAATCAGTATGAATAACTACTATGCAAATTTGCTTGAAAAATAGGGACAATCAAGAGTGAATGCCTGAACAGTGTTCTGCCAGTCTGGCACTGAAAGAAAGGAGACTCTCAGAAGACAGCAAAGGGGGTTTCTATCCCAGAGGCAGATCTCTACTGCCTGTGCTGGCTCTGGCAGATTTCAGAGCATTAATTTCTGTGGTTCTATTTCTGAACCCTGCGTTCCCCTGCTCTTCAATTTTGTTCTCCTTCATGGGAATGGAAAATGAGGGAATAGTATCACAAAATTCCCGAAGACTCTAAACGTGCTGTGGTAGCTGTTCTGTTTTCTCCAATTTGTTAAAGACAAATAAAAGGAAAAACACCTACTTTGTTTTAGAATTGTTGATGAAATGTTAATGCTGACTAGTGTGTCACAAGAAGACTGTAATTTTAACTAATCACGTGTGCTGCTTAATTTCTGACGGGAGAACTTGAAGGGAGCCAAGTAATTAATGGGTCTTGGGAAGGTTTAATTAAAATTTTAATCAACATAAAAGGTGTATAAAAACACAATTATTTTAGTCAAATATGATTCCACTGAAGTATATCAGCTATGAGAGGAAAAAACATGTAAAATAAACACACACACATTTTAGTTGATTTATAATATGTCACCTTCCCACATTCTCAAACTTGATTAGTAATAAATGAAAATTTTCTTTCCATTTCAAGCTATGAAAGCACACTGATATACATGAAGTATTACCTTCTTCCTTTCAATCTGATTAAACTGTTCAGTACATGAAAATGCATAATCCAAGAGTTTATTTGCTATCTCACTATAGCAATAAATATCATACACATTATAAATTTCATTGTTTTATTAGGGTATAATGTAAATCAGTATAACCAACAAAGAATAGATAGAAAGAAATGATAACCTGAGAACCCACCTTCAGAATACACCAACATTATTCTTCTTCTTAGAGGTAGGAAAATAGACATTTTGATAAGCTACATGTACTTTCATTTATGAACTGAAATAAACATACCACATTTGTTTCTCTATTGAGCGTGGGAGAGGGAGGAGCACACTGGATTTTACGTGAAGAAGCAGAATCTTGTTTTGGTTAATGGAATAGTGTCTGGTATCAGCCTGCCTGGCTTGTGTACTGGATTTAGCACTGTGACTTTAAGACAAGTTATCTAAACTCAGTGTTCTCATCTGTTAAATGAAGAAAATATTATGCTTACATCACAGGGTCATTATTAGGACAGAATGGTTTAATTTATGAAAACAATATAGTAAGCATTCTGTAATTTACATAATAAATAATGACATTTCCCTCCTATTTCTTCTTCTGTTGAAATAGATTTCTATTTGATTTGAGAATTATTCTATTTATGTGAACTAATATTTGCTAATAATCATTTTTAAATATATATCCCAGCCAGATGAGGAGTTAAGAACTCATAATTTCAAATGTATGTTTTTTTCTACAATGCATTATTCAGTTTTTCTGTACAATGAAGAGCCTCATGGCCTAAAACAGTGGTTTTCTAAGTATAGGTCAGCCCCTACCACATCAGAATTAGTAGGTATAATTATTAAAAATGTAGGTACTTTGACCTACACTATATCTACTACATCAGGGTCCTGGATGTTTTTGAAATGCCACTGTAACATACAAATGTATGCTTTTAAAATTCATTGTTAAGGAGAGTTGCTTAAGAACGAACTTCTTGAAGAAGGTTCCCATAGTATGATAAAGGACTCTATGTACTTCCACTGTAATAAATTTTTTCACATTAAAATTTTTTATTTTCTGTTACTTTATCTTTAAAATTTTGAAGCAATAAAGTTAATTTCATACAAGAAACTTTAATGGCTCTTCAATGAACAAAAAGTTAACTACTTTTATTTTGGTTTTAGAGACCTCCAAAATCTTGCACCAATATCCCTTTCCAAACTACCAGTCCCACTGTTTCACATGCAGCACAATCAAACTGGACCATCTGAAGTTCTTCCTTTGCATCCTTGACGATATTACTTCTATGCTTTTACTCAATATATTCCACAGCCCAGCGTGTTCTTGTTGGTCTCAACATGTCTGAATTCTACCTACATTTCATGGCCTTATTCAAACAGTATTTCCTTCATGAAATAAAGGAGATTTTTTATTCTCTTATCTGGAAATAATTACTATTTCTTTTGAATGTCCACATTGATTCATTAATCTCCTTAATAGATCTACTTTTAATTTTGTCATAGTTACTTGTGTACATACATAATTTTTCACATTATACTCACTGAAGGCAGGAATTATGATTTATTTTTGTATGTTGAATATTGCCTGGAATAGTGGCTTTCTAATAGAAGATGTGAAAATTATTATAGACTAAATGTATTAATAGAAATAAGGTTAACGTAAATATTTATACGTGAATGTGTTCAATCACGTATTTAATTAGCCATTCATTGATAAGATATATTTATGCCCATCTTACTCCATTTAGGATATGAGATTAATATCACCATCAAATAATTATATATTATTTAATATATATTAATATATTCATTAATATAAATTTGAATATGAATTTATTCTTCTAAACATCCCCCAAATTTTTTTCTTTCATTAATTTTAAGTGCCTAAGCCATACAATGAAAACGCATGTGAATGTTGACATCTCATTTTTCAAGATACCAGGAATCAGTTACATTTTTACATTTTAAAGCCTGCAAACAAGGTAGGCAAGGAGCATAATCAGAAATATGAATTATCGTAGTTCTTAACCTCTGGAGATTAAACAGGGGCCAACTATGTCCCATGAACATCCAAGGAATAAAATAATCATATTCAACACTTGGTTTAACTGCTAATTCAAATAGGCTCTAGAAACAAATTAAGAGAAATAAAACATTTTACCAGTGGCCTTCAATTCAAATTTTCTGCTCTAACCTTTGCAAATTACCATATCACATCATTACAATTAAAGCTAAAGGAAAAGCAAAACAGCAACTTAAAAAATTAAGCCTGATTTTATGGAAAACTACTTTTCCAACCTTCCTTGACTGTGATAGATCACAAATCACTGCTCTCTGGTGATCTGCATATTTCTTATAATATTTATAAATATTTCCATTTCACCAGTTGCACAATGGAAATATGAAAGATTACCTCTAGATAAGGTTTGCCCTTCTAATATGGTATCAAGTCACTGGTCTTAACTAGTCATGTACAGGAGATTTACTTACAACGCATGATTACCTACAAATCCTTTTGTAACTTCTCACATGCAGGATATTACAAAAGGAAAATATATAGCATAGTAATGTATATAGTTTATTAAGGTTATTTACCACTAAAAAATTTTCCCAACATAGGAAAAATAAAATAACCCCCCAAATTTATCGGCTTATGCATTTTCAGTCTGTCTTTTGTTAGAACAGGGATGAAACAAACACTAAAGACACTACAACCAATACTGAGGACTCTGTCATTTTTATGAAGGAAATCTAAGGAAGAAGTATTTCAAAACCAGCAAAATCAAAGAATAATCAATTAAAAATGTATTTACTGATTCTAAAATATTCTGTTACCCAATCCAACATAACCCCCTTGGTTGGCTAAAAAAAAGGGCTTTGTATCCAGAGCTAATGTTTTGAATAGAAAACCTTACCCAAATCATATTTTGAAATAATCTACCCTCTGTACAGAATTATATTTGAAATTCAGCCTGGGAAGTTTAAAAACAATCTATTTTTGATCTTTTCAGTTCTATTGTTTGCTGTAATGTTAATGCCTTGAAAATAAATAAATATACTATAATTTTTAAAATAACATATACACAAATATGTATAATGATTCTTATGATAAAACATACTTAGGAAAATTAAAAATATATGGGTACAGAATTATGTTCATCTATGTAGAATTTAGTCTTAAATTTCAAATGCATATTTTATAATACACTTACATTTCCAAATATGAACTTAACTATCTTACTGGAGATAGCCAGACATAATCTGAATCTCAGTTCCATCAATAACCACAATATTGTATAATCCTTAGTTTCCGTGTGCCTCAGTTTTCTTAGCTTCAGGTGAAGATTCCGTTTGGGAGAATTAAATGAATATTGAATGTTAATTACTTAGCCTTGTGCCTGGAATATACTAAATAGCTGTTAGTTATAAATAATGACTTTTCAAGGTCAACAGACATATAGATTAAATACACAATAAAAGTATATATATATACTTTATACAATATGCAGGCATTTGAAATACAATATTACTTGCCAGCTTCAAAGATAGGTAGATATAAAGACTGGGAATATTCTTCTAAGTAGTTACAGTAACTTTTTCAAACATTTTGTATTAATTTGCTATCCACTAGTTAGTTACTTAGTTACACTAAATGGAAGTTTCTCTCATCCTCTGTAATAATAATGGTGGATGTAGTTGTTCGTGTGTGAATTGTGCATGCAAGAGTGTGTGTGTGTTTGAGGTGAAAGAGGAGATGGAAAATTAGGTTATATCACAGAGCTTTTTATTATAAATAGTATTTTTCATGATTTTGTTCTCAGATTTCATATGTAATCATGTCACAAAAATTGTAATGTGAGAAATCATCAATTTGCTATCAGATGTCATATATTCTGTGTGTGATAAAATAGCCATAAACACTCAAAATAAACATAAACATTTACTATAAGTTTCTACATAATCACTATAATTTCATTTAAATTATAAATATTTCACAATGCTATACCACATTATTGAATTTCAACATTTTGAGAGTTATGTTCACCTATCAACACAGCAACAATTATGTGCAAATCCACGCCAAGCCACCAGGACTAAATAAAGAAGCCCAAAACTAGGATTGTTTGAGATGATGATTTTAAGTGGGGAATAAATTCAGTCACTATTTAACATTATATTTCTACTTTGCTATACAATTTTGTTGTTTTTGTCAGTATGTTTGTTAAATGTTTCTTTATGTTTGTTTTTACATAGTTTATTCATAGGTATGCAAACTGTGTCCTGTAAATCACAGATATTTACACAGAAAATATCACTGTGTTTATATCACTGTAAACCTAAATATGTAATACGGCCATTCGTTTAAAGGACTTCCAATTTGCACTCAGTACCAGATTTTTGATATTCAGGTTTACAGAACATATAGCAGATAAATTAATAGTGCTTCCTTGGCATTTTTTTTTTTTGCTGTTTTTAACAAGTATTGATTTTACTATATCCTTCAAACAAAAATTCAATTAAAATATATCACAAAATAGCAGGTTAATAGAGGAAACAGAAAAAAAATTTATCAAATGAGCTAGTCTATAAAGCTATAAGTCATGACTTTCATAAAAGATACATGAACTTTGCAACCTCAGACACAAAATGACACATTTAATGAGTACAACAGAACTTCACTGACAGCTAATAAAATGGAGCATATTTAAAAACATGATGTATCCAGACAGCCAAGTTTCTTAAGCTTTTAAATATGGATATAAAATATTATGAAACATAAGAGGAACAAAATGAGAACAAAAGCGAATAAGGATATGTTACCACAAGTCAGGTCTATAGAGATTCAGTGACAGAATATAATTGATACTGAATAATTATGCAGTTAACCATGTAGAACATGCCAGGAGGAAAGAAGTATATGCACACTTAAGATGATGGACGGATTGTTAGACAGACCAATAGACAGATAAACAGCACAATCCATACGTTTCTAGGCATTTGTAAGTGCACCACAGATGTTGGCTATTTTATGAATCTCCAGTTGCTGTAAGGAAGGAGCCCCCCAGATTTGGTGACATAGATCAACAATGATTTACTATTTCTCACAATTCTAAGCATTGGCTGGGTGATTCTTCAGCTAGTCTTGACTGAATTTACTCATAGGGCTGCGTTCACCTCACGGAATGGCTGGGCACTAGGCTTGTCTCAGACAGCTCATTCCCAAGTCTAGGGCTTCGTATGGGAGCTCTCCTCTCCAGGTGCTCTCTCATTCTTTCAAAGGCTACACCAGGCTTCCTGACAGTATGATGATCTCAGGGTTCCAAGAGGTAGGAGAGGAAGCTACAGGTCTTTAGAGGCCTTGGATAAAGATTTTATGCCTCACTTTAATACTCAGCGAAAGTCACAAGCCAGCCCAGATTGAAGAGTTGGAAAAATAGATTCCATCTCTTGATGGAAGGAGCTTTAATACCCTATCATAGCTATCATTTTTATTCCAGGATCTGGAAACTTTAACAGAAATCTTTATGTCTGCATATAGAAAGAATGAAACAAACTCTTTAGCCAGGTCTCCAAAAATGTATGCTAATATATGCAGTCTTGAGAATATAAGATTATACTGAATAGTTGTGATCTATAAGAAAATAATACTTTTAATATTTTCCCAGGAGGTCAGTGTATAGCACACAGAGGTATCAGTCTATATTTTTATTGTTGAGGTTGTAACTAATGTTTAATCTAGTACATGACACAAGCAGTCATATTATGACTGCAAACATACTCATATGATTTATATTTGCAGCTAAACTAAACAGTATTGGTAACAGTTTTTCTTTTTCAATGAGGCCAAGATCTCTCTGCCACTTACAATGTATGTGCTCTCCTGGCATGCACATTGGTTCATTCTGTATCCCAGGAGGCTTTCTATTTGGAAAGTCACTCAGCACAGTGGACTCTTTTCTTGGGCATTTAGTAGTAACACTCATAAGATGAAACCTTATGAAATCTATCTCTTATAATCTTATATTAGACATGAAATTCATGGTTTCAGTGATATCAGTGAAGTAAATCCTTTTATTTAAACAGGACTTTAGTTATTTAATATGTCACAGTCATGAGTTTGAAACAACTTTACCAAAGTTATGAGAAATATCACTGCTGCTAATAAAGGATCTTTGAAGTATGCTTAGCGTGCGTGAGGTCCTGGTACCTCCATCAAAATAAACAAACAAACAAACAAACAAACAAACCTAATTATCTCCCCACCACCCCCACAAAAAATAATCTTTGAAATAATAGGAAGCTCTTTACATCAGTATTTGTACTATGAGAAAGGAAGAACACTAAAGAATCAACAAGGTTAAACGTGAAAAGCACTGGATAAGGATTCCAGACATCTATATTGCAGAATCAGACTGTCCAATGCTAAGCAGCCCTTGACAATTACTTCACATTCTACTGTCCTCATTTAAATATAAATCCATTCAGATGTTGTCAAAAGTCATCGTCCACATTGTAAATCATATACAAGTCTTTGTAAAATTTTTCTTTTGGCATTTAGTTATTTAGTTTGTACAAATACATTTCTCTTGGCAGGGGGAGGAATGTATTTGGGATTAATATTGATGCTTATGTGTACAGAGATCCTAAGAAAGAATAAAAAAGCCATGGTCACAACTCTTAAATGTAGACATCAAAGATGATTCAGCGAATTAGTGAAAAACGTTTCCTGACTCTTAAATTTAAAAATTTATCCATAAATTTATTTCTCACTAATTAAGGTTAAGCAAACGATTCATTACTCTATTTGTTTTCTTATACTAAAAATACCCAGATCCACTAAGACTATAACAATATGAAATACAATTTTATTTAGAGACTCCATAAGCTTTGCCTTTCACTTATTCTAAGAAAAACAAAATTGCAATTGCAGAGTATCATGGAACATATGAAAGAAACTCCAGATATATGCTAAATAAAGTAATAACTTCTTATAAATGTACAGTGTAGGAGTCCCAAAAATGTGCACTGGTTGGGACTCAATTTTGTTCATTTTAAATAATTAAGTTTCAAAACTCATCAGTCTTACCATATGTAGATTATTTTCTACATTTTTTTTTCCTACTCCGAACCAATTTAAAATGACTGACACGCCTAGAAATTTTTTTAAAAAAAGGGTGGGGGGAAGATATGTGAAATCTGCCTCCAGGAACTGATAAAGCAACACAAAGGACAAGCTGGCACGCAATTAACCTAACCTAAATAGATAATAATTTACACAATCTTACAAAGAACTGAGAAACCAAAAACTGTGATAGTTTTACCTAACAATAATTTTGATGTAACAACTTATGAAATAATTAAATTGTATCAATGAATAATCTACAGATGATGAAGTACAACAATATTTTTAGTATTTTAAGAAGAAATCAGGCAAGACTACTTAAAACATAGAAATTACAACCAAATGGGCATGTTGACAAAATTAGGATAATTCCATCTGGAAAGCAAAATTGCTTTTGGGCTCTTGAGGAGTCAAGAACTGGTATCAGTATTTAGAGGAGATCAGTTTTTCTATTAATAAAATTACATTTTAAAAACTTCCTGATTTTGAAAATTAATAACATTTAAATTAATTATATTATTTATTTAATCATTTGCAAGCACTTATTATAAGTTAGAATCATCCAAGTCATTGAGAATTTAGTCACGAATAAAACATGCATAATCTCTGCCCTCAAGGAGCTTATAGCATGGTAGGGAAATAAATAAGAAAGCAAAAACATACTTGTATGAGTCTGATAAATGTTCCAGAGTACTGAAGTGAAGTACCTATCTCAGATTTGATGATTCAAAGAGAGCTTCTTGAAAGAAGTCACCTTAGCCAGGAAATAAAGATTGAGTAGGTGCTAACCAAACAAAAAGTGGAGGTAATGGGGGTCTGGGGGTGTCTCCCATGTGGGGCCCCATGCTAACAAACACTGTATGACATCTTTTAGTGTGAGATCTAAAAATGACTTGAGAATTAGGAATAGAAATAGTAACTACTTTGCTTGATAAAACAATAAAGTATGGAGTAAGACAAGTATCTATTTGTAAAAAGATACCTTTCAAGAATTTTGGTCATTTGTTCACTCACTCATTCTTCCAACAAATAATTATCAAGTTCTTTCTACTTGCAAGTGCATTTCTTGGCAAGAAATTGTAGTAAAGTTCCCGCATTTAATGGAACTTGTATTCTCAGGGTGAGACAAAAATACATACAAACTAAGTGAGTTACACAGTGTTAGAAAGTGCTCTGTTTTGTGAGGGGGTGGGGAACCCGATAAATGAGATACAAAAGGCCAGGATGAGGGACATGTGTACATAGGCCGGTGCATGTGCACAAGCATAAACACAATTATAAACAGGAGGGTCAGAAAACACTTCTGAAAATATATTTAAGCAAAAGACATTTATTATGTCAAGGCAGGGAGACAATGGAAATCTGGGGGAAGATGGTTTTAGGAAGAAGTAACAGCAAGTAGAAAAGACCTGAGACTGAAAAGTTCAATTATCAAGGAGGCAAGTGTACCTAGTAAAGTAAATGAGAAAGCATTGAGAGATGAGTTTAGCCAAAGAAGTGGAAAAGGTTCAGATCTTGTAGGTCAATGTTGTTTACTCTGAGTGAGATGAGGAGCAATGAGAACGTATTGAGCAGAGAAGTGATATCATTTAACGTATTTTAAAGCGATTCCTGTGGCCACTACGTGGAAAGTAAATTGTGGAAGTCCAAAGGGTAAATAAAGGGATTCATTAGACTATTATAATAATTTAATTATGAAACAACAGTGGTTTGGATCAAAGTGTTAGCAAGGGAATGGGTGGGAAATAACTGAATTATAGATTCATTTAGGTATAGAAGAGTTAGGATTTAGTGATGGTTGGATGTCGGATGTGAGGAGGGCAAAGCATCATAAAGTTGACATTATGTCAACTCTCAAACATTACTTGGTAATATCTGATTGTAAACACACTCTTCATCTGGGTTGCTTCTTTTCCTTAAAATTTTATGAGCCAGCAGTCCTGTTATTAAAGTCAGATGCTTAAGATGAAGGCATCTTTACTTGAAGCCACCTCAGTGCATTTGAGCCTACTGCTGTCCACATGGATTTCCCACATCCTTCCTGCATCTGGGAAGAGAAGGAAGAAACGATACACACAAAATCGATAGCTCCTTTATCACCAATGGGACAAGCAAGTTATTTAAAAAATACATAAAAGAGATGGCAATAAAGCTGAGTGAAATATGACACCCCCCATTTGTTTCCAATAGATCACACCCATGACAAACCAAAGTACGAAGAAATTATTACTTTGTCTTCTACTCAGTGGGATAAGCAAGAGAAAGATGGTAGAAAGGCAGCCAATCAGAACAACATATATGAAGATCAGGAAGCGAGACTTTGCATGCTTAGAGAATAAATTATGGTGATTACAGAGTCTTTTTGACTGGGCTGATCTTTTGCCTTGTTTCAGCCTGTAGAAATCAATGAATGTGATGATGTGTAATTTTTCTTGGAAACCTAACTTCAACAAAGAGATAAGCTGCAGCTTGAAAAATCACATGGAGAAAAGCCCAGTTATCCCAACCAAGGCCTTTCAAAATAAGCCAGTCTGCTGATCTTCAGATGTATGAGAGAGATCAGCAGAGTCACTGTGGTATGCAGAATAATGGTCCTCCAAAGACAGCCATGTCCTAATCCCCAGAACCTCTGAATATGTCACATTACAAGGCAAAGGGAAATTAAAGTTGCAAAGGGAATTAAGGTTGCTCATCAGCAGATAAGGAGATTACCCTGGGTTATCTGGGAGTGTCTAATATAATCAGAAGGGTATATATACGTGAGGAGGGATGCAGAAGAGGAAGTCAGGGTAAGGTAGTGCAAGAGGGACCTGAACTACCATTGCTGGGTTTGAAGTTGGAGGGAGGGGCTCACAAGCAGAAGAATGCAGGCATCCTCTAAAAGCTGGGAAGGCAAGGAGATTAGTTCTTTCCTAGAGCCCCCTAAAGACAATATAGCCTTGCAGACATCTTGATTTTAGCCTAATGAGACCCTTGTTGGACTCTGATATGAATGATAATTATCAGAGATAACTGTATTAAATAATAAAAAATCCATGTTGTTTAAGCCACTAACTTTGCTTTATTTGCTACAACAGGCATAGGAAACTAATACAGTCACTTATGCAATCTCCAGCTGACTATGGATGAGTAAAGCAAGCTGGGGCAAGATGAAATGCTTAGTAGATAGAGACAATTGAGCAAAAATAAATGGCTATTGTTTAGAATACTGAGTTTTGGGGGTGGTTTGTTACATAGCACATAGCCAAGCATGCTTGTGTAATAAAATGTCATAACTTTATTTTTTTTAAGTGAGAAGAGAAAAGGCTCTTGGGCAGAACTCTGAGGAATAAAAATGTACAAACTGATGGGAAGAATACAAAAATTTACAAAATAAATGGCAACCATAGCCAAAGATTTTTTTTAAAGGAGGGTTGAGTGTTCCAACAGCAAAAAGGTTTACTCATGCAGGTGCTTGAAATAGTAACAACCTTTCACAAAACATTTATGAATCAGAAAAAAGAACAGTGCACAAGGGCAACAAAATAAGCTGAGTCCTACTCTTCAATCATCTATCCACCCTCTATTGTGCCACAGCTGCTGAGTTTTGATGGGACTGACTCTGCTTGTGAGTCCTTGCAGAGGACCATGGGGAAGTCCCTGGGAAAACCCAGGGAGAATGAGCCAGCTGGTCTATTTCCAACCCCTCATCACAGTGATGGGCTCAGCAGTGTGCCTTCTCTCAATGTGGCCCTTGTGCTTGAGGCCTAGGACTTTCAATTAATAAACGGAGGAAGAGAAGTTTTCTTTCCTTCTGATATGATGAGCTATCCATATATAAGGTCTGGAATTGCTGTAGCTATTTTGCTAACATGGGAGAATTCCATCTTGTGTCAAAGCAGACCCAACGGAGGGTCCAGCTCTGAAAATCTCAGAGAAATAAAGCCAGATCCATGATCAAACTATTCCTGAAACTTGTAACTTGCAGTGATAAAATATGTTCCCTGCATTGCGAAAAGCACATTCAAGTTAAATGTGTGTTATGTGCAGCAGTTTGGCTGTTGCAGAGTCAAACAATTATGAATTTAAATCAGTAGACTATTCAAATAAGTAATACTGTGTAAAATAGGGATACAACTTAACATACTTCAATGAGTTGGTGTGAGGAGTAAATAAGACAATGGATGATACCTTTGGTTGTTTATATTTTAGAAAATATTATGTAAAAAAATAACTCATGAATAGGAGAACTAAAACACCAAAGTCATGGCTAGATTAGATGAAATCTGAGATACCCTGAGTTTCTCAGAACAAAAGGCCAGGGTTGGATGAAAGTGAGGACCTTAAAGGCTATTTAATAGCTATTTGGTAAAGAGGATCAGATTCAGGGACAAAATTCAAACTCTGTCTCTATTTCCAATTTCACCAAAAATATTTTAGATATTTTACTAAGAAACTTAGTTAACATATCATACAAAACTAGAACAACATGGAACATGGTGATATTTGCTATAATTATCATTGTCATTATTGTCAGCATCTTTAAAATTAGTTTAAGAAATATTAAAATCAGAATTTAAAATGAATTCTGATTAAATATGAGATTACTATACATATTACTAAGACAAAAACAAATTAAAAAATTAAGAGAGGGTGGATTGCTGTTAAACTAGAATCTAGCTGCACCATCCATGTGACTTTCTAACAAAATAATAGTTGTTTTTCAAGACAGGATCCTTTTAAAAGTTCAAACAATTTTGAGCCCAAGAACCTCATCTCACGTGAAAGTAACAGAAGCCTGTGAGGGATGTTCTAAACACAATTGTACAATATGTATTTTCTCTGCTGACTTGTAATAACCAAGTTTGTGAATACTATCTCTACTAAATGCCTCACAGTGACAGACAGTGTTATATTTTTTTTCTGTAAAGATAAAGTAATGGTAAGGCTAGAAATAACAGTAGTGGGTTTAAGAAAATAGAGGGAAAAAGTCAAGCTACGTGACATTCAGATCCCCTACCAATTACATAAGAGTGTGATTTCACAGTTTTAGGAGGCAAGCCACTATGTTTCCAGTCCTAATCCATAGAAAAATAGATGCAAATCCCATGAACACCTGAATGCTTAACCCCCTCTGAGAGTACGAATATTAGTATCATATTGGACAATGTTTAGAATTATTCCTTTATTCCTTGAATCCTTTGATCCTTACACATAAATTTTAATTGTCTAAACTGGACCAAAACAAAAACAGCCTTATCTACAGCTTCATTTCCACAGTTTCAGGTACCCCCAGTCAACTGTGGTTCAAAAATATTAATGGAAAATTCCAAAAATAAACAATTCATAAGCTTAAAATTGCCTGCTGTCCTGAGTAGTGTGATAAAAATCTTGCACCAACAAGTTCCATCCTGCCTGGAATTCCCAACCATCGACATCCTCTGCTCCTTACACTGCAAAATCCACATCGTCATGGCTCAGTGATCCAGGATCACCAGCAGCAGATGATCCTTCTTCTGACCAATCATCAGAAGGTCAACAGCAGCCTAACACTATGTCACAATTCCAAGGTCATTCATTTTAGCTCATAAAGTAGGCATTTTCCATCTCACATCATCATCGTCACAAGAAGAAGGGTGAGTATGGTATGGTAAGATATTATGAGAGAGAGAAAGAGAGAGACCACATTCACATAACTTTTATTACAGTGTATTCTTATAATTGTTCTATTTTATTACTAGTTACTATTGTTAATCTTTTACCATGCTTAATTTATAAATTAAAATTTATTAGAGGTATGTAAGTATAGGAAAAAAAACATCGTATATACATGTAGGGTTCCATACTATCCAAGGTTTCAGGCATCCATTGGGGGTCTTGGGATGTATCCCCTGCAGATAAGGAAGAAACTACTTCCTTAACCACTAACTACTACTACCACGCCCATCACTACCAATAATAACTTAAAAACACTACTAATTTACTCTTTAGAAACAAAGTTTTTTCCTGAAATAGAATTACTTCCTTCTATCTCTATAGCATATCAAGGGTTAATTAAGTTTAAGTAACAACAAATGAAGCCTTATGAATATGAGTAGACTGTTAATGGTAGAAATCATTATCTGAAAGGTTAATAATTTATAGAAGACTGGAAGTTTTCACCTTCAAATGGCTTTTACTGTTTCATTAGAAAAAAATAAAAATTGTTTCAAAAATAGACAGACACCATCTAAATTCACATACTTTAAATACATGGATATACCAAAGCAGAGAAACTTCACTGTTTGTAATAATACTGTATTTATATTTCGTTCAGACCACAAGTCTAAGAAGAATCATTGTTTGAGTTGTAGTTCAAGCACTGGTTTGCAATACAGGTCATATCCTCAGGCCTTCTAGACTTGAAGATTCAATAAACTAGCCTCTCTTTTCTTACTAATGGAAGAAAATTTGTAAAAAGTGAGATCAAAAAGCCAGCACTTAAAGTATATTTTGTTTAGTGGAAAACATTTCACATCTTCAAAGAAACTCCTCAAGTTAAATGCTTGTTTTGACAAAGGAGATACTGGTGTCTTTGCACCAAGCCACAAAATATGCAATTTGCTCTGATGGTATTCCAATAATGTATTAAATGGATTGTCAAATATTAACAAAATTAGGTATAACAGAATAAATTAAAATGCTCCCAATAGTCAAACAGTAGTAGGATATTTTTTCTCACTTTATTTTGTGTTAATATGTCATTCTATAATAGGTCATTATCAGTAAAGATTGATTATGCTGGTATTGATGCTCACCAGACAAAGCATGACTATTTAAATACATGTGAGGGCAGTTACAAAATGGTTAATCATCTATTTTTAATAAATGCAACTGTATATTCTGACTAAGTGGATCTGGATGAATGCCTCTACAGACATGTACATGTGATAAAGGAAGCAAAACAGAGAAAAATAATGTGAAGTTAACAAGTCAATCCAAGTTGGGAGGGGATAGCTCAGTGGTAGAGATGCATGCGTGAGATCCTGGGTTCAATCCAGTACCTCCATTAAAAAATAAAACAGATAAACCTAATTACTCCCCAACACACAACAAAATTTAAATAAAATAAAAATAAATAATTTTTTAAAAAGAAGTTAATCCAGATCATCTTTCAAAGCAGCTATTGCTGCTGAGTTTAATACCCAAACTGTCACTAATTCTTTTCTGTTTTACTTTATTAGGCTTTATTCTTCTATTCTTTAATTTTTTAGTAGGAAAATAAAATCTTCTACAGCTGCAGTAGGATGGAGTATGCCTTCAATCACTTTTGAATCTCTCAGAAGCTCAGTTACGTATAATGAATGCAGGAGGTGCTCAGTAAATACTTGGTGTTTGAATGAATGGCAGTCAATTTCAGGAAAATCACATGAAGAAGTCCTTTCAAAACACTGTGCAAAAAAAGTTGCAGTAGTCTAAGTAAACTTGGTTTAGAACCTAATAGTGGACTCATGGGTAAGCTTGATTTAAATATGATTTTGCATCTGTGGTTTCACTATTATGCTACATCTAAAGAGCACACCAGGAAGATTTACATGATGCCAGGTCATCGGGAATCCTTACAGAAGCTTGTTCTCAAGGACTAGTAATAAAGAGCAACAGCACTTCAGAGTGAGGTTTCAAACAAATTGATGTTCTATGCATATCAGTTTACAATATGCATCTTTATACAAACAAGTTCAAAGCATACATGCCAAAGGGACAAATGATTGAATAGTTCAAAATGCTGAGATGCTCTGATTCTGAACTGAACCACCAGAATGTTTGATGGTTCATATTGGAAATGGATTTCTGACCATGTTTCTGTTAAACAGGGAATGAGTTTGAAACCAGAATTACACAAAAAAGCTGAGTTTAAAACTAGCTTCCAGGTGAGCAGTAGGCAGAATCGAGTACCCACAGTGGAGAGAAAGAAAACAGTATTAACAGAATCATTGCTGGTGTAAAAACAGGATGTCAGCAGGTATATTGTAAAAGAGCTTTTGAGAAAAGCAACATCAGGTAAACCTGATTAAGGGTTGTCACCATTTTCCTAGAGATGAGGGACAAGAAACAAGTATCATAACCTCCTGCAAGTGTAATTTTTCTCAAAAATGTGGGTCAAACACACCCTGCAGCAGAATTACTGCCTGTGTTTGTGCATGTTAAAATATGCAGATTCTTGGGCCCTCCCTTGGGATCATAAATTCAGAATGTGCAGTCCACGAGGAAGTAATTCATAAACACACTATAGATTGAAAATACCATGCATTGCTCTCAAATAGCACAGTATTCATTACACAAAATTCTTCTGTGGAGCGAGTGCAGTTCTCAGTGAATCCTTCTGTCAACATTAAAGTGTCTAAAGAAAGACAGATTAAGAAAGTAGGCAGGCTAGTAGGCAGCAGCATTAAAGAATAATGTGTTATTTAAGGGTTCTGGAAAGTCTAAACCTAGGAATTACAGTTAGGGCTCTGTGTCTAGATCCTTAGTTTAAAAGAGAGGGGGCACCAAGCACAAACAAAAAACCACATCTTTGGCATGTAACTATTTGAAGAATTTCAAAAAACTTTAAAACACATTGCACATCACACCAGCAATTGAAGTTATAACACTAATTTGAAAAATAGAGAAACCATAGAACTCATTCTTTTATGAAATATTTTAAGAAGCATAGATTCTAGGCATTATTGTGATCCCCAGGGAGAAATTTCAGAAAAAACAGGTAAGAAAGCAAACAGACATAGTGCCTGTGCTCCAGGTTGTGTGCTTTCTCAAGGAAGCAGCAATTTAAGTGGATGGGAAGACTGAGCTACCTACAGCAACGTAAGAAATACAGCAATATTCACTAGTGATTCAGAGCATAATAGCTCTAGGGTAAGAATTTCTTGGTTCAGATTCCTATTCCCTCACTTACTAGATTTGTGACCATGGGCAAATCACTTCACATCTTTAAACTTCAGCTTCTTCACCCTAAAAATGGGAATAATGATAATATTATGTCATGAAGATATTGCCAGGATCAAATAAGAAAATCCAAATCAAGTTCTTCATGTAGCAATGTGTGCATAGTAAGTGCTGAAACATGCTACCATCATCACCTCTGTCACTGGTACCACAATAGGTAGAAGGGAGAAAGGGAAGGAACAGAAGTCCCAGAAGTGTCTCTTTAGAAACCAGAGAAGTCTCTAGAAAGATTCTAGTCAGGGAACCAAACAAGGACATTGATGGTTTCTAAAAATATTCCACCCTCTCTGCTAATCCTTATTAGATAAACCAGAGATGAACTATGGACACATTCATTAGAGTCTCATCTTGGAACTAATGACTGTTTAGAAAACAGTAAACAGGCATAGGAAAAGCAGAGAACTTACGCCTCACTTAAGCCAAGCTTCAATGTGGATGGGCAGCTTCAGTTGGCAAACCTAAAAGATTTTTGTAGGGAGCCGTAAATAGAACACTAATCTGGTCACAGAAGCATGAGTGTAAGGCCAATGTAGAGCTATTCATGATATGTCATTAAACAAAATAGTTGTCTCTAGGTACTTTCCCTTGGAAATTTTGACAACTGATTAATTAATAATTGACAATATTCATCCACAAACAGAAATAATAGAGTTAACAAAATCTGTATCTTTTCCAAATATATATTGATGAAAGTGAAAATTACTTGACTATTTTTTTATATACAAGTGTTTCCCCCCTTTTTTGCCCTTACTTTGATGCTGTTTTTCACTTGTCATTTCTTTATGATATTGCTCCGGATATTTTTATAAATTGAAAAACTTCAATGCTAATATAAAGCTTAGTGTCTTAAGAAATTATCAAAATAGAGACACCATTGGAAAATGGACTTTTGTGATTTACTCCCTCAAGAGTGAACTAGTTGCTTTTGTTACCTGTAGCATCACTGATTCTATACACTATCTTTTACTTTGGAATATTTTTCTTCTTTTCCATTTTACTTCACCAATGAGTTTGTTTATATAATACTCATAAAGTCTAAAGCCTATTTATCTCATAGTATCTTCTATGAACTCACACTACATAGAATATTATTGAAAAGTTCCCTAAATACTACTAAAGTAACATTTATTAGTATCTTTTCTGTGCCAGGCACTACTTTAATTGTTTTATAGATATTAACTCATTTAATCCTCACAAACATCCTATGTCATAGATACTATTATTCTTTCCATTTTACAAGTGGAAAACTGAAGTTCTGGGAGATCTGAGTAACTTTCCCATATCACACAGGTAGTCAGTGGCAGAGACAGTATAAAAACCAGAATGTCTGGCTCCACAGTTGAGATTTTTAACCAATTTAACACTAATTTGCTGCTTGGTGTAACAGATTAAACACACACACACACACACACACAGATTCTACTCTGTGCATTTTATTTTGAAGACAACAAAACTATATTAGGTACCTCATGTAGGGAAAGGGGAAAAGAACTGAAAATGTGATATACTAGCTTAATTATTTTTATCTTTTCCTTTTTTTGTAAAATAAAATTTGTGAATACTAAGTGAAAATAACATATTAGGGCTTTAAATTGAATAGAGATGCCCACAAATTGGGCAGAGGATCTGTGTCTCTGTTACTGGGTGAGTTGCTGTGTACAGTGCAGCAGATGTATGATGTTTATAAGCAGCACACTAGATGGCCAAAAGCAACATGAGTGGATCTATGAAATATTTTGATTATGGTGAAAAAGATTAGGAGTCCGAACGAGACATTTAATATAACCATTACATTAAACTTAAAGCATATGCATAAAATGCTAAATAAACATTTAATAAGAATACTTAGGAATAAAAATAAGCAATTAATCTATGAAAAGGCTGCTGTTTAGGAAAATGCAAATGGATTTGGGATAAACGCAGTACATAAGAAAATACATAAACCAGGAGAGGACCTTGCTTAGTTCAAAGATGTAATGTGCAATGAGTTGAGACATATTATTAACTCAACCCTCATTACCTGAAATAGAAAAAAATACAGAATGAAGGAAGGAAAGAACACAGGGAGGAAAGAAGGAAGGAGGAGGGGGAGAGAGAAAGATACAATGGACAAATCTTAATTTCTTGAAAAAACATATTTTTTTTCAAAATAATGAAGATAATTTGTTTAACAATTATATGTAGAAATTTTCATTCAAGTTTGACCAAATTCCCTGGATATCGTAGTTTAAATCCACTTTATATATTTATAAAACCCAAGTAATGAACTTTAGCTCTCCAACATAGAAATCAGAACTCAAAAACATCCAGATCCTTTTCCTGTTAGAACAAAGACATACACGGCTTGAGATTCATCAAACAGACTTGCCCGGGCAAGATACTGATTCAAATAGGCAACTTAAGAAATTAGGCTCTTCATGAAGTTTTCAGTTTTTTACCTTCTGCTGGTGAAGATGGCAGCAAAATATGAATATTTTGTTGGTGGCAATACTGAAGAGTTTTCAGCAGCCTCGAGTTTGAGATTCTGAAGTAGCAATGCTACTAGTGGCAGCAGCAATTGCAATAAAGTCAAGTGCTTGCTATTTATTGCTTGACAACTGGCTTCATCAGGCCAGATCTGTGGTACAGTACTGGGCATTTCTCCTGAAAACATAGCCTCTAATCTTTGAATTGATTCTTCTCAATGATTGTATAAGCCACTTAATATCCTTTATCAAAAGCCTCTTGTGTTTAAACTAGCCAGAGTAAATGTTGTTTGCAAATAAGAGAATAGACATTAAAACCAAAAAATGTTCCCAAAAGAGAAGTGCTGCAGGAAACAGTCTTTTGAAGGAATGGGAATTTGGACCAGTCATTTGACTGCCTGCATTTCAGTGCAGCAAGGACCTATGTAGTTTTAATCTGATGACACCTGGCAGATAGTGGCTTATGTCTCATCACCTCTGGTCATCTCAATAAAGTGATTCTTGATGGTAGTATTTTTGGTGACCAAATTCCATCTGTTTTGATACTATAAAAGCATGAGAAATACAAGAAATATAAAAGGACAGGCTGTGTCTAACTGCACAGCAGAATTTAAAGAAACAAAATAAGCTTTTTAAAGTTCAAATTCTCTGCTCAAGTCATATTGAGATAATCAGAGAGTCTTCATGTCAGAAGTATCTCATGTCCTCTGACAGTGGAAAGGATAACAGAACCGCACATCAAAAAGCAAGTCTCATCCCACAGAATTCCTAAACTGTGAAGATGATTGACTTTATTGCCTTGCCATATGAGAAAATGAGGCCATTGACTGAAAAACAAGTGAAATCCTGAGCACTGGAAAGCGAATATGTGGGAGAATTCAGGTGATTCAAAATACTCTCAACGTCAAAAACTTACCGAGTCTCTCTTGCTACCATTAAGTTGTTCCACAGCTGACTAAGGAAGCTGTTCCTTCATGTTTTCAATATCAAGTCCACATCTTATCTAAGATCATTAACTAAGAAAAGGAAGTAATTGTCTTCCTGCCCAAACCTATTACTTCATCTGAACTCAAGATCCCAACATCCTCTTGGGAGCCAATTATCTAGTCAACCCTGGGGACAAGAAGCTTCCTGAATATGAGTCTCACAAGATTCTATAACTTAAACTGAAGCACAGGGAGCATGTGTGAAAATAGGTTTTATGTGTTCCTTATGGAGGAGCGAGAAACAGTTTAATTTAAGCTGGTACGAATGCATGATTAGAGATTCTGGATTCAGTGTGCTTCTCCAAGTAGCTAGCACAAGTGCTAAGTGCTTCTTCAACCTATTTACCAAAATCTGGACTAAAAGGTGGACAAAGTATAAAGTTCAGATATTAGGAATTCCTTGTTTTAATGTAGAAGAAGAAACTGGGACCTACTGAAATGGGAATGTTAAAGTGGATTTATTTGCCAAGACTTATGAAACTATGCAATAATTGCATCTTCACAAAGGACCCAGAAGACACTTTATTTACAATAATGATGAGAAATAAATTGATGAGGACAGTGCCATCCTTATAAACAAAATCTCTATAATTTCTGTTCTCCAGACTTGAGAATACAGAGATTAGACCTACAGTGAAATGATTTCTTGATTTCTTTAGGGTTTAGGTGAGGCAAAGGCCAAGTAGTGGCACTTTACCACTAGAAGGAAAGTGAGCACAGACTTCATAATGGGTAGCAAATGTGACTGGAAAAAGTCAAGTACAACAGCATTTAGCGACTGAAGTAATGGGCCTTTTGATCTGTATCACCAATGATAGCAAAGTCTAAGAAATCCAAATCAAAATTTAGTGACCCAGTTAGTCACGGTCGCTTACCAATTCCCAGACCTAAGGGAGCTTACTTACCCCAGCCCCTTAAATGAAGAGGAAGGTGACTGTCCTTAAGAAGGACTGTGTAAAGCAGCATATGTCAATTCTATCCATCTTCCCTTTTAGCCATTCTGAGAGATGTTTCTGGCCATTTCTAAATAAGCAGGAGGGGAGTGTCACTGCCCAGATTATAAAATTTAGATTTCTAGATCTAAATTTAGATCTAGAAACTAGGATATAGAACACAGACCTCTCTGATTATTAAAATAACTGCCTCTGAGCCAACACTAATCCCCGTGGGTCCAGAATACCACTAAGAAACACTGATCTGAGGGGAGGCTATCGGGGTAATGTGATGACTGAGATTTTGTCCTGACCCCATATTACAATTGGTGCAGTGATGCCTCCATTCAATCCTTTGATTATTTCACCAGGTCATTGGTATATATTTGGAAGTTTTACTCTTCAACTGAAAGAAATCTCTGTCTCTGAAACCCATGTGGTAAGAAGCTGTAAAACTGTAGTAACGACCAAACTAAAGCATCTCCAGCCTACCAAAAGAGCAAGCACACATCTTTAGTGGATCCATAGAGAAATGCAGCAATTAGTGACATGATAAGAAAATGGAAGAGTCAAGAGTGGGGATTCCAAACACGCAGATTTAAATTTCCTGTTCAGTCTATATAAAAGACAAACTAATCTTGTCAAATAACAATACATTTAATCAAGTGGTGATTGCAAATACAACCTATAGGTTCTCTCCACTGAAGAAAATGAACAAGGACCCTCAGAATTATCACAGTAATAATGAATGGTCTAGCAAGCGACAATGAATTTTTTTTTTTTTTACATCTTGATAAACAGAGACCAACAGAAAATATCTGTTGCCCCCTTCTCAGGGACAACTGTATAATTTTACTTTACTGTTTCAGCATTCTCCTTAATTTCCAACTCTACAGTGTAATTTGGTCTCAGGAACCCTGGTCATCTCGACATCCTATGAGACATCATGCTGGACAACTACATGAATGACACCAAACTGAAAGTACTCCATTAAATGGAATTATCACATCCCCCAGAGACCTTTGCAAGATCCAAGAAATAAAACCCTTCAAAATATAGGAACCACATTTCTTAGTGATATTTCTAATAGCCTGGGACAGATTGGGACATCCCCTCCAAAACATTTGTTGTACTTTGCAACTCATATCATGTGAATCTAGCAATTAATGAAAAAGAATATGAAAATGAATATATGTATATATATGCATGACTGGAATATTATGCTGTACACCAGAAATTGACACATAATAACTAACTATACTTCTATTAAAAAGAAAAAAAAAACTTGGTCTATTTCAGCTCAGAATTAGGATTCTGTATCTTTGCATATTGAAGTACTAATACTTTTGTTTCTTCAGTTAGAATAAGCTAAATCTTTCTTAAGATAAGTTGTACATTTATACATATTAAAAGAGCTTTAAGATGTAACTCTGGATAAAGTATGTCTAGTGCAAAATTATTTTAAAATAAAAACTTTAAAAATCTCTTTATAGAAGAATATGATAAATGCACACTCATTTGTGAGCAAATAATGAAACATTTAAAGTAACTGCTTTCAATGGGATTTTTAATTTTCACACTATGTCGATATATCACTCTTCATCTACCTATCTATCCATCTATCTAGCAGGTACATATTTTAGATGCCCTAAAATAATAAAACAGAAGAACAATAGGAGTGAACAATAGAAGTGTTGTCATGTAAATAATCTAAATAATTCTTTTGTCATGTAAATAATCTAAATACTTCTTTGCAAAATAATTAGGTCAATTTTTTTTTAAAGAATGAATTGCATAAGAAAGACAAACTCACTAGAAAACTGGAGAAACTCAATGAATTTTATGCCTTTTCTAAGTTTGAGTTTGATAAAGGATGGTTTATATATCCATCATTTTATCCAATTTGCAATTTGACTATTTGTTGAGTTCCTTACATAATTAACGTATTCACATTTTATTTTCCTGTCGGTTTCCCCTTCTCACACACAGCATTCCTTTATCTTTTTGTAGGTAATTTCGTTTCTTGATCCTCCCCTTCATATGTGTTTGTTTGCTGACCACATCATGATAATTTCCACAACAATTTTCCCGTTCTTTCCTGTCAACCTCAGTACAATTTGCTGCACTTTAGAAGGACCATAAATTCCAACTAATTGTAGTATTTAGCTTTTCCTAAGACTTCACGTTTTACTAGACTATTAAATTATATGCAAAAAAGTATCATTTGAATTCAGACAACTTCTCACAAAAGCAAAATGCTAGACTCCATAATGATACAGTGGTTGGAAAACGTCTTAAATGCTGTATAGACATCCATAAATAAATCATTTAATCACTATCCTCGGCATGAAATCATCATTTTCTTTTAGAGACTGAGATCAGCCAGGGTTACCTAATCAATCTCAGTTTCTAGCTTAATACAAGATTCTCATCTTGAAAAAATTACTATTTTCTTCTTGTACTTTCTGGCTATAATTTTGAATCTGGACAGTTCATACATCACATTGATTTCACAAACATCAATCAATCAGAAAATGACAGAAAAAATATAAATTTGAAACAAATCAATTAAGAAAAATGCATTTCTCAAAAAAACACTCCTTAGAGGAGATGGAAATGGAAGTGAAAATGTACTGAAAGAAGTTTTATATAAAATCCAGTACAGATAACTTTCTTCAGTTTAATGCTGAAAAAATATTCAAACATTAAAACCAACTATTACACTTTCTACAATGTTGGTACTTGATAAATGTCCAGCACAGTGGAATTAAATATAAGATTTTTTAGGAGCTACTTAAAATGAACAGTTTGTGGAAACTGAGATTTGGTTAGTCTGGAATGTAAGATACTGATATTTTTATTTTTTAATTTTTATTTTTTTGGTAGATTTGCAAGAATTTTACAGTATGTGTATTCTGAGAAAGTAGGGAAAAAAGCTGCAACTAAAAGTCAACAAAATGTCTGCTCTGAATACAAATGTTTGCTTTACATGATAGACGTGCCTTGAACAGCTGGATGAAAATTATTCTTTCTTGGTATTTAAAGTATTTATAATTCAAAAAACACGCTTTGCATCCTAACAGGTCAGCAAGTCAAAGATAACTACAGCAAATACTTATTAATCTCATTATTTTAAATATAAACAGTCATTTCCTACATCTAGTTCATGAGAGAAATATCTTTCAAAGAAGTTAAGGTTATGCAAGCTAAACAATATTATCCCAAAGGAATACAACTCTTAATGCCTGCTCAATATGCTTTCAGTATGTTGATGGAAGATTCACATGCAGAAGCAAGTAAGCTTGAAAAATGTTGCATATGAAACCTGAAATTGTATGTTTAATGCTGATACTTTTCTGATGTGGGAAGATAGTTCACATTCACAGAATGCTTGTGGCATCTAGAAACTGTGATGGAAAAATGATATACACTAGTATTGCCAGCAGCTGAGTCTATAACTGAAGGAAAACTTATTTTTCACTATTTTTGTCTAGTTCTTAAGCACTTTTATTAGTTTGACCTTAGGTTAGGGAGTAAACAGAGAAAAATATACAGGACTCACTGAGGAAAGTGATAGATGTGTGTACAGTGTTTTTCTCATAGAATAAAAACAGTGCTGTGAACACATACTCAACATGGATGAGAACATCTAGAGTGCGTAGAATGACTCAGTGAATTACTCAAATATCTTTATATCATCTGGGCTATTTCTGAATGTTTCCCTCAGGTATAGCAATCAAAAATAACTATGAACTCAATGGCATGTGTTTTTCTTCTTTTCAAAAGATAATCACTTCATTTACCTGACACACCCAATAATTCACATTATTTCAGTGAAGACTTGATTACAACAGCATACTCTTGTCAACCAGATCATCTACCACCTACAAACTTAGACTAACATTATATGAATTAAGTCTAATTTGATTTGGTCAAACACATCCTATTCCACTGTGAGCTCTACTGGCAAGGATGTCCTCACTGACCAAAGTCCATCTGAGGCACTGTTAAGGTAACAAGCTTATGCCCCTGCACTGAGAGCTGTGGACAAGAAATAGAGGGTAAATTACATTTAATTCAGCCATAGTTTACCTTTGGCTTTTATTTTAGCAGAAGAGAAGCCCTCTATATTGATTTACTTAAAATGGAGTATTTGAGGGGAACCTTTAGGGGAATTAGCAGTTCAAGCAGAAATGTTTTCTTTGCTCCCTAATAATTACTCCCGAGTATTTCCAAGATCTGCCTATGGAGTAGAGATGTACTTTCACATCTATGGTAGTTGCACAATAGTTCATAGTTATTTTAATTTTGCTAAACAGATTTATCAAAGAAAAATTACTTCATGCATTTTTATAACAAGAGTGACAGAAATAATAAGAAAACCCTATTGCAATCTGCAAAAGAAATTCAGCTGTGGTGCCAAACAAACAAGCAAATAAAACCTGCTTGATTACAGCCAAATTAATGAATAAAACAAAAAAACTTAAAGTAAACAAAGCACCAAAAATGTAGATTTGAGCTACAATAATTGCCTTGTGTGAAATTTTGGGATAAAAAATAATTGCTAGCCAATGGATTTGAGCCAAAGATGTATTTTCTAATGAAAAAATTCAATTAAAATCTCTCTCTTTTTTTCTGTCCATGGCTGTCTCTGCTAAGAAAGCTTTAGCTTTTATTTGTTTAAAACTGAAAAAAAAAAAAAGCATTTCAAGATGTTTCGAATTTAAATCCTAACCCTCTGGATAACGGGAGTTCTCTAACAGGTCTCAGGCAACTTGGCCCTCAGCTGTGGAGATACAGCCTAAGGTACATGATTTGGTTGGACATCACACTTACCTGCTTGATTTGTGGTTACATTTACAGACACATACTGCCGGGCTCCAGGGCTCAAGTCGGACACTCCATTCACTGCCTCAATCTCAAAGGTATAGTTTGTGTGAGCGAGCAGATCCACCATCATGACAGAGGTGTTTTTCAGGCCGGTTTGCTGGGGGAGGTACCTGACATGACCGCCACACTCGTCACACACACCTGCATGGGAGTTGCACTTCTTGCATGCAATATAATATGACACATCTTTCCTTCCACCAGTGTCAGCAGGAGGAATCCATTCCAGAAAGACACTAGTTTCATTAACATTTGAGATGGCATTCCGAGGAGCTGAGGGGGGTCCTGGTTTGCAAAGTAAAGTGAAAAAAACAAATTTTGAGATGATAAAATTAGGCATTTGTTTACTACACAAATCTCTGGTCTGAGGGAAAAAACAGATTTGCAATCAATCTTTTAAGCAGGGAGAATGCAAGAGTCATCAATTCGTAATAATCTTTGAAAAATCTTGTTATAGTTTTGTAGGGACAATAGTGGGGTTTATATCCTATAGAAATGACTTATCTTGGCAATCTTATGAGTTAAATTAAAGAAGATGTTTTGTTTAGTGTATATGTAAAGAAATATGGAGTAAAAACAAAAAGTAATGTGAGATAAAATTATGTATTCAAATAGTGGCAAGTTCTTCAGCAAGTCCAAGGAAAAATTTTCCTTGGGGACTGAACTGATTACTTCCCTCACAGATACTTGTCCCTGAAACCTAGGAAGTAAATCTGAAGTATTTACTAAGCAAGGAGCACAGGTAGAAATAGGAATTTTCACTGTGGCTCTTGACTACAAATTCTGCAGGAAGTTAAAAAAAATAGCCTTAGTTTATTCAAAATACATTGCATATCTACTGATCAATCATTAACAAAATTTAGAACCTTCCTCATATACCAAGATAGAACTAGAATTTAAGTAGTTGATCAACACTACAATCTGCAATAAAATTTTGCTTACATTGATATCGTTTTAATATTACGGTTCTGCAAAATTGTGAATTTTACTTAACTGGAAATGTAAAACTGATTTTAAAAATAACTCTCAAAAATACAATGAAAGGAAGAATGAACATGCTCAGACCTTGAAAAGATCAGCAGGATAAATTTATATGTAAATAAGAAATAATATCCATGTGCACATTGCTTTATTTCTGAAACCAATACTTAGCAGACTAAAGAGAACTAACATCGGTTACAAATCAATTGTAGCAAATGTGTAACTCTGGTGGGGGATGTGGATAATGGGGAGGCTATACATGTGTGCCGGCAGGGGACGTATGGGAAATCTCTCTACTTTCCTCTCAGTTTTTTTATGAGCTTAAAACAGCTCTAAAAAAATAAAGTCTAAAATAATTGCATAATGTCTGGCTCTGTAGTAGATTTTCAGATATTTAGAGTTATAACCTCAGTCAGCTGTTAATATTATATGATCTGATGTACTCAAAGAGAAAATACACCTAAATTTGTTTCAAACTTAGTAAAGATTTCCCAACAGGGAATAAAATCGACTGTGATGGTAGCTGAATGGTTCATAAGCATAAATTAAGCTACTTAGGATGACATATCTTAGTTATCTTAATATACGCTGTCTGCTCTAGATACAGAAATTAGTATAAATTTCTACCTAACATTTATTAAGCCATGACTGCTGAGGACTAACTGTAAATGTAAAAAGAAAGCTACCTCGTATTTGTAAAATTTCACTTAAAGAACTCCATTAACCTAAGAGTTGCCATTTTTGACAAAACAGTCCCCACCTTGGCTATATTTGTGGTTGAGTCCTGTAAATTTCCCATACAACCTCACACACTTCAATATAAAACAGTCACTTTTAAGTGAAACAAATATTTAAGATGGAAATACAAGTATCATTTTTTATTATTACATTTAGCTTATTTAACAGTGGAACGTTACAGAAAAAATGCAATTTGAGATTAAAATGTTATAGGTCTATTTCTGTAAAAAGGTAAAATCTACTTGAAATATGTCTATTTCAGAAAGATATCAAACTTCTTGACTTTTTTCCCTGCCAATGGAAATATAACCACAGTTAACACCTTTCCTCTATCTAAATCTGTAATCCTGCATCAGAGTCTGCCCCTTCCTTTTCTTCAGACTCTGCTACTAACAACCCCTCAGCATGTGGGTGGGGACACATATGCCTCTCAAACTCAAAGTGAAACTCACATTCAAGGGAAGCTCCAAGACATAACCAGTAGAGGCTCAGACTGACATATACCTAAAAATAATGTAATGAAATTCCACTGTCCTATTAATAGATGCGATGTATGAACCAAAGCTGGGCTGTGAGGAATACCCTTAATGTAAGCAGATTTATTAGAATCTTAATTTTGTTTGATTTTCTTTCCCTAGAAGTTTACAACATTTTGTTTTCCAGAGTACTAGAAAAAATATTAGAAGGAGTTGAAATCATAAATTTAATTCCAGAGAGCCAAAGAGACATCAATCAAGCCATCTCCTCTGTTCAAGGGGCTCATCATATGCAGTACTTGTGGTACAATGAATGCAACTAGAAACAGAACACACACACTCACAGATTATATATTAGAAAGACCTCCTACAGGAGTCCCAATAGTTGTTTTTGAGAAATGCATACAAATTAGTGTTCTTTTGAGACACAGTATTGGAAATTCACACACCTGGAGACAGAGGAAAACATGAAGCCTCAGGTCCTAACAGAGAGCTAAGCAGTCCCTGCCACCAGACCACGGGCTCTCCCCCATTCCCAAACCTTGTAAATTTACAGAGAGGGAGGCTCACATTTATGCTGAGAAAGAGAAAGATCATGGCTGGACCACTTAAAATAAAATACTTAAAAACTTAACGAAATGCCAGTAATTCAAAACATGGTTTTCTCTTCCTAAATTACCACTCTATGGTCTAGCTAACTTTTCACCCCCACTATCTGGGCTTTCTTTGGCTCTGAATAATTGAAGCAATCTCCGCTGCAACCAAGATGCATTACATTCAATCAGAGTTTATACCTCCATTCAAATGTATTCTTTCAAAAAATGTATATAATAATGCTGCTTATTCATTTGAAGATGAATTGTTTGTAATTAGTGATCATCTAACCCATAAAATTATCAGAATGTGATAAAAGAATGATAGTTAGAAATGTAAACTCAGTATCAATGATTTGAGAAATAATGAAAATATGTTTCACTGAAACTATGAAATTCAGACACTGAAATTCAGATGAAATTTCAGTTTGTGATTAATTGATTAAAGAAGTTGTATGTCTTTATACATAATACTAGTGAATATTAAATTTCAAAAATTTTTGTTCATCTTTGAAAGCAACTACAACTTACTGGGATCTAAAATAGTAGAACATGGGATATCATGGAAATTTAATGTTATGGGGAAAGGGGATTCACTGTTCTTCCCTTTCATTTTCTGTTTTTGTTTGATCTGTTATGGAGACTATGATTGTGGAGAAAATAAAGAAATATTGTCATTAAGAAAACTAACATATAGATTTGTTTACTTCCCCAAAATAATCTGGAACATAAGAAAAACAAAGCACCAAAACATTGATAGATATGGATGCATCCACTACAAATGTTGGAATTAAATGTTTAATATTCATCTCTTCTAATTTTAAGATTACCTGATCTTATAATTAATAATAGTTAAAAGCACTCACTATTCATAAACACAACAAATACTTGAAAATTCTAGCTGACACCTGGTTTTGTATTTGACTCGTCTGATTTGCTAACCCCCAGTTCTCCATGTTCTTGTAGTGTTTCCTGTCTTCTTTTAAAAATGACCTTCTCATTGGCCTCTGAAGCTTAGTGGGGCAGGTTAGAACAAGGAGGTGGAAGTGCTATTTACTGCATATTTTTGTGATTAGAAAGCTGGCTTGGAAGAAGAAGAAGAGGAAGAAAAATAAAATAGGTTTACCAGGAACAAGGAAATGAATTTATCAAAGTCATGTGTAGCTATCATGAACACTAAAACAAATCATAAAACAAAAGGAAAAATGCTGTATTTGTGGCTCAGATGTTGAATTTGAAATTAGGGGAAAGGGATGCTTCTAATCGTAAGTGATAAAAGAGACTCAAATTTCTCAATGCTCATTCAAGAAGACTGAAATCTGGTGACATACTCTATTGGTAGATTAACCATTATGCCTGTTGCGGGGAAATGGGAATGGAATGTTAACAGGCTCCATCATGCTCTTTCTTCAAACTGGTGAAAGTCAGCATCACCAAATATCCGTGGGTTTCCTTACTTGTGCATGCCATTGTGGGTGGATCAGACTCCCTCCTGAAATAATCCTTTTCACAGACACAAGAGGTTGAAGCTTCCTCATGGGTGTAACTGTGAGGTGGACATTTGCTGCAGCTCTGGTTGTGAGGTGAGGCTTTGAAGAACCCAGGTCTGCACACTGTCAAAAGAAATAAGAGACTAAGCTTTTCCCCAGAACAGATGCAGTGTTTGCTTTGTGAATAATGTCATTATTTTGACTAGCATACATAGATTACATATAACACCATCTTTTCATAAGTTCAAAATTTTTTCATAGGCTTCTGAATCATAAATAACAAGCTATTCATTCAGATAATCAAATATTTATTTTAAGTATTTAAATGAAACATGTTGGGAATATATATATTTTTAATGATTTTTATGCCATAGGAGCTTCTATCAAATTATATTCTAAATAAATACTGAATATGTATTTAACACTGAAGTAGTGCTTTGAGTATAATTTTCATTTTCGCTTTTATTAATACAGCTTATGTTGAAGAAATGCAAAATTTTCCACTATGCTCAGAGAATGGCAGGGTACACAGTTGGGGCTAAAATTCTGTGGTTTAATTAATAAACTAATTAATAGGTGCCAATAGCTTCACAAATTCTGTTACAATGAAGAGAATTCATGATTGAGCTGGTATATCAATCACATTATATTGATTTCAGGAGTCGTCAGAGTTTAGGCATTTATTTATATTTTGCTCCATTTTAGAACTTTCCTTTTGAGGTTCTCACTGATTCAACATCTGTCTATTCTAGTATCAGCCAGGTTTGCACTATAAAAACAATAGTGCTCTACAAAGGGTAAAAAGTGTGCCTTATTCAATTCTGCACTGACAATGCTTATCACGGTGTTTGACCACAGAAAGTGTTCATATGGTGTTCTGCAGCTCATGCTTGAGTGGCATGGCATGAAGAATGTAACTGAACTGTTCAGACTCACTTGAAGAAAAGGTTCTTTGATATCTTTGTTAAGTTGATGGTAAGGTAAGTAAACGCTAACAAAGTAAATCTTTTTCTTCTGTAGATTCTCTGGACTCTTGTATTTTACTTTCTTCTTGATTGATAATAAAGTCAACCCTCAATATTCCAATTGCCTCCTATGGGCCGATTGAAGACCACTGAACTGATGATTTGATGACTTTTTAGAGCTTAGCTAAAATAAAGCAAATCAACCACCTATATTTTTTCCTTTTTTAAAAATTCACTATATAGATTTAAAAGCATTTATTTAAGCATCAATGAACATTTGCTAAAGCTTAAAGATAAACTTGTATTTCCATAGAATTTTTTGATAGACATAATGCAGTGGGGCTAATTTTCATGTGCTATAAATGATCTTGGGTTTTAGTAACCCATGCTAAGGCTTCCTGCCATCACCATGAATAATCAGGAATTGACAAAAATGAGAAGGTACTTTTTTCAGTAGATCTAATTATAGCGATAGTAAAGCCTTAATGCTCTTATAAATTCAGAGAGAATGTGAAGGTATTTGAAAGATAAGAAGAGCTTTTTTGATAGTATTAGGGACATTCTTGTAGTTAAATGATTAGGAGAAGATTTAAAATATTCTTTTTCTTATAATAGGATTGCTGTAGCAGCCAGTACCATTCTTAGCTAAGTTATCCAATTTTTCTTCTTTTATCCTTTTCAGTAAAACCATTCTCACTTTAAACACAATTTGCTTTCAAAGAAATGAACTGTCAATCCACACGTTCTGCATATTAGGAACTCATTTATCTTTCATGAAACAAAAGTCATTTCTTTTTAACGAGTGCCTTTTAGTTTAAAGACTTCATACGATAGTATATATAACACTGTTGATCAACTCCATGGGAACATTGGAAATAGGAAATAATAGAAATGTAAGTAAAAAGTAGATAAATGTATCTTTCTCTTCAGTTGCTTTCTGCAGGTGGTGGGCCATAAATTTTGCTTGGTACTGGGTTACAAAGGTGAAAAAGCCAGACACGGTCCAGCCTTTATGAGTCTTAAAGGTGCTGCACAAATAATTATAAATCTGATTATGCCAGGAAAGAGAAAGAGCATGGGAGTGAATACAGACACCAAATTTAGCCTGGCATGCCAAAGAAGACTTCCCTTAGGAAGCTGAGTCTCTGTTGAGGTGTCAAGATCAGGAAAATTATCCCATCTGAGGAGGAGTATTGCAGAGTCTTAGAGGGTGAAATCTTTTCAGAGAACCAAAAGAGGAGGAGAGCAAATCAGGAGATGGAGAAAACTAAAAAACGAAACAAAATAAAACCAATCAGGGAGAGTGTAGGAATAAAGAGACAGAGATGATGTGGGGGAAGATGATATCAAATCAGAAACACCTAACGTTTCTATTATTTGGCACTTTAAATTTATGGGTAAAAATAAGTCATTACAAAGTTTTAAGTAGGGAAATAATATGATCAAAGTGGTGTTTAAGAGATCATTTCACAGAAGCATGGGCAATGGACTGGAGAGGAACATGGATGGAGGCATTTGGCCCTTTTGTTTCTGTTGCACTGGTCTGGAAATGGGCAAGAGTGGTTCCAGCAGTGATAGATAAGAGTAGGTGAATTCAAGAGATAAGTGTGAAGTACAATCAGCAAGATTTCATGACACATTTAATAAATCAGACGCATGAGTGAGAAATCCTCAGAATGACTCTAAGGTGCCTGGCTTAAACTGCAATACTGGTGCCATTTTCTCAGATAGAGAACACTAGTTATGAAATGTGTTGGGGGAAGATAACGATTTCGTTTAAAGTATTATTTAATTTGAGGCGGCTAAAGAAATTCAAATAGAGGTATAGAAGGAAAACTGTAGGGTTAATGTTGTCCAAGAAAAATATCATAAAATCATAATCATCCACTGCCTTCAAACCACGGCCCTAAATCCAAGTGGGACATGCACTGCTGCTAGACAATCTTAGTATTATTTCCTTAGTTAATTCCAGTTCACAGCATCAAGGTGATTATTTTGTAGCATTTCCTATTTCTTCTAATTCCTTACAAGCTCTATTCCTTTGTGACTCTCCTGGTACATTTGTGTATGTGCTGAGAAAACAAGTCATCAGAAAGGAAATTTCTTATTTCCTTACCACCAAATCTCCAAGCCTATGTGCACTTGTACCTTTCTTCCTGTTAAAATGGAAACATATCTTTGCTCTTTATATAAAAAAAAAAATCTATTTGAATTAGGAATCCCATCTGTAACTCTGAGAGTCATCTTCCAAGTGTCTAAGATCCCTCTTACATGCTCAGGTTCTCTCTCTTTCTCTTCCTCCCTCATCTAGTCATTCACAGAAGTCTGATACAATTTTCCAGAACTTTTCAATGGAAATAACATGAAACAAACCAAAACAAACAACACAACTATCAATCTTGCTTGATTCCAATTCTCCCTATGGTTACCAGTTTTGTTTCCATGCAGAACAACAGTTTCTTAAATTATTTTCTTAAAATATTTTCTTAAAATATATTAAATGCATGTATCTTCAGTTCCTCATTTTAAATCACACGTTGACACGCTCCACCCCATTGCAACTGCTTTGGTTCAGAATGTAGTCGTCTTGTTAAAAAGCATTTAACAAGCATTTGACCATCTCTTCTTTCTGTAAACTCCAGTTAATTTTACTACAGAATGCCAGCATAGCCTATGAGTTTCCACATAATATTTAAGAAACCCTTTAAATATGGTCTCCTACCACACTCACTATCTCCATCCCTACTAATCTTGTAATTCCCAGCACTTGAGCAACTCCTTTGAATACTGCAGGAAAAGCATTCCAGGAAAAGACAAGAAGTGTAAATTAGGAAAAACAAAAAAGCTTATAATCAATGATAAGGGATTTGGATTTAATCTGAATGCATTTTGTGGGGGGAGAGGTAATCACGTTTTTATATATATATATATGTATATATATATATTTTAAATGGAGGTACTGAGGATTAAACCCATCAATGGATGTACTGGGGACATCGTGCATGCTAAGCACACAGTCTACCACTGAACTACACCCTCTGCCCAAATGCATTTAGAAGACACTGCATGTATTATTTTTTGAAGGCGCTCTTTCTGTTAAGCACTGTGGCAAGGAATATTTGTACTGTGGTGAGAAAGTAAAAATTCTACTCTATACCCTGAAGCCACAACATATTTGAGAAACAGAAAATAAATAATAGTAAAAAAAAAAAGGCAAAATTGACTTTTTACATTTTAATCAGGGCAATATTCAACAAATAATTATTTAGGTAAGCAGTAAAATTTCTGTAAATCCCAACTTGATAAGTTTGATTCAAAAATAAAGGAAGCTCTGGAGCAAAGTTGTTTCATATGACACTTGTACATTACCTAAATATTATTTGAAAATATTATGCAAATCCCTGTAAGCTGGACAAGGAATAGGAGACCAAACACTGCATCCTATGTTAACAGGTTTCAGGAGGCTATTTTAGCAGTCCTCTGGAGGGAAGGAAACTATTTTTAGTAATCCTATTCTGTTCATGCTTCAAGACTCATTTTATAAGCACTACCTTTTCCATGATGCTTGTGCTGAATTCCATGATTACATATTCTTCCTTTACACATCCTTTAGATCTTTGAACTATTTACTTAGCACCTCTTTTATGGAAGACAGAAAGTATTTTGTCATAGTTTCATGTGTATGAGTTCTCAACTACTCCCAGTTTGTATAAACATCTTGGACAATGGAAACTGCTCATTGATTTTCATTCTATGGAACATAGTTTTTTGTACTGAGTACATATTCATCAGTACTTATTGGTATGAATAATATATCTGTGTCTGTCTCAGGGTTTAAATGATATAACAGGAACTTAATAAAAGCTGGTTAACTGTAATTGTTTAAATATTAAGTTCTACAAGTGAAAAATAACCTTACATCTTCACACACTGCTTTACAAGTTTTGCACAAACTATCAACACTAGCTCTCATAATGATCGCTTTAAAAACAAGGATGTTATAGATGTCAATTAAAATACAGTTTTAAAAATCTAAACAGAAAAAAGCATGTCATCAATATTCAAATGAATAAAGGCTGTCATTTGTTAAAACTGCGAAAAGGTGCTGCCCACTCTGATTAGGATTTTTTAAAAAGTCCTCAAAGTTACGAAAAATGGTTAAGGTGACAAGTTAGAATTTTTTCAACTATTTATGGACAATTAAATTATTTTTAATGTTTCCAAAATATTTTAGCCTTAAAGGTCCATCACTCTTGGGATACCCAAGTGAATTCATTTTACAATTCAAAGTCAGTACTTCAGAAGCATGGTCACCAAGAAAAAAAATTTAGAAGTAATATAAAATATACTGTTTTTCATTCTTTACCTGTTTTATTTTTTACTGTTTATTTGTTACTATTTACCATTTACTTTTTAGTTGTTTACTGCTTTTTAATATATAATACCTAATTACCCCCACTAGAATTAAAATATACAGATCATTTAAAAACATATATAAAAGGAAATGGGAATAAAACTGCACACAGACTATTGTCAATAGAGTTCAAGACATAATTAACCTTCAAAAATGTTATTGGATTTATCTAATTATGCTTTATTAAGAATGACAGAAAATCACTATGAACAAGATTTTTACCATAGTTCTATCATATGTGAATTGTCAGAGGATATCAGCTGTGTTAAATTTGCTTTTTAAAGAGATTTTTCAAAATGAAGTGCCCACAAGACAGGCTAGTCGAAATTTAGAAGATGTGTTAATTGAGAAAAACTGCATAACACAACATGCAATCAGAAAATCACAACTCAAAAAATATGGAATAATATGTATACCAAAATTTAACAATAACAGCAGATTTCTCCTTATATTTAAAATATATGCTAAGTAGGAAAAATAGGCATTGTGTTAAAGCACTGATATATTAAAGTAGATTTTAAACTAGGTTAAGTTTTTAAAGCTTACAAACAGAAACAAGAGAAAGATTCTATTTTAGAATTTAGAATAAGCTAATTAGAATATAAGTTTACATAATTGAAAGCAATAAGGCTACTCTGAATATTAGAAAACAATATCAAAGAAGAACAAGAATACAATTGATAAATACATTAAATCTCTCTCCATGTCTCTATATAATTTAGGCTCAGCAAGTATTTATAGAAGCTCAAAGAATTATATAATGTTTATAAATAGAGAGTAAAATTAATTGCTACATATCCTTTATATATTCATTCACTCAATATCTGTGATGAACCAAACTTATGCGTCATGAACTGTACTGGACACTGGACATTAAAACATATTCATTGTCATTAAGCCATTAAATAACTCAGTCATGTGTGGCAATTGCTTGCATGTTGTCTGGCACATATTTAGACATTCATTAACTGTTTAATTTTGTTCAGTATTAACACAAACAATTTTAAAGACACTCAAAATGACGATTTAAAAATAGCATCCTGTGTGTGTGTGTGTGTGTGTGTGTGTGTAGAGACAAAAACTGTGGTCTTTCAGTAAAAGACATTATATATATATATATATATGTTATAAATTATAATTACAAATAAAATTATGAATTTTATACATTTATAAAATACATTTTATATTATAAATTATAAACAAACTATAGATGTATGACTTTAAAAATTGTTTAGAATTGTATTACTTTCACATTTTTTGTTTCTAAATCTGTCTTTTATAGAAGTGCTGTATTCTGTAGTGTCAATGATCAATTCTAATACTGAATTGAATTGAACTCCCTCTCATAGTCTAGGGTAAGACAGCTCCTGTAAGAGTTCATCAAACAGTAGAATATCCTTAAATTTATTAAAAAATATATTATGCACCAATATCACCTCCTACTTAAATTAGAACTTATATACTTCATAACTAATAGCTAGCAAAGTTAGAAGATACTTAAAATGTAAAATATACTGAAGAAAATATGTATAGGTAAAACCAGTTTACCAAATGAGCGAGGATGGAATGTCTTTCATGCTCAAGTAAAGCATGTTGATTGAATTATTACTTTGTTAACAATGGTATGTTTTCCCAAGATAAAACAGTTAAGCTAAACTAATTTCAATTTCACAAGTTTAAATACCAAGAGTTCTGCAGAGTACTCATGAAAAGACATTCTGCAGTGATATGATATGTTCCTCCACTTTGACAACACGGACATGCTTGAGATACAGTAACAAACACATAAAGCACTCTGTGGTTTGGAATGGACTGATACATGGCCTTTAAACTGTGTACAGCTGTAAATCACAATACTACCATTTTATATTTATCTAATTGAACCTCCATTAAAATAAAAACTACAAAATTTCAATAACTCTTCAAAGACTTCTATAATCAACCTATACAAGGATGAACATTTACTGAAAATAATAGAATTCATGGTCTCTCTCAAAGAAGAGGCTATAATTTTCCTTTAATTGTTGATTGACTGGATTCCTCTACAATAATAAATTGCTACAGATAATTTTAAAGTTGTATTTTAATTATTAATTTCCTGGATACTTTTTTATCCCTATAATTACAAAGATGCTGAGCAGTTTTCCTCCCCCAAACAAGTATCAGCATGCTTCAGTAATAATGTGTACAGGATGTGTATGAGAATGTGTGTGAGTGCACAAAACGCTTCAGATATTTGGTTACATACCTTCCACTTCACTAAAAAATTAATTAGGTAAAATTAATTTAAAATTTCAATTAAATATTCAAGAGTTTAAAAGAAGTATTTATGTTGTTATAATGCACAGACTTGAAAGGCATACTTTAAAAGGTTAGAAAAAGTTAATAGAAAATATGTTTGAATTACTCATCCTACCTTTTCTACTCTCAGACATTATCTTTACTTTTTCATAGACACACACAGCAGGTATCCATCTGAATAAGAATTAATCTTGACATCAGCAAATACTGTGTAGTTATGTTATGTCCCTTTTCTTATGAACAAGTGGTACTTTTGAACAGTCTTTCATAATTTAAATTCTTTTTAAGTAAGGAAGTATCAGCTATCAGATATGTTTGGTGAATCCATTTCTCAGTGAATATGGGCTACTTTCGAAAAACAAAATGGAAATTAAGTTTAATCAAATTAAATGACTTTTTAATTTTAAATGGTAAACCTTTATTTTATTATGCCTTCAACTGGTAAAAGCCCTAATTAGAGCCAAAAAATCCAGGGGATGGCTGAACTACAAAACATTGAGAAAACAGATTTTTACACATTCCTTTCAGAGTACCCAAAATTTAGCACTAAGCCCTGCAAGTATGTTCAACATATTTTCGTGGGTTAATTGGCTATCCAGAATGTATAATTCTTTTGTATCTTCACAAGCAAAATTAATGTCTATAATTATTTTATAAGCTTAGAGAAAAGTCAGAAACCTTTTTGAGAATGAATTTTAATGTGTATGAAAGGGGAATTCTATGGGTGAATGCTATTTCACTAAAGACGAAGACACAAAGTTTAGCATTTGTTTATTGATAATAAAACATACATTATCTTTCCTAAATTAAAAGGTATAAAAGAACCCCACTCTCTCACCATAGGCAAGGACAGCTGTTCTGTACAAATTAATTAAATCTGACAATATCGAGGCCTTTTCACTTCATTTCATATCGAAAATTAAACATTGATAAAATATCATGAAATAATCTTGTGTCAGCTTATAGTGTTTTTCTTCATTATTGAATGGTTTAATCCATGTGCTTTTCTGAACATTATTCGTGATAATATGAATGTGTATTGTCTTGCTAAGAGGGATGTACCATTTAAATATTAAGCTGGATGATGTCTTGTAATTGAAAGAAAAGTGTATATGGCTTATGTATTAGATTTGAAGTATCCATTATTATTAGAATCAGGTAATGAAAGCCAGTTTGTTTAACTCATGTCTGTATGGTCATAAAATAAGTCTAGTTATGAATCATGAAGTAAGTATGTTCCAGGTAATGCAATAAACCTTACATGAAGGGACAAAAGAATCCAACACAATATTTGTTATGCAAATGTAGGCAAGGTTAGGCTCAGGGTCTTGACCTAGACTGCTATGGTAAAAACAGTGCTTTGTTATGAACATTTCTCCTTGGACCACTCGGCATTACCTCTTACTTCACAAATTCAGAAGATGATACCACCTATGAAACAAAATTACATCTACTTTGATGTAATGAAAACATACAGATTAAGTATGTGCTGTTTTGGAATAAAGAATAAGCCATTATATGTAGTTTAAATGCATTAGTGATAATTTTCTCCTTAAAAATCAAACAATAACTACAACACAGGAAAACTTACTCCTCAGTCCAGAGAATTACTCCCTAGATTGATTATAATTTGAGTTTAACTAAAATGTTAACAATGCAGTTCTTTAAAAAGCATAGAAATAGAGAGATTAACTGTAATAAGCATTTAAAATCTATAATTTGCATTAAAACAAAAGAGATATTTAAAAATTGCCTTGATTATTTGTAAGAAAGTATACTTGAATATAGGTTATAGTTGGTTTATATGGATATAAATATAAATACAATGAAGGCAGTGTAGAGAACACATAAGACATGCAATTGTTCTAAACCAGTTTTCTCCAAATTGTACACTAAGAATTAAACTGAATCAAGCCATTTTGCAAATGTTCAATCCATATCTATGAAATGTTGTTGTTTTAAATTGAAAGTCTGCAAGTTAGCAAAAGCAAGTTGCTAGTGCAGTTAATTTGGCAAAAGCAGTCATCTATTTGCCCCTAATTTTCAGTGTGCAAGTGCCCTACTGGGCCTGAAATTAAACAATTTCAGATGTCAACATTAGGGGCAAAATTCTTTATTCACAGAATGGGAGATTCATCTCCAAAAAAACCTGGTAAAGACTGTCTTTTAATACTGTACCTTATTTCTAGAAATTTTGAGTCGGCAAAAAGCTCAAATATAGTTCATAGCATTATATAGTACATTATCTTTATTTGTCGAGGTTTAGCTCACATAATTTTTTCTTCTTAGTTTAATGTGATCAGTACTATGGAATTACTCAGTCATTCCCAGAGTTTATTTTTATGTCCTACCTATCGGGTGATCTCAATTTCAAAATCAGAATGGGGCTTGGCCTTTTTCAAAAGTCAGAGCAGGAAGAAAAAGGAAGCCAGAAAAACAACTCTATATGGCTGATCTCAGAGATGATTAGAAAGCAGGTTCTTTATTTTGTGAAATGGAAGATTAGACCTTAAAGTTATAATCTTAATCCAAATTAGATTATGTTTCAAAGTATATTCCTTTTCCACTGTCACTTTATGATTACCATTCTGCCATCATCTCACCAAAAATTCTCTTTTATAATTACATGACATAGAGATCACAATTACAGTAGCCATACTAAAAAACAAACTGACATATATTTAGCATGTCCACTAGTGCCAGTGAGTGACTGAAACTCTACACAGATCCAGAGCATTTAATTAGGACAATAATAATAATAAGTCAGTGCTATTAACAATTCCATTTTATAGGTACAAGGCTAAGCAATGTGCCTAAGTTTTTAAAACCAGCCAGTAAGTAAAGAAGCCGGCAGTTCAGCACAGGTGTGTCTGGTAAGCTTTCTCACCATTGCTCTGCTGAGAGAAGGCCTTGAGGCACTAGCTTTCTGGTTCCTGGATAATAGACATTCTCTGTTTAACCATCCTCAGCTTTGAGGATTGTGGAGAACATTTCAAGTGTATTCTATGCAATCTCAGGTAATGGAGACTGCTATTAGCAGAACCTTATTCACTACTTTTTTCTCCTTACTGTGTTCTCCACGGTGCCTGTTTTTAACTCTTTCAGTCTATGACCACATAATAGCTCCTCTTTGATTAGATAAGCATAGACTTATGATGTCACATAGACTTGAGTTCAAATCACAGCAATTTCACATTGTATCCATAAGACCCTTGAGTTGATACTTTACAACCCTGAGACTAAATTTCCTCATCTATAAAATAGTAGCTCCTTTATGGCTATTTGCAAGGGTTTAATTGGAATACGTAGATATAAATATAAATATCGATATGTATGGTGTATAACACACACACCCATCTATGTGTAGTGTGTGCTTGGCAGAGAACACACACTTAACAAATGACAGCTCTTTAAAACTAATATGATGAATACTGTAATTAATATGCCAATGGTCATCAAGGTTAGAGTTACCTCTGTCTATCCATTTCAATTCAGAATAGATTTATATCTCACAAGACTGTAGAATTGGAAATGACCTTACAAGTGACAGTCACATGCCAGACATAATCCATGCACATACTAGGTTTGTATAATCAGCAGTCATTCTTCTTACCTCTTTTTGTTTTTCCACTGAAGGATGAATGTCTTTCTTAATTTAGATTTTAGGTTAGTTTTAATGAAGCTTTGTCTTTTACTCTTACTCAAGTGTTAATATGAAGGAACCATATTCAGGACTTTTAACTATTTAACAAAGACAGAAAGATTAAATAACCTGCCTAAAATCACATAGAAATTTTGGACTCAAGTTTTGGCCCCTGATTCCAATGTTATACTTTTTCAAATATATTATTAAATTATTCTCAGAAGGATAAGAACTCACTTTTAAACAAAAATCAATCTCATAGAACCATATGCCACAGAAAGTGTTTTGTTGTGATGGTTGCTGTTAGACTTCACCTCTTTCACTTATGTTAGCTTGAATATCTCCCAATTATCTTGATTAATTTCACACACTCCATATTTAGGGCAAGTCTGAACTGAGATAAACAAATTCAAAATTTTCACTCCATTAGAACGCAAAACGTTAAGAGACTGTCAGTATTTATAAGGTTTATCCCTTTAGTACAATCAGGAATAAACTTTTATAAGGCTAAAATTTGGCCCATGATAATTTTTCCATCCTTAAATATATATAAAAAAATCTCAAAAGTTAGATAATCTTTGTATCTGTGAGATTCTAGACATGTAGGATATAATAATTTTCTTACAATTTTGTAGCATAACATCACAATTTAAGGGAAATTTCTTTAAGAAACTACAGTTTGAATAATATGAATGACTAATCTAAAAGTTACAGGTGATAAAGGCCTATGAAAGCATGTGGAGTATGTTATAGAACCTCACATTTTATGTTTCTTTTTTCTTTTCTAACATCATGAACCTACCAAATTGACATATTTTTCAGCATGAAATTTACAACACTGATATTGAAAGGAGAGCATTTGTTATGGATGATATGTTTGGGTCCCCTCAAAATTTCTATGCTTAAGTCCCAACTTTCAATGTGATAGTATGAGGGGGTGGGACCTATGGGAGGTAACTAAATGGGTAAGGTCATGAGGGTGGGGCCATCATGATGAGACTAGTGGCCTTATAAGAAAAGCCACAGTGGCTGGAGCAGAGTTAGTGAAAGTAAGTGCATTAGGGCATGTGATCAGATGGGTAGTGGGCAACAGATCACAGAGGGCTTTGAAAGCTGTTGCAAAAACTTTCACTTTTACTCAGAGAAATGACAATACAATTTTAATGGATCACTGTCGCTTCTGTCTTGAGAACTAACTAATGGATAAAGAGGGAAAACAAGGAGAACAGTTAAGAGATTAAATCATCCACCAGAAGGATGATGCTGGTTTGGTTCAGGGTGGTAGTAGTGGAAGTGGTGTGAAACCACTGGATGCTACATGTAACTGCAGGTAGATAAAACAGCATTTGCTGACTTATCTGATGTGGGATATCAGATGAAGACAGGAGTAAAGCATGATTTGAGGAACTAAAAGGGTGAAATTGTCCTTATCAGATATAGAGAAGTTTGCAGATGGTGCAGGTTTTCAGGGGAAGATGGAGAATTCAGTTTGGGACATATTACGTTTGAGAAGTATGAGACATTCAAGTGGAGATGTCAACCATACAGCTGGATAGATGAGTCCGGAGTTCGAGAGAGAAGTCTGGGCTGAAATTAAGGGTATTTAAGGCCATGGGACTTAAAATCTCCATGGGAAAGAGTGTGCATGGAGAAGAGAAGACTGTCCTCCACACTCAGCATCCAACACACAAGATTCCAGACATCTTTGTCGACTGACTTTGGCTGGGTTCTTAGGGTACCAAGATACTACCAAGAGACTCAAAGCATAACTTTCAGTTATTTATTTACTAATTATTGTGTCTTCAAAGTTCTGGGCAATTTAAGATACACTTTAATTAAATTTCATCAGTTAAAACTCTCAAGAAACCCATGAGGTTAAATAATATCATCTTCATTTTATACTTAAGTAAACTGTACTCCTGAAATATACCCAAGAACAAAGCTGAGATTCACACCCAGTTCTGCTCACTGACAAGTCTGTCTCCCAGCCTCCTATTATCTTTATCCTTGAAGGGATTCTGCCTCTTTATTCCTGAAAGGATTCTGGGTCTGCCAGCCTTCTTTCCCAAGAAGAAATTTGGCTCCACTCTCTCTCCAACCTTCCTTTTGGTTTCTCAAGGAAAACCCATACTGGGCTGAACTAAGTGCCACCTGGCTTTGTACCATCCCACTTTTTAATCAAAGATGGACAAAACTAAATAATAAATTGTCCATGGGAACATTTTCACTTTTTCCTCTGGGTGTGGAGAAATGGGAACCCTCCTACACTGTTGGTGGGAATGCAGTTTGGTGCAGCCATTATGGAAAACTGTATGAAGATTCTTCAAATAATGAAAGACAGAATCATTATATGATCCAGCAATCTCACTCCTGGGCATATATACAGAGGGAACTCAAATTTGAAAACACACAGGCATCCCAATGTTCATAGCAGCCCTATATACAATAATCAAGCCATGGAACCAACTTAAATGTCCATCGACAGATGACTGGATAAAGAACCTCTGGCATATTTCTACAATGGAATACTACTCAACCATAAAAAGAATAGAATAATGCCATTTGCAGCAACATGGATGATCTGGAGATTGTCATTCTAAGTGAATTAAGTCAGAAAGGGAAAGAAAAATACCATAAGATATCACTCATGTGGAATTAAAAAAAGAAGAAGAAAAAAGAAGACACTAATGAACTTATCTACAAAACAGAAACAGACTCACAGACATAGTAAACAAACTTACCATAACTGGGGGAAAGGAGGCGGGAAGCGATAAATTGGGCATTTGAGATTTGCAAATACTAACTACTATATATAAAACAGATAAAAAACAAATTTCTTCTGTATAGCACAGGGGACTATATTCAATATCTTGTAATGTATAATGAAAAAGAATATGAAAACAAATATATGTATTTATATGTATGACTGAAACATTATGCTGTACACCAGAAATTGACATATTATAACTGACCATACTTCCATTAAAATGAATAAATAAATCATTTTTTTCCTCTGTAAAATTCCTTCCAGCTCACGATGGCATTTTCATCAAAAATGACGGTAAAAATCAACAGGAGCAAAATTAAAAATCATCTTTGGGAAAGTAGTCATTATGTCCCTATACTTGAAGCTTCTTATTAAAAATACACCAAATCCATCATTAACAGTAGTTGCTATTAAGACTACTTACCATATCAGTAAGCATGGTATTGCCAGTGATAGGTGAACATACAGAGAAAATAAGTATAAGAAACAAATATGTCATGAACTATATCAATTTCAATAAACATTTTAAAAGACATCTTAAATATAAAGGCTATAGTTTTTTTATATAGATTTTATAATGAATCATTTAAACATCAACAGATACATCATAAACATGAGACATAAATGAATACACCTAACTTTTTCAGTATGTATCCTGTATGCAAAACTTCAAAATTAATCTACTGGTGAAATCTGGGGGGGAAAAAAATCTGACTTCTGAAAAGCCGGATGTGTGATGGTCTATTAGAACTAAGTCTTGAGTCCTGTGAGCAAGACTGCCATGCAGATTTGGCACTAAGCCTGCAGAGAAAGAGGGATTCTTAAATTATGATGAGGTTGAAACAATGGCAGTCATTTGTGGTGAGGAAATACGACGTTTGGGAGAGCTTATTCTGATGATTTATGTCATATGTGTTTGCCCTACCCACATTTTAGGGCTCTAGTCTAAAGCAATAAGAAGTTACAAATGCTGTTCTTAAGAAGCAACTAAATATTCTTGATAGGCTTTCATTTCTGTAAGCCCACAAACGGAAGGGAAATCTCTTTCTTTATAAACTATTCCCCAGACATATTAAGTATATAAATTGAAGTTGAAATGGAATCATTCCTAGTTCTGATAAATCATATTTTTAGTGGAGTCCTTTACATGAAGATTTTGAAGCATTTTTGAATCTTTCACATATCTTGCGTTTGTTTTCTTTAAGGTAACTGAAACTCTGCCTAGAAGCAAGCATCAACTGAATCAACTGTTACACCGTTTAAAATTTTTGGAAAGGAATCTCAATAATTAATCGTAGTCTCGTCTTTCAAATCATTTTGACATGTATTATAATTCTGTCATGAGAATCAAAAACTCAGTGGGAAATCACTTTTTTAATCTTATCAATATAATAAAAGTCAATCCTTTTATTGAGTGCCTACTACATGCCAGGTCCTGTCCTAAGTGTTTTACATATATTATCACACCTTACCTACATTTTATCCCTTACCTCATGAATTATCTTCTCTGTGTAAGTCTCTTCATCCCCTCTTTTATTGATCTCAAAACTTCGGTATCACCTGAAAACTTACTATTGTGATTCTTAGCCTACCTCAAGTTACCAGTAAAATCTCCAGCATCCTCAATCTTTTTTCATATTTCCCTTACCTTTTAGCTCTAGCAGACACACAGTTCTCTCCTGCAGATACTATCTGCCCAGGGGTCATGGTTATCTCCCAGGCCCTGCTACCAGTGAGCTTCTAAATGGGCTATGTGCCCCTCATGCTCTTCACTACGCTTTCCAGACCATTCTCCCTATGCTAGATTTTATTTTGCACAGTGGCTGCTGCAAGATCTCCAGTGATATCTTTTAAAATTTATTTTTGGTGAGAACGTTTAAGTTCTACTCTCTTAGCAAATTTCAATCACACAGTATCATGTTATCCACTAGAGTCAGCACATTATCTTTGAGAGTAAAAGCAAAAGATGAAACCTGAAATTCTAAGCTTTTGTTTCATATCCTACGGCCCACTATGTTTTCTTCCAACATTTATATTTACCTTTTTTTTAAGTGGCTAAGTTTCTACCATAATTAAAGAAAGCTGAGCTTGTGAAGTAAACTTTATGGAAATGCCAAACCTAAACTATTCTGGTCCTAATCATCTGAGAGTCACTGTTGCTTAGGTCTGCCCAAAAGGGAAGCATAAGTAAACATTTTCCTTCCGCTTCTTTATGTAACCTGGCTACCATTCCCACCCTGACGAATCCATTTCCCACTGCCTGTCGTCAGTATGTTATAAAGGACTAGCCTGCAGCAAGTTCAGGGGCAGCTCTTACCCCACTGTCTGTGCTTCTCAGATTTAGAGCTGCCAGAGCTCGATTTGTGAAGTTCTGATTCTGAAAACCATCATGTAACTTAACTTTTCCCTTCATTTTAAATTTCACAGTCCATCTGAAAATTCTTTGAACAAGTAGCTGTAACTCTCACATCACCCATCTTTGGAAATCAAACCAGCAGAGAAAGGCCAAAGATCTCACTAAATGATTTCCATTTGCTAGGGGTGCTGAAACTTCTGGGGTCTGTCCCGGCACTGTCGTTAATGTGTTCTCTATCTTCCAAGGAGCTCTGGTTCTTCTGTGTCCCCATCCTTGGAGAGTACTGCAGCATAGGGATTTTCTGCTTCGTCCCTGGTCTGCTGGGTTCTTCTAAGTAACTGATGATCATAGATGAACTAGATAAATATACAAATTTTCCATAACTGCACTTAACTTACTCAAAGTCAACACCCTCTTGTGCTTTCCTCATCATTTTCATCTATCTTTCATACCAGTAAGTGAAAGTATTTCTCTATCTTTAAATACAATTAAAAGAACAATCATGACCCTTCTCCATATCTACTTTGCCTTCAAAATTAGTTTCCAGAGTATTAAGACTTGCAAGCTGATTTTTAAATAACATACGATCTGAGCTCTATGGTTAGTAGAGAACAGATTTAAAGTGTCATCCAGTTTATACAATATGTACATTACAGAAACCTCTCAGCTTCCTTAATGTAAATGTATGAATGACATAAGAATTTGAGGTGTTGTAATGGAACCAGCAGAGGCCCTATTTAGCTCACTATTTCCTTATAACTGTTCATATCACACCACTGTCTTCTACCATCAATTTTTTTTGGTGGGGATGGTGGTAATTAGATTTATTTATTTATTTAAATGGAGGTACTGGGGTTTGAACCCAAGACCTCGTGCATGCTAAGCACAAACTCTACTACTAAGCTACACCCTCCCTTCATCAATGTTTTCTTTACACAGTGTGCGATCAGTCCTTCTTTAATTCTTCATTTCTATTTTCTATTCTTAGTATTCACTGCAATTGAAATGATTCAATATAACTCATACAACAGTCTGAATAAGGTGGTCTCACGTCACACATTTTATTTTAAATCTCTTACTATAAGCGATACCCTGGGAATTGAAAGTATATTAAGGGAGTGTAAAAAGCATGATTAACAGAAAGAGGCAAAGGATATAAAAGAAAAGCATTATCAGGTGGCTGCTATTTTAGGATCAGTGAGCGGATTTAATTTTTTTCATATTCTATCTTCTCCATTCTTAATATTTAATCACAGAATATCAGTACTTACACTAACACGATATATATTATTGAAATGTATATTTAATATGATATAAGATATAGTATAATATTTAATGTAACAGAACATCATAATATAACAGGCATTATATAATATGTATTATCTATTGCCAGGAGCCCACCAAAGTAATAAACATTACAGAAAACAACTATGAATATTTTTCTTTTGTCTCACAGTTCTTCATGGAAAATAAGTCGTAATCATACCTTGTCACAGTGACCTGGTGCTTGAGCTTTGAAGCAGCAAAGTATGAAAACAAAGGTTTGCAGTACATTTTCACTTGGCCTGATACATCATTTCTCTTTGCTCTTGTAATGATGGGGACTGGCTAATTTTCCTACAGTTCTTTGGCTGTCAGCCTTTGTACATAGTATGTGACAAGATGTCCAAGTAGCTGGGATAAAAAACTTTTTGAGAGAAAAAAGGTCGTTTTGCCATGTGATGAAAACCATGTTTTATAACCAAATGTGCAAATGGAAGAACAGTTTTAAACTGAGCTTACAAATCTGCTGCTGTACAATATTTTCCCTTATGAAATAGTTTAGATATTAGAGACCAGGAGCTATCACTGTGGAGCTGAGGCTTTACAAAGATAATAAAAAGGACGTTCCAAATAGCTTTGGTGAAATTTCAGATTCCTCTTGATTTTTTTCAGTTGCTTCCAGCTCCTCCTGAGAAAAAGAAGACTACCGAGTAAGAGGTTTAATGCACACGATGACTAGAGGCAAGTTTTCAAGTTCAAAGTCGTCTTTTTCCTAACCTAGAACAAAAGTGAGAGAAGGTGGATGCTCTGCTTCCCTATCACAAGAACGAAGGCGATTAAGCCGACACCACAAAACCTCTTTTGAAAGCTTCAGTGTTAATATCAAACTATGAAAAGCACAGAAATAATTAAAAATGACTGACTAGAGAAACAACTTTGTTTCATCTTCCGAGCAAAGTTATAAACATATGTAAAAAATTCTCCTGCTATCCACATTGTTTTCTCTGTATTTTTTTCTTTCATTATATATTTTTTTAATTGAAGTATAGCTGATATACAACGTTGTGTCTTTCACTGCGTTTGGCCACTGTACTCAAGGAAGTATATCAAACAATTGGAGTGGAATTGTCACAGAGAATTTAGAGTACTGCAATTGAAATAAGTATGGCTAAAATTTTTTAAAAGATAAAATATTTTTAAGTGACTGAGTCAAAGGAGAAAGAAGCCTGGAAACAAACTCTAGAGAGCAAAATACATATTGTGCTACACTTTGTCTACTGAGCCAAAGATGACCAGGTAGACCAAGATGTGATTCTTTCAAATGTTAACACATAATATCCTTTATTGTGGCCTTATCTTGTATTTCTATGCTATTTGTAGTGTGTGTATTTACATAAATTTAATTATCACCTTGCTCAACTTGGTAATTATAGCTATATCTATATTTTCTCTCCAAACTATAAGTTCCTAGAGGTCAAGGTTGTGTGTATTTCTGTATACCTGTTTGGAGCGTCAAACTTCGCTTGGATTAGCCAAACGGAGTATTGGAAAATGACCTCTAGGTAAAGGAAGTTAAATATTTGCAGATACCTATATAGCAAACTTTATGAAGCTGTGCAATTTCAATGTGTTTAATTTTGAATACCATCCTGGTAATTTTTCATATCAATAAAGTTTTTTGAGTACTCACACCAATATTTCCCCAAGAAAAAGAACAGATTGTATGGCAGCTGAAACATGGAGGATATAAGTAAATATAACAGATATATTAGCTGCTTCTACAAAGCAAAGGAGGGGCACCTGAATTTTGTGCTTAAAACTATTTAATCCTTCAAGGAAAGATCTATTTTGTTCCATAAGGATATACATCATACATATGTCACATATTTTTATAAGGCATTGTCTGCTACATTTTCCTTTCTTAAAAACATCTGCCACATCATGCTATCTCCTAAGTTCCATGTAGAGTCCTATAGTATGTATTCTATGCCTTAAGAAAAGTCCATATTTGAATGTAGAAGATTACTTTTAAAGCTTGTAACTATGCAATTTTCCATCTACTGAAAGACTATTAACTAGCTATCTCTTGGAACTGTTGTATTAATGGAGTGGCATTTGGCAAGCAATGCTATGATTTATTTTAAAATTCACCTTTATGACTGTGTCTCAAAAAGAGAAATAATTTAATATAATTTCATTCATTCATTCATTCACTCACAAGTTTTTGATTACTTTGTCCCAGGGATACGAAGTGATAATATAATTTAAAAAGACAGATGTAAAATTTATCATGAATCTAATACATAGCTTTTCATATTTTAAGCTTGGACATTTTTATGCAATGTATTCTTTCTCTTGTCTACCGCAGTTATCAATCTGTTTGCTACAAGTCTCTTCTTGCTCTTAAACTGTACAGATACACATTTGCAGCCCATTTAAGTAACCTACTACACCCTTTGGAACCACTGAAAAGCTATTTACTATACTCTAAAGAGCAGTGATCTGCCTTAAAGTGTTCACATTTAAAAGTACAGACTTCCTCAAAAGAAAAACATAAAGAAATAAAAACGCAATGGCCTTACTAAAACACACAGACTCATCATTTTCTCAAAGAGAAGCCCCCTGGCATGAATAAACCATGAATGTACCATTGAAGGAATAGTATAAGTATAATCAAAGTTATAGCATATCAAGTTTCTTTCTTTGCTTCAAACAAGCACCATGGGAGTTTTCTGAATCTGTTCTTCTATATCTTTCTCTCAGGCGCTGAGAGATGTTTGGAAAATTTCTCGGTAGCTGTCTGTATCTTAAGCACTGAGGTTATAGAGATGAGTAACACTTCCTTTAATTTGATGGCCAGTTACCGGACAAACTACCCTCTGAATTTCAGTTTCCTTATATAAAATAATGTATAATACCACTATCTAGATTATTGTATTGTTGTGATACATTGTCAATATTTAGCCCAACACTTGCCATATAGTATTTGATTGATGATTGGTATTGTAATTGTTCATTTATCAAAAGTTATTGGTGATCTGATAAACTGTCAGAATTGGGACAAGTTTGAGAGTGAAAAAGGACACTATTAATGTTACACAAAGGAGAGAACTGTAACTGTCTCAGACATAGTAGGACCCATGGTGACACTGTTCCACAGGCCAGGAACACAAAGAACAAGATGAAGCATCTATGCTCAAGTAGTTTAAGGTTTAGTGTCCCATTATACTGGCTATAATAAAGTGGCTAGAAGGGAAAGAATGTTAAAGCAACCTGGTTATTGTAATTCTAATTTAATTTCACAGCATTATAATGCTTTCAAAATAATTTTATTTTCTGTTTTATTAGAGATATATACCTTATAGATTTATGTCTTATAAAGATTAAAGAAGATAAGTTAATTGCAAAGTGAAATTCCATTGCTTGTTAGAAAAACATATCTACAATAGTTCAAAATCAGTTAGGAAAGTAAATCGACTACATTTCAAAAAAAAAAAAAGAATTAATAAAAGAAGAAAAAAATCAGGAAAAAAATTAGAGTGATCTCTGATATAAGTTTAATGAAACCAAAATGCCAAGAAAGCCACCTCGTGCATATTTGTAGATTGTATTACCTAAATGTCAACCTCATCATATGACAAAGTTCTACTACTTCACTTTCACCTTCTTAGAAAAATGCAGGAGCCCCCTCAATTTCTTTCTTTTTATCTTATTATTTATATTCAATAAGAAAAACGCAATTGATCCAGATGATAAATTTCCAAAATATATTTATAGAATTTTCAGAGGACAAAATCCTTGACTGCTACCAAACATAAAAAAAAAAAAGAAAATGCTCATTCTTACCCATACTTGGGAAAGTATACACTTTAGCTATCAACTCAACAGACATCAGACTGCAAACCATTTAAAATATTGATATTACTGACATCTGATGAGCAAGTAGTAAAAACAAAATTTGTATATATTATTAAGGACAAATGTTGGAAAGTAATTTGGCAGTATCTGCCTAAATTCCACCTCTATGTTTATCTCTGAGAGAAATACTCACATATGTGCCAAGAGCCATGTATTAAGACATTTATTGTGCTATTATTTGCAATAGTGAAAAAATGAGACACAACCTACAGTGAAATAATGAAATGAAATTCAATAAATTATACCTTTATTCATCTAAGGTATAGAATATAAAAAATTATGTTGGTAGGAAAAAATAGTTATAAAAGCATGCATAAAATATTTTTCAATTACCTAAATTTTGTGAAACTAAGAAAACATTATATGCTGGATTGGAGACACACACACACAAAAGACACCTATGCACAACATACACATGAAGAACAGAAAGACATAAATTCAGGATAGTGTTTAACTTTAGAGAGGTTCAAGACTCAGGAGAAGGAGCGAGGGCCTCAACTTTATTTTTTTAATGAAAGAATAATAAAAAAGAAACAATTTCTTTTAAAATCAGACTTATATTTTTAATCAATAACCTCATAGGGTTTGGTATGGAAATTGAGGGTGGTAACTCTCTGCTAGGACTAGAATGTGCTGGGAATTAAAGTTCTGGGCATCCTTATTTTTAAACATTTTAGTTAATTAAATAAATGTTCAAGGGTTTAGTATTACCACTCATTTATTTTATTATGCTTATGCAAATTTAAACTATGGTCAGCTTAAAGCCAATCATTTGACCAGTAAACGGCGGGACCAAAGTGTTTCCTAAGCCATTTCTCACATAATGAGAGAGAATCTTGCTATGGATGTTTGCGAATAGAATTATAAAAGAAGGACACAGTTAAGCTCTGCACATTGATAAAATATTAGGTGCTGTGAGCCAAAACACCACGGAATAAATGAACAGCTTCCAGATTTAGCCTAATTAATCCAAAACTGGATAAAGAAAAAAACGTAATGTGCTTTAATTTTGGCACTAATTTTTGCTAAGATAGAAAAATCATTATTTCTTACTTTCAAGAGTCTAATTATTCTCCGCAAGTGTGTTTAACGCAATCTTAAGAAATGTGGTTAAGCCACCTCCTCCTCTATCCTCCTTTTATTCTTAGGAGGAAGTAGAAAGTCTTCTGTTTCCCCTGTTGCTTAAAAAATCTGTAGAAAATTCCATCTGTACAGGCATTCATTCATTAAAATCCATCTTTTAATGTTTACTTCAAGAATTCCCAAGAGGAAAAGAACTAGTTCAGGATATCCAGCGATTTACATACTACATCCTTGTCAACAAATGTGCAGGGCAAGAATTACTTCCCTTTTGTTTCATGCTATTTTTTCCATCTTTGGTTGCATTCGAATTTTAATTCTGTTCACATTCTGCAGTTCATAGGAAAGTGGCCTGAAGCGGACAGCAAGAGGAGCACTAAATCGAGCACGTAAATCACTTCTTCCCCAGCTCCAGAGCCGATTTAAAGAGCATCCTGGCACTAATGCTTGGAAATAATATACTGTCAAGCCCGACACAGCAGAGAGACTCTACTTCAAATTACAGGATAGTCCAGGTGACCGTGCAATTACAATTAACCTCTTACCCACAATGTCAGTGATAAAAAGTCAAGCGAGTGATGGGTACTAAGAAAGTACTCAAGTAACAGTAAAAGCTATTTCTGAAGTTTTAGTGTTTAAAAAATATTTTAAATTACAACATCTCACAACTTCAAAAGTGGTTTCCTGGTGAGTGTAATAGTTTTTTTCCCCATTAAAGCAGCTATATCATATGATATAATAAAAGCAACTAGAAGAATATCTGGCTCATAATAGGCGCTCACAAAATGCTCATGAAAAGAAGGAAAGACTATAGATGCACATGTGCGGAAATTCAGTCTTTCTAATCCTCAAGCACTGGTCCAATGTTTGAAATAGTTTTCAAAGCATACTCTTCCCGATCAGGTTTACAGGAAATAATAACTATACTGGTATACTAACATCAATGTCAACAAATTGCTTCCTTTGAAGTTCATAAATATACACATTATGTATTCAGAGCATGCATACGCTCAGATACAGAATATCAGGTTATGTATACCCTTCAGGTAGAAAGCCAGAGAACAAGAGAGAAAGATTGTGTATAAGTATACCTGGTCTTTTCACTATAGATATTAATAATTTTCATTGTGTACATGAAACATACACACATAATGAATATATGTAACAGCTAACTGATAGATATTATGGCTTAACAGATCTCTGTTGAGGCAAGAATTTTCCAACCTTTGAATCACACAAGTGTGCTTGTCTGTGTAAAACTGGAACTATGACATGGACATATATTAGCCTTACTCATTAAAATATACTAGTTCAAATTCAGGAAATTAAATTAATATAATAATGATAATTATAATAACAATTTTCCAAGGAATTCAGTGACCCATTCTTACAAAGTTCTGGTAGGTGTTATTAATGAACTGAAGTCTACCATGAGAAAGCAATTTTTTCTATTTCAAAACTATAATCATACAAATTTAGAAGCATTGATACCCAAGGTTAACACAAATATATATAAATAAGGGAATTAAGAAAGCAATTTAAAGATCAACAATTAAAGACAATACTACGTATTCTTTATTGTGACAGGTGCCAGGTGAAAAAGAAATAGTAGAATAAAATGATTCTGTTTTCAAAGTTCTTACATTCTAGCTAGAGAAAAAAGTCGATCACAGAATTTTTAAAAGAGAATTAATACAATTAGTACAAACTGTTGCAAGGATGAAACCCAAGAATAATTGATCCAGTTAGAGAAAATAATGGAGCTGTTAGGATTAGAGCTATGCCTAGTAACAGAAAAAAAGCACAATGTTAAACAGGTAAAAGAAACAGACAAACAGATCAGAGATTTAGTGGTTGTTACTGTAAGGAGTTGATTCTAAACATGATGATGAAGGGCTCTGAAAACAAGACATAGTTAAAATTCAGTTGTAGGAAAATATGGAGCCATTGTGTGTGTGTAAACAGATGTGCATTTGTATTTGTGTATGTGTGTGTGTATTTGTGTAGGTGAGCAAAGGAATGATGTGGTCAACATAGAATTAAGGATTCCTTTAATGGATGGCCAGATGCAAATCCAGCATACATTGTAAAAATTGTTGAATATATTGTAGAAATCCAGCATAAATTGAGAGACTGTATTAGGATAATAGCTCATCTCAATGATGTGTTAAAATGGGTAGAAGGCAATTTCTAAATGACAGATACACAGTGATTTTCTTAAGTATTTGACTTTATATAAATAACTTAACCTCTAAGCTTCAGCCTCTTAAAGCATATGATTACCTGCAATGCACAATAATAGTATAGTGAAGGCAGCCAGCTCACTAAGCATTCCCTCCTTATATCTTAGCAACAGAATCTGTGTGTTGAGTGTGACAGTGTGCCCAGCTATAAAGCCACATGTATCAGGTCTTCTCATAGAATCAAGGTGGAGAGAATTCAATGAGATAAAAGCAGAACTTGTGTGTTGCTTCCACGAAAGTGCTTTAAAGAGTGCTGACTTAACTAGAAGACATGCCTTCTTTCCTTTCTGCCCTTTCCCTCTTCCTGCCTTAAATGTAGGTCTGATGGTTGGTAATCCAGAGGGCTTGGAATTCTAGGTCAGGAAATTCTTTAAGAATGAAAGCTATACATGCAGGATGGTTTTGCAGAATGACAAGGATCTGGGTACCCGATGATAAAGATATCACATCAGTCCTGGGCTAAGTACCCCCAGGATTCTTTTGCATGAGAGAAAAACAATTTCACTTGCTTAGGCAATAAAATACCTTTAGGCCTTTGCACTTTCACGTATATTCAGCAAAAGCTAATTCTAATGGATACTTAAGCCTGTTCTATACCACACTGCCTTAAATGAGGCTAAGTCTATAAAGAGCTCTGTATAAGGCAAATCAATCTCTGTTTCATATTTGAGGTCTGACCATAATTATCATGTCTTCCAAGAGGACTTCTTTGGTGGCTCAATGTGAAAGAATTCTTCCTGTTTTCCTTTTCCTTCATAGCACTTATCATAACTCACAGGCGCATATGTATAGATTTACTTTTCTAGTTTTTCTTCTCATTTTACTACTTGAAACAGGAGAAAAGTAAATAAAACTTGAATAATTGACAGAAAGTAGTGGTTAATAAAGATATGCTGGATAAACAAAAGAGTAGCTCTTTAAAACAAAGCTCCTGGTTTCTCTTAAAAATCCTACATAAATTAAATAACATTTTCTACAATGACTACATTTTTAAAAGTCGAAAAGCTTTCACTTATTTTCAATTGATTAATTAGCAATGAAGCTTAACGTGACTTTTTAAATCTCCCATGAAGTGATGAAAGCTCCGCAAAGACACTTAAACTATCATCATTCTCTATTGAAAGAACCTTATTTAAATATTTTCTTAAGTTAATGATATTTTAGTAATATTATCATCTCTAATTCAGTTAGGTAAAATTCAGTTACCATCTTTTCTTAAAAGTGAAAATTTCAATATTCTAGTCCAATCCTAGGTAGCTTTACACTATTTTAAAGTTTTATACTTTCAATGAACTCCATCATTTTGAAATTTCTTTCTCTTTTCTGTCTCCCGGATTTTGGGTTACTTCTTCGAGATTATCAATGAATTCTCCTAGTACCTCTTTTTCCTTTATACCTCCTATTTTTCTTTGAATCTGTCATTGGCCTTATTTCTTTCTCTCTTATACTCCCTACCTAGTTCATAAAACAAGTGTAACCTCTACCTACATGCTTTCCAAATTCATACTTTCAGATCTGAGCTCTTTTCCAGCTATGGGACTTCTGTAATGGACTCTTTAAGAATCACATTTATTTCCCTCACTGCCATCATCTAAATAGCCATTTGTCAGATATAGCTCATTTTTTTCGAAATCTCAGGTGCCCTGTCCTACCTTATTTTGGTCAATACTACAACCATGCCACCATTCCCCGAAGCTAAAAAAAAAAAGTGCATTTGGACTTTTCCTTATTTTGCTTCATACACTTAGCCAAGTTTCCCTTTAATACTTCTTGTGTTAGTAACATTGTCCTCTTCCCACTTCAATTTCAATTATTCTCATTCAGGTCCTCATTCTAAATACCAAATCAATACTGAGACAAAGGATTCTGTAAAAGTAACTAAGATCAGACAGTTCTTGAGCTCTCTATGCTTGGTAAATCTGCTGCCTGAGCCTTAACAAATGTTAGAAGTCAACTTATTTATGCTATTGCTTTTCCCATTTGAAAGAGTCTTTGCATTAGTTTTACGTATACATAGAATTTTACCATTTGTAAGACTGTTTCATTTTATCATAACTAAATAAGCTAGGTAGGATGAATATTCTTATTCTTATTTTAATTTTTGGAAACTCTGGGTTGCCAAGATTAAATGCACTGCTCCAAGCGACACACAAGAGGTAGAAGTGCATGATTTAGGACTCAGGTTTTTGTCATTTCTATACTATTGTCTGATAAGACAGCAGTATAATATCTAGTATTTATTATTATTCAATGAGTGGTGGAGTGTTATACTTAAAACTATGAATATCAACTCTGTAATTGAACTATCTGAGAGGTTTTCCATCAAGCAACAGAGTTTAGCTAAGAAAGAATGAGTGCTTCTCATCTGACACTCTGCTTTACTGTGTTTTAAAGGTGTCTCCAGAAGGATCAATGATGAAATTAAGACAACTTACACAAAGTTTATGTTAGCCACAAAGCAAATCATTCATGTTTTTAGTTATTCAGCAAAAAAAAAACTTTTTAACGTTGAACATGTTTCTGAAATCTGTAATACACTGCAAGCTATGTCCTAAGATTAGCCATGTAGTTTTAAACAGATAATGTTTATAATCTCATTCTTATGCTCACATTATTTTATTCTAATTTCACTGCTTTCATCATCAATTAGCTACAAAAACAAAAGCTTCTTAAAAATCAAAAGACAACCTTTGAATTAGTTTTTGCAATGTGTGTAATCAACCAGTAGATCTTGTGAACTGGAAGGGGAGACCTAACTTTTGCAGGTGATTTCACATGGATACAATTTATTTAGTAACAATTGTAACTAATATTATTATTTATCTGGTGGTTAAAGGAACCTATTTAGCTATTATGATTTTATAATAAAACATTTTTAAAGCGAAATCTCTTTTGTCTTGGTAAATTTTTAAAAAGTATACTGAAGGTTCGTTAAGAAACATGCTTTATGAGAACTTTTAAAAATATTAATCAGTATTATTTGTAATAGCAAAAATATCAAATCACTTCAGGGCTTCAACATACTTTATAGCTGAACAATGAATTAATATGTGAATTATTATTATTATCTTAATGGAAGTATTGTGGATGGAACCCCGGACCTCATGCATGCTAAGCATATACTCTACCACTGAGTTGTACCCTCCCCCTAATATATGAATTATTATTTGCACTTCTTGCCCCTATTGAGTAACATAGAACTTCCCATTACTCAGACAGGGTGAATGTATATATGTCCCACAATGTTTTGGGGCAAAAACTGCCCTCTCCTAATCTCTGTTGAAGCTAAAAGATAACAGTTTATCACTGTTATCTGACTTCTTCCAGTTCATTTAACTTTCCTGATGTGTGACAGGCATCAAAATCTCTTATAATTGACTCCTTGCTGACTGGCAAGGAAATCGCTGGGTCTGCCAAAGCCTTCAAGGAAAACAAATTCCCAATTCCATAATACAGAGACTCCATTCCTACTGAGCTACTATATGAGTGAAATCCTATATATTTTCCTAAGTGTCTGAAATTAAATGTAACTTGCTCACACTCACTGGAGAGATGAATCCAGCAGCCATTTGAGTAGTCAATTTCACTGTACTTTCTGAGACAGAAACATTACTTAAAATTTTGCAAGGTTGTTCAATTCCAGCTCCATGTTTTAACAATATTGTTGAAATAAATTAAATTTGGTTTTGAATCAAATTACAAGCAATTCCAAAAGGTACAAGCTTAATGCAACAATTTCATCCACGTGAGATGAGACACTTGTATCTTTCAATCTGAATAAAAGGAAATCTAAAATACAAAATATTTAAATTCTTTGTTCATACAGAAGAAGTTTTGGAAGGAGAAATCTATAAAAATCTTTACATTTACATCCTAGTTTAACAGCAATACATGGCACCCAAAGGAAAGTGAAAACTGAAATTAATGAAGTTTGGTTTCAACTATTCTATACTTGATTTATCATGATATGTAAAATTGGTGCATATCTTAGAATGGTGCTTCTGTGATGACAACCCAGTTTTACATCCTTTAAATGGTAAGTGAATTAATCATTTTCATATTTTAATTGGGTCAGACTATGACTTAAAGGGACACATTTTCCATAAAGCCCTTGGGATTCAAAAATTAGAGCATATTTCTCACATGAGAGAGAGAGAGTATGAAGAACTGTATTTTCCCTGTGGTGGAAATAAAGGAAGGTAGTGAACCAAAATTTATTTTCAGTTATAAGAAACTGGGATATGGACCACTTATTTTCCAATTGATTCTTTGTAACTCAACTGAGCATGTGCTTATATCTAAATTGGGACATTATCCTCTTAAATTTAAGGGATGAAATTAATGTGCATCATTAAGTCTTGTGGTTACTACTAAAGTATATGCTAAATAGGCTATATTTCGTGAAAATACACGACAGAGAAAAATCCAAGTTTTTCAGCTAGCAAAATTAAGTTGTACCTTGCTGTTGTGACATTAGCTCCCTGAATCTATACTAATGACAGGTGGAGAAAGTTTACCTACCCTATAGAACACGATCTCAAATTTTAAAAATGCCCAGAAATAAATACCTATAAAACAGGTTCAGGCTCACAGTCTTCATATGGGCTCAATTCTCCTTTTAGTTTAGAACCATTTCTTACTTGTATGTTATGAAACATGGGCTTTTCTACATATTTGGTATACTTCAGAACTCAAAGCGATTTCAGGCTCAAATCAGCAAGAGACAAGTTTGCATCCTAATGAAAGTGATGGGAATTTCTATATTGAGAGTTCTGAATTTAGTAAATTGATTTCTTCCTTAATAATTTATTTTTAATTTTTCATTAAATAGTTAAATTTCTGAGAGTTTACAGGTGGAGTTCAGGTGTTAAGAGAGGGAACAAACATGAAATACCCCAGAAAAACTGAAAATAAGTAGTCTAGCACAACTTCTGCTGCTAAATATACACACTGGGAATGGAAGATTCAGAGATTTCAAGATAACTTTCCCCACCCACCCTTTTATACCTGCAATAATACACATTTGGAAAATAAAAGTAATCCCAGTAAAAGAACCTTAAAAACAAGAGAGTCAATGCAGAGACAGACAAATATTATATGATATCACTTATATACAGAATCTAAAAAATAATACAAATGAATCTATTTACTAAACAGAAACAGACTCACAGACATAGAAAATGAACTTATGGTTATCAAAAGAGAAAAGGGCAGGGATAAGTTAGGAATATGGGATTAACAGATACACACCACTATATATATAATAGATAAGCAACAAGAATTTACTGTATAACACAGGGAACGATATTCAATATCCTATAATAACCCATAGTCAAAAATAATCTGAAAAAAATATTTATAACTGAATCACTTTGCTGTATGCCTGAAACTTGACACAATATTGTAGATCTATTATACTTCTATAAAAAAAGAAAATGAAACAGAGCGTCACACACAAAAAGAGCCCTGTACTCAAACACATACATTCAGCTATATTGAGATGGCTTATCGTGAACTGACTATATATATATATATATACACACACACACACACACACACGCACAAATGAAAAAAATACTGTTCTCATCTTATACTTTGCTCATTTTAAGAAAATAAAATAACATCTCCCAAAGAAGAGTTTTATTTGCCAGTACAACTTGAATTACTTGTTGCTCAACTGGCCATTAAGTTTCCTCACTTCTAAATGAACAAAAGTCTGTAAGGCACGAAGTGGAACAAAGAAGTAAATTACAAGGGAAGACTAGAGTGTATGTATCTAATGACAAGTAACTTAATTCTACTACTTCAAAAGTTTCAAAACTTCAGTCCAACCTTATAATGTTAAAAAAAAAGGGGGGATTTAAATATAAACCAACAAAAGTAGCTTTGGTAGCCCCAACTTAAGAGAAAAAATTTAGAGTGCTAATTGAGAATATCACTCTGCTTTGAGTCATTTCCATTTCAACTGTAGAAACTTAACTCATTAACAAAAGATTGATCATGTTAACAGAAAAGTTTGATCATAGGTGTATACTTAATAAGCAATCTCCCTATCTTACATTCTTTTCTTAATCCAACCCATAGTCCTGGACATGGAAATATTACTCATGACTGATTCCAACAACCTTCTGACCTGTCCCTTATCCCTTAGTCTATTACCAGAATATCTAGGAAAAGTTACTGATGTGGGGAAGCTCATCCAATGGTTAGTATGTAGAAACACTCTCTTGAATTTTAATGAAAAAAAAAAAAAAGGTGATTCATAGTTCGATTCAAGAGCAAAGATGAACAACTGACCCATGGATATAGACTCTTATCCATTCATCATGGGACTGCCAGAGTTTTAGCTGGGCATACAGCTACCCAGCTAGAGACAATATTTCTCAGTATGACTACCAGGTCGATGTGATCAAATGACCATATTCAGGCAGATTAGATCTGAAAGGAAATTATTGTTATAACTTCCTAGAATCTTCACAAAGTTGAAGACATTGCTCTAGACTTCTGCTTGTTTCCTTGTCTGTGACTGAAAGGACAGTGAGGAATGTTGCAACTACTTTACACCCAGCGATTAGCATCCTGTGTTAAGGATTGTAGAGACTTTCCTCCAGCCAAAATCCCTTTGTGATCTCATAAATTGTAGGCTGCCTCCCCACTCTGGACTGCTAACTGGGAGAGAAGCTTCTCTCTCATTTGAGCTGTTATGCATGTTTTTTTTTTGGTTTTAATCTTTTATTTTATTCTTTGTGTATATATATATATTTTATTGAAGTACAGTCAGTTTACAATGTTGTGTCAATTTCTGGTGTACAGCATAATGCTTCAGTCATGCATGAACATACATATATTTGTTTTAATATTCTTTTTCACAAGTTACTGCAAGATATTGACTATATTTCCATATGCTATACAGTATGAATTTGTTGTTTATCTATTTTATGTATAGTAGTTAGTATCTGCAAATCTCGAACACCCAATTTATCCCTTTCCACCCACTTTCCCCTGGTAACCATAAGATTGTTTTCTGTCTGTGAGTCTGTTTCTGTTTTGTAAATAAGTTCATTTGTCTTTTTTTAAATTCCACATATAAGTGATATCACATGGTATTTTTCTTTCTCTTTTGTATTTTATGTCTCTTTGTTATAAACGGTAACCTGTACCCTATGTCTAATACAGAGGCTCAATGGCATTAACTTAGTATTAGGATTAAAAAGTAAATCAACTAGAGGTAGAGAGGCATTATAATGTAGTGAGGAAAAAAGAAGTTCCAGTTTTAACACAAACTGACTAGATTGGAACTTGGTTGTCCAATTTACCAACTGGGAGAACTTGGACAAATTAATCTCTGCTTCTTGCAAATTCTCTAGCTCTAAATAAGGATAATAGTATTTTTCTCCCAAGAGTTGATAAGATTAAAAACTTGATGCAGAGGAAAACAGGTATGACCTGCAAGCAGTAGGCACTCAAAAGATGTTGGCAGTTGCTATGACTGGCAGGGAAAAATGAAGTTTCCTGAACACCTGCTGCTGGGGCCCACTCTCTCCCACTCTCCCTAAGGCCAGGTCCCTCCATTTTGGCTTGAATTCTAGTGGTTCAGATCCACATCCTCATTCCTCTTTGACTCTAGTAAACACAAGGCATTCTGTTCCTTGCAAATGTAAACCAGAAAAACCGACAGGCAAATTCTGCTTCTGGAATGATTTACTTTTTAAAATATTCAGACCTCAAAGAGATCTTTATCCCAAGAGAGAATATGGACTGAGCATACAGATAGTAATTTTTTTAAAGTTTAATTTAGTGTATTAATGACAGACAGTTTTATTAAGGGCAACCATAGGAACATGGAATAAAAATAATCTACCTTATACTGCTGAACAAATGGCATGAAGTGTGTAAATGGTTTCACCAAAAAGCATTTCCTGCCACTCCTACTAGAGGCTCAGGGTGTGCCTGAAGTGTCTGTGGATCTAGAGAAAGATGACAAACTTATTGTTTTTTCTTAGGAGAATAAATAAGACTCTAGCTTTGATAGGTATTAATTATGCATGATCTTACATAGTTCCTTTCACTCTATCATTAGTCTGTCCAGGAATGGGTCAAAGATGTTATGCTAAAAGAACTTCCTTAAAAATATAATTAAAATTCTTAAAAGATGAACAGAAAAATAGAAAAAGAAGAGGTAGGAGGAGCAGGAGGAAGAGAAACTAGAAGAAAGATGGAGAAAAGCATTTGTTCAAAAATAATTAATTAAGGGAATGAAGATAGGTCTTTTATGTGTCAGTTAGCATAAAAGAAGACAGAAATAAGCCTGGATATGACAAAAATGATCCTTCTTTAATTATTCTTAGGTGGATGTGAAACAGAAATATACTCATAATTCCATTTGCTTCTATAATCATGTACTGCAAGCAGGGGAAGGGAATGGTATGTTCTGATAGCTGTTCCAAGAGGTTAAAAACAGCTGCAATCCGATCAGTAGAGATGTTACAATCTCACAATATCACAGAGGAAGAATTTTGGAAGAAAGCAGGAGGCTTTAAATTAGGCTTTTCAACTTTTCAAGAAACTTTCTTGAAAACACACTGTTTTCAAAACCTGACTCATTCTGCTAATGCTTCACTCTGTCATTGTTCTTCTTGTTACTGTAAATCATGTTAGTGATGATTGCATCTTTTATTCCATGTTATAATCATATAATAAGCTAAATAATAAGCTAAGTATCTTTGCATCTATTGTACAAATAAAATTTGCACATGACTACTGTATTTTTTCCCAATAAGTGCCTTTGAAAAACCATTCTATTCTGAGACCATTTCTACAATGTAAAATTTACCAAAAAAAAAAAAAGCATTTACATAATGTGTTTGTTCTATAAGGATGTTCTACTGAAAGGAAGAAGATACTGACAAAGTTAGCACCATTCATGAAATTAATCACACTGAAACAAATGTCAGGAACACACAGACACTTACCGAATGTCATAAACAGGTGAGCAGCAACGAGGCATGTGTTAATACTATAGTTCATTGCATAGACCAAAGGGTATATTCTCAAAGCCTGAAATGTATTCTTAAAAGTTCTATTTTCCAAATGGAAGAAATATGATCATGAAAACTTATTTCTTCTCAAAAGAATCAAGTTGTCTCTTGTCTTGCACACCTCATGTGAATAATGGGATCTGACACCAGCCTAACTTTGTCACTGACAATTCTATAGTTCAATAAGCAATCATTTTTTTCCCCTCTCTGAATGGCTAGTCTCCCCTGAGTTTGGTGCCTAGAGGATGTCTTTTCACTGAGTGTTTAAAAAATAATTTATATGTTGACATTCTGAAAAATTACAGTAAAATAAAAAACACAGGACAACAGATTAATTTTTTTACAGATGAGAAACATTTCAAAAGACTCCTGCAAACATGAATTTCCATTCCCAGGTCACTCTTACACCACTAATAATGCAATAATTAGAATATAGCAGGAATTTATTTGACACCTGGTTGGTTTCACCTAGGCTCTTAGAATGCCACATTGCAGGACAGAAAGTCATGAGTACTTAACCCAGTTATTCCTCTTGAATGCCTTTTCTCTCCCTATTCTTTTTCTCTTTGTAATGGTATGACTTTCTAAGCTCCACCCCCATCCCATCCCCACCCCAGAATCAGACAGCAGTCACTTTTTAATGAAAAATCCTTTTAAAGTGTTAGTCACTAAACACATTGAAGTGTTAGGTCTGGTTGCTGACTTCTGTTCAATGGAAGGAAAGAAACACTTTCCAACAAAGGAAAGACTTTGATGATGACTTGATCCTGAGACAACTAAAGTACAACTCTATGCCTCTCTCTCTCTCTTTCTTTCTAATCCCCATCCCTCCCTCTCTCTCGCTCCTTTTTCTCCTTGTCCTTTTTCTTTCCCTTCCTCTCTCTCTCTCTTCCCTCTTTTTCTTTATCTTTTTTCTCTATTTTTAAGAAAAAATTCCATTCAGTTTTTTTTCCTAAGTCTCCAATCTGTGTTTTTCCTCTAAACTATGTTTAAATAGACAAGAAAAGAAAGTTCAATCATGATGGAAAAACTACTTTGTGCTCATAAAACTACTGCAGATACTATTATTATCATTAATATATTTATTATCAAAGAAGTACAGTTTTAACCAGGATCATTTTTTCCTGCCCTAGTAATGTTGGTATTGCTAATTGAAAGAAATATGATGTCAAAGAACCAGGCATCTGTGATTCTTTAGTAAGTGTATTCTTGCTACTTTCTTTTCATTTAATTGGTCTCTTTCTCTTCTCACTGTTTATACAGTTTAGATGGGATTTCACTTACTGAAGGCAGTACCCCAGGGATCTGGTAACCCCTAACAGATGGAATCTCCATTTTTCAAAGTTACCCATTACTTTTGGTCAGGTAACTACAAAGATTGTTGTCTCGACTAATATATCTCAAAGTAGAAAGATGGGATCAATACGTGATGCCAAGGCTTGAATAATGCTTATCCAAAATAAGACAAATTGTTATCAGTCACTACTTGCACCTACAAGTCTAGGAGGGAGACAAGATTTATAAAATTTAACTAGCAGCACAAAATTTTCATATAATGGGATATGAAAAAACTAGAAAACACAAAACAAAGAATTCGGAAGTTCAGAATGAGTGACTGCTGAGAGAGAATAAGGTGAAAATGGAAAGAGCAAACTATTTTCAACCCTAGGTGATTTTCCATGTGACAAAAGACATTATGTTGCAGCATACAAAAGCTACCGCTCTTTATAGATCCAACAGAAGCATTCATGTGAGGCCAATGATTTCATTTGCTAGGATCAACTCACATGGTCTGGAACAAAAACCTGCTGGCAACCGTAGACCAGTGGTCTAATGACAGGAGGTACAATTTGACACATCTGCTGCTGGAGTCAACTGTAGAGCAGGATTGGAAAGGTAGAGGGCTACTTAACACCACACTCAGTGGTACCCTAAAGCATGGGTCTGAAAGGGCCACATAGTAAATATTTACAGCTTCACAAGCCATAAGGTTTCTGTCCCAACCACTCAACTCTGAGTTGTACCTTGAAATTAGGAACTGACAATAGGTAAATAATATATCAGTGAGCTCAGGGTGGGATTTGGCCCATGTACCTGCATTTGAATGACCCCTGTCCCAAAGAATCACACTTCAGTGAACATTTTAAATTGTTTTACTATTTTTTAATGTGTATTTTATGAGTAAATGAAGATGCAGTGAGAATTTAGAAGTGCCGGGATGCTCACTTCTGACTGCCATACATTATACACAGCATTCATGATAGAGGCACGTAGAGAATTTAATAATTAATCAAGCTGCAGCTATATGGGACACTAAACAAATATGTATGTGTCCCATCATTAATATTTCCTTCTATTCTACACTAAGAAAAGGCGTCAAGAAAAGCTGTGCTGAAAATTGAGAATTATGGTTAAAGAGGAATGTGCTTGGTATTGCTTTTAAAGGAATACAGCTCTGCATATTTGCATACAATTTTTTTTCCTGAATTTAAATAAACATCTATTTTTCTAATGGTTCTTATTTGTTTTTGAACAAATATATTGCACTTACTCATTTTCTCTGTAGCACAGTATCTCCTGACTGAAACTTCCTTTCAGATACTTTAGCAATTATCCACTGATTTGCAAAAGTGATTTATAATGACAGGTTTCTGATTCTGTTCAAAGTTAGCAAGTGAGACTCTAATTCTATGACACTAAAGTACCCCCAAAGCATAGACTGTCTTAATCTCATTCGGATAGTAAGAAGAAATGATAATATCTATGAACTTCAAGATCCCTAAAGTCTAATTCTACAAAAAACAAATATCAGTATTATTGTAAGCAATTATTGTTTCTAGCAATCACCAAAAGGCATGTTATTTTTAGGAGGTAACACTTTGAAAAAACTTTACTAATTCAAGTCAACATTGCCCAACTTGCAAAGTAACTTGTCTGCGTAACACATTTATTGAAAAATTTCAACCTCTTCTCTAACAGAATAATCATTCATAAGCCCCCATGTGACTGGAAGCAAGAGTTCTGTAATGGAAATGTCACTGCAACCTTAAATATAGCATTCGCCACCGTGAAAACTGTAATAACAGATGCTCAAGAATGCCTGGTGTGATGAATCAATGCAGGGAAAGAAGGAGAGAACGAAGTCTGTGTAGGTGTTTGTGTGGAGTCGGTGGGGAGAGTGCCTTACAAACACAGGCATAAACAGATGGCAGTGGCAGAGGCATTCTGGGATAAATTTGACTTTTTACACCCTGGGACTTCTCTGCTACCTGCAGTTACCTATACATCAATTGGACAAAATAATGAAGATTCAAAGGCAAGTGGGGAAAAAAGAAAGAAACAAGAGTGACTTTACTGCTATCACTTTGGTGATGAGAACAAAAGAAAGCAGGTAATAAAAAAGGGCAAATGAGACAGGGAAGCTGTTTTGAAAAAGGTCAGTCAATATACATTGGCTGGGCTCCCTGACATATTTCATGGTCTAAAATAGTTCATAATCCATTAATTTTTATTTCTCCTACTGTTGTATTATACACAACGTTCTGGGTACAAGAAAAACAGATTTTAAAAACAGTCGTGGACTTACTTCCTCATTTTACATGATGAAATAGGTAATTTAGGCTAACTTTGCCTCTTAGAAAAAGTTTAAAAAGCAGAACAAAATACTTAAGAATATCTTTTTGATGTTTGGAGACACTTTCTGTAGCAGCATTTTGGATCCCCAAACTGAAAGGTTAAGTGGCCCTTTTGACAGTCACATAGGGTTAGGGAAAGAGAGACTGGAATCTAGGGCCCCCGGAAGACAGGGGCCGAGGGACCCCAGGTAAACTGTATTGCATTGAAACGTGATCCTGAAAGGCTGTAGTCTAGGCAAAACCAGAGGCAGTCTCCCACAGAATTCTGCCCAGCTCTAGGTTATCTCCTTCCCTGAAAACAGACCGAGAAGATCTCAGATTACGAGTACCACAAATCCTAGGTCAAAAACAGATATTCTCTGTAGAAGGAACTACTATCATCCTTCAAATCAAATAATCACACAGTTTTGCAAATAAAGTACACAACATATAATCAAAAATAAGAAGGACCACAAGATAGGGCAAAATGAATAAACGCCAGCCAGCCCAAAACAATCAGCAATATCAACAAATTTACAGGGACTATAGTTATTGATATCAGTAGACATGGATATGAAATAACTATAACTATTTTAAAACAGCTATATAATTATACATTTAATACAAAAAATACAAGAATAAGATTCTTTGTAGAAATTTGAAAATTTTATTTTAAAATGGTAGAGCGTAATAAAATTAGGAACTTAATGAATGGGGTAAGAGCAAATTAGAGAAAGTAGAAGAAAGAGTTAGTGGACTGGAACATAAGTAAGAGGGAAAAATTTCCAGATTGAAATTAAGAGAAAAGAATTGGAAAATGCAGAAGACAAGATATGAGACAAAGATAATATCCTGGGAAGTATGAACATATTTCTAACTGGAGTCAGAGAAAGGGGGAAGAAATAAGATGAGTCAGAAGTAATGTTTAATAGAGTAAGGGCTAATAAATTTGCAAACATGATGAAAAATGTGAAACCAACAACTTCAAGAAACTTTATAAATTCTAAGCAAGAAAATGTAAAGTAATACATTTGGGGAGATTATTGTCTACGTTTCATGGTTCTCCATGCCTTATAAGCAGAAGCACTGACTGGATAACAGAGTAAGTGCCTCACTCTAGAGCAAAGAAAGGTTATGTATGCTCCAGTGTAACAGAAGAACAGCTATGAAGTCTCATGTTTCCTCAACACAATACCTCTCACCTAAAATGCAACCCATGGAGTGTGCAGGTGTCACCTGGCACTCTGCTTCTCTATCTGGGAATTGAGGCTCAGGGAATTGGCACAATGAGCAGCATTTAGCCATTGGTAATGAGGTGAATGATAAAGTCCTTTTTCTCTGACCTAGGAGTATCCTGTCCTCTATCAGTATCCATGAGACTCTGGCAAGATAATTGTATTAGCTTGAAAATGAATTAAAAATAGCAGATCCTTCACAATTCTTGACAAATATGCCCAGTAAAAATGCAAAAACACAAGACAAAAATAAACCTGATTATCAGTCAAATAAAATGGCAGATTATTTTCAAATGAGAAAAAGTACACTAACAACTGAATTTTCAATAGAAATCATGAAAGCAAGAAGATAATGGAATGATGTCATCAAGTCTGGAGGAAAATTCTGACAACCTGGAATTCTATAATCAGCAAAAACTTCCTCAATATTCAAGATAATTTTCAGACAAACAAATTAAGAAAATTTATTACCGGTAGAACTAAGTCTTAAGGAATCCTAAAAGGTATTCTTCTGGCAGCAGGAATATGATTATATATGGAAGGACTTACATGCAAGAATGATGATAAATAGCAAAGTATGTAAGTATATGGCAAATTTTAAATTAATATTGATACAGCAATTATAGTGTGTGTTGTTTGAAGTAGAGACCCAATTAAAGTAAAAGATAGCAATGGCTTCAGTTTGGAAAAGAGTGGTGGTATTAAGTGTTCTAAGGTGCTCTTTTTTCTGGAAAGAAGGTTAAAGTAACAAATACTCTTCTTTAATATGAAAGGGATGCATGCTGTAATCTCCGGGACAGCCCTTATATTTTTATTTACTAATAAGAAAATAGAAAAGACAAAAAACTGAATTAAATTTCCTACATAAAATGTCTTGCTAATGAAGAGATTAATAGGCCAACTAGATCAAGGTTATAGTATATTTTTTATTTGTACATAAAAAGATTAATGTTAAAGTTTAAAAATATCTTGTATATGCCCAAACTAACTTTGATATACAGGAGTATTTCTTTTAGACAAATAAAAATTAAAATAAGTCCCTGTCATGTAAGGATTACTAATAATTCCCTAAGGTGTCTTTGAACTACACTGCCCAGAAGTCCCAAAAGCACACTTTACATTTATTTATAAAACTAAGTATATTACAGCATTAAAGACTGTATGTATGACTACATGATGGTATTATTACATAAGTATCATAAGCTTAAAACATTTGGCATTCAAAACATACATAAAAATTCTTAGATATTTTTCTCAAAGCACACCAAAGAATATTTCATATTTATTAATAATCATCACTATTAAAGTATTATTTTTACTTGCTTTACCAAACTGAATAAAATATAACATAAGGAAAGAAAAATAATTTTTAAAAAGTGAGATTATTTTAGAGACAAGTTGCCATTTCTTCAAGCCTTTTGTTTCGTGGGTGGTGAGTGGTGGGTGGTGGGTGGTGGGGGAGAGGTGTTCATTTTCCTCTTCACTCCAGTCATTAAATCAACATGAAAATAGGCTAAAGCATAAGAAATTGCTGATATTCATCTATTTTGACATGTGAAAAATGAATATTTCACTTGATTAATATATTAATAACATTTCAACATGTTTGAGGCCCTGAGTTCTGTGAACTATCATGATTGAAATAGATATTATTTTCTGACACTGGCAACCCAGTAGTTTTTAATTTCCTATTAAAAGGAATGACTAACTAAAAACTCTCCTGAGTTCAGCATTAACGAATCAATGCCACAAGTATCAGTTATTAAAAAAAAGCGAAGATTTGAAGATTCCTATTAAGTTACAGAACACATTATATTTACTCTCAGAAAAGGTAACTGCTATTTATGCATGAATGCATATATATATAGGTGTAGAGACAACATATAATTTATTATCCAAACCAATTCCATTTTAAAAGGAAAAAGAATCACTTTTCAACAAGTACCCAGAGGCAACAGTGTAATTCAGAACACTTTTGGGAAAATGGGATGTATGTTTACCCTATACAAATAGCAATTGGTTTTCCTTAATCAAAGGAGAATATGGTAGGAAAAAGAGCAAGGTTAGCCACATATTTCTTTTCTTCATGATTTACTGTTTATGAGAGTCTATACTGAATTAGCACCACTTTTCTTAACCACTAAACATGTGCATGTTCTATATAGCACTTAACATTTTTATTTTAGTTATGTCAAGGATGTGTCATGGCATATTTTGTAAATAGCAGCCTAAGATAAGTTCAAAAATTTTGTGACATATTGATTGCACAAACATTGTCAATAGTCAATGCTAAATAACCAAAGTAGACCTTCTCATTTTTACTCATATTGGTTATACCACTCAGTAATGTGTATAATGAGTAATGTTGATTGATACTGATCGTAATTTCAGAGTCTCAAGAATGTAGCTTTTCCCGTGCAGATAGTACAATATTTCTGAACATTAGAAGCTAGTGGTTAATAAATTAGATGTTAATAATTTTAGTAAAATATTTATCGTCTGTACTTGCAAGTATATTTTGGCAATTTCCTTCTCCTCCTACCAACTGGTGGAACTGCACCACAAAACACTGTAAATAATGCTCATCTTAAACAAGCTGAGCAATGATTTAGACCTCAGTACATTTCTACCTGTCTCCTTAGTGATGCTATGTTTTCATTCGGAGCAGGGGGCATAAAAACAGCAACATCACTAATGAAGCTGTTGGGCCCTGTGGCCTGATGTCGGAACAGCAGCCGCTGACTTCATCAGTATTTAAATTACAGGAGCAAAGAATGTTTTCTAGTTGAGCATTGTTCCACTTCTTTGAACTGACTGCCATGGATTCCTGGAGCTTGACCACATTACAATTTTCACACTTAGCAACTGTAAAATTGTTAAAGCGATATCTTTCCACATCGTTTATCCGTTATTATTGCTAAGTTTGGCATACCACCTTAGTTACGGACTTTAAATGCCACTTTCATCACTTCCCAGGGTAACCTTGGCCATGAAATCGGAAAATCAGATCATTTTCTGGTCCGTTTTCTTCTTTTTCTTTGGATGAGATTAGATTTTGCTACGCTTGACTGACAAATCCCATTTAGGATTCAAGGAGAGGCTGGGGCCCCGACCTCTTTAAGAAGTGGGAGGTGAGATGTCTTAGGACTGATGAGGAAGAAAAGACCAATTTCAACTCATCGCACAAAGGCAATTAGTGAGTCATTCATACTGTGAGACAAAAATAATCGTAAAAGTATAAAGAATCTTTTAAGTGTCAGATCACAACATTATTTAAGATTCTTTAAAAATATCAATTATGTTCAAGGGTTTTCCTCTGCATGTTTTGTTTTTCTTTCACATTATTTTTCTAGGCCTGTTATACCATAAAGCACAAGCCAAAATTATTTCTACCTGATTGAATATCTTCCACAATTAATAGGAAGAATCATATTTTATTTTAAGAAATAACCAATACAAATCTAAAACAGATATATTCTCCATGGCATATTAACATAAAGTCAATTGCTTTATTATTCAGGGATGTAATGCTTAGTTGCTTAGTTATTTAGGTTCCAGATGCTACCTCCTTTGAGGACATTTATCCATTGTTGATGTGGTGAAGAAGTGTGGTTGTAGAAAAGGTGAAAATAATATTTGGTTAAATGCCTCAAATTAATATTATATATTCTAGATTTTGTTTTTTGAGTATATGTAGTAAGTTTAAAATCTCAATGATGAGTATAGGGATGAGCTGGCATTTTAAAATCTTTGTCCTACCACACCACAAATTTACATTAAACTGATTGAAACATGAAAATCAACTGGATACACTGTCATGAGAATCTGAAAGAGTAAATGGATCAGTGGGACATCTGAGCCATCTTCTTGCCTTTAGAGACCTGTTCAATATTGAAACACCATTTGATTTAAACAAGCAAACTTCGAAGGGTGGTATCTTCAAAGATCAACTGGCTAAAAATGATTGTTACTTTACTTTGATTTTTACATCTACTCTTCTGTTTCTTTCTAAACTTCTTTTTCTCAGTAGCTGCATTTCCAGGAATTATTATTGCATTGTTACATCACTGAGATTCTAGTTGCTTCAAAAAGAACCTACTTGTCCTCAATTTTCTTTTCTTTTTTTCCTCAACTTTCTTTATTAGATGCATTTAGTTTCTAATTTGTTTCCAGTCGGTTTTGGGCTCTAGCCAAATACCTGGGAAAAGAATAAGCTGAAATTCATTTCTAAATGTTACATGGGAAGAAATGTGGATCACAATACCTTGCATAAAGTGCTAAATAAATATTTGTAAAAGTCTGGGCCATCTCCCTTAATCTCTCTAGCTGTATAAATATTGCAGTGCACGAATCAAATGTTCAGATGTAGGACCTCAAATGTTTTGAAATCATTTATAAGAGGAGATTTATAGCTGCCTAGAAATTTAAATAACTAATTTTTCCCCAAGTGGAAAATCTTTCAGTAATATGACAACATGCACTATTCTAATAAAAAACTCCAGGGAATTTTATTTTATATACTAGGTGCATTTCTGACAGGCTGTGCAAAGCAAGCATATATATAAAAAAGAAAATAATTCTCAGTGAATTTCATTACATTTTCAGTAAGAATATCTCTTAGCAAAAGATCATGAGAAAAATTATTATGTACCTAGGAATTTCAATGTTCATTTCAAAAGTATTCCTCTTTTATCCCTGTGCTTCTTCTAATATCATATACCCTTTGAGGATGCCAGGCAAAAAAGGGAAAAAAAATCTCTAAAATTTGCACTTTCGCAAATCTCAAAGATATACTCTCTCACTTGAAATCCCATTTGTGTACATATATCAAAATATAACATCCATATGATTTCTGTTTTATTATTTTCATTAATTTCATTAGATTTTACTACATAGTTGGCTGTCATTTTGATTATACTTTGATAGTAACAACATTCAGCTCTATTTCATTCGCCAAATAATGATTATTTATTAAGAATGTGAAAATTAATTTTAGTTAAAAGTTAATAACTTGCTTTAGGAAATACAGGTGAGAAGTAAGAGTCTTTGAACAAAATCGGATAGTCGGGCAAGGAAAAAGTGGGAAGACAAATTGTAGATAATTACAATAAAAATATGCAAAGGATTTCATCTCTTTTGAAGATCTATTCTAGTTTTTTTTCAGGTAATGCTAGTGCTTAGTCTGCATTTTATTAATAAATGATTCCTCTATGTGTGGTCAGTGTATTTCTCAGCCATTAAATATATATCCATGATGAATTTTGTTTTTACTTGATAAAAAATTCTGTCCTTCAAAAGACAACTCTATGAAGTATCTGATTATTTTTCACGTAGTCAATATTTAGTGAGAATTTTCCTTATGTCAACAATTGCTCTAAAGCTTGGTTATTAATTGAAGGGTAGGTATCCTGGGTCTCTGGACTCTCAGTATTAATGAATTGTAATGAAATTTATTTTAATTTAATAAATGTACCTGTGCTTCCACAGAGTGGTAACATTTCAGAAACGGGGAGAATTCACCTTTAGGTAATAAATGTCAGCACTTTCCCTTTATACCACAAATAGTGGTTTTTCACACCTCTTTTGTCCATTTCAAGGAAGTTATATTTTCTGTAAGTTTGTTTTTCTGCTTTGCCTATTTATATTTCAACATGAATTCACTCCCATTAACACAAAGGTGTCTATTTTTCTCAGTGTCCTTCTGTGTCCTCAAATGCTGAACACACTCTGACTCCACCGTTTAACCCCTGGGCACATCTGACATAGTAGTGGATGCATGTGTTGAGGTTTTGCAGACTTGGAATGAATAAGGAAAGGCTACGCAGCCTGAAATCCACTGGAAAGAAATGTCGAAAGGCTGCATTTGAATACATCACCATGATTAAAAACATTAATATGAAAATAGTGTTTTAAATATATATCTCTATTCCTAGATCCTAAATTCACTCTAAAAAAAAGTGCCCACTTATCTGTCTGTGGCTATCGGCTCAAAACAAAAAATTAAGTGAAACTTTATCACCTGTTTTTTAAAGCAAACAAAATTTGCTCTTTTGAAAAAGTTTCACATATTACAGTACTCTGACAGACTGTTCAAAGCTGGGCTACTTCATCAAGCTCTTAAGAAATCATTCAAATAGTCTGACAACTGACAGTAATTGATTATTTAGCGTAGATATTTTTACTCAAAACCATGAAATCAGACTAACACTACAGCGATACATGTTTTATTCAGACTACCAAATAGGAATACTACGTTAACATCCAGGAGATAATGGTTTTAATTTGGCATTTTTCAAATTGTATTTATTAGAATCTCTTTATTTTCACAAACTGTTATCAAATAATCTTAAAAAAAACACAGAAAATATAAAACAGCTTTCCAAATTTTCAGGATTGTATCTTTCAAATCACTACCGTTCTTAACCCAATTCCAACTACAGTTTTTTAGAAATGGACTTGAAAGAATACTCTGATGCTGATGAATGTGTGCAGATTTCACCAAATCCTATTGACATTTTATAATGTCAGAGAGACCTGTACCCTAGATAAGGTATCAGGAGCCATTTCTCGTACAGAAAACACATCTTTCTACTGACATATCAGTTTTGAAAAGGCATAAAGCCAATTTGATGGCAAGTGTGGATATGTGTTATTTCACCACCAGTCAGATTAAATGGAAAGGCCTCAAGAGATCCTGCAAGAACTATTATGATGTCAATAAAATGCTCAGTGAATGGCAGGGCTAAGCCAGGGACAATTCACCCTCTCACTAGTGGAAGTCCAGTTGCACGCTGAGAACACTTGGAGGAGTACTTGGCAGGATTAGAAATACCCTCAGCATGATATAATTTCTCCTCTCCACAAAAATAAACATGTAACAAGTGTGGGCCAAAGGGAAATACTGAATTAGAAGAATTAAGCTCTGTTTTTACCATTAACAATATATTTTTGTTTGGTAAAAATAATTTATCGAACTATATTTCATGCATGACTATCCAAGTCACAAGGGGAACAATTTTCTATAATTTAGAAGATTCTAAGGACTCCCAGTATTAATACAATAATATTAATTGATATCGCTTTTATCTCTAATTCTATTTTCAGAATATGGGTAAAATTTAGCAAATAAACCTTTAGCTTCAACACTTAGCTCAATTTCAACAATTGCCCTATGGTATGTTATAGCCAGGGAAGGAACTAGATCCATTTTCATTCCTTTGCATTTGGCTAAAACCTTAATAGATATTTACTAACAACTACTGCAGCTACTAAGGTTAGTAATAATAGAGCATTCTGTCATTTGAAAAACATTCAATTCTGTGTTCCAATTCCACATGGAATTTTCCTTCCTTTTCTCTGCCAAAAAACATGCACGAATAGAAATTCTATTTGTTTCCTTTATTTGGACAACTGTAGGTCTCATCTTCCTCTGGTTTCTTCTTTGGTGAGGCGTGATAAACCTTAGTAATAGATTTTGAAAATACAGCTAATATACAAATACATTAAAATTTACATAGGGTAATCTAGGCTTGACTACTGGGGGTAAAAATGAAAACACGTGGGGAAGGCTCACAGTAAAAGTGATTGTGGCAGACCATATCTCACATATCATTTATACTGGGGTATATATGTTTTCTCTCATTTTGCAATTATACACCTCAGTCTTACAAATTTTCTTATGAATATTTGAAGACAGATACATGGAATCACTATGAAGTACAAATGATGATTTATAACTAGTATCACAGAAAAATTAAAGTTGACTAAATACTTTTATCAACTCTGACCCATAATTATTGAATAAATATTACATTTACAATTATTATCACTATTTGTTCAGCAATTATTTTTGCATATTTATAATGTGCTAGCCTTTGATCCAGGCACTCAGATCACAACAGTAAAAAGAATTAAAAAAACAAAATCACAAAACTAAGTTCACAAAGATATGAAGATCATCAACCCAAGAGATGAGACAGAGCGACAGAGAAATGTGTATGTAGGTACAGGCCCAAAGCTAGGGTAACTGTAATAAACAAGAAGTCTGATGAGCAGGTGAAGGGCAGAGACAGCCAAGCACATTTCAAGGAGGAAGAAGTTATAGATGCAGCAACATTCTAACAACCATCTAGGGCTTCAGAAAGGGAAAAAGAGGGAAGGAGCTGTAAAGGGTTGGGTAACGTTGAGTTAAAAAAAAGAAAAAAAAAACTGTAGCAATGTTCTCATATCATTGACTGATTACTGAAATGATTCTAAAAATCCCAAGCCAAAATTCTTCTAAAACTGCACTACTCAGAAAATCTGTTTCTTTCTCCATTAGCTGTGTGTAAGTGCAGTTATACATGCATTTATTAATAATTCTAACAGATCACACCTGCATCAAGTTACTTTTGACATATATTTAAATTTCCCATGATTGATTGATAAAAATGGAACCTAATATACACACTGGAGTAGTTTAGGAAAAATGAAACACAGCATCATTAGAATATTTCATTTATGTCATATGTCCCAATTGATTTTTATTGGTCTTCATTTTAGATATGTATGTGTCTGTCTATGTATGTGCAGTATTTATTGAACATCTTTATATGCTGAGCACAGGAGAGCAGAATCCACTGCAAATGCTTTTAATCATTTTGGGAATCTATCCTTATATCCTTGTTACAAGAAAAGAAATAATTGTAGAGTGTCTATTGCTGGGATTTAAACCCAGGTTTTCTGCCCAGAGATATCACATTTTATTCAAGATGCCATAGCTTACCCAGAGCAAATTTCTCTTTTGAAAATTCTAAAAAACAAAAGATAAGGGTAGTGCTCCGTTGTCCCTCCACTGGGATGCATCATTCACAAGCACGAGCAGGCAGGGGCTAGACTGAGTGCAACGTGCTGAGGCAAGGCACGGCTTAGCTAGCAGGTGTGTTTCTGAATTCAGGCTGTTCGCAGTGGTCCATTGATCAAAAATGGTCAATTCCTAATTCCTCACAAGTATGTACATACATGCGCTGGGTAAAGCAGAAAGTGAGAGCAATGGGAGCATTAGACCACTGAAATTAAGACACATTGTATTGATTTAAACTCTTTCAATGCCTCAACTCATCATCAAGTCCATGCCATTATGTTAAAAGCCAAATACATGTATTGATCTGTGGAATATTTCTTGGAAACCATAGAGTAGAATGAACCACACAAAGGTTCTGGGGCTGGGGAGGGACCATTCTAGGAAACAGTTTTTAAGCAAGATTGATATACTAGCAAAGTGAAGATAAACAGAAGGGCCTAGGAAGAATTGCTTTGCTGCTCTCAATACAGTAGAATTTTCTCCTGACTCCCCCCTGGAGTGTAGTATCGTAAGATATTTCTGGTGACCATCTAGTTTGACAATACTCGAATTAACCAGATCAATATTTGTAATCTAGTTAACTGTGGCTATCACAAAGTCAGCACCTTCGATTGAATACAACAGAACTCTTGATTCTTTTGATTATTTAGAATTTTGATTCAAGTTTGAAGGTCACTGGCCATCATTTCTTGAAAGAATCAAACATGTTAGACATGGAAATTATGCTATAGACACAGTAGGACGGCATTTCTCAGCTGTGATCCAAGCAAGCTTGGAGGCTCACAACTTCAACTGAAAATTTTTGGTGGTTTTATTTCAATGATAATTTAGGAAAATTAATGTAATTCTTCTAAATTTCCTACTACCACTGAGGAGCACCACCTTTGTATTTGTGTTTCTGATTTTACTGGCACTAAATGACCAGAGTTTATATTTTAACTTTCAAGGCCATGTTTCTCAACTGTTTTTCTTGCACACTTTGGAGACCTTCCAGGTTCTCCAACATAACCTTGAATGTTTGTAAATGTTTGTAGACCTTTAGGATATACTTGAATTTCCTCAAGTGTAAGGGAAAAAATGCAATTAGCTCTTCTTGAAACTTGATTTCATATTAACATAAGGGGGAAAAAAACTAGATATTTTGGGTTGTTTTCACAGGCAGTTCATATCAAAAATTCATAAGGCAATTCTGTAGCTGCATATACATGCATGGGTAAGACATATGGTTCATTATGCATGAGAACCATAGAGAATATGCATACCAAACACTCTTGACCTACTGAAAGTAGTGATTTTTTTCCCCCACTATGTTACAACTGTCAAAAGCCAAGCTTATCATATAAAGTTCTTTCACACTTTTAAGGTATTTTTCTAAGAAAATGTCAAAAGTCTTCAAGACATTAACGATGCTGATTAATTACATATACTATACATAAAACTTTTGTTTTAGTTAGAACACTGTGATCATGGTCAAATATACTTTCAAGATGACTTAGTTTATATTCATTTCCTTTACTTTTTTCTCCCTTCCTCCTGTCCTCATTTACATGATTTGCATGAAGCTTTTTTGGCTGATCTTACTTTAAGTCTTCATTTGGCAGAGCTCTCCCTTGTACAGCACTCAGAGTTTTATTTCGTTGGTATCGCTAATGTGTTGATGGTTGATGAAAAGGAAACTGATTACTCTTATCAGATAATATTTACAACAGTGGTCTTTAAGGGTTGTCTTCAGTTCCTCCATCAAAGAAGTGAGAAATAGAGCATTTTGGAATTATTTGCAAGCACAAAAGTATTTCAGCATTTCTCAATCACAAAATAAAAGTAGCTTCTTTTTCTGACAGGGAGGAATATGGTTATTTTTCTAAAGAGCAGTTAACAATAAATTACATTATGGTTAAGTTTTTGAAAATAGAGCTACATTAAAAAATTTGCAGTTTTATTAGCAAATTTCTCAAGATATCACTTATGGGAAGATAAGAATTAGCCTAAAACCTCCAATATGTATTGCAGAAAATACCAAAATCAAATGTCCTGTTATTGATCAGGGTGAAAACTAAAGACTTAAGGTGAGTATTTTTTTTTTTGATGGAAATACTTAGAAATTAGTACACGAAGTCAGAGTTAGTTTGCAATTGGAAGAAAGTAAAGTGGTCTCCCCATTCCTGTCCTACTGAAAACTCTTATGTGACTAATAAGAGATTTTTTGTATACAAAGTTGTAGGAACTAAGTGATTTCAACAGCATGTCTTCAGAACTTATTCAACTGTTTAGAAAAATCTAAGTCTATTTAGCCAAAGCAAGTACTATAACATACTCCACAGTTATAGAAATTTTCCTCTCCAGCTATTTTTTGTCCTAGATCCCTTCTAAACCACCCAGCGCTAAGTGTTGAGCTAATTTGTCACCTGTTATTCTCCCCATCTACTATTTGCTATGCTTTGAAGTTTTAAATGAAAAGTAAAAGACTTCTTTAGGTCTTAACTTTACCTTTGCATACATACTTCAGCTTGTGATTTCATCATCTCAATAACTCAGGAGAAATGCTTTTCTTATGTATTAATTGAAGGTGCTATTAGAAGCATACCATAGACACCAAACAGCCTCAAAAATCAAAGTACCCAGGAGGGGAGGGTATAGCAAAGTGGTAGAGCACATGCTTAGCATTCACAAGGTTCTGGGTTTAATCCCCGGTAGCTCCATTAAGAAATAATAATAAATAAATCTAATTATCTCCTCCCCGCCAAACAAAAATCAAAATACCCAAAGTTCTTCAACCTAAGAGAGAAACTGTTTAAAATGTTACAACCACTTCAACTGACTTTTCTAAGACACCTCCTAATCAGCTGTGGGTAATTGTTGGAGTCCCAGTTGTTGGAAATTTAAATGTTACACCAAGAGATTATCAACAGTACTCATTCCTTCTCTCTCTCATTCTGATGTGATCCTGGACTTTGTGTGAATTCCACAAATAGCTCCTACACATTTTGCTTTCACTTTCTACAGACCTCTCTCTGTATACCAATAATAATCCATAATCATATCCTTTTAGAAGCATGTAGGAATAGCAGCTTACTTCACAGTTACTGTACTGCTGTGCACTTTCATCCTGAAACAAATCTTATGTTTTCTACAATTTCCTCTCATTCTTTACATAGAATCTACCATCAAATATTGTATAAGTGGTTTTTTATATTAGATGGAGGCCTGGCTGAAGTATACAGATATTTTGTAAAGGGCCACTTAACATTCTTCATATCCATTGCAATATACAAATTGACATCTCACGGGATTCCTTTAAAATTCACTCAAGAAACTAAGGTCTTTCCAAAGCACCTTTCCATAACAAACTTTTTCAGGAAGTAAACTGCCATGTCAGTGGTGACCCATTTCCCAAATGGATCAGAGTTAACAGAACTTTAGCCAGCCAAATTTTCTATCATTAAGCAATCTTGGGAAAAGAGCACTTTATATTTGGTGCCTAAGTACATTCAATGCAATTTCACAATAACTCTCTTTACAAAGTATTTAACTTCTAAATTCGCATTATTGTGTAAGAAAGAGACTCATGAACATACAATTATGTGTTCCAGAAAAATTTAATAGGGGATTTCTAATATGACCTTAAGTAATTTTCACTTTGCTCAGACTCCAATTTACTTCAATCTCAATGTATTTTGGTCAATGTTTATTTCTGAACATGTTGTGACCTATTAAGCTATGTTATTTTCATAACGAATACTTTAAATAATACTCTACTTTCAGCAAATTTAGAAAGCTTGCATATGTGTAGGCAAAAGAAATAGGCAGAAAACAATTACTTTTAAAATAACAAGATAATCTTTAAAGTTAAGAGAATTCTAAACTGTAGTTAATACACGTATATAGTAAATGTATATTTGATAGTAAAAAACAACCAAAGAATTCTAAGAGGACTCATTTATAATAGAAATAAAAATTGAACAGAATGTAAGTGAAATATTAATTGAAATTAAGAACAGTCTGTGAGTTTATAATTTCAAATAAATTACGAAAAAATTTTATTTCCTACTCTACTTTGGAGACAATAACCAGAAGGCTGTTTCCATCTCTCTCTTTTTTTTTTTTTCCTTAATGATCTTTACTTCAAATTTGGTATGTCAGAAGTGCTGTGATGTTCAATTTAGCCAATTCTTGGGTTATAACCTTGATTTCTCCACTTCCTTTAAAAATATCCTTTCAAACTTGTCTTTCATAATTTTACCACCCTATGCATTACAAAGAGACCTCTGTGGGGGCCCTACTTTTACAACGTGGAAATATGGTAATTAAGAGCTTTCTGCCCCTATTTTCTCATGACTGTGTAACATGGAAAACAATGGGGTGTCTTCTTTCTGTTTAGCAATGCCATTCATGCAACAAAGATGTTCAATGTAATAAGAATATAGAAACAGACTAAATGGATTAAATTGCAGTGTGTATTAAACACACAATTCTCCCTGACAGATGTATACAGATATTATGCAGGGCATCACTTAACACTTTTCATACCCTGTTGCAATACACAAAGTAACACACCTCACAGGGTTCTACAAAAACCTGCTCCAAGAAACTAAGACTCCTCTGAAACACCTTTCCATAACAAACTTTTTTAGGAATTAAGTCTGCCCTGTCAATGCTGTACCATTTGCTAAATCAATTTCATGCCCTTTCTTCAACTCCACCCTCCCACCTTCTTTTTTTTTTTTTTTTTTCCTGTCATTCCTTATTTTTTTGATGGAAATCCAGAGAGGCAGCAGAGTGCTACTCCAATTTAATTCACGGTAGCAGTGCTGAGTATATGGGCCCTAAAGCTCCGAAGTGGCTGGAAGTATCTGCCAGTTAGCAAGGCCTGTTCCTGTCATTTGCAGGGCTTGTCTCTACTGCACTGTTCACAGCTTTAACAGGAGTAAAATGCAACTGACAGCACACTAATTATTATGAATTGTTTTTCCTACCAAAAGAGTAACATACCTAGAGACCAGTTAAGATATACAGTAGTGGTTTTGGGAAATAGACTGTTTAAACATTTATTATATTTTATAATACAAGTTCATTTTTAATGGGAATTTCAGGAATGCATATTTATGCATGGTCATCCTCTTATAGGTCTCACACCCTTAAATATAAAATAATCACACACTGGTCACACCCACCCACTCACACTCACTCCACATTTCTATTCGTGCATTCATCAAACTCTGGCCAGTAACAAAAGCTTAGAAATACTTACTTCTAATGTGCTATGAAAGCATAAGAAGAACAGAATTTTGCTTTTTGTAGATAATTACAATAGAAGATTTTTGTGTTTCTTAAAAAGTTTTGGTTGTTAAAGTATTTTATTGTATGAGGCATAAATGGATGTACTTGGTATTTACTACCAAAACTGAAGTTCTTAGTAACCCCCTACTTCCATCAGTCAATAAGGTTGCAACAGAACACTGATGTTATTTTCTAAGTTTTAATACTTGGTCTTGAAATGGCCATATGTCAAACTGACACTTCTCGCCATAGCAAAACATGTATTTTAAACAGCTGACATATTGCCACATGTAGCTAATATCAATAACACCAGAGTTTAGGTTCTTTGAGTATCATATTTATTAAGGGGAAAAGACTAAAAGAACAGCTCTGACAAGAAGTAGATGTTCAAGTACAAATTGATGACAGTCAAACTTTCGTCAGCGTACAACAATTGCAACTGAAAACTGAACGAATTAAAATGCAACATTCTTTAAAATGATTCATACAAAACTGCAACATGTAATAGCTGAATGAATGCACATGTCTACAAGCATGTTTTGCAAGAAGCAGTAAATACAGACTATGGCTGTGCCTATTGTGCAAACAGTTGAGCACTCCACTTAACCTTAGTAAAACTCAATATATGGATTAGTGTAAGTTTCTACGTTGGAGTGGGTGGGACTCTTATAATTTCTGTTCTCATCATTGATGTACTATTCTTTCAGATTCACATTTGGACTTTGACCCTCTTTTTTTTAGATTCTGCCGACTGATAAACTAATTATCCTCTCTGATTATTTTTCACAAGTATATTGAGGTATTGACCAGTTTTCATACTCAAAGTCTTAGTATAGAAACAAAGGAAATTTACTTATAATTACAAATAATCAACATTGAAAATATATTTCTATTTTTATTCAAAACAAGTTTTACTTAGTGTAAAGACTCTCTCTTTTGTCATGGCAGAAATATGTGGTCCTGATTCTGTATCTTTTTATCTGCTCTACAGAAAATGTGACTTTTTATCAAGTGGCAAGTGTCTTTTCCAAATAACATTCAAATGTTGCTAGAGGTAGATCTTACTGGGGAAAATAGACTTATTTTGCTTGAATAATAAGTATGAGCATTAAACATACAGCATTTTTGATACACCTAATATAATTACTCTACCAAAATATTGTTACATTTGTTTAACAATCCCCAAAGCTGGAAAATTCTGTCTTGTGCTATGAAAAATTAGATTTACTCATAATTTGTCATAAAATATCAAATAATCACATATTATATTTGGACCACAATTCTATTTTGAATGCCAGCTAAATACCAAATGTGCAACAGAAAATTAAATATTTTTACTAATCATTAACAATAAATCTGCTTTTTTAATTTAATATCCAATCTTTATGCTTCAATATTGTGTTTTATTTCACCTTAAAAAAAAATACCAACAGAAGTTTTGAAATGACTATCATTCAACTTACAGAAGCACTTGTCTTGAAAAGCAGAAATATTATATCAAGAGGAATAACATACTCAAGACATTTATTTTTAAAAGAAATCAGGTCCTTATAAATAATGAAAGAATATGAATCTATCATCAGTGAATTTTTCAATTTTATGAATATTATATTACATTTATGATCATGAGAAGTGTTTCTCTGGTGACCTTCAGCTTTAATCTATTTTAATCATTAAGAATCAGCATATAGTCTCACACTAAATATGACTAATTTTTTCCCTTTATCATAATATACATTTAAAAATAACTTTGCTTAATTTTTCTAAGCATAAAAAAGAGCAAAAATGTTTAAATGTTTGGAAAGCAACATTCAACTCACCAATTTAATTTCAGAGAATGATGTACTTATCTATGTAAACATGAAACTATCAAAATGCATATCGTAAACATATACTTTGAAAAAGATTAATAGCAGTGAAGCCATTGCAAATATTATCACAATATTAAAGAAACTGAAACAAAAGTATTCAGATTAGGCTCATTATATTCAATTAAGTAATTTCTAAAAATTTTTAGCCCCTCCCAAAGTATTTATAAAGCTAAATGCATAAATATTTTGTAAAGGTAAAATTATTTGGTTTTCTATCTTGAATTTAAATGCCCACTTTTGTTTTATAGCAATTAGCCCAACTATTTTCCAAGTGTCCTTTTGAAAGAATGATTTAAAATGAAGAGGGGAAAATGTACCTTTGCAAGGTATGTAGTAAAATTAAGGATCATAAAAGAAAAAAATCAATGTGCTAATAGAATAAAACTTACTGAAATTTCTTCTCCTCTTAAGTTATTAAAACAATGTGGATGTTTCAAATTAAATTCCTTAGAGAATATGAGTATTTCTGGGAGAACTTTGCGATCTGGTAAATTCAGGTAAATAAAAAGTAAATAAAACAGGATGGTTTTGCCAGTTAAAGATATATACTATACTCTTATTCCAATATGCATGAAAAATGGGAATATAGTTCACACATGAAAGAGAAAAAAAAAACAAATGTGACCTTAAATAACTCACTTGTTATAGGAATGTGCAAGTAAATTTTTTAAAAGGTCTCTATATTTAATACACATAGAAGTTTCACTATTTCACCACAAAACTATCTGGAAGTTAATTGCATAGATAGTACTTAATACAATAATTTCCAATCCTGGTTTGGTACACCCTCACCTTCTAATCCCACAGATAAAATAATGAAGGGTTTAATTTTTAAAATTAATTTTTCTAATTAGAGTTTAATCAAATATTTCACAAAATTTCAAAATACTCAGCAAAATTTCAAAATATTCCTTGGTATAGAAAATGCCCTTTCTAACAAACACAAATATATACAGCCCAAAATTTCCAAGGCATCAAGAAAATATTTACTAAATGAATCTGTGTGTGTGCATGTGCGTGTGCGTGTGTGTGTGTGTGTGTGTGATCTCCATTCAGTATGAGGGTGGGTCTACGGAAAGGAAGGAAGCTAGACCATTGGGTGACAGTGTAAGCTTAAATGCTCCATGAGCTCAGAGTTCTTCCCCACATCAAGACGTGCTTCCTTCCCTAACAGAAGATGGTAAGACTGAAACTTTACCTGTATCCTTTATTTCAAACTGCATCAGGGTCAGTGCCTTAGGCAATTCATACAGTATTAAGATCCAAAAAACTTTAAAATCAGAAATATCTAACTATTTTATTCAACCTCAGTGTAGCACTAATGAAGTCACAGACTTATTGCAAGTCAAGAGGTAGCACCCAGCTTTCTGAATTTAGCCGTACAGTCAGATTTGCTATGTTTGGTTGCAGCTCTCCAGGGTGATGGCTGTGGGCTTTTTCAGAACTTCTCCCTCCAGTCTACATCTCATACACATACACAGATGAATATTCTTTTGATCCTACTTTCCTGAGCCTTGAAATAAACTGTATCTTAGCTCTCCTTTCCAGAGTAACTCTTATCAAACATCTAAGTTTCAGTGCTCTAAGATAAAAAGGTCATTGTTTAAACATGAAGATCAGTTAAAGAACAGATATCCTATCACCTTCTCAGGTGAAAGATACAGCTAATTATGCGTATTCCACAATATTCTATCTCTGAAATAAAATCATAATATTCCTAGACAACTTTTAATTGTCTGTGTATATTTTAAACCACCGTATGCTTTTTACTTTCAATCTGACACTGTACCATAGTTTTTTCAGTGAAAACCAATGAAAAGAAAATATCTTAGCATTCAGTTAATTGGTCTTATTTTAATACTAAATTTAAGTTATGATGCACATTTAGGAGACAGCAGTGGAGGTGAAAGGAATAAGCAGTGGCAGAATGTCATGGTTTCTGGAAAGTCTGTGTTTGGTACAACCAGGAGAGACAAGAAAGACGGTAACATTCCCTGGTTTCATCCTCTCCTCCCCTCCCCATTCTCCTGCCCACCCCTCCCTCCTCCTTCCTCCTTTACTCCACCTTTCTTCTTCCCTTCCTCCTCCACTCTTCCTCCTAACTTAGTAAAGAGAAAATATCTTTCTATAAACATTTCTTCATGAGAGAAAGTGATAAGGTAGAAACAGAATGAAATAGGAAGACTCACTGGAGTAGCTGAATGCGAAAAAAAAATGCATATAAGGAACTTTATCTTAAAGTACCTTGAAAATGATTCCTTAATGATTAAAATGCACAATGTAGCCCACTTGCAGGTAATACGTCCCATTTAACAAGTAAAATGCACAGTACGGCTCACTTACAAGTAAAATAATTCAAGACATTTATAGTCCCTAAATGCTCTAAATCAATAGGTTTAAAGTAGTTTCAATGGAGTATCATACAATTTAAAAGTCTATTATAGTATTGTTTTGGAGATTTCTCATGAAACTAACTGCTTGAGAAGGTAAATGAAACTGTCAATACATCAGTTCTTTAACTGTTTCTTATTAAGCACCAAGGTTTAAACAGGACTAAAAAATTTACAATTTCACGAGATTTGAAGGAGAGAAGTTTGTTTCTCAGAACAGCATTTGTTACTATTTGTATTCATGCTTTCCAATCTTTGCTTCCCTGTTTTTACCTATCACACTCACAAGAACTTACTTTTTAACTTCAGTTGATTTTTGAAGTTTTAAGTATATTTTACTTTTTAATACAAATGTGTATTTTACTTACAAGGGGTTTGTCTTAGTGTTTCGTTTGTTTCTTTTTTGTTTTTAGTTTACTTTTTTCTTTGAGTTTTGTTTCCCTATGCAGTCAGAATTCTGGTTTTACAGTTTCATAATACTACTTCAATATTTGTGTCCAAAGTCAGATTACATTTCCAAATATTATTTCTATTTTATAAAATCAACAAATTAGAACAGGCCTTTTAAAATCATGTTATATATATTCCATGTTAGAAATACAACTCTCCAAAATGATGAATATAATTTCTGCTTTTTATTTCAACTTCCTTCCTAACTCTGTTAAAGTAATTTTTGAATTAATAAAATCATTGCAATCGAAGCACATAGTGATATGAAAGGATCTGAATATGCTTATTTCTCTGTCCTTTTTTCTGGTACTGTAGCTGAACATATCTTTAGAAATAACCTGTGATTCCAGTGAAGATTTTAATGAATTCTATATTGCAAAACAACTATAAAGTGTGAATCATTTTTCATGAGTCAGATATGATCCCTTTATAGAGCTCTGAAGAAAATGATTTTAAGGAGTGAAGGAAGAAGATAACTTAATTATGCAATAAGGGTAACTATGAAGCTTAGTTCTATACCTTGAAATATGTTTTCTGTTTGATTTTACTGACTGGTGGTGAATTTCTCATGTTCCTCTTTAAATCTCATCCCTAAATAATGATGTTGCTTTCAGGGTCAAGTCAAGAGTACAAAGGATGGCTTTCATCTTCAGAAGGTTTTCTCCCAAAACCATTCTGCAATTAGTTTTCAAGAATATACTTACAGATACAATAATTTATTTATTTACAACAATGTCATTATATTTACTTGAGTTATTTCATCACTTTAATATATCACTCAACTTTCATTGCAGGCATTTTAGAGATAAACATACTCACTAGAAACAAAATTAAGTCTCAACATTTAAACCACATCAAATAGCTTCCAAGCACGAATCATCCCTGGCATATGTGAAATAAAGGGAAAAAATTTAGACAGTGCAAAAGTCATGCTTATCAATTTCTTTCACCTTTAATAATATAATGAAATATATACTAACTAAAAACCTAGTGGCTATAAACCTAGTTTTCTGACAGAGTTTCTCTCAGCTTATATACATGGAGGATGGCAAGCATGTGTGTGTAAGGAAATAGAAAGTAAAATAAAAAGAGTGTCTCTTTTATTCTCACTTATTATTTGAATACTAATAGTTATCACAACAATTCTGTAAAGTGGATTTAAATATATTTCAAAACCTTTGAAAATACCAAGACACACTCATACTCTTAAAGTTTTATAGTAAGAAAATAATTAGAAATACAGTTAAATATTTGTTCAAATGAAAATTTATCAAAACATTATTCCACAGAGAAGAGGTAGTAGTCTAAATGCCCAGGAATAGGTAAGTTGTTAAATATATTACTAACATATACAGACCCAGGAATATCATGTAGCCACTAAAAATCATTTTCTCAGAGCGTACTGAGAGCCACGGCAGGATGCTCCAGTAATGCTCCAGAGATACCAACTGTTTCTGGGAAAATCCATCACCAACTGCCATTTCCTATAAAGCCCTCGAAACTTCACATGGATTCCTTGGCATCTCACCTTCAGTTTAAGATCAGAGTTAGGAAAATTCTAATACTTACAATCCCAGGTTTTACTGAACAGTGTTTCCCTTCCAGAGACGAGGTGAAGAGGCTGATACAGGAGTGTAACTCGGGTAAACACTATCCCACAAAAAAGGAAGATCTAAATTGGGAAGCCATCATTGCTAGCTGTAGAATAGGATACATCCAGGAAAACAATATACAGAACTGGGCAACTTTAGGAGAGAAAAAACAACATAAAGCACATACAAACTGCAGCAAGTGAGATCAGAGCGAGAAGCTCAGCAGGAACCACCATAAAATGAATTCTTTCCCAGTGAAATTTAGCAGGCCCTATTTTACAGCATCTTTACTGTTCAACACCTTGGATGGTCAGAAATGTAAATGTCTGGACTCCTCCCAAACTGAGTATCCCTTCATGTGCCTCTTCCTCTTGCTGACCATACCCTAGCCCTCGGCAACTTTATGACACAGAAATCATCTAGTCTCTCCACGTATTACCTCCATAGCATGGAGAGCTTAGCTTATCTGAGTACCCTACAATGCAGCCAAACTATCTATTAGAAAGTATCTATTCAGGGTCTCAGAGTTCTTCCCCTAACACGCTCCGCAAAGGGATGGAATAATTATATCTAGCATGATAATGGTTTATTTTCTCACATAAATTATGCCACTTCTCCTTCCCTTCACCCTATAAAAGAAAACAATCAGTCTATCAGCAGACATAGTTCAAAATATCTGACACTATCAATAACCAGACAGCAACCTCACCACCACTATCCTCAGATAATGAGTACTCTATTAGAAATTATTATATAAAATTAATCAAGGGCATGACATTTTCCAATTTTGGTCTAAACTTCTGCTTTCTAGAAACACCCCCATGGCAGAGCTCTCCATCCAAGAGGAGAAAATGGTGAAGTATAAGAAGAAGACAAGCACAAAGTGTGTGGAATGTGGGATGTGTGATTATCATTCACCCGAAGAGATACAGTCTTTATCATCATCTCTCTCAATTCTGATCCACTCACTAGGCTAAGTGCCGTCCCTAAATTATGCACGCACTGAGTGTAAACCATAAAAATGAGTAATTAAAATGTCTTGTTACTTACCATAGACTTTGACATAATTCCTTTATTTTCTACTATCAATTGTCACTTATTCAGTAACTGTATTCACTTGGGAGATCTCTCACCCTGGACACTTAGGAAAAGTTCATGAAGTTAGGACAGGCAGGCATTTGGAGTAGCACCATTGGGAGTTCAGGCTTTGACTTCATACTTGATGCAAATGTTCAGTCCCTTGCCACCTCGCTCCAAGTCCATCAGTTTGAATGACATTCTTTCTCCACACTGAGACAGAGAAATTTATACACCACAGAAACAGGAAAAGAAATCCTGTTTTTCTTAAACACTTGTAAATCCTTCTACCACTGCTGCTAATAAAATGTTTGCATGTGCATTTTATTTCCAATCAAAGAAATATTTGCTAAAATCATATCTGAAGGTAAGGTTTATTTTTATAATTATTATTTTATTCACTGAACATAAACTTAGGTTTAATTTGCTATCACTATAGTTTTAATCTATTTCCTTAAGAGTAAATTTTATATTAACTGAATATATATGGCTTTTCAAAATTTATATGCGAATTCCTATTTTAAAAATACCATGCTTATCTATTGAACCTCAGTATTTGCAAGGTGTCTTTTTAAATTAATACATTTAGCTATGCTCATTCATGTGATAATTAGGCAGTTCACTTCAAAGGCTTTTATAAATCAGTGACAATTATGTCATTTTCATGAGATTAAAAAATCTGCTAGATCATGGGTATATGACAGTAGCATATGTAGTAAGGGAGTACGCATCTTGCGGCTCATAAGGGATTGATGTGGTGTTTAGAGACTACGTCAGAAAAAGTCTTTCCATGATCAGTTAACTTACATTATTATAATTTAAGCCTGGTTTATTTGTTACTCTTCTACTTGAAAGCTTTAAGCACATTCTGCATATATACCATTATTTATATTTTACTTTGAAATAGACCAGATTATTTACAAAGTAGGCTTCATTTTAGACAAACACATTATATTACACATGAAGAAATACAATTAACTACTGAGACTCTAAAGTATTAGTAGAAATTCAGCCACGACTTCTGAAAATCAGTTTGAAGAAAAAAGGTCAAAGGGAAAGTACGTACTTAGCATCAAAACTGAAGTTCCTTTACAAAATCCTGTCACATTTCTCTCACAGTAGATTGAAATGTTACCAATGACACTAAAAATGATCTCCAGGAACTCAGGAATCTTTCGTTCTTTGTTCACCTTGTATCTCTTGTAGTAGAATATCTAGTACTTAATTGCCCTCAGTTAATATTTATTGAATAATTAAATACATGTTAATTATAAATAATTCTATTATACAAAAATGGGTTATTTCTTGAGATATGGCTATATATCAGTCAACCTATATATATATTTAATTTCTAACTGTAAATCATCTCTTTATCTCTGTCTAACTCTACACCCTTCCCAAATGTGTAAATTTGGGGGGATTAACTAAGAGTTTCTCCTATAACACTCTTCTTAACATAACTCCACCCCCACATCCAGCTACTTTTTGTAATACAGACATACCTCATGTAACAAGCAGACTTCTTACTTTCAAACCTTTACACTCAGAAAAATGATGGCTGTGGTTATTTTCTCCTCCCTGTCTCCCATAGAAGGGTCAGTAACAGACACTACTGGTGGAGAAGACTGGAAAGGCACAGGTAAATCAGGTGACTCAGAGCTCAGCCTCTCACTGCTATCATCAGGGGCAGGAGCCGGGGTCAGGGGCAGTTCATCTTTGAAAAACCAGTAGGGTGGATCTAGATAGTCCCAGTTGGCAGAGAGAGACAGAAATGCAGGTCAGATGACTGTGCTACCCACACATGCTCTGCATGACTTGAGCCACTCATATATGGTCGGTGCAGAATGTTGACAGCAATTACGTAGCGCAAACTTGTAAAGACTTCCCTTATGTAAAGAATGTACATAAATTAAAGTTTTATTTAAATAAAGATTTTACTGTTTTCAATGACAAGTTTGTTATGTTGCTTGATTTTTTTTTTTTCAAAAAGAGAGACAGAAAGGACACATTAGAAAACAGGTCTTTGAGGTTTACCAAGAAATAAATACATGGCTAATATTTAGTGTCAAGACTCAGGCAATAATTTGGCAACAAAATAAAGAAAATATGAGAGAAGAAGTATAAAAGTGCCCTTAATGCTGGTTTTTACTCATTCTAGCATGTTTCCTGAGCCTATAATTATGGCTTTCTTATGTGGAGAATTCAATTGGTTTAAAACCAGTAAGAGTTTATTTTTGGAAATAATCAAATACTATACTAACTTGATCCTCCATCAGACCTTAAACTAGAAAATGCAGCTGAATGTAGGAAACTATTATTTTATTTGGTGTTTTGAAATGTTAACTTAAGATAGAAATTTCTATATAAAGCATACTTTCATCACTGGCAGGTACAGTATTTTCCTTAGACTTTAAAAAATTTTTCAAAGATCATTCAAAAATTCTTATGGGGATTCTTTAACTACAAAATAATTAAATAAGCAGTTTAGCATGGGAATGTAGAATTTCTACTGTTTCATCTCATTAGTTATGTTCTTAGTGTTCTTCCTAGGTATGACTGAATAATTAGAAGACAGAAAGGAAGTATTTGTATATAGAACTGTAGGTAATGGGGTGGACGACAGATACACAAGCCATTTCACGGCTGTGGCAGTGTATGTAGCTTAAGTAAAGTATCAATGTGAGATATATGAATGTTGGAACAAATGAGTTGGAATTACATTTAGAACTGTTTTGCTATATATTACTGATGCTTCATTATATTTTCAAAATATTTCCTAATTATAAAATTAGGAACATAGGTCCTCTTATTGTTCATTGACTTTGTTTTCCCCATATTTGATAAAAAGAATCTTCAGCTCTGTTGGATCAATATATCAGTGCCTAATAATTCCAGTCAGTGTGATTCAAATTCGACCATTTCCATTTTGTCAAGAGTTGATTTTCAGCCAACTTGTGTCAATTAAGAAAAGTAAAATGATAAATTCTGCTTTTTCTGAGCATATCAATTTCAAACTAATATGAGCAGTACTTACTATTATTGAGTTAGCCTATCAGTGCAGACACATACAGACCTCAAAGTGCTAAAAACAATTCTTCAGTGATTCTCATTTAAAGAGCAAGTAACTTAGGCAAGTGCCAAATACTGTTTGTACAACAAAGATTAGAAAATTCCTTTGCTCATTTAAACACTTAACCCCCCTCTATTAATATCTGAAAAAACATCCTGAAGAATATATAGTTGATGGTAAATGTGTATAAAGTACTAAGCCTGAAAATAATTCAATGATTTCATTTTCAAGAAGAGACAGAGATCATTTTAACAGTCCTAAAACTTGAATAAAGTTCAAAAGAAAAAAAACTAAGCCTCTTAGTATTTATTATTTTTTAAAATTTCTATTACCTTTATTTATACAAATATAAAGCTAAAAATAAAATTATCAGCTTATAATTGCTATACTGATAAAACTAAACACTTCCACAAAGTCAATATAAACAAAACTATAGAACCAATAAAATTGCTAATACTAATTAATGTGAGATTATGATATTTAGCTGCAAGTAAAATGCTGTTTGACTACACTTTGTCATTACAGGGGGAACTTACTGAGTTCAACACAAAGTGATGATTCAATCCTCTTGAAACTATCCTACATTTAAACTGCTATGAAACTTTTATTCATACAATGAGCATTATTTTCATTTGGATTTTGCTTGGACATGTTAACAAATTACCTGTTACTGAATAATTAATATTTAAGTAAATTAAATTGGAATGAAAGGTTACTTGGAAAAAAGGGCATGAGTAGAACTAAAGAAAATGAATATTCTGACAGTACTCAGATTTAGAACATACTTATATTACTTTTGGCTATGGTCTGAATATTTGTGCCCCTTCCCCCAATTCCTGTGTTGAAATCCTAATCCCTAAAGACGATAGTATTTGTAAGTGGAGCCTTTGGGAGGTACTTAAACCATGACAATGGAGCCCTCATTAATGGAATTAATGTCTTATAAAAAGAGAATCCTGAGGAATCCCTAGTCCTTTCAACCATGTGAGCACAGAGAGAAATCGGTAGTCTGCATCTGGAAGACTGCCAGTGTCATCATCCTGGACATCCCAGCTTCCAGAACTGTGAGAACTGTGTTGCTTATAAGCCACACACAGTCTCTGCTGTTTTCTTACAGCAGCCCAAAAGGACTAAGAGGCTTTAAAAAAAATTTTGCAGTAATCAAAAAATATATATAAACATCCTAAAAAAGATCTTTAGGGAGCAGAAGAATATTTCCAGGAAACCCATTCTGCAAAGTATCGTACTAAGCCAATCTGTCACATCAAAAAATTAACTATGGAGGCTGTAGCAAGTACAGTGACTTACCCACGGTCATCTATTCTTGTCAGAGAACATCTCTGAATACCATGAACTATCTTTGTCTTCACTGATCAATCTGGGATCTTTGAAACTTAAACTGGTAGCTTTCTTTTGATAGGTTCATAGAGATTATATAGACTAAAGGTTTAAAAATGTATCAGCCATAGGAATATCTTTAATTCTTTCCTAGCAGTAGGCTAAAAGTTTATACAGGATTTTGAGTTAGAAATCTCTTCAATGCATTTTGCTGCTTTAAATGAAATATATGCTAGAAATAGTTAATTTATTGACAGACTATTTCACAGCAATTAGTGTAAGGTTTCTAAATGTCAAAGTCATAAGATAAATGTTCATAAGATAAATGTTTCAGTTTTAACAAAGTATTTTTTGTAATTCCTTACACTTAGACATTTAATGTAGGCGTGTATATGGGTGTGAGTAGATGACAGTATTTTAAAACCAGGGCTTGGGCTGCACTAAACATCTCCAAATTCATTTAGGAAAAATAAATATAAAAAAAAAATCCTAGATGTGTTCTGAAAGACAGAATAGGTTAACAGATTGAAGCCAACATTGTTAATGTGGTAACTTAGGTATGTGTAGAAATTTCCATGAGACAAACAATCTATAATGAAGTTTCCGGACGCCACAATTCTATTGTTAGAGTAAGGCAGGGGAGTAGGTATTTTTAACTATACTTTGTATAACTTTCCATTGTAAATTTTAGACTCAAACTAAATTAGATGGAAGACTATGCATTAGATAAGCAAAACTGGACATTTCATATTCATAAAATATTTTCTCTTATTTTTCTCTTCGTCTGGAGGACAAAGACTAAATTATTATTGTTTGAATATCAGAAATGACTGGCAATTGGGAAAAAAAGAGAGGAAAACAGTCTCAAAGATTTTCCTAAGCATACCCTATGGGAGGAGAAAAGAGAATTTGTTTATGGATAAATTATCAAAAAGCAATAAACTGAGGTGTCTTACTGCAGCTGAAATTTTCTGATAACTAGTCTCCAGATCAGTGAAGTTTACAGAGATATCTTTGAAAGTAACTTGTGTAGTCCCTGGGGGAAGAGGAAAAGTTAAAACTGCATTCCAACATCTCTTGCAACTGGCCTGCAGCTGTGCTGTTTGTGGGTAATCTTAATAATCTGATTTCTGAAAAAAATAAGAAATGGAGAAATTTAACAATTTGCCTATATTTACTGAAAATTTAGTCTGAAATGGTGTCGAACGAGGGAAAACGATGACTGAGGCTTGTGCTAGATGACTTTATTTTGATTCTACAACTTTGAGTTACATAATAAATTATCATTTTTATGTCACCTTCACCACTACCTCCACTCCTTCCTTCTATCTTTATCTCCTTCATGTAAGAGGAGGGGAAATACAGGAACTAAAATTGAGACAAGATGTTCTTTTCCTTGTTTTTCATTCTACAATGAATGTTCTACGAAACTGTTAATCAACAGACATATATTCTTATATGTAAATGTTCACACACGTTCATTAAATTCATTTAAAAAATATGTTTCAGGTATAAGCCAGTTATTGTTCTATGTGCTGCTGATATACAAAGTTCCTGGTCTCAGGGAGTTTATATTCCACTGAGAGAGAGAAAATGAATTAATTTTACAAATATAAGGGAAAATATATTTTAAAGATCAATATTTAAGGAGAAACTATTGCCTCTAAATATATTATTAAAGCTTTCTCTATAAGATACAGAGAAAATGAATTAAAAGGAAAAAAAATCCTACAATAAGAAACAATAATTATGTTCCTTGTCTTGAAAGTTTATGTCCTCCTACAGAAGAGGACATTAATCTTTAATCTTACTGTTTTTCTAGATCAGAATGATATCTTCAGAATATTTAAAGTACATGAACTAATGTATGTATCACCAATATAATTCAGTGAAATTAAACATGACAATAGTTTATCAAGGTTTTGTTATAAGAACAACAATTTGCAGTCAATAAAGACCCAGCAGAATAAAAGCCTGATTACAGTGATGAATAATGCATATTGCCTATGGTACTAATTAACCTTGTACTCCAGCAAGATATTATAGAACAATAGGCTAATTTGAATGTGGTCCAGCACTTTTCCCTATGGCCTGTGGTTATCACCCTTCAGAACACATAAAATTTTATTTTGTAAAATGAGAAAGATATATGTTATTGTTTTTACATAAAATAATAAAAAATGAAATTATATTTTAATATCATGTATTTTCTAAAAAGGTTGGTTAAATATATATAACATATAATGTATATCATATATAAAATGCCAAGTAAAAATAAAATGTTCTATGTATAAATAACATAATGTTTACTTATGCAGTAAGTTACATACATAGTAATAATACATATTAATTTGGCAAAATATTCAGCTAAAATGTCAATATATGTTCAAGCCAACTGGATTCAGTAAGTCCCTATAGTTTATACCTGATCCTTCAATTAGTGTAGCTAGGAATTTTCCTCTTCCTCTTAAAATGATAAAATGAATTAAATGGACAAGGTATAACTAAAATCTGTAATGGGAATATTTTCTTCAAAAATATTTATTCAAAATATAACACTTCATTGTTTTGTGATTAAGTCACTGTTGAATGGGCAGTCATAATGATGCCTGAGAAGAGATAAATTATCTTCAACTGAAAATGACAATCTTTAATGTTTTAATCATATTATTTATATTATTATTTAGGTGTATTTTAAAATTAAAAGATAATATTTCAAATCCGTATTTCAAAAAATCTCTTGCAAAAGCATGATGATAGAGAAAAGATCTTTAGATTTTTGAGTGGCATGATACAGCTCCCCTACTCCCTCCAAAAATGCTCGAAAGTGGCATAGCAAACCTTAACACATACCTCTTCTCTGCTGCGCGTTTAAAAGGAGGGGAAACAAGAGAAACTAAGGGTGGGCAAAACCTGAATATCTAGTAGAAGAGAGTTTCTTCTTCCTTTTGTATCAATGTACTTTTGAATGAAAATACTGCTATCTTAGTTCATAACAATGTATGTTTATTTTTAGGCAGAGTTTGCATATATGCAAATGTTATTCTTGATGGAAATCCTTTGTATTTGAACTATTCTCTTTTTAGAAAAAGGTATCAAGTGTTGATGTGTTCTTGAGATTTTTAATCAAAAGAACATCCTATGAGAATATTGTTAGGAAGTCTATTCAAATATTTATGTATCATTCATACAATGATTACATATATGATCTTTTCTTTTTTTTAACTGGTATCCCTCGATGGAAAAAAATCAAGGAGAATTTCGAAGAGAGGATAAAATCAACGCTTGTGAAGCACACACAGTGTGCTGGTCTCTCCACCACCGGTGTGGTAAATGAAGGCAGGAGCAGAGACTCTAAAGCAAGCGGCCTGGGCTTTCGTCCAACTCTGCCCTAAATTGGCCGTTGTCCTCATTATGTAAACTCTCTGTGTTGGCTTGTTTTTCTGTAAAACTCAAAAATCACATATGATTCATAGGGTTTGTGTGTGTGTGTGTCTGCCTTTGAGGATCAAATTATTTAACAAATATACAGTGTTTAGCAGAGTGTGTGGCACACAGAACCTGCTACAGAAGTGCTGGCCACGGTATCATTATTATTACTTTAATATCATCATCAACATGCTTATCATCATCTCTAGTGACAGAACAAACAGGATGGATTTATTAGACAGAAAAATTCCCACACACACTTAACAAAATTTATGTCAGGCTATGTCTTTACATATCACAGTAATACCCTTCTCTGACCTTTGGTTCTAAGTTAACAGAACAAAGTGTCTTCTTTTGGAAGAGCATAAATTTTGGATAACAAAGCCAAAACAGCTTTCTCTTGAGGAGTTAACTGGAGGTTTTCTCAACAAGTAAAGGCATTTAAATGAAGAAAATAAATTCATAATAGAAAAATTTATAATAGAAGGAGTAAAAAAGGAAATTAAGAAAGGACATAAGTAGGAGTAATCAAAACAATACAAGACTGAAGCAGCTTGTATTAGAAAAAGAAACAATTAAGAATTAGAGGGAAAAAAACAATCTAGTTTTAGATCTTGTTTGGGAGCTGGGCTTCAGAGTTTTTCAAAGTCAGATAACACTTCAGTGAGGAAAAATATGTGCCAAGTGCATTTTAATTAACGGTAAGAGCTAAAGTAGTTAGTATTTTCCTTTCCTTTAAACAGGATATGTTCACTTTAGTAGTAGAGAGCTGAAATGACAGAATACAAATAAAGAGACAAATTCTTTTGTCTTTAGGACCAAAGAAAGTAAGACTCCTTCAGAAAGAACAGCGGTATGCGAGGATGACTGGAGATCAGAGTTACATTTAGTTGTTCATCTGATCTTTCTATGCGGAAAACCAGAAACATTTGTTGTGATTAGCAGTTGTAAATCAAAAGCTCTAAGAAGCCTTTACAAACTATGTTATAAATTAGCAACTAATCGGACAAAATAGGGAAAAGGAACATGTATTTTTCTCCAGTAGCCAGGGACATATATCTCCTCCTTTTTTCACCTTATTATGTAAAACTAGTAATATTTATAATACTAAAGCTGAAAAAAGGGCTTCCAGTGTTATATTTTTCATCTGAGATACACTGAAAACTCTGAAAATTATCATCTTTGGAATGATGAAAATACTGCCTGCCAAATAAAGAGGAAAATAAAGGAGAGAAGAAGGGAGACAAGGAGTAAGAATGAAGGAGAGAGACAAGACAGAGAGAAAGAGTACTCTTAGGGAATCTGAGTTTATAGTTATATTTTCATCAATATCTAGGTTATTTTCATGGCATAAGAAATGAGGAAGTATCACTGAATATAAATAGAGTTTGACTGCACATGTATCACTTTAGATCATATAGAACTACCATCTTTTGTATTTACAAAGTCATCACATATTAGCAATTTCTTATAATTGTTCCCAATTTAATATAACTTCTTCCTATTAAGTCAAATATTTAAGTTATATAATAATTATACAATCTTGATTTTAGTTATCATTCCTTTAGCATTACTGACTACATATAAATCTAAATAGAATTAGTTCTTTTTATACCTTCCCCTACAATTGTCATATGTTGATCTTTGAATCTGGTTTTTAAAAGCAAGTAGCAGTTATTATTTTTCTTTACATCAGGGCTGAAGTCTTCTCCATGCTTGTCCTTTGGCTATACATTTCTATCCCATATAACTCTAACAACTGAGCTTTATTGATTCTTTAAATTACAAAATAAAATGAGGTGCCTTCTGGGAACTTAGAAAGTCAGTATTTTTTTTCTTAAAGTTTATATATATTGAAGCCAAACAAAAGTGTATTTGAAGCTAACTATACACTCAGAGTTCTTGGAAATCATATCTAATCTACTTCAGCTTCAATTTCCTCAATTATAAAATAGAAACAACAGTATATTTCTGGCAGAGTTACTGTCAGAGTTAAATTGTTTCTATACACCTGGCATAGAGCTGGGTCTAAAAATGTATGAATATGTGCTGCTTTTTTTCCTGTTAACAGTTCTGTTTCACCCATTAGAACATAAGGACAATTGCCTTTATTACAAGGCTGATTGTTTAATTTAGATGAGCCAACAGAGAAGTGACAACTATTTTAATTGTCCTATTTTATTATGAAATGTTTCCTCATTTTTCATACTGTATTTGGTTTTTTTTTTTTGGAACCCATTTCTTTTGAACTTCTCACAATCAAGAATTACATGAAAATACTTTGAAATAGAAGTCTCTTCCAGTTAAAAAAAAGTTCTACCTGAAATCTGTGTAATCTCAGAATTGGTGGGGAGGTGAAGAATCATTTAATCATTTAATTTACTGTAGAGAGGAAATTTCAAAGGTCGCACCAGGTTCATGAGGTGCAGAGGCTGTTTCCAAGTCAGAATCCTTACACAATCTCTTCACTCACATTATACAGTCCAGTTTTGATTTTTTGCTTGCCTACCCCATCCCCAAATGAAACAAAAGCGACAAAACAAACAAAACTTGAATAAAATGGCACTTCAATACTCCAACAGCCAAACATTAAAAAAAAAAAAGTTTTCACGTACAGGAGTGGAGAAGTAAGGTAAAATAATTTATGTGCACAAGAGTGCAAAAAGCGAAAAAGTCAGAAATGAGAGTTCTTAATCTACAACCCAATCAATCTCTCTCACTCAAGCACAGCATGTATATTGGGTTTATTTCAAAAGTTTTTTTCTTCCCCCAATTTGAACATTCAGATAGAAAACATGCTGTAAATTCTTGATTTTTTTGTGTAGCCTAGTCATAGGGCCTCTATTGTCCAGGGTCAGAGCTTCATGCTCTTACAAGCTCCTCTCACTCACACTTTGCTTTGCTCACTGAGTCTTGCTTTGCTTTATTTGTTCCATTCCCCTGTCCCTGCACAATCCTTCTACCTTAAAATGCCTTTCCACTTCCTCAGTTTGGGATCTGAATATCAGCACAAAGATCTCCTCCAGAAGACCCTGGTGGCTCCTAGGTCATTCCGGGATGCCTCTGCCTCGGATGGACAGTGTAGTGCCGCTCACACAGATGTTAGATTCAGCCCACTAGGGATTTCAGTCAGGGTGACAAAATTAAGTGGAGCTCAAATGCATTTTAATGGAGAACGTATAATATAGTGGAAAGACACAGATTTGAAACAAACACACCTGGGTGAAAATGTCAGTTTGCCACTTTCGAGTTTTAGTTTGAGTGATTTTCACAAAATTAACCTCACTGAGCTTCAGTTACCCCAGAAACGATGGCTCACAGGATGCTGTCAAGCTTAAAAGAGAGAATGTGAATAAAACATTTAACAGTACCGGCACACGGCAGGTCTTCACACACGTGTCAACCCTTCTTCTTCCTTATCGTCCCATTTAAGATACCGTGACAAGTTCGGTGTTCAGAATTGTCATTTATTGTCAGTTTTTGTCATTTGCTGTCATTTATTGGCCTTATTTCTTGGGATCTCTATTATTTTTAGTATATTATTGCTTTTTACACTGACTTGAAAGTCAAACTATTCCCTTTGGCCCACTTTCGTATTTTCTAGGAACAAGACTTTTATTCTCTGCAGCTTTTATTCCATTCTCTACTAACTTCAGATGAAAATAATTTAAGTTCTCCTGAGATCTGATCATGGGAACACTCTGGCCAGTCTCTCCCTTGATGAGGCAGGTCGCCCTTGGTTAAGACTTCCACCATCATCAGATTTTTTCAAATCTCAGACTTTTTTTCCCCCAACACTGTGCCTCCTGAATGATTAATTTATTCTTCCTTCAGTCCTTGATCGAAGTTTGTTATTAATGGCATCTCCAGTCCTGTAACATATATTTAATTCCTTGCAGCATGCCTGGTTGGCTCAGTTTATTTCCCTCTTAAATTGAAATTAAAATTTTCACGCTTACTCTCATACACACTCACACTCAGAAACGTCCTTAGTTGTTAAAGACCCCGACATGAGGAGCTGAGCGGTTGCAGACTGGACTGGACAGAGAGGGCCCCACCTCCCAGGGTTCCACATGTCCCAGGAGGCTAGGTTACCACCCCAGGGTGGTGGCAGCAACACCAACAAACGTTGTTCACAAAACAAAAGCAAACCAACAAACTCCAGCACTTCACCTAGGGTTATTTTTTATTAAAATTGCTTTCAACTTTTAAAGCTAACTGGCATGTAGTGAGGATTTTCTCTGTGCCAAGTACTACACTTCATGAGCCTCCAATCTTTAAAATCTAATCCAGGTTTCAAAATCATCAACAATGCTTTTACTGTGGGAGGCAGTGGAAAATGTTTTTCCTATGGATTAGTTTCTAACGTTATGTGCTGAGAGCACTCACATCTCGGGGCCTGGCAATAAAGCATGGAAGAAATCAGACCATGTAAAGGTAAAGCGCTATCCTTGAGTATGATTCCGAGGCAACTGCTAACAGATGTTTTCCTCTCGTCCTCAGTGGGAAAAAAGTTCCTGCTTTGGGTTTACCTTCATTTTCACCTGAATGAAGAGTGAAGTTCCCCCAAGTTTAAGTGCATTATCTGTTGCTGCTTGCCTATGGGCCTGAAGAGGAGACCTGACTTTGTTGGCTTTATTATTACTGTGTAAATGCCCTCACCACCCACTCTTTCCAACCTCTGACTGTCTCAAAAAAAAAAAAGCTACTGCTGTCACAAAACAAGGAGTCCTCACTGTTGTGACATTTCATTTATCTGGGCAGCAACATGCTTGAAAAGAGACTGCCTAGTTCTAAGTAAAGGATGGAAGACAATCAAACCCAGTTAGGCAAACCAGTGTTGACATATTAAATCATGCTTGAACTGAGAGAGCAAAAACAGACACACACAAAACCTCCTGAAGAGAGTTTTAAATAAATAAATAATACAGGTCAGTCTGGTTCTAAAAAAAGAAGCTTTTAGCATTGGAAAATATTGGGACTAGATGGATATGGGGAAATCATTCACAGGGGCCTGTGATTATGTTGCTTTCTGACTATGAGGTGCAAAACCAGAGACAGTGTGGTAGAGGGAGCAGGAGGGACACTGGAAAACCTTGGCAAAATCATGTCACATTACTGTCCAATCCATAAAATGGAAAATAAAATTTTGATTGTCCCATCCTTTATGTAAAAAATGTCCTAATGGATTCCCTTCCAAGCGCTTTGAATTCATCAGAAGAAAAGCCTTTATGCATATGGAGGAGTGTATTATTAGTCTCCTGCACAATCACACAGCAGGAACTTTGGAGCGTTCATTCTCTAAGTCGGATTCCTGCTAACAATTCCATCAAAGAAATGGAGTTATCCATCAGTCAAATTATCATTTGCTCTAATTGTTACTTCCCTCAGACTGTGGCTCTTCTTTCTCTCCTTTCCTTTTCTTTTTTTAAACTATACCTTAACAGCACTCAAATGAGCAGGATATCTTCAAGCTCAGAAAAGATCAAAGCATATCAACAAATCACTTGAGTTCTTGTGGATGAATCCCTACTGATCAGCCTTAAATGCAGACAAAACACTTGAACATGGAAGAGAATCAAATAATAAAAGCTAAGATATGAACCACATCCATGACCAGAAATAATAAAGAATACAGAAGCATTTTCATGTAATGAAACCAGTTATGAGACCATGAATAGCTTAGAACTCATCTTTGTATTGTTACAGCTAATGAATGATACATTTTCTAGAAAAAACTATGCTGGGGCTAATGGCTCCATGCCTTCCTGCTTTATAATAATTGGCATGTCCTTCTGGAATAATGTACAAACTAAATTTAAAGGCAATAAATTATACTATTTAAGTAAACAGCATACTTAACCTTTTTTTCCTGTGAGTAGTATAAACTCAAGGTATAAATAAGTCAATTAGATAGATTGATACCTACAAATTCAGCTAAGCTTCTTATTAGTTGCTTAGATAGTTACTGTACTGTGCAACCCTCCGAAGTGGTTGAGTAGATTTTTCAAGGTGTGTGGGAGATAGACTACATAAATTGAAGCAGGTAGAGCACAAAACATTAACATATTAATTGTAATAGAAATATGGCCCTAAGAAGAATCAGAGTTTTTTATTCAGGATTATCATGGATGCTATATGTGATTATAAACACAAATCAATTTGTGATTAAGTGTGTTTGTATACTATTCAAAGAATAATAGTAGAACGAAGAATCAAGTTAAATATATGATTCTAATCCCAAGTCTAAAATGTGGTGGTGTGATACTGGGCAGGTGAATGCTCTCCCTACCTCCAAATCCTGTACCCCAATTTCTCTGTCAGTTTACTGCTCATCATAAAATTTACAAGTAATATGTTAAGTCCTGATTAGCTAAGGTAAGTCACAGAGTATGCTAAAACTGAAATATCTTACCCCCCCATTAAAGTTCTGTTTCTTCTGCAAAAAGGGATCATGTGTTTCACTTATTTTGCTGTAATGGAGAGCTGATGAAAGATTTCTGTCTGAATTACATCTCCATTTTTGGTACTATGAAAAATATGATTATTCTTATTGCAATAAATAGAATTGATACAGCACCTCTAAACTCGTGTCTTTTGTTCTCACTTTATTCAGGATGAAATTATTTATTATACTTACTAAGTTGGCTGATGACATAAAATGAAATTTTGTGGTATCATTTAGTATCCTTTATGTTAAAATTATTTTAAACAAAACAGTTTGCCTACTACTTTATATTTCCAAGGTTTATAAATGTTTCTTTTATAATTCTTTCTCAAAACTAAGTTGCCCTTTTCCCTAAATTAATTATTAGAAATATTATTGTTGGAGAAGTTTTAGAGATTTTGATAAAAGAATATGGAAAAAATGTAAGGAAATGGAGGAATTTTTTCCATATGTTCTGCAAATCATTTTAATTCTAACACTACCTGCAGAAGAAGAAAAGTAAAAGTTAACTTTTTCTATATTCATTACAATGTTAAGATGTCAATTGTCATTAAAAGAAAAAATTTACTTTATTTGACAAATATTTCACTTCAACTTTTTTTAGCTATTATCTTTAGTAAAATAACATGTTGACTAAAACATAAATGAAATGTACTTTGGAAAAATAAACTACTTTTTATTTATGATACAATGAATAACAATGAATTTTGCATTTGGTGAGTGGGGAGTGTTTCAGACAGGGATGTATATACCTTTCACTAATTCTACCTTCCCGTTGGCCAGCAACAGTTTTTCAAAATTAAAAAGTTTTATATTTGGACACCGTATACTTATCGACTCCTCACTAAAGTTTAAAGTTTACTAGTTCACCAAAGGCTTTTGATTCCAATAACATGAAGGCCTAATAAAACCTGAAAATGCTCCAGGTATGAACAGCTAGAAATGCTAAATTAAATAGAACAAAGTCTGGGCTGATAAAGTTAATTCATACATCGGGACTCACAAAATGGAGACCACCCCAGTGGCCCAGCACATGTCACAAATCTAAACCTAAATCAGCCTTCACTATGAGAAACGCCTGCCAAAGAGACCTAACATACACCATGACAATTCTCCAACTCAGTATTAGTTAGCGTACCTTACTCTAGAAAGTAGGAGGAAACCCCACTTGTAAGGAAACCCCACTTCCTAGCCAATCATGCCTGTTTCCGAGTTGCCTCTTCTAAAGCACTAAAAAGCTCACTCTTGCTCAAAATCCCTCAGGAAGAGGGTCCCAGCTGCTAGTGAGGCACTGTACTCCCCCAATCCACGAATTATTGTGTCTTGAATAAAGGACATCAAACTCGTTACTAAATTGTTTTAGTTTTGTCATTTGACCAGGCTCATTTGCTGTGTTTGGTCTTAATGCAGGAAAATTTTAAGAAAGTAATATATTGTGTAAGTCTGGGAAGAGAAATCCACAAGGGGCAGAAACAAAGAGGGAGCCAAAGCGTGGTGTGCTACCTGTTAGAGCTGGTTCCATCCTGCTGCTCTGCAGGCCTGGAGGGCTGAGGGCAGATGTGGGAGACTGGAAGACTTGGACTTCTATGCCCCAGGGTCCAGGAGAAAAGGCCAGAGCCTTAGGTCCTAATTGTGGAGCCCTTCAGAGAGTCTGAAACCTTGAAGAACTGGCTGTACCCTCAAGAATGCACTGCTAATCCCAAACTCCCTTACTACATGCAAAATAGATAAACATCTAGGTCCTCCTGTATAGCACACTATAAGGAACCATATTCAATAGCTTGTAATAACCTATAGTAAAAAACAATATGTGGAAGAATATGAATATATATGTTATATATATATATGTATATATATATATCTGAATCACTATACTGTACACCAGAAACTAGCACAACATTGTAACTGGGTAAAATGTGGCCCTTGTGCAAAAGGACAGCCAAAGAGACTCGAGTAAGGGCCTCTTCATGAGGGTAAGAAGTCACAGTCTTCAAGAATCAAAATATGTGGCCTTCCCTGGATAATTGGGGTGGAAATTTACAATAGACACCAAAAGCCACCAAACCTTAATCCTAACTACTATAATACTCCTTAATCTGAGCTACACATTACAGTCACCTAAGGAGCTTCAAAAAAATACCGATGACCCAGCCAGCACCACACAATGGATTCAGAATCTCTTATACTTGTGTCCAGCAATTTAAATTATTAAAATTACTGCATTGCACTAAAAAATATTGAGAAGAGCAGAATGAGATAAAAGTTGGTCTCAATAATGCCTCTTTAGTAAGAAGGAATGTTAACTCATGTGAGGAGCTCCTACAAGTCAATGATAAAAGACAAGAATTCCAAAAATGAATAGGTAATTCATAAATTTGTGATTAGGACATGAGTGTCATTTGTACTTTTTTCTCTACTTTGTTGTAGTGCAATCTTCCCCCTAATTTTCCAGTACTGTTTATTAATAACAGTAGAAAGAATTGACAGTAAATATGGGATTCCAAAGTCATGAAGCAATTAGTAAAAATAAAACATTTTCATTAGGTCCAATACTGTCAAAAGTTACATGATTATAATCTATATCAAAAACTGTATTAAGGAACATCTGGAGAGGAAGATAAATATGTAATTAACGCATAATAGTCATGAAATAACGTGGATAGTGCAATATTTCAACACATATTCAAAGGAATTAGGATAAATACATGTCTGTTCTTGCTCTTAGGTCTATATGGTCCTAAAATTTATCTGTATCTCAGTTTCCTCATCTGTAAAACAAAGAAGGAAAGAACATTCACTCCAAGAGTCCTTTATATTAGTGCTTCTCAAACTTAGATGCACGTAAATAACCCCAGGGATCTTGCTAAAATGCACATTCAGATTCAGCTTTTCTAATGGAGATGCTTGAGAGTCTGCATTTCAAAAGTTCTCAGGTCGTGCTGATGTTGCAGGTCTATGCACTACTCCTGAAGTAGGCCGACTTTAGATGCCTTAACAGGCTATCTCTGCAGGTGTATGTTGTATTATTTAACATTTCACACAGGAGGTAAGTTGGGCTCCGTCTGATTTTGTATTTGGCTACAGTCACACAGCTACCAAACGAAGAGTAAGAAACTAAGAGCTGCGTCACCTTAAAGCCCAAAGCCCTCCATTTACTGCATACAAAAATCTCCTGGTGATTCTACAGATCGATTTTGAGGTTTTAAGTCTACTTAATGATTTTATGCCAGTGTTGGCTACTTTGATTCTTATCATTTGCATTCTTTTTTTTTTTTAACTTTTTGCCCTTAAGAATCTGAGAACAGACATAGAGATGTATGCTGAATCACACTCAGTGAGTTTTCAACATTAAATGTTTTTGTATACACGACTTTTCCCTTGAGAGCTATGCTGATTTATTATCAGACTTTGTGAAAATCTTTCTGCTGCTAGCTGAAGCAAATGATAAAAGAAGCAAACAATAAAACAGAAGGACTACATTTTGATTTCCCAGCACATTTAAGTATCATGGATTTTACAACAGTTCTGAATATATCAATTCAGATATACGATGATATATAATGGCCTTTATCATTAAAAATTTTTTTCTGATAATTATTTTTCTATATTATTTCTAGGTTTCTATATTCTATATCAATGTATATGTTATATTTCTATATAAATTTACTATAATAAAAGTAGCTTATCCAGTGCATCACATTTTAATAAATATTTATTATTAAGAAGTGTTTTGTACAGTACGAACCACCTGAACATGAATATAATCATAAATTTTCCACCCATTTGATCATAATGGAGCTCAAGTTCATTAATGCTACAATTCCTTTGCATGGTAACAATATGCAATGTGCCATCATCATAATAAAACATCCTAGCGGGGGAAGGGTTAGCTCAGTGGTAGAGCGTGTGCTTAGCATGCATTGAGGTCCTGGGTTCAATCCCCAGTACCTCCCTTAAAGTATGTAAATAAGTAAATAAATAACCTTATTACCGCCTCCCCCCAAAATTTTTGAAATTAATTAATTAATTAATTAAAAAATAGTAATAAAACATCCTAGAGACCTACCCGAAGTAAAATGTACACAGTAGTCATTATGTGTTAAATATTGTTAATTAAATATTGTTAATATGAGGTACAATACTTATTTGTACAAACATATATGTATACATATAAGGGCAGGAAGGGGAGACTCAAGATTTTCACAAGTATACTTTCACGAATGAGAAAGTAGGAGTAAAAAATCAAGATCATAAACTTGTCCAGGAGGGATTATAGAGTGTTTGCTATTTCTATTTCCTTTCCTTTATTGCAAAATCTACTTTTTTCTTTTTTTTCACTATACATTTACAGCAGAAGATTTACAAGTTTCTAACAATTGCTGGACCGATGAAATGTTAAGTTCTTAAAAAAGAAAAGGCTTTTATTCTTTCAACGGGTATGATAACTTACAAGTCGCCATCCACCAATACTACTCATAAATAGAGTTGTTTCATGTTTGATATGCACGTATTTGACCCTAGGTATTATTAGGAATTCTCAATCCTTAAGATAGTATAACATGCATGTGAATAGCCTCTCTTAGCAGGTAATTTGAGAAGTAGCAGCTCTTTTATTTCTCAGATTTTAACATGCACATACATCTTTAAATACAATTTTAGAAAGAAAGTAATATACACAAATTGATTACTGTAATATAGATCCCTGCACTGAAAGCTCCCTCTGCTTGTTAAGCATACATATTCTGCATACTCTTGACATGACTTTTTTCCCACATCTATGTGAAACATCACCTTTTCAGAGAAATGTTTCCTTACCACCCTAACTAAATCTGTACACTCATACTGCCAATAACAACTCTCATAAATTGTAACTGTAGATATGTGTCCACTCATATGTTTGTATGCCTAGCTCTCTGCATTCTTAGGATACAGAAACTGTACAGACAGAATACGGTGCTTAGTACAATAAGAAATTAAAGAATGAGTGATAACACTGAACAAGAGAGCAAATCTTCTTTATAAAGAGGGTTCTAATACATTTACATAGCTTTGATCACTTGATAAATAAAAAGGGAAGATTATTCTTGGATAAATGATACTACTCAAGAATATACTCTCTAGTTTGAGCAAACTAGAGAATTTTCTAAGCTGAAGCTAACCTTTGTTTTCCAAAAGACAGACACAGACTCCTATAAATTTACTTTGAATGAGAGATACAAGATAGCTAATGTTTACTGAATAAGTACAGTTTGCTAGGCACTATTCCAAATAATTTTCATATAATGTGTCACTGGATTGCTGTGAGGTAGGTGGAGATGAGGAAAACAAGGAATAGAGAGATTCAATCACTTGGACAGGGAGGTAGAGCTGATAAATGCAGGGGGAGGATCTGACACCAGGCATTCTGGCTCAGAATCTATGTGCTTAAACCCCTAGAGTAAGCTACTTCTCACCAGCAGCATGTTTCCCTATATCCTGTATCTCTACATTGTTATATCCAAGTTAAATTAGTCACATTTCAAAACATACACTTCTTCGTTCTGCAGAATTTTAAGAAAAGTACACTTCCTTCGTTCTGCAGAAATCTAAGAAAAATGTTCACTTTTGCAAAAGGAATCAGTCTATAAACACATTTAGTTTTAGCAGTATACCTGCTCACGTAGGCAGATGAAATATAGATTAGTGGTCCCCAACTAAGAGAGATTTGGCCCCCAGGGGACATTTGGCAATGTACAGGGGCAATTTTTACTATCAAAATCAGGAGTGCAGTAGCCTATTGAATCCAGTGGGGTAGAGACCAAGGAAGTTGTTGAATATCCTACAGTGAATAGGACCAGACTTCCTACAACAAACAAGTGTCTGACCCAAAATACCAATAGCATTAGTGTTGAGAAACCTTGACTTAGAAAAAAAGAAAAGCAAAAAATTAACAAACAAACAAAAAAAGCAGAGCATGCTCTAACATTTTAATAGAATTAATCCAAAATTATTCAACGGAGAAGTTAAAAGGCAAAAAAAAAAATCTATTTCATTATTCTTATGTGTAATACCTGCATATGGATAAAATGACAAATACTTAATTGTCTAGTGGTGGTTTGCAGCAGTAGGACACACAAACACAAGAACACTCACACATCACTGATACACTGTGCTTCCATAATTTCTGTGTTTTGTTAAAATTTTGAAATTAAAATTAGTTTCCTTTTGTTGCATAAAAGAGCAGACCAAATAGGACCAAAAGTTCAACCCCTTTGATGTTTTTTGGTAATATGCCTAATTAAAAATAACTAGACTCTCCAATGTATAATCACATGAACATGTAATAAACAAAATTTCCAGCCAATTTTGTTTCAAACAGAAATATGCACCAGAAATTTGAATGATCAACGTACTGCTTCCTGCAGTATCTGTACTGTTTCTGAGTCAAGGCTCTTTCTTGAGCTCAGTATTTTCACTACATTTTCCTTGCTGGGCAATCATCTCCCAGTTGGATAATTAATAAGTGCTTTTTCTCCACAGTCCTTGGCATGTAACCCCCCTTACCCTGTATTTGAATATGCACTATATACCTTCTTTACTCTGACTGGTTTTGGCAGTGACCCACAATCTAAATCTCTTTCCTCCATTTGATATAAGTGAAACTATAATCATCTAGGGGTAATTTCAAATTACTACTTCATTCCACTAGCAACTGATGAAGATTAGTGGTCTTGCCTTGCATCTGAGTAAGTCAGCAACATAATCACAAGAGAACTCAGCAGGCAACATTTGATTCATGTGAACTCAATTACCTCTGTCAAACACATTCACTTCAATAAAAAGCAGAAACTTCCAAAGTGGTTTTATGCTAACAATTTTGTACTCAAAAAAAAAATTTCATATGACTCTGAAGGGGAAAAAATAGCATGAATTTCATCAGAAATAATAATAAATAGCAAGTATGGAAATATACTTCTATAAATGGATTCAATACATTATTAGTTCCTAAAAATAAAGAACATTTCAAGGAAATAAATTTGTATACTTAAAGCAGTTTATCATAGAAAATTCAGGCTTATATATAAGTAAGCCTTAGAAAAACAAAGGCACTCTATATTTTAAGTTAATACAATAGAAACCAGAGTATTTTGTTACCATATTAAAATCAGATTATTATGGAAAAGGTAGTCAAATTCCCTTAAAGGAAGTTTAAAAAGGGGGCATGAATGATAGATCATAAATTGCTAAACGGACAGGAACTCCTTAATCGCTTCTTAATTGTCTTCTGGGTTGAAGCTATATGTTAATGAGCTGCCTAGCATTCTGATTCCTGACGGTTTAGTTGCTAAAAGCCCTTGGATCAATTCTGTCATGCCCTGCATGTATATCAGGTCACATAGACATGATCTGACAGCAACTACCTGGTCACCTCCTAGAACAGACTCTGTAAATATTAACATAAGATAGTCATTACAACAGGTTTACTCAACCTTCAGCTGCTTCATATAGTTACAGCCTTAATTAAATCCCAACATATTTTGGCTATCAAAGACACTGAATAATCAAATGTAAATATGTAATAAGGCTATGTTATAAACACATTTCAGGATGTGATGTTTTGAGGTCTACAAAAATCACCAAGATGACCTCTGTCATAGTTAATATATCATATGACAATCACATATAATTTAATACCTAGAACTTGAAAATTTAGCCTGAAAATCTTAGGACTAAGTAAACATTAATTTAAAAGACGTATTTGTCAATTCTGTGACCAAAGATATTTTCTACACATAAATACAAAGGTAAAGATCAACCAATAATTTTAAAACACAGTACTCTTTTGTGTCTTTGCCCATTCTATTACCTCTTTTGATTCATTTTCCTTACCTCTTGCCTTTTGATTTCTCATTCCTTAACACAACATATACCACTACTGTCAAGGAGTATGTGGTCCAATGAGGGTGGGGAGTGAGTTATTAATCAAATAATAAATGAACAAACATGTACAAAATCATAACTCTACATAATTCTATGAAGGAAAAATATATGAATAAATAACAGAGGCCTGACCCAGTCTTCAAGGGTCAGGAACAGCTTTTTTGAGGAAGGCGTGTCAGAGCACAGATCTGAAGGATTAGTGTGAGTTAATCGGGCATAATGGAGATAAAAGAATGTTCCTGTGGAAAGGAACAGAATCATAGGTGGACGAGTAATGAAAGTGAGCAAATTGCCTTTGAGAAACTAAAAGAGAGCCAGGGTGGCTCATGCAGATGGGAGGAAAGGAAGCCTAGTTTAAGATGTGTCTAGAGAGAGAACAGGAGCAAAGCCATGCAGGATCTTAGGCTACTTTAAAATCTTTATTTAAAGGAAATCATTAAAGTGTTCAAAGTAAGTGTGTTGGGAATAGGTGGGGACTAAAGAGGACGGGTGTGTGGAACGACCAGATTTGCATGTTTGCAGAGGTGATATACTCACGTGGTTCAAAAAGTGAAACTATATACAAAGTCATTCATTATATTTAAAAATAAAGTTCCAATAAGATACACTTACAGACTGGAGGGAAAAGGAAACAGAGATATGGGTGGTTTTTATGAGATAGCTGGGTGGTCATTTCTATAAATACTTTGTGATGGATGAGAACTGAGTAGTGAGTAGGAAGGAGATGTCAAGAATGATTCCTATATTTTTGGCCTATCACAAATTCTCAGAACATCAAGATCCCTACTTAAAGTTTTGGGGACAGTAGGTTAAAATCAAAGAATGAGTCAGAGCTATGGTAGAATTTTATGTAATACACACACACATACATTTACATTTGCATGAACACATTATGTATGGGTTTAAACATTGTGGGGATATCTGTGATGCTTTAATTCTCCATAAAAAACCTTCTGCATTTATTTATTCATTCAATAAGTTAAGTTATTTATAGGCATTTGAAATTCCTCCTAGAACAGCCACATATCATCTGTACAGGGGACAACGCCAAGAGGCACTATTCACATAGACGACACTGTGCAGAATGCCCTCTGGAGCTCTGTAGTCTATATCCTTCATGACCCACAGCCTTTGTTTCTCCTACCAGAGCGGGTGACGGACGCATCAAGACAGAATCCAGTTACGTAAGTTTCCTACAAGGCAGCCTTTCCAGCTCACCTCTTCTGCTCGCAGGCCTCTACTTCTCAAGTAGTAAGGGTATGAGAAGAGAAAGATATGCAGAAAATGCTTGCACTAAAAAAACATTCTGTCAGAACACTACTTCCCCAAAATACTTTCATGATAAGCACCTGCAGAATATTTTAATCCCAGCAACAATCATAAAATATCCTCTAAATGCAGAGGTCCTCTATGCCATGAATCAATCTGGATGAAGATAAAGGTCATTGTATTCTGAGCTAAGTTACCACATATCATTCTCTAAAATGATGTAAACAAATACTCAAATAGAGCATGCTGTTTTACAATACTAGTAAGCAAATTCTTAGAAATACTAAGATTTATATAGTAAATATTTTAGAAAAACGAATGAAATATATTCAAGGGATTATATTTAATTTCTGCTTCTGATTCTATGATAACATATATCTTCACCTTACAGCAAGAAGACTGCTCAAAAAGAAGAGTTAAGGTAAAGTTAGTTAGAACTTTGCTTTAAATCCAATCCTAAATAAAATATGATTTATTTCCCTGACAAACTTAAAAGCATATCCAAAACACAATTTTGATTTAATAAAATGTTATGTATACATATAAAGGAATAGAGAGTTGTAGATTACAGGGAAAAACAACCATGTGCTTAATTGTAGATGGCAATCAAATATTAGGTGATGCTGAAAAGGAAATTTAAATATGGTACAATATGCTTCCAGAGAGAAATAACTAGGCAAAGTCAATGTGATTTGCAGGTAATTTCCCTAGTTTTGTTTCCCTGGATCTACAGTCAATCTACAGTTAAGCCTGAACAAACTTGAGCAAGTTTGATTCACATTATATACTGGATTTAGAAAAAAAAATGCACATAAAGCTACCAGTGGGATCAGGGGACTTCTTAGTATTTGGTTTTCTCCTCAGTTAATACACATTAACTCTTATTACCTATTTGGCACGTGCACATTATGCTGAAAACAAATTCAGGTTCATAAGGATGGTTTTCTTTTAAGGAAAACATTTTCTCTTCTTCATAAGCTGTTTCTCACTTTGTCATAAAGTATTATCCTGTTCCAAAAATCTATCAATAAATATCCAAGTTTAAAAGGGCAACTCACCACACTGGGGGCAAGATGAGGATATTTTCAAACGAAGAAGAAGCATGCATGATCAAATTTCAATTTAAAAGAAAAATTAAAAGAGAAAAAGAATCTCCAAAGTGCAAATTGCTTTAAAATGACCTTTCTGTATTGGCTTTATCTCTAAATGGTCATGTTCTTGGGCACTACTTATTATGCGTTTAAAATTGGCCTGTAAATTCTTAAAAGCAAGCATGTAATAGCAATTATATGTAAACAACATAGTAAACTAAGTTCTGTCAGCTTACAAACATTTTCCTATGAAGTTCATAAGGCTGAACTTACATCTGAAGAATTTTTAAAAAGCAGTTAAAAGCATGCCAAAACAAGTCTCATCTAAGGTTTGCATCTGAATTTCATATAGCAAGTAAAGGGTGCTGATTTTTCTTCATGGAGAGAAAATGGCAGCAGTGGACAATAATCACACAAAGAAAAGTGATACACAAGGAAATAATCCTTTGGCTTGAGTTGTTTGAAAATAAAACTTTCTGAAAGCCAAATGAATATGAAATATTACACTGCAAGTAAGACACTGAGTATTAATTATGTAAACCCACTAAAATATTACATTAAATCTTTCATCATTGCCAGAAGCTTTAAAATTCTGAGAAGAGAGAAATCAAACTTGAAGAGAAATAATCTCCATAAATTAGCAATGTAAAAGGTCATTTGCTCATAATCATTGGAAGAAATACGTATACATGATCCAACTGAAGCAGACCGCCCCTGCAGATGCACAGGCATACTCTTACCTTGACAGGTGCCGTTTTTCTCTTCATATCCTGCCTTGCACATACATTTCCCGATGGGCACCAGCCACTCCCCTTCTGCGCTGCAGTGCATTTTGGGTGGTTCATCAGTCACCGAATGGTTGACACAGGAGCCCGACACTTCAAGCAACTGAGAAGAATCAGCTCCAGTGATTGTGTCCGGGAAGACAGCCAAGTGTCGTACCACCGAAGGGCATTTTTTATAGTACACACGTACGGAAACCAGAGCAATGCAAGCACCCACATCTTGAAAAGCAAGGTAAAATCCCTTTTTGCTTAGAGGTCCTACATCTCTGACCTCTGTATTCAGTTTCATGACACGGTCACCAAGATCAAGTTCTGTAAAGCTTTCGTCGGCAGCAATGGTATCAATTTTGATGTACTGGTTTTCCTTGATGTTTCTCCCATTCTCCTCATCTGACTCAAAGTAATACATGTTGAAAGTTTCCTTACAGGTTCCCAGTCCTCCAGGAAGGCTATTGCAGTCCCGCAGAGTAAACTTGAGTTCTATGAAGATTCTGGAAGCACCTTCATTGGAGATCCAACTGGTCAAAAGCCAGTTATTCTGATTCTGTTCCATAACTTTGCATACTTGGTATGTGTGGATAGGGGCATAATTTTCATCAACTTCACCAATCTCTTCCCACTGTATAATACAAAATAGACAATTTTTTTTTTAAATTAGAAGATAACCGGTAAAAATTGTCAAAGAAAACTAATTCATGTGTAGAAATTTCTGTAGCCTCAATATACAGTATTAATAGAAGGAGCTATACAGTGAGAATAAAAAGTTATTTTCATTTTTAAAGTAAGTACATTAACAATGCATTAGCCATTGTTTCCAATGTAACTCAAAGGTGAAAACATATGAATGATATTCTCCAGAAAAAATCATGTATCTCAGAGTAAAAATAAAAGAAAATTGAATGCCAATGTAATTAACAAGGAGCAGTGAAAGAAAAGTATGTATATTTGGAATAAATTTAAGTACATAAACTAACAGGGTAGATAAAGTTTGAGAGAAAAAAGGAAGTGCATTTTTTAGAAGATACTGAGAAAAAAAACAGTAAATATTGAAAAGAAAGGAGAAAATTGTAACATGCGAATCCACATTTATTTAATTCTGTCATATCATAAATAACACATCAATGTAATAAAATGTGGAAGAAAACACATTAGCTTAAAACTAATAATAGATGTTTATTCCATTGAACCAATCTGTTTAGACTGGATAACAAAGTATTTTTATAAATTGGATAACACAGTATATTTATCCATGAATCTAGAGACAGAAAGAAAATAAAGATAAAAATTATAGATGAGCAATATAGAGAGGCTTGTCATTTCAAATATTAATTGATTTTTGTTACATATCCTGGGAATGCATCCATTCTTTGTTACTAATGCATTATTTTATGTACAATGACTGTAGAAGGTCTGAATATATATGGGGTGTAGAAAAATTAGTATGATTTATATAGCTTCTAAAGTATTATTCAGCCAAAGAATAGATCTAAACTTCTCTCTTTCCAAGTAAAATACTACAGTTTTGAGAATGTCAATGTCCCATAACCACTTCCTAAACAATGTAAAACCAGATTTTTATTCTTCATAAAGATGTTATTATAACTTAGGACTTTTTTTAAAATCTGTCTAGAATCTGTGTGTACAAAACTATGTAAAATTTTGTTTTAAATCTTTAAAAATTGTCCTGAAACACATAGAGCAATGAAACCACACATACTGACTTGCAGTAAATCCAGAATGTGATTTCAAACATTAACTATCAAAGACAATAAACTTCATAGAACCTCATTTCTTTAGACATGAAATTAAATGGAGCATTATTTCTTGATTCTGTTCAACTGACAAAGATGTGAAAAATATGGAGGCACGAGGGATGCACATAAATCGTACATCTCAGATGGCCCCTCTCAGAATTCCAGCTGCCATCAGACAGACAAAAGTAAAAGGTGCTAATGAAGGAAAACTGCTGAGCCCCCTAAAATCACGAGAGAGACATCAAGATTTTATCTTCCCTAACAACTCCCACATTAGGGTGCTATGTAAAGCCTTAGTTCACTCATTTAATCTCACTTTTGCTCTCTCAAAAAATGTATATAAACTGTACTTAGTCTCTGATTTTTTAAATCAGCTTTCAATGTCAGCACTCTCTCATTAAACGACTTACAGTTTCTTCCTAAAGCCATTCAGGTATCAATCTCTTTATTATAAATGGTTAATGAATGTCATGATTAATATTTCATGCAAAAAAAACAAATGAAAACAACAAAAATGATCAACTTACTGCAATAAGATTAATTAAATGTATTTTCTTTAAGTTAGTAAAATGGAAAAGAGCATTAAAAAAAAAGCTCTTCTCTGAAAAACAAAAACCAAAATGCTATGTTAGCTCTGATTTAGATTCTCTTATTTTATAATAGTCTTCCAATACAAAACACAAACATATTTCAAATCTTTGGCCTTAAATCATTTATAGAAGACCGATTTCTGCATCATATATTCCAATAGACATTCCAACAGGACCCTGCTAGCAAGTCAAAGGAATTGGACAAGTAAAAGAAATTGGAAATAGCAGCATCTTCCAAGATTATAAGGCAGGCAAATCACAGTCTTTGTACAAAGTCCAAGGTATCACAGATATTATTAAAAATGCAAGCCAAGCAGCACTTGACAAGACAACTTTATAGTTACTGCTTCGGGTGATAATTTCAAAGTCTGTGCATAAGCATCTTACTTCTCTGAATATTCTCAATTAAGAAAAGAAAAACTGTAATTTTCTTTGATGTTAGAATCTATCGTGGTGGGATTTTATTTATTTCTCTTTTCAAGTGTCCAAAATATAAATGAAGACTCACATTTTCTACCTCTAATGAATGAACAGAAAGACCTTAATTTAAATAATTATGGCCATAAGCCATTCAGAAAAATCGAATAGGCAATATATACATAGTTTTCATAAGTATCTGCTCCTATTTAGACAAATATGCTACTAAACAAACAAAAATATTTCATTTATTTCACATTGACTAGCCGAAATGAAACTTTGAATTCTTCCAACTTTTTCTTCCCTGTTAATACAAAGGAGCAAGGGAAACATCTTGCTGTCCTCAGCAAATGTCTTACCTACGAAGAAGAAACAAGGGAATAAAGAAAAACTAATACTCATCAAAACTTAAGATCATAGCAGGTATACTCCTAGGTACTTGTGCAAATGTCAAGATTAATGAAGGGTGCAGGCAGAAACCACAATATTTTCAGTTCAGTTTTGTTGGATTTCCTATGATCCTGTGGTTTGATAAAAGTATTAGCTGATCCTTTGATTACTGCAAGTGTGGTGCCTGGCCGTTCTGGAAATGTGGCCACTGAATGCAGTATGATGGGTGTAGCTCTGTTCTTAGGTCCAGCGCTTCCTCAAGAGCCACCCTCTGAGTCTAGGCTTTTTTCTAGTTTTGATTCCTCATTATTCCTATTTCTTTGCCTTGATATGCAAATATGAAAGAATTGGATACCCACTCAGCTTGGAGTGATTTGATTTCTCTCCCAAATACTTGGTCTTGCTCATTTTCCCACTGGGCACTGAAAATTCCAAGTCAACTGCATTCTAATCCCATGCCTGGCCAGGCTTTGCAAGTGGAAAAGAAAAAAGACTTATTTTCACATCCACGTATGTGCCATGGAGTTACCAACTTGTCCTAACTCAAGCCATTACGAACTATTTTCTCCCAGCCTGCTTCTCACTGCACTATTAGGTTCCTTGTCCCAAGCTCCTATTGTCTCTTACCTTGTCAGTATTGATCTCATTTCCAATCCCCTACCCTATACGGCACTTCATTTGCCTTCACAACTTGAAAACACTGATTCAGGGCACATAGCCTAGAGTAAAATCTCCCCTTATATCATGTCCCTCAATACACATAAGGAATCATCAAGTGAACAAAGTTGACTTTGACTTTTCAAGTTACGGGGGTGCCTATTATCTAGTTCTTTTTTCACTACTGTGTCTGTGTATGTTTCTACACAAAGATTGAACTACTGAGGCTAAAGTACAGAGGGAAGGAACTTTCTAGTAGAGGCCTGGGTAGAAATACTCAACTGGTCTTGTACAGAGGAAAGATTATCAGCCTGAAGCCCTAGAATTAGTCCCAGTTCTTACAGTATATAGATGTATAAGCTGAGATTTAACCCCTGGCACACTGGTTACCTGATCTAGAGTAAGAACTGGAGCTCTCTCTCCACCTCAGCCATCTCATATGCAATATAAAACATCAGAAGGGGACTTAAAAGACCTGGTTCTACTATTCATTTTAGAAATGAGAAAACTGAAGACCAGCCAAAAAAACGGATTTTCTCAAGCTCACAAAATACCACCCTGACCATATGAACATCCCCTCTGCCTGTGTGTACCTCTGCCTTCTTATTAGCATGACGCTGTCAGTGATGCGTGGATCTGTGGGTAGGACTCCTTGATTCACTGCATTGATTGCTATGTCACTCTGTCAAAACTAAATTCATGTTTTTTTTCAGATATGATCTAACCATGAATAATTAATTCACTCTTTCTTACTTCCCTCTTTCTCTCTCTCTTTCTCTATATACGTCTTAACACTCCAAAACACAGATATGAAGGTAAAGACACTACTGTCTTTTTCTCTTCTATATCTGAGTCTGACACCACAGGACACAGAGTAGGGCACTCAGTAAACATTTTATAATGAATTAACTAATATCAAGCTTATACATTTCCCTCTTTAGTCCAGATATCTGTTAACATGAAATTTAAAATAATTCAAACATGGTAAATAAATGATTATTTGATTTGCCTTTTGTTTTTGTTTAAACAAAAGTAAATTTTGTTCTCTGTAAATTGTCAAAATTTTATAAATTCAACTAAAAGGAAAGTTTATGAATTCATATTTTTGAAAATTAGTCTTCAGTAAAAAGCTCTAGGCATTTATTTTAAGACATTTTCTTTTCCAAACATATAATTATTTTTAGTTTAGTTTTGCATATAAACCTTAGAACTATTTTCCATTAGCATTACATTTCCCAATTAAAACTTACAGCTTGGTTTAAGGTACATAATTTTTAGCATAATATGTTTTAACATATTCAGCTTTTATTTTTCACTCACTAGCCTTCTTCACAATTCTATACAGATTAAAAGCCCAGGATACAGCATAGCAGTTAGTGGCAACATTTCTTTCCTATTTCAGTCAAACAATATTAGGACCGTCTTAATGACTTTCTTTGGCAGAATGATGTTAAAATATAGCTAGGAATCAATTGCCTTTAGCTTTACTTTGAAGTGTCCCAAGCGTAACTTCGCAAGAAGACCTTGTTTACTACATAAATGCTTCCTTGAATATAGAGATAATTGTCCATTACACTTTATTATCATAATATTTTGTATAATGCATTTTGAAATGCTCTAAGAAGAAATTAATTCTAGGCTTCTCATTTTATTCAAAATATTGCTATATATCATTTATTTTTTAATTTTCTATGTGTATACATAGTAAGTTTGCTAACTTTACTGAAGATATCCTCATCTCAAATTACTAATTAACTGTCATTTTTCAAAGACTAGTACCTCTCCACTATTGCAGAAAGTTCCTAGGAAATAATTTGACTATGTGCTCAAATCTGAAAGTCAGGCACTTTACCCATTTTAACCAGTGAGCAACACATAATATGTTTACCTAAGTCTAGAATTTCTGACTTTGCTTTTGCAAAAATCAGATGGAATACAATACAAAAAATCAGAAATTTAAACCCATCAAAGATCTTTCGTTTTTTTATCACAGCCTAGTTTTTTATAATAACATATTTTTTAATATCAGATTTTTTTGTTTCATTATTTTATGCTTTTTTTTCTGTCAATTTTGCTATACTGGTTAAAATTAGGTCAAATATACTCAAGTAAGAACCTAAATGAACTGCCTACTTTCTTGTTTTCCCAGGTGCATAATAAACAGTTACTAATATTCTTCTCCACATTTTATAAGAGTTGATATGTTTTTCATATCATTATGAAAAATCATTATGTTTTTCCTCCCTGTTGGATGTACAATTGAGCTCATTTATCTGTGTGTGCATGCAGAACTCTGCTGTTACTGAATACACTCAAACCAGGGCATTTCCCCTGAGAGAAAATGGGTCAGAAAATCCTCAGAGAATAAGTGATTTAGGAACATGATTAATGGCAAAAAGGTGAGGAATCCTACAATTGTTGGGATCGACTTTTTTGTCTGTTTGTTCTTACTACCTTTGATGTGCTACTGTCCACTAGAAGCCATGCCTCATTAGGAAGAAACATTGTATTATTAAGACCAATGCATGCTGGACAGAAATATGAGTCCCTGGTCTGCCTGCCTGTCCAGTGGCTGCCTAAATGCTTGAACAGTGAGAGTCAAATAGAGGACCAGACTTTAGCTTGGGTCATAATGCTTTGAAAGACCTTTTGTTATAATTCAAAAGTAATCCTGGAATGTGTGAAAACCTCAAAGCTATAATACAATAAAGAATTGCTTTGAGCTACAGCTAGTCAACCGACATTTGAGAAGATTAATTTTCTCATTTCACACTACATGCATGCCATAATCATACAGAGCACAACCACATCATCTTGCAGATGAGCAAACTGAGACCCAGAGAAACTGATGCACTAATTCATGCCAAATTAATGTTTCAGATCAGAACTCCCTGATATTAATGTTTTCTCATATTGAAGGGTTAAAATTCTAAAGCATAAAATATAGTGGCATATAAGTTCATTTTAACCAACAAAAGAGAAAATTTTTTTTTACCTAATAAACTAGGTATTTATGTTTTGTGTCAAAACATAAAAGTGTGCAGCTTTGTTGCAGAATTCTAGCACTCACCTTTCCCTGATCAGTTTACTGTCTTTTGGGTCAGGTCCACACAAGTCCATTGAGCAACTGAAGTATCTCAGTTTTTATGCAAAACCACAAGGACAAAATGGTTTAAAGGGGGAAAAATATGTAGCATTAGTTTCTGTTTGAGAAATTCAATCTCTCTAATAGCTATAGTTCTTTAGTAAAATAAATATGACAAAATATATCAACTTTCAGCAAAAATCAATGGAATCAATAATTCTGTTACATTTCCTCAATAATGTTAGGGGGGAAAAGATGGCATCAAATAGATGTCTGGGTTGTTTAAAACATCTTTAAAATTCATGACTCCAATGTAGCAATATTGCTAGAAATGACTCAATTTTCTGTGTGTGAAATAAAGCTGAAGTCAATTACTTTATTGCTCATGGAACAGTACAAACATTTACGGGCTCAAATCCGATTTGTGAAACAAATAAAATCACTTGAGAAAGATAGAGATTAAAACTTTCAAGTTTATATAAATATTTTCACAGGGAAATTTATAGACAATTGAGCATCTGTCTACAACACTAAATATGAATGGCAAAGAGGAGATTTCTTTTTAACCTGGAAAAACAATTCATAGTTGCTTTAAAGTGGGAAAAAAAAGCAACGATTCTTTCTCCATTTTTTCTTTTTTTTTCAGTGTTTCCTCAAATTCTTGTTTCTTTTTAAATTTTTTAAATCGAAGTATAGTTAATTTACAATGTTGTGTTAGTTTCAGGTGTATAGCAAAGTGACTCAGTTACACATATATGCATATATTTACATATATATACCTTTTCAGATTCTTTTCCATTGTATTTTAATAACTTGCAATAACCTACAATGGAAAATAATCTTCATTTATTCTCAAAAAGTTAGCCAGATGTATGAGAAATGACTTAGAGATTGGAAAAATCAAAAGCATCACATTAGATAAAATATGCACTGAGAAGTTTATGATTTAAACAAAGATATATCTTAGTAAAATAATGTAATTAAAATAATTTAAAAACAAAAATGTACATATCATGATTACTTATATATTTGTTGTTATTCCACTTTTAAGAAGGTAAACAATGTTATATTATATAAAAGGATGAACTATGTCACGAACAGTTCAAGTATTTTAATCAGCTTTTTTTCTTGAAAAATTTACTTAGGACAACAAATTCAAATGTATCAACTGGTCAATAATTTTAAAAGGTAGAATGAGCTAAGTGAGTTGGTATGCTTGAAATTAAGTTAATAAATTGAATTAAAATCTTAAATGATCTCATTAGTGTTTTATCAAAAAGCTTTCCCATTAAGTATGGTACATTATATCTAGTTTGTCAGTGATTTTGTTCCACAAGTTACACTTTTAAAAGCAGCTAAAAATAGATTTATAAACCACTGATCTATTTTAGTTCCACTTTACAATAAATAGGACATCTCCATACTTAAGTTGTAATAGCTGTATATTTTCTATTGTTTTATACCAAGAAAAGGTCCAACAAGTTTTAAACTGTGGTAACATAAATAATCTTTTGTGTATTATTACAAAAGTTTACATATTCTGTGAGTTTTTATGTTTCTAAAGAGATAACTGTGATCTCAGTTACTTTGCTTAAAAAGGAGTACACATTTAAGATCTAAGGAGTCGTATGTTTCTGCTGTTTCAGGATTTCACAGTAGAAACACACACAGATGTGCACGAACACACACACAACAATGAAGAATTCCCTCATGACAATCATGAGATGTTAGAGATGGTCCTATTAGCGTTATTTCAATGTACATGTTCTGAGTAACACTTAAAATTTTAGAGTAACGTTACCACTCTCTTTAATGTAAATACTGTCCTCTCATAAATAAGTATCAATTCTGTGGGGAAGCTTTCTTTTCAAAGCAATATGAAGTTTCAGTAAATGAGGGAAAAAAAACTATTTCACTTGGGATTCAATTTAATGAAAATAAAGTAGATTAACCTCTGGTGTGCTTAATGTTTCAGGCAAAATAGATACAATTATACCCTTACTATTCTACAAAGAAAAAAAAATGCAGGCAACCATTTGCAACTCTGGATTATTTATCCAGCCTATAAAATAGACCAGGAAATATAATATTGTTTGTGATCTGTGGTCATCATGCTACCCTCATTTGCAGTAGATACTATGCTTCTGGTGTAGGCCTTCACAACAGCACCCAGAAACCAATTCCATAGCTCACGTTAATCATATTCTTGTAATCAGTGGCTATTCAACATAAATCTCCATTTCATTTTTTTGTTGGGAAACAGCTACGTCAGGGCTTTGAGCTTATTCAAGTTTAAGTGATTATGTTGCCATAATATAGACTGAAGTCCATCGCACCCATTTGCCACAACCATACCAATGACACTGCAGAAATGGAGGCAGTCCACAGTTACTGTGTCGTCCCGGCAGGAGCTGGAGCTTCCACAGGGAAGAGCTTTATTCTTCAGAACCACAATGCTCCTCACTTTGAGGTCAAAGAAAAGGAAGGAACAGCCATGGATCCATTGCAGATTCCTCCTTCTGCATTTGTTGAGCGTTTTCTAACTGCTCTCAGCAAAAAATAGCTCCTTAAGTAAAAGTACACGTCTTTCCCAAAACTTGATATGAAAATTTCAAATGTTTAGTGATAGTTTTAAAATGACAATTCTCATTTTTTTGTGTTCATTTTCATATGTTGTTGATCATTAGTTTAATGCAAATTCAATTTTGACCTATGAATTTTTGTTATGAAACTGTAGAATTTTATAACAGGGCATGCTATCTGAAGATAGAGATTGAGTAATATTTATAGAAATTTTCTATCAACTCAATCCAAATATTTTATTGCATTTTATTAATGAATTTTTATTTGAGAATTACTGTGAAAATGGATTTTTCTAAGAATGCTATGAATTCTAGGCAAATATAAAATCTTTAGCATTCGTGGAGTTATAGCAGTAGGGAAGAGAACTCTTACATTTGTTCTTCCTACTTGGGTCTTCTGCCTGTATTTTTTCCTTATCTTCCTATGTTGTTCCTTAATTATTCTGAGGGCTTTTTTTCCTTAAGTTAGTAACCACAAGAGGGAATAGTGAAATTTATTTTGCGTGTGATTTTAATCTTAAAATTAAAACAAGTTATTAACTGCTCTTTTCTCTGCTTATCAACACAATCCGTTTCACCAATATGTTCTACTAATGGAAAACATAAATAAAGCAAACACAGATAACAGATAAGTCTAGTTATATTATAGAAATGTAGAATTTTTAGTCTAAAGCAGAATTTTCACTTGTGACTAGGAATACATATGCCAAGATGATACCTCCAACATTATAATGGCCAAATATTAGAAACCACTTCCATGACCATCAACAGGAACATATAAAATATGTTATATTCATAATATACATCATTATACAAGAGTTAACATTAATTCTTTTATATAAAAATTCCAAATACTTAAAGATGAGGGGAAATGCAAATTTCAAATACAGTCAAACATTTACCTATAGTTTAAAAATAAATAAAACTACTATAAATTATGTTTTATTGCATCCATAGAATCAAATAGTGATAAAAGTATAAATAAACGGGAAATATATACTAAATGCATGAGACTAGATCAACAAAAGGGATCCAATCTGAAGAATTTAGAGAAAGATGAAACAAAAAGTGGACAGAGCCTAAGAGACCTCTAGAACTAAATAAAGCATATCCACATATGTGTAATAAGAATTCAAAAGGAGAAGAAAAGAGAAAAAATGATAGGCACAATATTTGAATAAATATGAAAAATTTCCCAAATTTGATGAAAAGCATTGATGTACAAATCTGAAATGCCCACTGAATCCAATTAGTGTACACACCATAATCTAAGCCTAGACACATCACAGTAGCACTGCTGAATGCCAAGACACCAAAAATTGTTTTTGAAAGCAGTAAAAGGAAAAGCACTCAACAAGCAGAAAAGAACAAGAATTAATAATTAGCTGACTCCTCAGCAAAAGCAATGCAGGCCAGAAAAGAGTGATATATTCAACATGCTGAAAGAAAAAATGTCAACTGAGGATTCTATGTCTAGCAAAACTAACTTTCAAAAGTGAAGATGAGTCAAAATTCACCAGTAAAAGATGAATAATTCAATTTGGAAATGGGCAAAAGACACGAACAGACATACCACTGAAGAGGACATACAGATGTCAAGTAAACATGTGAAAAGATACTGAATGTCATTAGTCACTAGGGAAATTCAAATGAAAACCACAATGAGATATCCCTACAAACCCATCTGAGATTATTTAATTTTTTATAGTGACTACACCAAATGCTGATGAGTATGTGGAGAAACTGAATTGCTCGTATATTGTTGGTGGAAATGCGAAATGGTACAGTACTCAGGGAAAATTGGCTGTTTCTTACAAAACTCAACGTGCAATTATTATACAATGCAGCAACTTTACTCTTTGACATGAATCCCAAATATCTATATATGTCAGCGCCGCTGGTGTAGTGGTATCATGCAAGATTCCCAAATATCTATATATGCATATTCACAGCAGTTTTATTTTTAATAGCCTTGAAACTAAAATCAGCCCAGACGACCTTCAAGGGGTGAATGATTAAACAAACTGGTACAAATGTACCAGGGAACAGTACTCAGCAGTGCAAAGCAACACGCTACAAAGATACAAGCAACAATTCTAATCAACCCCAAGAAATTATGTTGAGGGAGAAAAATCATTCTCAGAATGTTAAATATTGCATTAGTCCATTTATATAATATTTGTAAAATGACAAAATTTTAGAAGTGGGGTAAAACTTAGTGGTTGCCAAAGGTTGGAGACAGGGAGATGGGGAAGCAGGAGAGATCTGAATGTGGCCATAAAAGGGCAATATGAGAGATCTTCATGCTGTTGTCTCTGGTCTTGCAGAGTGGATGAATACACAAACCTGCACAGGTGATGTACAGAACTTAATATATACATGTACACACACACACACACACACACACACACACACACACACACACAGGAGAGAAAAGGAGAGGAGAAAACTGAGAAAGACAGCGATGGAAGACCAGGAGAAGCTGTCACACAATTAACGAACAACATCAACAAAAACTGGAATTCAGATATATCTGACTTCAAAGCTCATATTTTAATTCACCACACCATGATTCCTCTTAAAGTAAGACAAAGAGTTCATGGAAAACTAGGCATTTGTAGGCAATCTAATGAATGAAGTAATGGAATTCAGTCTTTGACATTCTTTCCAAAAGCACAGCTTCATTTTTATCTCCTAAATTTTACCCTGTACTTTATTTTTGTTTTTCTTTAACTTTGAATTAAAGCTTAAGAAGTTATTAAAGTAATGGCACTCAAAGTACTTCCTATGCAACTAGAATCCCACTAAATATTTCATGGAAAACAAGTGATCTTTAGCAAGACAACTATGAAGCTCTTCCTAGTGTATCTCTTTTAAAGATATGAATATTGAAAACTTTGAAGACTGTGTAAATTTATATGGTAAACACATATGTATAGTAAAGCTATGTAGTAAATTATCCTATTTAGTTTTATATATTATAATATTTTCCATGCTTGTATTGCCAGAGAACTCTTATTCACAGCACATATGAGCATTCTGCTGAACATTCCATAGAACATATTTTGGGAAATTCCAGTCATAGTGTTGACTGATAACTTAAGAGTAGGTACTTACTGGGCTACCATATGATGATGGCTTCAATTCTGACTACTCCCTTGTGACACATTTTTCATAGTATCTAATTTATACTCCGTTGTCAGCTTACATATCTGTATTGTCCAATGGATTCATTCTATGACAAAGAAACCTGGTTTCAATTGTTTGTGTATCTCCAATGTTTAGGATTATTCCTGGAAAAGCGTACAAACTCAGTATATATTGATTATCTGTATTTAAGAATGAAAGAATAAAAAAAATGAACAAAAGAATGAATGAATGAGTGAAAGAAAATACTAAAAGCCATGTGATTGACTCTCACTGTTTTACTCAGTGGTGTGCTGGGATCTATAGCAATGGAACAGAAAGAACTTTTGAGTGAGTTATTTCTCCTTTTTTCTTCCAGAAGCAATTTAGTCAAGGAACATTTGGCATGTCAGCCCTGAAATGTTGCCAGCCTATTGCTCTGGCCACTATTTTTTTTCCTCTCAATAATAACTCCCACCAGAAGAATAGCAAGGAAAGAAAGAAAAGGTTAAGCTCAATTCTGTCAAATGTTGTTAAGACTTGGCAGGTCCAGGAAAGGTTTTATAGTGAAGAGAATTGAATCGAGCGACATAGGGGGCTACCTGAATCACTGTGAATTTCATTTATCTGTGTATCTCTGTTCCTAATTATCACAGATAAGTGACAGTTGGCAAGCCCATGGAGGCCTTAGAAGATTGTAAAATTGTATTTAATGGTCAAAACATAACATTTAAAAACTTTAGTGAGTCACATAAATAAAAGCACAATTTATTTCAGGTGATGTTGAGGTTTGCTCTAACCAGTTTCTTTTCACATAAAATAGGATGTTAAAGTTTTATAATGGTATCTGAAATTTCTGTCTTGACAAGATCTAATTAGTTGGGCTAACTGTAAAGTTCAAACACTGGACACAGAGTATCTTTCACTTATCCCCGAAAAAGAAGTATAACAGCCATAACGACTCCAGTTCACTTGGCACAAATGAGCGAGGTAAGTTACAAGACTAAATGGAAAAGTTTCCTTAATATATATCTGATAAGCAGAGTCTCAATAATTTTTGATCATACCGAGTTACATTCCTCATAAAAAGTACACCATAGCAAAAGAAAAATACTAGAAATGTAATTATTCCAAAATGTCACACAGCAAATACACACTGGAAATTTTTTAAAAAGCAAAGAGAAAAGCTTTATAGATCTCGATACTCATAATTAAATTTCTTGCTTTAATTGGAAATCTCAGTGTACTTTTAATTTATTAATTTTCAGAAAAATTTAGAGCCATATTTTAGAGCTGATCACCTTGTAGCATCATTAAGACAAAAACTTTCTTGATGATCTCTCTCTATTATTTATTTTATGGTTTCATATAGTCTTACTGCTGATACAGTTCATTTCTGCAGTGATATTTAGAGAGCAACTGATATGCCCTCAATTTGATAGCTTATGTTTTTCTCATATTCAGTGGTAAAGTATACACTTACATTCATGAGAAGATACATATGTTTATAATTCTGATACGTTCCCATATTGACATTCCATTCATAATGAGGTAGAGCTAATAAATTACCAAAATATATACTTGTCCTAGTCACAGAAGTTTGCCGCAAAGCGGCTCTGAAAAAAATAAACTGTTTACGCTGACAACCTGCCAGCTGCTTGCATAAGTACACCCACTGACAGCACCTAACTTCAGAGGCATTTTCACTAATTTATCATAAAAAGTTTAATGTTTTCTATATAACTGAAAAATGATGTGTACAGTGACTACAGATTATTTTGAGAGATTGATTCTTCTGACTTTTATAGATTAATACTAGATAAACACTCATACGTATATATAAGCATTTAAAAAAATCTGGGCTACCATTGTTAGAGAAAAGACATGAAAAGAAAAGTCTTGGTATTTATAATACAATATAAAATTCTGTCTAATTAGAAATAGTAACCATAAAATATAAAACTAGAAAAACTTATATTGACATTAAATAATTGAATTTGATTTATGCAACCTGGTTTTGAAAATGTACATCTAAATGAAAACTAAATAATGACTGAGGTAATTTTTTTTCTATTTAAACCATCTTAACTAATTTTTTTCTCAGAGAAAATACCTTAAAGCTGACAGAATTCAACATTCAGCAAGAGATGTACTGAGTGAGTCTCATATATATATGTATGTATATATATATATATACATATATATATGCATGCCAGGTTTTCCTAGGTAAGTATCTGTGTGCACAGAATTTTCATTCAACTTAATGGGGATCATGCTTACTTAAATATATATACCTTAGCTTATTATTTCTATATGTAAAACCTCTTCAATCTTTCTTTGTTCTTTTTATTTCCTTCTCAACTATTTACTTATACAATATCTCTTCATTTTTCCTGTTTTAATTGAAAATATTCTAAGCTTCCTACCTTCTTTTATTCTTTGACTCAATTTGAATGACCTACAAACAGAGATCTCCAAACACTGGTTTAATCATCAACAGCATCACTACCACCTCTGCTGGTTTATTAAAAATGCCAGTTCTTGCATAGTACACACAACGTACAGAGTCAAGGGACCCAGGGATATGTATTTTAATTAATATATAATAGTAATTGTTTACAATTTATTTAGAACTAAAAATGTGCCTAGATCTTTCCTAAATATTTTACATATTTTAACACAATTTATACTCCCCACAGTCCGACAATGAGTTTATTATTATTTAGATGGAAAAACTAGTAAAGTTAATGAATTATGGATCTTGGATTCTAGCAACATCAATTCAGAGTCCTTGCTTTTAACCTCTTACCACACACATGGCCTTTCCTGGGTGAGTCTAACTTCTCACCAGATTTCCATAAAAATGTCCAATAAATGTAGATGCATGTAGTACACTGAATTATAGATATTTATAGTGTGCCTGTTTCTCAAACTAAACCGAAAGTTCCTTGAGAAAAAGAACACTATGTATATTCATATTTTGGATCCTTCAGCAAAATACTTGGGCTCTCAGTACATATTTGTTGAATTGATTCTTCTTTTCAAATCTCCCAAGTAGAAATTCACCAAAACCATCTGCACTAAGGAAACAGACAGAAAACCTTCCTTTCATGATACAGCCTATTTTTCAATCATCTGACCTAAATACTTTCTCCCACATCCCAAGCCCATTTCTTAAGACTCTTAACTCAGTTTTTATGAGGAATAACTCTTACTACAATTAGCTACACTATTTTTTTTAACTTCAGGATTTTGAACACATTTTAGATCCTAAATTTCCTATCTGAGATTGCTTCTGGCTGACATCCTAGAAAGCTAAATAAAATGGCCAAAATTATACCTTGTCTTTGTATGAGGCTCAGGTGGTGCCCAGATTTCAGGTTTGACAGTACAGAGAAAAAACTGAGTTGGATTAAAAAGAATTTGTTCTTTTTCCCTCAATCTAAATGCACACCATCCTATTAAATACATTAAAAATCAAATTAATGTGATGTTCCTTCATGATACTTAAATCTCATTCAGTTTTTTTTTCTGTGAGCAAACTATCATTTTAGCAGAGATCTAAATAGCACTTTAAGTTTTTAAAAATATCTTCTTTACATTTTTTCCTATGACATTTACATAGAATGCACAATCATCCAAAATCTCTTATCTGCTGGTTTATGTAACCCTTTCTTTTTACAAAAATGAAAGTCAAAATGATATTTCAGTTCTTGAATGGTTATAAATATACTGCTGTGAAGTGAAAGCAGCCCATGATGTTGGCTGAAGTTTTGTTTGGCTAAAGATATGCTAAAACAGAAAGAATTTCTACAAATAAAATTTTAAAGAAATGCACTCACAAAATTATCCAGGAAACTTGAGGAATCAGGTAGCGGACCTGTATAAACTTACAAAGACCTCGATGCCTTCATCATATGTAGAAATGAAGTAGAAAAACACAAGATGATATGTTCTTTCCTCCTGGCACACAGGCAGGAGGAAGAGCAGTAAGTGAGGAATGAATATTCAGGATGTAGCATGCTTCAGTCCTTACACGGGTATCACTATGAACCGAGTCTCCATTTTTTCCATGATATACTGAAACTCATTAGGACAAACAATAGGGTAATTGCTAAACTCAGACACTGGCCTTAGAAAAAAGATTCTCCCCTTAATTAGGATATAGTCCACTTTGAATAATGAACACTGTCATTATGTTTAATGAGGTTAAACATGAAAAGATGAAATAAAACCAATGGGGAACATCCCTTGTTTACGCAAACTGCTTCCTTCTTCACTCGTGCTGGCTATGACAATATACCGCAATCTGAAAGACACCGAGACCCAGGAGTGGCAGATTCTACTGTGATCAGAAGTGGGAATGGAGCAAACGAACGTACTGAAATCTAGATTTTAAACCTCCTGAAAATGGAGATAAGATACCCATATTTGATTCTCTAATGCCATATACAGTCACGGGCACACAGTAAGTATGCTAATGCTTGTGAGTTAATGTTTACAGCCTGTTTCCTCCATTAAACTATGAGCCGCATGGAGTTTGTTTCTTATATCTCCATTTGTGATGTACACAGCACTAGTACAAAGTACACTTACAATAGATGGTATTTTGTTGAATAAATGAAGGAAGCCCTAAAATAGTGAGAAAAGTTCAGAAGTCACGATCCAGGAGAAAAATTAAAATCCAGAACCAGAAATAAAGTCAAGTGTCTAGGGATAAGAACGAGTTCAAATATCGGGTTAATTCCAGAAAACGCATCCACAGGATTCTAGCATGTGACGTTTTTATTAGGACTTCCAGCACACTGACATATTCAATCCTGGGCCTCTTCTGAGTGTTTTTCTGTATCTATTACTAGGTTGTGTGTATCTGAGTGTCTGTGGGTGGAAGTGTTTCTGAGCATGTTAGAGATTTGGGAAACCAAAGGGAGAGTGCATCGGGCATGAAAACTACCATCAGTCCTCTGAGATCAAAGGAGAGGTTACAGTCCATTAAGCTTTCAGATTAAAGTTTCACTTAGATTCTATTTTGCTGAAGCCTAAGGAGTATGGTTAAACTTTAGATGGGAGTCTTAACGTTAAAAATATTCAGTCAGGCCCAGCTTGCTCTAGGCATCCTCGTATTAGTCCTGTGTAATTGTATTGTGTTCAGATTGCTTTATTCTACAGAAAAGCAACTTTTTTGCTTAGAATCAACTCTGAACAGTATCTGGGATACTCTTCAAAGATGAATTGTAAACTTAGCACAGTTTCTGATTAAATTCCCAACTGGGGTCTGGGTGTATACACTGAGTTAGAAATAATGGTAAACAACACCGCGACATAAAGGTTTTTTAGAAACACTTACACTTTAATTTGTTTATTTGGTCACATGTGGACCTTGAATTTACATTCAAGTCAGAGGGAACACAGCTGAGTTTTAAAAAAAACCCTGCACAAGAAGTTAAGTGTTCCAGTCTGTAAATGAAGATACAAAGTTTACATCATTTCCAAATATTAGCCAATGGACCATAACAAAGTTTTCACTAATTCTTAAAGAAATAAGAAACAAGTAGGTATTTCATAAAACCCAATACATTCAATTTAATGGATTATTCTTTATTTTGGGATCATATGTTTTTTATTGTTTTAGTATTAGAATTCTCCCTTTTAATGAAAGAATAATGGTAATAGAGGGTAGTTTATGAGTTTTGATTTAGGGAGGGTTTTGAATTTAATTTTCACATCACTGGTTGATGACCAGCATAGTTACTCTATAATTCTAGGAGATGTTTGTTGGGTTTTGTGTATGAAAAAGAAGGAATGAATGATGCTTCCCAGAATGGACTTGGTCTGGCTGCTGAGGTAAACTGTGCACAGTTATTTGAACTTCAAGTTCATGTAACTTCAATTATTAATTAGAGCAGAATGGCCAGTGTGTCATATAGAGACGCAGCAAGGTGGAGAACTGTCAAGTAGTGTCTTAATATTTAATTTTAAGGGCATACATTCATTATATGGCAACTTATTATCAACTGATTTGGATAACATGGGTTTAGGCAGTTTAGCTTATGAAAAGGTAGCACTCCTATATCACTCGTAACTAACGTATCCAAATATTGGAAATCATATCCCAAAATAAAATGCATTTATGAAAAGAAGTTGGGTTCCTAGGTCGTAAGTTTCACAAAAGGCTATCCACACATATAATATATAATTAATACATATGATACTGTTTCCATGAGAAGCACATTTAAAGTTATAACTATGGAGGGCTTGTGTTCATTGCTCTTTTATAACAATCTCGAGGATCTGAATCCATATTCTTTTAAATCAGGAAATGTTTCTCTTCCAACCACAGATTTATTTATTTATTTATTCATTCATTCAACAATTATACTCATCACCTACATGCTCCAGAGACTCAACAGTGAGCAATTATATATTTCTTAAAGTATACCTATACTTAACATACTACCATAGAAGGCATACAATCATAAAAATTAAAATGATGTAATATAAAAATTTCATTAAAATGAAAATAACAATCATAAAAGTTAAAATGATATAATATAATAAATAAAATGTTATCATATAATAATTATCTTTCTTATAGCTTTCCAAGATAGCTATATGAGGCAGGAAGCTCCAGGATTTTGGAATTCTAGGTATATTCAGAATAGCCACTCCTTACAGACTGAGACATAAAAATTCTGAGGTCAGTAAAATAAAAAAAAAAAAGGGCCCTAATGAAACTTAAAAGCTTTTGCACAGCAAAGGAAACTATCAACAAAACAAAAAGACAACTTACAGAATGGGAGGAAATATTTGCAAGATATGTGACCTACAAGAGCTTAATTTCCAAAATATACAAACAGCTCACACAACTTAATAACAACAACAACAAAAACCCAATCAAAAAAAAATGGGCAGAAGACCTAAGCAGACATTTCTCTAAAGAAGACATCCAGATGGCCAACAGGCACATGAAAAGATGCTCACTATCACTAATTATTAGAGAAATGCAAATCAAAACCACAATGAGGTATCATCTCATACCAGTCAGAATGGCCATCATTAAAAACTCTACAAATAAATGCCAAAGAGGGAGTGGAGAAAAGGGAACCCTCCTATATCGTTGGTGGGAATGTAAAACTGGTACAGCAACCAGGGAAAATAGTTCCTCAAAATTTAAACAGAACTACCATATGATCCAGCAATCCCACTCCTGTGTATACATCCAGAATAAAATGAAAACTACTATTTGAAAAGACACATGCACCCCAGTGTTCATGGCACCACTATTTATAATAGCTGAGACATGGAAACAACCTGAGTGCCCATGAACAGACAATTGGATTACACACACACACACAAACACACACACACACACACAATGGAATATTATTCAGCTATAAAAAAAGAATGAAATATTGCCATGTGTAAGCAACATGGAGGGACCTAGGGAATATTATACTGAGTAAAGTAAGTCAGACACAGAAAGGCAAACAGTGTATGATATCCCTTATATGTGGAATCTAAAAATAATATAAATAAATCTATACAACAAAACAGAAACAGACTCAAAGACACAAAAACAAACTTATGGTTACCAAAGTGGAGGAGGAGAGAGGAAAAATTAGGAGTCTGGGGTTAACAGATACACACTACTATACATAAAACAGATAAGCAACCAGAATTTACTATATGGCGTAGGGAATTATGTTCAATATCTTATAAGAACCTGTAAGGGAATATAGTCTGAAAAAAATAACAATCACTTTGTTGTACACCTGAAACTAATACAATATTGTAAATCAACTATACTTCAATAAAAAGAAACACTTTGAGATCAATTTCTTCATAATGACTGCCTCATAGGTCTATGTCTGCCTTATCATAAAATGGATCATGTCTACAATCATGAATGTCATAGAACAATATAACAAAAGTTCTTAATGAAATCACTTTAAAGATTGTCATGAAGAGTGTCTTCCTCTTAGCAACAAATGAACTATGTGTTTTAACAACCATGTGCTTTGGCAGCACAATGGCAACAATTATATTATGAAATTTATGGTTTTATTTGACAAAATTGCTAACTTCCAAGTAAAGCTTTAGAAAGTGCTAACAATGCATATATTTACATCATCAGTAACTAATGACTAACGGACAAAAAATTGAAGTAAAAATCTATGATCTAACAGCTAACCTCACATTTCACTATTACCAATTATGACATAGATCAGAAACTAGGAAAACAGAATTTGGCAGAATAACCTGTAGAGATGTATTTCAAATAAAATGGAAATAATTGTGATGCTTCAGGAGAAGTTAAATAGAAAGAGAGAAAATAATTATAAGATAGTTAATTTTTATTGAATTATTTTAAATACAAAAACAATTTTGGTGACATTCCAAAACCAAAACTTGAACGTTTTTAGGTTTACATGTCATTATTCAATGCCTTTGAGATTAGCAATTAACAGATTCACTGCAGAGTGTAGTTGTCACCCACTGACAGATGCATGACTCGTTAACTGTAGATGGGGGCAAGAACTTTCATTTATTGCTACCACACAGTGCTTTTCTTTTTAAAATCATAACAACATAAAACCCACTGTTATCTCCCTCATAATATTCTAATAAATTTGAAGGTAGATGTCTTTAAGGACACAAACTACTGAAAATAATTTCATCTGTAAAGTAACAAGTTTAACAGACAAATATTTAAAAATTGCAAAAAAAACCAAAAACAAAAACAAACGTGTGGTTATCAAATGGGAAAGGGGAGTAGGGATAAACTGGAAATGTGGGAATAACAGATACATGCTGCTATATATAAAATAGACAAGCAATAAGGATCTACTGTATAGCATGGAGAACTGTATTCAGTATCTTGAAATAACCTATAATGGAAAAGAATATGAAAAAAGAACATATATATATATAACTACTTGAATCACTTTGCTGTAACACCTGAAACACTGTAAATCAGCTACCATAAAAGCAAATGATAATTGAAAAAAACAACTGTTGTGAAAAAGAGTCATCGGTATACATGAAATGACCACCTTGGAGTTCAGTGTTTATTGCACATGATTGTTTTTATCAACTACAGAACTAAAGATATTTAAGATTTAGATAACTAAGAAAGCAGGGTTTTCTGTTATGATATTAAGCTTTATACTATGCGATCGCCTACATAAATTATTGAATGTAAAAAAAAGACACAGAGATGTTCTGTAAAGAAAACTCTACTAAATGCAATAGGCTGAGATAATAGAAGAAAAAGCCATGTAAAGAGAAGTATTGAGCCTGTGGATCTATTTTTTTCTGATACTGCTAATTTATTGTATACAATATATAAGATGATTACTTGCCTTTTTATATGAATGTATAGAAAACACATCTATGAAGGATTGTCGTATGTTCCACATGCTCCTCTTATCAAGTGCAGAGGCAATCACACAGTATGTAATACAGGAGGTTAACTAACCTTCTCCAGTCATCAGATGATGCCAGCTATGACACTCAGAAATATTAGGATATCAAGCATTTAAACAGTGCGTATATTTCTCTCGCAGTTCTCCTATGAAGTAAGTCAACATTCTCATCTCTAGAAAGATTCAGTAATTGACCTACTTGACCTAATTCACAAAAGGAGGCCACTGCAAAATGAGCTAAATTTAAAAATCTGCTTACCTCTGTGGTTGTAGCTCCATGATAAGGAATGATCCACAGTATAATAACTGATTCAATTTATAGTTAAAAATAAGTCAATCTGATTTTGGTATCACCAACTGACCCAGACAACATCCAGATCCTAGTATGTGGGTTTGTTAGCAGTTATTTTAATTTTTATATAAGAAAGTGTTTCAATACATGTTAGCTGAGTATCACATACATCTAAGTCACACTTTGAGTAACAGTTTACATTCTGAACAGAGGCATTATGTAAAATATGGCTTGATATTTAAATCCGTCACTGGCAATGGAGAAAGGAGAAATAAAACATGAATTTATTGCAATAATGAAAAATACTTCTGAACTCCTGAGGTTTTATAAGGATTGCACTAGAAGCCTAACATATTGAATATACAGATTGCTTCTCAGGGTCCACTTAAAACATAATTATTAACTACTTCATTATTTTTATAGACTATTTAAATGTTGTGCATCTGAATTTGGAGTTCAAATTTCATTGTTAAAAACCTTTACAAGACTTGAACTTCTTAAAATATCAGTGAATGGTTATTGCATCTTTATATCTTGAGTGTCTAGCATAATTCTAGCACATAGTTTGATGGATAAATACTTGTTGGACAAAATGATGAACATATAAACTATTCAAGAAATTAAGTTCAAAAGCATGACTTCTAAGTTACATGCAAACTCATATAATTTCAAATCAAAGTGTTATTTAGAAAATCCACTTGTGCATGTGTGATCCATAGATATAGGGAAAAGTTACACCATTTTTTTTTAGAAAACATTCATTCAGTATAACTTTCTGGGATTTTAGATGGCTTCATTCTCTGTCCTACCATGTAGCAACAGATGATATTATACAGATGTGTAGTTAAAGCGTGAGCTAAGTAGATTATTTTGTGTCTCATTTATGTAAATGAAAAGGGATTTCTTTCATTGACCCCTGAGAAAGGTAGATCTGAAATCTTCTCCAACCATAGCTTGCATGTCTAGGTCACCTAGTCTCTTCAATAAGAGCTTGGAATAATCCTAATGTGGCCCATCCAACATATGAGAAACTATGTATAGGCTGTAATTTCCAGTGACAGACTAGCTAGTTTTTATTACGGTGCTTTAGACAAAATTTCCAGGCATGTGTAAGAAAACAATTCCTAGGCACTGTTCCTTATGTCATCATGATAAAGGGAAAAATATAGTCCTTTATTGTTATTTCTCTGTACCACTGCATCCAGACACATTTTAAAAGGAGAATAAGTTCTTTGAATAAAATGTTTCCTAAACTGTGTTCTACTCAATATTCTTCATGAAGGGGTTTATACATACAGTGGGTAAAATGTTTCTTGATCAAATAATTTGAGAGACCTCCATGGTCATTAATCTATACAGGCTGAGTATAATACAACAGGTAGAGAAATACATTGAATTCCATTTCATTTAATATTTTCGAAACTACTTCAGAATAGAACCCTTTGACTCAATACATTTCTTTTCTGTTTCAGACAATCTACTAAATCTACTGATCTACTAAAGTAAAACATCACTTTGGGAAATACTGGGCATCAATTCAGAAGTCTTAGCCCTCAAGTTATTTGCTAAAAGACTGTCTTGTTTACTAAATACATATTCATTTTATGGAATGTGTTGTTTGATCAGGAAAGAGACATCTTTCATATTCTTGTTCCCTTTTCTCTGCTGATCACATTATACTTTATTACTCTTTTACAAAAAATAGAAATTGGCACTTGTCTTCATTCAATCTGCTATAGACAAGGTGGCTGAAACAACAAATATTTATTTCTCACAGTTCTGGAGGGTGGGCAGGACAAGTTTAAGGCACCAGCAGATCTACTGTCTGGCGAGATCCTAATTCCTGGCTTGTAGGAAGATACTTTGCTGTATCCTCACATGGCAACAGAGAAAGAGAGGACGTGGACCTCCCCTGCCTCTTAGAAGGGCACTAACCCCATTCTGAGGGGTCTACTCCTTGACTTAATTACCTCCTGAAAGCACTTCCTAGTACCATTGCACCAGGTTTTTGACACATGAATTTGAGGACACAAACATTCAGTCCATAGCCAGCCATGCTCAATTCATACCTCAGTTCTCAGATTTGACCACCCTACCCAGAACCATAGAACTGATTTCTTCATAGATTTATACAAGTTCCAACAACCAGTGTTAACACTCCTGAACATATTACAGTCACTTATTCTGTCAGATTTCAAATCAAAGTCAGAACTATAAAAGCAGAAAATGGTCGGTATTACAAGAATCTTAATAATTACCAGCAATTCTTTTTCAATGGATGAGTAAACTGAGGTAATTAAGGTTTGGAACCAGCAAATTTAACTCAGCATGAACTCATGTTGTTATCATTATTGTTTGGTTTTTATTGTTACTGCTGTTGTTTTTGTGGTGATGGTTTTAATAGTTTTATAATATATGAATTCATTAAAAAAAAACTCTTTAAAGTACGTTGGAAATATAGACCATGTTTGTCTAATAATATGAAGAACTCCAACTATAAAATCCTGTGGTTTGTGTATTATTTCTCACTGTTTATGTCCTAAATTTTCCATCTGAAGATGCAAAGAGGGTGCATAAGAGAATCTTATAATATTTTACTGACTGCATATATGACATTGGAACTTCAGTCTCATTACCACTTTCAAAGAAGAACACAATATATATGTGCATGTCAGGAATGAGCTTCAGGATACTAATGAATAATGCTACCATGAAAATTACTGATGATTGGCAAGCTAGAAATCACTATCAACATCTGATGACATGACAGCTACCTTTCACCTACAAGATTAATGACATTCTAATATCACTTTTTGGAACTATTTAAATTTTCCTGATTTTAGCATTGAAATGATATGCTATTTTTATCATAATAAGCTTAATCTATATATTTTACAAATGTAAGAGAATTCCGAAATTATAAGATAATATAAACACAATATATGATCACTGTTAATTACCTTTAAAAATACCATTATTCAATCTGGCATCAAAAAAAAAAAGCAAACAGTGAAGCAGAGAAGCTTGTTTAATGAAATTACTTTATCTCTCAGGATTATACTCATCGTTATGCCTTTAATCATGCAGACTAGAAGAATTTGTGACACAAACTGAATAATCCTTCATTATTTAAATAATTCGTAATCACAGCACAGCCTGTGATTCTTTGGCTTATTACATATTTGCATGTTATAATCGACTAAAAGTTCATGCATGCCCAACTATACAAAATTCTGTTTAAAATGAAATTTCTCCAACAGCTTCGGCAGCTGTCCTGTCCGGACGTATACAGTGTGGAGTGGAATACATGAAGAATTAAGCCAGACGTTCATGAAGCATATGCACACTATTCACATTATCTATATTCTAGATCAAATGTTAAGAAATAAAGCTGAATTGGAATGTATTTTCTGAATAAATTTAGATTCATAACCTATGCCATTAAATACTCACAATAACATTCCGGAAGCATTGAAATCATGTAAGGAAATCTCAAATAATGAAAGCATTAATCGATATTAAAGACTGTAAAGACTATTAATCAATAGTAAAGACTGCCTTTCTCTTTTATTTCTATATCTTTGTATCTATAATTTGCTTCTAAGCAAGAGACGGCTTACAGTGCAGCGTAGGGACTTTCAGAACCAGGTCAGCAATCACAAGGGTGATTTTCTTGGCCTCTAAGGAAACAATGAGCTAACAGAATGCTATTAGTTTTCTGCTTACTCATGATAACTAAATGTACACAGGAACATGCAGTCAAAGTAGCACAGAGGTAAAGAAATACCTGTGTTACAGAACAGAAGGATAATAACCAAAGGATGTAGATCACTGACTATAAAGAAGTCTAAAATATAAGAATAGCTGGACATGTATGTAATACAGAATTTAAATAAATTTAAATAGAATTTGAATAAATCAAATAGATCACTCAAATAAAATTATTGAATGCTGAGTAAACTTCATATGCATTGGTAGAAATCAGGCTTCAGAGACAGGATAGAAATTATGCACTGAAACAACTCATTTCACTGCACATTTTTGGAATAAAACATTTCACATTAGTTACGCTAGTAATTATTTTTATATAACTAAGCCAATTTTATATGAGAAGGAAGACAACTTTATGTTTAGGGAAATGCTTCCTCATCAGAATCTCTAGAGACACTGATTGAAATGACGCCAGGCCATTTTTAAAAGGCTGCTCTCATAGCAGAAATGGCCACCAACAGCTACAGCTACACTTACACTGCACGGTTGTACCCTCCTTCCTCAGCCCAGCTAGAGATATGGAATCAGTGACAGACAGCAGAGCCAAGTGGAATTCATTAGACTCTGTGTGGTCTTTTAAGTACAGGCAATCAGATTTGGAGTTGTATGAAAGTGAAGGAAAGGAATAACATTTGCAGAGAGAAGAATGAAGAAATGACTAGTCAAGAGCAGGGTGACCACTGCCTAGCTCATGAAAGCTTGCCCAATTCTTTGGTTTCATTATTTTAAGAATTAAATTGATCTTGGGTTTTTTGAGTTAACCAGGCATTGCACTAAACATTGCATCATTATCTCATTCGAATGTTTATAAGAATGTTGTGCAGTAGGTGGTATTATACAAAACTTACGTATGAATGAGAAAATAGAGATACAGAGTGAATAACTTGCTACACATTAGGTAGTAAGGGGAAGAGCCAGATTCAGAGAGGGGGCCCCAGAGTTGTGCATATGTTTGTGCAGGTTGTATATTTCACAACTCTAGGGGACATTGTTCAAACTTAGAATCTACTTGAATAGTTGAGGCGAGGAATCGAGTCCTGCCTAGCAATGTAATCTCACTATTTGGCACATAATAGTCTTTTGGTGAAATAACTTGTATAATTAAAGTATTCTTGGTTCAAGTTTGCATGACACCAAGTAAGTAAGAACCCTTACATCCAAACTTTGATGTCTTTTTCTACTATTCTATTTTTTAGCCAAAAATGTACAGCCTTTTGGGTCCAAACAACCACCACTTCCTACAGACTCAGATGCCTAGTTATGTATCAAACAGTAGCAGATGTGGTTACTGTGAATTTATATTTGAGGCACAGGGCAACATGCTAGAGGTAAAAACAGAAAGATCTTTACACTAGAGAAGCTTACAGTAGTCAAACACTGGTAACACTATGGAATATCTAATTTTTAGTGTGTTCAATCCATAGGAAGTGCTATATTGATTTCAGCCTAGGAAGTGGTTATCCTTCTGGGTGGTAATAAGAAGTTTCATGCTATATAACGTAAGCTGGGCCTTGGAAAAGATAATTAGCTTACGATTAATAACATGGAGGGTGGAATATTTCAAGTAATCTATGCAAAACACTAGAGATAGAAATATTTATGAATCCTTTGGGGAGTTAAAAAGAGAGAAATCAGTTCATTTGAGGGGAAGTGTGGTGGAATGTAAGATCACAAAGATAAAAGCATGAGGCTCCAGAGGACAGAAATTCCAGGCTGAGCAGTTTGGACCATCATTTTCTGCATTAGTGCAAGCAGTGAACGGCACAAAAAAAAAAAAAAAAGAGAGAGAGAGAGAGAGAGAATAAGGCAATGAATAGGAAAAGCCTTAAAAAACTTCAAACGCGAGAGGAGTCTTGAGCATTCTCTCTCTCCCTGCTGCCTTTAATGGAAATAATCAACAGGAATGCTGGATGATTACAGTATATTTTTTCTCTGTGGGAGAGGGAGATTATGTACTCAGGACCATAAAGCATTTTGCCTGCAAAATTAATTCAAATTGACTTGCATGGGAGCACTGTCATATGAATTGAAAACAGCTGAAGAATGGTTTGGGAAAAAAAAAAAAAGATCGTGATAAACAGCAATCAAACCACTCAGAAAATACCTGGTGTTTGGGCCCTGGGGACCCCTGCAAAGCCCTGTTTTATTTAACATCTTCATTAATGAATGGGAAGATGGAAGTAAAAAAAAATCACTATAGTCACATACGGAAACTGGTGCAAGTATCAATAAGAGTAGAATGTTTTTCAGAAGGAAAAGGATTTTAGGCCCAGATTTTACATGGACTAAGTCTTTCACAGAGAAACCTCTAGACAGACACCCAGAAATCTCCATTTACATAATGGAGTAAAGGAAAATATGGGGACCCAATACGAAACAGGTGGGAATTATACTGGGAAATGACTGTTTGATGCACGTGTGTGCACAGGTGTCTCACATCACAGGCAAGGTGATAGTAGCTTGTATATGACTCTTTAGAAATGACCTGAAAGTCTGTTCACATTTAAGCTCCCTCCTTGTTATACAGACCAACGGAAAATGTCATCCAAAAGGAATCGGTCAGAAGAATTAAGCATCTGGGTAGAAAGCTAGACAAGGTGATGAGTCTGGATAACATAGCTGTACACACTGCGATGGAGAGAAAAAATAGATAGGGGTTGGGGTGGAGGGAAAAAGGATTTCACAGCATGATCTGCTAATGGGGGAACAGTCAGTCTTTGAAGCATACTTTCCTGAGGAAGTAGGGCTTAAAGTGCAGTCTGAAAGATGAAGCCTTTAGCTAGCTTATCACAGTTAGGTTAAGAAAAAAAGACTAACAAGAGGATATCATGGATATAGGCCATTTTCCACTTTATATTTGTGTTTCCCTGTAATGTGGGAGTGTTTTAAGAGCCTGTAAAGAAGAAAATATTGGCACTGTTTTACAGTGACTTTAAATATACAGAGAGTTACTTAGTAAACAAATAATACATGCATGTCTCAACCCTACTTTGCAGGAATACACTATGACTATTGCTAATTCATTCAATATAACTGCATATGTCAAAGACAAAATACAACATTTGCCTTGTATGCCAAAGAGGAGCTATACATTTTAAAGAACTTTCTTCATAATTGTTAAGTTTCCATGTGGGAACTCTAAATGCGAAACTGGGCTTCATCTAAACTTCAGTGTATGCTTAATGACTATCTTGAATTTCTTAAATTATTTATCTTAATTACCTTAGGGTTGGGTGTGCTTTCTGTTTTTCTAAAAAATAATGAATACAAAGCTACTTTGGAACAGGATTGTTCTTCACTATACAGGCATTTGTATTATATAGTATAATATCTATTCCCTTTGGAATTCTTTTCTATCACTGTCCAAATAAAGAGCTTTTCTATATCCAACAATGTGCTTGTTTTTACCCACTTCAGCATCACTTTATCCTTTATTTGCCTCTCCACGCTCAGTGCAGGCCTCGATGCTCATCATTATCTCTCCTCTCCTTTGGTAGAAAGCAAAGCCACAATAAGGTTCTGGCAAAACTCACCCTGATCATAACCAAAATATAAGAGATTAACAGTGTTCAATTAGTTCTCCTCATTTTTTGCCCTTAAGTTTGGGGAGAGGGAATCACATGCAAAACCCTCACATACAATTTTGCCGAAGTCTGTGTAAGAGAAAAGAAAATTCACTTTCAGTTTCTCTTGAATCAAGAGTATTCACATAAAACACTAACGATGTGTTCACAGTCCATCTTGGATAATCTAAACCTGTGTTATTTTCAACTTCAAAAGTAAATATGTAGGTTCTCTGTCTCAAAGAAATCAGAAAATAGAACAAAGTGACACCATAACAAGAAAAGCCATAAACTCCTGTTTTGAAGTGATGTCTGTGTAGGACTACGCTCATTCTTTCTCCCCCAGGCAGAGAGCAGGTTACTTGGTCTCCATTTTAGTACAAATACCATTTAAGTCAACATTCTGAAATCTCTCTCAAACGAATAAATTATTCTGGATGATCCTAATAGACCCTAAGATCAGCATAAGAAAATATTTCAAAAATAATGTTTATCCTCTTTGAATGGAAGAAGAAAAGAGAACAAAAATAAGAGCCTGCGATGCAATTCAGAAGTGACACCCAGGGGAACGTGATAGGCTTGCCCAGTGTGTGTTACAGGAAGTACACAGAACTCAGTGGGGAAAAGGCAGTTTCCACCAAAGCAAAGGAGGCAGGTGTATCTTGTGATCTTTCGTAACAACCACCTTCGGAAAGAGCAACAGTGGAATTTCTAAGATGTAAGAGCGTGATCTGCTCTAAACAAACATAACCATTCATTTTATTCTCATAAGAATAAGTTTTGAAAACACTTGCTAAAAAATTTCCAGGAAACAATGCTTTTACATGTATGCTTAGACTATATAGATTAATCAATATTAAATGTTCCAGAAGGTGACTGAAGTAACTCTAGTGTAATTAGAAGGAAGCAAAGTACATCTTCAGGGTGTGTACAGATAGGGCAATGAATGTTCTGTATGATTCTGTAATGGTAGACATACATCACTACGTATTTGTTAAAACCCACAGAATGGGGGGGGAGGGTATAGCTCAAGTGGTAAAGCACATGCCTAGAATGCCTGAGGTACTGGGTTCAATCCCTTGTACCACCACTGAAAAATCAAATAAATAAATAAACCTAATTACCTGCCCTCTGCAAAAAAAAAAAAAAAAAAAAGAAAGAAAAGGAAAGAAAGGAAAAGGGGAAAAAAAAGAAAAGAAAGCCCACAGAATGTACAATAGAAAGAGTGAACTCTAATATACTCCACAGCCTTTAGCTAATACGGTATCAATATCGGCTGATGGATTGCAGCAAATGTACCAGACTCTGCAATGTGCTAATAACAGTGGAAACAGGGTGAGGAGAATACTGAGGTTGTGTATAGGAACTTTCCATGCCTCCTGCTCATTTTTCTATATATCTAAAACTTCTCTAAAAATTAAAGTATATTAATTTAAAAATAAAACAAATGGTTAAAAAATTATTTTAAGACAAAATTTTATGAAAACATAAAAAATAGGGGAATGGCAATAGAGTCAATCATGAACTCAATTAATTCTCTAGGCCTCTTTATTATTCCTTAGTCCCATTCTTAAGAACTATTATTACTGTTAGAATTATGCCCTAATGTATTGAGGCTGAAAAATTTTGAGACTCTCAGTATAAAATATTAACAAAAGGTGCTCTGGGGGAAAAATATTTACTCAAATAAGCAGTGAAATTTAGAACTGAGGGTAACTATGCATATTTTACATCAATTAAACCAGAAGTTAGTCTTTGTTTTGCTTGTTTTTGTTTCTGTCCACAATTAAAGACCAGTTCTGGAGGGAAAGAAAGTTTAGAAAACCTCTTCTTAATTTTATTCAAAGTGAAATTAGAGTATTAAGTCCTTCATTTGGGAGTTGAGGTATAAAAATTCTTAAAAGTTTACTTATTTCTTTGACTATTCAAATGCCAAAGAGACAGCTGAGTGGTTGTTACTTTAAACTACCAAACTGTTGTTTTCTGGGTATGTTTGAAAATAGCAATATAGAAACATCTTTTTAATCAACTATCATCGTTTCTATTTCTTAAGTGGTTGACGGATGACATGATGCATTCAAATGCATTATCTTATTTTATCATAAAGCAATACTACAAGATGGATGATATAATAGCTACCCATCACCACTTAGCAAATAGGAAAGCTGAGAGTCATAGTGGTACCCAAAATAACAGAGTGAATTACAGATATGGCTGAGACTCAAGTTAATTCATCCTTTTCATTATCTATTGTTTCTTTATCTATTTAATTATCTAATTATATATAATATAGACACACAATATAACAAATGCAACTTATATATGTGAGCACTTCATGTGCTATATATTTTTTTCAAATATGTATTACAGTCTAGCTATTAAGTGTATGTGACTCATTCTTGCTCATTTCAAACTTTCTTTGAGGTGAATTTTCTCTTCAGTACCAACTCCTCTTCTGTATGAACTAGAAGCATGGGAACCATCAAGAACCTAGTCATGTCTCTGGAACTGTTTGGAGGAGTTCACCTCTGGTTTAAAATAATCAGTATCCTGGAAGGCCTGGGGTTGAAATAGATCCAGTCTCTTATCAACTGCATAACCTTGAGCAAGTCACTTACCCTTGCTGAACTTCATTTTCTTCATCTAAAAAAAAAAATACTAAGTGTCTTTTTTTCACCCTGTCATTGTTAGTATTAAATGAACTTATATACCTGAGAGAGTATATTTTTTTCATGGCAAGACAAAGATGGCACCACGTGTGCCAAATTTAATACACGTGTTCCTCCCCATTGCGTCATAAACTACTGGAATGACCTTCAGCAAACACTGTCACCTTTCTGCTACTTCTGTACATGCAGAGAAAGAAAAGATAGGAATAGAAAGCATTTCATTTATCACATCACTCCAACACTCTGATGACCGATTCTCAAAATAATAATGCCTCAGGCTCCAGGGTGTCAGAGACTTCTGCTTATTTTCTGCACTATTATAACTCTGATGCTGAGAAGAGTGACTGGCACAGACTATTGCCCAATACGTATGTGTTGAATGAATGAATGCAGCAAATTTGCTTAAAAGCAGACCTCACTGTAACATGGTACTTCTAGATGTGTACAGAAAAAAAAGAGTTAAAAGTTACTGTGAGGCAGACATACACAGTCTGTCTCATACACTGTGTCTAAAAAGCACATGCTGAAGCCCAAATTCAAATGATACCTCCCAATTAAGGAGAAGTACTCAAGCAAAATCTAGGAAGAAAGCATCTCAGCATGTAACAATCAAAGAAGTTTCTTGTTGCTTTTTTTTTTTTTAATAAAGTCCCTCCTGGAACAAAAGAAAACCCCAATGCTTGTGTAACATTGAAAAAAATGACCCCACGATAATGCCAACGTTGCAGACTGGCAGCTTCAGCTTCAATGAGTGAAGAGAATCAGGCAGAAACTGAGTCAAACGGGGCGATTGGCTTACTTTCTTCCAATAGCGGCCTTCACTCAGCGCTGGGCTGTCGGGATCATAGAAAGCGGCTAGCTCTGGCTTTCTGGAACTTCCAACTAAACAGAGAAGCTGGAAATTCAGATTTTATGTGAAATCTCCTCATCTTTAAGTGCTGACAATAAATTCATACAGATATAATTATGTTCAAAAACAAAGAAATAAACAAAAAACCCATGATGAACTGGTGAATCTCTTAGTATGAGGAGAATAGAAATGCAATAGAGGGTCAAGGAAAGGATGTTTACTGAGTACCAACCCTGTGCCCAGCTCTACTCTCAGTCCCACTTACTTAATCTTTATGCAGAATGATACCTCAGTAATGTATGCCCTATTTCATAAATTAAAAAAAAAGAAGTTATCCTTCTAATAAATATGTATTGAAGTTCAATTATACGCCAGGAACTGAGCCAAGTTTTAGAAACACTGGACAGTGGTAACTATGAGATAGCTTTAAGAAATCTAAAAGCTTACAAGCATAGAAAAAGTATTCCATGTGCCATGACTGCTTCTAAGAAGCGTATGGAACATGTATGTGCATGACGACAAGGGATGAACAAGTGTTTCTTTCTCCTAACTACGTGCCCAATTCTTAGGCCTAGACTTAAGGCAGTATTTTTTATCCAGTCTAAGAAATAAAATAAAATATTCATTCTTTAGGCCTGAAGTTCAGGAAAATGTTATGAAAACAGAATATTCTTTATTTATGGGAGAGCTCAGAGTCAGATCAAGTCAAGACAGCCTTACAAGAGCATTCTATCACAGAGTTATCAGGTTATATATAATAATAATTCTCTGAGGTCAAGTCTTGGAAGTATCTCCTACCCAACTCTGCCCACTCTAGTGCCTGCTGGTTTTCACCCTGATAACAGATTGCTATTTTTTTCAAGGCTACTTTAAAGAGCTGGAGAGGCAAGAAAGGACATAGAGCACCTTAAAATGCCACCAACTTGCTGTTCTAACAAGATCTGGTCATTTTTTTCTTGAATAAATGCTCCCTGGATTGCTCTAAGATTTTGATTATTTCTAAAGTTCTGAAAAGTTGATTCTTACAATATTTTCCAGTGTTTTCATGGCTTCTATGGAGAAGAAAATTTTCAGATGCCCTTCCTCCAAAATTTTTGCTGGCATCACTCTGCAGATCTGTATTTCACCTATGAGTTAGATTGCTAATCCAATCATAAATGACACAGCCTAATAATAACCTGTAAAAATATATATATATTTCTTATTGGAACTACTTGTACTTTGTATGCTTATTTTCTTTAAAATATAATTTTAAAAGTTTCTTCATTTTGTGTTTAGGGGACATAACACAAAATAGAACACCTGGACTCTGCACATATTCCTCATACTTGGGTAAGTGCACATTTACTAAATTTCTCTAATTTAACTTCTTTTTCTTCAACATTAACATCAGCCATTAGCTATGTCAAAAGGAACATGACTCAAAAAATTATAAGAATTTTGAAAAATTCTCATTGAAAAATCTGAACAAAATTAAGACTACACTAACAATTATAACAGAAAGAAAAACAAACCAGGAAATTGTTAAAATGACTGGAAATAGTCCATCCCTGATACAAAAGATTATGTTTCTATAAAGGACTTAATTGTGCTTCATACAGAAATCACATACAAAATTGAGTAACTTCCCCCAAAATGTCTAGTTGCAAGAACAAGTGCAACATCAGATTTACTCTCACAGTTACACTCAGTAAAACCCTTTCTAAATAACTTCTGAATAAAAACAGGAGAAACATAGAACTAAATGCAAAGAGATTTGCAGAGAATGACATATCTTCTCAGACTTTTAAAAAATTAATTTCAACCCAACATGTCAGCCATCTTCTCAGAAAGGGCAATTTAAAATATTTATGTAATAAATCATTTTGATATATGAAAAAATGCAGAGTACAAAACATTTTTACAGGTTCTCATAGGTGGATGGTAGTCAGTATTACCTGTGTAGGGGCAGTGAAAGATGAAATAAAAAAAGAAACTTAGGTAGCAAGTGAAGGGAAGGAGAAAGAAAGAATAGAGCAAGGAAGCTCATAAGAAAGATAAAAGAGAGACAGAATAAGAACATTTACCATTATGTCAGCATAAGCTATACCTGAGTAGGACAACTTTTTCTCATTTGGCCTTTCTTTATGTTCCAATAGCTTAAGAATCTACTTTTAATATTTTATTTATATCTCTAAATGGAACCATAAAAGTTAACAACCAAAAAGAAATACCAGCTTAATGAAAAAAAGAGGAAGCACACTGAGATAAGAATGTTAACATATAAATTATTATGAATTAGAACAAATAATACTACTCATTTTATTTCTATAAAAATAATAATATCATAAGTAAAGAGCTGATTAGTACATTTGGTTTACTCATCAACTGGAAAAAAAATTACATTTTTGCTATTTGGGTTGTTTTAACCACTTGTTAGAATATTCGATTACTTAATTAAATTGAAATTAACCTTCAAAGTCATATGAAATACTATTAGTCTGCATAGTTTTCTAAATTAATTGCACATATACACTATATTATCAAGTTTTAAGTATTCAAATTGTCTGACAATATTTTCTTAAGATGGAGGATTGAAAATATCATTTGCCTTTGCCATAAGGTGGTTCAAAAACGATGTTGGGTAGTTTTAACTTGAAAATTAAAAAAGATAAAAATTAAAGTTACTAAATAACAGAAATCTCTCAAAGTCTAGATTGTTTTTTAATATAATAGTCATGCATTATAGTTAATGTTTTCTGCGTAATACAGTGATTTTACATCACAATATTTTACTTATGCTTTCATTTTCATCTAATAATATGGATGTATTTTTAAGTAAGCAAAAAATAATAGAATACTTTGTGTATAATCTATGCATTAAGATTGGTAGTATTATAAAGACTTTAATATGCATATTGTTTAAAATGTCTTACCTAATTTTCACCCCAAAGGTCTTATTTTTAATGTATATCAGTAAAATAATTTACTAACAAAAACAATGGTTGATTATAAAAATCTTCCAATGATGCATATTTTTTGAAAGTTTTCAACAGAGAAAAATTCAAGAATTAAAAGAATACCTTTGCATGATGACTGAACTAATAAGGTGAGAAATTTTAATCTTAATGGAATTTAAAGGAACTTCTTATATTTTCATTCCCTAATGTAGTGAATGAAACATATAATAAATTGGTCCCAGTGTCGATTCAACACTGGTCATTGACATGTTAACTTTTATTTCCTATTCAGTATAAACAGGATAAGGGCAAATCAGCAGCAAATGTTTTTTTCTTTTAAGCTCTTTTTTTAAAGATAGACCAATTCCAAAAATGTGTTGGCTGCTTCAACTTGAATGCTAAAGGAAACTTCCCATTTCTTCACAGGGAAATATCCAGCAAGGAAAATAATACATTTGTTATTCAGTCATTAAAATCTCTTCCCTATTTGCCTGCTTTTCCTAGCCAGAGCTAATCTGAGGTCTCCTCTGGCCCTTCACACACACAGCCCTCATATCTTAACAACAAATATGTCCAGAGAGTTTTCAATTATGTGACATTTAAGATGATGTTTATTCATGAAGTTTCAGTTGCAGGGAAAATTACATAAGGCTTACCCCATTTTTTGGAAAAGCAATCCATCCCAGGTCCCCCATGACAGTCCGCGAATCCAACAAATTCACTAAAAGAGAAAGAACACAAAGCTTAGTCAAATATATAAATATACATCATTGTTTTCATAGTGTTATTAAAAGTACAAATTGCTCACATGACTGAAAGTAGATTAAGCACTCATATGATGAATGCAAGAGTTATAATTCAAAGAAAACATTATTAGGATGCAAGAGAACAAGTGATTTTTGAATAACCATTTGGAGAACAATTACAGCAAAAATATGTAAACAAGTCATTACCCTAAGTGCTTTTTTCTGTCAAACGAGAATAAAAGAAAATAATTAATAAGAAAAAGAAAAAAATGAAAGGTCCACAGATAACCATGAGGGCCATGCCATTGTTTTAAAAGGCTCTAGGTCTTAGGATTAAACTTCAGCCATAAAACTGTGGCTCAATAAAGTCCATTTTCTTTTGGAAAGCTGTTATGAAGCAGTTAACAAATAATTTACATTAAGCAGCAATAAACTATTCCCAAGCTTGTAACATTTTTTGTGACATTAACCAAAATCTGTAATCCAAATTGCAAATTTAATTAAGAAATAAGTCTACAGACCCTTAATAACCAAGCCTAGAAAACTGCAGCAGCTCTAAGGTTGTTGCTATAGTTAAGTGCCCACTGCACTCCCAAAGATATTTTCTACTTATTATGTAACTATAGTCCAAAATGAGATTCTTATAGGACTATTAGCTAAATTTCTGAAAGGCAGACCTCAATTATGGTTGGATATCCTAAAATATTTGTAATTCCCAGAATGTAAATCTACATCATCATTGCAAAAGGAAGCCATGGAAAAGTAGGTACATATACATACACCCACACTCACACACACATACACACACAAATACACACACACACACACACACTCATGGAATACGGAATTTACATTTCAACAGGTTCACCTACTGTCCCTGTGAAATTAAAGTAGTTTAAAGGGTGCTGTGTAGTCAAAATGCTTTACATATAGATCACAGATCATTATCTTTTAATGTATTATACCTAAACCAAATGGATCTACCTGGCATGCTGTAGAGCTGAGGCACTCTGAGCATTTGGACCCAAAAGGGAAACAACTGGATTAACTCTAGTCAGACCTACTGAAACTTCCTCTAACTGCATTCAAGAGCCAGTATCTTGAAATGTCAGCAGCTCTAAAAAAGATGGTTCTATCTGCAAGGGTATGCCTGGTGTACTAAAGGTTTAACAGTTGATAGGCTGAGAAATGTGTTATAAAACTTCAACAAGAGAACATAAAATTATTATGACCAAGGAAATCAAGATCACCACTGGAACAAATTTTCTACATGCTATGGAAATTATATGCATTTAACCCTATTTCATATCACATATGCAAACATACATATTTTATACACTAAGGTAACAGTCTGTATTAAAATTATTACTGTAAGAATAAATCAAAAACTTAAAAGTTAAAAAAAGATACATACTCAATACTATAACATATACACATACTTGTTTCTTTTCCTCATTAAGTTCTGAGCTCTTAATAAAAATGCATGCCAATAAAACATGTATCAACTTTAGCTTACACACACCATACTGGCTTTAGGGAACAAAATAATAAATAATTTGTGGAATTATTATTTTTTAGAGGAAACATATAAATGAGAAAGCTATCATTTAAAACAGCAAAAACCAAAAGCAAACAAACCCAAACTGTTTCACTACCCACTAACCTTGCAAATCTGCCAATCACGCTACTAAATCTAATTTTTCAGATAGATCTGTACTCTCATCTTTTTACTCTACTGTTGGCTTTTCTGGTTTCTATGGGAATAAGGCTACATTAAACTTAAATGTCCTTGTCCTCATTTTAGTTTTTTCTGGGGCACTAGGGCTGTGTCTAGACATGACTAAATATCAGGGGAATGCAGAACCTAAATCGTTCTGTTTATTCGTCTTTATGACTCATTTGACTCACCTTTGATATTGAGCGGCAGCCTCTCTGCGTAGACTAGATAAAGTAGCACAAATGAGCAAACTAAAGGTCTTCTACCGTGATGGCAGTCATACTGAACTGAATCCTGTGGTGGCGAACTGATGTGCATAGGAATTCTAGGAATTCATAACTAGCCTGCCATAAGAAACACAGCATTCCTAGGAGATCTCTTAATAATATGTGCATCTTGAAATATTCATTATTACCAACAGAATTCTAGAAGTCTTTCGAAAATTTAGTGACCCTCATTTGAATTAACTTTAAATGACCATTTTTACTCTTTTGGTTTAGAAAATATATATGTGTGAAAGTAAATGAATGACCTCAAAATACTAGCTTGGCTGTTAACACAATTTATTGGCAGTTTTCAATACTGGAATACATTACTAAACACATGAAAATAACAGTAGGAATGTATTATTATCTTCCTTTTGATGAACTTGTCAAAAGGTTTTCTTCAGATAAACGGATTAGGAGGTTTACAGGAAATACATGAATGTCACATTTCACTACTGTCTAAAATTGCTTTCCTCCTAAAATCAAATGATTTAAAAAAAATTCACAATGCAAAGCAGATATTTACATATACCATTACTGAGTTGGAAACTGAGAAAAAAGAGAAAAGTTAGGTGTTGTAGGTAATTACCGACAGAGTGCTATATTATAATTTTGTTCATATAATGCAGAGAAAATTGAGATTTGATGCCTCTGGGAAAACAACTATCTAAAATTAGAACCATCTAAAATTAAATAGGTAGATAGACAGATACAGATAGAGTGTTCTTTTACCTCCAAGCTTTGCATGTGCTGCTTTGGCTATCTCAAATACCCTTCTCCTGTTGTGAATGCTAACTCTTCATTTGTCCTTCAAAATGTATTTCAGGAATTGCCTTCTCCAGGAAGCTGTCTCTGATTCTCCTTTTCCTAAATCTAGGTAAGGTAGTATTATTGAACATTTTATTAACATCTGAGTTTAATCTCCAAAACAGGGAATACATAGAGTTGTACTGTTCCTTAAAAGAACACCATGTTTGACTCATGCCTATGAACGTAGCCTGCACTCAGAACAGCAGAATAGCCATTTGTCTTATGAATGAATCATTTGGTCAGTGGGCAGATCAGGAGGGTGTGGCTGAATCAACACACATCAGTGGTTCTCAACATGGGCATCTGATAATGTCTGGAGACATTTTTGATTGTCAAAACTGGAAGGTAGAGGGAGTATTTGCTACCGGTATCTCATGGGAGGAAACCAGGCTTGCAACTGACTAAACCTCCTTCATGCACAGCAAAAGTTCTCCCACTCCCCAGGAAAGAATTATTTGGCCCAAATTCCACTAGTGCCAAAGCTGAGAAAGCCTGGTATACATCCATGATGCTGCTAGAAAATCTCTACCTTCCTTGTAAAATGCACCTGTAGCACAATCTTCATTAATAGAAGTTCACATATTCAGAAGCATTCCTTATGAATCAAAATACTACTCCTATTTAAGGAAATGAAAGTAATAAAAATTGAAGTCTTATTTAGAGACAAAATAGAGTATTCTGATTACCTAACATCCCTAAATTATTTTTAGTAATTAATGTAACTATTATTACAAGTGTTCTTATTTATACTCTAATAATTTCTCAATATTCATGATGGTATGTATGAAAAAAAACACTATGCCACTGATGTTATTAATGCCTCCATTCCCTCCATTACTTAAGCTACTAACATCAAAACCAGTTTAGACATAGCTTATATATAAATGTGAATTTTCAGAATTTCCTTTTCCAATTTCATTACTGAATTTATTAAAAGGGGGTTTGGCAGTAATGAAGCACAGTCACTAAGTATCTTCTGTGCCACAATTACAGTAATTAAATTGTTCTGAACTGTATATGCTTGTTGTAAACTGCAATGAATACAAAATGAGTATTGATCATCGTTGTACAACTTAATTAAAACTTGTCCAGGAGAAGCCACTAATGAATATAATTAGAGGAAATGTTTGATACCACAGTTACTCTGAAAGACATTAATTAGATATCAGAAATTTTATGGAAAATATTTTTATTCTATTATTTATATTTTAAAATGAAACCACACCATTAAACTGAGAGACAGTCTTCAAGGTCATTTTCCTTTAGCCATTGTATAATTACAATGAAGATGGGCATATTGGTTTGTGTTCTAATCAGTAATTAAGAAGACTGATTCTCTGAGAGAAATAACTCTACAGAGGTCAATGAGTACTTAGTCTATTGCAAATTCCTAAAGTTAATGCAGGAAAAAGAAAGACTCCAGAATACAGGAACTTTTTAATAAGTAAAAATCAGTTAACTGCCCAACCAAATAACAGATTATAATAGGAAACAATCCAAACTAATGTTAAGTATGTTTTATTTTTATTACTATGCACTAATAATTTTAATGCTTTCTTAAAAAAACATAGAAAAGCTTTTAAAGAATTTACTTTCAGAAAAGCCAGAGGGTTGCTAACTACACTTTTTGCTGGGATTCAAGAGCACAAGGGGAAGGCAGAATGAGTAAGATGGAATATGCACCAAAAGACTTCTAAGGCCTCAACTTCACACATTCTAACAATTAAAGATTAATTGGAGTTAAGTATTCAAATATGCTCTTTAATGGTTATAATATTCAAATATTCATAACTTGCTGTGAATCACTCTGACTCCATTGCTTCCTCCTTAATATCTTGCCAACATTAGTCACAAAAAGCAAAAAAAAGGACAATGATGCACTGGGATGAATGTGTCTTGATGACAGCTCAAGGTTACTCAGTCCCATTGCCATCAGCGGGCAACGCCTTGAAAGAAAAGTGCGATCCTCGATGACATGAGGTGAAGAAGAGTCACAGGACATGGTCTTCATCTTATATTGCTTCTCTTCCCCTATGATCTTCATATCAACAAACAAACACAATTATAATGGTAGTCGGACCTCCACCACAGTGTAGAGAGAATAATCTGGATTCGCAGCAGATAGGATGGTACTCTTCTCCAAAGGCACTGAATACAGGAGAGTTTTGATGGATGCTTGCTTGTTGATTCCCATTTAACGATATCAGAAAAGCTATCGGATTCAATTATAGCACACATTTAACTAATCTGTGGGAATAAACCCCAGATATACAGCTGTCCAGCCTCTCTCCATGGTACCATTCAGCACAGATGTGATTTCTTGCTTCTAGGCTGAATTTTATAATTTGACAACTGCTGCAGGGAACAAAGAACAGTTGGCAAAAGGAGTGCAGAGAAAGAAGCCATGTGTTTCCCATTGGAAAAGTAAATTTGTAAATTTGGTAAAAACTATGTTTTAGGTTTAGGGTGTTACACAGATTTCTGGCATCTTTACTTGAAAACAAGAATCTATAACCAACTGTATTTCCACAGACAATGAATGGGAGAGTATTCATTTCTTTTGCAAATCTGAGCAACCTAATTGTATAACCTTTCTTAGAAAAAGAAGAAAGAATATGAGGAAAGGAATGTATTCAGTGTTTACTATGTGTCAAGTGCTCTACCAGGCAACCTATATATGTTCCTTCATTTAATAATCTCAAAAACCTAGAGGATCAACAGAATCCTGACAGTCTGCAGTCTCACTTGTAGCCCCAGCAGGGAAATCAAGGAAGGAAGAAAATATGAGGCAACAACCAGGGCCTTCATGACAGATCATGAGCCTTGCTTATAGCTTCCTGCAACCAAGTCCCTCACTTACAGCCTAGACACAGACTACCTTGATTACAGCCACCTATCTCCCCAGCACATCCAAAGGTCATGAAGTAAACCCTAATCATGAATGAACCTACTTTACTTATTTGTACATGAATCATGGCTGTCAAACACTGCTTGAGAAAAATCTAGAAGACTGGTTCTGAAAACTTGTGATAATCATGGAGCTCTGATTTGCTGGTTTTCCTTACGTTTTGCTAGCATATGGTCATGACCTCCACGAACACTCTCTCTCACCTTTCACCTTCAGTGGCAACATATTTCTATGGTTTTCTTTTATCTCTCTGGCTATATGTTTTCATTATAAGCTACTCTTCCTCTAACAACCATTCAAACCCTGGCTTCGATCAATACTCTATCTTTGTGGACTGTCTTTGCTTATCATTCTACACCAATGATTCTTGACTAGGACTTAAAACAGGAATAAAAAAAAAGAACCTTTTGGAAAGAACAAATGTCTTGGCACCAGTCCATACATAACTGAATAAGACTATTCAGGTTGGAGAATGACTAGGATATTTATTTTTTTGTTTGTTGGCTGCTGGGTTTTAAAGGTGAAATTACCATCTCTCTCATGTATCTTCTATGTAAGGACCCCTGTAGAGGAGCTCACAAACTTCCAAGTCTTCAGTTGTAATGTAAATGTTAATAACCCCTCAAATACATATATCTTATCCATTTCTCTCTCCTGAAATTCCTATCCACTTATAAAAGTGTCTGCTAGTTATTAACACATTCATGACATGCAGCCATTCCAAATTCAACTTGTCTCAAAATGAACAAATTATCTTCCCTGTTAAAAAAAAAAATCTTCCTCCTATGTTCCCTATTTCAGTGAATGCAATGCCATAGAACGAGTTGTTCCATCCAGAAATCTGAGTCACCTTTGTCTTCCTTCACCTTTATCTCCACATTGAATCAGTAACCAAATCCCAATTCTCACTCTATTCTGTATATAACTCTCTGAACTGCCTGCTGTTTCATTTCACAGCATAACCAATCCAGTCGTATCCTTGCCATAAATTTTCACTTGAAAAAAATCTCCTAACTGGTTTCTCAGTAGAGAGGCATAATTCCTGAAAATATCCACAAAATACTGCATCCAGAAAGACCTTTTGAAGCCACCAATGTGGTCATGTCACTTCCCTACTTCAAACCTTGTAGTTGTGTCTTACTGTTTTTAATATAAATTCTTCCAGAATACTGGTCTCTATTTTCTTCTCCAGTTTCATTCAGGTTTTTCCCTCTTTCTCTTTCCACAGTTTAGCAATGCTGAACTTATTATTTCAGTTTCAATTATGTGGCCTTACCACTGATTCAGTTCTGTCCAATGAGCTGTGAAGGTGATCCGCAAGGGAAAGGAGTTTTTGAGAAGAAAACATTAGAAAAGGAAACTCCTGGCTGCCTTGAAAGTTGCTGGGCACGAGTGTGTTTCCTGGAACTGATGCAGCCATCTAGAGCGAATAAGGAGAGTCAGCGGGCGAGCAAAGCCTACAGATCAGCGTTGGCAGGGTGAAGGGATGAAACGTATCCGGTTCCAAATTATATCACAGAGTCGCTAATCCATCTAAATTTGAAACTTGCCTCTCTTAGGACTTCCTGCTATACGGGAAATAATCACTTTTGTTGCTTAATCCAGTGGGGAAGTGACTTGCTGCTATTTGCAGAGGAAGACATCCTAACTGATACAACTGTGAAGTGGCAGAATCTGAAGGCAAACTCCAGTCTCTCTTATTCCCGAAGTCTATTCTCCTTCTATCGTGTCTTGATACTTCCCATATTCTACTTACAGAATTCCAATGACAATTCAAACTGAGTCACTTAAACTATCAGATTGTTTATCTTCAAAGTGATATCAAAGATAGATGATCGTTGTTTTCCCTTTCAATCTTAATATATTATACTCATTGTTGCCTCAGAGGAATAACCATTGCTTTTAATTATCTGTTTAAAAATAAATTCACCTCTGCTCATTTTTTTTTGCCTCTTTTTGTTCATTTTGTTTCAAAATAGTTTTCATCATCATAAACAAAGAAGTTTTAGCCACTTTCTTTGAAAACTGAGGAGTAGACTATTCATATTATGAAGCATACAACTTTAAGGGAAGCAAAAATCAATTAGAAATGCATACTAAAGATTTTGAATGGTCAATATACTCTAAAAGTAAAAACTCAGGGAAGTGGCAAAGGGGAACTGAGAATTAGTATCCACTGGTTAGTCCATACAAAGTGTTTAGGCAAAGGTAACACTGAAATCCACTGACAGCTAAATTGTGACTAATGAGCAGTCTGCTCCACTCACAGGACACATGGCATGAAAAGAGCGAAACCATATGGTTTTCAGTGGCTACTTTGTCAGGTATGGTAACCAAACTTGTTAAATCTTACATATTGTTTTTTATTTTAAAGAGAAAAGTCAACATTAGATGACATAATAGGCTTGAAAATCATCCTATCACAGAATACACTCACTCAACCCCCGCTCAGTTCCACGCCACAATGTATGTGGATAACATATGAAGCTATTCCTTACAAAGGAGTATAAATCCTAAATCTTGAAATAAATGTGCTTATTCACAACTCTCTGTGAGAATGGTTTGTTGCATCGAGAATATTCATTAGTCCTACGGTTCTGCTTTGCTACTGTGTCAGCTCGTGGAAGTGATTTTACTTTGAGGGTCCCAATTTTCATCTTTGTAATATCAGTGATGAAAACTAATAAAATTGTATGTATCTGTATTCAATAAACATTATACCCACTTAATCCTAACAACGATCCTTTAGTATGTTATTCTCCCCATTTTACAGATGAGGAAATTGAACTTGAGAAAAGTTAAATGGGACAGTCATCCAAGGTTACAGAGGTAATAAGCTCATAACTGGAATCCAAAACCATCTAACTCTAAAACTCTTTCTCTTGCTTCTATATCACACTTGCCCCAATATTGAACTGAATCCAAATGTTCTCTCCTTTGAAACTCTTAATTTCTACGTAGAAATGAGTTTTACTAAATCAATGAATTTTGAAAAACATGTTACAGAAGCCAGTATCTCCCTAATGCACTAATGTTACTGTATATAAGATGGAAATCTTCAGATCTTTTAATCTAAACATAGCAAATATTAGTTTTTCTGGGGAAATCACAATTTAGAGTCAAATTTCCAACAGTAAGTTACAAGATTTCAGAAAGCAAAACAGTAACAATGAACCTTTTTTCTTAATTTTTTATTTTGTTTTTCATTATGCTTTAAGCCATGCTATTTGGGGCAAAACAGGGTATATGTTTGTCTGAATATATTTTGTCCTTAGATGTCAAAAAGTACATAAAAACAGAATGGAAAAAGTATGCAAAGCTGATTCTTCATCTGGCGTGAATCCTTACCTCAGTCCCTGATTGCCCCTAACATTTGACTGAAATAGATCAAACTGCAAAACAATCTATATAATAATTAGTTTTCTAGCCTTCAGGGTCGGATAAATGATGATTAGATCTGAACATGCACTGAAACAGTGAAAAACTTGCACAAATTTAGTCTGAATTTAAGGTGATGGCATTTCCAAAAACAAGCAAACAACCAGGTGGTCCAGTAGCCCTTTTGTGAAATGAGAAATGACCCAAATTTTGCTGGCAAGTTGAATCATTATCCCCATGTCAGTCAGTCTTGTGGCTTAGTCAAAATTGAATTCTGATGTAAACACTACAGAAAGATTCTTTTACCTAAAATTTAAAAAAATTATATTATAAGAAATCTTTGGATAATGATTTATCATCAAGAATTAGTCAAAATACAAAGCAATATAGACAGAAGTACAAACAAATACTGTGCCCACTAATTTAAGGTGACTGAACATAAACACTTTAGTACCCAGCTCTAACTATCCATTTCAAAGTAGCTAGCAGGGAAGTAATTTTTAAGTCAGCCTTTTAAAATACAATAAATTATGTATCTTTACAGGGTACAAGACTGATGATCTAGTAGCAATCGTTTTTGCCTAGTTAACTTGGTGCCTAAAATCTGGTTTTGGTCAAAATATAACCTCAGTGGTTGACTATTTATCCTTTTACAACATGTGTAAAGGAAAAGAAAAAAAGGAAATAAAGTAAAATAAAATAAAAGTATTTTCACTTTTCAATGTTATTGTAGCAGGTGCTATCTTATGCCCATTAGTTACTCACATCCTTTCTCCCTCCTTAATATCAGAAACTCACTTGTGTTTGGAGTGGCAATGTGCCTAGCACCAGACAATGGGTCATGACTGGCCTTAGCAAATAATGATCATCATCTTTCTATAATCTTAGCCTCCACTGAATTGAAGGGCCTTGTTACATAGGTCTGGCCAGTGAGCTATAAAAAACAGAAATCTGCTTGTCAGTTTCTGGGAAAATCTTGTTGTCTTAGGAAGGAATAGTCTAGCTGACATAATTCTTGGCTCTTCTTTTTCCCTTCTTCTTCTTGTTCTGAACTGAATGTGATGCTTAAAGATGCATCAGCCTTCTTGCAACCAGGAGGCAATAAGATTGAGAGTGAGGCCAAAAAAGTCACAAGGACACCTGTCCTGACATCATTAAGCCACTGAACCCAAACCACCAGATATCTACCCTGAAACTTCTTTCTCAAAACTTTTTTAAGTCCTCTACTTTTTAAGTCAATGTAGGACAGTTTTTTATATTATCTTCAATGTAATATAATCCAGTGTAATACAAACAATATATAAATAACTGAGGAAAAACTCCAGCTCACTGTTTCAACTTCTATTCAAGTTCTATGGGCACCTGCAATGAATGAGGGTTCTTTCATTCAACAAGCATTTATTAAGCATCTACTTAAGTACCAAGAACTGTTCTAGGCCTTAGGGATACATCAATGAATAAAACAGGAAGTATCCGGCTGATTGTTCAAACTTCCAAATGGTTAGCCGTGAGAATAGACATTTGCTTGAATTTACATTACCTGTGAAATAATCCTTCTATATCTATAGAGTTTTGACAATTCTCTAAGATTTTGTATGTCCTTATTGTGCATAGTGTTGTCTAATAAAAATACAAGCCACCTTTAGCATTAGCACGTTTTCATATTCTCTTTTTTGAGATTAATAATAGAGAATATTTATATAGCATTTTCTGAGTGACATATAATGTATAATATACACACATACACTCAGTGTTTTTTTTAAAGTGTGGTGTTTCAATCACCTGTATCAGAATTATGCAGTGTTTTTAAAAAACATAAATCCATTGGTTCCTCCTAAAACTACAAAATTAGGATATTAGGTGGAGCCTAGGAGACTGCATCTTAGAAAGTCCCCACCACCAAGGGATTCTTATACTCACTTAATTTGAGTCAGACAGCATCAGAGCTGGGCCATGCCCTGTTCAATGAGGTGAATCTACCTATCACACAGCTGGATTATTGCAATGTCAAATTGCAGTAAGAGTCTGGAAAGGCTAACTCTTAATCTTTATATTAATACTGCTGCAGACTGGCACCAATCCCAGACCACAGATCCCATTTTGAGTAGCTCTGTTCTGAATAAGGGTTCTTTAACAAGGCCTGAAATCCGAATCATTTATAAATGTTCTAAAAGTACAGATTTGCAAGTTCTAAACTTACATATTTCCACAGGGCTTGCATTAATGAATTTCAATTCCATGAGAGTCCAGACATTGTATACTTAACAATGTTTTGAGGTTGGCTCTGACGAGCACCTCTGGATTAGGAACTCTTGGTTCAAAGTAAAGTTTACCAGATAGCATAATTTGTTTCTTAGCTAGATTGTTAGAAAGCCACAAGTCAGCATCATAGCACACTGATCTTCTATACACCATTCTTTTTATATTTCAACACAGTGGTTTTCACACTGAGCCCACAATGGCCTCTGTGGTTCCAAAAAGCTGTCTCAGAGGCATTAGCAGATGAAGGGAGTAAGGAGGTAAAAACACAGCCAGGAAACCCAATTATTCTGTTGTTATCTGCTTCACGTATTGGGCTTCCACAGTGATTTCTTTTGAATGAGAGTTTCTGCTGCTTAAAAAAAAAGAAATTTGAAAACCACTTCTAATATGTTGTCCTTGGCTTTCAACAATGACTCATATAAGAACCTATTAGATGAAAATCAGCTCTGCTTTTTTTGAAATTGTTAATCAAATTGTAAATCACGGCATTGTACAATACCCCAAACACAAACAACACTGTGGCCAGCTTTTCTCAAACCCCAGAGTAAGGACAAAAATGCTTTTTCCTGATGAACTGACAGGTTTTCTGCCAGGAAATGAGAACTGTGTAACTCAAAGCTCATACTTAAGTTTTCTATTCAATTGCTTTAGCATTGATGATAGTGATACTGTCTTGCTGGTATGTTTTTCATGTCCCAATATACTTTACTTATATTATTCTTATACTAATTGAGTTTCTTATAAAACATGTGATTTTTGTAGTAAAACACGATTCCTTCCTTGAAGGATGGTATGCATAAACAAAATACAAAGCACGATACTTAAATATACTTAAATAAATGTAATCTCTAGACAGTGGGTGTAGCCAAGTACTTCAAGCATCAAACACCTCTGTTCCTTTCCTGTCAGTCTTATTTGTGTACCCCAATGCAATTTACTTAATTCTCCCAAACCCAATCTCCCACCAGTATCTGAAATAATAATATCTAGCTCACAGGGTTGTTGTGAGGCTTAAAGATTATGTGGTAACAGTCTTCAGAGCTGTTATCATGATTATTATTCCTATCTAGAAGAAAGACTCAGTTCAAAGAATTCTCAGCTCAGTAGAATACAGTATTAACTCACTGGTACTTCTGATGTATTTATTAGAATTTTTAGAGTAAGTAAAAAACATGTTCAAGAGGGATAGTTGCTTAAATATACTTACCAGACACTGGTTAGAATTAAATACACTAATCAGACATTAACCAAACTATACTTAAAAAGCCATTCATCATTACATTATAAACTTTATCCTTTATAAATCTATTTTTAATGTTATTCTAGTCACACGGTTAATGGTATCCATTTTCCTGCTACTTTCCCTGAAATATTAAGAATTCCTACCAAGTTATAAATCTAAAGTGCTTCATAAAGTAAGTGACAGTCTACATAATCCAGGAAGTCTAGAACAAATGAAAGAGTAAATCCATCCCCTCCCAAGAAATTTAAACCATTAAGAAACAGATGTTTTATATTAATTGCTTTTCTAGAGGTAAAATTAAGTCATGCTTAAAGCAGAAAAAATTATTTTACATTGGCTGACAGTGCCTCAAGTCATATGAATTTTGAGAACTTATCATAAGAAAGAGGGGGAATAAATAGCAGTTGATAAAATCACAAAGAGATAGTAACTACAGGATATATACTATTTATTTCCTAGTAGTTTGCAAATCTCAGTAGAACTTTATTCTCATTGATATTTTTGGTAAATCTAAAATATTCTACTGCCAAACTTCTTGGTATTAATTTCTTTTGGTTGGAAAATCATACACTCTTTTAGTTGGCAACATCTCAGTTTAGAAGAGACTCCCTACTACCAGAGATTCTAAACTCTATTATAGTTATGAATTTAGGAAAAAAGCTACATTGGCTCTATCAGGAAAAAATAATGTGGTGAGGCTGGGCGTGTTTAAAGATAGAGTCTTTAAAGAAACAAAGAAGTTGCTTAATACCATTTATTCCTTAAGCATAAATTTATAGAGTAAAACATACTTCACTGGTACATACAGATTGTCAGGCATTGGGGTTGGCTCTCACTGCGTCTACAGACAGGCAAAACTTTCTTCATATTGATGCATTTAGTAAATGCAAAAAAAACCCCAAAAAAACCAAAACAAAAACCAACCTTGCCAGTTTTCTTGGAATTAATTTGCTTTGGTTTCCAAATCATACTATCTCTGTTAGTAGGGATGTCTCAGTTCAAAAGAGTGCCTTTTCTCTGGTTAAAGTTTACTTTTTACAGCGATTTCTATTCTCATCAAATAACATAAATGTACAAACAAGGGAAAACTCAATTCTAGCTCAGCATGAAATGCTAACACATGGAAAAAGAATGGGCACAGAATACTGTGGACATTGGGGAGGAGTCTTACCATGTATAAGGAGGCATAAAGATCAAGTTTACCAAGGTGCAGGAAAGAGCTGAGTATTTCCTACTGAGCACCTAGAATCCAGCTTCACTGAGAGCAGGGCTCCCCGCCCCACAGGAGCCTCGACTGCAGAGACTGTAGGGAAGGGGCAGGAGAGGTGGGCCAGAAGCATACAGAGCTTTGTACCTGGGCTCAAGGAGCTAAGATTTTACCCTGAGGGCACTGGGGAGTCACTGAAGTGTTTACCTAGGGAGTAAACAAGGGCTGCTTGAGCAACGGAAGTCAAGTGCTGTCTTGTGGTATTTCTATGTACAATAAATATTAGACAGCACTCACTAACTAATGTAGCAAATTAGACCCTGCTAAATGTCAGAGTGCCAACTCACACCACTTTTTAGCATATGTAATATTTAACACTTATAAAATGCTTACTGTGTACCAGAACCTTTACAAAACATTTTTTTGATGGGAACCTAATCTTTACACCTCTAAAATGTATTAATATTTCCATTTTACAGGAAAGAACGCATAGACACAGAGAGGTTTTCTGGCTTTTTAGGTTTTCAAGGTTACACAGCTCTAAGTGGTTCAGGCAGACTCCAGAGCCTGGAGTCTTATCACTCTGCCCACTGCCTCCTAAAGTGGCAAGCTATTCTGCAGTCATGAGACTTTGGCTTTGAAACTTCTTCTGATTTTTCACTAGATCAAATTTTCTTGTTTCAGTTTCTTTGTTCATAGTAATGATTTGTCTAATCTATCCTAGTTTTTTTTAATGAGATTCTCATGGAATAAGGTAAGTTAGCACATTTCATAAACTATAAAGCATTTTAATAGTATAAACTACATAAAAGTGATTATAAAATATTCAATATAACCATGTATGTAAAGGAAAAAGCACTCAAGAGGTTGCCTTGGATAGGAGACCAAGGGTGAATACATTTTCCACTGAATCCATGGAACATTTCAGTGTCCTCACTTTTTACAATAAAATAGTGTTGCCTAAAAAATACAATGTCATGATTTAAGGCAAAACTTTATTTTCAAAACTGTCCTCTAATCCCAACAGAGCAAGGGGTAGTAATGAGCAATGCATAGCACTTTATGGGGGAGAGTTTCTGAATGTGATTTTGGGTGTATACAGCTAGGCCTAGAGTGTAGCCTGGGTTAGGGATTGAGATCTGGGTTGCTTATATACTAGAACAACAGAAAACAATTTACAAACTAAAGAAAATATGGCCTGAAATAGAAGAGAGGTAATGTGTAGAAAGAAATCTTGCCTTGTGCTAGTGGAGTTCTGGGCAATGAAAAGGGGAGATGTCAACATGAGGGGTCCATCAATGTGTAAGAGCTGGATGACAAGCTGATCAAGTATTTAGTGAGAGGGAAAAAAATCAGAGATAAAGAGTGAACGTGAACATGAGAATATCCTCAGGACTCACTATGAATTTCTATATGCACTTTGTTCTTCTACTGTCTGTGGAATGAGCCATTATTTGGACGGGGAGGGCAGAGTGCCTGCGGAGATGTGAAGGCCTTTGGTCAACAGTCTTCCCCTGTGGACAGGAGCTGATAAGAGCAGTGCTGGAGTCAGACTGCCTCGGTTTGAGTACAGATTTCTACCACTCTCAGATCTGTAAACTTGGGCGAGTTATTTAATTGTTCCCTGCCTGTCTCCTCATGTGTAAAATAGGAATAATAATAATACTTATCTCCTAGGCTTGTTTTGAGGAAAATAAATCCATGTATATGTAGACCACTTAAAACACTGTATGGCACATAGTGTATCAATACTGAATGTTAGCTATGATTATTGCATCCAGGTGGGTGCACGCATGTGTGCAAATGCACACATACATTTCATAAGCAGATCTAAACACAGTACATTCTAAATTTCCTCATACCTGTTTATGTTACTTACATAAGAAAAGGTAAGCCTCACAGAATTGTATTAAGACCTTTTCAAAAATATAAAAGCTCAATTATATTTCCAAGTAATATTTTCAACTCTGAATATAACAGAACAGATCAGAAAATTTTATATTTCAAACTAAAATAGAGGTGTAAAATAAGTGTCAGACATGTTTCAGGAAACTTCTAAGAATTTAATTCTCCCAATTAATCGACTTTCAGTAGCATCGCATAGGTCATTTAAAGAATATATATTATATATTATGTTAAATATATATGTAAAACATACTATGTTAGTACTAAATAGCCAAAACATTTGACAATACCTCTCGATATGATTTGTGGCTAAGAAACACCTGACCTTTACTTGGGGAACGATGAGGTAAAAGGCAACATTTACAACCCATGATCCTTGCACTGATGATCTCCCCTTTGTTTCCTAATCAAATCCCAGTATTCACTATTAAATAATTAGGAAACCAGCTGAAAATTAGGACAACATTATGTGGTTGATTTTTCTCTTTGATAGCTCTATGGAAAATTTGCATATGCAATTCTTTTTGTTAGACTCTTTTTCTGTCCCAGATTCCCCTTAATCACCATCCAATGCAAAGAAGACAATAACCTGTGATTGTGAAAGCTTATCTCAAATACTCCATATTTAGTAGTGAGGGAATCACAGGGACTAACATTTGTTATACATTTGTTTTGCTCTAGGAATTTTACTAACCAACGTACACACTATATATTATTATTATTTTATCTTCACAATATCCCTCTGAGTGTGTGTTAACACTTTAACTATGAAGAATCCGAGGTGGATGGTTCAAGAACACATCTCTAATACCTGGCAGAGCTCGGTTCATGGCCTTTACAGGTCCCCAGTCTGCACTACCCAGTGAGAGGCAGTTATAGTGAAGTTAATTAAAATTAAGCCACAGAGTCCTCAAAGACCTAGGCCATTGCCATGCCACTGTGGCACTGGTAATGTGTGCACTAAGTCTGTATTTCTGCTACACTTGCAAAACTAAAATATTTTTGTATTCTTCTTCTTAAGGACGATTCCTCACACAACAAACTTAAATGCACAAAATGGCTGCACCTGATGCTTTGTTATAGCCAAGTCCTTACCGGCAAGTGAGGTGTTTACATACGTGGACTCTGCAGAACTTTAACCAGCTACACTGCCACAACTCACATTATAAGCAGTGCTCACCAATCAGAAAACTATCTCATTTTGTTAATTCTCCACAACAATTATATGAGGTAAGTAGTACCATACTACAGACAAATAAACTGAGGTTAAAAAAAAGTGACTGTCCACAGAATTCAGATGTAGTAAATAATGGAGATTAGCAAAACCCCTCACAAAACATGGAAAACAAAAACTTAAAATGAAACAAGACTAGTTCCTTTTTGAATTTCAAAGCCAGAGGTTTGATTTGGTTTTCTCTTGTTTCTTTTTCTGTAATTCCTTACCATTTAATCCTTTCCTTTCTGGCTTTTGTGGGCTTAAATCAAAAAGACAGTAATTCCAAATCTGAAAGGTTAAATGGTTCTGTTGTTGTTGCCCCCACCCCCACTTCCAGATAAATCAAATATGATGGTTTGAAACTAGACATGGTTAAAATCCTTCAGTTCCCAAGTATTTTTCTGCTTTCTTCAGAAGGTTGGTTGTGCCCCTTAGACAAGACACCTTGTAACAGCATCACGACACTGCCTAGGGTGTAGGAAGAAGAGAGTCCGTATCGGCAGGTCGGTCTCACCTGCCCGGGGAGCACACCAGGCCGGTCTGGGTGTGGACCACACGCGGCTCATAGGGCGCCTGCTGCCGCCGACCCGGGCTGAACCTCGCCAGCCCGGTCTACCTGCTGAGTTGTCTTTCCGGGGGTCGGGGGGTGGGGAGCCATTACCTAGCATCCTGAAACCGGAAAAGACAGCCAGTGCGAAGTACATAAGACAGCTATCTTTTAAGAAACGCAAAACTGACAGAGATACCTTAAACTTTTGTACTTCTGACTGAAGAATTAAGTAAAAAAAACTGACTTTGTTTGATACAAACTACTCTTTAACTTAAGGGTGTTGGAACTAACAGGCCTGGGTGCGCTTTTAACCTCTTATCTTGCTTGGACTTTGCATAAATGGAGTACCTGACCAGGAGGAGGGAGGAAGGAAAGAGGGGGGGAGAGAAAGGAAGGAGAAAAGGAAGGACGTAGGGAGAGAAGGAGGGGGAGAGGGGAAAAGGGAGACGGGACAAATGAAAATAAGAATGTGAAATTATTATAAAAGAAAAAAGACACTACCTATCTCTGAATAAAAGAACAGGCTGTATTTTCTCTAAATCTTCCAATACTTAGCCAGAACCAGGTTTCCAAATAGGAACATTTTCTCACAAAGCATATGCAAACTATTTCAACCCTTCAGTTTTGGCTCTTTGATTTTTTTTTTTAACCCGGATCATTTACTTAACAGAGTTATGGGCCCAGTTTAGTTAGAACCGAAGATGTGTGTGATGGATGGAGACAAGAGCCTGGGCAATAGTCCAGCAACTATAACAGAATTAGAATCATCACAGACACTTTAATCCTAATTATTTAATCTGTGGGGTGTCTAACACCACAAGCATTTGACATGACTCAACGAAACTGCAGAATTTACAGGGAAATAGAAGAAAAGAAGAACTAGATGGATGAAATAAAATGAACTAAAGAGTTATTTTCTTCCATTAGACTGGGATTTATATTTTCAGAGTCAGTAAAACAAATGTAAAATTAGAATGTGTGTGTGTGTGTGTGTGTGTGCATGCGCACGCATGCACAGTTATGGTATTTTTGTTAAATATAAAAAAACAAAACCCAAGCACTTTTATTAATATCAAGTTCATAGTGATATCATTTTGACATAACCCCCCTCCATTCTCTCTTCCAGCTTCACCACAACCTTTCCACACACTTCAAAACGTGTCTACATGCACACACACAGTCCTCAGTCCTGCATTCTGCTTATTAAATGCACAACAATTAAAGCCATGAATACTGAGTCACTGAGAGATACAGATACAGACTTTTGCATGACCTAGGGTTGACTTTTGATCCACAAAGTTTTGTATGTTCTTCAATAGTTTAAGAAATACCTTAAATGATATTAATAAAGTAACACATAGACTGATCAGCGATTGTAGCTGCGAAACCCACAGAAAACTACAGAAAAAAAAAAGAACTAGAATAAAGCTTTATGAACAGAGCTTACTAGGTTTTCTTTAACTGAATACACTGTTAATGGGATTCTAAAGACAAAACTCACATTTTTTTTAGAGGGTTTTCAAGCATTTTTTAAATGATAGAAATGACTCCTTATGGTTTCTTTAAATTGCTAAAAATAAAAAAAGTCATTAAGAGTATACTGGCATGAAATGGCAGCTAATAAATGTTATAATGCTAAACCACAGAGTTTTTAGAAACTCCAAGTGGTGTACCTACTAAATTACAGTTTTATTTTACGACTTTGTTAACACCTGAGATTCTCATTAGAGGTACTAGATGACAATTTTGAGCATTTAGAAGACAAAAAAAGAGCAGGACCATAATTTTCCACACATTTCACCAAACACAATTCAAATTCTCATATACTTTACAGCGTTCTTTCTTTTTATTTATTTATTTTTAGCTTTACACTAACACATTATATTGGCTAAGAATTGTTTAAGATGGTAATGAAAGAAGTTAAATGGGAATTTAAAAATCTCTACCTCTCATGAAGTTCATTGATTAGAATTACATTTTAAATCAATTAAGTGTTTTCTTCTGTTATTTTCATATAAAATTTTTAAATTGCAGCCATCTCTCATTTTATGTGATCAGAATAAATGAAATGAATAAATCCTACACATGTGAAATCTATAGTGTCAGAAGATGCAAATTTCAATTGTTTTAATTCTCAAGAATACTTGCACCACTATCTATTTGCAATCTGATTTATAAATAGCTATTTCATAGTACAATTTATGGCATCAGTAATCCTTATTTTTATGGAAAGTTCTTTAACACAATACCTTGCATATGTTACCAAATGTATTATAAAAAGTGAGCTGTTGTCCAAAATTTGGACATTCTTAAACATTTTTTTCTTGTTCAAAAGTAAATTTTTGTCTTGTTCAAACACTTTAAAATCTATTTTATTAACTCTGAATAAACAAATGTCTAGAAAGTCAGAAACTAAAAAGGGAAAAGTAAATATATGATAAAGGGAGACTTCCTAAGTACTGATGTTAATTGTTTTGAAAATTAAAAACCAAATACTTAAGAATGGATCATTTACATTTTCAATGAAACTGACAATTCAGATAAAATCTTCATAGTAAATAACGGTCAAATCTTCCAGTTTTCTAATTGTTATATAGTGCTTTGAAAAATGTTATGAATAGATCATGTTATTCATTTCCTAAATCAAATACACCTTACTGAATATACCTATTTTGTTTGCTATTTTAAAGTTATGTATTATTAAACTTTTTGTTTAAAATATGACTATTTTAATCTGCGTTTACAAAGCCTTTAGAATTCATTTTATATTTTAACTTCCTTTGTATACATTCATAGAAATAAGTACACCATTTACTCTGCAATAGAATATATGATACATTTTTAAATGTCATTTAAAAATATCACTAGGTGTGTTTATGTATACAACAGACTAGGATAACTTCTTTGAGGAAATCACTACCTAACTAACTGATTATATAAATTTTGATAAAATAACTAAACATGTATTTACCCAGCAGAGCACACCAGTAGGAACTATTCTGTTTTATAGATAAATAAATACTCATCAGAGATATGAGAACAGCAAGAATCATTCAGTCTCTAAGGTTTTAAGAACTTTATTTTCAGCTCTCTTATTGTTTTTATAGTTAAAAGTCACCCCTTCTGAAAATAAAACAAAAGGATGAATACTGCAATCAATTTTTAACGATTTATAAGCAAGGCTGAATGTTCAAACTTCAGTTAATTTTGATGTTTTATGAAAACTAATATGCCATAATCATCTTTGAACTATTAGATACCTCTGCTAACTGAAGTTCAAGCTATTCATTAGTAAAATGAAAAGTATTTGCTAATTTAAATTGAAAAAATTAAGTATAAAGTGTTATCAATACTTTTTCACAGTAGTTTTTCTTCAGGATATTAACAGCACATTTCTCTTTTTAAAAAAGAACATTAAGCTTGACTCAAAAGGAAAAAATGACTATAGTTAGTTAATATAATCATGCATATTATACTCTATTTTTACAGTCAAAGGTAGAAAGGTTTCTTCCAAATGAAAGAGAAGTTAATTGGCCACTGAAGCAAACAACAAAGGAGATTCAAGTGCTCAAGTCAAAAACAAAAATGCAGTGAAAATAACTAAAGCATAGTCATTTTCTCAACAGTAGCAATACTGAATAATGTTTAATATTTAGTTAAATAGTTTGGGGATGTTTGTCTATAAATAGCATGTCATCTCATTTTGATATTTCTTGTATAAATACTCTAAATGGTCACATTTTGTAGAGCAGAGTAGTAGTAATACAAATAGTGGCAAATAATACATTTCTTAAGCATAAAAAAATGAATCCATTTCCCATACCGGTTATTCCCTTTGTGGGCTTAAATAAAGAATTAACAATATTTAAAGTGACAATATTACAATAATGTTTTCAACTGATGGAGAAATACCCATTAGAAATGCAGGAATTGCCCAACCTCTTCTCTGCCTAATATGAGGAAATGAAATCCTCTTACAAGTTGCCCTGACACCCAAGAAGATCTTTGTCTACCTCAAAAAAGGCTTAAAATTTCAAGACCCAAGCCTCTGCTCTCCATTCATGGTTTATAAAGTAAAAAGCCAAAACTCTTCATGGTGCCTTCCTAGTTCCAACAATCTATGATTCAAATAGGGGTAATGGCTCTCTTTTTTTGCTCAGTAGCATCCTGGTGAGGGAATAATTTTACTGTCCTTTTTCTATAGGGTCCTGCTTCTTTATCTAAAAGGAAATGAATTACAACCGGATGACAAGACCACAAAACAAAGCCATTTAGTTTTACAAATCTATTATGTTGTCCAATCGTTTTATGGGCCTGGTTCTATTACAAACCATGAAAAACCCTTAAACAAACTTTCTTCCTTTTCTTTCTTCCCACTGAAAACAGTTACATTTTATGAATGTTTTTCAAACAGTTAAGCCCCTCACATTTTCCCCTTACGTGTGTGCTTCTTTCCCCCTAGAGCCCCATCCATCCCACTTTCTCAAACATACAAAACATTCAGAGACAAGGAACTGGACTTTTCAAATACAAACTGCTGACAACTGTCAGAAGCACTTTACTGGGACATTACTGACTGTAGCTTCAATGAATTAAGCTTGATTCACTGCGGGTGAATCATTTTCAATGCAGAGCTGTTCAGCAGTAATTGGCCAAGAATCCCTGCTGCGAAAAGCACTTGTCAAATAATGCTTGTTTACAAATATATCTCCAGACAGAAAAAGTGGCAGTTACTGAATAAGTCCAGGGCCACCTCCAATATTCATAACAGTGGACATGCTCCTCTTATTAAATCTATTAAAATTTTTACTTGTTGATACACTTGCTAATATTTGTCCTGCTTGATCATAGATAAGTTTTTTGTCTTATATATGCCTTGGATTATTTTACAGCGAAAGTCTTGTGTATTACACTGTAGTTCAAAGGTTTCTTCCACACGTTATTTTATGCCTAATGTGTGTAATAAGACAAAGATATATTTAGCTTATCTTAGAATTCAGTCTAAAGAGTAAGTTTTCCTCTTATTGTTTATTATCCAGTGTATTCCAACATTCATTTCATATCAGTCCAATATTCTAGATATATATTTTATTTCTTCTGTTCAATTCTGTTTATTTATGTCTACCAAACTTAAATTTTTAAAATGACTGGAATACCAATTATATATGTAAACTGATATTTATTTCTATCTGCCTCAAATTTTTTTCTCACATAATGGAAACATTCATTTCATACACATATATGATGTGTATATACACTACAGTCTGAGAAATATCTATAGGTATCAATAGGTTGCAGAAAGCAAAGTGTATGAGAGCAAGTTATTAATGGAGTCAGTGCACCCACCAAACCTTTCTGCCCCTGATCTTTCAAAGTCCCTCCAGAAACAGTCAAAAACAAACTTAAAAACTCGAGGCTGAATCTTTAAATAAACAAATCGATTACTGTTATAAATATCTTATTTTTTGTTCTTTGATTCAGAATAGCAGTATCATGAGGAAAAACAAAAAGGAGAAGAACATAAATATTGAAGGTCTGGGATGATACTAATGGAAAGATGGGAAACTGCATTGGGCAGAGGTGGGATGCGTGAGATGAAATATGTACACAGTAAAATTTTTTTCTAATTAGGTAAAATAAAGACTTACAAAATGTGCCTCAGATAGACATGCTTTTATATTTAGTGTCTTCAGAACACTGGGTGGTAAAGTACTGCTCAGCTCATTGTTGGTTAGAGCCCATCTCACTAAAGCCCAAGTTTTGCTGCGTGTTCCACTCACTGGGGAAGGAAAACACAAGTTGTGGTTGTTAAGTCTGTAATATCATCCAGTCTGCCTTCCACAAGACTCCAGCTTCGCTTACAACACCTTAGGAGACCAGTGCTATTTCCTTGCTTCCATTTCCTTTAGCCTCTTCCTCCCGGAATAGCCTCTACTTCTGCTCCCATTTAGCGCCACCCACCCAAAGACTTCATTTCTTCCCATTCTCTAACCAAGAGCTACTTACTCCCTTATACCTCTAGATAAGCCCCTTCCCCATCACACCTGGGGGCGGGGGGAAGGTGGGGAAACTGAAACCTAATGGGAACACGAAAGGATAAATTATATTACTATTACTATTACTCTTTAAATCCAAACCAGTACGCCCCTTTCAGTGGAGTAAATTGATAAAAGGACGCCTAACCGTCATAATCCTTCAGACTTCTAGCATAATTAATCTAACACGAGATGTTAATAAAAGGACTACGGCTTCAGAAAATACTTTTTTAACTTTATCGGGAAGGTAAAAAACGCAGATTGCTTGGGTTAAGCATGGGAGATGGTAGGTAGGTAGGTAGGTAGGTAGTAGGTAGATAGATGGATCTACGTATAATTCTTAAATCAGGTTTTTAAAAATAAATTTAAAGGTTAAACAGAGAAGTTCATGGGGTGGGGTGAGTTGTCTCGATCTGCCCTGCTTTTCACACGGTTGCTGGGGAGCTGGCAGCGTTCCGAAACCAGCTCAGCGCCTTCTCCTATAGCCAAGACACAACCCGTGCAAGTCACGAGGACACACACGACTCCGCCGCGGCTGCTTCATCTTTCCCGTCCAGTGTTCCCTGCCCCACGAGTGGAAGGAATTTTCGAAGTTGCTGTGCCTCACGCGGGGGATGTGGAGCCCCAAATCGAAACCCCAGTCTTCCAGCCGAGGGGGTAGGGTTTCCGATGTTTTCGTGGTGGAGCTGAGGGCTCCTCGCAGCCCTGACCCGGATCTGAGGTGCTGCCCCCCACCCTAGAGAGATGCGCCTTTGAGCGCTGTCCGGCCGTGTGAGAGGAGGGAGAGGGAACCCGCAGGCCGAGGGGCTGAGCGCAGCTCCGAGAGTCGAGAGCGCCGCGCAGGTGCTGCTCCCGCGCCGGCCCTACTCTCCCGGTGCAAGGCGGGGACAGTCATCTGGGTCCAGAGCGCAGGATTGGGGGTGGGGAGGAGAGCTGGGGACTCCAGGATCCGTAGCGGGGCTTTTCCCTCACGGAAACATGGGGAGACGTGACCAGAGGGTTTCCGCAGCACCCTCCTGGCGGCGACACCCCCCCACCCTCCTCCCCCTCCCGCGGCATCCCACCTTCTGCTTTCTTCCACTTTCGCCTCAGTGTGATTATGAACCCCCAAAGTGAAGGGCACCCCACAGTGTGGGGCGCCTTTCGTCCTACGCCATTCCCCTCCCTCGAGAAATAACGGCTCTCACCAGCCACCCCGGAATAGCAGCTGGTGATGCCCTAAATAACACCTCCCAGAAGGCACTTTCTCTCAAAATAAAAGCATTCAGCCACCTCCACAACGTTTCCCATCCCTGGCCTCAAATAACGGTTTCTAAAAGCCCCACCGCTCCCGAGATCCCTGTCACTGCGCTCCAAACAGTTCCCAATCCTTCAAGCCCCGAATATCACTTCCACACGCGCTCCAAGTGAGGCACAGCCGCACCCAACCACCCAGCGAGGGTCTCGGAGCCCTTTCACCCCCTGGCTTCCAACTTCCCAGCCCCCCAGCCAGCTTCGGTCCACTGGCAGGTTCGTCGCCGAGCACTCCGCAGCTAATGTCAAACAATGCAACCAGAGAAGGCGGAGAGCGAGGGGAAAAGCTAGCGAAAGCGGAAAACAAATGTTAGTTCGAGACGAAGGGTGCGATTTCATCCGCGGCAGCCGCGTCCAGAGCGCTCAGACCCGCGCTTCCAGGCCCCGCCTCGCCCCTCCGCCCGGGGTCACCGCGCTCCCCACCCCCACCGCTCTACCTTCGTTGCTGGGGCTGGCCAGGAGGGTCCGGAGTGCGGCGCACAGGAGAAGGCACGTCCAGAGGGGGGCCCTGCGAGGTGCGGAGGAGCAGCCGGCCAGAGACGCAGGGGTGCTGGGGGCGTCGCCGCCACCGCCCGGGGGCCGCCGGCGTCCCGCACCCCGGGGCCCCGAGCCCCGCATCTTCTCCTCGCCGCCTCCGCCGCCGCTGTCCCGCGCCGCTCAGTCCACGGCTCACGGCTCCCGCCTCGCGGAGGGGGCAACAGAGGCTCGCGGCTCCTCCTCGTTCCCCGTGAGCTCCTTCACCTTCTGGCACGCGGCTCGTACAAATGTGGGAACCACGGATCCTCCGAGAGGGCTGAAGTTTGCTCCCTGCTCCTCTCCCGTGGGGTTCAATGAAATACTAGTTACGGTTGATAGTGCAATTCGGGACTGGACTCAAGGGTGCCGAGAAGGTCCCGCGTCCTGTTCCTTGCCTCTTTAGACTTTTAAGGACTGGGGGCTTTGAAATGTCACTGGGAGGAAGATAAAGGCTCCTTTTCAGTCTTCAGGGCTTAAGTGGACGAAGGTGAGGAAGACAGGTCATCTGAAGTCAAGCAGAATTCCTCAATAAAAAAGAGGAGAAAAAAGCAGGGCGGCTAAGGAGAAGAGGAGAGGAGTTGGGAAAATACAGGGTGGGGAAAACACGGGAGAGGCGAGCAAAGGAAAAGATCCAGAGAGTTCAAAGAGGCAGGAGGAAATAGCTGCGGGCTGAGCGACGACGAGGGGAGGGACTGACGGCGGCGAGCGGACAGGAGCGCGGAGCCCGGCGGCGGCGGCCCGGAGCTGCTGCGGTTCCCGCTGCTCGGGGAGGAGGCGACGTGTGAGCGGCTGGGCCGGCGAGCTTGAAACTGCACCGCCACGACGCGCTCCTGCTGAGTCTGGAGCTCCGTCGTCTCCTCGGCCTCCCGGCTCTGCGCCTCCCACCCTCCTCCCTCCTCCTCTTCCCAGCTCCCCCGCCCTCTGCTGCTCGCAGCCTCGCCAGTGAGAATCTACTGTAAGTATGAGTTGCTTAGACGAAGTCACACACCCACGGGGGGAAGTAATGTGGAGGCTGCCGTGGTGAGTGTTGCCTAGCGGTCTCCGGGAAAGGCGCGTCTTCCTCCACGGATAATTAGGGCGAAGAATTCTCCTGACAACGCCTGCGAAGACCGGGGCTCCTGGGAGGCTAAAGGGAAATCGGCCCGAGTTAAGCAGCCAGCCCGTAGAGAAGCGGGTCCCTTGGTTTGGCATGTTGCCTGCTGCCCATCACAGGCTTGTGGCATCAACAACCTTGTCGTCACACAGCCAAGCATTCGCAGGCTGTTTTGGTCCGTGGCTAGTTTCTTAAACTATCCCTCACTGCTACTGACCCTTTCTATTCTTGCAATACTTTGGTAGCTGGAATGGGATAATTAGTCAATATTTTCTTCAAAGTAAATGGTAGAATTTCTAAATATAGAGACGGTAGCTATGATTGAGATTGCAGGAATCAATGAATTTGGCTATTGAGTATTGTGCTGTCCCAGATACTTTAGGATGTGATGATATAATTCATTAATTTCATTGATAGAATGTTTTATGTTTTAGAAATAATATGATATGCAGATATATGAGATTAATTCTGGTGAAATTAGCACGGGTCAATTAATTTCAAGATTTTTTAATTAATTACTTTAATTTCTTGTCTTCTGCTACATTGAGAGACTTATAAACAATTAAGAAAAAACGGTTTAAAACAATTAACTTTCCATGTTTCACCTCTATTATGTCTTCTCTTGCTTTATTATTTTTTCTTCAATTTTCTCATTCTTTTTTTTTTTTTTCCAAAGAGATACTGCCGAAGGGCAGTTTTAGTATACTGGCATTAAAAAACAGACTGCAAGCATCTACAAAAAAAGTGTGATTTTAGAAGAAAGGTATCTCGTTTAATTTGGTGTATAGTAATTACAGTGAAGATTAGGTTTGCACTCACATCTAATAAAGGCGAGTCTGCTCACCAACTTTGATATCTAGAGCCCTGTTTATCTTCACAATAAATTTATCATAATCTTTAGCTGATGACATTTGTTTTTTGTTTAAATATTTGCAATAAAGATGAAAGAATAAAACAGCAGTGATGCAATTTTGTAAAGAGGTGGAAGCTCATCTTTGATTTTTTTTCCCTGAAATGTTTTGGCACCAGAAATCTAAAAGCAGCTTCTTTTTATTATAATGTGCTCCAAATGCAAGAAGCGAATTTAGAGGAATGGCAGTGAATCAGTCTTGCAGTTTGGCAAAAAGCCTCACAGTGAGAGGCAAAGCTAAAATTTATGTTTCTATTTGAAGACCATTCAGAACGTTAGCCCCTCCTCCCAAATTTACAGTTGAGTTACTTAAAAATATCTAAACAGAATTATCTAGGAAGTTATCTAAAGCCAATGAATACATAATAATGCTATGTATGAAACAGGTCATTAAATGGGGTTTTGAGCTTGTTTTACTTCTATCAGCCTCAGTATTCTCATCAGTAAAATGAGGGATGTGGAGAAGAAGATGATCTTCAAGTCCCCTTTTCTTCCATATCCTTTGCATTTCTGTTACTACTCTGTTCATCTAACTCCAATTATTTACTATTGACTGCAAAATTACCAAATTTCTTCAGCCTATCATTGAAAGCCTTCTACTATAAAGCGCTCAAATTTTCAACTTTATTTTACACTAAAATTTTGAATTCCCTGTTTCCTAAATCATTTCATAGCTCTCTGCTTTTACATCTGGCACTCCACTCTACAGAAGTTCCACCCTCTAAACATGTTTAACATTCCCCTCATCCCATCCTGTTACACACATCTCTCATCTAAAACCCTACTCAGTGTCCAAGGAGAGTCAAGCATTCAAGACTGATGTTGTCTCTTCTAAGAAAGAAGTGATTTGTTGGTTCTCCTTCTCCAGGTACCCATAGCTTTTTGCTTTATGTCAGTCAACACACTGACACTATCTCCTGCATGAAAATCTGGAACAAATTATCTAACTGTATCTATGGAGATAAAGAGCCAAAATTTAAACTAGGTATGTCTAAGAAAACCTGGGACACTGTTCCCTATAGTGGGGAATTACACTATCTCTCCTTGTCATGGAACTGAGAATACAGAATGCAAAGTACTTTGTATTCTCCACCTTGAATAGCAGCCATCTTTCTCATGGTTGTTTAATAATATTTATTACATATCTTTGGAAGAATGAACAGCTGTCAAATGAAGCCCCAGGGATGTCAATGAAAGTCATATTTTGGTCTAATGGAGGTTAATCAGAGAAGACAGTGAGGGTGGTTTGGCTTGGGCCTCAATCTCAAAGGAAATCTTATATTTGGCCATGTGTTGATTTCTTGGCATAGAAGTATCCTTAGCATACTTACATTAGATGGTGGCCTTGCATGAAAACTAGGTTTGTCTTTTTACTTCATACTACTGGTTTGCACAAAGGCTACAATGTTTGCATTTCTCATTGTTTGGGATAACTACTATAGCTTCAGAGTGGAGAAAGTGGCTGGTATCTCTCTAAATCTCTGCTTGGATCTAGCCTTTTGTACTAAGCTTTCATGAAGAAAAGATATTCAGAATACCTTGATAAGACACCTTGAATGGTTACTATACTATAAAAGGTATTATAGTTAAATTCTGTATATTAATAGATCTAAATATATCTTCACGGCATTCAAGTAGAACAAAAGCAATTTTATAAACAGACTTGCTAGTATTTACTGAAGATTTGCTGTGTGTGAAGCATTATGTGATGTTTGACATTAATTATTTTGCTTAACGCTGACGTTTCAGCCATCATGTCTGTGTAATTATTAGCCCCGTGTTAATGATGAGAAGACTGAGGAAATGAGATTAGGCAACCTGAGTAGTCCAACAGCTGGTAAGATGTGGAAATCTTAACCCATGGCACTAACTCCATGTGGGAAAATTCGAATATAACAAAAGTAAAGAATAAATTTGATAACCAGTTGTTCAAGAAAAAAGAGGACTATCCAAAAGTTCTGCATAAATGGGAACAGTTAATAGATAAAAATATTACAATTTTCAGGTTTATTTAAATCTAAAAGGAATTAGCCAAATAACATAGTATGGGTCAGATAAATGAATAGAAGAAAACAAGAAAAGAAGGCTCCTAAATGAGCATTACATAGAGAAAAAGACTGTCTCATGTACACAAAACCATATACATGATATGTTTGTATACAAAGGAGACAATGGACCAAATCAAGAAAATAACAAGACTGAGGTATGTGGACAGATAATATTAGCACAAGCAGACGGCAGGAAGCTCACGTAAACCATGGTAGAAAACACAAGCAACAATCTTTATAAAAATAATCTAAGTAAAACTCCATAAACCAAAGAACATGTTTCCTAAAATATTTAATCTTAGCAGTTTTTTACATAATTGTTTTAAATGTCTTTGTCACTTTGCTACCTTCTTTCCTTGGGAGAATTTGGAGAAAAAAAACAAAAGCCAAGCAAAATTTAACCCATGGTAGATTTTAGATATGAAATGATAGGATCTCCTAATGAAACTATAAGATACTCTGATGAAGTTACTTCTTCAGATCCATGATTTCCTGAAATGGATACATATATGATGATGTTAATTATTTTGATCCCAAAGGTAAAGATTGATTAAAATATATTTAAGTAATCAACAGTAGCTCTTGAAGTTCACAACCAGGTTAATGCTGACACATTCATTATTTTATATGCTGCATTTTAATTTAATTAAGATTAAAAAAGTTTCATTATTATTTTGTTTTTTAAGAAAAGTTTTTAAAGTTCTAGAATCCCTTCTCTCTATTAATGGCCCATGTTTTTTACCTAACAAAGTTAGATTTAATATTATTTAAATTTAATTATCAGTTGGGTATTTAATTTTTAAAATAATGAATTAATAGCATTTTAATAAATTAATGAGGGTTTAAATATATAAATTCTTTCATTACTTAACAATACATTAAATCATTACTCATCAGAAACTTCACTTATTAAACAGGTTCATCATCATATTCTGGCACTCATTTTTTTCTCTTTTCTATGAATATTGAGAATAAGATAAAATCCTCCACTGTCTCTGAGTATTAGTAGAGAGTTCTGTAGTGAAGAATAAGAAACAAGATATTCAAATAAATTACAGTGATCTGAGAGCTACTGATTCTTATCATTGGTGGTGGCGGTTGGTTTATTCTCTACTCACCCCTACAGCACAGTGCTATGATCGCCCACGTCGTGCGGGACTAGGAGGCCAAGGCTGCTGACGTCGATGAGGAGCCACACTGACTTGCCAGGTAGTTCGTTGGTTACTCTTTGCCTCCAGCGTCTTGGACAACTGGCATCATATGAAGATGCAGATGCGGAAATAATAAGGACTCTCAGGGCTGAAGAAGGAGGAAAAGTATGCTCAGAAAAGTCACAAGACTGAAGTGATACATTGTGAAAGTGACTCACTTCACTTAAATCTCCAATTTTCTAACTGTCTTCTGAACTCCAGAAGTCTTTGCTGATATGTGAAAAACTAGCTGTATGATTTTTCATATTCAGAGAAAGGTTTTTTATTAAATTCAGCTCAAATACTGACTTGAAATTCATAAATAATCCACTCATATAAGAACATATTTTATAATGTAACTAGCTATAGTTTGCTAGAGGGGAAACTAATATATTTGCCCAATAACATAAACAAATAAGGGTTACATTTGCAACCCAGCTTTTGATAACACTGTTGATTGTCCATGGATCAGGCTTCTAGGCAAAAATTGGCAGTGATAATCTCAGGTACTCTCATACTTGGTGTGTGAGAAGTAAGTCCAGAACATTTTTTGTAGGGTGGTTTTACAGTATCATTGTGCCTTTAATATGTGGGTAGCTTTACATCCAATAATTACAATTATTAAATTTAAGCAAGTTAATTAAAATGGACTAAAAGATTAAACATAATATATTTTTAATGGCTTAAAATCACCAATACTCTAATATTCAAAAGAAGTGATAAATACATCTGTATAATAAAACATCATGGAGCCATTTAAATGCTTGGAAGAATGTGTACATAAAAAGGTAATTCTAAAATATCAAATTATAAAGGCATATACAAAGTGGTTTTTTTAATGTGTAAAGTTATGTGCCATTAATGACATTCGTATATGGTGAGATAATTTCTACTTTTTATTTTTGTGTTTTCTATTATTAACATTTATTATTTATTTAACAGTAGAAAATTATAAGTAAACAAATTTCAGAAGAAAATGTGCATGCACTTATGCACACACACAAAGAAAATAAAAGAAAGAAGGAGAAACAGAGGAATAGAAGAGAGTTGAGATGGTGATAATGAGTAACCTTATAATACCCTAAATTTCTAAAATAAAAAATTTTAAGTTAGCCCCTGCCCCTATTCTAAAAAGATCATGTGTTTGATTTAATCACTTTTGTGGCATGTCAACAATATTTCCAAGTATTCTGACAATTCTGGGAGGCATACTTTCTGTTATATACATCATGTTTCGATGCATTTCCTCCTGGAATCTCCATTGCCCCCAGTTGGTTGATGGCCGTTCTGCTCCTGTCTTTTTTCCACACTGGCTTCATAACTGGCAACATCCCTCTTCCTTTGCTACAAAATGTGTAGGCTTTGAACAGCAATTTTCTTAAAATACATGAAAAGAGAGGAGGATTTTATCACAGAATCAGTAAAAATTATTATTTGACTTGTGAAAATGTGAAAATGTGAAAATGTTAGCAGTGGTTTGTAGTAAAAGTAGATTCCATTAAAGATACTATCAGGTCTTTTGGGCTATAATTGAAAATAGATTTAACTGTCAGTGCTGATTGCCTCTGAGAAAGAACATGACCCACTAAAAGGGCTAAGCATGAACATACGTTACAAATCAAAACCTTGGTTTAGGTCCACCAATAATTGTTATTGTTAAGACTGAATTTGTTTATCAAGTAGAAATTAATAAAAATATGAAAATGGGTGTATATTTCATAAATACATATTTTAAATATTAAACACAATTCTTCTAGAGAGCACAATATCTAGGTTGAAATCAAAACTTCCTTTTCTTTACCTTTACAAAATATCTTCCCAGTATTACTGTGTCTTAGAATCAAATTCCATTCCATGTTTAGAAAAATTTAAAAAAAGAATGAAGACTGGATAAAGAAGATGTGGTATATTTATACAATGGAATACTACTCAGCCATAAAAACCGAAAACATAACGCCATTTGCAGCAACATGGATGCTCCTAGAGAATGTCATTCTAAGTGAAGTAAGCCAGAAAGAGAAAGAAAAATACCATATGAGATCGCTCATATGTGGAATCTAAAAAACAAAAACAAAAACAAGCAAACAAACAAAAACAAAGCATAAATACAGGACAGAAATAGACTCATGGACAGAGAATACAGACTTGTGGTTACCAGGTGGGTAGAGGGTGGGAAGGGATAGACTGGGATTTCAAAATTGTAGAATAGATAAACAAGATTACGCTGTATAGCACAGGGAAATATACACAAAATGTTATGATAAATCACAGAGAAAAAAATGTGACAATGAGTGTGTATATGTCCATGAATGACTGAAAAATTGTGCTGAACACTGGAATTTGACACAACATTGTAAAATGATTATAAATCAATAAAAAATGTTAAAAAAAAAAAGAATGATAAAAAATGCCCCCAAAGACAGAATAGTAATTTCCCCTTGGTACTTTAAAAAATCACTTTCAAGCTCTGGCTCATGTCTTGTGTGTGAAGCCTTCCTGCAGACTGACACGGTGGACGAGTCTAAGGACAGAGGTTTTTGTAAGCCCCCAATGGGAGGTGAATAGTAGTGAACACTAGTACCTTCAAAATGTGACAGAGTCCTAGAATGCAAATTTCTAAAACATTGCATTTTCTCTTAAGGTTTTGCCTGTCAAAACTATTTTACTAAAAGTGAGTTTTTGTAGAAATTTCATTTTGAAATAATTATAGATTCACAAGATATTGCAAAGGAAGGTATAAAAAAGTCATGTGGACCCTTTCCTATATCCCTAAATCTCCCCCAGTGCTAACGTGATAAACCTATAATACAAAATTAAAACCAAGAAATTGACATTGGTACAATTTATAGAGCTTATTCATGTTTCAACAGTCATACATACACTTTTGCACGCGTGTGTGTATGAGTGTATATGTCTATGAAACTTTATTACATGTGAATGTAGCCTTGTATGACCTCCAGGAAAATTAGGATACTCGTACCATCACTGAACTATTGCCTGATGTTATCTCTTTCTATCCACACATATCCTCTACCCTATCCCCTGGAAACCACTAATAAATTCTCCATTTACATTATGCTATTTCACAATGTTACATAAGTGGAATTGTGTCATATGTACTCTTTTGAGACTGGCTTTATTCATTCAGCATAATTTTCTTGGATTTAGCCAATTTGTTGGTATATCAATAGCTCATTCCCTTTGACTGCTGAGTACTATCCCATGGTATGGAGGTACCAGTTTGTTTAACCATTCACTCATCAAAGGACAGTTGAGTGGTTTCCAGCTTTGGGCTACTACAAATAAAGCTGCTATTTGTGTACAAATTCCTGTGTGAAAATAAGTTTCACATCTTTGGAGTAAATGCCCAAGAGTACAATCATTGAGCCCTGTGTTACGCCAATTTTCATTGTTAATTTTTTAATGATATGTAATTTATAGCCCCTCTCATTGTACCTCGAACTTATTTGACAAAAACAGGATGAATCAGATCCAATTATATAGTAAAGCTCTGTAAAAAGAAAATACTAGGACACAGAAAAATGTTCAACATGTACACAAAACAGCAAATGAAATAGCCAACAGAACATTAAATTAATAGAAAAGAATATTTGAAGGAAAAATTTCAGAAAATTAAATTCATATCTTGATATACAAATTCTATAACATTTCTATATTTAAACTTTAAGTATCATAATAATAGATAATTATCTTGATGAAATAAGTCATACACATTTTACTTCCTTGATTTATTCAAAATATATTCTTCAACATCATTCTTTCTCCCTAAAAAACTTGTTTTAGACTCTCAGCACATATTTCAGTACTGAATGAGTAACTCATATCACTTTGTCCCAAACTGACATTTCAAAGAATGAGTCCAAATACACTTGCAGAGATATTTTTGAGTTCATTCAAGCTGAGCAGTACTTCTTATCTTTTGAAATGTCAGGTGGCTGGTTTCAGGAAAATAGAAATACATCTCTTTTTAAATATCATCATACATGTGGGCATAGAATTATGGCTTGATTTCTCCAAGCACACTGTGGGAAAATTTTTTATTTGTGTGTAAAGGTTTTCTTTTCCAGAAAAAAAATATAAAAGCACTAGATAAGTAAACATCAGCTATCTTAATTATGTTCCATTAGCAGTTTTACTTGAAGTCAATTTTTATATCTTCCCATTTTGGATTTTCTAATTGCTTTTAGTGGATTAAAATTTTTATTATCATGTAGTAATGCAGTAATACAAAAATTCAAGAACTCAATGATGTAGACCAAGTATTTTTAATAGAATATTTGAAACCTAAATTTGACATTAAAATATTTTATAAAATTGCAAACAACTACATAAAATATTTTTGTACCTTTAACCACACATGAATACATTTTTATGGCTCCTATATTTGCTTAAAAGTATTAAAAAATACTGATGAATTTGTGCATTGTATAAAGATAGCAGATAGAACTCATGCATCTGCTGTAGATTACCTCTAAAACTCTACTAAAATTATTGACAAAAGGATTTAAAAAACAAACTAATTTATAATGAGCAAGAAAACAGAAGACAACACAAAAATATGTTGGGAGATAGACTGCAAATGGCTCAGTGATAATCAACGAGGCCCAAGAATGCTGAATCCTAAATTACCAGTTGGAAAAACTAATTTGTTACCTGATTTTTACCACAAGTTCCAAAAAGGCTCTTCAATTCACAGCATTAGATAATTCTGATAGTGGAATAATGGGATAAAAATATGAGTTTTGGTTGAAGGATATTTCAAAAAGAATATGGATTCCATGTCTGTGAGTCTGTTTCTGTTTTGAAAATAAGTTCTTTTGTCTTATTTTTAGATTCCACATTTAAGTGATATCATATGGTATTTTTCTTTCTCTTCCTGGCTTACTTCACTTAGAATGACAATCTTCAGGTCCATCCATATTGCTGCAAATGCCATTATTTTATTCTTTTTTATGGCTAAGTAGTATTCTATTGCATAAATATACCACAACTTCTTTATCCAGTCATCTGTCGATGGACATTTAGGTTGTTTCCATGTCTTGGCTACTGTAAATAGTGCTGCTATGAACACTGGGGTGCATGTGTCTTTTTGAATTAAGATTCCCTCTGGATATATGACCAGGAGTAGGGTTGCTGGATCATATAGTAAGTCTATTTTTAGTCTTTTAAACAATCTCCATATTGTTTTCCATAATGACTGCACCAAACTACATTCCCACCAAGAGTGTAGGAAGGTGCCCTTTTTTCTACACCCTCTCCAACATTTATCATTTGTGGACTTTTTAATGATGGCCATTCTGACTGGTGTGAGGTGATACCCCATTGTAGTTTGGATTTGCATTTCTCTGATAATTAACAATATTGAACATCTTTTCATGTGCCTTTTGGCCATCTGTATGTCTTCATTGGAGAATTGCTTATTTAGGTCAAACTTATGGTTACCAGGGTGGGGGAATGGGTGGAAAGGGATAAATTGGGAATTTGAGATTTGCAGATACTAATATACATATAATCGATAAACAATGGGGGCATACTGTATAGCACATGGAGCTATATTCAATATTTTGTGGCAACTTATGGTGGGGGGAATAAAAAATGAATATATGTATGATCATGTATGACTGAAGCATTATGTACACCAGAAATTGACACAACATTGTAAACTGACTATACTTCAATAAAAATATATACACACACACATACAAAAAAAACAAAAACTAAAAAAAAAAAAAAGAATTGGATTCCAAGATGCTCTTCCTAAACTATGCAGTTAGGTAAATTGCCCGCTTCCTTACACCACTCATACCAGGAATCTTATTCTCTGATTAAAAAGGTAAACAGAAGGCCTCTGATCTAGTTTATATCAGGTAGAATGAGATAAGAATAGTGTCCTGCATATTATGTTATATTAGTTGCCTATTGCTCTGAAATAAACTACACCAACATTCAGTTGTCTCAAACAACATTGATTACCTCACAGTTTCTATAGATCTGGGAACTGGGTAGCTGGATTTGGTGCTTCATGGTTCCTCAGAGGCTGAAATCAAACAGTTGAATGGAACTGTAGTCATTTCACTGCTTAACTGGCAAAAGATTTACTTCCGAGCTCACTCACTTTGTTGTTGGCAGGATTTGGTTATGTGCAGCCTCTTAGTCAGAGGCTATCCTCAGTTTCCCTCCATATGAGTCATTTCAACATTACATCTTGCTTCATAAAAGGAAGCAAGTCCAGAAGGTGAAAGTGTGCAAGCAACACAAGGGTTATAATCTTTTACAACCTAATTTCCAAAATTATATTCTATAGCTTTTGCCTATGCAATTCATTAGAAACAAGTCACTAGGTCAGCTCACACTCAAAGAGGAGAGGATTACACAAGGATGTGAATATCAGGAGGTGAGGTTATGGGAACATCTTGGGAAGTGTGATCACCACTCATGACTTGTGTTTATGGAACTCCAGGACTGCCAACCTTCCTTTCTCACTCAGCTAAGAATCCATGAAACAGGAACAAGACATAAAAATGAAACAGTATAATAAAAGAGCTTTTGAAAATTAAATATATATTATTGAAATTAAAAACTCAATAAAAGGGATGATTATACAGTGAAGAAAATGAAGCAACAAGACAAAAACCTGAGATACAGTGGAGTGAATATAAGAACTTTCAGAGGACTTGTCAGAAGGTCAAACATTCTAAAAGAATAATTCCAGAATAGAAAAGAGAATGAAAGAAAGAAAACTATCAATGAAATATTTAAAGTAAAAACACCTGAAAATGAGGGATTCAAGTTCGCATATTGAAAACCTATACCCCATACCAAGTGATTAGTAAAATGGATAAAAATAGAGTCATGCAAAGGTGCTTTGACATGACACTTCAGAACAACAATGAAAAAGAAGAGTCTGTTAGCTCCTAGAGAGAGAGAAAAATGTTACCAAAAATACACATAGAAAGAATCAGAAATCAATCATTTAAGTATGTGAAGAGCAACTCTGGATAATAGAACAGAATGGAATAACATCTTCAAATTTCAGAAAAAAAAATTTCCAACCTTAAATTTTATATCCAGCTGAATTATCAGTATGTGTGAAGACTGAATAAATTTATATTCCTTTGTACCTCTAATTCAGCTTTTCTTAGGAAGATACTGGATGATGTCCTCTACCAAAACAAGGGTATAAATCAAGATGTGTAGATTTAGAACATGTGTCTCCAGCACTAAGATAAAGTAAAATAAAATTCTCAGAATATGATCAAGGATGATCCCAAGATGAGATGTGTATTACAGCCATGGAGGCCAAACATTTCTGACTGGAGAAATCAGACTGTTCTTGGAAAGATTTCTTTCAGAGGATAAAACTGATAGAATGCCAGATGCATATTAATACAAGGAGAAGAGTAATATAATAAGCAGATTATCTGGAGTTATTTTATTGATAGATAGGAAAAACAGGACAGTTATTCAGGGAAAATATAGTTTTAAGGAAAAAAACAAGTAATCATATGATACTTCTTGATCTGTTGATAGCATTCACACAGTGGTAACAACATAAATAGTAAATGTAGATCTAATATTTCGATAAATAGGAGTGATGTAATGGTTATAGAGGGTGATGATGAAAGAGAATAAAATCCTTACTTTTATTATTGCAAAATCAATAGATAACATATAAACCTTAAAAAGTGAGATGCTGAAGTATGTATATGTTACTTAGAGATACAGTGTTACATACGAAAATAATCAGCTAAAAGTGTCAAAATTGTTGATTTTGGAGATAAAGATGTTAGGGACAGAGACATTGAACCACTGTTTCATCAATAAGCCTTATAGAACTGTGAGTCTTTAAATTATACCCATGTATAACATTCATTAAAATACAACTGAAAATATCATTTATGTGGTTTTAAATATTTCACAAATATTTAACATAAGTAGTATTCTTCAATTTGTATTTTTAATGTCAGCATTATATTTACAACTCTTATACATATCAATAAATATGCATCTCTTTCAGTTAGTCATATAGTTTCACAGTATTCTGATTATAGATTAATGCACAATTTGGTTATCCATTTTCTACCACTTTTGGTAATGAAATAGAAGCTCTTGCATGTGCTTTGTGTGAGTTTATTTAAATTTACATATTTAGAAATGGAATTGAAGGATTGTAATATTAAGATATTGCCAACTTGTTTTCTATAATGTCTGTAAAATTTTTCAATTGAAATATTGCAAATTTGGCAAGGGATGAATATTGTTACTTCTTCTCCAAAGACTGTTAAGTCATTCTCCTTTGACAACTGATTTCTGAGAAAACTGTTTATTGCTAAATTCTATAGTGACTTTATTATTATATTTCTATATTTCTTTATTATTATATTTTCTCTAAGGAGTTCATGGAGTTTTCTTCTTTTTTTCTATGCAACAATAAAGACACAATTTGAGGCAAACCACTTTAAATCTTTTTAGCTTAACCTTAATGAAATCACAAGAACGACTGCTATGAAGGATTAAATATCAATCAGTACTAGGACCTGGGTTTATGTTTGTTTGTTTGCTTGTTTGTTTGTTTTGAGTGGGACACGTTTTTCCTTTAGCTGAATGAAAAAATTTTTGATGGTATCCTGAGTATCAATTTAAATTAAAAGCAAAGAAACAATAAACTTTGTTTTAGTTATGAATAATTGAAATTATCTCACTATTTTATTTAAGCAAAAAGCAGTTAACTTTTAGTTAACAACATATTTTAGAAAGACCTGCATTGAAGTAAGCCACAAAAAGAAAGAAAAATACCATATGACATCACTTACATGTGGAGCCTAAACAAACAAAAAAAAGACAAATGAACTTATTTACAAAACAGAAACAGACTCACATAGAAAACAATCTTATGGTTACTAAGGGATAGAGTGTGGGAAGGGATAAATTAGGAGTTCGAGATTTGCAGATACTAATATATATAAAATAGGTAATAAGTTCATACTGTATAGCACAGGGAACTATATTCAATATCTTATAGTAACTTATGGTGAAAAAGAATAAGAAAATTAATATATGTATGTTCATCTATGACTGAAGCATTATGCGGTACACCAGAAATTGACACAACATTGTAAACTGACTATATACATCAATAAAATTATATATACAAAAATATTCTAATGAAATTGTGCATGTGTATAATTACTATTCACATCTGCATACAACTACTGGTAAAATTGTAATTGTGTTCGCAAGTGTGGGCTGAAAAAGCTCAATGCCTAATGAAGATCCATTTTCAAAATTTTTACAGTTCTTTCTTATAGCCATTTCTACTGAATTTTTCATTGCTTTTAAGTCAGTTTCAGCCTCAACCTTATAGTCCAGTCTGTTCACATATGCCCAAGATTGGGAATTGCTAATTAGTGCAGACAAGTTTGTTTATTCATTCTGGTTCTTCATCAGGTGTTTAGGTGTTCTAAGTTGTCAGAATTTTACTTGGAGTTGTAAAGCACTTTCTTTGCATTCCTTATGTCTGAATTCCAGTTTTCAGATCTGAAAGAAGGAATTCAATTAAAAGACATTTTAAGGTACCCAAAGCACAGTGGTATTTCAGGTCATGCGTCTTCCAGAAATGAAGTATCTGTAATTTGGGCAGCAGTGAAATGAAACTATTAACTGTTCCATGTTTGTTAACCTGAAGCATATAAATTAATGGTAACATTATCACCGAATGAAATACCTGCCCAGAGCTATAGGACACAGGCATAACAAATCTTAAATACAAACTGTGTATCTGTGAAAGAATTGATGATAGCTAAGTCCAACTTGTAAAGCTGGCAAAGATTTGTTTGTTTGTTTATGCAAAGTGCCCTGCCTGTCCGTGGAATGCCAGCTGGAGAAGAAGATGCATTCAGCTCATGACTCAAATATTTTGGAAGTTCTGTTGGAATTTACATTGACTAAGAATGTTGTGGGGAAATGACTCAGCCTAAAGGAAAATTGTGTCTAATTATGTACCTTCTCCCAATCTTTCCATTCTATTGTTCAAAACATCACTGTCTTTAATTATTTACATATGGATTACTTGAAAATCATAAAATTATTTACACTATTTGTAAATGTAAGGCAGCAGAATTATGTTATTATAAGCATTATTGGTAATAGATGGTCCCAAACCTCACTGCTTCTCCTATATTTGCTATTTAGTGCAAAATATACAGAGGAAATAATGCTGACAAAATTTCTAAATAGGCAGGTGCTGAGCACTGTTCTTTCCATCATATAGGAAAGTTAACCCTAGAGCTTTATCTAGACAAGTGGTCCCCAAAGTTTTCTGATAATACATCCCACCATTAAAATATTTTTGGACAAATATCCCCAAACATGTTTATTTATTTATAAACTGTTTATACCTACTTCTTTACTAATGCATTATCCTACATTGTAAACCATCACAAAACCCAGAGGTGTTATAAATGATTAAATTTATTTTAAAGATTTTTATTAATTACAGATGTACATTTATACTTCAAATTGTCTTTTTGATGATTTAGAAGTTTTCTGCAGATCTCTTCTTATGTCATTTAGACCATCATTGTTTTTGTCTTGCAGGGTAGCCTACCAGAAAGTTGAACTTGATTGATAAGCATCAATTTTGCCATTTTTGAATATTTGCTCTTGTTTGGATTATTAATCATATATTATCTTTAATATACATATACTTGGCAGAAATCTTTGTAGGCTACTTGTCCCTTTTAAGAGTATTGTATTCATTAAAACTATAAAACATATAGTGTGTAAGGCCACTTGCATAGCTGTGCACATGCAAACTTCAGTAAGTCAGAAAATGCTAAGCAACTAGTATGTGACTCTGTCAATCTCTCCAGGATGTGGAACTTCTACTCTTTACATAGGACACAATGCATGCCACCTGTGACAAGTGATCCCCTAAGGACTAAGCAAGGAATCAATGTCAGTTTATATATTCAAACTCTCCAAGGGACTGCCCTCAGTTTGTAGATAACCTCCTCAGACCAGTTGTTTTCAATCGTGGTGTACATAGCCTGGGGTTATACGATACAAGCACAGATGGTTTTAAAGAAATTAATTTCTCACTTCCCTATGGATTCCTTCCTAAGGCTGATAAGGTTCCCGAGTCAAGCAACTTCTTTTCTACATCTCCTTTCTCTAGTATATTTATCTCCGCCATATATAAAAAGGAACATTTCTCACCCATCCCAAGGCTAATTACAGTATATTGCTCCATAATGTAAAACTCCCCAGGGTTTTACACACACACACACACACACACACACAGACACACTCACACATACACAATTCACACTCACACATACATACACAGAGGATAAACTATATATATATATTGGTGTCCCAGCTAAGAAAAATGATTGACTAATGACTAGAAAACAAATACTTTTTCAGGTGTTTTCCAACTCAGATTTTTCAACAGAACTGACGGAGAACCAACTTTAGTTGTCAGATGACAGATTATTAAATAGTTTTAAATGAGAAATCAGCTTGGTGATTTTTGGTGCAAATCTCAGAAGGGGTTCAAAAAATTGAGTAATATGCTTATAACAAGTCTGTCTGAATCTATTTACTTATATGAACTTAATTTCTTTATACTCAAAACTATTTTTAATAAAAAATTAAAGAATGGAATGGATGTTGAACTCTGTATTATTCTCAAAATAAATAATATTCATCCACGGATATATGATAGGAGATCTTTGATCAATCTGTGTTACATTTAAATGTAGTAAAGATATGCCAATCTAAAATAATTTTTAACATTTATTGCCTTATCGTCATAGGAAATTATAAAATGATTTTCAATTTAAGCACACATATTATTTTAGAGAAATAATAAAAGACTTTCAACCAAAGACTTAAGTGTATTATATACTTTCTAATAAAATTCTGTGGAGGAATTGGGAGTGAACATTATCTAAAGAAGTAAAGACTACACAGTATTATGCTTGTCCATGTATTTCTTTTAAATTAGTAATATTGTGTTTCAAATCATTCTTACATTTAGATCTCACTGGATGTAATTAAAAGACTGACATAACCTGTCCATTTTAAAATGGCAATATAGTGAGGCAAATTTTCAAAATTTTAGCTATTTAACTGTCAAACTGAAACTTTCTTGAAAATACTTCTTTTAGTCTAAATTATTATAGGGGATATATGAGGAAAAAATACTTCTGAGAGACACTGCTTTAACCAAGCACTATCATTATACCATCAGCCTATATCAGAAGTTAATATTTTTGAATGGTAAGATTCAGTCAGATTTTAGCCGGTAGGTAACAATGTCCTGGTAGGAGAGAGGAGGAGCGATGGAGAGAAAGAGAAAGAGAGAGCGAGACAGGCAGAGACAGAGAGAGAGAGAGAGAATAAATATGAGAGAAATGACAAGAGGGTTTTTAGATTTGATGTTAAAACAATAGTTATTTATAGGCTTAATTACTCATATGCCCGAATGCAATCAAAAATAGTTCTGTATAGTGTCTACCTAATAGATTATGTGTTTGAGGATAGTCTTCTATGTCAAAGTGAACTTTTTAGGAACATAATTACTTCATTATAATTATTATTATTACTAATACTACTTTAAATGTTACTACATAGATGTTTAGGGCATAAGAAAACTGACCAATTTTTTATGGGTCATTATAGGCCGCAGACTATAGGTCAAATTTGTAAGGCTGTGTGTGATTTTCTTATCCCTTCTGGATATGCTGACAATGATTACACTATCTTTAAAAATCATTATTTTTTATTCATAAAATCTTGCTTTCATTGATGCTTCCAAATAGTCCTAGGTAGCAAATTGCTATTTTCATAACATATTTTCTCCACCTTAAATTAAGAGGAAAACTTCATTTTAAGCTCTCATTGTTTCTAATTAGTAAGAAAAAAAGTTTTTCAATAAATAAAATCACAGATGCATAACATATATTGCATTTTAGAATAAGGACATAATGAGCCAGCATTATTCACTTAGAGAATATGGAAAAAATGATTAAAAATAATTCCATTATCCAAATGCCATGATCTACATTGCTGTACTCTATGACTGGGTAGGAAATCAGAAAATAAGGAATTTAATTCAAAAGGTATTCTTTTAATAAAAGATAGAACATTTTGTTATGAAGACTTTGCCCCAATGATGTTTACTGAAAAACATTTTGATGAGACAATTTTTATATTTACTTTAATAGAAATATTAAAATAAGAACAATAGCATAGATGATATTGGATGTTTCATGTTTTCTTTGTGCTATCTACTTTATATATGCTATTATTTCTTCTAATATGTATATTCTTTTGACATTTCCTTTGTGCTTCCTACTTTTATCTAATATGCATGCATCTCTATGTTTTCTCTATTTTGTTTTTCTTCCTGGTCACACAACTTGACTGTATATTTCAGGCTGCTTTTAGGTGATGTGTGGCCACTTGACTTAGGTCTGAAAAGTGAATAGGAAATAATCAGCTCCCCTTTCTGTAATAGACAATAAACACATTTCCCTTCTCAAGATGCCCAGGCTAAGCTCTTGCCATCAGTTGGCTGAAAGGAGAGGAATTCAAGGACTTAGAGGCTATCAAGACCATGGTCTGGAAGGATCCTGGGAGTCCAGATGACTGTGGAGAGCAGGACCCCCATGATGGTCTGTCCCCTCTATGATGTAAGTGAGAAATAAACCAATTGTGTAAAACCAGTAAGATTTAGCAGTTTGCTTATGAAATCAGTTAGCCTACTCTGGCTGATATATCATGTTGTGGATGCCTCTGAGCCACTGGTTAAGTAATACAACCTTACCTTAGGTGCTCATCATATCAAACCATCCTTCTTCTCATTGCCAGGATAAATTTTATATCAAAGAGCTATGCTATTATAGTTCCCATTATGACCTTAACTCCCTCAATATTTTAATGTTTGTTTTCTTCACTTCCTTTTTCATGATTCCCTCATTTTGGAGTCCCTGCCTTTTCCTCTCTCTACACAAATCTCAACTTCTAGATTCTGGTCAAGTTCTGCACCCTCTCTAATTCTTTCTTGACTATCCCCATCCTTTTTTCGTGGTAGGCCCTCCTCCAAAAAAACCCCAGTCCCATCTCCTATCATAAGACCCCTACTCACATTGTTTTCCTCCCTGCTCTTTTTCTGATACACCAAGCTCATTTATCCTAGTGCTTCTACATTTATTTACCCTATTCCTGAAATTCTCTTAACCCTCAAAACCTTCATAGTTTTCACCCTTATTCCACTCAGATCCCTTACTTTGTGACATCTCTTAGAATGGATTTCCCTGATTGTCCGTTTAAAATAGTTCTCCCAAAGGCTGTCACTCTGCATCCTCCTTATTTTGCTATATTTTTCCTCATATTTGCAATGTTATCTGATATTTGATGTATGTGTTTATTTGTTCATTTTTTTGTTCCCATCCCTAGAATGTAAGCTTGCCTGGAGTAGGGGATTGGTCTATCCTACAATCTGTGTCTAGCACCTAGAACAGTGCCTGACATATAATTGGGGCTCAGTAAGTATCTGTTCAGTGAAGAGATGAATGAATCAATGAAGCACTCTTCTGAAATTTTTTATTAATGCTAGTTAAAACCTAAACCACTTTTGTATCTTTCATAAGCATTGCCTCATTTGAGCCTCTCTCTCCTTCGCTCATGATTTCTCTTTCACATATTTGATTATTTAGAGATGAACACAATGAAATTCAAAAGTACACTGTTATAAAACTGCAGTAGTAGAAGCAGAATCCATGTCTTTTTACTCTGGACCCGGAATGATTACCACAATGATATATATATACCATCAGATAGTATGGGGGTTGAATCTTAAATATAATATGTAATCATTACCTCTTTAGTATTTGCCCATTATGTTAATATGTACTTCCTATAACTACATTGTAACTTTGTTGAAAGAAAAGATCATATCTTAATATTATAGTAAGAGTTTGCATTTGCTCTTATATTTCCATTGATTTACTCATTTGTTTGTTCAGAGAATAAATTCCTTGTAGCTTAACATAGTATTATTTAAAATTTTTACTTTAAATATAACATGATTCCTTGATTACATGCCACATATGTTCTACATATTAAGAACTATTTCCTAGCCTTTGTTTAATTAAAATATACACATAATGAAACAATGGCAGTGTTTTAATGTTCAGTGGACAGCAATAAAAACTCAAAGCTCTTACTTGTTCTTTGGCATATTTACTTAGTCTGAAGTGAATACTGTTTAAATAAATTCATTGAATAAATACATGACTAAACAGAATTTTGTCATGTCTTTTCTTTTTTTGAGCGACACACCATGTGCCACAAAATGCTGCTACCTTTCACACATTGGGTGGCTTTCATTTATATTTAGACGTATTTTTTTCGTATGCAAAATGTTCTCAGATAGTTGTAAAGCAGTAAGAAGAATAATTTAACATCATGGTAACAATTTACGCTGCACTTCTTAAACAAAGAATATACAGTTTTTCCTCCATTAAGTCATGCAAGTTATGTATTAGGGTTTGCATCAAAATATGCTTGCATTGAAACATAATAAAAAGCTCTCCTAGGGATTGGCCTGTTTGAGATTTCTTACATATTTTTACACTCTGCTTTTGGATTGCAGAGTTACGTGCTTTTTGATTCTTAGGGATAGTTTCTCCAGCTTTTGCCAGGAGAGTGCTAAAACTTTTAACCATTCAAGATGTTTTCTAATCACCTTTTATAAAAGAAAAGGTGACTATACATTTCCTTAATCTTTGATTTCCATCATTAATTGCACTTGAGATATTTTCCACTGAATCAGAAACTTATTCTTAGATCAGTTTTTCTGAAGTAACACCCTCTGCTGCCACTTTTATACCTACATTCTCCTTTACTTCTCTTCATAGCACTTATGCCACCTGATCTATATTAACTGTTTTATTTTCTTTTTCTCTGCCTTCCTTTCCTAGGACAATAAACTGCATGTTACCAGGCACTTCTGTCACTGCTTTTTAAAAAAATTATTTCATGCTTGTGTCCCAGCACATGGTATGATCTATCAACATTTTTTGGAATGAATAGATGAATACATGACTGAATTCATGTTTCATTTCTAATTCATTGTGTTTCAGTAGAAGTATCTGGCACAAAATATTAACTATGTTGAATCTACTGAGTTTCAAAAAGATTCATCACACTTTTATGCTATTTCAATCCAAAATGAAAGCTAAGTTATACATATTTTTTTAAATGATACAAAGTATACCATAAACTTGTCCTCCAATTATTCAATTGTATAATCTTGAAATTTAACTATAAGTGAATCAATTAACTCATTTTTACTATTCTTTAAAGTCACATGTCATAGTTTATTCCTGTTTTATCACATACATTTCTGGCAAAGATGACTTGAATTCTCATTTAGAAACACTGGCAACTTATTTTAACATAGTCTATTAGTTCTTCTCTAGTTAGATGTGTGAGACACAGAAATAGAACATTGTGTGATGGAACAGATGCTGTGAGTTTATATGAGGATGCTGATGACAGATGCCACCTTACAGCATTAGCCAATAAATTTAATAGTGACTATTACACTACTTACAATTACTCAAATGAGCTAGGCTATGGGCAATCCCAACTGCACAATCTCACTCTTGTATTATGGATATAATAAATACTCAAAATTGATTTATAAGGAAATAATAAAAAATTATTTTAAGGCAGGTACCATGAATCATCTCAGGTTTTTATTTAGGGAAGTGCTTTATACTCTATAAATGAACTAAAAACTAAAAGAGAAACTAAGAACAAAATTTACTCAGTTCAGAATTCACTGGAGATAGTTAAGTAACTTTGAAGATTAAACCAAGGACACATTTTCCAATAGAGGAGATATTAGTTATAATAGAAGTACAGTCACTAGGATTATTGTCCCCCTTTTTTTGAACAACTAACAAATATGAATAGTTAAAATCCTATTACAATTAATTGGATGGAATGTTCAATTATTTCGTCAGTGAGGAATTATGTTTTATCTTACATCACTGAAAATAAATGTCTGTTTCACTTCAAGTAGTTTTGTTTATATAGTTTGAGTATAGTGGTATTTATCATAGGACACTTTTGAATCTGTGTATGTGAAATAATTAAAATGAAAATCAGTCAATATATTTTAGTCATCTTACAGTCCTGCCAGAATGTAATTTCACTAGGTTTTCTGTCTCCATCATTGATTATTTCAGCAACAGAGGTAACAGAAATGCACAAATTATATTTGCTTTGTTCCAGTATGTCAGGATTAAGTGGCTCTAAACATGATTCAGAGAGAAGAACCTGGATACAGAGAATGTATGTGAGAAGTGACCCCAGGAAGTGCAAACAAGAAAGTGTGAAGCAGGGAAAAGAAGCTTGGGTTAATGATATTACTGCTGTAGGCTATGGCCACTTAGCCTTCTAAGGACCCTCTAGGAAAACTATATGGAACAGGCTTCAGGACAATCCCTTGAGAAATGGGAAATCTTGCTATTATTCATTGACCATCCTGTTCCCCTTTGTTTCAATGTTAACCTTAACCAAGGGACATTAACTCCTTAAAACTTACAAGTTGCTCGTAATTGCGTCCAAGCAAGATCTTAGGTACAAATAAAACTCTTCAACAGTACTATATTGTATTCTTAAAATTTACCTAAAGGGTAGATCTTATGTTAAATGCTCTTATGATTATGCATATACAGAATCACCATCATCATCATCATCATCATCATCAAGGGGATGGGAGGAAACTTTGGGAAGTAAGGGATCCATCTATGGCATTAATAGTGGTCAGTAATGATTTCATAGGTATATACTTATCTTTAGACTCAAGGTGTTGTATACATTAAATACATACAGCATCTTATGTGACAACCATACCTCAATCAAGTGATTTAAAAAAAAATATATCCTCAGAAGACAAAAGGAAAGAAAGTCCTTAATGCAAAATGAAAGGCCAAAGGTAGGCTGGAAACTAAACTGCTGGTAAACTCAGTTGGGGCGAGAATATATGGGCATCTACTACAGAGATTTTTGTCTTTTGTGTCATGCATCAAAATTAATGACTGCATGTGTATGTGAATGTGTGTGTTGTGTAACCTGTGTGTTTGTGTATAATTTAATTTTGCTTTAATGCAAACACTTATTGAAGACTTAAAAATTATTGCTAGTAAGTTTCCAGAAATTAACGAGTTCAACACAAATGGTAGCATATAAGACTAGCTCTTGATATGCTGATTTTACTACTACTAATTTAACATTTTATTTTCATTATAGAAGTGCAATACTTGTATATAAAGGTCTCTTAAAAATTAAGTTATTGGAAACGTCATCACTGAATATAAAGGTAGTTTTTAACCATTTTGTGTTCCCTAAATTTTTCTCCCCAAAATTCCTCATGAAGAATTTCTTCTTTTAAAATAAGCAGGATTAAAATCAAATTAATTTAATAGCCTTGTATCTTAATATCCAAAACTAGATTTTTATCTACTAGTATAGAGTTTAGAATATATTTTTAGTTTCCTATATTTACCTCGAGACAGATCTCTTTTTCTCATCTTTTCATTTCTTTATTTTTTATTTTTTTGGTTATGTCAGGGGTCAGGGAGAAAAGAAAAAAAATAACTTGCTACATTTCTTTGGAGCAAAAAAGAATCAGTATAGCTTGAACTGTGTCCAGATCAGCTTTCTGCCATCTCTAGAATACTTGCAGTCTAAGCTCATATAAATGCCACTGAATGAAGGGAAAAGGTCAGGAGTAAGCTTGGGGCTGCCCCTTTGTTCAACTTTCAGTCATGCTAATCTGTATACAGGCCTATCCCTTGAGGCCTCAAGCTCTTCCTTGAAATTCTCTGCTTCTGTTTCATTCATTTTTAGTGAAAGAATATTCTCTGAAACTCTAGGATATATTGAAGGTCAGAGGCAAAGCTAAACAGGTAATGCCACAGGGTCCTTTCCAGTAATAGACACAAATTAACTTATGAGCCATAGGACTTTCCTCGTATCTCTTTCTTTTAAATCAAAAATACAAAGAAAAAAGTATCTATATTCTTTCTAGTTCCTCACAATCAACAGGATAATCACTTTCTCTAAACAATACCAAAGCTTCCAATCAAATGACCAAAACTTAATAGAATTTTTGAAAAATTATCAGTAGGGCCTAAAAACACACTAGAGATCTGAGTTTCTGTTATAGATGTGTACATGTCCAGATGATCCCTTTCTTATTGCTGTCAGTCCACATTGAGTGTTATATTATTTTTAAAACAAATCTTGTGTCCAAAGCGTATATGAAAAGGACTGAAAGAGATTCAAATATGATGTCAGCCAAGTAATCTGCAACTTGAAATTAAGTCTTCAAGAGCTAGACGTTCTGCCTAAAACAAGTAACAGTAAAAGCATGAGTCTGAGCCATAGTCTTTAGGGTCAGAGTTACAGAATTAAAGAACAAATACAAAATTGTCCAAGAAGTAGGAGGTGTGAAACAAGGATAAAATTAGCAAACAATTGGATAGGTAAAGATTAAATGAAGTGATACCTGGACTATAGGCAAGAAAGGACACACAGGGTTTACCACCTGCTTTTTTCAGTTATTGAACATTACTGATGCATCACCTTAAAATGGCAGCAAAATTGAGGTGGAAAATTTGGGAGATTCTGAATAATTCATGAAAGAATGTGGGGATTTTAGGAGTTTGAGATTATTTGGAATGAACTGAAATAACAGTTTGATTTATAACCAGGGAATCTTTATCTCAGGAAGATTATACTTTTCCTACTTTTCTGGATGCCAACATTGACTTTCCTAAAAACACATCTCTTTAAAGTATTAATTGGAAATGAAGACTGAGTGGGGTTCTGTGCCTTTCTGGTATTCAAAATTATAAGACCCGCTGTCTTTCCTTGAAGAATTGGGTTCAGTCAAGAATTTTTCTGCAGTACTGTGTTACTTTTACTCTCTTGGAAGAATACAATCCCTGCTCATAGCTTTTACTGCAAAATTGTTTTTAAACTCTTAACAGTGGGTGCATAAGATGAGCAAGAAGGACAGTCAATAAGGTCCTCTTTGGGTTAAAATTTGAAGCCATTAACCTGTGGCCATTTGAGTTGTCATAGCTTCTAGCTAAAAACTAACATATCATACTTCTTAATAAAGATTAAACATATCATTTGGAATGAGTAAATAGAAATAGTTTAACAAATTAATAAGCAACACAACCAATAAAGAACAAAAAAATTAATGAACTTAAATGTGAAGATATATTTCAATGAGAAAAAAAGTTAGACTTAGTGGGGATGCCAAATGTGTGAAGCACAGCACTATTACATGAACAAATAGTATCATAATAGTAAAATAAAGGTTACTAGAACTTCAGAGAGGCACTGTGATGTAGGGAAAGAACCAGTAGACCTGAGTTTAAATTCTACTCATCTTTTACTCATTAAGTAGTTTTAAGCAGTTTAATTAGCCTTTCAGAGTACAGATTTCCTGATCTGTAAAATGAGATTGTAGGTAAGGGGTGAGGAACAAGTTCTACAAGGGATAGTAATAATATGTTTTGAAGATTGACTGGAAAAAATATATGAAAATTCCTTGGAACAGTGATTTTATACAGTAGGTGATTAGATGTTATTCCTTTTTTCTATGCTAGAGAAGAATCGTAATACTTATACACTTTGGTTAAATTATTAATTTCAGTAAATCTCATGAGATCAAAACATCTTAGAATTGTAAAGGTGTTCTTAAATTACTGATAACAGTGACTTAAGTGACAAACTGTGTTAACTAGTGTCAGCAGTAAATTAATGTATTATCTTGATTGTAGCAAACTAAATTAAAAAATACATGAATTAATAGTAAAGGTAAAGATAAATATAATGAAAGTTCTTTGCAGAAGAATGAAAACTAATAAATGACAGAAAATGATAATCACCATTTTTACAACTTTCCATGTTATAATTCATTCAATCAGTATAATCAGTGGATGCTAAAACTACTGCATGAAACTATATTAGAAAACAAGATACGGACAGGGTGTCCATTATCACTCCACATATTAATTACAAATTGGAAATTTTAAAAATACATCTTCTAAAGTGAACAAACTCAAGATAATTCATAGAATTGCATCCTCATACCATGATATTCCTGGTTAGTGCAATATTAAGTACTCAATATGTCCTACAAAATATTCATCCCCAAAATGTTTCATCTGAATCCTTTCTGGCCTCAAAGTCTAATGTTCACTCATAGGGAATAAAAGAATAAGGCTAACACCACTACAGGAAACATATTCAGAATGTGGGATATTCTCTAAAGTAACTGGCCTGAAATAGTTAATGTCATTAAAAAATGAGAAGATTGTTTCATATTGGGACAAGACTGTAAAGGTAAGGGAGTATATGTATCTTTCCCAATATATAAAATTTTATACTATTAATAATAGAATCTTTAACAATTCTGGAGCAGAGAATTGACATAGTTGTGCTTTTTCAGAAATATCACTCTTACAGCTATATGGAAAAATGATAGATTCTATTGTAGTAGTGCTGTGAGAGAAGAGGCTTAGTTAAGTCTAAGTCACAAATAATTAAGATAATGAGATTCTAGATTTAGTCCTTGATTAAATGTGATTTGCAAAGAAATGGTGAGTCAAACATCCTGAAATTGTGCCAGTCACCAAGACATTAATGTAGAGGTTGGCACAGTCATAGTGAGAGATGACTTCCATTTGGGCATGGGATACCTCATGCCCAAGCGGAATTTGAGCATCGACAGCTTACAGATAATGGCTACAATTTCAGGTGGGAATTGAATCTTCTAGGGGTATATAGAGCTAGAAGAGGGCTAAAAATAAACCTTTTAGCATATTGTGTTAAATTTTACTTGTTGCTTCTATAACAAATTGTCATAAATCTAGTGGCTTGAAACAGCACAAGTTTATTCTCAGAGTTCTGGAAGTCAGATGTCTGCAGTGAGTTTTACAGGATTAAAATCAAGTTGCATGCAGGGCTGGTTCCTTCTGGAGGTTCCAAGGAAGAATCTCCTTGCCTCTTCCAGCTTCTAGGTGCCACATACATTCCTTGGCTTGTGGCTGCATCACTCCAATTTCTGCTTCCCTCATCACATTTTCTTTCTTTCTCTGACACTCTTCTTCTGTAGTCAAATTTCCCTCTCCCTCCTTCTTATGCAGACACTTGTGATTACATTTAGCCCACCCAGATAATCCAAAATAACATCTGCATCTCAAAGTCTTGAACTTTAATCATATCTGCAAAGTTCCTTTTACCCTGGAAGGTAACATTCACAGGTTCTGTGAATTCAGATGTTGACATCTTGGGGAGACCTTTAGCCTACAACACACATCAACACAAATTCATAGGCTAAGATATTTTCTTTTTGAAGACTGATAACGGGGAGCCAGAGAAGTAAAGAAAAAGGAAGAAGGGGATAAAAGGAGACATTTTGGCTATATTAACCAAAGGAGGTAACTATAACAGAGCACTTTCCACACAGCTGCTGTAAGTCATTGCATATATGCTTCCTGACAATACTGATCACATTTTTTTTTGCAAAATTCTTGGCAGATCTAAATTTAGTTAACTGAAAGTTTCTCTCATTTTTCACTAGCATTTCTAAGTAGAATTTATAGGCTGACCTTAATTTCCTCTGCTCATACTCAGCCTATACTCTTGAGATGCAGATCTTGGAACATGTTCCAGGATTTACTAGACTATTCAAGTATAGGCACTGACACTCCAATGAGACCACATGCATCCGCATATGTTAATCATTTTGCTAATGACTACTGAATGGTTAGTAAGTGCCAAGTATATTAGAGAGATAGTGTTCACTCTCATTAAAAAGTTTACATTCTACAGAGCTTGACCAAAAACCATGGGACACACATACACAGGTATTCAATTCTAAGATGCCATTGATTGTAAAATACACAATTATTTTATGTAACACTAGGAAATTAAATATTATATTATTGGACTATGCCACAACACCAAAATCATATTCCATTTATATTAAGATAAATCTCCAATTCCAGAGATATTATATGGTAGGAATTAATGTGTCCTGAAATTGATAAAATGTTGCAGTTTAATATCTTTTGTATTGCTGTGCCCATATTAATTGAAGAAAGGGGATTAATGAAGTTTAACAGTACAGGAGATTTTTTTGAGTTCTACTCAAAGGGAAAGAAGTTATTAGGCCATGACAAAAAAGGTTGTTTTTGTTTGTTTGATTACTTATCTGTTTTGTACTCTTGGCTATTGATTCAACGAGATATCAAACCAAAGAGAAGAGAGATTAAAAACTTAGATCTATACTTGATTTAGATCTAATCTCTAGAATTTAGACCTAGAGAATGAGAGAGTTGTAGCAATATACAACTGGACAAATGAGGACACTGAAGAATCAATATTACTTTTTATACTTGGCTTGGTTAGTTTCTTTGAGCTTTGAGTTGACTCTCATATAGGATGAGTTGGCTAGACAACATTATTTGAACACTGGCTTGAAGGGTGAGAAAGTAGAAGACAAAACTCAGAGAAAACCATTGACAAATACATGGAAGCATGAAAGAAAAGCCCTCTCTAGAAAATTTAAAGTATTTGATATTGTTGATACATACACTGTGTCAGGCCCTGTGGGGGTGCTCAATATTAATGACATTACTCATCATGGCAAGTGCATACTGATGATTCACAGCCTTTGAAATGTCATATATTTGAAATCTATATATGTATGTATACAAAATATAAAATCATGCTTTTCAAATAAGCTTTAGAAAATGTAAAATAAAAGTTGAATAGCCCCACTGCAGTCAGTGATGTTTAGCACATAGGAAACACCAAATTTACTTATTTATTTTGAAATTATCTTAGTAATTTACAATTTCAGAATGCAATATGATAATATATTTACAGGTAGCAGCAGGAGAGCTGGGAGCAAAACTTAGTCTGACTGGTTTCCAACATCTTAGCCCTTAAACTATGACTTCTCAGGTCCAAATCCTAGAATCATCAATTTCAAGTCAACTCTGTTTAGGTAAAATAGCAAAAAAGAAACCCAACTAAACAGAGTAATAAAAGACACAAGATTATTTCTGTTAGAGGATTTATTAACCTAACACAATAAATTAATTAGATTTGATAGTCTCTGTTTCACAGGAAAGAAATGAAAGAGACAGGGTTAGTTTCTATGAAAGAAGAATTTTCTCTTATGGATCTCACTATCATTATCATCAGCATGCTTGTGAGTACCTACCAAAAACAGTTACACAGCGAACAATCAGGAAATAATTTAATGTTATATGTCAGGTAAGCTTCTCTGGGAGATATACTGAAACTACAGGAAGACATTAGGCAGGAAAAACAAAGAAAATGTTTAGATTGGTAGTACAAATGCTAATCCATTGTCAGAAAGGTCATGTTCACAGTCAACAACTGTTCAAACAGAAGCTTTAAAGCAAGACTCAGCTAACTTTTCTGTAAAGAGCCAGACAAAAATATTTCCAGCTTTGTGGTCCATATGGTCTGCAATGAAACTACTCAAGTCCTCCATTGTAGCATGAAAACAGCCATAGACCATGTATGAATGGATGGGTGTGGCTTTGCTACAAAAAACTTCATTTATAAAAACAAGGAAGAATTCATACCTCAGTCTGACAATTTTTGCTTTCAATGATTAAGATGAAATGTGAGCCAAATCCAAAATAGAACTGAGAATCATAAAATTGAGCAAGCCATTTCAGTAAGTGGTCCAACTGCCTAGGCAGTAGTGATTCTCAGAATCAGATCGATTATGATTTTTGGTGAACTATCAGGTTTGGCCTGGAAGGTTTTCTGAATCCGGGATGACAAGAATAGGCTAAAATTAGGGTTAAACTCTAACCTCAGTTGGGGACAAAATCATCTAAATAAAAAATCCACATCAAGGATAAAGAAGACAATGAGCTCGCTAGAATACATTGACCACCATGGCTCATAGTGAGAAGAAAGGTACGCTGTACTAATTGCAGCCGTTTATTTCATATCCCATCTCCTGCTGGCACCATATACTAAGCAAACCTGCTTGCTTAGGAATTGTTTCAAGAAATAGGTGGAACTAAGCCCTAGTAATTTAAAGACAGCATATCATTGTTTGCTATTGAATCCTGAGACTATAACAGTGTGTGGCACACAATAGGCATTTAATCACTATTTGTTGAGTGTTTAGCACCTGGCAGCTATTAAAGGTCTTTCCAGTGGAAGATGGTAAATTAATACCATATTTTTCTTAGGATTTACTTTCTTTATAATATCAGACATGAAATTTTGCTGAAGAAGATATTCTGTAGTTACTATTGTATCCTTTGTCACTTTAATTCCAAAGCATATTACATTTCATATTTTTATATTTAAAATTTTAATTCTGAGTAAAGGACTACAGTAATAAATGTATTCTAGATGGAGGATATGGAGCAATTGGTCTACTGACTCACAATATAGAACAGTGATGAGCAATGGAATTTAATTTTTCATCTCATTGTCTCTTCCCTCTTAAGACAGTCTAGTGTCACCCTCATGAAGTAGCAGATTGATTCAGTTCTACTTTAAATAAGCCTTGACTCAGAGTGAAAATCAGCCTTGTTGAAGGAACTCCTGAGCAGGGAAAAAAAAAATCCCAGGACATTTGAGAGCAATTGAGTATTTAAAGAATCATTCAAAGGAGAACCCTCAGTAAGTATCAGAGTAAGCAATTTTATCCATATTAAAAAAAATGAAGAGCTGGGTCTACTCAGGCAAGAACTGAATATGTCATTTTATAGAATCTTAATATAACAAAAATGAAACATGTGTCACTAATCCACCTTGTCAGCTTATACAGCTTTTGAGAGTGAAAGGTTCTCAGTAATAACATTAATTATTATTAAATATTACTAGCTTAGTGTTGTAGAGAATATAAACACCAATGCTTACACAGCCTCTTAGTAAAATGTACTTTAATTTTTTTAGGACATTTTAGAGTTGGCTATCAATTTCAAACATAACATATTGTAGAACTGCCATTTAATAATTTTCAGAACTAGCAATTGCAAGCCATTTCTTCTTAAGTGGCACATGTTCCACTTTTTGTCTTCTCCTCATCTTTACCACCTGCTAGCAGTGTTTTAGGCAACAAAACAGCAGTGTTCTCAGCAGCCTCCTCCAAAATGGTAACTATTCAGATGTTCACAATAAGCCAAAACCTTTAAGACTATGACAAATGCTTTTTATTTTTAAATTTATTTTCATTGTCCCTTCACTCTTTAATTGTAATTAAAAATTGTAAAAGTGTTTTAAAACTCTACTTAGGGTGTATATGTGAACATATAGGTATATAGATTAAAAAAAATCAGAGTTGAATTAAATATCTGCATTTGTCTATCTATAATTATATATATTTGTTGAATCAGTTCTCTGACATCCAGAAATTAACTATCCTTCTTTGGCATTATTTTATAGTTCCTGGCTTTCTAATTATTTTTCCTCCTGTGAACAAATGTTTGGCTTTTTTTTCCCAGGTGGAAAGTGTCTTAGTCTGTTCAGTCTGCTCTCACAAAATACGACAGACTGGGTGGCTTACAGAAACCAGATACTTATCTCTCACAGTTCTGGAGGCTGTGAAGTCCAAGATCAAGATGCCAGCAGATTCAGTCTCTAGTAAGAACCCTCTTCCTGGTTCATAAACAGCTATCTTTTCACTGTGTCCTCACATGATATGAGGGGCAGCGATCCCTCTGGGGCCTCCTGTACAAAGGCACTGATACCATCCATGAGGGATCTGCTCTCATGATCTAATCAATTCTCAAAGGTTGTACCTCCTACTACCATCTTTTCGGGGGTTAAGATTTCAACATTTGACATTTTGGGGAGACAAACTTCCAGTCTCTAGAGAAAAGTGATGCTCAATATTCATCATGTTCTTTTTTAAATGAAAACTTTTTATTAGTCAAAAGAAAATTTGATAATATATAAGCAGTTTGAAAGGTGTAAAACCAACAAATATTGAACAATGACTCAATTTAACAATAATTTTGAATATTGAATAAGTCTGTTTAAACAGTGTATCTAGAATTAACTATTGGTAGAAAAATCCGTTTATGATATTGTAAATTATTGATGTCTTCTATGTACTGTTTATTTGGCATTTCAAACGAAGTTAAAACTTCTGATTAATTTTAAGAAAGAGCAAAAGGCAATGTTTTAATCAAAATATAAAATAAGATTGAATATTTTAAATTGATCCCTATACTAGTAAGAGAACAAATGAAACTAATGGTCACACAGTTTTAGAGATCTAAACAGTTATAAATGCCCAATTTTCTTCAAGGAAATAAACGTGACTATAGATTGGTCTGAGTAGGATGATACTCACAACTTTAAAAATAAAACTGTGTGGGTAGGTTTCATTATTTTATCCACATTTTACTAGAATGAAGTAAAGACTTGAATGAGCTAAGAATGTAAAAAATTACATTACAGTGCTTTTGTATTTGGGATGAAGAATAGTCAAAAGACAGACATTTACAAGGGCAACCTTGAAAGCATACAAATACTCATTTTTTCCCACTGAACTACAAAGTGCAAGGAGAAATTATAAAACAGATGATATTATTCTGCATACTAAAAGTTTAATTTAATTAAATAAATTTATTTAAGCACCTACTTTTGAAAAATAATATGCTAAGTGATCAGATTTAGACACAAATGACTCAATGCTTGACCTCAAGGAATTCAGTCTATTAGAAGGACAGACAAGTTAAACCAACCAAACAATACAGTGTGATAAATTCCTTAAAAAAGGGGAGGAAAGAGCCTAAAATTTGATAAAAAGAGGTGGCCTAAACTCAGCTTATGGTAGAAGTGGGACAGTCTGGGAAAACATTCCTAGAAAAAGTTAACTGAAAAAAGTGTTCAAGGGTAAACAGTCATTCAAGCAGACAGGTGGAGCAAAATTTTCCATTTCATGTTGCAAAATGTTTCACAACTAAATGAAAATATATTTACTCGGACCAAAAAATTGTATACATAGCATGTAAATTTTTTTAGGGAAAAAAGTTGACAGACATGTACATTTTCTTTCAATTGATTTTGGACATATTTTATGATAAATAGCACTGATTTGGGTCCTCACAAAATGACAGGTACTCAACAGATTTGGGAGGAAATGAAATGATAGAGATTAGTGACAAATTAGGATAGTTACTTATTTCTTATTTTTGCTTGGTTTACTTAAGAAAATTACATGAAGTAGTTTATATGCAAATAAATATTTTTAAAGCTTAAAGCTTTTTAACTTTAAAGTTCAAGCTTTTGCAGTTTAGTTCTACTAACCCTCTTGCAGATAGATATATGAGATAGAAAAACATCTAATTGAAGGCAATGTAGAATGATCAAATCTAGCAGCACCTGGAGAGAACTCTGTCCTTAAGTAGAAACTGAGACAAATGAGATTTACAAATTTTCAGATTTTACCTGAAGGCACCTTTCAATTGAATACCACTCATGCAGTAGATAATCATGACTTTACTAGATTAAGGTGTCAGAGGACAGAGTTTGGGGCAAGGAAAGCATTTGGTAATTTAAGGAGAAAACTCTGGAAAGAGTAAGTTTGTTAGGAGATGGAAAAAAGTGTTTCAAAACTGCACAAATCCTGATTAAACACTAGATTTTTTATGCATGGAAGAAAATGCTGAGCACTCCCCCACCAGCAGTAGCAGCTCAAATCTGAAAGATCTGAATGGCTATTTCAGTTGCTACCCATGCAAGGGAGACACAATTTGAGTTCAGCCAAGTAAATTTCATGCTTGAATAAAAATCAACCCTCTGAGGAGAATTATAACAGTATGTAGAGTCTCTACAATGTCTCATATTTAATAAATTTAATAAAATGACCAGTCAGAAATCATGAGAATGCAAATAAGCATTAAAATATAACATTTATACAGAAAAAAATGTCAATAGAAAACCTTCCTGAAATTATCAAGATACTGCAATTAACAATCTAGGAGTCTAAAGTAGCTATTAAAATATGCTCAATTAGTTAAAGAAAAATATAGTCACAATGAATAATCACATGAGAAATCATCAAAGAAAAAGAACTATATTAAAAAAAGAACTGAATCAATGCAGTGAAGGTAAGACGTACAATAACTGAAATGAAGATTTTACTGCATGAATTGATAAGAAGTAGGATGTAGCAAAAGAAAACATTGGTGAACTTTAAGATCAGTTGAAAATATCCAATCTGAATAATTGAGAGAGATATTAATCACTCTAAAATATAAGTAATTGATGTCTTAGAGGAGAAAACAGAGGAAATAGGGAAGAAAATTACTTGAATAAATATTATGGCACCAAATTCACAAATTTGGGAAAAAAGCATCAAACTACAGACACAGGTACTTCAAAAAATCACGTCATTGTCAAACTGTGGATATCAAAAGATAAAGACATATAAAGACAAAAGATAAATGATGCATTACAAACACAAGAACAGGAATTAAAATAACTGCTGATTTAACAGTATAAAAAATGGAGTTTAGATTACAACAGAATAACATGTTTAATGTGCTGAAAAAAGATACTGTCAATGCTGTTATTTAGAGAAACACCCCTTCAAAAATGAAGGGAAAAAGAGACATTTTATGTAACCAAAATAGAGAATTCTTTATATTCAAACTTGCATACAAAAAATGCTAAGGAAGTAATTCAGGCTGAAGGAAAAGAACACCAGATGATAACTTGAATATATATGAAGAAGTACAGATGCTAAATGTGCGTAAATTAAAAAAAAATTGTTTCCAGCCAAAATGGAGTAAATGGGACCAGATTTACTTTCCCACCCAAAACAACTAAAAATCTAGACAAAATAAATGAAACAATGAATCACAGCAGCAATGTAAAAGTGATCCTAAGAGACTGGAAAGAAATGAGATGTGCCATATAACTGCTTCAGCTTACTGTCTGGAAAGCTTAACTCAGGCAGAACTCAGCTGTCTCTCTGAGTAGAGATGGATCTGAGAGTTCAGGAATGTAAGGCAGTCAAAGTTCACAGTGCAGAGTACAAGAGAGGAGAAAGGAAGAGAGAGAATGAGAGAGAGGGATCCAGATTTCTCTAGTGTCAGCATAATAATGTTGATGAGTTCATATATGGAAAATACCTGACTTCAGAAAAAGAATCATCAAAAATGATTAGAAATAACAATCTGCAAAGTTCAAACAGAGTGAAGAATATTCCTTGTTCTCAAAAGCCAGAGTGGAAAATCTCATAATTCAAAAAGTAACAGATGGAATACAAAAGAGATTTTACTTAATGGTTTATAAAATTAACACTAGACTAAACACTGATCTGCTTCCATCTAGTGAAGTTCAAAGACAATATTCACAAAGATCAAATAATTTCTGTGTAAGTTAACTGTGTCCTGAAAGATAGCTCAATATCTACAGGAATAGAAAAAATACCCATCATCCAACAAGAACAAACTCACAATGTCTATCATCTTATCAAATATTATCATGCACCCCACAAGCAGAATAAACTGCCCATAAGAAAAAGAAAAAAAAAACCACTATCAAAATAATCTGAGATATGACACAGATGACAGAGTTAGTAGGTAGGGATATTGAATATATAGTGACAAAAAATATCCAAAAATGAAATACAGAATAAATAAAGCATCATTATTTGCAATGGCCAAAAACTTGGAACAACTCTAACTCCCATCAAAAATGGAATGGTTAAACAGTCAGTGAGATATTGATGCAACAAAATGTTACTCAGTATCACATAAGAATGGTAATACAGAACTCATATATAGAACTATGTGGATGAATAGTAAAATAATCTTTCAATGAGAAGCCAAAGAATATAGTAAATTCTGTATGAATCTATACAATTTTTCTTAAATGCACATTAATATTAATATAGTGTCAGCTGATCCTAGGTTCAATTCCCAGTACCTCCATTAAAAAAAAATGTGTGATATTATCTTAACAATACATTGTAAATACATGTAACAATACATAGTGATTTGAAAAACCTGAAATATACCCACACTTACATGAGTCTTTTTAACAACTGGTGCTGGTCTCACTGGATATACCTATATGGAAACAAAATCAATTATAACCCTTATCTTACACAATACACAGAAATTAATTCAAGGTGAATAACAGGTCTAACTGTAAAGACTAAAACAGTAAAACTTTTAGAATAAAAACCACAAGAATATCTTCATGACCTTGTATCATTAGTCATCAGAGAAATACTCCAAATTAAAACTACAATAAGATATTGCTAGACACTCACAAGAGAAGCTAAATTGATAATGGCTGATAACAGTCAAATGTCAGTGAAGTTTTGGAGCTATCAGAACTCTTATTCACTGCTGATGGGAATGTAAGTGGCATAATCACTTTAGAAATAAAGGTTTGGAAACTCTTACAAAATAAACATTTAATCCAGGTATCTAAACAAAAAAAATTTTGTCCAAATGTTTATAGAAGCTTCATTTATAACAGCCAAAAACTATGCATAACTCTAATGCCAATCATCAGATGGGTAAATATGTGGTAAATTCATATCATGCATCAATATTATACCAAAAACAAACAACAACAACCCAAACTATTGATACACACAACAACATGGATGACACTCACTGACATTATGGTGAGACAGAGAGTCTGGACAGAAAAGAGTACATACATATGATTCCACAAATATGAAGTTCTAGAAAGGGCAAAACTAATACATGGTTAAAAATCAGAACCGTGTTTATCTCTGGAGTTGAGAGCAACTGACTGGCAGGAACATGAGGAAACATCCGGACTGATGGGAATATTCTATATCATTTTAGGAAATGTGGACTATATGGGTATTCATTTATCAAAATTATATATTTAACATTTGTGCATCTTAATTTTTGCAAATTGTACCTGAAAAAAATGAGAGAGTGAGGAGTGGTAGGAAGCATAGATTAAACAAGAATGCTGATCACAAATACTGATGCTTTCTGGAACTAGGTGATGAATGTATCAGGATTCACTGTACTATATTTGAAATTCTCCACGTCAAAATGTTTAAAAGATAAAAGTGCATGAGCTCCACTATGAAGAGCATGTGTGTTTTTGTGGGGAATTGGGTGCCTGAAATAATTATTGCAAAAAATCAAGGCTAAAAAGGAACTTTATGGAGAATAAAACTGGAAACCGTAGAAAGAAGATCATGTAAATTACTGCCTCTTTTTTAACATAACACTCTAATCAGGAGGAGCATCAAGGTGTAAGAAGGCAGAGAGTTTATGTATTAGAGAGACTCAGGTTTACATTTTTGTTCTTCTTTATTAGCTTTGTTAATTTATGCAAAGCAATTAACCTTTCTGAGCTTCAGCTTATTCAACTCAAAAATGAGATTAATTATCCCTAACTCAAAAGTTGGTAATGAAGATTTGGCAACCTTACTATATTGTAAGCATTTACCACATTGCATGAAATTTACTATGTATTAAATGAAATTTTGTTTTTCTTATTCCACAGCCCACCCTTCATTATCACCTCAGCCTTCTTAAAGAAGCTGTAAGAAATTAGGGTTCATATTATTTGAATTAATTCATGTATGCTTCTTGTCTTGGAAAACAAAGGTCAAGGGTAGGAAGGAATAATATGGTAGAAAGAAAATCAGATTTACACTCAGACTAGAACTGTCTTAGTTACTATCAGCTGTGTAGCTTTAGGTAACACTTCTATTGTGAAATGGATATGCTAAATTACAGGATTAAATAAAATACAATAAACTTCCATGAACAGTGTTGTTTGTATATATTTAGCACTATACAAATTGAAGCTACTTTTATTATTAGCATCAAATAGCATCGAATAAGTATTACAGAAAGGCTTATTTTGTGATCTATCCAAAGTCTAGAGTAGAGGTGAAGTTTCAAAGACTAACTAGTTTGTGTGAAGAATTTTCAATCAAGAAACTGAGTCCTAGCGTTTTGTGAAAATGAAGGGTATATATTTGTGATTTTGAATAGAAGGAGGTTCCCTCACTGATACAAAGGACAAAATATCCTTTATATCCTTTCTTAATGCATTGAATCTGTGGACTTAGAATAATTTTGCATGTATAGTGGCTCACATAATTTAACTAGAGCATAAGCAGCAAAGCTATCTGTCATTTAAGAAGATTTATATGATAGTGCATATTTAGCAAAACTGGAGTCCAAGAGTGAATAAATTTGTTCTGATGCTGAAAGCTGTAATTCTGAAGAGTTGAGCAATGTTACAAAGGCAGCACATAAAAAAAGATGGCTTCTGAGCTATCATTTAGGATTAAGTTGGGAAGAAGTCTTAAATTTGTGAGAAAAATATTATTATAGCACATGTGTCACTTGTTGATATACCTTGCAACAGCTTAAATAATAAAGTTCATTTTCATCTTTTGTAGTAAGTATATAGAAGTACCAGATTTTTGATTTAGCCATAACTTTTAGGACCAAACAGAAACTCTAATGTCTAAAACATTTTTGCCTTATCCACCCCTAAAAATATATTACAGTGCTTACTTTTCATAACCTAACAAATAAGTATCATAGTATAAGGTTATGATGAATCAAGTGACCTATACTAAATTTCTTTGGGGATGTGTGTCATATATCTAGTGAAAATGGGACTCCATAAATAATAAATGAATAATTTAAAGAATTACCAAATATAAGAACACCATGATTGAGAAACAGAAGGCTTACATGAAGTATCTTGTAATATGGAAGAGAATCTCTGGGTTTTATATCTCTTCATGGTCATAAGGAAAAGAGACCATATAACTTGTATATAAAGCTTACATTTAGAAGCACATAAAAGTACCACATACAACACAATATGAGCAACAATACACAAACATTAAAAATGCATTTTTATTATTTCTATGTTGCACATTATCAGAACTAGAAGTGAATAGGGGTGATGTAATAGTTATTTTCTGTAAGTTTTAATTCAATTAAAATGAGCTTCTTAATAATTGCCTTCAATGTCACTGTAGATATTTACTTGTTAACTTATTCTTGGCTCTATGTAACTGGTTTATTCACTGTCCTAAAAATACCATGATCTTTTTTTTTAAAGGCCTTGATTCTTTTTGACAATGCTTCTGTTAATAATATAAGATATTAGGCAGTACGGAAAATTTAAATATAAAAATATATAGTCTCTGTAAGCTCAAACTGTTTGCAATTTATGGCAACTAATTAAAAACATCCCCACAAGGATAAAACCCCAGGCCCAGGTGGCTTGACTGGTGAATCCTACCAACCATTTAAGGAAGAAATAAAACTAATCCTTCACAACTATTGAGGAAGAGGGAATACTTTCTAATTTATTTGTGAGGCAGTTATATCCTAGTAAGAAAAAAAATGAAGGAAGGAAGGAAGGAAGGAAAGAAGGAAGGAAGGAAGGAAGGAAGGAAATCAGGCCAATATTTTCCTTGAATATAAATGTAAAAATTCTTAACAAAATAATATAAAATCAAAGCTAGTGATATGTACAAAATTATTATTAATCACTACTAAGTGGGATTTATTTTCAGAATTCAGTTGTTTTAATTCTGAATGTTATTTAACATAATACACCATGTTATTTCCTCAACAAACTTCAGGAAAAGCATTTGACAAAAATCCAATGTCCGTTCATAATGACCCTACAAATTAGGAATAGAAAGGAATTTCATCAACATCAAAAAGAGTATCTCTGTAAAACTTATAGCTAATGTCATAACTGAAAGTGAAACATTACTTTCCTTATAAGACCAGGAAAAAGAGTAAAATGTCTGCTTTTGATACTTTTCAACACTGTACAGGAATTTCCTATACTCACTGAGCTGTAGACATATCCAGTCAAATTTATGGCATATAACTTACATCTCAGAAAAACTCAAAATGTTTAAGAAGAGGAATGAAATTAATTACCTTTTCTCTTTTACTTTATGTTAATCTCCTGAAGAGTTACAGAGATACAGAGAATAATTTTTTTTCAATATTTGCTATGTTGGATCATGAGATCAATAAAAATGCAGGAATTTTAACTTCACGTAGAATTAAAACAGAAGTTCAAATTGTCTTACTCAGATGCAATAGATTTCAGGGTGTTAATTGGTCACCATTGTGAATATTCATTAAAATTTACCCTATTTTTTTGATCAAAAATTTTCATCTCTTTTAACAGCAGTAAGCTTACATCAGTAAGTCAATCCATTCAAACTGCAAACTAAGTTAATTTCTTAAATATAATTAAAGAATTTTCATTTTTAAATGCCATATTAAGTATTTAGATAAGTACACATAATCTTATATTCTGATAAAATCTATTTTAAACTGATGGTATACATTTCAGCATCATCCATTGTAGACATTTGTATGTAGCTAACTGTATCTATTTCTCATATCTTATTAGAATATCTGTAAGCTATTATTTAAAAAGGAGGGCATAAAAATGATATTTACAAACAAGAAATACAACATATGCACACAAATAGTTCACTCTCCAATATCCTTTAAAATGTAACTGTAATTTACATATATCAGTATTATTTGCAATATCTAGGCTTTGGGTGGGGAAAGATAAAGGGAAGAGTTTTTTATTGATGGTGGTGTTTTATTTCCATTGATAATCTTTCAGTATCAAATCAACAAGGAATACAAACAATTACTCCAACAAGGGAGTAAAAACAAAAAGGGCAGTGAATATAGTAATGAGTGCTATCAAATGCATTCAGGATGTTCTTTTATCCAACTGAAAAAGTCTAATTAATTTGTATCTCTTGCAAATCCCACCTAAAAACATATCTCAAAAATCAAAACTCTAAATTCACTGATAATTAATGTAATCTACTTGAAGGCAGGCTGTGATTCTTATACTATTTTCTACTAATAACTTATATCCTGGATTATTGAAGGATTTCAATGGATATTATTAGTGGAAAGGTATATGTTCAACATGTACATTGAAGGGATGAATGTAATTCAATTCTTAAAAGTATATCATTTGAAACTATACTTATTTTTAGCAAATCTTTTCTATGCCAAAAATTTTCTGTGAAACCATCTCTGAAACCTCTTTGTTAACCGTGGCTTCCAATAGAGAACATCAGCTCATTAACAAGCTATTCAGAAATGCAGCTGTAAGTGTAATTCTGAAAAGAAACACAGACATACACATACAGTGATTTTGTGTATATATGGTGGCATACTATTAAGTACTGTTGCCATGCAAATTATCCTTTCAACAGTGTAAGTATTAATAGAGACGTTGGAAAGTTTGTCTGTTGGTTAATGAGTGTCAGCAATTTTAGTACAAACTATGGCCAAAAAAACAATGTGAAACTTTGGTAAAGTGATTTAATTTCTCTGGATCATATGCAAGCTGACAGTAAAATAATGGAAAATAATATTAGCCACATGTTTTCAGAATGTGACTGGAAAGATGAGGATTTCAAGATATTTTAAAATCTTTGGGAAAAATGATGCAATAAAATCATGTATTTCTATTGTAATAAAATGAAAATTAAAGGCATAGATTATAATCTCATTCAAAAGAGATATTTTTAAGTTTGCTGTTATCTAACAAGAGTTGATATAGTTAAGCTATATCAAGAAATAATGTGGCAAGAATGCAAAGGATTAGGCTAGGAGTTTAATCTAAGAATTAATTAAATCCTATATCCAGTATAGACTCAGTATAACATGGAGTAAAACATTTCATTTTGGATCTGTTTCAGCAGTGCCTCCTGTAGCTCTACAACTTATGACTTCAAAACTGAATGCTAAAGGATTTTTTAAAAAGGATTTTTAGAGGTTTTTAAAAAAAATTTTAACACTTTTTACTGATTTATAATTATTTTACAATGTTGTGTCAAATTCCAGTGTAGAGTACAATTTTTCAGTCATACATGAACATATATATATATTCATTTACATTTTTTTCTCTGTGAGCTACCATAAGATCTTGTGTATATTTCCCTGTGCTGTACACTATAATCTTGTTTATCTATTCTACAATTTTGAAATCCCATCTATCCCTTCCCACCCTTTGCCCCCTTGGCAACCACAAGTTTGTATTCTATGTCTATGAGTCTATTTCTGTTTTGTATTTATGCTTTTTTTTTGTTTTTTTTTTAGATTCCACATATGAGCGATCTCATATGGTACTGTTCTTTCTCTTTCTGGCTTACTTCACTTAGAATGACATTCTCCAGGAGCATCCATGTTGCTGCAAATGGCGTTTATATTGTCGGGTTTTATGGCTGAGTAGTATTCCATTGTATAAATATACCACTTCTTCTTTATCCAGTCATTTGTTAATGGACATTTAGGCTGTCCCATGTCTTGGCTATTGTAAATAGTGCTGCTATGAACACTGGGGTGAAGGTGTCATCCTGAAGTAGGGTTCCTTCTGGATATATGCCCAGGAGTGGGATTCCTGGGTCATATGGTAAGTCTATTCCTAGTCTTATGAAGAATCTCCATACTGCTTTCCATAGTGGCTGCACCAAACTGCATTCCCCTCAGCAGTGTAGGAGGGTTCCCCTTTCTTCACAGCCTCTCCAGCATTTGTCATTTGTGGATTTTTGAATGATGGCCATTCTGACTGGTGTAAGGTGATACCTCATTGTAGTTTTGATTTGCATTTCTCTGATAATTAGTGATATTGAGCATTTTTTCATTTGCCTATTGATCATTTGTATGTCTTCTTTGGAGAATTGCTTTTTTAGGTCTTCTGCCCATTTTTAGATTGGGTTGTTTGGTTATTCTTATTAAGTCATATGAGCTGCTTATATATTCTGGAGATCAAGCCTTTGTTGGTTTCATTTGCAAAAATGTTCACCTGTTCCATAGGTTGTCTTTTTGTTTTACTTATGGTTTCCTTTGCTGTGCAGAAGCTTGTAAGTTTCATTAGGTCCCATTTGTTTATTCTTGCTTTTATTTCTATTGCTTGAGTAGACTGTTCTAGGAGAACATTTTTGAGATGTATGTCACATAATTTTTGCCTATATTTTCTTCTAGGAGGTTTATTGTATCTTGTCTTATGTTTAAGTCTTTGATCCATTTTGAGTTGATTTTTGTGTGTGGTGTAAGGGAGTGTTCTAGCTTCGTTGCTTTACATGCTGCTATCCAGTTTTCCCAACACCATTTGCTGAAAAGACTGTCTTTATTCCATTGTATACTCTTGCCTCCTTTGTCGAAGATTAGTTGACCAAAAGTTTGTGGGTTCATTTCTGGGCTCTCTATTCTGTTCCATTGGTCTGTATGCCTATTTTTGTACTAATGCCATGCTGTCTTGATGACTGTAGCTCTATAGTATTGTCTGAAGTCTGGGATTGTTATTCCTCCAGCCTCTTTCTTTCTCTTCAGTAATGCTTTGGTAATTCTAGGTCTTTGATGGTTCCATATAAATTTTACTATGATTTGTTCTAGTTCTGTGAAATACGTCCTGGGTAATTTCATAGGGATTGCATTAAATCTGTAGATTGCCTTGGGCAGCGTGACCATTTTAACAATATTGATTCTTCCAATCCAGGAGCATAGGATATCTTTCCATTTTTTAAAGTCGTCTTTAATTTCCTTCATCAGTGGTTTATAGTTTTCTGTGTATAATTCTTTCATCTCCTTGGTTAGATTTATTCCTAGGTATTTTATTACTTTGGGTGTTATTTTAAAGGGGATTGTTTCTTTACTTTCTTTTTCTGTTGATTCATCGTTAGTGTAAAGAAATGCAACTGATTTTTGAACGTTAATCTTGTAACCTGCTACCTTGCTGAATTCTTCGATCAGCTCTAGTAGTTTTTGTGTGGACCTTTTAGGGTTTCCTATATATAGTAACATGTCGTCAGCATATAGTGACTCTTTTGACTCTTCTTTTCCAATTTGGATCCCTTTTATTTCTTTCTCTTGCCTGACCGCTGTGGCTAGGACTTCCAGGACTATGTTGAATAGGAGTGGTGATAGTGGGCATCCTTGTCTTGTCCCAGATTTTAGTGGGAAGCTTTTGAGTTTTTCACCATTGAGTACTATGCTGGCTGTAGGTTTGTCATATATAGCTTTTATTATTTTGAGATACGTTCCCTCTATACCCACTTTGGTGAGAGTTTTTATCATAAATGGGTGTTGAATTTTATCAAATGCTTTTTCTGCATCTATTGAGATGATCATGTGGTTTTTGTCCTTTCTCTTGTTGATGTGATGTGTTACATTGATTGATTTACGTATGTAGACTTTTTAAGGCATAAAAAAATCAGGCTAGAAAATTGGATTACTACTAGAATGTGAAGGTTTTGGATAAAGCTACTAGGCTGTGATAAACAATTTTGGTTGTTTATGTCATTCATTAGGAACCTGCTATCTTGGGAAACTCATCCCCTTTCTGTGGGGTTACATGTGTCTGCCCAGCAATTGCTTTGTTAAACGACACAAATGACTCTATGCTCTGATCAAGAAGAACTGGATTTAGAATATCTACCTGGATTGAGTCAACAGATTTTCTTCTTGTGGATTTACTGGGCCTGAGAAACCTCTTTTGTGCAGATGAAGCTATAACATGTAAACCAGGGGAAATCCTGGACCATTGTATGCTACTACGTTGTCTAGACAGCAGAGCAGAGAGACGAACAGAAAGAGAGACAGCAGTGAGAGAGTAAGCGAGAGAGAAAGAGAAGGAGGAAGAGAAGAGGAAGAAGGGAGTAGGAGACAGTGAAGAATGTGGTAAACAAACAGGACATAAGAGGAAGAGGCAAGAGAAAAGGTATTGCGTGGTATCTCTTAGCTCTACAGTTTCTTTCTTTTTTTTTTTTTTTACATTTTTTTATTGAGTTATGGTCATTTTACAATTTTGTGTCAAATTCCAGTGCAGAGCACAATTTTTCAGTTATACATGAACATACATATATTCATTGTCACATTTATTTTTTGCTGTGAGCTACCACAAGATCTTGTATATATTAGCTTTACATTTTCACTTCCTGTTCCCAAGGACTGGCAGCATCCTTTTCTTTGTATTCAATGTTATATCCTTATGCCCTTAATAATAAATTCACTGCTTTTTTTGGCTTGATTTTTGTTTGTTGATTTGTTTGCTGTTGATGTTATTGTTATTGTTTTGATAAATTATATGGAAGAAAAGCAGGCAATGACAGACTATGACTAGGGAGTAAGGTGACTCATTTGAGAAATATTTTAAGGTAGAACTGACAAAATTAAACCTACTGAGGATATGTAAATGTTTCTAAATATTTGAGTAGAAAGAGACTACAAAGAAGTATGCAGCTTATCTCTCTGGCTAGTGCTACAACCTAGGTAACAAATATGAATTTTTTAACCTGAGTTTTGAAGTTTCCCAGTGTTAGAAATGAAAAAAAAAAAAACAGCCTTAATGGATACATTTAAAACTTAAGAAAAATTATATTGTTACAAATAAATTATATTATTTTATTATTATATATTTTTATATTATTATAAAATGATAGTCTTTACACTTGGGAAGGAACTTTGAGACTGTATATTTTGAAATGTTCACCTTAATTTTTAAGAATCCAGATTAATGTATGTCTTCTTTGTATCTTATTATATAGTTCTATGATTGAATTTCTTTTGAGAACTGAAGAAATTAATATGGTAAAAATTTCAAGTAGCATCACATTATTATGATAATAGAAAAAATATAAATATTAATATTTGAATTTTGTTATTTATTTCTGTATATATAATGATTGGTCTGGGGAAATACTGCAAGTATAAATTTTACTTTCTCTTTGAAAATGAGGAATGGTAGACAAGTACATAATGTTTCAAAAATCTGAATATCATTTTATTTTATAATTAAAATTGCATTTAGGACAAATACACATAATCTTCTTTGAAGTTATTCAATAACATGATTTTCTTTCTGAACTTTAATTTTTTCAAGCATGTCTAATGGATTTGATTTCAGAAAGCCACTGGGGCATTTCTGTGTGGTGACATTGTTTCCATTTCCATTTATTCCACAACTATTATGTGTCTATTATTTGTCAATAGTACCATATCATCTACCAAATATATACCAAATATATATAAATAGACATTTCACCTTGTTATATTTTTACTTTGTCTATCATTAAAACATTGCCAATAAATTAATACAAGCACTACTAATCTCAATGAACATTATCAAACACTTACAATGTTCTAGGTCCTCTATTAGAAGACTTTACATGTACTTTCACATTTGATGCTTGCAAGAACTCCCTGAGATAGTACTTGCCTCAGTTTTTTAAGAGAAGTAGAGACTAAGAGCTTTCAATAATTTGCTCAGGGTTGCACAGGTAGCAAATGACCAAAGTATCACCAAAATGCATGATTCTATTGTTACTGTAAGATCCTTCAGAGCAAATTAAATGTGAATATATAATACATTTCTCAATTTTTATATGAGAAATATCAGAAATTAACCTTATAGATCACAAAAGATATAGTATCCTGAAAAATCTACATTTTTCTAGGAAGCAAGTTTTCAAAAGCAAGGTCTGGAGTTGCCTGTCTGCCCATTAGACTGCTTTTCTATCTGTTTTTTTTTTTTTTTCCTGATCTGTACTGGTTTTGTGAGGGAGAAGTAAGCATAATTTAGTTAATACCAATAGCATGTTTGCCACAAATTTCACATGAAATTTTTATCCATTGACCTATAAAGAGTAATTATTAACTTGAAGTAGCAAGTTCTCTCAGTTCAAGTAATTGAAATGCATTCAATGAGATGATTAATAAATGCTTAATACATGTTATGCATTATCCTAAGGACTTTATAAATATCAGTTTATATAATCTTTACAACAGTCCTGTGAGATAGGTACCATCTTCTGTCTTATTTTTCCAATGAGGAAACTGAGTCACAGTCAGAGTAGGGAACTAACTTGCCCACAACCACCCAGAACTGAGCAGTGATATTTTCACAATGGCTATCTGATTCCAGAGTCTTTGATCTTAACTGTTATTCTACAATTAATCTCAAATGAAAGAATAACATCCCTCAATGACTACTTAGCCCAACCCCATTGCCTACAAGCTTTCTCAGGCACTATACAATATTCATTAACCCCTTGGTTTTCTTTGTCTGCCATTTTCCGCAGTTTACTGGATCCTTCCTCATGGCACTTAGATATGTTCAAGTTTCCCAAGTCTTAAAAATATATAGTTGCCTCCATCTCACTCATAACTAAGCAACTGCCACATTCTTTTCATTCTATTTAAAGCCAATTTCTTAAGAGAATTGTCTATACTAATTAACCTTACTCACTTAGAATTATTTATATACCACACACATTCCAATCTGTATGTGTTCAATCCAAAATGTAGCTACAACTCCTCTAGAAGATTTTGCTTCCAAGTTCATTAGTGCCCTTTTGTCACTGAACATGATGAGATTTTACAAAGTCCTTTCTATCTTAACATCTTAGTAGTTTTTAACACAGTAAAGCCTTTTGTTCTCTTGGCTTAAGTGGTTTACTTGTCTACTTCTTAACAACTACTTTTCTGTCACCTTTGCTGGCTTATCACTCTAAAATGAGCTTGTAAATTGTAAAGTTATGTGCATTTTTGGCATTACATTTGTGATGTTTAATTGCTATTTAGTTTTTTTAAATGGCACTTGTTTGGCAGTAAAGCAAACTGGACTTTGTGAGTGCAGAAATGCATGGGAATAGCAACGTGGCATGAATTTGATAGAGCAGCGAAGGTAAGTCAATGGGACAATCTCTGCATCTCCACATTTACTTGCAAAGCAGCAATGAATTTTTTATGGTACCTGAAAAAGAGATACCTATAGTAGATGAAGATGGGTTATATTTTGTTACTGAATTCTATGCACAAAGATTGCTTTTCACATGCTAAACTAGAAATTACTGGCACCAAAATTGCAGAATGGGGTTCAGTGGCTTAAAAGAAAATTTTAGAAGCAAAAATGGAGTTCATTTGTAAGAAATCCTATAGCGTTAACATTTCTGATAACACAGAGAATGATTGTGTGTGTGTGTGTGTGGTGACATTAATACTACTAAGGACTAAGGGGAGCTTGATTGTGAATAGAAAACATTTTTAAGAAAACATTATTCAGTTGATTTCACTTTTATGCACTTTCCTACATGACCAAGAGTAATATATGATGAAATATGGCCAAAAAACTTAAAAATATGAAATATAAAAATCTAACAGATTAAAAGTATTGCACCATATTTTAATTATCAGTTGTTGTTGTCTGCTTTCTTAGTAAAAATAGCACATCTTATAACTGATGGCATTTCAGATTTGATAAAATACAGTATCATACTACACATACAATATCATACTATATACACATACTATATATAATATGTGTAATTACTTGAGCACTCTTCATCTTTTCCTCTAGATTATAGACTCCATGAGGAGGACGTAGACTCTTGTTTATCATTCTATTCCAGAGTCTGCAACAATGTTTGACACATAAAATGAATGAACTTTCTATCATTCACAAACATAAACAAAGATGAGTTTCACTTATTTAATTATTTTAATGCTTAACTCTAAATTTCTTCAGGATTAAAAAACTCTTCTTCACCATGGAAGTGATTCCACCTTCTATAGCCAGTTGGTGTCTTGAGGTTCCAATTAATCAGAGGCCCACGTCTTGGGCATGGTATGGAGCTTTTGCTATTGTTATCTATGGACATTTCAAGTCTTACGCATAGTGACGTCAAAGGAGACTTCTAAATTTAAGAATTGGATTTAAATCACATCATCAGCCAATTCTTCTGATACTATTTATTCTCACAATCTTTCAAGCACATCTAAGTTTGCATATAACTGTTTTCATTACTCAGTTGGGTTTTACATTATTTCTGGCTTTACTGGGATATTTAAAATGTCTTCCCACCTACCTCTAGAGAACCATTAATGCCATTTTATTAGACTCTTTATATCCCTATTAATTCTGTTCTACCTCTTTGATCTCTTTGGCAGAACTCGGTCCTCTATTCATATGTATATATATTTTCTTTTCATTGTGCCATTTTCACAAGTATTATATACATAAAAATGGCATCTGATTGGATCTTGGATAGCTTTTATTAGATGGTTTTGTCTGGCTTTATAATTATAACCTTGAAATCTTGCTAATGATATAACACAAGCATAAACTTGTTAAGGTTAAAATCAGAAGTTGTGACCATCACATGCATAAGAATCAGTTAACCCTCAAATATCACAGAACTATTATATAGAAACCAGCAATGTTACCCTAGATCTACCTTTACGTTATCTCCCTAAGTTTCACCAGCCTGTGAGCCGATAAGGAATTCCACTGGCAACTTACCTCTGGTACAGATGGAAGAATGTTTGTGCTCAACAAAGACCCCTGCTTGCTATTTCAGAAAGTATCTCACGTTTTCTTGCAAACAAGTCTGCTCCCACCACCTGCCACCACCACTGCTGCTCTCTCCCTCTGAGCATTGGCACCAACCTACTCAACTTTACATTCTCCAAGTGGGCCTCTATGAAATGTACTGCTGCTTTACTGGGGACTGCAATCTCTTGCCATGAAGCTTTGCCAGTCTGCTAAATGACTTTGCTCATGTATAAAGTCTTGGTGCCAAATGAACAAGGTGGTTTGGAGGGAACTGGGAGAGAACAATGTGAGATCCTCTGAGCTACACTGTGTCAGAATGGAGAGAAAACCCTGCTATAAATCTTTTACTCAAATATCTTTGTCCTTTTAACTCATTATCCCTGTCTTCATAGAACTCTTAGCACCGGAATGGAGGACAGAGCAGAGGGTTAATATTCTAGATCACCAACCCCTTAATGACAAAGTTGGCTGTGTGTAAGTGAGTCTATCTCCCTGTGTCTGGCTCCTTTTTTGCTAAGGATTCCCAGGAGATTCCTCAGCCACTTCTCTAGACCTGCCCCCAACTGTTCCTATAATAGCTCTACTGCTTAGGCTTAAGCTTGACTCTTGTTCAGAACTTAAAATTATAACATGGAAAAAGCACAATGCTGGCTGATTGGGTCATACAAAAGAGTTTATCTCTTTTTTGTGACTTAATTCTAATTGGACCAAATTCTCTTAAAATCAATTCTGAAGGAATTTTTAAATGTCATCTTTGTACAGTATTTATACCTTCCTTTTTACTAGGAAACGTGGTTTTCCTTTGACTTGGATGTTGATATTAGGCTAGAAATCCCTTTAGTTAAAAGTGCTTTTTGTAGTTTATAGTGTTACTTCTTAGTGATTAAGACTGACACAGGGACTGACACAGACTCCTGTTTTGGGCGCAGGCTTGTCTGAAAGTGCTTTCAAGTTCTAATGACAGTCTGGTGCAGATTCTTAATATGGCCTTAGACCATTCAGTCTCCCTTTCTGTACTGAACTCTACCTATAAAACTCAGTTCAGAAGCAATACAGAAGAATGGATGTACACAATGCTATAATCTCCTTGTTCTATAAAATGGTAAGATTTTAGAGTTAAAACAATCAAGGCCAAGCTTGATCAGGAAAAAAAATGTCCCTTACCTATTTTGCCTGCAACAGCTTTGGCACTTATGTGCTAAGCAAATTCATGTAGCTAGGCAGTCAGACAGCTAGACCCAGAGGGGAAATAAGTCTTCATTTCTATATGGAAGAGATTCTTTATCATCATTTCCAGATAAATCATTCTCAGTAAGTGGACAAATTGTCTCTTCAGAACAATGTATTATTATTTTTTTTCTACTATTGCTTGACATAAAACAATGTTAAGGGTGTTATCTCTTCTGTGAGAAGTAGTACCTGAATGAAGTTAACAACTATTGTCAATTAACTCTATGTGCCTAAATACAGTACAAAGCAGCTTTGGTACATAAGAATGTTTAATACAAAATTTTCCAAGTTTGGCCCAGAAAAAACAATACTGAAGGACAGGAACAAAGTTGGAATACTGATACCACCTGAATTCAAGACTCACTATAAAGCTACAGTAATCAAAACGGTGTGCTATTATTGGTGAAAGAATAGACAAGTAAACCACAGGAACGAATAGAAAGCTCAAAAATAGACCCAGATAAACATAGTCAAATGATCTTTGACAAAGGAGCAAAGGTACTACAATGAAGCAAAGAGTCTTTTCAACAAATGGTGCTGGAACAACTGGGCATCCACAAGAAAAAAAAAAATCTAGACACAGAACTTCCACCCTTCACCAAAATTACTCCAAATGGATCATGGACCTAAATGTAAAATGCAAAATTATAAAATTCCTAGAAGATACCATAGGAGAAAACCTAGATAGGACTTAGGAATGGCAATGACTTTTTAGATAAGACACCAAAGTCCCAATCCGTAACAAAAATACCAAACTGAACTTCCTCAAAATTAAAAATTTCGGGTCTGTGAAAGACAATGCTAAGAGAGTGAGAAGAAAAGCCATAGGCTGGGAACAAATATTTGCAAAAGACACGTCTAATAAAGGACTGTTATTCAAAATATACCAAAAACTGTTAAAACTCAATAGTAATTAAACAAACAATCTGATTTAAAAATGGGCCAAAAATCTTAATAGATACCTTTCCAAAGAAGATATACACATGGCAAGTAAGAATATAAAAAGACATATCATAGGTCATCAAGGAAATAAATATTAAAACAACAATGGGATACTACCACATACCTATTGGAATGGCCAAAATCCAGAACACTGACATCATGGGAAGATGTGAAGCAACAGGAACTCTCATACATTGCTGGTGGGAATGGAAAAAATGGTACAGCCACTTTGGAAAACATTTTGGTGGCCTCTTTAACAATTAAACATACTCATACCATATGATCCAGCAGTAATAGCACTCTTTGCTGTTTACTCAAAGGAGTTAAAAACATGTCCACACAAAAAACTGGACACAAATGTTTATAGCAGCTTTATTCACAATTACCAAAACCTGGAAACCACAAAGATGTCCTTTAGTGGGTAAATGGATAAATAAACTTTGGTACATTTAGACAATGCAATATTTTTCAATGCTACAAAGAAATGAGCTATCAAGCCCTGAAAATATACATGGAGGAAACTTACATGAGTATGACTAAGTGAAAGAAGCCAATCAGAGAAGACTGCATACTGTATGATTCTAACTATATAATATTCTAGAAAAAGTAAAACTATGGAGATAGTAAATAGATCAGTGGTTGCCAGAGGTTGGGGGCAGGGGAGAATAGGTGAAGCACAGAGGATTTTTGAGACAATGAAAATAGTCTGTATGATCCTACAATGATGGATACATGTCATTACACATTTATCCAAACCCATAGAATGTGCGACACCAATAGTGTACCCTAATGGGAAGTATGGATTTGGGGTGATTATGATGTATCAATGTAAGTTCATCAGTTGTAACAAATTTACCACTCTGGTGGGAGATATTGATAATGGAGAAAGCCATGTATGTGTTGGTGCAGGGGCTAGATGGGGAATCTCTGTACCTTCTTCTCAATTTTGCTGTGACCTAAAACTTTTCCAAAAAATAAAGTCTTTTAAAAAGTTTAAAAAAATCCAGATTTTAAAAATAGATCTCCAGAAGTTCTTAAACTACATATAATAAATAATAATATCTCATCCTTCTTTTAAGTGGTTTATCATTTAGGAGAGAGAAGAGATATATAACACAAGTAGAAAACAATATAAAATCATATAATATGTAGTCATACATATAAATTTATGTTTACACATACATATATAAGATTCAAAGCTAAAAAACCAAAATATTACTTCTGCCAGATAATTCAGAAGGGGTGATTTTTAAATGAATTTTAAAACCTGGGATGACTGATCAGATTTTAAGAGGTGGTAGGATCAGCTTTCAAATACTGAAAATGGTTTTTGGTAAAGACAGGTAAAAGTGAAAATTATGTCTGGAGGATAGTTAAAGAATTTGAATAGAGTGGAGTGGCTCATGGAAAGGCTGGCTGTCTCAAAGCCTTGAAGAGGGCTGTTTCCTTGGGGAATTGACTTGGGTTCCTAATACGGATCTTAATATTGCAGATCCTGATACCTTGATGCATGTGAGAATCAAAATGTCTTTCCAGGTAGATTTACACTATCAGAGACTGATAAAAGACAGACTGATAACTGAATAATGAAAAATGAGAAATAAAAAAATCACATGAATGATAAAGTCACGTTAAGATGACCAGTATATTTGCTCCTTATAAGCCAACCCTATATCATAGTTCAAATTATGGTAAGAGAACAACTTAATTAGCATGGGGCCATTGGGGTAAGTAGGCACATTCATAACTGTTATTGGCAGCAACCAAAGGGAGTGATGGTCTTACCAGTGGACTCTAATACTGAAGTCTTTGGACAAAATTTCAGTCCCTTGGACAGTGGTTGACAGAGAATATGACAGATTACGGCATTTACTCCCTTGATTTTTTTTCCTATCTTTTATTCTGAAAGACATGTTCTTTATTTAGTTATGTTTATTAATTCTGTCAAAATGTGTATAGCCCTTGATCCCCTCTACTCCTTCTCACTGAGTTTGCCATTATCCATTTTACACTGCTTTTATAGCTTGCCTTTTGGGACAAAATTATTTCCTTTTCTCTCCCCCGACCCCCACCTACCTCAGGTGTTAGGAGTCACTTTGTACATTTAAGTATTTAACATACATCTTTTTAACTCAGGTAAACTTATTAATGCTCTATTTTGTAGGTACTAGAATTCCTTCAATCAATTTAACTTCATATTTTCTAATTTTTTTTGTTACTTCCTAATAGCTGCTAAGATTCTTTGTTCTAGAATAAATGCTTTAAAATATGACAAAAGAGAATCATGCAAGTATAGATAAAATGTTTATCTATTTAAACCTGTATAAAGTATTAACTCTACTTGCATTTTTAACATGCTTTACATACGCAAGATTTTCTTGAGAGGCTGGTCTAACAGAGTGGCGGAAACTGACTTAGGGAAGACATGATGGACTTAATTCTAAAATCCTCAAGGAAGCTGGACATTTTTACTCTTTTCATTTGGCAAAATAGTAAAATGACTAATTTTTATATTTGGACTTTCCTTGTTTTCTTTTTTAATAGCTTCTTCTTTCCTCCTGGTGCTTTTTTAAATTTCAAGGGTCTTTAGTGGTTTATTTACCAGAGAATTTCTCTCCCCAGATATTTCTAGTCCTCCCAAATAAATAGCTATATAGCCCATACTTAATCCATCATTTCATAATAGTAACTACCCGATGCTGAGTGTCTACTATGTGCCAGGTGTTACATGACAGCTTTTAGCCAAGTTGCTAGGTTAGTATTGTGAACAAACATGCCAAACATGATCGATCCATGGTCAGTTATCGCCCTGCCTTGTCTCCCTCATAGTCTCATGGCTTACTCTCTAATTTCATTTGGGTTGGAAGTCCTCTGACCACGCTATTTAAACTAATTTCTTTCCTCACTTTCCGACACTCTCCATATCCTTGTCCAGTTATATTTTCTGCATTATAACACTTATCACTGTCTAACATTATATATATGCATATGATATATAAAATATAATAAGCATTATATATATGTATATATACACATATATGTGTATATTTATAAAATATTTTTGTCTATCCACTCTTGCTTTCCAATAATAAAAGCTCTACCATGGCAGGCATTTAAACTGTTCTGGTCTCCACTGTATCTACAGGATCAGGCCAGGACTTAGCATTTAATAAATTTCAATAAGTATTTGCTGAGTGACCAAATGAATGACTAAATCCTACCTATAGCACTAAGAAGTTAGTTAGCCCAGGTTACAGAAAAATTACTGTTGTTTATTAATGTGTTTTTCCTATGAAAAATAAATGGATTTAAATTGGGCTTTCTGTATATAAAAAGGTGTTACTTTACAATGCTGGATCTGAAAGTCCATAAATTTTATCACATAACAATAATACAAACAACACCACCACCACCAATCACTGGGAGAAAAATAACAAAGATACTTGAGTGATTTCTTTGGACCAGGAATTAGAAGACATGATCTCTCTCTATCTCTATCCGTCTCTTTTGTCCTCTATCAATATTTCTTTCAATTGAATGTACCCAACATTCCTGTGAGTACCATTATATAGACAAGAAAACTGAGGGCAAAGGTGAAATTTCCCAAGGTCTGTGAGTGGTAACAGTGATTGAATGATGACAACCTGACCCAAGAGTCAGAGCTATGACAGTAATCCAAGGCAATTACTTATTTTGTCTGTACTTGAAGTGGTTCCTAGTTTTATGCAAATTTGTACTGTTTATATCTTAAGGGAGGAGAACTCTTTAATTTTCTAGTTACATGAAGCAATGAGAGAAAGAGAGTGAGAGGGAATGAATTTGATAGATTTTTCTCTACGTTAAAAAAATACTCTACTTATTATAGTCCAAATAGTATAATGTTTAATTATTTTCTTTAAAGAAGATATATCATTGTTTTTGACCTGTGGAGCCCAACCAATAGCTGTTTTGTATTAAAATCAAGTTTAATAATTTTGTGATTTAACTCCCTTTGATTGGGCCTAAAATGAACCCTGCTTATTTCAAAATTCCAGATTTCCAATATGATACAATTTTTGTCAAAACTTCTGTGAAATTTGTGTTATAATTTCTCTAAAATTATTCTGATGAAAAAATGCCTTTGATTTTATTTTTCTATATTTATGTCAGAGGATCCAGTTAGTCTTTAGATGGATAGATTTCCTGTAAAGCACTTCAGCATAGATCTTATTACTCTGTTGCAAACCTGACTGTATACTGATGCATTTTCTATAGGCAGGCATAAAATATTTTAATGATATATCTCCCTTATTTTATGGCAGATGTTCTATGAAGACTCAAACTGTAGAGATGGCATCCTTTATTTGGAGCCTGGTTAGCAACAGTGTAATTTCCTCCTAATAGCCTGTATTATTCTACTATAGGGCAAATGTAACAGACGGTTCATTTTTGGATATTGTTTTGCACATAGATTAACATTTAAAACTGTTTTTATAATTAATGTACTTAGAATTAACCTGCTCCTTTAGGAAGTTTATTTTTCCCTTAATAAAAGCTTATCATTTTGTTATTAGAAAGAAGCAGATAATGGCTTTCTTGGGAAACAAATATTTGCATGAGGGCTTGGAAGAACAAGATCACTGTATCTAAAAAATAACTTTGACGCTTTTCTGTAAGTATATTTTTCCTATTTTCTCTCCTTGTGTGAGAGAAAAACCAGATTAAAAATATTGTAGAATTTGGACTTTTAAAAACTTATTTATTTGAATATTATTTAGTTGATACAATTTGCAACATAAATCATGGGTTCTTGTGACTTTAGTTTCATGGTATTAATTTCTTTTGTATTCAGACTGAAAGATGTTTGGTTGCTAACTGATCAATTTAATTGAGAAAAAATACATTTTTGGTATCTAAATGTGGAAGACAGACAGAAAAATATAATTGGAGAAGACTGTTCTTTTTATAAGAAGGCATTAATGGGACTCCAGCACAACCAAGCATAAAGTGGCCCCCACAAAACGGTGATACAACACAAGGCCTGTGTACTCCCATGAAATTAATAACTGCTGTGGATGAGCTCATTAGTAAAAATTACAAAACAATAGAAGAAAAAAAATCACCATGTCATAAAGAGTTTATAGATACAATAAAACAGAGAAGAGACATTACAAAAAGCCTATTAAAATTAAAAAAATCAATTAAACAAAAATAAGATAGTCTCAGGGAAAAAACAAGTAGATTTGAAAGAAAAACATATCAAACTGAAATTCTAGAAATGAACAACATAGCTATTAAAAATTAGACAGATGAAAGAGTGAACTAGCTTTAAAAAAAACTTATTATTCAAAAAGATTTTTCTCAGGCAAATTACCAGAATATAACATAAGAAGATAAGAGATCTATTAAGAAAAGCTCCAACTTGCACATTATAGGAGTTCCAAAAAGGAAAAATAATGGGAAAGAGGCACATTTGAAAAAAAAAAAAAGTGGCTGAAATCATTTTAGAACAGAGAAAGACATAAATTGACTGAAAAATCCCCTCTTATCCTAATCAGGGGAAGTGATACCAAACACATGGCTGAATACACAGTAGTACATCTTCAGCATGCCCAAGCTAAATGTAATTTTTTCAGTTATATGGAGGAAACAGAATCCCTGAAACGGAAAGTTTCTGACTGGCTGCAGGCTTATCATGAGCGACAGGGGCCAGAAGTGTCTGAAGATAAGAGTCAACCCAGAATTCTTTAATGAATTAAGCTTTTATTGGAAGAAGGGTGAATTTTCAGATTTACAAAGACTAATAGAATTTATTACTCTTACATCTTCTCTGAATAAACCACTAGAGGATATCTGTCAAAAAGAAGAGAATCAAAGACAAAAAGAAGGACTGGTGTGCAAAAAACAAGAGTTAAAAAAAAAAAAGTAAAATATTTAGTAAATCTAACTTTCACTATATTTTTAGTAATGGTATTATTATTCAAATATTTTAGAACAAAAATTAGTAGATCTAAATTAATAATCAATAATGTCTGGGGAATATAGGAATGTCTGCAATATTCTTATTGTTCAGGGGAAGAGTAGAAAGGTTAGTTAATTTGGAATATTATACAGTTAAGTATGCATGCTAAAATTTTTATATTCAATAAAGTAATTAGAATAAAAGGCATGCAACTTTTTGAAACCAATGAAGGACACACACAAACATACACACCCCTACACACAGAAAAGAAAACAGAAATAAATAGAAGTTAAGAATTCTGTAAATAAATGCAAAAGAAAATTTTGCTAAGTAGAAGCTACAAAGTAAAATTGAAGTGTATCTTTAATAGAAATTTATTTAAATGGATTAATATACCTCCTTATATTAGAATCCACATTGACAAAAGAATGTGATATATGCCACATGTGATTTATATGCAGCATGCCAAGGACTAAGGAAGTCAATATGGCATAACTTCTTCTAGGAGATGGGAGTTTACCTTAGCTTTGAAAGAAAGGGCAGAATTTATTTGTCATATTTGGGATGTGTATGTGAAATGGACATCCTAGCCAGTATAAAAAAGTGTAGCAAAATCCTAGAGGGGAAAAGAGCAAAACTTATTTGCTTCATTGTAGGAGAGGTAATAAGCACATTAGTGTATTTGAAGCAAAACTGGATATGATGGAGAGATAAACAGGATTCTCTTACTGGAAGAATCTGCTCTTTCGAAGACTAGAATTGGTTGTGGCAACAAGCTGGAACCTGTAATAAAGTCGACGTAAGTTTGTGCACCGAATACATGTAGAACGTTGTATAAGTTACTGAAATAATTTAACCTACAGCCCATTCATATAGAAAATGAAGAAAATAATATAGATTTAATGTATGTATTTTGGTAATAATTTAGATAATTTTTGTTAAGCATTTTGTTTATTATCTGGTAAATGTTAAAATCATAGAAAATGCTAACACATTTTTATAATGTACTTTCTTCTGTGATGTAGTGGTTGAAACTCTCCATGTTTTTTTCTTTGGAAAGGAGTGGAATGATGTTTTCTCATGGTAGATAGAAAGGCTGGTTGAGAATGTGATCAACAGATCTGTGTGTTTGGTATGAACCCTAGACACTTCACAATAGATTGAACCACTATTCTGAGTGCACCGTAAGGAAACCTAGTTCACTTCTGTCTGCTGTTCACTATAATGCTATCTTATAGTAAGTGACTAATGAATAGTTTTTACTATAAACAAACATATATAAGGGTCGAAAGAGAGGATAGCCTCTAAGATGCAACAGTTGCCCTCAAAATGTTTAATACTAAACTACAGCATTATGATAGTGAATACATCATATTAAATGAATGTTACTACAAAGAGTTCACCAGTGGTAAGCACATAAACACATTCATGTATTGAAAAACCATAAATCCTTTCTAAGACTGTTATATAAAATGGAAAAACCTGTATCATGTTAATTTGTAACTATTCAGACTCCCAGAACCTCTAATTTTGGAAGCAGAGAAAGTAAAGAAAGATGGGCTATTACAGTAGTGGTCTTCAAACTGACACAAACCTCTGGTTTTCCAGGAAGTACATGGGCATAAATAATTTAAAGAGAATAATTGTCCAGATCCTCAATTGTTACATGTACCCTTTCCTAATATTAACTTATTTCTGGTCCTCATTTTCCTTTTCAAACTCTTCTTTTACAATAAACAATCAACTTTTTTGTGATAAAAAGAAATACCTTTCATCCGTCAATGAGGAATTGCCATAGAGGAGAAAAAGAGAAAAATTTCTGAAGACACAAACATAGAGATGACTGGGAAAAGTCTCAGCCACTGAAGAGAGCCCTGTGGTCATAAAGTACATGTAAGATATATTAAAGCGAGTATATTATAACAATATACTCCATGGTTTCAAATCTATGCATTATGTATACATACATATATTTATGCATCTATTTATCTTTATCATCTATTGTCTATCTTAATACTCCAAAATTAGAGAGTGTAATAAATAAGTAATATATATACTGGAATTGAATAGGGAAGAGAGATTTTTCTGACAGAAATTAAGTCTGACTTGCTGATCATTTTAATAACGAAAGCTTGCTTTCTCATTAAGTCAAATTGTGCATGTTTTCATGTGTTGGAAGACCTGGACTTGCAGCTCAAAATACTTTCATGAAAATACATGTAAAGTACATTCACAATAACAATATATATTAAGGCACAAATACATATTTGGAAAATATTAAATTTAGACATTTCAAGTATAGAATACATTTCATCAGGAAAACAGAAAACACTCCATATATTTTAAGCAGGAATGAAATTAAATAGCAAATTAAGTACTTAGAAAACCATAGAAAGGGATGATGAAATGCTCAGGAAAATCTCCATTAGCTTTCAGATTCACTCACAGCTTTCGGAGAATCAAAAAATTGCAAGAATCTGAGAAAAACTACACCAATGACTACAGCTGCCTAGAGAATTAAGGCTGTTGATTTGCCAGGAAATGTCTTGAGCTGATCACAAAGCCTGCGGCTACACAGCCTCAACCTCTGCCAGGGAAACAATAATACAACTCTGCCCTTCTTATGCTTTCTAACACTCTTTCAAATGAATCTCATTGATAGAATGTACCTCAGGATTCTGCTGCCAAGCACTTTTTAGAAAAGTGTAGTTTAAGGTTTCTAGCATCTTTGACAGAACAAAAAGGATAAAAGGGTGTTTACCTGCCAACAGGCAGTGTGGCACAAGTGTCAAATTAAAAAATGTATTTCTTTTCCAAAAACACTTTAAGGATTAAGCAAACAAGAATTTTGAAGGCTAGGGTTCTAGGGTGCCTTAATCAGCTCTGGCTATCATAATAAAGTCCCATAGACTGGGCGGCTTAAACAGTTCTGGAGGCTGGGAAGTTCAAGGTTAAGGTGCGAATTTGGTTTCTGATTAGAACTTTCTTCATGCCTTGCAGATGGCCACCTTCTCACTGTGTGTTCACCTGGAGGACGGAGACAGCTCTGGTCTCTCTTTCTCTTCCTGTAAAGACACTATTACATCATGGGGACCCTACCTCATGACTTCATCTAAACCTAATTACCAGCTTCCAATACTGTCACATTAGGAGTCAGGGCTTCATCATGAGTTCTGGAGGAACACAGATATTCAGTTCATAACATAAGAAAGAGTATTCTCTGTTTCCATCCTCTATCACATTTCCGGTTTCTGCTATGTCCTCTCAGTCACTATTTCAAGTTGACCATTTTCTGTTTAATACTTTTATTTCTGGCTCCCTGTTAATGACCTCCTGCTAAGACTTTTAACATCTAAAAAGTTGTCTCAGAATTCACACCTATCAAAGTTACATGTTTGACCCTGAGTTTGTTGAGTTGCTACTGTTTGTCAAGGCACACTTTCTTGCTATTTATGTCCAATGATTTCTGCCCAAAGAATTACCAATCATACTTTCTGATTTTTAAAAAAAATTTAGTTTTTTCATAACTAGTTAAAATTGACTTGTATATGTTCTAAGATTTTTTATTAAGGTGAAATATACATAACATAAAATTTTAAATTTTAGTGTACAATTCATGGGTATTCAGTACATGCAAAATATTGTGTAGCTATTTCCTCTCTCTACTTTCAAATCATGTCATCACCCCAAAAGGAAACCCCATACTCATTAAGCAGTCACCCCAATTCTCTTTTTCTCCAGCCCCTGGCAACCACTATCTGTGTTCTGTCTCTATGGATTTATCTATTCTGGATATTTACTGCAAATGGAATTACATATTATGTGACATTTTAGGTCTAGCTTCTTTCACTTAGCATCATATTTTCAACTTTTATTCACATTGATGCACAATATATCGATACTTCATTCCTTTTTATGTCTGAATATTTCCTTGCATGGCTATACACATTTTGTTAATTCATTCTGTTGATGGACACTGGGGTTGTTCCAACCTTTTGGCTAGGGGAATAGTGCTGCTATGAACATTCATGCATCTGTCATGTTATCATATTGAGAGAACTGTCTGCTGTGTCTGAACTCTTTATAATTCTTCACTGGATGCAGAAGCTGCTGAGAGGGCCCTGTTTTATAGGTTTTAAAACTAAATTTTTATTGGTGTGAATAAAGCTACAGATCAGAGTCAAATCTAATAGATAACATCAGCTATTGCTTTATATCTGATCACCTTGAAGTTATGACTAAATTGTCTTAAAATAGTATTTTGTAACAAAACTTTTAGTAAGTTAGTAAATAAGTAGTAACAGTGGTAACAAATAACATTAATGGAATGCTTAGTATATACTTAGCATAACATTAGATATTTTGAGTCATTTATTCTTCACAATAAATTATAGATGATGTCACTGAGATAGAATAACCTACCCCAATGTCACAGCTAATGAATAGTGAATTCAGAATACGAATCCAGAAAAGATGATCCTAGAGACCCATTTCTTACACATTACATTATTTTCCATTAAAGGCTTCAATCTCTCTCCCCTCATTTGATTAGGGATCAGACTCAGGGGTGCTGAGTAACCTGCTGTTTTCCTTTTGCCTTATCCTGTTGTGTAGTGGGGGCCAGAGGAAACATAGCTAGGTCTTAACTATGGCATCTTCGGGGTGTACTGGCATCAAGGTAAAGATCATGCTGCTTTGGGATCCAACTGGTAAGACTGGCCCTAAGAAGCCCCTGCCTGACCATGTGAGCATTGTGGAGCCCAAAGATGAAATACTGCCCACTACCCCCATCTCTGAACAAAAGGGAGGGAAGACAGAGCCACCAGCCATGCCCTAGCCAGTACTCATAGCAGAATAGGGTCTTCTTGGCAGCTGAATCTAGAGTCTGGATGTTGCTCTATAAAGACCTTTAAAAAATTTTTAAAAGGCATGTGGCCTGACTAGACTCTATATCCAGAATCCAGACTGAGGGTCTTGTCACCCATGGAAGCACTGCATTATGGAGTCCTAAAGCTATCTTGTTTGTAATGTTTCTCTGCTTCCCCTGGAATCCTCTTGGTTTTAACTGTACTTGGGAGAGGAGGGCCAGAACAGGAAGACCCAAGCAGAAGTAACCAGAGAAATATCCTGAGGGTGGGTAAATCTGGTGAAGGTAAAGGCTGATTGCTAACAGGACAGCACCTTGATTGATTCACTTGGAGTTCGGGGTTATAGGTTTAGAAGAGGGACATTTATGATGGTTTTCTGTATTACACAGAAAAATAAACACAATGGCTATTTAAAAAATAGTTTTTGTAGGAAAACTTTTAGTAAGTTAGTAAATAAGTAGTAAACAGTGGTAACAAATAATATTAATGGAATGCTTAATATATACTCAGCACAACACTAGATATTTTGAGTTACTTATTCTTTACAATAAACTATTATTATCCTAAAATTATAGATGAGGTCATTGAGGTAGAATAACCTACCCCAATGTCACAGCTAATGAATGGTGAATTCAGAATATGAACCCAGAAAAAATGGTCCTAGAGACCAATTTCTTAAACATTGCACTTTTTATTTTCCACTAACGGCCTCAATATTTCTACCCTCATTTAACCACATGTTTTAAAGCAGTACTGATTTGATATCACTTGGTCATTAGTTTTTGTCTTTTTCCACAGATTTTTGTCTCCTTATCTCACTAATATCAAACTCCAAATTGTCTGCAATGGCCTAAGAGCTCCTTTACGATCAGGCCCTTGGCTCCATCATTCACTCTTCTCCTTACACATTTTACTCCTTAAACCTTTGCATTTTCTGTTTTCTCTGCCTTGAGGAAATCAATTTAATTTAAGCCCTGTTAAATGGTCACTTCTTCACAAAGGCATTCCAGGTCAACCTTACCCTAATCACCAATCGCTAATCTATCCTCTCACCTTGATTTCTGTGTCTTTTATAGAAATTATTAGTACACACACACACACACACACGTACGTTTGTAATTGTATATGCCCCCCCATACTACCCACCCATGTAAGCTTATTCAAAGTAGGGATTTTTTTGTTTTCTGGTGCATTTCTAGTGTCTACTATGGTGTCTGGCAAACATATGATATGCAGTAAAGATATGGTGAATAGAGAGCTTCATTGAATGAATTCCATGGGTGCTCCCCTGAATATTGTCTGCCTCCACAATATGCTGAATGCACTTAGTAATTTAATGTATCTTCTCCAGCATTAAACTATTGTCTTGGTTCAAACTTCTAAGCCTTGACTGTCTCTTATCTTTGGATGAGTTTTTTCCATGGAAGACATAACATAAAGCAGCGGGGACGTGATTCACACTCCCTCTACTCATACTTAGACGTGTCTATTTACAGGATGAGCTGAGTTTATGCTCAAGTTAAGATTCCGAATTGGTCAAGCTGAGGTAGACCCAGAAAAGTTGATTCTGACGTTTTTACACCTTTTGAAAATTTTCTTCTGAAGTTGCTTCAGAGGATTTGTACCTTGCTAATTTGGTTCGCTGAGAACTGGCTTCAAGGAAAGTATGTTATCTGCTGCCTGGCTTTGAACTGGGAGCAGTGGTAATATTGATCAGGTGCATACAATCGTTCCTCCTTGCCACTAGTTCGTTTCTGGTCTTAATCACAAAAAAATTAAATTAATTTTTGTTGTTTTATTTTATTTTGATTATTTTTCCTATGTCTTTATTTGTATATATTCTGGTTTGTTTGTGGAAAGGAGGCACAAATGGCCATTTTCCTCTGTGTTACTTCTCTGTGTAACTTTTCTCCTTATCCTTTACGGTGATCATAGCTACTTGGTAGAGTAAGATGATAATCTTACTGAGTTTAACCTGAAAAGACCTTGAAAAGACCTAACAAAGACCTAACGAAGACTATATTGCTATTTCTCTGAAACAATAGAAGGAAAATGTAGGTTGAATATTAATAGCTAAGTTTATTTTTACTTACTCAAATAAATATTTTCCATGTAGATACATTATCAGTGACAGATTTTTTTCCAAAAGTTTGTTCTGGGATTTCTTGCATCAGAATAACTAGTGGTTCTTGTTGCTGAGTTTCATTACAGACTGAGCAAATCACTAACTCTGGATAATAGATCCAGAAATTTAACAAACATCCTAGGTATTTCCATATCACACTAAACTTGGGAATTGCTGCTAATCCATGGACATGCTACTATGACAGAAATTTTAACATATTTTTTGGCATCTTACAAATTTGCAACATGGTTTGCAAACACTCCATTACGTTCACTTGACATTATTTAAAACATGTATTAAGTTGGTATTTGAAGAAATCTACATACCAAAATGCAAGTTTAAAAAATTTTTGCTTTTTTAGTTTGAACTCAAAATGGTCTATTTATTTAGTTGGTATATTGGATTGAAGCTGCATAGAAATTTCATGGTATTTAACATTACTTATTAAACTGTTGCTATTTTCATCTTTACTATGTGGGAATGTGGAATATATTTATGGCATCATGTTGTTTTGTTTTAAGCTACCAAACACTCTTCTTGTGGAAAAGTAAATTGGCAGGCATCAATCATTATTCATTGTAGAAAATTCAATATCAATCAAGAAGGTGATGTTTTTGTTTGGATAGTACAGATTCCAAGAATAACCCTCCCTCATTCATCATCATCTTGAGAAAAATATTACAAACCTGTATCTCTTATTCCATCCATAATATGTAGCAGCATGTAAAAATCTATCTTCAGTTTCTTTGGATGCCTATATATGTCAAATGTTTTGATATATTGAATTAATATCCTCTTTTTTATTCATAAATCTATGGCTTGGGCCATTTTGGAAATATATTTGATTGTTCTAGTGAATGAATTTCATTCAGCCTTTCTTATTATGAGGGTAGCATTCTTTTTTTTTTAACATTCACTGATACCAATATTAAAATTAGCAAATGATGGACATAAAATTATAACAACAAAAGCCACTTCCTGTGATTGTATTGCCGATACAGACATAGCCAGCATTTTTAATATTAGTGGTCACGGGGTTATGGTTTACTGTAGAATTAGGAATATACTTACTAATATGGCTTCAGACAACTTCTGACTTGACAGTCTAATTCACTTAGAACTAATGTAGTATTACAGGGGCTCAGTTACCCAGGAGAGTATTGGGTATATCATGGTCTGGGAATGCCATATAGATAAAAACTGTAGAAATATAATTTACCTACCTGTGAGCTATAACAGAAACTAGTTTTTCTACCTAAAAATAAAGAAATTCTTGTTTTTTCTTTTTTAGCAGTTATTAAAATTGAGCACAAGCTGCCCCAAACTATCCAGCTGTTATTCTCCCTTCCTCTCACTGAGGCAGAGGAGTTATTCAGCAATCTGAGCTCTCAGGGAGAAATTTAAGGGCTTCATCGTGTACTCTGTGACATCCCCAACATCCCTACTTTCTGTGTAGTGAAAAGCTTTTCTTTCCCAGCTGTAGGAATACTATTCATCAAATAGTTTGAATTATTACATACTATTACTAAATTATATTATATTGCAATTGTTATATATTATTTATAAATTAACACTGTATCATACCAGATTTTAATAGAAATTTGATGTCTGAAAGAGAGCTCTATTGTAAAAGTCAGGAGTCTCTGATACTAATTCCATTTCTTTGGGAAAATATTTTAGCATCTCTGAATACCTGCCCTGTCTATCTATCATGATTTTTGTGAGTTACAAAATAGAGCATGCATTCTATAGAGCTACAGAGAATTAAAAAATAGATGCTTTATAATAATATTATGCTATATTTTATTAATTAAAATTTTGTATTTTATATTTTAAGTTATTCTGTAGTGTTGAAACATATTGAATTTTCTGGAAAACAAGCTTGAATTGCATTTGGTTACCAAGGACAGACCTAGTTAGCACAGATATGGGTTAGAGTTTTAATCCTTATAGATTTAACAGTCCACTGATGTTTTATGAACTGAGTTTCCACATATATTTATGATTCAATCAATCTCAAGGATTCTAAAAGTGCTTTTGTAATTTTACACGAAGCATTTCATACTGACCCTTGAGTAAGACACACAATTTAAGAGCCCTAGCTCACATGAATAAAATGTAGTCTATAAAGAACCATCTCTGAAATAAATTTCCTGTCTTCTTTATGCTAATTAGCCTATATAGGAAAAAAAGATGCATCCACATCATAGTAAAATATTGAAGAAACATCGAAAAATATTGAACTGAAATACTTAACTTAAATAGTAGTGGTATGATAACTATTTAAAAATGAGTCTTTAGGCTGTGATGATATAGGCAATGTTTACTTATGTCAATTGTAACCATGTTTGAAATTATGTGAAAAAAAGGATGTTTCTAAGGCTTTTTTTCTGTTATGGTACATGAAATAAAATGGTTAATTCACAACTGTGATTTTGAAATCCAAAGAAAAGAGAGAAGTTTTAACATAAGACATCAAAGTTAGATAGTCTGGTGTCAAGGCAAGTAGAAGTAGATATAGAAATCCCTGGAGAACACAAACAAATAAGCTAATTAGAGAGAAATTCTTACCTCTGTGATCAGAGTCGGGAAGGAAGGATGGAAAAATCCTCATTCAGTGAAACATAGCTCCAGATTAAAGCACCTGCTCAGCTGCTCTCATGAACCCTGTCTTGGACACTTTCCTCTTTTGTCTTTCCAGGAAAGCTACTGTAGGGAGCTCAGGACAGCCAGTTAACTCTAGGGGAAAAACAAAAAGTTTCAAAATATGTCTCGGGAAAATGAAGTCTTTGGCATTATTTAGTCAGACAAGCAGCAAGAACTCAAGAGCATGTCTCAAGAATATTTCTATTATGCATAAAACAAATAACTCTGTGCATCAAAGTAAAGAAAATTTTTAAATATTATAATTAACACTAGGAAGTTGTTGGTTCAGAACCTCTGGAATTCCCTGGGTGAAATTCAAAACCGGTCCCCATAAATGGAGGACAAAGAAAGACCAAAGAAAGAGGCAGAACATTCCAGATTGGCATAGTGACAAGTTTAATAAGCAAGGGCTCTTGCATAGGAATCTTGTCCTGGGCACCTGCAAGATGACAAGATCTCTGCACACACTCAAAAGGATTTATGTAGAGGCTTTAACAAGGTTCAGTATGTGTACAGTTCAGAAGGTTAATAACACATTACTCTCCCAAGGTGATGCCCTTGAAGCCATTCTTAGTACAGGAATGGTGGGCAGCATATACATTCCAAGGACAGGGATGGGGAGGAAGGAGCCTCCATTTGCCTGGGTTCAGTTCATGGGTCAACAGGCAGTTATGTCCTCTCAATGACTTCCTCCAATACTTCATCCCTTTGACTAGCTCTTAAATCATAGTCTCTTCTGTAATGTGTCCTGAGTGGTCATTGAGGGGTTTTATAAGTGTGGAAGTGGCTCATTTCCAGCTATCTGGCTGCTCTTAAGGTAGATACCACAGTAACAACATAGGCATATGCAAGGGAAAACACAGCTTAAGATAATGATTCGCAAAATAAGTAACAAATTTTTCCAAGAGTCCCATGATCCAAACCATTGATTTATTAAATCCCCTAAGCTGGGAATAGGACCACTCACCATGTTCACTTGTGTCCTCATGTGATTTAATAAAGATGATACATTCGCAGACTCATCAAGTATGAACACACAAGATTCTGCTTGGATTAACAGTATAGGTACCTACTTGCTAGGCAGGAATAATGACTAAGGCCATCTTATTTTGGAGGGTGATTTTTCTCATTAGAGACATTTCAGTGTTCAGTAAAGACAGACTTTGTTGGCATCATTTAAGCCGTGTTATGTGAATGTAGTAAGGGATTCTCTGTGTCCTATAATGTCCTCCAGGTCAGTGGAGGGAACAAATATGGTGGCCAAGTGATTGCACCAGAGAAAACAAAACATGTTCATCTGGCCTTGAGGAGAGGGAAGTTGGCAACTTTTTTTTTTTTTTAACCATGGGATGGATTCTCCCCTGTGCTCAGGAAAACCCAGGGTGCAGCGGTCCAGTCACCCAGATGGAAGCCACGGCCAAAGATAGTTATTTGATTCCATTTGGGGCTACCCAATAAATACATGCATGGCATGAGCAGCCAGTGCCAAACCAGCCTCTGTCAGAAAGACTGCACAGTTTTGGTGATATTCATCCCATATCCCTGGTATAATTCTGTTGGTTCCATTCTTCTGTGATTCTTCTGTTCCCAACATAGAAGTGCATGAGTGCACAAATTGTCCACAGGGGCTAAGGCATATGAACCTATCCCAGACCTGAGTATAGCCTCCAATGGCTCTGATGGTGGTATTTTTAGGACCCTTCAGGATAGCACTTTGATGGGTTGCTTGTATAGTTTGAGTGACAGATAAAGAATCCCATGCCCCATGTTACTGATGGTGTGTGCCATAGATCAGGTTTCCGGATCAGTGTTGGTAATGTAGGAGGATTTAAGAGTACTAATCCTAGATGTTCTTCCTTAATGTACTGCTCTAGTGTCTTCTAAGCCCCTCCCTGGAGTGGGGATACCCACCGTGGCAATCCTGATAATCTTGAGAGGGGCAGCTGCCCACATAACCTCAGCTCTTGAATTGATTCCTTGTCTGGCATATGAATGGGCCCACTGTAGAAAGATGTTTCCATCAGGTGCCCATCCCCTGACTAGACACCATGGGAGTAGCAGAAGTCCAAGGTCAAAAAGACAGAAATTTAGTAGAAACTCTTATGAGAAGCTCTTCCCCTTCTAAAAAAATTATACTTGTAGCCTGATCCTTAGACGTTAATGTGGCTGAGGCTTTAGGAATCTGACTAGGTTGTGGAAACCATACATGTTGGTCAGGGGAGGCAGCACTGTCAGGCATGAGAAGATGGAATAGGGGAAGAATATGGTAGACCAGGGCCCCCACCTTCTCTGTCTCAGATATTTCCCATGGCCTGTACCTGTTCCTGGGATTGGTCACTTTCCCCAGGTCAGCAGTGGATTTCCCAACAGCAAAAATATTTTGTCCTAAGACTAGGCTCAGCATGGATATCAGTGTCCCATATTATGCACAGAGGGGTAGGCTGGAGTATCTTGGCTTTCATGTCTTCAGTAAATGTGACCCGATCAGGGCCTTCAAAGATGGGTGAGGACTGCCTGTCTCACTCCCAGCTTCCTAAGAATTTGTTATACTTCCTCTATTGATTTCCAGGGTCTCGTATGCCCAGGGACAGCCTCCTCATTGAGCCAAGCCTCCCTGTAGGATACAGTAATCCAATCTGTAAGGGAGTGAAGTTTGTGAATCACTCGAGAACCATGCAGGAACTGCTGGAGGGAAGGGTATATGGTGATACTGCCCATTTTCTCTGCCTCCTGTCCAGTCAGAGAAATGGTGTTTCCTGTATCCCATAGCTGCACTAACCACGCCTGGATAACTTCCCTGGCCTTTTGTTAGAACTTGGCAGCTGCATCAATAAGCTCAGCAGGCACAGATTCTTTCACTATGAACGTTTCTTGAATTGGGAGCTGCCCTGCTGGCTGGGGTTGTCGTTGCTGTGCTTTTGCTTTTCTATTTACTAGGGGTCAAATGACAAAGGGCATTTCATGTTCCACTGTCAATCACAGCATCCTCCCCCTTTTTCTCTTTACTTTCCCAGGGATTCCTCCTGTTAGTGCCCCAATCAGGCTCTGTAATAAGTATTCAGATCTTAATCCCTGTCAGCTTGTGCCCTCTTAGCTTTGCAAAATGGCAAGCTAAGTTCTCCAACTTATTATCCTGCTGTCCTACCTTGTCTGCCAGCCCTGAAGCCAGCAGAGTAGTGGACAACTTCACATCCTTCTCTAACTTCAGCTCTTCTTCCAACTTCCTAACTCGAGCTTCAGCCTCTAGTTCAACATTGGTGGCCAGCTGAACTGCCTACAGTAGAGGCCAGCCTCCTGGGCACTCATTTATTTCCCTTCTTTGTTGCAGTACATTATGCACAGTTCCTCAAACAAATACATTAAATCTCTTATAATCACATGGATGTCTATAAGCATCTGACACATGGGTTACTTCTGCTTACACAGAGGTCGATGTCCAACTCATTATTTCCCCAGAAGATGCCTCTTTGCCAAGACCCATTTCTTTGGTGGTTTCCTGGCTGGCTCACTAATTGTTTGAAACCTCAGGAGTTCTCAGGTGAAATTCAAAACTGGCCCCTAAACAGGGAGGACAAAGAGAGATAAGAAAGACAGACCCCTCCAGATTGGTAGGTGGTAGGCTTAATAAACAGAGAACTCACATAAGAGGCTTGTCTTGGGTGGCTGCAAGATGGGTACATCTCTGTACCCACCAGCTACAATCTTGAGTTTATATAGAGGTCTAAATGGGGGTTTAGTCATATATACAGTCTAGATATTCTCCATAACACAATACTCTCAAGGCTGCATCCCTGAAGCAGTTCCCAGTAAGGGAATGGTGGGTAGAATGAACGTTCCAAAGACAGTGGAGTGGATAGAATGCATGCTTAGCATGCATAAGGTCCTGGGTTCAATCCCCAGTACCTCCATTTAAAAAAAAAGAGAGAAGAAAAGAAGACTTCAGTTGCCTCTATTCAGCTCATGAGTCAACCCAGTGGTCAAGTCCTCTCAAAGACCTCTTCCAACAAAAGTATAACTGTATCAATGCAAACAAAGTTGGATTAAGAGGTATAGACTGTTTCATTAAATTCTCTTTTTTGTTCCTGATTGTGTACTGCATAGCTGATTCTCCCCTTTTGTTCTTGATTTTGCACTGTGCTTATACAGTGTCTAGCTATTTGCTAAACAGTTAATAAATATTAGCTAAAAGGGTGAATCTATAAATATAACAGGTAAAATACATAGAACACCTCAAAAAACCACTATTTTCAATGTGATAATTATGAGTTGCCGATCACAGCACAAACTCAACACTTCCCAAGTACTTGCCCATAATAACTTCCCATCAAGCATTCTCTACCTCACTAGGGATGACCTCATACGTCACAGACAATAAAGATTCATTCATTTAATTATTCATTGTAGAAGGAATCACTCTGATCCCTTTTGAACTCCTTAGAGGTGATATTAGTGACAGTCTGAAATATCTTTTACTTATTTTCTTTTCCAGTTTGAAAATGTGACTTATTCCCTTGAATAAATGTGCAAACATATAAAGGATATGTGTTGTTTTAAGGATCATGACCTTGTTGAAAATGGTGAATTCAGACTATTAGTAATTACTTTCTGTTAACTTTGCTCCTAATTTTTCTACTTAACAGTAAGATATAAAGAGTTTTTTTTGCATAAATACACTCAAATTAATTAACAAAATTATTACAAAATTGGTACCTAATAAGAACTACTTTTAATGGAGGAACAATATATGGAACTAGTAGCATTTTTCAGTATTTGTAGACTGAATATTCCAAATACCTTCTGAGGGTTTTTGCCAATTTAAAATCAAAACAAAATATAATTTAATCATTTTGATCCCTTCAGAAATTCCCTAAGATCAATTTGCCTGTTTCCCATGGACAATGAGGGCCTTTATTTAAAAAAGTGAAATGTGTTAAATATTCTTATTTTCCATTATAATTATTACATATAGTTAAAAGCTACAGCATAGATTAGAAAACGTTTTCTATAAAGAGCAAAGTAGTAAATATTTTAGTTTTTTCGGGTCATTTGGCCTCTGTTAAAACTACTAAATTTTGTCACTGTAGCACAAGAGCAGTCATAGACAAAGTGTAAATAATTGAGAATGACTGTGTTCCCATGAAACTTTATTTACAAAAACAAGTGGAGAGCTGGATTTGGCTTGTAGGCATTGGTTTATTGATCTCAGATATGTAAAACTGAAAGACAGCTGTTTTTCTACCTATAAATTTTAAATTTATAAAAGAGTTCTTTGAGCCTTAGAATTACTGTCTGTTGTTAGACTGTTTTCTCCACTAGACTATGAATTCCTTGAGGGTAAGGACTCTGTCATATTCATTTCAACTCTCTCCATATATATATATATATATATATGACTTGAATGAAAATCTCTATTTCATTGACAAAACATTACCCATTTTAGAAGTTTTGTATCTATTTCCTCTTTTCAAATGGTATCTCAAAGATCAAAGACTCTTAACAATTTGAATAATGAAGCATAGGCTATATAAGTGGAGAAGTTATAATCTTATCTCATCATATAAAATAAATATTTTTACCAAACTTCTCTAGAAGATGTATTAAGCTTTGTCTAGCCTATCTTTCAACTCACCACTCTCAGTGTAGTTGGGGTCTTCTTCCCCTATAGACTCAAGACTTCTCGCCCCTGCCACGCAACATACAAACTTTAGGCTCCACAAGTTGCTTTGCTGTTGGCCACTCCTGTGATGTTGGAAATATCATTTCTAATATTAAGAATTGGGGAGCTATCTCTATGGGCTCTGATACTTACTAATTCTTATATTTAAATTTTGTTTTTTGGAGAACTGCCATCCTCAACCTGAACAACGACACCTTCCATTTATGAGTTATTCTCCAAAAGTATTAAGAATATATTTTACCTTTATCCATACTGTTAAATGGGACCTTACTATCCTTTTATGGGATGCCTAGTTTCTGAAATTTGAGTTGCCTTTTCAAGATGACTTAATGCTGAATTGTATGCTTATGTTGGAATTTGTGATATTTTATGTGGACTTTCTTATTACTAATTTATTTGCTCCTGTATTACCTGAAAATCCTTTTTATTGATTACATCTTCTCCCACTTCAAACACTAGCAGCCAATTCAGCTCTGGAGTATTTGTTTGATTCCACTGGATCAATCTAGTGATATGTTTTGATCTCTTGCTAAAATCTTTATTCAGTTATAATTCAGTAGTATTTCTCTGTGTGTCTCAAGGTATATCTAACATTTTTGATATTATAAGAGATAGAATTCTATGTTATTTTAATGTCCTACAACTTTATGGTTCAAATATTTTTTTCCTAGCTATGGAAAAGCTTGAATTATTGATATATTTGAAATAAATAAACTAGATTTTTCTTAACTTTTTTTCACAAATTCTAGTTGTTTTTCTACCACTTAATACCAATGAACAACATTTCACCACGTATAAAGGGCATGGATATATGTTCAAACTAAAGATGAAAGGATAAATGCATTATTATGTGGGAAGAAACAACACCAATATTCATCCTCACTTCCTATTCCCTTGTTCAAAAGAATATTTTTATTTGTTGCTATAAATCTAAAACAACTCACATTTTCTAATCTATTTCTGGTAATATTAATCTTATTCATATACACATTTATTTAACAGGGAATATTTAGACTTAATTGAGATCAAGTACAAAATATCAGTATGCTGAAACACACTGAATTAAAAGTATCAGAAGTGTAGCTAAAAGGGAACCCAGAATACAAAAATCTTGTTATCAGTAACCTAGGATGAATTAGCAGTATAGTCATCTTGGGATTGGAACAATGATTTGTGGGACAAGAGCCAATTAAATATATCTAGTCTTGAGTGGGAATTAGTCCTGGGTAATGTGGAAGTTTTGCATCTGCTGTTAGATTTAGAATATATTCTAATTTGAACATATTCTAAATATGTCAAATTTGGGGAAGTTTTGTTTTTTCTTTAATCTCCTCTATGCCTCGGTGCTTTCTACATAAGCGGGAAAAAATGACAGAACATATATTTTAGTCTCTGAAAGTTTACTGGACTCAGTATTGTCCTATGAAGATTTTGGTTGTTGGGTTATATACATGTGCTGAAATTTTTGCTATTTTATCTGAAATTACTTATTGGTAACATGAGATGTTAAGATTCCATAAGATGAGGAATGTATAGACTTTAGTAAAGTAACTGGATCACTATAAGTGTTACATAGTTTTAATTACTAAATATTATTACCAATCATTGCTCCTGTTGGGCTAGTTGACTAAGTAGAAAGATACATTTTTGTAATGAATATTTTGATGTTCCTTGCAAAAATCCTCTTTAAAGTTTTTTTCCCAGTTGTAAAAGTAATCTTGCATAAAGTTTTACTAAGATAATTAGTTACTTAATAAAATATTTATATTTTTAAGAAATGGCTTTAAGGTATGAATGTATGCCCAGACTTTGGAAAAGAAAATGTTTGATTGGTTTAGCCATCTATAGAAAAAATTCACTCTAATAAAGAGGATATTAATAGAATTAGGGGATTTCCCAAGTGATCATTAAGAATCCTAAAGTATCATAGTACTTCATCATCAAGAAGTACACTTTGTAATGTTATTCTTTTAAGCATTTATTTTCTAATTTGTTTTAATAGGTATAAAAGAACATGTCATAGCAGAAGGTTCATGCTCTACTTACTAAATTGAAAAAGAGAAGGAGGAGGAGGAGAAGAAGAGGAGCAAGAGAAGGAGAAGGAGGAAGAGAAGGCAAAGAGAAGGAGAACGAAGAGGAATGTAACACTACTGTCAATAAGGACAAGAAAGGAAAAGAACCTTGCCAGTGAGACTTCAGTATTGTTTTAAAGAGTCTCTCCTGAACTGTTATTATGAGTGGCCTTGTTCTTTCCAACAACATCCCTATGATTTTTTAACAAACTTTGAAACTGTCTTAATAGTGGAAATAACCTCCTGATATTTATTTATTTCCCCAATTATCCTACAGAGAAATTTCCTACAGAGAAAATATTGTCTTAAACAGTTAAAAATAATCTGACCTGCTGTGTTGGTCTTCTGATGTGTCAACTTGGCTGAACTACCATCCCTAGTTGTTGAATCAAAAATTAATCTATGGCATTGTCATGAAGGTATTTTGTATACATGATTAATGTCCATAAGAAGTACACTTTAAATAGGGAGAATATCCTAAATAATCTGGGCTAGCCTGATTCAGCTAGTTAAAAGGCCTTAAAAGCAGAGTTGAGGCTTCTCTCATGAAGGAGAAATTCTCCTGCCAGTCCTAGGAGTTTGCCTGCCTTTCCTCATGTATTGACCTATGGAGATTGGAGTTGCCTGGACAATTGTCACAATTGTATAAGACAATTCCTTGCAATAAATCTCTCAATCTGTATTTCCTACTGCTTTTCTTTCTCTGGTTGGACCCTAATTGATAACACATAAGTAGCATTTATGTTTTGATATTTAATAAATTAGTTGTGTGAATTAGAGCTCAGTTAGTTAAAAAAATGTATCTCAGAGAAACTGTTTGAACGCACAATCCTTGGAGCCAACATAAAACAGTGGCTCAAACTTAATATTTGTCTTCATTCCCTTTCTCTACTTCCTTATGTCTCGTTTGTCTAATTACTGAACAGTAATAAGGCAAAAGCAAATTACAACTCAAATATGCCCAAATGCATACAATTTGCAAACTTAGTATGTATTTCAAGTTCACTTCATGTAGTAAATCACTTAAAACCACAATATGTACACATGTGTGTGTCCCTCTCTCTATATAGAGGGAGAAAGAGGGAGAGAGAGATTTGACTCCACTCTTCTCCATATACTATCTTATTTATTTCTTTGTTCTTCTTTAGAGCAAAAGATCTTGAATTCTTGATTTTTCTATAATTATTCTCTTTCAGATTTTTTGGATAATTTCCATCACATTTTTGTTGATAGTATTCTACCAAAATCACTGTTAATTAAGCACATGAATAGCCTCCATTTTGATAAATATGACAGTTAATTCCCAGTCCTCATTTTACCTCAATAGTCAATGAAAAATATAATGTCTCAAAATAGAAGTAGCAAAGACTTAAAAAGTATGAAAACAAATAGCTGTCATGTATTTGAATAAATATTTTGATACACAAAGAATAAAAATAGCAATTATATACCCCAATAAGAATTTTTAATTTCTTATATTAGCAAAATTTTTATTATTTTCAATGATAACTCCCATTTTTCACAGAGGTACATAATGCGTGTGCAATAAATATCATAGTCTGATAAGATAAATGAATGAATTAACTTAATAGCAATGTATACTACAGGTGAGCATATACATGTTAAAGTCTTTATTAAAAGTAATTAAAATGCAGACATGAAACTTAAAGTTATTTAGAATTTGGAATTTGAACTTAAGAAAACTGCAGAAATGTAGAAATAACTATATACAAAATAACATTCATTGAAACATTTTAAGAAACAAAAAATAATAAAATCAAATTTCTAACATTCTCAGTTAAGGGTGCTATTAGATAAAAATTATGCCAATAAAAAGAACAGCAGTTCCAGGTAGAAATAAACCTGCTATGTTTCAGAAATTAAATGAAGGACAGAGTAGCTGGGAAACAGTATTCAATGGGAAGAGTGTTGTAAAATGAAAGCAATCATGCAAGGTTTATAATCCATTTTAAAGCATGGGAATATATCCAAAGAGCAGTGAGAAACCATTGAAGAAGCTTTAAGCTGGGGATTATGAAATAAAAGTTTTTTTTCAAGTATTATCCTGGTTCCTGTGAAGAGAACAGATTATAGAAGGGGGGAGGGAGGCTAGAAGGGGACCAGGAAGATGATGCAGTTTTCCAGGTGTGTAGGCATTATTTATCCATCAATATCTGTTTTGTAATCCTTAAACTCTTGCAGCTGACTATTTCTGGACAATGTATAAGTGCATATGTCCCTTCTAGGCAGATATATTTGAGTTCTCAGTTGAAATCCTCCAGAAATCTACTGATCGGGGAAGACTGTATTAGTCAGAGTTCTCCAGAGAAACAGAACCAATAAGATATATAGAGCATATATAGAAAGAGATTTATTATGAGGGATTTGCTCACACAGTTGTGGAAGTCCCATGATCTTCCTTCTGCAAACTGGAGGCCCAGGAAAACTGGAGATGCAGTTCTAATCCAAATCCGAAGGTATGAAAACCTAAAAAGCCAGTGACCTAAGTCCCAAGTCCTGAAGGCCTGTGAACTAGTACCTATGACGTTCAAAGGCAGAAGACAGATGTCCTAACTCAAGTAGCAAGAGCAGACCTGTCTGTCCTCTGCCTTTTGGTTCTATCTAGGCTCTCAAAGGATTGGGTGAGGTCTACCCACACTGGTAAAGGAGATCTTCTTTACTCAGTCTACCTATTCATATGAGAATCCTTCTAGAAGCACCCTCACAGACGGACCAGAAATGTTTTACCAGGCATCTGGGCATCCCTTAGCCCAGTCAAGTTGTCAAGTTGACACATAAAGTTAAGCACCACAAAGTCCGATTATTAAGATGGTGCAGCCACAAGACTAAACCATCCTGAATCAGTAATTTGTGGCATGGAGTTTCCTGGCAGTTATCTAAATCCAGAGCCTACTTTGCATGAGCAAGAAAGAAATATTTGCTGTGTCAAGCCACTGAGCTTTGGTTATTACTTGATAATTTAGCTCATCTTAGCTAATTCATCAGGTGGGAGAATATGGTTTCAATTTGGGTAGAAATGGAAAATCATAGGAGTAGATGTGACAGTTTAAGGAGAAATCTTAAAGGAAGAATAGAGCCTCGGACAGGCCCCAAGGAATTTCTGTGAGGGGTTGCAAAGGTAAATGACACAGATGCTAGGTAGATAATGGGAATGAATGAAGCATAAACTGGAAATCAAGATACTCATCTAAATTTGATGTTTATTTAACATGCTCACATTTTTGCTTTAAAGAACAATGGGCCCAAGTTTGAATTTTTTCGAGGATTCTGACTTTTCAAGGAAAGGTATAAATGCAGATTTTAAAATTTGAATTATTTTACTTTTTAAAAGCTGGCTATTCACTTTATTAAAAATTAGAAATAACAAAAAAGTCAACATATTGTGTCAGACAGACCTGGTGGCTCAATCACATAAAACCTCTGGACTACTGGTTCGTATCATCTCATCTCCTAAATATAGCCAAATTGTATTTCCCACAAACACACATTCACATTATATTATATATTTGTTGTCTTAAGCCTATTTTATTCTTTCGTATAACTTGGCACAAAAGAGGGTAAGTAGAGAGGATAAAAGAGAAAAAGAAAGAACATTAAAGCAGGCATTGTTTATGAACAAGTGGTCAGAAGAGCTAATTTTCTTAAGCGTTGGCTGCTCTTTTACACAGCCTACCCAGCAAGACAGACAAGCAGGGGACTTTTAATTTCTCAACATTAAAGATGTGATAATCTGACTTTTGGAATTGTTATGTGAATATAACTTATCTGCTTCAAGTAGTTTGTATGTTCAGATTACTCACACTTAGTGTGTATGCATATATATGCATGTATGCACATGTAACTGCTCCTTCATGAGTGTGTAGTCACTTCAGTGTACTATATGTGAGGCAGTCAGAGGTGAATTAAGAGACAGAACCTTACTCTCAAGGCATATATTTTTAACAGTATCTTTAATTGTTAAAAATGACTGAACTAATAATAGGGGTTGTTATGGCAATAAAGATTTTCTTTTAGATATGCTTACATCTACTCTTGAGTAGAGGATTGAAATAGTGGACAATAAAACAGAAGGAAACTGCTGGTCCAGCACAGAGAGACAAAACAGAATGTGAAAGAGAAATTAAGAGTCATGAAGGATAGACTAAAAGCTAAAAAAAAAAAAAAAAATTGAATAAGTTTTCCAGAAAGTAAGAATAAGGGAAAAGGAGAGGAAGTAAGATTCAAATTGAAAACTGTTGACAATTTTTCCAAAATAGATGATCCAATTCTCAAATTATCTCTCCCTACTGAGTGCCAAGCAAAATAGTAATAATTAAGAAATCCACAGATCAATACAAGTTAGTGGACGTAAAAAATCATTATTAAAAAAATGACAAAATCCTTAAAGGCCCCAAGAGGAAAAGCAAACTACCCTTACAAAGTATGGCAATAAGGTAAAGATTAAAAGAAAGAAAGAAGACCCACTCCTGGGCTTGTATCCAGAAGGAAATCTACTTCAGGATGATACCTGCACCCCAATGTTCATAGCAGCACTATTTATAATAGTCAAAACATGGAAACAGCCTAAATGTCCATCAACAGGTGACTGGATAAAGAAGATGTAGTATATTTATACAAAGGAATACTACTCAGCCATAAAAACCGACAACATAATGCCATTTGCAGCAACATGGATGCTCCTAGAGAATGTCATTCTAAGTGAAGTAAGCCAGAAAGAGAAAGAAAAATACCATATGAGATCGCTCATATGAGGAATCTAAAAAACAAAAACAAACAAACAAAAACAAAGTGTAAATACAGGACAGAAATAGACTCACAGACAGAGAATACAGACTTGTGGTTGCCAGGGGGGTAGAGGGTGGGAAGGGATAGACTGGGGTTTCAAAATTGTAGAATAGATAAACAAGATTACACTGTATAGCACAGGGAAATATACACAAAATGTTATGATAACTCACAGAGAAAAAAATGTGACAATGAGTGTGTATATGTCCATGAATGACTGAAAAATTGTGCTGAACACTGGAATTTGACACAACATTGTAAAATGATTATAAATCAATAAAAATATTAAAGAAAGAATGAAGAAAGAAAAATATATTTTAAATTGAGATAATCCAGTAAGAAGCACAATAATTTATGTCAAAGTCATAGAATATGTATATAGATCACTTGGTGTCATTTCTCACCATTGTTCAATGACTGCATTACTAATCAGTCATAGCTCCCTCTCCCTGAGCTGAAATCCTCAGCACTTTTTCCAACATTGTGCCTGGCACTGAGATGAACCATAGTTTCCATTCCAGAATGGCTGAAATAGAGTATGGAGGATGGTAGATTTTTCAGACAGTCACAATAAAAAGGTTTCACTTTTGTGCAAAAAGAATCTCTTCCCTTGTCTGGTTTGGCCACTGGTTTTCATGGCCCAATGATGTCTGTGCTCCCTCCTGGCAGGATTTTCCAGCCATGCGACAGCCTCCCACAACTGTGACTGTACACTCAGCCTCCTTCTTCTGTCTGAGTTACTAGGTATCTCTGCTCTTCTACTATATTCTAGTTCATAAGATGAGAAGTAAAATGCCTCACCTTAACATTTCTTTCAATAGTGTTTTTAGTAGAGTATGTCTAATAGGTTTTCCTAGTTTACATCACAGATGTAGTTTTATCCTAATTTTATGACATGCCTATTTTCACAAAAATGTAGGAAGTAGGAGAAATGGCACTATTTTCGTTAAAATTCTGCCACTGTCTACTTTGAATATTCCTATACCATGTGAGATTTTTCTATGATCAATGTTGGGAGAAAAGTTTTATTATAAATCCTAAGACTATTGGGATTCTGGGATTATTATAATACAGTGTTTCTCAAATACTTTCAGCAAAGTAGTTCTTATGATAGGAGAGAAAGAATGCTTGCTTCTAGTTGTCTGAAGGCATGTCCTAAGCATCCTTAATGAGCAAAACATTTTTTTTAAATTATAAGGTTTATCATACAAAGCATAAAAATATTTCCAAATATGCCATATCAATGTAGTTTTAATATAAAAATATTCCAAAATCACCACTGACTAAACACTCCAAAAAGAAATATTGTATTTATTCTGAGAAAAGATGTACTACTCTATTATGCACCACCAGTTAAGTCTCTTCTAGAAGGCACCATACATTAATTTGAAAAGGCCAGTTCTGTGACACTCATTAAATATAAAATACATATTTATTGTAATGTCAAATACGTTTTTCTGAAATGACAATAATAAAAATAATCTCAATTTTCTGGAACAACATGACAGTCCATTCAGAAAATCTTTGAAGCTGCAATTACTGGTATCAAGTCCTGATTAACTTAATATAATTTTTATTTGTCATGCATCACTACTTACAGTGTAGGATAAAAGTGATGGTAAAATATATCCAAGCACCTGGGCTTTACAGACAACAACAACAAAATCAACACATTCTATCAGTTGTACATCAGTTATTGTTTTCAGAATAGGTTTCTTAATTTGTGAATAATGCAAAATAATACCAGTATATACAAATGATACACAAACCTATGTAAAATAATTAAACTTCTACAGATCACCTCACAATTGTGTAAACTTTAGAGTATTGACACAAAGCAATTGGCACTGGGTGAAAAATGAGATTGCCAAATGCCATTTTCCAAGGTAGATAAATCTTTTTCCCAATAGAACATATTTTATGTGCTCTCTATTCTTAATTTTTATTTGGTAAGAGCATTTGGAAATATACCATCCATATGTATGATTTATTCACATGGGCTGTAAAACAAATCCTTAAATAATGTGCTTTTTAATTTGTAAGAAATATACTGTACATTTTACATGGTTTGTTTATTTTACTCTTTAATCTGTCTTTTTGAAATCAGAATTATTTCTGAAAAACAAAACAATGCAATCAGCTCAAAGTTGTAACTTTATTCTGCCTTTTTTTTGGGGGGGGGGTCAGTGATCCATATATATATTTTGGAGCTTTGAAAGAGAGTGGAGGTCTGGAAGTTAAATTCATGTTGTTGTTAAAATTGTAAGATTTGAAAAAAATTAAATCAGAGGCGGCAGTGTGAAAAAAATGAGAGAATGAGAGCTCTTCTAAGCTCTATCACTAAATGTACATTTTTACAAAATCACTTGAGCTAAATTTTAATACTTATCATGTGATTAGAGATGAGCTTTATTTCTCTTTTAGAACTAAAATTCTATTTGTTGATATAATCACACTCTGTAACAGTAACAATTTTTCAGCAGCCTGATGACTTAACAGTACATTGTTTCAAGAAATATAAATCATCAAAAGAATTTTAAAAAAACACAATTTTTTGGCATATTTTACTGCTCATGGGAAATTTTTTGATACTTGAGTTCATCAATAGTGACAACTAATGATTAATTTTGTTTTTCCTCACTACAGATTTGAAGAAAAATACTGACTACAACCAGCATTAAATGACCCCAGGAAACATCACTGTTTTTTCTTCAAAGAGCACAGACTTCGGATTTACCAAAGCAGCATAGGTTAATATCTTGATATGCACACTTAAAGGAATGTGTGAAGACATAAAGCCAGTCCACACAATAAGAAAGAATTAAATAGACGTTTCATGGTTGAAGTCTTCAACAATACTTTGAATTGCTTTTTTAATAGAATTGAATAGTATGAAAAAACTTAAGCCTATTCAGTATTATTACAACTTTATTTCATTTACTGTCCTTTGACAATTTAGAAATTTTAAGAAAACTTTTTTTCAAACTTAAAAAAGTAAATAATAATTTCTCACAGCACATGATAATAGCACATCGTTAGAATCTAGCCTGGGATTAGAATGTAATGATTTGATTTTGATGATACAGGCTGATCTAGCATGCTGAACTGGGTGTTCTCTACGTGAAGGTTACTACTGAAAGAACTAAAGATTTCAGATATTTGTTTTCAGGACGGGCTGTAGGCTTTTTATCAAACTATATGAACTGAAACTGAAATATCTGCTAATACGGAAGATTAGTAATACCAAACTTTACTTTGATTTAGAAGCTCATTTTAAAGGCAAAAGGAAATTTGGAAGTGATGCTACAAGTAAATTTCTACACAGTTCATCATAGTAAAAAGACGGAAATAGTAAGATCTTATAAAATCTACCTAGTAGCATTAATATTGTTGTCAGCTGCTATGGTCTATGGATGGGAGTGCAGAATGACAGATTAAAAAAAAATCTAGTTAAACCAAGTGTTGATTCATGTGTCCTAGGTAGTCCCTTCTTATAATTGTATTGAAAGACAGTGATCTATAAATGTAAATCTCCATTGTTTTCAAAGATCCTATGACAATGTCCTGATTTGTTTTGTCTTCTTTATCCCTCCCCTCTCTTTACAAGCACACACACATGAATACTCACTCACTCACACAAATATGGACACACTGAATCTTACAAACTAGCAGGTGTGCCACCAACATATCCATATCAACACAAATCCTTCATTTCTGCCTTTGTATCAGAAACGAAGCTTGACTCAGAACAGATGAGAAAACTCAGATTTAAAAAAAAAGAGAGACAAGACAACAAATAAAAAATACAAAGATTAATATTATAGAAAGTGGTTTAGCAAAATATATTTCTTTGTTTATCCTCTTTTTGAACTCTTACTTTTCTGCTGTTACTGTTTTTACTTCTATAAATATTCTATTAGATGTCAATTATAATAAAGATGGAATAAAAAGAAATAAACATTCTAGTTTCTTTTGCTCTCCTGAAAGTTTGAAAATGCAGCCTTTCTGAAATTATCTTTAGAAACTCAGTAGCTATTTCTCAGTAGCACCTAGAAGATTCAGCTCTCTAATTTTTATTTCTACAGTAATAATTAAATTCTAAAATTATAAAAGAAGTCACAGAAGAAAATGATACACAACTCAAATATACTTCAGGGGGTAAATCTATTGCTACTATTTGGTGAATATCATTACAGATATTTCTTTATGCATCTGTGCATAGAGAACTGTGGTTATGGAAGGGTAGATGCAGAACAAACAGATATCCTGATAGATTTTAAAATAAGATCATACTTTTAAAGGTATCTAAGATAAGAATCATTAAATGGAAGCAAAGAATCCTTCTTAGTGTGAAAGTATTAAGGCAGAGTGCTGTTTTTTAGTCAGTTTTCTTACATGTATGACGTATATTCCAAAACACATAGGTTGGTGAAAGGAAGAGCTTGGTTTGTGTGTAGCTTCTGAAAATTCCAGACAGATATTCGCATCATGTTCTATAGAACTGCCTAATTTCTGAGGTTAGGCAATGCTATACCCTTGCCTGCCTTTCTGTGCTATTTCTTTCTAGAGATCCTAAAACATACATACAAACAAACAAGTATATATATTACAGTTTATTTCATTCAGTCAGGGCTTATTTCAGTCTCATGAGTTTCTGCTCATGTTCCCAATTCCTAAGCATGCCTGAAAAATGACATAATCAGAAGCCATTCTCTGGTACCTTCCCTGGTACCATGATCATGCAGCGCTATATATACTTAATGTTTCTGCCACAGCAGTCTATTCATAACTCATCCATCTCCATCCTAATCAACTCTGAGGTGGGAAGGCACTGATAAGGATCCTTAGGATTAATTCCATTCACTAGCTTCTCTCAGTGTTGTTTGGCTGGAGGAAGCCAAGTAATCCTGATCTAGTCTTTTGTTTCTTTCCTTGATAGCTACATTTTCCCCTCTTAACAGTTTATTTATTTTTCTCTTGTTTATTTGATATTGGCACATATAAGAAATTTTTATTTCAATATTTTTTATTTCATTGTGTATTGGAAAAGAGAGCATCTATAGTTCTGTTTTATTCTGCCTCATCTACCCCAAATTCAGATTTTAATATCATATTACATTTGTGTGCATACACAGACACACACACAAACACCAATAGAAGATGTATGTAAGTTACAGATATAAAATACACTACTTGCTAAATCTTATTTCAGACATTCATTATACTAAATTTTCATTTTTTTCAAAAGGAAAAATGCCTACCAAATTATAATTTATGCTTCTTCACCATTTTATGAACTTGTGTTGTACATCATTTCAGCCAGGTGTTGGCAAGATAATCATAATCTCAGCATGCTTCACTAATTTTAACATCATTTTTAAAGTATTGTAAATTCTTCACCTAGTCCAGAGTCTCTACCCTAGCTCCATAAATAACATATAGTAAATCTTTGAGCATTCATTAACTAAATGTTATTCAATGAGTCATTTTTTTAAATATACAGTTTTATTATTGTAAATAATTGCTGGATTCACCAAGTAAACAGAGAACAATAAAAGTCTATAAAACATAATATTAAAATTAAATTAAAATCCCATAATGACTGACAGCTGAAGTATAATAGCGTATTATGTTACACTAAGGCTGCCAGCAGTCAAAGAAATCATTTTTCAGCTTTAATATTCAAATGACATAGCAAGAGTTACACGTGTCTTATACCTATAACTATTTTATATTGACATCATTAATCCACGTCAAACATTTTGGCATTATAAAACTCTTTATCATATAAAACGTTACTGTCATTTGATTGAATTGGTTTTTATTTTTGTCCTTCTCTTTCATCTTTTTTCCCCCTAAAAATATAATGGTCAAATACTTGTCTGATGTATATGACACTATATACTCTAAGCTCTTTACATCAAAATATTTGTGTTCCTCTAATGTTAAGCATGTAAAACATTAGTACATGTTCTATCACTAGTTAACTAGGTTGGAGAGATACTGCCTGTTGAAATCAATGCTTGACAACTGTTATTAGCATATTAAAAAGTCAGAGTAAGCCTACACTAAAGAAAAATAAATGTGTAACTTCATTAAGTCTAGTAGTTACCAAACTTTTTGGACTAGATGATTTTGCATCTTGCAGAGCTAACTAGGAAAGTGCACTTTGTTGTTTTAGAGAAGTGGTCACAGAGGGATTCTCTGAGGATATCTAAGGTGAAGGGTAAAGAAGAATTAGCTAAGCAAATAAGGGCTGAGATAAAAAAAATTGTATAGGTGTTTAAAATGTTTAACCAGCTGTCTACAAAACTACACTGGCACTGACCAGTCAGAGGATCCTCATGCTGTAAAACTGGACCCAGATCCTAGAAATTAATCCTAGAAACCCTTCTGTCCTGGCATTAACCTCTTTCTCTCTGCATCATGGGGCATTCTGAAGTCCCAGGGAAGATGTTAAAGTAGCTCAAGCAGCAGATAGTGGGAAGCTTAGGACCGCAGGAGATGGATGTTTAGCAATCAGCACAGAGATATTTGAACAGCAGTTTGTGGCTGAACTGCAATCCTGTATAAGATTGACCCCACCTAAAGGACAAATCAGAGAAAAGGAACAGAGATCATAGGAGATATGTCGTATTTTTTCAGAAAGTTTTTATTTTTAATTAAACAAGCTGAACTTTTTCATCTTGTGAAAGTTCAATAAGAAATTCCCTTTAAGGCAGATGTAGAGGACATACCCAGTCACTGCATTTGGATTATGATGTAACAAAATCATTTCCGATTCTATCAAGGTGTTACTCCTTGAGATTCTTTTCACAGTTGATAACTAAAGACTGTGTAGATGACATTTATCTGGGATAGAGAGTTAGAATTCTTAATTTGGGTTCCTCTGTAAGCTAATGCTGAGACACAGTATTTCAGCACTAGTAGTTTTGGGGAGAGGTACTGGGAATCTTGCAGAATGAGAAAGTGTTACAGGGAGGAGAAGGTAGTTAAAGTGTATATTAGTAAGTCAGTCACCACAATAAGAAACTGTATTGTATTTCCTCTTAACATCTGACTCAGAATTCTCTCTCTCAAGGGGTGAGGGCTCTGTGCTATTTATTTACAGATCAACTTCTTGGGGTCACTGATTGAGAACTACTTCAGGGGAAAAGAGTGATGTTAATTCACTGGTATACTTCTTCCCAGGTGAACACAGGCAGATCCTTTTTCCAGTGTTCTGGACAAAAAAAGTGCTCAGATCCAGAAATGCAGAAACTAGTACCTGAAAGATCATAGGCATATGGGTGACTACTGATGGCTTCTGTATTTAGGGCTACAAGTTGGACTGGCCTAGGGTGGCCTAACCTAAGTCTCAGTGGAAGAGGCAGATCATGCAACTTCTTTAATCAAACCACCTGAAAGAAATGTGGTGTAACCTAGCATAGGATAGTGATCTGAGCTCAAAACAAGGAACTCAAGATCATGGCAGGGAAATGTTTCAGTGTATCTTATGATTAATTCTGGTAGATCTTCCAAAGGCATTCTCCTAACCCAGGCTTTGTGTTCTGGACAACATGCCTGAGAATGGGAATAAAGGGAGAAGTCCTTGGTGGCCTGTGCATAGAACTGAGGCAGTAAGGAATCACTACATTATAAGAATGTTATTTGTGTGAACACAGAATGCCAGCTCTCGACAGCAACATCAGATATTAGTAGCAGAGAGGTGAGCTATGAGGTATGTTCTCTCCACTTGAGTATGATATTTGAAAGAAAAGTTGACACCATGGTCCTGGAATGTTTAATAATTCTGGGTATGTGAGACACCCATAGTGGTTAATGGATTTCCCACTTATCTGGAATGAATTTACTTGAACTAAATTTACTTTGAGTTGAAAAATGAAGGTGAGAAACTCAATAATCCAGAATCTTGAAATAACACTTACAAACCAATGACAAAAAGACAGCCCATTATAAGAATGGATAAGACTTGGATACACTGTCCTTGAAAAAGATAGCTCAATGATCAAAAACCATTAATATGTGGCATTAGTATGTAGAGGAATGCAACTAAAATCACAATGAGGTATCACTACTGAAAGACTTAAAGGGTAAACATTAAAACTAATCACTACAAGTCTTGCTGAGGATGCACAGAACTAGAAACTTCCATGCTTTGGGTAACAAGAATATCTCAGTTTGTCTAATAAAATCTTGGCTAAAGTTAATTTTTCCAGCATTTTTTTTCTAAAAGGGCTACATTTTTATTTTTCAAAGTATCTTATTTTAAATAATAAATTATATAGGTAAATCATCTGACCTGTTGGTTGAAGTGGAACAACTATGTTTAAAAAGTCTTGCATTTTCTATTAAAGTGTAAATTATGCATAGCCTACCATTTTTCTTCCCTTCCTTTTCCTTTCTTTTTATTCTTGAAATTTTCTGTCTATATGCCATTATGTGAGGACACAGAATCTGCTGCAGATGAGAGGACTTTGTGGCCTAACATGGGATTAAGAGCCCAAACAGGGAGAGGGGATGTATTTAGGCTGGAGTGCTCTGCCACAGGGTGCTGAAGCCTGAAGAGTGTGACCGTCAGGTGTTGCAATTTTGTTTCATGGGTTGCACTAGCATAGAGTACTGGAATCCGAGTGGGGCATGAAAGGCATTTGGATAGACAGAGAGTATTATTGGTGGTAGTAGACTGGTTATAAAGGAGAGGTGTACTCATAATAGCTAGCTTAGTAAGGATAATTGGAGCAAGATTTCTCACTGTCAGAAAAGGGAGTTAAAATATGGAAAAGGAAAAAAATCAGAATAAACCTCAGGGACTGGATTGGAATTGGAGTGAGCTCATGGTGTTTAAATTATGGAAAGAATTTAAATGGCCATCAACTGTTGAATGGATAAATTATATTATACTTACAGGATGGAATACTAAATTGCAATAAAATAACTAATTTTCAGCTATATGCAACAATATGTCAATCTCATAAATATCTTTGAACAAATTATGCCAGACACAAAAGAATACATACAGTATGATTCTATTCATGTCATGTTAAAAGTCAGGCAAAAATGGGGTTTAGGGGTGCATGTTCTGCTGGTAAAAATATTTTTAAAACTTGGAAAGAATTAAAATCAAGTTCCGAATAGTGGCTACCTTCAGAGGAATGAAATGGTGATCGGAGTAAGGGGCATGAGAGTGGTTTCTGGACTTCTGACAACTTCCTAACATGAGTGAAGGCTACCTAGGTATAGGTACTCTGGTAAATCACTGAATTGCATAATTTTGTTTTAGGTACTAGTTTTACATGTGGTATATTTTACTACCAAAATAAAGGTGATATGACTGTGAAATGGGGCAAATGCCTATGTTAAAAAATATAGTAATCTGGTGGGGAGAGTATAGCTCTGGGGCAGAGCATGTGCTTAGCATGTAGGAGGTCCTGGGTTCAATCCCCACTACCTCCATTTAAATAAATAAATAAATAAATATCTAATTACCCCCCTCAAATGAAAAAAAAATACATAATCATCTTATGCTTGACTAAGGTTTTACAGTTTTCATAGATTCTAACTCATTTATGATCTAAACTAATCTTCATGATAAACTTTAATTGGATATTATTATTCCTGTAGTACAGATAAAGAAAATAACTCTAAGAAAGATGAGATGACTTTTCATCTAGGAAGTAGTAGAGCCGGATATAAAACTTGGTTGTAAGATACAAGTTCAATACTCTTTTTACCATGAGCTCTAGTGCAGTGCCTGACATAGAGAGAGCAATCAATGAGAGTCATTGAGTTAAAACATAAGATATGGATGGATGTCTTCTTCTGTGCCCCACCAGGGCTCTGTTTATTCATCTATTTCTGTAACTATAGCGCTTTATTATAAATGAGTATTTATGTCTGTTTTCCCTCCTGCACTAAGTTCTTTGGGGCAAGGATAGCACCTTATTCATCTCTGCATTATTTCTGCCTAGCGTGTCTGCCACAAAATTAGTGTCCTATGAATAGAAGCTGAATTAATAAATAACCTACTTGGAAAACAAATGTTGACATACATCGAGAAAAATCAAGAGAAAATAACTGCTTAGCTTCATGGGGCTTACTATACATATAAAAGTATATGGATACACTGCAAAGTATTCATTCTTCCTAAAAGCACTTCTCAATTCCCTGCTCAAGTCTTGGTATAGAGATCTGAGGTTTAAACTTTATAAAGATAGTGATGCTATGCTAGCTGTATGCCAATAATTCCTCTTCCAGCAATTAAAATCCTATAATTGCTTTATTTCCTAAATTCTGTAATTAAAAATCCAATTTTTCTCATTTGAAAGAAGGAGCAAAAATGAATATAGAATTACATTTTAAAATAAAAGTTTTTGCAAATGTGCTCCAATTTTTACTTCAGCTTTGTACTTGTATACAATGGTATACAAATGCCTAATTGTATTAGAATAAACTTAACAATTTACCTTTGATATCATGTTTATTAAATGACTGTTTTACTTTTCCTAGACTACTTTTCTTTTCCTTTGCTTTTCATCTTTATACAGAATCTACCTGAAGTGAATATTAGGGGGAAAATCAAAGTAAGGAGATACGCTCTACAAACTATAGGTCAATATAATTTAACAGCAAAAAAAACCTTGATTGTACTCAAACAGTAAGAGATATAATTGATTTAAGTTTTCCCTCTGGCCCTCAAAGAATCAATAAGAAAATGTTAAAACATAATTATAAGTGTATTAAGACCAGTGACAGGGTTGATCAATATGACATTTATGTTGTATTACTTATTAGCAGAAAATTACAAGTTAAAGTAACAAGGATATGACTAAATAGTAACAAAATGTGTTTTGCATTAGAGATATAGCTTGAAAGTTTCTAAAAATTATTCATATTCCACCAAATTAACAATTTATTGTGGCCTGATTTATATAGAGACGAAATTTTGATTGCAAAAATGCCCATTGCAATGAACACAATCTTCTCACATTCAAAATTTTATCTTTTTACATATAAATGAAGATATAAGTTTATTCCAGATGTTTCAAGTATTAACTTGAGATTTCTGATTCTGACCATGTTGGATATTAAATGTAACCCCTTGCTGTAAACAAATATAAAAAGACAAAATACATTTTTGGCACTGGACAACATTAGATAGCATAGGACTGTGGTCCTTGGCTAAAGGGAAACATATGGGGTAAGCTCTGCAGTCATATGGGCGTTTTGCATGGGGGCACATTTGAAACCACAGTACAGGGAAGTGAAGCTTCGCAAGTAGTGACATTAACTAGGTAGAGGAACGAGACTGGAGTTCATGGCTGCTGAAGCTGATGGAATTTACTGGAGTGGCTAATGGAGAGGAGAGATCTGCATAGACAACGAGCCACATACATTTTTACAGAGACTCCTTTGAGCCTTTGGCCAAATAACAAGCTTCATATATTCCATACAAGATCCTGCTAATCCTGGTAGAAGGCACATACTTGGGAACTACAAGCTGAATGCAGATTTTGGAAGTCACATGTTATTGAAAGATGTTAGACTTCTGGCCTACTAGGATGGAGGAAACAGAAAGAAAACTCCAAGAATTTCATCAGAACCTCAGGAAACCCGCTCTTAGGAAATACGGCTATTTATGCTCAGAGTATGGCTTACTATAGATCCACCCAGTCAAAGCTTAAAAACTAAGCTTTGCCAGGATAAATATGAGCCTTATATGCTGACTGCCTCTCAGAAATAAATTTAGTATTACTAGTAGAAAACAACAAAATTTAAATATCCTCAAAACATGACAACTACAATATCTAGCAAACAGTAAAATATTACTAGATATAAAGAGGCAGGTAAATATGACTTAACCAGGAGATAAAAAAAGAGTCAACAGAAGCAGAATTAGCAAGAAAATATCAGTAATTCTTGAGACAGGTCAATAGAAACTATGTAACCGAAGAACAGAATATTTTAAAAAATACTAAAAAAAAAAACATGAGTAGAGTCTCAGTGTTGTTTTGGACAATATCCACAGTCTAACAAATGCAGTCTGAGGCAAAGAACAGAGAAGAGAGATGGGAGCACAAAAATATTTGAAGAAATAATGGCTAATTTCCCCCCAATTCTGATGAAAATATCAACACAGATTCCAGAAGAACAATGACTCTTAAGTGAGAAAAGCATAAAGATAACCACAGCTAAGCATATCACAATAAAATTTCCAAAACAAAGATTAAGAAATATTGAAGGCAACTAGAGGAGAAATTATATACAGGGTGGTAACAAAATGAAAGTTTGCTGACTTCTTTTCAGAAAAATGTAAGCAAGAAGGCAATATATAACATTTTAAAGGGCTAAAAAATGAATTGATCTAGAATCCTATGCCCAATGAGACTGTCGTTTGAAAATGGAATAAAATACTTTCAGATTAAAAAAAAAATCTTTGGAATTTGTCACCAGTAAAACTGCCTTACAAGAAATAGATGGTATCATAAGAAAACTTAGATCCTTTAGAGTGGTGAGTACTGAATGAGGTAAATATATGAGGAAATACGACAAAATTTTCCCCTCATTTCTTAATTTCGTTGAACTATAATTGATTGTTTGGTGTAAAAATATAAGTGAGGTCTGGGGCTGAGCTGGGGATGGAGAGCTGAATCAGTCTCCATAAAAAATGAAGGAGTCTGAATTTTGTTTTCTTTGCTTTGGGTGGGGAAAGAAAAAGGCAAGAAACTCAGGTGAGGGGGTTCTAGGTCCTGGACATAAAGGTGCTGGGAGCTGAGAAGAAGTCAAAGCTGGAAAAGGAGACCAGCAACCTGGATAAAGAATTTTTCCCTTAACCAAATGATGCTTTATGTACACATATTTCCCTTTTTTTTTACTGTTTTGTTCCTGTGCTTTTTGAAGTGTTTAATTTTAATCACGGAGATAGGATTGAGTTCCACATCTTGATTTGTGAAACAGAAGAAAAAAGACAGCCATAAAAAGGGCTGAGGAGCAAAAGGAATTGCGTCCTTGGCAAGAGCAGGAACTCAGAATCAAAAGTAGCTGTATTAACCAGAGGCCTTTACAAATTCATGGAAATGTTGAGAAGGTCATTGTAAGTCCCATAAGAAGCAGATGGATATATCCAATTGTGTTTAAAGTCCCAAGAACAGAGTAACACTGGCTAACATCTGGGTCACATTTCATTGACTGATTCAGTGTATCTCAGGAATCAATTTGACTCAACACTGTTAATTTCCTTCAGTTTAATAGATACATAATTTTACTAAATATCTTCTAATTTTTTGTTCATTTAGTACTTCAACATTTTTTGAGACACTAATGTGGGTAAATGCTTTCAGGTACAGATAAGTTAATCAGAATTCTTCTCATAATGAACACTCATAATAGAGAATATTCATAATCATTTCAAATAATAATATAAGGTAGAAGGAATTAAGGGGAATGAACAGGAATAAATAAAGCATTATTGATGTTCAGATGAGAGGGAAATTTCTTCCTTTTGTAAAAAAAGGGAGATTATCAATGGAAAAAACAGAATTTGCATTGGGCCCTGGGTAATAGGAAGGATTTGATCACATGGTGGTGGGATTCTATTCAGAGTAAGGAGGTGCAAAAGAATGGATGTAGAAGGTACATGGGGAATATGGAGGACATCAAGCTTTTTATGTTGTGGTGTGTGAAGAAGAGAAAAAGGTGAATGAATTATAAGGCTAGAATAGAGTCAGTTTTCAGGAACCATGATTGTCAGTCCTAGGAGCCCTGTTCTTGATCAAGAAGCATTCTTTGCAGGGTTATTTTAGGGGTGGGAAGTAGGGAGTGGGAGGGGGAGCTTCTGAAACTCTCCTTCAGCAATATAATTCTAACAGTGTCTTAGATATTTTGCATAATATTTGGGAAACCATTGCTAAAGTCCTTGAAGAACTCACTTGAATTAAGGAGACTGCTAAGAAATGGCTCATGGATCAGAAAGATTTCAGAAATAGGATGTGTAAAACTAGGCAATACCCAGTTTCTCCATCTGTTAATGTCACCAATAATTCCATGATTATTGAAGATGAATCATAGGCATCATCTCAGATATCACCCTTTCTTTTATCCACATAATTAATCCGATAATACATTCTTAATCTCTCTACCCTTTTCCACCTCCAACAATACCACCTGACGTTCTTGTTTTCCCTGATTCCACTACTGCCCCCTCCCAGCTCACCTCCACTAAACAGCCAGAAAGAACTTTTAAAAAAACTCAATTCAGATCATCTAATTCTCCAGTGTAAATACTTCATCAACCTGACATGATAGTAACAATAAAGTTCTAATTCCTTACTATGGTGCGCAAATCCAACTTGATCTGGCCCATTTAATTTTACAGCTCATTATATTCTGTCCATACTTGCTTTTTAAATGCTCTGGAATAGTCCAAGTTTTTTCCTACTTCTAGAACTTCGCATTTGTTTGTCTTTCTGGCTGAAAGTCAACTTTTAGCTTTGTTGCACAGCAGGCTCTGGCTCATTCTTCAGTAGTCAGTCAAATGTCATCTCTTTAGTGTCACCATCCCTGATGATTCTATCTGAAGTACCCATATCACCCCTAACATTTTATTTTCTATCATGAAAACATAAAAAATTCTTTATGGCAATTAACACAGTTGTTTCTTCCCCATCACTATTTTTTTTTTCTTTGCTTCCTAGCAATAGAGCAGTCTAGAACTATCTTGTTCCTGTGTTTATTTACTTGCTTATTCTTCTTGCAGGATATAGCTACTATACTTTGTCCTTATCTGTATCCAAGGACCTAGAAAATTGCCTGGTACTTGGAAATTGTTCAGTAAGCATTTTAAAAATTAGTGGATAAATGACTGCAATAAAACAGGGAAATTTATTAAAAGCTACTATAAAATATACTGTTTGACTAGGAGAAGGGTTTATTTTTAATAGAACTAATGAATTGGCAATGGAAAGGTTACTAAGAAAGGGAGAATAACAAACTAACTGTGAGATGCAGAGGTTAACACAACTGATTTTAGCACGTAAGTTCCAGAGGTACAAAACACTATGGGCATATAAAGTAAATAAAGCATGTCTCAGTTTCTAGAATTTTCCATATAGTAGCTTATAGTTCTGTGTGTGTAGGTAAGTGTAGAAAGGCAATAAAGCAGATGTCCTTAGTTACAGCTTTAGTTCCTCTGACCCACTAGGTCCTGCTTCCCAGAGTGCCTATAGTAAGTGCGATCTCATGGCCAATAAAAGTGTATACGTCAGTGGCTAATTTAAAAAGAGATGACACACTCAAATGGGTTATAGAAGGAACCACAGAAAGTGTGGGCATAGTTAATGAAAATCAATATAAGATGGTTAAGCACAGTGGGAACCTGTTATCATGCATACGCATGTAGGGATAACAGGAGAGAACAGCTGTCTGAATGCAGTTAACCTGCTGTTCAGTAAGGAGGAAGCTAACAGAATAAGAACCATTACTTCATTCCTCTACTGTCCATGATAAACTGATGATTTTGCTCATTGGCCAACCCAACCAAAAACCAGAGGTCAAGAGAAGCTCTTGCTTTATTCTACAAAATTCCACCTCCTAAGAGACAGAGAAGAATTGAGTGACATACAGTTCTAATGTTTTGTCCTTATCTAGAAAAAATGCCTCATACATTGTAATTCCTCATTAAATATTTTAAAAATGAGCAGATGAATGACTATAAATAGGATGTCATCAAACAAAGAAAAGTTATTTAGAGCTGCTATAAGATATTCTGCCATTGTGACTAGGAAAATGGTGATATCTGAAGGTATCTGAGAGGCAAACAGTAGCTGTAGCTAATTCAAACAATGTATTCCTGTATCTACCAGTTAAAGAGTGCCTGCTATGTGCAAAGCATTGTTCTAAACTCTTTACAACTCAGTGAGACAGAAACCTGAGGAACCACAAAAGTGACTGTTTTAGGTTGCACAAACACCAAGTTTTGGACTTGAGACTTGAACTCATGTCTTCCCAATTTCAAAGACAATCACTTTCAAAAAGGAATACTGCATACCAATATCTCTTTCTCCCTATGTTCATTAATTTCCAAAATTATTTTATTACTCTCATTCTCTTTTTCTTCTATAGATTTAAATTTTTAAAGATTTAAATAAAATGGTTTCTAAGACTATGCCAATTCTGGCATTCTGTTTATCTAGATAGGTTATAATTATTTGTGTAATATTATAAGAAAATGAAAAAGATTTGGAGGCAAAACATGTAAAATACTAAAGGAACACAAAAGCAGTAATAATTACTCCTCAATATAACCTGTGTTCCTAAATATTCAGAAAAGAAATGTCAAAAGATAAAGTCAATAGCATCTTTACTTCAGTGACAATAATTAAATTACAGTGTGGATACAGTGTTCTTTATGAGTTGAAACTCCTTTTTTACTGGGTGATTTATCACATATGCAATGAATCTACCTAATGAATAATGAAATAGATACTACCAAGTTTGAATCTCACTGAAGCTTGTCCTTTAATTATATGGGTTTTCTGAGCGTTGGTGTCATGTGATACCAGAGGGTCTATCTAAGAGACTCGTGGACCAAACAATGTTTGAGAGTTACTAAAAAACTGGAGTATGTCCATATTTTATCACACACTTTAATGTGAGTCATAGAAATTTTTCAGAATTGGATCAAAAGTAAAAGAGGCCTTTATTTGGAAGTAAGCTCTGCGGTTCCGGCCCAGTAATGTAGAACACTTTACTTAACCTTGTGACCATACTTTACTAGGCTTTTGTGAGGATTAGATTATACAGGTTATATAAAGTGCTTATCATTGGGTTTGACCTAGGGAAGACATTTAATAAGTCATGGCTACAATTATTAATATACAACTATATTAATATAGGATTATAACGGATAAATCCTTTCTTAACATTTAGCAGAAATTCTTAAATTTAGTCAATTTCCCATAGATCTGACTCAGTTAAACAGTTAAGTGCTATCATGTTAAAGGGATATAATTTGCTTAAATACAGTTAAATCATCACTCTAATGATCCTTTTATGATCTATTTATCAGTGCCTTCTTTCATAGGATTAAAAAAAAACAAGCAAACTCTACTTCCTTTAGAGTTCTTAAAATCTCTAAGTAGCTCCCTTTTAGTTCATTTTCCAAGATATGTAGGAATAGAGGCTAAAGTGAGGTACTAACAGTTCTGCATAGCATCGAAAGTTTGAGTTTTATCTCAGAAAATAATGGGGTAAAAATAGGAGTAGCAAGGTAAATATACCATACTCATATTCGGGGGGAGAGAGTGTTAAATGCAGAGAGTAAGGAACTGCTAAAGACTGTAATAGATGATTTAACACATATAACATAAACATGAAATATGATATATCATAAATATGAAATATGATCATTTTTATTATAAAATAACATATTCTCACTGAAAATATTCAAGTGATACTTAACTATATAAAGCAAAAGGTGGAAGTGAGACAGCCCATTCCCCCAAATGCCTTTTTCCCCATATATTTTGTTTGTGTGTGTGTATGTGTGTATATGTATATATATGTGTATATATATGTATGTATGTATGTATGTATAAAATTCCAGTCTTGCTTTAGATTCTGCCTCTCAAACATTTCTAGGAATCCAAGGATTATTTTTATGTGTCATCTGAATATAACCTAGACCTCTCTAGATTGCAGCAGAGTAGGTATTTTTCCTACTATAAGTCTCAGAGGTGATTTTATAGGTATGACTGTTTGAGGCTAGCAATGCCATCTCCAACATATGATAAAACACCTGGTTGGAGAACCTGCCTTCTTTACTATGTTGAATATTGTGGATGTCACTCCTAGTTATAGACACACTGTAAAGTGAACTCCAATGAGTCATGTCCTGTATAATCTCCATCCCCTGAGTGCTGCTCAACATGTGACCTGCTTCCCACCAACAGAAAATGACAAAGGTGATGAGACAGTCACTTACATGATTATGTCACCCTTTATATGACTCCATCTTAGTGGATGTGAGGGGGAGATTCTTCTCTTGGCCTTGAAAAAGTAAGTTGTCATGATATGAAAAGACCTATGACAGGGTCATATGGTAGGAGCTACAACTTGCCTTTATGAAGCTGAAAGTGGCTATACTGGACAGCAAGAAGATAGTCACCTTAATCTTGCAGCTGAAAGAAACTGTATTCTGTCAGCAGTCACATGAACTTGGAAGAATCTGAACTCCAGAAAGGAATGGAGGCTGGCCAATAACTTGATTAATTGAAGTCCTCTGCTGTGAGATAACAAATACACCTTGTTTTAAGCTGCTGTGGTGTGAACTGTACTGATGACCTCAAAAGATTCATGAATGGTAGCCTCTGGATAATCATACATATCTCCTGATTTTCATCAGTGAATTCCACATCATAGTGGTAATTTTTCTTCCTCCTCCACATAGACACTCACATGTGGTGATGGTGGGAGTAAAGGGAATAAATGAAAAGAGTATCCAGGTTGGCTAAATATTGCACTTGGAACCAATTCAAAGACAAAACTATGCAGTTTGATCCCACCAAATTCCTCTATAAAGGGTGATTTTCATTCAGAGGCCTAAATGAATGCACTTCCAGTGAATCACACAGATATGTTGGTGTAAATCTAACCCAACTGGAAAACAGATCAAGTTCTCAAAGAACTCCTGGGCTTTTTACAGATCAGGATATTGGGTTGTTCATTTTGAATTTAATTTATAATTGGAACTGATTAGAAATTAAGTTCCTATTATGAATTATATAAATTAAGATGTGAACTTTTTCTCTTACTCTATGCTTATAAAAATCTATACTTCTCCTCGATTATTTTTCCTAGTTTTTCCAAACTCTTCTGCTAAAATTTTACTATACACATGCATGCAATAAAGCACCTATATATTTTATATAAAAATAGGAAAATGCTATACACTTTCACCAGTTATAAATATATTATAGCATTTTTCTAGGTTAGTGTAAGTAAACATACACTGTATTTTTGACTGCACTGTAACACATTGAAAGTACTTACACACACATATGTACATATTTGTGTGTGTATATTATATATATATATATAATTTAGTTTATTTTTTGTGACTTATTTTTCCCTCTGAACAAAAGATCTCTTAAAATAGATTGGATTATGCATTTTTAAAGCAAAAATAATGTATTCTTCCAAAATTCAAATAATACACAAGCACGTGGAGCAAAGAGACACTTGTTTAAAAGAGAAATAACATGAGTGAGGTATTTTATACACTCTTAGTTAAACATCTTTTGATCCAGAAGTTGTTAGCTCTCAATTTAAAAGACAATGCTGTGGAATAATAATTATTTCTTTGTATAGATCTCCTTGGACAAATTCAATTTACCTCTTCATTATGCATTATTTTTCTTAGCTGATTTTTGAAATATTTTGTAAGAGACTTTTGGTAAATAACTATGCCATACACTGGCAATATCTGAATAGCCATTTCAGATTTACCTTGTCTATACTGAACTTAAGGGAGGTATATAATTCTAGCTTCAGTTACAACTCGTTGTCTATTAGAGACAGCTCTCAGGATTGTCCAATATTTGAATTCCAACAAGCAAATATGATATATTAATTCTCTTGCATTTGTAGAATGTACTTATGCATCATCCTGTTATATTTCTGGGAAGATAATAAAAGGCCCATATTGCTTCTTGGTTTATCCTGGATAAGCATAATTTCTGGCACCACTAGCTAAAAATTTCTCCTGGGCAGTCATTTCTCTTTCCATGCATGGAGAAGGAGTTTACCAGCATTAGAAAGAAACCTAATCTCCAGACCCTCTCCAAAATTTCAATTCTAATCAATTACTTCAACAATCATGAAAAGCTGCTGGGAGGCCTTAGAAAATCAGAACAGAAATCAATCTCAGAGTAGTGCTAGTAGAGAAAACTAATTTGTGTGTTGTAGTTGAGTGTAGAATGTGCATTGAGAATTGGGATGGCTTTGTAAGGTGTCAATCAAGCTAGGCTGAACTATATTTCCCAGAATTTCCTGTATTGTGTTTCCATCAGAGTGAGCAACAAGAGATTTGTCTTTTTTAAATTTGAAAGCCAGAAGACAAGAAGCACCTATTTGGTTGCTCACTTACTTATTGTGGATCTGCTGACTCACATCATTGGTGTGAAGTACCAGCTGGGCCTGTGATTGTTCTACTTTTCTTGAAATTCTTCTTCAGCTTTTCTGACGAGCTGTGCATGTTTAGCTTTGTGACAAAGGCTCCAGTTTCTGCAAATTTTCCTTGTCATGAAGGGCAGAGGCAACAAGAAAGTATGTGGATTTCAGTACGTCTTTGTGGGGTTCTAGCTCATGCTTGAGGGTTCCAGCCTGCTCATGACCTTCCCTTTCTCACTGCCTGCCTTGTGTACTTCAAGTTCCAGCACAGACAAGGAGGAGGTAGCAGCCTTACAGAGATAGCTTAATCAGCTTACAGAACTTAGTAAGGGAGTTGCAGGTAACACACACACACACACACACACACACACACACACTGGTTCTACTTCCCTGGTTGAACCCTCACTGATTGATACATGAAGTAAAGACAATAGACATGGACAAGTCTTTTATTAACTTTTCTTATGAAAGGGGATCAGAGATAATATCTGGAGATAGTATGAAGTTAAAGGATGATTATAACAAATAGAGAATTTCTGAGTCTGTGTTTCTGTTTCTATAAGAGAAGGAAAGCTGATGAAGCAGATGAAAAACAATATAATCAATACCAAAAAGAGAAAACACAGAGAATACAGGCACAGATTCAAATGGGTTAGTAGTTTTCTTATTCTTTTCCAGTGTTATTGAGGTAAAACTGACAAAACTGTATGTATATAAAGAGTACAACGGGATGACTTGATATATGTATACATTGTAAAATGATTAGTTAACACATCTATTTTTATTATCAGACATAGTTATCTTTTCTCCCCCTGCAGTGAGAAGCTTAAGGTCTACTCTTTTTGCCAACTTCAAGTATATGATAGGAAGTATATTCAACTATAATCATTATTTTGCATGTTATATTCCCAGAACTTTGACATCCTATAACTTTAATTGTGCACCCTTTGACCAACATCTCCCCAATTTCCCAGCTCTCATCCCCTGGCAACCAAATTCGACTCTGTTTCTCTAAGTTCAACTTTTTGTTTTTTTGTTTGTTTTAAATTCCATCTCTACATGAGATCATACAATACTTGTATTTCTGTGTCTGATTTATTTCACTTAGCGTAATGTTCTCCAGGTTCATTCATGCTGTTGCAGGATTTCTTTCCTTTTTTCAATGGTAGAATAATATTCCATTATACATATCACATCACATTTTCTTTATCCACTCATCCATAGTTGGACTTTTAGATTGTTTCCATATCTTGGCTATTGTAAATGATCCTGCAAGAAACATGGGGGTGCACTTATCTCTTCAAGAAACTTTGTTTTCTTCAGATACATAACCAGAAGTGGGGTTGTTGGATCATCTGGTAGTTCCATGTTTAAATTTTTTAAGGAACCTACATATATATTCCATGTGGCTGTACCAATTTATATTTCCACCAAGTATGCATAAAGATTCCCTTTTCTACACATTTTCAACAGCTTTTGTTATCTCTTGTCTTTTTGTTAATAGCCATTGTAATGGGTGTGAGGTGAGATCTTATTGTAGTTTGGATTCACATTTCCCTCATGATGAGTGACACTGAGTATCTCTTCATGTACCAGTTAGCTGTTTATATATATTCTCTAGAAAAATGTCTATTCAGGGCCTTGACCATTTATTTATTAGATTTTTTTGCTATTGAGTTTTATAAGTTCCTTATGTATTTTAAATATTTAATTCCATATCAGATATATGGTTTTCAAATATTCTTTTCCAATTCATAGGTTGCCTTTTCATTTGTTAGTGGTTTCCTTTCCTATGTAGAAGCTTCTTTGTTTGATGTAGTTCAATTATCAATTTTTGTTTTTGTTGCCTCACTTTTGGTGCCATATTCAAAAACCATTGCCAAGACCAATGTCAAAGAGCTTTTCCCCAATGTTTCTTCTTAGGATTTTTATGGTTTCAATCTTATATTTAAGTCTTTAATCCATTCTGAGTTAATTATTGTGGGTTGTGTAAGATAGGAGTCCATTTCATTCTTTTGCATATAAATATCCAGTTTTCCCAGTAACATTTGTTGAGTTCAGAGACTATCCTTTCTCAGTTGAGGGGGAATGATGAATACTTTATTATATAATATGTTGATAATATTTTATATATTTATTATATTAATATATTATGTAATAATATTATAAATTTATTAAATTAGATATACTCATTTACTTTGGTAATATTTCAGGAAATTGAGAAAATAGCTGCTCTTACTGTGATCTGGAAGCTTTCATGTCAGGTTGGTATTGACTAGTCACAATACTGTGTTTAGAGAATTTCTAAAAGAAATATTCCATAAAAAGACCTAAACTTTTTAATAAGGTCCTATGTGTGTGTGTGTATGTATATATATGAAAGTATGTATGCATACATATATATATAGACACATATGTATATATCACTTGGGTTATATATATTAAGTATATTATTATATATTAATATTGCATTGTTATATAATGTTATATATAATCAAAATAAACATATATGTATCTATATATGAGCAATTGCCCATGGCAGAACTATAGCAAATGTTAATTATTATACTTATGGTTTGTATGATAACTGATAATGTAAAAATAATGCAAATAAGGCCCTTCAAGTAAGGATTAATTATTCAGATTTCAGATTTCCTTCTCAAATTTTTCAAAAATTTATTTTGAAAGTAATAAAAAATAATTAAAATTGAAAAAAATATGTATCTATAATTGTAGACATAACCAACAGTTAAATATACATATGTACTGTATATATATGTGTGTTTAAGTGTGCATTTATTGTATTTTGTAGCTCATAAGATAATTTATAGCCATTAATTAAAACTATAGCTCTCTTGCTCCCTCACCTTTCAAGATGGCCTGCACTCTGTCTATGGAGTGTATATCAATCCTGCATCTCTTGGCCTTTCTCTTGCCTTGTGAGACAGCCTGCACTCTTGTCTATGGAGGGTATGTCTTTCTAAATCAACCAACTTTTACTCAAAAAAAATATGACTATGATCTTTGGCAGTAGGTATTATTATTTATCTTAGAGAAAAAGAAAAAAAATTACCAAATTTAAATGAGCTCAGTAAATATCAAAGGTAGAGTACAAACTCAGACATTTTAACTGATATTGCTTAGAAAATAGTGTGTTCAGCTTTCAAAAGGCAATGCCTAAAAATAACAAAATCAAACCAAACCAAACCAAACACTAGTGCCTTTGACACTATTATGTGACCGATGAGCTTCATTTTTTTTTTTTTGTTTTTGAGAAATCGTAACAACAGGTTATTCTCATTTGGTATAATTTTCAATTTTATTAAGCAGTCTGCTAAAAGATTATTCTGTCTTAATCATTACCACCATCATTATTACCAAGATTCCCCAAAATATTTAAAGTATTAGTCTCTATTAAACATAAAAGAATTGAGGCTAAATGAAATTTTTATGTTAAAGAATTTGGTTTTCTTCTATCTATTAATATTGGTTCCTCAGGCTTACATAAACATGGCCATTCTAAGAAATTGTTTCTACTAATGTGAGGTTGAATGGGTTAGGCAGAACAAAAAAAATTCTAGGAAGGACTCTAGCAAAGATCCTCCCACCCCCATTCTATTTGAATAAATAAACTCCTGCTTTTTACGATAGAAAGTATACCTTGTAAAGGTAACTAACACTTTATTTATGTACCTGAATAAAAGTCTATTGGCTAATTTAAATGTAGATAGTCAAAATCATTAAAACTGAAGAATTAACCAGGATATTGTTTTACAATTTAGGTTCTATAAAAAGACTCATAAGTGAACAGGCCATGTGATTACCAACACCCTCCTTCCAAAGCCCCATTTGAAATTGACAAGAGAATTAAAATTATTCTTTTTCTAATAGAATTTAGTAAGAAGAAGATTTATAATTATAGGAATAATCAGTAGTTATTTACTATACAAATATGAAAGATGATAGACTCAGGCATTGACTGACTGTTCTTTCATGATCCATATTAAACCATGAAACAGAGTCCTTGACACTAACTTACTAATTTCTTTTCAAGCTCTGAGTCTTTTCAACATTCTGTCCTATTTTTACCCAATCTAGAATAAACAAATCTGTATTTTAATTAAAAAACTGTAATAATGTATTTTTTCTACTTAACAGCTGAGTCAATTAAATATCCAGAAGTGTTAAGCCTAATTGTCTCAGAAGATCCAAGGATATTCTATGTAAAATATAAAGTGATAACCTGAGAATTAACTGACTGAACATGCTATTTCCTTATCAAGCCAAAATGTAGAATTTTTTTAAAATACCTTTTTGTTTTTTAATCTATATTCATTCTTTACATTAAACTACCTGTGGATTATAACTTCTTAAACTTTTATCAAGAAATATAGAGCCATTGTGATGCTGCAGTGCAGACCTCCTGGTTGAACAGGTATAATGCTTTCTGTTCCTATCTATCATTGTCAAATATCCACAGATCCATTATTGAGTTATAGTACTTCTTAAGGAGACTCCCTCTGAAATGGAGTACATGCCATAAACTTGTCCTATAAAGCAGTTTTAATATCAAAATGAGTAATGAAATAGAAAGTTTCCTACTGTCACAATAATTTGTGCTTACCTAATATGTTACTTGTTTAATGCAATGATCATGCTGAATAGTAAACAACCACAAAGTCTCAGTGGCATAGGATAATAAACACTGCTTTAGCTCACACATCTGCATAGTGCATCTGGTTCAGCTGGGTCACTTATGAATGTGCAGTCATCTGCTGAAGGTCTTGTAGGTAGCTCTGTAGAGCCTGGCTCACACACAATTCCTGGGTGGTCAGCTGGCTGACGGCTGATACAGGATGGTCTCAGCAGGGATGGCTTGAGGCACTTGGATCAATCACTCCTTTATCTCTAGCTTTAGCATGCAAGCCCAGGCATGTTCTCATATTAATCAGAGTAGGAGGAACAAGAGGACAAGCTAAATCACTCAAGTGCTTTCAAATTGATACTCTTTTCAGATTTACATAATATCCACTGGGCAAATCACATGGCTGAATCAAATCCACATCACATGGCTGAAACCAAATCGTATCTCATGGCCTCCCATCTGAGTGGGAGGGCACTGTGTAGTGAATGCTTTTACTCAGATCCCCCTTTAGGAATGAAAGAGAAGCTACGTCAGTTGATATGAGTGCTGCTTGAAGGCATTTTTCAAATTTCAGCTGGGTTTGAAGAGAGCCACCTCACCAAAGATCATGTCTTCTTCCTGGGGCAGCTTTATTCAGTGACGGGTTGACAGGAGAGTGTTAAAATCTGGCCCCTGCACCTCAGCTGTGAACAGTTCTGAATAGTAATTCCATGTTCTGTTCTCCTGGTAGGGTCAGTGAAGGCTTCCTCAGAGACTATACTGCAGTTCAATTTTTTCTGTCCAATCCTGCTCTCTTCCATTCCATTCCACCAGTGTAGAGCTCAAGGCCATTCCCTAATTCACTTCCTGCCATTAATCTCCACCCCAAAATCTACATCCCAGGGAATTTAACCCGTAACACACTGAAAAATTACATGAGAAAGGACACTACTCCAGGGAAAGGTGAATTGAAGTCAGGAACACCATCAACTTAGCACAACTTTCTAGCGTAATAATCTAACGGCGTGAGATTTGATCATCCTTAAAATAGTAATCACAGAAAGGATATTTTCTCCTAATTATCTTTCTTTTTCCTAATTCTCTTTTAAAAGTATTCACTAATGTTCTTGTCACCCAGTATGACAACTAACCTGTGTTCACATTTTCTTGCTTTTTCTTCTTGGTCATGTTACTGTGTTAGAATGTCTTGTTTATGTTGATTTTTCTGTCTAAGTTTAACTCTTTTTTCAAATTTGAATTCAAATTTTACTTTTTACTCAATACCTCTTCTGATTCCTCCTGCAAGCAGCTCTGTGCAGGAAACGCCCTCAGTAGGAAACTCCTTTTGCCTTGCCACTTTAGCAAAGCTATATTGTAACTAATTTTTTTTTAAATACTTAATTTTTTTAAAGCAGTTTCAGGTTCACAGCCGAATTGAGCAGAAAATACAGAGTTCACAAATAGCCCTCCCCACCTACACATATACACTCCCCTACCCTCAACACCCTCATCAGTGTGGCATATTTGGTACAATCGATGAACCAACACGGACAAATTATTATCAACCAAAGGCCATAGTTTACACTAGGGTTCACCTATGGGTTTTGACAAATGCATAATGACATGTAGCCACCACTATAGTATGATACAGAATTATTTCATTGCCCTAAAAATCCCTTGTGCTCCATCTGTTCATTCATCTCCTCCCTCCCTCTCCCCAACCCCCTGGAAACCACGATCCTTCATTGTAACTAACTTTTAAATCAGGTGCCCCCATGTTCTACTCACCTCCAGCCCAAGCACACCTTTCAGATTTTTGATCACAAAATACCTTACCTAACTTGTTAGTTCTTTCTGTAGATAAAAGAAGTAAAATTGAAGAAGTAATTAACAGATAATCAGATCTCTTCTTTAGCTTCTCCTTCAGTAAACTCATGGACAGACTGTGTGAACAAACTGTGTGAACAAGATAGCATCTAAAGAAAGATGACGAGAGTCGACAAGCCTGCATGCAATAGATGGCTATGAGCTTGATCCCCTATCTCAATGATTAACTGAGATTACTTCCTCTTTTCCCGTTATAAACTTTCGAAAACAACTTTGTAGTTTTATTTTGGGGTACATGAGTCTGCCTTCTCACCAGATTGCCAGCTGTTTGATTAAAGGCAACTTTTCATTTCTACCAACACTTGCCACTTGGATATTGAGCTTCGAGCAGAGAGCATCCTGACCTGAGTTTGGTAACACTCCCAGTTAGAGCTGATCTGATCCCTCCTAGCATATTATATCTCATTTTTTGAACTTACCATGTCATACCTGATAATTTACACTTATGCCTCACCTCAAGAATTGAGATCCTCAAGGGTAATAATTCTGTCATAGTCACTTTTTTTTCCCTGAGGTCATCTAGCAAGGTGACTTAGCATAGTTTCTTTTTTAATGTAAAAATATGAATGATTCAGGAAAAGCCTTGTGCTACTCATTGTCTTCCACTAAACTTCCTCATATGAAAATATGTATCAAAAACATCAAATTTAACAACCCTTTTCTACAAAGAATACACATGATTTTTCACAGGACAAACACGAAATGCACAAAGAAAATTTCAGCAGCACTCAGACTACACAAAGTGAACAGAAATTTTGATCTCTTATTTATTGACCTGTAGAGTTATATACAAGTAATTCACAACATATACATATATTTTTAAGGATACTCAGGTTTTGTTTTAATAGTAAACATATATACAGTAGACACACAGATATAAAAATGATTGTCATGAAACAAGAAGTTTTCACTTACAGGAGCAGAATACATTAGGATTTAGAGGGAGTGAGAGGAAAACATGAGCAAGTGCCTTTATTATGGTTTCTGTGGGAAGGGCTGGGTGAAGCAGGAAAAGTAGGCTAAAGGATTGGCTACTATGAATAATTTTAGTGGGCTAGGGGACATAGGGTCTGTCCCTACTTGACCTTGAAATGATTAGAGCAGGGGAACTGTGATCCAGAATGCAGAAACCCAATAAAGGAGGCAGTTGAGATCATGATCTCTAGATTGGTTAGTTTACATATAGGCACTGTCCTAGGTTAGTTATTTACTATTCTAGGAACTGGCTAGCCCTAGGAGAGGCAGTCCCTCCAGGGTCGGGAAAGCCCCCAAATGTCAAAGCATCAAAAAAACCCCAAAACCCCAAAAGAATACAAATAAATTGTTAATACACACAGAAACACACACATATGCATTTTTTGGTATTCTTCTTTTCTGGATCACATGGGCCATATTTTTATAATCCCACCATTGTGTTAATGCATAGTCTGTTCTCAAGAAAAAATTTTCATTATGTATTATTTATTCAAACTGATGCAAAAAAAAAATCTATGCAAGCTGTTTATGCAATCTATCTTCCACCTAGAAATCATTCTAGTTCCTCATTAATAGCTAATATACATAAATTTGTTGCCTTTTGGCTTATCTTGTTGATTTATTTTATAATCAACTGCAGCCCACAAAATAACTTACTTGACAAGCCAATAGTCATATAACAGTTTTTCCTTCACTACCCACATCTCACAAACTCTCCACACTCTTAACACAAGACCAAACAAATTTATTTCGCCTCTTTGAAATCCAAAGTATATTTCATTATTTTAGTTACTCATTTGTTTTCAATTCCTCAAGAGTTTCACCATATGAACAAGTCAATATTTCACCACTTCTTTTTATTAAGAAACAACATTATCATTGGGATTTAGCAACTATAAATCCTAATTGTTTTTGTTATTATATGGGATGTTTTAAATTGAAAAGTACATGATTTTTAGGTTGAGATGCTAGAATATATGTCAAACCCATCTTGGGGCATTTGATATCATAGGCACCTTAAAATCATTACCATAAAAAAGTAAAACTACACATTTCTGTATATACAGGGTATCAGTGAAAATGGTATAGTGAAAGCCTCCAAAAATTCTCTCCTCCCTAAAAGCATGGGGCACTTGCAAAAATCATCAGAATCAACATTTTCATAACTCTGAAAATTATTCTAAGCCTTGTAGCAATCTGAAGAGCATTAGTGCAACAAAAACAGCTGAATCTCAGCAAAAGGCGTGAGTTTTATGGTACTCTAACTTGCTGTATTCCCATTCCTCATCAGCTTCTCGACAGCCTTGAAAATCAACATTCCACAATTAAAGTAAAGATCAGCAGCCTTGCAGTCACTGGAGAAGGCAAAATAAAGTAGGAGCTCCCCAATAGCCCTATTCGTAGAGAACTGTCATTATATATGACCTGTGTAGTGTTTCCTTGGAAGATCCTACTTGCAAGAGTGTCTTTGGTTGACCTGACATGGAGATCATCCAGGCTTATCCATGAATAGCCTTTGACCCCAGGTTGTTTGTCAAAAACAAATAGAGGCAATTGTGTAACATCACAGCCGCTGAGGTAGTGGGTAATAGTTGGGGCAAACAACTGTTAAACCAGAAACCCTAAAAGGAAAAACTGGAGAATGAGGTAAACTCTGATAGATTCCTGGGAACCTAGAAAGCCACTCACATGGGCAGTGCACATGTCATAAGCTTTACTGAGCTCACCTCTGGCTGACCTTGAGACCCCACACATGTAAGAAATGAAGACGAAAGGCCTGTTTTCAACTGCCTACCTGTGTATTGAAAGTGTGCCTTAAGCTCAGAAACTCTCCTAGAGGACTGGGAGACTTATTGGTTCCAGGTGTTTCTGGAAATCTCTATTCAATCATTAGTGAACCACTAAACTAACTGAACAGAGATTTAAGTGGTTACATATGAAAAAGAATACAGACTTCATAGAATTAGTTCATAAAAGTTTTGAAACCAAAAAATAAAAAATAAAAAACCTCGCAGAGGGGGATAACTGAGTTTTCAAAGTTGAAGTTGATACATTGTATTATTCATCATGTCCAGTTTTCAAAAAAAATATTATAAGATATGCGAAGAAACAAGAAAGTATGGGAAAGTAAGGAAAAAAAATCAATAAATAGAAATTGTCCTGGGGAAGCCAACATGTTGAACTTACTAGACAAAGAATTTCAATCAGCTATTTGAAATAAGTTGAAAGAACTAAAGAAAATGATGCATAAAAAATAATGGAAGGTATGAGAGTAATGTTTTATCACATACAGAATATCAATAAAGATGTAAATTATATAAAGAAACAAGTATAATTATGCAGTTGAAAATTACAACATGTGAGATGAAAAATTCATTATGGAACTCACCAGCAGATCTGAACAAGCATAAGTAAGAATATACAAACTTAAAAATAGATCAATTGAGATTAATCAGTCTGAGAAACAGAACATAAAAAGAATGAAAATAAATGAACAGTATCTCAGGAAAATGTGGAGAACTATTATATATGCATAATTTCTCAAGGAGAGGAATGACAGAAAATGTCAGAAAAAATATTTGAGAAAATGATGGTCAAAAATTTGACAAATTTGATGAAAAACACTGATATGCACATCTAAACAGCTCAACAGAATCCAAGAAGGATACACTCAAAGAAATTCACACCTAGACGTACCTTAATCAAATCATTAAAAACCATTGCCAAAGAGAGAATCTTGAAAGTAGTAAGAAAGAAGTAACTCTTCATGTATGAGGGAGCTTCAATAAGATTAACAGATTTCTCAACAGAAAACATGAAGGCCATGAGGCTGTGGGTTAATATATTCAGTGCTGAAAGGGAAAGACTGACAACAAAGAATTCAATGTCCATCAATACTAACCTTTCAAATAAAAGGAGAAATGATGGCATTTCAGCATAAAAAATGGAAAAAAAAAAAAAGCTTTGCCTCTAGCAAACCTGCACTACAACAAATACTAAAGAGAATCTCTCAGGACAAAATGATGAAATGAAAGAACAACAAATAATAAATTCATATGGATATTTGTAAAAAAAATAAAGAGCACCAGTAATCATAACTACTTGGGTAAACATAAAATACAAGGTATGGATATTTTTCTCCTACCTAATATAAAAGACACCTGCATTAAACAGCAAATATTAATCTATGTTTTGGGGCATATAAAAGACAGCCAATATATAAAGATGTAATATATAAAGATGTAATTTGTATGACTATAATAGCCCAAAGGAGAAGGAATGAAATGTTGCTAAATAGGGGCAAAATTTTTGTAAACTATTGAAATTAATTTGGTATTAATCTAAACTCTAGATTGCTATAAATTAAGATGTTAATTGCAATAGAGCAATCACGATGAAAGTAACCATATAAAGCATATATTTATGTGTATATAAACATATAAATGACAATGAAATTAAAATGGTACATTAGAAAATATCTATTTAACACAAAAATAGGCAATAAAAGAGGAATACAGAAAAAAATAAGACATATAGAAATCAAATGGCAAAACAACAGAGGTACAAATTTTTACTGATTAATGGATTGGTTAAGAGGTCAGAAAACTTAGAAGAAATATAATCAGAAACTTTGTAACAAGGAGGTTCAGAGAAGAGATATGTAGATAGACCTCTTCAAATAGCTGTAGACTATGAAGATGTTTTTGTCTCATTTGAATGTTCCCTGAAAAGAAGCCTCTAGAGAGGAAGACTGTAATCATCAGATAGGCAAGAATAAAAAACAAAAACTCAACAGTAAAAGACAAGCCAATTTAAAAAATGATCAAAGGAATGAACAGACAATATTTCGAAAGAAAATATACAGATGGCTAATAAACACATGAAAATGTATTCAACATCATTAGTCATTAGGGAAATGCAAATCAAAATCTTAAGAGATACTACTTTACAAGCACTGTATTGGATATAATAAAAAGGCAGACAATAACAAGTGTTGACAAGAATATTGAAAGATTGGAATACTCATACATTGCTGATGGGAAAGTAAAATAATGCAGCCACTTTAGAAAACATTTTCTTCAATAAGTTAATAATATAATTATCATATTACCTAGAGATTCTGTCTCAGAGAACTAAAAAAAGTGTTCACACAAAAACTTGTACATAAGTGTGCATGCAAACATTATTCAGAATAGCTAAAAAGTAGAAACACCTCAAATGTCCATCAACCATTAAATGGATAAACAAAACACAGCACTTATACAGTGGAAATATTGTAGATATAGCCCTAGTCAAATTTATATACAAATCATCCCATTTATTTCTGTATAAAAGCTAGCTATTTCTCTTGAGTCAATGGTTGTACACAAGAACTCAATATCATGTTTTCTTACTAAGACTACAGGTCTTCACAGAGAGGTATATTATACAGTTAAGTGTGCTTATGCTCATAAACATACTTCTGTTTTATTTATCAGTGAATGTGCTTTTACGCTTGATGATTGAGCAAGTATGGGCATATGTTTTTTCTTTTTTGATTGGATTGAATGATGTGCTGAGCAAGATCATTATGGAAAGGTTTGGTGTCCATTTAATAAATGTATAGAGTTTTAAAAATAAAATACTACTCCAAGGTTTTAAACTAAAATGTCCTCCATGTCCATCTTGTCTCCCAGATTCAAACAGTTTTGAACTGTTTCTTAGATACCTACCATCAAATTCTTACTTTTTATACTATTTCTTGATATCTAATGCTAGGATTATTGAATGACTTTCAATTACGAACAATAAAGTTTTAGGTTTCTTTTTTCACAACCATGCTCATTCATACTTTCTCTGTTCACATCTTCGAATACATCACATTTTTGTTTACTATGTTTCACGTCATTATGATGTGTTAGTACTTTACAAGGATGAACCATGAGCTATACTATGATTTTTTTCTTCCTTTCTTACATAACTGTTCTTGGAGCTAACAATTGCCTTGTTTTCATTGACTTAGTATTCTTTCTCAGTACCCAAGTTCTCCCCTGTCCCTTCCCCCACATTATAAATCTCTTCTAATATGGTTAACTACATCAAGAAATCTATTATTTCTTTTTTTTCACTTTGAAGATATTCTTTCAGGACTCCTCTAACCTTCAGCTCTTATACATACTGATTATTTTATGGGCCTGCTAGAAATCTGCCAGCTGCACAACTAACATCCACAGACATTCTTTCAGCATCATTATAGAAATTTCTCTAAATTTTCACCTCTATTCCTATTTCTGTTTCATTAATTTATGTCTTTGTGTCTAAGAGTGTGTAAGAAACAAATATTTTGAGATCTTGTACCTGTGAAAGTATTCACATTCTATCTTACTTTTATTTGCTAATTTATCAGATTTTATTAATTTGTTAGGGCTGATCTAATAAAGTTTCACAAACTGAATAGTTAAAACAACAGAAATTTACTGTTGCATAGTTCTGGAGGCCAAAAGTCCAATAACAGGTGTTGGCTGAGTGGTTCCCTCTGAGTTTTGTGAGGAAGAATCCTTTCCATGTCTCTCCCTGAGTTTCTCGTGTTTTGTTGGCAATGTCTGATGTGTCTTGGCTTGTATAAGTATAACCTTGATCTCTGCCTTTATCTTCAGATAGTGTTTGTTTCTGTGCCCAAATTTCCCTCTTTTTATAAAGACATTAGTCATACTGGATTAGAGGTCCATCCTACTCATCACCCTACTCCAGTTATGACTTCATCTCAATTTAACTAATTACATCCTAAATAAAACTTTTTTACAAACAGGGTATTGGGGATTAGGACTTCAACATTTGAATTTTGGGGTGACCCAATTTAATCCAAAACATAGACTATGTAATTTTTGTTTGTACATAACTTTTCCTCAGATGATTGAAGGCATCTTTAAAAAATCATGTCATATATTTTAATATTGTTGTCAAAAGTTTAATGCTATTTTGGTTCCTGAGAACTTGTGTATATGCAATATTTTTTCTTTCCTGAATTTTCTTCCTTTCCTGGTGCTCTGAAATTTTCCAATAGCAGGTGTTAATGTAGGTATTCATTATTCTATTAATGAAGTTTCTAAATCAGTCTGTTCAATCTGTGTATCAGTCAAGTTTTATCCATAAAAAGCAGAACCAGTAGGAGAGGGATATATGCATATATATACACATATACATATGTACATATATACATAAGCATAATAAGAGATCTATTCAACTAAGAGAGGAGCCTGGATAAGTAAGTCAAAAATCCACAGGGAAGCCAGTTACAAAAGGAAGATCATAAAATGTTATCCAGGGGAGAAATTTCTTCTCTTTCTTACTGATTACGGTCGGTGCAACCTAGATTATTCAAAATAATCTCTTAGTTAAAGACATCTGCTCAAGGGCTTTCCTTACATTTCCAAAATACCTTCACAGCAACACCCAGATTAGTGTTTGATAACTAGGACTGAGCATAGCCTAGAAAAGCTGAATATCAAAAAAATATCTATCATAATGTGTAAATAGAACTTTCCTGGTTTTGAGGAATTTTTTGAAATATTTACTTCACAAAGTTCTCTTCAACATTTCTTTATTCGAATTTTTCTCTTTGTTTTGGAACTACTATGAGACAGCTATTTGGAACACTTTGTTTAACCTCTACATTTTATAAATTCCATTTTACATCTTTGACTTTTTTTATATTTCCTATGCTAGTCTTTTAATCTATCTTTTACAATCTTAGCAATAAAAGAGTCTACTTTACCCTTAATCCACAATATTTTAATACTTCTTCTTTAAATTTTCCTGTTTTATTTCCTCAGGTGCAATAGCTTGTCTAATCACTCTAAGATTATTCCCTCTATATATTACATATCAATATAAATACATACATATGTGATAATGTGTAGGGATACACATATATAAATTCATACATATATATAATTATACTCTTCTACTACTTGTGTGGTTTCTTTTCCCACTGATTTTTTTTTTTTTGGTAATATAAGTTTTGGTTCTCTGACTTCTCTATTGAAGGATTTTCTTAATAATTTTGGGTTTTTTTGGCTGATATTTAAGGAGATGAACAAAATACATTAAGAGATTTGTGTTTGTACATACAAAAAGTATCTACTATTTATTTTCATCACACCTAATAGCCAGGCATCCAGTTATTTCATGGGTAACTATCTCTCCCCATGCTGCCTTTATTTCTAGAGTTTTTTCCTTAGGCTAATTAATTTTCCTAGAAAAAGAATTCTTCAGTCTTCTTCCTGGAAGGGTATTAGCTTGGCTAACAATATGCTTGCAGTCCAGTGGGCAAGGAAACCAGGAGGTCTCCCTGTTCACTATGTAAACTTCCATTTTATCTCTGTTTTCATGATAGTGCTTTTCCTCTGACCTCTTATATCCCTGACCAAGTTTCTAATTTCTCTGTTTCAAGCTTTTTAGGAATAAACTCCCTATATTCCCTCAGAGTGCAGATGGAGCAATTAACTCAATATAGGGAGGTAAAGAGGACAGTAGTGCCTAACTTCTTATTGTGAAGGTATTTAATTCATTTTTGTCAGGTTTACCCCTTCAGTTCTACTTTAAGAAGTACTTGTTGATTGCCATTGCTAAACGTTCCCAAGACTCTGTGACTTGAATTCTTATAAGATTCTCACTACTCCCAAACCCACATCCTTAGACTTCAGCTTCTTTGTTTTTGAGAAGTAAAGTACTGATAATCGGCGGCTTCCTTCCTAAAAAATGTTGATATTACTGATACATTCCTTTTCTCTATTCTCTATGATGCTGCATGTTTAAATATTTTTTTCTTAATTATATTTTTTGTGGGTCTTTAAGAGCTGTTAGAAACTAACATTTGTGAAAAATTCTCCAAATTTACTCAGACAAGCATTTATTTGGGTTGTATTTACTAATCCAATTTCATGAGATTAGTATTTTAGCCAGATATTTATTTTCCTAATTGTGCTGCGTGTCATTAGCACATGACACGAAATCATCTGACAGAGACTGCATGAGCTGTTTACCATCTCTGTTGACTGTGTGTTCCCAGCTGATTTGGTTAAAGAGTAGTTTTAGGGCTACAGCAGAACATTTCTGAGAGGGTATACAGCATTGTCTTACTCTTTTGCAGATATTGATGTAACGTGGGTCATTGAATGGTGTAATTTCCACTGTACAGTTGCTATTGATCTCTTCCAGTGAGTCAATACGTGCTTGGTTTATTCTGAAGTCATTTAAACAATTGAGGATAACCAGAGATTTCACAGTCACATTCTGTCCTCTGGTCAAATAATGTGCAAAAAAACACTATTTAGTATTTTATACTCTCTTTATTTAACTGTCAAGACTAGGCAATGGGGTTCTCTGGTTAGAATCATAGGTCAAAATTAAGATTGTATGCCATGTGGTCCTCCCTAGTGCTGCTACTCATGCTCTCTGGTTAGAGACAGACTGTTGAGAATGAGGCTCTGAAGCAAGACTCCAAGTGTTTCAACTCTGATGCTTTCACCTACAGCATGAGGTATTGGTACTGGGCAAGTCTCCTTATCTCTCTAGCTTCAATTTCTTCATCTGTAGAATGCCAACGGTAATAACACTAATTAATAATAATAATAATAATAATACCCTTTTCCTGTTGCTATAAATGATTTTATTTTTTTATTAAATTATGTGCTTGGGACACGGTAAATCTCTTCATCATCATCATTATTATTAAATGGGAAATGAGTTCAAAAGCTGACAGACAGGTAGCTGAAGAAAATTTCAAGATTGTTATGTGGAGCAATCATTTTTCTGGAAGGACAATTATACTTCTGTCTCCTTTGCTATGGTCTTGTCAATCCTTTCAAATTTCTAAACATTTTGTCCAGTAATACTGGAAATTCGTCACGTAATATGGTGGAGATTGTTTTCAGAGGGATTCTTGAAAGGCAGTCAATGTTTTTTGTTTGTTTGGAGACAGTGAAGGAAGGGAGGAGAAATAAAAAGGAAAGAGGGGACTTCCAATAGCAACTCCATCATTTGTTACATCGCAGTCCTTTTAAAGTGCAGATGCAAAACTGAACCATGGGACACAGAGCCTGAAGTGCCGTGAGCCAGTACCCCTGTCTGTCTGCACCTTACGGGCCCGGCCGGGTCGGCCGCACTCACCGCGGAGTCCCGGAGCCAGGCCGCTGGAACGCTCCGGGTTTTCAGACAAGCAGCAAGGAGCTGCTGTCCTCCCCGACGTCGACGTCTGATGAAGGCAGGTTAAGAAAATCCGACAGCGCAGTGAGGAGCTGGGAAGTGCTCACGCAGCCTGCCCCGCTGGGCACCTGGGGCTGACTAAGCCTCTCAGGCCAGGACCTCGACGGTCCTGACGGGGGGCGGGGCTGCTCCGGGGCGCGCCCGGGCCGCACTTCCTGGGCCGCACTTCCGGTGACCCTGGGAGCCGCCAGTGCGCAGGTCTGACGCCTGAGTAGGAGTCAGCGGAACCCGCGAGAGCCCCCTGGGAGGGCTGTGCTGGAAGTCGTGAAGACAGGGGTGAGTGGCGGCCCCAGGCCGGTTGGCCAGGGGGTGGGCGGGGGTTTGTGGTTCTGAGGCTGGCAGGTTTCTGCTGCCCCGCGGAGCGTGGACCCTGGAGACGCAGCTCCTCAGAGGGCACGTGGTGGGCCTGCTCACTGGACGTGGGGGCGGGGGCGGTGAGGAGGGTGCTGTCCTTGCCCTGGGAAGGCACCTGCTGGCTGGCTTCAGGCTTAGCCAAACGTTGAGGCCACTTTTTGTGCCACCCACAGGCTTTCTGATGTCCTAGGCATCGGGGTTTGGAGAAGTTTGGGAAGCAGAATCTTAATTGTTTGGAAAAGTTGCGTTATAAAAGAAAGATAGATAGTCACTCAGAGTTTTACGGAGAAAAATACTACTCTGCACCCCCATCCCAGGCAAATAGTTTTATAGAATGACCAAGATCAGAAAGCTGATAGCCAAGAGGCAAATTACCCACACAATAATCCTGTTACTCAGCGTTTGTTTATGTTGCTTCTTTTAATCACATCGCATTTTTCTCTTCGTATGCAAGTTGGAATGCAGTAACAAGATATCATTTTACCATTTAAAACAATGCAACTATCACATATTTAAGACACTATCTCCTTACAAACAGGATAGACACAAAGTCCATCTGCCTCTGTATTATGCTCTGACTGATGTAAATTCCTCTTTGAGTTTGTTCACAATTACGTCTGAATATTTTGTAGCCCCAATTTGTAAAGATAACCAACACCAACACTGATTCTATGAAAATAAAAACTAGGGGAAAGGAGTGAAAGTTGGTAGTGTCTGCATACAGTTCCCATTTCTGAAAGGACCATGAAGCCACGGTTGCTGTTTGTTGCTTCCTTCTTCCATTTTCTGTTCATAATGCTTTTGCCCTCAGCTGGTATTTTAACTGGTTGGGGTTATTTACCTGTTTGGGTGACAAAACCTTTACTCCAGCAGGCTCTATATCCTTATTTATCTTTGCATAAGAGTACAAGCTTGTAAAAGTGACTACAAGCTGAATATTTTAAAATTTAAATTTAATTATTTTTAAATTTAAATTTAAAATATTTTAAAATTTTAAATGAAAAAATATAAAGGTCACAGAGTAATCATAGCTTTTCAAGCAGATGTGTCAGATTGAAATGTTTTAATTATCCTGTGACCTTTAAATTTTTGTCAGAACCTTGTAAAGTCTCTTACTGTTGGTTAGAAATGTACAGGCAACTAAAAAAGTAGTAAAACTAAAATTTAATTAGTACATTGTAGTTTAAAACATTAGAAACATTGAAAATTAAAGTGTTTTATTTCTTTGTAAAATCTCACCAAGAGTAGTTTGCATTTCTTCATGCTGTGTAACTTACAACATGAAGTGAGCATTTTTAGACTGGGGTGAATTGTCATACTTCTTTTTGAATTTGTATCAGCTTCCAAAATTGTATCCTATGTACTTTCAATGTCATGAAATATCTGAGAAAATCCCTTTATACGTGGAATTACCCCAGAGACATCATTTCCTTTTCATTACTTTTTTCCTTTATATCAGTGACTTCCCTTTCTCTAGGCTCCACATATGTAGAGTTTTCCAGTGGTGATGGTGTCAGTGTTAGCTTTTTCATCTTCAGCTCTGTTTATATCCCACTTAGATTTAATTTATAGCAATATTATTTTTCATTACTTTGTTGCACTTACATTTTTTTGAAAATTCCCTACTTTAATTACCAGCTTTTGGTTTTGATCACATTTGTAGGTTTATCAGTGGGACACAAAGTTGTAACATAACTACTTTCTTTTCTGTCTGAACATGAGCTGAATAATAGACACACAGTGACCAACCATCAAACTGAAAAAAATGACATGATTGGTCACTGATCATGATGTACATGTTATTTACCTAGTGATTTGTAGATTGCAGAGCTGGCAGTGAAGATGGTATTTCATACAATTACTCAAAACTAATATACCATAGTACTTGAAATTTGAGCTGTGTTGTTAGAAGACTGGTACTTAGCTAAACCAGAGCAACTAAAATCTGTGCATATTGGAACTGTGCAAAGTGAGGACTGTTTGTACATACTGCTTCCACTTGATGAAGGAATGTTGCTGCACATTCCGTATTTGTGCCTTTCTGGATCAGTTAATACCCAGTTCATAAAGAACAGAACAGTTTGCAGAATTTTAGATTCCTAGCCAGGGCTGAACAGCAAACGAAAATCTGTTTCTTAAAAGTAGAAGAGTTATTTGCAGAAGATTTACAGTTTTGTTCAAAACCCTTGAGCTCTGAGATATTGAGACTTGCCAGAGGCTCTGTACAGATCCCTAAATCCTTTCATTTTGCTTTCTCTTCTGCAACTCCACAGGCTGGCATTGTTTCTATATGCGGACGATCTTAGTTCTGAATTTCATGATTTCATATCTTGAGAGAAGAATCAGCTTCCTAAAGAAACTTCTTGCCTCCCATTTTCCCCACTGTCATGATTATGACATAGTGGTATTTGTGAAATGAAAATCTGAGCATGTAACTTCTATGCATAATTTTTTTTAAAAAGCCATGTTTACTTAAAACTATTAGGACAAAGCCAGAACACCTTAGCATCTAATAGAGGGTTGTTCATGATATGACTTTCATTTAATTTTCAGCCTCTTAGAGTCCATGATCCATTTGTTCTAACACTTGTAGGTTCCTCAACAAACTCTGATTTTCTTACTCCTTTTCTTTCTACGAGGTGTTCTCAGGGCTTAAACCTCCAGCTTTACTTGGATCACTGTCAGTTATCTAACACAGTAATCCTACTAATATATCTTTGCATATGGCTTTTATGACCCATCTAGTTGGAACAATTTGCCTTCTAAGTTTGTGGATATTGCCATTAAAAATTTATGACATCCTATTCTGCTTTATTCCTATTTTCTTGTGTCTTCCACTGTCTTTGGTAACAGAAAATATTTTTGTCCCTAAGGCTTAGTACAGCAAAACACGTATTCTTTTTTTTTAATTGAAATATGGTTGATACACATTGTTGTGTTAGTTTCAGGTGTATAGCAAAGTGATTTGGTTATACACATATATATATTCTTTAAAAATTGTGTTTCCATTATAGGTTATTAAAAGATACTGAATATATTTTCCTGTGCTATACAGTAAATCCTTGTTGTTTATCTGTTTTATATATGGTAGTCTTTTTCTGTTAATCACATACTCCTAATTTATCCCTCCCCACGTCCCCTTTGGAAACCATAAGTTTGTTTTCTGTGTCAGTGGGTCTATTTCTGTTTTGTAAATAAGTTCATTTGTACTATTTTTTAGATTCCATGTGTAAGTGATATTGTACAGTATTTGTCTTTCTCTGTCCTATTTACTTCACTTAGTATGATAATGCCTAGGTCCATCCATGGTGCTGCTTTTTTTTTTTTTGTGGGTACTTAGTATTCCATTTTCTGTGTGTATGTGTGTGTATAACTGTGTATATATATATATATATATATATATATATATATATATATATAACATCTTCTTTATCCATTCATCCATTGATGGACACTCTAGGTTGGTTCCATGTCTTGTCAATTGTAAATAGTGCTGTTATGAACATTGGGGTGCGTGTTTCACTTCAAATTAGAGTTTTCATCTTTTTCGGATACATGCCCAGAAATGGGATTGCTGATCCATATGGTAACTCTATTTTCAGTTTTTTTAAGGAACTTCCATACTATGTACAGCATACTGGCTACACCTATTTACATTCCCACCTTCAGTGTAGGAGGGTTCCCTCTTTGTACCCTCTTCAGCATTTATTATTGTAGACTTTTTGATGATGCCCACTCTGACCAGTGTGAGGTGATCCCTCATTGTGGTTCTGATTTGCACTTCTCTAATAATTAAAAAGGTTGAGCATCTTTTCATGTGCCTTTTGGCCATCTGTATGTCTTCTTTGGAGAAATGCCCATTTAGCTCTTCTGCCAATTTTTTGATTGGATTGTTTATTTTTTTGTTATTGAGTTGAATGACCTGATTGTATGTTTTGGAAATTAAGCCTTTGTCAGTCACCTTGTTTGCAATTGTTTTCTCCCAGTCTGTAGATTGTCTTTTCATTTTGTTTATGGTTTTCTTTGCTGTAGAAAAGCTTAAAAGTTTGATTAGGTCTCATTTATTTAATTTTGTTCTTATTTCTTTTGCCTTGGGAGACAGAACTAACAAAACATTGGTGGTACGATTTATGTCAGAGAATGTTTTGCCTATGTTCTCTTCTAGGAGTTTTATGGTATCATAAATTATATTTGTCTTTAAGCCGTTTAGAGTTTATTTTTGTGTATTGTGTGAGGGAGTGTTCTCACTTCATTAATTTACATATGGCTGTCTAGTTTTCACTATACCATTTACTAAAGAGACATCTCTTCATTGTATATTCTTCTCTCCTTTGTCAAAGATTAATTGCCCATGGTGTGTCAGTCTTATGTTCTTTTTTGAATTCATCATTCTGAGTCTCTGAATCCTTTCCTGTATCCATCTCATTGTATTGGTTTTGGTCAAGTTTCTACCAAAGCTCTCCTATTTTTGTTGATTTATGTGTTCTTCCTTAGTTATCCCATTTAACCATCATGGCTGTAAATAACTGTCTTTGAATTGCTGATTTCTAAATCTATATCTTCACTTTAAAATTTTTCAAATATCCTACATGATATTCACAACTATTTCTTTGAAGTATTTGTTTTAATGTTCCAAAATATTCATAACAGACAAAAATAAATACCTCTGTCTCCCACAACATATTTCTTCTCCTTATCTTTTAGGTAATAGCATCATCACCCATTCAATTTTTAGCCATTTATTCTTGAAATTTTTCATTTACTTAAATAAATTTTATTCATGACAAACAATTGAGTATGTTTTATTTTCTATGTAGCATACTAAATTCTAGGAATAATAAATTTAAAATCACAAAAATTACCTGCCTTTAAGTAGTCAGAAGAACAGTGGCAAAAGTGCTGTAATGGAGAAATGTTTCTTTGTAAAAGCAATGCCCAATTACTTAACTGGGGGCTAAGTGGTCATCAGTATCTTTAGAGAAGAGATAAAATTTGAAATGTTGAATTTCACAAGTGAATACAGTATATGCAAAAACAAAGAGTTGTGTAAAAATATTTTACATTGTCTCATGTCCCTAAACCCAGTAGATGTCTAAGTCCAAGTTGTACCTATGAAATTTCTGTAAAATTCATAATCTGCTTTCTATAAGGACCATTGTCCTCTATACAGCTGTCATCATCGTTATCTTTTAACTTTTGGTTTTGCTCCCTTCTCCTCTGTCCTAAATATTTATTGTAATAACTAAAAAGAAAAAACAGATTATGTCATTTTATTGCATAAAAATGACTATTAGCTCCTATATTCTACAAAATAAATGCAAATCATTTACATGATGTGGACCTTTATATCCAGCATCATACATTTTTCTTTTTTTATATCCCCACCAAAAACATATTCAAAAGGAGGAATCTAAAGTCTCAATGAGAAGTACATGGGCTTTGAAGTAAACAAAACCATTTAATGAGTAACCAATGAACTGGTCATACTGTGACCTTGGAGTTGCACACTGAGCTCCATGCTTGTGCTCTCTCCCTCTCCTCCCTCTCCCCCCCCCCTTTCTCTCTCTCTCTCTGTCCCTTTCTCTCTCTGTCTCTTTCTCTCTCTCTCTCTCTCACACACACACACATCTGTCTATCTCTCTACCTACCTCTCTTCTATCTATTTAGTCTGTTCACATTCCTTGTGATTGTTTTTCTTTGGGTTGTTTCTAGTCTTCTTAATGGGAATTGTTATTTAGTCTTTAAGATTTAATTGAATTCTTATGATCTGTGTGAGTGCATTCATTCAACAAACCATGACTGACTTTTTCTTATTTTCTTGAGACAGCTAGCTATACTTCCTTCTGCATAGTATTTTACTTTAAGGATAATATCTCTCATTATGTTGTATTATAATTGTGTGTTTATTTATTTTTTGTACAGTAATTTAACTTACAGGGGCAGAACACTTCTAAATTAGAGTAATGCCTGGTTCATTGTTTATGTTCAATAAATATTTGTTGACTAAGCAAATAAAGTTCTGCTCTGAGTTGCTTTTAGGAATCAGCAGTACATTTTTGTATAAAAATCCAAGGTTTTTAAACATATAGCATCTAACCTGCTTAAAGTAAAACACACTTTACAAAGTATGCCAAAAAAGAATATGCCTTAAGAAGATGGGCTAGAAACCAAGCTGGGGAGTGCTATCTAAAATACTTAATTTCTTTTACATTTCTGTTTGGCATAATGGAAAGTGATATATAAGGCACATTAAAAGAGAACAGAACAAACAGAGCAAATGAGGCTCTAGAGCTAAGAGTGTTTTAATTTACCATGGGTTATAATGGGTATAATAAGTTGGAAGGAGGAGTGATTCTTTCCGTACTCCCACAGGGAGCCAGAGTGGTCAGAAGATGCCAAAAATTCTATCCTGTTACTTTGAATTGTAGGTGAAAAGTGGTGCCTGCCTACAGATAAGTTAAAGCAAGTCCTTATCCCAGTTTTTTGTTCTTCCCCTAGGGTAAAGCTGTCCTAATTTGTTTCATGAGAACACTTGAAGAAGTACTAGGAAAGTTCTGTTACACACTCACTGCTAGTGTCTACTTACCCACTCATATCATGGTCTTTCCCTTCCACATGGTTGTATCAAAAACAAATTCTTTAGATGGTCTGAATTTTTTTCTGTAACTTTTTTTCCTGTCAGCAATCTTCACAAGCTGCTTCAGCTGAGAAAGATGAGAAAAGACCTCAATGTGAAAGCAATCACAGGATCATTTTCCTTGAAGACTTCCATTCTCTAATGTTTCTTTTGACATTGTAGGTCATTTCTCTGAAAAACCATCAATCTATACAAGTACAGATTTCCGTACCTACAATACTGATTTAACTGGGACAGGGTAATTGTATATGTTAGATTTGTAAATTTTAATTTAAAATTCTATGTATTACTTATTACGTCAATCAATTTCTTAGAATAATATACTTTGACACTTATCTTGCAAGAAACAGGGGCACTGAATTAAGTTGTACTCTATTATGCATCAGCTAGCTCAGAAATAAATCAGGGAACTAATTAACATCTTATCAGATTTGATTGTAAATAGAGCATTACATTCATACAGGAAGAGCCATTCATTCTTAAATTCAGTAACTTCTTTTGGCTTTAAGTTAGTTCTTTTACAGCTACAAAGGCTCTGTGAATAATTGTGTAGTAGAGTATCCATTTAAGCAGAATTGACTCATCAATTTAAAGAGGCAACTAATTTGACTGACATTTTCAGTGACCATTTGTTTTTTGGCAAGCTGATTAAGTCAGTAAAAATTCTATGACCATATTCTATGAACATGAATTGTAAAAAAAAGAATGCAATTATTAAGAGAAACTAACATATTTACTTCTATGAGCAATAATTCATTTCAATATATTACTTTTTTTACCCATTGTTACTAGCAATAAAATTTTAATCAGTCTTGGAATAGAATATTGAATTAGTCAAAGAGTAGGGAAAGACTACAAATGAATGAAAAGAACAGTAAAGCTATCCTGATTATTTAAAAATAGACAAAAATTGGTTTATCTTCCACAGATAATATATGATTTCTTGTGTTATTATTCATTTATTTCTTTTAGCCAATGCGTAAGTCAAAAGTATTTCATGAGTGCTAGTGCTTGCAAGTACTCTGTGGTGTATTATAGGATATACAGTTACTAATGAGAAATACAAAGCTATTTGGAAGAAGCTCTATTTTAGAGGATTATAAATGGTAATGTGGTTATGTCCTATAAACAAAGAAAAGAACTTTTTGCGTAGGGAATTGGGAGATGACCTTCCCCTTATTCTAGATTTTTTCTCTTCCAAAGCTTCATGAACACAAGAATAAAAATATGCTGATTATTCATGGTGGTCATAAACATACGTTCTCGGTATAAAAATTTGGTCTTAGTATGTGTATCAATATCTAGGAACAGTTGATAAAAGTTATAACATTAGCACAGGCAGTGACCTAGCATCTTTTATTTCTTACATTTTCCTCTTTGCATGTGGAGTTGACCCCAGTCCAGTTTGGTTTGGTAAGTGAATGGAGGTAAAGATGATTTGTGTGTGTGTGTGTGTGTCTGTGCACATGACAAAGAACGTCTTCAACAGAGTTATTCTTTGTGTGAGCATGGTCTCTCTCAAACAAGAATCTTGAGTAGATGCATAATGCTGTTAACACAGTATTGATAAACATTTTTCTTCTTTTATCTTCAGAAGTTCGTAGTTTATTTTAAAGTTCCCTCTTGGAGTTGTACATTCTATAGGTTTTGACAAATATTTAATGTGATGTATCTAACATTATAGTGTCACACAGAGTCATTTCACTGCCCTAAAAATCCTCTATGCTGCACCTACTCATCCTTCCTTCTTCTGTACCCCAATTCTGTGACAATCACTGATCCTTTTATTGTCTCTATAATTTTGGCCTTCCCATATAAAGTATTATACAGTACGTAGCTTCTTCAGATTGTCTTCTTGAACTTTGTTTTATGTATTGATGTTTCCTCCATGTTATCATGGCTTGACAGCTCATTTCTTTTTCAGTTAAAAAACTTTAATTGAAATACAGTTGATGTACAATATTATATTAGTTTCAGGTGTATTGCATAGTGATTTGACATTTGTATACATTATGAAATGATCACCATGATAAATTTAGTAACCATCTGTCCCTGTATAAAGTTATTACAATATTATTTACCATATTCTTTATGCTGTATATAATATCCTTATAGCTTATTTGTTTTATAACTGGAGGTTTGTACCCTGTAATCCCCTTTGCCCACTTGTGGCCCTTTTGGTAACCATCAGTTTATTCTTGGTATCTGTAAGTCTATTTTCCTTTTGTTTTGTGTGTTTATTTTGTTTTTAGATTCCATATGAGAGATCATGCAGTATTTGCCTTCCTTTGTCTGACTAATTTCACTTAGCATAATACCTTCTAGATCCATCCATGTTGTCACAAATGGCAAGATTTCATTTATTTCACAACTCAGTAATATTCTTTCCTTTTCTTTTCTTTCTTTCTTTCCTTCTTTCTTCCTCTCTTCCTTTCTTTCTCTTTCTTGCTTGCTTCTTTCTTTCTTTCTTTCTTTCTCTTTCTTTCTTTCTTTCTTTCTTTCCTTCTTTCTTTCTTTCTTTCTTTCTTTCTTTCTTTCTTTCTTTCTTTCTTTCTTTGTTTCTTTCTTTCTTTCTTTCTTTCTCTCTCTCTCTCTCTCTTCCTTCCATCCTTCCTTCTTTCCTTCCTTCCTTTCTTTCATTTATCCACCACATCTTCTTTATCCATTTGTCTCTCAGTGAACATTTAGGTTACTTCCATATTTTGGCTACTGTAAATTATGCTTCAATGAACATTGGACTACATTTGTCTTTTCAAATCACTGTGTTTATTTTCTTAAGGTAGATACCCAGAAGTGAAATTGATGGATCATATGGCAGTTCCATTTCTAACGGTCAGAAGCCTCCACACTGCTTTCCATAGTGGCTGCACCAAATCTCAGCAACAGTGCACAAGTGTTTCTTTTTATCCACATCCCTGCCAACACTTGTTATTTGTTGTGTTTTTTTTAAAACACTTTTTATTGATTTATAATAATTTTACAATTTTTTGTCAAATTCCAGTGTAGAGCCCAATTTTTCAATTATACATGAACATATATATATTCATTGTCACATTTTTTTCTCTGTGAGCTACCATAAGATCTTGTATATATTTCCCTGTGCTATACAGTATAATCTTGTTTATCTATTCTACATTCTGAAATCCCAGTCTATCCCTTCCCACCCCCCACACCCTTGGCAACGACAAGTTTGTATTCTGTGTCTATGAAATCTGTTTCTGTTTTGTATTTCTGTTTTGTTTGTTTGTTTATTTATTTATTTATTTTTAGACTCCACATATGAGTGATCTCATATATATTTTTCTTTCTCCTTCTGGCTTACTTCACTTAGAATGACATTCTCCACGAGCATCCATGTTGCTGCAAATGGCGTTATGTTGTTGGTTTTTATGGCTGAGTAGTATTCCATTGTATAAATATACCACTTCTTCTTTATCCAGTCATTCGTTGATGGACATTTAAGCTGTTTCCATGTCTTGGCTATTGTAAATAGTGCTGCTATGAACATTGGGGTGAAGGTGTCATCCTGAAGTAGGGTTCCTTCTGGATATATGCCCAGGAGCAGGATTCCTGGGTCATATGATAAGTCTATTCTTAGTCTTTTGAGGAATCGCCATACTGTTTTCCACAGTAGCTGCACCAAACTGCATTCCCACCAGCAGTGTAAGAGGGTTCCCTTTTCTCCGCAGCCTCTCCAGCATTTGTCATGTGTGGATTTATGAATGATGGCCATTCTAACTGGTGTGAGGTGATACCTCATTGTAGTTTTGATTTGCATTTCTCTGATAATTAGTGATATTGAGCATTTTTTCATGTGCCTATTAATCATTTGTATGTCTTCCTTGGAGAATTGCTTGTTTAGGTCTTCTGCCCATTTTTGGATTGGGTTGTTTGCTTTTTTCTTATAGAGTCGTATGAGCTGCTTATATATTCTGGAGATCAAGACTTTGTCGGTTTCATTTGCAAAAATGTTCTCCTATTCCATAGGTTGGCTTTTTGTTTTACTTGTGGTTTCCTTTGCTGTGCAGAAGCTTGTAAGTTTCATTAGGTCCCATTTGTTTATTCTTGCTTTTATTTCTATTGCTTGAGTAGACTGTTCTAGGAGAACATTTTTGAGATGTATGTCACATAATGTTTCGCCTATATTTTCTTTGAGGAGTTTTACTGTATCTTGTCTTATGTTTAAGTCTTAGATCCATTTTGAGTTTATTTTTGTGTATGGGAGATCCATTTTGAGTTTATTTTTGTGTATAAGGGAGTGTTCTAGCTTCATTGTTTTACATGCTGCTGTCCAGTTTTCCCAATACCATTTGCTGAAGAGACTGCCTTTATTCCATTGTATATTCTTGCCTCCTTTGTCGAAGATTAGTTGCTCAAAAGTTTGTGGGTTCATTTCTGGGCTCTCTATTCTGTTCCATTGGTCTGTATGTCTGTTTTGGTACCAATATCATGCTGTCTTGATGACTGTAGCTCCATAGTATTGTCTGAAGTCTGGGATTGTTATTCCTTCAGTCTCTTTCTTTCTCTTCAGTAATGCTTTGGTAATTCTAGGTCTTTGATGGTTCCATATAAATATTACTATGATTTGTTCTAGTTCTGTGAAATATGTCCTGGGTAATTGGATAGGGATTGCATTAAATCTGTAGATTGCCTTGGGCAGCGTGACCATTTTAACAATATTGATTCTTCCAATCCAAGAGCATGGAATATCTTTCCATTTTTTAAAGTCTTCTTTAATTTCCTTCATCAATGGTTTATAGTTTTCTGTGTATAATCCTTTCACCTCCTTCATTAGATTTATTCCTATGTATTTTATTGCTTTAGGTGTTATTTTAAAGGGGATTGTTTCTTTACTTTCTTTTTCTGTTGATTCATCATTAGTGTAAAGAAACGGAACTGATTTTTGAACGTTAATTTTGTAACCTGCTACCTTGCTGAATTCTTCAATCAGCTCTAGTAGTTTTTGTGTGGACCTTTTAGGATTTTCTATATATAGTAACGTCATTGGCATATAGTGACACTTTTAACTCTTCTTTTCCAATTTGGATCCCTTTTATTTCTCTCTCTTACCTGATTGCTGTGGCTAGGACTTCCAAGATGTTGTTGAATAGGAGTGGTGATAGTGGGCATCCTTGTCTTGTCCCAGATTTTAGTGGGAAGCTTTTGAGTTTTTCACCATTGAGTACTATGCTGGCTGTAGGTTTGTCATATATAGCTTTTATTATGTTGAGATATGTTCCCTCTATACCCACTTTGGCGAGAGTTTTTATCATAAATGGGTGTTGAATTTTATCAAATGCTTTTTCTGCATCGATTGAGATGATCATGTGATTTTTGTCCTTTCTCTTGTTGATGTGATGTATTACATTGATTCATTTGTGTATGTTGTACCACCCTTGTGTCCCTTGGATGAACCCCACTTGGTCATGATGTATAATCTTTTTTATGTGCTGTTGGATTTTATTTGCTAATATTTTGGTGAGGATTTTGGCATCTACGTTCATCAGTGATGTTGGCCTACAATTCTCTTTTTTGGTAGTATCTTTGCCTGATTTTGGTATCAGGGTGATGGTGGCTTCATAGAATGAGTTTAGGAGTATTCCCTCCTTTTCAGTCTTCTGGAAGAGTTTGAGAAGGACTGGTATGAGTTCTTCTTTGTATGTTTGGTAGAATTCCCCGGTGAAACCATCCAATCCTGGACTTTTATTTGTAGGGAGGTTTTTTATTGCTAATTCGATTTCATTTCTAGTGATTTGTTTGTTGAAGTGGTCAGTTTCTTCTTGGTTCAGTCTTGGTGGACTGTATGTTTCCAGAAATTTGTCCATCTCCTCTAGGTTATCCATTTTGTTTCCATATAGTTTTTCATAATATTCTCATATGATATTTTGTATTTCTATGTCATTTGTTGTGATTTCTCCATTTTCCTTTCTTACTTTGCTTATTTGTACTCTCTTTTCTTCTTTGTGAGTTTGACCAGAGTTTTGTTGATTTTATTTACTTTTTCAAAACACCAGCTTTTGGGTTTATTGATTTTTTTCTATGTTTTTTTAATCTCTATTTTGTTTATTTCCTCCCTGACCTTTATTATTTCCTTCCTTCTCCTGCCTCTTGGGGTTTTTTGCTCTTCTTTTTCTAATTCTTTTAGCTGGTGGATTAAATTATTTATTTGAAATTGTTCTTTTTTGAGGAAGGTCTGTATCGCTATAAACTTCCCTCTTAGCACTGTGTCCCATAAATTTTGTGTGGTTGTATTTTCATTTTCATTTGTCTGAAGGTTTTTTTTTAATTTCAACTTTGATTTCTTTGTTGACCCATTGTGCTTTTAATAGCATGTTCTTTAATCTCCATGCTTTCCTTTTTTTCTCCTTTGTTTCTCTGTAGTTGATTTCTAGTTTCATGGCATTGTGTTCAGTAAAGATGCTTGAGATTTGTTGTCTTTTTGATAATAGCCATTCTGACATTTGTGATGTGGTATCTCATTGTGGTTTTGATTTGCATTTCCCTGATTATTAGGGATATTAAAAATCATCTTACCTGTATGTTGTCCATCTGTATGTTTTCCTTGGGAAAATGTCTGTTAGGGTCCGCCATTTATTTTTTATTTAGGTTCTTTGTTTTTCTGAAGCTGAGTTGTATGATTTTTTGTATATTCTGAATAGTAACACCTTATCAAATATATTGTCTGTAAATATCTTCTCTCATTTAGTAGTCTGCCTTTTTTTTGTAAATAGTTTACTTCACTGTGCAAAACCTTTTTAGTTTGATGTGGTCCTGTTTGTTTATTTTTGCTTTTCTTTCCCTGGCCTGAGGAGACAAGTGCAAAAAAAATATTTCTAAGGCTGATGTCAAGGAGAACATAGCCTATGTTTTCTTCTAGGCATTTTATGATTTCAGGTCTTAGATTTAAGTCTTCAATCATTTTGTACTGATTTTTGTATATAGTGTGAGAAAATAGTTCAGTTTGATTTTTTTTTATGTAGCTGTTTAGTTTTCCCAATGCCATTTAGTTAAGAGACTGTCTTTTCCCTATTTTATATTCTTGCCTACCTTGTGATCGATTAATTGACCATATAAGAATGAGTTTGAGTGTCTTTATTCTGCTCCATTCATCTATATGTCTAGTTTGATTACTGCGTCTTTGTAGTATAGTTTGAAATAATGAAGTGTGGTATTTCCAGCTTTGTTCTTCATTCTTAAGATTGCTTTGACTTTGAGTTCTTTTGTGTCTCCATACAAATCTGACAGTTATTCTCGTTCTGTGAAAAATGCTGTAGGTATTTTAATAGGAATTGCGTTACAGCTGTAGATTGCCTTGAGATGTATGGTCATTTTGACTAATTCTTCAAGCCCATGAGCACAGTGTATCTTTCCATTTCTTTGTGTTTTCTTCAACTTATTTCATTAATGCCTTATAGTTTTAAGAATATAAGTTTTTTATTTCCTTGGTTAGATTTATTTCTAGATATTTTATTCTTTTTTTGATGTAAATGGGATTGTTTTCTCTATCTCTCTTTCTGATAGTTCACTATTAGTGAATAGAATACTACAGATTTTTGCGTATTAATTTTGTTTTCTGCAAATTTACTGAATTTATTTATTAGTTCTAATAATTTTTTGGTGGCATCTTTAGGATACTATATATAGTATCATGTCATCTATAAACAGTGACAATTTTACTTCTTTCTTTCCAATTTTGATTCCTTTTATTTCTTTTTCTTGTCTGCTGTGTGTGGAACTTCCAATACTATGTTTAATAAAAATGGCAAGAGTGGGCATCTTTGTCTTGTTACTTGTCTTAGAGGAGATACTTTCAGGTATTCACTGTTGAATATGATATTGGCTGTAGTTTTGTCATATACAGTCTTTATCATATTAAGTTATGTTCCCTCTATATCCACTTTTTTGAGAGTTTTTATTGTGATTATATGTTGAATTTGGTTAATTGCTTTTCCTTCATCTATTAAGTTGATCATATAATTTTTGTTCTTTAATTTGTTAATATGTTGTATCACATTGATTAATTTGTACATACTGAGCGATCCTTGCATCCCTGGAATAAATCCTGCTTGATCATTGTATACGTTCTTTTTAATGTATTTCTGAATTTGATTTGCTATTGTTTTTTGAGAATTTTTGTATCTATGTTCATCAGTGATATTGGCCTGTAATTGTGTGTGTGTGTGTGTGTGCATGTTCGTGTGCGTGTGTGTGTGTGTATGTGCTTGGTAAATTTCAATTTTCTTAAGTTTAATTTCCCATCTTCTTGCTTTGTGGCCTAGCATGTGATTTACTCTGGAAAGTGTTTCATGTGCACTTGAAAAGAATGTGCATGCCACTGATTTTGGATGAAATGTATTGTATATATCTGTTTGAACCAATGTGGTGTTTAATGTGGTTGCTTCCTTTTCTGATTTGCTGTCTGTATTATCTGTCCATTAATGTAAATAGGCTGTTAAAATCTCCTACTATTATTGCATTACTGTTAATTTCCCCTTTATTGTTGCTAATATTTGGTTTACATATTTAGTTGCTTCTATTTTGGGTACATCGATACTTAAAAATTGTTATATCTTCTTGTTAGATTGATCCCTTTATCATTATGTAATTTCCTTCTATGTCTCTTATCATAGTCTTTGTTTTGAAGTGTATTTTGCGAGTTTAAGTATTGCTACCTAGCTTTCTTTTTTGTGTATATTTACCTGGAATACGTTTTTTCCTCCCCTCCCTTTCAGTCTGTGTGTGTCTTTAGATCTGAAGTGAGTCTCTTATAGGCAGCATATATATGGGCCTTGATTTTTGTATCCATTCAGCCACTCTGTGTCTTTTGATTGAAGCATTTAGTCCATTTACATTTAAGGTGATGATTAATAGGTATGTACTGATTGCCATCTTGTTCATTGTTTTCTGTTTGTTTTTGTAGTTCTTTTTTGTTTTTTTGTTCCTTTTCTCTTTGCCATCTTTCCTTGTGATTTGATGACTATCTGTGGTGTTATACTTGGATTCCTTTCTCTTTTTTGTGTGTGTACTCTATTGTAAGTGTTTGGTTTGTGGTTACCGTTAGGTTCATATATAACAACCTGTATTTATATGTGATTATTTTAATTTGATGATCTTTTAAGTTTGAACATATTCTAACAACCCTGCATTTTCACTCCCTTCCAGATGTTTAATGTTTTTGACATATTTTACATGTTTTTGTTTTGTTCATCCCTTAACTACTTATCATGGATAGAGATAATTTTATTCCTTATGTTTTTCAACCTTCCTACTAGTTTCATAAGTGGTTGATATTCTACCTTCACTGTATATTTGCCTTTACCGATGAGATTTTTCCTTTCATTCTTTTCATAATTCTGTTTGTGGCCCTTTATTTTCCGTTTAGTGAAGTTCCTTTAACATATCTTGTAAAGCTAGCATAGTGGTGCTGAGTTCTTTCTTTGCATTTTTGCTTGTCTGTGAAACTCTTTATCTCTCCTTCAAATGTGAATGATGGCTTTGACAGGTAGAATATTCTTGGTTGTATATTTTTTTCCTTTCATCACATTGAATACATTGTGCCACTACTTTCTGGCCTGCATAGTTTTTGCTGAAAAGTCACCTGATCTGATTGTCTTATGGGAGTTGCTTGGTAAGTAACTAGTTGCTTTTAAGCTTCTTTCGTCATCTTTTATTTTTTGCCATTTTTAATTATCATGTATCTTTGTATGGAACTTTTTGCATTATCTTGTTTGGTACTCTGTGCTTTCTAAAGCCAGATCTATTTTCCTTTTCCAGGTTTTGGAAGTTTTCAGCTGTTGTTTCTTCATATAAATCCTCTACCTCTTTCTCTTTCTTTTCTCTGAAACCCCTGAAATGCAAGTGTTAATGTGCTTGATGTTGTCTCAGAGAAATCACTGATACATTTCTCTGTTTCATCTCATCTGCTGATTCCTTCTGGTGTATTTTTTTTTATTTCACTTATTGAATTAATTCAGCTCTGTTTGTTTATTCTTTGTATTTTCTGACTCTTTGTTGAAATTATCGTCTATTCTTCTGTGTTCATTGGGTACCTTTATGATCATTAGCTTGAACTGTTTATTGAGTAGATTGCTTATTTTCACTAGTTGTTATTTTCTGTGGTTCCAGCTTGCTTCTTCATTTGAAACTTATTCCTTGGTCTCCTCCTTTTGCTTAATTCTCTGGGCTTATTTGTTCACATTAGGTATGTCACTTGCATTTCCTGGTCTTGAAGATGTGGCCTTATTTAGGAGATGTCTTATGTAGTCCAACAACATGCTCCCATTTGGTCCCCAGAGCCGTATGTTCTAGAGGTGCCCCTTTGTGAGCTGTATGTGCCCTTCTCCTGTGGTGGGCCAACTACTGTGGGTGTGCTGATAAGTGGGGCTGGTCACAGGCCTGGGTGGCTGTGAGAACCTGCTTTGTACTGTGGCTGTAGGCCCTTAGTAGGGCAAGTAGACTCCCCATAGGTTGGCTGCATGGCTTAGTGCTGTGTGGCTGTTGTGGATCTGGTAGAATGTGAGTCTGGGTCACTACATGACTGGCTTTGTGGCATAGGGCTGCTGCCAGCCCTCTGGTAAATGGGGCTATGTCCTCATGTGGCTCAGACTTCTTAACCACACTTTCCTTTTAATTTTTGTTACTTATTTTACTCTCTTCTTCTTGAATTTCATGCATCATTTTGTTTCTAACTTTTTTGTGATATTTGATATGTTGTATGGTAGTTTATAATTAAATAAATAAAGTTTTTAGCTATGTGTTTGATAGAAAAATATTTCAACAGTATTCCTAGGTCTTAGATACCCAAAAGACTACCAGCCAACCTGCTGGACACTTGATGTGTATTTCTACCACTGAATTAAAATTTTTGCTGATTACTTACTGGAGCTTCGGCCCCAAATCACTATGTATTTCCATTATCTCGTAATTCTCACTGAGATTTGATTAAACCATGAGGAATATTATTGGCCCTTAGGACAAGACTGATATAAAACTAAACTTAAATAATATTTTCCTTGAGTTCTCATCTTTATAACTTACATTTCCACTTGGACATTCAATGTTTGAAAGGAAAAAGAGGAAGCACCAGGCTATCAGACTACACAGCCTCACTAGGAAAAGAACCTAAAAGAATAGCAACACAAAACATTGCAAAGAACTATCTCATTGCAAAACACCACCAAAGTCAAGCCAAAAACATACTGCTCTCTTTGAGGAGCCCAGATCTAGTAATGAAAAACAACCCTCATGCTGTGATCCATATGACAATTCTTTCTTTGTAAGTGGAGAGGAAGGGAAAGGACTTGCATTCTTCCTTGAGGGTAGAATACTTCACTCAAACTCTTCTACATGGAATTTCTTCCTTTTTACTTCAAACTCTGCATTTAGCACAAAAGCATAGCTTTCCCTTGAGACAGGATAGCACATCCTCAGAAATCTTTTGCCCACATCTTCACAACACTAATCCTTTGTACCGTTCCTATGTTTCAACATAGTATTAATAGGATGGGCAGCTCAACACCCCAAGATTGTACAGGCACATCATTTTATTATTATTTGCTTTATTGCACTTTACAGATATTATATTTTTTATAAATTAAAGGGTTTTGATTATCTTGCATTGTCAGATGAAGGTTAACAATTTTTAGGAATAAAATATTTTTAAAATTAATTAAAAAAATTTAGATGTGTTATTGCATACTTAATAGACTATAGTATAATATAAACACAAGTTATATTTTCACTAGGAAACAGCTTTATTGCTGCATTCACTTTATTGCAGTGGTCTGGAACTAAATTCACCATATCTCCAAGTTATGCCTGTATATGATTTCTTGTAGATGTTGCCCTATAAACATCTAAAATTTATCAGGACATTACTAAATTTAAGTATACCCCAGGGACACATTAAATATTTTTGCCAAGAATGTACACTGTGGCCCAGTTCCCTTCTCAAATTATGCATAGGTATAGCCAGATTTGCCTGATGGTACAATGCACATCTTAAAATAAATTGACCAATAATACACAGTTTCAGTAATACAAAATATGCAAAATTTATCTTCATTAACTTAAATTTTATCAATATTAAGACAACTTAGTCTTTTAGAGAAAGTAAACTTCCTAAGTTAAAAAAAATGCATTCCTTTTACCTTATTTCTTCTTTTTCTGCTTATCCTGGCCAAATGTCTTATTGGATGAATAATTCTTAACTCACTTTTTGAGACACATTTTTTAAAACTTATAGTCAGTTTACAATGTTGTGTCAATTTCTTGTGTACAGCACAACTTTTCAGTCACATATATTCATGTTCATATTCATATTCTTTTTTCACCATGAGCTACTACAAGATCTTGTATATTTTTCCCTGTGGTATACCATATAGAGACATGTATCTCTGACCCTCAACTATCAAAGTTATTGCAAAGAAGAGAAAATGAAGGCCAATAACTTCCATGAACCTTGATGCAAAAATCCTATAACAAATATTACCACTCCTAATCAAGAATGTAAAATTACCTTTTGTTAGACAGTGGTCAAGATAATTTACCATTTTAACAAAATAATAGCAAAAAGTTATAGGACTATTTTAATAGATGCAGAAAATAAATTAATAGAAGTTAACACTTTATAATAAAAAATATTAATAAAGCAGGAATAGGTGAGAACTTCCTTAACCTCATAAAGGATAACTAACAACAGTGACAAGAGGAAAACAAATACTACAGCAAACATCATGAGTTGAAGGATTTTCCTTGGAAATGGGCTTTTCTTTTGACTGTGGATTTTTGCTATCAACACGTATATTTAACATTTGATCATCATTTCCAGCCGTACAATAAGGTAAAATAAACAAATAAATGGTGTACATATCAGAAAGGGAGAAGTAATAGGTCATTGTTCATGATTGACATGACTTTTTAATGCAGTAAGCCCAAAAGAAAACACTGATTAACTACTGTAATTAAGTGAATTAGTAAGTTTTCTAGAAATAAATCTATGGTATTTACCTGTAAAAAAGAGTAGAATATGAAATTCATAAAAATGTACAACTTAAAAATCACAAAATTTAAGTACTCAAGGATAAAACTAAAAATTAATTTGTATATTCACATATATAAATACAAATCAATATAGAGACAGTTTCAAGACAAACCTAAATGAGCATTATATCAGATTTTTGAACTAAAATACTAGATACCATAACTACGTCAGTTCTGCCCAAATTTTTTGAATATGTGATGTAATTCCAATCAACATACTAACAGTTTTTTTATTAAAATTGATAGGGTTGTCCTAAAATTCATATGTTGTTACAGAGGACAATGACTAGCTCAGAAAATCTTGAAGAACAAATTGGGTGGACTTAAATTACGAGATATCAAGACTTAGAACAAGCTATATGAACTTTAACAGTATATTTCATTTTATCTCCATCTATGAATTATTATTTATACCTGTATTCCCTGTGGTTTAAGCTTTTATTAATCAGGTCCCACCTTCAAATAATATTATACTTCTTTATGCCTACTATAGGAAACTTGCAACCTTACACTTTTCAGTTCCTCTCTCTCATATTTTGTTTTATTGTTGTCACGTTTTACTGTTACATTTGTTTTACATACCAAAATATATTGTTAATATTTTTGCTTTATACACTAGTTTTAGAGTACTTAAAATAAGAAATATGTTTTAAAAATATTTTCCTCTATTTTCACCATTTACAGAGATCTTTATTTCTTTTCGTAAATCTATGCTTCTGTTCGGTATTATGTTTCTTTTTCCTAAACAAGAGTCTTTAAGATTTATTGTACTGGAAATGGTTTCTCTCAGATTTTCTTTGTCTCAAGAAAATCCTTATTTCATCATCTTAAATTTTGAAAGATATTTTTGCTGATAGTTTCTTATTTTTTTCAGTACTTAAAAAAAATCTCGCTCTACTGTCCTCTGTCTTCATCTGTACCTCAGGAACAATAATGTTTGCTGCCCCTCCCCAGCATGAGAAATCTTTTGTTCTATAGGAGTGATGACTGGGCAGAGGCTCATCCTTTCCTTTAGTCAGTGGCTCCATCCATCCTCTAGAACGGCATCACCAAGGGACGCCTTCTTCAGTCTTCTCCCTGTATTCAGTCTCTTTCATGACCTTGGTAGAAGTTTATGGAAAAGAGCTTGCAAATGAGTATTAACTCTTTTTATGTCTATGGTCCTCTATTTCTATATTTATATATTTTTCTATGTTCTCATTCTAGCCCACATGTAGCCTCTAGCAATATGTTCAAAAAAAAAAAAAAAAAGAAAAATTATCTGGTTTCTTTTCATCCTCTTACATAATTTCTGTTTTTTTCCTATATAGTGCCACAGGTCAGCCAGGATGTAGGCCCTGTCTCTTCTTGGAGGATCTTAGATTTTGGACTACTTGGTCTTGTGACCCCAGCCCTCTGTTGTCTTCAGAGAGCTTTTTATTATTGTTAGGTTTAGACTGTAGCTATTTCTAGCAATCTACATCTTAGGCAGAATGGGTCTTTCTCAATCATATCTTGTTTTCCATGAACAATACAAAGATCTTAGAATTTTATCTCTAAATGCTTTACACTCTTCTTAGTTTATTGCTATTATTTTGTAGTTTTTTGTGTCTATCTTTTCCTGAGTCCAAAAGTTAGAGGTTTTTATTGTTGCTATTGTAATTTTTGTGTATTTATATTCCCTGAAAAGAAAGTTTACTATTTCATTTGCTTACTATTTTTTCTTGCATAGCAAACCATCTTTAGGAAATGTACTCTTTTCATGAATTTGTTGGTAGTAAATACATACTATGTTTGAAATATTTTTAATTTATTCACTATTTTTGAAATATGACTTCACTAGTATACAATTCAAGATTTATAGTTATTTTCTCAGGGACTTCAAAGACATTCCACTGATTTCTGGCTTCCATTTTTGCATTAAGAGGTTGAATGACAGTCTAAATATTTTTATTTGTAAACAATCTATCTTTTATATCTGATACTTTTCATGTATTTTAGTTACTTTTTTCAGTTTTACTACTTTATATCTAGCTATGAATTTCTTTGTATTTATCCTGCTTGATATTACAACTTGCCTATAAGAAATCATACCTCTCACCAATTCTACAAATTGGTCTGTTATCTCTTTGACTATTGCTTTGATTGTGTTTTTATACCTAACTTTTTAAATTTGTCAGTTAGTTTTAGGACTGCATATATATGAGAGAGATGACATTCTTTGTAAATGTAGTTTTAATTTGTATCAGTTTTATGTATATAAAAAACAGGGAGGGGGAAATCATATATTACAAAATAAAAAGATACCCAAGGGAAGGAAAAAATGTACTTCTGTGTTTACCTTTCTCAGAATAATAGGTCACTTTTAGGCTATATTCCCCATGATTGTAAGTGATAGAGTCTCAGGAGTGGAGATAGATGAGATGGAAAGTTTTCCTTCCTCTGAAACAGTCTGGAAATACATTCTAAGCTAAACTGGGGAGAAGAGAACTCATTATTCATAGCACAGTGTTATACACCCTATAGGATTTTAACAACATGATTGATGATGATGATGTGACAGTGTTATGTATACTTCTCTTTAGTCCTTGACATTAGAGCTTTCATTTTTCTGCCTATGTGGAACAGAGTAAACTACAAAGTCAGTCAATACACACTGGAATTTCAGGATGTAAAAAGATGTCAGATTTCAAAATAATAATACTTTATTTCTTCTGGATTTCTCCTTTATTCAAAACCACTTTTGGTGACAGGTTTTCTCTTTATTATTCCTTTATAGAAATCATCCTTGATTGCAATAAACTGTGTCTCCAATTTTTGTGACAGGCATCTGAAAATTATGGCACTAGCGTTTACCCTCTTGTTCACGTCAAACTGTTCCTTCTGTTCTTGGAATAATTCAAAAGATATGATATTTGAGCAATGAAGGCTTAAAGGACACAGGCAATTTTTGTTGATGTCACTGATAGTGACCTCTTGTTTTTGAAAGAAAAGCCTGACCGTTTAGACCATCTCTAAAGCCAGTGTGGACCCTGCTTTAAAGGCTAAAAACAAGATCACTCATAGGATGGAGATATTTCAAAACTCACATGGACATTTTATTTCAGTTCTTCCATTTTATGTATTAGGAAACTAAGCGTACAAGAAATTCTAATTTGTTCAAAGGCTCATGTTTATTTAGTTGCTAATATTCTTATTCTACACATCATAATCAATTAATGCATCAATTTTACCAACATTCCTTTTTTAGCACAAATCAGTGTTCTATGAAGTTGTTCAATACAGAAAATATTATAATGTAGAGATTGACTTATAAAGACATAGAAATTTATGTTATCCAGCTTCTTGCTGCCAGAAGCCTAAGTTGGCCAACGATAAGTATGAAGCACTCTTTTTAAGACATCAGCTCCTACTCAAGCATTTCTCTCAATGTTTTTCATGGACCTTTCCCAGAGAAATGAAAACAGTAGATCACAGACTTTGGAAAATTGCTTCTCATTCTTGCCAGTTTGCCTGTATAGCCATTTTGAAATATGAAACAAATCCTTGAAAGAGTAATTTTTTTTTTTGCAATTTCAGGCTTTTCATTTAGCACCATTATCTCTATTTTTCTGTAACCTATATCTTACAAATGGTAATTTCCTACATTTCATGAAAAAAACTGATCAGGTAAACTCCTTCATGTTAAGAACTAATAATTCACAATGCCAATCTTACTTATATTTGTACTTTCCAAGAAGACTAGATGAAGAAAAACTTTTATTCAAATGGTACCACTTCAGATGTTAGTGTCAGGAGACTACTGGCTAATTTGTCAATCTAATACAGAGTCGTATGGAATGGAAGGTTATAATTTTTAGCTCTTATTCCTACTGAATAATCACCAACCTTCAAAAGTGATCATTGGTTGTAGCCTTAAAAATGTTACTTTGTTTCAACTTTTTGATATATTTCTTAAAAATTTAAGGTAAACACCCTTTGCTGGAGCAGTTGATAACATACCCATTGTTCCCTCTCACCTTTTAAATTTGGCACACACTAATTTAGACTTGACTATGTGCCTGACAGTTTTCCAAATACTTCACGAATATTAACTATGTAGTTCTCATTAAAAAGAAATTTTTAAGGTGGGTCCTGTTATTAACTCAATCACAAAAATGAAGAAACTGAAGTTAAGTAATGTGTCTGGTCAAATACATGGTTGATGAGGATTGTCTTTCAGTGCATTCTTCAAGGCAGTATGTTCAAAATTTAAATATTAAAACAACTTTACAAATGCCTTACCTATCATAGTTGGAAAGGAGATAAACATTTTTTCAATGTATAATCCTTAATGTTTTTGTTATTTATTATGCCAGAAAACTTGAAGTAAAAAGTGGGATGATTGGAGTATCAGATTTGATGAGATATTCTCTTTCCCAGTATACTTTATGAGTATAGAAATGGATTTTGAGACTAGAATTTTACTAGAGTCTTACTATACAGTCCTTGAATATATGAAGGTCTCATCATCTGGTGAATTTATGTAACTATTACTATCTCATAATACATGGGGACATAAAGCCCAATGTCTGTTGACCCTTTTTGAGGAATGAGATCACTCACTCTGCAATCTTGAAGCACCCAATTCCTTTCATAGTTACACCCACAAGCTTGTGCCTTATATTGTATTTTTAAGAATGAAACTTTTCTTATCAAAATACATATACTTTAAGATTGGAAAGATATAAAATTACCAAATAAAATAGAGACTACTGATTAGAAGTCTACCATTGGAAATGCCCAGACATTTATTGTAGTCACAAAGAAGTTATTTTACTAACTACCGTAGCCTTTTTGATATAATGGGGATAGTAATTACTCTTATCAGATTTAAAAAAATTTTTAAAATATGTACCTATTTCTCTGTGGTTAGGTATCTTAAGAAATAACTTCAGAGGTTAATTATAGCATGTAAGCAACATTCCTATCAATTGGGAAAAATAAAACATTGACATTTGGCAGTAGTTGGATTCATTACATACAGAGATAAAATTTTAAATTAAGCTTTTTAAATATTTAATTAATTATCAGTCTATAATTTTTTACTTACATTTTAGCATGATTTTTTTTGACTGGTTCTTCAGATTGTTTTTTTTTAAACTGCCGAAAATAGTTAATGATCTATAAAATGGACTTCTGATACACACACACACACATATATATAAGTAAGATTTCCCCATTCCTTTCTTCCTTCCCTCCTTTCTTCTTTTCCCAAAAATATCTCGGAGTCTGTTGTGTATTGGGCACTATTCTCAGAACAATCAACAATGCAAAGATTCTCTGACTTTGGCTGATGAATATATAAGATACATAAACATAGTGTGAACTCCTATTTTTACTTCTCAAGCCAGGAAGCTAGGACTCAGAAGCTAGAATTTGCCAAACTTATTTCCCACTATATGTCATTGCTTTTGGACATTTCAAGTTTCAAAAGCTTGGTGAGTGTGAAGTGTAGAGTGTGGGTGGTTCTGATGTTATGCTCTTAGGTTCATCTTCAGGGAATCTTTGTGCTGTTTCTTTTTTAAAATTATAGTTACAACATTGTAAAAAGACTGTAACTCGAATGAATGAATGAATGAATGAATAAAATATAGTTGATTTATAAAAAAAAAATGGAAAAAAACCAAAGCAAAACAATGCAAAGATCCCTGAACACCTGGATTTAAACTTAGCATTAATCTATGAGATTTACTTCTTCCTGGGGCTTCTGAGGTATGAAAAATGCTTTTATTTTTGCCTTCCAGCTCTGCTAGTTACTGTAACTGTACAACATTTTTACACCTTAAGAAATGTAGAAGCTTTATCTGTTTATCTATTTTTTTTGAATTTGCTTTGCCCTTTTATTTTTTTTCTTTGTTCATTTTTAATGGAGAATAGTTAATTTACAATGTGTTAGTTTCAACTGTACAGAAAAGTGATTCAATTATACATATATGTTTATTCTTTTTCAAATACTTTTCCATTATTGTTTGTTACAAGATACTGAATATAGTTCCCTGTGCTATACAGTAGGTTCTTATCTGTTTTATATATAGCAGTGTGTGATCTGTTAATCCCAAACTCCTAATTTATCCCTCATCCCTCTTTGGTAACCGTAAGTTTGTTTTTTATTTCTGAGTCTATTTTTATTTTGTAAATAAGTTCATTTTTACCCTTTTTTATATTCCACATATAAATTATATCATATGATATTTGTCTTTGACTTACTTCACTTACTCTGATACTCTCTAGGTCCATTCATGTTGCTGCAAACGGCATTATTTCATTCCTTTTTATGGCCGAGTAATATTCCATTCCATATATATACCACAGCTTTAGCCATTCATCTATTGATGGACATTTAGGTTGTTTCTATGTCTTGGATATTGTAAATGATGCTGTTGTGAACATTGAGGTGCACGTATCTTTTCAAATTAGAGTTTTTGTCTTTCCTGGATATATTTTTAATAATAAAAGGATAAATCTTGAAATGCCTTGAAACATAAAAATTATGCAGTACTGTCTAGTACATAGCAAAGAGGGGATTGTAGGTAGAGAAAATGGAGTGGTCTACATGGCAAACATTATTAAATGCGTGTTGTGTCCTGAAAACTGCAAGTACTCCAAGTTGGCTAAAGCACAAGAAGTATGTGTGGGGTTCTAATAGAGGTAATTCCGCAAAAGTAAATTGGGCCATAAGGTAGGCTGTTGCTTTGATGACCAGCCTTGAGATTGTCTACTAGTTAAGAACATTTCTTCTTTATGTGGGTTAAATAATTCTATTAATCAGGGTTGCTTAAATTTCACTTAATATACCTTTTCTATGAAAATTGTGCAAAGGCAAATGTTAGCCTTTCACTGTGGGAATTATTCAAGTTATGAATTTTTATAAAAAATATAATTCCTGTGTTCAGTTTATTCTAAAATGTACATTAAACCCATGAGTATTTATTTCACTGATTTTCACACTGATAAATTCCGAATGTTCCAGCCATTCTGTATGTAACTGTACTGAGATAATACCACAAACTTCATGTAGAAAATAAAACCTTGATGTTAGAATTTTCTTACCCAAACATTCTTATAATGTTGCTCTTTTCACAAAGGATGAGAAAAAAGAAACCAAAATATAATAATTATCATTTTAAAATTTAAAATTTCCAGAGATTGTTTATAGTAGAGAGGATTACAAACAGTGGCAAAACCATGAGTCCCTAAAGGAGAGAGTGGACATAGTAAAAATACATGTGATAGATCAGGCTAATTGGTAATGCAAGAATGGTTCAAATTACTAATACACATTAAGGGAGAGTCACAAATTTGAAACATAGTATATAGGCTAAAGTGAAACAGTCTGACCTCTTAAATAATTACACAGAGATTGTATTTCTCAACCTAATAAACAAAATTGTGTTTTGCTTTTGCTTTTGCTTTTGTTTGTTTTATTTGTCTTTTTTGGTTATTTTTTCATGAGCCTTCTATTTATATAAGAGATTCTGGTACACCTTTCTCTGCCATTCAAAAATAGCTTTATATAGAAGTTTTTCAGGGACATCTAGTCTCTCTCAAACAGGTAATTTTAATAACCTAATTAGGTTGTCTGAATGCTTCACTGTTACAATGATAGACAATATATAAACACCCAGGCTGTCACCTGAACACTCAGCATAGCCAAATTTGCATTTGAATAGTTGCCAGAATGCATTTTTTTGCTTTTGGATCCACTGCATCATGCATTCTTTTAGTCTTTTGTAAAAGAAAAATCTGCAGCGAAATTGCAGAAAGCCTTGTTAATTCATTTTTTAATGAATAATGCCCTTTGGCATTCTCTTTGATAGTCATGGTTTGCTGGAATGAACAGCGTACACTTCTCTTTTTGGATTACTACAGCCCTTTTCAAGCTTGAATATGCCTTGGGGGTAAAATAGAGGGTTATCCATTTGTACACAGGAGGGAAGGTACGTGGATGAATACCAAATTGAAGTATTGGGGTGCATAAGGAATTTACTTAGTGGAGATTGAGTTAAATGAGTTTGTCCATGGAATATTATTTTAATAGGATGTTTATATTAAGGTTATGCCTTAACATACAATGTGAATTAAATAATTCAGGAAGTTTCTCAGACAATACAGCAAGTTGTAATTTCTAAAGTATGTTTTCTTTGTTTTCGTATACTTTTATGGGCCAAAGTTTAAGTAATTTTAATAAATATTTATTGAGTGGGTACAAAGATTCAGTTAGTATGCAGAGAGCTCAGAATATAGGCAAGCATGAAAAGTAATCTCTAACTTTAGGATTTGTATTGTATCAGAGGAGACAGACAAGCATCTCGCTATCTATGATGAAATATGATAAGTGGCATAATAGAAACATAGCAGGAGCAATTATAACTGAATGGAAAAAACGATTAATTTTGTATAGAGGGACATCTGGACAGATTTTATAAAATATGTAACACTTAAATTGAGAATTTTGAAGGAAATCCCTGGATAATGGTGAAGATGAAGATAAGAAGGAAGTCTGGAGGAGTATTGGGAAATGGCAAGAGAGGAGGCTGGGAAAATAAGATGTCAGGATCAGTTTCTACTTTAATGTGCCTTTGTAGAAATAGCCTACTCCAAGATCTGATAATCTGGGGGCCATGATGATTCCTGGACAATTTATATGTGTTCATCAGTTGTTTTGAAACAATTGTCTTTGAATATTAGTGAATATTTTAATAATTTGGAGTCAGAACATGGTTTTAAATCAGTTACTGATCCTTGTATTTCCTTTCTGTATTATTAGCTGTGATCTGTCCCAAGAATAACACCAGTGAAGCAAGAAGATCAAAATTACATAAATTTAATAGGATTTATAGGTATACAGGTAAAGATTCTAATTTCATCAAAATGCTCAATCAAGGATGAAGGATTTCAAGATAAATTAAATTTGGGAGAGTAAATAATAAATTAACTTTTTACAAGAATCACATTCAGCATAAAGTTCTGACAATCCTGAAATAGACAATCTTATTTAACTTTGTTAAACTCACTTGTTTGAGTAAAATAAATTTTTTCTTAACAAGTGAATAACAGATACAAAAAGATGCACCATTTACCAAGCACATATGTGAACTATGAACCAGTCCTTTGTGGGTTTTTTTTTCCCTCAAATCCATTCTTTGCCTAAGTGATGCTGGGCTCAAAATAATAGGGAACTGACCATAAAGGCTACATTGTCCAAGTTCCTGTAGTAGCAGACTTGTGGCTGAGAAACCAATAGTAAGCAGTGTTTGAGGGATTAGAGTGGATCTAAGGGAGAAGCCAGGGTATTTTCTCCTCCTTTCTCTGGCAGATCCCATATTCCCCCTTGGCTTCAGCTCTGACTAAATAAGCTCCATGTGGTTCTAGCAGCTCGTGGCACACCCATTTTCTAGGTGCCAATGTTACTGCCTCTTGATTTTATAATAAACTTAGAATTTGTAGTGTCTCCTGCTGTTGATAATACTTCACCATCCCGTTTGACTTCATAGCTCTTGTATTACCAGTGTGACAAGCTCCTATTTCAAACATTTTGAGAGAAGTTTCTGTTTCCCTAGATGGACCCTAACTGATAAAACACCATAAAAATTTTTTTCACAGAAGTTAGATTTGCACAATTGCTTTAAGAGGTTATTACTATTATCCCTTTCTTACAAATGAAAGGAAATCAGAATAGTCTGTAATTCTACCAAGTTTTAGTGAATCCAAACCAATGTTACTCCACACTACAAAAAAATGTCATTTTGCAAAAGCCCTCTCAAAGGAAGCAAAGAGAAGAGGAATATGAAAAAAGGAGTTCTTGAACTCCCAACTGATTCCAGTCATCTTCCTCATTACCAAGATGCATAGTAAATCTCATTACAACTCAGGTTTGAGAATCTTGTCTTTAAGGTCTTCTTCAGTAGCATCCACAACCTCCTGATTCTACCATAATAGTCAGAATGGAAGAAAAGCATTTTCTCTTACTAGTCCAGATTTTTAAGAGGCCAGTCCTACCTATACTTTTGTTGAAAGTTACTTGAAGCTATATGCAAACATATTTAAAAACTCTAATGGATACAGTATTGGTACAAAACCCAATTTTTCTCTTTATATATAGCCAAGTCTTTGATGAGAAACAAAGCTGTTTTTGGTGTTTTATATATGTCATCTAGTTTTTTTTTTTTTAAAAGTATGGTCTGTTAGCACTTAGCTTGGTCTTTTATATAATGTTTTCTTTATCATTGTAGTTTTCCACCCGCTACTCAAAGACATAATTAAAACATCAAAATGACTTCTTTTAAAATAGACGGTATTCCTAGCAAGTTGAACTTAATAAAAGTAAGATCTTCAGAACTTAATACCAAGTCTTTATAATTCTTTATCTCTCTCTCTCCATGTCTAATAATAGTGATCTTATATTTTCTCTCTTTTTTTCTTAGTTTAACAATTTAATGACAATGATGGTGTATGTTTTGTTTGTTTCGGTGAATCAATAGACAAAATGCTTTCCACTGACATCAAATCTCAAGACAGTGACTTTAAGGATATGTTTTGAACAGGAGGCATTCACTGAAAAAATAGTGATGTTTTTGATAGCTGACTTTTCTACAAGCTTTGATAGATTTTTTTTTTAACATTCTTTTCAGGGAACAGTAAACTTTCAAAAATATGTCAGAAACCACTGATTTTTATTTGTAAGTTTCTTCAGCTTTGAACAAGGTGATATTTTATAAGATCAAAGTCCTTTAAGTTTCTTGATAATAATTAATTTTCTCAACATTTACTATATTCCACACTGTCTTGTAAGGTGTAGAAGATGCACATAAGAAGTTAATCAACCATGAAGCAGAAGTTTAGCATGCGTAGAGATCATTCAGGTTTCAGTTAAGGCAGCTTCAAACATTGGAAAAGATGGAGTGTCAGCAGAAAGGAGCATCTAATTAGAATTTGAAAATGGAAAATGTGTCTAAATTTGATAGAACTTCAACATTGTGTTTGAATCACCCTTTCAAATACTAATTCCAACAGACGGTCATATGCAGTGAGATAATACAGAATTGAAGTAAACAAGCCTCATGATTATACAGAACCAATCAAGCAATATTTGGAGGCGTCCTAATAACATGCACCTTAAGTTCACTAAAGTCTCATTTTAATTCCTTAAAATTATGCTCAAAAATCTATATACATATGTGTTTATGTTTTATAAAGTGATAGGGATGAATTAAAATCCAATAGACTACATTACTTTTGTCTTTAGGAAGGTATTAGACAAATTTTCTAATTTAGTGGAGCTAATAATTGTGACTCCAACTGTACGTTTATTTTTGTCCCTGTATTTTGTACGTACAACATGCTATTTAAGATTTTGCCCACAGTACATTTTGGGCAATAATTTATTCAATGTAATGAAATAAAAATGAAACATTTTTGTGTTTCAAAAAAAAGGAACATTAGTTCAGCATAGGGTAATGAAAAGACCTCAAGTGGCATAAGCTGAGTTCATGTCCAAACTCTAGCACTTACTGTATATGTTACTTTGATGTAGTTTACACTTCTTGAACATGTTTCCACTTTGGAGATCATCTAAAACAGCTTTCTTATAACATCTGCAGTTTTTTTTTTATCTAAAAATTTTTTTATTGAGTATAGTGAGTTACAGTGTATCAGTTTCTGGTATACAGCACAATGTCCCAGTCATGCATATACATGCATATATTTGTTTTCATAAAAGGTTATTATAAGATATTGAATATAGTTCCCTGTGTTATACAGAAGAAATTTGTTTTCTTAATTTATTTTTACATATAGGGGCTAACATTTGCAAATCTCAAACTCCCAAATTTATCCCTTCACACCCCCTTTCCTCCGGTAAGCATAAAAATGTTTACTATGTCTGTGAGTCTGTTTCTGTTTTGTGGATAAATTCATCTTTAGAACATTAAGAAAGTAATATAAGTCATAGGACTTAAAAGACTAAAAAATGACAAGTCAATTTTAATCCTTTTTTATTCAAATTCTACCGATTCAATGCACAGGGTTCTTCAATACACTAACACAAATGGGCTTTGTGGCTTTGACTGTTTAAACGTCTTACATGTTTCTGAAACACAACTAACATATTGTATTAATATTTATTTACAAGCTATATTAAATCTAAAATCAATAATTATATGAAAATTTATTGCCATAATTTTACTTTTCCAAATAGTATTCATTTTCTTCTTATAGTTTATCAAGTAGATATTTAATAATAAATACGTTCCTGGTATTGATGTGGATATGAGTATTTATTTTGCAAAATAAATTAAGAGTCATTTCAGATGACTGACTTACTTCTTTAGAGGTATGCATTTTACACATTTGTGTAAAAACAGAACCTGGGAAAATAATTGTTGATAGAGCTTGATGGATAAAGTGTTCTTTTATATAAGGGTTGTCTCTGTGGATGTTCTTTACACATAAACTGAACACAGTCAAGTCAACTCTTTCTAGGTCCATATGTAGATTGATTAATGATAGAGAAGAGTTAATGCTTATGGAGTACACTATAGACACTAACTTTAAACCACACACAGAACTAGGAGGTCTTTTGTTGTTGTTATTGCTTTGTTTTTTTTAACTCTGTAGATGACCAAATTAAGTCATGGGTATAAGAAACTTGCTGAAGCTCAGAAACCTCAAAAATAAGAGGAAGAATCTAAACTCAAGTTGTCTGTCACAAAAGCTTGTACAGTTAGCTACTCAAAGCTGTCTCTGTAGTCCATGGATTAAGTTTAGCCAAATACGTTTCTTATTGCTTGTTTTAATGTACGGAGAAAGAAGAAACTAATGGTATCTATTTGCTGAATGAATAGAAGAAAAGAGAAACAGTGGGCCTTGAAGATTCATTTTACTTTATGATGAAAACAAAAACTATGTCTAATTAAGTGCAAGGATTAAGTAGGAGGAATATAGATTTTACTATTTTCAAGAAAACCTAAAAAAAAATCAGATACCTTCTATGTGTGTAAAATTGTTCTAGACACACATGACCCAAGTTAAAGTTAGTTTGTGTGTCATTGTGGTAGGAAATATACATATGAGAAAAAAAAGTAACAATGCAGAGTATGTTCAAAAGACAGGATTAACTAAATATTGTAGATATTTGGAGGAAGGTAATATTACTACATGGTAGTAGAACAGGTATAAATAAAGTGACTACTAATTGAATACTGAATAGTGTGTGAGCTTCACAGTAATAAAGAGGATGTGGTTGCTTTTTCAAATTGAGATCGTTGTGAGAAGCAAGATTCTAAGACAGACTTTGGACTCATGAGTAGGTATAGAGAGGGAAACTGTAGACAGGTGAGTTACTGCACAGTACCTAGTACATAATAAAAGCTCAGTCAACATTTATTGAAGTAAAGCATGAAACAAGACCAGTAATTCGAAAAGATATGTGCACCCCAATGTTCATAATGTTATTTATAATCACCAATTGCCAGAAGCAACCTCAGTGTCCATCAACAGATGAATAGATAAAGAAGATGTGGTATACACACACACACACACACGCACACACACACACACAAATAGAATACTACTCAGCCATAAAAATACAAAAATTTGCCATTTGCAACAACATGGATGGACTTGGAGGGCATTATACTAAGTGAAATAAGTCATACAGAGAAAGGCAGATACTGTATGATGTCACTTATATATGGAATCTAAAAAATACAGCAAACTGGCAAATACAACAAAAAAGAAGCAGACTCATAGAGAACAAGCTAATGGTTACCATTGGGAAGAAGGGGCAATATAGGGGTTAGAGATACAAAATAGTGGGTGTATGAAGACTCAAGGATGTATTACACAACACAAGGAATATAGCCAATATTTTGTAATAATTGTAAATGGAAAATAACCTTTAAAATGTATAAAAATTGAATAAAATCTAAAGCTAATTTCATTTTATAGTTTAGCCAGTGTGTTTTTATTTTATTTACTGAGTAATCTTATGTTCATTAACAGATAGAGTTTTAGGAGTAAAAACAAATAGTTTTAGTAGTTTTTTTTTAAATAAAAGAAAACTGGAGCCTATATAAATTTGAGAAGAAAAATTGTGTGTTACATATTAAGTGTCCCCAACAAATAGCACAATACCTAGCAGATAAAAGTTACTCAACATGAAGTAATGGAAATTATACTTAATATAAATAATTTTGAAATATTTACAACGCTTATCCTTGCATCTTACTGTGGACAACCATCCTTTCCTGAGAAGGTGGTTTTAGGCAAAGTGTGAAAGTTAAGAATGCAGTAATTTACAAGAAACTTCCAAAGATATTTTTCATAGGAAGAAAACCAGGCTCTATACTCTGTATAGTCAGAAAGTGGCATTTTGTGCTTTAATTTTAGAATAGGTCTTTCTGACTAAGGAAACATTTGGGTATGTTTTTTAAAATGTCAACAGTACAAGAGAAAATGTCATGTCTGTTTTTAATCTTTCCCCCCCACACTTTTCTGATATCCAGAGAAGACCCACAAAAGCAGGTAAGAGATAAAAGGAAGAGGTGACTTTGAGCCATCTCCATTCTTTGCTCTAACATGGGTCTGTCACTGCCACAGCCTCACTGAACATGTGTAAAAGTGTTAATGTGTCAAGAGTTCTATCATTATTTGACTGTAATCTTTATCTTTCCTTTACTAAGAAAAGGGGGTGAACAAGTGAAAAATGTAGGGACATAAAAACCAATTCTTACTAATGTGTAGTTATTTATTCAAACAATCTGTTACTGTTTCCAAGTAAGTTACAAAGAGGCATAGATCATAATTTCTAAAGAGCTGTCTGAGCCATGCTGAAAACCAGGAAAACCAACTAATTTTTTTCTTACCTTCACATTACTTTTTTCTAATTTAATTTTTTAAAACATTTCTGAGTACAAATTAACAAAGGTCTTAATAAAAAAACCCTATATTGTGCAGATATTTTTTCTTCTTCCTAGCTAAAGGTTATTATTGCTTGTATTTTCACTCCTGGAAATACAAATTTGAATACAATCTAGGATCTACTCCAACTGCTGATATGAAATTTTACCTCCAACGCAAGTACAATCTTCAGTATTAATTCAATTTTGGGCTAGCCATGAGACACACTATTTCTTTTTCTTTCTTTTGGATTTACATTTTGTTTTCTAAATTTGCTACGAATTATAGAACTCTTGCTCAGGTAAGTTAAAATAAGTAAATCTAAGGCTTTAATTTGAATGTGAAAGAAATTCTACTGCTATTAAAACACTGAATTTCTGAGTGGAATCCAATATGCAGTTACTATGGAATAAATAATCTTTTGAAATTTTTGATCCAGATGTTTGATTATAAAAGTAAAAATGTTGTTTATTTTATCTACTTTATGTTTAATAGCACCTTTGCTCTGTAGGATGCAAAAGTCTATCTTCTTTATATTTTGGGTAAAGTTACAATACATTTTCGGATGAAGTCAGAGTGTTTACAAAAAGGGAATAGGATTGGGTTTCTCCAGAGATTAATGTAACTTTTATTTTGAAGTGGAGGAACATCACACTCTTTTTGCCATGAATAATTATGTCATATTAACAAGCCCATTTAAAAATAGATTAATTTGAAAATAGACACCTTTCTATGCATCGTGTATGGGAATAAACACTGTTGTTAATACATGCCTAAAACAAGGGAGATGATATTTGAAGAAGGTATATATAGCAACCTATCCAAAAAAAAATCTTTTTTCTTCACTTTCATTAACTTTGTTATACTCACACAGACTGACGCCTTCAAGTTCATCTACAGAGGCAGGAACTAAATGTCAAACCAGAAAAATGTTGAATCCCTTAGTAGGTCAAACTGTGTGTGTGGGTATGAAAGATGTTCCTAACTGTACAATAATTTCTAGCCTTTTAAAAGTTTATGGGTTGTAAATACATGGTACCCAGAGTGAGCCAAGAGATTAAAAACAAGACCCTGCACAAAGTGAATTCATTTTTATACTCAAATGCTTAATCCAGGTAGACGTTGTCACTTCATATTACTTCTGGCCTGACCTGAAATGACATAGGCATGCTATCAAACAGGCAAAATTTTATTTTTGTAATATTCCTAGTATACCTACTTTTCCTCACTGACAATTATTGGATGATAGAAGGAACCATTCTACAAAATATAACAAAGGACTTGGATAGATAAGCTCTTTTTAAAAAATGAAATCTTGGCTTATTTTTGTTGTTGTTATGACACTTAAAATATTTGTAGACCCCAGAGATCCATTCTTTATGCACTTACTTGCTTTTCACACACTTTCTGAGAAATGTTGCTAATTTTGCAACATTAAGATCAATTTTGTTGTGGTTACTCCCTATAAACATCTCTAATGTCCAGTATCTTTCCTGTATCATCCCACTTTCCTTTCTAAATGCTGTCTAATCTTTAGCATGTTGTTTTTCTGTATCCAAAACCTGTTGTCATTTTATTTGCAAATATGTTCTCTCCATCTGTAGGTTATCTTTTCATTTTGTTTATGGTTTGCTTTGCAAAAGCTTAGAAGTTTGATTAGGTCCCATTTATTTATTTTTGCTTTTATTTCTATTGCCTTGGTAGGCTGACCTAGGAAAACATTGCTCTGATTTACGTCAGAATGTTTTGCCTATGTTCTCTTCTAGTAGATTTATGGTGTCCTGTCTTAAGTTTAAGTCTTTAAGCCAATTTGAGTTTATTTTTATGTATGGTATGAGGGAGTGTTCTAAATGCATTAATTTACATGCCACTGTCCAGCTTTCCCTACACCGCTTGTAAAAGAGACTGTCTTTTCTCCATTGTATATTCTTGCCTCCTTTGTCAAAAATTAATTGACTGGGGGTATGTGGGTTTATTTCTGGGCTCTCCATTCTGTTTCATTGAACCATACGTATGTTTTTCTGCCAATACCATGCTATTTTGATTACTATAGCTCTATAGTATTGTCTGAAGTCTGAGAGGGTTATGATGCCTCAAGCTTTGTTCTTATTTTTCAGTATTACTTTAGCAATTCTGGTTATTTTGTGATTCCGTATACATTTTAGGATTATTTGTTCTAGTTCTGTGAAAAATGTCCTGGGTAATTTGATAAGGATCCCATTGAACCTGTAGATTGCTTTCAGTAGTATGGCCGTTTTAACAATATTAATTTTTCAATCCAAGAGCATGAGATATCTTTCCATTTCTTTAAGTCATCTTCAAATTATTTTGTAAATATTTTATAGTTCTCAGCATTTCACTTCTTTGGTCAGGTTAACTCCTAAGTATTTTATTTTTTTGATGTGATTTTAAAAGTTTTTTTTTTTTTTGCTTTCCCTTTCTGATATTTCATTGTTAGTGTAAAGGAATGCTACAGATTTATGTATGTTAATGTTGTATCCTGCTACCTTGCTGAATTTGTTTATCAGTTGTAGTGGTTTTTGTGTGGAGTCTTTAGGATTTTTTATATATTTTATCAGGTCTTATGCATATACTGGCAATTTTACCTCTTCCCTTCCAATTTGGATCTCTTTCATATTTTTCTTGTCTGATTGCTGTGGCTAGGACTTTCAATACTATGTTGAATAGAAGTGCTGAGTGTGGGCATCCTTGTCTTGATTCAGACTTTAGTGGGAAGTCTTTCAACTTCACCATTGAGTATTATGTTGGCTGTAGGTTTATCATAAATAGCTTTTATTATGTTGAGATATGTCTTCTTTATACCCACTTTGGTAGGAGTTTTTATCATGAATGGATGTTGAATTTTATCAAATGCTTTTTCTTTATCTATTGAGATGATTATGTGGCTTTGTCCTTTCTTTTATTCATGTGGCGTATCACATTAATTTGTGTATGTTGAACCATCCTTGTGATCCTAGGATGAATCCAGCTAGATGATTCTGTATGGTCTTTTTTATGTGTTGTTGGATTCAGTTTGCTAATGTTTTGTTGAGAATTTTTCCATGTATGTTCACCAAAGATACTGGTCTGTAATTTATTTTTTGGTAGTGTCTTTGTCTGGTTGTGGTATCAGGGTGAGGGTGGCTTCATAGAATGACTTTGGGAGTGTTCCCTCCTCTTCAGTCTTTTGGAAAAGTTTGAGAAAGATTGGCATAAGTTCTTTCTTTGTATGTTGGTAGAATTCCTCAGTGAAGCCATCTTGTCCTGTACTTTAGTTTGCAGTGAATTTTTTGTTTGTTCATTTGTTTGTTTGCTTTATAGATACTGTTTCACTTCTAATGATCAGTTTGTTCAAATTATCCATTTATTCTTGATTCAGTTTTGTTTGGCTGCATGTTTCTAGAAACTTGTCCATTTCTTTTGGTTTGTCCAGTTTGTACAAACATAGTTGTTCATAGTATTCTCTTATAGGTTTTTGTGTTTCTGTAGTGTTGGTTGTAATTTCTCCATTTTCCTTTCTTATTTTGTTTATTTGTATCCTCTCTCTTTTCTTCTTAGTGAGCCTGGCCAGAGGAGTTTGTTTATTTCATTTACTCTTTCAGTAAAACAGCTCTTGGTTTGATTTATTTTTAACCACTATTTTATTTATTTTCTCCCTGATTTTTATTATTTTGTAACTTCTACTGACTTTACATTTTGTTTGTTCTTTTTCTAATTCTTTTAGATAGTAGTTTAAGTTGTTTATTTGAGATTTTTCTTGCTTTTTTGAAGAAGGCTTTTATCACTGTGAACTTCAGTCTTAGGACTGCTTTTGCTACACCCCATGGATTTTATGTGGTTATATTTTCATTGCCATTTGTCTCAAGGTATTTTTTAATTCTTTTCTAATTTCATTATTGGCCCATTGGTTTTTTAGTAGCATGCTGTTTAGTCTCCATGCAATCTTTTTTTTCCCCCTTGTTTTTCTTTTTGTGGTTGATTTTTAATTTCATGCTGTTGTGGTCCGAAAAGATGCTTGAAATAATTTCTATCCTCTTAAATTTGTTAGGGTTTGTTTTATGTCCTAGTATGTGGTCCATTCTAGAGAATGTTCCATATGCACTTGAAAAGAATGTATATTCTGTTGTTTTGTTTTTAATTTAATGTCCTGAAGATATTGATGTCTAACTGGTCTGTTGTATCATTTGGAATCTCTGTTGCCTTAATGATTTTCTGTCTGGGAGATCTGCCCATTGATATTGGGCAGATTAGTGATTAAAATCTCCTATTATTACTGTATTCTCATAAATTTCTTCCCTTTATATCTGTTAATATTTGTTTTATGTATTTAGGTTCTCCTATATTGGGTGAATATATGTTAACAAGTGTAATATCCTCTTCTTGTACTGATCCTTTTATCATTATGTAGTGTCCTTCTCTATCTTTCTTTATGGCCTTTGTTTTAAAGTCTGTCTTGTTTGATATGAGTATTGCTACCCCTGTGTTCTTGTCATTTCCATTTGCATGAAATATCTTTTTCCATCCCCTCGCTTTCAACCTGTGTGTATTCTTTGTCCTAAAGTGGGTCTCTTGTAGGCAGCATTTTGTGAGATCTTGTTTTATTATCCAATCTACCACTTTATATCTTTTGATTGGAGCATTTGGTCCATTGACATTTATGGTAATTATTGATAGATGTATGTTTATTGCCATTTTAAAACTTGTTTTCCAGTTGATTTTGTATTTCTTCTTTGTTTCTTTCTTTTTCCTTTTATTATTTGTTTAGTGGTTTCATGATTTTCTTTAGTATTATGCTTGAGTTCTCTTCTTTTTGGTTTTTGTGAATCTATTGTATGTTTTTGATTTGTGGTTACCCTGTTTTTCCAGTATGTTAACCCATTACTGTATTTACTTGCTATAGACTTTTAGTCATACAGTCTCAAACACATTCTGTAAGAAAAAGAAAAAAAAAACTACATTGTCTTTACCCCACTCCACAATGTATGATTTTGATGTCTTCTTTTACATCTTCATGTTCATTCTTTTGATATTTATTGTAGTTACTATTGAATTTCGAATTGTGACTTTCTCGTTCCTGTAGATTTTTCTTTTCTGTTTAGAGATCTTCCAATAATTTTGTTTTAGGATAGATTTAGTATCATTGTATTCTTTTAATGTTTGCTTATCTGAGACATTCTTTATCTGTTTTCCTATTCTAAATGATAATCCTGCTGGGTAGAGTACCTTAGATTGCAAGTTTTTCCCTTTCTGGACTTTTAATATATCTTGCTTCTCCCCCCTGGCTTGGAACACTTCTGTAGAGAAATTAGCTGATAGCCTTATGGTGGTTTCCTTGTGCTTTTTTTTTTTTTTTTTTTTTGCTGCTTCTATAATCCTCTCTTTATCTTAAAGTTTTGCCATTTTAACTTTAATTTGTCTTGTTCGTGTCAGTCTGTTTGGGTTCATCTTGTTTGGGACTCTTTGCATCCTGTACTGGACATCTCTTCCCTTCTTTAAGTTTGGGAAGTTTTCAGTCATAATTTCTTCAGATACATTTTTGATCCCATTTTCTCTTTCTTCTTTTTCTGGGATCCTATTATGCATAGATTGGCAGGCTTTATAGTGTCCCATAGATCTCATTACTTTCTTTCTTTCTTTCTTGTTTTCATTTGTCTTTCTGTCTACTGTTCTGAATGGGTGATTTCCTTTATTCTATCTTCCAGATCACTTATTTGTTTCTCTGCATTTTTTATTGCTGTTTATTACATTACTATTTATTGCCTTTAGCTTGGCTTTTACTTTGGCAAATGAGTTTTCTAATTTTAATTGGCTCCTCTTTATAGTTTCTAGTTCCTTTTCACGGTATTCTGGATTTCTATTGATAGCTCTTCTTCTTTTCATCAATTCCTTCAGTGTTTTTATTACATCCTTTTTGAATTCAGGATCCAGTAGACTGGAGAGGTCTGTTTCACTGTTTGTTATTTCACAGGATTTCTCTTATTCTTTTAACTGGGAGTGGTTCCTATGGTTCTTTATTTTACTTATAGTTCTCTGACTCCAAGAGTTTGGAAATAAGTTATCTATTGTGGTCTTGAAGGGCTTTTTTAAAATCTGGGAGAGTCCTTATGTATCCTGTATGAGTGTAATATTTTTGTTGTGAGGACTGTTTTTAGTATGGATGCCTGCCATGTCTTTCTTCTGTGTGTGCTGGTTGTTATCCCCTTGATAGGGGGTGTGATTGGTGTTATGGGTACCAGGTCCTCCACTGGATGTTGAGTGGGGCCTCCTCTTTGTTCCGTGATTGTCCCAGCCCTTTTGGGGTATGAATATGCTCCCCAGTTGTTGGAGTAGAAGCCCTCTCATCTATTTATGATCTGCTGTATTAAGTAGGCCGGAGTGGAGCACTTCTGCTGAGAGAGGAGTCACAGAGTATTGCTCCGCAGGAGCTGTCCACTGAGAAGTGCCCTCTGTGGTGTCGCCTGTCACCCCTTGTGCGGGTTCACAAAGTACACTGTTGTTGGCGCTGCCTTTAGCCCCACCTCAGTCATGGGAATTTAGGCAATCTGCCCAGGTGTCCCTTAGGTGCTGTGCTCACAAGGGCAGATCCACTGAAATCAGCCACTGGGACCTGATGTGGGAACTATGGCGTCATCCCAGACCCCAGCTCTATCTCTGCATGCACACACCCCTAAAGTCTGTAGCTGCTAATGCTAGACCTACCCCAGGTGCACACCAGTAGTCTGCTTGGATGTCCCACAGGTGCTGACCTTACAAAGACAGCAGCAGCTTAACTCTGCCAAAGTCACCTGGGACAAGTCTGAGAATTCAGACTCGCCTTTGCTTGAGGGCAACCTACCAGCTCTGGCATTTCTCCAGAGTTTATAGAGGCAGAGAATTGCTGGCTGTGTGCCTCCCAAGAATTTCTCAGTGTGAGGTCCTGCCACTCCCTTCATGGGCATTAGCAATGGGTCTTTTTGATGGACCTGAGCCCTTTCGCATACATTGCCACTTGTGGCCCATGCCACACTACAACCCCTTTCAGGCTGTCTCTGCACAGCCAACCCAGTCCTCCTCCTAGGTCTGTCCTCTGAAGACTGAGTTTCAGCACCCAGCCCTTGCACTCACCAACAGACATGTGTGTCTTGGGCTGGGGAGTACAATGAGATGGCATGGATTGTCTATGCTTGTCTTTCTCTTCTGCCTGCTGCAAACAGGTTGCTGTGCTTTCCTTCAGGTCTCTGAAGCTCCCCTATCTGTCTTGGCTGGTCTCACCACTGGTGAAGGGGCTTCCCAGGGTGAGAGAACCTTTTCTCTTTCACAGCTCCCTCCCAAGGGGTACAGGTCTCATGCTAATTCTTTCTTTTTTTTTTTTAATCCTACCTGGTTACATGGTGATCTTTCTTGTAGTTTTGATTGTGTGAGATCTTCTGCCAGAGTTCAGTAGGTATTCTGTGAGAACTGTTCGCATGTAGAGGTATTCTTTATATATTTGTGGGAGGAGGCGAGCTTGTTTTCTTCTGCCATCTCGAACTCCCCTCCTAGTCCACAATTTATATCTTTGTTTCCCACTTGTTTTTTCAAATGGTAAATTATCCTGCTCCTACTGGATAAAAACTCTCAGGGAATGTTCATCTTCTCTGGTTATTCTTAGATAATAGAAAATCAAATAGTTATTTGAAGTGGAACAGCATGGTTTCAGTTCAAACCTTACAGCATCTATCTCAATATGTTAATTGACACTTCTATTTTCACTCCAAGGTAAACTTCTCTTCTCTTGCATATAGAGTCTTTTCCTCACAGCCTTCATCTTTGCATTTGGTGAAGAGGATGCATTTACTTCTTTCTTCATTTTAATTACCTCATATTTTGACTTCACTGTTCAAAACCATTAGGAAGAATAATTCAGGTAATAATAAAGCTCCTCCTCAAGTGGTATGGTTATTCCCAAGTAAGCTTTCCACTCTCTGGACCTGGCAGTGCTTGAAGCAGATTATTCATTCCCATAAATGTTTTGCTGGGTTCTTTAGAGGCTCCCCAGCTGGAATCTCTCAAATGAAATTTTCCAGAGGCTGCTGCTGGTTTTCAGCAGTTAACTTCACATAGAATCTCTCTGCTTAACTTTGGAAAAATGAACCCAGCCTGATAATTGTTTTGAACACTTACTTGGACACCTAAGTTTGGAATAGCATATCATGTGTGTCATGGTCTCACAGTGGAAGATTCTAATTAAACATTGAATGTTATATAATAAAGAAAATAAAAGTAGATTCCCAGTGTTAAATTCTCTACACAGAAATAAAAACTATTAATAGATTTGTGCATACTTTCCAAACATTTTTAGGTATATAGAAACATATTTGTGCACATTCACATGAACACACACAAAAACAACTATATTAGTGTATTGATATCCAGGTGCATGTGTGTCTGTATCTGTATATAGATACACATATAATCTATGCCTTTGAATACCATTTATGCACATATACTACATACGTATATATGCAATGTATACACACAAAAATGTTTATCTATAGAGAATGTTAGCATCGTGCTTTAGCCATGTTGAATTTGTGCACGTCTCTCTAAGTCTGCATATTAATTCACTTGGAGTGGTGCAATGTCTCTTTTAATTTTTTTTTCCCAACCCCTAAACAGGGAAAAATATTTGAGAGAGAACATCTGTTACTTGGGCAAGCCTTGAATGACCTGCTCAACTAGAAAGCACCAGAGTCCAGGTGGGCAGACCATGGCCGTTGTGTTAACAAGTACTAATGAATGAATTTGGCTGTAACTGTCCTCTGCATGGAAAGAACACAAAAATTAACACAATATGAATTGCTGCATCTTCTCTGTGGGCTCCATAGGTCAGAGAGGGTGCTGACAACCATATGCACCATTTTGTCTTTCTTTAAATTGCTTATTTTAGCACTACATAGACGTATCATCTTGTTACAGTGAGAATTGGGGGAATTTACGTGTGATATAAAATCTTATAAAAATCTCTGTCTTCTTCTGCATATGCACAAACACACACAGGCATATACACACATACATACACACATATACATGCAGAAATAATATCTTTTTGATTTTAAGATCTTTTTCTGATTACAGGATTTTCAGATAATACACAAATAGGTTAAATATAAGACATTTAAAAATCATTCTTTACACTACTTGAAATAATTTTATTAACATTTTGATATGTCTTCTTCCTTTGTTAATATGTCAATTTTATCTTAGTTAAAATTAAATAGAGTTCATACTGTTCATCACTATTTACAATTATAGTAATTTTAGTTTCTTAAAATAGCACCCCTCTGAGGTGGTCTTTTGGATTATTGTTGCAAATAATAATGTGGAAATCTTCCTTGTCCTTTTTTGAACTCTGATTTATTTTTCAGTATTTTAAAAATGTATAGCTACAAAGAAAAATTTTTTTGCTTTAATTTTGATGTATTTTGTTGCAGGGGAATTTGAAAAAGTAATTCCATAAACCTTTGCCTTTCCTTTTTTATTTTGTGAATGTTCTACTCTGTCTTCTATATAACTCATAGCTGTAGATCTTCTGTTTTCAGGTTTCCAAGGTTTGCTTTCATCTCAGACTGTTGCCTTTGTTTCTATTTGAATATTCTGTTTTTCTCTTGTACTGATGTTTCTTTGTGGAGTTGGCAGTTTCTCGGTCTACTATCACCCTGCCAAAGAAGAGAGCTTCTCTGACCATTAGGCACAATACCATCCCCTTCCATGAGACAAAATTCACCCTGTATTTCATCCATATTTTCAATAATTAGCACACACAAACACATACACACATTATCAGCCCTCTTCCACATCCAATGATCTAACCTCTTCGATTCCAGCATTCCTCACAATGTTCTGTATTCCTTTACTGCTAACATCACTTCTCTTTTAATATAAGGTTACTTTTCTCCCCTAAGCCCCCAGACATTTCAGTGCCTTTGCTATTGGTACTCTATAACCAGCAAAACTCCCCTTATTCTCGTCCTCTATTGTAAAAAAATAGTTCACTTCCTTGGCTTACACTGATCTACAATCTACTCTTAAGAGAGTAGTATTTATTTCCTCACAGTATGATTTTAGGTTAGAAGAGCTTGGAGTGGTGTTCTTTTTTGTTTCTCATTGTTGCTTACCATTGCATCTATTCATTGTAAATATTTTTTTTTTAATGGCCTCTCTTTTTGACCCCTCTGCCTGGATGTCCCACAGGTGCTGACCTTACAAAGGCAGCAGCAGCTTAACTCTGTTTCTTTATTGTTCATAATCTTTACTCTGGCTCCCTGTCTTCTTTTACACTACAGTGGGTGATTCCATCATGTATATGGACAATCCATTCAGTACAAAAGCTTCTCAATTTCTTGATTGACTCTTTTGCACCAAATTAATCATACTAGTTTCATCTCATTTACTCACTCCCAAAATACACACTGGAGTTTGTTGCAATCTGACAGCACTGAAATCACTGAAAGAAGTATTTTGTACTATAACCACAGGATTCTATTCCTACAGCTTGCTTCAACTATTCCCCAAATACCTTTTTTAAGCCATTGTTGACCTCTGTAAATTAAAGATGGAGTGAAGACCCCACTTTACTAAAGCTATTTATGTCTGAACTAATTCATGTGTCCTCTAACCCAGGTACATGTACTTTTGGACCCTATTCTATCCATGTGTTTTGGAAAGCTTACACTTTCATCTCCCTCCCTCTCCGGAATGATTCTTTCTCTCTCTCCTCCTCCCCTCTCCATGTCTTTCTTTTCTTCCCTCTTTTATATTTTCCTTTGTCAATCAGATACTTTCCATTGTTCTTGCAAAATCCTAAATCTCTATTATTGAATGATAAAATGAAAAGAACTAAACACACACACACACCACTCACTCACAAATACTCCTCTCTGTACCTTTTATTAGATATCCCTCATTTTCTCCCCAATTATTCTCTTTAAAATTTTTATCTAAGCTTGTTCTTTCTGTTCCTTGTCCTGTTTATTTCCTCATCACTACCCCCAAGTAACTCTTGCATAATTCTTCAGTAACTTCCATGTTGTTAAGTTAAAAAGCCATTTTTCAGTCTACAAATTTCATGTCCTTTTAGCAGCAATCAGTTTTGTTAACAAGTTCCTACTTTTGTAAACAATTCCTTTATGTTTTATGACCTTATACTCTTATAGACTTTTTCTGACTTTTCTGGTAAACATTTTCTTTCTTTCACTACTTTTCTCTACTCAGCCATTTAATTTTGGACATTCTCAACCCCTATTCTCTTTCTGTTCTCTTCCTTTCTCCTTCAATGTGTTTCTCTAGATTATATCATCCATTTCACAGTTTTAATGATCTCATATATGCTGACGATATGTAAATTTATACTTCTAGCCTAGATATTTTTCTCTGAGCTCTAGAACAGTATATTTAAAAACCCACTTGACATTTGCACTTGAATGTCTTAAAGATAGATCAGAATTATTATGTTCTGTAACAAACTAAAGATGCTTCCCTATTAAAATACAATTTCCAACTTGTTTTTTTCTACTGGTTCCTCTATCAGTAAAATGGTAACAACATTCATCCATTTATGCAAGCCATATACCTAAGATTCAGACCATATACTTTACTTTCATTTAACCAACATCTAATCCACTGTACATTCTGATGGATTTGGCATCCTGAGAATGTCTTATTCTTTCTGTTTATGACCAGCTTCACTACCAACATCCTCATGCAAACCATTGAAATGACCTTTCGCCTGATTTTATTTCCACTGTAGTCCAACATCCATCTACCCTTTCCACTTTTCTTCTTGTGGCATGATCATTTTCAAAATAAATCTCAGCATGCCTTTCTTATACTTAAGTTAAATGACATTCTTTGCTCATAGATAAATTAAAATCATTAATCTGTTATTTAATGTCTGTCATGATCTATTCTTAACTAGTTCTTTATGATCATCTCATACAACACCTTCTCCACTCTATCCCCAATTCTCTGCAGTCATCTCACTGGCTTTCTTTTAATTTCTTAAATACTTCCTACAAATTTTGCAGTAGTGTCTTTACATATGTTGTTTTTCTTAAACTTTACCTAGTTCATTCCCACTCTTACTTTAGACGCTTTCCTAACTCAGTTGTTACTTTCTCTGGGAAGCAATTCTATTTTACACACACATTTCACAACACCATATACTGATTAGAGTTTTCATTTAGTCTTCATTTATGACAATTTGGTCATCGTTATTCTTCCTGCATAAACTCCATGAAAGCAAGAGCCCCCTCTCTGCTTTTGTTTGCTTTTGAAGTCAGATGCCCACCAATCAAAGTTGAGTTTTAGGTGTATTGTATACACTCAATAAATGATTTTGTGAAAAAGTAGATGGCTCTTATCTCCTGCTTCATAGAGGATGCATTTATTTTATGTTATTGAGGATGCCAAGGTGTTTTCTTTGAAACTGATTTCAGTGAATAATTTTCTGAAAGTTCGTAAAATGGGTTCCTTTTCCCTTCTTTTGAGGGATTTGTTTTTCCAATAGACCTAAAGTTTGGGTGTCTTCTCTTTGCTCTTTCTAGAATGAGGAAGGATATATGTAAATACAGTATTCATCTGTAGTTTCATGTGTGTGTGTCCTAGATTCATCTTCTTGATTATTTTGGAATTTCTCATCAGTTCCACAACTGGAGGCAAACTGAAATGCAGAATTCTTAGACTAGTTTCTAGGTCCAGAAGATATTCATCAAGTATAATTCTGATTATTTAGGCTCTTTCACATCACTGTGTTTTCCTGAAGCTTTGTTAAAATTTAAAAAAAGAACTCCATTTCCCAGAATGTACAAGGGCTCTTGCTAATATTGTTCCTCCCAAGGGAAATTTACTTGTGGAACTCTCTCACTCAAAAAAGAAGTTTTGCTTCAAGTTTTCTTGCTAATTTCATTAGTTATTTCAGTCTCTGAATGAATCAATAGAAATAAATGAAAAAGTGGGACAGTTCTTTTCCTTGTGAAAGAACAATAAAATAATAAAATAGAATAAAGAGCAAATCTTAACTTTATTAATGTAAAATGAGTACTTATAAATCAAGGAGCAAATAGCAAATGAACCTAAAAGAAAACTAAGTAAAGTGTCTGAAGAACAATTTCACATACACACACACAAAAAAACCCCAGAATTATTACTATACACTTGAAAGGTTAATTGAAGATACACAAGTGATAGCAATATATGTGGCATTATTAAACTTGTCACTCTAGTAACAATTTAAATTTTAAACCACACAGGGTTACATCCTTTTCCCCTTGGCTCTGCTATCCATTACTCTTGTTTATGTCTTTCGTATACCAATCTGGTAATCTTGAGAAATAGAAACTATTATATCCTCTTTTTAGAGGTGGAATATTTTGTTTGTTTTGTGTTACTGGCACAGTAGTTATATAAGTCTAAGGGCGAGGGAGTGGAGGTTGGGGGACTTGAATAGAATAAGGTACTAGACTGACAGGGAGTCATCAGTCACCAGTTATAACTGTTAATTCTATTTTAGATAGAGAATATGAGTCTCAGATTTTTGTAATCAATTAACTATTTAATTGTTTGCCTTTTTATTATAAGTTTTTACTTCTTTGTTTGCTTTTATGGTATTTTACAAACATGCAGAAGTAAACAGTGTTGGCTGAGCTAACCTGATACCATTTTAAACAAAAGTCAATACATATATTAAGTTAAATACTCTACAACCGTAGGGTTTAGGTGGAATGCAGCTTAAGCTAGTTATTATAGGCGCCCCAGGACCTGCTATAGTTAGGTATATATTTAAGATCAGGAAGCACGAGGATGGTCTGTGTCACAGTCCTCACATTGCAGTTGCCTTGGATAGGGCACCTATATTCTTATCTTGGTTTCTAAATTTGTAAAGTAGAACAGTATTTTTAGTCCTACTAACTTCAATGACATGACATTTTTGAAAAAATGTAATGTACTCCACAGGCGCACAGAAGTTACCAAGAGTGGAAGCCAGTTTTCATCAGAAAGTGTAGCACTGGAAGGAGATGACCTTCAGTTGTCATGTGTATGTGGCAGCTCTTGGTTGGTATCTTTGACTCCAGTACTGCCTCCTTTGGGCAATTCTCCATACAATATTTAATAATATATTTATTTTTAAAATGAATTACTTCATGTTATTTTTATGCTTACATACCCCCAGTTGCTTCTTATCATATTACAATGAAATATAAACTCCACTGTATTTAAGGACCAGATTCAGTCCCCCAGTCTAACTCCTTAACTCCATCTCATTTTCTCTCCATTGCTGTCACTGCTCAAGGCAGCTTAATAAACTTTAAGTACACCAGTCTCTTTCTCCATGTTCTTCCTCTTTACACTTCCTGGAATATTTTTAACCTGGATGTTTGCATTGTGCTTCTTCTCACATTATTTACCTCTGCGTAGATATCATTTCTTCCATAACTGCTCTATCAAAATATTTCTGCCTATCATTTTCTCTTTACTCTGAAATGATGTTATATATTTAAGTATTTATTTGCTAATTGTCTGAATGACTCTACCAGCCTGTAAGTTCCTTTTGGGCAGAGACTCTATTTTCACTAATTTATCCCCTGAGACTAAAACATACAGGTAATAGGTTCACAGTACATATTTGTTGAAGGAATCGATCAATGAGTACTTGACTGAATAAAAGATATATGATATCAAAACTGCTTAGCAATCCTACTTTCACTATATTTTACATAGATTTTTCTTACTTTGCTTTTGACATCTAATTTGTAAAGTTAAGTTGCATCTCATTATAATAATCCATAACTCATCACTCTAAATATTGGCAGTTATTGATTCAGGCTTTAATTGAATTAGCAAAATGCAAAGCTACATTTGCCATCTGATCTGCCATCAGGACAGGTTGACACTTATTTACCTTTTCTGTAAAGTTTTAAAATACTGATTTGTTCAATTTGGAATCACTCTGCATTTCCCACTGATTATTTTTTTGCCAACAGCTCAGTCAAGTGGGATGATACATGTAAGCTTCCCACACCAACATAAGCATACAGGCACACACTCCCGCTCTGGCGTTTCCTGATGTTTCCATCTGTTGTGTTTTGTTAAGTTAGCAGACAGAGGGTACAGTGGTCCACCGGACCACTGAAGAATTTCTCTCATTTTCACTTAACAGCTTTATGTAGGAGCCTCAGTGTTGGCATCTGGACAGTATGTCTCCATATGAGCTCCGTACTGCTTTATGAACCTGACAGCAAGATATTTGAACTTGGTGATTTCTCATTTGTCCACTTGGTTTTAGTTTTGGGTTTATCTGGTTTTGAGTTTTATGCATACATGCATACGTGCCACTGTTTACCCTATATACAAAGTAAAACTTAAATCTGTTTATATAGTTAAGAAATATGGATCTGACTCTTAAAAATTGTAAAATATTGGTGAATTAATTAACAAATATTTAGTGAAGATAAATGAAATACATTAAACCAAATAGCTGTATGATTTGTTTTTCCTTTTATTAATGTGCTTGGAACTCTAGGTTAAGTGCTTATAGGCCTTATTTATTTAGTCATGAAGATAACCCTATGGAGTGGGTATGGATGCGCTTATTTTAGAGATGAAGTGAATGAGCCTAAGAGAATTAAAATAATTTTGCCAAGGGCTGAAAAATGATAATGTCAGGCTAAGAACTCAAGACTAACCCAAAGCTCATAGACTACTCACTACTACTACTGTATAACCTTGGAAAACTCACTTAGCACCTCTGAGCCCAGGGTTACACACCAATAAAATGCAATATTTATACCATTCTTATCCATTCCTGGATAAAGCTGGGGTATTAGAAGATTTTTGTCTAGCATAGGCTTCTTTCCTTGGCTCTGACAACCTAATGAGAGATTAGGTCTTAATCTTATGCAGTGTCGTTTTGCCTTTTTTTTTTTTAATGTGTTTGGGGACATAAAAATGTAACAATCCCAATACTTGTCATTTAGAAAGAAATTTGTTACATTTAACTAAAAGAATTCTGATAGAACTAAATAACTACAATGTATAACCACTTTAAGTGGTCTCAGCAGACCATGAGACTTCACCATTCACACCCTATTCAAACATTTTGCAGAGTCTTTGATGATCTGACTTTCTGAATATGGAGGGATAGGACCCAAGGACAAGGGCTCTGAAGATAAAGTGACAGCAGATGCATAGTCTCTAATCTGAGTGACTTCTGTAGATTTTGTTTGTTTCTGCCAGTTCCTGAGTCATTGGAAAGCCCTAGTCAGTTGCTCATTTGTCACGTTAATTATGTTGTATGATTGATGCTCCGATTGCTGGTAAGCAAGGAAGGGGCAAAAAAGTCAGCTATTGGCTCTATTTCAGGCATCAGCGTATGATTTCCATTGTTATGTTGATTGACAACTCAAATAGTCACCGGTGTTTAGATTAAAACTTCAGTTCAACTCAAAGGACTGAAATGTTAGGACAAAAACTCTCTTGTTTACCTGGAATAGGAAAGTAAACCAACATATTGAGGGAAATTTGAGTGTTAATATAGGAAATGGTAAGGACTGTGGTGAATTGAAGTGCAAATGACCTGCCTAGAGAGCAGCCACACATAATTTTCAACTGATTTTTGCTAGAAAGTAATGTAGATCCAGATTTGCCAGATCCTCTAACTTTTCAAGAGAAAACAAGATTTGGACATTGATCCAAATATATTGAGAGTTCTTTTAATTTTCAAATGCTGGGCACAAATGAAAAAATTGTAGAAGAATAAAAAAGAAATGAAGAAGGGAAAAGAAAGAAATGACATCTTTAGTGTAAATTCAGCCTTCTGACCACTACCCTGAAAATACTGGAATAGGGAACGATATCATCTTGTTCCTTATTTTTGCTAAGATGTTTTCTCAATATTTATTTGGATAAATTAACTGTAGCTGTTTATCAGATTCAAAGACCAATGCTATAGTATAAATTTGAACAGCACCCCAGGGGTTGGAATAATGTGCTTAGTTTTAGTTTGGATATGTGTGAGGGACCTGAACCTTTGCAACACATCTTGAGGACTCGCACATTAATACACAAGGATTTTGTGACAATTAAATGAGATAATGCTTGTGATTCAGTTATTACATTGTCTGATTATAGGAGATGCTTAATAAATAGTAGCTATCATAATATTTTTATTAGTCACTTTGTAAAATGCTATAATTGTTAACAAATTAGTAGTATTTTGGTACTTGAATAATATAATCCTAACTGTGAGGTAGGGAGAAGAGTTGTTATTTTTCATCTCCACTTTACCAGATGAAGAGAATGAGATTTGGGGTATGTGGAGGAAAGAGGGAAAGAGAGAGGGAGAGAGAAAAAAAAAAGAAGGAAAGTGAAAGGGTGGGGAGGAGAGGGAAAAGCTTGAACTTGAATCCAGATGATTTGACTCCAGAATCCAGACATTGTTGAAAATATCTGATGTCAGCTCCAATATGTAAAGAACTTGGAAGTTATCACTTCTATTCTTACAAAAAGAAAAAACTGAACAAAGTGAAAAATTAGCAACATTTCTTGGATCTGTCAGAGAACTAAAGTTACAGAGTGAATCATCAGCCTGAGTCAGATGAGCATTGAAACCAGAGTCATAGCTGAGACCTACTTACTAGCAACAGAACCCCCTGGAGCCAGAAACTGGTGGGAATACTTGAATGACAATTTTTTATTAATTTCTGGAGCCTGAGTATGTACTAGCATGAGAGTGAGAAACTCCTGGGGGCCTCAAATTTAAAGGGTCCACAGACATGGCTTTTACCTCTAAAAATCTCAAGTAGCAATCATAATGAAAATCCACGAACGCTTTCGTGACTCTCTGCAGGGAGGGGGATGAGTAATTGTTAAATATGTCCAGTGCATTCTACATAAAAAGACCTCTTCTTGAGGGAAAATAGACTTTAACAGAGAAAGGGCATTTCTCTGCTCTCCAGCCTTCTTTAGCCTTCCTGTCTCTTGCAAAGAATATTACAAATAAACAAGAAAACAATTTCTATGTTGAGAAAATGGATGGTTTTCCCCATGATCAGGAACAAGGCAAGGTCGTCCTTTCTTACCACTCCTATCCAACATTGTTGTGGCAGTCCTAGCAGAGACAGTGAGTCAAGGAAAGGAAATAAAATGCACTTTGTATGGAAAAGAATAAATAAAACTATATAGTTTTTTTCAGTTGACATATTGCTCATATAGAAGATCTCAAAGAATTGACAAAATAGAACATCTTACAACTAGTAAGCCTAGAAAAAGGTTATAGAATCCCATGTTAATGTAAAAATGTCTGTTGCCTCCTAATGCCAACAATGAAATATTGGACATTTGAAAACGATGTGATTTATAATAATAGCACCAGAATGTGAAACACTTTGGCGTAAATCCAATAAAATATGTGGAGGATTTATATGTAGAAACCTCAAATGGAAGAAACAAAAGATTTTTAAAAATGGAGAGATAATCCATGTTCGTGGATTGTAAGACTTAATACTGTTACGATGTCAGTTCTTCCTAATTTTTTCTTTTTGTCCATCACATTCCAGTCAAAATTCAAACAAACACTTTGTAGATATTTGCAATCTAATTTTGAAATGTATATAGAAAAGTATGTCTTAGAATAGCCAACACAATACTGAAAAAGAAGAACAAAGTTGAAGGATTCACACTATCTAACTTCAAGGCTTATTTACTCTTAAGCTTCAGTAATCAATATAGCATATTATATGTGAAAAAATGGACAAATAGATTATAGAAAAGATGAAAGAATAATAATTGAACCACACAATATAGTCAGCTGATTTTTGGCAAATGAGCAATGGGAATTCAATTGAGAAAGGATAGACTTTTCAACTAATGGTACTTGTAGGGTTGGACATCCAAATGCAAATTAACAAAAAAGCTAGACAAAGACATTTTACCTTTTATAGAAATTAACTAAAAATTAATCATAGATCTGAATCTAAACTTAAAAGTACAGAAGTTCTAGACAAATACCTAGAAGAAAACCTCTATGACATTGAGTTTGGTTATGAGTTTTTAGATACGACACCAAAACCACAATTCATAGAAGAAAGAAGTAGGTAAATATTAAGAAACTTCTGCTCTGTAAAGTCTCTTGTAAAGAGGATAATACTGTCCATAGACCTGGAGAAAATATTTGCAAAACATATATCTGATAAAAGATTGTCATTCAAAATATACAAAACTCCCTTAAATTCAACAACAAGAAAACAATCAATCCAATTTAAAAAATGGGCAAACGATCTGAACAGACTGTTCACCAAGAAAGATATATAGGTGGTAAATAAGCATATGAAACAATGCATTACATTATTTATCATTAGAAAATTGCAAAATTAAAACAACAAAAAGTTATACTGCGTATCTACTCTTATGTCTAAAATCCAAAAATGGACAATACCAATTGCTGGTGAGAATGCAAATCTGTAGGAACTGTGATTCATTGCTAGAATGAATCAAAATGGTAAGGCCACTTGGGAAGACAGTTTGACAGTTTCTCACAAAGCTAAACACTATAGTTTACTATATGATCTAGCTATCAAAATTGGGGACATCAGTATGAACTTATGTTTAGCTTATGAATGTAGATGGTTACATATAGAAATACTTGAAGATATGCATATATACACAGGTTAATATGTACACATATAATGCCTTGTTCTGTCAGCTGAGAGTGCCTAGAAGCGATGAAATCCTAGTGGCAACCAGTACACTAACCACCCTGGTCTTGGTTTCGAATACTACTAATAAAGGGAGGGATCCTTGGAGAAATGGCTGATCTAGGACTGGGTTAGGAAGTATACAAGATGGGCCCATGACATCATATAGTAACAGAAATTAAGGAAGTGCTCAAACAAAAAACAAAGAAAATACACCACAATGGTAAGAATATATCAGTGGGACATGGGATCCAATAGTCAAAGCTGTAAAAATTTGATAACAAAATAAATGAAGTAGATTTGGCTTATAATCCAAAATTTAAAAAATATGTATCTAGAAGTCCATGCTAAATGAATATATGATTGAATAAATAAATAACTGAAGAATAATAGAAAAAGATTTTGTGCAGAAAAATTTCAAATAATTTATTTTGATAATTAAGTGAAGCATAGATCCTTAGCCTATATGTAGCCTATAAGATCCTTAGCTACACATAGTGACTTCCTTCTATAACGTACAGTATGAAAAAGGGAGTGGTAGTGGTTATGGTAACTTTACAGTCAAGGGGCCTGATAAACACTCCCTTAACCAGGTGATCAAGGTTAACATCAACAGTGATAAGTTATTTTGGTACAAATCTACCTTTGATATTATGTGATTAAATGGCACTGTATCTCTTTGATCTTCCTCCCAAAATACATATCCTCAGTCTAATCATTAGAAAAACATCAGGCTAATCCAAATGTCCCAGAGGGACTAGTACTCCTTAAAATTTTTAAGTTCACCAAAACAAGGAAAGCCTGAGAGAGTATCACAGTCAAATAGGAGCCTAAGGAGACATGATGAGTAAAAAGGATGTGATATCCTGGGTGGAATCCCAGAAGAGATGAAGAATACTAGGCAAAAACTAAGAGAATCTGGATAAACTATGGACTTCAGTTAATAATAATGTATCAGTATTGGTTTATTAATTGTGACAACTGTACCATTCTAATGCAGGATGTTAATAACAGGGGAAACTGGGGGTGGATGTATGGGAACTCTGTGCACTATGTTTAAAATAAAACACTACTTAAAACAATCGATGGAGAATTCAATTTGATAGAATTATAGTCCCTTCAAAGTGTTTGTGAAAGATAGTCATTATCAGTAGCAGCAGCAGCAGAATCAATGTCAAAAATTAAATTCAAAATACAGCGTTCAACTCCTGAAACTAATATAATATTGTAAACTATACTTTAATAAAAACAAGCAAAATACAGTATTCCACAAATATAAATTACCTTAGTATGCAGAGACAAAACACAATCTGAGAAATATAAAAAAAATTAAGATTCAATATACATTTTTGACCTACTAATTTATCCTAAATTAGATCAATGTAGTAGAAACTACAAGGTTCCAAGCTGGCAAGAGTGTACTAAAATTGGTACTTGTATGAGTGAAGGTTTATTGTGAAGAGGTTCAATTTATTTGCAGTGATAAAACATGATAGTGATTGACCTCATTAATACCAATTCTAGAAATATTTTCTAACAAAATAAATCATATTTAAATAAAAATCATATTCATGACAGTGCTCTTTGCCATGATATTTTAAAAAGTGAAAATATCTTAAAAGCGCAATGTTAATAGAATGAGTAAATAAATGATGGTTTATTCAACTCAGTGGAACATTACAGACCCTGTAAGATAGGTATAACATATTCTGATCTGTATTTTAAAGAGACCACTCCAATTGATTTGTTGAAAATAGTCTGTAGGTGGGAAGCAGTGGGAATGTAAGCAGCTTTCCAGTTAAGAAAACTCCAGGGAGAAGATAGTGGGAGTTTCGAATAGGAAAGCGAAATTAAAGGTGCTGAGAAACGGTTATATTTTATATTTACTGGAAAGATTGGTTTGATAAAATTTTCTGAAATGGATGTGAGATGTGAAGTAAAGAATAGATCAAGTATTATTCCAAGGTTTTTGCTAAGAGCAACTGCAAGAAAGGAGTTAGCATTTGGACAAAGACGACACTACAGAAGAGCAGGTTTGGGAAAGAAATTCAAGAGTTTGGTTTGGGAAATTTTAAGGTCGAGATACTTAAAGTTTGTTTTGAAGAAGAGATATTGTACAGCAGGTATGAATTCTAGTTGGAATGATCCATAGTTGGGGGAAAAATCCTGAAGATTTAGGAAAAAATGGTAATAATTGCTGGAATTATTTGCTTGAGTAGGTCTGATGATTATGATACCATTTCCAAGTAGGGTAATTGATTTTAATAAGAACAAATACCGTAATTCAGACAAACATGAGGAAAGACAAGGTAGGTAGACACAGATGCAAGGATGTGGATGAAGCCTGATTGGAGCATGGGGGTGTTCTTTTCTCATTGTTTTATTATCAGTAAGTAGTAATGTCAGAAAGAAGACTGGTGCATATGTGGTGGAGGCTTGAAGAGGGAAACATGTTACAGATAATTATCTGGGAGAGTGGAAGAGCAAATGGAGTAAGGCTGGAAGACTAATAACTGATTTTAGTGGTGATAGATACAAGGAGAGAGCAGTAAACTTGCTTGTAGATTTTCAGCACTTTGTCAGCTCTTTGGGTACAGGCTTGAGTTACTGGAGAATTAGATTTGACAATGGTCAGCATTGTGAATGTACGATGTGAGAAGAGAAGATCAAAGAAATTTCCTGAGAGTGATTATATTCATGGGCCATGGCATTAGCAATAGGTTAAAAGTAAAATTAGGACATGATGGTAGTGAGTAATAGAAAAAAAAAAGTGGAAGGATAAATGGGTGATAAGACCTGTTCCAGTGAAGAATTACTGTAAAGAATGTATTTGAAAGATTGAAAATGAGAGTTTAAGAGCGAAACACTTGACATTGTAAGGAAAGTAGTGAAGCTATTGGCAATGTAAAGGTGTAAGCTATAATCACAGGGTGATTGAAATGGCATGCAGGGTATATTAATTGAAGGGGAGAGGTGGGAAAAAAGAGGTGGGGGGAAGAGTGAGAGAGAGAGAGAGAAATCAGACAATAGGAAGAATTATTTATGTGATATTAAAATTACCAAAATTTGTGGCAAAGGTAGTATTGGAGAGCAGAGCAGTATTTTGGAATCTAAATCTTAATGGAATGATGGGCAGCATTTGAGACTGCATGTCTTATAGCTGACTGCATGTCTTAAAAATAAAGGTAAAAATAAATGAGATAAACATTCAACATAAAAAGTACATGAGAAAATGACCAATCTCCAAAGAAATAATAGTAATGCAAATCTAAACTATTTCAGGGTATCCAATTCTCTCTCTCTGTCTCTGTCTCTGTCTGTCTCTCTCTCTCACTCACACACACACACACACACACAGAGTGATGCTGCCAAGATCTGGAGAATTGTGAACTCACATGCACTTTTTGTGGACCAATAACTGCACAACCACTTTGGAGGCAAATTTGATTTTACCTAATAAATGTGAAGATGACCATCTTGGCAGACAGTCCCTGTGTTGGAGGAGGTTATGGAGAGGACATGACCACAGGTTGACTCAAGAGCTAGACGAGGGCAATCATAAGGTCCTTACTCCCATCCCTGTCCTTGAAATGTACTTCTGCCCACTGTTCCCACAGTGGGAACTATATTTGAGGATGAAACTTGAGAGAACAGTGTGTTATTGAGACCATCTGGACAGTATATATGACTGAATCCATTAATACCTGTATATAAACTTTAAAGATTCTGGCCAGGGCTAGGGGGTCCAGAAATCTGTCTTGTGGCTGCCCAAGACAAGGCTCCTATGTAAGTTCCCTTGCTTATTAAACCTGCCACCTGCCTATCTATAGTAGTCTGCCTCTTTCTTGGGTCTCCCATTGTCCTCCATGTATAGAGGCCAGTTTGCAAACATACCTGTAATTCTACTTGTAGGAATATGTCCGTGAGCTGCATTTCCTTTGCTTCCTTGGACTTAAAAGACATCTGGGTAGCTCAAGTTAAAAAATGGTCCCAGACTCCTCTGGAGAGGATCCTAGAAAATTTTGCTGTGTATTTCCCAGTTAAGTAATAATAAAGTTGTTCTTACCACTTGGGAGCCACCACCCTAGGTAAACGCTAGCACATGGGAACAGTGGGAATATAGAGAACATTTACTGAAACTTAGTTTGTCACAAACAGAATGATTTAACTGAAATATCATAAATAGTGGTACATTCATATAATGGATTAAAGTTCTTAAAATGAATGAACAGGCAGACATAACTTATAGGAGTAAGTCTCAAAAACAGAGTGAAAATAAGAAAGATACTCTATTTTCATAAAACATGATAACAGAAAACATGCCAACTAATACTAAATTTTCTCTATAAATACATATATAGATAAAATATGAGAAATTGCTGAAAATGATGAACACCATATTCCAGGCAGTGGAGACCACCTCTAGAGTGCATTAATAAAGAAGAATGAGATGAATAGAATACATGGAGTTTCAAATCTATCAATATTTCCTTTTTTTAAAAAAAATTATGGCAAATACATTTCATGAAGATATACAATAGTTTTATATTTTAAAGTTTAATTTATGTACAACTACACTTTTATACCTACATATTTATATTTGGACTATTAACTTTTTCCATTCATTAAATATAACTTAAATTTCCCTGTATAAGCAATAGCCACAAATAAAGCCAATGTGGCTTGATACTGATGATTTTTATCTCCTGTTACTGGAAACACTTTCTGTATGACTTTACTATCTTGTTGCCCAAATGTAACAACTGTTAAATTAATAGCTAATCATGGTTAGCCTTAAAATACTTGTTAGTCTTGAACTAGAAAATAAGCATTATAGAAGTAGATCTATCTGTAAACCAATAAGTAATCAAAATCTCACTATGTATGTTTTCAGATGATCAAAAGGGGGTTTCAGGTTTTAGAGACAAACTGGCTACACAAGTAGCATCATGTTAAAAAAATAAAGGAACATAAAAGGAAATTATTCCCTCTCACCAAGTGTTACCAGAGGGAATTTTCTCATGATTTTGGTATTTTGGACACATTATGCATCTGTCTTTCCTGCTTCACTTTGAGGTCCTTGAAGGCCAAGCTTGGTTTCTTCATTTTTGTGCCCCGTAAACTAGACCCCTGTCTAACACATACCAGTGTCTCAATGTATGTGTGAATTGAATTCATGTCAGTTGCAGAAATGACAAAAAAAAGTTGAAAAAAAGAATAACAATTCACAGAAGATTTCATATTTTAATTCTTGAATATGGTAACAGATGACCAAGTGCTGGAAGTTTGAAATAGCAACAAAACAAAACACACAAGAAATCTCATTGGCTTCCTGGGGACTGTCTTTACACTGACATGTGCACAAGATCACAGCTGAACGTAAAGGATCCTTCTGTCATTTTAAAAATCCAGATTATCATTGTGCTTAAAAATGCACTCAGGCTATTTTTACTATATTTCAGTATATAGTTCACATGGCATGTGACATGGTTACTATTTTCAAAATATAGAAATTTGTGACTGGCACTGCAGGTGAAAATGTGAAGAAAAAATAATCTCTTGTTAAAAGAAGAAAAATGGAGGCTAAAAATGTCCATCCATAAATGGAAAAACACATGATGTCCTTGGGATTAAAGAGCTTTTTCTTTTTCTAATTAGAAACATCACATCTCCATCAGCATAAATTTTCTCATTGCATAGAGATGCATGTTCAATGACGTATTCAGAAAGTTTACCTGCAGAATACTTGATCAGAGACACTTTATTCAATGATATACATGGAACTGTAAGATAAGGCTGTTGAATGTCTACAGAATTTGCTATTAAGACTAAAATTTGATGTTCTCTTACTGCTGGTATTAGAGTACTGAATACCACTTACTCTTGAATGTTCTTTTGCTTTCTCTTGTTCACTAGGTAATGTGCTCTATTGAGAGATAATCTTTTTTATCATTTGCCTTCAAATACTTAGTTAACACTATCTGCAGTGCAGGTGTTTAACATTCTAAACCATTTCTAGCCGACAGAAATAAAAAATAATGAATGTCGTTTGACAAGCTTAAAAATTATCTTTTCAGAATGATTACCTGAAGGCATATCTTTGTGTAGTGTAAAAGCAAAATGTAAAAATATTTTTGATTAGTTGGCGTATTTTCTGCAAAAGTAGATTTATATTAAAGTTAATTCTTATTTTTCTTTAAAAATGCCTCAGCAATGTATATTTAAGTTTTGACCGATTTCCATATTGTAAATTGTGGAATAAATCTCAGGGCAGATCATGAGGAATAATAGCTGCATCTAAATGAAGGGTTACTGATGCATCACCTCATTTCTTTAACAAGCTGGAAAATAAAATGCCCCTTTTCCTAAAAGATACTAGGTTGATTAGGAATGTTTATATATGAAGAGTCTCCTGATCTAAGATACTTTGCTGATGTCCTTTTCTTTCACTCTGTGTATTTGGTCTCATTAGTAAGACTTCATTAACATGTCAACTTAGGTTCAAATTGAATAGCTTTCTACTAGTCCCAGGTATTAATATTTTTTTGTACAGATGCCAACACCAGGTGTATGTGTGTTTGTTCCATACATGGTCAACTACTGGTCTTTATAATTTCATTTTTTTCCTAGGAGAGAAAGATAGAAGAGACCCTGATTATAGCTAGTTCATTAGCATTTTGTGATACTATTGATTTGTTACATAGTAAAGACTAGATCTGCTAGGAAATCTCACTTCTGTTTAATCTAAATTACATAGTTGGGAGCAACTCAAGGGAAGTGTTTTATTCTGATATAGTAGTTTCTTTTTAAACTCCATAGTATTACAGTGACAATGACTCTTGTGACACTACTCCATGAATAGGGCATTGGACAATTTTAAATTTAGGTTACCTCAAAATGAAATAATCTTGGAACTTTAATATCTAGTCTTCTTTGGTTAGGTTCCACATCAGAATAATTTTCTTTCAAATGTAACTCAATACAGTATAGAATTATTACGTCTAACACACATACACAAACATGGGCATGTTAGGAGTAATTCTTTAAAAATGTTATATAATAAGGTAACTATGCTGTATGTTTTTAAATCAAGGAACCACTTAGGAATATGTTCCTGCTAGCAGAGATATATCAAATCTAAAAATAATTATCTAGGAGATAATTACATTTAATTTATTTGTAAATTTACCTGTTGAGTTTGTTATTAATATATGTATAGAAATGGAGAGCATCAGACGGACTATATCTGCATGATTAAATTGATTGCAACCATTAACAATCAAAATTTTTTATCTTACTTATAGCATTTTGAAGAGCCTTATGAGCAAATGGTATTCAAAAATATATGCATACTTTTCAAATGGAGAGCATTATAATAATTAAAAATTTTTTTTTCTGTTCAGAGTCTACAAATAATCAGCAAATTACTGGCAGGTCAAAAGTTGTTTGTAAGGGTAATTAGAATTTTCAAGCTGCTTATGGCTATAAAAGAAGTCACATCAACAACAGAACCCATCTTTGACTGATTTATTTCTTATGCTTGTTAATTCAAAAGACTCCCTCCATATTTGAGATCTGAAGGGATATTATGTATGCAGAAATCCCCATGATACCTGTGTTGATCATCCCAGCAGGAACAGTGTTCTGCTGTGCCGTACCCGTGACCCTCAATACTGCTCCACCAAGTATAAAGGATCCTGTCATTATTATATTAAAGAACATTATTCTGCTCTTCTGTGTAGAATAGTTTTCTTCCAAGATCTACAAAATGGAGGCTCTGAGCACTGGTCTGAAAAAGTCAGTAAATGGTCCTTCTCATGTTGTTAATGGCTTGCTTTTCAGGCCTTGTGGTTTGCCCACTTTAGGGCTGTTATAATAACTGCAACTTGCTTTAAAGTACTTGGGTAGAATATATGTGTCACATATTTTTCATCTATATATTTTTAGTAATTGGTTAACAATTTGAACTACCTTAAACTAGGCAGGAACTCACATTTCAGAAGGAGCTACAAAGGAGCTTCACTGATATTTATCTCTGACCAAGCAGTTTTACTAATTAGCATAATGGATGTTACAAATTATTTTTGTAGCTTTAAAGATGGGTATTTGAAATGTATAAATTGGCTGTAATTATTGTCCTTTGCATGAAAAGTAGATGGCTGAAGTTCTTTGGAATGAGTCTCTTAAATTAGGATTCAGCCCAGTTCTGTGTACGAATGCTGGTTGGTGAATGCTGCTGCCTGACTCTGGCTCTAAGTTCAGGTGTATTGTGCCTGGAGAATGTTAATGTATCTGCCTCTAGCAAAACTTTTATTCTAGGCACACTCAAAATACCTAAAAGGACAGAGAGTTTAGATTACAGAACAAGTTGTTCGGCTCTTTCTGTGCCTGTTCATATATGTAGCAGAACTCACTTCCATGACTTTGTTCCTTTCCACATAATTGAAGAAGGGGAGGGACTGAGGAAATATAGAGAGTACATATATGGTCCTTACTTACTTCTTAGTGTTCAAGGTTAACAGTATTTTTCAGCAAGAATTCTAATAATCCTCACTGTTGGAAATGGCTCAGGTCAGTTTGCACAAGGTAACAGCCAGCAAGCATTGCTAAAAAATCTCTTGAAAGCTACCTTGTTGGATTTCACTTGTCACACCTTTTTTCTTATGCTCCTAGGAAGAATCCTCTTGAAGGAGGTTTCATAGCACCCCTGTAAATTAAAGAGTTAGACCAATCCACAAATTCAGATCCCAGTGTGTACTCAGTTATATCTGCATCTCCAAAGGAACAAAGCTTTATCTCATTTCCCTAGTGCTTCTGTATGTGTTCAAATCACGTCTAAAAGGCCTTTCCCACGAGTTTTCCACATAGGCCCTGGCATGATTAAACCTCTAACAGACACAGCATAAGTGCCAGTTAATATTTTTACCATATAAGAAAAAATATAAGCACTATACTATGAGTTATATGTGATTTGTGGTTTAGTGTTTATACAGTGTGGTGTTGAGCTACACAGAACTTTGGGGAATCGTTAGTTTTTAAAGGGGAACCTGTGTTCAGTCAGACTCCTGAGAAATATTCCTAATTAGTTCTCAGATTTAATACCTGAGGATCTGAACTAATTTCAGTTAACAATTTAATTGGAAAAAAAAAAAGGCCCTTTTGGTATCTCTGCTTTTTAAGGACTGTTTATGTCAATTACAAATAAATAAAGCATCTTTTTTTCCCCCTGAAGTTTCTGTTTCTTTCTTTTTGAGTATTTGTGGACAATGAGAAGTACTCCTTACCAATGTTTGTGCCAATTGTCTATCTTGGAGTGTCAGATAATTCAGAATGCCAGTTAAATTTAAATTTCAGGTGGACAACAATGTCTTACTAAAAATATGCCTTATGCAATATTTGAGACATACTTGTACCAAAAAATATTTGTATATCAGAAATTCAAATATAAGTGGATGCCTCATACTCTTATTTGTTAAACCTGGCACCCCTAGTCCATATACAACCAATAATAATTATATGAGGAACAGGGTAATATTATGGACCTGATTTATTTCAGTAGCAAGCTACCACACATGTTCATACATATATATATGCACACACATATATATATTTAAACACATATCTTATCTATAGGTATGTATGTACGTACACACAATAGTAGTTTTAGGCAGTTTAGGCATAAAACCCACATCATCCGTTTTGAAGCAAGTGTCTTGTACATATTTTTCCAACCTGTGTAATTTGAAGACGTTTCTCTTCCTGAAAATGTTGACTACGGCCTCAAATCTGAAAATAAACAGCACACATTCCCCCTTACCTAGTCCCACTTTCCCTGAATCTGTTAGTTTAAGAATCCTTTCACTTCAAAAGTAGGTGTAAGCCAGAAAGAAATCCTTCTCCTGGGCACAACTGTGAACCACACTCTAAACTCACTGATTTGGAAGGCTCACATTCCCATCAGCTGGTAAGTCTTTGGTTTCAGTTTCTTTCTCCTTCACTTCCTGTATACTGTATTTTAGGTCCTCTCCTCTTAATCCTGTTAGCTGATTAGTTTACAGGAACTGATTTTCCTTTTTTTTTTTTAATGGAGTTTATCTCTGCAATTTCTGGGTCTGGCTGCAGATATACAGACTGTCCATAAGAGAAAAATGCTCTCTGTATTTGACTCCATTTTTCTTGTACCCTCTACTATCCTTCCTTTGCAAATGTGAGATATTCTGTATTCCCATCAATCGTGTTAGAGACCAAATGAGCCTCAGTGCACGTGTTTTTAACACATTGCATTCTGAAACCTTTCTCTAAGGAGCTCAGTAGTTATCTAATTACTACTCACAGCATCTGTAAGAAGTTTTGATATCCCGCTCTTGTAACTTCCAAATGGGTACTGGCCACAGGGCCACAGAGCAAGGTTTGAAAATTTCTCAGATTGCTTAAAAGAGCTCATAAGAGTTTCTGTCCTTCCCCACCCTCATTTCGCTATGAATCCAGACCTGCCTCCTTTCTCTTAGCTTCTCCCCTGGGCTTTCCCTTTCATCATCCTAGTTTAACCATCACATTACTTTTAAATATATATCTTTGTGGTATTAATAGGTCTGTATATAATTTATAGATTCAAATGCCAGCTCTATAGATAACTGTGCTACGATGGGCAAGTTATTCAAACTTTTGAGCCTGACTTTTCAAATGTAAAAGATACTTTTTTTTCAGAGTTATAAGAATAAAGAGTAGTGAACATGAAATATTTGGCACGTTGCCCAGCATTTAGCAGACGTTTAGTAGGCTTCCTTGTTATTATTAGAGTAAATGGATTGAGGCTGGGTAAATAGTTGCTGTATAGAAAGTCCTTACGGAATTTTTTATAGGATTCAACATTGGGGTCTCCTCAGTTATGCGTTAATAAGACAGCATGCTTAATTTATATTTCTGAGGCTTTGGAAGATAAAAATAATAACATCTAGACAAATGATCCTATATAGTGGCCCTTCCAAATTTTACCAAGACATTGAATTACTTCATGTACAGGAAAGAACATGGTAGACTCAAAGACTAATGGGTTGAATTTGCTGTATGATTTGGGGTTCATTATTTAATCTAATTAAATATTAGTTATCTATAAAATAATTGAGATAATCCATACTCTGGTTTGTAAGAATTAAAGGAAATAAAAGTTGAGGATGTACCCAGTATCCCAGTATGTTGTTGGTACCTGCAGGTAATAAACTATTAGTGAAAATATTAAGGGGAAGAATATCTTTGGGAAATTTTAATGACAAACTCTTAAAAGCTCTTATTTATCTGCAATTCGACTTGTAGATATTCTTGAGGTCACTAATAAGTAAACACTAATAATATTTTTGTTACTAAGACTTCTTAATTATATAATTAACGTATTTTTAAATGATAACTATTTATTACCCAAAATTCAGTTCTCTGGAAAATCTTAAGCTCCTTAAAAGATCTATCCTAATTCCAACATACAGAAGTGACAAAAAAAAAAAATGGGTTCATTCGTTCATCAAAGATTTTGCAAAGTGTTTTCCGTCTGTTTGGTCACTTGGAAATGAATCTGTGTGGTCACCTAACAAACTGTCTGGTGCTAAGTACTTCAGTAATATTAGTTCCTTATGCTGACTGTAAGGGTCATCTTAAAGATTTCATTCTTCCTGCTTATTTTAGTATTCACTACAACATTTAGAGTACTCCAGGCTGTGTATTTCATTTAAAGCCAATGGATATCACTTTAATTTTGACCTGTCACCTTAGAATTTCCATTTCAGTTTTAAAAATTAAATTGTTTTTATGAGTATTTCAAATTACACGTTTAATATCTTACTCTGAACTTACTCCAGGTTTCCATAATTCATATGAGGATGTGATGGTCAAACCACCATTTAAAGAAAAACAAAAAAGAATTCATCTTTAACCTCAGACAAAAATTAATAAATGGTATACTATATTTATTTCTACCCCATGAAGTTTCATTTATCAATTCTTTGTCTGTTAAAGTGACATATATAAACTAAATACTGAAATCAAAGTGAATAAACTTAAATATTATAGTGCAGTTTACTCCTTTACATGCTCTCCCAGTCGTTTCTAAACACTCTATCCTTCTTGGACTGTTTCAGTAGAATTTTTATGCCTAAGAAGTTTTTATTAAAGCTATACATTTTATATTTGAATAGCACCCATCAAGCATTAGGTTTAACCCAGTGGAGTGATTTTGCATCACAGGCATGAAAGATCAGAAAAAAAATTTACTCAATTTAAATATGCATAAGATATTTTTAATCACACTCTTCACTGAAGTTATCAGTAAACTTTAAACTCAACCATAATAGAGATGAGAAAAATGGGCTAAATTCTGCCCACAGATATTCATATAAAAACTCTTTAGAAATCAGTTACAGTTGTATTAGAGTTCTGTGTGATTTTCTGAGAGTAGAAAATAATTTAAACCTGTTTAAATACCTTCAGTCTAACATGGTTGTGATGGGGAAATTAGTGTTTTTACAGGGGAAAGATAAAATGGAAAACTAGTCACAAATGGAAAATATTCCTTTCACTCTCTTGCATCTTCTTGTTGACTACCTTGATGAATATATAAATGACTTTCTTCTGCACTAACTTAAATTAGTTGTAAGCATCTTTTTTTCTATTTTTTTTTAACTGAAGTATAGTCAGTTGCTATGTGTCAATTTCTGGTGTACAGCACAGTGTCCCTGTCATGCGTATACATACATATATTCATTTTCATGTTCTTTTTCATTAATGGTTATGAGTTACTGAATATAGTTCCCTGTGCTATACAGAAGAAATTTATTTTTTAATCTATTTTTATTTGTAGTGGCTAACATTTGCAAATCTCAAATTCACAAATTTATCTTTTCCTACCCACTTTCCCCCGGTAACCATAAGATTGTTTACTGTGTCTGCGAGTCTGTTTTTTAGATAAGTTCATTAGTGTCCTCTTTTTTTTTTTTCTTTTTTTGGATTCCACATATGAGTGATATCATATGGTATTTTTATTTTTGTTTCTGTCTTAAGTTAGAATGATGATCTCTAGGTCTATCCATGTTGCTACAAATGGCATTCTTTTATTATTTTTTTATGGCTGAGTACTCTTCCATTGTATAAATATACCACAACTTCTTTATGCAGTCATCTGTCTATGGACATTTAGGTTGCTTCCATGTCTTGGCTACTGTATATAGCTCTGCTATGGACATTGGGGTGCATGTATCTTTTTGAATTAGAGTTCCCTCCAGATATATGCCTCAGAGTTGGATTGCTGGATCATATGATAAGTCTATTTTTAGTTTTATGAGGAATCTCTATACCATTTTCCATAATGGTTGCACTACACTACATTCCTGCCAACAGTGTAGGAGGGTTCCCTTTTCTCCATACCCTCTCCAGCATTTATTGTTTGTGGACTTTTGCATGATTGCCATTCTGACTTATGTGAGGTGATACCTCATTGTAGTTTTGATTTGCGTTTCTCTGATAATTAGCAATATTGAGCTGTTTTTCACGTGCCTTTTGGCCATTTGTATGTCTTCATTGGAGAATTGCTTATTTAGGTCATATTACCCATGACATTTTTCACAGAACTAAGAACAAATAATCCTAAAATTTATATGTAATCACAAAAAACCCCCAGAATTGCCAAAGCAATACTGAAGAAAAAGAACAAAGCTGGAGGCATAACCCTCACAGACTTCAGACAATACTGCAGAGCTACAGTAATAAAAATCGTGTGGTATTGGCATAAAAACAGACATCTGGATCAATGGCATAGAATAGAGGGCCCAGAAATAAACCCTCAGACCTTAAGTCAATTAATCTTTGACAAAGGAGACAAGAATATACAATGGAGAAAAGACATTGTCTTCAGCAAGTGATGTTGGGAGAACTGGACAGCAGCATGTAAATCAATGAAGTTAGAACACTCCCTCACACAAAAATAAACTCAAAATGGCTTAAAGACCTAAATATAAGACAAAACATGATAATCATCTTGATCATACATTTTTTCTTCTGGTTTTGAACACATCCTAATAAAATATAATCTGCTGTAGGCTATAGACCTACAGAGATGCTCCATTAGATCTCTCCTACAGGACTGAGGCACATGTTCCCCTAGCTGCTGGTGGTGTCAGCTGCATAGCTGTACCACATTTATCTCTGGGTTGCCTTCATAGAAAAGGAGCTTCCTCCATGAAGTTCCATGACCCCTCCCTGAGGCAATTCATATCCAATGACTGGTTGATGAAGAAGGTACAAAGTCTGATCCCCTTAAATCATTTTGAGACAACTTTGTGAGCCACTTTATTTCCAGAGCTCACCATGAAATCATCTGAGCTATCTATTGAAACACTTCACATTTCAACTTCTCCTTCTACTTAATCTTGTTTCCCTTATTTTATTTTAGGTATAGATCCTGGATACACTCTAAATAATCTTCCTGCATGTAATTCAATAGACTTTCTGGCTTTTAGTCTTTAGGATACTACAGTTTCAGCATGGTAGGGAGTACTTCCATTGGAGAACTAGGGAGGAACCATGACTTGCATCCATTCTTTCACTGTGGTATTATCTGGAATATATTCTTTGAACTGCTTGATAGGTGATTTGGTAGCAAATCTGTGGAACCAGCATTGAATCCGTTCCAAATGATTATTCTCTCCAGTCTTCAAACCCAGACTGGGCCTAGATAGTGTAGCTTACTACACACTATTCATGACCTGGTAACATTTATCTTGTTCTTTAAGAGTTCTAAAAAGTAAAATACTCTGTGCCCTGTAGACAAAAGTAATCAGTAGGTTAATCTAGAAGCTATTCTAAATGTTCATGTGAATTAACTTATTTATTCATATCAGGTATATACTATTTTTATCCTCATTTAACAGATGAGGAAACTGAAGCAGACTACTTAATTTATTGAAGATCACACAGCTAGGAAGTAGAAGAGATGAAATTTAAACTCCAGAATTTTTGCCATGCAAGATTCAGGGAGGGAAAAGGAAAAAAAGAGATTTTTAGGATCACTAAGAGAGAAACTAAGGGTGTTGAATCATATAAAGTATATTCAAGCAACAACTTGTTCAGTGATTCTAATAGAGCATGTTTGGAAAAGTACAGTGGTGGCAAACCAACAAGCCTAGAGCATCTGTTTTTCACTCTGTGTGAATGTAGTCAACAACTAAATTGTTTTGAGAAGGAAACAGAGGATAACCAGGTTTTGTAAGGAAAGATTTTTTTTTCATAGCCATTATTTGAGAAATGGCTTCAGTTAGAAATCTATTGATATCTAATAAAACTTGTTGTAGCCAGCTTTAATTCTCTCGTCCCTCTATCTTTAAAGTTTTTGGGTTAATGACTCTTTTTTGAATAGGACAAAAGTGACACATTTGAACCTTTTACTTTTATGCACTAATTACTTTATCAAAGGCAAATATAAATTTTAGAGTCGGGCAGTTCTGAGTTAAATAGCTCATTTGGAGATTTATATATATTTTTAATGTAAGCATTGGGTGGATATTCTCTTGATGAAAGATGGAATGAGGATGGCATTCCTCCTGAACAAAGAACTACTTAAGAATGAATGTCCTCCTGAAAAAAATCAAGTACCAAGAAACTGAGTATTAAAAACAAATTAACAAAAATATCTTCAAAAAATGCACAGATTATTATTGAATTAGATCTTTTAATTTTCAATGACAAATTTTTATAAATAGCATAAAAAATTCACTTTTGTTATGAAAATCTGGATGCATGATTGGTCTAGCTTAAGGGAAACTCATGAATACCTTGTGAGGTATAAATTAAAATGGAATATAAATGATTTTTACTGAAATAGAAGCTGTCATATTGTCATTTTATCTGCTGTCCAACTCTGATGATTTCACTAAGAGTTTTTATTTTTATCTGAAAATGACAATTCAGTGCTCCAAAAATGATTGATTCTAAAAATTAAAGATACAAACTAATAATAAAAATCATAACAAACCACATTTGTGGTAAAAGATGGATAAGAATTGATAAATTCTGTCCTTAGGTGCACTTATCACCATTAATTATGGAGTACTGTACAACGGTGCAACTTTTCTTATAATTATAAACACATAAAATAATTCACCCTTAATTGTTTAAATATTATCCTGGAGCAAAGGATTTTAAAAGAAATAATAAATACTGACCTAAGTACTGCAGCTGGATACTTGGATTTACACTAAATTCTGTCTGTTTATACTTTATGTTAATTATGATAATAATTTTCTTTCAATAGAGCCAAGAGTTTTTGACATATGAAAATGCCTGACTCTATCCATTTCATCTCCTCCTGACTTTTCTAACTTTGTTTTATCCTTCACTATCTTTTGCTCACTTTTCATGTCTGTCACCACAGTGTTCTCACACCCATTTTTTTCTTAGAGCATTCAAAGTATATTTACAAAACATGTATCTCTTATTTTGTTATTTTATTCTCTGTAAGTCTTTTTATTGGCTCTATGTTTTCCAACTTGAAATACTCATCCTTAACCTCTTTCTACTAAAAATTTGTTTTCTGTGTTTCTTTTCCTCTTTACTCTTCAAGTTCAGTTAAATGTATTGCTTTATAGTCTTATTTGCTCCCATCCAATTTGCCATGCCACAGATTTTTTTCCTTAGTAATCTTAAACCAACTTCCTGATTCAGTTTCCTTATCAAGATTCATTAGGCATTCCTCAAAGAGAAAAATAAAGAAAGATGACACTCATAATGGGGGATTCTCCACGATTCAGAATGAATTTTTAAGATGGTTAGGTCATATTATTAAACTCAGCATTTACTAAACACCTATTATATGGAAAATATGAAATCAAAATAAATCCTGTCAAAAGTTGGAAAATTGTCTTTTCTTCTAATCTCTGTTTTAAAGCAGAATAGTTAGATTTAGCACAAGTATATTTTTATTTTGAAGACATTAAAACAGAGTGATTATCAGTAAGCAGCCTTAAATGTTCAGTTCTTCCTTTTTTCTTTTTTCTTGCATTTGCTTTTATGTTCACATGCCAAAAGCATGCATTTGGGAGAGATCTGACTTGAGATACTGCTTTTATCTTATTTCTTATACAAATTTAACAGGCTGAAGGAGGCCTTTGTCTCTTTGGCACAGGTATTCAGTGTTATCAAAAGTTGAATATCAATATAAAATTTAATAATTTCAAGTTGAGTTGAAATATTTTAAAGCATATTTTAGAAATGTGCTAATTTTTATTCAGTAAGGATGTCTTTATATTAATAGCTTTATTATTAATGCTATTATTAGTTTTATTATTATATACATTGTATATTATATATTTATTATTATTATTAATAGTGTTAACATTAGGCAACTGTGTAAGTTTGTTGTTTTTTCTTATTTAAAGTTTGTATGAACCTTTAAAGAATGTCAGATATTGTTTGGCACTTAACAATCTGATCAAATAAGAAAGATTTTTATTTTGGCCTTTCTTAAATTGCAAATAAAATACGTATTTTATTGCAAATTTGATATTAGGCCATCGTTTTGAAGTACTCTTATTAACTCAGGAAATTTCAATTATGAAAGAACAAAATCCAGACAATTTAAGATTTTCCAGCGTGAAAATTGAAACATCTTTTTTTATGCTTAACAATATCCATCTCTCTACTGTTTCAAATGTGGTATATATCTACCTAGTTAGTAACTATTATGACTACTAATATTATTAGTTATATATATATATAACTAATAGTATATAATTAGTCATTAATAATACTGTATTTTAATATAACATATGAAATTATTGTACTTATTTAGGTGTTTGACAAAGGTAAAGATGGCATTTAAGAACATGAAATGTTCTCATTTGAAATACTGAAATATGCATTTAAAACTAGAGATCTTCCCAAGTAGGATCATTCAGGTCAGCAGAGCCCATAATATGTTGATTTGAACCAGCCAATTAATGATACTTTTTATTTATGAGTATTTTATATCTTTGAGGAAGTTTTGTAAGGTTGTTTTACATAAATTAATCAATTCCATCCATACAGTAACTAAGTGACTTAGGTAAAATACTTACTCCATTTTATAGTTGAGGAAACTGAGACAAAGAAAGGTAATGTTAATGTGCTCAAAGTCACAGAGCTTTGTGAGAGACACGGAAGTTGACTAAGCATATATAGATATATAAATATATATGTTTCTGGATATTACCTTTGATTCTGGATATTGCCCATTTTACATATTAGTGGTCTCTTTCCTGCATGTGATTATACTATATTTGGAAGAATATAGCACCTTTTCATTTTAAGAGGGCCTTGTCCTATGTAGTCATGAACATTATACTCTATATTACTGAAGGTAGGGAACTGACATATATGCAAGTCATGTAAACAAATTAATGAACTTAAAGTATTATAATGGACACTATGCAATGAAAGGATTTCCAACTAAGAGTCCATTTATACAAGCAAAGAACAAAACCTTGTTTTACAATTCATAATTCTCAGTTAATCAGCTGTGAAAATAATTTTCTTCATAATTGGCCTAGCTGTAATAATCAGAGAATTTGAGAAATCATTGAGTAATCACTGAATATCACTATTTAGGGCAAATCACTGTTTCAAGTAATGGGCAAAATAAATAAACAAGATAGTTGTTTCACAAAAGAACCTCACTCTCTAGTTGGGGTCATGTATACTTGAACAATAAATTTATATCACCATATAGACATTTTCTTCAGTAGAAGAAGGCACTAGTGCTTTGAAAATACAAATATGATCTGTGTGATCTGCCCAGGTGACTCTGGAAGGTTTTATTCTTTCCTTCCAAAAAATAGGACTGAAGATCTACTTACATGACACACTGACCTTAGCTATTGGGGTACACAAATAAATAAAGCAGCTTTCCTGTGCTTTAATAGTTCATGGTCTAAAAAACAAGGGGAACAAGTATGTAGATAAACAAAGGGGTGCTATAATAGAAGGTTATATAAAGACTTTTGGAGATAAGCATCAGTATTAAAGTAGGAAATTACCAAAATAATGTTTGGGGTGATAGAAAAAGGACATGAGAAACTGGACAGCTGCATGTAAATCAATGAAGTTAGAATACTCCCTCACCCCATACACAAAAATAAACTCAAAATGGCTTAAAGACTTAAACATAAGACAAGACACAATGAATCTCCTAGAAGAAAACACAGGCAGAACATTATCTGACATACATCCCAGCAATGTTCTCCTAGGAGAGTCTACCCGGGCAATAGAAATAAAAGCAAAAATAAACAAATGGGACCTAACTAAACTTACAAGCTTTAGCACAGCAAAGGTAACAATAAGCAAAAACAAAAGACAACCTACAGAGTAGGAGATATTTGCAAAAAATAAGACTGACAAGGGTTTGATTCCAGAATATATAAACAGCTCATACAGCTAAATAACAAAAGAACAAACAACCCAATCCAAAAAGGGGGAGAAGACCTGAACAAGCAATTCTTCAATGAAAACATATGAATGGCCAATAGGCACATGAGAAAATGCTCAGTATCACTAATTATCAGAGAAATGCAAATCAAAACTACAGTGAGGTATCACCTCACACAGTCAGACTGGCCTTCATTCAAAAGTCCACAAACAATAAATGCTGGAGAGGGTGTGGAGAAAAGGGAACCCTCCTACACTATTAGTAGGAATGCAATTTGGTGCAGCCATTATGGAAAACAGTATGGAGATTCCTCATAAAACTAAAAATAGTCTTATCATATGATCCAGCAATCCGACTCCTGGGCATATACCCAGAGGAAACCTTAGTTCAAAAAGACACCTGCACCCCAGTGTTCATAGCAGCACTATTTACAATAGCCGAGACATGGAAACAACCTAAATGTCCATAGACAGATTGCTGGATAAAGAAGTTGTGGTATATTTATATAATGGAATATTACTCAGCTATACGAATAATAAAATAATGCCATTTTCAGCAACATGGATGGACCTGGCGAATGTCATTCTAAGTGAAATAAGCCAAAAACAGAAAGAAAAATCCATATGGTACCACTCATATGTGGAATCTTCAAAAAAAAAAAAAAAGACAAATGAACTAAAACAGAAACACACTCAGACATAGAAAACAAACTTATGGTTAGCAGGGGGGATGAGGGTGGGAAGGAATAAATTGGGAGTTCGAGATTTGCAGATACTGACTGGTCTATATAAAATAGATACACGAGTTTATACTGTATAGCACAGGGAATTATATTCAATATCTTGTAGCTTATGGTGAAAAAGAATATGAAAACAAATGTATGTATATTCATGTATGACTGAAGCATTGCGCTGTACACAAGAAATTGACACAATATTGTAAACTGACTATACTTCAATTTTAAAAAAAGTTAAAAAAGAAAAGGGACACGTGAAAAAACAAAAGTATAAGAGAATGGGATACACAAGGAATTGTTTCCACTAGAACTTGCCTGTATGGATTGATAAGGTAAAAACTGGAGATACAGGCAAAGCTAAATGAGGAAGGCTAGTAAACAATTACTAATAAATTTGGACTTTTTTCTTAGGTCATTGATTTTTCTTTATGTCACTGATTCTGCAACTTCTGTTTGCATGAGACACAAGTATTCTGGTTCTCTGAGTTCAAGTTACACCTTTAAGAAAATTTTCTAAGTAATGGGAGTAACTGAAACTAGATTGTTATTGGAGTCAAGATGGTAAATGATGAAAACCTGAGCCATGACAGGAGGCAGGAAGACCAAAAATGTGTATTCATTTGAAATAATCAATTTTATTAAAGTTTATTGTCTGATGGATGAGCTAATGAAGCAGAAAGGAAATAAAAATGAAAATATTATTTTTAATCACTTCTCCGTCATACTCTTGTACACTACATATGGTTGTGTTGATTTTTTTTTTTTACCGGTTTGTATACATAGATAGCCTAGGGGTAAATCACAGCTTCTAACCAACGGTGTGACCCATGTTAGAGAAAAATAGAATGCTTTGTGAAAAATAGATGCTTTATGACAATAGATAGATAGCTCAGGAAAAATAACACTTTTTCACCTACTGTATGACCTGTATTAAAGACTAGTTTGTGTGAAAAGATGAGCTTTGTGATATCTGATAAATGTTACTAAACTTTTGTTTTATGTGGAAGGAATAAAAGTTACTCCCTCCCTCCATATTCTTGGACTTCAAATTGGACAAAAAGTTTTGAACATATTTTGCCACATGGTAACAGTACAGAAGTCTACAACTGACTGCTGAATTTTGAGTACATCTTCAAGTGTTACTATGGAACACTGGGTGAGAATCACAATTGAATAGTATTTTTAACAATGCCATTAGTGTATATTAGACATACAACTGAATTTATAGTTTCTATTAAGAATGTTATGATATTCTGCCTTCCTTTTACACCCCCCTTGTGTTATTTTAAACTCTTTCCCATTTATCTTTTGATCAATCTGAAAAAACATCTGCTGGTCAAAAAAAAGTCCAAGATCAAGAGTATGGGAAAGATATGAATGAAAATAGAAACTACATTAATTGCTTTACTTAGTTCATTTAGTGTATCTGTCAAGCTGCTTATTCTTCAATAAAATTAAGAGTTTAAAATTCTCCAAATGAGTCCCTCTAGCAGTCAGATGTGATTTATGCAGTTCATATTTTCTATTGTTGTTGTTTCTGAGCATGTTATAGTTATCTATAAGTTAAACAATGAGAAAAAGCCCAAGGCTTCATGATTTAAAAAAAAAAGTTAAACTTGTGCCTTGGGGAAAAAGTTTGAACTGAAGGTCTAGGACTGAGCTTTTCAATTACGTTGGCTCTCGTTTTCTTTCTTTTCTTCCATGTGTTTGGATTACATTAAAATTTGACATTTTAATCATGCTGTGAGTGAACACCAAATAAAATCTGTACCCAGTGTATATAAGTGATAAGAGATGTGAAAAAATGTCACATTTTTTTCTTACCAAATTTCAAAAATTCATTAGGCACAATTTCCTGAATTTGTAACTACTTTAATGTGTTAGATTGGAATCATATATAATTTAAAATTATTTCAACACTTCTTTGTGAATGGTTTTTAAACAATACACTTGTTTGCATTTTTTATTTAATTTGTTATTGCAGTGCATTCTAGTTATGAAATAAATTGGATTATTATGTTACAGAGCTGAATGACACAAAGCAGTTTTCATTAGTCGACATTTAGTCTTCTCGGCCAGGGATTTAAGCATTCCTTATTACAACCCAAGTAAATGCCTGAGATTTTTTTTCTCTCACTGCTATATACTGGGTAGCCTATACAACAGCTAAATTTGACTCATTATTCTTTGTTATAGATGCCTGGAACTTGCCTTCATTTGTCCATTCATACTATTTTACTGATTGCCATGTCTTCCCCCACTTCAGTTTCTTATTTCTACCATGTTTCAGTATCTGACCCAGATTTTAAAATGGTTAATAGCTTCATTAATCAAAATTATCCTCTACCTCATGAACCACTATAATAAGATACATATGTAAATTATATAATATTATACAATAAGCAAGTTATTTGTAAGCATACCTATTTTGGATTATCTTATTGTCAGTTTCTTTTATAGACTGTATGCAATAACAAAAGCAATGTGTTATTCCTCTTTTGATCTAATTAGCACAATGAGAGAAAAAAAATCCATAAATAAATATTGGAATTGAACTATTCTTCCCTGAAAATTATATTCCTTGTTTTTTTTGTTTTTTTTCTGAGTCCCTTCTTCTCTTCTTGAATACATTATTTATCAATTGTTTAACTATTTTGATATGTTGTCAGCATTCTAAAATCTAAGAGTATATCTTATGTATTTTGATCCACTCAAGTGCATAGCATGAAATTGAACATATAGTAGATACTCAATAAAATACTGTGACTTGCTACCTTTAATTAATTTCTTTGATGATTGTGACTTTATTTAGAACGTAAGAAAGCCCATCTGATGAAGAATCAAATTTCTCTTGATATGTTTAAGCTAATGCAAAATTATTCAGATCATAGAACATCAAAAAACTTAAAAGTAGAATGGTTAAATATAAAATAAGACATAATGAAATTAAATTATGCAAATTATATAACCAGTTATTATGAATACAATGGGTTTATCATATTAGGGATTGAATGCTCATTTCTTGAATGATATGTTTATTTAAGTTATGTATGGTGAAATATTGTGTAGGGAAGAATCAGAGTAAAGTTTGCCCTGTCCAATCACCATAAAATGCTAAATAATTAACATTCTTCTGATTGATTTTGAGTTAAGCATGGCAAAATATAACTCAAATGATTGACCATTGACCACTTTTTTTTTACTTTGATAAAACAGAGTGAAAGAGACAATAGCTATTCAATTTTCCTGTGAAATCCAAAAAGCAGGCAAACTATCACTGTGAAGAGTTTCTCAAAGCATCAGGTTTACATCTTTTCTTTGTGTGTTGAACTGTTGATTTCTTTGTTTTTAAACAATGTGTTTATGACCTACAGCTTGCCAGCCTCATAGCAACAGCCCTTTTATTCTTTTTTAGCCTGCAATGGCCTCACTTTTACAGAATTATGACTTCATTCACCAGCAGGCTTGCTTTAAGACTACAGTGAGTCCAACTTCCTATGCAGGAAATGTGCTAAAGCTTCTGGCTGAGCCCTAAGACATTTTAGAAGTTCTATTTCACATGACAGAAAAGGCACCAAGCCACTACACATGCATAATTCTGTCAATTGTCTAAATCTGGCACAAAATTCATGTCACTTAAGGGGAAAATATGCCGAGAGATTGTAGTTTCAGGACAGAAATTGCTATATTTTTTTGTTTAGTATTATTTCCCATGTTTAAAGTTTGCAGTTGGTCCCTTAAAAATGGATGGCAAGACGGGCGATGGGAAAGAAACATATGCAAACATGAAAAGTATTCACAGAATATTAATGCTAAAGATAGCTTTTTGGGGACAGATTATTATCCCTTGAACAAACGAAAAATAGAAAAGTTAAATTTATGAAATCTGAATATCTACAAATTTTTACAGTGGATGATAGCAAACTGGTGAATTGAGCCTTCACTTAGTAGCTATTTTCTTCTTCGTGATGATTGTCATTTTGAATTGGCTTAGAGGTGCTTTCTCTCATTTATATAGAGAATGTATATGTAATGCAGAATTCCTTGAGTGAGATGAGGAAGGTAGAGCAGAGGAAATCAGAGTAGGTAGGTTCTACTAAGTGAAATGGTGGATGAGTGCAATTATTGGCACCTCTTGTAACTAAAATTGAAGGTGATCGCAACCTAATTTAGTCGCATGCTTATGGCACTTATCCTCACAGCTGACAAAGAGGAAGACCTATACTGTGATACCTCAGTACTTGCATACTATAGAATATTCCGGTTTGTTGTCTTTGTGCCCAATTGTGTAACTGCATTCCAAATTCAGCTCAGTTCTTTTATGAAAATGCAGCTCTTGTGAGTGCTGAAAAATGCAGCATCCCATGCTGCTCAAATGAGGAGAAAAAGAAGTGTTTCTAAGACAATTACACTAAGTATAGTTTGCATGTAATGATCAAGATAAGCTCTTCAGAGCTTTTAGGTATGAATCAAACCTCCTTAAAGAATAAGCTTGCAAATTATTCAGTATTATACTTGAAGGAATATATTCCTAAAGCTGAAATTTAAGACATTTTTCTGCAAATGTCTTCCCTGATTTTGTTCATTTTATCGAAGTTGCTAGACGGTTGATGATTCATCCTTCAGTGTTTGTTCTTCGCAAAGTTCCTAGCTTGATGGTAATTTCAAAAGTACGAATAGAAGCACTGCTTTAAAGGTAAATTCTCAAGTTCTTTACTTAAGCGCACTTCATTACAAATGGTCCAAAGTAAAATTTAGTTCAAAGTTAGATAAATTTTCCCATCCACCAGAATGAGGAGATTATACTTCATACTTCTACCTATGTTTTTATAAGCCATTCTAGAATCAAACATACTTTTAAAAAAATTCCATCTGCCTTTGGAGTTTATTAATGGTTTTGGTCATTTCAATTAATTTAAATAAGTGAGACAGATTATTACTGCACCACAAAAGGTTACATTTTTAAATAAAAGGAAATGATAAAAATAATTGAATTGATGTAATTTTTAAAGCTAATTGTTGTAAGAAATAATACAGAGATACTCATCTACTCTTTATCCAGTTTCCTTCAATGATAACACCTTACGATAGTACAACATCATAACCAGGATATTGCCTGTGATACTGTCAAGATATACATGATACCTGTTACCACAGAATCTCTCAATCTCATGTTGCCCTTTTATAGGTACACCCACCGGCCCATTTCCATATCATGAACAACCTCTAATCTGTTCTCCATTTCTATAATTTTGTCATTTCGAGAATGGAATATATAGTATATGTATGTATTGAATGGGTTCTTAATGCATTTTCTGCTGTTTGATGGAGGCGTTCAATAAATGTCAATTATATCCTGTAGATTGATGTCATGGCTGATTTTCTGTGTACTTGGTCAATCAATTGTTGAGGGAGAAACGTTGAAATCTCTAAATATGTTTGTGGATTTGTCTGTTTCTCCCTTTAATTCTATCAGTTTATGCTTCACACATTAGGCAGCTCTCTTGCTTCATACATATTTAGGATCGCTATGTCTTATAGGTGGATTGATGATTGCATTATTATGTAGTGTTCCTTTCTGTGGTAATTTTATTTGCTCTGAAGTCTACTTTATCTGACATTAATATAGCTAATTTTGCTTTCTTTTGATTAATGTTTCATGTTACACATTTTTTCATCCTTTTATACTCAATGTAGCTATGCCATTAAAATAAATTTGAAATGAGTTTCCTGTAAACTGTTTATAGTTAGGTGGTGTTTTTTAAATCTGCTCTGTCACTGTTTTCCTTTTCATTGATTTATTTAAACCATTTATATTGAATATAATTATTGGCGAGTTAGGGCTTGAGTCTCTCACTTTATTTTTTGTTTTCTGATTGGCCTTGTGTTTTTTGCTTCTCTCTTTTCTGATTCAAGCTTTTTTCATGCCATTTGAATGTTTTTAGTATTCAGTTTTACTCTGTGTACATTGTTTTGGAGCATACATCATTATGTAGATTTTATAGTTGTCACTCTAGATATTACATTATAAATACAAAACTTATCATGGTCTACTGGTGTTGACATTTTACGAGTTCAGATAAAGATTTGAAACCTTACTTCCTTTTATATCTCCATACTCTCTCATTCATAATATAAATATCTTAAATACTTCTTCCACATGCTTTTAGAATCATATCAGACGTTGTTATAATTCATTTTAACTATCAAATGTAATTTAGAATATTCAGGTAGAAAAGGTAAGTGTGTGTTTTTACCCATTGTTTTTTTCTTTTTCTTCTCTTCTTTTCTTCCTTCCTGGTGTCCCAAGACTCCTTGTTTTATTATTCCCTTTCCGTTTCAAGAAATTCCTTCAGCTGTTCTTTTAGGGTAGGTCTTCTAACAACAAACATTCTTGGTTTCCTTTTTCTGAGAACGTCTTTCTTTCTCCTTCACTCCTGAAGGAAAGTTTTGCTTGTTATAGATCTCCAGATTTACTAGACTATTTTTTCAGCACTTGAAAAATATTGTGCTTACTTTCTTCTGGTCTCCATGGTTTCTGGTAAAAAAAAAAATTCATTTGAATTGTTTTTTCCCTATAGGTAGTGTATCTTTTCTCACCCTGCTTTCAGTATTTTTTCTCTTTCTTCCATTTACAATATTTTTGCTGTAATGTGTCTTCTTATAGATATATTTGGTTTTATTTTTTTGGAATTGGTCATCTTCTTGAATCTCTAGATTTATGTATTTTGCTAAATTTAAGAAGTTTTTACCATTATTTTTTCAAGTACTTCTTCAGATTCACCCACTTTCTCCTTTACTCTGCAACTCTGATTTTAAAAAAAAAGTTGTATCTTTTGTCATAGTCTCTAGGTCCTTGAGAGTGTCTGTTTCTTCCTTCCTTCCTCCCTCCCTCCCTCCCTGCCTCATTTTCTCCCTCACTCCCTCTCTCCCTTTCTTTCTTTCCAATATACTTCTCTCTATTTTTCAAATTGGGAAGTTTCTATTATTCTATTTTCAAGTTTACTAATCCTTTCCTCTTTCTGCTTCATTCTGCTGTTGACACAATCCACTGAGTTTTGATTTGTTATTCTATTTTTTCAGTTCTGAAATATTCCATTTGGTTCTTCTTTGTATTGTAGGTAGAGGTAGAAATCTAAGTTCCCCGCTAAGCGTCTGTTATCACTTAAGGGGAGTAAGAGCTTTTCATTATTGCTGTTGGGGGTGGAATTTCTGAATGTCCACTAGGTGTCTGATGATAACACCCTGACTGTAAATAATAGAAATATCTAGCTAGAGCTCTCTAGGTCTCTATTGACATCCTCTATGGGGATGGGGGCAACTACATACACTCTGGATAGTGATGAAGTTCATGACTCTCCAATAGGCTTCCACTGACACTACTCCAGTGGGTATGGAATGGTGACTGTGTTGCTTCCTAATAAGCTTGCAAATTTAGGCTCCTATGCAGTTTCTATGGGTATGACAAGTTGGTGAGTTACCTCCTTTCTCTTCTTTAGTGTGAAAGTTTATGCTCCTCACTTAGCATCCACTGGTGTGGGTGGGAATGGAACCACATTATTTTTCTGGGGGGTTAGTTTCACATAGACCAGGTGTTATCTAAATGTTTTCTTTTTTACTAGGCTGCTGGTTCCTGGTCCTTTGGCATAGGCTGTGCTTGCTGGCATTTCAAGTTTGTTGACTTCTTCAGCTCCAAGTCCAGGATATATGGAATGTAAGTAAAAAGTAAAAAGAAAAAAGAAAATTTACTAATTTGTGTAGTCTAATTTAAGACATTCATGGAAGTTGATATTAAATAGTCAAGGGAGAATACTCTTTGTATTATGCCCCATGGATAAATGCCTGGATTTTGGTTATTATTTGCAATAATTAGGATACCACAAAGATTGTAGAGAGTCATATTTAAGACATTTCCACTCATTTTTTTTTTATTTTTTCAGAAAGGTCTGGAAAAAATAAAGAAGCACAAATACATGACTTAAAAGATATGTGCACACACAAAAGATATTCTTACTAAATACCCCTAGAGTGACAAGAGACATCCCTACTATATTCCAATTATAATATGCAATCATTATCCTACATTTTCAGACATTTAAATATTGTATAAATTCAAAAAAACCTACTATCACTTTAAAAAAGATGTATCTGTTTGTTCTGAAGGTCTTATTAATGATATAACACTTCCTCTTCTAACCAGTAGAATTGCTCTGTGTACTAGTTGAAAGCCTTTTGAACTGACAATCCTTTGTGCACTCAAATTCTCAATACTGAAACCAGTGGTAATACCCATGCTTAACTTCGTGGAGAACAAAGAGCAGATTATAACAAGATTTCCTTTGTATAATAATTGAAAAGTAGAGGAAAAAATACTGTATTGACAAGAGATTTAGGGCATATTTTATACTTTCATCTGTTTTAAGGCAAATCTGTTAAGGAATGCTTTGATATATTTGTGCAAACAAAGGGGTTTATAATTATATGCAAAGTGTTTTATTTGAAGATAATAATTTAAGAATGGCCAATATACCTTCTTATTTGTAGCAGAAGAGGTACTATTAAGTTAAATATTTCATCTAGTAGAAGTAGTAAATAGTGGTATTTCTTTACAAACCTTGAATTTCTAGGTGACTTTATATCTATATGCTGCACATGTTTTTTATTTTGTAAAGAAATGATATCACACTTACGTTTTCAAATATTATATTATTGAGGCATGTTTCACTACAATCTAAATTGTCATGAACAGCAACCAATTTTTTGATAACTGAAATAGATCTTATATAATGCAACTTACACTTTTCACATGATAGAAATAAAAATATATTTACATTCGCACAGGGTGTCAATATATAGTTAATCATTTTTGCCATACTATGCTCTTGAGTCTCAAAAACATGGGCCATCATTGTGCTGCATATGTAGCTATATATATATTTAAAACCTTACTGATGCTAAATCTAACATATAAGGGGAAATTCAACTCCTAGGTACTGTCAGAACTAGGAAAAATGTGTTCCTGAACAGTGACCATCTGTCAAATGAAACTGTACTAAAGTAGTGTGTGGTACTCACATGATAGGATCTCATTTACTGAAATTGAACTGGGAACACTGCATGCATTTCACATAAGGAAGGATTTCAGTTTGACCATGGAGAGACATATAAAACAAAAAAAAACTCACTCTCTTGTGGTTACATTGCTTGTATTGTCACCATTATCCTACTAAGACATTAAATGAGAAAAAAATTACAGGGATGCAGGGAATCATACAATTCTTCGTACATATTAACATATTTGTTTAATTTACATATAACTTCTACTGAATTATTTTGTGTGTGATAAGCTGGAAGAAACATCTTATAGTCAGATTCACTGTAACACACAGTAAATTCAGGAATGTAAGAAATTCTTTGAAACCAATAGAACCACACCGACTTTCTCCCATGTCAGTGGTGCAATATATAGCCTGATTTTTACCCCTTCAGCTTTATCTTCAGACTCTATCAGCTGAATTATTTAGATGAATTCTGTGCCCTCTGTATGCCAAATGTATTTTGGTCTCTCTGCTATTTAACATTGGCTTCCTGCAGAGAAAGTGTTTGTTGAAGTCTTAATGCTTTTTTCATTAGTATACATAAAACAGAACTTGTTTTGTTTCTCCTTTGTCCAAATATAGAGATACTTAAATAATTTTTTCGTCCTAAATTAATGTTATGTAAATGCAGTTATGACAATTGGTTATAGGCCAAGCCAACTAGAAGAAAATTAAGAACAAATTATTTGATATAGCTACTCTCTTATAAAATAGTTTTCAATGTATGCTTTATCTATGTGATGTAGTAGCCTGTATGTTTTGCCTTATGTGTTGGTTCTTACTTAGAATTCATGACCATTGTTTTATTACCAGAGGTTTTTTAGCAAAGGGATGAAATATTGTTTAATTTCATTCCTCTGACTTTATGTTTTGATACCCACACATACAAAGCCCACACATTCTTTGGTACTTTTGGTCTTATCACTGACATTTCCTTCAATTCCATTTTTCCAAGGCTTTTGTAGTAGCTCCAGTTTATTCAGACTATTAATTTGCGTCTGTAATTTTTTTTTGTTTGTGTGTATTTATTGAAGTATAGTCAGTTTACAGCATTGTGTCAATTTGTAGTGTACAGCACAATGCTGCAGTTGTTGATACTCATTCTAAAGAGTACACTAACACATTCTCCATTGGAAATATATTTTTTTTCTTCCACTAAAGTTCAACACTGGTTGTAAGTGACTTGCTACCACACTTAAAACCATAGTTCCTTCTTCAGTTAAAATTTAAAAGTCTTTGATTTGGCTCTTATCAACACATCTACCTGGTATCCAGTATCATGTCTGGCACAATGTGGACAGATATAATAAACTAACAAATAAATGAATGTTACCTCATCAAAAGACAAATTAGGTGAATTTTAATCTTTCACTTTTCTTTTAATAATCTGATGTAAAAACAATTCTTTAGTATTAACTGCTGATCATCTCAGCTTCACCAGCCTCTTGCTCCAGCTGGGAGGGAGTACTGACTGATCTCACCTGCACTCCTGGCTTCTGCATACAACTCTCATTTGCAAGCTGGGGACTGCACTGGTGATGCTGTCCATGATGCTCTGGTCTTTATGTATAGTAGGATAGCCCATGAATGTGTAGCCCAGACATGCACAACCCTGAAAGGTTAGGGAAATTAAAACCCCAGGAGGAGCTGAACTTTGACCAAAGTGATAAAAGACCAGTAGATAAATTATTCCCCTTTTCTATCCCTTACAGATAGTTGTAACACACAATTTATATGGTTCCTCAGGGGCATGGTCCCACAGAACAATCAGTCACAGAGTGGCAGAGGACAGCTCGTATATATCTTTTCAAGGACTGTGTCTCTTTTCTTTGTTTTCCTTATCCTGTAGTCATGAGACTGCACTATGTAATAAAACTGTGCACATAGCTCCACATCCATGGCTCTGCTTCTAGGGAATCCAGACTAAGTGAACTCACCTCAAACCAACCAACAATTTCTCTGTGCTTCTTACCTTTTTAGGGTTTTCACTGTTATTATAGAGACCTATTTAAGTTACAGATATACTCTTCATTACATCAAAATGGTAGTTAATTAATTCATTTATTAATCGAAATGTTTGTCCTTAACTATACTAAATCATAGAAAATGTAACATAAAGAGACATTCCTCAGATTAGGGAGAAGGGAAAAATAAGCAGACAAAACAAAGACAATGCCTTACAGAGCAACTACAATGACATAGAATGGCTGAGATAGTCAAAGTCCCACAACTGTTAAAAATAAGAACCAAAATTAAGTGCAAATAGGAGAACATGTATTTAGTATTTTTAAAGTACCAGATTAGTATTCCTGGTCTCTGTACCCTTTGCCTCAGTGACAGTTTTTTTAAGGTTTCTGTCCATGGGACAGTGGGAGAAGAAACTGGGCACACGTGACTCATTGTCTCCCTGAACTATCTGCTGTCAGAGTATTTATGTGGTAAGCATAGATGGGAAAATTACTTCCTAGGTAGGAGAGGCCATGGTTTCCCCTGAAGCCTGCTATTGTTGTGTAGACTGCATTAATGGGCCTATTCTTCATTTCTCCCCTCAAATAACACCCTCTGACATGTGACTTTGTAGTGCTTTCTACCAGTGAGGCAAAATATTTCATAGCCGTTTGATTCTGAGTTCGGACAAGTGATGTGCTTTGGCAAAAGGGATGTTAGCATATGTGGTCCACGTATACGCTTGAAAAAGCTTATGTTTCTACTCTCACTCTTCTCCTCTTGTCACCATTATGATCACAGGAATGAGTTAATGTGCAATAGGATGAGATCAGGTGGTCCAGTAACCCTTGTTATCCCAGTTGACAGTCTGCTAAAATCCAGAAACATAGGTGAGCACAATTAAAGCCAGAAGAGCCACCCAGCCTGAATGCTGAACCACAGTCTTGTGAGATAAATAGGTGCTCATTGGTTTAGGCCACTTTTTGTGGTGATTTGTTTTGCAGCATTATTGTGGCGGTAGATATCTGATGCAGAAATTGGTTCCAGGAGTGGAGTATTACCAAAAAGGACCCTAAAATGTGTGGCACTGGATTGAGGGCTGGATGATGGCAGAAAAGAAGTGTTAGTAGAGACTGGAAAAGTAGTGAGGAAATTGTTAGAGCAGCATGGAAAAAATGAAAAGGAAACCTCTAAAACGGTCTGAAAAAGTGGCCACCTGTACTGTATCTTTCTAATCATTTGATAAAAATGTTGCCTCAGGGGACCTGACTTTTTATTTCAATGATCCTAAAATTCTTTTGGATTTGGGAAGAATTGTCTAAGTAAAATATTGAAAGTATATATTTATTTATTTTAGCTGTTTGTGAAAAAAATGTATGAAACAAAAAATAACTAGACACTTAGGATTCTAAGAGAATGCCTAGATACTGGAATTTGCTTGGTTGGAAAATAAACCTATTTCTTTTATCTAGTGAGTCAGAGATTCTAAAAGTAAGACAATGTCAGGATAAAGATTGAATCAGTAGCATGATTATGAGATCCTTTAAGACCTCTCAGTGAATTAAGGTATTACCTAGTGGATATTCTTAGCTTGGTGAAAGTGTTTTTAGGGAATTCGAAGTCATGAATTAAAAAAGTCTGAACTATGAGCTAACCTGCTAGTGAGAGGCATTTATCAAAAACTGCTATTTGTGTGATTTTGAAGCATGGGTGAAATATAATCAAATACATAGAAAACCTATAAAGATATTAGAAGAGCTGTATTTATAAAATCTCTCCCAACATGTGACTGATTGTTCAAACTGCAAAATTTTACCTCTGAACCTTCAACTTCCTGTAGGATACTAGAATTAGAAAGTTGCTTTAGCTAGGTATTTTACTTATTAATTTGTTGCTCCACTTACGTATACTGGAATGAGGAATCTATCTAGTACCTAGAATCTATCTAGTATATAGTTTTCTTTCTTCAAACTCTGGATATGTAGCTTTTCCTTAGATTTAGTGATTCTTGGTGTTTCAATACAAGCTAAAATAATTAAGGCTAATATTCCCATATTTACGGAACAGATAAAGTGCAATGACATACCAGAATCAGCAAATTTTTCTGTTAAGAGTCAGATTGTAGATAGTTTAGGCTTTGAAGGGCATATGGTCCCTGTCACCACTACTCAACTCTGTCATTGTAGCTATACATGTCATAGACAATGTGTAGATTAAGAGCATGGTTATGTTCCCATAAAACTTTATCTATTGACTTATGAACTATGGTTTGCTGAATTCTGCTAAATCCAGAAATTGAGAATAAAAGCACATTTGTTACATAATAGCAGTCTATTACTTTTGCAATGAAGTGCTCATGTAACTTGAATCAAGTAAATATGAAATTCTGAGCAAACTTGTATTTTAGTATTTGTAGAATTCCTCCGTAAATTCTTGATCTGATATAGACTGAGATTTACAACACGGTTTATAAGACCTATGAGAATTTCATCTAGTGTGGCTGCTGAATACTGAGCTTAAATGCACTCTTATCAATATTGTTTTTGTAACATTTTACTTTGAAAATTTCTATCTTCTTAAATGAGATGTGTCATCAAGTGTACATCTATACACCACAAATTTAAATTTTGGGAACTGAAATCTCAAAGTGTATGTTATTGAACATATTGAGACAGAAAATCCTTTGTTCATTTTAAGAGATAATATATGTGGATTAGAGAAAGCTAATCAATTTCAAGTTGGTACTAATTTGAATTCTTCCAAACATAATGTATTTTGTTTCAAGTAAGAAAAAAAGCCATCTGTCAAATGTCTTTCTTGGTGTAATATCATTAATATTGTAATCAGAGATTTCATATCAGTATCACATATGTATGTATTGATGACTGACTTGATTTTTGGTATGAACATGAATTTCGTTTTTTCTGGATTTTCATTTTAGGAAAAGTTGGGGAAAATATAAGAAAAAGTGAATTATAAGCAGAATACTATTTTAGACTAAAAATTGTGTTTGTGTTTTAGATATAAGAATATATATTTTATAAAAAAATTGCTTTAAATTTTTGTATTCATGTATTTTAAAAACCTATTTAAAATGCTACTCTTTATTTGGGCAGAATTTTTTTTAAAAAATGGAAGTTTTCTTAACAATTATCAATCAATTATTTGCTCCCAGTCTGGATTAGAAGAAGAGAGTTAGATATTCAGAGATACATATCCTATGATCAACTGACAATTTCCCCCTTACTTAGTTTTTTCTGTCCATATTGATCAACTTAGTCACTCAATCATGTAACTTAATACTACTTGAGAACCTACCATGTGCTGTATGTTGTGCTACTGACAAGATAGATTGATTCTGTGAACTCACAGAGATTACAATCTACCAGCTGAGGCAAATTTTATACAAATCAATTTGATTTGGAATCAATATGGAATGAAGGAACATACCATATATAATAAAAACATAGCAATAGGAACTAGATTTTTTTTATGGCCAGCAAAGGAAAGCTCTTCTAAGTAAGTTCATTTCCTGCCTAGATCTGAAGAATGAGCAGGAATTAAGCAGTTAAGAGGTTGTCTGAATAGCATTTCTAGCAGAGGAAAGAACATAATGCAAAGGACCTATGGAAAAGAAAATCTGGTATAATTCAGATAATGAAAGAAATTCATTGTGGCCAAAACATGATAATACAAAGTGAGACTATTAGAAAGTAAGGCTAGAAAGTTAAATCACAGTTAATTATTGTGGATGTTGTCATGTTTTAATATTGGTCTTCAGCCTATGAAACTGGGTATGCATCAAAAGGATGTAATCAGTTTCTTATTAGCGCTGCATAATATTCCATTATCTTAATATACCACAGTTTATTTGTTTACCTACAGAAGGGCATCTTGGTTGCTTCCAGGTTTTGTCAATTTATAAATAGAGTTTCTGTAAATACTCATGTTGAAGTTTTCATGTAGAAGTAAATTTTCAGTTCCTTTGGGTAAATACCAAGGAGTATGATTGCCTGATTATATGATAAGCTTATATTTAGTTTGGTAAGAGTCACCAGGCTGTTTTCCAAAGTGGCTGTATCATTGCATTCCCATTAGCAGTTCATGAATTCTTTTTGATCCACAGTTTGCCAGCATTTAGTATTGTCAGTATTCCAGATTTTGTCCATTGTAATTGGCATTTAGTGGTGTCACACTGTTGTTTTTATTTGCAGTTCCCTCGATAACATGATGTGGAGCATCTTCTCATGTGATTTTTGCCATTTTTATATCTTGTTTGGCAAGGTGTCTGTTAGTCTTTTGCCCTTCTTAATTGTCTGTTCTCTTATTGTTAAGTTTTAAGAGTTCTTTGTACACAGTAAGTTTCTTTATTTAAAACTTTCTGTATGTGTTTTTTTTCCCCTAAAAACATATCAAAAGTGAATATTAAGAGATTATTATTTACTAGGGGAAATAACTAATGTCACATATTCTGTTAGTGCTAATGCAAGTGAAAGAATTATATATTTGAGAAATGTGTAAGTGATACAGTGAACAGAATTTGTGGTTTGAGTGAAGCAGTGGATGGTAAAAAACAGGAGATTGTTGATAGAAGCCACAGTCTAATGCTAGTTACTGAAAAAGGAAACTTTGAAATTCCTAACAGTGAAGCAAGAGCCGTTTCCTTTCTCTTAGTTATAAAACAAAGTGTCCTCACTCTTGGGATTCTTCCTTTCACATACACTTGCTGAACTTAAGAGAGAATATGGCACTGTTCTGTGGGTGTGTAGCGGAGTGTCACTGTAGTGTGGAGGATCATCTCTATTTCACCATCCAGGCACATCATCTTCACGAAGAATGGCATCCTCAGTTGGAATGGGATCTTCTGAGCCATGACAGATAGTGACAGAGGCATTCTTCTGTTTCTTCCTTTCTTCAGTCATTTTTTAATAGCACAGTCTCAAAAGTAGTGTAATTTCCTTTTCTTTTTTTCTTTTCTAAGCCAGATTGTGGAGTCAGCCAATGCATGACAGTGCTCTAGGATCACTACATATGTGTGAGATGGGAGGGAAGAAAGCCATGTAGCACTTTACAAATGCAGATTGGTTTATTTATGGCATAAATAAACTTTTTAAAAGGTACTTTGTAAGTAAGTGGGAATATTCAATGATCCATATTAGTGAATAAAGGGCTAAAAAAAGCCCTATGATAACATTTACCATGAATTCTAAGGTAACACTTTAAAAATCATTAACAATAATTATTTACAGATGCAAAATAAAATGACACTAGTTATTTTAGAAAGAAAAATTATATGTTTTTATGTATTTGAATAACTTAAGAGTGAACATTCCATTATAGAATTTTTTTAAGACTGAAACAATAATTTGTTTATTTCCAGTGCCTTCTGGGGAGATTATAAAAATCATTTAGTAAACCCTTACTAGGCCCTGGTTAAGCATTTTACATATATTAACTTACTTAATGTCCATAAATTATGAAGCTGGCATGATTGATCTCACTGTTGTGTATGTGGGAAGCTGATACACTGACAGTGAGTCTAAATTGCCAGAGGATACCCAGGCAGTAATTGGAGAAGCGTGAATCAGAGCCCAAGTAACCTGAGTTAAAGTCCTCACTTATCCATTAAGCCATACACAATGGAGAACTCAGGTTTCATATTCATGGTCAGAATAGATTTGATTTTTTTTAAATCCTAAATTTAATTGCATCAGGTTTTCTCTAACAATAGAGCAGGACTCAGACACACTGTAAGTATCGTCTCTAGAAATTACTCTAGGATGAGGGTTCTGTTTTACTGATTTTTTGAACTTACTTGCTTTGCCTGTCTCTGGATGCCTTCCCATTGTTTTCCACAAATTATTCTCCCTTTTGTATGGTCTCTTGGAATGATGCTTTTCTCAGGCTATGTGTGGCTGGTCCCAGTACCACTGTCAGTTTCAGTGATTTGGTGGAACTCAAAGAATTCAGAAAAGCTGTGATACACATGGCGATTGCTTATTACAGCAAATGAATACAGATTCAAATCAGCAAGGAAAAAAGATGCAGGGAGCCAAATCCATGAGAGGCCAAACACAAGTGTCCAGTTTTCTTCTCTCAGGGGAGTTGCATGGATGTCACTTAATTCTCCCAGAAGTGATGTGTGCATGTGGAGTACTGGCAACCAGGGAAGCTCACCTGAGAGTAGGTGTCCAGGGGTTTTATTGGTGGTTGGTCACAGACATGAATGAAGCACCTGTGTGACTGCCCCTGGTTACACAGTCTCCAACCACTTCAGAGATCAAGTGGATACCACATGGCTCAAGGCGATGAGTCATATATTTAGCCTAAACTCTTTTGTGTGGCCAAAGGCCCCAGGTGTAAAAATGCCTTTGTCAGGCAAGATATCAATAGAGCTTAAAGTTATCTCCCAGAAGCCAATCAAAGGTCAATTTGGAATGTGCACAATTAGGACACCCAAAACTTGATGAGTTAACATTGCACTGCACAGAATGTCTGCTTTGTTATTGTCTACAAAGTGGATCCCTGGATACCTACAGTCTCTTGTGGTTCAATATTATGTACTATTTATAAGCTATTCTCAACTCCACTCTTTTATAGTCCTTGCTCAAAGAACCCTTGGCTCTGTAGAAGGACAATTATACTGGTATAATCATTCCTCCTTAATTTTTATGTCTGTGAAATCAAGAAAAATAAGAATATGTTACTTTGCAGAAATGTTGAAAAACTATAAACAAGTGAATTTTTATAAATTGAATCACATTTGTAAAACTTCTGGATATTTATGCTCACCTCCACCATATTTTTTTTTTCAAATTTAGTTTTTACATGACTAGCTGCTGTTAATTTGCCTTGTAGTTTCCAAGATTGATCTATTTGGAAAAAAATTTGCTCATCTCATTCTCTATTTTTTTTTAAAGTTGAAGTATTCATAATAATGTTATTTGCATTTTTACTGCAGTAAAACATACATAACATAAAACTTACCATTTTATGCATAAACATGTTATGTTTAAGCATACAATTTAGTTGCATTAAGTACATTTATATTGTTGTTCAGCCATTACTATTATCCATGTCCAGAAATTTTTCATCTTCCCAAACTGAAATTCTGTACACATTGAGTAATAATTTCCCATTTTCCATGGTAACTGCTATTCTCCTTTCTGACTGTGAGTTTGACTACTGTAGGTGCCTATCTAAGTAAAATCAAGCAGTATCTGTCCTTTGTGTTTGCCTTATTTCACTTAACATGGTAATTTTAAGGTTCATACACATTGGAACTTGTATAAGAATTTCATTCTTTTTTAAGTCTGCAGATTATTCCATTGTGTATATATTCCACATATTTTTATCCATTTATTGTCATTGGGTATTTGGGTTTTTATGTTTTGGCTATTATAAGTAAAACTGCTGTAAACATTGGTGCAAGCCCCTGTTTTCAGTTCTTTTGGGTATATGCCTAGAGGTGGAATTGCCAAGTCATATAGTAATTTTGTGTCTAATTTTTTGAGAACCTACCATGTAATATTCTATAATAACTGCACCATTTTACATTCTCACCAGCAATGCACAAACATTCCAATTTTTCCTCATCCTTACCAACATTTTTATTTTTCTGTTTTCTTGGTAATAGTTATCCTAAAGAACATAAAATGTTATCTCATTGTGGTTTTGATTTGCATTTGCCAAAGATCAGTGGTGTTAAGCATCTTTTCATGTGTTTATTGGCCATTAGTAAATATTCCTTGGAAAAGTATCTATTCAAATCCCTTGTGCCCTTTTAAATTGGGCTTTGATGTTGTTGTGTTGTTGTTGTTGACTTGTAGGAGTTCTTTTTATATTCTGGATATAAATTTTTAACAGCTATATGATTTGCAGATATTTTCTCCTGTTCTGTGGGCTGCCTTTTTACTCTCTTGATAGTGTCCTTTGATGCACACTTTTTTTTTATTCTTACAAAGTACTATTTCTCTATTTTCTTTTTTGCCCATTCTTTTAGTGCCATAACCAAGAAACCATTGCCAAATCCAATGTCATGAAGATTTTCTATATATTTTCTTCTAAAAATTTTATAGTGTTAGTTTTATTGATAAATAATTTACATATTTCACTGTATAAGTTTAAGGCATACAGCACAATTGGTTGATTTACATATATTGTAAAATGATTATATTTCACAATAAGTTTAGCTAACACTCATCTTCTCATATGAATACAATAAATAGAAAAGAATGAAAAAAAGGAAGAAATTCTCTTTGTGATGAAAACTTAAAGGATTTACTCTCTTAACAATTTTACTGTATATCATTCAGCAGTGTTAGCTATAGTCATCATGCTGTACACTGCATCCCTGATAATTACTTATCTTATAACTGGAAGTTTGTATCTTTTGTCACCTTTCTCCAATTCTCTCTTCCCCTGCCCTCCACATCTGGTAACCACAAATCTATCTGACTTATTCCACTCAGCATAATGCCTTCAAGGTCCATCTACATTATCACAAATGGTAGGGCTTTCTCTTTTTTATGGCTGAATAATATTCCTTTGATATATGTATGTGTATATATATAGAGAGAGAGAGACATATAGATACATACATAAACATATAGATAGATATAGATATATAGATACATAGATATATATATATATCCATTCATCCATTGATAGGTTTTTTTCCATGTTTTGGCTATTGTAAATAGTACTGCTATGAACATGGAGGTGCAGATAACTCTTTTTTTTATTGAAGTATGGTCAGGTATAATGTGTCGATTTCTGGTGTACCTCATAATGTTTTAAGTTAGTATTTTTGTAACCTTTGGGTATCCTGGAGGTAGAATTGCTGAAATATATGGTAGTTTTATTTATAATTTTTTAAAGATCTTCCAAACTGTTGTCCATAGTTTCTGTACCAATTTACAATCCCACCAACAGTGCACAAGGGTTCCCTTTTCTCCATATCCACACCAGCATTTAACTCTTGGGTTTCTTGTTTGTTTGTTTGTTTCTGTTTTTGTTGTTGTTGTTGTTGTTGTTGGTGGTGGTGGTGGTGGTGGTGTTGGTAATGATGGGCGAGGTGATTATCTTATTGTGATTTTAACGTGGATATCCTTAATGACTAGTAACACTGAGCATTTTTTCATGTACCCATTGGCCTTTTGTGTATCTTCTTTGGGAAAATGTTTATTTGGGGAAATGTCTATTCAGGTCTTTTCCCCATCTTTTAATTGGGTTTTATGCATATATATTTTTTTCACTATTGAATTATATGAATTATTTATATTTCAAATATTAACCCCTTTCAGATATATGGTTTGCAAATATTTTTCCTTTTCCTTTTCACTTTGTTCATGGTTTCTTTTGCGGTGCAAAAGCATTTTAACTTGATATAGTCCGACTTGTGTTTTATTTTGTTGCCTTTAATTTAGAGGTCATATCCAAAAAATCATTACCAAGACCCATGTTAAGGAAAAACAAACCCTTGTTTTTTTTTAATATAAACATTTTTTATTGAGTTATAGTCATTTTACAATGTTGTCAAATTCCAGTGTAGAGCACAATTTTTCGGTTATACATGAAGGGAGCTTTATTCTTAAGTTTATTCTAAGACTTTCATGGTTTTAAGTTTCATATTTACTTATTTAATTTGTTTTGAGTTCACTTTTGTAAGTGGTATAAGATACTGGTTCAACTTCATTTTTTTACACATGAATATACAATTATCCCAGCACCATTTATTGAAGAGACTTTTTTCTCCATGGAGTGTTCTTGACTCCCTTGTCAGATACTGGCTACATATACTTGGGTTTAGTTTTGAGCTCTTGATTCTATTCCATTGGTCTATTTGTTTTTGTACCAGTACCATACTCTCTCAACCTACTGAACAATATGTTCCACTACATGATGAAAGAAAACAAGAAAGTGTAAGTCAGGGTACCCAGGAAAAAAGATTCATCATGGAAGATGTAAAGGGAATCTTTAGGATGGTGGCGAAGAACTTCCAGGATGAGAGCTAAGCAGTTGGCCTTCTGTGGTTGGAAGGGCAAAATAAGTGCTTTGAGAATGTTATCTACAAGCATATAAAAGGAACTGATCAAATAGCTGATGAGTTTAAATATTCTATAAAAAAGCCTGGGAGAAATTAATATAACTCTAGTAGCAATTAAGATAAAGACAATTAATAACCCAAGAGAAACAGGAATTGTTCAGGAAGGTAAATGTGAGAACAGTACCCTGTAAGGTGGCTATCCACACCTATTTATATAATCCAAAATTGTGACACTGAGTTTGGGGAACTAGGGATTTGAATCTGTGTTGTGATGAGGATGGTGACTGGGGATATGCTTTTGGTTGTGAGAAAAGTATAACAAAATCCTCAGCTTATATTATAGGAAATTAACAAATAATATCCAAAACTATAGAGGAAAAAAGAGAATAATATTTGTAATTTATACTTAGCATAAGGAGTTGAGTCCTAGAAGGAAAGATAAGTACAGTTAAAGGTAAAAACTCTTGAAAAATAGAAGTTAATAGTGGGCAATTTAGGAATAGAAATTGTTGTTTTTGATTAAGCCTTGTAGAATTATTTTACATTTTAAAATATGTGCATGCATTGCTTTGATAAAAGTAACAATTTAATTTAATTTGATATTAATATTCTGTCATATTTTTGTGATTTTTGAAATCTGGAAAGGTGGCTTCTTATTTGTTCTAGTGATCTTGCCTACAAAAACAGGTCTGTCTTGCCTCTTACTAATGACTTTTAACACCAATTAAAATCAGGGATGGTGGCAGTTGGAGTTGCAGTTAAATTCATTTACTATTACTTCAGCATATGTGCCTACATTTACAACTACTGGAATTAGGTGATACACTTTACTGAGCATTGTAGCTTTTCAAAATATTCTTCTTGAATTTTATCCAAGTTTATAAAGAATGTTACAGCTTTTAAACAGCCAATAATGGTCATTTTGCCATATTTAATATCATTTTGATATTTATACTCTATTTCATTTCTTCTTCAAATTTAGAAGTAAAGAAAAATCCTAAAATAGTGAGGATTGATGTAACCCAGAATAAAGCTACTGAATTTTCCAGAAACTTCTTACTTAATGAATTTACTTCCCCCCCCTTTTTTTTAAATTGAGTTATAGTCAGTTTATAGGGTTTACTTTTAATTTTGTAATGAGTACTGTATTTAATTTCATGGAATCTATTATATTTGTATAGTAGTAATTATTTTTCAAACCAATTCTAACTCTTTAAAGAGGCAGATTTTATGGTAATTTTTTTCTGATGTTAGAATTTGGAACAAAGTAAACAGTAAAGAAAAATCAGATATATTCCTTTGATTTTCTAAAATTTTTAGTACCTGATTATTTCAGAGTTCTTTGCATTACTTGCTGTACAAAGTAACATTAAAATAGTAAATCAATGACCTAATGATTTATTAGGCTGCCTAAATTAATACATGCAGTTGAAGGTCTAAATATTACTATTGGTTAAATTTTGAAGAAAAGCAAGAAATTATTGTGAAGATGTTGGAAACAGGGCTATTCTTGACTCTCCTATTTAGTGATTAAGATTTCTCATTTTGATTACCTTGATTCAGGAATTAAGGAAAAGAAGATGATTAATAAATTTGTTCTAAATACCAGAGTCCTCAAAGTAACAACTTTTTCTGTATTCTTGCTGAATAGACCATAGATAATTTAGTTTATATTTTTATTAAAACTTTTTCTTACAGAAAATAAATCATTGACACAGTTATAATCAAATGTTCCTTTCTAAGCGTTAGTTTATCAATGGAACATAATTCTTATTTCCACTATGACAATCTTAAAGGATATGAATCTGAGTAGTACAAGGTCCCTCTTTTCTAATCAGCAGTTGGGGAGGAACAAAATGAAGATACTGAGTATTGGTCAGCAGCATGTGGTTGCTATGGCACATATTCTACAGCTAAGGGAGGCATTTTTAGGCTTAACTTAATGCAGTAGATTTCTCCCTAAGAAAAACATTTTGGTAGGGATCCAGCATAATCACATCATGGTATAGGAAACTGCAAAATAGTATCTATGATCAGTAACACATATCTTAAAGGAGAAGAGTAGAAAGTAAGAGCTTCCTTTCCCTGAGAGACCTAGAAGGGATGATTGCTAACACTACTATTTCCTATTCTTTTAAAATAACAACTGGTCAATTCAAGCTTGAATGGATGGTTTGAGAACTGAAGTACGTTTTTGTTCTTTTTCCTTTGATTGTTCTAGTTAGCTCAGAGACTCACTGCCATGTTTCTTCATATCATGACACTTGAGCAGCTCAGTCTTTGAAAATTTGGTCATTGCTAATGCATTGTATTTCTTAAATGAGTATGAGAGAATTGAAAAAAGACTGAACTTTGATTGTAATTGAGCTGTCGATTTGTAACAAATTAGGGTCTAAAAATTCTGAAACTCAGAATAGTTCAGTGTGAGAACATTTGGATTACATATTGGCAAACAATTGTTTAGTTTTAGTAAAGATCATTAATACTGTCAGGAATCCCAAACTCTTTAAGAGTGAACCAAGGACAAAAATAAGATCTGGGGGCTGATGATCATAAAATTAAGGTGCTGCCCTTTCCAAAATAAATTACAGCACCTGTGTATGTCAATGGCTGAGAAATCAATACTTGTTAGCATTCTCAGTGGGAAACAAGGCTTTGCCACTATTCATCTGTGAACACATATTGTACAATCATCAGTCATGGGACTGCATCCTAATATATGCATGTGGGAGGTTCAACTCTGTATCAGAATTTTTGAATTAGTCCCAGCATGACATAAAGCAATCCCTGCAATTTTGGTGTAAGAAGCAAATAAATGCAGGTAGGATAAACATTATTGGAGGAAAAAACTATGTATTGCTTCTCTCTAATGATGCAAAAAACAACATCCAACATTTAATTACGCTCTGCACTTTCCTATCATTATTTTTCCTTTTAAGATCCATTGGATAGTGTGGATGAGTACCTGCAACTGCAGAGACATTCCAATCCTCACAGCTGTCAGTAAAGCCTACACTAATGTGTCCTGAAAGAATGATTAATAGGTTTTGACAATATCATCACATTGCATATTTAATCAGATTATACATCTGTTAGAAATGGTTTGCTTCTAACATCTGCAGTCAAAATCCACGATCGGTATTCAGATCATTGCTTTAGCAGAAGCATGAAACTACTATCTATGTCAGTCTTACTGTTGACAAGCTAAAACTGCATGCCAGAAACAGATGAATCGTGACATTTGCTTGATTCCTGTAATGAGTTTTTTCAAAATTTCCTAGAAATTTGTCTGTGCCTAAGTTAATGTTCGTTAACAAGAAAGGAGATGAATATATATAATTGTAAGTTATACTCTCAAGAAGGAGATGTACAGTGGCTTGATGCCATCCTAAAGTTGATACTTATTGGTTATAGTTTCAAATGATAATGCTAGTCTAAGGAGATAGATATTATGAGATAGATTTTCAGGTTACAAAATCCAATCTGGCAACTTGTATTTCCATGTTTTTAGGTATTATATAAAATGTTGCAGGAAGAAATGTATTCAAAGTCGCAAAACTAAGATTTAGAATCATGCCCTATTTTCTTCTCACTATTTATTCATTTCCCATAAGTAGTTGGAAAACATTCCTTTTAAGCAAGACACCATTTTAACACTAGTCTTTTTCATCTAAATCCCAACAGAAACCTTGCCATGAAAAAGTGTGCTCCTCTGTCTTTCCAACTCCTGTCTCCAGCATTCCATCAACAGCCAAGTCACATATGCTTTCTCTGTGTTGTTATTAACATTCAAAACCTGCTTTAAATTGACCAGTGTAATAAAACTTCTCTTGCCAAGGCTATCAATGACACCTACTTACAAACCCAAGTGATTGCTCCCTAGGCCTTGTTTTACTTAGTCTCTGTATGATATAGCAATGCTACTTACTCAATTATTGAAAACATTTTTCTTTTTTTCTCTCTATGATCTAGACATACCTCCTTTACTTTCAGATTCTCTGATACTTTCTTCTTGGTTTGTTCTGCATCATCTTTTCTTAAATATGGTATTCCAAGTACTTTCACTGATCATTTCTATAATGAATAAAGCTGCCATAAACATGTTTCTACAGTTTCATAAGAACATGTTACTTTGGTTGGACAAATGCAACTAAAGGATAGAAACTGATAGGTTCATGGTAATTGTATATATATTTTTAATTTTAAGAAACAATCAAACTGTTTTTTAAAAAATGTACAATTTTACTTTCCCACCAGTAAAATGCATTAGATACCCTGTAACTCCACAGTCTCCCCAAAATTAGTATTTTCAGTTTTTAAAAATTTAATTTCAGTCTTTCTAGTTGGTGTGTAATAGTAACTGATAGCTCATTTTTTTCTTTTCCAATATAAATATTTTAAGCTATAATTTTCTCTTTAAGCACCACTTTACTAAAAATTTGAATTAGTTGCTTTAATTTTTACTCAAATGAAATATGAATTTTTAAATTCATATTTTCTGAATTTTTAAACAATATGCTCTTCCAAATGTGTTTTAAAAAATTTTCTGTGAATTAATGGAGTTTACAATTTAATTTCATTTGTTAAGAGAAGATACTCTGTACTATTTCACTATTTAAGACATTTTAAATATATTGAGACATTTACTAGTCCAACAAATGATCCATCTTGTTGAATGCTCCATTTCAACTTGAAAAGAAAATGTTATTTTGAGGTAGCATGATATATAAATGTTGTTTAGCCCCAATTTATATCTTCTGTATCTCATCAATTTTTTTATCTACTTTCTATGATTAACAGAGAAAAGTACTGACATTGCCAATATAATTGTAGATTTGTCTATCTCCTTCTTCAGTTACCTCAGCTTAGACTTTGTCATAAGTGCATATGTTTAGGATTGTCATTTCTTTTTGATGAACTGTCACTCTATAAATATGAAATATTCCTTTTCATTCCAGAAAATATTCCTTAGTCTGAAATCTAAAAACCTTGATACTAATATAGTCATTCCAGTCATTTTGGACTTAATGTTTACATGGTATAGTATATCTTTCTTCATTTGTTTTAACTTCTACCTTTCTTGATATTTAAAGGAAGTTTCTATAGACAACATCCAGTTGTTTCTTGTTATTAATCCAATCTGTTAAGGCTTCTATTTTAATTGGAGTGTTTAGATAATTTCTATTTAATACTATTATTTGATTGGGTTTAAGTCTTCACCTTAGAATTTTGTCACATCTTTTCTTTTTTCTTATTTTCCTCCTTGCCTGCCGTATTCTGAGTTGAGTACTTCTAGCATGCCAATTTTTCTATTAGCTTATTTAGCTATACTTTTTAAATAAGTTTTTTTAATGGATGCTCTATAGTTTAAAAGGTACATCTCTCAGTTACCACTGTCTAACTTCAAATAATTTTAAGCAACCTCAAATGTAATTTAACAAATGTACCAGAGTATGCACAGTAAACCACTGTCTATTATTCTCATCCATCCTCATGTTGTCATACCTTTTCTTTTGTATATAAACATCACCATGCAATTAAGAAAATTTTCACAAACAGGAAATGCACTTTATTTACTCATATATTTTTCATCCATCGCTCTTTAATTTTCCTTGTAAATTTCAAGTTTCCACCTGATAATTTCTTACTGCATGAAAAAAATGCCATTAATACTGTTTGTACTGAAAGTTTGCCAATAATAGGTTATCTCATGTTTTACTTACTGAGAAATACTTATGCACCCTTCCATTTCTGAAAACATATTTTTGTTATGTTTAGATTCCAAGCTGGCAGTTTTTATCTGAGTTTAATATTTTAAGTTGGCCTGTTGCCTTCCTGCTTTCACTGGGTGTGACCAGAAGTACAGTTATTTCTTTTTGTTTGTTTTTCAGTATATATCCCCCGGCCAACCTCCCACCAAGTCAACTTTGAAAACTTTTTTTTTTAATCACTGTTTTTCAGCAAAATTTTACTAACTTACCTTGATGTAATTCTTTTTGTGTTTATCTGCTTGAGATTGGTTGAGATTCTTAGTTCAGTGAATGTATATTTTTTTGTAAAATTTAATACATTTTGAAAAGTATTCAATTTAGAAAATTTTCTCCCCTGCTCTCTTTCTTCTCTTCTTTTGACTCTAATTAAATATACATTAGAATTATATCTCAAGACCATTTAAGCTCTTTTCATTGGTTTCTTTCTCTCTTATTCTGTAACTTTCATTTTGATTTTTTTAAGTTTTATTTTTAAAATTTTTTAGAAACTTCCATACTGTTTCTATAGTGGGTCTACTACATTTTGATTAATTTCTATTGCTATATGTTCAGTGAGCCTTTTTCTTACAGTATCTAGTCAACGCTTAATCTCATCGAGTGAAATTTTCAAATACTATTTTTTTTTAAATTAAGATTTTATTTTTAGAGCAGTTTTAAATTCACAGCAAAATTGAGAGGGAGATACAGAGATTTTCTCTATATTCCTTATACCCTCACATGCATAATCTCACCCATTAGTAATATTCCCCACCAGAGTGGTACATTTGTTATAATTAATGAACTAACATTTACACAGTATTATCACTCCAAGTCCATAGTTACATTAAAGTTCATTTTGGGTGCTGTACATTCTGTTGCTTTAGACAAACATATAATTACATGTAGCTGTCATTTTAGTATCATGCAGAGTTTTTCACTACCCTAAATACTCTGTCCTCCACCTATTCATCTCTCTCTCTCCATAAGTTTGTTTTTCTCAATTTTGCTGTGAATCGAAAACTTACCATTCGTATATGTTCACTGGAGTATTGCCTGTTTAGGTCGTCTCCCCATTTTTGGATTAGGTGTTTGTTGTTGTTATTAAGCTGTATGTGCTGTTTATATATTTTGGAGATTAAGCCCTTGTCGGTCTCATCTTTTGAAAATATTTTCTCCCATTCTGTAGGTTGTCTTTTTGTTTTGCTTATGGTTTCCTTTGCTGTGCAAAAGTTTATAAGTTTTTTTTTTTTTTTTAGTTTTCATTGAATTAATTTTTTTTCTCTGTGATTTATCATAACATTTTGTGTATATTTCCCTGTGCTATACAGCGTAATCTTGTTTATCTATTCTACAATTTTGAAATCCCAGTCTATCCCTTCCCACCCTCTACCCCCCCCCCGGTAACCACAAGTCTGTATTCTCTGTCCATGAGTCTATTTCTGTCCTGTATTTATGCTTTGTTTTTGTTTGTTTTTGTTTTTTAGATTCCACATATGAGCGATCTCATATGGTATTTTTCTTTCTCTTTCTGGCTTACTTCACTTAGAATGACATTCTCTAGGATCATCCATGTTGCTGCAAATGGCATTATGTTGTCGGTTTTTATGGCTGAGTAGTATTCCATTGTATAAATATACCACCTCTTCTTTATCCAGTCACCTGTTGATGGACATTTAGGTTGTTTCCATGTTTTGGCTATTGTAAATAGTGCTGCTATGAACATTGGGGTGCAGGTGTCATCCTGAAGTAGGGTTCCTTCTGAATACAAGCCCAGGAGTGGGATTCCTGGGTCATATGGTAAGTCTATTCCTAGTCTTTTGAGGAATCTCCACACTGTTTTCCATAGTGGCTGCACCAAACTGCATTCCCACCAGCAGTGTAAGAGGGTTCCCTTTTCTCCACAGCCTCTCCAGCATTTGTCATTTTTCGATTTTTGAATGACGGCCATTCTGACTGCTGTGAGGTAATACCTCATTATAGTTTTGATCTGCATTGCTCTGACAACCAGTGATATTGAACATTTTTTCATGTGCTTTTTGATCATTTGTATGTCTTCCTTGGAGAGTTGCTTGTTTAGGTCTTCTGCCCATTCTTGGATTGGGTTGTTTATTTTTTCCTTATTGAGTCGTATGAGCTGCTTATATATTTTGGAGATCAAGCCTTTGTCGGTTTCACTTGCAAAAATTTTCTCCCACTCCGTAGGTTTTCTTCTTGTTTTATTTCTGGTTTCCTTTGCTCTGCAGAAGCCTGTAAGTTTCATTAGGTCCCATTTGTTTATTCTTGCTTTTATTTCTTCTAGGAGAAAATTCCCGAAATGTATGTCAGATAATGTTTTGCCTATGTTTTCCTCTAGGAGGCTTACTGTATCCTGTCTCATGTTTAAGTCTTTGATCCATTTTGAGTTGATTTTTGTATATGGTGTAAGGGAGTGTTCAAGCTTCATTGTTTTACATGCTGCTGTCCAGTTTTCCCAACACCATTTGCTGAAGAGACTGTCTTCACTCCACCGTACATTCCTGCCTCCTCTGTCAAAGACGAGCCAACCAAAAGTTTGTGGGTTCATCTCTGGGCTCTCCACTCTGTGCCATTGGTCCAAATGTCTGTTTTGGTACCAATACCATGCTGTCCTGATGACTGCAGCTCTATAGTATTGTCTGAAGTCTGGGAGAGTTATTCCTCCAGGCTCTTTCTCTTCAGTAATGCTTTAGCAATTCTAGGTCTTTGATGGTTCCATATAAATTCTATTATGATTTGTTCTAGTTCTGTGAAATATGTCCTGGGTAATTGGATAGGGATTGCATTAAATCTGTAGATTGCCTTGGGCAGTGTGACCATTCCAACAACATTGATTCTTCCAATCCAAGAGCATGAAATATCTTTCCATTTTTTAAAGTCCTCTTTAATTTCCTTCATCAGTGGTTTGTAGTTTTCTGTGCACAATTCTTTCGCCTCCTTGGTTAGATTTATTCCCAGATATTTTATTACTTTGGGTGCTATTTTAAAGGGGACTTTTTCTTTACTTTCTTTTTCTGTTGATTTATCGTTAGTGTAAAGAAAGGCAACTGATTTTTGAACATTAATTTTGTAACCTGCTACCTTGCTGAATTCTTCGATCAGCTCTAGTAGCTTTTTTGTGGACCTTTTAGGGTTTTCTATATATAGTAACATGTTGTCAGCATATAGTGACACTTTTACCTCTTCTTTTCCAATTTGGATCCCTTTTATTTCTTTCTCTTGCCTGATTGCTGTGGCTAGGACTTCAGGACTATGTTGAATAGGAGTGGTGATAGTGGGCATCCTTGTCTTGTCCCAGATTTTAGTGGGAAGCTTTTGAGTTTTTCACCGTTGAGAACTATGCTGGCTGTAGGTTTGTCATATATAGCTTTTATTATGTTGAGATATGTTCCCTCTATACCCACTTTGGCGAGAGTTTTTATCATAAATGGGTGTTGAATTTTATCAAATGCTTTTTCTGCATCGATTGAGATGATCATGTGGTTTTTGTCCTTTCTCTTGTTGATGTGATGTATTACGTTGATTGATTTGCGTATGTTGAACCAGCCTTGTGTCCCTGGGATGAGCCCCACTTGGTCATGATGTATAATCTTTTTTATGTGTTGTTGGATTCTATTTGCTAAAATTTTGGTGAGGATTTTGGCGTCTATGTTCTTCAGTGATATTGGCCTATAATTCTCTTTTTTTGTAGTGTCTTTGCCTGGTTTTGGTATCAGGGTGATGGTGGCTTCATAGAATGAGTTTGGGAGTATTCCCTCCTTTTCAATCGTCTGGAAGAGTTTGAGAAGGACTGGTATGAGTTCTTCTTTGTATGTTTGGTAGAATTCCCCGGTGAAGCCGTCCGGTCCTGGACTTTTATTTGTAGGGAGGTTTTTAATTGCTATTTCTATTTCCTTTCTAGTGATCGGATTGTTCAAGTGTTCAGTTTCTTCTTGATTCAGTTTTGGTGGACAGTATGTTTTCAGAAACTTGTCCATCTCCTCTAGGTTATCCAGTTTGGTTCCATATAGTTTTTCATAGTATTCTCGTATGATATTCTGTATTTCTATTTTGTTTGTTGTAATTTCTCCATTTTCCTAATTTGTGCTCTCTCTTTTTTCTTCTTTGTGAGTTTGGCCAGAGGTTTGTCGATTTTATTTACTTTTTCAAAAAACCCTAACAGAGAAATTAAATACTACAATAGAAAAACTAGATTTGGTGGATATTTTCAGAGCTTTACACCCCCCAAAAATAGAATATACATTCTTTTCAAGTGCACATGGAACATTTTCCAGGATCGATCATGTACCTGGACACAAAAGAAACCTCAACAAATTTAAGAAGATAGAAATTATCTCAAGCATCTTTACTGACCACAATGCCATGAAACTGGAAATCAACAACAGAGAAACAAAGGAGAAAAAAAGAAAAGCATGGAGATTAAACAATATGTTATTGAAAAAACAATGGATCAATGAGGAAATCAAAGCTGAAATTAAAAAATACCTTGAGACAAATGATAATGAAAGCACAACCACTCAAAACCTATGGGACACAGCAAAGGCAGTGCTAAGAGGGAAGTTTATAGCGATACAGGCCTTCCTCAAAAAAGAAGAACAATCTCAAATAAACAAGTTAACCCACCACCTGAATCAATTAGAAAAAGAAGAACAAAAAGCCCCAAAAAGCAGCAGAAGGAAGGAAATAATAAAGATCAGAGAGGAATTAAATACAATAGAGATTAACAAGACCATAGAAAAAAAGTTTATAAGTTTAATTAGGTTCTGTTTGTTTATTTTTGCTTTTATTTCTATTGCTTGGGTAGATTGCCCTAGGAGAACATTGCTGAGATTTATGTCGGATAATGTTTTGCCTATGGTTTCTTTTAAGAGGTTTGTAGTATTTTGTCTTATGTTTAAGTCTTTAAGCCATTTCAAGTTTATTTTTGTGTATGGTGTGAGGGAATGTTCTAACTTCATTGATTTGCATGCACCTGTCCAGTTTTCCCAATACCATTTGCTGAAGAGATTGTCTTTTTTTTTTTTAACATTTTTTATTAATTTATAATCATTTTACAATGTTGTGTCAAATTCCAGTGTTCGGCACAATTTTTCAGTCATACATGGACATATACACATTCATTGTCACATTTTTGTCTCTGTGAGATACCATAACATTTTGTGTATATTTCCCTGTGCTATACAGTATAATCTTGTTTATTTGTTCTACAACTTTGAAATCCCAGTCTATCCCTTCCCGCTCTCCGGCCCCCTGGCAACCACCAGTCTGTATTCTCTGTCTATGAGTCTATTTCTGTCCTGTATTTATGCTTTGTTCTTGTTTGTTTGTTTGTTTGTTTTTGGTTTTGATTTTTAGATTCCACATATGAGCAATCTCATATGGTATTTTTCTTTCTCTTTCTGGCTTACTTCACTTAGAATGACATTCTCCAGGAGCATCCATGTTGCTGCAAATGGCATTATGTTGTCAGTTTTTATGGCTGAGTAGTATTCCATTGTATAAATATACCACTCCTTCTTTATCCAATCATCTGTTGATGGATATTTAAGCTGTTTCCATGTCTTGGCTATTGTAGATAGTACTTCTATGAACATTGGGGTGCAGGTGTCATCCTGAAGTAGGGTTCCTTCTGAATACAAGCCCAGGAGTGGGATTCCTGGGTCATATGGTAAGTCTATTCCTAGTCTTTTGAGGAATCTCCACACTGTGTTCCATAGTGGCTGCATCAAACTGCATTCCCACCACCAGTATAGGAGGGTTCCCCTTTCTCCAAAGCCTCTCCAGCATTTGTCATTTTTGGATTTTTGAATGACGGCCATTCTGGTTGGTGTGAGGTGATACCTCATTGTAGTTTTGATTTGCATTTCTCTGATAATTAGTGATATTGAGCATTTTTTCATGTGCCTTTTGATCATTTGTATGTTTTCCTTGGAGAATTGCTTGTTTAGGTCTTCTGCCCATTTTTGGATTGGGTTGTTTATTTTTTTCTTATTGAGTCATATGAGCTGCTTATATATTCTGGAGATCAAGCCTTTGTTGGTTTCATTTGCAAAAGTTTTCTCCCATTCCGTAGGTTGTCTTCTTGTTTTACTTATGGTTTCCTTTGCTGTGCAGAAGCTTGTAAGTTTCATTAGGTCCCATTTGTTTATTCTTCCTTTTATTTCTTCTAGGAGAAAATTTTTGAAATGTTTGTCAGGTAATGTTTTGCCTATGTTTTCCTCTAGGAGGTTTATTGTATCTTGTTTTATGTTTAAGTCTTTGATCCATTTTGAGTTGATTTTTGTATATGGTGTAAGGGAGTGTTCTAGCTTCATTGTTTTACATGCTGCTGTCCAGTTTTCCCAACACCATTTGCTCATGAGACTGTCTTTATTCCATTGTATATTCTTGCCTCCTTTGTTGAAGATTAGTTGACCAAAAATTTGTCGGTTCATTTCTGGACTCTCTATTCTGTTCCATTGGTCTATATGTCTGTTTTGGTACCAATACCATGCTGTCTTGATGACTGTAGCTCTATAGTATTGTCTGAAGTCTGGGAGAGTTATTCATCCAGGCTCTTTCTCTTCAGTAATGCTTTGGCAATTCTAGGTCTTGAAGAGACTGTCTTTACTCTCTTCATATAAGGTTTTTAAAGAACATTTTTAGAATATCTTTTCCTATAGTTCTGGTTAACCCCACACCTAAGGTTTGACATCCTAGCAGTCTTCACTGAAGGCTTGAGTATTCCACAAGATCATTCCACTCTAGCTTGTTATTAGCCAAACATCTCCCAGTCCCGAGTGAGTACTGGGATTTGTCCAGCTTACAGTTTCTTAGTTTCTATTTTTTTGCCTCATGAAGTTTCACCCTATTCATGTGGATAAATGGGACTTTATGGACTTTTCTCTGCGCACCTATTTAATATTCTGCCCCACAAGTTTAATCCACTTCTTTATCAAATCCTTATCTCTGTTGCTTCAAGTCCCTAAGACCAGTCCTCTCTGCTTGAGATATCTTTCCTTGCACCAGAATTGGGAATATAAATCAGAAATTAATGTACGTTGAAAAGCTAGAAAATTAAAGAGTTCATATAATTTGTTTCTCCTCAGCTATCTAATAACTGAAAACCACTAGCTTACATATTTTGTATAGTTTTCTATTTTTTTCTAATTGAAAGTTAAATCAGTTCTCATTTAATCCATTGTGGCTATAGGCAGAATTTTATTTCATTGTGTTTTTATTTACATTCCTTAAATTAGTTACACAATTGCACTCTTTATAATATATTTGTTGGTTACTTGGGTATACTTTATTTGAAAGTTCCTATTCCTAGTCTTGTTTATTGTTAAGGGATGTCTGTCTTAAGAAAAAATGTGTATAATCTTATCTCTTGATATGTGTAAGAGCTCTGCTCTTTTTTGTTGTTATTGTTGACACATTGGTTTTGCTTTCATGTGATACTGTTTGCTGGAAGGAGATGCTTACTTTTAATGTAGTACAATTTACAGTAAGAGTTTTATTTCTTTTGTGCTTTAGTTCTTATTTTAAGAAATTATGTTCTGCAACAGGATAATCATGGAGTCATCCTATATAATCTTCTCAAAGTATTACTGCTTTGCTATTTGCATTCAGATCAGCAGTCCACCTGGAATTCATTTTTATGAATATTTTAGTTCAGTAAGATCATGAGTATTTCTATATCCTTCCACTGGCACCATTAATTAGGAAGACCAGTGCTTTGAAGTGCTAACTTTGCTATAAACAAAGGGTCCATAAGTGTTCAGACTTGTTTCTGGGCATTCTGTTTTGATCCAAGGATTCCTCTGTCTATCATTCTATGAAAACAAGACACTCTTATTACTACAATTTTGATAACTGGTAATGCGAGACCTCCCACATTGTCTTTTTTAAATATTATTTTACCAAGTTATATTTGACTCTATCTTTCCCTATATAGTTTATAATTCTTAATTATATATAAAGTAATATTTTGATTAATATTATATTGATATATAGACTAATAGATTTTTTAAGAGAATATATATGACATATACATATACATACTTAATTATTGAGCTTTACTGCTCCAGTAACTTGAGAACTCATATAACATATAGTCTCCTATAACACATGCATATAACATACAATCTCATGTAACATATACATAACATATACATACACATATTTAATTATTGAGCTTTCCAATCCATGGACCCATTTTACTGCTCCAGTAATTTGGGAACTCTAAATTCTCTCAGTATTTATTTGGTAGATATATTTCCAGAGAGCTTACATTTATGAGTTGCTCTTGGAAAAACATAAGATGAGCTATGTAAAGCCTACAGGAAATAGTTGCAACCAGTGTTTCCTAGTTAATGTTTGAGAGTCAGTGTTGAGTAGCACATTGTTCTTCAAACTGTGCTTCTAGGAGCTTCCTTTGAAGGGAGAGGGAAGTAATTTGTTGAAATGTCACTGTGAGTCTCCCTTCTTTTGCTGCAGTTAGGGCCATCTTGATTTTATTAGAGCAGTCTTTCACACCTCAGCTTCCACATAAGTCTTTTGAAATAAGACTATGTTTAAAATCCTCAGTAGCATAAACTTTATTAGCTTTGCAGTATAGTGAGCCTAAATTTGAATTCCAGTTCTTTTATTTATGAGTATTGTGTTGCTGAGCCATGTAGTTCCCCCTTTTAAACTTTAGTTTGCTCATATGTGAGATGGGGAGAATAAAAATTATCTACTTACAAGTGTATTATAAGTTTTAAATATGAAAGTATATACATATGGTAGACATTCAGTGTGAATGGTAGCAACTTTATTTTTATGATAGGGTATAAATAGAGAACTCTAGAAATCACCTATTGTAACAGATTCACTCTGTAGCTGAAAAACTGGAATTCCTTCATACACTTATTCATCAAATATTAATGGGTTACTTGCTACATGCTAATGGGGATAAAGAGTGACAGACAGCGAAGGTGCTATTAAAGAAATGGTGCTCAGGGAAAAGCTTTAAAAGGAAGAAATATATTAGCACTGACTCCAGTGAAATGATACAGTGAGTCATGCAAATGTCTGAACAAAGATTGGCGAAAGAAGAAACAATACGTGAAAATACCCTGGGGAAAAAATAGCTGGATAGGTAAGAGAGCAGGGAGCCAACAGTGGAGTAAGCTATGCCAAGTGGAGATTGATATGAAATGAATTTAGAGACATAAGCTGTGGCCATATACTGAAAGTGGTATAGGTTATATAGGGAAAACCCCTGGAGAGCTTTCAGCAAGGAAGTGAAATAATTTGTAGATGTTTTGTGTTTAGCTTAAAGAGTTCTGTAAGTTTCTACCTTTCCTTTCAATATAATATGTAAAATGTATCAAGTCTAAATATGTATATTGTAATAAATTTGAAGAATGTTATTCTTCAAAACAAACTTGAATATAATAATGTTCAGTGCTTTGAAATGACACTAAAACTACTTTCTTAACAAAGCACAGAATGTCTGTAAAATCTGTATGTTCTTTGCTGGAGTCACACTTGAAATTTGACCAATTTCTTATGATTTATCTGAAAAGGTTAAATTAAACTATACTTTCTATACATGTTTAATTTCTCATTTAATTAATATTTTACAGTATTGATCTATATTAGTCTTTCTGTATATGTGGATGCCTACTCAGATTTCAGTACTTTCCATCTATCTATTTTTATTTATTGTTGCTTGAAAATTATTATTACAAATGAAATGAAATTATTTTAATGAATTGACACTGATGATACGCAGTAATCAAATTGATAAAAATCCTATATCTGCCCCAACTAATCTCCTGGCTAGTCTAACAAAATATTACTTAACCTTTATCTCAGTCTCTACTCAATAGAATAGGGTAATGACAATATCTAGCTTCTGACATGCTTCATAACAGTAACGTATTAGAAGGTAAACTGGTAAAGTGTACTTTAAAAACAGTAATCTAAAATACTTATTAGAGTCCAAATATTGAAGTTAGAGACTATTCACAGCATGCCTTAATTTTGTAATTAACAATAAATCAAAAGAAGCTATTAAGCTTCTGTGACATGTCTGTTCTTAATAAACCTCATGCTGCTTAATGCTCAAAATTCTATTGTCCTCTTAATATGTTTATAGATTTTATAGGATCAAATATAATAATATGTTTGAGGGATAATTATTTTCATTAACATTTATAAAGATTATTTCAACATTTTCCTCTTTTCATTGCCATTATAGCTATTTAACTTTCTGAGTTCCCTGCATGTTTTTGTTGATGTGAAATATTATCCAGCAGCCATGGGACAATTTCTATGTGAATCGCCCTTCCCAATATGCTGATCTATTCAGCATATGTTCAAATTTCCCAGGTTTTTGTTTGCAGGCATGTCTGGTCAATGTTTAATTTTGGCAGATTTATTAGTTTTTCATTGTACTGACTTATTTTTTTCTGTAAAAACATCTACAGTTACAGGGTAAGCATTTTCAATCATGCAATGAAAATACTGCTCTATTAAATTCACTCTAAGCTATCATGTTATTTAAATGCAAATGCTGACAGCGTCATAATGCAGTAAAATTTTCTTGCTAAGAAAATGATAGATATTAGAATAGAGTATTTGGCTAAAGTAGGTATACTTTAAAAGATAAAAAAATGATTATGTCCATTTCTTTGTCTACTAAATCAGGGGAGAGAAAGTGATAACTCGAAATGTGTCAGGCTGTGCTTAAAGTGGTACATTCTTATACTGTTGATGACTTTTTGAAAACATTATAAAAACAGAAAGGTGATATATGAAACTCATAGATGTAACTGCATAGGTAGCCTTATCTTTGACCCAGAAATCCCATTCTCAGAAATGTAAGTTAAAAGATAATTGAACCAAATTAACCAAAAGTTAAAAGATAACTGAACCAAAGTCAAAACAAAAAGAAAAACAGAAACAAAAACCTCACTCATAAAAGTACACATGACATTTTTTCCTATTAATTATAAATTCATGAAGTAGTTTATTAAACTGTGATATATGTGTGATGCCACTGGTCAGCCATTAAAGTTTGTGGTTATTTAGACTATATTGTAATAATACTCCTTTAATATTATGATATTAAAGAAAAAGCAATCAAAAACATAAAGGCATGCATAAAATGAGCCCAAATACCTTTAACTGAGCATATATATAGAGTAAGATTGAATGGCAATCTATAAAACTAGAGATAAGGTTTAGATTGGAAGGTTATGAATGTTTTAAATTATTTTAAAATATTTATTAATATTTTATATAGTATTGATTTTAAGTGATCAAATAGGGTTTCAATGGAATATGTGCTGTATAATTTAACAAGATAATTGAATAATATGATTTTGATGTGGCAAATTAAATCATTATCATTATCAAAATATAAAACTTTACAAATATTTAACTCAAATTAATACAACATATGTTCCATTTTATACTTTTACAGTTCAGCAAAGATTTAAATAAAATTAAAGCAAATCAAAGTATAAAGTTCATTTAAAGTTTTTTAATAAATGAAAGTATAAGACTGTGGTTTTATAATATACATATATCTAATTTGTTTTTCACAAGTACATCCAACTCTTAAAGTTATTCTAACTCAAGGACTTTGTTTTTCCTAAAATCTTTCTATTTAAAAAATATTGTGATGTTTGCAACATCATTCACAATAGCCAAGATGTGGAAACAACCAAAATGTCTATTGATGGATGAGTGGATAAAGAAAATGTGACATATACAAAAAAAAATAGCATGCAACATTAAAAACAAAGGAAACTGTGTCTTATACTACAAAGTGGATGAATCTTGAAGGCTTTAGGGTTAACAAAATAAGCCAGTTATGGGACAAATACTACATGATGCCACTTATATGAAACATCTGATATAGTCAAACTCAGAGAGAAGTCTGGGAGGGAAATGAGGAGTTGCTGGTCAACAGATAAAAAGTTACGATTATAAAAGATGAGTAAGTTCTGGAGATCTACTATACAACATTGTGCCTATGGTTAATATTACTGTATTGTTCACTTAACAATTTGTTAAGAGGGTAGATTTCATGATAAGTGTCAACAATAAAAGATAAGAAAATATTATGTGTTAGATATTCCATATTGCCTTTATGTGTCTAGGTGTTTAATCTTTGTTCAGTATCAAAGCTTGCTTGAAATATTTCACATTACAATGAACTAATAAGAATTTCATTCATTCTCCACATTTTTGGTAATTAATGTTAATGTTCATTTTGAATATATAAAGATATTTATATCTGTGTTATAAATAATTACATATAACCCATATAATATTATGGGATTGAAATTTGTAGCAAAAGGCAATTTTCTGCAGTATTTGATTTCACTTAGAGACTCTTGCTCTATTTAGTATTTGTAAAAATTTCAACAACCACAGCTCGGAGAATCACAACCACCGTGATCAGTAGCACCAGCACCACCAAAACAAATATTTTACCAAGGTCAGCATGTGTAAAAGTTCCATAAACCCTGCCAATTACTATATGTCTATATGTCTTCAATACTGTTGTCTCTATTTTATAAATGGGAAAATAGAAGCTCAAGGAAATGCTAAATAACTGACTCAAAATAAACACTGAAAAATAGCATTGGGCACATTGAAAACTCACATTGATGGAGACCTTTGCCCTGCACAATGAGGTTAAGACTAAAACATGGATTCAGGTATTCTGTCCTGGCTGTGAGTCTGCTGGCTGTTTGGTATGGATTTATTTGTATCTAAAGATTTGACGAAGATGAGATGAGCTAATAAGCATCCTAAATAGATAGATTTTCTCTGTTATTCTCTGTGACCTCCTGAATCTAAAATAGTATAAGGGGTAAGAAATACCTGAATATTATATGTCATATTTATTATATGGCACACACAAGAATAGTGCATTAGTGGATACAATTACAGAGAATCCACTCTACTTTAAATAAAATGTGATTTATTATAATGGTATTACCAAGCTTGTAAAAACATATGAGTGAGCTGAAAAGACATACTTCAAACAGATCTTCCAAAAAGATGTCCAAGTCACACTGTAGTTCTGTGCTGCCAATATTTTTACTGCCTCTAGAACTGCCACGAAAGGGTAGAATCAGAAAGTTCTCAACATAGCAGCATGCTACTCCTGCCATTAGCAGGAAGGCTTGTGCTAAAATGGGAAAATACTGGTACAGTTTCCAGCTCCAGAACGATGCCTCTTCTGCTCCAACGTGCGGCAGCAAAATAAATGCTCACACAGTATCGCCTGTGCCCTTGAAAGCAGGGAATGGGCACTAAGACCTCTGAAATAACTGCTGGGCAGGACGGGGGAGGGGGAAAAAGGAGGGAAATGCTGTCAGAGATGCAATTGCCAGAGGAAACAGCAAAAGCAGCAGATGTTAGGCCAGGTTCTACCTCCCAGTGTTCTATTTCTGCTTTCCAAATATTTTGCAGATGAATTTGATGGGTGAAACTTCAAACATATCTATAAATGGAGTTATAAACTTTCTAGCATCTGGCCTCTGTAGTGTAAAATGTGAATTAGGAAGAGGTTGGAATGAACACTGAGTCAGCTGATTGACGATATCTGCCAAAATAACATTGCTGAGGAAGTTTGCCTATACTTGCTTTTGTGAGATGGCGTTCACTGAGAGGATTTGTTGGAAGATAATTGAAAATACTGTATTTGTACCAAGCATAAAAGATGCCTAACTGGTTTTATTACCTTAGAACTATTCCAGTATCTTGGTGAACTATGAATAATGGTAGTTTTGATCCTGCAGAGATGATGATGAAATATTAGTACATTTTGGAATATGAAACTTTGGAATATTAAAAATGAACATCAAATACCTGAAACGAAGCTATTTAAAACAATGCTAAGGCAATGAATCTATCCTTGGAGGGTTCATAGTTTATTCATTCATTATAAAAATATTGTGACATAATCTCAGAATGTCACAAATGATATGGGGAAGAGAAAAAAGAATTAATATACTTACATCAGATTTCATATTTTAAGAAGCACATCCGTACACTTTAACATCTCTGGAATTGATATACAACTTAAATACATTTCGTGCAGACAGCATTTATGATATAGATGTCTTTGTCTACATGTGTATAAGCTTAAAGATATTTATTGAAACTATTATTTTTACTTTATTTGAGTTCATTTTATTACTTATACTATTGAATTTTTAAATTTAATTGGCATTTAAAACATCCTTCCACACGATCTAGAAATTTGGTAACATTGGATTTACACTTTTGTTTCAGTTGTGATAATAGTATTGTGTATTAAATATCTCAAAGGTATATTTTAGAGATATACACTGAACTACACATATATATTGAACTGGCTATATGATCTACTTTAAATATTCTAGTAAGGAGGGGGGAATTGAATGAAGGTATGAGAAACTTCATAGATAATGAATCTGAGTGAAGGATGCGTCAAAATTCATTATAATTATCTCTCTACTCTTGTATATATTCAAAATATTCCATAGTAACAAATTTAAGGTCTTCAAAATTTAGAAGCATATTTTGACATTTAAAACAAAGTTTATTGTGTTTGTAGAATTGAACAAAATGATTAATCATATGGTGAAAATAGGTGTCTATGTAATTGTAAAAGAATTGTCTTAGTAAGATAAAAACAAACAAAAGCAAAAATTCTGAAGTGATAAGAAATAATGGGATTATATTTTAACTGGCAGCACTTTATTCTTTCTTAGTGGTACCTAAAATAATAACGTCTTACATTACATAAAACAAAATATATAGGCATGATTTCCATTTGTAATGTAGCTTTACAAAGAAGTGCAATACTTCTCTAGCTATGTAGATTTAAACTTACCATACTGGATTATAACAATAAAAATGTAATGTTAGTATGTCATATTTTTATGATATTAGACATACTTTATAGAATGTATCAACATCATATTATAGTCTGGAATTATTATCCTTATTTTTCATATATTGAGGGGAAGAATTGTAAGCCCAGTGAATTATAGGTTACAACATGAATTTGAGGTTGAACTGGGATCAAGACACTTGAACTCAGATTCTTACCAGAGTTTGGCTAAGCTTGAAGGATTTTACTTAACTATTTACAAGAGGCTTACTCTCTATTTGTATTTTCTGCATTTTCTTATAGTTATCTACTTCTATCTAGATTATAGTAGATAACCTACTATAATCTAGATAGAAGTAGATAACTTCTTATAGTAGATAACCTACTTTCTCACTGCTTCATGAATGTCAGTTGGAATGTCAGTCGTTTTAGACGAAGAAGCATTTGCCTTGTTTGATTCTTATGAATTAATTCAGCTTCTTAAAACAGCTGCCATCTTAATGTATTTATGTGATTGGCAGAATACACATATATACTAATACTTTTATTGTTTTTGAAAAATCCTATTAGAGAGTCTTGTTATTATTATGAGAAACAGAAGAACACATACACACATTTTGAAGATGATCGAGTTTGAAAGAAACTATTAAACTAGGGTAAAGTAGAAAAAAGGAATAAAGGATAACCAAGTTTTCAACTATACATGTTATATTTAAGCCATATTAATGTCCCCATAGGAAAATAGATCGATGTCCCATTTTCATTTTTAAAGTACTAACCTTGGGATTCTGAGTAAAGTCTTTTTGATTACATATTCATTGTCTATTACTAACATTCAGTACTAAACTATTGATAGTTTCATATTGTTTATATTATATCTGTAGCCTCATGTGCTTACTTTAACTTGAGGTCACTAACTGACCTTGACTATGTATGGGCATTTAGTTATGCTTTTATATTCTTTCATGTACTTTTAAGGAAATTATTTAAATTACTGATTATATAATTCCAAAATATTACAAAAACTACATGAGAGGAAAACTGAGTGAATAAATCCATACAGCATTCTTTGGCTTATTACTAGACTAGAAAAGCCACTAGAGATACGAAAATGCATGACTGAGAGAGATTCAGAAGATCATACTATTGTCCTTATTGTCCTCAAGTAATGTCACGTATGATCCATTAAAAGTAAATGAATTTAACATGAGACCTTTATCAAGCCTTCCAGAAACGAAATTGAGCCCTTGGTAAACAAATTCGAATTTCTGTGACCCTTACCTTTAAGGAAATTGCCTTCTCTCCTAACTAAACTGCCTTCTGTCATCTCTCAATTGTATTCTCTCTCTACTAGAATTTGAAAATCTTTTATTATTATCTGCTATAAAATAATCCTCCTTCATATATGAGAACTCTTTCTAACCTGATTTTTTTCTTCTCTTCAGCCTGAAATAATGTCAGTTATGTTCTCTTGGATATGTGTTTTCTGATATTTTAGTTTTACATTCTTATTTTCATCTTTTAAATTTTTACTCATAAAACATAAAGGTCAGAAAATTTGGAAAAACTAAAATTCTACCACAGTAATGGCATGGGTGCCTTAAAACTTCAGTGAACTTTCTAGCTAGATTTTCAAGGGAGGCTGTGCAGTTTATATGATAGTATTCTTCCTTCTAGAGTCAACATTACTTTTTCATTGTGTCCAGTTTTTCGGAATTTTGAATTTTTTTCTGCATGCTAAAATTACATGGGGGCTGAAGTGAAAACAGCTAAATAACACAGTACTATTAGAAATAAGATTAAAATCAGTCTTGAATTAGAAATTTATAATACAAAGAATTAGATTTTAGATTCATATATTACCTTTTCTTCCCAAAGAGACATGTATTACTGGCCACTAAGACTCAACTGTATCTCATTTAATGTGTTAATACAGGTAGAAGGGTTGTTCAATTTGACAATTTAAAAAGAAAGTACATTCGCCCAGAAAAATACTAATAATTTCCATCCAAGCATTATTCGAGAGAGCAGTGTTTCTTTTTCAAAGTGAATTTAATTCTTATCCTTGCTGGGAAGGGCATGACCATTGGGAAATACTGTGTGCCTTTAAACCTCTAGATTTTGGCATAAACAATGTTTTCTTTGGGGAAACGCTTCCTTCTTTCTTCACGTAGCTTGTCCCTACCAAAATCTATCTTTGAAAAAGCATCTCGAGCACTTTTCCTGACATCCCTTCTGGTTTAGATTCTCTCCTTATGCTATTCCATAATACCTCTTCTACTCTGATCAACACGTTTATTAAAAAATGTTAAGGTTGTATGCATATTTGTCTTTCTTCCCCCAAAATAGCTATTTCATAAAGTCAGTAACCTTGTCTGGCTTGATCATCATTTCTTCCTTGGTATGCCATATGCTATTCCTGACATTCACATAGTGTTGGCTGAATAACTGAATAATTGCAGAAAGAAAACTTCTTTTTTAACTTACACAGGAATTTTATGTGGCCTGCTCCTGACAAATAGTGACAAATGAAAGAAAAAGTAAATGAGGTAGGGATTTACCAGCTAGTAAGAAAGCAATCGAAACCTAAGTAAGAAGGCCATCTTGGGAGAGTATCTAGCCCTTTCCCTTGTTCAACACACTAACATTACTATCAAGTCATATGAATGAGGATTTTGAAGTTCTGCATAGAACAATGAATTCTTTGTTTTGTTTTCAAATATATGGGTTTTGAAACCAGTGTAATGAATTTTTCTCAGTTCAGAAATAGTTTAGGAAGTTATAACCAACTTTTAGAACTTGTTTAAAGCTGGAGGGACAGAGAATCACAAAAAGATTCAAATGACAATGATCTTGGCACAGATACATAACATTCTGAAATTCTAGTAAAACATTTTCTTGATGTGATGTATACTTATTATTTGGTATTTTTCCAAGATATTAACCTAACATCTTAAAAGAGAACTGTATAGATAAGCCAAAAAAAAAAAGAAAATTATAACAGTTTAAATTAAAGATGCTAACTGAAGTGAATACAGTTCCAAGGAAAACTATATTCTTAAAAGTTAAGGGCATTACTAGTTTTCTCTTAATGCTTAGTTTAAGATTTGAGATTTTTGGATGACTGTAGCCCCTGTTATCCTGTCTTCTTTCAATGTAATCATGCATAATGCTCGGTCTTACATGTATTTTACTATTACAAAAAGGATGACAATGACAGTTATGATTCAAGAGACTCAAATTCAGGATAACCACATCTGTTCTGAATTATATATATAATAGGCTTTCCAAAATGCTTTTATTTTAAAAATTGATTTCTTTTTGTTATTTAGCTGGTTACTGAGTTGGAAATTTTTGAAAAAAAATATAAAGTAGATTTGACCTTAGAGAGGAGAACAATGAATTGTATTTCTGTTTAAAAATCAAATTAATTTAACAGAATGGTGAAGTTTATATTGAGTCAAAAGGAACTGTTCGATAATCAGGGGGAAAAAAGGAGTAGGATATAAATGTGAGAGTTAAACATTGAAAACAGTTGAAAATATTTTCTGAGGAATATACATGTGTAATATTTTATACCTTTTTAAAAGTATGAGGTATACAAATGCATCAGTAAATTTGTTTCTGTTGTTACAGTGACAGAGATCTATATAGTGACCCTTGTTATATAATCGAAAGACATTTGGAGGAAAATATATGAAAGAATCCTTCTCACTTAAATTTAGAAGTATGTCATTTTTAAACAATTGCTACATAGGAAACTTTGTAAAGTGTTTTGTTTTTCATGGGATTCCCATAATCATGCAATGTTATTGGTGCAGAAATCCTGGTAAGAATCTGATTAGTCTATGACATTGTATTTTCCACCTGAAATATGTTTTTTTAGTTTTTTTTCCTGATCTGAAGCCCAAAAAATATGAAAATTAATATTTACATTAATATTTATATCTTCTTTGTTTACCCTACCAAGTCTCAAAATTCAAAGTTATATGCCTTCTCATCTGTAAAGTCTTATGGATATCTATCTATCTGTCTATCTGTCTATCCCTTCATCCATCCGTCTGTCCATCCATCCATCCATCCATCCATCTGTCTATCTTTCTATCTATCTGATATAAACTCTGAAGCCAGTTCTAACATGTAACTAAAGTTATGACCTTGGGGAAGGTATTAATACCTTTCTGTAGTTTAGTTTCTTCATTTGTGAATTCAAAATGTCAGCGGAAGTATCTACAAAATAGAGTTGTTAGAATTAAATCAGTCAGTAAATAATTGGAACAGAGTAAGTCTTCAGTAAGGATTAGCTCTTAGCTACTAGTAGTTGTTAAAACTCCACTATCTTCTCAGATCTACTATAACATTTTTCAGTCTATAAAGCTAAATTAGCAGTAGTATAATGTATTATACCATACATATATTGTGAATCTAACTTTAACAAATGTTTTGTTGATGATTATATTTATATTATTGTCCTTTCTTTTCTCAATAAATGTTAAGGTTTTTGAAGGCAGAGATGGAATGTTCTCTTTTCTCTACATAGATAGAATAAATTGGTGGCATACCTTAAAGGTACCAACAACTTAGCCTGTAAATATTTATTATATTTATTAAGGGAAGAACCCTGGAGTCTTGAAATTGGAATCAGAATTATTTTCACTAATTATGTGGAAATAAATCTGTAAAATTAGTAAATATAATTATTATATTAGTCCAATATTTAGAACATGTCAAAATAATCTCATCCATTTGAATTTAGGGAAACATCTAACCTAATGTATTTTGCTGTCCCTCAAATTATTTGCCTTTGTGCTGTCTTTGGCCTGGAGTCCACATCTCTCTGATCTTTCAGTGGCCTATTTCTTCTCATCTGACAGGTGGATATCAGCTCAAATGTCATCTTATTAAATGGGGCCTTTTGAAGACCTTCTCTAAAGCAGGACCACTCCCATCACACCCAATCCCAATATGCTTTTCTTTTACTCTGCATAATTTTAATCACTATCTGAAATTATTTTGTTTACTTTTTTTCATTTTTAGTTTTTCTTCTCCCACTAGAATACTAGCTCAATGATGTCAGAGACAAGATCTGTCTTACTCACATTTTTATACCCAGATTAGGATAGATTAGAACAGTAGCCAGAACATAATAGATGTTTAATACATATTTGCTAAAATGAATTAATGATTTATGTGAGTTTAAAATTTTTCTTTTGGTGATATAAACAAAAATCAAGAATATTATGATTCAGAGGGATTAAAGTGATCTTTCCTACTGCCTGTCAGAAATTCAGAGGAAAATAATATTATACAGATGTATAAGTTGCCCCCAAAGTTTTTATAGTAAAAAGTATTGATATAGATAAAAAAAAATTACCTGAAGTATTAAGATGAAACAAGTCACTTGAAAGAGATAAAATTTAGAGACGTATCCAAAGGAGATTAAAAATTATAGTTATCTGATATGAACTTTAAAATAATTATGATAAATATATTTTAAAATTGTAATATAGGTTTCTGGATGAAACACGTTAACAAGCACTAAATCTACTCTTCCATTCCCACAGTAAATGATTATAAAACTATCAAAAATATATGAGGTGACAGTTTTCAGGTTTTTAGACAATTGTCAGCACATGACTATGATTCTTAAAAACAGTTAAATACAGGGAGGGATAGCTAATTCTGCTCAGATCCCCCAACTATACCTAGGGAGTATGGGGTCATGTTGAACTGAGGAGGCTGAGAATGGATTTTGTGGCCTTGAAGCAGCTGGAATTTACGGGAATGGATTCTAGAAAGGAATAAAAGATGTGCTAAGCTGGATACTCAGACCCCCATGGGCTTTCAGGTGATTATTGAGCTGAACATATTCAAAGCAATACTCCATTAAGTAAGCCTAGCAGAAAGAGCCTTCTATAGGGGTTGCTCATAGCTGAGAGCTGTAGCAGTTTCACCTGGACTGAAAATGGAAGCATCCAGATAATGACTTAAGGCAATAAATTGAGACCTAAGAAAAGCCACAGTTTGGGAGTAAAGACTACAACCGAGATAAGAGACATAAAACCAAAAATTAATAAAAACCTATCAGGATAAAAAGTAATTCTTTCATAATTTAACTTCTGCCCACAACCAAATCAGACATTTTACAGGAACATAATGTAATCCAGAGCTTCTGTAATAAAGCATCCTCAATATTCAATATAGAAAAAAAGAATTACTAGACACATGAAGAAGAAGGAAAATAACCATAATCAAGAAGAATCTAGCCAATATAAGTAGTCAAAAGGTAACTAATATGTTGGCCATTAAGAAACAAGAAATTTAAAACTACTTAAAATACATTCAAAAGTTGAAAAAAAAAAGAAGGAAAGAAATAATTAATTTGCTAGGCTTATCATAACCAGTATTACAAATTAGATGGTTCAAACCACGTACATGTATTTGTCTCCCATTCTGGAGGGTAGAAAGTCAAAGATCAAGATGTTCACAGGATTAAAAAAAAAAAAAAGATGTTCACAGGATTGATTCCTCCTGAGAACTAGCTGTGAGAGGAAACTTTTCTGCTCCTCTCACCTAGCTGCTTGTGGTTTGCTACAGTATTTGGTACTCCTTTGTTTATTGAAGCAGCATATTTTCTAATTCTGCCTTAATTTTCATATAGCATCCTCCCCGTGTATGTGACTGTATCTAAACTTCCTCTTTTTATAAGGATAATAGTCATATTGGATTATGACTCACTCTAAGGACCTCATTTTAGCTTAACTAGTTGTATCTCCAAATAAGGTCACATTCTGAGATCCTAGGAGTTAGGACTTCAACATAGGAATTTTGGGGGAACACAATTTAACTCATAACAGTAAGTAAACAGATTTAGAACCTCAGCAAAAAAATAAAAATAAAAAATAAAATAAAAATTATATAAGTTACAGCAAAAAAGTGGAATGAAAATTAACTGGATGAGTTTAATAGTAGATTAGAGACCAGAAAAAAATTAGTTAATCTGAATACAAACCAATAGGGATTCAGTCTGAAGAATAGGGAAAAACAGCTAAAAAATAAGTAAACAAAACCTCAGTGACTTGTGGGGCAATATCAGTTAATCTAAATATTTATAAACAGACTTGCAGAAAGAGAAGAGAGAAGATATTGAGAAGAGAAAACTATTTGATGTGATAGTGTGAAAAATATCCCAAATAATGAAAAACCATAACCTACAGATCCAAGACTCTCAGTGAATCCTAAACTGGATGAATGAAAACTACACCTAAGTACATCATAGACAAAATGCCGAAAATCAAAAATGAAGAGAAATAATTAAAAATTGCCAAAAAATAGGACAGAGTACATACAATGGAACAGCAATGCAAATATCAGTTCCCTTTTTATCAAAAACAATAGGGGCCAGTTGAGTGGAATTATTTTTTAAATATTAAAAGAAAAAAGCCTATCAACTTATAATTTTACACCTAACAAACATATACTACAAAAATGAGTGTGAAATAAAAACAATTAGACATAAGTAAAAAATGGAATTTGCCTCCAGCAGACTATAGCATATTAAATGCTAAAGGAAGGTTTTAATCCTTAAAAGAAATGATGGTAGACAGAAGCTTGGATACTCAGGAAGGATTTAAGAGCACCTTATATGGTGCAAAGGAGTAAAGCAGTAAATATTAATTTTCCTTAAATAACTTTATATATAATAATTCAATGTAATAAAAAAGCTCCTCAAATTTTTACAAAATCTATAGTGTTTTGAGTTTTTCTTTAATTATGAAAAAATACATAGAAATAAGTCATACAATCTTAACACTTTAAGAAATGTGATAAATGTGGGGTATACTGTGTAATATTGCCTTTTTAAAAATTAAATCCTTGTACACATTCACTAAAGCAAAAGTTGATATGTAAATAGCAAAAATTTTTTTCAAGTTGATATTTGCGTAGTAAGTTAATTATTTGTTGGTCCCTTTTTGAAATCCAGTAGAATTTTAATATGCTTAGAACTGTAGAAAATGATAGTAACTTTATATACTTCAAAAGGGTAATAATTTATCAGAATTGAAATCTGAGTGCGACATCATTTATGATGCTGAAAGTTGAAATGAATGCTTTGCAAATATTTTCATACTTGAAACTAGTGCACTGGTTGTGCTTTGATAATTCTTAATGACTGTGTGTCTGCAAGGTAGATGCAAGCATCAGCGTTCGCCTGCTGCTACTAGTACATCAGTGGTTAGCAAAATAAAAAAAGATAAAATTGGCATAGAGAGACTAAAGACAAGTTTAAACACCTTAATCAAGGGTTTTGGGTTTTTTTGGTTTTTGTTCTTTGGGATTTTTGTGGTTTTTGCTGTCAGAGGGAGTGAAGATGGCAAATTGACAGTCAAAGGGAAGTCAGGAGGTGTAGGGAAAAGTGTCATCATGTGCACAGTCTTTCGACCCCCTCTTGGCCACTTAAGAATAGGCCTTAGGCCTGGAACACTTCTTCTTCTACAAAGAGATAAAAGGGCCCACACAGTCTGTATCAGGCTTCTTACCTTGTGTGGCAAAAGTTTTCCCTGTTGAAGGCTCAGTGAGTTTTCTTTTGTTTTGTTTAAGCTTATACATCACTGTGCACATCATCAACATTAGGTATTCCAGACTCCACAGAGAAGGAGTCAGAGTCTCCTGGAGCATGAGAAGAGTGTGCATAAGCCGTTTGCTTTGCACTGGCTTCAGGAGAGGGATTTGGTATCCACTGGCCATGAGGGAATGACACACACTATTGTAGATGATCTTTCTATTCTATGTGAGTAGAGTGTTGTTCCATCCAGTGCTTGATGCACTATGTTTTTCTTGGTGGCTTTGATACTAAGATGCAATGGGCAAAAGTGTTTGCAATCCCTGAAATTGGTAACCATTTTACAGTGTTCTCCCTTGGGATGGATAACAGATGCACGATGATCTACTGAACAGGAGATGGTTTTGGTTTTGAAAGAGAATGTATAATGTTAAATTGCATAGAGTGCTGGTAATTCTGGGTGTGTTGATATTAAGAGGTATTAACCTACTAAGGTGATTGCCAGGCACTCAGCTCATTTTATTTGAAACCGTCATGTTCCTTATTTTCTGCTAAGGGGAGCTACTTCTTGAGGAGAAGAGAAGAGTGTGATACCATCTTTCATTCTCAGACAGCAATGAAGGGAGATTATCTGGCTCTAGAGCCACCTATTTTTTAGTTTAACTAGTAGTTTATGATGAGACCTAATAAAATAATCTCTCATTTATTAGGATTATTATTTACTGGAATTATTTATCAGAGGTGAATTGCAACTGAGCCATTTTGATTCTCCCATTAAGAAATTTAAACTGAATAATAACAGTGTATCAGTTCAGAATTTGGAAGAAAGTTTTAGACCCATTAAATGAGGGATGGCTGTATTGTTGGTCTTATACATTACATGAGTTCTGGGTTTTCAGACTTCTTTTGTTTCATTTTTAGAATTCATCACAGTGTTAAGATACCTGAATCCTTGTTTTCTCCCCTAAAAAATGAGTCTAGAACATTAAAAAATTTATACCAATAATAATTCAATAAGGAATAGATCTTTAGCTGAAACATAGAGCATTTCAACATGGTTATGATGTAGTGAAAGAGTGAAGGCCATGAGGATTTTGTTCCAGTGAGAACTGAGTATCACATCACTGGGGCCCATTAGGAACACAGATCATGTACACTTAAAGTGAGGATATTCGGATACAAGATAATATGTGAGATAATCACAATGGGCTAGATCACTGCTTACTCGGCATTAAATGCAATGGAAATGACACACTCTGATACCATACTTTCTAGATCCAGACTCAAGCTGTGAAGCTATGACAACCCTACCAAAGAGGCCTTTCAGTGCCCTAAGACTGATAGAAACCAGATACCAAAACACGTTGTCCATGATCTTAAAACTCAACATCATATAAATTGTCAACTGGGCTTATTTCCATGGCAGATTGGAACTATGTCATCAGACAGGAGTATGTCTGGGATGTCTAAGCAATTCATCACCACAGTCAGTTTCTGTCTTATCACACGCTTCTGCTTCTGTTGTACTCACTGTGATTATTTTCTGAAATTATCAAAGAGATTATAGATAGATAAATTTTCTGCTCATTTTTACTGTATCCACAGTATCGACAGCAGTGCTGTGTCTTCTGTAGCAAGAACCGTGCCTAACACTTAGCAAAATCTGAAAGACCATGAATAAATACATGGTTGAAATACTAGAAAGAAACTAAGTTATTGCTGTAAAATGTACAAAACATATGTACCATTGGAAACACTTCTGATTGCTTTTTTTTTCTAATGAATTGAATCTTTAAGAAGCTTGCCTCATGACCTATGACTAGGGTCCAGACACACCAAGAGCCTGATGGAGCTAAGCAAAATCAATTTACATTCAAAATTTTAAGAATTACCTAGGTAATACTGACAGATTTCAGTAGGCATTATTTCAATATGAATTTGTAGATGGTTGCCCAGAGGACATGAGGTATAATTTTAATGATTGCCATATGGGATGCTTAGGTAACACCTCATAAGTAATAATATGTTTAAAGAAAATATGTAGGTAGCCCTCTGTTGCACTAATACTTTAAACTGAGTAGGCTAAGACAGTCTCGGATCCAGAATTCACCCATTCATGCTAATATGATAGAATATATATCAAGGCATTCAAAGATTAAAGGAAAAATAATTATTTATTAATAGTTAATAAGGATCTGTTTTGTATTAGTTAATCTATTTTGTATGTCCAAATTTTGCCTCTAATTACATTCCTGTCAGTACCCCCAAAACACCTTTACTTTGTTTAATGACTGTTGGTGAGGAAGGCCATACTTATGATGAAATGGACAATACTACACTCTCCCCAAAATGATAAGGACCCCAAGACCAGGGGAGAAGCCAAGGGTGGTCTCTTACAATTAGCACTTGCTTAGGGATTCAGGATCCTGACATATAACTCTACACAACTCATATTAATTGGCTCTACATTTCAATAATGTATTTAGATAAGACAAATAAAAATAATCCCTTCATTTTTTAGTTTATGACCAGAATATGAATGTTAAAGAATGTTCAAGAGATCAATATGAAATATGTCCTGGTGTCTTGGATCCACAATTTCTACAAACTATAGTAGACATGTTAATGTTCAATCTACATTATTTTTTAAAATGAGATAATTAAAGGTATTATATTGGTCATTGTTGAACCAAAGTACAACAAATGTGAAGACTTTTGTGTTTATGTGAAAAGAGATTAGTGATGTAACTTGATGGGCTTTGGGATAGATCATCCTCAAATGTATTTCTTTCACTAGTGCCTAGAATTCAATAAGTAGATATTTATTTCTAAATCCTCCATTGCCCCATATTATTGTTTTAACTAGTTTGGAATCTGTTATCAGACACGATTTTAAAGTACAGGTATCAATGTATATATTTAGCAGAGTGGGTAAGAAAGAAGTGAAATAAGAAATGGAAGTGTTAAAGATATCAGTTTAAAAGGTGTCATGAAGACCCTTCTGAAATTATTTTTACTGGAAAAATATTGCCAGGTGTTTTATTACAAATAGGACCCACAATTATTGGAGAAATCTCCATTTGGTGATCAATAAGGGAGGAAAAATGCCTCAAATATCACATGCTTTCTTTCATAAGGATCAAAAGACGTGAAATTTTTTTTTCTCCCAAACATAGTACTTTTAATTATTTGCATGATTATTTTATTCTTAGTTTCAGTTATAAGTCACAATGCTATTCATACTTGATTTGGAGAGCAGACTAAATATTTTGGTGGTGTCGCTAACAGCTAGTTGTACAATTGAGACATTTAGTTTTGGCACACAAAACTCATCTGATGTTTCATTACAATAAAAAAGGAACCAGGATTTGGCCCTGAGAAACTGAGGGAAAATTCTCAAATATCAATTTTACAGACAATTTTATATGAAAACTTTGGATGTGTTCATTGCTCCATTTAACATTTGGAAGATTATCATTACTGCAGCTTTTCTGTGATTTTTCTAATAAAGCAAACAAACCAAAATTAAATGTGTAGAAATTATAATGTGATGGGAATAACTTTTTTTCTGCTAAATGTTTTAAACTGATGTTGTCCTAGGTAGTATTCCCTGGAAACATGCTGTCAGTTTGTTATAAGATGAGTTGCATTTAGAATATTTTGGGTGAGTTCTCTCAGAAGACACACTTGTGAAAAGGTGGAAGTAGTATTGAAAGAGGGAGAAGCTGATCTGTAGTGTAGTGGGACTGAGCAATCAGCCAATTCTAGAATCTGGTGGATCCAGTTGTCAGCAGCTGGTATCCACTCTGAAGAATGCCAAGGAGGAATATGTTTGGTGGTAAGAAAAATCATCCTGGTGTCTCTTGGGGCTCTTGGTTTAAATAGTAAGTAGGGATATGAAGCAGCCACTGTCTGGCCCTTATTCAGAATTTAATATTTAGTGACTGTTTTGTAGAAACCCGAACATGTTAAATCAAAATCAAAATGCAAAGAAAAAGTTGCTTTTGTAATATGTTAAATTGTGAGACAGTACATGAAGAACCAAACACTTCCAATATTTTCTCAGCTCTGCATTCCCCACATTGTTAGACCTGCATAGTGATATTTTTATTTCTTTGCTCTCTTTAGAGCACATTATATGATTTCTGAAACTTTTGTGTGATCCCTGAAAACTGAGTTGCCACAAGCAGCAAAGGACACATTCACCCTGTTTTTTTTTCCTCTGCATCCAAACCTTTCTGTATGGTAGGCTGCCTTTCAGCTTATACAAGGTTTACAAAGTCACACCCTTTGCCATCACTTTATTTCAGTGCTGTGCTTTGCTTCTGGGTTTTAATAGGAAGCTGGCTAGTGATTTGTCACATTATGGATCAATGCCCTAATTAGAATTCAACACTAAAATATCTTTTGTTTTTACTTCCTATTATAAATACTCATTACAGAAGTGTTACTTGGTTAATTCTTTCCTCAGCTGGCTAAGAAAATTCCAAGGTAGTTGCATTCCAAGAAGAAAGTTCTTACTTAGGATTCCAGAGTCCCAAGTCACTAAATTCTCTCTTGCTTAAGAGATAAAAAAGGTGAAAAATTGAAAATAGAAATTCTGCACCTGGTTGTTTATTAACTAGCAAAATTGTAATTATATGTCAAGAGAAAGAGAGAGAGAGAAAGAGATAATTTGAAAGAGAAAAATATTTTTGCCACTTCGCAGTCACAGTAGGGAGAGCTTCAGATTTCCCTAAGTAATACCCAAATTGCATCATTTTTTGAGTATGTAATGCTGTTAAATCAATAATACAATGTGTATCTACTCTAAAAGTAAGTGCTCTGCCTATGCCTGTGCAGAAAAGATACTTTTCTCCTGAGATTTTTGCAAATAAAAATCTGTTTGTCAGCAAAGTAACAGCTTCAATCAATGTCTCTTTTAGCTTATGTGAGAGATACTGATTAAAATAAGGATGATTCACAGATGGAACATGAAGCACACTGTTCCCCTTGTATATTAAAGGACAAACAAACAAGGTCTCTTCAGACTTCAATTTTCTGTCAGAACGATCAGAGAACAGTAACTGAGTGGCATCCATTAGGGAGAATCAAGGCCAACTATGGCAATAGGTTTTGGTAACTGCCTGAGAGTATCTCATGGGAACTATGAGACTCTGACAAAACAGGGCACTCTTTCTGTCATGTAAGGCATCTGAATGCTGGCCTTTATTTAAGACTGACATTTGGGTGATTAACTACATTTTGAACTTTTGTACTCATTCTTTTTTGTCATATTCTCATTCTTAGTCAAAGAGTAGTCACACCTTGCCTCTCTGATGTGATGTATAGCATTTTAACATCTGTTCCAGATTTTTCTTCTTGATTACACCTGACTCCATGGGGTCTAACATATTGGAAATTTTATTCAAATTCTGACTGTAAGTGCTGATCAATTATTAAGACTTATCCCCACCACTTCTTTAAACTTCTCAAGTCTCTCTCCCTTTGCTTGCCCCCTCCCTTTCTCTCCCTTTCACTTCCATTGAATTGTTTTAATCCATAATCCCATGTGACTTGACTTATTTCAACAACTGCCTATCTGATCTCTCTTCCTCAGGCTGCCTACCCTTCAAGATGTTTCCACACTGTAGTCAGAGTGGTCACTCAATATTTCAGCTTCAGTTGTATGACCCTGATGCTCAGAAGTCTTCAGTGGCTTTACATTATTTTTAGTTTTAGATTTGACTCATTAAAATGATCTAGGAATTCTTTATTCTTTGACCTAGGCTTGCATCTCCAGCTCTAACTCTCTTCAGTCTCTCAGCTCTACCTCTTGCCCTGCTTAATGACTTCCAATTCCACAAGGCCCCCCTCTCTCACCAGCCCTCATTTACATATGACAGTCCCTCTACTTGAAATTCCTTTCTGCTTGGGCAACTCTTAACTTACTTCAGATTTATTTTCAAATATTATTTCCTTAGGGATATTTTTGTTTATCTTTCCAAGACTAGTTTGGTGGCTCTCCTATGGCTGCCCAAGCCTACGTGCTCTGTTTACCTCTATAGTACAACTTACCAAGCTGTATTATAATCACTTGCTTTCTTGCCATCTCATAGCCTATGTAACACATTCCTTCAGGACAGGAGCCTAGTATTGTTGGCTGTTACATACTTAACTTCTTGAACAGTTAGTGGATGTAAAATATTTATTAGATAAGTAGATGAAAAAACTAACATGGTTTTATTTATGTATGTGTTGAGATTATATTTTCTAGTACAAGCTTGCTTTTATTTTCTCAGAGTTTGACATTTGTGGGACTACATAAACTTAGATGCAACTTTGAGAAAAATTCCCTTTTGTTCAAGGGAGGTGGAGGATATTTGAAATTGATTAAAATTCTCAGAATACATTTTTGCAATCCTCAAAGAATGTGTAGCAATATGGAAACTATATAAAACTATAGAGGAAATTTAAGTTTCTTGCACACAAAAGGAGTAATCAAAAATAGATGACAACAAAATTCTACCAGATCTCTTTGGTTTATTTCTGACAGAGTTCTTAAATGAGTATTGATAAGACCTTGGACCATTTCATGGTGTAGCTTTCTCTGAAGGTATGAATGGGACATGTTAACAGTCAAGTGTTTGTATGGGACACGTTAACAGGTGTTTGAGGAACGCAGAAAGGTGTCCTTACCTGTATCACTAGATGCTGAGAATCACATAAACTGTAAATCTGAGAAATAATGGGGAACTTGTCACATATGTTTTTAGGGCTTCTTCGGTCAGGCATTTCTGGAATCCTTTTGTAAAGGATATACCTGGAATCAACTAGTTAACTCTTTAAGGAGAAACTATAGCTAGAGTAGATGCACTCTGGGAATCTACACTTCTACACATAGAACAACTTTTCTAGAACCACTGGGTTCCCATTTAGGGGAAAAGAAACATAACAAGAAAAGGAAAAGTTATTCCTCTGACTTATGTATTCTAGTAAACATCAAAAACTTCTGAAAGTATTGAAAGAAAACTGAACTTGGGTTGGAAAGGCTTGATTTCACGCAAGATTTACTATTTAGCTGTTACTCTTAAAGTTAAGTCACAGAAAAGAATTACCTGATAATTGTAGAAGCTAACATTTTGATCACAATTTTTTTAAAGAGTAACTTAGCAAAGTAAGCCGCAGAATGGGAAAGGCATAAGGGCAACTTAATAGTGAGCTAGCTCAGCTCCCAAAGCTGCCTCTTTGCTGAAATTCCAGAGAATAGAGATCATATGGGGTAGAGAATCACTCCAAACTAATAGTGTAGACTTTCTCCAGTGTAAATTAAACAGTATTGTTCTGAACTAAAAGCCAAGGAATATATATTGAATTTCTGCTCTTTGTCAGGAACTTAGGTCTATGATATATTTATGAATTGCAAAAGAAAACAAATGAAAAGAAAATGTTGCTGCCATTATGGAATTTACTTCATAGTAGAGGAAGAGACTAAAATAGAAATTAATAAACATTTAATCAATTATGTGATGATAAAAACTGTGAAGAAAATAAGGCACAGGAATGAGAATAATAAAAATGGGGATCCAGAAAGTCACATTTGAAAGAGAAGGGTTGCAGACGGTGTAAAACGTGCGATGCCCTAGGATAGAAAACTCGAGGAGGTTAGTGCACGAGAGCTGAGTCATCCAAGGGAGTATGGCAGGAACAAGGTCTGAGGGGCCCACTAGCAAAACTGGATTAACTTAATCCAAGTTGAGAACACAATCCAAATTCGGTCGCCCATTCAAACTGTGTTACTAAAATAAGAAAGGTAAAATATGTAGATACCTGCTAAACCAAAGCCAGATACATTGGTAAATATCAAACTTGCCAATACAATGCACAGTTTGACAATGTAACAGGAAAAATGTATAAACATATCATTTGATTGAAGTGCAAAAATCTTTCATGTCAGAGTTTTAAACATATTTCTCAGAGTTCTTTGTATTTGGACATACTCTTTTAAATTTTTATGTTTTTAAACATTTTTTAGTTGAGTTTTAGTCATTTTACAATGTTGTGTCAAATTCCAGTGTAGAGCTCAATTTTTCAGTTATACATGAACGTACATATATTCATTGTCACATTTTTTTTTTGCTGTAAGCTACCACAAGATCTTGTATGTATTTTCCTGTGCTATACAGTATAATCTTGTTTATCTATTCTACATATGCCTGTCAGTATCTACAAATTTTGAACTCCTAGTCTATCCCTTCCCACCCCTCTCCCCCTTGGCAACCACAAGTTTGTATTTGGACATTCTGTTGTTAGCAGTTCAAGATAGTATTTCAATATTTCTTTAATGCTTTAAAATTCTCATCTGACTTTTACTTACAATATCCCATTTTGATTTTTACAACAATCTTGGTAGATGGATTAGATGCAGATTATTACCCTAGGGCTATAGCAGAGGACACTTTCAATCAGATAATTAAATGACTTTAGCAAAGATCTTTAATCCCAGATATTAGACTGTATTATGCTCCCTCTTTAATAGGTTAATTCGACGGTATCAGACTGAATTTACACACACATGTATGTATATATTTCATCAAAAAATACTTGATAAATTGATTATATACTTTCTAATGACTTCACATTTCTAGCAAAGTATCTCAATTTTTAAATATTCTATTTGATTTTCCAAATTTGAAATGTCTATTTCAAAATAGTTTGAAACTGATATTTTAAACACTCTTTGTTTCAGCAGTTCCCATGAGGAAATTTTCCTAGTTCACACAGCTATCTTAGGCAGTATATCCAGAAGGGTATTGGCCAGAAACTGTAGCTTGAAAGCAGGCCAACAAGAGGCATTCCTCATCATCAGAGATCCTTGCAGCAGCCATTCAGCAGACAGTTCAGATACAATGAAATGGAATCCAGAATCTTCCCTGGTTTAAAACCTCTGTGCTTCATACCTATATGCAGGATCCTTGCAAAGGTCATGTCAGTCACAAGAGTCACTGCCCTTAGGGGAAGCTCGAAGTTCAGAGTTCCTCTCACAGCCCAGAAGCAATTCGTAAATCAGGAAACATTTTTCATGTAACTACTCTTGCTTAGTACTATAACTGGCATTTTGCATTTCTCGTGTCCCAGTGAACAATGGATGAGAGTTAACCAAATGTTGGATACTCTTGCAGCAGAGGCAAGGGCTCGTTACTCCTCATCTGCTCAGCGGGAATTGTGCTCGTATGGGACTAGCTCACATGGAACTACTGGCTCATGCTGTTTAGGTTTCAAACACCTGAAAGTAGTGAAAGAAGACTATCTTTTCCAGGGCTTTGGGATTTCTACTCACCTATTCATTCAAAAAACAGCAATACTGAGTGTTTGCTGTTTGCTAAAACCTCTTCCAGGCTAAGGGCATAGCCAAAGAGCAAAACGTCACATTCTTGTAGGAACACAAAATAAAGAATGTTGAGAGAAAAATTAGGTGGGCTGTCTGGAATAGATTATTTATACCTGCTGGTTAAACATAGGGTGTTATTTATGTAAATTCTAGAGGCAGAGATGTAAAAGCATGAGTTCACAGAAATTGCAAGATGAAAAAGTAATAGCAGATCCTATGAGGAAATGGGAGAATGGCCTGACTGAGTAGGCAGTGCTAGCAGGGGCTTGCTTATATTCTGGTTCCCACTGTGAGAATTATGGCAGACCAGTTCTGACTGAAGGGCCACAAACAAGATGACAGACATGCCAGCACCACTCGCAAAAGCCTAGACACAAGCCTGCTTCCTCAGCTGCCCAAATACGTATATGTGGGCTTGAAATAGTAAAGTTGTCACATTCCAGGTTAAAAAGTAATTTCACCCCCCGCCAAAATCGTTTCATTCTAGCCCCTAAAGATCTGAAGTGTCTGATTAAAGAAGATAATAAACAAATACACGGTCTTTTCTGAGGCAGCTTCTGAGCAATAGGGGAATCTTTCATAGAAAACTGAGGTTTAAAATACATATTATCATGTTCCTATAAAACCCACTGTCATTAAATATATAGAAATAATTCATAGGTGTTTGGATTCTTTCTAAGGCAGTCTTAAAAATTCTGCAGAGAAAATGTTTACATATCATTAAGACTGCATATTCTAAATTTGTTATATTTTCACAGATTAAAAGGAACAGACACTGAAACTATTAAAATGTCAAGGAAGTCTGTAAAATTGAAACATAAAGTCTCTCTATTCAAAAGATTCAGTGTTAAATCAATTTTATACACTGAGACTGAGTCCTGTTTTAGTCACAAGCTGAGTGACAGAGTTTGGAATGTGTACTAAGTACTAAAACACTTGCCCTTCATTCTGTAGGCCCTAGACAGCCACAGAATGTTATAAGCAGTGGACAACATGATCAGATTTGCATTTTGAAAGATCACTCTGTCAGCACTGTAGGAAAAGAATAGGAAGTGACAAGACTACAGACTGGGACACAATTCAGTGTATGAAACAATCCATTGCAGAATAAGTACAATGGGCTGGAATGATGATGCAACAGAAGTGAAGTAGTTCAAGTGTTGTACATTAGGGCTAAAAAACATTTAAAAAGAAAAGAGAAGAAAACTCAGAAGTGGGAAGGGATGTTGGCTGAAGGAAAAGTCTTATAATTCTTATCTCTCAGAGGTTGAAGAGAAAGATGTTGACTAAATGAAAAAAATGGAATATTTGGAAAGATGGAAGTAAGGATTACAAATTTAAGTGTTGACAGTGGCCATCCTAATAATATAGAGCAGGCTTTTTCTTATTTTAGTGGAAATAATGTCTTTACATCCATAAAGAAATTGTAGATAGATAGATATTGAAATATATCAGCTTTACATGTGTAAGTAGAAGTGCAAGCATACTTTTTTGACCCTCGTGAGAAGTGAGGAGTAGTGAGGGGAGTAATGGGGACTGCACTGAGCTACACAGGTTATGACATAGCGAAAGGAAGCAAGAAGTACTTAAATCCGGCCTGTCATTGTCATGAAGAAGTCATCTAGTGCAGGGATTGAGAGTATGAACTCTGCATCCAGATAACCTGCCTGGATGTCTATCTCTGTCCCTTACTGGGACAGTAACCTCTGGCAAATCACTAAACCTCTCTGCCTCAGTTTCTTTGTCTGTAAAATGGAGATTATAATATTTCTTACTCAGTGCTTTTATTACTATTAAATTTCTTAATTCTTTATAAGCACTTAGAAATAAACTTTACATACAGTGGGCACTCATTAAAGGAATACAGTTTCTTTTGGCAAATGAGTTTCTTCTTGCGAGCCAACTCTGAATTACTGTCAGTACTTGTTTGGATCACTTCATTGGGAAAGATTGGTTACTAACTCAGAAGATCCAGAAGGTTTTTGATTGTATACTACAATTACAACTTTCCAGAATCAAAATGTACAAAATGATTTTAATCTACGAAAATCATTGTGATTTCTTTTTAATTGAATATTTTAGATTGTTGAGGTAATATGTATTTTAAAGTATTATTTTTCTAACACGTTCTTGCAAAATGACTGAAGTATTAGAGGGATTTTGAAGCTTAGTGTTCTACATACCATTAATTGGCCGCATTTAGTGTGAAGTGCCGCGTAATGGAATACCTTTTTTTTTTTAAGTTAAATATGCAATTACTACTGGAGACTAGCTATTTTCAAAGCAATAATGTAATCACTGCTATTTGGTTTGATTTTCCTATACTTTAAATTTTAATATAGAAAATAGGAAAACTTGTTAGGTTACATTTTGAAAAATTATTTTGTAACTTTTTATTCCAGTAAATTAAATGCAGGACTATACCTTCAGAAATTCCCTTCTTTTTTGTAGAGAAAATTCAGCATCTCTATAAAACTAGTCTCTTCAGAAACTTGCAATGGCTTATTAGTTTAAAATCACCAATCTGTACAATTGAATAATACCCAGAGAGCAACATGAATATATGAAGAAAATCTAATGTAAAACTAATGTTTCTATCATAAAAGCTTCTGATATATGCTGAAATTATATCTACATATAATTTGATTAATATGGAATTGTTCTGTGCCTTTTGTCTGTGTGTTTCCAAATGCAAGAGTGAAAACTTAAATTCTATTATGAAGAAATTTGCTAAGATATGAAGCAAGTGCATATTTGTGGTAAAGGTAAAGGTTTCCACAAAGCAAATATACCTCCATGCAGCTAGGCATCAGGTGGGAACTCCAGTACCAAGAAGAAGCTGCTTACCTGCCAAGTGATGGTTCATAGACAGTGATCCTGACAAGCTCTGACTGCCACCTTGAGAAAGCCGTTGAAAAGGTCAGGAATTGGTTTTGTGTAAGGGAGCGCTGGGAGGTAGACACAGTGGCCATCTGAAGGGCAGTTGTTCATGACTACCAATTTTCATGAGACTTGTTCATGAGACAGTCCCATGAGTAACAGAAATACTGGGAAATATTTTGTTAAGGAGAGAGAGGTCAATTGGTATAGATACAGATATAGATAATTGATTTTTAAAATATTAGAATATATCTTTGAGTAGTTAATATGGCCCCATTTGGGCCTGGAGATATTGGTTAATGCATGATATAATTTTTTCAGAGTTGACATCTTATTCAGATAATGCTTTCAAATTCAGAATGCAGTTTGAACATTTCATTAATTGTTTTGCTAAGACATTATTTTACGGACTATATTATGTTCCACTGCATACCAAAAAAAAATTTCACTTAAGTAATTATTTCCTGTTAGAATTTAGATTGTTCTTCTTTCTTGCAACCATAAGTAGTTCACCACTAACCAATATCATGGAAAATGTCTTCAGAACATATTTCTGGAAGTGTGATTACTGATCTTAATGTAACTATGTATCTAATGATTTTCATAGATGTTGCCTTGCTGCTTTCTATAAATACTAAGAAAATTTATACTCTGACTCATAGTGTATCATAGTGACACTGTCACTATTCCCAAACTGATACTGGAATATTTTGTTTATGTGTGTAGGCATATTTTATCAATGTATTAAATGAAAAAATTTATCTCCTTTGTTTTCATTTGTAACTATAATTGGTGCTACCATTTTTAATATTGTTGGTCTTCAGAATTTCCTTTTGCATAGTTTTAGTTTTGTCTTTTTGTTATTTTTGAATTAGGTTGTAGAATCAGTTTATTAAGGGTATTAATAATTTGCATGATACATATTTTATGTTTATTTTTCTGATTGCTTTTTATGAAATTTGTGTAGAAAATTACTACTTTATATAATCACATATATATTTTTTCTTTTATCTTTCTGTATTTGTTTACTTTAAAATATCTAAATTACATTTTAAAGTATTTAATGCTTTATTTTAATCTTTAATATATCTAAAATTGAATTTTATATATGGTTTGAAATAGGCATTAATTTTAATTATACTTTTTCAAAGGGTATCCATTTTCTTTGAGTTAACTACACTGTTTTGAAGTGCTTTGTTATTATTCATTATTCATCATTCAGCATATATACGCACACACACATTACGTGTGTGTATACATGTATATAATACTTTGTTTTGGAACTTTCTACACTGTTTCATTCTCTGTTTATTAATGTTTCAGGAAGACAATTATTCAAGTATTTTAGACTTAATATGCTCTTTAATATCTGATAATACTAATCTGTCCTGTTTTCCCCCTTATGTTCTTATTCATATAGATGAAATTTAAAATCTGTCCATGTCCAGTTTTCACATACCCCTCCCCCATATCCCAATTTTAGGGGACTTTTATTGTGGTTTTATTAAACTTCAACAAAATTGGGGAAATTAATATCTCAATAGTGTTTGCTACACCCATGCATAATGCAGTGCTTCCTTTTGGTAAAATATTTTTCATGACTCTCCTTAACATTTTGAAGTTTTGGACTTGTAGTAAATTTGCATTTCTTTTTGAGGTGTTTTATGATTTTGCATTGTCAGTAGTACTCCACACTACTTGCCTATTCCAAGTTCATGAAGACTGTTTTTATTTATATTATAACCTGGAAATTATAAGAAGCTTTCAATTCTAGTTGTTTTTTTAAATGATAATTTTTTTTCAGTTAGACAATGTGCGTGGTATAAAGACTAATAATTTTCTTCACCTTTATAATTATAAATTCGTATTTATCATCTTATTTCATTTTGATATGATAAATTATAATACGGGAGACCCCTAGGCATCCTTTCCTTCCAGAATTAATGTTATTAGATCTGGATTGGTATTTCAGTATTTTCTTTGACACACCAGTCACTTTGAGTCCCTGCAGTTGAGAGTACCAGCTTCCCTGCGCATGTTCCAGGTATTAGCGTGGGATCCAGGTCTGGACAATCAGCACATCAAATCTGTCTCACACTGACTAGACCAAGGATGACCACATGAACAATTCTTCATTCGTCATATGATATTTTCTCTATGTCATCTTGTCAGCTTTGGTTTTTGACTTAGAATTTAGTATGTGAACAAAATAAATCTGAAAAATTCAATTATGAGACATTGACCTAAAGTGTTAGAAAGAGAGAATCTTTTCTCTGTCATAATTCAACATGAGAACATGAATGCTGGTAAATCTAGGTAAAGAAAAAGTTATGTAAATTAAAGGAATGCCAAAGGTAGAAGAGTGAAAATATAGAGAATGATTTTCTTGAACCCCAACTGCTTACAGGGAAATTTCTAAAACAGATGAGTTTTCCTCATGTATCTGTGGAATGGTTACATGATGGGGTGCAGTAGAATCTGTATGTGCAGGATATAGATAGACATTTGAGTTATATATGTCAAAACATGCTAGGATAAGCAGATGTAAAGATTTATTCTGCAGCTCCTAAGGCTCTCTCTTCTATGCAATGACATAAGGATCCAGGCCAATTCTATCTACAACTTTGTAACCTCAGCCCATTTTCCCTGTTGTCTCCTCACTGGCTCACAGTTCTCAACTTGAAGTGTCACATGTCATTTCTGTTTATATATAATTGACTAGAACTGTTAACATGATTCATCCTGCTTTGAGAAGACTAAGAAGTCTGCATTTCTTGTATGCCTGGAAAATGGAAGATAACAGAGTAAGGGTAAATGGTATTAATTTCCCTGACTGTAATTAATTAATAGTTTATGTGTTTTCTCACTCAGAGAGGAGGGAATGATTCCAAAGTTTGCTCTCTGTTAAAGCCACTATAATTCTCTTGTTATTTTGACATAGGAGCGCCATCCCCTCGACACACACACACACACACACAAAATTGGAATCAAGCCTGAAATTTGCAAGTTGGTGGTAAATACATAAAAAAGAAAAAATGCATGGAAATAAGGAATAGAAACATGCCTGTTTGGGAATTTAATGAATGAAAAAAGACATTTCATGTCAGTGGAGAAAAGGCCCATTTAGTATTTCTGAAACGCCTGTGGTATCGCAGAAACATGCATTGTGTATGATTATGTTACTTTTAGTCAGGAAAATAACAACAATTACTAAAAATATAAATAACATGTGGACAAATATTATCACTTTAGAAGAATTTCACATCTAAAATTATACCTCTTGTTTCTTACATCTTTTTTTTTCACTCCTGTGTTGATGAGTTTATTTATAAAAGGAAGTACATTTTTGAAGTACTAATAATTGTATGCTGTGATGGAAAACATCATTTTACTATTTGGACATGTTTTACAGTGTATGTAATCTGTAACAGGGCTGATGATTTCCTGGAGAAAATTGGACCACTAGAATTACTGTAATGTTTGTTTTAAAGTCTATGTAAAATGGATTGTGAAGCAAATATGTATGAGTGCGTGCACACATAAAGGCAAGTGCAAATATTTCAGTAACCCTGGCTGTGCAGCATTTTTCTATACTGGATAATGTGTTTATTTTAACTATACATCTAATATATATAATATATATACTTGTGTATTTTATATTGCATATGTATATGTTAATACCGACTTTAGGAAAAAATTACAACTAGTGGATTTTAACTATTCATTGAATATTTAGAGGCTCAAGAAGTGAAGTAAGTTTAATTGTTATTCCATTACCAAAAATGTACCTTATTACAGCTTGTTCAAGTGAGTTAAAATAGGGATAGAAAGAGGAAGGAGATGGGAAAAGCAAACACAAAAACAGATTGCACAAAATGAAGAGAACTGATGTGAGTGTCTTCATAGAACATTAAGATGTGGTATTTATATTTATAAAAACTGAATTAGATTTTATCTTTATTTCTGTTACTTCCTAATAATTCACATTCATTAATTTCTATGTATGTGAAAAGAGTTTTTAGCTTTAGAGGTACAAAAACAAACAAGCGGACTGAATGCAGGATGCCTAGTTTTAGGAATGGGTTTTAGAAAGCTGACTACTTCCAAGTCATTCTCAATATGCCCAAATATAAATGAGCTCTTATAGCTCATTACAGATTGTCCATCACAAGATTGAATACTAAGTCAAAATGCATTTGAAATAGTAAGAATTACAGGAAGGAAATACTGAAATTATGGATATAAAATAAGCCCTTCTTAGAATACTTAAGCCAATAAGTGGTATAGAGAGAATCTATAAATAAATCTTGGCCACAAATGTCCAGGAATTAGAATAATGCAAATAAATGGATATCAATAAGGTCATTTAATATTTTAACTAAACTTATTTATAGAAAAAATAGCACAAAGCTATGGTGTATTAGTAATTACATAGAATATATTAATATTAAACTAAAATAATTGAAAATCTCTTGCAGCACACTCTTATACATAGTGTTACATGATTTTTAAAAATACCGTATAAATATATATCATTTGTCCATTATGAGATTATATTCTACATTTTTTCACTTAAATCACTGTAAGAAAATGCATTCATGATGTAATATAATAGCACTGGAGATGTAGAAAACTACATGAATTAATGTTATTGTTTTATCTCTATTCATCATCAATTTAGTCTTTTATAAACTGAAGAAAAATAGGAAAATGGGGAAAAAAGCTCTTAGGCCTGTCGGGATTAATTGCACTGCCAGTGTTGTAAATCTCTCTCTATTCAAAAGAGTACAAAAAAGAGAGCCCCTAAACAAAATTAGATAAAAACCCAGTAAAGAGTCTCAAAAGTACTGGTAGAGTTACTGGTTAAACCTTAATATCTATTCTTCAGGGACAATTTTTCAACATTTAAACTTCAGAGTATCCCAAGAGGAGGCTTTTTTTGGAAACAAGCTGTAGACATCGGGAGTCAGGGTTTTGCATTAGCAGTGTTAGGTGAAATGTGGGTGGATGTTAGCATCTCTTTTCTTCAGAAATGTTTTGGAACGCTACTGTACAATACTCTGCAGAGCAGGCAGATTCCTGTAATTATGCCACACAAAACCCTCCCATTGCAGGCAATGGAGATTTTACACACAGAGCAAGTGAAAGGCTGTATTTTCAGGGACTGTTTCTTTAGTGAGTAACAAGAGTGGTGAAATAATAGGGTCTTTTATTTACAGAGTTCTTTAGTTCAAAGAGCTCAAAGGAAGTGGTAGTCATGATCTCATTAACGAGCAAAGCAGCTCTGTGAGAAAACATAGGGCCAATAACCATATTCTGCATATAGGGAAACTTGGACTTAGAAAGTTGTGTGTGAGACCCAATTATCTTTATGTCTGTATGTGATGGGCATAGTAATGGAAATACAATGCTGTGAGACCTCCACTGCACAAAGCCATAGCTTGGCTGCCTCCCAGGCAGCCTCCTGCAGGATGCTTGATTATACACGGTGGTTGTAGCTTGTCTTAGTTTTCTTCCTAGTCCATATAATAATCCCCACAAACCCATGGAAGTTCCTATATGTAAGACACAATCAGAGTCATAATAAATTTGCTAAAGGTGGTTTCCATACAGGCTTAAATATGATCTTTCCATCAAGGTAATTTTGTTTTATATATGTTGCCTTAGATGCATTGATGCCAAGATTTTGTTTGGGTCAACAAAACACTGGTAGAATTTTGCTGTGGTTATAGTAAATCTCAGGTTAGGGTAAAATCAAAGCTCTATGAGAAAGAATTAGAGGGACCTTTAGGAAAAGTTGTAGCATATGCTTTACTGAAAACCCAGATTCATTCACTTTCTGTGTATTTATGAAAATAATTGTAAAATTCCAAGTTAGTGATACTCACAAAGCACTAAAGATACAGATCAAAGGCAGTTACATTTCATTAGTCTTAGAGAAAAATTAAAAACTGCCTTCAGAGTAGATTAGCCCATGCTAAAATTTCCTATATTTTTATGTACATTCTCCTGAATCAGTTGTTACAAAGTAACAGTAATCAGTGATTTACCGAGTTTTCAATATCTCTTGCTGTGCTTGTTGGATAATCCTGAACTCCAAAACTATTAAACATTCCAAATGGCTAATTCTTTTTTTCTCTACTTTGTTTATTTATGTTTTATAGTCATTTTACAATGTTGTGTCGATTTCTGGTGTACAATATAATGCTTCAGTTATATATGTACATATATATATTCCTTTTCACATTCTTTTTCATTATAGATTACTGTAAGATATTGAATCTTACAGTTCCCTGTGCTATACAGAAGAAACTTGTTGTTTATCTATTTTATATATAGTAGTTAGTATTTGCAAATCTCGATCTCAGTTTATCTCTTCTCACCCCCTTTCCTCGCTGGTAACCTTAAGTTTGTTTTCTATGTCTGTGAGTCTGTTTCTATTTTGTTAATAAGCTCATGAGTGTCTTTTTTTTGGGGGGGGATTCCACATATGAGTAATATCATATGGTATGCTTCTTTCTCTTTCTGGCTTACTTCACTTAGAGTGAAGATCTCCAGGTCTATCCATGTTTCTGCAAATGGCTTTATTTTATTCTTTTTTATGGCTGAGTAGTATTCCATTGTATAAATATACCACAACTTCTTTATCTATTCATCTGTCTGTGAACATTTAGGTTGTTTCTATGTCTTGGCTATTGTAAATAGTGCTGCTGTGAACATTGGGGTGCATATATCTTTTTGAATTAAGGTTCCCTCTGGATATATGCCCAGGAGTAGGATTGCTAGATCATGTGGTAAGTCTATTGTTAGTCTTTTGAGGAGTCTCCATACTGTTTTCCATAATGGCTGCACCAAACTACATTCCCACCAGCAATGTAGGAGGATTCCTTTTTCTCTACACCCCCTCCAGCGTGTATCATTTGTGGACTTTTGAATGATGGCTATTCTGACTGGTGTGAGGTGATACCTCATTGTAGTTTTGATTTGCATTTCTATGATATTTAGAGATATTGAGCATTTTTTCATGTGCCTCTTTAGCCATTTGTATGTCTTCATTGGAGAATTACTTGTTTACATTTTATGCCCATTTTTGGATTGGGTTCTTTGTTTTGTTTTGTTTTGTTATGAAGTTGTATGAGCTGTTTATATATTCTAGAAATTAAGCCCTTGTCAGTTGCATCATTTGCAACTATTTTCACCCATTTCCTAGGCTGTCTTTTTTATTGTTTCTTTATGATTCCCTTTGCTGTGCAAAAGCTTATAAGTTTAATTAGGTCCCATTTGTATATTTTTTGCTTTTATTTCTTTTGCCTGGGTATGCTGCCTGAGGAGAACATTGCTAAGATTTGTCAGAAAATGTTTTGCCTATTTTTTTCTTCTAGGAAATTTATAATGTCTTTTCTTATGTTTAAGTTTTTAAGCCACTTGCTGAAGAGACTGTCTTTTCTCCATTGTATATTCTTGTCAACTCTGTCGAAGATTAATTGATTATAAGTCTATGGATTTATTTCTGGACTTTCTATTCTGTTCCATTGATCCAGATGACTGTTTTTGTGCCAATACTACACTATTTTGATTACTATAGCTCTGTAGTATTGCCTGAAGTCAAGGAGGGTTATTACTCCAGCTTCATTCTTTTTCTTCAGTATTGCTTTGGCAATTCTGAGCCTCTTGTGATTCCACATAAATTGTAGAATTATTTGTTCTAGTTCTGTGAAAATTGTCATGGATAATTTCATAGAGATCACATTACACGTATAGATTTCTCCGGGTAGTATGGTCATCTCAACAACATTAATTCTTTTTATCCAAGAGCATGGGATGTCTTTCCACCAAATGTCTAATTCTTATGTCTAAGAGTCAAATTTATAGAATTGAAAACATCTATATTTTAATAAGAACTATTTTTTATTACTTGAAGAACTTGAGAATAATTTCCATGTTCATGGTTTCATAGTCAGTATTCAAAATTTATGATTCAAGTATATTTTGCAAAGATGAGAGCATGTGAACTTAGAATAAATGCTTACGTGTCATCAACCATGATGCTGAGATGCTATAATTGAGTTTGAACACGAATATTAGGGTTCTTTCTCCCTGGAAATTTTTCAGCTTTTTCTGAGTTTTCCTAAGCTATAAAATGGAGATATTTAATACCGTTGTTTCATCAATAAGTCAAAGTTATTAGAGTGTTTGGTAAGTACTAGTATTCTATGCTTCAAAAATTTCTTTTTTTAACATTTTTTATTGATTTATAATCATTTTACAATGTTGTGTCAAATTCCAGTGTTCAGCACAATTTTTCAGTCATTCATGGACATATACACACTCATTGTCACATTTTTTTCTCTGTGAGTTATCATAACATTTTGTGTATATTTCCCTGTGCTATACAGTGTAATCTTGTTTATCTATTCTACAATAAAAATTTCTATTTTTTATGGAGAAAGCAAAGTAATGATTGGTTGACAAAATAAAAGTGAGAAGAAAAATATTTATGTAACTTTCCTCAGTGATGTGAATAAAATTCAGTTAATCAGTTGGGTGATTCTCAACTAAAATAACCAAAGTGGTGAATTTGTCTAGCCCTTTTCTCTTCTACGAAAAGCTATTAAATGGACACTGGAGAACCAGCACAGAAGTTAAATGATTCCTTCTTGATCACATGCTACCATACAATAGACTGAAGAGTCAGATTCCATCCTCTGTACTATCCAGACTCTATACTTAACATGCCATTTATGGGTTCAGAAAATTATTTACATCTATTGGAAATAAAATCTCAAGCATTGTCCAAAGGCTGGAATTACTTTCTGGAATTCTCTTTCTTCCCTTTGGGAGGTGCCAGAATTGTTCTTTCCTTTGCTTTTCACATAAAAGTGAAAATAATTTAAGATCTTTATCTGCACCATGTGATCTGTTTACAGATTACTCTCTGTGGTTAATGTCTGTAGTTACTCTTTTCCCAGATAATGAAAATCTTAATGAAATTGTTATTGAGAAGCTCCATTAGAGTTACTCCAGTATGTATGGCAGCCATGATTCTCCTCTCATTCTATTAAGCCAGAGAATGCAAATCTTAGGAAAAACTGGGTGATTTCAGTGTATCCTTTACATTTAAATTCACTTTTTCTCAAAGGATGTTGTTAATATTAAATAAAATTATATATATAAGGTGTCTAACACACAGCAGGTGCCAATAAGGTCCCATGTCTCTTTTCTTATTTATGGGAAATCCTGGCACAGTAAATAACAGCCTAACTAGGTTCATCTTGGATATAAAAACAAATAGATTATTGTAGTTTATTACAAGTGATGATCCCTATAAAACAGCAAGTTTTAACACTAAAATGTATTTGCATACATGACTTTAATGGAATATAAGTTAGTTATGCATATTTTAAAAATAAGAATGAAGATATATTCCATAATTTCATGTAAAAGAAACATCGATATTTGTATGGTATGATTTCAAGTGAAATGTACTTTAAAAGCTGTGCTACCCAACATTATTATCTTTTGGACCAAATTAAATTTAAGAGGCTCAATAACAAATGATGCACATATCTTTTTTATGAATGTTTCTACAGGCTGTGGCCTTGGATTTGAATAACCACACCAAATCCCTTCTAGTAATAATTTATATATATAGAATAAAATAGATATATATAATAATTAATATAAATAATAATATAATAACAATTATATATATATATATATATATAAACTTTGTGTGAGTACATCACACATTGGTTACCTACTGCTGTGTAAGCAGTTGCCACAAAACGTAACCATCTAGAGTAATGTGCATACACGTATTTGTTATCTCGTATTTTCTTTCTGTAGGTTAGAAATCTAGACAGTGCTTAAGGTCCTTTGCTTTATAGCCACTCACAAGGCAGCAGTAAAGTTGTGGGCCCAGGGTTTGTGGACTCATCCGAAATGTCAGCTGGAGGGGATTGTGCTTCCAAGTTCACTCAGTAGTTTTTGGCAGCATTCTTTTCCTCAGAGTTCCTTGTCCCATGGACCTCTCCAAAGTGAAGATTTAACTGCTTCATCAAAGCCAGTAAATGAGTCTTCCAGCAAGATGGAAGTCATAATCTTTTGTAACTTAATCACAGAAGAAGCATCCCATACTTTCACTACATTCTGTTGGGTAGTTGTCACTGTGTCCAGCCCACACACAAAGGCAAGAAATTTCACAAGGGCATAAATACCAGGAGGTAGGGATCATTGAGAAATCTCTTCAATTACTGTTTAAGGAACTTTAAAGTGATACTTTAAATATGTTTTAATATCCAAAAACTTAAATGAAAACTTAGGAATTTGTGTTAAGTCTAAGAAATAATGTACAAAATTGAAGCATATTCTAGAAAAAAAATACGTCACTGAGATAAATGAGTAGCTCAGATATTTATAACTTAATTCAGGCTCATATGATATAAGAATGATCTAGGTCTGGTAAATAGTATAAGATTTACTTGAAATGCTTTAGAATCTTGCAGTTTACACAATGAAGAACTATTTTTTAATTTCTAGGGAGTATATATGTTTTTAAAAATTGATTTTGGTTCTGTTTCTTTCTGAATTCTGTGCATAAACCCATGCATTTGTCCGTATCTGAGTGTGCATACTCTGATACCTTCTTCAGTTCATATTTTGGCTCAACTGTGTACTGATTATATGTCTTAGACGAGTGATTTAATTTTTTTGCCTCAGTTTCCTCATCCTTAAATTATAAGGATGTTTAAAACTTAATGTGCAAAATACATGTTCAGTTAATTAATAAATTAATTTAAGATATAATTTATATAATGATACTTTTTTTCTCACACCTCATGTAATTCTCATAGTTGATGAACTGATTCATTTGTATATTTATCCAATTAATAGCAAAGATTTCTTCCTTGTCAACATAGTGCATTAGTTGTTTATATGCTGTTATGTACTGAGGATATTGAATATGACATAACATTAACATTTTTAATATTATGGTGATTGGCATTTTACAGGCAGAAACAGGATGTTATAGGAACACAGAGAACGGCACCTGAATTAGAAAGGCAAGGGGCTTAGCAAAGGTATACCGAACTCTTGAATCATCTCTAAAATGTTGAGGAGTCCAGTGAATGAGGGGAAAATGGTATCTCTGGTAGAGAAATGGTACATGAAAAGGTTTCAATGTATGGGAGTCATTCAGGAATGGATAATGTCTGATCCATTCAGGAAAAATAAATTGCTTCTTTTTTCTTTTTTTTTTTCAGAGGAAGGAAGGATTTATTACTTGCAGCAAGTAGGGAGAACAACGGGGATCTTTTCCAAAGCAGTGTCTCCGAAAATTACTTCTTATAACTGATGAATGAATACTTGTGGAGACCCTGTAGCAGGTAAGTCTGGAAGGGTAGGAGGGATGGGACTCATGAAAGGCTTTATATGCTTCTCAAAGGGTTTAATATTTTAGTAAAAAAAAAAAAAGACAGGAAAATTTCGAATTTTCTTTAAGAAGCAAGGGAATACATTACTGTTTGCTTAATTTAAGATATTCCTCAAAATACTATACAGTGTGTGTCTAAGATAATTTTTTCCAATGTTCCAAGATATTAAATTTCTCTATATTGGACCTGGCCCTAGTTAGCCTGACTCTATATATCTCAATTAGAAGTTCTAGTCAAAGGAAGAGATGAGTTTACATAATTGGATATGGAGAATTATAAATATTGGGTACTCTCAACATTCTGCAATTTTTGAATATATGTTCAGTTTCTAATATTTAATTTATGGAGAAATGAAGAGTGATAAATTTAAAGAAGATATATGTGTTTAAAAGTTATTTTAAAGTATTAAGTGTCTTTATTGGAGAAAGTATGGCAAATGCCCATTTAAGATAGAGAATCCATTGTCAATTCCTGATATAAATAGCCAGCATTTTAAAATTATTAAGTGACCATATTAATGATTCATCATTTCCATAGAAGTCTGTAGATGTTTGGCTGTCATCAATACTGAAGTAATCACTAATTATCCATGAACAGTAGAGTTAAGACAATTAATGAAATGGGTTGTTGTCTTCATAAAATCGCCAACTGATGAGATGATTTCAGAGAGTTTCTGAGGAGAGTAAGAAAAGGGATGAAATTCAAATGTGAGCAGTTGACATTAATTCTTATGTTCTCTGAGTTGTATAGTTACATAAAAGGTAAAGGAACAGATGCAGAAGAAAGACTTTGGTTTGTATCCCACACATCCTCTTTTTTACATCTACGACTAATGGGCTCTATATCACGAACCACAAGCCTCTATTCAACTTGAATTCATTTACTGAAAAGTTAGGATAATGTTCCTATAACCTAACCTCAGCAGATTAATAGGAGAAGCAAAATAAAAGTGATTATACAGCAAATGCAAATGTTCCTGTCAAATATTAACCTAAATTTTGGTATATGTCATAAGAAAAATTCATTTCAAAGGAAAATTTCGCTTACATTCAACTTCCCTGAAGTAATAATGAGCTTTGAATTCAATGTTAGGTTCTAATTTCCTTAAATAGAAAGGTTTTATGTAAAATCAATGTAAGCTTTATAATAGGATGCTTTTATTATGTAGTCTGAGGCCAGCCAGGAGACAGAAGCTAATTTGCTAGTATATTTTACTGAATTTGCTAAGAATAATAAGTGCCCACCATGAGATTTTAAAAACCCACTTGGAGCCTCTTTGTCAAAGGCCAGAGGAGTAGAAATCAAGTATTCCCAGGCATAACTACCTCCTAAATAAACCTTGCAGTAATTAGGAACCCCTAATAAGAGGTTTTCATTGTGCAGTAAGATGGATAGAGGCAGGAAGTGTTTATAACCTTGTCTTGAATTTAACCAATACTTTGGGCAAGAAGAATCAAATGCTCATCAGAATGTATTTTCTCATTTACGTTAAATCCTTCGAGTCACATATTTAAAATGTAACACAATACATTTATATACTAACATCTAACAAAAATAATATAATTTATGATATGGTCAGTAAAACATTTGTGATAGATAAATAGATTTGTCCAACAGAAAGCAGCATTCTTTGACTGCTCCTAATTAGAGCAAAGGAAAAGATATTATACTTCTAAAATTTATTTGAAAGCCCTTTTTTGTTAGGTTTTGCATTTTCTCAAACTCAATACCTATATTAATCTTGTTGACATTATGTTGTTGCTTTTCATTCAAATTAAAATTTAAATAAGGTGATACTTTTAAAAAATATTTGACTTAGTATCATGAATACTTATATGGCAGACACTTATTTGGACCTCCAAGGGCCCCTTCCAGAAAGCATTCACTTCCCAGCTGCAGAAGAGTGATTAGCAGACAGACTCCAATTGTCTGCACCCTCAGGATCTGCCTTGGGGTCCTATGAGAGGTGCTTTTTTTTTTCTAGCAGGGCTCCTAGTCAATGACTGAGGTGCTGGTGGTACAAGAACCTAAGTATTTTTGTCCAACATGCCACTTCTCTGAGGAGTGATCTTTGCTTCAGAACTCCCCTTTGGGCTGGCATGTTTACATTCTTTTCCCAAGGATGGATTAAAAAAAGGAGGGCATTTAAGAGGCAAATAAAACTAAATATGTGAATCAGAGAGTCTCTTTAGTAATTTACAAGAAACCTCATGTTAGGCAGTAGGTAAAGATAAAATGCTAAACATCAACTCTAGGATTTAAATTCAGAATGCTGAACTTAAAGATAATTGAATTCTCAACCCAAGCAAACCAACTGTGCCAAGATCAGGTCTCTTACTCAGAAAACTTGAGCTGCTGATAGGGATAACTCAAAAGATTTTGGTTCCCCATTCTTTTCATACTTCTCTGTGTGGAAAGATTAAATAAAGTTTTCCTCAGCAAGGTAACAGGTGCTCCTTTCATGAAATATTCCCACCTCCTCTTAGGGACATTGGACTTACAAGCAGAGTTAATTTACGTTCTGAAGGACTCTGGATCCCCCAAACATCAGATCACATTGACCTACTGTGTTGAGGCATCATGCTGACTGTACAGGAAAAACAAAGGATTGCTACAGTACTGGGAGACCTGTGAGACCCACCTGATTCAAAGGGTGGAATTAAGCTCTACAGAAATTCAGAGACATAAACAATATAAAAACTGAAAATTAAAAAAAAATTTAGTAAAAATTTAAAAATTCAGGGACATGCCATTTCAATGAAGTATTTAGAGATCTGTTGGTCAGAGGCATGATGGATAATTCTTTCAAATAAACAGAAAAATTGTACCACCTTGTATTCTACTGCAAAGAAGTAGGCACAACATTTAATAGATCCTTACACATTATGAAAGTTAACATTTCACTCATGGGAATGCTGCTCTGGTCCATATACAAGGTAACAAGGAAGGCTCTGGGTGTATGCAGGTTGTGATACAAGCAGTCTTTCCCCATGGGCTAGATGCTCCAGCAACATGTAGTATTGTTCTGCATGAATCATTATTTAAGAAAAAAATGCTGTGTGGTGTTTATGGCAAACCCTGGAAAAGACTGAAAACACAGGTCACTAGAACAAGGCTCTGCAATCTATAGCAAAGAATTATTTGTCTATTGAAAACAGATACTGGCACGTGGCTGAGGATAGAGACAGAATACTTGACCATAGAACACCAAGTAGCCTTGGCTCTGAAGCTGACCACTGTGGTCTCAGTTCTTTTGAACCCATCAAGTCATATATCTGGGCTGATCCTGTAGAGTTTTAGCATATAGACCTTAGAAGTCATGAATGTGTATGGACAAGAAAACAAGACAAAAAAGAAAGAAGAGAAATAGTCTAAAAGTGATGTCCTGATCAACAACACTATTTAAGTAGTAAGTAAAGAAGAAAATTCTTGTAAATATTTTTCAGCTTTTGGCTTGGGGGCATCTGAAACCTTTTCTATCACTGAGGAATTTTTCAACATAATGAGTCTTGCAGGTAGTCAAACCCCATATCTCACTGTAGAAGTCAGAAAAGCTAGATACAGATTTTTTTTTTCCCATGATCCTTAAAGCAGGGGAGCTTGTACATGATCTAGATTCAACTGGTCAGATTCCTCCCCATTCTATCTTCAAACTGTGAATCAGGAGCTAGTTTTAAGAGAAAAGAGACAGAGAAAACATCCCAGTGGTGCTGACAGAAGTGGTAGCATCCAGATATCAGGTTCTGCAGTGGCAGCGGCAACTGCCGAAGTCTTCACTCTCCTGCAGCAGCAGCGAATGCAGCCCCAGCTGCAGCAGGACAGCTCTTTTCCACGTGGGTTCTGGAATCTGATTTCCATCAGTCCAGCAGCTGCCTCATGTCTCTTGTTTCTGACCGTTCTCAAATTTAGTTTAGCACCTTTTTAGTGACACCCTTAGCCACCAAACACTCAATAAAAGTGTGTTCTATGTAAATGGGAATGAGTTGTTTTGTTATTTGCTTCAAATAACAAACTGATATGGAGTGACAGTGCATGAACAGACTCAGATAAATGAGGAAAAGTAGAATAGGTGGCCTGAAGAAAAATTAAAAATGTATGTGGAACCCTGTATTCCTCTCTTGCTTTCAACCTGTGCATCCAAACTTCTAGCTAGACCCTGCTGTCTTATCTTCTAAACATATTCTCCAAATATACTTTATGTATTTTCCATCTCCATCGATATGGCTCAGTACAAGCCACATCTCTTATTTATTTTTATGAAATGTTTGTGTAAATGTCCTGTCTAGTTCCCAGATTAATTAAAAGCTTTTCATAAGAGAGTGGCTGAAAAATTTGGAAATCCAAGAGAGAGATTATAAAGTTTTTTCGAAAGCTTTATTTTCTACTTAAGAAAGCATAAAGTATTTAATCAGATATTAACAGCAGTCGATTTCCCAGCCCTCTTTTTTGAGGCCTTGAAGTTACAGGAGAATTGCAAAAGCCTCTTCATCCCCCGCTCTGTTTTGTCTATGAAAAGCAGAGATAAATTTCAACTGTTTTCAAATTACCTGGAAAGAATTGGGTTACTATTTTTTTCTCTCTTGTGGTGACCAGCCTCTTTCAGTTCAGTGATTGACAGAGATATCATATTATGCTTTTCCTTTTTCCTACTGAGCATGTAAAGACTGGCTTCCTATATTTCTTAGAAAAGAGATTACAGTGTGGCAAGTCTGGAAAATTCTCATAACACAGTTGATTTTATAAAGACTACAGAATGCTTCCTTTCCCAATTATTACTTCTGTAAGCACATAAAATAAACATCTTAAACTCTTTTCCCACTGCTCTGAGAAAATTTGGAAAGTTCATAGTTTGGAAGAAGCTGTAATTGAATCTATCTGTGCCTGTGAATTTCAGTTTCTTTGCTTCTGTTTTTTTATTTTTTACTTTTTGTGAAAGGTTTTTAACAGCAGATTTTATTTCTTTAATAGATAATCAGACTACCCTAAATGTCCATTTCTTCTGCTGTCATCTTTATTAAGATACATTTTTCCAAGAATTTGTCCATTTTTCCACATTGTCAAATTTTTGCCATGCATTTATATCCTCTTAAATATTTTTTTGATGTCTGCAGATTTGCAGTGATATTATAGTAAGATCATCACCAATATTAAGTAATTTATCTTTTCTCTTATTGTATCAATCTTGGTAGGCATTTATCAGTTTTAGTAATGTTATTTCAAACAAATTTTGGCATCTTTCTTCTGATATATGTCTTATTATTTTATGAATCTCTGCTTTTATATTTATTTTTAGATTTTCTACTTTTTTATAAAGACAAAATGCTTTTTTAGCATAATGAATATGATAATACCCAAACATTAATTTTTAATGCAGGTTTACAAGAAAATGAAAGGAGCAGAAGACTGAGTGTGTCTGTTCTCATTAAGAACACTTCTCTGAATTAGTTCATAAATTTCTGCTTGTATTTCAGGGACCCAAATTTTAATTAAATGAACTTTCCCATGCAAGACAAGTTACAAAATACAGTTTTTCTTCTTTTGGCAATAGGTGTAACTAAGGATAAGTGAAAAGATGGTGAGAACACATATTGGGATAAGCAGCAAGTAATCTCCACTGGACACTGAAATAACAGTAAAGAAAAATAATTAAAAAGGATTATCTCTGGGCTAGAGAGTGAATGTGTTGGAGGTAGTAGAAAACATTTACTTTTAATTACAACTTAGAGAAAATACTATAAGAAAACATTCAATAGCTATTAAAATTATGTAGAATAAGGACATGTAATAACATAGAATGAGACTTATAATACATATATTAATAGACTATATTTAACAAAATAATCAGCATGATACTGTTATTTTTGTTACATATATGTGTGCGAATATATATATATATATGTATGCATACAAATAAATAAACATACACTATTTTAGAAGGAAATATATCCTTTGTTTATTTAGTATTTTTATCCATTTGTCCTAAAACGTTGCACTATTTACATATGAATTAAAAATTGTGTGTGTACATATATATATAGTACAGAAGTATATGTAACATAAGGCAGTCACTGAAAATCAAATGTAAATCTGTATGATTCAAATTCAGGTGAAAGGATTCTAGGCTACTATCATTAAAGGAATTTTTCTCTTTTCAAAGGAATTCTCTTTTCTGCATAGAAGAACGTTACATACAATATTTCATGCAGAATATTACATCTGTGCATTGAAGGGATATTACAACTTCAAGAAATATTTTGAAGCAACAGTAGTAGTAAATCACAAAGTTTATTATTCAGAAGATCTTGTAAGTAGAAACAATTTTAGTCTCTTTTTGTTATTGCATCATTAGCTCCACCATATCCAAATGGTAATACATGCAAATATAAGAAAAATGATTAATTACCAGTGTTAGCTCTATATGAAACACTGGTTGAACTAGATAGACTAGTGAGGAATATAAAATGACCTAGTGAGAAGCCATCTGTATTTCTGTCCAACTCTTTAAAAGCATTTCTCCTGCTGTCATTATCACAGTGTTCAATAACAATGTAACAGAAGCTTTATCACCAGGAAATCATGGATGTATTTAATGCCTTCTTAATATGCTTCTGTTGCCTCTTGAAACATTTCTGGGATAATTGTCTTTACTAGGCATATTTCCATATCTTCTTGGAATCTACAACATGGATTTTTACAAATCTCTGTAAAGACATCAATATATCAGTCTAACACCAAGTCATATATACCAAAAGGCAAGAAATGGAAATTACTGAAATGAATGTTGCTCTCAGTATCAAACCAATGATTCATCTGATTGTGTTTATATAGTTTGTTACTTGACTGATAGGTGCTTTGTATAAAATTGATTAATCAATTTGCTATTTATGGTCAATCCCTATTTCACAAGATTTTTTTTAACATTTTTTATTGATTTATAATCATTTTACAATGTTGTGTCAAATTCCAGTGTCCAGCACAATTTTTCAGTCATTCATGGACATATACACACTCATTGTCACATTTTTTTCTCTGTGAGTTATCATAACATTTTGTGTATATTTCCCTGTGCTATACAGTATAATCTTGTTTATCTATTCTACAATTTTGAAATCCCAGTCTATCCCTTCCCACCCTCCACCCCCCTGGTAACCACAAGATTTTTTATGTATTTAAAGTTTAATATAACAAATCTTGTCAGGTATCTGCCTCTAGCTTTAGTAATAATTAGTATTTTGCCAATATATCTCCCTTATATAATTAATTGTGTAGTTTAGATCATTACATACTCATTTGTGATGTTATCCATTACTACAAAATGTGTGTCAAAATATCTTATGAAAGTGAAATTCTGTCAAGTTCAGTTCTCTATATTGTGGGTACTTTAGGAATAGTAGAGAATTGTAGAATTGCTCAAAACTCCTGGTGATGTTTTTCTTCTGTTACTATATAGAGATCATATTTTTTAAAATCACAAATAATCAACTATGTTATGGACAAAGAAATAGATAGATGATATTAATATTGCTATTCCTCAGCAATCCAGCATCTTCCCAATAGACTTTTGTTATTTTAGTGGAGTAGCTTTTCTCATTTTTACTTTAAAAGTTTCTAAGAGCTTACATTTTATTTGTGTCATTGTAAGCAGTTTATACTTATTCATTCTAATTTATCTCATCTACAAATCTATGTCTTTAATTTAGTGAAATTAGTTCCATTTTTATTTTATAGTCAAATGGTCTGCCCCTGATTCACATTGTTGGTATTATCGACAGTGTGTTAAGATTTGTTTTTAGCACATTTTTGTACTTTCCCTTTATTCAATTCAATCTGATTTTTCAATTTTCTTTTCTTTTCTTTCCTTCTTTTTTAGGAAGGGATAGGGAGGCAGGGGTAATCAAAGGTTTTAATTTTTATTCTTTCCTATTTACTGGTTTGCTAGTTATATATTTATGTATATTTTACATGATACACATATTTAACAGTTTTCAAGATAAAACAGAAATAATCAAACACTTTAATATTAGATGAAATTAAAATAATAAATGAATTAACCGAAGGATGAAATAATGGATATGGGACAGAATCATCTCATGGGTGCTCAGTATAGAAATGCTGTTTTTTGGAAGAAGATGTATATTCATTCCATCTTGTGTTTTCTTTAATCTGTGTAATATTCGAAATGTTTTGTCTTTCATCTCTTTGGTGTTGATTTCCTCAGAAAAATTGAAGAACAAGAAACAAAACTTGTATTAGCTTCATTAGTAAGCATGCCATTTAATTGACATTGAATTGACATTTGGGATAAAATAAAACAAATAGATATTTTTTTGATGTACTGATGCCAAAACAGATCTTCTCCTATGTGGTAAGAATAATAGGCAAAGTTGAAATGTAACAAAAGGGGACCACACATAAACCTAAGATAGGGCTCAGCTTCAAATTTTAGAACATAATATCATCAAGTTATTTTATGTATATATTTATAAATATTGGGGCTATTTACCTATTTATAATTTGCTTTCCAATAGTATATTTGAAATACATTATAAAGCTTAAAAAAGTAAGCTATTTATAAAAAAAATTCCCTTAAGAACAGGGTGGTTTTGAATTAAACTAAAGAGGTGGCCTCCCTAGTGGATATATATATGTGGCAGTCACTAAGACTGGATTTCTTAGGGTCCAAGAGGAAATTTCTGTATGATTTTGTCATGTAACCAGATGACATAATGTACAGACATTGAGACCCATCAATCATTTCAGGTACAAAACAGAATGAAGGAACACATATTCCATAATGTAACAAGTTTTCCCAATTAACTGAAGGATGACCTTATTACATCCTTATTTATCCCCCCCAAAAAATGATATTACAGATTACTTTCAGACAATTATTTTTAATTTAAAGTTTTGACCCACAAATATTTTTATGACTACTTATGTGGGGTAAAAGTGATGTATCCGGAATGCAAAAGTTTACCTAAAAATTGAGTTTTCCCACTAACATGTAGGGGAAATAATATTTACAACTTCCATTTATTAATTATCTAATTTGTGCCAAGTACTGTGCTAAGCATATTACATGCAGAACACACATCTAGTGTAAATAGGAGATAGAAGAAATTGGATCCTAAACCAAATGTCTCTCGATGCCAAAGGAAGTACATGCCAGAATACAAAAGCAAGAGTATAGGCAAGTTTAAATTGCACTTTACATTTTAAATATTGTTTTTCTGACCATTTATAAGTTCATATTATTGTTTTTATTTTCCTTTTCATTTTTTTTTAACTCACTGATTACCTGGTCCTAATTATCAGACAGACTTCCGTGTCTATATTCACCCAGACCAACTTGACTCACTCCTGCTCTGTTACACTTAAATTCGTCTTAATTATGATCTTGTTCCATGCTACCTTTACTTCTCTTTGGCTACTTGACTATGACTTTAGATTCATCTTATACATATGTTGCTCAATTCTAGTCTACCACAACTGGAATTTTTAACTATTGTTCAAGGTCATTACCCTTTGGAGGATGATTTTCTTTCTCAACTTTCAAATTTCAGATTTGTGGCCTGAAATATAATATAAATGAATCTTGTTCTTACATTCAATAACCTGTATATATTGTTCCTAATTTATACTTTCATGTTTATCATCTAGCTTTCCATATGACCACTTTGATCCATGGTTAATACAACATCTCGGTCTTTGCTCTTTTTTGTTTAAGCTTTTCATTTTATCATGTTGGGATTAAAGGGTTCATATTGAGGGGTGGTTGTGACACTTGCAAAGAATTTGAAGGTTTCCTATAAGCCAGGGTAGAATTTCAAGTGTGCAGAAGACAAAGTTTATTCCTGAGATAATGGAACTGCTACTAAGGCTTTTTAATTAAGGGAAGTAATACAAAATCATTTTGTGAAAACTGTCCTATTTTTTTTTTATTCATAATGCATTGACCAGGAAGAAAGAATAGGATAGGAGCATAAAGTTGGGATCTACTTCAATAAACTGAATGTATAAAGAGGCAGAATCCTGAGCTAAATTTGTAGTACTATGAATTAAAAGGCAGATATAATTGTGGGTGGCACTAAAAAGAGAACACTCTGGTTTATAATATCTTATTTGTTATGGGTGACAAAGAAAAGGTATTGACTAAGGACTATATAAAGTTTTCTTGTCTGAGTGACTGTGTTGAATGTGTTGAATTTGGAATATTAGAAGAATAGGCGTGTGTGGGAAAGTGGATTATGAGTTGCATTTTAGGTATGTTGTACTTAAACGGACTAAAAATTTTTGTTCGGAAATGCCTTGAAGCTAGTTGAAAATGAAGTGAAAATTTAAATGAGAAGTCAAATAAATATTGTAAGATTGTTACAATCTTTTGGATGGTAAGTGTTGTCAGAAATTTAAACCTGGAAAATGCTCACATCCAGAGAGTGAGAAGCAAGAAAGCGCAGAATGAAGGTGGTGCCTACCCAAAAGAGCTGTTTTGAGCTGTCTGTTAGTTCTATGTAGATACTTTGGTCACATTAGTTAGAATCTTAAATAATGTATATGGGCACGGGGTAGCACATTGTCATAGGTGTTTAAGACACTTAAAAAAAAGTAAAGGTGCCAAAAAAGAGTTAGAAACAAGATTGTGTGAATGCAGGGGAAGAGAATTTCCCTGAGTGGAAGCCAACATTGCAAATTCTGACAGGGAGGAAGGTAAGAAAATTAAGAGAGAAAATATTGAGTATGGTAATTATTATATCATTAGTGACCTTTGAGAGTAGAGTATAAACATATTCAACTTTAGCAAAGTATGAGGGAAATAGTATCTTTAGAATTTACATCTCTAGCTCCAAAAGATTCTTTTCTCTTTCTATGGTCACTTTTAATATTTTGATATAACATCAAAGTGTCATTAATCTTTTTAGCCCTGCTGGAATAATACAGATACTGTGACAGAGTCCAGATACATGTTTTACATTTGTTGGATTAAAGGCCAGAACTTTTAATTTGGTGAACTGTTCCTTGGATATCAAATTAAATGTTCTGTAATTGCCACTGTGGCAAGTACTTTTTCTTTATGATGTGATCAGCTCATGCATGTAGTTAAATGGCATATAAACAACAATCAATTCAAATTAAATCGTTCCATTTTTAGATGTAAAACCTACCAAGGCATCTCATATCACATAATTGTATAATTCACTTTAATTACATAATGCTCATATGGTGCTAAAAAATTGATAGGCTGACATTAAAGCAAAATGACTTAAACCTATCTTAATTTGAAATGCAATGATCATATTACTAATAATAAGATTAGTGCTAAATTTTGGAATTGAATCCCCTAGGAAATTTATGAGTTTTCCCTTAAACAACGTTAACAACATTCAGAGGAAACCCCAGGAGAAAATAAATTAGCAAAATGTCTATTTATTTGTCACATATTTTTAATATTTTAAAATTCCTTTATTTCCAGCCTGTTGAGATTGTAAATATATTTGGGCATAAATAGCAGCAATCTCTTTTATAATTAGCCTCCTCTTTAATGATTTATTCAGTAATAAAATAAGCCAGATTCTGGAACTTTGTTCAGTTCTTCAGGAGTGAAATCTGGCATTACCGAAGTCTTGAGACTAATTGAAAAAAGACAAAATTCCTGCTATCCTGATACTGCATATATTACAGCTAGAATCAGAAAGGATTTCCTAATTTAGTAATAACCCTAAGACTTCAAGGCAAGAGGACAATTTTTTCTGGCCTATGATATATTTTAAATAGGCTTTTAATGAAGAGTCAGAAAATACTGATTTTCAGTACTGAACATAAGATATTTATTCCAATAAAAATTGCCCACAAGACACATAACTGGAAACAAGACGTCCAACTTCTTTGCAAAGTAAAAGCTGGGCCAAAGCAGGTTTGTTCACTGAGGAAAGTATGTGTGGAGAATTAGGCAGAAAGACAAGATTATCATCTAAGGAATCTTCCAGAAGTTTCCAACAACCCTTAACTGCTACTTCTGTGAAAAGATTTTCATAAGTTTTTGTCAGAGGAAACAAAAATGTATTTTATTTTAACATTAAGTTTAAATACATGTTAAAAAAGCAGTTACCTTACTTGATTTGATTTTCTTTAAAGTATACTTCAAAACATTCATCATGTCTGGACTCACTATATTTTATCAGCAATAAATTTATCTGTGACACTCAAAATTTCTCATTTCCTGCCAATTATCTGAGTTCAGTCTGTGTCTCCAAATCTTACTTTTTAAATCTTTCTACCTTTCATTATGGAAAATTTCACACACATAACAAAGTAGACATACTAAGATAATGAATGCCGATGTATTCATTTTAATTTTGTATACTTTAACATCAAAACCCCCTAATATCTCCAACATCGCCAGATTCTTTTCTAAGTAAATTTTGGATAGCACAATATTTCATCTGCAAATATTTAAGCATTAATTGCTAAAAAAATGACTTTTTAAAATATAGCCACTACATTAATAATAATAGTTAATAAAATGTCCAACTTTTTAAAATATAGCCACTACATTAATAATAATAGTTAATAAAATGTCCAATTAGTTTTCATATTACCAGGATTGTCCTTTTTTTTTTTAACCATTTGTACAAATCAGGGACAAACTAAGTCCTATACATTATAATTTATCATGTTTCTTTTAATAATTTAATTATTTTTTAATCTGTAGATTCTATTTCCATTTCCCCCACCCCCAGAAATTATTTGCCTCTAACTAGCTGTTTGTCCAATGGGATTTCGTCAAACTTAGATTTACTGATTTCATAATTTAACATATTCCTTGGGCTTCTTTATTTTCTGTAAATTGGTTGTTAGACCTAGGAACTCAATCAGATATGAGTTTCATTTTGTGGAAAGTTTATTTTATAGGAGTTGTGTGTTTCTCTCAGTATGTACATTGGGTCTAGTTTTACTTTATTTGAGGATACGTTTGTTTATTTTGTTATGAGATGCATTTTCAAATATATGAACTATAGTCTTCTTCATCATAAAGGTAAAATATGTACGATTAGCTCTCAAACAATTTTGTCAGGAAATTTACCTGTATATTTGCCTTGTAATTTCCAAATACATGAAAAAAAAATGCTTTCAACCTGACTTCCCTCTAGGAACTGCTTTTATGGTTATTTCTCCTTTTCACTCCTGCAATCCTTGCTGAAAGTCTGCAAACCGTAATAAATCTAAGTGCTATGGAAGGAAAGCAGAATGAGTTGAAGGCATCAGGAGTCATGGGTATTCTTAGATTTTGAGTATATCTAAATAAACTAAGTTAATAAACTAAATTATAATTTACAAGTAAATAAATATATCTAAGTAAAATATATTTTTGTTCACAATATTTTATACAATTTTAAGACTCAAGCAACACACAGTGATTTTTTTCTTGGAAAAAGTCATGGGTAAAGAAATTTTGAGGACCATGACTTTATAACCTTTAGTTGGACTGAAATTTAGTACTGAATTCTATGAGAAAATATTTCCTGTGTATTAAAACCTCCCTATGTATAAAGTGACAAATATATTTCTAACTCACAGCATAATTCATTCACTGGTTAAGAGGAAGTTCAGTCAGTAGTTAAATAGCTCTCATTGACTTACCAGCAATTCTGGAGTTATGTTTAGAATTTATGGCACTGTTGGCATTCCTCCTAATATAGCTCAATAACAACACATACCAAAACAAACTTCCATTTTCATTGCACTTATTGACCAAAACATATTTTTGGAAGTTGCCATTCTATTTCATAAGTGTTTATTTTCCACTTACAAATTTTGACTAATGTCATTCATAATTGCTAAGCTGTTTATAATTCTTTAATATTTGTTAATGTGTAGCAGTGACCACTCAGTCTGTCATGGGAAATCTTTACATTTTACAAAAATAAAGTTCAAGATAACGTCAGGTTGTGCTTCTTAAACTTGGAGATGCAGCATTTTTTCAGGGAGTGTTCAAAGCCAAAGGATAAAAATGATGCATCTATCTGGAGTCCTGATTTACTCTATGATTCTGTTTGAAATATTTGAGCTTTCATCCTCTTAAAAATAATCACAAGAACGGACAAGTGAAATACAATATGTCAGATAATCTTATGTTTATGTGGATATAATGTAATTTTTTAAAAAAATGTACTAGACTCAAGTGATTGAAAATTTATATGTGTGTGGGGTGTGTTTATGTGTGTATGGTGTTGTTATTTGAAAATTCAAGATCTAGTTATCTAACTACAGAAATATATTTGAAGTGAGGAGAAATTAATTGGCAAGTCTCAAGGAAAAGTTATTCTGTTTTCACTGGTGTCCTTAACTGTTCACTCTTTGTCAAAACAGTCATCGCATCACGTTATGAACTTTAATATGTCAGATATCAAGTTTAAACAACCCATTGAGTAAATTTGTTTAAACTCTTTTTGAACCATATACTTCGACGAGAGCAAGTAGTCTAGCCATTTTATTGGTCTCAATTATCTCAATATTTAGAATAATACCTGTGAAGACAAGTAAATATCATAGTTTTTAACATCAAATTAACTGATGAGAATACTTTCAACCAGGTGTTGTGATTTTGTTTATTTATTTTTCTTTGAATGCAAACTGTTTTCCAGGTAGTATGTCTTCTATAACCAGATCACAAAAAAAGAAGGAAGAGTGTTAGTTTCTTTGAAATCTAAAAATGATAAAAAAATCTGTAGTTAAATTCATTCCACTAGCAGTTAGCTTTTCTTTTCAGAAAAAATCTTTTTGGAACTACTTCCTTAAGAGTCCAAGCTGTGAATGAAAGGCCCTTTGACCTCACAGCAAGAAAATACACTTTTTGAGATTTCCATCAAGAGGAACATAAAATTGTGCACCATGCCAACTCTTTGGCATCACTCTGTGCATCTTCTGTTTGAAATTCTCTAGATATGGATAAAAAAAATAGTAAGAAAAATATTTATCATTTGTGTCTACTTACTTAGAGAGTCTGTAATATTTCTGAAATATTATGATACCAATATTATGAAGTTTCCCTGTTGTTGAACCTGACAGAGTATTCATTTTTTTCCTCTACTATATTTATTTTTTATTGAATTATAGTCAGTTTACAATGTTGTGTCAATTTCCAGTGTAGAACACAATTTTTCAGTTATACATGGACATACATATATTCATTGCTGCATTCTTTTTTGCTGTGAGCTACCACAAGATCTTGTATATATTTCCCTGTGCTATACAGTATAATCTTGTTTATCTATTCTACATATGCCTGTCAGTATCTACAAATTTCAAACTCCCAGTCTGTCCCTTCCCACCCTTTTTCCCCCTGGAAACCACAAGTTTGTATTCTATGTCTGTAAGTCTGTTTCTGTTTTGTATTTCTGTTCTTTTTTTTTTTTTTTTTTTTTTTTAGATTCCACATATAAGCGATCTCATATGGTATTTTTCTTTCTCTTTCTGGCTTACTTCACTTAGAATGACATTCTCCAGAGACATCCATGTTGCTGCAAATGGTGTTATGTTGTCATTTTTTATGGCTGAATAGTATCCCATTGTATAAATATACCACACTGTCTTTATCCAGTCATCTGTTGGTGGACATTTAAGCTGTTTCCATGTCTTGGCTATTGTAAATAGTGCTGCTGTGAACTTTGCGGTGCAGGTGTCTTTTTGAAGTAGGGTTTCTTCTGGATATATGCCCAAGAGCAGGATTACTGGGTCATATGGTAAATCTATTCCTAGTCTTTTAAGGAATCTCCATATTGTTTTCCACAGTGGCTGCACCAAACTGCATTCCCACCAGCAGTGCAGGAGGATTCCCTTTTCTCCACAGCCTCTCCAGCATTTGTCATTTGTGGACTTTTGAATGATGGCCATTCTGACTGGTGTGAGGTGATACCTCATTGTAGTTTTGATTTGCATTTCTCTGATAATTAGTGATATTGAGTATTCTGTCCTATCCAAAAATGGATTGACCTAAACAAGCAATTCTCCAAGGAAGAAATACAAATGATCAATAGGCACATGAAAAAATGCTCAGTATCACTAATTATCACAGAGCATTCATTTTTAATTGAATCAAGCATCTAAAATTTGTAAACATAACACAGCAGCATTACATTTAAGCCTTAACAAAATGAGACTAATTTTAAATACATTTGGTTAGGTTATGCTATATATTATATTACCAGAGTTAATAGGATGAAAACTTCGCATTATTTTTAAGAGAAAAAGAGGAACTCTTTTAGGGTATTTCTCCAGAGTCCTAAAGAGTGTTGCTCTATCTACTCTCCATTTAGTGATCTCTCATGAAAATGTCTCTGAAACTATATTTAGCATGGTTCATATTTTTATTTAGGAAAAAATGTTTCCTGTGGGGAAAGCTTAACTCTGTGACATTGCATAGTATATTTGAGGTAATTAACTTTTGTGTCAACTTGACTGGGTTACGGGATGCCCAGATAACCAATAAAACATGATTTCTGTGTATGTCAGTGAGGGTGCTTGGAACGGGATTAGCATTTGAATTGGTGGACTGAGTAGAGATCTGCCCTCACCAATGTCAGCTGGTATCATCCAACCTCTTAAGAGTTTGACTGGAACAAAAAAGGGGATGAAGGGTGGATTACCTTTTTTCTTCTACAACTCTAATGTCCATCTTTTCCTGCCTTTGGACATCGGAGTTCCTGGCTCTCAAACTTTAGATTCAGACTGAATCACACTACTGGCTTTTCTAGTTCTCCAGCTTGCGTGAGCCAGTTTTTATAATAAATTTTTGTATTGGTTCTGTATCTCTGTGAAACCCTGGCTGATAAAATTTCTTTTCTCCCACGCTTTCACCATTCATTAGGATCTGTGAGGCTTATTCTGGAAAGTAAGGAATTATGTAATTCTAGAGCTCATGTACTTTTTATTCTTTAGGAATAAAGTTAATCAGGGATGCTGTTTGAATATTCATATTTTGGCTTAGATTTTTTTTCTCAAAGCCGTTGAATTATCTGTATTGTCACTTAAGTTATTAAATATAAATGGCCAATTATGTATTAGTAGCAACTGTTAGTCTTGTAATCATCAAAGGAATTTCTGCTATTATAGGTAAATATCTTTGGAAGTTATCACAGACTTGATAGCATATTAGCTAAGCACGGGGGTAAAAAGGCAACTGAGGGATAATATTCATGCCACCAGCATATGTTAGGGTCAACTTTCTCTCACTGTCTGTTTCTTGTACTGTCTCAGGAGTAGCAAGCCCAGGATTAAAAATTTAAAACTATTTTATGATCTAGATGATTCTGAACTTCTGTCATAAGGATTTAATAGATACAATGGTAGATTTATTATGCTTTACTCTGTGGTAATGATAGTTTAGACTACAAATACTATCTTAAAGCTGAAAAATACTTTTTTAAAAGACTAACTAAAGAATGGAAAATAAGAGGAATTGCTTGTCAATAATGTTTATAATTGAATCCAAATTATTAAAAATTGCTTTAGTAATCAACACTTTATTTCCTAGAATAATAATAAAAAAAGCTTTGATTTTATTATACAGTTTTTAAAGTTTATAATCAGAATAGGTTTAGAGTGGCATAATTTTTTAACATCCAAAGACTCTTAGTTAAACAAACATTGAAAGTAAACTTTAAAGAATATGAATATAAAGAAAACTGCAGACATTCAAGGATATTGCATTTTGATTTTTCTTACCTCCATTGTTAGTGAAAATAAAACTGAACCCTGGTCTGAGAAGCAGGCAAGGAAGATGTTACAAGAGGAATCAAAAGAAAATTACTCCACCTTCCAAACGTAGCCACTCACCAAGAAATATAGTTAGCTTCTCTCCTTGTTTTATGTGGTACCAGAATTTTGCAGAAAGTTCCCTACTTAGATAGAGCTTGTCCTAGTGATTTTCACAAGAAACAGCATTTTAGATAAATGTTTCTCATTGTTCCTCTGAAATTTGGAAGATCACAAAATAATGGTCACTTTTGGAAGAGAGTATTTTTATCTTGGTTTATAGACATTTTCTGATTGTTTTTGTTTTAAATGAATGGAGCCCTGCACCTAAGATTTATAGAGTCTAAAGATAGTGGGCATACTGTCAAATTAATCTGTGTGATTTATTACAAATCTGAGGATGCCCCCTGATCATGCAGGGTCTGCGAGCATGGTCCTAATGGTTAATGTGCCACTACTTGATCCACTGAACTTCCACCCTTAGAGCTTTAAAGTCATTTTGTGGAACTCTTGAGGACACCATTAACTCCAACCAGCACTGCAGTACTTGCTTTTGGCTTTTATCTTCAGCTGCCTTTTTTCAAAATAGCCACACAAATAATGATGTCTCATGAAAACAGCTGATTAATAAATAGGTTATCTGGGCTTTAGTCAAAGAGAATATTTTAAAAGAATATATTAGATCTTAATTATTGTTCAATGGGTATAAAGTTACAATTATACAAGATGAGTAAGTTCCAGAGATCACCTTCACAACATAGTGCACATAGTTAACAATGAGGTATTGTGTACTTAAAAATTTAAGAAGTCAAATTTCATGTTAAATGTTCTTGCCATGCACATAAACACCCCAAATTCCACCACCTGCAGAAAAAAAGAAAGTTCTCAGAGACACAAGGTTTTAAAGTTGATATATTTGTTTATTATGTTGTTTGTGATGATGGTATCATGGGTGTATGCATATATCCATTCTTACCAAATTGTATGCATTGATTTTGTGCAGTATTTTTGTACACCAATTATACCTCAATATAGCTGAGGGAGAGAGAAACTATTTATAGCAAACATGCAACTTTATTGCTTTTTCTGAAAAAAAAAGTAGGAAGAGGATAAGAAGAGGAGGAGGAGAAAGAGGAAAAGGAGGAAAAGAAAATACTTACTATTTAGGGTCAAAGAAACTGAACATTCATAAAACCAAACAAATTATTGGAAGTCAAATCCGAGCCAACTGAAACTGTAAAACCAGTTATTTAGTATCAGATGGATCATAAAAAAATGTATTGGGTTGAATTTTTACAGATGTCAATGACCAAAGACCACCAAGAACATACCTGTAGTTGAACAAGTTGGGCTTATTACTCATTGCAGAGGGAGAGAAGGAACATCATGGGGAATTGTGAGGCATCTCAGTAAGAGGGCATTCAAAATAACTTGTAGGAGTTGGGCTTGTATTACCAAGATTTGGGGGAGGATTTAAGGAAGCAAGGCTTTGCTTTGTATTGGATGTTGCCAGGAGTGGGAGCAATTCTGATTTGGGTATCTTAATAAGTCATATCATTCTTCAGTGGCACAAGAATGACTTTCAAGTGAATGAGTCCTGAAATTTTAGCTCTGCAATTTATGAAATTTTAGCTCTAAAATTAATTATTTCACTCACTATACTTCATTTCCTGGCCTATGAGATGACAACTTTAACATTTATCTTATTGATTTTTTAAAGAAATACATGAAATAATGTATGTACTATGTCTGACACATGGCACTTTTTCATAATAGCTATTATTTTACTAATAAATACTTTAAAATTAGCTTTTATATAAAGGAAGAGTGGTATAGGAAAAAAGATGGAGGGTAAGGTTGTGTTTTCTGTTTCTTGATGTGTAGAGATGACTCTTTTCCATGCACAGTGACCCTGACTTGATTGAAAGGAGGAATATGTTCTCAGAGTTTCACTCAAAGCCACATTAAATAAATGATGGCCCAGCATGTTAGATTTAAGTTGTTTCATGTTTCACCAGAATCAGAAATAGAATCATAGAAAGAGTAACTTGATAGATCTCATAGTGACTTTTAAGCTAAACAAATCATGTACATACATCAGCCTGGAAGAAATAATTCAGTAACAGGGCTTTAAGTGTATAATATTAATGATACATTTTCCACTTTAGTAGTAGAGTGGGAGAAGAACAAATACATAGTTATTTATTTATTGGCTTTAAATTAAAATCTAGAAAAACAGTTGGAAACACAATATAAACAAAACAATTCTCCCTTCCTCTGTTTTTTATTTTTAGTATGCATTCACTTATTCATGCATGCATTCTACAAATATATTTAAATACATATTATGTAAAAGGAAACAATCTAGGAGTTTTATTTGAACAAACAGGTAAGACCCTCTTAGAGCTTACATTTAGCAGCCTCAAACCTTTCTTGGCAACGCTGAGGGAGCGATTTTATGCCATTGTGGCTGATCCTAGTCACAAACTGAAAAAGAATGGAATATAGAAAAAAATCACAAAGATACAGTTTTTATTTTATATGCTCTTTTTTAAAACTATTTATTTTTTTAAATTACCAGCTTAATCACTTTGGGCTTTCTCTTTCTCTGTTATCATAGGTATGTATCATACAGAGTTGTAGATATAGACAATCAACACCAGCTGCATCTATTTAAACTTGTTATCAAAAGTTAACATCATTTTAAACACCTATAAGGGGTACATGAATTTGAAAAGTCTTTAAGGGAGGACAATTTCATAGAACACCATCTTAGATAAGGCCTTTGTCTATTGTGTGTATTACTACAATAGTCTACCAAACAGTATCCCTAGCACTTACTGGGTATATCCCCTTCCAATCAGTTATTTAGTGAAAAAAAATCCAATATTACTGGAGCAGTCATGGTTGTGTCATCTTGCAAGAAATCCTGCATGAGCTTCCTTGAATCTTCTGAATAAATTATCCACTTCTGCCCTTTGCTTATGCCTTGTCATTTTGCTTTCTTGCTCCCTATGTTCCAACCTGATTCATTTACTTGGGAGATCCTAGATCAAGTTTTGTTGGATTACCCTTATCTGAGCCTCAACACTTAATGTTTAGTCTGACTAAATCAATTAGTGCATCACCCCTGTGCCACAGGCAATGTTATGGGCTTTCCTGACCTTCCCATTTTATCCCTCTCTCTAGTAACTACTTAACATAGTTACATGTGTTTTTTGTTCCTATATCTTTTTTCCTTCACCATGTGAGTTACCTGAGGGCTATTTGTTTTTCCAGTGCCTAGATCATTCCTTGGAATATGTAGATGCAAAATATATATTTGTTGAATGAATGAATGAATGAATGAATGAATGAATTTGTTAAAGTACCACTGTACATAGTACCTAACACTCTACAGGTCCATAATCCTTTATATGAAACCCAAAGAACCAGAAGTGTTTCAGAATTCAGAACTGTTTAGACAGGTGTCTGCTCAGAAAAGTAAAATGATACAAATACTACATATTATCTAACAGTCTAGTCGATTTGGGGATAGCAGTAAGTAATGAAATAGGTTAATGTTTTTGGATGAACACATAGGAATAATCCTACTAAATGGAGTAAATAAATACTCATAAATAACCTCATACCAAAGAGGAATAAGTAAATACTAGTAAACAGATATGATGCTGGAAAAACAGATGTGGGGCATGAGAAGGGCTGTGTTCCAGGCTTCGGTTGAGCCCCTGGTATCTGCCCCACTAAGTGTGGGTCCTTGGCTTTGCACAGGAAAGAATTCAAGAGTGAGCCACAGTTGAGTAAAGGTAAATTTATTTAGAGAGATACTCGAAAGGCAAGAAAAAGGCCAGGAGGTGTGGGGGTTTGGTGCTCAGATTAGAGTAAAAGTAGGTACATACTCCATAGACAGAATGTGGGACATCTCTGAAGGTGGAGAGAGAGAGAGGGCGGCAGCCACAAGGTGCCATGTTGCCAGTTTTTATGGGCTCAGTGGCTTCATATAATAATAAGTGGAAGGACCAGTCTAAATAGCCTGGGGAAGGGGCTGGGATTCCCAGGAAGTTGGCCTCTTCCCACTCTTTGACCCATTATGGCTAGCCTTGGGACTGCCATGGTGCCTGTGGGCGTGTTATTTACCATGCTATTATATTCTAATGGGTGTATAATAAAGCTCAAGTTCTGCTAGAAGTCAAATCTCCCAAATCTTGAGCCTCAAGGCACGTAGGGGGTTGAATCTTTAGCCATCCTAATGTTAATTATTGTGTTATTCCTTGAATGGCTGTTCCCTGCCCTCTTCCTGTCTCAGATACATTCAGTTGAAGTCAGATTTTACTCTCAGGAGTTTATATTAAATCAATTTGGCTGTCAAAATTAAAAAATAAATAAATCCAAACAAAGAAAAATCTTTGATTTCTAGGCCTTTCTGGATTTTAGAATTACAGACTAGGAATAGTGGGTCTTTATGAGTGTATGCATTTTGCTACCACCTAGTAAATATTGGCTTTTGTATATTTTAAATATATTCACAATCTAGCTAAAAACGTTTCTTAAAGCTTCAGACTTTGTATATTTTGCTCACTAAGAGAGATATTTTTCTTACGACTCACAAGACTACCTGAATTTATTATTTTCCTGGTTATCTAGTGGTACATTTACATTTTTCTTCAAAATTAAAATAAGTTTCTGTATACGGTAGAAATATTGACAACTTTGAATATTTGACAAAAAATACTTTAAAATGTTTTTCCTCATTTTATTGTTAATTTTATATAGACATTCAATAATTATTTTATCTCAAAAATGTCATTCTCTCAATTATGTTATATGTCTGTGAGATATATATAAATATATATACACACACACACATATGTATACACATACACATAGGTTATTTTCCTTTTACTCTGTTGCCAATATGTCAAAACTCAGACCCTGAAATTTCTTTTAGAACAGATCCCAGTTTTCTCCAATACATGTTACTTATAATTTCTTCCTTTCATTCATTTATTCAATCATTGGATAAAATGAAGTGTAATTTTTCAGACACACCAGTGCTTCTGACACATGCCACTCACTGGAGCAATTCCTCTTATGTGGTACATTCACAGAGCAACTCTTAAACAACTTTCTCCATACTTATTAAAGTTGAATTTAGTCACTAGAACCAATGTGGTTAGCTTGTAGACAGGGCAGATTTTGTGTGTTTGTGATTTTTTCAAGTTACTTCACTGCCACTGTGACATGGTCTTGAAAATGTTCTACTATAAAGATATGAAAATTTTTATTAAAAAAAGATCATAGTCCATGTTAAACCACTTCTCTAAGAGACTAGAGGAAAGAAATTAAACTGATTCTGCTTGACCCCAATATGCGGTTGCAGACCACCAGTCTAATAGCTTGGCTTTGTACATATTGCAATTTGATATAGTAGTTGAAAAGTGGCCAGCTAACAGGGAATTGCAGTAATCAAGTTGTTGGGAGAAAAAAAATCAACCTACTGAACAGACTTTCAATCTTATTATAAGACCAACACAAGTAAAGACAGGCAATGGTCCTCTGCCAGCAGCAATGTGGAGAAGAGGACAGGGGGAAAAAAAGTGACTTCATAGCTCTAAAGTAAAAAATATAATGCAAAAAGGACTCTACGTGTCTACATGAATCCTAAAATCACAAAATTAAAATTTGCCGTTTCTGTCAAATGTAAGATGAAATGATTTAATTATAAAGTCACTTAAATCAGTTAATAAAATTTTATTCTTATTTGTGAGTTGAATTTTAATAAATTTGATTATGTTACAAAGTTACATAAAACTCAGAAACGGTAGCATAGTGTCTGAATGTTTAAATATAAGTAAATGCTAATGAGTTACTTTATGTGGGTCAGTTACATAAACCTTTTCAAATATGAGTATCAAGAGTAGTTTGGATATCGGAAATTAAAACAAACCAGATTTGAGATCTTTCTTTCAATCAGCAGGGTACTTTGTTTCTAGTAGGAAAAAAAAAAAAAGAGGAGGAATTAGGTGAAGGAAGATCAGAAGAAAGAGAAAAAGAAGAGAAAAGGAAAGCAGAAGTATGCACAAAACAGTGTTGACTGCACTCCTGAGGGCAGCTAAGGCCTAAATCAATCTGAGGCTGCTCTTGAAATGCAGGCATACGTTTCCAAGCATTATATTAAAATTTCATGATCAATAATGCTGAAAGCTGCAGAACATACAAGCCAAATAAGTGCTGACAATTCACCAGCATCTGAATTTAATAAAATGTCATCCTCCAGCCTCAGCAGTAGTGCCAGGAGGAGATAGCCGTCCTGATTAGAATCTGTCAAATGAATCTCCATTTGTCAGGTAATAATAAACTCAGGATTGTACCTTTTGTTCCAGGTTGCATTTACTCTCCAAAATACAGCAGTCAGTTCATATTCTAATAGAATTCTACTGTTTTCAACACCTAGTCAACAAATCAAAGGCTTTTTTTTTTTCCCTTGAGGGAAAAATCCAATATTATTTACAGACTTTGATACTGTATGTAGATAACATCCAGACTTGAGGATTATCCTCTCTCCATTAAGGAGGTTTGGTTCCAGGGGATCTGCTTATGTACTCACACACCACCCACCCTGTTTTCATGTGTGGTTTCGTCGTCTTTGGAATTATGCTCATTACTTGTTAAGAACATGGAAAATGTCGCCTTCCATACTTACTGAAAAAGTCAATAAATACTATTTTATTAAGATATTCTGCATAGAACCAGGCACTGAGGTTAATATTTAGAAAAATCATCAGTTTTGGCTTACAAAATCTTCCATTCATTTGAAGGATAATTCATAATGCCAGGTTAAACCTGAGGAAAGTGTGGTGATCTAGGAGATAACACATCTGAGTGGCCAGAAATATGATTTCTGTTGTCCTTTTTGTTATTGAATAAATGGCTTGAGAAAGAATGAAAAAGAATATGATGAATTTTTTAAAACATTTGCTTCACAAAAATGTGGTTACTATATTTTTTAATCTATTGTTAAATATTGCTATAATCTTATAATTACTATTACCAGAATAGTCCTAGCAAGTATATTAAAATGGGCAACTCATCATCCTGTCCATGATTATCATTCTATTCAATTTATTCTATTCTATCTATTCAAGGATTGATTTGGGTATCTATTTATTTATTTCATTCGGTCAATTAATATTCATTGATAACCTGTGTATCCAACTCTGTGCTCAGCACCTGAAAGCTCCCTTATCTAGAACAGATTCAAATAGTTGGTTGAAGATTACAGAGAAAGCTTTTAACTCTGAAAGCTATGATTTTTTGAGAAGAAACCAGTAAGTAATAATATGATTCTTTTTCTTAATTAAAATATGACTTAGTGTGATTTGTTTTCAGCCAATAGTATATGTTTTAACAATTGTGAATCCACCTCCAGGATGAAAATAAATGTTCTAATTTCTCAAAATCAACTAAGAAAATGTGACATTCACATAGGCTCTGGGTATGTAAAGCAGTGAAATGTGTTGCATGGAAAATTTACCAAGAATAGAAAAGTGAAAGGAGATAGAAGTGTGCCATAACTAATGAGGAACATGAAGATGAAAAACGACGTCACTAAAAATAAGCTCAAGTTGATTATTTTTTCTTTTACCAAGATATGCTCTGTTACATTCGAGAAGGTTTTAGATATGATGTTTTGATTCTTCTCCTCTGTACTGTAACCAAGTCATAATTAATTAAGCACACATATTAGAAAATGAGTATTTCAATTTTCCAGAGAGGTGCTTGATAGTATGCTGATTTGAGAAAGTCTTAATATGGATGTGAGTTAAGTTACTGATATTTTGCTAGGTCAATCAGTGAGTTGAAATGTTTTTGGTTGTTTTTGCAGCACGTAAGATATGTAATAAACCTCTTTATTTACGTTTTTCCTACATTTTTGTTTGTATAACAGTAAGCAGCAGGGCATAGGATTGAAACACTAACTCTGAAAGGTGTTCGTGCTGTCTGTTACTTTTCCTATTACTTATTGCAGGTGAAAGGAAAATCAAGTCAATAACTGTAAATTCATCATTTATCAACCCCTCTTCTTCACAAATGCTTTTATTTACTGCCTCTTTCAGCAGGGGTGGCTGTCATTAGTGACCAACAGGATGGAATCACGATACAAATTTTTCACCAGTACCGATTATAGATGAAAGTTTGTGGGCCACAAAGATGGAAGTCTTGATCCTTGAGTGTAAATTGTATCATTTCTTTATTTCAAAGAATTTACTGGGAATTAGTGTATTAAGCTAGGAAGAGTGGCCTAAAGCCCTAAAATTTATGAACATTAAGATTTTGGCAACATAGCTTATTTAGGTAAATATAAGTTTGCTTATATACTTAAATTGTAGTTATACATTTAAAATATATAATAAAATGTATTTAAATTGGACTTAATTTTCATGGTTGGACTATGGGGATAGAACAGCATGGACTAGTCATTTTTGTTCTTAATACATTTCTGTTCTGTTTCTCTTTCTCCTTCTCTTTCCAATCATTGTAAATTTGTGTGGATTCAGTTATTCTACATATTTGTTTTGTCCTTCTATCCATAGCAGTGTTTATCCATTTGCCAGCCACCTCTAACTTTCATACTGAGAGCAGCAGAACTATATTAATAGTGGAATCTGCAAACAAGGTGAAATTCAAACAGTTTTGTCGAATTCAGAGTAACTTTACAGTTATAATGACTATCTGCCCAGATGCATGTAACTTACTCTTCTGGATTTATATGGAAGTATACTTTCCTGATTGCCATGGATACCATTTAATTAATAACCTTCCTGCATCATGTGAATTATCTAGGTTAGAAATCTGTGCCTTGTTACACAGAAGGCTAAATTTTGAAGTTAAATTTTTAGTATACTCTCTATTCATAACATACAAGTTAGATTTGGCAAAGTGTGCACTACTTTTGCAAAACATGTAAATATATTTTAGTGTTGCCAAATTATATCAGTAGGTCCTGAAAGCAATACAGATTACTGTATAAATGACAAGGCAAAAATTTGATTTCATAGTCAGGTATGTGTGTGATGTCTCTGGAAATTGTGTTTCAAATTGGTGAGATCTTTTTCTGATTCCTTGCTGAGTCATTGAGCCCTAGTGTCTGACAGTGTGTCAGGGGAGGGTAATGACACTAGTGGGGTATCATTACTTAGAACACTATCTTCTATAGGGGATGGAAACTTAACATGGGGTCTTTTGTTCATCTCTTCCTTCCTGGATCATCACCTTGGAGATATTTGACTTGTTCTTTTCATTGTCTGGAACATCTGTAATTATTATTGGTCCATTCAAACTTTGTGTCCTCTCCTATCTTCCTTTCTGCCAGACAGTTTATAGTATGGGCCACTCATTTACTCTGAGTGTCGATAGTACATTTTTGCTTTTCATAATTTTTTTTCAGTTTTAAAAAAGCTAAGCTCTATATCTTTGCTTCTGTCTCTCTCTACTCCAAAACTGGGGGCTACAGTTTTCCCTGTGACCTCACATTTCTAGCAGATCCTTCAAAAGTTGTTGATCTTCAGTTTGTTCAGTCTTTTACTTGTTGTTAGGTTGGAGTGACAACCCCCAAGCTTCTTACATGCTGGACCACAAATTAGAAGTCTTGCTCATACTGTTAAACAGTCAGTGGTCAGTTAGAAACAATAATATCTTTGTCATCATCCTTGAGACAGTCCTTGGAATTCAGTTACAGTAAATGGTAACTGAGCAGACAAATTTATAATTGTCATTATTACACCAGCAGTGAACATGCAGCAGCTGAAATTAAAATAAATACTTACATATGACTTTAGTCATCCTTCACATCTCTTGGTAGTAGAAAGTCAGGAGCAGAAACCTCCACAGGACCCAGTGCCGAGGTAGGAAAACCAAAACTGCAATTGATGACTTGTTGGAGGCTCAGTGTGGACAAGTCTGAGAATTAAAACTCCTGGAGGGCTCAGTAATAGAGAGGCCTGTTGGATTTTTTATGGATTTTGCCTCCAGGAGCACCAGCATGTTTTCACAGTAAAGATCAGAGAGAAACCCCCTCGTGCTTCTCTGCAGGGCGAGGAGGAAAATAGCCATTTGAAATTTTCTCCGAGCATTCTGTTCTTCTTAACATGGCCTGTCCTTTAGGAGAAACTGTTTACCAGAGCCTAACCAAAGGGAATGGAAATACTCAACTCCAGTTTTGTCTAGTCTTACTGTTCCACTTAAGGGTAGCGAAAAACTCAGAAGCACTGGTGAAGGCCGCATCTTAGGGACACACGCTGTCCCTAAAATACTGGGAGCTAACCATAGGACTATAGAATATATTCCGTCCCTCACATCTTACACAATATTACTAAAGGCCTATTTACTGCATTTCCTTTTACCCTATTTATCATGGCTATCTTTCATCAGTACATTACAAGACATACTAAAGGCACGAAACACAGTTTGAAAAGAGAGCAAACATCAGAACTAGACTTAAATATGGTAGGAATGCTGAAAATATCAGACCAAATTTTTTTAAAACTATGATTAATATGCAAAGGACTCTAATGGAAAAAATAGACAATCTCCAAAAATAGATGGGTAATATAAACAGTGAAATGAAAATTCTAAATATCAAAAAGAGATGTTAGAAATCAAAAACACTGTAACAGAAATGAAGGGTACTCATTGGGCTCATTAGTAGAATGACCACAGCTGAGGAAATAATTTCTGAACTTGAGGATATGTCAGAAGAAACTTCAAAAACTGAAAAATAAAGAGGAAAAAAAAAATTGGAGAAAAGATGGGACTAAATATGCAAGAACTCTGGGACAACCACAAAGGTGTCATATAGGTGCACTGGGAATACTAGAAAGAGAAGGAAGAGAGAAAGAAACATAATAAGTATTTGAAATGATAATAAATTAGGATTTTCTTAAATTATTTTCAGACACAAAACCACATTTCCAGGAAGCCCAGAAAATACAAAGCAGGATAAATGGCCAAACAAGTACAATTAAACATATCAAATTCAAACTGCAGAAAATTAAAGAAAAGGTTTTTGAGCAGAGGCAGAGGAAAAGATACCTTAGTTATAGAGGAGAAAGGATAAGAATTACATCAAACTTTTCTTCAAAAACCATGTAAGTAACAAGAGAATGGAGTGAACTACTTAAAATGCTAAGAGAAAATTCCCAACAACCTAGAATTTTGTATACAGTATGTTTTCCTTCAAAAGCGAAGGAGAAATACTTTCTCACAGGAACAAAAATTGAGATTTGTTTGTAGTAGACCTTACTTCCAAGAAATGTTAAAAAAGTTTTTCAGAGATAAAGAAAATTATACAGGTCATAAATTCAGACCTACATAAAGAAAGAAAGAGGCTTAGAGTGGAATAAGCAAAGATAAAATAAAAGTATCACTTACGTGGCTATCAGTTTTGTTTTATAAATCACCCATGTCGAGGCAGATTCCAAGGGGAGAAATAGACTTGCAGTGTAAAAGACGATCTTGCTATAAGTCGTAAAAAGTAAAAATACAGATGAGGATTTAAGAAATTATATGATTAGTTTTGTGTATCAACTTGGCTAAGCTACTATACCCTTTGTTCAAACATTTTTCTAGATATTTCTGTAAAGGATTTTTAAAAATGAGATTAACACTTAAATCAGTAGACAATGAGTGAAGCCAGTTACCCTTCATAATATGAGGGACTCTCATCTGGTCAGCTGAAGGCGTTAATAGAAAAACACAGACCCCCCCTGTAAGAAGAAGGAGTTCTGCTAGGAGACCACCTTCAAGTTTAAAGTGCAACTCATCCTTCAGTCTTCAGCCTGCCAGCCTACCCAAGCCTATGGGATTTGCCAGCCATGCACAACTGTAAACAAATCTTTAAAGTTTTCTCTATGTATACATACATCCTGTTGGTTCTGGTCTTCTGAAGAACTTTGACTAATACACTAAGAGATCCTTTGGAACAATTTGTCATTATCAGTATGCATTTTCCTCTAAATGCATATCTTTAGGTTAAGAAAAGCAATGATGATCCAAAAATTCCAGAATTTGCCTGTAAACACAAAACATCATTGAAAACAAGAAGAGTAAATAGAAGATATGTTAATTTTAAAGCATCTCTGAATGTTATCTTTTAAACGTATTTTTCCTTCTTACTTAAAAGCCTTTTACAATCCTTTTCATTATTTGCCCTCTAGATATACGCATTTAATATTTTTCAAGTAATGGGATATAAATAAATATTCACTAATTTTTTATAAACAAAAATAAATTCTCAAATTTAATTTAAACTTAAAAAATCTTCAGCCTAGCAATCAGCATTTCTAGAAACACTGATTATGAAATTCCTTAGGAATATTGACAGATACTACAGATTTATTCAATTAAAGTGGTTAGTACTTAAAGTTTTCTAGCTGAATTTAAATTTAAAATTCTGGAATCTTAAGTAAAAATACAATGGGTCCAGTCTCCATTAATGGTTGAACATACATTAGTGCCTAAAACTAGTCAAAGTTTTCTGGATTTTATGAGGCAATATGAGCATTATTTTTTTAAACATTTTTAAACATTTTTTATTGAGTTATAGTCATTTTACAATGTGTCAAATTCCAATGTAGAGCACAATTTTTCAGTTATACATGAACATATATATATTCATTGTCACATTTTCTTTTGCTGTGAGCTACCACAAGATCTTGTATATATTTCCCTGTGCTTTACAGTATAATCTTGTTTATCTGTTCTGCATATGCCTGTCAATATTTACAAATTTTGAACAATATGAGCATTACTGTATTGATCTAAATGCATCAGTATTTTATTTATAAAAGTGTTTATTTAACAAGTATTTATTTAGATATAGTGCTTAACACAAGAAATCCCATGTAAATTAAGTAATTGCTCTGTCTTCACTTAGCTTATAGTATAAGAGGAAATACAGATGAAAAGACAATTATAGAATAGATGATGAGTAATATGAGTAATAAGTGCAGGGTTCTGTAGGAAGCTATGAGGGTAACTTGTCATAATCTTGGACAGGAGTCAGCAACTGTCTACATGTTGAAATATTCAGATATGCTACAAACGAGATATAGGAGAGGTAAGAAGAGACAGGACAGAAGCACTGTATTAAATTGAGAAATTATATATGCAAAAATTCAAAAATAAGAAAAATCATAGCAAGTTCATGTTTTCAAATAGTTCAGTAAAGCTGGATAATATAAGGAAGGGAATTTGTAAGGATGAAGTCTTTAGAGATGAGCTGAGAGATAGCATCAACCCAGAATCACGAGACATGGAATGGTTGAGAGGAATTTTTGATAACATGTGTTGAACACTTTATACAAGCGAAATATTATAAGTTATGTATTTAATTTGAATAAACTGAAGTTATGCAACATCATAGATAAAGGGAAAAGTCAAGATTTTCATCAAGGACTGTATGATTTAAGAAGCCTTTTATGAAATACCTGCAAATGTAGTACGTTAAACTCAAAGATACTTAGGCGTGCATATACTGGAAATATTTCAAAGAAATTTCCACTGACTATGCGTATTTCAGTATTATGGCATACAATAGATAGCAGTATTATTTATTATAGTCTTGTGGTTTAGTATAATTATATACATAGGAATCTAGGATTAGATTGGGTTACTACTGGCTAGCTGTGTGATTTTTGAACACTTTGTATAAATGTTCTGGTTCTCAGTATCCTTTCAGTAAATAACAGTGGTGATAATAATTTCACCTCATTAGGTTGTTCTAAGGATAAAAGTATTAAGACAGGAGACCAATTACTAACACATGTTAAACTTGCTAAGACAGTAAGTGTAACTTATTTTTATCTGTGCCAAGTACATAAGATCATTTACCTGTGGTCTTTTAATTTTCAGCGAGATTTTTTTGTCCCAATTTCCCTTGGCTAGTGAAGAATATTTTGATATGCATGCATACTAACCCACTAGAAGAACCAAGAATATTTTTCTTAAAATATGTTTTAATATAATGCATTAATTATTATTTATAGAATGCATTACTTATATATATGTATATATATGGCAGAATAATGATCCCTCCGAAACACTCACACTCTAAGCTAAACTGAAACCTGTGAATATGTCACTTTATATGGCAAAAGGGGCTATGCAAATCTAACTGAATTAATGATTTTGAGATAGAAAGATAACCCTGGGTTATCTGGCTGGGCCCAACACAGTCACAAGGGTCTGTAAAAGTGAAAAGGGAGTCAGAAGAAGAGGTCAGTATAAGGCAATGTTAGAAAAACAGTCATCATTGCTACTAGCTTTAAAGGTGGAGGGAGGGGACCACAAACCAGAGAATGCTGGCATTCTCTAGAAGCTGGAAGAAGGAAGGAAATGGATTTTTCCCTAGAGCCTTCAAGGGGGAAAACATCCCCTGTGGACACCTTGATTTTAGCCCAGTGGGACTCTTGGTGGAGTCTGATTTACAGAACTTTTAAGATTTATTAAATTTGTTTTATTTAAGCTGCTAAATTTGTGATCATTTGTTATAGCAACTATAGAATACTAATACCATATACACACACACACACACACACACACACACATTCTTTCATTGTTCTATAGCTCCAAGAAAGTGAAACTGATGGTTATATTGAATTTTATATCTTTTTCTGCTGGCAGCCTAACAAAGAAATGAGTCACAGATGAGTCTGATTAATTCATCTGAATATATTTGCTATGTTAATAGTATACAAATAATTCAAAAATACGTATTTGAGGGAACATATTTAGGATTACTGTTGGGCATAGCATGAGAGACCATTAGCTTAATTTTAATTGGGGAGAAAACATTATACAAGTAAATTCATAAATATTGTAACTATTAATAAAACTACATCAATGGAATTAAAAGAGTATCACTTGTTTGTCTCTCAATGATCAAATGTGCCTGAATGACTGTATTCAACCTACTAATATTATTTTCCAAATGAACGTATCTTTTAAAACCTATAAACCTTTTAAGTGCTTTGAAAAAGACATGGTGGGTTCCTTGGTAAGTGTGAAATAGTTACATTTGTGAAGCACTCCCTTTCTTCCTATCTCTCCTTTCTTGTCTCTTTTCATTTCAGTACGCACTGCAACCCCAGAGAGGAGGGACTTCCCTTGTGACAGCCCATCTGGTCAGTGGCTTCATCTGGACTTCTCTATTTTCCCACTATTAAAACTCCTTTCTTCTTCTTTAAAAATGACCTTTCCCAGCTTTCAAATTGTATGCAGACTTTAAGTGAAGAAGGCTTACCTGCTTATATTAAAGCACTGGCCTGAGTGAGAGACATCTAATTTAACACACACATCTAGGAGCCTGCTGGAACATTCTCCGAGGTCAGAGGCTGGCAGGCTCGTCTTTGCCATCTTGCTCTCCCTTTGTGTGCTTCAGGGCACCGGTATCTCCCAGAAAGAGCTTTTACACAAGTCAAAGACTGATAATTTCAATAATATACATTTTTATAAAACTATAACCTATTTTTAATGGTGAAAACGTAGACGAATCCTCCTTGCTCTTAGAGCTTATATTACAGATCTTTTGAAATCACATCATGAAAATAAATATATATTTTCCTTAATCCAGGCATGCAACTGGATTTTTTTTTAAATCAAAGTATAACCGGTTTACATTGTGTTAATATCTGGTGTGCAGCATACTGATTCAGCTATATATATATATTCCTTTTCATATTCTTTTTCATTATAGGTTATTACAAGGTATTGAATACAGTTCCCTGTGCTATACAGTAGGGCATTGTAGTTTATCTATTTTGTATATAGTATTTTGTATCTGCAAATCCCAAACTCCCAGTTATTGCTCCGTCCTCCTCTCTTTCCACTGGTAACCACAATTTTGTTTTCTATGTTTATGAGTCTGTTTTTGTTTTGTAAATAGGTTCAATTTTCTCATTTTTTTCAGATTCCACATTTAAGTGATGTCGTATGGTATTTTTCTTTCTCTTTCTGGCTTACTTAACTTAGTATGATGATTTCCAAGTCCATCCATGTTGCTACTAACGGCATTTTTATGGCTGAGTAGTATTCCATTGTATAAATCTGTCAATGGATATTTAGGTTGCTTCCATGTCTTAGCTATTGTAAATAGTGCTGCTATGAGCATTGGGGTGCAGGTATCTTTTTGAATTAGAGTTTCTTCCAGATATATGCTCAGGAGTGGGATTGCTGGGTCATAAGGTAAGTCTATTTTTAGTTTTATGAGGAATCTAAGAAACCATTTTCCATAATGGCAGTGCCAAGCTACATTCCCACCAGCAGTGTAGGAGGGTTCCCCTTTCTCCACAGCCTCTCCAGCATTTATCATTTGTGGGCTTTTTAATTATGGCCATTCTGTCTGTTGTGAGGTGATACCTTATTGCAGTTTTGATTTGCATTTCTCTAATAATTAATGATTTTGAGCATTTTTCATGTGCCTTTTGGCCATTTGTATATCTTCATTGGAGAAATGTTTATTTATGTGTTCTGCCCATTTTTGGATTGGGTTGTGTGTTTTTCTGTTATTGAGTTGTATGAACTGTTTGCATATTCTAGAAATTAAGTCCTTGCCAGTCACATTATTTGCAGATATTTTCTCCCATTCCTTAGGTTGTCTTTATGTTATGCTTATAGTTTCTTTGCTGTACAAAAGCTTGTAAGTTTAATTAGGTCCCATTTGTTTATTTTTGCTTAATTTCTATTACCTGGATAGACTGCCTAGAAGAATATTGCTAAGATTTATGTCAGAAAATATTTTGCTTATGTTTTCTTATAGGTTTATAGTGTCTTGTCTTATGTTTAAGTCTTTAAGCCATTTTGAGTTTATTCTTGTGTATAGTGTGAGGGAGTGTTCTTACTTCATTGATTTACATGCGGCTGTCCAGCTTTCCCAACATCATTTACCTAAGAGACTGTCTTTTCTCTGTTGTATATTCTTGCCTTCTTTGTCAAAGATTAATTGACTATAGGTGTGTGAGCTTATTTCTGGGCTCTCTATTCTGTTCCATTGATCCATATGTCTGTTTTTGTGCCAATACCATGCTATTTTGATTACTGTAGCTCTGTAATATTGTCTGAAGTCTGGGAGGATTATTTCTTCAGCTTTGTTCTTTTTCTTCAGTATTGCTTTGGCAATTCTGGGTCCTTTGTGATTCCATATAAATTTTAGGATTGTTTGTTCTAGTTCTGCAGAAAATATCCTGGGTAATTTGATAGGGATCACATTCAATCTATAGATTGCTTTGGGTAGTCTGGCCATTTCAGGCAATATTAATTCTTCCAATCCACGAGTATGGGGTATCATTTCATTTCTTTTAATTATGTTTAATTTCCATAATCAATGTTTTATAGTTCTCCATGTGTAAGTCTTTTACTTCCTTGGTCAGGTTTATTCCTAAATGCTTTGTTTTTGTTTTTGTTTTTGTTTTTTGATGCAATTTTAAAAGGGATTTTTTTTTTTACTTTTCTTTTCTGAAATTTCATTAGTTAGTGTAAAAAATGCAACAGATTTCTCTATGTTAATCTTGTATCCTGCTACCTTGCTGATTTCATTTCCTAGCTCTAGTAGATTTTTGTGAAGTCTTTAGGGTTTTTCTGTATATAGTATCATGCAGTGGGTTCTTAGTGAAATATCCATTTCTGTTTCAAAAATTAATTTATATATATTTTTCATATTAAATAATATTGAAGAAAAATAAACATTTCCAAGGCTAGCAAGAAAGCAACACCCTCTTCTACCTTATTAGCACAACTCTGCTTTTGCAGTATGACTGGTTCTAAGGGATGGATCTTAATGGAAGTCAAAGAGGAAAACTCTGTTTCACATTTCCCCAACTTCAGTTGCAGCTAAGGTTGGACATATGGTACAGATCAGGCTAATGTGACTAAACAGAAGCTCACTCTGGGGAACTTTGGGGAACTAGGAAAACATCTGGCTTCTGAAAAAACATTTTATTTTCTCTAAAAAATGTGTGGATACCAGTGGAGTCTACTTTCTTTCTTCCTGCTTTGAAGATAGGATAATGACTGGATATGCAGGAGCCATATTATGACCATATGGGAAAGGCCAGAGCATCAGTTAATGTTGGATGTGATATTAATTCTTTGCAGCCAAATACATTCTTAATCAGTACAAAGAAATATGGGCAACTTAGTTCTACTCTTCAAAAAGGCTAATGAATAAGAAAACAGAATCACCTTGAATCTATAATACAAGTTAAACTTAAAGAACAGAATCAATTTTGTGTGGACCTTTTAGGGTTTTCTATACATAGTATCATGTCATCTGCATATAGTGACACTTTTACCTCTTCTTTCCAATTTGGATCCCTTTTATTTCTCTCTCTTGCCTGATTGCTGTGGCTAGGACTTCCAAGACTGTTGAATAGGAGTGGTGATAGTGGGCAGCCTTGTCTTGTCCCAGATTTTAGTGGGAAGCTTTTGGGTTTTTCACCGTTGAGTACTATGCTGGCTGTAGGTTTGTCATATATAGCTTTTATTATGTTGAGATATGTTCCCTCTATACCCACTTTGGTGAGACAGAATCAATTTTGAATGTTTGACAAATAAAAATAGGTTATTATAAACTTAACTAAGTTGTTACAGCTTTTGTAATGGGAAGAAGAAAGTAAGCATTGTTTTTTGCCCTGTTAACCCTTGGAATTTGGTATTTCATAATAATTTTGAGGCTTTTTTCATTATGTGAAATCATAGTGGACTCTAGCTGCTCATACAAAAGAAAGCTTGATGTGAAAGAATAGAGAAAATGAGGGCAGTTACTGGCCATCTGCAGTTTGTATGTATTAGCAGCTACACATGCATTTATTGACATACAATAAATATTTATTGCATGTCAAATTTGTGCCAGATGCTGTGTAAGGTATCAGACATAAAAGATGGAAGAAAAATCATTCATCAATACCTTCAAGAAGTACTATCTGGAAAGAGAGGCAGTTATTCAGAGCAGAGAGGACATAGAAATCAAAACTTAGAAAAAACTGCAAAAGATCATGGGCTAGGGAAGGTACTTCAATTGTATAATTGTGTAAATCTTTCTAGTGAGTGATGTGTAAAGTAAAAAAAAAAGGGAAATAAGTAAACAAAGGAAAAACAAACAAATTTAGCTCTCTGAAGAGCTATGAAGAGGCTTAGAAATTTATGGTGCTATGTTTCCAAAAATCCTCATCATATGTACTTCATTATGCTAGCTCGCCATGATGCTAAGTGAAAGTGTACCATGATCAATTACGTTAGGGAAATGCTACGTGTTACATAACTCTTTTGGGGTAGCTATTATAAAAAAAAAATCTAAATCTCACCAGTTTTATGTATTTAGTCAGTATTTTTCAAATATTGAATCATAGAACAGTTTATTTTCTAATAACATCTATTTACATGGAACACTAGGTTACAAAAGGTAGTTGTATTTTATAAAGAGCATTTTGATGTCAATTTGAAGGAAATGTTGAAGAAAAGACCAGTAACAACAATTTCATTCATTAACAGTGCTCTAGCCAAAATGAGGAATGATGAAATTATCCATTAGAACAATGTTGGAAAAGATCAACAATTTGGGACATATTTAGTCCTTTATAATACAAACTATCCATATTTTTATTTTTCACTCTTTCTTCTAAGAAACTAAGATAACGTTAATTTTAGTGAGTAGAAGAACTATATTCAGATGTTTCCCACTCCATCTTCTTTTGTTCTTTTAATTTTATTTTTTATTGAAGTATAATTGATTTACAGTGTTACTTTCACGTATACAGCAAAGCAATGCAGTTATACATATACTCACACATATATATCTACTTTTCAGATTCTTTTCCATTGCATGTTATTGCAAAAACTGAATATAGTTCCCTGTGCTATACTGTAGGTCCTTGTCGTTTATCTGTTTTATATATAGTAGTGTGTATATGTTAATATCAAACTCATAATTTATCCCTCCCCTAGTCCCTTTTCCCTTTGGTAACCATAGTTTATTTTCTGTGTCCGTGAGTCTGTTTTGGGTTTGTAAGTAGGATTTGTATCATTTTTTTTTAGATTCCACATTTAAGTGATATTATATGATATTTATCTTTCTTTGTCTGACTTACTTCACTGAATATGATAATATCTAGGTCCATTCATGTTGCTGCAAATGGCATTATTTCTTCTTTTTTATGGCTGAGTAATATTCCATTGTATGTATATACCACATATTCTTTATCAAGTCATCTGTCAGTGAAAATTTAGGTTGTTTTCTTATCTTGGCTATTGTAAATAGTGCTGCTGTGAACACTATGGTGCATGTATCTTTTCAAATTATAGTTTCCCCTGATATATGCCCAGAATCCACTCCTTCTAAAGCCCAAATGAAGTTGAGGTAAAAACTACTTTGAAAAGATAGAAATAGACATATAAGACAAGAATATATTAAACTATTGAAATAGAAAACTTGATTTTTATTTTTTCTTCTGCCTGTTTTATTTCAGATTATGTTCACACAGACTGGTTTTCAGGTAAGGAAAAGCAATTTCAGTATAGTTTTGAAAACATAAGAGATTTGGGTGGAACAGATACTTGGGACTTATAAAGGAAGTATGATTTTTGGTAAAAACATAGCCAACAGATACTACAGATCAGTCTCGTTTTATAAATAGAAGGTCAAGTATACCAAAATTGAGTGCCAGAGAATAAATACTAATATTTGGATGATTAAAATAAGAAAATAATGTTCATTGAGCAAAATGAATATGGAAATATGTCCCAAAATAACTCTATGTGGTATCTACAAAAGTAAAATGAGAGAGATCTGAGAAAAGAGAGGAAACACAGGACCAATAGAATGGGTGGCATTATCTAGAAATCTCCAGAGGTCTTTCTGAGGATTGTATTGAAACAGGGTACATATGCACATCCAGTATTTATTTTTATTTCCAATAGAAAATTGAGATAAATGAGCATGGAGTTAAGATGCTCATACTCTCAACAAAATGAGTATAGTTTGCCAGCACAAATAACAGGAATGAGTTATGTCTATTTAACATTTAATAATATTCTTAAGTGGTTCAAAGTTGATTTAATTAAATCCCAGAAGAGGTGATGTATAAATATTGTTTTCATGTCAGGCAAAAGAAAAGATCACATAGTTTACCCAATCATTAACAGTGTAATAGAAAAATTTATGAAATGACTGAAAGAAAGTATTACGGGAATGAGAGTTTTTTAATTCATTTGAGGGAGAGTAATATGGGCATTATCAAATAAAATTAAGGCTGAATAAATATCAATAGTTGTGAATTGAGTGTGGGTAAATTGATCTTTCCAGAGCAATAGTTTGACATAAATCTAACTGAAAAAAAAATCTTATGACTGTGTCATAATTATGTACTATAGAACATTCCAAACTATTCCTAATATGGTTGATGACTTCACACTGTGGTTAGCAGAATGGGTTCTGGAATGTTTCTTTACTTTCAGACTAAGAGATTTCAAAGAGGACTACAGAATGCTTTAGGAAAGGCTTCCTTGTCTTCTGTTGTGCTGTCTTCTAAAGAGAACATTTCTCAGGGGCTCTTGGCGAGCTCAGCAACCACTGTCTACTATATTTACTCAGACCTCGTATCTTTTTTCCTCTTCAGTAGGTATGGTGGTAATCTGTACTGCAGCACTTCTATCTTTTGCTGTCTCTTGTAATGGAGGCTCAGTAGGAAATATCATAGCCAGTCTTCATTGGGCACTAGGGGTTGTATTTCTCACTCAAGGCCAATTATTCTGCTTTTCAGTTGTAGTTCGTAAAAGCCATGCTGGTAATTTAAATTTTGTTATTTTAGTTTTAGTGATTTATTTTTAAAGTTAAACCATAAGAAGATACAACTGAACATTTCTGTACAATTTCACATTGTTGTTGTTGTTGTTGTTATTATTGTTATTAAATATCATTTATCTGTGCTTCTGTTTTGTTCCTGATCGTATGCAATGTAACGTACCTGAAAGGCTTATTTAATCCCTCTATACTTCATGAAGTGAAAATTATTACTATTACCGTTTAGAATTACTAGCTATTATTACCAAAAGAAAAAAGAAGTCAAGACTTTTTATAGCATGCCATGTGTCAAAAGCATTGAGAGAACAAGAAATGAACCTAAGTCTGATTGATATGTCAAAATAAGAACAAAAACAACCTGTACTCTTAAAAAGATGTAAGGATCAAGGAAATGAGGAGAAAACAATCAGGATCAAGACTGCTTTTACACTGATTTGTGAAAAATAGCCTACCCAGTTTTTTTTAGAACAGATATCCTAGAACTCTCATGGCTTCCAGTACTTGCATTTGATTTTGACCATAGGTTTGAGATGAGTGAACAATATTCTTAATTTAAGCTTCTTCAAATGCAGTTAATCATCTATAATCTCCTCTATACATTTTCAAGTAAAATACTCATGCAGTAAAATAAAGCTGGTTTTATGTTTACTTTGGCCTTTTTACAATTTTGAATAAATATTGGGAAAAACACCTAAAATATATCTCAAAGCTTACTTAGATGCTTATAAGTAAAAATGCAGGCAGTATGCATCCCGTATTCTTGAAATGGACCAACTGGGCTCAAATCACATCCGTTACTTCTAGCTCTGTGACCTCAAGCAAGATATTTAAACCTCTCTAAAAGCCCATTTCCTAATTTTCAAAATGGTAAACTCTTGTAGCCACTGAGACTGTTATATAAATTAACATATGTATTGCACTGTAGCAGCACATGGCAAATAGGTAAGCCATCAAATGTATTAACTGTTACTATTATCATGTATGACACAGAAAGACACAATATAGAGATTTTAAAATAAAAATGCACTTAAACAATGTATCCATTCCACACATTAATGTTTTATCCTTCATTGCAATATAAACAATTTATGAAGACAAAAATTCTACAGAAGTGATAAATGAAATATCTAAAGCCACTTGGAAACTTAAGGGTAACATTTAGCCATCTTATGTGTAATATAAAGGCATTCATTTAATCTAAAACAGACACACACACATACATATATGACATTAAGGCAGAACTTTAAGAAACAGGTGTCCATCACGCCTGATCTGAATGTCAGAGACCACCACAAGGATCTATTAGCCGTTTCAGAACTGTATCTGTGTCCACCATCACTCAACAGGTAAATAACTCCAATTTGCTTACTTTCTGAATGGTTCATGAAAAAGTCTTTTACAATATGTTACTCCCTTTACACTGACTATTTGATAAATGAAGATTGAATAATAATAAATTATTAGCTTCTATGTGATAAAGTATCTCAAATGCTATTGAACAAGCAGTGCTGAGGTCTATATAATTACTTAATCAGATCTCAGGGGATCGTTGAGAACTACAATAAAATGAAATTATCTATGTTTTACATCTTAATATACAGTGGCTTTTTCCTAGTGTAGCCATTTCAAGCAGAGGTGATTTGCGGCCATTAATTAGATAATTGAGCATAAAGCAGGCCCTTTTCCCCCAAAGGAAAAGGCTTAATTTTCAGATATTCAGTAGCCGTTGTCCATTTGTTGTATTTGTGATTTGAGTTGAAATTCCTACCAATTAAATAGCTGTGTTACTCTGTGGTAAAACAATCATTGAGACAGGAGAAACAATCAGCTAATCACAGTTCTTCACAAAATCACAAAACTTTGAAGATTGAAGAGGTAAAGAATATAAAATCCTAAGTAGTCACAATTTATAAATCACCAATTTCCAAGAATCTCACAGATACTGCATTAGTTTGTATAGTTTAGGCTACAGGGTAGCAAATACAGACCAAAATTTCAGTGGCTTATTACAGAACATCTGTGCAGGTGGGCAGGGCACCGGGGTCTACTCACAAAATCTTTCAGGTACTCAATTTGTTAGACATTTTGCCATCTTTAGCATTGGTTTCCTCTATCAGCCTGTTCTTATCTGCATAATCAAGCATAAGTTGTCATGTCAGCTTTCAGTTGTGGAAAGAGGAAGGAGGGAGAGTGAGAATGCATGGGAGATTTTTTATGTTCCACTGTGGAAGCAGCACTTACTATTTCTTCTCAAATGCATTGGCTTGGATTCAGTCACAAAGCCACACCTGCAGTGCAACCTGGGAAATACAGCATGGCCGTGCACCTTGAAGAAAAGGACATGTATTTTATGAAGCACTAGAAATCATTGCTGGAGAATGTATTTATCTGAATACACCCATGAAAGGAAGGGACGTAAATAGCCTATTGATGTAAAGGATAAAATAACTTTAAGTACGAGAGTGAACAGAAGTAGGCCTAATTAGAGAAATATGCACTCACTGTCATCACCTGGGTTCACTTCAGCCTGGCAGGGTCGGTTTTATAAGTGTTTCCATATGCCTTAGCCTCTGCTGCTTCTCTTCTATCACCAGTTTTAGTAAAATGTGAAAACTAGTAAAGGGAGAATAGGGCCCTGACTTTCCATGGAGGCAACCACCCTCCCTTTGAAATTTTCCATATGCAAGGCATACATTCAGCTTAGAGCCTCAACTTTTTCCTCTGGTCAGTAGTCCCTAGATTATAAAATAATAAATATTTGATAAATGTACCAGAATTACTACTGATGAACACAGGTTTTGTGGAAAAAGTACTGACATTGAACTCTCACATAAAGATCAACCTAGATCATACATCCATGGAAGGGGTCAAGAGACCCCAAAAGGAAAATAACATTATTAGTTATTTTGGGAAGACCTTGATGTAGGATTGGAGGATGAAACTTTGGATGGATTCCTTAGACAAATAAGAGATTAATAATGGAAGCTTTGGAGAGCACTGCTCCAATTCTTTGAAGTCAGAGGGTAGGAGCAACTCTAGCCTGAGGTGGAGGATGCAGAGAATCAGCCAATGGCAGATGGTTATCATCAGCAGAGAGAGAAATAAAGTGGACATGAGGGATGTGATTCTGAGTGTTTATGGCGGAATCTCTCAGAAACAAAGGATACAGTTATGGAAAAGCAAATTTCTAAAAATAAACTTGAGAGAACTCGTACCATGATAATTTGTATCATAGGAAATTTCTCAAGTATTATAACACATAATTTAAGATTAAGTATTATAATCTCTAGTCATGGTCTCTATTTCCTAAAACATTCTTTCAAATAATAAAATATAGCACCCTCATATATTTTTTTTAAAGTTTTAATTTCAAAAGTGATTTTTGCTTAATATTTTGAGTTTTTTTTAATCTATTGTAAATTAATTGACCACTTAATTAACTTTTGTGCTAAGGATTATTTTTCTTTTTTGGAAGTGGATATATTTAGCCTATAAAAATTTTTTTAAAAGACAAACAGATTGTCCAGATTTTAAGATACAAAAGGGTTCTTAGAAATTAAATGGAATTCTGTGGAAAAAATAAAATAATTTTTATAAAGTGACACAGTAGTCTAGAAGACCTGTAATATGCAGAAAGAATGAACACTATGCTTTAGATTATTTTTAAGTAACACTGCTGAAGTATGCCAATTATGAATGTCTAAAAATAAAAATAAATCATTGAGGTCTAGTCTCATTAAATGTGGGGTTAAATCACCTAATGATAACTCCTTAGCTTTGTATAGAACTCTGCACCTTAATTTTGTGCAGGACTCTACAGATTCTTTGATGAGTTGATTATTACAATTACCTAATATAATGATGAAGCTGATATTACTATAAAAACAGCTTCTACATATAAAGAGCCTACATGACAAATAAAACCTGCTTAATATTAAAAACAAATACATGCAGAGAGAGACACACATCAAAAACAAAAAAAGAAAACAAATATGAGTAGAGAACAAAGGATAAGAACAACAACAAATAAGCAAGCGTCCTGATGTGCAGCTCAGCGTTCTTTTCATTGTGCGCTATTTCAGACACATGATCTGATGTGTCTAAGTCAGACCTAGAGCTTCCTGGATGCTCTACAGGATCCCAGAACTTAACAGTTCAAAACTGTACTTCTTATCTAAGCTTTTTAACTTCCTCTTCCTTTTGTATTTCTATATCAACACTGGTCCCACTCATTTACCTCTCCAAAATGCACGTTTTGACCTAGGCTTCTACTACATTCTATCAGCCTTAAAGTTATGTCATTTCTACCTCTGAAGATCTTCTCAAAAGGCAATTATTGTGATATTATTGCAATATTATTACAATACATGAAAGAAAATGAACTAAAGCAATGAACATAGTGAGGACAGAACAGAGTAATAGATGCTCTCACCCTCTGCATCTCCGCAGCAAGTAAACAAAAAACAAAAAACGAAAAAGAAAGAAAGAAGAAAAACAAGAGGAAAATGCTCTAAGTGCCAAAAACTGTAATGATAAAGATAACATGTAGTTATTGTGAATGAAATTAAGATCTTGTCCAGGGGTCCTGAGTCCTTTACCTGGAAAAAAAGCTGCAGCTAACCTATGCCTGGGGCTGCTGGAGGTAGAACTTGTAGGTAGAAATTGAGCTAAATTGCTTCATGATAAGGTGATTGGCCCTGTAATGTATGTATGTTCGATATCACTATGGGATGGGAGTAACAAGCCTTCATTTAAAAAAAAAATGAAAAATTCCACACAATCACAATGTGTTGATAGATCAAAGGGATCAACAAAAAAAAGTTTAAAAATGTACTAAATGAACTTGCAAACTAAAATTCTAATACATGTAAGGAAAGATAATAAACAAAATCAATAAGCATTCTTAGACAAAATGAAAGTAATGGACCAGTCTGAAAATGAGTAAATCAGAATCAATATACAATTAGTTTTTAGTCACCGTAACTATTTTTATTCCTGTATTCTGTAATACACTTTTGTGGACCAGATGAGTTTTGAAAACTTTTTTAGAGGATGGTATATGTTCATATAGAGGTATTATTTGTTTTTGTCACATTGAATATTTTCTTCATTATACTGTGGAATAAACCTTACTCTACTTTTTTCTTGTAACTTTCCTTTGTCTCAACTAAAGGATTAAGTATCACATGCAGCATCAGGAAATTTATTACTAAATATACAATTCATCTTATTTGGAAAGATTACCATAGTTGCTGCTGAATTTACTCAAGGAAAATTAATTTTTAGTGATATTAAATGAAAATTGAAATCAGAGAAGCAAACATATCAAATGCCAATTGTACTTGGATTTACAGTGTCAACCTACACGTTACTTTGAATAGAGGATAATATAGGTATTTGAGCATTCAGTAAACCTGATGTCCAATCATGGTTCTTGAACTCAAATCACATGACTGAATAAGTTGTTATAGCTTCCTGTATGTCACTTGAAAATGAATTTTCTCACGTATAAAGTAGATGTGGGGATTGCATCAGATAATGTGTGTAAGGTAGTTTTAAAATTGCCTGACACTTCCTGGCTGCTTTATAAATAGTAGTATTTATTGCAGCTATTTTACTATCTTTGTGATTATTATCTTATCTTGCTGCCTGCTGAAATATGCATATAATTTTTCTTTGATTTGTTTTCAATATTAAATACAAAATTTTAACTTTAAAAAATATGTTTAGTAACCTGTATTCTTCTGAGCATTGACAGAACATTAAGAGGTACTGTAGGTAAAGAGGTTGACTCCCCTACAATTCAGTCCAGCACTGTTGTTTGAGGAAAAAAAAAGTGTATGTGTTGATTTTCCACAAGAAATCAGGCATTGGCCTTAAAATACAGGGCTTACATTGCTTTGTCCACATGGTAGTACTGGATTTCTTAATATTGAACCAGCTAGATACAATGTATATGCTTTAGATCCATTGAAAGAGGATACAGATTCACGTAACATTTAATACTGGCTCATATTAAGAAATTGATTCATTATTAAGAAACATGTATAAAATTTGCAACTACCACTTCTAAACATTGTTTACTTATCTTTGAAATCCATTTACATCACAACATATCACATCATTTCAGAAATCTATGTCCTGGTTAATCAAATTTTAGGGAAAGTTTTTATTTACTTAAAAATGTGTCCAGGACCTGTTCTGTTTAGTAAACACTGTGTTTGGTAGCAAAATGTAGTGGTGACAACAGAGATTTAGTCCTTGCCCGCAGGGAGCTTATAGGCCAGAAAGACGACATGTGAACAAAATGGTACTGTGTTTTAAAGAAGTTCAGTGTGATATGGGACTAGAGCAGGAGAATCTAAATCAGATTATGCAATTGTTTATGTTTTAAAATAAAGTATTATTATTTTCATATTGCATTATTCTTCTAATACATTTCAATGTAATGTATATTTAATATTTTATTATTCTCAAGACATTCCTATATTACAGAGGCAAATGGAAAGAAATATTTTAGCTTTAAGTTTACTGCTAGTGATAATTACTCAATAAGTTTAAGGTACGTTAATGGATAATGCACCATCAGTTGGTTTGTACAAAAGCGTGCATATGCCTTATTGTTTCAGGTTTCCACACTGAGACAGTAGGCATGCCTCTGACAAAAGTCTGTATATAGTAATTCCATAGACAATTTTGTAGTTTGTATGAACATTATGTCTCAACTATTACAGCTTTACTTAAGTTCCTGATGATGTCATGACTTTTCCAGGTTAGAATACTGAAAGTCAGGTCCTCTGTAATTGTTGTCTGAAATCACTGACTTAGAAGAAGGCTATTTGATTCTAAATCATTGAGGCTAGGTCAATTGGCTCATCCTGAAATTTAAAAAAAATTTTCTAGGCTAGTATGGAGTTAAGAACACCTAGGGAGAATATACAATAGTTCTAGGAAATGAGAATAATCTGGTGAACTTTTAAAAGACTAGTTTATTCTAGGACTGCTCCTAAAAGACAGTTTTTCTGGAATGGATCTTATCTGAAAAGCTGCTGTCATTTAGTTCTCAATGTGGCACCTTTTTTGTTTAATTGTTTATAATCTTTTCCAATTTATTCTTGTCTTAAAAAAGCAGAAACTCCTTACTTAGTAGCTTTTATGTCTTTCTTCTGTTAAACTTGCTTCTTACAATCTGCAAAAAGCTAGTGCGTAAAGAGTGTTCACAGTTTGTATGCAAAATTGATTCTTTAAAATTATATTTGACCTGAATTGGAGAGTTTGAAAGACGGTGATTGGATATGTGAGTCTAAAATTTATGTGTTCATGTTAGTTTGGACTTTAAATTTTAACTATGACTGCTATATTCAGTGTAAAAGTCAACAATAACAAAAACAAACAAAAAAAGAAAAGTACTTTATTTATGGTTGGAAGTTATGAAGCAGATAGTGCTCTCTAAAATAGTAACATTTTACGAACACCCAAAATTCTTGTCATTTAATGTGAATGCCTTTATCCCATAGCTGTTTAGTTATGTGATAAATAGAATTAAATTCATATTAAATGGCTCAAGATTTCTGAGATTTCTGTGTTACAAATGTAGGAAAGACATAAGAAATATGTTTTAATAGGAATGGAATAAAGTTTAAATTTCCCCTGCCAGTTCTAAGTGAAAAACAAACACAAAACCTTAAACTACCACCTATACACATTTCTGAAACTATCCTGGTGTTCTCAACATATTCCATTCCTATCACAATAAATCCATTCTTGGTTAACTCCCATTCTTTTAGCAATTAACACAATTTATCAGGTCTTGAATATGCAATAAAAATAACCCTTGACAGATTTTTCTCCATCCTGGTTATGAAACCAGGCTTCATTTTTCCATATGGCATTCCAACTGCTGGCACAATTGTTTTATTTCAGTTGGCATTGACTGCCCTATTACTGTCTTCCCTTGCCTCTTCTTATCAGTGCATGTCCAAATTAACCACTTTTGCCACTTAAAGCAGAATTATTTAGTCATTACATTTTTAAAATGACAAGAACTTTTGAGCAATTGAGTAAGTTTTAAGCAAAGAACTGAAATTAGATGTAGGCTGAACGATAATCCTATTACATAAACACAGTATGAAAGTATCATTCTACATTTAGTGGCTAAAATGTATAAACCTTTTTTAATTGCCAGAGCCTCTATCTTGCATTGTTAACATAAAAAAGTTGAATGTAAAGAATAGGAGAATTGCAAAGGAGGTGTGAATTTCATCCAGTCCTGGTGAAAGCCAGCTGTCTAACCAATGGTAAACCACACAGCCCTTCTGTGTCTCAGTTTACTTAATGTACAATGAGTGTACTTCTTTTCATTTAGTTTACAGTTTGAATTTAAAAAAAAATTAGTACTACCTTAGGAAAAATATAATTTTCAGTAAAATTTTAATGTATTAAGAATCTCAAGTATATTCTCTATTGAAGTGTTTTAAAAGCAATGAATTAGAGGAAGTGTTTGCTATCTTGAGATGGTCAGACTTTCAAAATAATCATTTTATTAAGTTTTAAAATATTATTTGATAGTCTTGGGAACAAGTGACAAAAGAATATGTTATGAACAATATTTGTAAAAATTCAAACAAAAATTAATGTTTATCTGAAAGCTCCATATTGATGACAAAATATTGGCACAAAAGAAAAAGATACATTTAAGAGGAAATAGTATACAAGAAGACAGTATAAACCACTGTCTTTTTTAATACATCCTTGAAATGACTGCTAAAAATACCCACTCTTGTGATTAAAAGCCTTGGTATACGTGGATGGAATCTGCTCACTATAGCCTGTAGCCAGTGAAGATATGCAAGTATTATGTAAGAAGCTGTGTACAAAACTTAACTAATATTATAAAATCCTAATGACAGATCACCCCTACAAGTCACTGTCCCTTCTACAACGTTGTAGTATTCCACAGTTACTTTTTACCTGACTTGTAGGCAGCTAAGCATTCATGTTATCATAACATGTCTTAAACATGTAGTATTCAGTGCTTGACATCTGCCAGTTTTAGGGAATGTACAGTCTTCCTAAGTGCTTGCAAATGCCAGATTTTGTCTAGACTTAATATGAGTTTTTAGTTGATTCTTGAAGCCACACCAATAGTGTGCCCTCCTGAGTAAAGTTAGAATCTGAAAGTGAGGAAAATAGACAGGCTTATCCTTGAACAATTGGACAACTTTGTCTCCTAAGAAAATGTGGCCTGCACTGCTGGAATAACAAGTGCCTGGGAAGCAGTTAAGACTGTGAGAGAGTAAGTTCTTATTCTCTAGTTACACCCACTGATGGTCTCTGGTTTCTGCAAACCAAACTGGAAGCAGAATGTCCTCTCTAATTTAAATATTTTCTTCACATTCTGAAATGTACAAGTTCCACTAGCTGAGCACTAAATTGTATTATTTCTTATCTTGGCTTGGACTGCTAGTAGTAATAAAAATGAGAAAAAAGGGAAATACGGGAAACGCTAACTAGTTACTCAGTTGATTCAAGATAACAGTGCTTGAGCAAACTGACAGGACCTTAGTTTCCTAATCTGAAATATGAATGTGATAGTCTCTGCTAAGTTTAAGAATTAGAGTATTTTATTTATTTTTAGAAAGCAAATCTATCTTGTTAGGATCTAGCAGCTATCAAATATTCAAATGAAATTTAGTGAAACAAACCAACAAACTGCAATGACATAATAATAAATCATAAACACAAATTCAATATAGTTATAATCTAGAGCAGTGGAATCTTAGAGCAATGCTAGAGCAACCATGTGTCTAGTTGAAGATTGTGAGAATGAGGTCTCCAGGTGCATATGGGACAGAAGGTGAGGTGAGAGTTAATTGGAGCAAACTACAAGCATGTCCATGCTTCACCTTAATTGATGAATCTAATTTGAAACTTCAGCATAGTCCCAATAAAGAGAGAAAAGACCCTATTATCCCTTGAAAACATGGATTACATTACAACACGTTTCCTACCAAAGGGGAAATTTTTTCATTACTTAACACTAAAGTGCTGAAACCATTAGTATACCCTTTTAGACTTAAAATAAACATGTGTATTATGTGCATGTATTTCCCAATGGAAATCGCAAGTGGTGTCACATTGCACTGTGGATCCATTAGTAGCATAATGGCATCCAACCACAGGTCTTGCTAATGGTTTAAATTGGAAATCAGGGCTTTTTGTTGTTGTTGTTTCTTTAATTCAAAATGCAAGAAAGAAAGAAAAGAAAAGAGATTGAGGGAGGGATGGGGGAGGGAAAGGGAGGGAGTGGGGAGGAAAAGGAAAGTTTCTGTCTCTTTCTAAGTACACAGTGAAAAACTATGTTTCTGCTGAGTAACTCAAATATGACACTTCAAGAAAAAAATGAATCAGAAGATGCAGTACTTTGGAAAAGTTATCTAGCATGCAAGAATTAATAAAGGGCATAGCGCATGTAAACTTATTGAATAAGATGTTTTTTTCATGACACAGAGGAGAACTGTAACATTTTAAAATCGGGGCATGTGACCTAAATTGGGATAAATAACTCAGGACATACTAAAGCTTGTTTGTATAAATCATGTACAAAAAAAGCTAATTGGCTCTTCAGTGTGACTTATAATGTCATTCTTCTGGCAATATTGCTTTAATTACTAGAAAGAAAAGGGGAGTAGAAAATTTATAGCCATGAAAGAGATGAACCATACCATTACTGGAAAACTAGGAAAAATTCTACGGTCAAGTTTCAAGTATTGAAATAATTCATATTATGAACTCTCTATTTTTGTTAACTGTGTTTTGGGAAAATATGAAAAATAAGACACTTGATTAAAATGTATCTCACTGTAACTAAAGTGTGGACCTCTTGACTGCTAATTTGGCAGTCAGGATACTTAAAAGGGAATTTGTTGGGGTGATACCTAGCTTACAGATACTGTTCTTAAATGTAGGAGCCAGAGTTTTTCCAAGAAACCTAGCTGCATTCTTGGTTACTGTTAGTGTCTTGAGGCCACCAAGCTCCATTAAATCTCTCTCTTTTTTTAAAGAGCCCTGCTGAGAATAGTGATTCTGATCATTATTTTCTTAGGAAAATATAGGCATATGTTCACTCATTCTGCCATGTTGCACTTAAGTGATTAAAAATTCATGTTCCAAGTAAGAAGCTGTTAAGCAGCTAATTATTTATTCTGTTTACAAGATATGCCCCAACTGGTTAGGGAAAATGGATGCTGAGGGCTGAAGAAAGCATTAAATATATTTAGGGTGAGAAAGCCAACCTACCTCCTGGTGGCTATATTACCAAGTGATACAAATTGAAAGAGTGCCTTAAGCACACAAACCACCCATTAAATAAATGGAGTATTCATTTTAGGAAAATGTGGGATATCTCTTACCTCTTAATAATCCCACACACAAAATCTATTTGAAATTCATTGTCAGAGAAACTCAATTCATTATGTACCCCAGACTAGCTTATTGAACAGAAGTACATTTTAAATTAAATATATATCACAGAAATAGTTTTTCAAAAAAGAAGGATCAGGAAGAAAAAAAAGTGGACTTTAAAATTCTAAACCAAAGATATGCACACTAAACTGTTAAAGAATATACCTAGAATAAAATTGTAAATGGTCACTAAAAAACATTAATGAAAGACTTCTTTTAAAGCCCTCAAAATTAGTAATATGTTTATAATTGGATACTTGATGCAAGCCTCATGAAGAGACAAATTTATATTCTGTAAAATTAATTCAGTAACACTGTCAATTGTCATATTATTCTTATCATTTGCATAAAGGATGTACAAGCTGTGACAATAATGATAATAATGTGTGCTGTGGAGTACACATTAATATGTTGTCTAAAGTCAGTGGGCTGTCAGAAAGTGTTCTGAAGAGAAAAGAGCATGAATGAAAATATGAGTTTGAAAAGGTGACTGTAGAATGTAGAAACACGTAAATGATCATTTTATGAGTTTTTAATCTTTCTTAAAACTTATGTTAGGACTAAGGTTTTTGTCCCAATAGTGTGAGATATTTCTGAATAAATATATGATTAAGTGTTTATTGATAATTTTTAAGGAATAGGACATTCTCATTATTAAATAGACCTAGGTAATAAATAACATATAATTAAAAAGTTTCAGAGAGTTTTGTATAATATACTCAGAAACCATAATAATAGAATCTAATCTTGTATTATATTTTTGATAATTCAAGACATTGTCTCAGGTCATTATTATAGGTATTTATTAGCATTGCAACTACATTATTTTTTTCCAGTCAGAGGGATAATACAGAATAGACTTCATCACACCTGGTTTTCTTTTGGACCCTACAATTTAAGGCTGCCACTTCTGGTTATTTCTGATAATATAACAGATGACATAATAAGCCATAAAAAAAGTTAAAGTTATGACTAAAAGAAAAGCTGATCCACATCTTGTGACAACTATCTCAATATTCTGGTCATTGTGCAATTTATGGTTTTGTTTACGACTTTTATTTTCCAACAATGACCAGGCTAATACAACATAAAATGCAAATGTATTAGTTAAAATTAAAATTACTAATGTTCTGGGTGTAATTTTTTTTTTTGCATCTTGTTTGACATTGATCCATTTAGTTATTAGCTTTTCAGCACCATAGAAATAATTGTTTTATCCTTTGTCATTACATGTTTAGAACCTGAAAAACATTTTATTATATTGATTGAGTTGTTATCTCCCATTAATGTACATATTATACTGCCATTTGTAAGTTCAGCCTACCTGTAAGACTAATGTCATTGCTTAAGTAATTAGGTGAGATGTGGAACAAATAAAAATATCTAAATGATAGTTCCATTTTTCATAAAGCTTCATGCTATACTCTTTTCACCTGTAATCATCTAGAACAGGAGTTTGACTTCTGTTTTTTGGTTATAAAGTTTTATTGGAACATTATGATACATGGGCTTTAAGCAACACTTAGAGTGAACATTATGATACATGGGCTTTAAGCTACCTACAGGCATAAAGCCTGGGAGTACATAGCCATCTACTCAGAGGGATTTCAGAAGCATGCCAGGTCTGGCAATCACTTATGTAACCTGATCTTTTTAACTACATTTGTTGAGTTCTTAGTGGTTGCTGTAGGGAACACACCTTTTAACATCTTATTCTGCACCAAATTTATACTAATTTGATTCTAGTGAAGAGTGAAGAACCCTAGTTTTGTGCTATTATTCATGTATATGTAAATAGATTTGCATATGTATGTGCATATGCATACATGTTTATATACATGTATACATATATATAGCTTATAATTGCTTTGGTTTATGTTCATATAGAAATTATCTACATATACATATATACGTATACATACATAATTATGTAAACAAAATATTCATACATAGTTCTATATGAATATCCACTCATATTTAGATACTTTCAGTGCCATATGCTTTGGGACACAGTCATATAGAAAGTGTATATATGTATACATACACTCATGTATGCAAATATGTGAGTATACCTCAAAGTACCTGGCACTGGAATTATGTGAATACTGGAGGAAAATAAGAGTTAGAAGTTTACAGAGCTTGAAGCTAGTCTATGGAAACTTCTCCAGGATGCAGATATTCAAAGTTATGTGGAAAAAAAATTGGTTCTCATAATAGCTTGGTCCAAATGGAAATTCTTTCTAGTTAGAAATATACCTGATTATGCATCATATATAATTATAAATGCTTGATACACCATTTTATCAGTAGTGAATAATACACTTTGTCAATAGTGAATAATAATGCTACAGGAAATATTGATTTATCTTTCCCTTTTCTGTAAAACTTTCAATTTAAAATTTAAATTGTACTTTGTACAATTACAATCTGTAATTACACAGTTATATCAAATAAGGAAGCCATAAAGGAACACAAACTCAAAGTATAGAGGGAAAGTGTTATACAAATATTTCAGAAACTTAAATAAGTACTAGGTCATTTTTCTGGATTTTGAGTTGTTGGTAGCATTGCCAGATTTTTGGAAAATGGAAAAGATGTCACCTTTATGAGGTTAGCAGAATAGACAAATACATGTGTGGTGAGAATAGTTATTACTCTGTGCATCATGCGATATAGTTTTTCTCTTACCTGGGTACTTCTGTTACCAAAATTAAAGAATTATACATTCATTCTTTTGGGTAAACCTTTTTCCTGTGGTATAGCACATTTCCCTGGAATAAATGAAAAATTATCATTCATAACTAGGTGTCAATTATTTTATCAGATCTTTTTTTTTTTTTTGAGCAAGCAACTGTAATTTATTCCAACTATTAAATATAAACTGGTAAATGTATACTGTAATACCTGATTCATAGCTAATTTTTTTAACATTTTTATTGATTTACAATCATTTTACAATGTTGTGTCAAATTCCAGTGTTCAGCACAATTTTTCAGTCATTCATGGACATATACACACTCATTGTCACATTTTTTTCTTTGTGATTTATCATAACATTTTGTGTATATTTCCCTGTGCTATACAGTGTAATCTTGTTTATCTATTCTACAATTTTGAAATCCCAGTCTATCCCTTCCCACCCTCTACCCCCCTGGTAACCACAAGTCTGCATTCTCTGTCCATGAGTCTTTAGATTCCACATATGAGCGATCTCATATGGTATTTTTCTTTCTCTTTCTGGCTTACTTCACTTAGAATGACATTCTCTAGGAGCATTCATGTTGCTGCAAATGGCGTTATGTTGTCGGGTTTTATGGCTGAGTAGTATTCCATTGTATAAATATACCACTTCTTCTTTATCCAGTCACCTATTGATGGACATTTAGGCTGTTTCCATGTTTTGGCTATTGTAAATAGTGCTGCTATGAACATTGGAGTGCAGGTGTCATCCTGAAGTAGATTTTCTTCTGCATACAAGCCCAGGAGTGGGATTCCTGGGTCATATGGTAAGTCTATTCCTAGTCTTTTGAGGAATCTCCACACTGTTTTCCACAGTGGCTGCACCAAACTGCATTCCCACCAGCAGTGTAGGAGGGTTCCCCTTTCTCCACAGCCTCTCCAGCATTTGTCATTTTTGGATTTTGAATGACGGCCATTCTGACTGGTGTGAGGTGATATCTCATTGTAGTTTTGATTTGCATTTCTCTGATAATTAGTGATATTGAGCATTTTTTCTTGTGCCTATTGATCATTTGTATGTCTTCCTTGGAGAATTGCTTGTTTAGGTCTTCTGCCCATTTTTGGATTGGGTTGTTTGGTTGTTCCTTATTAAGTCGTATGAGCTGCTTATATATTCTGGAGATCAAGCCTTTGTCGGTTTCATTTGCAAAAGTTTTCTCCCATTCCGTAGGTTGTCTTCTTGTTTTACTTATGGTTTCCTTTGCTGTGCAGAAGCTTGTAAGTTTCATTAGGTCCCATTTGTTTATTCTTGCTTTTATTTCTTCTAGGAGAAAATTTTTGAAATGTATGTCAGATAAAGTTTTGCCTATGTTTTCCTCTAAGAGGTTTATTGTATCTTGTCTTATGTTTAAGTCTTTAATCCATTTTGAGTTGATTTTTGTATATGGTGTAAGGTAGTGTTCTAACTTCATTGTTTTACATGCTGCTGTCCAGTTTTCCCAACACCATTTGCTGAAGAGACTGTCTTTATTCCATTGTATATTCTTGCCTCCTTTGTCGAAGATTAGTTGACCAAAGGTTTGTGGGTTCATTTCTGGGCTCTCTATTCTGTTCCATTGGTCCATATGTCTGTTTTGGTACCAATACCATGCTGTCTTGATGACTGTAGCTCTATAGTATTGTCTGAAGTCTGGGAGAGTTATTCCTCCAGCCTCTTTCTTTCTCTTCAGTAATGCTTTGGCAATTCTAGGTCTTTGATGGTTCCACATAAATTTTATTATGATTTGTTCTAGTTCTGTGAAATATGTCCTAGGTAATTGGATAGGGATTGCATTAAATCTGTAGATTGCCTTGGGCAGTGTGACCATTTTAACAATATTGATTCTTCCAATCCAAGAGCATGGAATATCTTTCCATTTTTTAAAGTTTTCTTTAATTTCCTTCATCAATGGTTTATAGTTTTCTGTGTATAATTCTTTCACCTCCTTGGTTAGATTTATTCCCAGATATTTTATTACTTTGGGTGCTATTTTAAAGGGGATTGTTTCTTTACTTTCTTTTTCTGTTGATTTATCGTTAGTGTAAAGAAAGGCAACTGATTTTTGAACGTTAATTTTGTAACCTGCTACCTTGCTGAATTCTTCAATCAGCTCTAGTAGTTTTTGTGTGGACCTTTTAGGGTTTTCTATATATAGTAACATGTCATCAGCATATAATGACACTTTTACCTCTTCTTTTCCAATTTATATCTTTTATTCCCTTTTATTTCTTTCTCTTGCCTGATTGCTGTGGCTAGGACTTCCAGGACTATGTTGAATAGGAGTGGTGATAGTGGGCATCCTTGTCTTGTCCCAGATTTTAGTGGGAAGCTTTTGAGTTTTTCACCATTGAGAACTATGCTGGCTGTAGGTTTGTCATATATAGCTTTTATTATGTTGAGATATGTTCCCTCTATACCCACTTTGGCGAGAGTTTTTATCATAAATGGGTGTTGAATTTTATCAAATGCTTTTTCTGCATCAATTGAGATGATCATGTGGTTTTTGTCCTTTCTCTTGTTGATATGATGTATTACATTGATTGATTTGCGTATGTTGAACCAGCCTTGTGTCCCTGGGATGAACCCCACTTGGTCATGATGTATAATCTTTTTTATGTGTTGTTGGATTCTATTTGCTAAAATTTTGGTGAGGATTTTGGCGTCTATGTTCATCAGTGATATTGGCCTATAATTCTCTTTTTTTGTAGTGTCTTTGCCTGGTTTTGGTATCAGGGTGATGGTGACTTCATAGAATGAGTTTGGGAGTATTCCCTCCTTTTCAATCGTCTGGAAGAGTTTGAGAAGGACTGGTATGAGTTCGTCTTTATATGTTTGGTAGAATTCCCCAGTGAAGCCATCCAGTCCTGGACTTTTATTTGTAGGGAGGTTTTTAATTGCTATTTCTATTTCCTTTCTAGTGATCGGATTGTTCAAGTGTTCAGTTTCTTCTTGATTCAGTTTTGGTGGACAGTATGTTTCCAGAAACTTGTCCATGTCCTCTAGGTTATCCAGTTTGGTTCCATATAGTTTTTCATAATATTCTCGTATGATATTCTGTATTTCTGTTTTGTTTGTTGTAATTTCTCCATTTTCCTTTCTTATTTTGCTAATTTGTGCTCTCTCTTTTTTCTTCTTTGTGAGTTTGGCCAGAGGTTTGTCGATTTTATTTACTTTTTCAAAAAACCAGCTTTTGGTTTGGTTGATTTTCTATGGTCTTGTTGATCTCTATTGTATTTAATTACTCTCTGATCTTTATTATTTCCTTCCTTCTGCTGCTTTTTGGGGCTTTTTGTTCTTCTTTTTCTAATTCATTCAGGTGGTGGGTTAACTTGTTTATTTGAGATTGTTCTTCTTTTTTGAGGAAGGCCTGTATCGCTATCAACTTCCCTCTTAGCACTACCTTTGCTGTGTCCCATAGGTTTTGAGTGGTTGTGCTGTCATTATCATTTGTCTCAAGGTATTTTTTAATTTCAGCTTTGATTTCCTCATTGATCCATTGTTTTTTCAATAACATATTGTTTAATCTCCATGCTTTCCTTTTTTTCTCCTTTGTTTCTCTGTTGTTGATTTCCAGTTTCATGGCATTGTGGTCAGTAAAGATGCTTGAGATAATTTCTATCTTCTTAAATTTGTTGAGGTTTCTTTTGTGTCCAAGTACATGATCGATCCTGGAAAATGTTCCATGTGCACTTGAAAAGAATGTATATTCTATTTTTGGGGGGTGTAATGCTCTGAAAATATCCACCAAATCTAGTTTTTCTATTGTAGTATTTAATTTCTCTGTTGCCTTGTTTATTTTCTGTCTGGAAGATCTGTCTAGTGATGTTAATGCAGTGTTAAAATCTCGAACTATGATTGTATTCCCATCAATATCGCCCATTATCTCTGTTAGTAATTCTTGTATGTACTTAGGTGCTCCTATATTGGGTGCATATATATTAATGAGTGTAGTGTCTTCATCTTGTATCACTCCTTTAATCATTATATAATGTCCCTCTTTATCTTTCTTTATGGCCTTTGTTTTAAAGTCTATTTTGTCTGAAATCAGTCCTGGAACACCTGCTTTTTTGGCTTTTCCATTTGCATGGAATATCCTTTTCCATCCTTTCACTCTCAATCTATATGTGTCCTTCTCCCTAAAGTGGGTCTCTTGTATGCAGCATATTGAAGGTTCTTGCTTTATTATCCAGTCTGCCACCCTATGCCTTTTGACTGGAGCATTTAGTCCATTAACATTTACAGTAATTAATGATAGATGTGTGTTTATTGCCATTTTGAACTTATCTTTGCAGTTGAATTGGTATATCCTCTTTGTTCCTTTCTTCTTCCTTTTGTGGTTTGGTAATTTTCCTTTGTATTATCATGGATTTTATTTAATTTTTGTGACTCCCTTGTAAATTTTTGACTTGTGGTTATCCTTTTTTGTAAATCTATTAACCTATACCTGTTTTTATTAAACTGATAGTAACATGATCTCAAACCCATCCTACTGTTAAAAAAATTTAAAAAAGAAAGAAAAAAATATTCTACATTTCCCTGCCTCCCTCTCCCACTCTCAGTGATTTGTATGTCTTCTTTTATAATTTCGTGTTTTCTTTATTTGTAATTCATGAGTTACCGCCTTTCCAATTGTGAGTTTCTCATTTCTGTAGCATCCTGCTGCTTTTCTATTTAGAATAGCCCTTTCAATATTTCTTTTAGCATGGGTTTAGTGTTGCCAAACTCCTGCAGCTTTTTTTTGCCTGTGAAACTTTTTATTTCTCCTTCTATCCTAAAGGATAGCCTTGCTGGATAAAGTATCCTAGGCTGCATCTTTTTTTCATTCAGGACTTTGAATATATCTTGCCACTCCCTTCTGGCCTGTAGTGCTTGTGTAGAGAAATCAGCTGAGAGCCTTATGGGGGTTCCCTTGTAATTCACTCTTTGCTTTTCTCTTGCTGCCTTTAGAATCATTTCTTAATCCTTGACTCTGGCCATCTTGATTATGATAGGTCTTGGTGTGGGTCTATTTGGATTCTTCCTGTTTGGGACCCTCTGAGCTTCCTGTACTTGGATATCTGATTCCTTCTTTAAGTTTGGGAAGTTTTCAGTCATGATTTCTTCAAAAACCTTTTCAATCCCCTTTGATCCTTCTTCCCCTTCTGGGACCCCTATTATGCGAAGATTGGGACGCTTTATATTATCCCATAGGTCCCTTATGCTATTATCATTATTTTTTATTTGCTTATCTTGTAGTTCTTCTGAATGGGTGCTTTCTATTGCCCTGTCTTCTAGATCACTAATTCGTTCCTCTGCATTAACTAGTCGGCTTTGCACAGCTATTAGATCATTCCTCATCTCTGTCAATGAGTTTACCCATTCTGCTTGGCTCTTCTTTATAGCTTCAATTTCATTTTTGACATATTTTATCTCTCTAAGCACTATCTCTGTTAATTCCTTCAGCAATTTGATCACTCCTTTTTTGAAATCTTGATCTAGTAGGCTATCGATGTCTATTTCATTGATCTTTCTTTCAGGGGATTCCTCTTGTTCTTTTAATTGGGAAAGGTTTCTCTGCTTCTTCATCTTGCTCATACCTCTCTGGCACTGTGGTTTATGGAGTATCAGTTGTCTATTTTGGATCTTAAGGATTTTATCTATCTAATGCCTATTTATGAATAGAACTTAGGGAAAAAAAGAAAGAAATAATAAGAGAGAGAGAGAAAGATTTTTAAAAGAAGAGAGAAAGAGGGTTTGAAAACGGTGTATAATGAATAATAGAAGAGCGAGTTGAAGCAGAGTATTAATCGGATTGAGACGTCCTTTTAAAACCTTTAAAAAAAAAACGAAAAAGAAAAATAAACGGGTGGGGAGATGAATAGATGTATTTGAAGCCTGTGTCTAATCAATAACAGGACATCAAAACCCAAGAGAAATAGAAATGAATTAAGAAGTAAAAATTAAGAGAGTAATTGAAAATAGAACAGGTAAAAACAGATTTAAGAACAAAACAAAAAAGAAACAAAAAAACAAAAACAAAAACAAAAAACAAAACAAAACAAAAAAAGGGGTTGTCGGTGTTCTCCTGGAGTCTGTGTGCTTTTAATGTGAAGTCCTTCTGTCTTGTGTTGTTTTGGAAGCTCAGCTTGTTTTCATAGGCCCTCCGTTGGCGCCCTCTTCTGTGCTGCTCCCAGCACCTGTCGGCAAGCCGATCGCGCCTCCTCCTAACATGGGGTCAGATGCAGCTCTCCTCTGCTGTCGGAGGGCGGGTCACTGCCCCTCTGGATGCCGCAGTCAGATGTTGCAGACCAGCCAGGCAGGAGGGCGGGTCATGCCCCCTCCCAGCACCTCGGTCAGGGGCTGTGTTCCTGCCCGACAGACTGGGGGGGCCGCTCTCCCTCTGCCTGCGCAGCTGGTAGCTCCGCTGCTCTGTGCAGCTGCAAGCTCCGCCCTGGCCGAGCTCGGCGGGTGGGCTCGGGGAAGACCGAGGGGCAGCCTCGTCCCTGCTCTGAGCCAAGACCCAGCTCCTTGTTTGTCTTTGTGGAGCAAGTTCTCTGAGGGACCAAGATGGAAGGATCCCACCTGTCCTGGGCTGTAGGCCCGTCTCAGTCTGGCCCTTGACGCTGCTGAGCCCTTCGGTGCGGATGCAGGTTTCGCCCCTGCCCCTGCCTGGGTGCTCAGCGCCGGAGAATATGGCGGCTGTGCCTGGGCCCCGCCTCTCCTCCCCTGAAAAGTTTCCGCGGGTTTTCAGAGATGGGGGTATGCACCCTTTCCCCGAGAGCACATCAATGCTGTTTTATCCAGGGCCCAGGTTGTTCTGCCCTGTACACCCACAGCCACGGCGCCCAGCCCCTTGCAGTCCCCCGGAGCTGCCTCCGTGCAGCCGCCCCCGTCCTCCGCCCGGCTTGTGCAGCCTGGCCCTGCCCGCTGCTGCCGGCCCGCGTCTCAGGCTGGGTGTCGGGGGGACGCTCTGTGCCCGTTTAACTTAGTTCTGTCAGACAAGGGCTGCTCTGTACAGATCCGAGCCTCGTGGGCTCCCCTTCCGTCCCGCTGGCCTCTCAGTTGGAGAGGGGAGACCCAGCGAGCGAGCGCCAGTCCTCCTTTGCCGCTCCCTCCCCGCGGGACCCTTCCCGCGCTGCTTTGCCTTTTGTTCTTTCTTTTTTCCTTTTCTCCTACCAGATTTTTGGCGTCTTTATCTTTTGAAGAGGGAGATGTTCTGTCGGAGTTCCGCAGGTGCTCTGGTTGGCTGAGTGGGTCTGTAGATGTGGGTCTTGGTATATTTGTGGGAGAGGGCGGCTTACAAGCGTCCTTCTACTCCGCCATCTTGCCTCTTCTTCCCAGATCATTTGCTTTATTTATTCATTTACTGAAATTTGTTCCTTGTGGCAGGAAGAAGAGCAGGCCTATGAGCTCAGTAATGGAGAAAGGGATTGTTAGGAAATAGCAAAGAAAGTATAGGTAGAGGAGAAGTATCGACAAAGATAAATTTTACCAGCAGTAACAGTGCCTAAATCATCCTTCAGCTTTAGAAGGCTGACACCTCTCCACAGTCCTTTAAATTTGTGTAGCCTGATGAATGAAAAAAGTTTACCTTTTCTGTGCAAAATAATAATGTGCCTTGTATATTCCTAGAGTAGTTTCTAGGGAAGTCAAATTTTATTAGTAAAAACTCTATGAGTTTAATCGGTTCTCACTTTTACAGATGAAGAATTTGAGGCAAATTATTTTACTTAGGTTATCACAGCAAGCTTATGGCAAAACAAGGCTAAAAGCTGAACCCTTTTGGTTCTGGTGCAGGAGCTGAAACCCTTGGGCCTGGGGCAGGGGTACTCCTCTAGTACCTTCCCCGAAGGCTTAACCTCACTTACCTCATCCTTGCCCCTGTTTCTTCCGTTTACTAAACTGGTACAAATCTTCCTCTAAAAATTCCTTACTCCAGTTATTCCTTACTTGATAATAGTACCAAAAGTATTAGTTTATTCGCTTTAGACTCATTTTTAACTTTACAAATGTAGAAACAGGAATGCAGATGAAAAGTTGATGAGGGTTATTACTTTGGACATGGACTTTTTTAGGGTGAAAACTGCAGATTATCTAAGCTCTCTGGAGACATAATAAAAATAGACTAAATTACACTTTAGTATTTTTTCAGGCCCTCCAACTCTCCTTGGGAGAACACTTTGTTCGTTTTAAAAAGTCATATTTTTACTTCTTAGTCCTCAATCATTAAAGGAAAAGAATTGCTTATTAGGTGAAACCAGCACATAGAAAATATTAAGTGAAACTTACGATTTTGGGTGAAGAATAATTGACTACACACACATTTATATTTTTCTATTGCATATTATCAGGATGTCAAATACATCAATGTGGTATAAAAACAGAATACTAATCCAGTAATTTTAAGATTTTGAATCAGGGTACAAGGTGGGCAAAAATAAGCTATGAAACTAATTATTTGACATACATTCCAAAGTAAAACTATATAACACATTCTTATTTTTCAGAATGTTTGAAGACTATATGCTTATGCAAAACAATCTTCTCCCACTTAAAAATGTTTATAAAGTTCCCATGATACTTTCTTTTTCCATTTCAGAAATCATGACACATTCTTTTGACTATCCTTTGTGATGAAAACTCTACATTCATTGATAATGAATTAGTTTTGGAGCCATTACAGGTTTAGAGTCAAGTCCAATGAGTATTTGCTTATTAAGCTACCTAATATTATTTAGTTTCAAAACAAAGGATATTTATTTAATGGACTCTGAAAGTATTTTATTAAAGAACTTACTCTCCATGCCAAACTACAATAAATTAATAAGTTAAGAAAAACATTATTATTAAATTGAGCTGAAGGTTTGAAAATTTCTTACATTTCTAGATTCAAGATTCTAATGTCACTTTTGCTGAGAAACAGGACACACAAAACCTGATTTCATTACAGGCAAATTTATATAATAATGTACATGACTCTGTCATGAATCTTATTGTTTCCCTGATAGATTTTGTTGATACTGTTCACACTGTGTTTTGTGTTCATAATACATTCCTTTCTGAAAATGGAAGCATATTTGCATTTCATTTCAGTATTTACTAGTGTAAAATAGAAACAAAAATTCCTACATACCCTCTACGCTTTTACAGTATACCCACGAAATTTTAGGTGCCTCAAAATAGAGGAAAAATCTAAACAACAAAAATAAAACCAAAATGAAATAAATTAATCAAAAATACTACAAATACTGTTTTTCAAATAGCCTTTTGTCTGTTACTGTTAACCAACCAAAATTCAATATATGTATGATTATATATGTATATATGAATGCTATACATGTTTGCATGAAAATTATATATGTGTATATATATATATTTACTAGAGTTTTTATATATAAATTCCTTTAATGGGAGAAATTAAAAGATTATTAATAGCAGTAAGTCAGTGGTGTACAGCAAGAATTTGGATGATTTTAATCTGAAGGAGCAAATGCTTTATTACAGTCCCTTCTATTGTTTCTTCACACAATACATTTGCAGGCCTCTCTGAGTGTCTGCAATGGCTTTTGGCTGTAGATGTCTGTCATTTCTGATATATTGTGATTTCTCTCCAACTAGAGAATTTTATTCATTGCAGCGATTAAATGTTTTAAGCAAAGACAAATAATTCCCAAATTAAAGAGATGTTGTGAAAAGGATTAATAATGATGGCAAGTTATTCATATTTCAAATGATTGTAAAAATTCCAAGACTAATATTTGTGCTGAGATTTCTCAATTTTCTCTCCTCTAGGAGAAGACTCTGGGAATCTGTGTGCACATATGCATGCATATGTGTTTGTATATATGTGTGTGTGTACATTTTGCTTCCTCTTATAAATGGGCATTATTGAGGCACTAATTTATTTGTCCTTGACATTCACGTTCGATAAATGTCATTGCAAATGAGAGGTGCATGACTTTAATATTTCAGTTAAATCTCATAGGTCATGATACAGCTAAGAGACTTTGCATTTGAAAGTAGATACTCCCCTAGCATGAATGCAGATAGAAAGGAGACACATGCTTTAATAAAAAGGGAGAATTGGGAGGTGAAGTAAGGAGTCCTTTTCAGAAAAATGTATTATTTACATGGCTCTCACGGCTTTCGAAATTTATCGCACCCACTAAACACATAATGATTATTCAATATGACTAGACTTAAACATTCAAAATAACCTATTTAGATCTCCCATAATTCCCCATAAACCACATGACTAAACAACATTTAAAAAGTGAGAAAACAATAACTCAACCTTGTGAACATCACTAAAGAAACGAATAATAAATTTTCAAAGAGATTCTCTTGGGTTACTAGTACATACAGGTTTTAGTTTACCATCAGACTTTGCCTAGTTATTCCCAACTTGAAGAAGATAACAGTAGATACAGAATGAGTGCAGGAAGTCAGGAAAAAGAACTGCCAAGTACCTATGTTTTTTGATTTTGTTTCTTAGTTTTTTAACATAGCCAACAATTTCAGGATCACAACCACACATTAAGAATTGTTACAGGTTCTCTGATCCTGAGAAATATCACCTTAATAAACAATCTAACTGCATTTTTAATGTTTGTTCCTATTTTCCCCCTTCTTTAAGTTATTTCTTTAAATATTACTGAGAGTGTGTGTGTGTGCGCGCGTGCGCTTGTGTGTGTGAGTGAGAGAGAGAGAGAAATGTTGTTCTTAACTTTTTGTTTTTCTTAATTAAGCATCCATCCTAATGATGTGACTTCAGGATGATATATAGCATTTCCTCTCTAGCAACCTACTTACTACCTCTAGTCTTCCATCATTTTCTTGAGGAGCCCTAACACTGCCACAGGTAAACTTGTAGGTAGAGGCCATCTCCAGATGAAACTTTATTTTAAAAATTTAAATGATAAATTGAACTCTTTAACACAACTTGATTGCCAGTAGGAGTTAGCTAAATTTCAGCTGGATAAATTAATGCTTTTTAGAACAGAAAGACAGTTATAATGTATGCACTTTCTTTAATTCCTGATTATCACCCACCTGTTTTTATATAGCAGAAAGTAGAAAGAAGAGAGAGGTAAACAAAACAACAACAACAGCAAAAAACTTTAAAGTAAGATTATAATCTTGAATTGCTACTAAGAAAATAATATTCCACATGTTTAACATTACAGAATTAAAATTCAAATATATAGGACTGAGCATTTTGAATCAGTATACCATTTAGTTAAACTTGGTGAAAATATTTCTTTCATCTCAAATAATATATTGTATGACTTTTCTGAGCAACACACTGCCATTATTTATTTGTGTTTTACATGAATAGGAATAATTCAGTACATAATTTCTACTTTCAAGGGTGTTAACAATTTAACTAAATATGTACAGACAAAAAGTGGTTGAATAAAAATGTTCATAGGTACTTAACAATATGTGACAAACTACATCATTTAGAAAGAGGGAGAATACGTGTAAGAGGAGAACAAGATGATCACAAAAGACATGCAATTCACTGAACGATGAGCAATCACTATGAGACCACCAACCATGTCAATCTCATTCTCCTATAGCATTTTGTCAGTGTTTTTCCCATTACAGAAGATAAATTAATATGAAAAATCTGACTTCATTTCTTAGGGCTAATCTAACGATCAGAAGCTAAATTGTGTAATTATTTAAATAATTGCAGAGTTGAAGTTGGACTCATTTTCTATTTCATGGTGGCATCACCATCAGTGATATCAAAATACATAATCAGTTGTTAACAGATTACTTTGGAGGACTGCAAAGTAGTATTTATCCAAAAATTGTATACACGGCCCTTGACATTTATTGCCCAAATTGAGATTATAAAGGACTAATGATTGTTTATGTATCAACTTGACTGAACCAAGGGATGTCCAGATAGCTGGTTAAAGTTTATTTTGGAGTATATCTGTAAGGGTGTTTCAAGAAAAGATAAGCATTTAAACTGATGGACTAAAACAGATGGTCCTCCCCAATGTGGATGGTCATCATCCAGTCCATTTAGGAGCTGGATATTACAAAAAGATCAAGGAAAGTTGATTCACTCTGTGGCTGTCTGACTGAGCTGAAAGATGGTTCTTCTCCTTTCCTTAGCAATCCTGGTCCTCAGGCCTTTAGACCCAGACTGGGATCTATATCAGAAGCTTTCCAGCGTTAAAGCCTTCAGATTATACCACTGGCTTTCCTGGGTCCCCAGCTTGCAGATGGCAGATGGTGGCACTTTTCAGTCTCCATAATAAGTAAGCCAATACTTTATAATACATCTTTTCATATGTATATATCCTATCGGTTCTCTTTCTCTGGAAAACCTTAATACACGACACAAAATCGAATAGTTTGGAGGGGATTTTATGTTTATATTTTTGTTTTATTTTGTTTGGATAGAACTCTGTTTATTATCTGTTCAGGGGAGTTTCTACTGATGAACTTAATTATGGAGAAAAATGTTCTTTATCCATTCACTCCAAACTGAAAATACGGAGCTCAAAATGGGACTAGTCGTAGAATTTAACATGAGTTCTTTACAGTTGGAGAGGAACAGGAAGGGAAATTTAATGAACTTGTGTGTGGAAAACCTATAGAATAACAGAGAGATGACTGCTAGGGAGCTGGAATTCAAGTTTTTTAGGCCAAAAGGATAGGTGAAGTTTTCCTAATATTCAAACATGAACTACAGGGGGTAGAGGGACAACAAAACTGCAAGATACAATCTATGCGGAAGGCAGTACCTGAAAACAAGGTGCCAAGAAGGAAAATGGAAGTCAATATTTTTTTACTTTCTAGTAGGGAGTGGAAATTTCTTGTCAAGGAAACAATAGGTAAAACAATTCTTAAAATTGGAATGCTCTAGAAAAACATACACACAACAGCTCATGAGAGAAAATCAGTTGTGAATATATAAATAGACAATAGTGTGTGAGAACATGTCACGACAGTTATAACTTTCCTGATTCTCTCAAGACTAAATAGAGGAGAAGTGGAGATAGAAGTTTGGCAAAGAAAAATATAGAAAGATAGTCACTTTAACCAGCTATTGTAGATTTTTTGTCTACTGTAAGGTCCAAATGGAGCAGGAAGGAGAAATATAAATAACAATGGAAACTTTGGCTAAGTTTCAGGACTACATAATTGAAGTACAGTATTGAGGTTTTTAAATAAATCAGTCATAGAAATTGCATTACATACAAATGTGTTTAATACTGAAAATACGAATGTTTAAATGAGTACAATAATAAACAGTATATCACTGAGTATTACACAGCTTGTGTCACTTTGCCCCCAAAATTAAAAATAAAAACAAATTTCAACTGCATTTATCACTTTCAGTTACATTAATACATCAAAGTATAATTGTAATAAATATATCAGAGAATGCATTCCATTGTTTTCTTTTCTAGTAGGTGCACAGGTAACAGTTGCTTTTCAAACCAAAAATGGTGATGGGAGGGGAAGGGTAGGTTAATAAAGAGAATTTTTTGTTTTTAAGTATGGAGTTTCTCCATGCATTACTTTTTTAAAAAAGTGATTTCTCATTAAAAAAAATAGGCTCTAGACAATCACATAACACAAAATGTTTACAAATATATTTAGGTACACACAAACATTTTCAATGAAGTGTTCTGCATTGGGGTGAGAATGCACTGCTGTTTTGAATCTAAGAGTTAGTTTCCTGTAACAGTATTAGCACAGCTTTGCATTCTTTGAAGTCTGCTTTCTATGTCTTTATAGTAATTAAATTTTTACATTTTCTGTTTTTCCTATTTTGAATTTATTCAGGTTTTTGTCATATTATTTTAATGGTCAGATTTATGTCTCTAAAGTTCTCACCCATTGCTCTCAGCACTCTACCAAAACTGCCAAGCTTCTGACGAAGGTTTTTACAGCATACCAAATGCTGACTCTGAGATGCATGGCTTTTCCAGGTAAAATAAAAATAAATATAAGAAAACAGAATTTTTATTGGACTTGTTATAAAGAACACAGTTTCTTCTGGGAAAATTCCAGAATTAGCAAGTAATCTAATACTCAATTTTAAATAATGAACTTGGAAAGCAATGTTTTATTATTGTCTTTTAAATTATTCTAAGAATGGCTATGTTTGCCTCCATTCAGGTGGACTAAGATACTGACTATTACTAATATTCCTAGTTTTAAAAAATGTTTAATCATATATATATATATTTTTTTCCATATAGCCAGCCAATTAAATAGAACAAAATTACAATAGAATATTTTATTTTAGAGCACATCACTCCAATGAAATTTTTATATGTTGAGATGGCATTTTCGAATAGTTTCCAGTAAACAGCATTGTTAAAATCTCATAGAAAACAATTGACAATCAGCAATAAAATCAAGGTTTTATTATTTCTATAAAATTATCTGGTCCTTTTGTGACTTACCAGACGATAGCAACTTAAAAATTTCAATAGCCTAGGAAGGATAACAAACTTCCTTCGGACTCTCACATTCCATTGATCCTGCTGATAGAAGCACACACTGGTTCCTACACGGTGACATTAATCACTGTTTCACATTTTTGCTGACTTTCCTGCTGACCACGAGTGTCATAGACCAACATAATATCCACAACTGAAGGATATATCTTATATTTCTACACACTTTGCAAGCAGAAGCACTTAATGGCTTTGTTCCAGACTATCTTTTCAAGGACAATTATATAGCAAACATCCTTGGAAGACTGCAGTAACATCTTCTTTCAGTTCAAAGCACGGGGTTTCTTTAAGCTCTGTATAGGAAAGATAACATCTTCACTGGGGCAAAGATCAGGTAGGATTATTGAATGTTATATAAGATTTGGATTCTTTAAACTCAGGGTCTCTCTCCTGTTTATAACACACTGCTTGTGGGTTTTTTCTTTAGAAAAATGAACATGGTTTCTCTTACTTGCAACCAAAGTACTTCTGAATAGACTATTGATTTAGCTTCGTAAGATCTATGAAGTTATCAGGATTATTTAATCTATTTCACTGCTATGGACAGAGCCTTAGAAAGATTAAATGTTATTCTGTTTATAAAGTAAATGATCTAGGTCTTGAGCACAGATATTTTACTTTCAAAACCCAGTACTTAAAATAAATTTTGAATTTCATTGTAATAAGTAGCACATATATGAACTAGACAATTCCAAAAGTACAAAAATTAAAATCCTTTTTGTTCCTGTCACACAGCCACCTAATTTTTAACATCCAATCCAACATCTCTGCCAGTTCTTTTTTATTCAAGAGATAATTTAGATTCATTCAAGTATTTACAATTTAAATTATTTTATAATAATATTAGCACTTAATAACTCAGTTATTCACCTATCTTTTTTCACTTAATTATATATACTGATATTTGAAAAAGGGTTCATTTAGGAAGGCACTTTGGGTATTTTGAACAAAAAGGGGTTCAATAAAGAGAAGTTTGGGTTTAAAATATACAATTGCTCCACACTTTTGTTTTACCTTCTAAAGCTGGTCTCTTATAGTAAAAATTAGGCTCAAGACAACCAAATAACACAAAATTTTTTCCTTACTTTTCAGATAGATATGATTAGATTTATATGAACATTTACTGGAAAAAAAAGAAAAAAATACATATGAATTTAATGAGTACATGGCTCCCAACATTTCATGAGAGTTTCAGGTTGTTTTTAACATCAGTAGGGGATTGCCTCCCTGAGAAGTTTGAATACAAATTCTGCGCTATTGCCCTGTTACTGGGATAGATTACATCTTTATCTTAAATAAAAGTATCTGTGCCCCAGAAACGTCATATGACAAACACAAATGCATTGTGATAAATGACAACCACTTTATTAGGTCACTCAAACCATCTCTTTGTATCTTTTCAGGAAAATGAAGTTTCCTATAGTTAGAATTATAATCCATTAGTTATGAAAATAAGTTTCACATGTCTATTAAATAATTCACCATTATTGTTAGATATTGCTAGTAATGTAATGATAATATGATGCTTCTAATTTATACCATGGCCAGGTTTCCACAAATATTCAATTGTATCCTTCTAAGTAACCACTCATATTTAAAGTTTTCCACATGATCAATAAATAAAGAAATAATTAAATGAATAATTGTCAGATAAGTTACTTCTATCCCAGTCTTTCTAAGAAAACCTGGGTTTCAGTCACAGGGCTGAGGTTTAAACCTCCCTCTGTCCTGTGTGATGTAGTGTCTTACCAACTTCTGCTCAGAAGCATGGAGAAAGAGATAAGAGAGACTGGGGACTCCTGGACCTCAAGGGAAGTAGCAACACCCATTACCCATGAATTATTGGAAGAGAATGAGAAGTGAACCAGAGAAATGATGTCAATTTGATTTTTTTGCCTTTTAAGGCATGATGATGTGACCATTAGTATCTCTGGACAATTCAGCATCTAAGATTCTAAGAAAGCCGATAAATATGTTTGTGAGGAGAGGAAAAACATAATTTTTCCTGAAATGGACATATAGCAAATAAACACAGCTAACTTATGATTCATTCATGATTCAAACTTACTGCTGTTTGACTCTGAAGAATTGTATTTTTGACAATTCCATGGTGATGGTTAACCCCTGAACACTGTGATACTAATCTGTTATTCTTTGAGGAATGTAGTAAACTGTATAAGAATTTTTCCTTTGGGTCAACCGTCTTCAAAGAAAGTATACTTTATCTAGTATTGCTGCTCCTTCTTGACTGTACTTAGCCTTGGAGCATCAGGATTTATGTAGAATCTTCATTTGTTGTCCTAACCCTCTTTAGTTTTGAAACACACAAAAAAGATTGTATTTTTTCCTCACCAAAATAAGAATGAGATCTTTGATTAACTCTTCTTTGTAAGATGAAAATTGCATTGTAGTAGACACTGACCTTGAATATGGCATGAACTTCCTCTTTCAATTATAGAGACATTGCTGCAAAATAAAAATATGAAATAATGTGATTCATATTCAACCAACCTAAAACCGTAAGTTTAGGCCAAAATCAACTTACGACTCTACAAACTTTTTAATTAGTAAAAACTCTAACATTCTTTCACATTGCCTATTGACACAAAGATGTTCATTGGAGCATTTTTTAGATTAGCCTAACAAAATAGAAAAACAAAATAGAAGCTCATGGAAATGCATAACAATAGAAAATTGTTTAAATAGTATGATGTGTAGATTAATCATAAATAGAACCATAGAGGTATTTAAAATTTGTATAAATTTAATAATATTGGAAATGGCTGCATTCTCAGGTAAACTGAAAAGTTAGACTATCAAATTATGTATGAAGAATACTCTCAGTGATGTAAACTACTGTACAAAGAGGGAAATTTGCCAGAAGTCATTAACTGTGGTCACTGAGAGTTGTGGTTCTTTGGATGGATTTAATTTCTTTTACACATTTTTCTGTATTTTATAATGTGCATATTTTACTCATATAATTCGCTCTTTCAAAACTGCTTATTTTAGGCATATTTTTGAAAGCAATTCAACTGTAGGTTTTCATAAAAATTTACAAGTTAAATGATTAAGCACTTATCATTTAAAGAGGTTGTACCATGTAAAATCCTGATAATTTTATCAAGTTAAACTCCTTACTAGCAGAAGGGGGTGAACGTGCAACACCTTTTGAAAGGACAATTTAAATTTCTAAAAAATTTTGTACTATGTTCTGACATTTATTCCAGTTTTCCATTTTGATTAAGTACCCTGTTTTTCTCAGCTTTCCGACTAATCTAAAAAGAATTGATGAAAAACAGTATAGCCTTTTTTAAAAAATCACATTTAATGTATAGATTTGTCAGGTGAAGATTTGAATGAGCTTCAAATCTGCTCTTATTAACCATTCTGAAATCCACTGCATCTACAAATTAGGTTCAGTAATAACCTACTGACATCTAAGGTAAAATTCACAGTCACTGTATATGCATGTCAAAATCTATTAATACACATGAACAAAGAATTTACATAGCTTAATTAAACAAGTAGACTTTCACCAAGTTTATTTCAGATGAATGACTGTATCTAAATGGTGATAAAAGGGTTTCCATTAAAAAACTGTCATTCAAGTTATCCCCAGTATATGTCGTATTAGAGAATTTTCCTGTGGTCTGCAGTTACAACATTACATTTATACTTATGAAAGGGTTCTATACTTTTCCTACTATATTCTGCATGATTTGGGCCTAAATTCATGGTAAATTGAAACCCACAAATAACTATAAAAGACTACTTTTTACCAGATACTGAAGAAAAATGTATGTGGACACACACCTGAGGTTCATACTGATCAAATTCAAATTGGAAAGGTAGTTAAAGTAATTTAATTCATCAGTGTCTCATGACAACTGTTTTGACTATTCAACATAATTAAGCTCCTGTTGCTGAAAGTAGCCATAGAACAGCCAACAAAAACTGAAGTTAAATCTTTTGACAAGCACTTACTTTCATGTGCTAATCAGTTATTCAGTATTCATTTAGTTAATATTAACTGTGTGCATAATGTATACCATGCTAGATGCCGGAGGAGAAACAACGTAAAGCACACGATGGCCCTGCCCTCCCAGTACTTACTACTGAATGGCAGATACCTGTAACTAAAGCCATTCTCAAACTGAGCTAAATTTAGTGACAAAGGAACCATATATGTTTCTGTATGAGCAATAAGAGATTTTTGCATAGCCTTGTTGAAGTTGGTAAAACATCCTTAAGGAGGTGATGTCTTCTTTAAATCATACAGAATGTGTCAAATTGATAGTCAGGAATGGGACAATTAAGCAATTGCCAAAGCATCCCTGTCAGAGGAGAGAGCATATATTGAGATAGAGACAAATGTTTCAAGAAACTCAAAATAGGCAGAAATGGCTAAAATACAGGATGAAAGGGAAATAATAAGAAAGGAATCATCATTTTTCAATATCTACTACATTGTATAAATTTAAAGTTGTACTATGTTTGATAATTTAATATTTTAACATTTGCAAAATTAATCCTAAAAATTCACCATTTGACATTTCTTTTGTGTTTATATTCAAAACTAGACAGGATGCTGCATCACTTGCTTGTAAAAGAATTGAAGTGCAGGAAAGGTACACTGTTATACTCCTCACCCTTAGATAATTATGCTTAGAAGGTACCAAAACCAGAATTAGAAACCTGTTCATCTGACTAAACTTTGTGTTATTTCATTAAAATACCCTCTTCTGTCTCAAAAACAAAGCAAAACAAAATATAAAGTAAAGCACTCAAGCACTGGCAAGCACGCGCACACGCGCACGCACGTGCGCGCGCGCACACACACACACACACACACACACACACACACACACATTCAAATTCAAACTCAGTAGCTTTGCATTGGGTTTAAATGACACATAACTGTAACACTAGAATGTGCAGACTTCATTCCTTTCATTTCTGTAACTGAACTCGACATTTAAGCTTTCATTTCCTTGTGAAGTCATAAAGCTATTCTTGCCAATTCAAGGTCCTTAGACACTTCTGGTTTAAGTTACAGTGTACCTTGGTTAACATTGAAGTCCGAGTTCACAAACTTATCTTATACCTTCCCTTCTTCCATGGTGGACATCTAAGCCCACAGAGTTTGTACGTATCAACCTGATCTGGAGCAATATTTCTGTAACACTTAGCACTGCATTGGACTGGTGGCCTGCACCGTGGAGTGATGCCCTTCTATCTATCTAGTGTGTGTTTGACTCTGACTCTGCTTGCATCCTCAGTTGATAAGCAGATTTCCACTATGTGGTACCCCTTATCAGGGCTTGAATTCTTCTTTTGGTATGTTAAATGATAAACTGAGGCATGCTTAAAATTTTAAGAGTTTATTTGAATAAAAATCAGTTTCAGTTGGTCAATGGCAAACCAGAAGTGTTTAAGATAACTCCTCAGACAGGAGCTAGGGGAAAGATTTATACAGAGATGATTCAGAAGCAGAGAAAGGGCATTATTTGATTGGCTAAAGCTCAAAGCCCAGTTGGCTATTTGTGATTGGTTGTCCTTAGGTTTCTATTTCATAACCTTGAGGCATTTACAGAATTAGATTTTGGTTTGCTTATATCAGCCACCACAGCATTAGAGCCACCTCAGCCTGATTGCCTCCTTGTCTAATTAATTTAACATGTATGTGGCATTCCAGTGATTTTTCCTAAAAGTTTTGAAATTCCTCCACGTTTCTCAGACAGTGGGTCTCTGTAAAACTTTTCTCAATTCTGTATGTATATAATCCTCTCACTCATTCTCTATCGCTGTGGTATCATAAAGGACATGAAACTCTGCTATATGATTTGCTATTTCCCTTTTTTACAACCTTGAAAATTAGTTAACTTTGCCATGTACTTTGGGATCACTTTAAATTACCTGTGGCTTCTGTTGTTTCTGATTCACTTTGGAGATGACCTGAGTTATAGGGACTTGAAGTCTCTACAAAGTAAATAGATTTTCTTTCTTCCTCTTCTTTTGTTTAAATCCTAACCCCTAATACAGAAATGTATTTCCTCTCCATGTGGAGGTTATAAAAATAAGCTTTATGCAATCATGAACACATCTTCAATCTATATATTAACTGGTGCTCTAAAATTCCTAGGATGTGTGTGCTATTGTTCTTGCAAACCAAGGTTTTTCTATTTTAAAACACTATTTTCTCTTCTCAAGCGCCTAACTCTTAAAATTAAAATGGTAGCCTTTTTTAGTCTATGTCTCTGAGAGGCATTTGAAAAATATATTTATATGTTCAAGTGCCTTTGTTCTAAGTTGTGGCTAACAAGCTTCATAAAACAATGGACATCAATGGATTAATAATAAAGGTGAGGGCAACAGAAAAAAATTAGGAATAAAAATATTGATTATTAGCTAAAAAATTACTTTTATGTATATGCTTCATTAATATTGTTATATTTGTGATGATTGTATTACTATAGCATGTATGAGTTTATTATAACACTTTATGAAAGTTTAAGTAATCAATTAACTGTTATAATGATAATCAGATATTACCTAAAATATAAAGATACCCCTATATATGTGTATATTAATAAGACACTTTGTATAACATAACACTGTATAGTTTAAAAAAAAAACTTGGCCTTTTCCATATGCTGATGACTAATCTGATACATTATATTATACAATGCACAATTTTTAAAAATTTTGCATAGCAAAATAACTCAAATGAAGAGAAAAATTAGACCCACGTATGACCTAGAGAAAAATTGGTGCTAAATATGGATAGGCAATTTAGGTTACAGTGAATACATAATGAAATCTAAATTTATTGTCAAAAAAGCTGGAAGTAGAAATTGCTCTGGTTCATTTACTGATAAACTGAATTTTTTCCCTCTGTTTTATTTTGTTATCAATTGAAGACTTAGGAATTCTAGGAAGAGATGTGATATTCAAATAATAGGCTTGCATTTAAGCATTATTTAATTTAAATAGTAATTTAATTTAAAAAGTACATTTTTTCTTTGTTTTCTTTTAAATTTTCTAGGTGTTTTCAGGTACCATATTTTATAGCTAGTGTTGTACAGAGTTACAGCTAACTGAAACTCAAGAGGTCTGAAACAAACTATTACTGGCATGGATTTAGATGTCTATTGATGTCAGAGTCAGTATCTCTGCAATTCTTTAAGCCTGTCTTTATAAACTGTAACCTCATGGTTATGGAATATTCATTATTGTTCTAGAAGTCACATTTATATTAAAGGCAGGATAAAGTAGAAAAATATCATGTCCTAAGTATATAATCAGCAGGGCAAAAGTTTTCAGAGAACCTTTTTTCTCAGTAGATTTCTGCTTAAATCTGACAAAGTTTAGGCCAGAACTTCTAGCTCCAAAGGTGTTGGAAAAAATAGGGAAAGTGTTGTCATGATTGACTTAGTTCAATTATAATCTACTATTTGGGGACTAGAAACATTAATCAAGTTTCTATTAAAGCAAAGAATAAGGGAGAATGGATATCAAGCCAAAAACAGATTCTGCCATAAATTATCAGATTCTGCCTGCAATTAAAACAAAATTCCTCTCCTGATTTTCTAACTTGATGTGATATATCCCATTTCATGAGTGAAGAGTATGACATAAAGTTACATAATTTCTTTGATATTTTTAATTTAATGCCTTAGTGTCACTCATTCAATCCAAAGGGTTAGTCTTTGTTACACTTACATGAAAACTTAGAAACTTGATGGCCACATTTGCCACTGAAATGTCCATTGGCATGGTTAAATGATACCATCATCTAAAACAGGCTTTCCAGGAATCTGAAGACAGTGCTTACTGACCACAGGAAGCATCATGGTTTACAATGCCTCGTTTGTCATAGCAGTAGTAAGTGCAGTAGTAATGTGTGTTGTGGTACAGGAATATAAAATATTCTGTAAGTGTTATCATAAACCCATGGCATACTAAAACAAAAACTATCTGAGTTTCCAGAGCTAAAGTTCTAGTCTTTAGCTTTTTAAATTCTTAAACATATACCCATTTTCTCAATACCACCCAAATGCATGGCATTAGAGACTTCCATATACAAACAATCTTCAAAACAAATCCTTCTCTAAATTCTGGTATAAATCTTGCATCCAGACTTCTTTATATCTTTTGACACATTAGTGTTCAGTGAAATCCTCCATGTGGCATCATTAAGGGCCTCCTCAGTTTATTAAATGTAATTTCAAATCTCAGGAGTCTGGAATTGGTGTCATGATCATTTTCTTTTAAAGAGATAACTGTGTTCTTTATGCATATTGATTCACATTCTCTGTAAGATATCTATAGTTAAAACAAATTGATAAGAGGTAATAAGTAGGTGGGAGTGAACTGGCCCATCAAACTGACAAGAGCCAAGGGCAGAGTTCATTTTCAGCCAGAAAGATATGGAATATCCACACTAATTGTTAAAATATTTCTGCATTGCCTAGTGCTTTCACTATTGTATACTTGATCTCCTAGACATCTCACACTTTACCACTGCCAAGCATATAATACATTATCTCTAGATACAACATAGATTCTCCAAGACCTAACTCCACTGCTAATGGCTTATACCAACTCTGATTGGTCCTTGCTATTACCTCTGTGGTTCTAAAACATTTTGAATATTTCGCCTGGGTCCATCCCAAGCTAAAAACTGTGAAGTTATGTCTTTATTCCAGAAAAATGGAGCTAAACTTAGTCTTATGTGTGTGTAAATGAAAGGTGTTATTTTTTTCCAATAAAAAAGTGTATTTCCTGTTTTCCTTCCAGTTTTAGAAATGCTGCCAGAAATTTTAGAGTAATTACTACTATGCTCTATACTCCCTAACAGGCACCATGCTATATAGTTAAATATCCCATTGCTGAAATTATACCCAATTATTTCCCCCAAAGCAACATTTACCTAATCCAAGGGCCACAGATGGCATAATAATATGCTATTAGATGGCATCTTCCTAATAGAAAATATTTATGTATAGAAAAATATGAAAAATTAAATGCAAACAGTATGTCTCTTAAATCTCCCTATTATTTCAAAACTTAAAAAAGTGAAAGTCAACAATTATTTTCTTCATGAAAGCTAACTGGATTATGAACTCTATGTTCTAGTCTTATGAATTCTGTAAAACAGAATCTTCAAATTAACCTAGCAATTGAATTTTCCCCTACTATCTAACTTATTGTATTATTTTGCCTTCTGTATTAATCTCTGTATACTGAACTTAACATATTATTTTTGCTTAAATTTTTAAAGATGTTTATGAATTGATTTTCAAGTTCTCCCATTCTTTATTTCTGTCCTTATTGACCTGCTTTACTTCATTGATGAAATTAAAGTTATAATAGATGCCCTATGTAAACCACTGAACACTGTTAGGTTTCAATCATTGCAGTTCACACTCAAACCCCAACCTACGTTAGAAGATCTTTCTAAGGAATAGACCTCTATTTTGTTAATGTTTATTCACTGCAACAGCTAGTTCAGTGGTTTGTGCTTAGTAGAGCTTTTTACAAATTGTTAATAAATCACATATGTTTTATGCTTTTGTTTTTACTTTTTATTTTATGTTAGCAAAATAAGTGAAAAGTTTTATTATTCTAGTATAGTTACCATCAAATACAGAAATTATATGAAACACCACTTATAATTCATTATATTGCAGCAGGAACCAGACTTTAAGAGTTTATTTGAAGACTGTGATATAACATTAGTGACTATGTATAAATTTAGCATTGGCTGTTTTTTCTGTCTTCATTGAAAGAAGTGTCAAATAAGTTGATTTAGAATTTTTTTAATTCACATACTAATTTTCCACACTGGAGCTGATATGGGATTCCCTCTTTCATGTTCAATTAAAATTGAATTGAACCTATTAAATGTGGCAGCTTTTATAATTAATATAAAACATTTAATTTAGGGCTGCTCAAAGCTTTAAACAGAAATGCAGGTAGTGTAAGCTGAATCTATTCTTTTTCCTTAAGGATAAAGAAGCACTGTAGGATGCAAGCCAAGGAATATCTATTAGTCTACAAGAGGACTGGGAAGCAAAATTACTAAATTAAGATTGGGTAAATTAGACCCAAGAAGGGAAAAATCCAAGACTAAGTTCTGTTGAAAAGTAGTTTGTTACAGCAGTCCTAGGAAACTAATGCTTACATTAATATGTGCTATCTTGTGGACATTGGCTTTCAAGAGCAAGAAGAGAGCCTGCAGGTAATAAATGGTTAATGCCTAAATTAGCAACATCCTTGAAGGGTCTTTCATGAGATTGCCTGAGGCCTCTGTAGCAACTGCATCAGCATTCAACTTCCCCTCTTCCCATTCCTTCCACACTCCCATTTTAGTGCTGTTGTTCCTGAGAACAGTGCTAAATACACCTTGTGCATCCACATCTTAGAGCCTGTTTCCCAGGGAACCCAGCCTTTGGGTGTTGGTGGAAATCTTGTTTTCAGGAAGCAGAACTTAAAATGACATTTTGGAGCTGGATTACCTACAGGTGAGCTAGAAACAAGGAGCCTATCACTGATGGAAAGTAGAATATCATAGCCATTAATATGCTGTCGGACCACAATTGCTAAAATGTTCAATAGTGATAACTTTGAATAGAATTACTGTGAAGAGACTGCACCAGCTAGAATGTATTTCTTAGACTTTGAGAGGCAGGGGATATAATAATTATAAGGCTTTTTTTTTTTAATGCAGAATAGTAAATAGGCTTGCTTATTGGTCAGGGCCTGGGAGAAGAAAGATGAAAAATCTGGGACATAGACATGTGGCGAGGCCTACAGATGAAGTTATGGGAGAGGTATGATATGGTGCTGTGTTCCCAATAAGTAGAAATTGTATGCCTAGAGTATTAATTGCCCTTATTTGCCTCACTCCTAGTGACTCTCCTGGATTATTTGTGCTTCCTGACCCTGAAACTCTAATCTCTGCTGTTTTAGATGTTGCAGTTTTCAGAGGTTGAATACTTAAAGGAGTCTATGGTGCCACCTGGTCACTTTGGACTCTTCGTGCCAAAAGCTCTGTAGTCAATTAAAAGAGGGACTATGCTGGCAAGGATAAGGATAATTGATCTTGACCATCTGGAGTAGATAGAATTGCTTTGACAGAGTGGGGGCTGAGAAGATGGTATTCACCACCATATTAATCTCCTGAGACATCTATTTGACTTCCCTTGCCCAATTTTGAAAGTAAGCAAGCAAATACAACACCATTGATTTAAAAATACATGAAGTTCAGGAGACTTAGGAATCTCTGGTATGTAAATCTGGATCTTCTCAATAGGTAAGCCACCTAGACTAGCAGAGATTTTGGGCAATGGTAAAGGAAATCTAAAACATAAAGTCGAGTGAGAAAATAATGAATAAATATTTGCGGCCATGAGGTCAGTTGTGGTGATGGGGATATTTTTGTTCCCTAAACCTTCCTCTTATAGATTGTCCAGAAAAGAAACCAGCCAGAATCTTGGAGAATATATTCCCAGATCAAGTGAAGTTATTATGCAAAGCAAATAGATCCCAACTATTCAAAAGATAGACTGTATCAGATGTTATAAATTTGTGCTGGATCCACCTTCAAGACCAAAGTACTCAATACTCTATCTTCCAGGAATGATGGTTGCAGTGGTTGCAATCATAGATGAAACTCAAGAAATTTCCCATAGTCAAAGGTAACAGCTTCCCTACAGTTTCAGCCACTCTCAGGGGCAGCTGACTCCCCCAAAACTGGTCCATCAGATGTACAAGGACCCAATTTCCTTGCTCCTATTTGGGGTATCTCTGAAGTGCCATCAGCTAAGCCCTCTGTTGCAACTGCATTGCAGTTCGAATTGTTTCTCAGCCTAATCCGGCTTCCTTCGCTGATAAATGAGATGGATAAATGGCAGAATGGCAATTATGAAAGTGCACATTTTGATCACAGGCTAGTCTTCATTGAGGATATGTATATCCTTTAAAATCAATCTTTTCTTAAGTATTCCTTAGAAAAACCTTCACGTACTCTCAGGTGTACAGATACCCAGTTTGAAGAGACTGATCTATTTCACCCACTATTATGTGCTCTTTACATTTATAATCCTCATTATAAATAATTTTGTGAAAACAAATTAAAACAGTAGATAGAATTAGTCCTGGAATAAATAGTTTGTTTACATTTCTTTTAAATGTTTTATCAGATATGACGATATACTTACTTGCCTGGTCTTGCATTATGTCAGACATATGCATTTTATTTCAAAGTTTATATCAAACTATCGCAACACATGCCCTCTGATAGTCAGCCTATCATTTTGAAATGAACATATGAAGAATGCATGTATAAAAGATATGCATTCTATTGAACTAGATGTCATTTGAAATAAAATTATCAATGGAAGAACATAAAGGTAGTATGATTCAAGCAACCTATTTTTATAAACCAAATCCTTTGTTCTTGCTTTAGGGGAAAGACTAAGAGTGTTTCCAACTCAGGCAACAGGGTGATATTACGTATGACTAGAATCTCACTAGGCAGATGTGCAGTCACTGTAAATGCTGATAATGTTCTTGTTTAGTACAGAGTGTTTATAATTTCTCATGTAATAAATGACAGCCTGTGACAGATTTCTCCCAAATAAAGGTCAGATTTTGCACTAGCCTGTCATAATTGATCTTTGCACAAAAATAGAAACAGGAAAGTCCCAAGAATTTCTGCAAAAATATCTTTCAAGAGTCCCTTTCTTTTCTGTAGACTGTCTTCTACATATAGGTTAAGAATTTAAGCTTTTTTTAATTCTTCCTACTATATAATAACACATTTTCAAAACAAGTAATATTTTTAAATAAATTTTTCAGGGATATTTTATGATGTATATTCTTTTAATGAAGATGTCCGGTGCTTCTGGAGAATTAGCATATAATGAATTAAGTCAGTCAGCTCTGAAAATGAAAGTCATAGTCATCTTCAGAATTGTAATAAATAATTATAGGTCATCTGGTGCAGTTATTGTCAACTGGGGCAATCCTGTTAACATTATGGGATGCGTAGGAGAGGTCTCCACAATAACTGAGTGTCCTGACTGAGAAACCCAGATCTAGTGTAATCTTAGTGTTTTAGGTAATATTCAGACACATTTTCAAGAAAATCATTTTAGTTTTTAAATGATTCAGAGCCAAGGTCCTGCAACAACTTTAGAAAGCAAAGTTTCATTATATTAACATTTAATGATAAAGGATGTGGGAGGTATGTAAATTTTCCATAATAGTTTTAGAAAGGAATTTGAATTGGTCTAAGTTTATAATTTCTGAGTTATTTATCTTTGCTACTTAATTTGGAAACAAATAAATATAAATATAAATACTATAACTATATCTAAATGATCTAGCTAGTAATTTAGGGCAATCTTTTGTTTTGTAAACCCTTCATAATTTATGCAGATTTATGAAAGCTCGTCTGCCCAGATCTATTCAACCCATGAAAAGAGAAATACAGCATTCTTGTGACTTACATAATGTTAATACCAATTCTGTGTTTTAAAAATGTAATTATACTCTACTGTTTCTATTTTCTTTTCTCAACATCCATTACTCTTCTTTTTATGTTTTTAGTATTTACCACTTTTAATGAGAAGTGTACAGGTATGTGGTTCAATTTACATTCCTCATACTATTATCTGTTTTCTGTGGACCTACTTATTTTTTCTCATTTTGTCTACCTTTAGATTTTAAAAATAATTTATAACTTATAAAATTGTTTTCCCTTCTACTAACTTACTATATACATGTGTGTATGTATGTATATAATTTTACTATTATTCTAGAGATTAAAACATTTAACTTTTACCTGTTACAGATTCAACACAAATTGTTATTTTCACTGGTACTGCTAGAAACTCAGAATATTTAATTCCATTTACACCTCTATATTTTATGTTACTATTCTAAAAAGTTTTAAAGCCATAAAACCACCACTGTTATTTTGTACCTGAATTTACTTTATCATATTCATTCATATTTACTGTGTTTTTTGTTTTTTCATTGTGCTCTCCTTGAACATGTGACTTTCCATGTGGGGTCATTTTCTTCAGTGTGAACAAATCACTTTCAAGTTCATAGTCCAGGTTGTCTGGTAAGAAAATGCTATTAGGTTTTGTCTGAGCCATTTTATCTTACCTTTACTTTGAAAAAAAATTTTTTGAGTATAGAATTCTAGGTAAGTACTTACTTCTTTTCAGCACTTAAAGAATAGCATCCCATTATATTCAGATTTCCATAATTTCTGTCAAGAGAATATTTGCTGTCTTAATATCATTCCCTTGAAGATAATACACTTTTCTCTAGCTCCTTTTAAAATATTCAATTTGCTTGATTTTCAGCAGTCTTATTGTTGTGTGTCTCTAGGTGTAGTTTTCCTAGTATTTATTTTTGCTTGTAGTTTGCTGAGATTCTGGAGGCCTTCAGTCAGTTATGGAAACTTTTCAGCAATTTTTTTTCATTCCATATCATTTTTATCCCTATTCCTTTGTCCACCTGGCACCAAAATTGCAGTTATGTTAGACTTTGTTACATTATTGCATCAATATTTAATGTTGTTTTAGATAGTTTCCATTTTTTTCCTTGTGTTTTAGTATATATTCTATACTTTGCTGGTCTATTTTTCCATTTACAAATCCTGAACTCAGTTGTAGCTAATCGTTTATTAAACCCATTTAATAATTATTAATTTTAAATAAATATTTCAAAGTTTTAAAATGTCATTTCTAATGAATCTTAAAAATCTGATGTAATTCATCTTTTACATTATTTTTCTATGTCATTCTCTACTTGTTTATACAAATATCTGTGCCATATTCTTGTCTGTTTCTATTGTACATTTTTAATCTTGTTTTATAGTTACACAGCTCCATCTTTTGTTATATCTAATAATTGTTCTATTGAATGTCAGAGATACTGGGTATTAAAAATATAGATATTCTTGTTAATGGCATCTTCTTCCAGGGAGTAGGGCTATTGGCTGATTGTCTTAATTTACTAAGTTTGTGCTCATAGAAGCTGGATCTGGTAGAACTTGGTCTAACTTGTGTTAGCGTTGCCCATTCTTTATTTCCAGTAGAGAGTCTGATGTATTCCATGCAGTTCTTTTGCCTTGTGGGTAGGGGCCTACCTTCTTGATTCTTTGCCTCCTAAGACCTTCAAATCTATGCTCTGCTTTTAAAGAGATTTTATCTCAGGTTTATAGAATGTTATTTTCCTCCATAAGTGAAAATAATATAGTGGTAGCTGATTAATTAAATCAGAAACTGTACTCAGTAGAGTTAGGGTTTCAGCTCTTACAAGACTGTCTAGTATATAGCTGCTGGAAATGCGCAATGGTACAAAATTTCTGGTATAATGAAAGGAAACTTGACACTATGTAACAAAATGACACCAGCTGCAACCTTTTATTCAGCAATGCCATTTCTCAGAATTTACCCTGAAGATACACTTCGAACAACACAAAAAATATATATCCAGGTGATTAATTGCTGTATGTACATGAGTATTTTTTGTTATTGAAAAATATTAGAGGCTACTTACATTTTCCAACATGAGAAATTGATCAATTTATTTAGCTTATGTAGATATATGAAATGGACTGCTGTGAAGGTGTTAAAGAATGAGAAAGATGTTTATGAACAGATATGGTTTGATTTCAGGAAGTTTTTTGATGAAAAAATGTAAGGACCAAAATACATATACAGAATGTTACAGCTTATGTAGAAAAGAAGGAGCATAAGAAAACATACATATTTGTTTATCTTCACAAAAGAAACACAGGAAGAATTTACTTACATACAGTGGGTGGTGGGTAAATGAGTAGAAGCATGTATTAGAAAAACAGTCTTTTAAGTATATTTTTGTATAGTTTGTGGCTCTTATAAGCATGTTTATATACTCTAAAAATATAGACTAAGTCAATAATGATGGGAAGAAAAATATATATATTTTATATATAAAAATATAGACTAAGTCAATAATGATAGGAAGAAGGAAAAACATAAAATAGATATGAAACTGAAACAAATTAACCAAAATTAATTTCAAACAAGTAACATAAACACATTGAGAAAGAAAGAGGAAAAAAAACACTTCAGGAATACAAAATTTGACTATGTCTGATTCCTGGGTGGGACAGTTAAAATGGAGAAAAATGCAAATAAATTCTGAACTCTTTTTTAATGGGTTTATATTTCATAGTGGTATGATTGAAGTGATTCTTAAACAAATTTACTTGTATTGCAGACTGAGAAAATAAGTCAATGTGATGATACTTTGGGGAGCCACAGTCCTCAATTGTGGAGTATGCAATACACATATACAGAATGTGGGAGACAAGAAAAATCCATGAGGGCATGTGTTGGAATTGAGAATATCAGCTTGATTCCATTACTTCTAAAATATGTATATATGTATAGTGTGTATGTTTGTGTATGTGTGTACATATGTACATGCATATGTCTAAATTCATGTATTTGCCACCTTTGTCCACAAAATGGACTTAGAAATAAAAGATAACTCAATACCAATGAGTATAACTAGTTTCCAGATCTTAGTTTCTATAATATAACCTATCATTCTCCAGTTAAAGGAAACAGAGCTCATTATCAACATGGCTGATCTTAGGCCTGGGACAGGATAGATATAGAATGATTCTGGAACATCTCATTATTATAGGAAGTAAGGAAGTATGCTAAAGCATCATATAGTCACAGGGACACAGGAACTAGCCTGAAGGTGCTCTAAATGGCTCAAGATAGGATACTTTGAATATCAGAATGCTGAAGGAGGATGCTGGAGTGAGGACAATGTAAAAGTGGAAACCCATGATCCATACTAATACTAAGCAACAATGAAATAACCAATGGGGAGCAGAGAGAACTTTTGCTTACAGTAGAATTCCACAGTCTGTAGAGGGAGTTCTGGAGATGGAAAATCATCCACCATCATAGCAAAAATTGGCTCAGGCAAGAATCAATGGATTATAAATACAAAGAAGAGTTTGATGAGAGGCAGAATATCTGCATGGCACAAAAATTTATCCCTATATGTTGCTTATTTTCCACAGGAAAAATAGCACCTATATAGATGACACCTTGATTTGGTAATGAAAATTAACATCATCAATAATGGGCAGATGGATATTGTGAGTCTTCAGATGTGATACTCTGAGGACAATAATACCACATATATAAAATCCCTGCTAGGAATCTATAACCTTAATTTAATCATTAAGAAACATCAGACAAAACCAAAATGAAGAACATTCTATGAAAATAAAAAATGATGTGGAAGTTTACTTAAAACAAAATCAGTGAAGCAAAATACAGTGTGAAACTAGAAATAATCCAAATTGGAGAAGACTAAAGAGAAAGGGCAATGAAATGCAACACTTGACCTTAGATTGACCAAGTATATTGGTTTGAAAAAATACTATAAACAATGTATTGTGTCAGTTGGAATATGGATTACATATTGTAGAAAAGCATCATATTAATATTAAAATTACTGAAGTTGATAGGTATATGTAATTATGCTAAGATTATTATTCTATTTTAAAGTTAATACTAGTATCATTTTAATTGTGATATAATTGACATATAATATTGCTTAAGTTTAAAATGTATACATGTTGTAACATATTGATTTGATAGGTTAATATACTGCAATATGATTATTACTGTAGTATGATACTTTCATCATGGTCCCATAGTTATTATTTATTTTTTGTAGTGAGAATATTTAAGATCTAGTCTCAGAAATTCTGAAATATATACTACAATATTATTAGTTATAATTATGATGCTGTGCACTGTATCACCAAACCTTTTTCATCTTCTAACTATATAAGTTTGTACCCTTTCAATAACATATTCACAATTTCTACCTGCCTCCTTCACCCCTAATAGCCACTGTTCTACTCTCTTTTTCTGAGTTTGACTTTTATAGATTCCACATATAAGTGGTATCAATACGGTGTGTCTTTCTCTGTCTGACTTATTTCACTTAGCATAATTCCCTCAGGCTCCATCCATGTTGTCACAAATGGCAGGATTTATTTCCTTTTCATGGCTAAATAATATTCCATTGCATATATATCACATCTTTATCCAGTCATACATTGATTGGCACACAATTAGGTTATTTCCATATCTTGGCTACTGTGACTAATGCTGTAATAAACATGAGTTGCAGATATCCTGTCTATATCCTGTTTTCATTTACTTTGACTATATACCCAAGTGGGATTGCTGGATCGTATGGTAGTTCTATTTTTAATTTTTGGACGACTCTCCATACTGTTTTCCATAGTGGCTGCGCCAGTTGACAAACAGTGCGTGAAGGTTCACTTTACTCTGCATCTTTGCCAGTACTTGTTATTGTTTTGTCTTTTTGAAGATAGCCATCCTAACAGATGTGCAATGATATATCATTTTGGTTTTTATTAAATTACCCCAATGATTAGTGATGCTGACTAGCATTTCATGTACCTCTTGCTCTTATTCGTAGTAAATACACCTTGAAATATTAAGGAACAAAAGTCTATGATAATCTACAAGCTGAGATTATGCAGTTTACAAATGTATAGTAAACAGTACTCTCTAAACAACTTAACCAAGCTGAATTATTACACAGACTTCTTAGACACAAACGTTTTCAATTTAAAATTTAGAGATAAATTACTCCATTTAAAAATTATACATCCATAGCCTATTTGAACACTCTTGGAATTCCACACAATGTATAATATTGCCTCCATATAGTAGTGGGGTTTTCTTCCCCTTTAGGAATTTAGTCGGTTCCAAACTTTCCATATAGCAGAGGCATTTATTGATGCTCAGTTATCTTGAAAATAAAAATTTAAGTACTTTTAGCTCTGTACAAATTATTCTACCAGTAAATACTCATTTTCTCTTATCTTTTCAGCTTTTTCTCAAACACCATACATGTAGTCAGACTTTATCTATTCACCCACTATCAGTTTACAGAAATCCTCTATTTATGTCAAGTTGTATATATTCCCTCAGTTTCCATCCACTTAAAAAACAAACAAAACCAAACAAAACAAACAAAAAACCCTTAGTCTTCATAAATCAGGATATCATAGTACTGCAGAAATGATGAAAAATTACAACCTATGTTCAAGTGCTAGTAAAGCTATTCCCACAAAAACACTAGTAGGAGGCTGAATAATACAAATGTCGTAATGTCCATGGGAAGTGGGGACACAAGGAAACAAAACGATTTCAAGGGCTACCAGGGAATGCTAAGTGGTTGAGTTTTCTTTTAAACAAATCATGTGAATTTTAAAAATTTCCTGTATGTAAGGGCAGATTCCTTAGTTCATGAAACTCCTTTGATAGCTTAATTTACTTCATCTCCTAATTTAACTACTCATGGTTATTTACAACTTTCGGGTAACCCCTGTACTATTAGTGAACTGTTGTATGAATTTAGTTTTAATACGGCCTTTTGAGTGGGTGAAATATATATATATTTCAAAAACAAAGACTGTGTATTTGCATTACCAGATTCCTTTGTTTTTTCACATGATACTAGATAGCATAAATCTGTTGTTAAATAAACGATATTACTGCAATCAGCATTATGCAACTAGAATGGCAATGTATGGAATTCCTAAGTATTAATTCCTAAGTATTAATAATTGATACCTGAAATTTTCTTGAGAAAAAGTTTTCTAAGAAACTTCAGGGAAGGAAGTATACCAGCATTCTCAAAGTTGAAAGGAATATCAAGCATTGTAAACACACAGGAAAGGAGAGAAATAACAAGTAAACATACATAGCATGCATTGAGCCCGGTATCTGGTTAAACACTTTCTGTGCATGATTTCATTTCTGCCCCAGAAAAAAAGCTCTTTAATTCCTATTTTGATTCCATATTTAGTTTATGGAATAGTAACAATTAAATTTTATATCTAAATTACTTTACGTAATCTTGTTCAAATGCTTCTATAGATGGAGAAACTGAAAACCTGACAAAGCCCATGACTGAGGACATTCAGTGGTAGAGTGGTTTGCTGGATTTCACTACTCCTGGGTGATACAATTTTTTTTAACAGTATTGTTTGAAAGACCTTTAAATCAAGAATCATTTAATAACAAGAGAATTCTCCCATATCAGTAATGAAACAAAAGTTTTCTAAAGTAGACTCTTCCTAGATGTTTTCATTTATACAAGAGGACAAGCTTGTTTTCTGATTACTCCCAGGATCCCAATGCCTTATCCATTCCTGGGGACAAATCAAAGAAGAAAAATGGAAGGTCACCTTTGGGTCACTGCTATTCAGTTTGCTGTGCCAAGCTGAAAACCCAGGCCATTAAATATGAAAATCCACTCATTGTCTCAGGCCTGATTGTATCCTGTCTTTCAGATCAGACTCACCATAGTCATAGCAACCCTAATGGGCGGATGTGCATTGGACCACATCATTTGCACGGTGTCTTTAACTGAGAAAAGTTTTGTTGAAAATATGTGTGATTAATGCCTTCAACTATTATCTCTAATTGAACAGACATGAAAGGGGGTCACTTTGTCGGCCTAGATAAGCCTATTGCATGGCTATTAAAGGCATATTCAGCCCTTGCTGAATTAATCTATTATTGCTTCTTGTCTTTGGTAACCATAACATGTTGTTGGAAGGCTGTGCAAAATTTGAGTAACTGTTTGAAACACAGCTCCAGTAGTCCTCTAGACATGGGTATAAGAGAAGAGAGGAAAGCTGTTTAGTGCATAATTGAATGTGCTGTGCTGTTTGCATTGGTATTAAGCAGCAGTACTTTATTTTAATGTGTCTATATCAGAGTGATGCATCACCTTAACATCATTGGCTACTCAGCAAGTTTCACGGAGTTTCTCTGTCAGTAATATAACTAAAAGAGATCAGTAGAGAGACTCAAACTCTGTGTCAGGATGCATACATACATGTGTGAATGTGTGTCTGTGTGTGCGTGTGTGTGTGTGTGATAGAGAGAGAGAAAGATAGCATTCAAATTGTGCAAAACCAAGAAGTTTTTCATAAATATGCTGCTGAGAGTGGGTCAACATCTACCTATTTTGTGTAGAATATGACTAATGTGAAGTACAGATTTTGATAAATAAATCCTTATGTATTGACCCGTATTAATTGAAAAGAATAGTCTGTCTGGCAAAACGTTGAATCCTGGAGGAACTTGAGCTATGATCAGATGGGCAAAGAATGATTCTTATGGATACTTAAAATAAAGGCAGCTGTGTCTAAAACAGGTATAAACAAAAAAAAAAGTGATTAATATGTTCTGTTATTTGGAGTAAGAGCAAATTCTGCTCTGTTATGTGAACAATGGCATTTATGATAAGTCCATCTGTTGACCAATAGAAAATAGAGTGAAATTAAATATCACAAGTTTAAGTTGCAGGAGAAATAAGATAATTTTTTAAATAAATTTTAATGTATAATTTTTCATGTCAAATATGGTCTTTTAAAATCTATTAACATTTAATTGGCTATCCATTGATAATATAATAGAATTAAACCTACACATAACACATTAACACTTATGTGAAAATACATTTCAAAATTACCAAAGGGCCAAGATATAAATAACCAGATATAAATTTTTGGTAATAAATCTAGGAGAATTTAAAAAATAATCTTAGAGTGCTGGATGTCCAACATAAGTTTCAATTTTCTGAAATAAAATGTTGTCAGGAAGTACATAAAATTCAAAATTTCTGTATAAAAAAAGTTACATAACTAAAATTAATTTAAAAATATGAAAGCCTGCATGAAATACTTATAGAAAAATGTGTTCTGGGGTCACAGTATATGAAATATTCTAACATTAAAACATCATATTCAATTTAAAAGAATAAAAAGCTGTGAACATTTATTCTTAAAAATACTTAATTTTATTATCTAACTTTGCCTTTCTAACAAGCAGAAAAATGAAAAAAAAATCAATCACGTATTATTTTGCCCTAACAGAGCAGCAAAATTTTATATCTGTTATCAGCTAGATAAGGACATTTTTATATAATCCTGGTGCCAAATAAATTGACTAAAGCATTGGATGGGGACATTTTTGAGTATTCTATGTAAAATTTAAAATAAATATTTTCACTGAAGCATACATTCAACATGAGAAACCTGTTCCATAGAAATACAACTTCTATTTCTTTTTAAAAGTCACATGCAGTTATATTAATAGCAGTATTGCTTGTCATTATGACCAAATGGAAACAATCGATAGAAAGCTCCATCAATAAAAGTTAAATCACAGAAAAAAAGTTACCCTTTGTAAAATTATGCAGCCATTCAAAAGAACATACATTAAAATGAAAAGATTTCTAAGACATTATAAAGTAAAAAAAAAAAAACAAATGTGAACTGTTGCTCAGTTTATGTAAAGACAATCAGAAAGGTAGAAAATCTTTGTACATGGGCATACATATACATAGAAAGGGATCTGAAATATTCTAGAACAAATTATAAATAGTTATATATGCTTGTCATTATTTTTAAAACTCACTCTTCCACATACCTGAGTTACCATCAGATCCTGACTTTACAACTCCTTCCTCTGTAAACTTGAGGGAATTTCCTGCTTAAGTTCCCTATACATCAGTTACTTTATCTTTCATTGCTGATATGCATATATATACATATTATATATATATTTGCACTGCTCAAGATCAGTATACATAATATATATATGCAGCAACTCTTCTACATTAACTTATTACTTCAAAAAACTTTTGTAGATTTTTTAGTATTTTCTGTATACACTATTGTGTTTTCAGTGAACAAGAAGCTCTTTACTGTTTACTTTCCAAACTGTGAATTTTATTTATTTTCTCTCTCATTGAGCTGACAGGCCCTACAGTACAATATTGAAGAGAAGAGGTAAGAGTGGACTTGCATGTCTTCTTGCTGACCTTCAGTAGAAACATTCAGTTTTTACCATTAAGATATTAGCTGTAGATTTTTTATTTTCATGCTTATTGTCAGATTAAGCATGTTATTTTTGCTTTCTCATTTGCTAAAAATTGTAGTCAAAGATGGGTGTTGAATTTTGGCAGGTATTTCTCTGCATTTATTGAGAAGATAATATGCTATGTGTTATTTTTATTAATATAATAAATAATCATTAATCGATACTTGGAAGTTAAACCAATCTTAAATTATTGTGATTAGTGCTACTTGGCCAAGGTTTATTGTCCTTTATATACTACTGTATTTGATTTGCCAATATTCTGATAGAGCTTATGTAGCTATGTTCATAAGTGATATGGTTTCAGACTTCTTTCCTTGAAATCTTTTTTTCTCGGTTTGAAATGAAGTCACACTGGACTCATAAAATGAGTTAGGAAGTGTTCTTTTCTTCTCTATTTTCTGAAGATTTTGATCTATTCCATAATATTTCCTAATTATTCTTCAAATATGCTTACTGCCTCTAGTGATGTCCCTTTCCATTTCTGATATTGGTAATTTTTGCCTTCTCTCTTTTGTCTGCTTCATTAGGTTAGCTATTTTTCTTCCCATTTTATCAGTCTTTTCAAATGCTCAACCTTGGATTTTATTCATTATCTTTAATGTTTAACCATTTTTTGTTTTAATAACTTCTACCTGTATTTTTTGTTTCCTTTTTTCCACTTATCTTGGGTTTAATTTGATTTTTTTCTAACGTAAGGTAGAAACTTAGAAAATTTATTTATTCTAACATTAACATACAAAAAATATTTCCCTCTAAACAGGTCTTTAACTTCATTACGGGAATTTTGATATTTTAATGTCTTTCTGTTTAAATCTTTTCTAATATCCTGTGTTATTTCTTCTTGAATACAAAGGCAGTTAGTTCAGAAGCACGTGGTTTAACATTTGTGTATTATTCCACTGATTTTTTCCTGATTTTTGTATATAACTTAGTTCTGATATGATTAGAAAACAAGCACTGTAATTCTTTTAAATTACTGAGAATAATTTTATGCCCAGCATATATTCTGTTCTAGTAATTCTTCCATATACTATCTCAAAAAATGTGTATGGCTATAGTGTTTTATAGTTGTTGATTTGTCCAAGTTGGTTGATAATAGTTTTCAAGTCTTTTCTTTCATTACTGATTTTCTGTCTGGTTGCTCTGTCAATTCATACAAAAAGAATATTTAAATATCCAATTATTATTGTGTTTTTGTCTATTTTTGTTAACATGTATTGTAGAACTTTCTTAGTGCAACTACACATATTTTTTATATCTTCTTGCCCATCTAATTGTCTTGTCGTGATCTTTCTTTGTATGTAGTGATATTTATTTTTTGAAGTTTATTGTGTCTGCTGTTAGGATGGCCACTTTAGCTCTCTTACATTTACTTTTTGCATAGTCTACCTTTTCCATTTTATTTTACTTTCAGTCTATCGCATTTTTTGATTTAACATATTTCTCTTTGGACTACTTATAACTTTACCTTCAGAAAGATTAATTTTGTTTTTTGGAACACAGTGTTCAATCTGTTCACACTTTAAATAACTATGTATGTGTTTGGATTTATGTCTATCATTTGATTTTTTTCTATTTGTCTCATCTCCCTTTTGTTTCCTATTTCTACTTTACTGATACCTGTTCTGTTAAATATTTTACCATACTATTTTAATGGCCCTATTGCATTATAACTAAATTTTTGTGCTATTTTTAGTAGTTGTTGTAAGAACTTTAATATGCATATTTTACTTACCACAATTTACTTTGTTAATATGGACTTTATCCTAGTCATATCCTACCAATAATGGCTCTACCTCCTCCATTCTTGTCCTATTGCTGTCATACATATTAAAATCCATATATGTTGCACACTCAACAATACAGTTATATGTGTTCCTTTAGACAGTCATGTATCTTCTACAGAAATTAAAGAAATATATTCAACATATATAACATATATCTAATGGAACATTTTACATTTATAATCTTTATATCTATCCACATGTTTGCTTTTTACATTGCTCTAAATTGCTCCCTATGGATCTGAGTTACTGTTTGGTGTCATTTTCCTTCAGCCTAAAGGAATTCCTGTTGGTGTTTCTTATATAGTATGGGTCTGTTGGTTATAGATTCTTTCAGTTTTTTGTTTATGTAAACATGTCTTTATTTTGCCTTTAATTTGAGGGATAATTTGCGAAGTATAAAATTGACTCATTTTTATTGTCAGCACCTGCAGCATGCCATTCCATGTCTTTTGACATCAATATTTGTTGATAAGAAGATAACTATTAATTGTATCGTTGCGTCCCTGTGATGTGTTATTTTTCTCTTGGTGCTTTCAGCATTTTCTCTTCTTATGTTGCCTTTCAGCAGGGTGGTATAATGTGAATTTCTTTGTACTAATACTCCTTGGGTTCCTGTCTCCCTAGAGTTGGACTTTTTTAGCATTGAGGCATTGCAAAATCTGGGCAAAGATTATGCCCCAAACCTAAAGGCATGAAAGGTTCACCTTTGTTGTCTGAGTTGCATTCAGAGACAGAGCAAATTTGCACCTTTTTTCTGGTTTTACATTTTAACTCGACTCCCTACATCTGCTGTGTGCATGCATATCTTAGCAGTAAGCCAGGGTTGGGGATAGGTTAATATCACAGTGCTTCATGGCTCTCTCACGTCGAAAATCTCTGCATTAGATTTCTCACTGCTCTTCACCTGCCCTGAACAAAGTCCGTTACTCCTAGAAGAAAAAGCTGTGGGTTTGGGCACCCTTGGTAGGGGAATGAAAGCTCCATCAGGTAAGAGGATCACAAACCCATGGATCTTATACAACACAGTAGCAGTTATTTTAAGAGTAGACATAGTGAGTCTTCATTCTTCACTGATTCCATATTTGTAAATTTGCCCACTCACTAAAATTAATTCATAATAATACTCATGGTCTTTGGCGCTTACTCACAGTCACATGTGGAGTGAAAAACACTGAGTGGCACACATTCCCAGCTGAGATCAGACAAGGTAATGCTCTGCCTTCCTGTTTAAGTTTTTTTTGTGTGCTTTTTGTTGATGATTTCACTGTTCAAGTGCCCCTCAAACACAGTGCTGAAGGGCTCTCTAGTTTTCCTAAGCATGACAGGCTGGGATACACCTTACCAAGAAAGTATAATTTTAGTTAGACAGACTTCATTCAGCCATGAGTTATAGTGCTATTGAGCATGAGTTCAGTGTTAATGAATCAAGGTATCTTTAAACAGAAACCAACATAAAATAAAGTGATATACTTAACTGTTGATAAAAGTTGTGAACAGAGGCTAGCAGGACCTTAACCCTGTATTTCCCTTAAGGGCAGTGATTCAGTATCCACCTATTCAGTGTTCACAGCAACTTTCTGGAACATAATTAATGATAAATAACAAGACTCAGCTGTACTTCTCAAGTGATTGACATTTAAATTCACCTTTAATCACTTTCCAGTGTTCCAGTATTGTTATTTATGGTAACTTGGTTCAGTCATATTCTTTTCTGTTGAGTAGATTTCTTCAAACTTCTCATGTTGCCGTTTCTGGAATTAGAGCCTGCTGCTTATTTTTTTCAGTATTAACATATTAGATGTTATATGTTTCATAATTTAATTCTTACATGCTTTATTTACTTATATTGTTAGGTATGAAAATTATATTGAAAAGAATGATTTTTGAGAGATTTTGTATTCTCATTTGGTAATGTAGCATTCATATACAGATTTTTTTTCACTTTAGACATTTAAAAAAGAAGTCTAAATTGTTTGGAATAATTGCACAGCAAAATATTAACTTTTTATATAAATTTTTCTTTAAAATATATATAACTAGAACATATATTTCAAGTGTAAATAAACTAATAAAGTGAATAATCTTATTATGGTACATGGAAAAATAATAGAACATTATCAGAACTTCAGGAGCACCCCAGATTTCCTTCCTCAGTCATGAACTTGATCATTCCCCCAGAGTTAACAGTTCTGTGATATTAATCACTTTTTAATTTCTTTAGTTTAGATTGATGTATGCATTCTAAAACAATGTCTTTTAAATTTGTTTCTGAAATTTGTAACAATGGACTCAGAGAGTATATACTTTCATTGTATCTGGCTTCTTTTGTTCAAAATTATATTTGTAAAATTCATCCAAATTGTTGCATGTAGATTTAGCTTACTCATTTTTATTGTCATATGATATTCCATTGTATAACTATACCACATATTTATTTAATCCATTCTACTGTAGGTGATCTTTTGGGTTGTTTCTGTTTATTGTCTGTCCCAAACAATGCTGCTGTGGATGTACTGTGTGTATTTTTTGGTGCACTTGATGGTTTATCTAGAAACTATACATAGTGGTAGAATTGCTGGATCAGAGGATATGCAAATCTTAAAATTTAATAGATAATGTCAGAAGTGTTCCAAAGAATATGGTAGTTCATGATCCTCTGCATCCTTGTTGCCAGTTGATATTTTTAATAGTGATATGGTCTTAAAGTTTTAACTTGCTTTTCTTTGATTATGAATTTGATTACATATAATCTCTAATATTACTTACTTCAGCTTCCTTTTAGAAAACCCTCTTTAGAAGTCTTTGGAAATTTTTTTTTAAATTTGAGTTAACATCTTTTTTTTTAAACTGGTTGTAAAATGTTCTCATATTTTGGACCCTAGTTCTTTGTTAGCTTTTTTCATTTATAATATTATCTCCTATGTTGCCATTGGAATTTGTATTCTCTTTATGTTACCTTTTGGTGAATGTAATTCTTAGTTTTACTGTATAGTAATTTATTGGTCTTTTACTCTGTGGTTATTGTTTATGTTTCTTGTTTAATAATTCTTTCCTTGCAGCAGGTTATTGAAAATATTCACTCTATTATGTCCTAATTATTTTATACTTTTACCTTTTCTTTACTTGGAGTTGGTTTTTTAATATGGCAGGGTGAGAGGCTGTGATTTCATTGTATTTCTTATAAATACCCCTTGCCCTATTACCATTTATTTCACAGGGTAATCTGTTCCTATTGATCATTTTTAACATGTCATCTTGTTCATACATTAGTATATACATCTATCAATCATTTTTTTCTATTTCTTTGTTCCATTTACATGGGTAATTTTCTACAATTGAAAAAATACATCATCTTATCACAAGTTTAATATTGTCTTGCTGTTTTCAGATTAAATGTTTCCACCTTGTCCTTTTATTAGTAAGTGACTTGATTATTATTTTGCCTTTAGAGTCAGATCTTAATTTTATACTAAAAATAAAAAATCTGTGGATATTTCAAGTAAAATTTTATTTAACCTATTATGAATCTTGGGAAATTGCCATTTTCACAATATTGAGTTTTCCAGTCTAATAACATGATATATCTCCCCATTTGTTTAGTTCTTCTTCCATTTTTATCTATAAATTTATATATTTTATCTGAAAAGCTTGCACAACCTTGAAATTAACTCCTATGTCTTCCATATGTTCAGATCACTGTACTTTATTTCTGTTTAAGTATCATTATATTTGTATCTTATCACTTCCTACACTACACTGAAAGTATTTTTTTTATATGTGTTTGTCTCTCACACTAGATTTGTAGTCTACTCAAGGACAGGGAATATGTCTCATACATTTTTGAGCCTAACACAGTTTCTCATTTGGATTCTCAGGAAACATATGTTTATTAAAATGTGACAAATATTCAGCCATATGGAAATGGTTGTGACCATTTATAAACCATTTAGCATTATGTCATATGAGAAATGATTATACAGACGGTCATATCATGGAAACATATCCATGGCATTTTAAATAAACAACTTGGAGTTATCCTCATCTTCCCTGACTCACATCTCTCATTTACTCCATCAGTAGATCACGTTGGGCTTAGTTCTTAAACTACACTTAGAAATCATACTCTTTACCTCTACCCTCTGCCCTATACATTAGTCCAAATTTCTTTTATAGAGGTATCACAGTAATCATTTAAAAGTAAAATGAAATCAAAAGAATACTCTTTTTAAAATACTCTAAATCACTTTTCATCCACTCTGAGCAGAGTAAAAGTCTTTACAAGTCTACAAGACTATAGATGATCTGGCCTTGTCTTATCTCCAAATGCATCTATTATATTTAGCATCACATACTATTTTTCATCTGTATTGACCTCCCAGAGGTTCCTTGATCACACTTCTGTTTCAACTCTTTGTGCTTACTCTTCCTTCTAAATTGGACGCTTTCTAGATATTCAGATAGATTTATTCCTTGCCTCCATTAAGTTTTTGCTGAAATGCCATATTTTCAGTGAGGCTTTCCATGACAAATCTACCCAAAATAGCTCTGCTCCATCTTCCTCCACATAAACTTCAATCTTTATGCTCATTTCCTATTCTACTTTCCTTACAACTCTTATTACCACTAAACATCTAACATGTCTTTACCACCCAACATGTGTAAGGTTATATGAACACATTTTGTGTAATGTACTTATTTATATTATTTATTGCCTGTCTTCCCCTACTTTAGAATGTAAGCTCCCATGGTAGGGAGGTTTTGATTTTTGTTTGTCTTTTGTTCACTTCTGTGTCTGGTACTGAGAATAGTTACCTGGCACATGGTATGATTCAAAACTTATGTTTAAATAAAGTTATGTAAATGAACAATGTTTGAAAATTATTTTAACTGGTTTAATATGAAATTATAGAGAAGATTTTTGTGTGTGTTCCTAAATAATATGCTATGACAGTTTTTAGCCCTGTACTTATTATCTGAGCTGTTGCATGAATGTATTAAGTATCTCACAAAATATGGATTACAAATAAAATAATAGATATAATTGATACATAAAACATAACCAATAAAGTGAATAATGTGACTTCTCTATTTACATTTTAACAGATAGAGTCATCAAACTATACTCTTGAGGGAAAAAAGCAAATAGCTGAAGCATTTAGTATATCCCAGACATAAGTGTTATGTCAGTTTGCTATTTGGAAGTCATTTTTATAATGCCACATGTGCTTGAAAGGGATTTCTCTTTAATTGTCATCATATTTGAGATACACAGTGAGAAGCCCATTAACTATGACCTTGCCAAAGAAAAAAACAGAGGAATAGTAGTTAGAATGATAGAATCTTTCTTTGGAATTACATAGTTGGCAATGAGACCAGATTTTCCTAGATCATTAATAACATATGTTCTAGTGCTTGTCCTTCAATTACTTAAAAAAAAAGTTTTAACAAAATCAAATTTGAAAGTCTTCCTTTAAAATGTCTGATCAACGATTACTGGCATATAAACCAAAAATAAATTATAGAAAATTATTTTACAAGTTCAAAATATAACTAGTATTTTAAAATTTTAGATTACTGTTGATGCAACACCAACTGTCCCAAACATTTTGAGTTAAAGCTAATTTATTATTTCTCCCAATTCAGCTGTTTAGCCTGGCATTTCTTCTTTTGGTTGCACCTGGGCTCACTCACATGCCTACCTTCGGCAAGAGGATCCGCTGACCTGGGAGATTAAAGATGGCTTCACTCACACGTCTCAGAGCTGCTGCTGGCTGACTGTCCGTTTGGGTGCCTCGCTTCTTCTCTACAGAGCCTCTCAACTTACTGGAGGTAATAATGGGGTTATTTATATGTGGTTAGAACTGTTTCAAGAGGGGCAAGGTAGAAGTTGCAAAACCTTACAAGACCTGGGCTCCAGAACCCACACAATGTCTCTTCTACAACTGTTTATTGTTCAAAGCAGGTTATAAGGGCTGCCAGGATTTAAGGGATTGGGGAACAGGCTCCACTTCTAACGAGAAGAGCTATATGCAATCTATGGCTGTGTTTCATCTACCATAGTACCATAAGCCAGTTTCATCAAATTTTGCAGTAAGCTCTTGAGTCTCAGGTGGCGTTTAAGAGTTGTAACAGCTTGCAGATTTAGATAGAAGGTAACTAATTTAATGACAGATTGAAAAATAGTGAATATAAGAACTCAATGTGATGAACAATTACATAGTTCATTGTTCTACAGCCACTTGGTTTTATGATTTATTTTACCAGAAAATGAAGTAAAATAGAAACAAAACAGTTTGTCAAATCAAAGTGGAGGTAAAACCAAAGTTTTTTGCACAGTGAATATGTTATAGATTTGACTGAATTTCACTGTGGTGGTTAATGAGTAGAATACAAGTATATAAAGCATAATCTTTTCTCACACAGATTTTCCATTCACTAAGGGAGGATAATATACAAATATATCAAATGGCTCAGACTTCCTTTTCGGTGTGTAGTGCCTTGCTGTGCTAATAGTATAGCAACCAGAGGATTAGTTACTAGCATCAGCACCTGTGTCAAATCAGAGACAAGATACAAAGCGTAAGATGAAATCAGCAAATTTGAGCAGGATTAGATCAGTAGCGGCTAAGGTTTAAACAAAGTGGGGTAAGAACCCAGGAGAAATGATTCGTAGGCTAATCACATGCAGCTGGAAAACAAACTGGAAAAAAAAATCCTTTAGGATCAGATACTTTTGATGGTATTGGCAATGTCTGTGGCTATTAGTTTAACTATGCCAAGGTCAGTTAGGGTTGCTGACATTATGCAGACATAGGAACAGACATACAAACACACTCTCTCTCTCCTCTCTCTCTCACTTAAGGGCTAAATTTAGTCTTAAAGGCAGCCTGAAATAGTCTTGATCTTCAAATTTTAGTGTCCATTGGAATCACTTGGAGTGCTCGCTGAATGACAGACAGCTGGGTCCCACTCCCAGTTTCCTCTGGTTTACTAGGTCTGGGGTGGTGCCTGAGAATTTGCATCTCTGACAAGTCCCAGGTGATGCTGCTGGTGCAAGAAACTCACTTTGAGGAACATTACCCTGAATCAAACCAAATCACCACAACAGCCTTCAAATGTTATGCCCTAAATGTCAGGTTATCCACACCCAGGATACCAGAATCTCTGTTAGCTCTGACATCACTGCTGCTCATTAGAGAAGCGGTTGTTTTTTAAACTACCACAAAGGTCTCCTCTGCAACACCATCCCGGCCTTTATAGTCTCACTTCAGAAACCTTTATATAACATTCATATCCTTGAATTATAATTGGTTTGTATGTTTTTCACCTCTGTTATGAGATCATTAAAGGCAAGGAAACGTATTATTTGTCTGAATCCTCACATTTCAATGTTTCTGAAGGAATAAATTTGGAAAACTGTAGTACAGTGAAAAATTAAAGTGTCTATGATAATTTATCACGAGAAAGGAGAAGGAATAGTGCTACCCAGAGGGAAAGGATTTCAGGCAGAGAGAAATTTACTGAGTAAATTCATATAATTGGGGAAAGATAGTCTATTTTAGTTAGCTTGAAATAACTTTGCCAAAAATATCAGAATTTTAAAATTTATATTTAAAATAAGAAAGTATTTCAGACAATGAGATACTAGATAATCATCATGAACATCTGTTCTAATATATGGCCGGTGTTCAGCCACTTCCTTTGATAACAATTCTGAGTATGTCCTTGTGCATTAATAATGCAGTGGCTAGCACCATCCATTGTTACTTGTGCCTCTTTTTGGAGTGACTAAAAAGCAGAACGAAAATCTATGTCAATATTAAGTTTAAAAGTGCTCAGAATTAGAGGTTAGAGATTATAACAAAATAATCTAATTTATAAATGTTCAGAAATCAAATTTATTTAGAATTCATAATATAAGATAAAATCAATAAAGCTATTTAATATATTTCAAATACAAAATATATATACACTAAAAGCATAATATTGACCAAAATTAATAACCTAATAGTTGTTTAAAATTAATACTAACATAAAATATTCAAAATAAAAAACTAACATGAAAATTTATACATAAACTTAACTAATTTTATATTAGTAATATAGTAAATATATAGTAATATATTAAATATAATTATCTATACCAATATAATTTTATTTAAAAATGTGATGTTTAGATAAAGAACATCTATGCTTCTGGCATTAACTTGTAAGAATTTGTATTTGCTCACACATGCAAACATATTTCTGTCAAATTGAGAAATTAACTGTGACTTCAGTGTAGTTGAGGACTATTGAAGTAATAGATATCCATGAGCTAATTTCAGGTATTTTCATCAAGTTCTTTCATCCTCAGGTAAGCCCACATTTTCCCAGCTAATCTGGAAAAAGGTTTTCCTTCCTAATGGCATTAATATAAATATTTGTATTGAAAAATACCAAAAACTGCTGTTTTCAATTTTTTCCAGTCAACTTCATTTTCTTTTGTTTAGATCATCAACTTCATTACTGTCATCTTCATATTCTACTTGTCCCAAAAAATCTTATATTAGAGATACATTTATTCTTGCCTGATAATTCCTCCTTTGTCTTTATTTTTCTTATACTTTCATGTTCTTTTTCCTCCTCACTTTCCTCCTGCTCCTCCTACTTCTTTTTACTTCTTTTGGCAATTACCAAAAGGGTACAGAAAAATCTACACAAATGTACAGAAATAATACATTCCCCTTGCAATACTGTAAAAGTGCATTAAAATATATATGACTATCATCAGATAGAATTTTACACAATGATCCTACTTAGATAAACAATTTTAATCATTTAATCATTAATATCCCCTAAGCATTCAAGGATATGTCTGTAAAGAGAAGGCAATTCACTGGGAAAGAACTTTTATTTGCTTTTCTTATAATATGGTAAATAGAGTTTTAGCAGTATTTGAATATATAATCCCATGCATTTGTATTTTTAAGAAATATAATATTTATCTACTTAGCGTCTCCAGTCACTTATAAGTTATGCTTTACTCTTGAATAATTACTTTGGTTTCTCTTTTTGAATTCTTAATTAAAACTCCCATAATATAAATTCATTATGTTTTTTTAGTTAGCTCATTGTTTTGGCTTCTGCATTTATGTAAAACATGTACTATTTTGGAAAATTACTTCATTGTAATGGTCAGTATTGGAGACCATATTTGCATCTGTTATTTTTTCACATACATAATTTGGTGAACTTTTTCAACAATTGGAAGATTTACAACTCAATGTCAAAATCAGGAAATGAACTTTATAATGTATAATTACTTTATAAACTTTCAAATACTTGGGAGAATGTTCCAGTGGAAGAAGCTATCTTGTTCAGTACAATAATTTAGGAGTTTGAAAAGGTTTAGGGGGGTGGTGCAATGCATACAAGGGCAATGGAATTGGGTGACTGATCCTCAGTTGTATTGACATCCTACAGCAAATGAAAAGCAGAACTGTTAATACAAATATTGAAGACTAAGTATGAAGGTCAAGGGTCTTTTGGTAGCTTACAAAGAGGCACTTGTCTGTTGTAAGAGGAGAGCAGGAAAATGTAAAGACTAAACTCAGGATTGAGTATTTAGAGTCCGAGTTTTAAAGACCCATGGAATCAACAGCTGATGAAGGTCTGTTATGCTCAAGTTAGGGTCCTGGTTCAAAATTTCAGGCATTCAGGCATGGGGGCATCTGCATACATATACCCAAGATTTGGCTCCCCTGCCTTTTAAACCCTAAATTTGCAGAAGTGGTCCACCCTTAGCTAATAAAAACCTGTTGCTTTCCTTGAATAGAAAGCCACTGAAGAGGCCTCTTTCCCACAACATAGAAGATTCTGGTCTCTTAAGATCTTTTCCCAACTCTTTGGTTACTGCCAACTGTAGCATAATCCAGCCAGGCATATGCTAGACCTGATGAGGGAGAAAAGAGTCAGTGACCCAAAGGAGCTGAAAAGTTAGCCAGCACATCTCACCAGGAGCTAGGAGTGTCAGTGCAACTGGATTAAGAGGATGCTTGATAACCAAGGGGACCTGAAACGTAAGATTGGAAAAGAGAATTTATTGATTTGAGGATATTTCTGAGATACAGTATATAATACCTAGGTAAGAAACCCAGAAGTAGATGCTAATGAGCAGTTTGGATGATTTCTATAAACCTGGAGAGAATGTAGGCCTTGTTGAGTGATATGAAAATATTTGGATTTCTATAGCAGGTGCTAGTGAGAGGGATTAAAAGGCCCAGGGAAGTGGGCATGGCAAAGTGTTTATATTACCTTAGGGCAGAAGAACCACTACCCCATTCACTAAAGTCATAATGAGCTGGTGACAGATGCATCAGTTTCACTAAGACATTCAGTGTTGGTTGGCCCTTCTCTATAGCTAGGGCTAACGGCAGGAAAGGCTGTCACACTGCTTAGTTGGTTTCAGGATGATGGGCCTCAAAGAAATAGATACCAAATGGTCATGCTAAAATGCCAGACACCGGGTGGTCACAGTTACCATACCAGCATGGTGAGAATTGCTGTTACGCTAACTGTACCCATATAGGATTAGGCAAATAAAAACTAGACTTTGGCATCCCTGAGGGCAAAATAAGTGGGCAGCCAGTCAGGTTCTGCGTGATATACATAAAAGAAGGGAAAACTGGATAAGTAGGAGTCCAAGGGTGGTTACCTCAATAAAAGTTCAAGGCCCCTTACCTAATTCCTGGGAATAAGACACTTTTCAGAGCTTAAACTGTTGAATTAAATGCTGAGTGGTCCCCAAGAGGAAAGACTCTGCAACCACAGAGCAAGTATATGTGTCTTTCCTTCATATACCCTAAAGCCAGTCTTCACTCATGTGTACCCTATGCTGGGGAGAGGGGAATAACAGACATTTTAATAACTGCTGAAAACAGGGTCTCAGATGATATTAATACTCAGACTCTAAACATTATCATAGTTCTCGGAAAAATGCTGGCATATTAGAATCATGTACAACATGAAAGCCTGGCTAAAGTCTCACCTACAGTGAGCCTCCAAGTTACACATACTCATTTGTTGGTCAGTTCCCAAAACTCTGACTATGTAATTGAGACTGACATACTTGGCACTTTAAGCAGCCTTTGTATGTATATATTTTTTACTGAAGTATAGTCAGTTTACAATGTTGTGTCAATTTCTGGTATACAGCATAATGCTTGTCATACATGAACATAAATTTATTCTTTTTCATATTTTTCACCATGTTACTACAAGATATCAAATATAGTTCCCTGCACTATACAGCATGAAATTGTTTATCTATTCTATATATATCAGTTAGTATCTGCAAATCTCTCACAATTTATCCCCTCCAACCTTCCTCCCACCCTGGTAACCACAAATTTGTTTCTATTCTTAGAGTCTGTTTCTGCAAAGCATCCTTTATATTAGGCTCTTGGTCTGTGAAGTAAACCTATTATAGTGAGGAAGGTCAAATGGGACCTTCTGAAACCTCAACTTCCAAGGGAGTAAATGAAAAAAAAGTAACAGCCTTGTGTGTGGGCAGGGGCAGGTGAAATGATGTTTAGTCACTTCTAAGTATCTCAAGAATGCACAGTCATTGTCCTTTATAATACCTTCATTTACTTTGCCAGTCTAGAGAATTCTGGAGAATTCCTGTGGATAACTGCAAGCACAACCATGTGATAGCCCCAATTTCAATAGCCAGGATACATTTAGTATCTTTATTAGAGCAGCTTAATACAGTCTGAGTACATGGGATGTGGCCTTTGATTTGGGGGGGGGGTGTTTGTTTATGTTCAATTTCAGTGAAGAAGGGTGGACTGAAACACTTCTCATTCACGAGGCCCACAAATGGAGCATCAGTGGTGGCAGCAGCAGAGATTGCATGGGCCCATCAGCATGGGTTCCTACTTACCAAGGCTTATCTAGTTATTGCATCTTCTGAATGCCCAACATACCAGCAGCAGAAACAAATGATGAACCCTTGATATGACCATTCCTCAAAAAAACCAACTAGCTACCTGGTTGTAAGTTTGCTTTACTGGGTCCCTTTCATTTGAAAGGGCCTGCAGTTTGTTCTCGAAACAATAGGCGTCTTTTCTGGGAATGGGTTTGTATTTTCTGCTGAAGGTGCCTCAGCTGGTACCACTGCCTAAAGACTTAAAAGGGCCTCATTCCTGGGCACAGGATTTTACACAAGGGAATTGCATTCCTTTGGGAATGAAAATATGTGACACTCCACTAGGTAAGTCACCAAAACCAGCAAAAATATAGCTGAGGGGGAAGGAGCTTTGGAAGGAATATTGAAGGAAAAAGGTGGAGAGTAGTAATTAAGGCCTTCTAACTTCTAAGTCTCCCCTTAGGAAATGAGGGCCACTAGAAACCTATTGGAGTTTCTCTCCATATGCGTATGAAGAAGTGGGTCCATGCATCATAAACGTTGATCTGTGGCAGCCCCGGAAGTGCACCACTCAGTTATCCCTTCAAAAAAAGAACCTGCCTCCAGCTCCAGCAATTTGAGAATCTTCTGCTGCTTTCTGTCAAGGCCAGGCTCTTCAGAGGGAAGCCCAGGCAGTAGATGAGTGCAGCAGGAGTTCTGAGGCTTGGCCATTTCTTGGCAACACCAGGCTCCTTTAAGACCACCTTTGTTCTAGAGCTCCCTGTTTTGGGGCAGAAACCCTGTTAGATCTTCACCACAGCCTAAGGTTCTCTCTGCGTTCTCCACCTTAACCCCTTCTCTATCACAGGTGCCAGATCAGAGTTGCTACCTGAAGCCTTTCACTGAGAAACCCTGCTTCTTCCCCCTTAGTTATTCATAGGTATTACCCCAAGTGGACCTCTTGCACCCCTAACTCCAACTCAGTATATCCACCTGAATACTTTGAACTGATACAGTTGTATGTGCACAATATCTTTGCGTTGATTCAGTCTTATAAATGCATCTCATGTTCCAATAATGTCAGTTTCCTTACCATAAGTGTCAGTTCTTGAATCGCAAATACAATGATGTGCCTTGTTTTCTGAAATCCTTTCAATATCTTCTCTAAACTCAAAAGTTTTATGTGCTTTTCAATATAGGGTAAAATGAAGATAGTGTGTGTCCATAGTTAAAGCTCCCGAGTCATCATGGCACATCTTTTGCAAATCTGTTTTACTTTAAAGAAATTAAAACTAGAGTTACTATTTATGTACTAAGGAATAAATCCAAAATATGGAAAAATTCTAAGGGTAAAGCATGAGTTTTCAAAGAAGTGACATTTTTGTATCAACATGTTCTGAACTTTGGGCAATATCCCCAGAGCCAATGTGGTTTGTGTTAGCTCAGCTCAGTTTTAAGGGGTACCTTAGAGGAGATGTTTGAAAATATGGGGCCAAGAGAAAAAATCCAAACACTTTAGCTAGGTACACAAAAAAACTCAGCCTTACTCATGAAGGTACACACTTCCTACCATATGTAGCAATAACCCAAACCCATCAAATGTTTTCTCTTGTATCTTTGAATTTTCACTTGTGTGTATGTGTTTTTGTTTTTGTTTTTATTTTGCTTAGACAATTATTCCATCCAAGGTCTTGGTAGAAAAGTGCTTTTCATGCCTGTGACTTAATTCTCTGTGACTTGAACAAGTTCAAAGAATAATTTAGCAGTAGAAAATATGCATGTGTTAATTGGTCTGAGGCTAGGTAGGATCTCTAAGAACAATTAATGTCTCTGAAACTTATATAACCAATAGGCCTCTGGCTGGTCCCCAAGTTTGAAGATTTTAAGAGAAGAGGGATAATGGTTGAGTCCGCTTCCACTTAGTCACCAGATACTCTGAACAGTAGGTCATTCTCCCAAAACTTTATATTTTCTTTAATTTTCTTCATCTGTCTTCATGGTCTCTCAGTTGTAACCTCATCTGGTCTATTTACTGCAGAATTCACTGGGCCAATTTATTCTTCTTTGTTACCACAATTGGTAACTCATTTTCTTTTCTTTTCTTTCTTTTTTTTTTTTTTTTTTTTTGTGGGCTGTGAGGAGGAAGAAGGGAGAAACCGTTGGGACTTGACTGCAATAACTGGGTCAATACAGAGGAGAAGGCAGTGAAGGAAGTACTAAGATGCATACTTAGGTGTATTATCATTTCTTCTTCTCTTTTCCTAAGAATGTTCTCTCTTCCCTTCATCCTGTTATTGCTTCCTCTAATAAAACTTTGACTCCTTGTTAAACTCCAGTCTTGTTTCTTGGATATTCTCTGACAGCATTTGTAGCCTGCCTTCTTCAAAACCATTATTTATACTACATTGAAATTTTAGCTGTCCATCTTCCCAGCCAATCTTGCGGGTGTCCTATGGAAGACAGAGACTTGACTTCCTTCCTTATCCTCAGTGCTTCATACAGTGCTTGTCATTTCCTAGATGCAATAAATGAATGAGAGTGTATTTACTACTTGAAAAATACTAAATTGTTGCTACCATTTAAGAAAAGGAAAACATATATTTACCTTAAAATTAACTGCAGGCAAACCAGATAATAAAACTTGATACTGATACCTGTCTGAGAAAGCAGTTAACCTGTATTGAGTGAAGTGTTTTATGCTTTATGGTTACTTTCACCATAAGATTAATGGAACATTTAAAGTAGAGAACTAAAGGCATGTCTCAAGTGTTTTAGTGTGTTTTTATGTGTGAGAATTATTCAAAGGGAACACAAGGGGAAGAGAAGTTACCATTGAATAAGAGACATAAATTTTAGCCATAAAACAAAGAGACTAATTCAGTTGTGGCGAACTTCTTGTGACTTACTGCTTTGGGTAGAAAACCTGGATACATCTAAATGTTAAGTTTTATGTCAAAATCCATTACATTGTGTTTGGCTTTCTTTTTCCATAGGGTAATCAAAGTTTCTGTTATAAAATAGTGATAAAGGGATGTTGAGAAAAGCCTGTAATGTGTTCACAGTATAATGATGATTTTCAGAGCTGGGGCTGGCTTTAAGGTTTGTTCTCGTTTCTAGGATAAAGGGAAAAAAATACATATGTACAAATTAATATCAAAAGATGATGAAAGAGAATACTATTGACAAATGATTTGTAAAAAATACTTTTTAATGAATTCTGGGAAAATGTTCATTATTGTCATGGTCAGTTTGGAATTTCTGGTTATCCTACTTCTAAAATGTGTTATGTACACTTAGAAAAAAGGGGACATAATAATGACAGTTAACTGTAGTCTAGAGTAGTGTGTTGACTTTTGAAGGTATATTTGAACTCCTTTCTGGTGGAAACTTGAGAAAGAGACTGCAATTTATGCAAATAGACAGACTTGCTAAACGATAGCATAAATGAAATTTGAGTATATAAATCAAGGTTTTGAACTGAAGATCCTAAAATCACTGAGTACCAAAGAGGAATTCAGCTTCCTAGTTACACTTTTCTTTTAAACATTCAGTATGGTAATTGATTGATTTCTGGCTGTCTTATTTAAAACAATTTATCCACACAGAGGATATAAGAAGAGTTTCAACAGAATAGCATCTATGAAAGGTTAAGTTTCTTGCTGAAAGTTTTGAGGGATGTCAAGTGAAAACTCAGTAATTGACTTTATACATGTAGCAAATCTAGAGGTCTGAAAAGCAAATACTTAGTAAAAAAAAAAATACAGCTGTCAAAAATGGCATTTGTATAGGGTGTTGCCACATATTTTCTCCTCCATAAGACTTCAAGAATCTAGTAGCTATCCACCTTAAATTCCACACTTAAAATTTCATATATTAAACAAGTTTGCTGAGTCTATAAATATACCATTACAAATATAAGTATGTTCATCCATATTTAAGTAGATTTTTCATTTTTGTATTCTAGGGTGTTTATGAAAGGACTTTTATCCAGTAAACTTTCATATTATAGAATATATTTTGTTTCTGAAATCTGTCATTTTGATTTTGAGAGGGATAGTGTTCAGGATTCAAATCAGGAGATAAAATAAATCTTTGAAACACCTTTCTCATCATTCCATTCCCTTCAGTTCTGATCACTGTCACCTTAGCTCAGAACCCCTACCATCAATTAACTGTTGCAAATCTGCAGTATCTAGTCTCCTGACCCAGTTTACTAGAAGAAACTCAGGGACTTTAAATTCTTTACTGTGAGGTGGGAAACACTATTCATGAACAGGAAGCTGAAACAATAAATCAGTAACAGAACACAGTTGTGTAGAATGTCCTTTCAAAAGCCACTTACTGCACGACCAATTTTTGACTCTAAGTCTCCTTTTCATTCAGTTTTGTTAACCTCTGCACTCAACTTTCTCTGTGATGTAGCCTGTCATGTTTGTATTTTTTTAAACAATAATGTTCATTATTTTTTAAAAAGAACAGAAAACAAGACAGTGAAGAACAAACAATAGTTTCTACTAACAGTGTGCAGATCACTCTTGATTTGCCACTTGGTTTCATCTCCTTCCAACACTAGATCTGTGATCACCTACTAAGCCCAGTGCTGATTCTGGACCCCAAACAATAAAGCAACTAGCCTTACAATTTGACTCATGCCATTCAAAGTGCCCTGGAACTTGTAAGCATTCTCTTCCTTCTACTCAGCCCATAGCTAGCTGCTTATTTATATTTTTTTTCGTAGAGAGCAGTTGTGAGTATGTCACTATCAGTCACTCAGTGTTATCAACATCAAGAGCGGCAACAAAAACGTGAAAAAAAAAACACCCAAAACAGATGTTCTATGGCTTTCCATGTCTACTAGACTGTTAACTGGCAGGATAGATGTGGAATCTTGATGGAGTTAGAGGTGGCAATCCAAGTGTCTTCCCAATATGAGACTACTTGACTAGGATAATCTGATTTATACACTAAATCAACCTTCTTCTTATAATGTGTGAAGAATCAGAATGAAGTTGATATGAATTTAGGAATATTAACACAATATTATAAACTTTTTCTCAAGGTAAACTGCCCAGAAGTCTAAATAGAGTCATTTTAAAATCAGTATTTCAGTGATTCTTGTAACAACCTACAATTGCAGGTCATTGATTCACTAATAATAGTTTCTACATTTTTTTCCCTAGGATCCCTTTAGTAAAATGTTCTCATTGTGTACTCATGAATTATACTTTTTTTTGTGTCTGCAGTTCTTTTTCTCTCTATTCCCAATGCGAGTTATCCTGCCCCTACCTCTGATCCAAGGCTTCCAGTATCTGTTAAACTACATGAAGATGCCTTGATAAAATGTCTCTGATGAAAAGTGACTTCCACTTGACTTTATTAGGCTCTACTCCCCAGGTCTGCTGCCACCTATTCTGAGCATAGGTATTTCCCTCAGGCATCATTGCCTCTTCCGTCCATAGACCCACCTTCACTGGGCAGTGCATGCTCTGTCAAACATGAGCATTCCCTCCAACAGCTTTTACCACTTCATTCTATTTGATCCAGCTTGATCTCCAAGGTGTGTCCATCAGGGGATTTAAACCTCTGTAGCTAACATGCGGGGTAGAGCATCAAGGTATTCATTTCCAACAAGTGTTGAGGGGCAGCCCCTCCTTCAATACAATACTATGTGTCTTCTTGATGTCAGCTGAAAAGAAATGTACGACGTAGAAGTTGAGAGTTATGTTTTATTCCAGGAATATGCTGAGGACTGGAGCCTGGGAGACAGAATCTGATAGCTCTGAGCAACTGTTGCAAAGAAGTAAGGAAGGAGCCAGGATACATAGGAGTTTTTACTGGAAAACAACCACCTAGTCAAACATCAAAAGATTGCTGTTAACTACAAAAAATAGACACTTCCAGGTTAATGATTTTAATGTTTTGCTGTGTAAGGGAAGATGCAAGAGTCTGGACTTACTGAAATAATTACTGAGTTGATAGGCATCTTAACTATCTAGGGCCAGCATCCTGTTTTTCTCCATTCTGAATTCTCCTCAGGGCACACCATCGGGGATGGCTGCAGTGGCTGATGACTTGATGGCGGCAACATTCATTATTGCCTGAAATGGCAGGCAGCATTTTTTTAATCCACATAAATAAAGTACATTGCTTCTGTATCACATGTAAGCACAGCCTGATTACTCTGGCAGTAATGTTACTAAGCAGTCTTATTGCTAACACTGTTCCACTTGATTACTGTGTCAGTAATTCTCTTAGAATTAGATACCTGTATCAGATTAGATATGCCAAAGTTTTATTGGGGGAGATGTTGTGAAGGAAAAAGTAGGCAGTTGCTAGAGCAGGTACTGAGAGCTCCAGCCCACAAGGCATACTGACAATTATGAAATGAGAGAGGGGAAAAAAGGCCTGGCAGAGACAGTCTGACTGTAATACAGTTCTGAGAAGGCCCTGGCCAGGCCCATGTGGATTCCATGAACAAAGTTGCCCATGATAGGAGTCCTGAATCCGACTTGAGTGATTTCATACCCCTCCATCCAACCATAGTCATACACTGGCTGAGAGCTGCCTGGGTGGAAGTCTGGCCTCACTGGTACACTCCAGAGAGATAGGAGGTGGTGGGTATAAATGAGCTATTCTTATGTCAGTAGCTTCTCTTGAAGGGGATTTCAACAGGATTCCTTCATGGTCATGGCTATTAATGACCACAGTTCTATAGGATTCTAAGGCAAAGTAGAGAATGTACATAACAAATACATGATAACTTACCTCCCAATCTCATACTGAAGTGTTGTTCAAATCATTTTTTTCTATTTCTACCTACTGCCTTCTCTCCTCTCTGCAAAATCCAGTTATAAATCTGTGAGGACCTAAGGTGAGCACAAATCTGAGTCTCCGGCAATGTAGAATACTTACAATTTTTTCCTCCTTCTGATATCTGAAAGTGTTTGGGGGCTAATAGTGTCTGGCAAATCCCAGTTTAGTGGAGACTGGTGCTTTCCTAGGCTGCTCTTCCACACCTCCTGGAATAAACTCCTTGATCCTTTACCCCTGCACATTAGCCTTCCAGGTTAGGTTCCCCTGTTGCAAGTAGTTTGAGGATCAGGCTGGGTCTCCCACTACACGATTATAAAGTAGTATAGGACAGAAATAAAAGAAATAAGAAGCCACTTTTCTCCATGGATATTGAAGGCCACCAACCCCTTACATTACATTAAATGATTAGCTCTTTTTCAGATAGGAAATTGCTTTAATCTCTATCCTAATGACGGCTCTAATAGTTGAACTGATTATTCAGCATATATTGGGTTCCCCCCTCAGTTACACCTTCATGCTTCGTTAATTTTGGCCACAAAATTATTGTGCCTGACTGTATCCGAAACCATGGCTGGAAGTGATAGAGTGCCAGTTCCCAACCTTTATCTTACGGCATTTACTTATTTCTCTGAGATTTTACCTTGACTATGAGAAAAGCAAGCCCAAAGGATGCTGACCCTTCAACCTTGCCCCAGAATAAGATCTGTGGTGCCAACTCAGACCCACAGAAAGCCTGAAGCAGAGCCACAGAAGCTGACACACGGATGTGAGGTTGAGAAATAACTGCCTGCTTTGCATGCTATGGAAGTTTCATTATGCAGCGAAAGCTACTCAGGTAAATAGACTATTGTCCCCAGGGTCATTGGTAAAGAAGTCAAGTTTTTTTTGGTGACTTTCTTTTTAGCTCTGAGACCCAATACCTGAGCTTCTCTCATGACAGGTAGCCATCTATTTTTGCAGTTACATCCTTTCCCACTTGAGCTGCTTTGTCTCTCAGGCTCATTTTCTTTGTGATTAGAATGTGTCATGGGAAGTACACACATTAAATAAATTAAAAAACAGATAAAATCAACAAGGATAGCAGTCTTCATTTTCAATTTTCAGTAAGGAGATTTGGTGTGAAAGAGTGAACCTTTATCATATAAATAAATACATACCATCAAGGTAGAATGATTTCCTAAGGCGTGCATAGGGATGTGAAAGTTAACACATGGCAAACAGCAAACGTCTACTTCTGAATTCAGCATCACTCTCATTTATAGACTTCTATTGAACATTTTGTAGGGAATTCATGGAAATGAGGCAGATTGTTAATTTAGGGAATTGACCTACCAGAATTAGAGGAGCATAGGTACCTGAATAAAAATGGATACTGAACAACTGAATAGGGTTTTTTTAAAGTTTTTATTGGGAAAATTACACAAGCTTGAGCAAATATTGTCAGTTCTGCTGATGCTGCCCAGCAAAATGCAAATTATAGCAAGCTACGGTGATTTTTGAAGGTTGCTGAAATCAATACTGGAGAGAGGTTAGGAGCCTTAGACTAAATCCAATATGTTGATGAACAACAACAAATTTGTAGCTTCGATACGAAAATTTTTGAGGGCAATTTCGGAGCACCAACTTGTGATCCTCAAATCACGTATAAGTTTGTGTGTGTGTGTATTTTCATTTAGGTGGCAACATGGATCTGCCTTGAATATTCCTGTAGTAATGGTATTCTAGGACTTTATTCTATACATCTCATGTTTGTTAATTTTCAATTGCATTGGATCAGTAATAGGTTAAATTGTACCTTTTCGGTTAAAAGACATCTGCTTAGATTCTGTGTGTGTGTCTTTCTACCTTCATTCTTCTTCTCCAACATTTCCCAGACCCACACCTTCCCAATCACAAATCTTTCACTGTGTGAGTAGCACAGCAACCAAGTTCACAAAAGCAGCAGACATTTTAGTTGTCCCTTTGACTAGAATTCTGAGTAAATGTCAGAATAGATATAAAAAGAAGGAATTATTATGCTAAACACCAAAAGTAAGTAAATTCTTTGAATACATGCAAATAATTTTATTTCCTAGATGGGGAGAATGATCATAAATATATATTTGTAAAGGAAAATATCAATTGCTTATTATATGTTCTGTTTTTCTTTATTAAAAAAGTCAAAGCATAATATCATTTTAAAGCTCTACAGATAAAACTGATCTTTTGTTGAATTACCTCAAGCCTCCAATATTGGAATTCTTAAGATGTGCATAGATATTTGTTTGCAGTCCTTATGAAAGAGAAGCTTTGGTTTAGGGTTTTAATTTCAAACTGTGGCAATAGAAGATACCTTAAAACATCATCTAGTTTCACTCTTTTTAAAAACACTAAAATTAAAAAACCAAACAGGACAAACAATGCACATTTTTTTCTTTAGGATATATTATGTTTGATATTCTGAACTTAAATTAGAGGTATTGGAAATCACATCACATGCAAAAAGCACTGTCTGTTTCAGAAACCAAAAAGTCACAGGCAAGAATTGAGGTATTTTTCATTTATCATTAATAAATAAATGTGATCATTTTTTTAATAGAAGGATTACTTTTAAGACAATATCTTTCAGTGAAATCAAAAATGCAGTTTTTACACAGGTTAAGTATAAAGGCATCACTTTCATTCTGTTATTTATGTTAAATAATCCATCTTACGAATGGAAAACTTTAATATAAAGATAAATCCCTTATATCATTTTAAAAGAAATGTTAAAATTGACCTAAAAGATATTAATTGACATGACTATTAAATAGATGTTATAGTTCAGATTATTTTCCAAAGTTAATATTTTGTGTAATATATGCTGATTTAAATATGGCACATATGTTGTGACAAGTCAAGTTATAATTGTCTCCTACTTTTAAGAAATTCACTTGATTTTCTATTATCATTTGTAATAATAATAAAAGTAATATCATTCCAGACAGGTTATACTCACCATCACCTTGTCAACAATAAGGATTTTTAACGAAAAATCCATGTCAAGAGTGTAGGATTTTGTTCTCCTTCCCTCTCTTTTTTTTTTTTTTTCCTGCTTCTCCCTGCCCTCCCGTACTTGTTTCTGTGTCTCTCCTTCCTTTGTCCTTTATTCTCTTTCATTGTTTTCCCTTTGGAAATTTTTTTGGAAATTAAATGAATAAAGTATATGATTATATCACAGCAATCACAAGTCAGATCCACATTAAATATTGTGGTTTAACTCACCTTTATTTATACATTTATTTTAAAACAGTGTGATGAATGTAAACAGTAAAGAAAACACAAAATGTATGTAATTAAAAAAAAAAACAAAACCTTCCTGACTTCTCCAAACCCCCATCTGCCCTACTGTTACATGATTGCTATTACCAGTTTTGTGTGTGTTTTCCTACTATTTATGTGCATGCACCAGCATATAAGTGTATTTAGTTTATATACATGTCTTCATACTTTTCATACTCTTCAGCAACTTTCATTTTAATTTATCTTTGAATTCCTTACAAATCAACTTAGAATGATTTTATTTCCCAAGGAATAGAATTTGTTTTAGGATATGCCATGAATTATTGAAATACTTTTCCTATTGAGGAACATTTGGACTCTTTGTTATATTTTCTAAGGATATTTGTTCATTAATTACACATTTCTCAACTTATTGAAACATGGGTTGCCTCCATTTTTCTCTTAACTACAACTAATATTGAACTGAATATGCTCTCACATAGGTAGTCTGCCTAGACAAATTCTTATTCTGAAATTGCTTTGACATGGCAAGGGTCATGTATATTTGTAATACTGATAGATATATAACCCTTTACATTTTTGCATAATACTTTTCATCTCCCTACTCTATTAAAAGTATTAAAATTTCAGATTTTAAAATACATTTGCAGTTCTCACAAATTGAAAAATCTTTATCATTGTTTTGATTTGTTCCTTCTACTATGAGTAGGGATGAAGGTCACTAGCCATTTTTCATTATTTTTCTGTGAAATACCCCTCACAGCAACTTTGAATTTTTTTTAATAAAAATACACATTTGGACAAAATAAATGTACCAGTGGTGCAGGCAGCTAAATTGTGAGAAAATATGTTGGGATTAATGTTGCATTTTAGATACCCTGACAGGATAATACTTAGGAAATCTAAAACATCGTGAATTCTAAAAGTCTTACTTCTTCACAGCCTAAGAATGATCTAAATAATAATCAACAGCTTTTATTCCAACAGATATAGTTATAAAATTTATTTAAATTCTTGAATATGCACACATTTTAATTTAAAGGGAGCATGTCAAAATTAAATAGTTACTACCTTTTTGTAAATATATAATTGAATGCAGTTTTTTCTTTCATTTTAAATTATAAAATACATTCAAAGAAAGCTAGATCTCAACTAAAATGAATTCATTTTAGGGACTTTCACATTTTCATCTATTAAAGCTTATTTTACTTAATTTCATCACATATTCATTTTGGGAAGAAATTTAGATGAAATCTAGCGCAGCACGTGCAATGGAGGATTGGCTTCTTCAAACTGTCTCAGTAGTCGTGGAAGTTACTTCACCAAGGAAACAGCAATAGTGACAACCCCAAGAGCAAAACATATCAGCCATTATTTCCCCCACTCAGTCTTTTTGAAGTTTTTGTGAATTTTAGGAAATTTAAAAATGATAAAATTTAATTCTATATTGTATCTCTATATTACTCCAGTGTCTGATTTATACAAATGAAAATACATTCATTAAGAACATTAGGAAAAACATTAGATAGGATTCCAGGATGTTAGCAATGAGTTCCAGTGCCCACGCAAAGGAGTATCCTTAGTGGTATCAGTAATCATTGAAAAGGGTATGTCTAAAAGGAAGGTAAAAGAGGCTCTTTGCTCAACATCTTCCATTTTTCTCTGTGAGGCAAATACCTGCTGATGGTCATGTGACATACTTCCTTTAGAAAATAAATGTAGTTGTTTTCCTTCATTACATATTCTTTGGAACAATTTATCATTGGGACTGTCTGGTTTTCAAAGGTCCATTCTCCTGTGAAGGTAACTGGGGCTGATGGTTTTGGAGATAATTCCTTGGTAGCCTTCTCTATTCATTGTCAGGAATGAATGTATTTCAGTTTATGACTTCTATTGTGGTCAATGTGAAAAATTGCATTTTTCAAGTAAAATTTTCCTTTTACTGATGTTTCCATATGTGTTTGCTTAGAATTCTACAAAATAGACACTTGTAGAACTTTGTTTCTTCTCTTCTAATAGTATCTTCTCCTTGTCATTTCTTATTTTGCCTATTTGTGATTTCTCCCTTACTAACTGCAATGTTAGCTATCAGTTAAACTTGTTAATTTTTCCCAAGAATGAGGACTGTGGGTTATTATGAGACTTACTCTTTTTCTGTTTTCTGTCGATTTCTTCTTTATTACTTAAGTCTTTATGCTTCTTAGGCTAGAAACACTGAGGACAATATCCATAATGATTATCTATGTAGTAAAGTTATGGCACAAGCTGACCTCATCGAGGTTTTGAGGTTTTCGTGGCCAAGGTTATGGTTCTTACTGTCCTACATTTTAGACCCTGGACATTTGAAAACCATAACTAAAAAGCATTCAGGAAAGACTGTATTACTGGATTAATAATAACTAATAAATATTTAATATTAAAAATTCCCTGTTATATCCTATCCCTTGATTAAATATGTTTGCTTCCATTATTTGGGTTATTCTGCAAATAGAATCCAAAATATCATTGGCCATAAAGAAATCCTGATCTAGAAAATGAGAAATCTCAGGAGAAAATATTTATAAATTTGGATTCAGCATGATTAAGAAAGACAAAGTATAAAATATCAGATACATGTCAATAAATTAGTCATCTTTGAGGGAATAAATATAGTGCAAAAATGAGATACGCAATGATTTGCTTTAAAGTGTTAAAGTATCTTGAAATCTTGAGCTTCACTATTTTTATTGCAAGTTTTGAATGAAGACTACTGTTTCAATAATTTTCCTCACCTTCAAAAATTGCTATACATTCCCACTTCATTAGAAGCTTTAATTTGAATTTAACATCTTTCATCTTGCCATATCTAAGGATGTATCCTTAAAGCACTATAACTACAGAAAGTAAGAAAGCAATGTTTTGAGGATATTATCTATAGTGTGTAGTTTTTTTTATTATTTCAGTTTAAAATCCAATTACATTGTATTGTTCTCCTTGTAAAAAAAGATTCTAAAAGAGAATAAAAGAATAGGCTGGACACCCACCCCACAATCAAATCCACAGTGATCTTTACATGGCCTGTAGAGCAGGTTCATTGCAATCAATGTTACTCCTCCTTATACTGAACAAAAATCAAGTAAAATGAATTCAGAGAAAACAAAATGCAGGCTTATCCTTTTTTTTTTTTTTTGAACATTAGGCTTGTTTTTTCCTGCAGAAGTTAGAATCTCTGATTCATTTAATCTTTGTCTTTTCAGCAGAAAGATATGGATGAAAAAGAAACTCAATTTAGTAAAATAATGTCTTGAGATTCATTGCTATCCAGTACCAAAAAAAAAATGCTTGTACCTTTCCTCATCAAATGTTAATCTCTAAGAAGAGAGCGATTTCAGTGTTTTTCATAATGTTTCTAAATTAAAACAGGTATTCTCTATTGTCATATTGATAAATGTGTAAGTACAAATAATAGTTACAATTTAATATTTAATTATTATCTGCAAAACAGATCATAGTTTCTAATAGATCTCACCTAATACTAATCCTCAACTATAAATGTATATTTTTTAACTGGAAGTAGGTTTTAATTAACAGGGGAGTTAATTAGCCTGTCTTAAGTGGGACTTCTAAAAGACTGATATTTGGGATATTTATTTCAATTTGACAAACATTTTTGAGGAACTAACATATATGCCTTGCATTTTTGCCAAAGCTGGAGACTTAAGACTAATAAAATAGCTTATAATACATAATAATTTCCTTTGGTAACACGAAAAGCATAACTCCTTCTGGAGTTAGAAAAGATTTTATGACGTGACATTTTTAACTTGGTTCTGAAGGAAAAGTAGGAAATTACCAATGAACTATGAGGAATAAAGGCAGAGTCATTAGGCAGATGGGGAAAAAATATTAAGAAAATAAGTTACCAGAAAAGATTATGTAAATAACAATAATAATACTGATAAACTCGTCACATGATAATGAGAATTTCAAAGTATCAGAAAAACAAGGTACAGTGGCTTGACAAGAAATGGGGCTATCCGTGTAGTTTGAGACAAGATTAGAGGAGGGCTTATTTTTAAGATAGTCAGTAGTACCCTCCAGAATGTTCTGGTAAGTCTGTCAGAAGAAAGAGCAGCCCTCAAATAGGTTTTACCTTCTTAAGATTGCCTCTTGTGTTTGGGTATCAGGGGTAGTCACTATATATCTAGAAGGGTTAGAGATAATGTTCATATTCCTCCTACCTAAAACCATCTGTCTGGCTGCCCTACAGAATAACTTACATCCATTCACCTAAGGCTCCCTTTGACCTTCTAGCTCTGTTCATTTGCTGGAGGCATTAGTGAGCTTCCCCAGGCTCAGCTGAAGGCCCAGGATCTCACCAGATAATATATCCCGAGTGTTCAGAGAAAGGGACTGCTTACTAATGTTGGGTACCGCCCAGGAAACAGTCTGACTAAAGTGGAACTCATAACTGTAAGAGTAGCTGGGGTGTAACTTTAGTGTAGCTGTTCCAATGAGATACTCTGGTTAAGAAGAAAACCCCTACTATTAAAACAGCTGCTCCTCAGAGGACTAACTCTGCATTAGGATTTTATCAGTGATCATTCATCACGGACCTCTCTTTTCTGAGGACCTTCATAAGCATTCTCTGAGGAGGGAGTACAGAGTATGATTTTCTTAGGGCATAAGTCACAATGACTCTTTCTCAGGGACCTGCATGGGCTTCCTTCAAGCATGTTGAGTAGAGTGGTTGAGTAAGATTTCTCACTTAGTGCCTCATTATGAGGATCCCCTCCACCCAGCTTTCCTGTGCTCTTGGCATTTTACTCTTAGATATGGACCTCAGTAAAGCTGAACTGTAAATTAAAATGTTTATATTATGTGAAAGAAATGAAAACTTTTGTGTCTAATACTAAAACACAAAAACAAGCTAAAAACCCTGTATAGTTGAAAATTGCTAAGATTTTACACTGTTTGTGGGAATGTAGTTTGGTGCAGCCATTATGGAAAACAGTATGGAGATTCCTCAAAAAACTAAAATTAGACTTACCTTATCCAGCAATCCCCCTCCTGGGCATACATCTAGAGGAAACACTAATTCAAAAAGATACATGCACCCCACTTTTATAGCAGCATTGTTTACAATAGTAAACATGGAAGCAACCTAAATGTCCATCAACAGATGACTGGATAAAGAAGCTGTGGTATATTTATATAATGGAATACTACTCAGCCATGAAAAAGAACAAAATAATGCCATTTGTGACAACATGGATGGCCCTGGAGATTGTCATGCTAAGTGAAATAAGCCAGAAAGAGAAAGAAAAATTCCATGTGATATCACTCATAATCTAAAAAAGAAGATACAAAGGAACTTACTTACGAAACAGAAACAGATTCAGACATAGAAAACAAACTTATGGTTACCAGAGGGAAAAGAGGTGGGAAGGGATAACTTGGGAGTTTGAGATTTTTTTTTTTTCATGAGTTTAAAAACTTTATTTTATTTTATTTTTTAACTTTTTTTTATTGAGTTATAGTCATTTTACAATGTTGTGTCAAATTCCAGTGTAGAGCACAATTTTTCAGTTATTCATGAACATACATACATTCATTGTCACATTCTCTTTCGCTGTGAGCTGTAAGATCCTGTATATATTTCCCTGTGCAACACAGTACAATCTTGTTTATCTATTCTACATTTTGAAATCCCAGTCTGTCCCTTCCCACCCCCTGTCCCCCTGGCAACCACAAGTTTGCATTCTATGTCTATGAGTCTGTTTCTGTTTTGTATTTATGGTTTTTTGTTTTTGGGTTTTTTTTTAGATTCCACATATTAGCAATCTCATATGGTATTTTTCTTTCTCTTTCTGGCTTACTTCACTTAGAATGAAATTCTCCAGGAACATCCATGTTGCTGCAAATGGCATTATGTTATCGGTTTTTATGGCTGAATAGTATGGGAGTTTGAGATTTGCAGATACTAACTACTGTATATAAAAATAAACAAGTTTATACTGTATAGCACAGGGAACTATAATCAATATCTTATAGTAACCTATAATGGAAAAGAATGTGAAAAGGAATATATATATAAATATGTATGACTGAAATGTGCTTTACACTAGAAATTGGCACATTGTAAACTGACTATACTTAAAAAAAAAAAAAAGAGTAGATCTTAAAAGTTCTGATTCCAAGAAAAAAAAAATCATAGCAATGTGTAGTGATGGATGTCAACTAGACTTACTGTGGTGATCATTTCACAATACATACAAATACCAAATCAGTATGTTGAACACATGAAGCTAATATAATATGTCCACTGTATCTTAATAAAAAGTTGTTTTTAAAAGAGCCAGTAGAAAATTTTAATCTTAGGGTTGATAACATCATCTTTTTTTTTTTTTGGTTATATAAAAAGATACGTGTTTAATCAGTTTAACAGAAGAGGAAATTTTACCTAGTCTCAGGAAACATCATTTAGAGTCCTTTGTTACAATCTGAAGACACATGATGAGGGCCTGAACTGAGGCAATATCTCTGGAGGCAGAAACAAGAGTCAATAATTAAGATACATTTCTGAGGTAGAATCAGCATATTTTGTTTATTGACTGGAAATGGAAGTCAGGAAAAGAGAACCTAGTCTCTTGTTGGTCACGTCATTTGAAAATATTTTCTCCCATTCTGTAGGTTGTCTTTTCATTTTATTGATGGTATCCTTAGTTGTGCAAAAGCTTTTAAGTTTAATTAGATCCCATTTGTTTATTTTTGCTTTTATTTCCATTACTGCAGGAGCTGGTCCAAAAATAATACTGTGATTTATGTCCATGAGTGTTCTTGCCTATGTTTTCCTATAGGAGTTTTAAAGTATCTGGTCTTATATTTAAGCCGTCAACCTATTTTGAGTTTATTTTTGTATATGATGATGGAGAATTTTCTAATTTTAGTCTCTTACAGGTAGTTGTTCAGTTTTCCCAGCACCACTTATTGAAGAGACTGTCTTTTCTCTATTGTGTATTCTTCCCTCCATTGTCATAGATTAATTGACCGTAAGTGCATTGGTTTATTTCTGGACTTTCTATCCTGTTCCATTGATCTAGGTGTCTGTTTTTATGCCAGTACCATACTGTTTTGATTACTGTAGCTTTGTAGTACAGGTTGACATCAAGATTGTTTGTCTTCAGATTGGGCGCTTGGTGTTGTCACCATCCAAGGCTTGAAAGAACATGGCAGAAAATGTGATGGGAGGGAAAAATGGTTATTCTTCATATATTAAATTTAAAATACCTGGAGACAACCTAAAAGGATATATTGCAGAATTAAATACATGATTTGGCTTTGGGAAGACAGACATACCTAATGATAGATATATATTGTAGAGCAGCAGTTAAATTTATATGAACAACAAAAGAAAAAAAGAGTGGACCCTGTTGATTCTAGGATTTAAGAGCTATTCTGAGTGGAGAGAGTATTCTTAGACATAAGGTAACATCCATCAATTAAAGTGTGAGATATATAAGTTCACAGAATTCCATATCTACCTAGAAGTATCTTTTATTGTATATTTTTATCAGTTTGCACAAAATCTTAAATTGAGCCTGTTAGAAGTATTTCCTATACATGTATTTGATTCAGTTCATAATCTGTCTATATAAATATAGTTTGAATCAATTTAAATTGACAGTATCAAAACATTTTGACCTACACAAAGTGGCAATTTCATAGTTAATCTAATAACCTTAAAGTATGAGATCCTAATTTAATTTATTAGTCTTAAATGAGGATTATATATGATTAGGTCAGTTTTGGTACATGGCTTAATATCTAAAAAAGCCTTGATCAAAAGAAATTTTAAATTTCTTAAGACATATATGAAATAACATATTATTCAAATATTAGGTTTACTGACCATTCAAACATTTTGTTCACAATTTCTCTAGATGGTAAATTTAACTATTTTATACTAAAAGGCTTGAAACATAACTACTATTTTTTTATGCGTGTGAGCTTGATATGTTATATCTAGGAGTGTTAAAAGTAATACGCTGGGAAATATCAAATAAAATACCTTCATAGACATTTATTTCCTCATTAGATAAAAATAAATTGACAGAATACCACTGAGTGAATCATCTGGGCAAAACCACTACAGATAAATCCTAACATCTCACTTCATTTTCTGTAGGCTGTTGTTATCAGGAGGATTTAGAGTGCTTGACTCTAATGTAAAATAAGGATTAATTCCATATTTAGACTGAGTAGTATCACTCCAATGTCTGATTTTACCTTGGAGAAAACTTGAGATCCTACTTTAAATTGAATCTGTTGTATTCAAGGAAAGATTTAGAGACTGTAAAGAATTACATGAAATAAGAGATGCTGAGGAAATGGTTGCAAATAAAAGTACTCCACTGAGCTCTAAAGTAGAACAACTTTTGAAAAAATGCCTGAAAAACTAAAACATCCACAGGGAAACAATGGAAGAGTAAAGAAGGGTGAGTTTAAGACCCACTTACAATGGATTCTCTTCTCAGAAAGTAAGAAAAAATTATTTGTAAGACATTTAACGATTTGAAACTGAGGAAAGAAGACAGATTGGCAGAAAGAACAGTACCTGTGTCCTAGCCACGATCCTGTCTATGTCAGACTTCTGTGTTAGCATCCTAGCTTCTCTCTGCTTCCATTCTTACCCTCTACCCACTGTAGACTATTCTTGGTACACTTAAAGCCAAAGTTGATATTTTTAATATAAATCAAAGTGTGTATCTTTTCTGCTGAAAATCCTATAAAGATCTCCATCATGCTGAGAATAAAATTTTAACTCTGAACCATAGTTTGAAAGGCCTTTTGTAATCTGAGACTGACTAATGATTATAAGGTGGCTAACCCCCCGCCCCATTCCTAATATCTTTCTTCTGTGTTCTTTCTGAGCTAGCAAGGCTAAAATAAAAAAATAAATAAAATAAATTGCTCACTTTAAGGGAAGGTGTTCTAAGAAATTATCTTAATGTTTACATATAATTTGAAAAAAAAGTTCAAGTTCTCAGAGGAGAGAGAGATGGAGAGAAAGACACAGTTAAAGAAGAAACAGAAGAGAAAGAGAAAAGAGAAATACAGAAAGAGAGACTTGAATAAGGACAAATAGAAGAAAAGAGTGGGAGAGGAAGCTTTTTCCCATCTACTCAAAAAGTTTGTGCCTGCCAAAACCATTTAGTGGAGCTGCTAAACAGCTTTGTTAAGGTGTTTATCCCCTAGACACAGTTCTGAGCTGTGGGTATTCAGTGGTATAGAAATATATTCAGAGTATGCCAAGCACACAAGACAAGATTTCCTAGGCAGACACAGTGTTATGACTCATCTGCATAATCCCCTCACCCTGCTAAAGAAGGAGGAAGGAGGAGACCATGAATCTGGGGATGTCAGCCGTGACAGCTTTATTACAAAGGAGGAGCCACTCAACTACTATACATTTTGGCATTGCTACTTACAGACATGCTAGATCTACCCAATTAAGAGGATAAGCAGATTTATTGCTAATTTATTTCTCTCTAAAGCACAAAGGGGAGAAAAAAATGAAGATGATGAAACAGATCTGACTATATTAAGTGACAGGCTCAATTTCATGAGCTTCTTTTGGCTACCCAGGACTATGGGAGATAAGGAGGCGGAAAGAGAATGGATTCTTTTTTCACTCCTTACCCATCACTGCTACTTTTCAGTACATGCATTGTTACTGTCTGTGCTGTTGTCCTTCCTCTCCTTTTCTCCCCTCTCTCTCCTTCTGTGCACTTTCCTGTAAATGGGGGAAATGTTTGATCATTGTCACTTTCTTTTTAAAAAACTTTACATTGTAGTAATACATTCAGCTATACTTGTTTATCTATTTATCATATCCCCATATTAAAAAGTAGGTATACTGTTGTTTTGGTTAAAAAATTACTGAGGCATTTATTTATTCATTTGTTTGCTCATTCATTCATTCTGAGCCAGAAGTGGGATGAGGGAAAAGCAAAATGAGGACATTAAAAAATGCAACAAATTATTAATGTACAAACCTGAAAAACACATACATAAAAACTAGTGGAAGGATGTATCTATTTCCAAATATGTTTCAAGTATTTTATTTCCAGATTAGACCACTCTCTTAAGTGTTAGAACTAGATTAGATCTAATTAGGTCCAGATCCTGTTAATCAAAAAATAAGAATGTTGTGGGGAGGGTATAGCTCAAGTGGTAGAGCTCATGGTAAGCTAAGCATGCTAGTGCTTAGCATGCACGAGGTCATGGGTTCAATCCCCAGAACCTCCTCTAAAAAAAATAGATAAACCTAATTACCCTACCCCCTCCTCCAAAATAAAATAATTAAATAATATGAAAATAAGAATGTGATAAGAAAGGAAGCTGTAAGAATTAGAATTTTATTGAAAGAAGAATGGGAATATATTGTAGAATATTAACAGAGGAATAGTGTACTCTGATGTTTTTAAAATATTCCCAGTAAGTAAAATGATTGGATTAGAGTAATTCAGTAAAATGATGGTGATGGCTTAGCAGGAATACCACAGTGGAATCCTCTAAAGTGGTCAGATTCTGGTTATAGTTTGGGATAGAGTGCTTAAGACTTTCTGTTGAATTGATTTGAGACTACAGTAAAAGATAGAAAGAAGAATATTAGTCTTACATTTCAGTGGTAATGTAAATGATGTTGCTATTTCCTGATACAAACAAAAACAAAAACAAAAACAAAACCTGTTTGAAAAGTAGATTACAGAGTGCTGAATGTTAAGAGGTCTTTTATGGATTTGTTAAGCCTAGATATAGGAGACATTTTGTTTCACATTAGACAACTCAAGGAGTAATAATTTGCATGGTCTTCAGTGAAGGTGTTAAGAGGTAATCAGATGGATATATTAAGCTGGATAAACAAGTGTGAAGTTCAAGATGGGAGATAATTTTAAAAATTTGCTTAATGTGTGCATTTTAAGGCATGTAACCATATGATACCAACAATCAAAAGGATTAACAAGGAAAGAGAAGGGGGTGCAGGGGTTCAGTATTTAGTGGCAGAGCTGTGGGTGGGACCTACAAAAAGGAAGTCACTCAAATAAGAGAAAATCTGGAAAGCTAAAGAAAAAAAATCTTTCAATGAAGTAGCTGTGGTAACAGTCACTATTGTGGTTGAAGAAGTCAAATAAGATGAGGACTGGACAGCAAGGCAGCCGATGAAAAGTTTGAGGAGAAAATGTCTTGCAGTCGAGGGGAATGTAGCGAACCAAGGGTGGGTTGTGGAGACAATGGGAAGCGAGCGAGAGAGGAGTTCCACTAGAGAAAAGAGTTTCTAAAGAGTTTTGCTGTGAAGAGAAGCTAAAAATTCAGTTTATATGGAAGATAGACAGGCGGTCCAGAGATCTGGGGGGTTGTTGTTGGTTTTGTTTTTAATTATTTTAAATATGGGACCTACTGAGAGGATGATCCAGGAGAGTGAGAAAAACTGATAAGAAAAAGATAAGGAAGAAAATGGAGAAGAATATCTCTTTATAAGGCTTTAGGAGCAGGATCCATGATGCAGGTAGAGGTCTTGTGCTTTACATAAATGAGTCCTTCATTATAATAAGAAAGAAGGATATAATTGGAAAATTAGTAAATATTAAGATAAGAATATTAAATAATTCCTAAATGAAGGCTTACAATTTCTAACTTTGTGTAGGTCATCAGAGTTAGGTAAGAGGGGTTGCATTTTAAAGAGTAACAAGGGTATGAAATAGTTATTTTGCAGAATGAAGAATTATACATTTTAGAAAAGTGTAGCAGGGTTCCTGGGCAAAGTTAAGTGCCCATTTGTTATTTTTTGGCATAAATATTAAATGAAAAAAGTATTATCTTTTGGAGTTTTCTATTTTTCTATTTTCCCACGGCTTTCAGCTGTTACAGTGAAAATAAATAATAGGGAGCTACCTGGGTTTAACCCAGGCTGGATTTGGTCAGCTATGATAGTCATTAGGGCTCTTAGTAATACTCCAGTTTTCTCCCCTCTCAGATACTTAGTAAGGTTGTACTTTATCTCTTGAAAATAAGTGTAATTATGTGACTTTTTTCTGGATATGTAAGCAAATTTGACATATATTACTTCTGGATGAAGCTCTAAGAGCTATAGCATAATTTCACATTTTCTCTGCAATAGTTACTGGAGATTTTGACAGTTTGAGTTCTGGAATAAAGAGTGGTGCACCAAAGCAGTGGGGAACAAGATATGGGTAGGGGATCAAGAGGCATAAACTACTATGTATTAAATAAATAAATTACAAAGATAAATTATACATCACAGGGAATATAGCCAACATTTTTATAATAACTTCAAATGGAGTATAAGCTATAAAAATATTGAATAACTATGTTGTGCACCTGAAACTAATATAATATTGTAAATCAACTATACTTCAATAAAAAAGAGTTATGCATCAAAACCCTAAAGGCCCTGTGACAGAAATGTAATAATTGCAAGGAATAAATATTTATTTGACTTATTATTATTTGAACCAAGGACAGGAGCTAACAGAGACTGATTTAAACAGAGACTGATTGAATAGTATAAATTAAACTACCCTAATACCACAAGCTAATATGAAGAAATTGAGGGAGATAGGGCTATTTATCAGGGGATGATGGTAATACTGTACAAATGATCTAAGGTACATAAGAAAAAAGGTAAATTAACAGAAGAATAGCAAGGTCAATGGTTTGCATATCTGAAAAAAGTTGAGATGTATTTTTTTAATTGGGAGTAATAGAATAAGTGGCCTAAAAAGTGGGTGATAGGGTACAAAGCTTGAAATTGAATTTCAGATAATTCAGTTGGATATGACATAGTCTATGTTATCACTCTGGGAATATCTTGTTGAGGTTAGGTGAATGAAGAGATTATTAGAGTGAGGAGGTACAAGATCTGAGAAGCTAGGGTATGTATAGACATCTCACAGGCGTTGCAAATGTAACAAATCATATTTATGATAAAAGTATAAATTACCCATCAAACCAAATAAGATAATTTACAAGTTTGATGGCCTTATTTCCTACTAAGGCCCCCTAAAGAGAAGGAGGGGTTTACTCCTTCAGGTTCTACCTTCTAATCACAGAACTCTACTCTGAAGACACTGTGTTCTTCCTTGAACCTAGGCCTTAGTACATGCTTTGTCCAATACCAGGAACTCTCTCCTAACCTGACTTTTGCCTTGGTAAGTACTTTATACTTTTCTTTAAAATTTAACACCCACTGTGAAAAACATTTCTAGTGGAAATCTTTCTCATCATAAATATTACATATTCCCACCTCTAAAACTAAGAGGATTATTAAATTTCACAGTATTGTATTATTTTTCCTGTCATATTACTCTGAGTACCTATAACTTTTCTGTGAGAAAAAAAATAACATTTTTGCTAACCTGAGATCTTTCGATGGTAGAGGATGTATTTTGCTTGATGTATTCCACTTAGCAATGAAATTAAACAAGCTAATTGAAAAAGTTGGTTTCTCAAACATTATGGTTTTAAAAGTATAAATTAATGAAAAACAAAACAGAAAAATCTCAGACTCAGTAGTGAGATCCCCACCATTTTTGTCTAAATAAAAAACACTCTTTTTAAAGTAGAAACTCTTTATCTTGAAAATGAGAGACTAAGTTACAAAAAAAAAAAGTGTCTAGTTTTTTGGGTTTTTTTTTTTTTTTTTGATAGTTTTCATGAGGGAATGGCAAATCAGAGATTCAAACCCCTAAGCTAAATATCATGACTTTGGCTTTCCTTTATCAATCCAAAATAATTAATTTGTTCTTGTAACTATTATTCTCCTTGCCCCTCTTTTCATAAAAGCATATTTTTCTGTATATTTAGAAAGTTGATTGATAAGCACCTATATTTTTGATAAATTTTGGAAAGTACATTATGTCATAGAACAAAAGCTTTAATTAAAAATGGTAATACTTCAAGATACAAAGATACACTGGAAACCACAGGAAATATAGCCAATATTTTATAAAACTTTATATGAAGTATATCTATAAAAATATCAAATCACTGTGTTGGACACCATACTAAGTCAACCAAACGTCAAGTTTTTAAAAAGTAGTAATACTTTGAGATAATGAACATTGAATTGTATTCTTTTCATTCACTTTGAGCTTATTTTAGAGGACAAAGAGATCAGAATTGAGACTGCAGTGAAATGAGACCATTGGTCAAAAATGAAATTTAAGTGAAAAAGAATAATCAGAACATTTATCTCTAAGAAATAAAACAAAATAGATTGCTAAAATAATAGTCCAGGGTTATGTTCCCAGTATTCTTAGGTCTTGATGTCCAAGTTTTGGTTTGTTCTGTCTGTACATTCAGCCAAATTATATGGAGAAATAGATTAAAATTGTTCTGAGGATCAATAAGAAACACCTTAAATTGTTTTTCAATTCCTGCCAAAGGATTTTGAAATACACATTATCTTTAAGTTAATTTTAAGGAAATAAGAGAATTTGGAAAAGAGATATAAAGCAAAAGGTTCTACCTGTGTAAATATTAAGCTTATCTTTTTTAGATTTATAACAAATTCAGAAGTATAGAAAGTAGAACTCTTTTAAATTGCAATATTTTTGTTAGAGATAGAAGTTCTATAGAATAATAAAAGAAATTGTGTTCTACAGTGTTTCATTTCAAGACATTTAGGAAAATATCTTACAAACATATTCTATAGTGCTAACCCATAGGTTAAAGGTGATGATGAGACTAGAATATTCAATTTATTCTTTTTTTCTGAGTCATCTTTAAAAATCCGGCAGCAGTTATAATCCCTACTGTGACAGTCAGTTTTATGTGTCAATTTAGCTAGGCTACAGTTTCAGTTATCCAATCAAATACCAATCTAGGTGTTTCTATGAAGGTATTTTGTAGATGTGATGAAAGTTCGTAATCAGTTGACCTTTTTTTATTGAAGTATAGTTGATTTACAATGTCGTGTTTTGAATGTACAGCAAAATGATTCAATTATACATATACATGTATTTATTCTTTTTCAGATTCTTTTCCAGTATAGGTTATTACAAGATATCTAATACAGTTCCCTGTGCTATACAGTAGGTCCTTGTTTATCTATCTTACATATAGTAGTGTGTATATATTATCAGTTGACTTTAAGGAGATAATCCTAGATAATCTGGGTGGCCCTGATTCAATCAATTGAAAGGCCTTAAGAACAGAGGTAAGGTTTCTCTGAATGAGAAGAAATTATGATCATAAATAGCAGCTTCATTTTGTGCCAAAAAGTTTCCTTCTGCTCTTCCTGCTGTCCCATGCTTACAGATTTCAAACTTGGCTGGCCAGTTCCCAGGGTTATGTAAGTCAATTCTTTTCAATAAATCCCTTAACATGTATCTCCTACTGCTTTTGTTTCTCTGATTGCACCCACCTAGAGGTATCAAGATGATTCTTACTTTCTCCAGCATCTTATTTCCTCTCTGAGTATCTGGGTACTTTTAGAGCTGACATGTTTATTTCTGTCCAAGACTTTGCTTCTGACTAGGACTTTTATTAACCAAATAGTGAATTTTTATTATTTAAGAAACAGTAACTGAAGATAAGTTTTTAAATAGAAAAATACTGATTTCTCATGTAAGTTAGTGGCCATGTCCAATGAAGTGGAATACTTACAGGTGACCAGATGATAAGAGAGCTTTTATTGATAATTCAAGAAGTAAATATAAGTTTTTTTTCTGGGCATGTACAATGGGCATATAAAGATTAGTCAGTGCATATAACTTAAATACCTCCTTTGTAATGGATTATTTCATACAGTATATTTTTAAGACTTTTTCAGAGAAGTTTCAGGTTCACAGCAAACTTGAGGTGAATATAGGTATTTCCTACATACCTTCTGTCCTCACCCATGCAAAACCTCCCTCATTATCAACATGCCCTACCAGAGTGCTATATTTGCCACAATTTGATGAACCTATAATTAAACATCATAATCACCTCAAATCTATGCACTCTTGGTGTTACACATTTATGGGTTTGAACAAATGTATGATGTGTACCCATCCTTATGGTATCATATGGATATGTTCACAGTGCTCCACCTATCATCCCCTCTCCCACACCTGGCAACCATAGATCTTTTTGTTTCCTTGGTTTTACTTTTTCCAGAGTGTCATATAGTTAAACTAAGTCAATATCTAGCCTTTCAAGGGTGTCTTCTTTTACTTAGCAGTATGCATGTAAGTTTCCTTCATGCCTTTTAATGGCTTGATAGCTCTTTTCCTTTGTTGGTGTACCACAGTTTGTTTATCCATCAGGACATCTCAATTGCTTCCAAGTTTTTACAGTTATGAATAAGGATGCTATAAACCTGCATTCATGTGCAGGTTTTTGTGTAGACATAAGTTTTCAACTCATTTGGATCAATACCAAGGAGCATGATTGTCAGATTGTATGGTAAGAGTATATTTAGTTTTGTAAGAAACTACCAAACTGCCTTCCAAAGCAGCTGTACCATACTACATTCCCACCAGCAGTAAATGAGCATTCCTGTTGCTCCCCATCCTCATCAGCACTTGATGTTGTCAATGTTGTTGGTTTTAGTCATTCTAATATATGTGGAGTGGTACCTCATTATTATTTTAATTTGCATTTTCCTGATAACATATGATGTAGAGCATTTTTTTCATATGTTGTTTGGCCATCTGTATATATTTGGTGAGGTGCCTGTTAATGTCTTTGGCCCATTTTTTAATCAGGTTGTTTGTTTATTGTTGAATTTTAGGAGTTCTTTATATATTTTGGATAACAGTATTTTATTACATGTGTATTTTGCAAATATTTTCTCCCAGTCTGTGGCTTGTCTTCTCAATCTCTTGACACTGTCTTTCATAGAGCAAAGGTTTTTCATTTTAAGGAAGTCTAGCTAACCAATTATTTTATGGATTGATGCTTTTGGTATGTGTTTAAAGCCATTGCCCTACCCAAGGTCATCTAGATTCTCTCCTGTGTTATTTTGTAGGCATTTTTAGTTTTGCATGACACATTTAGGTCTCTGATCCATTTAACTCAATTTTTATGAAGGTTGTAAGGTCTGTGTCTTGATTTCTATTTTTTTCCCATGCAAATGTCCTGTTATTTCAAAACCATTGGTTGAGAATACTATTTCTTCTCCATTGTATTGTTTTTGCTCCTCCTTCAAAAATCAGTAGACTATATTTATATGGGTCTATTTCTGTGCCCTTTGTTCATTCCAATGATCCTTAGTCTATTTTTGCCACCAACACCTCACTGTCTTGATTACTGTAACTATGTAGTAAGCCTTGAAGTCAGGTAATATAGTCTTATAAACTGTAGTTCTCTTTCAGTATAGTATTGGCTCTTCTTGGTATTTTGCCTCTCTATTCAAAGTTCAGAATCAGTTTATTGATATACACAAAATAACTTTCTTGATTTTGATTGGGATTGCATTAAATCTATAGATCAACTCGTGCAATAGATGTTTTCCCTCAAATATTTGTAGATAGAGCTTTTAAAATGTGAGTCATACTTGAAATGTTCTAGATCTGTTCTTTCTAATAAAACTTTTTGCAGTGATGAAATGTCATGTAATTGCTTGCTAGAACTGTGCTATTTACTAGCCAGATGTGTCTACTGATGACTAGAAACATATTTAGTAGGATTCAGGAACTGAATTGTGTATCTAATTTCAATTAAGTAAAATTTAAGTATCAGCTATGGCTAGGTGTACTGTATTAATAGCACAATCTAGAGCATAAAATTTGAAAGAGAAAATGCACTGTAAATTAAACAGTAATTTCAGAAAAATAACTAATTCTTGACCTTATACCTACACCAATACAAAATGTTATAATTACTTCTTAAAGTTATGTGTGTGTGTGTGTGTGTGTGTATAGCATTTATCACAGTGGATTTGATATTTACATTTTTATCAAAATAAAGTAGCATAAAGTCACAATTCATAATTAATTTAGAATACATATTGCTTCTAAAAATTAGAAATGTGAAGGCCATACACAAATTTTGATAGACATTAAAAGTAATTTCTAACACACATATTTTCCTCTGTATTCTCTTCTTACCCTCTCTAAATTTGTATCACTACAATATTTACAATATCTGGGTAAACCAAGAGATGTCCCCATGAACTAAGAAAATTTTTTAAACATTTTAAATATTTTCAACTTAAATTTTCTCATCAACATTTAATCAATTATTTTTCATATACCCACATTAATGTAGAAGACATGCCAATATTGGTGTGCTCTGCTATGGCTACTCTTACCCTTCAGCTTATTGAAAAATTGACCTTACTTGTTCTGTCAATACCCAAATAGATTTTACAGATGTTTGTTTGTTCTTTCTTCCGTTCTTTTTTTTTTTAATTGACTATATTCCTCACACTGTACAGTGACTTATTTATTTTGCAACTGGATGTTTGTACCTCTCAATTTCCCTCAACTATTTCCACCTCCCTTCCCTCTGGCAACCACCTGTTTGTTCTCTGTATCTATAACTGCTTCTGTTTATGTTTGTTCATTTGTTTTGGCTCTTAGAATACACATATAAGTGAAATCACATAGTATTTGTCTTTATGTTTGAATTACTTCCCTTAGCATTATACCCTTCAGATCCATTCATAGTGTTGCAGATGGCAAGATTTCATTCTTTTTTATGTCTGAGTAATGTTACATTATACACACACACGTTATATATATACCACATTTTTTTAATCCATCTATTGATGGATACTTAGTTTGCTACCATATTTTGGCTATTGTAAATAATTCTGAATGCAGTGAATATAAGGATGCATATGTATTTTTAAATTAGTAATTTTGTGCTCTTTGGATAAATTTCCAGGAGTGGAATTGCTGAATCATATGGTAGTTCTGTCTTTAATTTTTAAGTGATCTCTATACTGTTTTCCATCATGGCTGCACCAAATTATATTCCTACCAACAGTGTATAAAGGTTCCCTTTTCTCTACATCCTCACCAGCACGTGTTCTTTATGTTCTTTTTGGTAATACCAATTATAAAAAGTATGAATTGATATCTCATTGTAGTTTTGGCTTGCATTTCCCTAATAATTAGTGATGTTGAACATCTTTTCTTGTGCCTATTGGTTATCTGTGTGTCTTCTTTGGAAAAATGTCTGTTCAGATCCTCTGTCCATTTTTTAATTGGTTTTTTTTTTCTCTTGAATTGTATAAGCTCTTTATATATTTGGATATTAACCTCTTATTGGCTATGTCTTTTGTGAATAGCTTCTCCCATTCAGTAAGTGGCCTTTTAATTTCGTTGATAGTTTCCTTTGCTGTGCAAAAGCTTTTTAATTTGATGTAGTCCCGTTTGTTTATTTTTGCATTTGTTTCCCTTATCTGAGAAGGCAGGTCCAAATATTACTAAGAACAGTGTCAAAGAATTTCCTGTGTTTTCTTCTAGAAAGTTTATGGTTTAAAGTCTTTAATTCAAAATGGATTAAAGACTGAAATATATTTTTGAGCATGGTGTAGGGAAGTGTTACAGTTTGATTCTTTTGTATGTAGCTGTCCAACTTTCCCAGCACCACTTGTTGAAGAGACTGTCTTTTACCCGTTGTTTTCTTGCCTTGTTCGGCCATATAAGTGTTGGGTGATTTCTGGATTCTCTATTCTATTCTAATAATTGATGTATCTGTTTTGATACCAGTACTATACTGTTTTGATAACTACAGTTTTTGTGGTATAGTTTGAAATCAAACTGGTACCTCCAGGTTTTTCTGCTTTATCAAGATTGTTTTGCTATTTGAGATCTTTGTATTTTTGTACAAATTTTAAAATTATTTCTTCTAGTTCTGTGAAAAATCCCATTGGTTTGAATTGCATTGTAATTTTTTTGTAATTTTAATTATAGTTGGTTTACAATGTTAATTTCTGGTGTACAGCATAGTGGTTCAAAAATATATGTGTATATATATGTGTGTGTGTGTATATATATATGCTTTTTCAAATTCTTTGTCATTATAGGCTTTTACAAGGTATTGAATATTGAATATAGCTATACAGTAGGACCTTGCTGTTTATTTTATATATAGTAGTTAGTATCTGCAAATCTTTAGATTACCTTGGTACTATGCTCATTTTAACAATATAAATTCTTCCAATCCATGAACATAGTATACCTTTACATCTGTTTGTGTCATCTTCAGTATCTTTCATCAGTGTCTTACGGTTTTCTGAGTACAGGTCTTTTACATCCTTAGTTAGATTTATTCCTAGGGTTTTTAAATTCTTTTTGATGTGGTTGTAAATTGTATTTTCTGATTTCTCTTTCTCTTAGTTCACTGTTGGTGTATAGAAGTGCAACAGCTTTCTTTAATTTTGTATCCTGCAACTTTGTGAAATTCATTGAGTTCTAGTAGTTTTTTTTGGTGTCTTCAGGATTTCCTGTCTATAGTATCATGTTATCTGCAGTGACAGTTTTACTTACGTTCCAGTATGGACTCCATTTACTTATTTTTCTTTCGTGATTGTTACAGCTAGGACATCTAACACTATGTTGAATAAAAGTGATGAGTGTGAACATCCTTGCCTTGATCTTACACAAAATGTTTTCATCTTTTCATCTTTTAGTATGATGTTAACTGTGGGTTTGTAATATATAGCCTTTATTATGTTGAGGTATGTTCCCTCCATGCCCACTTTATTGAGAGTGTTTAGCATCTATTGAGATGATCATATAATTTTTATTTTTCAAGTTGTTAATGTAGTGTGTCACATTGATTGGATTGTGGATGTTGAGCCATCTCTCCATCACTCACTGGGATAAATCTCACTTGATCATGGTAGATGATCCTTTTAATGTATTATTGAGTTAGGTTTGCTAGTATTTGTTGAAGATTTTTACATCTGTGTTCACCAATGATATTAGCCTGTAATTTTCTTTTGAGGTGATATCTTTTGTCTAGTTTGAAGTCGGGGATATTTGCTCCATAGAATGAGTGTGGAGGCATTCCTTTCTCTGTAAATGTTTTGGAATAGTTTCAGGAGTATAGGTATTAACTCTTCCTCAGTTTTTGGTAGAATTTACCTGTGAAGCCATCTGGTCATGTACTTTTTGTTTATTGGGAAATATTTTTATTACTAATTCAACTTCATTACTAGTAATTTGTCTTTTCATATTTTCTATTTCTTCCTGGTTCAGTCTTGGGAGATTGGTTTTCTATTTATTTGCATATAATTGTTCATAATAATCTCTTATGATTGTTTGTAGTATTGATTGTAAGTTCTTACTTTTCATTTCTGGTTTCATTGATTTGGGTCCTCTTTTTTTTTGATGAGGCTGGCTAAAGTTTGATTAATTGTATTATTTCAGAAAAGTAGTTCTTAGTTTTGTTTATATTTTCAATATATTTTTAGTCTCTAGTTTTCCTCTGATCCTTTTTAAAATTGAAGTATAGTTTTTTTAACATTTTTTATTGATTTATAATCATTTTACAATGTTGTGTCGAATTTGAGTGTTCAGCACAATTTTTCAGTCATTCATGGACATATACACACTCATTGTCACATTTTTTTCTCTTTTTAGTTATCATAACATTTTGTGTATATTTCCCTGTGCTATACAGTGCAATCTTGTTTATCTATTCTACAATTTTAAAATCCCAGTCTATCCCTTCCCACCCTCCACCCCCCTGGTAACCACAAGTCTGTATTCTCTGTCTGTGAGTCTATTTCTGTCCTGTATTTATGCTTTGTTTTTCTTTGTTTGTTTTTGTTTTTGTTTTTGTGATTTAGATTCCACCTATGAGCGATCTCATATGGTATTTTTCTTTCTCTTTCTGGCTTTCTTCACTTAGAATGACATTCTCCAGGAGCATCCATGTTGCTGCAAATGGCATTATGTTGTCGGTTTTTATGACTGAATAGAATTCCATTGTATAAATATACCACATATTCTTTATCCAGTCACCTGTTGATGGACATTTAGGCTGTTTCCATGTTTTGGCTATTGTAAATAGTGCTGCTATGAACATTGGGGTGCAGGTGTCATCCTGAAGTAGGGTTCCTTCTGGATACAAGCCCAGGAGTGGGATTCCTGGGTCATATGGTAAGTCTATTCCTCGTCTTTTGAGGAATCTCCACACTGTTTTCCATAGTGGCTGCACCAAACCGCATTCCCACCAGCAGTGTAGGAGGGTTCCCCTTTCTCCACAGCCTCTCCAGCATTTGTCATTTGTGGATTTTTGAATGACGGCCATTCTGACTGGTGTGAGGTGATACCTCATTGTAGTTTTGATTTGCGTTTCTCTGATAATTAGTGATATTGAGCATTTTTTCTTGTGCCTTTTGATCATTTGTATGTCTTCCTTGAAGAATTGCTTGTTTAGGTCTTCTGCCCATTTTTGGATTGGGTTGTTTATTTTTTTCTTAGTGAGTCGTATGAGCTGCTTATATATTCTGGAGATCAAGTCTTTGTCGGTTTCACTTGCAAAAATTTTCTCCCATTCCGTAGGTTTTCTTCTTGTTTTACTTCTGGTTTCCTTTGCTGTGCAGAAGCTTGTAAGTTTCATTAGGTCCTATTTGTTTATTCTTGCTTTTATTTCTTCTAGGAGAAAATTTTTGAAATGTATGTCAGATAATGTTTTGCCTATGTTTTCCTCTAGGAGGTTTATTGTATCTTGTCTTATGTTTAAGTCTTTAATCCATTTTGAGTTGATTTTTGTATACGGTGTAAGGGTGTGTTCTAGCTTCATTGTTTTACATGCTGCTGTCCAGTTTTCCCAACACCATTTGCTGAAGAGACTGTCTTTATTCCATTGTATACTCTTGCCTCCTTTGTCGAAGATGAGTTGACCAAAAGTTTGTGGATTCATTTCTGGGCTCTCTGTTCTGTTCCATTGGTCTATATGTCTGTTTTGGTACCAATACCATGCTGTCTTGATGACTGTAGCTCTATAGTATTGTCTGAAGTCTGGGAGAGTTATTCCTCCAGCCTCTTTCTTTCTCTTCAGTAATGCTTTAGCAATTCTAGGTCTTTGATGGTTCCATATAAATTTTATTATGATTTGTTCTAGTTCTGTGAAATATGTCCTGGGTAATTGGATAGGGATTGCATTAAATCTGTAGAGTGCCTTGGGCAGTGTGACCATTTTAACAATATTGATTCTTCCAATCCAAGAGCATGGAATATCTTTCCATTTTTTAAAGTCTTCTTTAATTTCCTTCATCAATGGTTTATAGTTTTCTGTGTATAATTCTTTCACCTCCTTGGTTAGATTTATTCCCAGATATTTTATTACTTTGGGTGCTATTTTAAAGGGGATTGTTTCTTTAATTTCTTTTTCTGTTGATTTATTGTTAGTGTAAAGAAAGGCAACTGATTTTTGAACATTAATTTTGTAACCTGCTACCTTGCTGAATTCTTCAATCAGCTCTAATAGCTTTTGTGTGGACCTTTTAGGGCTTTCTATATATAGTAACATGTCATCAGCATATAATGACACTTTTACCTCTTCTTTTCCAATTTGGATCCCTTTTATTTCTTTCTCTTGCCTGATTGCTGTGGCTAGGACTTCCAGGACTATGTTGAATAGGAGTGGTGATAGTGGGCATCCTTGTCTTGTCCCAGATTTTAGTGGGAAGCTTTTGAGTTTTTCACCGTTGAGTACTATGCTGGCTGTAGGTTTGTCATATATAGCTTTTATTATGTTGAGATATGTTCCCTCTGTACCCACTTTGGCGAGAGTTTTTATCATAAATGGGTGTTGAATTTTATCAAATGCTTTTTCTGCATCAATTGAGATGATCATGTGGTTTTTGTCCATTCTCTTGTTGATGTGATGTATTACATTGATTGATTTGCATATGTTGAACCAGCCTTGTGTCCCTGGGATGAACCCCACTTGGTCATGATGTATTATCTTTTTTATGTGTTGTTGGATTCTATTTGCTAAAATTTTGGTGAGGATTTTGGCGTCTATGTTCATCAGTGATATTGGCCTATAATTCTCTTTTTTTGTAGTGTCTTTGCCTGGTTTTGGTATCAGGGTGATGGTGACTTCATAGAATGAGTTTGGGAGTATTCCCTCCTTTTCAATCGTCTGGAAGAGTTTGAGAAGGACTGGTATGAGTTCTTCTTTGTATGTTTGGTAGAATTCCCCAGTGAAGCCATCCAGTCCTGGACTTTTATTTGTAGGGAGGTTTTTAATTGCTATTTCTATTTCCTTTCTAGTGATCGGATTGTTCAAGTGTTCAGTTTCTTCTTGATTCAGTTTTGGTGGACAGTATGTTTCCAGAAACTTGTCCATGTCCTCTAGGTTATCCAGTTTGGTTCCATATAGTTTTTCATAATATTCTCGTATGATATTCTGTATTTCTATTTTGTTTGTTGTAATTTCTCCATTTTCCTTTCTTATTTTGCTAATTTGTGCTCTCTCTTTTTTCTTCTTTGTGAGTTTGGCCAGAGGTTTGTCGATTTTATTTACTTTTTCAAAAAACCAGCTTTTGGTTTGGTTGATTTTCTATGGTCTTGTTGATCTCTATTGTATTTAATTACTCTCTGATCTTTATTATTTCCTTCCTTCTGCTGCTTTTTGGGGCTTTTTGTTCTTCTTTTTCTAATTCATTCAGGTGGTGGGTTAACTTGTTTATTTGAGATTGTTCTTTTTTGAGGAAGGCCTGTTTCGCTATAAACTTCCCTCTTAGCACTGCCTTTGCTGTGTCCCATAGGTTTTGAGTGGTTGTGCTTTCATTATCATTTGTCTCAAGGTATTTTTTAATTTCAGCTTTGATTTCCTCATTGATCCATTGTTTTTTCAATAACATATTGTTTAATCTCCATGCTTTTCTTTTTTTCTCCTTTGTTTCTCTGTTGTTGATTTCCAGTTTCATGGCATTGTGGTCAGTAAAGATGCTTGAGATAATTTCTATCTTCTTAAATTTGTTGAGGTTTCTTTTGTGTCCAAGTGCATGATCGATCCTGGAAAATGTTCCATGTGCACTTGAAAAGAATGTGTATCCTATTTTTGGGGGGTGTAATGCTCTGAAAATATCCCCCAAATCTAGTTTTTCTATTGTAGTATTTAATTTCTCTGTTGCCTTGTTTATTTTCTGTCTGGAAGATGTGTCTAGTGATGTTAATGCAGTGTTAAAATCTCCAACTATGATTGTATTCCCATCAATATCGCCCATTATCTCTGTTAGAATTCTTGTATGTACTTAGGTGCTCCTATATTGGGTGCATATATATTAACGAGTGTAATATCTTCATCTTGTATCACTCCTTTAATAATTATAAAATGTCCCTCTTTATCTTTCTTTATGGCCTTTGTTTTAAAGTCTATTTTGTCCGAAATCAGTCCTGGAACACCTGCTTTTTTGGCTTTTCCATTTGCATGGAATATCCTTTTCCATCCTTTCACTCTCAATCTATATGTGTCCTTCTCCCTAAAGTGGGTCTCTTGTATGCAGCATATTGAAGGTTCTTGCTTTATTATCCAGTTTGCCACCCTATGCCTTTTGATTGGAGCATTTAGTCCATTAACATTTACAGTAATTAATGATAGATGTGTGTTTATTGCCATTTTGAACTTATCTTTGCAGTTGAATTGGTATATCCTCTTTGTTCCTTTCTTCTTCCTTTTGTGGTTTGGTAATTTTCCTTTGTATTATCATGGATTTTATTTAATTTTTGTGACTCCCTTGTAAATTTTTGACTTGTGGTTACCCTTTTTTGTAAATCTATTAACCCATTACTATAACTGTTTTTATTAAACTGATAGTAACAAGATCTCAAATCGATCCTACTGTTAAAAAAATTTAAAAAAGAAAGAGAAAAAATTCTATATTTCCCTGCCTCCCTCTCCCACTCTCAGTGATTTGTATGTCTTCTTTTATAATTTCGTGTTTTCTTTATTTGTAATTCATGAGTTATCACCTTTCCAGTTGTGAGTTTCTCATTTCTGTAGCATCCTGCTGCTTTTCTATTTAGAATAGCCCTTTCAATATTTCTTTTAGCATGGGTTTAGTGTTGCCAAACTCCTGTAGCTTTTTTTTGTCTGTGAAACTCTTTATTTCTCCTTCTATCCTAAAGGATAGCCTTGCTGGATAAAGTATCCTAGGCTGCATCTTTTTTTCATTCAGGGCTTTGAATATATCTTTCCACTCCCTTCTGGCCTGTAATGTTTGTGTAGAGAAATCAGCTGAGAGCCTTATGGGGGTTCCCTTGTAACTTATTCTTTGCTTTTCTCTTGCTGCCTTTAGAATCATTTCTTAATCCTTGACTCTGGCCATCTTGATTATGATATGTCTTGGAGTGGGTCTATTTGGGTTCTTCCTGTTTGGGACCCTCTGAACTTCCTGTACTTGGATATCTGATTCCTTCTTTAAGTTTGGGAAGTTTTCAGTCGTGATTTCTTCAAAAACCTTTTCAATCCCCTTTGATCCTTCTTCCCCTTCTGGGACCCCTATTATGCGAAGATTGGGACGCTTTATATTATCCCATAGGTCCCTTATGCTATTTTCATTATTTTTTATTTGCTTATCTTGTAGTTCTTCTGAATGGGTGCTTTCTGTTGCCCTGTCTTCTAGATCACTAATTCGTTCCTCTGCATTAACTAGTCGGCTTTGCACAGCCATTAGACCATTCCTCATCTCTGTCAATGAGTTTACCCATTTTACTTGGCTCTTCTTTATAGCTTCAATTTCATTTTTGACATATTTTATATCTCTAAGCACTATCTCTTTTAATTCCTTCAGCAATTTGATCACTCCTTTTTTGAAATCTTGATCTAGTAGGCTATCGATGTCTATTTCATTGATCTTTCTTTCAGGGGATTTCTCTTCTTTTAATTGGGAAAGGTTTCTCTGCTTCTTCATCTTGCTCATACCTCTCTGGGACTGTGGTTTATGGAGTATCAGTTGTCTATTTTGGATCTTAAGGATTTTATCTATCTAATGCCTATTTAGGAATAGAACTTAGGAAAAAAAAGAAAAAAATAAGAGAGAGAGAAAGGATTTTAAAAGAGGGGAGAAAGAGCGTTTGAAAACAGTGTATAATGAATAATAGAAGAGCGAGTTGAAGCAGAGTATTAATCGGGTTGAGACGTCCTTTAAAAGCCTTTAAAAAAAAGGGGTGGGGAGATGAATAGATGTATTTGAAGCCTGTGTCTAATCAATAACAGGACATCAAAACCCAAGAGAAATAGAAATGAATTAAGAAGTAAAAATTAAGAGAGTAATAGAAAATAGAACAGGTAAAAACAGATTTAAAAAAAAAAAGGGGGGGGTTGTCGGTGTTCTCCTAGAGTCTGTGTGCTTTTACTGTGAAGTCTGTCTTCGTCCTGTTTTGGAAGCTCAGCTTGTTTTCAGAGGCCCTCCGTTGGCGCCCTCTTCTGTGCTGCTCCCTGCACCTGTGGGCAAGCAGATCGTGCCTCCTCCTAATACGGGGTCAGATGCAGCTCTCCTCTGTTGTGGGTGGGCGGGTCACTGCCCCTCCGGATGCCGCAGTCAGATGTTGCAGACTGGCCAGGCAGGAGGGCGGGTCGTGCCCCCTCTCAGCACCTCCGTCAGGGGCTGTGTTCCTGCCTGAAAGGCAGGGGGCCGCTCTCCCTCTACCTGCGCCGCCGGTAGCTCTGCTGCTCTGCATGGCTGCGCCCTGGTTGGCGCTCCGCCCTGGTTGGCGCTCCACAGGCGGGCTCAGGGAAGACTGAGGGACAGCCTTGTCCCTGCTCTGAGCCAAAACCCAGCTCCTTGTTTGTCTTTGCGGAGCAAGTTCTCTGAGGGACCAGGATGGAAGGATCCTATCTGCCCCGGGCTGTAGGCCTGTCTCAGTCTGGCCTTTGAGGCTGCTAAGCCCTTAGGTGCGGATGCAGGTTTCGCCCCCGCCCCCGCCTGGGTGCTCAGCCCGGAGGATATGGGGGCTGTGCCTGAGCCCCGCCTCTCTCCCCCCTGAAAAGTTTCCGCGGGTTTTCAGAGATGGGGGTATGCACCCTTCCCCTCGAGAGCACATCAACCTTGCTGTTTTATGGAGGGCCCAGGTTGTTCTGCCCTGTGACCAACAGCCACGGCGCGCAGCCCCTTGCAGTCCCCGGGGCTGCCTCCGTGCAGCCGCCCCCGTCCTCCGCCCGGCTTGTGCAGCCTGGCCCTGCCCGCCACTGCCAGCCTGCGTCTCAGGCTGGGTATCGGGGCGACGCTCTGTGCCCGTTTAACTAAGTTCTGTCAGACAAGGGCTGCTCTGTACAGATCCAAGCCTCGGAGGCTCCCCCTCCCTCCCGCTGGCCTCTCAGTTGGAGAGGGGAGACCCAGCAAGCGGGTGCCAGTCCTCCTTTGCCGCTCCCTCCCCGCGGGACCCGTCCCGCGCTGCTTTGCCTTTTGTTCTTCCTTTTTTCTTTTCTCCTACCAGATTTTTGGCGTCTTTTATCTTTTGAAGAGGGCGATGTTTTGTTGGAGTTCCGCAGGTGCTCTGGTTGGCTGAGCGGGTCTGTAGATGTGGGTCTTGGTGTATTTGCGGGAGAGGGTGACTTACGAGCGTCTTTCTACTGTGCCATCTTCTTTGTCCAAAATTGAAGTGTAGTTGATTTGCAATATTATGTTAGTTTCATGTAGACAACATAGTGATTTAATATGTTTCATAGCTTACTCTATTTGAAGTTATATAAAATAATGGCTATATTTTCCTGTGTAGCATAATGTATCATTTGTCTCATTTATTTTATAGGTAATAGTTTGTATCTCTTAATCTCCTACTCCTATCTTTCCCCTCCCCCTCAGCTCTGATCTTTGTGATTTATTTACTTCTACTAACTTTGGGTTCTGTTTGTTCTTTTTGCAGTTACTACAGATCTAAGTTTATATTGTTTAGATTTTTCTTATTTCCTGAAGTAGACTTATATTGCTATAAACTTCCTTCTTAGAAGTACTTTCAGTGCATCCCATAGATTTTTGGATTGTTATGTTTTTGTTTTCATCATCTCAAGGCATTTTTTCATTTCTTCTTATGTTTATTCAGTGCTTCATTGGTTGTTTAGTAGCATTTTATTTAGCCTGCACATAATAGTGCTTTGCAGTTTTTTTTCCTTGTAGTTGTTTTCAACTCTCATAGCATTGTGGTTAGAAGAGTTGTTTGATATTATTTCAAGTTTCCTTAATTTACGGAGACTTGTTTTATGGCCTGGCATGTGATCTGTCCTGGAGAATGTTTCATGTACACTTTAAGTCTGCAGTCTTCTGCTTTTGGATGGGATGGTCTACGTATATCTATTAAGTCTGTTTGTTCTAGTGCCTTGTTTAAGCCCAGTGTTCCCTACTGATTTTCTGTCTGAATGATCTGTCTGTAAGTGAGTGTTAAAGTTCTCTACTATTATTGTTACAGCCAGTTTCTACTTTTATGCTGGTTAATATTAGATTTATATATTGAGGTGCTTCTATGTTGGACGCATATATATTTGCAGCTGTTATATCTACTTCATGGATTGATCCCTTGGTCATTATGTAATATCCTTATCTCTTTTTACAGACTTTGTTTTAAAATCCATTTTTCTGATACAAGAGTTGTTACCCTAGCTTTCTTTTCTTTCCCATATGCATGAAATATCTTTTTCCGTACCCCTAACTTTCAGTCTTTCAACCTTTCTAGTAACTGTCATATGTGGTTGATTGACTACCTTTACTGTATATTTGCCTCTACCAATGAGATTTTTCCATCCATAATTTTCATATTTCTAGTTGTGGCACTTTTTTTCTGCTTAGAGAAGTCCCATTAAGATTTCTTGTAGACAGGTGCTTTTCTTTCAGCACAGTGAATATCAATATTTTTACAATAAATATGTTTATGATAAAAGTGAGATTAATGTTTTATACATACCAATTAAGTAGATACTGAATTGTTTTTATTTGACTTGAGAATTCATTAAAAAATCAAGACTTCCTGCCCATACTTTTGCTTGGTTAACATTAATTTTGGCTTGATTTTCTTAATTATAAATCAGTGGGTAAATGACAGCCAGGTAAGAAATACTATGAATAATTCACACATTGAAAACTGAAAGGTATAATTGATTTCTATTCATACAAAAGCATTTTAAGTCTTTCTTTGATCATAGTTTACTTTTTCCTTAGAATTTCCATAAATTATTACATTATTAAAAAGTGAAGAATGATTCAATTATTGATTGCTAAATAACACTAGATTGACAATTTCCAAGAATGGAATAATGGAGGTTTTCATCTTCTTTAACTTATATTCTGTATATTTATATATCTTAGAACTTAATGGCACAGTAAAATATTTTCATAAATTCTTAATGCTTTTATCATTATAAATCAGTATTTTAGCAATCATGAAGAAATATGTAAATAGCATCCTTTTGTATTGTGTGTGGCTGTATTTATTTCACAAATGAGAGATTTCAGGTAGAGATTTAGTTTAAATTTATGTAACAAAACAATATAAGATAAAATTTAAGCACCAAGTTTTAGATTTGAACAACCATGTAACAGTTCATTATAAACACTAGCAAATATTAAAGCTGTGGAGCTGATAAAATGTTATCCTCAGAATGAGTCATTCACCTCAACATTTAAGCATCTATTTCATAAATATTTCTTTTCCAAAAATTTATGGCTGATAGTACGAAAGACAAACCCTGTAATGAGGGATTTATAAGTCCAATCAGTCATGAAATATTAATTTACCCATGCTATGCTAATCACTGGGGAGTACACATCAGAAAATAAGATGTCCTTAGAGTCTAAAATCATACAGGGCTCATTAGTCAAATGTCTCTTGAATTCTGACAAGCACCATTCAAGCAGTGGTGGAGTATGTTGAGATGAACCACACTGAGCTCATTTATAATAAGTTTATTTTATTCTCAAAAGCACCTTTTGAGCAAAGGTTGTGTGCCAGAAATTGTTAATAAAAAGTTAAAGAGAACACAGAGGGTCCCTGATTTTGATCGTTAGACTTAACAGATTTTTGTCTTAGTGATGTTGAGAAAGGAATATGTACTCTGTGGAAGCCTTACTTCAAAGTTTGGATTTTGATCTTAGGCTAGCAAGATGCAGTATGATCCTTTCCCATGATGCTGGGCAGGGGCAGTGAGCCACAGCTCCCAGTCAGTCCACAATCACAAGAGTAAACAACTAACACTTCCAACTGTTCTGTACCCATAAAACCATTTTCAACTTTTGGCACAGTATTCAATAAATTACAGGAGATATTTAATCTTTTAGTATAAAAAAGGCTTCGTGTCAGATGCTTTTGCCCCACTGAAGGCTAATGTAAGTATTCTAAGCATGTAAAGATAGGCTAAGCTAGGCTATTATGTTTTGTATGTCAGGTCTATTAAAGACATTTTTAACTTAGAATATTTTCCACTTACCATAGGTTTATGGGGATATAACCCCATCATGAGTAAGAAAAATCTGTAATTTATTTCTAGAAAACAAGAGTTAGTTGGAAAGAACTTTAATTCTTTTTAGTTCTCTACAAAATGGCTACTTGGCTGGAAAAAATAAATCAAGGAAACATGTCATGTTATTAAAATGGCTCATTAAAAATGTTGCCATATGATCTATTGTTCAACTTTTTTCCTTACTGAATATCCATTATGAGTGTACAATTTGTGAATAAAAACAAAAGCTCTTTAACACATGAAAAGATGCTCAACATTGCTAATTATTAGAGAAATGCAAATTAAATCAACAAGGATGTATCTCTTTACACAAGTCAGAATGGTCATCGTCAAAAAGTTTACAAATAATAAATGCTGGAGAGGCTGTGGAGAAAATGAACTCTGCTACACTGTTGGTGGGAATGTAAATTGCTGCAGCCACCATGGGGAGCAGTATGAAGGTTCCTAAAAAAACAAAATACAGTTACTGTATGATCTAGCAATCCCACTTTTTGGCAGATATCCAGAAAATATGAAAACTCTAATTTGAAAAGATACATGAACCCCAGTGTTCATATCAGCACTATTTACAATAGCCAAGACTTAGAATTAATCTGTTTCCATCAACAAATGAATGGATAAAGATGTGGTGTGTATGTATGTATGTGTATGCATATATATAGGTATGTATGTGTGTATGTGGTGTGTGTGTGTATGTGTATATATATATTCACTATCTTATAGTACCTATAATGAAAATGAACCTGAAAAAGAATATATATGTGTGTATAACTGAGTAACTTTGGAGTACACCTGAAACTAAAGAAAAAATTGTAAATCAACTATACTTCAATTTAAAAAAAGCTCTTTTTATACCCTTTATGTATGTTGAGCTGGTTTAACTACTCATTTACATTATTGATTTGACATTTGATTAAGTATTTACTATGTGTATTTTCTGATAATAGCAATAAGAATATCAAATTACATTATATTGTTTATGAAACCCTGGGACCATATTACCTAACCCAATACTTTTAATCCCATTTGCAGTTAAGTAGGTTAAATTACTGCTCTTAGTCATTGGAGTTGTGGTTCAGGTTGGTTAATTGAATTTTTTAAGATCACAGAGCTTGTAATTGACATCTTCAGACATTTACTAATGTTCTGCATAAATGCTGGAAAAGAACCAGAAGGTAGGAATGGGAGTGGAAGTATAAGTAATTGTATGACAAAGAGCTTACACTCTTTTAAAGGCAATAACCCATGTATATACATAATGAAAATAGAAAACATAATATAGTAAGTGGAAGAATATGGAAGATTTTATGTGTTGTGCTGAATTATGTAACATTAACCGTTTATAAATATATTTTAGCTTTGATTTGTTTTTAATAAACATTTTGAGATTATTGAAGATGCACATGACTTTGTGAGACATGCAGAGAGATCACATAGACCATTTATCCAATATCTCCCAATGGTAACATCTTGCAGGACTGTAGTACAGTATCTAAACCAAGATACTGAAATTTATGCAAAGATAAAGATAATTTCCATTATTACAAAGATCTTTAAATTTGATATTGAAAAGCCACACCTACTTCTCTCCTGCTATCTCCTCTGGCAATCACTAATTTGTTCTCTATTTCTTTAATTCAGTCTTTTCTGGAATGTTACAGAAGTGGAAGCATAAATGGGATTGCCTTTTTCCACTCAGCATAATTCTCTGGAGATTCAGGTGCTTATTTGCTCTCTGTATATCCTGTTCAATGAAATGTCTCTTTATCTTTCCCCATTTTGAATTGGATTTTTTCATTGTTGAGTTTTGAGAGTTCATTATATATTTAAGATACTAGTATTTTGTTGGATATGTGGTTTGGAAATGTTTTCTCCCAGACTGTAGTTTGAACTTTATCTTTTCATCTTCTTACAAGGCCTTTTGCAGAGCAAAACTAATTTTGATAAAGTTCAGTTAATCAAATTCTTTGATATCAAATAACTCTTCACCTACCATAGATCTCAGTTTTTTCTATTTTTAAAAAGTTTTACACTTTTACTATTTAAATTTAAATAGATGACCGATATTGAGTGTGTTCCTTATAAAATGTAAGGATTTAAGTCAAGGTTCATTTTTTGGTCTTTGGATAGCCAATTTTTTTCCTGCATTGTTAAGCGGTGGGCTACACATTCTGCATTGAATTGCTTTTGCACCTCTATAAAAAATCACTTGGGCATTTTTGTGTGGTTCTGTTTCTGGATTCTCTATTTTGATTAATTGATTTATGTGTCTAGCCCTTTGCCAATACCACATAGGCTACCCACATAATAAATCTTGAAATTGCATAGATATATCTCTCTCCCACTTCAGGTATTTTATTTTCCTTTCCATATAAAATTTAGAATCTTATTTTTTGTCTACATAAAATATTACAAGGATTAATTTTAGGGATAATGTTAAACTCAGATAACAATTTGAAGAATTGACTTCATACCCTATATTTAGTCTCCTATACTATCAATACAATAGTTCTAGTTATTTAGATAGTCTTTGATTTTTTTCATAATTATTTTCTAATTTATGATATTAAATACTGACAATATTTTGTTAGATTTGCACCAAAGTGTTTCATTTTTGAATAATTGTACTTTTTTATTTTTAAGATATAAAAATGAATCTGAAATTTTATTTTTAAAATTATTATTTTAGTTTTAAATGTTCAAAGTCACTAAGTATGATATTATAGTACTAGAAAAAGTAATTCTCAGTATGGTGAGCTTTTAGAATACTCCTGCAATCACTCTGCCACACATTTGGCAAGATGCTGAACTAAAACCAGCATCTCTGAAAGAAAAAGCTTTTTGGGTCTCTCATTCTCTCTTGCCCCACCTTCACCTCTCTCCTCCTCTTTCTCCAGCTCCTTCCTTTCCCTCTCTTTCTGTTCTCAGAATTCTGTCTTTTTCCTATGTCTTCTTATTTCTTATTATGTCTGGAATTTCTTTTTCATCATACATGAATTTCAAATTATTTCAACATCATTTGTTGAATAGCACTTTCTGTCCTCATTGATAGATGGTAAAATCTCTGTCATGTATCAGCTGATCTAGTACAATCTCTATTTTTAAGACCACATGCTCAGATTTTATATGTAAAGTAGAATATTAAGTATTCTGAAAAATGAGCTTTTAGGTGTATTTACTCTTTAGTAATGAAAATAGTATAGTTTCACTTACCTTTTTTTATTGAAGTACAGTCAGTTACAGTGTGTCAATCTCTGATGTACAGCATAATGACCCAGTCATACATATACATACATATATTTGTTTTCATATTCTTTTTCATTAACAGTTATTATAAGATGTTGAATGTAGTACCCTGTGTATACAGAAAAAAATTGTTATGTATCTATTTTTTATATAATAGTAATATTTGCAAATCTCAAACTCCCAAATTTATGCCTTCCCACCCTCTTTTCCCCTGGTAACTATGATTGTTTTCTGTATCTGTGAGTCTGTTTCTGTTTTGTAAACAAGTTCATTTGTCTTTTCTTTAGATTCTACATATGACTGATATTATTATATGGTATACTTCTTTCTCTTTCTGGCTTACTTTATTTAGAATGAGAATCTCCAGGTCCATCCATGTTGCTGCAAATGGCATTATATTATTCCTTATTATGGCTGAGTAGTATCAGATAGTTTTAACTTGCACAAAAGTGTTCAAACATACTTTCAAACTCCCAGATTTATCCCTTCCTTCCCCCCCCCCGAGTAACCATAAGACTGTTTACTATGTCTGTGAGTCTGTTTCTCTTTTGTAGATGAGTTCATTAGTGTCCTCTTTTTTTCTTTTCTTTTAGATTCCACATCTGAGTGATATTATATGGTATTTTTCTTTCTCTTTCTGGCTTACTTCACTTAGAATGGCAATCTCCAGGTCCATCCATGTTGCAGCAAATGGCATTATTTTATTCTTTTTTATGACTGAGTAGTATTCCATTGTATAAATAAACCACAACTTTATCAGTCACCTGTTGATAGACATTTAGGTTGTTTCAGTGTCTTGGCTATTATATATAATGCTGCTACGAACATTGGGGTGCATGTATCTTTTCAAATTAGAGTTTTTCTGTATATATGCCCAGGAGTGGGATTGCTGGATCATATGGAAAGTCTATTTTTAGTTTTATGAGGAATCTCCATACTGTTTTCCAAAATGGCTGCACCAAACTGCATTCCCATCAGCAGTGTTAGAGGGTTCCCTTTTCTCCACAGCCTCTCCAGCATTTGTCATTTGTGGACTTTTGAATGATGGCCATTCTGACTGGTGTGAGGTGATACCTCATTGTAGTTTTCATTTGCATTTCTCTGATGATTAGTGATATTGACCATTTTTGCATGTGCCTATTGGGCATTAGTGTGTCTTCATTGGAGAATTGCTTGTTTAGGTCTTCTGCCCATTTTTGGGTTGGGTTTTGTTGTTGTTGTTGTTTTTGTTGTTAAGTTGTATGAGCTGTTTATATATTCTGGAAATTAAGCCTTTGTCAGTTGTATATCATTTGCAAATATTTTCTTCCATTCTGTAGGTTGTCAATTTGTTTAAATAGTGAGTTTTATTTCTTTCCAATCTTAGGCCATTTGTATCCTTTTCTTGTCTTATTGTGATGGATAGAACTGCTTAGTATGGTGGATTACATTTATTGAACCTGTCTTGCATCCTTGGAATAACCTCATTTCATCCATGTGTATAATTCTTGTTAAAAATTGCTAAATTCAAATTTCTAATATTTTGTTTAGAATTTTAAAATCTAAATTCATAATAGATATTGATTTATACTTTTATTTTGCTGTACTTTGTCAGATTTTTGTATCACAGTATTACTAGCTTCATAAAACAGAGAGAAATTTATCCTTCATAAAACAGAGAGAAAATGTTTCTTTATTCTGGACTGTATTGTGTAGAATTAGTGCTATTACTATTTTAAGATTTTGCACAATTCTCCAGTGACCCTATCTATACTTAGAGATTTCTTTTTTGGGAGTTTAAAAATTAAAGGAAGTTTTAAGTATTCTTTCTTAATGGATGTGTTGTGGTATAGGTTTCCCCCACTATCTGAAACTAGAACATTCCTATGAAACCTTTCCTAAGCCAATATAGTGTAAAGTAAAAAGGGAATTACTGTAGAACGTCTTGCTAGCTGATGCACAAAATCAATTGAGACAAAGCATAGATGCTCACAGACACAGTTCAGAGTTATGGTGGCTTGATGCTGAGATGGTCAGTGTAGTTCCTGGGAAAGGAGGTCACCACTCTTGTGGCTCAGGATGCACACTGGCACTGTAACAGCCTGTTACAGAACAAGCTCTGAACACTTTTCACCTTTTGCTTTTTTCCATAAAACTGAAAATAGTCTGGCTTTCTTTCAGTTAACATAAACAAGTACTAACGTAGGACTTTTGTAGAAGTTAAATGGCACAAAAGTGAACTTTTGAAAATCAAGAATTACCTGTATTGGTGTTTTTTGAGGAAGTATTTCATGTCATTTGTCAAAATTATTTTTATAGTAATGAGTGTTCATATTATTTCCTACTGTCTTTTTGATGTCTGCAGGGTCTATAGTGAAATCTATTATGTCATTCAGGATACTAGTAATTGGTATTTTCTTCTGTTTTTACTTTGTCAGTCGTACAAGGGGTTTCTTGATTTTATTTATCTTTTCAAAGAATTGGCCATTGTTTTTCTCATTACAATTTTATTTACTTCTGCTCTGTTTTTCCTTGTGAATATCTTTGGTTATTTTGTTCTTTTTCTAGGTTCTTCAGGTGAGAGAGTAAGTTATTATTTGAAATATACCTTTATTCTAAGGCATTTTATTCTTTAGCCTATTAATATAGTAGATTACATTAATTTTGAATATTAAACTTGACTTACATTTCTGGGTGAATAATTAAAGTTAGTGCAATAAATTCCCTCTCAGCACAGCTTTAGCTATTTTGCATGCATTTTGATATGCATTTTCATTTAATTTAATGTGTAATTTTTATTGATATTTCCTATTTTGCCAATGGATTATTGAGAATGGATTTTTAAATTTTCCACATATTTGGAGATTTTCTTATCTTTTTCTTTTATTGATTTCTAGGGTGATGCCATTGTTGAGGACATACTGTATGGTTTTTATTTTTAAATTACTAAGATTTGTTTTATGGTCCAGGCTATGGTATACATTGGTATATTTCCCGATGTCACTTGAAAAGAATTTGCATTCTGCTGTTGTTGGGTAGGGTGCTTTATAAATGATTGTCGGCTAATGTTTAGTTTTTCTGTACCCTTGTTTTTCTGTCTAGTTGTCTTATGAATCATTGAAAGAGTAGTATTGAAGTCAACAAATATAACCATGGTTTCATCTATTTCTTTTAATTCAATTGCTATTTGTTTCATATCATTGTCAGCCTTTTTTTTTTCTTTTTTTTTTTTTTTTTAGTGCACACATATTTAGGATTGGTATGGCCTCTGGGTAGGTTGGACCTTTTACTATTAGGCAATTTCCTTCCCTTTTCTGGTAATTTCCCATGATCTGAAATAGATTTTATCTGATATTAATGTAGCTATATCTGTTTCCTTTGGTTAATCTTTGCATGAAATATTTTTCCATCCCTTTAATTTCAGTGTATTTATTATCTTAATATTTGAAGTAAATTTCTAGCAGACAGCATATAGTTTATTATTTAAGCTTCTCAATCTTTTAGTTGATATTCAATTTACATTAAAAATATTTATTGACATGTTAATCCTAATTCTTCCATTTTATTTTTGTTTTCTATTTCTTCTCTGCTTTATCTTTGTTTTCTGTTCATTTGTGAGTTACTTGGTCACTTTTATAATTCTTTTTTGATTTATTTACAGTGTTTTTGAGTGTGTCTCTTTCTAGAGAATTTTTAGTGGTCATTATAAATGGGTATTACAATAAATATGTACAGATTAACCCAATCTACTGTTATCAGTATTCTACCATTTTGACTCAAATTTAGAAACCTTATCTACTTATGTCCCACCTTTGTCCTCCCCATTTATAATTGTCTTAAATATTATTTCTGCATACTTTTAGAACTGTATTAATCAGTGTTATAATTTTTGCTTCAACCATCAAACACAGTGTAAAAATCTCAAAAGGAGATAGAAAATTAATTTGCTCGTATTTTTATTTTTTCCATTGTACTTCTTTCCTTTTTGATGTTCCAAGATTCCTTCTTTGTTCATTTTCTTTCTATTTAAGGAATTCTCTTTATTTCTTAAAGGCATATCTGCTGATCACATCGTCTTAGTTTTCCTTCATCTAAGAATGTCTTGAATCCCCCTTCACTTCTAAGCATATTTTTGCTGGAAAGAAAATTCAATTTTGAGAGTCCTTTTCTTCCAACACTTGAAAAATGTTTTGCTATTTCTCTTTGGCCTCCACGATTGCTGAGAAAAAAAAAATCTTGTTGATTGAATTGTTTTCCCATTATAGGTAAGATGTTATTTCTCTCTTGCTGCTTTTAAGATGTTTTCTTTGGTTTCAGTTTTCAAAAGGTCTACTGTGATTTGTCTTGATAGGGATTACTTTGGGTTTATTAAATGTGGAGTTTTTTTCAGCTTCTTGTATCTGTAGGTTTTTTACTTTTGCCAAATATGGAAAGTTTTCATACATTATTTATTTGAATACTTTTCCAGCCCTGCCCATTTTCTCCTTTCCGTTTGGAACTCAGATTACATAAATATTAGATCTGACAGATCCCTGGAGCTCTGTTTATTTTTTTCAGTCTGTTTTCTCAGATTGCGTATTTCTGTCATTTTATCTTCAAGTTCACCAATTCTTCAAGTTCTCACTGGATGACACCATTTTGGTGGGGAGGTGTGCCTTGGTAGAGATAAGTGTCAGTTGAAGTCCAGGCTCTCCATGTGGTCTTTAGTGATACCACAAGCAGGGGAAGTAGGAATAGTTATCTCACTACTGGGGTAAAAATCCTAGCTCCTTACTCTGCCTTCTCTGACACCAACCTGGTTGGGGGATTGTAGTGTTTTGCTATACTTTAAAGAGAGTCTACATCCAGACTCCCCACTTGGTCTTTGCTGGCATGGATTGGGTGTTACCACTGTTTCTTCTGTGGTGTTTGGGTGGAATAGGGAAGTTATAGGAAGAAATAGTTACAAGTATGTCTATTCCTTCTTCCCAGGAGTGGAAGTTGAGCCTTTTTCAGCTTTTGTAAAGTTTGTATCTTGATATGTATTGGTGAAGATCATACCTTGAGAAGAGGTACATATATGTGAAAGAGGCTCATTATAATCAAGAAAAATAGTTCAGTTTGAATGAATATAAGAAAACTGAAAGGCATTTATTATATGATTTTTAAAAAAGGTTCCTAAGAATGTTTTTGTCCTTTTTCTGAGATGTAAAAGGACTAGATGAAGAAAGTCATTTAAAAGGGGGAGAATACACTGTAGTCACTAAGTGTAAGATGGTGGAGTTAGATTTATTTTGAAAAATGTATAGAAAAAATTTAAAACAATTGGGTTATAACTTTCAAATTTCACTATCTTTAAAAGTTATTGTAACCACAGTACAATAGCTGTAGCTACAAAATTTTGAGTGAATTCTTAAATCTCTCCAAATTTCACTCTTACAAGATTGTTTTAAAGATGATTAAAGATAACGTAACCTGCTGATTGTATGTCTAAACATGACAAATAGTGAGAATTTAAATAGAGGTTCTAGGGAATGTGGATAGTGACCACATCACTTCTATAGAATTTAACGGGTCTGAAAAAAAGAAGGCTGTAACTAAACTGGAGGTATAAGGGTAGAAATTTAGATTTCATGCAGAACCAAACAAGAACAAGAGTCATACTGGAGTGACTAAGCTTAGAAAAATGAGTGGAAGATATATAGTAGAATAGAAATCCTTAGAAAAATAGGTTAATATATTGCCCAAACTAAACATAACCCAAGGCCTGAAATTTTTAATAATTGTAATTGGAAAATCCTCTTTCTTTTGGAAGTTTTTATACTAGAAATAATATATTTTCTGACTCACTCACCTCTAATTTTAGAAGCCCAATCAAGTACTTTAGTTAAGAAACAGATAACTTGTTTGATGTAGCTTCTATTCTTTCTGTATTCTCTGCAATTATTTAAAATGTTCAATTTGTTGTGTCATTAAAAAAAGGTTTAACTATGCATAGTTTAGTGTTTAATTTTCTGTTCTCTGATAATAGAAACTTATTTTGCATTCTCTAGTTAACTGCTTTCTTAAAACAGTCAGAACTCTTGTTACTTCAACTCAATAAATTTTCTGGACTAAACTATTTCTCAGAAGTTATAAGAAACTGAATCTACCATAAATTAAAATTTACTTTCCTGTCAGAGAGAATAGTAGCCTATTATTGTACAACTTTGTGTGAGTGTGTTGGGGTTAAAATAAGTTTTGGAGAGATTGGGAAATTTGAAATTTATGGCCCAAACTAGGAGACACACAATTTTTAAAAAATAACTTAGTGTGCCCAGTGTGAAATAAAGGCATCTGGATAAAAGTCACTTTAGTTGTGTGATATTGGGCAAATTCTCACTTGTCTGTGCCTAAATTTCTTTAATTCTGCCTGGAGTTGCTTTTCATGTTAAATTTTTTTTTGTCTTAAATACATAGCATAATACCTGGCACACTTTAGGTATCTACTTATTTAGGTATCTACTAATTGTTATAACTATTCTCATGTTTTCATTGTGTTGACAAGATTAGAGTCATAAGAACACTTCTGGAATGGGAAGTATGTGAATGGCCAACAGGGATAGAGAAGTCTCATTTACTAGATTGTGGCAGCTGTGGGGATTTTATAGACTGATTGGAAACATACAATTCTTTGTTTTTTAATAGGTAGACCCCATTTTTGTTTAAATTACTGTCATCTTGTCACTAACCCACAATTAGCATATAGTGCCTCCCCATCTCCCACCCTGAAAAGATTTTTTTTTCCTGTACCCACCTTCCCCTCCTTCCCTAGAATTCTGAGGACAATGTCAGTCAAGATTAAGCTATATTATGCCTATGATGCACAGTTTAAATGCATCCAGCTGAACCAACAGAAAGGGTAAGATTATGATAGTCACTCATCTTATTAGCAGGTCACAAGCTGTGTTTTGGAACACTCAATGGTTTCATGTTAAAATTCTGAAAGGCATGTTGTAGAGGTTTTAAATTCTGTCAGATAAAGATAAAAAGAAGAAACCTCACGTGTGTTTACTAGGAGAGCTTTTCCCCTTGCCATTAAATCTTCCTTAGGGAAAAACCTTTTCCTGAGGAAACCAAGTAAAATGGCTTTGAGTTTATTCCCTCATTCCTTGCACATACGTGTTGAATAGTTTGAATCTGCACTAGTAGTTTCTATTTTGTCTTAGCTGGTAGATATCAATATAGACAAATATTTCAAAGTTAAATTACATGCATATATACAGAGAGAGAAAAACAGACAGAGACAGACAGAATCTAGTAAGTGCCTTGAAGGCTACAACAGAGTATTGGAGTTATAGAGGTAAAACAGAGTTCCTGCTCTCAAATTGATGGGCAAGTGGGTCAGTGTAAGCATTTCACACATTAAAAAAAAAACCCACAAATGTGACTTTTAAAAAATATATATATATAGTGAGCATATGTCAGAAATTTGTCTATGTCACTAAAGAGGCAAGCAGCAGAATGGTAAATCTGGTTTTATAAAGAATATGAGAGACCAGAGTCAGGGAAGAAAAGAAAGTTAAAAGTAGATTGGAGAATTGTAAATATAGTCACAAATTGATCATAAAAACTATTGAGGGTTATTTTTTCTAACAAATAGAAATTGTTAGCATTTCTACCAGATAAAAATTACTTGCAACTTACCAGTATTTTTCAAAGTAACATCTAACCTTTCAAACATTGGGTCATAATAAACAGCAAACAAACGAACAAAAAAAATCAAGTAACAGAGAAACTCCTTTGACTTTAGGCAGGATATTTGGACAATGCTCTAGGATAGCTTTGCAAAAACACAGTGATCACTTGCCGTATTTCTAACTTTAGATAATTTTTATGAACTTCTATGTGAGGAAAACAGATTTCAATATCTTAGAGTGACCTGACATTCAAGAAATACCCACAGTTTCCTTTACAAATGTTTAAAGAATGAACTGAATAAAATGATTGCCAAACATTATCTTTTATCATATAACTGATTTCTTAATATTGCCTTATTTTATGCTATAAAGTGTGTTCTTTTGACCTAATCTGTTACGGTGACTGCTTGTGATAATTTTATAGACTACCCTGGTGGCCCTCAGTAATTGGCTTTTATTTTCTTCATAGTCCATCATTTTAATCTTCCAAGATGTTATTTGGTAGGTTCGAGACACAGCTGCTGTATTTCAAAGTCTTCAAATCTTGATATGGCTACATACCCCTTTTCTAATCCATGTGGATAAGGAGATTTGAGCTTCCATGGTTATTATCTCAGCCCACCCTGCACAACCTAGAATCAAGTGGGAATCTCTGAAGTAAAATCCTCTTCTGGGCCATCTGTTAATATAGGACAGTTTAAAATATTATTTGCATTTACTATATCCCACAGGAAACCATAGTAAAATTCCCTCTTGGGCAAAACTGTGACACAGATATTAGCACTGAATTTTAAAGCCAACTTTTTTTAATAGGCTATCATATAACACAGATTAACTCAATCGGGAATATAGTTGAGCCTCCTATTCCCACACCAACTTGTCATCTCCAAGAACAGATGTTAATACAAAAATAAAAATCACAATATGAAAATCACAAATCAACACTTGAATTAGTGGCCAGGTGTCTCCACACTGAAACACACCATTATCCTTTTTTAATTATGAGGCTTTTTGTTGACAGATCCCAAAGAAAGATGGAAAGTTCACATAACCTCAAGGTAATAACTTGCTTTTTCAGTTCTAGCCTTTATTCCAGATTAGAACTTAAAAAAAGATATTGGTGAAAATAACTAACTTGTGGTTATAGATCATTTCAAGGTTTTAGTACTGGATCTATATTACTGCAAATAATATATTCAAAATTTATTCACTTTGCTAATAGAAAATCTATGCTAGTATTCAGAATGCTTAAACATTTCCAAGTTCCTGTTTCATGATCCATACACAAACCATGATGCTATTTTATTCTTTATAAACTGCTGATTCTGCATAAAATAGTGCACCCTAACCTCCCATAAAGATTATTTAACCAATAGCTTACGAACACATATAACAGCTGGTGCTCCTTTAAAAAAATATATGAGGAAATCAGATATGGAACCTTGTTACAGTTTTTTGTTGTTGTTGTTGTCCTGGTTATTTCACAACAATCTAATTTTATATTTACTTTTAGAATATTTTTAAAGATAATGAAATGCCTACTTTAATCTTCTCTTACAATTTTTTTTCTGTCCTTCAGTCCTTAAAGCAAGTCCCTGGCTGCTAATAATTATTATTCTCACAAAAAAAGCCAAAATATTATTTTTGGAAAACTGATCAATTTTTTTTAGCAAATTGAATATATGAAAAGAAAAAAAAGTTAAAATAATTGCTCTACTTTCCACTACCAAGAAATAGACATCATTATTAAAATTAGGTTAGTATCTTTCCAGACACCTTTTTTTGCTCATAAAAAATTAGGGTAGATTAAAATACTTCCATAAAAATTTGGCTATATCCTATGTAGTAATTTGAATATGGGTTATTAAACTGTACTTAAATTAGTTTAAGGAAAAGTAGTTAAATTGAAATTGAAGAAATGGCTAAAACTCAGTATCTGCAAGGCAAGGAATACTATTTCTGAAAAGACTTCTTTAACTATTAATAACAAAATATTATGACGAAATTAATGCAGTTGGAATCACTGTATTTCTTTCGAATGTATTTCTTTACTATAGGCAAATTTGTCTCTGCTGTGGTTAGGTTCTCAGCACCCACACATTTCCTCCCACTCAACTGTGGTTGTTAGTTCCACTATCATTTTTTTTTCATTTTCAACCTTTAAAATATTTGCTTTTCTTGATAATAATTTGGACTGTTATCTAGAAATTATTTCATATTTAAGTGTAATAATGCTTACACTGGTCTTTTATCTATGGCTTCTTCATTTTTATGTCCTTTTTTTGATTCATATCTTGAATGTCTAGATTCTTTGGTCAGATTTTTTCCTTTCTTCTGTCTTTCTTGTCACTTGTTAATATTTAGGTTGATGAGCAAGTTATTTTCCTTATTAGATTGTTCACAGAAAATCTTCTCCTCTTTCCTTCCTCCCTTCCTTTTATTCAGCATTCTCTCCTTCCATCCTTCTCTTCTTTCTTCAATTCATTCTCATTTGTTTTTATGAGATATTGAGAGAGCTTTCATTGACCATTTCCTCAACACCAACAACTACTTTCCTAAACTTTGAATATTTTTATATTTGCAAGTACTGTTTTTTTTAAATAAATAATAGCATACAATATAAAGTAGTGTTACTACCTAAACCACTTAACCTTTAATTTGGACTCTGAAAATAAGATCAGTTTTTCAAATAGATGCTTAACTATGAGTTCATAGTACACAAGGAACTTGAATGAATTACATATATGTTTCAGAGAAACAGATTCACATTAGTATGTGTATGTCATCCCTTGGGTAGGGATTGCAAATAAAATACAGGCCCCTAGTTAAATTTGAATGTCAGAAAATAAAAATAATTTATTTTTACTTTAAGTATATCCTGTGCAACATGCTTATACTGAAAAAAAGAGAAAATGTCTGTATATCTGACATTCAGATTTGGCTGGGGACCTGTACTTTTTATGGGCTAAACTGGACAACCTTATCTGTAGGAAGACAAGGGAAATATGAAATGGAATAAGATAAGAAAATGTGACGAAATTCAAAATCACTGAAATTGATAGTTGATCCTAAGTAGTTATGGACTGAATATTCATGTTCTTTCAAAAATGATATGTTGAAATCCTAACCCTCATGTGATAGAATATGATGGTATTAGGAAGTGAGGTCTTTGGGAGGTGATTAGGGATTAGGATTAGACTACATACATAGTCTTTCACTTTCCCTTTCTCTTCTTCCCTGTGGGGAAACAAGGAAGAGGGCTCTTACCAAAGCTCCACCAGCCTGGCACACTTAACTCAGATTTCTAGCCTATGAACTGGGAGAAACAAACTTCTGTTATTTAAGCCACTCAGTCTATGGTATCTTGTTACAACAGTCTGAACTAAGATAGGATCAGATTTTCTTGAACATTTTCTTTGATATTTTGACTTCTTTCTCTTTCATCACTGCCAGTTCTCACCTACTCTGCTGTGAAATTGAGAGTAAGTTTCGTATTACTGCATTCACTTTTGTATTAATTTAATACTTTGACAAATGACTAAAGCTGTCCATCTCTTATAGTATTAAACAAAATGGTGATGAAAAACTGTGGCTACCAAAGAAATGTGAATAAATATTACAATTAAAATTTGAGGGAAATTTGGGGAAAAACTGTAGTCAGGCACAAAGGAATATTAAATAATTCCAGACATACAATGTTCATATAATTATGAACATATTACATATAAATACATATATTTATATATATAATAGTAAAAATTTAGTATTAGATATCAAGAAAACTTTGGGGAAGAGAGTTGGGGTCGGGTATTTGGGAAAGGCATGAACAGGGTTTATGGAATACTGGCAGTATTCTGTATTTTAAGCTTCTGCATGGTTGTAGCATACGTATTCATCTTGTGACAGTTTTTCAAACAGTATGTATACTTTTCTCAGTGAACATGGTATTGCAAACTTTTTAAGTCAAAAAAAAAGAAATTGGAAAGAAATCAACGTGCGTGACATTGTTTAAGCACTTACTGCCATTTAAGAGACAAAACAAATAATCTGGATGGTCAGAAACTGTAATCTTTTTTTTTTAATTTTTATATGTTGAGATAATGGAAAATTAGAATTTATTTTTAGTCCTAATCAAATTTTATCCACCTGAAAACTAACTTATATAAATGTGAATTTTGAAGTAAGATATAGAAAGTAGTTTTAAATATACCATATTGTTTTTACTTGTTTTTATCCTCTCATATTATAAATATATATAAATATAAATACATTATATGCTCTCACAAACTATGTTGATAATTAATTGAATTTATTAGTATTCTGTTGTCCAGCCATTTTCAATGATTGCCCAAACCCATTAACACAAAATAAATATTATTTTACCCAAAGGGATATGTAGTGTATAACATGGCCTAACTTACCTTGACAGTTCATCTCCTAGTACTTGGTACAGTCTCTTCAGGAACCTGTCTAATCAAGGACTAAAAACATGTGTTGCCTTAGCATCATTGCCATCATCACTCTCACCATCGTGACCAGTCTTCTAAGAGCTTAACATATAATAAGTTATGTAATCCTACTCATAACTCTGTGAGAAAGGTACTATTCCTGTCTCTATCTTACAGTTAAGAAAACTAAGGCAGAGTGTTTAAATAATTTCATCAAGGTCACACAGCTAGTAAGTAGCTGTTTTATAATGAGAAGTTATGTACAATAAATTATTTGTAAAGATATTTAGGCTTAAAACTTCTCTGAGAGAAGAGCCAAAATAAAACATTTTCTATATTAATTATTCATCTTACAGTACAATTTAAATGTGCTTTTTGTATGTTATGTTTATTTTAGCGGAGATACGCAAGAATCTTAGCAATTTAACAATATATTTACAAAGAATCAAAGGAAAATGTAGACTTTAGTTACAAATATAATCATATATGATTCATTTTTTATTTTCAAAGATCATTGAAATATTGTGATAAATAATGTGATTTTCTACATTTGGGTCCCAATATTTATTATGATATGTTTCAAAATCGTACATATCATGCATGTACTGAAGGCTTGATGTGTGATGAATATGTCTATTTATTAATGTCTGGATAAACAATTAAAAACCTGTTTCTAAATTCTTATTAGCAATAACCAAAATAATTCCTTCAGACAAGAGGCAAAAGCAAACCTGTAACTTGTTCAGTTTATCATATTTTTATTTTACAGAATTATTAAACTTCAGGTTTTTTTAGAAAAGTATGGAAGCCACAAAAATGTACATTCTGACCCAAATGCACTTCATCTTGAAGACTTCCTAAGAATATTAAGAAAGCAGGCCATGCCACACATACATACATAGTCTTGAGCTAGCTAGCTTTATTCCAGAAATCCCATTTAGAGATTTTAGATCTGTGAGAGCTGAAAACCAACATTAAGTCCACTGAGATTGGTCAAGGAAGACTGCATGACAAAACATATGGCTGGGAACTTACTAGGTTCCTCCTGAAGTCTCTCATCTACCCATTTAGGTGAGGACCAGATAGTTTTTATGTGACAGTCTTTTGAAAGACTGGTGTTCTGGACCTGTAAGTTCTCATTTTGTACACACTGTTTGGCCATAGCAATGGCAGCATTCTCAGATGTGTCTAGGGGACTGCAGTTCTAACTACCACAGACGAACACAGCAAAGTCATCAGGGAGGAGGATGAGTCATAAGTTCTTGGGTGATGTTATTTCACAGAGTCTATGTCAGGGCCAGACCCAACTCTGAAGAGGGAAATTCTTGTCCTCTTTTTCTTTTCTTTCAGGACACATGTTTGAATGAAGTAACTTGAATATCCTGGGGAGGGGGAGACATTTTTCTCTCCCTGAGGCCTGGGCATTGAAATCATGAGATACTGATCAAAACTATAGAGATGAGAACTGTAGGCTGGCACAAGAAAGTCCTGGAGAAAATATTAAGAAGGAACAATATTACAGCCATTAGGTATAGAAAGCAGGAGACCCCAGTGCCTTTGATAAATAAGGAAAGATAATTTTCAAGAGAATTAAAATTAGTTTATTTGAGGATTGAGTCAAAAAGTCATGGCCTAAACTGGGGAATATTTTATACTTGATACCAAATTAATTGGACCTGAATCCATATAAACATCTTCCAATTCCTTTGGAATATCAGAGAGTAAAATAAAAAAGATCATTGTCCCATGAGAAGGCCAACAATAGAAACCTAAAGAACATCCTAAATGAATAGCCTTTATATTGGGGAAGACAAAAGCAGATCCAGAAGTAATATTGTGGATCTCTAGGCAGAGAAGTCCCAAAACACAGTTTATCAGGAGCAGGGCCTAGAGGAGAACATACAGGCTTCAGATGAGTATGTCCACTTATGCCTGTGGACTCTTCGCCCCTGTGGATATAGACAAAGAAGAGCCATTGCAAGTGTTCTACAGTCCGGGGCCCAGATCAGGGACCCCAGTTACCTGGGCCTAAGAGATATTGAAAAGATTCTGAGAAGTATTGTTAAATACATGGACATATTGTATAAAAAACACCTATCAAGATGTTTTTATTTACACTGTATAGCACAGGGAAATATACACAAAATGTTATGATAAATCACAGAGAAAAAAATGTTACAATGAGTGTGTATATGTCCATGAATGACTGAAAAATTGTGCTGAAGACTGGAATTTGACACAACATTGTAAAATGATTATAAATCAATAAAAAATGTTAAAAAAAAAGAGTAAAACAAAAAAAAGTTTTTATTTTACCATTTCACTATGTAATCTGTGCCACTTTCTAGGCAATGATCAAAATATCAGCAAGGTAGAACATAATCTGTTTTCTACTACTGTAAGTAGGTAACTTCTCAAATGTAAAAGAGTTCTGTAAGTCTATATATTAAGATACTTATTTGTTTTTTTCCATTAACAGTTACTCTGTTTCAAATGTTGAGCTAGATACTAGACAACAAAAATATACCATAGTTATTTCCTTCAAGAAATTTTAAGCCTGTGGGAGAGATATAAGAAGAAACAAATAAGTGCATTGAAGAGGTTTGCTTTAAAAACCAATGAGCACAAAGACCACCATTTGTAGTCTAATGACAGGGTGAGGGAAGATTTCTCTTTCTCTTGAGGAGTTCTGTTTTAACTCAAAGTACATGTTAGCCAAGTAGACTCTGGGAGAAGGAAAGACGAAAATTATTTTTGGCACCCAATGACCAACATGTAAAGACAGAAAATATAGTATTGCTAATCTAAGTTAATTTATTTCATATGAGAGATCACGTTGTTATATGAAATATATGGCTCTCTTCCATGCTCAGCCTTAATCATTTGATTTGTTTCACCACCTACCTGAAAGTTTTGAAATTCTTAGAGAAGCCTGGTTACCCACATCCTGTGTGTGTGTGAGTGAGAGAGAGAGAAAGAATATGTTTAATTTACCAGAGGTTTATAAGAACCACTTTTCAATGGATGGGTGAAACAAGGTGCAACACTGAAGGACAACCATTATGAATCTTTTAAATGGAAACAGGAGTAAAAATTTTTTTTAATAAAGTTCGCTTTAGTAAGGACCTAAAGGGATAATAATAGATTCACTACCCCAGCCCATTATTTGCTCTAGGATTTCTTCATTTCCAATAATATTTCACCTCTTACTAAAAGAATTCCACAAATGGAATCTGAAGAGAACTTAAAGTCCATTGTAAGTAAATGTATTCTATAGTTTCTCCTTTCTGACAGTTAAATGTTTGTCATAGATAACACTAAGCAGAGAGTAAGGCAGTTAGTGTGTGATAGGGAATTCTTTTTTCTATATATAACAAAAACTTTGAAGATGAACTGTTAGTACTAAATAATGGTCATTATGTCGTGTTTAACTTTTAGTAATGTGCTTTACATATGTTCTCCAAATAATGTATATCTGGAAAATCTCTTATTTTTATACTTTTATTGAGGTAAAATTGACATATAGCATTTTATTAGTTTCAGGTATACAACATAATGATTCAATATTTGTATATATTGCAAAATGATCACTGATAAATCTAGCTGATATCTGTCACCATACATGGTTATAAATTTTTTTCCTGTGATATGAACTTTTAAGATTTACTCTCTTACCAAGTTTCAGATATACAATACAGTATTACTAATTATAGTCACATGCTGTAATTATATCCTCATGACTTATTTTGTAACTAAGTTTGTACCTTTTGATCCCCTTCACCCACTTCACCTACAACCCGGCTCACACCTTTGGCAACCATAAATCTGTTCTTTGTATGATTCAGATTTTTTTTTAAGTTTCCATATAGAAGTAAGATTCTATGGTATTTGTCTTTCTCAGTCTGACTTATTTTACTTAGCATACTGCTCTCAAGGTCCATCCATGTCTTGCCACAATTTGCAAAATTTACTTCACTTTTATGGCTGAATGGTATTTCATTGTATAAATGTGTATATGTGTGTGTATATACATATACGTGTGTGTGTGTGTGTATTACACACACCACATTTTCTTTATTCTGTTCATTCATTGGTAGACAGTAAGGTTGTTTACATATCTTAACTACTGTAAACAATGCTGCAGTGAACATGGGGGTGCAAATATCAGAAAGAGTTAGTGTTTTCATTTTCTTCAGATAAGTAACCTGAAGTGGAATTGCTGGATTACATTGTAGTTCTCTTTTTAATTTTTTGAGGAATGTCTACACTGTTTTCTGTAGTGGCTGCACCAGTTTACATTCCCATTAACAGTACACAAGGGTTCAATTTACAACATCACCAACACTTGTCATTTCTTGTCTTTTTGATACAAACCATTATAAAAGGTATGAGTTGATACCTCATTGTGGTTTTGATTTGTGTTTTCCTAATGATTAGTAATGTGGAGCACCTTCTCATGTACCTTTTGGCCATCTGTATATCTTTGGAAATATATCTGTTTAGATCTTCTGCCCATTTTTTAAATTGGATTGTTTTTTGTGATGTTGAGTTGTGTGAGTTCTTCTATATTAATCCTTTATCTCATATGATTTACAAATGTTTTCTCCAGTCCACAGATTGCCTTTTCATTTTGTTGATGGTTTCCTTTGCTGTGAAGATTTTTCATTTAACATAGTTCCATGTATTTATTTTTGCTTTTGTTGCCTTTACTTTTGGTATCAGATCAAAAATATCATTGCCAAGACCAATGTCAAAGAGTTTACCACCTGTGTTTTCTTCAAGGCTTGCATTCAAGTATTTAATACATTTTGATCAAATGTATGTGTATGGTATAAAGATAGTGGTGGATTTCCTCCTTTTGCATGTGGCTGTCCAGTTTTCCTAGAATCATTTATTGAATAAACTATCATGTATCCATTGTATATTCTAAGCATCTTTGTCATAAACTAATTTACTGTGCATATGTGGGGTTATTTCTGGACTCTCTGTTCTGTTCCATTTATCTGTGTGTGTGTTTATATGCCAATATCACACTGCTTTGATGACTATAGCTTTGTAATATAGTTTGAAATCAGGGAGCGAGATACCTCCAGCTTTTTTCTTTTTTGGCAGAATTGCTTTTAATATTCAGATTTTTTTGTGGTTCCATACAGATTTTAATATTGATCTATTTTTGTGAAAGATGATATTGATATTTTTAGAGGGATTGTGTTGAATCTGTGTATTGCTTTAGATAGTATGGACATTTTAATAATATAAATTATTCCAATCTATGAGTACTAAATATCTTTGCATTTATTTGTATCTTTTTCAATTTCTCTTATCAATGTTGTATAGTTGACAGTGCACAGGTCTCTCACCTTTTTGATTAAGTTTATTCCTATCTATTTATTCTCTTTGATACAACTGTAAATTGTGTTTTTAAATTGATCTTTCTGATATGTGTTATTAGTGCATAGAAACCGAAAAATTACTGCATATTGATTTTTGTATTCTTCCAATTTACTGAATTTTTTAAATATAAGAATTTTTGGTGGCCTCTTTAGGGTTTTCTTTATAAAATATTATGTCATCTGCAGATAGTGACAATTTTATGTCTTTCTTTCCAATCTGGGTGACTTTAATTTCTTTATGTTGCCTAATTGCTCTGGTTAGGACTCTCACTACTATGTTGAATAAAACTGACAAGAGTAGGCATTCTTGTTGTCTTCCTGATCTTAGAGAAAATGCTTTCTTCACCATTGAGTGTGATGTTAGCTATGGCTAGTCATATATGGCTTTTCTTATGTTGAGATGCATTCTTTCTATACCCGCTTCGTTGAGTTTTTATCATGAATGAATGTTGAATTTTGTCAAATGCTTTTTCTGCATCTATCGAGATGATTATGTAATTATTATCCTTTGTTTTGTTAACATGGTGTTTCATATTGATTGTTTTGCAGATGTTGAACTATCTTTGTTTCCATGAAATAAATCCCATTTGATTCTCTTAATATATTGTTGAATTCAGTTTCCTAATACTTGAGGATTTTTTGCATCTATGTTTATCAGGGATATTGGTCTATAATTTTTTTTCTTGTGGCTTCTTTGTTAGATTTTAGTGTCAGTGTAATGCTGGACCTGGAAAATCTTGAAATAATCAATATTCATAGAATTTTGTAAAGAAGACAGGAAAAGGTGTTGTTTCTTGAGGAAAAGTAAACCTTTTGTCAAATTACAGGTAAACTGTATGGGCTTAACATCTTCTGCTGTTAATTTAGGATTAATTTAAAGTTACAGACTGGCATTCTTCTGTTTTACAGATATTAATATATTTGAAACTCACACCAGTACTCTATTAGCCTAATTTACAGGGAATTGTAGAACAGATAGATTCCATAATAAAAACACGTCCAGAGTCATACAATTAACGAGTAAAGGAACAAGCATTCTAACACATAGAATTCAGTTACCACTGTTGCCATCTATTTGAAGCATAAACCACAAATAAAGATCAGATAGTTTAAACCCATAGTTTTGGAGCTCAACCACAATGCTTTATGTCACCTCGTTAAATGATCTAAACACCTTGAGGTTCGTTGCAAATACATTAATTATATAATGAGCCTGTCCATAATCACTAGAAAGAATTAATTTTTCAGTATAACTGAATAGAGTGAAATGGGTCCTTTAATAGTGAAATGTGCCTTTGCACTTCCTTAGGTGATCTACTCCAAAGCATTGTGCTTGCCATGTGCTTTTTCTGATACATACCATTATTTTATTCATGATTATAAGGATTTTAGAAGTGATATCTATGTGCTGAAAAGGTGAAAGTCAAAAATTCTTACACATTTTGGATCCCTTATCCGATGGTAAATCTTTATAAATCATTATTTTTTGAGTGCCTGCTGTTGTAGACAGCGATATCAAAAACCCAAATGTATTTCTACCTACAAGGACTTGTGCTCTAACTAGAGAGCAGTCCTATGCTCCTGAAGAATTTTTTAAAAATATCTTGGTATCCCAACTGTTGGTCTCCTCCCTCTCCTCTCCCAGTATTGTGGCATGCATATGTTCTTTATTGCTTAAGAACTTTACTGCATGACTCTTTACTCTGTTTCCTATTTAATACTTTCTTCAGTCTTATCATTGTCAGTCCTTTAAGAGGATAAACAGATGCTTCATCTCCTAAAATGGATGGGGTCCAAACAAGTATATATCACTGAACACTGATAGGACAAATGACAATGTGTCAAGGAGCTCAAACATCTGTATCTCTGTCTACATCAGTATCTATGTCTATATTCCTCTATGTACATGTACATTTATATCCATATTATACAGGTGTTACAGGCTGAGTGAAAAACGGGCAGTGAGAAGAGATTGATATCACAAAAAATATTTTTATAAAAAAAGCTATTTATTGATTATACTTTTATGTCTTTTTTAAGATGTGTATGAAAAGCATTAAGTTGGTAATAGGAACAGTATTGAGATTTATTGTTTATACTAAACCTCAGCCAGTATAATGTCAGTCCTCTCCTACAGTTTCCTTGTTTCATAGCATGTGAACTTCTAGGCATATTATTTATTATTTTTTATTATTATGTGTCTGTATTTGCCAGAATGTAAATACCACTGTCAGATTATTGCTTTGTTTGGTAATATCCTAAGCATGTAAAAGAATACCTAGCCCATATTTAGCTCTCAGTAAATATATGTGGAAACAAATTGGACTTCTATGATGTGATTCCTCCTCTGAAGGATTTTGCACTGTAGTTGGAAATCCAGGAAAGCTTGTGAGGGATATTTCAAAAGAGTGAATCAGAATCATTTCAGGAAGGATAGGAAGGCCAATAATATGAAATGTAACTGAGGGATCAAAGCATATGTGGAGTAAAATATGTTTCTGGTTTTAGGATTAGACCATTTGGACACGTTTTAAAGCAGAACAGAATCAAAGTTTGTTTTTTTCATAATTTTTTAAAACATTGTTGCAAATTTGGTTGACTCAGGGTTTTAAAAAGCTGATGAGAAATACCCAGGTCCAATAGAGTAAGAATTAGTGTGTGATGAGTCATGTGAGAAATAGGATGTAACACTTGTTCAGGTGAAAAATAAAAGGGTTTATGAAGATAGGGAAAAAGGACAGAGAGCGGTGACACTGAGCAATGTATACTTGGGGGCCACTATGTTAACTGTTGAGAAGAATGCAGTGCATTCACCAAGGACAAAGATGGAGGTTCATGTCTTTCACCTAGGAGAAACAGTATATTCCTACATCTGTTTAGTGGGATTCTGTGTTCTTTAGGCTATACATAGTCAAAGAGAAAATTCAATGATAAAAAAAAGACATAAAAACTAATCAGTAATAATTTTAAAACTAGATAAACTTTACTGGGCTTCATTTCCCACTTCACAAAAGAAATTCTACACACTAGTGACTCTGCCAAGGTTTTAACATTCAGTAATATCCCACTAGTGCACACTAAAGAAAATGGAAAGCAAATGCCATGCCAAGATTAGACATTAGGAGTTCTGTCTGCTTTTCCAGCTCTCATCACACTCAGACACCAGGGACCGAAACAACATCATTTTAAACTTAAAAGTAAATTTTGTCATGTGAAAATTGCAGATGAAATAAATCCTAGATAAGCATGCCCTTTTCTCTCAGGGAAAAAAAAAAAGTAAACTGGATTATAAGGATCAAATTGCTCCACTGCTTTAAGACGTTTTCAAATATTCAGTTAACTCACTATGCATTTCAAACTTATGCATTCTTATTACACTCCTGTTTTTGTCGTGTGCTAATGCTAGATAAACAGATCCTCTGCAAAATAAACTCTACTTAAGAGATGTTAAGGTAAGGACACGTGCTTGTGAAAGCCAGCAAATGCAAATTAAAGATGCTTATTGTTGCTTTCACTACAAGAAAACACATTCTCAAATGCAGGGAAAGGGATCAAAATTGAAAGTTGGCATGCCTAGAAATTTTGTCTATTTTTCTCATTTTTGCAAAAATTAGGTATGTCAAGTTCAGATGTTTGAATTGTTTTAGTGAAAAAGTCTAGTTCTAAAAAGTATAAAAATCAGTAGCAGAGAAATGCAGGACAGTGTATATATTACATGTTTAAATTAAAAATCACCTAAGTAGCCACTATTTTTCTGCCCTTTGAAAATTATTTATACTTCAAAAAATTATAAGAGGACAGTAGTGACAAATATTTCTATTTTATGTTTATAGTTCCCTAAAAATTATGGAAGTGTGACTCAACCTATTGGGGGCCGGAGAACTGGTTACTGAGATTTAATCCATTGACCATTAAATTTATCCATTTGAAATCTATAACTCGGTGTATTTAGTATTAATTTAGTATTCAGTTTAATATTAGAATTTAGTTTATTCATAGAGTTATGCAAATGTCATCATTCAAAATATTTTCATTTAATTCAAAATATTTTTGTCACCCCAACACCAAACACTGTATCCTTTTAACTATCACCTCCCAGCCCTTGGTGACCAACAACTAGTCTAATTTTCATCTTCACAGTTTTCCTACTTCTGGACATTCATTATCAATAAAATCATATAATATGTGGTATTTGGGACTGGTTTATTTCTTTTAGTGTGTTTTCAAGGTTATTTATGTTGTAGCATGTATCAGTACTTTACTTTTATGGCTGAATGGCAATCTAGTATGTGGATAAACCACATTTTGTTTATCCATTTATCAGTTGATGGGTATTGGGCTTTTTTCACCTTTTGTGTATTCTGAATAATGTTGCTATGAACATTGGCATACAAATTTTTGTGGAGGCATGTTTTTATTTCTCCTATGTATATACTGGGCCAAACGATGATTCTGTATTTAACACTGTTTTACTAAGTGTCTTTTTTTTATACCGTTCTTAAAAATTGTCTTTTAAAATGTTTACATTCCCACCAGCAGTGTATGAGAGGACCAATCTCTCCACATGCTTCTTACTATCTTGTGTAGATTAATAGTTTCCATCAAACTTCAAAAGAAATAAGCCATTTTCTTAAATACTTTTTTCTCACTCTCTTTCTGGCACTCCCATTAAGTGCATGTTGGTCCCACACTTAATGGGGTCCCATGTTTCTCTGAGGCTTCATTCTTTTTTCTTCAATCCTTTCTCTCTGTTCTTCAAATTGCATAATCTCCATCAATCTATCTTCAGGTTCACTAACTCTTTCTCTGTACAGTTCAAATCTACTATTGAGCCCCTCTGGTGACTTTTGGGTTTTGGGGGTTTTTTTCCCACTTTATTTACCTTTGAATTCCAGTATTTCCATTTGGTGGTTCTTTTTTTCTTTCAATAATTTCCATCTCTTTTGAATTGATATTCTCTATTCAGTAAGACTTTATCATCATTTCTTCTTTTGCTTTTAACAATTTCCTGTACTTCTTTGAAAATATTTACGATGGGGGGTAAGTCTTTGTTAAATCTGACTTCTGGTTACTCTCACAGGCAGGGCTTTTGTTTTTGTTTTTGTTTCTTCCTGTCAGAAATTCCTGTTTCTTTGCATGCCTTATAAATACTTGTTGTTGAAAACTAGATATTTTGGAAAATATATTTTAGCAAACCTAAGTATGAGTCCCCTTCCACCCAGGGCTTGCTGTTGTTGTTTGCTTGCTTTTTTGTTTAGTGACTGGCTGGATTAATTAGTGCAGTCTATTTCCGCAACAGTGTGGAGACTCTAATGTTGTTCCCTAGGGGTGTAGACTTGAACATGCACAGTCACCATGGGATAACAATGATTTTCTCTTAGACTAACCCTGCCTCTTGGCTGTGAATTTAGGTCTGTAACAGGTAACTAGGAGACATAATGTGAAATGTTGATGCCCCACTCTTGACTGGGAACTGGGGATAGAGGAAGCCCTGTGTTTCTGGCTTTTCCTACCTAGGGTGGAGTTTCCATCAAAATGAGCTGAGGGAAAAGAGGGAGAGAGAAGGCTGTGGTTCAGATGCCCAGTAAAACTGCAGTGTTAGTAGATCTTCTTGAATAAGTATTTCCTTATTTATTGTCTATTATTAGGACCATTTCAAGAGATTACTTCTTTAAAATAATTTCACCAGTTTTTATGGAGAGTGGATCCACAGAGCTCCTCATGTAGACATTCTGAGAGTGGAAACCTCAACCTTTCTTTTTAGGAATGCAAATCTTTTCACACTTTAGTGTGTCAAATTGTTAGAGATTTCCAATGACCTTTCTAAGGCTCAAAAAGACTAATCCCTATTTTGGAGTCTAACTGATTATTACAGGTAGGTAACATATCCAAAGCTATAAGGTAACCAAAAGGAAGAACACTTAAGCCCTGGAATTGCTGTATTCTTTCTAGTAATAATAGTAACAACTTTCACAAGCATGTTGCTTTTCAAAGCCCCGCATAGTGTTTTAAATGAATCTTGACAGTAAACTTTTGAGATGGTTATTATAATTCTTGTTTAACAGGTGGGGAAACATTGGAGATAACTGACTGAGTTTCTCCCTCACATCCGTTCTTGCCTCCCCCTGTCCTCTCCTGCATTGCTAAGGCTGACCTAAAGAACACATTCCTACACTCCACTGTCGCCTGGATTCTGGATGGGATCAGGCAATGGGGCAATGCTGGGAGGGTAGAGGAGAGAGACAATCCAAGTTATTTCTGCCCCCCTCCTTCTTTGCCACTCCTTTCTCTCCTTCCATTTCCACCATCTGCTACATCTTGTATTTCCAACTGCCACTGAACAGGACGGCTCTATTGTTACATTACCTGAGTGATCTGTACTCTGCACTCTAGTAGCACTACTCCCTCCCTTGGACCTTCTGGTCTTGGATTTCTGGTAATTTTATGTTCAGATTCATTGCAGGGTACCTTACTTTCCCCTTTTTGGCTTCATGTCTCCCTCATCATGCATGTAGCCACATTTGCAGATTTAAAACCTCGTTGTTTTAAATATTCAAGTGGTTTCTGCTGTGTGTTAAGTTCTCATTGAAACAATTAGATGTTAGGTGTTAAAAATTAAACTTGAACCCAGAGGATCTGAATCTAATCCAAGGCTGTTTCTATTTCTATACCAGAGTAGCCATTCAGACTCAGTTCAACCTTGATCATGATCAGGAAAGGGGCTTTCTGTTTAATATATAGAGATATAAAAAATTCCACTTTGTGGAATGACAATTAGAAGTTTGTATGCTATAAGTATAATGAATGTTACTCATTGTTCTGTGATTTTATAGAGATATTACTAAATCTTGTCAAACATTTTCTTTATAGTTATCAACTAAAAATAATCATGATATGTCTGTGAGGTCTTTCTACATTTTGTAGATAAGTTCATTTGTGTCTTTTTTTTTTTAGATTCCACAAGTAAGCCATATCATGTGGTATTTTTCTTTCTCTTTCTGACTTACTTGACTTAGAATGACAGGTAAAAGAGGTGGGAAGGGATAGATTGGAAATTTGAAATTTGCACCTCTTGGGGAGTGATGGAATTGTTAGCTATCTTGTGGTGGTGGTTTCACTGGTGTATACGTCTATCAAAATTCATCAAATTATACATCTGAAATATGTATAGTTTACTGTACAAGAATCATACCACAATAAAGGTGTTAAACATAATTAATGAGATATTCTATCCAATATTATTTATATCTGATAGAACATTACTTAGTAAAATGTCAGATCAAAAGTATTTAGACGCCTTGTTGCTATGTAACTTCTGATTTGTTTCAAACAGGTTGGTAAGTGACTGTTTTTAAAACTCATTATGACAATTCATACATAGGATATGGAATATCATAGCTCATAAGGAAAACAACTATTTAGAATCACTAAATGCCAGTGTTCTCTATTCAACGTGAAATATATATTTAGTATGCACTAATAGTACTTATATAAAAGTTTAAAGTATCAGATTTTATTTACTCACTTAAAATGTACATCTTATTTTTTACCATGTTAACTTTTAAGAAATAAATTACTCTTTATATTTGGTAATACATTATTTCCCTTTGTCTTTTCTGATTAACATTTGATAGAGGACTGTCAAGAAACAGTAGAAAGTCTGGAGATACATAGATAAATATGCTTATATATCTACATAGTTTTACATATGTGTATCTCCAGCCTTTCTACTGTTAATATATATATATATAATATATTTATTTCTACTCTTCATATATTTATATGCACACTTTCAGCCAATTCCTGAATATTATGTCATTTTAAAAAAAGATTATAGTGCAGATGACTACTTTAAGCTAATTTTACCTTTTGTTTTCTATTTTTTTGTAGCTTGAATGGTATGCATTTTATTTTTCTGTTCTACTTGTACCTTTCTCTTAAATGGAGTATCAGTTGGGTTCTAATAGGACAAGAAGCCAATACCCTAGTTGCCCATAATCTGTCTTTCTTTTCCGTATTGAGTAGTATATAATTTATGTTGTTTAAAGCTTATTCTTTTTCCTTCTCATTATTATTATCATACTATCAGCAAACATATATCAATGCCTACATACACACAAACTCTAGTTACCAGAAATGTACTTAATTTAAAAGGGCAGTTAATGTCCTTTCCCAGCTAACAAAATCAAATTAAAATCTATACTGACAAAATAGACGAAATTGGGAGATAGCAGATATAACACATATGTCCAATAAACACATCAGTGTGAATGCGCGCGCACTCACACACACACTCACTCACCCACCCACACTAGTCACAAGCATACATGATCGCAAAAGTCCTAGAATTTTAAACCAAATTTGTATGCTAAGTATCCCAGAAAAGCAGGTTAAATAAGTGGTGACTTCTTGTTACAGATTCCCCAATTTAAATAGCTACGATACAGCCATCTGGGCATATCCACAGATGCACAGCTTGGCAGCAAGCACAGCAGTTTACAGAAGGTCATATGCTAAGTTTGGACATCCCATCATTTCCTTTGCACTAACATTTCAAAGCCAGATTATGAAGAAAAGAGTTGTGAATTTAATGCACATGTATAGTTAGCAGTATTTTTGCATTTGGCATATTTGAAATCGACTGAAGTTAAAAGATGTGGCTAGGTGCTTTCTAATCCCATACTGAATGCATCATGGAAGTCATTTTGAAGTAATTGCTTCACAAGACATAGTTCTATAAGTCAAGTTAGTTGCTTAAATGTGTAATTCAAACTTGTGCCTTGACTTTGTTATACACCACATGATTAGATTTAATTTTTCTTATTTTTGAAAATCAAATATTTCCTCAATGAATATACAGTTATGAGTAGAAATAAGAAAAAAAATTACCATTTAGTGGTGCTCAACTGAAGGTGGTGTTCTCTGAGAGACCATTTGGAACCATCTGGATACATTTTTGACTGTCACAACAGAGGGAGGGGTTGGTACAGGCGCCTAGCACATAAAGGCCAAGTGGGCTGCTGTACTTTCTACAGTACACAGGATAGTCCCTTGTTATCCAGCCAGACATATCAGTAATTCTGAGGCTGAAAATTCTGTTGTAGTGTAACATTTGGTGGTGGCATTGTCATGTCACTACTTCATAAATACATGTATAGCCAGTTTAGTGTTATGTGTAAGAAGAAGGAGGCTTCCCTGGGCAGGTCTAAAAGCAGATTGAAGACTGTAGAATAAAGAAACTGAACCTGGAGTCTGATTGCCAGAAATTATTAAATCTGAAGAAATGACACAAAAAGAGATGGATTAATAATAATAAAGAGCACCTCCATGGCATGTGCGACAATATAAGATCTCACAAACGTATCATTGGAATCCCAGAAGGAAAGAGTAGGTCAGAAAAAAATAAGGACCATGGTGGCGGAACATTTTCCAAATTTCATTATCAGCCAAATATCAGCCAAAAATCTAAGAAGTTCAGTGAATCTCAAAAAAGTTAAAAGCAAAGGAAAGACATATTAGGAACAGCATATTCAAATCTTTAAAAGTAAAAGACAAAGAGAAAAATCTTGAGGACAGAAAAAAATAAAGATGAATAATATACACAAAAAGAAACTATAGAGATCAGAAGAAAAAAGAAAATAAAGACAAAGTTTTTTTCTGTTAGTCCTTCTTCCATAGCCAGGAAAAAAATCCTTCAAAAATACAGGTGAAATTAAAACATTTTCATATACATGAAGGCTGAGAGAATTTGTTGCTAAATAAGGAACTTAATCAGGCTGAAGGTAAATTATACCAAAATACGTGGAGAAAAACTAGATCTAAAAGAAGGAATTAAGACCAAAACTGGCAAATAAGTGATAAATATAAAGGACTACTTTTTCTGTTAGGTAATATAAAAATAACTGTTTAAAACAGGAAATAATGCCATTGTAATTGGGGTTTATAGTGTTTGTGGAACTAAAATACATGACAGTAATAGCCAATGCCTGTGGGGATGATGAATGTAATACTTACATTCATGTTCAAATATTTAAAAACTGAGTAGGAAGTGATAGGTGAAGTTCAATGGGATAAATTAAAGATGCATTTATAATTCCTAGAGCAACCACTAAAATATAATAATTATACATTTGGCTAAAAATCTAATATAAAGAATAATCCAAAAGAAAGCAAGAAGAACTGAGGAACAAAATAGAGATGGGGTAAAAACACAAACAGCAGTTATTTCGACTTAAATACAAGATATCAATAGCTATGCTATATGCTAGTCTTCACGTTTCAATTAAAAGACATAGATTATCATGCAAAATTATAATTTAAAAAAAGACCCGACCATAGGTTGTCTGAAACAGTTGCACTTTAAAGACACACATTAAAGGTAAAAGTGTGGGAGAAAATGTATCTCACCAGTAATAACCGTAAAATAGGGTGGCAATAGTACTGTAAGAGAAATTAGTCTTCAAGATAGAGTGTCATCAGAAATAAAAGGGACATATTTATAAAAGGCTTGATTCAACAGTAAGACATAAAATCCCAAATACATCTACACCTAATGACAGAACTTCAAAATGAATAAAGAAATAGTAGCAGCTGTAAAGGGAGAAATAGACATCAAATTTTCAGAAATTTTTATTTTGTCTATATTAAATCATGAACATATTGTACCAAGTAACAGAAATAATACAGGCTCAGTGGATATACCTCATTTTTTTAATGTACACATATAAATAGAAAAACAGATCATCAATAGGCAATAATCTCAAAACTGACATATTTCTGCTTAGAGTTTTAATTCAGCAAGTGCATATATGTTAACCAGGAAATTAATCCAGCTAGTATTATTTGGATCATGTTAAGCATATAAACATATCAAATGGAATAAAATTCTCTGAGCCACAGTGAACGACAAAGGGTAAGGAGAATTTGTCCCGGAAATTGATAACCAGAAGCCAGCTTGCAATTAACCAGTTTCCTGGGGGCAAATCAGAATTCTTTAGGATAACACGTAGAGATCATAGTTAACTGAATTAGACTGGTCACAAAGACTTAAAGCAAAATGGTCCGTGGCTTGCTAAATTTTTAATCTCAGTAGCAGTTCTTTGTTTTCAACTCCAGCTGGCATAACACATTAATACTGTATTCCATAAAAAATGTTAAAAAAAAAAGTTTAAAAAAAGTTAAAAAAAAATACTGTATTCCTGATCTATTATTTTTACAAGGCTAGCAACAATGTGTATCTTTGTCTTCCAAAAAGTTTTGAACTCTGCCCCACAGTGAGTAATACGTTTTACATTGATACCCAAAAAACACACATACAAACACATACACACTCACTCATACACTCACTGGAATTAAAAATTGTTTCATAAAGTTAATATACCCCCTTAAATGCATAATGGCAGTCTACTCTTTTCCTCTGTCTTCTGTTCTATTCAATTATATTCTATTCAATTCTATTTATTAATGCTGGGCTTAAGCCATTAAATTGATTTCAAGATCTACAATGAGTCATTAATCACAATTTGAAAATTAACGTTTAGATGATAGTGAGCATATTTGGTTAGATTAAGTCACCAAAATGTAATATATTTTAAAAGGTAGTCTGCAATCAGTGTGTTAAATTAAGCTATTGAGGAATCATGTTATTAATATAAATATTTAACTAGATTCTATTTGATTAGAAAAAATTAATAACCTGATTCTTAATACTGTTCATCTGTGAGGTAGGCATGATTTGCCTTGTGCTACTCAATATCTGTGACCTCCTTTCCTCTTCAGTTAAATGGGTTGTGTTTATAAAGAGGGTTTCTTCAGTGAGACTTGAGAAGTCAATATGTAATGACATATATAATAGGGGAGGAGAATTAGAAATATTGATGAAAAGAATTCGAGTAGAATAAGATCAAGAGAACACAATTGCACAGAAGAATCCAAGACAGAAAAGAGACTATAACACAAATAAAAATATTTGATAAATCAATAAATACAAAAGATAAGAAATATGATGCTACCACTGTGAAAGGAAAGAAATGTCAGTATCAAGAGCCTTTCAAGAGCAGCATTTACAAAATTGACAGCATAACTGTAGGACATTTCTTACTCGTCAGGTGCTTTCCAAGAGGCTGAACATGTGCTAAATGGTTTATAGTCTTATAACAACCCTAGGAGGTAGGTACAGTTCTTATCCCCATTTCGTATGGGAGCAAGCCAAAGTAAGGCTTTCAGGGTCGCACAGCTTATAAGCGTTAGAACCACAACAGGAGCACAGTTGTCTAGCCCCAAAGAACACACTCTTAACTACTACTCCCACTCCACAGTTACTACAGTGTGAGCTTGACATTAGGTTTGTGCTGTGAATAAAAATCTCTTTTGGAGTCAAACCCAACCAGTAAATGACAGAGCCATGCTTCACACCCATATGGCTCTAAGTATAAAGCTTTTTCTCTTAAGAACTGTGCTCTGCAGAGACTTACTGTGAACGTCGACTGTGCCCCTTGACACATGTATCCACTTTGCAGCATAGTCTTTAAATCTCACAAAGACCTTATGGAAAGCGCGTATTACCCTCTCTGTGTTGTGTATATATGAAGATAACTCAGATACAGATGGTTTAATAACTTAAATAACAACACAAAGGTAGTAAATAGGAGAGCCTGGATTCAAACCCAGGCCATCTGACTCTAGTGCACTTACTCAATATGATGTAAAGCAATGTTCCACAGGATATATTTACAGAACAGTGTTTAAAATCATAGGTATTACACAGTTTATGAAGACATTTTCAAATGGAGATGATTAAGGAACATGACGGAAAAAAAGGGACTATGCTTGTTGGAGAGTCATTGTACCTATTACATGTAACAGTGAAATAAAGAACTGTAGGATATTATCGGTGCCAGGAAAAGTTGTATGTGCATAGGTCTGCTGTTCTCAGATGACTCTAAGTACAATGCACAACTGTGGGCGTACTTAGTGGAAGTAAGTCTTCACACACATGAACAAGAGGAGTCATAACTGGTTATTGGAGACCTTGAAAACCCTCTAAGTTTCTCACTTCATACCAAAGACCAAGATCAGTTCCTGATACATTAAATAGTTAACAAAGAAAATAAACAAAACCCAAAATAATAAAATAGGGCTGAATTTATATTATGTCTAAGGTATTTTAGAGGCAAAGAAGAAAGTAAAAAAAAATTAGATCAATTAAAATGTAAGTTAAAAAAGAACATCTTAATATGATCAAATGCAATCAAGCAGGAAACCTGGAAAAAAGTAAAGTATTTGCAAATACATGTCTAAGCAAGTGTTCTCAAGCTTAATCAACAAAATGCTCATAAAATCAATATGAAGTACACCCTTAATCCCACTGGGAAACTAGACTCCAAAAAGAAAAAGGAGAGATGATGGTACTTTGTGACACACATATTGACCTTTGATTATGCATGGACATGAGTTGTAAAAGAATGGGGTCCTTTATGTGGCTTCAAAGTCACTAAGAGTTTGGGCTTTGAAGTCTGATGTACCTGGTTTTGAATCTGTTTTCAATCAACCTCACAGCAGTTATGTGGCCCTGGTCTAGTTAGCTTCAGATTTCCTTCAGAAATATGTCTGCTTTCAACATTGACTCATTTATTGAATTGTGTATTGTTTCTATATCTAAGGTAATTTTTTTTTTACAATTTATGCATGGTTTTCTCATGTTCTTATCATGTGGAACTAACTCATGTATATATTTTTTTAAATTTTTTAATTGAAATATAGTCAATTACAAAGTGTCAGTTTCTGGTGTACAGCACAATGTCCTAGTCATGCATATACATACATATATTTATCTTCATATTCTTTTTCATTAAAGATTATTATAAGATATTGAATATAGTCCCCTGTGCTGTACAGAAGAAACTTGTTTTTTTTTAATCAATTTTATATAGTGGCTAACATTTGCAAATATCAAACTCCAAAATTTATCCCTTCCACCCCTTTCTCTGGTAACCATAAGATTGTTTACTATGTCTGCGAGACTCTGTTTTGTAGATGAGTTTATAGTGTCCTTTTTTTCTTTTTTTTTTTTTTTTTAAGATTCCACATATGAGTGATATCACATGGTATTTTTCTTTCTTTTTCTGGCTTCACTGTTTCTGGCTTAGTATGACAATGTCTAGGTCCATCCATGTTGCTGCAAATGGCATTATTTTATTCTTTTTTATGGCTGAGTAGTATTCCATTGTATAAATATACCACTTCTTCTTTATCCAGTCACCTGTTGATGGTCATTTAGGCTGTTTCCATGTTTTGGCTAATGTAAATAGTGCTGCTATGAACATTGGGGTGCAGGTGTCATCCTGAAGTAGGGTTCCTTCTGGATACAAGCCCAGGAGTGGGATTCCTGGGTCATATAGTAAGTCTGTTTTTAGTTTTTTGAGTAATCTCCATAATGTTTTCTGTAATAGTTGCACCAAACTACATTCCTACCAACAGTGTAAGAGGGTTCCCTTTTCTCCACAGTCTCTCCAGCATTTATCGTTCATGGATTTTGAATGATGGCCATTCTGACTGATGTGAGGTGATACCTCAATATAGTTTTGATTTGCACCTCTCTGATAATTAGTATATTGAGAATTTTTTTACATGCCTGCTGGCCGTTTATGTCTTCATTGGAGAATTGCTTGCTTAGGTCTTCTGCCCATTTTTGGATTGAGTTGTTTGGTTTTTTGTTATTAAGTTGTATGGACTGTTTGTTTATATATTCTGGAAATTAAGCCTTTGTCAGTTGTATCATTTGCAAATATACTCCCATTCTTTAGGGTGTCATTTTGTTTTGCTTATGGTTTCCTTTGTTATGCAAAAGATTATAAGTTTAATTAGGTCCCATTTGTGGGTTTTTTTTTTTTTGCTCTTATTTCTATTACCTGGGTAGACTGTTGTATGAGAACTAAATTGCTAAAATGTATGTCAGAAAATGTCATGTATGTTTCTTTTAAGTACCTTGCATTCCCTTCTTTCATCCTTCAGTTTTCTTGACACCTCTTCCTTTTTAAGTGGCCTGTTCCTATGTGTTGAAGATTATTTAATGGAGGAACCACAGAAAATTAACATTATTAACACATATACAGAAACATAGACCATTAGGGGAAGTCAACTTCAGAAATTTTCAGAGAGATTTCTGAGGAAGATAGATTTGCCATATATAGTATCAACACCAGTTAAATTTCAATTCAGATTAAGAACGGATATTGGGGACATACTTATACCAAAAATGTTTTTAGTAAATAGGACAGTCATAAAGAGGGTATGTACCAAATACAACAATCTTAACATTGAAAAATTCAATTTAAAACTGATCCATTTTTTTTGAAATTGATGAAAATGATAGTCTTGACACTTAAGGAGAAATGAAACTGAAAAAATGTTAAAATACATAAAACTACAGAAAGAAGAATGTGGTATAAAGCATGGAACTGGATTTAGAACTATTCGTGGGTCAGAAGCTGTGGAAGAGTCATACAAAGCAGGAAGTTTTATTTGGCACAAAGAAGATGGCTGACCCTAAGACAGATCAGATATGACTTGGAAGATTTATTGCAAGGATGAGTCACCAAGGGAAAAAAAAAGATTAGATTTATGTTTATATATAATCCAAGGAGACAGAAGTCTAGAAAAATATTTATTTATGAATGGAACCAGAAACATAATGCAATATGTCAAGTCAAAAGTATGTCAAACGTATTAGATGAAATGGATGTAAGTACCCTGAAATTCTGTTAGAAGGACAATGTCAACCATGCGGAAGAGTAGTTTTATCAACTTTTATTAAAGCCAATGGTTGTACCAACCTTTTTTTGATAGGCATAAGACTATTTTTTCCTAGAAAATTTTATGTACAAGATCAACATGTAAAATAGACAATGAAAGTGCAGTGGTGGAAGCAGTTGAGAAGCTCATTGTCTCAGTGAAAATCCGGTGAACGGTGTAGCAGCCTCAAACACCAAAGTAGTGGTGGCTTCCCTTACCATGTGATAAACTCACACACACACATTCAAAACTCAAATAACTTGAAGTCTCAAAGTGTCAATTCCTAATTGATTCTTATTTTTAAATATAATTTAATTTTTTCCACCTTTTGGACGACTTGCCTTACTGGTAATTTATACAGAGACATAGTACACATCCTGTTAAGTCAGCAGTGATAAAGACTGACTTCTCTCCTGCTTCCTCCAAATAGGGTTCTAAAGGACAAGGAGAGACTTGATCAGGAATATATTTGAGGCAAAGGTGTGTATGTTCAGTAAAAATGACAGGAACTATGAGCAAGAAGGAATGAAGGTTATGAAGTATAGGTCAAAGATACTGTTTTTCCTGATTATTGTATCAACTAAAAATTTGTTTTTAAAAACTAATAATGATACATGGCAATTATCTAATTCTTGTGATAAGAGGGAGTTATTACAGGGGAGATAAGAAGTAAAAGGAACAGAAGCCCCATTTTTATTTCAAAGTGGCAAAGTATGGGTATAATTTAGAATGGAATATAGACTCCTCTCCTATAAAGAAAGTATAAAGCCTGGGATTTAAAGAGCATACATAGGTATTTCCAATTGCAGAATCATTTAATGGTGTTTCAAAGACAGAGAGTAGAACTTGAAAAAAATAGCAGGCAATAGAAATGCTTCATCTTCACCTACACTGTGTAAGCCTTTCTAGAGATTCTGGTCACGGGCTTTTATTTATTACAGTCTCTCCCTAGACATTTCCACTTGTTCCCAAGAAGCAGGGAAGTCCTGCTCTTAGGATTTTGATATCACCTCTCTTGTTAGTATCCATAAGTAAAACAAGTATTTTGATGTTTCACAGGAGATGTACAGAGTGGAGTTGGTGGATGAAAGAGAGGGAAGGAGGGAAGGGAGGAAGGATGGGGGAGGGATGAAGGAGGGGGCTGGGTGGGGTGGACGTGGGGAGACCCAAAACACTAGGGATTTGCATTACAACTCACAGCCAGCCACCTAGTTCTGAAATATCATCATTCTCACCTTTGGTCTTTTCTTTTGGAGGTAGATATGCTGAAATACCATTTCAGTGGAAGCCCATACTCAGAGATGGGGCTGTACTATTCACCTTGGGTGTGATCAGCTTTGGCAGAGAGAAGTTTAGTGGTTTATCTTTCATTCAAGGCCCTTCATTTTCATGTAGCAGTTGTCCTGATTCCATGCTGAGTTGAGAGGTAGCAGATATACTGTGAAGTCTGCAGTGGCAGGAAGAAAACCACTCTTCTCTCCCCAGCCAGCGGGACACTGAGGGGGACTGCCCACCTTTGTGTGTGTGTGTTTTGTTTTTTGTTTTGATTTGTTTTTTTCTTGTTGGCCGATGTAGCAGAAACCCGGAGCCAGGTAGCTTCCTAGAGTCTAATGGCATCTGTGTTGGCTTGAGAGTGATAATGGGTTCTGTCCAATCCAAGAGAGAGATTAACTCACTAGCTATACCAGCTTTAGATTCCAGCACTAAAAATTGAGCTGAGAACCAGTGACCAGAGGATGCTGAGGACAGGGCCTAAACCCAAAGATGACATCTCAGTATAGCTGCCCACCTTGCCCCGTCTCTGCCCATCTTGCTCAGCCATGCCATAGGATGAAAAAGCTAGACTCCTTAAGACCCCCTATCCGTGAAACACATTTTCTAATTGAAATGAGACTGAACATCATTCAAGTAGACTCTTTATATTGTTACACAGGAGTATGTTTATTATTTGTAACTAAAGTTTATCATTTTTCACATTAAAACATAAGTGAATTCTCATGAGGAAGTAATAAAATGAGTAAATAAGATTAAAATGCAGTGCTTTCTCAGCACTTAAAACTTATGGTACAGGTGGACTTTGTCAACTCACTTCTAATAATTCTCTTCATTTTAATGCATTTCCTAACACCCAGTGTATCTCACAGACATTCCTTGGCAAATATGCCTCCAGAATTTTGGTAATGGCGGAAACTGAAGGAGGCAGTATTGTTGAAAGGAGTGCTGAGGTCCTGTCGTGAAACCCTCTTTGCTCTGAAAACATTGTTTCTACTAAGTGAATCCTTATTTAGTGTGGCTTTGATGGAATTGAATAAAACCTATTCAGTGCTTTTCCCAGTGTCTTAAGAAATGCCTATCTGAAACTTTATTATAGTTTTAGAGTAGATAAATACAGAAATTATGACTGGCAGTTATATGTGAAATTGTATTTATCTAGGCAATATGCAAGTTCAATCTCTGTAAATTTAAATGTGTGGGTGTGCATTGCCGACTCTCTTAAGATTCAGATTCAAATAATAGCTACTGATTGCCAGTGATAGACCAGAGCTAGTGCAAAGCTCATTACCAACATTTTATCATTGAAATGCCCTGAAAATTCTGTAAGGTCAGTATTACTATACCCAGTTCATAGATGAGAAAACTGATATTGAATGTGGTGAATTAACTTCCCAAGAATAAATAGCTATAAAGACTATAGATCCAATTTTGAATCTTGTTGTTCCTGTGATTTAAACGCTAATGCTTTGATTGTTGATGCTGCTGCTGTTTTTCTTCTTGTTGTATTTAGTCTGCCTTTCTTAGGCTCTGTTAGAAAATCAACCTGTGTTCCCCAGACTCTGATATTCAGCCATCTTCCCCTGTTCCCAAATCCCCTGCAAATTAAACAGATTGGAGCTCTTTAAATAATGTTTCAAAATAAAAGCCAAAACAAACCCAATTTAGCTTCATGGCAGATGTTTAGTTCTAGGCTGAATTAGTCATCAAATCTGCCTCTCTTTGTATGTTTTTATTGTTGTTGATTTTGGAGAATGATACCAAATTAATGAATTGCCTTTCAAATCCCCTTTGAAAATATGCTTATAGCCAAAAGACGGTAGGCCCAGGTGTGGTAGCAGAGTTAATTAGAATGTGCACATTAGATGCATCTCAGACGGCTGCATATCCAATGCAAATTTTCGAGTGCTTAATGTCCATTCAGATGTGTGTAGTGATTGCAGCATTACAGGGGACAGAGCTAGAATCTGTGAGCTTATGAGCTTGGACAGAGCTTTCTTGTGCACTGAGTAGAAAACTGAATGAGGCAAGATGGCAAAATCTTTTACTGATTCCTTTGAAATTAATTCTTATTGCATCAGCCACTAAGATGCACATCTTGCATAATAATAATTACATTGCTGTAACAGGACTTTCATTTTGGCTTGATTCAGTGCATAATATTCAGTATATGTTTATGTGTGTCCTGGACCCTTTTAAAGTACCCACCGTCAAATAAAATGCTAGTGTCACATGACAAACATCTCTAATACTCTTATTTACTATCTAGTGAGTATATTTTATCTTTAAAAAAATTCTATAATTTCTGTTAGATTTTTACGAGTTAGTAAATCACACAGTTTTGGCATAAATTTGCAACAAATTGAGAGACAGATATGAGTCTCTCTCAGACAGGTGGAAATCAAAATAGCATTATTCTTACTGAGTAAGCCAGTGGGAAAATGGTGCTTTAGATTTATGACAAAAAGGACTCACCACTGATGTCAGAATTGGGTTTGAATTAGGTAGTCTCAAGCAGTACTGGACAACCTCAGACCTCCTCTGTCAGAAAAAGCCTCTTAGCACATAGCAAAGAAAGTGTGGAATGAATGCATTTTACAGATTAGAGTTTCCAAAAAGAGAATCAAAGCAGAGCTTAGCCACACTTTAGTTCTCCCAAATTCACCAATCAAGTAAATTTGTTACCATTTGAAAATACCAAGTGCTCTATCCCACAGTAGAATAACGTCTTGTTTGTTAAAACAAAACAAAAACAGGAACAAAAACAAACCACCCAAAATGTTAAGGTACGCTAATTTGAAAATTGGAAGAGTTATTAAAAAAATAATTTAGACAAGAGATACAACCCCTCTGAGAGTCTGTCTCCATCTCTGTCTCTGTTTTAAAGAATGTCAAACTGCCTGTCTCTGTAGGCTAGTCCCACACACTGAAGGATTTTAAGGAATTAACGATGTTGGCTGTAAGAAACCACCACAGTTCTCACTAGAGAAGGCCCAAAAGACTTAGAAATTGCAGGCTTGCACATTTTTGATGAGGTAACCCAATCTGTATTAGGTTCTAATGTATTTGTTTCCTATTCCTGCTCTAGGAAATTACCACAGATTTATTGGCTTAAAACAATACATATTTGTTATCTTACAGCTCTGGAGGTTAGAATACAAAGTGAGTTTCACTGGGCCAAAATCGAAGTGCGGCTGTAGGGGAGAATCCAGCCCCCTTTTGCTTCTAGCATCTACCTTCATTCTTTGGCTCATGGCCCTTCCTTCCATCAAAGCCAGCAGTGTAGCATCTTCCAATATATCTCTCTAAGGACATTAGAGAGAAATTCTACTATAAATTTCTTTTGGAAGAGTTTCTGAGAAGACTTTATGATTACTTTGGACTCACCCGAATAATCTCCTCTTCTGAAGGTCCTTAATTTAATCACATCTGCAAAATCACATTTGCAATGATTAAGGTAACATATTCACAGGTGACAGGGACATTGATGCTTTCGGGGGTGCTATTTTTCTATCTGTCTCACCTAAGCATGTCATGTAGCCTATTGGGTGAGACTTCTGCTCATGTCAGTACCCACATCCTTGACTGTAAGAACTCAGAAGTAAAACACACCCTATTTAATTGTAAATTATAAATGTAATTTTTAGTTTAGAATAAAGACAAAATGTCCACGATCATATCAATCAATGCAGAAAAAGTAATACCCATCCATGATAGAAAAAAAAATAACAAACTAGAAATAGAATTGAGAGCCCAGAAATAAATCCTTACATTTATATTCAACTGATTTTTAACATGGATGTCAAGATAATTCAATAGGAAAAAATAGTCTTTGTAATAAATGGCATTTGGATACTGGAATATCTACATGCAAAATATGAAGTACTGTACACTAGTTACAGAAATTAACAAAAAATGAACCATAGACCTAACTGTATGAGCTGACACTATTAAACTCTTAAACAAAAGCAAAGGAATAAATGTCTATGTCCTTGGGCTAGGTGATGATTAAATTATAATATTTTGTTCTTTAAATGACAACTATAAAGAAGGTGAAAAGAAAACCTACAGAAGGAACAAAACATTTTCAAATGATACATCTGGTATTTAAAATACATCAAGAATTCTTAAAATTCAGTAAGAGTATAGCCATTTCTGGAAGGTCTTTAGATGAACTAAGAATGGGACAAGACTGAAAATATTTTACACAATTTTATAAAGTTATGATGGATTGATTTAACCTGTCTTGAAATAAAATTATATAAAGGGAATCAGAACTTTTCCCCTCCATCCCATTACATAATGTAAATAACAAGAATGGTTATTGATATTTTCATTAAGACCAATAACTGAACTGAAAATGTCAAGGGATTTTGATTCAGACAAATTCTGCTTAATAACCTGTGTGACTCTTGACAGGTCATCTTACTCTGGAATACTTTTTTTGCCATTAAGTTAAACTTAATTATATTATTTGCTTAACTAATTCTAAAAATAATTATCAAACACTTGCTAGAAACTTGTCACTGTTTTAAGCCCAGGGGAAACAGTGCTAAATATGTAATATTTAATATATTTCATACGCAATCATAGTTATAGGAAGGATTACACAAGATGATTTAATTGTCTTACAGTGTCAAAATTGGCCTAAATAATAAGTACGTATCATTCATTTTTCTTTATGTGCTAGGACTGACTCACTTCACATTTGAAATCTGGTGTGATGCCTAGATCAGTTCAGCTGCATTTTGATCCCATGAGACATTAGTTAGGTAGTACTTAGCGACTGTACTCATTGTACCTTGAACAGGTCATTAGTGGAATTAGTGAATATAATTGCCTCTTTAATTGTTAGAAATGTTTGGAACTTGAATCTGGCTTTGGGAGTTATTAACAAATGTGTTGATCTCACTCACAATTTCATTATCTAAATTATTCGTTAAAAGGTACCTATTTCTGCCCACTGAGCTAAATTCTCTTTGGTTAATCCTTTCAGTAGTTCTCATACCAGTTTTATAAAATGATTTGTAATTTTCTAGTTTTTTTTCTTGGAGATACAATAAAATAATGATGAGTAGAAAACAATGACAAGAGTGGAAATCAATCTTTAAAATATCTAAGTTTTTTTTTTCCTCCTGGAAAAACACTAGAAAATTTTAGGCTAAAATGAGATGTGTCATGAACTGGCTAGTAGAGAATGTTGAACAATTCATTTTTGTTGTTGTTGTTGTTCCACATGATACTTTCTGAGTTTTAGAGTGTTTTGTCTAGAAGCTTTCCAAACCAGAAAAAGAGGAAAAATCATATCGGTAACAAGCAGTTCTTTCAGTTAGCAAGTCAGTTTGAAGCATAAAGTTCTCTCTTAATTTTGTTTCTTCAGATGGCTGAATTGAATCCCACAACTTTTGCTGACATTCAAACCAGAACACTGCTAGTAAGGCAACAGAGTAGGAGCAAAGTTGGAAACCATTTTGTAACTTTTCTGTAAAGTAAGCTGGGGAAATGCATTCTCAATTCTGCTGCAGTTAAAAAAAAAATTTTAAGTACAGTATTGCTCAATTAATAGTTGATGGCTTAAGAAAAGAATAAGATAGAAGTGTTATAATATCCCTAATATTTACACTATTTATCATTTTACATAATTTCAAATGGAAACATACTGATAAGGTTTTCTCTTGGCATTTCTGTTCATTTTATAAAAAGTAATTTTTAATTTTTTAAGCTGAAGTAAAGATTATTTTACTGAAAAACCAGTGCAAATTATGTATACAGTGGCAGAGAATTGAACAGTGTGGATCTACCATTGCAACCAGGACTACCAGCTCCCTGGAAACCTGCCCCTAAATCTACTATATCTACCTCTCCCAAAATAACCACTAACCTATTTCTAATACCTTCAATTACTCAGAGCTGTTTTGAAATTTTTGTAAAACGAATCATATAATATATATTCCTTGTCTGACATCTTTTGCAGAATGCTTTGTTTGTGAGATCCATTTGTTTTAAGTATTTCTATTTGTTGATTTCATTGTTGCACAGCATTTTACTGTATGCATATGCAGTGAAGTATACCAGTTCTTCTCTGGATAGACTTTTCTGCTGTTTGTTGTTGGAGGCAATTCAAAATATAACTTCCCCGAATGTTCTTATTCGTATTTATATGTGCCTTATACATGCCACTAAACAAAAATGAAGAACTAAGTTGGATAACTTACACAACCAGATTTTAAGAATTACTATAAAGGTATAATATTTAAGACAATATAGAACTGGCATAAATTTAGACAAATAATTGAATGAGATAGAATAGAATCCAGGAACAAACACACCAGTATGCTCACTTGACTTATGACATAGGCACCACTGTGAATTCAATGTGTGTATAGTGAGCTTTTCAATGAGTGGTGCTGCAGCAATTTGATGTACATAAGAAAACACAAAAATTCATGCTCACCAAGTGATATGACTGAGAAATAACTGAGAAAGTATTTTAAAAAGTCAGACTTGGGGAAGATGCATTATCTCTATGTAGCCAAGGATCCTATGTATACACACACACACACACACACATACACAATACACACAAATATATTCATTTATGCATATAATTATTATATACTCATTGCATATATATATATATGTATGTGTGTGTGTGTGTATATATATATATACATATTATAAAATGAGTGCAAACAAGTGAAAAAATGAACAATCCAAACTTTTCTAAATGGGGAAAGAACTGAACAGACTTCACAAGAGAATACTGAAAGAGCTCATAATTTTTTTTAAAAAAACTACTGGACATCATTCATTATCTAAGACACACAAATTAAAACTATGATGATATAGTGCTATACAGGCATTAGAATGACAAAAATTAAAAATATGTCAAATACCCACTATTGATAAGGACAAGGAGCAACTGGGACTCTCCCACATTGTTCATAAGTAGGTAAAATGGTACAAACACTTTGGAAAGCTAGTTGTTCCTACGTTTGACATGTGATCAGCAATTCTACTCAAAGTTATAGGCCCAAGAAAAACAAGAGCATGAGTCCACAAAAATACTTGCACAAGATATACATTGAAGATGTATTTATACTAACTAAAAAGCTAGAAACAAAGTAAACAGCAAAAGAGAAAGGATAGTTTAGTAAATAAATTACGGCCTGCATAAAAATAACAGAATAAGAGTACACAGCAACATGAAGAAATAAGTGAATGTTACATAGGATAAGATGGATGAAGCTCACAAACATAATAAGGGACAATAAAGACAGAAACAAAAGCATACATAGTTTTTTGTTGTTTTGGGGACTCTTGGCTTAGTGCTTTATTCTAATATTCCAACAATTATCATTATCATTTTGTTTAATTTTTATTGAAGTATAGTTGATTTATAATATATTAGTTTCAGATATGCAGCATAGTGATTCAGTATTTTTACAGTTTATACTCTATTATAAGAAAGGGACTATAATTCACTATGCTATACAACATATCTTTGTTGCTTACCTATTTTATAAGTAGTAGTTTGTATCTCTTAATCCCACACCCCTTACATGCCCCTCCCTCCCTGCCCTCTCTCCACTGGTAACCACTAGTTTGTTTTCTATATCTGTGTGTCTATTTCTGTTTTGCTACGTAACCTCATTAGTATTATTTTAGATTTCACATATAAGTGATACCATGCAGTATCCATCTTTCTACGTCTGACTTATTTCACTAAGCATGATATTCTCTGGGTCTAACCATGTTTCTACAAATGGCAGAATTTCATTCCTTTTGTGACTGGGTAATATTCCATCACACACACACACACACACACACACACACACACACACACTCCATCTTCTTAATCCATTTGTCTGTTGTTGGACACTAGGGTTGCTTCCATATCTTGGCTATTGTAAATAGTGTTGGAATGAGCATCATGGTGTATGTTTCTTTTCAAATTAATGTATTCATTTTTTTCTGGGTATATACCTGAGAGTGAAATCATGGGCCATATGGTGGTTCTATCTTTAGTTTTTTGAGGAGCCTCCACATTGTTTTCCATAGTTTTCCAGTTGACACTCTCATGAATAGCATACAGGGGTTCCCATTTATCCACATCCTCTCCAACATTTGTTATTGGCAAACTTATTGATGATAGCCATTCTGACAGGTGTGGGGTGGTATCTCATTGTTTTGACTTGCATTTCTCTAATAATTAATGATGTTGAGGATCTTTTCATTTGCCTGTTAGCCCACTGAATTTCTTCTTTGGAAGAATGTCTATTCATGTCTTCTGCTTATTTTCTGATTGGGTTGTTTATTTTTTGACATTGAATTATATGAGTTACTTATATATTTTGGATATTAGTCCCTTGTCAGTTGTATCATTTGCAAATAGTTTCTCCCATTCTGTTGCTATGCAAAAGCTTATAAGTTTAATTATGTCCCAGTTGCTTATTTTTTCATGTATTTCTTTTGACTTATGAGATTGATCCAAAAAACATTGCTATGATTTATGTCAAAGAGTGTTCTGCTATGTTCTCTCCAAGAGTTTTATGGTTTCAGGTCTTATATTTAGATTTTTAATTCAGTTGAGTTTAATTTTATGTATGATGTGAGGAAATATTCTAATCTCATTCTTTTACTTGGAGCTGTCCAGTTTCCCCAGCACCACTTATTGAAGAGACTGTCATTTCTCCATTGTATGTTCATGTGTCTTTTGTCACAGATCAGTTGACTATAGTTGTGTGGGTTTATTTCTGGGCTCTCTGTTATCTTCCATTGATCTATATGTCTGGGGTTTTTAGGGTTTTTTTTTTTTGCCAGTACCATGCTGCTTTGATTACTGTAGCTTTGTAGAATAGTCTGAAGTCAAGGAGCATGATACCTCCAGCTTTGTTCTTTTTTCTCAAGATTGATTTGGCAATTTGGGGTCTTTTCTGGTTGGTTGCTTTTAAATTAAGTATTTGTTCTCATTCTGTGAAAAATATCATGGGCACTGATAGAGACTACATTAAATCTGTAGATAGGTTTTGGTGTATGGCCACTTTAACAATATTAATTCCTCCAATCCAAGAATGTGGAATAGCTCTTAATTTCTTTGTATTATCTTCAATTTCCTTCATCATTGTTTTATAGTTTTCAGGGTATAGTTCTTTTACCTCCTTGGTTAAGTTTATTTCTAGGTTTTTTATTCTTTTTGATCTGATTTTAAATGATTTTTTTTAACTTTTTCTCTTCCTGATAGTTTCTTATTAGTGTATAGAAAAGTAGCAGATTTCTATATATTATTCTTATATCTTGCAATGTTGCTGAGTTCATTTATTCTAGTAGTTTTGGGGTAGAGATTTTAGGGTTTTTTACATAAAGTATCATGTTATCTGCAAGTAGTGACAGTTTTACTTCTCTTCCAGTTTGGATACCTTTCAGTTCTTTTTCTTGATTGCTTGGTTAGGACTTCAAATCCTTTGTTAAATAGAAATGGCAAGTGTGGGCATCTTTCTCATGTTCCTAAATTTAGAGGATCCATTGCATATGATGTTAGCTGTGTATTTGTTATAAATGACCTTTATTATGTTGAGACATGTTCCCTCTATACCCACTTAGAGTGTTTTTATCATGAGTGGGTATTGAATTTTTTCAGATGCTTTTGCTATATCTATTGAGATGATCATGTGGCTTTTATCCTTCCTTTTGTTAATGTGGCGTATCATATTGATTTATTTGCAAATACTGGATCATGCTTATGTCCTGGGAGTATATCCCACTATCCCCTGGAATATATAAAATGACTTATGATTTGTTTTCCATATTGTTGGAGTCAGTTCGCTAGTAATTTCAGGATTTTTGTATCTATATTAAAAGATATTGGACTGTAGTTTTCTTTTTTTATAGTATCTTTGCCTGCTTTTGTCATCAGGGTGATGGTGGCCTTGTAGAATGAAATTGGGAGTTTTCCCTTCTGTTCAATATTTTGAAATAGTTTGAAAAGGATAGGTATTAGTTCCTCTTTGTATTTTTGGTAGAATTCCCCTGTGAAGCAATCTGATCTTGGGCTTTTGTTTGCTGAGGGATTTTTATTACAAATTCAATTTTATTAATATTTATTTATTATGCCTAAGATCTCTTAAATAATTTTCATTTTCTTAAAATTTTGTTTTTCTTTTTGTTGCTCTCATTGGGTAATTTCCATTGTTCTACCTTCCAGATCACTTATGCAGCCTTGAGTGCAAGTCCACTTTGTTCCTTAATGTTGATCAGTGCCTCCAGCCTCTGTTGCCCCTGCCCTGCTGTGAAATCACTCTGTGGGGCAGGCAGGATCTGTGTGACATCTTGGTTTATATTGGCGGTGGCAGGGTGAGCTGTGGTGGAGTGTCTGCCATGAGGGATCTGGGCTGCTTCTGAGGTACTGCTTGAGTAAGCACCAATAGTGGCCACTGCCATCCTACCCAGGCACAGCTCTGGGATTGGGTCACTTCTGTATCCAGAGGTCAAGTCTTTACCCTGATCTTAACCACCCTAGATCCAGTGCTGCATGGTGACTTGGAGTGAGCAAGGCTGGAGCACTCACTCAGCTTGGGTTGGGTGCATGGCAAGGCAGTCATAGGAAACCATCAGCCACTGGAGCAGACTTCTTTTTGTCCTGCCTTGGGGACAGTCTTGTAAGTGTGCACTCTTCATAAGTGGTCCAGACTTCCCACAGCCCTTCTGTTAGTCTTAGCTGCCCTCCAGCTGCCCAAGGGGCTTTTCTTTCCCATGTAAGACCCCAGGACTGCAGTGTCCAATCTTTGGGTTGAACTTCTCACTCCCCAGGATGGGTGTCTACCTGTGTAATCTCCCTTTTCCTCTGAGCCCTCTCTTTTGGGACAGGTCCTGACCCAATCGCTTTTCTTCCCTTCCTACCCAGTTATGTGTGTATCTTTCTTACAACCTTGGTTGTACAGGAGTCCTTCTGCAGTTTCCAGTGAGAACTATTCCACATGTAGATGTATTTTTGATTTGTTTGTTGAGGGAGGTGAGTTGTATGTCCTCTTACTCTGCCATCTTGATCTGAGTCTTAGCATGTGTAGTTTTATTCCTGTGAAGTTCAAACACAGTTTGAAGTCAGAATGGATTTACTATTGGTGAGTGCTATAGACTGGGAATGTATAAGAGAAAAATACATACAGTGCTGAAAACATTCTAAATCTGGATCTAAGTGGCGATTAAATAGGTGTTATATATAAAAATATTTGTTATATATGTGAGATTAGTGAACTTAATGGGTTTTATGAACATTATTTATCAACTTAAAATAAATAACCGTTTTGTCTATGTACAAGAAAGGAGAAAAGATTATGTTCTCAGTGGGATTGTGTCTTCCAGTCCAGGTACATAGCCCACCCATTCATTTGTTTAGGTGCTCTTTACTTTCAATACTTTGTAATTGTTTTCAGATTTGAAAAAAATTGTACAATTTACTAGAATTGCCCTAAGTTTTCAGTTTGGATTACTTTTATGATATGTTTAAAATTTCTGTAAATGATAGAAAATGGTATTTTTAAAATTTCTGCACATAATGATAGTTTTAGATTTTTCCTTTTCAATTTGTCTTTATTTTGCCTGTTTACTTTAGCTAGTAACTTCAAAATGCATCACGCAGAAATGATTATATTGGATATTCTCTAGTCTACAGAGAAGAGCTTTTAGCAATTGACCATTAAGTATAATTGTTGATATTCTTTGTAGATTTTTTTTTTACATGTGAAGGATGTTCTCTTCCAATTTGCTGAGATTCATATTTTTATCATGAATATGTATTTAATATTTTTTTCAATATTTCATTATTTTTTTCATGTACTGTGAGGAGAATATATTGTTTCCTTATTTTAATATAGTGACTTATTTATCAGTTTCAATATGATAGATTAGCTGTGGTTTTCTTTTTATTTACCTTACCTGGTATTTTTAGGGCTTCTTTATCTTGATCTGTACCTATAAACAGATTTAGAAAAGTCTCTTATATTATCTGTTGTGATACTGTGTCTTCCCCATTCTCACATTTTGTCCTCTTAGGAATCTAATTACAAGTATGCTACTAATTTAATTCATTCATATGTCTTATCTACACTTGTCCATATTTAGTAAAATTTTGTGCTTTAAATCTTTTATTTCACTCATTTTTTTCTGGTAATATGACTGAGGGGACAACGAAAGGGACTGAGTTCACTAGAAGCTGGTTTACAGTTTTGAGTAAAGTACATACATTCTTACTGCTATAGCCCATCTCTACTTCCAACTGAAATCTGGGATATATTCTAGGCCCCCTTTTTAAAAAAATTCTTTTGGAAACATCTAACATTTTTTTTCTACCTCAGCACTATGAGACTGTGGAAATCTCAGCTCTCTCAATCAGTGGTTCTTGATTAACTTCTTATCCTACTGCCCTGTACACCTCAAGGATTTGGCATGCTTCAAGTGGAAACTGGCAGAGTATCAGTATCACTTTGCTGGCTTTCCTTCTTATAAGGTAAACACCCATCCCAAGCAATTTCCTGACTACTTTGGCAGCCAGAACTTAAATTTATATCACTCTGCTCTTGAAATTGTCAACATTCTGCTTCTTAGCTGAAAGCCCTCTGCCTTAACTCACTCTCTAGATTCTTGGCCTTTTCAAGCAAGAGGAAGTAATAGCAGTGGTACTAAGGGGGAAAGTGGCTACAGAATATTGCATCATCTCTTGCCATGTCCCTTCTCTCTGTGATTTTGCTCCTTTAAATGTTAACTCCAGACTTCTCTGCTTCCACCAAAAAGACTTTTTTTAAAAAATGGTATCTAGCTTTTTAAATTATTTGTAATAATATTGTTGCTCTATTGTCATCAGGGGAGAAGAAATCATTTTACATGATTTTATTTAAATTTTAAATTATTCAACAACTATCCTTAGGATAAATGTCAGATCCAAAGTTGTAGATACACTTAGAAAATTGATATGAATATGCTAAAATTCTTCACCATTTTTCTTGTTACTGAGTGGTAAGTATTTTAGAGAATGTAATATGGTAGCCTCTGTATCAATATCATGATGGAAATAATCAGTCTGATCCAGGTCTGACACTACTCCATTTGCTTCTCCACATTTGTATAGAACAAGCACTATATTTTAATTTTTATTATATTACCCCTAAAACATGAATTTGGGTAAATTCCAGTCCTTTGGAGACTTTTTTTTAACACTATTGATTTATAATCATTTTACAATGTTGTGTCAAATTCCAGTGTTCAGCACAATTTTTCAGTCATTCATAGACATATACACACTCATTGTCACATTTTTTTCTCTGTGAGTTATCATAACATTTTGTGTATATTTCCCTGTGCTATACAGTATAATCTTGTTTATCTATTCTACAATTTTGAAATCCCAATCTATCCCTTCCCACCCTCCACCCCCCTAGCAACCACAAGTCTGTATTCTCTGTCTATGAGTCTATTTCTGTCCTGTATTTACACTTTGTTTTTGTTTGTTTGTTTGTTTTTGTTTTTGTTTTTTAGATTCCACATATGAGTGATCTCATATGGTATTTTTCTTTCTCCTTCTGGCTTACTTCACTTAGAATGACATTCTCCAGGAGCATCCATGTTGCTGCAAATGGCATTATGTTGTCGGGTTTTATGGCTGAGTAGTATTCCATTGTATAAATATACCACTTCTCCTTTATCCAGTCAACTGTTGATGGACATTTAGGCTGTTTCCATGTTTTGGCTATTGTAAATAGTGCTTCTATGAACCTTGGGGTGCAGGTGTCATCCTGAAGTAGGGTTCCTTCTGGATATATGCCCAGGAGAGGGATTCCTGGGTCATATGGTAAGTCTATTCCTAGTCTTTTGAGGAATCTCCACACTGTTTTCCATAGTGGTTGCACCAAACTGCATTCCCACCAGCAGTGTAGGAGGGTTCCCCTTTCTCCACAGCCTCTCCAGCATTTGTCATTTGTGGATTTTTGAATGACAGCCATTCTGACTGGTGTGAGGTGATATCTCATTGTAGTTTTGATTTGCATTTCTCTGATAATTAGTGATATTGAGCATTTTTTCATGTGCCTATTGATCATTTGTATGTCTTCCTTGGAGAATTGCTTGTTTAGGTCTTCTGCCCATTTTTGGATTGGGTTGTTTATTTTTTTCTTACTGAGTCGTATGAGATGCTTATATATTCTGGAGATCAAGCCTTTGTCGGTTTCATTTGCAAAAGTTTTCTCCCATTCCGTAGGTTGTCTTCTTGTTTTCCTTATGGTTTCCTTTGCTGTGCAGAAGCTTGTAAGTTTCATTAGGTCCCATTTGTTTATTCTTGCTTTTATTTCTACTAGGAGAAAATTTTTGAAATGTATGTCAGATAATGTTTTGCCTGTGTTTTCCTCTAGGAGGTTTATTGTATCTTGTCTTATGTTTAAGTCTTTGATTCATTTTGAGTTGATTTTTGTATATGGTGTAAGGGAGTGTTCTAGCTTCATTGTTTTACATGCTGCTGTCCAGTTTTCCCAACACCATTTGCTCATGAGACTGTCTTTATTCCAGTGTATATTCTTGCCTCCTTTGTCGAAGTTTAGTTGACCAAAAATTTGTGGATTCATTTCTAGGCTCTCTATTCTGTTCCATTGGTCTATATGTCTGTTTTTGTACCAATACCATGGTGTCTTGATGACTGTAGTTCTATAGTATTGTCTGAAGTCTGGGAGAGTTATTCCTCCAGCCTCTTTCTTTCTCTTCATTAATGCTTTGTCAATTATAGGTCTTTAATGGTTCCATATAAATTTTATTATGATTTGTTTGGAGACATTTTAAATATGAGGAGACTTACTGGTCAAGCTAGGATGGGAAAATTAAAGTAGTAAACCTTTCTAATGAATTTCTTAACAGTTGACCCCATAACCCTTAAAGTTGTAACACTCAATCACCATCACATAATCAGAACAGCATAAAACTCTTAAATTTTTCTCTGAAAAAAATCACAGAAATTAGCAAGTTCTAGTATAGAAGATACAAGCAGAATTGTGAGAACAGAGAAGCAAATGCCCTGATTAAGATAAGAAACATTTGCATCACTGTTCTGTGTATTTAGAAGAATTCTGTTTCCTGGAACAGAACTACAAACATTTAAAAATCTTAATATTAGCCAAAGCATTTCTTCAGCCAGGAAGGTTTTCCTGTGCATTTATAAGATAAGCGTCAGTGTTCTTAAGTACACAGTACACAAAGATGATGTCATGATAAGCATAAAAAGTAAAATATTGCCAAGTCATTAATTATGAAAGAAATATCTCTTAGAAACTGCTTGGATGACATCAGCAAAAAGAAGAAGGGAAAAAGCCAAGATGCATTGGTATAGAAGAGTTCCAGTCCTAAAGAAAAGCTAAGAGAAAATTTTAGGTAGAATTACAATCAGTAGGAAAAGAGGAATTTGAATATATTTCCCAGGAGGAAGAGGGAGAGCAGGCAGAGGAGTACAGGTGAAATGGAAAGCAAGGATTGTGTTAAAATTGGAGGAAATGTAATAGATTGTGTCAATGCCAGACAGCTTCTCATAATCAAGCCCAAAATCATGTTTCTTGTTTGAAGTTTACCAACTCGATCTGAAGTTTTACACTTTTCAGAAAATTTTCTGTATTTGTATGTGTGGAATTTAATGTAATTATCAAGTCAGAAGAAGAGTTGGAAATCTTACAAAGTAGTACCATGTCTCCAGAAGTAAAAATTTTCAGTTTTTTAGTGTTAAGTCTTTTCACTTCTAACATGTTCTTACCTTTATGACTTATTGATCAAAAATTGAGAAAAATAGAAACTAAGAAAGAATAGTATGCTTAGTGACTTCAGTCCCTGTTTTATTTTTGACCTCTAACTTTAATCAGGGCAATGGGTTATAGAGTTTTAGCAAGGATAAGAGGCTCATGAATCCTCAAGTGTATGAAATACCTGTCTTTAATACTGCCCCTGGAGTTACTGACTTCTAGATGTAAGGTTGTTTTATTTGTAAGCCTTGCTACTAGGAAAAAAGACATGATTCTAGCAATCTTGTCAGAAAGCATGTACTTAGGAAATTTTCAGCTCAATTTTGTAGCTGTAGCATATCATGTCTGTATAAGGTCAAAGAGTTTATCTGAAACGAGCTTCTTGAACCTTTCAAGGTTTCTAACATAGTTTTAATACAAAACAAATTTTCTTTTTCATGGTCTAGAATGTGGAAATACCTTCTTAGTGAACCAATATCAAACATTACAGTCAGTCTAGTATTAGCAAAACATTTATTTTATTTTTTCTAAAAACCCATCAATCAAAGAAATGAAAGTTAGGAGATTTTATGGACTCCCGTCGGGTCCGGGAGTTGAGTTCCGTCGGGTCCGGGAGTTCAGCTGCGTTTCTTCTGTATTCGCTGCGTCCACCGCCGCTTGACAATGCAGATCTTCGTGAAGACCTTGACGGGTAAGACCATCACCCTGGAGGTGGAGCCCAGTGACACCATCGAAAATGTCAAGGGGACGATCCAAGAAAAAGAGGGCATCCCCCCAGACCAGCAGAGGTTGATCTTTGCCGGGAAACAGCTGGAAGATGGGTGCACCCTGTCTGACTACAACATCCAGAAGGAGTCCACCCTGCACCTGGTCCTGCGTCTCATTGGGGGCATGCAGATCTTCGTGAAGACCTTGACGGGTAAGACCATCACCCTGGAGGTGGAGCCCAGTGACACCATCGAGAACGTCAAGGCGAAGATCCAAGAAAAAGAGGGCATCCTTCCAGACCAGCAGAGGTTGATCTTTGCTGGGAAACAGCTGGAAGATGGGCGCACCCTGTCTGACTACAACATCCAGAAGGAATCCACTCTGCACTTGGTCCTGCGCTTAAGGGGAGGTGTCTAAGTTCTCCCGTCTAAGCTTTTGGCAAATTTCATTGCACTTTTCTTTCAATAAAGTTGTTGCATTCCTCCCCCCAAAAAATGCCAGTGTGCTAATGGATTTTTGTCAATACTGAATACAGTTATGAGTCACTGTATGGCATATATATGTGTTCTCTTTGTAAAGCAAAATTATTTTACTCTTAAATAAAGACAACCTTTTTTGTTAATTCCACATTGCCTCCCATATCAATTCAGAGTATCACTGCCCTTAGAGTGAAATAAAGATCATTAGTTTTTGTAAATTCAGTTTAATGCTCAGATTACATGTTATATTGGAAGATGTGGGTAAAGATATCAAATTATGAGAAAAAATGATGATTGGAAAAATAGTCCTTATAAATTCATTTATTTTAACTGATTAATAAGCATTTTGAAGTGATCCTAGATTTGCAGAATAAAGTCAAAGATAATATATGCAGTTCCTATATTCCCTCCATTCAGCTTCTTCTAATTTTATTTTACATAATCACAGTGCATTTATCAAAACTAAGAAGTTAATATTATTGCAGCATTAAACTACAAATTTTCTTTGAATCCCAACAGTTTCTCCACCAACATCCTTTTTCTGTTACTGCAGCCAATCCAGGATACGATGTTGCAATTTGTTATTATGTCTCCTTAATCTCTCTAACCTGAGATAGTTCCTTAATTTTTAAAATTTTTTTATGACCTGGACAGCTTTGAAGAGTGTTGGTCAGGTATTTTGTGGAAAATCCTAAAAATCCTTTGTCTGATGTTTTCTCATGATTAGACAAGGGGTATGGGTTTGAGGATAAACACCACAAAAGTAAAGTGCCATGCTCATCACATCATGTTGGGGAACTCATGATATCAACATGACTTTACTGGTGATACTAAACTTGACTGGTTAAGGTAGGGTTTGCCTATACTCTCCACTGTAAAAAAGTTACTATTTTTTTTTTCCATACTCTGTTCTACAGAGGTGAGTCACTAAGTTTATCTGTCCCATACTGATGGAGGAATGTGGGGGAGGGAAGGTATTAAATGCCACTTCCTAGAGGAGACAGCATCAGAATATACTATTTTATATTCTGTAAGGCTGAGTTGTCCCTTCTCCCCATTTTATTCCTTCATTCATTCATTCATTCATTCATATTTTGTGTGTATGTTTGTACCAGTTTTCTTTTTTTTAATTTAATTATAGTCAGTTTATAATTTTGTGTCAGTTTCTGGTGTACAGCGTAATGTTTCAGTCATACATTTATTTTTAATTATAAAAAGTCCCCATTTACTTTTAGTCATTATTTTGTATCAGTATGGTATCACATATGTTTATTCTATTTGAGTTCTATAACACTGTTGTTATTTATATTTTTGCTCAAATTTCTCCAAGTTTGACCAGTAAGAGGTCTCTCGTGTTGGCCCTTATGTCCATTTGACCTATCCCATAGCATTTACTTGTTTGTTTTCTTTCTTTTGTTTTATTGGAGCATATTTCACATAACATTGTATAGGTTTAAGATAGACAACATGTTGATTATGATATATTTATATATTAGAGTAGGATTGTCATTGTAGTGTTAACTAGTCCCTCTATCACATCATATAATTATCATTTCTCTTTTTCTGCACAATTTTTCGGAATAATTAAGTTATAGGCTGTTAGCAAGTTTGATATTTACAGTACAGTATTACTACCTATAATCATAGTGTGCATTAGATCTCCAGGACTGAATTTGTCTACTAGTTGCAAGTTTGTAACCTTAAACAATATCTCTCCTATTCCCCCATCCCCAAGTCACTGCATATTAGTGGAAATTCAGTACCTGTCTGCCTGACTTATCTTACTTAGAATAATGTCCTAATGACCTATCATTGTTGTCACCGACAAGATTTCTTTCTTGAGTAATATTCAACTGTAGTATGTGTGTCTACATGTCTTATTTTTTATCTATTCAACTATTGGTGTGCACTTAGTGTGTTTCTATATCATAAACATGGAGATGCACAAACCTCTTCAATTTCCTGTTTTTATTTCCTTTGACTATATACCCAGAAATGGAATTGTAGGGACATATGATAGTGCTGCTTTTAGTTTTTTAGAAACTGCCATACTGTTTTCCATATGACCGAACCAATTTATGTTCCCACCGACAGTGTTCAGGGTTCCCTTTTTCCACATTCTCACTAATACTTATTATCATCTTCTCAATGATAGCCATCTTAACAGGTGTGAGATGATATCACATTGTGGTGTTGATTTGCATTTTCCTGATAATTAGGAATTTTGAGCTTCTTTGCATGTACATGTTGGACATTTGGATGTCTTCTTTGGTTTTCCAAGTCTGTTGAATTCCTTTGCCCATTTTTTCAATCAGGTTGTTTGTTTTTTGTTATCGAGTTGTATGAGTTTTAAAATACTTTTTGGATATTAACCCCTTAGCTAATACATGGCTTGTAAATGTTATTTTTCTTATTACGTAGGTTGCTTTTTCATTTTGTTGATTGTTTCTAATGTTGTATGGAAGCTTTTCAGTTTAATGTAGTCCCATGTATTGATTTTTTTGCTTTTGTTTTTTGTGCTTTTGGTGTCATATTCAAAAAATTAATGCCAAGACCAGTGTCAAAGAGCTTTTTCTTACTTAAAATCTTGTATTTTCCTTGCCCCATGTCCGAGTTTATTGTAATGCATAATAGTACTGGGAGAGTTAAGATCTAGGAATGGGTATACTCATTGTTACTTGAGTGTCATCACTTCTGTATCCTCTCACTGACAGAGCAAGCAAATATAACTGTATATGCTAATGTGCACACACACACAAAGCCATCTGTATCACACGTATCTATATTGCCTTTCTCCATCTGTCATCTGTCACTCTGTTAACCTTTCATGATCTGTCATCTCTCTGTACTAAAATAAACGTGAGTTCATACAGATCCTCAATTCTAATCCAGCACCAAGAGGTTCATCCCCTTCCTCCCATTCCTTCTCTGATGGTGAAAAACCTGGCTCCCATTATCTATAATTTCTAAAAATTATGTACTTATTTTTTCAGTCTTGGATATAATATGAAATAATTTCAGAGTTGGTAACCCATATCTCTATGTGTAAAAGTAAAAAATTATAAGCTAGGATAGGGGTTGGTTAACTTTTTCTGGAAGGAGCTAGATTTACATTTTACATTGTAAACTGTAAAACCATTCTTAGCTTGCTGGCCATATAAACAAAGGTAGTGGCTAGATTTAGTTCACAAGACAGTTTGCTAACACCTGAAATAGAGTTACAGTATTTATGTATAATTCTTTTTTATCCATTAATAACACCATTTTACATAGTTACCTAGGCCATTTTTTTACCCCACCCTTTCAGTGAGTTTATATCAGATATTTCTGTTAATTTCTTTTTAAGAGAGCCAGTTAGTCTCTAGTTTAACTTTGTACTTTAGACATAATCAACATCATAAAATCAATCTCTTTTATATTTCATGTTATTTTATAACTCCTTCAATTCTGTGAAATGTGTAATTCACTAATTCAAAAAAAGGTAAAAAAAAAAATAAAACATATCCCTGTATGATGCAAGATGAGTTGATAATTAGATAAATGAAAATGGTTATCTCAATCAGAGATTTGGTGAAGAAATTGAAAAGACTAGTAGCCACTCTATTCTATAATAATCTGTTTTTCTTTCAACCAAGCCTTAAGGGAAACTAGATTAAAGATGTGATTTAAGAACTCTGAAGTGTAGAATCTTCACCCTAAATCTTGACTCTAAAGTTAACTTTAGAGGTATTTGTTCAGATAAGAATCTATCTGGTAGTAAATCCATTTTATAGTAAAGTAAACATTTAAGAGAAACTTTTGCTAAAATGTTTGTTTCTCGCTACTAATACAAAAGCAATAAAAGGATCACCTCTCAGTAGAGATGTCATTATAGTGGTATAAATGATCATTTCAGGGAAAAAAATGTGTGCCTTATTTAGTCTTCATATCTGGATCAGGAAAAGCAGCAAGAGCCATTTTGAGATTGAGAAATTGTTATCTTCGTAAGTTGAGATACTTCAACATATAACATTGTGTAAGTTTAAAGTGTACAGTATGTGGTTTCTAGGGGCCGGGGGTAGAGGAATTGGGGGAAGTTTAGGAACACAAACTTATAAGTAGTAGAGAAATTATCATTTTTCACTGTGGTAGGAAGAATATTAAGGTGTCCTTGAAGATTTTCCATCCCTGGTATACAATCCATTGTGTAATCTCCAGGAAAGTGAGTGTGTATAATCGATCTCACTACCATGATTAAGTTGTGTTATATGGCCCAGTTGGCCTTTTAGATTGTGTGGGGAGGACTGACCTAATCTCAAAAGGCCTTTAAAAATAGAGAGCTTCCTCCAGCTAGCAGCAGCAGAAGTCAGAGATTTGAAACATGTGAAAGATCTGATTGACCATTAGTGTTTAGATGGTGAAGTACCATGTAGCAAGGACCTAGGGGACCTCACTCAGTTTTATAATCACAAGGAACTGAATTCTGCCAACAACAAAAATAAACATGGAAGTGGATTTTTTTTCCCCATAACCTGCACCTAAGAACATAGCCCAGTTGACTCTAATATTTCACCCTTGTGAGACTCACAGCAGAGAATTCCACCATACCATGCTGGAATTCTCACCTACAGTCTTCTGAGCTAATAGAGGGGTGTTATTTTTAGTCCTTATGTTTTTGTAATTTGTTATGCAGAAATGTAAGTCTAATACATACATAGTATGAAAACAAATACCCAAGGTAATTTTAACATCTGAGATAATTTTATAACCATGCTGGAAATCTCAGAATACCACACAAATTAAAAATCTGTTGTTTTCTCTTTTAAAAACTGATAAACCTTAAAATCTGAATGTAGATGGATTTATCCAAGAATATGCAATTAATCATATTAGGTCAAAGAAGATTACATGATTGGACTACTCTTAAAGTGCACTCTAACCAATGTAACATATCATGATACATATCACATTGCAGGGAATATATTTATCTTATATATATTCACTTTTCCCACTTCTATAATCACATTGCTAAAATTTAGAGAACATGATTTCAAATAATTCATGATTTCTCCAAAATTAGTTCTAGAACTAATACATTGACAGGTTTTATTTAAGTTATTTTTCTATAAAGTCATTGGCTTTCAATAATTAAAATCATTTATTCTGTAGCTGGAAGCCAATGCACTATAAAGTGCTTTGAAATAAAAATAAATATTTGAGCACCGACTTTACAATGAAAATAATCTAGAATGATTATTTTTATCACATATTAAATTTGGAGTCATAAGAAGTTACAGCTTAAACTTGTTTTAAAAATTTTACCATTTGTGTCACAACTCAATTCTGTTTCTCTTAAATAAAAGTAAATCTCCAACCTAAAAAGGGGAATTTTTAGTACTGAGTATAATGGCGAAATAAATGTTATGCCATAAAATAGTAACATGAAAATTCCATTTTGATTTTGTTGGGTATTTTTATCTAATTACCAAGTACTGTCACTATACTTAAATGATTTTGAATGCTTAATATAGCATTATAAGTTTTTATGGTGGTTCATGTTTTCATATGTGGTCACAACAAAATTTTCTATTTCACATATTATGTTACAATGTAATTTTGCCATTTCTCTGTCCAGAGTTATGATCTGTTTTTCAGCCCCTTGAATCTGGGCTGGCCCTGTGACTGCTTTGACCAGTAGAATGTGGCATAAGTGATGTTCTTGGTGCCTGGTAGATTCTGCTTCTGTGCTCTGGGGGAATTCAGCCACTATGTCACAATTTCAACTTTCTTTGAGACCACCATATTTTAAGGAAGGCCAACTAGCAATGAATGGAACTGTGTGGAAATAAGAGATTCATGACCAGCCTCCAGTTACATTAGCCGTCTGATCAGAGATGTTGAACACAAGAATCAAAAAGCCATTTTGGACAGTCCAGCACTCACAGAAGCCTTGTGGAGCAGCCATTCTCATGGATATGTGTCATTTCCTCCAATCTTTTCCTCCATTGCAGAATTGTGCACAATAACTTACTGTCCTGGCTTTGAGTCACTAAATTTTGATGCATAAAAGCATCAGTAGCTGCAAACTCTGCCTTACTCCTTCTGTTCTCTTGATGAAATCCTCATGCTCTTATTTAAGCAAACTTCCTGCTTGTAACTATTAGCCATCTCCACTTACCAGATGAGGGATTTATCTCCATTTTCTCCACCTTTATTACACCATCACAAATTTTCCTACTCTATTAGATAATTCTTAATAGCATATAAATATACTACTTATGTTTATCTCATTATCTTAAAACAGTAAAATAAATTCTCTTGATACCATATTTTTCTCCAGCTACTACTCCTTTTTTTTTGTCCCATCTATAGAACGACCATTTAAAAGAGTTATCTGTACATGAGATAACATTCATATCCTACCATGTTCCAGTCCCATCAAACCAGACTTTCAAATGTTTGTCCCTAAAAATGCCCTTGGGAAGATCACCAGTGATCTTCATGTTGCTAAATCAAGTGAACAATTTTTAGTCCTCATCTTACTTGACTAACCTTAGCACTTACACACTTGACTACTCCCTCTTCCTTTGTTTTCAGGGTAGTACATCCTTCTAGTTTTCCTCACCCCAGCATCCTTATCTTCCCCCTTGTCTTATCTCTAACTTTTCAAGTTGACATATTCAGGACTGAGACTTTGAACCTACTATTCTATATCTACATCTATTTCCTTGGAGATGTGAAGACTCATATGTTTAAATCACTAGATCAGACCTGTTCTTTGAATCCTAAACCTGATTATTCATCTTCCTACTTGACATACATTATTAGTATTCAATAGATGTCTGAAACTCAACATGTCCAAACACAAAGACTTTTCTCTGCAAATCTGCTGCTCTCATGGTTTTCCAGTTTGAGTTAATGGCAATTCCATTTTTTTTTTGACAAAACTTTTTTTTTCATTATCCTTTACTTCTCTCTTTCTTTTTTTTTTAATACGTCAGTCCATCAGAAGAGCCTATTAGCTCTACTTCTCACCACCTTCAATGGTCCAAGCCACTCATCTCTTCTCTAGACTGAATTAGTTCATCTTTCTCCTAACTAGTCTTGGTTTCTCTACGTGGATCCCTAATGGCTATTCTACACCCAACACTTAGCATGAATATTAAAAAGTCACTTTATATTCCTTTTTTTCAAAACTCTCCAATATTTTCCCCTTTTCACTCATAAATAAAACCAAAGAGCTTATAATGGCTTCTGAGGCCCTGCAGGTTTTGTCCCCACATTACTTTGATGACAAATCCTACGACCTCCTCCCTGGCTTACACTGCTGTAGCCGTACTGGCTCCTTGCTGGTCCTCAACAAGCCATATTCTCTCTCCATCTTGGAACCCTTGATCTTATTATTTCTTTGGCCTAGATTGATTTTCCTCTTGTTTTCCGTAGTGAAAAAAATGTTAAGGGTGGTGTGAGTCATCCAAGGTAGGGGGTGAAGAAAAGGACTCTCCCTCAGGCCCAGACTAGAGGTGCAAGCCCATTCATCCTTCTCTGGGCACGTGGCTGGTCTTCTGTGGACAGGCTCCCTTTCAGTCTACATCTCCTTCAACTCTCTTCCTTTTAGAGAGGCAAACCCAGTTGCTTTATCAACACTGGGTTTCTTTCTCTTCCTGGAACTCACAAAATATGTTCTAGGTTTAAGGTTTTACCACTTGCTGAAATCTTCTGCCAGAATCCCTCTTCAACCATTATTATTCTATAATTCATTCCTTCTTGGTATTGAATTATTAATGTAAGTGCCATGTTCTCCAAAGGACTTCTTGCTGCCTGATATTTTTAAAATTTATTTATTAGTCTATTTGTGTGTGGCTGCCACCACTAGAATACAAGCTCTAAGAGAGCAGTGGACTTCCTCTTGTTCTTCCTATTGTATCTGCAAAGGATTTAAGAGTATTGGACACACACTAGGCACTCACTAAATAGTTCCTGAGTAGTGCAATAGATGAGGGAGTGCCTCAATTAATGTAGAAAACCCTGGACACCTCTTTATAGGAGAGACACTTCTAGAATTTCAAGTTAGAAAAAAAATGTGCCCAAGTGTCCTCCTTGTGGACATCTTAGGAACTGAAAAAAAGTTCCTCTGACAAGAATAACACAGTGTGTGGGAAAGGTCACATTATGTGGGGAAAAAGGAGCTTGATGGGCTTGATGACCCCAGATGCATCACAAGAACCTGAATGTGTACGAGGTAGTTTCTTTGTAAGGCCTGTGTTAAGACTGGAAGCCCCTCTAGCTAGTGCTCCAGCAATCTTCCTTCAAAAATGGTTCTGCATATAAGATCATGAAGGAAAATTAGATGTAATCCTTAGGCTGAAGGGTGGAGTCATCTGGTGTCTAACTGTGGATGTCAGCCAGCCAGGGAATGCTTCCTACACTGGACGAGCATCTGCTGCCGTATACGCAATCAATGCCCATTGGCAACTCCTTGTGACAATGACCAATGTTGAGACTGACTGTAGTTATCACTCTGCCTGATACATTGAAAACATCACTGAATATTTTGGATTGACTAAGCCATGGACTTATAGTTATTAAATGATTCCAGGCAAGGGTAGTCACAAGAGAAAAATAATGGATTTCCTGCTAATACAGTCAGAACAAGGGCAATGTGATTAAGTGGAATAATAAGGCCGTTTTTGCATCCTTAACTACTTAGGTTTTTCTAGTTACATATAAGATAGAATACTATACAGGTATTACAAAGTTTATAAAAAGTATTTCATAAAATTGGAAAATATTTAAATATAATGCTAAGCAAAAATATTCAGATTTCAGTCATAAAAACGTTCTGATCACACAGATACACTGTTAACACTCATTAAAATTGTATTTTTTGGTTGATGATATGTGATATTGAAGGTGTGTTTTTTTTTAATATGTTTCTATATTTTCCAGTTCAGGCAATACAAATACATTACTCATAATCAGGTGAATACTTTCAAAATGAAAAAAAGTGTATTTTAGAAACTGTACTATTTTTATACTTTATAACAGCCCAGCCTTCCAACTACACAGACTCAGTTTTCCTGAGAATTCAAAGAAATAAACACAGATCACATTTTTTAAATTACATATTCTTAGTGATTTCTCAGATCTTACTTTCTTGATGATTTTTATTTAAATTCATGTGATCAGTCCTTCGGAATTTATCTCACGGTATATTTTAAATTTTATTCCATAATCACATGAAATTTGGAAATAAAGCATTCTTCAAGTTTGTTTGCTATCCTATCATCTCACGAGGACAGCCATTCATAGATTAGCAGGCATAATATGCAAGAAAATTTCTGAATTACTGACGTGACAGACTCATGCAATAGTAGCTTTTATAGTGTGAGGTTTTTTTTAAATTTTTTACTCTGATGGATCTGATTTTGTTAATACACTCATAATTTTGGTGAGGGGGGAGGTTTAGAACTTAAAAAATATTTATTTGTACCCAGCTTTTCTCCATGCTACCATCCTGTGGTTTTGAAGTTAAAAAGAGTTGTATTAATCCCTCCCCTCATTTTAACCCATTTACTTTCGGTTTAAACTCAAGGCTAAATTTTGGCTTAAGATTCATTGAATCATTGCCTATAAATAGGTTTGATATTACAACATTTACCATTTTAGGTATTAATAATGACCAGTAAACCTATTTCATTTATGTGTTCTCAAACTTGATAGTAAACCCAATTAACAACAGTATTCTTCTCAGAACACAATAGAAGTCACCACTGTGGAAGGCAGTCAGCACTGTGAAAGGAATTCTGGGATAACACTTAGAGTACCAGGAGGAGAGTCTGGTTTTCTTGCCAAGCGTTGCTGTGCAATATGCAGACAGAGCATGATACAGTGTGTCTCAAACTTGTTTTGAAAAAAGGAAAATATTCCAGAATGGAAGAATAGTGGGAAACAATATCACAAGAACTTCTTATAATGTAGATTCCACTTTTGTTTTAAATGTTTATTCAAGTTTTTGGTGTTCCAATGTTCATAAAAATTTAAGTATTTACATTTTGATATATAAAAGAAAGAAAAATGTAATACCTGTCTTATTGTTTAGTGAGCATACATCATGCTCATCTTAAGGGAAAAATGAGAAAATTAAAGAGAACTGACTCAACAGTGGTTTCATTATTTTATAAGTTTGTTTTCTGACTTGGTGAAATAATAATTGAGGATGACAAGTACACATTAATATATGTGAATACCAATCAGGGAAGGGTCTTTATGAATTATGAAAGGCAAGTAATTATGTTATCTAGAATGATGGTAAAAGTAAAGTTTGATTCAACATTTTAAAACAAATTGAACATTTTGACAAGCATATTTTCTTGAGAGTTTGTCAGTCTCTCAACAAGTTTGCATTTGATTTGACCACAAACATAAAAATCAAATATCACCATAATAAATTTTATACAACTACTATTTCTATTGCAGCAAAAATGTCATGAGACAGGAAAAGAAGCAAATCAACCAAACAAAAGTCAAAATCTTTGAAGAGTTTGCCTTTCCTTTCGATGCTGAAAATATATTTATTTATATAATCAGTACATGCCAAGTATGTTTTAGGGCACTTTGCTAAGCACTGGCAACTTACCAGGAACAAAACAGATACTTCCTCTGCTGCTCTGAAGCTACATTCCAATAGAGGAACAAGATATTAAGTAAATACTCATACAAATAATGTATAATTAAAATTCTGCTGATAGTTCCATGATAAACATAGAAAACTATGAAACTGTGTTGCAGGAGCCCTAGCCCTGAAAGGGGCAAGAGTGAGGAAAACATCCCTGGGAAAGTGAAGTCTTACGGAGGATGAAATAACAAGTGGGATTAACTCAGGTAAGTGAGTTACTTTTGAAAAGTGGAGGGAGTGGGTAGATAGCATTTAAGGCATGATGTCTTTTCCTAGAAGAGTGTGCCTTCTGAGCCACTCTTCAACATTACAATTAGGGATGAATCAGTTTGCCTTCTTGAAGTTTTCTGTCATTGATTGTATTGTGTGTGTTGTTTCTGTGAAGACAAGTCCCAAGTGAACACTGTTATGAAAAACGTCTAGCAGCATTTCCAGATAAATCAGTACTTATCTATAAAGGAAAGCAAACCTTCAAGGTCACTTTACCTTAATTATGAATTTCTACCAAATAAAAAGTACTTAGTTTTGTTTTGATACTGTGATATTGTAATTTATAATAAAAAATATATATTTGGTCTTATTCCCATTCCTTGCACAGAGCTCCTAAAACTTGAAATTTCCTAGGTGATAAGTGAGATAAAGGGAAAGGAGTGATTTTTGTTATTCATAACAAGCCCCTTTCAGTCAAGACCTGAGTTGATGTTGTTGAGGTGACTTCTGGAAAGCCCCTAAGTATGAGGAGCTGGTCGCCAGGGGAACTAGCTGTGTAGTTAGTAGGTTGGAACTTACAGCCTCCACCCCCAACCAGCCTGGGGAAGGGAGAGGTGCTGGAGGTGGAGTTAAACCACCAGTGACCACTGATTTGATCATCATGCCTATGGAGGCATGAAGCCTCCATAACTTCCCTAAATGGCAGGGTTTGGATTGCTTCTGCATTGGTGAACACACAGCGGTGCTGGCACACCAAGAAAGGGCATGGAAGCGCCACACCTCTTTCCAGATACCTTGTTCTATTCCACCTGACTGTTACCGAGTTGTGTCATCTTATAATAAACAAATAATCCAGTAAAAAAAAAAGTATTTAATTCTGTCTTGGTACAAGATTGTTACTCTCTATGTACTACACTAAGAAAATAAGAGGGGAAACATTTGATGTAAGGTGTTCTCAGTGTACACGTCAATGGTTGCTGAAGCAAGTAGGATTCACAGTGACCCTAACGTGGCATGATGTCATTCTACTGACTTATTTAGAACACTTCAGGGCAGTGAATTTTACCTTGGATAATGACCAGAAATTTTAATTTGGTCTATAAGGCTCATTTCAGTCTGATAATGCCTTTCATGCTCCCTCTCATTCCACTCTACACCTTGCTCCTTAACGTTCAAGTATATTTTACTTTTTTAGTCCCTGAAACATGTCAAGCTTCCTTCATTTGCACTGCTGTACCTGGAAGAGAATCTGGAACACAGTAGATAATAAGTATTTACTGAATCAATGAAGGAGTACATGAATGATATGTATTTTTGGTTAACACTCAGGTCTCTTTAGACTCATTTTCATGGCTCAGATTCTTTCTATATATCCCTATCTCTTACATCAATACTGATGGAGACCAGTCTGTAGTCTCAGTTCATCTATTTGAACCAGGTCACTCCTCATAGGTCTAGGGAATGCTTTTCTTTGAGGCAGTTATCGAATGCTGGTCTCTCAGCTCTGGCCCTGGTGAAGGGATCACATAATTAAAATTTTGAATCTTCTGTTTAGAAAGAGAAATTACATGACCCCCCTAGATTTTACAGAATGTTATAAAAATAAAATTACATATTGTGTTGCCTCTTCAGGCTGGCTCCTTTTACTTTGAAATATGCATTTAAGATTCACCTGTGTTTTTTGTGGCTTGATAGCTCATTTCTTTTTGTTGATGAATAATATTCCACTGTATGGATGTACCACATTTTTAAAGCATTTTCCTCCTGGAGAACTTTTTGACTGTTTGTAGTGTGTGGAAATTATGAATAAAACTGTTACTCTCATACAGGTTTATGTGTAGACGTAAGTTTTTTAATCAGTTTAGCAAATTATACTTTCTTTTCTTGTAATGTCTTTATCCAGTTTTGGTATCAGAGTAATACTTGCCTCGTAAAGTGATTTGGGAATTATCTCTTTTCTATCCTCTGAAAGAAATTATATAGAATTGGTAAAACGTTTGGTAGAATTCACCAGTGAAACCATCTGGTTATATTTCCTCCTTTGTGAGATTTACATCTACTAATTCATTTTATTTAATAGATAGAGGGTTATTCAGGTTATCTATTTCTCCTTGAGTGAGTTTTGATAGACTGTATCTTCTAATTAAATGGTCTGTTTCAAATTACTGTACAAAGTTGTTAATAATACCCCCTAAGTTGAGGGGATGAATAGTTATATTCCCTTTTTTCATGGCTGATATTGATAATTTGTGTCTTCACTCTCTTAAGGCTGGGTAAAAGTTTGTCAGTTCTGTTTACCTAATTTAAATATTTCCCTTTGTCTGCTGCTGTAGGTTTAATTTACCTATTTTATATGCTTTCTTAAGGTGGAAGTTTAGGTTATTGATTTTTACCTTCTTTTCTGATGTGTACATTCAAATATAAATTTATCTAAGCACTGCTTTCACTAGATCCCAAACACTTTGATAAGTTATATTTTTAATTTAAATATTTCAAATGATCTTTAATTTTATTTAATTTCTCTCTTCTTTGTTCTGTGATTTATTTTGTAGTGTGTTTAGTTTCCAAGTATTTGGAATTTCCAAACTATTTTTTGTTATGGATTTATACTTGAATTCTGCTCTGGTCTAATAACATATTTTGTATTATTTCTGTATGTTTACATTTACATAAGAAGTGTTTTATGGCATTGAGTAAGTTGTATTTTGGCTAATAGTCGTGTGAACTTTTAAAAAAATGTGGATTCTGCTGTTGTTGGATAGAGTATTCTATAATGTCAGTTAGATCAAGCTGATTGATAGTATTCATTAGATCATCTCTATTATTCTATCCCACATGATCTATCAGTTACTCTAAGGGAATATTGAAGACCAACTCTAAACTGGATTTTTCTATTCTTCCTCTCAGTTACATCAATTTTGCCTCATGTATTTTTCACTCTGTTAAGTACATAAACATGTAGTAGTACTTTGACTTTTTTGATAACTGACCTTTTTTTAAAAAAACTATGTAATGCCCTTTTTTATCCCTGATAACGTGAATGAAGCCTCCTTTGTCTGAAATTGATACAACTAGCCCAGCTCTCCTTCACTATTCCTTTATTTTAACCTACGTGAGTCTTTATAGTTACCGTGGATTTCTTGTAGTTTATAATGGAGTCTTATTTTTTTTAATCCAGTCTGTCAATTTTTCTTTTACCTGTTGTGTTTAGACCCTTAACATTTGAAATGGTTGTTATAAGTCTGCTGTTTTTGTCCCCTTTTTAGTTGTTGCTTTTGTTTCCTCCTATTTTCTGCATTCTCTGGTTTTAGTGGAGCATTTTATATGATCTAGTTGTCTCTCCTCTGTTGGAATATCTTTAGTGATTCTTAAACACTTCAGTGATTCTCTGTAGTTTATAATATACATTTTTAAATAATTTAAATTCATCTTGAAATAACACTGGTATTTAATATGTAGTGCAGTTATCTTATAATAGAGTATTCCCTGTTCCTTCCTGTTGTTTCTTATGACATTGTTGTCATTAATTTCACATCTCCAGATGCTATAATCACCCCATACATTGATCATTTAGATCAATTATGAACAAAATATTTACCTTTATTTATTCCTTTGTTGATACTAATTTATTTATTTATATCTTATTTATGACCTATGCACCTATATGATAAGTTTTCTTTTTCCTGAGGACTTTTTTTTTTTTTTTTTTACTCTGTGTGTGTGTGTGTGTTGGGAGGTTCTACTGGTGATGAATTCTCTTAGGTTTTGTTTTTCTAAGGAAGACTTTACTCTTCATTTTTGAAAGATAATTTCACTGGATATAAACTCTAGGTTGGTCGGTTTTAAAATTTTTCCTTTCAACATTTAAAGACTTCACTTAACTCCCTTATTGTATATATTATTTTTGATAAGAACACTGCTGTTATTCATATTCTTGATCTTGTATTGGTAAAATAACCAATCCACTGGCTTCTTCAAGATTTCTACTTTGTCTTTAGTTTGTATATGATTTACCTGAGTGTCTGTGTGTGTATTTTATATTTGTCCTAATCCTTTTCCTAGCTACAATATGCTTAATCTGTTTTCTTGCACTCTTGTGCTGTGTTGACTCTTGGTTTTCTTTAGGTGATACAATAAGACTGAAACAGCCTGAAGTAGGGAAAAATTCCTTTCTCCAGGTTGGAAAAGGTTTCATAATTGTCATCTAGCAAATTTCTTGACTCTAGAGATTAAGGCTTTGTTAGAGAGGAGTCTGCGAGGGCTTCACTATTATAAAGCCATGGTCAAGAGAGGGTATTTCTCAGATCCTCAGATTGAGTGTGGAGATCCCTCAATGACCATAACCTCTCTGGGAATTTCTCAATCTCATACTATTCTGCACTCAGCTTCCAGTAATTCAACATAAATACTAAGTGTTCCCAACAGATAAAGGCTGCCAATGTCTTCTGTACCTGGTAAAAAATTCTTGGGAACTACATATGTCTCTAGATTTCTAGTCTCTCCAAATTTCAGAGTGACAGTTTTCCCCCACTGCCTCAGTTCTCTGAGGGATCCAAGAAGAGTTATAGACGTTCAGTTTATACAGCATTTTCTTGATGTGCAATTGGAGTGGAGAGTTTTGTGCCCTCTACATGTTGGAGCTAAAACCAAAATTCTTCATGCATTCATTCTGGGCAAAATGTGTGTGTGGATATAAGCTGACAACACCTGTGTTATAGAAGAATTATAACTAGTCATTACCCTGGTCTTCACGAATTATTGCAGGAAGATACCACAATGGGGGCAATCAGTGAACAGAACAGAGGCGGCCATAATCTAAGCACTGAGCCTAGTCATCAGGATAGAGCAATGCTATGGGAGGCTTAAAAAAATCAGAAGGCAGAGTTGTCTGCGATCAGCAGTTTAGAAGATAATACTGAGAAATTCAACAAGAAGTAGTGTAGAAGCTAAAAATTCAGGTTAATGCCCAATACTTTTTAAAGAGTTAAAAAATATACAGTTATAGGTTTGAAGCTTTTTATTTAAATAGACATAGACCACAAAAAATACACCATTTGGAGACAGGTCATTGTAGATGTTTTTTCTTATTTCATAGCAAAATGCATAATGCTATAGATAGCAGTATTTTATTTATTAAAAGTGTTAATTTTATGGTATATATTTAAAATACAAACTTCTAGAAGTTTCTAAGCTCTTTATAAGAGATTGTTACCTATCAAAATGAAATAATTCAGGAATATTGATTCTCACACACTAAAATGCATGTTAACATCTTCAGGTCTTCAAATTTTCCTGTGTGGGTTACTTATCGTAATTCTATAAATTACCCAATTAACTTGATTAAAAATAGAAGATGTTTGTGACTATAGTTCACCTATGTCCTGCTTATCTCTTTCCCCAAATTTGTGGTTTAAATTGCTCTCAGCTAAATAGTCACTAATATTGAATTGTAACAGTATTATTGAAGCAAACCATTTTTAATGAATCTTCTGGAAGAATGCACTTTGATAATCCTTTTAAAAAATATTTGATTTTCAAAGGAAACAATTGTCAGTGACTAGGAAATAATTTACAAAATACACACACACACACACACACACACACACATCCAGAATAAGCAAGAAAGTATGACTAGAAATATAAGTAGGTATATATTATGTATCACATTTCAACAAAACGTAAAAGAGAAAAAAAATGACTAATCAAGATAAACCTGATATGAAGAATATCAGATTTGAAAAGTATTTTAGGACTTTCTTCTGAATCCTATTTCTACCAGATAAAGTAATTTCACAGAATCACAGAAAAATCTTGTAGAGAAAATATAACTGGATGGTGGCATATATTTTGTATTTGCCCTCCACCAATCTTTTGTTACAGAAAAATTGGTTTTGCATTACTCCTTAATCAACATCTACCATAGCAATCTTAATTGACATACCTTCTCTTATTCAGGTTGAAATCTCAATGTTCCTTTGAAACCAACATAATTGCACCGTTTTTATAAATTCTAATGGTTTTACACAACCTGTAGCTATTGCCTACTCCTCTCAACCATATAACCCTCAGAATATGCTGCTTTTTAATGATTTCTTCTTTTCGTGATCATTCTATGCTCCTCAAGTAGGTGTCCTTCAAAAATTAAGATTTATTGTGTTTCTGGGGCTGTTAGATACCTTTCTGCATATACACTAAAAGACTTGGAAAGACTGGCAATTCAATTTTCATTGAGAGATGAAAATTTTTATTTTACTTTGTTTTTATTAAATTGTATTCCTTTGGATTGTGGCAGTCATAATTTCAGAACTATTTTTTATAGGGATATCAAATAAATGAGTTCTACCATGGAGCTTCTAAAATGGAAGCAACAGGAACTTCTAGATGGGAGAAACAATCACAGAAGACAGAACAATGTATCCAGCTGTGAATGCAAAATAACTATATTGGCTACTACTTTAATTTCCATACTTCATTCCACTTCCAGTGTTAGTTATACAATATTAGCATTATTGTGATAAGGTTTTATTCTTTCTGTTACATATATCCAGAAATAAAGTCTTAAGAATTACAAAATTATATGAGTTAGTATATATTAATATAATATATAATTATATTACACTTAATATAATTTAATATATAATATAATTATATATAACTATAGTAGATACTAATATAACAGATCTTATATGAATACATAATAAATATATAATAATACAAAATATATATGATACAGAAATATGAGAATTCTTATAAGAAATAATAATCCAATAAAAATAACAAATGATGTTCTTCCATTTTTGTTTCATTTTGAATTAAGCCCTAGTTTCATTCTTCTTTGCCTTTCGTCAGGATATGAATCACCCTCAAGTTGTTACCACTTGAGAAATTAGGAAAATACTTTTAAATCAGATTTTGGAGAGAACATTTTTCTCAGACTTTTGCATAGGATTCTGAATGAATCCATATATATCATTTCTTTATCCACAGGGACAAATTATAGAGCAGTGAGATCATTCCACTCTTATCACCCTAAGTTTTTAGAATAAACCTGGAAGTCCAAATTTATGAAAGAGCATTTTATTCATGAAACTCAAAAGCTTTAAGTCTACATGTAAAGTGGAAAGTAAGCTGAATAAACAGAGAAGGTTGAACTTTCACCCAGCCTGTCCAGTCTACTGTTTTAAATACAGCCTTTAGTTATGGGCCTTGTTCACATAGTGGAATGTGTTTTCATTGGACATTGATTACTGTTATTGTGGGGCTAGTTTGGATCAAATTTCACTTCTCACAACCCATTTCCTATCAGAGCTAATGGGTTTGCAGTTCATTTATAATGATCATATTGGCAGGGATTTAGCTGATGTTTTCACATCCTCAATAGGAGAGGTTTTTCCACTCTCCTGCGTGCCTCTCAGCTGCAGGTAAAGAATGTTACAGCTGGATGAGAGAGCTAATTAGAGCCAATTATAGCCTGAGTGACCAGCAGTGGCATTAAATGTCTGGCAAAATCTACCTTGTCCTTGCAACACACAGGTTTTGAATCTCTACAAATACCTGTCTTGGAACATTAAACATTTTATGGAATTGCAGGTAATAAGCACTTAAATTTAATAATCAAAACAGGTATTGCCAAATGAATCCTGAAAGTAGGAATTCACTAGACATGATTTTACACTGGCTGCTGAAGGCATCTCACAATTAATAGTAAATTTCAGATACTTGATGAGAAGCGTCAAGGTTCTACAACCAATTTGGACTTAATAAATCTTGTGACCTGAATTTAATTCAACACTCATATTTTCTCATATGTGGTCATTGGTTCAGCGTTTTGAAGGAACTATTTGCAGACTGTCTCCATATTGTTTTTATTTTATTCACTTTGTCCAGTGGAAGACGTACATCCTGTAGTGAGTGAAACTTTTTCAAACATCTTCATTCCTAACCATTCTAAAGGATGTAGGACTTCATCTTGCCCTTGCAAAGTAGGAAAGAGTTTGTATAGACAGAAATAGAGAAATAGAAGTGTAGAATCTCTTCATGTTTACTTTCTTTTTATAGTTGTTGTTTGACAAACAAAATAGTATGATTGAGGAATTGCATGGAAGCAGAATACTTAGGACTAAATATTGAATTAAAGTTTGGAAGAGACATTAAAGAAGTATACATTATTTTCAAAATGCAGTTGTGAAAAATTATAATTTTTTTCTATCTAATCTACCTATATCACCAACATCATCTATCTGTCTGCCATGAATATAGCTATTTATCTCAGTAACTATAGTACCATGTTCTAAAGTACTCAAATGCTCCAAACAATGTGTAGAGGTAAATATAATGAATAATTTTTTGAAATATTTTTAAAAGAGCTAAGGATTGAAAATATCATAAATAGGAAATTTATAAAAACATTTCATATGCTTTATGCTTGAAAGTTAAATATTGGATGTAGAAAACTATATGAGAAGTTTCCACTGCTTAATCAGTTTTTAATTTAAAACACAGAGCTTACATTTATTATAATTGTGTATATTTATAACCGCCATTTTATGAAATTCACAGCTATAGTATGTAGCCATAATTTATGAAGGAGTGATCAATAATTTCTGATACGTTGAACACAACGAAATCAATTAGCATCTATCTAAAAACAAGGATTGTTTTTCTGGTATGCATTTCTAAACAGCTTTAAAAACTACATGATGAAAATGCACTTCATGAAATTGTTTGTCCTTACTCAAATTCAATTCCAGTTATGACCCTGAGAGATGATTAGTAAATTTGACTTTTTAATTAGCATTTTGCATAATTCATTGAAATTATAATGCACTCATGCATTTGATTGTCAAGGTGCAGATGTGCTAATATGAAGCTATAATTTTCTCATCCAAATAACTCTTTCAGTAAAACCTTTAATTTCTTACAGTTCTATTGTTTAGGACCTATTATTGTTCATTCTTAAAAAATGAGTTCAGAAGTAGATTTTGAAGTCAGCTTGTGTTATGGTAAATTGTTTAGAATAGTAGTAATCAAAGGAAACTAACATTATTTAAAAGATTGTTTATTTTAGTGAAAACTACTTGATCACAGTTAATGTACTTTTAAATGTGAAAAGTGGCTCTCTATTTCACGTCAACACAAAATTAGAGCGTGACAGAGCCAAATAGAAATTATAAAATCAAAAAATAAAGGGAGGGTTGTTTTTTGTTTCACTGCACAGGAGTAACACAGACACAAAAATCACAGTGTTCACTACAAGATATTCATGACACTGGTTCTAAACCAAAAATATGAGTATGTATTTCATATTTGGTTTCATGAGATGATCCCCAGTATTTGAAAAAATACAAAAAAAGAATCTTATTGATATCTGTTAAACAGCTTTCCAAGGTGTATCTGTTTATATTGAAGTCTAGTGTTTGTTTTTATGTAAATGGCAAACTCCTATCAACTGAGCAGCTCAGCTTCAACTCTGAAAAAATGAAGAAAAAGAGCAAAGTAGGGAGTGTGGTTGCTCCAAGGAAGTGGCAGCATGCACCATGTTCTTACTTAAAAATTAACTATGATTTCTTTTTCTGCACACTGGAGGGACTTTTAAAATGAAATAAATGTTTCTAAATGAGGTGAGAGAACTTGCAAGCTAGGATTCTTGGCTATAGGTCCTATTCATAAGTGAGGTAAACTGCCGGGAATCAAGCACCCACACACGTGGATAGTTGCTACCTGCTTTGCCAACATAGATTTTTGAGCTCTTGGTGCTGAGAAATTGGCCAGCACAACTATTATTGCAAACATGTGTGGCAATACTGAATGAGATTTCTAGGGAATGGTGTGGTAGACTGAGTATTAGAATTTGGGGCAAATGCTTCCTTAGGACATCATATAAAAAGTAATTCCTGTATTTCCAAACTCTGCTGTGTGGAATTCTTATTATATGGATAATAGTATGAAAAGACCTCTGTGTTGCTCCTGGCATGGTCTACATGGGTCCCTAGTAGGTAATCCCTCACAGCAATTTTATAGCATCTGGCTCTCGGTACTCATAAAACAAGGTGAAGCATTGCATTCGTGGTAGTGCTGATGAGCTGAGATTGGCTCCTGTTGAGTTCCACTGCTATACTTCTAGGTAGCATTATACTGTGTCTTATGAATCTTTCATGTTAAGATTTTTTTTGCCCTTTACTTAAAAATGTTAGTATAAAAAAATTGAAATAACAGGTTGCTTTGATAATACGTAAATTAGCTTGAAATTTATGAGAATGAAGGTTCTAAAGGTCCCAGAAATTGGCAAACATTAGGAAGTCTTTGTATTAGAAATGGTAATGTGGAATTTTACTTGCTGAAGCAAAGATGATAGCATCCAAACAAGAAAGAAGTTGATTTAAAAAAAAAAAAAGTATGTCCCACTAAGGTCTTAAGTGTAAAGTTACAATTCTAAGTTGTATGTTAAGTGGTCTTTCTATTGAATTCTTTGTGTGATTTTCATGCACATATTGCTTTTATCTTCATTCAGTGGTTTTTATTTTTAATAACATATGAAAGTCATAAACCCTCACCAGTAAAATTTCAAAAGATGAAGCTCTTGGAATTTCAAATATATTTAAAGGAAGGCTTTCTGAATACCATTCAACTGATGACAGAGAGCTAACCATTTTTAAGGCTACTTGGAAATGAGGCCCAACTTCATGGGACATCAGAGTAATCTTTTTCTAATACTAGTGCTCCAAGAAAGCTTTCAGTTAGGAAAGAGGTGATTTAATTTTTAAGGAAAGCTGGCAAAGAGGAGACACTGAGAAGAACTTAAAACACACTTGTGGAATATTGTCTTCTTGTATAAAAATCATATTCTTGTACATTTTCTTGTTTGGTAACATATTCCATGTTCTCAACTTTACCATTAACCTGAAAAGTTGGTATCATTTTGGTTGCTTTACTGTAATATTTCAAAGAAAGTTCAACTGCTTCTCAGTTAAAACCTCACTAATCTATGCACAGCTGTCAGAGAAAGGTATATATATATATGCATTAGATTCCACCGTGGGTGGATGGCTAGCCTGGGACATGAGGAAGTGAATTACATAGCAGAATCTCAGCTGTGATGCTTTTGTGAGGTGGTGCCGAGCAAAGTGGCAATCAGATTGACTATTGTGCAACATACCTGGATTATAAAGATAATTGTGTCAGTCCTGTTCTTAAATTTGGCTTCAGATTTTCTTAGTTAAAAGAGTCAGTTGATAGCCTGATGTTACTCACTTCTGTACTTTGTTTTTTTTTTATCCATATTGAATTGAAATAGATCTTTTTTTAGCTCAATGAAGAGCAATTTAAAATGATATATGAAGAAAGACAAAAATGCACAAAAAAGATGCAAAATCATTTACAAAAAGAAATACTTATTTCATAGAGAGAACAGTGCCCAGAAGTCAATGAAGCACCTCAAATGAAAAAAAGTATTTAGAAGTTATTCATGAATAGTTAGAATCTCAGAAGTCTCATAGCATTGCTTACTAAGCTGGTAATAGATCTAATCAATAGGTGCTCTGTTAATCATCATCAGCATTGCCCTCATCATCAATCATAAGACAATGTGTTTTTTCTCCTTGAAAATAGCCAATTTAGACACTTCTGCCAGAAAATCAGATATTAGGGTGACACAGCATATGAAATACATATTTAATGTTTAAATAAAATTTGAAGAGAAAATTAGACACAGACCAGAAAATAATTCAGCATAAGAGAAATGAAAATGGAAAGCTTGAAAAAAAATTGACACAAAAAATAAATAACTGACTGTATAAGACACATCCAATTAGTCTCAGAAGGCAAGAGGATATAGTAGAGGCAACCTTTTGAGAATGACTAAATTTTCTAGAAATATTGAAATATATGAATTGACAGTTACGTTAGCGGATGGAAGGACCCCTAAATTAGGAAGCCCACCAAAGTGTGGGTCCTAGTTGCCAGCTGTGAAGGAATTCACTCAGCAGAGGCAAAGGGTCAAAGGGAACAGCAGCTTCATTTCTCAGAAGGGGAAAAAGAAGGAAGGTGCTTGATCAGGGAGAAGGAAAGAAAAGTACTCAAACGGGGAAAGGAAGCGCTTGAGTGGGGAGCCGTCAGCCAGGGTGGCAGGTAGAGATAGTTCTGGCCTGGGCTGAGCCATGTAGACTTTTATGAGAGGCTTCTGCCATTATGTCCTCCTTCCAGGTGTGGTGAGGCCAATCAGCCCTTATACTGGCTTTTCAGTCCTTGTATGGGCTTTTCTGGCTGTTGTCATGCCAACTGTCATGGTGCTGTGGGTATGTCACTTAGCAGGCTAATGCTTTACAATGAGTGTATAATGAGGCTCAAGGTCCACTGGAAGTCATACCCTCCACCATCTTGGACTTTATCAGTTCTAACCAGTTCTTGTTTCTTCTCATTGTAACTGCGTCCTGCGACTTAGATAAGAGTAATGGGTTTCTAGTTGAGAGAGGGGCAGGAGTATGATCCTGGGGCAATAGCCTTGGTAACAAAAAGGGAAATCGCTTTTAATCAGAATGCCCCAATCTGGTGGACCCAGTGTTCCCCGAGAAAACCATCTCTGAACATCTGCTCAGCCATAAACAAGAGGCACGGATTGAGGAGCCTTAGTTTCTGCAGAAGAACTTAAAGTGATTATTATGTATATTGCTTCAAGAGGAACCAGACCCTTCCCAGGGCTGCACTACAGTCTCTTGACTGTTCCTCCCTTCTTTCTGCATTCCCTCCCTTTCCTGATTAGCAACTGTTTGAATTTGCCCTTTGGAACTCAGGGAAGGTCAAGGAGGCTGAAGGAAGCCTATTTCCTACAAAAGAGAAATGAGGGACTGAAAGGATTTGTATCAGGGAGTGCTCAGAGGGTTCTGCTCCCTTTCAGATATAGGAAGTATGTTATATACCAAGCATGATAAGGCAAAAATAAATAAATAAATAAATAAGAAAGAAAGAGAGAGAGAGAGAGAAAGAAAGAAAGAAAGAAAGAAATTCATATATGTGGAATTACCAGGATATAAAGCCATTTTCAATACATTTCTCAAAAGTTAACATCATACAAATCATGTTATCTGACTAAAGTGAAAAAGTCTTTTGCTTCCTGTGGGTTTTTGAAATGATTACCCTTTACTACATTTAATTTTTAAAAAATAAATGTTAAACTACATTTTTCCTAATAAATGTATTTATCTTTTTAGACCATAACCTTAGAATAGTTCTTGCACACTGTCCATCTCAATAATTTTATCATTGTTCTGCATTTCCAAACACAATTCAGAATAATATTACTTTATATTCAACAATTAATCAAATTCATTGACAAAATAGATCAACTTCTACACTGAGCAGTGTTTCTATCCTACCCTTTCTACCATTGTTACTGCTGAAATAAATTCTTTAGTAGTTTATTATTATTACTGAAGCCATTACACTGTATACTCATTATTGTACACATAAAAACATATTTCTTGTATGCTCAATTGTAAATGAAAGCATGGCTAGATATTAAATATAGGTTAGAGTCATTTATTTAACATTTTGATGGTAATATATTTTGTCCTCCCTTCTGCTATTTTTGTTGATGAAGGCTGACAGTAACTGTTCACTTGTAAAATTTGTTTTCTCCTCCGGTAGTTTTAAGATTATTTCTTTGTTATTTTGAAATATCACTGACATATGTGTGTGTTATTTTTATTTAACTTACCCTGTACTTGGAGTGTACATTATCTAAGTTCTCCTGTTTTTCCTTATTTTTTAAATTTCTCAGTAATGATCTTTGTAAATATGGATTCACAGTAATTCCTCTGTTCTATCGGGAACTGTAAGATTAGTATTGGGACTTTTTGATTTATCCTTGATGTTTCAAATGTTGCTTCCTATTTTTTCCTCATTGTCTTTCTGTTCTGATACAGGTGTGGTCCTTTTTCTAGCTTCCAGCTTATTTTTCTCTCTTTGTTCTCCTATTTATGTCTTTTTATTACACTATTTTTAAAGTTTATCAGTTCAATTTTATAGATATCTTATTTTAATTTTTGATTATTTTTGATTCATAATATGTTCTTTTTAAAGATAGTTATGCTTAATTTTGTTTCATAAATATAATCAAACATTTAAAGTATATCTTGTTTTAAAATCTTTGTCAGAGCTATTAAATGACTTTCATATGGAGTGAATTTCCATTCTGATTATAGATTATGTTGACTGTCTTGGTGTTAGATTTCTTCATGTGTTTCTTTTAATAGTTTGCAGGCTTAGATTCGCAAAATTTTTTGTGTTTCTTCTCTTGTTTTTTTTTTTCTCTCTCATTTACAACTTCTGTGTTAATCTGTCACTGGTTATTTTGTGATTACATACATCTGAACTCAAGGGTCACATCTTGTGTTGAACTATTGATTAAACAGCAGATCAAGTTAGCAAGTGGGTGACTTAAGTCTGTTTTTGATAGTAAAGCTACATTCTTGGCTGTTGCATATATTACCATTCATTTGAAATTGTGTCAGTCTGATAGGTTAAAAACAATAGCTCAGTATTGTTTTATCTTATTCTGGTGAAGGTAAGCAATTTTCATATGTCTATTATTAGCTTGCTCCTATGTTGATTTCACGTTAAGCTTGTTTGTCTCAAACATTCCTCTCTAAGCTTTTGCCTTAAGCAACAGTTACCACTACCCCTTTTGCCTTAAGCAACCATGTGTTTTAGGCCAGCCATCACCATATTGTTGCAGAAGATTCCCAATTCCAAGGTCAACTAACACTTTCCCAATACCAATGCTAAAAATAATCCTGTTTTTAAATGAAGACTAATGCACAGAAATTAACAGTATCAAATGTTAAATACTGTGAACATCTACAGTAATTAAACAGTGTGATACTGGTACAGTATAGCCAGAAAGATAAATGGAAGGCAATAAAAAGTCCCATAGAGTCTATAGACACATAATTACATACATACACATATAAACATACACACACTCACACCACAGTGGAGCATTACAAATTAGTGAGGAAAGAAGAGTATTTCCATAAATTAAAATTAAAAATTATGATCCCTACCTCCGTTTCTGTAACAAAATATATTTCATATATATTTTTTAAATTCAATGTAAAAATCTTACAATAAATAGGAAAAATATATTTGTAAATATACATATAAACTTAGGGCGAGGAAGTCTTTTTTAGTAACACTCAAGAAACCCATAATAAAAGCTGTTAAAAGTTTTAAATAAATAAAAACAAAATATCACTGGTCATCAAAATTCACTGTTGTTTCTATTTAATATGGCATCTGGCAAACATTCTTATTTCAGTCTCTTCCAATTTTATGGAAAAATTAGTCATAAATTTTTAGAAATGGAAAACTATACATCAGAAAAATTAATTTTTTTTTTACAGTGAGAAACCCACAAATAGCTAGAAATAGTCTTAGAAATGGTAATATTCTACACTGAGCCTGTCAGGTAAAGGATTAGTTTAAGTAAATATGTACACAAATACATAAATTAATATATAAATGCAAATATATGTAAATATACAGTGTACATAAATATATAAACAAGAAGATTTCATATACCTCTAATTAGCATCACTGAAGAAATAACAAAATTTATATATAATTTATGTTTTACACAAATATATAAAACAAATATATAATACATGTGAGCTGTTCAAACCTTTATTCCTAAAACTATTAAATATCACATCACTAAAACTGTGAAAGTTTATTCAGTGACATAAAAGAAATCTTGACTAAATTCAGTGATTTTTTTCCATGCCTCTAATGGAAAGATACACAATTAAAAATCATTTCTCCTCAAATTATTGTATACATTTAATGTAACTGAAATCCATTCTTTTGTTGTTGTTACTCTTGTTGAGCAGTCAAAACAAATATTCTGGTTTATTTGAAAGAATATAAACAAGAATAGCTATGATAAATTCCTTACAAGGGATAATTCATTGAATATTTATGTGTTAGTTAATTTAAGCACTTAAATGTCTCTAAATATGACACAAATGGTACAAAACACAAAAGAGAGTAATTATAGATGTGGCCATGCAAATAATAAAAACTTCTGTATGTAAAAATTACCATGAACAAAATAAAATTGGTTTTCCACCATAAGGTGAGAATGTAATAGAATTGTTATGCTATTTTTAGATTTCATATTAACGGAACTGGTTTGAAGGTAACTGTTATGGGGAAATGGGCATTTTCCTGCATTGCTGGCCATAGGCAAATTGGTATCAGCTGTTGGAGAATTTGCTAATACTGATATGGTACTCAGCAATTTCATTGTCAGGAATTTATCCTAAACAATTTGAAAAAAAAAATAAATGCAAAGTTTGAGATAATTTTACCCTCTTATTATCATTTAAAAATTAAAGTGAAAAGAATATTTATAAAATAAGAAAGTTTTAATAATAATATAAAACCATTATTATCATGTGAACAATTTTTCATAGTATTGTTTAATGATACCACCAGTTTTCAGGATATGTAACGAATAATATGATCCCATTTTTGTTTTTTGAAAAAATATTTCATAATAGAAAATACAAAATTACTGTGAAATGTTTAAAGGTAGTCATTTTTGGAGAAGGGATTACAAGTGTTTTTCTTTGTTTAATAAATTGTAATTATTTTCTTAATTTTTATTTGAAATATAATATTGAAACTGGAAAGTTCATAAATCATAAGAATATATTTAGATAAATTTTCACAATTAGTAACCTCATACAAAACCAGTAAACAAAGTCAGGTAACAACATTATTAGCAGCACAGAAGCCAGGACTGTGCTGTCTTCCAGTCTAGTCTTTGCATTGTTCAAAGCAAAGGAGCATCCTCAATCCTGACTTCTAATACCAGAAATTAATACTGTGTGTTATTGACCTTGATACAAATTTAAAAAGAGAGTAATGAATTTATTTTTCTGTTCTTTTTCAATGTTGTATTTTTAGATTCCTACATGTTGTGGTTTCATTTGTTGTCCCTTCATTCTCAGTGCTCCCTAGTGTTCAATGCACAATATAATGAGAAATATTCATCCATTCTACAATTAATTAACATTTTGACTGAATTCCCTTTGAGGCTATTATGAATGACACTGCAATGAAGTATCCTGTAAATGAATTTTGTCAAATATGTACATATATATTCTATTTTAAATTTATATTTGTATACATGCACATAAATACAATCATTGCTGTGCATTTATATATATTCATATTCATACATAAACACATACTTATGCAATTCTAGGAATAAAGCTTCCAGGACAAAGGTATGTATGTATTCAACTCTATTAAACAAAATCAAGTCATTTTTTACTGTAATTATTAGCTTTCACTTTCAGTAGCAGAATAGAAGAGTTCTTGTTCCCTATACTCACTAACACTCATTTTCTTTTTTATGTTAGTGATTCTAGTGTCTTTTATTTTGTCTTGGGTTTTTTGTTTTGTTTCTATTTTTTGCTGTTCATATAGTTCTAATTTACATCTCATTTGTGTTTAAAATGTTTAATATATTTTTATAGTTTATTGGCCATTAGGGTATTCTAAGTGTTTAATTATCTTGCCCAGTTTTTATTGGTTTTTCTAGAAATTACTTGTATAGTATGTGTTTGAATCCTTTGCTTAATGCATTGCAAATATCTACTGTTCTAAGACATGCATATTTACTCTCTTTCTAGATTTTTTTGTGTTCAGATATTGAAGTCCATGTAGTAACCTTTTCTTTTAATTAATGCTTTTTGTGTCCTTTTATGAAATTCATGTTTCCCAGTTGTCATGAACTATATATGTATATATTTAAAGCCCAACTTAGATTTACAATCCATGTGGAATTAATTTTTGTGGAAAGTGTAAGGTGGTAAGTCAAGATTAATTATTATATTTTCATATGTATATATAATTAAATATTTATTAAAAAGATCATATCTAATACAAGAGTGCAGTATATCTTTCCATCTGTTTGTTTCATATTCAGTTTTTTTCATCAGTGTCTTACAGTTTTCATAATGCAGATACTTTGCCTCCTTAGGTAGGTTTATTCCTAGGAATTTTATGCTTTTTGTTATGATGGTAAATGGGACTGTTTCCTTAAATTTTCTTTCTGATATTTTGTTGTTAGTGTATACAAATACAACTGATTTCTGTGTATTAATTCTGTATCCTGCAACTTTACCGAATTCATTGATGGGCTCTAGTGGTTTTCTGTTGGCATCTATATATAGTATCACATCATCTGCAGACAGTGATAGTTTTACTCCTTCCTTTCCAATTTGGATTCCTTTTATTTATTTTTCTTCTCTGATTGCTGTGGCTAGGACTTCCCAAAACTATGTTGAATAAAATTGGCAAGTGTGGGCATCCAATCCTGTTCGTGATCTTAGAAGAAATGTTTCAGCTTTTCACCACTGAGTATGATGTTCGCTGTGGGTCTGTTACAAATGGCCTTTATTATATTGTGATATGCTACCTCAGTGCCTGCTTTCTAGACAGTTTTTATCATAAATGAATTCTGAATTTTATCAAAAGTTCTTTCTTCATCTAGTAAGATTATCATATGGTTTTGATGGTGTATCATATTGATTTGCTGCTATTGAAAATTCCTTGCATCCCTGGGATAGATTTCACTTCATCAGCATGTATGATCCTTTTAATGTATTGCTGGGTTGGATTTGTTATCATTTTGTTGAGGAAGGTACCTATTTCTTTTCTACCACCTTATATAGAATATAAAAACCTTACATTAATATAGTTCCACATCTTCCATCCCAGCTTTTTTTCTATTGACATTATATATTTTATTTGGACATACATTATAAGCCATCCACAACATTGATACTCTTTTTGTTAAATGATTGTCTTTTAAAGAGATTTATATAAGAAGGAATATATTGTATGTACTTACTCAGGAATTAACATTTCTGGTGCTATGCATTATTTTGTGTTGATTCATATTTCCATCTGATATAATTTTCCTTCTGCCTAGAGAAACTTCTCTAACATTTCTTATAATATGTGTCTTATGTAGTGAATTATTTCAGCTTTTATGACTGAAAACTATTACCTATGATTTTTAAACATATTTTTACTGGAATAGACTTTTAGGTATTTACATTATTCTTTCTATACTTGAGAAATATTGCTCCACTCTCATCTTACACCATTTCTGGCAAAAAAAAAAATCTGCTATTATCCTTATTTTTGCCCTCTTTGTAAAATGTGTTTTACTCTGGTTGTAGGACAGTCTCATCATCACTGGTTTTGAGCAATTAGATTAAATTTTATTTTTTTAATTTCTTGTGAGGGGTTTATATGTGCGTGGGTTATTGGATATGTAAGTTTATAATTCTTAACAAATTTTAAAATAATTATTTTTCCTTCAAATATTTTTCCTGCCCTTTTATTCTTTCAGGACTCTAATTATATGTATATTAGATAGCTTGATATTGTACCATAGCTTATTAGTATTCTTTTTACTTTTTAAAATTTTGTTTTCAATCTTTTCTTAGTATTGGATGAATTCTATTTCTATTAAGGTTCCACAATATTTACTTCTGCAGTGTTTAAGTTGCTGTTAATGTTATTCAGTGTATAATGTTGAATTTTGAAATTCACCCTTTAAAAAATAGAAATTAATAGGAGTATTGTCAAAGGAGGTCAAACAGCTTAATGAAGGATCAACAAATCATATCTTATTAAGGGCAGTTGAAGCAAATGGAGATCTTTATCTAAAAACTGGATGTTGTGGGGAGGATACTGGTGGTAGAGTGCATGCCTTGCATGCACAAGGTCCTAGGTTCAATCCTCAGTACCTCCATCAAAATAAACAGGTAAAGCTAATTACCCCCCCACACACACAAAGATGTTAATTAGAGGAGAATTTTTAGAGTATTTTGTGTATTTTTAGATATTAGAATAAGATCTGTAGAATAATGCTGCAAAAAGGAAACAGTGACTCATAGACTTAATACATAATAAACTATTTTGTAAGGTAATGTGTCCTATCATTGGAAATGTTAGTTTAGTCTGTTAAGAAGATATAAAGTAGAAATTTATATTAAATTTATCTTTATAGTTTTTAATCCAAAATTATCTATATATTTTTTACTAAAGAATGTATAAATAATTTCTTAACTTTTCAACTTTGAGATCATTGTAGATTCACCTGAAATTATAATAAATGAGAAAGATACTTACATTGCAAGTATCAACACTGTAAATCAACTGTACTTCAATAAAAAAATAGATTTGCAAAAATGTTAAAAAAAGAAAAAAGATATTATATACTCTTTAACCAGTCTTCTTCAAATGTATCATCTTGCAAAATTACAGCATAATATCACAATCAAGATACTGACATTGAACAATCCACATGTATGAGATTTCTTCAGTTTTTGCTTGTACCCATTTGTATGTGAGTACAACTATGCGTTTATGTCCATACAATTTTATTTCACGGGTATGTGTATCTACCTGCACAGTGAAGATAAAGAATAATTCTATCACCATAAAAATCCCTTCTGTCACCCACTACATCCTCCTACTTCTCACTTGCTTACCTTGAAAACCACTAAGTTGTCATTCATTTCTATAGTTTTATCTTTTCAAAAATGTTATATAAATGGAATCATAGTAATATAACATCTTAGCTGCCTTCTGGCAATTCCTAATTGGAGATTTCTGGAGCTCCTGTCCACAATATATGGGAGGCAGCAGGAACCCAGAGGACTGACCACTCTGCCTCCCTCAAGTCTTAAGGTACCTAGGTAGTTCACCTTCCTTGTTCCACCTTTGAGAGAGTTTCTGTGCTTGGTTGCTGTGTTTTTGTGCAGGATGTTTTAGCTATAAGGAGGAGGACCTGGGAGGAATGGGGCTATTCCATATAAGGCAGAATCCATGATCCCCATTTTTTAATTTCTAAAAATTACAAAGAGCCATTTAGTGTCTGTAAGGTAATGACATTCAGGTTATCTAATTTGCTTCCCCTGAATATGAAACATCAGTTGCCATTATTAGAGTACTTTGTGGAGCCTATAACTGTCTTTCAACCATAAATCATAAAATTTAAAGGCATAGAATATTAGTTTTATCAAGTCTCACCCCATCTTCATTTTCTAGGTGGTCATTTTTTTTACATTTCTTTATTAACCAAGGAAAAAAAATACGATTTTAATTAAATCAGAAACATACATTTTATTATTAATTATGGCTCTCTTCATAAGATTTCACAAGATTGTTTTTTCATATATTAAAAAAATAGAATTTAATAGAATTCTAATACTTAGACTTCATTATTTTATTACATATATAACACTTTTACATCATATATGTTATGTTTATATTTAATGGTACAATTTGAATTGTCCTCACACTGCTTTACCATAAGAGACAAAGTCATTTAGTTTTTTTTTTTATAATTTAGTAGCAACAAAGAATGGGATATGTTTTCCAAAGTTCAAATGAGGCAACATTTCAGGATCTGGAATAAACTGTTAGTTGGCAAGAATGAATAGTCAGACTATCATAGTCTAAATACTACGCCAGGGAAAGTTCCTGGCCCAAATTTAGTTTTACCATGCACCTTCAAAATTTGAGCAGTTTGGACCTCACCTCTAAGTGTCAATGTTCGATTGTGTCTGGAACTAGTTCTATAACAGTGGAAAAAAAAAGTCATGGTGCATGTGTCAATTGAAATAAAATCAGTTCCTGTGGTTTGTTTTCCTAAATTTTGTTTACTACCAGGAATGAGAAAGTCCTGAGGAAAATAGTCAACAGATGGCTTTATCTACAAGTTTGTTTGTTTTTCTGCCGACAATCAAAATGGTGTAGCTAGAGTATGCTAACAAGATCAAGAGGAAGTATTTCAAATGAAAATAAATGTCTATATGCCTTGAGAAGAGCGGGAGCTATTCTGTGCTGGAATGGCACTTCATTTTTGCCACCCTCCATCTTTAAAGACAGATCATGAAAAAGCAATCAGAGTTTGAGTAACATTGTTTACTGGAACTTTTGTTTAAACATTTATAAGATACATTAAATAATAAAAAATATAAGCAATATTAAATAATACATACATGATATATAATATTGTACATATGTAATACATATTCAATACATATACATGTTTATACATATTGTATGTGTTTATACACACACACATACAGTTGATCCTAGAACATGAGGGTTGATCTAACTATAATTTCTAGTCAGGCCCTCCATATCAAAGATTCTTCTGCATTGTGAATTCAAGCAATCACAGACTGTCTAGTATTGTAACATTTACTATTGAAAAAATTTGCATAAAAGTGGATACGCACAATTCAAAACCATGTTTTTGAAGGCTCGGCTGTAATATATAATTCTGTTTGAAAGAAATCTTGGTTTTCCTTGAGTAGTTTTTCTTCTTTTTTTCCATGAGATAAATTATATAAACTTTGTTCTACTTAGTTTTTAAATTAACTTCATGTACTTACCTGTCAAGAAAAAAAATAAGCAATTTTCCAATGAGTTTCAGTAGTAAGATATCAATAGTTTTACTGAAGATATAAAACTTTTCTAGCATTGTATTTGTTTGTTTTATGGTAAAAATTAATTACATAACTTATACCCTAAAACAAATTAACAAAAGTAGACTAGTAAAAGCCGTTGTAGATCATGTAGTATGTTGCCTAGATTCTGCTCCCACCTCCTTTAAGATGGAAGCACTTATTCTCCCAGTTGCTGGTATTGGCAGCTGAATGTTCTTAGATGAGATCGTTTGGAGAAACTGCCCTTGCACAGAAAAGTCATCTCACTAAGATCTCCCTTACCAGGGAGGGTTCATGTAAAATGGCCAGTTAATCAGGATATTAACATCTGCCCTATTCAGATTCAGTGCAAGCAACTTTATAAAGCCATCCCAAATCCAGAGCTCACTATGGGATCTACCAAGAGCCTTTTTGTTTTTCTTTTTTGACTATCCAATCTTACGTTCTTTATTCCACTATAGGTACTGAGCTGATCTTGAGAATAGAGCACTGCTTGAAAAACTTCTCCATTTCAGCCATTTCTCAGTGCTTCCCACAGCTCTGGAGAAGGTTGAATTCTAGATCCTGGCAATTCTGCCCAGCAGGGTCAAGGTCTAGATTGGGAGGAAATGGGGTCTTAAAGCATAGTATGAAAAGATGAGGCCTAAAATAATTTAGAATCCCTGTATTGTCTTCAGCTCTCCGAGTCTGAGAAATTGTCCACATCTTCCTTTTAAAAGCTGATGCTTCTCACCTTAATTGGAGACATTGTGATGACTGTCTTGTAAATATATATATATATATATGTGTGTATATGTGTGTGTATATATACGTGTGTGTGTGTGTGTGTGTATATATATATATATATATATATATATATATATATATTCCAAATTTAAAAATCTTCCTTTCCCCTCTTGATCACCAGAACAATAATTAAGGCTAAAGTCACAACATACTTGATCCAGAAATGTCTGGATCTATTAAAAGAGCTGCAAGACCTGGCAATATTCACCAGCTAGAATTGTGATAATATTCATGAAACTTAATCTTGAGGTTCTAGATCAAGGACACTGAAACATAATATGGATTATTTTAAGGTGAATGGTATTTCATCTATGTCATATTATGGATGAGGAAAAGGGAGAATGTACTGACATGGAAACACCTTGCTGGTAAGACATCTGGATGATGGTTCTAGTATGACTCTTGGAAGCTTGGAGAAAGAAGTGGGCCACAATAATTAAGATATAATTAAGGTATTAAGGTGACAGAGTTACTTTGACAGATGTTGCAAAAAGTGATCAAGACTTACAGAAATGTTCAAGGGGTTACATTCTGTAATACTGAAAAACTTATGAATATGTTCTCCAAGAGGATTTCAGTAACACTCCACTTAGCAAAGACTGAGGAATCTGTTGATGAGAGGGGCAGAAACATCACTAAGAAGCTGAATGTTAAGCATCTTGTGTAGACCAAGTTGGGCAAAAGGTGCAAAGGCTTGCATTTACCATGGCTGGTCAAGCTACACTCACTGTTAAATTGGGCCCTTCTCATCCTGGATGGGGCAACAATTCATCTTAACTGGAATCAATGCATAGTCTAAGCATATGTGTTCATATCCTGCCCACATATCTTCCATCAACATTACTATCTAAAGGCTTAGTGTATGTTTGATCCTAAGGAATATTATATCAGACAAAAGTTTTCTTAAACAGGAAAACATGTGGCAATTAGTAAATGACAATTGGATCTTGTGGTTTTATTACATATTATACTGCCCAGAAAACTATCAGCCTGATAGAATGAGAGAAACACGCTTTGAAGCTGTGTTGAGGAATCTGCCTGGAGATATTGTTACCAAGTCCAAACTGGTTCTGCTCACTACATGACAGGCCAATAAATCGGGAGATGAGGCGTTGGGGCAAGGAATAATGACTTTATTTGAAAAACCAGCAGACCGAGAAGATGGCAGACTAATGTCCTGGAGAAACATCTTACCCAAGTCAGAATTCAGGCTTCTTTTATACTTAAAGGGGGAGGGGATGTGGTTGGTTGTTGCAAACTTCATAGTGTCAGAATCCTTTGTAATTGCAAATGTCCATGTAGGTCAGTTCTGATGTTCCTGTAAATCTCGAAGACAATGTTATTCTCTGTTCTACAACTTTTTATCTTTCTATGAATGAGAAAGTGTTAATACCCTTAAAGTTCAGAGCCTTGAGAATGGGCTATCCTGTATATTTTAGGCTATATGCAACATTATTTTGCAAAAGGTACAGAACCTGCATGATTAAGCACAGGAGACAGAGCACACGGTTAGAGCTAAAGGAATAGATCTAATAAGGAGTCAGATTTGTTCTTCCCTATTACAATATTAGCCTGCAAGGATGACATGCTATCCTTAAAGATAGAGTACAGACCTCCGAATTAATTACCAGTATGTGTGTTGGGTTTGGGTGTAGAAATAGGAATGACCCTATTTACTATTCCTCTCAATGACTCACTTTGAGAAATCATGATTTCTATGCCTGCTTCTCTGATTCTGAGTGGGAAAACTCTTTAGGGGAATACATTAAGAATCCCATTAAACTTTAAGTTTCAATATTTCTCAGATATAATGGGTTTACTGTGCTAATAGAGCAGTGGGCAAAGAGGGGGTGCAGCATTTTGGCAGAGGAACTATGATTATCAAGTTGAGATAGAGCAGCTTTTAGACAGTGGCACAGTGAAGAACTTCTTTGACACCTAAATAATTCACTTGAGCATCTTTTTGTATTTCCTTGCTCAGTTTGTGTGGGAAAGGAAATAGCACGGTGACTAATGGTTCAAATGTTGAAATGAGAATCCGCGTAACCCCGAAAGAAAAGCCATGCAGGCCAGCAGAGGAGCTAGCTGAGGGTCTAGGGACTCTATTAATGAGTAGTAGAGGGAGGGAAATGGCATGCATCATTTGTGGCCTTAAGACCAGCTATAATGACATATACTTTATTCATAAACCTTGTAAATTCTCCTAATGAAGAGACCCACCAGAATCTTGGATTAGCTCTGTCTGGTACTTATGATACAAAACAATGTAGATCCAGTGGTATGGGGTGGATTGGACTGGATCACCCTACAGCTTTTGTCTTCACCTTTGCCTCAGAATTGAAGCATTCATTTCCTTAACTCCTGGGTGTGCTGGTAGCTGGCAGTTGTCAGCCAATCCCTCTTTGGGAACTGATTTACTTAATTGTCAGTCTAATCCCCAGAGGCAACTCATATGCAATGACTGTTAAATCAGCATAAAAAAAGATGTGGTCTCTTAGTACAATGTGGGATAATTCTGTAGGATCATTCTCTTCCAGAGTTTCACAGCTGACTATTACCCCAAAGGTAAAGACCCTGATCTTGTCATACCCGAAAGACAAGTTTACAGTTGGGAGATGGTGCGTTGTGTAGCAAGAGATTTTTTTTTTCAATTTATTTAAAAAGAAAGGAAAAGTACACCCCCAAGAATAGGAGGCAGGCTGATCCAAGGGAGAATCCCCTTTCTCTGATACCCTTGCTTAGAGGTGGTCTTTTGGTTGATTGATGGCTCTTGTCCCTGGAATGCTTAGTCATGTTTGGCCTCTTTGTATATATCCTTACCCTTGGTATACATAGAAAAACCCATGGGAGGGGGGCTAAAATGCAGTGTTAATTATAATACAATGAGCATTGGTTGTGTCCTATTAAGTCCTTTCTGCTACCTCACAGTCATGGCTGTCAGATTTTAACCAGGTTTTTTTTTTTTTTTTCTTTTTTTTTGCTGGCACTAGTTTAGAAGTCCCTTTATGCTGGAGGCAGGCATAACATGATCTTCTAGACCATCCTCCCTCTCCTCCACCTGTCTGCCCATTTATCTAACTACCTAGCATAACCACTGTTTTAACTGCATCACAGTTCAAATTCTCTCCCTCCCTAGTCTTGAGTCATTCATTCACTCCACATCACTTTTGATTGAAAGAGTACTCTCCATTAAACATTCTACCTGTGTCTCAGTCTTTTTCTGGGAAACTCCACCTGCAGGCAGTGTGTTGAATTGTGTTCCCCCAAAAGATATGTTCAAGTCCTAAGTTCTGGTAGCTGTGAATGTGACATTATTTGGATGGGGGTCTTTGCAGATATAATTAAGATTTAAGGATTAAGGTGAGTTCTAAATCCAGTGATTTTGTACTGATAAAGGGGGTGATAGAGACATAAGCAAGAAGAAGGACTTGTGACAATAGAGCAGTTACTGGAGTGATACAGACACAAGCCAAGGAACTCCTGGGGCCACCAGAAGCTTGAGGAGGCAAAAAAACCCAAAAAATAAAAAACAAAAACCAAAACTTACTAGAGCTTTCAGAGGGAGCCTGGCCCTGCCAACACCTTAGTTTAGATATTCTGGCCTCTAGCATATATGGAGAATAGCTTTCCATTGTGCCAAGCCATCCAGTTTTTGGTAATTTTCTTAGTGTAGTCTTAGATAACTAACAAAAACGTCAACAAAAGCCAAAGGCAAAAAATGGGTATAAATTTTACTGACATTTTGAGAATCAGGTGAGGTTAATTAAATAGGCTTCCTGAAGAAGTTAGATCTTACTCTCAGTAGAGCAAAGGGAGAAATAATGTCAGACTTAAGAGGTCAAGAAACGTAAGTTAGAATGTATAATAAAAATGCTGAACAAGAATTGTTACCAACAAATATTTACTTGAAATTAACTACATTGGACCCTGATCTTTAAGGCTTGAAAGAGAGAATGAGAATGTGATGGATACTTTTCTTTGCGCCACAGGATACAATTTAAGTGCGCCACAGGATACCTACACATCTGGTTAAACGTTATTTCTAGGTGTGACTATTGGGTGTTTCTGAGAGAGCATCTTTTAGCATCTGAATTGGTGAACTGTAAAAGGAGATGGCCCTTCTCGCCGTGAGTGGGCATCATCCAATCCTTTGAGGGCCTGAACAGAGCGAAAAAGGCCAAGGAAGCATTCACTCTCTACCTGACTATTTGAACTTGCACCAGAAATCTTATACTGTCCTTGATTCTGCTAGTTCTCAGGCTTCAGACCAGGACTGGAATCTGCATTATCAGCTCTCTGACTCTCAGATCTTTAAACCATACCACTGGCTTTTCAGGGTCTTCAGCTTGCAGAAGACAAATTATGGGACTTCTGAGCCTCCATAATCATGTGAGCCAATAACCTTATAATCCATCTGTACTTCTTAAGTCTTGTTGTATCTCCTATTGGTTCTGTTTCTCAGTAGAACTTTGCCTAATCCACTAAGATCGGGCATTAGAAAATATAATGTTGGGGCTCTTAAGATTATTTTTAAAATGCAGAAAACTGAGACTGCAGAGAAAAAAAGGATATTGAATATGCCTACAGTAGTATTCTGGGAGAATTTAAGAAGTAGAAACAAAAAAATCTGGTCCTTAAAAGTAGAGTTTTAAGTGTACTTTTGAAGGAAGTGAAAAAAATATAAGGAGAAATGAGAATCAGTTCAAAGCATTCTGATATGTTTTGATAGAGTTATTATGGGTATAAATAAAGGGTCTAAATTCCTTGAGATTCTTTACTAAATAGATTAATATAGTTAAATAACATTTTTCAGATATCCAGATAGCTGTTACTTTTGGTATATTGGATAAATCCATTTCTGTCATGTAGCTGATGGGATATTCCATATTAATCATATTTTAGAGCTCTCCTCCTCAGTAGAGTAGTCCAAGAAGCAGAGGCTTGTATAACATTGTCCTCATGAAGGGACAATACAATTTGAATTTATTTTGGATTTACTCAGTCCAATCCAAATAGACCATAAAGGCTATACATCTTGCTGTTCAGTCTCTCAGACATTCATGTACATCTTCATTTGTCCCCTTCAGTATGCTACTCTGGATAGAGCCCTATCTCCTGGACCCTTTTGCAATCATGTTCCACAATCTCAGTTTATGAAAGGATAACTTTCACCATCTATGAGATAAGCTATCCTCAACAAGTATCTCTCTCACAAGGCTTATGATCCAAAACAAAAGCATCTGTGAGTTAGTACCATATTTTGGGCATCTTAACTCTCAGTTTTAACTTTGTAACTTGAAATCTATCTACAATCCCCAATGCTAGAAACCCCAATTTTTAAATATGAAGGATTCTTAGAATGAATGACTAGAAGACAGTGTGTCTGGTTTTTTCTCACAGGAAAAGATACATGATCTTGACATACATAGAACTTATTTAGAGACTAGTGTAAGAAAAGTGAATGGATGTTTGTAAGTAACATATTTGTTGAAGTGGAGGAAGAGAATTTGGTTAATTTAATTTTCTTACAACAGGGCACACAGTGTGGGGAGGTGGACAGAAATGGAGATGAAGAATTTTTTTTTCTATGATAGTCCTTACTTTATTGGATAGTGAATATAATAAAATTGGAGAAAAGGATTTGGGAGCTTTAAAAATATATATATTTGACCACCTTCACTAGTTTTGCTCATCCCCATACCCTGCCTCTGGCAACTCTATCAATCTGTTCCCTATATCTATGACCTCATTTTTTTGTTTTGTTTTGTCTTTTTAATTATTTTTAGATTCCACAGGTAAGTGAGATTACATGGTGTTTGTCTTTCTTTCTCTGACTTATTTCACTTAGCATAGTGCCCTAAGGAGGTCATTCCATGTTGTCACAAATGGCAACATTTCCTTCATTTATGGTTGAATATATATCACATTTTCTTTATCCATCCATCCATCATTGAACACTTAGGTTGCTTCCATGTTTTTCTATTGTAAATAATAATGCTGAAGTAAATATGGAGATATGTATCTTTTTGAGTTAGTTTTTTCATTTTCTTCAGATAAACACCCAGAAGTAGAATTGTTAGATCATTTGGTAGTTCTATTTTTAATGTTTGAAGAACCCCCATACGGTTTTCCACATTGGCTGCACCAATTTACATTCCTAGCAACAGTGAACAAGGGTTCCCTTTTTCTACATCCTTGCCAACACTTGTTATTTCTTCTTGTTGATAAAAGCCAGTATAAAAGGTATGAATTGTTATCTCATTGTGGTTTTGATTTGCATTTCATTCCTAATGATTAGTGATGTTGAACACCTTTCACCTGTATATCTTCTTTGAAAAATGTCTATTTGGATCCATTTTTTAATGGGATTGGTTTCTTTGCTACTGAGTTGTATGAGTTCTTTGTATATTTATCATATTAGCTCCTTACAGATACATGATTTGTAAATATTTTTCCCATTAGGTTATCTTTTCATTTTATTGATGATTTTCTTTGCTGTGTGAAAACTTTTTAGCTTAATGTAGTCCTACTTGTTCATTTTTGCTTTTGTTACCTTTGCTTTTTGGTGTCAAATCCAAAAAAATCATCAGCAAAACCAGTCAAAGAGTTTAATGCCTGTGTTTTCTTCTAGTAGTTTTAAAGTTTCAGGTTTTATGTTCAAGTCTTTAATCTATTTTGAGTTTGTTTTTGTGTATGGCATAAGATTATCATTCAGTTTTATTCTTTCACATGTGGCTGTCCAGTTTTCCCAGCATCATTTATTGAAGAGAATATCCTTTCCCTATTGCATACTCTTGGCTCTTTTCTTGTGACTTGATTGGCCATATATGTGTAGGTTGGTTTCTGGGCTTTCAGTGCAGTTTCATTGATCTGTGTGCCTGTTTTTTATGCCAATACCATACTGTTTTGATTACTGTAGCTGTATAATATAGTTTGAAATCAGATAGCTGGTGCCTCCACCTAGGTTCTTCTTTCTCAAGACTTTTTTTTTTTTTTTTGGCTATTCAGGGTCTTTTGTTTTTCCATTGAAATTTTAAAATTACTTGTTCTAGTTCTGTGAAAAATGCCCTTGGTATTTTAATAGAGATTGTATTGAATCTGTAGATTTCTTTGGGTAGTATGGATATTTGAACAATATTCTTTCAATCCGTGGTGAGCACAGAATCTCTTTCCATTTACTCCTCTTCAATTTCCTTTACTAATGTCTTACAGTTTTCAGTGTATAGGTTATATCTACTTTCACCTTCTTGGTTAAATTTATTCCTATGTATTTTAGTATTTTTGATGCAATTGTAAGTGGGACTGTTTTCTTATATTTTCTTTCTGATACTTTGTTATTAATGTAGAGAAATACAAAAGACTTTGGTATATTGATTTTTATGTTATGGAACTTTACTGAATTTGATTAGTTCCAACAATTTTTTGGTGGCGTTTATAGGGTTTTCTACATGTAATATCATGTCATCTGCCAATAATAGTTTTATTTCTTCCTTTCCAGTTGGATGACTTTTATTTCTTTTCTTGTCTAATTGCCCTGGCTAGGAGTTCCAATACTATGTTGAATAAAACTGGTGAGAGTGAGCATCCTTGTCTTGTTCCTGATCTTAGAAGAAAAGCTTTCAGCTTTTCACCATTGAGTATGATGTTTGCTGTGAGCTTATCATAGTTGGTATTTATTATGTTGAGGTATACTGCCTCTATACCAATTTCACTGAGAGTTTTTATCATGAGTGAATTTTTTTGTCAAATGCTTTTTATGCATCTATTGAGATGATTATATAATTTTTATCCTTCATTTATTAACGTGATTTCCCACATTAATTTTCAGATTTTGAACCATCCTTTCATCTCTAAAATAAATCCTTCTTGATCAAACTATATAACAGTTTTGATGTACCATTGCATTTCATTTGCTAGTATTCTGTTGAGGCTGTTTATGTCTATGTTCATCAGGGATACTGGCCAGTATTTTTTTTTTTTCTTGTGGCATCCTTCTCTGGTTTTGGTATCAAAGTAATTCTGCCCTTCTGACTTGAGTTGGAAGTATTTTCTTTTCTTTTTGGAAAAGTTTGAGAAGGATTTTTCTTAATACTTCTTTAAGTGTTTTGTAGAATTCACCAGTGAAGACTTCTGGTCCTGTACTTTTGTTTGTTGGGAGGTTTTTGTGAATAAACTTTAAGACAAGTAGCTATTCTTCTATATGTTATAATCAACTAGAGATTGTGAAATGATGCTAGGCAAGGATGGAAATAATTGAACCTAAAAAATGTGAACTTTTACTAAGTGTCATGGTTACAGTAATTTATTTTGCTAGTGCCACATAACATGAAAAAGGAAGCAAATATTGATCTGATTTATTATTATCATCATCATCATGATTATTATTAAAATTAGGAATCAGTAAGGTAGATTGTCAGGAGTGGAAGACACCGAGAATGCTAGCAAGAAATTAGTTGATACTGTCTTTCATGGATTCCTGTGTGTAAAAATATTGAAGTGAATTCAGATGATGAGGAGCATGTCAGGGGAAAAGTGTTGGGATTAGAAGAAATGAGAGAAATCAGTGACTTGGGAGTTTCTATTAGAAAGAAATTAATGTGGGGAAAAAAAAGGTAAAATAAAAATAGGCGAAGCACAATGCAAAGGAGTCATTGGTGATAATTTACATTACTGGCAGAAGTTTGTGATTTATAGACATAATTGGGGAATTGCCTATAGTGAATATTAGAATATGGTGGAAGAAAAATCATGTAACTTAGATTAAGTACAGATTATCGGTAACTAAATACAGAGATGGGATTTTATAGAGCATAAATCTAATAAAATATGCATACTGAGATAGGATTAGAAACAGATAAGCATTTATGAATTATGAGAAAAGGAATATGAAGCTTATAAACTGAATGGGAAGGGGCACCATGTCTTTAAATGTCTTCCTTCCTGGAAGAGTCTTGGTATGTGCCTGATTTTTAATAGCATTCCTCTTCCCTCTCAAAATTGGTTTGGTTTAGGTGATAAGTTTTCCAGTCACACTACACATGGGTAGTATCAGCTACTTTAATGAAAATTCTAATTAGACAAAAGGTAATGATTATTGTCATAAAATATTGACTGTTAATGCTCTTTTAACTATCTCATTTCTTACAAAAAGGAGACTGCTCTGCTTGATATGGGAAGAACTCAGAGTAAAATTCCCAGACTAAAACCTAGAGTCTCTAAAACCAGGTTAATATCTTTTTCACTATCCTATAATAACTGTAGAATTGAAAAATGATTGAGTGTTTTGGGTAATCAAATGTCTTTTGACATTTTTGAGAACTGTATAAAGTTACCAATCATTGTTTTAAATCATGAATATTTCCGTAGGAAGTCTTAACATTAACTATACACATAAAGTATAATACTTAAAACATAATTTTTGATAAATTCATAAATTAATCAAAACCCCTATATTGTTTCCCTTTGGTTGTGTGATAGATATAAAACTTTTATATGTAAAGGGAAGCACATTGATATATTTGTGGCAAGAATCCAGATATAAGGTGGCAGAGATTCAGAAGTTGTTTAACTTCCATCCTTCACCTGAAGGTACCTGGAGATTTCCTCCAGTAATCTCATTGTCTCTTCATCTTGGCCAACAATAAGTTTCATTCAATCTACAGTCACCTGGGAGAAGAAGTAAGCTGGGTTTGATACTGATTGACTATACAGAATCTCTATATGGAGCAACTGGACAGAAGTTTGTATGATGTATGTTCATGGTCTGTTTAAAAGAGGACTGAATTAACAAATGGAGACGTAGTAATGCATGTTCAAGGGCTGTCTTAAAGCAGAAGTTACAGAGGTTAACCTGGCATAAAATAGACCCTCTAAAGAATGGTACAAAAAATGGAGAATGATCAATTGAAAAGGTGTATATGAATGTATATGCTTTTCTACTGCTATTTTACTATAGGAATTGAGAAATAGTTTAGGAATTGTAAAAGATCTGTATATTATTATTTCCTTTCCTTGATTGAAACCTTAGCCAGCAGTAAATTTTTCTTTTTTCCATGGGTTTTATGAGACTCTGAAACAAAAGCACTTTACATAATATGTATATATATGACTGTTTGTGTGTGTATGTATGTACCCAAACTTATGTAGATTATATATATACATTTATTTAATTATACATATATTTTATATATTTATACATTTATTCATTTAAACTATTCTTAGTATATACTGATGAACAAATATTGCTTAACAAAAATGTAGTAAGATAATTCATGGGAGAGCAAGTTCTAAAATATTTAAAACTATAGTTAAAGTATATTTTTATAATGTGCTGTTAATAAATGCATATAGCCTTTAGGATGACTCTTAGATATCCTGTAAGCATTTGGATAAAGAAAAGGAAAGTGAAGTTATTGGAACAAGATGAATTTGGAGATAATGAAAGATAGATAGGTAATTAGATAAATAGACATATCTTAAATAAGTAGACATAATGGACATTTCTTAAACAAGGCATATTTTTAAGGAAACATTTTTAAAGGTAGAACAGGAAAACAGTTCACATAAATATTGTTTTAAGAATCCACAGTTAATCTTTCTTCTTGTCCTCTGGTGTTAGGGACCTTATATAGACCACAGGTAGGTGTGGTGGTGAGTCTTTCTTGGCAAAAGTAGAGCAAATCAGGATGTAAATTCTCCAGAAATCCTCTAGGGGAACAAGTCAGGTTTCTTCTGCATGCATGTGGAATTACCTCTTAGAGAATAAAAGAAAATAGGAAGAAGAAGGACAAGATCTTACATATAATATTTGCTAAAACCTCATTACATAAACTTTGAGTTTTCAGTTTTCCCAGAAGAAGCTATTATTCATTTCAAGTTCAAATATATTGCTCAAAATTGTAAGATTTTTCTGGCACTTTTTATTAAAAATTCAGGTGTCTAGCTGTTGAAACCAGACACTGCAGCATATTAAAGTCTGCATATTCCTGGGATTCCAAATATGCCTAAAAGTATATATATATACTAAACACTTTCTTGGGATTTAACATATTTTAAACATCACTACAGGAAAGAATGGCTTTATTCCTGTTTCATAAATTTCATACAACTATTTGCATATTGACTCATCAATTTTCTCTGATGTACTAAAAATGTTTTCTAATTTGTCAAATATCTAGAGTTGGTAGGGTAGGTTCTTGACTAACCCAAGTTTTGTTTCTGTGTACAAGTAACCAGCATTATTAATTGAGTTTCACTGGATGAGGATTCATTTTGTTCACTTTTATGAAGTCTGCTTTAGCATACTTTGATTTACTAGAACATGTGGAGAAAGGTTGCTTAGAGGAAATCGAGGAATATAATTATTTAGAAGTACAGTTTTCATAATTTGTCAATAGTAAATCTCTGGAGCCTAACAAATAATAGCCCTTAATGGACCGCTGAAATGAATGCAAACTTATTTGGAGCAAATTATTTTGGAGAGTATGAGGCCTCAAATTGTAATTTAATGTGCATGGTGCATTCAGGATGCAAGGAACCATCATTTGCACAATCTTGAAAAAGATAAAAAGAAGTCTTACAGCACAGGAAATAGCACATTACAAAGCTGTGTATAGCCTAGTTATGTCAGGAAGTCAGTATAATGTGTGTGTTAGCAGACCACCTGAGTGGATGAGATGTATTATAATCACGATGTTTATCATACATAATTACTGAACACAAGCTGTATTATATGGCACTGACAAGCATGGATCTGTAGTTCTAGATTTATGTCCTTTTAGGTTCCTAAGCAGAGCTTGTTATGTATAAACCAGCAGAAGCAGATGGACTGCTCTCCAGAGTGCAATAGAATAACACAGGATTATAGAGAGGAAAAAGTTTGCTCTAGCAAAACCACAGAAATACAGGCAGCTAGAGAGAAAAATCCCACAACTGAGCAGAAAGAACTACTGGTCACACTTAAAATCTAATTGATATATATCAATTCTGACAAGCAGGACACTTAGAAAACAAAAAAAGAGAGATAGAAAGAGAGAAAATTTCTCTTCCTGTTTAAAGATTGGCACAAACCTGGCTGTAGTGAATAAAAATTGAAAGCACAAACTGAAAAGCCACTTTTTTTATACAGAAGAAATCTGTTTTTTATCTATTTTTATATATAGTGGTTAAAACTTTCTTACCTCAAACTCCCCTTTGGACACATTTGTTCACCTCTGTTCCATTTCTTCTTCCAAGACATGGAGATGATAACTGTTCTGCCCAGAATGTTGTCATAAGGTTTAAACGTGATGAGGTTTAAATAGTAACCTCTATGCAATTGCTGGCTATAGCTATTATCCTGATTTTACTGATGAAGAAAAATCTGAGTCACGGAGCTTTGCCCAACATAACCCAGCTAGTGGGTATCAAAGTGAAAGACCGTAGAACTACCTTAGTTATCCGTTGCTATATAACAAATCACCCTAACATTTACTGGCTTAAAACAAGAACAGTGTGTTGTTACCTCTGATTCTGTTAGTTGACCAGGTGGTCCTTTTGCTGGTTTAACTTGGGTTCACTTTGCAGACGCATTTCCCTGACGCTAGGCTCAGCTAGACACCTCAGGTGGAAGGGGTTTTCATTCCAGTATTTTTGTCCAGGTATTCCTCAGGATTTCAAGATGCAAGCTGCCACTCTACAAAGACATTAGCACACTTGTGCTTGACTCAGCTTTGCTGATGTCACATGGACCAAATCAAGTCTCTAGGCAAGCCCACAGTCAGTATGGGAGAGGACTTCCCAAGGTGTAGACACTGAAAGTTGTGATTTATTGGAGGCCATCAAGAAGATATTTATCCACATCTATGGACTTGAAAATCCTTTGATTTTTTATGTGCTATTGTATTTATCAACTTCAGATAAGAAAGTTGACAAAATATAGATTAATCATCTATAAGCATTGTTAGAATGAAGAACCTCCGGGTATTTGTGTGTGTGCATGTGCATGTACATGAATGCTTTCATTGGCGATATTGCTGGAAATTCTTGAAATTGACTGACTCAGTGATGTACAACTTAACTGAAAAAATCTGGATGATGTTCCAAAAGTTTGTGGCAAACCAAGTAATAAGAATAATAAAACTGTTAAAGTAGGAATTTATTCAGAAAACAGGTACGTGGATATTGAATCTTGCCTGTGCCCCTCACCTGCTGATTGATTACCTCTGATGGGTCTTTGGTAACATGAGTATGTAAGGCAATGAATGTTAGGTATCATTGTGAGTGCCTTACACATCTGGAAATATCGTTATGAAGTAACATAACTATTTTTAGTAAAATATGCCTGTGATAAATCATGTACATCTGTGTCCAGTGAATTCACTTTTGTGTAATACTTCACTTGCACCACATTGTTTCGATAAACTAAGTTTTTGTTCTTTTCTCTCTAAAATGCAGGTAATACCTATAATACCACTTTTTTTTTTTTTTAGTTTTTAGAATAAGAGTTGGTGTATATTAGGAATCTATCATAGTGCTTGGCACTTTTTTTTAATTGAAGTGCAGTCAGTTACAATGTGTCAATTTCTGGTGTACAGCACAACTTCCCAGTCATGCATATAAATACATATATTCATTTTCATATTCTTTTTCATTAAAAGTTATTACAAGATACTGAGGATAGTTACCTGTGCTACACAGAAGAAATTAGTTTTTTTTTAATCTATTTATACACATAGTGGCTAACATTTGGAAATCCCAAACTCTCAAATTTATCCCTTCCCATGGTAACCATAAGATTGTTTACTATGTCTGTGAGTCTGCTTCTGTTTTGTAGATGAGTTCATTAGTGTCTTCTTTTTTTTCTTTTTTTTTTTAGATTCTACCTATGAGTGATATCATATGGTATTTTTCTTTGTCTTTCTGGCTTACTTCACTTAGAATGGTAAACTCTAGGTCCATTCATGTTGCTGCAAATGGCATTGTATTATTCTTTTTATGGCTGAGTAGTATTCCATGGTATAAATATACCACAACTTCTTTATCCAGTCTTCTGTCAATGGACACTTAGGTTGTTTCCATGTCTTGGCTATTGTATATAGTGCTGCTGTGAACTTTGGGGTGCATGCATTTTTTTGAATTCGAATTTTCTCCAGGTATATGTCCAAGAGTGGGATTGCTGGGTCATATGGTGAGTCTATTTTTAGTTTTTTGAGGAAAATCCATACTGTTTTCCATAATGGCTGCACAAAACTACATTCCCACCAACAGTGTAGGCGGGTTCCCTTTTTTCCACACCCTCTCCAGCATTTATTGTTTGGGGACTTTTGAATGATGGCCATTCTGAGTGGCGTGAGGTGATACCTCATTGTAGTTTTGATCTGCATTTCTCTGATAATTAGTGATACTGAGCATTTTTTTATGTGCCTGTTGGCCATTCATATGTCTTCATTGGAGAATTGCTTGTTTGGGTCTTGTGCCAATTTTTGCAAATGATGTGACTGACTAAAGTTTTAATTTCAAGAATATAAAAACAGCTCATACAACTTAACAACACGGCCCAATCCAAAAATGTGCTTGGCACTTAATGGCATTAAATAAACCTAGAAATACTCCTCCTTTATTTTGCTGCTCCTCTACCTCTCCCCCCTTCCTTCCTTCCTTTCTTGCTTCCATCCTTTTCTTTCTCTTTCCTCCTTCCTTTCCTCAGTCCTTCTTAAATTACATTTCTGGTGTTTTTTGCTATGTACCATTTAAAATATTCCTTTAGTAAATATTTGCCTTAATGGCTTCTGGGTTATAACATGCTTATAAGTTTACAACCAGAAACTATTTTTTAATTTTCTATATTTTCTTCCAATTGTGTATAGATCTTAAAAATCTGTGTATTTTAAGTCCCCCATGCATTTTTAGGCATACAGTTGGGCATATGCTTGTTGTAAAGTCAGGGTATATATTTTTGTTATATAAATATATAGCCAATTATCATAAATCATTAATTTAATGTCATCTTTACCAATGCTACTTTAACATTTATACATGTTTTTCTATCTATACCTAATCTATTCCATTAATGCATTTTTCTATTCTTACACCAAAAGCACACATTTTTAATTACTGTAACTTTACTGCATTATGACATCTGGTCAGACATGTTTACTTTGCCTCACTGAAAGAGCTTTTTTTTTTTTTTAATGTTCTTGGATATTCTTGTGCCTTTTGTTTTACACAGGACGTTTAAAATCTTTTATTTTTCTGTTGATTTTCTTAGCTTCTAGAATTGTTCTCACCTTCTAGAATTCCAATTAGATAAATGTTGGATTTTCTCTCAGTTTTATGTAACCTTTGTATGGTTTTTCTCTGCTTTGTACTTTGTGCTTTACATTTGGACTATTTCCTTAATTATACCTTTGGTATCATATATTCAGCTTCTAGGGTTGTTTATAGTATTAAATGAGTTTACATTTGTGAAATGCCTTATGTGTAGTGAAAGCAATACAAATATTATGAATATAACTATATATATATAATACATATATCATATTATACAAATATCAATAATAATAATTAGAAATTAGATAAGCAGATTGGAATTCCCAAAACTGTATCCTATGAAAAGTCAGGAGGTGAAGTGGTCTTGTCTATTTCTCTACTGGAATTAGTTGTTTTTAAATTTTTTTTCTTATGTACAAATTCTTTCTTTAAATCCAATAAAATGGTTTCAGTTATTTTGACTAGGGTCTGTTTTAGTGTTTGTCTTCATTAACTAATCTCCCTAGCAGAGCTCACCTTAGAAAAGTATTATACCTTACAAATTCTTGGGGCTTTGTTATCTTGAAGGCAAACATTTAAGCACTTGCACCAAATATTCACAAGTCAAATCTGCCTAGCTATTCCACATGCAGTCATTTATCTGAATATCATAATAACTCTTAAAGGACTTTGAAGAGGTAATATACTTCATGTGATATCAAAGCTATTAAGATATAATAATACTAAATAATATTATTGTATTTCATATAAACCTTCACCCACATTAAATCTCCCTGTTTTGTTACTATTATTACATGTTGAAAAGGTTTTAAATAACATTTACATACATCAAAATACAGAATTTTTGTTTTTCTACAATCCAGTGGTTTTTAGTATATTCACTGTTGTGCAGCCATTACCAATGATCTGATTTTAGAATATCTTCATACCCCCAAACATCCCATTAATCAATTGAAGTCACACTTCATTTCCCTCCAAACTCTCCCTTCCCCAGTCATGGGCAACCACCAATATACTTTCTGTCTCTATTGTTAAAAGATAAACTGAGGTACATTAAAATTTTCAAGAATTTATTTTATCATACATCAGTTAGAATTGGACATCACCAAAAGTTGTTAGGATCACTCTACCAACAGGAGCTAACAGAAAGGTTTTTAGAGAGAAGATGCGGAAGCAAAGCAAGGAGATGATTTTATTGCTATAGCTCAACAGTTTAGGAAGCCACGTTGGCTGTTTATGATTGGTTGCTCTTAAACTTCATTTTCTTGGGTTCCAGTGCATGGACTCTGGCTTAGGTTTTGGTTTGCTTACGTAGGCTGTCAAGGCATTAGAGTCACCCTCTGTCTAATGGCCTCCTTGCTTAATTGCTTTAACACTATGGATTTGCCTACTTTGGACATATATAAATAGAATCATTAATTTGTGGTGTTTTGTGAGTGGCTTTTTTCACTTAGCATAATGTTTCTGGCTAATCCGTATTGTCTTATGTATCAAAATTTCATTCCTTTTATTGCTGAATAATATTCCATTGCAAAAAAATGCCCATTTTATTTATCCGTTCATCAGTTGATGGACATTTTGATTGCCAGAACTTTTAAAGTTATGGATTGATTATGGCATGTGCATGTTTCCATTTCTGTTGAATGTATACCTAGGAGTGAAATTGCTTGGACTTATAATAACTCTATGTTTAACATTTTGACTAAAAGTCAGACTGTTTTCCAAAGTAGCTGTACCATTTTACATTCCCACCAGTGGTGTATTAAGTTTCCAGTTTCTCCACATCCTCACCAACATTTGTGCTTATCTATCCTTTTGTTTATAGCCATCCCATTTTACTGATGACTAAGGCCATTGATCATCTTTTCATGTGCTTACTGACCATTTGCATATCTTCTTTAAAAAATGACTATTTAAATTCTTTGCCCATAAAAATGAGGTTTTGTCTTTTTATTTTTTGAGTAGTAAGACTTCTTAATATTTTCAAGAGACTAGGCTCTCATATTTTCTCTAATTATCTGAGTTGTTTATGTGCAGTTTTCTGTGTTCAGTTGTTTATGTTCAGTGGGTTGTTTATGTTAAGTTTTGAAATAGAGGATTATGAGTTCTCCCACTTTGCTTTTCCTTTTCAAGGTAGTTTTTGCTATTCTGAGTCCCTAATATTTCCATCAAAACTTTAGGAACAGTTTATCAAATTCTGTTAAAAAAAAACTGGTATTTTTATAAAAGTGCATTGAATTTGTAGACCAATTAGAAAAGTATTGTCATGTTAACGATATTAGTCATATGATTTATGCACATTAGGATATCTTTCCATTTATCTAGATTTTCTGAAATACTTTTCAACAATGTCTTGTGGATTTGTGTATTGGTCTTACACTTCATTGAATTTATTACCAGACATTTTGTTCTTTCTGATGCTATTATAAATAGGTTTGTTTTCTTAATTTTATTTTTTAAATTGTTCATTGCTGTGGTATAAAACTACAGCTGAATTTTTTATATTAATCTTGTGTACTATAACCTTGCTGAAATTGTTCATTACTCCTAATGGTTTCATTGTGATCAGATTTTGTATGTTGTAAGGTCACATCATTTACAAATAGAGTTTCACTTTTGTACAAGTCTTTATTTTTCTGTCCTAATTTCTATGGCTAAAACCTCCAGTACAATGTTGAATAGAAGTGGACATCCACGTCTGGTTCTTGGTGTAGGGAAAAAGCATTCAATCTTTATCCATTTTATATCTCTAATGTTAGGGGAGGTATTTAATTAGATGTATTAACAGGCTGAGGAAGTTTCCATCTATTCTCAATTTGTTGAGTTTTTTTTTTAAATCACACAAGAGTGTTGGAATTTGTCTTTTGCGTCTTTTGATATGATCATAAAATTTTGTCTTTTATTCTACTAACATGTTGCATTACATTAATTGACTTTCAAATGTTAAATCAGGCTTGCATTCCTGGAGTAGATTCTACTTTGTCATTGACTGTAATCTTTTTTTTTTTTTAAGGCCTGTATTGGGTTTGCTAGAATTTTGTTGAAGAATGAAGAATTTGGCCTATAGTCAAAAGGATATCAGTCTGTAGTTTTCTTCTTGTGAATGTCTGTCTTGTTTTGGTCACAGGGTAATACCATCCTTATAGAGTGAGTTGTGAAATATTCCCTACTATTTTATGTAAAGAGTGAGTTTCTAAAGAATCGGTATTAATTCTTCTTAAACATTTGTTAGAATTCACCATTGAAGGCATTGGCCTGGGCTTTTCTTTGTGGGATTTTTTTTAAAATCACAAATTGAATGTCTTGTTACAGGTCTAATCAGATCATCTATTTCTTGAGTCAATTTTGCTAGTTTGTGTCTTTCTAGGAATTTGTTCATTTCATCTAAGTTATCTAATTTTTTTTAGCACATAGATGTTAATGTATAATACTTATAATATTTTCATTTCTGTAAAGTTGGTTTTCTTTCTTTTATTCCTGTTAGTAGTAATTTCTCTATTTTTTCTGTGATCTAGTGATAGGTTTGTCAATTTTTCAAATATTTTCTGAAAACTAACATTTTGTTACTTTTCTCCAATGGTTTTCTATTCCCCATTTTCTTTCTTTATAATCTAATTTTTATTATTTCCATTATCCTTGTTTTGTATTATTTTGATCTCTTTTTATACTCACTAAGTTGGTAAGTTATATTATTAGAGATCTTTCCTCTTAATAATATAGGGGTGTATAATTACACGTTTTTCCCTAAAGACTGCTTTAGAAGCATCCCATTAGTTTCAGTATCTTTTGTTTTTACTTATCTTAGTGGATTTTCTAATTTCCTTTTCATCCCTTCCTTGTTCTATTGTTTATATAGGAATGAATTCTTTAATTTCTAGATACTGAGTTTTCCTAATTTCAGTTACTGGTTTCTAAGTCTAATTCCATTGCAGTCAGAGAATATACTTTGTACTATTTTAATATTTTAAATTATATTGCGTTCTGTTTTATGGCCTAACATAACATTATCCTAAAGAATGTTACACATTTGAGAAGAATAGGAATTATGCTGGGTTTTTTTTGGAGTGCCATATGTTTGTTAGAATTAGTAGATTTATGATGCTACTGAAGTTTTCTACTTTTTATTGATATTCTGCCTAGTTTTTCTATTCATTTTTTTAAGCGGATAATATACAACTAGTGTCATTGAATTGTCTTTTTCTACCTTCCATTCTGTCATTTGCCTCATTTTGGGACTATGACAGATTAACTGTTTTATTATTATAACATGTCTCTTTAAATAATTTTTGTCTTAAATTCTATTTTTTCTTAATATAGCCATTCCAGCTTTTTTTTTTTTCTGTTTGTATGGTAAATCTTCCACTGCTTTACTTAGATCTAAAGTATGTATACCATAGACAGTATAGGGTTGGGTTCTATATTGTTTTGGTATTAAAAAACCTATGATGACAATATTTATATTTTAATTAGAATGTTTAGCCTATTTGCATTTTACTTGGTTATTGATAAGATAGGATTTACATGTGTCATCTTGGCAAATTTGGGGGTTTTTATGTGTTAAAAAGATACTTCCTAGTGTACTATATTGACTTTTTCCTTTTTTTAACATTTTTTATTGATTTATAATCATTTTACAATGTTGTGTCAAATTCTAGTGTAGAGCACAATTTTTCAGTCATACATGAACATATATATATTCATTGTCACATTTTTTTCTCTGTGAGCTACCATAAGATCTTGTGTATATTTCCCTGTGCTATACAGTATAATCTTGTTTATCTATTCTACAGTTTTGAAATCCTGTCTATCCCTTCCTACCCTCCTCCCCCTTGGCAACCACAAGTTTGTATTCTATGTCTTTGAGTCTGTTTCTGTTTTGTATTTATGCTTTGTTTGTTTGTTTTTGTTTTTGTTTCTGTTAGAGTCCACATATGAGTGATCTCATATGGTATTTTTCTTTCTCTTTCTGGCTTACTTCACTTAGAATGACATTCTCCAGGAGCATTCTTGTTGCTCCAAATGGCGTTATGTTGCCGGTTTTTATGGCTGAGTAGTATTCCATTGTATAAATATACCAGTTCTTCTTTATCCAGTCATCCGTTGATGGACACTTAGGCTGTCTCCATGTCTTGGCTATTGTTAAACAGTGCTGCTATGAACATTGGGGTGCAGGTGTCATCCTGAAGTAGGGTTCCTTCTGGATATATGCCCAGTAGAGGGATTCCTGGGTCATACAGTAAGTCTATTCTTAGTCTTTTGGGGAATCGCCATACTGTTTCCCACAGTGGTGGCACCAAACTGCATTCCCATCAGCAATGTAGGAGGGTTTCCCTTTCTCCACAGCCTCTCCAGCATTTGTCATTTGTGGATTTTTGAATGACGGCCATTCTGACTGGTGTGAGGTGATACCTCATTGTAGTTTTGATTTGCATTTCTCTGATAATTAGTGATATTGAGCATTCTTTCATGTGCCTATTGATCATTTGTATGTCTTCCTTGGAGAATTACTTGTTTAGGTCTTCTGCCCATTTTTGGATTGGGTTGTTTGGTTGTTCCTTATTAAGTCGTATGAGCTGCTTATATATTCTGGAGATCAAGCCTTTGTCGGTTTCATTTGCAAAAATTTTCTCCCATTCCATAGGTTGTCTTCTTGTTTTCCTTCTGGTTTCCTTTGCTGTGCAGAAGCTTGTAAGTTTCATTAGGTCCCATTTGTTTATTCTTGCTTTTATTTCTATTGCTTGAGTAGACTGTTCTAGGAGAACATTTTTGAGATGTATGTCACATGTTTTGCCTATATTTTCTTCTAGGAGGTTTACTGTATCTTGTTTTATGTTTAAGTCTTTGATCCATTTTGAGTTGATTTTTGTGTATGGTGTAAGGGAGTGTTCTAGCTTCACTGCTTTACATGCTGCTGTCCAGTTTTCCCAACACCATTTGTCTTTACTCCATTGTATATTCTTGCCTCCTTTGTCAAAGATTAGTTGGCCAAAAGTTTCTGGGTTCATTTCTGGGCTCTCTATTCTGTTCCATTGGTCTATATGTCTGTTTTGGTACCAATACCATGCTGTCTTGATGACTGTAGCTCTATAGTATTGTCTGAAGTCTGGGAGAGTTATTCCTCCAGCCTCTTTCTTTCTCTTCAGTAATGCTTTGGCAATTCTAGATCTTTGATGGTTCCATATTAATTTTATTATGATTTGTTCTAGTTCTGTGAAATATGTCCTGGGTAATTGGATAGGGATTGCATTAAATCTGTAGATTGCCTTGGGCAGTGTGTCCATTTTAACAATATTGATTCTTCCAATCCAAGAGCATGAGATATCTTTCCATTTTTTAAAGTCTTGTTTAATTTCCTTCATCAGTGGTTTATAGTTTTCTGTGTATAATCCTTTCACCTCCTTGGTTAGATTTATTCCTAGGTATTTTATTACTTTGGGTGCTATTTAAAGGGGATTGTTTCTTTACTTTCTTTTTCTGTTGCTTCATCGTTAGTGTAAAGAAATGCAACTGATTTTTGAACGTTAATCTTGTAACCTGCTACCTTGCTGAATTCTTCGATCAGCTCTAGTAGTTTTTGTGTGGACCTTTTAGGGTTTTCTATATATAGAGTAACATGTCGTCGGCATATAGTGACTCTTTTACCCCTTCTTTTCCAATTTGGATCCCTTTTATTTCTCTCTCTTGCCCGATTGCTGTGGCTTGGACTTCCAGGACTATGTTGAATAGGAGTGGTGATAGTGGGCAGCATTGTCTTGTCCCAGATTTGACTTTTTCCTTTTATTATGCATTTTGAGTTATTTGCTTAGGCTGATCTGGGGATTACAATTGGTATTGCACCCTAAAACAATAAAGTTCACACTTAAACTGATTTAATTTTAATGGTACAAAGAAATTTGTTGCAGAATAGCTTTATTACCTCCCCCTTTCTTTGTGCTATTGTTGCCACTTCATCTTTATATAGTATAACCCCAAAAAGACAATAAATTGTTGCTTTATGCAGTTGTTTCAATTCACATAGGAAAAGAAAAAACATTTAAAAAATACTAAATAAAGCCAAACAAGCTTAAATAACAATAGGTCTTTAATCTGTCAGAGAAACAAGGTCATAGGGAAGACTGCTGCTCCCATAATTGAAGAAATAATCAGATACAAAAAGCATGTTTACTGGAACAGAAACCCACCAGAAGAAATGTCCATGGGAACCAGTGTCAGGTTAAGAAAACCTGAAATGTGATGAATTGCTGGAGACTCAGTGTATAGTCCTGAGAGATAAAAACTCTAAAATGACCCAGTCTTAGGGCAGCCTTCAGATTTGCTAGTTTTACCTCCAGAAACTTCATCAGGTCCCCTCAGTGAATTCCCTTGTGATTTTGGTAGTGGGAGGGGAAAGGAACCACCTTGAAATACGCCAGAGCATTCTGTTCCTAACAAGCCCTGCCCTCGGGAGAAACTATTTTACCATAGCTTAACCTGCTGTGGTTATATCATAACCCAACTTGAGGGAAGGGAAATAGCCAACTCCAGCTATCTCTTGTTTTTTGTATGGGAGAAGCAAAATACACAGCTCTATATCTTTCCAGGAATCCTGAACCATCTGGGGTGGGTGAAAATCGAGAAGCATTAATAAAGTTCACAGGCAAGGGGTATAGGCTCCCCAAAAGGCTGAGCCCTAATCACAAGACTATCAAACACTTTCTTTTCCCTACACCTTACAACTGTTTATTGCAGTTTCTTTTACCCAGTATATTGTGTTGACCTTTCAAGAAAGAAAAAAAAAAATTGCAAGTCATACTTACTGCCAAAAACACAATTTGATGGGACTCAATAAGCATCAGAACCAGAATCAAAAATGTCAGGAATATGGAAATTATGACCAGGAATTTTTTAAACTGCTATTGATATGCTAAAGGCTTTGGCAAAAGTTTATACAACATGTAAAAAAAGATGGATACATTAGGCAGAAAGATAAAAATTTAAAGAAAGACTCAAAAGGAAATGTTAGAGATAAATATACTGTAACAAATGAAAATGGCTTTATGAACTCATAAGTAGACTGGACATGAATGAGGAAAGAATCTCTGAACTTGAGGATAAGACAACAGAAACTTCCAAAACTTAAAAGCAAATCCAAAAAAAAAAAAAGACTGTAAAAAACACTGACTAGAATATCCAAGGACAGTAGGTTAACTACAAATGGTATAAAGTATGCATAACAGGAACACCAGAAGGAAAAGAGGGAAAGGCACATATTTGCAATATTTGAAGTGACCACAACTGAGAGTTTCCCACAAATTAATGTCAGACCCCAAACCACAGATCCACCAAACTCAGAGAACACTAAGGAAGATAAATGCAAAAAAAGAAAAATAAAAGCCACAAAAATAAAACTCTTCCCAAAGGCATAAACTTCAGAAATCAAAGATAAAGAAAAAATTGTGAAAGGATCCAGAGGGGAAAACATGTTACCAACAGGGGGGGAAGAGAAGAATAGGAATAATATGACTTTGCAGAAACATTGCTACCAAGACGACAGTGGAGTGAAATATTTAGTGTTAACAGAACAAAACCATCAACCTAAAATTCTGAATTATATAAAATTACCCTTCCAAAGTGAAGGAGAAATAAAGACTTTGTCAGACAAAAATTGAGAATTTGTTCTTAGTTCCTATTTTGCAAGAGATGTCAAAGGAAGTTTATCAGAAAAAGGTGATGATATAGGTCAAAAACTCAGATTTAAATAAAGGAAAAACATCAGGAAAATAATAAGTGAAGATAAAATTAAACTTTTATTTTTCTTAATCCTAACTGATCTAATAGATAACTGTTTTTCAAAATGATAGCAACAATTTATTCAATTTTGTATGCTTATCTATATATAATATGCATCATAAATGTTTATGTATAAATGCAGAAACACATAATATGTAAATGTTTGTGTATAAGTGAAATGTATGACAGCAGCGGCCCTAGGTACTATCCGTGAAGGGTTATAGTGTTATTTGAAAGTAGACTTAGATTAGCTGTAAATGTATATTGCAAACTCCAAAGAAACTAAAAAGTCAAAAAGTATAATTGATACACTAAAAAAGAAGAGAAAGTGAAATTATATAAAAGGATAAATTAAGACCAGAAATAACAGAAGAGATGACTGAAGATAGTAGCTTAGAAAGATCCTGAGCTCACCTCCTTCCACAGGTACAACAAATCTTTAACTACCTATGGAATAATTCCCTCTGCAAGGAACATGAGACTGGGCAAAAGTCTCTGTAACATAGGGCAAAAGGACAGCATCAAGAGGGGTAGCAGGAATAAAAACACAGTCTCGCAAGGAACAAGCCACATCCCAGTTACAGTGATCCACAGTTGGGAAGGCTCACAAAGGTATGCTTATTTTTCGTTGATCTTCATATCAGGCATCCCAAACCTTAGATCCTGCACAGAAAAGATAAGCCCTTAAACATCTGCTTTGAAAAGCAATGGGAATATATCTAGAAACCTATAGAACTACAGGGAATGGAAAACCTACTCTTAAAGGGCTCATGTGCAAGCTCACTTTCATCCCTAAAATTGCAAAAACATCAGTTTGAAAAGTGTATGGGTCATAGGTGAAGGAGACCCATGTACCAATCTTGAAGTATTTACCAGAGAGGCAGGAACAAGTTGGGATGCTCCCTGGGAACTGAGACACTGATGAGAGCCATTTTTTTCAATCTCAGTCTGCATTGCTAAAGCCAGTACTGGCAGGAGCCATTTTGGAGATCTCCATCTAACTTGTTAATATCAATGGGACTGCCTCACCAAGAGGTCCATACAATGCCTGTACTTCTGCTGGACCTCACAGCCATTGGGGTGATGACCCCACCAACCATGCCTTATAGCTTCTGGTGGCTGGGCCTCCCAGCCATTCCAGGGGCTAGCCCTAAACACCAGAACCAAGCAGCAGAGGCAGCCAGGTCCTGCAGCCATTTGGTCAGCCCTGCCCACCAGGATGCCACAGTAGCACTCATGGCCACATTACAAGAATGTGTATGAAGCCCACAGAGAGGATACCCATGGAGTGCCTGACTCTGGTGACCAGGTATAATGTACTTCTGAGCCCCACAGAACATCTCCTACATCAGGTCAGTCCTTTAAGACTTGGTAAGGTAGCTGATTTACATAAAACATAAACAAACACAGAAAATTAGTCAAGATGAGAACACAAAGGAACATGTTTCAGTTGGTTGAAGAAAAAAAAAAAGACTAAACCTCAGAAAAAGAGCTAAATGAAACAGACATAAGCAGACTAATTGAAAAAGAGTTCAAAATAATGATCATAAAGATGGACAGACACGGTGAACTTAAAGAGATAGAAAATGTAAGAAAATATAAAACAGAAGTTATAAACGAACTTAAAAATACACTAGAGTGGTTCAAAAGCATTTTGGATGACGTGGAAGAACAAATCAGCAAGCTAGAAGAAAAAGCATGGAACTCAGCCAGAGAGAAGAGAAAGATGAAGAAAGTATTAACAAAAGTGAAGATAATTTAAGTGACCTTTGAGACAACATCAAGTGGAAAATATTTGTGCAACATGAGTCTCAGAAGAAGAAGAGAAAGGAAAAGGGTCAGAAAAATAATTTGAAGAAATAGCAGCTAAAAACTTCCATAATCTGTGAAAGGAAACAGATATCCAGGTCCAGGAAGCCCAGAAAATTCTGAAAGATAAACCCAAAGGGCAAACTTTAAGAACAGAGAATCCTAAAAACAGCAAGAGAAAAACAACTTGGTCCATATAAGGGAAACCCAATAAGGTTAGTGTATTTTTCAGCAGAAACTCTACAGGCCAGAAGGGAGTAGCAAGACATATTCCAAGTGCTGAAAGGAAAAAAATTCAACCAAGAATTCTCTACTCAGCAAGGTTATCATTCATAATTTAAGAGTTTTCCAGGTAAGCAAAAGAGAAGAGAGATTACTACTACTAAACTGGCCCTAAAAGAAATGTTAAAGGGACTTAACTGAAAATAAATGGCACTAATTAATAATAAGAAAATATATAAAAATAAAATTCTCACTGGAAAAAAGTAAGTACATAGTAAAGGTAGTGGATCAACCTCTTATAAGGCAAGAATGAAGATCAGAAGTCAAAAGAAGTAAAATTAACTAAAATTACAATAGCTGGTTAAGGGATATATAAAATAAAAATTTATAAAATGTGTCATCCAAAGTATCAAATATGGGGGCAGGAATAAAAAGATAAAGCTTTGGAATGTGTTCAAATTTAAGTTACTATCTACTTAATACAGACTGCTATTTACCTAGGATATTATATGTGAACCTCACAAAAACTGCAAGAACAAAACATAGTACACAAAATGAGAAAATCTGAACACTAAAGAAAACCGTCAAAATGCAAGGGAAGAAAGAAAAACAGAATTAGCCAAAAAATAACAGAAAACAATCAACAAAATGGCAATAATTACATATTTATCAATAATTACTTTAAATGTATTTAGACTAAATTCACCAGCCAAAAGACAGAGTGGCTAGATTTAAAAACAAAACAAAACAAAACAAACAAACCAAAAACCCACCAAGACTCACAAGAGACTCACTTCAGAAATAAAGGCACACAGAGACTGAAGGTAAAGGGATAGAAAAAGATGTTTCATGAAAATGTAAATAAAAATAAAGCTGGATTAATTATACTCATATCAGGCAAAATGGGCTTTAAAATAAAAATTAATGCAAGACAAAGAAGAGCATTATATAATGATAAAGGGGTCAATTCAGCAAGACTATTAAACATTTATAAATGTATATGCACCCAACATAGTGGTACCAAGATATATAAAGCATACAGAATTAAAAGGAGAAATTGAAGGCATATAATGATACTAGGGAAATTTAACACCCCACTTATGTCAATGGATAGATCCTCGGACACAAAATCAGTAAGAAAACATCTAACTTTATAACACATTAGACAAGATGAACTAAATAGACATATATAGAACTAAATATATATATAAAGAAAGAGATCATTCTATTCAAAAGCAACAGAATACACATTATTCTGAAGGGCACATAGAACACACCCCAGGAGAGATTACATGTTAGGTCACAAGTCTCAATAAATTCAAGAAGATTGAAATCATATCAGGCATCCTCTTCAAGCACAATGGTACAAAACTAAGATTCAGTTACAAGAAAAAAAAATGGGCAAAACCGCAAAAACATGGAGATTAAAAAACATGCTATCGAATAACCAATGGTTCATCAAAAAATCAAAGAAGAGAGAAAAAAATACCCAGAGATAAATGACACCAGGTATACAACATAATCAAAATCAGTGGGAGGCAGCAAAAGTGATTCTGAAAGGAAAGTTCATAGCAATGCAGGCTACCTCTAGGAACAGAAAAAAGGTCAAACAAGCAATCTAACTTTATATCTAAAGTAACTAGAAAAATAAAAGCAAATGAAGCCCAAAATTAGTAGAAGGAAAGAAATAATATACAATAGAGCAGAAATAAATAGAGACTTTAAAAAATATAGGAAAAGATCAATGAAACTGAGTTGGTTTGTGGTAGAAATAAAAATTGTAACATCATTAGGTAGCTTATCCAAGAAAAAAAGGCTTAAATAAAATCAGAAATGAAAATGGGGATTTAAAAACTGCTATCACAGAAATACAAAGGATCATTAATAAAACACTATCAACAATTATATGCTAACAAATTAGACAACCTAGAAGAAATGGATAAGTTGTCAGAAACATGCAATGTTCCAAGACTGAAACTTAAAGAAATAGAAAATTTGAATAGACCAATTGAATCAGGAATCAATAACCTCCCAACAAACAAAAGCCTAGGACAAGACAGTTTCACAGGTAAAGTCCACAAAACATACAAAGAAGATTTAATACCTGTCCTTCTCCAATTCTTTCAAACAATTAAAGTGGAGGGAAATCTTCCAAACACATTTTATGAAGACAGCATTACCCTAACAGCAGAACCAGACAAGGACACCATAAAAAAGACAGTTACAGATAAGTATCATTGATGAACATGGATCCCAAAATTCTCAACAAAATATCAGCAAACCAAATCCAATAATACATTTAAAGGATTATACACGATGATTAAGTGGGATTCATTCCAGGGATGCAAGGATGTTTCAACATCTGCAAATCAACTGTGGTTCATTCCATAAAAAAAAATTGAAGGATAAAAATCACATGATCATCCCAAGCAATGCAGAAAAGCATTCAGCAGAATTCAATATCCAATATTTATGGAAACTCTCAACAAAATGGGTATAGAGAACATACCCAAATATATTAAAGGCCATATATGTCAAATGCACAGCTAACATCTCAATGACAAAAAACCTGAAAGCTTTTCCTCTAAGATCAGGAACAAGAAAAGTATGCCCATTCTTGCCACTTTTATTCAACACAGTATTGGAAATTTCAGCCAGAGCAGTTAGGCAAGAATAAAAGAAGGCATCCAAATCTGAAACGAAGTAAAACTACTACTATTTGCAGATAAAATAATAATATATAGATAGGTAGATAGACAGAATTCTAAAGATGCCACAAAAAAATTTGTAACTAATAAATACAATAAAGTTGCAGGATACAAACTCAATATACAGAAATCTGTGTCAATTCTATACATTAATAATGGATTATCAGAAAGATAAGATGAATAGTAATGAGTTGTGGTAATCACTCTGCACTGTATACAGATGTTGAACTATAATGCTGCATAACTAAAACATATTAAAGTAAAAACTACTTTGAGTCAATTAATTATTTAAAAAATCCAAAAGACAGAAAAAGTATGAAAGACAAAAATAGGGACAAAGACAAAAGGCAACAAATAGAAAATGGTAACAAATACAGTAGATTATAATCCAACTATATTATTAATCACCTTAAATGTTAATTCTCTAAATACATCAATTAAAAGATAGAGATTGTGAAAGTGGATCAAAAAACATGGATCAGTTACAAATTGTCTGCAAGAACACTTTAATATAAAGACAAAGATTAAAAATAAAAGGATAAAGATATGACATGCTAACACTAGTTAAGAGCATGTGTGAGTAGCTATATTAATTTCAGACAGAGCAGACCTCAAAGAAAGGAAAATGATTATTAGATATAAAGAGAGATACTACATTAAATGATAAGGAAAGCAGTACATCAAGAAGACAGTTATTCTTCATGTGTATGTGCTAATAACAGAATATAAATATGTAAGGCAAAACTGATAGAAAAGCAAAGAGAAATAGATAAACCCACTTTATAGTTGGACACTTTAAGAACTCTCTATCAAAATGGGAAGATCCAACTGACATATATCAATAATGAGATTTACAAGAGCCAAAATATAGAAACAGCCTTAATGTCCATCAACAGGTGACTGGATAAAGAAGATGTGGTATATTTATACAATGGAATACTACTCAGCCATAAAAACCGACAACATAACGCCATTTGGAGCAACAAGAATGCTCCTGGAGAATGTCATTCTAAGTGAAGTAAGCCAGAAGAGAAAGAAAAATACCATATGAGATCTCTCATATGTGGAATCTAAAACAAAGAAAGAATCAAACAAACAAAGCATAAATACAAAACAGAAACAGACTCATAGACATAGAATACAAACTTGTGGTTGCCAAGGGGGTGGAGGGTGGGAAGGGATAGACGGGATTTCAAAATTGTAGAATAGATAAACAAGATTATACTGTATAGCACAGGGAAATATACACAAAATCTTATGGTAGCTCACAGAGAAAAAATTGTGACAATGAATATATATGTGTTCATGTATGACTGAAAAATTGTGCTCTACACTAGAATTTTACACAACATTGTAAAATGAGTATAAATCAATAAAAAATACTTTAAAAAAAATAATGAGATTAATCACCTGGAAGTAATTGGCATCTGTCAACTACTTCATTCCACATCAGCAGAATTCACATTTTTCTCAAGCCTTCATAAAGCATTCACCTAAGATAGACCACATTCTGGGCCATAAAACACATCTTAACAAATTTTTAAAAATAGAAATCGTACAGGGTCCCCTCTTAACCACAGTGGAATTAAACTAGAAATCAGTAACAGAAAGACAGCCAGGGAATCACAAAATGTGTTGAGATTAAACAGTGCACTTCTAAGTGAAACATAGGTCAAAGGAGATCTCAAGAGAAATTTCATAATGTTTTGAACTAAATGAAAACACACAACTTATCAAATTTGTGGAATGCAGATAAAACAGTGTTCAAAGGGAAATTACAGCATTGAATCTAAGCTTCTAAGGAAACTAGAAAAATAAGAAGTTAAATCTAAAGTAAGCAGAAGAAAAGTCATAACAAACATTAGAACATAAATCAATGAAATTAAAAACAGGAAATCCATAAAGGACATCAATGAAATCAAAAGCTTTTTCTTTGAAAAAAACCCAATCAATAAGACTCTAACCAGAAAAACTAAGAAAAAAGATAAAAGATATAAATCATCCTCACTATTACTATATAGGGGAGACATCACAATAAATCCCATGCACAATAAAATGATAATACATGAATATTATAAATGACTCTCTGCTCACAAATTTTTAACCTAGATGAAATGGACCAATTGCTTGAAAGCCACAAGCTGCCAAAACTCACATAAGAAGAAACAGACAATTTGAATAGACAATACTTTCTAACTCACTGTATGCAATTAGCACTACTTTAATACCAAAAAATGACAAAGGTATTAGATGAAAACTCCAGACCATATCTCTCATGAACTTAAATACCCTCAACAAAATATTAACAAATTGAATTCAACAAGTTATAAAAAGAATTTTACACCACAACCAAATGGGATTTATCTCAGAAATTCAAGGCTAGTTCAACACTTGAAAATCAATTAACATAAATCATAATATCAACAGGATACAGAAGAGGAGTCTCATGATTATATCAAAATGTAGAAAAATTATTTGGTAAAACCTAACACGCATTTGTGATTAAAAACTCTCAGCAAACTAGGAATAAAGAGGAACAATGTCAAGTTGATAAAGAATATCTACAAAAATGTACAGTTAATATTATACTTGAGTTAAAAATGTGAAGCTTTTACAGTAAAATCACAAATAAGCAGATGTCTCTCTCATACTGTTTTACAACATTGAACTAGAAGGCGTAGCTAATGCAATAAGCCAAAAAAAGAAAGAAAGTATAAGGTAAATTTTTTTTTGTTTTCAGATCACATGATTGTCTGCATAGAAAGTCCAAAATAACAGACCAGGAAAAAAAAAAAAAAAAACAACCTCTGCTGAAACTAGTAAGTAATTATAGCAAGTTTTCAGGATAGAAGGCTAACAAAAGTCAATCACTTTTCTATGTACCAATGATGAACAAGTGGACTTTGAAATCAAAACCAATTCCATTTACATTAGCACCCACCAAATTGAAATACTTGGGTATAAATCTAACATATATGTATATATTGACCCATATGAGGAAAACTATAAAACTTTGATAAGTGAAATTAAAGAACTAAATAAACGGCAAGATATTCCATGTTCATGCAGAGGAAGATCAGTATTGGCAAGATGTCAGTTCTTTCCCATCTTTATCTACAAATTCAGTGCACTCACAATCAAAATCTCAGCAAGTTATTTGGTGGATATGAACAGATTCTGAAGTTTACAAGGAGAGCAAAAAAACCAATACTGAGGTAGAATAAAGTCACATGACTGACACTGCTGAACAGCAAGACATACTGTAAGGCTCCAGTAATCAAGACAGTGTGGTATTGGTGGAAATATAGACAAAAGATCAGTGGAACATAATACAGAGCACAGAAATAGACCCATGTAAGTATAATCAACTGATTTTGACAAAGGAGAGATACTATAATGGAGAAAAAATACTCTTCAACAAATGGTGCTGAAACAATTGGACATCCACATGCAAAAATATGAATCTTGGCACAAACCTTATGTTCTTCACAAAATTAACTCAGAATGGATCACAGACCTAAATGAAAAATTCAAAGCTATAAAACTCATAGAAGATACCATAGGAGAAAACCTAGATGACTTTGTGACTTTGGATAGGGTGATGACTCTAGATACAATACCAAAGTGTCAGTCCATAAAAGAAAGAGTCAGTGAGCTGGACTTTATTATTAAAAACTTTTGTCTATAAAGACAACATCAAGAGAATGATAAAATAAGCCATAGTCTAAAAATAGTAAAACACATATATGATAAAAAATGTTAATCTGAAATATACAAAGAAATCTTAAAACTTAACCATAAGAAAATGAAAAACTTAAAATAAAATAATGGGCAAATGATCTGATCAGATATGTCACCAAAGAGCCACAGATGACAAATAAGCCTATGAAAAGTGTTCAACGTGGTATGTCATTAGCGAATTGTAAGTCAAAACATTACTATCATACACATCTATTTTAAAACCCAAAATCCAAAACACGGAAAACACCAAATGCTATTAAGTATATGGAGCCACAGGAACTCTGTTGCTGGTGGGAAAGCAAAATAGTACAGCCACCTTGGAAAACAGTTTGGTGGTTTCTTAACAAAACTAAATATACTCTCATCATGTGATTTAGCAATAATTGTCCTTGGTATTTGCACAAATAAGTTAAAAGCTATGTCCACACACAAAAAAAGTCTGCACATGGATGTTTATAGAGTTTTAATCACAAGTGATAAAACTTGGAAGTTTAGAAACAAGGCAGTGAATGATATATATATATATATATACACACACACACATACACACTGTGGTACATACAGACAATGGAATATTATTCAGCAGCAAAAAGAAATGATCAAGCTATGAAAATAAACATGAATAAACTAGCAGTATATATTACTAAGTGATAGGAGCCAATCTGAACAGGCTACATACAGTATGACTTCAACCATATGATATTCTAAAAAAAAAAGGTTTAGTGGTTGTCAGGGACTAGGATGTATGAATAGGTAGACACAAAGTATTTTAAGGCAGTGAAACTCCTCTGTATACTACAATTGTGGATCCATGTCATTATATACTTGTTAAAACCCACAGAGTACGCAACTCCAAGGGTGAATCTTAATGTAAACTATGGACTTGGGTCACAATGATGTGTCGATGTAGGTTCATCAGTTGTAACAAAAATTTCACTCTGATGTGGGATATTGACAGTGGGGGAGGTTGTACATGTATGGAGACTGGGTAAATGGGACCTCTCTCTACATTGCAGTCAAAATGCTGTGTACCTAAAATGATGTAAAAATAAATTAATGAAAACAATGGGGTTTAGGGTAGGGACTGGTTCTAACTATATAAGGTAGTACTTGGGAGTGTCAAAGTGATAATACAGTGGCATATCTTGATTGTGGTGGTAGTGTCATAAAGCTACTCCTGGGATAAAATTTTATTGAATTATATATGCACAAAAAAATTAGTGTATATACAACAGTAAATCTGAAGAGTCTCACTGGATTGTATAAAAATACGTTTATAATATTATATTTACCTATCCAACTTCACCAGTATTCTTTATTTTTTCATGTGCATTCAAGTTACTGTCTAGTGTACTTTAATTTCAGTCATTTCACATTGATTAGCAGGTATTGAATCTTCTTTGTGTTCCTAGAATAAATCCTTCTTGATTACAGTATATTATTTTTTAATGTACTGTTGAATTTGGGTTGCTAATATATTATTCAGGCTTTTTTTCTTGTAGGTTCATCAGAGAGATTGGCCTATAATTTGTGTCTGTATGTGTGTTCCTTATCTGCTTTTAGTATCAGAGTAATGCTGGCCTCATAAAATAAGTTTAGAGGTGTTTCCTCTTCTATTTTTTGGAAGTTTGAAAAGGATTGTTATTAACTCCTTTTTGAATATTTGGTAGAATTCACCAATGAAGCCATTTGGTCCTGGACATTTGTTCTTTGAGAGATTTTTGATTAGCGATTTAATTGCCTTACTAGTAATCAGTCTATTCATGCATTCTAATTCTTCATGATTCGGTCTTTGTGATTGTTTATTTCTGTAAATGTATCCATTTCTTCTAGGTTATCAAATTTGTTGGCATATAGTTATTCATAGTAGTCTCTATCATCCTTTGTATATTCTTCATTTTGAAGAATAATTTTGTTGGGTATAGATTTTTTGTTGACTTTTTTCTTTCAGCCTTTTGATTAGATCATATAGCTTTTTTCTGGTATCTTCAATTACTTATGAGAAGTCAATTGATGGACTTATTGAGGACTTCTTGTACACGATGAATAATTTTTTCTTCAGCTGCTATCAAGATTCTCCCTTTGTTCTGGTCTTTGACAATTTGACTATAATGTATCTAGTGGTAGCTTGCCTTACATTTAACCTACTTAGAGCTTGTTGAGTCTCCTGGATATGAATATTAAAGCTGTTTTTTTCTTTTTATCAGATTTGTTGAATATTGGTCCATTAATTGTTCCAGTATTCTTTGTGCCCCTTCTGTCTCTCCTCTCCTTCTTGGACTCCCATTTTGTGTATGTTCTTATGCTTGATGATCTCTGTGTTGGGCTGAAAATATGGTACCCCCTCGAAGAAAGCCATGTCAAATCATTGAAGCCAGTGAATGTTACCTTATTTGGACAAAAAGGTCTTTGCAGATCAAATTAAGTTGAAGATTTTAGAGATGACATCATCCTGAGCTATATAAGTGGACCATATATCCAATTACAAGTGTTCTTTAAGAAATACAGGAGTAGAACAGATAGAAGAGAAGGAGGCAATACGATGGTAGGCACAGATATCAGAGCAGTGCAGCTTAAGGAATGCCAGTAGATACCAGCAGCTTGAAGAGACAAACAATGGATTCTGTCTTACACTCTGAAGGGAATATAATCTTGATAATACCTTGATTTGGACTTTGGCCTCCAGATATGTGAGAATAATTTTCTGTCATATTAAGCCATCAAGTTTGTCATTTTTTTATGGCAGTTTAAAGAAACTAATAACATGTCTCATAGGTCTCTGAGGTACTGTTTATTTTTCTTCATTCCTATTTCTCCTACTGGGTAATCTCAATTGCCCATCTTCAGGTTAGCTAATTTTTGTTTTTCTACCTCAGATTTGCTACTGAGTCCTCTAATAATTTTTTTTTCATTTCAGTATTTTACTTTTTAACTTTGGAAAACTTTTTGATTCATTTTTCATTGTCTGTCTTTATTGATATTTTCTATTTGGTGAATTCATTGCCATATTTTCCTTTAATTCTTTAGATATGGTACTTTTTGTTCTTTGAACGTGTTCATAATACTTTTTAAAAATCCTGTTTAGTAAGTTCAGCATCTGGGCCCACTAGAGACCATTTCTATTGAATTTTTTTCTTCTCATGTATGGACCAAACATTTTTGTTTATTTCTATGTCTCATAATTTTTTGTTGAATACTAGTTATTTTAAATAATGTAATGTGGTTCTCCAAAATCAGATTCCATTCTCCCCAGGGTTTTTTCATGTTGTTGACATTATTGTTAATTTGTATAGTGACTCTCCTGGAATAATTCTGTATTATTTTGTTATGGGCAAGCATAGAAGTCCATACTCAGCTAGTTTAGTGGTCAACCAATAGATTTTGTTATATTTCTTGAATCAGTAAGACTCCCAAATTTTGCTGAGGTTTCCTGCATGTGTGCTGTTGTGTTAGAGATTTGGCATGAACTTTACAACTCCACTTTAGGTTTCACTTTATATGCATACAGAGCCCCATGGTCAGTCAGGGACTAGAGGTTAGGACCTTCTAAGGACTTTCCTAGGCATGCACATAGACCTGCTTATAAGCATAAACCTCTACGTTCCCAGGAATATGTCAGTACTTTCAAAGCTCCCCATGGATATCTCATTCTTCAGATTTTCCTTTTAAGATTTTTGGCCAGCTTCTTGTCTGCATCACATAATATAGCCACTTTAAAACAACTAGTGTTGATTGTTTTTGACATATACACTAGGGATCAGGATTTCCTCACTGAGTAAGGTCTGAGTCAAGTCAAATAAAGACAAGTGCTGTGGAAGTGGCTTTTGTAGGGATATTTCAGAAAGGCCAAACAGTGATATTTCTCTGAGTATGTTTTGTTTGTTTGTTTTTTAAAAGACTACAACCCCATCTTCTCCCACTAGTGGCTGTTAGCCTGTTGATCTTCACAACCACAAATGTTTCAAGATTGCTGGTTTTTAAGGCTATCATGATGCTAAGAAGAGGGCAATTGGAATAGGACAATTTATTTACCAAAATTCAGCCATTTTTCTTGAAAAGAACACTCCTCACATTGTTGTAAACTGGTTATTTGCAGAGTTCTGAAACATTAGATTTTGACAATGTTTGCCAGTTTGCAAACTTTCATGGTGGAGGTGGGGAGTAGATTTAAAGAACCCTTTCTGATTTTCTGGAAGTTCCCCCCAAAAAGCACCTTTGTGGTTTTTGTAATACTTGATTCCAACTTTGTTTCCTAGTCTCTGTTTAGAAGTATATGATTCCCCTTAAGAGAAGGTCTCAATTGTTTTTTGCTTTCTTCCTGATTTATCTATCCCCCTGATTTTTCACTTTCTACTTTACAGAAAAAATATACAACCCCTTCAATTGATATTATCTCTTTGTTTTGGCAATTCTTCTTTTGCTTACAGACAGACACACACACCCCTTTATTTAAACTGTTTTCTCTCATTTCAATGAGGTTATGAGGAATTTTAAATTACATTTTTTTATCTACTTGAAGTAGACCTTACATTATTTATACTTAATTTACAAGCTCCATATATGCACAGATTGATAATGAACATGCGCCTATAATTTAATAAATATCTAACTGAATGCTATATTAAAAAAAACCCTCTTTGTTATTTTTGAGTTTTCTTATTGTTGATGGGCACTTCAATCAAGAAAAATATACTTATGTTTAGTTTTCTCTAGTTTGAACAGTTTAAACACTGGAAAAACAGATAATAGACGGAGAGAAAGATTCTGGATTTAGGAGTAACTTGCTATGCTACATAAGAAAAAGTCTTGAGTCTATATGTCATTAATAGGAATGCCAGTGTAAGCCACTGGGCATTACTCTGGTGAAATTAATGAGTATTTAAGATATAAGTTATATTCCTGTATTTGTTAAAGTACATGTAAACTAAAAGATATGCACACTCATTTGTAAAAATAATAGTATTAATCTGGTTAAAAATACCAGCTAGCCAAATAGTTTCTAACTATGAAGGTTGAGATATTTTGAGCAGGGAGAACAATGTTTCTGAAAAAAATCTACCATCTCTGATGTAAGGTTTCTACCTGTGTAAAAATATAAATTTTCTTAATGAACTTCAAATGCCTTTCAGTTGTAATTATATAACATAACCACTGCTTTTGTGCCTCTTTGTCTACTTCTGAGGCCTATATTGCATTCAAGAGAAAAACTGGGAGATAAAATGGTTATTGAGATTAGAGCTAACTCTGTCATTTTGATCTCTTTCCATAAAATGCAGACAAAAGCTTTTATTTATTTATTGTTTTGGTTTCCAGTGGTGCTCATGCAGTTTGGAGTTGTGAAGCTCTGAATTATGCAAGGATAAGTGGCTCATACTTTACCCATAACCAGAGTGTGTGCTTTAATCATGAGTGTGAAGCAATCTTCATTTTTAGGAGTCACTTCTCTTGAAGGGATAAGTAATCAGCAGCATTACTGTAAGCTCCTAGTAAAGTATGGTTCCACATGTTACCACAATGTTTCTCTTCATAAACCTTTCTCAAAGAAGTTATCAAGCTGAATTTGCTAAGCTTTCTATTCCATTTTTTTCTAGAGTTAAGTATATCTATTTGAATTCTGATACCTATGGAAAGCAGCCCACAGGTGAACAAAATTTTGCCTTGCTATATTACTGAGAAAATTCTCACCATCTTTTGGAAATCCTGCTAGTGAACCACCAGTAGTTATTAATTTAACCGAGCAGAGAAGTCAAGGCTTACTAAACCATCGTATTCAACTAATTATCCTGTAGCCTGCAGGAGAGCCCAATTAAGCCCATATCAGATATCTCTAAGAATATTGAATTTGTTACAGATATTCATTTATTCAAAACAATAACTATCTCCTCATTTAGAAGAATAGTGAAATAATTTTAAGGAGAAAACATCCCCTAAGGTTATAAAAAAAGACCTGGAACTTAGCCTAGGTGTATTCTGAGGATAAAGATGAAGACAGGGCACCTTAGATTGTAAAGGGGATTCCCGATTGGCATATAGAGTAACATAGCATACTGGCAAACAAATTTGCTAAACATAACCATTAAGCAATTCAATAAACATTTTCACTTTCTCTCAAACACATATGACAGTAGAAACCGTGAAATAAATTGACCCCAATATGCAGTTGAGTGTGAAGCCCGTGGGACAAGTCCAGCCATGGAGGTGGAGACATTTATGCCTGGCAACAGCTGGCCTAGAATATACTTTTCAAAGAAAGGATTCAGTATAAATTTGAAAAAAAAAAAAAAAGGATTCAGTATAAATTTGAAAAAAAAAATAGAGGGGAAGAGAGGTTCAAGAAAGAAAAAAGCATGTCTAACAATCTCATATTCAATTGTTTTTCTTTCTACAAGGCTTCATTTTTAAAGATTTTTAACAAGAAAAATAAAAATAGAATATAGTACAAATGGTACTCTGTGGATATCAGTAAAGGCTTTTTTGATTGCAGCTTCTCATGAGATACTTAACTTGTAAGACAAGGAAGCTTCTTTTGTTGATTTACTTTGAAATAAGATAAAGGAGAGTAAATAGTATGTTGAAAAAATAATTTTCTCTCCTTTCTCCATATCATTTACTAATTACTTTATTATTCCTTCAAAAATATTGTGTATGCTCCTAAATTAAAGCCTTCAGAACATTTTTAGTCTATGTCTAGATTTAAAAAATCTTCACCTCTCATTTGTTCACTTGCTCATTTTATGCTTCCTCCTTCTATGGAATTCAAGCTCCATGAGTGCCAAGACCTGTCTGTTCTATGTATTCCTCTATCTCCAATCTCCATACTAATATTGAGCTCAGCAATTTTAATAGGTACATTTTTATGACTTCACTTACAAATATATTATGCAAGTATTAGTGTAGTGCCAATAAGCTGCATAATGCTCATACTGGAAAAACAAAGGAAATTCTCCAAGTTTGTTATACATTCAAGCAATAACAAAAATATATAAAAATAAAGGGATTTTATTTTCAAGTTTTATCTGGTTGTCAAAAACATCTATTTAATGTTTGCATTCTGTAAGTTTTGTCTCTGAGTAATATTGTTTTCTTAATAAATTGTCATGTTACCAAGATAAAGTGGAGATTTAAATATCAGACATATGGTTAAATTAGATGTTGCTTAGGGTCTCTTCTAACTCAGATTTCAAGATGACTTTGATTCTTAACAAATGAGAGACTTCAGAGAAGCTGGGCCAATCTCTAATTGCTTAGAACCCTAGATACTTCATAATTTATTTTACAAACTAGGCTACTTCAAAAGTGAAATGAGATGTTTTAATAATTATACTAGGACAACTGGCATAAAGGATACTGTCTAGAGAAAACTGGGATTTTATTCCCCACTGTCTAGAGTGATAGTATTTAAGATAGTCAACTACTGTCAACTCTAAGAAAGAGGTGAAAAAATCCTGAAGAGTCTGAAGATAAATTTCTTATGCACACACTGACACACAGAGAGAGAAATGCTGAAAAAATCTTGGGATTCTACTGTATCTAGAAGGTCTGAGCAGGACACAGTGTTCTTTATTAGACAAAAAATAGGCTAGTCAGAAACGCAGGGAGGAGAGTTACTATCTTACTGATCATCTTACTCCTGGCATCTGTTTCATTTAAATCCTTTCATCTATCTCCTTTTTTGCCAAAGAATTCAGTATATACATTTTGGGAAAATAACCCAGTGGAACTGGACGTTATCATCACAGAGGCAAGTTCACAGTGTACAGAAAGATTTTACAAATGAAAATTCTCCATTCAAAAAACACTGATAAACTTACAAAACGCTGGAGAGATTAATACAACTTGCAATCTATCCAGACTAAACAACAGGAAATGATAATGATAACTGCTTTATAAACTTGTGACCAAGGGAGGATTATCTGGCTGTTTGGTTTTTTGTGTCTGGGCTTACTCTTCTAATCCCAAAAGAGTTGGCTTAAATTATGCTTAGTAAAGTAGATCTGCTCATTGTGGTCTGCATCTGGCCACTATTTATACATCACATATTCACTGTAATACTCTTAAGTCTGACGACTGTTTCTAACAAAGAGTTGCAGTACTCTGGCTCACATTCCTGTGGTACTATTCCTGAAGTATTTTGGAGTGCTTTTTTTTTTTTTTTTTTTGAGAACAGAAACAACAGATAAACTATTCTTTGAATGATAGGAGTCATGTAAATAACTTCAAAATCAGAATAAGGGAAAGCATATTTCTGAAGGTTGAGAATTTGGGCTACTTTCTGGGTACGCTCAGTATGAAAAACTAAATTGCCACTGACTCTCACACAGTTTAAGCAGTTATGAAGAAACTGAGGCTGATAGCCTGTTCTGGCATGAACTGTTGATGCACCAAGGAGTGCAGAGCTTAGCTGAAAGATGGATCATAGTGACTGATTACATTTGTATGCATCTGCAAGTGTTCTTAGGGGAATAAACAATTTCAGAACAGTAAGGGTGAAATGTTTACAGATGTTTTCATGTATAATCTTTTACCATCTTCTTACGTTTACTTTTGCTTTATATATATTTCTGGTTTAAGATATCCTACATTCAGTATTTAAAATAGTTGTTTTTTTAATATAGCTTTTGATTTTATGAACATAGTGTCTATATGGAAACAAAAACTTCAAGCTTATTTTGGAAAAAAATATTTTACACGAAGAGAAAAATAATAGAAAATAATACTGTGAGAAAACATCCAAAATGGTATCTTTGTTTGTTACTAGAAAAGGTAACTACAGCTCATTTTTTCTTGCTCCTTGCCACATTATGTAGTATAGTATATCTAAGCCATTTAACTGAGGAATATAAAATTTATAATCTGAAAAAAGTAATAAAACTTTTAGGCCTAAAAAGTTTAGAAAATTAATTTAGCCTAATATTGACTTGGGTATACCTTTCAAGTTCTTTTAGGGTATTTTTTTTTATTTTTAAAATTCAAAATTAAAAAGTATAGAATTGACATATTTCATAATGATATCAAAATTAACTTGTAATAATGAAATTATATTTTATAAAATGTGTTTTTAAACAAGGAATAATTCCCATATTCATATTTGTAGTTGTAGTAAATAGGCAAAAAAAAGTAGATATGGTCACAGGAACATATTTTACATACCAAGAAGTCATAAAAAATAACTATGGAAATCACAAAGGCCAAAAAAATACAAATTACCCAAATAAAAACAAGAAAATATAAGAATGATTCACTGACTATCATTTTGTTTAGACAATATTTAATAGTAACTCATCATAATGACTTAATCATTCATCTCAAAATTTATAAAGTTAGTTAATTGAATGTGGAATAGCTGAGATTCAAACCCAGGTATTTTAAATCTACTGCAATATCAGATTTGTTCTTTCACAATTACATGTATTAGAAATGGGCCATGTATTATATACTATGGAGGATAATGAAGTCCAGTTATAAAAACAGGTCAGCTTAAAGTATTAATAAATATTTATACATTTATATATATATATATATATACAGCTACATTCTACCTTATGAGAATTTATCTTTATATCCACATAGCAACATTGATTTATAGCTATCTTTAGTTATTCATCTGCAATATGAATAGTTAGAGCTTTTATAAAGAATTCAACATAGTCAATCCATTTCCTAATATTTTGATTAATTTTCTCATGGGTTCTAGAAAATGTTTCCCCTTTAATTATATACTAGGCCCTATGACTACAGGGATTTAGTCTTCAGTGATTTTCTTACTGAGGTATAACTGACATACAACATATATTGCTTTATGTATACAACAGTGATTTGATATTTGTATATATTGTGAAATAATCACCACAATAAGTCTAGTTAACATCTATCACCAAACATAGTTACAATAGTATTTTTTATGATGAGGACTTTTTAAAATATATTTTTTATTGAAGTATAGTCAGTTTATAATGTATCGATTTCTGGTGTATAGCACAGTACTTCAGTCATATAGGAACATACATTTATTTGTTTTCTTATTCTTTTTCACCATAAGTTACTACAAGATATTGAATATAGTTCCCTGTACTATACAGTATAAACTTGTTGCTTATCTATTTTATATATAGTAGTTAGTATCTTCAAATCTAGAAGACCCAATTTATCCCTTGCTACCCCCCTTCCCCCGCTGGTAACCATAAGTTTGTTTTCTATGTCTGTGAGTCTGTTTCTGTTTCATAAATATATTTGTCCTTTTTTTAAATTCCACATATAAGTGCTATCATATGGTATTTTTCTTTCTCTTTCTGGCTTACTTCACTCAGAATGACATTCTCCAGGTCCATCCATGTTGCTGCAAATGGCATTATTTTATTATTTTTTATGGTTGAGTAGTATTCCATTGTATAAATATACCACAGCTTCTTCATCCAGTCATCTGTTGATGGACATTTAGGTTGTTTCCATCTCTTGGCTATTGTAAATAGTGGTGCTGTGAACATTGGGGTGCAGGTGTCTTTTTGAATTAAGGTTCCATCCAGATATATACCCAAGAGTGGGATTGCTGGATTATATGGTAAATCTATCTTTAATCTTTTGAGGATCTCCGTACTGTTTTCCATAATGGCTGCACCAGAGTACATTCCCACCAACAGTGTAGGAGGGCTCCCTTTTCCCCACACCCTCTCCTTTTATTGTTTGAGGACTTCTGAATGATGGCCACTCTGGTGTGAGGTGATGTCTCATGGTAGTTTTGATTTGCATTTCTCTGATAATTAGCAATATTGAGCATTTTTTACATGTGCCTATTGGCCATTTGTAAGTCTTCATTAGAGAATTGTTTGTTTAGGTCTTCTGCCCATTTGTGGATTGGGTTGTTTGATTTTTTTTCTTATTAAGTTGTATGGAGCTGTTTATATATTCTGGAAATTAAGCCCTTGTCAGTCTCATACTTTGCAAATATTTTCTCCCATTCTGTAGGTGTCTTTTTGTTTTGCTTATGGTTTCCTTTGCTGTGCAAAAGCTTTTAAGTTTAATTAGGTCCCATTTTAAGATTTACTCTCTTAGCAACTTCCAAAAATGCAGTACAGTATTATTAGCTATAGTTATTATGCTTTGTTACATCCCAGTGACTTATTTTATAATTAAGTTTGTACCTTTGACTTCCTTCACACTTACCTCCCCTCTCCCCCTCAAAACAATTATCCAACTATTCTCAGTATCTATGAGCTTTTTTTTTTAGAGTTCATTTATAAGTGGGATCATATGGTGTTTGTCTTTCTCTAATTTATTTTACTTAGCATAATACCCTCAAGCTTCAAGGTCCATCTATGTTGTTGACATGGCAGGATTTCATTTCTTATTATTAAGATATATTTGAAATACAAAATTATGTTAGTTTTATTTCATAAGAACAACATAATGATTCAATATTTGTATATATTGTGAAATGATCATCATAGTTTAGGTAGTATTCATCACCATACATGTAGATTTCTTTTTTCATTGTAGTCCCACTTATTTGCTTTTGTTGCCTTTGCTTTATGTGTCAAATCTATAAAAAAAAAAAAAAAAACTCATTACCAAGACCAATGTCAAGAAGTGCTCATGTATATTTTCTTCTAGAAGTTTCCTGGTTTCAGATCTTATGTTCGAATCTTCAGTGCATTTTGAGGTTTTGTTTATGGTGTGAAATAGTGATCCATATGGCTGTCCAGTTTTCCCAGCACCATTTATTAAAGAGACCATCCTTTCTCCATTGTGTATTCTTGGCTCTTTTATTGTAAATTAATTTACCACATATGTGTGGTTTATTTCTGGGTTCCCTATTTGTTCCATGGATCCTTTTTAATGTTATTATGACCATACCATACTATTTTGATTAATGTACATTTATAAAATGGTTTAAAATCAAGGTACATGAGGCCTCCAACTTTTTTTTTTTTAATTTTTCCTGAAACTTTCTTTGGCTATTCAGAGTCTTTTGTGGTTTTGTATACATTTTATGATTGTTTGTCCTACTTCTGAGAAAAATGCCATTGGAATTTTGATAGGGATTACACTGAGTATGTAGATTACTGTGTGTAGTAGGAACATTTTAAGTGTATTAATTCTTCCAATATACGAGCACAGGATATCTTTGCATTTATTTGTGAACAGCATTCTTGTCTTTTTCCTGATCTTAGAGGAAAAGCTTTCAGTTTTGGCTACTGAGATGATGTTAGTTTTAGATTTTGACACATATGCCCTTTATTATATTGAAGTACACTCCCCCTATACCCACTTTGTTGAGAGTTTTTTATCATAAATGTATGTTGAATTTTGTCATATGCTTTGTCTGAATCTTTTGAGATGATCATGTATTTTTTATCCTTGACTTTGTTAATGTCTTTTGAATCAGTGCTTTAGAAATATTGGTGACAATTATCTATATCACTTAGATGAAGTTTAAAATCTATTTCAGTCAAATGTTTAGCAATTTTTATCACACATGATTGGTACTAACAAAATAATTAAGATGGTAACCAATCTAAAGCAGAGCCAAAGAGTAAAATCTGACTTTTCTCATTGCTGTGGTTCCAACATGATATAATATAAGGTCCTTAAACTTATGAAGGTTGTATGGTAACAGTATAAGAAAACTTTCCTTTGCCTTGAGATACATATATCTCACATTAAATTCTATTTTATTTGTTTTTATAGTAAATTACATCTAGCTGTGTTAATATAAATTCTGGGGGGAAAAAGGTGAGTTTCTCAAGTTTTTCCTCTTTTTCAATCCCAATAACTGCAGTCATAGAAGGGTGTGATTCTGTTTGTGTGTGAGCATTATAGAGAAACATTCAATACAGTATAATTAGAAGTTTAATCAGGTCAGTGGAGTGTGAGCCATTACAAAGGAAGTACAGTTCCTGAGGCAATAGAAATCTTATGTAGAAATGTACACTTACTACCTTATTGAAAGTGTTTGGGCTTGCAGTTTACCAAAGGGAGATAGTCAATAGTTTCTATAGCTGCATGTAACTTGATTAGCCAATAAACCATATTAAAGTGCATAATAAGCCGTTTTACCATATCCAGTTACCCATTCAAGCCTGCCATCCATAGAGCTGTGCTTAAAAGGACATTTGCAGAATACTGCAACCATTTCTTTATTGCAGAGTTTCTTTGTTTATGTATCAGTACACAAAAGTTAGTAATTAGCAATGGGTCTCAGTTCATTTAACATGAATGAGCAAGATCTCAATTCTACTACATTCTATTAGGGTGTAATAGTTCTCTTGACCTCTACCTAGGAATAAGGTATTTTATCCACCACAGTGAAAATGAAAATAACAGTGGCTTCCTTCCTGTTCACAGAAATGCAAAGTAACTTTTACATCAATTTGTATTTATGAATGAAAAAAAGTGAGATTACTTTTATTTATCAGACCCAAACTATAGTAAATCATTGCATGAATGTGCACTTTTGGTGGTTTGAGCCACAAATTGAAGTCAACAATAGTATTTTTGCCTTTTCTTTATGAATAGAAACTTCAAACATAAAATAAACATTTCAAATTGCTTTTTCTTTCAACATGCAGGAGGAGAAACAATTTTCTGAAGTTAATAACATTTCTGCAAAGGCTGTGGGGAAATCATGCACAGCTAAACTGCATAGGACCGAAGCCTGCTAAACAAAAAACTTTCTGGAACTTCTTTTACAGTTTTTCCTTATTGTTCTATGAGATTTAAAATACTTTCAAAGAGTAACCAGTTCTTAGAAACTGTATGTCTTATCCATCTTAGAGGAGATACTTAAACCATAATTCACCTTTACATCAATCACAGTCAAGAAGTAAAGAGTTTCTCAGGTATATTTTCTTTGACTCTTTTAGAAACATATGAAAGCTCTGTTATTTTTAATGCGAGTCTTAGTTGATGAGGAAAATCAAAAAAGTTATAACCCACTAAAATATTAAGACATTCATTTTCTCAATTGTGATGATATTATTGTGATTTTACATAATGGAATTGATTTTTTTTCATATTTAGGACTCTTTAAACAAGGAAAAAGTCTTTAGAAAAAATATGATGTGGAATTTTAATATCTTAGAAACAAAAGAACCGTATGTCTGAAATCGCTTTGCTCTCTAATTTCACTCTAGCCAGAAGTCACATGGTAGCTGACAGCCACCTTGCTAAGTCTAGCATCTTGTAGTGGGAGAACTAAACATAAAAACTCTCACTTTGGCATCACTGGCTTAGGACAGATGTCAGCAAATGTTTTCTTAAAGGGCCAGAGTACATACTTCAGGCTTTGTGGGCCATATTGTCTTGGGAGCAACTACTCAAATCTGTTCTTAGAGTGTAAAAACAGCTCTACATGATACATAAACAAGTGAGTAGGGGTGTTTCCCAATAAAATATTACTTTTATGGACCTGGAAATTTAAACCTCATTATGTTCACATATCATGAAGTAGACTTCTTTGTTTCATTGTTTCCAACCATTTAAAGATGTAAAAACCACTGTAACTTGCTGGCCATAAGCAATGGTCCACTTTGAATTGTGGGTCATAGCTTGCTGATCTCTGGTGTAAGTTATGCCTCTTGTTGTGGCTGGCTAAAATACTTGCTTATATTTCATTTCCCATGTGGTACAAGCTTCTTGCTTTAATTTTTGATCAATGCTTCCAGTCTCAATCGGACTTTCAACATTTTCACACATTATTCTTGCTGGATCATTTAAGCTTTCCTAACTTCTAAATCTACTTTTTTTCTTTCCTCTTCCTCCTAGCATCTTTTCCTTTGTACTGTTGCCTTTCATAAATGTACAAATACAAAGCTAACATAATTTTATAGGCTCCTGCTAAGGTCTGGTCAATTCTCCAGACAATTTTTTTTTCCAATTCTACCTACTTCATTTTGTTCTCCAAGATACAATTTATTATGAATACAGTGATGGAAATGATGAGTGAAAAGAAACATACAAGGTCTTCACTCGCAGAGTAAAGTGAAAAAAAAAAAAGTCATTTATCACAAATAATAAGCAGTTTGCACATTCCCCATTTCAAGTAATAGAACAGTGGTTGTGGGTCCCAGTGTCAATGCATATAGACTGAGGTGTTTATTATAACACATGTGTAACAAAATTTCTGAATATATTCTACCTGATATACATACTCAGTCTTCCATGTTCAGAGTGGCTGCTTCATTTTTCTATGTGTGTGTAGTGTTTTGTATCATTTCAATTTGTTCCATTCAAACTCTCTAAGCTTTATATCAGTTGCTAGATCATTTCATGTTATATTTATATGTTAAGGATCAAAGACAAAAATAAATACTTAAGGCTTTAGTTTTCCCATTAAATTATTACTATGCTCTTAGCTTTCTTAGGAATTAAGTGATAAGGTACAATAGAGACTGCTATAGCCCATGGCAATAACAGTTATGCATTTCTCTCCCTAGAAAATTAGAACAAATGAACACTTTTGTCACATAATATTCTGACTGGCAGAATTATGTAGACTTAGCTACAGCTGAAACATATCTTCTAAAACTATATCCAGATCCATGTTAACATCTTATTGGCAATTACTTAAACATTCAGTTTCCTCATTCATTGCATGTCAGACGGAATCAAATTGCTAAGTGAAATTTAATGGCGCAAAACAACAAATAGGTGCTGAGGAAAATGTATTAAACATGGCTGGTAATATATGAAAGTCTAACTGCAACCTATTTGATCACAAGTAATTATGACATAAATTGAACATGATTGAGAAGTATAGAATTTATTTAAAATTCTAATTTATTATAGAAATTTAATAGTGCAAGTGTGTCACAGAAAATCAAGAATAAATGTTTCTTTAATGTTCAACTCTTTGTGGAGTATTATCTCTAACTGCCTGAAAGGATGCATAACACTGTTGCGTTTCAAGAGAACAGAAGCAGCGTTCTCTTGAAGAGGTGTAAAGGAATTGTTCAAGAAAAAGAAAATAAACATTGATCAGAAAATTTGGATTTTTTTTTTTTTAAAGAGCATGCTAGCAAGAGAAGTCTGAACCAAAAATAGGTAGAAAAATAAATTCTGGGGAAAATGCTGCTGATAAAAAGGATAACATACTTACCATTCTGTCTATACATTGAGAGTTGTTAGGTAATCTTTATTTCTGTAATTTTTACAGAATAATGATAATACCCTCTATCCGTATGTGGTTTGGCTACCCTGCAGAGGCAGGATGGAGGCCCTTCCCAAATTTGCTCCAGATGTTGAGATTCAAAATGCCATATGCACACATATACAGCAAGAAAGTACCAAAAGGTGTATTATTTACATAACAAGGGTTTTCTGGGGAGAGAAGGAGTGAGCCTCTCAAGCTGAGGTGAGTATTACTTGAGAAAGTGGTATAAGGAGACTAGACTTGGGGTTTTTTATTGCGCTTAGGCCATGTGCCCACAGTTAGCATTTCTGCTCTCAGCCAGGGTTTTGTATGGTTTGAATCTCCTATCCACACCAAAGAGGGTAACACAGAAGCTTTTTCTTAGGTTTCCCAATGTGCAGAAAAGGTAAGGGGTGGACTCTTCATTACAACTGGCATACTTAAATGTGAAAAGTAAAATTTGATTATTTTGGAAATATTTTCACTGCTGTTACTACTGTGAGATCTGTTAGTTTCTGAAGTAACTATTTTCTGAGAAGTCAAATGAACAGCAGACAATTATGTAGTGACTACTATGTCTTAGGCACTGTACTTAGGAAAGTTAATTATTTAACATATTTAAAATACTAATAACCTGTGAGGAACTATTATTATCTGTATTTTTTTTCTAAGAGAAAACAAGTATATAAAACTTAGTAACATGTTCAATGACATGTGCCCAATGGCACATGCCCCTAAAGAAATTGATGAGGAAAAGATTTATACCCAGATAGACTAATGCCACAATGTGGGCTTTAATCCACTTACTTACACAGTCTCATTATCTAGAGACAGGGTAATTTTTTTTTTTTTGCTTTTGTCTGATAAATGGGAAAAAAAACCTCAAGAACTCTCAATGTATTCATTTAACAAATATTTACTCTACTACGTGCTTGGTCTTTAGCCAGAGTAATTGTAAGTTAGGATTTTTGTAGCAATTTAAAATTTTTAAAAATCCCAAATATACTTATACATAATCCTTCTCATGCAGAAACAAAAATATTAATAATAAAACTACTATTTTTTGTTATTTCATTCATTTAAAAATTTGACAGCCAATGAAGCAGTTGGCCTCAAGCAAGGGTTATGAAAACATTTAATCCATTTGACATTACAACTTTACCATTGCATCTGAAGATAAAACTTACCATATATATAAAGATAAGGAATAAAAATATGGTAGAGAAAAATAATGCATTACATGCAGTGAAATAGTTATAAATAAGAAAATTTCTAATATGGTAAACAGTAGCAATTAGACTTACTAGAGAATAAGAATTCAGAATGTTTCAAAGGATGTTCATTGAGGGGAATGTGTGAAAACAGAAAATAAATCACTTAAAATCTTGTTAATATGTCTCTCTATTAATTAATATGGAGATTAAACAACATGCTATTGAAAAATCAGTTGGTCAAAGAAGAATAAATCGGCTTAAAGGGAAATAAAAAAATACTTGAGACAAATGAAATAACACCATACCAAATCTTATGGGATGCAGCAAAAAAAAGTTCTACAAGGGAAGATCAGAGCAATAAATGCCTACCTCAAGAAACAAGAAAAGTCTCAAGGAACAAGGAAAAGAAGAACAAATTAAGCCAAAACTTATTTCAGAACAGAAACAGAGACTAAAAAGACAACTGAGACTATCAACGAAACTAAGAACTGGTTCTTTGAAAAGAAACAAAATTGACTAACCTTATGCAGATTCATCAACAAGAGAAAAGAAAACTCAAGTAAAATCAAATGAAAGAAAACATTACAACTGACACAATGGAAATACAAAGAATTATAAGGGACTGCTATGAACAATTATACACCAATAAATTGGGCAACCAATCTGAAAGAAGAAGAAATGGATAAATTCCCAGAAACACAGAACCTACCAAGACTGAATCGTGAAGAAACAGAAAATATTAACAGACTGATTACTAGTAAGGAGATTGATAGTAATCAAAAACATCTCAACAAACAAAATTCCAGGATATGACAACTTTAATGCTGAACTCTAGCAAATATTCAAATACAAAGAACAGATCTCATGGACCTCATGTATTTTTATTGAGTTTAGACATGGTCTTCACGGCAGACTTATGTATGATCAGCACAAGAAGATAAAGCCTTAAAAACAAACAAAATTTCATGTATTTTTAATTCTAAAAACCTATTATAGGTTCTAACAGAGAGAGGTGATTAATATTAGAGTATGCATAATAAGATGTAAAAGACTTATGTCTAAAATTATATACAGTTAATCAATAAACATTAAGTACCTACCATGTACGGGGTTGTTGGGTTAGGCAGACAGATTAAGATTTGAACAAAAGTTTACAAAAGTAAACTAGTTCTTGTTCTCAAGGAGACATACTTAAGAAAAAAGATATTAAAATAATAACCAATAATTAAGCATTATAAATTATATCATTTTAAAAAGGCATAAAATGTACCATGAAACATACAAAAATACCACCTAAGTTAGTCTTGATGGTCATTGAAGAATTTTATGAAGATGTTAACTTAATATCTATTAAATTATTTGGTTGTTATTAAATCATTTCCCTAGCCTAACAAAATAAAGATGAATCATAGCTGTTTTACTCCATGAATTCTATACTTCTGCCAGCTCTGGGAGAGCCAATAATTCATACACACTTCTTTATTAATATGATTTGTACAAATGTTGCATATTATCAATTGAAAGCATGCCTAAAATTTCCCTCAGATTGATACTGATCCAGGCAAAATTATTGAAATTACATATTTACTTAATTATAAATACATATAGCCTGTTTTTGTGTTTTGTCTACAAGGCTGCCAGGAAAGATATGTAAAACACTCATGCTGAAATCTTCATGGCAATTACATATAGCATTTCTGTGATCTCCCAGTCTGAAAAAATATGCATGAAGAGTACAAAAATTGCTTGGGTTGGGTTAATCTTATTGAACTTAAAATGGCTTTTAGTGATGACATCTAATGCCACTTGGAATTTACAAATTATCCGTGTGGTAATTGGTCCAAAAAATTCCCTCAGTGTTCATATGACACCTGTTGGTAGATAGCTTTTAACCAAATAGGCACTAGCTTATCTTCATTTGTGTTGCACCTAGTATTGCACTTTAGGCACTGTTACATTAAAATAAGCCTCAGTAACTTCTTTGAAGGAGTTGAGGTTTAATGTTTTCTTATCTTTGTGGTAAAACCCAATTTTTTTTAATATGGCGGTGAATCATTAGATTTTAGAAATGTAGGTTTCAGTATTTTAGTAGTCTCTAATGGAGTTCATCAGCAAGCAGTACCCACCAAGTTGCCTTTGCATTTTAGTACATTTCTTCATTGCTCAGCAATCAATAATACATTAGCAAATTATAAGAAAAACCAAACTGCCTCAAAAATAGGACAATAAAGAATTTTAAAACTTCTGTAAAATTTTCTTCACATAGTTAAACCATTTATTAAGTGCCTGCTATGCAAGGCATGTGGGTATTATCTAATTCTAATAGTAACTTTATAAGGATGTTAACAAATAGAGAGGAAGGTTCAGAAACGTTAACTGGCACGATTTCACACAGCTGCTAATTGACACCATCATGATATGTTTAACTCTACTGTCTCTTTTCCTCCTGTACTTGAATATCTCTAAAACTACTTTTTCTTCTGTTTCAGAGAACAGTCTATGTGGTGTTTAGACAAACTATTTTTTAGAAGCAACAGAATGTTTTGGAACAAGTAATATAATGTGGTTTTAAGTGTTTGCTTGCACCAAAGAATGCCTGGCAAGAAGTTGTATTTAATGAAACAGGCACCATCTCTATATAGCTTAGCTCACTGAAGTTGAAAACCTTAAATTATATCACAGTGGCCTGAAACAGCTAATATAGTTTCAAATTTTTCTACATGACTTTCATTGAATCATTTATCTATTGCAGAAATACACTGATGTCCAGATGGGTTTATTGGAACAGCTGTTGTTTTCTTTTTCCAGATTTCAGCTTTCCTATCACTGCAATTTACAAATTTGGGGTCCTATTACTTGGACCATACTAACAAGCAGCAGAAAACTGAAACAAATGACTATTGATTGTTTGACTCAGTTCTCTGAGTATTTAATAGTGATGATCTATTAGATTTTTAAAATTATCAAATTGAACTTGTGCTCTCAATAGAAATTCGCTAAATTTTTATCTTTAGATGCTCCCTTTGTGGTGCCCTTCCTCCATTTCAATAAGAAATTATATTACATCAGCAACTTTCTATTTTGTAAAATTATCCATCAGTTTTCATTTATAATCCAGTCAGTACCTGCCACATTCTATGATTTGTTTTTTCTAATGTCCTTAGTGGTTACTTTAATCTCTATAATTTTAAATTCCCACAGTTATTCTTTCTTTCTTGTATAAATGTTGATAAATCTGTGTACAGATTTCAGATTTTTATTAAGCTTTTTTCTAATATACTAAGTATGGCATATGTGGATATTCTGCTTGTTTCAACAAATACATACTACTGTTTGGTATGTTAGATATTCTGCTGGATGATGAGAGGAGACTGTTTTATTAAACAAGTGAGAGGAGACATTTGTCTATACATAGCTTATATTCCAGTAAGGCTGACAGAAAAGAAAAGTCCATTATAATGTATGTTACTGAAATAAACAGGGGTTTGTGAATGAGCAAAAAAGAACAGGGTGTTCTCCTGTATTTAGGACCTCACAGCATCCAGTAAATGAAACCGATGCTTCTTTGTTAAATGCAGAGAAGACCATGCCTTGTTGCTCCATGGAAATCTTACTGTCAAGTTGTTGAGCTATCTTTTGTTTTTAATCAGAAATTATACTGGAAAGTTTTTTTAATCAGTATGGAAGAAAAGCAAAAATATAGAACAAGACAAAACAAAACAAAAAACATAGCCAAAAAACAACAAAAAACGATCACTCTTTTTCCTACCTTAGTACATATTGCTCACAATTTAAGAGATAAGAGTTCTTTTTTGAGTGAATGCTTATCTAGAAGTCCAGAATACTATATACTGTTTTGGGATCTCGTGTCTAGAATCAGTTCCTTGAAGCTCTTGGATTCCCTCCAAGTTTATCCTTGATATTTCTAAAAGATTCAATAGTTTCTTTCCTTTCCTTTGTATTTAATGAGAATTGTATCATGTTGTACATTGTATTTTAACTGTGAAACATGCCAACATCAGTGCTAGAAATTGGACTTGGAGAGTTGAAGTTAACTTTAAAGCATGCACAGCGTCTCTTGTAAGGTTTATTTCTTCTAGGTTATTCTAGTCTCACTTGCTCTTTATAAAGTTTGGCTTATGTTGCTTCCTGACTAACAGTAAGCAGTCCTTGCAAGCCTGGTCCATAAGAAATGTTAGTGAGGCAGTAATCTTGTGATCAATGGATAGACTTTCATTGTGGCTGTTGATTATATCTTGTAACATACAAATATCCTCTGTGCCCCTTCAATTTTTCTGCCCCTTCAATTTTGCCAACTTTCTTCTTACTGACATGACTGTGTACTGGTGTCCATGATTGGATTTTAGTTCTGAATCTACACTCTGCAGAGTTGCTGGGTCTAGAATTCTAGAAACTGCATTTCTTAGAGATCTGTGTCAGCTAGTTTACTGTTAATTTCTGCCAAGGGAAGCTTGGGAGACTGAAACTAAATGCAGGAAGGGAGTCATTTATTCCAGACAGTGAGTGTCATCAAAAGAGAGCAGCCAGCTTGTCTTTTGGATCTTATCTCACTAGCCACAAAGAGGTCCCTCAGAGGGACCAGCAGCATTGTGACCTTGGCAGCTGGAACTACAGTTGTGGGTGCCCCTTCGTCATAGGCCTACATGTCAGACACATGATACTCCTCTCCATAGGTTTAAGCACTGCCTTACAGGATCCATTCTTTAAGCTCCTAGGTTCTGGCAAGTCCCCCTCTTCGCTTTGGCTTCCCAGTCCTAAGGGTGGTAGCCTCTTCCTGCAGTTAATAATCTCTGGGTAAACTCAGCATCCCCTTTATGCCCTTTGGACTTCCTACTATGTAAACAATATCCTGTATTACATCATTCCCTTTAAAAAACTAATTAATTTAGCCTTGGCCTGATTTGTACATGTCGCCCTTAATGTATCCCCCAGCATGAGATCTTTGGTAACATTGACTCAGTTCAAGGTACACTGAAACAAAAGTGACCTCATTTTTAATGAAAGCTTTTCACTATGTGTTTAAATTTAAAGACTTATTTTTAACATTTTTATTGATTTATAATCATTTTACAATGTGTCAAATTCCAGTGTAGAGCACAATTTTTCAGTTATAAATAAACATATATATTCATTGTCACATTTTTTTCTCTGTGAGCTACCATAAGATCATATATATTTCCCTGTGCTATACAGTATAATCTTGTTTATCTATTCTACATTTTGAAATCCCAGTCTATCCCTTCCCACCACCTGCCCTCTTGGCAACCACAAGTTTGTATTCTATGTCTATGAGTCTGTTTCTGATGCTTAGTTTGTTTGTTTGTTTCTTTTTAGATTCCACATATGAGCGATCTCATATGGTATTTTTCTTTCTCTTTCTGGCTTACTTCACTTAGAATGACATTCTCTAGGAGCATCCATGTTGCTGCAAATGGCGTTATGTTGTCGGTATTTATGGCTGAGTAGTATTCCATTGTATAAATATACCACTTCTTCTTTATCCAGTCATCCATTGATGGACATTTAGGCTGTCTCCGTGTTTTGGCTATTGTAAATAGTGCTGCTATGAACCTTGGGGTGCAGGTGTCATCCTGAAGTAGGGTTCCTTCTGGATATATGACCAGGAGAGGGATTCCTGGGTCATACAGTAAGTCTATTCTTAGTCTTTTGAGGAATCTCCATACTGTTTTCCACAGGGGCTGCACCAAACTGGATTCCCACCAGCAGTGAAGGAGGGTTCCCTTTTCTCCACAGCCTCTCCAGCACTTGTCATTTGTGGATTTATGAATGATGGCCATTCTGACTGGTGTGAGGTGATACCTCATTGTAGTTTTGATTTGCATTTCTCTGATAATTAGTGATATTGAGCATTCTTTCATGTGCCTATTGATCATTTGTATGTGTTCCTTGGAGAATTGCTTGTTTAGGTCTTCTGCCCATTTTTGGATTGGGTTGTTTGGTTGTTCCTTATTAAGTCGTATGAGCTGCTTATGTATTCTGGAGATCAAGCCTTTGTCGGTTTCATTTGTAAAAATTTTTTCCCATTCTGTAGGTTGGTTTTGTTTTCCTTCTGGTTTCCTTTGCTGTGCAGAAGCTTGTAAGTTTCATTAGGTCCCATTTGTTTATTCTTGCTTTTATTTCTATTGCTTGAGTAGACTGTTCTAGGAGAACATTTATGAGATGTATGTCACACGTTTTGCCTATATTTTTTTCTAGGAGGTTTATTGTATCTTGTCTTATGTCTTATGTCTTTGATCCATTTTGAGTTGATATTTGTATATGGTGTAAGGGAGTGTTCTAGCTTCACTGCTTTACATGCTGCTGCCCAGTTTTCCCAGCACCATTTGTTGAAGAGACTGTCTTTACTCCATTGTATATTCTTGCCTCCTTTGTCGAAGATTAGTTGGCCAAAAGTTTCTGGGTTCATTTCTGGGCTCACTATTCTGTTCCATTGGTCTATATGTCTGTTTTTGTACCAATACCATGCTGTCTTGATGACTGTAGCTCTATAGTATTGTCTGAAGTCTGGGAGAGTTATTCCTCCAGCCTCTTTCTTTCTCTTCAGTAATGCTTTGGCAATTCTAGGTCTTTGAAGGTTCCATATTAATTTTATTATGATGTGTTCTAGTTCTGTGAAATATGTCCTGGGTAATTGGATAGGGATTGCATTAAAGCTGTAGAGTGCCTTGGGCAGTGTGACCATTTTAACAATATTGATTCTTCCAATCCAGGAGCATGGGATATCTTTCCATTTTTTAAAGTCTTATTTAATTTCCTTCATCAGTGGTTTATAGTTTTCTGTGTATAATCCTTTCACCTCCTTGGTTAGATTTATTCCTAGGTATTTTATTACTTTGGGTGCTATTTAAAGGGGATTGTTTCTTTACTTTCTTTTTCTGTTGATTCATCGTTAGTGTAAAGAAATGCAACTGATTTTTGAACGTTAATCTTGTAACCTGCTACCTTGCTGAATTCTTCGATCAGCTCTAGTAGTTTTTGTGTGGACCTTTTAGGGTTTTCTATATATAGTAACATGTCGTTGGCATATAGTGACTTTTTACCTCTTCTTTTCCAATTTGGATCCCTTTTATTTCTCTCTCTTGCCTGATTGCTGTGGCTAGGACTTCCAAGACTATGTTAAATAGGAGTGGTGAGAGTGGCCTTGTCTTGTCCCAGATTTTAGTGGGAAGCTTTTGAGTTTTTCACTGTTGAGCACTGTGCTGGCTGTAGGTTTGCCATATATAGCTTTTATTATGTTGAGATACATTCCCTCTATACCCACTTTGGTGAGAGTTTTTATCATAAATGGGTGTTGAATTTTATCAAATGTTTTTCTGCATCTATTGAGATGATCATGTGTTTTTTGTCCTTTCTCTTGTTGATGTGATGTATTGCATTGATTGATTTGCATATGTTGAACCACCCTTGTGTCTCTGGGATGAACTGCACTTGGTCATGATGTATAATCTTTTTTATGTGCTGTTGGATTCTGTTTGCTAATATTTTGGTGAGGATTTTTGCATGTATGTTCATCAGTGATGTTGGCCTATAATTCTCTTTTTTGGTAGTGTCTTTGCCTGGTTTTGGTATCAGGGTGATGGTGGTTTCATAGAATGAGTTTGGGAGTATTCCCTCCTTTTCAATCGTCTGGAAGAGTTTGAGAAGGACTGGAATGAGTTCTTCTTTGTATGTTTGGATAGAATTCCCCGGTGAAGCCATCGGCCCTTGAGTTTTATTTGTAGGGAGGTTTTTTATTGCTAATTTGATTTAATTTCTAGTGATCGGTTTGTTCAAGTGGTCAGTTTCTTCTCTGGTGGACAATTATTTTTCCAGAAATTTGTCCATCTCCTCTAGGTTATCCATTTTGGTTCCATATAGTTTTTCATAATACTCTCGTGTGATATTCTGTATTTCTATTTTATTTGTTGTAATTTCTCCATTTTCCCTTCTTATTTTGCTTATTTGTGCTCTCTCTTTTTTTCTTCTTTGTGAGTTTGGCCAGAGGTTTGTTGATTTCATTTACTTTTTCAAAAAATCAGCTTTTGATTTGATTGATATTTTCTATGGTTTTTCACTCTCTATTTTGTTTATTTCCTCCCTGATCTTTATTATTTCCTTCCTTCTGCTGCCTTTTGGGTTTTTTTGCTCTTCTTTTTCTAATTCTTTAAGCTGGTGGGTTAGATTGTTTGAGATTGTTCTTCTTTTTTGAGGAAGGCCTGTATCGCTATAAACTTCCCTCTTAGCACTGCCTTTGTTGTGTCCCATAAATTTTGTGTGGTAGTGGTTTCATTTTCTTTTGTCTTAAGGTATTTTTTTTTCATTTCAACTTTGATTTCATATTGACCACTATTTTTTAATAGCATGTTGTTTAATCTACATGCTTTCCTTTTTTTCTCCTTTGTTTCTCTGTAGTTGATTTCTAGTTTCATGGCATTGTGGTCACTAAAGATGCTTGAGATAATTTCTCTTCTAAAAATTGTTGAGGCTTCTTTTGTGCCCAAGTATATGATCAATCTTAGAAAATGTTCCATCTGCACTTGAAACCAATGTATATCCTATTTTGGGGGGGGTGTAATGCTCTGAAAATATCTGCCAAATCTAATTTTTCTATTGTATTATTTAATTTCTCTGTTGCCTTATTTATTTTCTGTCTGGAAGATCTCTCTAGTGATGTTAACGCAGTGTTAAAAGCTCTTGACTATGATTGTATTCCCATCAATATCCTCCTTTATCTCTGTTAGTAGTTGTTTTATATACTTAAGTGCTCCTATATTAGGTGCATATATATTAATGAGTGTAATATCCTCATCTTGTATTACTCCTTTAATCCTTATAAAATGAAGAAAGACTTACTTTTGAGCAATATTAGAAGGAGGGTACATATGGTAGCTGAAGTGAGGCCTATATAGGGGACAGATAGATATTTTGTAGGATCATCTCTTTTCACATTAAAACATAATTATATTATCAAAACTCAAAAGGGCACCACCTTCAGGCCAGAATCATCAGATTCTTATCTGAGCCAGATAGAGCCTGAAAAAAAAGTGCAACACTGATCTTACCACTGTCCATGCTTGTGCAGGTGCTTGGAGGGAACTGGAGCCTAGAGATAACCAGGCTACTCTCCTGGTTATCTAGCTTCATTAGCCAGTTCCTTTCCAATACACTACACAGAGTTTATAGCAGCCCACTGGCAACCAAAGCAGCTCACTTAGGCCAAGGGAGGCTTTTTTGAAAGATCCACATCTAAATAATCTGTTTATATTTCTGAAATTTCTGAATTTAAGAATACAGTGAGCATTTTATAAGCTTGTAAACAGAAAAAAAATAGCTAAAGGAAAAGAGTCTGCCATTTCCTTCCCACAATATAAGCTATTGAAGATACAAGAATAAGTGTGGTAAACCCTATTTATATGTTTCACGTGTAAAGATGAAAGAAAGACATTTCTAAACTTGCCACATCACAGAATATATGACACCCATACAACTTCTCTAAAACAGACTACTTCAGGAAGCATTCCAACTTTAAGAAAACTGAACCAGAATAAAACTGATATAGGTAGCCACAAAGACTGTGGTCAGTTTGAGGATGACCACAATATAAGTTTGGTAACATGCTGCATTAAAGTTAGTTTACTTTCAAAGTAGCTAATAGTCATAGATGTAAGGTATATAGCTGGATAAGGGTGCAAGTGGGTAAATACCTGTCTCCTCACTGACTTCTTTAAGGCACATCCAAGTTGAAGGGTATTTAGCCACATTTTGGAGAGAAATATTTACCAGTTCAGAGAAAGACTATTAAATGGAAGCTTGTTATTTTTTCTCTCTCAATTAGCATACAAAGACATTTTATAATGGCACTAAGCAGAAATCTGCCTTTCAGCAGACCAGGACAAACAAGCCCGATATCTAGGGTTTGGAACTGAATTTGTAAATACTTAGCAATCTCCCTTTTTCTGCATCTGTGTCTCAATGTAAAATTTTTTAGTTTATGCCTTTTTAGAAGCTATGGTCAAACGTGCATTTCTTGATAGATTTAATATACAGGAAAAATAAGTGAGCAAACAAGACCTTTAGAATCTATATGAAAATACTAAGCTGTGATACACGGTAGCAAGATGTGTAACAGGACTTTTGGTAAAGAGGTATCCCCACCCACTCAAATTCCAGTTCTATCTCATACCAACTGTGTTACCCTGGCCATTTACTGTACTTCTCTTTTCCTTACTTCTTTATATTTAAAGAAAGGAGTTAATAGTATTTGGCTTATAGGTTTGTCATAAAGGTTGAATAGGTTATTGTATTCTAAGCAGGCAAGGGTGTAAACAATATTTTAAATTATAATAAATACTATAGCTTTTGACAATATTTTTATACCTATATAATGTTTGATAAGTAATCTGTGATATACAATATAATTCTCAAAGAAAGCAAAATCAAAATGGCACAATGTTAACAATAATACCAGAAATAACTTTCCTATGGTGGCAGGAAAGTTAAAATACAGTAAAGATGTTTTCTTTTTGTATAGGAGTAGATGTAAGCACATCTATAGTTGAATCTTTATATATTAATATTGAAATAGAAATGGTGTTCATTCTTACAACCAGCAGTGGAATGAAAATAAAGAAATAAAACTTCCAGTTCACTAGACAGACACAAAACAAGAAATATGATATGAATGGCAACATATACTTACCCTGTAAAGATGAATATTTCTCTCAAACACATATATTATCAAAATTGATTAGCTGCCTCCCCCTTCCCCATGCTTACGTACACACCTTTACTTACGTAAGTACAAATCTAATTCACTGGATTCATCTAACACCAGTGTGATAAAACTTGTTATTAGCAAAACTAATTTTAAAATAAACAGATTTTTCCAAAGAACAAAATAACCATTAGATCACAGAAGTGGAAGTATCAATTTCCAGTTATTTACAGACTTAAATTTTTTTAAAATGCAGATTAAGCAGTATTCTGAGAAATTTTCATAGTCTTCAGTTACACTGACTACAAATAAACTAAACCTTCCACTCAAGTATTTTGGAAAAAGATATTTTTAAATAATGACAACAGGAAAAATAAACTAGCTTGGAAAACACCAATAGAATTATCAGATATTGGATTTATACATTTTCTTTGAAAATATAAGGATAACCCCACAATCCAATTTTGGCAGATGAAGAACACAAAGGAAAAACATACATATATGACACTGCAAATGATAAAGGTAATAAGCCACAAATTCAAAGAGAATACATCATCTAAAGTAGATTACTATAACTTTGGATAAATGCTTTTGATAATAGTTACAAAATAGTTTTTACCCCCTTGGAAGCAACTGGAAATTAATACAACTCTCTCAGCAAGAGGTAAGAATAGAGACTGATTGCCCTGAAGAAATGAAAAACTTTATCAATAATAAACATCAAAAAAAAATCCTAGTGGTCTTACAGGTAAATTATAGCAAAAGTCATTCCAAATGCAATTAATGAGGTCAGCATTCAATTCATTGGGTTAGGGATAGGTTGAAACTAAGCTTAAATCAACCAAATAGATAAAGAATACTAAGAGGAAACAAAATATTAAAAAAACAAAATTTAGACCTATATTACAAATACAAATGGAAAAATTCCACAAAAGACCACTGTTAAACAAATCAAACAGTGATGAACACAGACCATGGTCAATTAGGTTTGTTTCAACCTAGAAAGAGAAGGACGATTCAATATTCAAGTTTTATTTACATAGCTCAATCTATTCATGAATTATGGGAAAAGTATAATAATATCAGTAAGCACTAGAAAGCATTCAATAATGCGTAATTACCTATTACAGCCACTTATGCTTTGAAAAAAAAACTTGTTAAATGATGCCTGGAAGGGATTAAGTATATCAAAATAAAAGATAAAATTTCTGTACAAACTGCAAATGCCATATTAAACTCCACACAATTCTCAGTGAAGTTAAAACAAATTTCTCCGACTGTTTAAATCGTTTTAAAGATTTTATCCAATACAATAATTTTTTTTAAAAAATGAATAGCATTTCTGGAGAAAAAAAAATCACGTAGGCATTTGGATGGAGTAGTGCTAGTAAAAAGCACAGAATACTCACATCCAGTTTGGTCTAGAGTTCATCTTGAAAATTGTTCCATATAACGCAGTAATCTTTTGTCACGTTCTGCTCAGAAAATGCTGCAAATCTTTAGTGTTTTTCTAAACCTCCCTCTCTTCACTTTCAGGGATAAACTTGACTACATTCCATCGGAGAAGAAAAGATAATGTAGAAACTGTCGCAACTCACTTCCTTTCCACACAATTTACTTTTATGTAAGATCATTCCTTTCATCTTTCCTCCCATCCCAGTGGAAGAGATCTTACTTTTATATCCAAATTAAGTAAGTTTCGGAGTGGTGCTTGGGATAGTTGTTTTAAGATGAGAAAGAAAATGAATATGTTTATGTGCCAGAGACAATCTGACGGATACAGCAAGGATGTATGAGGTAGCTGGAGAGGATGGAATATGTTCAAGACAGGTTTTCTATTCAAAGCCTTTTCTAGAAGTCACCAAACTGAGTTCTGAATTTCACTACTGTTTTCCCGTAACAGCATGTGCTTATTTTTTTCATTGTGTATTGAATTATGTTTACATTAGTGTTTTACCTTTTTCCCCACTATGATATAAGCTTCCTGAGAAGCAATGTTAATAAATTCACTATTTTAGTTAATAAATCTATATATTTATTGAATCCTTACCATATATCATGCATTCTACTAAAAAGTGAGGGAAAACAGAAGAAATAGCTTCTTCATTCAATTGGACAGAGGTATAGACTAATGTTATTTTTTTTTTTACTTAGGTAAGCAATTAACTATCAAAGTTCTAGGCAGTGGAAATGACCAAAGGTGCCTAAGTTTAGATATAAAAATCTCATTGAACTGTTATCTTAAGAATGAGTAGGATTTAACTGGACATACTAAGAAGTACTATGGGTGACAGCTGAGTATTTGTTAAACTTTTCATTGCAGTTGGAAAATCACACAGCAGCCTATGGTTCTCTGTTGCTTAGTTGCAACACTAAAGATATGATACAAATCATGTCATTAGATGATGCAAAAACAACTACTAAGCACCTAATTCTCAGTCAGTGTATCATTTAAGTAATAAGTACCACCTTTTCCATTGAGCAACCATGTTATGGGATCAAAATTGTTACAAAAAGAATCCAGCATCCACAAGGAACAATTTCATAAACACTAAATGAATGTGTGCATTAATAAAAATAGTACATTTCAAAAGAAATAGAATTTCTTCAACTAAAATAAAGGGAGCCAATTCCAGCTGGAACCCTGACTAACCTTTCAATCCTGATGTATACTTGCTTCTTTGTTGATCATCTCCAAACCACAGGCCAGGCCCTGAGGGCACCACCCCTCATACTGATACAAGGCCAATCTCTTCTCTCACTTATCTGCTTGGCTCACACAGTTCCTGGAGTTAGGAGACCAGTGTGGCCTTGGCAGAAGAAAACTTCCCTCCTTGGCACAAAGATTACGTAAAGGAATCAAATTAAATCTCAACCAAAAAAAAGAAAAAAATTGAGTGATTTGTTAAAAATACATACATATTTAATTTCATCAAAAACTTGAAGAAACATCTGCCTGATGAAAACTATGAGAGAGAGGGGAGAGCTTGCTGCTTACAACCATACATTAACTTTATGCTTAAATTCAGCATATATATAGTGGTGTGGTGAATAACGGATTGTCACAGCAGATCCAATTTAGATGATATAAAGGCTCTCTGTTAGTCATAGTGGTAAGTCCTTCCCCCCTCCCCCAGCAACAATTATTCAGTTATTCTTGAGAGTAAAAGCATGCTCTGATCAGGTGGAAGCCAATATAGACAGACAGAACAAACTCATTCACACTTGACTATCCCATTAGGTCTTCAAACCTAGCTGATGAGGTATTTGGTGATTTCCACTTACAGTGACAAATAAAAGCAACAGCTGCACTTCTAATCTTGCTAGCAACAGTATTCTCTGAACATAGCCACTGAAAAAGCCTCTTGTTAACTTCAAACTCATATTTTGTCAGTTAAAATTCATGCCTCTAATCCCCTCACTGGATCACTGCTTTGTTGAAAAGTAGCATCGTTTACAATCCTGACAGCAGGGGATTGGGGTGCCAGGAACTGCAAATGGTTGTCATCTGACTTCAGCAGCAGTTTCAGGATCCAAAGAACAGTGTAACATATTTCAACAAGGAAAATTCCCTTACAGAGATAAAAAAGAAAACCAAATATGTAAATAGGATAGAAGTAAAACATGTAAGGCCTTCACTAAAGAGCTTTTCATCTATTCTTTTACCTTCTTTTCTTTCTGATTATTTCACCAAATCAGGTTTTAAGTGCATGCTCCCTTTCCATTCCAGCAAATATTTCTGCCAAATATGTAATCACAATAGAAGGCTTCAAAGAAAAACTTATTATGCATTTTTAAATTTAGTACTGTCATGTGCTTATTACATTAAGGATTTTTTTTAATGTCAAATAGTGATTATCTAAGAGGAAGGGTAAGAGAGTCAGCAATCCAAACCTGCTATATATTCTGCAAAACTACACACAAAGTCAGTGTATTAATTCATAGATTCTAAAATGGTATAGATGGAACTATGAATTCTAGACCTTATTCCATATGTGCTTAAGGGTGAGAAAAGGCCCCAACTTTTCTCCTTTAACTTCTGGATCACTCTCCTCTGTTCACACCAGTTAGACAAGGAGGAGTAACTGTTCAGCTTCCTAGGTGCATGATAGGCTCCTGTTACTGAGCAGGTGTGGGCATTGTGGCCCCAGCTGACTCTGCAGACCCTGGTCTCTGCACATGTTTGAGTGCACTGTGACAAAATTCAGGTTTGTCTTGGTGGGGAGAAACAGGCCCCATGCTCCAAACTTCCAGAGGCTTCTACAGTGGAGGGCTTGGCTTGGCTTCCATTTGACATTATCTTTTAATTTTATAATTCTGTGAGGAACAGTAGCAGTAGTACAGAGCAGGATTCAGGTATGTCTGTTTTGCAGAAGGGGATGTGGGACCCAGCTGGTCCTTGGCTATCCATTGAGACATAGTTTTAGTCGTCCACCCAAATTACCACTGGCATGATTTGGTCAAGTCTTTCTTGTCCAATAATCTCGTAGGTATTTCTTTGCTACCCATTAAGACTTAATTTCAGGACATATTGGTTATATCCTGAATTGCCTTTGATTCCCTAAAAGCTTAGGTATTTGTAAACCTCTTCCATTTGTGTGTGTGTGTGTGTGTGTAAAGATGACTCAGAAATTCTTATTCCTTGAAATAAAGGTAGATGGCTATGAGAGAAAACAGAAGAACCAAGAGAGAAGGAAAGTAGTTGATGTTTAAAACATGTCTTTCCATGTTCTGTCCATCCATATCGCCATCTAAACATGAGCAAAAGCTATTGAAGTTGGGAGAAACTACAATTCTACTTATTTTGTAAAAATGAAACACTTTGCCTTTTTACACTTATTCTTTTCTACCTAATTTTTGTGGCATGACTAGTTGTCACTAAACCCAGAATGTTACATCTTTGATATTCTCACCTGATGAGTTTTCTGTTAGAGGGGTTTAACCCAGAATCTATGAATAGAAGTCAGGCAGTCCATGAATCAGGATGGGAAAATACTGCTTATATTTATGTTTTCACTAACCTTTAACTGAAAATTAACATTGCCCTGCATTATAAACATGGATAATAGACTATAGTAGTATTAATGCTTATGAATTTGTAATCAATATAAATTACAGACTATTCATGAAAGTGTATTTGCATTTATCATTAAAAAATTTCAGTTGCTATTGAAACCACCACTAGATCTTGTTGGTTAATACACTCATAAAAAAGCAGATATATTACTCTGTTTTGATTTTTAAATTTTTATAGCTAATTTTCAATATAACTACTTTCCTTTATAATTGCATGCATTTTGTTATTTTCAATTAAAAACATTATTTTAAAAGGGGCATGCAATCTTTACCTGACAGCAAAGGGATACACGGTACACACAAAAGTTTAGGAATCCCACATGTGACTGTAGTTTCTGATAGAACCAGAGATTTCTATATCACCCATGTCACTAGCAGAACAATGAGGGCTTTTAGTTAGTGACTAAATGTTTTCTGATCCTTGATTTGAAATCTTCTTGTGTGGAAATATGATTAAATGAGAAAAAGAAATAATGTAATACCTACTTATATTTGACCAAAAATAAGAAAGTAATTATGCTTTACTAACAGTCAATGAATGGAGTGACACTGATGCCCTCCCCAGGTCCACATTTCTGTCAGTCACTTCTCACTTCTGATGGGAAAGGATTCCTAAAGGAAGGCTGTGTAATTATAAAGGTTTGATAATGATGGACTCAGTCTTTCCATAGCAGAAATTTACAATATATTGCACTCTTTATGTGTAAGATGCCTCTAATATGGTTAAATATTTTTTGGAAACAGTATTTTTAAATAGTAAATTCTAAGGTCATCTGTAATGTAATGGATTGAGTTTAAAGAGGACTCACAGTTTCCATTCTCCCACTCATTTTTTTTTCCATTTTACAAAGAGATAAGTAAGTATTTCAAATTTGCTGACCTTTTCTGTTATAAGTCAGCAGTTTGCTACCAAGCAGTTATATTCAAAAAGAATAGACAGTTAATCTGTCATTTCAATATAAAGGTGGCATTTTAATATTAGGGGAGAAGGTAACTACTATCCAAAGGAAAGTTTTTCTATGGAGAGACTAATTTTAAAAATAGATGCTTACAAATTTTTTCATCTTTAGATGATTCTGTTACCAAAAATGATTATGTGCCACCTATATGTGATAATTTCAAAACACTGAAATAAGATTTAGAAGCTACAAAGCTTCTAAAGTAAAAATTTCAGTGCTTTTAAATTTATTTGGTAAAAATATAAAAATAATGCAATATCTTAGTTTGTAAGAACTCCAGGGTCAGGGAAAATAGACATTTTCTATGTGTATTTCAGCAAAAATCTGTATATAATTGGACAATGAGATTGAAAAATCATCATAATGATTTAATAAGTGCATTTAATTTAAGGTGCCTCTTTTTCCATGTCATTTTTGTAAGGTAATTTTCTTTCTTAAACTATGATTATCAGTAAAAATATTATATTAAAAAATGGACTTTGCAAAAGATCCCTAAAAGGATAAATCCAAATTTTCAAAAATCATGAAACAATCATTTGCTCACAACAGAAATATTATAATAAAAGTATCATTAAATATTTTATGTACATAGGCCTCACCTCATTAACTTAACTATGTTTAATGTATTTTTACAATATAAGTATTTATTAGTTTGGTGTTGTATGTATACAGCTAATTGAAGTTAATAAACATATATTGGAATAGAATATTTAAAACTTTTCACTAATAAGGCATATAATCCAAAAGTTGGCAATTCACTGGGATAAATATGTAAGAATTTCCATGAATAAATAGTATTGATTTAATCGTTTTTCAAAAGATATTTTTAAAAATTAATTTACTGTTATATTGACTGTTTAACCTTTTAATATACCAAATGGTCATTTGAAAACCATTTCCTCTTGAAGATCACTTGAAATGGCTTTTAAGAGCAAGGCTGTCTGTTCCATGTTTCAATTATTTCATGAGTTCTTATAATTATGAGCATATTTGAGCATTATAATTATGAATGTGGATATTCTCTCTTGCATTAATGCAGTCTCCTAACTTTTTTCAGTGACACATGAGTTTTTGTTAACTTTTCTTGCTCTGTTATATCCTCTCTCACTCTAAATGCCTTACATCTGGCTATCAGATCTTGTGCCCAGATTATTTCAAGAGTCTCCTAACCAGTATCCTTATTCCTTGTAGCATTTTCAAGGTTGTTGCCAGAATGCTATTTCCAGAAAGTAACCCATACTCGAAATTCTTAGAGTGGCTTTCTTTCAGCCATAAAATAGTATCCCAATTCCTGATCCTTGTGACAGAGTTCCACGGGATTGTGCCCTCATAACCTCAGGCTCTTTTAGACTACTTGCATGACCAAAAGTGAGCCAACCTGTCATCCCACTATTGCACAGTTTCCTTTGCTGAAAATCCCATTTCTGAAACCTAACACCTTCCTCCTCAATTCTGGAATCTTTTCTTACACATCTGATGTTCATCCTTCCTCTGTTCCATTTCATTTGGTTAAACATCCCTGGTCTGTACTTCCATATCAGTGTTTATCAATCCATTTATCTTATTTTAAAATAAGTTGGCAAGAATACCTAGACAAAGTTTTTGACCAAATTCTGAGTTGCAGCCATTTCCTGAATTTACCCACAGAGATAGAATGTTGAAAGATTCTATGGAATTATATCAAAAAATGGTTTTACTTTCACTCTGAATTATAGTATTCATTGAAGTTAGAGGAGAGGGAAAACGTACCTAAAAACAGAGAAAAAAGATATTCTATACATATTGAGACTAATTGAAGACTGTGTGCCTTTTTAATATCAAAAGACTTTACCTTTAATAGTTTTAAAAATAAAGATAATTGACTATTCTGTGTTTACGTGACAATCAAATATTCTCTTTTTTTAACTTTTACATTATATTTATTCACACATTCAAGCATTTGCAAGCACATGAAGTATTTCCTGTGTGCCATGCACTGTTCCAGACCTGGGCATACGGTAGTGAACACAAGAGATAAGACATGGGCCCTGACTCTTCCTCACGCACTAATGTACAAAATATATAAGGTAATGGTTCTCATGAGGATGTTGAAAAAGCCCACAACCAGTATCGTTCTTTCTACTTATTTATCTATTTATTGATTTACTTCTATTGATAATGCTATGATGATTTAGCCCTTCACCCAGACTAGGTACCTCAGAATCTTTTTTTTTATTATCATAAGTTAAGGGTATACAGCATTATAGTTCAACATCTGCATATACTGTAAAGTGATCACCAGAAGTCTATAGAGTTGGTGCCATTCACTCATTTCACATCTACCTCCCTTCTTCCCCTCTGTATCTATGACTTTGTTTTGTTTGTTCTGTTTTGGTTTTTTTAGATTTCATATATGAAAAATCATATGGTGTTTGTCTTCCTATATCTATTTTTTCACATAGCATAATAAATTCAAGTTCCATCCACATTGTTGCAAATGTGGATGCATTGTTGCAAATGTTGCAAGATTTCATTCTTTTTTATGGCTGAGTAATATTTCATGGTATATGTATGCAACATCTTCTTTATCCATTCATCTATCTGTAGACACTTCACTTCATTTTCGTAACATGGATATCGTAAATAATGCTGCAGTGAACACAGGGGTGCATATATCTTTTTGAATTAGTGTTTTCATATTTTTTAGAAATATGCCTGGAAGTAAAATGCTGGGTAATAGTTCTATTTTAATTGTTTGAGGAATCTCCGTATTGTTTTCTATAGTAGCTATACTGATTTACAGTCCCCATTTACAAACAGTGTACAACAGTTCTCTTTTCTCCGTATCTTCTTGAACATTTGTTTTTTTTAATCTTTTCAACATTTGCCATTCTGACAAGTGTGAGGTAATATTTCATTGTGGTTTTCTTTGCCTTTTCCTAATAATTAGTGATGTTGAACATCTTTCCATGTGCCTGTTGGCTATCTGTATATTTTCTTTGGGAAAATGCTTATTCATATTCTCTAATCATTTTTAATTGAGTTGTTTTGTTGTTGAGTTGTAAGAGTTCATTATATATTTTGGATCCTCACTCCTTATTGGATACATGATTTGCAAATATCTTTTCTCATTCAGTAGGTTGTTTTTTTGTTTTTATGATGGTTTTCTTCACTGTGCAGAAGCTTTTTAGTTTGATTTAGTCCCATTTCTTTTTGCTTTTGTTTCTCTTGCCTTTGCAGGCAGATCTGCAAGAACATCACTAAGACTGATGTCAAGGAGCTCACTGCCTATGTTTTCTTCTAGGAATTTTATGGTGTCAGATCTTACATTCAAGTCTTTAACCCATTTTGAGTTGAGTTAAATTTTGTGTACACAGTAGTCTAGTTTCTCAAATATTCCTATTTTTAACTATGAGGAAAAACATTAATCACTCTTATTAAACTGAATAAAAGCTCCATAAATTAGATAAAGCAGTTTCAGAGGTAACATTAAAAATCAACAGAAAAAGAAGAAAACACCCTTCATTTAAAAAGATAAATTCAAACTCTCCATAAAGAATAATTTAACAAGTGCAAAATATCATGATGGCTTTTAAATATGAACATACTGAGGGAACAAGATTAATAAATTCATTCAGATGCTAATTTAAAAATTAAAATTATTCTTAAATATATATTCTAGTTAAAGCTCTCAGAGTCAAACTAGAAGTATCTTCAAAAGTTATATTGACAAGTGATCCTGCTGAAGTAGCTCTACTTCTGGCTGATTTCAACTTTTAAGTATTCATTTTCAGAATAGATTGCAAGTGGAAACACCATATTTTTTTTTCCACAAAACTTTTCAACTATCATTACACAAAAAATGATTCTTCCAGAAGTAAGTATTTATGTCCAATGATAACTTTTGCTATGTGTGTAAGTGTCTGTTTTAAAATAGTACTCATTTACTAAAGTAAAGATTCAATTGCTTAATAAAAATAAAGCACTTATATTGTATTTTCAACTTTACTTTTTGTTCTTGTTTGGAACCAGGGGTGTGTACATGTATTTCTTATTCAGAACATTTACTGCCCTTTCTTAGCCCTATCTGACTGGCCCCCTTTGACCAGTTCCCTTGCTAGTCGTTCTAATCTACTGATATAGGATACCTGACTTGCATGGATCCATGAAATGTGAATGGAAGTGATGTGTGTTAGATCCTAGTAAAGCTTTAAAGCCATCGCATGGTTCCTACCTCAGCAGCTCGCCCCTCAATATGAGGCCAGCATGTCTCAGGAAGTCTTCAACCTCACATTCATGTTAGAATAAAGATCTGCAACCACTCTGTGCGGGGAGCCAGGACCTAATGAACTTCAAGCTCTGGTTCCATTCCCTTTGAGGTCCCAGAACTCAGGGTTCAAGGAAAATGCCTTGTACCAAAAAATCTACTTTTTAATTTCACCTTTTGAACCTCAATTTCCTCAGCTTTAAAGTAGCTGGTACTAGTACCAAATTTGTAGAATTGTTAGAAAATTTAAATGTTTGTGGTACACAGTAAACTCTCTAAATGACCAAATTATATATATGACTAAAAATATAACTAAGGTTTAGGAGAAACTCATTTATTTATTCTAACTAAGCAATAATTAAACATTTCTTGTCTGAACAACTTATGGATTCCTCTTTAATATTTTCTGAAAATACTGAAAGCATTGTAAGGAAGCACTTAAAATTCATTAGAGAGATTTTTGTAAGTATTGTCACAAACCAGGTAGTAGCAGTTTAGAGAAAAGACCCTTTTACCTGTACTTTAGAAAACAGTATTCAGACAAATTACTTTATATATTTGGAAAAATAGGTATTTTGGAATTTTCTTCACATTGTTATTTTTAAGAGACACAAAGTTTCATTTAGTTTTAAAGATCAGTACCCAAGCCTATCAAAGGTAGTTTGAAAAGTTTTGCACTGTCTAATGACATACAAAATCAAAGATAACTGGTGTTGAAAGAATAGAGATACAATTTCTATTTTATCTACTTTAATGTTCATTTTAATTTAACTAGTTTATTTTCTTTTAAAGTTATGGATTCATGGCAAGTGTTAAAGGTTTTCAGTTAGGACATAATTAAAATATGTTTAAGTCAGTTGACAAAAATATATCAATAAATACAATACAGGTAATACAAGGATATGTCAGAAACACAGTATTAACTATAAATTAGATAATATTGCCATCTAAAATAGGAGTAATGATTAATATAGTTTCTTGATTTACAAAATCTATCTTTAATACCTCTCCTCTATCCCAGCTAATCTAATTCACTCTTTTTAGAACATATTTTATAATTATTTTCCTTACCCTCTATTCTATACTTACCCTCATAAAACAAAAGTTATTAGGTTTATTTATATTTGGAGGAGGTACTGGGGATTGAACCCAGGAACTCATGCATGCTAAGCATGCGCTCTACCACTTGAGCTATACCCTCCCCTCTATTCTAAACTTTTATCATGATTTTCTCTCATCTCTTCTTTTTCACCATGGAATAAATATAAATATATACATTGTATATATAAATATACAAATCACTTTAACTTCCAGAAAGCAGTATTTTAAAATACAGTGGTATCTGGGTAATAGAGTTATAAATACTCTTTGAAATATAATTATAACTTGTTCTTTAATATGCTCCACTTTTCACTTATTTGTCTTCTATCAAGTAGAAAGTACAGTTTTTGGTAAGTAAAGTGTGTATTTCCATAATGCACAGAACACTGGACTAGAGTCTATGACCTTCAATTTCTAGTTTTGGTTTAGCTATTACCTCATGAATATATTAACCACATACAGAATTGAATTTGCTTGTCTCTATTACTCTTCTCAGATCTCTACTGAAAGATGTCTCTTTAAAATATTGGCATTACCTGCCTTTATACAAATTCATTGTACAGCTATGGGTATTTTTACTTTCAGACCTCCTAGTTTGTTTGCATCTGCCATTTTTGACCCACACTATTTTTATCAAAAATTAGGAAAATCATTAATAATCATGATATATCTCTAAATCTTAAGGCTCACATATTAGAATCCACACTTAAGTTTTATAAATTGGTCTGTCTTCCCTACTACAGTGGGAATACCTTTAAGGGCATCATCTCTGACTAATTCATCTTTGTATTTTCATAGCACATAAAACAAACTGCCTTGCATGTTAGGGTCTTTAAAAATGTTCATTGAATGAAAGAAATAAAACAAATAATTATATTTCTAGCACTATCCACATTGAATAGGCCAAATTTTCTGGACTCCCAATTTGGAAACACAATTTAGCTTCATGGTAGATACTAAAACTAGAACTGGAAAAATAATTTTATATGATCAAGTTTTGGGCTGATTTTCATCTGGAAAAACAAGAATTTAAGAAAAGGAGATAATAACATAGAAGAATGGAGAAATGCAGTTATTAGAAGTGGGAGATGATATTGTTGCCATGTGGAAGATATCAAATATTTCACTTAACCACTCGCGCCCCCCAAAAGAATATTTAAAAGATTTCACTTTTTACATTATCTTAGGAGTTTCTCTTTCCTGTTTCTATAGCAAGTTATTGTTCATGTAGGCAGTAGTTTTAAGTACCCTTAAAAAATCATAGTCGGAGGGTTTACTATTTAGTATTGAGCCCCTTTCCCTTTGCTGCTTCCATCTGTTTTGCGTGTGACTGATGATATTGGGAGCCTTTGTGGCATCATTGCCTCATGTAGTTTGTATGCATGAAGCAGATATAATCTCAGATGATCAGGCATCTATTACTCCTATGAGGAAATATCTACAATAGGCAATTAATTGTGTTTCAAATCCTCCAGTTAGTCATTTACAGAAGATTTAACAATACTCTTCAGTGGACATTCTATTGATCTGAATTTGTGACTAATTTATCTTTCCTTTCCTATGACTGAAGATAATGTAGAGCATATTTTTTTCTTTTTCTTTTCTTTCAGCAAATTATCAAGTACTAGATTTGCTTTGTTCCCCCTCCTTAAAATGTTATTGAATTTATAAAGTTCAGCATTTATATGTATAGAAAGGACTTGATTCTTGTTACCACATAAAGGCATTTACAGAAATACAGAAGCATGAGCCTAATGTAATAAATAAATTAAAGTGACGCCCTTGAAGTTCTCTCTCTAACTGCTTAGAGTTGCCCCTAGTAACATAGAGCACAAAGGCTTCAAAGAAATGCGTCTTTCCCTTCTCATTCATTTTTCCCCAACACACAGAAACACACATAGAGGTACCACAGAGGCTTTAGACTGTCCAGTGCTGCAGAAAACACTGCCTTTCTAGGATCTATCATAGTCTAGATTATTTTGTGACAAGAAAAGTAGTTCCACCAGAACAGGCATAGAGAAGGGGACTTAAACAATTTATTATCTTTATGAAAATAAAGATAATTGTACACACTGCAGAAAATTGCAGAGGGAGCCATGAATTTGCACTTTTTCCTCCAATGGTGGCAGAGTATTTGGAAAGAAGCAGGGAGGGAAGACCCAGAAAAGAACGTGATCTTTACTATTTTAACTAGGATTCCTAAACTTTAGCCACTTTTTGGAAGCATTTTCCAAAACACATTTTTCTAGTTTTCCTGGGGGATTTTTTTCCCACTGAATATCTATCATACCAAGTTTTTAAAAATGAATGCTAATTTATACATATTCTGTTAAGAGCAGAAAAAGAAAAAATATTTCACAGCCACTTCCCAGTTATATAGCAACTTGAGTTTTTGGAGTTTCATTTCTTATTCCTCTCTGATCTCTCATCTCAAAGTACATCTCTTAGTATTCCAGAAGAAGTCCAAGATTTGCATATAAATCTAATTGTGTGTATTCATGCAAAACTTTTCAATTCATGACAAACTATCCATAGATATTAAAATTAATTTGTGAGGGAAGAGCCATTGTATTCAAAGGTAGAAAGTGTCAAGTGTCTTGCTCCTTCACATTTTACTACCACTTAGCTGTACACAAAGTGGACTTTATGAAAAGTGCTAAACATTTAAGAAAAGAGCTGTATGTCTGAGAGAGGTGTATACATGAACTTGGTCTTGCATATCTGTGTACGTTTGCATATGTACTTGATGCTTTCGTTATTATTGAAAGGAAGTGTAAGGCTTTACATATTTAGAGTAGGTTGAGCCAAATAAGAAATCACAAACTTGTGACAATTGAAAGTTATTTTTATCACTTGGATCATATAGTAATCCACAAAGCTATTTAACAATGGACTAGCTATTTGTATATTTACTTTGTATAAATCAGTATTTCTAGCTAAAATCAAGAACATTAAATTCTGAGATTTTAAAATTACTTTTTTAACCAGGTACCAATGTAAATTCAGTACATGTTTATTTATGTATTCCATTATGTCTTATTCTAGATGTAGTGCTTATTTTTCTGATGATGTAAGCCATAGGGTTTTCTATAAATTGTGTACATTAAGGGAGAGAGAATGGGATATTTCTGATAAGTATAAGGTACATTAGTACTTTGACAGTGACTTCTCCATTCCCCACTAGCTCTCTTTGTGAAGTTCCAAAGCTCAGCGTTTACTTCTTAGAAATTGATCACTATTTCTATAGTTGAACCAGGGGAAAAAACCAAATTTGACACATTATCTACTGCTGTGGATGGAGCAATAACATCAAAATTGGAAAAGAGAATTTTACAGTTGAACACATATGATAAAAAAAAATTCAAGGTCACCAGTTCTTATATTTATAGCTTTCTCAAAGCTGCTGTTTAGGCCCATACCAATTATCATGGGGGAAGGAGAGATAAGTTTAAGACCACAATCCTGTTTGTTTACTTTTGCTTTTATTTCTGTTGCCTGGGTAGACTGCCCTAGCATTTGCACAGTAAAGGAAACCATAAGCAAAACAAAAGTCAACCTACAGACTGGGAGAAAATATTTGCAAGAGATGAGATTGACAGGGGCTTAATTTCAGACTATACAGACAGCTCATACAACTTAATAATAAAAAACAAACAAACCAATCCAAAACTGGGCAGAAGACCTAAACAAGCAATTCTCCAATGAAGACATGCAAATGGCCAACAGGCACATGAAAAAAAATGTTCAATATTACTAATGATCAGAGAAATGCAAATCAAAACTACAAGGAGGTGTCATCTCACACCACTCAGAATGGCCATCATTAAAAAGTCCACAAATGATAAATGCTGGAGAGGGTGTGGAGAAATGGGAACCCTCCTGCACTGTTGGTGGAATGTAGTTTTGTGCAGCCATTACGGAAAACAGTATGGAGATTCCTCAAAAGACTAAAAATAGACTACCCATATGATCAAGCAATTCCACTCCTGGGCATATATCCAGATGGAATTTTAATTCAAAAAGATACATGCACCCCCATGTTCAAAGCAGCACTATTTATAATAACCAAGACATAGAAACAACCTAAATGTCCATTGACAGATGACTGGATGAAGAAGTTGTGGTACATTTATACAATGGAATACTACTCAGCCATAAAAAGAATAAAATAATGCCATTTGTAGCAACATGGATAGACCCGAGACTGTCATTCTAAGTGAAGTAAGCCCAAAAGAGAAAGAAAACTACCATATGACATTGCTTATGTGCTGAATCTGAAAAAAAAAAGACAACTGAACTTATTTACAAAACAGAAACAGACTCACAGACATAGAAGACAAACTTATGGGGGAGGGGGAAGGGGCTGAAAAGGGATAAATTTCTGAGAGTCCGAGATTTGCAGATACTAACTACTATATATAAAATAAAGAACAAGTTTATATTGCATAGCACAGGGAACTATATTCAATATGTTGTAGTAACCTATAATGAAAAAGAATATGAAGATGAATATATGTATGACTGAACTATTATGCTGTACACCAGAAACTGACACACCATTGTAAACTGATTCTACTTCAATAAAAATAAGTAAATAAATAAATAGTATTCAATTCCAAAACAAAAAAACAAAAAAACAAAACAAAACTACACTCCCATCCACAGCTTAATAGCAGAAGTGGAACCACAAAGCTGAATTTAAAATAATTATCTGTTAGCAAATAAAATTTGAATAATGTTTGAAAGGACCCAAAGGAGCTATAACATTTTATACCTCTATAACTAGAATTGCCTTTCAAACTTAAATATGTGTATCTCAGTATCTTGTTTGTTTATAAGTTACTAAAATGTAGAGAAAATTTAATTAATGAATGTATATAATACACACACAGGCAATTAAGCTTACTCTGCTTATTTCATTCAAACATCCTATTTTTTCCAGCTGGTAATGACAGAAATATCAACTTTTCTTAAAAAAAAAAAAAAATCAGGCGATGGCCTGAAATCAATAGAGTTTGCATATGTCCATTCAAGGATAGAATTTAGTTTTTGAAATTTAGGATGGTGGCCACTTCTTAAATACTGCTTGTGCAGATAACCTCTTACCTATGACAGTTGCATTACAACTAAATTTTCTACCCTTGAAGTCAACGTGAATTCTGTTCCCAGAAATGTGACCACAAATTGACTTACTCTGATACTGCAGATTTTATTATTTAGTTATGAGGCCTCTCTCATGGGCATTAGGAGTTGATGAGAGCTTGTGGATGGCAGAATAATTATTTACTAAATGTAACACACTAGTTTCAAAAGGTTTGCTTTTTAATTGATAATCTCATGAAGAACAAGTCATCAAGGTACCAAGATAATTTATCTTTCAGAGATTCTTAATCTGGAAACCATTAAGTCTATATACAATCTAAATTCAGATTGTTTAACAGTGATTCTATAATATCTGATAGAAACTTTATGCCTACACTAATGAGATTTGTATATCAAGTCATATTTTTATTTCAAGAGGAGTAGCATGAGGATTTTAATATCTAGGTCTGTGAAAGTAAATGTACTTCAACACATATTGTGCCACTTTTTTCATAGCTCTTTAAAAATAATCAACCAGGAGAGGTTAAAGGAATGTGTAACATGATATTCATCCAATAAATAAATCTAAATAGTCATTAGAATGACAGTCCCTAGACTATATTCCCCTTGAAAATTCTCATGATAATCAGAAACATCAGTTGACTAATCAGAATTTCAAAAGGTATTAAAATTTACTTAAATCGACTTGGATTTTTATTTATTTTTCAAACCAGCCAAATGTTCAGTGAATCAGACTTTTTTGTTTTATATGCATTTTCCAAAAAAGACAAAGAAAGTGCTTTATGACATAATTTAGCCATATTAAAAAAAAAAAGCTTATCTGTTTGCTTTATTCTGAACAGGAAAAAACATACACTCACATATGCAGAAAGAGAAAACCAAAAAGACATTAAATATGCCAATGCTAAGAACTGAACCCATAAATTAAAACCAACAGAATAATTTTACTTTACTTCAACTTAGCTAAATTAACAAGAGTTTATATAATTTCATTAAAGAAAGATATTTATAGACTATTGCTATGCATAAAAACAACTATAATAAAGCTTGCCAAATCTGAGTGAATAGTATAATGACTAATACTCAAGTTCTGCCCTTGAGGAATTTACAGTCTACAAGGTAAGAAAGACATACATAACAAGGGAAGGATGTGCAGCATTGGAAGGAATTACGTGGCACTAAAAGTAGAAAGAGGAAGAAGTAATTAATGTAGGAAGAAGTCCTGTGAAACTCAGGAGTCTCTCATCCCTAGAAATTGAACTGGTCATAAAAACCTAGACATTACAAATGAATGAACATTTGCAAAAGAAATCACCTAAAAGTCCTATTTTAGAATCACAACTTCTATTTTGCTCTTGACAAAGCTATCTTCCCCAAGAAAGTAAAGAAAAAGTCTGCCATGCTAAAAATGGAGATGAGTCTGAAAGCACAGAATGTGATACATACTGGAATGACTAGAGTACACTGAAAGTATCGAGACGTGGTTTGACATAGGTGTTTTGCCTTTGAGGTAGGGAGACTGAATTAAATTCCTAGACTTAAGAAATGAGACTTAACCTAAGGAAACTTCTGTGAAATAAACAAGACTTGTAAAAGAAATAAGAATTGTTAAAAGGATTGTTACAAGGATTGAATCCCACATTTTTATTGAAACATATCAATATATAATGAAATGGGATAATGTATATTATCTCATTAAAAAGGTTTTTCTTACCTAAAAATTATTTGTGGTAGACAATAAGACATTAGAAGAGACAATTTAATGGTCTTAAATGTTCAACTCTGACACAAAATTAGCAAAAAATTTAAAAATTATAATAAATTCAATAAAAGGAAGGGATGAAATATTATATTACCATTTCTAACTGAATTGTTTATTGCCCTATTGATATAACCATGGAGTAAATAAATCCATAGTTTTTAATCATTAAAAAAATAACCATTATTTGACCTATTCCTTTTAATAGAAATATGTATTCAAGAACCAGCCAGGAAGCATTTTCCCTTCTAAGAAGCAAAACGAAACATAAAGAAACAAAGCATTTTACATGTAAGGGACTTTGCAATAAATAAATATTTATTATTAACATGTTCTTGTGTCTCTGGACTTTTTACCTATTTAGAATGAAAAATAATAGAACATTTCTAAACATTTGGCAAATTCATCCAAAAAAGCTCTGCCAGATTCAGTTTTGTTGTTTTTGTTTGTTTAAATCTGCTGCCTGAACTGTAAGAAGCATGGGACACTAAAATATACTTAGGACAAATGTAAATCATCTTAATATGTATAAATGGGTAAGTGCTCTTGTGAATATGTTGGTATGCTTACATATGAATATGTTGTTTAACTTAAAGATTACTGAGATTTCACTTTAATTTTTAAGACACTTTTCCTATATTGTAACCCAAACATAATTTTTCAAAATGTTTCTCTTAAGGGGACCAAAGTCAAAGAAGTAGAAATCAAGATAGCCACGCCTTTGTCTTTTGCTCCAGTTAACTCGCTCTGCTCCAATAAAATCCTAGCAACTCTACCTGTTAGAGTGGCTTTAATGAATGATTGTTTGCATTACTTCATCCATTCTGCACATAATCACAATAAAAGTATTATTCATATAACTTATTTGGCTCATTAGCTAGCTATAATTTCCCAATGTGGAGCTTTGTGGGATTAGAATGTTAATATTTTGAGTCACTATTATGCCAGTAACCTTCAATACTTAACTCTACGGCAATTAGTTTAAGCAGAGTCTACCTTGCAGATACATGTTCCCATGTAGTGCAAAACAGTATTATTTGTAGATATATATACTCCTGTCTAGTGAAAACAGTATTTTTCAAAATTACCTATTTAATAATTATCGCCTGAATATTTTAGATTGTATAGAAAACAAGTATTTTCATACATCTTCTGACATATGAGATGACTAGCTCTTTGGCTGCTAAAATATAACTCTTATTATGTTTTCTTTGAAATGTTTGGTCATTTTTCAAATATGCCAAGTTTAATTTCTTTCTTTTTAGATGTATTATAATGCAGTTTGAGAAATTATACTCAAGTGGTCATTGTAATAATTTTGTGTGTGTATTTAAAAGAAAAAGTTAAAATAAAATATAAAAATAATAACTTTATAATGGTTAAATGCTTTTCTGAATGAATTTTGATTAATTCATTTGTTCCATTATGACAGAATTGATACTATAAGGCAATTAAGGGGAGACTATGTCTGTATTAACATAAGTTGTATTATTTCCTGCCATTGCCCATTGTATGGTATGTCCATCATGTGTACAATTAAGTATTAATAAAGTAATTCAGAGTCCTAGAAGAACTGTTTCTATTATACTATCATACTACATGTTACCAGATAATTTTTGTTGGTCTTTTTAATCTGAAAGGCCCTTTTCAGGATATGTTTCAGAATTTGTTACTCAAATCTTTGAATCTCAAACAGAACATGCAGAGAAAAGGTATCTTGTTTTCTTTAACTTTGATTTTGAATCTCTTTACCCTGGACTTATTAAGAGATATTATTTGCTATATTTTATTTCCCAAGAAATATGGGTAATTCTCTATTTTCCTTTCCCTTCTATTAGACAGTATGATAAAAATCAGTAGGAACTTCTTCCTTTCCAACTCTTGAGGGTAGAATTTTCAAAGACATGATTATTTTTGACTGACAGAAAGTTGATACACATAAATGGCCAAAGAAAGCCATTTTTTTACGTTTAGTGCAAGGAAGACATTTCCCTTGTGAGAAATACCAACTATTCAATAACTTACAGCTGAAATTTATTTTATAATTTAGCTCCTTTAAGCATTTTTGCTCCCCTGAGTAACTGGTAAAATTTTCTCTCTCCCTACCCTTCTGATTTCCCTGTCTCTCTCTCCTTTTCTATATATTATATATATATTATAAAATATGTTATATAAAACTTACATACATAAAATATTGTATATTTACCCATTTTATATTTAAAGTTAACAATTTGTTTCTACTGGAAAAGTGCAATGTCACTTTTAACATATGTATTCTTTTTGTGAAACATAATTTTAAAATAAAGCTACATGTATACTCGAACTGCTAGTCCATGGTTTTGTTGTACCTAAGATTCAAAAAAAGCATCAAAGTAAATAGTTCTTTCAAAAACTCAAGATAAATTTTATCACATCAAAATCAAAGGCAATATAAGCAAACTATTGGTAACCATTTTCATTTCACTACCCTTCATTCTTCCTATAAAATCTGGAGTCACATTTTTCTATTTTTTTAATCATTATGTTGATTAGAGTTCCCTCTCTCCCATAAGTGTATATAGTTGAAAGGCACTTCTTGGTAAATATTTGACTGAAAGAGCTCAATTTTCTTGAATATGTTTGAACTCTCCTAGAGTAAATAATGGTAATCTCTTTAATGAGTTTGAGATGAGTAAAAACTTAACTACTACAGAATAGCATTTAGCTACTTTATAAAAATAACTTTTATAAAAAGTGTAGAGGGCAGGATTTAAAATAATCAAATAATATTGAAGTTTGCCATTTTTTTTAAATTGGTCTTTCACTGAGTTTCATGTCTACTGTTAGCCAAGACTGAATAGAATTTTTTTGAATAGAATTAAGTAAAAAGTAAGACTTATTAAGTGATATATGTAGAAGCTAAAAAAAAAAAACACATATGCACTTATTTACAAAACAGAAACAGGCTCATAGACATAGAAAACAAACTTATGGGTACCAGGGAGAAAGGAGGGTGGGGAAAGTTAAATGAGGAGCTTGAGATTTGCAGATACTAACTACTATATTTGAAATAGATAAACAGCAAGGTCCTGCTGTATAGCATAGGGAAGTATATTCACCTTTTAATAGCCTATAATGACAAAATATGAAAAGGAATTTACATGATAACTGAATCACTATGCTGTACACCAAAAATTAACAACATTGTAAATCAGCTATACTTCAATTAAAAAAATTAAGACTTCTGAAGTGAGAACAAAGTTAGGATTTAGATGGGGAAAGGGGAACTCTTATTTGAAAGATAAATATTAATAATGGTAGTTTAACATTCCTACTGGGAACCACTCTAAGTGCTTTATATATATTAACTCATTCAGACTTCTCAATGATGTACCTTCAAATGAGCAGGTACAATTTTATGTCCATTTTATGATTCAGGTAACTGAGGCACAAGTAGATTAACTAAATTGCTTAAAGTAACCGTTAGAAGTGGTAGAACTATGATAGATATTTAGCTAGTTCTACTTCATCGCCCACAAACTTACACTGAACCATACTGTCCATAAGGAAGAAATAGGATTTAATTATTTTATGAGATTAGTTTTACTAATCTCATAAAATGGGAATGAGCCAGCTATGGGAAGCCAAGCACGCACTTACACTGCGAAAAGACAGAAATAAAGAGTAAAAAGTTTAAGAAGTGGAAAGTATAAGACTGGAACAAGACTGTGGATTGAGTACACATACTGATCTATCTCCATTGCCTTCCCAATCCCATATGAGTGAAAAACAAATACATGCTACATAGAGTAAAACCCTAATAAAGCAAGAGTGTGCCCATTAGAATTTTTGATGAAATGTTGGGATACAGAGAGCATATGGAGTGCAATAATTGATGAAGTAGAGAACAACAGGCAAAACTGATACAAGCCAAGGCTGTAATAAAATGTGGTGTTTTCTACCAAATAAGTATCTGGTAGGGATTCCAAACTCAGGCCCAGTCTATAAAAAGGAAGAGTGGAATATAAGGAAGTGCTCTAGGTTTTTAATTTAAAGAACATCAGTGGATACTCAGTCATACGCATACTCCTCATATAGAGAACAGTTGTCAGTGGAGACATTTACTATCATATCTAGAATGAATCTATTGGCTCCATATGAAATATGTGTAATGTGCCAGTGAGTTACTAACATTTGGATGTCAGGGTTAGCACACCAAATTAGAAACCCTCCAATTTCTCTCATATATAATAAGTAGTTTGGTTTGTCTGCCAACATTTTGACCACTAATTCTAAAATGAAAAGTGTCAGTAGACATGCTTATATATTTAAAGCTCATAATTAGTTCAAGAAAACACACAGAAAAAGAAATCCTTACAGAAACTAAACTGTTCAAATATTAATAAAAAATAAAAACCCAGTGATCAACTTATACTTAGGGAAAAAACTGCACAAGAGGGAAGCATCACACTAAAAATAGACAAATTACACTAGAGGAAAGAGATAATTCAAGGAACATAAGGGCTTTTCAAAATAAGCTACTAACAACTTTGGAGAGTATAAGAAATACTGTTCAATAAATCAGCTTAGGATTTTATAGGAAAACTGAATTGAGAGAACTAGAAAACACTTCTAAAATTATAAATGTATGAAAAAATAAAGATTTTGAACAAAAATAGGATAATTTGTAGATGACTGAATAAAATGTCAAAATAAGAGACCAAAATAGGATATAGGAATATTTGTAGATAAAATAGGAAAATTTGTAGGTGATTGAATAAAATGTCAAAATAAGAGATCAAATTTAACCAGCATAAATATCTAAAGATATGTTTAATATCAGAAAAAAGAAAAGTGAAGTGGGTAGAAAATGAACAATTATTGGGAAAAAAATCACAGATTTAAAGGGCAGGAATATGCAAATCAAAAAAATTCACAGTAAAACACTGATACACGGTTGGTGGGAATGTAAATTACTACAGTCATTATGGAAAATAGTATGGAGGATCCTCAAGAACTACCATATGATCCTGCACTTCCACTCCTGGGTATTTATCCGAAGAAAATGAAATCACTAATTTGAAAAGATACAAACACCCCAGTGTTCATGGCAGATTATTTACGATTTCCAAGATATGGAAGCTATCTATGTGTCCATCAACAAATAAATGGATAAAGAAAATGTAATATGTGTATATGTGTGTGTGTGTGTTTGTGTGTATATACACAGACCACAATGGAATGTTACTCAGCCATAAAAAAGAATGAAAATTTGCCATTTGTGACAACATGGGTGGACCTAAAGGGAATAAGGTGTAGTGAAATAAGTCAGAAAAAGAGAAAATACTGTGTTTTCACTTGTATGTGGAATCTAAAGAATAAAGCAAATGAATGAATATAACAAAAAAGAAACAGACACAGAGGTACAGAGGACAAGCTAGTAGTTACCAGAGGGGGGGCAAAATAGGTGAAGGGAATAAAGAGGTACAGACTACAATGTACAAAATAAATAAGTCACAAGGATGTAATCTACAGCACAGGATATATAGTCAATAATTTATAATGGCTTTATATAAAATATACTCTATAAAAATACTGAATCAGTATATTGTACACCTGAAACTAATATAATATTGTATTATAATATTCTAAGTCAGCTATACTTGAATAAAAAAATTTACAGTAATGGCTAGTTTTTAATTTTCTCTCTTTTTGTAATATTGACCCAGTTCATTCATTTCCTATAATAAAAACTATACTGATACATTTGTATAAATTCCTTCATGAAGTGTGACCAGAAGAGTGGACCAGACACTTTAAATGTCAAGAATCATAATATCTATTGTAATTTCTTTGAACTAAAATGGTACTAATTAAAATATATTAAATATCTACAATAAGTGTTAAAGTTTGGCTTTATATCTGTGTGGTGTTATTTAATAAATCTTTTTCTAAATCATATACTTAGCATATTGAATTTTTCATTGTTTATGCTTGAAGCTAATTAAAGTGTACCTTTCAGAGAAACTGGCAGGTTCTGGAATTTTTAAAGTTTTTGAAAAAATTGTATGTTTCTGAGAAATATTAAAATAATTGACTTAGTCAACAAGGTAGATGGTAGGTATGCAAGGGCAGCCATGGATACAAGAAAGTTTCCATGTTAAGAGCAAAAATCTGCCCTCATCATATAACATCAACACATTTTTATTTGTAACGCACAATACATTTCCTGATCTTCACCAGATACCTTGATTTGTTATAAACATTCTGTCTTAACGAAGCTTACTAATGTCATAGGCCACCAGAGAACACCATAGACGTGTATTTTAGTATTAATTTATATTAATTTCACTTGTGATAAAGCATGATGAGACAGTTTGGGGCAAATGGGCTCTATAATAAAATCAAATTTAGAGAAAGGTAGCTAGGTACTACTGTTGCACTATTCTGATATATGATACATATTTTTTATTGTATTGTTAATCTTAGTCTTACGATATTTTTATGTCTAAATACAGTATATCCAGGGCATATATTTCAGCTCAAAAGAGAAACTTAATTCAGTAAGAAATATCTTAAAAAACCTGATATATTTTACAAGTGAGTTCTTGTAGAAAATAAGATTTCATTAGTTAGGAAGAAAAATTGGCAGAATGGTACCACTCTAAGACCATTTTGGCAGTAGCTGCATCAGTAATGCATTCATTATTTGTTTTACAGGAAGTGCTATAAAAATATAGAGGTAAAAGGCACAGTCATTCATTATCTTGCCCTTTAGCAAGGTGGACTAAGTATCTTTCAACATATTTCAATCCTTTGGCATTTTTTAGTTAATTTATTCACCTAGCACATTTCAGTTCAAAAGCAACATCTGCTTTCTTGTTTGCTTTTTACTATATTGAGAGGTGAAGTGAAATAGTTATTATAATGTTATCTACTCATAGTTTCTGTATAGCATATGAGATATAAAATTTACCTAAAACTTGTATAGCTAAAATTAATAGAAAAGGTACAGAAGTGTATAGATATACAATCTATGCATATATTCATTGACTAAAACAAAAGATTATTCAGTAGCCAATCCAGGAATAAGATTTCTGCAATCTTTAGTTGTGAAAAGGAAGAAACTAGGGATAGAAAATTGATTTAGCATTCTGAGCTCTTTGATGCTGAAATGTAATAAGAAAATTGAACATATCTAGAATATGCATATAAAAGAGATACTTCTGAAGACAGACATTCATTTATTCATGACAAATATGGAAAGAATATATGCTTGATTCCGGACAATGTTCTAGGAAAAACAGACAAAAATACTGCTATGGAACTTATCTTCTAATTGAGGGTAACAGATTGTGTAGTTGATCAGAAGATGATAAATGTTTGAGGAAACAGGAAGAAAAGAAGGGGAGTAGGGAGCACAGGTTAAAGCTGATATGTGGGAAGACTGAAAAATTGTGGATGTTATTTGAGAAAGACTTTAAAAAGATCTTTAATAATTCTATCAAAGGCATTTTTTTATGGCTGAGAAGTATTCCATTATATAAACATACCATAGCTTCTTTATCCAGACATCTGTCAGTGGACACTTAGGTTGTTTCCATGTCTTGGCTACTGTAAATAGTGCTGCTGTGAACATGGATGGACCTGGAGATGGTCATTCGAAGTGAAGTAAGCCAGAAAAAGAAAGAAAAACACCATATGATATCACTCATATCTGGAATCTAACAAAAAAAGACACAAATGAACTTATTTACAAGACACAGATTCACAGACATAGAAGACAAGCTTATGGTTACCAGGGGGAAGGGAGGGGTGATAAACTGGAAGTTCAAGATTTGCAGATATTAACTACTATATATGAAATAGATAAACAACAAGGTCCTACTGTATAGCACAAGGAACTATAGTAATATCTTGTAGTAACCTATAATGAAAAAGAATATGGAAAGGAATATGTTTATGTATATGTATGACTGAAACATTATGCTGTACAACAGAAATTGATAAAACATTGTAAACTGACTATACTTCAGTTTTAAAAAATTCTACCAAAGGAATCTGACATAAATACTCTTATGCCAACTATCCTCAAGCCTGCCTTCTTTATCCCCTTTGGATATTTCCAAAAATGTCATTCTCTTGGTATTCTCTTTGGATTTCTGTCTTCCTTCCACTCTTTGTTCAAATGTCACCTTCTCAGAGTGGGTTTCTCATATTTGAAATTATTTTGCACTCCTTTAACCTTTAACTCCACCCTCCCCATACCTTTTCTTGACTTTATTTTTCTGCATTTCTTCACCATATGAACAACTATATATTTTACTTACTAGTTTACTTAGTTGATTGTCTCCTCCAACTAGGATATAAATTCTATGAAGGCAGGAATTTGTTTTTTTTTGTTTTCACTGCTATTGCTCTAGCCCTTGAATTGAATGTAGCCATTTAGATTTAATAGGCATTCAACAAATCTTTATTGAATAGATACTTAATTAATCAAGCTGTCATCTTTGATACATCCATTCTGTTCCCTTTCTATACCCAATCAATGATTACATCTCATTTACTTTTTCTCCTAAATTATCTCTTTAATCTACATATATCACTCTAATTCTTCCAGCATCAAGACTCCCTTTATCTCTACTGCTCCATCTCCTACTCTTCTCAGGCTCCACCTGTAGCCTTTTCAAACCCATCCTCTTCACTTTAGCTAGAAGGAATGTGCTGAAGTGAGTGTCTGATAAACTCTTATTTTAAAAATTTCTCAACAGACTCCTCAAAAATTTAAAATGGAGTCCCAAATCCAACAGAATATGGTTGGGCCAACATCTTTAGCCTCATGTTTTGCCATTTGCCAATCTTCCCTGGTATCAGGGTCATACTGCTCTCTTCCAGTTGATGGAACAAATTTTTTGCTTTTCCCTAGAATTTTACACATAACAAGCCTACTTCTAGAATATACGCTCAAGTCTACTCCTCCCTTCATCCATTCTTTGCTGCTGGAAGAATTACTTTCTTAGGGACGCCTTTTCTTCAAACCCCTAGAACTTAGGTTTATAATATTAAACAGATCTCTAAACTTTTCTTTCATAGTCTTTAACTCAGCCTGTAAATATATATTTGAGGGTTTTTTTTTTTTAATTTGTCTCCTCCAGTAGGTTGTATGCTCTGTGAGAATGGACATCATTTCTGCTGTGTTCACCATGATGTCCCTGGAACCTTGTACACAATAGGTGCTCAAAAATAAAATCAGAAATACAAACCAAAAAAATAAATAAATGAAGACAAGCTATCTTGGATTTCTCCTAAATATACAGATCTATAATAAAGGGAACATTGAGAGTGGCAAACAAGAATGAATATTCAGTTGAGTCAGTACCTTTTGATGCTGGTTCAATGTGTTGATTCAGATAGGCTAGCCAAATAATGCTAAAATACTAAGGCCATTTAAAATAAACAAGTAATAAAGTGGGTGAAACATATAAGTCTAAACACAAAGAATAGTTAAATCCAATTGAGGACCTGTGTATTTCTGTTATTTTTTTCCTTTTCTCATTATGTTTGACATTTTTGAAACTGAGTTTTGTTACAGTTCATTAGCCTATTGCAACGTGCTAGTATGATGAGATTGCACTGAGATGCATAACATAACATTTTAGCGTGAACAATCGAAATTACAAGGTTTTACAGATAGTGTGTCGTGATTGTTTCAGCTTGGCCTGGATGCTGAATTTGCGAGCAGGTAGCTTGTTATGATGGAGTGAGATGAAATTGGTGCCCAATCATTGGAGAAAGCTGTAATGATGTATGAAATGAAAAATCCCTGCCCACTCCTTGCAAAGAGAATACAACCCTCCTTTGCAATCACTGCTTGCTTGCTATTTTCTCCAAAATATCTTGCAACTCCAGAGAATGGAAAGTCCATGGCAGAGCCAAAGCTTGCAGTTTATCAGAGAAAGTGAGAAATAAGATTTGTTGGAGGAGTTGGGAAAATGAATTATATAGCCTCCTGTTGTAAGCAACATTTTTTTTAATCATATAGATACTACCACTTACACACATAAGCTCCAGTGTCCTTAACCCAGTGTGCATGCGCACACACAGAGAAAACAACCTATCAAGGAAAAATATGATTCCATTAAGTATTTTAAGTAATTTTTACCTTATCTCCCTTTGAAAGTTCTAGAAGAGTCTATGAAAAGAAGATTCATTCACTCATTCAACAAGTATCTATTAAAATACATTGCATCATTCACAGTACTCAACACTGGGGATACAAAGAAAGCAAAAGACCAGCACTTTGCTTTACTGGAATTTACATTTTAATTCAGAAAATAAGGGGAATAAATGAGGAGAGTATATAACACATTTGCAGTAACTTCTGTAGAGAAGAATAAAGTAGAGAGGGGAATCAAAATAGTATAGTGAAGCTTTTTATTATATGTAAATTGGTCAAGGAAAGTCACACTAAGAAGTCCTTGAGAACAGTTCTTTCAGAAGTTAAGGAATCAACGAACCAAGCCATTCCAGAATTAGGGAAAGGGGCATTTCAAGCACAGGGAAAACAAGAACAGGCAGGAGGATGCCTAGAATATTTGAGAAAAAGCAACAGATCAAATGAGAGTAGTCAAATAAAATTAGAGAGACATTGAAAGAGAAAGCATCTCACATAAAGACTTGTAGGCTATTGTAAACTCTTTGCTTTATTTATTCTGAGTGAAGTAGGACACCATTGGTAAGGGGTGGGGTGGGTTGAGAGCCAACGAATGACACAGTCAGGGGTATGTGAAAGCACTATTGAAAGCATTTTGGCTGCTTTATGGAAGGATGGAGATCAGTCAAGAATCACTGCATTAATCCAGGGGAGATGGAAAGGATACCTTGCACTAGGATGGTAACAGAAGTTGAGATTAGAAAACCAAAAATGGAAGACATAAGCATAAAGCTCCTTCAAATGTGTAACAACCACACTGAAATAGGAGGAGTAAGAGGAGGAGTGGGTGCACGGCGAGAGGAGGAGAAAAAAAGGGCTAATCCGGATAACCCTTAAACATGGGATTTTTATAACATACTCTCATTCTGATGACAAAAGAGCTTACAATTGTGAAACTCAAGTTACTACTAGGTTTAGCATCCTATTCTCTACAATGCTTTGAATTAGGGATCCTGAGACCACATTCTGTGAATCCTAGGAATAATACAATAAATATATGTATTGAAGAAAATATAGTAAGGGCCAACCCTCCTTTTTGGAGAAAAGTATTAGAAATAAAAAGGAGAAGGTCTAAAATAAACCTTAGTGTACTGGATTAGAGTTGGAGGTATCAATATAGACTCAAAAATAGATATAGAAATAGATACATATAAACACAGACATCTATTTCCTAGTTTTTGGTTTCTTTTTCTCCTCTAAGAGGACATAAAAAACAATTGTATCTCAGTTGCAATGAACACCCCTTGTGCCTGGTGTCCATATTAAATGTCACTCTGAATTAAAAGGAACAAAGACTCTGAAGAGAAATGATTCTAGGGCTGGACAATAAAAAGGCAATGCTGAAAGACTTATGGGAACATGCTGAAGAGGCTCCTAGTGACCAAACTGATTTAAACATCAGAATAAATAATCATAGTACTGCATTATAACCCACAGAAGAAAACATGAATCTATTAGTACACAATAATATAAATATAAAATTAGTTTATTGATGTAGGAAAAGGAAAAGGTGTTCCTTTACTGTAGACTTTCAATAAATAAAAATGGGATGCAATTAATTAATTACCATTTGGCAACCATCAGAGTTATAATTGACTCAATCAGGAATCATGAATGGGTAATAAAAATAGTTAAGTGAAAGTTTGATGAGGAACAGGATGTTTACATAGGCTCAAAATATTTCCCCATCAATTACTCACTGATTGTGAAGGGGAAAGTAGTAACTTTACCATGGAGAAAACTGAAGGCACCATCTTAAACCAGTGATCAACAATATCACCAATAACAGGACAAATTTACATTACGTATCTCCTTCTATTATGCATTGGTAATAAGTTCACAGCATCACTTGCATAGAATCTGTGAGTGAAATGGACAAACTGAATCTGAGGAAATATCAACAGAAATTCTACAAAGTAACTGCCCTATACTCTGAAAATCAAAACCATGAAAGACCAAAAAAAAAGGACAAAGGAAGTGTTGTGGATTAAAGGAAACGCAATGCTGTATTTTCTGATTTTAAGATTTTGTTATCTTATGGTTATAGCAAAGAATGTTGCTATCCTTAGGAAATACACACTGAAGTATTTAAGATAAAAGGCATGATGTCTGTAATTTACTCTCAAATGGTTAATGGTTCATTAAAATTAACAGAATAAATCAACTGTGGTAAATTATTTTAAATGGTTGAATCTGTTAAAAGGAGCTTATAAAAGTTCTCTGTAGTATTCTTACAACTTCTTTGAAGTTTAAAATTAAATAAAAAGTTATGAAAACTTTATTCATTTGTTACTCTTTTAAGAAGAAATAACATATTTGTAATACTTAATCTTCCAATGTAGTAACAGTCTACTTATTGCCTTTAAAAAAAATGTATTTCTTTGTCACTCAGTAAAGGTTATAGTTTTCCAGAAAGAGACTTTTGTTTGTATCTTACAAAATTATTTGCTAGTAGTTTTTAGTTGTTGATGCCTTTGTAAATGGATTTTGTCTTTACGAAAACCTGTTTGGATATTTATATATTTTCTGTATAGCTATGCAACCAGAATCTTCTTAGTTCTAATAGTTTATCATTTAACATATATATTTGTAGATTTTATGGGTATATAATGATATTATCTGAATACAAAAAGCAATGCTGTCATATTTTTCTTCTCTTCCTAATACATTAGCAAAAAACATCCGTAACAGTCTATCATAGGGGAGCTAGGGAACACTCACTCTACTGGTGATTCTAACTGTGGAAAGTCTAATACTTATGACTACATATTCACAGGTATCTAGGTTTTTAAGAAATGGGAGATGTAGATAATAAGAATTAGAATGTCGTGAATGTTGACAAAATTATTGTTATGTTCCTTAGAAGAAAAAAGTATGCTAAATATTCTAGTTTTGATATTTATTATAGTTTGTTATAGAATATACATACATTTTTTAACTTAAAATTTTTTCAGCACTACTTAGCTATGAAAACTTCTAAATTCATAACCATTATAAATCCTTGTTATTTTATGTAAGATAAAGCAGTGGAGCTAATAACTATGAAATCCTCTGCTGCCTTCAATGGGCCTTACAACTAAATAAACCAATGATTATGTAACCAGTGTTTCTGTTGAAACAGCCATGGTGGAAATGATCCAGAGTGTAACAGCTCTTGTTCTGACAGAAGGGAACAGGCCGGAGAATCACAGTGAAAGGGCTGACATTTAATCCAGGTGTGAGACTGTGGGGGTTGGCACACCCTCCGTTTGGAAAGATAACCCTGAAGTCCAAACTGTCCCTGTGACAAACATGCTTGGAGTTTCTTGGCAAGATTTTTCTCCCTGATGAAAACATGGAAAAAGAAAACTGTTTAAACCCTTGACATCCTTCTTTACTGCTTAGGACTCCAGTTGTGAGGATGAAAGCTGCTGCAGCCATCTTGGGTCCCTGAAGGGAAAGACAAGCCAACTTAGCACCCTGACTTTTTTGAACTACTGTATAACCACCTCCAGATTCTCAAGTGCTATAACTAAGCCATCATGAGCCAGATATTCTCCTGCCAGAAGCAGAACACAGTCTACCTGATGTCTACTTTTAACAGTAAAGGTGGCAGAGGCCCAGAGCAGTGAAATCACAGAAAGACAGAGTCAAACAGAGAGGGCTCCTACCCTCAAGCTGCATACATCCTGAGTGGGAGAATGCACAGAACGTAAGAATACCCTTTGCTGGTACCAGGGAAAGATATGGGAGATGAGATAGGAGAAAACTGATAGATCTTTTTTTATTAATAAGTTTGTTTTGTCTTTTGTATACTCAATGAATGTATCATTTTGACTTTAATTTTTTAAGTGCCTGAAGTTCAAGTCTATTGATACAAGAGACTAAACAACAATGATGTTTTTTATTAATTGCTTTAGCCACGTTGTGATTTACCTGCCACAGGAATTCGACCCATTTACAGTTACAGGGAGTTTCTGACATCTCAGCAGAAAGATACAAGAACACAGATATTTGTTGACTGCAACACCGTTGTAGCAATGCAAACTTAGATTGAGGAGAGGGAGGAGAAAGATTTTAGATTATGCTTTTAAGCAATGCTTATCTAATTTAATACTTAAGCCACTTCTAATATAGACATTACTAGTGTCTTCTTACAGATGGGAGAAATCAAGGATTAGAGAAGTGATGAATTTCTCAAGGTCACACAACAAACACACGCTGAACTCAAGGCCCAGTATATAATTTCCACAGCATCACAGTCTGTACTCTTTAATTGTCATACTACAAACATATTACATTTCTTTCTTATACCTGGTGAGTCCACACAAAATGCCCTCCTTGATTCTCTTTTATGTTGCAGAATTGTCAAATTGAAGAATGGGTTGACAGTATCTTTGTGCTGGTTTATTAAATAAGCCTATGCGAAGTTTTCAGAACTCTACTAATTCTCAGTTACTTTTAGACTTAATGTCTGTGATCCAATAACAAAACCAGTTTATTAGGGCTATAATTTGTCATTATTCTTTGGAAGAAGCAGACAGACAGTTCTTACTCTGATAAATGATTTTGTCTCCAGGCTTAAAACAATTATATGCATATGTAGAGAAAGCTACCAGGAGGCCAGGTCAGAAGATGGAAGTTGTCTTTAGACGAAAATATACAAACTACTCAAACAAGGTGCAAAGATAAGTTTTAGAAAATATAAATCCATAGATGATATGTTGATAAATGGATTTTTTTTTTTTTTGCCAAGGCTAATTGATGAGATTAAATTCATTTAGGAAAAGAAACAGCTGACCTTTTAGGCTGGCGTGGGTTCAATATGAATACGTATAACAGAGCTATACCATTAGATTAGAAGAATGTGTGTATACAGTATTTCATTGCATTTCTAAAAACACTGTATAAAAATTATCATAGTACACAAAGTACAGGAAACCAGATTGGGTTATATACATACTTGGTTCTGGATCAATGGATCTAAAGGCTCTCAATCACCTGACTTTGGATATAATAGATTCAAAATAGAAATCAAGCATAGAATTCTAAGAGGAAGAGATACTACAATCTGTTGAGTAATTTGAGCCAAGCAGGTAAAAGTGTTTAATGAAACTTTGTATTAATTTAAGAAGTCAGTATTTGGGGGAAAAGATAGTCTAGAATTATGGTGGGTTACAACCACCACCACCAAAAAAAAAAGCAGTAATAAAAATAATTTATGTAATTCCGATACAATTTGAGTCACATACAAAATAGAGGATTGGTAACACTGAGTTAATACAATTTATGTGAAAGAGGAGAAGGGACTTCAGAAAAATGTAATACCAAAGTACATCAAATTAATATCAAGGACACCATAAATTTTCTCTGCTGTCTATCCAGGTGATTAGGCTCTTCCATGTCGATAGTACCCCCCTATTTCTCAAACTGGTGGGCCCTTTCCTTCCACTGTACAATCCCAGGCAAGTGTGGGCCAGATGAAACATTTCACATGAGAGGCAGAGAAACAAGAACTGTATTCTCTGTATGCTGTATATATATATTTAACATCTATGATTTGAATCACTCTGCTCTTATCTGTATGGCCTGCAACTGTCAAGGTAACAGCCCCTTTCCTGCTCCATCTCTTTAAACTCCTTAATAATTGAAAAAAAAAACAAAGAACATAAATAAAGAAATGCATCCCCAGAACTTTTCATTATTAATGTTCTATGACTAAATTGGAAATCTGCTACTCTACCCCAAGGGGGTGATTAATTTAGCAGACTAGGAGTTTTGATTAAAAAGGAATGAATTGTCTGACATGTAGTCTATTTATCAGTTATTATGATATTAAAACACTCTAATCATTGTGATACCTAAATTAAGACTTCACAGCCTAAATGTCACTTCATTTTGCTTATTTTGATTTGGTGGTGTTTTATAGGCTTATTATCTGTGGGAGTGTATGTGGGGGGGCACACATTCTCACTGATATCTGAAGAAAAATAATGCAGCAAGAAAGCTTTTTGCCACAAGCTGTGTTCTCTATTTCTCCATGTTTTAGAAGATACAGAGAATACCTAAAGAAACATATACTTTTTGAACTAGCTGGTCATTCCAAAAATTCAGATATGATTATAAAATTATTCTATTGGTATTAAACAGCCAAAAATTCAGTTATTAGAATTTATAATGTAAGTTTTTGTTTTATCAATCAATTGAATCCTCTGGACCCCAATATTAAAATTAAGAAGTTATACCATATTATTGATTTAAATATTATATAAACAATATGAGAAAAAAGGAACATACATTTTTCAGTGAGTATAGCTTTATTTTAATCCTACAGAATATATGAGAGATTTTAAGTGTAGTGAATGCATAAAATAGTAAAATATAATTCTAAGTGTGGATTTTTCTATTTATGAAAATGTTCACCATAGTTTAACCTCTTTCTCTCAGATAGTTTCATCACCCATTACCATTTGGGAAATTAAGTCAAGAATATTTCCTTCTCATAGTTCTATGTCTCTGTTTTTCTCTCTGTGTCTGTGTTGCTGTCTCTGTTCCTCTCTCTCATTGTCACTGTCTCTCTTTCTCACTTCTTTCTCTCCCTCTCCTCCATCCCTCCCTCATCACAGAACCACAACCAGTCTTTTTTTTCCATTGATTCCTAAGTAACTTTTAAAACCTAACCTCAATAAGAGTGTTAGACTGAATTTCTCTTCGTCAGTCTTATTTCTAACTCTTTTTTTCAAGTCTCAAAAGGCTCAGATCTGAGGCAGAACAGGCTACATTTAGAGAAATTACTGAGTTTTTTCCCCTTCTTTTCCACTCTCCAATCTATGTTCAAATGTGATTCCATATCTTGGGCTGGAAAAAGCAAGAAAGCAGTGAGACAACAGAATAGAAATAAAGTCAGCAGGAAAAGACCACTTATTTAACCTGAAACCCTACTGACTCTACTGACTCCAATTTCCAAGGCTGAAGTCATTCAAAATCCCCAAATGAAAGATAGGGCTAGGATGCCCAACCAGATCTTGAGGATGTAAAAGAGAAGATGCTTCAAACCTTAGAATTTCCAAAAGGTGCTCTACAGAATGAACACAAGATCTACCAACAAACCAGGGCAGAGATGGAAACCCTCTTCTAACCCCAACCCTAACTCCTTCCACCCTTACACCGTAAAAGTCACTTGAATTTCCTTCTTTTTTAAGGTTGAATATTTCATTGTATGTATGTACCACATTGTAAAAATCTGTTCATCTGCTGATGAACATTTAGATTGTTTCTATATCTTGGCTATTGTAAATAATGCTGCAGTGAGCATAGGAGTGAAGCTATCTCTTAGAGCCTCTGATTTCAGTTCTTTGGGTTATATATCCAGAAGTGGGGTTGCCAGATCATACGGTAGTTTCATGTGTAAGTTTCTGAGGAACCTACATGATGCTTTCCACAGTCGCTATGCCATTTTACATTCCCACCAAGAGTATACAAGTGTGCCAATTATTCTACAACCTTGCCAACAATTGTTTATCTTTTGTTTTTTGAGGATAGCCTTCCAAACAGGTGTGAGGTGATAATTTCATTGTGGTTTTGATTTGCATTTCCCTGATGATTAGTGATGCTGAGCATCTTTTCATGTACCTGTTGGTAATTTGTATATCTTCTTTGGAGAGATATTTATTCAAGTCCTTTTCCTTGCGATATGCAACAATGTGGATACACTTGGAGGACATTATGCTAAGCAAAATAAAACAATCACAGATGGACAAATACCGTAGAAGTCCACTTATGAGATATTTTAAGTATTTGAACTCATAAAAATGGAGAGTAGAATAGTGGTTGCCAGGGGCTAGGGAGATAGGGAAATGTGGAGTTGTTGATCAATGGGTATAAAATTTCAGTTGTGTAAGACCTATAAGTGATAGAGATCTGTTTCATAACATCATGATTATAGTTAACAATTCAGAATTGTACACTTAAAAACTTAAGAGGGTAGAGCTCATGCTACATGTTCTTAGCATGCATACAAAGTAGGGGGCAGTACTTTTGGGTCTGATAGATCTGCTTATTACCTTGATTGTGGTGGCGTTTTCATAGGTGTATGCATATCTCATATTATATACATTAAACATGTCCAGTTTTTTTAGTATATCGGTAATACCTCAATATTTATTTAAACATATTTAAGTAAGTCATATTTATTTTTAAAAGTCACTTAAATATTTTAAAGTCATTTGTGACTTGAGGAAGATGTTAATAATTACACTACTGTAAACAATTTGCATTCATCAATGTCTCACTATATTGTATCAGGCATGATGATAAGTATTTTCTATATTTTTTATTATCAGTTTTTAATAGGCATCCTATAAAGTAGGTATTATCATTGTTTTTATTTTATAGATTTTATTGCTCTTGCTAAATTAGGTTATTTAGGATCAGATAACTAGTTAGTGGAAAACATCGGGCTCTTACCACCAAAACCCAGGCTCATTATTGTCACAAAAAGTGATACACTGAGTACTGGCAGCTGCTAAATGACTCTGCACATAGACTACTCTCAAATATTTGCTCAAACCGAATGACTCATCTGGGATTGATTTATAACACAAAAATCGTGTATCAGATACTGGGATTCCTTCCTTGTAACAGATGTGTCACATCTGCCTTACTTGCTTCCTCCATCCATTCAGTTTTTAGAGATGGACCCTAGAAGAATGGAGCATAAGGATGGTGAGAACACAAAGGTCAGAGTTCTAAAAACCTGAAAGTGACCCACTTCTATTCCACACACGTGCTATGTGAGACTTCTGCCAGCCACTAACCTGCCTTTGAATTTACTTTCCTCTTATATAAAATGAATACATATGGTAATTGTCTTCTAAGTTGATCTATGAACATATAAGAACATGAATGTAAGATGTCTAGGGCTATGATGGACACAGGTAATGTAATAAAAATAGTAGATGCATAACTAAGAACTCCAGTGTCTAAGTGATGAGAATATCAGCCACTTCACTTGCTCTGCTTCTTTAACTCTGATTCTAGCAGCATTATAATCTAGCTACACTTCTGTATGTTTTCTCTTTTCATATTCACAAGAGGATGAGCATGATATTGGATAAGAAGGAAGTCGAGGCTCACAGGGTGTTTAAGATTAAGTTGAAAATGAAGAGCCTCCTGAGCCACTTCTTGCTGCCCACGTTGTACTTCACAGCACCTTCCGATGCTCTCTGACTCTGCGCCACTCCTGTCCAAAAATACTCACCAGCTTTCCAAATCAGTCCTAGCTAGGGGCTAGGGAGATAGGGAAATGTGCAGTTGTTGGTCAAAGGGTATAAAAAGCTCACTCCAAAGCTGCTGAGTTGCTGAAGACAGAAGTTTAAAAACTGCAGACCTGGACCCAGAGTATCCTAAAAGTTATGCCAGTCATTCGCTCTAGTTTCAACCTCACACCTCTCCCTGACAGAAAGATGAAAAAGTCTGTGGTGGCCCAAGATAAGCCATTCACCCTTTATCTAGCCTGTATTAGATTTGGATTTAGTTCTTGCTTCTGGATAACTTAAATGTGGTTATATAGGAGGAACTGCCACACCAAGAGGAATTTGCTGGGAATTAGGTATTTCTATTTTTTTAAAATATTTTCTCCCTATTTTTCTTTCCTTTTTAACCTGAGATAATTTCAAACAAAGTAAATAACACTAAGTAATTTAAGCACACACATACACAGACACATTAGAAGTAGTGTTCAGAGACATTCTGTGTGTTACACACATAACCAGAACAAATAAAAAGAAGCCATTTTGAGACAATCAAAGGAAAGAGAAGCAGCTACATTGTACATTATTGCCAGATGCTGGGCTTGGGAAATGAGCTGAAATGTCTGGATCTTGGGAGCTACTTTTTTAGGCAAAGCTGCAGAGAGCTGGTTAAAAGTAAAGCAGACCCAGTAGGCTCTCCCGACCTTGGGAGGAAGCAGGTAAAGCACGCAGACTGGGGAGAGGTGGTCTGTAAAGACAGCTACTTCTGAAAGAAGACAGCACCACCGACAACCTCCCTGCCACGGACAGGCGGGGGCTGACTGTAATCCCAGCGTGGGCTTTCTGTTTTAACACTGTAATAACTATTTTCAGGAAACTGAAAAAATATATCTTCTTTCTCTTCTCACCTCAAGGGTTCTCTGTGTTTCCTTCCATCATTAGCTGAAATTGTAAAGCTCAACCAATGATTCCATGTGTCCTTTATTTTCAGAGGAGCCAAAAAAAAAAAAAAAAAACAGGGTCAGTTACCCTCTTTGCTCTTCTCCAATCACCTGTTTGGGGTCTGCAGTGCAAGCAGGGGCTGCCGATGGTCTCCTTGCTTGCCTTGGCTTGCTAGATCAAAACCTGGGATGATGCCAAGAATGACAACAGCTTTGCATTGAAACTGAACAGGAATTTAAATTCTCTAAGTGTGTTGTTATGTTGTTATTTTATGTTTATTTAATTCACAGGAAGTTTGGCATTCGAAGGTCAGATCGGAATAGTGTAATAAGACTCGTGCTAACAAACACCAGTTCTTTCATGTATTTTTATTCAAATGACACACAAAACTGTACCTATAGCTTTTGTGGATTTTATGCTTAGGCTCTCTCTGAGTTTCTATTCCATCTTCTTTTTTTCCGTTGCTAAGACAGGGTTTCAGGGAATAGGGACATGGATATCCTCAAAACAAGTTAGAGGATATTTAACTGGAGATACAGTAGGAATAAAATGAAAGCTAAGTGACTTATTGTGTGTGATTGGAAACAAATAGGCAAGTGTGAGACACAAAAGTAAGCATGATAGTCCTAATGGAAAAGAGGGGGAAAGATGTCAGGATTAATCAGGAAAATAAAGTTGTTTCTGGCTAAACATTGAATTATGATTATTTGAGTATGCAAAGATAGAAAAGATATTGAATTGGACAGCACTAATATTGTGGCTCCTGTTCTAAATCCACAGATAACAGCTTGTACTGTTTGGTAAACATGGTTTTTAGTTCCCCATGGAATGGGCACAAGGAGATGATGGTGCTATTGTGTCAGTTTTATTTTTACCATCATCATATTACTTTATACGAAGCATCATTTCTCTCCTCTGGGATACTGTAGAGGAAAGGAGTGAGAGATTATAGTAATCTCTGTTCACAGGGGCAGCAGAAGACACCTGCAACTGTTTGTCTTTCTCTTACCTATTTAAATTTGATGTTACCAAATGAAAAACCTAGAGAATTGACAGTACATATTCCCTTACATAATGATCACCTGACTCTTATAAGTTATGTTAAAGATACTTTTCAGCATTTTCCAGACTTTGTGCATCTTTCATATATCCTAACGTGTAAATCACAGAACCGAAATCCAATATGTTGTGCCTTCACTCAGAGGATGACAGAGCTTTCATTTTCACCACTATTTTGATCCCAGAATTCTAATGCCAGATGTGTCTGTACATTTTTTTTTCAGGATATTGAAAAAAGCCTTTCACTGATTTAGGACATAAAATAGAAAAGACTAAGGCAGCGGCAGTCAGGTTAAGTGTCAGTAATAAATTTAAGTTTTGTTGCAAACTTTTCCACTGCCTCCTCAAACCTGGCAACCTACTTGGTTATATCTCCATTGGATATCACATTCATTACAAGCTTCTTAGTAAATATGGGTAAGTTTATTCAAGGGTTTGTTCCATTTTTCCCCAGAATCATTTTATTTGTACTTTGCTTCAATGTAATCAACAGAATAAATATGCTGGCAGTGTGGATGAGACATTGAGTTCTTATGTTGAAAACAGTATTGTAGTAAGCAATAACAGCTCTGTCTCTGGCATATGAGTTAGAAATAGACTCACAAAGCTTAGGGAGATGTACATCTGTGGCAAGTTTTATAAGAAATAAATGTTTCCCTTTACCATGATTCACAATGATGCTGCTAAACAGAAATATGAATTTCGCCTAACTGCCAATACAGCTGCAACTCTCTATGTGGGATTCTGACTTCAAGTGGAGATGTAATGAGTATTCCAGACGGACTCCAAATACACAACTACAGTACAGCCTTCATCCAATTATTCCAAAAGCTTCTTAAGTGACCCTGAGAGCAATTTAAAATCTACATGAATCTGTGCTTACTGCCCCATGGATCCAAGTGGGTACTTCTTTATCAGAACCAGGCTCTCAAATTTAAAAGGGAGCTCTAGAGACACATAAAAATAATATCTGGGTTTTCATCATACTCCAAAAAAGGGGAATAATTACTAAAAGTAGTGTTACATGATGTCTTTTACATACACTTCACAACTTAGATCTGATTGGAAGATCAGGAAAGATCTTCATAATTTTTGTATCCAACATACAACCTATACCTACGAGGTGTTTAACAAATAAGTGGTGAGTATCAGCATCTGTTGATAGAAGGACTGGCATCAGAATTTGACAGAGGGAGTTTTTTTTTCTGAGTCTTGGGGATGTACATATGAACTTTCTCACATACTTATTGCTTCTAATGTCAAGGTAACATAGACAGACAGACACAAAGATACTTAGATGACAGACTGCAGAACATACATACAGAGATACCTAGACACATAGATAGATGATAGATACAGATATGTATTTATACCTATGACATGACATTACACGACAGTTAGATGGATACATTTACAGACAGACACACAGATGATAGACAAACAGGCACAATGATCCAAACATTTTTTGCAGCCTATTCCAAACCTTAGTGAAAATATACCTGTGCTTAAGACTGCTCAACAGTCACACATTGGAATAATTACCAGTCAAAAGAGACAACATCATTTTCTTTTAGACCAATAAAGATCTGTCTTTAAAATTTTCCCATCAGATCCTTATACTAGTCCTTTCATTCTTCACTCAGATAATTAATTCACTGTGCTTGTGTTTGAGTGATGCGGTGCTCTCACCTGGCCAGCTAATACGTTGTTTTAAATGAGCTACTTTAGTGGCCTTAGATTGCCCTTTAATGGTTTTTTCATTCATTTGGAACTTTATACTGTATGCTTTTGGTACAGTGTGCCCTTGTCTCTTTACTTTCTACTAATCAAAGACAGTTTGTGTCTTCTCCTTGTTACGGAAACCACAGGCCAGTCAAGAAACAAACACCACTCGGAGGGTTGGAGTACTCAGATGTATTGCGCCGGCAGGCTCAGAGGGGCTTCTGCTCCGAAGCTCTGAGCACCTCCAAGACGTGCTGCGCATGAGGTTTTATTGGGTAAAGTACAAGCTTGGGGTATTCGGCCAATAGGCATGGAACAGCTTTAGCAGCATTATCATCACAAAAGTGAAGGTGGGGAGGCAGCAAACCAACATTCCAAAGCCAGATATGTATCTTTGAAAACCCAGCTGGCTAGCAAAAAACATGAACAGCAAAACAACACTAATTAACCTAGATTTACAAGTTAGTCTAGCAGAACTCAGATCAGTATTCCAATACTTAGATTTGTGAGTTATCTTGTTAGCCCAGCCCAGCCTCTCCTTCAAATTCCTAGACTTGTGAGTTATCTTGTTAGACCAGCCTGGTTTTTCCTTCACATCCTTACTTGATACACACTCACGTTAAGTTGCAGAGGCCAACTCAAACCAGATTTTAAGACCAGACCCTGTTTCAACAAGGAAACTGGTCTCTGATACTCTCTGTACTTTCAACTTGTCTTTTACCACCAGCTGTTCTATACTCTTGAATTTTGCTCTCAAAGAATGGACTGTATTCAAATGCCATAAATTTCTGTCCAAGTATACCCTAGGACAAGTAGGTATGGGAACTGCAAATCACTTGTCTTGTTCTGTTCTTTTTTTGATCACCTACATTACATACTGAAACTGGAAGCCAAGACTGAATAATTGAAATATTAATTGACAAGGGCTTAGCAATACCTTTCACCATGCCCTCCTAACACCTATATTCCTATAGCTTAAAAAAAAAAAGCCAAAAGTAGACAATATAGATTTGAATAGCATTAAGGACATTTTAAATATTAAGCTTCATATGATTTTCTGTAGTACTTATGAAAAATATCTTCTCCACCATATTTCCTTATAGTAAATGCTATGCTGTAATAGAACTTTTTTTTTTAGACAGTAGAGATTTGCTTGCATTCATCTGGGAAAGTCAGCAGTATACTTGGACTATAATGTCTCAGAGGTTTACGCCATATTTAAAAAAATTTTTTTTACACCATGGTTAGTCAACAACAAAATTCCCACAGAAATCCCACAGAAATGATGTGTTAGAGCAGGCAGATAGCTAGATATGAGCAGAGAACGGGGGACACAGACCAAATGGCAGGAATTGGGCAGAAAGGAGGGGCACAGGCCAAATGCAGGAAACCACACATCATGTAAGCAGCAGGGGTCCTTGGGCAGAGAAAGAAAAGCAGGAACCTTGGGGCTGATAAGGGATCATGCCTTTTGGGATGACAAGTGGCCTGGAGAAGAACAAAGAAAGGTGAGAAAAGGCAGGAATTCCTAGTGTCCGAATGTAACCTTTTGCTCATTATGCCCTCATTTCAATAAAATTAGCCTTGCAGATCAGAAGTACCCATCATGCACCGACACCATGACACTTCTGATCCAGACTGAATAAGGACAAAAATCCCTCCTCCCTTTGGGAAGGTGGAGTTGGGATGATAATCAGGGAATACGACCCCAAACCCTTCCCTCCCCAATGAATATGTCGCCCATTCATTTTTACACCCTATGTAGCTAACTTGCCAAAGAAACTCAGGGCAACTGCTCACCTGAGCCTGCCCGCCCTCCCCTGAGAGTGTACTATCCATCCTTTAATAAATCCTCACTTTACCTTTTTTTAACCTCTAAGTCTTGTCTCTGAATTCTTTCTGGGACGGGGCAAGAACCTGGAACACCGGTTGCATCTATTGGCAACAGATGTACTTTGATATAGTATGCACATGAACTTCTTTTTCTCCTAGCCAAAAAGCATTTGCTAATGTATTTACTTTGTTTATTATGAACAGGTTCATAAGAACTTTACTGAACACAAAGTATCTTATTGTCAAATTAGACTAATATGAATTAGTCATCTTGCCCAGTATCAAGCTCTAAAAATAAGGTCAATCAGAAGTTTCAGATGATGTAGAGAGAGATCCATGGTATTGAGGCAGCTCTCAAGGTCCTTTCTTTCTATATTGGACATGAACTTCCCAGCCCAGAATAGGTGAGGTCTTAAGTTATAGTTTATTGGGCTCTTCACAGAATATGAACATTTAAAGTATGAAAAAGCTGAATTTAATAAAATAATGAGTTGTATAGCTTTTGTGACATTCTTCACAAAGCCAAGCCTTTTAGGATTCTATTTGCTGTAAATAATTCTTCGTCGGGTATAGAAATGTAAGTGATTCTTAGCCAGGGACATCCTGTTGAGGACATTATGGAAATAAAGCTTATTCCTCCTAGAAAGTATTATTAGTTTATTAATTCCAAGGTCCAGTTGATGAGAAAATTAAACCTGATAACTTGGCATCTTGTTTTCCCCTTTGTTGGGGGTGATGTTTTCTATAGGTAAAGGGGTAAATGGATCTCAGGCAAATTAGTTTAACTCCTCAAGCTTCTATGGGAAAGCTCTAGCTTTACCAACTGCCAGTACCCTACCCATGGATATGATTAGCAAAAGTTTGAGCATTGTATGATGAAAGAATGAAAGCTAACAAAAACCTCTGCAGAGGCATCAGTTAAGATTTCTAGAATTAATCAGTTATTATAGGCAACAGGCGCCAGAATTTTCAGTCCTTTCTAAATCCCTTTATGACCACATCAAATTGATTATTCTTATATATAATCATGAAATTCAGAAGTGAAAGAAGCTTTTATATCCCATAAGTTAAATTCAGCATCAATACTAATAAATTATTTGATTTATATGCACACAGAAAGAGGTACCAGATGTTAGCAGTACTTATTGCAGTAACATGGTCACATCCATATCAGAAAGCTTTAGATTTCAAAACCTTTGTTTGAACCTGTTACTTACAGTATGCTTTCCTCTTTGAAACATGTTACTAAAAAAGCAGCAGTCTCACGGTAAGTAATTTGAGGTAAACCTCTCTTCACTTGATTGTTCCACATATGGCATAATCTTGATAGTAATATGTCTGTCATTTCTTTACTCATCATCTAAACAACCATGGAATTTTGCATCTCACTTATAATTATACACTCTTGCACCACCATTCACTACATGGGCTTACTACTCTGACTGGAAAAAAGTCTCAAGTTACTCAATAATTATTGATACCACTAACCAATGTTTGAGTTTCAGCACTTGACAATCAGTGTTAATTCTGTTTGTTGATGGGTCATGTTTAAAGACTGAGCTAGGAGTCTTTCATACTGTATAAATGTTTTCTCACCAAAGTTCTTGATAGAATCCAATTTCTATGTCAAATCATTCCAAGTAGCCAGGGACATGCCATAAAGTTCAAAATACCAGAGCAAATAACCATATAACTAGTAGATATGCCTATTAAGAATTATAGGGAGTTTGAAATACTAAGAAAGAAAGCATGTGAGGAAATTTCCTTATAAAAATATTAACTATTCCTCCCATTTGCCCTTCTGTTTCATCTCATTTTAGTCCCATGCTGTCCAAAAGAAATACAGTGCAAGCCACAAATGGGAGTCTCTTTTGTGATTTTAAAGTTTCTAGTAGCCATATTTTATAAAAAGAGATAAAATACAGCCATGTATTCTATTTAACCCAATTACCCAACATTTTATATTTTTGATATGTAATCAATATAAAATGAAATTATTTTACATTATTTTCTTCTTAATAAGCTTTCAAAACTCTAGTATGCATATCATACTTACTGAACATCTGAATTGGGACTAGCCACATTTCAAGTACTTAGTACACACTGTGGCTCGCAGCTACTGTACTCAATATTGCATAATTGCTCAATTTTCCCAGGTCATTTCCTTAGACTATCAACTAAGAATGAAAATAGCTGCTATACTAATAAAGAAGAATAAATGTCCCATAATAGTATTTGGAAACTTCCCTACCAAAAAAAAAAAAAAAAAAGAGAGAGAGAGAGAGACTGCCAGAACTATCCTCTGAAAACATATAATGTGATTAAAAACTTCTTGGTGGCATGATTAATATTAGGAAAATTGCAATTTAATTGAGCAAGTACTCATTGAATTCTCATGGGGTGCAAAATATTAATTAAGAAAATATTCATCAAAGGTTTATTAAGTAGAACATTTCAGTTTTCAGCATTTAAGCAAAGAACAAGACAGACAAAATTCACCCCTGTAAGGAATTTTCGTAACATGGATGTAGTTATGCCATGGAAATTGCAAAAGAAATGAGACATTGCCAAGAACTCAATGAGTTTACTTTCTATTTAAAAAAAAGTAGAACTATACGAAAGTGCAAAAATGTCATTATAAGAGCACAAATGAATAAACAGATTCAAAATAAAATGTCAGCTAGATAATAAAAAGTACAATGAAGGGAAGATTTTAAAAAGTGGATGATTTGTTAGCTAATGATGTGGTGAGAGTGTATGATCTATTTTATACAGAGTGATCAGGAGAGGTAATTTTGATAAAATTTTATAAATGAAGTGAAGGATGAGTCATGTGAATGTTTGAAAAAAGGACTTTGCAAACCCAGGGAAATGAAAATATAAATTAATTCCCTGAGTAGAGAAAATGACATCCCATCCTTTTTTTGATAAAAATTAAAGATAGTGGAGATTATTAGTGAATTTGAAAAAGTGACTAGGGGGCTAGATCATTCAAGTTTACCATGGTAACAAATTTGGAATTGGGTGTTTTTGTTATTCATTTTCTGAGTGTGATGGAAGCTACTGGGGCATTTAGATAAAGAAGTGATGCAATCCTATACTTACTTGTGAGAAACAGAAAATGGAGGATAACACTGAATACAGGGATAGTTTACAGTCTGCTGTGGTTGTCCACAAAAATGTGATCGCTGCTTTTCTAAAGTTACTGAAGTGATATAATGATACAGAATTGGGATACATTTAAAAGGTAGAGAAAATAGGGGTTTTTTTTTTTTATAATGGCTTCATATGGATTGTTCAATAAACAGGAAAGTAAAAGTTTGAAAAGCAATGAGTACAAAGAAAACATCAGGGAAGCAAATCCCAGAGAGAAGAAGCACTTCAAAACTGAGCACGGAGCCAAAGTAACATCCATCCCTAGACTCTGGTTCAAACAGCAGAGGGTTAGTTGGCCTGACGTAGACTTTACAGGGTCAGGAGAAATTGAAAAACCTTTAATTGGAAAGACAGACTATAACTAAGAATAGCCTGAAATGCAAAATTACTTAGTTTCATAAAATACCCTTTCCCTACCCCAGAATTTTACTGATTTAGCAGAAATACATCATTAAAAGTAGAGAATTTATGTAATCTGAAAATTGGCCTAGTGATTTGATTTTGATTCTCCAAGAACAGATGACAACGTAGGAATGTAAACTCCCTCCTTGCTCAACCAGTACCTGGGTAAGAACCTCAGCAATCTGTAATGGTAGTACAAGAACTGGGAGCTGAATTATCTAAAAATTATCTCAATTTCATTAAATTCTAAAGTCCCTCGACTCAAGCTTCTACACAAAAGGAAGGATGTGTACCCTCTGGGAAAAAACAAACAAAGCAAAGCAAAATACAGTTTCCTGTCCATTGAGATTATATATACCTATATGTTTTACCTATTTATATGTATTATTTGTATATAATATGTATTATAATTATATTATTTCATATATTTATAATATTACATAATATTAGGAGCCATACAAATAACCAGAAAATGTAATACATAATCAAAAGATAAATAAATGGAGGCATAAATCAATGGAAGCATACTCACTGGTGACTCAAATATTATACTTAGCAAAAGTGACCAGAAAACAAAAGTGTTTTCATTATAAACATGGAGTTAGTGGATGTAATTATAGGAATTATTAGACACAGAAGGATAAATAGGCAATAATATAAATAACTTTAAGCCAACCAATAAATTCAACAACTTAAATGAATGTACAAATTCTATGATGCCAGCATAATTCTGAGTTTATAAGTCCAAAGTACTATTATTCAAAGTTCTTTTGTTATTCAGATAGTTGCTTTGACTATTATAGATCATTTGAAATTTTATTAAAATATAAAATCATCTTGGGATTTTACAAAATGTTGAAATTTAATTGCAATTTCACTGAATTTTCAGATTATTTTGAAAATTTGTTTTAGTAATATTGAGTTCTCCAATCTATACACATGATAAATCTCTCCATCTATTTAAGTATTCTTTAATTTTTCTCTGCTCACATTTTGAAATTTTAGTATGCTGGTATTACATAGTTTTATAAAATATATTCCTATTTTTGTTCTTAGATTGCATATTGTAATTGTATATTTAATTTTCTAATTATTCCTCAAACAATAATAAAATTGATTATACATGTGTATTTATATATATATATCTACTTTCTCAATATAATGCTTGTTTTCCAAACTTCATGCCTTTTATTTCTCTTCTTTCGTTATTACAGTGGCTGACACTTTCAATGAAGTGTTGAATAGAAGTGGTTACAGAAGACATTATTGTCTTACTGACTTCCAATCCTAGAAAGATAATGTTTCATATTTCAGTAAATATGGTTTTAGCTGTAGAATTTTATAGATAATTTTCATATTGAGGAAAGCCTGTTATTCTTAGTCTTTTGAATTTTTATGTTATGAATATTTAATTCCATCAATATTTTTTCACCTATTGTGATGATCGTTTTTCTTCTTTATCCTATTAATGAGTTACAATAATTGATTTTTGAAAGTTAGGCCAACTGTGCATTTCTGGGATAAGTCCCTCTTTGTCATAATATGTCATGTTTTTAATAAATTTCTGGATTCCAATTACTAACATCTTCCAAAAGGTTTGTAAAACTATATTCATAAGCTCCTACAACAAATTCAGGCCGCTATAAAAATTAGTCTGACATTTGAGTCCTATGATCTAGCATATAAAATGTTATTTGAAGTACCTGTAGTAGATAAGGATGCTGTGGAGAACTCTGACAGACTTCCAAAAGAGAATGACAGAACAGACCCTTAGGATAGTGCAGCAAAGTCATGTCATCTATTACAGGTAACTATTCTCCATTGAAAACAGTTTCTGGTTTGCTAATGGGCTCTAGTAGAGACTGAAGATTTAAACATAATCTACTACATTATCATGTACTGTGACCCATCTACTATGAATATGATGTTATGTTACCCACTAAGCCACAAATTTGAGTATTTGCAGCAATACTCATCAAGTGAAATTGAATCTGGAGATTGAATCAGGATCGAGCAGGTCTTGAAGGCACAAGTGGCATGAAAAAATGGCTCAGTCTCATGAGCCTCTATTCCCTCTTTTATAGTCATTTCTCACTTAACCCAACCATAAAGTCACTTGAGGATATTGTGTATAATGAGCTGACTGAGGAAGGAGCAAAGAAGGGAGTGGTTTGAGGAAGACTGCATATAGCTATGTCACACAACCTGAAATGACTGATCATGATCATCAAGAGCATCACAGTCGTTATGCTGCAATGCGAGGAAGTTCTGATTTGCCTATTAGTGCTCCTTTGTCCCGTGACATAACTTGAAAGAAAACTTCAGGAACAAAAGACCACTTAGACCACTTAGCGTATACACCCTTTGGGAATAAGGGTTTGGGTCAGACTGAAGTAAAAAGTCATGACCATTTGAGTATTCTTTGTTTCTTTAAGATAATTCTGTTCTCTAAATCTGATAATAAGCACTCTTAGAAACATTTATCAAATCACTTTGTATGCTGGTGACTTTTTCATGTACCTTCTTGGAAATGAGTTTTCTTTTGATTCAGATTAATTATTAAAACACTTTTGGGTAGATAAAGACCAAATTCAATAAATATGAAAATAATTGTTTAAAAGAAAAAGTAAAAATTTCCTGTAGGACCATGTTGTGGAGCTTAGGCTTAATGTAGGCACTGACAAGGAGAAAACTCATTTTTGGAGACTGAGTACTACTTCAGTAGGTATCAGGTCACATTCTCCATCAGTCTCCTTGGCATGCAGGGCAGAGTACACCATAATATCAAAAAAAAAAAATCTGAATATCCCCCTTGTTATTAGTAGTAACTATGTTACCTATTATTAGAAAAATTATTCCTTTGAACATTCCTTAAACTAAGAATTCTGCAAAACAGAGAGAAAGAATTCCATGTACTTAATGTTATTTCTCTTGAACTAATTTTCCAGTTTTCTTTTTCTTTTCAATTAGATGTGGTTAAGTGGATTTTTATTTTCTAGTTTCACACTGTTTTGATGGGAAATTTATCTTATGTTTTCATATGTTCATAATTCTAAAATCCATGAAAGCAAAACAAATGAAACTGAGTGGGAAGAGTCTATCATTACTTATAGAAATATCTACTATTCAGGCAGCCATCTGTTTTCAGTGATTCAACTTTGAGAAATAATAAAACATGGAATCTTGATGTTAGAAAGTGTGCATTGCTCCTGTAAGGATAACTCTTGTTGAATTTTGTTTTTGAGCTTAAATACATCATTTTGTTTTCTTTTTGAATTTGTATATAACATTTGATAGATTTAGTGAAGACACATTAGATTTCTTAGAATATTTTTAGTAAAATTTATACATTTGCTTATTTTCAGCCTGTTTATTATCCATCATTTTTATTTGTTCAGATTTCTCTTCCAATTAGTATATTTTTAACATTGGGAAGCAAGAGTAAATAAAATTATTCTAAACTTCAAAAGTAGAACTTTCTAATATATATGACCTTTAAATGTATCCTTATTTCCTGCTTTCAGATGAGCAATTCTGTTGCTTTCTAATACTCAAGATTAGAAGTAGAAAAATCCAGAGAATCCTAGTGTTTAAGAGGAAAGGTAAGGTGGTGAGAAACAGATTAGTGAAGAATTAGGAGATCTAGGTTGTAGGATTGGCTGTTATTTTTCAATAAATTCTATGTACTTCAATTGCTTCATAGTAAAGTTGAAGAAATTGGGATCTTCTTAATCCTTAGTCTTTTTCGATTCTGAATTAAATTTATTTATTGTTTATTCTGTTTCATAGAGTAGAGATAATCCGGGAAGGCGGATATCCAGAGAGGCATTTCAGAGCAGCATTAAGTAAAGCTGGCACAGAAAAGCACACCTAGGGTGACTGGCTTGAATTTCTAGCTACTTTAGTTGTTAGACCTTCAAGTAAATTATAGATATTTCAAATAAAACCAGTTATTTTCCTGAAAGCCACAGCTAAAGGAATATGGGTCGCCTGTTTTGCTTTTTGCTTTGTTTTGCTTTGTTTTTTTGGTTACACAAATCAAAAAATATTAACAAGACCTTCCCTATTTAAAAGGTCTGCCATGTTATATTTTCTCTAAATTTATATCCTAGGAGAGTAAAATGAAAGTTCGCCCTGTAAAGATACTGAATTCAGTTTATATTTAAAAATTAAAACCAAGCATTGTAAAAGAAAGAAGAAATCTCTTGATGTTTGGGATTTTTTTTAATACTGAACAGGCCTAGTTCATATATTTGTCCCTATGCATATACACACTCACTGTACACCTCCACATAGCCAATGTAGAGGGGACATTGTGTGAATGAAATGAAAATCATGTATGTAACAATACCAGTGGAAAATCAACATATCAACAGAAACTGAGTATGACGAGAGAGAGCTTGACTTAGCAAAAGCAAAAAGTAAATACACCAGGCCAAGTATCTAGGCCAAGGATAGGAAAAGAGAATGTGTTCCATACAGAACTGTTATTATTTTAATACCATAAATTGTTTTTATTTCCACCCCACTTTCAAAAATAAAATATGATGTTTCACGGCAGGGCACTTGGACATTCAGCTGCTAGCTTTCTCCTTTAAACGTGGTGTGGGCTTTCTCTACTGTTAATATACAAAACAAGGCTCCCATGAATCTGCAGCCAGCTGAAGGGGACTATCTTGGAAACTGTTTCTAATAACTAAATGTAACCTACCGATTCATTCAGAAGACGTCATCCCTTCGTGTAAGTATGTGTACTTAAGAATATTCTGGAAGAAGGGAGGCAGAGAAGTGGGATAACTGGCATCACCCTGCCCACCCTTTACGTTCCATCTAAGTACAACTTTCAGGAGATTCTGACACCTATGTGTGAGGAAAAGTGGCATCCCAAAAAATGGTTCCCTTGGCAGACTTTTCCCATTTTGTTCTAGGGTCGAATCGGTGGAGATGAGATTCTTGGCAGTGGATTAGTTTTTTGGGAAATACTACAAGATAAGCCATCTGTCATAGGAATTTGATGTGTATTTTTAAATTACATGTATTATATACATAGTGTCAATAATAGTAATCCTGGTTATGATTACTTTGGAAGAATCATAGAAACACAAACTATATGAATATGCAAAGACCTTAAATATTATACAATATCCTAAATAACAATACATCTGAAGCTGAACATATAGAAATTTCTGGCACTGGTTGGACTGGGAAATACGTGCTGGCAAAGTGTCATCTAAAATGGTGTTATTACGATTCAATCTTACTGCTTTCCTGTAACTTTAGAGTTCTTTCCAGGTTCTTATCTTTTGCCTTCTTAACAACTCTAAGCTATAAAAAGTGGATATTGAGTTTTACAGTATTCTAACTATCCTAGAGTATTGCCAAAATCTGTTATCTGACCATTTTTTGCATCGCCCAAATATCATGCAAATATATCCAAATAAATCAGAGAAATTTTAGGTAACTATTGAGAAGAAATCATATAACTTTATTAATAGGAAATATAGTTGAAGTAAAGTGAAAATAAATATTCTCATGTGCATAATGACTCATACCAATTTTTGACAAAACTGGTATTTCTTTTGTTTTTCTAATTTTTTGTCATGTACTTATTAAATTTGATTTTATCTCTTGAATGAGGTTGGTCTTTTGTCATAATAAAGTATCTTTAGTCCTCTCTTTATATCATTTGTATCTTTAATGCCTGAATGTAGGTCTTGTTAATGATTATTACTCTGGTTGTCACTAATATCTGTGAAAATTTAGGAGCACATTTTGCAGAACACTGTAAACACTGGTGTATTGTCTTATGGAAAGTTTTTTTTCTTTTATAAAACAGTATTTGCTGATAAACATCAGGCTGCTTTGAAGGCATCCATTAATTATGGTAAAGGGCCAGCTGGTATGGAAACTAATCAACTCAAATAATTATGACCATTAAAATAATCTGCTTTCTAGGGAATTAATTAAAATGAAAATAACATTATTAAAATTTTTTCATAAGAATTAAAACCCTACCTGTACAAACCTATCATACAAGTATCATGTTTTTCATTTTTCACTGTCATTCTAATACTTATCAATGTGGATCATTTATAGTCCAAATATCTCAACTTCTTAGTAATTTTTTTAGAAGGAATCCAAGAGATATTCTAATAACATTCACTTCCCTAATTCTTCCCTTCTTCACAATATTAGAAAACAAAGTATATTTTAACAGTAAAGTATATATAGGCTTTCCTATATAACACTTACAGGTGAAAATGCTGGGAAAGTTGAGAATAGAAATGTACATAGAAGGAAATGAGGAAGAGGGATAAGAAAGGGATTTCACTGGGATATAAAAAAGGCATTTTATCGTGAAAATTGTGTGTCCAATTTTTCAAGTGTCTATGACAACTGTGTAAAATTAATAAATAGAAGCCTCAATTAAAGAGAGGTGGAACACCAGAAGGGGAAGCTCTCATGCCCTGCTAAAATAGCAGAGCCCAACACCAAGAAGACATCTTTCCTGGCAAGAACTCAGCCAATGGAAAGCCATGGTCTCTTGGGTTACTACAGACATCCCAGCTTCCTTTTCCTGTCTATGAAAGTATTCTCCTTCCTTTGCTGTGTATGTCCAAGTCCTGTGCGGAGACTTGCATGTGGCACGCCTTGCCACAGTGACCAAGCCCAGTCATTCTCTCCTGACCCTGAATAAACCCATCTTTGCTGGGAAAATATCAGGCATTCTGTGTTAGATCAACAAACAAAGGGTGTATTTTCAGGGATTATATCTAAAATTAAAATACAGTTTTCTCATAGATAAGCCTTTTTCATTAACAAAGTTTTAGTGCCTACTCTCAGGCTTTTTTTTTTTTTTTTTTAAAGGGCACTGAGTGTTATCAGTGAAGAAAATAGACACATTTGCTCTCTAAAAGCTTTTGTTTCCAGTATAACGAGGATGATAATAAAAAGCAAAATTAGTTATCACTATTAGAAGGAAAATATTAGATAAGGATAAGAACTTTACAGAGACTAAAACAGATTACTGTATTTTGACCAGAAAACCACATTAAAGAGTTGTATAATGGAAGTTTCTCTAAGAAGGCAGCATATAATCTGAGACCTGAATGACAAGAAGGAGCCAAAAAATGTGACTATAGGGGAAAGAATTTCCAGGTAGAAGGAATAGGGTGGGAAAAGGCTTGTCAAGTTCAGGAAGAGAGAGGCTACAGTGGCTAGTGGGGAGAAAGCAAAGAAGAAAGAACCTGGAGATGTAGGCAGGGCTAGATCACAAAAGACTTTTTTGGGAAAACATAAGAATTTTACTGAAGTTTGCAAAATAAATTCTGAATAAATGAAAAGATAAGTCATGTTTATGGAGGAGAAAAAATACATAATTTTAAGTATCTATTCTGTCTATATCCATATTAACAAGTTCAACAAAATCTCAATTTAGAATCTCACACAGTATTTAGGGGACTTGTCCAACAAACTGAAAGTTAATATGAGATTATTTATGTACAAAGATGGCCAAGACAATATTTAAAAATAAGGAGATGAACAATAAGAAGAACAAAGAGGGAATCTGCCTCTTTTGATCAAATATATTACAAAGCTGTGTATTTTAAAACAAGTGTTATTGGCAAGGAATAAACAAATTATTCAGTGGAGTAAAATAAAATATTTGGAAATGGTTTGAAGCATATGTGGAAATGACAGAGACTACTAAGGGGAAAAAATAACCTCTTCTATCATAGAGATTATAACACTAGCTAGTTACACAGAAAGTGAGTCAAGTTATATTTTTGCTTGGTGGAGTTCACAAAATTGAATTCAACAGGATTACTAGCTTAACATCTCAATTAAAGTATGAAGCCTTATAAGAATGAAAACATATATAATAACTTCCACAGAAGCCAAAACTCTTTTTAATAAAATGTAAGACCCATTCATCATAAGAACACTTGATAAAATTGGGTATGACCATATGTATGTGTGATTAAGAGATGGAAAGATGTTTTATATGTATATATGCAGGTGATATATTTGGGTATTATGTATCTAGAAAATCAAAAAGAGCCAACTGAAAGTCCTATTACAAACAAGCTAATTTAATAAATCAAAATTTGCATACTGTAATTTATAAAACTAGGTAAAATCATATGGCTTCATATGTAAAAATAATTGTTTAGATCATAAAATAAATGAAGATCCCATTTGTAATAAAAACAAAACTGTTATAATATCTAGGCATAAATTTAACAAGAAGTAGACAAAAACTGACTATATGAATTTAAACTAATACACTGCTAAAGCACACAAGAGAGAAAGAAATGAAAAATACCATATTCTTGAACAAAAAACCTCACATCCTTAGGATTTTCTACTTTTAGTTTATAAATGTATTATGTTTACATTAAGAAGAGTCATTTTTATTTCTTCCTCTATAACAAAATAGCATAAATTTTGATTAAAATTTACAGAATGTGCATTAAATAGAAAAACTATGGGAAAAAGCAATAATGAAGGAGTAGGTATATCAGAAATTGAAACAGTTTATAAAGCCTATATTTTAAGACCATATGAAATTTATTTATTGATAGATGGAAAACTAATGAAATAGAAATAGAAACTCCAAAAAAGGTATCCAAGATTTATAGAAACTTAGTATTTAATAAAGATGGTTATCTCAAAGCATTAGCAAAAATACAGATGATGTGGCAATAATTAATTAGCCTTTGAAGGAAAAGATCTATTGGCCATTTTTTGCAAGGCAAAGCAAAATAAAACAAAATGTAAATGCCACAAATTAAATAAAAATGACATGAAAAATAGGAAGAAATTAATGAGTTTATACTTAAAATAGGATATGAATTATACAAAAGTCTATGACAAATTGAAGTTAAAATGCCCAAAAAATCAAATGAAGTGAATAAATTATATGAACAATCAAGCCAAAAGAATGAAAATTCAGATTAGCATAAATACATAATTAGAAACTCAAAATTCCTTAAAGAATGAGAGCTTTATAGAAAGAGAAAATTTAAAAATACATTCAAATATCATCCTTCACCTATTAGATTTGCAAAAATTCAGTATTTTGATAGCACGGCTGTTAGTGAGGCTGTGGAGATAGAGACTCTAATATGTTTCAGTGGAATGTAAAATGGTTGTAACCTATATGGAGGGGCAAATGGCAAAATATAGCATAATTACATATTCATTAATTTACAAAAAAGACCAAATTGCTAGGAATCCATATCAAATGTAAAGTTGATAAAAACTGAAATGGTGTATCTGCAATATTGTTAGTTATGATAATAATTATAAATAAAAATGAGAAGCAATCAGATTCCGATGCATATAGTCTGCATAATTAACAATGTATCAGCACAGCCTAGTATTGTGGAAATTTACACAGAAATTATTTCAATTCACAGAGTGTAAAATGTTACTGAAAAACAAACTGAAAAAGTGAAGAGATGTACTATGTTCATAGATGGGGAAATGAGAATCACACATATCAATTTTTCAAACTAAATCTATAAATTCTGTTCATGTCAATTTTAATAAAATCTTCCATACACTGTGTTAGAATAGTAATTCTAAATTTCATCTTACTGAATAAAGTTATAATACAGATGATGCCATTTTGAAAAACAGAACATGGAGAGGTTAACTGCCTAACCAGAAATCAGGGTTAATTATAAAGCTATAAATTTATGATCCACAAGGAAACACAGTGATCAATGCAAACATAGCATGAAGATAGATCCATCCTAATATTTTATATGGCACTAAAATAAAATTAATGTTATTGGGGTAATTGATTTTCCATATAAAAATACCTAAAACAACTACATCATATCATAGATAATAACCATTTCTTGATAAAGAACAGACCTGAATGTTAAAAACTTTAGAAGAAAATCTATGAGATGAATCTTTATAATGCTGTAATGAATTAGATAGTTTCTTCTTTAGCAATTGTAAAAATATAAAATATAGATTAAAGTGCAAGGAAATTGGACTTTTGTTAAAAAAAAAAAAAAGACCTTTGGAGGGAGATCAAGATGGCTGAATAGAATGACACTGAGCTCACCTTCCCTCACAAACATAAAAATCACAACTACAAACTAGGAAAATGATCCCTGAGTTTAAAATTTGCAGGTAATAACTACTGTATATAAAATAGATAAGTTTGTACTGTATAGCACAGGAAACCATATTCAGTATCTTGTAGTAACCTATAATGAAAAAGAATATGAAAACAAATATATGTATGTATTATGTATGACTGAACTATTATGCTATACACCAGAAACTGACACAACATTGTAAACTGACTATACTTCAATAAAGTAAATAAACAAACAAATAAGTACAGCTACAAGAGAAACCTTCACTAAAAATGGAGACTGGCAGAATGGCTTTTCTACAACAAAGGCTGTGAAAAATGATTCACATAGAATCTGGTAGAAAGGGAAGAGAAGTGACCAGTTTGGGATCTGAACCCCTGGCCAAGGACCCAGAAGAGGAGGGCTTGGGTATCACCCCTTGGGTGTGATGGATTCCAGCTCCATATTAGACACCCCAACTCCAGGGTCTGACTACAAGAAGATGACCCTCCTTAGCTGGCTTGAAAATCAGTGGGGAGGCCTACAAGAAATCAAGACTTCTCTCTTGAAGAGCATGCACATACTTGCTTTCTCTGGGTCACAGAGAGAAGGAAGCAGATTGAAAACTGCCTGGGACTCTGGCTAGGTTGACAGGACCACCCCAGTGCACACCCCAGCCTACACTAGGCTCCTACTCCAGCCTCTTTTGCTCCAGTGCTGCTCTCCACTAGGGCAGAGTCTGCCACTGCCAACAAGACTGCACACACTTCGAGAGAATGGAGCCAGCTCATACCCCTGACTCTGACAAAAGCAGAAGAAGTCATTAACAATGTGTCTATCCCTGTCCAATTTGGGAGGAGTGAAACTAGCTCCAGGGTGCAGACTGCCATCACTGGTGGGAGCAATCCCAGCTCAACAGTGTGGCGCCAACCCCTCTGGCCCTGACCCAACCTCTAACCAAGTCACACACACACTGGAAAAATGTGAAACTAGCACAGAAGTGAAGCCCCAAGTCCTCAGGCCCCTGCCATGACCTCAACCAAGGCAGAGACTACCATCACACTTGGAAGAAAACTCAGGGCTCCTACTCCAGCCCTTCATGCCCCACTCCCACTCATGATAGAGCAGGAATGGCCATTGAGTACAGAAGAATCCACAGCTTACATCTGGTTCTGGCTCTAGCCCCTCCAACTCCAGCCATACCTCCCACTAAAGTGATGCCTGCTAGTACACCCTGGGAGAAAGATGTGGCCCATGCTCACTTCAGATCCAGTTCTCCGATCAAAGCAGTGGGTACACACAGACTGCATAATAATGCTCCCACACAAGGACACAACTTCAAGGTAACTACATCACCTAATTTCACAGACATAGAGAAAGTTTAACAAAATGAGAAGACAGAAGAATGTTTCAAATGAAAAAAACAAGAAAAATCTCCTTGAAAATATCCCTAATGAAACAGAGGCAAATAATTTACCTGATAAAGAGTTCAAAGCAATAGTAATAAGAATGCTAACTGGAATTGGAGAAAATAATAGATGAACATAGTAAGATTTTTTAACAAGAACTAGAAAATATGTCAAGGAACCAATTAGAGCTAAATAATACAATAAGTGAAGTGGAAAAAACACGGAAAAAAATTAACAGCAGATTAAGTGATTCAGAACATATAAGTGATGCAGAAGACTGAATAATGGAAATTACCCAATCAGAATAGCCAAAATAAAAACAAATTTTTAAAAATGAGAATAGTTTAAAGGACCTCTTAAACAATATCACATATACTAATATTTGCATTAAAGTGGTCCCAGAAGGAGAAAAGAGACAGAAAAGGGTAGAAAATGTATTAGATAAAATTATGGCAGTAAATTTACCGATCATGAAGAAAAAAAAAATATATAGTTACAGGAATAACAGAGAATCCCAAATAAGATGAACCCAAAGAGACCCACACCATAATGTATCATAATTAAAGTGGCAAAACATAAAAAAAAACAAACCTAGAAATAAACTTAACCAAGGAAGTGAAAAACTTATACCCTGAAAACTATAAAATAATGATGAAGCAAATTGAAGATGATACAAAGACATAAAAACATACCCTATGTTCTTGGATTGGAAGAATTAATATTGTTAAGATGGCCATACTAACCAAAGCAATCTATAGAGTATGCATGATATTATTCACAAAACTAGACAAAAAATTCCACAACTCATAGGGAACCACAAAAGACCCCAAATTGCCAAGGTAACTCTGAGGAAAAAGAACAATGCTGGAGTCATAACCCTTCCAGACTTCAGACTATACTACAAAGCTACAATCATCAAAACAGTGTGGTATTGGTACAAAAACAGACATACAGGTCAATGGAACAGAACAGAGAGCCCAGAAATTGGTCGATTAATCTACACAAAGGAGGCAAGAATATACCATGGAAAAAAGACACTCTCTTCATAGGGTGTTGGGAAAATTGGACAGCTACATGTAAATCAATGAATTCAGAAGATAAGATAAGCAGTACACTCTTTGACGTAAGTCATGACAATAATTTCTTGGCTATGTCTCCTTATGCAAGGGAAACAAGAACAAAAATAAACAAATGGGATTAAAATGAATTAATTAAAATGAAAACTTTTTGTACAGTCAATTAAACCATCAACAAAACAAAAAGACAACCTCTGAATGGGTGAAAATACTTGCAAATATGTCTAATAAGGGGTTACACCCAAAATATAAAAGGAGCTTATACAATTCAATATCAAAAAAGACAACCCGATTTTTAAAATGGGAAGATGTGAATACATCCTTTCCCAAGAGGACATACAGACAGCCTATAGGCAAATGAAAAGATGCTCAATATTACTAATCATCAGCGACCTGCAAATCGAAACCACAGTGAGATATCACCTCACATCTGTTAGAATGGCTATCATCAGAAAGATCACAAACAACAAATGTTGGCAAGGATGTGGAGAAAAGGGAGCTCTTTTACAGTATTGGTGGGAATGTAAATTAATGCAGCTACTGTGGAAAACAGTATGGAGGTTCCTCAAAAAACAAAAATAGAGCTACCATATGATCCAGGAATTCCACTCCTGGGTGCATATCTGAAGAAAATGAAAACACTAATTCAAAAAGATACATGCACCCCAATATATAGCAGCATTGTTTACAACAGTGAGGATATGAAGGCAGCCCAGGTGCCCATCAACAGATGAACGGATAAAGAAGGTGAGATATACACACACACAAACATATGCATACAGTAGAATACTACTCAGCTATAAAAAAAGAATGAAATTTTGCCATTCACAACAATATGGATGATATGGAGGTTATTATGCTTAGTGAAGTAAGTTGAACAGAGAAGGATAAACCCCATATTTTTGCTTATATGTGGAACCTAAAAAATAAGGCAAATAAATGAATATAACAAAACAGCAACAGACTCACAGATACAGAGAACAAACGAGTAGTTACCAGTGGGGAAAGGGCTGAGGAGAGGGGCAAGATAGGAGAAGGGGATTAAGAGGTACAAACTATCAGGTATAAAATAAATAAGGTACAGGAATGTATTGTGCCACACAGGGAATATTAGCAACATTTCATAATAACTTTATATGGAGTATTACCTATAAAATATTGAATTGTGTTGTTTACCTGAAACTAATACAATATTGTAAATCAACTATACCTCAATTTTAAAAAATTAACTTTTTGCAAATAAAGACATTATAAATCAAGTCAGAAGATACCAGAAGAGTGGAAGAAGTCATTTTCTATAGAAGTAAAACAAAGGATTTGTACCAGACTATAAAAAGATGAATATGGATGGAGAAAAAAATAGTGACAGTTTAATAGAATAGATGGACAAACAGGCAATACATAGAAAAAAAATAATCCAGATAACCAAACAACAAAGAAAAAACTATGTCAGAAAATTCTATTAGCTCAATCTTCAAAATATTTATACAATAGAAGGACTTCACACCATTTCTATTAGTGTAGCTATGGACCAAACCACATCATCCTTCACCTAGATTATAGTATTAGCATTCTGTTATTCCTGCTTCTCCTTTGCTTGCCTTCTTCATTCTGTTCTGAACACAGTAGCTAGAGCTGGGGCTGTTTATGCTGTTGTTACTTTTTCTGCCATCGTCCCTTTGGCACTCAAGTGATGCCCATAGATCCCTTTGCAGGGGAATATTTTTAATGCAATAAAATAAAACACATGGGATTTCAAAGTAAACCCATTATATTTAGATATGGTTAAACAATTTTTAAAAATTATGTTCTAGTAATACTAACAAGATATTTCAAACAGAAAGGCAGGTTACATTTCATTTTTATAGAAACATTAGGAAGGCTGTTTTTGTTTGTTTTGAATAAAAACATTAGATTTTAATCTTTAATGAGAGAAAAATAAATATTATGTATTTATATAATTTTGATTGATTTGTTTGTTTGTTTTGGTAGTTGTTAGTATTGAAAAACCCTGATTTGTAAAGATATGGTTTGAAAATGGAATTAAAATATCCTTAGTTCATTTTTTTTCCCAGATTCAGTCAGGCTTCTCTCAATACCTACCCCCATTTTCCAAGGTTCTGATTTAATTTCTAATTCTAGTGAATTATTCTAGTTTCTAAGCTTGATGAGTTTACCTTTGATAAGGTCAACATTTCTGAAAAAAATTTTAATCAGAAAACAATGGTGATTCAAGTCGTTGCCATCAAGATAAATATATATTTTTAAAGAATTATGAAATGTTCCCAAGTATTTGCACATTTGTATTTTCAAAAATATTGAACAAATCCATATCTTAACTCCATTTTAGTAAAGCACTTGTTTCAGCTTTGGAAAGAACTCAAGGCTACCAGACCCTTCTCTTTTATCAGTATCAGTAATTTAGCTAAGACACCTTACAACTATTTAGTAACTTTCATGATTGTGACTTTGGAACCTTGAACACAAAGATTGACCTCGTTTTTGTGATCAAAAAATCTCACAGGTACCCAATTCATGAATAAAATCCTTTTCTTTCAAAATGCCCCAATAGCATTTGTTTTCCTTTTCTTTCAGAGTAAAAGTTGAATTTTGGTTGTCCTTAGTAGAAACAAATGCTTTAGGACTGTCCTCTTGAAAGTCTACTACTTTCCATGTGGTATAAAAAAAAGTCATATTCTGTAAGTATATCTTGAAAAATGTTTTAAAAATATATTTCACAGATTTGTTGATGATTTTTATAGCTGTTAAATTTTCTTACAGTGCTACTGTAAAGTAAAAAAGCATTGAGTGACAACTGATTGAAGCAAAGCAAGATGCATCACCAAGTACCAAACATCAACACTATGTGCAAAACGAAGAAAATGAAACTTTTCTTTCCAGCTGTATCATTTTCCTATAGCTACTCTAACAAATTATAACAAATTTGGCAGCTTAAAGTCACAGAAACTCATTCTCTCACAGTTCTAAAAGCCAGAAATGTGAAATCAGTATCATTGAGCCAAAAATCAAAGTGTTGGCAGGGCCACACTTCCTCCAGAGACTCTAGGGGAGAATCCATACCTTCTGGCTTCTAGATTCTGATGCTGGCCACAGTATGCCTTGAACTGCGACTGCATTATCCCAAACTCCAAGCAAGGCCAGGCACTTCTAATCTCTCTGTTCCATCTTCACATTGCCTTCTCTGTATGTGCATCAAATCTCCCTCTTCTTCTCTCTTATAAGGACACTTGTGATTTCATGTAGGACCCATCCAGACAATCCAAGATAATTTCTCCATCTGATAATCCTTAATTTAATCATATCCCAAAGACCATTTTCCTTAGAGATTAGACACTAATATCTGTGGTGAGAGTGGGAGTGGTGGTAGGGGGCTATATAATGGAATATATATAATAATATATAATATATAACAATGGAATATATAGTAATAATGTTCCATTATTCTGCCTACCACACCAGCCACAATTTTATTCAGGAGGAACAAACCCAATTTTTCTATTTCTTAAATAGTAACTATTTTTGTTAGTTTAGCTTTCAAAAGTGATTCACAATCAAAACGGAATAAAATCTTTGATGGCCACAACAGGAGGAGAGGTAGGTATTTATTCCTTCCTCAGCTTAAATCAAGCAAGGAATTTAAGGAGGGGTTAATTAGCATCTCTTAAAATTGTTGGGGCTCAGTGGACTGGTATATGAGCCTCTCTGAAAAATCTAAAGGATGAGCAACTCAAAGAGGAAGATGGAGGAATTAAGCTATCAAGTAGAATCACCCAGCACACATACAGTTTGTAAGGCAGAAAATGAAGGAAGGATTTTTCCATAGACAAAATGGGGACCTTATATACAGGAGAGCTAACTGATGGGACCCTAAGAATAAGAGAGACAGCTTTTCTAATTAGACCCCAAGAACCGGAAAACAAAAGACAAGTTTTAAGGACCCATGAAGGAGAATGCATCACTTATCCCAAGCAGTGGTGGTAAGGGAGTTGTCTTACAAGAATTTACAACAATTTCCTTCCAGAGAAAGAGTCAAAGTTCAACAACTATCAAGACCACCACGTGCAGCTCCAGCTCCTAAAGCACAAGACAGGAAGGAAATTCTATGTCTCTTTAGTTGCTTCCCTCTTCAAACTTCAACCCTAGAAAGGTCAGAAATTGAGAGAAAGTAGGAATAAGAGAAGGAGGAAAAAAAGAACCCAAATCACAAAAGATGAACTAATTGAGTAATTAATTTGGCTGGATTTTATGACACTTAAGGAGAAAACAAAGCAATTAGATTTAATGGATTGTTTCCAATTTCTAGTAGGAAAAAAACTTACACATTTGTATGCATAGATGATAATTTTTAAGACAAACAGAACCTTGTTCATACTTAAAATCATGAATAAAAAGTAAGACTGGAGTTTGCTAAAAAGCAGTCTTTTTTTAGTGTCTAATATATTATTTGTTCATATTCATGACATGTAATCACTTAAAAATCACCGTTTTCTTAACATGCATTATGTTCCTTATGCCACTTTCACACTCTCCTAGCATCCCATTAATAAAAAGTATCACTGCTTATATTTTTGTCCAGCCATTTTTAATCAGGTAAGAAAATCATAATTGTACAGTTTAGAGGTCATGGACTAAATTTAAACACTGATGCAGTTGAAATTTCCATAAAACTACTGCTTATGCCATTCAGGATGAGAAGTTTGTTAATTTTACCATCTAGATTTCAAATAGAGTTGTTGCAGTTATTTTACAAATAAGATCACAGACAAACATAATCAAGTGCTTTCTATTCATATGCCATCTCAAGGACATAATTTATTTCCACAAATAACCATGTGAAAATAATATGCACAACATATCCTGTTAACCATCACAAGCCCAGAGGCTCAGGCTCTTAAATTGAGTTGCTGCCCAGTTGCTCACTTGAAAGTTCATTATATATATTTATATATATATAAAATCAGAGATCTCAAAATATGGTTACCTCCTAATGGTAATTTTTCTTTTTGGCATTGTATTATACAGTATAGCTCGTGTTTAGCATTTAAGAAGTTGCAGCTACATTCCATTATCAAAGACGTATTTGTTAAAACATGCATATAAAAGGATTTGTAATTGAAGCACAGCTTTGATATATTTAATAGGATGTAAAACTGCCATCCTATTTTAATAGGCAATGTTTTATGTGCATTAGCAGTAATATAATAATGCCTCTTCCGTGTGCTCTTGCCATTAGCACTTTTTCCCTCCCTTTCTTTTAGTTAATCTTAAAAGTTTAATGTAATCCAAACACATTAACATCTTTTTTTCCCCCTTACTGTTCTTGAACAGAGGGAGCTTTGAAATGAACTTTCCTTAATTGAAGGATAGTTACTGTACAACTTGATCATCAGTACTTCCCCTCCACTTCTGCCTGCCTGTTGATTCATGTACACTCTTTCCTGCTTTGGAAATACTTATGGTTTCTGAAAGTGTTAGACTGGAGCAATGAAGGAAATCAAAGTGAGTCAGAATGCAGAAAATCAACAGGGAATGAATTTCACGCATTTAAGAGCATCTGTATTCTCTTATGTGCTATTAGGCCAAGCCACTTCTGATAGCACTGAATGAAAATGAGAAAACAGTGGGTGCACCACTTTATGACTTAATAATGGCAGAGTCATTGGCATTATCACAAAAACTCATGAGTAGTAGCTTACAGGATTTTTTTTAAAATTTTTAAATTTTCCCTGATTTGGGACTGTATTATTTTTTCTTATGATATATTAGTATGATTTGTAACATTGTCCTTGAAGAGTGTGGCATGTAGGAGTATGTCAAGAAAAGTTAATCAAATGGATGGGAATTATCTGATTGAGTTGTGCAAAAGTAGTCTTTCTGGATTGCAGCTAAATAACATGCACACAGCTGTGGTAGCAAGACAGAGGGACAACCTTGCCTTCAAACAGCAGGAGAAAACTGTATGGTTTAATGGTCTGAGATTCTGAGCTGTAATAAACTGCATCTCAAATTTAATAGTTTCTTATTCTCTCAGGAGTAATTTTTCATATTTATTTAATTGTTTCTATGATATATAAACTGGAGATGCTGAACTCAAAGGCAATTGGGTGGGTTCTCCTCTTCAACTTCATCAAAGCTTGGGAGTTCGAAGCTTCTGGGACAAGGTAAGTTAATCTAGAATTCTTTCAGAAATTAGACAAAATCCTAGACTTTAGTATTGAGGCTGCATTAAGGGGACTCAACGTAATTGAAAATACCCCAGGGCACTTGAACGTATTTGCTACTCTAGAAGTTTTCTGTTATCTGGAGTTTATTAAAGGGTAAAGGCTTCATTTCAACAGAGGTGTTTACCTCTGGAAATTTCTATTAACTAAGTTGCAGTTGTTTATATTAAGCTATATTACTAATCAGTATCAACAGAAAATTTTCTTTATGTAAAATTGAAAGCTGAAAGTTACTTCATCTAGATATTACCATGCAAAAGCTTTAGAGAATCAATGTCTCATTTCACTGATTCATTACACAGAATGTATGTATTTCCCACTTTCACATTTTAAACAAATATGTCTTTAAATGTTGCCTTAGTAAAGAGGATGTTGCAGTCTTATTTCATTTAAAATGTACATATCACAAACTCTTTCATAAGACTAATATTGGCATTTAATTAGAAGATACCTCTCAATGCAATGATCTCATTTCAGAGCATAATCACTTAATGTACTTACTCAGTATCTTAAGCACAAATGATATGTGGTATATTTTCCATCCTATAGTCCCTTGTTCAATAATTTGTGGATGCCTTTTCTATTTGTTAATGTTTGAGTGATAAGGGAATTACATACATAAATTCTAGTTCTGTTACTTTCAGGATACGTATTATTTTTAGGTAGATGATACACAGATAGAGGACCGAGAGAGAGAAAGAGAGAGCAACTGATTTCCTGAAAACATTTGGAAAGGTAGTATTAGATGTTATATAAAAGTTCTGACTCTATCCGTGGAAAGTGTTTTAAAAAAGGAAACAAAACCTTGTTTCAAAGAGTGAAAATATCGTCCCTGTCTTGGCTCTAATAACTCAAGTATAAGATAAAAGATTATCTGAACTACTGATTCCTAAAATTTTGAATTCATGTGTAAATAAATTACAAAAAAAGAGAATGTTCAAAACAATGCATAGGTAGAAAAATCAGAAAATATATAATCTACAAATTTAAAAATTGTCATTTACATTAAACAGACTTACCCATATGAGACACTGCCTTGTCCAAGTTTTTTAAATGGTTTAAGGTCATTGAACCATTGAAAGGTCATTGAGCATTAAACCATAATCAGATCCAATTCAGTAAAATGAACCCATCAATATAACAGTATGACAAATATACAAAATATACAAATTCCAAAAATATACAAAAATTACAGTACATCATGACCAAGAAGTGTTATTTCAGCAATGCAGATTTGGATTAATAATTAATTTATTATTAACTAATAGAATAATTAAGGTATTTCACTATATTGAAAGACTGAAAAAGAAAAAAAAAACCCTTATGGTCATTTTCACAGATGCAGAACATGTTTGATGAAATTCATACACATTATTATCATATATCTCACCAAACTAAGTATAGAAGTAAACTTCCTCAGTCTGATGAGGAAGATATAATAAATGCCTCCAGCTAACAACATAACCCATGATAAAAAAAACTAGATGCTTTCTTCCTCATTTAAAGTATTGTGTGTGTGCTTACCTTAAATATTACAATTAATATTATGCAGGAGATCAAAGTCAGTGTAATAAGGTAAGCAAGATAAAAAGCCTACCGACTGGAAAGCAAGATGCAATACTGACTTTATTTTTATGACACATGCTTACATTCATAACAAAATTTAAAATCCACCAAAACAGCTATGGAATTAAAATCTGAGTAAAGTCACAGAATATAAGATCATTATATAAAAAGTCAATTGTATTTCAGTATGTTGGCAGTGAACAATTAGAAATTTAAAATATAATACTTTTAATAGTATCAAAATAAAATAATAAATGATTTGTAAAGACCATATAAGGATATATCAAACATGTATTCTACAAAACATCATGGAGAGAAGATAAGAAAGAGCTAAATGAAAGAGGCGATACTATGTTCACGATCAGAAGAAACCATAAAAAAAGACAAATTCTTATTTAAATTCTTATTAAACTGATCTATAAAGTCAACCAATCCCAATCAAAATCCAGTAAGGTTGTTATAAAAACTGACAAACTATTTCCAAAAGTATTTGGAAATGAAACATTATACAAAATAAACAATGGAATGTTTTAAAAGAAGAACAATTTGGAGGAGTAACACAACCTGATTCTAAGACGTAGGACACAGCTACAGTAATCAAGTAAGTATTGGCATTAACATAAACCTGTTGATCAATAGAACAGAAGGGAGTATCTAGAAATAGAACTACACATATATGATCAATTAACTTTTGACAAACATGCCAAAGTAATTCTGTAAATTATTAAGAAAGTTGGCTAATTCTATTGTAAAAGGGATCTAAATCTTTACCCTGTACATAAAAATTAACATGAAATTCATCATAGACTGAAAAAATAACTGCTTAAATTATAAATTTTATAGAAGAAATCATTAAAAAATTTTGTATTACCTTGGATTAGGTGAATAGTTCTTCAGCCACCAAAAGCACAAACTAAAAAAAAAAAAAGGTAAATTAGACTCCATCAAAATTGTAAATTTTTTCTCTTCAAAAATACTCTTAAGAAAATAAAAATACAAGACACAAACTTGTAGGAAATATTTGGGAAACATTTATTGCATAAAAGATTTTCATCCAAAATATGTTAAGAAATTTATAACTCAAAAAATAAGAAAATGGACAATCCAATTTAAATACATGCAATAGACTTGAACAGATCCTTTATCAGAGAAGCACTTTTAAAAGATGTTCATGATCATTCATCATTATGAAAATGCAAATTAAAATGCCAGAGAGATACCACTGTATGCCCACTGGAATGACTAAAATTAGTAAGGCTGGGGATATCAAGTGTTGGCAAAGTTGTGGAGTGAAAGGAACTCTTAAATACTACTGATGGAAATGCCATGTAGTATAGCTACTTTGAAAAACAGTTTGGCAGATTTTTATAAAGTTAACATACTCATAATCTAACAATTCCAACCCTACATATTTAATCATAAGAAATGAAAACATACACTTATTCAAAGACTTGTAAAATTAAGAGCAAATTATTCATTGTAACTCAAACCTGAAAACAACCCAAATGTCTATCAGCTGGTAGATGGATAAACAAAATGTGGTAATATTTGTACAATGAAATACTACTCAGAAATGAAAAAGAACAAACCAGTAATAGATTCAAAAATATGGACGAATTTCAAGAACATTAGGCTAAGTGAAAAAAATCAGACCCCAAAGGCTATGTATTGTGATTCCTTTTTTATTTATCCCTCCCACAGCCCTTTCCTTCCCCCAATTTGTTTTCTATGTCCATGAGTCTATTTCTGGTTTGTATATAAAATTTGTATTTTTTTTGGTATGATTCCTTTTATATGACAGTCTGGGAAAGGCAAAACTATAGTGACAGAAAGCAGATCAATGATTGCCAGAGGCAGGGGATAGTGGGAGAGGACTGACTGCAAAAAGGTACAAAGGACCTATTTTGGGGTATGAAAACATTCTATGTCATAATTGTGGTGATGGGCACACTACTAAAAAGAATTGTAGGAATTCATCAAAGTGTACAATTAAAATGGGTGAATTTTATTGAATCTAAATTACAACATAATAAAACAGCTAAAACAAAAATTCACAGTGATAGAAAACAATATATAGGAGAGGGTAATAGCTCAGTGGTAGAGTGTTAGCATACACGAGGTTCTGAGTTCAATCCCCAAGTACCTCCATTAAAAAAAGAAAGAAAGAAACAATAGGTAATACTACCCCCTTGCAGAGCAGAAAGCACATAATCTCCAAAGAAAGCATTTTACTTTAAATAGAGTTTCATTAAACACTCACTGTATTTTTTTTAAATAACATTTTACAAGAACCACTAAAAGCTTGTTCACCAATATGTTTTTAGGAAAACTGCACTAAAGTCTTTTTCCATGAGTATCTTTTGAATATTGTGCTTCTCTCTGGCACTAGCTCTCTCCTGTGACCTTGGTGGCCAACATTCTCTTTGGAACTCTGAAATCAGTTTCCCTAGGTAGCAGCCCGGGTCCTATTAATGCCGGTCTCCTCAAGTCAGTTCTTCTTAACATTCTACAAACATGAACCAGATTCACACTAAGATACTAATAACTCTTAATAGACAAATGTGTCTCCAAGGGCTATATACATTCACAAATTTTATATTAAGTTACGTTTATATAATACATTAAGGTTTACAAAATACTTTTGATCCTTAGAGCCCTGTGAAATAAATAGCAGGCAGTATCATTATCTTCACTTTACAAATGACATGGCAGAGACTCATAAAGTACTGGAAGACACTTTTTGCTATGGAAATATTGTAGTTTACCTGAACTGATAATATTCCAGTGATTGTCTGGGGCCCTTGCTGAGAAGAGATATTTAGGGGCAACCTGTCAAATGGCTTTAAATCCCATTTTGTGGACAAACATGCATATTCTCTTCTTATATTTAAGCTAGCCTTATACTCTTATAATTAAGCCAGCCTAAGTATTAGATACATATTACTTGGTCTTTATGTCAAAAGTCTTACTTGCAATATTATTAAAAGTCTTACAGATAAATAATATATTTGTATCACAAATTATTAGATTATTAGGCTATGTATGATTTTTCCCATTTCTCATACACTCACTAAAACAACAGCAAGAACTCATGTACTATCTGTAAGCTTTAGAAGTTTAGAGAGTTTCCTGATATCTTTCAAGTCATCTGACTGCTAATTTTATGACTGTGTTAATTTCCTAAGTGACAGACATTATGAAAGTGCTGAACAGAATAGATCGTGATTAGGACAACAATGATTTTAATGGAAAAAAGGTCAGCAGCTGCATAAAGAGCAAAATGCAAGTGGAGAGAGTGATGCCAAAAGTGATACAGCCTCTGACATGAGGATGGATCATCTAATGGCGAGGCGACGCAACGGAAAGCAGGGTGTTTCGAGCCAGACCCTCCACTGACCTTTGTTATTACCACTCTGAAGAAGGCAATGCCACTTTGGTGCTCAATTATAAAAATCAAGTAGTTTATCTGACTACAGTACCAGCTTATGCTTGTATCATTCTACAAACTCTAGAGTCATTCTCCTCCTCCAGAGACTTAACACCCTCTAAGGCAGTGTTTAGATTTCACTCAGTTTGTAAATATGCAAAACAGGTTTTAAAAGATTCCTTCTCAATAACCTCTAGCACTTTTTTTTTTTTTTGGTTCTTGTTATTTCCTACACACAACATATAACGTGGTCCCTGTTTTACTGGACTGATGTTCAAATAGTCAAAGAAAGCAATTCTGTCCAGCCTTTGTTCATCTTTATCATATATTGCCAGAGGTTAATTGACTCTTGGTAATGAAATTCAATGACCTTCTCTTTAAACTTATTCTTCTGTGGTTGCCCCTACAGTTATTTGATCACTATTGCCTTTGATTCTTGAAACTCTCTCTGCCTTTGACCTCCAGGACAAAATTACCTCCCAGACCTTCTCTTGCCTCTTAGGAAGCTGCTGCCTCTGAAGCTTCTGTCTTTTTCAGCTCCCCAAATAAAGTTAAACTCAGTGAGTCTCTTGCTCTTCTTTTATATTTTGTTCTCACTTCTTACTGTATATGCTACCTTGGAAGTATTTTTATTTCTAAAAGCATTGATTATACATGTTTTATAGATATTTTATAATATGTATCAATTGCCCAGTCATATTTTAAAAATTCCATTCATACATTTCACCTATAGCTTGCTATATGTCTCAACAAATGTGTATATATATATATCCTTCCAAATTTATAAAAGTAACATATCAAAAATAGAATATATTACTTTTCTTCTCATACCCATTGGTAAAATGCTTCACCAAATTCCTAGACATCCTGGCTCAAAACTTTAATTGGTTTCTCTCTTTACTTGCTACATTCAGTGACTTGATATGTTCTGTCAACCTGATTTCCTGAATATGTTTCAGTTGTACCATCAATCCATTCTTAAAGTAGCTACTCTCTCTTCATTATGTAAAAACTTCTCTAATTTGTTCAGTGTTCCTAAAATAATCTCCCTAAAGCACAAATCTTATTTTGTCACTTCATTTCATACATTCAATACTCAATCTATTGCTTATAGGGTTCAGAATAAATCACACATTCTATGCTATGGTCACAGCCTATGATTTTTTTTTTGCCATTTGCTTACATACGCCTTTTGCTCTAATTAAACTTCACTATCCACAATCTCCTTGAGTATTTTCTACTTCCCAACTTCTCCGACTTCTTTATGGTTCTCCTTTTTTGTTTTCCAGAAAACTCTCCATTTCCTTTCCCTCCTTTACATGCCAAATCGTGCTTCTCCCTCACAAATGCTGCCTTCACATTAATGCCTTTTTATATTGTCCTTCGGTGGAAGTAATCTCTTTGAATGCTAAAATTCTAAAACATTTTATCAATGGAATCTCTTTCAGTGCGGTTGCCAATTTTTAATTCTTATATAAAACTCTTCTACCAGTCAAAGGATAGTTCATCTTTCAGTTAATTTTAGGAGAACATAGTCGTTTTTCAACTATGTAAAAAATCTGCTGTATCTCAATAGATATTTTATGCCCTTAGCAAAAAAGAGAAAAAAAGGGGAAGGAAAAAGAAAGAAAAAGGAAAGAAAAGGAAAGAGAAAAGAAAAGGAAGAGGAAAAGAAAGAAAAAAAAAGTCACTCCCATGTCAAATCATTTAAAGCAGCTGCTTTGAGAAGCACCTATATTTCTTCTGTGATAAGTTTTCAGTCTTCTGTTATTATGAATATCTGCTCCCTATTGAGATAGAATAAATAAGCAAGTATAACAACTGGTTTAGCTCTGTTAGAACAGGTGGACAGCTAGATATGAATAGAGAAAGAGGGGTATGGGCCATGTGGCAGGAGACCATACATCTTGTAAAGAGTGGGGGGTCCTTGGACAGACAAAGGAAAGCAGGAATCACTAGACTGACAGGAAACCACACATTTTGTGGTGACAAGGGTCCTAGAGGCAGACAAAGAAACATGGGAAAAGGTGAGAATGTTTGCCATCTGAATGAAACCTTTTGCTCATTATGTCCTCATTACAATGAAATTAACCTTGCAGATAAGAAGTACCCATCATGCACTAACACCATGACACTTCCAATTAAGACTAAATGAGGACAAAAATCCCTCCTCCCCTCAGGAAGGTGGAGCTGGGATAAAAATCAGGAAATATGACCTAAAACTCCTCCCTCCTCAATGAATATTCTGCCCTTTCATTTCTACACCCCATATAACCAGTTTACCAAAGAAACCTGGGCAGCTTACTCACCTGAGTCGGCCTACTCTTCCCTTGAGAGTATACTGTTGCTTAACAAATCCTCACATTGTCTTCTAGACCTTCATGTCTCCTCTCTGAATTCTTTCTGCCATGAGACAAGAACCTATTCTCTAGTAGGCTCCTTGCCTAGGAGGGAGGACAGAACACAGGCGCTGCCTTGGCTTTCCTATGTGAACCTTCTTGATGCCCTTTTAGAGTGCCAAGGACATGAAGAAATAAAGATGTCACTAGATAATGCACTTTGAAAAATTGTGAAATGTATGACATTGTTTTGATAGATAATCGGAAAAGGAAAAAACAAAATCAAAAAACCAAAGAATACATGGAGGAGAAAGCAGTGGTAAAAGCCAGCATCATTTTTCTGACAGTTTTGGAAAGAATTCTAATGCGAATCTGCAAGATCACAAGGTTGAAAAGGGAAGTGACACAGATCCATGTGAATAATTGACGGAAAGCTAAAGAGAGAATGTTTTCATCTTTGCTCTGCAGTTTTCACATCCCATACATGCAAAAAACTGGCAACTGTGATGTTTTCCTTACAATAAACTTAAAATAATTCAGACACTACATTTTAAAAAAGATTTTATAATTAAGGAATGAAAAGGATTTTTAGGTATTACAAAGAGAGCACAAGCTTCCTATCTTATTAGGGCTCTATCAAAGGCTATTTGAAATTCCAGAAAAATAAAAATCTGCCCTAGAAAACCCATTTACACTGTGTAGTAGATGCTTTTACTTTAATTAGCTAACCTTACATATAAAAACACTGCCGCAGTACATACATTTTTCTTTTTTTTAAAAGAGGAAAGTGCAAAGAATACAAAGGAAAAAGAACATTTGGAAATTAAAATTGAGAACACATTTCAGAAAGTTGATGTAAAAGCAAGAAAAGTAAAGAAAGCCAGAGGATTAATCTAAGCAGCCCAACATTTTAATAATAGGAATTCCTCAAAGAGAAAACAAATAAAATTGTGGGAGAGAAATTACCCAAGAAGTTCAACATTAGTCCACAGAACTGGGAAAAATATGTTTTCAAGATTAACAGTATCTGCTGAGTGCTCAGTTTAATGAATCAAAAAGTCTCTTGCTGAGACAGACTATGATGCAATTTTGCAGCCCTGAGGATATAAAGAAAAGATTCTAAAATCTTCCAGAGGAGGAAAAAAACCATTTCAGCAAAATATTGAGAATCAGGTGGCATCAGACTCCTGAACTGCAATACTAACGGCTATCGGAGAGCAAAGCACTGGAATACCGACTGCCAAGAGGTAATTTTGAAGAAACAACCCTAAGCCTGGTCAAAAAGCATGGCCCCAAGGTAAAATAATTACAGATCTAGTATGAAAGGTCTTAATACTTTAACCAATCATACACCCATTATTAAAAAGGTAAAACTATATCCATGTTTCAGAAAGTACAATCATATAGAAGATTGTGGCAGAGTATTAGCGAAGCTAAAACAACCATTATATTAGGTTCATAGATTTTGGGAGCCATTAATTTGAACAAGGTACAGTGAGGGTGCCTTGTCTCTGATCTATGCAATCAGGGGCCTTAGCTAGGAAGACCTGATAGTTGGAGGGTGTTATTATTTAGAAGAGTTTCATGCACATGCTTAATGCTGGCTTTCACCTGAGATAACCAGAAGAGCTATTGCAAGAGTACCCACACATGGCCTTTCAGTGCAGCCTGGGCTTCCTCACAGCATGATAACTAGGTTACAAGAGCAAATGTACCAAAGGAACCAGAAGATCATGGTAGTGCCTTTTCTGAACTAGGTTTGGAACTTGTACAGTGTCAATTCTGCTGTAATCACAAGCCTGCCCAGATTCAAGGGGAGGAAACATCTATGCTGTTTATTGATAGTGGGAATGACCAATAATATGAAAGTCGATGTTTTTCTGTGAAATTTTGGAAATGTTCCTTTACAAAGTTATTGGGCAAATGTCTTTGTCATTTTTTCTTCTTCAAGCCCAGAAGTGAATATGGTGGTTATAGTAATAACAGTTATTTTAGACCACGAGGCAACTTGAAAATGCTCGTGACATCTGCATTTAACAACAACAAAAATGTAAATACCTAGTATGCGCAAGATACTATTCTTGCCACTCAAGAGACCTAGAGAATTGAGGAAAGGATTGACATGAGATGTGTATAATCTGGAAATACCTAGACATACATGTATAAATGTAAATAATTTTATTAGCCTGTGTGTTGAGAACAAACTGTAGGATGCAAACAAATTGTGGAAGGAGTAAAAACAGTAGGGAACTTGTAGGTGATGATGATGTTTTTGAATTGGAGTTGATAGTTATAGAGGTAGCAAGTAGTGTTATAATTCTGTATGTAATTTTGAAAGCAAAGCAGAGAGGATTTGTCAAAAAAAATGAATGTGGAAGTGAGAAAGCATAGAAAGAATTAAGGATTACTTCAATATTTTTTTATTTAAGCAACTAGGAATAAATAACAGTGTTGCCATATTCTGTGATGGAGAAAATTGCCAGAATAGCTTTCAGAAGGGAAATTTTCAAACAAGTTTTATATTCAACCTCTTAACTTTGAAATGTTTATTAGAGTTTTACAAGAGATAACAAATTTGTACTTGGGCATATTAATCAGGGTTTCACAGGTGGAGTTATAAATAAGGAATCCATCAATTACAAGGGTTATTTAAATATTATAAATAGAATAAGTTATTAAGGGAGTTAATGTGAGCTAATGTAAATAGAGAAGAGAGGATTCCAGTACCTCCATTTAAATAAATAAACAAACCTAATTACCTCCCCATCCAAAAAGAAAAAGAAAAAAAAAATTAGAGACATTTACAAAAGTAGTTCCAATGAAGTGATAAGGGCAAAAGCTTGATTAGGAAACAAGTATAGAAAAACATTTCAAGAGTTTTGCTGTGAAAATTAACAGAAAAAGATGATGTCATGAAGATTTTTCTATAATGGGTAATTATAAACTGTTTATATGTTAATAGGAAAGAGTCAATAGAAAAATAAAAAGTAATTATGTAGGAGATAATGTAACTGTTAACACGATATACATAAGTGTGTTAGAAATGATGGGATTAATACAAAAAGAAAGGGTTCAGCCTTAAGAGCATGAAAAGTTCATGTTTAGTAACAGGAGGGAGGCAGGGTGTGTGGTGAGGTAGGAATGTTGGTGAGCGGGTGGTAGTATATGTTGTGGAACTTCTCTTTGATTCTTATAATTCAAAGAAATAAAAAGTAAGGTCATTAACTGAGAGTGAGGGAGGAGTAGAGAGCAGGGGATGAATGAGAACAGCAAATGCAGTTTGCATTATTCAGGAGAATGAACCAGTGCATGGAACAGCAAAATACGGTAGAATGGGCGCAGCATGACTCTCCAACTTGTTTCATGGTCATGATTTTTAAGTTAGAAAAGTCAGAGTGAGTGCTTCTCCAACCTTGTACAGTAGCACAGGTGATGTCAAAGAGTTGAATTTAACCAGAACTGGAGGTCTGTGTGTGAATGGGACAGAGTGAGGAGAACAACAGTGAGTGGAACACTGCAGGTGGTATGGTAGATGGGGTTGGCCAGTGTTTTTATCAGCTTCCTTCACGGAGCCCTCTGATACTGATGGAGCCGAAAAGTTAAAACCTGCATTTCCCAGATGCCCTTGGATCTCAGTTCCAGATGCAAAACTGGATCTAGAGTAAATCTATTCCTGAGAGAGACAGAAGCTTTCTTCCTGCTACTTTTGTCTTTTTGTTGTTGTTGTTTTTGTTTTTTTGTTTTGTTTTGTCTTTTCCTCTACCAAGTAAGGTTGTAGAGTCCGGGAATTTTCAGCAGCAACAGTTAGTGCTGGGAGGAAATTTCAGCAGAGACGGTGGCCAAATTGTGTGTTAATGCATCCATTTAACAAATTTGTATGTGCGTTCAGAGACATTTGGAATAGCAGGTTTCCTGATCACAGACACCTAAACTTTTGTTCACAACTACAGATCACAGTTTATGGTCTTGAAATACATGGTTCAATATTGCCTCCTAATTCCCTTCTCTCTTGATGGTGAAAGAGTTTGTAGTTGATCTGTAGCTGATCAGTCACTTGTGACTTTCTAGTACATACCCCTAGAGAATGTCCCTGGACACTTACAGTGATCTTATATACCAGCTGTCCACAACAGTCCTGATTGCAGACTACTGTCTATTGCACTTCATTTTACTCTCCAAAGTGTTCTGATAAAAATGGTAAAATGTAGTCACTGTAACCCTTTTGAAGCCCAGCCTAGAGAATGTGAATAATGTTTTAATAAGTGCTACAAGTTAAGAATTCAAAGATCCATTTTAGATATGAATGCTTCAGTAAATGTAAGATTGAAACCATTTTTCCTAAATTTTATAGGTCTTCCCATTGAATTTAATTTGTAAATCTTGAGTAAAAAAGATAACAAATTTATGTTCTATATAATTTCATGATGTAGAAGATAATATTGGCAATTGTTTGCCTACATAGCACACTGAAATCCTATTGTACATATAGAGATTACTTCATTTAGGAATCTTAGTGGAATATAGAAATACTATCAGAAGCCAGATACATTTTCTATCCTCTAGTTGCTAGAAAGAACCAGGCTCCGCTAATCGGCTGCATCTACCAAAGATCTCTGAACCTTAGGTGAGCCAAGTAAAGAAAAAAAATAACTCATGAAATCCATTCTAGGAGAATGGTAGCTCCTTCAAAGATTTCCAGAAGCATTGGTTGGATTAGACTAGCTTTGGGGGTTTATTTTTAGCTCTATGACACATAAGTTTGTTTATCTGTCCATTTTAGAGATATTTAAAATGTTTCCATTAGCTTAGTCAGAATTGGTTTTTGTTTCAGCAATAATGATATTAATTTTATGATAACTATAATAAATATCTTTGGTGATTTTTCTTATTTGTGTTTCCTAAAAAAAATAAATAAGTTGCAAAATGGACAGACAGGAAAGGGAGAAGAAAATGCAGTCAAGGTCAGATTTGAAATTTTTAAAGCAAATTTTTAAAGAAAATAACAAATCATGCAACCAGGATCATATTCAGACAGTAAGTTGTAGCTTAGACTGGTATGTTACTTACTACTTCTTAATATCATTATTTATCAGATAATCTTTCCCAAATCCAGACACCTGAAAAATAGCATTTGTTTATGCCTTGATTAATTAGAACATCTTATAGGACAAAGGAGATGTTTCAAAATCACATTTCCATTTGAAATTTGAAACTCTTCCATGAACTGGGTTTTTCCAAAGGATCTACCTCTCTGAACTTGTTTCCTTTTCTATTAAGTTTGAGTAATACTCACAGCAAAGAATTAATGAGATTAATTGAGGCATCTTTAAATAATCAAATATAGTACCTCATTTGTTAACTTCCCTTCCTCTTGCTTTTTTTCAAAAGCAAATTTGAAGTAATTTTAATTTAACAGCAAATTGAAGACTTACTCTGATTTCATTTAAAATGCTAATTAGATAACATTTTGTACACACTATTAGCATTATATTAATATTTTATTTTTATGGTATTAGAGTCAGGATGAGTCACTACCTTCATGTTTCAACTTGTCAGAGTAAAGGTTAAATTTTTGAAATATGTGTAATATTTCAATTCTATCATTTGCTTATTTGTTCATTTATCCTTAATCAAATAATATTTCTTGTTGCTACACTTCTTGAATAACTTCATATGTTCTACCAACTTCAGTAATATTTAAACATTCCAGTGTTTGCTTTCTCCAAATCAACTTCCCTTTTCTGTTATTTAATTTTATTTTTTTTTAAATTTGATTGACTCATTTGTGAAACCCAGCTCTTTGTCATGTCCCAAATCATAAGACGGTTATTTTTTAAACCAGAAATGTTTAATTATTTTATTATGAGGCTCTTTCTTTGGAAATAACTATACTTTGCTTCTTCTAAGTTGGAAGAATTTATTCCATTTGCCATTTGAATAAAGGAAAACATATCATAATAATAACTGAGATATGTTTAGGAGCTGTATTTCAAAGTTTTGCCTATTTCCATTCTAAATGAAAGGCACTATAAATATCACGCTTACCAGTGAGTAAACAGAGTCAAATCAAATGGTTAGAATTTTTCTGGCTGAAATTTATATTTATTTCAGGAATGTGAAATAAAATCCATTTTTTATCCATGCTTACAGTTTAAGATATTTGTTTTTTTTAATTTCATATAATTTTATTTTACGTAAATAATCTCCATTAAACTAAAATATCCATGATAATCAGAATTCCTTATATGAAAAGACAAGAAATATTTAAATTGAAAAGATGAGCATTGTTTTAAAACCACCATGTTCAGAGGGCATAAGGATGACTGGAGGGGTAAATCACATGCTCTGGTTTTGAGAGATGTAAATGATTGATTTCAGTCACATCACTGTAGATGGAGTCAATAGTGATAGGACTGCGTCTGCATAGGAGGGTCATAAGCGGGACTCTGGCAGTGTATTCCAAAAGGCCTTCAGGAAACAAGCCCCAAAGGAGCTATCCATCTGGAGAATGATGGAAGCTTTGTTTTAAAAAACTATTCAGTGACTGCATGAATTGAATACGACACTAAAAACACAGTATATGGACTGATCCATCCTTGTGAAACAATTTGCATTATTGCCCTTGTCCATACTTGCCTCAAGGACCTTTTGGGAGTGATCTACTTTCTCAGCTGTGGTCACAGATTTGCATATTCATACCTTGGGAATTAACATGCTGTGGACTAGCTTTCCGCAAACATCAAGACTCTTTTAAGTTATCTCAGGATCTTGTAAAACATAGTTCCTACTTCAGGTGAGTCTGGGGTGAGGTTTAAGTACTTTAAGCAAGCTCCAGGGTGACACTGGCATTTCTAATCCATAGGTCACTTGGTTCAAAGCTTGTCTGAGTAGCAAGCAAGGTTGAAAGGAATCAAGAAACATAATATAAAAGAAAACTGAAATAAAAGAGATACTTTATCATTACACTGAACCACAGAGACCAAAATGTGGAGCCAACATGAAAATACTCTCCTTCTCCCTTTCCAGGTTCCCTTTTCCCTCTTCTGGCTTAACTTGTTTTATTTACTTCTTACATGGGAATAGCTATTGATTTACCAGTTTAGATAACTAATAATCTCTTACTTACAGGTACATGATAAATCATTAATTAAGATCAATAGGAAATTAAAAGTTCTTCTTATGTAAGATTTATCCATCTTCTGCATGTAGTAAAATCATCAAGTGAGAAACCTGGAACAATTATTTCAAAATCTATCCCATTATTTACCATTTAGGTGATGTTAAGGAAGTGAGTTATTTTTTGGTTTTGCTTCTGTTTCTCTAAATACAAAATGTTAAAGATGCTGTGTGCACTAAGTGACATCATGCAGGTAGTGTCTGCTGCAAATCTGATACTTAGTCCATGTCTCTGTCCAATATTTCTTAAACTATCTTTAAATATTGTGTTCTTTGATAATCCTGAAAGTATTGTGACACAGATCATAAGAATATTTTTTCCTTAACTTCATTTTAAATCAGTGCAGTTTTGGAAAAAAAATTATTTCTGATTAATTACTACTTTATTTAGCCAAGTGGTTTTTAAGAAATGTCTAGGTATCTAAGAAGAATTAGTCATCTTTAAGCTTTAAAGATCTCATTGTAGCCACTATATCCCTCTCAAAACAGAAAACAGTTTCAGGACAAACCTCACCTCTAATCTTTAAATGATTCACTGTTTAAAAAAATTACAGAGAAGAGAACACCTTTGCAACATGTCGATGACTAACATACTTGGTATTTTTTGGGTGCTCATTCAACATCTCTATGTGAAATAATTATGAGGTGCTTAACCTGGTACCTGACAGTAATATTTTCAGAGCCAGTATTTACCAACTATATGAATTACATACACATGGAAAGTTACTTCTTGTTGTCAGTGGACTCTGGCAAGTAAACCCGGACCTGGCTACTCGTTCATACTCAGGAAATCAGGGGAAAGAATTCTTTGTAGATCGATTTTTACATTTTGAATATTTTCTCTCTTTCCCCTCAACATAATATTATAAATTGAACAAAATACACTAAAGACCTAACAAAATAAAATTGTGGATTTCTTTCGTGAAGAACAAGGGAAATACTGCCTTATCAACTCATAATGCTATCATCTCAACGCATAACAGCCATGGACTCTGGCTAAATTTATCAAATGCACATATGTGGATTCCAAATACAAATGTGTCCATAATGTAATTTTGAACTAAATTTGTTCAGTTTAATTATAATTAAATAAGCACTTTAAGGGCTTTTGTTATAATATATGTAGAGGATTTTAAATACGAGACCATCTGAATTTATGGCATTATTGTTGGAAAATTTATTCTCTATTTACAATATTAAATAAGTCAAAACATTTCAAGGGTAAATAAATAAAGGAGGCAATCAGAATTTTGTAGAGTAAATTTGAGGAAAGCAATTCTTCTCATAGAAATTGATTTTATATGCCAATACTTAAAGGTTGATCTTTGGATAATTTGAAAAACAAAACAAAACAAAGCAAACAAAACAAAAACAATGGCCAAAATCTCCAGTATAAGAACCCTGATGCAAGGAGTAGGTACCTAGGCAAATTTCCAGTGTTAACAAAATTGAGGTTCAGAAACACAAAATAAGAAAGGACTCCACTTCCAAAGACCTCAGAAACTAGAGGAAAATGAACCCAGAAAGTCCCCCTTAGTCTTACTGGTTAAGATTTATAACCCATGTCTGAGTAACAAGCAAGTAGAACTTATGTTAGGATTCCTGTATATCTTTTGATGTTCATTTTATATAATTATGCATAGCAAACTGTGTGAGGCTCTAGTGAGAGTACAGGTTCATTTATTCTCAACAGGTTCACTAAGGACTTTACAAAGTCATCATAAGAGACATCTCCACTTTCTAAGGAGATATGGAACCAGGTGGAAACCTTATCTAGAGACTTCTTGATGCATGTTGTCTGTCATTCCAAGCTGTGCTATCATTCCAAGTTTGCTACAGACTCATTGTTTGCAGATCCATTTGGTATTGGCATAGGCCCATATTTAAAGTCCATTTAATTGCAGAAGAGTTATTATTTGAATATTATGAAAATTTGCTTCTCTCTAGTAGTCAAATAAATGATTTTCTCCTGATTCATGTCCTATTAGGGTATTTCAGTTGGATCTTATCTCCTGTAACTTGATATCCTTTGCAATATTCTGCATCTAAATACTCTGTCCAAATGGTACATATCTCCATAAGAAAGGACTATTGTATCTCTTTTGTTGACAAAAAAGGCAATTTCCCAAATAGGGACAAATCTAGGCATGGAACTCTCTTATTCTACTGGGAAGAAACAGAGCTCTTCGACTCTTCTTCTGTAAAACTACCAAGCATTCTGTGGGGATTAACATTTCTTTTCTCTCTTATTTCATTATCTTACGACTTATGTAATTCGTAGAATAGAAAGAATGCATCCATTTAATACCTTTCTCTGTATGCTTCCTCATCAACAAATTGAGGACAATACTGTATTTCAATGAATTGAATATACTGTTACTGTAATGCACATCATTATGTACCACAGAGAAAGACAAAAGCAATCGATTAAATTATTACACTACACATCACGAACAGTATTGGACATGTTGATCATTTCCATAAATCTACTGCTACTTTGAAATGTCTTTCAAATATTCAAGGTGTTTGGCAATTTCTCTTGCCTTTAGTAGCACTGCTCTGTCCGTGATAGGAATCCTTCTGTGTTTCAGGAATAAAGAATTATACAGCCTCAAAGCTGTGATTCTCAAATTTTAAGCATCCAAATCACCTGAGGAGCCTACTAAAAAGTAGATTCTAGTTTACCAGGTCTGAATGAAGCCTAAGGCTCTGCCTTTAAAACAAGCTCCCAGCTATCTGGGACCACACTTCGAGTAGAAAAGGTGTAACACACTTGGATGAGTCTTCCAAGGAAATAAGGAATTGTGTCATTTTTCAAATGGCAAATATTTGCTTCACTATTTCTTTTTCACAGATTGTTCTGTTTCTGTGTCCTTCTGGATATAAAGTAACTTTCTATTTCAATGTTAACCCAGAGGTTATTGTTTATGAAGTACTCTAAACAAATAGCATACCAAGAGCCTACCTAGTTCAACTGAAATGACAGCGGCTGGAAAAGCTTTAGCCAAAGTTGTGCCATGGAGCGACAGTGGTGAACTGCCCCTGAGACATGCTTCTTGAGAGCAAGGGCAGTTGAGAAATCCCCGTACCATCTTGTGTTCCGAGGAACAGGCTCACCCTGCCCTCTCATATTCCAGCGTGGAAATCACCTCCCTTCTTCCCCAGGATGCCCTGGCTTCCCTGCCTCAGTAAGACACCAGGTCTTCTTCCTCTACTCCGAGGCCATCCTCAGTAATGACCACACTCCCTACTGCAGCAGCCGGGATGCAGTCTGCGTAATTGTTCAGCTCATACTGTCACTCACAGCAGGCAGTTTCTATTTTCAGACTATCGCACAGTGGATAAATACACGGACCCTAGAGTCAGATTAATTAGTTTTTCATCCTGGCTTTCCTGCTCATTAGCTGTGTAACCTTACACAAGACATTAAAGCTTCCCAAACCTCCAAATCTCCATTTCAATATGACTAAAAGCAGGAGTGTAAAGTATTTTTATCCGACTACATCACTTTCCTACTCAAAAACCTGGGAGCTTCCAATCACTCCACTTAGTGAAAATCGCAAACCCATTCCTAGGGCTTGGCTGCCCCTTGAAATGGTCCTGCCTCCTCTCCCCTCCCCTCCATAACAATCTGCTTCTGCTCACTCTGCTCACACCACAATGGCCTTTTCTTCCATCTGGGGGACTCCTGAAGCCACTTCCCATATATCTAGGCTTTTCCCTATGCTGTTCCCTCCTTCCTAGTTGTTCCACACGTACTGCCATGCTTGGCTTCTCCTCACCACTCTAGTCTCTGCTATAATGTCACGTTCTCAAAAAGGTCGAATCCTTTCCCTGAAATCCCTACCTGAAATACCCTTTTCCCCTCACCACTATCTATTCCCTTCCTACGTGATAACACTTCCATATCTGTAACTCTGATGGTTTCTTTACTGCTTGTTTCCTCTTAAGAATGTAAGCTCTAAGTGAAGCAACTTACAAAATTGATGGGGCCCAGTGAAAAGTGAAAATTTGAGGCTTCTTGATCAAAAACAAGCACTAAGCAAAGTTTTCTTCTTTTTTCTGTGATCTCTCTCTTTCAAATTGTCATGTTTTTTATCTGGTATCTAATGTAATTCTAAGTAAATATTTGTAATGTATTAGCATCAATTTTACAGTTCTTTTTATTGTGCAATGACATTTTAAATGAAAACGTGGGAACATTTAACTCATGCAAAAAGAAAAAAAAAAACACACACACACAGAGAAATTAAATAGTTCATACATATCACTCTACCCAGAAGAGTGGAAACATTACACGACCCCACTCTTTTTATTTGACTTTTGATACAGGCACATTCTACCAATACACTCCAGCTTTGGCTTACTGAAGGTAAGGAAGCACTGAAGGAAAAGGAACTATGGGTTACAGTATCTTCCCCTTTCCTTCTCTGCCAACATTTTCTGCATAAGTGGTTGGTGGCCTCCATAAGTTATTTATCTTGCTTTGAGTCCCACTGAATCTTTGTACATCAATGGTCCACCAGAATTCTGGGGTCAAGAAGCTTCATGAATGCTATACATTAATGGTATAGAAAGGAAACATGCAGACTACATGTACCATTCTGAGCATGTTTTCTTATTGCAGTTTCACATCAGCCTTCAAATACAAAATAGAAGCTCAGTAATAACATTACGTATTTCAAGATGGCAAAGTCAGAGATTTAAAACCAAGAGAGGGGTTCTTCTGAACATGGGGGGACAGCAACCTGGCTCCATTAGCTCAGGAACCCTCAGACTGGTTCATTTCTGTACTACTAATGACCAAATAATGCTTGGGCATGCAGAAAATGAAGAACTATTACAAATTTTTTTTAATTGAATTATAGTCAGTTTACAATGTTGTGTCAATTCCTGGTATACTGCATAATATTTCAATCATACATATACATATATATTCCTTTTCGTACTATTTTTATTATAGGCTACTACAAGATATTGAATATAGTTCTCTGTGCTATACAGAAGAAATTGTTGTTTATTTTATATATAGTAGTTAGTATCTGCAAATCTCAAACTCCCAATTTATCCTTTCCAACCTCCTTTCCCTCTGGTAACCATAAATTTGTACTCTATGTCTGTGAGTGTTTGTATTGTAAATAAGTTCATTTGTGGTATTTTTCTTTCTCTTTCGGCTTATTTCACTTAGAATGACAATTTCTACATCCATTCATGTTGCTGCATATGACACTACTTTATTCCTTTTTATGCCTGAGTAGTAATCTATTATATATATATATATATTCCATTATATATATTTTTAGATATATATCTGTATACACACACACACCACATCCTCTTTATCCATTCATCTATCGATGGACATTTAGGTTGTTTCTATGTCTTTGCTATTGTAAATAGTGCTACTATGAACATTGGGGTGCATGTGTCTTTTTGGATAAGAGTGTTCTCCAAATATATGCCCAAGAGTGGGATTGTTGGATCATATGATACCTATTTTTAGTTTTTTAAGGAACCTCCATACTGTTCTCCATAATGGCTGCACCTATTTACATTCCCCCCAAAAGTGCAGAAGAGTTTCTTTTTCTCCACACCCTTTTCGACATTTATTATTTGTAGACTTTTTATTGATGGCCATTATGACTGGTGTGAGGTGATAACTCATTGTAAATTGGATTTGCACTTCTCTAATAATTAGTGAAATTGAGCATCTTTTCATATACTTATTTACCATCTGGATGTCTTCTTTGGAGAAATGTCTATTTAGATCTACCCATTTTTTAAAATAAATACATGAATATTTGTGGTGAGGTTTATAACCCACATGAATTCTTTGCAAGGTACTGGGTAAGTAGTAAGTTAGCTATTAATAATGCTGTTATTAGTAGTTGTTACATCATTATTACATATTAGATAATTTCTAAATTACTTCTGGAAAATGAACAGTATGTCTTGAATTAAAAATCTTCTTGTGCATTCACTCTAATTATAGGATTACTTGATGTGGATTGAAGGTGGGAAAATACAAATGAATTAATTAGACTTCTACTAGCCTCTCAAGTAGAAGTTTTGGTGAAATAGTAGATTCACTTACAATTTTAGTGGTAAAAAGAATACTTCTGGGTTAGATACAGTTTAATTACCAACATATACATTGTACTCAATGACACAAAGCAAATATCATAACATGTATATTTGATTTCTGAAAAACATTAGCACTTCAATTTTACTTCATAATTTGAGACTTAGAAGAAGCAGTGGTAAATTATTTTTGAGATTCTCCTCCAACTCTGTTCCCAGGTGCTTTGTTATGAAGAGATATCTAAAATCTTCTTTTATGGAAAATTTTCAAGGCTCAAAGCACTACTACAGTTCATATTAGCATTAGATGGGGAGCAGTTATGCTGACATCTTCCATTTTTAAATAATTGAAAGCCTAGATTCCCTTTATAAGCTTATTTCACAGAAGGTGGAATTAAATATTTCAATCTTGCTGCTCACACATTTTTTTTAGAATAATGTCAAATTAGGTTCTAAATAATCAATCTACTAATATTTGTAGAATATCTCTATGGTGAGTCAAAATAATTGGAATGAGAGGGAGTCAAGAAAGTATAAGACATTTTACCCTCACTCACATGATTTTTTAAAAAGACTATAATGAGATATTTCATGATAATGTACATTTAATAACCAGTGAATCATATTTAGCTTAAGGTCTGGCCACTGTATCAAAGGGTAAATATGTAACAAACAAAACATACAGCTGCTTAAAAATATGTAAGTTTACATTCCTCTCATATAACTGCCTAAGCATCCCAAGAATGATGTGGCAGCTGAACAAAGTTGGGGGCTGTAAGGAAAAAGAGGGGGGAAAAGTACTCAAGGGAAAACTATGCATTGTCTACAGTGTACCCTTCAGAGTGATTTGATAACTGATTCTGTAGGAGCTATTTTACAGCTCTTTTAATTGTAGATAATTGACAACAGTATAAAATGATGCTTCTCTATACATATACAGATGTATTTGGTGTGAAGAGATAAACTATCCTCTCTTACTTTTGCCCCTATTTTCACATTAACTATAATACTCCGGATTTATAAATGTTCTGTTGTTCAGATTCTCCTTTTGTAATAGGGAAGAACAATCTGACTCCATATTGCAACTATTTCTTTTACTTTAACCTGTGTATTCTATTGTTTTTACTACAAGTTAAAAATGTTGCCTGTAGCCTGAAATATACAGGATAGCCCATTCTCAAGGCTCTAACCTTTAAAATTATAACACTTTTCCATTGTTATAAAAACAAAAAGCTGCAGAACAGAGAATAAGCTTTGTCTTGTTGGAGATATACAGGAACATGATGACCTGACCTATGTGGATAGCTGTAAGAACAAAGGATTCTGACACCAAGAAGTTTGTAACAACTAACCACACTGCCTTACCCCTTTTAGTATAAAAAAAGCCTGAATTCTAACTCAGAGAAGACAGTTCTTTGGGATATTAGCCCTCCATCTTTTTGGTCTGCTGGCTTTCCGAATAAAGTAGCTATTCCTTGCCCAACAACTTGTCTTTCAATTCACTGATCTGTAGTGTGGCGAGCAGTATGAGTTTGGACTGTGTAATACTTTGAACTATTAACACTTTACCAGTTTCCTCATTAATGATTTAAATAAAATCATAAGTACATGTTGATTTGTATATCTGTAGAAGGGTCATGATTTTACCTTCAAAGCGTTATATTTTAACAGGACTCAGTATCCTTCTATCATCTCAATCTGTCATCCACAACACGTAACTTTTGTGTCGTAAACTACAATGTCTGTTCCAACTTCTACTCTCCTGTCCACATTCCATACAGCAGGGCTTGGAGAAGGCAAAAGAGACGGCGAGCCTTTTTCCTTTCTGGAGGTAGCACACCTTATGTCCACTCACTTCTCATTGTCCAGAATTAGGTTTTTCTTACTTACTGGCAACAGGGCTGGGATATGTTGTCGTTACCAGCTCAGTCCTGGCCTAGCATCAAACTGAATTCTAATTACTAAAGGAAAAAAAGGGAGCAGCAGACATTGACCAATCATTGTCAGTCACTGCCACAAGTAGTTATATGGGGTGAACAAGACTGCCTTAATGTTCTCTTCAGCTTGACTAATCTTTAAAGTCTTCTCTCTAACTCTATGCATTTGATCTCCCTTTTCTTAGAGTATTTAACTTAGAAAATGTATAACAGTAAGTTCCTTTTTTACCCCTTTGAGATACAAACCTCTTTAAAAGTCTCTTGTCTGATCTACAACCCAACTATATCTTTCTCAAGGACCTAGGAACCATCTCTTTGAAATATAATCACCAAAGAAGATAGACCCCCTATCTCCCAATCTCTGTGAAATAGTAGAGATCTTCAATGCATGGGCCAGTGCCATGAACAAACACAGACAGCATAATCAGAGAGGAAAGCATTTGCAAAACCAGAACTAACCCAATGGTATCCACACGTCCCAATGGTCTTTCTCTCTCCTACTATTCTCCAGTACTTTTGCAGTAGCTCAACCTCTGTCTTTTGTCTAGTGGAGTTGAGCTCAGACTGTGTTCTCGTCTCTTTCTCCTATTGCAGCCTTGAATAAAGTCTCCCTTCCCCATTTAACACTTTCCAGTGTAATTTTGGCTGTAATGGGGGGTTTGGATCAAGCAGGCATTACAACGTGCTAAAATTATCTGTGAAGACATCTTCATGGAGAAGGGCCCAACTTGTGTCTTAAGAGTTTAGTAGGACTTTCATAAATGGAAGGGTACAGAGATTCATGTTCCAAATTTAAAAATAGTGTACAATCTGGTAGAGAGAAAGTTTCTTCTGACACAATGATTCAACTATATAAGATTCAAATAAACTCAGATGCAGGTAAGTTAGTAAGTGCAGTAGCCCAGTGTTCATGACTGTGAACGCAACAGCTCATGTCCCTTCTGAGGAGGCAGCCCTGTTCAGTCCCATCTGGTTGCTATTATGTGGTCAGATTTCTTAATTTTTAGGAATAAACTGGACCACAGTCTTTCATTCTGAACCTCAATTTTACCTGTGTATAATCAGTCCGAAGTTAGAAAAACGTGTGGCACTCAATCAATCACTAGGTTACACAAAATTTGCTTTACTTTGTGTCTTTTCAAATAAAAACTAATATTTGAGGCATTAAATAATAGAAAGAGAGGTGTGTTTATTTGAGAAGTGAATTACTTCCTAATTTTGTCATTGTAGCAACTTAATTAATTTTTCTGAGTCTGGGTTCCCTCATCTGAAATCCAGATTATAACTGTTACACAGGATTTATTTGTTGATGTTGAGACAATGCACATAAAAGTATTTGGAACATGTCAAACATAATAAAAAGTATGAGTGACAGAAGAGTTCCTAATAGAAATTATACATGTTGACATAGCCATCTGTCTGATGCCGTTAGAAAAGACATACAAAATCCTGTTTGCAAAATGAATATAAAAACACTATTTATTTCATAGGACTATGCTGAAGACTGAACAAGATAATCCACAGAAGGTGTTCAGCATGGATTATGTTAAGTAGATAATAAAAGCCTGTGGCTATTAGTAGGAGTAGGAGTAGAACATAGCAAAAACCGTGTTCCCTCCCAGTCAGCCAGGAATAACAGCACCTTCCTGAGAATAGCTAAAGTGCGGAAAAGAAGCAAACAAACAAAAACATCATACTACCAAGTTTGCCAATTACACCGTGGAATATTGATGCTCATTTTATGCTGATGCTGCTTTAATGTTAATTGGGAACCCAGAGCTTCCTTTATGCACATAATGAATATTTTTCCCATGCTCTACTTATTCATCCCTGACAATTACTAAATTAATTACTTCAAATCGGAGCTCATACTTTTTAACCCTTTCAGACTGCACTCACTGTGGAATTTAAATTTGGTTCTCAAAGTATTTTCATTATTGATATAAGTATGTAAATAAAATGCCTATAAAATATGATCAAAGTTCTTTTGAACATAATAATGTAGCAGATATAGGAAGATTTGAAAATGCAGGTCCTACAAAAAGCTTAGTTTGATCAAAAACTGTCGATGCCATTTACTTGATATTGACATTCCTTGGCCTCTGTACTCACACAACATGCAAACTTAAAATATAACTTGGAGGAACATGAAATCTATTTACTTGGCTAAAAACTAGTAAAGATCCACTAAATTAATAAGAATATATAAAACTTAATATGCAGACAATATTTGGGCCTTTCTTAGGGACTTTCATCTTGGGTGTCAACTGAGCAGAAAGAGAGATACATATAGGAGCAAGAAAATGTCTGTTAAAACTCCAGAACTTTTGATGATTGATAATAAAGTCAGCAGGAAATTTTAATAACCTTGTAAAAATAAAAGTCAAATATCATCTCTAAAATAGTTTGGTTATTAAACTGAATTGTTAATTCCCAACTAAATATTTTGACCTACCCCATAAATAGTAAATCGTTATTTTGTTTTTATCTGTGGTTAACACTTAATGATTTCATTTATGTGTGGATCACGTCACTTTCTGGTTTTATGCTTTGGTGTTGGTTTAGAATAGGATGGATGTATCTCGCCAGGTCAAGAGGAAATACTGTCATTGATTTTCATGACCTTGAGAGCACAAGCACATGCACTAACAATACTGCACCATAAAAGGCTACTGTACCACCACAAGCACTAAACAAAAACATAGAGGCAGATTATTTACATAAAAGGCATACTTTATATAATGGAATATTATTTTGTCTTAAAAAGGAATAAAAGTCTGACATACACTACAATACAGATTAATCTTTAAGACAGTATGTTAAGTGATGGTAAAGTAGGCACAAAAGGACAAAAATTGTATGATTCTATCTTCGTGATGGACCTAGAGTAGTCAAATTCATAGACACTGAATGTGGAATGATGGCTGCCAGGAGCTGGGATGAGAACGTGATAGGAAGTTATTGTTTAAGGGATGCAGACACTCAGTTTGGGTAGATGAAAAAAATCTGATAATGGATGGTGGTGACAGACACACAGCAATGGCAAATGTGCTTAAGGTCACAGATAAAACTCTCCCCAAATAGTTAAATGATAAATTTTGCAAAAGAAAAGACATATTCTCAAATTCTTTTAGAGTAAGTGTAGGCTGTCAATGACCATGAAAGAAGATACACACTTTGAAATGAGGTTATTAAGCTAAAATACGAAAGTAGATAAAAGCACAACAAACCAAGTTTGCTTATTCTAGAGTTTCTTCAAACTTGACTTTGGTTTTAGTTATTTTTATTCTGAAGAAATGATTTTTTAATTGTCTCTCTTTCTCATTCTTCAATATTGACCAAAGTGACTATTCTATCAATACAATAGTTTCCATATTTTCTGGGCAAAGAAATAAACTCCCCAGGTTTAATGGAAAGACTAAAAAAGTGTAAAGGCCAATCTAAAACTCCTGAGGAAATTTAGTACTGACACAGATTCTATTTAAATGTGGTGGGATTAGAAAAGCAAGATAATAATTTCTTGCAAATTATCCATTTTATTTCCTTTAGATTTTATTAAAAATTTCTTAGTCAAGATCATAGTTTTCAAAGAGTCAACATTATCATCAAAGTTTGCCTGTCATGTGATAGAAACACAATACATTTTCAGAATTACCAGATCTATAATATTTATATGTACAATATCTAGAACAGAAATATGCCAAAATCTGTTATTTCCCATCTCATTGTCAAAATTATATTAATTCAAAGCCCAAATAAATATGACCTGTCAATACCCAGAGGAATTTAGTAACAGACATAAGACTAGAAGAAAAAAAATCTTCCAACTTCAAGTCCTGTGTTTCCTCATTATAATACTAAAAATGTTCTTAATTAGTTCCCATCCCAGATGCATTTGGCAAACATCTATTAATCTATTATGAGATGCATGCTAAACTAAATACAGATTTTTAATTCCAAGTCACAATCCCATTCTCAAAATCTCTCTGAAAATGGAAAGATTTTTTTCCTATGTTTACAATAAACATTTTGATGACAAATGCTGATCTGAAGTGAAAAGAGGCTATTTATAGTCCCACATATTGCAAATATTCATATCTTTCACTGCATAAATATGAATCATTATGGGGTGCTGCCCCAGATTCTGATGGGAGTGTTACACAATAAACTTATCCAATATCTTATCTTTGCTAAAAAAAAAAAAGAAATTCTGAAGTACATCTCATTTTTGTTTTGAAAGGATTTCAGACCTGTACTAAAACCAATTTCTAAATATTAGTGGTTATAAAAAAAAATATATTTACAGAGGTGTCACACAAGTTGTGGCTTGTATTATGTAAAATCATTTCTTTTAGCTTAGAGATTAAATTACGAATTCTGTTTCATTTATTGCATAAACAATACATTATTTCTTGTTCTTGTAATTTGTAGGTAAGTATTTATTTTGTTGGTTTATCATTGTTTTTGGTTTAACAACAGAAAGGAATTCCAGTTCTTAGTTCATTTCTATTCTCAAATTGCCAACAAATCTAATCCTGTATATACACATAAATGCCAGAAGTACAGCCTGTTATACATGAAGGAAAAAGATGACTTTTTTTTCAACTACAATAGATTAATGGCAATAGATTAAAATAAACTGTTATAAAATGTGGCATGATATTAACAAAGTCCCTAATAGTCCCTGTTTCCCAATTGCTTGAGTAAGAAAGCAGGTATAACTAAAGTTAATTGGGCCATTAACCTAGAACAACAAAAACCTCTTAAAGCACTTTCTCATGTTTTACATCTTCCCAAACAAAACCATCTTTAATATGTACCATGAGGAAATTGAAAATGTAAATTAATGGAATAATGTGCTCAGCTTCACAGAATCACCCTGAGACCTCCTGGGAAAATGTGCCTTGTGATAGATATCCCTCTTTCCATGTACAGACAGATCATCAAGTCCCTAAAATTGATTAAATTAAAGAATGTTCTCCCATGATGATGAGTAGTCTTATTTGACTACTATACTATAATCAAGTAAAACTCAGTTGGATATATTTATTATAAATTTTTCCCACAATAAATAAATAATAAAACGAACAACATACTAGTGACAATCTATTCAGGTCTGAGGAAAGCTTTTGTCTTACACAAAGCTACTGATTTACAAGGACAGCACAGGTAGAAGGAGCAGAGAACTACTGAAATGGATGGGAAATAGGTTCAAGTGTGGATACAGACAGCGCCAATAAAAGAATTAACAAACAGCAAACAGCCTTCACCCCTCCAAAAAAAATCTGGATAGATCAGATAGCAGAGGACATTCAAGGAGAGGAGGCAATTTTAGGTAGGATCATCTTTGCTATTATTCGACTTTGAGAAAAACCTTCCAAAAATAATCAGATTAAGTATAAGAATGGTTCATATATATATATATAGTTTGATACATATATAATTTTATATACACTTTATATATATTTTAATTTAGGTATTTATCCCAATTGTCTTTATAAGTAAGGAATTAGTTGGCTGACTTTCAAATTTAAAATTTACTTTTATACATTATGATGCTTTAAATAGGAATACCCAGAATCACAATTCAAAATAGCTAAAACATCAAAAAATTCTATTTTCTCAAAGTTCCCAAATTTAGCATAGACCCCCCCCTACAAGATATAATTTGATCAGCAATTCAGTAATATCATCAAAGACCTAGTTCCTTTTCATCTTTCTATTATAATGTTCTCATCATTACCTTCTATTTTCCCTTGTGGTTGCCCAATGCCTGCCATTATTTTGGGGGGTAAGGGCCAAATATAAGCATCTGATATCCTAATGATCAAGAAGTCATCCATCTCTGTGTTTTTCTATGAGGAATGAGAAAATCTTTCTGGGAACATCTAACATTATTTTAATTTATGATTCCATGGACAGAACTAGAATACATGTCCATTCCTATCACAGTCACTGACAAGAAAAAAAGACATGTATTTGGCTGGCTACAGACAGCCTTCTGAGATTACATGGAAGCTGGGAGGTATACCACTGTGACCCCTAAGTAAATGCTTTATACTTTAACACAATTTTAGATAGTTTTAAAATATTTTATAGTAAACTCCAGATTGTTTTCTGTGTTGTTAGAAATAGAAAATATCTGGTGATAAATTTGGTGACATGTTTAGTGACATGTAAATCTGCAAAAATTTCAGAGTAAAAGCTTAAGACAGCTAAAAGGACTTAGGCATTTCTGAATTACATGTAGTTTGAATTATTTTATGCATGTAGAATTGTCGTTTCCTTTTTCACTTGTCATGGGAAAACCAAAATACTCCAGGATCCCCATTTATTTATATCTTCAGTATGTTCAGTCTTACTTTCCTGAATCACTTACTTATTTTTTGTTTGTTGCAGCTTTTAACCATCATTTAACACTATGATAATCATTGTGCTGGCCCACCAAGTATTCCTCAGCCTTTTGTTTTCCTTTGCAAGTCTACACTCCAACTTGACATTTTCTTTATGTAATTCTAATTCTTGCCACTTTTCCTATTTTGTGAAATCATTTCTAAAGGGATATCTTTAAAACTTATACCCCCAAAATAAAGCATTAGGTCTGAAAACTACATTTCTTTAAAATACATCATGTATGTAGACCAAGAATAATGTACTTCAAAATGGAGCAATAAAGAAATTCAGAAAGCACAGGTGTAGTAGTATGTTATTTACCCTAATTATTCTTAGTTAGATTTACTATTTCTGATCTTTTGGAGAAATAAAATGCATTCTATCTGTATACTTAGTGGTTATCAATGATTACCAAGAGAAATTCCCTTTCATTTGCAATTACCTTTTTTTTTCTATGCACCTTTAGGAGAATCCCCTGATTTTGCATTTGTTTTTAAAAAGTAAAGCATACAACACATTATGTACTTTACACATTATTTATTAAAAATCCACTAACATTTGCTTCAGAAAAGTAAGGGTTCTTTGATAAAAATAAAGAATCTGAAATTAGCACTCAAACCCCCCAGATATCTAGATATATGCTCCTGGGTTTGGTATTTCAGTATTATTGTGAAGCCACTAAGGCTGCTATCCAATCTTGTCGTGTCCTTATTTAATGCAAGGCTGATGTAGGAAGAGCTGCTATTAAATTGTAAAGCAGTGTCTCAGTAAGGCATATGAATCTCACTGAGGCCTGTCAAAATCAAGCAGCTAATAATCCTATAGACAGCCTAGAAAGCACAGTGCGTGTGAGCCCAGGGTGAAGAGTTTATCTTTGTTACCCCCTTTAAAGTATCTCTCTATCTTGTTGAATTGAACACGTCAGATGACTCTATGGCCACATGATCTATGCTCAGGATAGAGAAAAATAAGTAGAACTTGTAAGACTATCTGTTGCTGTTGACGAAGCTAAACTTCTGAACAAGGCATCACTTATTTTAGTGTAAAGAGCAGAGAAATAGGCATCAGAATATCTGAGTTTTGAGAACTCTTTCCCACTTACTCGCTTTTTGATAGCAGTATGCATACCTGTCAGATATGAACTACCGAGTACATGGAATAAAACCCAGGCTGAGAAGCCTAGGTTGAAAGGATGAGAATATGTAATTAGTGTAAACCAGAAGTAGACAAGTCTCCAGAACTATTGGGATTATTCTTTCTCTTAATACTAAATAGCATAGTTCCAGTTTCCTTTCCAAGTCCTATGGGAAGCTCAACACTGGGGCCACTCTTAGGACAAAGGGGCTTCTTGACAAAAGTTTTGTGTGTGTATGTGTGTTTTAATATTCTTTATTGTCAAATATGCTATTGCTCAATAATTTCACATCTCCCATCACAATAAAAAGTTTATATTATTATTCACAGTGGCATGGCTGTTTGGAACTTGCTCGTAACAATACACATCTTCCTGCCTCTGAAGTATCCTAATTTCATATACTTCATGTTAGTTACAGCACTACCTGACACTGCTCCCTCCACCATGCCTGCCATGCAAACTGACTTCCACTGGTGGCTTCAATGGCTGTTACTGGGCCTCCCAGATGATGACCACAAATGCAAGTCTTCCACAGAGCATGCAAAAATGTCAATAGTAATTTATTTTCTGGTCATCTTAAATTTTCAGTTTCAAATTTTATGCTGCAAACACAGAATAATGCATCTTGAAACCATATTTCTCTTGAACTTGGAAAACGTGATATATTTCCTCAGAAGTTTAAGCTCTTCTCTTACTACTGGTTGCTTGGGGGAAGCATCTTGGTGTGCTGTAGACCAAGATGGCTTAAATTCAAACTAACATGTAATTTAATCAGCAGAAAAATCTTTTCTGTGTTTAATATGTTCATTACTTGTTAAGAACCTCTTTCAATTTGTCTTAAGAGATAATATTCTATGATACAGGCATCTTATTCCCATTTCATAAGTGAAAAACTGAGGCTTAGAGATGATTAAGAAAACTAATGTGACGAAAATGGAATAACTTTAATTTGTCTGATAATAATTTACATTTGAATAATTTAAAGTATATGATAGAGAATTTAAAACTTGTCTTGCACTCCTATACCAAATATCAGATGTCAATATCTGTGATTAATTAATTTAGCATATTTCATCAAATTTATGACACTGAAGACTATTGAAAAGAAAAAGGTTGTATGTGACAATGTTATAGACTGAACTGTTGCTCCCCAAAATTCATATGTTGAAGCTTTGACTCCTTTTGTGATTGTATTTGGAGATAGGTCCTTCAAGAAAGTCATCAAAGTTAAATGAGGTCATAAGAGCGAGGCCCTAATCCAGTAGGACTTGTGTTCATATAATGAGAGATAAGGGCACGTGAGGACACAGTGAAAAGGTAATCATCCCTAAACCAGGAAGAGAGGTCTCACCAGAAACCAAACTCACCAACACATTGATCTTGGATTTCTAGGCCTCAGAACTGTGAGACAACAAATTTGTTCTTTAAGTCACCCCATCTGTGGTATTCTGTTATGAGAGCCTGAGCTAATACAGACAATAAAATGATCTTGCACTATTTCACATAATTTGACATTTTTACTGTTAAAAGTTTTTAAAGACTCTATGAAAAGAAAATTAAAATTGCAGATTTTAGTGAAACAATGCAGATTCTGTCCTTAATGAGTTTGATACTCATGATATTTATGAGCTGTATCTTGAGAATAAAAATAGTATGAAAAAAAGATGAAAACAATATTCTTAGAGTACTTTTAATGTTTTACCATGCCTTGGTAAAAGTGTGTTTTCTCTAATTTTACATTATGTGATAGTAATGGATTTCAAATAGAATAGAGGCATCCAGTCAATCTGGCCAATATTTTTTTTATAAGAGGACACCAAGGTCCACAGAAGTTAAGTGATTTGTTAAAGGTCAGAATTAAGTCCTGGCAAATATAGGATTATAACCAGTCTACTATATTCAGTTAGTGTCCCTATCTGCTGCTTTCTTAAATACCTGCTCTCAGATAGAATGTATTTTATATATGAACTGGGAAAGTGACGTAAGTTTTATATAGATTCAAAAAGATGAGAAAAAAACATAATGGCCTCTAGGAGGTTTCATAGTGAAACTAATTTGGGAATATCAATGCTACGTTTTTCTCTTACAATCTGCTCTACTGTATATGACACCTACCCATTCCTCTCCTGCAACTTGGAACTACATCGTTTGAACTATATGGTTCCTGAGGTTCCTGAGCAGGATAGGAGAGAGATGAAGCAATGGGTCCCAGTTACCTTAGCCTACACATCATTTTTGCTCTTAGTTTATTGAAAAGGACCAGTCAAATGACTCCAACTTAAATATAAAGCTGTCTGTGAAGATGCCCATGGTGGGTGCCATGGATTGAATTGTATCCCCCCAGCATTCATGTGTTGAAGGCATAACCCCCAGTGTAAGAGTGTTTGGAGACAGAACTTATAAGGAGGTAATTAAGGTTAAATGGAGTCACAAGAATGGAGCCCTCATCCAATAGGACTTGTAGCTTTATAAGAAGAGACAGCATGGTTCTCACTGTATCCATCTCTAGATGCAAAAAGAAGAGTACATGTAGGCACACCATGAGATGATGGATGACTACACACCAAGAGAACAGGCTTCAGAATGAAACCTACCTTGCCAGCACCTTAGTCTTGGACTTCCCAGCCTCTAGAATCATGTGAAATAAATTTCTGTCGTTTAGGCCACTCTGTCTGGGCTATTTAGTTATGGCAGCCCAAGCTGGCTAATACAGAGGGATGATGAAAACTTTTTGGTCTCTCTCCTTTTCCTTTTTGGTTATTACTGTTGTTTTTGTTATTAGTTTAGTTTACAGTCTCCTTTGCCATATTGGAAATTAGATGCAAGCAGACCATATTCTTTGATTAGAAGTTTTCCTTGTCAATAGCAGATGCATCATAGATAAGTATCCTTTTCCATTTAGAAAACTTTCACATTGTATGGATACAGCTTTGGGTCAGGAGAGCCAGTGCAATTTATAGGTTAAGAACACAGACTCTGAAAGTAATCTGTCTGGATTTGCATTCTAGCTCTACCACTTTCTAGTGAAGGACTTTGGAAAAATCACCTTCCTGCCTAAAGTGAATATAAGCCCTAGTAAAGGGACTAAGATGATACATCACAGCCTCAAGTCCTTACCCATTAGCACTGTGAGTAACTTACCCATCAGCACTGTGGCAAACTTCCTTGAAGTCAGATAAGAAGCGTTCTTGGTTCTGTGGCCATAGAGCTTTTATCACAAGTAACCATCCAACACCACCATTACAGCAGTGAGTGCAGCCACAGATAATACATAAATGAATGATCATGATGGTGATCAAGCAGAACTTTATCATCATGGAAGGTTGAATTTCATTTAATTTTCACATGTCACAATGTGTTATTCCACTTTTGATTTTCTTCCCAAAGGACTGTAAATATAAAGGCCATTCTTAGCTCATGGAGTATGTAAAAACAAAAGAGTGGGCAGGATTTATCCTATAGTTTGCCATCCCCTCCTTATAAAATACAAAAGTTGAGTTATGACATCTAATAAGTCTTATATCAGAAACTAATTTTAATATTTTTTAAGACTACTCTGGAATGAACAGTGAAACCGGCTTCAGATAAGGTACTGACCATTAACATCAGAGCACAACAACCAAATATGATGCAATTATTTTTTTTTAAATAGGAAGAAACCCTGTGATTGATGAATATATTCATACTCATACACGTAATGGCTAACTCAAAAATAAATTTAAGAGGAGAATGTAGTGAATGTGATATTATTTGGAAAGGACATACTAATTCCTGCATGTGCAAATTTTACTGGAATTTTCAGAGTACAGTGTGCCAACTGGGAGAAACTTATCCCTTAAGAAGAGTTGTTTATGACATGAAAAGTGCTCTTTAAATATCACTTGGGACCACCAAAACACTTGCTTGAAATACACATGGTTACTGTGCATCTTAATGGGCTTAACTGAAGAGTTTAATAAATTAAGATACGGCAGAAGTAATTGAAAAAGTGATTGATAATGCTAATAATATGTTGAAAGCATTAAAGATCTAGAAGTAGCTAATTCTATGGATATCTTGGGAGGTTGTAGGTAATTATCACAGTGGTTATGTCAGCTCAAAGCCAAACGTCTGGCTGCAGAGTGAAACATTCACTCAATTATTCCAAAGCTTTCATGTTCAGGACAAACATCTGAATGATTAAGTGGAATATTCACCTTTTATTTAAATTGGTAGTACCTATGAATTACATTACAGTGGAGGCTCTAATATAGGAATGAAAATGAGTCAGATGCTCTGAGCTGCCTTTTGTAATAGATACAAATCCTTTTATGCTGAAATTTAGTAGCTTGCATATTAGAAGGTAACAATGATGACTATAATATGTAATAGAAGTAGCAACATTAATAGAATAAATCAACACTCTGTGATCTGCATTCTTCAGTTATTTTCTCCAACTCTCAACACTGATCTAGGTGAGAAAATGATGCCAGTTGAAAACTAAGCCATAAAGTAACTTCCTCAATGTTACCTAAATAAGGGGCAGAGGAAGATTAGTCTTCAATATTATGATTCCTAAAAAGACCAAATTCTTCAATATTTGCACATGTTGCATGGCTTACAAATGGATGGACTCTTTACATTTGCACATAGCGTTCTGCAGGCTTTTTCATAACAAATTACACTTAAAGGAAATTAGAGATATAGAGTGACTTGGGTTTACAGAGTTAGTAAATAACAGGTGCTAGATGCAAACACAGGCTTTTGTGACCCTGATTTAAAGTGTCATTTTGTGTAAAATACATGAAGAAATCATGTGACAAAATCCATGTGATTAATTTATATTCAAATTAAGTTCTAAATGGAAAAATAAAACTACTCATAAGAGTTGATATATTAGTAAGACACCAGAAATGACTTAGTATAAATTGTATGACCTATATTTAGGGACAGTGAAAACACTAAAACATGATCATTGTAAGTAGTTTCCAATCAAATATATCAATTTCCAATCAATTAATTATACTAGCATTTATAGTTTCAAAACTGTAACCTTCAAAAGTGTTTTGTTATTTTACTCATCCAAATATATGCAGAAACTCTTTTGAGTTCTGAATCAGCATTCAATAAAGCATCCAGTAGAGTGTAGGCCTTTAATACATGCTTATTGAAGTCAACCAGTAACAAATCATACAGGAAGACCTGCCATTTACTAGGGAGTATTGTTCTTTCTAACTATAAAGTTACCACTTTTGGAGAGCAAATGTTTTCAGCTAAACTCACCAATCTTAACCTTATTTAATTCAAAACGTTACCAAGTTGGATTAAACAGTGTATTAATCAGAAGAGACTCAAATTTTATCAGTTCTCTCAAATCAATTCCATTTTCACAAAACAAGTATCTGTCATCATCAAAGGAATGTGGCTCTGGTAGCCCAAAATAGAATACATCACTCATGACAATTATTTTGAAGTGGAGGGAAGAAAAAAAAAACTGTCACTTACAGGCAGAAGGTTAAAAAAGGTTGTAAAAATATCTGTATCATTACATTTTATTCCTGCACCAGGCATAGATGCACAATTAAAGGAGAAGAGAAGGGTATCCTTATAAAGGATGTATCAATTGTACAAACTAGTTGTAAAAAGTGGTATAAAAGAAGTCTTCATTTAGGATTTGTTTATTGATTTGTATTTAGTTCTAACCAACAGACTAATATGTAAAGGTTACTGTTATTTGTGTATTTTTTTTAAAAAATTGCAGGTACAGATTTACTTAAATGTGTGTTTTAAAGAAAAGCATGAAATTAAAATAAAAAATAAGGACTATATGTTAAATGTATTTTGCACAATCTGCTATAATGTTAATAGTCCATTTAATTTAGTTCTCAGTCCTCAACTTAATTGACCTTTCAGCATCATTTGAGACTGCTGATTGCTTGCTCTTCACAGATGTACTGTTTTCAATTGGCTTCCAGGACATGACTTTCTTTGGTTTATGTTTTCCCTTTTATATAGCACTGATAATAAGCATCCTCTGCAGCTTCCTTGTTTCTCCTAGGCCTTTTAATGTTAAAGTAAGTACCCCTGATTCAGTTCTTTAGGGCTTCTTTTTAACTTCTGCACTCATTCTCTTAGTAATCTGATCCAATCCCATCTCTTTAAATACCATTAATATGGGGATGCTCCCAGTTTTATTTCTCCAGCAGATTTCCTTTCCAAATTCTTACTTTTATATACCCAACTTCATCTATAATGATTATAATTTCCATATTCCAAATTTGGACCATTAGTATTGCCTCCAAACTTGCCCTTCCAAGAGTCTACCACACTTCAATCGATAGCCGTTGTAGTCTTCGGGTTGCCAAGTCTAAATTTCTTGCAGTCATGCTTGGTTTCTTTCATTATCTCACATGCTACATCTAATTCATCAGTAAACCCTGTGGGATCTATTTCCAAAGCAGGATCAAACCATTTTTCATCAAATCTAAAGTCACAAGTTGTCTGAACTATATTTATTCCTCATGGAAGTAAAGGCTTTAGCTTTATAAAAGTTCTTTTACTTCTATTTTATACCACTACAGTCTAATTTCAACACAGCAGCCAAAGTAATTTATCAGGCAAAAGGAGTAAATCATAACAAAGAATTTCTTGGAATGGCCAAACAAAAATGTATATCTAGGTATTTCAGTTTAATTTTATTATATTCCATTACCTGAGGTTAATGATGAATAATAAGACATTATATTATTGAATGTTATGGAAAAACACTTACAGATAAGAGAAAATATGATAAAAACAGGATATCTAAATCAGATTATGTGTAAAATAAAAACGGACAACTTTGGAAGAGTCCCATTGGTCTCTCTCATTGAGCTCCCTAATACTAACTTGCTGATATGGCAAGTTAGCTAATTTCAGTATTACCTATGATTTTTAATACCCATAGAACAGAAAAATTAGAAGGAATGGGGCTATTTCTTCCTTTTCTCCACCTTCCACCCATAGGAAAGTGAAATTTGAGTCAAGCAGGGCTTTGGGTCCTAAAGAATTGGAGTTTCAATTGCCCCCAGGGTAGAAATGATGGGTTTTCTTTTTTAAAAGAGAAGAATAAGTCCAAGAGAAAAGTTTTATAATATGAAACTTGAAAGTTAGGGGGTTTAATACTATCTGACTTGGGAAATTTCTGAGGGAGAGGTGATGCCTGCAGATTCCTGGAATAGTGAGGAATGATTCTTTCTTCTACTAAAGAATACAGGGCAGGTGACAAAAACTCAGAAGATTAATTGCAAGCTTAATATAAGTAGGAAAAGACCTCTTTGGGGAAAGACTGTGCAGCCTCCTTGACACAGAAGCAGTGGAAGCTTCTTGTCCCTCCCTTTTTGGGGAACTCTACAAACTTGGATGAAAAGGAAATTAAGTGGCCCAATGAATACTGAAATTTAAATTCCCATCCACATGTGAAATGGAGACTCAGGATAACTTAGATTTGTTTAAAAAGAGTAAAATAAATGTAACTTTCCCTGCTTCTCAATATTGTAGTAGAATAACCATCATAACCACCACAGCAGATCCACTCCATGAAGAGCAGATTAATATGCAGAGGACTGACCACATTTGGACATGTAACATGGGATTCATCAAAAACAGACAATTAAAAATTCTGCCCTGGATATAAGAATATGCTTTCTCAGTGAACATCTCTGCAATCACAGCATCAACAGTGATACTTGAGCATAAGCTCAAGAAGGAAAAGACAAGAAATCAAAGTAAGCATATATTACAGAAAAACGACACTCATCTTTCATTAAAAAATTGTCATTGGAAGAAAAAGCCTGGAATTTTACTTCTTGAATATCCAATCATTTTTTAAAAGTGCATTTCAGGGAGAATTCCATTCTAATATAGAAAGAAATATTCCAAATGATATAAGGTCCAAGTTAAATAAAGCTAAATATCCATTTGCAACATAATTGACAGCATTCCTGACAAAAAGGTGTTATTTATCTGAACAGTTAAATGGCCTTCAAACTACTGCTTCAATCATAAAGAAATTAATTTAAAAATTTAAGATTGCACAGCATCCTATGTGGCATTCATGCATGCTGGTCATTACGAAGCTTTTGTTTGTGTATTTTACAAAATGTTCAGTAGAATATCATCATGCAGAGCTTTGTTAAAACACTGGTAAATATTTATTCCTCTTTTTTCCTTATTGAAGATTGAGTTGCATGCCATGAATCGAAAAGAAAAATAAATCTAATCTTATATAACACTGCTTTCCAATTAGCTCAAAACTGGTATAAATGTAATAAAGAGTACCAAAGGGCAACACTGTTAATTAATTTGTTATTAATAAAAATAATTTTGGTGACATCAGCAATATTCATGGCTGAACAGGAAGCCCTAGCCCTCCTTCTCCCACAAAGATAGCAAAATTAACAAGATACAGTCCAAAAAAAAAGACTTTAGGAGAACTCCAGAAAACAGCTAAAAAGTTACAGTACTTCAGGCAAACTCAAATCAAGGAACAGATGCATTTCAACAGGTAAGAAAAGTGATTCATAACAACTGTAATAGATAAACCTTTCCACACGACAGCATAGATTGGTTCAAGTGGAAGGAAAAGCCCCAATCACAGCTTCTTTGACAGGGAACAAAGATGAGTGAAATGTATGTCTGATGTTCCACCTTTGGGAGGACTGCCTTTGACAGACTGATTTTGTGCCTTCTGATTTTTAGTGCTGATGAGGAAATGGCATTCTTTTAATTCCTGGGGGCCACTAAGAACACACGAGAGCTCAGCAGCTTGTTCAGTGCCAGAGAATCTCTGCAGTACTATGGAAAGACACCAGAAGGAGCAAGAGATAGTTATTAAAAAAGACACAAGCAGACCTCTCTACTTAGGAAATTACATGCACAGGCCCCCAAAAGACACATCCCTGGAAAAGGTTTGAGAATCCCTGAGAGTCTTTAGCTGGACTGACTGGTGAAGGTCTTCCTCTATCCAAAGATAGTCAGGAGGAGTGCTGTTTTTCAAATGTATATACCCCAGAAAAACATAACAAGGCACATGAAGAGATAGGAAAATGTGGCTCAAGCAAAGAATCAAAATAAATCTGTAGAAACTGTTCCTAAATAAAAGAAGATCTATGAATTAACTGCCAAAGAATTTGGAACAATAGTGGTTAATTTGCTCAGTGTACTACAAGGGAACACAGACAACTAAATCAAATCAGGAAAATAATGCATAAACAAAGGGAGAATAACAAGTGATAATAATAATATAAAATAAAATAAAAAGCAAGAAATTCTAGAGCTGAAGAATGCAATAAATGAATTGAAAATTTCACTAGTGGGGTTCAATAGCAGAAACTTGATCTCAATCAAAACAAAGAATGAGCAAACTTGAATATACGTCATTTGAAGTTATCCATCAGAGGAACAGAAAGAAAACAAAAATAAAGAAAGCCAAAGGGACTAATGGTATACTATCAAGCAGGCAAATAGCCACATTACGAGAGTCCTAGAAGGAAAAGAAAGAGAAAAGAACAGTGAGTTTGTCTGAAGAAATAATAGTCAAAAAATCTCAAATATGAGAAGAAAACAGACCTCCAAATGCCAGTTCAAAGGATTCCAACTAAGATAACCCAAAGAGGTAACTGACCGTACTTCAAAAAAAAAAGTTTCACACAGATATTTTATATAATCTCAAAATAATCCTTTTTTCCTCCTACCCTTATATCAAAACATATATTAAAACATATTAAAATTGCCTTAAAATTTAAAAAATAGTTTGAAATAAATAAAAATGGAAACATAACACACAAGAACTTATGGGATACAGCAACCCAGCTCTAACAGGAAAGTTTATAGTGAAAAATGCCTACCTATATCAAAGAAAGAAAGATCTGAAATAAAAAACCTAATCTCACACCTCAAGGCACTAGATAATGAACAAATGAAGCCCAAAGTTAGTAGAAGGAGAGAAATAACAAAGATCAGAGTGGAAATGAAATAGAAATTAAAGAGACAATAGAAAAGATCTATGCAACTATCTTCTATAAAAGATAAAAAGAGACAAAGTTTTAGCTAGTCTACCAAGAAAAAAAGAGAGAAGTCTCAAATAAAATTACGAATAAGAGGGGAACCATTACAAGTGAAACTACAGGAATATAAAGGATTATAAGATTACCCTAAACAATTATATGCCAACAAATTGGATAACCTAGAAGAAATGGATAAACTCTTAGAAACATACAACAATGCTGAATCATGAGTAAATGTAAAATATGAACAGAATAATAAAGAGATTGAACTAGTAAATGAAATCTCCCAATAATGTCCAGGACTAGATGGCTTCATTGGTGAATTATACCAAATATTTAAAGAATACCAACCTTGCTCAAGAACTTCCAAAAAAAAGAATAAATGGAAATTATTTTAAACTAATTTGTAAGGCCCAAAGCCAGATAAGAACACTACAAGAAAACTATAGACTAACATTCCCCACGGATATTGATCCTAAAATCTGCAACAAAATATTAGCAAATTGAATTTAGCAACACATTACAATGATTACACACCATGACTGAGTGGAATTTATGTCTGGAATGCAAGGGTGATTCAACATATAAAAATATCAATCAGTGTGATACACTACAGTAACAGAATAAAAGAAACAAAAACCACAAGATTATTTCATTTGATTCAGAAAAAGCCTTTGACAAAATTCTACACCCTGTCATAATAAAAACACTCTTCAAATGAGAATAAACTTACTTCAACTTAATATAAGCCATATATGAAAAGCTCATAGCTAACATTGTTGAAAAGCTTTCTTTCTAAAATTAAGAAGGCAATACTGACCTCTCTCACATTTCTATTCAACATCATAGTGAACGTCCTACCCAAAGGATTTGGGCAAGAAAAAGATACAAAAAGCATGCAGATTGGAAAGGAAGAAGTAAGATTTCTCATCACAGTTGATATGCTCTTATATGTAGAAAACCCTAAATATTCCACAAAAAATTATTAGAAGTAGTAAACAAATTCAGCAAAGTAGCAGACTCTAAAATCAACACACAAAGTAAGTTGTGATTCTATACATTAACAATGGGCAATCTGAAAAGGAAGTAAAGACCACAATCTGACCTACAATAGCATCCAAAAAATAAAATACTTAGGACTAAACTTAATGAAGAGCCATGCTGACAGTTTAAACTATTCCGTAATATTGCATTCATTTTGTGTGGCTAACTAGCCTGCAGTGGGATTGAACTGTCATTATTCCCTCACTCTAGTCCATGCCTTAAATAACACCTCATAGAGTTAAAAATAAATATAAGTTCCTGATATGATTCCATCAATGTCCCTTATAATAAAGTCTGTTCTGTCTCCCAGCTCCTTCCCTGTGTACACCTTAAATAAGACGCCCGTGGAACTTACTAAAATTTGCTCTTTTATTTTGAATTGACCAATCCAAGCTCAGCCCAGGAATCCCAAAGCACTCTACTTGCAAACCCTATAAATGTGCCCTAGATCCTGCTGCTTACTCTGCCTGCACCTCGCCTTGACCTCCCCACATGGTTCCTCAAGGCATGCTGTGTACCTCCTTTAGGACCTGTGAGTAATAAACTTATTTATTTCATTTCACTTTCCCTTGCGGTCTTTTCTGAACCCAGATTCACTACCTGAGACTATAAGGCTCTACTTAACAAATGTTAATTTAACCAAAAAGTCAAGACAAAAACTTGTACACTGATAATACAAAATGTTGCTGAAAGAAATCAAAGACACCAATAAATACACACCTAGTGTTCATGGATTAGAAAAAATACTATTAAAATATCCATACTACCCAAAGTGATCTACAGATTCAGTGGAATCCCTATCAATATCACAATGAAATTTTTTTTCAGAAATAGAATAAAATTCTAGAATTGATGTGGAATCTTAAAGAATCTAGAATAACAAAAACAATCCTGGGAAAGAAAACAAAGATTCAATCATTGTATTTTCTGATTTCAAACTCTATTACAAATCTACAGTAATTTAAACATTGATGCACCGGTATACAGATAGACATACAGACCAATGAAATCAAATAGAAAGCATAGAAATAAATCATCACTTATATGGTCAAATGATATTTGACAAGATTGCCAATAATGGGCAAAGAATATTCTCTTGAACAAATGGTGTTGAGAAAACTGGATATCCACATGCACTGAAATTGGATCCTGTGTTACACCATACACAAAAAGTAACGAATAGATTAAAGACTAAATATAAGACTTAAAACTATAAAACTCCTAAAAAAAATAGGGGAAATTCTTCATGACATTGGATCTGGCAAAGATTTCTTGGCTATTACACCAAAAATGCAAGCAACAAAAGCAGTAATACACTAGCGGGGCTACATCAATCTTAACAACTTCTGTGAAGCAAAGAAAACAATCAACTTAGTGAAAAGGCAACCTATGGAATGGGAGAAATTATTTCCAAACTGTGTATCTGATAAGTAGTTAATATCCAAAATAGAAAGTTCTATAACTCAGAAACAACATAGTCTCATTAAATGAGCAAAGGACTTGAACAGACATTTCTCCAGGTTAGATATATAAGTGCCCCAGAAGCACACGAAAGAACTTCAACATGACCAAATATCTGGGGAATGCAAATTGAAACCACAATGGGCTGTCACCTCACACCTGTTAGATGGCCACTATCACAAAAATAGAAAATACAAGTGTTGGCAACAATGTGGAAGAATTAGAACCCTTGTTTTCTGCTGGTGGGCATGTAAGATGGTACAGCCATTATGGAAAACAATATGGAAGTTTCTCAAAATATTAAAATTAAAACTACTGTATGATCAACCAATCCCACTTCTGGGATATATTCAAAGGAACAGAAATCAAGAACTTGAAGAGAAATTTGCACTTCCATGTTTATTTCAGCAATATTCACAATATTCACAACAGCTAAATGTCAGCTGACAGAGGAATGGATAAAGAAAATGTGGTATATACATATATACAGTGGAATATTATTTAACCTTAAAAAAGAAGGAGATCCTGTCATATGATACAACATAGATGAGCACTGACTATACAGCGTTAAGTGAAATAAACCAGTCACAAAAAGACAAATACTGCATGATTTCATTTGCATGAGGTATCTAAAATAGTCCACCTCTTAGAAACAGAAAGTAGAATAATGGTTGCCATGGGCTGGGAAGAGGGGAGTTGTTGTTCAACAGGTATAAAGTTTCAGTTTTGAGGGAGGAAAAAGTTCTAGAGAACTACTGCACACATAAAAATGGTTAAGATGAAAAAATTTATTTTATGTGTTTCCTACCACAAGAAAACAAAGAATGAGAGAGCACTCTGTGTAGCTATATGGAAAATTTTCCAACTTGTATATTTTATATAAATGTGACAAGGAATAGAACTTGCTTCCATTTGAATTAAACATGGGAGAAAGACTATATATGCCGTGTGTATGTATATGCATTTTAAAAAAATCTCTGGAAGGATAAAAATAATTCCCCTAGGTATTAAACAAAATTGCTACCTATTATATTGGAGCTAAAAGGTTTCAATGATATCAGACTGTAGCTCTTAAATACTGTGTCTGAGAAAGTACAAAGAAATACAACAAAAGCTTTAGGTATGGTTTACATTTGGTAAACAGGAACAAATACTTAAATACAAGCTATCAAGCTCCTTATGCATGGAAAATAGACAATACTTCTTTCTTTTCCAAAGAAACTGAGAAAAAAGTAAGAGCTGAATTTAGAGTTCAATCAGAAATAATGAGAATAATCTCATAAAATAACAAAAATAATCTCATAACAAAGGAGCATCAAAAACACTTGAGATGAATTATTTTTGTCTTTTCTAAACTTAATTCTTTATTCAGTCTACTTTTTAGTCACATTTCCTGAAACCATCTATAATACAGATGGCAGCCATGACATTTTGGGGACAAAAGTGTATGAAAGGGCACATCAAGCATACTTGAGATTCTTTCCTCTTTCACTTTTTTCTCTGAATGTATCCTTCAAATATTGCTTTAGATACAGCACTGAAAGCATCACAAAAATCTAATTCAGCAAAATCTCTGGTCTTAGTTCTAGGTAAAAATGGAAAGATCCGGTGGTCATAAATCTGTGAATACAATTTATTGAACACATTTTTCAAGTCATTGCGGTGAGACAGACCAAATTGAAGTAAGTCTATGTGCATGTCTGTTTTATTCTGTCTTATATGAAAAGGGCCCACCCTGGATTGGGTCCAAATTGACAGAAGAGCTTTAGAAGAGTGATAAATTTTAATATATCTGTTAGCTGATGATGATTAATGGCCATACCTCAAACTCTTTAAGAAGTTTGAGATTTAAAGTGGCTCACTACTTCTAGGCAGATTTATCAGAGACAGTTAACTGATGTCTTTCTACAATGAAAATTATCCAAACTAAAAAGACTCCCTGTTGGAAGCTGATTGGAGATATAACTAATATAATAAGGTTCTTTCACATTATCCAGACAATTTGCTTTGGAAAATGCTAGTTTACATGAAATATAATTTTATTAGTTTAACCTAATGACCAAGGTAATGGAAATTAATTAAATTTGATTTACAAGATCATTAAAATTGTGTAATTCAGATTTCTTTTATCTAGTGAGGTTACAACAAAAGTATTTTCTTTTTGAAAGTCATCATTGTGGGAGTTTGAGATTTGCAGATACTAACTAATATTTATAAAATATATCAGTAGTAACTTACGGTGAAAGGGAATGTGAAAATGAACATGTGTATGTTCATTTATAACTGAAGCATTATGCTGCACACCAGAAATTGACATAACATTGTAAACTGACTATACTTCAATAAAAATATATATATAACAAAAAAAAGTCATCACTGTATTTATAAAAAAAAAGTATAAATTAGCCCAATCTTCTCTAAAGCAACCATATATTTGTAGAATAAACTCTCCAACAGGAAAGAAGGGTCTCCATATTAATGTTACTTTCACAGAATAACTGATGTTATCACAGCTCATGCTACAGGCTTTTCCTTGAGCTGTCTTTGTAGTAGCTGACAGCTACTAAGTTTTTGTTAAAACAGTTTATAAATACACAAAAGATTCACTTGAACTCTACTGGAAATACTAGCAAACTTAAAATAACAACTTTAAAAATGCAAGCATTATTTAACCTATGATGTTATATGCCCATAGATAAAATTACAGTAGGTTCACCTGAGTATGAAAACTTCCCTACACACCAGTTATGATCTTGATCAATCAGTATTTTCAACTTGGAGGGCTTGTTAAGTATTTTAGAATTCACTGATTACATTATGTTGATTTTTTTCACTTGCAATTATACTTAGAACAATAAGGTTAATTTTTTTTTCCTGAAGGTGTTACATTAACACAATGGCAAATAAAGTTCTGTCTTTAAAAGAAGGAAGACCTTGATTCTAACAAAATCCAATGCTGAGGCAGGTCATTAAGAAGACATGACTGTCAACAAGCCTTGACCTGGACTCTGGCAGTTGGAGGCTTCAAACCCCCTCCCCTGTCCTTGGAATGTGTGTTCTGTTTGCCTTCTCTGTTTCCAAAAGCTGCCCCAAGGGTATATAGCCTTGAGATAGAAATATGTTGTTGAGATTATTCAGATAGTATACATGACTGAATCCAATTATGAACTCTATATAAACTTTCAAGGTTCGGTAGGCAGGTGCAGAAATCTACTCTTCTTGAGGGTAACCAAGACAAGCCTTGTAAGTTAGTTCTCTTGCTTATTAAACCTGACATCTACTAATTCGGAGTGATCTGCCTATTTCTTTGGTCCCTTTCTGCCTTTCACATATGGGGGCCAATTTCAGGTAATACCTAGGAAGCTCCTGGGACACATTGTTTACTTGCATATAAAACTACTGAAAGTCATATCAAAATCCATATCAGTATATTCTTGTTAATACAATAGATTGACAATATTTCTCTTCCTTCGGTTTACTAAAGACACTGAGCTACTATGGTTCCCCTCATTTTTCTCTTATTTTTTTCTAGTTTCCTTTTTCTACTTCTACTTTTCAAAGCCTCAACTTTCTCTTTTTCTGTGTTGACTTGCTCCCTCAAAAGATTCACTCTCTTCCACAGTTTTCATTATCTCCTCTCTCCTGATAAATGTGAAGCAAATATTTCATGCCAGTATTGATCATTTTTACCAATTCAGGCAAAACCTTGAAGGGAGTTATTTTAGAATATTAAATATTACTAAAAGTTTAAACGGCCATCTAATGTATATGTGTATGTACTGAATCAATCATTTGATTTAACAATACTATGCAAATAGGTGGCAAATTACATTAGGCTTGTCCTAAAGGATTATCTCTAATTATATACCATATTGGAAGATATCTACATTGTTATTAACACGCTCAATACAGCAATACACTATTGTGAAAAAGATTTCAAGCAATTTTAGGAAAGGAGTGAAATTTGGTTATTATTGAATCAGTATGGTTGTCTTAAGATGCAGTCCAACTTTGGGAAATGCTATTATCATAATGATAGATCTAACAACACAAGATTGAATTTTAAAATTTCTCTGCATGTTTATAATTATAAGGCTTTTTTAGAAGTGAACAAAAAGAGTGAAGTAAATTGAGGTTGGAAATAATTTTAGACAATCATTCTCAAAGCATAATCAAAATTTCTTACTTTGTTCAAATGTTTGTCTAGCTCTATTTGTAACTGAAAATAATGTATTAATCACAACATGAGCATGCTTAATTTACCCCATGCATAGGAAGTAAAGTAAAATAAAGTCTTAATTATTCCTATGTTGAGAAAATCATGAATTTAAAGCTCTTAATCTCTAAGGTAGAAAATAAGTGGTTATTGCATTTACCTATATGAAGTCTAAGAGTGTAATACAGATTTTTGTAAATTAGAGCAGTAATACTGGAAGTATTACGTGGTACAGAATATCGGGTATACAAAAAGAAGAAAGAAGAGTCTAGAAATTCCAAAAATTGCATGTTTGATATTAAAAAAAATCTCTCACTTTCATGTATTTCACTTTTTATTCCATACATAAATGCCAAAAAATTAGTTGTAAGAATTTAAAGACAAATTTTACATTTTGATACTGAGTAAAATATGGCAAATTACGAGCTAGCATGTTGAAGAGAAAATAGTGTCCATTATTTGGGGGGTCGTTGTGTATGTGTAGCCAGATTAAGATAAGTTAACAGTGTGGGAAAAGTGTGAAAGAAGTTGAGCCCCAACGATTCAGTATTTTTCTATGGTTGTTAGAGAAAAACAGAATAGAAAATTGAGCTGGACCTATGACTCAAAAAATCAAATAAAGTATTAGATAAAAATCAGAGATCTTAGGTTAGCAATTAGTTTTCATGTTCATTCACAACGAATCTTCTGCAGATGTAAAATTCATCTGTTGCATAGTGTTCTAGTTCTCCTTCTATTTTTCAGCTTAAGGTACTAATGAGATATGAACTGAATAGTTGGTACCAGAGAGAAATGAAGCTCATAAAATATCCCAAATTGGCATAATAAGCTATTAAAATCATTGAGATTTTACATAATAAAGAGTCAGGATAACCTCATGTTAAGAAGACAAGCTTTAGAAACAGAATGAAAGGGGTTCAAATCTTGGCTTTAAAATATTATGTTACAGATATTAATATTTATATATAATAATCCTTTGGTAACTTTTTCTTCTGCATTTCAGAGGAGAAAAAGAAGTTCAGAAAGGAATACTAATGTAGGTTTCTTTTTAATTAAATGGAATAATCTATGCAATGTTTCTAGCATGGGTCTGGTATATTCTAGTATGTATTCAAGAAAAGGAAATTCTTTATTAGACATGTACATTATTGTTACTTTTGAAATTCAGAATCATTAAGCTATTTATAATACAGTGTCATTTTACCACTATATAAAAATCTCAAAACTTACTTAACTTTCCAATATTTTCTTTATCTTATTTTTATTGTCTTTCATCTAACAGTATCTTACTGAGGAAGAGGAATCAATAGTGGAGAGAGGATGAGTCATATTAACAAAATAATATACTTTCCACCGGATATTTTGATCTAGTGGATATTACGGTGCTATTAATCATTATGGGGCTTCATAACACTCGACAGACTGATAGCCTTAGCTTAGAGATCAAAAAGTTTGTCATTAAATTTTGAAATTTGCATTATTAAAACAGATCAGTGAAGACTATCACCTCACAATAGCTCTATATAGATGTTTTTTAAGTTTACTATTGGAAGGAAATAGTTCGAGGAGTACCATGTTGACTTTTAACATCCCAGCTTGCTCAGTCTTTCTCTTATCACACTTAGGTAAAAATGTTTTTGTGTTCACCTACCAAGTGATTTCAAATATAAAGTAAAAATAATTAGTGCCATGAACAATAACAAGGACAAAAAAGATAGGGAAAACATAGTGTAAATAGGTAGTAAAAATAATTTAGTAAAAAGAAAAATCAGTAAAAACTGTATTTTAAAAATACATATGTCAGGGACATTGGTTAGCATCATTATTTTAAGAGTAAATGTTTTGTGCTATTTATTTTTGAATTGGCATCATTAATCTTAGTGTTATAACTCTGAATCATAAAGGTAATTCAATCATAAGACATAAAATGTAATTTCACCAAATTTGAATAAAAATTCCTTTTTACTATGAATTTCCTAGGGGGAAAAAAATCAAAGTCCAAAGGAAATAAAGACCAGATAATATATTTTAAATTCTGTCTATTAAAGTTTTAAAAAAAAAAAGCCTGGAATTTATCTTCCTCGCATCTTACTCTGTTTATTCACTGTTAGTTGTACGAGTCTCTTGACTCTGTAATAGGTCTAGCCAGTAAAATAAATAGATTTTAAGGTCACTCTGTAGTTTTTCAGTCCCACTAGCTTTCCAGTCAGTTTTTGCCAAACATTTGTTTAAAAAAAAAAAAACAAAAACAACAATCTGTTGATAAGCCATTTCTCCCATTTGATTAAAGATCATCATAAGCTATTTGTGATACTTTTCTTTCCCTTCTAGTATATTGGAAATCTTGCCTTTCATTTGAAAGTAAGCACGTGTCTTTTTTGGCTGAACCCCACAACTGGACACTTGGCTCACTGTTTTAGTTTCCTAGGACTACCATAACAAAGTGCCACAGTGGAGTAGCTTAAAACCGAAGTCAAGGTGGCCAGAACTATGTGTGGGTGGAGCCATGGTCCCTCTGAAAGCTCTAGGGAATCATCTGTTCTGTGCCTCTCTCCTAGCTTCTGTAGTCCCAGGTATTCTTGCCTGCAGGTGTATCCCTCCAACTTTCCATCTCCACTTGGTATTCTTCCTGTGTGTCTTTATACCAATTTATACCATCTTGTTGTGTGTGTCTGTCCCAGTTCCCAAGTTTCTACTTTTGTAAGGACACTAGTCATGTGGTAGTAGATCCCACCCTACTATGTAATCATCTATAAAGACCTCATTTCTGAATAAGGTCACATTCTGAGGTACTGAGGTGGGGACTTTAAACATATTTAAAGGGATACAATTCAAGTCAAAACACTCACTTATCACAAGTAGTACTGAAATATCACATGGAAAACTTGAGTGACCTAGAAAAGAATATAATGCATATACCATGAAGTAGGTTAGTTCCTAAAGCAGAAAAGAGTAAGAAGTTGGGATACTCTCTACCTCCCTGTGGAGTAGTGACAATGCAAGATGCCGAAAATGTTTATTTAAATAAAACTTTTTCTATGAAAATCAATAGAGTGGGGCAGAAACAGTATCTGTCAATATCCTTATTACTATTCGAAATGTTACTGAATTCTTATGTCTTTCTAACCCACAAATTATTGCATGTTGGTTATCTGTCTTGTTTGTTGCTGTATCTCTAGTTTTTACCACATAACATACACTCAATAAACACTTGTTATTGAATGAGTCTTTATATCCAGATGATGAGGTGTTGACTACTTTAAAAATTATTTTATAGATTTTAGTATTTTTTATCTTTTCAATGAAGAGATAACACACAGTTAAATTATGGACTTTTGCATGTAGAAAGATATGCTCAAAACATTAAGCCATTAATCCCTTCAACATGACATGTTTTATATTAAATATTTATTATTCAAATGGAAACAAACCCATTCATGTAATTGTGGTTTTCTATCAAGTGTAGTCTTAAATAAGGATATCTCAGGATATTTTATGTTCCCAAAGAATTCATAAGTATCAAATGCAAGGAGAAATTTGCTTCCATATTTTTTTAGCAGGATGATGTCAAAATGTGCTGATAAAAGCATCAATTTTGAAGTTAAAAAGCTTCTATTATGTACTATTTTTATAAACTTCAATAAACCATTTAATCTTACTAATCTTGTTCTGTGCTTATGAAAACAGTGAAGGTAAGAGTAATAGACAGCACAGTTTTGCTGGAAGGATCAAATGAAAATATTTCACCAGCACTACACAAATAGTTAATATTTCATCAGACAGCTCTTTGTGAAGATTGTTGAAGTTCATGCATTTTTTAAAAAAATTACAATGTTGACAATTGATATTTCAGGAAATTGGAAAATGACTATGAATTATACTTCATTAACAGAAAAATAATCACCTTTTCATCACAAAGAGGTAAAACAAATCTTATTTGTAACATAAAAGTTAGATTTTGAAAATCCAGTCCTCAAACCATTCATACACTTGAAATATTCCAAATATAAAAAAAAAGCCAAAGATTTCCCCATTATTTGGGAAAGAGCTTAGAAGAAAGAGTTAATGTCATTCTTTGGATCTATCACGTGAAATAATTCACATGAGTTCTAAAACATCCTACCTTTTAAAATTAGAGGTTTTAGCCTTCAAATTACAAAAATTCTACTACAGCATTCTTTAGTTATTCAAGTTTGTCTCATAAAAAATAACTGAGTGTAGGTTGTCAGGGTTGGTATGATGGTTCATCAGAGTATCTGTGACCGTAAGGTGATTTTGAATTAACTAGACAGAAAATGTAGATTATTTTTAAAAGACCAACCATTATTCAATACCTGACTTCCCAATAATTGCTCAGTAGCAACAAGGAAAACTGAGGATGGTGGGAAATATCCCCATCCTATTGAGAAAAGTCTAATGTGTCCCATAAATTACACAACTGAGAAAATATTTCAAGAATTAGAGTAACTTAAAAAAGCACTTTCAGACTTACAAAGCAGTGTGTAACTAATAAACCCTCCCTGGGAAAATTTCTAAGGAAGGTGGAAGGTTAACTATCGCATATGGAAGTTCAGTGGTGCAGGAGGAAATAATGAAAGCAGTAAGTATGAAAAAGAATTAGTTGAGGGAAAAAATGAAATGAAAAATAAGTAGCTATTCAAAAGTAGAAAAACAGAGGGGAGAGGAAAGGATGGGATAAACATAACCAAATAAGGTCTTAGAAATTAATCCAACTATATCAGTAGTAATGGTAAATGAAATGATAATATATATACATACATACATAAATACATATATACATACATACATACTTCGGTCAAAGGAAATGTTACATTGGATAGAATATGAAATCCAGCTTGATATTGCTTACAAGAAACAGAATTAAAATGTAAGTAAACTGAAGTAGTAAAAAAGTAGGAAAAATACCAAGTAACTATAATAGAAAGAATGCAGGAATAGTTACATGAATTTCAGACAAAATAAATGTTATAAAACATTACTAGAGATAGAGGGTCATTACCTAATGATAATGGCTTATTCATCAGAAGATGCAATAATTCCTACAACATACACCCTCAGTAACAAATTTTATATATACACACACACACACAACCTCACAATTATAAGGACAAATAGTAAAATCCACATAATACTGGGAAATTTAAAAAGAAATCATTCTTAAAATATGATGGATTAGCAGGTAAAAATTTCAATAAGCATGAAGAATATTTGAACAAGCCAATGAATAAGCTTCATCTATTACACATACTACACATAACTGTACTGGTTATCAGTCGCTGTGGGTAAGGATTTCAGACAAGGGTAAAATGGAGACCGTTTATCTCTGCTTCAAAGTGTCTGAGGTCTCGTGTGAAAGATCTCAAGGCTCGGGAATAAAATGATCTTGTTGATCATTGACACAAAAATCTTAAAGGTGATTTCTCCAGGGGTCTAGCTTCAGCTGTCAGAGGGGAAATCTACACATCGTTTCCATGTGGTCAGACTTTTCTCAAAACACTGTGACTGGGTTAAAGGTCAATTGCGCAGAGATGAAGGGACAAAGAGATGCTGGGAGTGAGAGAGGCAGGAGCTGTCATGTCTGTTATCGTGTAGCCTTAGCATGATTTCTGCCACATACCACTGGTCAAGGAAGTTACGTCTGCCCAGATTCAAGGAGATGGAACATAGACCCACCTTTGATGGAGGAATGTCAATATTGCATTATAAGATCATGTGGGATATTCTCTCTCTTTCCCTCTTTCTCTCTCTATAGATAGATATAGATCGATAGATCAGCGTGGTTGATAGAAAAAAACAAAATAAACCAAAAAGCTAGCAAAACCACGTATGTTTTGATACTAAGTAAAATAATTCTAAAGATATCTTTATGTATTGAACAAGTAATCATTTTGAATATAAGACAATTGTTAGACTTAATTAATAAGATATTGTTATGCCTTGGCAATAACCATTGGATAACCACAGATATAACCTCCCTAGACAGACCTCTTTTCATGGTACTCTGATTCATTCTTTAATGGTTTCCATGTCTAAAAATGTGAAACCCTATTTCTCATCAAAATCAAGTCTTCTATAATTTTAGCTTAAACTTTTATATGTGTGTGTGTGTGTATATATATATATATATATATACATATATATATGTATGAAATTTAATTTCTACTCCTCCTTTCTGTGTGCATCTTATTTTGTACAGACTTTAGAGAGATCTACAGACACAGGCAAGGTTTTGTCTTTCTATTTTCAATCACACATTTCTCTATATGGAGTATTTCTCTCCACCATATCCACCAACTAAATTCTACCCATTTTACAAGATCTATCTCTAATTCTGCCTCCTCAAAGAAATTCTCTGTGGTCCCTCCAACCCCAGGTAAAATTAGTTTTCTTCTTTCTTTTACAAGACAAGAATTCATGTTTTAAAAAACCTGTTCAATAGCAGATTTCACTTACTGCTCTGTTTATTATTTTCATTTGTTTGTTTTTGACTCCAGTGTTTCAAGATCAGACCGCATGTACTATTCAACTTATATTCACATAAAGCATCCACTGGAAGTTCAGGTATGTAAGACAGGATCAATTAGTATTTGTTAAGTTAAATTTATTTAACTTTTATATTCAACATATACTCTCAGTACTTGGAAATAAAATCGGTGTTCTTCACAAGGTACAGTTCTAACTTCCCCAACATCACTATATATAGAGTACTCTTCAGTTTGAAGCTTTATTATTCTCTCCTCTCCCTTTTTCCCTCCATCATAAAGCAATTTAAAAAATAGCAATTTACTCTTTGTCTTTTGACCAGCCACAAAAAGTCTCATGTAACACCACAAGAAGAGAAAGTAACATACTCTAACCTGAGTGTATATAACCTCATTACCAGTTTGTAGAAATAAATGGTAAATTTGATAGGTAAATTTGATATACACAACTTACAAGAACAGTAAAACCAAAAGGGTTCAAGTTTGACCTGTTTAATTCCTAACTGGCATCTATCTTACCCACACTTGCACACCTTTTGAAACACTTTACCTGTTGCTGCTAGATTACTTCTTCCAATGGCATAAGAAATACATAGAATAAGTGATGACGATTACTGAACAATGCAAAAATTTCAGCTATTTTCTTAAGCTATATTTTTTTTTTTGTAAAATGTCCTCTGATATTCAAGTTTCTTCTAGGAAGGAAAGCTTCATTTAGCTACACAGTCATCACAGTGTTTTGCTCTTTGCCCAGTGTGGTCCTTCTTGGCAGACAGAAGAGACTGTGCATTGTCTAGTAGGGGGTTTAATTTCAGAAGTTTTCAGTAGATTTACCACAGCAACTGGAAGAAAGAAACCCATTTGATTCCTGGAGGCATGATCTAGTCCCAGAGCTCTGTGATGTGAGGCATCAGAGGATGGTCTAGTAGGCCAAATGGACTTTAGCACTTCATCTCTTTTCCTACAAATGCAGAGGACAATTATTCCCTCAGGTTATAAACTCTTTTATTTTCACCTTCACTGATTCACTATTAGTTGCACAAATCAAAAGCAGGGTATCTGTCTGCCTCTGTTTTTGAAGCTGTGCATCCTGTTTTCATTATGCTGTTTTAAAAAAGTTATTCTCCATAGAGCTGTTTGTCTTTGAGGACATGTAAAAAAATTAACTTAATACCCCATATTGGTATTGAACCAGTTAGTGCAATTATATTATAAATTTCCTGCTGAATTTGATAGATTCATTATTATTATTATTATTACTAATTCACAACATAAAATAATACACTGCACAAATAATTGCCACGTATTTTTTCAGTATCAGTTATTAACTAGTAAATGAAACACGGGAAGAAAGTGGTGGCTAGGTCCTTAAATTCAGATGACAGAAATATTCCATGTTTCTTCTGATTGTAACTTTCGGTTTAAACAACTATTAATTTATGAACAAGGATGTAAATATAGGCTGTACATATAAATTGAAATGCAAAGGATGACCTAAAACTTATGGTCTATCAAGTCTTCATTCTAAGCAATTTTTACATATTAATTCATTAATAGAAACATTAGAAAGTAGAGATTATCATCTATGTTGCCATTATCATTTACAGATGACGAAATGAAACTACAAATTGTTAACTAATTTGCCTAAATCATACACATAAGAAATCACAGCACGTGAGGTGCAGATCCCGTCAGTCTGCCTCTAAACCTGTGCTCCTGACCATTGCATCCTACCAAGTCCTTCCATCTCTCTCTCTCATGCTGCCACGTAGCTACATTAGGTAAGCCCTTCTCTATCATTTTCAGAGATGCTTCCCTGTGAAAAATCAGAAACTGATCAGTTTCACTGACTTGCAAGTGGGAATTCTGTACCTTGAATTCATGGAGCAAAGAACTGTTAGAATAGGAATCTGTTATCTTTGTAAATGTATATAATTAGGATTGAAACTTTGTAGATTGATTTTCTGAATAAAGCTATCATAATATCTCAAACTATTTATTAACCAGTAATAAAAATCAAAAGCTTTTTTGTTAAATAGAAATATATACATAATAAAATATATTTTAGAGTACTTGAATCTGATTTTGGAGCAGTTTTTTTCTTTCATCTATTCTGAGATGAAATTCAGCTATTATTCACGATTACTCTAGTACATATCCATGCATATTTGTATGGCATGTATTTGTTTGACAATGTTTTTATTGAAATAGGTTCCCTTCCATACATTCTTAATTGATGATACACTAACAGAAATGGCAAAAAATGGAAATGATAAACCAAACTATTAGGGTTTATCTCCATTGATTCTTTTCAAATTGTTGTTAGGAAGAACTTAGGAAATTTCTGTGCAGCAGGAGGCTCTCCTCCTCGTTGCTGGGAAACAGTCATCTGTGATTATTTCAAGGCATTGCCACCTGGAGTAGAAAATGCCTTTCTAAGCCAAGGTGCCAGATTAGACAGATCACTTCACTTCAAGTCCAAACATCTGCTGAGACAAGGTTGTGTGTGCTGTGAAGTTCTATTGGCTGCATTTCTAAGAACGTGCTTTTCAAACTTTCATGTGCCAATTAGTCCATAAAGTATTTATTGAGTCTCTAATATATTCAGAACACTGCAATAGTCACTGTGGGGAAACAAAAGGTAGTACAGAGTTTATAGTCTTTCTACCTTTCTAAAGAGTTATTTCTAATCTAAGGTTAGAAATAGTTTCAAGCAGAAAACAGATGTGACCTTGTCCCTAAGGAACTTACACAGAATAGGCACTTCTGATTCAGAAGCTGAATGAAGTACAGAATCAGAAACTGTCTCGTTAAGAGTCTGCACAGTGCAGTTGTTCCTTCTGCAGTATAATACTATCTAAATTATGCTTGAATAAATCTCATAATATCTGTATCTACCTAACAGGAAACTAACTCATTCTTTTGAGGAGGCCTAATTATTAAGAATCTGTTACATCACTTGTACTTATTGGTCCTTTGATAACAAAAATAGGAGAGACAGCATCTCTTCAAATATCTGAAGCTCCCTCCTCCCTAAAAATATGCCCTTTACTTATTCTCTGAGCCCTGCTCTCTCATGCCTCCGCTCAAACCTCTGAAGTGACTTTTCAGCACAGGTTTATTTTCTTTTCATTTAACTCTCTTCCATGCTTTAGGCTAATTAAAGGTCAACCCACCTAACACATAACATACTTACTTTCAAACAATTACCTATCCGGATTCTTCATTTTTAGTGAGACAAAATGTAAAATTCATGAGTCAACTAGGGTTCACTTTGCATTTTTTTTCTTCCTGAGATACATTTTCTGAATGAGGATAGTTTATACAGAAAACCTAGAGGCACACGAAAGATTTTGTTCAATTCTCACAAGAGGGAATAAGAACCCCTAAGACTCTTAAAATAATTCGAAGCCAAATAATCCTTTGTCATGGCAAAACTAGGAGGGTAGAGTTGGGCTTGAAAAAAAAGTTGAATTAATGATACATGATCAGTTTTCTTTGCATGGTTTTGGTGATAGCAGCTGCGGTTTCAGAAGCTGCTTTCAAGAAGGGTCAGGGTGTAGAGTGTGCTGGGTAAGATATGGTGAAGTTAACAAAAATAATTCAAATAATGTAATTCAGGCTCTTTACTGCACCCTGCCTTATCTATTAAACCAGAGTATAATAGGATTGGATGACCAGCACAAATACTGGCCAAGAACAGTCTCAAAGAATTAGCCAGTTTGCCTAGACAGGGTAGGAGGCTGTTCCTTTCTAAACTGCAACAAACAAGTCCAAACAACTCCAGGTTCCTGACAAGCCATTGTCTTAATGGTCAATTGCTTTCTAAGGCAGTTTGTCATTGTCCTGCAGAGACATGGTGGCAAGAGGAAAAAAAGGAAAAAAATGAGAACTAGATCTTAACTTCAGTTTCTCTCAGAAGAAATGTTTAACATCTACTACTGTGAGTTTTCAGAAACCTATGTATTTAACAAATTTCCAAGTTATTTCTTGTTATTTTATTGAACTCCATAGCTTCCTACCTTCATATTTAAATGTTATATTTTAGGTTCTGAGACTGCAACATAAATTTTGTGAAAATCATTACTTCATCACTGAATCCTAACTTCAAGTATGTGTTTCCTAGTTTCAGCATAGCTTATTTTCAAGGAAGTTTTAAGTTGTAGTTTTCCACTTTTAAAAAGAAGAAAATATTCCATCTTTGTAGAAATTCATTGAGTTTCTTAATTTCATTGTGCTTAAGAATAACAGAGAAACATCTCATGATACAGGAAACAAAGAATATAATATTTTGGTCTGAATCCCTATCTGGATGTCTGATTCTGTTTCTGTTCTCTCTGAATACCATGCTTTCTTTCTGAGAAGAGACTGACAGGTCTATTTAATCTTTTATATTGGCCACAGTGATAACTTCCTATTCAATATTTCATACCGTTGTCCTGATAATGAACATAAGACATTATGCAAAACTTGGCACAAATTTGATTCAGGAGAGCATCTGCTGAAAAATAAACACTCGAGAGCCCGGAACTTAGCACACAGCAGTGCTCTGGAGAAGACAACTTATGTCATTCAATGATATTACTGTGGGCTCCTGTAATGAACTTCTACTCTTATCCTGACAGTGAACCTCTGTGTCCCAGATGCTGGGTGATCTTGGAGTGACATGGCAAATCTTCCACAGAGTTTTCCTAAGGACATTGCTCCATTTATAACTGTTTAATAAAGAAAGAATTTCTTAGGGAGAGAGGGTATAGCTCAGTGGTAGATCGCATGCCTAGCAGGAGTGAGGTCCTGGGTTCAACCCCCAGAACCTCAATCAATCAATCAATAAACCTAATTACCTCTCCCCCCTCAAAAAAGGTATAAATGATTGTATGTATGTACATAGGTACATATTAAAAAATAAAATAAAATAACATCTTTTAAAAAGTTTCTTTTACTCAGTTTCAGGACATTACAGCAAAGTCAGCCTTTAAATGTTTATCAGTCTCATAACACGTCTAACACATCATAATGATGTTAGAGTGAACAGTACTTAATTGGGGGAAATAATCTTGCTTTAAAAATGTGATTTTTCAAAAAACCCTAAATTATAATCCTTGAAATAACTTAGATACCTCTAAGAGCATCACTTCTACCTGGAGACAGAAACAATACTCTATGGTGATTCTACATTATTTGGAGATGACAAAAGGTAATGGTTTAAGTCATTGTCTTAAATTGTAAAAAATACACTGCAAATCTCCTGTGGTAACTGTGATGATCTTCTAAGAATTCTTTCTTAGAACCTTCTACTGGTTCTCTTTTCTGAAGAAACCATTCACTATCATTAAGGTGAAATGAACTCACTCTTCCAGTACGGTATCCTCCTACCTATAAAATTATGATATTGAAGTTAACTTTCCCATTAAAGATACTGGGGTAAGAATAATCTAAATATTTACTTTGGCCAGTATTCTCATGAAATTAAGAAATCTTCTAATAATGGGTCCAAAAAAATATTGAACACAAGAATATGATATCAGAAAGAGTATTGCAAAAAAAAAAAAGTATGGAAAAAAGCCATTACCAGAATCAGAATGAAAAAGGATGCTGTGTTGAAATTTAAAATTTAAAAAAATGGATGGAACAATCTTGATACTTGTTAAATTTGAGACAGATTTCTAGAGGGAGTGCCTATGTAAGAGGATTATACTTATTCAGGGATATGCTCAAAATGGTAGGTAAGAGACAGCTCCAATGTTTTAAAAATCCACTTAGTGATCACATACACATGGAAGTTAAAGACACAATTAAGGCTAATTTCATAACCAAAAATAATGAACAGTTAATAAAACAGTGTTTCTGTTATATTCAATAAGCTTAGACTTTAGGACACTGCATATACTGTTAGCTTCTCCAATGAATTCAAAATTACATCAGAGTATGTGCTGTGCAATCAAACAAAGCTAGGTTCAAATTCAAGCCCTACTTTTTACTGAGAGTGCAATTTTACCGACTGGAAATTCAATTATCTTATGTGCAAAGAAGAAAAATACTATAAAGAAAGTAACATACTTGACAGATTTTTTTCCCAAACATACTATTTGGTGCAGAAGTAGGTGGCTATAAATCATAATCACTAAGCAATCATGAACTTTGTAGTGTTTTACATATTTCAACATGTTCTTCTGGTTATTGGCTTAGTTTCATATATAAAAATGATGAAATTATAGAATATGACGTATATGTTCAGCATTCTTTGTATTTCTATTTAAATATATAAAGATGTAATACATATTTTCTATACCAAAGGTTGAAGTAGTCATTCTTAGTATTTCAGCAGAATTTAAAAATGTATTAACTCCTCAGAGATTTTCACAAAATGCATTTCACAGCTTAGAATTGTTAGAAATAGAAAAACCTGGTTTTAATAATAAGAAAACATGTGTACTATAATTAACAGCAGTTTTCTTCTAGAGTCAGGTGAATTAAAATTAGCAACCCCAAGATTTACTAAACCACATCAACTAAACCCAGCATTGGTCTTTAATGAATATTGGGGCTGAGTAAACCTTGACTGTACAAATCCTAACATATAAGGTATACCTATACACACATATTTATACATTAATAGATCCCTATTTCAATACATCTTGAGTTCATTATAAATTTTAATAAAGCTTATCTATATTAATCACTCAAATTGTAGTTTAACTCCAAAAGTGTGGTTGATTTTTATCTATAAAGAGGTTAAAGAGGACTAAGACCTTATTATGTGAAGGACAAATTGTGTTGTTAGTTTAGATTGAGGAAATACTCAATGAAATTATCAGGAATCCAGAGGCTAAGAAAGAAATTAATGAGGCTTGTGCATATAACACTCTGTTCTAGGAGTTAGTTTTGTGTAAATAATCAAGCATCAGTTCATAGGTAGAAAAAATTTATATGATCAGAAAACAAGAGAGGAATGGATGCTAATAATGCTGGAGAATAAGAAAGCTTTTTCCATAGTTGTGAACTCTGCCGGCTGAGAGATGTGAAAGACATGAAGACATAACCTGCCCAACTGCGTTTTAAATGGGGCCAGGTAATGAGAAAATATTTCTGGGTTAGTGAGGAGGACTAGAGCTAAACTAAATCTAAGCAGAGGTCTCAGAAACAAAAGAAATTTCCAGGAAAAAACCCAGATATAAGAAACAAGTGAGAGCCTGTCTCTTAAAATCATGGCAGGCAGTCAATAAGAACTGTTGTAAATAAGTTTATTTGTATCATTTTTTAAGATTCCGCATTTGAGTGGTTATCATATGATATGCGTCTTTCTTCTTCACTCAGTATGATAATCTCTAGGTCCATCCATGTTGCTGCAAATGGCGTTATTTCTTTTTTGTTGTTGTTGTTACAAAACAGAAACAGACTCACAAAGAAAACGAACTAATGGTTATCAAAGGGGAAAGGGGGTAAGAGAGGGATAAACTAAAAGTTTAGGACTAGCAGAGAAACACTACTACGTTTAAAATAGATAACAACAAGGTCCTACTGTATAGGACAGGGAACTATATTCAACATGCTGTTAAAAACTATAATGGAAAATAACCTGAAAAAGAATCTGTGTGTGTGTATATATACACACACACACACACATATATATAAATATATATAATAACTGAATCATTTTGCCGTACACAAGAAACTAACGCAACATTGTAAATCAACTATACTTCAATAACAAAAAAAAAAGAAAGAAATTTTGGAACTACTTCTTAAAGACTAGGATAGCTCTATTTCATTAATGTGTAGTCAAGTTTGAGGTCATGGGATGAGGAAACTGAGTATAGCAGCATAGTTTAATCTGAGGATTAGCAGAAGAGTCTGAATATGACAGTTGAAGTTGGGGCGTTGCTGGTTATTGTCTATGAAGTAAATGTTCGTGTTATGCAATATTGTGAATCTCTATCTCTGAGGGAATGTTCAAAGAAAGCGAGATCCACTAAATGGTTCCAGACAGGAGAACAACACAGCTAACCCTTGAACAAAGTGGGGATTGGGGCAGTAATCCTTAGTCACCGTTTCTCTCTATTCATGGTTCCACTTCTGCAGATTTAGTCAATCACTAAATGTGTAGTACTATAGCATTTACAGTTGAAAACTATTCGCCTATAAGTGATCCTAAACAGTTCACAGCTGTGTTGAAGAGTTAACTGTATATAAATGAAGTCCAAGGAGGGATAGGTATTGGACCCATCAAAAGTTGTGTACCAGGTGGCAGTACCCAACACTGGGTGAGCTGGGATGGCAAATGTTTGCCTGCTGACAAAGAAGGAACTGGCTCTGTATCACTCCCTATAAGGAACCCTGCAAGACAGTATCCAAACCATATGTTAGGAGATAAAATGTCCAGTCCAAAAAGTAAAGGAGAAGGAAAAGAAATACTGGATCTCTGAAACTGCAAATATTGGTAGCCCAAGATATATTCGAACTGGAAAGGAGCTAACATCCAAAGCAGCTTAATTTTATACTTGTCTGAACTTGACTGGAAGGCTAAAGGAAACAACAAAGAAAAATGAAGCGCCCTTCTGAAGAAAAAATATAACAGGAAGAAATATTTCTGTTCTCATTAAAGTAACTGAAGTCCCTCAAGCGCTAGGACATTCAAATTTCTGAAAGGTAAGAATGAGGTTGGGGGAGACCCACACTGCAAAGATATTGCTTAGATACCAGGCATTGTGAATGTCAAAGCTCAAAGCATTTTCAGGTCAGATTTATACAATTGAACACTACTCAGCCATAAAAAAGAATAAAATAATGTCATTTGCAGCAACATAGATGGACCTAGAGATTGCCATTCTAAGTGAAGTAAGCCAGAAAGAGAAAGAAAAATACCATATGATATCACTCATATGTGGGATCTAAAAGAAAAAAAGAAGACACTAATGAACTCGTCTACAAAATAGAAACAGACTCATAGACAAAGTAAATAATCTTATGGTTACCAAGGGGAAGGCGGTGGGAAGGGATAAATTTGGGAGTTTGAGATTTGCAAATGTTAGCCACTATATATAAAAATAGATTAAAAATGTATTTCTTACATACAGCATAGGGAACTATACTGAATATCTTATAATAACCTTTAATGAAAAAGAATATGAAAATGAATATATGTATGTATATGTATGACTGGGACATTGTGCTGTACATCAGAAATTGACACACTGTAACTGACTGTACTTCAATAATAAATAAATTTTTAAAAAAGCATCTTCAGGTCAGGTCAGAAAACTACTAATAATGAATCTCCACTTGAGATAAATTTAGGGCCAAAAAAATTCCTTCCACTGGATACAGAATCTTTAGAGTGAAAGGATATAGTCCCAGTCTTTGTGGTGCAGTGCTAAAAGGCCAGGAGATTTGACTAAGAACTGGAAAAGTCACAGAGACTAGCAAAAAAAATAAGGATGGGTCTGTGAATGAACACATTTAATTTGAGGGGTAACTGCTTTAATTGAGGATTGACTGTTAACAGAAGATCACGGCTGTATCATCATTTAGGAAGGAAATGCTCATAAGCAAAATAAATTAAAAGTGAGATGGATATTAAAATATTAGAAGAAGAAAGCCTTCAGAAAGCACTGTGGCTGGAGTGACAGTACAATTATCTAGTCATGTATTTATTCAATTTTACTCTTTCAGAAATATCTGTCTTGACCTTTTGTGAGAAGGCAATATGATGAGGGGATTCAACTCTGACTATCTCTATTTCAACATGGTACCTGTGGTGTCATCCTAAACTTATTCAGAGATTTCTCCCAATTAAATTTAAGTGCATAGGTTGTCAATTCCGGAAAACTGGTTCAGACTGGCATCCTGGTGACAGACCCCCACCACGTCCTCCACCTGCCTTCTGTCTGTAGAAAAACTTTAGTCAAGGAATAAACTTCATCAAAGAAGTGAGAAAATGTAGAAGCAAAAGAAAGCAAATTGTTGGGCAATTAGATAGAAATGAGCACCAGGCAGCAAGGGGAGAAAGGGAGTGGGAGCAACCCAGAAAATAACAGTACGCCTGTGCTCAGGGTAAGGGGATTCAAAATCTTTTATGTTCTATAAACGATGGCCAGCAAAGAAGCTGGCCAAAATCAAATGCTGCGGCTGCACAGTAGAGAGAAGGACCTGGCTTAACTTGACCAATGCTCATTATAATGTAATTAACACTGCAGTCTGAGCCCCCTCCCATAGGTTTCTCTGTGTGCAACATGGGTAAGAACATGCATAAAAGAGATGGGTGTACCTGAGCCTGAGCACAAGGAATGTGAACTGTCAACCAATCAGCCTGAGCACAAGAAACACGAGCTGTCAGAGAGCTTGAGCACTGAAAGGACATGAGCTGTGAATCAATCAATCAATCAATCACGAAAATGCCCCCTTAGCCAAGATATAAGAACAGGAAAAACAAAGGAGCAGTGCCATTTCTCCTCTCTTGGGTTGGCCCACACCCAATTAATTCTCTGGGGTGTACTATATTTTACTATCTTTTTACTTTACTGACAAAATCTTCTGTTTATATCACTCTTTCTGTCTCTTGCTAAAAATTCTTTTTTTTTCAGGTGAAAAAGAACTGGGGTATCTTTTTTCCCCTCCTCTGGTAACGAAACAAGACCAAATAGTGACATTTAGTTCCTCCTCAAGGGCTATTGATAATATTCTGAGTCATATCCTTTGTGCTGTTTTATAGATACTAAAACCCCCACCAGGTGGAAGAAGTTAACTACATGATGACCAGGCTGTAGCCATGACATAAGTTGCCACAATTATGAGAACTGGCCTAAAAGAAATAGGAACAAATCGACTCTGGAACTGTGCTTAAAACAATCAATATGATACTGATCAGACCACTGCATTACTAATTTCAAGATTATCATCAGAGCTGACCATGTTATGCTGCATGTAGCCCCCTCCCTTCACACATACACTCCTGAAACTCCCCTTTAAAAGCTCTTGCCTACTGATTGTCAGTGGGGAGTCAGCCTTTGGACATGAGTCTACCCTCTCCCCTAGTTGCTAGCCTCTGGAATAAGGCAAATTTTCCTTTTTACCAAAATTTGCCTCTGGAGTATTGACTTTCATGTGGTGAGTAGGAAGACCTTACTTTGGTAACAGTGAGACTGATGGTGCTTATTCAATAAATATTTGCTGATGTCTTTTTAACCACTTGCACATTCAGTGAATGAGTATTGAATGGCTCCTATTTGCTAGTTCTGTTTAGGCATTAAGGAGTCACCTATGAGCAAGATGGTATTAGATTTCATAATGCACACAATGGAGCATGCGAGGTAGATAAATTATTCTTTTTGTGAGCAGTTGAGGAAGGACAGAGGACAAGATCTTCATAGGAGAGGACCTGGTCATGAAATTGATGAGACAGACTATTGGACAGATCACACAAATATCAAAATCAGTAAAATTGGGTCATGAGTAGTATTAGAATAGGTGACAGAGATCCACATGCTAAATCTCTCATGGAAGGAAGAAGAGTGCCTCGAGAGTTGGATGCAGCAAGGAAAGAGAGTAGGTGGTAGAGCTTGATGACATGCTATTTGGAACTAATGCTTTTACAGTGGAATAAAAGAGACTAATCTAGAAACAATATGGAAGGAAAGGGATGTTATACCCCAACTCCAGGCCCAGTGGTTCTGAAGGATGGGGAGAGAAAGCCACCAGCTCTTGAAAGAACTGTCAGAAAAGCAGGAAAGAACCAGATTTTAGTTAAAGGAAGAAAGTGAAGGGAACCTCAAAATGGATGAGAACAGAGAGGTATTTGCTGATGACTATGTATTCCAGAGGGCAAACTGGAAGAGTTTAGAAAATGGGAAGGAGTCTGTAAGTTACCATTACTAATTCTGGCATAGAGTGTGTCTAAAGATTAGAGTGTGTGGAATGAGAAGTGGCCTGGGAGACCCCTATATTTGTGATGACCAACATAACCAAGAGGGGCACAGCCAGGCTAGTCCTGATGCCAGCAATGACTATGACACTGAGAGGTTAGAAGGAAGGAGTAGTGTGGCAGGTACTCCAAACAACATGCAGCATTCTGGCTGCCCACTTGCCCCTTGCCAAAGGAAGTCTGAAGACAGGTATCTGACCATACAGACACTCTCTTAATCTTTGCCAATATAATTATACATGTAAATAATTAGGAATCTTTGATAAATTATATTTGATATAAAAAGAGAAGTAGAGAATAAATTTTTGGCCGAAGGTGAAGTGTAATCCTGGAGTTAATTACTGTTTACTTTTTCAGATGCATTTCAGTCTTCTTCAGCAAAAGGTGAGGCTTCCCCTAGTTTTTCCAAGAGGAAATACAAAGAATACAAATAACATATTGTAAGGATCCTTGAAAGTGGAAAACAGTACTGTTTTTATAACTACCGTCTGTTCCCTGAACGGCAGCCACCAGCTTGAGTCCAACGGGATACAAAGACAAAATCAGCAACTCTAAGGAGAAACCTTATTTTCCCTTTACTTATATCCTTGCCTCAAGTCAGTAAACTAGGAACTTGAGCACTTTTACTGGTAATGACGAAAAAGGGCATTACCCTCTAGGTCTCAGTCACTCCCCTCCAAAAGAGAATTTTCTCGTCTTATTGGTAAGAGAAAAGAGAGTCCTGCATATTCGTGGTCTTTGATCTTTCTTGGCATTGACTGTATGTTGCATGCTTTCTTCTCATTTCTTTGTGATGTCAACAATGTACATCACGTTTGGTGCCCTATCTGGTTATCCATCTCTCAGTTGCTTCAAATATTGAGAAGAGGAATTGGCTTTCTATCTACCTCACATCCCAATTTAAGGGATCATACTCACTTTTTAGATAGGAAAACAGAGAAAGTACATTGTAGAACTTAAAATTTGAATCAATGCCTTTTATTTCAAATCCATTGCTCTCTCTTCTACATTGTTGTACTTTCAGCAGTGAAAAAGAATCAACTATACAAGTATATATTGCATTAAGTAATTGTCAACATACTCAAAGTGATACTTCTGAATCATCCCAGGAGTACAGCAGATATAGAAATAGTTTCTAGACTTCTGCTGTCATCAAAACACACACAATTTCTTCTAAAGATATTTAAATAATTGTTCAAGTGACCACTTTTCCTTGGGAACAGTTTCTTCCATGAGATGAGATCCAAAATTATAAACTACCACTAAGGTTTTTACTTGCACCCCTGCCAGGATTCATTTTCCTCTATATGAAGCCTTGAAGAACTTTATTTGTATCCTATTGGTTAAGAGCAGACTCTGAAACCAAACTGGATTCAAATCCCAGATTGGCCAAGAGTTAGCTGGATCAGCTTGGGCTACTTTCTTAATCTCTCTATCCTTCAGTTTTTCATCTAAAATAAAATGAATAATGCTATTATCCATGTCAGAGGGTTGCTGTGAAGACTGAATGAGCTGAATATACGTAAAATGCTTAGAAGGCTCCTGGGCACATAAAAATCACTATGGAAATATTGCTATTATCACTATCTTTCTCTCTTGTTGATTTTACCTTAAGTTTCTTTGGATATCTACATGTATTTCTCTTTCCAGTTTACACAAAAGAACTTTGCTATCTGTGGTTTTAGCACTCCTGGTTGAGACTAACTTTATCATCTTGTTTAGGTATCATTAACATTAATAAATGTATTTACTCAACAATTATTTGTTGAGTGCCTCTTATGTGCCATGATTTGTTACATTACTGCTGAATACAACCATGCCTACCCTCAAGGATTTTACGTTCAAGTAAGGAAGATGGTTAGTAATCTGCAAGTTTTAGGAAATAGAAATTTGAATACCACCGAGTATGAGATAGATGCAGAAAGGCTTAATTAGAATTCAAATGTCTGGCATCTCTGTTTAAATTTCACCTTTTCAAATTTGGCATTCAATACTGCCTAGATTTTATTTTAAAAAATATTAGCTATGGTGACCATTCTTAATTTGGATTTTCCTGAAATTTCACATTATTTGATTTAACGAGGATCTACCCTATTAAATTCTCTCCCTGTCCTTTGATCCTTTCTTTGGTTCTAAAATCGTCTCTGGTCAGTAGACACATGTTGAATGAATAAACGGCTATTTTGCTTGTCTTATTAGCATTGAGTCGCCTACACTGAAAACAGCAATTAGCTTGATTTACAGTGTTACAATGAATCTAACTAAACCCATTTTCTCCATTGCAATTATAGGTCCTAGAGCACACAGGACACGTGTAAGGCACTTTCCATATTCTGAAGAGTAAACAGTAGTCACTGTTTCCTTGCTACTCAGATAGTGATAAATAACAAGTAAGAGAGAAAAGCAAAGCAAAACAAAGCGACAGCAACTGTCTGAAATGGTCACTGTGTGATGAACCCAGAGGAATTCTCTTTAGTTGCAAAAGTATCTACTATATTTACACTATTACCATAAAATAGTAAAACTACAGTTAAGGAGTAACACATTATGTAGTTTAATATCACTAGAATATACATAAATCTATAATGCATGTCATATCTTTTACTGGAAAATCCCACTGACATTCTAAAGAAGAATTTTTGAAAATCTTTGAGGAAACATCAAGTGAAAGAAGAGCTCTGAATGTGCAAAATTAATAACATTAAGTTCAGTGAGGGCTGCTGGTTCAGGAGCTGAAGTTGGAGAGCTTTTGAAGTCTACATGATAAATGTAACAGCTAAGAGTTAATTCAGCCACCTGGGGGCTGAGCTGGAGGTTTCTTGGACTTCACGACTTCTGTGAGGAAGGTGATCTCTTTCAGCTATGACTCAAAATGGACACTGATTACCAAACCCCACCCCATCCAGATATTCAGAGATGGAAAACCATTCAGCAACCATAGCACAAGTCAGAGAGAGAACAAGAAGTGTCAAGATATGAGCAGCAGAGGAGAAGTTAATGTCACATAAAGAATATGGACATTCGGTAGAAGCTGCACTGGAAAAAATAAATAAAAAGTTCTCTTTACAGATGCCACTAACGCAGACAGAATGTATCATGAGAACTTCAATTAGTTGTAAACTGACTAAACATTCCCCAAACTTGATGTACCAGCCCAGAGAAGACAAGGAGTTTCTTCTGATACAGCAATTATGGGTGAGTCAGACAGGGGACATACTGAAGAGATGTGGAAAGGTCTAGAACCATAAGAAAGGATTCAATTTATAGAATGTTTGTATATTTCAATCACTTACTCTATAGCCACCATCATTAAAAACTGAGTTATAAATACGTATGTTTTCACAAGTATAAGACAAACATTCATTAAAATTCATTTTTAAAGTTTTATAATGTTCTACAAATAATACTCTTAAAGACTTCAATTATGAAGATGCCAACATTTTATCATTTCTAAATGAATACTTATTGTTTCCTAAGTTTTCTTTTTGTTGAATCACAAAACCTTTGCATTGTGTTTCCAATTTCCTTCATTGTTATTCAAAACATACATAGAAGTCATAAAATCACTGGAGAAAAGGGCCTTTATCAAAAGGCCTTTATGACTTCTATTAATAGGAATAAATAGCAATGCTATACTTTATACTTTACCTAGTTAATAGCTTCTTGGATATTTACTCTTTTATATCTTTATGTACTATGCCAAGGTTTATTCCAGGCTTTGTGGCTAAGAAGTGTAATTTACTCTATATATCTAATATATAATTTTGTACATCTTATATATAGTTTATAAAAGCCATTCTTGTGAATGTATGCTTAGAAATTGTTCAAAGATGGCAGTTACATATCACTATGAATACTTTTTGAACTAAAAAATCCTTTTGTAACCAGAATTTCTTTTTTCTTTGCAAGTTAAATATTCTTCAGTCATAAAATCTAATATTTTTATTTTTGACTGGAATAGATTGAAATATTGATCTCAGTTCATACTCCTCACTCCTATGCTGTGACCTCATCATGGGAAAAGTCCACTCCCCTATCCCTTGATTTGGGCTTAGCCATGTGACCTGTTTTGATCAACAGGTTGTTAGTAGACAGGATGTGAACAGCGGTTTGAATTGAGACTGAGTGGTGGAGCGTGACTTCTTCAACTCCAGGAATCCCATGTACATACCAAAGAAGCAGAGAGAGGTTTACCAAGGACAGGGTACCCCCCTGTCACAACATACAAATCTTTCATAGGGCTAAGCTTCCAAATAATTACTGCATTTATATTCAGCCATCAGCATAGCAGACTAAGCTCTACGGATTCATTTTGAATAAATTCATCATTTGTCACGATCACTTAGCCTTCAAACTTCAGAGGGAGTTTGAGCCTCCAGCCCCTCAAGCATTACATACCCCTGCTTCTAACCAGTAGATTTTTTTAAATGATAGTTTCACAGTGATCATAATGATAATAGAAACACAACTTGAGTTGCTTTATTTCTGCTGTTGTAAGTGACCACTTAGAGTTTGTATTTGTGTTAATTTTTTTTAGTTTAAAAAGCAAATATTAAGGAGTAATTGTTTTTTGCTTTAAGGCAAATTTTAGTTTCAATATAAAATGTCTTACTAAATTTGAATATTATTCAATTTATTTTTTTAGAAAAAATACAGATTATTACTGATAGGTATATGATTATCTCATGGTTATTACTCATTTATTTTTTTAATTTTAGGGAAGAAGAGTGTTAATAAAGAATCCTTTGGGGATGTCAAACATGGTGATAGTTAAATTGCTGAGGGAAGGAGTTCCCTACAGAGACCTCCTTCAACCTGGAGGATGCACCTGTAGAACTGATCATAGCTGCAGCCAATCTGGACCAAAAAATAGCCTGAAGTTCAAGGACAGTCAATTCACACCCTATTGAGTGTGAAAAGACGCTTGCCTTTAGAAGCCCTGAGTGTTGTGATGGTATGTTATTTAGGATTATTGTGGCATTAGTACACCAAGACACGTACTGTCTTTGCAGACTTTCATTTATTTACTGCTCAAATTGTTTTATCTACCATTTCACCTTACACAATGTCTCAATCACAGAGAGTCTGTTGATTGATTGATACTCAGCTTTAGACTAAGGGGATTCACAATCTGACTGAAAATAGAAAAGCCCACATGGAAAGTTATAACAATGCAGGCACAGTGTGATTGGACAAGTTGTGTGCATGTGATGAATGCTACAGAGGTTAAAAGGAGAAAAGAAAACAGTGGATTGATGACCTCTGTGGAAGAAAATATAGAGGAATTGGTGAAGTCTGTTGAAGAAACACATTTTGGGCTGTATTTAAAGAATTCACTGAATTCAGGATACTGAGAGAATGAGGAAAGGTATGTGCGAAAATAAAGCACATAAGACAGGCATAACTGAGCACAGCATTCTTATGAGTACATGGGTCATGGAGAGGATATTTTTGAAATAGGTTCAGGTTTTGCCTTTTGCCTACTGGAGTAAATGAAGGAACATTATCTAACATTTTAGGGCCTTTGTTCTCTGTAAGTGAGTTACTTTTTTAGTGAGATTATTCTGAGGATCAAGTGGGGTAGGATTACAAACTGAGGTATGGTATGTTATATACATTAACTAAAATAAAAAAGAAAAAAAACTATTACTTCACACCCCTCATTTGACTTCTTTTTTCATGTCCCATATTTATTTTTTGCTTTATTGTCTTGTTCATGTTTCTGTGCTCAAAATATACCTACATATCTAATATTCAGCTTAAGTTTAAGTCTGGAGTATGCAATAGAGAGAAATAGAGCCATAAAACTGGGAGATCAGTAAACAGAATGAGAATCTAGTATTCTTTTGTTAAATTTGACCAATGTCACCAATAACTATCTTCTAAACAGTGATAATAAGAGAGTCAGAGTCTATGAGTTTCCATGTTTTCTGGGCTATGAATGAATCAGGGTGAGTGATCACTAGCAAGAGATGAAAAAGCCCTCTGTGTTTCAAAATGTTTCTTTTTGAGAATTTCAATAAACTAAAATAGGAGCAAGCAAAGGGCACCCATAGAGAGAGATGAGGCAACAGATGTGCGCGTGCACACGCACCCTCACACTCACACACTGCATCTCAGCACAAGATTTTCTGAGGTTTAAAGTACAAATGCTGAGATATGTTCAAGGTTGCACTGAAGAAAATTCTATTACACAGAATGTGTCCTTAGAGACAAACACACTTACTGCACAATTTCTGGGTCAAGAACAAATGCTTTGAAAGAAGATGCTTTCTGCTTTCACACTTATATTTTCTGTCTGTTCTTGTTGTGTTGCATCTGTACAAAAAATTATATTTACAAAGTTCTGTATAAATAAAAATAATTTTCAAAAGAGAAAATTAATTAACTTTGTCTGACAGAGCATTAATTTTCTTTGGAGGACTCTCAATTCAGAAATAAGTTTGTTAATCAACACAGTTCAAAATGTAAACACATGCACATATTTATAGCATATTAAATAAAACTAAAAAATACCTAATAAAAATAACTTTATTGAGATTAAGCTTCCCCATTTTTAAGGCAGGCTGTGGTAGAATTGGGGAAATTCAGCTCTGAGATGCAGTGGAGATAGAAAAGTCAAAAAGCCCACTGGTGACAGAAGAGGCCAGACAGAACAAGGTTTGGGGAGAGTACCTGGCTACAGGGTGTCCTCCCTCAGAGTTACAGCCATCAGTGAGGGCTAAGGTTTCAAAGGCAAAGAGCAACTTGGGCTTAAACTAGTCATCATAGCAAGAGAACTCAGAGACATTATTTGATGTGACAGGACAGACATGCATCCAGATAGCAAGAAATAGTAAAGCCAAACACCGAATTATTGTATTTTCAGAACAGGAAATAATACTCAATTTCTACTGGGAAGCTGGAATGAATTAGGTAAAGTATAAGCATCTGGTTGGAAGGGGGATACTAGAGGACTTTTTACACAATATTTTTTGTATTGGGAAAATCGTTGTGATTTAGTGAGAGCCAAGGTTGATGGAGGTTTTTGCTGGGAAGCAAAGTTGCACCTCAGCATCACTTCTGTGATGCCAGTCAAGCAACCTAAGATTGAAGCCAGAGTTTCAGTTCTAGCAGATTATAGCTTGGATTAGAGAAAAAGCTTAGTGAACACAGTGGGGACTAGAAGACGCCTCGAGCACAACGCGCACACACACAACCAGGGCTTGCCCCAGGGACACTGGGTCCTCCAGGCTACGTTGATTCAGAAGGTGGGGGCCTATAATAAACGACAGGGTTGGTTCCCTTATTGGTCCAAACTGAGCCCATGGATGAAAGGATGAGCATAGCTGTGCAAAGACTATGTTGGGTAAACACTAAGTATCCTCATACCACATGTGATTTTGGGTCATCTGAAAAATTAAGGCAAAAAGCACAATAAAATTTAAAACTGTAAGCAGAAATCAGTTCATTTATTGTATTTTATTTCTGTTAACTTTACTGAAGTAATAAAAACATTCTTAATGCTAAATTGTTTTTAGGCTTTGATTCTTTTATCTAAAAAGATAATGAATAGACAGTTAAATTTGCCTCAAAGATTCACCCATTATATAGATGAGACATTATGTATTCACCTGAGCCTACTTGGTGCCCTTCAAAAGTCTCTCCACATCTACTGGTGAGGTTGCAAGCATATGACAAGGCTCCAGTGCTCCATTCTAACTCCTTACAAGATTTTTTCTAGGCTTAGCCTCCTACCCCATACCCAGAATCCAATCTGTCTTGTCCTAATGTCTCTATTTTTTTTCCTGCTGCTTTGTTTCCATGTTTTCTTCTCACATGTGACTACACTTAGATTATTTGTCTGGCTTATGTTTTATATGACCTTGTCTTTGGGTTTTTCTTGATAATACCCAAATTGAGGATTTCTGCCCAAGTTCCAGACCTACTGTCTTCAGACCCCCATCCCCATCAAGATCTTTGGCCTCCAGGCACCCATTTATCTAGGAAGCAGTTTAAACACCAAAACCATCATATGATGAAGATCCTAACTATAAAAGATACACCTTAAACTTTTTCAAACACTCTGAAGTCAATTGTTGAAGTTAAAATAGAAACTTTTCACTACACTAGTTATAGGGCTTTCTTAAGACAGGGACTTATTTTTTCACCAGCACCTAATAGAAAGCCCAGCATGTAGTAAACTCTGCCCATGTGTAGCTAAGTAGTTGACTCATCGACTGACCTACTGACATAATGAATAAATGGAACCAAATACCCTCTGTGGTGCCTTAAACAAAATATATGAAACATCTAGTTTAGGGTGAGATGGGGGTCATAGAAGTTTGGTGACAGTACGCCACTATACTTCTCTAGAGAAAGTCTGAAAATCCAACTCTATTGAACTTTGACTACATTTAAATTACTGAGTCTAATTAACATACATTATATTGGTTTCAGGTGTACAATATAGTGATTTGATATATTTATATATTATGAAATGATCACCACAGTAAGTCCAGTTACCATCGGTTACCATACAAGGTTGTTACAGTATCACTGAGTATATTCCCTATGTGTATGTTATACCCCCGGGACTTACTTATTTTATAGCTGGAATTCTGTTTCCCTTAGTCCCCTTCTTGCTTTCATCCATCACCACCCCCTCAAGCCCTGCCCATCCTAATTGTCTTCAATATACCTTTCTTCTGACCATCAACCTCCACAGGTATGTGAAGAATAATTGAAAACAGATATTAATCTATATTCTCTGGTATCACCTAAAATTTAACTTTGAATTTCTCATGGAGCATTCCATTTTAAAACTCAGCACCCTGAAAACTAGTTTCTAGGAGTTGAGAGTGCTAAGTTTTCCTATCTGTTTTCCTTCCTGGAATGCTAGCCATGGCATAAGTAACCTTAATTTATCACTGACATCATCATTTATTACAAGCCTTCCTCCTAACAATCCACTGCCTTTCAGTGTCCTTTCTTTTACTTATTTATTTTGACGGCCTGCCCAGCTCTCAGTTTGCCTTGCATTCCCTATTTGCCTTCCAGCCAAGTGGCTAGTGCTGACTGAGAGGCCATCACCATCCATCACCATCAGTGGGCTGCTCATTATTCATCGCATTTCAAATGGATGGTGCATTTCAGTTCTCACATCTCCAATGCCTTTGGCCTCTCTTCCAATAATTCCTCACTTTAATATTTAAGAGGCACCCAAAAGTTTCAATATTTGAATGTCTGGCTTCACAAGTAAGCAGGGTGCAGCCAGACAACAAATTCTCTCTAACTTTGTGTCTCTTCTTTTGGTAAATGAGTGCAGAGATGGGCTGGAAGTTGTTTGTACTTTAGTGGTAAATCATCAACTCTGTACTGCTATTAATGTCTTTAGTGTGGAAAATAGTGTTGTGTTTTGTTTATAAAGATGCACTTTAAAATCTTGAGTGAAAAAAATTTCAGAGTCCAATTAATTACTTTGTTGGTTTGTATACAACACTTCAAATAGCTGAAGTGCAAGTTATTCTCACAGTGTGGTCGTATTTTGCATCTAGAATAGAGTTCAGATTATAAAGTAAGCATTCATTATTTTAAACATATGGCACTTTCCTCTATTTTTATTTACGCTCCAAAGATCACTGCTGCAATCCTAGTTGATATACACAAATTCGAAGACAAGACAGTAGTGGCTTTTATATTTGTTTACCTAGAATGCTTACAAAGAAAAGTGTATTACGCTGGAGATGTGCCCTGAACACTTGGAGGCGTAATTTTAATTGACAAAGATGACCATGTAATCTGTGATTCCTAACTGTTTATATGCCTAAATATTAGAGTCCAAAAAGTGATTTTCAAATACATTTTAGATGCCACTTTTTAGACTTTTAAAAATATAACAGGGTAACTGCATAATTAATTGTACAAACACTTTAGACAGTGGTATTACAATCAAACACAAATGGAGACCAGACTTGAAAATTCCCTGAACAGACAAAACTAGTTTAGTCATACAAGCAAAGCTTATTTTACCTTATTTTGCAAGACAAGTGAGGCTAACTTGACCAGAAACTTCTCACTCATGACTCTGAAAATCTTAAGTAAAACTTAAATTGTTCCCCACACTTGAAATAATATAATCACTAAATAATTCCCTTTCATTTAAGGAAATTCTGACATTGCAGCCCACCACTGTGAAGAAGGAACACTCACTGCCTCCACACTGTATAAGCTGCCTTATGATAACGCACCTCCGAGCCTCATGCCATGTTTTGGTTTGAGTGCCTGGTTTACAAAACGGTCTTGTTGGTGTATGCACAACTTTCCTAATTACTATTTCAAGGATTCATTGGTTTTACTGATGTTTTTTCCCTGAACTGTTGACAGTAGGAAGAGCACCACAAATAGTAAAAATTACATGTATTTTCTAAACATTTATTTACTTGGTTAATTGATTATATTGGTAATCTATGAAATAGTGCTATTCAAAATCTAAAGCTTCAAAAGTAAAATTTTTTCTAAAGGTAAGTTCATGTACATTAAAGAAACATGTTTAAAATCTTTATATGAATTATCAGAACATTAAAATAATCTAGGCCAAAAATATTGTAATTACATATTCACATACTTTAATTTCTTAGTCACAGTTGTCTCTAATTCTCTGTCAGTTTTAGAAATAGGAGGGTTTTTGGTAAATAAGTTTTTATGTTCTTTTTTGCAAAATATGTCTACAATCTTCTCAAAGTTGCAATTTAATGGGTAACCCAAAGAGTACATCTTCAATTAACACTTCTCCATAGATCATAACATTTTTAATTGAAAAAAATATTGCTTATCTAGGAGGTACTGTTAGAGCAGGCAGATAGCTAGATATGAGCAGGGAAAGGGGGACACAGACCAAACGGCAGGAATTGGGCAGAAAGGAGGGGCACAAGCCAAATGCAGGAAACCACACGTCATGTAAGCAGCAGGGCTCCCTGGGCAGAGAAAGAAAAGCAGGAACATTGAGGCAGATAAAGGATCATGCTTTTTGGGATGGCAAGTGGCCTGGAGAAGAACAAAGAAAGGTGAGAAAAGGCAAGAATTTCCAGTGTCTGAATGTAACCTTTTGCTCATTTTGCCCTCATTTCAATAAAATTAGCCTTGCAGATCAGAAGTACCCATCATACACCGACGCCATGACACTTCCAATCCAGACTGAATACGGACAAAAATCCCTCCTCCCTTTGGGAAGGTGGAGTTGGGATGATAATCAGGGAATACGACCCCAAACCCTTCCCTCCCCAATGAATATGCCGCCCATTCATTTTTACACCCTATGTAGCTAACTTGCCAAAGAAACTCAGGGCGACTGCTCACCTGAGCCTGCCTGCCCTCCCCTGAGAGTGTACTATCCATCCTTTAATAAATCCTCACTTTACCTTTTTTTAACCTCTAAGTCTTGTCTCTGAATTCTTTCTGGGATGGGACAAGATCCTGAAACACCAGTTGCATCTATCGGCAACAGTACCACATTGGATAAGCTAAAAGCAAATGAAGCTAAATGGAGGATTTGTCTAAAGTCTAATTTATTTCAAATAAATATATTTAAATATTTCATCTCAAACATTTATACATTTAATGTATTCTATCCCCAAAGTAAATTCATCTCTTTGATAAATAATTTTACTAATGGAAGTCTCAAAAAATGTATCCTTACTTATGATACATTTAATGTTACATCAACTTTACATGCTGCCAAATCATAGGGCTTCTTAATTTATTAATTTTGGTTTAGTAAAGGTTAGTTAATTGTGCCTCTGCAAAAACGTGTATTTTTATATCACGGGGTAAAGAAAGACATTTAGTTTAGATTATAAGATGTCCTCCTAATTAATTTCACATATTTTCATTCCAAATAAGATAGTAACTGTTAATTCAATAGCTCCATTAGCAAGAATAAAACTAACAACAACAACAAAAAAACCCCAAAGTTTTAAATGATGCCATTTTACATCAGTTGATCAGAGCCTTAAAACAGAAATTTTAGTTATTATAATGATGATTTGGTTTTACCCCTCAACTAATTTATGAACTCAAAGTAAAGCATTGGAAGTTTGTTCCACCTCTGTCTTGTCCTTTTATCCCACCAAAGGAGTGGAGGGAGAGGTAGGAAACACTGGTGAGGGTCACAGCCCAGGAACATGAGCCCACTAAAAGACTGAGACTTAAACACAAGAATGTGAGACACTGTGTCCTCTCTTGATGTTACCACCACACCAGTAAGACTAATACAACAGGAGACTACAGGTGAAAGAGCAGCAAGACACAAATGTTACCTGATATTTAACAAAGTCTACATCTATTTTAAAAATTGAATCGATGATAAATAACTTGGAAAAAATTTAAAAATTGAGCCAAAATAATTTTGGTGAATTCTACTAAACTTTCAAGAAGAAATGATATTAATTCTGTATAGTTTAAGAAGAGACTTAGAAATAGAAGCAGAACATTCCTTAACTTTTTTTTTTCATGAAGCATTACCCTGTCAAAATCAGATAAATATATTACAGGAAAGAAAAACTACGGATCAGTATTTCTCATGAACATAGAAGCAACAATCCTCAACAAAATATTAGCAAAGCAAACCAACAATGTGTAAAAGGAATGATACACTATGACCAAGCACCCAGTGGGATTTGTTTCAGGTAAACAAGTCTAGTTCAACAACCAAAAACCAATCCAATTAATGAAATACAGTCTTGCCAACAGGGTAAAGAATAAAAACAAACAAAGAGATATAATCATCATATCAATTGATAGAGGAAAAAGCATTTAACAAAACCCAGCACCCATTTATGACAAAAATTTATCAAACTAGAAATTAAAGGGTACTTTCTCAACTTGCTAAGGAACATGACCAAAAAAACTACAGCTAATATCACACTTAATAATGAGAGGCTCACTTTTTCTCGAGGATTCGGAACAAGTCAAGGACGTCCTCTCTCACCACTTCTGTTCAGCATCACATCAGAAGTCCTTTCTTACTGCAACAAAATAAGTAAAGAAAATAAATGCTATATAAATTGAAGAGAAAAAATAACACCATCTTTATTTGTAGATGACATGATTATATATGTAAAAAATACTCACAAAATCTACAAAAGAACTCATTGAACTAATGAGGGAGTATAACGTGGTTGTAGGATACAAAGTTAATATAGAAAAGTCAATCACTTTCTATATACCAGCAATAAACAATTAGAGTTGGAAATTTTAAATAACATACACAAAAGCAACAGTAAAATGAAATATTTGAGTAAATCTAACAAAATATCTATAGCATCTTTATGCAGAAAACTATAAAACACTGATTAAAAAAAAATCAAAGGTCTAGACAAAAGGGGAGATGTTCTGTGTTTATGGCTTGAAAAACTTGATATTATTAAGATATCCAAATTGGAAGAACTACATCTAGAGATTCAATCCAAACCACAGTAAGCTATTTCATACATACAAACTCATCTGGAAATTTATATGAAAGGCAAAAATCAAGAATAGCCAACAAAATACTGAATAAAAAGCACAAAGTTCTTCACTCTATCAGATTTCAAGACTTACTATTAATTAAGTTAAAGTAATCAAGATAGTGTGGTGGTATTAGCAAAAGAATAGACATGTATCAATGGAATGGATTAAAAGCCTACAGATCGACTAAGAAAAATATAATCAACTGATTTTTGACAAAAGTGCAAAGGCAATTCAATGGAATAGAGATAGTCTTTTCATTAAATAGTGATGGAATAATTATATGTCTATGAACAAAAAACCTGATCCAAACAAAACACAGACTTTACACCTTACAGTAAAAATTAAAAATGGATGATACACATATATGTAAAATGCAAAACTATAAAACTTTGAGAATAAAATATAGGAGAAAATCTAAGTTATCTTGAGTTTGGTGATGAGTTTTTAGATATGACACCAAAAACATGATCACTAAAAGAAAAAAAAAATCAATGGGTTGGACTTTATTAAAGTTAAACATTCTTCTCTGTGTAAGATACTGTTAGCATATGAAAAGAAAAGCCACAGATTGGAAGAAAATATTTGCAAAACATATACCTAATAAAAGAGTTATATCCAGAATATGCAAAGAACACTTCAAATTCAACAATAAAAAATCTAATTAAAAATGAACAAAAGATCTGAATAGATAATCTCAATAAAAATATTCACAGATGGGAAATAAGCATATAAAAACCTACTCAACATCATTCCTTATTAGGAAAATGCAAATTAAAACAACGAGATATCACTACACACCTATTAGAAAGACTAAAATTTAAAAACCTTGATAATTCCACTTGCTAGAGAGAATGCAGGGCAGTAGAAATTCTCATTCATTGCTGATAGCACTACAAAATTGTATATACTTTGGAAGAGTTTGACGATTTCTTATACAGTGAAAAGAAGCATTACCTTTATCATATGATTCAGCAATCATGCTGCTACATATTCAGCCAGTTGATTTTATTTATTTATTTTTTAAGTGGGGGAGGTAATTCGGTTTGTTTAATTATTTATTAATTTTTTTAATAGAGGTACTGGGGATTGAACCCAGGATCTCATGCATGCTAAGCAGGCACTCTACCACTGAGGTATCCCCTCCCCTCATCCAGTTGATTTTAAAACTTAAGCTCATACCAAAAAAAAAAAAAAAGTGAGTATTTATAACAACTTCATTCATAGTCTCTAAAAATTGGAAGCAACCAAGGTATTCTTTAATACATGAATGAGAAAATAAACTATTGTTCCTCTATACAATAGAAGATCATTCAGTGATAAAAAGGAATTGAGCTATCAAGCCATACAAAGATGTGGATACATCTTAAATGCATATTGCTGTGAAGAACCCAGTTTGGAAAGGCTACATAGTGACAAAGGTAATTGAAACAATAAATAGGAGATGAGTGTTTGCCAGGTGGTGGGAAGTGGGTTGAACTGGTGAAGCACAGGGGATGTTTTAGGTCAATGAAGCTATCCTATATGATATGAGGGTGGACACATGACACTATGCATGGGTCAAAACCCATAGTACTTTACACAGAAAGAATGAGCCTCAATATACACAAATTTTAAAAGTCAGAGTATCCTAAGAGATCAGGGTATGCTAGGATTGAATACAGACTGTGACAAAAGAATATGACTATCAGCAATGTGTGAAACAGCCTTACTGAAGTGGGGAGCAAAAGTGCCTACCCATGTAACTCTGGAAATGAGTCTATAAGACTAAAGGCAAACACAACTTCATATACGAAATACACTCTGGTTGATAAAGTTTTTCCCATGTGAGTGTGAACTAATAATTTGAAAGCCACTTTATCTGTATCCTGGAATTGAAAACTCAGTCATGGTGAACGGTGGTGGGAGCCAGATTTTGTACTGCTGAAGTGGGAAGTTACAGACAATCAGAATGTTCTAAGTGGTTTATGGATTAGAGTTGAAGATATCATTTGAACTTATGTTTAGATTAACACAGTTACAAATGGATATGTAAACATATATACACACGTACATATATGCTATATAAAATATATAAATATTTATAGATATGTATATGTACACACATAGTAAGTTAGTATACACACATATATTTCCTTGCTCTGTCCTCTAAGAAGGTGTATAAGCAATAAACACACCTAGCAACTAGATCTTGGTTTCTAATACCATTTTTCAACATGAGGAATCAGACCTTTTTTGGGAAACACCTGATTCCACTACTGAGCTAGGAAATACATAGAATAAATCTGTACTATCTTATAGTGCCAGAAAGTTAAGGAAACATTCAAGAATAAGCACAATAATGGAAGTCTGCCATAAGAAAAACTGAGCTCTTAATTGCCAAAGACAGAAGAATTTGAGCAACTAAGTAAACAGAGTAGTGTTGAATTATAACCCAACATATAAATTGAATTTGCATTAGCCCATACTGATATAAATAAATGATTCATTAAATACACAAATAGGGGAGAACAGACAAATCTCTTATAGAGAAGAACTCCCCAAATTGATATATTCTGTTCTCAGAGTGGTAGAATATAACTTTCCACTCTTAAGTGTGAGCTATGCATAATGATTCCCTTCCAAAGAGAACAATATGGAAAGAAGAAAAGCTTGTTAGAGGAAAAACTTGACATAAACTATCTCATGTTCATGAGTAGCTTTAGAGAAGTGATGTCGATAGCATGTCTTTTTGATATGTTATGAACATTACACTTTATAATCTTCCTCTCATAAATCCATATTCCCAATTTAACCACAAAGGAAAAAATTTATATAAGTTCTAAATAAGGAACATTCTACAGAATATTAGCATTCCTGTAAAACTCTCAAGATCATCAAGAGAAAAAGAGTCTGAGAAATTGTCCCAGCTAAGAGAAGTCTAAGGAGACATCATGATGAAATGTATTATGGGATCCCTGATGGGATATTAGAATAGAAAAAGGATATTATTAAAAAATTAAGAAAATCTGGAAGTATGGATATTAGTCAAAAATAATGTTCCAATATTGGTTCATTATTTGTGACAAATGTCTCACTGTAATATAAGATGTTGATAATAGGGGAAACTGGGTTTCTCTATCTGCAGACCTTCTAAAGTAACTTTACAACTTTTCTGTAAACCTGTATCTACCCTAAAACAATTAAATTAAAAAGTAAAATAAAACAAAGCCAAAAAAAACAGTATACTGTCATCAAACAAGAAAATGAATCGAGTTGTGGTTTTCACCATGTAAAATTCGGTAAAAGCACTGTAACAAAAGCATTCAGACCATACATTCTGAGGCAAGACTGCTTAGCCTCTATCTAACTCGCACATTTTATTCACCTAACATAATAGTCTGTTTCCACTGACCCTGACAAGTAGTAGCCCCCAGGGCTTGTGCATTGTGCAGGTCTTAGCAGAGAGCACAGCCAGCTTGTACTTCAGGTGGCTGGCAGAGGCTATGGTTCCTACTGCTTGCTAGCCAAGACTGGTCACATGACGCAGAAAGCACTTCTTTTAAAGGTGAGCTCTTGTGCTACTGATCTTGAAAGAGAGGTTTCTATGGGCTCTTGGGAAAAGAGAGAAAGATCATTGTTGGTCTACTTTCATATTTATTCATGTGATAAAAGGAAAAATTCTCCAGAGCACAGGCATCATACACACTACAGATGAGACCATGGCCGACGCTTTAACAGAGATCTACCACATCCATTCTGACTCATCTCTTACTAATAACATTTCATTTCATTAAAACAAATCCAGGTAAAATGCTAAACAAGATGAAACACCAGGATAGAGGCATAAATGAGGACTTACAAAAAAACAGGATATGTGGTCATTTAATTTCATAATTTTCCCCTGAATTCTCAGTTGGTAGGGTTTCTGTTACCATAGCTTTATTCATATATTGTAGGTTTAAAATTCAAGTGTTTTTTGGTTCCTTTTATTCATATTCAAAATTGTAATGGAGACAGAGCAAGACTTTGGCAGGTAGTCACATACACTGTCATAATTTTACAAAAAAAAGACACACAAACCAAGGCAGGGTAAGTGACCTGGGGAAGTTCACAAGGATCACTTACATCAGAGCCATCATCACAAGCTAAGTTTTCAGATCCCAGCTTGCTTTTTCATTTTATTACCCTGAAAGTTCATGGTAAAATTCTGTTTCTCTTTATCTTAATACTGAAGTCCTTTTGGTGCTCTGTTTCAGAGCAGCCTGGATGACATTTATGGAAATACAGATGTTTATGGAGTGACTGTGAATATTTTTTTTGAAATATTTAAGCTGTGATTTTACAAAACTAACAAACTGACAAGAAATCAAAGGTACTCTTCAATCTGGTCAAACTCCTTCTTACTTAAGAGACGATTCTACTGAAATACTGATTTAATCCACATCTCTTTAGGGAACATCTACTATTTCTAAACCATCATGCTAGGTACAAGAATAAGGGGACAGGAATGGGACAGAGTATAAAATGCCCAATCAGCCCATCTGGCATAGAATATTCACAAGTGAATATAATTCAAGGCAACATATACCATAGTACAGTATAAGTTTAGGGGGAAACCTATTGGAATAATATTAATTCTGACGGAGAGATTGGGTAAAGAATCATGAAGAATGTGATAGTTGTATATTCAAGTTAAGCTATAAATAGGAAAAATGAAAGATTTTAGAATGTAATAGTGACTGCAGAATGGCAGGTGCCCTTATTGTTTATTGTTTAGATTTTTTAGAGACAATTAGTGAGGGTTTTATAGAAAGGTATGTTAGAGCCTTTTGGAAGAACAAATCACACAGTCCTTCCAAAGTCCTGTAAGAGGGGAGACATACTTACCGAACACTATTTAAATACTCTAACACATACTACCTGGTTGCAGAAATACCATCTTAGAAGTGAGAAATATGTATCAACTTTGATCCATGATGCTCTATATCAAAGCATCATAGGTCAATACTATAAAAGCCTAAAAGGAAACAAATGCAGCATGATCATCAAAGGTTGAAAGTAAGTGAGCAATGGTGAGCACTGGAACGGTTCCACCTGGTAGAATAGCGCGTTAAAGGCAGCAGCGGTATGGGATGTGAAAGGCATGAATATCGACGGTAGGACTGCTCTGGCTACTTAGTTTTGTCACTAGGGTCTTTGCTGAGATTGTGGGGTCCAGCCTTCCAGAGGCCAACAAATCGTATCTTACAGAATAGGCTTTTGATTAAACCAACTTACTTGGTATACTCTAAGAGTAATACGTGTCACAGAAACTAAACTTATTTTTAATATCTGTAACATACATGAGAACTTTAGTTCAATAATAAGAACTTGTTATATTACAAATCTGCAATAAAGCCTTAGGGCTTAGGTGACAGGGAAGAGGATTATAAAATCATTTGCACATAACCCTGCAAAGATCTGGTCAATGTATATTGTCTTATTTTTATGAAGGTAATACCAATGTACACACAGATTTCTAAGCCTTGCTAATTTTCTAGACATTGCAAAAAATATTGATTTTATTCACCCAGCTATGCTATTCACTATACTGTGTTAAGGAGAAAAATTGTACAGAAGATAATTTCATTTCTTTAAAATGCAAATAACAAATAATGTAAAATTTTATTATTCAGTGATGGTAGTAAATTCTCAGAGTAAATCAGCCAAAGAAAATTGGAACTTAAAAGTAATTATAAGGCATGTAAACGTAATATAATTGTTTATAGTGTAGAAAAATATATTAAACACTTGAATTATTTCTATAAATTAAATATAAACTTTCATAAATATTTACCTTAAAGTTTATTAATCTCCCTACATACATTATATGTAAACAAGAAATAACAAGTTCTATGCCATTCAATGTAATATTATACAGTATATAATTTATAAATATACTATAAATGGAGTATTCCACATGTACCAATTCTGGGAGTGTTTGTGACAGGATATAAATACTGTTTTATTATACTTAGAAAATATAACTAGCAGCAGAGGAAATTTTTAGTTGCAACTAAATCTTGACTAGGATTGTCTCAGTAAAACTTGTATTTTCAGACAACTTTCAGACAAGCCACAAGAATTAATTGTAATATTGACATGTGTGAAGTTTTTGAAATTTTGGATTTTTGCATATAGAAAGCAACTCAAGCTGCAGTGAATAAATAAGAAACTTGTATTCTAGCATCAGGGCAGAAATTGCTCCTTAACATCTGTGTGGTTCATTGATCGTGGACCAGATGAAAATTTAAGAAAATATATACATGTATCTTAATGCTACTATGGCTTTACAAAATAAAGACAAACAAATCCAGGAAAACGAACAAAAATAATAGTATAAAGTATGTGCACATGCAGTACGCCCAGGAAAAAAATAACCCCACAATGGAGGCTTCCATGATGACAAAGCAATCACTCTCAGTTAAAAAGCCCGTCTCACCTCACCAACATTCCCAACATACAAACAGGCACACGCACACCACTCGGCAAACTCTCAGCTTCCTACACACCTCAGTGCTTCAGAACTCGTGAGCAGAGCTCTTCAGACTGATTGCTGCACCACCAGGAAAATGACCAGTCTGCTCCGGAAGTTCCCAAGTAGCAGAGCCTTCAGCGCTTTGGAATTGCAAGAGGGAGTCAATCAGAAGGCAAAAACCCGGGAACAGATGTTCTGCCTTCAACTTTCTCCTGACTTAATCCTGAAATTGTTGACATTGCAATGTTTGGCAACAAAGGTGGCCTTCTATATAGTCAAGAAAAAAAGAGAAATGTTCTAGCTTTTTAGCTGAATTATTAATTAGCTAAGTTTCTGCAGTTTTTTTTTCTTTCTGCAAATAAAAACTGTTGCTTTCGAGTGACTGAATCTATAAAATGAAATTTTTTGTTTTGCTTTTTTCCTTCCCTAAAAAAACATTTTTTAAAGGGAGTAATGAATTTAAATTCAGACGTTTGTTCTGGGGGAGTCAATCTCCTTCTAAATAATTTTACTTCTCTTATTTTGTTTTCTACTATAATTAGGAAATGATATGTATACATTTGCCAGGACAATGTAAAATAAGTATAGTCACAGATACACGGGGCCAGAAGCTTCTCTCACCAGAAATGTAGATGATTTTTTTCAGTTTCCATAAATAGATTCCCTTTTCTGCTAATTTCCTGTTGTCACTGGACTTACTATCCCTCACTCTCTTCTCATCTATTTAGTCTAATTTACTTGTAAATTTTCAAGATTCTTAAATTTATTATTTCTAGAAATGTAGTTCTCAGCAAGCAGAAAGTCACTTGTATCTTTCTATGGACAGTTAGAATAAGTTATTTCCAATAGATGTATAATTTCTAAGCCATAAGCATTTGCCATGATCAATTAAACTTTCCTGGATTCTGTTTTGTTTTGCTAAAAGAAATATAAAATAAAAAGTACACATATATGTGTATGTATAATCTGCTATGTATATTTTCTACCTATTTAAACTATAATGTTATATTTATCATATATTATTTTTGTTAAATATAAGATTTATATAGCAATGTGGAAAAATATGTAAATTAATTTTTAACAATAGAAATGTGAAAAGTGGTATATTTATAATGTAAGAATCTATATTTTTGTTAATAAATAAAAAAGATCATAAACAGGGAAACAAATTTAGGTGCTATTAGAATTTGGCCACTTTATCTCTATTTTAAAATTTTGTCATCAATATATTACAAAAATAAAATATTTAGGCAATCACTTCTTGATAAGCTGTTCTTAAAAGAACTTTCTTCAATTTTTAAAAATTTAAAGTGGTAAACTAAAGTTTAATTTATAGTAATAGACATAATGCTAATTTGTTAAATTTTTAAAGCAGATAAGTATTAGTAAAAAGTCTCAATTCTAATTTCAACTCTATATCAAAATTGACAATTTCTGTCACAAACATGCTAAACATGCTAAAAATAATTTCTAAGCCCTTTTCCAGTTCTGAGATGATAATTTTATTACATTTTACTTATGCTTTATTATAAAAATATAAATATATAGATCTCAATATAATAAAAGGCGAAAAAATGCAAATGACACTAAAACTTCCTTGGCTACTGAAATCTCCTCCTGAGATTTACTGTCTCTAGCTTTTTAGCTGAATTGTTACTTAGCTAAATTTCTGCAGTTTTTTTCTTTCTCCAAGAATTGTTCCTTTCAAGTGGCTGATGTTTTGAAGTGACTGAATACGTAAAATTAAGTTTTAGATTCATTCCTCCAAACATTTTGTATTTTATATATATAAACACATCAATATGGAGATTTATAGTTTATGTCTTAATATTCAAATTTTGTTTTACTTTGTAGGAAAGATAAAAGTATGCATTTGGAAAATTAAAAAGGATTTAAATATCAAAACAGAACAGTGATAATCATTTTATGTTGAACGTCAATAGAAGTTGGGGAAACAGCATTAATGCCTTTACAATATATATTTTAAATTCACTTTAACCTCGGGTCAGTCCTGGGCTCTGGCAGTTTCTCTGGGAATTGGCCTCTTGGAGGAAGTTACCTTGCTGTTAGCATTGATATTGTCACAGTTGATGTCATCCAATCCAGTACAATATTCTTCATTTTGTGAGTGACTCAGTCTTATGTGATGGATATAATTTTAAACCTCCTTAAATACATATATCTTATATGCTTTCAAGCATAAATGCAGAAATGAACCTGTAACCTGGGGCTAGACTCTAGAATATTATTAAGCCAAAGGCTGATACTTGAAATAATTTTTTTTTTTTAATTCCAGAGCCTCCCCTTGAACACTACTTTTAGTTGTATCTTTCAAGGATAAACTAAGGTCAGGTTCTAACCTGAATCTCAGCAATGTTTGTATGAGCAAAGATTTCCAGTGAATCCAGAGAACAGAAAGTCTTTTATTCCCCAATCTGGGCAGTACTTCTATCTAAGACACACTAACAAGTACAGTATAAAATTATAAAAAAAACTCTAATTCAGTACTTTATCTGGCTGACCAGAGACAGAGTCAAGGGTCAATATGATATCAAGCTCAAGATCAAGCTAAAGATATGAAGAGTAGTAGTTAAAATTTATCTAGAATCAGTGAACTTTGTCAATTTTTCTGACTTTTTAAAAAAACAGGCTGCTATACCTGTTTTTTTGGTGAGACATGCAATTTAATATTTGGAGGCTATAGTAAAATCACTTTCTATCTCTACATGTTGTTATGTTTTCAGTGGGTTTAAAATGTAATATTCTAGTAAGAGAAGATATTTTGATTCTACCTCGAAGCTTGTATGAGGGCTAGGCCACGTAAACTAATCAGTACAAGTTTTATTCTGCTTACACAGGAAAGAAAACCAGGGTTAAGAGATAAAGAAAAAGGCATCTATTATTGGAAAACAATTCAGTGGATTTATTTTCCTCATGAAAAGAAGCAGTACACATACGTGTTCACTCCTGATATCTCCAGGGTTCAAGAAGTCAGATTCTTGATTACAGAGGGTTGTTGAACAGATAGAGACAAGGAGCACTAAGCAAATAGGTGAGTAAGAGACAACAAAGTAAAAAGGAAGAAAAAAGGAGAAAGAAGAAAGGGGAAAGGTGGGGATATGGGCAGAGTGGGTAACAGAGGGAAGAGAGAGGAAGGGAGTAAGAAGGGGGAAAAACAGAAAAAGGAAGATACCTCAGAAAACAAAAGTCTTTTTCTTAAAGATTAAGAATTGCAGGACACTACATGTTGAACCTATTCAAAAACAGAAATCATGAATCAACATCATTTAAATCAAAGAAAATTGATTCACATTTTATTTGTTTTGTTCATCCTTTCATTAATTTGCTCATCTATTTCAAACTATTTATTTAGAATCCCCTGTGTTTTAAATTATTTGATAGGCCCTGAGGATATTTTGGACAAGATAAAAATGCTTCCTCCTTTTCTGGAATTGTACCATCTGTCAGGGTTAGTAATCTAGGATTTGATTAAACGCAAAATGATGATAGCATTTAAAGCATAATGTTTTTCTGTATTACTATATACTTTTGATAAGGTCACCTAAGTAAATTCCTGTATCATAAAACCTGAAATTCCAACTTAGATCTTTCAATTTCTGTAGATATGCACTGTATTCTTTCAGAGTACTTCTTAAAATATGTATCTCTTAGGAAAATGTAAGTTAAGGGTCATATTTCACTATGATATTCCTAAAAGGGACTGACTCCAACAAAATTAATGAGGAATCTGTCACTTAGTGATAAATCTGGAAATAGCCTAGGGCTGGTAAAGTTTTCAAAATTCCAGTAACACCCCAACATCCTTCTGTCTTTCTGCTCTGCCATTCTCAGGAAAAACCATGCAATCACAGGAAGATAGCTGCAAACATGGCAGCTGTATTTCTTGCATGCAGAAGCAGAAATATGAGTGGCCAATAGTCAGTGCTGGTCGTGTGTGTGTGTGTGTGTGTGTATGTGTGTGTTTAAGTCCTTCCTCAGAAGCCCCAAGCCCTTTACTATAAAGGAAGATAACAGATGTATTTTATGTTTTGAGCTGAGCAGATTTCCTTTTTTCCCCAATAATATGCGATTTCTCTTAGCAAAGAATGGATAAGTAATAGGTAAGAAATGAGCAGTCTCTGCATCACATAGAGGAATATCTTGATAGCCGAAAGAAAAAAGTCAACTACTTCCAAACCAGTATTATTTAAGGCTTTAAGCTCTACTTGGCTGATTTTTGTTACCAACTCAAGCAGCAAAATGAGAATGAGGTAAAAGGATAGAAAAATATATATATCAAATGTGATTACTGACAGGGTTGGAAATGATGAAGATTCATTATAGCTAATGCTTTGAGCATCTTTACTGAGCAACAGATTACTCATAAATAATCCAACACTTAGTGCAATATAGGTTACCATCATTTTAGTTAAAAGATGTTAAAGGCTTATTAGATAACAGTCTATTTCTTGGCTTTTACAGGCTAGAGTCTCTTAAGACAACACATACTACTTGATCTCAGCCAAAAGGCCAAGAAGAAAGCGTCATGATACATTTTAAAACATACAGATTTATGGCACATACTCAATTACCAGGAGATAGAACATCAAAAACCCTAAATACATACTACTGTAATTTATTTTAATATCTATAGAAGAACAAAGACCCTATGCTTATACTTCATTTTTGAACTTTATTTTTTACATTCTTCAGTGACCTCATTGTTTACTACACCATGCAATAAATAAGATCTCATTTCTCTCACATATTATCATTGCAATGAATAAACTTAGATGTTTCTAGTAAAATCTGATTTATAAGTCATCATTAATCTAACTTTTAAAGATCATCATTAATCTAACTTTTAAAGATCTACAATATTCAAAAGGTCTTCTGAAGGGAACATAGCAATAGGGTGTTTTTTTCTTTCTAGAAACAAAGGTTCATGAATCTTAAAAATATCAGTAGCAAAACCCTGAGGAAGAAATCTGAATTTTCTGAGTACAACAAAGGCTGATTTTAGTCATTATGATTTATACACTACAATTTGTATTTGCTATACTTTACAGTTTTAGCTGTGATTTTCCATGTGACTTCTTTCTCATTTATAAATGTACGTGGACATGCCTTTATTTTGCTGGAGATAATTGTGCTATATAAAAATGCTACCCTTAAGGAGCTGTGAGAACAAATACAACATTAGAGCTGGAGCTGAATGTCTCATGAAGAACATATCATCTTCTCCAGCTTCTCCACGTAGTGGGCATTTGCTCTGATTTGATTCATTAAAAGTACAACTGGTTCCTTAGTATAAGTTTTTCCTTTCACTTTTATAATTCCCATCCAAAGGAGAAAACAGTATTATTCCTACTCATCATACAAGTCTGGTATGCATGTTTAGCAACATTTGGCTTCTGTCAATACTCAATAAAAACAATTATAATCATAGAGAGATTAAGGAGCAATTTAATGTGATAGGTACTGTTCTAAGCAATTTACAACTATTCTCTCATCTAAATCCTTCATAAGCATATTTGTTGCTAATTATTATCACATCACAGATAGGAAACTTGGGCATTAAGACATTAAATGATTTTCTGTAGTAACATAAGAGATGTCGTAAAGCACTGAAACCTATAAATGTGACTACAGGACCTGTGTTCTTAGCTAATGTGCAATATGCTCTCCTTAAAAAGCAAATCCAGTCCAATTTAGTAAATATTGAGCATAAAATTTCATGTGCAAAATATTGCTGTAAAGCATGCTGAAGTTTCAATACTGAGTTAGACAAAGCAGTCCACAATGAAACTAATAATACAAGGTATAAGAAGGTAAAACTAATAATGGAAGGTTAAAAGGTAAGATTTAAAAGGAGCTATGAGGTAAGCAATCAAGTATTTGCAGCCATATGTAGGAGGAAGGTCATTAAGGATGAAGAGGTATGCTAAATTTACCAGAAGCAAATTGTGAGTAATGGAATTCGTTTTTGACAGACTTTTAAAGACATGAGTTCAAATCCTACCTCTGCCACCCATTTCTAATTTTAGGATTATTATTTATCCTCCCTGAATTTCAGTTTCTTGTGAGATTTAGAAAGTGAACATATAATATTTTAGAGAATATAATAAGGATTACATGTTTAATACATAAATATTTTATGCTGGGAAAGGTTATTAAAATATACTAAAATTATTAACTTTCAGGGTTTTTTAATGTGTTATTTCATTCCCCACAGTAATGTATGAATTAAGAATTATCCCTATTTTACATGTGATAAAGTTGAATCTGAAAGTAGTGAGTAATAAGCACAGACAGGACTCAAATAAATGGCTTCTTGATGCCAAATTTCAAAATATATCTATTATCCAGAAAAGTCACAACAGGCATTTGCTGTATCACCCTCTATTTTCACATTGGAAAACCATTCTATTTTCTCTAGTTTCAAGGAGATAATTTTTCTACATAACCATATAAACTATGACTTTTTTCTATCTAAATTTATCTCAATGAAATAGCCACTCATATGACATATAAACCAATGTATTTCCCTCTCCTTTTTAAAAAATGGTCTATTCACTAAAATACAATGCCTTATTTGAGAATACAAAAGTTTGGTTCTGCTATCATTTTTATGAATATTTTCTTTATAAATTACAGTGTAAAAAAAGAGCTTTTATGAACCAAAGATCCAAATCTTTCCTCCTGAACAAAATTATAACATTCTACCAATTACAAAATTTTGGAGTGTGGAATGATCACATTAGACAGCCGCAGCTCATAAATCAGCCAAGTTTTCTACTACTGCTATATAAAGCAGCTTGATTGAACTACCATAAACACTGATTCATCCCTTTCCTCACAGGGGAATTCAGGTCTTATATTTCCCAGTTGATGAGACTGGAAAGGCATTACAAGGAAGCTTAAACAAGCTTTTTTTTTTGAAAAATTTGAAAATTTGTCAGGATCACTGGCTAATTAAGCCACATTGAAACATCAGATGTATTAGCACTTCAAGAGACAGTATTTAAGTGCGGGATCATGATAGTGGGTGATCTCCCTTAATGTGGATTTGCCAATCTGATTATTTCCACAGTCACGCCAGTTTAACTGCCTCAAATAACAAATACAGTTTTCTATTTGATTTACATGTTCATGATCACCATGACGAACAACCTTCCGGTTCCTAAAACTAAGTAAAACAGAAGACAACATATTTTTCCAATTTGGTAAGAAAAGTAAGAACACGAAATATATTTTGTATTATTGGCTCTAACTCTGACAACTAGACATAAATTTCTTCTGTTAGCTAAGATTTAGGCCCTGTTACATAATACATAATAGGTTTCGGATAGAAGATATGGCATTTAAAAGGATCTCAGAACTGCCTTTATTGATTTAAATTGGAGACAGCAAAGTGTCAGTGAAGGGATGGAAGGAAGGAGGAGGAAGGTGAGAGCTGGCAGAGACTAAGTGGTAGGTTAGAGAAGAGAGATGCTATGGGTGAGGCTTTGACAAGAAAAATGGATAAGAAATATACATGAAAAGTATTGCTCAGTGTTATGAATGAGAATATCCCTTTCCAGTTTCTTAAGACATATCAGTTAAAATCTATACCATTTGTGAGTTCATGAAAGCTTTTGGTATGCAAGACAATGAGAGACCTACCTCAATATACTGAAATAAAAGTCTCTAACTTCTTCCAAAAAAGAAAAAACAAAAAAAGGTTTTTGAAAGTTTCTATTCAGTATCAATACAGTATTGTTAAAATGACAAGAAAATATTTGTATCAGGGTTCAATAGTCTGAAAGCTGTAACACATTTTCTTTTCTCAAGAGTCCTTACCTCCCCTCTTGCTCCATAGCATTATCTTCTACAAACACGTTGAATGCAAAATATGTTTTTTTGTAGTTATCTATATTATAATCTCACTTTTATTTTGAAGAAAGCCTAGGTATAATATGATAGGTATGATGTATCTTCAGTTCATTCAAATTAAATTCTGTCTCTACAGTCAGACTCAATTTCCTTCTCTTTATATTCAGTGTTCCTGAGAATCTGAGTGTTTAGAAGTATTGGCATCTTGGTCTATACCTCAAGGAAAAGACGGTATAGCAATGAAATTTGTCTTTTGTATCTCCTATTCCTCATTCCACTTTCTTTCCCATTTGTAATTCCTCTTCCAGCATTTTAAGCACACAGACTACAGATTCTATTTCCTCAATCCAGGTAAATTCAATTTGCAGTGTTTTTTGTTTTGTTTTGTTTTTCCCCATTCCCGTAAGTTACAAGCCCATTCTACTGATACATATTAAAAACATATTCTGGTTCACCAACATGCAAAAACTCCATTCCTTCCAGTCCTCATGCTTACAACCAAAAATTCCTGGATATAACAAAAAGAAGCACAGGAAAACTCTGGAAGGTGGCAAGAAGAAGGAAGATTGCCTAGAGACCTCAGGGCTTGAGGGAGACAGGGTGGTGAGTTCCCCAGGTTTCCTCAGTGTTTACATATCCCTGTAAACACTGCCACTGGGGGCAGCCAATATACACAGACCAAAAAAAGCACCAAGAAAAGCCTATTCCCCACAGCAGCAACAATGAAAACGACCCCCCGACACACCAATCAAAAAACAGAACAGGATGGTCTAATAACAGAACATCTGTTTGTCAATACTTGCCTGATTCCAGCCAAACAGCAACAGAAAAACCATTCTATAGTATCACAAGATGTTACAACTGGGATAAACTAGGCAAAAGATACTTGGGATCTCTCTGTGTTATGTATGAGAACTGCATGTGAGTCTGTAATTTTCTCCATGTAAAATCTGAATTAAAATATATTTTGTTTCAAGTTCTGTACCATCTGCAGATTAACATACCTAAGTGTCTTTGTATTCCAGCACATATCTAGGTTTTAGAACAGAAATTTAAAGTGCTCATAGAAGTTCAACCAACAACCAATAGGCTGGTGGGGTGGGAGGTTTTTTACACAGAGCCAAGTTACTACTGAAATCCTCTAATTTGCTTGCTCAGTGAGTTTTTTATGATTTTATATTATGCGCAAGGCTCCAAGAACATCGAGGTAACTATATGATGGTTCTTATCCGTTAATCACTCATAACCTTTTGGTGAATCCACACAGAAACCACAATTAGATTGTACAGTGATAAATACAAGTGTGTGTGAAGAGAACACACCCGGGAGAACAGAGCACAGGGAAGTGATGACATAGGTCGCAGCCGGTTCCACAGAGAAGTAGTTCAATCTACTTTGGCCAGAAAACATGTACAGGAACAACAGTTGATCCTATGATAAACGTACAGCCATCCTGCTAAGTTTATGCCACACTCTATTTTATCCATTCAACAAGACTGTATCAGTGCCTGGTGTCATCTTTAAATGGTACACACATACTGATGGCATGCATTAGCAGTTTATAGTCATGTTCTGGCTCCACCTTATGAACATTTTGTCAAAGTGTCCCTGGAAGTCTTTACACTAAATCCTGTTAATAGTCTCATTTTAAAATGTAGAAGTAACTTGGAAAATACTAATATGGAAGATAAATACAGGAAAATTAAAGTATATTTTGCACATAAACAAAACACCAATGAGCTTAATATCTGGAAAATATTTGAGTCATAGGTATCTGAATAAAGAATTATAAGTTAGAAAACCATTATAAAAGGCATTCTTTCAAACTTTTGTAGCATTCAGTTATTTGCAGTTTTCATTAGCTTTATACAGCTACTTGCGTTCAATTGAGGTTTCCTCACTTTATTAACCTTTAGGTATTCTATACACTTTGTCCATATTATCCTGTTCTTTACATCTTTAGCGCTTTTTACTGGATGCTAGATATTGTGAATAATATACTACAGAGTATCTAGATTTTTTTGTTTTCCTTAAAGGGGCGTTGACTACTCTTGACTAGCACATTTTTTTAATCTGAGAACCATCTGGATCCATAGTTAGTGATGGTTTTAGCTTCATTTTGGCAGCTCTGGTTTAAAAAAGAGCAAAACAGCCTAATTCCAGAGCTATTTTAGCATTCTATGTAAGGCGGGAACTTTCTGGGTCTCATCTGACTGCCTTGAGTATTCATTGGGGTCTCTCCATACTGGCTAGTTGGAATTCTAACATCTTTCAATCCTTTTTGAGCTCTGCAAGTTTTTGAGATTGTATTTCTAAAGTAGTTGCTGTTTGCCTGTCCTTCTAGGTTATACACATATACAGCCAAGGACTCCGGGCACTCTCTAAGTGGCTCCCTCATCAGTACTAATTCCTGACCATGTTACCTTCCTCAGCCTTCTCAGACTTCTGTTTCTCCACCTCAGTAAAACTCATATATCCTGCTTGTATTTCTCCATAGTGCTGTGTTCCAGAAGTTTCCCCCAGGCCAAGACCCTGTGCAAACATAAGGCTCATTTAATGGGTTTCTTTTTTCATATGAGACACATTCCTATGATTCCTATTTTCCCATGTATAAAAAAGCTGTATCATTTTTTCCAGTTTCCCAGTGTTTTATACAAGGAGGTTTAATCCTAGACCAGTGTCTCTTTCATGGTCAGAGGCAGGAGTCTCTGGATTCACTCTGAAGGGAGAGCTGACATGATCTGTTAATGGATTGAATGGGAGAGATAAAGAGGAGGCAAAAATAACTACAGGACTTTTACCTTGTTGACTGAGGATAAAGTTGCCACGTAGTGAATAGAGATATCTGAGGGAGAAGCATTTGTTTGTCTCTTTTTTGCTATGGGGATGAGTATAAATACCCAATGAACTTTCAGCCATTTTAGGTTTGAGATATCTATTAAAATCCATATAGATATTCTATCTAGGTAGCTAGATATGTCTAAATTTATGGGAAAAGAAACAGGATAGTGATTTAATTCTCAGTCTGTAGAAGATATAAAATTTTTCAGGATTAGGTAATATTTTCCTAAGGATTAAATATATATAGAAAAAACAGATGACAAATAGACCTCAGACATTAGACCTTCCTGGGCCCTCTTTAATAAAAAATGAGTTATTAGTTGAATCCTTTTAATTGAAAATCATTTTATTTCACTCTTGCTTTCTGCTGTTTTTGACTACACCTAGTGGTAGAACTTCCCTTGGTGTTTCCCTTTGAACATGGTGTCTAAAAGCACAGCAAAGTGGTGACAGAAATTAAGAGAGGAAAGATTAGAGAAGATCGAAAGGTTTAAATCGATGTTACTGAGAAAGTGAGATCAAATGTATTATTTTTCTTCTGCTATACTAGATTATAAGCTCCTCAGGGGCATGATCATTTTGCTTTTACTTTATTTTTTTTTTCTTGCCCTGTGGTTAGTCCAGTACAGCCAATAAAAGCTAACTTTTACATGTAAGCAGCTAGGTGCTTATTCTAAGCACTTTGCTATACCGTATTTCATCACACTAAGAGGATACTTATTATGAGATACACCATTATTAGCGAACTGCTATGAAAGAAACATTACCAATTAAAATGACATATTAAATCTATAGTGCATCTCAATTAAAAAATGTTAGTGTTAACCTTAGCATTTATGCACAATTACTTTATTTTTTAAACCCCTGCTTACTCTATGGAAGAAGAGGAGGAAAAGATGGAAGAGAACGAGAAATGTACAAGGCAAAACAGACATATGTTTGGAAGAGTGCAAGCCACATAGGAGATGCTCAACAAGGTTTAATTGAATAAATAAATGTTTCATCCTTCCATTTCTCTCTGAAACAAGAGCTTACGAAGAGATTGCCTGGAAAAGTCCCAGGTGGGACTAGTTTAGTTTTAAATTTGGTAAAATACAACTCTTGAAATACATCAAGAAAAATAAAGTTGTTCAAGTTCATTGCGTTTGGCTCCATACTGGTTTCAAGTTACTTCATACTATGGATAATGTTACTTTTAAGCCATGAACAAAAGTGATTTTCTCTTTGGTTCCCTACCAAACTGATGTTAGCATTTTAAGAATTGAATTTGAAATTGCTTTCTTTTGTTTACTGAAGCAGTAGTTACGTCACAAGACTGTAAATCATTTAGGCAGTAATAAAGATGCTTCTATAGTGCTATACAAGACCTACAGTATTATCTGTACATTTCATGAAAACAAAAGCCATTTAAATTTTGATTCATAATAACTTATATGTAATTTTTGGAAGAATCATATTTTGAGTACAATTCCTAGTAGTTAATGACCAAATGTTTGTGTTCCACCAAAATTCATGTGTTGAAGCTATAACTCCCAGTGTGATGGTTTTTAGAGCTGGGGCTTTTGGAAAATAATTAGGGTTAGATGGGGTCATGAGGGTATGATCCTCATGATGGAATTAATGCCCTTATAAGAATAGACTAGAGAGCCTGTTGTCCCCACCTGCCCCTACCCCCACCTCTCTCTACCACGTGAGGATAAAACAAGAAAGCAGTCATCTGTAAGGCAGGAAGAGTCGTAGCCATAATCTGATCATACTGGCATCCTGATTTCAGACTGTTATCCATATTTCTCATAAGAAATAAACATGTTTTTTAAGCCACTCATTGTTTGGCATTTTGTTATAGCAGCCTGAGGTAAGACACTGATAATAAATTTGTATACATTATTTTTAGTTAGATTTTTAAGTACAGTAGATTTCTAAAGGCCTAGACTTTTAAATAAATTAAACAATTTTAAATCCCCTCCCAATAGATGTGAGATCTGAGAGTTGGGAAACAGATTTTGACTTGATATCTAAAGTTATTCTGTGTTTTCCTGCTTTGTAAAATTTGTATCATTTGTGCTTGAGATCAAGTACTTATCCCTCTAAAACAGTAAAGGTCATTCATCAATTACTGCTTTCTGAGTTCAATGTAAGTAAGAAATAAAATTAGAAAAAAAGTGATCAACAAATAAATAAATTCTTTTAGCTGTATCAATATGCATGTTTCAATATGCATTTTTCACTAGGCAATAAAACGGGTCACTGTGACATATGAAAAGTGCCTGAACACATAGCATTAAGATTCAAAGGCACTGTCAAGGAAACTGATACTCACTCTGTCTTTCCTCCTCTGACAAGTTTCAGGCTACCATATATGGTGGTCAGCTTGAGCCCTGACCATCTACACAGGAAGGATGAGGTATTGCGGAGTATTATCTTTTCACTTATAGTCTCAAGTAAGTTAGCCATTAGATAATAATTTTAAAAAATACAGTTAGTTTCTCTTTGATTTATGAATATACAATCTAGTGTAGAGACTTTTAAGTAAAATTCCTATATAAATGTGATCACAGCAGGGTCTTATAAAAACAACTCAGTCAGTTAGCTCCATTTCAACAAGTTATTTAATCCAAACCTCCAAGGCAAAGTAAAGATACCTTTAAATACTAGATAGTGCACAACTGCTACAATGACTGAATTCCTATGTCACTTCTATTAAAAATCCTTTACAAAAATTTTCTATCCATCTGTAAAAAACACTCAGAAATAACAGACAATTTAGTTTTCTACGTGACAAGATGAGGTGATGATTGGTATGCATTTTTTTTAAACTGGGGTAATGTGCATATTTTTCTTCCTAGTCATTCACATGTATTATTTTATAACAAAAACCCCACATTTTTATGAAAAAAATGTTAATATGGATGAAAGTGTCAATAATCTTGAAATGAGAAGTAATATTTGGCCAAAAAGAAAATTAAAAAGACTCTCAAACTCCTCAAAAAAGTAAATATAGAACTACCATACAATCTAGCAATTACGCTTCTGGGAATACCGTCATCCCTTGGATCCACGGGGACTGGTTCCAAGGTCTCCTCAGGACAACAAAATTCTAGGATGCTCAAGTCCCACAATTGCCCTTCTGTGCCTGCAGTTCTACATCTGTAGATTCAACTAACCCTAGACCTACAGTTCTGTATGTATTTATTGAAAAAAAAATCCATATATAAGTAGACGCCCCCAACAGTTTACACCTGTGTTGTTCAAGGTTCAACTATATCTGCCCCCTCTCCATGTTCACAGTAGCATTGTTTACAGTATCCAAGACACGAAATAACCTAAGTATCTGCTGATAAAAGTTGCTATATACATATACACAATAGAGTATTTTTTAGCCAATGAACCTCGAGGGCATGATACTAAGTGAAGTAATTCAGAAAGAGAAAGATAATACTGTACAACCTCACTTACACGGGAAAATAAAAAAGAAAAGAAAAGAAACATAGAAAAAGATCAGTTTTGTGGTTATCAGAGGTGAGGGGTAAAGGGAGGGGCAACTGGATGAAGGTGGTCAAATTGTACAAACTTCCACTTATAAGATAAGTAAGTATTAGAGATGTAATATACAACATGATCACTGTAGTTATTTAACACTGCTGTGTGGCATATATAAAAACTGTTAAAAAGAAAGTAAATCCTAAGAGTGCGCATCAGAAGGAATGTCTTTCTTTCTACATAAGATGATAGATATTAACTAGATTTATTGTGGTAATCATTTCACAGTGAATTTAAGTCAAATCATTGCCCTATATACCTTAACTTATTCAGTGTTGCAAGTCAATTATATCTCAATAAAACTGAGGGATGAAGGAAAAAAGACCCTCAAAAAACAGTATTACTAATGGCTTTAACTACTGGAAACCAAAACCTTTTAAAGTTCAAAATATCTCAGAAAAGCAGTAAGATAAAAAATAAGCAAGAAGCAGAGTTCAAATTAGGAAAAGTTTTAAATATATATAATTAATGAAGCATTAATATCCATAATACATATGAAATCCATATACATTAGGAACATATATGAATTCATATGTAGTAGGAAACATTAAATTCCACATAAAATGGGAAGATGCATGAAGACACAGTGTGGAGAACAGACACAAATGGCCAATTAATTTAGAAATATATAATAATTAAAAATGAAACTAATGTACATTTAAAAAAGAATTTTGTCCGTCACAATTTCAAAGATTTTTAAGTATATCCTGGAATATATCATAGTTTTCAAGCATAAGTTATATTTAAACATAAACTAGTACTGGTTTTATAAAATATATTTAGGTCCTATTTCATTTTTTCCATTTGTTTGATATACTGATTTACCATAATTTACATTTTCAAAATTCTATCTTAAGATACCAACAAACCTGTGGATAGATTAGTGTATTTATATGTTTATTTCAGCATTAATCACATTAATTAGAAATTAATATTAAAGATCTCAGGGAGATTATAGATACTTTAATGGTTACCTATGCCAATATCCTTTCTCTTTTTCTTTCGTTTAATAATAGAGCATTGATAGTTTTGGCTGAGCACACTACCACCCAATTAGAGACTATATTAGCAAGACTCCTCTGCAATTAAAAACTGTCATACGTCTAATTTCTGCCCAACAAGATGGGAACAGAAATGATGACTGCAACTTTATTAATTATTCCTGTAAAAAAAAATGTACACCACTCAAGTCTGCTTTCAGGCATTCAATCTGATTCAGGTGCAACATGGTTAAGGTCAACACCCTAGGGAAGGGTAAAGCAACAATATAGACGATACCTCTTTCCCTCCAGGTTGCCTGGCAGCATTTTGAATTTTTGAAGCAGAAGAGTATTATATTATCTTGTTTAAGTCACTGCTATCTGTTTTCAGTTAAAGAACTTAGCCAACATCTTCTCCAATAAAATAGGTTTTTATATTTTCCAAATAATATACATATAGGTAACACAAGTTAAAATTTTAGAAGAGAAAGAAACTAAATGTAAAAATGGACAGAATTAACTGAAATAGTGTCTTACTGCTAAAAGCTGATGGTCTTAACTTTTAGATATTTGGTGCCTAAGAATTTCTTAAGGCTTATCACTACAGAATATTATTCTATGTATAAATAACATGCATAGTATATTGATTTTAAGTGAATGGTTGCCTCATCTACTCAGATACATGTAAATATCTTAGAGTTGGGGAAAAGGTAAGATAGTGGCCTTACTGAATTAGCAAAAGATACCCTAAAATTATTTTTTTTAAAAAACAATATAGTATTAGCATCATTTCTCTGAGAGAAACCCTGGATTTTAGCATCTTTTTGAATAGACTTAGACATAGTCATATAGCACAGTTATAAAAATAAATTTGGATTAACTTCTCAGTAACAATCCCTAAGAAGGGACTTGTCAAGGTTCAGGATCTAGAGTGAGATTACCCGAGGTTATAGCTAATTAAAATTATTTGGATACATTTCCTAATCTGTGCAGGCTTCACTTCCATCATATAAAGAGTGAGTATGATAATAAAACCGAACTCATCAGGTTGGATGTGGATTAAAAAATAATTTACTGCTGTAACTGGCACACAGTTAAAGCCCCTTAAAGACTGGTTTTTATTATGATAGTGCCAGTTTAGAGATGGATACTGAGATTAAATGACCAAATAGAAAATGTATACCTGGGTTCCTCTCAGTGGGCTTTAAGATTAGAAAGTCAATGTGGAGTAATTGAACAGGACTAGATGGTAGTTAATAAATTTTCACTTATTCAGTTTGTCAGTAACTCAAAGTTGGAGAAGTGCCTTGGAATAAAGATATAATGAAATGCATACTTTAAAATATTGAGCCATGTCAAATTATACTTAACATGTGTAGTTAAAATTTATTGTGCTATGACATTTTTATTAGTACATTTAACCAATCTCCTGTAATGATGCTATGATGCAAAATGTTATCATAGACAGAATATTTTATAGGCAGTATTTGGATTCAATAAAGAATAATTCTTTTATTTCTAGTATCATTCAGTATGAAAAGGCTTATTCATAACAAATCACTGATTTAAATGTAACAGCAGTCTTAAGTGTCACTCACCGCATACTTACAGAATGCCTTCCAGAGTAAGAGGATGCAAAACATGTCTGAGTTCCTCTTCCATACTATTGTATGGAAATTTATCAACTATGTTTTATAGGTGGGGGGAAGGATAGACGTGGGATTAGGTAGAATGGATGACTAAATCTAATAGGGATACATTTAAGCTGTGTTTTAATTTTATGTTACCCTAAGACCAAAGTGTTTAGGAAGCTGAACATAATGTAACACTATTACTGAAAATCATAGATCCATGTAAAATGCCCATTTTCTCTTTTTCACTAAGCATGAGTTTGATGTCTTTTGATATTAATTGCCCCATCATTAATTTTTCCTAATTTTCATTACTAAACTTCTCATTAGAATGGAAGCTTCTTAGAGGAATCCAGGTCTGTTTTTTTGTTTGTTTTTTATTGAAATATAGTTGACCTACAATATTATGGTAGCTTAGATCTGTTTTATTCAGTTAATCCTCAACGTATAGTAAACAGCCTTGTCATATTATTTCTTATAAAATTTTTAATATTTTCAATGCAACAACAGAATCAGAAGTGTTAGAAAAGAAACTTAGGGATCATCTAGCCTAGCCATCTCAGTTTATTAAAAAAAACAAAAAAACAAAAAACCTGAGGCCAAGAGAGGACAGATAGAATGCTGATAATAAAACAAGCCTATGGTAAATATTAATCATGAGAGTACTGATAATTTTAGAGTTTTTTTATAAGTGTTAATTAGTCCAATGACTATTTTCTCTTTCTTCTTTTTAGTAATAGAACATTGCACAATATTTCAAGGCACTTTCCCCTTTGATAATAGTCATCTCTATGATGAAAATGAGTTGTTGGTAAAATGAATGAGTACAAGATACAGAGCCACTTTTCTTATCAGCATGTGTGATACTCCTGAAATATGCAATGGAAAACACTTCAAATTAACTCAATATATATACTGATTGCATTTTCACAAATTCTAGTTTCAGCCTGAAAAGTGAAGTTCAGAAAATGTCATGTCCAAAATCCAAAGTTTTAATGACTGTAGAGAACTCAATCTCAGGACTCTGGTTCAAGTGTAAAATTTCCTACTAAATAACTGGATAATTATATGTTAAATTAGCATGGTTCCAGAATAAGACATAAGCATAGCAAACACTACTGATTATCATTTAGTTTCTATTCTATTTCTCCCTTTCAAAAACTCTACTTAGTGACTAGATTTCACAATGCCTTTTGCAGTTTGGTAAGGTCATATGACTGTGTCCACACTAATGGGATATCAACAGAAGTGGTATATGCAACTTTTGACATACTATTGCACTGCATGCTGATACCCCCAGACAAAAGTTTAGAACACAGACCTAGCAGTACTTTATCTTTGACCAAGCAGACCAGGACAGCCCTGGCAATGGCAGATCTTGGTTCCTGAATAACCTCCTAGAATTCAGCCAACATAGCCTGAGATGTATATGAAAGACAAGCAAGCATCTACCTTACTTCAGCCATTGAATATCCCGATCTCACTGTTACTATATACATAATCATATTGCTAACTAATATAGTAATAAAGAAATTGAGAGGGGGGGGAATGTTACTCTAACTCAAAACAACAGATCAAAACTCAGACCCTGGAAGCCAAGAGAAGTAGGTGGCAAATAGAAGACCAGACATTTTGTAGGAAAATTAATTGAAAACGTCTATGATAAATAGAAACTAGGAGACACACATTGCTTATGGACACAAAATCCATCTTGCATATGGTTAAGAATAGGAAATAGAGAGCTTTAGAAGGTCTACCTCTTTTCAAGTCAGCTCAGAGAAATTAGTGTGGAAATAAGGTAAAACATTATAATAAAGAATGTCTTTTTAGATCAACAGGGAGATAAGCAAATAGATGGGAAGAAGCAGGGCTAAATGAACAAAGTACAGTGAGCAGAATTGATGCACATCTAAGTAGGAAAGAATTCTTTACAAATCTACTCATTCAGAGACTCATTCATTCAGAGAGAAAAGGCCTGATTAAGTAGTAGGGCCTCAGTTTATATTATCTTGACTGAATTAAGTAATATTTCAGAACCTCAGCTTTATTACCTGGAAAGAGTGGTTTTAAGAATTTGATAAAATCATGATGGGAAGTAAATAGCACATAGAAGTCTGTGATTATTCTTGTTGATATCGTTGTTAGAGAAAATAAGGCAACTAAGTCTCTGCAGAATCTGACATTATCAAAGTGAAATATGACAATTTATCTATGCTTTGAAAAATAAATAGGCATCTTTCAGGCAGAGAGCAAGATGGGTTTTTTTAGGTAGTGTATACTGAGAGGTGAAGAAACATGTACGAACACCATGTGTAAAGGAAATTAATAGAGATTTACCAAGCTTGCAACATAAGTCACAAAATAGAAGATAACTGAACAGGTAGATAGGGAAAAGTTCAGAAGGATTGTTAGTTTCAAGTTAGAGATGTTACACATAAACCTATATGTTAAAAAAGCATATTTTAAATGAAAGCGTAATATGAAAGATATGTTTTATTCAAAGAAATTCAAACTTTTCTATGGAAGACAGAGAGTAAAATGAGAGGCCAGCTATAGAAGCTTAGAAGGCTGTTGAAGTGACCAGGTAAGAAAAAATTGATGCCTCAGTTAAGTCAGGGGAAGCAGGTGTACATAAAATAACGGTTGATTTGAAGAACTAATCCTGAAATAGGATCAGCATCACTTTGTAAACAACTAGAAGTGGGAACCTATGTTTGTAGCTGGAGAAATTAGTGATTCTAGTAACTAAAATTTCAAAAACTGGGGAAGGAATAGGTTTGTAGAAGAGAAATGAGTTATCTAATGATGCATTGAGTATATAAGATAAAATGCTGCATTCCTAAGTAACACAGTTTCTCTTGTATTGTTGCTGTAAAGGTTACCTTGTCAATCTGCATACCTCTTGATAAGGAGTTAGTATATGAAACACCTTCTCACTCCCAAGAAAGCAGTTGAATTTCAGTGGGAAGGAGCTCACTGTATGAAAAAGAGTGACTCTGGCAGTGTGCTAGGTGCTTGGGATAGAACTAGGAACACTGAATAAGGTCCTGCATTTACGAGGCTGTTTTTAGTAGGGAAACAGATACATTGTGATGGTTAATTTTACATGTCAACTTAACTAGATAAATGGGTGTCCAGATTAATTGCTATTTTGGGGTATGTCTGAGAGGGTGTTTCTGGGTAAGGTTAGCATTTAAATGAGTGGACTCAGTAAAATAGATTACCCTTTCCACTGTGTGTGGACATCATCCAATCCTGGAGGGCCTGAATGGAACAAAAAGCTGGATGAAAGACAAATTCACCATTTGTTGTTGTCCTCCTGCCTGTTTGAGCTAGGATATCCATCTTCTCTTGCCCTTGGACTGAGATTTACACCATCAGCCCCACTGGTTTTTAGGCCTTTGGAACTGGATTGGAATTATACCACTGGCTTCTCTGGGTCTCTGTCTTGCAGATGACAGATCATGGGACTTCTTGAACTTCATAAATGGAATAGCCAATTCCTCATACTAAATGTCTTCATATCTCTCTATTAGTTCTATTTCTCTGGAGAACCATGACTAACACACAAAGAGGAATTTGTCTATAAGGTACTATCAGGATCAATGGTGAGGAACACAGAAAGGTGAAGTCCAACTCCAGGGGCTGCCCTCACACAGTAAATGGGATCACAAAGCTATTTTGTTCAGTCAGACTCCCTGTCAAAGGGATACAACTTTCTCTACAACATCCATGCTTCAAATGATTTCAGTTATATTTTACTTGGGAGAATTAAAACTCAAGAAATGTAAAAGTTACAAATCGATAGTCTGAAGGTCAAATCTCAGATTTTTCACTAGAATAATACAAGATCAGGAAGTTGTTGACATCAGTATGAAAAAAAAAATGTGTTCAAAGTATCAATCTGCCCCTTCTTATGAATGTCATCTATAACAGAAACAGAGTAAGCACACTCCAGGAGAATCAACTAGGACTCACAAAGAAGAAAAGAAGCAAAAAGCCACTCAACCAATTGAGAACAAACTGGTGGCAAAGCAGCCAGAGGATAAAGGAAAAAAAAAAAAAAAACATTCTGGCCAATATGGAGGCCATTTCATCTAAGACTTTATATCTTGAATCTACAGGGGCCTCATTCTGACCATTTCTGCACCAACTTGGGCTAATACCAAACTGATATCTCATATTAAATCCCAAGCTAACCATGCCTTAATCAAATGGGAACTATGAAATAAAGAAGTAAAAGCAAAAAACGTTACTCAACTTTCAAATTAACAAAAATGGCTATCTATAGGGGAAGGGAAAGAACAGGGGTGAAGAAGCAATAATGGAGGGGTGTCTCCTCAGAATGTATCTTGTTACATAGCTTTGGTTTAGAAAATAAAATTATTTTACATATTCACAAGGAAATTTAGTCTTAAAGAAGCAAGTCCTTCCACCAAATTAAAAGGAAACAAAGAAACCCAACCATATATCTAGGCAGTGACATAGCCACATAGAGAAATACATTACTTGAAATGACTTTAAAATAAATTAGAAGTGAAAGGAAATGTAAATATTGTTTAGTAGTCTAAGTGTTAGAGTATGATTAGCATTACTATTTTAAACTAATTATGTAGAATAATCCAAATAAGTAATTGTTAATGCTGTCATGAACCAAATTTTTCAGTAAAAAGAAACAAGATGAAGACCAAATAAATGTACTTTAATTTTTGAAATATTAAATTTGATTTATAAGTACTATTATAAACTTACAATTTTCTTTTCAAAAATATGTATTTCTATATAAAGAAAGGTCTGGATCTTAAAAACATCCATGTCATAAATGACAAGAAAGAGTAAGGGACTAATCCAGATGAATTAAGAATTAAGAGAAATAACAAAAGCATTCACTAAAATCCAGAGTATCTACTTCAAATCCAATATTCAGATTTGCTTAAGTAACTTTAAATTGTAATGCTAAAAATGGAAAAGTAGCAACAAAATAAATCAACAAAATAAATTTTTATAATATAAATCAATAAAATATTATTGAAATCGTGAATTTAACATACACTTTGAAGTCAAATTAGATTTATGCAAAAATAAAGCATTCTATGACTATCTTAAAAGTTAATTCTTTTAAAATTCCCAAATAAAGTTTATTCAACATTTTCAGGAGATTTGAATGACCAGAACTATTTCACAAAAAGGGATGAAATGGAGTTAATTACTTAAGACTTACTTTCAATTGCTTTTTAGATTTCTAGTTTGTTATTGCTTTAAGAAATAAATTACATTAATTTTTTTTTTACTTAATCTTTTCCTGAAAGGTGGGCTTTGAGAAATCTACCTATTCATATGGTGTCATTTTGTATGTTGTTGTAATATATAGATAATAAACATACTGTTAGATTTATTTATCTTTAGAAAGAAACTGTGGATTTTACTCTTAAAACATTCTTTTCTTTATGACTTAAAAAATGTTAAGGTTACAGGCACAAAAGCTGAATGGTTAAAGAAATGAAGTATTTCTATTAATGTGCTGCTTATACAATAACTGAACATCTCAGATATAGAGAGTGATATTTAAACGCAGCAGGAGGATTGTGAATATCAGAGTTCCACGCCGAGTCAAGCATTCTTGACAGGTTTTTATTTATTTTTAATATACTAGCAAAAAACATTTAACAGATCTCAGGGTGATTTTCAGTATGTCTCTCACACAGTCTTGGTACTTCATGTGAACTGCAAGCATCTGTGAAGCAATCATTTTGCCTTCTCTTTTTTCCTGGTACACTTTGTCTAAAATGACTTGACACAACATAAATTTACTTTATTTCACCTCTAAATATAAAAAAAAAGCCTTTGTTTTATGAAGTAGCTTCTCTTCTTCCATATGTCTTTCCAAATGGAGACAAATAGTGCATACTAGAGTTGGTGTTCATCTCACCTTACTCTAGACTTTTAGTCAGGTAAATTATAAAAATCTGCATATGATAATTACTATACATCTTTAAAGGTTAATTTGGACATAATTTTTCAATGTATCATCTGCTAGATTTGGGAAACAATGATTAATTTGGCATTGTCTCATGCTCTCTCTCTAAAGTTCTTTTACCAAACCTTTTCCAAGTTCTGCCTCACAGAAATCAGGCAATTTCAAATTATACCAACCTACTTAATACATCTATTTAAAACTAATCCATTTTATATGACAAATGAGGCTTACTCTTAATATTGTTGGAGATTTGGTTTTGTTTGTGTATGATTTGGGGTATTTCTATTTTTGTCTCCCTCTGTCATTTCCATGAATATACTATATTGCAATGCTACCCACCCATTTTTCTTATTTTATAGAAAGGGCTTATAAAACCTCCCTGAGGATTTAAATTAACTAAAAAGATATTACATTATTTTTAACTGTTTATTTTTATAGCTATATTTATATTATTACTATGAAAATTTTATGAGGTACACTGCTATGTTTTCAGTCTAAAGCAGTAGTGGCTCTTTATGGTTAAAATATTTTGAACAGTTTGTGTTTTTATATTCCTAATCACTAATAAATTATTAATGAATTTTAGTCTTTTTGATAAGCTTTTCTAAAAATCCTAATTGCACATTCCAGAATTTCCCCTTAAGTATGTTTACTTTTTTAAATGTCAATTTTTATATTGAGTTTTGAGAAACATGTTTCAATCTGACATTTTTTATGAAAAATACTGAGATAATAAATAATCTATGGTCTTTCAAATAAATAATAATGATCTTTCTTGTGTAGTTTTTTAAAAATAATTTTCATGAGATAATTAAAAAAATAAAATTGAGCGTTAAAATACCAAGTTTTTAGCACAGTGCCAAAAATTGATTTTGATATAAAAGTCAATTTCTCAGGGTTTCAGTTCCCACAAATAAAAAACGAGAGTCTAACTAAATATTTTCTAAGTTTTTTGGAGTGTTAAAATTCTAGAAAACTATCATTTTGTTGATCTGAACTCTCTATTTTATGCTCAGTGAATATTATAAAACTGGTTATCAACTTAAATATTATAAGAATTCTATATTACTTATTACCTACTTTTCAGGCTTTTGCTGTGGTTATTCTACAAAGGACTGAAAACAAAATGCTTCTGTTTTTTGACTCAGGTATCAAAGTGCTGGGATTTTTTTTGTTATTTTTTTAATGGAAAATTGGGTATTACTGTGCCTTTTCTCTTCTTATTTGAAACTGATGTTGGAGAATACGGTTAGACTGGTCTGTATGTTCTTAAATTCTGACTGTTAGGGAAATATTTAAAATATTAATAGCACTCAGAGAAAAACAGACAAAATTTAAGTAATAGTTTGCTAACAATATGTTCTTTTTAGCATTAAAGCTACTTATGTTCAAACTTTATCTTCTCTAATAAAGTGTAAGTGTCTGATTCATGTCTTTGGGTTGCACAGCAGTTGTGGCAGTCATTAAATGCATGCTTAATAAATGAAGTAATTAATTTGGAATTGCTTTCATCTTTTGCAGGGTACTTTTTTCTAAAAAGAAAGAAAAAACCTCTCTCGAGTATCTTCAAACTCTCACTCTCTCTTTGCCATGAATTCAATTATTTCTGAACTGAGAAAACAAAACCAAACAGGGAGGTTTTTGAGATATCCTCCCTCTCAATACTGCTCTCTGTTCTGGCTCCTCCTGTCTCCTCTTTATCCAGCACTAACCCTGGTCTCACCAAGGCTCAGGACTTGAAAAGAAAGCAAGCCATGGTCCAAGAGTCCTAACTGCACACCATCCACCTAACTGCATCTCCACCACATCCATCCTAAAGGAGACTACCCGGACAGCTGCATCACTCCTCTCTATTATACCTCTCTCTCTCAAGGACTTAGACTGCAAAGTTAGTTCTATCATCCTGTTTGGAAGGGATAGTTAGAGACTGAGGAAACTAATGCTCTCCATTAGAGCTCTAACTCAGTGGTTCTCCACCCTGGTTTCACACTGTAATCACCTAGGGAACTTTAAACAAATACCACCCCTAAAGCCCTGCACACAGAAAAACATGATAAAACTAATTTTGTAAGGGACATGAGTATCCTCACATGATGACATTTTGACAATCCCTTTCTAGCAGTGGCTCAAAAGAAAAATGGCAAAATAATCTGAAGATAACAAAAAAGAGCCATATCTAAATCTCATTACCTGTCCTAGCCTCATTCCAGTAAAGAGGGGCATAGTTTTTATCTTTTCTTAATGGCCATTTTAAAGGTTTTGCAATTGTTATCTAATCATGTTTAAGGTTACAATTTAAACAGCACTAACCCCCTGAACTATTACAACAAGAAGGTGGCTGCTTGAGGGATGCTACCCAGGGTTATACAAACACTGTATCACAAGCATGTTTTATCCAGTAAGAATCTGTTTTCACCTCAGAAATTCCTTTTATCAAAAAGAACATACTATATTCTTCCCCATTATTGCTTTATGATTAAGGTCCCATATTGTTGAGTGGCTATTCTAATACATAATCCAAAGGGGAAGAAAAGTTTTTCAAAGTCATATTTAGCTGTGTTTCCAAATTTACATGCATTATTAGCCATGATCGCTAAGCTAAAAACTTTCTTAAGTATGATATACAAGTGTTTTATTAAAAAATAATAGAACCTGGTATTTTTCTGTGCAGCATCCAGTAGAGAATTTTCATAAAGAACTCTTACTGCCACTGTTTATTGTCTATAATCCTCTGTTTGCTTAAGTTAACCTATATACTCTATCACCATGGTTTTATTAGAAAAATTTCCTGTTCAAAAAGTCGGTACAAAATATTATATATGAATCAATTTATCACTGAATTCTAATGAAATAATAGAGCTCAAATTTGCCTTCTAAGTGCACCAAGTCTGTGCATTAAGTCAGTCAGTCAGTCAGTCAGTCAGTCAGTCAATAAATGTTAATTGAGAAATAGCCTCTGTATATGAGTAGGTTCAGGGCCAGAGAAACTAACACTGACAATACATTCAAGAAGACAAATTAAGTAGTGGAATTTCTACGTCTGTTCTTTTTGTAAACTGTTAAACTTAAGGATTAATTCATCAAACATTTAAAATTAGTAAATAATTCAACTCTACCTTATAGTACTAAAAGTTAAGTAAACAAAACCCATATTTTTCACAGCCTGCCATTAAACAATATTTGGTCACAACTACAAATCTGTCTGGTCATAAATATCCCTTTTGAGTCATGTGGAGAAATAAGAGAGCAACACAGGTAATGGTCAAAATCAGCTTTGGCATGAAAATCTTCCAAAATTATTTTCTATGAGAGTATATTGTGTAAACCACATATAACAAACTTTCAAAATGTCAAAACACACACACATAATCACATATATCAAAAATATGCTTTGAAATACAAGAATGATCATATCCAAATTACGGGAGTGGGTGAAACATTTCAATATGTCAGGTAACTCACTCCCTCACGCCATACACAAAAATAAACTCAAAATGGCTTTGAAGACTTAAATGATAAGACACTATAAACCTCCTAGGAGAAAACATAAGCAAAACATTATCTGACATAGGTTTCAGCAATGTTCTCCTAAGGCAGTCTACCCAGGCAATAGAAATAAAAGCAAAAATAAACAAATGGGACCTAATTAAACTTACAAGCTTTTGCACAGCAAAGGAAATCAAAAGCCAAAAGACAACCTATGGAATGGGAGAAAATATTTGCAAAAGATGAGACTGACAAGGGCTTAATTTCCAGAATATGTAAACAGCTCATACAACTGAGTAACAAAAGAACAAACAATCCAAAAATGGGCAGAAGACCTAAACAAGCAAATCTCCAGTGAAGACATACAAATGGCCAATGGGCACATGAAAAAATGCTCAGTATCACTAATTATCAGAGATATGCAAATCAAAACTACAATGAGGTATCACCTCACACCAGTCAGAAGGGCCACCTTAAAAAGTCCACAAATGATAAATGCTAGAGAGGGTGTAGCGAAAAGGGAACCCTCCTACACTGTTGGTGGGAATGTAGTTTGGTGCAGCTGTTGTGGAAAACAGTATGGAGATTCCTCAAAAAGCTAAAAATAGACTTACCATATGATCCAGCAATCCCAGTCCTGGGCATATATCCAGAGGGAATTTCAATTGAAAAATAAACATGCACCCCAGAGTTCACAGCAGCACTATTTACAATAGCCAAGGCATGGAAACAATCTAAATGTCCATTGACAGAGGACTGGATAAAGAAGGTGTGGTATATTTATACAATGGAATACAATTCAGCCATAAAAAACAAAGTAATGCCATTTACAACATGGATGGACTTGGAGACTGTCATTCTGAGGTAAGCCAGAAAGAGAAAGAAAAATACCATGTGATATCACTTATATGTGGAATTAAAAAAAAAAAGAGAGAGAGGAGAGAAAAAAACTTATTTACAAAACAGAAACAAACTCACAGACACAGATTACAAACTTATGGTTACCAGTGGGGAAGGGGGTGGAAAGGGGTAAACTGAGAGTTCAAGATTTGCAGATCTAACTACTATATATAAAATAGATAAATAACAAGTTTATACTGCATAGCACAAGGAATTATATTCAGTATCTCGTAGTAACCTATAATGAAAAACAATATTTGTATGTACATGTATGACTGGAGCATTATGCCAGAAATTGACACAGCATTGTTAACTGACTATACTTCAATTGAAAAAACAAAAAGAAAGAAAGAATTGATTCCTACAGTACTACCTGATCAGTGTGGTAAAAGTCTCCTCACTTCCAATTATGGAAATAAAGAGTTGAAACCCTAAGCAAGAGAGATTTTATTTCTAGAAATCAGTGTTTTATAAATACATTTTGGCCAAGGACAAAGGACAGTTAGTAGGTTATGTAGAGCTTTTACATTCAATTTCCTGTTCTAGTTTAATTCAAGGAGATGCCATTCAGAGAGTTGGCTTCAGATCAAAGTGACCATCTAATTTATCACCAAAATCAGACAATTTTGAGAACAAAAGAGGAACTATTGATCATTAGGCTGGCAATACACAAAAACTAGAACTCTCCTGTGACCCCCAGAACACATGGTCATGCATACTGTAGACATAACGGAAGCTCTAATCCTTATTGCATCACTTCATTAGCTATAAAAAATGTGGAAATTGTCTAATACATCTCACACCCATTTTCTCCTTTATGAAAGATGAATTGAAGTGCCTAGAATTAAACAAAAGATACATTCAAGGTGTCTGTCACATATTAATCATTCAAAAAATGATAGCTATTTTAGGAGATGATGATTTTGGGAGGCACCTTTGATACGAACTCTGTCAGGCGTAAGTTATTTCAAATTTTCTCATTGCCAAAATTTTCCGTCTATGTGCATCCCAGAATTTCTTCACTCCATATGTACATATTCCCCTCTCTCCCTCTTGCTAGTCATCATTCCAGTGAGAGAAACATGCCCACTAACTTCAAGGGAAGGATGAGAGACGTGTGGAGTTGAGCCATTCCAGGCAAGCTCAAGCTAAATGGACTAACGTTTTAGTTCAGGGTCTAGAGAACTTTGTTTCATATAAAGGAAAAGACTACAAATAGGTTCATCTTTAGGGCCACACAATCTCTATACCAGCTATCAACTCTGCCACCGTATCACAAAAGTAGCTGTAGATAACATAAACCAATAGCTATGGCTTATTCTAATGAAACTTTACTCCTGGAGACTGAAATTTGAATTTCATGTTGTTTTGTTGCGCCACAAAATTTTTCTTAAAATTTTTTCAAACAATTCAAACCACAGAAACCATCCTTAACTCATGAGATGCACAAAAATAGGTTGCAAGCCTCACCTGGCCATCAAGCTCTAGTTTACCAACCCCTGTATTAGCTTGTTGTTTATTTTTAAATGTCATTAAGGCTGGTAAATTTTTGTAGTTAAGTGTTATTTTAGTACCAGCAAACTGATACAGCCTCACTACATAACAATCTATGATTGCCACTATATAAACATATGTATAATTTACTGTGTATCCAATTTTGGCAGCCCTTATGTTTGCATTTAATAGCACAATGCCAATTTTAATTTATTTAAAAATTGTGATAAGAAAAAAAACATAAAATAAAGTAGCATTCTGAAAATTTTCACCTGCTTTCTGGAAACTGAAAACAAAGGAAACCAGCTACTTTGTTAAAGTGAATATAACATGTATTACCTTTGGACGAGAACAGCCATAGCTTACTTTCCTTCTGAAACAATGACGAACTTTTTTTTTTATTTAAGTACAGTCTAGTTATAAGGTTGTGTTACCAGGTGTACAGCATAGTGATTCAGTTATACATATATATTATTTTTCATTATAGGTTATTACAAGATATTGAATATAGTTCCCTGTGCTATACAGTAGGACCTTGTTGTTTGTCTATTTTATATATAGTAGTTTGTATCTGCTAATCCCTAACTCTTAATTTATCCTTTCCCCCACCTTCTAGAAAGGAGGCAAGAGTATACAGTAGAGGAAATAACCAACTTTTAAGGTGGTGGTTACCCAATCAGCCTCGGTCCTTAAGTGATCGTGTTTGAATTCCCTAGCTGCTGTCTATTAATGGACAAGTAGCATGAAGGACAATTGTTACATTAACTAAATACAGAGGACATTAGACTGAGGTGGCTTTAGAGCCTTGGCAATCTACATAAGTAAACCAAAGCCTAAGCCTATAAAATTATACAATGGGATACTATTCAGCCATAAAAACCAACAACATAACGCCATTTGCAGCAACATGGATGTTCCTGGACAATGTCATTCTAAGTGAAGTAAGCCAGAAAGAGAAAGAAAAATATCATATGAGATCACTCACATGCGGAATCAAAAAAAAAAAAAAAAAACAAACCATAAATACAAAACAGAAACAGACTCATAGACATAGAATACAAACTTGTGGTTGCCAGGGGGTCCGGGGGTGGGAAGGGACAGACTGGGATTTCAAAATGTAGAATAGATAAACAAGATTGTACTGTGTAGCACAGGGAAATATATACAGGATCTTGTGGCAGCTCACAGCAAAAGAGAATGTGACAATGAATGTATGTATGTTCATGTATAATTGAAAAATTGTGCTCTATGCTGGAATTTGACACAACATTGTAAAATGACTATAACTCAGTAAAAAAATGTTTAAAAAAAAAAAGAAATCAAAACCTAAGAACAACCAATCACAGACAGCCAACTAGGCTTTTCTAAATAAGGCAAATGCTTAAGCTATTGCCAGTCAAATAATTTCCTGGTTTTACTTCCACATTGTATTTATAAAAGTCTTTCCCCTGGTTCCTGTCAGTGGAGTGCTCTTAACTACTTCCAGTTTGGTGCTGCTGGATTAGAATCAATTTTTGCTCAAACTCTTAAAAATTGTAATAAGCCTCAGTTTATCTTTTAACAGATGTTTAACAAGAATGAAACTTGTTTAGTGGCATAGATGTGGGGTTGCTCGCTATTACCACATAACTTGACACGATACATGTATAATATATAAATGATCAGATTTGGCTTCCTAAGCTGTATTTAATTTTAAAGATGAATACAGGCATACTTCAGAGATACTGCAGGTTTCATTACAAATCACCATAATAAAATGAATAACACAGTAAAGCAAGGCATGTGAATTTTCTGGTTTCCCAGTGGATGTAAAAGCTACATTTACACTATACTGTAGTCTATTAAGTGTGCGATAGCATTATGTCTACACAATGTACGTACTTTAATTAAAAAAATTATTTATTGCTAAGAATTCTAACCATCGTCTTATAAGGCAGGGTTGTCACAATACTTCAATTTGTAAAAAAAAAAAAAAGAATGCAGTATCTGCAAAGTGCCATAAAACAAACTGTAATAAAATGACATATGCCTATAAAGATGACAAAATAAAATATAACAATTTTAAAATTTAATACTGTGCCCTTCCTATTTAAAAGGCAAATACTGTATATCATTGATCTACAAACTTCACAGATAAATATAAAATTCCAAAAAAAAAATATAAATGTCAAAGATCATATTTAAGGAGATAGGTGTGGCTGTCACCATCAAATTTAAAAATTGCTAATGTAGACCAAAGCAATTCCATTACATACACTAAGCTTCTATCAGAGAGTCTAAAGCAAGTCAATTATGGTCTGTAAAGAAATACCGTAAATTGTTCCTCCATACAAACAAAAGCAAATAAATGACACTTTGGATGAATTTTTCTTATCTGCAAGTAATTCTTCTATTGCTCAAAAGAAGTTGAGGTCTGGTGCCTTGAAATAATGCAATTGTTAACCTATGAGTTGTTGTGTCTTTTCTGTGCCCTAAGTTGTTGCTCAAAGCACATTAATATAAATTCTGCACTGGAAGTATCCTCTCTTGATTTAGGGAAATGAAAGGGCAAACAAGGAACTGACACATGCTTTACTTACCTTTTACCACACAATCAATTGCATTCAATCTGCTGCTAGAAATCCTCTAGTTCCGCTTAGCCCTAAATCACTGGTATTCAGAGGTTTATTGCACATTCACACTCATTTGTCATTTGCAGGAAATCTAACTGAGAGAATTTACAGTTGGTTGAGTGCTTCATTTAGATTGTACACGTTTAATAAAAGCTTTTTAAGTTACTAATCTCCGCCTGGGAAACAACAAAAGTGCTTGAGGGTTAAAGAATAAAACATAGCAGGTAAATGTTATGGTGTGACATTTCCTTATAATGTTTCCCGAGTAACTGCATTTATTGGCTTTGAATTGTTTTTACACATCTAACATGCTTTGCTGGAAAAATTTAGCCTATCAGTTATACCATGTGACGGAAAAGTAATGGTAGAATTACTCAGTCAAAATGCTGTGGTTAGCTGAAAATAGTGTCAATAAGTATTGCACTGTAGGAGAAAGTCTAAAATAATATCTCAAGTGAAGTAATCTTGAGATCTCATACAAATAAATCTAATTAAATACTAGGAACTGGCTTTAGTCTGTGTTATTCTGCAGTCATTTTAAAATGCAATTCTGATTTTCAACTTGCATTACTGAACCCTATGCATTGTTTATGGGATGGTCCTGTACAGTGGGAACTCATTTTACACAAATAATCCTTGTTGCCATTTAGATTTATATTTCAAAGAAAATGTGACATCATGTAGAAAACAAGACTGAAATTAAGGTTCAAAAACGTGCCAGGAATAAACTTTGAAGAACCTAGATACATCAGCATTTGAATTCTTTCTGGCTTGGTGTGGTGGGATTGTTTGGCTACACAGCAATAAGAAAAATTCAAAGATGCTAATGAACAGTGCTACAGAACAAAAATGGAATCCAGCTCTTTTAGGAGAAAATTCATGAGACTCTGCTTGTCTTCTCATTATTTAGCAAATGTTAGTGCCTTGCTTTTTTTCTCAGCGTGGTAGACTAAATGCTGGCCGTACTACATGATGCTGAACAGGTTTTAAACTCTACTGTTTCTACTCAACTCTTCTCTTAAATGAAAGTTTTAATCCACTGTTACCACATACCTCAAACTGGATTAGAATCTGAGTGAAAAACCAAAACATATGAACTCTTTGGAATCATGTTGATGATAAAGCGAGGCTTGAAACACTTCATCATTTGTCCTTTTCTCAGAATTCAGTTTACAGTTGACTAAATAAAGAAAAGCATTCGCTAAACAGATGGCCATAAATGCTACATCAAGAAGATTGATGAAACAATTCTCACTGATTAGACTGTTAGACAAAATTTCTCTAAATAAAAATATTTTAATTGGGTTTTGATTTGAACTGGTCTGATTCAGATTCACTTGTCCCACATAAATTTTGGAAAGCCTGAAGAGGAATGATGGAAGGAAGTACTCTGGTAACATGAAAGGAGAGTATTACCAACAGGGAACAAATGTTTGGATTTCCCCTTCATCCATTTAGCAAACAATTATTGAGCATCTTATCTAATTGTTTAGATGTTGGAAACAGCAGTGAACAAACATGCTTCCTGTATTCATGAAGCAAGTGGGAGAAAGAGCTAATTATAAAAAAGCAACTAAATGATTTCTTCATGAGTTTTATAGAGAAAAATAAAACTTACAAAGAGGTTAGAAATGGGCTATGGGAGATATTTTGCCACTTTTAGAGTATCAGAGAAGTCCAACTGATAATGTGACATTTCAACAGAAACTAAGGGAAGGTGACAGAGTGAACAATATGGATCACCAGGGAGAAAAATCAGCAACATCTTAAGTCTAGTTTTACATGAAGCAACATCAGCTAAAGCAACATAAATAGCAACATACAGTGGAATTGTTTTTTGAGTCATTAATTCCTTGAAAGTTGTATTCAACACAGCACAAGAGTTTCAATCTCCATCTCCGTTTACCATTCCCTTCACTTCTTTTCTGAGCTGGCTTTCTCACCTTGGCTTTCCTAACACTATACCCTCAATGCAGTCTGCTTCAATGCATCAAATAGCCTGCACAATGGCACTGTCATCCCCGTCCCTCAAATTTTGTTTGTGTAACCATTGCAGGTTTAAGAGAGGTAAGAACTACATATCATTTGTTTGTTCTAGAAATTGATTGTAAATCAATCAAGACAATGAATGAGGAATCTCAGTGATAAGGATTCCCAAAGTACAAATTTTAAAAGGGAGCATTTGGTGTATGCAGTTAATTAACACTGATAGTCAAACTACAAAATTTGCAGACATATATGCAGATGCAGCCAAACTAAGTAATTTCAGATAAAAAAAAATTTAAAACATTAATAGTGTTTTCTTTGTCTACTATTCAATGAATATATTGATATACTGGTTATTGAGAAAGTATCCCCTGACTTGTATTATGGATTATGAATGTATATTCATATTTATTGTATTATAACCTCAAAAAAGCAGTGATACTGGTTTGTTCATTTTTTCAAGAGTAAAAAAAAAACCTAATTAGATTAAATTAATATACAGAATCCATTGATTAGGATGTCATTTTTCAGTATCTACAGTACAGAATTTGTATCTCTGATCTTTTAAACTGTAGGTCTTGTCAAATTCAAAAGAAGAAAATTTTCAATTACAGCAAATAATTTTTTAAAATGAGATGGATGTTTATGTTAACAGAGATTAAACACATTAAGGACTCTCTTCTTTACTGTAACATACTTAATTTTTCATTTCTGTTACATTACAAGAAAGATATTCTTTGTATTTAATGCTGTATTGGGTACAGAGTGCAGAATAAAATTTGAAGGTTTTTCTAGCACATTAGAAACTTAAAGAGCTTAACTTTTAACACCTATTATAACTTTAAATATAGAAAATGCCAAATCCTTAAAAAAAAATCCACCACAAGAAAATCGGCCAGGCAAAGGTAAACTTGAGTAGGGGTCAGGACCTCTCTACTCTAGCTGAGTGTGATTTTTTTTAACTTATATCCAGGCCACCCATCTGGTTTTCTGGGTTGTGAGATTTCTTTTCACCAGGCTGAAGGCAGAGGAAGCATCCAAAGACCTTCATTCTGGGATTCCGCCTGGCATGCACAGGGTTACCCAGAGGAGCCCACAGCAGAGTTTTCATAGCACAGAAATGGAGGTTTGCGTGTATCAAATCCTTGACAAATGTTTCAGCAGTTAAGTAAAACTTTGTTTATATTGCGTGCCTCTCAACAGAAATTAAGAACTGTGGAAACAATTCGCGCAAGTGGTTGGCAATCTTCTCTCGTTCTCTTTTAGTGAATATGACAAGCTCACCTGCTGTGGGAGGCTGAAAAGAAAGGACAATCTCACCACATTAATAAAACATGAGCCACAACTGAATCTGAGGCCAACTAAGCCACCAGAGACTTACTGTGACGCTTAATTTTGTCGATGATGGAAGTACTTTAGCCCGAGGTAACTTTCATGGAGGCCATATTTGCGTGCAAACTTTCACTTAAGGCACTGCAACCGGGCAGAGTTAATGTTCATGGGAGTGTAAACTTACAGTAAAAGGCAGGAACCACATAAGATGTTACATCACTCAAGGCAGTCAACTTGGGTAGTGGCCTAATGTTTTATTGAAGCTCATTCCTCCTCACAGGAGATCTGAAAACCCACTTAGTGCCCTCAGAAGATTGTCTGTTTTGGCTTCATGGACTGGTTCCCAATCACACAAAGATAAAAACATCAAAATAAGCTAATAGGGTTTTGCCATGAAATGCAGCCTCAGGAGAGCTAGAAGTAAAAGGGGGAGGTTGCTGGGGGATCTATTAAGTTCAAGGGTTTACTGAAGTTAAGGGGACATGCTCCAGTAAAAAGAAGGGAGGGGACGGGGAGAACACACAAGAGAAAGGTGAATAAGAAGGGAAAAATTGTCTAGGAAATAGAATAGAAATAACCAAGACCCAGCAAAATTGAGTAACATCATGCTTAAATTTTGTAGCAGTCCAACTGTTTGAAAATGATGCTGAAGCACTGAAACAGAATTAGTATGACTCATATAACTAATTCCTTAGAAAATCATTTTAAACAATAAGAACTCATAATGGTTTGCCACTAGAGAACACATTTTATAAAAGAGAATTTTTCCTTCTGTCAATTACATATTCTCAGGCAACGATTTCAAATTGTGTTTTCATTTATTTCCACACTTCTTCCTTGAGACAAAGAAAATCTAATTTCTATAATAGGAATAATTTATATTTTAACCCGAGAGTGTTTGAAAATAATACGAAGAGAAAACATCAACCATTGTTTATGGAGCACCCCCTGGGATTTACTGTTGATCTGATCTTCAGTTATTTGTGGGATTTTAAGCAAAGGCTTATGGAGAGCAGTCTATGAAGGGCATAGCATGTCTTACAGTGGAGTTAATACTTCTTAGTCAGTGTGCTTCAGTTTGTCGTAAGTAAATTAAACCATGATTTTAGAAGTGTTTTACCACCTTTTGTGCAACTGTAGTATTTGCTATCTAATAACTCATAGAAGTCCTTTCTGGGAGACAATGGTACCCACTTACTGGTTCATAAAATTTGTTACAGAGGGCACTGATGTTTTTGGTAAAAGCATTAGAGAACAAATTTAGAATTGCATATTTTCACATTTGCAAGAGCATCTATGTCACTCTCCACTTGTTCTGATTTCCATAGCAAGAAAGGGCTTAAAGGAAGGTATAGGTTATATAAATGTGTGTCACCTTGATAATACAACATAAGACAAGAACTAACTGTGAACCAAAGCTGAATATAAACGTTTAGAAACGATCGTCATTGAGGTAAAAATTTCTCCTGTACTTTCAAACCATAACAAAACATTACCTTAGGGAGCAGCTGCAAATCGTTTCCTCCTCTAGTTGAATTCAACCAGCAAATGCATTTTGTGTGTGTGTGTGGCCCAGACACATTTTTAAACATTTCTCATAACTTGGTCCAACTATTGAAAATGGGTATGTTTTACATTCACTGCCTAAGTTGCAAATTCTCTCAAAAATCAACAGATCTGGCATTGCTGGGTGCACATTATCAGTTGGCACCTGTCGGGTGGGCACTGGCATGACTGGACCCTGTGGCCAGCCTTCTCCCATCCACTACTAGCTCCAACTCCCCACAGTCTCAGTAACATTAATACACATTTTCTTTGCCACTTGTTTTTAAATTAAAATTTTCTATATCCTTTTTGCTACTAAAAGCTGAAAAATGTGTATAAAATAAGAGAGCCTTATAGTTCAAGAAAATAGAAGAACGTATGTCTTTTGGGCATGAAGAACGTGCCTGTGATTTCAGGATCAAGGACTCCAGGTGGTTTGCTGTGGCTCAGGCACAGGGGACATACAGGAAGAAGCGATGGCAAGATCTGGAGCTCAGATTTTTGAACACCCTTGTGTGTATTCTATGCCAAAGAGCTTAGATTATTCCATCGGTGATGAGGGAACCACTGAAGCAAGAAGGTGACTTTATCAGATACAAGGTTTAGAGTGATGAAATTTTTATTTGGTGTGGAGGCAAATGAAGGCAGGAAGAATACTTAAGAAGCTTTTACAACAATCTATGGGGGAAAATAAGGGTTTGAAATCGGGTTATGCTTCCTAAACTCGAATGATTTATACAGATCAAATACTAGCATTTACTGAACATTTTTCTTTCTTTTCAGTGACTCATTTTAAAAGGAAATTTTAGATTACTAGCACTATAGATGGCATGATAGTATCATGTGCCAGAAGCAGAAGACAGGTAAAAAATAAATTCAAGAAGACAAAAATCACTCTTGATTCCTAGGTTGGCATCCTTGCCATCTAAGGCTCTGAGCCTGAGGCTGCTCCATCTTGGTTGAACAGGACAGTTTTAGCTGAGACTAGGATCTAGATTGAGACTGTTTTTAATAGAAGAAGGATTGAAAGAGAATTGAATTCAAAATTGTAGAACAGATAAACAAGATTACACTGTATAGCACAGGGAAATATACACAAAATGTTATGATAAATCACAGAGAAAAAAATGTGACAATGAGTGTGTATATGTCCATGTATGACTGAAAAATTGTACTGAACACTGGAATTTGACACAACACTGTAAAATGATTATGAATCAATAAAAATGTAAAAAAAAAAAAAAAAAAAGAAAAGTAACTTTTTGTTCATGGGTCAACAGCACTTAAAACCATGTCAGACAAGTGCCTAAAATGACCTTACTCCACTGCTGTCCGTTTCTTTTCAAGGAAAACCTTGAATGAGGGCTATGGCCATGCCATTGAGGAGGTGGACCCAAAAGTCATTTAGGAAGCCAAAATCATAAAATCAGGAGCCTAATTAGAATGGCTGCTCACTTCTAATATTAAGCTCCTTTCCTTTTTTTGGATGTTGGAGTCAATCTAGTAAAAAGAAAATTTCAGTGGAACAATATAAGAAGTAAAAGATATGAGAATTATAGTCATTATTGTAGGCAGTGAGAAATGAGTACCAAGCAAGGGGAGAGGAAGCAGGAGGGAGCAAGCCAGAAAATAACAGTACCCTGGCACTCAGGATAAGGGGCTCCAAAAACTTTTACTTTCTCTAAATGAAGGCCAGCAAAGAAGCCAGCTAGGATTGCAATGCTGCAGCTGCACAGCAGAGAGAAGGACTCGGTTTAACCTAACCCAATGCTCATTATAATGTAATTAACAATGCAGTTTGAGCCCCTCCCACACGTTTCTCTGTGTGCTTCATGGGTAAGAACATGCACAAAATGGATGGGCGTGCCTGATCACAAGGAAGGTGAGCTATGAATCAATCAATCACAAAAATGCCGTCTAAGCAGGATATAAGAACAGGAAAAACAAGGAGTGGTGCCATTTTTTCCTCTCTTGGGTTGGCCTACTCCCAGTTCTCGGGGTGTATTATATTTTACTACATTTTTACTTCACTAATAAAATCTTCTGTTTATATCACACTTTCTGTCTCTCTTTGAACATTCTTTTTTTTCGGTGCCTAAGAACTGAAGTAACATTTTTCCCTTCCTCCTGGTAATAATTATATATAAATATATTATATATAATACTTTATATATGTGTATGGATATATGTTACTTAGATGTAAATACATGATATGAAAGAGTAGTCATTTATAATACACAAAACATATATACAATATCTTTATATATAATACTTCTATATATTTTTTCTAAAACTTACCACAGAAATGGCAGAAAAACACTTATTTTAAATAAATATATTGTAATGGTTAACGATTTAAAAGAAGGTGATAACAATGATGATTAAGGGCCCCCAAATCTGACTCAACCCTCATTTAAACCACTGTTGAAACTAAAAATCACTAGTTTCATACTAGTGAAAGGGAGAAAACTTTGACAAATGTGCTTTTAGCAATACAGAGCGATAGACTTATTTTTTTCCTTAGAAAGGAAAGAAAAAAGATGGTTGAATATTTACCCATTATTATAAAAAACATAAGTTACATATCTGGTTATTCTGAGAAAAAGGAAAAGAATGTGCCTGTGTTTAATGTACAGTGTGTGTGCCCTTCTTTCCAGCTGAACTACTTTACTCACTTATTTCCCCTGTCTTCCTAGTAGGCATTTACATCTCAACTCTTATTTTACTTGTTTGAATGTTCAGCATTTTAATCCCTCTCCTGTGGGCCTCTAAAGCATTTCTTCACTCCACCTACTTTGTATTTAACAATGTATGTGCTTCTTCTGTCTTAACAGACTCAAGGATCTCTGAGAATAAACCTCATACACACTTCAGTTTTGCAGTCCCAAGACAGGGCATACCACTGTCAGATAACCCTCAACAATTTTTTTTTTAGAATTAATAACTACATGAAAATGAAACTAGTGAATAAGCACTGTTTTTTGTAATGGAAAATTGCATTAATGGGTTACTATCCAAAAATATTCTAAAACCAGGAAGAGACTGATTTACCTACCAGTGGAGTAAGAGGTAGAATGGCATTATCTATGCTCTCTCCACCTGGGGTGAGGCAAACATTTTATGACTATTGCATTTTTTTTATAAGTAGCTTTACCTCTACCTATGTTTCAATTAGAGACATATTTGTTAATTGACTGAAAGAGATATTTGCTGGAGTCATTTAACAGTTAATGGATTATATGTAAGAATGATGTTCTATTAATTAACTTAATTAACTAACATATTAAATGCCTAGACTTCCCAAAATGCAGAGAGACACCTCAGCAGCTAAAGCAGACTATGGCTATCAATGCAGCCCAATAGAGACAGCTCCCTCGGGAATACTTTTTATTCTGTCATATCAATGTGTTAATGTCCTAAAATTTTTCTTTATTGGACCCTCTTTAACATGTTCCTCAGCTCACTCAGTAGAAACCAGAGCCCTGACACAGCCTATCATGACCCTAAGGATCTGTTCTTCAGTTACCTCTGACAATTTTCCTACTTCACTCCCTCCTCCCTTTCTCCACTCCAAACACACGGTCTGCTCATTGTTCCTTCAAACAGTGGACATACTCACACATTAGGACTATTGCATGGCCTGATCCCCTCTGTCTATACTGTTCTTCTTTCAGGTATTCACATGGAGAACTCCCTCATCTTCTTCAGGTCCATGCTAAACTGTCAGCTCAGGGAGGACCACTCAGGCTACATATGTAAATTGCAGCTCAGTCCCCACAAATTCTCAATAGCCTTTTCCTGCTCTACTTTTTTCCCCCCATGGAATGTATCACTTTCTAACATATTTCAATGGATTACATTCCTGTCAAGCAAGTATTTACTTCCCTCCCGCTTACACTTTAAGGTGGAATATATCTTCCTTCACCACAGGACTTGATCGGGCCAGTGAAAGGTGCATGGATGTGATGTAAGCAATGGCTTGTGAAGTAGAATTAATCAAATGGCCACACTTAGGCTAACAGATCGCTTATTCTTATGCTTGCCCTTAAAACAGTCAACTAAACTGACTGACTGGTTGCTACTCCCAGCTCCAGGTCCATTATTAAAATAAAGCTATTAATTTTACTGTTTCTACTTTATTCCAGTAATTGAAAGTAATAATAATGCTTGGTCTCTGAGTTCAATCACCAGGAAGAAGGTGACAGGACTGTAACCTTACAAAATAGCCTGAATTACCAAGAAGACCATGCCTTGGGCACTTATAAGATAAAGAGATCGAAAGAGCGACAACCACTAGCCTCTATAGACTCACCTGGAGACACCATGACATCACTCTGAGTCTTATGAGAAGAAAATAATTCTGTTGATTGTTATCGATGCTTTATTGTTTAAGCTATGGCTATGTATTCACCCTGCCCCATCCCCAAGACGGGTTCACAGTTTTGAAAGCTCTAACCTGCTGTGAGTCCCCTTTGCCTGGCAAAGCAATAAAGATGCCTCTTTTCTTCTAAGCTCCAAGACCCTGTCTCTGAGTTATTTGGCTCGTCAGGGACAGGGGCTGATCTTTTGGCAACACTTGTGCCAGCCTGTGAAGTTTGGTTTGTTCCTGGGACTTTCGGGTTCTGCTGTGAGGACTCGACTGTGGAGCTGCTGGCTGATAGAGAACAAGGAAACCTATGGGAGAGAAGCCAGTCTGCAGCCTTGAGCCAAGCCCAGACTCCCCACAACCTAAAGCAGAGTGATCTGAGCCCACCCAGAGACCCAGGAGCAAGAAAAATCAATGTTGATTGTTCTAAGCCACAAAATCTTGTAGAAACTTGTTAGGCCTCATTATTATGGAAACAGCTGACTAATGTACACAGACTGTAATAGATTTGGCTGTTTTATTTCCTATCTTTCTCCTTCCACTAAAACATAGGTTCCGTGAAAGCAAGGGATTTGGTTTATTTTGAATTCCAAATGCTTAGAACAGAAAGTGGCATGTGGTAGGGACATAATTAGTAACTGCTGAATGAATTAATATATATTAGCTAATTTCTAAAGTCACAGGGTACAATTAGGATGAGCCCTCATTCATACATATAAGATACTTTTTTGTATTTGAAGAGTATCTAAAATCCCAAGAGGAATTTTTTTTATTTGAAAATGCCAAAAAGATTCTAAAATGTATTTTGAAGACTAACATACAAGAATAACTAGAAAACCCAGAAGAGCTGAATAATGGTTAAGTCACTTACTTTACTAAATATTAAACCATATTATAATAGTACTATATTTGAAACACTGGCAGTAGCACATGAATGAACAAACATCTCATGAAAGGACAAAACATAACCGCAGAGCACGGCATCACCGAGACAGCAAAGTAGGAGACCACAGCTCTGTTGCCCCACCAGTATCAACAGACTGCTAGCTGTGGACAGAAACAGCTCTGTGAGATCTCAGGATTCCACTTCAGACACTTCACCAACACAGTAGAATAAAATTCCTGAGAATAACCACACAAACAAGGAAGGAGGAATAGTTTCATTTTGGCTGTATCATTCCATTCCCCAGGTTGGCACTGCTCAGCACCAGGGAGGAACTACCCAGCTCAGAAGAGTTCCCCTCTTTAGGAAAGAGCACAGTGTGAGCTACCAGCTTCCCCAGCTTTTCAGGGCACTGCAGGAAGGACCTGCTTAGGTCTCAACCATCCAGCAGCCAGCAAAGCTGTGATGTACAGAGATGGCTGGAAACAAGAAGGAAGAGAGAGGGGCAACCAGTATCAGCCACTCAGTGGGAGTGACACAGTTCCCAGTGACTTGCTATACAGAGGACCACAGCACTGAAAAAAATAGCAGCAGTACAGCCACCACAAAGCCCCTACAGGTTTCACCAGTTTTAGCCTCACCAGTATTCACATTTGCAGAAATTACCATCTAAGTCTTTTTTCTGTCTCTTCCCCAAACCCTGCAGGAGGCGGGATCCATACTGGAGGCGAGTTCAGGCCTCTGCCATTGCACAAGTGCAAGACACCAACCTAGAACCCCAGGGGCTGAGCCCCATTAGCCAGGTGCACACGTGGCACTGGCCCTCCCACTGTGCACTTGCATGCTGCTGCCCTGAATTCTGTCACTAGCTTTTACTGCCATCTGCACACCAATGGTGACATCCTGCAGCCATGGAAGGGCATGCAGACAGACAAGGCACCCACAGCTGCCCATAGGCCTGAACTTGACCCTACAGTCAGTCACTGGCCTGCACCACTAGGCTCACATGCAGCTAGCCCCTCCAGCTGTACACCTGCATGAACCATCACAAAGCTATCAGTAGATTTCTCAGAAACCTGGCAGGTCAAGTGAGTGGGATGATATAGTCAAAGTAGCATAAAGACAGAAAAAAATTCCAACCAAGAGTAATTTACCCTGCAATGCTGTCCTTCAGAAATGAAGGTGATATAAAGACTTTTCCAAACATATAGTTCATCACTACTAGACCTGCAGTACAAGAAATTTCTTCAAGCTGAAATAAAAAGACACAAATTTGTAACAAGAAAACATAAAAATATACAATACACTAGAAAAAGGAAGCATGTCATCAAATTCAGAAGACTCTAATAGTGAAGTATGGTGGTGTGCTAACCACTTCACTCTAATATAAAGTTTAAAGTACAGAAACATTAAAAATATTTATAGCTATACAAATTTGTTAATGGATATACAATATAAAAAGATGTAATTTTTGACATCAATAACATAAAATATAGGAGGAGTAAAAAGGTGGAGTTTTTCAATGTGATTGAAGTTGTTACCAGCTTAAAACAGACTGTTATATCTATAAGAGGTTTTAAAGTAAGCCTTAGTGTAACAACAACAAGAACAAAGCCTATAGTAAACGCACACAAGATAAGGAAAAAGGAATCAAAGTATACCACTGCAAAAATAATAAATTCACAAAGGAAAACACTAAGGGAAAAAGAAAGGAATCAAGGAATTACAAATTGGCTAGAAAACAATGAACAAAATGCCAAGAGTAAGTCTTAACATACCAATAATTACTTGAAATGTAAATGGATTAAATTTCCCAATAAAAAGCCATAGAATGTTAAATGGATTTAGAAAACAAACGAACAAAAACCCACCAAGATCCAACTATAGGCTCCATGTAAGAGACTCACTTCAGCTTAAGAAAGAACATACATAGGCTCAATGCAAAGGGCTGGAAAAAGATATCACCAGAAGAGGAAACCATAAAAGAGCAAGGGTAGCTGTATTTTATCAGACAAAATAGACTTTAAGTCAAAAACTATAATTAGAGACAAAGAAGATTATTATATAAAGATAAAGGGGTCAATTCATCAAGAGAATATAACAATTATAAACATATACATACCCAATATCAGAGAACCTAAATATATTAAGCAAGTACTAACAGATACGGAGGGAGTAATCAGCAACAATACAGTAATAGTAGAACACTTTAATACCCCAAGTTTCGATGATGGATAGGTCATCCAGACAGATCAATAAGGAAACATGACCTGTGCCATCCTTTACACCAAAAAACCTATCAGACATATACAGAACATTCCATCCAATAGCAGCAAAATACACGTTTTTCTCAAGTGTGCATGGACCATTCTTCAAGAGAGATCATATGTTAGGTAACAAAATAAGTCTTAGCAAATTTAAGAACATTGAAATCATATCATCTTTTCTGATCACAATGGTATAAAACTGAAAATTAATAGAAGGAAGAAGCGGTGCTAAGAGGGAAGTTCATAGCAGTAAATGCCTAAATTGGAAACAAATGAAGGACCTCAAATAAACTACCTAATGTTAAACAACAACAAAAAAACAACCTAACTTAAACACATGCGTACACACACACACACACAGCCCAAATTTAGCATAAGGACAAAGATAACAAAGAGAGCAGAAATAAATGAAATTTTAAAAACACTAGAGCAGATCAATGAAAATAAGATTTTTTTCAAAAGATAAACAAAGTTGACATTTAGCTAGACTTACCAGGAAAAAGAAAGAGTAATCAAACAAATAAAGTCAGAAATGAAAGAGAAGATACTGCAACTGAAACCACAGAAATACAAAGAATCAATACGGTAAAGAATTATATGACAACAAAGGGGATGACCTAGAAGAAATGGGTAAATTCTTAGAAACATGCAACCTACTACATCTGAATTTCTTCATAAAATATTGAAATCTGAATAGACCAACAACAACTAAGGAGACTAAATCAGCAATCAAAACTCTCCCAACAAAGAAAAATCTAGGCCCATACAGCTTTACTAGTGAAGCCTACCAAACATTTAAAGTAGAATTAATGCCAGTCCTCAAAGCCTTCCAGAAACCTGAAGAGGAGGAAACACAAATTAATTTATGAGTCTAACATTACCGTGTTACCAAAGGCAGATAAGAACACTATAAGAAAACTATGAACCAATATCCCTGATAAATATGATGCAAAAATTCTCAGTGAAATACCAACAAACCAAATTCAATAGCACATTAAAAAGTTCATACACCATGATCAAGTGAAATTTATCCCTGAAATGCAAGAATGGTTCAATATGCACAAATCGATAAATTTGATAATCTACATTAATAGAATGGAAGACAAAAATCATATGATCATCTCAATAGATGCAGAAAAACACTTGACAAAATTCAGCATTCTTTCATGATAAACACTCTCAAACTGTATACAGAAAGAACATAGAACTCAATATAACAAAAGGACAAGCCAACAATTAACATCATACTCAACTGTGATAGGTTAAATAAAGGCTTTCTCTCTAAGACAGGAACAAAACAAGAGTGCCTTCCTTTTCTTGCCACTTTTATGCAACACAATACTGGGAGTTCTAGCCAGACCAACTGGGCAAGAAATAAAAGGTATCCAAATGAGAAAATAAGAAGGAAAATTGTCTGTTTGTTGATGATATGATCTTACACATAGAAAATTAGAAAGACTCCACCAAAAATCTGATAGAATAATAAACTCAGTAAAATCTCAGGATACAGAATTGACACACAAAAATCAGCTGCATCTCTATACACTAACAATGAAACATCTGGAAAAGATATAAACAAAAGAATCCCACTTACAATAGCCTCAGAAACAAACAAAAATAATTTGGAATAAATTTAACCAAGGAGGTAAAAGATCCCCTTTCTGAAAACTACAAGATGTTGACAAAAGATAACAAAGAAAACACAGATAAATGGAAAGATATTCTGTGTTCACGGATCAGAAGTGTTAATATTGTTTAAAAGTGCCCATACTCCCCAAAGCCATTTATAGATTTAATGCAATTTCTATCAAAATCTCAATGGCATTTGTCACAGAAATAAAAAAAATCCTAAAATTCACATGGAATAAAAAAAAAAAAGGATCCCAATTTCCAAAGCAATCTTAAGAACAAAGCTAAAAGCATCACACTTGTTAATTTCAAATTATATCATGAAGCTATAGTAATTAAAACAGTATGACACTGAAGTAAAAAACAGACACAGAGGTCTATGGAACAGATTCAAGGGCCCAGAAATAAACCCACACATATATGGTCAATTAATATATGAAAGGGAGCCAAGAATCCTAACTTGGAAAGTGATAGTCTGTTCAATAAATGGTATTGGGGAAACTGGAATTTCAAATGCAAAGGAATAAAATTGGAACTTTACCTTACAACTCTCACAAGAATTAACTCAAAAGGGATTAATAACTTGAACATAAGACCTAAGCCATATAACACCTAGAAGAAAACATAGGGTAAAAAACTCCTTGTCTCCATCTTGGGCATGATTTTTTTGGTTATGACACCAAAAGCAAAAATTCAACAAGTGAGACTGTATCAAACTAAAAAGCTTCTGCACAGCAAAGGAAACACAGATAAAAGACAACCCTTACATCATGAATAGGAGAAATATTTACAAACCATATAAGGGTTAATATCCAAAATTTATAAGAAACTCATATAACTCAGCAGCAAAAATATAAACAATCCAATTAAAAAATGGGCAGAGGACTTGAATCCATCCTTCTCCAAAGATGACATACAAATGGCCAACAAGCACATGAAAAGGTGCTCAGCACCACTAATCATCAAGGAAATGCAAATCAAAACCAAATTATCAAAAAAAACCCCTAAATTATCACACTTATTAGAATGGTTATCATAAAAAAGGTAAGAGGTAAGTGTTGAAGAGGATATGGAGAAAAGGGAACCCTCATGCACTGTTGATGGGGATGTCAATTGGTGTAGCCACTATGGGAAACAATATGGAGGTTCCTCAAAAAATTAAAAATAGAGCTACCAAATGGTCTAGTAACCTCACTTCCACTTATATTTCCGAAGGAAATGAAATCACTATCTTGAAGAGGTATTTATACTCCAATGTTTATTGCAGCACTATTTATAATAGCCAAGACATGGAAACAACTTAAGTGTCTACTGATGGATGAATGATAAAGAAATGAGGTGTAAGTATACAATACAGTATTATCTGGCCACAAAAAAAGGAAATCTTGTAATCTGCAACAACATGGATGGACCCTGGGGGCACTATGCTAAGTGAAATACGTCAAACAGAGAGAAAAATACTGTGTGCTCCCATTCATATGTGGATCCTAAATTCTCTGAACTCAGTAGAATTGTGGTTGCCAGGGGCTAAGGAGTGGGGACTGGGGGGATAGCAGTGAAAGGTACAGGCTTTTAGTTATAAAATGAATCAGTTTTGAGTAATGTTCTTATAACAACAAAATGATAATTTTGTGAGGTAAAGGATATGTTAACTAACCTTACTGTGGTAAACATTTTGCCATATATACATGTATCAAATCATCACACTGTACACCTTAAACTTACACAATATTATGTGTCAATTATATCTCAATAAAGCTGAAAAACAAAAGAAAAAACATAACCAAATATTTCCTGATTTCTCTATCCTCTTTCCTTTGTGATACACACTCATCACTGGCAGCAAAGAGTTTGAAAAACTCAGGGCAAGTGTCTCCCAAGTGCTGAAAGCCCAATCCAACCTAAAATAACCAAAATCACAAGCCCCAATGCCTCCTTCCCAGGTTCCTTTTAATTGGACTAATGGACACAGTTTATTGTCACTGTTTTTAAGAGTATCACAGAGAAAAAAGCAGATTGGTACCTTACTTTCATTTTTTTCACATTCTATGCATCTTCTTTTATTACACAAGATTCTTCCCCTCAATCCTTTTTCCCCAAGTTGAGGTTATAAAATCTCTGTCCTGTTAGGAGCATCCTTTGTGTAGAAGTGATAATGTTCATTTAAAAAACATTATCAAGCAGTGGATTCCTCATAATGAACTCAATGGCATGTTCTGTTTGTGCAGTTGATTCTCAGAGTTCTCCTCCTGTTTCACCCTTGTTCTTCATCTTCATGATTACATCATGCACCTTCACAGGTATCTTCTTATAATTTATGTCTCATATAAATTATTCACTGTATTGGTTTTCTACTGCTGTCATAACAAACCACCACAAATTCAGCAACTTAAACAAATTTATTATCTTGCATTTCTCAGGGTATCTGCAGGACCAGGTTCTTCCCTGAATGCTCTATGGGATATTGTCTACATTCCTTAATTGTCTTCCCCTTTCTTTGTTTCCCAGTCAGCAGCATCACATTTCATGGACTCTCCTTCCATTGTCAAATCTCTCTGAAGTTAGCCAGGGAGGAATTTTGCTTTAAAGGGCTCATGTGATTAGATTCGGCCAACTGGATAATCTGGGATAATTTCCCATTGCAAAATCTGTATCCCTATTGCAAAGACCCTTTGACACTTTTGCCATCTAACATAACAGTACATTTTCCAGGAATTGTGCTTGGACATTTTTAGGGGTTTATTATTCTGCCTATCAGATTCACCATGACCTTTTTCTCCCAAATATGGAAATTTACTACATGAAATCTCAAATAGTGTAAAACCCAGATGCAGAATTCCACGCATACATTAAAAAAACTTTAATCATATTCAACTTATTAACAATGTCATATATACCACTATGTCAAATTTCCTTCTGATCAATATGCACTCATTATAACTTAATACTTGATTTGAAATAAAGCATTAATATTTTATAAGAAAGATAGAAGTTATTCAACTGGTGTTATTAAAATGGATTATTTGGAAACAAGTACATTTATATCCTTGTTTGAGAAATCATTAGAATAAATGAAGATGTAAATTATAATAAAATGATCAAAGGGAAGGCTGGCTGCATCTGGCTCTCTGCTTTGGAAGCTCAGGGATGCCCTTCTTTCCATTTTCAGGGATAATCAGTCCCTGAGGGACTGTCTTATGCTAACTAAACAGTGGAGACTGAACGAAAAAAACAGATTGCAATTTTATTAATTAAAGTGAGAAATAAAGTTGTCATAGGACCTGAAATTCAGAACTTATGTCAGATCAAGCAGCAGATCTTCGTAGTCTAGTTATGCTACCTGGAAGTTATGTTATTATCAGTTGTCACTTTATTGTAGTAACAAATAATTTTCCCAGCGGCATAATGCTCATAGACTCTATAAGCAGCCCTGTTTAGTTTTATTGTAGGATATACACCCGGGATTCCCAACACCAACACAAGGTGAGTTTAAAATGCATAAGAGAGGCTTGAAAATAATTCAAATCATTGGCTCCAAAGTGGCACATTTCTCTTCAATTCAAATGTCACTGAATATGAAATATTCAAAAGGATTCGCAACATATAGGAAAGGAGGATTGAGCAAAGCAGTCCTTGGCTGGGCACAGCATGTTAAAGACAACGAGGACAAGGAGAAACATGGAAACAAGGTGTGGAAATTAACCAAATATGAGTATCTCTTTAATCACACTTATAATGTATAGCCTTGACTACTGTTTTTTCTTTTTAAAAACCTGCCTTGTTGTCAATTACACTGAGGACTTTAAGACCTCTGTCATAACACATCCCACATAAAACTCCCTCGAGGTTTGCAGTGACATTTCAATGCCCAATATCTGAAAGTAAAATAGATGGCTGAGATGCAATTTTAATTTTTCATCTTCTGATTTTTCTTAAGAAATAGACTTATACAAAGTCAGTAAGGAAATGCAATGACTTAGCCACTCACCTACCTCTTTTCTTTAGACTATGCTTAATTAGTCCAATACTAGTCTGTAGTAAAAGAAATTAAGAAATTTTGAAATACCCACAGATATTAGCATTTTTTAAAAAATTTTAATGGTATGCCGCTCCCCTTAGTTTTTAAAACCTTAAAGGTTTCTTTTTCCTAGAGGGATTTCAGCCTATGTCTTTGAAGGCCTTTTTCTGCATCTCTCTTCTTTGGGTTAGTGATAGTTAAATTAGTGTTACTTTCCTAGACTTTACTCCTATCTTGGCAAAAGTTCTTTCACTAAACCCTTACAACTCCAGAAACAAAATTTCCCAACAATATAAGGGGCTTCTTCCTTTTTACAGACTCTCAAACTTATTAGAAATTACATTTTAAAATATGTCTATCCAAGTATTTTTGGTATGTATGACGCTACTATTGGCAAAACTTTTAATACAGGTCTAAGTAGGCTTCTAATTTTTTGCCAAGTATTATGCTCTTGTGAGATAATAAAAATGCCCAGTTTTTTATTTTTAATAAATGAATTTTTCCTAATTAGTTTGTGCACTCTTTTGGAATAAAATCTGGCAATGTGAGAGGTACTGAGGAAATTTAGCATTTATACCAAAAACAAACTGGAATAGTGCAGGACACAGAAATGTTTTTATAAAATTGTTTTTAATCTTTGGGGAATACGAGCATACACTGGGGAAGCTCAGTAGAAGAGGTACATGTTTCAGATGACAGGTTGCTTTTCTATTCAGCATGACGGCTTGGGGGAACAAGTTATTCTGAAGTACATCAAGGCATCATTAGAGCTAATACTAGATAATTTCTAAAAATAAATGACTACTATTTGTGGTTCAGATGTTCATCCTAAGCAATAAAATTGGGCTTGAAAACTTCTATTGTGTTGAAATAAATGAGCATTTTTAAAAAAGTTTTCCTTTATTGTCCCATTCTCCATGGCCAAGTGTCTTTCTTCTGGAATCTCACTGATTCTTGTTATCCAAACAAGAAATTATCTTATCTTTATTTCTAGTATCTCCAGCTTTCTACATATTCTGTTTCTTCAGCATTACCTAAGGTCAGTTTTAGAAACTAGGTAGAAAAGAGGAAGAAACATGAATCAAACAGTAAAAGTTACAGGGTCAGAGGAAATTAGATGATTTTGTACTTCCTGAAATTTAAAGGGGTTTATAGCTTTTTCTATCGTAGCAGCCTGAATTTGATCACTTAATTACAATACAATGTTCTTATAAAAGGTACATTAACCAAAACAGAAAAACCAAAAGAGTTTGTATAGTGTTTATTCAAAACTTAGAAGGATAATTAAAATGTATGAATCACCATAAATCATTCTAACCCTGAAGTTGCTCAGACCCTTCTCTTGACATAGTAACAGAGTGGCAGGAAAATAGCCTGTTTCTGAAGAGGTTTTTCCTCTTCCCTTCAGGTTTTCTATTTGCATTCTCACATTTAGCTTGTCAAACTGAATGGATTAGAATTAAATTGTAAATGAGACTTCTTTATTTTCCTCCTAGAGAAGGATGAGAGTGGTTTAAAACCTGTTCACTGCTTTAGCACATGATGTAATAAACCTGGTTTAAAAGTTACATGACACGTATTCTTTAAATAATCTTTTTAGACTAGAAAAATTGTTCTCTTCTTCCTCTAATAAAATCCTCTTAATTTTTCAATATATTTCTTCCAATTTACGTTCTTCAGCTTAGTTATACTATGAGGAATACAGCTGCACATGCTCAGAAAACATCTATAATTAATAATTTATTAATTTCCTTTGGAGACATAGATCTAATGCTGAATAGGCAACAAAACCTTGTCATATTATCTGACCTAAGCTCTTCATTAACACAACTATTTTAAACTTAGGATTTTTATTGACACTTCTCATAAACAAAAAGGATTTAATTTTTTTTATAATGAACCCAGAAAACTTTGACCGATACCCTAAAAAACTAAACACTTCTTTCCTACAATTGAACAGTAAGAGAAATTTTTGTATCTCCTAATTCCTCTATGTAGTTTGGAATATTAAAATAACTATAAAACATTTAGAATATTTCATGCTTCATTTTTTTAACTTGACATAAGGGCTGTCTATATAAAGACTGACAAATAATAGTTCTGGTGGTGACTCCACAACTACTGTAGTGAATTGCAAAAGATGATATTCTCTTGGGTATACTCAGATACTAACTTTTTAGTGCTAAATGGTACCTTACTAAACAACCATTTTCATTTACAAGATAATAACATAATGGCGCAGAGAATTTAATAAGTGTATCAAAATCATAAAACTATATTACATCTCAAGTCTCTTAATTCTTACCAAAGATGAAAATGCCCATTGGGAAACTGGAAATAGCATTTATATCCCGTATGTTTTCTCAGCCTTCTATAACTTAGGCAAACTGTACATTGGTCAATCATTTCTCACAGATCCTCTAGTTTATAAACAGCATTGCCACCTGTGAAGTGATGTCGAAGATGTACGACACATTTTCTAGGGCCTGAGGGATAAAAATAGCTATTGACAATAGAAAATACCAAAGAGGGGAGAAACATATCTGAGTGGCAAAGCAATATAGTCTTAAAAATTCTCATGCTTACTTTTCTACTGCAAAGAATGCCTCCCTGACAAAGATAAAGGTCGATGCCTATCAAAGTAATATTATTTCAAATAAAGATATCCTAGCCCCTGGTAAATATCTATCTTTTTCCCTCAAATAGTATCTAGTAAACTAATAGAGTCTGGCCAGAATGCCAGAGTTTGGTATAACAGGATTTAACCAGACTTGATCTCTTTAATCATACAAAAAATGTTAGCACACTGGCTATAATTCAACACAAACTCAGTGTTTAGTAAGTGGCAGACATTTTTCTATGAACTTTGTGTTCGCTCATTACATCTTCCTAACAACATTGTTAAATAGGACTATTACTGTTTCTATGTTAATGAGAGGAAACTGAGACACAATTAGCTGAACTTCACATACCACACAATACAAACTGTCTTGGACACAGCTTAAACTCTGAATATTTGCTGAATGAGTAAATTAATGAAATAACCCAATACCAATTACACACATTTAGCCACCATTTACAATGCGCAACAGTTAATTAATTAATTAATGAGCATGCTCTAAATGCTTATTGATTGCTATTGCTTGGGGAACAACACATAATTTTCTTTCTTAATACAAATGAAAAGAGAAGGGGAAGGGAAGAGAAGGGGAAGGAAAGAAAAGGAAAAAAGAAAAAGTGTATTTAGCTTAGTGAGTTCTTTTTAGGACATCTCAACTTTTGAAGAAGGCATATAGAAATATAGAGATATCTATGTCTATATAGATATTTCCATATAGATGTAGATACATACAGATATATCTGTATATATAGATAGATATTTCCATACACCCACAGAGCAAAAGAGACTGAGACCAAATAATCTATATCGCCGCCCTAGGAGTAAGTAACTTGCAATACTGTACTCTTTTCCTCTGTGTCTGAATCATCTTGTGCTATTGGATAAGAGATTGATTTCGCTGGAGTTGGACAAGCCCAGGTGGCTCCCTGATGCTTATCGTGTACACACATTGCCTCGCACCTGCTGAATATTACTTCATTCTGTTCTTTTCTGTAATAACCCTTTAATCACAGAATTAATAGGATACTCAGAGATGGGCAAATGGAAACTAAGCACACATTATTCCAAACTGTTATTTCTCTCAGACTGTCTTGAAGGCATTTCACCTTCTTGGGATCTAGAACTGGTACATTTGTCTAGGAACACATGGTCAAGCAGAGACATGATTTTCTCTGATGTCTGATGAGGTTACAATTTCCTTATGAAATATGCATGCCTTTGAGTAGAGAGAGTCTAAACAGTAAATATAAATGACTTTTTGTCTGGTTTATTCTTTCTTTTTATGAATCTTTAAACATGCTCTATTAATATAGATTCATTATTATGGGTGTGAATATATGTTGGATCCACAGAAATAACACATGAATGCACTTCAGAATAAAGAGAAAAATATTATAGAAAATGTAATTACTATTTAGAGTTTGTGCGATTCTCTGAAAATCCACAGAAATACAGAATTTATAGAATATACAAGAGATTCTGTGTAAGGAATAAAGATGTGTTTGGAAGCCCTTCAGGCAACTGATTGAGAAACAAAACGAAATTAGTGTGTTTCAAATTTGATTTATGTAATCTGTTATCATTTATAAATTACAATATAAATAAAATTATAAATTGAGGTATGCAATCTGTAATTAATGTATGTCATCTGTTACTAATTTTCTTTAAATATTTAATGAGTTTCCTTTATAATTATTCTGATTCTACTTTCCACTGTTAGACATAGACATAAAAGATAGCAATCCTCAAGATCTTAGTCCAGTGGAAAGCTGCGACTGTAGAAGCAGATGACAATGAAAAAATTAACAGATTAGAATTTGACCCAGTCAATGCAAGTCAGTGACTACCAGGGAATTACAGAAGTTCCTAGAATTCTGAGACACTAGTATAAACATGATTTTAACCCAGATTACTCAATCCATCAAAAGAAAAAAAAACAAACAAGGAATTAATGATATTCAGACAAAGCTAACCACAGGATATATGAGCCCTTTAACCACATCAATGGAAGTTTAGTAAATCATGGTCTCTTAGATTACTTTTGGTTACTTCTTGTGAGAGATTTTTGTAATTATGTTCCCACTATGTGCTACTTCTGCACATTTAACTAAAATTTGGAAAAAAAACAAACACAGTGCTTGTGTAGGTTAATACTAACTTCATTAATAAATATTTGCATGCTACTCTAGTGTTATCTCATGCTAATTTTCCTAAACACTGAATACCAAATTATTCAGGTAAATTAATAACCAATCAGCCAGCATGATACTAATTAGTTTGTGAACTTACCTACAACTGAGATATAACACTTGGGATGGAAGCACCTGCTGAACCCTGTGATGAGGAGGTATCTGTGTTTTGGCGCATCTCCAATATTTAATTAACCTGTCATCTTTTATTATGCCTCTGCAAAGCATCTAAATCTTATACAAGTTAGACATGCTAAAAATATTTCGAAGCCAAACCTATGATTAAAGTTAGTCAAATATGGATGTCATATAATTTTTGTAATTTAGAAAATTTTCCAGCTTGTGAGGATGTTTTGTCATTGTTATGGTTAAAGTTTGGGCAAGTCCAACTGTTAGTAATTTTAAATAGATGAAGCAAAACTCACAAGGATGTTTTTCTACTTCACCTATGAGTTACATTTGTAATTATTCTTTTTAGTTGGGCCCAAAACTCTTAAGTAGTTTTAAGTACTTTTAACAATGTTCTATCTAAAAGAGCCAGAACTAAAATGCAAGGATATTCAGTGTGATGACACAACATACCATAATTATATAATCTGAGGTCCTGTAAAATGGATCTATTTCACTAGAATCACTATTACACATGTGTGTGTGTTTGTGTGTGTAATTACCAGCTGAAATAAATACTCCACTCTAGGAGCTGTGCATGAATACAGAACACTAAGGTAAGCTTGGAATCAGGGTTCTCTACTCCAAATGACAAGATGCTTAACTCAGATATGAAACTGTTGACTAAAGATTCACAAAGCATGCCTATAGGTAAGTTTTATTAATATCTTTTAATTTGTGTATGTGTCCACGAATATGTTTTATATATTATACATAATATTTAGAGTAAAATAACATAGTATTTTCTTATCCACTGTATTTTCTTAAGCAATGGTCCTTTTTATTCATTGAAATTTCTATCAATTGTTTTATGGTAATCGTCCCTCGAAAAAATATGGATTTCCATTTGCTCTTCCAGACCTGGTGGTGACAAGGAGAGTTAACTGGTTGCAGCCTTTTCTGGAAGATGAGACAGGCAGTCTCAACATTTCATAGGCGACTTGTGCATAACTCATGAATGTGCAAATTTTCCCCCTGCACAATATACTGGTGTTAAGTAGAGCACTTGTAGATGACATTTGTGGCAGGTGGAAAGCTCATAATGTCTTTTAAAATGTAAGATATCCTACTATGATCTGATTTTTTAAAATATATAGTCTGCTTTTCCTTTCCTTAAAGCTAAATAATGAGTGCTGTATAATTAAAAATTCACTTAAATCTATGGTATCATTGGAGTTGATATTATATATAAAAATAAAGAATGGATAAATCTGTAGAAATTGTATGAGAATATAAAATTTCCTAAATCCCATAAATGCCAGTGCCAACATATTGTAGATGTAAAACACAAATGCATTTCTTACATGGAAGGAGCCAGGTTTTTTCAGTGATAAGAGGTAACTCAGGAGAACTGACTCTGAGAAGTTATGCTTCAGTATTCAGCGGTAAATTGCTAGACTACTGTTTCAGACTCTAACACTGAAATAGCTTTCCCCAGTTTTGTTTTAAACATTTCTCATGTAGTAAACAATTATTTCTGCTCTTTAAATATAATATTTATAATTTAACTGTAATTAATATTCAGATTATATGCAATATTTGAAATTTTCTTTTCTTAGATTTTATATTTATTATGTATCAAGTCAAAGAAACACAATAAAATGAATTTTAATATCATATTTAGTTGATCTAGATAATATTTAAGCACAAAAAATCTATAATTTTAAAAATCTTTTTTTTGTACATGATTCAATTTAGTACTGAATGGTTATTTGCTATAATCTGAATTTTGGAATTCCTTTTAAAATGTCAACATTAAGTTCATAAAAATATGTCCACATTTGTTCTATCCCTACCTATACACTTGCATACTAGTTTGAAACTAGTTGGTTGAAACTAGTTTATTAAACACTTAAAAGAAACTAGTTTATTAAACACTTAAAGAACCATTTTTTATCTCAAAAGATTTTGATGGTTAAAAAAAATGGTACTGTCTTTACACAGAAAGTTACATCATGGCAATTAGTTAAATTAAAGACAAGCAAATCTTCCTGACTCACTCTAGTCAACAGAGTCAACAGAATACTTCGGGGCATCCACCATACACTGATGTTTGGGACCAAGGCATTTATGCCTACATTACCAGGAATATTGGCTATCGGCACCTTACAATTTAATGTTTTCGAGGAAACTTTCTCGGAGGGTGAAAGGGAGTTGCCTTGCCCAAGGTCATATGCCTCCCTTGGGATAGCACTCATCCAATGACCTCAATCTGAGACATTTCTGATGGGTCATCCCAAGTCCAGAGATCCCTGCGGGATATACTGATGCCACTGTTGGAACTGTATTGCCATTTTCTTCCCTTCTTACAGCCCTGCTTCCTTCCCCCACTCCTCTCAGACGTTATTCCTGAGGTATCCCCATAAACTTTCTGCACAGAAATCTCTGCCTTAGTCTGTTCCCAGAGAACCCAAACCAAGATGCCTTCCGTGTTGAAAGAGGAAAATAGGAGCAGATGTGGAGGCAGGTATCTGATCCTCACAGTTCTCCTTACTGGAGAAATGAGTGCGAGGAGAAATGCTGACATTTTTTCCTTAGGCGGAACAGTTAAGTCAGAATCTGCCCTAGAAACAATAGGTAGAGTCACTTCATTTCAACCCATCACAGCAGGAGTGTAAATCAGTATTCAGGAGACAAGAAGATGCCAGTCAAGTGCAGAGATGAGGGAGTATCAAATTAAAAGCTTAGCGCCAACATTCTCTGTGCATTTTTTCCTGAACACTAGGAAATAATTGACATATTGGATTTTATCAAAGTAAAAATCATTTTTACCAGCAGAAAGTGCCTATATTACATTAAAGCAAAGAGAAGTCACATTTGGTTTAACAAAATGCTCTATAGTTCTAAACACACCCAGTTTTTCTGTCAGCATTTGTTACCCTGTCACTCATTACATAGGTGCAGGTTCTCACAGCAGATGGCAAAGGGTTAAGAACAAATCATAGAACTTAAAAAATCAGGAAATATTAGCTATTATTTTCTTCTTAGGGAATTTAGAAAAACACTCCCTATACAAATTTAACAGCAGAACATCTATGTGCAGCACAAGTATCATTTGAGAGCCCCTGGTTTAGTGTACACAAGCTTCCAATGAGGAAAAGTAGTGAGAAGCGTTAGATAAGCCTGGATGTTTGGTTTATGTTTTATGAAGAGAGAGCCTTCAACCTCATGGAGTCCATCCCACTTACTGACAGGGTAGATACTGTATCTACACATACACACACCACACACAAACATATATTTAAAAACATATATTAACACTGATGACTGATTTTTTCAGACCTCTAAATTTATGTGTATTTGTACTGTTGAGTTGTACAATCAACCCTTATAAATATGAAAAAGGGCTTTTTGCCAAATAATTAGCCATATCAAGAAATGTCCTCACAGAAAATGCTGATGAGAAACCAAACAAGAAGGAAAAATAGTTCCAAAAAATGATCATGTTATTCTTGCACTTGGCAGAAAGCTCTGGAAACTATTGTTGCCATCACATATGTGCTTAGTCTTTTCTTACTGTATAAAGATTTAAATATATTAGAATGAGGATAATTCTTCTCTGAATTACATCCTTACTGATCAGGTGAATGCACTGGTAATTTATAGTTTTAATGGTAGTAACAGATCCTTTTTGGTAGGTTTAAACCTGACTTTAAAAAATATTTTCTCTCTGTGATACTGTCATTCCTTAAATATATCTTTTAAAACACTGTAAATTCTTTAGCAATAACTATCTTAGCTGGTCTGCTTCTAATGAATTACTTCTGCTATTGACACGATCAATATATTCAGTGGCAGTGCTATTTAATAGATGCTTTCCAGTGAGACTATAATGGTATCTATTTCTATTTTGTTTTATCTTAATCCATCTCATTTAGAGGTTATTTTTTTCTGGCTTTTAACCCAATTTATTTTTACCTTCAGTGAGAGTGAAGAGTGAATAACTAGACCACAAAAGCAAAAACCTCAGAATTAAATGAGAAATATTTTGTGGATTTTGACCCAAGTGATCTATTAATTGCAACACAGTCTTATTTCAGTATATGAAGTATTACAAACTTCTCTTAGAAAAAAAATCTTATTTCTTTTAGGTAAAGCAAATGAAAATACTCAAAGAATTTAAATGGAGAAAATATGTATATGAGTCAAAAGCTACTAAAAAAATAGCTTTCTAAAGGCAACATTTTCAGAGATGATCTGTTTAACCTGCTTATCAAAGACTCAGAATTTAGCAAAAGCCGTAAATATACATAACAAACAGCAGAGCAGACAATATTTTTCTCTAACCACATACTCAGTATTCAAGTACTTGGATTTACTGCTGCCTTTCTATCCCTTTTCCATTAGTTCTCATTTTAGAATGCACAACGACCATTTACTTGAACCAGCCACGTTACATCACCAACCTAACATGGTGGAGCTTTGGGGCCTCTTTTTATGTTGCACCAAGGTGCTCTATAGGCAGATTCACATCTAGTGAAAAAATAGAACTATTTTGAAACTATTAAGAATATAAACTATATATTTTCTATTAAATCCTATCTTAAATGTATAGGCCTATTGTTAGGAAGCAGGAGGGCTCTGGATTTCCTGACAAAGTTGGGATTGTCCTGTGAAAGTTCTACAGAAACATTTCTCAAATCATGATGTGTAGGGGACAGTACTGAGGGGCATATATAGGGTAAACTAGGGGCACAAAAATTAACTAATTGTGGTGGCTGTAGAGAAGGACAAGTCCTATGAAGGGAGGAACTATCTGAATTATTTCTCTTCCTGAAAAGATGCATTGGAAATATATCAGGGATCACCATAATGTTAAAAAGCCATGTAGAGCATAGTTAGATTATTCTTTGGCAGTTATTTAAAACATTATACACAATTAATTTGCCAGTGCTATTCTGTTTTATGCTCATTAAATGCCTAGACACTTATTCTTGCATGAGATTAGACTATCAGAGTTAGTTCAACTCCATTCCTGAAGACTGCAATACAGTGTTTATTACTTATGTAAATTTGGTTAATTACACACCAACTCAGTTATCTTATTTATTGCATTTCAATTAGTATCCCTTTAATAGTCACTAACCCTTTAATTAACTCACAAGAATAAGAGGTGTCTTGTTAAATGTAAATTAAATAGATTTAAATAGACAATAGATTGCAAATGGTAGATTTACTGCTAATGCTATAGAAAACTGTTGCTGGAAGAACTAAACATCTTCAATACCATCTGCCTGTCTCTCTAGGCAAGAAGAAAATTGTATTTTCCTTAGAACTTTTTTAGCCTAAAGATAAGACCAAGGCAAAAGCAAAGGATAGCAGATATGTGTTTTGTTCTGTTTTCACAAAAGTGAATTAAACATAATTTTGCATTTTGTCTTATCGTCAGGGGAAAAATCCCAGCAATAGAGAAGTATAAAATAAAATCTCTCTTCACTCTTCACTATGGAATTCTTCCTGAAATGAATGTTAAAAGGTTTGAAAATAATCCATGATCACTAATTTATCCGTCCAGGGGAGAAGGGAGCAAATTATTACAGCTCTTCCCTAAGTACTCCCTTGTGACCTTACAAGGAAATTAATTAGCAGGGCACCACTATGTGGCCACAACCATGACTATAGGGAAGGCTGAATGTCAATGGGTTGACACTGTAACCCAGTTTGGTTAGCATAAATGTTTCTGCTTTCACCAGTTTATTTCTCAGGAGTGAAATAAAGACTCAGCTAAGATGTAGAGAGCAACTACTTTCATTTAATAGCAAGTTTCACTCCTTGCAAAGAGAGTCCCAGAGCATTTCTGGTTTGTTATTTTTGACTGGAGACTGGCAGTTTGTCACTATAAACACTAGAAATAGATGGAATGGGGATTCCTACATATATTCTTTGTTATATTCTCCACACTTTGGATGTGGCAGGGTCTAGCCTTGTAGAGGAACATTTTAAAATACATTGGGCTAAGGTTTGGGGGTACTTCTTATTTTAACAGAATAACAATGTAAAGGTATATTGCCATAAATCCCTGAAATTTTAAAACTAAGTATTATCTTTTTTCTTTCAAGATTATAGTATTTCAGAATTCATCATAAAAATAAAGCTTTTTAAAGCAACAAAGTATCATCAAAATGTTAAACTTCTAGAAAAAAAAGATTATATACATCATAGTAACTTTGGCAGTCCCTAAACTATTTAATTTATCACAGTCAACGTGGCACCCTCAGATATCCTCCCGTGTCTTCTTTCAACTTCCAAGATATTCTGGTTTCTCTCCAGACTGCAGTAAATGCTTGCTATCCATAGTAGAAAAATCTGATTGCAAGGCAATGTATTACTATGAATACCATGTGAGATTACTTAATGCATTGTACCTTTTCCTTTTCATCATCATGTTTACTTCCTTTCATTTCAGAACTTCCATGCTAAAGTTTTCTATTGTGTGTTCATTCAAAGTTCTTCTTTAAAAAATGTTTTTCTGTTCAAATTCCTTTGAAGAGCTCAGAGTGTCTGTAGGCAATCTCTGAATATTTCCTAGGGTACATAGTCTTGGCAGTATCATGGACAGAATATCCCTGTTGCTTTTCCTATCAATTTCTTTTCTAAAGAAGCAACCTGAGGGTCTATTCTTAGCAGAACTCTTCTCACCAGCATAACAGATATTCTTAGTTGACAGATCTAAGTCCAGGTCTTGGCTCCAACATCCAGCAGCTATTACTTGAGTAAATGTCTTAACCACTCCCAATTCATATTCCTCATTTTTCAATGGGAATAATACTTATTAACCTATGAAGCTTTATATGAGGATTGATTTTTTATGAAGATTATTTGTAAGATGTTTAATACAATGTCTAATACTTAGTGACTGCTAAATAAGTAGTAGTTGTAGCTATTAAAATATTAAAAGGTGACATCAGCGTCAGGGACAGAAACATTTTGCTTACTACAAATGAAAAAAATACATGCTATTAGATTTGGTTAATTAAGAATCAGTGCCCAGGTGGAAAGTAAAATTATCTGAAAAGCTGTTTTTCTTTAGATCATGGAGCAGAACAAAACAAAAATCTTAAGTGCTTGTAGGAACTCTACCTATAAGCGATACAATCAAATATATTTACTAACTGTTCTTATTAGCATAGATGACTTCACCAACTATATTAAGCAGTTTAATTTCACTAACTTAAAAATTATTTTACTTCACTGATATCATAACTATATGTACACATTCCATTTTAGCAAACCAATCCACAGTAGTACCCTGGCCCAATCTAGAAAGGCTTTCCCTCTGGAATCCTAAAATCTATTCCTACAGGACATACTCTGGACCTTCACCACTCTTCCCAAAGCACCTGCCAAGCCACTGTCCCTTTTTTTAAACAGTGAAGTTTATCTCTGGATTTTCAGAGACAGTTGCATATATAAGGCATGGAATCTCTCACCCTCCCACCTCCCGAACCCAAATATTTCTTAATTTCTTCTCACCTTCACTTGCTTTTCTTCCCCACTCCCAGTTTCAAAGGAAAAGAAGTACTTTAGCTTGTTCATGTACAGTTCCACCACTTGATCTCTGATTCCATTTCCTCCCATCTTTTCTGGGACCTTGTCCCATTTCTTATACCTAAACAAACCAACCAACCCATTATCTATCTAGGCCCTAAGTTCCCCATCAGATTCCATTATCTCTCTCATTTCCAGTAAAGGTCACAAACGAAAATGATACGAAGGGTAATATCCACCTTGTTATCTCATTTCTTTCAAATAAGCAGTCATGTCCTCACCTTGTCTCTGAATCATCTGGTAAAGCTCACCAGTATCATCTTTGTTACTTACTCCAATGATCGATGCTTAAACATATTTGGCTTCTCCACCTCAGTTAAGACTGTGACTGTTTCTCTTTCTTAGAAACATCCCTTCTTATCCCCCATAACAGCATTTTTCTCTCCTTCCTATCTGAATCCCCTTTCTACTCCTAACTCAAGACCATTTGCTAGCTCTATTTTTTTTTTAGCTAAACCCTTAATTTTGATGTTTCCAAGGGTGCAATTCTTAGTTTACTTTGACTTTTCTATATCCATATCATCTCACCCATTCTCTTGATTCAGCTACAAGCCATGCTAATTTTTAAAAGGATGTCTCAATCAGAGTTTTCCTAAAATCTTTAACATGTACCACCACACAGAGGAACTGTACTCCAGATGTCCAACTGCAAGCATGACTTAGAAAGTACAAAATTAAAATTTCCACCTTTTCCAAAATACTTATTTCAGCAAACAGTAAGTCTAAAAGTAGAAAAATCAATACATCATAGGAACATCACTGAAAATGCGTCCACAGGAATTTGCAATACACTTCACTGGCATTTGACAAACCATGTTAAAGGTGACAATTTTTATTTAATAATATAGTTTGAATTCAAATGCCTCAAGCAAAACACAAAAATGGAAGTTTTAGCCTTTACTTCTGATAGGGGATCCACACAAGAAGGCCCTACACTTGAACTTCTTCAGTACAGTCATTGAGTAGATGGTTGAAATGAAATGATTTTATTATTAATAATCTCTGTGCTAAAAGTACATTTTAAAACATCTTAATGTATTAATTACACTGAAGTTAGGTTATCAAATTACAAGAAAAAAAAAAAACCAAGTGTTATTTTTTCCCCTACTTAGAATGAACCACTTACTTTAAAGAGGGTTCTCTAATGAGAGGTTGATACACAACTGGAGACAGATTTTCCCTAATAATTCATTTTTTAATCATTTTTTTAACTTGTAACTTTTAGAACACAAGTAGAATAATGGTTCTGGAAAGGGTCCCAGTGTGTATCATTCTATACTAAGCAGATATTTTAAAGAAAATGTTTATGATGGATTACTTTTCTAACACTTTTTTGACCTAAATTGAATCTCTGAATTTCGACTAGCATGGCTGTTAGTAGAACAGAAGAGTGACTTCTGTAACTTCTGTAGCCATGATGTCCTCTAAAGAAGAAGAAAGTAAGTTGTAGTGCATTGCTCAGCTCTGTGTGGGATGAAGAATAGAAGATTAATGATCAGAAAAAGTCAACTTTTGATACTTCTTTAAGTAACCTGTTTAAGAAAAGAGGGAACAACTTTCTTCTGCATTTGTCATAACTACACAGCAACTGGTCAAGTTATCTTGGCAGGGTATCGGAAAACAAAGGAGCACAGAAAGTTACAAAAATGCAGATCTCGCTCACGTTGCTACATATGCATAGATGCTTGCTTCATGTAAGCTGCCTCAATTCGTAAAGTGATGAACACTAAATACTTGCTAAATAGCTCTTTACCAGCTTTGGAAAGTTGACTGGTCAAATGAGAATGAAATGGTGGATTTCATAAGAAGTTTAATCAGCCATCTTTCCCTTCCATTCTTCCTCTACTGGAAATTCAGTTTTTGGTTGGTTTGTGGGTTTTGTTTGTTTGTTTATTTTTGAGGGTAACTCTTGCTTTCTTAATTTAGCAATTCTGAGAATAGAAATAAGACAGAAATCTGGCTGAATACTTGTCATCTTATTGATCATCACCTGTTGATTCAGCTGCTTTGGTGAATGCAGAGGAGGGTTCTTTTTCCTTCTAAATGCATCCCTTCTAAAGCTGGGGACTCCACATGTTGATGTGGATAAACTTTTTAATGCAACAAAAAAGAGTATGCTGGACACGCACATGTATATAATGGAGATGATTAGTGTGGTAAAGGAGACATCTTGTAAAAATGATTTCATTAAAACTTATTTTATAGACCTAATTTTTGATATATCCATCCCTAGTAATTAGGGAAATAAAATCCATTGGACAGATCATTTCAGTAAATTCAAAATATCTGGTATTTTCTTAGTTTGCATTTGATTCCATCAAGAGGACCTGATAGGGGCCTCAATTTTCCTAACTACAAAATAGGTAACTACCAAAGCTTTACAGGTAAGGCTTAGAAAAAAATTATTGATACATTTATCGTGGTTGCCCTTTTCTGCCCTTAATATTTATCAACATTTATTTAGCTAGTATACATGACTAATTTTTCTGTTAGTCTCCATGGAGATGACAGGGAACAAAGGTCATGGCTCCAAAAGCATCTCCTCAGGTAACTGCTCTCAAGCTGTTACTAGTGAACAGTTAGGCTACGTCCCCTTGGGCTAGCTACCATAGATGTTTGCTAACTCATCCATTTCAAAATGACCTTAGAGAAGCTTTAGAAATTAGAGGCTATCTGAACTTCTGCAGTCTCACAGGTTCATATGTGAGGGAAACAGAACAAGGGAATTTCTTTAGCATGCTGTTCAGACATAAATAAAACTCATAGTCTGAACGACGAGGTTTATTAACTGTGTATTCCAGTAAAGAGTCAGCTGTGTTCTCCTAATACAGGGTCGCATAAGTCACACATGGATTTCTTTTAGTGGGAGATGTGTGAAGAAGTTCATTTTAACAAAGAAAGCGATCCTAAAAAATTCCTTTCCTCACCTCCGCAGGGGCTTATTGTGACACATTCACGTGGTTCCCGTAACTTTCCTATACCAACATACAGGCCATAATCCCTAATACACCATCATGAATGTGAATGCTCTAGACTTTAAATGGGGCTTTGTTTATGAAGAATTAACTATGAAAGCTTTCTGTTCAGCCTAGCATATGCCTGGACTTACTTTACCCTAACTTGAAATTAAGAAATATTCACTACTACTTCTCAGGATTGGTAAGGTCTTTCATTGGTAGTTAAATCAATTAATGACATACTGACAGTGACTTAATGAAGGAGTTCAATAGAAAAATAATATATAGACTCACCTCTTTCTTGAAAATAAACTTGTGCTAGAAAAAAAAATTTTATGAGGAGGACACTGGAACATTTTTTTCACACTATGAGATTCACAACAAAATGACTAGGCCTTAGCTATGAGCCAAAATAATGATTTTTTTGTATGTGGATACCATCATTTGTCCTTAAAAATTTAGCTGGCTTAAGGAAACAGTACTTTTTAATTGAGAAATGTAAAGCCATACTTTTTAACGTCACATAAATCGACTTCCACTTTTCCCCTTACTGACATATAGTTGATTTACAAGGTTTCAGGTGTATAGCAAAGTGACTGTGACTCAGTTAAACATATATATGTACATATATACATATATATATTTCCCATTTTAGGTTATTACAAGATATTGAATATAGTTCCCGATGTTATACAGTGGGTCCTTGTTGTTTATCTATTTTATATATAGTAGTGTGTATCTGTTAATGCCAAACTCCTAATTTATCTGTCCCTCCTTAACCTCTTTGGTAAAAATAAGTTTGTTTTCTTAACACCTGACAAACCAAACTTCTTCTTTGACTATTGCCCATCAAACTTACATTAACATTATGAAATATACTGTAAGTTCAGTGTCTGAATAAAATTATTTTTAACATTTGGATAAAGTCTTTTCCAATAAATTGCGATACACTCTGATGCAATTGCTTTACACTTAGTGTGGCTAACTGGACCAGTAAATGAGATATTGTTAAAGAGCTAATTATTCATTTGTGTTACTATTCCTAATTCTTTTAACTAGAGGCTTATCTACAATCTTGTGGCATTTTTCTTTAAAATTAGCAATATAAACCATTTATCTTTAAATAAACTTAATAAATTAAAACAAAGAAGTTATAAAAAACTGAAAATGAAGATCAGAATTATATTTATCTCAGAAAGGAAACTGTAATATTTCTATTATTTATTCCTAAAATTTCAGTTAAATGTTTCAGGATGCAGGCCCTGTGATATCACTTTCCTTTGCTTTTTGACAATTTAAAAATTCCATTCTAATTTTATTCTAAATTCTCTCCAATTTTAAGGTAAAAGAAAAACCAGTGTTTTTTTTTTCCCTCCACAGTTGATAAATTATTAGACAGAAGTTATACTGGTGAATCTGCACGACACAAAAAAGCTACCAATTAGCATTAGCTTTCCCATGACAGCAAAGTCTGTCAGGAGTCCATTCACCTTCAATGTCCATAATCCTGGCAAGGGAAAATCACCTACTTTCAAATTAAATTTAACCTTTCAGAGCATAAATTATTTATGCAACAATTTCCTTTTGGAATGTTCAAGTACAGTATTACTCACATGCCTTGACTTTCATGACAATGAATAATTACAAAATGGGGGCTATAAGAATAAAATCCTCTTGATTCAATCGGTTTTAGGGAATTTCTACTTTAGTTCTTTCAACTACGTGGTACTAAAAAAAGTCACATTTTTTCAGCATTCAAAATTTTGAATCAAATAGCTTTTCCATGAAAATTATAATAATTTAGAATGATAATGATATCTGAAATGTTCATTTGTATGACACACAGGGTAATCAAATTAAAACTTCGTAAGCATAAAGCTCAAATGTGAAGAAAAGTAGAATAGCTTTTATGAAGTCAACCATTACTGTTGTTTTTAGCATCTTTGTAGTTTACTCAGTTTACTGAGCCTATTTTTCTTATGGTCCCAGAGTGAAAGCACTTCAGTGAAAATGAATGAGACACGGTAATTTAGCATCTAAATTACAAAGTCTTGGATCTCAGCTAATCTCTATTCCGGATCCTTATCCCAGGAGATTCTGAATTGATTAGTTTGGAGGGGGAAGCAGGCATTAGTAGGCCAAATCTCCCAGGTGATTCTCACACACAATCAGTTTTGTACATCCTTTTAAGACAGGGTTCTCAACCTGGCTGCACTTTGGAAAGATCTGGGAAACTTTAAAAAATAAGGATGTTTGGGTCCTACAGATATTCTAATTTAATTGTTCTGAGCTGTGGCCTAAGCATCATGGTATTAAAGATCTCCTAGATGATGCTGTGGTCTGAAAAGTCCACCTGCATCAGTCACCAGCAAATTCTAGCACACTTACTATGTTTGTGGTCCAGATGTGAGCCAACCATTTCAATCTACAGTTACTATTGCATCTGGACCTTGTTTTTTAATCTCTTATTGGCAACACCTCATGCACTCTGTTTTAACCATCTTCATTTTGGCACCTCTCCAGTGTGATTTATGTTCTCCCCTTGAAATCTCAGGAAATATCCTCTCCTTTTAACTTAACCTGGGGCTCCCCTTCATGTGATGCTTGCCTCCCACATGGCTGCCTAAGTAGTACTCCAGTCAGATTCTATAGGTTCCTCCCATACCCCACCAACCCTGAAATATGAACAAGGACAAACAGACAGAGGCTGGTCCTCAATCATGAAAACTCAAGTGTGGCAGACTTGGGACTACTCCAGGGAACTCCTATTGTAATTCAGTTCCTGAGGAATCCCTGAACCAAAGTCTTGAATCAGTTCCTCAACAAAACTGAACCAATACATCCATGCATCCCTGTAGACACAGTCCTTCACTTCCCAGTTCTATAGCCTCCACTGCCCTATAGAAACAAAAAATACTTAATTTGGTAAATTGCACTTATATTGCCCAGTCTCCTTAGGTGTATCCTTCTACTCTTCATCAATTTCCTCTATGAACCCCAGGACCTATAACTGACATTCTGTTCCTTTTATCCCAGATATATATTTCACCAACTAGCTGGAATAACTTGTTTTAGTTTCAGTTTCATTTTACTTAAACAATACATTACTAAGTTGCTTTTAGTTTGTGTTGTTGTCAACCTTTTCTCTTCATACATTCTGCAGCTACAGTTGAGAATACTGAAATTTACTTTCATTAAAGCTTCAAAATCTAATTTCTGAACTACACTATAGAATAGCATACTCACAATGGGACTGTGAGGGAGTCATTCAACAACTGAAATACTCATCATGTAGGCTTTGTAGCTTCACGCTGAATGTAAAATTCTTTGAAATGCTGAATTACACAGCTCTAGATTATAGTCTGTCTCAGTCAATTTCTTTCAATGAATGTGAAATTATTGACTCCACCTGGAGTCCTAACAGTTGAGGAAGTAATTCAGTCTTTATAGTGAAAAACTATTAATGAGGTGATTTTTCCTATTTTGTGAAAAATGAAAAGAATAAATCCTTGCTTCTTGATTGTGGAGAAAGCCAGTTTTCCATTTTTTGTTTTTTTACATAAGACAATACACTAAACAGTGATGTCCAAGCTGTTTATATCTTTCATGTTACCCATTAGTGATTGAATAACGGGGAAAAAGGTGTTGGATAATTCTTTTGAAAAAAAGCAGTCTAAAATGGCTGCCTTTCTATTAACAGTTGGACCAATATATTGACAGCTATATAAAATTAGGAATATGATTTTTTCTATAAAGTTGCAATGAGTGTAATAGCTTCTTGACAGTATAATGATCAAACTATTTCTGCGTATAAATTTGGCCAATATTTCAGTTCCACATTCTTCAGTTCTTCAAATAATTTCAATCTGAAAGAGACTAAACTCATGTAAAGCCAATTTATAAATTATTTGGTGAATAACACAGACAAAAGTAAGTGATACATAAAACTACATATTATATTAGGTATTTGTATAGTACTTATTATGTAATTGTATAATAATTAATACAATTAGATACCTCTGTAATAGTTTTAAGGGAGGTAAAGTCATAGATTTAGGCAATAGTGTGCTGATAAATGGATAAAGCTGGCTGTCCATAAAAAATATGTATGCATGTGCATATACATATTATAAATTTTACACCCAAAAAGTCTGTGCAGCACACAATATACAGATAAAATATACAGTACTCTTCATTCTTAATTGCATATAACAGATTGATTTTCCCAATATGTTTTTTTTATCGGTTTTTGCTAAATTCTTGTATCCATAGCCACTATACTTGTGAGGGATTAATGAATCTAATTCTGACAAATGTTGGAGGATATTTTTATTTACCTTAATGAGCAAGATGAAAGCCAAACAAAGAAGACATGCATTGGAATGTCACTTTTATCAATGATGTTAAACACTTTGCTGAATTGGATACTATTTTTTCAAATAATGGAAGAACAGTATCTTATTCTTTAACAGCCAAAGTCACAACACACTTTTAAATTTCAACATCATTAACAGTTTTTCTATGGCTTTCGCAAGTCTATACCAGGGATTTTGCCAACTTCTTAAAGGACAGAATTTTATATAATTGAGGCTTGCTGGCCATATGATTTTTGTTGACTACTCAACTCTGCCACTGGAGCACAAGAGCAGCCAGCATGCCTAGGTTCCAACTACACCGTATTTATAAGAACGGGCAGCTGGCCCGCAGGTGATAGTCTACTGGCCCCAGTTTAGACAATGAATAAAACAGTAAATCAAGTCCTGATTTGTAGAATTGCTAATTTCAGTGGTGTAAATACTCCCACCATGGCGAATTTCAAACTACCAAAGTGATTTCACTGATAAGAGTTGAAAAGAGAGTTTCAGTGGCAGAATGTCGTATGATGTTTCAAACATACAGACACAGAAGGTGATGAAAAAGAATATGAAAATGAATATATGTATATATATGCAAGACTGGGACATGATGCTACACACCAGAAACTGACATATTGTAACTGACTATAGTTCAATGAAAAAAAATCCTTTCATCAAAAAAAAAAAAGTATAGAGCATGGATGGAAAATAGTAAAGTCTAGTAACATAGTTGTGAAATATGTTTTCAGTATTTATTATCTTTGTTTTTATTTTAGATATATATATAGATATTCATATCTATATAGATATACATATATAACAAGCTTGTACTTGTAAAGTTCCTGAAAATTTAATAATCTGTTCTGAAAGCCAAGATGAGCCAGCTCCAGAAAACACTGGTTTTCATACTTTATAATATATAATATAAAAAGCAAATGTTTAAGTAGTCCAATACCTATAAACATTCCTTAGACACTGTTCTTAAAAATTTTGACAAATCCTATGTTCACTAGTTGATTTTCACCAGCTTATAAAAAATTATTAGTGTTAGTTGCACTGATAATATCAGTAGATATAGATATTATTCTGAAGACAAACAAAAACTGGGTATGTGCAAATTAAGTCAAACTTTAAACATTATCAGTTATGATCTTTATGTCCTTCCAAAGTGAAAGACAACTGTAGGGAAAAAGCACTGACCATTAATGAATAGTCTCATTAATTCTACTTTTGGTTTTGCAACTGATAAAATAATTTCACCTTTTGACATCTCCCCCATTCACAAGGTAAAGATAATGAGCCTTGCCATTTGCCTTCTTGACAAGAATTTTATAAGAATAAGTGAAATAATATCCAAACAGTGTGCTAACCTATTTAGTAAAAAGCCATTTTCCTACAAACAAAAAGACTTTTAAACTCCACGCACAAAATGACGTAGTATTACAGTTAAATTGTGGCACTGAATAGGTTTATTCAATTGGTTTACTGTGAATACACAACAGGTAAGTCAGATGCTGATCTGTGCTGGCAATTCTGCTGACTCTATTCTAGTCTCTTCATGCCATCCCTTTGAGAGGAGACAGTAAGCATGATTTGACAGAGGGATCAGCATGGAAGTTGCATTATCTTTGACTCCTATACGTTAAACTTTGCTTTAGATGATCCTTCATGGACTGATCTTTCAGATTAAGTGCTGTAATTTGACTTTACAGGGCAAACATAAATGCGCCAACAATAGTCTGAGGTAGGATAATATTCGGTCTACATGCATGGGGAAATGAATGGATCAAAGCCCTATGTTTGCTGGCTGAAGAAAACACACAATCCAATGTAAGTGTTTGTAAAATGATCTCCAGCTTATGTGAAAATGAATATATGAAAATCTATAAGGCAAGGGATATTCAATTTTCAGAAGTGAAGTGTAAAGAAGACTTTACTAAGAAAACAGAATGAAACATTTTGGTTTCTAAATCATTTCTTTGCCAGCTTCTATGTTTAGGGATTTATGGAACAATTCCTTCAATTCCAAATTCTATTAAGTTTCTTTGCAGAAAATGAAAAAAGCAAAGCAAAGACCCTGAAAGGAATTAAGAGAACTCAAGAAGGAAACGTGCATGGAATCAACTTTTTTTTAACGTTTTTTCTCTTGTTTTAGTTTTTAGGCCTCTGCTAGAAAAGCCTCAAGGCAATCTGTTTTATAATAAATTTCTAATATCAGTACTGCCAAAGTAAATTTTTTTGAAGTAGAGTTTAATATATTAATACCATCAATAAAGTAGTCCCATTTAAAAAAAATTCTATAATATGCAGGTGAATGGGTGGATATACTCTCAAAAAGTCTTCTGAGAAGCTCAAATTCAATCTAATGTGATCCACGTGATATCCTGAAATAGATTAACTTTTTCATATCTTTGCAAAAAGCAAAGTAAATTCTGATTAGAAGAAAATTGGATTAATCCAATTCATTTAGGAAATCTGAGATGATCTGATAATACATCTTGTTTTTGTGCCCTTAGGAGAGAATTTGTGTGTAAATATGTATTGTCTATCTCTAAAATAATAAGGCTATAGGTTTATATAATATTATTTCATCTAAAAAGGCAAAATAATTTATTTGTATTGCTATTCTGACTATTGCCTTTATATTTTAAATTGCAAAGTATCATTTTAACTAATTTCTGGTAGGCAATTATTTGATATCTCTTAATAGAGCTAAATAGTATCACAGTGATAATGAGGCTTTATTTGGTCAGTTTGTATCTGGCACAAGTAACTTTGTTTTTCATTCATGTCAACAAGCTCTAGTCATCCCCTCAGATCCACACAGTAATGGTAAGAGTAATGATAAACAGCACAAATTTTCACAAAATGCTCAACTTTTAAATTCCATTACTCTCTAGCCTACTGTATTTTGATATTTTCTTGGATATAAAAAATAACCAATGCCAAACCATAGCCCAGGTCAACTGAAAGAAAATCTCTGATGGAGGAGTCCATATATGATTCCTTTTTAATCTTCTAGAAATGATTACAATATGCAACCAGTGATGAAAACTACTGTATTGGCCCTACCAATAGTTGGTTCACATATGTGTAATAAACGGCATGCAACAAAATATGGATATTCTCAGAAATGAACTGATTAAGACTTCAGCATTAAGTGCCTAACATGTTTGTATTTCTGCCAAAAATGATGATGATATGCTGTTTTTCTGAAATTATTTCTTAAGTATATCATGGGGAATACAAAAGTGCAAATGTTTTCCCAGTTTCACAAATCAGTTTGGTTCCTGAGGCAGAAATGGCTCTTTCCACCAAATATGTGTGTTAATCAATTTGGTTCCTGAGGCAGAAATGGGTCTTTCCACCAAATATGTATGTACAACTATATATTGCAGAGTCATTGCTAGGAAATGCCCAATCAGAAACCACACTTCCTAACTCCTCTTCCTTCCCTTACCATCTTAAATCTAGAATGAGCCAGATGACCCACTTCTACCAATGGAAAGGAAGTGCAAGTAATATATGCCTCTGATCCAAAGGTGGTAACCTAGGGGTTTGTTTTGTATACTTCCTCTTCCCCTATCTGTGGCCAGATGCAGTGGTCCTAGATAATTGAAGCCCAATAGGTTCGAAAAAAAGGGAGTCCCCAAATAACCAGAGACAGCCACTCAGAGAATAGAAGAGTCACTTGGATTTTTAACAAGAAATGAACATACCTACTTATGTTATTGAGATTTGGGGCTTTTTGTAAAAGCAGTTCATAGTCCCTTAATGAAGAGTCCCTAAATGATGGTTATAGAGCTATTATCTATCCAACCTTGGATTTCCTTTGTCAACAAGCAATTTTATTAAATATTGTCAAGAAGTTTATAAAATCTAAACCTCAACTTGACTGAAAAGGCAATTAAAGTTATATACACAAAGTAATTAACTTTTCCTAATTTTCTTTAGAGTAATGAAGTGATTTATATTAGATAACTTAAAACCCTATATATGTAACAAAACTCCATTACAACTTTTATATATATATTCATGTTCTACCTGATAATCTTAGATATACATATGTAATATTATGCATATTATGCTGCTCATGAGTTTCTTGGAGTTTTTTAATTTTTAAAAATTTAAGTATTTTTTAATTTATAAAAGAAATGTGTTTATTTTAGAAAACAAAATAAACAGATAAATTTACAAATAATTTTAGACTTTGATAGGTGAAGAATGCCAAATTTTTTAAAGCACCAAGAGAAAAAACAAGTTGTTATGTACAAGGGAATCCCCATAAGACTATCAGATTTTTCAGCAAAAAGTTCACATACCAGAAGGGAGTATCATGATACATTCAAAGAGCTGAAAGAAAAAAAAATTACCAAGAATACTCTGCCCAACAAAACTGTCCCCCAGTGAGAAAAGAAGAGTTTTCCAGACAAGCAAAGTTCTGAAGGAGTTCAGAAGTTCAGAACCACTAGACTGGCCTTAGACAAGAAAAATTAGAAAGACTTCATTAAGCTGAAATGCACAGGGAATTATATTCAGTATCATGTAGTAACTTAAGGTGAAAAAGAATATGAAAACAAATATTTGTATGTTCAGGTATGACTGAAGCATTATGCTGTACACTAGAAATTGACACATTGTAAACTGACTATATATATTTTTTTTTCAAAAAATAAATAAAAGTATAACTCATGGGGGGAAAACTGAAATGTAAGGATACTAATTACTAATAGGAAAACTTATGAAAGTATAAATCTTGGTGGTAAAGGAAAATATATAGTTAATTTCAGAATAATCTAAAGTTGTAATGGTGGCAGGTTAGTCACTTACAAATCTAGTATAAAGGCTGAAAGATGAAAACAGTAAAATTAACTAACTACAAAAATTTGTTAAAAGATGCACAAGATAAAAATATATAAATTGGGACTCCAGAAACAAATGTGAGGGGATGGTGAAAATGTAGAGCTTTAGAATGCATTCAAACTTAAATTGATATCAAGTTAAAATAGACTGTTATATCTTATTTAAGCCTCATGGGACTCACAAAGCAAAAACATACACTTGATAAACAAAAGAGAAAGATAAAGAAATCAAAGACTACCAGTGCAGAAAAGCATCAAATCACAAGGGAAGAAAGCAAGAGAAGAAGAAAGGAATTACCAAACACTAACAAAATAGTTAAAATGCAATAAGGCCATAGCTATCAATAATTACTTAACATTTAAATAACTATGTTTTCCAATCAAAATACATAGAAGAGATTCAATTAAGCTTTAAGGACACACATAGATTGAAAAATCAAGAAGTGGAAAAAGATATTCTATGCAAATGGAAACCAAAGGAAAGTGGGGATATTTAACACTTATATCAGACAAATAGATATTAAGACAAAGACTGAAATAAAAGACAAAGATAAGTAATAAATAGCATCAATATAACAAGATAATAGAACATTTGTAAATTTTTATGTACCCAACATGAAAGCATCTAAATACATTAACCAAATATTAATCACCAAAAGTGAGAAATAGACTGCAGTGCAATAATAGTAGAAGACTTCAATACTCCATTTTTATCAATGGATAGATCATCTAGACATAAAATCAACAAGGAAACACTGGACTTGTACCATACTTTTGATCAATAAACTTAGCAGACATACACAGAACATTCCATCCAATAGCAGCAGAATATACATTCTTAAGTACACATGGAACGTTCTCCAAGATAGAGCATATGTCAATCCACAAAACAAGTCTCAATAAATTTAAGAAGACTGAAATCATATCAAGCATCTTTTCTGACCATAATGGTATGAAACTAGAAATCAATGACAAGAAGAAAACTGGAAAATTTGCAAATACGTGGAGAGTAAACACCATGATACTGAACAAAAATGGGAAAAAAGAATCAAAATTGAGTGATTCAAATACATCTGAAGAAAAATATAAACGAAAATATACAAAAACTTATGGAATGCAGCAAAAGCAGTTCTAGGAGGGAAGCTCATAGTAATAAATTCCTACGTTAAGAACAAGAAAGATCTCAAATAAACAACCTAGCTTTACACTCCAAGGAACAGAAAAAAAAATCTCAGCCCAAAATTAGAAGAAAGAAAATAACAAAGATCAGGGTAGAAAAAAATGAAATAGATACTAAAGACAATAGAAAAGATTAAAAAAAAACTAAGACCTACTTTTTTCAAACAATAGAAAAGAATAAACAGATCGTAAGCCAGATTCAACATGAAAAAAAGAGAAAAGACTCAAATGAAAATCAGAAATGACAGAGGCATTACAACTAATATGACAGAAATACAATGGCTCTTAAGAATCTACTATGAACAACTGTACACCAACAAATTGTACAACCAAGAAGGTGCATATAAATTTCTAGAAATATACAACCGACAAATGTTGAATTAGGGGGAAATAGAAAGTCTGAACAGACTGATTACTAATAAAGAGATTGAATCACTAATCAAAAATCTCCAAACAAATAAAATTCCAGGACCAAATGGCTTTACTAGAGAAGTCCAACAAACATGTAAAGAAGAATAAATATCAACCTTTATCGAATTCTTCCAAAGCAGGAAAAAAAAAAGTAGAAAAAGGCCAAATTTATTTTACAACATGTATTATGCTGATATCAAAACCAGACAGGAATAGCACAAGAAAATTGCAGGCCAATATCCCTAATGAACACAGATGCAAATATTTTTAGCAAAATCTAGCACATCAAAGTAAGATTCCTCTGCACAGCTAAAGAAACCATCAACAACATAAAAGGCAACCTTCTGCACAGAAGATATTTGCAAATAATATATCAGATAAGGGGGTAATATCAAAAATGTATAAAGAACTCATATGATTCAATAGCAAAAAACCCAAATAAGTGGTTACCTGAGGTATGGTAGGGGTAATGGGGATTGGTGAAATGGGTACAGTTGGTCAAACGGTTTAAAAGTGCCCCCCCCCAAAAATACCGAATTTATTTGCGAGTGTAATCAAAGTAGAAAACAAGTATATAAGTTCTAAACTTATTGAAACTTAAACATGTATAGTAAGGAAAATCATTGAATTAATATGAAAGATGTTGGAATGGTAAAAAAAAAAATGTAAGATATGGGACAAATTATTATACTTATATAGTGCTTATTTTGGGCCAGGAACTTATCTAGAATCTTTATAAATATTAAAATTCAAGATAGGGTAGTAGATACAGATCCAAATATACCAAAAATTTCAGTAAGTGTTCATGAAATAAATGCTTCCATTAAGAAACTATGTATGTTTAGAAATTAAGACTCACATCTAAATAAAACACAAAGAAAACATAGAAAATACTAAACAATGAATTATAAAGATACAATACACCACTGTGTGGGAAGATGACTAAATCACTTGATAAAAGGTATTTTATACTCTCAAATAATTTTTCTGAAATAAACAGAGGTTAAAGCTTAATGAAAATATAAAAAGTTAGGGAAAAAAATGGCTGAACAGTCTCAAAGAACATAAAATGTGAGAAATAATGAGGATAGTAGCAGAAATTAATCATTTTTAAATGCAAATTTACACTACAGATGTATAATAGTATCAAAATTTGAAAAAGACAAATAAGAGGGACAAACCTTAAAGCTGATAATACAGAAAAGAAAGGATGCATAATAACCAAAATGAGGATTGAAGAGGGAGACAGCATTGCAGATACAACAAAAACTGGAAGCAATAAAATCATTTACAGTCTCATGACCAAAAGTTGACAATTTACATAATGAAAAAAATCCTTGATGAGTAAAATTAACAAAATTAACTCAAAAATATGTCACCTGAAAATTTCAAGCATTCAGTGCTTTGACTCAGTAGTCAAATATCTTCCCTAAAAAAAAAAAAAAAAAAAAAAAAAAAAAAAAAAAAAAAAAAAGACAGACCCTTCCTTCCCCTTCCCTTCACATGTTGTAGTATCCCTGGTGGTCAAATACTCAAAGAATGTTCTAAAAGATGAGATGGTGTCAGAGTAGTAGACTTTGAGAATGAGAAATACACTTTTATTTTATTACATTTCTAAGATTTGGCGTTCATTTATTAGAGAAAAATCTGTGTCTTGCTTAACTTAATTCTGGTTCCTGTAGAATTCATTCTCTAGGTGATACAAAAGTAGTACAGGTATGCATACTGTGTCAAAGAAGCCCAATATTATTTTCAGGAAAATCACATTCTCTTATAGATTTCTGATCTTCCATTTTTAGAATGGTTTCTCATTCTCATGTTTGTGAGATGATAGCTGGTATTCCAGCTGTCATAACTGCATCTTAGATAAAGGAAACTACATATAAAACTGGAAAAGGCCATAGGGAAAGGCCATAAATCTTTAAAGAGATTTTAAGAAAATTCCACCCAATGATTTTCTTTTAAGTTTCAACAGCCCAAACATTGCGTGGCCACATTTATCTGTTTGGGAGACACAAAAATGCTATATTCCAGCTAGGCACATTTTTCCATCCAAAGAAAATTGTGACTTACTATGAAAAAGAGGGGAATGAATTCTGGATAGGCCAATGAACAGTCTGGCCCAATGGCACTTTCTAACATGTGTTGAAATGCATCCTTCAAGAAAGACTATTAATCATCTATGCATCATCAGTGATTTGGCAGATGGCATACATTAAAAATTAAACAGAATGTGGCCAAGATGGAAGACCTTGAGCTCACCTCCTCTCAAGGGCACATCAAAATTACAACTATCTACAGAGCAACTATCTATGATAAAGATCTGAAAACTATCAGAAAAGATATTCCACAACTAAAAATATGAAGAAGGAACCACAAGTCAAACAGAAGAGGGAGAGACACAATATAGTCACAACCCACATCCTCAGGTAGGCAACCTACAAATGTCAGATAATCACAACTGCAAAGGTCCTTCCCAAGGAGTGAGAGGTCTGACCCCGCCACATCAGGCTCCCCAGCTTTAGAGTCCAGCACAGGGAAGATGAGATAGCAGAACATCTGGCTTTGAAGGTCGGTAGAGCTTGCTTACGGGAGCACTGAAGGCTATAGGTGCACACAAAGTCTCACATGTTACAAGTTCAAACAGAGACAGTAATTTGAAAGAAGTCAGCGTTAGACTCACGTGCTGGTCTTAAAGAGCCTCCTGGCGAGGCGAGAGGCAACTGGAGTTCTCCCTGGGGACAGAGACTTTGGAGGCAGCCATTTTTGCTACATCCACCAGCAAACCTGCACAAGTCTTCACCCCGGCCAAGACCTGGCCCTGGCCACCAGTAGGATGTCACCAGTCATGGGACCCCTGTGTCACATAGCCAGCTGCCCTGGGACCTGGCCCTGCCTATCAGCAAATCGGCAGCAACCGCATAAGGAAGAATGTAGCAAAAAACTGAACTGGGGGTCAGTCCTGGCTACAAGCACACCCATAATATTTAATAGGTCAATTTAATAACAACTGAGATAATAAGGTTTATTGCATAATAGTGTCTACTATGAGGAAATTTTTATTTATTTCTAATTTATAGCCACATGCTCCAACTTGTGACACAAATTTATTTGTTCTTTGTATATTCTCAGTGGAGTAAGTAAACAAGTGCTCTCACTGTTAGAAAAAGCAAAACCATCATTCATTCAAATAAAACAGTAAATATTCATACAATAGCGACCTTACTTTTGTATACACAAAGTGAACAACATCAGTAGGAAGACAATAGTTACCTTCCCATTACACTTGTTTTTCAAAAACTAACTCCATAAAAAGTCTAAAGTTGCTAAATAAACACAAATAAAAATAGGCTCATGGAGTGGAAAGGGTAGACACAACCATTTCTAATAGGGGAGAAGAGTCAGCAATCTCTAAAAACTTAACCATCCTCTTGGACCCAGGGGATGTTCAGGTAATTGAAAAAGAACACAATAATACTGGGTTTCTAATGGCTCAGCAATGCTGCATACATGAAAACACTGAAACTCTTGTTAAATAATTATGGTACATTGCTTAGTGAGCATAAACATAATGGCAGGTCTTCACAGCTTCTAAAGATTTTATGTCATGCTTTTACATAGAATGAAGGAGAATTTTATGTATAGTTTTAGAATTGTAATTCACCATTTAATTTATATATTTGCCTCCCGCAATAAAAATAAAGCTAATCAATTTAGCTTCTGACAATGTAATCTATTTTCCACATTCATGCATAATCCTCTTTTTTTTTCCAGAATCCATTTTAATATAGGTTACATTAATTGAAATCCATGGGATTAATCACAAGAAATCCCTGGACATTTGCTAGCTTTGGTGACATTCTCCAGAAACAACAAGCTCATGCTTGGATGGTTGTTAACTATTTTGAGTATATTCATTCCAAATGTTTTTTTTAACAGAATTACTGAAAAAATCACTAGTGTCTAATTAAAGATGAGACAAAAATTGGAGATTTTTTTCAGATTAATACCTACACAAAAAAAATGAAGAACCAGGTGGAGGAAGAGGTGAAATCATGAAATGAGAAGATGCAAAAGCATGGAAGCAGAAAATAAATGACAAAATATCTGGGAAAGGTCTGTGCCTAAAGGATATGAAGCAGCAGAAGCATTAAAGTAAATGAATGAAGAGAAAACCTTAAGAGTTTTCTATGGCTTAAGACTACAGAGAATAAAGGTAGTCACCATGGGCAAAGTCTAGAGAGTTTAGAATGGACCAGAACACAGAACTGAACTTGAGTAAGTTACTGGTGAACTTTTTGAAGGTACTTTGGGTATAGCAGAGTATACAGGTCAGTGAAGTTCAAAGAAAACAATATAGAAACTGTTGGCAGAGCCTTAGAGGTGATGGTCATATACAAGTGGAGGCTTGAAAGTTGAAGACACAGTGATGATGACAACTACAGGCACTGAAAAGCAATTTACTCTGAAGAAAAAAGAGTTAGGAAAGTTTCTGCTCAGAGTGCTTATGTCCTTTTTGACACTCAGTGGTTAAAATATGTAACAATCTATAGAATATGTACTAATAAAAATATTACAAAAACACACTTTATCAAAACTTTATTCTAAGTATAAAAAAAGAATCTTCTTATACCTGTCATTTAGGCAAGAAGTTATGTTTGACATGTGATTCGGAATAGAATGCATATAGCTAAATGAATGTTTCTTTATATGTGCATCTATGTTTGTATATGTACACACATATGCATACACACATACGTACATATATATGTGTATATTCTCATTTGGACCATTGCTGGAAGTGCTCAGTCATTTCATCTGTTGAAATGTTTAACCGTAAGTTTCAAAGGTGATAATCTGGAGAAAGCAGACTTGCCTGAGACATTAGTTCTGGTTCTGTTGCCAGTTAACTATAACCTTAATTAATCTATATAACTAAAGAAGTTTTAGATTTCTACCTATGAAACTTAATTAATGATAGTTTTTAAGATCCATTTTATCTATTACATCGTATTCTCCTCTCAGAGTTTTACTTTAAGTAGTATCAAAAAATTGATGTCTACATTCAAAGCTGCCTCATACTTAGAAGCACAATCAGTATATATGAATGTTTTTAAACTTACGGTCACCCTTCTTAATCATCCATTTTAAGGAAGCCTTCAGAAGTGATGACAGATGATACTGCCTTTTATATTTATTGGATATAAAGTTGGAGCCTACATTAAATGCACTTAATGGCATTAATGCATGCGTAGCATTTTTTCCATGTGTCACATATAATTTTTCTGCAGTGGATGATATATACAGCAACTAAAAATATAAACCACCTGTTGTTCCAATTTTCACTGCTGAGTGTACTGCATTGTTTAGCTTTTTCTACAGTGTGCTGCGTGTGTCAATATTGATTTCAGAAAAAGTAATAAAGGATCCTGTCAAAATAAAATTAAAACCTAAGGCAATTTACGTTGCTGAAGGGGGTCAGCTTTAATAACCATCACCATCTTACCAGAACCGCTGTGAAATTTCATTAACACTGTATTCTAGTCACATATCAGCTAGGTTTACAATTACCACTTGATTATATGTCTGTATAGAACGTTAAGCACAAGTCTCCTTTCTGTGCCCTATATCGTTTGGTGCATAGGGTTTCTTTTCAATTCAGTGGAAACTCTAATCAAAGAGAGAAAATGATAATAAAGAAAAGGCTGGTATTGAAACTATTCCTCAATTCTGCACAGAAGTAGTGAACACATTGCAATTTTAGGGCATTTGGCACTTTAATCTATTCACCCTTTTTGAGTTAGATATTTATTTTGATATCAAAACAGAGTGACTGTATGTGTAAATGTAAAAAAAAAAAAAAAAAGCAAGACTTTCGGAGACTCAGGGCTATGTACCAGAAGAACATGTAACTGCCTTTTTTCCTAGCTCTGAGATGAAGAATATTCTCATCTCCACCTTTCATTTATCAATACATAAGGACCCATCCAATGCATTAGAAAATAAACCTAGAATGGGCATAAAACTACAAAGGCACTGAAATGGTGAGAAATTTAAACATAGCTACCCTCTCACTCAATAGGTTGATATTTCTATGTACAACTGACACTTGGAAAACTTGAAGACTGGGGCACTGACCCTCTATGAAGTTTTAAATCCACATATAGTCAGCCTTCCATATCTAAGTTTCTCCCACATTTGTGGATTCAACCAAGGGTTGTGTAGTATCATAGTATTTTCCATAAAAAAAACACACATATATGTAAGTGGACCCACTTTAAATCCATGTTGTTCAAGGGTCAACTGTAATTCTTTTCACCTATAGAATGGAGACTTTTAATGTTAAATTTTGAGTGAAACTGGTTTATAAGTTGTTTAATGCTTCAGTTAGTATCTTCTTCTATGATATCCAACACAACATTGAATGCATCTCAGTAACAAATGATGTATTGAGGTGAGGTTCCAGTATATTTACATGTTCATGTATTTGAAAGACAAGCCACAGATTATCTTATAAATTATGTAGTCCATAGTTCCCTGGGCTACAGGGACACTGAGAGGTAAATTTAAAAGTAAGAGTAGACATCTATCAATCACTAAGGCCTGTGACCCACAGGCTTTGGATACAGACCAGTACTGTATCCAATCCTGACCAATCCTGACCAAGTGGGCAGTATGTTAGAAGGCCATAATTCACCAATGGGTAATTTGGGTAATCATGTAGTATTAAACCAATGCCTAGTGTCCATCAGACCTCACAAAATCTCTGAGGAACAATGTTTCTCATTAATCCTGTCTTAAATCTCATTCAGTTGTTCATTTATACTCCAGTATTTTCTTCATGTCTGGGATCCTGCATTGAAACCACATGCTCAGGTTTAAGCCCTTCTCAGCCCTGGTCTGGCAGGTTGAGACCTAACCCTACTTAATCTCTTCTGCTTCCATTGCAGGTCAGTTACAAGCAATTAAATCACCTTCCTTTGGTCCTAGAACCATTTGGCTCCATCTGCCTTGTAATTACTACCTTTGCTACATACATATTATTCTTTCAGTATATTGACTAAAAGCTGTATATTCTAAGTAAAATAGATCTTGTTTCATATCTAGGCCCTGTCTTCTGTTACCTGTAGATAAGTATATTTATCAGATTCCCTGTTTTCTTATTTAAAAAGGGATAATAATCATTTCTATTAAAAAAGGGATAATAATCATTTCTATCTCATAGGAGTTTTGCAACAATTTGAATAATATTCCTAAATACTTAGAATCTCATACTACATGGTAAATGTTTCATAAATGAAAGAAATATTAACTATGTTCTCTTATCGAATCAGACTTGTAGCCTATTAGAACTATTTCAGATTAATGTAGAAGTTTAGTATCTCCTTGAATATTGTAAAGTAAATGAGCACACCTTCTTTGCAGTGCTGGCTCTACAGCTGGACCCAACTGTCTTCCTTCATCCATTAGAGCTGACAGTCACAAGAATTAGGGTACTCTCTTTTCCTAAGACTCTTAACTCAAACATTTTCGTGGTGGCTCCACTGAGGAAATATCTATTCCATGGCTTAACATCTGCAGTCACCAAGAGCTCCCTCTGTCACTTCTACCATTTTAAAATGGAAACATAAGTGGAAGCATAAATACTGATCTTTTACTTCACCCAACCACCAATGCTGTGTACAGCAGAGCTCAACATGAACACAGATCTCCAAATAATTAAAATTATTGGATTAAGTTTTCTAAAGGATAAATTTATCTTTTCAGTTTTGTTATCTTTCAGTTTCAGTATCTTCTCAACAAATAGCAGGCTGGGCAGTGGGCTGGCTTCAATTTGAACAGTACTATTTTGGTGTCACAAACACAGAACTCTCACATTGGCCTTCTCTAGTGTGAGGCAGCCAGCGCCCAAATCAGAGTCTGAGTACTGCTACAGTCTTGTTTCAAGTGGATCCCTCATCTAGCAATAAGGCCAGCAGGTCCTTCTGAAAAAATAAGGTTCTTGGTGGTCCATCCAAAGTATTACAGAAATTATGAGTTGGACATAAATTAAGGAATACCCTGGACCTTCATTAACAGTTCTACTTTTGGAATGAAATCTCTGTATTCCCAATATTTGAATTACCTGGTTCTCTTTCCAATCTGTCTCAGAATAAGAGATGCTATTTCTTTACAAGAAATGGAAAGTATGAAAATAAACTGCACGTGATAAAATCTTGGATCTATTATTTATTAGTTGGGTCAACTTGGGTGAGCTGCTTAGCCTGTCTGAGCCTAAATCACCTAATTATCAAAATAGGGATAAAATGCTGTGGCCATTATATGATATAATGGTGTAAATTACTTGGTCCAAAACCTGAAATATAGGAAGTAACCAATAAATACAGAGTAGTAGTATAATTTTCATGATTATTATTACTGTTATTACTACCTATGGCTTTGTTCAGGGTATGTCCCAAGAAACTTGATTCATTGCTAAGCAAAATCCTGCACTAAAAGTTAATACCCTAAACTTTTTCTTGTTTATGAGAAAATAAAGAGTTGTTGACACATTATCTCCAATTTTATTTCCCACCTATATTTCAACACAAATACCCTATCTTCTACTCCTAAATTGTTCCAAGTTAAATTAATTTGTTTAGTCCTTATCCCATTTGAGCTACCTTACCCTGTACAAACCGTTTTTAATATAAATGAGTGACTGTGGGTCCCATCCTTGGAATGGGTGGCTCAGAACTCACTTTGAAATGTGTTACTGACCAGCTAATTCCTCTGGTTTTAAGACTGCGAAGATATTATACATAAAGTAGTTCTCTTTTGTAACGTCTCATTAACCAAGCCAGGGTTTTGTCACAAATAATTTCTCTATACTTAAGTGTCACATAAACTGATTGGGCCACATAAAAATCTATTGACGCCTTTAAGAACAAGTTCAGAGGCTGCCTTGGCAATCTTTTCCTTGCCTTACACCCATGTCCCAGACTGGCTTCCAACAGTATTAAAAAGAAAGGCAACTTATACCCTTTTGAATACACCAGACTTTTAGGAAGGAAGATGTGGAAGGGAATATTCAAAACAGATTACTCACTTGTAAGAAAGCACTGCCTGTTTATTCCAGCTATACTTTACAAAGCCATCCTGCTAACACAGTGAGAGCTCTCATTTATCTAAGTCTTTGTTTGCACAGCTTTGGGGAATTGCTTCCTCTACTGTTTTAACTGTCTGGAGATACACTACTCATTCTTCAGGACTCAGAAAAATATATGTCTATATTTTTCTTAAAAGAAACAACTCTTTTCCTAAAATGTAACCCAACAGTATGTCATGTATATTTATTTTGCCATACTTATTATATTCTTGTATTATAGTTGTTTAACCATCTTTTCCTTATAGACAGATTCTTGAGACTGCAGATTGTATATAGTACCTCTTTGTTTCCCCATTTCCCATCACACTGTCTAGCATGTCACAAGTTTTTACTGCAAAATTTGGATATTTCTATCATTTCTTGAATATATAATAGAATATTGAGTGATTTTATTGTTTTACTCTAAAATGTAATGATCATTGAATATAGTGAGATAACTTGAATGTAAGTTGGTTTATTATACTTTAAATAGGCTCTTTTAACTTTTACTAGTCTTTTTAGTTCAACACATGACTACATGCTGACCATTCATGATGCTCATTCTGAGTCATTAAAGTTTAACAGAGAAAAATCCATTGCTTTTCATTGGTTTTACACTAGAGAAACCAGTTCCTTAAGTAGATGGACAGTGGCTAAGGCATAATACCAATATTGGCAGTTCACTATGCTCTGGAGACTTTGAGTCAGCAGACAAGTACTCCCAAATGCCCTCATTCTTATTGCATAAGAAATAAGCTGTAGGGGACTCCTGATTGTGAACAGTTCTAGTGTACTAGAGAAAGACTGTGGTTGTTAGTGAGCATATTTTATTGAAAACAATCATTATGTTGAATGAGGCATTCTTCTTCAGAAAGCTGAATCAGATGTTAGTGTTTGGTAAAGACTTTTTCGAAGTCAAATAAAAAGCAATCTATAAAAATAATCCATTTTTGTTTATGATTTATAAAATCATCTATTTCTGAAAGAATCCCCAAAATTGATTTAATCCTTTGCTTCAGATACCTTCTGCAACACTCCTGTAGTTCTCAAACACTTTATCTTAGACTCATTTACTTCCACCATGTAGTATTTATTACATTCCTACTATATGATAAACAAATTTGTAATGCATTATAGAGGCAGTAGGATGAAGTATAAAATAAAATTACTGCTTCTGAGATTTCTCAATAGTGGAAAAATATATAAATGTGCAAAATAAAGTAAATGCAATGTGATTAAGTGCTTAATAATGGGGAAAATTATAGGTGTAAAGAGATTGAACCTCAAGTAAACAAAGACTTCAATAATAAAGTCAAAATTTAGCTGGAAACGGAAAGAATAACTTAAATAAACTAGGGAAGTATGAGGAATACCTTGCATATAACCATAAAATATTTTAATCATCTAGTGAACACAGTATATTCAAAGAAAAATTAATTTATCTTGCCACTAGAAAAGTAGAATACATTATAATATAGGTAACTAGTAGAATTTTAATTTTTGGCAATGTAAAATTTGTTTCAATTAACTTTGTTTCAATAAACTTAAGAAAAATCTCACATGATCTCCATATGACAGAGATCTTCTATATCCTTTATTATAAAATTTCTACCATCATCCACTTCCTTGTCATGCCAACAATCCCTCTTAAAGAAAACTGCTTCTCCCAGAGCCCTGCTGCAGGATGCAGCCTTAAGCAGCTAGACTCTGAATAATATCCAGTGAATCTTCTTTATACCACCTACTTTTTTCCTAATTATAATTTATGTCAGCAAAGAAGAACATTTGATCCAAGGGCAGCTAACACAAATTTATGGCTTGGATTGCTATAATAAGGTGCAACAAGGATTTTCGTTACACTGAAAAAATCATGTTTCACCTCTACAAAGTCTAAGAAGAAGAATCTGCCAGTATTTATAAATAAAAGAATTAAACAGATAAAGACAACTAGGAAATGTAGTTGGGTTGAATTATTGCACAGCATCTAATTGAATCACCACGTATTTCTGGTGCTGGGTCTCTGGAACTGACTTGGTTTGTAAATGATGTTTCTTATTCCACAATGAGTTCTTCCCATATGAGAGTTTCTATACTTGGATTTCCTTGAGCTTGCACTTTGTTTACTCCCAAGTGTATATATATACACCCTCACCCCTTAACCTAACCTGGCTTTATGATGTCTGTTTACTACATTCCAAGAGTTTACTAAAGCATGCACTAGGGGTCCCTGAAGGCATCTGCAAGGGCATTTGTATATGGTTTTCCCTCTGCTTGAAATACTTTCTACTTCCCTCATCTTACCTCCAATTAGCTAATAGGCATGTATCTTTATAGAATTAGTTCAGAGGCACATTTCATGCCTTCAAGCATTTAAAGATATGAAAGCTGAGAAGTTTTAACACATGAAATACAATTTTCTATGACTGTCTGGAAAGAATTACTTTGATCCAGAAGATTTTGAGTGAAAGGAATAATTAATATCAATATAAATAAACATTAGAATACTTTATATCATGGAGTTATTAAATAAGTATAGATGGATTACATACATTGTTGAAAAAACTAGAATAAATTCAGTGATAAGAGTTAGTGTCAAGATCATATATGATGAAGCTATTTTGAGTTGTGCTTTGAAAACGTTATTTTGAGTTAACTGAGTGCTCACTAAGTTATCACTACACATTAACATTCTGTTAGAATGTATAAAGATGTAAACTAGATTTATGACAGTAGAAGTGTAGATGAAATTCACTGGATTCTCTCAGATTATGTAAATATCTTTCACTCATTTCTAAATGGTTCTGAAAATAGTATATTTCTGAATTATAGTCTTAAACTATGCATCTGTAAGAATTTTATGAAAATATCAATGGGAGTTAAGCTGTTTTGTGGCTAAAGTATTCATTTTATACAGTAAAAGAAATTATTTTAGATTTTAATAAAAAATGCCTTTAAAGTCAATTTTTTTATGCTCCATATGGGGAATTTTGTGGTGTCTGGAGTTTTTTCTCTAAAGTTAAAAAAAAACTAAAGTGCTGAACAGTGAAGTTAATATGTGTTTAAAATTCCTTAACTGTTCAGCCTCTACAAATTTTCTCCAAAGCCTCCTTCATCTAACCCTGTCTCATATTTCATTGCGATGCTTGCCAATCAGTTACAGTCTTTGGCCCCATGTCACTTTCATCCCATTGGATGACTGTCATGGGAGCTGCCCAATGGTGCGCCTCTAATGAGGCAGCTTAAAGAGCAGCTGGGGATGTGCAATTGCTGGATTAGGGTCAAGGCCAAGAGAGAAAATGGATGAGAGAGATAGAGTCTGAATGACTGCCAATAAGCAGGGGTTCTATTATCCTGCTAAAGCAGGACATTCATTACCATCTATTGTAACATAATTTGGGTTTAGTCAAGCTGTCTCTCCCTCTCGTTCGATTTACAATTCATAAACCACAAATGGTCCAAAGGGTGCATTGTCCCTTGTGGCCATGTAACCCTGGGTGAGGGAGAAGCATGGCAGAGATGAATGAGCTATGAAATCCCTAATGTAAGCATCATCAGGGCTGACACCTTGCTCCTTGGAGCTCTGACATAAGTTGTAGGCACATTGCCAAAATAGTTTTGCATCTCTCTGGAGCCAGTTTGCTCATTAAGCAAAGATAAAATTAGAAGTCCTCATTTATCCTTTACAGAAATCAAATCCTAATGCTAACAGCTGATATTTCCATACTAATTTCCTCTAGTAAGATTACTGCACAGGAACAGAAGTTTGTTTTTCCATAAAGATACAAACCCTTAGTTTTTTTCAGACTGAGTTCTTCCAGGTGCCAAGTGTTCTATTTTTCAGTTGGCTTGTGTTGTTTCTACACATGAAAAATGACATGCATAAAACTCTCATATTTTTTTCCTTTAATCACAAAGCTTCCCTTTAAAGGGAATAAATGTTCCTCTCCCTCTTCTTTATCCTCTCTTCTTGGGCCCCTACTGATCTATTTCAATTATACTACTTACTACCATTTGGATTCAACGCTAAAGCCCACCTGCCATCTGAACTAATGGGACCACAGTGTTATTGTCTATGTGCTGTCCTCAGTCAGGAAGGCAAATGAACTTGATAAAAAGAGAGCAAGTACAGTAATTCAGAGCAAATTAGCCAAGGCATAGCGAATATAATCAATTATTGCAGTAAAGTAAGGAAAATGAAGTTCTTTGCCTGATTGATACTGAGATGCTGGTTACCACAGTCAGTAGCAGGTGGACCCCACAGATCATCCTCTACCCCTACCAGAAGGTCGCTTCTGTAACTCAGATTCATATACTTGAAATACAACTGTAGTCCTTATGGATCTTTTAAATATGGCTTTAACATAAGGGATTTTTCAATTGTTCTTGCATTTTCTGGAATGTGTAAGATTCAGTCAACCCTGGCTTTCTTTCCTCAGGAGCTGAAGTTTCATCTTGTATGTATGATGGTTTCATATGCCACTGTGTCATGTAGATTTGCTATAACTTATTATTTCCATGTATGCTTCATAGAAAGATTGTCTTACTATGTTTAAAATTTTGGTGTTTTGACGTTAAATGCTCACCAGCACAGGTATTTCAAAGTGCCTACACAAAGAGTAGTAAACACCCATAAGCAAAATCTGCTGCTGATTCTTCCAGAGAATCACTTTATAAATGTGTTTATACATTCCAAAATACATACTGTTTTTGTAATTCTTAGAAACAGAATTGTCTCTTAATAGATTCAGGTCATTTAATGTTATAGTTCAACATATTATCATAATGATAATTCTGATACCTAGCAATAAAAAAGCCACATTCTGATCAACAGTATCTGCAAACTCTTAACATAGCCATTTTTCCTGAAGGCATAAAGTGCTAAAAACTGATTTTTTTGTGTGTGTGGAAACACATTAATGTTTGTGGTAATTTAAGACAATTGATTAGTTGTAGCTATTTTCTTTTACTGAAGATAATGTGGTTTATCTGTGGAGACTGGTCTAAGTTATTTCTGATGCTAATACAGCCTATAAGAATGGATGTGTTAGGTAGATTTTTTGAGGATGTGAATGTCAGGTACTCAGACCTATGAAATCTAATCTTTAACATATTGAATGATACACATGACCTTAAATAGTAATGGGCCTATATTTTTAAAATTATATCACATTCATAAAGATTGCTTCACTGAGTTAAAGTTTCCATTCCCGCCCTGATTCGTGTTTAGTTATTTAACAAATGTGAAGCCTATGAGTTAAAGGCTAGAGATATTCTCAGGAAATACTTGCCAAAATAATTGAATATAAATAAAAAGAAATGGAGGAAGTGAGGGCAGGAAGAAGAATTTTCTTTATATATATATATATAGCTGTCAGTAAATTTTAAGAATTCTGCCACTGCAAGATTTTTTGGGGGAGAGGAAATTATTGGTAAAGAGTACAGAAATTTAAAGATACATGATAGATCTAGTCTTAATTACTCGGTGTAATGAAGATGGTGAGGAAATTCTGGTTCCCTGGGGTTAAGGTCTTTGGGAAGGACAAAAGTGCCAATGTTGGATTGTATAAACCTTTCTTAGAGCAAAGATTGAGATGGGCTTGGGTAAGAGGTAAGCAGAATTTTTAAATATGATTCTTCCATAGGACGTTTTAAGGTTTTCACTACAGTTACAAAAATCATGATATGCCTAGTAAATATATAGACTGAGTGATGGGGATTCATCAAAGGGCAAAAAACAATATCAGCTTCTAGATGAGAAGACAAATGAGCTACAACCATAGCTCTCAGCACAGTAACTGGCTCAAAGACATGACGTGTCCTTAAAATGGCACCAAGACACTTAATGCTTGGTCCGTGGCTGCTCACAGGCTGGCCGCATACCATTACATTTTTGTAATAATAACAGCTCTTATTTAGTTTTTACTGTAGACAGGTTGTGAACTAAGTGAAGAAAGTATTTTCTATTTTTTTCCCCCAAAGAGAAAATGAATGCTTAGAGTTTAAGTAATTTGCTTTAAATCACCCAGCTATTATGTTGTGAAGTTGAAATTCAAATTCAGGCCAATCTGGCTCCACAGCCCATGCTCTTTACCACTGAACTAGTTTAGTAAGGATGGAAATGTTAATGTGCTCCCCTAAGCATTGCACTTCTGCCAGAGAATGACTTTAATAGCAAGAGAGAACTGGTCTTTTGGAATGAAGCCCTAAGGGGTAAAGAACAAATAGAAACTTTGAAATAAACAGAATGATGACCATGTCTATAGAAGAATGTTTTAATATTCTTATTCTTTCACCTAATATGTTTATCCACTTAAGTTTCTAGAAAAGTTACAGTACTACTCAGTGGGCTTCTGGAAAATAAGTTTATTAATTTAACATGTTTAAAATGACCTAACATCCCATTTTCCATCCCTTCCCTTCACTTATTTCTAGTGGTGAAGGAATAAATAAATGGGAAAAATACTTTCTAAAACAGTATAGAATCTTCTAGAAGTTAATGGTAAAGTTTCACCAGCCTCTGTGATTATTTATCAAGCATCTCATTTGAAACTTACTAGAATAGGCAGATATAGGTATGAATCAAATTTTTTTTCTTAAAATGTTTAATTTAATATTAGGGTTTAGAGGATACTTAATGGTTTAGGAAAGTATGTATGTCAACCCACATACCCTTATCTCTACCACCATTCCACCTCCACACTCAGGCATAAAATGATCATTTTTGTAGGTAAATGCAAATGTTTGTATTCTTAAGATAGCTATATGTGAGTAGAAAATTGCTATTAACCCCCAACAGCTTAAAAACCATATGTCTCTTAATTCTGTCAGTGAAAAAGAAAACATTTTGTTATTTTAATAACATTTTCTCCCTTAACTCATTTAAACATATTCCTGGAGGATTCCAGAACTCACTGCCTATCTGCAAGCCTCCCCAAAATCACCACAAACGGTGACATCCTGGCACTGGCGGTCGGAGCTGGAGCCGAGCGCGTAGATGAGAAGTGCCATGCAAATCAGCCTCGACAGCTCTCTGCCGCTTTTATTTGTCCACTGTGGGTTGGGTTCATTGCTGCAGCAGCTCATCCTGCCTGGATAAAAACCACAATCCAGCAGCAAACCAAAACAAACAGCTCTCCTAGGAATGCGGACAAAAACGGGAACTATGAGAACTTCCGCAGATTACCTGCTTGCATAAATCCGTAATCTACAGTCACATTCTTGATAGCACGTACGTTTTCATTTTGGTAAACGCTAGGTCTGTACTGCAGTTCAGTGTTGTCCTGAAATAACTAGCACTCAACACAATAATGCTGATACCCACTCTGGTTGGCTGGGTTCTACTGTAATCTACTCACTTGTTTTTACTTTTTAGCTACAATGGCTCATTTATTTTCTTTTGTTCTTGGCAAGTTTCTCAGGGGTAAGAATGTGGAAAGATATCAGAACTGTGAATGGAAAAGCACTGAGAAACATGAGTGAAATAATTTGTATATAAAAAAGACCGTGTTAAAAAGCTTATTTTGCTTTTGAGTTTCCAAAGTTAGTGTTTTGGGGTTTTGGGTTTTGTTTTTAATTTTTAAAGCAATTAAGTAAACATATTTCTTAGGGATTATTTTTTTCTTTGCAGGATATATCAAGATAATATATATATAGTTTACATATGTAATATGTATTTTATATCTCGATTTTGCTCTGTCAACAAGTTTTACTTTGGAGAAACAAGAATTTAAAATATCATTTGGTTCTCTATTTGTGTATAATAAAGTGTTTATATTTATATATTGTATCCTGATATAATAGCTCAATGACATATATATATAATTCTTTGGAAGTAGAAAAAGATTAAAATACATAGGCCTGGGAAAAAAGTTACTATTATCCTATTTTTTTTACGAGTTAAAAATGTTAGTAAAATCACTTAGGGTCCCACAATAATTTCACATCTGTCTGAATCTAGAATTTGTGCTCTCCTCCCCATGCTAAAGTAAAGTCTGTGTCACAAAAGTCTGCTTGACTGAGGCATCTCATTCATATTAGAACAGTCGGGAAAAGACTGTGACTTAAAAAGCCATTACACTGGTTGTTTTACTTAATGGATTGCTTACACCAAATTAGCCAACAAACTGAGACCTAACCGTCAGTCTTACAGCTCCAAGCACTAACAAAGCAAATTATTGCTTCTTTCAAAATGGAGTTAAACCAAGAATGAAATGCCAAGTCAAACAAAAATGGAGAATATACCAGCATTTATAACAAATTCTTAATTTTCATGGCTTTTTGGGTCTTAGTCATCAGCTGAGATATTTTATTAATGTGAAATGGAGGAATTTTCTGAACTGATCTAACAAAAAGTACTTGTTGAGCATCTGTTATGTCATCAGCTGACTCAAATACAGAAACATTAAAATGTGAGTGAATGACAACCCCATCAACCTCCAAGTGAGGAATACAAGATAGGGATTTTATAAAACAGATGAGAGGATTCTAGAAATTGTAAAGGTACAAGACAGGCTAGTCAGGTTGAAATTGTACCTAATAGGCGGAATCTTAAAATCTGACAGGGGAATTGCAGAAGAGAAAGTGGCAAAGCAAGCAGCCATGATGCTACTGCTATCATTTGGGTGGGAGATAGTAAGGACTTTGTTAGAATAGTGACCTGCGCTGATCTTCCTACTTGATTATTAGTTTTGCTTTATTGTGCTTTTAAAAATTTTTAGGCTTTTTGCTACTTCCACTTTGTTATGTAAACAGTTGCAGTGGAATGCAAAATAGGACATATGATTATAAATTACCCAATCTAATTCTGATCAAAGCTTTGGTACTGACTTGTGTGACTTTAGGAGAAACACTCTGCTCCTTAAGTCAGGTTTCTCCGTTTTCTAGCAGAGGTGAGGAATTTCCTGACATGCTGCAAAGATTTCTCAGGCAATAAAATCGAATGACGCTATACACCTAAATCCCACATTTACCATCCTGCTCTTCCAACATAGTCAAGAAAACATCTCTACTTTTAATTATTATTTGCCTCTTAATAATTGTTAACATTATTCAGATGTGCGTGGTAGGACAGAAGGCTTTTTACATAGAGTTCTTTACAAAATCCTCACAAGCATACTGTGGCGACAAATTTGTTTCCTCCACTTTCTAGATGACTCTTAATTCCCTCACTTTTTAGCATATGTTGCTCTCTCACTAGTTTCTAAGAATGTGGATTCAGTGTGTCATGTAACTGATACACCTACTCCAGAATTCCAAGTGTCCTGCAGACTTCCAAAGCAGTTAATGAGAAATATGATACAGTTTTCAGGAACAAATTGCAACAGAGAAAAAAAGGGAGTAAGAGATATAGAAGCAATTTAATACAAAAATGCTTAAATAAAGCATAAGAATATTCATCTTTGATTTCTTCCTCTTTCTCACTGTACATACCTCAAGTTACTTTTTCCTGCATATTACCTTTTTAAATGACTTTTATACCTACATACTTTTCCAGGCCACTCACATAGTCACAACTCAAAACCGGACCACTATTCAAATAGTCATAGAGTTTACCTGCTCTTAAATTTCAATGCATTTCTCCTAAGTGAAGAACAGAGTTCAGCCTACCAAGTAGCAAAATTTAAGCATGTCCACAATCTTATCCCAGGATTCAGTTTGGTGGAATCCTGGAAACAACAGCACAAACATGAGAGCTAATTATATTCATCTCTTTCTTCCTCCATGTTCAGTGATATGTGCCATGGTAGAAGTATTTACACCAAAGAAATTGGAAAACACTGTTAGGCAGTTAGATAGCTAGGGGCATCAGCAAGGAGAGTAGAAAGGGGAGAGAACAATCCAGAAAATAACGGTACACCCACCCTCAGAATAAGGGGCTTCAAAGAGTTTTATTTTCTCTAAATGAGTGCCAGCAAGAAACCAGATAGAACCAGACAGCTGCAGCTGTACAGTAGAGAGTAGGGCCTAACCTGACATGACCGAGTGCTCATTATAATATAATTAGCATTGTAGTTTAGGCACTGCTCCCCATGGGCTTTTCTGTATGCACTGTGGGCAAGGACATGCACAATAAGGAAAAGGTTATATAAACTACAAATGCCACTCACATGATACCAACTATCAAATTAGCTTAACATAGCCCCTAGGTAACCTCACAAAAGAAAAAGGGGTTGGGGGAAACAGAGCCTTTGCTCTCTTGGATCAGCCTGCCTTGAGCCCTTGGATGTGTACTTTCACTTTGCTAATAAACTCTTTGTTTATACAACACTTTCATCTCCCTTCTGAATTCTTATCTTTTGGGTAAGACAAGAACTGGAGCTTTTCCCCTCCTTGGGGTAACAACACTACAAACAGATTTTCCTTTACCAAAGAGATGGTTGTTAAACATGCATCTGCATACCACTGATTCTGCTCCAAATCCCACTTTCACTATATTTTCTTATGTATAGTTGATACTTCCTAAATCTGTCCTAAGCATGGCCTCTTCCATCATTCTGTGATGCCCTTACTCCCGATTTTGACTACGTGAAAACCATAATTTTGAAGGGTGGCAGTATTTTTTTTTTTGGGTGGATCATTTTTGGTTCTAGAGGTTTTTTTGAGGAGCCTGTCTTAAAACTTAAAAAAAAAAAAAAAAAAGTAATACCTTCCCTTCCAGGCCAGTCTAATCTCACCTCCTCCCAAGCATGTCTTACTTTTTAGAAAATTTAGACCAGTTTTAGGCTCACAGTAAAATTGAAAAGCAAATATAGAGATTTCCAATATACTTCCTGCCTCCACATATACATAGCCTTTCCAATCATCCATATCTCCCACCAGGATGGGATATTTGTTACAAATGATGAACCTACATTGACACATTATAGTCAGCCAAAGTCCATAGCCACCTACCTTAAGAAAAATACAATGGCAAGAGTGATACCCTAAGTTTGCATAAGTTTATGATGATGTGTACCACCATCATACTATCACAGAGAGTGTTTTCACTGCCCTAAAATTCTCTGTACTTATTCATCCCTCCACCTCCAACCTTTGGCAACCACTGATCATTTTACCCTTTCTATAGTTTTGCCTTTTTCATAATGTCATTTAGTTGGAATCATACAGTATGCAGCCTTTTCAAATTGGCTTCCTTATGCCTTTATAATGCTTCTATATTCCTTTATAATTCTTTCCTGTCTTTTCATGGCTTGGCAGCTCATTCCTTTTTAGTGCTGAATAGTATTTCATTGCCTGGATGTATCATAGTGTATCCATTCACCTACAGAAAGACATATGCCTTATTTTTCACAGCTGAGAAATAATTCCTCCCTTCTCTGTGCTCTCGTAAGATTTTATTTGTATCTTCTTTATGACACTTAATGTCTTACTTAATGTCATCATTATTCACTTTTAATTGTTCCTACTATACTATAAAATTTGAGGGCAAAATTTGCATCTTGTTCATGTTTATTCCCATATTGCCTACTTTAATTTGTTTCAATAAATAAACGTTAAATGGAAAAATACCACTGGACATTTTACTGGCCTCATATTTCCAGAGTTCTTCCATTTTTTCCCACTAAATCTGGTAACTTTAAAAAACTACTGAAAAGACCTTTGAAAGAAAACAAAAATCCACCCCCACTTATTGTTGCTTCATAATCAGACATGAGTATACTAAATGCCAAATAAGTCACAGGCACTGCTTTTGAAGGACACTTAAGAAAGCAATAAATTGAGAGCACAATGCTAAAATAGCTATTGAATCTCATTTTCTTTTCTAAAGAAAATAATGCAAAATAGCATGGTTTTTTTTATTTTATTTTTTTACAAGTACCCTGAAAGGTCAGTGGGAGAGAAAACACCAGTTGGGAAAAATGTGTTCTGTAGAAATGTTTACTTAAATGTTTGGTGAAGGGGAAGTAGTTGCATAATAAAATGGCTTTATTAACAACATAGCAGGTCTCACTTTCTTGATTTGTAAAGAAGCTAACGGGTCTCAACACTATTTTAGTTTTGTTTTCCATCAGAATAAATGTAGACAATTTTAGAATGTAATGAAAAATTATATTATTCTCCCAAATGCTTACACATATTTGCTCAGATTTGGAAAGCTACCTGAGATCACTCAAACCCAGTAGTTCTAAAGTTAGAAAACAGCTACTCTTATTCACTGTTTTCTTATGAAGATTTCTGTCACTTCCAACATTTTAATCTTCAAAACAAACAAACAAAAAAACTCAGTATTCTATCAGTAGCTAATTGAAAGAGCTGATTTACTGGGCAGACAAGCAGGTGGTGCTGACTTCCCATTTGGAAGTAGCTGGCTGAGTAGAATGATCTTGGTGAACTCCAGTGTTAAGAAGTTTGTCAGGGGTACAGTGGTCAAGGATTTGATCTCTCCCACCCTTATCCTTTTCCCTGACCATCCTTAACCTTCTTAAGCTATGTATATCATGTAGTCCCTGCTGACCAAGGAAACGAACAGAGGGAGGTTCCAGCTGGATCAGCACAAAACCATCAGTGAAACTGGGAGAAAGTCATCTGAAATGCACACACAGCAGTGATGATGTTTTGTAACACCACTGTTGCATTGGAAAGTCAGTAGTTAACACTTATGATTTCCCATAATTAACATTAATAGACAAAGAAACTCCAGTGGGTTGCTTTTAGGGGAGGGAGGGGTAGACTTTTAAATTTAGGATAAAAGTGTTGATGATATTTGGTTGACATGATTTTATAAGGAAAAACAATTTCTAGAGGTCTGTTCTTTCATTAGAAACTCTCCTTAGTACCATCTCAGATTCTAAGAGTTAGCAGATGTTAGCTCCATGTCAGGGAAAACCTTCCTGGGAAAAGGTCACTTCCCTCTAACAAAACAAAGCTGGGAGGAATTTGTAGAACTGCGCACAGCGAAAACAGTTGAGGGAATTGATATTCTGTGTTCTGCCCATAAAATAATGTTGGTAATTCTACCAAATAGACCACTTAGCTTAAATGTTCATACACAATGTATGAGTTATATACATATATAATTTATATAAAAATATATATTACATATATAATAGGAAGTGATAATACTATAAATTGTGAAAGTATCAATACCTTGAATAGGTCATGTCGAACTCTAAAAGTAGTTATTGAAACACTGATGAAATCTCTAATAACAGTAACAGCTAAAGTTTTTCAAGAACTTTTGTGTCTGGCATTATACGATATATACTTTATCTATTGCCTCATTCATCTCCAGAACCACTACACATCAGTATGTATCATTTCTCTTCAATTGTACACCGGAAGAAACCAGGGCTCAGAGAGAATAAGTACTTTTCTCAAAATCCCACAACTAGTAGCCAGTGTCATCAGCACTCAAACCCAAGGTTTTCTGCCACCAAGTCTTTATCATATTGAACTCAATGCTCAAGAAACAAAGTATCAAGTTATGTTTAAAATATCTTAACAAGATATTTATAAAAATCATAAACATCTCCACATTATGCAATATGGATGTTCACTTTTTTCATTTTACCTTCAGACATTTGAATGTCATTTAGATCAGCATTTCCCAAAATGTGTTCTGTTAGGTAATAACTGCATGTTATTAATAAATATTACATGAAAAATTTGTACCATAGTTCAATGAGTCTGGGTTACACAAGTTTAAGTAGAGTTACGTTTCTACAGGATTCACTTCTCCGATTACAATGTGCATTTTGAGTCTCCAAAAAGAGAAACGAAATAACAAAGGTTTGCTAATGTTTACTGCCCATTTATCATGCTTCAGGCACAAGCATTACTTTATCTAATTACAGCTCAGTTCAGTTTATTACCATCACTTAACAGATAGGGAAGCTGAGGCTTATAAACATGAAAAAAATTGTCCAAGTTACCCAAACTAAATTGAAACTACAGAACCTAGCTATCCTAACTACTAAGATACACTACATTGCTGTCTTGTCCATTAAAAAAATTTTCAAAGGGCTCTTAATCTAGAACATACTTGAATCATATCGTTAAGACATGAAATAACAAATACAAACAGCATGTCAGGAGTTGCAAGACTATCTACTTCCTCTCCTGAGGTCTGGGAGCTCCTTGGTGACAATGCCTGAGAATACAAATATGATGGCTCCTCAGAAGAATGCCAGATACACAAGCACTCACTAGATATTCAAGAAATAATTACTGAATGAATTAATACTGTGTGGAGATTGACTGAACTGCCAAATTTAGATGGACAATGTTATGGCTAATCCCCAGAGTCAATCAAAATTTCGCGTTGGAAGTGAAAGCAGGTAAAGGCAAAAGGGAATCACAGTTCTATCCTATCCAGACTCTTGAGAACAAAATATATTTAACAGAATACAAATTATTAGATTACATGTTATCAGGGACTGGATTATAGAAGCAGAAATATGTATTATAATTCCCACCAGTAACTATTATTTCAAAATTATATTCATGGTCAAAGGAAACATTGTTACTTATTTTAAAAACTGTGGGGTAGTCAGGAGGGTATATTAAGCACAGAATTAGTTATGACATAGAAGATTCTACCTCTTCACTTTTACATCTTTTGGCAACTAAGCACGCAGCACTGAACCTCACTTCCCTGATTTCCAAGTGGTTTTTGTTATCTTTCTTTCAGGAGGTTGCAAAAATTATGTGAGATAAACCACCCAGAGCAGTCTCTAGAACATAATAACCACCAAATAAAATAATAACAATTACTTTTACTCCAGCTAAATAAATTCAGATTGTTGATTTTTGAATAACCCATTTACTTATAAGGGATTTAGATCCATGTAAGTAGCCTGGTCATAATCTGCTACTTCTGAACCTGTCCATTTCTAAGAGGTTCATTTCTCATTTTTAAAGCATATTAATGGTAGAAAAAAGAAGAATGCATTTTAGACAGTGCTATAGTGTCCTGACCATTAACTCACCAACTTCTCGAACAATCTGAATATTGACTTCAGATGTTCCCTTCATCTAGAAATAAACTTGAACATGCTGAGAAGCATTAAATTGTTATATACAGTACCAAAGAGATTAGCAATTCTGCATAAGCCAGATAAATGCTGGAATAAATCTGCTATTTCTAATAGAGCATAGCCCTTTCTAACATGCCACTGCTAAATGTTCTACTTCACAAGATTGAAGTTGTCCAAAGTCAGTCACCATTCTAAAAATGATCAATACTTAAAGGGATTTTCTAGTCACCTCAGTGCATAAATCTACTACGATTAAAGCCAGTTCTAGAGGATATAGTACTGACACTGGAAACTTTCCCTTCCTTGTTCAGAAGAGGTAATGAAATAACTCATTTATACAGTGATACAGATCATTTGTTTTCATCAGAACTATGTTATTCAGTTACTCATTTTTGCATTATGATTTATTTCTCAAACACGTACTGAGTACTTACTAAGTTACTGGCACGTGAAGAGCTACAAGGTTAGATTACACATAGACTGTAAGCTCCTTAAGGGAAGGATCTATCAGAGAAAGATCAATATGAACCTAAGTAAATCAGTTTCAGTGTTGACATAGGTAGGTATCACAAGTACATTAAGATAGTTTTAGAGAAGGAGCATTTGCACTTGGTTTGGAACTCATAAAAGGCTTTATAAACTTTTGTGCATTAGAGTTGGGCCTGAAGAATGGATACACTTGGCTATATAGAGAGAGTGGAAACTGCATTTTTAAACTTTTTACAGCAGACTGAAAGCTCTTACAATAGATTAAGTAGTAGGAGACATCAAATGTGGGCATTCAATCATTCAATTAGACTTTTCTAGCAAAGTATAATTTGAATGCCTTATACATGATTGGTGTGTATTTCCCAAACACTTCAATTACTCCCAAGTTTAAGTATTTTGAGAAATGAGTTGATCCTTCTGGTCTGCAGGGTAACATTCTATGCATCTTCTGTCAAAGAGTCACCGCATATTCAGGCGGTCACAGCATTGTAGCTGTTTTACTCTTAAATGTCTCTCTCCTGCTTATTCAGTACAGATTAATAATAAAATTCTGACAACTTCTATGTGACATCTGGTTAAAGTACGAAAACAATTATTCGAAAGAGCATAATCAATATTTATATATTTAAAAACAAATATATAAATAACCAATAGAGTCAGGAAATGGGTTTTTAATGCATTTAAACCATTTCCCATTCGTAAATAGTGTCTGTGATGAAAACTGAGAGAAATACTTCCACTTCGGTCATTTTAACATTTGTTTTGTGTTCTGGAAAACTTTGCTTCTGTAGGAAATTAAGAGGTTTCACTGTCTTCCCCTAAGTTTTATACGGTAAAATAGGTTTGTGTTAAAACAAAGTTAAGCTTCTTCATTGCAAGAATTAGCTCTCAAAGTCTTTATATAAATTAAAAAGCAGTGTGAATTTCCCACATGGTACCTAGAATACAGCACGTCATAGGTACATGATAATGAACACTTTTATATAAAAAACTAATAAAAATAAATGAGCAAACCAAAGCAAACAATAAACATGTGGATACACAGAACAGATTAGAGGAAGAGTGGCAAGAGGGAGGGTGAAATGGGTAATGGGGGTCGACTGTATGGTGATGAATGGAAACTAAACTTTTGCTGGTGAGCATTCTGTAGGGTGTACAGAAGCAGAAATATAACGTTGTTCACATGAAACTGATATGTTATGAATCAATGTTAGCTCAATAAAATATTTTCCAAAGATCACACAATGTTAACTTTAAGAAATTATAGTGAATCATCATTCTTCCATTCTTAATTCTAAAATCTGAAATAGATTATTCAACTACAGATGAAAGCTTAATGGATATTAAAAAGATTGATTTCTGCCTTTATTCAGTCCAATTAAAAAACCTGTGCCCAGGAAGAAGGTGTTATGCTTGATGCCCAAGAGGCAACAGAACATAGTGTTGAAAAACAAGGTCCAGAGTGAGATGGTTTGCATCTATGTTCCAGGGCAGTTACTTATAATTAGGTCAGTTATCATCTCTGTGCTGCAGTTTCCTCATCAGTAATGGAGATGACAATATAATAGAACCTATACCCCACAGTGTTATGAGGACTAAATAATTGAATTCATGTGAAATTCTTAGCATACTCTTAGCCACATGTATTATATATGAATTAGCTAATACAATAGCCACTTTAATAATTTAAAAACATTAGCTTCTTATAATCTAAATATTTAAGAATCCTCTCTAAGATTGTAATCTTGGTTTAATTATTTTCCAGCTGTGCTTCTTTGGGCAAGTTATTTAATTTCTCTGAGTTTTAGTTTTCCCATCTGTCCTAAGGGGGAAGGGTGAAAATGACTTCATCATGCTGGTAACTCTACCTCTGCTTTTCCCACTGATCTCCCTTTAGAACAGAATCAATTGTCTCAGGAAAACTAGAACTTTGATCCTCCCAAGTCAATTCAGCCTTCAGTAGAATTTGTGCCAGTGTCATCAAACCAGACATATGACTGCCTCATGCCCAACCTCAGAATCAAGATCAGATGGCCCCACAAAAGAATGACAAACTTTTTTTGCCTTTTTAAATAGGACAAATTAAGTCAAAAAACTTTGTGTTATAATTATCATCTAATTCACCCTTTTAAAATGTGTAATTTGGTGGGTTTTGGCTCAGAGTTGTGCAACCACAAATAACTGAAGGACATTTTCATCCCTTCAAAAAGAAACTCTATAGGTTTGGGGGCTTGTCTGGAACCAGAAGCACGTGGGCTGCCAGGCTGGCCCTTCTTAGGCTTTTCAGGAAACATGGAAGCAGAATGGACAGTTGCAGTCTAAGCATGCTTGTGACAGTTCCATAGTTCCTTGTGAGAGGAAATGCTCCTGGGAATCATCTTCCTCTTCAATTATCCTTTCCTTCTCCCTTACCCTAGGTACAATACAATGTTTGCGACTTCCCATGTCCAGAAGGAAAAAAAAAACTCTCTTATCAGCCACTAATCATTCCACTCCACTTCAATCCCTGGCAACCACTAACCCACTTTCTGTCTCTATGGATTTGCCTGTTCTGGACTTGCCATACAAATGGAATCATACAGTATGTGGTCTTTTGGGACTGGCTCCTTCATTTGACATAATATATCCAGTTTCAAACATGTTGATACATGCTACAACACTTTTTTCCTTTCTAGTGCCAAATAATATTTCACTGTATGGATATAACACATTTTACCTATCTACTCACTAGTTGATAGGCATTTCAGTTGTTTCTAGATCATGACTATTATAAATAATGCTGCTATGATCATTTGTATACAGATTTTTGTGTGGATGTATGTTTTCAATTATCTTGGTTACATACCTAAAAGTGGAATCACTGTGTCGGTACAATAACTCTGTTTAACATTTTGAGTAACAGCTAAAATATTTTCCAATATGGCTAAAGTATTTTACAGTTCCACCAATAATACATGAAGGTTTCAATTTCTCCAAGTCTCTCCAACATTTGTTGGTCTTTTAATCATCCCAGGGGGTGTAAAATGCTGTCTTAATGTGGTTTCAGACCACTCATACAGGACTGAGATTACAAACAAATTTTAGAGGAATACCATCAGATAATGTAACAATAACGCACAATGAGAAAACAAAGGAATTATAAGTCTTGTTAGTCACTCGCCATGAATACACTGCCCTTTTGATGAATGATCAAGAATATATTCAGTTCCATGAAGACACACTTCTAAACTGCAGGAACTACAAAAAGCTCTGAAATGGTACTATTTTCCTCATTTTAAAAACTCCAAGAAAACTATGGTCTATTTGGGTAAAACCAAGCTTTTCAATGCTCTTAAAACTATGAACTTTTCAATAGAATCTACAATTTTACATTGGAGGCAGCTTCAGAAACAAAGTTACTTCAATTACACTTAGGAGATTTAATTTTTTTTAAAAAGTGTAACCGAGCAAGCTGTAAGTTACCATTTCTTAAACACTTTGTAGGGTATACAGAATTTTATTTATCCTTATTGCTGTTAGTATCTTATGGCTGCTATAACATTATCAAATTTGGTAACTTAAAACACACATTTATTCTCTTACAGTTTGTTAGCCCAGAGTCTGAGATCACTTTCACTGGGTGGAAATCAAGATGTCAGCAGGGCTTCATTCCCTCTAGAGATTCTAAAGGAGAATTTGTTCCCTACCTCATCCGCCATCTGGTGGCTGCCAACATTCCTTACCTTGTGGCCCCATCACTCTAATCTCTGCCCCTGGGGTTACATCTAACTACCTGCATGGCTGTAGATCCAGATATACTATTTTGTAACTAGAGATGCACATGTTATATTTTAAACTTCATTAAATGGTAATGAGAAATCATTTCATATTTCTGTGACCTGGTTTTCTTAGTCTCAATCAACTTCCTACTAGAATTAATGTATATTACTGTCTTTGGAAGTTATCATAAAACCTTTGTGGATAGCAGGACAAAACTATAATAATTATATCATTTCAAGAAAAATTTATGACCTCTTTATTAACCCTGTGCCAAGTATTATGGTCAGTGATGATGTAAAGATCACTAGTGAATTAGTGTCCAATGGAGAGATAGACGTGGAAACAGGTCTGCAGACTAGAATGCAACGAGGAACATCTGGGTAAGGCTGAAAGAGGCTCACATAAGCTTAACAGAGTGTTACCAGCTGACCCAGGCCTGACAGATTGTAGACAAGAAATAAATATCTATTGGGTGAGTGAGTGGACAATTCATACAAAGAGATTTTTGAAATTTTTTTTTAAAGGAAAACTTCCATTGACTTTGCCAGTATCCAATTAAATGTAAAATTTCTAAGAAATGGAATAATACTGGCAAAGTCAATAATAGTTTGTTGATTCAAATAGGAGATATATTTCCACCAATTAAATTATTTGATATAATTAGGACACTGTAAGACCCTTAAATATTATTCAGAGCCCAGAAGAGTTTTTGTAGGATGTAATTCTTAATATTTACCCTATTAGAAATCAAACTAAAAACTCCAATTTATTTACTTAATGATTTTATTAAACAACAGCAAAAACATTGCATATTAACATAAGAAACATTTTTTATAGAAAATGATACTTTCCAAAACAAAGTAAGTTAATGTGTAGAGGAAATATCTTTAATGTACAAATTCAGATAGTAGAATTTTCCTATCTGCTTCTGTACCTAATGTGCTGAAGGTTTTTTGGTATTGTTTAAGTATATAAAGAAAATTCATGCAGATATTTAGTTGGAAAACAATTATACTATTTCAGATAATTGTGGGAATATTTGATAATACACTAAAATGTGCAAGTAATAGTTTCTTAAAGATTAGTTGCCAGGACAATGACTAGTTTAGCCTACACATCACAGAACTGCACAAGAGCTTTTCTTCCAGACGCTTGCCCCTGCTGTTCAGCAGAGCACATTGCTGTGTCCTTACCTTTTCATTCTGCAGAATATCAGGAAGAAGCATATTTACAGGTTGAGCTTTAATTAAATAATTTTTCTAGTACTTCAAAGATACTAAGTGAAGTGGCTTTTCTTTTCCCTGCAAGCGTGTGGCAATGAAGAACATAATGACTGTAAAGATAGTGTGGTGCCACTGAAATGGTTTTGGAAGTCCCCTCGAATTAGAAACCTGCTGGATTAGTACTTGAGTTATTAATTGAATTATCAAAGTCTAGCAATATCACTCAAGAGACTACTGAAATACCTTTATGTAAAAAGTAACTATGTGGCTACTTCTCTATCAAGAAAATAAAGGGCCATGTTTTCTCATCCCACCAAACTGACATTACCAAAGTAAGCCCTATACTCACAGAAGAGCCCTCAGACACTTGCAACCCACTGCAGACAGTGAACAGTATCTTCCACGTAGAGTCAATAAATACTAGTCGAATGAATAAAATTTTTTAAATGTCAATTAGAATTCAAAAATGAACGGCTAGAAAAGGAAACTGACAAAATTGTAAAATGATACTGAAATCTAAAAACAGGAAAGAGAATTTTAAGAGATATTTAGAAGACTTCAAAAGTATAGCTAGTAGTCTATTAGACTTAGTGCTACCTAATCACTTGGGGAAATGCGTTTTATTACAACAGTAGAATCTTATTCTTACTTTGGATAACTTGTCAAAAATACTGAAACATTGTTTATTCTACTGAAAATATTTTTACTCAAAGTCTTTGAAATTGAAGAAAATAGAAAAGATTAGTACTCAAAAAAAGGTATTCAATCAACAGAAAAACTCTTTTTGAGTATTCCAGGTAACTGAAGATTAATTTGAAATCTCATTTCCCAATCTATTCATTCCCTGCATAGCCTGTTAACTGTGTAAGGAATCTCTTTGAAATCTGAACACAGCTGTCAGTGCTATTTCACTTTTTTAGGGGAGTTTTGAGAAAGGAAAGATCTTCAAAAGTTAATGTTTCGCTTGGTATGGATTTAAATATACAGAACACAGAACTGAACTCTACAGAAGTTAGACTATTTCTCAGCTCTTTATTATAGAGTTGTTTCAGTTCTTTGAAGTGAATTATAAGTACATATTAAATTGTAAATTACAAAAATACATTTAAAACCTGTTATAAACACTTTATGATCACTTGCTATTTAAAATACGTATGTCCTTTCCCAAATCAATTTAATAAAAATAGTTGAAAGCTGATGATAGATTAAGAATCTGAGCGTTGATATCAAGAAAGATCAGTGAAATTACCTACCATCACATGTCAAAATTAGAGAACATACTGAATTTACAACTCCTGAGCTCCAGATCTAAGTGCAAATTATTAAATAAAGTGTTTCCATTTAGTTGAGAGCTCAATGGTCTCTCATATTATCTTAAGTGAATATACCTTGTCTGAATTATCATTAGATTTTTATGTAGCCTCCAGTTTCTGTAAAGAAAATTAAAATGCTAAGTGATTGTACATATAATATAAATCCAAATATGACAAAGTATTACTAAAATATAGGATGTCAGTACAAACCATTTTGAATTTGTATTTTAATGTCCTTATGATAGCTCAAATACCAAAAATATTAATATCCTCTAGTAAAGAAAAATACATTTTATAATTATTTTGTGAAACCAGTCCTACAAACAGGATCGACTGGTATAACTGCAAATGTAATATGAACTTACAAAGATCACAAGTACTGTACACCAGAAAATAGAAACTATTACTAAATGTACCACCTGAATATTTTCTATATTATTTCACATTTCTATATATCATTTCCCAGCTAAATTTAATTGGCCATTTGCCACAAACATTTCTTTAAAACCGCACTTTTACTATTATAAATCTTCATTTCTTATAATGTGAAGACACCAATAACAGCACGAGATTTCTTTCTTTCTCGTGTGTTGTAAAGTGAATCTTTTGCATGTTGAAGACTACCTGGAGCAGATGTTACCCAAACTGAAAACTGCTATTTCCCAAGTCAGCATTAAAATTTAGCCTCACACATATCCCTGTGGAAAACACACCCAAACATTCTCCTCAGAGGACACCGAAGCCAAGGCTTAGTTTTACTTTAACCACATCAGCAGCAGTAAGTAAAATATGTGGTCACAAGGAGTTATCAGCAGCAAAAACTGGCTCAAAAGCCTTCTACACAATTCTCTGCACACAGCAATTTGTAGATTATCGCTAAGAACACTCAAGGTGACTTTTCCTGAAGAGCTTTCTTGGAACATGAGAAGTGGCATGAGAATCTCAGCAAGAGTGTCCCGCCTGAGGTATTTAATCTCTTGAAGCACTTTAGAAAAGGCAGATACAACCATTCCATTGTGGCCGGTGCTTTTTCAGTCTTCGTGTGACTAAAATGCCATGTTATGCCCTATTCTGACACTCTCAGGCATAATTGTTAGACAATCCATAGTCATATAAAAGTGTCTTCTGTAGCCAGCAGGAACCCAATAATAACAAATTGGAGACTAGTTTAAAGTACCGTAATCTTGAACATTAAGAATCCTAAAATTAAGGGCCAGGTTCCTTTGTATTCTAAAATGCCATTGTTGATGATAATTGGCATCTGTTAATGCTTAAAAGGTACCAGGCATTTTGATAGGTTTTCTTAAATAGAAATTTCCTTATCTAATTCCTGGCATAAACAATGATAGAAGTAAAATTAGGATCACCTTCTTAAGTAAAACACTGGAGGCTTAGAGCTTAAACTATATGTATAAGTTCTCATAACAAGGATATTCTAATGCCTAAGAATTCACACTGAACCAGTATATTCTTTAATGGATCAGTAAGAATTCAGTTCTTAAGCTCCATCATGAAATGAGAAAGGCAAGGATATGTTATAAAAGTGATCATTCAACTGTCTATGCTATAGGGTTAAGTTATAAGAATCCTCTATTAGAGAATTAATAAAGCTACAGTTATGGTTATGGATCAGGGTGTATTAAATAGAAAATATTTATTTTATGCCAGGCATAGTGTTATTTGCTGAGAATACACTGCTAAGTAAAATAGGGAGGTACTTTGCATTCATGATATTTGCTATCCAGACAAGTCCTCTGTGTGACATAAGCTGTGATAAAAAGAATTTAAAAACAGGGTATCAGTGGATTAGTGGAAAAGGCAAGTTTCCACATTCTTTAGTTTTGCAGTCTCCTAGAACCATTTGTACATTTGTATGTGTGGCTATTCTTGGTCACTAGCTACTCAAGTTTCAGTGAATTCCCTGGGATTGCAAGGGCCAATTTTCCAATTTATAAATCATGAGGACCACTCTGCAACCACCTGTCTGCAGGCCATTTTCCTGATCATATTTATCTACAACAAAAATGAAATTGAAGGTCAATCAACAAAGTCATCTTCCTTTTTTTTTTTTTTTGACACTTCTGGTCAAACAGGGAAAGAGAATTAAGAATACTAGTTGAAAGAGCTTGAGAATTGTTAATGTTTTTGTAGATTGGATTTATCGTTGTTTCTCTTGCCACTGTTGAACTATTAGATAAAGAGAGGGCCATTCCCTGTTAAAGATAAAAGATAGTGTGTTCAATTCCACAATATTCAATAGATCAAATGAAGATTAGAATCTAATTTTCAGCTATATAACTACTATTTTAATAAAAGGAGACCTCAGAAGAATGTCAACTAGTATAGTATAAACAGACCAAGCTTGAATCACCGGACAACACTATGTCTTGTGCTCATTTAAAAAAATTCTAGTCACAGAGACAGATAGGTGTTTAGCAGGTACCCAGAGAACTAAGGGGAAAAAAACATCCACATTTGCTGAAAAGATTAAATTTATGGTCATGACATACAAAAGTGAAAGAAATACCGAATGAGATACAGGTGTCACAATTTCTATGGCTTTCGCTGATGGTGTCATACTGGGATGGGTAGTGTTTAGCACTGCGTTGGTGATAAACGTAGTTTATACACTTCCCTGTATTTAACTTGCAATTTCTTCTGTAATAGCTATAATTTTCAGTGCATTGAGTGCTATTCAAGTGACAAGGGGATTGTGAGTGGAAGCATGCACTCTTCTAAAATGCTGCAAGATTTTTTTTTAACCTTTACAGTTTTCAAGTACTTAGGAGCACGTAATGTTTATAAACCTACTGAAATAAGTTAAATACCTTAATTGCTCCTGCAAACACTCCTAATCTGAAGCACCAACTTTGTCTGTTACATGTTCTTCCCACCAGTCTCCTCAGCAACAATACCAAGTTCTTCACAAGGTCTTTCGTATCAGAATGTGATGCCATTTTGGAAAACGCATCTGAAGCCAGTAATGTCTAAAATTTTTCCAAAAAACCATTATGGAAACATACAGGGATAATAAAAAATGAACATTCAATCTCAAGAATCTTTTAAATGGAAAGCTATTATTCTCTTTAGATTTCTAGAGAAACAGTATACATCTCAGTGGATCTTCCTTTACTATCAGCAATAATTTGGCACTTATGTAGTTATTCCATTTTTTAACATATACAAACTGCTGTGTGTATGTTTCATTCTACTAAAAGTTAACATTATTTAGTCAAATTACACCTTCAGGGACACTCAGCTACTAGAAGGCATTTTTTGACTCCTCTGTCTCTCCTACACTACAATCAGCCGATCAAGTCCTTGTCTGTTCCACCTCCACCTGATCTCTCTAATCTCATCTACTTCTCTCACTCTTAATGCCACCTACCTCGTCTAAGCCATCATCACATCTAGATGTCTGGGTAACTCCTAAGTCTTTGCCATCTTTTTATTCTTAGTCTGTTCCTACCCAGTTATCAGTGAGGGATAACATAAATAAAATCACATTATGCAAACTGCTTAAAGCCTTTAATTTTTCACTATTATGTCTAGAATCAATACAAATTCTTTCCATAACTTACAAATCTCTGAATGATGTTGTTTGAGCCTTTCTTACAAAACTCCTGTCATGCCAGTCCTCCAACCCATTATAGTCCAAAATAACAACCTTCTGAAATGCCTTCGAACAAATCATCTCTCGTAAATTAAGGTATTTGCCCTTGTTGCTCAAGAACTTTCTTCCTTTATCTATTAGTATAACATTTCTTCTCATCCTTTATGTACAAGGTTAATTGGCAATTTCTTAGAAATTTTGTTTCAGAATAAAATAATGCCTTATAATCTGATCTAAAATAATCAGATCTAAAATAAGAACATATTTTAAATACTAAGAAGAGATTATTTGTCAGTATCCCTTGCTAGATTAAACATTTCCATGAAAGCATAAAAGCATATCTATGTTTTTCCTCTGTTACAAAACTGTCTGGCCAAGTGCTTAACACCACAGGCACTTCATTAAGTATGTTAATTCAATAAAAGAGCAAGTAAACCAATACCCATAGCCTTTAAGTACTGTATGGGTTTTCTTTAAACAGGGAAAATGATCATCCACATGATAAAGAACACTAAAAGAAAACACACAAGTTTCAAAAAAGCTTGTTGATTATTTTGTTAAACACCATAAGAAAAACTGGAAGAGTAAGAATAATAGTTAACATAGTTCAGGTATTCTACATGTTACTATTTGGATTCTAAAAATCCAAAGAGCAAAATTAAAAATTAATGTTAAAAGATCTCATCATCATTCACATTTTTTTTCATCTTAAGGTCCCCAAAAGATTTCATAACTTGCCCAAAGTCATAGGGCCAATAAATGTTAGAATCAGTCCTTATGCCTGGATAATCTAATATTGGCACCTTCAATCTTGCTGTTTTTAACCAAAGTGAACACCTTCATTTTGATTACAATGGCACTTCTTTCATGAATTCTTAAAATTGTTTTAAAGGTCTCCTGAATATTTAAAAGTCAGTAATGCCTACCGATATACATGGATACTTTTATTCCACAAACTTCTTCTACATTTATCATTTATATTTGTTTAGTCAGCTTTACTCATTAACAGTCTAAATGAAAGAACAGAGCCTATTTAACAAAATATTAAATACCTTGCCTGACATATACATGTACATATATATTTATCTATCACCTCAAATTAAGAGTTTTAAAATAATTTTTCTGCAGTACTTTATACTCTGAATAATCTAACAATTCCAAAATTATAGACTAGAATAAAAATATTTCTGTATTTAACTACAAAACTTTGTTTTGTAGCAGTTTTACACATCATGAATATTGAAATATACCTACAGGATCAGTTTCAACAAAATTTATAGAAGTACAAGCACCAATTTTAAAGTTACCTTTATAAAATACAGCAATATAAATTCATGTGCATGCTATATCTTAATAAACTTATTCTTCTTGAAGAGACTTTAAAATATTGTTTCATAATTTTAGTTTACTTTTCACCACTAATCTCACCAGAAAATTACACATGGACTATTAAAAATTGCACACCCTGAACAACAACCTAAGAGTATTTCCCTTTGTTATATGTATTTACTTCACAGGTAAGAAAGGTCTTTGGGGAAACATATTGGCAGCTTTTCTAGGAAAGATTCCTCTGGGCTGTTTTACTCTGGGTAATAAAATAAATTAAGATACTAATTAGCTGTGCAAAGCTCAGGTGGTAATGTGACCATACAGAGAACAGACTACAGCCTTTTGAAATGTGTGCACAGTTTTGAATGCAATAAAATCAATAATCATTTCCCTTCATTTAATTACAGCTCCAAGATTAGGTATGTTGGCTCTAAATAAAAATATGAATGAAGTTGAATTAGTTTCTTTAAGACTAAACCCATGACTTCTCCCAGGTGTAGTTTTATTTTTGACCAGCAAGCCTGCAGGCCAGTGGTGAGGAGGTTAAAAGCTAAGGGTATTTCTTGGAAATACTTGTCTACCAATAATGCAAGAGAGATTTCATTTTTGCCAATAAATAAAATCAATTCTCTACCTTATCGGCTACTGGTATGGATGGAGTCACTAAATCCATTTAGCCCATCAGCTGCTTATCTCACAGAAGAGCTGGACTAAATGCTTTTGTTCAAGAGAAAACAAGAAATGAAACCAAGTTTGAAGTTTTAAGATTCTGAATCTAGCCTTAAGCAGAGCTGATAAGGAGACTACTCATTCTGAGATATTTCTCATCGGTTTAATTATCGATCCTTGTCTTTCTAGGTGTTTTGGAAGTCAAGCCACTCCTCCACATAGGTGGAATCAAACCCCACTGATAAACAACACCCCGACCCCCACAACCAAATTTATGGAATGTAAGTCACTGAATACTGGGTTACTTCAAGCAACACTTTATCAACTCAAAGCTTATTCAAGTGGTAAACAATGAAATTTCGCTCCAATCTTTTGTATTTGTAGTCTATAATGCTATACAAATCAACACTAATATGACTTGTTCCAGCTACCTGACTTGTTCTTGAAGAAAAGACAAAGTCAGAGTTAACCTCTTTCACTCAGTTCTTTGCATATAGGTTCTTGTTTTTATCTTTTGCAAGTAGAGTGAGAATTTAAGTATCTCTGAAAAGACCCGGCCCAGAAAACCTCACTAGTATTTCCTGAATTCCTTTACTTCAGTTATGTCTTAATAGCCTTACAATAAACAAAAATCCTCTCTTTACAGATTGAGCAGATAGAGGAAATTACTTGAAAGCACAGGAAGGATAGGAATCAGAAAGGGAGCATCATTGGAAATCCGGGTAATTTTGCTTTACATAATTACTATTTGTTTGCCACATGATGTACTGTATTTTTTTTTTTTATTTTTCTGTTTCTCTCTATTGTTATTTTTTTCCTTTTCTAAATGCAGCTTCAACTTACCCATAACCCCCCCCCACCACCAAAATATTGTTCTTAACATCTAGGTCTTTATCATCTTAAAAGTCAGTTACCATATATAATCAAATCCATATTCTACTTAAAAATTTCCAGAAAACACAATCTGATTATCTCAGTCAAAACGCTGGATCCTCCAAGGGTTACTTAAAAACACACACACACTTCAGTTGAGTAGTTGTCATTTCTCATGCAATTAGCTTGGCCACTTTGTGGACTTTTGATATCAAGAGTGTTCAATAGAAATTTCAACCCAAGTAAGTATTTATTAGACACTCCACATGGCACTGTGCAATGTGAAGTTTAAAATAATGGACTTATCCAGTAAGATTCTTACAGTTACAAGATGGACATGAGAAATATGTGTTACATATAAAAATTGGAATATATATTAATTATAAGATTTTTGTCAGTATTTCATCTTATATTAAGAAATGACTGGCTATAAACTTTAAAACTCTCTTTCTGAGGGGAAAGCAAGGCAATAATGGAAGACCATTTATTAGAAGTGGAAGATTCTATCACATAATACCATTTTTATTGGCTAAGTGGATATCTGACATGCTATAGTCACTGACTTTCTCTAAAACTCCGAGTCTGCTACTCTATCAAAGGGCATGATGCCTACCAAAATTAATGAATGCTGACATGGAAATACTATGTTTGTAAATATGACCACCAAAAGAATTTAACTCACCTCAAATTAAACACAAGAAAGTATGTTAAAGTACAATAATTATAGCAAATGCATTAAAATTAAAGTGAGGTTTACAAACAAGATGTATTCCTTAAAATCCTTCACAAAGATCAATTATTTGGCTCCAAGCTTATTGTCACCAATAAAAAACAGCAGATACAGTTTCTGGATTTAGACTGTACAAGTGTGCTAGCTACTCAAAGGAAGCATTGCTATTCCCAGGGCCTGGATCCTAAGAAACTACTTGCTTGCATTCTCAGAAAACAGGATATATTTCAATATGATGAATATCCTCAACAAGATCTTCTTAGTGCCTACGGGAAGAGGCTGTACTGTACTATAAATAAAGTATAGTAATGAGGCTCCCTTTTCAATCACACCTCAGCACAGGCTGATGCATTATGCCAAAGTTCAGTTCATTAAAAGCAACTGCATTCTGGGAAAAGCAGAGATGTAAAGGGTCCCAAAGATGATTGTTCTACAGCTATTCAACAGTCAAAATAAATCCAAGAAAAGATACATTGTGAGTATTAAAGAACTGACTATGTAACTCCCAGACAACCTGCCATAACCCATTGCTTGCTACCTTCTACATTCATGTGTGATTTGTTAATAAATTTGAGGTTTTATTCTCAGAAAAAAATAACCTATTGAGTTTTTTTTAATATCATTTGTCAAATGCAGGCCCTATGTCAGGTCCAGAAGGAGTATGGTTTACATCCTCTATTGTTGGCCAGGAATGCAATGCAGATACTTACCTTGAAACAATATTATCACATGGGGATGGGCCCAGGTTTAAAAAATTAGGCTCTACCCTAAAGTAACTAAATGATAGCAAACTAATTAACTACCTGTTCTTCCCAAGGAAAGATACATTTCTGTGATTCAACCTCTGAAATATCTTTAAAATCTTAATATACAGAATTTTATCTTGTACTATTAATATTGTATATCTTACCTCTTTTTCAACATGAAAATGGACATAGCCTGTTTATTCAATCAGAATTATTTAGAGCATATTGTATGTAAGGCTTTGTAAAAGTCACAAACTACACGTATGTTACCAGTTATACAGAGTAGTGAAATAACTATGACATGAAGTAGTAATTGCCCCCATGAAAGGATCTAAGAAGTATTACAGGAATGCAAAGAAGTATAGCTGATAACAGCTACCATTTAGTGAATGCCATGTGTCAGGAACCACTATAAGTGTTTTGTGGATATTCTCTCACATAATCCTCCCATTCTGCAGATGAGAAAACCAAGACACTGATGTGCCACATAATTTGCCTAAGCATTCTGTTAACCCTTGGGGAACTTGGATGAAAGGTAATGACCTTAGAAAGGAATCTGAACACTGAAGAAGAGTTTTGCTGGTAAGGAAGAAGGTAACATAAATCCAGGCAAAAGTAACAACATGAGCAAAGTCACGGAAGACGAGTTTCCATGGTGTGTTTATCCAACAAAGTAGTCCCATGTTGAAGGAGCTGAATAGTTACTGAAATAATTGGCAGTAACATGGATGGATAGAAATCTGTAGCCTTTGCCCAAAGGTAAAGGTCTTAAAAGTTACAGCTAGAAACTTGAGATCTATCTTATAAGGAAAAAATAAATCAAAGAATTTTAAGCTGGGAAGTGGCAAAAGATCCACAAGAATGGGTTTATCTTAACGTATATTCTCTTATCTATTTTCATTTTTCATTTATAAAATCAATACTTGCTCCTCAAAAATATAAAAGTAGTATACAAAGTATAAACATTCAGTTATCCATTTTTACATTTAAAGAGTACATATATATATACATATATATATATAAATAAAACTAAATTACCCCACAAAAGTGGGGTAATTCTTTCCACATATTCCATAAATTGTTAACCTTCCCCTACCCACTTAAGAACTTATTGTAGAGTCTTCAAAATGTCAGTGCTTATAGATTCATTTAGGTTTTAAAATTGCAACCTGGTATTCTTTATCAAGAACCTTCCTATTCTTTATGGACATCTGGGTGCTCCAGGAAAATATCCCCCATCTAAGAAAGATTCTTACAAGTAAGACTGCAGGGTTAAAAGTTGGAAATGTTAAGTGTTGGCTGATTTTGTCAATTTACACTAAAAAAGAAAAAAAAAACCGTCTGCATTCCTTCTACAAGCATTTTTCCTATCTCCATGGATTCTCACCAATATGATTATTAATCTTTTAGGCCTCTGACAAATGGATAGGTGACAAATATATCACCTAATTTTATTTTTCCAAAGTTTATCCTCTTATTAATAGTGTCATTTGCCATACAGAAGTTTTTCGGTGTTCATACCCTATGTTAAGATTATAAAATATCTGCTGCTATATTTTATATTAGCTCTCTCATAATTTTAGATCTGATACTTAGATTGAATATAGATCTGAAATATGTTATGATTAATGTAAGGTATGAATATTTTATTCTATTTTCTATGCCAAATTGTTTAAAGCTATTGAATAATTATATATTTATACAGCTTTGAAACACAATTTCTTATATCATTCATATATACACAATCTATATCAAGCTCTAATTTAGTCTATTTCCATGCTAGATAATATCAGATTTTAGTCATTGTAGTTTGAGAGTACAATTTGATATCTAACATACTAAACGCTCCCTAAAATTTAATTAGCTAATTTACAACAATTATTCTACCATGTGAGATACAGAATTAAATTGTCAAGGGTTTCCATGAAACTATTGGAATATTAATCAAAACTTTTAGCTGGAAAATCCAGTATGTCTCACCTTTCATTTGAGCTTTATTTGTATCTCTCAGTGACTATTTTGTATAGAGTTTGTCATTTCCTTTTAGGTGTTTTAGGTGTTGTCATTTCCTTTTAGGCTTTATATCTACTGTGGATAACTTTTTAATTGACTTATTACTAAGATTGAGGAAAAATAGTAACCACTGTTGATTTTCAGTTGATTTTTTTAGGTAGATTTTCTCAATAACAATTAAATTGCCTTGATATTTTTATGACTGCATTTCCAGTATTATTTCCTTTATTTATTTTTTGACACATCACATGAGTTTGGACCATCGAGACAATACTGTGAAACATGTAAAAGCTTTGGTTATTGCTTGGTAATGCTTGTACTATTTTACTGTGTATTTGATGTTATTTTATTTTATATTTTATTAATTAAAGAAGTTATTGTTTTTAAAACTCAATAGTCTATTTCAAAATTGTTAGGACTCAAAACTCCGTGCCATATATCTTTTTTACAGTAAATCACTTCACCATGTCTTTTTATTCTACAAATAGTTTGTTATATATTGCTACAAAATACTTAAGACTACCACTTGTAAATTTATAACATCATTTCAGTTTTCGAAATATGACTAGATAATTTTATGTATTATTACAATAAAATATCAATGCCATTTTTTAAAAAATGAAAACTCCCTAGACTCTCACGCTCAATGAACTTTTTTCTTTATCATTTTACCCAACCTCCTACCTACGTCTTGGTCTGTAAACACCACAACCCTTAGGCTTTATTTGCCCCAGAGTAAAGAGACAGTTTAATAAACAGCATTGTTTTAATCAAAAAGTGCCAACTACTATCCTTTCACAGTGGCAAATAAAAGATCTCTTCTTGATCAGTTACTAGAAAGAGCTCCAGCATCAATTTTGAAAATTTTATTACTTGCTTTTCCTAATGGTCCATTTATACCAAAAATATTTTTAAAGCAAATAGAAGTAGAGTTCTGTGGAAGACCCCACCGTCAGTGGAGAATGGGTACAGCCTCCCAGGAGGATGAAAAGACGACAATTCATAGGGTATATAAGGAGAATGCAGTCAGTTATGTTGATACGGATTCTCATTACAATCTTTGTCACTGCAATGGAGTCACGGTGTATCATTTTCCATCCTTGTTATATTCTTTGTCAGAAAAATGAGACATCATTCATGCCATCTGCCTTTGTTTCTCACACCCCTCCCTGACACTTTATTGTATTTTCACAGATTGCGTTAGAGGAATAAATTGTATAGCTTATACAAAGTCCATGGAATTGTCTTGATAAATACCAGAACACAGTCCCAAATCATGAACCCACAGGCCATGTAATGGAATTGTAAAACAAAACCTACTTACAGAGAAATGCCCTGCTCTGATGCTCTGATTTAAGAGTATATACAAGTGGATCTCTTGCATATATGACATAAGTAAGCCACATTTCTATAAGACATTATAGTACCTTGGAATGAGAATATTATGAATATAATTAACAAATCATTCAGGTCCATTGTTTCCACAACTCCTCCCTTCCCAATGGTTCATATATACAAGTGGGCTGATAAAATTGTGTGTGTGTTTTTAACCAAAGCTAAAAACCTAAAGCTGAAGATTAAGGAATCTAACAGTTACCTTTAAAATCTTGATGTACTTAAAAATCTTATTGAAGCACTTTTTTCTGAATTTTAAGAAAAAAAGATAAAATTTGCAATATTGATAAATTTCAAATTTGTTCTTAAGTTTCCTTTTGAAAAATCTTCTTTCCCAAATAAATTCCCAAATTTGCAAGAACAGATTCTTTTTTTGCATATTATCCTGACATAGTTATTAATAAGCCTCCTTTCACTTGTAACTTTCCCTATTAGACAATCAATTGTACTTTAACTCAACTTATAGGCCCTCATGAACCACCACTCCTCCAACAAAAAAAATCTATGATCTCCCCAATCCAAACACCTTTTATATTCATACTTATAATGCTTTTTTTTTCCTTTGGTTAAACTCAAGGTTTCTAAATGCTTACAATGTAGTAGGCCCAGGTTTATCAGTCTCATATTTACAGCTTGAGAGGGACAATATAGCAATTTAGGTTTTTATTTAAATAATTCAGGTATTGTAACCTTAATACTAGTTTACAAGGAAAGGACTGGCTAAATGAATTACTTTATGATAATATCTGTATTCATTTTAACTTTGACTGAATACCCTAAGTAGGTATTCATATCTATTGCATTTGCTAGACATTTTATAAGTATTTTTACAATGCCACCTCCTCATTCAGCCTTCAAATTTGGGAAGCTAATGAACTAGAATCTAGAAACTGGCATATTTGTTATCTTACAGAAAATTAAATGTGCTACTTTAAGGTAAAAATATTCCTTAGTCAAATAAAGTTAATGTTCCTTCTTAGAATTTTAGAATGAGTATTAAGATATTAAAGTCTAAGTCCTATAGTAAAGAAACCTGTTTAATTTTGTTTAATCAAGTATTTCCCAAATTTATTTTACCATGAAACTCTGTTAGATAACACCTATTATAAGCCCAAACAGGCAGCTCTTTGAAGCATACTTTGAAAAATGCTGAACTGACCATTAAATAGTATTTGCTCTAATACTTACTAGAAAAAAAAGGTAAGGCTGCTTTTTCTTAATTCAATGTAAACTAAAAAATAAACAAAAACAGTTCATCAATTTCTCCCATCCCAATGCCTCTGGCAGCCACCAATCTGTTCTCTTTATCTATGTGTTTTGTAATGTTTTGATTGCACATATAACAGAGACAAGTTTTTTCTTTCTCTATTTTGGCTTATTTCACTTCTCATAATGCCCTAAAAGTCACAAATAGCAAGATTCCATTCTTTTCTATGTCTAAATAATATTCCATGGTATATTTATTCTATGATTTATTTAAATCCTTTCATTCATCTGTAGACACAGGTTGTTTCCATGTCTTGGCTATTGTAAATAATGCTGCAACTAACATAGAGGTGCCTATAATTTTGAGTTAGCATTTTTTGTTTTCTTCAGATTAATACACACAAGTGGAATTGCCGGATCATACGGTAGTTCTAATTTTTTGAGGAACCTCCACACTATTTCTAAGAGTGGCTGCACCAATTTACATTCCCACCAACAGTGCACAAGGGTTCCCTTTTCTCCACATCCTTGCTAATACTTGTTATTTCTAGTCTTTTTCATAATAGCCATTCTGACAGGTGTGAGGTGATATCTCATTGTGCTTTTGATTTGCAGTTTAACCAAGTAATGATGTAGAGCAACTTTTCACGTATCTGTTAGCCATTTGTATATCTTTAGAAAAATGTTCAGGCCCTCTGCCCATTTGTAATATTATGTGATTTTTTTTTTTTGCTACTGAGTTGTATGACTTATTTATATACTGGCTATTATCCCCTTATCAGATATATGATTGGCAACTATTTTCTCCTATTCAGGAGGTTGTCCTTTCACTTTGTTGATAAGTTTCTTGCTGTACACAAGTTTCCTAGTTTGATATAGTCCCACTTATTTTTGCTTTGGTTGCTTTTGCTTTAGGTGTCAGACTCAAAAAATCATCTCTAAGACTGAAGTCATGGAGCTTACCACCTATTTTCCCTTCTAGGAGTTTTATGGTTCCAAGTCTAATAGTCAGGTCTCTAATCCATTTAGAGTTAAATTTCTGTGTATAGGACATCGTGGCTCAGTTTCATTCTTTTGTATGTGAGTGCCCAATTTCCACAGCACCATTTATAGAAGAGACTGTCCTTTCCTCAATGTATATTCTTGGATCCTTTGTTGTAAATTAATTGAACATGTATGTGTGGATTTCTGGGCTGTCTTGTCCCATTGATCAAAGTCAGATTTTCTGCCAATACCATATTGTTTTAGTTACTATAGGTTTTAATTTAGTTTAAAGTCAGGGAGTCATGTCTCCAATTTTATTTTTTTCCTCAAGATTTATGTTGCTATCTGGGGTATTTTAAGGTTCCATACAAATATTGTTTGTTCTACTTCTGTGAAAAATGCCATTGGAATTTTGATACAAGTTACACTGAATCTCTAGATTGCTTTGGGTAGTCTGGACATTTTAACAGTATTAATTCTTCTAATCCGTAAGCATGAAATATCTTTCCATTTATTTGTCTCTTTTTCAATTTTTTTCATCAATGCATTACTGTTTTCCAATATATAGGTCTTTCACCCCCTTTGTTAAGTTTCCCCCTAAATATTCTATCCTTTTGATGCAGTGTAAATGAGATTGTTTTCTTAATTTCTCTGATAGTTTGTTATTAATGTATAAAAATGCTACATATTTTTGTTTGTTGATTTTCTATCATGCAAATTTACTAAATTTGTTTATTAATTCTAACAGTTTTGGTGGAGTATTTAGGGCTTTATATATAAAATATGTCATCTGCAAATATAGACAGTTTCACTTCCATTCAGATTTGGATGCCTTGTGTTTCTTTTCTTTCCTGATTACTCTGCTTAGGACTTCCAATACTACTTTAAATGAGAGTGGCAAGAGTGGGCATTCACGTCTTGTTCCTGATTTTAGAGGAAAAGCTTTCAGCTTTCCATTGTTGAGTATGATGTTTTAACTTTGGCTTGTCATATATGACCTTTATTATGTGGATGTACATTCCCTCTATACCTACATTGTTAAGCATTTTTATCAAGAAAAGGTATTAAATTTTGTCAAGTTGCTTTTTCTGCATCTAAGATCATCATAGAAGCTGCTATTGAAGGAAATAAAATTCATATATTAAATCATTCCTACCATTTCCCTTAGTTACATATTCTTCATTAAAAAAGAGGCAATAGGTCCCTCAGCCCTGATATCAAAGAGAATTTTCAATCTAAACAAGTGTACAAAATGTAATTAATTTTTGAGTTTGCTCCACTTTTGAGCATTATTTAGAACTAGGTCAGTCACAGAGGAGTTCCAAACAGGTGAGTCCACCATAGAAAAATCCTGAATAGAAATGGTCTTCTGTAAGTAGAGTTAATAAGATGACAGAATAGGAGCCTCCAGACTTCCACCCATGGACACCATTAGTGCACAGCTACATGTGAATTCATTCCCATTTGAGAGAAATCCAGAAACTAGTTGTATTCCTATACAATAAGCAACTCAGAAAATACCCACATTGCAACAAGCAGGAAAAGCTGAGACACACTCTCACTGTAAACTCCACCCCCAGCACAGCAACATGTAATTGGGAGGTAACCAACCCTCAACTTCCAGCTTCTTTCTTTTGAGGAGCAAAGGCTTTGGACCACACAACTACTACTTCAACTTGGCTGCTAACCAACAGACTGAGTCCTAACTCATCCATCTCTGGGAATTCATGGGGCCTAGCATTCTCCAGTCCTTTGGGCCTCTGAGAATAAAAAGAGGTGTTTTTAAAAGACATAGGAGCACTTCCTATGGCTTTTCCCACTGGCTCAGTGCAAAGAGGCAATAAAGCCCAGCTCTCAGATCCTCCATGGAAAAGGTTAGATTGCAATCTAACATCCTGGTCTTTCCCACTTCTGACTGAAGGCCTGGCTTCCAAGTAGCCTGCACCCAGGGCTGATGGGCCAGGCAATTATAGTCCTCTGGGAGCTTGAAAGGTTATGGGGCACCTTCTGTAGCTGCTCCCCCACCACAATCAAAGTTAAAGTGATCAACCCTCCAGCTTCCTTCTGGAGGGAGCCAGAGCACACATCTAGCTTTTTTACTTTTCTGGCTATTGCCTGTGGGTTTGGCTTCTCACTGGCCTGTCTCAGAGCTGACAGGGCCTGGCATTTGCTAGTTTCCCAGGGTCTACAGAGAACCAAGTGGTAGTCTTGAAGGCCCTGCAGGATATTCCTGAAATCAGGAGTGGCTATATTTATATCATACAAAATAGACTAAGTCAAAAACTGTCTCTAGAGACAAAGAAGATCATATAATGATAAAAAGATTAATTTAATAGGAAGATAAAAATAATTTTAAGTATATATGCTAATATCAGAGCACTTATGTATATAAAACAAATATTGATGGATCTGAAAGGAGAAACTGACAGCAATAGAATAATATTAGATTTAATACCCCACTTTCAATAATGAGTAGAACATCCAGATAGAGAAAAAATTAAAATTAGAAAAGAGCTGACTTAATACTGTAGTTCAAATTGATCTAGCAGAACTTTCTGCATAACAGCTGACAAATACACATTCTTCTCAATCACACACAGAACATTATCCAAACTAAATCACATATTAGGTCACAAAGTTTAACAAATTTAAGAAGATCAAAATTATACTAAGTACCTTTTCTGACCACAATGGAATAAAACTGGAAGCCAGTAACAGTGAGAAAACAGGAAAAATTACAAATACAGGGAATTTAAACAAAACAGTTTTGAACAACCATTGGTTCAAATAGGTAATCAAAAAGGAATTTTAAAAATAGAGGCAAACAAAAACAAAGACATATCAAAACTTATGATATACAGCAAAAACAGTGCTAAGAGGGAATTTTACAACAGTAATTGTCTACATTTAAAAAGATGGCCTTGGTGAAAAAGAATATGACAAAGAATATATGTATATTCATGTATGACTGAAGCATTGTGCTGTCCACTAGAAATTGACACAACATTGTAAACTGACTATACTTCAATAAAAAAAGAGATGGCCTCAAAGAAACAACCTAACTTTGTATCTCAAGGAACTAAGAAAAAGCAAACTAGGGTCAAAGATAATGGAAGGAAATAAAGATCAGAGAAGAAATTATGACCAATTATACACCAACATACATATGGATAACCTAGGGCAAATGGGTAAATCTCTAGGAACATACAACTTACCAAGACTGAATCAAAAAGAAATAGAAAGCCTGATAAGACCAATAAGAAGACTGAAGCAGTAAGTTAAAAACTTCCCCAAAAACGTCTAGGACCAGGTGGCACTGTGGATGGATTCTGCCAAACATTTGAAGAATTAATACCAGTCCTCCTCAAATTCTAGAAGGAGAAGGAAAAGGAGAAGGAAAAGGAAGGAAGGAAAGAAGGAAAAGGAAGGAAGGAAAGAAGGAAAAGGAAGGAAAGAAGGGGAAGGAAGGAAGGAAAGAAGGAAAGAAAGAAGAGAAAAGGAAAGAAAAGAAAGAAAGAAGAGGGAACACTTCCCAACTCATTTTATGAGGCCAGCAACACCTTGATAACAAAGCCACACAATGCTATCACAAGAAAAGACAACTATAGGTGCATAAAAGAAGAAACATAAATGCAAAAAAATTCCACAAAATACTGGCAAACCCAACTTCACATTAACAGATTTGTATGTCATGACCAAGTGGGATTTATCCTTGTGTTACAAGAATGATTCAACATATACAAAGATGTGGTATACTACATTAACAGATAAAACAAATAAACCACATTACAGATAAAAAGCCCATGATCATTTCAAAAAGAAAAAGCATTTTACAATATTCAGCATCCTTTCATGAACAACAAAATCAACCCAACAAATTAGGATAGAATGACTGTACCTCAACACAATAAAGGCCATATAGGAAAAGCTCACAGCTAATATCATAATCAGTGGGGAAAAATGAAAGCTATTCCTTGAAGATCTGGTTCAAGTCAAAGATGCCAACTCTTACCACTTCTATTAGACAGAAATACTCAAGTTCCAGCCAGAATAATTAGAGGAGAAATTAAAGGCATCCAAATAGGAAAGGAAGAAGTAAAGTGATCTGTTTGCGGATGACATGATCATGCATATAGGAAACCCTAAAGACTCAACAAAAAGCTGTTAAACAAATTCAATAAATTTGTAGGATACAAAAACCAACTTACAAAGATTAGTAGCACTCTATATAGTAACAGACTATCCACAAAGGAAATTAACAACTCCATTTACAATAGTAAGAAAGTAATAAAATACTCAGAAATATATTTAACCAAAAGGTTGAAGATTTGTATACACAGAACCATAAAACATTGGTGAAGGAAATTAAAGACAACATAGGCAACTATAACTCATAATAACCTATAATGAAAAAGGATATATATAAATGTATATGTGAATCACTATGCTGTACGTCAGAAACTAATACAACATTGTAAATCAACTATACTTCAATTAAAAAAAGAAAACATAGATAAATTCCATGCTGTTTAAAAAAAATTGTTTAAAAGTCCATGCTACTGGAAATGATTTACACATTCAATGCTTTCCCTATTAAAATCCCAAAGGCATCTTTTGCAAAAACAAAAAAATTCATAAGGAACAACAGAAGACCTCAAACAGTGAAAACAATCTTGATCAAGAACAAAGCTGGAGATATCACACTTCTTGATTTCAAACTCTATTACAAAAGCTATAGTAATCAAAACAGTGCAGCACTGGCATTAAAAAAGACAGAACAATGAAACAGAACACCAACAGCAGAAATAAAGTCACATTTACTGTCAACTGATCTGTGGGGAACAGACTGTTTCTTCAGTAAGTGGTACTGGGAAATCTGCATAACCACATACAGAAAAATAAAAGTAGACCCTTCTCTCACACCATATAGAAAATTCAACTCAAAATGGGTTAAAGATAAATATAAGACCTGAAATGATAAAACCACTGAATAAAACATAAGAATAACTTCAACATTGGTCTCGGCAATGTATATATATATATATATATATATATTTTTTTTTTTTAATATGACACCAAAAGCACTGGCAATAAAAAATAAAAAGACTGTATCAAACCAAGAAGCTTCTGAAAAGCAAAAGCAACAGAGTGAAAGGCAACATACTGAATGAGAGAAAATATCTGTAAACCATATATCTGATAAGGAATTAATATTCAAAATGTGTAAGGAACTCCTACAACTCAATTTTTAAAAATTGCCAGATTAAAAATTGGGCAAAGGACTTGAATAGACATTTCTCAAAGGAAGATATACAATAGCCAATAGATATACTTTATATATACATATATATATATACACACACACACACATATATATGCACACAATAGCCAATGTGAAGAAGTACAAAGACAGTATCAATAATATAATTAAAGCATTATTGCTTATTTTTACCTAACCTAATTTTTAATATTACACATAAAGTATTTTAATTTGGAGCTATGGAAATATACCACCCAAATCTGTGGCAGGAAGAAGCATCAACTAACCGCCCCACTGTATCCACTGCCATGTTTCTGCTGATGCCTTATTTCCCTATGGCTCCTCCCAGTAAGTAATTAAACATGGCTGGGGGTTTAGTGTAGTCTAACTCCTGCAGTATAAGGAATACTCTAATAGGCAGCCTTGGTTCAAGGACTCACCAGTGGCCTTACCAAAATCTTCTTCGGAAATATGCCTCTAAGACTTCCTATTCAATCAGTCTCCCTTTCCACACCCTCCTCTCACATACGTTAGGCCTGAAATGTGGTCTGAAGGCTCTCCTTATGCATTTATCTTTAGTTCCACAACACACAAATCTTCTGCACATTTAATTCTATCTTTGTTCTGCTTCTTGGAGTACCCAGACTAGCACAGATAATGACCTTTATCTTAAATGTTAAGTTGTTTTAGACTATCATCAGAAACCATAAAAAAAGTTTTATGAAATCTACTATGAAAGAATGCTAACGTTAGTAATATGGTTCCCACTTATTTTAGTTGTTCTGAAGCAGGTGTATCCCCTTAGCACTCTACATGTATTACTCAATTTTCATAACAATTCTACAATTATTACCAACCCCCTTTCAGAGATGAGAAAACAACTGTAGGACACATTGTACTCCTGGAAGAAAATAGGTAACATACTAGAAAAGGAAAATTAAAGAGAGTTTAATAAAAGGGACAATTTTAAAATGTGTTAGCAGGTTGAAGAAAAATCAAAAAGATGGTGAGACACTCTGGAGCTAGGGACTCTGGAAGCCTCCCCAGCTCCAGGCAATGTTGGGGGGAGGGAGAGATACCCAAGCACCCAGAGTGTTATAACTGAGGTAATGAAGGAAAAGACCACAATGGCGGCAGGAACTCTGTCCTTCAGAAGGGGAATACAGGTCATCAGGAAGAGAGAAGAGGAATAATTAAGACCTCTCTCTCTCTGCCATCTAGACCCCTTCCTTTCTCATTGACTCTCATCAGAAGCTGGAGGCTCAAAGAGCCCATTGATGCAGGCTGTACAGGCCAGTCTCCTGAGACAATGAGTGGGTGAAGAAGAGTAGAAAATACATCTGGATAGGGATACACAAAGTGTATTAAGAATAGGAAGGTAATGATTTAAAGTCATTGCCAGTATCTCTCATAAAAGCCAGTATTGGAAACTGAGCTCAAATGTGTCTAATTCCAAATGCTTTTTTCTACCACACATTATTGAGGACCAAGATTTTAAATAAATAAATAAATAAACACACACACACACATCAAAATAAATAATTATATATAAAATATTTATATATAATAGATATATGAAGTGAGAGAAGAGACAGAGAGATTGATTATCAAGTATTGGCTCTTACAATTATGGAGGCTGCAGAGTTCTAGGACTTGCTCTCTCAAGCTGGAGACCCAGGACAGCTGGCAGTATAGTCTGAAGGCCTGAGAACTGAAGAGCTAATTGTATCGATTCCAATCTGAGTCTCAAGCCCAAGAACCAGAGCACGCAGGGAAGGAGATCAACGTTCAAGCTCACAGACAGGCAGTTCATTTTAACTTTCTCTGCCTTTTTGTTCTATCCAGGCTCTCAACAAATTGGATGACGTCCACCCACCTTGGCAAAGCTTTATGCAGTCCACCAATTTGAAAGCTCATCTCTTCCAGAAGACAACAGGAAATAAAGTTTAACCAGTTGTCTGGGCCTCCCATGGCCCAGTGTTTACTTGGTACATAAAGTTAATGATCATGTATCATATGCAATCATGCCTTCCTCTGAGGTAGGTGGTACTATGATAGGGTTCCATTAATTATTTCTGAAGAAAGGAAACAGCTATTAAATAGAAAATAAAAACTTTACATTGTCTGAATCTGATCAATGCCAGTGAAATCGTGATTTCAGGAAAGTATCAAGCCAGATGTTTCTTATGCTAATTGGCTCAAGATCACCTCTGAGCCCCTTCCCTGAGGTGGATGGCTAAGGATCTAGTTCTATATTATTCACCCACAAAACTGATCATCTTACTGTATTTAACTGAGGTCCTGACTATATAATGTCTTCTTATCCCTTTTCACATATTCCAAGTTCAAGAGCCACTCAATAGCTTGAGCAGAGTAAGAAGAAAACAGGGACTAACACCTTGCTTTCAACTGATTGCAGAAAAGAGAAAAGACCAGGACTGGCAAAGAACTGCAGAGACCAAGTCAAGTCATAGAGAGTCAAAAACTGAACAGAGAACTTCAGCATTTCCGGCATCATCCATCACTGGAAATATTTCAGCAGCACAAGGTCATCTTTAACTGGCAATGAGATAACTAAAATAGATCACTTAGGTAAGGGAAGGGGTGTTGCAGCTAGTATGACCCTCATCACTCCTTTTCAGAACTCAAAGTGAAAAGTACTATGAAGCCAGAGTTCAAATTTATTTTATAACAAAATTTAAGTTTTCTTCCTGAATATGTCTTTTGTTTCTCCTAACTTAATCACTCCACTTTGAAATACTCTATTAGTAAAATTTAAGGAATTTAAAGGGGAAATCTATATTCCATCAAAAATATAGAACACAGACCTTCCTCCAAATAGAGTTTTTCTGCTAAAGTCACTACTTAAAAAAAAAAACAAAACTACAGTGCACTGGAAACAGCGAAGACTTGACTTCTGGGACATTCATATAATTGTAGTGAGGCACCCTGCAGAGACTGAACTGTAACATTTTTGAAAAGGAAATAAAGCTGGAATATACTTTTCAGCTGGCAGCCCCACGTGTCTTCTTCAGTCATGTGTCAAGGACTCACACATAGTTCTGGGAAAACACACAAGAGTGGTGTGGGCTTTGTGAGTGTTTTAGGCTTTGGTGCTGTTAGCGAGTGGAGATAACCATTACCTCCCTAGATACATCTGTTTCTATTCTAGTGCTTATGAAGGGACTTATCAATCACCTGGTTAAAAGGAGATTGGGACTTGGATCCTCGGTTTTGAACTTCCAGACATGTCAAATGGACTGGTGAGGCCCAGGGTTCTGATTACTGAGAATAAGAATCAGACTTTGAGAAGGTAGAGAACAAAAGGTCTGGGGACCACCGAGTGTGTGTGTGAATGTAAACAGTTCCAACACTTAAGAGAAATGATAGAAAATCTTGCTTTCAGTACTAATCTTGACATGGAATGAAGCTATGTCAGCAGGAACCAGGGCATTAGGGCCAACAAAGTAAGATGGCAGATTAAGGATGCAAGGGCTTCAGCACGGCTCCCAGTGTCATCACAGCTTCTACAGTACCCTGAAGAAGTTGCACTCCAGACACTGAAACGGTGGGACAGTCTAAGGGCTCATGCCCCCGAGGATTACCTGCCTGTGCTACATCTTGCCCAGGAGAGAGCAGCAAATGAGACATCAACAACTGAGTCATGCAAAAGACTCAAAACCCTAAAATTATTCATAAATAAAATTGCCCACAGCCAGAGTGTGGAAAATTATAAAAGGAATTTTAAAGTACAAATGTGGAAGGCATTTCTCTAAGACTCTCTTGTTCAAAGTCAATTTTTTCTTGTCCCCTTCCTTTATCACTTATGTTTCAACTTCAAGATTCATCTCATCTTAATGAAAACTGAATTTAAGTTTCATCCACTCACCTACTTTATTTAAACATGCTACTACTTCATTTTATTCATTTACCATTTCTTTCATTTGTCCACCATTATTACTGAGGCAAGGAGTCCTTGCTGTAATAAAGAGAATAAAAGTTTATGAAGTCACAGAGTTTTCACAGCTACTAACACATGCTTTGCAAATGAGGACATACAGATATCTACTGGTTTGTCCATTCTTTATTTAGTAGTTCAAACACTAGATTTTACATTGGGAATTCTGGCACTTGGGAGTATTGATAATTTTGATGTTCTCTGTTCTGTGTCTCAATGGTTCAACTTCTAAAATGAAATATTTCCCATTTCCATTTTCCCATCCTCATAGGTGTGTTTTTAGAACTAATGAGATAATATTTATAATCCTAGGGAGTAGATAGCTTTCTTTCTCAAGACATTAGTGTGCAATTTAGCGCTTATGAAGAAGCAATTTACTGAATGGCACCCTAGTGGTTTAAGAAATATTTCAAGGACTATTCCATTTTGAGAATGTAAGAAACTGGTGGATTCTGCATAGCAGAGCTTGAAAATACTTATAGTTTAAAAGTTTTAAGTGATAAAGAAAAACTAACCAGTGTATCTTATCTAAAATATATTTACTGAATTTACTTTCCTAATTAGCTTATTAAAGACCGATACCCTGTCTTCTATTAAAGACAAATTTTTTTTGTAGGAATCATGAATTAAGTACTTTTCCCCTTTACCTCTGCATACTATTTCCCTTCATTATAACATTATCTTGTGAAAAATACTAACTTTTTAATAATATTTAACCCATTTTTATTATTTTGATATATTCCTTACTCATCCATTTACCATTTCTCTCAAATGCCCACCATTGTAGTACAATGCAAACATATGCTTAATCATTAAAAAAAAATCAATGAAAGAAAAAAGTCAAGGTTTTAAATACAGGAGTATGACTCAACCCATATTGTATGTTGATAATGTTTGAAAACCAGGAACAGTACATTTTTCTCAGAGTGAGCACAATGACAATTTTCATTAATAGCACAGGGAACTGTGTTCAACATCTTGTAATAACCTTTAATGAAAAAAAAACATGAAAACCCATGTATGTACGTATATGTATGACTGTACACCAGAAATTGACACATTGTAATTGTACTTCAATTTTAAAAAAATAAAAATAAAAAAACAAAAAAAAAAATTTTCATTTGCCTGTGCTACAGATACCCTGGGACATTCAAGGGTTTATATTGTGCTTGTGTTATTCATGGTAAGTCTCCTTAAAATTAATTTTTATTTTAAAGTTATTTGCATATAAACCTACTTTATTTTCAAGCTTCATTTAAAGAGAAAAAACAGCAGAGGAAAAAAATTTCAGGTATTTTTAAAATCACATAATTATAATAAGAGAAAGAACTGCACTCATCCAGCTACATGGTGTCAAATAAACAGGTTTTTACTGTTTTGAGTAGAATTTCTATCACTTATAAGATTCTGAAATCATTTTTAATAACTTAAAATGCACCATAAAAGTTATGAGATAATTTATAAGAATTATTTCTCTTAGTCATATGTATACAATTAAATTTGAAACTTATCTAAATAGAGCTGTTGAGAGACCACCGAGATTTCCTGAACCACCATAAAAAGCATTCTAGATCTGCCTTGCACCTTGTTAAGTTTTTGAACCTGCAAAGTTAATTTGCACTTAATTTAAAAACTAAAACATACCCAGAGTCATCTCAATCTGTGAAACTGTTATAAGAACTTTTATATTCAAAGTAAATCTAGGCAGAGAAAAAGCAGACTTTTTTATTTATCCTTTTTCTTCTGGGCCCAAACACGAAGTCTCTAGAATGTTAATGGCTTATATTTTACCCTTACAATATTTTTTCATGTTGTCAAAAGTTTCATTTGAACTTGATTTTTATAAGTTCTGTGAAATTTAGGTATACTACTTGGGTAAAAAGGAAAGGTATTTTTTGTTAGAGAATTGTGATAGCCATTTATCAGCATGCACCCAACTTCTGGCTTTCCTCCATTTTGGATCCATTGTGGATTATTTTTTTTTTTTTAAGCAAGTTCCCATGTGATTGAGCAGGTCTATGTGAGCAGTTCTGGTCAGTGAGTTATAAACTGCTTTCAGCCCAAAATGTAGAAAGCCAGGGAAAGACCCTTAAAGAGTTCTCTTCTACCTTTGCCGTGTTCAGAGTCAATATTCAATACAGTGAGTCATCAGGCAGGCTGGTTCAAGGGTCAGGATGATGGCTGAAGGGGAACAGAGCTCCCACCTGACCTACCAAGGAATGGTAACATGAGCAAGAAATAAAACTTTAGGTTCCAAGCTACTGAAAGTTTGGGTTTATTTGTTATTGCAGTATAACCTACCCTCTGGTGACTGCCTAGGCTCTCTGGACTGATACAGGAGATTAATTTTTTGCAAACCACTTTGAAAGGTATAACATGTCTCTAACACCATAACTTTTAAATCTTTAGGATACTTTAAAGATAATTTCTTTAAAAAAGTAAATTAGAGTGGTTTGGACTTATTTTTTGCATGGTAGATTGAAGATTTTAGTTTAGTAAGTCCTGAATTTCTAGAAAGTCAGTATTAAGGAATGAAGCATAAAATTAGACACAAGTCCAAAGGTCCACCAGCATCTTAGACCTTTTTGGTGTTTGCTTTTGACTTTTTCCTCTGCAATACAGTTTCGGTGATTTAACTCTCAACAGGAGAAATGAAATTCTAGAATACCAAGTCAGGGATAAAGTAGACTTCAATTTAAGGCTGGAAGAATGCCTCATTCTTCCTCTAACATCCACAAATGTCTTTAAAAAAAAATGTGTTTAAAAAGATTGAAGGAACGGAAGAATGCATAATTTTTCCTAAAGGCCCCCACTGTTTCCCCAAAATCATGAACTAGAGTCACTTTAACTTACATTCTCCAACTCCAAATCATGCCTATATGCTTCTTAGGTTAAAGTTGAATACAGGTTTACCATTTTTAAATAAGCCAATAAATATTTCAACTCTTTCATACATTTTACAAGCAATGTGGACCTGACTAAATAATGTTTCCATGTTGCTTTTTAGATTAGTAAAAGAGGGGACTTAGTGGCTTTGAATGAATAGGAAATTTATATGCCCACTTGCTGGCAGATACGCCCAAAATTATTCCTGATTATTCCTCTACTACTGAGACAGCATCCAGCCATGAAAGGTAGGAAAGCACAGTAAAGACTATAGGGTCCAAACACATTGCTTGAATTTTTGTCTGATATCTCCCAGTAAATTAATCTCTAAATACCAGTTTATTCATGTGTAAAATGTATGTGGCAACAGTTCCAATTCTATAAATTTACTGAGAAGATTATATGAGATAATATAAAGCATTTTGCCCAACACATATAAAGTGCTGAAAAAATTAACTGGTAACTATCAATCTGCTGTATTTGAAATAGTGGAATTAGATCATTTATCACTGAATGAAATAAAAACTTTGCTTCTTTATAATGTTTAAAATGTGCAGTTCTGTTTTCAGAACGATGTTCAGTTTCTCTACCTCTATAATCTGTATTTTCCCCTCAATTATTTTTTTTTAATCTTTGGAAATCAGAAGTTCATTAAATTCATTCATAGGGTTTTTTATTCATTTATTCTTGTAACCAACTTGCCTCCAAATGGGTTTATAATATTTTATCATTAAAATATAATACAACAATAACATTGTTTTCTAGATATAAAAATATGCAAATTTAAAATATAAAAACCAGAACTATGATTCCTAAGATTTTTTTTTTTCTTGATTCTAGTTGTAAAGATAATCAATGGCTGGCTCCTTCCCCATTGGTAGCTTCTTTCATGGTTTTAAACCTAAGCAATGACGAGATGACCCATGCAATACAATATAAAGAATAAAACCAGCCTCTGCTCTGTACAGGTGGGCACTCTTTACAATATGATTGTGCTGTCCTTCTGTAATTGATACACATTTTAGAGATAGGAAGAGAGTCCATTTTTCCTGTTATGTATTCTGCACGATTGTGAGCATGACTTTCAGAGAACAATGACCATGTCTACTTGATTTTTTTTTCAAAAATTGAGAAAAACCTTAATTTATTCAGTAGGTTTTCCTATTAAGTAACTGCTACTGATGGCTGCATGCAGTTAGCTAAATTACCTGATCGTTTTAGCAGTAATTATAGCTGCAGTTTTATCTTTCTGACTTCTGCCAGTTTTGGCTCTGCCTACACTCCCTATAACTACACACAATTTCTGTCTGTGATAGTGATCTTAAAGGTATAGTATATGTTGCCCTCTAGTGATGCATATGAACATTGGAAAAGTCACGCAGACTTTCTCAGCTATTTAGAACTGTGTAGAGACAGATCATCATGCAGAATCTATGTAACATATTTCATCATTCAGCAGCTTCAGTTTTTACATTTCATTCTATTACTCAAGTCCAAACTAAACTGTTCTCCGTTCTTCACAAAAGACTCAAACAACAAAAAAAAACAAAATAAAATACTCTCAAACAAGACATTCCTCTTTCAAATGCTTATAACTGTAGTTTTATGGTATGTTTTTAACCAGAGAAGCTCTTAACCTAAATTCATTATCTATAAACGTTTAATCACTTTTCTTACTTTAGTATTCCCTGAACATTTAAAAAAAAAAAAAGACAAGTACAGTTCAACACCTCATGGAAGGGTCTACAGTAGTTATTGGTGTATGTACTACCTCAAGCAGAATTATCTAAGACTTTTTTTTTTAATGCAGATTCTTTATGCTGAAATCTGAGTCAGAATCTGATAATATTGCCAAAGAAGCTATATTTTTATTTGATTTCCAAGTGATTCTTGACCATTTAAGACACTGTCCTGGTCTGAGCCGTTTCATTCTTTCCTATGTAATTTCAAGTTTCCCTTCATGAGACTCATCTTTCATATTGATCATTCTCTCATGCATGGCCTTTAAGCAAAAATACTTCTAACGTATTCTATCTCCTTTCATGATTTTTCTTAGGCAATATTGTCTCTTATAGTTTTATCTTAATTTGATTTTATCTAATAGTTAGGCCCAACATTAAGAAAATTCTCTTCACAATATTTCTAAAGAAATAGGACTTCCTAAGTTACAGTGTATCACAACAATTGGTCTTTAACTTTTACAAATGTTAAATAGTAAGCATGTTTCAACTTACCAATATTTAAAGTCTCTAGTACACTGCATGTGCCTTTGTATCTGTTGCTTCATTAAAATGCTACAACAGTGTTTTTAGGTATTATTACTACTCTTCCTATTTATAGCAGAAGAATCAGGAAAATAAAGTTTAGGCAATTTGACTCAGTGAGTGAGTATGAGAGAGAACTGAAATCAAAATATTCTTTCTACTATAACAAATTAAGACAGCATTTGAAAAGAAATGTTAAAATCGTGACTATTTCTTGTAATGCCAATGGGGAAATATTTCAAAGTAGAATTTTCTAAACTATACTTGTCTCAGTATCTAATTTTTATTAAAATGCTTTTAAATATTGAGAAAGTTGCTGACCTAGGAAAATTAGAGACCAAAGATTTGCTTGTTGTTTAAATTAGAAATAAAACCTCTTAAATAGTTAAGAGCTTAACTAAAACCAGAACCAGAATCAAATACTGTTTTTACAAGTTACTAAACTGAAAAACAAAAAAAAGGACTCCCATTTCCCATGGCATTTTTAGCAGTTTTTCTCTGATGTTTAAAAATCTCTTCTATTTTAGAATATTTCAAATCATATACATCTTCAAATAGTAAAAAAAAGAGCATATTTCGAAAATGAATCTAAAATTTAACTTAAAATTCCCATTCTGTACACAGGGACTTGTAAACTATTTAAGTAACTAGTGATTGAACAACCTTAGCAATTTCATCTCAAAAGGGGAGCTCCATCTACTGATGCCAAAACAAGTAAGCCATTTTAGTCCATTCAAAAGCAACCAATCAATTCAGTGAAAACCAAGTTACTTAAACTGGAAACTTGTAAACCAATAAACCATGGCTAATTTTACCGAAGTTTTTCTTTTCTACACTTTGTTCATGAAAAATCAACACAACTAGTAAAACATCATTACAGACACCTCCCAGTTTGCTCACCACCAATCTTTTTCTGTCCCCGATCTCCACACTCCACTCCCTGTGAGGCTAGTTCCCTCTCTAATGTTCTCTTTCACTCATGTTGCATCTATTACATATTAAGTACCTGCTAGGTGTGGCGGAACTTTGCATAAGTCTGCAGCAAATACAGGGTAATGTCATATTGGTCTTACATTCTCAAAAAACTTCAGCATTGGATGAGACATGACAAAATAAAGAGCTAACTATAAAGCAAAGCAAAAAATAAAAGCTATGAGAGAAGAACATTTCCTTGTTCAAGAGGCATATCACTTAAAATGTTTCGAGATGATTCCATGATAAAAAGATAACATTTGAAAATGTACTGAGAAGAAAGAGGTAGATACTGACAACTGGAAATGGAGAGGGTTTACAGGATGTTCAAAAGATATCTGTAAAATTAGAGTCAGAAATGTGTGGGCAGGATCCAGGAAACAGCGTTTCAGCTATTCTCTCTGTGTTTCCCCTTTATCAGGTATCAGGAATTTGCACACAGACTCCTAGTTTGTCTGTTTCTCTAGTCCTGTCTCATTCTTCATTTGTTACCCTTCCTTCTTCTCCTTAGAGCTCTCTGCTGTTTAATGCATTCATACTATATAACCTCCATCCATAACTTCAATCTGTGGTTTCACCTCCTACCTATATAATCATGTCTATCAAATACAAATCTCTGAACCCCAACAATGCATCCAGAGTGAATATTCTAGTGCACATCTGATGCACATTCAGACTCCTCTTTGAGGACTGAGGTGCTTTCCACATAGCTGCTGAGTGAAATTTCCTTCCAGAAATCCAGGTATCCCTTGCATATTAGAAAAGAGATTTTTCTTTGTAATAAAGATTCCACACATAAATGAGATCATACAATTATTTGTCTCTCTGACTTACTTCACTAAGCACAATGCCCTCAAGTTCCATCCAAGTTGTTGCAAAAGGTACAAACTTCCAGTTACAAGATACATAAGTATTGGGGATGTAATGTACAACATGACTGCAGTTAATATGGCTGTTTGGTATATTTGAAAGTTGCTAAGAGTAGATACTAAAAGTTCTCATCACAAGAGAAAAAAATTTTTGATATATATATTTATATATGTATTTTATATATATAAAAGATGGATGTTAACAAAATTATTATGGTATTTATCTCACTGTATGTAAATATATGTCATTATGTTATATAATTTATAATTGACAAACAGCATCACACATCTCAATAAAATTGGAGAGGGGGGGAAGCTGCCTTGCCCAAGGTCATGCTCCCTGAGCATGCCCACATCCATAACTGTTAAATTCAGGAATATAAAGATATGTCCCAACTGTTGTATTAGTTGAAGATAATTCTAAAGAGCCATCCGAGATCCAGAGTTTTCCTGAGATGAGTTGAGAACTATTTTGAAAATGCATCTCAGTTCAACTCCAGCTGTACAATTCTACTTCCTTCAAACCCCCTCCACCTTCAAGTAAACAATTTTGGAAGTAATCCAACCTTTGACTGTATATCAAGTCAGTACTAGACCCTTTATACTTGTATGACAGGCTTTTCAAAGTCAAGATGCTCAAAATTAAGCTCATTATCATCCCTTTGAAACATTCATTATGATTTTGGGGGTGAGAGGATGTATACTATACATCCCAGAGGTACCCTCCTCATCCATACCCTTCTTAAAAAGAGTCTGCTCCATGCACTGTCTGAAAGGAGCAAGCCTACAAACTGCAGGGACCATCACTGACTCAACCAGGAGTGGTCATGTGATTCTACTGTTACCAGAGCTGCCACCAGACCCTTGCTCAAAACCCTCCAACCCCTCACCTGAATAGGAACTAATGTATCTTTAAGTCACAGGGTCTGGACACAAAGGAAGCTATAGGAAGCAAAAACAAAAACTGGGTAGAACCAGTTAAAGCCAACATGGTGACAAATTTGATCTCCACCAGACCCTTAGTCTCATTCTACACCAATTTTACTACAGTATTGTACTGACATACCTACTAGTGGCCATGACCAGAAGTCACAGACCAACAAAAAGGACAGGAAAGGGGTGGCACCTTGTTTCAAGAAAAACCCTGCCTCTTTCCCAAAAAACTAATGCATATGCCTCCCCATCACTAGTCTCACTCCTGCCCAAATTGTCCTTAAATGCAAATCTCTCTATTAAGGCAAGAAACTGATTTGTGAACTAAGTTCCCACTCCTCCATTCTCTTGCCATTAAATAAGCTTGTCCTGCTTCAATCTCAGCTTCAGTTTCATTTTTGGCTGCAAGAACCTGGAAGGGAAAAAGAACCTTCCCCGCCAAGACAGGGGCATTGGCCAGTGTAGGGCTCAAGTCGGGGTCCATATGACATAATTTGGTAACACTATCAATCAGGAAATTGGAGTAGGACATCGGACAGGCATCGAGTTAGTCCTTTGGCTCCAGATTGTAAACTTGGGGCCAGATTTTATTTCATGCCAAACCAAAATCCAGCAGAATCTGATGTCACAGAATGGGGGGAAAAAAGCAACTATGAACTTTGCTGAAGAAGCCACATTACAGAGGAAACAGCATAAATTTGTAGAAGGAAACATAAATAGGAACTCAGCAGAAGAAAGGGAATGAGATGGAAAGAAGACATGCTTTGTATGCGGAATATTTTTTAAAACCTGGTTTTACATGATTTACCTGAAACCTTTTAGTATTATATTTATCGTCAAATAAAACACAAGACACATCTCTTGCTTTGATAAACACCACCAAAATGTATCCTTTTGTTTTCATCACAAATCCAACAGGGACTGAAGTCCTTCCCTTATCCCCCAAGCTAATCAGCTAAAAATTCTTTAGCTTTTTTTGGTTGCCACTCTTCTCTCTTTCCAACCTTATTGAAATTACTCAAGCTCAGAACTTCCCTCTTCTTTGTCAATATGGATATATTGCCTATGGTCCAGGCTCTAGTCTGGACCTTCTCCAATCAATCCTTCATACTTATGTGCTGCTACTAATATACTAATCTGACAAGGACATTCCGTGCTGATTTTTTCCAATGATCCTACCTCCACATCTAAAGGACAAAACGCGAACTGCTCTGTGAGTACACAGCGTACTTCCTTCCATGGCCCCATCTTACCTGTTGGCTCCATCTTCTGTCACAAGCAGTGCTTGATTTTTATAATCCACTATTGGCCATCCCATAGTTTCATCAACTTATTCTGTTTTCCCAAGTTTCTCTTCTTTTGCACATTCTTCCTACTGCTTAGTACTTCCCTTTCATTCCTGTGGAAAACTGTTCCTTCTTAATCTATCAGCTTAAAAGTCACTGTTGTTCAATACCCATTCTAAAACATAGATAGTGAAAAATTAAATTACACTGAGGGCAGCTTGAGTATGATATGTCATTTTTAAATAAATACAATCCTTCTTGTTTAATTAAGAAAATATAACTTTCGTGTTAAAAGGCCTTTCATTTATTCCTTTATATATTAGATAAGAATGTTTATTTTAATAACAAATGCTATAGTGATTTTTAAAAAAAGTCACTTTGTAACCAACTAGTTTGTAAACTTCATCAGGACAAGAATCATGCTCACTTTAGTCACTGCTGCTTCTCCATAAAGCAGAGTACACCCACCTAGCAGGTCTATCTCCTGTGTTATGAATTAACCAAAGCCTTTCTTCAGTGAGGCAGATTTAGGCATTCTCCTTGACTGGCAGTGTTTTGCTCATCACTGCAATTTTTTTTTTGTTATCAATTTTTTTTTTTCTGAACACAACTCTTCACAGGGAAGTGTTTTGAGGGCAGATTCTATACATTTTCATGTAATCAAATGTTGCCCAGAAATGAACGGAGTCCTTGGCATATTGTGCTCAGAAATATTTGCTCTATAAGTGAGTGAATACTCACAGGGTAGAAATACAAGCTAGGGTTTCAGATCTAGACAAAGCTTTCAGCTCTCAGTAGGAAGGTGAAATCTCTGAGGGATACAACCTAGCAATTCCCTCTTTAGAACAACAGAAACAACGTGCATGAACTGAGGGGGAGAATTTCCCCTGAAACCAGATTGTCTGATGAAGTGAGGAACACCACAAACAAGCTGTATTTACAGAACATAGCCTGTTCATTCAGGAAGCAGGAGTGAGAGACTCTGCATTCGCAGCAGCTGTGCAATGCTGCATTCCGGGGGCTGGGAGGCAGAAAATGCTACAAGAATGCACTCCCACATACAACCCTGGGCCATAGGGATAATTCCTGCCAGCTGGAAGTCAAATTCTGGTTCTTCCCTACCCATCGACACCCCTTACATACCCACACACCAACACCTCCTACACACAACAGGCCCAAGAGGAAATGAAAGATGAGCAGTGGCTAAAAAAGTGGCAAGGAGCTATACAGAAACAATAGAGAGAATGAGTAAGAGGAACAGGAGAAACAAGAGGCAGAGGAAAAAGAGTCATGGAAGGAAGGACTCATGTGATCACTGCAGTCAATTAAAACAACCACCTCTGAAAAAGAAAAGCTCAAAATGGAAAGACAAGGATTCAAAGAAGGGATGGTGATAAAAAATGGACTGAGCAGTCACCTGCTGTCATTTTTAGTCTTCACTACTGGTTTGGCTATTCCTGGTCTTTTGATCTCCCTTACACATTTGAGAATAATGTCAATGGATTCCCTGAAGAATATATATATACACACATTTATATATGTAAATTCCAGGTGGAATATAAACATAAAAGGCTAATATCTGTGTAAGAAAATAGAGAATATCTTATAACAATTGAAATGAGGATAGTTTTCCTCCACAAGATACAAGAAATGCACAAACCACAAAAGATTAGACAAGTTCAATTATACTAAAAGTAATTTCCACTCATCAAAAGATGTCATAAATAAAGGGATTACAAGTCACAAACTGAAATGATTTAAACACATGTAACAGGAAAAGAACCCCTACAGATCAATCAAAAAAGAACTATAGGAAAATTGCGGGTAGGGGAGAACCATGAACAGAAACTTCACAAAAAAGAAACCAAAATGGCCAATAAATGTCTGAAAAACTGCTCAAAGTTTTTAGAAATCAAACAAATGCCCATTAAATGATAAATTACACCACCTCTACCAAAGCAGCACATTTTAAATGTCCAACAGTATCAGACTTCAGTGAGCACGTGGAGCAGTAACACTTTGGTGGGAGCCTCAATTATTATAAACAGTTGTGGAAATAAAATGCTATCATGTGCTGAAGCAGAAAACACTCAGACAACAACCTGGTAGTTTCACTTCAGAAATACCCATTACTTGGAAGCTGTATTCCAGACTGCTGACAGCAGTGTCCTCATATCCTCTCATAAGTCAGTTTCTGACAAGTCCATCCCATGAGTTACGATGTTTGTCTGGAACCTCAAGGTGATCATAGTTTATGCTGATTCTGGGGTCCCTGTCACACTATAATGGCCCCTAATTGTTTTGGTATCACATTAAAGTTTCTTAACATGTCACAGTTGTTCCTTCACTGAAGACAACTTATGTTCAACTCTCAACTTCAGTTGAGACCGCTCTCCATTTTATATTCCTCTTAAATACTGTACAACCAGAGTAGATCTCTGGCCCCACAACTTTTTATCTGGTCAGCTGATATATTCCTCAACGCTCAGAGTCTTCCGAATGTATAGAGTAAGTTTGGCCTCCAGCAGGAGATATGTATAGTTGTCACTCGGGTTATTCAGTCTGGCATCAGTTTTTCTGTCAGTCTGGCTTCGATCTATTCATTCAAAATCATACCCAACAGGTACTTGGCAAAAATGTTTTACATAAAGACCTAATGACACAGCAGTTACCAGGGTAGATATATTCTGGCCCACACAGAGGTCAGAGCAGAAGAAAGTAAGCTTTGACAAAGGATACAAAAGTTTGATGAAGGATAAAAAGAGGGAAATACTGGGTTCTATGATACTATGTGGTCTGGGAGTACCGGGGAATACTCCCTAACGGTATAATATCTATTAAGATGCAACAAATGAATTAAGCAGAAAGATCTGTAAGAAAACCCATAGGAAGAAAAAAACAGATCTGCAGGACCTCAACAGCCAAGTCATAACACATTAAAGGGAAAACTGAAAAGAGATTAGTATGGTGGGATGTGAAGAAATGAGGGTAGAGGCATGTGGCTGCAGAGGTAAGTAAACATTTCCTGAAAGGTTTGTTTGCCACAGAAAAGGTATGGAATTGTATTTCAAAGGCACAGTGATATGATTAAAGAATTTTCCTCATATTTGCATCTTGAACATACCATCAGGGCTGCTCTGTAGAAAAGAGACTGACGTTTATCAAAGGAAGAAGGAAGAGGCAGAAGGCTAATCCTACTAGGAAACTGGCAAGGTAAATGAAGAGGCTCATGGGATTGAGGGAGATTTAGGAGACAGAATTAGGAGGATTTGTTGCTAATTGGCTATGGCGGGTAAAGAGAAAGGAGAAGTCCAGGATGATTCTCAGATTTCTGGTTGAATAACTAAAAGTAGAGTTGTATTATAAACATGGAAGGACAAAAAATTGGGGGCCTAGTACAAGGAGATGCCTGGGATGGATCTAGGATTTGAGTCTGGATGCTGATCTTAACTTCCCTTTTTCTGTTCATCAGAATAATAATTACAGCAGCTGGGATTTAGTCAGCACTTCTATGCGCCACTCAAGGTGCTCCATCTGCATGAATTTATATGAGATATAAACTATTATTGTCCTCATTTTGCAGGTGTTAAAATGTGGCACTGGGAGCCTGAGTAATTCACCCTTAGTTTCACACCCAGATAATAGTGTTATTGAAACTGGAACCCAGGCAGTCTGACTCCAGGACCAGGGCTTTAAAGACTGCTCTTCTACTGCAACTTGGTAACCTTTATCTGGAGCAGTGTCTTAAGGTAAATAAAAACTAAATACAACAGAAATGTCTTCTTCCTCATGGAATGATCAAAGACATGTGACAGCATAAGAATCAGAATGAGCTTATAGAAAGAAGGGACTCTAAAGAGACAACAATGAGGAGGCGGCAAACACATAGGCACAAAGCTAGCCACAAAGCAGACGATACTATGGGTCCCTATGAAAGATATTTCCGAAGGCCACATTCAAAAAGTAAAAGGAGCAAACTGTATTTTGCAGACCCGAGTACCAAATACACAAAATGACTGGTGGGTTTCCAGAAAATCTCATCTCTGAATAGAAGTGATCATTCTCCGTCTCAGTTGCAGGCTGGGATGCCCCCAAACACTATTTTCTTCATTCTGAGAGGCATGTAGCATGGTTCCTTCCTTAGGATTCTCAAGAGTGATGAAGAGATTCTAATATTCAGTCACTTATAATCCTGAAGGGAGTGGGAACGAAAGACAGCCAACTGTCTCATCCTACGTGGCTGTGAGAATGTGTTGTTACAATGCCCCCCCAGTGGACCTAGCAGGCTGCTTAGCATCACATAAATAAACAGTGTTACCTTCAGCTGTACTGAGCAACTGTAGTTTCAGCAATATACATGATACACATATAAATATGTATAAATCTATATGAATGACTGTATTTTTTAAACTTTTTTATTGATTTATAATCATTTTACAATGTTGTGTCAAATTCCAGTGTTCAGCACAATTTTTCAGTGAATGACTGTATTCATGTACACCACAAACACACAGGGAATTCTGGATCATGGCCATAACTGTGAACAGAATCACTATGGCTAATTTAAGCAGAAAAAAAAAATTAAGTGATTTGGCTGACTCACTAACCCTTGAGTCACTGAAGCCTAGAGAAGTATCTTGAGGCAGGCCTTCCAGAAACATAACCACATTCCCAAGTCTGTGGTAAAGCAACTGTCACCACTTCAGCTAAGATCACCAAGCACCAAATGCCAGAAATTCAACACTTCTGCCAGCAGAGGGGCCACACCTGTAAAAAGAACTAAGCCACAAGTACTCACCATCAGCCCAAAGAAGCATGCTTAGTCTAAATTACACTTGCATGCCATGTATTTGAGTTTTTAATTCTATGATAAAGAGGTTGATTTTATAGTGGGGGGAATTCCCCAATTACAGACAGGCAATGTTAAAAAGAAAAAAAATAGCCAATTTGACCAGTTTGATGGGTGTCCATTGTATGTGTTTATGTTTATATAAATATATAAACTCAGTTGTGAGGATTACAATAATTCTTACATGTAAATTGTTTAGAACTATGCCTGGCAGATAAGTACTATGTCAATATTTGCTATTCTTGGCTTCCTTCCCCTTTTCTTCCTTCTTTCCTTCCCCACCTTTTTTCTTTTTTGCTTATACCAGTAGTGTGTATGGTATAAGTATATGTATATGGGTAAATGTTAATGTGGTTATTACGTATTAAATGAGGATTGTCATTAAGATGTTCTAACCTGTATCATCTTATGCATATACCATCTTCAGTCTTTGGTTCATTTTGATATTGGAATCTCTTAGAAAAAAATCACTGACATCAAAATCCAACATTAAACCAATTAGTGTTTCAGAAGGGAGGTAAATTCAACTTTTCCTGCCCGATGCTCAGTGAAAATGTAGACAAATGCTTTATTATAATATCTCAGAAAGTAAGACTTTCTCCTGAGAGTATGAAAATTCTCACTCCTAACAACAAAAACAGAAAAATGCACACAAGCATTAAAAAAAAAAGACCCAACCCAATTAGGATCCTCACTGAGTTGTACTATGGACTTAACGTAATAAGCATGTGCTCTGGAGCTAGAGAGACCCAAGGTTTTACCCTGATGTTGTAATTACTTGCTGTGTTACTCTGAGCAATTATCTAGTCTCTTAATCTCAGTCTCCTTGAAGATAAAATGAGAATCAGAAAATCTTGCATATAAGAGAATTAGACTATAAATGTTAAGGGCAAAATGGCTGGCTTTATGGTCTCAGATATCAGATGCCCAGAACGACATTGGTTTCATGTCCTGTCACTATGATGATTGCTATCTTACACCATCACCAATTTGCTTCCTGGAGTTTGCTGGAGTTGTCTCCGATGTTACTGCAGAGAAGTATCATAACATAGGTGAACATTTCTCTAAAGATCTCTGACTTTTCTAAGTGCCCAGAGATAAGGATTCCACAGCATACCCCCTTGTTGGGTGGCCATGGCAAATTGAAAATCCATAGAACGGGAAGGGATCTTCAAATAGTATCTAGTGAATTCTCTACTTTTTACAAATGAGAACACAGAACATGGAAAGCTGATGCACATATTTTCCAAAGCTTTATTGAAGTCCTATTACATGTCTGCAGACAGAAGGAAACAAAATGGTATTATACTCAAACTCACCATCACCATCTACTAGTTAATATAAAACAGCTGAAGAACAGTGCAAACCAACTGTTTTAAAGTGTTACAATACTGAAAGATGTAATTGATCTGTTGCCAATTTTCTTTTGCAAAAGGCCAATAACTATTTTTTGCATAGAAGGATGGCATTTCAAATGCCAGTTATTAGCTTGCATTATTAGATATTGTAAATGTATTAATAGTAAATATATTTTTAAAAACATGTCATACTTCTCTGACATCTCATAGAAGTCAAAATATTTTAACAAGACATTATAATCTTATTCCTACATTTCCCGATTGTAAAATTTCATAGCATTCTTATTAATTATTTTACTCCTGCCCCCATTTAAGGTAACATGCGTGGTAGAGGAGCATGTGCTTTATACGCTTATTTCTTAACAAGTTTATTCTGAATGACTAACACCAATTTAAAAAGACCTGGTTGAAAGGGAGACATATATATATAAATGTATAAATAAAAGCTAAATAATTTCCCTTTCTTTTAAAGCATATCTACCTGGGGATTTATTCTTGAATTTTTAAACTGAGCTAAATTTTTTTATCTAACCAAACTGAAAATCAGTAAAAATAAAAAGATATAGTTTAGAAGACTGCAATTTATATATATCCAAGATTATTGATAATAAATGTTCTTTTACCCTTCAAAATTGCATATCCTAAGTGAAACTAAGAAAATTAATTCCACATGGTAAGAAATTGGCCTATAAAAATACTTGTTTGGTTAGGTACATACTGGCCATATGTCAGTATTAAAAAGAAAAAAGAAAAAATCAGTTCAACATATTAATTTACCACCATGATAGGGCCAGTAGAAATCTTTTGCAGCTCTGAGGAGAAATTATTTATTGCTTACATCCCCTAATATGCATAGAATTTTGGCATAATATTGACATTTTATATATATCCACCTAATCCATAAAAGATCTTTTGATGTCTGGCTATGTTATATGTAATAATTAGGCATTTTTAGTAGGTATTAAAAATTTAGAATACTAAGCTAGCACTGACTAAATTATTTATAGATACCCATTTCTTCTTCTTGTTAAGGGAAAAATGTCTCATTTGTGTTTTAATGAGAAGGTCTATTATTTTCATTCATTCAAAAGAAAAGCCATTATAATCTGATGCCGAAATCAAAGGCACATTCATCAGTATAGGTTCCAAAGTTAACTTCCAATTTGCAAAATTCAGCACATGGTTTATTGCTTTTTGACATCTACAATGTTTGACCTGTTGATCTCTTCCTCCTTGGGAAGTTCTTTTCTTTTTTGGATCCCATCTTTTCTGGTTTAATCTGTCTCTCTGGTATTTTCTTCACCATTTGAAGATTAATTTCTTTCTTAAGATTAATTTCTTTCTTAAGATTAATTTCTTTCTTTTAACATCTTAAAATTTTATCTCTACATTAAAAGTCCAAATGTGAGTATCATCTTTCTCACACCATCAAACCCTTTCTTCATTGTTTATGAAATTCCATGACTTAGGAAGACTCTCATCCTTCCCTGTTACCAAATGCAGAGAAGTAGAACTCTCAACCACATTCACCTCTTAGCCTCACCTCCAATCAGTTGTCAAGTGCTATTAATTCTGCTCCTTCAAAGCATTTAAAACCTGTTCCATCTTTTCTATATCAACGGTAATTTCCTTGCAGTAAGAAAATGATTATTTCCCATACTGATTATTGCAACAGACTAAGCTGCATCTTTTTAAAAACATTTCCTGCATTAGTGCATCATTTACATTGCCACAGAGTGATTCTTAAAAAAAAAAAAAATCCATTGTACCAGGACAGAATTGTGTTTAAGTAGGCTACTGACTCAGATGGTATGACTTGGAGAACCATGTGAACTTTTTTCTCTGCCCCCTCTCCCCCATTTCCTTTCTCTCCCTCTCTCTCTATATATATGTAAAAGCAGAGAAAAACCAAGAGTACCTTCTTCATAAAAGCAATTAAATAAGGCAATATATGTATAATTCTCATAGTAGCTGGAGCATATTAATCACCAATCCCATGTAAAACTTAAACTTTCCACTACTTTGATTCATGTGCTAAGTCCAAAATATAGCATAAGATACTTCATAATTGGACATCTGCTTATCACATTCTACTCCCACGCTGTGCTAAAGCAATCTAAACTGCTGACTGTTCTCCAAATGCATCGTGCTTGTTCATACCTCCGCATCTTTACACAAAGTTCCCTCTGCCTGGTTTAGCATTGACTCCTGCTAGCCTTCTCTTCGTGGCTGACTCCTAATTATCTTTGATTCAAAGCAAGTGTCGTCATTTATAGCCAGCCAACCATATAAACCTCTATCATAGCCCAGACAGAACAGGTACCTCTCCCGTCACAGTACTTGTCAAACAGTAACCATGTGTTACATTTCCCATTCTGTTTACTTGATAACAGAGTTACTATCTAACAAGTACTATACAAATTCTCGTGAGAGGAGGGAAGAAGTGAAGGAGGAAAGGAAGGATAGACCACAGCTTTCATCATACAAGTAATTCATCATTTTAAAAAGTTGTTTGTTTAATCTCTACCAGGTCCCCCTGGCTCCAAACACTTCACCATCATAACTCAGTAATTAATAATCCTATATAAGGTTTAGCTTAAGGAATTATATTGAGAAATTATGTTAAAATGTATGTATGTAATATATCCCATGTTCTCATCATTTTGACCTAGTGTAATTCTCTGAAACCTTGTTCTTATTCCTATTTATCACACGTATAGATACTTTTCACAAGAATACTAGTACATACTGCTACATGATCTCTCATAAGCACATACACACACATACACTTGCCAACTTCCGGAGAAGTCATCCCTTGAATTTCAGTTGGGCTCTTATTACCTCTTATCAATTCAGTTATTACACTGTTTGACTTTGTCTCAAATCAGCTGGTAGAAAGACCATATTCTTCCTCTTTCATCCTTACCCATAAGAAATCCAGTGCGTGTCTTTCTTGGTAGTGTTTACTATGTAATATATGTGTCATATATATATATGATAAGAGTCATACAAGAGATACTAGAGTGCATATTGACATCCCAGGATAAGTTACCTCAATATTTTCAACCCACATTTCTTTTTCAGTTCAAATTCTAGTAATGACTGCTCTCTCCACATAGAGCATTTAGCACATCCTCTCTTGCAACAAAGGGTACATAATTGTGTATCCACGCAACTGAACCAATGATCTGCACTTAAATCAACATCTCTGGAATAAATTTTCAAAACATCTTTTCTTCTTAGCAACTCACTACATAGATAAGTTACTCACTCCTCACCTCAGAGGGAGATCGCTAAATATAATTTTCCCAACTTATTATACATATTTACTTGCCTATTTCTAGATTCCAGGCTTTATGAAAATATACATTTGTTTTCTTGTTACCATAACCTCATTGTCAGAATGATTGACATAAAGTGCTCAGTACATATTCATCTAGTGAATGAATTATGAGTAAGCTCTTATTTAGAATCAATTAGAATATTTGTATTAATATTTCTTGATTGAAGTAGCTACTGGTAAGGTGAAAAGATAACATTTTTTCCTTAATAATTTTGCCTCAGGGAAGGCAAGACCTTACTTAAGCTATTTTCCTCAGGACTCCTAAATCAAGAAAAGAAAGTTCTCCTGCTGATAATTCTGCAGTCAACTGGCTCCACGTGACCCATTCTCCCCAACCTCCCCCCTCCCCCAAAAAAGCAAGCAAACAGAATCAGATTAACTGTTTACCTTAGCTATAGTGAACAGAAGCAAAAAATGCATACTACCTCAATATAGCTTGGAATTAGGTTTGGTGTATTATAAGGATTAATACTCACTAGCACACAAGTTATTATCACACTTGGTTCTTTTCACATTATTTCAAGAGCTTGTATATTAGTTTTCTATTCGTGCAATCAAAAATAACCACAAATTTAGTAGGTAAAACACCTTTTTATTTTCTTAGCGTTTGGTAGAACAGAAGACTGAGATGGGTCTTACTGGGCTAAAGCTCAAAGTTGTCAACAGGGCTACCTTTCTTTCTGGAGGCTCTAAGGGAAAATCTACTTGCTTATTCATTTAAGTTGCTGACAAAATTTATATCCTTGTAGTGGTAGAACTGAGGTCCCTTTTACCTTCCTAGCTGTCAGCTGAGAGTCGTTGCTGGATTCTAGAAGTCACTCACATTTCTTTGCTCATGTTCTTCCTTCCTCCATTTTTGAAATCAGTAACAACATATTCAATCTCTCATTTCTTCTTCCATCCTCCCAACTTTCTGAATCTCTTCTGCCTTCCTCTTCTACTTTTAAAGACCCACGTGATTGCATTCGCCCCTCATGGATAATATCCTTACTACAAAATCTTTAGTCTTAATTCCATCTCCAAAGTCTCTTTTGCTATGTAAAGTAATATGTTCAGATTCCAAAGGCTAAGCTGGGGGCATCTTTGGGGACATTATTCTGCCTGGCACAACTTGTATACTAGTAACTAGTTTTACTGTACACCAATTTTGAACATAAAATCTGAGCAGTTAGTTCAATCTTAGTAAAAAATTTTTGCATTTGTGATTTTAGTAACTAATCCAGCTAACAGATTCACCTTCAAAGATGAGAAGTTCTTCTATTTTACATATAAATCCAGTCAAAATGTTGTTACATATTACCTGATGAACTTGCGTTTCACCCATTACTGAATACCAACTAAGCAAAAAAGTCAAATATTTTATGACAATCATGATGCCCATTGACTAAATAAATGCTTACAATGTACTTTGTAATATAAATAAAACATTTTTATTATTTGTTTTATATTTGATATGTGGATTTCTATAGACCTGGTTTGTGGGTCTAGAACCAAGCATTAAATAATTGTATTTATAACCAAGTTTGATATTAACTAAGATGCTTTAAAATAAAGTGTCTCAATCTCTTGGGAGGATATTTTAGTGCCACACAAACTTTTTCTTTGGCTGGTAGGATACTGAGCTAATGGTGGTTACTGAAATTCGAAGGGAAAGTTGAGCACAGGAATGGAAGTCAAGGAAAATAATCTCTTGTCCCCCAATACTTCCACTAGCCTCTGAGGCTTTCAGTGCTTATATTCATTAAAATGAAGGGGTTACACTGCATGAAACTTCTAATTTTCTATGACTACAATTACTTTCAAGTCAGTTCTGTAATGAATGTTTAGGTACAAGTAAAATTAAGAAATCAACACACTAACAGAAATTGTTGTTTCCAGTACAAAGATAAAACAAAATATACCAAAGTTTGCAAGCTTAATAATTGAAAAAAATTGATTTCATGTTAATATAGCACAGTATTAGATTATATTAGATCTCTCTTTTTTTTTTTTAGATTTGGTTGGTATTACTCTAAACCTTACATTTTGTGGAGACTGTTCAGTTTCACAGTTTGGAGTCCTTTGATGCTTGCTATTACCTTCCTTCTATTATTTTTTCCACATGGACTACTCTATTGATAAATCAAAAGAAAAAGGATCAAATAAACAAAGCAACAAAGCAGGGAAGTGCTCACATCAAGGTTGTAGGCAATCTAATTAATTTTTCATTTGGTTCTCATGTATTACGGACCAATCAATTTGGGGTTATGTTTACAGAGTTATAAAAGGAGAGGAGACCAGGTCCTTAATTTGTTGTCTAGTCTGTCCAAATTAGATCAGTTAAATGATCTCAGGGGATACCATAAAATATATGAATAGGTTCTTATAAATACCTTTTCTTTTAATTACAGATCAAGTTGTCAACATTTTCTGCAGACCTTGACTTTGGTAGAAAGGCAAAATTCTGAAATCAAACAATGGGGCTTTATTTTTCAGATTTTTTTCTTTGCTTTTTTCACTGACATACTTTAGTTAAAATGTCTTTGGAGAGCTATTTTAGCATGCGGAGATTCGGCATGCCAGAATTGACTATCACTCAGTGAAAGGAGTTTCCAGTCAGATAAAAAGTGATATTAAGATTAATGGCCTTTATCCTATAAGAATGTGTCACTCTTAGAGATATACTGAATCACTCCAGAAAATGGAATTGTATGAAATAGTAAGAAGGGGCACTATATTTCATGGAAATAAAGAAACCTGGAAAAATGGTGTCTTCTGAAATAAAGTTCCTAGAATATTAAGGCAGAACAAAAATAGAATTTATGTGTTATTCAAAGTTTGGTGGAACACTCGGGCAAGATTTGAGGTACATCAATGTCCTCTAAAGCCAGTGTTAAAAAATCACTGCACTGGGACCTGGCAGGTTAGGATAATTGACGAGTATCCAGTAACCTTTAGAACCTTCTCTAAATTTTCTCTAGTGTTCTCTCTATTCAATTAGTCACCAAGTCCCTAAGGACTACCTCTCATTAACTCTATTCTCACCATCACTGCATTATCACCCACCTGGCCTATTGCAATACATCCTAACCACTCTAGCTAACTCCAGTCAGAACAACAATACACCCTGCACTTGTTAACACATCCTGTTAAAGTTACTTTCAAAACATAATCATACTTGTCTATCAATTCTGATATTGTTATAACTCAGTTAAAAAAAATTCACTGTGAAGGCCTTTGGAAATTCCTTTATTCCACTGTACTCAAAGAATCAGGAAATGTTACATAGTCACTTCAGACCATAGACTGACAGAAAACATTGACCTGACTCATTCTGAAATCTGATTCTCAACCCCTGGTTCAGGAGAACTTCACAGACTTTAGAGCAATACTTCACTGGACTACTAAGTGCCAGAAAAAGAAGATTTTTTTATATGAAGTAAATGAGAAAAGACGAGACGAGGTAAAATGAGTATTTTAAAACACATCAATATACTTTGTGCAACACCTTTGGCTTTTTAAAAGACAAAAGCCACTAAACAGAATCCTTAACCCTTTATATTCCATGTAAAATGAATTTTAATAGTTTTAAAAATAATTTTATTTTAGAAATCAGTCTATTACTGGAGATAAGTATCTTCTCCCTTTAACAAGAACTTTAATTGTGAGAACTCTTGGAAAAGGCAATGAACTCATACTGCAAAACCAGATGGATTCACAGAAGGAAAAGATGAATTCTGAGGTTTCTTTTCAACAGTCTGATTTTTTTTCTCTCTTCTGAGATTAATTGGGGCAGGGTACTCTTTATCTCTATGCACACGATGACCTGAAATTCATGGCTCTCTTAGGATGTAGTCTGAAAATTGGATCAGAGTTGACTCCTTTCAGAGCTTAGTGAGGATTCTTATTATATCATTTTCATTGAGGTTTTACAGCTTAATTAATACTTTGTGAGGAATCAAGTGAAAGAACATGTTCTATTCCTCACCCTGAGATTCATAAGCTCAGCGCTTCCTAAACTGTGAGATGGTTGTGCTTGTTCAACTTAAAAAACATATTCTAGTTTTAACTAAGTTTGTGAAAGACTGAGTAAGACATAGTTAAACAGACTTTACTTTTTTAAAGCCAGGTTTACTAAGATACAATGTACACAAAGTAAAATTCACCCTGCAAGTATAAAGTTCAATGGGCTTTGGCAAAAAATACACTGTCTTATAACTAGCCCATAATAAAGATATAGAACATTTTAATCATCCTACAAAGTTCCCTCCCCCACCCTTTGCAATCAATCCCATTCGTAAGCCCACAGCCTCTGGCAATTTTGATCTGATTTCTATCCTTTTTAGTTTTCCCCTTTTCAGAATGTCTGATAAGTGGAAACACAACATGTGCTTTCTTTTGTATGTAAACTGTTTAACATTAATAATTTTGAGGTTCATACACATCACTGCATTCATTAGCAGTTTGTACTTTTTATTTCTAAGAAATATCCACTATATGGGTGTATTACAATTGATTTATTCAGCAGATGGGTACATTTGGGTTTGTAAATGCTAAACTATTTCCCACAGTGACTTTTGCATCTCTATCAGGACCCTACTCTAGAACTTCTGACTTAGAAATTCTTAAGATAGACACTATAAATCAACATTCAAAAATAAAAAACAATTTGATTCTTATCCACATAAAAGTACCATGTACCAGGATTCCTATCTCCATGGATAAATTTATTCCTCCTAACTATAAATAGCATTGTTATTATCAAGAAATATTTGTTGAATTATTAAGTTTACCAATTACCTACACAAACACTATTGCTGTATAGCCAAAATATACCAGGCAATAATTTTCCATTGCCACTGTAAAAACTTAACACAAACTTGATGGCTTAACACAAAATTTTCCATGGGAGTTCCTAGATGAGAAGCCCAAAACAGGTCCGACCTGGCTGAAATCAAGAAGTCAGAAGGGTTAGAAGGTGATCTAGGAGAGAATTTATTTTCTTACCTTTTCCAGCTTCTAGAAGCTGCCCACGTTCCTTAGCTCACAGCTCTGTTCCCCAGCTTCACTGTCAGCAGCCTAGCATCTCTCTGACCATTCCTCCATTACTGTGCTTGCTTTGGGCTCCAGCTGGGAAAGGTTCTCCACTTTTAAAAGCTCATGTGATTGGATGGGGCCCACCTGGCTAATCCAGGGTACTCGCCCCCTCTCAAGGGCCTTAATTGAATCCATCTGCAAAATCCTTTTGGCTGTGTAAAATAACATTCACAGCTTTCAAGGATCATCAAGGACATCTTTGGAGGCAATTATTCTGCCTACTACAAACCCTGATTTTTTATGAAATTCTTAGAAAACACTGACAGTTTTTCTTTCTTATTGAAAGTCTGGACTTTGGTTCCACTTCACTGATTTAATTTGAATTTGGAATTAATTACCTAATCTCTTGGAACTTCTATTTTTCTATCTACGATAAGAGGCACAAAAATAGGTTTTTATAATCTCAACAAAATGGACGTTCATTAAATACAGAATAATCCCAGGAACTCTGTTCATAGCATTTGGGTTTGTTAGGTGACTGTTTGCGAATGTTAGGAATAACAATGTTTGCATGATTATTGTCACTAGTCTTTTTTTTTTTTTTTTTTTTTTTTTGTAGACCACTGTTAGTAAGGAGAGAACACAGTCTACTGAGCAGGCTTGGAAACATACAGTGAAGAGATAGCAAGCCTGCATCTGGTCCCATTAGTTAAATGCAATAGTTGGGACAAATACAAAGTTTTCAGTGGTTTATCTGAAATTCAAGTTTTACTGGCTGCTTGTATCTTTATTTGCTAAATCTGGAACCTAATGAGGGAGGAAGAGCTGAGCAAGAGCTTCCATTGTATTGTGATGTTTTAGTTCCTAAGCTGGGTGATGGGTAAATGGGTATTTGTTGCCTTGTTTATGCCATTTTCAAAGTTTTAAATATTTCATACAATGTTAAAATATTAATAGGCAAAAATGAACCATTCACCAGAAGAAAATCTCCAGTTATAAGATAAAACTAAGAGCCAAGGCCAACAATAAAGAATCAGGAAGGATGACGAAAGGTAAAGAAAAAACTAAAGCATATAATATTTTTAGGTATGAAAAGAAAGGGCAATAAAGTGATATCATGCTCTACTTTTGTTATTAATGTCTTTAATTTAGATGGCATTTTTTTTTCCAAATCATTGACCTGAGATGAAATGCCTAATTACAGGATTCAACCTAGAAACAAAAACTTCGATCTTAGGTGTTTTCCAAGACTGTAATAATTTCAGTTATAGTTCATCAATGAAAATATATTCAGCAACAGGTGAGATTTGTAATAAATGGAATGTTTAAATCTGTAAAACAATATGCAAAGAGTTGGCCATCACTTAATTATTTAATGCCTAGAGCAGAAGAAAAAAATAAATAGATGAAACAGAATAATGAAATACACATTTACTTCGCTAGTCAAAATCAGAAAACACCGGCTCTCCATCATGGCTAGGGATCACACTAAAATCACCCGGAGAGTTTTAAAAGATGAATGCCTGGGACTCACTGAAAGCAAGTCTAATTTAATTGATCTGCAGGAGGAAGCATTTATTGGCAGTTTGTAAAGCTCCCCAGGTGAGTCTAATATATGGTCAGGGTTGAGAACCATTGCCCTCAAACATGAAAAGCCCATACCTGTGTGGGAGAGAATGTAAAGCAAAAATGCTTGCCCTGTGGGTGTACAAGCTGGCTCCTTAGAAAACAAATTCAAATATCAGCTGACTCCACTGACTTAATACCCAGGGTCTGGAAAAGTGACAGGAAAACAGGTATTCAGAAGCACTATATCTTGCACATAGTCAGTGCTGAATGAACAAATCTTCACTGAAATAGTTTAAGTACATAAATATCCTAAAGGATAGAGATACTTGCAGCTTACATAGTGAGCCTTCAGGACGATCAGTAAAATATTAAGAAAATGAGAAAAGGTCTAACTTCAAAATGTGGAAAATGAAATCTTACTTATTTCTATCTTTGAATGAAAATACTTCCCTGTCTCCCCGCGCCCCTCTGCCGTTACCACAATGAGATGAATTTAAGACAGTCAGTTTTTATTTCTACTTGAGTAACATGAGCTTTGGTTTATGGCCTTTTGTCCCCTCGCCTCATAATTAAATGACTGAATCCCATCCACAGCATTGCCTCCAGAACACGACTGGAGAAAGATTAGCCATTAAAGGGAGAGGGACTGCTATTACGGCTTTTGCGGCTGATAACCACCCAGTCTCTTAGGAATCCTATTATGGCTGAGCATTTGTGTTATTGGTATTACAACTCAATTCACATATATCAAGCTGTAAACTCCATTTACAGTCAATCCATATTTCTAGGTCTTCTCTAATAACTTATTTATTTGCATTTTTCTCTTTGGAGGAAGTTATGCGCTTCAAAATATCTTCATCTGTTGCCAGTGACTATGGAGCCACCTGTGGTACAATAAAGCCTCTTATCCCTCTTAACTAAAATCCAAACACCTGCTGTTTTACCTGCGGTTTTAGTTGGAGCTTTATAAAACCTCATCATGATGATTCGTGTGATTTCAGATCTACTTCCTGTTCAAAAGAGCAGTAATTACACGAGCAATTGTTTTCCCTGGTAAAGAGGTCTGATCAAGATCAATTCTATAAATCAGAGTAAACAGAAACCATGAACAAATGAATTTCATCTCTATTTCCTTTTTATAATCAAAAATAATTATGTCAGTAATATGTGTTAATGTCTTTAAATTCAACTCCTTAGAAACAAAGAACTAGCCCAAGTTAAGCAGGTGACCACATATTTCCTTCAACCACAGTGCTCAATAGCCATCAAATACATCTTTGACAGAACAGCTTGCAGTGTTTGGTGAGCCTTCGTTTTCTTCCTATTTGTTTGTCTAAGTGAAGGATTTTTTTTTCCTTTTTCTATGTTTAAATTCATTCCACTGACAACAGACATCGCAAACTCCTCAGTGATTTCTCTGTTCCAAATGAATTTCTGTCAAAAGGCTCGGATGAAATCTGTCTACTCCTGGTGACCAAATTGATCCAGCTGCATCACAAGATGAAAGAGATCATTCATCTGAGTTTGGCTGTGGCAAAGCTAGCTCCCTCCTACATACCCACAGTTGCTGAAAAAGGAGCAAATAACTATCTTACAACCAGAGCTGAGGATAGTTGAGTGTTTTCATTACCTATGGACTTCAATGGCTTTGGGACATAATTAATCAGGCTGAAATCACTTCATTATTTTAATGAGGTTTTTCTCTTTCCTCTAACTATGATAAAAAGTACAGAGAAGAGAAATCTTTCTCATTATTTCTGAAACTAAGGGACACTGAAGGAAGTGGAATGAGAACACACAGAAAACTTACAAAAGAGAGGCAGCTGCACCCATGGCCGCTGATCTCCTTTTGCAACAAAGACACGGATACGTGATGAGAAGGCAGCTTTGTGGACACGTTAAGCTCAAAGACAACATGACTGTGGGGGCCTTGGTGTGTGAAGCAAAGTAATTTCTTCTCAAACTCTTCAGAAGTCTGTGCTTCCTGAACATTTGGGAGCATATTTTTTAAAAGAGAGGGAAATGAGGAATATATAGATTTATACTAATAATAGTATAATTTATATATACTAATAATTTATACTAATAAATTTATACTAATTTTATTATATAATTAATTATATAATTAACCATTTATACTAATAAATAAATGACCTTCCTGCTCTTCAAATCAGGACTTCACTGTTCTCTAATAAAGGTGTAGGCTCATTGTTAGGTTTAGAAAGTAGAAGAACATAGACATTCTTTGAACATGTGAGCATTTATACATATTATATATTGAAATGTTGAAATATGTTTCATTTTATGAGAAAGAACTTCATTGAGATTAATTCTGAATGGCCAATAAGCCGAGGTTCAGAAGAATAGTCAGCATTTTAAGATTTTGTTTTCCTGAAAACAGTGCTTCTCAAACTTTTGTGTACATCAGAATCACCCAGAACACTGGATCCACCCACATAGGTTCTGATTCAGAAGGTCTGGGGTGGGGCCTGAGACTCTGCATTTATAACAAGTTTCCAGTTGTTGTTAAAGCTGCCAGTTCAGGGACCACATTTTCAGAACTAGCCCCCAAATCACATCTGTGTGTTGCTGTGCAGAAGAAGGAGCCAAAGTATGAAGAAGGAGCCAAGGTATGTTTTTGCATCCTAAGGCCTTAGACATTCTTCACTATCAAGAGATGCTTCAAAGAAAAAGGACTTTAAGTAAGTCTGAAATGTTAGACTGATATGCAACTGTCTTGTTCTCCATTATCCAAAACTAATTGTTGGCATTAAACAGGTAAATAAAGCCATCATAGTGGGTATCTTTCAAGGACCTCTTCTTGTTTTGCAATCACTCCTACCATACTTAGTAAGTTAGAGAAAAACATGCTCTGTCATTCATTCACCATGGAACTTTTGTGTTACTAGAAGATAAGGTTTCATATGAATCAAAAGCTTTAGATCTTGACAAAATCTCAGATTTTTGTGTCAGGTAGCTTAAACCCAGGAAAAAAGACAATATATTGTGCAGTCCATTCAACTCAATTCCTCCTTTACAATGACAGACACTAGGACCTGGAGTAGAAGTGCATTCTCAAGGTCACAGCTACATAGTTCAAGTCAAAGGCAAAATTAGAACCAAAATCTCATCCAGTGCTCTATTTTACTCACACATTCACACACTTACTTATTCATAGATTCCCTCATTCACTAAACAATGGTATTATACATACGAAATATGGTATCAGAAACTTTCAGGTACTAACTGTTCAAAAGAAAGGAAGAGCGGAACTAATATCTTCTTAGAGGCCACTCTGTGCCAACAAGTACTGTGCCGAGGGAGGGTACCTATTGTGGTTTCCCATTCAATCTTCGTGGCTACTTTGAGAAGTATTACCACCCCATCTTCACTAGTGAAAAACTTTTAGTAGTTGAATGGATTTTGACCTCAAACTTAGTGATCTTAGTATCATAAGACATGGTCCCTGTCCAAGAGAAAATCAAAACCTAAACAGCCTTGAATGCAAATAATTTCAATGAAATGTCATAAGAACGATAAAAAAGATAGAAATGAAGGAAGAAACAGTGAACACTGCCTATGAAAGAATGTTAGCAAAGCTGACATTGGTGGGTCATGTATTATATACTAGGAAATGAACTTATACCAATCTGATATGATCCTTTCAACAACACTATGCATAAGATATCATTACCTCTCATTTCACAAGTGAAAAAATAAAAGGAAAATAGAAAGGAACGTGCCCAAGGTAGCCAAGCAGATTCGTGTTTTAGGGAAGATGTGTCCAACTTCAAAGCCACAGCTCTATTTTAAATCGTGTGTGCTACACCAGCATCTGCCTTTCACTTCTCTATCTTGAAATGCACAAACCCCCTGGTATGTGGATTGCTCTGCTTTTTACCTACATTTTGTCAATAAACTTCCACTCTTTTCTAGCAGTGAATCCTGTGTCTCCAAAAAGTTGCTCAAGAGTGTCTGCACCATAGTACAAAAGGTTTTACTGGCAAATTTTCACCCCTCCCAGATGCTTCAGTCCATGATGTCTCAGGATATTTTCTTTCCTTTTGACACTCTTATCATTATGAACTTCACTCTTAAATGGAGCAGAATAGGCAGAGAGATAGAACGAACACTCTCTCCTTGGAGAACCACAAACAAAATAGCATTCCAAGAGCATTATTTTCATAGAGAAATGTATTCACTCAGAAGATGAATAGAGTTGATAAGCTTGGCGTCTCTAAAGACTTTCCCAAACTTGCACTTTCCAAAAATTAATAATACAAAGAGAGTGCTTTAGGAAACGAGTGGTACAGTAACTACATTCTGTTTTATTAAAGAAAGATAGGCATCCCTCCCAGGGTAACAAGGGTTTTCACAGCTATCAGCCCTCCAGACTGATTAGATACAGCTAAACCCATCATGGCCAGGCAGGGTCTGTTGATTCCTGGGTGGATCATGGGACTCGAGGGGGCAAACAGCCCTGTGCACGGGGAGAGCATTATCTTGGGCAGCTGAATGATGCAGCCTGACTGCTGCCTGCTTCTGTGTCATTCTGCTATTCTGACAATGCCATGAGGCACTCTGAGCTTTAATAACTTCCAGAGACTAATAATGCAAGTGCTAATCGTTAGCATCTCCCAGTATTCTTGTAGTCCTCATCTCTTCCAGATTCTCTGGCTGCTGTTTGTGTAATTGAAGAGAATGACACAGCCAAAGGGAGGCAATTTATCTTGTAAGCCTCCCTGTAGCAGAGCGACCTAGCTAGGTTGCGTAACAAAAATCTGAGCAGAGAAATTAATTAATCATCAGGGAACCTGTGGGTGTGGTCTCTCCTCTTAAAATAGACCTGAATTGAAAGACAGGAAAAAAAGTAGTTTTAAGGTGAATTAAAAATATTTAGGATATAAAGCAGTCTTGAAGAGGCATCTCCCCACTGGAAGAAGCAACCTCAGCAGAGAGACATGCAGGCAGACTTGTACTTATCATTCAAAGCCAATGAATACCAGGGAATGACATCTTGTGCTCACTGGCTTTAAATCACCAAGTTAAGAAGGTACTGAAAGATTATTAGTCTAACATAACCAGTTAGATGCAGAGATACATATCATAAAATATGACACAAGTGTCCTGACACCCTCTCAGTATTGATTCTGTTATTATTACGTGGCCTATCACAATAAAATGATATTCATAAGACCATCCTGTAGAGAACAAGTCACCAAACTGCTGGACTAAAGGACACCTATCAATTACATACCAAACACTTTTTGAGAAAACTCTCTCGGTATATAGAGGTAAAGACTAGTGATCCAGAGATATTTCTGGTTTTCCAATTGATCTGATAGCTCAGGAGGCACTAGTAGATAAATGAAAACAGCAAGGAAAGAGTGGAAGTGACATCTACTTAGTGACCAGCAGTTGCAACCTCACCTGGAAATTTGTGAGAAATGCTAAACCTTGGGCCCAGCCCCAGACCTACTGAATCAGAATCTGCATTCTCACCTGACCGTACAAATTATCTAGTTAGTATGCTAATATTCTTCTGTTGCATAGCCTTCTAAAAACTCTCTTTCATTTCTGTGGCTGCACGAAATATTTGGCTGCACCAAAATATTTTAATACTTCAAGGAAACGCACTCAAAGAAAAAAGAAAGACAGTATACAAGTGGAAATTAAGAATTACTAATTCTGGTCTGATTTGCCAGCAACATGGATGGATTTGGAGGGCATTATGCTCAGTGAAATAACTGAGACAGAGAAATACAAATACTATATATCTCTTAGTTGTGGAATCCTAAAAAATACAACCAACTAGTGAATATAACAAAAAAGAAGCAGACTCACAGATACAGATATCTGCCAGCGGGGACAAGGAAGGGGGAGGGGCAATATGGGGTAGAGGAGTCAGAGGTAAAAACTATTAGGTATAAAATTAGCTACAAGGATCTATTGTACACCATGGGGAATATAGCCAATATTTTGTAATAACTGTAAATGGAAAGTAACCTTTAAAAATTTTCTAACAACGTAAAAAATTGGGAAAAAAGGTATTACTGGGTTCTGAAATATTATTGTAGGACATTAGAAAATCCCTTTATGCATTTTAAGGGCTTACCCTCAAGTTTTCTGTTTCTTTTATTTTTTAAAAATATCTTACCCAGGTTTCTTTTTATCTTTCATCTTAGCCCTCTGCACCTGTACTCATTTCTGGCATCATCACAACTTCTCGAATGGCGGGCACATGATACCCGTCTATGGTACAACTGCTTCACGGTTATAAGATTCCACTGGTGGAGTTCCTCTTCACCACAAATCACTTATCATCTCAGCCTCACTTAGCAAACTGTCCATTCATTTGTTATTACTTCAAACCACCTTCCTTACTGGTACTTCCTTTCTCATTGTTTTATTACATCTGCTGATGAAGAAAGGAGGTCCCCTGGGATGAGGCTACATCAGTGTGATTAAGGTACTCAACGCTGGACTGATTAAATGTAGAGGAAGCTAAACAAAACTGGGCTCTTAGGATGGGTCTCTGAAAGCAAGTATGTTACGGAGGCCATAAAAGTACTAAATATATTATTTCCATCTCCAATATACCTGACTCAAAAAACGACTGGAAACAGTAGGAAATCTCAAAGGCTATTTTCCACTAATTGGCGTTAACATCTTTATGCATATACAAGCTTAAAAATATCAAATAAAAGCCCGAAGCTAAAGCACTGAAGAATTCTTAAACTGCCCTTTACAAGAGTTGTTTCCTCTTGAATTGCCAAAGAAAATAGTAATATGAAAAATTTAATAAACCAGAAAAAACATAATTATATACCAAGTCCCACCAATCCATATTTCGGTGGGCTATTTGGGTAAAGTAAAGTAAGACGGACTCAGTTCTAAAGAATATAAGTGAAACACAGGGAAATGGGAACAAGATGGGAAAAGAAGTAGAATTACAGGGATGTGATCTAGAAGATGGGAGCTATTCTGGTGGAACCAGTTTACTGGTCCCAGATAAAAACAAAATCTATTAGCAAAATTCACAAGAAGGCCGAAATTCATGGATTTTTGCCTGTGTTTTTATTTCTAATTTTAGTATGCATTTGTCTGTATTACTGGGACTTACTATACTGCAGAACGTTCAAGTAAAGATATGAAGTGAGCAAATGCATACTGTGCTTTTTTATTCCTCACAGGCTTTAGAAATTGCAGATGAATGGCTGCAAATGCCACTTAAACAATTTGATGATGAGTTTTGGCTGTGAATACACTGGGATCTCTATTTGCAGTTGTAACACTAAGTTTTAAGCATAAGATTAATTTAGAACACTGTCCTTTAGGAGAGATTTGGAAACACAACCCAGGAATCTCTGAATCATACCAAATTAGCTGTTTCTTTGGATTTTAGCTAATTTCAAAAATTTATTCAAGTCATTTGACAGGGAAAAAAAGATTCTTAGATTTTGAAAAAGTCAAAGTCAAGTCAGAGTTCTCTGGCCTTCTCAAGTCTACTATTTCCCTCTACTTTAACTTTTAATGAGCAAGATCACTTCCAGACTACTTCATCTGTATAAAATAATCCAAGCCCAAGATTAAATCTCCCTCTTGATCACAACCTTCTTTTTTCTCACATACTCCTATTTTGACCCCTCCTTCTAGCTTCACCAGGACCTCTAGCTCCTTGGCCTCTCTGTTTACCCCCAGTTAGGAGTTTCACTGGCTCCCCATGTACCCTGGAGCCCCTGTCAATCATTGACTCATCACCTGAATTCACCTGAATTCCTCCCAAGGATCCTCCTAGTGCCAATCCTCAACCATAAATAAGTCCAGCATCTTGACTGATTAAAGCAGTGAGGTCACCCGTCAGCACCTAGAACTTGGGGAATATCAATAATTGCTGCTTTTCTTTACCTTCCTTACCTACTCACCTACTCCAACTCCAGACCCAAACAGGATAACTAAGAGACTCAGAAAACGGGTCAGATGAAATGAGTGCACTCCATGTTTGTCTATCCTCAGCCACAACCTCAGAATTCTTAGAAATTATGCATTTTCCTCACCTTGACATCTCTCGTGTCTGACGGAAGCTCTCCCCCTTTCGTTCATTCTTTAAACTTTCTACACTCTTTTCCCCTGCAGTTTTGTTCTTCAGTTTACCCTCTTCTTTTTGGGGGGTGGGGATATTTTTTCACATGAATTCCTTTGACTTTCTCTACATTCTTCCTCTAAATACTCCTCTGCTTTCAGGAACCCTCCATTTCCCCCATCAGCAAAACTAATTTTTATGCATCTTTAAGTCCCATTGATTACCTCCTGACTCTCTGGGCTCCTCGTCTTCCCATTGTTCTCATTCTTACACCTTCAGCTGTTCCTTTGCCCTGGCCTTTGCTTTCTCCTGCCCTGAAAAGATTATACAGTTATCCTCTGGCCACCTCCAAACAGCACAGATTCATTCTGTATCCTTATCTCACACTCATTTCTCTTGGAAGAGTCACATACACCTGCCTGTGTATGTGTACTTTTCATACATGCCACTGTCTCAAAGGAACTTCTGGGCTTTTTAAATTTAAGCTAAACATCTGAATTCCTTGAACTTAGATTTTATTCATTGACAATGAAAGAAGTGATGGGACTCACCATAACTTGGACAAATCTCTGAAATAATTCAGCTTACTTACTAGCAAAGACTAACAATAGTGTCCAGAGATTCTGAGAGGAAAGTAAAGCTAAAAGGGCTGAACAAAGAGGAAAAAGAGAAATCCAGGGACTGCAGGTCAAGATAAGCATCTAAATAATAGTTCCTCAATTTCTTAGTGCCTAATTTGTAAGAAGATTAACTGAAAAGTAAGATTATATATATATATATATATATAAAATCTATCTCCTTTTAGGAAATTTCCTTGTTATACTTTTGACCAGAGAAGTTCAAGCTAAATGCAAACTTAATATATAATTATATTTCATACATAAAATTCGGTAAGTTTTTACATTGATTTCTGAAAATAAAAATATTTAGATAGCCATTGGCTCATTATCAACAATAGTAGACATGAAATCAACAGGATAAAATGTTCTATCTATTTTTCTATTTGAATATTGTCTTTTAACAAAGCAAATTAACTAACTAAATGATGACTGAAATAAAACTAGGCTTTTCCATGCCCAAACCAGTTTTTGTCATCACATTAAGAAGATTCTTCTAGCTTTATGTTGCTCATTAATGAAAGAAATATTAGAAAATCAAAAACAGAAATTTAAACATAAAATAATAAGCAATCTGGGAAAAGGCCTTTCTTTGTTTAGACTTTCCATTCTGACCAATGACCATGTACGTTAGGGAGCTTCCACACTGTGTGGTAACAGTTTACTCTGACACCATACAAAACAACCAAATCTCTATTTGGCTTCTGCAAAAACATGGATAGAGAGGATATCCATCAGCCTTCTGTTCTTGGAGTGATATGTAGAGTGCCCTCACACATATTTTTTTTTCTCATATCATTTAGCACCATTCAAATCAGTGAACCTCTTCATTTTTTGCTATGTGTAATAATTCTAATTTCAGGTATATACCACAATGTGGGTGTTCAGGTATTTATTCTTTGTTCCAAGGACGACCCCAGAATTAGCTCTTACACAATCTTCAAATATGAAAATGTCATGAAAATAAGGTAAGGACCCATGTTTCTTCTCACACTGTCTTTTCTTTTCTATCTGTCATCCTTCAGGAAATGGCTAAACATGTTACCTCCAAACCCCCCTTTTGGACTGTACAGATAGTACTGTGAACTATTATAAGCACCAGGTAATCTTTGAGGCAAATGTGTAAATCTTTTATTTTTAAAAATAAACCTGTTAGTTTTAAATGAGAATGCTGTGAATGTGAACCCAGCTGAAATGACTTTTCCTATCCTACCCTAGGCACCCATGCCCCGCACATGGATGAAAGGAGGTATGGACCTTAAGACAGGTCAAAAGGAATATTCTTGTTTGAAGAAAATACAGAAAGGCTCATGTTATTGCCAGCATACCACATAGAAAAATAAAGTATGTTTTCTGCATTTTAGGGGGCTTCTGAGCTGATGAGCTGCTTAAAGCAGCAATATTTGCTGCACATATGTTAAAAAAGCTGCCAGATGATGGCTGTTCCAAGGATAATGCAGGACGCCCCTATGGTGTGTAGGAGAAGGGTAGGGGAGAGAGAGGGACTGATGCAGAACTGACAGTCCTTATAGGAGCAGATGGCAGTGAATACTTACAAAGCTTTGTAATACACACCACTCCTTCCAAGCTATTGTATGGGGACTTCCTGTATGCCAGAGTTTTTAAAGCTAATTGCCTTTGTATCTGCTTCCATAACTGTGTTTGTCCAAGGGGAAGCTGGGGTTGAGGGGACAGAAGAGACTACAGTGTGGACTTTCTGGCTCTCTACTACTTATTCAACTGTCTATTAATTATGTAATTTCATAGTTCATAGATTTCAGAAGGTACAGCCAGGAATAGATCAGATGCCCTTTGGGGTTAGAAAGTGGAAAAGAAAGAAGAAAGAAGGAAGGGCAAGAGTTGGAAAAGGCTAGGTTTAACTTCTTGAGAAGTCAGGAGATCAAGGTCAGGGTTGAAAACAATTACTTGAATAAAAAAGCATCAGAGTGTATCCAAAGAAAAGCAAGGGGAGATTGGGGGCTCCTGCTGAACCTGTGTAAGAACTCCTGAAGAGATGTGCTTCCTATATATGTTTGGTGGGAGAGATTTTGTTTCTGAGTGTCAGCTTTAAAGCACTTGCTGTTCATCATTTTTACTTGCTGAGCACCTACTGTGTGCTCCTGAGAGCTATAAAGGGTGGACAAGACAGTGTATTAGTCAGAGTAATCCAGAGAAACAGAACCAATAATACAAGTACAGAGATACACAAAGATTTATTTTTATTCTTATTTTCATTAAAGTCTAGTTGATTTACAATGATAGTTTCAGGTGTACAGCAAAGCAATTCAGTTACACATATACATACATACGTATGTTTTCAGTTTCTTTTCTATTTACAAGAAATTGAAATAGTCCCTGTGCTCTACAGTAGGTCCTTGTTGTTTACCTATTTTGTATACAGTAATGTGTGTCTGTTAATCACAAATTCTTAAACTATTCCTTCCTACCCCCTTTCCCCCTTGGTAAGCACAGTTTGTTTTCTATGTCTGTGAGTCTATTTCTGGTTTGTAAATAAAATTTGTATCTTTTTTTAGATTCCACATATAAGTGACATCATATGATATTTTTCTTTCTCTGTCTGACTTACTTTACTTAATATAATAATCTCTAGGTCCATCCATGTTGCTACAAATGGCATTATTTCATTCTTTTTTATGGTTGAGTAGTATTCCTTTGTACATCTTCTTTATGCATTCATCTGTTGATGGACACTGAGGTTGTTATTTTAAGGAGTTAGATCATGTGATTTTGGAAGCTGGGAAATCCAGAGTAGGCCAATAGGCTGGAGACCCAGGGAATAGTTGATGTTGGGTCTGGAGGCAGTCTGGAACAGAATTCACTCATCCATGGGAGATCTCAGTCTTTTTTCTCTTAAACCTTTCAACTGACTCAATGAGGCCCACTCATACTATGGGAAGTAGTCTGTTTTACTCAGTCTACTGATGTAAATGTTAATCTCTCTAAAAAATACCTTTACAGTAACATTGAAATCGGTGGTTGACTAAATATCTGGGTACTGTGGCCTAACCAAGTGAATATATATAATTAATCATCACACACAATCACCCTCCTTTAACTTTTTAAAAATGAAATGAACCTCCATAGAAACTCTTCTCCAAGGACCCATCTCATATCCATTTACATGAAAATGCCTGTCCTCTTTGAAGATCTGCTCAGGAAAACTAAGCTTTATGAACTCTGTCTCTCAGGGGTATTCTTTAAATATTATTTTATTTAAAAAAATAAAAGTTCATGTTAAGAAAAGAGGTCTTATCTCACGTAAGTTTAGAATAAAACAGATGTATCAGTGGATAAAGAATAGTACCTTTCCTTCTAAGTGCTGTTCCAACTTCATTAAATCTATAAAATTTTTTAAAAATTAAAAAAGTTAAAAATATAAATTCTGAAACATAAAAAAAAATCACCAGTTTTTTTCTCTCAACATTCAAAATTACCTTTCCCAACAAACTTCTCAGTTAAAGAGAACTGACTTACAGAAACAGATTCACAGACATAGTAAACAATCTTATGGTTACTGGGGGAAAGGGGGTGGGAAGGAATAAATTTGGGAGTTTGAGATTTGCAAATGTAAGCCATCACATATAAAAATAGATTTAAAAAATTCTTCTGTACAGCACAGGGAACTATATTCAATATCTTATAATAACCTTTAATGAAAAAGAATATGAAAATGAATATATGTGTGTATATGCATGACTGGGATATTGTGCTGTATACCAGAAATTGACACATTGTAACTGATTATACTTGAATACAAAAAAAAAAAAAAAGAATCAAAAAAAAAAAAAAGCAAATGGCTTTGCTCTTTCATAAAACTGGAGATTCTCAAAGACCTTGCTAGCCAGAGATTTACTATTTTGATCTTGGTTATTTAAAAAGTCAATATTGATTGGTATAGTATGTGTAAAAGAAGTAGAGGAAAGAGAGCATGAGGCTGGTGAACTGCTCGATTATCTCAACTCATAAAACTGAAATTGCCATTGGATATAATACATTAAGATGTTCTGTCTATGGAGATTTCTGGGTAAGAAAGAAATATGGCTATGCTCCTTTAAATCAACAAGTGTGAATAATTAATATAAAATTATAATTTATTATAAGAGGTGCTTTATTTTTTATAACATATGTCATCCTGTTATGATTTGTTCATTTGGCCTCACCAAACTTCCCTAAGCCATACAGGGCAGCTACCCTTAGACCCAAACTTCAGAACTGGCAGATGAGGTTCACAGTGATTACGAAACGTGCTTTTGGCTGCTGAGCTGGTAAGTGGGAAAACAGGATTTAAATTATGTCCATCTCTTTCTCAGTCTAAGGCAGTTAAGGGCTGGGCGGCTGTAAATTAAGCTTCAGGTATGGACCTCAATGTCTTCATTTCTTAAATGGGAATATAATAACACTTCTCAGAACACATTGCTTGGCATATGGGAAATACTGAATCCTTTCTAGCATTTAGAATTATTAATCATCAACCACCATAACAATGGCTTAGAGGTCCATGGAGGGAGAGGTGAATAAGCCCTTCAGCCCCAGCACCCAGAAAAGAGTGCTTGTTTTGCACTGTCCTGTTGCTCAGCACAGGGGTTCCGAACCCAACCATGTAGACTACAATGTAGTCAGAAAGATATGTCTCCCTGGAGTTAAGCAATATCTCTGCTTATCATGGCACTACGGAAGCAGCTGTCACTTTATTGTGGGTGACCAAAATGTTAGCAAAAGTGAAAACAGCAGTCCTGAAAAATAGGAGATGTGAAGAGATGGCCAGTTGGAGCAGCACCCACCAGGGCTGAGCCCTTTAGGTATCTCATGGCTAATAGAAAGGAGAGTCGGGTGAAGCCAAACTTTGTAAAACTCCCTACCCCACCACACCCTAGTCATAGAATGCCTTCCCTAAAGTTCATTTCTATCTCTCTTACTAGAATTTTAGAGAGGGAAATGTATAAGCAAAATGAAAAATTTAACTACTTAAAACTGCTGGTTGATTAAGTAGACAAATCATTTTCGACATTATTTTCTGACAAATCATCCCATGATCTTTTCATCATATACTGATACTAAAAATGGAGGGTAAAGACTATGTCTCCACTTGGCATATAGATAAACTGAGACATATAAAACTTAATAATAGCTTGTACTTAGATTTATAAATCAGTAAAAAAGTCAGAATGGAATTCAAGTGATGTTTTTATTCATATTATTTGTCTAGTCAGAGAACCAAATGGCATCACTTACATTTCAGAAAGAGCAATAAATCAACCTAAATTTCCTTCACAAACACTGGATAGTATAAACTGACTATTCCAAAATGAAAAAAAGCACCTTAGATTAAAATATCAATATAACTGTCTTCAGAGGAATCCAATAAAATACTAAACTCAAAAGAAGTTTGTTTATACTGACAGGCTCAGTGAAAAATAGCAAAGTCAGTTTGTCTGAGCAATAACCCTATGAAAATCAAGTTGAAAGACATAAATGCTTATGGGAGACATTGTCTATTATTATGGTGCTAAAACAAATATTGATGACAACTAGACAATACATTTAGAGCATGAAATGCAATGATTCAGCATACTAATTTTTTCTACCACTTTTTCAAAACACTTTTTAATAGTGACTTATATGCAGACAGACGTCTGAGAAAGGTATCAGTCTTGATTTAGAACTTACCTATTCACTGAGGGGCTAATAATTCTTGCTATTCTTTCATCTTTTTCCACATAAGATCTCAAGTATGCCAGCTTTGAGAACAGTTACTGCAAAGAAAAGATAATCATTTCTGGTGTATGGCTTATATTAGGTTTTTGACTGTGAGAACTTTGCCTCTGAAATTCAGATTTACATGCAAGTAGTTTCTAGGGGTGATAATCCCAGGGGCGTGGGGGCAGTGAGGCAAGAAAGGGAAGGGATAAACCAGTATAAGGTTTCTCATACACAGGTTAACACTGTAGGCAACTAGAATCTGATCTGGTTCAGCACTTTTGGAATAGGGTAAGAAATATGCCCCCGAGTTTTACAAGGGGAAGAGAGGGTGAGATGGGGCATTTATTCACCACTTCTCATTTCTCATTTGTGGGCTGTTGGTAGGTAAGGGTCATTGGTAGTTAATTCCCTAGCATTTCTGGCCTGCTCTGCCTCAGGCCCCTGTAGTCAGAAAAAGCCTTTAGAGTAAAACCTGAAGGTATTTATATTAACAAGGCAGTGAGTGCCAAAGGGATATAGTTTGGAAACCCAGAGCATCTGTTATCAGTTCTTGCCCACAGAGTACACTGGATTCATAATTATAGTGTGGTCATCAATCTCTAACACTTAATCACCTAGATTCTTTGGTGCATAGTCCCTCTAATCTTTATCTAGTGGTAGCTTAGAGCAGGGATTCTCAAAGACCCTGTGAGACAGGAGGGAATAGGGTAGGGTATAACCATTGAAGGAATGACACAGCAATTGAGGAAGGACATACTGGTTAGAACCAAGATGGTGGAAGATTCGACTTTCAGTAGACCTTGAGCCTCAGGGCACACCCACAGGAACCATGACAGTTCCTAGGCTGACTATAAAAGGTCAAAAAGTAGGCGAGGCCCAATTCCTGGAAATCCCCACCCCTTCCCCAAAATAGTTGGAAAAATCCTCCTACTTATTAGCATATGTAATTACCAAACCCATAAAAACTAACAATCCTGCACCTCGTGGTCACACTTTCTTGCCTCCGGAGATGCCCACTCTCTGTCTATGGAGTGTGTATCTCTCTAAATAAACCTGGTTTCACTTGCATATGCCTCACTCTAGAATTCTTTCCTGCACCCATGAGGTAAGAACCTATTCTCTGGCAACACCTGCTAGTACCACATGTCATGATCATTTGTGAGATGTGCAGCACTAATATATAACCAACAAGAATTCAGATACCAAAATTTGAAAATAACTTTTTAAATGAATTTAAATAAAACCCCCGTCATTCTCTTTAATACATCCACCTAACTCCGTGGATTGACATGTTTCTTAGGCGAAAAAGTGATAGAGCGAAAATGTGTACTCTGTAATGCTTATAACCAGGAGTCCACCTCATCTACCCCAGAATCTACAGTGTCTCTCTCATATGGACAAACTTTATTTTGTATTTTTTGGATTAAAAGTTTTGGAGTCTGGTAAAGGCAGAGATCCATCTCATATATATTCCTTCTGAGTGAGGGACTTGCAAAGGGCATGCCAAACACAAATCCTCAAAGAGTTGGAGGCATAGTCTCTCTCTTCTTGTGAAACATATAACTTTTACAAGAAATTTAGTTAGACATCTGATCAAGTACTTTCCCAAGGGCATGCAATTATCCAAATTGCAAATAGCATTCAAAATTGGAAAAGATTGGCATGGTATCTATCACATGAAGGTTTTATTGGTCATGGAGAAGTAAAGTGTGTTATAATTTTAGCCACTCAGAAGAACAAAGGAGAATGTATATATTTTAGGATATCTAGTCAAATGTTCTCAAAGCAGAATTTATTACATTTTTTAGGATGTCCAAGAGACGCTGTAAGAGTGAATATGTATTTCAGCGCATTTTGTGAAGTGCTTTCAGAGTTGAATTTGTCCAAGAGACCATCACTGAAAATGATATTAATTATTAATTCAACACTTTGAACACTGAGTACTATGCTAATAAAAGGAACTTGCCCTTACAGAACTGAATTCACGCACAGAGTCAGAACGTGCATTTCAAAATTTAAATATTAGAAAAGGCAACAGATAACTGTATATAATTATTTCAAAATGACAGGTTGAGGCAGTAAGTACTGGCAGTTCACAGGAGGGCCTCATCATTAGTGATGACTTGGTTGAGAAGATAAAAACTGAACTGGACCTGAAAGATTGGTAGTTTGGATAGGATCAAACCACCACCAGGTTAAGGACAAAAGAAAGAAACGATGACTAGAAAGACCTTACAAAAGCACTCCTTAGAAAAGTACTGACATAGCGTTTACTGATACAGTAGCAATTCAGTGAATAATTTGATATTAAATAGCTCATTATTCAATAACTCAGTATCTCAATATTATTTTAAGCATTTATAACAACCATCAAAATGATTGAGCTCTGAGTTTGAGATTCTTTCAGCTCTGCATTCTGTTTAATATTTACACCAATTTTTCCAAGTATCAGGCAGTAGGTTACCAATTAAAGGATCTGATGCTACTAAATTTTGAAACTTGTTTCTTAAAGACCATTAGAGGGGAAAAAAAAGTCATTATTAAAGACAACTGTGAATAATCCCTTTGTATATCGTTAAAAGCTTAATTTTCAAGTCAATCCAGATTTGGGTTCTCCTGAATACTAAAGAACTAACCTAGACAACAAGAAGGATCTTATTTCTTTATTATCAATTGTGCCTATTTAATAAAAAGCAGTGGAGAAAAAAAAATGTTATGTTTACAAGCAGTATGAGATCACCCAAACAAGATAATTTGGGGAAAATTATCCCAAAAGGAATGATTTCAAAATTTCATTTATTCATAACTTTGCAGAAATGCCACATTGAGTCTCCTGCAATCTTCTTTGATAACCTGAGTTTCTTGAGACCACAAATATAGTTAAAATTGAATGGGGTTTTTTAGTTATATGTGAAACATGTTTTATGGCATTTATATATATTCTTCTTTATTCCCTTTAATAGCCCTAAGAGGTAGTGTTAACGTAGTTAGATAAGTGGGGCACCAGGCAGGTAGGTGAAGGAGAGGAAGGATGTTCCAGAAGATGGTGGTAAGCTCGCCTCCAGTATAAATGGACTTGACTTCTAAATGAGTGTCGGCAAGAAACTGGTTAAAACCCCACAGCCATGACTACCAGGTAGCAGAAAGGACTTAATGGGACACAATCCAATGCTCATTGTATTATAATTAATATTGTGGTTTAGGGCCCCCAGGGATTTTTCTGTATACACCATGGGTAAGGACAGGAGCAAAGGGCCCAAACATGACTAAGCATTCCAGGGACAGGAGCCCTCAATCGATCAAGAGACCACCTCTAAGCGAGGGTATAAAAGAAAAGTGAGACAAAGACCACCATGATTCCTCCTTGAATCAGCCCATCTCTCGCTCTTGGAGACGTACTCTTCTTTTCCAAAATAAATCTTTTAAAATCTTTTTGTTACACAACATTTCCTATCTCCCATCGGTAAATATTATCTTTCACATAAGACAAGAATCTTTTTTTTTTTTCCCTGTTTCCCTTTTAGGTAACAATAGGAAATATTATTATCTCCATTTTACAAATGAGGAAAACTAAACTATAAAAAGGTTGAGAAATTTGCCTAAGGTTTCCAACATAATAACAGTTGAACCCAAGATGTTTAAAGTATATGCCTACATTTAATAGTAACAGAATAACTGTTTTAAGATCCTTGGCTACTTATTATATATCAGTGTCATTTCTGGATCTGTTTCTTTTGACTAATTTTCCTCCTCATTGTGGATCATATTTTTGTGCTTCTTTGCATGACTGATAATCTTATATTTGATATTACACACTATGAATTTTGCCTTGAGAAAATTTTATATTCTTTCTTTTCATTCTTCAGCCTCATTCTAAGATTCACTTACATTTCTTAGAAATAATTGAGCCTTTTGAGGCTTTTAAGGTTTGTCAGATAGGTTCAGTGTAGTCTTTAATAAGTAAAGTAAATACTGAGCATTTTAAAAAAACTTGATGAATGATAGATGTTAACAACTACTTACTTTTCTACTTTAATGCTCAGTATTATACCAGGAAATAGAAGTACATGAAGAAGCAAATAGACAGTTGTTGTGGGCAAGGATTTTACAATATATTTGGGAAAATAAAATATGCATGCAACTAAATAATGAACTAAACACACACAAACATACACGACATGATTTGTTATCTGAATCATAAATGATATAAAGATTCAGAATCATAGCATGAAAAAAATCATAGAATAAATTATACCTACATTGTTAGAGATTTAGAGAAAATTTTAAACTTACATATTGCTTTATTACTTTGATGATACAGAATTTTTTACTGATACTACTGTTCACTACTACTGTTTACTGATACTACTGATACTACTACTGGACTACTGTTTGTTGGAACCCTGTTATTGACTACCTTCAATTTCCCAGTATCGCCTCCATTCAATAAAAAGTCCTATTACTCAGTAATTTAAAAACAAATTATTAACAGTGAATACTAATCAGTGTTGTCCATTCAAACATCTGTTAGAATCCAAACCATAGAACAAAAAAAAAATGTCAAAGGGTATTAGTTCATCTATCTGTTTTTATCATGCCTCTGATATAAAAAAAATACTTGATAATATAAATTTAGGAAATTAAAGCCAAAGTGCCCTTACTTTTGGATGTGATTTAGGGGCAAAATAAACTGAATTAAAAATAATGTTTCAAACTTGCCCTTCCATTAAAGAGTCCCAAAAGGCAAAATTGGTAAAGCATATAACAATTCCCCTGTTAAATACCTATTCTGATTTACTTGGCTTAGATTAGAAACCTGATCTCCACACAGATGTGTCAGAACCATGCAGTCATCAAATAAACGTGATCATGTAATTTGTAACATCAATCGAGAGGTAAATGGTTAGCTTTCACCTAGCAGACTGCCTTCTGGCTTTCCTCTGCTTCTTTTGTCTTCCAGAGCTTAGTTCATATGTATCACCTCTAGCCTAGATTTTTTATTAATAATTTAAGTGGTTCTCTAAGCCACCTCACAAGTTCTTTGACTGAATCCACCCAGAGCTATTAACTTGTCACTTTACTTTCTTTTTATTTACACACAGTTGATGTGACACTATTGGAATTCTTTTACAATCAAGTATAATACAAACACCAGGCACTTTCTACAAAATGAAGGACCATTTCAGAAATGTTCACCTAGAACCAATTTAGAAATTCCAACATAATCCATTACACTGAAATCTGGATGAAGAGATACTATCATTAAAATTCCACATTTCCAGGTGCCTCAGAGACACAATGAAACTAAGGACTGAGATTTAAATAGTTTACTGCTTGACCTTCACAGATGTTTGACTTAAGAAAGGGCTCAGCAATTCGTGAAATCTGCATTCATGTTCTGTAGAATTAGAAAAACCATGAGGGGTCTACTTTGATCCAAATAATTTTGTTTTTTAAGTGCAAAGGGCGTGAGCAGCTTGCCTGTAAAAAGTGCCATTAAAGAATAAAGGGAAAAAATTCTACTCCCTAAGAAAAATTGATTTCTGTTGTTTTCTTTTGACTTCCTCTAGTAAATACAGAATGGTAGAACCTTTCCTTATAAATGCCATCACACGGAAATCTTAGTAACAACAGAAACTGAGTAACAAAGGAAGGATAGTAGAAAAAATGCTATCATAATTCTTTTAAAATTTACCAAGTATTTTCTATAACTAGAAATAACTAAAATTTCTTAACTAAAAAATTGCTAAAAATCAAATTAGTAAACCTTAACAATTTTTAATAGAATTTGATATAAGTATTTTCTAGAGGAAGTTCTTTCTTTACAAGATACCAATAGTTCATTGGACCTGACTCAAGTGGATCAGTTTTCCCTAAATATTTTAATTTTTCCTGTTGATCTTTTAAAATTGGTTAAAGAGGACTTCTGTGATAGCAATCCAAATTTTCTCTTCTACCCATACTTTCGTTTATATAAATATGTGTTAGAATGTGGTAGAAGAGATTTAAAATAAGAGGGTAATAAACATACTGAATCTGTCTTCAATTACTGCAACCCACTTAAAAGGGTAATTATTGAAAGTGAGACCACATGAATTTTTTAAAAAGCATCCACTTCATTTTACATAAAGCTTTAAGTTTCACTAGAAACTGAAAACCATACAATCCATAAGATTAAAAGCCATTAGTAAGTGTTTCTATGTCAGTATAAATGATTTTCTCAAGGGGGGACAAAGACAACAAAGAAGAAAAAAATATTACCAGGCAATAACCTTGTATAATGGGCCTTTAGAAAAGGGAAAATCAGATTCTAGTTAAAACTATAAATTGAGATGCTGCATTATTCACTTTCTATGCAACTCCAACTATATTTGAACTAGTATTTGTTAGTGGATGATTCCACAGTGAGATTGTATAATGTGCAAAGATATTTAAGCAATTTATAAGTCATATTAAGAAGTATTATTTAATGTGTTGCAGAATATTATAATTTGCATATGGTAACATTCTCATAAATTGGATTTAGAATAATAATCTGGGTACTAATGGGGCAATTACTTTCTAAGAAAAGAAGAATACTTTAAAAAACTCCATGGTCTTAAAACCATGCTGAATCTCAGCATCCAGAAAAGATTTAATCTCCACTGCTTTTAAAGTTATGTGTATCATCTTGAAGCAATAGTAAGCAAACAGGAAAGAAAAGCAACAAATGCGAAACAAAGTTTGAAATCTATAATATAAAAAAACAAATAGATCTCATTTGTCAAAATCTATATGTGTGGAGTTTTCAACATATTTCACAATGCTGAGCCCAGCAAACAGGAGAGCCAATCACATTTAATCTCTTTCCTTTTGAAAAGATGGTCGAACCTACATGTCTTTTATGATTCATTTATCCCCCACCCTAATGCACTTAAAATCTTTCTCATCTAAACAATGTTTAAGGAATTTATATCAGTGATTATTTTCACAGGGATACCTTCACCAGTGAGTTGCTAACAGAAAGTCATGAAAGGTGTGCCTAAAAGGGGTCAAGTACCACAACACAACACGCCATTGAAGGAGCAGGCACTTGGAGGAGATTTTATGCAGCTACTCTGTTCATACTGTACTTTTTCTCCCACTTAATTCACATTTGTATGAAAAGTTAGCCCGACTAGAAGGGCAGTGTTTATTTTACTTGTTCTTTAAGAAAGATGCAATTACAGGCTATTTAGTAACACTGTTCTCATTTAGGCTCTTCCTTAAAAAATCTCCCAAAGCATATATATGGTAAAATATCTACACATGACTAGAATATCCATCACATCTATCTGTCTAGCATCTAGCATTTATCTGTCTATTGAGAGACATAAGTGGACGTTCAGAGAGCATAGCTGCTGAGGAAATCATGGGATCTGAGTGAAATCAGTTTAATAAAAGCTGAATACAGATATTGGAAAATCTTCATTTTAATATTCATGGTTGTAAATTGTTCAGGTAAAACTCTAACTCCTTAGACACTGAAACTATTGGGAACAAGAATTCAGTAGGATAATGCTCTAAATGCCATACTTCGGTGAGCCATTTAAATGCATAAAGCTAATGCTATCATTCTTTAATGCTACCAAGAAAATGATATTTGATCAAATTATGACTAAGGTAGAATTTAAGATCAATTTTCTCAGGGAATCTGCTAGTTACAAGGAATAGTTGGATTAGTGAGTCTGTTTTTTGTTTTGATGATCAGCCCTGAGGTCCATGTTTGGAAGGCAAGTACCAGGAAACAAAGCCCACCTTAATAGCCTCAGCAGTAAAATCTGGCCCATCTAATTCAGGAGGTTTTACTTCCTGCAAATCACGTTACAAACTGAATGAGATAAATGTTGTTGGAGTGAATCTCCTTTCTCCTGACTGTACATCTTAGCTTGGAGGAACATCAATTAGTATAACTCTCTAGTCATTTCTCCAGCCCATATTTGAGTCCTTCCAAAGGAATAAATACATTGTTGCTCTGGCAAATTTGAGAATAGACTCCAGGAGTGCCAAGCTTAACCTGACTCCTCCTTTTATCTCTTGAGTATCCGCCTGCCTGTGGAGACTATTTTCCCTGATGTGCCCCAAGCTACAGGAAATGCTCAGTGGACAAGGCTTTGCTCCTGCCTGGGCGGTCTGGAAGCTGTTCAGCACTGCCTTGGATCAGTCTGTCTATTTACATGGTTCAGCACTACGAAGTACATTTTGGCCTCACATAAACCAGTTCTTCAACATTTCTAAAGCAATAAAACTACCCCCTTACCCCCCACCTATCTGTCTTTTATTCGTCTATCAATTTGTTAAGAACTTATGTGAAGAATAAAGGAATATTTTTGTCCTAATCTTCTCAAACTCCAATAACTATGCTACCTTAAAACTAATTTAAACAGTGCAATAGATATAGCCCAAAAAAGAAGAAACTTTGAGTTCTTAAAATCCTATTCTGGGTAACATTTAAATAAGACACTTACATTTTTTGAAGAAATCACAGAATTTTTTTTAAAAATAAGAGCTATTTATGAAAGAGAGGCAATAATTCAAGCTGGAATGATCTACAAGAGTTTGATGTCTCTAATTTTGCTGGCTTGCTCACTAGACCTTTGAGAATTTTTTACTCAAAAAGAAAGATTTCCCTCTTCTCATAAGGGTGCCTGCATACAATTGATGTGTTTAGACACTGAATGGACATGCAAGCAATGAAAGCAGATGACAGAGAAACTCTGACTGGGAAACCTGATTGTTATAGTCTTATTTCTAATGTTAAGTTCTCATCGGCTACCATTACCCTATTACCAGGATTAGATTCAGGCTGGAGCTAGACTTATCACAGTAAATCAGATTTGGAACCAAAATTTCAGGTCTGTTTATTTATTTTTTTTTATTTGTTCAATTTTAACAAGATGTGTCTTCAAAATAAAGGGGCATGTGGATCAATTGCAGATTTGCTCAAATGGAAGAGCAAATTCAGCAGTTATTCAATAGACATGATCCTACATTTTAGCAATACTGAGGAAATTGAAACAAAGGAATATGAAAAGAGGTATTAGTTGACAAAACATGCCTTGAAATTTTCTTGCAATTCTGAAATATACTGTTTACTATTTTCAAAATGTTCGAAGCACACTGATGTCTCAAGGAAAGGTTTGACACAACATAAACAATCATAGTAAGACTAAAAATGGCAATAATGGGACAAAAGTTTGAGCATCCAAGAAAGACAAAATTACCAGATAAACTTTGTATTTTGATAAGATTATAGTCTGTTTTTATTTATATGTTATTAAACAAAAATCTGGCTTTGGTTCTAGACTCAGCCCTATACATTTGTTAAATAACCAAATGCTCTGAAAAAGATTTCAATGAATTATTTTATGTTGGACACTTAGGTCATGTCAATGATTTAAAATATTAATAACCTATTTTACTATTTATAAAATATTAATCTTATAAGCATTTATAAAATATTAGTCTGAAATAAACAGCCTACATAGTGACTGGTGACTCTGGGTTTCTATGGAAAAATAATATAAACATATTTATTCTATATATATAATGTGAGGAAGGTTACTGAATACAGAGGAAGACCTGAATAATTATGACAAGGGAAGGAAAAAATTGACAGGAAATTAAATATAAACTAAATCCCAAAAGATAAGTTAACTTATCCTTGTTGAGCAATTTAGGTGGTAAAATGTCCTTGAATGGTAGTGAAAAAGTGAGAGATGAGTCATCCCAGATAAAATTTCATGGTCAAAGTTATGGATACATGAAACTTCAGAGTTTCTTAGGAAAGGAGAGAACAGTACTGAGAAGTAAGGGGACTGGGAGATCATGAAATGAGACTGTATGAATAGGATGGTGCCAGAAGGTTTGGAGTTTGGCCTGAAAGAAATGGAATCTCATCAAAGTTTTCTCATATTATCAGGGACATGACCAAATCTGTAATGTAGATATGTAACAATAACAGTATGATAGGAATTATAAGAAATAGTGAGTACAATCTTGACTGCATGATTCAAAAGTCTAGTTATATGCCTAAATTTAGTAGATAAAGAGATAGAGTCAGAGAGATAAGAAGCTCTTGCAGTTATCCATGCAAAAGATAATAAAAGCCAAGTGGTGGTGGGAATGGTGGAGAAGGGAAGATGTTAAGGAGACATTTTAAGGAAGAATAAACACAATATTAATTGGATTATTATGTAGAGGGTATAAAGATCAAAGGTAACATATGATTATAAATTACCTGATTGAGGATACAAATAATAGGTACTGTTATTTCCATGGAGTTAAATACACCAGTGGTTTTAAATGGTCTTTGAAAGATGTATTCACTGTTTTCAGGTGACTTTCTTAATGCCTATATTTCATCATCCATGACCATTTAAAACAGATTTACATGTTGTGACTTTTCCAACATCTCTATCATTACATAGAAGAAAGAGTTTATATTTTCTAAAGAAGACAAAGCAAATGTTTGCATTTATAATCTTTGACAACCCATGAAAATAATAATTGTAACTATTATAATAGCTATTACTTATATGACATTTAAGTGGAAGGCATTTTCTACAAACTTTGTATATATTAATACATTTACTTCTCAAAATAACTCTATAAACCCCATTTACACATAGATGAAGAAACTGAGGCATGGAATATGGTTAAGTAACTAAAAACTTTCCCAAGGCCTGAGAACTAGTATGTGGCAGAGTGAAGATCTGGGAACACCAGTGATTTGGCTCCAGTGCTCACGTTCTTAACCACTACAGCATGCTAGGCTTTAGCATTTCACCTGGAAAACCTTCAAAAGTGTCCCATTCAGCACAATTCTAAATATCCTAAAATATACAAGTTAATACCATCCCTAGTCTCAAAAAATTAACTGATAGGAAATGTAGTAGGAAAAAGAAAAAGTACAACAGTAATAAAATTGAAAGACATATAGGAAGCCTAATAAGAAACACACAAAAATGTAGAAAATTATAAAATGTTAATAAAAATGTAAAAGATGATTTGAATAAGTAGATATACACTATGTTTATAGACAGACTGTAATAAACTCAGTATTTAAGAATACCAATTTTCCCACAGTAAATCTAAAGGTTCCATTCAATGTCAATAAAAGTCCTAGAAGAATTTTTTTACAGAATTTGAAAGACTGATACTAAAATGCATATGGGTAAATCATGACACAAATAATTATCAACACAATTCTAAAAACTAAAAATAAAGTGGGAAAAATTTTCCTAACAGATATTATGGTTTATTATGAAACTATGAAATTAAAAAAGTGCTTTATTGACACAGAGACAAATAGATTAATAAGAAAAAAATGGACCAAATATAGATTAATGATACCTGAATATACTACAGACAAAAATAAATTCCTAAGAGAGTTAAGACTTGAAAGCAAAACTATTAAAATATAAGATAGATTTATATGATCTTGAGTTCAGGTGGAATTTCTCAGAAACAATACAAATAGCATAAAAAGTATAACCTGAGAGTAAATTATTAATTTGACAAACTCAGTTGTGTTTAATTTTTATAAATATATTGAGCAAATGAAGGAACTCTTAATAAAATTGGAATATTTGAACAGACTTTTAGAAAAAAATTAACCATGTAAACAACAAAAAATTAGTATCCAGAAATTAAAAAAAAAACATAGAAATCAAAATTTACAGAACTCCATAGAAAATTATTACCTGGAATTAAGACTAGTCAGTTCACACACACACACACACAGAGCAATAAAAAATAACAGAAAAATCTCTGTCAGTAAATCCAGAACCCAACAACTTCTCTCACACCCTTTACTATCGCTCTAGAACAAGTCATCATTGTTCTTGGCCAGGTTTATGGCAGTAGCCTCTTAAACCATCTAATGGTCTTTTTTTCTTTCAGTCTCCTCTCAACACAACAATTAGGAAGATCGCATTAAATTAGAGATTGGTTATAACAGTTCTAAAAAGAACCAGCATTTTCTTCATCTCAACTTGAGTTAAAGCCTTAAAGTGTAGAGTGATTATAAATCCCACTTTGCTCAAGGGAGTTCTGTTTTATGTTTGTTGTTCCAACCCAGTTATTAATAATGCTCCCTCTCACTCTTAAAGTGTTCTGTTGGGTAATAAATATACAATTATTTGGCAAGATCCAACCTCTGTGAAATCTCCTTTCTTATCTTGTTCCCTTCTCCCCAATTATTCAGAATTAACATCACTCTCTGCATGTTCTTGCTTCAGGGATTTTTATTTACATCTTAAATTTCATCTGCCTGAAACCCAAACATCCCTTGTCTACATCCACCTCAAGATTTTTGATAAAATTTTAACTCATCAGTAAAGGACCATTTTATTTGTAATAGCAAAACGACCATCATACTTCGACTTGATATACTCTACTCCCTAACTCTGCTTTATTTTTCATCACAATTTTTTATCACCTTTTGACATAGTAGATGTTCATTTGTTTATTTTTTCTCTTCCTCCATCCATCTAGAATATAAAGGCATGGAAAGCAGGAATTTGTACTTGTTCATTCATGTCCAATGGTGCCTGTTACAAGTTACAGAATATGTATTCAACAAACATTTGTTTAATGAAAAAAAAAAACTAACTGTATTGCAGAATATTCTGCACAATACTGATACTATTTATGCAAAAATGCAAAATGTTAAGACATATAAAGAAATAATACTATGTACTATACTAATCCACATATACCAAAATTTTTATCATAGTTATGTTGGGGGAAGAAGAAACAAAAAATATGACTGGGAATGGTGTTATTGGTCATTTCAACCTTATCTGAAATACTTTTATACATTTATTAACAAAAGGGGAGGTAAATATGAAAAACTTAATGGTTTTAAATTCATAATGGTGGAAATACTGGTATTTTCATATTATTCTTTGTATTTTTTCTTGACTATATTGAATGTATTACTTTTCTGTCACTATAAATTGAATAGCAGTGAACCATGATTTTTCTCATTCACTAGTTAATCACTAGTAAGGTCTTCCATAAAATGCAAATTGTTTTGAAGAAACACATTTATTAAACCAATATGCCCCATTTAGTGGAAAATATTGAAGGTAAAATCATAAACTAGGAACAAACAAATGATGTTCTGGGGTGTTATTTCCTCTACAACATAACTGAAAGAGTACCATTCATTTCAAACCTCTTTAACAATCTTTCCTATGGTAATCATAGAGTTGTCTTCCCAGCATAGCCTCTCATTAGGTCTTCAGTTTTGCCCCATGTCTCTTACTCAGTAAGTTCCCTCCTTCATTTTCCTGAACATAAAAGGAAAATAATATTTACTGAAGTCACTTAACTTCCTAGTCTTTTGTTCATTCATGCAAAAATGTAACACTCTTAACCAATCTCACAGAACCAACTAACATCTTGTTTGTGAAAAGCTTTTTACGAACTCTAAATCATTTTATGATCATGAGGACTTATTACCATTCTGTGGAAAAAAACAATTCCCCCAAAATTTACTGATGATTTTTATAGGGGAAAATATGTGAAAGAAAATTAAAGATAAATGCAGGTGTTAAAAGAGAGTGATTTTCCCATTAACCATAGATTAGTAATGAGAATAATAACAGGGAATTCTCGGCTGACAAAAACCTCTCTGTTCTTCATTTCTTGGCCAGTAATGTATAGGAAATTATTCCATGTGACTCAGAAAGGATAACATATTTTAAATGACTGTTTTCCATAACAATAATAGCATAGCAAAAGGTTGTATTGATGAGAACTTTATTTTGGGAACAGTGAACACAGAGCCACAATTGGATACCATGACATTGCTGGTAAAAATAATTTCAGCAAACCCAAAAAAGGCAAGCAATTGGGATTTTATCTTTCTGATACTTAAGAATCTATAAAAATCAACTGAGCAACTCAAAAGAAATGAAAACTTTAAAGAAATTGTTTTATGAGTAAACTCACAGAAATAATGACAGATACCAAAATTACATAGAAACATGCACATTGTAATCAGAAACATTTCAATTGGGGGCTACATTTTCAACAAATTACATTCGATGAAGAAAGGCTAAAATTATCTCTAGACATGATGACAATATCATTTTATCCAAAAGATAAAGTGGAATCTACTGTGTGGGTGACTATCTTTTCTTTTCTTTTCTTTCCTTTTTCCTTTTTTTTAAATTGATTTAGGTTATTTCCAGAACTAAAAATAGTTTATATAGAATGAAGCAGTTGTATGAAACAGAATAGATAACACACTAACAGAGAAATGATTTCATATGCATGAAAAAAGTAGTCTATATTATTTTCGTATTTGTTTACAAACAGTTCAAACCAGAAATATACAAAGAAAGCCTATCATGTGCAAGACACACCATCAAGAATAAAAGGTTTCCTTTCCTTAGATTTCAATGTATTTTTTAACTAAAACTTTCCAAAATTAGAATCTATATTGTCAATAAACAACAATTAGCTATGAGTTAATCAAAAATTATTTCTATGAATTTGTCCAGCTGAAGCTTTAAACATGTCTATTTGATCTTCGTTGCCACCTAGTTTTATGTCTTTGGTGTATGGAATGATTTATTTTCTGTTACCATCAGCAAAGAAGATTTATTCCATCTGGTTTCTATCACCACATGGATATAAGGCATCTGTTCCAAGAGTCTGAGAACACAGAGATTTGTCAGTATATCATTCAATCCAAGGAGACCACTACAGTGCCAGGTAGCAAAAAGATATCAAAAGATACACTGAGTGGATGAATGAATGAACAAAGTAAATTCCAATCTTTTATTGAAGTATTTAACATACTTGATAAATGGAAGTAGCATACTTTCTAAATTATGTAGAGGTTTAATCTAATTCTAGTCAAATTTCCAGTGGGGATTTTTTAATAACTTGGCAAAGTGACTCTGAATGTTACAGGAAGAGGAAAAAGTAAAAAGAGTATACACATTTTTTAAAACGATTACTGGGATGTTTTCTGGTATATTAAAACACAAGATAAATTTGGAATTATCATAAAACTCAAGCTAGATATTAGATTAATATCATAGGCTAGCTGGTCTAATATATTATTAATTTTTATATTATAAAAGTAGCATTACTAATAAGAGTAAAAAAATTGATTTTTAACATACTGTATTGGAACAATTGGATAATCATCAGGAAAAAAATTAATTTTTTCTTCAAACTTATCCCAAGATAAATTCCAAGTGGACAAAACAAATGCAATACATATAAACATTAAAACTTGTAGGTGAGTACTTGCTGAACACTCAGAAAAGGCAAGGACTTCTTGATATAACAATGGATTAAATCATAGAGGAAAAAGTCAATTGATTTGACTATATACAATTTTAATGCATCTGCTTCCCTTAACAGTTAATATGACTATCTTCTCAGCACTCATCTCGGGCTGTGGGCCAACACCTGTATTTAAAACTAATTAATACAATTAAAATCAAATGATAAAAATGAGGGAGATAACTGTAACAAATATGAAAATTAATAGATTTATATCTTTAATAAACACTGAGTATAAAATTTAATTAAAGAAATACTTTCTCCACATCCAGTGAATCAACAATAATCATGATCAAAGCACTTTCAAATGAAATGTAAGATAAGAATAAAACTATGGCAAATACCCAATATCACTAATGAAGATACACAAAATTAAATAACCATATATCATTTTTCCACCTATCAAGTTTTACAAACTTTTTTGTACAATGATAATATTCCACTATTATATGAAATCAGTACTACAGGCATTCTTAAATCAGGCTGGTGAAAAAGATACATTGACCTAACCTTTGCAGAAAGCAATTCTGACAGGAATTAAGAAGACAGTGATCTCTCCTTGTAGATGTGTAAAGTTAATGAAACCATGATGCTCATATTCTAGCTTAAAATAATGTCACAGTCAAAAAAAGCACCAAGTCTGTAACCAAGATATAATTTTTAAAAAATTCTTCTGTTTTTATAACACTCTCATGGAATTATTTATCTTAGACCAAATTAACAGTTCTTAAAAATTCCCTTATTTTCTATCTACTTCCGTAATCTGTGAAGCTGTCCTCTTTCAACATGCTGTAAAAAAAACAAAAACAAAAACAAAACTTCCACTAGACTAGTCCAACTGCCTCATGTCCCTCTACATTTTCTCCATGGGTCCTCAATTCTGCACCAAAAAAGGAAAAAAAAAAAAAAAAAAAAAAAAAAAAGACAGAATGAACGTGGCAAACCAGAAAGTTGAGGGAGAGTGAAGCAGGTCAAGAGACACAAAGAAATAAATTAGGGGAATAAAGCCAGAATTTTCTTTCATGAGTACAGTTGATGTAAGACTTAAGGTCACTCCTAAATTAATATTCTGTTCTGATATTCAAGAAAATAATCAATATACTGTTAAAGATCGTTTTCAAAGAAAGATTCACTTGCAGCATTTAAATAATAGCAAAACATTGGACTCAATTACCATGTCCATTTATAGGTTAGAGATTAAGTCAATTATCAATCATTCATAGAGGAAATATGTAGTGATTTAAAATCATGTATTAGAAGAATAATGATATGAGAAAATTCTAAGTGGAAAAAAACAGGGCAAAAATATTTTCAAGATGACAGTACTCTTACATGGAGGAAACAAAAGGAAGTGCACAAATAATGTTGCTATTGCTATTCTAGGCTTTTTCTTCAGGCTCCTTGTATTACATTATGTGTTTTCTGAAGTTCTGGCAGTAAACATGTATCAATGATTTTTTAAAGGTAAAGAGAAAAGGTAAGGAAATGATTCTTTAGAATATTTAGTTTCATTTTAATCTTTGTAGTCACACTGATAGGAACAAAGTGACTAACTGCCAGTCAATCCCAGTTACTAAGAAAGTAAAGCAGTAAATTTTCTTCTATTAGATACAGCTAAAGCTAAGCATTAAGATTCCTGTTGTCTTTCTCTGGGCTATTATTACAGAAACCAGAGGAAGTGGCATAATCATGAATCTAAACTCAGGATGGTGGCTGACAGTGTGTTGGTAAAAGAAACTCATTTTAACTAGCACAAGTCTAAGAGACCACAGAACTAATTTATCTTCTGATACAGTTCCAATTCTAAATGAGAGGAGAAACAGCAATGCATTAGTCTATGTCTCCAATGTCACAGTTCTAATTTAACACATTACTGAGAAGATAAATCTTTGACTATGTTCTGCATAAATAACATATTGTTATGACACTGTTAATAAAGCATGAACAATTAGCCTAGGGATTTCTAGCACCTTTTTTTTTTCATTTTATTCTTATTAAATATTGAGTCTATACAAATATTTGTAGAGTATATTTAAAGTATAAAATAATAATACACGAAAATCGACCTCGCAGTTTAAAAAGGAATATTATCTTGACTTTTAAGTCTCTGGGTAAACTTCTCGACTGAGCTGTAACTATTCTTCTGAATTTTTTATTTACTACTTTCTTATTTTTCTTTCTCACATTCACCAGAGGTTTGTATCTCGAAAATTATACTGTTGAGTTCTGCATGTTTTCAAACTTTATGTAATGAAATTGTACTTTACCTCTCCTTCCATAACTGCTTTTTGACTCAACATTAGTTTCAGAGAGCAATCTTTGTTTATTTATAAAATCAGTGAAATTGTTCTTTGTATCAGCAATTTTATTTGATTATAAGATTATATAGCCCATGTAAGGTATCTTTTCAAATATTGACGGATTTTATTTGTGAATTTGGGTGATTCACTTTTTTCTTTTTTTTTTTTTTCGCTATCACAAACAATGTTGCTCTATCTTACATCTTTTGCACATTTCATGGCACCTGTGTACAATGAGTTTTAACATGCATATTTAGGAGTGGAATTGTTGGCTCATAGGATAATCGGATTCAAAATTACTATATAATCCTGAATTATTTCTTTATAAAATGTCTCCTATGGAGATACTTTATTCATTTTATACATTGCTAGATTTTGTATGCTAACAACGCTGTTTTAAATGCTTCATGTTCATGTCTGAGATTAGCTTATATTTTATTTGCTTACAATGTTTTTGTTAGGTTTTATTATCAAGGTTATGTTAATATTACAAACATGACCTGGGAATATTCGCTCTTCTTATTTTCTCTGAAAGAAGCATTTAAGACAATAATTATTTGCTCTTGAACATCTGGCAGATGTTTCTAATGAAACAATGTAGGCCTAGAGAGATTTTAGGTTAAATGTTTTAATTAATGGTTACTATGTTACAGGGATTATATACAACTCAGGTATGATATTTAATTTTTATAAGATTATGATTTATTGTTATATAAATATTATAGGTCTTATTTCAAAAATACTTTGCTTTTAAATTATTATATTTAATCTTTGAATATCTTAAATATTTTGATAAACTATTATATCTCTGGTAACTTATACATTTTTATTCCAAATGTCTTTGTATCTTCTGTTTTTCCTCTGATCATACTTTCCAGAGTATCGTATCTTTTAAAAACGAATGCTTTTACTGGTATCCTCTATGATTCTATTATATTTCTGCTTTATTTTTTACTTTCTTCCCCAATTTTTCAGTTTACACCTTCATTATTTTCTTGATTTCTTAATTGATTCCTATCTATTTTCAACTCATTACATTTGTTCCATTTCAACTTACATTTGTTTCACCTTACATTAAGATTCGTTCAATCCTTTAAACTTCCTCTAACATGCTGTTCAGATGAATTAATCAAGTTTTGATACTATGTGATATTTTGTTGTTATTTTACAATTCAAATTATTTTGTTTAACTTTCACTTCAGGGTTTTTTTCTTTGACCCATTAGCTATCTGTTTCCTGACTTTTGACATTTTTCCAATATCTCTCTGTTATTGATCTCTAATTGAAACACAGTATGGTAGAAGATTGTTCTTCATAATAAATCCTGTGAAATTTTTCTGAGATTTGTTTTATTTTCCAGATTGCAGTCAGCCTTCATAAATATGCTGTATGTCCTTGAAAAGAATATGTATTCTGAAGTTATTGGTTCTGTGTTACATATATATCTATTAAATCAAATGTATTCATTTGTATTGAATAAATTTTCCATGTCCTTAAAAATTTTTATTTGCTCCATCTATTGGTTGTTAATAGAAGTGTAAATAAAAATCATCAAAAATAAGTCTCGTTTTGCAAACTCATCTTCACAGTTTTATCAATATTTACTTTAAATATTTTTGAAATGATATGATTAGTTAGGTAAGCTTATTATTTTTTCTAGTGAATTAAATATTTTGTCATTATCTGGAGACCTCTTGATGATTTTTAATGCTTAATGTGCTTTGCTTTGAAACTACTTTGTCTGATACATATTTCCACCAGCTTTTCTTTATTTAGTATTTGCTTTGTATGTCTTTTACTATCCTTCTTCTTTCAGTATTTCTATAGTCTTGAGGTTTAAATATACATTGTACTTTTAGCATACTCTGACAGTTTGTCTTTTTTAATAAAGAATTTACTCACTTTACACTTAATATAATAAGCAATATTCCTGGAATATTTTCCACTATCTTATTTTATGACTCAATTTCTTCCATCTTTCCTATATAATTTTACTTCTTTTTCCTTTCATTTGGATAGATTATTTTTCTTCTTCCATTTATATTTATCTACCTTATTTAACACTATGAAATCTGTTTTAAATTTTTAACGGTTAACTTAAATATGTTAATACAAAGTCCAAAGCTTTAAGTGCAGAAAATAAGAACAACGAAAGAGTAAACTCATGGATACATCTAAATAAACAATAATAATCATTTATGTCAAGTTTTAAAACATACATATGGAACTAAAATACAGAAAAACAACAGCAAACAAATTAGGAAGAGGGATTATAGGGAGTCAGGTGTTCTAATCATAACTCCTATATTATGAATTATATATTATTTTAACATAACATAACAATGTAATTTACAAGTCAAGACATCCCTAGGTAACCATTTACCTGAAGTTAGCCAAACTCAATATTAAGAACATAATTCTCCAAAAGACTACCTTCACTTCAAACACCAGCCACAAGCTCAAGGTTTCCCAGGGCCATAGTCACTTCTGACTAGCTGGCTATACATTTGGAGCTTCTAAAATAACCCTCAAGTTCAATAATCCACTAGAAAAACTCACAGAACTCAAGGAAAGCACCATACTTACAATTACAATTTTGCAATAGCAAAAGGAAACAAATTAGAACTAGCCAAAGAAGACAAACATAAAGAGAAGTCTGTGAGGGGTTCAAATGTCCCCAGGCACATGTTACCCTCCAAGCACTGAAATATGATAATACTCAAAGAATTCTGTCAACCAGGGAAGCTCACCCAAGCTTTGGTGTCCAGAGTATTTATTGGGGTTTTATTACCTAAGCATTATTGCCATATGACTCAACATCCAGCCTTCTATCCTACCTGAAGATTGGACTGATACGACGTGGTCCAACCCTATAATCCATGATTAAGACTTTCTGCCTTGGCCAGCTCTCATTCTGAGTCATCCTCTTAGCATAAGCTATCTAGGGGCTCACCATGAATCACCTCATTTGCATAAACCATCAGCTGGGGTCCCAGGGACCCATCATGAATAACAAAGACACTCCCATCACATGAGAAATTCCAAGGGTTTAGATTTTACCTATCAGGACTTGGGGATAAAAACCAGCCAATTTCCTTATTATATACCACTAAAAGAATTCATAAGAATGCATACACTAAATAATAAAAATTATAAGTAAAAAATAAAAGGACACAAAATAAGAACATAGGAATGGTAAGACAAATAAAAGGCAAACTGATTATATTAGATTTAAATCCACATGCACTAAATACACACATTGAAAGAAAAAAATAAGACTGGATTTAAAAGAAAATTTATATGCTGCTTATGAGAGATACATCTAACATGTAAGAACAGAGTTAGAATGAAAAGAAAAAGGATAAAAGAATATTCTATGCAAACACTAACAAAGTTGGTGTGGCTATATTAATATCAAGCAAGTCGTTATGACAAAAAAGTATTATTAGAAATAAGTAGGTACATTTCATAATAATGTAAGTTTAATTTATCAGAAATGTGTAACACGTATAAACTGTCATTGAACTAACATAATTGTCTCAAAGTTATGAAGCAAAAAAAAAAAAATGACAGAATAGAAGAAATAACCAAATCTATAATCATGCTAGGCAATTTAAAAACATCTATTCCTGTAACAAATAATTTTTTTAATGAAATAACACTTTGCATGGTTCTTAAAGTATGGTCTGTGTATGGACTCATGGAGATAATATTTCAAAAGTCCTTGTGCTCAAAACCATTTCTACAATAATTCTAAGATGTTATTTGCCTTTTCACGTACAAACTTACTGTGTTGACGTATGTACTGGTGAAATAAAAGCAATGTTGGGTAAACAACTGGTGCTATTGACTAAAAAATACGTATAACCTAGAAGTTGAGAATTACATTTTATTTGGTAGCCTTACTGACAAATATAGCCCAGGATAGCAGCCTCTTAAGATAGCTCTGAGAGACTGTTCTGAAGAGGTAAGGGAGGACCCAGTATATAGAGGAGTTTTCGTGAAACAAACAATCAAAAAACAAACAAAGAAACCAAAAATCAAAAAAGAAAAACATGTAGTTGAACATCAAAAGATTACTACTAGTCACAAAAAACAGATATCTCAAGTTGATGATTTTAGTGCTTATCTATATATGGAAAGATGCAAGGGTCTGTGCTCATTGAAATTATTCTTTTGACATGCATCTTAACTACCCACTGCCAGCATCCTGTTTTTCTCTATCTTGAATTCCCCTCATATTGCACCATCAAGACAGCTGCAATGGCTGATAACTTTATGCCATAACATCCCTGGTTTACTGAAATGGTAAGTGATGTTTTTTGTCCACAGCACATCAGCACAAGTCAAAGTAGTAGCACCAAACTGTACTAAGAGTCATTGTATTTTTTTACTACCATTCACTCACAGCTAAAAATAAGCAAATACACAGGCAAACCAAAAATGTGTTTCAATGACCTCTAATATGATATTGTTATAAAGAATTTGATTAGTGACAGCTCAGGTACTAATTCAGTGATTCCCAGCACATGATTTGATGACCCATGGGGTCCCTAAAACCCTTCAGTGGCAACAAGCCATACTAAAAGTCATGTATTTTTTACTGCCATGCACTTAAAGAAAAAAATAGTCATTTTTACTTAAAAACATCCTTGATGAACAATAATTACTATTAATTTTATTAAATCTTATCTATTGCACACACATTTTAAAATATGCTGTTACAAAGTATGAATTATGCATAATGAATTTCTGTGTCATACAAAAGTATGATGGCTGTCCACAAGAAAAATACTTGTACAATCATTTAAATTATGACTTAAACTAACCATGGAGAATCATTTTCTTGGAAAAAGTATTGACAAGGTATTGTTATTTAGATTTGAGTATATAACATTTTTTCAAAAACAAATGAGTTTATCATTTCAAGGAAAACAACTATAAATATTTTTTGTCAACGAGAAACACATATGCCATCATGAGCATGAAAGCTTCCCAATACATAAAGATTCTTATGATAAGATTGTGGTGATACTAACAAATGTGATTTTTGGATATTGTATAATGGAATGTGTCAATATTTAGAAGATCTGCATATAACCAATATCTTCAGAAGACCAATGCATTATGTTATAAAATCATGCATAGGTAAAGATCTATTCAAAGTGCAAAACAGACCAGGGATTTTAATGTAACTAACTGATATAGTTCCAAATTCTACACTGTAACTAATTCAGTTTGTGGTATGGTATAAAAAATGATTATTCATTATTATCTGAAAATGCTATTAAAGTATCTCTTTTTTTGTTAAACTATATGTCCACATGAGTTTGGATTTTTTTCCCTCTACTTCACCCAAAACAATAGAGATTTGGAAAAAATGTAAAACAATGCTATATTCTCTGTTATCTTTTGGAAAATATAGTTATTTTTCCTAAAAGATGTTATTTATAATAACATGTAATAGTATAGTACTGTTATTTTAAATTATGTGGTACATATTTTTGAGTTTTCATTTTTAGTAAGGCAGATATCTATAGATATAACTCATATATACAATTTTTTTATGTTTTCAATAATTTTTAGGAGTTTAAAGAGGCCTAAAATGTTTTAGAATCTTTGCTGTAAAACAATCTAACAAACAATCAGTAAGGCTGGCCAAACTGAATATAGTTTGAATCATGTACCTAAAAGATAAAAATTATACATTCTTCAAAAGTTCATACATTTACAAAATTAATGATATGCTGGGCATAAAGGAATTCTCAACAAATTTCAAGGTACTAAGAACATACAGAGTGCTCTCTAATCACAGAGGAATTAAGGTAAAAATCCATTAAACAATGATCACCTTATGTTTAGAAATCAACAAATATATTTTTAAATAATCTGCTACAGGAAAAACCACAATGTTGATTAGAAAATATTTAGAAACTTGTTATGCTGTATATCAGAAATTGACACATTATAACTGACTATATTTCATTTAAAGGAAAAAAGAAAATATCGAGAACCTAATGACAATGAAAATAGGGCATGTGAAATCTTACAAGATGCAGCTAAAGCCATAGTAAGAGGGTAAATCATAACTTCAATGTATATATTAGAAGAGATGAAAGGCTAATAATCAGTGTGTTAAGTATCTATCTAAGTAAGATGAAAAAAAATTAGAACAAACCAAATACTCTAAATTTTTAGAATGTAAGAATTAATAATTAAAAACTAGTAGAAATTAAAGAAAAACAAAATAAACATAGCCTGATCATGAAAGTCAAAAGTAGTTTCTTATGAGTTGAGTTGAAGCATAATTTATATACAGTAACAGTCACCCTTTTCCAGAAGTAAATTCTGACAAGTGTATATCTATATAACTACCACCTCATTTCTTTCACCAAAAAAGTCCCCTATGCCCCTTTGTGGTCAGTTACCCCTTTTGCCCCAGGCCTTAGCAATCATTCATTTGTTTTCTGTCCCCACAACATTTCCTTTCACAGAATGACATATAAAAGGAACCCTACAATATGCAGGATATTATTATCTGGCTTCTTCTACAGCATGAATTTTAGCTTTACTCATTCTACTGCATTTATCAATAGTGCATTTATTTTTATTGCTGAGTATCATTTCATCATACAAGAGGTACTGTGGATTGCTCATACATTAATCAATAGATAGACATTTGAGTAGTCTCCATATTTTGTTGTTTTATGAATAAAAACAGGACTGACCTTTATGGTCATGCAACCTGTGCAGTGGCAGAGTACCCACAATCACAAGGGTCCTATACCTGGCTTAGTGCTCTGCTGTCAGTGTCTTGAGATTCTTAATAATTTTATCTATGAACTTGTATTTCATAAATGAAATCTGATGGAACAATGGAGCATGGACTTGAGTGGAGGAGGTACACACAATATGAGTATCTGCCATTCCTTGCTACCCCATTCACATATGGTGTTTTCAATGCCCCAAGAGTACAGAATTCCAGGGGGCCATGATGCATGGTAAGACTCAGAGCAAGTACAAGGCAAATGTCATTTACCTAGTACTGAGGATAAGCAGAGGCACTGACATCCCTGCCAAATTTGACACAGGAAGAAATAGAAAACCTGAACAATTCACTACTGAAGAAGTTAAGTAAGTAAGTAGAATCTTTCTCAACAGAAATGTCAAATGTATTTATTGCTGAATTACTCTAAACATTAAAACAGAAATAACCACAATATTACCCAGACCCTTCCAGAAAACAGAAAAAGTGGGAACATTCCCAACTTTCTTTGATTAAATCATCTTAACCTTGATACCCAAACTTGACAATGATTTTCCAAAGGAGGGAAACATTGCAAGCTAATCTCAGTTATGTACATAGATTCAACAAACTTAAGCAAGATTTACAAACTAATTCCAGTAATCTATATTGACTTTATTTCCCCATGATCTGATTGACTTTATTTCAGTAACTCATGGCCCTGTGTCAATTAAAAAAGTAATCAATGCAATTCACTACACTAACAATAAAAGAAAATTATATGATCATCTTATTGATGCAAAAAAGTATTCAATAAAATTCAAAATCCATCGCATAAAAATCAGCAAATTAGCAATTTAAGAAAACTTTCTTAATATAAAAAGATATCCACAAGAAAAATATCAGCACATATCATACCTAATTGTATAATGTTGACAGAATTTCTTCTGACATTGAACATTAGGATTAATCACAATCATCCTTTATAGTCAACATTGTACTGGAGACTAGGTCTTGGTTAAAATATTGGAATTTAGAAACACTACAAGGATTGAAATGTATGAAATAACTTGTCATTATTTGTAAATAATGTAATTCAATGAGTGAAAAATCCAAAAGACTGTACAGATAAATTATTAGAATAAATAAGTATAACATGGCTCCTAGATATTAGTCAATATAATATATTAAAAAGAATATGAAATTAATGTGATAAATACATTTACTGAGAATACTATAAATTCAGTTTTGAGATAAATAAGACCTCAAATAAGTAGCTTATAACATTCAATGATCAGCAGGCTCAGTATTATACTATCAATTCTCTACAGTATGTTTATTAGGTTTCTATTGCTGAGTAACATATTCTGACAAATTTAATAGGTTAAAACAACACTAATTACCTCACAATCTTCTATAGGAAAGAAGTTTGGTCAGGGCTCAACAGGGTTCTCTGCTAAAGGTATCTAAAGGCTTAAATCGTCAGCCAAGTCTGCAGTTTCAGCCGAAGCTCAAGTGAGCTCCATGTTGACCAATTTCACGTCCTTGAGGTTTCAGAGCTGAAGTCTCTGTTTCCCTGCTGGCTGTTGGCCAGCATTGCTCTCAGTTCCTATAAACAACCCTCGGGTTCCAATAATGTAGTCGTCTCACAACATGCTGGCTTACTTATTTAAATCCAGCAGGTGATTCTCACTCTGTTCTGCCACAGTGGATTCTTACATAATGTAATGCAACCACAATTGTGGACTATCTTATTATATTGCTTATAAAACAAAACCTCATCAAGCGACTAATGTGGCATAATATTAACACATTCTACCCACACTCAGGAGGAAGAAATTATACAACGCATGAACCCCAGGAAGTGGTTATCTCAGGGGCCATAAGAGAATCAGGGGGCCAAGACTTCTGCCTAGTATGCAATACCAATCTAAATCCTAAGAGTTTTGGAATGAAAATTGAAAACTAGAGTCCAAAATTATTATGAAAATAAATAGGTCACGAATAGGAAAGTAAGTAGTAAAAAGGAGACAAATATGATAGGACTAATTTTATTGGCTATCAAGACATATTTTAAAGCTTAACATATTCCATGGAAGGGCATTCGTTTACTAAAGCAATAGGAAAAAGCTGGTAAGAGGGACACCAGTATCATCAAGAATCTCAGTAGTGGCTGCCTGCTATACAGGCCAGGCTGAAGGAAGGAGATAATATTAAAGAATTAGGTTTCCAAATAGCAAGGCGAGGGGGTTGGGGAGAGAATCCTTAAATAACAAAGTCAGCATAGTGTATTTAATTATCAGATGCAAAGCAAGTACAATTATTTAAATGAGTATTAAGAATGGATTAGTAGTCAGGAGGACTTAATTTACAGACAACTATGGAAATGGTCAGTAGAACATGGCTTTCACAATGGCAAGAGAGACGGTGGCCAACAATGGCTTAATTTATACAACCAAAAGAAATAGAGATAAATGATCAAGAATTGGAGGTAGTCTGTCCAATGAAGAATTAAAAATTTCTTGCCCAGTTTTCATACCTGATCCAGTTCTTAACTCAGAACTCATTGACTGAGACTGAAACATATTAAAAAGAAGGACCCCAAAATATCTTGTCAATTGTATATGATGATAATTTTCCTAGACCTTCCCAAAGGGACCTACAGTCTTTCCCTTGTGTAACCCTGCCCAGAGGAAAGTGGAATACTCAAATATTTGACAATGATCAGTTCAAATTTTCACTAACAACTGGAAACAAAATAGCTCCCCTGTTATAATGGGAGACATGTAATAAATAGAACCATGGCCCATGTCTAGCTCATTGTAGGTCCACTGGGTCTACAGACATACCTGTTGGTCAATTCCCTGGTTTTCAAATAAATGCAACCGGTAGTCGACAAAAACTCCACATTATTTACTTGGCCTGTTGTATAAGAGTTATTACAGGGGAGGGTCAAAGTGAGGCCTCAGAATTGCCAGTTTCACCCAAGGCAATGATTATGAAATAATATTGTATTCTAAGAGGAGGTAGCGAACTAGTGCCACCCTTAAAGACCTAAAGGATTATGATTTGCTCATGCCATCTTATCTCTGTTTAATCCTCCAGTCTAGCCCTCACAACAACAGATGGTTCCTCAAGGAAAACCACACATTCTACTAAAGGGTGGCCCTACTTGCAGCCGCTGTACCAATACCATAGCAGATCAAAGCTTGGGTGTGGAATATGGTTACTGATCTAGTGAATGCATTATTCTCCATCACCCTAAGGAAGCTGGATCAGAAGCACTTCACAGTCACAAAGGACAGACAAATATATGTAGTTATGGTGTTGCCCCAGGCTTCTTTATCTCCTCAACCTCTGTTTAACATACTGCTAACAGACTTAGATCATTGGTCATTTCACAGAACACCACCTTGGTCCACTAAGTTGATCCACCATGATGATCAGTATAGATGAAGAACAAGATATGGAAAGTGTATTAGAGGTCATAATAAGACAAATGTTCTCCAGAAGGTAAGACAAAGCCAAAGGAGATTTAGGGTCCTACCATACCAGTGAAGGTGTTTAGGAGCCCAGTAGTGAGAAGCATGCTGCTACATACATGACAAAGTAAAGACAAGTCATTGCATCTTGTACCTTCCTCTGTTAAAAAGGAAAACAGCCTGGTCAGATTTTGGGGGTTTTGAAGGAGGCATATTCCACACACGAGAATACTGTTGTGTCCGATGTACCTAGAGGCATGGAAAGCAGCAGGTTTGAATGGGACTACAGTAGAAAAAGACTTTGTAGCAAGTCTAGACTATGGTGAAAACCACTCTTCTACTTAAGGCCAAACAACATAGCAGATGCTAAGATACCAGAAGTATCTGAAATTGTGAGAGATACCCAGTGGAGTTTATGGCAAGGCTTGACAAAAAAATCACGATGTAGATCCCAGGTTCTAGAGCAAGGCCATGCCTTCTGCAGTAGAGAACTACACAGCATGTGAATAATAGCTCCTGTATGCTACTGGCCCCTCATAGAGATAAAATGTCTGGTGAAGTGACTCTGTGTCCAGAGCTATTATCCATCATGCAGTGGGTTCTGTCAGATTCACCATCAAATCATAAAGCTGGGTGGACTCAGCAGCAATCCACTATGGAAGAGATATGCTAAGGATCAAGAAGAAGCAGAGAACATAAGTAAGCTTTGTTTTGAGGGGGACCAGTACCCCATATCATCCATCTCTGTACTACCAGTACTTCTCCTCAACTCAACTTGTAGCCACGTGAGTGGTCCCTAAAGAGTTTCTCTTTTGTTTAAACTTGGCTTCTAGGTAGACATTATATTCCTGTCAATTCACTAATGCATTTTGTATTTTATCATTTTATTGGGATAGTAGGGAATCTTCTCTGCCACACCTACTAAAATTAGAATGCTAGTATCTGAAATTTATTTGGTCATTGAAAGTTATTGTTTATATATGTTCTATAATGCTAAACATATACACATGACAGGATATCATGATAATTTTGTTAGACAAATGTAACATGCCCATGGCTAGTAAAATAGCATTTTTTACCACTTCACTAATTTTCTTCTCAGTTTAGCCCTTTG